>NC_035107.1:233004861-242247743 GCF_002204515.2 Aedes aegypti
AGAACCAAATAAACAATCGTTACCCTATTCATTGTTCAGTAACAATAAGCTACATACTTGGTTACCAATATTTTTTTTCATAAATGGATCATTGAAAGTCACTTATTTGGCACTCACCCCATCAAACCAGCGGCATTGTGACCGCATTGCTGTTTTGTCAAACACACAAGACTACAGTGGCGCTATCTATGCATTTCATAGCGGCCGTTTTGGTTATTTAATGCTCCATTCAGCGAGATTTCTGTAAAAAAGTTTATTACGCATCGAGATTCGGATAGGCCATAGTTTCTCAAATAGTAGTGGTCTAATAAAAGTGACCTGCTTCCTGTGGGTCGCGAAAAAAAATCTCAATTCGTTTCTACATTTTCGAATATTTCTTCGAATCGAGGCACATGGAGTGACACTGTTCTCATTTATTCATTTTAGCATTTAGTTCAGAGTGCTTGACAATCATTATGCACTGAAGATTTCGACTTTTGATTTGGCATTTGAAATTTTATTGGGAAGATGAAGCTGTCAATGATATGTTTTTTAAAAACAAGCTGTCAAAATATGTTTTTTTTTTTTTAAAACAAACCTTTTTTCATTTCTTCATTAGTCTGTTGAACTATTTGACATCAACGTTACTGTACAAGGAGTTAAGATAGGTGCTGCGATTTTTTATACAACATTTCTGTTTCAAACTTCTGGAACATACCCTTAAAATTAGCCAATAATGAAATATCAATCAAATTTAATCAATGAATATAATCACAAATATAGTAAGTTCAGTTTGTTTTTTTTTTTTTGATAAACAGCACTCTCAATGCTAATATTTTTAGCTCAGAGAGAGAAATCTAAAAACTTGTGTCTTGATTCCGGAGCTTCTATACAAAGTTCATTAACCCATCTACCGGCAGCTTCATTTTTTACCGTCAAAAATATATTCAAATCGTGATAACTTTCTTGTTTCTCGATATTTTTGCACCAGTTTTTCACAAGTCCTCAAAAAACTCTTCAATTTCTAGAATCTGTGTTGATATTGATAATCGATCGTCTGGATCCAGAGATATTTTGAAATTCCTTGGGGGACCGACGCGTAGCCATAACCCACGTAAATACCTCAGCCTACAGAATTTTTATCGTATTCGGATATTCACTCTTAGAAACAGGAAATTATTGAGAGTATGTTGTGAAAAAATGAAGCAATTTGGTGCAGTCGTTTTTGAGTAATGAGCAATTATGTGTCTATTACCACGTTGGCAAAATAAAGATTTTGAAAAATTCAAAAAACATCGTATCGTATTATTCAGATAACTCCAATAATACTTAACCGATTTGAATGATTTTTTCAGAGTAGCTACTTATTAACTAGTATTAAATAGCCCATATTTTAATTTTTTTTGATAAATTGACGTAAAACAAAATGGCCGCCAAAAACATTTTATATGGGCTCAGATTGGGTACCACTTCTAGTACTGCATTTGGTCCCCCGGTAGTGCAAAAGGTACCCAAGTTTGACAGATCGCAGTACACTTTGAACGGCATTCTAGATTACCTTCTGAGCCATAAAATTTTACGCAACTGCAAGGGACATGGGGGTCTTTAATTTGTCTTTGGAATGTCGGTCCCCCAAGCAAGGTCTGAATATCTTCAAAACCAGATCACTAATAATCAATATCGACATGGATTCTTAAACTAGAAGAGTTTTATTGAGGACTTATAAAAAATGTGATAATGATAATGATAAAGGAGTTAATATTATTTGAACTAGAATTAGAGCCATTGAAATGCTGCCAACATCGTAAACTCTGCAATCCAAACGTTCTTGGTCCATGCCTGTTATTAAATAGCGTATCCCACAAAGAATGGAAGATTTCAAAAGATTTACTGGAAAACTAACTTCTAAACATTTTTAACATGGTGGGTCGTGAGGAATATGCCAAATGCCTTGGTGGGTCGCGCACTCAAAGAGTTGGGGAACCTATGGGATAGGCGATTTCTCTTCTTTTCAACACCAATCAAGTCCTTAATTTGGTTCTGAAAAGAAATTTATTTATGTGTACATGTACAATGAAGTTTATTTTCTCACGCTTATATATTTCCACATAACGGCTATGTTATTAATTATTCTGGAATTAAAACATTCGTAAGTCTTTAAATTTCGGACAACCCATTTATTTACTCATTTTTTGCCCGTTCTTTAATTTTCTTTAAATATAAATATAAAAATAGCGATAATATAACTAATAATGTAATGTGTTAACATTTTTTCCGGGTTTGAGTAGCATCTTACCAGGGTGCATGCGACGCATTCTGGTGTTCAGCACCGTGTACACTGCAAACAGGTCGTACTTGGAATGAGCTTTTATCCTCGAAAGCACATGTGCTGCACCTTTCAACGCAAACTTGCATCAAAACCAGCTTGCATGGCTGAACTTGCAGACAATCTTGTCTGCTACACTTGAGAAATGTAGCATACGAGATTGTCTGCAACTTCTACCTTGCAAGGTGGTTTTGATGCAAGTTTGCTTTGAAAGGTGCAGCACATGTGCTTTCGAGGATAAAAGTTTCAGAAGAAATACACTTCAATTGATCTACTCGGATTGTGGGTAAATTCAATTTATGAATGAAATATCTTTCTACACTATGTAATGCAGGGCTGTCCAGCACCGGGTATCTCTGAAAATTGTTTTCATATATGACTTGATTATTCTATCAACTTGAAATGGGGAATGTTTTAGCGTGCTAATTACTTAAACTGTTTTTCGAATATTCTTGGATAATTAATTTCATAAATTATTCAAAGTCTTCATTTAGAATTTAATAAACATCTGGATGTTTAGCAGCTTAATTTCAACGGTCAACATTGTTCTACAAATAAATCTCACTTAAGAAAATCGACTTGAGGATAACTATAAAAAATAAGTTCATAAGATTAATCTTGTTCGAATCACAACAACAATTTTTCCACCATCACTTTCTTCAAAAATTTGATAAATGAAGCCTGAGCAAAAGCCATTCCCAATAGGCGGGCTTTTCACAAAATCTTGAACAGGATTCTCAAAGAATCTTCGAAACGACTCCACGGATAACATGGGCAGGATTCTCACAAAATATTCAACAGGATTCCATAGGCTTCTAGCCAGCTTTTCGATGAAATTCATTGCTGAGTTTTAAAAAATCCTGAGCATGGTTACAATTATGCTGGACGCTATGTAATATTTGAACAACACTTTTGGCGAATTTATAATAGAATTTTGGGCAGGTTTCTTTTGAAATACTAAACAGCAATCTCAATGATTTCAGGGTAGGATTTCAAATGTTGGTCGAGATTCTGGTGGAATTCTAGGCACAATTCTTGTAAAATCCTGGACAGAACTCTCACTTAATTCTGCCAAGGGTTTTCGTGAAGGCTTGATCAAGATTTTCACGCGTTCCCGGGCATGATTCCCACAATATCCTATGCAGGGCTTCGATTAATATGAGATCTGATTCTGGTGAAATTCTGACTATGATTCTTATAAAATCAGGACCATTATCCTTAGAGAGTCCAAAAATGTTGAGGTAATTTCTTCAAAATATTCTGAGATATATTACTATACTACGTTCAGAAGAGAGCTGATGTTACTTAATATGAATTACCCAAGTAACCAGTAAGCACGCGGGCAAGCTACTGGCACACGAGGAAAAGAAATAAATGAATGAAAATAGATAACTCAAAAACAAGCAACATTTAATTGAAATGATTCGGAGTACTTCTTTGTATCATATATGTATTATTTTTAATGTTTTTTCGTTTTCAGTACGATGATTTCCACATTTTGATCCTTGGTGATGAACATTCAGCATGACTTTGCTTTGTAGCCGCGGACTCTAACCACTCGGCTAAGGAAGGCCCCCGGTCTGTTGTAAACTCATCAAAAACGCTGCTCACTCAAGGGTGGAACTGGCGGCTATTTACTGCTACCCCTACGTGTCGCTGGTTCTAAAAAGTAAACAACCATACAAAGTTCCGACCAAACAATGGTGAAGGCGTAATCGATTTTCTAGAAAACATCCATTTTGGGAATAACGCCGAATTTGCTGATTAAATTGCCAACAGCGCACTGCAGTAGCACGTAGCAAATAACTGCTTGCAAACAATATCTTTCAAGCGCATTGATTACCTGTAATTTTGTGAACAATATTTTTTACTTTTCCGCGTTAAGCCTTAAAACTGGTTCTGGACTTAGGTTGGCGGCTTTTCAATTTTACTCCCATTTGACAGCCGCCCTCCACCCTTGTGCTCACTACGCCCCTCGTGAGCGGTTGTGCTATAAAACCCGAACGTTGTTCGGCTTTCGGACAAGACACTTCGTGAGTCAACACTCTCGACCATCTAGAATTGTCCCCTTTCTATTCGGACCGTCATCGAGTGAGGACGCTTGGGTAAGTCACTGCTCGGCGCACCAACGAACAACGAACCGGAAGGCAAAACCGCACAATTTCTACGGTGTCTCTGCGACTACTCGTTTTGCACAATTGGCGGTTGAAAATCTCGCCGGGGCTTTGCACAGCTACTAGACGGTCATGTGCATTTCGTTGCTCTACGATGACTCAACTTCACCTGGTTTACCAGTTGGATGCCGAAGTCAGTCCAGAGATTCCGGTTGGAGGATGGCCTAGTCCCCGAAGGAGGAGCTAGCCTACTCCGACTACGCGTTTCTTCATGCTACGATACTGGCTGATGGAGTGCTGAAGTCGGTCCAGCGATTTCTAGATACCGAGGTCGGTCCTGTGATTCTGAAGGCAGGGAACTTCTGGTTCACAGGTGCCACGATGACCTTTTGCTGGTGCTGTTTCGCGAATTACTTAGCGGGGTGGTGGACTCAGCCTACTCCGATTCGACGTTGGTCGGCCAAGTGCCAGGGTCGTTTCGGCAATTCCGGTTGGAGGATGACTTCCAGTTTGCAGGCACACCGACGACTTATTACTTATTACTCTACTCGATCGCGGCCTGGAGCTCTCTGGTCTTCACGCCATCTCTTTTGCAGCGACGACATAATCTGCGTTATCCCTCTGTTCACCGCATTCTAAGTACTTTCATGCTGGCACATGTTCTGCAGGATGTTGTCCAGATTTAGGACGCTTGCGGTTTCTGATATCATCGTGCTTCGTATCTCTCTGAATCGAGGGCAGTCGAATATAACATGCTCCTGTGCCTTTTCGATATTTGGACAGGCAGGATTAACGTGGAGACTCTGAGCCAGTCTTGGGAACTGTGATCACAATTCACCACAGTTCATCGATTCTGCCATTCAACCAAAACACAAAGCAGCAGCAGCATCAATACCATCAGGCGTTGCGCTGCCAACGGTTCACACACTGCTTGGGGGCCATCCATTAATTACGTAAGGGTTTATGGGGGTGGGGGGGTTCGAGATTTCTTACGCGCCAAACAAATTATTTTTAATTTTCATACAAAAAATCTTACCATGGGGGAGGGGGGGGGGGGTTCTAAAAACAGCCAAAATTGTCTTACGTAATTAATGGACCGCCCCTTGACTGTTTTTGCCTCTCCACTATGACCGTTTTCGGGCAGCCATTCCAAGGTGAATGATTGAAAAAAGTGTGAAATCATTCAATCGCTAATATTTCGCTAGTGTTTTCAACTAATTGAAATCTATTAGCTCTAACAGAAAGAGCACAATCATTCCGTTGCGATACATATAAACAAGTTCAATTTCATGCTACCTTTATCGAGCAAAAATGCAAAACCCCGAAAACCGCAAAAATCGTGTCACCACTGTGCTCGAGTCATTTCGCATTCGGGGTTGAAAAACGTTAGGAAGAAGAAGATTACAGTTTTGAAGAGCCGTGACATTTTTTGGTTTTGAACGGTCATGGTTTGCTTTGGATTTTGATGGTCGTGTAGAAAGATGTAAATGTAGAGGCGGTAAATGTTTGCTCCAGTACTTTTCTCATCACTGCTCTGAGCACATAACATATGTGGAACTTAGAAGAGAAAGCGAGTTGAAAACTTGTACCCACTTGCCGCTGCTGGCAAGTGGTATATCTAGTATAGAAGACACCGAACTGTCATTGCCAATGGTAAACAAAAACCATATGTTTCGAGAAGTAGACCAGTTGCTGCAAAGATTGCAGACATTAAGATCGTAGGATGTTCGACAACATTGGGAAGCAATCACTGAAGACAAAACAAATTTTTATTATTTTTCAAAAATGTATTTTAGGCCATGCTCGCCAACATGCATATTTCAAAACCACATAATGTGATATATTCAAAAATATTTTTTCCTATCAAAAAAGTTCCTATTTCATAACGCGAAAAAGATTTTCTTTTCCTAAATGATCCCATTCACCTAAACAAAAATTAATGCTAGAAAAAATATAGATGCATTATACATTGACTCAATTATTACGAATATGAGTGGCATTATTGTAATTGTAAGCATTACAGGGTGTCCGCAAATTATCCGAACAGCAAAATATTGAAAAGATGATCTCGCATTGAAAACAATAAAAAATCAATGTCCATGTACCTTTTATAATACATCTATATGTTAACACAAAATACAACTTTAAAAAATTTCGAAATGATTGCTTGTTACTGAGATAGTCAAATTTAATTTTTTCGGAGCCGTTTTTCCTGAGGGCCGCTAGTCATACTGGTGATATCTTATCCCTAAAACCTTAAAGAGATGAATCCAAACGTCCTATTATTATTTGAAGTAATCTACAGGCTAGTGGCTTCAAGTTAGAGTGGAAATAGAAAATAGTACGGTTCAAATCCATTGAGTAATATGGACATTTATCTACCGTCATAAAGTTCGGAAAACAGCTCCCTTTAAGACACTTCAATACATTAGGGTTGATTTTGCAATTATTTGAAATCGAAAATGTGTCAAACTTATTTCTTAGGAATATAATAAGCCAATGTTTAAAACCATGCAAGAATATTGAATTTATTATGATTGATTGTATAGAGTCATGTCTTCAAAGTTTGTACGGATAATTTGCGGACACCCTGTATTGTAATAACAAAAATAGTTATTCCCATTTATTTCGGTGCCACTCTGGATATATGTTGTCTTTGGCCCACTTCAACACAAAGTCGATTATTGTATTGGTGATATAAATCTTTTGACATTTCGATGTCCTTATACCAGCATGCAAATATAAAAGTAAGTACCACTTTTGAGCTCGAGTTCCACTTTTGTTATGTGCTCTGAGTGTCTGAATCTATGCAGATATTTCCGGAAGCATCCATAGCCTGACAAAATCTGGGTCAGGAAGAAGTTAACTTCTCCATTTTTTCTGGTCATCCAATGTTGAGCATGATCCTTGCTACAGTGTTAGCTGCTTTTGCTGCCTTTTCGCAGGCATAGTCTACGCGGCTGTTAAAATTTAGCCTGTCGTCGACCATTTCTCCAAGGTGCCTTAGAGAGTGTTTCGATGAGATTGCGTGTCCTAGGACGTTGATCTCGAACTGCTGAACCGCCTTGCAGCTGCTAATCAGTACCATCTTCGTGATGAGCCAACTGCAGCTTGGCACCATAGTCATCCACGATTCAATAATGTCTAGCGATTGCACCATCAGCATTTCCACATCCTTCGCAGCCTCGCCAGTTATCTGCAAGAACCAGTATGGAACCCTGTGTTACTTTAATTGACATCCGTCCCTGGTCTGTGTCGTAAATCAGTACCCGGTACTAAAAGTAGCTTTTCAGAACTTTTACCTAGGGATTCTGTGTAGAACTGCGACGATAGTCTCCCAACTGGCACTGTTCTCAACACCTATCGTTACCACTGCGCAGTTTCATTTGCTCTCCTCTTATGTTTTTTACGCTTTCTCCGCGCAAGCGATGACCGTCCGAATAGCATCCACCGTCGAAGTCTTTTTCTAGAATCCAAATGACCTTCTCCAGAACTTTACCAAGAATATCCAGCATATTGATATATATGATGCACACAGTTACGCACGAAGATTCCGTTAATTTTAAGATCACGAAACCCTTGTATGAGCATCCAACTACTTCTTAAACGGGGAATCGGCCCATTACTTGTATTGCCGTCGTCTCTGCTCTGTCTGCTACCCAATTGCCGTCAGGCTTGATAATAGAAACTCCTCTGCAAGGCAAAGAGGAGGTGATTTTGCCGTTTTTCTGAGAAACAACTGAACTCAAAATTTTCAACACAGATCCTCAAGCGATTCGAGTGAGAGTGCAAGAAAACGCGAGGATTTTTTCAGGTACTTTCTCTCTCTCTTTTTGCGATGCTCACCTTATCTCACACTTCAAAAGAACTCTTGAGTCTGCCGCCCGAACAAACAGTCCTCGGGGAGTTGTGAGAGCACCCTTTTTTGATAGAATTTACTCTGTTCTTCCTCGCTCATTTTTCGTTGCCTCTCTGCTTAGCGATTTTTCGCTCCCTCGCAAGCTGCTCTAGAGTATTTCACCGAACTCTAATGATGTTGAGGATTGTCGTTATTGGGAGGACACGGTTCTGCAATGATTGCAACGTCGCACTTTGTTTCCTCTGTCGACTGCCACAACAGTTCATCTGCGTCATCTTCATCATCATTACTGACCTGCCTTCGCCTTCAGATATTTGGGGCCTTTGATGCCATCCGTCGTATGGACGTTACCTTCCTCCGCTTTACACAGCATGCACCTGGGTTTGTTCAGACAGTCCCTACCAACGTGACGTTCACCACATTTCCTGCGGGCCTTTGCAGTTTATCACTTCAGTCGTCGCGCTGTTGTATTTTGTACAACACTGGTGGAAAAACCTCGCTCTTCGTTCCCAACAGCAGCGTGGTGGTTCTGACGGTGGCAAACCGCGCGACGACTGGAAGGTTATTGACCGGTGGCCAAAATCCATGCATCTGAAGCACCTCTCGACCGATTTCGTCTCCCGAAGGGATCAGTTTTAGCGGGCAGACAACTTTTTTTTTCGCTTTAATCAACAATTCCTTTTATCCGTGTTCTGTGGCTGTAACTGCGGATTTGCTGTTCGTGGCCAGCTGCTTGATCTTGAGATGGACATTGTTTTTGGTCTTGATGAACTCATAGAGTTCGTTGACCTTCCTCTTTACTTTCGACTTCTCATGCTCATGGTCGTCTTGAACAGTGCTACTCCCTGACTTTGGTGTGAACACTTGACTCAGGAATTCTGCATCCCGCTGGTTTTCCGGTGGCTCACTCGGTGTGCTGCATTTGCTAGTGATGGCTGCTACCTTCTGTGGTATCACTGGCGATCTTTGCATTTTTCTCGCGATCTCTGCTTCTTGCGTCTTCGTTTCCTCCACTAGATTCTCCATCCAAATCGATTATTTGCTCTATCCGATAGGGTCCTCCCTTCGGGCCACTATCTCCACTCGATGTATGTAGTCGCCTCTCGGGAACCCATTGTTGTGTACACAGCAAAAAATTCTCAAATTTATATGGCACGTAAATTTTAATAATATTCATGTAAAACGAATCGTAACTGAATATTCAACGATAAATAATGTAAACTGTCTCATTGCATTCGAAAATGTTTGCAATCTTGAGTGAAACTGAAACATTTCATTTTGGATTCTTACTTTTTCATTCCCAAAAAACATCGCCCAAAATTGGTTTTTTTTTTGAAAAAAAATTCTCTGTTCCATCAGGAATCTTATCAGGAATTCCTCCAGGAATTTCATCAGGAGTTCTACTAGGGATTTCATCAGGGGTTGTTCAAGAATATCTTTAAGAATTTTTCCAAGGATTTTCTCTTGGAGTTTCTCCAGGGATTCCATCAGAAGTTCCTATAGAGATTCTATCAAAAATGCCCTTAGGGTTTCCATCAGAGTTCTTATGGGGATTTCATCAGGAGTTCTTCCAGGAGTTCCATCAAGAGTTCCTTCAGAGATTCCACCTAAAATTCCTCCAGAGATTCAATCAGTAGTTCCTCAGAAACTTTATCAGGAGTTCGTCGAGGAATTTCATCAGGATGTTTTCTAGGGATATCATAAGTAGTTCCTCTAGGGAATTCTATTAGGATTTCCATCGGGAATCTTATCAGGAATTCCTCCTGGGATTGCATCACGAGTTTCTTTAGAGATTCCATCAGAATTCCTTCGAAAGATTCCACCTGGAATTCTTCCAGAGATTATATTAGGATCCTCCATCAAAAATTCCTTCTGGAACCTTATCAGTAATTCCTTCAGAAAGTTGAACAGAAGTTCCTACAGAGATTCCATCAGGAGTTCCTCTAGAGATTACATTGAACGTTACACAGTTCGAACGAAACATGTAAATTTCTGAGACATATAATGCACATAATTGGAGCGTGGAATATAGTGGATATTTGCATGACATGTCATGTAAACTTCAATTATATGTCATGTAATCCAGCAGGATTCTGTGTGATTACATGACATATAACACCAAATTTACATGATTCCAGACTTAAATTACATGACATCATGTTTACATCGCATAAATGAAGTTTACATGACATGTAATCATCATTATTTTTAACTGTGTAGTTCAGAGATTTCAGGCAGGAACTTCTCCAGAGATTCATCAGGAGTTCTTTTGAAGATTCATCAGGAGTTCCTTCAGGGATTTCATAAGCAGTTTCTTTAGATAATCCACCAGGAATTCCTCCTGGGATTCTATCAGAAGTTTCTGTAGTTCCCTTGAATCTTTCAACATGATTTCTTCCAGAGATTCCATCAGGAGTTCCTCCAGGGATTCCAACAGGAGTTTCTTCTGAGATTCCACTTGGAATTCCTACAGAAGTTCTTTCAGAAGTTTCTCTAGGGATTCCATCAGGAGTTCCTTCACAGGATTGCACCCGGAATTCCTCTACAGATTATATCAGGGGTTCTTCAAGAAATTCCATCAGGATATAATCTTAGGATTTTATAAGGAGTTCCGCTGAAATATTATCAGGGAATCCCATCAAGAGATTTCATCATGACTTCCTGTAGGGATCCCCTCAGGAGTTCCTTCAGAGATTCTATTAGAAGTTACTCCAGAAATTACATCAGAAGTTTTTCTAGGGATTACAGCAGGAGCTTCTCCAGGGTTTTCATTAGTAGTTCCTTCAGAGATTCTACCTGTAATTCTATTAGGAGTTTTTTTTTTTGATTCCATCATGAATTCCTCCAGGGATTTCATCAGAAGTTCTTCAATAGATTTCAGGAGTTTCTGCAAGGATTCCATCAGAAGTTCTTCCATGGATTCCATTTGAAATATTTATAAGATTTTATTATAAAATCCTCCTGGGATTACATTATGGACACTTTCTGGGATTCCATCAGAAAGTCTGTCAAGGATTCTATCAGGATTTTTTCTAAACGTTCGTTCAGGAATTCCTCTAAGGTTATTCTGGGCCCATCAGGTCATTTACCACGGATTCCTCCCGGAATTTATTGAGGAATTCTATCAGAATTTTCTTCCATTGGTTTTTCTAGGGAATTCCTCAAGAGATTACTCCAGGAATTTCTCAACGGAGTCCTCATAGAATACCTCAAAGGATTCCTCCTGAAAGTCCTCAAGGGATTTCTCCCAGAATTAATCAAGGGATGTCTCCCGAAATTTCCCAAGGAATTATTCTCGGAAGGCCTTGAGGAATTCCCACCAGAATATTTCCAATCCACCAGTATATCCTCCAGTAACAGTCATATCGGGTATTAGACACCGTTTTCTTTAAAGATTCCACTAGTAATTCCTTCAGAGACTTCACGAGTATTTCGTTTAATTATTTCATTATTAAAATTTCTGCCAGAAAATATACCAGAGTTTCACCAGTCGTTCTACCAGAAAATACTTGAAACGTTTTACCCGGATTTCTTTGCTTTATCCGGGGGGTTATCATCCAAGGAATTCATTAAAAAATTTCCAAAGAGTCCACAAGAATTTTTTTTCCGTAAAAACTTAAATATTTCCACGAAAAAATCGATCAGAAACTCCACGAAGGGTTGAACTATAAATTCTTCCTTTCTCTATCCTAAGTATTACAGAAATCTTCTGCAAAGATCCAAAAGATAATTCATCCAGGGATTCCATTTATATTTATTCAGAATATTAAACAAAGCATTTTCATTAGGGGTTGAACACCTAGAGTAGCACCTGGAAGTATTTTTGGGAAAATTTCTGGAAAAATCAATGGAGCATTGTCGTGAAAAATCCTTGGAGGAATCACCAAAGAAATTACTGGAGAAATTTCTTAATATAACTTTGGAAGAACTTTAAAGCGATTCCTGAAGGAGCTCCTAAAGGATTATCTAAGTCGATTCCTGGGGAATTCCTTGGAAAAAATCCTGGAAAAAATACTGAAAGAAATTGATGGATAAATTCCTTTGGGAATCCTCGGAGAAATTTTCGGTAGATCCTTGAAGTAATTTCTGAAGGAATCCCAGGACGAATGCCTCGTAGGGTTTCTTCAGGGGTACAATGAGAAATTTATAAAATAATTCCTGGTGGAATTTCAGAAGCAACTCCTAGTGGAATTTAAGGAGGAATCCTAGGAGGCATGCGTTATAGAATTCTTGGAACTAACTTCTAGAGGAAATCTTGAAGAAATTGTTATAGCAATCTCTTCAGAAATTCTTGGAGGCAGCCTTGAAGTAAACCCTGAAGAATTTTTGAAGAAATCACTTGAGGATTTTTTTAGATTGATCTTTAAAGGAATCATTGGAGGAAATACTGAATAGTTTGTAGAGCAACCTTTGAAGGAATCTCTGGAAGAATGCCACCTAAAGGTATGCTTGAAGAATTTTTCCCGGAGGAATTTCTGGTGGAATCTGGGAATAAATGTATAGAAGAATTATTGATGAAATTCCTGGTACAACTCCAGGAAGAATTTCTGGTAAAACCCCTATATAGCCCATGGATTCCTGGAAAAACTTCAACGTAAAATAACTATAACCATTGAAAGATTACGGAAAAAAAATGTTTAAAGGAATTCCCAAAGTCATTCTCATATTGATGACTATTCAGAATAACCAACCCTCAACAGAGATCCCTTATAATTTTGGAGTGTTGCCGGAATACTTCGTGCGAATTATAACTGGAATTCCTCATCAATGTCCATGTGTTCCGGTACCTCAATTTTGAAAGTTCTGCTCTTCCTTACTACGATTATTTCCCAAAAATACTCCCAAGGAATACTCCCCCCAGTCACAGAATTGGAAAAAAAATAACAATCACATATCCACTAGATGGCTGCCGAGATCATTCGAAACATGCAAAGAAATATAGTGTTGCTGCAACAAGCTTTGACAGTCGGTTAAACGGTTGCATACACATATATCGGTTTGACTAACTTGGGGGCGGAGTCAATGTTGGTCAAACCGTCTGAGCGTCTGTGGGCTGCATAAAGCAGGAATCGAACCCACACTCCTTACTCAATGCGGCTTAATGCTTGGTAACACTAACCGCACGGCCACGAAGCCCACAGATTATAAAAACATGAGATAAAACTTTTTGCTAATAAAAATATTACAGTAATAAAACAAAAGTCATATTAACACTCAAAATCATCTTCATAACAGCAAAAGGAAGTTTCCTTTTATCACTTATATTCGCATTATCACTAAATGTTATCACTCTAATAATCACCATTTTGTTAACTACCATCAATCACACTAAATTTTTCCAGTTTCTTAATAAGCATTTACGCAATCACTTGTTTAAAACATAATGTCATTACCATTTTTCAATTTATTCGATACTATTTGTCTTTAAATTACAATGTATGTGTATCAATGGCCTGTTCGTTCACGATATGAGTTTACACGGTTTCTAATGACATGCATTGTTAATTTAAATTATTCAGTTATGTTTTCATAGTAATCTAATAGTTCGCGTTAATCTGCTAATAACTAAACTTTCAGATAGAAAATTAATTTACAATCAACTTTATATTTATTATACAGCAAAAAAAATAATCGAAGATTTTTGGAACGAAACTAATACCGCAAATTGCAACGATTCGCGTTTGATAAATAAATAATATGTATTAGTAGATAGGGGATATTACTTTAGTTCTTTTTGCTACACTATCAGTATTTAACTGCTTGTTAGTAGAAGATGATACCTTCGAACGTCTTTTATCCACATGCGATTAGGTATGTAGGAATGTGATGTTTTTACTGGGAAATTGATTCCAACTTAGTTGTTTCTCCGAATGTCGCATGTTCTTCAAGTGTAGGTCCATTGAGTTTCTTTTAGTTTAAGAAATAAAAAGTAAAAAGATAAAAAGAAAGTACAAAACGAAATGAAAAGGAGAAAAAACAATGAAACTATTCACGACCGCTTATACATCTGCAATGGAATAACAAAAATAAATTTAAATCACTTCTCATAAAAAAGATCTAGTATAGTATCGGCTCTTTGGTGAAGTACATCAAAAGTGTTAAAGTTTGAAACATTTCTGACTCGCATCACCAATAGCACCACTAGTGTGCATCTTTCTCTTTAGAGTAAAGAATCATTTAAGCCCCAGGACCTGACAGCAATCATATGCTGATCACAAGGTTGTGCCTTTGCCCAGGGATTTTGTTTGTTTGTTTGTTTGTTTTTTTTTTTTTTGATTATTGCTGAGGATTTAAAAATGGATTCCTGAATCTTAAGAGACTGTCAAGCAACTAGCGGAGGAATTTTATAATAGTTTATTTAAGAAATTCCAGACGCAAATGTTGGAAGAGTTCCAGAAGAAACTCTTGTGAAAACATCAGGAGAAATTCTTGAAGGAATTACAGAAGCAATTCCTGGAAGAGTTTCTAGAAGCAAATTTTGAAGGAATCATTTAAGAATCTCCGTGGCAAATTCCAGAAAATAATAAATTGAAGAAATGAATGCAAGTCCCAGATGAATTCCAGAGTTCATTAAAACACCAGAAGTTATTCATTCAGTATTTCTAGAAGCAACTCCTTGAGGAATTTTACAGGCAACTCCTTGAGGAATTCCAGTGGAAACTTTTTAAGGAATTCCAAAAGCATCTTCTTGAGGAATTGCAACAGAAACTTTTGAAGGAATTTCAGAAGCATCTCCTTGAGGAATGCCAGCATCAACTATAAAGTAAATTGAAAAGCAACTTTGCGAGAAATTGCAGAAGAAACTCTCGGAGGAATTCCGAATGAAACTCTCAAAAGAATTCGATAAGCCACTCCTTGGGAAATTCCAGAAACCATTCTCTGAGGATTTCGAGAATGAACTCTTGAAGGAATTCCAATACAACAACAACAACTCAATGAGTAATTCCAGAAGCATGGTAGAATTCGAAGAGCGTTAACGTGAGGAACTCCAATTTGAGAAATTTTAGTAGCAACTCCTGGAGGAATACCAGGAGGATTTTCTAAAAGGATTCAATAAGCAATTCCATAGGGAATTGAAAAAATCCAGAGGGAGCTCCAGAAGAAACTTTTGAAGAAATTCCCGAAACGGCTCCTTGAGAAATCCCTGAAGCAACTCCCACAGGTATTCCAAGAGGAACTCCAGACAGAGTTTCAGAAGCAATTTTTGAAGGAAATTTAAGAACAGTTTTATTCAAGAAGGACGGCCAAATGCAACTTCCTGTGAAATTTCAGGAATATCCACTAAATTAATTCCAGAATCTACAACTTTAAGAATTTCAGAAGCGGTTTATAGAGTATGTGTAGAAGGAACTTCCGGGAAAATTCCAGATAAAACTCAATTAGAGAAATTTCAATTTTTAAAAGAACTTCTCATGGGTTTCAGATAGACCTCTAAAAAGAATTTCCGAAGCAACTTTTGAAACAATTACAAAAGAGTTTGTTTAAAGAATCCAAGAGGAAATTTTTACAGAATTTTAGATCAGCTCTTGGAGGAATTTGAGGACGAATTTCTAGAACAATTCCAGAAAAAAAAACTCTTGAAGAAATTTCTCGAGAAATACCCAAGGACGCCTTAAAGGAATTCCAGGAGACACTTTTAAAGGGACTCCAAGAACAACATGGTAAAATATACTCGATGCAACTTCGTGGGAAGACCTTTTGAAGGACATCCTGCAGCAATTATCTAAGGAACTCTAGGAGAAACTATTTCAGGAATCAAAGAGGCAGCATTTGAAGGATTTTCTGGATCAAATTCGCAAAACATGTACCGTAAATTCGGGTGAAATTGATCAGTAGGGTGAAATTGATCAGCGACTCACACGATTTTATTTCCCTCCAATAGAGCACAAAAATCAATGCAACCTATAGTAAATGAACGTTATTTGTCTTCACTATTGTCGAATTGCATGTTGTGAAGTTTTTTGTGTTAAGGAATGTTTATTTCTATAAAAATAATAGAAAATTCCATAATCGTGTTCTGTGTGGTATTGGCAGACATCAATAAACTTATATTTTTATACAAAGATTTGGACATGGTGTCAACCTGAAAATTTGTAAGGATGCTTGAAATATATCCTCAAAACGAATTATATCATCAAAATTCGTTCTAATTTGTTCATTTTGTTTTAATAATTGATTTTTTATAGATATCAGAAGATTCCTTCGGGAATTGGCTATATTTAGGCGTTTTCCGCGGTATTGTTGAAAATGAATTGTTTATTATTTCCATAAATTTATCATTGTTAAGAATTTGGCAATCATATTTGGATTCAGGAGGCCTAAATTAAATAGGTAAATTTGTTTTCAAAACTAACACTAATTGTTTTGGCAGGTGATCAATTTCACCCCGAAATGGAATTCCTTGATTTTTTATTTTAGAGACGATTTTCAGCACTAAAATAACAACTGTATGAAAATTTCAGTATATAAGCCAATGAGGCCAACCGTCGTACCTGTTTCCCTGCATTAAGTTGTTTGAAATTTGCAACATCATAGAAAACAGAAATTGGAAAACAGTGAAAAGTGATCAATTTCACCCGAAATTACGGTACTTCTGGAGAAATTGAAGGACTAATTTTTGAAGGAAATGCAAGAGCACTACCGGTAAAAATTTCAGTAGCAACACTTGAAAAAACTCCAGAAGCAGCTTGTTGCGATTTTTCAAAAGCCTTTTCTACAGGAATTCTAGATGTAACTCCCGGATAAATTCCAGTTGGAACTCGTGTAGGAATTCCAAAACAAATCTCGGAAAAAAAACTCCAGTGGGAACTCTTGAAATCTTTTACAAGCAAATCTTGACAAATTTTCAGGAATTGAGAACTCCTTGTGAAATCCTAGAAGCAACTCCCGGAGGATTTCCAATGGGAACTCAACAGAGTTTCAGAACCATTTCCTTAAGGAAATCCAGTAGCACCTATTGATAAAATTCCAAGAACATCTCCATGAGAATTCATAGAAGCAACCCTTGGCGGAATTCCAGGGGAAAATTTGGGAGGAATCCCAGAAGCAACATTTTGAGCAACTATAGACAATACCTTCTGGGGAATTCCAATATAAATTCTTGAAGGAAGTGACTGTCTTGAACGATACCCAAAAGCTACTATCGGAGGAAATCCATATTCAAAGAAATTCTTAAAGCATCTTTCGGCAGAAATCAAGAGAATCTACTCTATGAGAAATTACAGAAGCAGCTCTCGGGTAAATTTCAGGATGGTTTCTTAAAGTGATTCTAGAAGTAATTCCTTGAGGAGTTTCAACGCAACTTTCGGGGGAGTCCAGGTTGAACCCTGGAAGGAATTTCAAAATCATCTCCCGAAGCATGTTTTGAAGGAATTTCGATAGCGTTTATGTGAGAATTCCCAGACGCAACTCCTTTAGAAATCCCAGAAACAATTCTATGATGAATTCCAGAAGTAACTCTTGGAGAAACTCCCCTAGGACCTTCTGAATGATTTCAGAAGCAACCCTAGAATTTATTTCTGAAGGAATTTCAGAAGCAACTCTTTCAGCAAGCAATTTCCGGAAAATACTAGGAGAGATTCTAGAAGAAAGAATTCCAGTAGCAGATTTTTGAAATAATCGAAAAGCGACTCGTGGAAGAATTCCAGAGGTTCTCATGGAGAATTTCTGTAGCAACTATTGTAAGAATTTCAAAGCATTTCTTGATGAAATTTTCGGATATAATTCTTTGAGGAATTCAAGAAGCATTAATCCAAGAAATTGCCTCTGAAATTTGGAATGCCAGAGAAATTCTAGGAATTACAGAAGAAAATTCTGGCGAAAATTTAAAGAAAAAAACCAAAGTTGAATTCCAGAAAAAACTCCTTAGAAGCATTTTAGAAGAAATACTTCAAGCATTTTATGAAGCAGCCCCAGAAGGAATTAGTAGAAACTTCTGGAAGATTTCCATTACAAATAGGAGAAATTCTAGAAGAAGACCCTGGATGATCTTCTGAAATAAAATCAAAAGTCATTTATTGACGATTTTTTAAAACAACTCCTAATTCAGAAGTAACTTCAAGAGAAACTTCTAGAGAAATGAGAGAAGCACCTTCTTGATGAAATTCAGGAGCAGCTTTTGAATTAAGAGGCATTCGAGAAGGAACCTCTAAAAAAATACAAAAGGAATTCTTAAAAGAAATCAAAAAGATTTTATTGAAAGGAATTAAAAAAGAACTCCAGAAAAAAAAACTCCTAGAGGAACTCTAGAAGAAAATCTAGAAGCAATTTCTGGAGTTATTGTAAAAGGAACTCCTAGAGGAATTCCAGAAACAAGCCCTAGTACAGTTATAGAATACACTTCAGAAAAAATAACATTAGCAACTCCTGGAAGAAATCCAAAAGTTATGCCTATAGGAAATTCAGAAGAATCTACTGGAAAATTTCCAGAGAAAACTCAAACAGGGATTCCACACACAACTCTCGGAGGAACTTATAAAAATCCTGTACCACCTCTTGTAAAAATCCCAGAAGAAACTCTTGAAATCATTTTAGGAGGAAATCATAGAAAAAATCCTGAAGTATCTCCTGGAGGATTTACGGAACCAATATTATCGTTAATTACAAAGTATGACCCTCGTTGCACTTCGCTACATGGTCATTTCCTTCATCGACCAACGATGAATAGAACAGAAATAGATTAGAAGACCATAGCTATCCGCAACATCACCAACAGCAGCATCGACTCCATGCAGGAAATGTTCTTCAAACATCACGGTTAAATTTCACTGTGATGCTAATCACCGCTTCTGTTGCAGCCGAGATTATATGCATTGCCCACCAACGAAAATGCTTATCTCACCAGCTCCACAGATCCGTTTGTATTTTATTTAGTGAAAATTGAACTAATTATGCACAAAAATCACTAAACATAACAACCGTGCACTGTAGAAACCGGTCAAAACAAACAAGCTTTCCGTAAACTCAAGCGCAACATTTGAAAATTTTCTAATCTTCCGGATGACTATACGGTTGAGTTTGCGTTTAGTACAGTTTAGTACCAAACCGCAAAGTCCATCCGGATGCATTGTGCGTTGGCGCATATGATTCCGTTCATTTAAAATAGCTGTCAAAAAAACGGATTGTCAACCGGATCCATTGTGCTCCGGCCTTTACGGTTTGCATATCACCCCGTCTTCCCTCACGTATGAGTTCAGCGCAAATACCATGCATGCGCAGCTGCCCTCTCAGAGTGCATTCCCCAGCTCCAATCCTCTAGTCTCTCGATCGTACCGGAAAGCTAAACGAAGAAGCAAACGAAACATTTATCATTGGAAAATTACATTCATTTTGCATTACATCTTGTTCAGGCAGCGACAGGCAGCAGCGATCGAGGGGCCGGATCCGGGCAGGACTTTGAGTTGAGTGAGTTGCTTTTTATGATGAGGCCCCATTCCGAAACACACCTCGGAGTTGCGATGGGGTTGAACTGGTTCATCACTTGATTTTTACGGCGAGTGTTGTGTTTGTCGAATTTTGGACCAGCTTGTGTTCAAAAGTCAGCGAGACATTGTCCACCTAATGTGAATAGAATTTAAAATATTCTGTAGAACACTCGTTTCTTTTCTTCAAATATTGTTAGTATTATTTAAAGCATTTTTTTATATCTACGTATTCTGTGTTAGAACACTACCATCATATTTAGGTAAAAATAGTCAAAATGCTTTCAGCTTATGCTGTATGCAAATATTTTTTTTTCTTTTGGAAGTTTTTAAAACTATCTTCTAAGGCAATAAAACAGTACTTGTCAGTGCTACAAAAATAGTAGGGTTTCAATGCTAGTAATGGACCCCATAGCTCGACGCGTTTCCGCAATGGTTTCTCAGGCGAATATTCGTTTTGTGGAGTCTAACAATAAGTTCAATGGTAATAAATCTTCGAGCTGTTTAGTAGAATACCTATAAGTAGATGAAAAAACCGAATTTAGTACTATACCATTTAATTCCACTAGAGTTTGTGCCCTTTGACAGATACGCGTACTTAGACCTCAAATGTAAGGCCGTCTTCAGTGTCGTCACGACAATTCCCCCAAGAAAACCCTCCCATGCCAAAGTGAATCATGGAAATGCCCAAGTGGTTCTGCCCTACCTATGATTTTTCATATGATCGAAAGTCAATTAACGGGTTTGGGGTAACTTTGATAGTGGCTATATAAACACATGGAAACCCACAACCAACCAACTGTTTGACATAATTGCAGGTGGGACTAGTTGTGTAAATATTAATAGAGAACGTTGTAACGTTGGGACTTTTATTTTTCTTTTTAAGCAAAATAATTTTGCTTTGAATTCGTTGATTTTAAGATAATATTTTGAATTTTAGTTTAATTGAAGTAACAGAAAAACGGTTTGACGTTTTTTTCTTTTTAAATAAAATTATAGTTTGAATTGTTAAATAAAATTTGTAAATATAATAACTATTTGTAAATATCAACGAAAAGTATCTTGGATTTAGTTTTGAATTCTCATTTTGACTGTATGTAATTGGTTTGTGTCTAGGCAAAATCGCCATTCGATAATTTCGTTGGTGCGATTCTGTAGACAAAAAAGGAATTTTTTAATGTAGATTTCCTTAGGCAAAAAAGACTTAAGCTTGGTCATTTCATTCTTTACTAGGCTGGAGTATAGAAGTTATCGCGGTTTTAAGTTTCGAGTTGTTAGATTTTTCGGTAGTTTTTAGGTGAATTTTAAGTTGTCTTTCCTGTAATTTTATTGTACGTGTTGTTTCCGGTCACTTTGACCGTGGTCCCGCGAATCTTCTATTCGTGTTTGTGAATTCGTACGAAAAGGTTATTGTTTTAGTTAATAGTTTATTTTCTTGACAATATGGGGTTCACCTGTGGCATTTCCGGTGCCATCATCGTCGAGAATTTGAGCTCGGGATCCACTAAGGCCCGCCTTTAAGGTAGCTAAACGGAGGGAGGTGAAGTTCTCCAACCCTTCGAACGAAGTTCTCCGACGATCGCCAAAAACCGTCGTAAATTCACCTTACGCTACAACCCCTGTGAACGGAGTCCGAGAGCGCGATCCCTGTACGTAGCCAATCGTCGTACGCCGGATCGAACCAAAACTGAAGGTAAGGGGTTTTATTTCATCCCCCTCTCCCCATGGTAAGACTTTTTGTATAAAAATAAAAAATAAATTGTTAGGTGCGTATGAAACCCCATTATCCCTTAAGTAATTAATGGACGGTACCTAAGTATATAGGACATTGCATACCTTTAAGCGTTTATCGTTATATGGAAATCTCTAACTTAGATTACAAAAATGACCCCAAATTTCAAAAAATGCTTTTCGCTAAGAGATTTGGGGCCGTATTCAAGTTCTACTATAACAAGGCTATCAAGGATAAGTGACCAACTCTTCAAAAGTTCATAGATCAGTAATCGTAGAATGTATTGTTTGAAAATGTTTAAAAAATACTAAAAGGTCATCAATTTTTAAAATTTGAATATAATGTCTCAAATGCTTTCAATTCCAACAAAAATAGTTCTGGCATCATGTATCATACTAATACTATTTACCAATGTTGCTGAACAGCGATCGGAAACACGAAGCACGATGAATTTTCCTAGCCATCAACACAGAATCTGCGAATAAACCCGAACAACCATTCGGGTGCTTCATTCGTTCGTGTTTCATTTTCGGATCGCTATTCCTCCCGATTTGAGTGATTTTTCATCGCTTGGTAATGTGAGCGGTACGATCCACGCTGCCTGCTCTTCGCGAAGAGCAGGAAAATATTCACTTCGTTCATCTTCATGCGGGCTCGCAACACACAGGTGCGCCATCGAAGACGGGATTGTTATGCGGGTTATTGATTGATTTTTTAATCTGTAAAAGATAATTTATTTGCATGTACCTACTGTAGTTTATTTATTTATTTATTTTATTTTATTTTTTTTTCTATTTTTATTAACGAGATTTTTAGCCCTGGGCTAGTTCATCTCGGGACCAACGGCTTTACTTCCCTTCCGAAGGAAGTCGTCACTGATTTTTTTTGTTTTAGTGACTATCTCGGGGATGGGATTCGATCCCAGGTCCTCGGCGTGAGAGGCGTGTGTTCTAACCACTACACCAGGTCCGTCCCCAATACTGTAGTTTATTTAAATGGTAGAAAACCTGTAATCTCCCAGATTTCTCATGTTTGTTAACAACGTTTAGATAAACCGAATTTAATTCAACAACAAAAGCCATTTTTGTGTGCCATGCTATACTTTTAAATCTCTCTCTGATTTTTTTTATCAATAAGTGTTGAAATCGGTACATTTTGCGTACATGCCGTCGATATTATGTTGCAATTGTACCCAGGCTTGGGAACTGTGACCACTATTTACTACAGTTCATCGATTCTGTCAGTCAACCAAAACACAAAGCAGCAGCAGCATCAATACCATCAGGCGTTACGTTACCAATGGTTCAGACACTGCTTGACTGTTTTTGTCTCTCCACATTTAGTAAGGTTTCTTTTTCTTTGACATGAAAGCACCCTTCAGGTGTAAAGTGTCACAAATAAACAAAAAAAAAAAGCTCAGCTGTGAAAATTCTGAACCGTAGCAAAATTAGATGTAATATGTTGTTAACAAAATGTTAATAAAAGCATGAAATGAATGTAATGTTTAAAACGATACTAATAAAAAAATGAAAAAAGAAGAAAAAATAAAATAAAAATTTTCATTTTAAAAAACACATGTATTGAATCGGTTAAACCGCATTATATAAAATATGAAATTTGAATATACATAAAATCGAGGTTCTGTGTCATTGCTCTAAGTAGTTCCAAAACTTCCATCAACAGAAAAATATGTAGGTATACACAGCACGAGATTGCAAATGTGAGCTGATTGGAACTTTTGTGAATTTCTGATCAGTCTAGTGCGCCTAGTGCGCGAACAACAAAAAAGTTAAACTGTTTCGGTGGAGAATTCCCTTCGGACCAAGAAGAAGCTGTGGAGACTTCCATGGCCGCGGGGGCAATCGCTTACAGGTTAGGACTTAGTTGCAACGAAATGCATCCCATGGTCCCCGGCAATGCTTGCGCCAAGACCAAGAACCAAACTAAGCCCATCAATCAATGACTGCTTTTCCGACGCACCGGGAGATGACCCGAGCCTGATTAGTCGGCTTTGCCACTGCAATGGACTTATTTGTAATGGAATGCAATTTGCTCAACGATCGTGGCGTCGTCGTCCCCCAAGATAGGATAAATAGGTATAATACGTCCTCCTAGGGGGAAATGGAAATATCTCTACACGTTTCAATGAATTTTCCACGTAAAACACGTTGATTGATCGAATACATTGTTAGAATACGCTGTGTTATAAGAATAACGTCTGAAAATGGCATATGAGTTTTTGCATGCATTTCATTTGAAAATTTCTAGAACCGAAACTTTTGATTCTAGAAAAAAACGTTCTATGGAAAAGTTGTAGTTAACCGTAGAGGCTAAAAGAAAAAAAAATCACTGGAAAAATATTTTATTTTAAATTATGATAAATTCAAAAACAATACTTATACTTTAAATTACAAAGACACCTAATTTTTAATATTTTTCTAATTGTTACCAAAGAATATTGGTAAGTAACAGAAGCGTTTGACCAGCTTACCCTAGGGACTGGTGCCAGCACCGGCAAAAGCTGGTACCCGGCCACGTCCATGTGATTAATAATAAGCGATAATTGCTTTTTGAACACCACGCAGAAACCGTCATCGGTCGGAAGAAATGGAGCATGGTACTCAGGGAACGAACGATCATCCAGGCCTGGGTTTGCTGGAATCTATTTCCAAAATGGTTCCGCGAAACATAAACATGCTTATGGGTAGACTTTTCTTCGCTGATCGGCACTTAGTTCCGTCGCGATTCTGAGAGGTCGGTTCGAAGAAACCGTTAGAACAAACAAAATTGTAGATTGATCCGGTTAACCCGTATATACCTATGACGATCTTGCTTTGCCGAAATGGCTGTAGTGTAGTGATTTTCTAATAATTCAAAATCGAGGTGCTTACAAATACATGGTTCCTCCTTCTCTGAGAGAGTCTCTCTTTTTCCAGCAGCCAAAACTTCGTGGTTATTTTATATTTATCGAAACTTTTCAATCTTATGTCTATTAATTATAAATTTATTAATCATTAATAGTTTCTTCTGATCAAAGTATTTTACGGGAAAATCAAATGGAAGTGGCCAAAATATAAACGCGAAAAGCTCTGTCCAAAATACATAGACCACCGTAAGCAATATTTATCGTTTGATAATAATCAGTTCTTGTTTTGACCTCAGAGTTATCCTAAGGCCTTCAATATACGTGTCAGTTTTAAATCAAACCCAAAAAAGTTTGCTGTGTAGGTTTGCGGAATAGATTTTATGCGGTTCACAGACCCTCAAATAGAAAAAGAACGCTATTGGGATACTTTTTGGGCAATTTAATATAGTGCTTTTTTAATGCCTGTATGTATCAGGATTATAAGCATTAATGATGCAGTAAAAGGGATTATATGCGGTGGAAGTCCTGATATAAGGCGTGTAAGCATTAGTAGTGCTATTATAATGGCTGTAAGCATCTATGATGCTGAATCAGGGTTTATTATTAGTGCATATGATTACTTGGGTCAAATTTTGTCTTGGGATTTTGAGGGTTAAGTTACTCATGTCGTAGAACACCACGCTCTCTACGCTTCAACCAACAAACTAATCCGCATCGTTAGTCCTTCCCCCACCTCCCACCAAGATTATATCATCCGGTTACTGCCGTGAAAAGTCGAGAACGTAGCTATTTATTAGTTTAAATGTGTAATAAATTTGAATCGTTATTATCTCGCCAGGACGGATGGGTGCTAAACTTCGTCACAAACCAGACGGCCAGCCAGCACTCCCAGACGCACCCGTTTGCATCTCCATAGGAGACCCAGGGCTTCCAGCGTGAAACCCTCAGCACTTACGGACGGACCAATTGGTCATTTAGACTACGATGACTACGACGACGTTGCACAGTGGGACGATTCTCAAAATAGTGGGAAACCTTTGAGAGACATTTTAGAACATTTTTTTGAAAGTTTGATTACTAAAGCAAAATCTCAGAACTTTTTCTTATTTAGAACAACTTTTTTGTACAAACAATCCGTTTTTACTGTTGACTTGTTTTACCTTTAACATTATTATTTTTATTTTTAACTAGTGGGCCCGGCAAACTTCGTCTTGCCATCAAGTAGGGTGATCGAAGTATTTTGGACAGACCGTTACGCGTATATAATTTGGCCATTTATGGCAAAATCCAATGGAAGTGGTCAAATTATATACGCGTAACGCTCTGTCCAAAATACATAAAACACCCTAGGCTGTTGAAAAACGCTATGGATCGTCCCATACAAAATGACAGTGCTATTCACGCTCGTTTTTTCAACTTTCCCAGTGAAAATCCTGGGATTTTTATACACACAAACACGTCGGAACACTTGAAGAATAAAACGTAAAAATAATCATTCAAATCGGTTGACCCGATCGGAAGCCATATCGTGACATACAAACACCACTCCATTTTTTTTATATAGATTTCTTTATTATTATTATTTAAAACATTATATTCTTTTCTTACATCTAGGTGTTCTGTGTTAGAAAACACTACCATCCTAATGAGGTAAAACTAAATAAAACATTTTTTAACATTTTTTTAATAACATACTACACTCCATTTGCCGTAGCCGTTCAGAATGTTTACAGGTGAGTTGATTTCACATATTTATGAAAGAAATGAAGAAAAGTATGAAAACTTTTTTGCTATCTCCTACAGATGACACGTAGGTTTCGTCCTTTGACCGAGAGGCCTGTGTCATCAGCGAACAAGGATTTTTGACATCCCTGAGGTAATTCAGGTGAGTCATATGTGAAAATTTGGTTCCAAAATGCTGCCTTGAGGAACACCAGCTCTTACAGGAAGTCTTTCAGACCTGGAGTTCTGATAATTAACCTGAAGTGTACGATTTGACAGATATCTTTGGATTATTCTAACAATGTATGTTGGAAAATTAAAATTCTTTAATTTTACAATCAAGCCTTCATGCCAAACACTGTCGAATGCTTTTTCTGTGTCTAGAAGAGCAAGACCAGTAGAATAGCCTTCGGATTTTTTTGGAACGAGTCAAATTTGTTACATTGCCAGGGGCTTTCATATTTTAACTAGTACTCATTTGTTCCAAATCAGCCTCCCATGAATTTTCGAAAATGTTCTCTGGATCAAGAATGTTTTCGAAATCCTGAGTAACTTGATTTTCTATTAGACTAGAAAGTCCTAAATGAAAATTATGCGTGCTATGTATCGTTGAGACGGTTTTCTTTTGTTTTTAAGCAACATAATTTTGCTTTGAATTCGTTGATTCGCACAAAAAACACATTAAAATGATGGCAATTACGAAAAGATTCATATCTAGAGTTAGTTTACATAAAATTCCTGGCCTTAAAATAGTTCAAATACTTACTGGCTGTTTAAATGTTAAATCTATATTAGTAAAAAAGAGGGACAGTTCAAAAGTTACAAGTTTGAAAAGCACTCACCAGTTTTTCATTTGTCATCTTTCGACATCGGGTCGCCGGGATAAATTTTTCACGTCGTTTTCCATTTCCAAGCCGCGTACCGGACAGGAGTGTTAAGGCCTGAACACAATGTGAACGGCAAAACGGAAAGAACGGCAACGACGGCAAACACGGCATGTACTAAAACTATGCCGTTGCCGCTTTGCCGTTCGCCAACCCACAATGATTACGTCTGTTTTGTTGTTATCCATAGCTGCTGACGATTTCGGTGTTCACTTCGAGGCGTTTTTTTAAAGTTTCGTGTGGAATTTTTTTTATTAATTTTTACATCAATTTTCGAAAATGGAGCATATTATGAATATTATTAAAATAGTGCAAGTTGTGGCGGAGTTGAATGAGTTGAAGAATGCTATTTCTTCAACGGAACCATCACGGCGTCGGTGGTGGGTAAGACCTTCCAATCAGAACCGGGAGACCGAAGGTAAATATTTCTTTACACACTGTTTCATATAATCAAATTTTTCCTAAGCAATGTTTCTTTTCAAGGATATTATGAAACTGCTTTTGATTTGATGAAACAACGAGACCCTGAGTTTTTTGTCAAATCTGTGAGAATGACTCCAGATATTTTTGCCATGCTTTTGGAAATTGTGAAGCCACATCTGGAAAAGTTTTCCATAAGGAAATCGATTAATCCGGAATGTCATTGATGTAAGTATTTTCAATTTCTGTAAATAAATATTTGATAATAAATCAATATTCGTATTTGCAAAAATTACAGGTATTTGGCACATGGATCAAATCACTTCACCCTATCCAGATTGTTTAGGATGGGTGTCTCGACCGTGCGACAAATCACCCAGGAAGTCACCAAAGTGATATGGGACGTTATGTCTGGGACCTATTTGCCCATGTTATCAGAAGCGACCTGGGCTCAGTGCAGTAGAGGATTCTACGATCGATGGGATTTCCCAAAGTGCTGTGGTGCGGTTGATGGGAAACACACTGTAATACAGTGCCCACCAAACGCTGGATCTCTGTTTTATAATTATAAAAAGAAGCACTCCATTGTGCTGATGGCAATATGCGATGCTGATTATATTTTTTTGGCGGTAGATATAGGAGCATATGGTGGTAACTCTGATGGTAGTGTATTTGCCTCTAGCGAATTCGGAAAACTATTGCTTGCTGGTAAATGGATCATTGAATGTAGTTTTTGCAAGTGCTCACCGCATCAAAACAAAGGCGCCACTGTATATGGGATTTAACATTGTGACAGTATTGCTGTTTTGTCAAACACACAAGGCTACGGTGGCGCTATCTATGCTTTCCATAGCGGCCGTTTTGGTTATTTTAATGATCCATTGGGATTACCTCCGCCAACTGTTTTGCCGAACAGCACCGTAGAGTGTCCCCACTTTATTGTCGGGGACGCTGCTTTTCCTCTCAAAACGAATTTGATGTGACCATTCCCAGGAAAAAACCTGCCACAGCTGCAAGCAAATTTTAATAAGAGGCAATCCAAAGCACGTTGTCCGATAGAGAATACTTTCGGTATAGCAGTTTCAAGGTGGAGGATTTTGAAATCCCCATTGTGTATGATTCCCGAGTCAGCAGAAAACGTAGTAAAAGCAATAGTAGTGTTGCATAATTTCGTGAAGAAACACAATTATCACCAGTATTCTCCACCTGATTTCACAGACAGGTACGACGAAGCAGGGAACATGGTTCCTGGTGAATGGCGTACACAGGCGGATCCGTTGCCTAGTATTACTGCAGATTTGATAACCCGTGGGCATAATGCACCAAGGGACGCTTACAATGCGCGTAATATTCTAGCTCAATATCTGCAAGACAACCCAAATAGAAAGAATCGCAACAATTGATTTTTACGAGCCATTGAATTCAAAGAGTAATGTCGAAATGTTGATTATTAAACAATAAAGATCTTCAAAAAGATTGAACATGTTTATTACATCCTTCTCAACGAAATATATTTGAAAAAATCGGGTATTTTATACGATTCTATAGATCCCTTGGGTAGGGCTGGTTTTTTAGAGACTCGGTCTATTTTCAACGGAAGATCTTTAAAGTATCTTTGATTTAAACCAAAATGGTCTCTAAAGTCACTCAGGGAATACTCTAAAAATTTTCTAAAATGTTATTCAACGATTTCCTTTAGAGTTTTGTCAACCAATTCCAGTTTCCAATTCAAAGATTCCAACAGAAGTTTTTCAAAGAAAATCTTCAAGGACTTATTTAAGAGTTTTTGAAGATATTCTTTAGGTTTTTTTTTTCAGAAACCCCTACAAGAATATCTCATGGAGATTCTATGGTATTTTTTTAGTAATGCCTCTAAAATTTTGACGAAAATGTATTCATTCTTTCTCACAACCTTTTTCAGAGAAAATCTATCTTGCAAATCTTTTGATTTTCAGACAAAGTTCTCCAGAACTTGCTGCAGGAATTCCAACATAACTACTTCCAGTAATTTTAACAGGGTTTACTCTAATATTTCTCCAAATGCTAGTCCAGGGTTTCTTCCAAAGATTTGTTCATCAATTCTTCGAGATCTTCCAGAGATTTGTACAAGAATTACTCAAGATGTTCCTGCGCCACATTTTTCAGTTATTCGTATAGCCGTTATTATATGGATTCCTTTGTAAATTGATTCATGGTTGGTCTCTGGGAATGCTTCGAAATTCCTACAGGGATTATTCCTGGTAAGAGTTCATCAGGAATTTGTACGAAAGTTTCTACAGAGATAACTATAGGATTTTCAGGAAATTCTTCAATAATTTCTAACAGATTTTTTTTAATCATACAAAAATGCATTGGGAATTTTCTTGGGAAATCTGTCAAAGAATTTCTAGACAACTTTTTGAAGAAAACTTCGGAGAAAACTCAAAAGTAATTTATTGATGAACATTCCTTATAGAAATCTTAAGAAAATTCTGTGCGATAATTTTGGACGAAATTGTAAGAAATCAATACAGGCATCTCTAGAGAAATTATTGCTTGAGCTTCTGAAAATGCCATAAACGGAAATCTAAGCAAAATCTATTAAAGTATCACTGAATTAAATCGTCTTTTTTAAACTTTGTAGAAGAACATATGCAAAAAAAAAAAATGCTGAAGAAATTCATGGTAGAGTCTCTGGGGTAATTTCTATGGATATCTCTAAAAAAAATTGTTCTTCAAAGCATATCAAACTAATTTCCAATTAAATTTCGGAAAAAAAAAATAAACAAATGCACAGTAACACCAGCAGGATATACTTGTAATTCACAAAAAAATAAAAATATTCCTAGCAAAATTTGTGGCCAAATGTTCTGAAATTGGAAAATGGAATCTCATGATTACTGTTTGGATTAGTGTTTGGACTCTTACTTGCTTCAGATTGCTTGGTTGTTTTTTTCAAACATAAGGTCTCTATAGGCACTCAAACGCTACCAGCCCTGCTTGCGGAATCCAGGGATTCCTGGGGGAATCCAGGGATTCCTGGGGGAATCCAGGGATTCCTGGGGGAATTCCTTGGGAAATTCCAAGAAGTCTCTAGATTCCCCAAGGAATTTTTAGATTCCCAAAGGAATCTCCAGATTCCCCAAGGAATCTCCAGATTCCCCAAGGAATCTCCAGATTCCCCAAGGAATCTTCAGGTTTCCCAAGCAATTTCCAGATTCCCCAGTTAATATTCAGGTTTCCCAAGCAATCTCCAGATTCCCCAAGGAATCTCCAGATTCCCCAAGGAATCTCCAGATTCCCCAAGGAATATTAAGATTCCCCAAGGAATTTCCAGATTCCCCATTTAATCTTCAGGTTTCCCAAGCAATTTCCAGATTCCCCAGTTAATATTCAGGTTTCCCAAGCAATCTCCAGATTCCCCAAGGAATATCCAGATTCCCCAAGGAATCTCCAGATTCCCTAAGGAATCTCCAGATTCCCCAAGGAATATTAAGATTCCCCAAGGAATTTCCAGATTCCCCATTTAATCTTCAGGTTTCCCAAGCAATTTCCAGATTCCCCAGTTAATATTCAGGTTTCCCAAGCATTCTCCAGATTCCCCAAGGAATCTCCAGATTCCCCAAGGAATCTCCAGATTCCCCAAGGAATCTCCAGATTCTCCAAGGAATATTCAGATTCCCCAAGGAATATCCAGATTTCCAAAGGAATCTTCAGATTCCCCAGTTATTATTCAGGTTTGCCAAGCATTCTCCAGATTCCCCAAGGAACATTAAGATTGCCCAAGGAATTTCCAGATTCCCAAAGGAATATTCATGTTCCCCAAGGAATTTCCAGATTCCCCAAGGAATCTCCAGACTCTCCAGTTAATCTTCAGGTTTTTCAAGCAATCTCCAGATTCCTCAAAGCATATTCAGATTCCCCAAGGAATTTCCAGATTTCCAAAGTAATTTCCAGATTCCCCAAGGAATCTCCAGATTCCCCAAAGAATCTCCAGACTCCCCAGTAAATCTTCATATTCCCCAATCAATCTCCTGGTTTCTCAAGCAATCTCCAGATTCCCCAAGGAATATTAAGATTCCCCAAGGAATTTCCAGCTTCTGAAACTAATCTCCAGATTCCCCAAGGAATCTCCAGATTCCCGTAAGAATCTCCAGATTCACCAAGGAATTTTAAGATTTCTCATGGAATCTCCAGACTCCCCAAGAAATCTCCAGACTCCCCAAGGAATCTTTGATTCCCAGATTCTTCAAAGGATTTTCAGGTTACTGTTTATTTAATTTTATTTAAATCTCAATGATATGTTCAGGTATCCAATGAATTCTTACATATTCCAAAAAATGTCCCTACAAGATTTTCCGATAAATCTCTGAAGAAATCTCTTTTTTTATGAAAAAATGATTTTATAATATTCGAGGGTTTATTATCAATACTCATTCAATTTTAGAAAAAAAATCCATAAATGTGTCGAATTAAGAAACTTTTTACTGTACCTGACAAATAAAAGTTATTGATCGCTGTGAATGTCAATCAATTCGTTTACCCGCGTTGCAAACTCCACTTCAAGATTCCTGGCTATCTTCATTGGAAGCATCGACATTCGTTGTCCAAGGTAGCTGCAATAATCCTTGAGTCGATTCGATTGCTGACTCTGCATTGATGAAGCTACATCACCAACTATGTCCATGACTTCATGCATTTTGTTCTTCAATGCATCAGAATTTGCTTCCACAGCATAATCGGAAGTATTAAGTTTACGTTTTCTTTTGGTACCTGGTTTAGAAACTGGCGTAGAAGATGATGGGGTATTTGAATATTCCGGCATGTTCTCAACATCTTCCAGGATTTCGAGTTCTTCGTATTCGGAACCTTGGAGAGCCAATGAATGGTGTTGGCTGCTTAGTACGTCTTCACCTTCAGTGACTTTGGAAGCGAATGCTTCTTCTGTTGATTCCGAGTTCGATGGGTCAATGCTTGCTGGCTAGTAGTTGCTGGTTGTGCTGTAATTCAAAACATTATGTGTTTTTATTTCTGTATTTTGCCATACAGTTGGGTTTTACAATACCTTCTACGCTGACAATGTTTTACCAAGAAAGAGAGCTCATCATAATATTTCTATGTCGGCGAATGAACTTCTGCAACGCCAGCACCGGAAGCAGATGACTTCTCAATTTTACGCAGCTCTTTAACGAAACGCTCTCGCAAATTCTTCCACTTGCTCCTTGCTTCATTTACTACGATAAAACAAGAAAGTTATTATTGTTTTAAATAACAAATAAAATTGTTTACTTACTTGTTAGCTTGACTTCGTTGGCTACTGCCAACCAAATTTGATCCTTCAATACAATATTCCTGTATGCCTTGCTGCTCTTGGCATATAAAGCTGGATGTTTTTTCACAATCGCAATGAAGTGATACGTAAAAAAATCATCCTCTGGTAAATTCTCAAAATTTTCATTAAGAGTATCCATTTTTCTTCGATTCAAATGATGCATCCGACTTCAATGACAGCGCTACAATGTTTTTGCTCCCGCTTTGCCGTTCTGCCGTTCTTCGTTTTTCCAAATTTTTGGAAAAAAGTGCGTTTTAGTACACTGCCGTTGTTGCCGTAAAGCACTCATTGTGGGCAATCATATGATGCACCATAGGCTGGAAATTTGACGTTGCCGTTCTTTCCGTTTTGCCGTTCACATTGTGTTCGGGCCTTTATAGTGGAAACACGGAGTGGTACATCGTGACCAATGAGAATACATACCAAGGTGTGGAAGAAAAGCAATGACTATGGATTAGTGAAGAGGAAAAACGTAAACAAAAATAACTACGTCACTAATTTACACGGCTTCTTACGGGAGCTAACTCGCTTTTGGTTGTGAAATATTTTGCACCATACTCGGATATCACGCACACTAAATGTCTTTTCCATACCTCGTTATCGCGACGTCCGCTCCCACACTACCTGCATACATTCCCGGGGAAATAGTTCCGCACTCCCGTCTCGTCGCGCGTTGAGGTTAGAGTTGGAAGAACTTTTGAATCGTGGTTTCGTCGTCTCTTTCGGTATGCATCAGTTCCGCCGCGGTGCCTCGGGATAATGGCAGATGACGTCTTGTTGTCCTGGAAGTATTCCTGGGCGGACACATGCTGGTTTCTCCGGAGGAAAAGTTGTCACCCGCGTGGGGATTGCCAATGCGTTTTCGTGCGCAAACGTCTGCGCTATTTTTTATTCTTTCGCTGACCGCCTGTAAGAAAATAAGAAACAAAGTAATTCTCGCTGCTAAAGAACCCATGTACAAATGGGAGATTCTCTCCTAATTATTTATTTTTTAAAGAGGGAAGTTGAATACTCCCCCCGTTTGTAATTTTCCGTTGGAATTTCATTTTTTCACTTTGCACTCGCGCCGCGTTACATTTATTAGTACCGAGTTAAAAGTTAACACTGATTCGCAGTCTTTCCGTTTCGTTTTCTTAGCGTTCCGACAGGTGACAGATGACAGTGCGATGTTTTCGATGGGTTTCTTAACCTGTCCGTTCGGTTTTGCTGCATGGGTCAATGCCAACGTATTTTGACAGCTACTAAAGGTAAGCTGCACTTTTGTTTACCTTGCACGAAAATACTCACACAGATAAAGTAGTTTGATAATCCGTCAGATTTGTATTGAAATCGGAATATAAATTCAATTTATTCTATTAGCTTGTTTATATATATATCATGATTCTACATTAAAAATTGAGCCAGAATCCAAAGTTTCATCATTTTCCGTGCCCTTGAACTATTTTTAAAACACATTTGAAGTTAGTATGGAAATTGCTTTTTAATCATTGCTCGGCAAATCTTACTACGGGACGAGCTGTCATTAGGTAAATTTAAATGTCATTGAGTCTACAGATTTAAATCTTCATTAATCATTTATAACGTCAAAATTAAGATACTGAAGCGCTATCAAATTGTTTTATACTTATAAAAATGTACTCTTTCGTTCAAGCTACGAAAACTTTTTCAGTGCCCGTTTTCAGCCGGTTTGGAACTAGAATAGTGCTTAAATTTTACCATAAAATGTCAAATTGTAATGTTCCGACATGCAGAAGCAAACTATATTCAAAGAAACCCTAAAACAGAACCATGTGAATCGGGTACGTTCCATAGATTTTTAACGATCAATGTGCAGATAAACCGATGGATAACATTGTTGGGCTAAAATTGGAAAACAAATACCGTAATCCGGGGTATCATTGACCAACGGGGTAACATTGATCGGAATCACTCATCTCGTAAACCGTTTGTATCATCATTTATCGATGATATATTTACAAAGCATGAATTGCGTTTCTCCTTCTTATTTTTAAGAGCTAACGAAAATTAAGATTTCTGCGAAAATTGCGTTTACTTCATGCGTAAATTTGACAACTATTCGAGATAACGATTTTAATTATTAAGGATGACACTACCGAAGATTCATGTCTCACACTAGTTCTACACGCGATATGAGCAAGGAATATGTTGTACTCACTAAAAATAGCATCGCTGAAAACGATTTCGTTTTCAAAACACAATATGTTACAAAACTTGTTCATGCAAACTTGCTCATACAAATCTTGTAGAATATTCATACAAAAAGTGTTACGAGGGAGTGGGTGTGTGTCAAAAATGGTCATTTACGGCGTTATGAAATTTGTGAATATACCCTTATTTCTGAGGGAAGTAATAGGTTGTGATGAGAAACATGAAAAATACTCCTCATAAGTAGAACAAATACATTAAATAACCTCAAAATCGAATACGTAACAAATTATTCTGCTAAGCTATCGTTATTTTGTTATCCAAAATACCTAAATTTACTTTGATTGCTATAAAATTTAACAAATGCCATACAAATCCAGAAAAAGTTCATAACTATCTACTAATACTAATGCACAGTCGTGAATAGCATACCTTTTTTAGCTGTCAATACACTTAGGGGTCGATCAGAGAATTTGTTTATTATAGAGAAGCGCGAATTCTGAAACCAAAGGTTCCAATCGAACCGTCAAACGTGGTTCCAATCGAGCAAATTCGAAGAAAAAGTCTCAAAAGCTGTCGGGCAAAGTTTTAGAATAACAGGTGGTCTCTCGGTTTCCAAGTGTGTCTCTTATGACAACGAGTTTTAACAAAACCTCGTGAATTTCGAACGGTTACAGCTTTCTAACTGCATAGCAAGTTTTTGAGCTTTTTCTTAATTAGTTAGTAAAAATTTGTTTTCCTCTTTCTATGCCGGAATTGGATTCACAGATTTTTTCAAAATTTTGGATAATTTCCAAAAGGTCTTAGAGATAGGGCCTAATTGAGATTTTTTTTCAAATTTTTTGTTTCATAATTGAGTAAAACATTTTTTTAAATTTCGTTTTGCAGACCCTGCTATTTCATTTTCATAGCAGGATCGCGAGTACGATGAAATTGCCTTCTCTTCATGTTTTAAAATTGATCAAGAGTTTAAGATCATCGTCTGTAAGTACGGATTGGAATTTTACTTCACATTTTGGAATAGCAATGCCCCGTACCCAATTTCGTTTAAGCGTGTATGGTTCAACATTCAGTCAAAAGGTTTCGTCCATTGTCAGTTGCGTCCCACTGTGCGTCGCTGCTGTTGTAATTTTCCTGCGAACAACTGGCACGTGTCGCTTTCAGTCATATTTGCATAGCACTAATCGAGTCGCTGCCGTCTTCGAATGGCGACTGGCGAGGTCGGTTGTCGTAAGTGCGCATTATAAGTGTCGTGATCGCGATCTCGCCTGAAGAACGGGACCCGGGTGTCCGCTGGACGTGCTTATAGTTTTACGCTGTGTATTTACAGCACTACATTGTGACGTGTGGCTGTCACCATTATGATCGGGACCATTCACATTACAGACACTACTATTTGCATCCGAAATGGAGGGAAACTTCATTTGGAAGGCAATTGTGTAAAAATGTCCCTTTCGACGATGACCGGTGTCGACTGTCCGGTGATGCAATGGGCTGTGGGCATACAGACACTTGAGAGGAAATGATCAGTCACAGTTTACAGAGTTTCAAAGCCATAACAGAACTTTATCCAGGAGAAGGTGATGAATAATAGAGATAATAAACTATAAAGGAAGAATGAGCGGGGCTATAAGTGTCTACACGAAAATGTTTCCGAGCGAGAACAAAGGGAACAGTCATCTGTAGTAATCCAAAGTTATATGTCAAATCGTACACTTCAGGTAAATTATTAGTCCATGTCTTGAAGTCTTCCTGTATGGGCTAGTGTTTCGCAAGACAGAATTTTGGGGCTAATCTGATTTACCTGAGTTATCTCAGGAATGCCAAAGGACAATGCCCAAGTGTCATCTATAGTAGAATGTAAAAAAGTTTGGATATTATTTCTTCATACTAGCGAAAATCAAAGATTTCTCCTTATGCCTTCAAAACTCAGCTAATAATATTCCCAGATAAACCAAAAACTCTTCATTTGAAACCTTCAAGTAGACATGTTGTCTAGAGGATCTAGTTTCCCGGACCCAAAAAAATCCCGGGATTTGGGATTTTATTTTTCAAAATCCCGGGAAATCCCGGGATCCCGGGATAAAATCAAATTCTTTCAAAATTACTATATAATGGCTTCGCAGCCGTGCGGTTAGCTGCGTCAGTCATTTAGGCGTATTGTGCCATGGACTGCGGGTTCGATTCCCACCCTAGTCGGAGAAAACTTTTCGTCAAACAAAAAAATCTTCACTGGTCGTTCCGTGTGTCCGTTCTCTAATGTTAATTATATTCACTCTGTGCAGCCTTTGGCAGAAGACGGTATAAATTGTCTTTTTATAATGGTCGAGGCAGATTTTGAAGCAGAGTTTTGTTTAAAAGAGTAGTTTCACAATAACTGATCCTGGTTTTTAAGGTATATTTGAATTATAACTAACCAATTAACACAATGCTATTTTATATTTCATTCATCAATATTTGGCATATTCGGCTTAGCCTCAGGCATGTCATAACAGAATAAGTTCAAGACACACCGAGGCAAGTTAAAACGGCTGCAAGATGATAATTGTCAAAAGAAAGTACGTTGAGAAACCTGGTCAATATTTTTTTGACATAATATTAAAAACTTCCTATTTCATCCTGTCCCACCGTTTCTACTTGAGGTTAGCATTGAATTACTCAAAAACTACCCTTAATGCTAATAGCAACATATAATAAAAAAAAAAAATGGAAAATTCACTATGGATTCCAAAACTAATGAAGCATTGTGTATACCGTAATCCGGGGTAACATTGATCAGCGGGGTAACATTGATCGGAATGACTCATCTCGTTAAAAGTTCAAATAAAGATTTATTGATGAAACATTTTCGAATAATTAATAGTGCCTCTCTTTCTAATATTCATAAGCTAACGAAAATTAAGGTTTTTGCCAAAATTGCGTTTACTCCATGCGTAAATTTGTCAACTTTTTGAATCAATGATTTCTAGCACTTTCACTGACACTACCAAAAATTCATGTCTCACATGAGTTCTGCAGACGATGTGATCAAGAAAAATGCGGTTGTTACTAAATATGACATCGCCGAAATCGATTCAGTTGTCAAATCTTTTATAAGTTTATTCAATTAGGCAACATTAACTGATTACAATCAAGAATGTAGAATTTTTTTAGGAAATTGCCTACTTTTAGGCGTATTCCGCGGTTCAAGGTGTTTTTAATTTTGAAATAACTAAAAAAATAAATGACTTGTAAGAGTTTGGTCTTCATATTCGGCTTCAGGGGCCATGATTTTAGTAAGTAACGACATTTCTAATATTACCGAACGTTATTTACTTGGGTGATCAATGTTACCCCATATCAGCTGAATCAAAAAATCACTTAAAACATTTATTTAAACATGTTTAAATCTTTCGAAAAACAAAATAAAGTATAAAGTTAGGAGCGGTGTGTGCCAGTACTTATTTTAAAAATATAAAACTTGTAACATTTGTACTGTGAAATGAAAAATTTGAGAAAAACTCAAAATAAAAATGATCAATGTTACCCCGGATTACGGTACTTGAAATGTTCACGCTATTGATTTGTCGCTTAAAAAACCTAAATGTTTTTAGTGAGCTAAAAGCAATAACGAAAAAGCATCCATGTACTAACAGTCACCAGAAAAACGTGCCGTTTGTTTTGTGACATTATGTGAAAATTATACAGTAGTATTTTCAAGCTCAATATACATATTCGAGAAATTCCGGGATTTTCGAAAATATCCCGGGATTCGGGATTTTTCAGATCCCGGGATATCCCGGGATTTTTGTCCCGGGATTCCCGGGACAAGATCCTCTAATGTTGTCACGATGAGAGGGGTTCCAATTAATTGGTCAGACGAAGTTAAGTATCAAGGGCTCATGCTAGATGAAAATTAAACTTTCGAAAATCACGTTTAGGGCATTCAATTCAAATGTATCAAATATATAAAATGTCTGTATCCACTCATTCACAGAAAATCAAAACTTTGTCTTAAGAGCAGGCTTTTGAATTTCATACATATGTTCAGGCGACGGCTCCCTGTATACTCCGGAGCAAATGTTGGAGTACACCAGGGACTTGTTCCAACGGCTGCGCGCCTGCCGTTCCAAGTCGGAGCAGATCAACGCCGCCAACTCGGTGGTATTCGCCTTTCTTGCCAAATATGGCCCGTGAGGCCACCACCAAGATCCTCAACTGGAATGCTTGCTCCCTCCGGAGCAAAAATAGAGAGTTGTCCGCCTTCCTGGACCAAGAAGGCATCGACATAGCCGTGATAACGGAAACGCACCTCAAGCCGGAAGTTAACATCTTCATCCCCGACTTCCGGCTCGTGCGGCTTGACCGGTGCGGTTCCGAAGGTGGAGGCGTTGCGGTTGCTCTGCGGAGGAACGTCAACTGCACCCTGCTGCCGAGCTTTCAACTCCAAATCATCGAGGCCGTAGGTGTTCGGGTGGAAACCTCCATCGGCCCAATCACGATCATCGCGGCGTACTGCCCGAAGCAAACCAACATCAACGATGGAACATCGGCGGCCTTAAAGCAAGACCTCGTCAAACTGACACGGCGGCAGGGGCAGTTCATCCTGGCTGGCGATCTGAACGCAAGGCACGAGACCTGGGGAAACCCCCGGCGAAATAGGAACGGCCTCATCCTACAACAGGACCTGGAGGAAGGCCACTACACCATCCTGAACCCGGATTCACCCACCCGCCTGAGCCGGTCCGGGGCCCATGCGACCATTGATGTCTTCCTGACCAACATGGCCGACAACATCTCCCAACCGGTCGTTCACCAGGACCTGAGCTCGGACCACTACCCGGTGGTGGCAGAAGTTGGTTCCCTGGTCAACCGGCATCGGGTCACCCGGCGCAACTACCACCGTGTCGACTGGGGCCAATTCCAGCGGTGTGTCGACGCTAACATCCAGTACGAGGCTCCCCTGGCGTCCGCTGAAGACATCGACCGGCACCTGCAGAGCGTCGAAGAGGCCATCTCCGTGGCCCGAGAACAGCATGTACCAGCATCTGGTCAGGTGAGCAACCCCCTTTTTATCGATCGTGTTACCAAAGATCTCATTCGTTTAAGGAACACCAAACGCAGGCAGTACCAACGCTCTGGTCTGCCTGCGTTGAAAAGCGAAGTCAATCGCATATCCAAAATAATCAAGGCCAGAATGGTGGACCTCAGGAACGATGATTTTTCCAACAAGATCCGCTCTCTCCCAGATTGTGCTAGGCCATTCTGGAAGATGACCAAACTTTTAAAATCCAAACCCAGACCTATTCCACCGTTGATCCCATTAGACAACACCGACTCTAAGGATCGCTTGATAACCCCTGCGGAGAAGGCTGCTGAGATAGGTCGGCATTTCGTCAGCTCCCACAATCTAGGGCTAGACATTCCTAGCCCACACGAAGCTGCTGTTTCCGAACACGCAGCTAACCTACACCAATCTCCCAACGACTTCTCGGAGGAGTTGGAGATCACTGCCGACGAGTTGCTGGCCTATCTCAAAACATCCAAAAACATGAAGGCCCCAGGTTTCGACAACATCCTGAACTTGGAGCTCAAGCAATTGAGTCTCCAGTTCTACCAACATCTCCGACTTAGCTACTTCCCCTCGTCGTGGAAGTCAGCAAAAGTCATCCCCATTAAGAAACCTGGGAAGGATCCTTCCTCCCCCAAAAGCTATCGACCCATCAGCCTTCTCTCAGGGTTATCAAAGCTTTTTGAAAAAGCGATCAACAGACGGCTGCTTTCGGCAGCCGATCAAAACAACATCTTGCTCGAGGAACAGTTTGGCTTTCGACGCGGTCGTTCAACCGTGCACCAACTGACTCGAGTAACCAACATCCTCAGGCGGAACAAGTCCCTTGCCAAATCCTCCGCCATGGCGTTGCTTGACGTTGAAAAAGCATTCGACAACGTCTGGCATGACGGCCTGGTGTACAAGCTGCACCGATACAATCTTCCCACCTATTTGGTGAAAATCATCAAACATTATCTGTTTAGCAGGACGTTCAGGGTTTCCCTTAATGGAGTCAACTCAGATCATCACAACATCCCCGCAGGTGTTCCACAGGGCAGTATTTTAGGTCCCCTACTATACAACCTGTTCACCTCGGACATGCCTCAGCTCCCTGAAGGCGGCTCTCTGTCACTGTTCGCTGACGACACATCAGTCGTCTACAGCGGCAGATTCACGAGAGCACTAACATCTCGACTCCAGAGAGGCCTGAACGTTTTGTCAGATTATTTGAACAGCTGGAAGATCTGTATCAACGCAGCGAAGACCCAGGTCATCCTCTTCCCCTATTCCAAATCCCCCAGACTTGTTCCGGCTGAGGATTGTAAAATCACCCTCGGTGGATCAACGGTGGAATGGTCTGATGCAGCCGACTACCTTGGGCTAACGTTAGACAGCAAGCTTCTCTTCAGACAGCAGGTTGACAAAACGGTCATCAAAAGCAATATCTTGCTAAAAGCACTTTACCCACTCATCAACCGGAAGTCAACTCTGTCTTTGAAGAACAAGCTTGCTGTTTACAAACAGGTCATTCTTCCAGTAATTGAATATGGCGTACCAATCTGGGAGAGTTGCGCTAAAACCCACCATCTGAGGCTCCAGAGGACCCAAAATAAGTTCCTCCGGATGATCCTCAACAGTCCTCCGAGAACGAGGACAACCGAGGTCCACCGTCTGGCCGAGATCAAAACTTTAGAGGAGCGCTTTGGTGACTCGATTGAAAAATTCAGGGCTCGTTGCCACCAATCTGGCCAGCAGGTCATCCGGGACCTCGTTCCCCCCTAGGTTATCAAATTTTTTGTAGTGTAAATAGTAGTAGTTAGGTTATCAAATTTTCTTTTCTTTTCTTAAAACTACCAGAGCCTTAAAGGCCGATTAATTACACTAGGGTAAAACCAAATCTATTCCACAACGAGAACAAAAATCAACCAAAATCAAAGCTGAAGGACCTGAAGGTCAAACTCTTAATTTGTAAAAATAATTTTTGTAAAACACAATGGAAAATAAACATGAATTTAATGCAAATGCAATGTTCAGGCCTGCCAAGTTGTATGCTGAACAAATATGGACTAGATGTTGTAATACCAGAAAGAAAGCTCTACAGAGGATTCAACATAAAATTTTGAAAATGTTTCTGAAGTACTTTCCCTATCTTTTCTACAATCATTGGGTAAGGATCCATTTTCATGTCAAAAACATTAATCATATCTTCTCCCTATCGTATTGCTGCTTTCGCATCTTCCTGCAAACGATGCTAAATTAATGAAGTAGATATGCTCTCTTTCAACTATTTACTCGAGTATATGTATTATTTACGGATCGATCCCACTCTTATCAGAGGTAAAGACAAATTAGTTCATTAATTGGATATGTATTCTACGTACTACGATAGTTCCTAATCTTGTTATGCCCATGAGAGCTTGAATTGCAACGCACGACTTGCAAACCACCGGCTGATTCATGTTTACACTGATCCCAACATAGGGTAACCAATATATTTTGGACCTCTATATATTTTGAACCCCCTGGGCCATTTTCCTGCAAATTTTCCAGTTTAAATCGAAAGACCAATACAATCCGCATGCCATTTGGAAAGATAGGACTATTCCGCACTTGCATCAAGCGTTTGTGCATGGAAAATGTGTTTATTTTATCTGAAATTAATTTTATTCAATCTGTTCATCCATGCAACCGTTACAACACGTTACAGACAGAAATTGAAGACGTCAGAAATTTTTCAAATGTAAACAAAAACTTTTTTCTTATTTCTGAACTAAAAGCGTAGAATTTCTTGGCTTTTCCATTGTCAATCGCTTGATTAGACTATGGGCAAGCATATTATACAACCAGTGCCGTGGACTTTGTCGCCAAACGATAAAAAAATGCCGGGGGTCCAAAATATATACTTTGAGGGTCCAAAATGTATTGGTGTGTCCAAAATAATGAAAAACAGTGCATCACAATTCAATTATTTTCGACGTCTTTTGGATCGTACATGACCGTATGGGCATTTTTATCTCGTAGAAGAAGTTTTTCTCTACATTTTGGTATGTTCTTTGAGTTGGTTACGCTGTGCAATTAATTAAGTGGGACAAAAATGTAATATCACTTCCTTAGGGGGTCCAAAATACGACCGTTACCCTACACCTTATTCTTCTGAAAACTGAACGAACGCGCTTGCACCTGAATCGACAGGCAAATGGCCGTAAATTAAACACAATCGTACCTTGTATTGAATATTGTACATTTTTATGCTAATTTGATTGCATTTTTAACATTTTGCTGGGTTGTACGTAGAAGGCGGCTGTCAACCGGAATTCTGGAACCGCCGCGTTTGCTCCTCACCTACAAGCAGAAATTTATACAAAGGAGCAAATCGTATGTGTAGCCCAGCGTCAAAGCGACTGTCAGATTATGAGCATTCGGATTGAATATATGACGGTCATTGCATATCTTAAAGCTCACATTGAGTTTTGTGTGTGCACTCACATGGACATGACATATCCTGCCTCAGCAATCGTATGATTTTCTTGAAGACATAACGCTCGTCGAGATGAGTTGTGATTACTGAAATAAGTGATTTATTGTGCTATGCGATTGTTCGTCTCTGATGTCCCACGTCGATAGAGCTGTCAAATTGTCAACGTGTCAGAGGTTTTGACAGGTAGGCGTTGAAATGAAAGTACACTCGAAATTGGAATAGCAAATAATGTTTTATAATTACCGGATTATTCCACATTTTTTACAATAGGACTCAACATCATGTATTATCCACTATGGTATTTTAGTGGAAGAATTCTTTACGTTTGGCTTGAATGCACTCAATGTGATGTTTGATAGTTATTTTATATCTAGCATGAGTCTAAGATACTTAACTTCATCTGACCAATTTATTGGAACCCCTCGTGACAACCTGTCTACTTGAAGGTTTCAAATGAAGAGCTTTTGGTTTGTGTGGGAATATTATAAGTTGCGTTTTGGAAGTATTAGGAGGAATCTTCCATTTCTGCAAGTATTAAGAAAAAATATCGAAACTTTTTTTTGCAATCTGCTACAGATGATACGCAGGCTTCGTTCTTAGGTGGAGAGGGCTGTGTCAAACAAAGATTTTTGACATCCCTGAGATAACTCAGGTAAGTCAGATGTGAAAATATTGTATCTATGTCTAGAAGATCAACAACGAATCGAGTATTGTTCGATCCTTCCACCTGGCGTACCACGGTGGAATAGTAACGCGGATCGCATTAGTAGTGTTTGATCCTTTGATCTTGTCGCTTGCTCCTGTGGGGGCGGGCGACGAACACTTGTTCGGCGTTCAATGCCTTTATCGAGTAATATCGCGAATCCGGTTAGGCGCATTAATTTCAAACTATATACTTATCGTTTACCAAAACGAATCCTTTACCCAACCCTTTCCCAAATCCAAACTCCCAGTGTCTACTTGTGGAAGTGCAGAGGACTCCTCGGCTTCTATAAAGCAAGTAACACGTCAACATTTCCCTCCCATCCCCAAATTGACCTGCATTCTGACGCAGGCGGCGCCGTTATTGTTTGTTATAATAATGAGAGCACCAGTACTTACACATTGAGAATGCTACTGATCCCGAGTAGTGTCTGTTGGTTCCCTGTGTAAGTACAGCTGTTCTTGCAATAACGGAGTAGCATCTGCGGGCGGTCAATCATGCTCATGCTCATGCTCTAGAAGATCAACAACGAATCAAATTTGTTACACGTAAAAGTTGATGAGTCGTCGAATGTCCATATCAGAATCCGAACTGTTCATTGGCAAACAGTGAATTTTCGTTGATGTGGGCAATTATTCTGTTCAAAATAAACTTTACAAAAAGCTTACTGATGGAGGGAACCAAACTGATTGGACAAAAGCTAGAAGCATCTGCAGGACTTTTGTCTGCTTTAAATTTGGTACTACCTCAGCATTTTTCCATTTGTCAGGAAAATATGCCAACTGAAAACATTTGTTAAACATAAATATCAACCAAGAATAATAAGCTACTCTCTGGAAATTTCTTATGGGGATTTATGAGGGAAAATTCCATCATCGCCAGGGGCTTTCTTATTTTGTATTCTTTTAATAATAGTTCTCATTTCTTCCAAATCAGTCCCTCAGGAATTTTTGCAAACGTTCTCTTGATTGAGAATGCTTTCGAAGTCCTGAGTAACTTGATTTTCAATTGGACTAGTGAGTTCTAAATTGAAATTGTGCCCGCTTTCAAACTGCATAGCAGTTTTTTTGGAATTTTTGCATTTATTAGTAATTTGTTTTCCTCTTTCAATTGGCTTCTGAGGTTAAGATAATTTCCAAAGGGGCTTAAAGCTTGAGTTTATTTTGAAAATTTGTTTCTCAATGGAGTAAACGTTTTTTAATTTCTTTCTGCAGATCATGCCATATCATTTACATAGCAGCAGAGCACAGTGGCCCAAGGCTGGCCAAAAGTCAAAAAAATGAAGTTTGCAAATTCCTTCTCGAATATTTTTTCTTGTTTTCTTCAGTATTGAATAACAATTCTCCAAAGTTTCAGATCGATTGGTGTATATTTCGATTTTTCACAGCATGTGACCTGGAAAGATGTCAGCTGAAATTGAATTTGAAATTTGAATTTTTCAAATTTCGTGAAGTTTGTTCTATAGAAATTGCAGTTTCTGTACTAAATCATGACCAAACCTTTCTCAACTGGTCTCATTCGAAGGAATATACCTTAGGCTTTGAAGTTTTGAAGATATTTTGAACCATATTTGACATGTTTACCATTTGAGAATGCCAAGAAGTGTATAACATAGAGCTCCTTCAAAAATAAGTAATTTTTTCAACGGTAGTTCAAGATATCTGGGAAACGCTCTAAAATGATCATTTACCCCTCAATGTGTGGCAAATATTCCATAGTATTCGATGTACAATGGCTTTACTTTCGCTTTTTTGCGCCAAAATAAGAAAAAATATTTTTTAGTTACACTACGAATCAGCCCATTAGACCATCGCACTTGTTATAAATATCGCATTTTTTACCATTATATGCTCCCCAATAGATTTAAAAACCACCTCGAGCTTGCCCACGATATTGAACTTCAAATGGGCATCGAAATAATGACGTATCATTTAATTTTGATCTGGATACGGATTTCATTTATTGAATTAAAAATATGTGCTTTTTTAATCTAATTCTGTCAAATGTACCGGAAATATCGATTTTCTATTTCAGCGACTATTTCTATCAAATTACCTCTAAAAATCATGTTTTGTCAAATAATTAGCGAGAATTTAGAATTTAGTGAGAATTGTACTTTTGGCCAGCATTTGTATGGAATGCGGCCACTGTGCATCGCGAGTGCGCTGAAATTGCCTTCTCCTCACGTTTTTAAGACGGATCAAGAGTTTAAAATCAGCGTCTAAAATCACGGATTCGAATTTTATTTCACATTTTGGTATTACAATGCTCCTGGCTTCAAAAATGGAATTAATTGAAGTTGTGAGAGCATTGTCAATATCAAGTTTTTTTGCAAAAAGTGATTTGAATACAAACTCCAGTGTCGCCGTTCGGTGACCAATGAGATAAACTGAATACTCGAAAGGTTGTTGTCTGTACTTTTTGCCGCTGGCGCCAACTGTTAGCGTTTAAGAACGATGTCAACAGCCGTTATCCTATTGAAAGTGGAGCTGATAGGATTAAGAGTCGATTCATGGGATATTTAAAATGTAACACGGACATGTTCAGAATCAAAATAAGCGTGATTTGTCAGTTAACTACAAGGGAGACTAGAGTCGGTTCCCAAGCAGTGGATTACAACAAAATTGTAGCACAATTATATCAAGCCTTATTACAAATGACAAATTTTGTTTCATTTTTGTTCGAAGCACTTTGAGTTAATAGCGAAAATTATTAAGTAATCAAAACAAAATCAGGCATCAAAATAACAAAGGCTGTTTCAAATTTATATCAATTTAAAACATAATTGTAACACAATCTGTTTAAAAAAATGAGATCAATTGCTTATAACAAATTTTGTTATAATTCAGTTATGGAAAATAACAAAATGAGTTATATTTTTGTTCGATGTCAAACATAACAAGTTACATTTTTGTTTAAATCATAACATATTTTGTTTCAATTTTGTTTAGCGTAGAGGAAATTGTGTCATAATTTTTGTTATTTTAACTACTAACCAGCTAAAACTATAAAATTATAACATAGTTTGTTAGAAAAAACGCGCTAGCTGAGTTACAAAATCTGTTTCAACTCTGTTGTAATCCACCGGTCCGGTTAAGACCAAATCAATCGTAAGAGGGTATCTAGAAGAGGAAAAAGAAGTTGGGCCATCAGGGTATTGAATTGAGAAATATCCTGAAGAGCACTCTTCAAATGAAATTCTGCTGTTGGAATTGTTTTTCGCATTATTCCTTGAGCGATGTTTGGCATTAAAGTTACCAATGAAAAACAATTTAGACTTACTACGAGTCAATTTTCGCAAATGAACTTGCTGCCCAGAGCATTGAAAAGGCAAATAGATAGTTATGAAAGTATATATACCAAGCTGTGTTTCAACAGAAACACCCATAATTTGAAAAAGTTTGGTTTCAAATGACGAAAAAAGTTGATGTTTTGCACCTATGAATGATGATAGCAACTCCTCCACATGATCCATTCATTCGATCATTACGATAAACAAAAGAGTTTTAGTCTCTGTTGAGTTTGGATCTAGGTTTCAGTAATAACTGCTATATGCATGCTATTGACTGTTAGTGGTTGTCCATCAACCACGTGGTCATTGAGGAGAGGGGGGTGTGATTGCAAGGTCAATCGCGGGGTTTTAGGTTTTAGTATTTTGGGTTGGGTATTCATGAGCTGGGATCATTCACCTGCTCATTTGATCCAAACATTTTTCAAGAAATCTTAACAATACATATTCAATTGATAAAGTTTCACGTTTTCCCAAAAAAAAAATGAATATTATCGGAAGTCCTTAGCATTCACAAACAAATTCTTAAAATCCCTATTGGGTCTTTCACGAATGCTTAGATTTCTTTGATAATTTTGACATTCCTCCAAGCATGATTTCGCTGCGACATTTTCTTCCGATTAGACTCAACAATTATCACAGTAAGGATTGTTCATTTTATTAAGTGGACACTTTGTTTATGCTATATTTTTTTTATTTATTGACAAAAACGTAATCGGTTTTCTGTGCATCGTTCAACTATTATTTTACAATGCTATGAAAATATAAGATCTTTGAAAATTCTTTTGGTTCAAGAGCTAAAAAGTTTTTTTTTAAACTATTTATTAGTCTATTATTATTTTTCGCAAAACAAAAATCCTCATTTTTTTATGAACAATTTATATATTTGTATCCTTTACTATTCTACTAAAGGTGTAGCTTTAAAAAAAAAAAGGAATTATATTCCACCATTCTCTGACACTAGGTTACTTTAGTGATTTATCCATTTATGGCTAAATTTTCTAATACACCATCCATTCACTCCCAGCAAAAGAGAAAAGTAAAAAGCGTGTTCAAAACTAGTTTAGATTACTGAAGAAACTATATGCGTATAAGCGAGAGCTAAATCGTGAGTTTAGACCGCAGTCTTAAGTATAAATATTGCTCTTATGGTCGTATTACTAAAAAGTCTCATATTTTTAAAATCATGTACGCATATTTATCGATCTATAGCAAATTGTTAACATTTTTCTCCGAATATTTAAATTGGTAATCTCAGAATAACATATTATGAAAATAATAAGTGGAAAATAAAATCGATTTTATTACAGCAGTGTTACCCATTTGGATTATTGTCATTGTGCTTTGAAAGGTCTTCGTAAAATAAAGCAATTGTTGTTCTATTGTATACTAGTATATTGTATATTGTATATTGTATTCTATATTAGAACTTCTGTCAGGACGAACTTCAAACGAAAAAAAAAGTCTACTCACACACTACACACTACAAAAAAAAATCTCCCCTCTCCCTTAAAATTTAATATATTTTTGTCTAAAAATATCGCGGAAGAATGATTTTATTATATGTGTAAATTTGTGTATGTATCATTGCAGTTGTTTGCTCAGAATTTTGTAGGAAATTATGAATAACTCTTCGTAGGTATTTCTTAAAAAATCTTGTTTGGAACATCCCATTGAGAAATTATTAAACTATTCAATATTGATTTAAAAATCATCAATTTTTTTTCGTAAATCCCCAAAGCCTTCATCAATCTTTTTGACATTCACAAAAAATATCTGACTATTTCTAGTTATAATCACACTGTCCAATTTAGCCTAATGATTTTATTTCTATATTGGCTAGCATATATTTCTATGACAATGTAAAATATTCACCTATTCACTCACAGCTCTGAAACAATTATAGAATTTTTAACAGCCTTTTCTTTAATAGTTGGCGGTCTTTGCGTGACATACATTGTGTAACAGTTTTAAGCGTGACGAAATTATGACCGAACACTTCTAGGCACATTCCAGACCATTATTATGAAAATTTTAGTTTGACAACAGCCTGGCTGCTTGTTGATTTCCAGTTCGCATCCCCTAGGTTAAACGAAATGGTGAAACGGTTCACAGCCTAAGCAGGCTCTGTCCCAGAGAGGACGTTAATGCTAAAGAATGTTAAATGTCAAAGAAATTTTCTACTGTGAGCTCCATTTGAATTAACATTCCATTTCAACTGCGACTGCAATAAAAAAATGCTTTTCTTGAGCATTTATTGCAAAAAATTCCCCACGCAACGAGATAGGCGATTATTTTTCTGTTGCAGTACATACTTCCCTCTACCCTATGTTGCAATATTTATTGTTATATACTCCCGTTGTATAATCTTGATATGATTTGTGCTTATTACATTCTGGTTCCCAATTGATGCTTCAGGGACCGATTTTAGGGAATCCGGAACCTGCTAGAATATTACCAAATGAGCAAAAAGTGTCGGAACATACTCAGAGTTTATGATTCAGTTACAAATACTGCAGTGCACTGTAGTTTTGTTTGATCCGTGTTAAATAATCATGGAACTGTATCAAATGACCTTCGGACAAACTTTAAGGGTCATCCGGAAAAATCGGACGGACCATCCGACTTCCCAGTACAGGTCATAAAACTTGAATAAGATTTTGGTGTTATGTCAAACTTCCATTGAAATCGGCTGAAAGTTAAGGAAATTAGAGCCCAATGGTCACAAAAATTTTGTAGTGAAAAATGTGTAGATCCATCTAGAACTAAAAAATTTGATGTGATTAAAAAGAGTTTTCGCCACTTATAGTTTAAAAAAATAAATTACAAGAAGTTTGTCGTGATTTGTTGTAAACACGGCACTGATCCAACATATCTTAACGTATCTCAATATTTCTCTACGAAGCCCACTAGTCACACCTCAATAAATTTCTCTTAGAAATCTGAGAAAATTTCTTTTAGAGTTCCACGGAAACTTCAGGAATACTTCAAAAATGGTCTAAATCAAGGCACCTCACTCCTCTCTTCGTGTTCCTCACATTTCCACTTCTCACAGTGTGTTCGATTGCGACCACAAAAAATGATAATTTGATATAACGTGCCCTATCGTAGAGGGATAGTATTTCAACTGAAGTTATTTTACTTGATTTGTGTTCGAACATAAACACGGGATCGTGAATTCACGTAGATAATATGGCTTATGAATGGGGTGAGCAAATTTTATAGATAGAAAGTGATGTCAGTTTCAATAGTCGGAATGTAAATTGTTTGGATATTCATACGCTTCAAGTCCTCATCCTACAATATGAAAACTCTCACGAGATGTACAATGTCTCCAAGTGTTGCAGAATGTTCTATTCGGGTGAAAACAACATAGGACGTAATATAGCAGCAATGTTATATGAAAGATATTATAGGCAATAATTGCCCATTCAATTCAAATGCCTACTGATGGCAATTCTTCCCGGCATTGAGAAGAAAGAGAAGAGAGGATAAAAATGTAAATTAATGGCTGAAAGTGTGTTAGAGGCTTGTAATTTCCCACAAAAAATAAATTAGATCAACTAAATGAAATAATTTGCTACTGTAAGATTGTTTTGCTGTGTTGATCAATTCATATCGATAATTATACCATTAAAATAAACGTGTACAAGTAATGCCGCTATCTCAATAATGGGGATGGTAATAGTTGATGGTTATGTTTTATTTTAAGTAGGCGTACATAGCACATATAACGATACAGCATTAAATTTACGTCTCAGTTATTTTCCACCTTGAGGGATTGAATAACACTGCGGAACACGTTTTTGTCTCAAGTACCAAAAAACCGCTATTTTCTCAATTGAGGGTTGCTGAAACCATTGCCGTTTTCAAAAATATCATAGCTCGTCTAGTTTTTGAGATATTGGCTGTTGAAAATGCAAATATTGACTATTTTAGCCAACTTGCATGCAAGTTCGCCAGCTTGTAAGGCAATTTATTTGATTAAATTGCCACAGAATTCAAACTTTATTTTTAAAACAATACTTATCAACAAAGTTTATAATACTTTCGCGCGGAAAAAATATTTTTTAAAATTTTAAAAAAGTTTCGTATTTTCCCATATAAGAGAAACGAAGAATTTCGTATGGAGACAGCAAGTATGTTGAAAAAATCGGTTTAATCTAAGTTTAGTCGCGAAATTTCAACCAAATTATATCCAAAATGAAAGTTTAAGAGCAAAATCGCATGCTTGGTGGATTAGATCAGAAAAATTTTGATATATTATGCTTTAAATTTTAGGTAAACATCGATAAAACCTGCGTTTTATACAACTTTGGCGACCTGTAGCTAAAAATTGTGACGTGCTGGAACATTTCTGATAATGGCAACATATTCAGCAACCCTAAATCTACTCGAGTCACATAATTTGGTCCTTGAGACACGCAAAAATGTCATTTTTGTTACGCTGTGTAATAGGCAAACAATATCACTTTTCTGATGTTTCTCTTAAATTTGTCGTGTCTCTAATAATGCTCCGAAGAACTTCTGGAAATTTTTTTTTTTTTTATTAGGGCGCCTGAGCCGTAGTAGTGACGGGGTGAGGTATGAAGAATCGCCCAAATATAACGGAAGCTCTTTTTTCTTTTTTTAATACGTCATTTAAGAGCTTTTCTATACCATTTTTTTTTTGTTTTTTTTTTTCTATCTTTATTAACGAGATTTTTAGCGCTGGGCTAGTTCATTTTGGGACCAACGGCTTTACTTCCCTTCCGAAGGAAGTCGTCACTGAAATTTTTAGTGACTATCTCGGGGATGGGATTCGTTCCCAGGTCCTCGGCGTGAGAGGCGTGTGTTCTAACCACTACACCAGGTCCGTCTCCGCTTTCTATACCATGCTTTATCAATGTAACTCGGTGTAATACGCCCCAACGGGGCAATACGCCCCTCTGAATTTTCACGGGAATGAGACTATATTTACACGTAAATATGATTACATTTCTTTACTATTCGCGAAAAAATGATGTTGCGCATATATGTTCTTTGAGAAGTATAAACAATCAATAGAAATTCTAAAAATATCGAAAATCAGGTTTTTGGCGTAAAATTATCCGTCTGACACGCAAGCCTTGCCGTAAATGAAGCCCTTCCTTTACTGTTGTACTTATTACAAAAACTTTTACCGGAAGACGACTGCTAATGGACCCCTTTAAGCTTAGCAAGTGGTGGAATTCTCCTTGGAAACATTTCTACAACGCTGTGGACCTTTTTCTATGGGAGGGGCATATTGCCCGGGATGTTTTGAAATGTAAACATTGGAACGGTTTACATAAAAACATTTTGTACACTTTTTAGAAGCAATCTGGAAAGAGAAAGTTGCATGCAGAGCATGACCAACTAAATAAGCAACACATTGACATAAAACACAAGTGGGGCCCAGATAGCCGTAGGGGGCCGTCCATAAATGACGTAGCATTTTTTCTTTAATTTTTTACACCCCCCTCCCCCCTCGTAGCATTTCGTCACAAATGCTGGTACTCCCCCCTGGAAAATACGTAGCATATCAAGCACCCCTCCTATATTTTTTTTAATTTGTTTTCCTTAGTGACTGGGTTGAAATAAAAATTGGAATTGAGAAATTCAATATAAAGTTTGATATTAATTACTGACTGAAATGTAAGGATAATCTAATCTAACAGTTTGATATACAGTAGCGCTCAAAAGCAATTTGGAAAAGTTTTAAATAAACATTTTCCTTGATTTTGGTTTCCAGTTTCATATAGGCTAAATTATATTACTTTTGCTGTCCTTACCATGAAAAACAAGTTTACTATAAAAAAAGTGAAAAAAAAATTGATTGTATTCATGAAGCTCGTTACTATCAAGTAAGGGTCCAATATATTATATAATATATTTAACAAACATTTCGTTATATTAGAGGATTGTTTTTTTTTAATTATTCGTTGTTAAGAAATAGATTTCAAAGAAGATGATCAAGAAAATATATTAATTTGAAATGAATCATCGTTAACATTATCCAATTTCAAATCATGTTAGCAAACAGTGGCCAGATACCTAAAAGATTACACTTGAAATAGTTACATTATTATACAAATACAATAATCTCTATTAATATTTCAGTTGAGTTTTATTATTGTTTCCATACTGAAATAATCCTACACAACCTATAATGAAAAAGTTAAATAATAAAAAAAATGCAAATTACCTAACAACTCGGGAAAGAAGAAAATTGAATGATAGGGCAATTTTGATAACACTAGAATCTGTTATCCTCATTTATATTCAGGCTATTTCATCATGAGCATTGATATATCAAAACAAAAGATGAGTTGATTAGGTGGAGATCTCCTGCAACATTGAAGGCGTAATTCACGGAATAAATATTTTGTTTTAAATGTAATATTAGCCAAGAAGAGCATATTTTATTTTGTTGAAGAAATAAAGTCCCAACAGAAAATATGGATAAAACTAAAACGCCTGACTTTATGTTATGTTAACAAATGGCAAAAAAATGTTCTTCAAGTAGTTAGAGCATTGATTTTAAATCAATATATTAAACTTTTATTTTGTTTATTCATAAATTTATTAATTTACACGCAAATATAATATAATATTCACATAATTATTCAAAGCTTCAAAACATCTGTTTGATTGCATTTATCAAGAAAATCTAAAGTTTCATAGATACTTTTTCAATCTTGTCATATGAATGTTTTGATGCTTAATCATAATTTCATAACCCAAGTTTATAAGTAAAAAATAAAAGAAGTTTGATAAAAAATAATTGTTTGCAACTTTTTCAGCGTCTTTCTTTTAACGGAATTGATTCAAAATGCTACGTCTATTAACTAGGACCCCTCCCTCCCCCTCGTCACACTTCGTCGCAAATTAGTGAAGACCCCCCTCCCCCCCTAAAAAGCTACGTCATTTATGGACGACCCCTAGCGGTAAACGCGCAGCTATTCAGCAAGACCAAGCTGAGGGTCGTGAGTTCGAATCCCACCGTCGAGAGGATCTTTTCGGGTTGGAAATTTTCTCGACTTCCCAGGGCATAGAGTATCTTCGTACCTGCCACACGATATACACATGCGAAAATGGTCATTGGCATAGTAAGCTCTCAGTTAATAACTGTGGAAGTGCTCATTAGAACACTAAGCTGAGAAGCAGGCTCTATCCCAGTGGGGACGTAACGCCAGAAAGATGATGATGACATAAAACACTTTAAGAGTGATGCATTTGCTACTGCGATAGAGCAGTTTTTCCTTAAGGGGGGCGTATTACACCTTTTTACCTTAAATACCATTATTATCAACAATTGTATTGCTGAATTTCCTAATGACTGGATAACTTTGTAGACAATTAACCTCTTTAACTACAGATAGATTTTTCGTGACACCTAATGAAATTCCCTGACTGCCCAGATAAAATTGAAATTCTCTGATATTTCCTGACTTTCCAAGTTTTTCTGGAAGTCGACACCCTGTAGCTAACAGTTAGCATGAGTGAATCGAATTGATCGGGCAAACCTGTTTGCCTGACTGACAATGTTGAAATCGGTTTAAAATTCATTTATGCTTGATTACAAATAAATTAACGTAAATTTGCAATCACTTACTTCAGTAGTTTGATGCGAATCGTGTAAAGTTGTTCACATTCATCCTGGCACCGACAATAATGATAAAGATGATGATGATGAAGATGATGACGATTGAGAACGCAACTCTTTAAAACAAGTTCTACAATGAAGCGCTAATTCAAGCAATCTAAAAACGATTAACGAGTTCAAGGATACCGGATTAACATATAATTGCACCATTTCTGATAGCATTTCAACCCTTAGCAGTCGAAATGCACTAAACCTGGGCCTGCATCCTGCCGGAGCTCTGACATCAAAGTAGTTTGAAACTCACGAAAAACAAATATTTGCCGAGCAAGGTATGATGGTCCCTCTTACCGTCTTACCGTTTGGGGAGAGCTGAAGCTGTTTATTAAATTTCCATTAAGGTACAAACAACCCTGGCGCCTCTTCCTGTCCGTCCGGTGCAGTGTGATACAATGTTGAAAGCAGTTTATTATGGCTGCTAGGAATCCTTTTTTTCGGGTGAACGAACGGACTTGATTGATTACGAGATCTCGTGTCGGCAGGCAAAAAAAAAGATTCAATTTGCATTGCATTTGTAGACATGAACTTGGTCGTTTGCAGCCTCTTTCCATATTGTTAGTTTTTTTTTCGGAAAAGTTATTTGGAACTGGATCTCTCAGCTACACATCAAAACAAGTAATTGAATTGTTTATATTAATTTTAGGGGAGGGATTATTGGAGTATGTTAAAAACTACTAATTGAACTTAAACACTTCAATTTTTGCAAAAAAATAAAATACTAAAACCACTAGTAAGGCGAGCAAATACCTTTAAACTCTAATATGTGTTGCTTATCTTGACAGATAGGCCGATTTCGTCTGCGACTTACAGACTTCTTCAGTGTCGAGCACTCGTCACTGAAGAAGTCTGTAAGTCGCAGACGAAATAGGCCTATCTGTCAAAATAAGCAACATATATTAGAGTTTAAAGGTATTTGCTCGCCTTACTAGTGATTTTAGTATTTTATTTTTTGAAAAAAAAAAGAAGTGTTAAAGTACAATTAGTAGTTTTAAGTAATTGAATGCTTCAATTACAACTCAATTGTAAGACATTTGTCGTATTTAACATTGTTTTTTATTTATTTATTTATATATTCATATGGTTCTGCATCATTTAACTTGATAAAACCTCGCCAAGAATATTTCTCCAATTCTATCGGTTCATGGCCGCCTTTCTCCATCTTCGACTGCGACCTACGCTCAGCGGGTGTTGATTCATCATTCATTTATTTAGTTAACATCTAAACAGATAACACTGAATCAATAATTTCACGTCACAATACTCGGTTCGTGGCCGCATCTCTCCATCCTCGCCAAATCGATACGCACTTGATCCGTCCATCTAGCTCGCTGCGCTCCACGCCAGTGGCGTAGCTAGAGTTTTAGGGGCCCGATGCGGAGGTAGATTTGGGGGTCCCTCGAAAAGAGGTTTGCAAGATATGTCTTTTATTAGCGAGTTCACACGTACCTTCAGTATTTGTAAAAAAAATCGTGATTGCTTCATTTTTTCACAACATACTAGCATTAATGTATCATTCCTTGGAATGAATATCTAAATACTATATAAATTCTGTATCCTGAGATATTCACGTGGGTTATGGCTACTCGTTGGTTACCAAAGAATTTTAATCTTAATTTAAAAATTTTTTTTGAGATCTTGTCAAAAAATGGTGCAAAAATTTTGAGAACCAAAGAGTTAGCATGATTTGAATATTTTTAGCGATAAAAAAATAATTTGCCGGTAAAAATTACAATTTCGGCCAAGAAATCGTTTTCGTTTCAACTTCTTGTGGAACCAAAAAAAAAATATATATATATATACACACTTCCACCGAGATCTCGACAAACGTATACCGAATGTCGATAGCGATTGCCGAAATCTCGATAAAAAACTTGGATTGCGGAAATCTCGGTAAACTAATAACCGATATTCGGTATTGAAAAGTACCGAATTCTCAGCTGTTGGATTCGCGGCTATTCGTTTTGCTGAGGTCGACGAAATAATATAAGTGTATATAAAGCTTCTATCTATTTTTTATTCAAAAAGATCTTTAAAGATACTCTTGGATACATAACTGTATGTTGTACGGTATTTAGTAGTATGCTTACGCTTATTTATATTTGATTTCTTTGAAAACTCGTGAAAAACATTTGGTACAGTTCATCGGTAAATATCTGGTGCAATCACTGGACAAATTCGTTGTTGTGTTTTTTTTTGTGCAGATGTAGGAGGCAATTAAGATAATATCTTTAATTTTTTATGTTTTTATTTATGAGGAACTCCCAGCAAAATTCGTAGAGGTACCCTAAGAAAATAATTTAGAATATACCTCGAAGAAAAAAAAACATGAACAGATTCTTCTGAAGTAAAATTTTGAAACTACTAGAACTCTATCAAAATTCTCTAAATTCTTGGATAAAAAACCCCTTGTAATAGAAGTCTTGGAAGACATTTTGCAGGAATATTTGAAAGAATTCTTGATAAAAAAGCTGGTAGGAGTTACTGGGGAAATTTCTGCTTTTATCGCCTGAAGAACTTCTCGTACAGGGTATCCGCATATTATCCGTACTAAATTTGAAGACATGCCTCTATGCAACCAAAATAGATACATTGAGCATTCCTACATGGCTTAATATTATATTCTCAAGCAACAAATTTGACCCATTCCTGATGTCAATTATTTGTAAAATCCTACCTAATCGTGTTGGGCTGTTTTAACGAACGCTGTTTTTCGGGCTTTATGATGGAAGAGAAAAGCCCTTCAATCTCAATGGATTTAAACTGAATAATTTTCTGTTTCCAGTCTATCCTACAGCCAAGATTCTGTAGAAAATTTCAATCATAAAAAGAATATTTGAACTCATAGAATTTATATCTAATATGGCTAGCACCCCTCAAAAAAATGTCTCCAATAAATTTAAATTTGATAATCTCAGTAAAAAGCAATAATTTTGAAATTACCCATCATTGTATTTTTCGCTATTTCATAGATGTATCGCCCTCTGAAACCCAAATTTTTATTTTCGATCTTAATATCAATTTAAGTTATCTAAAATCGTTTTGGGCAATGATTTATTTGTTTTCGCAAATAAATGAATTTTGGTTTTTGATTTTTAAAATTTTTATTTTTGAACATCCCTATCCTTTTTCATTTTTTCTTGAAATCTCTTCTAGTTACTGATTTTTGGCAATTATAAAACTCAAATTTTTACAATACTTTTAAAAATAATAAATTTTAAATATTTTTCTGATTTTTTTTTTATTTTCCTTATAATTAATGGAAAATACAGATTGTAAATTATTTTAATACCACCAAGCTCTTCTTCTCTAATAGTATAAAAATATAAAAGATAATATTTTTTTCTATTTCACGTTTAATGAACCCCAGGCATTTGTAGGTTATATAAGAATACAATTTTTCAAACAATTTTCAAATATACAAAAAAGATTCAAAAGTCATAAAAAGCTTTCCTCATATGCGTGTTATGAGTCAAGGTTTAAGCCAAAAGTAAAATCATTTTGATTTCCGAGCTTCGAAAAAATACACAAAATTCCAAAGTGTACCCCGTCTAAAGGCGGGGTTGGGTATTAGAGGGTTAAAATACATACATCGACATAGATTTTTTATTGTTTTAAATGAGAGATAATCTTTCACATATTTTGTTTTGTAATTTACGGACACCCTATAGTAATGAAGAAGGGCTCCCAGGGAACAATGAAGGACAAATCCAAAAAGATTTCCAATCATCTGAGGAATTCTTGCAAACTTCTATTATGAATACCAAAAAAAAAAAAAAAAATAGTCCTCAGTTAAATCTTTATGGGTATATTTAAATTCGTGGAAGATTCCTTGGAGTCATTGCATTGGTAAAGAAGTACTCGGGAAAATCTCGGGCTTGACCAAGGGTACGCCAAGAAAACCCTTAAGTTGTTTTTTTTAGGGGAAAATGCTTAGAAGTCCCCTCAATGAAATTCTTGGTTGAAACCTTGATAAATTCCTTGAACGATTCCTATATGCAATCTTCCAGGATCCTTGAAAAAAATCAGGGTAATCATTTTCGGAATCTCTGAGGCAATTTTTAAAACCCCTTAATTAATTGACGCACATATCGGAAAGCCAAAACGATTATTACTAGCTATTTTATAGTGGTTTTACGCCCGAAGCAATTCTTTCAGATATTAATTGAAAAATTCCAGGTTGCATTGCTCAGAATGTTCTTTACATGATAGCACTGGAAAAAGATCCCTGAATTTGTTGCTAATGTTTATTCTGAAGAAAGCCAATTGAAATTTCTGTAAAAAATCCTGAAAGAATTTCCAAACAAATTCTTGGAAGAAATATTACTTTTTTCAATGAAACCTTGAGTGTTCTCAAAATAAGTTTTACAAAAAAATTGGTAAAATTCATTGAATAATTTCAGATAAATAACCAGGGGAATTTTGAAAAGAAATATCTTGAATAATTATTTAAAGCCACCCGAGAATAAATTCAGATTATTTTTGGTAAGTATTTTTGGATGAACAAAAAAAAGGAATTTTGATTGCCTCAAGCTCAAAGCTCCCCAATGCTCCAGATTTTTGGAGGCCAACAAACTAAGGTGCATTTAATTGAAAATCAAAATTCATGAAGTAAATATTTATAAATCCAAAGTCGTAATTAGACTCGACATTTAAAAAAAGGGTATCTGAGCCTACTTAAGTATCCACATGAGGATTAGCTAAACGCGGCCCTTCAGCCCGCGGCTCAGTTCTTTCATGCGCTCAATCGATTTAACAACAACAAATATTTGTGTAGGCCCCTAGAATAGGGGGCCCGAAGCGACGATCCCTCTGGGCCCCCTCTGCAGGTTCGAAATCTACATATAGGAAGGAATCCCTGTCATGGCAGTGAAAATGGCTTCCTCACATATACAAACACATTTCAGGAAGTCCACATTATTTCTCAAAATATTTCACTTACCTACACTAAGTTCACTCCCAAAATGCTAACGAGACATCAGAACACTATTGCCTTACGATTTCCGTAGTTTTAACAGTAGTAGCTGGTGGAAATTTCATAAACCTTGCTAATTTCCAACGCGGACGTTTCACTTTGCTACAATTGTTTACACTTATCCGCCTGCAAACGAAGAACACTTTTCGCCGAATTTTACCACTTTTACTAAACGTAGAACCTCCAACACAGTTTTGTTTCACTACTTGTTAATTAAAGAACAATTACTGTGGAGATGAACCAGCCACGGGCTGAAAATCTCCCTAATAAAGCTAATAATAATAATAACAATTACTGGTGGATTTCAGATGAAAACAACTTAAAATTTCACCAAACCGTGCTAAAAACAATCACTTGATCACAGCATTTCGCTTATTTTATTTTTCTAATTTTACGCCGGCTGCTCGCTTGCAGGGCTGTCAGATACGTTGATGGTTACGTACGACTAGACCTGTGCGCCGCCGCGCCACGCCGCCGCCGCCGACCCATTTCACGTCACGCCGACGCCGATTGATACATCGGCGGCGCGCCATACGCCGATCAACGTCTCGCCGCCGATTTTGCGTTTTCACGCCGATAAATACATTAACTCAAATAATTTATAATAATAAAAAAATAACCATGGTAATTTAGGTATCGTCTAAGGATAAAAAAATCGTACATCAATGTTTCAAGGAATTTTTTTTTCAAAAAGTTGTCCCGAAAATCGCACAGTGGATCCTTCAGAATTTTTTCTACGGATCCCATGGAGAATATTTTCAAAGTTTCTTTTAAGAATACCTTCTGGAAGTTAATAATTCTTGAGATTCCACCAGGATTTTATTTTTTAAGATTAAGTCTTTCGTGAAATTTTATTTAAATTATTCTAGTCATTCTACCAAGATTTTCTTCGGCGTTTCCTTCAAAAAAATGTTCTCCAAAAATTCCTTACTTTCCAAGAGCTCATGTATACATCGATAGATTTCCACCTCAATTTTTATCATGAATTCACCCTTATTCATGTAAAATCGTTCAAGGATTGTCCAGAATTTTTGAATGGATTTCTCTATTATTTTTTTTGAAAAGAGTCGCTGAGACACCTAGTTCTTGAAATTCTCATAGTAATTTTTTTAGGATTTTTTTAAAATAATTTCTTCTGGAGTTTTTCTTAGAATTGCAAAATTAATTATTGTAGGAGTTGTTTCTAGCACTTCTTCAAAACTGTTCTTACGATGCGGCATAAATTTATTCAAAAATCTCAATCACCTTACCAGTGTGTGAGGAAAATATCGCCTTAAAAACTACAATGAACTAGGAGAATAAATAACTTACGGCACATTTATTCTGTCAAAAAGTCCTGTGAGATTTCCTCTAGAAATTTCTTTAAAATTTGTTCAGCTATTCCTCCAAGTTGTTTTTTAAGGAATCCTACCATTGATTATTTTTGGAGTTTTTCTAATAAATCGTACAATAGTCACTTCAAGAATTCCAACAGCAAGTCCGCATTGCATTTTCTCAGGAATTATTCAATATGTTTCTTTATTATTCCTGGAGTTTCTTCTGGTATTTCTCGAAAGAATAGGGTCCTTAAATGTTTAATGAAATCTTGTTTTTATTCAATAAAACGGAATAGCATGTTACTGCAACTTCTTTAGCAATTTTTAGAGCTCAAATAACGGCTATATCATATTAAAATTTAAATTTTAAAATTAGCATGAGCAAACATCCCTCTATGTTGAAAACTTGATTGATGATAAGTCTTGCCCTCGATTCATCTCCACCTTAAACACAAAAATAAAGTCACTCGGAATTCGTTTCAATTTTCATTAACACTATCACTATATCATGTTTAATTTAAAAATGAGGTCCATAAATGAACCTTGACATTTTTGATCATGTTTGACGTTCGCTTAGTCGATAAAAACACCACAGGGGCTGTAGTTTAAACACTGGGGTTGTTCCTATCTGACATTTCGGAGTGGACACGTAAATCAAAATACACCCAAAATTTGAGTTTAAGCCAAGAGGTGTGACAAAATCTGATAAAACATAACATATGTTTTCTGGACTTAAACAAACGAAAAGCATTTAAAAATTGAGCAAACATTTGTTTTTAGCCTAAACTTAAGCGTTTGGCACTAGAATTAAGACAGGGCTCTAGGATCCTATTCTCTAGAAGTTCTTACACGGTAATCTTGAGATGTTTTCTTCATATGTTTCGTGCAAGAATTTTTCTAGATTATGCTTGAATTACTTCAGTGGTTCAGTTAGAATTTTGTTGAATATTCTTACAGGAATTCCTGCAGAGCTTCATGCACTTATTTTCCAAAATTTAATTCTGAAAATTCTTTGAATATATCCTTACAATTTTTTACACTAAATGCTCCACGAATGCTTGAAAAGATTTTTCTATATAATCCTTGAATTAGAGTATTTTAAGGAACTATTTCTTGAGCATGTTCAGAGGTTTATAAAAAAAGTTTGCAAGAATTCCTCTAATAAAATTTGTAGATATTCCACGGTGGAATAGGGGATCTCGTAAGAAATTCAGTGTTTCTTTGATCTTTGAAGAATATTTCCATAAGTCAGTGAGCTGCTCTTCTCTCTTTAAAAAGGTGTCATGCCATCAATATTCATGAAAACTCCTCTAAAAAAATATTTTACTATTAATTCTCAAAAATATTTTTCAGGGTTTGCTATAGTACCGTTAAGGGGGCCAGATAGCCGTAGCGGTAAACGCACAGCTACTCAGCAAGACCAAGCTGAGGGTCGTGGGTTCGAATCCCACCGGTCGAGGATCTTTTCGGGTTGGAAATTTTCTCGACTTCCCAGGGCATAGAGTATCTTCGTACCTGCTACACTATATACGCATGCAAAAATGGTCATTGCCACAGTAAGATCTCAGTTAATAACTGTGGAAGTGCTCATAAGAACACTAAGCTGAGAAGCAGGCTCTGTCCCAGTGGGGACGTAACGCAAGAAAAAGAAAGAAGAAGAAGTACCGTTAAGTCACCAGTCACCGTGCGGCCTTCATTCACCGTCACATATGCAAATTCCTACAAAATATTTATACAATATTCGCAAATTATTCTTTTGGCAGCAAAATAAGATAAAACTGATGAAATGAGGTAGTTCTTGTCACAAAACATTTTGAAAAACCTAGTGTATGCAGTCAAAATCATGTGAATTCCGTTTAATAATGCGATTTTTCAATACTCTTAGTAGATACGCCAAAAATTAACATTTTTCATTTCAACGTTAGAGTATCACATTTTTCATTATTTCAACAAGTTTTCACTGCAGATACTTCTTGTAAGATGTATTTCATCGTATGAGGTGAGCCACGAGGTTTTATGCAAATCAGATTTTTTTTCTTGCGATTCAGTCGAAACACAAATGCACGGTAAATGGACCCTTTTCAATATTTATGGTTCCTTTTACCGTGCCTTAGTATAAAAGGCTTGAAATTATTGGGTAATATTGAATTTATTGTTATATCGCGATTTAACTACTTTATTTTTAGTTTTTGAGCAAATATAAAATGGTTTGAACAAAACAGTCAAACCTCCTATAACGATTTTGGTAAAAAAAATAGTGATTTAGTTATTTTTTCAACTTTCTATGATTTTATTTTAATATAAGATTTGAATACCCTTAAAAGTGAGTGCGCATACTACTAGCAACATATTTTCTCTACCAACAACGTTTCTTCAAGGTACAAAATTAAATCATGTCGAAAACTATACGCACGGTGAGTGATGATATAGAATGGTGCGAGGCGACCTTTACATGATATTTGAAAACATAATTTGTGAGTATTTTTTTGTTATGCATCACTGATTTTTTATTTTTCCCTGAATTATAATATAATTGCACGCTTCGTAGTGGTATTCTAGTTCGCTTATAATGATTTGTAAAAAAATATAATTTATTGAAATGCATATATTTTTTTTTTAATGCACGGTGAATTGTAGCTTGACGGTAATTTATTCTGTCATTCTCATTGGAAACCCTGAAAAATGGATGGACATTAGGCCATCCCTTATTTTTCGAAAATGCAAAATGTTAAAAGTAACAAAAGTAACAAATTGATAATCAGCATGGACTTTTAAGTAAAATTTAATATTTTATATTGTAGATATCTTCATAACACTGCACGTTGACATAAAATTCAAAACTACGAAGGGATCGTTCAAATGTTACGTAACGTAACAGGGGGAGGGGGGTCTTCCGTAGTGTTACGGTCCTTACAATTTTTTTTTCATACAAAAGTTGTTATGTGGTAGAGGGAGGGGGTCTAAAATTGACAAATTTTGCGTTACGTAATATTTAAATCATCCCAAAGAAAACAAACTTCTATGCTGATTATCAAAGCGCGCAGAATAATTTGTTACTGGTGGTATTTCGTACTCATGCTGCGTGCACTAGAGCAGCGAGCACGATTACGCTCAAGGGGTCATCTACACCTAATGAATTCAGGGCCGTTGGGGGACCACTTGGCGTCCACGTACGGACTTCAAATTTTTACCTGATTTTTTTCTTACCAAAACAAGCACTTTACAATGACGAACTTATAACATTTCACATTTTCGAAAAATAATGGACGGCCTAATGGACATGGGTTTTTCTTCGAATAAGTGTCTTTGGTATCTTCCGTTAGTATGACAGGAACAAATACGGGATAAAAATTTCAGACACTTGAGTACGGTCGTCCCGCCGCTTTGGATCAATGTTTGATGAAGTACGAATTATTCATCATATAATTTTGGAATACAGTACTAACCCGATTTTGTTAGTCCCTTTTTCAGAAATCTATTTTTTCTCACTGTTTGATTAATGAATTTCAACCAAGTATTTTTTAGTCATGTCAAAGCTACTATTAATATTCATAACAAGGCAAATATAGAATATTGATCAATTTTTTACATTTTGAAGGAGAGCTTCACAAAGTTTTGAAAAAGAGGCTGACAAAATCTGGGCATCTAATGTAAACAACATTTTAACTACGTGAAATGATACCAGAATAAACATTAGTTATATTGGAAACTAATGTTGATACTGTGATGCCGCAGATTTTGATTACTCTGGTTCTTATCATTTTGATCATTTTAACAGTTAAAATATCAAAACTGAAAGCAGAAACCTGTTCCTAAGAAATCAAATTAAAAACGATTTTTGCCATAAGTGACAGTGATGTTAAATGTCATGAACAACGTCACGTGACTCTGACAATTGAATAATGAGAATATCTTCCGTCCCCGCGGAAAAAGTCATTGGAAAATGTTTTTCTCTGGTGATCATATCTGAACTACTTGCAGTTGGCCATATATTGGCTTAGAAAAACGCTATAAGCACTTCAATGTTTCCGAAATTTCGACATTTAACAGCTCTCAGTGAAAGCAATTTAAAAATTTGAAAACTTTTTCCGCATTAAGGACATTGAGAACTCATTGAGGTTACACATATTTTTGACTGGCATTGAAATGAAGTCATCAAAAAAAAGACTTTATTTTTTATTAGTATGTAGCACTTTTGAGTTATAGTTATGGGAAATTGTTACAATAATAAAAAAATGGTAGCAGAACAAAATATGATATCGAACTTAAGATAATAATAAATTAATACCAAACAAAGATATCATCTTACTGCTGAAATCAAGACATGTTTTCAACATGCTTTCTTCATGATGTTGAACTTTGCTCGAGTAATCTAAACAGCACGCAAGAAACTATGATAGAAATTTGTACAATTTTTCTGTTCCGAGAAAATAAAATATCGACAATATCTAAAGCTGTGATCATTTATTGTGGAATATTATGAACGATTCTATAGATATGGATATCAGATAAGATAATTCAAATAGTAACGCGAAAAGTCCAGTAAACTTCTATAAAAATTCAAACAAAATTTTGCACAAAATTTAATTACTTTTCTTCAATTTTCTTAAATAAAAAGTTTGAATAATCAGGTCAGATAATATATCTTAGTAGCCACAACGGGGATATAACATATTATATGATAGTTTTACTAGTGCTGAAACTAGGATTTTTTATATACCGTTTTGTCTCAAATTCCGAACAGACTCATATTCCGAACACTCGGTTTTTATATGACGATTTGGTTGAAATGTTTCGCTGAAATATGTCACCAAATAACAAGGAAATGGCAGTCAATTGCATTTCAATTTTAACGTCTCCAATATAATTTTTACCACGGGAGTAGTGGTAATTCTCTTGTTTGAGACCAGTAGAATCAGCTCAGATGAATTTATTTGCGAAATTATTTATTCAAATACGATTTAATCGTGCTGTTCGGAATTTGAATCAAGGTGTTCGGAATATGAGACAGAATAAACACAGTGTTCGGCATTTGAGTCAAAATGTTGTTCCATACTTTTAAGTTAAAACAATACAAAACATGATCAAATCAACTTAATTATTGGTACACCCAACAGCTAACTATTAGACCTTGCGAAGAAATTAAAATTTACACAAATATCAGCCAATTTATGCCAATCAGATGCATTTGAAGTCACTGTTGTCCTCAAGTGTTCGGAATATGAGTCAAAACGGTAAACTTCCAAACTTTGAATTCTTACCAAAATTACTAAAAGTATTCCTGCACTCTATTTCAATCATAAGATTGTAAGACAGCTATGGGAAATGGAATTTCAAGTTCGGTTTCGATTGCATTTGTACGCATACGGTTTCATAAGTTATATGTTCGATTTTTTTTAATGTTCAATTTTTGTCCACGCCGATGTACGCCGCCGCCGCCGCCGCCGAAAATAGTCAACGGCGTGACGCCGATGACGCCGCCGCCGCCGGTACAAAAATGCTCTGACGCCGCCGCCGACCAAAAATATTTCGGCGCACAGGTCTACGTACGACATCAAGCAATCTTATTTAGCCGAAGGGGAAAAGACTCAAATTGAAGTAGCGATTACTGGCAACAACATCTTATCAATTATAATTTCACTATTACCAACAAATAGGAGAATATTTTTTGTGTACCACTACTTTTATACAGTTATTAGTGGATTCAAAGGACTTTCACCTTAAGTATTTAAAATAAGGGATAATGAAGGGGCCCCTGTACATAGCTGATCCAAATCTCCTTCAAAATCTATGCTTATTATACTAATTTTTAGTTTGAGAATATACAAATTGTCAAGCTAGGTCGAACTTTCAATGCTATGAGAAATCCGCACTGCAATTTTGGGGCCCCTATGATCTCGGGGCCCGGTGCGGACCGCACCCACCGCACCCCCCTAGCTACGCTACTGCTCCACGCCTTCTTGTACCAACCGGATCCGAAGCGAACACCATCTTTGCAGGGTTGCTGTCCGGCATTCTTGCAAATGTCCTGCCCATCGTATCCTTCCAGCTTTGGCCTCCTTCTGGATACTGAGTTCGTCTTAGAGTTGGGCGATCTCGTGGTTCATCCTTCGCCGCCACACACCGTTTTCCCGCACACTGCCAAAGATCGTCTTAAGCACCCGTCATTCGAAGACTCTAATTGCTTGCGGGTCCTCCTCGAGCATCGTCCACGTTTCATACCCGTATAGGGCTACCGGTCTTATGAGCGTTTTGTACATGATACATTTGGTGCGGGTGTGAATCTTTTTTGACCGCAGCTTCTTGTGGACGCCGTAGTAGCCCCAACTTCCACTGATGATGTGCCTCCGTACTTCATAGCTAACGTTATTGTCAGCCGTCAGCAAGGATCCAAGGTAGACGAACTCGCCGACTACCTCGAACGTATCCCCATCTATCGTTACACTGCTACCTAGGCGAGCTCGGTCGCGTGCGGCCCCACCAGCTAGCATGTACTTTGTGTTGGACACAGTCACCACCAGTCCAACTTTCGGTGCCTCGCGTTTCAGACGGGTGTGCAGGTCTGCCAAATGTTCGACCGACAATGTCCATATCATCCGCGAAGCAAATAAATTGACTGGATCTTGTGGAAATCGTACTCCGGAATCTATGACATATGGTCGAAAGTACATTTGGTCGAACGGACATTTTGTCGAATGGACATTTGGTCGAAAAGGTATAGTTGCAACAGAAAGCATTTGACATTTGGTCGAACCGGCATTTCGTGCAAAGAATTGTGCTCGAATCTAAATACTATGGAAACAAAGTTTTTAGTCTGACTACCGTCGAGAGTAGCATTTTTTCGCTTATACAAGAATGATTGAATAATTGAAAAAGTATCAGCCATTTTACCAACAATTTTTATGCGATTAGCAAAATTTTGATATTCAATTTGATGGACGCTCTTCCAACGTATTAATCACCTCTTGCGTTTTGACGTTTCATGCTGCTTCCTCGTTCAGGTATGTTCTGAGATTAGAGATAAGCTGATCTTAAATGGAAACAAGCCAACTTTTGTCACCTCAGTCAACTGGTCTTTCCTTACCCGGTACATAGAATTAGCACATTTTTCATTTTTAATATTCCAAAACTTCTACTGCAAACTCTCTTATCAACTTTGTCAAGGTTATCCTAGCTCGAGGTCATCAACTTTGTCAGCAAAACCATATATTTGCTTGATGAATGTTATTGAGCTGGACGTCACAATAAGCAAATTGGCCATAAGTAGAGTTACCGACACCTAACATTCACTTCGCTATAAAGGTTTTCTTTGAAGCAAATTTTTCCTGCCATTTTAATTCTGATTTCCGCATTCAGAAAATCTTACCTACGTCTTTGAGCTGCAAGACCCGGAATTCAAAGAAAGATCCCGAGCTCACTCTCCAAATGCTTCCATCAGATGAGCTGATCTTCATTACGAAGAACGATGATATTACAAAATAATAATAAATGAAGAAAACATTATGTTCACATCGTTGAGTAATAAAATAACGTGTTCAGCAGTTTTTCAAAGAATGATGATATTTTGAAAGAATAATAAATTCACTAGAGCTAAGTATTTCAGTTAATGTAAAAGAAAACTGTAAAAAAGTTCATTTGGATAATCATCGATATTTTAGATTTTGGAATAACTTCAAATTACACTTTTCATTTGTATTAAACTTAAAAATAAGACTATGGGGCAGAATACGCTATCTTATCAACTTTGCAAAATAAATATCAATTTTATCAAATGATCTTTCAAAAAACCATTTAAAAATAAGCTTTCAAACAAATTTTCGTTCAACTAAACATCATTCGACCAAAATAAGTGTTCTAAAGCCATTCGACCAAATGTACTTTCAACCAAATGTCATTCCACCAAACGTCATTCGACCAAATGTCATTCGACGAAATGTCCTAAAGCCCACCTTGGAACGAACTGGAATGTTCGCCTGAAATCTTCACACAATTTTGCACGCCTTCCATCGTCGCTCTTATCAGTCTCGTGAGCTCTATGCGGTCGATACTATCGTATACCGCCTTGAAATAGATGAAAAGGTGATGCGTTGGGACCTGGTATTCACAACATTTTTGGAGGATTTGCCGTGTAGTGAAGATCTGGTTCGTTGTCGATCGGCCGTCAACGAATCGGGTTTAATAACTTCCGACGAACTCGTTTACTACAGGTGACTGACGACGGAAGATGATCTGGGATAATACTTTGTAGGCCGCATTTAGAATAGTGATCACTCGAAACTTCTCACTATCTGGCTTGTCGCCTTTGTGCCATCTACAAGCATATCTTTATGTGTTCGGCTCCGATACCATCCTTATCAGCAGCTTCATTGTTCTTGAGCTAGTGAATGGCATCCTTAACCTCCCTGTGGGGGATAGTTTGTTTCCATCGCCCGCAATACTAACGAAAGCAATTCCTCCGTTGTCCAGACCTTCATTGCCTGTGCTCTCAGCGCCATTCAGGTGTCCGTCGAAGTGGTGCTTTCACCTTTCGATCACCTCATGCTCGTCCGTCAAAGTGCTCCCATCCTTATCCCTGCACATCTCGGCTCGCGGCACGAAGCCGTTGCGGGATGCGTTGAGCTTCTGATAGAGTTTACGTGTTTCTTGAGGCCGACACAGTTGTTCCATCTCCTCGCACTCCGTCTCCTCCAGGCAACGTTTTTTCCCCCAAAAGAGGTGGGTCTGCTGTCTGCTCATGTACCCAACGTTGCTCATAGCTGCATCGATGATGGCTGCTCGTACTGTGGGCTTCATCCAGCTCACTCTCTTCCGGTAATACAGCCTTGAAGTGCTGCGCGTACGCAGCTGCGACATCCGGTTGCTTAAACCGCTCTAGGTCATACCGGGGCGACCGTCGGTACCGTACGTTGTTAACGACGGAGAGTTTTGAGCGCAGTTTAACCATCACCAGATAGTGGTCAGAGCCGATGTTAGCGCCACGATAGGTTCTGGCGTCGATAATGTCGGAGAAGTGCCGTCCATCAATCAGAACGTTGTCGATTTGTGTTTTTGTCTGCTGTGGTGATCTCCAGGTATATCGGTATTGAAAGCTGTGCTGGAAGTAGTTGCAACGAATGGTTATATTCTTGGAGGCGGCAAAATCAATTAGTCGTAAGCCGTTCTCATTCGTGAGACGGTGGGCACTGAACTTTCCAATAGTCGGTCTGAATTCCTCCTGCCGGCCAACTTGAGCATTGAGATCTCCTATGATGATTTCGTTATCGTGGTTTTGGGCAGCTGTCGTACTCGCATTCGAGCTGCGCGTTTAAAGCGTCTTTATCAACCTCATTGCTTCCGGAGTGATGGTTATGCCCGTTTATTATACTGAAGTTGAAGAACCGGCGACCACCTGGTCACGTGCCTCCGCATATCACACATCACTAAAAAAGCTGTTCACAGTCGTGTGTGTTGCCGCAGCTCTGATAGATAGTATGGTTATCTGTAAACGTTCGCACCATTGATCCCTTTCAACACACTTCCTGCAACGCTACGATACCGAATTTGAGGTCCTTCGGCACGTCGGTGAGTATGCGTGTGCTCCTGATGAAGTTGAGAGATTTGCAGTTCCACGTACCGGGCTTTCAATCGCTAGTCCTTTTTCATCGCTGCGGTCTTCGCTGATTGTCCCGGTTTGTATTTTCTCGTTGATTATTCGTTGCTTATTTTTTTGCGGCTGGCTTGCAGGGTCTGATATCAACCCCCTAGATTTCCAGAGGGCCATTCCCCTTAAGTGGTCGGAGGGCCATAGTGCACAGTTTAGCTTAGAGTCCTTCTCTGGCACTTGGATGATGATCAGCCGCCCCTGAACATGGGGAACAGACGTTGTTTTGAGCCGCTGCTAACATGGAGTGCAGACGCTCTAGGTTTGCAGAAGCAACCTCCCCTCTTCTCTGTCAGCTTGCGATAAAAGTTCCCATCAGGATTGGTTACCCAATATTACCTTAAATTGCTTGTTCCCCAACCAGTATTACGAAGAAGTATGGATAGGAGTTGCTGGGCAAGAGGCTAAGGACCACATGAAGGGGTCTATTTTATTCCTGCATGAACGCGATGTAAAGATTAGACTCGGAAAAAAATGCGACACTTTGTTTTGGGTGTAACTTTTTATTGCGTGTGTAAAAATTAATGAAATTTTCGGTAATACTAATTTAGAGTGTTATGTTTATGGGTGCAAAATTTTATCGCGATCTGTCAAGTCAAGGTTTTCAAGATGCATTCGACACAAGAAGACCTACGCCAGTAAATCTTTGGCGCGGTGATCGATAATCCTGGTCAGTTGCACAAATGGGTCAGCAGAAGGCTTGGAATCCACCATTCCACCGTGTCTCGCGTTGTGAAAATGTTCCAGGAGAAGAAGACCATCGAGCATATAGCGGCCGTAAACCGAAAACGGAATACTTGAAGAAGACGTGCCAAACCGGACTGACAAGCAAAACACGGTGGCCAGATTGCGTGCGCGGAAGCTGTACATACATCAGACATACATCAAGGCGGATACCGAACAAACCCCCGGCTTCGAGTTTTTTCATCGGTTCGTCCCGCATGGAGGCTCCAGAAGAATTCCGGAAGAGAAAGATGGACAAATTCGTGAAGAAGTGTCTGTTTTTGCAGGCGATCTGCGAGTGCGGACGGTACAGCAAGCCGTTCGTTACAACCGGCACCATAAACGGGCAGAATAATGCTTGGAATGCTTGCAGAAGCGCTGGTTGCCCTTCCTCCGCTCTCTCCGTGGTCCAACGCTGTTCTGGCCGGATTTCGTTTCGTGCCATTACGCCAAGTCTGCAATGGATTGGTACGTAGCGAAGGGCGTTAATGTGGTCCCAAAGGAGGTGAACCCGCCAAAAACACCACAACTTCGTCCGATCGAAAAGTTTTGGACGATAATGAAGAATAAGTAGAAGAAAAGCTGAAAACACTGAAAACCGCTGAAGTTTTGAAGAAAAACTGGTAGATGTTGTGTAAGAAAGATGGGAAAAGCCTCGCTCAAGATCTTATGAACAGTGTTAAGAGAAATGTACGAGCATTAAGCTTGGGGGAAGAAATTCAATAAATGAAATTTGCTAAAACATAGCTTATATATAGTTATTTAATCTCCAATAAGTTGTGAAGTATCCGATTAAAAAAACAAATTTGGTGATTATTTTTGTGTGTCTCATTTTTTCGAGTCCAGTCTTCATAATGGCATCCTATGGGGCCTGTAAAAGTCAAAATCGCATACAATATCAAAACAGTGCGGAGGCCTATAGACAAAAATCGTTGCCTCTCATTCACTACTCCATGAAATTGGTAAACAACGAGGCCAGTAAACGTCAAAATCACATACAAAATGAAAACAGTGCAGAGCCCCATGCAGTCTTTACAATGGTAACCACCTACGCCTACTCATCTGTTCAGAAAATTTACCGCTTCAACTACTTTTCTTGATCTCAAACTCCCTCACTCACAAAATGATAATGGGATTCTTATTCATCCAATCAAGCTGACGCTTTACACGCGTTATTCGTTGCTCGTCACTCAGTATTCGAATGCCTTCGGAAGAATTGCTACAATTAAAATGCAAATCCGTGAACATGCTGTTGTGCACCGTGTAAACAAACAAACCAACCCGCTTCCCGAGTAGAGTGTGACAACTAATTGAAAACTTATCAACTACTTATCAATATGATATCAAATTCTCAAGTCAGATTCATATCTAGAAAATAGTATAAAAAATTGTTATAAATATATTATGAAAACAAAATTTGGTATCATTTCGATAAGATTTCGAAATCAGATTCTGTTCGGGCCATCATACCATTCACAAAAGTCACGTGCCCACCGTGTTGGGTTTGAATCGCGCAGTTATCCGTACCCACTGCCCGCAATTATAAGAATAAGAAATAAAATGATTTTAGTTTATCGGAAATGCTATCGGCGGTGACAGTCCAATGTAGATCCAGGCAATTATTCAAATTAGCACCGATTTGTCTTGATCATGTTGGTGCCGACCGCGGCCACCTTCCAAACTCGGTTCTGAGTAGCTCGATGTGTCGATATGAAAGATTAATATAACTGAGGTGGGTATTATTCGAGGTAAGAAATTATCTTTAATATCATAAATAGGTAACATCTCTAAGTGTCAAGCATTCAAACTGATTTTCGAAAACAAATGATTATCTTCACACATTTCAATCATTTTAAAGTTTGGCTCCGATTTATAATTACTACTAGTTCCAGTTCTTAGGGGTACCTAAGGGTTTTCATATTGTAAATTTTGTTGACTGCAAGAAACCTTATTAAGGGAAGATGAAACGAAGCCAAACCTCAAATTTTCAAGAGCACTAATCTGGAGAACCACACATTCGTTTAAGCTAAAAACTTAATCGATTGGTCACTAGCTGGCGGTGATCAATCGATTAAGTTTTCAGCTTAAACCGATGTATGGTTCTCCAGATTTGTGCTCTTGAAAATTTGAGGTTTGGCTTCGATTCATCTTCACCTTAAAAACAGCAAAAACCAATGATTTTTTTGACAGAATGTTCACCGGGTAGAGGTGAATAACAAAATAATGATAAAATAAGAACAAATTTTGCAATCATATCTAGTTTAACTATTATCATGTTATTTATATATGACATTAAATATCTCATAAATAGCAAAACAAACACCACTTGCGCATGACGGCTCACCTTAGTAGCCATGTCCGAAAGAACTTGAAACTATTGAGAACCAGAGCTACAGGCCAAAGCCATGATAATGGTGGATGGTTGTGATGGCTATGACCGTAGTCATCATGTAAAGAACAAACGGACAATGCTGTATCGTGTCAGTACCGAGGAGGCAGCCCCTCTAGCACGATGTAGGCAGCGCAACCCTGGTTAGGTGGCCTATCGAAGACTCTTCACCAACCAAGAAAGGCAAAAGTAGAGCAAACTGATTGAGTGAACTGCGGAATGTTGGCGTAAAAGTGGCAGCTAACCAGGAAATACGCTGGCCGAAAACCAGAGAATGTGAATTCCTAGCGGTGGTCCCCATCTCCATCACTTCATTCAAGTACCACATCTACTGGTGGCGACAAAGCAGAATGTGGAGTTGGCTTCATAGTGGTTGGAAGCAGACGAAGCGAATTATTCGGTGGAAACCAGTAAGCGACCGAATCTGTGTGTTTAGAATGAAGGGCAAGTTCTTCAACTGCAGCCTAATCAATATATAGGGTAAGTGTACTAGTTATGGACATAGTGGTTCCCTATTTCGACATACGTAATTACTTTAATGCCTTCAAATTTTGAAAAATTGTGTGTGTTGTAGTAGTTAGATTTAAGATATATCTTGATGCTAAAGCATTCAAAAAGAGCTAAAATGTGAAAGTTATCAAGATATTCCCTTTGTCCATAGTTGTTCGGCCATAACTGGTACACTTTCCTTATGCGCAACGAACGATAAGCCCGATGAAGGATGAGTTCTATGAGAGCCTGGATAAGGCCTACGGAGAGTGCCCAAAACAAGATGTCAAGATAGTCATCGGCGACGCAAATGCGCAGATCGGGAAAGAAGATTTCTTCCGAGCCGTCATTGGAACGGAAAGCTTCCATTCCGTTACCAATAGTATTGGACTGCGGCTAGTATCCTTCGTTGCTGCTAGAGGGATGGCTATCAGCAGTAGAGCAATTCCACCGAACATGACGAATTTTTTTTTAAATTTAATTTTTGTATTTTTTGAATCGCTTGAAAATTTGCATACAGATTCTTTATGACCAAAAATGCGATTTTGCCCCTTCAGACCGCCATTTTGAACCTCGCCTTATTTTTGAGAAGGACGTATCGGAAAATGCATAGCAAATCTTTAAAAAAACTGTAACTCGAAAACGGTTTGTCCGATCGATTTGAGTTCTTCTACAAAGTTTTTTTTTTATTTCTCTATTTATTATTTATTTATTTATTTATTTATTTATTTATTTATTTATTTATTTATTTATTTATTTATTTATTTATTTATTTATTTATTTATTTATTTATTTATTTATTTATTTATTTATTTATTTATTTATTTATTTATTGATTTATTGATTGATTGATTTATTTATTTATTTATTTATTTATTTATTTATTTATTTATTTATTTATTTATTTATTTATTTATTTATTTATTTATTTATTTATTTATTTATTTATTTATTTATTTATTTATTTATTTATTTATTTATTTATTTATTTATTTATTTATTTATTTATTTATTTATTTATTTATTTATTTATTTATTTATTTATTTATTTATTTATTATTTATTTATTTATTTATTTATTTATTTATTTATTTATTTATTTATTTATTTATTTATTTATTTATTTATTTATTTATTTATTCATTTATTTACTTATTTATTTATTTATTTATTTATTTATTTATTTATTTATTTATTTATTTATTTATTTATTTATTTATTTATTTATTTATTTATTTATTTATTTATTTATTTATTTATGTATTTATTTATTTATTTATTTATTTATTTATTTATTTATTTATTTATTTATTTATTTATTTATTTTTTAAAGTTGTAGGTATTGCTCAGGACTATATGGAGAAAAATATGCACGGTAAAAATAAGTTAAAGATTATATTTTTTTTTAAAAAACAAAATTTTAAAATCGATTTTCTCCAGAAACGCAGTTTCGATTTTTTTTGGATATGTTTCAGGGGACAACTTATGAGAGTTATTGCACAATGTTTCAAAATGGAAGAATTATGGACAAATAAGTTATGATTTTTCAAAAAGTTACAGATTTCGAAAAAAACGGAAATAGAGGAAAACAATAATTTTGTATGTGATTATTTGAAAGTACAGATAAATTGCAATCGAAAAGTACTAAAGTAAATTTTTTCTAGGTTGCATCAATTTCGAGATATACTCATATTTATATAAAATTTTCAAATAAAAAAAGTAAAATAGGCCCTTTTCAAACATATTTCGTGTTTCTCCATTCCAGAAATATTTTATTTTGATTGAGTGAATCGTAGCTGAATTGTTTATTGTTTGATCAAAACCTATATACTAAAGTATTTAAAAAAGTAAGCACGGTCAAAATAATATAAACGAAATTTTCAAATGAAAATTTGAAGTTCATTGTTCTTAAAAACCACAAAATTGATGTTTTTATTTTTGGATATGTTTTGCAGCATATTGTTTATAATTTCTTGCACAATGCCTCAAAACGGAAAATTTTTGGATAAAAAATTAATTCCCAAGTAACCAAAAAGCATGATAATGCGGCACGGTAACAGCATTATATGCGCATATAGGGTAATCATTTGATGCATGTCAGTTTTATATACGCATATAATACGCATATTAGTCCACCAGCTACACAAACCGCCCTTGGTTTAAGGAAACTTTTTTAGAATAATAAATTAACAGTGTACAGTATTTATACTAGTAGCATTCTTAGAATAACAAATTACAAAATGTTTTGACGTAGGACTTGACATACTGGCAAACCTTGGAAGCTGTTGTTCGGCGAGACCCCTTTGGTTGGTCTCGAGTAGTGATCCCTTCTGGGTCACTTCTACCTGTTTAGTGTTGCCCCTCTGGCACACCCCTTTTTGGAGGCACCATTCTGGTGTTCTCTAATCCGACAAAGTGTTGAACTAGCGTCAGTTAAAAAACACTCTAATAAAAACAAAAAGAAGCATATAATGCTATTATGATGCCAGAAAAGGCGAAATAGCGTGCCATTATAGTGCGAAGATATAACCGTGCTTCTCTGCACCACTAATTAATAGACCACGTGAGAAACGTCAGTTGTTTTCGCCAGGTTTTTAGGGCGAATATTTTGTGCTTTCGCGTACGCAGCCAGAGAGCTTTCGCGTATGCGACCAAGCAACTGGTACACGAGGTAAATAAATGAATGAATGAAAACGGAAACCTCTAATAGTATGCAAAAAATGTAATAAAATGATACAGATAGTACTTTTCCGTATCAGACTTAGGTGGTTTTCATCATTTTGAGGACTTGCAATTGCCACATTTTGATCCTCGTTTTATGATGATGAAATTCCTCATTTTGCGTCTCGAACCTGAGACACCCGTATTGTTGAGTTGTTGAAGTCCTGCTCCTTTGCTCCTACGGCCACATAAGATGAATAATATTGGAAAGAAAAGTGACCAATTTAAACCATCACTTTTCCCCGTCATAAAACTTGCAATTGTAGTAGTGAGAAGATTTATGTTTGACTCCCTCTTACTACTATATGCAAACACAAAGCACGTGGTATATCTGTCAAAACACTGGCAGGCATTTAAACATGGTGTGTAAGGTGTGTAAGCATTTGTAGTGCTATTATAATGCCTGTACGCATCTATGATGCTGATTAAGGGCTTATTATTAGTGCTTATAGTTACTAGGGTTATTAAAAAAAATAAATACAACAAATTTATGTAGAACGATATTTTTGGTGCGTTTTTTTGAGTACAGAAAAATAACTTATCTACTTCGTACGAAAAAATATCCACTAACACATCTGGCGACACCCGAGTGGCGATGCTTGCTCCAAAATAGACTTCATGCTGGTTCATGGGCGACATTTCTCAGATGTCATGGATGTCAGGACATTTCGAGGCCCGAATATCAAATCGGATCATTATCTCGATGTAGCTGAAATTCGGGCGCGGTTATCCAGCGTCACGAGCTCCAGAACAAACTGTAACCAGTAGTGTGCCTGTCTGTCCGAGATTTTTGAGATTTTCGTGATGTAGTGTGTTCCGTGTAATATTTTGTACGAAAAAAAAGATGTTTGAGTATTCGTCATCAAACGTCAACATCCCACCGCAAAATCGCTAGTGTTTGGAGGGGATTTTAACCTCCAAGTTGCCAAATAACCTCCAAATTATCACCTCCAAGTTAGTTCTAATATCCTCCGTTATATGAAATATGGTGGCGCGTCGATCGTCGCAAGTTTATCGTTAAACAGTCAATTCGTGATCATCACCACCCATCGCCCACTGGACAGCATGCAGCCACATCGAAGCAAGTTCCGCTACTCACCACTAGGCTCAAAAGGACAAGCAGAATGGGCCGCCATTAGGGGGTGGCGTAAAAGGAGCCATGATGGGGCGAATCCAGATATTGCGGGAAACTCTTGGTTGAGGGTTCTGAAAAGCACATCCACTATTGCTCTGGATCATTATCGAGCCAATATTTAAGCGAGATAGACGTCGGTCGGAAATTTAAGAAGTTCGTAAAAAGTAGAAAGAGTTGTGCAAAGAGTAGAAGAATAGACAGCAGTGGATAGTGTGGATTATTGGAATCATCCAGGTAACAGACCCTCGACAAGAGCCCCAATCGTCGCCACAATTAAAACAACCCCCCATTTGTCTTCCAAATATCCGCAGGACCCATGTAGCAGAAAATGCCTGAACATGGGAAATTAATTAGATACGTGCTACGCTGGATGGTTTGAAATCAAGTTTTCGGATTGCAGACGAGGTGTCACCCTCGTTTGTGACGGTAGACGGACTGAAGCAGGGAGACGCACTTTCGAATCTACTGTTCAATATTTCACTCTATGGTGCTATTAGGAGATCTGGCGTGCAGAGAAACGGCACTATCATCCACGGTCGCACAAGTTCCTTGGCTTTGCGGACGATAACGACCATATTTGAATCAAACGCAGGTCATTGGATAATGTCTTTGTGCCTCTGAAAAGGGAGACAGCGAGGATATGCCTGACCATTAATTCTACCATAACCGTAATGCATGGGTGCAGGTAGAGATAGACGTAGACTTGGTGCTCTAGATGCTGAGATAGTGTTTGATAGGGATGTCTATGAAGTTGTTGAAGAATTTGTTTACCTTGGAACACTTGTGACATGTGACAACGACGTTGCAAACTAAAACAAAATTCGCCCTGTATAAAACATTGATTCTTCCGGTGGCTCTCTACGGGCACGAAGCGTGGACGTTGAAAGTGCCAGACCGGAAAGCTCTTGGTGTTTTCGAGCGTAAAGTGCTATGGACAATACTTGGCTGGAAACTAGAAAATGGTGTGTAGTGCAGACGCATGAATCACGAGTTGTATCAAGTGTTTAAAGCTGCGAATATTATTAGGAGTGTTAAATACGGCAGACTTCAGTGGGCTGGTCACTTAGTGCAGCAGCGAATCAGGTAGAGGTTGGCGACTTCGTGGATGACCACGAATACGCTGGCTGTACGAAGTGGAAGAGGACCAGGCTACACTAAACGTTCGAAGCAACTGAAAAAGTATCGTCCAAGACCGACGAAGATGGAGCTCTACAATACGTTTGACAATGACGTGATGCTACGTTGTAGCCATCAAAGTACAAGGTACTAGGTAGGAGCCATTGTCGTGAGTCGGCTTTTCATGATTTTTCCTCAGGTTCCTGGTGCTTTGTCCATCATTCCCATTTCGAAGTACGCTAGGTACCCTAATATATTTTGACTTTATTTTGGAACCATTAGCGAATTCAAAATTATCAATGTATGAATTTGTGATTTATTCAGAAAAAAAATCTTAAAATGGAGTACCGTAAAGGTTAATATTATTGTCAAGCTCGCGGCCATTCTCCTCCAGAGCTGACCGCTATTTACCGTGATCGTTTTTAATTTGAATTCAGATGCTATGAAGAATAGACTATTATAAGGAAATGAAACTTCTGCTAGCGTAGCTACTGTCGTCAAATCAATGCAAATCACCCAATTCCCTAATCTCCAATTACGTCTGCCCACTTTCTAAAGAAGGATAATCAAAAAATGATATTTTCATATTAGGTATACAGGACGCAAGATCGTCTAAACAAATATTCCACGTAGAGGTTTGCAATGAAGGGGACTCGCTAGTAGCGTTCCGAATGCAGTTATTAGCTTCGTTCTGATTCCGCCGCGAATGGCATCAGAGCGTGGTGTGGCGGTTATCGAATTTCCTGATGTAATCAGACGATCACCACAAAGTGATCAGGCGACAAGTGGTGGAAACCGCAGACGCGATATGGCTGTGGTAAATATTTGTACTGTAGTAGTCAAAACAGCTCAAATGATAGTGTGCGAGTGGGATGGTCGGAGAGTTATGGGATATACTTGTTTAGATAGAAAACTCAAATTCAGTATCGGCATTGATTGATTGTTATGCGAAAAATACTGTTTTGCATGCCTACAATTGGATCACAAGTTTCTTGGCTGCGGGTGAAACACCTTGAACTACGACGTTTATGAGTTGGAACCCCGTGTACATGCCTAGTGCCAATGTACGCGGCTGCGAAGTAAAGCTTTGTCGAAGGTGTCTGGGTTCGATTCCCAGACGGTCAAGGATCTTATCGTATTGCAAATTTCCATGAATTCCTATTCAGTGTGACAACCGCGCAGTAACGGTTGTTCCTCCTTGTATTTATGCTCAGCTGTCTGAACAATATACTCGATAGCGTCCAACCTTTCCTGAATATGAACTAGTTGACGGACAGGCCGTCCGAATCTTCCTTATCCGGTACTAGCCTATTGAGAATTAACCTCTCTAACAACTTGCCCGTCTTTTCTAGCCTGCACTAAAACCTATACTGGTTCAACTGGTGGTTTTTCCACCTTTGGTCATCTCCGGGAAAATTCCTTGTTCTATAGATCATCGCATCGCGGTTCTGAACACTCCCGGATCTGCGATGGTTGTCGCTTTGAGGGTAGCATTCGGGATTCCATCGGGCTCCGGTGCATTACTTGATGCAAATTATTTTGTGAGTTCTATAAGATCGTTAGGCTCGCCAATTCTTCTCATTCTTCTGCAGCAAACGGCGCAGGTGCCATGGGTTCGTGTCGCAGTAGTTCGGGCAGTCAGTAGTGCAGTACAATCAATGGACATATATAATAGACACGGTGGGAGCTGACTTGACTGGTCCATGAATCTGGTTTTCTGGTTTCCAGTCAGCCCAAGGGGAGGTTGCTTAGAATGTGGCGGGGGTTCAATGCAGGGCTCTGTTGAACTGCTACAAAAAACCCACAGGTCCGGACGCACATCTCCGTACTTAAGCGACTCGTACCACTTTTTTACTTCCCTGAAACGGCGAGTGAGTTTATGGTACGGTTCCTTTTCCCGTTAAAACTTTGGCAGTCCTAAAACGACATTCTAAATCCGCCACCTTAGCTGGTGGAAGTAGGCTCAGTTGAATCTTTCTTGACTTGCGCCGATCTGGTTCTAAACTTGGCACCCCATAAGGGGCCGGATCAACCATAGCATGGTGTCACTGCTTGCATACATCATCATAGGATCACGAATGGGTTTATTCACAAATTTCACAACGCCAAAAATAGCCATTTTCGACACCCACCCACCCCCTCGTAACGCTTTTTATATGAATATTTTAAAATTTTGTATGAGCCGTAACACCACAAGGACACCCACCCACCCCCTCTAGCGTTATGAAATTAGAGAATGGGCCCAAAGTGACTACTTAAGACGGACGGGGATAGCGGCTTAGAGAGGGATCCACTGAAATGGAGAATTTCCAAAACAATGCCGATACAATTGAGTTCAACACAGCAGTAATTGAGGACCCAAGCACGTTCCAGAAAAGCGGTAAAGTACCATGTGAGACACAAGAACAACAAGGAGGATTAGGGATTAAGAGCCCAGTGTGTACACACCGAAATCGAATAACAACGCTGCTCAAGGAGGGCTACAACCTGAAAACTTGAGGTTGACAGAGGTAAAGAATAAGATCGATGAACTTATCCAGTTCTTCAGGGACCGACACAATGTGCATACCGTGATCAAGAGCAAGCTGACGAGCATTAAATCCTCTGTCAACGCTGCCATGAACAAACAGAAAGCGCTGAGGATGAGAGCAGAGCGCGATCTACCACGAAGTCGGCGACCTCGGCCGGGTTCTCTTTAGAATATTATCTTTGCTTGTCGTTCTTTCGGCATACCGGCAACGTGATTAGCCCAACGCAGCCTGCCGTGTTTTATGCGCTTGACTTGGTACAACTCGTGATTCATGCGACGCCGCCAGATGCTGTTTTCTAGATTACCGCCGAGTATTGTTCGCAGAATTTCATGAAAGCTCTCAGATCGACTTCCTTCCCTGTCCATGATTCATGGCCATATAGGACAACCGGAAGGATCAGTGTCTTGTATAACGTGAGATTTGTTTTCATTTGCAGGCTACGGGACTTCAGCTGGTTACGGAGCCCGTAGAAAGCCCGACTCGTAGCTGCAATACGTCTTTTCACCTTTATCTTTTTATTTATCGCATGTCACTAGTGTTCCGAGTTACACACATTTTTTTGGCGATATGATTGCTATCACTGCCTGCGATCGTTGCGCTAAAACGGTGAAGAGCCGAGATATCGAAGAATAATCAGCAGGTTGCCGAAGTGATTGTGGAGAATAATAATCAAGTCGCTCAACTCTCTAACATCGTGAATGCTTCCACTCCCGTTCCAGCACCAAATAGGGAGCCTCTGACATTGCAGTCGCTGGCAAGCCTGCTGCTAATTTGTTCTGGATGTATTTGTCACGTTTTCATCCTAGTGTGAAAGAAGATGTCGACTCAATACTAAAATTTTGGACTCCTCGACGCACTATCGGACACATTCCTCCCGATCGTACTCGAGACATCGATCTGGTTCGAACACATTGTCGTTCGATTTCCTCAGTAGTTGAAATGTCGTCCCCACTCGATGAACTCATGGTGCTGGGTGATTTTAACCTGGCTGGTATTTCGTGGAAACCTTCTCACGGCGGTTTTCTCTTTCAGGATAGCCGACAGTCTGTACTCCATCCAGTGACCATACATCTTCTCGATAGCTACAGTGCATCGACTCTCTCTTAAATCAACCACGTATTGAATGAAAACCAACGCAGCTTGGATCTCTGTTTCGTTAGTACCCAGGACACAGCTCCATTATTTCCGCGGCTATTGTACCTTTGGTTAAGCATGTGTCCCACCACCCTCCGCTGATAGTTAACATTCCAAAGTGTCTGGACAGGGACTTTATTGATTTCCCTGAACCCGTATCGTACGACTTCCGGAAGGCTGACCATCGTAGCATAGCCGACGTGCTGACTAGCCTAGATTGGAATGTCATCTTTGACACCGATGATGCAAATAGTGCTGCTCTTACTTTTTCACATGTTCTGGGATATGTTATAGACAGGCATGTTCCAAAAAGAAGTCAACAGCTAAATCGTCTTTCGTGGCAGACAAGTGAATTGAAACAGCTCAAAACAATCAACAAAGCCGCTCTTGGAGATACACAAAATATCGCACGGTTTCCTTTAAAATTTACTACGTTAGACTGAATTATGACTAGAAGCGGATTAGTCGTTTATGCTGAAGGGAAACTCAGGTCGCATCCGAAGACGTTTAGGAAGTACGTTAACCAACAACGCAAAGAGACCGGCCTTCCTTCGTCAATGACGTGGAACAATTTAACCGCATCTGATGCTCAGCGGATTTGCCAGTTATTCTCGTCCAAGTTCAATGATGCGTTTACCGACGAAACTATAACTGATGGCCAGATCGCTATTGCGGCGACTAATGTTCCTCTGTATGCTCAGACTCTGAGTGCTCAACTACGACATCTGCGTCGAGATGATCTCGACTGCCGCATCACAACTGAAGCCATCTTTCAACCCCGGGTCCAGATGGAGTTCCATCAGCCTTTCTCAAAAAGCATATTTCCAATCTGCTTATGCCTTCTTCTTTCTTTTTCGGCATTACATCCCCACTGGAACAGAGCCTGCATCTCAGCTTAGTGTTCTTATGAGCACTTCCACAGTTATTAACTGAGAGCTTACTATGCCAATGACCATTTTTGCATGTGTATATCGTGTGGCAGGCGAAGATACTCTATGCCCTGGGAAGTCGAGAAAATTTCCAACCCGAAAAGATCCTCGACCAGTGGGATTCGAACCCACGACCCTCAGCTTGGTCTTGCTGAATAGCTGCGCGTTTACCGCTACGGCTATATGGGCCCTTCTGCTCATGCCATTGCTTCGATTATTCCGGAGCTCTGTACCGTTTTGATTCATATTACGGACAGCTTCAAATTCCGGACACTCTACTTTGTATGGGAAACATTTCACACGAAATGTTTCAATTTTTGCCGTTCAAAAGTTCTCCATTTCGAGGCTCTTTTTAGTAAGCTTTTTCCATATATATCTTCGAAAATTTATAATGCCCAACTACCTTGCATATCTATTTAGTGGTTTGACGATTTCAATTGATGATTTGACTGTTCCAATAATGATTATCATGAGCTGTCCGGAATTCGATTCAAAGTGTCCGGAATATGAGGCAAAAGTGAGGAAGCGTCCGGAATAAGAATCATGCAAAGGCCATACATTTTGATTTATTTAAAATGATTCAAGTTGCCGAAGCGTATTCTTTACCCACCATTCAAAAGATAAGGGCTTCCTACGCTCGATAACGCTAAGGTATCATACATAATGATTTATTTTGTATGCTCTATGCTGGGTTATACTTCACTGAGTCCTTAAGTGTCCGTAATATGAATCAAAACGGTATCTAGTGGAATCTTTCCCTTTTGTTGGAAAATAGCTCATATGTTTCCGGTGCATAAGAAAGGTAGTAAACGGAACATGGACAACTATCGGGGCATTTCATCTCTGAGCGTTGTATCGAAACTATTTGAACTTATCATAATGCAACCTTTATTATCGCATTCTAAGCAGTACCTTAGTGACGACCAACATGGGTTCATGGTTGGCCGGTCAACTCCCACCAATCTGCTATGTCTCACTTCGTTTATTACCGAAAGCATGGTTGAGCGGATGCAAACAGATGTTATATACACCGACTTGTCAACTGCTTTCGATAGGCTGAACCACAGTATTGCTATCGCTAAACTACACAGACTGGGGGTGAGCGGTACATTACTCCAATGGTTTCGATCCTACTTCTCTGGTCGCCAGCTGATGGTCACCATCGGCGATTGCACATCAGAAACCTTTTCTGCCACGTCTGGGATACCACAAGGCAGCCATTTAGGACCTTTAATCTTCCAGCTATATTTTAACGATGTGAACCTAGTTCTCGAAGCCCCGCGTATGCAGATGACCTCAAGCTATTCCTGCGAATCCAGTCTGTGAATGATTGTCATTTCCTACAACGACAACTCGGAATATTTGCGAACTGGTGCAGCATCAACCGTATGTTGGTTAATCCAGAGAAATTTTCGGTAATTACTTTTTCAAGGAAAAAAGAGTCCATCTACTTCGACTATGAGCTGTCCAACACGACAATCAAACGTACAACTCACATAAAAGACTTGGGAGTTATCCTTGATTCGCAGTTGAACTACAAACAACACATGTCATACGCCATAGATAAAGCATCTAGGGCTTAAGGCTTCGTTTTTAGGATGACAAAACATTTTTCCGATGTTCATTGCCTGAAATCTCTTTATGGATCGTTGGTGCGCTCGATTTTGGAATATTTTTCTCCCGTTTGGAATCCATATTATAACAACGAAGTTGAAAGAGCTGAATCGGTCCAACGACGGTTTCTTCGATTCTCGCCTTGCGCAAACTGCCTTGGAGTGACCCGTACGTCTGCCAAGTTATGAGGATCGTTGCCGGTAATTGGTCTGGAGCTGCTTCGAGTTCGTAGGGATACGTCAAGAGCTCTCCTGGTTGCTGACATCTTGTAAGGCCGAATAGACTGCAGCTATATACTACAGCAAATCAATATAAACGTAAAAACGCGAGCCCTGCGTAACAGTGTTATGTTGAGAATGCCGCTTCATCGAACTAATTATGGCTTGAGCGGTGCGATTGGTGGAATTCAGCGCGTTTTCAACCGAGTTTCTGCATCATTCGATTTTCACCTACCTCGGTCAATTTTGCGTCGGCGCTTTGTGTCACATTTCGCAGAATAGTATATGTAAGTATTTAAATGTTTTTAATTTTAATTTTAGTTCATTCTATCATTAGGGCTTTTGAAGTCTGTTGATATTGACTTTTAAATAAATAAATACACTAACACACATTGCACATTCAATGATCGTGTTTAGTTTTTGTGGTGTTGATCGTAAGCACGATCCTCGCTGTCTCCCTCCTGAAAGGCACGAACGTCTCTTCCACTGCCCGGCGGTCAATCCCGATGATGAATGTCGATATCGTCCGCAAAGCCAAGGAACATATGAGAACGTGTGACAATGGTACTGATTTTCTGCACACCGGCTCTCCTGATGGCACCTCCTGGCACCTGATTGCAAGCTAGAAAGAGCGCCACCCTGTTTCAATCCATCTAAGGTTACGAACGATGACGAAATCTCGTCCACCACCCGCATTTGATTTTGACCCATCAAGCGTTGCACGAATCAGTCTAATCAGCTTCGCCGGAAAGCTATGTTCAGATATAATGTGCCACAATTCTCGCATACTCTGAGATAACGCCTTAAAAGCCATTGGTAACCATGTGTGTAGCTCGTTGTTTCTGAGCAAATGAAAGAATAAGCATCCAAACCAACATTACGGGCAGGTAGATAATGACCCTTTCTTCCCCATAGCGTTGTTAAATAACATGAAAATCCATTCAAATGCTCAGAAACAACGAGCTACACACATGGTTACCAATGGCTTTTAGGGCGAGATCAGAAGTTATGCGAGAATTCGTTTCTCTTCACTGAATCGTACGCTGCTTTGAAATCTATAAACAGATGATGAGTCTGCAAGTTGTACTCCCGGAGTTTATCTAAAATTTGACGCAGGGTAAACATTTGATCCGTCGTTGATCGGCCCTCTCGAAAACCAGCTTGCTATTCGCCGACAAAGGACTCATCATATGGTCTCAATCTGTTGAACAGAATTCTAGATATGATTTTGTACGCCGAATTAAGTAGTTTTATCCTTCGGTGATTAGGGCACTCCAGTCGATGCCCTTTCTTGTACAAAGGGCAAACGAGACCTTGCAACCAACTAGTAGGCATTTGTTCTTCTTCCCATATCCTCGAAATGATACGGTGAAGGAGCTCGTGCAGCTGCTCACTTCCGTGTTTGAGAAGTACGGCCGGGAGTTCGTCCTTCCCAGCAGCCTTGTTGTTCTTCAGCCCATTGATAGCTTTCTTTAAATCATCTGGCGTTGGAGGTTCCACAGCCTGTCCATCGTCATCGATTTGGATATTGCTACCAGATCCACTTCCGTAATCTCCGTTCAATGACTCGAAGTACCCTTTCCACCTGGCGGATACCATCGTTTTATCCGTCCGCAAGTTTCCTTCGCGGTCGTTGCACATGGCGGGAGACGGGGCTGTTTTTCTCCACACACCGTTGACAAATTCGTAGAACCGTCACATGTCGTACTGTTCCATAGCTTCTTGCGCCTGCCCAGACAACCAGAAGTCGCATACCAGTTTACGATCAAAGTCGTTTAGTCATACCAATTGCGTCACATCCGCACTAAATGGTGGTTGAAATCGTTTCATCGATGAGTTTCCTCGCATAAAACGCTATTTTATGAGTTCATATGTACATTTCGTTTCGTTCCGTATACTCGTTCAAAGTAATTCGGATCAATCCGTCAAATAAATTTTGTTATCATAAATTAAGTAGCATTAGAGTATAGATTAGTTCGCAATAAAATATACACACTCGCATTGAATGCTATGTTTCATCGTATAAAATATGCACGTACACTACCCGTCATAAATACGGACTCACTGAAATAAGTATTGCAACACTCAGCTGAATAATGAATCACCCCCAAAAAGTTTAGCATCACCTCAAAACAGGTTAATTCACATTGCTATATCTCGAGATCCTTACGACTTGCAAAGAAGCGATCTTCAGCAAAGTGGTTCAGGGGATCAAGGACATCCGGGAAGCGATCAGTTTAGTTCGCGATTTTGCCGCTAGGTGGCGCTAGTGAGCATGTAAAATTGAGCATTTTGAACTAGTTCTAGCTTGTGATCCATAAGAGATAGAAAGTTCGGGTCTTCGGCAAAGTTGCTCATGGGTTCAAGGACATTCGGAAAGCGATCAGTTTAGTTCGCGATTTTGCCGATAGGTGGCGCTAGTGAGCATGTAAAATTGAGTATTTGGAACTAGTTCTAGCTTGTGATCCATACGAGATAGAAAGTTCGAGTCTTCGGCGAAATTGTTAAGAAGGCCAAGTACATCCGGAAGACAAACAGTTAGGTTGTAGATTTTGCCGCTAGGTGGCCCTAGTGAGCATGCAACATTGAGCATTTTGAACTAGTTCTAGCTTGTGATCCATAAGAGATAGAAAGTTCGGGTCTTCGGCAAAGTTGCTCAGGGGTTCAAGGACATCCGAAATGCAATCAGTTTAGTTCGCGATTTTGCCGCTAGGTGGCGCTAGTGAACATGTAAAATTGAGCATTTTGAATTAGTTCTAGCTTGTTATCCATAAGAGATAGAAAGTTCTGGTCTTCGGCAAAGTTGCTCAGGGGTTCAAGGACATCCGGAAAGCGAACAGTTAAGTTCGCGATTTTGCCGCTAGGTGGCGCTAGTGAGCATGTAAAATTGAACATTTTAAACTAGTTCTAGCTTGTGATCCATACGAGATAGAAAGAGTCTTCGGCGAAATTGTTAAGAAGGCCAAGTACATCCGGAAGACAAACAGTTAGGTTGTAGATTTTGCCGCTAGGTGGCCCTAGTGAGCATGCAACATTGAGCATTTCAAACTAGTTCTAACTTTTGATCCACATGAGATAGAAAGTTCGAGTCTTCGGCAAAGTTGTTCAGAAAGTCAAGGACATCCGGAAGACAAACAGTTAGGTTGTAGATTTTGCCGCTAGGTGGCCCTAGTGAGCATGCAACATTGAGCATTTTGAACTAGTTCTAGCTTGTGATCCATAAGAGATAGAAAGTTCGGGTCTTCGGCAAAGTTGCTCAGGGGTTCAAGGACATCCGAAATGCAATCAGTTTAGTTCGCGATTTTGCCGCTAGGTGGCGCTAGTGAACATGTAAAATTGAGCATTTTGAATTAGTTCTAGCTTGTTATCCATAAGAGATAGAAAGTTCTGGTCTTCGGCAAAGTTGCTCAGGGGTTCAAGGACATCCGGAAAGCGAACAGTTAAGTTCGCGATTTTGCCGCTAGGTGGCGCTAGTGAGCATGTAAAATTGAACATTTTAAACTAGTTCTAGCTTGTGATCCATACGAGATAGAAAGAGTCTTCGGCGAAATTGTTAAGAAGGCCAAGTACATCCGGAAGACAAACAGTTAGGTTGTAGATTTTGCCGCTAGGTGGCCCTAGTGAGCATGCAACATTGAGCATTTCAAACTAGTTCTAACTTTTGATCCACATGAGATAGAAAGTTCGAGTCTTCGGCAAAGTTGTTCAGAAAGTCAAGGACATCCGGAAGACAGATAGTTTGGTTCGAGATTTTGCCACTAGGCGGCGCTAGTGAGCATGTGAAACAGAGCATTTTGATCTAGTTCTAGCTTGCGATCCCCAAGAGATAGAATGTTCGAGTCTTCAGTAAGTAAAGCACAGAAATAAAGTAAAGGACATCCAAATATCAAATTTTTTGGTTCCTAATTTTGCCACTTGGTTACACTAGTACGCATATTTAATTAAATATATGAAACAAATACTTTCTTTCGAGCCAGATGAGATAGAAAGTTTGAGTCTTCGGCAAAGTTGTTCGGAAAGTCAAGGGCATCCAGGAAACAGTTAACTCTGGAGGGATGACTGTACCTAAACATTACGAATTTGATAAGATACAATTTCCAGAATGCTGTTCAGAGATCCTTTGACATTTGGAAGTTGAAGTGATTTGAATCGCTTTATGTACATTTTTCAAATTTGATAAGTTCAATATCCAAGTGATTGATGTTTGATTTTTGAAGCAAATTTAAGGCATTCAGGTCTCATTCACTTTATATTCAAGTGTTTCAGATTTGACTAGCTCCATATCCAAGAGACTCATGTCCAATTCACTTCATATTCAAGTGTTTCAGGTGAGAATCACTTCATGTGATTAATGTCTGATTCACTTCATAGTCAAGTGTTTGAGGTAATATTCACTTCATGCACAAGTAATTCAGGACCGATTACATTCTTGTTCAATTTATTCAGATATGATTCGCTTTATATCCAAATGATTCATGTCATGTGACACTTCATTTTTGAATGCATGCCCACTAGCGGCAAAATCGCGAACTAAACTGTTCCCTTTTCGGATGTCCTTGAACCCCTGAGCAACTTTGCCGAAGACCCGAACTTCCTATCTCTTATGGATCACAAGCTAGAACTAGTTTGAAATGCTCAATTTTACATGCTCACTAGCGCCACCTAGCGGCAAAATCGCGAACTAAACTGATCGCTTTCCGGATGTCCTTGATTTCATGAGCAACTTTGCCGAAGACCCGAACTTTCTATCTCTTATGGATCACAAGCTAGAACTAGTTTGAAATGCTCACTAGCGCCATCTAGCGGCAAAATCGCGAACTAAACTGTTCCCTTTTCGGATGTCCTTGAACCCCTGAGCAACTTTGCCGAAGAACCGAACTTTCTATCTCTTATGGATCACAAGCTAGAACTAGTTTAAAATGCTCAATTTTGCATGAGCACTAGCGCCACCTAGCGGCAAAATTGCGACAGGGTGTCGACTACCTGGAAAAACCTGGAAAGTCAGGGAATGTCAGGGAATTTATTTTTGACCTGGAAAGTCAGGAAAAATCAGGGAATTTCACTTGAGGTCAGGAAAAAAATATCAATACTACAACATCAAACGAGTTTATTGTCTGTAAAGTAATTGATCATGCTAAACCAATACACCTTTAGCATGGCTTTGCTTTGTAGCCGTGGACTATAACCACTCGACTAAGGAACCAGGACCCAGAAAATTCTCCAGAAATTCTAAGGATGATTCTCAAAGTTCCTCGATTATTTTTAGTAATCCAGAAAATCGTTGAAAAGCAGAAATTTCAGGAATATCGTTTGAAATAATCTTGATAATCTATTGACAATTTGTGATATTACTTAGAGATACTCGTAGATGAATTCCTAGAAGAGTTCCTCGGAGCATTGCTGAAGGTACGACAAATTCAAGAGAAACATTAGAAACCTTCTAATCAGCGCATTGTTCAAGTCCTGAATGCATTCCGTTGAGAATATTTAGAATTTTTTTTCGGGGAGAAAAGCTAAGGGTAATTCATATCGTAATCCTAAAATATTACCTACAAAAATTACCTGTAACGAATCATCGTGAAAATTATGAAAGACATTCTATGAAAAAATAAAAAATGAAAACAATTTGGAAAAAATCTGTGTCATCTTGAAAAATATTTTTATAAGCATTCCTGAAATAATTCTAGGAATTTTAGAAACATTTAAGACTGAAAGAAATTCTCTAACGATTTTTAGAGAATCTTGGAGATGATGAGCTTCTGGAGGAAATCTTTCAGAGTTCAGTGAGAAGTATTGAAGGAATATCTGGAAAAATATCTTAAGAATTTCAAGAAGAATTTCTGAGCAATCAATGTGGAATTCTTTGAAGTAATTCTCCAAGAAAGTTCTATGGCAATAGCTACAATTTTGCCTGAACAAAAAAAATAGCAAAATTTTAGGATAGCTTTCTTCCACTAAAAAAAGTATGGTATAAAGTCCAAAATTTTCATTCATGCCTAAAATTTTAAATTAGGTCTGAGGTAGTTCACTAACCGAGAATATCTTTGTTCATACGGATCTTCAAGTTTGAAAAGTAAATAGATTCTCAATTGTTCAGTTTTATCACATCAACTTAAATAAACGTTCAAGAATGTCATCAGGCAAGAACATCTCAATAAAGTAAAAGCTTTTGATCAGTTTATTCATACGACCTATAAAAATAAATAATATATAAAAAATATCTTAAGAATTTCAAGAAGAATTTCTGAGCAATCAATGTGGAATTCTTTGAAGCAATTCTCCAAGAAAGTTCTATGGCAATGGCTAGAATTTTGCCTGGAAAAAAATAGCAAAATTTTAGGATAGCTTTCTTCCACTAAAAAAAAGTATGGTATACAGTCCAAAATTACATGATAGCTGGTGGTCAACGTGGGTCCGGACGTGTTAGTGGTAGCGAAATGGTGCTAGGTGGTGATAAGTTTGAAGTGGTGGAAGAATTTGTGTATCTTGGAACACTAGTGACATGCGATAATGATGTTACCCGCGAGGTGAAAAGACGTATTGCAGCTGCGAGTCGGGCTTTCTACGGGCTCCGTAACCAGCTGAAGTCCCGTAGCCTGCAAACGAAAACAAAACTTGCGTTATACAAGACACTGATCCTTCCGGTTGTCCTTTATGGCCATGAATCATGGACATTGAAGGAAGTCGACCGGAGAGCTTTCGGGGTCTTTGAACGTAAAGTGCTGCGAACAATACTCGGCGGTAAACTAGAAAACGGCATCTGGCGGCGTCGCATGAATCACGAGTTGTACCAAGTGTATAAAGAGGTGGATATTGTCAAGCGCATAAAACACGGCAGGCTGCGTTGGGCTGGTCACGTTGCCCGTATGCCGGAAGAACGACAAGCAAAGATAATATTCAACAGAGAACCCGGACGAGGCCGCCGACTTCGTGGTAGGCCGCGCACACGATGGCTTTTTGCGGTTGAGGAGGACTTAAGGGCACTTAACGTTCAGGGCGACTGGAAGCGATTGGCCCAGGACCGAGCCCAGTGGAGAAGACTCATCCATTCGGCGCAGATTCATCGTAGCGAATTGTAGCTCATCAAGTATCAAGTAAGTATACAGTCCAAAATTTTCATTCATGCCTAAAATTTTAAATTAGGTCTGAGGTAGTTCACTAACCGAGAATATCTTTGTTCATACGGATCTTCAAGTTTTAAAAGTAAATAGATTCTCAATTGTTCAGTTTTATCACATCAACTTAAATAAACGTTCAAGAATGTCATCAGGCAAGAACATATATCTCAATAAAGCAAAAGCTTTTGATCAGTTTATTCATACGACCTATAACATAAATATCATAAAAAATCGTCGAATATGTAATCTTGTAAAAATCGTACTTATTTCGGTTCAAATCAACCAACTCAGTGGTCTGGAACTTTTCTGGAAAATGACTGGAAGGTCAGGGAAAGTCAGGGAATTTTATTTTCAAAATTGAGTCGACACCCTGTGCGAACTAAACTGTCCGCTTTCCGGATGTACTTGAACCCCAGAGCAACTTTGCCGAAGACCCGAACTTTCTATCTCTTATGGATCACAAGCTAGAACTAGTTTGAAATGCTCAATTTTACATGCTCCCTAGCGCCACCTATCGGCAAAATTGCGAACTAAACTGTCCGCTTTCCGGATGTCCTTGAACCCCTGAGCAACTTTACCGAAGACCCGAACTTTCTATCTCTTATGGATCACAAGCTAGAACTAGTTCAAAATGCTCAATTTTACATGCTCACTAGCGCCACCTAGCGGCAAAATTGCGAACTAAACTGATCGCTTTCCGGATGTCCTTGAACCCCTGAGCAACTTTGCCGAAGACCCGAACTTTCTATCTCTTATGGATCACAAGCTAGAACTAGTTCAAAATGCTCAATTTTACATGCTCACTAGCGCCACCTAGCGGCAAAATCGCGAACTAAACTGATCACTTCCCGGATGTCCTTGATCCCCTGAACCACTTTGCTGAAGATCGCTTCTTTGCAAGTCGTATGGATCTCGAGATATAGCAATGTGAAATTACCTGTTTTGAGGTGATGCTAAACTTTTCAGGGTGATTCAATATTCAGCTGAGTGTTGCAATACTTATTTCAGTGAGTCCGTATTTATGACGGGTAGTGTATATCGCCTCTACTTTTGTACGTATAGAGCCTTTTCACGACATCTTATACGTGAAACATTGCAAATATAAGCATCGCATAACGCAAAAGGAGATTTCATTATACGTGCATTCTGGTTGTCTGGGTGAGCAATTACTGCCTATTCATGCTCCTTTTTCTTTCTGGTATGGATCCGTTTTTCAGCTGCCCTTGCTTCCTTGTACCGCTCTCTGCTCTGACGGGTACCAGACACCAGCATCCGGATTCTAGCCAAGTTCTGCTCGATCGTCTTTGGCACCCCTCGTCGAACCAATCATTCCTTGATCTTCATTGAGCAGTACCTATCACTTCTCGCGCTACTGTGCTCACCGCTCCGTGGACTGAATCTCACAGATCGCTGAAGTTGATGCTTTCGTTGATTTCGCTAACCTGCTCGTCGAGCTTTTGATGGTAGTCCGCTGCTACACCATCTGCTGACAAGCGTAGGATATTGAAACGCAACGATTTTTAGAACTCAAAACGGTTGATAATCGCGCTCGAATCTTTCTTACAACGAGATAGTGGTCTGAGCCGATATTGAGGCCCCTGAAAGTTCTAACATCGATGACATCGGAAAAATGTCGGCCATCTACCAGAACATGGTCGATTTGGTTGCAAAGTTCGCCATTTTGGTGTTGCCAGGTGTGCTTGCGGATATCCTTGCGGGCAAAGAAGGTGCTACTGGTCCCCCTCCTGGTGGCAAAAGAGTTCACTAAACGTAGGCCGTTGTCGTTGGTAACAGAGTGAAGGCTCTCTGTACCAATGATAAGGCGGAAGAAGTCGAGCAAGCAAAAGATGTGCCGGAAAAGGGTGAAAACGATTACGGATTGCAAACCGTCGTCAACGCTAAAGAGAGAAAAAAAGAAACAGAATGAGAAGGTGGAGAAGAAAAATGATGAGAAAAGGAAAGCGAAGAGACGCCCGCAACGAGAGTGGTCGAAAGGGGATGCTATATATGTTAAGGAGGATCCGAACCTGGAGGACCTCGAAGAAAACGTGATTAGAACGCGACGCACCCAGAAAGAAGAGATACTTTTTGAGCTGAAGCAATTAAGAGCTCGGCCTATCAGGAGCTAGTCACGAAATCTTTGGCGAACGAGGCGGACATAATAGCAGTTACTCATGAATCAGTTGTTGAGTGCAGATATCTGGACGAGATAACAACCGTGGACAATGTGAATGAGGAGCTGCGTAGGTAATACAGCCTTGGAGAGGAGGCCATGGCAATCCGTCTGAAGAAGTCTTACGACGGCACACTGTCAGCGACGATTTAGCTACCTGTAGACGCGGCGACCAAACTGACTGGAAAAAGTCAAGATGAGAATTGGCTGATCGACATGCCCACTGAGACTCGCTACACGAGCAGATAGGCCACCGATGCGATGCTTCAAGTGCATGGACTTCGGACACCCGGTGACGAGCTGTAAAGGTTTGGACAGAACCAAACTGTGCAGGATATGTGGAGAAAGAGGTTACTTTGGGAAAGACTACAAGAATTGTCCTGCTCTGCTCACCGGAGGAAGGAAACACCCATTCGACGGGCAGCTTCAATTGCCGAGCGTACCATATGGTGAAGATGAATCGAAGCCAAAGTTCAAATTTTCAAGAGCACGGATCCGGAGAACCAAACGTCCGTTTAAGCTGAAAACTTAATCGATTTATCACTAGCTGGTGGTGACCAATCGATTAGGTTTTCAGCTCAAACGGATGTTTGGATCTCCAGATTTGTGCTCTTGAAAATTTGAGGTTTGGCTTCGATTCATCTTCACGATAAGGTGATCGCAACCCAACAGTAACGAAGGTAACCCAGATCAACCTGAATCACTACGACACCGCACTGCAACTGTTACGGCAGTCGACATCAGAAACTAAGGGCGACGTTGCGATAATAGATGAAACATATCGAGTACCACTCAATAACGCCAAGTGGGTAGCGGATAACATAGGCGCAGCGGAGATACAAGTGGTAGGTTTTCTATGCAGGAAGTGGTTTCCAGCTCAAGCGCGAGGTTCGTGATCGCCAAAATCAACGGAATCTATTTTTGCAGCTGCTACGCGCCTCCATGATGGACGCTCGAAGAGTACAGTCGGATGTTGGAGGAGTTGACCGACGAGCTAGTTGGTCGAAAACCAGTGCTGATTGGAGATGACTTCAGCATTGGTCGTGGAGTGGGGTAGCAGGGTAACTAATTCCAGAGGTTACAACCTACTGGAGGATCTAGCAAAACTAGACGTACGATTGTACAATGAAGGCACCGTTTACACATTTCGCAAAGACGGACCGGAACATTTTGTAGCCCATCAGGGTAAGCAAAGAGTATACCAGTAGCAATCACCAGGCGATTCGCTACAGGATTGACCAGCAGAACACTGCGGCAGTGCAGAGGAACACAATTGGCGACTGGCATCGGAAGACGATGACTTTCGACAATGATCTCTTCGTTGATGCACTTCGCACCGACAGCGATGCCCTGAACATGGATGCGGTACGGCCGACAACAGCGATGGCAAGGGCATGTAACACATTGTATCACTGATAGAACGATGCCACGACGACGGGTGCCCCGCAATGACCGACGTCCCGCGTACTGGTTGAACGAGGCCCTCAAAGTCCTCCGCGCTGCTTGCCTTAAAACCAAGAGGCGTTATTCGATAGTACCTACCTTACCTTGATGGCTACAGCGTAGCATCACGCCATTGCCGGGCGTATTGTAGAGCTCCATCTTCGTCGGTCTTGGGCGAAACTTCTCCAGTTGCCCCGAACGTTTAGGGTCGCCAGGTCCTCTTCTACTGCGTACAGCCAGCGTATTCGTGGTGTTCCCCGAAGCCGCCGACCTGTACCTGGTTCCCTGCTGAATATTATTTTCTCAATTCTTTCTTCCGACATTCGCACTAAGTGACCAGCCCACTGAAGTCTGCCGTATTTTACACGATTGATAATATTCGCATCTTTGTACACTTGATACAACTCGTGTTTCATGCGTCTGCGCCACACACCATTTTCGAGTTTCCCACCGAGTATTGTCCGCAGCACTTTACGCTTGAAAACACCGAGAGCTTTCCGGTCTGACTCTTTCAACGTCCACGCTTCGTGCCCGTAGAGAGCCACCGGAAGAATCAATGTTTTATACAGGGCGAACTTTGTTTCGGTTTGCAAGCTGCGGGACCTAAGCTGGTTACGTAGTCCGTAAAAGGCGCTATTTGCAGCCGCAACACGTCTTTTCACTTCGCAGGAAACGTCGTTGTCACATGTCACAAGTGTTCCAAGATAAACAACTTCTTCAACAACTTCAAACACATCCCCATCAAACACTACCTCAGCACTTACACCACCATGTCTGACTCTATCTCTACCTGCAACCATGTACTTCGTCTTGGTAGAATTGATGGTCAGGCCTATCCTCGCTGTCTCCCTCTTCAGAGGCACGAAGGCCTCTTCCACTGACCTGCGATCGATTCCAAGGTCTACATCGTCCGCAAAGCCAAGGAGCATGTGCGATCTTGTGAAATTAGTGCCATTTCTTTGCCATATTCGATAGTATGGAACGTAGAAGTCAAAGAGGAGCAAAAGGTCATATTCCAAGCAACCATAGCTGCTTTCAAACGAGAGATAACGCTGAGCAAGTCTGAGTACTAAAAGGAGCTGGTTATTGAGTGGTCATGGCGAAAGTGACGTGGCACTTAAAGCGGCGATCCTAGCGTACCCGGATAGGTTCCGGAAGGTCTGGATGAAGGTCATTTCACAGATATATGTAAGATCCAGAAGCTGGTGCTGCTACCGGAGCCAGGAAAACTACCCGGTGATCTATCATCATACAGGCCTATATGCTTGCTGGATACACTGAGCACACTCTTGTAACGGGTCATCCTTAACAGGGTGGCTAAATGTACTGAGAGCGACATTGCACAATCAGAAAGGAAGTTCGGATTCCGGAAGGGAAAGTCGATGGTAGACACAGGACGGTGCTGGAGAGGGCAGAGAGAGCATCGAAGCAAAAACGAAGTGGAAATAGTTACTGCGCCAAAGTTACGATAGACGTTTAGAACGCGTTCAATAGCGACAGTTGGGAGGCCATGGCCACAGCACTGCATAGAATGCGGGCTCCTGACTATCTGTGCCGTTTCTGCAGAGGTTCGGGTGTTGGTGTATGCAATCGACGCCAGCCGAGAGGTTATGACGGGAGTTCCGCAAAGGTTCATACTGGGTCCAACACTTTGAAATGGGATGTATGACGGGCTCATATCACTGGAGTTGTCCATGGACGTCGAGATCCTCGGCTTTGTTGATGACGTCGACCTAACAGTAATAGGCAAAACGCTGGAGTAAGTGGAAGTTCAAGCTACGGAGGCAATGGGCACGATCGAGAACTGGATGAATTGAGTCAAGCTGAAGATAGCTAACCTCAAAACGGACGTGCTACTATTTAGTCAGCAATCGCAAATCGGTTCAACACGCTGAGATTGCCGTCGGGGGACATGCCACGTCGACTATGCATGTGAAAAGGCGGCAAAGGCGACCAACTGGATCATGCCGAACGCTCATGGTCCGAGAAGCAGTAGGAGGCGACTTTGGCTAGCATAACATCGTCGCCTGGGGTGCAGAACTGCAAACCAAGCGCAATCGGAACAAGCTCATCAGTACGTTCTTGCCATGAGAGTAGAAAGCGCATACATACCAATATCGTCACTAATATTGTCTGTTTCATTCGCAACAAAACGCGCCGCCAACTTTCGAACAGACTGAAAAAAATCGTCACCAGCAAAACCAATCGAAGGAGGTGATTTGCCTTTGTGTTGGCAAGACTGGTTAAACGTCAAATGCCAGAAAAAAAATCAAAGGAGGTGATTTGCTATTGTGTTGGTAAGACTGGTGAAACGTCAAATACACAGCGGTTGCTTGCCTGGCGACGATTTTGGCGACGGTTTCACCGGCGACGACTACAAATCGTCGAGTCCGATAGGGTGCAAAATTTACAATATTTTTATATCAAAATAGAATTTAATTTTCAACCTACAAGAATACTGTGTTTTTTTTCTTATTCTCATACAAAGTAGGCCATAATCGTATGAATGGGTCGAAAATTGGCACTTTTCCCCTATATCATTCAACACTTCAAAATACACCACCCTTTTAAAATCACATTGTCAGGCTCTGAACCAGCGTTAGTGGTTCGGTTTCGGTTCATACTGTCCCTTTGTACAGTTTGAGGATCAATAGACAAACAGTCTATTTTGATTCCCAAGAAGGGGACTGACCTTCTGGATCATTTATCAATACACCTGATAACGTTGCATTTTTGATCAAGCGACGAGGACGAGCTGCTTTCTTTAAAAAGTATCAAATTTTACAATCCACTGATAACAACGGTACAAACGGTAACGTTTTTCTTATCTTACGGGCGTTAAATATTCGTTCGCCGATGAGAATTCGTTTTCACCGTGACTTTTTTCTTAGTTACAAATGGTCGGCGTTAAGTCAGAGGGGACCAAGTACAAAACTTGGGAAAATTGGATTATTCTGTCATTAGGTGCGAAACTACCACACCTCCGTTTCACTTTGACCAGATTTGATAAATGCTGTAAAACTGCGAGAAATATGTAACAAATTTACTTTGGATGATCAATAAAAATCGATAAAAGTGTGCAGTCAGAGAGGACCAAGTGCTTACTACCATAACAGCGAAAATGATCAGCGTGCTGAGGAATGCGAGGAAATGAAAAACATTTCAAGAGATTTGTCAGATTTTTCGATTCCCAATGATTCTTCTGCTTATCCATAAATAAAAATTAATAAATATAACTTAATTCGATCCATTTGATTTTGATTTTTGTCCATTTACCATATTTGGATGGGTGGTCAGAAATTGCAACAATTTCTGTGCAGACAGAGCGGACCATGTGTTGAAAAGTACTAAACTGATTGATTATTGCAATTTTTTGAGTCAATTTCAGAGTCCTGTAAAAGTTTATGGTAGTTCTATGGTGTATGTATGGAATGTGCTAGAACCCGCTTATTGAACCAGTGTATTTTTGTCGGTATTCAAGATTTTCACTTGGTCTACTCTGACTGAACACATATTTGAATATTTCTGGTCTTCAATGCAATGACCCTGCAATACCTTAATTTTCAAGCTATGGTAATGCCACTGATTTCGGTATTGACTATATAGATTATTGAAGAATTTACGATACTTGTATCGAAGGGTCTTGATAATCTGCTTATCTTAGAGATATGCACTCGGTTTGACTATGCAAGCATTAAATGATTATTATTTTCCTAGAAATTGTTCAGTCAGAGTGAACCAACTCACTGAACGGTGATCTTTAGTTCAGTCAGAGTGGACCAAGTACACATAGTCCATCAAAAAATCGTTCTATCAGAGGTTTGGATTATGATTTTTCATGGTTATCACTTCACATTATATTCTTTGAAAGTAACACAAAAATGTGTAAAAATATTGAACCAAAATTTGAACGATTTCAAAAATTACAGAGCTTTAGAATTTAAACCCATTTTTCTCAAAATATGAAAAATGTCACTTGGTCCACTCTGACTTAATGTCGACCAAATGACTACAAAGTAGGTACGACCAGCTGATAAGTAACACCTAGGTGCATTATTATATTGCTCGTGCCAAAATGATAGCATCAAGTCTTTATTTATAGCACCGCAGAGTAAACTCCTGGTAGACATGAGGTCGCATTGTGATGGATGACCATTACCAGCTGTTGAGCAACCATGCGCCACTGTTTGTTTAACACGAGCAGTCATAAACCGCTACGATTGAATTGTTGGTAATTTTCCATAGCCCGGCTTGGGGTAGTTGATAAAGACTTCTCTGTTTGATTCCTCTTTTTGGCGTTACGTCTTCACTGGGGCAGAGCCTGCTTATGAGTGTTCTTATGAGCACTTCCACAGTTATTAACTGAGATCTTTCTTTGCCAAATTTGCCATTTTCGCATTCATATATCGTGTGCAAATACGAAGATACTCTATGCCCAGGGAAGTCAAGGAAATTTCCATTACAAAAAGATCCTGGACCGACCGGGATTCGAACCCAGACACCTTCAATATATCTTTGCTTTGGAGCCGCGGGCTTTAACCACTCGGCTAAGGAAGCCCCCTCTGTTTGATTAGTGTTTTGATTTTTGAAAGCGATGGTCTTCATTGGTAATCAGTGTATATCGTACCCTCGTGCTGTGCGTACACAAATGCTTTCTGCTGACGGAAGTGTGAATGTGCCTAAAGCAATAGAACAGTACTTTTCAGTGCAAATTTTTCTTCCTATTGATTCTTTTTGAATCCTTATTAGGACTCGTGCCTTTGACTTTTCGCAAGACCCGTTGGAGGCAACTAACGATGGTAATCTTTATTGGAAACCATCTTATGGCAAAACCATTTAAAAGTTCACTTCCGGATATACCTTTCAACCCCTCTACCAGCAGCTTCATTTTTATCGCCAAAAAAATATTCAAATCACGATAACATTTTTGTTTCTCAATATTTTTGAACCATTTTTTTAGAAGACATCAAAAGACTCCTCTTGTTTAAGAATCCGTGTCGACTTTAATCATTGGTGATCTAGTTTTGAAGATATTCCAATGTTCCTTGGAGACCGACATTCTCCGTATAAAATGTTTTTGGTGGTTTAAACCAATGTATCAAAAAAAAAAAAATAAATAAATAAATAAATGTGTACTATACAATGCCAGGTAATCAGGAGCTACCCTGAAATAATAATACTAATCGGTTCAGTATTCTTAGAGAAATCTGAAAATTACGATATGAGGTTTTTTAGAGTTTTAAACAAATGAAGATCTCATTTGACCAGTGTGGTACCAGAACATAAGTGCGCTTTTTTTAAAGACGGCTACATCAAATTGCTTCATTTGTTTTACAACATACTCGCATTAATGTATAATTTCGAAGAGTAAATATCCGAATACATACGATAAAAATTCTGTAAACCTGCGGGTAGAGGGGTTAACTGAGTATATTTTTTATTCCTTTCGTTGTATCATTTCAAACACTACATTCAATTCGTATATCTAAGTATTCTGTGTTGGACAACACTATCACTTACCCACTGGTCTTGCACGTGTCGAATGAACAAGAATAACACAACAATGTTGTACCCATGGGGCAGGACACTAGAGCCAGTATTAAAATATTAATATTTATTAATGATATTAATATTGATATTGAGAAGATTATCAAGTATGCATGGAGTTTTGCTGTTTGCCTGTTGTCGGAGTTGCCAAGGCAAATTGTTTATTTATATGAAAAAAACAAGTTGCGTTTATTGTCAGTTCGTTTCAGATCCATATGGTCATGATATCATGATGATTCTGAATGGATCAGAATTACCTTTCAGCCAAAATATGTTCAATATGTTATGGGAGGTTGAAAAGAAAAGATGTTCCTGAAGCATAATATGTGTTGGAGTAATATCAGAATCTATACTTGACAGGTCTCTGCAGACCAGGATATTCCCCATACTACCACTAATAAATCCAGTGATTAGAATATCCTTCTCTATATTGAGCTAAATGTATGAGAAATACAACATAGACCACACTGTTTGTCTGGCTAGAAAGAGATTGGCACCTTGTACGATGCATCACATTCGGTGAAGCTTCATTATCATCAATGCCCCATATCTTTCTACGATTTCCGGGCCATTCCGCAACCCGATTCCGATACAATTTGTCTCCTGCGGTATGTCAGATCCTCAAGAGAGTTGTGTTTGATCCTTCATCCTTGACGCTTGCTCCTGCCGGGGGCCGGCGATGAGGGCAGAATCAAACATGTCGAGCGTCGGTCGAGTGAAAGTGAAAAAGTGGCGTGATCCTTTAGTTGTGTTTGATCCTTCGACCTTAACGCTTGCTCCTTCGGGGCCGGCGATGAGGGCAGGATCAAACATGTCGTGCATCGGTCGAGTAAAGTGAAAAAATCAGAGGGGGTTGTGTACAAGACACGACCGCATGACGTTAACTACGCCAAGTGATTTTTTGCATTTTAATTTTAATCGATTTTCATAGTTGCAGCCTTCCTTTAGTTCAAACTCTAACATAATATCGTGACGGTCGCAACATTTTAGATTCTTAATTGACACCCAGTATATTGCCGTAAGATGTAGTTAACATCAAAAGAAGAATGAGCGAATAAGCAGAAATTGGTCTGCTTTTATAGTGCACTAGCCAACCCAAAGGAATCGTGGAAGACAATATGAACGAGTTTGGTTGCGTAAGAAAGAGGTCGACATTTTCCCAATTTTCGACAGTCTATCGTCAAAAATCAAAAGTTTTCTCCATTTGAGTAAAATGTTGTATAAATTTCCGACCGATTGGTGGGAAAATATTAAAAATCTACCAATAAATGGCTGAGTTATTAGTATTTAAAATCTTACATAATTTCGTGACGGAACATTTTAGATTTTCAATTGACACCCAGTATATTGCCGTAAGACGTAGTTAACGTCAAAAGTGCCGCGTTCGATTAGTTCTTTTTGACCTTTCGACGTTGACGCTTGCTCCTGGGCAGTGCGTCAAGAAAGCCCGAGCAGTCGTCAGTTGTTTTCCCTCTCGGGTGGCGCGCCTATTTTCTCTGAGTGGTTTTATATAGCCGAGCAAACGAGTGAAGCTGAAAGTTGGATTGTTGCTGCTCAAGGATGACGGATCAATTGGTGAGCTCGTTTCATGCTACTATTTCTAATCTATAAAATATGTATGACTGCAACTTTAATCGTTACAACGGTGAGACGTAAATATGATTTTTCAAAAAACTATGAAAGGTTCGTCACTGTGAGTGTCGACATAAACTCTGATTCATAAATTATTTATGTCTAAATTTCTTTTTCAAAACAACTTTTTCTCTTTACCTTTATTTCTGTAATTAAAAAAAACTTTGAATGGTTCGACACTACGAGTGTAGACTTGCGCAAGGTTCACTTTATTCAACAAATTTTGAAAGGATCGTCACGTCAAGTGTCGGCATAATTTTTCTCTACATAGGTATTGTTCATATCAAATGAATATATTATATTTCCATATAAGCATGTTTATATCTCACAAATAATTATTTATCATGGTCTAATCGCTTATCAAAGTGAATCCTGTGACCCAACGATCCTCCCCATTAACAAACATCCCTCCCAGTAACCTTTGTGGAGATGCAGAGGCAAACACGGTCTCCAAATAGCAAAGGTTACACACTAACATTCCTTCCCCCAATCCCACCTGACTGCAAGGACGTGGCCGGCGCCGTTATTGACCATGTATAAATAGAGGCACTGAATTATGCATACTGAAGAAGATTATGGCCAATCCCAGCCGATCTTTTAGTTGATTCTTTGTGCATTTTCACTGACATCGGTCAATCACGGAATAGCAACCATTGATATGTGTAGTCAGTCTAAGCTAAGCTAAGCTAAGCTATGCTAAGCAGTAGAGTAAAGTGGGGAAAAAGTTCGAGTGGGGCAAGAGTTTCTTTTTAAGATTTCTAGCTCAAATCAAATCAAACCTTAGAAATGTCATGGTGGTTCGAATGCTATTCAAGTAAGAGACTTTCACTCCAAATATCATAAAAATCGATTGAGATTTGGAAAAGTTATGGCTATTTGTTGTTTTTCGACGTAAATATTGTAATATTTGGTCAAACTTTCGATGCATGGAACCAAATGAAGATAAAATATTTTTCAATATTTTATGTAAGGGCGTTTCTAGGCCTATCATAAGGATGCTTTGACGTGGATTATTTTTTCCATAAATAGTTGGAATCAATTTTTGGCCCATAGCGGGGCAAAAGTTCGAATCTGCGGGGCAAAAGTTCGACCCATGTATAAACCCACTGAAAATTTTTCAAATTTCCTGAAATCTACATATTATCTTCAAATTTAGCGAAATTTGCCTGATCGTGCGAAAAATGTCACAAAAATTTTACATTTCCCTTAGTTTTGCGAAAAACTGCTATTTTTTGGGTGTATTACAATTAACCCTGTTTTGGGCATTTTTTGATGAAAATTTAGTGTGTATTTTTCGGCAAAAATAAGTTTACGGCTGGTAGAAAGTATGCCTGGCATAAAAGTATTGATATTTTGTGTTTTAGCCAACGAACTTTTGCCCCACACTAGATTCGAACTTTTGCCCCACCGGTGGGGCAAAAGTTCGAATAAGACAATCGATTTTGAAACTGTTATAATTAAAAATGGGTAAATATTTTGACACAAGTTTGTTCAGCAAAGTTATAGCCAATATGATGAAGGTTCGCTGTATGGTATTTGTTTTGTTTCATTTGCTATTATTTTCCTGGAAACTTTGATTATACCACTAAGGTCGAACTTTTGCCCCACCTTACTCTATGTCAGATCCTCAAGACATACAATCCACGGTCTCTAGCCGCTTGTATATAAGCCTCATACATTGACTTAAATTCAAGATACTTCTGTCAGATGTCTTTAGGAAAATCGTGGCTATCTCGATGATATCATAAAAATAATATACATTAATCCGTATTAACGGATATTAATACCAATATTAATGAGTGTCTTACCCCATGGTTGTACCCCTAGGGAATAACTATATGCTTGGGGAATTCCAAAAGCGGAAACTTATTGGTTCCTTTTTGAACTAAAAGCGAAAATACGAAAAAAAGATGGCGGAAACAACACTCCCCAATGCGTTGCGCTTTCAAATCATGCAACTAAGGTAAATTTAATCTACATCACAGTTTATTGTGACGTCAAGGATACTTGCGTGTCTGGGCATATCGAATGTTGGTGGCTTCTACGGTGGTTCCTCGACGATGAAGGTTGCTTCTGATGCTGGTCGGGCCGATGTCGGGGCATGTTAGCATTCACGGAAAAAGTTGATGGTAAGCTGACCTCGTTGACTCAGATTCGGCTATGCCTTGGTGGGGACGTATACCGGAAGATGGCGCTGGTGAGCATCCGGTATCGACAGCAGGGTTTCACAGGGCCAAAACTGTCCGATGACGTACCAGTCTATCAAAATGGCGATTCTTAACGAGGGACGGACCGGCAGGGAGGCAGTGAGCAGGCTTCGGGGCGACTAAGATGGCGGCGGTGGCGAGGGTAGTCGATAATGACGGCTTCGACCTTTCGTGGGCCAACAGCGATGGCGATTTGGCTGTGACCGGTCTGGATAAACTCCGGAATGAGGTCACTTCCACTCACTCGAACTCAGATTCCTTTTCGAACGTCCACTTGCCTAATGGAAAGATCGAAGATACAGAAGAAGGCACGCTTTGTTGACCTGCCCACAAAATTAGTTCTAAACTATTGAATTTTGCCGCATTAGACACAATCATGTACAAAATAACCTTTTTTCTCGTACACTCAGAAACGCGGGAAGTCACAAAATGACTAAATTTTAGTAATTTATGAGCTTGAGCTTGATTGGCCGCCCGTGGATGCACTCCAGTATCGCCAGATCAGCTGCACTTACACAAGGAACCAACCGAATGACTGCTTGGGACTAACAGGCATCCTCAGTGTATAAGTGCTGGTGATCTTCTATTTTTAGGCAACAATGGCACCTGCCACGTCAGAATGCAGACCAATGAGGAGAAGGGGGAGGAATTGATGATGCATTGAACTGACACCCACGTAGACCGTATATTCCACTGCATCCACGTCAGTTCATGCGGGAGTGTATGGATTGGGGGAAAGGCATGGCAGAGAGGTTTGCTTTTGTGGTTAGCAGACTGCCTATGTATCAGGCGTGCGCGTGGAAGTAGGAAGCGTTAGGGAAACGGTTTCTTGTCCGTCTCTGGTTCTAGCGTTTGCTATGAACGAATAGTTTGAGTGTGATATATATTTAGAATGGAAGATAGAAGCAAGTGAGAGATATACAACTACAAAGTACGAGGAAAGGGACGGGCCTGGGATTGAACCCATGACCTTCTGCATATGAAGCAGAAGCGGTAGCCATCAGACCACCAACCCCGTCATCAAACAAAATGACTAAATTTTAGTAATTTATGACTATTTTCTATCTGCCTCTCTTTTACCCTGCAGGGAATTTTATTCTTATTTGTCAATTTCCCCTGATTGAAGCATCGCAAAGCTTCAACCCAGTCGAAATGACAGTTAGTGTGAAAATTCACAGCAGAATGAAAGAGAGGCAGATAGAAAATAGTCATTAATGCATAAACTTTAGTAATTTTGTGACTATAATTATTTTTCAGTGTAGATTTAGACTTATTCACAATGTTTTGGTTGTTCTACTCTCAACGTTTTCCTCCATCTATAATGTTTTCAATTTGCATGACTATTAACACTTAAGCATATTATCTTTAACACAATTTCACAACTAACCGTACTAATACTCTTTTTAATAACTGCTACTTATGGTTTTCTTTCTAACACTGCATTCTTTTCCATTGTCTTTTAATAATAGCTACTAACAATCAATTAACACTGAATGGTTTTACTAACAATAACCGTATTGTTCTAACAATAGCCACCTATTGACAAAAAACAAAACAATGATGAATACTGCTTCCATCAAATATACCTAATTACTTTTTTATCCTAAAAAAAATGTCACGATGCGAACTTGCTTTACTTTTGGAAATTTTCAGGCAACAGAGGCTTGTTCAAGAAAAAACAAGGCCTTTTATTCAATTCAGGCATCTATGATGGAGCCGAATACCATCAAAAATCATAAAAAATGATTTTTGACAGCTCGCTACATTGTTGTTTACCCCATTTTCGACACTTATACTCCACCTATGGGTAAGTAGCTCACTCAGGGCGGGATTAACCATTAACTCTGAGAGTGTCGTTTACACCACTCAAAAGCACTTACTCAATCGAGGTGCAGAGCTCTCACACTCAACAAGGCACTGAGTGCAGCCCCTGTCTCATGAAATAGTGTTAGTGGGAGATTTACATTTGGAAAGGGCGTAATGTTAATCAAAAGAAAAAGGGAATATCCACTTGTGGTGGAGCCAACTGGTTACACCATTCAAATAACGAGCATTTCAAATTAAAATATTTAAAAAAATCTTTGGATTCATTAGAAAAACGTAATCCTATAACAATGTTATTGGTAACTTTTACACCCCATTTTGGACTGCTTCATCCATAATGGTGATTTTGAACATTGCATCAATCATCTGATTCAATTGTTCAGTTAAAAACCAAAATCAGAGGAGGACTACTAGACGTAGGCGTATTTCCTGATGATTTTTTGTTGGGATTATTCGTTAATAAACGCCATACGCCGATCAATGTCACGCCGCCGATTTTGCAATTTCACGTCGATAAATAATTTAGCTCGAAACATTCAATAATATTTAAAAAAAAATATCCCATATTACCTGAGTATTTTATTGAGATAAAAAAAAATAGAACATCAATGTTTCAAGGGATTTCGACGCATTTGAAGTCACTTTTATTAATCTCTATTTATTTCTTGGAATTCTCATGGTAATTTCTTAAGGAATTCTTTCTATAAATTTCTTGAGGAGTTTTTCTAAGAATTGCTCAATGAATTCTTGTAGGATTTCTTTCTAGCACTTCTTACAATGTGGCATAAATTTCTTTGAAGATTTCATGCATCATCCTTATGTATGAGAAAAAATCACCTAAAAATGAGCACAATGAACTAGCAGGATTATTAACTTACTGCACATTGATTCTGTCAAGATTTCCTCTAGATAGTACTCTTAAAGTTCTCGCATAATTTATAACCTCGCTTCAAAAGCCATTGGTAACCAAGTGTGTAGCTTGTTGTAAATGAGCAAACGAATGAATTTACACGTTATTTGACAGTGTTAAGATGAAGAGAAGATTCTCCTCCATCTCCCAGTGGTGATACTTTTCATGTTTGTCCATTCATTTTCTTGAAAACAACATTCGATTACCAGTGGCTTTCAGGGCGACATCATAAGTTATGCGAAAGCTCTTCAATTTTCCAAGTTATTTCTTAAGGAATACTGCCATAGATTATGTCTGGAGTCTTTATTATTCAAAATATGTCTGTATTTTTCCTGGGGTTTCTTCAGGGATTTCTCCGATGATTTTTCCTGAAGTTCTTACAATCTTTGGATAATTTTGCAAAAGAGTTATTTTTAAATATTTTTCTTGAATTACTTTAGTTTTTTTTTTGAATATTAGTATAAGAATTCCTTTAGAGCTTCAAGCATTCCTTTTCCAAAAATTTGTTTCAAAAATTCTTTCAGATTTCGTTGAATAATTTTGTAATTAAATCTTTCATGAATGCATGAGAAGATTCATCTATTTATACTATGATAATTTCTCCAGGTTCACCCATGACTTCCAATTAACCATTCAAGGAACTATTACTTGAGCCTATCCAGAGATTATTAAACAAATTTTGCAAACGAAAAATCCAAGAAATTTCTCCATTAATTTCTGCTCTTATCCATGCAAGAATTCCTCAAATAAATTTTGCACATATTCCACCAGGCAGAATTTCAGGAATCTCTTAAAAATTCAGTGCTCTTTTGATTTTTGTTGAGAATATTCCCATAAGTCGGTAAGTTGCTGTCCTCTCTTTAAAAAGTCATACCATCAAAATTCATGAAAACTCCTTAAGAAAGTTATTTAACCAGCAATTCTCCAAATATATTTTCAGGTTTTGCTACAGTAGTTTCTTCTGGTCATTTCAACGATTAATATCAAAACTGAGAGCAAAACAATGTTCCCAAGAAATCAAATAGAAAAAGATTTTTGCCATCAGTGACAGATGCCATGAACATCATGAATTCATGATGTGACTTTGACAATTGAATATTATGAATATCATTCATTCCCGTGGAAAAAGTCTTTCGAAAATGTTTATCCTGGTGATCATTTCTGAATTACGAACAGAAGGCCATATTTGCGCTTGGAAAACGAAATTTGACACCACTCAGTGAAAGCAATTTGAAAACTTTTTAACATGTTTTTGATTGGCATTGGGATGGTCCTTCATCAAAATAAAGACTTTATTTTTATATTAGTGTTTATAGATTCATGGACAAAATGTAGAAAGGCAATGTTAAAACGTCAAATTCCTTAACGTCGGAAGGGACAAAACTTCGAAAGCATTCAATTTTCACACCTTGTTGCAATGAATAACGTTCGGCTTATGGCGAATTATTCATTCCTTCGAAAGGGAACCATTTTTCCAAGAAATTTTCGTTTCTTTACGATGTTATCCTTTCCGATGTTTCGTCGTTTCAACGTTTTGTCCTCTCCACGTATTTCAATTCGACATTCTACCAAATATGATATCGTTTCCAACCTATCAAATATGATATCGAATAAGAAAAAAGTACAAAAGTGCTCTGACGCCGCCGCCGACAAAAAATATTTTGACGCACAGGTCTAAGTAGAAGTTGACTGCAGTAGCAGAAGTTTTTCCTTATGATTTGAAACAATTAGAACGATTATCCATAGGAGGACAATTTGAATAAGGAGCAGTCTAAACTGTCTGCTACAATATCGGCATGAGGGTTTCCTTGAGCATATGCATTCGAAATTAAAAGATTCGAACGGCTACCCGACGGAAGAAAATTAGCTTGTGAATGAGCATGATTACAATTAATCTGATGGGTATGATTCTTAAACAAGCGATCGCTAACTAAAAAAACAAGCATTGTTGGAGATTATGCCTTGGAAATGCTGGAAACGAAAAACATTACCGTTCATCTGCCTGGTACGAGCTTTGACGATTCGTTTACGCAAAGGGCAATCCTAAAAGTTAGACTTATGGTTGCCTCCGCAATTTGCGTCTACAAACTTTTTGATAGTTTTCTTCAAATATAATACGTTCTTAGCGTGAGAAGAACCTCTGTATATCATGCATTTAGCATCCATGCGGCAATGTTTGTACCATGACCCAACTTTTGTCACCAACGGCACTGCCCAAGTAACCAGTAAGCACGACAATGCGGCACGGTAACAGTATTATATGCGCATATAGGGTAATCATTTGATGCATGTCAGTTTTATATACGCATATAATGCTGTTATAATGCCAGAAAAGGCGAAATAGCGTGCCACTATAATGCCAAGATATAACCGTGTTTCTCTGCACCACTAATGCTAATATAAGACCACGTGAGAAAAGTCAGTTGTTTTCGCCAGCTTTTCAGGGCGAATATCTTGTGCTTTCGCGTACGCAGCCAGAGAGTTTACCATTGCCACAGTTTGATCCTGGTTTCTTGATGATGAAAATTCCTCATTTTGCGTCTCGAACCTGCGACACTCGTATTGTTGAGTTGTTGAAGTCCTGCTCCTTTGCTCCTTCGGCCACATAAGATGAATATTATTGGGAAGAAAAGTAACCAATTTAAACCATCACTTTACCCCGTCATAAAACCTGCGATTGTAGTAGTGAGAAGATTCATTTTTGACTCCCTCTTATCACTATATGCAAATACAAAGTACGTGGTATATTTGTCAAGACACTGGAGGACATTTAAACATGCCTTATATGCGAACATGGAGCCAATATAGTGCTTATTTAATGCCTGTATGCATCAGGCTTAGAAGCATTAATGATGCAGTAATAGGGTTTCTATGCAGTATAAGTGCTGTTATTAGGCGTGTAAGCATTTGTAGTGCTATTATAAAGCATGTATGTATCTGTGATGCTGATTAAGGGCTTATTATTAGTGCTTATGGTTACTTGAGTGAGTGGGATTCTGAAAGTTTCCTCTAGGTTTCTGGAAATGATCCCATGTCAAACGGACACCGAACATAAGTCTTGTTTTAATATTATTTAAATCGCTTTTGTTAAAGTGAACTAAATAACATTTTTGAGAAAGCTTTCTCAGACGAATGCTGGATTGTGTTTTTTTTTTTTCATAATGATTACTTGGACTGATGGAAATCCAAGTAAATCATTTAACCCATTTTTGATCTCTTCAGCTGACTTATAGTCACCTGAGAGACCGTTTAAGACGAATTTGAACAAACGTCCAGGTTTGTCGTCTTAAAAAAATGTGCGGAAAATTCTCTACGCGATCTTTAAGGATTCCCGGCAATACGCGGCAGTCTCCTTTCTTTGCGATTTGGAAGGAAACCTTGATTCCCCTAATGAAGTTCAAGATATCATGCCTAAATCATCTTAATTCGGAACAACTGACCACCATAGGTACAGTGAGAGGCAAAATAAAGTGCCCACCTTACCAGTTTTCGAATTTCTCTCATTGATTTGGTTCAAATTAAAGTTAACACACCTAAATCTTTTGTGATATTTTATTTTTGATGTTCTTTTAAAGTTGCACTTACGAAATTTTGATAAAAAAAAAGAATTTTACTTAAAGAAAAAGAAAATCAATTTGTATTGAAAAAAAAGTAGTGACAAAAATAAGTGCCCACTTCCTTCTTGGCCCCAGAAAAGATGATTTAAGAAAAATAAAAAGCAATTTAATAGTTAATGTGTCCTCCTTTGGCCTTAAGGACTTGCTGGAGGCTCTTCGGCATGCTTTTCACCAGGTTTTGTAGGTGTTGTGGATCTAGTTCTTCCCAGGCGCGCTCCAAGGCTTCAAAATAATTATTTTTGTTGGTAACACCAGTTTTTTCAACCCTGGCATCGAGAATCGCCCACAAATTCTCGATGGGGTTGAGGTCTGGGCTTTGTGGAGGCCATTCCAGCGGTTTAATCCGACAAGACCGGAAAAAAGACTTGGTCTTCTTTCCAGTATGCTTCGGGTCGTTGTTCTAGAGAAATATGAATTTCTCTTCAAGGCCCGTCTGGATCAGCGAAACCTCCAGATTTTCCAGCAAGATGTTAATGTAGGAATCTGCCATCATTATTCCGTCGATTTTCACGAGGTTTTCTACTCCACTCCATGAAAAACACCCCCATACCATCACATTTCCTCCTCCATGCTTCACCGTTCCTTGGATGTGGTGCTCTGCATCACACACGAGCCCGCCGCTCTCGGTTAGACAGCTCGAGCTTCAGGAGCGCCACATCCAAGGAACGGTGACGCATGGAAGTGTGATGTGATGAAATGTGATGGTCTGGGGGTGTTTTTCATGGAGTGGAGTAGGAAGCGTCGTGAAAATCGACGGAATAATGACGGCAGATTCCTACATTAACATCTTGCTGGAAAATCTGGAGGTTTCGCTGATCCAGACGGGCCTTGAAGAGAAATTCATATTTCTCTAGAACAACGACCCGAAGCATACTGGAAAGAAGACCAAGTCTTTCTTCCGGTCTTGTCGGATTAAACCGCTGGAATGGCCTCCACAAAGCCCAGACCTCAACCCCATCGAGAATTTGTGGGCGATTCTCGATGCTAGGGTTGAAAAAACTGGTGTTACCAACAAAAATAATTATTTTGAAGCCTTGGAGCGCGCCTGGGAAGAACTAGATCCACAACACCTACAAAACCTGGTGAAAAGCATGCCGAAGAGCCTCCAGCAAGTCCTTAAGGCCAAAGGAGGACACATTAACTATTAAATTGCTTTTTATTTTTCTTAAATCATCTTTTCTGGGGCCAAGAAGGAAGTGGGCACTTATTTTTGTCACTACTTTTTTTTCAATACAAATTGATTTTCTTTTTCTTTAAGTAAAATTCTTTTTTTAATCAAAATTTCGTAAGTGCAACTTTAAAAGAACATCAAAAATAAAATATCACAAAAGATTTAGGTGTGTTAACTTTAATTTGAACCAAATCAATGAGAGAAATTCGAAAACTGGTAAGGTGGGCACTTTATTTTGCCTCTCACTGTAGCACTTGAATCAAAGAGCATGGGCTAGAGGCTGCTTCGATTTGATGTTCGCTTGTTAACGCTCCAAATGCTTTGATTATATAATTAGTTTGAACCCTTTTCCAAAGCTATTTTGCACGGATCAGTGTTGCATCAGAAACGAGAAAATCGTCACTGTAGCTGCCGGTAAACATTCCAAGTCAAGATCAAATGTCAAGTTTAACCAATATAATTTCGAAAATTCACTACCGAGCTACATGTCCAAACATACGTCGGGTTCATTCTCTACTCACAATGCTAACCTTTCTGGAATGAATTTCTCTTTATTTTACATGGGATGACTGCATTCCTATCGCTTCCTCTGCCATGTTTCGGTAGCAAAACTTCTCACTGCAGTTTAGAATGCAGTGGACCAATGCAACCGAATGAACTTGGCCGCACACTTGCACATTTCCCCCTAACTCGTGCATTATCTTCAACTACACGCAAAGACGAAAGTGCACTTTGAAGTGGATCTTGCCATGTAAACTGCACTTACTTGCTCCCTGGCTGTATGTGGGCACACTTACATCCAGTAGCTGCACTTTTTTCACGAGTGTGTTGGACGAGGGTACGGTGCAATTGCATGTATGCTACAGCATTGTGCGACTCGTTCAGTCGGATTGTGTGTAGAAAAAACAGCGAAAAAAATAGAAATGAACGAAAACCTGCCGAGCAACTCTCGTCTTTCGTTCGTTGGAGCGAAGCCAGCGAAACAAGTGCGCGTCTCTCGCTCGATCCCACACCAACAGAAGCGGCAGACATTCATGAGCCAGTCGGATTCAATCGCCAGTGCTCAGCTCCAGTTCAGGGCATAGCATGGTCGGCAGCGTTGCTGGCGTGCGGCGTTCCGTTGTAATGTGTATAAGCATGGTAAACACATTTGGGGAAGCGTCTAGGGTTGCCGCCTGTAGTGCTTAACTTGGTGAATACTTACCTACAGTAATGTTATTTTTTTAAGGTACGTTTACATACCCAAGTAACCATAAGCACTAATAATAAGCCCACAATTGATTTTTCTAGTACTGGACGTGTTTCTGACAAACTCTGTGATATTTTTGGATGTTATTCCTAACCATCTCTGGCTTATCTCCTGAAGAAATTTTGATGAGTTTTTTTTTCAAAAGGCAGATTCCTTCTATAGCCACAAATTACTGCAGAAAGTTCACTAGTCATTTATTTATCAGGTATGTCAGATATAGGTCCTGGTTTTTGTTAAAGATTATTCGGTCAGAAAATTCAGCGTCTAGCTGCTTTCTAAGTTTTGCCATAATTTCCTCTGAATCTTTTCCTAGATTTTTCTATTATTTGCTTGATTTCTTCCAGAACGTTAGCCAGAAACCCTGTGATTTCAAAAACAAACTATCTGTCATTATAATAACAAATACCTATTTCTAGTTGTTTGTGTTTGAAAAGCTAACCCAGCCTTAAATTTCATTATCATCAGATCATGAAAATAAGTGACCATCTTTTTTAAAAAAGTGACTTCAGTGACTTTTTGTTGGGAAAAGTTACTGTTTAGTGACCAGGTCGAAAAAAGTGACCAAGTCACTAAAAAGCGACTTACTACCAGCCCTGGAAAACGAAAGGCAGAAGACAAACATGGGTGGTATGAACAAAAATCGCTTAACTTTACTACATGTAGCATCTACTAAAAAAAAGTACTCAAAAGTGAGTTCATTCCACTCAGAAGTGACTTCATTCCACTCATTCGCACAACTCCCGTGCGTTAATCTAATTTTGAGTTGACGGGGTAGTTTTCATTTGAATCCATGCAAAAAAAATACCTACTGGCTTAGTTCTTTTCACACAACCAGCAGATCACATAACTCAACTTCCAGTACAATATCGCTTACTCAAATTTGAGGTAACGCAGTAAGGTTTGGTTTTTGGGCTGTTTTGCTCTTTGCTTTCTGACAACAATAGAAGGAGCGAATGAAATAGGGAGAGAAAAATAACTCAAAAAATAAGTTTAAAATACTCAAATTTGAGTGTACTTTCAAACGTGAGCAGTGACTGATGCTGCACGTTAAGACAAATCCATTCAGAGTGCAGCGTAAAATTAATAGAATCATGCAAAACTTTTACAACAATCCCAGAATTATTATAACAAATCTAGAATATCTTACGGAATGCCAGAATTTCTTCACGAATTTCTGAATTTCAATGGAAATCTGAGAATCTTGGATAACAAAAGTCTATCGTAAAGTTTAGTATTACTTTATAAATACCTTAATTCTCACAGACATCCAAAAATTCTTAAGAAACAACATAATGATCGTAATGCTTAAATTCACGCGAAGATTCAAAATTCCTACGGTAATCTAACCGGACTCTCAAAATTCTTTTTGAAATCTTAGATTTTTTACGGAAATCTGAAAATATATTTCGAAATATCAAAGCTGACATTAGTTTCCCATGACTTTTAATCAAATTTTAGTTATTCTTTTCAATTCAACAATCTCAGAGCATGAATAGCAACCTCTGAAGCTAACTACCAGTAGCTTTGTAGTAAATGCTAATTTTATACATACAAACGCGTTGTTCGTAGTATGTTCGAAAGGTGTTGTGAAGTAAAATGACACAAACATACTCCACTCGGGTTCCACATATAGCATTTACTACCGAGAATGTAGTAAACTCAACTTTACTAAATTTTATTCATACTGCCCAATGAGAAGAAACATGGCCGTAACGCGGGTGTTTTTTTCCGTGGTGCGTTACGGAGAAAGATCTAACAATAACAAAATGAAGAGTTTTGCACCGTTGAAAATACACCGGATGTGGCAATTCGAACGTAATGCCCGGAAGAACCGGTTATAGATTTTTTGTATACTAAACCGTTTCAATTCTCGAAAAGTAGATGTCAGCCTAAAATATGTTCCCATAAGCTTGGAGCAGATGTTCAGATACAAATTGGCCACTTTATCGTAAGTTTGAGGCGTCCCGGGACCCGAAAATGGTCATTTGTAGGATTTATCATATGCAAAACTCATAGTTATCCAATTCAATTGTTTCTCAAAAGGTTTACACTGATGCAATTTTCTTAAAATTCCGTCATGTAGTGGCCCCATTATAACCGATTCCGGAAATTATCTGTGACTTGAAATTTGCCTAGCTCCAGGGGCACAAACGCACAGTACCCTTCTCACCCGACCTGACCCAGTGATCCACCGAAATAACTCCGACCACAGGAATACTTCCGCGTTCCTCTGTCCACTTTTAGAAACTAGATATGTGTGCCAGTATACTGACAAAAAATCATTTGAATCCATTAAGAATTCACTGAGTGGTGAGGGTTTTAGAATTTTTGCTTTCACTCAGGCCTATACGGGTTAAGAGTCCCGTACCATAGGGAGCCGGACCCAATTCTTGGTACCGTAATTTCGGGTGAAATTGATCATTTTTCACGGATTTTCTAGTCTGTTTTCTATATTGTTAACAATGCCAAACAACTAAATGCAGAAAAATAAGCACGTAGGTGAACCTCATCGATTTATGTACCGAAATTTTCTAATAAATGTCATTTTAGTGTTAACAAATGCCTCTAAAATAAAAAATCAGAGGACCTAATTTCGGGGTGAAATTGATCACTTGTCAATACCATTATTGTTAGTTTCCAAAACAACTCTATATGATAAATTTGAGCTCCCTGAATCCGAATATGCTTGTAAAATTCTTAACAATGCAATATTTATATAAATAACGAATAGTTAAATTTCAAGAATAACGCGGAAAACGCCTCAATGTATGCAATTTCCTAAGCAATTCAATGATATCTAACAGAATTTAAATTATTTCAACCATATGAGCAAATTGGTACGAGTTTTAGTGATGAATTCTAGTTTGGGGATATATCTTAAGCATCCTCATAAACTTTCAGGTTTATACCATGTTCAAATGCTTGCTTATTAATAGAAGTTCATAGGTTTTTGTCAATACTGCACCGTGCATGATTTTGAAATTTTACGTTATTTTCATAGAAATAAACATTCTTTAACGCAAAAAACTTCACAACACACAACACACAAGACAAGCAACGTTCATTTACTGCAACTTACATTGATATTTGTGCTCCATTACAAATAAGTAAAATCGTGTGATACGATGATCAATTTCACCCTACTGATCAATTACACCCGATTTTACGGTACTTTCGATTCACTTTGGCAGTGGGGTTCTCTGGCCACAATATGCGTCGTAGTAAAGTGCTCCTTATTGCCAAGTTTCAGACAATTCGGCCGAGAAAAACTCCCCATGCCAAAGTGAATCATGGACGTGCCCAAGTGGTTCTGCACCCTACTACACTGTCACTTTATCATGTTGAAATGGAAGAGATCGAAACGAAAGAAATAATGCAAAGCATCCCGTTTAGTATTGTTACTCTGGATGTTACGCATATGAGGAATGATGATTATGACTCCAGGAACCATGATTTGTGGTCCTGGTATCATGAACTATCCAAATTATGAATTTCATGACTTGTAAATCATGATTTGGGAATCAGATTTTTATCCGTGTGTATATTGAAATATGCACTGGTAACGATAGTCAAATTGAGTATTTAAAAAGCATATTGTTTAATCCAATCGCGATAGGATCATTTTTTTTGAACAATAAAGGTAGGTAATCAGATAATTTCTACACAATAAAATAAAATAATTAATCGATTTGCTAAACGCTACAATAACTACTGTCTATTTCTTTTTTTTTCTATTTCTTTATAACTACTGTCGTTAACATTCATTGAGTAGAAAAATCTGTAGCAAAATTGCAAAATCCTAATTTCAAATAGAACATTTTTAGTTTTGGACTAGATTGAGAACGCTTCAGTCAAAATTCAATTTCGTCATACTCTTCAAGTATTTTATACAGATGATTTGTTTTACGCAACATTCACGAGTTGATGGGGATATAGTCAGATTCGAGTGGATGTTTTTGGAGTTTACTGGATATTTCGTCCTCATAGTACTAAACTTTCTTAAGTTATGCGTTTCCCGCTAATTTTGTATAAAGGGCCCCCGCCGAGAGATCTGACCCGGATCCCCCGAAGCACAAATCCGGCACTGATTAATACCTGTATTCACCTATGATGCTGGTAGTCTCATCTTATTTGTCGGGTTAGGGTAATATGCTTGTGTAATACAAGTATTCATGGTAAAAATTCCAATTGCTACTGGCAGCAGTTTCTGAGATCGAATAAATTTTATCTAGCAGAATGTTGAAGACTCGGAGTTTGTCAGTCTAGAGATTACAATTGAATGCAAGACAACACTCATAAGCCTCAACTCAACGAGGATTGGTAATCACTGATAATTTGAGGACCAACGTTCAACCAACGAGTCCCCGCTGTACCGATTTGATTCCTCAGAAATCAAATCAATTATGTTGACGGCGCGCCCCTTGCCTTCTCTGAGGCGTAAGTTTCTATGAAGGGTAAAAACAAAGGTTCCTTTCAAACACATCCGATTTTTACATCAATCTCTGAGGAATCAAAACAAGAACTGTACAGAAATCGATACTTCATTACCTATCAATAGAAATGGAGTAATCTGATATGCTCTATACACTAAGGACACGTGTAATGCCACAATAGATCTACATAATAATCGTAATGGCTCACCCGACCAGTAAAAAAAGAAGAAAGTAATAAAAATCCGAAGTAAGCATTTAGTAAATTATAAAGTCTTGAATTCTGCCTTGGGAATGTAAAAATCGGAATATCTGGTAGCCCTACCGTGCGCATGCCGTCTCCCCAAGCGGCCTATCGTAGCAACTTTGTTGCACACGTCCCAACCACTGGCGAGGTTGGCATATGGAAGTACACATTACGCCAAGTAGGTATTACATTCGGTCGGCCGAAGCGATGCACACAGAGCACCTCTCAACAATTTCGCAGTTTACAAGCAAGTGAACGCGCGTATGGTTCATAAACGAAACGTCGCGTTTCCGTCTCCCCATACCTACACACACTTCGAGAGCAAGACGCGAGAGACGGGTGTTCATCGGCGATTTGCAGTTTTTCTTAAAATATCACTCCGCTGATTAGCCTTCAGTCGACCAAATACCCCGCAGTCAATGTAGAACGAGTTGTGTCTTGAAGTGAGTCGCGGTTTGTTTGGTTTTACGTCGCGTCGTCGTCTTGTGTTTTTTGGGAGGCCGAACGTAAGAACCCTCGCGCTTATCAGCTTTCGTTGGAAGCTTTCCATTTGTTAGCAGCACCTCAGTGAACGCCGCGAGATTGCTAAGAATGCGTATGTGAAGCCGTTGTTAAAAAGGCATTGATCTCATCGACTGTTCGAGCCTATATTTGACACGCGAGTTCGGATTTGTATGATGGATTTGAAGCTGTCGAGCGGCTCTGGATCTCCGGAATGTAACACAGAAGCTAACTGTTTATGTAATGATAAGTAAAGAGAAATTACATCTGTATCCCTAGTCGTAGACGAGTATTCTGCGAATGGAGCGAAGCTGAGAAAACTTGTTGCATGCCCCGTTCGGTAAGAGCAACACCATAGCAAAAAAGGCAACGCATTGCCAGCAGAATGCTCGAGAGTGTGTCTCCGTGAAGGAAACATGTGGAAGCTGTAGCTGTAGGTATTTGAATTAATCTAATAAAAGTGACAATGATTCGCTACCGTCGTCCCGGTGATGGCATGTTGTAGTGAATCTCTGCATCGATTGTAACATCAAGGCACTTGAAGTTAACTGCAGTGTCGGTTTGAATAAGTGGGCCTCCGAGCTGACCTTCCGTGTGTTTGCAGTGCACCCTTTCGATGAACGCGGCGGCGGGGTTCGTCAAGTATGTGCCGTTGATTGACGGGCCCATGAAAGCTTCCCAACACTTTGCTCAACACGGGTTAGGGTGCTTCATAACTTCTAAAGTGTCAAGAGTTTTGATTGTGTGATCAATACGAGAGTGGGCTTCAGAAAGTGGCGGTGAAGAAAGTGCATCCAACTGCAGTGCTGCCTGCAGTTGGTACAACAAAGTAATCGAAGTCGAGGCGACCGATATGGCCAGAAGGAACCTGCCTTGGCTTCGTTCATGGCAGAGGCATGTTTTCAAAAGGCAAAAGCAAGAAAAATGTTCCTAGCAGGTCGGTACTCGGTGTAATAACAAACAGCGCACAGCAGAAGCCAATTCAAGTATCAAATCGACGACGACAACGACGAAGAGACGGGTAAAACGTGAATCGAACCGAGTAAATACCATCCTCGGAGAAAAGGTGTTCACGGTAGATGGCATTGGTGGTGTACGGGGGAAAGGAAGCGACGTAGCGTGTCGTGCGGTGCAACTTTGTTGTGTGAGAAACGCGCTTACATTTGGTGCACTGAAAAGTTTTAAGTGAGCAAAAGCAGCTAATGATGGGATGTTTTCAGCTTAAAAAGTGAATGATGATCTCTATTTGTGGATACTTTAATATTATGTACTCGTTTACTATCGATTGAGCCAGTATTTGTCATCCAGCGATTTTATGCATTCTCATGGAATATTATGCGGTATAATATGTGTAAGTATATAGTATTTATGTGATTTATGTTAGTTACTGCCTTAACTAAATTCAATCAAACATGCTATTGAAACCGGTTAAAGCTATTACTTTGTCTAAATTATTGAGCATGACGTTGAATCATCGATATAAAAAATGCAAATAAAAATGTATTGAAGTTGATAATGAAACGCAACTGAGGGGGCTAGATGCAAAGAGGTGTACAGATACCCGAGGGTTATGAAACAACTATGGATAATTTTTCAGTGATTAAAAATCATGGTGACAATTCACGAAATAAAATAATCTTCCTGGCACTGCAAAATATAGTTATTTTGGGAAATATGTCTTAAAATTAACGAATGTTAATGAACATGTTTCGATTTCGATAAAAATTTCACCCACAAATGTGTATCGGTTGGAGAGGAGGATCTTTATTATGGATAAAATCGACTCATATCTTCCATAGGGGAACTGGGTGTAAAATGCGCCGTTGGGGTAAACCTCGCCACTCTTATTTTAAACGAACGACGTGATTTGGGAAGCTGTTTTTCACACGGGATAATAGAACATGTATTACAATGCTTTTCTATTTATATTTTTAAGAGATTTCCTAGCAAAAAACGTAAAAATCTCAAAAAAACGTTTTTTGCTATTTTTGTGCAATTTTCCATTATTTTCTAGGTCATTTCTCAGGTCGATAAACAACAAAACTTTTGAAACTATCAATGAGAATTGCCTTGTGCACTCCAATAGTATGCTGTATTCTATGCGAAAAAAGTGTGAATTTATCCTAAAAAAGTGTATTCAAGGATTTAAACTTTAATCAACTCGTGAGGCAAAACGACCACTCTTATTTCATAACAACCAAAACACAACACTCCTTTCATAACATCACATTCCAGCAAACGTAATGCCACGCTGTAATTACGTGTAAATTTGAACTTTACAAATGCGCATTTTTCGAATCAGCATGTATATTATGGTGCTCGCACTAAACCGAATGGCGACACTCGGACTAGCGTCACTTTTTTACTTCCGAAAAGACTGGACGGAAAAATACCGTTGAAAAGCTTGGGTACAGTAGAGGTCTTAGTATATACTTTTCATTACCCGTGTGGAGTCAGATTCGAGGGAGGGCCCTTCAATATAGGAATATGTGCCGCTGCCAACATACAATCGATCTGTGAATTGTCAGTTGATTGAAATAGTAATATACTTTCAACAAATACTAGAATTAGTGATTGAAAATAATGAGCTTTTACTTAGTAAACACAATGCCAGTTAATTAAACGTAATATATCGATACAACTACGTGTTTTAGACACTTCAGAGAAAAGCGAAACCGAAAAAAGACTGAAACGTGGTTCCTCGTTTCAATAAGGTTTGTTCAACAAATACGATAAGATGTCTCTCTTTACGTCTTTCTCGGGATTCCTCGTGAAATTGCGTCAAAAATAGCTATATATGTTCAAAGATTTTTTTACAAAAATATCATCACAATGTTTTTTTTTTTTTGTATTCGCTTAGTTTCCTTCAGCTATTTTTTTGAAGTCTTTATTGAGAGGAGTTCACTAAATGATTTATTCACAAACTTTCCAAGACGATTTCCTCAGGAACGTAGGAGAACTCAACGAGATTTCTTTCTAACGATACCCTCAGATTTTTTTTTCCAATGAACACCACAGAAAATTTCACGAAAATGAACTATTACACGATTTCTTTAGGAATTTGTCCAAGAAGGAGCTACGGACATTTTTCAGAAATGATTGGTTGAAATTCCTTTAAAAAAAAAACCGATAGATATTCGTAAACAAAATCCTAGAGATATCACTGTTGATATATCTAACACAAGAGAGAATCACAAATTTTTGGGGAATAATGCCTGGATGATTTTATAGAGCAATTCCTGGGTAAATTTGTGGGGATATTTTGAAGGATTAGTTCAGAAAACAACTGAGGGCCATGAGGGCTTAAATTTTTAAATAAACTTTAATTTGTTTGTCCTAGAATAATTTCTGTTGGAATATTTTCATAGCATCTTGGAGTAATAGCTGGAGAAATAAATACAAACATTTCTGAAAGAATCTTCCTAGGAAATGCTGTAAGAATGGCTAGAACAATTTCGTTGTTATTCCATTATTGGACTGTCAAAGGATTTTCTGGAGCATTTTTTTAATGAATTCCTCTTAGCATACCTTGAGAAACCATTTAAAAAATTTCAAGGAATTCCTGTAGAAAGTTGTAGTGCGTATTCTTGTAGAAAATTTTGAATGAATCACTTTAAGACTTGCTGAAAGTATTCTACGAGGAATCTTTAACCCGCAAAGTGCCGGGACGAACCTAAAATTTACAAAATGCTCGTTCTCGGCTATGCTCCAACCGATTTTCGAGATTTTTGGCTTTTAGTGAAGGGGAACTTTCAGCGTTGGTGCCGCCCCGCCAAAACCCTCCCCGTTTTTTGGAGATGCAAATATGCCTGTGTTTTTTCCCGTTTTTTACGCTGAGCTGACCAAATAGCTCTGGTTCATGGATTCGTCGCTCAGTTACCTAAATCTTATCAGAGAGGTGCCGTTCAGTGAGGGGATGGTTACAGATATCTCGGGAATAACTTGGCTCCGATGGTAAGTAACCTGGTTCTCCGGAAAATCCAGAATATTCGTAAAAATGATCAATTCGTGAAAGTCATCCTAGACAGCTGCGGTTTTTTGCCAATTCATCAGAAATCATTGTCAAAGAACGTAATAGATGATCGCAATTGTTTATCGACATGAGTGGCCACTATAACGGCCTCCGGAAGATCTGGAACATCCGTAAAAATGGTCATTTCGTGAAAACTATCCTAGTCGAACGGGATTTTTTCCAATGATATCAGAATTGATAGTTATGAAATATAATTGATGATTTGGACTGTTCATGGACATGTGTGGCCACTATAATGCCATCCAGAAGATCCGGAACATGGGGTCATGCACAAATTTCGTAACGCTCTGAGGGGGGGGGGCTTAAGCCAAATGTGACAAGCCTTACAAACAATTCGGAGAACTCATACAAAACAACGTGCAAAGGGGGGGGGGGAGGGAGGCGGTCAAAAAAGTTGAAATTTTGATTTTTCACGGACATATGTGGCCAATATAATGGCCTCCGGAAGATCCGGAACATTCGTAAAAATGCTCGTTTCGTGAAAACTATCCTAGACCACCGGGATTTTTTCCAATGATATCAGAATTGATAATTATATAATACTAGTGGTCCCGGCAAACTTCGTCTTGCCATCAAGTAGGCTGTTGAAAACCGCTATGAATCGTCCCATACAAAATGACAGTTCCGTTCAGTCCCGTTTCTCCTACATTCCCGGTGAACATCCTGAAACTTTTATACACACAAACACGTCGGAACCCTTGACGAACAAAATGGGGGAAGAATTATCCAAATCCGTTGCCCCGTTCGTGAGCCATTTCGTGACATACAAACACCATTCCATTTTTATTTATATAGATAATGGATGATTTGGACTGTTCATGGACATAGGTGGCCACTATAATAGCCTCCGGAAGATCCGGAACATCCGTGAAAATGGTTGTTTCGTGAAAACTATCCTAGACCACCGGGATTTTTCCAATGGTATCGTAATTTATAATTACAAAACATAACGAATGATATATGTTTGTCATGGACATAAGTGGTCACCAGAGAGGCCTCCGGAAGATCCGAAACATTCGTAAATATTTTCATTTCGTGAAAACCATCCTAGACCAGCGCGATTTTTTCTAATGATATCAGAATTCATAAATATAGAACATAATGGATGATTTGGATCATTCATGGACATAAGTTGTCACTATAGTAGCATCCGGAAGATCCGGAAAATCCGTATAAATTGTCATTTCGTGAAAATCATCCTAAACTTCTAAGTTTTTTTTATCGATATCAGAACTGATAATAATAGAACAAAATGGATGATTTAGATTATTTATGGAAAAAAGAGGCCACTACAATGACCTCTGGAAGTTCCGAAACATCCGTTCAAAAAGGTCATGTCGTGAAAAACATTCTATCTAGACCATCGCCATTTTGTCCAATGATATCAGAATTGATAATTATAGAATAGAATGGATGATTTGGATTATTCATTGACATAAGTGACCACTATAACGGCCTCCGGAAGATCCGGAACATCCGCATGAATGGTAATTTATTGTAAATAATACAGGTCGGACTAGATTATCTGGAGACCCGATTATCCGGTGACTCGATTATCCGTAATTTTGGTCTCGATTATCCGGAATATATTTTTTAATATTCTTGTTTTTCAGTTTTAATGCATAATTTTGCGATAATTAAGTATTGCAAGAAACAATATGAATAATTTATCCGTTTTGGACGTAGGTAAGAAAAGGGGGTTGGAAAAAAGGTTTTTTTTGTGTATGCTGGTCAAAAATTTATTTTTCATCTCAAGACCCCTAATATTCCTAGAAATAATTTCTGGCTACGCCACTGCATCATATAAATAAAACAACGAAAAAAGATAATATTTAAGTTATTTTATCGCAGTTTTTTTTCTAATGATTCGATTTTTCTGAGGATTCGATTATCCGAAGTAAAAAAAATAGATATTCCGGATAATCAAGTCCAATGATATCATAATTTATAAATGTAGAACATAACTTGTCTTGCTTTATCTACTTCTTGGGGTTTGAAGATTGCAACAACCATTTGTTGTATTTTTTTTATGATGAGAAATCAAAATCAGCGACAGTCATGTTACCCTAAGCAAATACATTTTGGGAATTTTTCATTGGCAGAAAGCTAGAATTGCAGCTACGAAGAACATGGGACAGTATTGCGTTGAATGGCAACGTAGCTTCTGAGATAACTTTATCTAACATTAATGCAGCGTCGATAACAAAAGTTTTTCAGTGTATAAATGGCGATGCGATACTACAAAGCAAAAAGAAGACACTCAAATGCAGTATCGAGCACAGCACGCTCGTCCCACACCACCAGAATACCACCCAAACCGACCTTCTTTCGAGCATGCTGTCGTTTGAGGACTGTGCACGAAAAATAAATGCAATAGGCAAAAATGATCACCAAAAATTTGTCTTAAGTCGTTTAAAATCCTTGTCGTTTAAGAAGTCTTTCCCTGTTTGTCGGAGCTTGCGCTTCATAATCGCTAGGAATTTTCAATCGAAGCGGGGTTCTCTGGACTTCCTTGAACAATTTTACCACACGGATCAAGTTGTTGATTCCCACCTATTTCACGATCCACTTGTTAGTCTGGGACTAGATTTTTTCGAATGCGCACATATTTGTCATTTGACAGATTGCGAGGAAATTTTGCAAATGTGAACACTACACTCTAAACTAGTGTTACCCAAAATGTCTTAAAAATTAACACATGAAACAAAAAGGTATTCACAAAAGAAATTGTTGCATTTTTTACGCGTACAGACCTCACTTACATTTCTTTCCTGGCAATTCTTCATGCATCGTTTTCGATTCCTCTCTCTTCCGCGGCGTAACCTTCGTCTCCATGGCCCACCTACGTTCTGTAAGGTATGCCTTCCCCATAAAGTGACCAGACGTCCCGCTTTTCGCTGGACAGTCCCGCATTTTGAGCATTTGTCCCGCGCTGAAAAGTGTCCTGCGAAACGTCCCGCATTTTACTAAAATCATGGAAATGTCCCTCATACCTAAAGAAGTTATTATTAATCTATATTTTTAACATGTATTCTTTGAATTCATTTTTTCGTGCATAGAAAACTTATAATGGTTGTGTATCTGAGAAGCCAAATAGTTGCAACAGAACAGAGTTTTCAAGTTTCAATTATAAAGATTATGTATTTTCAACAGAAACATTATTTTCAGGTCATGAACCTTTTTGATGCCCTGCTGAAATATTTTTTTTTTGTAAAATCAAACGATTGTCAGTGAAATAAATCTTTTGTAGAAAATTTCACGCTAAATTTATGATATTTTGAACAATATATTTTGTGATAATTTTGTTCAGGGTCTTCGAAATTTGGCCAAGAGTTCCATAATTCTATGAAAATCCATCACAAAACTAAGAGGCTCAAGCGCAATGAGGTGTAAGTGACATTCTGTTCGATTTTGAGATGAGTATACTGAAAAATTCTAATGTTTCCAAGCTTTGCAAAAGTATTTTTGGGAATTTTTCCTGTCCAACAAAAAAATCACACATCTCTTAGAAGATTTCCTATATAAATATCGCTGAAAAAAAAACATTTAGCTAATTTTTCTCACACTTTTCTCACTAACATCCCTTTTTTTCTACCCTCTCAACACTGTTTGAAACCTATTGAGATGTATTCATAAGTCCTTTTCTGAATTATATAGTTGTTATGTCTCAGAATCTTTCCTCAGATTATATAGCTCCTATTAGTGGTTATTGTACAACATTTGCAATCAAACTATAACTTTAAGTTTAAATTTTTGAATTGTAAAAAAATGATACTTTCAACAGCTCTTCTGATTACTTGTATAAAAGAAAAAAACAATTGCAATTTTTGTGTTAATGAATCCTTGAACTTGCTTGTCGAACTTACTAAAGTTAAAGTGTGAGTTGAAAAATGAAAATTATTGGAATGTCTAACAAGTTGCAGCCATTTTTTCCTGTACCTTCTCTTAAAAATTGAACATATTTTCCAGTGTAACAGAGGCATATACAAACATAATAAAAAATGTGAAATTTCGTCCCACTTTGGACCAAAATACATCTGGTCACTTTACTTCCCCAACTCATACTCAACATCCGCTTATTGGAGCACATGTGCATTTGAAGAGTGCAAATGTCAAATATTGGTTCGATCTGGGGTGATATGGAAGCACTTTTCTAACGATTCCTTCGATCGACCAATTTTTGATGTCTACACTCATCAATACACGCTTTTGTTGTCCCCCTTTCCCTCCACAATGATCTCCAACAACATTGAACACCCCTCTGAGAGAGAAATACAGCACGAGCAAGAGAGACTGAGAGAACATCTTCGAAGTGTATGCTTTCTGTTCTATTTCTGTGTGGCTTCGGTCGCTGCGAAAAATCTTTTTTCAATCACACGCGAATACAATATGCAAGCCTTCGTCATCGTCGTGATTGCCACAGATTTAGTGCTTTACACTGACAGATGGAGGTGAAACCAACACAGCACTGTTCACATCATTAACAGATAGGGGAGCTCCCCCTTTAGTGTGGGAGGCAGAGAATGAAGTGAGTTGCCAGTGATCAACTTCTGCTTGACGCGTGTTGTTTTCAAACCGATCAGCTGTTAAGGCGAAGTAGGCCGTCATTGAAATTTGTACGCGTCTTTGATGATTGTTGCTAATTCATCTCACGATTTCGAATCAAAGAAAATAAGTTGATTTTGCACTGACACAGCTGAAAAAGTATCAGCATACTTTATACATGTTAGCGCGTACAGTGATAAATTTTCAAGTCAATATAAACTATCAACACTGAGTTTTGACGTTAACTACGTCTTACGGCAATATACTGGGTGTCAATTGAAAATCTAAAATGTTGCGACCGTCACGAAATTATGTAAGATTTTGAATGGTAATAACTCATCCATTTATCGGTAGATTTTTAATATTTTCCCACCAATCGGTCGGAAATTTATACAACATTTTACTCAAATGGAGAAAACTTTTGATTTTTGACGATAGACTGTCGAAAATTGGGAAAATGTCGACCCCTTTCTTACGCAACCAAACTCGTTCATATTGTCTTCCACGATTCCTTTGGGTTGGGAAGCGCACTATAAAAGCAGACCATTTTCAGCTTCTTCGCTCATTCTTCTTTTGATGTTAACTACATCTTACGGCAATATACTGGGTGTCAATTAAAAATCTAAAATGTTGGGACCGTCACGATATAATGTTAGGGTTCGAACTAAAGGAAGGCTGCAACTATGAAAATCGACTAAAATTCAAATGCAAAAAATTACTTGGCGTACTTAACGTCATGCGGTCGTGTCTTGTATACAACCTCCTCTGATTTTTTATCACTTTGAAATGCAAGCTGAAAAGTCATCATTGTTGCCAAAACGAATGACGGGCCTTAAGCGGCGTCGTAATTGTTGCTTGATTATGCTTTCAGGTGAAACATCTCGGAATCCAAAGATGGTCGCCACAATGCCCGACTTGTGCTACTCACGTCCTCAAATGCACTAAACTGGAGAAATAGTTGCCAAACGTTTCTGATCGTCTTATTTTAAGCTTTCTGCAAGTGTACAAAGCCAAAATAAAAAAAATGGACTGTTGTTGGATGCTTTGTTCGCGAGATTTGTGCCTTTGAAGTTTAAGTGCAATCTTAGAAGTTGATTTCAAACTATTCCACCTTAAAAATTCATTTTCGCTCAACTGCATAGTTATAGTTTAGCAATTCTCGCTGAAACAAGGCCGCTATCGGCACATATTGAGAATATGTACCAGTTATAAGCATACGTTTTGAAACGTTTAATTATTTTCAATGTTTTACCATCAAGTTTTATTAAATACTAGTGGTCCTGGCAAACATTGTCTAACCATAAATTAGGCTGTTGGAAAATGGCATGCAGTCTCGCATATAGAATGACAGATTAGTTTTCTTTCGTTTTTGCGACTATTCAAGAGAATTTCCTAAATATTTTCTACGCACGAACACGTCGCAGCCAGGCTTTGGAAAATTTAACGATCATTGACACACGAGCCTTAGTTTCATCCCATTTCTCCGCCTGCATTCATACAACACGCATGATATTTATCGTTCATGGAAGATAACGAGCCATGAGCGAAAACAAACACACACCACCCACTGTTTGGCGTCGATTATTGTGTGTCAACACTTGTAACATTCGCTGTCTCACTCTCATTCGGATCAAGAAACAGAGGCGAATATATTTTATTTCCTGTGCTATGTTTTCAACCAAAGGTCTATGGTCAAAAGATTATAATTAGGTTGTTAAAGGCTGCATTACTAGAAAATATGAAAGTTATTACCAATTTGATGCAAAACATAAACCACCCGAATGGCTCGATACTGTTGCAGTCTGTGAGAGCTAAAATTTCCCGACCAATTTGTTCAGGTATCTCTTTGAAGCATTCTTTCCCCTGGGATGTTGGCTTAGGATTCTTCTGAAATATTCACGATTTTGCAATTAATTTTCCAAAAAAATCTCCAGAATTTCCACCAAGTATTCTTTTGTTTTCTTAAAAATACTCCATATCTTTTTCCGAATGTTAATTCAGGGATTCTTCAGTAAATAATACCTACATTCCTATCCAATATCTATATATTTAGGTCAAAAACTACTCCAGGAATACCTCAATATATTTTATGGATTTCTTCACAAATTACTCCATTCACATTATGAATTACTCCACATCAATATCCGATTTATATAACATTTTTAGAGTTAAAAAAAATAATTTTCTTATGAATAATTTCAGCTTAAATCTGGAAAAACATTTCAAAAGGGCACATCGACATTGGTAAACATTGGCTTTGCAAGACGCTGTTGAGCCCAATTCAACACGATCACGCTCACCAATACCACTATCAGAATTAGCTCTTCCTCACTCACCAATCTTTTTGATAGTGGTATTAGTTTGCGTGGGCGGGCTAAAAGGGCTCAACAGCAACGTTTATGAAAAAAAGCTCAAGACCTCTTGGGCCCTTTTCAAATGTTTGTCCAAAAATTGAATTTGAAATAAACAACTTAATTGTTGTCGGAAAATTCTAGAATTTACCGTTGAATTTCTGAAACTTTTTAACGAAAATCCTGATGATTTACCTCATAGAAATGCTTACGTGTTTTTAGGATATTCTTCAAAAAATCTTGTTTTTATTTGTATTTTATAATGGACAATGATTTCGCTTAAAACGGATGGAATGATGTTTTTTTTGAACTTAGTAGTTTCATGACACTATGGAGAACAGATCAATGTAAACACCAATTTCTTTCCACTTGCCAAAATCCCAAACAAACTTTTTTAGATTAATTATTTTCACCTATTGTGGTAGCACTGCTAAAGTTTAACGTGAATATATTGGATGCATTTTTAAGAACATTGGCAAAAATTAATGTAAGATTTTACCTTTTACATTACTTTGAAAATTTGTGAAGGAATTCCTGATGGACCTTCAGAAATCAGAAACCATACGTATAAATATCCTGCAGTTCGTCAAAACTCCCAGAACTGTTTTTCCTTTAGATTTTTTAAAATGTTGCTTTTTTGAGTATGATTTTTTGTACGAAGATGATTAAGAAAGCGACATATGGAGGAAGAAGAATCAATAAAATGTTGAAGCAGGTTGAAACAACAGATGGATAACGGGACAACTAAAGATAAGTGAAAAAAATCGAGAACTTGACACTAATGAAGTCTGTAAGTCGAGGAATTCTGCTAGAAAGGTTTCAATTATCCTGTAGTTATTCACCACTTCTTCTTCTTCTTCTTCTTCTTCTTCTTCTTCTTATTGGCATTACGTTCTCACTGGGATAGAGCCTGCTTCTCAGCTTAGTGTTCTTATAGGCACTTCTACAGTTACTAACTGAGAGCTTCATTATTTCGATTATTATGGAGACTTCCCCAAACTATTTCCTCGCACTATCACGTCGATATCCCTTGTCGAGTGCAACTGTAAAAACTTAAGTCAATCTGTACATCCGTTCTCAAGCGAATTCGCGAGTTACAAAAACGCTTACAAAGATAGAAGATAGAAGATAGAAGATAGAAGATAGAAAATAGAAGATAGAAGATAGAAGACAGAAGATAGAAGATAGAAGATAGAAGATAGAAGATAGAAGATAGAAGATAGAAGATAGAAGATAGAAGATAGAAGATAGAAGATAGAAGATAGAAGATAGAAGATAGAAGATAGAAGATAGAAGATAGAAGATAGAAGATAGAAGATAGAAGATAGAAGATAGAAGATAGAAGATAGAAGATAGAAGATAGAAGATAGAAGATAGAAGATAGAAGATAGAAGATAGAAGATAGAAGATAGAAGATAGAAGATAGAAGATAGAAGATAGAAGATAGAAGATAGAAGATAGAAGATAGAAGATAGAAGATAGAAGATAGAAGATAGAAGATAGAAGATAGAAGATAGAAGATAGGATAGAAGATAGAAGATAGAAGATAGAAGATAGAAGATAGAAGATAGAAGATAGAAGATAGAAGATAGAAGATAGAAGATAGAAGATAGAAGATAGAAGATAGAAGATAGAAGATAGAAGATAGAAGATAGAAGATAGAAGATAGAAGATAGAAGATAGAAGATAGAAGATAGAAGATAGAAGATAGAAGATAGAAGATAGAAGATAGAAGATAGAAGATAGAAGATAGAAGATAGAAGATAGAAGATAGAAGATAGAAGATAGAAGATAGAAGATAGAAGATAGAAGATAGAAGATAGAAGATAGAAGATAGAAGATAGAAGATAGAAGATAGAAGATAGAAGATAGAAGATAGAAGATAGAAGATAGAAGATAGAAGATAGAAGATAGAATATAGAATATAGAAAATAGAAGATAGAAGATAGAAGGTAGAAGATAGAAGATAGAAGATAGAAGATAGAAGATAGAAGATAGAAGATAGAATCTTGAAAGTAGAAGCTAGAAAATAGAAAATAGAAGCTAGAAGCTAGAAGCTGGAAGCTAAAAGCTTGAAGCTAGAAGCTAGAAGCTAAAAGCTGGAAGCAAGAACCTAGAAGTTAGAAGCAAGAAGCAAGAAGCTAGAAGCACGAATCTAGAAGCTAGAAGCTAGAAGATAGAAGCTAGAAGCTGGAAGCTGGAAGCTGGAAGCTTGAAGCTAGAAGCTAGAATCTAGAAGCTGGAAGCAAGAAGCTAGAAGCTAGAAGCACGAATCTAGAAGCTAGAAGCTAGAAAATAGAAACTAGAAGCTAGAAGATAGAAGCAAGAAGCTAGGAGACAGAAACTAGAAGCTAGAAGCTAGAAGCTAGTAGCTAGTAGATAGAAAATAGGAGCTAGAAGCTATAAGATGAATGATAGAAGCTAGAATCTAGAAGTTAGAAGCTAGAAAATTGATCATAAAAGATAGAAGTACGCATAGGCTTTTTTCCACACAAAATGTTCAAGTTTGAAGGTTTTCATCTCAGCTTGTAGTGCTTCAATTGACATGAAATTCTTACCATAGTTTGAGACTGCCTTTAAAATTGGTAAACTGAAAATTTAGACCTTTTCAAAAACAAACTTTTGACTAAAATAATAAAATTTTGAATTAGAAATAACCTTAAATGGATGCAATATTCAATACTGTTCAGTTTGACAAGAAACACAAATGTGTAAAATTAATATTGCTTTAAAAATATTTACAGGAAGACCATCTACGTGTCGTTCCCATTCAAGTGACGACATGATTAGCACAGAGAGGCAGTACACTCTAATATTTATTCTGAATAGCCATCGATATAGAAATGGCTACGGGAATTTCTCGGAATATTCTATCCGGAATCTTCCAACAATTCTTTCAGAAACTTCTCCAGGGATTCCTCAAAAAATTCATCACCAGAAATTTCCGGTTACTAGCTCCCTGATGGCTTGCTTAATTTTCATTAGCTAATCAATTTCATTTGCAAAAATCTTCCACTCCCTTTACATTTGAGTTGCATGACCGAAATAGCCATAACATAATAAAATAATTCCTCTAGCAATTTATTCACAGATTTATCCAGAAATACATCCGGGGAAAATCCTTCTGCCATACCTTAAAAAAATCATAGGCATTCTTCCAGAGATTCTTTTCTCTACAAATTATTCAAAACTTCCTCCCCTGATTCCTTCAAAGATCAATACAAAACAAATCATCAAGTGCTTTCTTCAGTAATAATTTAGTTCTTACTTCAAGGCTGCCTCCAAGAATTCCTCCAGAGGTTTCAAATTCTTTCAGAAACTTCTCCAATGATTTCTCAAGAAATTCATCACCAGAAATTCCTCCAGGGAGTTCACCAGGAGTTTTTCCAGGGCTTCCTCGGTCCATCAGAAATTCCACAAGTAATTTCTTCAGCGACGGATTTCTCCGGGGATTTATCCAAAAACTTCTTGAGTGATTTCTCCAGTAATTGTTCCAACGTTTCCATCAACAATTCTAACAAAACAGGATTCAGAGATTTATTTAAGAGCGCTTCTCAGCAAAACTTCAGGAATTCCTATACAAATTCTTTCGGGATTTTTTTTTTCCTGTTATTCTATCAGGAATTCTCCTGAAATTCTTAAGGAGATTGCTCAAGGAATCGCTCCTAAGAAATTACTACAGGGATTCCATAAAAAAAAATCCATTATAAATTTCCACCAGAAATTCCTCCTATCAATCATATTCCAGTGATTATTTTAGTAATTTCCTTAGGAATTCTTTCACAGATTCCTCCATAAAATCATTCAACGATTAATCCAAGCACTCTTTTAAGAATTGCTCTAGGGATATGTACACGATTTTCTCTAGAAATTTTCTCCAAAAATTCCTATGAAAATACCTGCAAAGATTCACTCCAGAAATTCTTTCACTGATTCTACCCAGAATTTTCTCGAGGAACTATTAAGAGATTCTACCAAGGATTCAACCAAGAATTCCGCCAAGGTTTTACCAGGACCCTTCAGGTATTCCACAAGAAATGTTGCAAAAGAATTCACCTATACTGTCCTCCTGTCGGTAGCGGTTGTTTCAACTGGCTAAGAATTAACACTACGGACTGCCTGTTCCGGTGGTAAAAGTCCACCTCACAGGTGACCCCTAATTTATGGTGTGATGCGTACCGTGCCTAGGAATGAATGGTTAGGGGGGTCTAAATAAAACCTAACCGCAAACGGAGCCTGTGGGGTACCAGGGCGCCCTCCACAGTATTGAGTCCTTCCTGTGCTACCCGGAGCAATGGTGCAGGTGACCTAGTGTTTCTCCGAGATAATCGGCTGCCCTTCTTCAGTCTCTATCCTGAGGCTTAATAAGGGTGGGATTATGAATATGTTGACATTTAATTTAAATTATCACCTATATGGATTCGCATTATGCGTTTTACACAGTGTATTCTGTGCTCTTTCGCCTTTGGCGACTTTAAATAGATACCGATCTGGTTTTTTCGTTGCTGGTCTTTTTCGTGCTGAGATTGCAAAAAGCTTAATCCTGCCTAGTTTGGGTAGTGGCTACGGTTAGGTTAGCTCAGATCAATCTTCAGCATAAAAGAACAGCAACGATCAATCTTTGCAGACTCATGCAAAATGGTGCAGCCCAAGTGGCGCTAGTTCAAGAACCCTACTTTCGTAGAGGGAACTTCTATCTAGGTAACCTTGTGGACCCAGTTTTTGCTACTTTCAGCAAACTTGAAATGGCAAACTCGCGCTCCATGCCCCGCGCATGCGTGCTCGTAAATAAAGCAATCGTTGCTACACTCATTTCTGAGTTGACGACCAGAGATGTATGTGCTGTCACAATTGACGTTTCTGTTGGTGACCTCAACAGGAAATACGTCTATTGTTCGGTATATTTACCACATGATGAACCATCCCCAACGGATGACTTCAAACGATTTGTCGTATACTGCGTAACAAAAGGCCTTCCGCTGATTGTGGGCAGTGATGCCAATGCTCATCACATCATCTGGGGTAGCTCAGATATAAATTTGAGAGGCTCCAGTCTGATGGAATACTTAAGTAGTACAGACCTTGGATTACTTAACATAGGCAATCGCCCAACCTTCATGGTTTCTAATAGAGAAGAAGTGTTAGACATAACGCTCTGCTCGAATAGAATCAGTCACGAGTTGACGAATTGGCATGTATCAGATGAGGAATCATTACACTGCGGAACACGTTTTTGTCTCCAGCATCAAAATACCTCTATTTACTTAATTAAGGGTTGCTGAATCCATTGCCATTTGCAGAAATATCATAGCACGTCTAGTTTTTGAGATATTGGATGTCGAAAATGCAAAAATTGACTATTTCAGCCAACTTGCATGCAAGTTTGCCAGCTTGTAAGGCAATTAATTTGCTTAATTTGCCACAGAATTCAAACTTTATGTGTATAACAATACTTATCATGAAAGTTTATAATACTTTTGATACGAAAAACTTATGTTTTGATGGTTTAGAAAAGTATTGTATTTTTACATATAAGAGAAACGAAGAATTTTGTATGGAGACTGCAAACATGTTGAAAAAATCGGTTTAATCTACATTTAATCGTGAAATTTCAGCTAAAATATATCTAAAACGAAAGTTTAAGTTCTGTTTTGCATGCTTGGTGGATAAGATCACAAAAAAGTTTGATATAATATACCTAAAAATTTAGGTAAACATCAATAAAACCAATGTTTTATACAACTTTGGCGACCTGTAGCTAAAAACTGTGACGTGCTGGGAAAATTCTGAGAACGGCATCAGATTCAGCAACCCCAAATCTACTAGAGACACATAATTTGATCCTTGAGACACGCAAAAATGTCATTTTTGTTGCGCTGTGTTATCTGATCATCACTACATCTTCTTTGAACATTCAAATGTAACTGCGCAGACTTTGCGTTTTAGGAATCCCCGGTCAACAAACTGGGAACTCTATATTGAATTGGTTGCGACCAAATTTCATGGATATTCTCCGTCCATTGAAAATCCAAGTGATCTGGATGATGCCGTTGATACTACAACATCCTACATTATGGAAGCTTTTGAAGAAGCATGTCCTCTGCGGTCTGTAAAGACTACAAGAGGGACCCCATGGTGGAATTCCGATCTGACTAGACTCAGGAAACAATGTAGAAGGAGTTGGAATAGACGCCGTTCAGCAGGATCAGAGTCGTTCAAGTCGGCTCGCAAGGCTTACAAGAAGGCTCTTCGTTCTGCTGAACGATCCGGCTGGAAAAACCTTTGTACAAATGTTTCCAGTTTGAGTGAAGTCAGTCGGCTGAACAAAATCCTTGCAAAGTCTAAGGATTTCCAAGTGAACGAAATTTGCTTACCTAATGGTGACTTTACTTCTTCCGATGAAGAAGTTTTAGAATGTTTATTCAATACACACTTCCCCGGATGTGTGGACATAGCATCTACGGATGAACCAAATGTCTTTTCATGTAGTTACGAGTCTCTGGCCTCGGCTCGCAGTATCGTAACTACTGAATCGATTCAATGGGCACTTAATAGTTTTGCTCCTTTCAAATCTCCAGGAGCGGATGGGATTTATCCTGTTCTGCTCCAAAAGGGGTTTGAGTTTATCAAACATGTTTTGAAAAAGCTACTTGTAAGCAGTTTTGCTACCGGGTATATTCCCAAATCCTGGCGTGATATTACTGTAAAGTTTATCCCGAAAGGAGGACGTGCGTCGTATGAAGAAGCGAAGAGTTTTAGACCAATCAGTCTGACCTCTTTTCTTCTGAAATGTCTGGAACGCATTATCGATCATCATATCTGTGATGTTTATTTGGCAAACATGCCTCTTCATGTGAATCAACATGCTTACCAATCTGGAAAGTCCACTGTGACTCTTTTACACAAAGTTGTATACGATATCGAGAAAGCATTCGCTCAGAAGCAATCCTGCTTGGGTGTTTTCTTGGATATTGAGGGTGCCTTTGATAACGTGTCTTTCGATGCCATATTGGAAGCCGCACGAAATCATGGGCTACCTACAATGATTACCAATTGGATTCATCAAATGCTCAAAAACCGACATCTCTTCTCGACATTGCGTCAAGCAGCGATTCGAAAATTAAGTGTTTGCGGATGCCCCCAAGGGGGAGTCTTGTCACCACTTTTGTGGAATCTCGTAGCAGATACGCTATTGCGGCAACTCAATAATTGCTGTTTTCCAACTTATGGATTTGCCGACGACTATCTAGCTCTGATAGTTGGTATGTGCATAAGCACCCTATTCGACCTGATGCAAAGTGCTCTTCAGGTAGTCGAGAGTTGGTGTCGCCAATATGGCCTTTCGGTTAACCCGAATAAAACATCTATTGTTCTGTTTACGGAAAGACGAAACCGCGATGGAATTCGACCTTTACGTCTTTTTGGCACTGAGATTAATGTGACTGATCAAGTAAAGTATGTCGGAGTCATTTTAGATTCCAAACTTTCATGGACACCTCACATTGATTTCAGAGTCAAAAAAGCTTGCATGGCCTTCGGTCAATGCCGGCGAACCTTTGGTAAAACTTGGGGCCTCAAACCCAAATATATCAAATGGATTTACACAACAGTTGTTCGACCAATATTGGCATATGGATGTCTTGTGTGGTGGCAAAAGGGCGAAGTGAGAATAATCCAATCAAAATTGGGCCATCTCCAAAGGATGTGCTTGATGGCGATGTCTGGTGCGTTCTCTACAACTCCCACAGCAGCGCTCGAGGCCCTTTTCGACGTTGCGCCACTACACATATATCTTAAACAAGAAGCACTTTCTTGCTCTTACCGTTTATGGGTACTGGATCTACTGGAGAAAAATCCAGTGAATCGTAGATCTACACACACTTCGTTGTTTCCACTTTTGGTGAATTGGGACAAAATTGTCCTTGCTCCAAGTGATCTCACAATTGCTTGTCACTTTCCTTACAGGACATTTATCACACAATTCCCTTCACGGGAAGAGTGGACGTCTGGCTATTTGGAAAGAAGTATATCAAACAATATAGTATGTTACACTGATGGCTCCCTTCTTGAAGGTAGAGCTGGTGCAGGAGTATATTCTCGTGAGCTAAGGCTGAATCAGTTTTACTCACTTGGTAGAAACTGCACCGTTTTTCAGGCGGAAATATTTGCCCTTATGTGTGGAGTGCAATCAGCACTTCAACAGCGCGTAATGGGTAAAGTCATATACTTCTGTTCAGATAGTCAAGCTGCTATAAAAGCTCTCGCTTCGGCCAACTCAAGGTCGAAGCTTGTTATCACATGTCGAACTCAAATTGAGGAACTGAATTCAGTCAACTCTGTAAACCTTGTATGGGTATCTGGCCATTCTTCCATCGCTGGAAATGAATTGGCTGATGAGCTAGCTCGCGATGGAGCATCACATGACTTCATTGGCCCTGAGCCGGCTATTCCAATTTCTAAGTGCTGGGTGAAGCTTCAGATAAACTCTTGGGCGGCAACTCAGCACAAGCAATATTGGAATAGTTTGGAGTCATGTCGTCAAACAAAATTGTACATTACTGAGCCATCTCCAAGGGTGGCGAAGTATTTAACAAATCTGTCAAAGCAGAATTGCAGTCTCTTGGTCAGAGCGTTGACAGGCCACTGCCGACTCAACTATCACATGGCAAATATTCAGCGTGCTGACTCATTTGTGTGTGATAGATGTGACTCCGATTATGGAACTTCGTATCACCTGATATGTAACTGTCCAGTTTTTGCGCAAATGCGATTCCAATTACTTGGGAAACACTTATTAAGTGAAACTGAATTCAGAAGCCTGAATCTTCAGGACATTCTGTTATTCTTAACCCGCTGTGGTAATGAGCTATAGGCTCTCTTTACGCTCATGCGTTTTGCAGTGCCCTTTTTAGGGCGCTGTTCGAACCCATTGTGGTATGGAGCTACATGCTCTCATTTCGCTTATGCGATCTTCCCTCTTCAAGGGACCCTACTCCTATTTCCTCCCATCTTTCCCTTCCCTTTCCTCTCCCATCGGGTAGATGATGAAATAGGCTCAAATATGGCGATGGCACAAATCTCCCAACTGGTGGGGAACGTGCCTTTGGAGCCGGCCTTCTGATACCTGATACTTCCTCCATGGTATTCAACCAGGAATTTCTCTAGAGATTCCGCTAGCATTTTTTTGAGAGTTTCCTCCAGGGGATCTTCAATAAATTATTTTATAAACTCTTCCAGTTCTTCCTCCAAAGATTCCTCGTGATATCCCAAAAGGGACCTTATGAGGCATTCCTCCTGGGATTTCTTCAGGAATATTTTCCATAATCTACCAGAATTTTCTCCGAGAATTCGTGAAAGAATAAATCCATCAATTCCTTCTATCATTTCTTGCGGGAATTTTTCGAAGGAATCCATCATTAATTACCCTAGTGAATCCTTTAGAAATTCCTTCAGGGATGGCTTAAGAAGTTCTTCCAGAAGTATGTTTAGGAATTTCTCCGGGAATTATCTAGGAATTTCTTCTGCAATTTCTTTAATGATTCCTGCAAAGATTCCTCAAAAAAATGATCCATGGATTTTTTCTAGAAATTCCATAAATCTAGAGGTACTCCTGTTGATTTCGGAATTCCTGATAAGATTATTGATGTAACTCTTGATGGAATCACTGGAGGAACTTTTCATGAAATCTCAAGAAAAGCTCCTGTTGAAGACTTAGAGAAACTTCTGATGGAATCCCTAGGGAATCTTTTGATGGAATCCCACGAGGAATTCCAGGTGAAATTTCCAAAAGAACTCCTATTGGAATCCCTGAAGAAATCCATAAAGGACTCCTGACGTTGTCCCTAGAAGAACTTCTGATCAAATCCCTGAAGGAATTCAAGGCGAAATCTCTGATCTCTCTTCTTATGGAATTGCTAGAGTAACTCGTGATGTAGTCCCTAGAGAAGTTCCAGGTGGAAGCTCTGAAGGATCTTCTGATAGAATCCCTTGAGGGATTCCTGAATGCCAAAGTTGGCATTTTCGCATTCGTGTATCGTGTGGCAAGTGCGATGATACTCTATGCCCAGGAAAGTGAAGGAAATTCCGTTACGAAAAGATCCTGGATCGACCGGGAATCGAATCCAGACACCTTCTGCATGGCTTTGCTTCGTGGCTGCGAACTCTGAACACTCGGCTATGGAAGGCCCCTACACATAATCTTCTGTGGAATAGCTGCTCGACGGAAAACCCCCAAATAGGATAGCTAGACAACCTCGCCCAGTTAACAATCTGGTGAACTGCCCGTTACCCATCATGTGGCGCCGTCCACAAATTACGTAACGCTCAAGAAACGGGAGGAGGGGGGGTTGGAATGATCAAGCGTTACGGCTTAGTATTTCACGAGCACTTTTACATTCTTGAGTTAGAACTTTCTTTAAAAATATTTCTTCAATCGTCTCCTAACTGCAGCAGGTGTACTGTTAAACAAATCAATTTACAATTATTTGTCATTATGTTAGTTTAGGAACATCCTAGAAACTCTAACATTTTTGGACCTAAATCCGAAACTGTCTCCGAATTCAAATTTTTTATTGTGTGCATAAAAATATAACTCATTTGTGCTTTTTTCTTGAAAAATTATTCAAAATCGTAAATGCGATACTGAAATTACAGCATTTTATAATTTCGATGTCCGCACCTAGTACGGTAAAGGTTAATCTGCAGATTAGTGCCCTTGAAATTATGACAGTTCGTAGCACCAAGTAGCATAAGTCACAATATAATCTCGTCTTATATGGCATCCTCCACCCGAAAACCGCGAGTATGAAATGCGTCCCATGTGGCGATATTGATGTACTTGAGAGCTTTGTGTTAGTGCTGTAATGCAACAAAGTTTCAGATTCACCGCGATGATCGATTGGGTGGGGTGGAAGGTCGTCCGAAATGATTTTATGCATGCTTTTGCCGACTTGTTTACTTCAAGAGGATATTCATTCGGTAAAATGAATCCGTATTGGATTAAGATGAACAGTTATTAGTATTGGAAGGCGATCGTACTGTGATGCTAGTTTCCCCGTGGAATCAGAGCGTATTGAATTCGTTAACATTGATAAATAGATTTAGCTTTCGCGAAAAGCAATGGTCATCCACTGATTACTGATTAATTGATTCAATGAAATTTGCCATGGCGCTTATGGAGATGCAGAGGTTTCCGTGGCCATGGCGTGTGGAACTAACATCCTTTTCCTCATTTCTATTGATTGTGAGCACGTGGCCGATGCCATTATTGATTCTCACAGAGTTGAAGTTGAGTCTTAGCAGTTCGAATATTTTTCACATCATAAAGAAAATTGCAAATTATTGGGTCCCAATCATTGATGGCAACACTTCCGATCCCATTCGTGAGTAACTTTACCATCCGTACCGCAAACGAGTTTAATTCTTCATACATTCAAGCAAATCGTTCATGCGGGATAGTGAATACTTATCAGCCTATCACATGCACACCAAATAACATGAGGTAAACGCGATCCCCAAGACATGTTCTGCCAGTCGTCGTAGATGGACCTGGGCGGCATCGCGAATCCATTGAGTCTGGTGCTCTCTTGTGTTGGTCGCGAGTCGCGACCATGTGCCAATCCATCGAGTGAGAGCGGTGGTGCGAATGGGCCGAGGAAGCACAGTGGTTTTCAACCGTGGGGGAATTCCGCACAGGGGGAAATTTGGTCTCCCCAAGAAGAGAGTGGTGTTTGTCTAAGATAATGTTGCTTATTTATTTTATTGTATAAAGTAAAAAATAACAGTTTCAGATCACTTGCATAATGTGTCATCATCGTCAGATTTTGGCGTGGAGAACTAAACAAAGTATTAACGTTTGTAGACGTAAGTTTGAATTATTATTTTTTATTCTTGCTTGGAATAGAAAGTTTGTGAAAAAATCCAAAACGGTACACGGAATGAAAAAGGGGTTGAAAACCACTGCATCAGTTGAAACGCTCGGTATGATGCCCCCAACGGCATTACACGCCGTTCAGTACTTTTCCACTGTCAGAAGTGACTGGTTATGTAGCAGGAGCCTTGTATATCATCGAAGTTATTTTTATTGTTGATTGCGCCGCACCGGGCGTAATTTTGAAAACGATGCGTTCGCTTTTTCATATCGATTTCAAAGGGCAAGGCTGGTTTTCATGTTTTGTTTAACGAATAGAAGCTTGCATTCGTTAGGATATTTAAAGAAATTGTCTGCGCTTTTATTGAATTCATAATTAGCAAACGGTTTTTTTTAATCATGTCGTATGCACCGATACCGCGGTCATATATGTAGTTTGAATGAAAATGTTAATCCTGAATGCTGGTACATATAAGGCAATGCAATACAGGGTGGCACAAGCTGATTATCAATGTTCCGATCAGTGTCAAATCGATGAACACGTAAATCAGGTCTTTTAAGTTAATACACATAATTCTGAACTCTAAACATAAGTTGAATTTACATTAAATTTTGATCTACTATTGATTTATTATTGATTTGTTTTTATTTATTTACTTATTCAAGTTTTCATTTGTTTCTTTTTATGTTTACATTATTTTTCACCTATTAATTTATTGATCTATTGGTTTATTAATTTTACAATAATATATTAAATTATTCATTTGCTTATTTATCTATGTAAAAATTGATTTATTCATTTATAAATTAGGTGATTTTGGCCGAATCCTGAATAAGATTATAGGCAAATCCTGTACAGCATTCAGGTCTCTTCCTGAACAAGATCAGGTAGAATCCTGATCAGGTTTCTGATCAAATCCTGAGCAGGATTCTGTTTGAATCCTAAAGAGGATTCTGGTCAAATCATAAACAGGATTCTGGTCGAATCCTGAACAGGATTCTGTTCGAATCCTGCATAGGATTCTGTTCGAACCCTGAACAGAATTCTCTACGAATCTTGAACAGGATTCCTGAACAGAGTTCTGTTCGAATCCTGAACAGGATTCTGTTCCGATCCTGAACAGGATTCTGATCGAATCCTGAATAGGATTCTGGTCGAATCATGAATAGGATTCTGTTCGAATCCTGAACAGAATTCTGGACGAATGCTGGTCCAAACCTGAACAGGATTATGGGCGAATCCTGAACAGCTTTCTGGTCGAATCCTGAACAAAATTCTGGTCGAGTCCTGAACAGGTTTCTGGTCAAATCCTGATCAGGATTATGGGCGAATCCTGAATAAGATGTTGGCCGAATCCTGAACAAGAATATGTGCAAATCTTGAAAAGCACTCTGTTCGAATTCTAAACAGGATTATGGGCGAATCATATACAGGATTCTATTCGAATCCTGAACAGGTTTCTGGTCGAGTCCTGATCAGGATGATGGGCGAATCCTGAATAAGATTTTGGCCGAATCCTGAACAAGATTATAGCCAAATCCTGAACAGCATTCAGGTCGAATCATGAACAAGATCAGGTCGAATTCTGACCAGGTTTCTGGTTCTGGATTCTGGTCGATTCCGTTCGAATCCTGAACAGGATTCTGTTCGAATCCTGAACAGGATTCTGTTCGAATCCTGAACAGGATTCTGTTCGAATCCTGAACAGGATTCTGTTCGAATCCTGAACAGGATTCTGTTCGAATCCTGAACAGGATTCTGTTCGAATCCTGAACAGGATTCTGTTCGAATCCTGAACAGGATTCTGTTCGAATCCTGAACAGGATTCTGTTCGAATCCTGAACAGGATTCTGTTCGAATCCTGAACAGGATTCTGTTCGAATCCTGAACAGGATTCTGTTCGAATCCTGAACAGGATTCTGTTCGAATCCTGAACAGGATTCTGTTCGAATCCTGAACAGGATTCTGTTCGAATCCTGAACAGGATTCTGTTCGAATCCTGAACAGGATTCTGTTCGAATCCTGAACAGGATTCTGTTCGAATCCTGAACAGGATTCTGTTCGAATCCTGAACAGGATTCTGTTCGAATCCTGAACAGGATTCTGTTCGAATCCTGAACAGGATTCTGTTCGAATCCTGAACAGGATTCTGTTCGAATCCTGAACAGGATTCTGTTCGAATCCTGAACAGGATTCTGTTCGAATCCTGAACAGGATTCTGTTCGAATCCTGAACAGGATTCTGTTCGAATCCTGAACAGGATTCTGTTCGAATCCTGAACAGGATTCTGTTCGAATCCTGAACAGGATTCTGTTCGAATCCTGAACAGGATTCTGTTCGAATCCTGAACAGGATTCTGTTCGAATCCTGAACAGGATTCTGTTCGAATCCTGAACAGGATTCTGTTCGAATCCTGAACAGGATTCTGTTCGAATCCTGAACAGGATTCTGTTCGAATCCTGAACAGGATTCTGTTCGAATCCTGAACAGGATTCTGTTCGAATCCTGAACAGGATTCTGTTCGAATCCTGAACAGGATTCTGTTCGAATCCTGAACAGGATTCTGTTCGAATCCTGAACAGGATTCTGTTCGAATCCTGAACAGGATTCTGTTCGAATCCTGAACAGGATTCTGTTCGAATCCTGAACAGGATTCTGTTCGAATCCTGAACAGGATTCTGTTCGAATCCTGAACAGGATTCTGTTCGAATCCTGAACTGAACAGGATTCTGTTCGAATCCTGAACAGGATTCTGTTCGAATCCTGAACAGGATTCTGTTCGAATCCTGAACAGGATTCTGTTCGAATCCTGAACAGGATTCTGTTCGAATCCTGAACAGGATTCTGTTCGAATCCTGAACAGGATTCTGTTCGAATCCTGAACAGGATTCTGTTCGAATCCTGAACAGGATTCTGTTCGAATCCTGAACAGGATTCTGTTCGAATCCTGAACAGGATTCTGTTCGAATCCTGAACAGGATTCTGTTCGAATCCTGAACAGGATTCTGTTCGAATCCTGAACAGGATTCTGTTCGAATCCTGAACAGGATTCTGTTCGAATCCTGAACAGGATTCTGTTCGAATCCTGAACAGGATTCTGTTCGAATCCTGAACAGGATTCTGTTCGAATCCTGAACAGGATTCTGTTCGAATCCTGAACAGGATTCTGTTCGAATCCTGAACAGGATTCTGTTCGAATCCTGAACAGGATTCTGTTCGAATCCTGAACAGGATTCTGTTCGAATCCTGAACAGGATTCTGTTCGAATCCTGAACAGGATTCTGTTCGAATCCTGAACAGGATTCTGTTCGAATCCTGAACAGGATTCTGTTCGAATCCTGAACAGGATTCTGTTCGAATCCTGAACAGGATTCTGTTCGAATCCTGAACAGGATTCTGTTCGAATCCTGAACAGGATTCTGTTCGAATCCTGAACAGGATTCTGTTCGAATCCTGAACAGGATTCTGTTCGAATCCTGAACAGGATTCTGTTCGAATCCTGAACAGGATTCTATTCGAATCCTGAACAGGATTCTGTTCGAATCCTGAACAGGATTCTGTTCGAATCCTGAACAGGATTCTGTTCGAATCCTGAACAGGATTCTGTTCGAATCCTGAACAGGATTCTGTTCGAATCCTGAACAGGATTCTGTTCGAATCCTGAACAGGATTCTGTTCGAATCCTGAACAGGATTCTGTTCGAATCCTGAACAGGATTCTGTTCGAATCCTGAACAGGATTCTGTTCGAATCCTGAACAGGATTCTATTCGAATCCTGAACAGGATTCTGTTCGAATCCTGAACAGGATTCTGCTCGAATCCTGAACAGGATTCTGCTCGAATCCTGAACAGGATTCTGCTCGAATCCTGAACAGGATTCTGCTCGAATCCTGAACAGGATTCTGCTCGAATCCTGAACAGGATTCCGATCTGAATCTGCTCGAATCCTGAACAGGATTCTGCTCGAATCCTGAACAGGATTCTGCTCGAATCCTGAACAGGATTCTGCTCGAATCCTGAACAGGATTCTGCTCGAATCCTGAACAGGATTCTGCTCGAATCCTGAACAGGATTCTGCTCGAATCCTGAACAGGATTCTGCTCGAATCCTGAACAGGATTCTGCTCGAATCCTGAACAGGATTCTGCTCGAATCCTGAACAGGATTCTGCTCGAATCCTGAACAGGATTCTGCTCGAATCCTGAACAGGATTCTGCTCGAATCCTGAACAGGATTCTGCTCGAATCCTGAACAGGATTCTGCTCGAATCCTGAACAGGATTCTGCTCGAATCCTGAACAGGATTCTGCTCGAATCCTGAACAGGATTCTGCTCGAATCCTGAACAGGATTCTGCACAAACTTCTTAAAGAATACAAAATTAATTAAAAAGTCAGCCAAACTTTCTATGAGCAATACTCAAGGATGGCTTGGGAAACTTCGGGAAAATCGTTTTGTCATCTAACTGGATAATTATACCAAGATTTTTAACGCACCAGCAGTGCGATTCTTGTTTTTAGTTTTGCGTAGATAATATCAGATGATCAATTTCGTTGACAATTGCAGCAATCATATTGGAATTCTTTAAGAGGCGAATGAACCCTTCTGGTTTAAAACCTCTCTAATAAACGCAAAAAAAAAAAAAAATATTGGAATTCTGAAAGTTTAACTCTTAGGTATAAATTTCTGATGGAATCCTGCGGATCTTATCAGAAGAATCATCTTTTTTAATCGTGTGGAAATTCTCAGAGAATCAAAATTCAAATCAATCTCATGAGGCATGCCTGGACGAATCAAAAAAGCTTATTTTTAATCTACACTGTTATCTTGCTTAAATTTTCGATTTAATTTTTAATCTATTGATAACTGAAATTCTATTGCAAAAATGCTGTTTAAGATTCGAGGCAAAACTGTTAAAAAAAGAAAAGTTTTAAAAGCTATATTTTGCAAAAACTGATAAATTTGTTATAAACTTGTTATTGTGGGTATGAAATCTCTGGAATAAAACTCTAGAAGATGACATTTTGGCATCAATCCAACCGACATTTTAGTGTAACAGGAGTTAAACAAACTATTTTGAAATATATTTCAGCTAAATTAGTTCATGTTTTGTGGCTTATGTTACTTGAAGTGTTGATGGAAAGCTTGTAAACCTTTTCCGAAAAAATACAATGATTTATAAGTCAACTGTACCATATGTACAGTTAATTTTAGCAATAACGGTAAATTTGGACGAGCATCTAAATGTTTGCTCATCAAAATTAACATGTTTTGCTAGAATATGATTGATAAGAATACATTAGAATTTTATCGTACTTTTGTTACTGAAAATATGAAAAATTAACAATTATTTGTTAAGAAACTAAGTAATACTTACGTCATCTTTTCAACAAATTTAGCGTAACATATTTCTATGAAACTGCCAAATAAAAGCTGTTTTTAGTTTTCTTACTAACTTTACTAGTTCAAAGATATACAAATTGGTACACAAATTAAATTGATGTGCATGTTCGCTTATTCCAAGGCTTCAAAAATATGATACAAATAAATATGAACAATCAAATAAATCAGACTTGAAGACAATTTATTTGGTTATATGCTAAAATTTTATAAACTGTATTTATTTGTATTTAGTCTATTTGTGAAAACTATTTGTAAATAAATATTCTCATTGATATTTGTGTGCATCGAATGTTCATTTTTCATTATTTCTGGATGAAGTTTTATTTTTTCCATTTGATATACTTATTTTTGTCCATATCATCGTTTTCCTAACTTAGGACTCGCCTTTACGTATTATCACTTTTTATGGTAAAGACAAGAAGGTGTCATAAAAAACTACAGCTCAAACTATCACATATAGACAAACTTCTGCCGCCAAAAAAAATCATCTGTAAGAAATGTACAATTTTCCAAATGTACAACTTTATTCCCAAGTGCCAAATAATGTGTTCAATAAATTCTCACCAAGTGCGCCATCGTCAAATCAAAGGTGCCAATTTTTTAAGTGCCAGCCCCCCTCCACCTCAAACACAGGCGCCTAGCTCCGCTAGTGGTTTGGCGTATAGGGTAGGTGAACCAGTTATCGCACTAGTTAGAGAAATATTCCAGATAAATAGCTTTTTAAGTACACTCCCGTGCATAAGTTTGGGTTCACCCCCTAAAAAACATGCAAAAGTGTTTAGTCCATATCTCTGTGATTACACGTCCAATTCAAACTCTTTAAGCTTCATTCAAAAGGCAAAGAGTTATCCTTACTTCGTATGTGTTTTTCCAAAAATATTCTTTGAACTTTGAATACTAAATTTTTATTTAAAGTTGTGACATTTTTCAAAAAACACACTGAAAAAACATAACTAGTTTCCTCAGCATTGGATCGACTAAAATTTTAAAACAAGGTGTCATTTGAATCGTAATCTTATATTCTTTGAAGAAAACTCATGAAATTTTTGCGGAAAAATCGGAAAAGTATACAAAATCAATGAAACGGTCAGTCAAGTCATCGTGCAAAAGTTTGGGTTCACCCCTCAGTATGGTGTATCGTGCATAAGTTTGGGTTCACCTGAATTACCTTAATCTCCAACTTTGAATTTCATAGCGTTCTTTGTAATCGGGTACCCGCGCAAAAAAAAAACGCTGGTAGAATTAATGGATTCAGCACTAAACTTTCGCAGCAAACGACACCGCTTTCAGATTTTCACATCTGTTGTGACAAACTACTATTCATATTTTTCTCGCTAGCTTTGATCAACTTGGCATGTTGCGAAATAGGGAACACCTAGGCGTCCTGTCCTGTCCTGACAGCTCAACTATGACTGCCCCGTTGTTTTTCAGTCAATAACCTTGACGATGCAAAGGCCAGTGCTAGCAGAATCTTTATTGAGAAAATCTTCTGAACAAATACAAATATCGAGTCTCATAATTTGGTAGTTTCTTGCACGCTTCATTCATTCAATGCATTAGAGGATGGCAGCTTTTCAAAATATCAGGTTTATTTTCAAAACCGACGGTATGTTTGGAGAAAATTGACACGATTTCCATTATTTTTCTCTCCATTAATTATTTTGTATTCATTCTAGCATTGTAGGAGTACATGCAGTATACTTCAAATATTATTAGATTTGAATCAAAAAGGTTTTATGAAAAATGTTCAAACTTTTGTTTGAAACTCTATTTTATGAACTAGCAACACGGCGTGACTAGCAACAAAATGCCCTGTTGCAACTCAACGTTATGAAAGTAGGCCTTTGCCAAAACGACCATTGAGAAGTGGTCTTTTTTTGACAGGCAATTGATTTCGTTTTTGTACTTTTACCTGACACGTCTTGTCTTAGGGGAACACTATGGCTTAAGTTTGTTCAATGTGCATGCATAAAACACCAGTTGTTTCAGATACCGTTTTGACTCATATTCCGAACACTTAAGGCCAACAGTGATTTCAACAGCATCTGATAGACATAAATTTGCTGATATTTGTGAAAATTACAATTTCTACGCAAAGTCTAACTGTTAGCTGTTGGGTGTGCCGATAAAATTGTTTATTTTACCTTGTTTAGTATTGTTTTTACGTAAAAGTATGAAACAACATTTTGATTCAAATGCCGAACACTGTGTTCATTCTGTCTCATATTCCGAACACCTTGACTCAAATTCCGAACAGCATGAATAAATCGTATTCAAGGGAATAATTTTGCAAATAAATTTATCTGAGCTAGTTTTACTGGTCTTGAACTAGAGAATCATCACTACTCAAAAGATAAGAAATAGATTGGAAGACGTTTAAAAAGAATTGCAATTGACTGCCATTTCCCTGTAATTTGATGACATATTTCAGCGAAACATTTCAACTACATCGCCATACAAAAACCGAGTGTTCGGAATATGAGTCTGTTCGGAATTTGAGACAAAACGGTATTTGGGAACTTTAAAATAAAACTGATTTTCTTAAGTTTTTCATTGATTCTTAGAACATCCTTGTAAAAAACTCAGTCATTTTAAAAAATCACAGCCGCTCAAACAGGTTATTATAAACTGGCTTGTCCAATAACGAATCCATAAGATAGTAGTCGCAATGGTTGCTTCAGAAATGAAAATACTTTAAAACACTTGAAATAAGAAAATATAACAGTAGTAAATTGGCCTAAAATGTAGAAAATAGCCTTGCTTATGACAACTGCTATTAAAATACTGTTATAATTGATGTAAATGCTCTGTATTTTTTTTTCATTTTTTTTTTGTCAATATCGCCATGACTGGTGCTATGGCGATAACTGGTACGCCTTCCCTATTTCGTCATCATGGAGGATCATGGAATTCAGCTCCATGTGCCGGTTCGAATTTATACTGGATTTGTACGACTTGGAATTGGTTCACTCTGGAATTTCCGGGTTTTTATGAACAATATTTTTTCTTCTATCGAGTTCCAGTTAACGTAATTTCTTTCTTAAGGCCCAAGTAAAAATGGTGCAAAAATCAAAACTGAAAAAGCAGTTTTCTATTTTTAAATAGACAAATCCAAGAAAATGAAAACACACAGCTCTTTTATTTAGAACCTTCTCCTCATAAAACTGTGCATTCAACACATCAATCGTTATTATAATTTAAAATTAACTGCATATCGTCCTGCAGCAACTCTTCTTTCGAGCAATCTTCAACAGTGAGTTCACAATATGCTCAAAAGACTCTCTCTCCTACTCCCAAGCTTCTTCACTTCAAACTGCAAGTGCTGCACTGACAATTAACGAATGATCCGACATTCTGGATGCTGAAAAATTACGCTCCCTCTCTCTCAATGGTTATAATGCAAACAAACAATGAAAACCATGTGCCTTTGCGAAGGCTGCGCGCGTATTTGTGATCGAAAACGCAGCTAGAATGAACCCAATGTCAGAGAAACAAGTGAGAGCAGATAATCTGAAATGAATGACCGGCTCTCCCATCAGTCTTTCGCACACATAGTCACCATACCGAACGAAGGCAACATACAACGGCACACACGCGGCAACTAACTTATTGCACGACGTACGGTAAGCTTATGGTGGATGCGAATATTTTGTTGTGATGCTTTTTTTTTTGCTGTTGTTGGTTTTTCTTGCGAGGAAGTCGAGCAGGAATCGTGGTCGTGGAGCAGCATTTCGGTCGTCGTCGTCGTCGTCGTCATCGTCGTGTGCAACTGTTTGCCCGTTCAGCGTTCGCTGTTCGCAGTTCGTCGTTGTCGTCATCGATGCACTTGGTTGTTGCAGTTCGGTCCGCGTTGTAGCACAAACTGGCAGTTAGTTTATTCGCGACGGCATCCGAGCGTGGATCGTGTGCTCTGGAATCCTTTTCCCCGACGGCAGTGCCAACAGAGCCCCCTTCTTGACGGAAGATAGGAGACGACTGTGCTCTAGTTCAGTAATCAGATCATCGGATCAGAAGCTTGAGAAGCTAGCTGAGGAAGAATACAGAATTGTACACTTTGTGTTAAACGTTGAACACTCTGGGCGAAGTGTGGGCGATCACTCAGTTGATCGCGATTTTGATAAGTCTACGTAATCTGCGTGGCGTGCGCGCGCGTTGAACAGCCGAAGTGTTGTGCTGGAGCCGATACGGAGATCTAATCTGCGCTGCAGTTTTGCGACGGCACGTGCCTGTGCTTGAGAAAATAGTTTTCTTTGCAGTTGCATCGTGAACGAGCGAGAAGCGCCCACAGAGCTACACAGGGCTTGCAACTTTGTCCTGTCGAAGCACTGCTCAGACGACAGCCGAAGCCGAGTACTTCCGTATTTCTATTTCTGGCGCGGACTGTAATAGTCACTGTTGGTGTCGTTGCGTTGCTGCTTCGGTAGTGTGGCAGATGAAACAGTAGTTTGACAGTATCGTGTGAGTTTGAGCTATCGCTTAATCGCCGGGTTTCGTCGTCAGTTTTTCAAAACCAAGATATTCGAATTTCGAATCAAAATAGTAAGTGATCATCGAAGAAGCGCGTGTGTTGTTTGAATTCTCGTGGTGCCCTCCCGAAAAAAAAAAGAGTGAAGAGAGCGAGAGTGTGCGGCGGCTTTGACGGTACAGACCGTGTGAAATCTGGCTGGCAAACGCGATAGCAGGTCTCGAGGCAAGGTTTGATTATTTTGTTGTCGTTTTGAATAAAAAAAAAGCCCACATTTTTTGTTTGCTCCTTTCATTCGCTCTCGCGGTCCCTGTTTCTGGTTGTTTGCACGCGGTTTTTTTTTTGAAATCTCGTTTTTTCTGAACACCGCCACAATAGATAGGGCAGTGAGACGTGTCAAGTCGGTCGAGAGGAGAAAAGTGAGAAAGCGCATCGAAGAGCGCATATTGGTCGAGTGAAACAATACTGATAAAATTAGAAATACAAGCCAATCGAAGGCAACAGCCAATAGGCAGTTGTTCCGGAAAAAAAAGTTCATACCGTCGGCTTAGTGAACCGTTGGGAAGCGACAGCCTAAGGTGATAAAGTTCCACTACGAGAACCAGTATACATGAACGTCCTTGCGGGAGGCGTGTGTAAGAAGTTACTGTGATTTACTGCGAGTGGAACGGTATCTGTTGATAGCGGCAGTTGAATAGGTGTGCACAATAAAAAGAGACCACATTTTTCGTAACGTTATCGAAGAAAAACTCGGCGTTCAACGACGACAGCAGTTACCCGTTTTGATCAAGGTACAGTTCACGGCATGGAAACAAGAACGACGTGAAAATTGAGCGCTTTTAATTTGTGTTTAAGTTTTTGTACGATAGAAGACAAGTTTTTCTGTATTATATCGAGACAAATATTCTTGTCCTCTTCTCTATGCCATTTTTTTTTTGAGTTTGCATTATAACTTAATACCCTATTCAAGCATGTTCAAGAATGATGGCTTAAGCAACACTAAGGAGACAAGTAGATAGTTTGGCTCAACTACTTTGGCGACGCTACTGTGCGTTATGGCGGGAAAAAATTCAAAACGGTCTGGAGCACCCTTGATATGGTAGTTCCTGAGAAAATCCTTGGAATTATTTTAGTGTTTTGATATGAGATGATGCAGCTACCTACAGTAGGGCAGTTCAAAATTTAATAATGTTTGAAATTTCAATCTCCCTTTTTTACCTTACCATCATTGCCATAAAATATCTTCCGTTCTTCTAGGTGGTGATTTAAAGGTGGCCCAAAGACGATGTAGGTTTAGATGGAAATTACTATGGAGACATTTTGAGAAATGTTTCAAGCACGTTAGTACTGAAATGAAAGAACATAATTAACATCCCAAAGTGAAAACTCATTATTCAAATCATAATGAAGAAATTTGCTTATCCGACGGATAAGAGAAGGGATACTTATGAGTTTGTTTGCTTTTATATAGCTCCATATGAGATTATAGCCCTGCAAACATCTTGAAAAATCTCAAACAAAATTAGCTCAAAGTGGATTCGTTTCTTCAGCAACATCTTTCATTAAGGTTTGAAGAATAAGTTTTCGCTATGGGATGATAAGTAGGTACTTACATTACAGTTCAAACTTGTTTGGAACATTTTTCAAAACTTCTTTATAGTAATTTTCATATAATCTTTTATTGTCTTTGGTCCACCTTTAAATCACTACCTAGAAAGCTGAAAATTTCACAGAACACTATTTTTATGGTAAGAAGGGGAAGGAAGACATGTGAGATATTGGATTTTCAAACCTTTTTGAATTTTGAACTGCCCTAATGTACAGTTGTGCTTAGAATAACAGTAGTGAAAGCTGATTTTCATAGAGAATAGTAAACTTCCCTTAGAGGCCTCAAGACTAATAAGGGTATTTTTTAAAAGAGACTTTGAATATCAGAGTTAATTCCGAGGGAAACAAGTACAGCAAGTAGAGAAAAAACAGCTTATTCTGTCATTAGATGTAAAATTATCTGAGCTCATTATTTCAATTTGGTAAGATTCGATGGAAGTTGTAAATTGTTAGAGATATGTTACAAATTTGTCTTGGATAATCAATAAAAATGAATTGAAGTATGCAGCAGCGTATCTACATGGTAGAATATGTCCATTATGTAACGAAAAATCTGTTCGATCAAAACAAATTTTTGGATGCTTCGGAATCAAAATGCTACTTAAGATGTTCAGCCTTATAGTTTTTTGTGATTTCTATTTATTCAGCATAAAACATGTTTAGATAAGGAAGCAGAACTAAATATTGCCAAGATGCTAAAGCCTAATACAGTTCCCAGTTCCAGCAGGTCTCTTTTTAGAGTCTTGGTCACTATTTTTCATGAAGGTTTCTAAAATCTCTACTTTAATCAAAATGGCCTCTTAAGTCACTTATTTGCCTCAATCTGGTTGCAGTGATTACTGGTGCAAAATTATAGAGGTTCCAGAGAAACCATTAGAGACTATTACGCGACTTTTCCACAAATTGTTGACATTATCCTCAGATCCCGAGAGATGCTTTATAGATTCCTTCTCTTCAGAAACATTTCAAGATTTCAAGATACTTAGAGGAGAGGAAGCTCTTCAGAATTTGGTGCAGAAAATCTTAGAGCACTCCAGCAGTAATTTTCACAGAGATCATTCTGAAAAAAATCATAGCGATTGTCCCAGGATTTCCTCCAGAATTTTTCCACTGATTTCTCTAGTTGTACTTTTAGGATACTTCCCACAGATTCTACAGGAGTTCTTCCACAAAAGTTTATTGAAGAGTTTTTGAAAAAAAAAAATCATTTTGACAGTTTTCCAAGAAACCTTACAATAATTCATACTCCGATTTTTCATTCTTTCTTTCTTTCTGGCGTTACGTCCCCACTGGGACAGAGCCTGCTTCTCAGCTTAGTGTTCTTATGAGCACTTCCACAGTTATTCACTGAGAGCTTACTATGCCAATGACCAGTTTTGCATGTGTATATCGTGTGGCAGGTACGAAAATACTCTATGCCCTGGGAAGTCGAGAAATTTTTCAACCCGAAAAGATCCTCGACCGGTGGGATTCGAACCCACGACCCTCAGCTTGGTCATGCTGAATAGCTGCGCGTTTACCGCTACGGCTATCTGGGCCCCATTCCGGGCATTTTCATTAGCATTCTTTTGCAAATTCACCCACGATTACTTTCACGAATTGCCCCGAAAATTCCTTCAGGAGAATCCCGCAAGAAATTCGACCTGATATTCCTTATTAAGTTCCTCCGGATATTATCTCGGCATTTCATTAAAATACTGCAGTCATTGCTCTGATCATAAATTTCTTTAGGCATTCTGTCCGGACGTCAAGGAATGTCTTCAAAAAGTCTTGTAGGGCATTATCCAGAGATTCAAGTGTTTTTAGTTAGAGGAGGATCCAAAAGATCTTCCAGAGATCCTGGTAGGAATCCATCAGAGCATACTTGGAACTCACACAACTTTCATCTACGATTTCCTTTAAAAATTGTTCAGGGATATTTTCATAAAACTCTCCATAAAGAATCTGTAAAATTCTTTAATATTGTTGAATTTAGTTTAATTACTTATTTAAACTCTAAGGTCATGGTTCCTGCTATTTTTTTTAAATACATAATTCATGTATTATTTGCCTTTGATTCATGTTTGTTTTTTTTCAGACAACAAATCCTTTAAGTTCTTTTTTTTTAAGAAAAAAAAATATCATTCTTTACCATTTTGCATAGAGCCTCTTTAGAAAAAAATACCGCTATTTATACCTTTTGGAGAAAACAGTTTGTCACCATTAAACTCTCAAAATCGCGCCCCTCAATCAGGTTCGGCCACTATGCTGGTTGAATGATACTGATTTTGACCATGCATCGGTACTCTAGCGTATCAAATTATTGCTTCTACTTATTAGATTCAAAGTCGTTTTTTGAAACTGTGAACTTTTCTAAGATATTTTCTGGGAAAAAATATAAAACAACTCTACAGAAAAAAACCAGGCTACGTCGATGATGTCTAAACATTTTAATCCCATTTGAAGGGAGAGACTTTTAATTCTTAAGATCGAGTAGACTATTTGTTCATATCTGACTTTAATGATTAAATGCACTTTCAGACCATTTGATAAACATTCTTGTTTTCACATAACAATTGTAATTGTAATTGAAATGAAATTTATCATTAGATTTTTTTGCTTAAATGTTTCGAAGTAAAATGATCTATCTTTGAAAATATTTTTTTGTGGTTTCAAATTCACTTTTCGTCATTTATTTATATATTCTGGAGAATTTATTGAAATTGTGAGATTTGTTCATACTTTCAACGTGAATTACTCCTGGATGACAACTATTCCTCATATGTCTACATTCTATCCACAAATTTATTCCGTAATAGGCTCCCGGGTTTAACTAGAAGAACTTACTTAACATTGCAAAAGTTTTTCTTCACAATGTCGCAAAAAAAAAATCATTGATTCTGTCAAATTTGTTCATATAGTTTTCCCGAAAAAAAAAAAGTTTTCTCGCGAAGTCCATCAAAAGTACTTCAGAAACATTTTCAAATTACACCAATTCTCCTATATTTTGTTTCTGTAAATATCACTTCAAGGCCCGGAATCATCTACAAAAAGTATTTCTGGAATTTCCCTTGCCTTCGAATCTTCGAAGGAAAATGTATTGAAAATCCCAGGCATACTTTGGCTTCCGAAATCAGCATAGCGCTAAAGGAATCCGTGGAGAAACATTTAGAAAAAATTTCTGGAAAGGGATTTATTAAGAAATTCATAGAGATTTGTTAGGATCTTTCCTAAAACATTACTTCAGAAACAATTTTATCAATTTTGTCAAAAAACCAAATTCTGCAATTGAATTTCCGTGTATTTCCAGGGTGGAATACCTAGACCTAGAGGCTTACTGGCAAAACTCTGGAGAATCCAGAAGTCAAAGAAAAAATTCTGCTAGGATGATTTCTGAAGAAGCTTCTAATGAGACTACTTAGGAAATTGCTTTTACCATTCATTAGACAGGTTTTAATTATCCTCGCATGGCGCTTTTTTGAGGAACTTCGTTCAAATATCTTCTCATGTTCCGAAAAGCAACACTATACTCAATCTTAAAAATGGTGTATCCAAGCAATTTTTAAAAATTTCTGAATTCTTATTCATATGGTTCCTGATATCTGAAAGTCCCTCAGATATTCCTCAAAAAATTCTCAAGGTTTCCTTCGTGACTTTAATTCAGTAAAACCTTATGTTACGATTTTTATCATAAGACACCTTTGGCAATGTTCTTGAAAACTACCGCCAAGATTCTACAGTTTTGCTACAATAGTTAAAAATAATCCCTTCAGAAGTTAGGTAAACTAAGTCTGTTTGCAAGTACAAAAAAAAAAACAAGATTTGTACATCAAACTGTTCGCCATAGTATCATGAAACTTCGGAGTTCATGCAAAACAATTTCCAAGATGTTATATACGAATACCTTCAGTAAAAAAAATCCATCCGTTTCAAAATAAACCATTGTTCTTTTTAAATGACGAACGAGAAAGAACAAGATTTGTTGTAGTAAATCCTACAAAAAAAAAACACCTATGGTTTTCTGTATGATGTAACGTCAGGAATTTCGTCAAAAAGTGTCGAAAATTCTACGGTGAACTTTTTAATTTCCCGACAAGAATTCAGATTTATTTTTCAAATCCATTCACGGCTGATATAATCTAATTTTCTTAGAAGTTCTTTCAAAACTCTACAAATCTGTTACAAATATTATACGGATATGGAGTTGTTCGTTGAGTAATGTGTGAGCAAATCCCCAAAAAAATGAGGTATTCCTGAAAAACTTCTGGAACTATATAGTATTTATGGAAGAATCCTTGAATTAACATTCGGAAAAAAATATGGAGTAGATTTTAAACCATAAAAGAGAAGTCCGAGAATGATGCTTAATCCTTTAGTACATCTCTTGAAAATTTGCTTTTAAAAATCTCCAGAAGAACCGTTTATGATAAAATCATCATTTTAGCAAACCCTGAAAAAATATTTGGAAAATTACTGGGTAATTTTTTTTTTGTATTGAGTTTTCATGAATAAGAGTGTACAGCAACTGATGGAAAAAATCATAACAAAAATAATAGGAACACTTGAGAAGAATGCTGCAGTTATCCCTGGTAGAATATCTGCAAAATTCATTTACAGAAAATAATAGAGAAATTTCTTCGAATTTTTGTTCGGAAAGTTCCTTAAATAATCTCTGGGTAGGAATTCCTTAAGAAATAACATGGAGAAGTTTTAAAAAAATATCTATAGGAAACCCCACAAGACTGTTTGACAAAATCAATGTTCAGTAAGCTATTGATTCTCCTAGCTAATTGTGGACAAGACTGTTTGACAAAATCAATGTTCAGTAAGTTATTGATTCTACAAGCTCATTGTGGACCTTTTTATACGACATTTGAATTAGATCTTTGAAGAAATTTACATTGCACAATAAAAACAGTTTTGAAGATGGTCGAACAAGCCGCCGACTCACTTCAGAGATTCCCGGAGCTGATGTGAAATCCTGGCTAAAGACAGCAGTGAAATTGGTGGACTGGTGGAGTGACCGAACATTATTCATTCGGCAAATAAAAGGAATTACAACCCCCCGGAAAGACAGAATCGACCGAAAGGAGCAAATAATCCTGTCTCGTCTTCGAACGGCACATACAAAGGTCTCCCATAATATGGGAGGAGGTCAAAATTTCCGTATCATATGTGATACTTGTGGGACTGCCAAAACAGTGGAACATAACGCAATACAATTTTTAAGGCATCGACACAATGCTGAGCAACGATTTTGCGATGGAAACGGCCTTGATACACTTTTTGAAGGATGCAAGGCTTTTCACTACAATCTTACTTAATAAAATAAAAAGGAAAACTGACTTTGATGACGACTACAATAGACAACGAGCACATGATATTTACATAAATGCAAATTAAGTATTAGAGTAGTGTTAGACTATTTTTTTCTCTTCGACAAACTCTGTAAAAAAAACTCTGTTCGCAACTTTTGTGATGGATCCTTAAGATCCATCTATATCGTACTGCATCAATATCCGGACGCTTAAGAGGCAACACATGTTCCAACTCTACGTTCACCACTTTATTGTCTTATATTATTATAGTGTGGTTCTCAAACAATTAGTTTAGGGTCACGTCTTCAAGTAAAGGACGAATATTTAAGCAAAAATTGCATGTAAATTGCGAAAATACTGAAGCATGTCGTGTCCTTAAACCCGGACACATGAATCGATATGCCGGACACTTATGCATCAAAATCCGGACAGCTTCAATGAAATTGATCAAAACTAAACGGAACTCATTCAATCAACTTTGTGCACTTAGCTTAGCTTAGCTTAGACTGACTACACATATCAATGGTTGCTATTCCGTGATTGACCGAAGTCAGTGAAAATGCACAAAGAATCAACTAGAAGTTTGACTGGGATTGGCCATAATCTTCTTCAGTGTGCATAATTCAGTGCCTCTATTTATACAGGGTCAATAACGGCGCCGGCCACGTCCTTGCAGTCAGGTGGGATTGAGGGAAGGAATGTTAGTGTGTAACCTTTGCTATTTGGAGACCGTGTTTGCCTCTGCATCTCCACAAAGGTTACTGGGAGGGATGTTTGTTAATGGGGAGGATCGTTGGGTCACAGGATTCACTTTGATAAGCAATTAGACCATGATAAATAATTATTTGTGAGATATAAACATGATTATGCCGACACTTGGGGTGACGAACCATTCAAAGTTTGTTGAACAAATACCTAAATGAAACATTCCTAACACTCCTATTCTTATGCCGACACTTACAGTGACGAACCATCCAAAGTTTGTTGAATAAAGTGAACCTTTCGGAAGTCTACACTTGTAGTGTCCAACCATTCAAAGTTTTTTTTATTACAAAAATAAAGGTAAAAAGAAAGGGGTGTTTTGCATAGCATAGCATAGCATAGCATAAACTGACTGTACATGTCAATGGTTGCTACTCCGTGATTGATCGGAACTGGTAAGAATTGCACTACGATCCAAATGAATAAGGGATGGGAGTTTCCGCTTACTCTCGAAGTGCAATTTTAGCAGATCTAATATTATTGATCAATAACGGCGCCGGCCAAGTCCTTACAGTCAGTTGGGATGGGGAAGGAATGTTAGGGTGTAATGATTGTTGCTTCTAGAGACCGAGAATACCTCTGCATCTCCACAATCACCACGGGAAGGGTGTTTATTAGTGAGGAAGGAAAAGATCTGGGAGTCACCTCTGGTCGGTGATGCGATCCATGGACAAGGGGGAAATATACGACTTGTATTTAAAGCTAGTTTTGTATTTTTGTCTCGAGAAGTTTTTGGAAAAATTACGTCAACATCTATAATGTCGAACAATTCAAAAGACGTTTTTATTAATGACGAAAACTGAAAATTACATGTATATATTTTAACTTATATGAAACAGGAATAATGCCGACACTTGTAGTGACGAACCATACATAGTTTGTTTGAAAATTACATATGAGTATTACTGTGCATTTTGTCTCGATATGGTAGAAGTTTTAGAAAATACGTCAACATTCACAATGTCGAACAATTCAAAGGATAATTTTTAATAATGTCAAAAAGAGAAAAATATATGTATATTCAAATTGTATAAGAAAAAAGCATAATGCCGACACCTATAGTGACAAACCATACAAAGTTTGTTTTAATATTACATAAAAGTTACGCTTTCAAGAAAATATGTGTTATCATAAGCATGAAACGAACTCACCAGTTGGCCATCCATTCTCGACTGAACACAAAACTGACACTGACAGCAAAACTTCTTGGCGTCCCGAAAATAAACCGTCTTGCTTGGGCCTTCCCAAATACGTACCCAGCAAGACGCTCCAAAACAAAGGGAAAAAAAAAAAATCTCCGGCGACGAAAACACGCGCGAAACCGTCAACAAACTCTATCGGACGACGCAAAACCGAACCGTCCTGCTTGGGCTTCTCGAAGCACTACCCAGCAAGACGCTCCAAAACAGGGGGAAAAAATTCTCCGGCAACGAAAACGCGCGAATCCGTCAGCTAAATCAATCGGACGACGCAAAACCGAACTGTCCTGCTTGGGCTTCACAAAGCACTACCCAGCAAGACGCTCCAAAACAGGGGGAAAAAAATTCTCCGGCAACGAAAACGCGCGAATCCGTCAGCTAAATCAATCGGACGACGCAAAACCGAACTGTCCTGCTTGGGCTTCACAAAGCACTACCCAGCAAGACGCTCCAAAACAGGGGGAAAAAAATTCTCCGGCAACGAAAACGCGCGAATCCGTCAGCTAAATCAATCGGACGACGCAAAACCGAACTGTCCTGCTTGGGCTTCACAAAGCACTACCCAGCAAGACGCTCCAAAACAGGGGGAAAAAAATTCTCCGGCAACGAAAACGCGCGAATCCGTCAGCTAAATCAATCGGACGACGCAAAACCGAACTGTCCTGCTTGGGCTTCTCGAAGCACTACCCAGCAAGACGCTCCAAAACAGGGGGAAAAAATTCTCCGGCAACGAAAACGCGCGAATCCGTCAGCTAAATCAATCGGACGACGCAAAACCGAACTGTCCTGCTTGGGCTTCTCGAAGCACTACCCAGCAAGACGCTCCAAAACAGGGGGAAAAAATTCTCCGGCAACGAAAACGCGCGAATCCGTCAGCTAAATCAATCGGACGACGCAAAACCGAACTGTCCTGCTTGGGCTTCACAAAGCACTACCCAGCAAGACGCTCCAAAACAGGGGGAAAAAAATTCTCCGGCAACGAAAACGCGCGAATCCGTCAGCTAAATCAATCGGACGACGCAAAACCGAACTGTCCTGCTTGGGCTTCTCGAAGCACTACCCAGCAAGACGCTCCAAAACAGGGGGAAAAAATTCTCCGGCAACGAAAACGCGCGAATCCGTCAGCTAAATCAATCGGACGACGCAAAACCGAACTGTCCTGCTTGGGCTTCACAAAGCACTACCCAGCAAGACGCTCCAAAACAGGGGGAAAAAAAATTCTCCGGCAACGAAAACGCGCGAATCCGTCAGCTAAATCAATCGGACGACGCAAAACCGAACTGTCCTGCTTGGGCTTCTCGAAGCACTACCCAGCAAGACGCTCCAAAACAGGGGGAAAAAATTCTCCGGCAACGAAAACGCGCGAATCCGTCAGCTAAATCAATCGGACGACGCAAAACCGAACTGTCCTGCTTGGGCTTCTCGAAGCACTACCCAGCAAGACGCTCCAAAACAGGGGGAAAAAATTCTCCGGCAACGAAAACGCGCGAATCCGTCAGCTAAATCAATCGGACGACGCAAAACCGAACTGTCCTGCTTGGGCTTCACAAAGCACTCCTCATTCAATCAACTTTGTGCACTATGGAAAATTACTTTTCTGAGAACGTAGTATTTGCGTTTGCCATACAATATACTATGAAAACAAAAACTTACATGTAATTTGATTTTCTTACCTCCTTTGCTCGCTTGCGGTTTGATTCGAAAACTTTGTTGTACAACTACTGAAAAAATATATTTTTGATTAGTTTTTCTGTGAACTCTTGCCTTATCACTGAATATATTTGTTTTCAGCTTTAACTTTCAATTTTCTACAAATATGCTTGTCATATTTTCGTTTACACTGCAGATACATGACATCATCATTCTATGTCCGGCTATAGAAACACTGGCTCACAAAGCCAGACAGCATATTTTTGCTCTTAAAACACTTAAGTTGCACATAAAATCACATATTTCACTCATTGAACATTACAATTAAATTCACCATTTTGAACAAAACATCAAGAAAAACCACATTTATCCACACTTTCGAACGTCCCGTACTAAATGGCAGTTCCGTTCACCTCCGTTTTTCTCGATTTTCCCGTGCAATATCCTGTACTTTTCATATGCACAAACACGTCGGAACACTCTGGGAACATAAGTATGGAAGAATTTTCAAAATCTGATATCCCGTTCTCAAGCCATTTCGTGACATACAAACACCATTCCATTTTTATTTATATAGATTTTCTACATAAAATTCATGAATATTGATTGAGTGTCTGGATATTGGTGCCATCCGGATTTTAATTCATCACGGTAATCAGAGGCCTTGGGCCGAAAGTCTCTTTAATAAAGACATAAAAAAATCTGAAGAAGCGCTTTTAAGAAAGCCTACCAGAATTTCTTGTGCAAATGTTTGAAAAACTTCTCAAGAAATTTCTTGAAAGAATTCCTAAAGAAATTACCATAGCAATTCCAAGAAGTAGGTGGTTCAAAGATTCCTTACGAAGAAATTAATAGATAAGTCCATTTAAAAGTTCTGAAACAATGCTTGAACGATTTTACATGGATAAGGGTGAATTTATGATATGAATTGAGTAGAAACCTAGGTAGAATTCTTGAAGAAATCTATGGATGCGTACCTGAATAATTTCTTGGAGGCTTCTTTGAATAATTGTTAGGATTCACGAAGAATCTGATGATAGTTTTCTGATAATTGCAAGAGGTGTTTCTGGAGAATTTCCTTCCATATATCTAGAATCCTCAAAGAAATTCAAGTACCCTGAACAAAATCCTTGGAAAATTCTCTTAGGAAGTTAAAAATCTATGGAATACACTTTACATAATCACTGAAGCGGTCTCTAAAGGAATCCCATGATGGATTCATTGAATGTTTATTTGGGTAAATTCTGGATGAACACAGGGACGCATTCGTATATCGTGTAGCAGGTACGATGATACTCTACACGCCCAGGGAAGTCAAGGAAATTTCCATGACAAAAAGTTCCTGGATCGACCGGGAATCGAATCCAGACACCTTAAACGACTTTGTTTTGTTGCCGCAAACTCTAAGGTCTCAAAAAAAAAAGATGGAGGGAAAACAAAACATAAATGTATGAAGCCTGGACAAATCTTAATCAATCACTCGATTCATTGTGGAATCTTCCAAAATACTGAGAAAACTATTTGAATTCTTAGAAAAACGCACTAAGGAAATTTTGAAAACGGTTTTTGAAGAAATTCATGAAGAATCACTGCAGAAATCTTTAAAATAACATATCAAAGAAATCCTTGAAAAGAATTCCTTGAAAAAGAATTTATTTTTGAAGAAAACACCGAACGAATCACCAGACTTACTTAAACGAAATTCCATGAGGATGCCCTTCTTAACCTTCATAAATAAAATCCTGGAAGAATCCCAAGAATTATTTCCTAATGGATTCACACTCCAGAAGATATCTTTGAAAACAACTTTGAAATGAATTCTTAAAGGATCCACTGGATGATTTCTGGGACAACTTCTTGGAGAAATCACATGACACATTGATGAATGATTGAAATAGCAAATAGGCAGCTATGAAAGTATGTTTAGCAAGCTGTGTTTCAACAGACACATCCAAAGTTACAAAAACTTTTTCAAATGGTGATAAAAGTTTTTGCTCTATGAATGATGATTGCAACTCCCTCACACGCCCCATCTAGTCGATCATTACGATAAACAAAAATGTTTGGATCTCGTTTAAGTTTGGATTCAGGTTTCAAATAAGTTTCAGTAATAACTGCTATATGTATGTTATTAGCTGTTAGAAAATTAAACAGCTTGTCCTGTTTATCATTCAAAGAATGAGCATTTAAATTTTAAATATTTCGAAAAATATTTGAACCTGTTTCAGCCATTGTGGTGGTTCTGAACATTGCATCAATTATTTGATTAAATTGTACAGTTAAAAAAATCCAAATCAGAGGCAGACATAGGTGCATTTTCTGATGTTTTTGTGTTGGGATTATCAGTTAATGAAGAGACGGAATAGGAGTTACCTGAATCGGCGGGGGTTTTTCCATAACTGCCTGCTACAATATCGGCATACGAGTTTCCGTCGGTAAATCCATTCGAAATTAAAAGATTAGAACCCGACGGGAGAGAATTATTTTGTAAATTATCATGATTATAATTTACCTGATGGGTGTGATTCTTAAGCAAGAAATCGTTAACTGAAAAATGAGAATTATTTGAGATTCTGCCAGGAGAATTCCAGGTACAGAAAACGTTACCACTCATCTGCCTGGTACGAGCCTCGACGACTCGCCTACGCGGGGGGCAATCCCAAAAGTTAGACTTATAATTGCTCCCGCAAGTTGAGCATTCACACTTTACGGTATCTTCCTTTACAGGACAGACGTCCTTAGCGTGAAAAGAACCTCCGTAAATCATGCATTTAGCATCCATACGGCAATGTTTTGTGCCATGACCCTACTTTTGGCACCGACGGCATTGAGTGGGGCTCTGAAAATGTCCTCCAGGTTTCTGGAAATGTCCTCGTGTCACACGGACATCGAACATAAGTCTTGCTTTTTCTAAAGTTTTAATATTATTTTGATCTTTTTTGTTAGAGTGAACTAAAAAATATACTTGCGAAAGCCCTTTCCGAAGAAAAGAAGATTGGGTTTTCTTTTTCATAATGTTACTTGGACTGGGGAAAATCAAAGTAAATCATATATTCCATTTTTGAACTCTTATGAGAGATCTTTCAAGATGACTTTGAGCAAACGTACAGTTTTGTCATCATAAGTAAAAAATGGTGCTTCTTCTCTTCTAGATGTGTGAGAAGAATCACAAACTTCTAGGTATTCAAAAACGACATTCCATTTTGAAGGTATGCTTCTTTTTCGCCGTCTCACGTGAATCATTTTTTTAAAAGTCGTATTGGAATCCTGCTTAAACAACCTGCTTGCCACAACGTCCTAAGGCCATATTCATTAATATATTAAAATGTTTGAATTATTGAAATTCTTCTTGAGTCGGTCGATCCCATTGAAATGTATAAATTCGTACTCTGAATCGTTTCTAGTCGATCGCTCTGGTGCTTTACTCATCTTTATTTATTGGACTTCCCGTTCAATCTGGAGTAGCGGATTAAGCCGTTACATAAGGCATGGTGTTCAATCGATCTCATGGCGCTCCACGGGTAGAGGAGTTTCCCCGACTGAGACTGAATTCCAAGTGATACATATCGTACATGACCGTCAGACAATGTCGAGCCTCGATGTATTGTGTGATATACTAAAACTAAAACAGACATGTAGACGCCACGCCAAAGGATGGTGATCTTCTCGACGTATTTTTTTGTCGTTTGGTCCACAGTGACGTCTTGTCACCTGGTGGTGACGATGATTTGAATTGCTCGGTATTCTAAATATTTCACCTGTTTTTCTGCGCTAGAGTCGTGCGATTGACTATTCGTGATATTTGTTTAACAAAATAGTTTTTTTTCTGCACTTCCTAGTCTGATTTCAGATTCAATATTCAAATGATGAGCCTCGTTGCAAGTGTTTGAGAATCGGGACAATCTGGAAATGGAGAACAACGTTTTGCTGTGGTTTCTTTCTCGTTTCTGATTAGGAAAAGCATGATGGGCAAGTAGTGAATAATTTCGTGCGCTGCTCGCCGATTTGAATGAAGTGTCATAGGCAGGCATGGGAAATGTACTGTAGCAAAAATTTACCACCTCTACATTCACATTTTTCTACACGATAATCAAAATCCAAAGCAAACCATGACCGTTTAAAACAAAAAAAAAATGTCACGGCTCTTCAAAACTGTAATCTTTTTCTTCGCAACGTTTTTGCGAAATGACTGGAGCACAGTGGTAACACGATTTTTCCGGTTTTCGGGGTTTTGCATTTTTGCTCGATAAAGGCAGCATGAAATTGAACTTGTTTATATATATCGCAACGGAATGATTGTGCTCTTGCTGTTAGCGCTAATAGATTTCAATTAGTTGAAAACACGAGCGAAATATTGGCGATTGAATTATTTGACATTTTTTTCAATCATTCACCTCGAGATGGCTGCCCGAAAACGCTCATAGTGGAGAGATGAAAACAGTCAAGCAGTGTGTGAATCATTGGCAGCGCAACACCTAATGGTATTGGTGCTGCTGCTGCTTTGTGCTTTGGTTTACTGGCAGAATCGATGAATTGTGGCAAATTGTGATCACAGTTCCCATGCCTGGTCATGAGCTAAATTGGTTGAGCTCAAGACTGATTATGTATGTTATACGAAATGATGAATGGTGATCGAAAGAGCACCTCTCTGTGGCACTTCAATATCTTACTTTTGATATTATAAATGATCAAGAAAGATTTCAATCTGTAGACTCAATTACATTTCATTTTACATAATGACAGCTCCCGTCCCGTAGTTAAATTTGCCGGGGAGTGATCCAGAAGTGATTTCCGTACTAAATTCAAACGTGTTTTAAAAATAGTTTTAAGGCATGAACAATTTTTGAACTTCGGGTTCTGCCTCAATTTCTGACGCAGAATCAGAATATGAAAAAAAAAACAACTTTATCCCGATTCCTTCAAGAGAATTCAAGGGATTTTTCAGGAATTTCATTATTATTATAACATAGGGTTTTGCTAGATATCCAGTGGGTATAATGATTGAATCATTTTTGACGGCATGAGCGTGAACAAGTGATTTTGCATTAAAATCTAAAGCGTGAGTTTTTGCAAAGCAGACCGCAAATGAGATTTCTCTCGCGGGAGTACTTAATAATTGAGATTTGAGTGTGAGTCTAATAACACTGATTAGGGGAACACCTAGGGGCCCAGTTGGCCATAGTGGTAAACATGCAGCTATCAAGCATGATCAATCTGAGGCTCGAGGGTTGGAATCCCACCGGTGATGATCTTTTCGTAAAGATCGTAATTGGGTTTCGATCTACTTCGTCCTAAGCGCTATTTTTCGTCATACCGAACTTAAAATGTTCTACTACATTACGGCGGGTATTCAAATTTACCTGCCACATAAATTTATTTTCCAAGTATAATTTGCGAAAGCTGCAATGGTTCATCCATTTGTACACAAACATGTAATAAAACTATTGTATTTCGATAAATAACTTCAGTTCAATCATCCACTTTGCACATTTTCACCGAAATCGCATGGACGAAGACGTACCGAGCGAAATCTGATTAGCGGTCGACTAAGCCATAAAACTTCTACAATTCACAAAATTTTGAAAAATTCCCTCGCTGCCACGATACTAATGCAAATCAAATGTTCTTTCTTTTACTTTCAGACCAATTGCAGAACAAGCTTTATCCTAATCCATCTCATTTTGGGAACAGCACTAGCCGCGACCATTAGCCGTTCTGCGTAGAGAACATGTTGTACTTCCTCGAGGACGATTGCTCGCGCTCGCACGGTTCTTATTGCTACCATGGTGAAACCACTAGCGCCGAGGAAGTGCTTACCGTTGTGAAGGTTTTCTGAATTGCGCATCGTCTCCGAAGGGTGTGTCCAGGTGCATTGTCTCCCAACTGACCTGTTCCCGACAATATCGAGCACTAAGGTTTCCATTAGAGAGCAGTATCTCGTAGTAGCGTAGGAGAGTCCATTAGAGTGCGATATTCCGTGAGTTTGTGTGACCGGCGATAGAGAAGCCCTGACGCGCGCTTCAAGACGATTGTAACTCGGAAACTGACCTGATTAGTACATAAAAAGAGACCTATTGCGTAAGCTTATAAGAAACGAGTTTGTCCACACGGTTGATGGTTTCGCAAGATCGCTGGATGGTAAAGATGTCCGAGGCAGGGTACGATAACCGGGCGGATGGCAGTGGAGCTTCCAGCAGCAGCCTGAACCCGCGAACGCCGCCGAACTGTGCCCGCTGCCGGAACCACGGTCACAAGATCGGCCTGAAGGGACACAAGCGCTATTGTAAGTATCGCAATTGTACCTGCGAAAAGTGCTGCCTGACGGCCGAACGGCAGCGGGTCATGGCCCTGCAGACGGCTCTCCGAAGGGCGCAAACCCAGGACGAACAGCGGTTGCTGGTAGACGGAGAGGTGCCCGCCGAACCGGTACATAGCCTTCAAATACCAAAATTGTCTGACCTAAAAGAGATGATCCATAATTCTCAGCAGAGGTCGTTGATCGACTGCGACTCGTCCACCGGCTCGATGAACTCCACCCCGGGCAGCTCGTTGGTAACGCTGTCCCAGCACCGAAGATCACCCTGCTCCGCCGCGTCGGTCCACCCCAGCGAGGCTCAGCAAAACGTTGCAGGTAGGTGTGAGGCATATCTATTTCGTTATTCTCTCAATGTTTGTGGAGAACCGGCCGGAATTCAACATCGAAGTCGGTTTCTGTTCTATTGATTTATGATAAATTTCTCTCAAATGTTTGCGCGGAGGGTGGATTTTTGAGAGCTGAGTGGTGTAGAAACGAAATGGGCATCAAACGTTATGCGGCGCTGCTTGAAACAGGTTTATGTTAGGGGTTTCCTGTGTTTCATACAGTCACCCCATTGTTATGTATAGCACACAGATATGGATAAAAGTTGGATTAAGCAGTGAATATCCCATCAAATAGAGTTGCAATTGAGTAGAACACATTTTACCAACGTATAAAGCATCGTAATCAATTATAATATACTTAAGCAAAATACAATGGGGAAATAATTTGTCAACCACATTTCTAGAAAATTTGATTCATACATGTGTGCTTTTGAAAGCCATATACCACATTATGTTTGATTCATATCTCTTATAATATGAGTCGATTTATCGCGAAATTTTTCAAAATGTCCTATGTACCAATGAAAGATACTCTCTTATCTCGCTCTGTTTTGAACATAACAACTGAAACTTTTGGGAAGTTTTTCACTATAGATAAAAAAATGTCCTTGACTAGCGTTTCATACAAAAAAAAAAAAAAAACGCAACCAAAAATGTTAATGTGGTTCAGTGATTGATTAAAGAGGAAGTAAACTAAGATAGTGTCTCAATGTTGGATAGGTCATTTAGAAAAGGTCCGCGAGATTGGATCCATAATAATGATTCTCCTCTCTCACTGATCCGCATCTGTGGGATGGACAACGTTTGTAATTTCTATCGGTATCGAAAATAATCGCGCATTTTCGGGCGTATTCCAGAAAACAACAATGAAATATACTGAAGCAAATGTGCACAATTTTCATTACATGATATTATTCAATGGGGTAGGTGGGCGACAAAATAGATTCATTAATGTTGGATAATAGGGGCGTTTGTCATTATCCCTAAATCAAAGAGGCGCAAATTCAACGATATGATATTACTCCATAAGGTGGACCGAAAAATGTTCCAGGGTCATAAGGGCTCAGTTTCTCTATACGATTCTATTCAATAAGGGTATGTGAGCGCAAAAATTTTCACAATTCCTAAATAATAGGGGCGTAATTTTCATTACATGATAGAATCCTTATGAGAAAAAAATAATAAATTTCATACATAAAAAAAATGAACTATGGTGCCCGAAAGGGGCAATTCTCATTACAAAAAGCTAAAAATAGGCCAGGATACAAGAATCATAGGGGGCATTTTCTATTATATAATGAAAATTTGAAAGAAAAAGTGGGCGGGAAATTGTTATATTTACTGAGCGTAATTTTCATTGGATGATATTATTCAATGAGAAGAGATGGGTTGAAAAATTGTACTCACAAACTTACAGATGCCTGAAAACAATACTTTTAATTAAATTCAAAACACATTTTATTTAAGTGTGTTATGAGATACCAATCAATTACTTTTCCTCAAATTCTTGGAAATCACCCGCTTGTCCAACATTTCCGAAAACCATTCTCTACCCGTCTCGAGCGCCGATCTTCTACTTATCAGTCCTTCTCAGCAAATCCACTGAACATAGTTAATCTGTTCACGGCAATACTCCTTACCCCCTTCGCAGCCATTATTCGCTATCTTGTTCGCAAGACGAGACGTGACGACTTTCAGCTAATTGCAAAACTATTAATAGCATCCTCCGGTGATGTCTGCCGTCTCGCATTCTTAACCGGAGAGCATCAACAGTTAATAATCATCTGGCATCTACTCCAGTGTCCGCCAGGAACCTTCCGTGCGACCGAATAAATCGGACCAAGATAAATCCCTAAATTCAATTAAATCTTAATTGTGAACAAATTGATTATTGTATGTAAATTGGTGTTCTTTTCATTATCTTCCTGGACCCGCCGGCTAGAGGTGCGACAATGAAGCGATAAACGCTACTCCACGAGAAGAGGGCCCTCCTCAATTAAGTCGCAGTATGTGATAATTTAGCACACCGAAACGCGTAGATCGGATGACGATGCGGTGACGTCGACCGAGACGCTGCACAGTGGGGTACCTGGAGCGAATTCGTGGCCATAAGTTCAAATTAAAAAAAAATGGATTTTTGATTTCGCAAAACAGAGTAAATAGTATGGACAGAGCCTACTTCTCTACTACTGTAGACGTCTAACAATATTGAAAAAATATGATAACATTGCAAAAAGTCATGTTTCAGCATTTTTTAAACTATATACTTAAAGTTTTTGTGTTTCTACACTACACTACACTTCTTGTTAATGAACCTAAGAACAGATTCTGCATAGAGCAATCCAAGAATCATTTATTTTTTTTATTTCATTTTATTCGTTCATTACTTAGAACATCCAATGTCAAAACATTAAAACAAATGTCGATTGGCACGATAAATGCTTTATATATTTAGGTTAAGCTAGGTCAAGTGCTTTTAGAAGCGATTTTTTGGCTTGCATAAGTAGGTGAATTCGATTCACCTGTGAAAATTCTGATTAAGGCTGATTTGCTGCGGACAATAAAAGTAATCGCATATCTCGATGCGTCGAAATTTTTTTCTCAGGAATGGTCAAGAAAGTCATATTTCTTTGATTGTTGTACGCTGCTGAAAAGAAATGTAATTTCAAATGGGGCTCTCTGTAGGAAATTTCTTGACCAACTCAGTCAAGGAGTTTCTTTACCTTTCTGGTGTAAAACAGCATACTAAGCTTTACACGGAAAATGAAAGGCAGAGTATGGTGGAGCAAAAGTTCGACCTTTGTGGTATAACCAATATTCTTAGAAAAAAAAAACTATAACAGTTCAAAGGCAAAAAATATCACACAGTGGATTTCCCACATATTGGCTACAATTTCACTGAAAAACTTGTGTCAAAATATCCATTCCTAGTTATAATAGTTTCAAAAATGGTTGTCTTGAAAGATCTTTTTCCCCAACGGTGTGGGGCAAGAGTTTGAATCAAGGACAAGGGCTAAAGTTCATTGACTTAAATAAAAAATATCAATACTCTTAATCAAAATATGATGTTTGTAAGAAAATACTCACTTAATTTTGGACAGATTTTTTTTTTGCAAAGCTAAGGTAAGATGTGAAATTTTGATGGTTTTTGTTACACGATCAGGCATATTTAGAAAAATTTCAAGATACTATTAAGGGCTTAGGAAATCTACAAGTTTTTTTTGTGAGATAAAATAGGGCTGGAACTTTTGCCCCACCATTAGCATTGCGAAAGCTGGGGAATGGGAAAGGATGATTGATTGAATACCTACTTACGAAAGATGCAGAGAACTCAACGACTTCTCATAGACATTACGGGATGTTGTGGAATGTTGATGAAAAGGGTAGTGCCATTGGATACGATTGGTAGACGTTCTGGCCGACAAATGGTTAATATTTACGCATTGTGATCATGCGCTGCTGATCAGAACAAACTCAACAAATTCCTTTTTCGAAACTCCTCTGCAATCGTTTTTCATATTCCATCCATTTTTCAATCAACATGCTTAACACACACAGGAGATAAAAAAACGAGTCGCGTGAAACGCATTAAATTGCTGGAGATATCACAGAGCACTTTCGAGCAAAACGGATGCAAATCATCTCCTGAAAAAAAAAAAACACTCTTATCACTTTGAAAACAATATTTCCACAGAACATTTGCTCGTGGCATAGCACCATCCGCCATCACAAGTCGAATAAAAAAAAAAAAAAAACGTAGAGCGAGGTAAACGTGACACAAAATTCGAAACGCAGCCGTCCGCGCGCACGGCTTGCTGCGATCTCGGCTGGAACTTTTGCCCCACCATGGGTCAAAATTGGTTTCAAAACATTTATGGAAAACCTATTTCATTGAAAAGCTATCTGATGATTTGCATAACTTGGCGCTTACATTAAAAATCTATTCTAATAATATTTTATTTCCATTTTGTTCCATGCAGTGAATTTGCTACCGAAAACGACAATTTTCATGAAAAAACAAATTGCTATAATTTTCTCAAATCTCAATCAATTGATTTCTGTAATATTTGAGGTGAAAGTCCCATATGTTCAAGTATGCGAACCACCGTAACATTAATAACCTTTGTTTTGAATTGAGCTTAAAATCTCCAAAATAAAAAACTTTTATACCACTCTATTCTAATGCGTTATTAATGATCAAGAATCCATCATTCAACAAACAACAATCATCAAAAATTGAAAACCAGTTAAAATTAGAATCTTGGTTTAAATTTGTCGCGTATTTGTGATTTTCAGCGAAAACACTGGTTTATAAAAAATGTAAAACAATTACGGTTATATTCCTCTTATCCAAATATTAAGAGATGTTTATTTATTATGTTTATTTAATGTTTATTTATTTAATGCGTTTATTTGATGTGATGTTCAAGAATATTAAAAACACTTTTTTTATGTTAAAAAATTAACTTAGTTTTTACACACGACATCGTATAATCAGGTTTTGCTAACTTATAAAATAAACTGTAATGCTGGCAGTGCGTCAAGAAAGCCCGAACAAGCGTCGTTTTTTTCTTCTCCCTCTCAGGATGCGCGTTCTTTTTGCCGGGCAGTTTTTCTCCTTCTCGGTTTTTGCGTTCTTTTTGCCGGGCAGTACGCAGTGTTGCCAGAAGTACAGATTTATCTGGAAAGGTACCAATTTTCTAATACTTTTTAGAACAGATTCTGTACGATACAGATTACAGATTTTCTCTTAAAATTACAAATTCGTACAGATTTTTGGAATTGACGATTTTTGTTACAAATTTGGAAATAATTTCATCAAAACTATGATTGAAAGATACTATTTTTATAGAATTTAGTAATTATCATATAATGAGTAATATTATTATAATTAATAAAATATGTTGAATTTCAAAATTAAATGAGAACGATTCTTTTCAACAATTCACGTTGATTGTGGTAGGTACAGATTTTTAAAATCTCTAATACACAGAAAGTAAAGATGTATGTACGAAGATTTCTGAGCCTTCGGTACAGATTGAAATGTGGCAACACTGGCAGTACGTCGATCAAGCCTGAGCAATCATCCGTTTTTTCTCCCTCTCGGGTTGCGGGTTCTTTTTGCCGGACAGTGCGTGAGAAAGCCCAAGCAAGCGTTAGTTTTTTGCCCTCTCGGGTTGCGCGTTGCCGGGCAATGCATTGAGAAAGCCCGAACAAGCGTTAGTCTTTTTTCCCCTCTCATGATGCGCGTTCTCTTTTCAGGGAAGTGCGTCGAGAACGCCCGAGCAATTCGCGACTACGAAGCAAAAAGAGATTCCACAAAGCACTCGCATCAACGAAAAACCTCGTAAGGTACTGTCATCTAACCGAAGAAAACATCAGCAGCTTCGTAATAGCGAATCATCCGTTTCTACTCCCTCTCGGGTTGCGCGTTCGTTTTTCCGGGCAGTACTTCGTGAAAGCTCAAGCATTCGTGTTCTTGTTTTTCTTTGTAATCAGAGCGATTTTTTGCATGAAAAGCAAAAGTGTTATTTTTCTCGCGTCTCTGAAGTGATTTATTTTTTAAATTTTCGCTAAATTTATGATCTCGCCCTAAAAGCCATTGGTAACCAAGTATGTAGCTTGTTGTTAACAAGTAAATGAATGGGTTTACACATAATTCAACAATGTTACGACGAAGAGAAGATTCTTCTCTACCTCCAAATGGTGATAGTTTTTATCTTGGTCCATTCATTTGCTTAGAAACAAGGATCTACACATTCGATTACCAATGCACAGTGAGAAAATCGGGCTCCAAAACGCGACTAAATGCAATATCTCAGCTGGGTAATGGTTTCAGGAAATGATTTTGACCATTCTAGATCGGAAAAAGGCTGCTGAATCGATTGGTGGCGGTCCCATTGACCGGAGACTTCGCCCTGGCCACCTAGAGCCCTGGAACCATCCTGAGTTCCTTACGGCAAGTAGAATTATTGGAACTGATATAAACTGTCATGATTTCGTTTTGCTGCGGAACAGCACACGACAATATTTTTGCATGGCGGATTTAGTGATATGAATTATTGACCATTATGGCCATTTCATGGTTCCGGAACTAACCCGGAACATCCGTAAAATTGGCAATATTGAAAAAATAAAAAGTTCTGATGGTTCCTTTGTCTCTTGTTGATTAGAAAGAAGTACTCTTCCAATTCGTATTTAGTAATCTGAATGTTTGACCATTACGGCCATTTTATGGTTCCGGAACTAACCCGGAACATCCGTAAAATTGGAAATATTGAAAAGAAAACAAATGTTTTGATAGTTCCTTTATGTCTTGTTGATAAGAAAGAAGTATTCTCACAATTCGTATTTAGTAATCTGAATGTTTGACCATTACGGCCATTTTATGGTTCCGGAACTAACCCGGAACATCCGTAAAATTGCAAATATTGAAAAAAAAAAATGTTCTGATAGTTCCTTTGTCTCTTGTTTGTTAGAAAGAAGTATTCTTACAATTCGTATTTAGTAATCTGAATGTTTGATCATTACGGCCATTTTATGGTTCCGGAACTAACCCGGAACATCCGTAAAATTGCAAATATTGAAAAAAAAAAAAATGTTCTGATAGTTCCTTTGTCTCTTGTTTGTTAGAAAGAAGTATTCTTACAATTCGTATTTAGTAATCTGAATGTTTTACCATTACGGCCATTTTATGGTTCCGGAACTAACCCGGAACATCCGTAAAATTGGAAATATTGAAAAGAAAAAAAATGTTCTGATAGTTCCTTTGTCTCTTGTTTGTTAGAAAGAAGTATTCTTACAATTCGTATTTAGTAATCTGAATGTTTTACCATTACGGCCATTTTATGGTTCCGGAACTAACCCGGAACATCCGTAAAATTGGAAATATTGAAAAGAAAAAAAAATGTTCTGATAGTTCCTTTGTCTCTTGTTTGTTAGAAAGAAGTACTCTTCCAATTCGTATTTAGTAATCTGAATGTTTGACCATTACGGCCATTTTATGGTTCCGGAACTAACCCGGAACATCCGTAAAATTGCAAATATTGAAAAAAAAAAATGTTCTGATAGTTCCTTTGTCTCTTGTTTGTTAGAAAGAAGTACTCTTCCAATTCGTATTTAGTAATCTGAATGTTTGACCATTACGGCCATTTTATGGTTCCGGAACTAACCCGGAACATCCGTAAAATTGCAAATATTGAAAAAAAAAATGTTCTGATAGTTCCTTTGTCTCTTGTTTGTTAGAAAGAAGTATTCTTACAATTCGTATTTAGTAATCTGAATGTTTGACCATTACGGCCATTTTATGGTTCCGGAACTAACCCGGAACATCCGTAAAATTGCAAATATTGAAAAAAAAAAATGTTCTGATAGTTCCTTTGTCTCTTGTTTGTTAGAAAGAAGTATTCTTACAATTCGTATTTAGTAATCTGAATGTTTTACCATTACGGCCATTTTATGGTTCCGGAACTAACCCGGAACATCCGTAAAATTGGAAATATTGAAAAGAAAAAAAATGTTCTGATAGTTCCTTTGTCTCTTGTTTGTTAGAAAGAAGTATTCTTACAATTCGTATTTAGTAATCTGAATGTTTTACCATTACGGCCATTTTATGGTTCCGGAACTAACCCGGAACATCCGTAAAATTGGAAATATTGAAAAGAAAAAAAAATGTTCTGATAGTTCCTTTGTCTCTTGTTTGTTAGAAAGAAGTACTCTTCCAATTCGTATTTAGTAATCTGAATGTTTGACCATTACGGCCATTTTATGGTTCCGGAACTAACCCGGAACATCCGTAAAATTGCAAATACTGTAAAAAAAATGTTCTGATAGTTCCTTTGTCTCTTGTTTGTTAGAAAGAAGTACTCTTCCAATTCGTATTTAGTAATCTGAATGTTTGACCATTACGGCCATTTTATGGTTCCGGAACTAACCCGGAACATCCGTAAAATTGCAAATACTGTAAAAAAAATGTTCTGATAGTTCCTTTGTCTCTTGTTTGTTAGAAAGAAGTACTCTTCCAATTCGTATTTAGTAATCTGAATGTTTGACCATTACGGCCATTTTATGGTTCCGGAACTAACCCGGAACATCCGTAAAATTGCAAATATTGAAAAAAAAAAATGTTCTGATAGTTTCTTTGTCTCTTGTTTGTTAGAAAGAAGTATTCTTACATTTCGTATTTAGTAATCTGAATGTTTGACCATTATGGTCATTTTATGGTTTCGGAACTAACCTGAAACATCTGTAAAATTTTCCATATTGAAAAAAAAACTGATAATTCATATGTTCTTTGTTTAAAATTAAGTATTGTTACATATTGAAACCTGGAACATCTGTAAAATTTTCCATATTGAAAAAAAAAAATCTGCATGTTTGATCACTTCGATCATCTTATAATTCCGTTATTAACCCAGAACATCCGTAAAACTAGCAATATTGAAAAAAGCTGATCAACTTTGGTAAGCTAGATTTCAGTTATTTATGGACCTTTTTGAATGAAATTTTCACAGAACATCAAACATATCGTTATTCCAACATGCAATTTTGAATAAGTTTTACAATCATGAGTTTGAAAGTAATAGCAACTTTCATAAAGACGAAAATTAAAAACTGTTACATAATAACTACATAAAGCAAACTTGTCCATCTTGTCAAAATCTACAACTTTGCTGCAGGTACCGTAATCCGGGGTAACATTGATCAGCGGGGTAACATTGATCGGGATGACTCATCTTGTTAAACGTTCAAATAAAGATTTATTGATGAAACATTTTCGAACCATGAATGGTGCCTCTCTTGCCAAAATTGCGTTTAGTTCATGCGCAAATTTGTCAACTTTTTGAAACAATGATTTTTATCATTTTCACTGACACTACCGAAAATTCATGTCTCACATGAGTTCTGCAGACGATGTGATCAAGGAAAATGCGGGTGTTACTAAAAATGGCATCGCCGAAAACGATTCCGTTGTCAAATCTTTCATAAGTTTATTCAATTAGGCAACATTAACTAATTACTATTACGAATGTAGAATTTCCTGAGGAAATTGCCTACTTTTAGGCGTATTCCGCGGTTCAAGGTGTTTTTAATTTTGAAATAACTCAAAAAGTAAATGACTTGTAAGAGTTTGGTCTTCATATTCGGCTTCAGGGGCCCTGATTTTAGTAAGTAACGACATTTTCAATATTAGCGAACGTTGTTTACTTGGGTGATCAATGTTACCCCATATCAGCTGAATTAAAAAATCACTCAAAACATTTATTTAAACATGTTTAAATCTTTCGAAAAACAAAATAAAGTACATAGTTAGGAGCGGTGGGTGCCAGTACTTGTTTTAAAAATATGAAACTTGTAACATTTGTATTGTGAAATGAAAAATTTAAGAAAAACTAAAAAAAATGATCAATGTTACCCCGGATTACGGTACCATAAAACTAGTCCTTAAATTTATTTGGTTATGTCAACTAAGTCCTCAAATCTTTTCTCAACTTATCGAACCAAGATTGACATGTAATTGTATGCAAGTTGAAATTGTATTGCTCCAAGAAATCATTCATTTCAAATGAAGAAAAAATCATAACATTAGAAATTTAAAAAGCCTTCTAATTGACGCACAATTTAAAACCGGAAAAAATAATTACAATACCAGGAAAAAGTCTGGAAACTAAAAATAGGGTTCCAATGGTCTACAGGGTAGCCATATTCATTTCATTTCCCCATGAAACATAAAGTAAAATACAAATTTATCGGCAAATACATCTCTTTTACAGCTATTTTTAAATTCTGAGTCAGTTCACATAATTTTAACTTTTTCAAAGGTATTCGGCAATTCATCAAACAAGAATTTGATTTGAAGCCCCTCGTGCCATGGAATGCAATGATAGAACACCGCAAATCAATAATACCGTCATTTTCAAGTCCAAACTGGGAAAAAGGATGCCTGTCGTGTAGTATACCCATTCGTAACCTAATAAAAAATTATGTGAGAAGAATAATGGAACTTCCAACTATAAGATCAAGGCTAAATTACATTGCAAATTCCTTAAAACCCCCAGTCGTAATTGACTGCTTAATGAGGATTGCTGGGGGTCTGGATTCAGCAACTGGAATTTCTCAGTACAACCAGGGCAGTATTCTCGGTAGCGACGATTCCCCCCTATCAGAAAATTTTATGTGTTTACAATTAATAACTAGTTCTGGGGAAGAAATTTACAACAATCCTAACCCGCAATCAGATTTCTACTGCCGTACAAGATCACTAAGCTGGACTAAAGAGACCGATGCGATCACATTGGAAATGTTCACCAAATTTTATGAAGAGGTAAATGGAATAAAAACTAACCCCGTGATTATCACTGTGGATAATATTCGTCTTCAAATAACTGCAGAAGCGGTATATTCTGTGATAGACGACAAAGCTGCTAATGCTATCGTCGGCAATAAAAATACCCACGCCTGTCCAGTGTGTATTTCAGGACCAGATGTAGTTATAGGTCCATCATATTTTTACTCCCGTTTGAACTCCACGGAATGGTTGATTCGTAACGCTGCCAAAAAGAGGATTCCCAATAATCCAGCATTGAAACATCCGGAAGTGCAGTCAGAGCATAGAAGAATTTCAAACAAACTTGAAGATCGTTTCAAAGCGCATGTTGACCGACCAAAGCCAGGTGGTTGTGGAAGCTCGAATAACGGAAATCTTGCTCGCCTTCTACTCTCCGATCCTACAGCGTTTTCTGATATTTTGGGAATAAATAGAAAATTAGGGGGAAAATTTAAGAATAATAAGCAGTTTGGCACTCTCATCGCAAAGGCTCAAACCCGAGAAATTTAAAATTTTATACGAGGAGTTAGAAAAAAAAAAACATACTGACAGAATTCCCTTTTATAAAAAAGTTGCCACCTTGCTTGCATAAGTACAAACACTTATCGGAGTACATCACCAAATTGGTAAGTGTACTGTTAGCTTAAAGTGTATAAAATATTGTCTGGTTTTTTATTCTAGCCTTACACTATGAATTTTGTTGATGAGCAGGCAGGTGAACGCATGCACAAACGGCATAAATTTTCGAGGCCTAACATAGCCCGAAAAACAACTCCGGAAGATAACATGTACGATATTATAGTTGCAGCTTTGGCGTGGTCTGACATCAAAATATCGTACACTACGTTTAAAAAACGACGAAATTGCAACGCTAATGAAGACCATGATATTGATTTGGCGCAATATTATGAAGGTCATCAAACGGAGATCGAAAACAAGGTATCAGCATAAACGGATGAGGAAAGCTCTGAAGAATTGTCTAGCGAAGAGAGTTCAATGTCTGATAACGAAAGACGAGCGTCATTTTTGTTTTATTTTTTTTGTCAATGTTTGTTAAAAATTGTTGATTTTTCTTCGTTAGTATTTGATTTTTAAAGTTTTTTTTGTATTTTTGTTTATTAACGTTTATTGTTTAATTGTTCATACTTGATTAATGTTATAGGCATAAGAAATGTGGCTAGAATTCTTAAAAATAACAATAAGAAATAAAAGATAAATATTTTGTTTCCATTCTCACATTTCATATATTTTTTTTCTATGTAGCATTTACATAATATGTTATTCTTTGAGTACCAATCGGAATTTTTGGAACAACCAGTTTACGAATTGGTAATTCAGTTTTTTTTTATCATAAATATGTCTCAAGAGGGGCATCATATAAGAGATTGAAGGAATACCATTGAAAGTTTTAAATAACTACCTTTTACAGGACGGACAAGAAGAACAACATATGATTTACTATAGAATTGAAGATGCTTGTTTTACGAAATGAAATCTTTAACTTTGTTTAACTTTGACGTTTAAGAGAAAACTAATTATATCTTATAACAAAGACCTCAACTATCCACAACATCGTCGAATACTAGTTGGACGATGTACAGAAAACCATTTACGATTTCATTACTAAATACGAATTGGAAGAGAACTTCTTTCTAACAAACACTAACTATCAGAACATATTTTTTTATTATTTACAATTTTACGGATGTTCCGGGTTAGTTCCGGAACCATAAAATGGCCGTAATGGTCAAACATTCAGATTACTAAATACGAATTGTAAGAGTACTTCTTTCTAACAAACAAGAGACAAAGGAACTATCAGAACATATTTTTTTTTAATATTTGCAATTTTACGGATGTTCCGCGTTAGTTCCGGAACCATAAAATGGCCGTAATGGTCAAACATTCAGATTACTAAATGCGAATTGTAAGAATACTTCTTTATAATCAACAAGAGACAAAGGAACTATCAGAACATATTTTTAAATATTTACAATTTTACGGATGTTCCGGGTTCGTTCCGGAGCCGTAAAATGGCCATAACGATCAAACATACAGATTACTAAATCCGACTTGTAAGAATACTTCTCTCTTATCAACAAGACATAAAGGAACTATCAGAACGTTTGTTTTCTTTTCAATAATTCCAATTTTACGGATGTTCCGGGTTAGTTCCGGAACCATAAAATGGCCGTAATGGTCAAACATTCAGATTACTAAATACGAATTGGAAGAGTACTTCTTTCTAATCAACAAGAGACAAAGGAACCATCAGAACTTTTTATTTTTTCAATATTGCCAATTTTACGGATGTTCCGGGTTAGTTCCGGAACCATGAAATGGCCATAATGGTCAATAATTCATATCACTAAATCCGCCATGCAAAAATATTGTCGTGTGCTGTTCCGCAGCAAAACGAAATCATGACAGTTTATATCAGTTCCAATAATTCTACTTGCCGTAAGGAACTCAGGATGGTTCCAGGGCTCTAGGTGGCCAGGGCGAAGTCTCCGGTCAATGGGACCGCCACCAATCGATTCAGCAGCCTTTTTCCGATCTAGAATGGTCAAAATCATTTCCTGAAACCATTACCCAGCTGAGATATTGCATTTAGTCGCGTTTTGTAGCCCGATTTTCTCACTGTGCAATGGCTTATAGGGTAAGATCAAACTTTGCACAAAGAAGCATTTTAGTACGACGCATATTGTTGCCAAATATGAACTCTGTAGCTTTCAAAAAACCCCACTGCCGAAGTAAATCAAAAGTGCAAAGAATAGGATCCGGCTCCCTATTTTTCTCTTTTCACCATTAATAAAAACTTCTTTTGAATGGATCGACATCTATATTGACGTTTATTTTGAATCTTTTACCAAAATTTTCTCGAGACAAAAATATAAATTAGCTTTAAGTATAAGTCGTATTTTTCCTCTTTCTCTATGGATCGTATCACCGACCAAAGGTGACTCCCAGATCTTTTCCTGTTTCACTAATAAACACCCTTCCCGTGATGATTGTGGAGATGCAGAGGTATTCTCGGTCTCTAGAAGCAACAATCATTACACCCTAACATTCCTTCCCCATCCCAACTGACTCAATAATATTAGATCTGCTCAAATTGCACTCCGAGAGTAAGCGAAAAGTCCCATCCCTTATTCATTTGGATCGCAGTGCAATTATTACCAGTTCCGATCAATCACGGAGTAGCAACCATTGACATGTTCAGTCAGTCTATGCTATGCTATGCATGTTGGTGTCCCAGAACGACATCGATAACGAGAATCACAGATTTTTTTATACAAACCAAATATTTTTGTGTTTTAGGTTTTTCTTTAGGGGATATTAGATACTACTCGTAATATGATTTTTGAACTAATGATCTTTTACACAGATCTAAAAAATATTTTTAATCAATGTTGCTGAATAACGATCGGAAACGCGAGGCACGATGAATTTTCGTCGGCATCAAAACAGAATCTGCGAATAAACACAAACTACCGTTCGGGCGCTTTATTCGTTCGTGTTTCATTTTCGGATCGCTGTTTCTCCCGACGCTATCATCGGGTGATTTTCCATCGCTTGGTAATGTGAACGGTATGATCCACGCTGCCTGCTCTTCGCGAAGAGCAGGAAAATAGTCATTTCGATCATCTTCATGCAGGCTCGCAACAATCACGCTAAACTTGCTCCGCTCAAAAATGAATGCCGAGCGCACAAAATTGGCCACTTTTCGTGCAACACAGATTCTGTGCAAAGGGGCTGTACACAGTTTTGTGCAAACGGTGGTAAACAAAACTGAATAGGCCAGGAGAAGTGGATGAACTTGTCATTCATTTTCCTGTCAAAATTCATACAAAATCTACTTTTTCTCTGCTATAAATTCACTCTAGGTGAACCACTTCCCCTGGCCTATGAGTGAAATGCGCACAGAGGAGGAACGCTTGGAATGCGAAATTCGCTTCCATTTTTGTTTTGCTTCTGAAAACATAAAAAAACATTCTAACTTTAAAGTTTTTTAGACATTTTTTTCATTTGAATAGCCGAAGCGGAAGCAAATGGGGAAAAAACTTTCGAATTTGCGACCATCCCGGCTTTTGCTGCCGCGCGGGAGATCATTGTCAGTTCCGTTTCCATCGATCCAGCCGAAGGCAACACGTCGGCAACTCACAGAATGAGTGCGACCTACACAGGATTTTAACTCAGTCAGCCAGTTCTGCATTGGTTGTCTCATTCTGTATAGTTTTAACACATGCGCTGCGTGGAGCTGGCTTAGCGTGGAGTGTTTGCTTGACTTTACGAGAAGAAGCAACCTTGCAATGAATCAGGAGAATGATAAATGAATCCTACGAGTGGAAAGGGTGGAAAGGCTTCGCGGACCACTTATCGGTGTGTTCATTTCGCTTCTTCGGGGTTGCATGCGTTCGCTTTTTGCGATGCCTTTCGTGACGCAAAAATGAAAAATGAATTTTGGCGAATGTTGGATCGCGAAGATGCGTCGATCATTGTTCACGAAGAAGATCCATCGCAACACTGTTTTTAATCAATATATTTGTACGTATTTAGCTCAAGCACTTTGCATCATAGATGTTTCACATAAATTTTCATAAACATTAATTTGGTTCTGCTAGAGAATAGTTGGTTAAATTCGAAAACTTTATATAGTTTTCTACTAATATAATGCAGTTATGTATGTCTTATGAGGCATTGCAATAGGAGTTAAAATAACACATTTTATAGTTACTTGAGTAAATCATACTTTTCGATGGGCAAGATATAGTTTTGATTCATCCATTTTTAACGTTAACATAAGGATTTGTTTCTGACCATTTCAAATTGACAATAGGCCTTTTTTGATTCTATTCAAATTTCCTATACGTAGTTCGAAAAAGCGTATTTTTAGATTTTTATTGCATGTGTCCCCTGACAAAGAATTAGAGCGATTTATAAGAAATTTGTTTGAGGTGCTTAAATGTCACGTCATTTTAGAAAACATTAGATAAACAAATCGTTCAAAATTCAAAATATTTTCTTAGTGTGTGGAAATCAGATTTTCATCTACACTTGTCTTGAAATGGCAGTAAGTTGAAGTCGTGTCCAACCTCTTTCTCTCTCTCTTGGCACCAAAGACCAAATATTCTCATTCCAGGAAGAACTGTTTTAGTTCAACGATAAACTAATGTCTACATTTGAATTAAATTGCACTTTTACCGAAATTAAAACCACCTTCAGCTTTTAGCACTTTTAATGTTTGGTATACCCACTAGTTGCTATTATATTCAAATTTACTGACAAGTGCCTATAAGATACAAAAAAACCTAATCATATTGTTGGCTATTATCTATATAATGTTGTTTTTTTATTAATTGAATAGTATACTATAAATATGTATGGAAGAAATAGCCTCAATGTATGCAGAAATGACATGGTGCTATATATGGTATCGTCAATTTTATTTTAGGGAAAATTTAAGGATCCAATTATTTTTTTCCATCCAAAGGTGTTACAATATGAAATACATTAAAGTGTATGTAAAGAGATTACCTCATCTCTAGCTCTCTTTCGATTATAGCAGTGCAACCGAACATCGCGATAAATGTCGAATGCTTATAGCACTGAGTGCAATACCAAAGCTTTTGTGAAGTTTTTTACCATAGCCTTCGATATATAGTAATGTCTAATGTAATCAATGTTCTTGGCTAGCGTTTCACACAAAAAAAAACGCAACAGTAAAGGTTAATGTTGCTCAGTTATTGATTGAGAAGAAAGTAAACCAAGAGATTAGTAGATAGGTCCTTTTGTAAAATTACGCGTGAAATGATTTAAAATATTTATGAACTGTGGGAAAATCAAATTTGTTTCATCGTTTGTTTAACAGCCAGAGGCTCACTTCCATGTTCCAAGTAGAACTATTTTCACTAATTTGATGAACAGTCATCAAAAATGCACGAAAATGGAATGCTTTCGGATACATTTACTGATAGGTGCTATACCAATTTTTAGACTTCATAGAGGCATAAGGGGCCTAGGGCCCCTTCTTAGCTGAGTGGTTAGAGTCCGCGTCTTTTCGTAAAGGAAATTTCATTGACTTCCCTGGGCAACTTTGGCAAAGAAAGCTCTCAGTTAATAACCGTGGAAGTGCTCATAAGAACACTATGCTGAGAAGCAGACTCTGTCCCAGTGAGAACGTATATGCTATTAGGAAGAAGAAGCATAAGAAGATCATTATGTATGTATGTAGGTAGCCACCAATCCTTGCTTGAGTCTTGCTCTGCATGCGGCTCTACTCAACAGTAAGGTCAAATTTTATTACCAATCTGCATTCAACATATCGCTGTATGAAGGGCCAAAAGGGGGGTGGCGGACCCGTAAGTAGAAACACTTACGCGAAACCCGCGGGAAATAGAGAATCTCCTTCCAGCCATATGATCCAACAGATTGATTATTAGAATTTGCAATACTTGTCGAGCATTCCACGGAAAGGTTTGTTAGAAGAAGGACGCGTCAAATCTTTTACAACTGTTGGGGAGAAAAGTACTATACGCGAAGGACTAACACTTTTCCTCCTGACTCCGATTGGCACTCCACTTCATTGTCCAGTTGTAAATTCAATGATGCCCTGATGCTCCCTCCCTCCCCAAAACATGATAAATTCAATTATAGTGATATGTTATATAGTAGAACAGATTATAATATATAGAATAATATGAAAATAAAATGGTAGTAACAATAAAATATGACGCAGTGAAACAGCATCTGAATGCATGCGGTATTATATCGGCCGACATATAATTTTCTTTTGAATATTTGTCCTACTGATGATATTAGGCTGGTCGAGGGAAGAATGATAAAAATAAACAAATAATTTGAATAAAAATAAAAAATCAGCGATTTGTTAATAAAGTTTCCAGATACATCAAAAACAAAATTCCAGCTTCCATATGTTTAGGGAGGACAAACAAAATAATATTACATCCGACGCTTCATTTCATTCGCTGTAGCCTACTGTAGTAACCAAGGACAATTACATTAAAGTCATTTTTAAGTAGCAACCTGTAGTACAAGGATGTTACGGCACATTCCCCTAGACTCCAGCTGACACCCTACTACATCGTCCATCTGTGACTTCTCTGATGCCCTAATGCACTCCCTCAAAACCCAGCATATAATAAATGAAATAATTATAATAAAATATATAAATTGGAATTTATAGTTGTATATGATATGAATATAGATGTTTCAGAATTTCCATTCTTTAAATGTGATGAATTTAAACCTTATTAGGAAGCATAAGAAGATCATTATAGGCAGAAAATAATTGTGCCCATGATTGAATCCAAATTACTCCTGTGTGCGCTGCTGCTGCTGCGAAACCGGCTTCCTCTTCTACTGGTAGGTATAGAGTGGCAAAGGGAACGAAATAAAAGAAAGAGAGCAAAAGGTTGCGCGACATCTCGCCGGGAAAAAGTTGCTCCCTCTGCTGGTTTTCCAGCGGATGGCCAAGGGCGGCGCGGAGATTCAACCGAAAGGTTCGCACCGCGAGGGCACAAGAGGAGGACATCCAGTAAACAAGAATCTCACGTTGCGGGCAGATGAGGGAGCATCCACGAACGACTTGACAATTTTGAACGTTTTTGCAATGTTGTACCCAAGTTACTACTAGCCAACTTATTCACCTGTTTAGGTTCATAAGGCTAATATAAAGCATGTTCGCTGTTTAATAGCACTATATTAGCATGCAGGGTAAATCCAAGTGCTATTTTGTTACTTGGCTGTGTAGTATGTTGTGAATCATTTATGGCCAACCCTTTTCCCTGCTTCAGAAAGTGATGGCATAAAAAGGGGAAGACTTGAATGGGAAACGGCAATGAGGAAGTGAATTTCTCGTTCTGCCAGGTTGAGATCGATGGGCTTTTAATTAGGATGAGCAGAAGGGATTTTTTAGCGCTGTTTGAGGTCAAATTTTGGGTGGACTGGTTTTTGTAAACTTGAAAGATCGGTTTCGGAATATCTGTGTGGATGAGTAATCGTTTGCGGAGAATGAACCGTATTTGGAAGGTAGCTAACGAACTTGACCCACACATGAAATAAGGTCTTTTTAGTTTGAATGTAACCTCATATGATTCTTAGTCCGTACTAGGAGTACTAGATCTGACTCTGTTTCCATCGATTTTATTGAAAATTTTACAGCGCTTGAAACTTGAATAATTACATAAATTTATACGTATTTTTTTTCTTTTATGAGTTCAAAATTTATAACCAGTTTATCAAAGTAAATGTTACAACAACATTTTAGAATCAATATAACTCAAAATATTGAAGGTCTAGCTTATTAGTATGATACCACGAATAAGTATTTTTTTTTTAGCACACTAAGTTTAGTAAATACGGAAATTGGATTGGATTGTTGAATTGGCAGATGAATATTGTTGTGGGGAAAATAGACCAATTTGAACCATCACTGCTCACAGTCACAGCAAACACTGAGCAGGTGGTGTACTTGTCAAAACACTGGATAGCATCGAAACATGCCCTATATGCAAATTAAGAGCCGGTTTAGTGCTTATTAAATGCATGTTTGCATCAGGCCTAGAAGCATTAATGATGCAGTAATAGGGTTTCTATGCGATTCAAGTGGTATTGTTAGATGTGTCAGCTATTATAATGCCTCTATGCATCTATGATACTGATTTAGGGCCTATTACTGGTGCTTGTGGTTACTTGGGTAGATGAGTCATGACGAGCATTCATGATAGCGCCATAACATTCACAGTCTGTGGTGGGTCTGTTTCATTGATAAGAGCTCCATCAGTAAACTTGCCATGTCCTTCTTTCAGTTTCCAAGTAAGATCCATTCACGTTCAATGGAGTTGTCGATATTCCTTTGCGAAAGTTTTGTGATAACATTTTGTAGCTGGGTGGCCTTTCTGTAGCTCGTTGTGCTTAATCTTCGTTGATCATGTGTAGTGTTTCTGTAGTTCCCCTTAAATAAATAATTCAATTTCCATTGGAGATTCAGCTCCACTGAGCATTATTTTCTTAAATCCGAAAGATTCTGTTTCAATCTGAAGTTTATATTATGTCTACAGTCTTGCGCTTTGAACACTTGGTTGCAGAATTGATTTTATTTCACAACTGAGTAGTGCGATAATAAATAAATTTTCAGCAGTAAGTTTCTCACAGATTCATACATATAAGATATTAGATTAATTTCATAACAAAGACATATGTGATGGAGCACGCAGATTATGCAAATCGAATGTACCTCGGATTTTGTCCCGCTAGACATCAGTATTTGGTCTATAATTTCATAATCGGAAGGCTACAAAATATTCTATCGGTGAAATGTGTAGGAAAACGTGATTTTTATTGATTTCCATAGTCTGTCTATGAAAAAATAGCTAAAAAGTGGAAAAAAAAATCTAAATTTTGCCGATGGAATATCGGAATATTTTAATTCCGATTATGTAAACATAACCCAATTTCTGAACTCTAGCGGAAAAAAATCCGAGGTATATTCGATTTGTATAATCTGCTGGTTTAGACATAGCGTGTGGAGATAAATAATATTTGCGAACAAGCTTTTTGAAACAAAGTTGATATACATATTTATCTATAGCTTTTATCTGACACAAAAATCTCTGAGAAATTCCAGAAAAAAAATCTTTATTTTTAAACATACCTATCTTTTTTTTAATTTTTCTTTGTAATTCTTTTTGTACCTGATTTTTAGCAATAATAAAAATTTGAGTTTTCACGGTACTTTTGGAACTACTAGGTTTTTATTTTTTCTCGAACATTTGTAATTTATTTTCCGTGTAACTAACGGAAAGACAGGTTTGAAATTATTTGAATACCAACCATCTTCTGTGATAGGTTGAATGTAGAAGAATATAAAAGGTATGATTTATTGTATTACACAATAAGTAAACCCAAGGCATACTTAGCAATGTAGCTCTGCCAGGAAGTGTCATACTTATATTCTTTACCTTTGCGTCCGTTTGGTTAAGCAGCGTTTGTTTATTACGTAACGTTAAAATTTGCAATTGGAAATTTGATTTGGATGGTTATTCTTTCTTTTGCTCAGAAACAACGAGCTACACACATTGTTACCAATGGCTTTTAGGGCGAGATCATAAGTTATGCGAGAAATGTCTACCTAAAGGCTCCGGTTGACCAATAAGTTGAAGCTCCATAGTAATGCTGTGTACGAATAGCGTGCTGTGTTTAGAAAAAAAAAACAATACTGTTTCCAATAATAAAATATAAAACGAATTTGGATTCTGCTTCCATTTATCACGTGAATTTATAATATGTAAACATCTTATTAATCCAAAAATATTCAATTTATCTTCAAATTCCCCACTGTGCGACGCGTGTACTTTGCGAACCCCACCATACCGTAAACTCACTTCGATTGCCACTCGTTCGTCTTCGGCCGGTCGTCGATTCAACACGTACCTATACGCTCACAAAAGGGTATCGAAATGCGATGCACTATTTAATAACAACCCGATCCAACGAAAACAAAACAATGCACATTGGGGAATTCCGAGCCCAAAGGTGGAAAAAATTGATAACTTCCACAATAGAAAGATAAAAAATAAGTTTTATAGCTCATTCGAAAGGAAATTTTCTCAAGAATCGATTGGTGATGGTTTCATGAATGTGGAGCCACTCTGGGATTAGCTATGGTGCCCGTTTTGCCCCGATTCCTTGAAAATTTTGGATTTTCATGTTGTTTTGAGTAAAACTGTTTTATTGTGGAGATTATTTCCCATGAAATCCATCATTTCTAGTCCATTCAACAATGTTTCACAGAGAACGTTATAAAAAGATGGAAATTTAGGGGATTATGGGGCCAAATGTACAATGCAATATTTTGAAAGAGAAATTTTTGTTTTAAATTTTTTCAACGTGTTTTATATTAAAATAAATTTTTAAATAGTCTAATAATCATGAATATAGCTTGCAGAAATAAGTTGTATTAAATTTTTTAGAATATGTATGATAATTATTTATGCTCTATGCAAAATATTGTGAATAATTTACCTTCTTATATCACAGATTCCAAACATTTCCAAACGATGTGCGATAGTTTGGGTAAACCATATTGATCTAAATGATCGATTGCCGTTAGCCTCATTGATAGGAGATAGTGGGAGCATGTAGTTTTTTGGCTATTTTTGCCCCAATTCCCCTAAAAACGATTTCTTTCATAATTAATTGAACATATATCTCCGAATTAAATTTATTATGTACTAAATTGTTTATTCAGTTGATACAGTATTGAAATCCTATAACATAGGAGATTATGGGGATCTTTTACACACAAATAAAAAAAAAAAACAAATAAGAACACTCAAAAATGGATCCATTGAGTAACCATCTGCAGTTTTTTTTTCTGATTGAAACAAATCACTCAGAATTAAATTAGTTACACAATCATACCTGAAGAAATTTCATGACAATAAAATTGCATTTTGAAGAAATTTCATGAGAATAAAATTGCGTGGAAGTGCCCAAGTAGCTCTGCCTGCACCCTACTACTGAAAAAGTGATCATAAACAAACAAAGTCTTCCATATATTTCAATATGGCATTTTGATTGAAGATGTAGTAGTTAATAATGCTTAATTCAAAATAAATTGACGCTTATACTGAGCTGTTCGGTAATCCAATCCGCATGGTTATTAAATTAATTAACTCATTACGCGTGGTAGAGATGGACAAATTATGGGTGTTCCTGAACGTTTTTTTCACAAAAAACTCTCGGAGCAATACTAATAGTGCTTGATCCTTTGCCTTGATTCTTTGTTGATTTTTTTATTATTATTGTGTTTCCTTTTTACTGTGTGTATTCTATTAATGCCTTTTCTTTTTCTCTCTGACGTTACGTCCCAACCGGGATGGAGCCTTCATCTCAGGTTGGTGTTCTTATACGCACATTCCCTGTTATTAACTGAGAGTGATTGACATTTAAAACTCGACAGTTTGGTCACTTGTTGTTGGTGAAAATTTCTAGTGGTTCTACAGATTTATGGTTTTGAATATTTGAGTTATGACTTCGATTCATTACCTCCTTAATCGTTACTGTGTTCGAAATACTAAACAAACAATGTTTTAGCAACGCATAATGCATCCCACTTACTTTCCTCACCTCATGTGATTGAATGTTGAGCAGCTCTATTTACTTGCCTGCCATTAGGTTTGTTTTCCCTTCTGTAAAATAAAACGTATAATATGATGCTTCAAACTTGAGCTCCCCGTTTAACTAGGCTTAATCCCGAATCTACCTTGAATCTCATCACACGAAGCTGCAATTTTCTGCAAAACCGATTTTCCCCTCGAATTACCCGGGCAAGAATCGCGTGCTGCGCTGCGCCAACTAACCAAGGGGAGAAGAACCTTTAACGAAGCAGCTCAAATTTAATTTGTCTCTACCAACAGTGGAGATAGCAACTTTTGTAGAACTGCACCAACCGCACTTAGTGACTTAGTTAAGGAACGCCTTTAGCATACCACAGAACCCATTTCGACTGGGATTCGGAGTGGATCTGGGTTGGGATTGTTTTTTACACCGTCCCCAACGCACAATGATCCGAGTCGACGATTTAGGAGGAAAAAAAGTTTCTCTGTTTTTGTAGATTTCAGACGTAGGGAGTCGATCCCGGTTATGAACCCTTTGCGTATTATGGACCCCCTACAGAAAAACATAAATTAACAATAAGAATCCTATTTCCTATGAAAATTCACCGGGGGAACTTCGATTGCATTGTAAGTCAGCTGTTTCAGGCAAAATATTTGGTTTGAGCTGCATTAATACAGATATTTGAACAGTTTTGTAAAAGAAACCACACAAGAGGGTCCATAATTAGCATTTCCAGGTGGGTCCATAATAGGCATGTCGGCAGCGAGCCGGATTACATGGGAATCAAATGGAGGGTCCATAATAGGAAACGTCAAATTTGTAAACATTCCTATGGACCCTCCCGGGGTCCATAATAGGCATTCGGGCAACAGTTTAGTATGTTTCATAGGCGTACTATGAAGTGAAGACATTGAACTTGTTTTTCGACTCCACAAAACGTATATCCGTCTGAGATATCATTGCAAAAAAGCGTCGTATATGAATTTCAGCTACTAAGGGGTCCATTACTAGCATTGAAACCCTATATGATGTTTCGAGAGTAGTTGTTTGTAATTAAGTTTTGCATTTTTTTTTAATTCGTTGGTTAAGCTGATGTACATTTATTGTTTAATTTTCGAATCAAATTGTTTTGATTGAAGTTATTTTTTGTTTTTTTTTGACATTTTCGATCTGACTCTTCTTTTGAACTCAACAAATCTATTCTGACAGATTAAACAGCGGGTTGACCTTAAGAATATTTCGAATATTTTTATTTAATTTGTCAATATCCTAAATTCGGCCAGTAGCTGACAGAGTCCCGAGGATATCATACTAACAAAATGGCTACAAACCATGTTTTATCAGTAAAGGTCAAAATTTCAAATAAGTCATGTTGTAAAAATATAACATATATTAATAATATTATTAACCTTGTTTTTTAATTATGAATCGTGGTTTACGGCCAACCAGCCGAGTGGAAGTTTAACAACTACCGAAAAGCTAAACATTACATATAATTTGCAATTGAATTAGATGGACAAATTGATGTGAAGATTTGCGAAAAAGTTACACGTCTTCTCAGTGAGACTCGAACTCACGACTCCCCGATCTCTAGTTGGGGCGCGTTACCAATACGCCATGAGAGGACTCATGAACGCAGAAGTTAACCTGAATTCGATTTCAGATCACGTGATTATTGAGCTGAAATCAAATTCAGGGTAACTTCTGCGTTCATGAGTCCTCTCATGGCGTAGTGGTAACGCACTCCAACTAGAGATCGGGGAGTCGTGAGTTCGAGTCTCACTGAGAAGACGTGTAACTTTTTCGCAAATCTTCACATCAATTTGTCCATCTAATCCAATTGTAAATTATATGTAATGTTTAGCTTTTTGGTAGTTATTAATAATCTGCCAACGGGAGTATGTTGGTTGCTTAGTACAGTAATTCCAAACCTTTTGAAGCTGTGACTCCTTTGAAGTTCTACATAAATACCGTGGACTCCCAAAAATGGATTTATGTAAACTACAGAATCTTGGAATAATTTTAAAAATATACTTGACACTTGACAGGTATATCAAAATGCAATATTTCAATCTGCCGCAGATAATACAAGAATTCTGATATTATACTTTGGAGAAGATTAAACTAAGCCCGATAAGAAACTTCATAAAAGGTTCTTATCCAAATGCAAAACAGTCATGCATGGTTAGTAGAATAAATAACTACTTATGCCACAAATTGTCAAAAGTTGGCAGTAAAATGAGCTTATACATGGGACAAAGTCTGAACCAACATTTGAAAAGGGCCCAAGAGGTCTTGAGGCTTTTTTTAGAAACGTTGCTGTTGAGCCCCTTTTAGCCCGCCCACGCAAACTAACACCACTATCAAAAAGATTGGTGTTAGCTTTTCCAGATAGTGATATTGGAGAGCGTGATCGAGTTGAATTGGGCTCAACAGCGACTTGCAAAGCCAATGTTTACCAATGTCGATGTGCCCTTTTGAAATGTTTGTCCAGAAGTGTTACAAAATCTGAGCATAAAACCCCCAGCTGAAGTAAATCAAAAGTGCCGGGAGTGAGATCCCGGGGTACGTCTCCATATTTGGTGAACACACCAACAAAAATCTTGCCAGCAATTCGACAAAGACATTCCTAGAAGTCCATTGAAAATGTCCACTGGAATCAGAACTTTAAATTACCATGATATCCTCCAAGGATTTCACTAGTCATTTAAGAGAATCTTATCATTTTTATTTGTTTCATGGATAGCTACCAAGCTATGATTGGCAATTTTCTACGAATCATGTTATATTTTCTGCTGGAAGGAAAATCATAAAATTGAGAAAACATTTTGAAAGCATGGAAACTGATTTTTAGTACAAAACTCAATACCGACCAAAATGTCACTTCCCCTAAGCGTTTGAGACTCTCAAATATTATTATTACAGATAACTTACAAATACATTATTGGAAATCTTACCAAAAATTAACGGCATTCTACGAGTGGTTTAAGAGTACCGTTCTGTCTCAAATTCCGAACATACACATATTCCGAACACTCCGTTTTTGTATGTTTCACTGAAATATGTCAGCTCTTTGCCAGGAAATTAAATTTAAACGTCTTTCAATCTATTTTATATTTTGGAATTTGAAATTATTCTATAGTTCGAGGTCAGTAAAACTAGTTCACATAAATTTATTTGCGAAATTATTCATTCACTTTATTCGTGCTGTTCGGAATTTGAATCAAGGTGTTGGGAATATGAGAAAGAATGAATACAGTGTTCGGCATTTGAATCAAATGTTGTTACAAATTGTTAACACCCAACAACTGACAGTTATGTTTTGCGAAGAAATTGAAATTTTCACATTCTGCTAATTCATGCCTATCAGATACTACTGGGGCCCAGATAGCCGTAGCCGTAAACGCGCAGCTATTCAGCATGACCATGCTGAGGGTCGTGGGTTCGAATCCCGCTGGTCGAGGATCTTTTCGTAAGGGAAATTTTCTCGATTCCCAGGGCATAGAGTATCTTCGTACCTGCCACACGATACACACATGCAAAAATGGTCAATCGGCAAAGAAAGCTCTCAGTTAATGACTGTGGAAGTGCTCATAAGAACACTAATCTGAGAAGCAGGCTTTGTCCCAGTTGGGACGTAACGCCAGAAAGAAGAAGAAGATACTTTTGAAGTCATTGTTGGCGTTGAGTGTTCGGAATATGAGTCAAAACGATATTTATGTACCGTCAAACGGGGCTTCTTTTGACATTAATTCCACATTCTTCAACTTTCAGGATTTGTAACTCTTAGAATTATGGATAGACATTGATAATTCTTACATATATTTAAGTTATGTATGTACGTAACAAATGTGCAAAAAATGAAGCAAATCCATCAAGAAATAACAAAAATGCTAGAATAGCGAAAAAAGTGTGTCCTTCAAGACAAAAAAGGGAATACTTTGGAAATTTTCCGAAATTTTCACAAATTGACAATATAATGATTTTCCTCATAAATTTCAAACTGATTCTATAGATTATCGTCCATTGTGATGTTATTGAACATTTTTTCATTGATAAACATAATTTGGAAAATTGCAAAGCACGAAACAATTTCACATATATACCCCTTCTAGCACTAAACCGAATAGCGCCTTCCGCTTTTTTTTACTAGCGCTGCTTTCCCTGTACGCTAAACCTAATGTCGGAAGTAGTGCGCTGTATAGATCATCTGATGTTCTATACAGCGCACTACTTCCGACATTAGGTTTAACGTTCAGGGAAGGCAGCGCTAGTAAAAGAGCGGCTATTGAGTAATGTACATAAACTGTATTTTCTATTCTTCTTTTTCTATTCATGTTATAAACAGTATGTAGAAGGATCACAATACCTGTAACTTAAAAGTACTTTTCATTTAAAACGCAACCTATGAACTAACATTTTGCAAGATCGTAAATGAGTAAAAGTTTGCTTTTGTTATATGCTTTTAGCTTCTTAGCAGTTAAGAACTGGCTTCAGAGTAGTTTATTTGAGAAATAGAAGAAGCAATTGTTTTATACTGCAAATTCATGAAAAATATTACAGATTTTTTTTTTAAGATTATGTTGTGAACCTGCCGTTGGTACGTATTGAAATATGTGTGTTGTATGTCTATTCACTTTTTCAAACATTTATTCAAATTTTTTTATGTTGTAAAATATACAAACCAAAACTTTATAACTAAATAAAAGTCAATAAATTAAGACCTTTGATCAACTTTTTGAATAAAACAGCAGTTTTTAGCAATACACTATCACAACTTTTTATGAAACATAACGATTCGATAGTTTTTTATGCTCCCAATAACTTTCCACGACTTGGAAAAAAAATCGAACCATGTCAGCATAGCCAATGTTATACCTTGTAAATATTAACATGGACTTTTTCCTTGTTTATCCTGTTGTTGTTGATGTTGTTCCAAAACAATTTCATCCTAGAGATAGAGCATACATTGGTTAGAAAAGAGCTGAAGATACAAAATTGCTCAGATTAATATTTATGCTGCAAATAAATTCAAAAGTAGCCCCGTCTGACGGTAGTTGAAAGATTTAAATAAATTTAATTTGTTCAAACATTTTATGCATAACAAATTTGCAACACCTCAATAATGTTTTCTTGTAGCAAACTAAGAAAGAGATTGCTCACATTCATTCATCAATAAAGAAAAATGTCACTTACTCTCAATGGCTGCACGTTTCCCCTGAGCAGGCCCCTAGGGGTCTGTGGATCACCATTTGGAAAACCCTGTTTAGAGTCATAGTCAACTTAAAATATATGAAAATCTGACATATGGTTCTATTTTTGTGACGTGATATAATGAAGCAGTAAATCGTGCCAAAAGGGAAAGTGATATAATCAAGCGATAGAAAACTGAGCACTTACAACATCGAGAAACTACTGTGTTTGCTTTTAACTTAAAAATAACAAGAATTCTAAACTTGTAACGTTAAAATTTGTACATCATTCCTTCAGCTACAACTCTTCTGAAGAACACACTCTGCGGAAATTGAAAATGATTAGCAACTGCCCTATTAACGATGGATTATCAAATGGTGAGCTCGTGCCATGCCCATCTTTCAGAAGAATTGAAGATGTAAACACAGATTTCATTTGAGACAATTGTTTTAATGTTACGGTTATTGATTTACTTAGGAAAAAAACATTGATTAGTTGGCCACTATCAGTGTCGGCATATTCTTATTCTTTTTTTATATAACGAATTGAAATTAACATACATATCCTTTTGTTTTTGTAATTATTAGTGTCGGTGTTTTCTATAGATACTGATAAATGGCTATCTATTAAATGATATAGCTTCTGAATCCAACCTACTGAAAGAGGTCTCTTCTTCCTTTGATTATTATGGAGATGTAGAAGTCTACACGGTCTTCAATTATAATGGATATCACAAACATTCCTCTATTAACCTAGCGACCGAAACATAAAAACACAACACACATGTCTGCTTTAGGATTTACAAGTTTTTTGAATAGTTCGTCACCATAGTGGTCGACATTTTTTATATTACGTCTTCTTTCGTGTCATCTATTGACATATGTAATTGAGGTTACATGAGTCGCATCACTTTTCATGGTGAATCCAGATTTTATAGCCTCTGAAACTTTCTCACTAACAAAAACTTTCCCGTGACAACCATGAAGATGCAGAGGTATTCTCGGTTTAAGTAATGGATTTATCACTAACATTCCTAAAACTGAAAACAAAGGGTGGTCGTTTCGGATTTCTCAAATTGGTAGTCCCTCGAACAGTTCGTGAAAAAGCTCATTTTTTGATAAATCTTAGTTATTTCTTCTCTAATTTCCCATGGAATACACAACATACTTAACCCCTCTACCGGCAGCTGCATTATTACGATATGATATTTTTTTAATATCTTTATTTGGCCAGCGTGGTACCAAGCACATAAATGCTCATTATTCAAAGACGGCTGCACCAAATTGCTCATTAATGTATTGTCCCAAAGAGTGAATATCCGAATACGTTAAAAATTAGGCTGAGATATTTACGTGGGTTATAGCTACGCGTCGGTCCCCCAAGGAATTTTGGAATATCTCAGGATCTAGTTGACCAATGATCAATATCGACATGGATTCTTAAACTAGAAGAGTTTTTTGAGAACTTGTGAAATAATGGGGCAAAAATACTGTGAAACAAAAAAGTTGTTAAGATTTAAATATTTTGATTGCGGTAAAAATCGAAGTGGTTAAGAGCATCGTATAGAGGAAGATATAGCTTTCATTTAAAGCTAAAAAAATTGGCGTCCGTTATTAATTTCGTCGCCATCTTGTCTTCGTCAGAAAAATTGTGTTTCTACCATAAGTGCACCGCTCGTTTTGAATTCTGTGATCACCATCAGAAAGCTGAAAAAAAAAACGAGTATGATAGACTACATAACTAGGTTCTCCTGCAGGAGATCAAGCATTCCTTCTATGTCCACTTTTTATCCCCAAATTGATTCCGGAAGTTTCCAGACTCAACTAGCCTTTTTAAAGAGCAAGTTTTTTTTGCCGTAATTCCATCAAAAATTCATTGAGTTTCGAATAATATTATACCTGAAAGTTCAACTAGACATTTATCTTTGGATTCACAAAAACTGAATAGCAATTCTTTAGCGTAGTTCATCGAAATCCTTCAGAAATATTTTCAGATTACATCCAAAATTACGTCAGAAATCCGTCTCTGGTTTTCTATGAGAAATTCGGCATAAAATTCCCGGATTACTTAAAAAATGGCTACAAAAAGTGGTTTTGGAATGTCTGCTTAATATTTGTCTTTTAATCTTCAGTGAAAATTTATGAAGAAATGTTTTGAAACCCCCAAAGAATTCTTATGCTTCCAAAACTAGCTTCCGAAACTAGCTTAGAAATATGTAAAGACGGTAAAGAAATATGTAAGTATGGACGAATTGTTTAAGCAATTTTTGCATAATCTATATTCGCGGATTGCATTCGTGTGCGAATCAATGGCAGAATCCTTCAAGGCTTTCTGGGTTGATTTGGGGAATCCAGAAGTCAAAGGAAAAAAAAAATCTAGATGTTTTGGAGAATTTTCAATAAAAAAAAAAAAAAATTCTGCTGATGAAAAACAACTTTGACAATATTCTTAAGAAAATATTTCCAATTTCCAATTTGCCCTTAATTTTTGCTGGTACTCCTAGCGCTTATAATTTGAAAATCCTCAACATTTCTACCACAATAAATAAAAAAAAAACAATCTTTTTTTACCACCAAATAAAAATTTGTTTGGAAAGGTACAATCTGTTTCTGCTTCAATCTATTCGTTATAGTGTCAGAAAGCTGAATTAGTATCTGTAGATAATTTTCGAAGATATTAAATCCAAAACCCATATGAACGCCACCGTTAAAATCATTGTCTATTATGAAAGACGAAGGAAAAAAAAACCAAATGATTAGAGCTTTAAGCTGATTTAGAGACCTTAGAATATCAAAAATTTAAGAACACAAATTAGCAACAAAGCCATGCTGAAGGATGTCTAGGTTCGATTCCCGGTCGGTAAAGGATCTTCTCGTAATGGAAATTCCATGCACTTTCCTGGGCATAAAGTATCAACGTACTTGCCACACGATATACGAATTCGAAAATGGCAACTCTAGCTCTCAGTTAATAACTGTGGAACAGCTACGAGGCAGGCTCTGTCTCAGTGAGGACGTAATGCCAAGAAGAACGAGAAGAAGAATAGGAGGAAGAAGAAGGAGTATGACATGAATATATAGTTCTGTAAGTAGACAAACAGAACATGGTTGAGTACCGTTAACACTTCAGTCGTCGCGCTGTTGTATTTTGTACAACACCGCTGAAAAAACCTCGCTTTACGTACACAACAGCAGCGCGGTGGTTCTAACAGAGGCAAACCGCGCGACGACTGGAAGGTTAAAGAGGACACAGTAAGTGCCTTGGTAAATCTAGTGGATCATATGACTTAAACTCCCGAAACATTTTACGGATCTAGAATTTCTGATACACATATGAGTTGAATCACGGAATGCTATCGACTGAGGTTCAAGATCACTAGGGAATTTTTCGGCTTCGCAGTCACCAAAGCAATCAAACGATTATTATTTTTCTTGCTTCCAACGTTTCGGTGTTTATTAGACCTTCTTCAAGGAATTCTACAAAAACGAGACATTTATGAGAATCTAATTAATTGAATACAATTTGCTCGAGTCTTACAGAACTTATAATCGTTCTCGTTCTGAAGGCCCTGTTTTAGCAACATCCGTCTGAATTTGAAAAAAGTTTTGGTACAAAGCCTACAAAAAAGCTTAATATGTAATAATTGATACTGAATTTCAATTAAGTATTATACTATAATAATCGTTTGATTGCTTTGGTGACTGCGAAGCCGAAAAAATCCCCAATGATCATATGAGTTAATTATTTATAGCGCAAATATGCTTTTAGAACATGATTGGGTCAATATGAATCACACTGCGGAACACGTTTTTGTCTCAAACATCAAAATACCGTTATTTACTTAATTAAGGGTTGCTGAATCCATTGCCATTTTCAAAAATATCACAGCACGTCTAGTTTTTGAGATATTGGCAGTTGAAAATGCAAAATTTGACTATTTCAGCCAACTTGCATGCAAGTTTGCCAGCTTGTAAGGAAATTTATTCGCTTAATTTGCCACAGAATTCAAACTTTATGTATATAACAACACTTATAAGCAAAGTTCATAATACTATCGATGCCCAAAAGTTGATTTTTGGTGTTTTAGAAAAGTATTGCATTTTGCCATATAAGAGAAACAAAGAGTTTTGTATGGAGACTGCAAGCATGTTGAAAAAATCGAGTTAGACTAAATTTTATCGTGCAATTTCAACCAAAGTATATCTAAAATGAAAGTTGCATGTTTACTGTATTGGATCACAAAAAAGTTTGAGTAATCATACTTCATCAATTTTATGTAAACATCGCTTAAACCAGTGTTTTATACTACTTTGGCGACCTGTAGCTAAAAATTGTGACGTGCTGGGACATTTCTGAGAACGGCATCAGATTCAGCGGCCCTAAATCTACTGGAGACACATAATTTGGTTCTTGAGACACGAAAAAATGTCATTTTTGTTACGCTGTGTCATCTGTCCTGAATGGTTTACTCCTTTACGGATAATAGCTTTGAAGATATAATACCTCTAAAATCGTCGAGAATAAAGAAAAAAGTTTTTTTCTGCTAAATTATCGATTCAGACCATTGTGCATCGTTCAGCGGAGGGATAATTGCCGACTGATCGCAAGGTAGACTGACTGGTAGACCTTGCCAATCGCTGCAGGATCACGGGACTCGACCAAGAACATCTCGACAATCGCGTGATTGCACTCGGGTCCGGAAAGAGAGTAGGCGCAGTAGCGAATGGAGTGACGATGATGCAAGCAAAAAAAAAAATAAGTCCGACTGCAACAACCTTGTGCTGGCCCGGACGGACGCTACAGAATAAAATGTATTCCCTGAGACACGGAGAGGTAAATAATTAAATAATATAATTATGGTAATTTTGTCCGGAGTATGAGGAGTTGCGCTTGTGCTGGGCGTTCTGATGAAGAGCGTTGGAACCGATTTGCTGGTTCGTCAGATCCGGCAGCTGCGTTACGTCCTCAAAGTGCAGACGCAAGCACCCAAACGGAATCCCATCAGAAAACCAATAAAATGTATTACAAACTGTGTGAAACGGGTCGTGGAATGCGCTGACGAGACCTCGAAATCACAAACCAGCCATTGGGCTATTTGTACGCCGCCGATGCACTCTAAACAACAGGTCGCTACGCTACGGGGTGCGTATGGACGGAATTCTCCGTAAGAGGGCCAGTTCATTAGTGGAAGGCGTAGGTATGAGACACTTGCCCGTATTCGTCGGTGTGATCCGTAAATGCGAAAGCAACTCAATCCGGGCGAGATGAGATCGCAATTGTTTATGTGACGTGCGCCGTAAACATTGGATTATATTGACTTCGAGCTAACGGAACGATCAATTAGCAAGGGGTGATTGAAGGAATGACGGGCGAGTTGTCAAGGCTTCGGCCTAGGTGTTTGACTACCGAGTCGCAATAATGGAAAATTTTCGAAAAACATTAATACTGCTCTAGGGTGATCCACAGAATAACGAAAAATGAGCTGCGTGATAGTCCTACAAAACATAAGGTCGATTACTAAATAAACGTTAACGTAAAAAGGTTTTCCAGCTTCCGGAGAGCGACTTTTCAGCTTCTAAAAAGTGATTTTTTAGCTGCTGGAAAGAGACTTTCTAGCTTCTGGAAACCGATTTTTCAGCTTCGAGACTTTCCAGCTCGAGGATAGAGACTTTTCAACTTCTGAAAAATAACTTTCCAGCTTCTGGAAAGAGGTTTTTCAACTTCTGAAAAGAGGCTTTCTAGCTTCTGAAAAGAGAATTTCTCTGGAAAGATATTTTCCAGCATCTGAGTGCTTTGCGAAGACCCAAGCAGTCCGATTCATTTTCGCGCGTTCGGAGTGTTTTTCGCTGGCTTCGTTCGTTTGCCCAGTGCTTTGCGAAGACCCAAGCTGTCCGATTCATTTTTTGCGCGCTCGAAGTGTTTTTGTTTTTCAGTTAGCACTTCATTCGCACGCCATCGGAGTTATTTTACATTCCTGCTTATACGTGTTGACGCTGTGATTGTAACTGTTTAGTCGAGGATGGATTACCAATTGGTGAGCTCGTTTCATGCTTGTAATAACACATTTGTATCATAACATGTATTTTTTTATGAATTTGTTGAACAAACTATGAATAGTTCGTCTCTTTAAGTGTTGACATAAGCGCTTATTTATGTTTTATAAAATTTCGAGATTCAAACCTTTGAATAGTTCGATGTTTAAGATGTCGACGCATTGATAGATAATTTTTTAAACAGAGATTACATGAATCGCATCACTTATCAAGGTGAATCCTGATCATGTAGCTTTGAAGCCCTCTCACTAACAAAACTCCTTCCCGTGGCAACCATGAAGATGCAGAGGTATACTCGGTCTTTAATAACAATGGATGTCACACTAACATTCCTTCCCTTCACCGATGACCGTAAGGACGTGGCTGGCGCCGTTATTGACATTACTAATTTCAGAGTCCTCGAAAATGTACATTGAAGATGGTGCTACTCCCAAGCTACATCTGTTGGTTCCCTGTACAATTTCGATGATTCTTGTCAATCACGGAGTAGCAACTACGAATTGTACGGTCATCAATGCTCATGTTCATGCTCATGCTCAAAGATATTTTCCAGCATAGGAAAAGACACTTTTCAACTTTTGATACGAGGCTGTTCAACTTCTTATAAGAGACTTTCCCGCTTCTGGAATAATACTTTAATGCACAGCTAAAAATATGTTGTAAATTTCAGTTTATTTACATGCACATATTTGGAGCATCAAAATAAACTGAAATGTCAACGACAAATCGCTTATTTTTTAATCGAATGCAATTTAAATTTACACGATCATGTAAAATTCAAGCATCTTTAATTGAAAATTAACCGTGATGCTGTAACAAAAGATGAATATGATTTACTTTCACTATATTCGTCTGTATACGCTACATTGAAATTTAAATATTTTTATCTGTGTGCTTCTGAAAAGTGGCTTTCTTGCTTCTGGAAAGAGGCTTTCCAGCTTCTGGAAAGAGACTTTACAGCTTCTGGAATAAGACTTTCCAGCTTCTGGAAAGAGACTTTCCAGCTTCTGGAAAGAGACTTTCCAGCTTCTGGAAAGAGACTTTCCAGCTTCTGGAAAGAGACTTTCCAGCTTCTGGAAAGATACTTTCCAGCTTCTGGAAAGAGACTTTCCAGCTTCTGGAAAGAGACTTTCCAGCTCCTGGAAAGAGACTTTCCAGCTTCTGGAAAGAGACTTTCCAGCTTCTGGAAAGAGACTTTCCAGCTTCTGGAAAGAGACTTTCCAGCTTCTGGAAAGAGACTTTCCAGCTTCTGGAAAAAGACTTTCCAGCTTCTGGAAAGAGACTTTCCAGCTTCTGGAAAGAGACTTTCCAGCTTCTGGAAAGATACTTTTTAGCATCTGGAAAGTAGCTTTCGAGCTTCTTGAAAAAGACTTTCCAGCTTCTGGACGCTTCTTTCAGCGTCTAGAAAGTGGCTTTCATCTTCTGAAAAGAGACTTTCCAATTTTTGGAAAGATAATTTCCCGCTTCTGGTTTCTGGAAGGAGAATTTCCAGCTTCTAGAAAGAGATTTTCCAGCATCTGAAAAGACTTTCCAAATTGTTGAGACTTCCCAGCTTCTGGAAAGAGACTTTCCACCTTCTGGAAAGAGACTTTGTTTTTATTCGCTTGCTTTGATCTTGCTGCGAAATCAATTGATATCAAATTCTGCAATGCCTAACCACTAAACAATAATTTTATAAGTCACATCTTTTGTACTCTTGTGGAAATGAAATTCTATTTATGATCATGTAAAATTCAAGCATCTTTAATTGAAAATTAACCGTGATGCTGTAACAATAGATGAATATGATTTACTTTCACTATACTCGTCTGTATACGCTACATTGAAATTTAAATATTTTTATCTGTGTGCTTCTGAAAAGTGGCTTGCCTGCTTCTGGAAAGTGACTTTCCAGCTTCTGCAAAGAGACTTTCTAGCATTTGGAAAGAGGTTCTTCAGTTTCTGGAAAAAGGCCTTCCAGTTGCTGGAAAGAGGCCTTCCAGTTGCTGGAAAGAGGCCTTCCAGTTTGCTGGAAAGAGGCTTTCCAGTTGCTGGTAAGAGCTTTTTCATCTTCTGGAAAGAGGGTTTTCATCTTCTGGAAAAAGACTTTCCAGTTTCTGGAAAGATACTTTCCAGCTTCTGGAAAGAGACTTTCCAGCTTCTGGAAAGAGACTTTCCAGCTTCTGGAAAGAGACTTTCCAGCTTCTGGAAAGAGACTTTCCAGCTTCTGGAAAGAGACTTTCCAGCTTCTGGAAAGAGACTTTCCAGCTTCTGGAAAGAGACTTTCCAGCTTTTGGAAAGAGACTTTCCAGCTTTTGGAAAGAGACTTTCCAGCTTTTGGAAAGAGACTTTCCAGCTTCTGGAAAGAGACTTTCCAGCTTTCGAGCTTCTGGAAAAATACTTTCTAGCATCTGAAAAGTGGCTTTCGAGCTTCTGGAAAGAGACGTTCCAGCTTCTAGAAAGAGGCTTTCAAGCTTCTGGAAAGATACTTTCCAGCTTTTGGAAAGAAAATTACCCGCTTCTGGTTTCTTGAAGGAAAACTTCCAGCTTCTGGAAAGCGATTTTCGAGCTCGTGGAAAAGGCTTTCAGCTTCTGAAAAGAAATTTTTCAGCTTCTGGAAAGTGGCTTTCGTGCTTCCTAAAAAAGTCTTTCCAACTTCTGGAATGAGACTATTCGGCTTTTGGAAAGAGATTTTTCAGCTCATGGAAAGAGACTTTCCAGTATGTGGAAAGAGATTTTCCAGCTTCTGGAAAGAGACATTCCAGCTACTGGAAAGAGACTTTCCAGCTTCTGGAAAGAGGCTTTTCAGCTTCTGGAGAGACTTTCCAGCTTCTTGAGAGAAACTTTTCAGCTTATGAAAAGAGACTTTCTAGCATCTGAAAGATACTTTCCAGTTTCTTGAAATAGACCTTCCAGTTTCTTGAAATAGACTTTCCAGCTTCTGGAAAGAGATTTTCCAGCTTCTGGAAAGAGACTTTCCAGCTTCTTGAAAGAGACTTTCCAGGTTCTGTATAGAGACTTTCCAGCTTCTGGAATGAGACTTTCTAGCTTCTGGGAAGAGACTTTTCTAGCTTCTGGAAAGAGACTTTCCAGCTTCTGGAAAAAGGCTTTCCAGCTTCTGGAAAAAGGCTTTTCAGCTTCTGGAAAGGGGTTTTCCAGCTTCTGGAAAGGGGCTTTCCAGCTTCTGGAAAGGGGTTTTCCAGCTTCTGGAAAGAAGCTCTCCAGCTTCTGGAAAGGGGTTTTCCAGCTTCTAGAAAGGAGCTTTCCAGCTTCTGGAAAAGGGCTTTCCAGCTTCTGGAAAGAGGCTTTCCAGCTGCTGGGAAGAGATTTTCCGTCTTGTGGAAAGAGACTTTCCAGCATCTGGAAAGTAGCTTTCAAGCTTCTGGAAGAAGACTTTCCAGCTTCTGGAAAAAGCCAATTCAGCTTCTGGAAAGAGATTTTCTAGCTCATGGAAAAACTACTTTTCAGCTTGTGGAAAGACACTTTCCAGCTTCTGGTAAGAGACTTTCCAGCTTCTAGAAAGAGTCTTTCCAGCCTCTGGAAAAAGACTTTCTAGTTTCTGGAAAGAGACTTTCCAGCTTCTGGAAAGAGATTTTCCTGCTTCTGGGAAGAGACTTTCCAGCTTTTGGAAATAGACTTTCTAGCATCTGGAAAGAGACTTTCCTGAAGATAGAACCTTCACAGCTTCTGAAACAAACTTTTACAGCTACAGTTGATTTTTGGAAGTTTGTTCATGATTTTTCATCGGAATCCTTGAAAGAATTTCTTTTAATTATCAATCCTGGATACGTTAGGATAAAAACTATTTAAGATAAACTTTTTAAAATGTTGGATTCCACAAAATTCATAAACAATTTTAAGGAAGTGCATGATACGGTGGGGAAGAGAGTTCTGTCCGTGATTGCTTCAAAAGTGTATGGGAAGAACTTAAGTTCAAAATCTGGCATTTTAGGTTTTTTATTGTAAAATTTAAACACATTTCTTATTAAATAAATATTTGTGAACTGTACATGTTCTAAAACAATGGCTGCTCAGGAAATCTTACATTTGGTTGTTTTACTTATCTAAAATTGGCTTCTGATATGAGTCTGAGAGAAAATTATATAAATATCTGTTGTAGTTTTCCTTTCCCAATCAACCAAGACTAGACCAAATTCCAACCTTTTCGAGGTAACCTTGAATGTCCGTCGTGCCTTACGGCGTTGCGCTGGTCTGCTCGCCGTCGTCAACCGTTCCTATGTCATCTCGACCGTGACGTGAACCCTAATCAATCCGAGCGCGCTTTTGCTCAGTTTGGCGCAGCCTTATCTCAACTCAGGCTTTGCTGTCTATCGTAGTGTTGACTTCGCGGCAGCCTGGGCAAGGTCGACCCCACTCAACATTGTGTGCTGCCCCAACGAAATTTGGTCGAGATTTTACGGACGACTTGAGCGGTCGCCACGGCTAATTACAGCTCGAGTCAATCAAACACATGATCTGCTGATGTAAAGCTCTGCTTGGACCTCAACTGGGGCTTCTTGGTGTGGTTACGCTTGGCTTCGGTTGAGGAGAACGAGGAGGAGGTGAAGAGCACGTTCTCCGAAGAAGTGATGGCCTCCGGGTTGGACTTTTCGCGCAGGCTCATTGCATCCAAGTGAGAGAATGCTATTCAGTACCTGAAATGGGAAGGCAGCAATTACAGTACTAGACTACAACAGTGTTTCCAACGGTAGTCTGTAGTCAGCGAAACTATTGCAATTAATGTACGTATAAGAATCTGATTCTTGAATCATCTCGTGAATTACTTAGGTCATGATAAAATAAATTCAGTTAAATCTTTCACTTCTTAAAAAAAAGCCAAAAGTTTGAGAACCACTGCACTAGACGATGCAATGTGCAAACAACTACTTAAGCTGATTGGCACATCAGCCGGGGCGTGGGTTTCGCCTCAAGTGGCTCTGATAAGTACCTACTCCTAACGCAAGGGGATCAAAACCACACGTCTAATACAAATTGATCACTTTCCACACCTGGTTATCCAAGGGGTCGTTCCATATCTTTTAACTGCAATGATTTAATTTCGTTCAGGGGGTCCAGGATGGTAGAAGGCGCACCAAAATGAGTGCGCCAAAGCGAAACTCAAACGTTTATCATTAAAAATTATTCCTGTTTGCTCTTCGGAACAGGCTTCTTCTAGAGTACAGTTCCCGGTCCGATGGTTTCGTTGGTCGGTCCGGACGGACGCCACGCGGAGTCATTTCACAGTTGTTTACACCGCAGAGGAGGAAATCACGGGACACGATGTGGAGAGCGGAAATGCAAGCTCACAATATGTTTGCAATCCGCTTCAAAGTGGGACTGCATCATTTGTCGAGTTTGTCGTCGTCGTTCTGAAGAGTTGGTCTCTGGTGTGATTCGATGATGGTGACGGTGAAGAGAGGTGACAATTCCCTGAGACGAGACCAGAGACACATCAAGTAGACGACAAACCCGGTTTTCTCAGGTGTGCGGAGTTGGAAAAGGTGCCGCAGTCCGGTCAAATGTACTTAGTTGCATATCTGCTTCGATGGTTCACTCATTAATCAATGTTGGTAATGTTGATAGCCGCAATCAGTTTGGGTGCCGACTGGCTCGGAAAAAGCGGGATTAGATGTCAATGGAACGGTTTAAGCCGGAGTATATTAATTATGATTTGCTACAGCAATCGTGGCTATGGATTAGGATTTGCATATAGGAATACATATTTTCTTCTTCTTCTGTTCAATAGTAGAGCACTATTTCTATCTATGATTCATTTTCCTTCTTTTTGATTTTTTTTTTGTTGAAACCGATGAAACGTTTTAAACTTAGTAGAATTACGGGGCCCAGATAGCCGTAGCGGTAAACGCGCAGCTATTCAGCAAGACCAAGCTGAGGGTCGTGGGTTCGAATCCCACCGGTCGAGGATCTTTTCGGGTTGGAAATTTGCTCGACTTCCCTGGGCATAGAGTATCTTCGTACCTGCCACACGATATACACATGCAAAAATGGTCATTGGCATAGCAAGCTCTCAGTTAATAACTGTGGAAGTGCTCATTAGAACACTAAGCTGAGAAGCAGGCTCTGTCCCAGTGGGGACGTAACGCCAGAGAGAAGAGAAGAGAAGAAGAAGAATTACGAAAAAGAAGCTCATAAAGATAATAAATTCTCGAAAACTTATTCATACAGACTCAAGTCAAAAGAGTATACAAACTTACTTCATCGATCCTACGTGTTAAGCAGGCGGAATTCTACACGTACCGCTCTGTACCAACTCAACTTTTCACTTTTAGAACGTTTAATTTCCGGATTTACAAAACGACGAAAGTAAGATTTTCAACTTTCGCAACCTAACCACTACTTTCGCCGCCCCGCTGTATGGAGAGACAAAGTGACTTAACCACGAATCAAAACAAAACACTACTTGAGCCGATTTTACACTGGTAGAAAAACGTCGAAAGTAACTGAATGAAACGGCTTATCATTTTCTTATAATTATTTTTGAGGGAAATAATAGAAACTACCTAGTTTTTGAACGTGAGCTGAGTGTATGCAAAATTTGAGCGAAGTACACGGCAAAAATATGTTAAAAAGGTGATTCATTTTAAAACAGTTTTAGTAGATAGATTGTGATTTTTCCTAATTAATTTTCTCAAAACCGTATAAAAGTTACTTACGTCGATTTGAAAAAGTAATCGAGAATTGTATAATAAAGATAATAATAAAGGTTGTAGACCTAACAGTGGAGAATCTTGTTCAGATTTTTAAACAGAATACTGTTCTGGATTCTGGATGAGAATCTTGTTCAGGATTCTGTTAAGAATTCTAGGGATAATCCTGTCCAGGATTCTGAGGAGAAACCTGTTCAGCACTCTAGGGAGGATTCTGAAGAGATTACTGAACAGGATTCTTAGTAGAATTATGTTCAAGATCTTGAGGAGAATGCTGTTCAGGGTTCTGAGAAGAATCCTGTTCAGGTTTCTGAGGAGAATCCTGTTCAGAATTCTGAAAAGAATCCTGTCCAGGGCACAGACAAGAACACTGTCCAGGTTTCTGCGGAGAATACTGTTCAGCAATCTGATTAGGATTCTGATTGGAATCCTGTTCAGGATTCTGAGAATATTTTTCAGGATTCTGAGGAGAATCCTGTTTATGATTCTGTTGAGAATGCTGTTCTTATTATATTCAGGATTAAGGAAACCCCTGTTCAGAATTCTGAACTGAATCTGATGAGTAACCTGTTCAGGATTGTGAATAGAATTCCGTTCAGGATTCTGAGGAGAATCCTGTTCAATATTCTGACGAGAATTCTGTTCTGGATGCTAAGGTGAATTCTGTGCAGGATTCTAAGGAGAATCTTATTCCGAATTTTGAAAAGAATCCTGTTAAGGATTCAGAGGAGAATCTTGTTCAGGGTTCTGTGGAGAATTTTAATCAGCATTCTGAGAGAATACTTGTACAGGTTTTTGAATGAATCTATGATCAGGATTCTGAGAAAAATGCTCACGATTCTGAGGAAAATCCTGTTTATGATTCTGTTGAGAATGCTGTTCTTATTATTTTCAGGATTTTGGAAAATATCCTGTTCAGGATTCTAAAAGGAATCTAAGAAGAATTCTGTTCAGGATTCTGAAGATAATTTTATGAGAAACCTGTTCAAGATTCTGAGGAGATTTCTGTTCAGGATTCCGAGAAAAATGCTGTTCAGGATTCTGAGGAGATTTAAGTTCAGGATTCTTAGGAGATTTCTGAAAGACCTCTGTCCAGAATTCAGAATATTATTCACGATTCTAAAGAGAATCAGGAGAGTTCAGGAATCTGAGTAGAATCCTGTGTAGAATTCTGCGGAGAATCCTGTTCAGGATTGTAAGGAAAATCATGTTCAGGATTCTGATTGGAATCCTGTGTATGATTCTGTTAAGAATGCTATTATTATTGTTCTCAGGGTCTCGGAAAACATCCTGTTCATGATTATAAAGTGGATCTGAGGATTATGAATAGCGACTTATGAGACACCTGTTGAGAATTCTGAGAAAAATGATGTTCAAGATTCTGAGTAGAATCCTGTCCAGGTTTCTGAGGAGAATCCTGATCAGAATTCTGAAGAGAATCCTGTCCAGGATTCAGAGGAGAATCCTGTTAAGGATTCTGTGGAGTATCTTTTTCAGGATTTTGAGGAGAATACTTTTCAGGATTCTGAGAAGAGTACTGTTCAGTATTTTGAAGAGAATCGTGTTCAGGATTCTAAGGAGAATCCTATTCATGAATTTGTAGAGATACCTGTTCAGGATTCTGATTGGCATCCTGTTCAGGATTCTGAGAATATTGTTCAGGATTCTGAGGAGGCTCCTGTTTTTGATTTTGTTGAGAATGCTTCAGCATTCTAAAGGAGATCTGATGAAAAGCCTTCTCAGGATTCTGAAAAGAATTCGAGGAGAATCCTGTTCAGGAGTCTTATGAGATTTCTGTTCAGGATTCTGAGGAGAATTTTGTTCAGGGTTCTGAGCAGAAGCCTGTTCTGTTTTCTGGTTGAAATCCTGTTCAGAATTCTGAGGAGAATCCTGTTCAGTATTCTAAGCGGAATCCTGTTCAGGGTTCTGAGGAAAATGCTGTTCAGGCTTCTGAGAATATTGTTCAGGATTCTGAGGAGCATCCTGTTTTTGATACTGTTGAGAATGTTGTTCTTATTATTTTCAGGATTTTAGAAAATATCCTGTTCAGCATTCTAAATGATCTGAGAATAAGTCTCTTCTGGATTCTGAAAGGAATCTGAGCAGAAATCTGTTTAGGACTCTTAGGAGAATTTTGTTCAGGATTTTAAAAAGAATCCTGTCCAGGATTGTTAGGAAACTCTTGTTCAGGATTCCGAGGAGAATCCTGTTCAGGAATCTGATGAGGAACCTGTTCAGGATTCTGATTGGAATCCTGTTTATGATTCTGTTTGGAATGCTATTCTTATTATTGTCAGGATCTCGGAAAACATCCTGTTCATGATTATACAGAAGATTTGATGATTCTGAAGAGGTTTCTCTGTTCAGAATTCTGAGGAAAATGATGTTCAAGATTCTGAGAAGAATCCTGTACAGGTTTCTGAGGAGAATCCTGTTCAGGATTCGGAGAATATTGCTCAGGATTCTGTTGAGATTGCTGTTCTTATTATTTTCAGGATTTTGGAAAATTCAGCATTCTAAACAGGTTCTAAAGAGAAGCCTTTGCAGGGTTCTGAAGAGAATCTGAGGAGAAACCTGTTCAGGAGTTTTAGGAGTTTTCTGTTCAGGATTCACAGGAGAATTTTGTTTAGGATTCTGAGGGTAACCTAGTTCAATATTCTGAGGAGAATGCTGTTCAGGATTCTGAGGAAAATTCTGTTCAGGGTTCTTGAGAGAATTCTGTTCTGGGACGAAAAATCCACCAGAGTTTCGCTAGAGGTTCTGCCATAAAATACTTCAAATTTTTTACTAGGATTTTTCTTCAGGGTTATCAGAAATTACTCCAGGGAATATTTACTTAGAGAATCAATACAAAACTATTCTTTGAATGCCTTCAGGTTGAATATCTAAAGAGGACCTTAAAGAAATTTTTGGGAAAATTTCTAAAAAAATTCATGGAGCTATTTCTTGAGAAATCCTTGGAGGAATCACCGAAGAAATCACTGAAACATTTCCCAGAGAATTTCTCGGTAAAATTCCTCAATATATTTTTTGAAGAACCTTCAAAGCAATCCCTGAAGGAGTGAATTCCTTGGTTAAAATCCTTCAAGCAATACTGGAAGATCAATTCCTTCCATAAATTCCTTTGGCATCCTCGGAGAAATTTATGGTAGATTATTGAAGTATTTCCTGAAGGTATACCTGGATGAATTCTTCGTAGGGTCTTTTCAGAGATACAAGGAAAAATCTTTGATGGAAACACTTGTGGCATTTATGAAACAATTTATTGAAGATTCCCTAGAAGAATACCGTGGGATAACCTGAGGGAAACTCTCAAAAAATTGCAAGTGAAATCTCCAAAAGAATTTCTGCTGATATCCTATGTAGAAAGTTGTGATGAATTATTTTGCAGTATTTCTCGTGGAGTCCCTGAAGGAATTCTGGTGGAATCCTTGGAGGAACTCTTGGTGGAATTCCTAGAACATTTGAAAGAGCTTCTGGAGTAAATCTCTTCATGTATTTCTGTAGAAGTTTTTGAAAGAATTACTAGAGAACATCGGTGGAGAATTTTCTGGAGGTATCTGTGGATGAATTACTAGAGAAATCACTGGAAGATTTTCGATATGAGCAATTATTGGTGGAAATTCTTTGTTAAATTTTTGAAGGAATTCCTGTTTTGATTTCTTGGAAGGGATTACTTGAGCAGTATCTTTAAGGATTTCTAGAGAAATTCCTGATGGAATCGCAGGAAAAACTCCTGATAAAATCAGTTTAGCAACTCCTTTTGCTGGAGAAATTCTTAAATAAATATTTGGAGGATTTTTAATGAAATTCTTGAAGGAAGCGTAGGGAAAAACACTGAAGAAATCCCTCCGGAAGTTTTTATATAAATGCCTGGAGAAATCTGTAGAAAAAATATTAGAAATAATCGATGATCCTGGATGAATTTCTAAAGCAACTTTTTGTGGAATTTAAGGAGGAATCCTAGAAGGAAGCCCTGAAAAAGTCCTGGTGCAATCCTTGAGGGAACTTATGGTGATGAATTTCTTGGGGAATCCTTTGAGAACTTACTTACTTATTTGGCTTTACATCAATTATCTTGATAAAGCCTCGCCAACAATATTTCGCCAATTCCCTCGGTTCATGGCCGCTTCTCTCCATCCTCGACTGTGACCCACGCTCTCCAGGTCCTGGTGTACCTGATCAATCCACCTAGCTCGCTGCGCCCCACGCCTTCTTGTTCCGACCGGATTCGTGGCGAACACCATCTTTACAGGGTTGTTGTCCGGCATTCTTGCAACATGCCCTGCCCAGCGTATCCTTCCAGCTTTAGCTACCTTCACGATACTGGGTTCGCCGTAGAGTTGAGCGAGCTCGTGGTTCATCCTTCGCCGCCACATGCCGTTCTCCTGCACGCCGCCGAAGATCGTCCTTAGCACTCGGCGTTCGAAAACCCCAAGAGCTTGCAAGTCCTCCTCGAGCATAGTCCACGCCTCATGCCCATAGAGGACTACCGGTCTTATGAGCGTTTTGTACATCGTGCATTTGGTGCGGGGGTGAATCTTTCTTGACCGCAGTTTCTTCTGGAGCCCATAGTAGGCACGACTTCCGCTGATGATGCGCCTTCGTATTTCCCGACTAACATTGTTGTCAGCCGTCAACAAGGATCCGAGGTAGACGAACTCGTCCACCACCTCGAAGGTATCCCCGTCTATCGTAACACTGCTTCCTAGGCGGGTCCTGTCGCGCTCAGTTCCGCCAACCAGCATGTACTTTGTTTTCGACGCATTCACCATTAGCCCGACTCTTGTTGCTTCGCGTTTCAGGCGGGTGAACAAATCTGCCACCGTTTCAAATTTTCTCCCAATAATATCCATGTCGTCCGCGAAGCAAACAAATTGTCCGGATCTCGTGAAAATCGTGCCTCGACTGTTAAGTCCGGCTCTCCGCATGACACCTTCAAGCGCAATATTGAACAACAGGCACGAAAGTCCATCGCCCTGTCGTAGTCCCCGCCGAGACTCGAACGAACTGGAGTGTTCGCCCGAGATCTTCACGCAGTTTTGCACACCGTCCATCGTTGCTCTGATCAATCTTGTGAGCTTCCCGGGAAAGCTGTTCTCGTCCATGATTTTCCATAGCTCTATGCGGTCGATACTATCGTATGCCGCCTTGAAATCGATGAACAAATGGTGCGTAGGGACCTGGTACTCACGGCATTTCTGGAGGATTTGCCGCACGGAAAAGATCTGGTCCGTTGTCGAGCGGCCGTCGATGAAACCTGCTTGATAACTTCCCACGAACTCGTTTGCTATAGGTGATAGACGACGGAAGAGAATCTGGGATAGCACTTTATAGGCGGCGTTTAGGATGGTGATTGCACGATAATTTTCACACTCCAGTTTGTCGCCCTTTTTGTAGATAGGGCATATAACGCCTTGCTTCCACTCCTCCGGTAGCTGTTCCGTTTCCCAGATTCTGACTATCAGCCGATGCAGACAAGCGGCCAACCTGTCCGGGCCCATCTTGATGAGTTCGGCTCCGATACCATCCTTGCCAGCGGCTTTGTTGTTCTTGAGCTGTTGAATGGCATCCTTAACTTCCCCCATCGTGGGGGCTGGTTGATTTCCGCTATCCGCTGTGCTGACGTAGCCATCGCCTTCGCTGTCCTGACCTTCTGTGCCTGTGTTCTCTGCGCCATTCAGGTGTTCATCGTAGTGCTGCTTCCACCTTTCGATCACCTCGCGTCCGTCCGTCAAGATGCTCCCATCCTTATCCCGGCACATCTCAGCTCGCGGCACGAAGCCTTTGCGGGATGTGTTGAGCTTCTGATAGAACTTCCGCGTTTCTTGAGAACGGTACAGCAACTCCATCTCTTGGCATTCCACCTCTTCCAGGCGGCGCTTTTTGTCCCGGAATAGGCGGGTTTGCTGTTTCCGCTTCAGTCTGTATCGTTCCACGTTTTGCCGCGTACCATGCTGCAGCATTGCAGCCCGCGCTGCATTCTTCTCCTCTAAAACCTCTTGGCACTCCTCGTCGAACCAATCGTTTCTTGAGCTCCGTTCCACATATCCGACAACGCTTTCGGCAGCGTCGTTAATGGCTGCTTTGACTGTCCTCCAGCAGTCCTCAAGAGGGGCCCTATCGAGCTCGCCCTCATCCGGCAACGCTGCCTCAAGATGCTGCGCGTACGCATTGGCGACATCCGGTTGTTTCAGCCGCTCGAAATTGTACCGGGCGGGCGTCGGTACCGTACATCATTGATGACGGATAGTTTTATGCGCAGTTTCACCATCACCAGGTAGTGGTCGGAGTCAATGTTAGCGCCACGATAGGTTCTGACGTCGGTTATGTCGGAGAAGTGCCGTCCATCGATCAAAACGTGGTCGATTTGCGATTCTGTCTGCTGAGGTGATCTCCAGGTGTACCGATACGGGAGGCTGTGCTGGAAATAGGTGCTACGAATGGCCATGTTCTTGGAGGCGGCAAAATCTATCAGTCGTAGGCCGTTCTCGTTCGTCAGCCGGTGGGCGCTGAACTTTCCAATCGTCGGTCTGAACTCCTCCTCCTGGCCAACCTGAGCATTCAAATCTCCTATGATGATCTTGACGTCGTGGCTTGGGCAGCGGTCGTACTCGCGTTCGAGCTGCGCGTAAAATGCGTCCTTGTCATCATCAGTGCTTCCGGAGTGTGGGCTATGCACGTTGATTATGCTGAAGTTAAAGAATCGGCCTTTGATTCTTAACTTGCACATTCGTTCATTGATCGGCCACCACCCGATCACGCGCCTTTGCATATCACCCATCACTATAAAAGCTGTTCCCAGCTCGCGTGTGTTGCCGCAGCTCTGGTAGATGGTATGATTATCTCTAAACGTTCGCACCAATGCTCCTGTCCAGCACACCTCCTGCAGCGCTACGATGTCGAAACCGCGGGTCTTCAGTACATCGGAGAGTATGCGAGTACTTCCAATGAAGTTGAGAGATTTGCAGTTCCACGTACCGAGTTTCCAATCGCTAGTCCATTTTCGTCGCTGTGGTCTTTGCCGATTGTTCCGGTCCGTATTCTCTCGTTGACGTTCCTGTGCTGATGTGTTTTTACGGCTGGCTCGCAGGGCCTGACACCAACCCCCTAGATTTCCGGAGGACCATTCCCCCTAAATGTTCGGAGGGCCATAGTGCGCAGTTTAGCTTAGAGTCCTTCTCTGGCACTCGGACGATGATCAGCCGCCCCTGACATGGGGAACAGACGCTGTTGTGAGCCGCTCCTAACGTGGAGTACAGACGCTCCAGGTTTGCAAAAGCAAACCCCCCCTTCCCTGTCAGCATACGACCAAAGTTCCCACCGGGGGTTGGTTACCCGATCTTCCCCAAGGTTACTCGTACCCCGGCCAGTACCACGAGGAGGTAGGGATAGGAGTTGCTGGGCAAGAGGCTAAGGACCGCACAAAGGGGTCTATTTTATTCCTGCAGGTACGCGAGGTACCAATGGTACGCCATGCCCAGCCATTTACCGCTTCCTTTGAGAAGTATCTGAAATAATTCGTGTTGTGATTCCTGGATAACGTGAGTTGGAATCCTTGGAACTAACTTCTCGAGGAATTACTGAAAGAATCTTTGAAGAAATTGTTACAGCAATTTCTGGAGGAATTATTGGATGCAGCCTTGGAGTAAGCCCTGATGAATCACTGTAGAAATTACTTGGGGATTGTTTTCAATCGATCATTGAAGGAATCAGTGGATGAAATCCACGATAACTTGTAGAGGAATTTTTGTAGGAATCTCTGGAAGAATGCCTCCTGAAGGTATGCCTGAAGGATTTATCCTAGAGAGCCTAAGATTCGGGTTCGAATCCCACCGGTCGAGGATCTTTTCGTATAAATCTCTAGAGGAATTATTAATAAAATTAATGGGAAAACTTCAAGTGGAATAACTAGCGGAAACCACTAAAAGATTCTGGATAGAATGGTTGAAAAAAATCCCATAGCCATATCGATGACTGCTCCGAATATTCCCTTACAGAGACCCTCACCATTTCAGAGTTTTACCAGAATACTTCGTGCGAATTATATCTGGCATTCCTCAAAAATATCCATTTCTTCCGGTACTTAAATGTTGAAAATTCTGCTCCTTACTACAATTATTGTCCGAAAATCTGAAAAACACTATCGCTGCAACGCTCTTTGGCAGCCGGTCAAACGGTTGCTTCGGCATAAATCGGTTTGACTAACTTGGGGGCGAAGTTAATGTTGGTCAAACCGTCTGAGCGTCTGTGGGCTGCATTTAGCAAATCTAACTTACTTTGCACACACTACTTCTAAGTAAACTATTAAATCTAAATTATAAATCCCGATGAAGCGCTGTGGCGGCTTTAGAGAATTGTTGCAACTTTCGTCTTCTTACCCTCTTTCTTATGATAATTTATATACTGAATCAATTTACAACTCTGATCTTAATCAGCAGTTTCTCTCAGTCATATGAAGTAAATCTGATTGCAAAATACTATCTCAACAAATGCAAAAATGGCAGCTGTGTTGAACAAAAGTATTCTTAATTTGAACTAGACATCAGATTTGTTTTAGTTTTACATCTATATGATTTCCTCCTAGATCTTACCATCTTTAAGGCCAAAGGCCCAAGTTCCATATTTTCAACAACATTTATTATAGTTCCTTCAAATGCAACAAGTTCAATTTCACCCTTCTCATTTCTCGTTCTGATTCAAACAATTTTCACATTGCTAGCCGTTTTATCCTCCGTCCACCCCTCCCCCTTCAGTTATTTCGTCAATTACCGCTAATTTAGGCCCGACAAGCCACTAACACCACCATACTTCGAAGACTCCCACTTCTTGCTCTTTTCAAACGATTTCTGCCACGAATCGTCCGCCGAACGGTAGCTCACGCCTCTTCATCTGTCTGTATTCTCGGCAGCCTGGATGAAGAGGCCCATGGAGGGAGTTGCCGGACCATAAATCTTGCTCGTCGTTGAGCAACGATTCAGCCGCCAGCCTCGGTCCGGTCCAGTCCAGTGTGCAGCCGGGTTCGAGGGAAAGCGGCAGTGCTTTATTGAGTCATTTAGGGCGGTGATACACATTCATTCCGGTGGCCAAACGATCTAATTCAGTACACCGCACTGGCTCATTGCGTTCTTTGAGGTCGCTCCATAAGAATGGGAATACAATTGTGACCGGGAAAATCACTACATATTAAGGCGATCCATGGTTTATTCTTTGCCATCCGAATTTAGGGAGTGTAGAGAAGCGAATCGACGTCGTCGCTAAAATGCCCCTCACAGTGGACACCTCTATCACAACATTCTTACGCCTCGAGAAGCATGACCCGTTGTGTCCAATCGCTTCCAGGTGAGACACTCATCGCTGCACTATGGGACAACACCCTACTTTCGTTGGGCAAAACCTCTAGCGTTCTGAAGACCGGATCAGTTTCAGCTTATCTAGATCAAAATTTAGTTTTCAAAAACAACTAAGGCATACAAAATAAATTATAAATGGAATTTCATTTCCACAAGAGTACAAAAGATGTTACTTATAGTATTATTGTTTAGTGGTCAGGCATTGCAGAATTTGATATCAATTGATTTCGCAGCAAGATCAAAGCAAGCGAATAAAAACACGCATCTGTATCGGTCAATGATCGGCAATGTTTCGCAAGTTGCAACAATCTTCATAAATAGCAGCAGCGAAGGAGAGTCCAAATGAGTGAGAGCGGTGGAAAAAGAAACAACTTTTCTCGCTTATTAAGGGGACACGGGAGACCGTGTTATTTTCCCTATCTTTCGTCTCACTCTAACAATAATCATCAAATCTTTGTGGAAGCAAATCTCGAGTTTTAGTGAACCGATGAAGCTGAAAATTTATCGGGCTGTGCACTACATATATAGAATCATAGTGATACATTTTTGCATCGATAAATGGAGTGGTTCTTGGGATTTGCTTCATGAAATGGATAGGGTGATTATGATGACGTCCCGTGCGGCCTTAAGCATTCGGGGGTATGTGTTTTACTCTACTAGCATGATGGTCAATCCCTGAAAATCTGATAGCAATAGTATCCCTTAGGTTTGGTGCTGCAACAGTAGACGATAAACAGACTCTCATGATGTGTAGCGAATCATGATTGTAACAGAAAGCGATAAGTGAGAGATACTCTCAATTTTCTCAGAATTCAACCCCTGGCTCTGGTCCAGGTGGTAAACGTGCAGCTACTTAGCAAAACTAAGCTGAAGGTCGTGGGTTTGAATCTAGCTGGTCTAGAATCTTTTCGGGTTACTGGTATAGATGGTCAATTTTTAAGAAAGCTATCAGTTCATTAGGACAGAATTGTCATTATTTCAGAGCATAGGTGTCTTCAGAAAATTTGTCGGAAAAATTACAGTGAATAATTTATCAGAAAATAGGGTTTTGCTAGGGCGCTAATAAAAATGATCTAGGTAAGTCGTAAGTTATCTAGATCAAATTAAATTTTGGTCATCAAAAGTAGGTTTCTGCCCTACAATGCACTGTCCCCGTGGCCACCGAGACTCTGACCGAGTGTAGTTCTGTTTCGGCAGAGTTTGACACAGCCGCGGGCGCAAGAAGACAACTATGTATCTTTTTAACACCCATGAGAGAGGAAACCTGCAGTAAAGGGGGAAGGTAACGGGAGAAATCGGATTAAGTTGCGACACATTTTCCTGTCGCTGTAAAACGGCGCAACAATGCGAATGAACATCAAAGCGACTTGCGCGAGAAGCATACCGGTTGGGACATAATTAGTTGACGCATTGTCGAACGTCGTCGTTCTCCGGTTTTTTGCACTGCGGTCCCATTCAAGTGAATGCGGTTTGTGTGAAGGGTGACAATGGGGAGTCAGTCACAATATTGCTGGATTATTTTCTGACACTTCCCCATAGATTCTCAGAAGATTCTTGAGCTGGGTTCTCAGAAAAATTCTCAACAGGATACTCTTCAGAATCCTGAACAGGATTCTCCACAGAATCCTGAGTAGGATTCTGTTCAAATTCTGAGCAGAATTCTGTTCAGAATCCTGAGCAAAGTTCTCTTCAGAACCCTAAAAAGGATTCTCTTCAGAATGATGAGCAGGATTCTCTTCAGCAAAATGAGCCGGACTCTCTTCAGAAACTTGAACAGGATTCTCTTCAAAATCCTGAATAGGAGTAGGATCCTGAGAAAAATTCCCTCCGGACTCCCGAATAGGATTCTCCTCAGAATCCTGATCAGGATTCTCTCCAGAACTCTGGTCAGCATTCTCCTCAGAATTCTGCACAGGATTCTCCTCAGAATCCTGCACAGGATTCTCCTCAGAATCCTGAACCGGGTTCTCCTCAGAATCTTGCACAGGATTCTCCTCAGAATCCTGAACCGGGTTCTCCTCAGAATCCTGGACAGGATTCTCCTCAGAATTCTGGTCAGGATTCTCCTCAGAACTTTTTTTTATTTACTTCGTCTTCAGCATTGCTGTACAGACTGTATTGGTCTTAATCTAATGCAATAATCTTATTCTAGCTTTAAACTTATTTCTACTCACATCAAAGTCAAAAACATCAACATTTAACAAATTAAAACATCTTTCCATCGGGTGATTTTGTCCAAATACCGTACGATGTCTTGCGGTCCAGAACAACGAACGTGGGCGGGATCTCCGAGCCGGAACGAAAAAGTTCGCTTGTTGCAGAAGATCAGGGCAATCAATCAAACTTTGGTAAGAATCCTCCTCAGAACTCTGGGCAGGATTCTCCTCAGAATCTTGCTCAGGATTCTCCTCAGAATCCTGAACCGGGTTCTCCTCAGAATCCTGGACAGGATTTTCCTCAAAATCCTGGTCAGGAATCTCCTCAGAATCCTGGACAGAATTCTCCTCAGAACTTTGGTAAGAATTCTCCTTAGAACTCTGGGCAGGATTCTCCTCAGAATCCTGAACAGGATTCTCCTCAGAATCCTGAACCAGGTTCTCCTCAGAATTTTGCACAGGATTCTCCTCAGAATCCTGAACCGGGTTCTCCTCAGGACCTTGGTCAGGATTATCCCCAGAACTTTGGTCAGGAATCTCCTCAGAATCCAGGACAGGATTCTCCTCAGAACTTTGGTAAGAATCCTTCTCAGAACTCTGGACAGGATTCTCCTCAGAATCCTGAACAGGATTTTTCTCAGAATTCTAAACAGGATTTTTCTCAGAATTCTAAACAGGATTCTCATCAGAATCCTGGACAGGGTTCTAGTCAGAATGCTGCACAAGATTCAACTCAGAATCCTGAACAGGGTTTTCCTCAAAATCGTGGACAGGAATCTCCTCAGAATCCTGGACAGGATTCTCCTCAGAATCCTGGACAGGATTCTCCTCAGAATCCTGGACAGGATTCTCCTCAGAATCCTGGACAGGATTCTCCTCAGAATGCTGGACTAGATTCTCCTCAGAATCCTGGACTAGATTCTCCTCAGAATCCTCGACTGGATTCTTCTCAGAATCCTGGTCAGGATTCTCCTCGGAATCCTGGTCAGGATTCTCCTCGAAATCCTGGTCAGGATTCTCCTCGGAATCCTGGTCAGGATTCTCCTCGAAATCCTGGTCAGGATTATCCTCGGAATCCTGGTCTGGATTCTCCTCGGAATCCTGGTCAGTATTCTCCTCAGATTCCTGGTCAGGATTTTCCTCAGATTCCTGGTCAGGATTTTCCTCAGATTCCTGGTCAGGATTCTCTTTGAATCCTGGTCAGGATTCTCTTTGAATCCTGGTCAGGATTCTCTTCAAAATCCTGGTCAGGATTATCCTCAGAATCCTGGTCAGTATTATCCTCAGAATCCTGGTCAGGATTATCCTCAGAATCCTTGTCAGGATTCTCTTCAGAATCCTGGTCAGGATTCTCCTCAGAATCCTGGTCAGGAATCTACTCAGAATTCTGGTCAGGATTCTCCTCAGAATCCTGGTCAGGATTCTCCTCAGAATCCTGGTCAGGATTCTCCTCAGAATCCTGGTCAGGATTCTCCTCAGAATCCTGGTTAGGACTCTCCTCAGAACCCTGGTCAGGATTCTCCCCAGAACTCTGGTCAGGAATCTACTCAGAATCCTGGACAGGATTCTCCTCAGAACTTTGGTAAGAATCCTCCTCAGAACTCTGGGCAGGATTCTCCTCAGAATCCTGAACAGCATTCTCCTCAGAATCCTGAACCAGGTTCTCCTCAGAATCTTGCACAGGATTCTCCTCAGAATCCTGAACCGGGTTCTCCTCAGAACCCTGGTCAGGATTATCCCCAGAACTCTGGTCAGGAATCTCCTCAGAATCCAAGACAGGATTCTCCTCAGAACTTTGGTAAGAATCCTCCTCAGAACTCTGGGCAGGATTCTCCTCAGAATCCTGAACAGGATTTTCTTGAGAATCCTAAACAGGATTCTCATCAGAATCCTGGACAGGGTTCTCGTCAGAATGCTGCACAAGATTCAACTCAGAATCCTGAACAGGGCTTTCCTCAAAATCGTGGACAGGAATCTCCTCAGAATCCTGGACAGGATTCTCCTCAGAATGCTGGACTAGATTCTCCTCAGAATCCTGGACTAGATTCTCCTCAGAATCCTCGACTGGATTCTTCTCAGAATCCTGGTCAGGATTCTCCTCGGAATCCTGGTCAGGATTCTCCTCGGAATCCTGGTCAGGATTCTCCTCGGAATCCTGGTCAGGATTCTCCTCGGAATCCTGGTCAGGATTCTCCTCGGAATCCTGGTCAGGATTCTCCTCGGAATCCTGGTCAGGATTCTCCTCAGAATCCTGGTCAGGATTCTCCTCAGAATCCTGGTCAGGATTCTCCTCGGAATCCTGGTCAGGATTCTCCTCGGAATCCTGGTCAGGATTCTCCTCGGAATCCTGGTCAGGATTCTCCTTGGAATCCTGGTCAGGATTCTCCTCGGAATCCTGGTCAGGATTCTCCTCGGAATCCTGGTCAGGATTCTCCTCGGAATCCTGGTCAGTATTCTCCTCAGATTCCTGGTCAGGATTCTCCTCAGAATCCTGGTGAGGATTCTCCTCAGAATCCTGGTGAGGATTCTCCTCAGAATCCTGGTCAGGATTCTCCTCAGAATCCTGGTCAGGATTCTCCTCAGAATCCTGGTCAGGATTCTCCTCAGAATCCTGGTCAGGATTCTCCTCAGAATCCTGGTCAGGATTCTCCTCAGAATCCTGGTCAGGATTCTCCTCAGAATCCTGGTCACGATTATCCTCAGAATCCTGGTGGGGATTCTCCTCAGAATCCTGGTGAGTATTCTCCTCAGAATCCTGGTGAGGATTCTCCTCAGAATCCTGGTGAGGATTCTCCTCAGAATCCTGGTCAGGATTCTCCTCAGAATCCTGGTCAGGATTCTCCTCAGAATCCTGGTCAGGATTCTCCTCAGAATCCTGGTCAGGATTCTCCTCAGAATCCTGGTCAGGATTCTCCTCAGAATCCTGGTCAGGATTCTCCTCAGAATCCTGGTCAGGATTCTCCTCAGAATCCTTGTCACGATTATCCTCAGAATCCTGGTCAGGATTCTCCTCAGAATCCTGGTGAGGATTCTCCTCATAATCCTGGTCAGGATTCTCCTCAGAATCCTGGTCAGGATTCTCCTCAGAATCCTGGTCAGGATTCTCCTCAGAATCCTGGTCAGGATTCTCCTCAGAATCCTGGTCAGGATTCTCCTCAGAATCCTGGTCACGATTATCCTCAGAATCCTGGTGGGGATTCTCCTCAGAATCCTGGTGAGGATTCTCCTCAGAATCCTGGTGAGGATTCTCCTCAGAATCCTGGTCAGGATTCTCCTCAGAATCCTGGTCAGGATTCTCCTCAGAATCCTGGTCAGGATTCTCCTCAGAATCCTGGTCAGGATTCTCCTCAGAATCCTGGTCAGGATTCTCCTCAGAATCCTGGTCAGGATTCTCCTCAGAATCCTGGTCAGGATTCTCCTCAGAATCCTGGTCAGGATTCTCCTCAGAATCCTGGTCAGGATTCTCCTCAGATCCTGGTCAGGATTCTCCTCAGAATCCTGGTCAGGATTCTCCTCAGAATCCTGGTCAGGATTCTCCTCAGAATCCTGGTCAGGATTCTCCTCAGAATCCTGGTCAGGATTCTCCTCAGAATCCTGGTCAGGATTCTCTTCAGAATCCTGGTCAGGATTCTCCTCAGAATCCTGGTCAGGATTCTCCTCAGAATCCTGGTCAGGATTCTCCTCAGAATCGTGGTCAGGATTCTCCTCAGAATCCTGAATAGGATCCTCTTCAGAACCCTGAACTGGATTCTCTTCAGAATCCTGAACTGGATTCTCTTCAGAATCCTGAACATGATCCTCTTAAGAATACTTAACAGGATTCTCCTCAAAATCCTGGTCAGGATTCTCCTAAGAGTTCTGGTCAGGATTGTCCTCAGAATCCTGGTCAGGATTCTTCTTAGAATCCTGGACAGAACTCTCTTCAGAATCCTTGTCAGGATTCTCCTCAGAATCTTGGACAGATTTCTCCTAGAATCCTGAACAGGATCCTTTTCAGAACTCTGAACTGAAAAATCTTAAGAATCCTTCTCATCAGAATCCTTGTCAGGCTTCTCCTCAGAATCCTGGATAGGATTTTCCTCACAATCCTGAACAGAATCCTCTTCAGAACCCTAAACTGGATTCTCCTCAGAATCTTGAACAGGATTCTCTTAAGAATACATAACAGGATTCTCCTCAGAATCTTGGACAAGATCCTCCTCTCCTCTTGAGAACTTTGAACTGGAAAATCTTCAGAATCCTGAACAGGATCCTCTTAAGAATACTTAATAGGATTCTCCTCAGAATCCTTAGCACGATTCTCTTCAGAATCCAGAGCAGGATTCTCCTCAGAGCCCTGAGCAGGATTTTCTCAGAGTCCTGAACATGATTCTCCTCAAAATCCTGGGAAGGATTATATTCAGCATCCTCAGCAGGACTCTTTTCAAAAACCTGAACAGGATTCTCTTCAGAATCCTGAGCTCTCTTCAGAATCCTAAGTTGTTTTCAGAATCCTGAGCACAGCCACAATCACAATCACTATCAATCCAAGTCGCAGCTAAACATTATTCATAGCGACAAATTCTGAAAATGACGCTAATTCGCTTGTAAATATTTCAAGCGAAATCAATTTCGGCAACTTCATCATCTCGCTATTGGATTTCCTTAATGCGGACAGCCTGATCCTGGAGGCTACGATTTGCGTGTTCAACTACAATTTCCCTGCCCGTTGTAAGACGATGTAAAACGATACCAAAGTTGAGTTCCCGCAGGGGACAGCCGGCCGGACGCGGCCATAAGTGTTTGTCGCTAGAACCAATTTGGGGGATGTGGTTCAGGAATTTTCCACGATTTTGAGCATGGTATGAATACTTACTATGGTCCAAGAATGGGCGAATTCTCGCTCCACGAAGAACAATCGTTTTTACCGCGCGGATTGTCAGTGAAATTGCTCCTAATCGATGCTCGAAAACTGCTTCGTGGAAGTTGTGAATCACAAAAAGGGAGAGACGTAGGTACTTGTCCTCGCAACGAGATGATCGGTACCTTGCAGCGTACGTGATCTCGAAAGCGAAAAACTCCTCCAGACTTCAACAGCGGACTTCGGAGTCCAATTTTCTCGAGGATTGCGTGCAGAATGTGTTTAATTTTTTTGTTAAGTGAACGATTCGAAAATGCGCCACTTTGTGCCGAAGACGATGAAAGCGACATGAGAGCAGCGAAAGCCGTGCATTGCAAAAGTTACGACAGTGAAAAATTCCCAGCAGGAAGCATATTTTATAAATATGATTTTTTAAAGAATAGTTCTCACATCTTCCAAATCAGTCCGGCAGGAGTTTTTGAAAACGTATCTTTGATTGAGAATATTCTCGAAATCTTGAGTAACTTGATTTTTAATTAGACTAGTGAGTCCTAAATTAAAATTATGCGCGCTTTCAAACTATATTGCATGTTTTTTGAGCTTTTTTGCAATTGTCTTCAAAGTTTTTTTTTTCCAAAATTTTTGATAATTTCTAAAAGAACTAAGAGCTAGAGAAATTTTATTTTCAAAATTTTTGTTTCTTAATTTAGTAAAGTTTTTTTTCTTAAATTGCGTTTTGCAAATCCTGCCATTAAGGTGAAGATGCATCGAAGCCAAACCTCGAATTTTCAAGAGCACAAATCTGGAGAACCGAACATCAATTCGAGCTGAAAACTTAAATGATTGGTCACCATCAGCTAGTGACCAATCGATTAAGTTTTCAGCTTAAACGGATGTTTGGTTCTCCAAATTCGTGCTCTTGAAAACTTGAGGTTTGGCTTCGATTTGTCTTCACCTTAAGACGGATCAAGAGTTGAGGATCATCGTCTATAGTCATCTCCATCAGTTGGGCATTTTGCTTCGCCTTCGTTTGGTTCTGCCGCATGATTTGCCGGGAGATTTCTTCAAATTCGCCGTAACCGAATCCAGGCATCTTGATGAAAAACTAAACCTCTTCCTTCAAAGCGATGAATTCTTGAAAGTTTTTCGTCAACAAAATGCTGTACTTGTAGCTGTAGTTGTTCTTTATGCTAAGATAGTTGGGTACAAACTCATATTTTTTACAGTTGTTGATGACTGGGATATTTGAAATGTAATGGCATTCAGGTTAGTCTCATTGAGTCTTGGGCAACACATGCCGTGAGTCTCGAACCATGCCGTCAGAACGCCGCGCTCTAGTGACAGTCTTTGCGAAAACCATAGCTAAATAAGCAAAGAAAAACGACCCAAAAGGCCGCAGCTAAAACCACGACCAAAACGTGACTATATCAATGATTCAAATCGCGCTTCTCCTCGTCGCGTTTCAGCACACGTCATTTATCTCGAGATAACCTCCTCTTGCTGCGCCAGTAAACGACTTCAGGGATCGCTTAGCATTTGTACTACGGCTGTTGGTCGCGCCATGCCAACAATTCGTGTAATTGAAGTCATTATTCTTTGATAAATTTTCTTTTAAAAGCGCGCGCGCGCGTTCCTAAAAAGTACTACATTCTGTTGTTCTTTAGACCTGAGCGGAGATCTTCGGGCGAGATGGCTACCGGGAGCCGTTAAGTGGCGATCAGATAAATCCATTGATGCTGCTCTAGGCAGGAACAGGCCAAGATCGATGATCTTCCAGTCGGGTGGCTCGCTTTGCCATTGTTACAAAACCGGATCCTTGCAGAGCTTCTTTCTAAGACCATAGACGAGAACCGTGGCAGCCGATCCGGAGACAAACCTAATGGATAATGCTCTCGAAGTGCCATTCCGGGGACCGGTTTTCCGAACATCGCACAGTGGGCAAAACTGTACTCGTATTTGGACTTATTTCGAACCGCTGAATTTGAAACTATTATTGATACATTTGGGGTGTTCCTTAACCAAATGGTTAGAGTCCGCAGCTACAAAGCAAAGCTGTGCTGGAGGTGTCTGGGTTTGATTCCTGGTCGGTCCAGGATCTTTTCGTAATGGAAATTCCCTTTGACTTCTTCTATTTAGTGTGTATAAGTAGAAATTCTTATAAATAACTAGCCTTTTGCTATCTGCTACATTTTCGAAGATACTAGAGTGTTTTGACTACGCAGGAATTTTACAATTCGCCAAAAACTCTCGATGGTTTGGTTGGGTCTATGATAACACATTTGCAAGGTTATTGTTTGAAGTCTGCCAAAAATCACAGTTAGAATCTTGCTTGTCTAACTGTTACAGTGGCCCAATTTCATATTCGTACAGGATACTGTTTCCACATCAAGTTAGTTAAAAACTATTAAGTGAAGTATTGAGCTACAAATACTTTATCCACATTGAAGGTAATAGGTGTCATCTATTGTTTGCCAATCACAAAATGTTTCCATTCACATTCATCTTTGGATCAATAGAAAAGTATTGAATTGATGTCTAAAATTCACCCAATTTCATATTCGTACATCTATCAAAATTCAAACGCACAACGTTCAAAACTAAATTTAGAAGCTCTATTTGATTACTGAAGTGCTTTATTATGATGTTCAGATGTAGTGAAATACATTTGGACAATTTATTAGTGGACATATATGAAATTTAGGTAAAATTATGAGAAATGCCAGTTTTCCAATGATTTTTGCTATAAAATCCAATAGTTCGAACAATAACGTTTATTTAAATTGTTGTGCCATAAGTTCAAAACTCTTCTAAAATGATATTTTTAATCAGTGTAAACCAAATTTTCATTCTAAACAACAGTAAATGTTAATTTTGAATTTGTCTGTAAACATAATTTGAACTACGAACTTCGTTTTACAATAAAGTACCCTAAACTACGCTGTACATACCTCATCATAATTGATGTCATCGTTATATTCAATTATCTTTGAAATAATATTGAAATTATATTCAAAATAGCACCATATTTTGCAATTTATTGATTTTATAAGAAAAAAACTAAATAACTTGAATGAGCAGAGAGCTTTGATATACTATTCAATAGAATATATCCTGTTGTTTTCATCATTTTAGAAAACGTTTGTGTTGCGGTTATGGCAATAATATTTATTCCATAAATCTCTATAATCATGTTTGGTAGTAAAATGTAAATTAAAAATGATACTTACGCAATGTTTTGATAAGAACATTAACTATGGATTATGTTTATACATTTAGGAGCCAAACATGAAGAAATTGACTAAAATTTTTGGTTTTGGATTTGTTATAAATGTTATATTACCTAAGATTCAAAAGTATAAGTGTGGATATCGACCACTCCTAGCTACTCTAAAACTGATTATAATTTTTTGAAACTTGTGCAATATTCGCAGTTATCATTCTTAAGGAAGTGATGTTGAAAAAAATGCAATTTATTGTTCGACTTACCGAATATTTTAGCAAAAAACATGGGAAAACTTGTATTTTTCTTAAATTTACTTAAGTTTCAAATATGTCCGCTTATAAATTTTCCAAATGTATACTACTGCATCTGAACAACACAACGAAGAGCTTAAGTAATCATCTAGTTCATTAAAAATAGTTTTGAATGCTGTATATTTCTTTTTTGTTAGGTGTACGAATATGGAATTGGGTCAATTATAGACACAATCTCAATACTTTTCCATTATTCCAAAGATTTAAGCAAATGAATACAGTTTGTCATTGCCAAACAATAGATGACACCTATAACCTTCACTATTGATAAAGTATATCGAAGTCCATGCACCATTTAATAGTTTTATACAAACTTGATATGAAAACAGTGCCTCGTACGAAAATGAAATTGAGTCACTGTACATAAAACTTCATCAAGGATTCATTCCTGCCAGGAATCCTCCAACAGAAATTCTTTACGCAGCGTTTGAATTTTGATCCGAATAATCCACTCGAACCATATTCAAAGAGTGTAACAGTTCGTGGCACATCGCATTCGGAGAGCCCTATGAATGTTGCTATTCACTCTCTCGTTTGATACGTGGCGAGAGAGCTTTCAAGAGCAGTAGGGGGACTGGGGGTAGTTTGCCCACGTTAAGGAGAAATGCGATTTTAGTTGTGAAAAACATTATTTTATGCTCTTTTTTAATTATGTTCGGATAGACGAACATGTTTTCTACCAAATAGTAGAAACAGCTATCCATTTTAACTTTTCTGGGGTTTATAAATTAATTTAAAAAAAATGCTTGCTTAACTGCATATGTATTGTTTTGCGGGGTAAAACGCCCCGCTTGAGTTCGGCGTTAGCCATGCTGTAAACGAACGCACACAATCATGCTTGTATATGAGTTTTTCGCAGTCTTGTCGTCACCTTCAGCTGATCGTTTTGTTTACAACTTTTTCGTGACTAATACAAGCAAACACATACTAAGAGCCGGACCTGTTATATATGACATTGAGTATACATGCTGATGCGAAAAATGTACATTTGTAAGGTTCCAATTATTGCGTAACTTCAATGTGCCATTACGTTTGGTAGAATTTGAATTCATACGGCTGTTTTGGTGTTATGAAATAGGGGTGGGCGTTTTGCCCCCAGAGTTGATTAAAGTTTAGGTCCTTCAATAAGCTTTTTGAGGGCAAATTTAACATATGTTTTGCATGTAATACAAACTATGACAGTGCACAAGTTGGTTCTCGGCAATAGTTTCAGAAATTTGGTTGTTTATCGACCTAAAAAATGACATTGAAAATCGCACAAAATTGGAACGAAAACAGTGAAAAACGTTTTTATAAGATTTTATCGATTTGGTTGAGAAAACCAGATAAAAACATATTAGGAAAAGCATTTCTATCCATTTTCTATGATTTAGGGTGAAAAAAGCATTCTAAAACACATCGTTCGGCCAAATCGATGGTGGCGCGTTTTGCTCCCTATGGGCACAGACTACAACGGTATCCAGCCTTTTCGCATAAAGACGTTTCGCATAAAAACGTTTCGCATAAGGACGTTTCGCATACGGACGTTTGACATAATGGACATTTGGCATAATGAGATTTATATGCCTTCTTTAAAATGCAACATGTTCTTGTATGAAACTACTTTATGAAAAACGTGATAATGCAATCTTAAACAACTTGATTCTAATCTATTGGATCATCGAACACCCCTTTGGTTGCAAACATTTCCTTTCGTGGCTCGTTGCTTTCAACGAAAGATAAATGTCATGCGTATTGTCAGGCGGATAAATGGGATGAAAAAATGACTCGTGTATCAATAATCGTCAAAGCCTGGTCTCATGCAAAAATTATCGGTAAAATTTCAAAGGAATCTGCTTAGTGTCTGATAAAGGTTTCGCTAAAAAATACTAGGAACTTAGAACTTCTTTTTCTTGGCGTAACGTTCCTACTGAAACAGAGCCTGCTTCTCAGCTTAGTATTCTTATTGAGCACTCCTACAGTTAATACAAAAACTGAAATGTTCCACAATACGGGTATCTCCGGTGGCCATTCCTTGGTTATTTCGGTGGGCCAGAAGAACCAAAGTGGTCATTCATCAATAATTGAACTAGCAGAGTCACAAGGATTCAAAATCATGAAGATTGAGCCGTCGCATGCCTACTTTTGGTGCTAAAACTTTGTAGTCCCATATTACGGGTTTCCCGGTGGCCATTCCGGTGCTCTAAAAGGACTAGAATAACCATCCATTCATTGTTTTGGCAAAATACATCCAAACATAAAAAATCGTAAAGAATTGTACCCAATTCATTTGGTTTTGGGGTTCAAATCTTAGTAATTTAATCGAATTGTCCAGATTGGCCACCTCCCGGGACTTCAGGAACCGGTTCCGCATGGACCATACTGGACCAAATTTTTCAGGGAATGTGCGCCGGTAATTGGTTCCTTTTGACAAAAAAAAAAATGTGCCAAAATATCCATCAACCGAATAGTACCGATGTGAATTATATATACAGAACTGCGATGGGAACTTACTTTTCGGATGTTCCGGGTTTCCGGAACCGGGTATGGATAACTAAGTGATTTGAGAATCTCTTTTCCCAGTCCACGTGAATACCTATTCAACAATATGAGAACGGTACAGATTACTTGCTTAGTTACGAAACTACAGGTCGTCAAAGTAAGGGTCTCTAAAGGGACTTTTTTCAGATGTAGCAGGTTCCCAGTGGCCACAGTGACCAAATCCGGATCTCCGGGAGGGTTTCTAAAACTAGACATGTGTGCCCTTCATTTAAGCGCAACAGAACTAAATTCGGTCAACACACTGATTTTTGCGAGCTGTTTGAATTTTCGGGTCGAAAACGACCCTAAGTCACAATTTGTAACTTTTTTTATGGAAGCTCCCCTAGGGGTAGCTTATTCAAATTGTATAGAATAACAAGAAAAAAAACTTAATTTTTTCTATGTATAATTTTTACGATAGAATGACAGGAAAGTATGCCGGTGGCCTACACGATTGTCACGTTCATACCCAATACCAGCGATTGACCCAACACCATTTCTTCTCTTTTTTTTCTACTGTCCAATTACGATGGATCAAACCAACAGGAGAAAGACCTATATCATGTCTATACCAATTTAATTCGAGCGTCCAAGCTGCAGATGTTTGCAAAGCAGGAATGAAGTCATGTAGAAGCAAAGTTTAGGTATTGCAAAAAATCTTCGGGCATTGTCATTTCATCTAAGGGTCATCCTGTAGCGCGACACACCACCCAAGCAGAAGAAAATAACTACTGAATACCAAATTGAGGTATTCCATACCAGATAATTTCCAATACTTACAACCTGAATGAGGTATAAATAAGCCCTGCATAAGAGGTAAAATAGCTCAATTAATACCTTCTGCTTATTCTACAAACACCAAGCTGATAACTAGATTAGGTATTGTAATACCTAAATAATACTTGATGGATTTGCATATAAAAGTGAAATTTTCCAATAGTAGTTCAATACTTCCAGCAATCCTCAATAGCTATCGAATACCAAAATGAAGTATTTTTAATTGTTTAAACAATTTTTTTAAATACCATTAAAATACCAAAATTAAGTATAGACAACTGAACAATACCTTATTATGGTATGATACTAAAATACAATATGCATAAGTTATTGCGAGTTATTCTTTCCTCCTCGGGCACCAATCACCACTCATCAATCGTGGGTCGTATGAACGAATCCTAGCGGATTGAGAAAAAAAAACGAGAATCAACTTATTTCATCAAACAAGTTAGAATAGGAACCATGCATGTTAAGTATCACGACCGACTGGCGACACTGATTAAGCGAGCCTTCTCGCTGTCGCAAGACGAAGCTGTATTTCATGTGCTCATTTCGTCACGTTGCAATGACGCAGCTTTCACGAGAGCAATTTCAATGTTGTTTTGCTATCAACATTTCTAACTAATTTTGGAGATTTTCGTGAAGTAAATGTTTTTGACAAGTTTAGAGGATATTCTTTCATGATTCCAGCGATATAAATAACTAAAATAACAGATAATGAGCTAAAAATTATCAAGTTTATGATTCCGTCACAAGCCGTAGCGACGGAAAAATGGAAGAGAAGTTGTAAAAAGTCTCTGTCATTTTCTCGCCATCCGATGACAGTGAGGGAAGCATCTATGTAAAAGTCGCACGACACTCTCTCGTTGCATTGACGCTTTCTAACCCTGATAGGAACTGCAGCGATGTGAAAAGAAGACAAAAACAGAGAGAAGAGAGAGAGAGGTTCGAAAGATGGAAGGGGGAGAGAATATACCGTGAATTCGAGTGAAATTGATAACCGTGTTACGTGATTTTATTTTTTACAAATATTGCGCGAAAATCCATGCAATTTGTGGTAAATTAACGTTGTTTGTCTTAAAAGGTATCGAATTATGTGTAGTAAATTTCTGTAAGTCAAAGATTGTTTATTTCTATGAAATAATGTTAAATTCCATGGTTCAAAAAACCATGAACCATGAATAAAATAGTAAAAAATGTATCCCTTTTTGTACTAGAAAATGTACAAAATAAATTTTAGAAGGTGCTTCACCCAGTTTTGACAAGAAAAAAGCTGTTTTGTATGATATTCAACAAAACAACTGAAAAGACACGTCTCTAAGAATGTGAAAAATTCCAAACTTCCTGAAATGCGCTCAAAATTGAAACCCGAATGGTGTGATCAATAGATTATTTCTTCATCGGAAATACATTCAAATTGCGCGACGTCGAAAAAAGTCCGATTACGGGTCCAGTTTTGGCCACTATTCCTCGTCGCATCGAAAGAAAGTGCCTCGCCACGCGGGTTGCAGCAACAAGCGCGAGAGACAAATATAAACATTTTAGCATTCGACTCGAGAATACCACATTCTAACGTGTGGCTGTCCTCCCAGGCTGCCCTGCTCCCGTCACAAATGCAGCACCACGCTTCGCTTTGTATTCATGGTTCACTCGCGATGAGCTATTCGACGACGACTCAATGAGGATCGCCGAGGAGGAAGAGGTGCGAGGGTGAAACCGAAATAGTGCAAAAAACTAAAATTAGACACCATCGACGTCGTCGTCATCGCCGTGCAACACTGTTGCGCCGTTAATTATTTCGCCTGATGATTTGGTCGAAAATAGAAACCAAACCAAAGCGTTTTGGACGCGGTGCGAATCTCCTGTGCTTGTAGGGGCCCAACTAGCCGTAGCGGTAAACGTGCAGCTGTTCAGAAAGGGGTCGTGGGTTCGAATCTCGACGACCGCAGCAAGGGCACAAATGTAAAAATAATCAATTAGCAAAGATAGGTCCCAGTTAATAACTGTGGAAGTTTTCATAAGAACACTAAGCTGGGAGGCGGGTTCTGTCCCAGTAGAGACGTGTAACCCCAGAAAGACGAAGATGATATTTGCTTACACTCAGAACCTCAATCCACTCGACACGATGAATCGGAAAGATTTGATCGAATGATGTGCACTTCTCAAGGGTTAGTTGACGAGAGTAGTGGATGGTGAAGAGGAGCTCTCGAGTGCGCGAGACTAAGAAATGCGCACTTCGGATTCAGATTGGCGTCGTTGGTGCATTTTCGACAAAATCGATCTCACTCCGATTACATCTGAGTGTAAGAATGAACAGGTTTACAAACGGAACTTTTTGATATGACTAATCCCAGTTTGATACTGTGAATTTAAAGTATAGTATAGACATGATTGACATATATTTTTCTTTTAACAAAGTTATTCATTGTTACAAACATGTTCAGGTATCCCTCTTTGTACTAGGGCCCAGAAAGCCGTAGCGGTAAACGCGCAGCTATTCAGCAAGACCAAGCTAAGGGTAACGCGTTCTAGTTTTGCACGAGAACCTAGTTGACATTGAACTCTTGTGCATGATTCTGCACCTGCTCATGAACGGCCCGTTCCCATCAAAATGCACATTGAAGTTAAAAACACGACAAACACTACATCATAACATACTAAATTCCAATCGTTACAAATATTTGGCACCTTAAATGTCTTTTAACACCTTTGCAAAACTTTACAGCATTGAAATAAGTCGTGTGTCTGTCATTACGACAGTTATCATTCCTCGTTCAATTTTCAGCTCGCACGGGTTCAAATTTTTGAACTGCTCAATGTTCAAGCCTACTTGATCCCTCGTTCAAAAGTTTGAACTGGAACGCAAACTGAACGCGTTCAAATGCAACACTGCTGAACAGGATTCTCTTCAGAATCCTCAACAGGATTCTCTTCAGAATCCTCAACAGAATGTTTTTCAGAATCCTCAACAGGATTCTCTTCAGAATCCTCAACAGGATTCTCTTCAGAATCCTCAACAGGATTCTCTTCAGAATCCTGAACAGATTTTTTTCTAGAATCCTGAACAGGATTCTCTCTAGAATCCTGAACAGGATTTTCTCTAGAATGCTAAACAAGATTCTCTCTTGAATCCTGAACAGGATTCTCTCTAGAATCCTGAACAGGAATCTCTTCAGATTCCTCAACTAGATTCTCTTCAGAATCCTTAACAGGTGTCTCTTCAGGATCCTGAGCAGGATTCTCATTAGAATCCTCAGCAGGATTCTCTTCAGAATCCTAACAAGATTTTCTTCAGAGTTCTGAACAGGATTCTCTTCAGAGTTCTGAACAGGATTCTCTTGAGAGGATTTTGTTCAGAATCCTGAACAGGATGTTCTTCAGAATCCTGAACAGGATTCTCTCCAGAATTCTTAACAGAATTCTCTTCAGAATTCTGAACAGGATTCTCTCCAGAATTCTGAACAGGATTCTCTTCAGAATTTTGAACAGGATTCTCTTGAGAGTTCTGAACAGGATTCTCTCCAGAATCCTGAACAGGATTCTCTCCAGAGTCCTGAACAGGATTCTTTTCAGAGTCCTGAACAGGATTTTGTTCAGAATCCTGAACAGGATTTTGTTCAGAATCCTGAACAGGATTCTCCTCAGAATCCTGAACAGGATTCTCCTCAGAATCCTGAACAGGATTCTCCTCAGAATCCTGAACAGGATTCTCCTCAGAATCCTGAACAGGATTCTCCTCAGAATCCTGAACAGGTTTCTCCTCAGAATCCTGAACAGGATTCTCCTCAGAATCCTGAACAGGATTCTCCTCAGAATCCTGAACAGGATTCTCCTCAGAATCCTGAACAGGATTCTCCTCAGAATCCTGAACAGGATTCTCCTCAGAATCCTGAACAGGATTCTCCTCAGAATCCTGAACAGGATTCTCCTCAGAATCCTGAACAGGATTCTCCTCAGAATCCTGAACAGGATTCTCCTCAGAATCCTGAACAGGATTCTCCTCAGAATCCTGAACAGGATTCTCCTCAGAATCCTGAACAGGATTCTCCTCAGAATCCTGAACAGGATTCTCCTCAGAATCCTGAACAGGATTCTCCTCAGAATCCTGAACAGGATTCTCCTCAGAATCCTGAACAGGATTCTCCTCAGAATCCTGAACAGGATTCTCCTCAGAATCCTGAATAGAATTCTCCTCAGAATCCTGAACAGGATTCTCCTCAGAACCGTGAAAAATTAGAATCCTGAACAGGATTCTCATCAGAATCGTGAAAAGATTCTCCAAAGAATCCTGAACAGGATTCTCATCAGAATCGTGAAAAGATTCTCCAAAGAATCCTGAACAAGATTCTCCTCAGAATCTTAAGCAGCTTTCTCAGATTTTATGAGAGGAATTTTCTTCACTTTTCTGAGCAGGTTTCACATAACAATTATTGATTTGAAAAAAAATCGTAAAAAATTATATGGTCTTATGAATTCAGAGAGCTATCAAGGGAGTCAATTTGAGAGCAGAAATTCGCCCCTAAACTGTAGACTCGTTTAAATTACAGGAAATATTTGAAAAAGTTCATATTTTGACCAAAAAATTTCAACCACCCAGTTATCCATTTAGCTTTCTAATTTGGACTCGTACTATACTGTACTAGTTTTGTTTGCTGCACGCACTGTGTAATGATCTTCAAAGTTACCTACTCAGTATTTCTTTTTGGAGTAAAAAGACCTCAAAAGTGGTTTCGACATGTCTGAATAAGTTAAACGCATTTAAACACCCAGTATCAGGTTATTTTTATTCAGAACGTCAAGTTGAAAATTCGCATTATGAACTTTTTGATGTTCTAAATGAACAGAAATTTGAATATTGATTCATGCAAATGCGCAAAGGACCACTTCATGTTTTTAACACGTACTCCCATCAGCATTGAAGAAAAAAAAGCACCGAACCCGAATCAACCTAAGCACAGCTAGCTTCTTCTTGGAATATCTTCAACTTTTCGCATGTCTCTGCTGTCCCCCATTATCGCCAACAATGTTTCGAGCGGAAATTGCCGGTTTCTAAATTCGTGCCAAGACCCTCCTCTATTCCCGATACCTCGCTGCGTACTATCCTACAGGGTGGACGTATCGATGGCCCACAGAGGTCCAGTTTTTAAACAAAGCAGACAAAATCCCAATTCCTAACCATAATTTGTTGCTATACAAACATTCATCTACAACATGAAATAGTTATGAACACATATGAGAATGCGAGTCAAATAATTAAAGACCAACTCTCGATTATTTTTTTAAATTGACGTAAGTAATTTACAAACGGTTCTGAGAAAATTATTTCAGAAGAATCAGAAATCTTCCTATAAAACTGTTTTAGAATAAATTCCCTTTCATACATTTTTTTACGTGTACATTACTTTAATTTTTCATGCTATTAGCTCACGTTCAATCATGAGTTATTTTCTAATATTTTCCCACAACAACTTGATGGCAAAATTATACACCTTTTCATTCGATTACTTAATACTTATGAATTATACACCTTTTTATTCGATTACACTGCGGAACACGTTTTTGTCTCCAGCACCAATATACCGCTATTCACTTAATTAAGGGTAGCTGAATCCATTGCCGTTTTCAGAAATACCATAGCACGTCTAGTTTTTGAGTTATCGACTGCTGAAAATGCAAAAAAATGACTATTTCAGCCAACTTGCATGCAAGTTTGTCAGCTTGTAAGGTAATATATTGGCTTAATTTCCCACAGAATTCAAACTTTATGTGTATAACAATACTTATCATTAAAGTTTGTAGAACTTTCGATACGGAAAAGTTATTTTTGGATGGTTTAGAGAATTGTTGTATTTTGCCATATAGAAGAAACGAAGAATTTTGTATGGAGACTGCAAGCATGTTGAAAAAATCGATTTAATCGAAATTTAATCGCGCAATTTCAATCAAATTATGTCTGAAATGAAAGTTCAAGTTCTATTTTGCATGTTTGGTGGATTAGATTACAAAAAAGTTTAATAAATTGTACTTTTAATTTCATGTAAACATTAATAAAACCAGTGTTTTATACAACTTTGGCGACCTGTAGCTAAAAATTGTGACGTGCTGGAACATTTCTGAGAATGGCACCAGATTCAGCAACCCCAAATCTACTAGAGACACATAATTTGATTCTTGAGACACGCAAAAATGTCATTTTTGTTACGCTGTGTTACTATTGCACCAGTGTATGATTAACGAAAGTACTGTTTTGTTGTAATCCGTGAGTACGATGTTTGGTCTCTCCATATAATGGAGCCACTACTTACTGGTTAGGTTTCAAAAGTTGCAAATCTTACTTACGTCGTTTTATATTAAACGCCTATTTTATACAAAAAAAGTCGATAGACGAAGATTCCTCTTGCCTAAGTATCCCTAAACTTTAATTTTCTATTAAGTTGAGAGACTCAAAATGTATAAAAAACAACATATGGCGACAGAGTCTTCAACCCTAAACTATGTTCCTAAACACTTTTCTATGCCTCAAAATAGTGAAATATTGACAAGGATCTGCCTTATTATGATTTTTTTTACTCTGGACCACTGTGAGTCAGAGTCCAGTGCCAGTCGACGGAGGCAGGTAGCTTGCCAAAGTCAGCGATGCGAAATAGATCGGACAGGTTCAAATTATGGCCCGAGAACTGGATCAGCTTCGCCGCGAGTTGACTTGACTGACTGACTGAACTTGGACCGATCTCCGTTTGGTTGGAGCGTGCGTGTTTGCAGCAGAAGCAGCACTTGCTCTGGAATCTTGTTTCGTTACAGCGGCGTTTGAATGCTGCTGTGGCAAGATATCCCTCGCTCGCAAGACGGGCACACAGTGTTGCGACCGAATCGCATCTTTCGAAAAGCACTCGTTAAACGTCACTCAAACATGCGTTTCCCTCTATTCGTCCGTCTATCGACTTCTCGGTGGGGAATATTGTCTGTCAGGCGTTGCTCTAAATTATAAACCGGAGCTGCTGTGGCGAAATAGATGCTCTAGCTGCCAGAAGGAAGTGATGCGAACAAGCGTTTTAGATACTGCCTCTCATGACAGTCACATGGCTGTCAGAATGGAGATTTCATTGCAATTCGAATCCGGAGAAGCAATAGCCATTCTGCTGTCAGTGCGGTGGATTGATCCCGGGAGTGGAGCCTGTCTAATAGTTTTGAATTGCTGGAATAGAAAACTTTGGTTTATTGATACAACGAAGGTTCAAGTCTTCAGTTGTATGCACTTATGTGGCTTATATGAAGTCTAGAAGAAAACTTAACAAAGTTAAAGTAATTAAAATTGGATCTAACGTAAAATTAAGGAAGGTTAAACCTGCATGTTATTTTCGTATTCAGGGAGAATCCTGTTCAGGATCCTGAGGAGAATCCTGACCAACATTCTGTAGAGAAACCCGTCCAGGATTCTGAAGAGTATCCCATTCGGGATTCTAAAGAGAATTCTGCTCAGGATTCTGAAGAGAATACTGATCAGAATTCTTTGGAGAGTTCTGGATTCTGAGGAGAATCCTGCTTAGGTTTCTGAAGAGCATTCTTCTCAGGTTTGCTGAGGATTCTGAGGAGCATCCTGTTCAAGATTCTGATGAGAATTCTGATCAGGTTTCTGCGATGAACCCAGTTCAAAATTTACAAGAGAATCCCGTTCAGGATTCTGAGGAGAATCGTGATCAGGATTTTAAGGACAATTCTGTTCAGAATTCTGAGGAAAATCTTGTTCAGGATTCTGAGGAGAATCCTGTTCTGGATTTTGAGGAGAATCCTGCTCAGGATTTTTAGGAGCATCCTGTTCAGTATTCTGAGGAAAATCCTTCTCAGGATTATGAGGAGAATCCTACTCAAGATTATGAGGGAAATTCTACTCAGAATTATGAGGAGAATCCTACTCAGGATTCTGAGGAAAATTTTATCCAGGATTCTGAGAAAAGACCTTTTCAGGATTCCGAGGAGAATCCTTTACAGGATTTTTGGGAGAATCCTTCTCAGGATTTTGATAAGAGTTGTGCTCAGAAATCTGAGAAGAATCCTGCTAAGAATTCTGAGAAGAATCCTGCTAAGAATTCTGAGAAGAATCCTGCTCAGGATTCTGAGCAGAATCCTGCTCAGGGTTCTGCAAGGATACTTGCTAAGGATTCTGAGGAGTAACCTGCTCAAGGTTCTGAGGAGCATCCTGCTCAGGATTCTGAGGAGGATCTTGCTTAGGATTCTGAAGAGAATCTGGCTCAGGATTCTGATGAGAATCCTGCTCTGGATTTTGTGGAGAATCCTGCTCAAGATTCTTAGGTGAATCATGCTAAGGTTTCTGAGAAGAATCCTATTCAGGATTTTGAGGAGAATCTCAGAAGAATAATTGTGCTTAGGATTATGCGAAGAACCATGTTCAGGATTGTGAGGAGAATCCTGTCCAGGATTCTGAGGAGAATCCTGTTCTGGATTCTGAGGAGAATCCTGTTCACGCTTCTAAAGAGAATCCTGTTCAAGATTCTAATAAGAGTCCTGTTCAGGAATCTGGAGAGAATCTTATTCAAGATTTTGAAGAGAATCCTGCTCTTGAAGAGAATCTATTTCTGAATTCTGAGGGAAATCCTGTTCAGAATTCTGTGAAGAACCCTGTCCATAATTCTGAGAAAAATCTTGTCCATTATTCTGAGGGGCATTTTTTACAGGATTCTGAGGAGAATCCTGCTCTGGCTTCTGAGATGAATCCTGCTCTGGCTTCTGAGAAGAATTCTGCTCAGGATTCCGAGAAAAATCCAGCTCAGGATTCTGAAGAGAATTCTACTAAAGATTTTGAGGAGAATTGTGCTCAGGATTCTCCGAAGAACCCTGTTCAGGATTCAGAAGAGAATCCTGTTCAGGATTCGGAGGAGAATCCTGCTCAGGATTCTTAAGAGAATCCTTGAGAATTATTTGAGTAGAATCTTGTTCAGGGCTCTGAACGGAATCCTGTTCCTACTGTATTGACAGTATTCTGTTATCTTTCAAAGTGATTTTTAGTGTGTTTTAATATATTTTTCATTATTCCAAACCAATTCCTACAGGTACTATCGCCAGATAACAATTTCGTATAGTTGTCATACATTGTTCAGTTGAAATTACAGTGTATTTATAGTAAATATTTTTACACCTCTTCGATGTTGAATATCTGGCATGTCAATCTCATAAAGAAATTTATAATGCTCTTATTTTAAATGCAATAACTTTTTCTTATCTCTATCAACAGGTACGTTCCTCGATTCAACCGAATACCGTAAGTCTCCCGGTCGTAAATCCTTGCCTCACGTCCCATGTCTTAACAGCAAACAACTTTTATTCAAACCGTTCAAATCATCATTCGTTGATTCGATTCCGGGAGAAGCTCCAACACGCAATCCCAAACCAGATCTGAAAGTTTGCGAGTGGAAGAAGCCTCCAGTAGTCGGAGGAAGACGTGTGGTTAATTTCACACTTCATAACTTGTGTCCCGAACGACTCCGTCGCCTCGTTCAGGACAGATTCCATTCATCAGCCATCTCTAGACTCCCGTATCTATCAGACGAGAACCACAAAAGCACACACGCAACATGTTTCGATCCAAACGCTCCTCGGAGCTCTCTGGGGCTGAGGGGTCATTTGTATCTAAATGGATCATTTGGTAGGTAGAAAATCATTTATCGACAGGATAGATGCATCTGTTTGGAACAGTGGTTTTCAACCTGGGGGAAATTCCCGACAAAACCACCAACATTGACAGACGTGAATTATTTTTCTTCATTCTTATGTGAGAAAATTTTGTGGAAAATCAAAATGGGGTGCATGAAATGAAAAAAAAGGTTGAAAGCCACTGGTTTGGAATGACGTGCGGCGAGGAAGTCCTTCTCATCCAATTTTGCCATCATCACCTTCATATACCTGAGTGGTCTGATCGGGTTCTTCGAAAGCACCAGCAGCTCGGGGTTCGTCAGAGAATGGAGAGCAGACTACTGGAGAAGTGGCAAATAGTTTTCCTCCGTTGCTCCGTTTGGCCATTCGATAGTTTATTCGAATGATGGTTCTCGAGCAGAAGGATTCTGTACTTGCTGTGATATCCGGAAGCTGGAGGGGTCTTTTGTGGAAACCCTCAGTTGTGAGACACAGGGGTATAAAATTGATATTGTGTAAACTATTGCTAGGAACGAGCTGCCTGGGAAAGAGCTAGAAAGATTAGGATGGTTCGAATTTCTGCAGATGTTCGCTCACCATTTGCAACAAAGTGGATCAATGAAGAAAAAAAAAACGTTCTTTGGTAGGATTGTAACCCACGACCCTTGTATTCTGGAAGGGCGCTCTATCAACTTAACTAATGAATCACTCAGAAATTAAAATTTTCGTGCTTTCGAACTGCAAAGCAAGTTTTTAAGTTTTTTTTTACAAATAGTTAGTAATAATTCGTTTTCCTTTTTCAAGGCCGGAGTTGGCTTCTGAGATTTTCTCAAATTTTTTGGGCTTAGAGTCAGGGTCCAATCGAGAAATTTTATATTCAAAATTTTTTGTTGCTTTATTGAGTAAAACTTTTTTAATTTCTTTTTGCAGATCCTACCATATAATTTTCATAGCAGGATCACGATTACGTTGAAATTGCCTTCTCCTAGGCTTTTAAGAAAGATCAAGAGTTTTAGATCATCGTCTATAATCACTGATTCATTTTTTACTTCATATTTTAGTATTGAAATGAGCCTTATTCAACAATTGTATTTGTAAAAGTTTCGAGAGCATTGTGAATATCAAGCTTCGTTTGCAAAGAATTGCTAACATCAAGATTACTATCGATGTATGTTTCTCATGTATTCCAGTTGGCTCGAAAATAATTGAAAGTGGAGCTGATAGGGACATGATCAGAATCAAAATCAGCATGAGTAATCAGTTGGCTGCAAAGATGACTAGAGTCGGTTAAGTCCAAATCAATCGTGGATGGGTCTCTAGAAAAGGAAAAACATGTAGGGCTATCAGGGTATTGAATTGAGAAATATCCTGAAGAGTACTCATGTAATAAAATCTGCCGTTGGAATTGCTATAAGATTTATTCCATGAGCGATGTTTTGCATTAGAGTCACCAATGACAAATAAATGGATTATTGCGAGTCAAATGAGTTTTCTGGACAAAATCCTCGCAGGAATTACTATTAGAAATCCCGTTAGAAATTCCTGGAGAAAATCTCCGGAGAAATTCCTGGTGAAAATCCTCAGAGAAATTCCCGGAAGAAATCTCCGGATAAATTGTCTTAGAAAATCTCCAAAGAAATTCCTGGCGAAAAACTGCGGAGGAATTTCTTTATGAATTTCTGGCCGATTTCTGGATAAAATCCCCGGAGGAGTTTTAGGAAAAATCTATGGAGAAAACCCACGAAGAAATTCCTGAAGAAAATCTCTGGAAGAATTCTTGGAACGAATCCCCGGGATTGCTGGAGGAAATTTCCGAAGGAATTCCTGGTGGAAATATCCTGGTCGAAATGTCCGGAAGAAATCCTGGATAAATCTTCTAAAGGAATTCCTCGAGAAAATATCTGAAGAGATATTCCTGTAGGAAATACAAAGAACATATTTTAGAGCAAATCTCAGGAGAGATTCCTAGAGGAAATCCCCGGAGGAATTACTGCAGGAAATCTCCGAAGAAATTGCTGAAAGAACGGAGGAATTACTGGTGAAAATCCTGAAAGGATTTTCTGGAGGATATCCATGGATAAGTTTCTAGATGAATTCTCGGAGAAATTTCTGATGTAAATGGCCTTAGGTGAGAAATTTCTGGAAAAAAAAACCCTCATTGAAAATACAAAAAGGAATTCCTGGTTGAAATCCATGGAAAAATTCCTAGTGGAAATCCTGTAAAATACATCGGAGAAACTTCGGTAGAATGCCTGGAAGAGCTCCTGGAAATCTAGAAGAACTTCGTTAAAGAATCTTCAGATCTATTCCCGTAGAATTTCTTGGTGGAATCCTTGGACGAATTTGTGCAGAAATTCCTTAAGGATTCCCCGGAGATATAACGTAATGATCGTCTTACTTCTTAAATCACTCTTAACTTCTGCACCTTCACGTAGGAAGTGAAGGACTACCAAGCTTTTCGTAGGAATGAAGAACAACAACGATGAAATATTGTTCCTGTTTTTACTCGCCTCAAATGAGTAGGAACAAGAGACGGTGGCTGTTAGAAAAATCCGAACTGGTAAACAAAGTGTATTTCTGAAGGAATATTTCCATTTATTCTTCTTAGGACTTCCAGAATTTCCGCCGTGAATAACTATAAGATTTCTCTAAAACATTCATCCAGACATTTTGGCAGGGATCATCCAGGAATGTTCCCAGCAATTCATTCAAAAATTCCTGTATGAATGCCTTGAAGTCTTGTAGGAATTACTACAGAGCTTCAGTCAGAAACTTCTTGAAAATACAGTCATCTCTCCCTTACTCGATATTGAAGGGACCATCGAGTAAGGGAGGTATCGAGTTACAGAACACAAAACCAGTGCAACTGTGATCTAAGGGACCATCGAGTTAGCCATGAAAACCAACTTTTATTATGGTTCTCTAACTCGATATCGAGATACGGAATATCGAGTAAGGGAGAGTTAACTGTATTGATCAAGTGACTTCTCTAAGGTTTGTTTCAGGATTCCTTCTGGTAATTCGTACTGGTATTTATTCAAATTTCTACAAGAATTTCTTCAAGAATTTCTACAGAGTTTTCTCCGAAATTTTCTTTGAGTTCCTTTGATCCTTAGAGAAATTCTTTCAGAATTTGCTCTAGGAATTCCTTCCGGATTTCTGTTAGAGTTTTAATCAGATATTTTAACTGTTATTTTTCTAGTTATTTTCTTCACTTTCTTTTAGGATTAACCGGTGGAATATTTCCAATTTCTTCAACAATTCCACTCTTTATTTCTCCAAGTGTTAACCTCAAAAAATCGTAAACATTCATACAAAAATTTCACCAGGGATATCTAGAGATTTGTTCATTAATATTTCAGGAGCTCCGAAGAATGCATAGATGAATTGCGTTGGAATTTCTTAAGAAATTGCGGAGGAATTCCCAGCTCAACTGAGGAGGATTTGCTGGAGTAACTCTGGAGTATTGCCCGGAGCAATTCTGAGGGAATTATCAGAGAAACTTCTGGAGGAACCCCGGAAGAATTCCTGGATGAGCTGCGAGGGAAATCCCGAATAATTTTAGAGGGCCCAAAAAGAAAATCTGAGAGAATTACTCTGGTAGTGCTCCGAAGGATTTATCGGAAAAACTCTGAAACAATTACTGGAGGATATCTTAGAAAAATCCTGGAGGAACCCTGGAGCGATTCTTAGAAGAACTGTGGAGGCGTTCCTGTAGGAACTCTTAAGAAATTGCTTCAGGAATTCCGGAGAAACTATGGGTGAAAAAAAACTATCAAGAAATTGCTGGAGGTACTCCGGAAGAGTTTATGGCAAAATTTCCGAGCAATTCCAGGTGGAACTCTGGAGGAATTTAGGAAGAATCGCTGGACAAAATCCATAGGAATTGTTGAGGAACTCCAGAGGAATTTCTGGAAGAAAGGAATTCTTGGAAGAACTCCGGAGGAATTTCAGGGGGCTCTGAATTAGATGGGGAGGAATTCTAGGAGAAACTCTTGAGAGATTGAAGAAACGGAACTTTCGAAGGAACTCCAGAAGAATTCAGAGTATAACTCCTGAGGATTTCCGAGGAATCACTGGAGCAACTCTGAAGAATTCCTGTAGAAACTAAAATTCCTAGAGGAACTATGGTGGAAATCCAGAGGACTTCCCGGTGGAGCTCCAATTCCCGGAGGAACCGAGTAGAAATTCCATGAGAAACTCTGAAGAAATTCTTGGAGGACCTCTAAAAAATCCTGGAGAAAGTTCGAGGAATTTCTGGAGGAACTTTGAGCATTTCAGGAGGAACTCCGAAAGGTGGAGCTCTGAAGGAATTCCCGGCAAACATTTTGAAATAAATCCTGGAGGAATTTCTGGATGAACTCCTAAAGAAGTCCTGGAGAAACTCCGTAAGAATTCCTGAAGAAACTCCGGAGCATCTTGCAGGTATGTCTGGAATAATTCTGAAGTAATTCCCACAAGAATTCTTCAATAATTCCCAGCGTAGCTCTGAAGTGTTTCCTTGAGGACATCTGGAGGCATTACTGGAGCAACTATGAAAAAATTTTGCCGAAATGACTGAAGCAACTCTGAAGGAATTTCTGGTGGTACTCTTCACTCAAGAGCGGGCGCGCATTCAGCCATCGCTAGAACCACATCGATCGAGCGTTTTTCAAGGCACGTGTACTCAGTACACACATGTGACCGATCTAGGGTTAAGGAATTTCTGAAGGAACTCTAAAGAAATTACTGAAGGATTGCTGGAAGAACTGCGAAGGAGTTCATGGGGGAAATCGAAAATAAAAAATCCTGGAGAAACGCTAGAGAAATTCCTGGCAAAACTACGGAAATATTCCAAAAGGAACTATGAAGGAAACCAAAAGGAATTCCCGGTGGAGCTCTGTAGGAACTTCGGAGGAAATGCAAAATAAAATCCAGAAGATTTGCTAAAGAGCACCGGAGGAATTTCTGGAGGAGCTCAGTCGAAATTTCTATAGGAAGTCGAGAGGAAATACCGGTGAAGCTCTGAAGGAATTCCCGGAAGAACTCTGAAAAAATTTCCGGAAGAATTTCTGGAGGAACTCTGAATAAAATCCTAGAGAAACTCCAAAGGGATTCCTGGAGGAACTCCGGAGCAACTCCTGTCGGAACACTGGAGCCATTCCTGAAGGAATTTCTTGATGTATAAACTTCGGATGCGTTTCTGGAGGAACTCCAGGGTAATTGTTTGAAGAACGCCGGAGAAACCATGGAGGAAATTCGAAGGAATTCCCGATCGACCCGCAAGTCAGTTTGAAGTCCAGCGCACTGAACAGGTAAAAAGTAGCCATGAAAGTATTGTTGTTTTATACGCCTATGAATAATGATAGCAACTCCACCTCATGCCCCATCAAGTGGATCATTACGATGAACAAAAAAGTTAGGATCTCTTCTGAGTTCGTAATAAATTACACAGCTCGTCCTCTTCACCTTTCATAGAACATTCAAATTCGAACCAGTCTAGTCGTTCATCTTTCCAACGTGCCGGAACGGAACCACCCTCAAACATCCTCAAAGCCAATAGTTGTGCATTTCTCAGATCATAAAAACAGTTTTATGCCCGACGCCCAAGTCCGGCAGGCTCCCACCCTAGTCTTTGAATATTTCATCCAGCAAAATCAAACGTTGCCCAGGGTTCGAAAATCCAACAGAGACGACGGCATCGAAACCAAATCCAGGGCGACAACAGATGGGATGCCACTTATGATGCACACAAAGCCATAGAGTAAGGTGGGGCAAAAGTTCGACCTTAGTGGTGTAATCAAAGCTTCCAGGAAAACAATAACAGTTGAAACAAAACAAATACCATACAGTGAACCTTTAACATATTGGCTATAATTTTGCTGAACAAACTTGTGTCAAAATATTTACCCATTTTTAGTTATAACAATTTCAAAATTGACTGTCTTATTCGAACTTTTGCCCCACCGGTGGGGCAAGAGTTCGAATCTAGTGTGGGGCAAAAGTTCGCTGGCTAAAACACAAAATATCGATACATTTATGACAGGCATACTTTACACCAGCCGTAAACTTAAGTTTGCCGAAAAACACACACTAAGTTTTCATCAAAAAATTACCCAAACCAGGGTTAGTTGTAATATACTCAAAAATAGCAGTGTTTTGCAAAACTAAGTGGAAATGTAACATTTTGGTGACATTTTTCGCACGATCAGCCAAATTTTGTTTAATTCGAAGACAGTATGTGGATTTTAGGCAATTTGCAAATTTTTCCGTGAGTTTATACATGGGTCGAACTTTTGCCCCGCTGATTCGAACTTTTGCCGCACTATGGGCTTAAATTTGTTTCCAAACATTTATGCAAAAACTAATACACCTCAAAGCATCCTTATGATAGGCTTAGAAACGCCCTTACATAAAATGTTGAAACAGATTTTATCTTCAATTGATTCCATGCAACAAAAGTTTGACCAAATATTACACTATTATCGTCGAAAAACAACAAATAGGTATAACTTTTCCAAATCTCAATCGATTTTTATGATATTTGGAGTGAAAGTCTCTTTCTTGAATAACATTCGAGCCACCATGAGATTTATAAGTTTTGTTTTTAATTGAGCTAGAAATCTTAAAAAGAAACTCTTACCCCACTCGAACTTTTGCCCCACTTTACTCTACTCATTCGAATGGTCCGAGCAAAATCTTCGACTCCAGTTCCACACTCTTCTTCTTTTTGGCGCTACGTCCCAATTGGTACAAAATCTGCTTCTCAGCTAGAGTTCTTATGAGCAATTTGAAAGACCATTTTTGCAAATGCCCTACGAAATCGGAAAAAGAATCGTTATGACCTGGCAGGATTCGAACCAACGACCCTCGGCTTGGTCTTGCTGAATAATTGCGCGTTTACCACTACGACCATTTGCGCCCCATGCTCCTCTTCCGTATTTACAGTGTACCACACCAAATGGCCCAGTGGCCAATTTGGTAACACTTTGTCACTCTGACTGAGCAGGAGTGAAGACTAAGGGAGAGAGAGATGATAGGCTAATATTTACCCGAATCCCCGGCAATCGGAATTAGGAATTAGAGCTGTGAGCTGGATGAATGCAGCAGTCCGGCTTTTCGATTAAATTCGGAAACCCATTGCTGCATTGGAACATTTTGTTAATTTTTCATCTGGAGATGGGATTCGACACGGCTGTAGGTTCTTCCGTCGTGATGATGTTTGATGACGGATGATGGTTCCTAACTCCAGGACCATTACTCATTCCGGCGTACCGAGGGTGCTAAGGAATGAAAACATCCAGTTGGCATCATGCACCGTTACCATCAGCGTCAGCGTGAAATGTGGCATCGTTATCATTGTTTTTACAACTGGTTCTGCTGTGACGAATGCGACTGCAGATGGAAGTTTGCAATATGGTAATGTCTGGTGAAATCAGCGCCATAATCTGGACAATGAGAGCCGGAATCGTTTGTGTAGTTTGAGTAGATAGAAATTATAGCAGCATCTTTGGTTCAGAAAATCGTTGGAAGAATTGTTGTAGAGAAATCTGTTTCAGGAATACGGAATACTAGATTCAACACTCTAGGATACAATAAAGAAATCCTTTGTATAATTCTTATGGACTACAGAATCCTCAACAGGTTCCTCTACAGAATCTTGAAATGAGTTTTCTACAGAATCCTGAACAGGATTCTCTTCAGAATCCTGAAAAGGATTCTCTACAGAATCTTGAACAGAATTCTCTACAGAATCTTGAAAAGGATTCTCTATAGAATCTTGAACAGGATTGTCTACAGAATCTTGAACAAGATTCTCTACAGAATCCTGAATAGGATTCTCTACAAAATCCTGAACAGGATACTCTACAGAATCCTGCACTGGATTCTCTACAGAATAGGATTCTCCACATAATCCATCCAGAGATCCAGAGATTCTCCTCTGAATCCTGAGAGCATTCTCGTTAGAATCCTGAGAGGATTGTTTTCAGAATCATGAGCAGGATTCTCCTCAGAATCCTTAGAGGATTCCCAGAAGAAACCAGAGAGGAGTCTCATCAAAATCCTGACCAGGATTCTCCGCGTTGATAAAATAACATGATTTAAATTTCCTCTGACCAAAACATAGCCTAAAGTTCACTAACCCTCCAATCCTACAACCTTTTCTATCGAACATTGTTCCTCTGATCAATGTTGCCTTCGGAAGCCCAATACGGCATAGCGCCTCGCTCCGTACGCGATTCTACAATCGATAAAGTCGGATAAAAACTGCCACAATCTTGCCGGATCGTGTATTCTGCGCATAACTACAAAGCATTTCGATGTTTCCCTCGTTCTGATCCCGACCGACCGTCCACACCGCTTCCCAGCTACCCAGCTGGGCGACGGCACGTTCTGTTTAGTTACGATGTGCGAAGCACCGGGGAAAGCTTCTGGCTGCGGAGGATCTTTCCCTGCGACCACGACAACGGCCGGGCTAATAAACCTGTTTTCGGTACTCCAGAACATCGGAGCGTGTTTGGTATTATTTGTGTACCTGCCTGCCTCATGTTGCATTTATCGTGATTCATGATCAATGTTGGTTTGGCTTTGGCAGTAGGGTGCGGCTATTTTTTTTTGAAAGTTCTCAAAACCCAAAGAGCGTGTGATCTTCTGAACTGAATTACATAAAAAAATCTTCGAAATATGTGCAAAAAATATTAAAATCAAGAGAATCCTGAAAGGATACTCCTCAGATCTTGAGAGGTTTTTCTCAGAATTTAGTTAAGATTCTCCTTAAAATCCTTAGAGAATTCTCATAAAAATCCTGAGAGGATTCTCCTCAGAATAACAAGAGGATTTTCCACAAAATCCTAAGACGATTCTCATCAAAAGCATAAGGGGATTCTCATCAGATTCCCGAGAGGATTCTCATCAGAATCCTGAGAGGATTCTCATCAGAATCCTGAGAGGATTCTCATCAGAATCCTGAGAGGATTCTTTTCAGAATCCTGAAAGGATTCTCTTCTGAATCCTGAGAGGTTTCTTTTCAGAATACTGAAAGGATTCTCTTCAGAATCCTGAGAGAATTCTCTTCAGAATCCTGAGAGGATTCTCTTCAGAATCCTGAGAGGATTCTCTTCAGAATCCTGAGAAGATTCTCATCAAAATCCTGAGTGGATTCTCTTCAGAATCCTGAGAGGATTCTCTTCAGAATCCTGAGAGGATTCTCTTCAGAATCCTGAGAGGATTCTCTTCAGAATCCTGAGAGGATTCTCTTCAGAATCCTGAGAGGATTCTCTTCAGAATCCTGAGAGAATTCTCTTCAGAATCCTGAGAGGATTCTCTTCAGAATCCTGAGTGGATTCTCTTCAGAATCCTGAGAGGATTCTCTTCAGAATCCTGAGAGGATTCTCATCAGAATCCTAGGAGGATTCTCTTCAGAATCCTAGGAGGATTCTCTTCAGAATCCTAGGAGGATTCTCTTCAGAATCCTAGGAGGATTCTCTTCAGTTTCCTGAGAGGATTCTCTTCAGTTTCCTGAGAGGATTCTCTTCAGAATCTTGAGAGGATTCTCATCAAAATCCTAAGAGGATTCTCATCAGAATCCTTAGAGGATTCTCATCAGAATCCTAAGAGGCTTCTCATCAGAATCCTAAGAGGATTCTCTTCAGAATCCTGAGAAGATTCTCATCAGAATCCTGAGAAGATTCTTATCAGAATCCTGAGAGGTTTCTCATCAGAATCCTGAGAGGATTCTCTTCAGAATCCTGAGAGGATTCTCTTCAGAATCCTGAGAGGATTCTCTTCAGAATCCCAAGAGGATTCTCTTCAGAATCCCAAGAGGATTCTCTTCAGAATCCCAAGAGGATTCTCTTCAGAATCCTGAGAGGATTCTCTTCAGAATCTTGAGAGGATTCTCTTCTGAATCCTGAGAGGATTCTCTTCAGAATCCTGAGAGGATTCTCTTCAGAATCCTGAGAGGATTCTCTTCAGAATCCTGAGAGGATTCTCTTCAGAATCCTGAGAGGATTCTCTTCAGAATCCTGAGAGGATTCTCTTCAGAATCCTGAGAGGATTCTCTTCAGAATCCTGAGAGGATTCTCTTCAGAATCCTGAGAGGATTCTCTTCAGAATCCTGATAAGATTCTCTTCAGAATCCTGAGAGGATTCTCTTCAGAATCCTGAGAGGATTCTCTTCAGAATCCTGAGAGGATTCTCTTCAGAATCCTGAGAGGATTCTCTTCAGAATCCTGAGAGGATTCTCTTCAGAATCCTGAGAGGATTCTCTTCAGAATCCTGAGAGGATTCTCTTCAGAATCCTGAGAGGATTCTCTTCAGAATCCTGAGAGGATTCTCTTCAGAATCCTGAGAGGATTCTCTTCAAAATCCTGAGTGGATTCTCTTCAAAATCCTAAGTGGATTCTCTTCAGAATCTTGAGAGGATTCTCTTCAGAATCCTGAGAGGATTCTCTTCAGAATCCTGAGAGGATTCTCATCAGAATCCTGAGAGGATTCTCATCAGAATCCTGAGAGGATTCTCATCAGAATCCTGAGAGGATTCTCTTCAGAATCCTGAAAGGATTCTCCTTAGAATCCTCGAAAGATTCTCCTCCGAATCCTGAGAGAATTCTCCACAGAATCCTCGGAAGATTCTCCTCCTAATCCTGAAAGAAATCTCCACAGAATCCAGAGAGGATTCTTCTGAGCATCCTGAGAGGATTCTCATCAGAATTCTTAAGGGATTCTCATCAGACTTCTAAGAGGAATCTCATCAGATTTTTTAGAGCATTCTCCTCAGAATTCTGATAGGTTTCTTCTTAGAATCCTGAGAGGATTCTCCTCAGATTCCTGATAGAATTTTCCTTAGAATCCTGAGAGGATTTTCCTCAGAATCCTGAGAGGAATTTCCTCAGAATCCTGAGAGGATTTTCTTCAGAATCCTGAGAGGATTCTTATCAGAATCCTAAGAGGATTCTCATCAGAACCCTACGAGGATTCTCCTCAGAGTACTGAGAGGGTTCTGCTCAGAATCTCATCAGAACCCTGAAAGGATTCTCCTAAGAACCCTGAGAGGATTCTCATCAGAATCCTGAGAGGATTCTTAGTAGATTTTTATGAGGATTCTCATCGAAATCCTTAGAGAATTCTCATCAGAAAACTTCAATTCTTCATAAGAATCCCTAGAGGATTCTCATCAGAATCTTGAAAGGATCTCGATAGAATCCTGAAAGGATTTTCAGGATTCTTGAGGATTTCAATAAAAATTCTCTCAGTATTCTAATAAAAATCCTGTCAGGAGTCTGATGAGAATCCTCTCAGGATTTTGGTGATAATCCTCACAGGATTCTGAAACGAATACTCTAAAAGTTCTGATGAGAATCCTCTCAGGATTTTGATGAAAATCCTCTCAGGATTTGGATGTAAATTTTTCCCAGGAATTTTCAGGATTCCTAAGGATTCCAATAATTATTTTTTTTCAGGATTCTAATAAGAATCCTGTCAGGAGTCTAATGAGAATCCTCTCAGGATTTTGATAAAAATTCTCCCAGGATTCTTAAACGAATTCTCTAAGAGTTCTGATGAGAATCCTCTCAGGATTTTGATGAGAATCCTCTCAGGATTCTGATGAGAATCCTCTCAGGATGCTTATGAGAATCCTCTCAGGGTTTAAATGAGAATCCTCTAAGGATTCTGATGATAATCCTCTTAGGATTTTGATGAGAAACCTTTCAGGATTTTGATGATAATCGTCTAAGGAATCTGATGAGAACGCTCTCAGGATTCGGATGAATATTTTACCAGGATTCTGAAACGAATACTCTCAAAATTCAAAAACGATTACTCTCAGAATTCTGAAGAGAATCCTCTCAGGATGCTTATGAGAATCCTCTCAGGATTCAAATGAGAATCCTCACAGGATTCTGAAGAGAATCCTTTAGGGATTCTGATCAGAATCCTTTAAGGATTCTGAAGACAATCCTCTCAGGAGTCTGATGAGAAACCTCTCAGGATTATGATGCGAATCCTCTCAGATTCTGATGAGAATCCTCTCAAAAAGAGAGAGATGAGAAGATTCTAATCAGAATTCTGAGATGATTCTCAGAAGAATACTGAGAGGATTTCTCATCAGAGTACTGAGAGGATTCTCTTCTGAATCCTGAGATGATTCGACTCAGAACCCTGAGAGGTTTCTCCTTAGAATTCTGAACAGCAATCTTACCAGAAGACTAAGAAGATTTGAATAGGAGTCCTAAAAGAATTCTTATTAGAACTCTAAGAGTATTTTTAATCGGAATCCTGAGAAGTTTTTCTTCAGAATTCTGAGAGGATTTTTATCAGATTGCTGAAAGGACTCTCATCAGAATCCTGAAAGGATTCTCAACAGAATCCGGGAATGGTTCTCATGAGAATCCTGATCCTATTCTCTTTAGAATCCTGAGATGATGATCAAAAAAGTTCCTTGTTGAAGTACTGCGAAACTTGTTGTTATTTTAAGACATTTCTGTTAGGAAGAGAACTTTTAATTAACCTAGCGCAAGTTTTTGATAAATTTCCAACAATATCGAAATCTTTTGATAATTTCTGAAAAAAATAGAATTGAATTATCAAGATCGATTTTCTACGCGAAATTATGGAAGAATTCTTGCACTGAATCATGGTGTTCATCCTAGAGGCTCCGAAAATTTTTCCGCGGCCTCCTAAGAAATTATTTCACAAATTGAAATTCTTCCAACGATATCTCGAGCGATGCTTAAAGGAATACCTTCAAAATTTCCAACAGGAATTTCTTTTACAGTGCAAATTTCTAGTTTTGTGGATATTTCTAGTTTACATAACAGTTGCTCCGAAAATTCTCCAAGACTTCCTCTCGATTTCTACAGAATTTCGACAAGGAATTTTACCCTTGATTCCTCTACTTGTACCTGCTGGACGTCTTTCGAAAAATCTTTTAGGAAAACTTACAAAGGTTTATTCCAAGCTTCTAGATAACATAATTTTTGTATTTTAAGTTTTCATTCCTCCAAAAAATCTTCAGTTTTATCTCTATTGACATCTATTGGAATTGTTGGCAGATTCTTCTGAAAAATTCCTCCAAAACCTGATCATGAGTCCAGAAGTTCCTTTGGAAGTTTCTACCAGAGTGCATCAGATGTTGTTGGAGGAGGTTTATCAAAGATTATTTTATTATTTCTGTTTGGGACTATTTTACCACAAATATTGTGCTTGGAAAATCACTCCAGCAATAGTTCCTCACTGTAAAATCTACGTTCGTAGATATCCTTAGAAAAATGAACTTGACTCAATACTGAGAATCAATAACTGGATGAATATGTGGAGTAATTTCTGGAAGAGGTTATTCCTGGAACCCTGAAAAATTCGTCTACGAAAGTCTTGAAGGAATTACTATGAGAATGGTAAAAAAAAATAGTTACTACGGTCTTCCTTACGAATTTGCAGTAGGAATCTTTGGAAGAATTTGCAATTTTTTAAGAGAGGGAGCAGAACTTCTAGAACTTTTGAAACCATGATATTTCGTATGTAAATAATGTTTTTTTTTAATAGATTTATTTAATATACATATGAAGACTTCGATTAACCATGTGGGAAAAATCAGAAAAAATGTTGAAATTTCAAAACTGATTCCCTGTGACCACCCTGTTTAGAATGATCAGAACGCGTCCCGATGTGAGAGCACAATCCGCCGAGGACAGAAACCTCTTGGGAAAAAGGTCAAGTTTGTTGCTTCATGCTTTTCTGCTTCACTCCCCCCGGATCGTCGTCACCCCGAATTGTTTCTTGGTTGAACGACAAAGAATCCAATTGTTGCGGTTTTTATGATGTCCTCCCCCCGTTCCAGGCTTTACCCGGACACCATGAAGGAGAGTGTATATTCGGTGTCGGTAAATAAACCCAGAAAGGTAGCAGATAATTGACGATGAAGGAATCGACGTTGCATTCAATTTATGAAATCATTAACGCCACCCCTCCGACTCCAATCGGGGAGCATTAGCGGAAATTGATTTACGCCGGCAGAAAATTCCAAAAAAAGGTTGGGTGACCAAACGTCGAAGGGACAATACGTCGAATTCCAAAACGTTTGAGGGGCTAAACGTCCGAAAGAATAAGTAATGTTTGTTTGTTTATTAGGGACCTTTTAACCGCTTGGTCATTCAGGAAGTAAGTAATGTGCCAAATGTTATTTATAGCATATTTTATCGAGCACGATGTGGAACCTGTCAAACGGTTGGATGACAAAACATCGAAAGACAAACGTCAAATATCAAAACATTGGAAGGGTAAAACGTCGAAGGAACAAAACTTCGAAAGGATAAAATCGAAAGTAGAGAATGAGAAGGAAACGAGAATTTCTTGAAATCTTCCAGAAGAATAATCAATTCAACGTTTTGTCCCTTGCGATGTTTTGACATTCGACGTTTTATCCCTAAACTCTGGAAAACGATTCCTAATTGCTGTTGCAAGTTGGCTACTTTGGAGGTTTTGTGCTTTCGATGTTTTATCCTTTTCGACCTCTTCGGATTCGACGTTTTGTCCCCAAACCTCCAAAAACAAAACGGTGGCCCCGCGAGAAAGGGCCATGGATTCTTTGTTACCCAATTGCAGCTGCAACCGGTGCTCATTTCGGAGACGGTGTCTTGCGCTGTTTGTTCAGAGCTCATTAGGCATTTAAAATATTTGCCCAGGAGATTAACGGGTGTGAGCTCGCGGAAATGTTGCACTTTTTCGCTTCGCGTCATTGGATTCGACCAACTGACGACGAAACAACGACCGCAGTGCAAATATCCCGGCCGAGATCGCGTATGTCACTTCTCACCGCTCATTATTATGTTTCGCTAATTTAAAGCAAATAAATCATTCCTTGAGATTCGTCCCACGCGGCTGACGGCAATGAGGGTGAGCTGAGTGCGAGGTTGCGGAAATGTCTGTTGGATCAAGAGTTCGCCGTCGCCGATGGATGCAATCAGTTCAAATGCATTCGGGGTGCAGTCACTGTGGAATAAACAGAGACATCATCGTGTTTGTCACTCAAACTTCGGTGATTTCATGCTTGTTTTATGTTAATGCTTTATTCAAATGGTCGGCAGAATGATGATTGATATGGACGGTTGTACGAGAAGAGGCACAATGTTTTGTCATAATCCTCACAAATTTGTGCCAAAATTCTCAGGACTATTTCCAAATTCTAGAGGAGAATCTGTTCAAATTCAATACTGGATTATGTCTTAACTACACGAGTAGTTTTGTCCGATTTTTGTGATAAATTATGTCCCAAATATGATGAGGTTTTTTGTCCGAATCCCACTAGGTTTATATCCGGATTATAGCTTGAGCTTGAGCTTGATTGGCCGTCCATGGATGCTACTCCAGTATCTTCAGATCAGCTGCACTTACACAAGGAACCAACCGAATAACTGCTTGAAACTAACAGGCATCCTCAGTGTATAAGTGCTGGTGATCTTCTATTTTCAGGCGACAATGGTGCCTGCCACGTCAGAATGCAGACCAATGTAGGGAAGGGGGAGGAAAATGATGTTGCACTTATACTGACCCGGAGTCCGACTGCATCTAAGCCAGTTCATGCGGGAGTGTATGGGTTGGGTGAAAGGCATGGCAGAGAGGTTTGCTTTTGTGGTTAGCAGGTTGCCATGTATCAGGCGTAAGGAGAGGCAAGCGCGTGGAAGAACGGAAGCGTTAGGGAAACGGTTTCTTGTCCGTCTCTGGTTCTAGCGTTTGCTATGAACGAATAGTTTTGAGTGTGATAGATTTAGAATGGAAGATAGAAGCAAGTGAGAGATATACAACTACAAAGTACGAGGAAAGTGGACGGGCCTGGGATTGAACCCATGACCTTCTGCTTATGAAGACCACCAATTCTGGTTTATATCCTTGGGATTTTGTCCGAATCCCAAGATGAAGTATGTTTGAACTAGAGTCGTAAAAATGCAGACGAATTCTACCCGATCAGTACGAAAACGAACAAAAACAAATTCCGCTAGCACGAAGCCATCTTACTTTGAGAGCGAATGCGACGAGAAAGAGAGTGCAACACACGCACACATTCAGCTTCTCTCACTGTTGGTGTCTTTTCAATATTGTATTTCACCAAAAGGCACTGACATTGAGAATTGGTATAAAACTGGTATAAAAAACGGCAATTGCGGACGTTATTGTGGGGTATTTTGATGAAAATGATTTTTTTTCACGAGCGAAATTGAATTTGCTGCCACCGAATATCAGTAGGTGGATGAGAATCACACGGGTAGAAATCAGAATCCAAAAACAAGATTATGACTCATGATATCATGATTCCAGCGTGAAAATACACCATGATTAGAACTCATGATATCATGAGTCAGATTGCCGTAACGCACCACACGCGTTAGGTTTTCGTTGCTGTTTGCACGGAATCATGATTCAAATGCCAAATGCTGAGCCGCGCATCCGTTAATGATCGACAAAATAAAAAAAAATATAAAAAGCGTACACTGAGAATCGAACCACGAACCTTCCAATTAAGAGTCCTGTATCACACCACACTACCACTGTATCATGTTGAAACCGAGGTGATCGAAACGAATCAGTTGAAACAAACCGCACCGGTTAGTGTTTTGTAAATCATGATTTGGGGATCAGATTTTTATCCGTGCAGTGCAGAAGTAGTAATTGAAAACTGAATGCACGCTCTATGGGATTTGTGTATGTATTGTCAAAGCTGCATTCACACCAGAAAAAAAAATCAACGGTGACGGATCCTACTGAGGGTCGGCGTTGTTGATTGTATATTGAAATATGCAGACACTGGTTTGAACCATAGGGAAAATTTCGAAATCCCGAGATAGACCTTTATCGAATCCCATAAAGGATTCTGTCAGAATCTATGGAGGAATTCTAGTTGAACTCCGGGATGGATACAGTTTGAATCTCAGAAGGTATTCTGCCTAAATCGCATAAGCCATTCTGACCAAACCCCAGGAGGGATTCTGTCTGAATTTCAGGAATAATCCAAGGAAGGGTTTTGTTTTAGTCCGAGGAAGTATACTGTCAGCATTTCATGAGAGGTTCTGATAGAATTCAAGAAAAAAATGACTGAATCCCACAAGGAATTCTGTCTGAATTCTTGGAGATATTTCGCCGGAATCTCAAGAGGTAATCTGACGGAAATCTGTGAAAGAGATTCTGCATAAATCCCTGGACGACTTTGTCTGAATACCAAGAGCGATCCTGTCAAAGCCCCCTGTTTTGGAGCGTCTTGCTGGGTAGTGCTTCGTGAAGCCCAAGCAGGACAGTTCGGTTTTGCGTCGTCCGATTGATTTTGCTGATGGATTCGCGCGTTTTCGTTGCCGGAGAATTTTTTTCCCCCTGTTTTGGAGCGTCTTGCTGGGTAGTGCTTCGTGAAGCCCAAGCAGGACAGTTCGGTTTTGCGTCGTCCGATTGATTTGGCTGACGGATTCGCGCGTATTTTCGTTGCCGGAGAATTTTTTTCCCCCCTGTTTTGGAGCGTCTTGCTGGGTAGTGCTTCGTGAAGCCCAAGCAGGACAGTTCGGTTTTGCGTCGTCCGATTGATTTTGCTGATGGATTCGCGCGTTTTCGTTGCCGGAGAATTTTTTTCCCCCTGTTTTGGAGCGTCTTGCTGGGTAGTGCTTCGTGAAGCCCAAGCAGGACAGTTCGGTTTTGCGTCGTCCGATAGATTTTGCTGACGGTTTCGCGCGTGTTTTCGTCGCCAGAGATTTTTTTTCCCTGTTTTGGAGCGTCTTGCTGGGTACGTATTTGGGAAGGCCCAAGCAAGACGGTTTATTTACGGGACGCCAAGAAGTTTTGCTGTCAGTGTCAGTTTTGTGTTCAGTCGAGAATGGATTACCAACTGGTGAGTTCGTTTCATGCTTGTGATAACACATATTTTCTTGAAAGCGTAACTTTTATGTAAAATTAAAACAGACTTTGTATGGTTTGTCACTGTAGGTGTCGGCATTACGCTCTTTTCTTATACAATTTGATTATACATATATTTTTCTCTTTTTGACATTATTAAAAATTATCTTTTGAATTGTTCGACATTGTGAATGTTGACGTATTTTCTAAAACTTCTACCATATCGAGACAAAATGCACAGTAATACTTATATGTAATTTTCAAACAAACTATGTATGGTTCGTCACTACAAGTGTCGGCATTATTCCTGTTTCATATAAGTTAAAATATATACATGTAATTTTCAGTTTTCGTTATTAATAAAAACGTCTTTTGAATTGTTCGACATTATAGATGTTGACGTATTTTTTTCCAAAAACTTCTCGAGACAAAAATACAAAACTAGCTTTAAATACAAGTCGTATATTTCCCCCTTGTCCATGGATCGCATCACCGACCAGAGGTGACTCCCAGATCTTTTCCTCCCTCACTAATAAACACCCTTCCCGTGGTGATTGTGGAGATGCAGAGGTATTCTCGGTCTCTAGAAGCAACAATCATTACACCCTAACATTCCTTCCCCAACCCAACTGACTGTAAGGACTTGGCCGGCGCCGTTATTGATCAATAATATTAGATCTGCTAAAATTGCACTTCGAGAGTAAGCGGAAACTCCCATCCCTTATTCATTTGGATCGTAGTGCAATTCTTACCAGTTCCGATCAATCACGGAGTAGCAACCATTGACATGTACAGTCAGTCTATGCTATGCTATGCTATGCTATACCAAGAGCGATCCTGTCAAATCTCAATAGCGGTTTGGTGGAAATCTCATTAGAAATCCTTTATCCAGAGGTTGAATTATGAGAAAATTGAGAGTATCTCTCTCTGATTGCTCTCTGACACAATCAAGGGAGTAGCCATAGGGGGCAGGGCCGTTGCCTCCTTCTCCCTCGGTCGGTGGAAGAAAAATCAAAATAACCTAGTTTACTACAGCGGTTATTATTTTGTATTAATTTTTCATGTTTATGTTGGAGGCGAATGACTTTGTAGTTAAAACCTCCCTAATAAATAATAATAATAAATTCATGTTTTTGTAACAATGGCGTTTTGATAAACTTTTCAAATAATTCTTAAAATACAACTAAAAATCAGACTCCTACCAAAAATTTTACCAGCAATCATTGGAAGGTTTTATCAACAGCCCGAAATAGATCTTGCAAGAAATTGGCCTACAATTTGTTATGAAACTCTTAAGATTTTTGCTAAGCTTCCGTTAAGATATCTTGATATGAATTCATTTAGTAATTCGTCAAGGAATCATATAACGAATAACTTTAAATATTCGTTGAAAATCCTTCTATGATGACTCTTTATTTTTCACTATGTACGTTATTTTAATTCTTCAAAGGATTCCAAATTTTTTCCGGAAATCGTTCCTGGGAGCTTAAATTTGTGTAGTCCTCAGCAATGTCAAAAAAAATTTATGCCTCTAATTTTTTTTTCTGAAAAATCTTGATTTCGTCCGAGAATTTATATGAAAAGTCTACAAAAGCTTCATATTGAATTTCTCTCAAAACACATCTATGGAATCCTGAAAGAACTTTCTTCCAAAGTTCAAGGAATTGCATCATTCAGTCATTGTTTCAGTCATTTTAGCAAAAAACGCTAAGTGTTTGAAAAAGATGCAACCTGTGGTGATTCTTCCATATCTTTCTAGGAAGTTTCTGTGTTGTTTTTTCATAAGGGCTTATCTTATGAATCTTATTTATCGACTTATTCATCGACTTCTCTTCATCGTTTCTTTCTTTGTGATATTGTAGAAAACTGATTCTGCCTCTCGCATTCTGTTCGATATTAACACCCATAATTACGTATCAGGGATTATATATTGTAAAGAATCACTTCAACATTTTTTTCTTTTAAATTCGCCATTATTTTCTCCTTTAGATATCTTTAGTAATCCCTTAAGGAATTTTATTAGAAACTAGTGGTCCCGGCAAACTTCGTCTTGCCATCAAGTAGGCTGTTGAAAACTGCTAAGGATCGCCCCATACAAAACGACAGTTCCGTTCACTCTCGTTTTTCCGACTTTTCCGGTGATTAACCTGGGATTTTTTTTACACACAAACACGTCGGAACCCTTGACGAACAAAACGGAGAATGAATCATTCAAATCCGTTGATCCGTTCATGAGTCATTTCGTGACATACAAACACCATTCCATTTTTATTCATGTAGATTGATTTTGATAACTCTCTCGGGATTTTATCTTCAATGACTCCACACAATTCTTCCTTCACAAAAAAAAAAATCCTTGATGAAATACAACCTGCGACTTATCAAAAAGTTTGTTCAGAGAAACTTTTTAGAACTCATCCAGAAACTTTCTGAGCAATTCTTCCTGAATTTTCATTTCCTTTCTGGAATTTATACATAATATACACCAAACCAGGAATTCCACTGAGAGCATCTTTAAGCATTACTTTAGCAGAGATTTCCCAAAAGAAATAAAACAAGGATTTTTTCAGTAGTTTTCCTACAAACAAGTTTGCAGAATTCTTCAGATATGGGTCTGGGTCATTTGGCATAATAGTTATTTGGCATAACATTTTCTCCTCAACAACAGTCATCTTTTGGAAGAATGAATATAATTCTAGTTATGCCAAAAAAAAAAAAAAAACATTATACCAAACAACCGTTATGCCAAATCATTATTATGGAAATTGGCGGAATGCCAAATGATCTTATGTCGAATAGATTTGTGCCAAGTAATGGCTCGCTCCCGTTTCCTGTCTATTTTTCCAAGCATCGCTTATGGGATTATTCTAGGCATTGCTCCAGGTTGCACATACAAAATATCTTATAACAAATCCTACAAGAATTTCTCCAAGCATTCACCTGCGATTATAACAGTATTTTAAAAAAAAATATATCGAAATTCTCCCTGGAGTTATTTTGAGGATTTCTCAAAAAATTGCTCAAAAATTCATTAAGAGATTTCCGAAATTGGTAATTTCCTAGAATACATCTCGAAGTATCTTAATTTTGATTTCCATCACGTATTAAAACATAGTTTATCTTCAACTTATTGAATTCATTTTATTAAAGAATTAATCCTGTGAATTTCCTAGAACATTGTTGCTCAAAATTACTCATAATTATGAAATGAAAAAAAAAATCTTCCAATGATATGCTAGAAAATGGATCAGAATGTTGTTTTAGAACTTCATTCAATGCTTTTCTTCGTATTTTACTATTATTTATGCATGAATGCCTCTAAGAACATTACCAAAAATTAATTACTCAATTTACATTATTTCTAAGATCTCATTAATTTCTGCATCGGATATTTTAGAAAACAAAAAAAAACTTGAATAAATCATTGGAGGTCTTACTGAAAGAGTTTCTGAAGAACTTTTAGAAAAAAAAATCATGAAAAAGCTCTTAGATGGCTTTTTCGGATATTCTTAGGAATATTATTTAAATTATGCTCAATGGAATTCTAAGAAGAGCTCTGGAGAAAATAGATTTTGGTGATCTAAAAGTAATTCTTGATCCTATGGGTAGCTATTGGTGTTAATCTTGATTGAGTCCTAGAAACAATTTCTTAAATATATTTAAAGAATTTTTACATTTTTTCCTAACGATATTCGTGACAGAAGAATGTTGTAGAAATGCTTAGTTGTTTTTTATCGAAAAACTCTTACAGATATCTCGTACAATTATCTGTTAGAATTTCTGCCGGATGTTTTAGTGGAATATGTACTCTGTGAAATTGGCATTATTGCTCAGAAAATAAATTGAACACAGACGTGATCTGGAGTACACTTTGTTCACTTTGAATGAAAAAAAATGTATGTCCTTGATATTATAACGTTTTATGGAAAGCTCTTATTATATCGATGTGTCGGTAATGTTTCGCAGGTTGTTACAAGCATGATAAATAACAGCAGCAAACGAGAGCCTCAAAGAGAGAGCGATGATAAAACTCATTTCTTTCGCTTATTCACTATTGGGGGTAGGTGTTTTATGTTACAGTCCCTAAACATCCAATAGCAAACATCAGGTTTGGAACCTGGAACCAGGTTTGGAACTTGTTCAGATGGGTTTCACCATACACTGTTATCCCCACGATCAAATCAGAGCTGTAGTAGAATATGATAAACAGACTCTAATGATGTGTTGCGGATCATGATTGTTACCCCTGACCATTGCTACAACAATTTTAGTTTTTTCACTCTTTCGAAATTTTTCATCTCAACTACGAAGACTTGATGTAATCAAAGCCAGTTGAAGGTAACAGCAACCAACAATGGTAAATCTGACACGGTTCTCTTAGTAAAGCTGCAGTTTTTGATCGCGGCAATCCAAACCGAAATCAAACGTCCATCAGAAACTGGATCGACTGCACCCGGGAGATAAAAATAATGAACGCCATAATGACGTGTTCCCGAAATCAAAAATGAACCGTTGCCCGATAATGACCAGTTATCAGAGTCAAATGATACTCCAATTAAAGGAATCCCGTAGGAAGCAGGAGTGCGAGAGAGACTGCACTGCACACTCGTGAAGACAATGTATTTGTGATGATCGCCTCCGGGCCGAAGTTGGCACGAAGATCCGAATAGACCAGCAGAATCGTCCAACGACGACCATACGATAGGTGCAGCAGCTAACTGCTATCATTTTCTCCGGAGATGATTGAGATTTCGTGTCGGGGCTTTTGACTGAGGCGATTGATTGGCTACTTTCTCATAGTTCACGCTGCATTTAGGGATCGGAGCGAGACGACGAGCTCCAAGCGACAACAATCCGTGCTGGTAGCGTGTCTTTTTTGATGTCTTACTTTGATATGGGGACGGATTTCCATAAATATCACCTTCTTTCTGGTATAATTTCACCAGTCGTTTTGGTTCACTCTCAAACGTCTTGAAGAATGCGATCACACGTGACTCTGGTCGACAAAAATCTCTATAAATTCACCTAGCAGTCGCAAACTGCTCGTAAATATCAGTAATGGCATTGGGTCTGCAATTTTAAATAGTAATTCAGCCTAAAATTCATTGGAAAGTTTGCAATTTTAGTGCAGGGCAGGATATCTTACGCCCTGAGTAATTTAAATAATTTTTCAAGTGAAAAAATATTGGACCATACCGGGAATCTAACACAGAACGACTTCACGTTATGTCCGCGTACGTACGAACAATGCTATAAAGAGCCATTCTTACAAATCTGACATTTGTTGAAATATCAAGCCTAAAACGTTTTGTTTCTATTTCATTGAATAGAAGTCCAGCTCAACTACTGATTGTACTTATTGTGTAAAGTAACTCTCAGCTTTTCTCGTTCAATTTTCAAATATTTCTTCGAAAGAGTCAAGAAAAAAATCTGCACAGCCGAAACAATGCCATATTTGTTGGATGTAGCTGTGTTGCGGTTATCCAACACAAATTCGTAGACGCCAACTGACCGTGCAGTGTTTGTGCTTTTGGTTGGCTCCGACTCTCGTCGCATCAATGCACTATGGTCCAGGAATCAGTTTTACGCGGAAAGATGCATTTTTAGCTTTAGAATGAAACATTAGACAAAAACGGTCTTCTACAAAGTTGTTTGTATTAGTTAAGCCCTTTGTTTGGTTTTATTTAAAATTAGGGTGGACCACATTTTCATAGAAATTGTATAACTAACTCTCTTATTTGTAGAAATTATATTATACATGCTTCAGCAAAGTTATAATCCATTCAATTTCAAGCAACTTTGCCAAAAAAAGTTTTTTTGTATCTCTTAAATTGACCGATTTAGAGCTTTTTTTCCTACGGTGACATAGGGTGGTCCGAACAAAACTGGTTTTCTGACTCTAGAGTTTTCAATTCAAATTTCTCATCAAAGTAGTCTATGAAACACTGTTAAAGCTTTGAAAAATGCGTAATTTGGTGAGTGAAGAAACTCGCTATCTCCTTCCGTTTAGGAGTTATTGTTGTTTTTCTCTCAAAAACATGCCTACTTTGATTGTGAATATCTCTGATTGGGGCAAACATAAAAAATATCTTCCGACGGCGTTCAAAAGACAAAATAAAATTGTATATTATATCAAAAAATTACAGATGTGTTATTTTTGTAACTCTAATAAAGCGTCTTGAAAGTCAAATATTTTTTTATCACAAAAACTTTAATAACTTTTGAATCAAAATAGATATCAACAATCTTTTTGCATGAAAATTTGCGTTTTGTTAAGTTCTTAAAGTCGTTCATAGACGACTTTGACGAGAAAATAATATTAAAAAAACTAGAGTTGAAAAACTTATTTTTGTTAGACCACCTTGCGATAATTAGGAAAAAATGCTCTAGATTGGTCAAATTTTGAGCTACAGAAAAACTTTTTTTGGCAAAGTTGATCAAAATTTCAAGTTCTACCGCTTTGCCTAAGAGCATATACCAGTACTTTTGCAAATAAAAAAGTTGATTATATTATTTATGTGATATTGTGGGTCACCCTAGTTTCAGATGACACATTATGGAAGCTTACATCTATAGAAACAATTTTGTAGAAGATCATTTTTGTCTAAAATTTAATTTTCATGCTCAAAATGCAAAATAATAAAGAAATACATACTATGAAAATCTTCAAAATAGTTTTAGAGCCCTATCTTTCTTATTTCAGATATCTCGTCAAAGTGGTCTATGAACGACTTTTAGAACTTAACAGAACGCAAATTTCCATGCAAAAAGATTGTTGATATCTATTTTGGTTCAAACGTTATTGAAGTTTTTCTGCTTAAAATCCTCTGTTTTTCGAGGCATTTTATTAGAGTTACAAAAATAACACATCTGTAATTATTTGATATAATATACAATTTTATTTTGTCTTTTGAATGCCGTCAAAAGATGTTTTTTATGTTTGCCCCAATCAGAGATATTCACAATCAAAGAAGGCATGTTTTTGAGAGAAAAACAACAATAACTCCTAAACGGAAGGAGATAGCGAGTTTCTTCACTCACCAAATTACGGTTTTTTTAAAGCTCTAAAAGTGTTTCATAGACTGCTTTGATGAGAAATTTGAATTGAAAACTCTAGAGTCAGAAAACCAGTTTTGTTCGGACCACCCTATGTCACTGCAGGAAAAAAGCTCTAAATCGGTCAAATTAAGAGATACAAAAAAACTTTTTTGGCAAAGTTGCTTGAAATTAAATTTTCTATAACTTTGCTGAAGCATATATAATATAATTTCTACAAATAAGAAAGTTAGTTATACAATTTCTATGAAAATGTGATCCACCCTAATTTTAAATAAAACCAAACAAAGGGCTTAACTAATACAAACAACTTTGTAGAAGACCGTTTTTGTCTAATGTTTCATTCTAAAGCTCAAAATGCATCTTTCCGCATAAAACTGATTCCTGGACCACTGTGCAATGGACACTGGGCTTTTGTTCGTCTTCGGCTCCGTCCGTTCGGAGACTATAGGGGCGATCTCGCTAATGAGTTGCCAGTCAGTGGATTCTAAATCAACCCGAAGTGATGCATTGTGCACAGGGCGGCACAGAGCGGGGAAGAATTTTGAAGATCGGACGGGACGACGGTGATCGCCGATGACACGACACGGTACGAAACGGAGAAAGAGACAGACGAAAAGCGAAAATGAAGACTGATCTTCATTTCGCGTGCTGCATACTGATTGCGATACTGAATGGAGCGATTCTGCATACAATGTTGAAGACGTGGTAAAGAACGATAAACGATTTTGGTTTATTGTTTATTACAGAAGTTTTCTCGGATCCAGGATTGAAATGTGTTATGACTTATTTTCGTGTGGAACCTGTTTTAGAATAAAATTTGAGAAGATGATGACTAGAATACAAAATCCAAATAACAGTCAAAACTCATAAGCTCTATCATTAGTACTATACAGGGGAGGCAGCTCAAGAATCATCTTCATAATTTTATTTTGAGTCCACCGTAGAGCTTTCTTCCTGGTCCTACTTCTATTCCATATTGATATAGATGCCCTTTTACAGACATATTCAACGTTTGGACTCTATGGTGCAATCACCTACCGAGATGAGCGTCCGTTGCTTGGTCTTGTGACGGGCAAGTCCTAGTTTCTTAGACTTCATCCATTTCTCAACAATGGAGATAGAGTACGCTGCTGTCAGTGTCGACTCTACTTCCCCCTTCGATTCGTCATAGACCTCTAGGATGATATCGTCGGCGATGCTAACCCGTCGGAAGGGGCATCCTCAGTACGTGATTGCACTGTTGAACGCATTGTTCACTTCCAGATTGACAACCGCGTAGTAACGGATGCCTCTCCTTTTATGCTCGATTGCCACCTCAGCTATCTGAACGACCGACTGGATAGCTTCCAGTAGTAGATTTACCTTTCCTGAATCCAAACTGGTTGTTGGACAGGCCCTTACGTATATGGTACTAGCCTGTTGAGAATCAACCTCTTCAATAACTTGCCGGTGATACCGTTTTGATTCATATTACGGACACTTAAGGCCTCAGTGGAGTGTTACTCATCGAAACGCATATAAAATAAATCAGTTTGTATGATTCCTCCGCGTCATCGAGCTTTAAAAACCCTTAGCTTTCGAATGGTGGGTGAAGATTTTGATTCCGAAACATGAATAATTTTAAATAAATGAAAATGTGTGGACTTCCCATGATTCTTATTCCGGACGCTTCATTGCTTTTGCCTTGATTTCCGGACACTTTGATTCTAATTCCGGACAGCTCATGAAAATCATAAATAGAGTAAATAGAGAAGTCAAATGATCGATTGAAATCGCCAAACAACTAAACAGACGTCTAAGGCAGTTGGGCATTGTAAATTTTCATCGATATTTATGAAAAATGCTTATTAAAACAAGCTTCGAAAATGCGAACTTTTGAACGGCAAAAGTTGAAACATTTCGTGTGAAATGTTTCCCATACAAAGAAGAGTGTCCGGAATTAAGAGGAAAATAACCATCATCGTTTTACCAATTTTCAAAACCAGTTTTTTTTGCTCAAAATTGAAGCAATGCTCAAGAAAATCTATCATTACGTTGCACTTGCTATCTGAAATACGATGATAGATTTTCATAAGGATCAAATGAAATTTGAACAAAAAAACTGGTTTTCAAATTTTGGTGATTGCTGATGATTGAATGATGGATTCTTGAGCCTTAAAAGCTGTCCGTAATATGAATCAAAACGGTATCTAGTAGACAGATAGGTCTATACGCCGACGGGTCACCTTGTGGTTTCCCCGGCTTTGGTGTCTGTCGCTACTATACATCCGGGAGGATTGCTATCTAAGCAGATCTATGCAGTGTTGCTTCGCGGTGCTGAACATGTCCGGATCCGCATTGACTGCCGTTTTTAGGGCAACATACGGAATATCTACGGGTCCCGGTGCCTTATTTAACACGAATGATTTCACGACTTCTACCAGCTCTTTATTCGTCACCCTGGCCACTTCTTCTGTTTCATCAGCCGCATACATCGCTAGGAGCTATGCGTTTGTGGCGTGTTGCGGGAAGAGTACATCGATTTACTCCACGGACTCGAGTTGGCTCTCTGGCATAGACTGTCAAAGCATGCCCGTTTTCTACTCTCTATCTCCTTTTTGAGATCTAACTTTGCCTCTTTGAATGCTGCACCGCGTTCTTCTCTCTGTGCTTGTGTGCGTGCGCGTTGCAATTTTCGTCTAGCCCGAAGGCAGATGGCTCAAAGATTTGCATTTGATTCGCACCACCAGTACATCTGTGGGCTTTCCTCTCTAGGGCTTTTCTCGGCATGGAAATATTACACGCTTGTGATATCACAGCAACTAGCTCTTCACCGTTTAGGTCCACGGTGTTATGTTCGCACCTCAGGGCTTCAGTGAATACTTCGCCGTCAAAGCGCTGTTTTCCAACTTTCGGACTTGGGTTGAGTTCCGCATTGCCCTCCGCCCGCCTGGTATTATTCTATAGCAAATTGCTTGATGATTGCTATGAGAATAACCGTCATCAACGTGCCAGTTCATGGTTCTTGTAAGGTTAGTGTAGTATCCATAAGGAGGAAGCGGTACAAACCAATCTATTGACTGGATCAGCCGAATTGCACCAGGAGCAATTCCAGCACATCCTCATCGCTCGAAACACTTTACAAAACTGACATGTCATTCGTCTCTTCCCGTTTGTTCACACGGAGCCACAAATCAACCAAACTTTTACTTCTTTTTACGCAATTTGGCTCTTCCGTGGGATAACCCAAATTTGGGTTAACTGACATAGACCTTTCATTAGGTAGCTTCCGTTTGACAACAACTCAGTGCAAACAAAATATTCATACCCAGCGTTAGCTTTCGAAGTCTCCGTAGTGGGTTAAAACAACTTAACGTTAGGTAAACTTAAAAGGACCCAAATTTGGCTTATTCCATTGAACTTCGACGCTGGGTCGGTGCGTCACTCTCTGTGTTTGACAACTTTTCTGTTGCGGGAGTGGCAACACTAAATACAGTTTTCCCAATTTTGAGTTTAAAGAACTTATTTTTTTGGGTAGTCTGATTTCTCCGTGTAGTTTTTTATTGTTACTGGAACTATATGCCCTGCTCTTTATTTGATATCTTCTATAGTACCCCTCTCAATCCTTATATTCTCCTTCTGATCTACTTTCATAATGGTAACATTATTTCTTCTATTATGTTTCAGTGAAAAAATAAATTCTTATTATCTTTCATTCATTCCATGTTGTCCTTGAGTTCTTTCATACTAAAGATAACACCCTAGAAGGTATTGTTCCGGAAATCCCGGGATCAAAAAAATCCCGAATCCTTGGATATTTTCGAAATCTAGGAATTTCCCGAAATAACATGTTAACTAGAAAATATTGTTGTATTCTTTGCAACTAATGTCACAAAACAAACAACATGTTTTTTCTGGTGCTCGTTGATAACGTGTTTTAGTTATTGCTTGCTCAATAAGCGTTTAAGGTTTAAGGCCACTTATGCTTGAACTTTTTTTTTCGGGTGTGTTAATAACGTAATTTTTAATAAACTCTAGCAGGTTTCTCTACGGTGCATTCCATTTGTCAACAAATGCTTTGGTGGTTAAATTTGTCATCATTAAAATTTTATCGATACCATTTTATCTTCCCGTAGTCGTTAAAGTTTGTCCGGTGTATCTCACACTTTTCAGAATTTACATGCCTGAGGCTATAATTCCAATAATTTAAAAGCATGAACATTCCATATGACACAACAATGTAAAAATCTGAAATATTGATTAATGAAATCTAAGACAGCATTGTTTTTGTCTATTATAATTCAACTTAAGCTTTGAAAACAGGTTCGGTTATTATGTATATTATATAACCCGCTCCGGCCGTTCCATAGTCGTTTTGAAAGCATTTAATTTTTGGATCCCGGGAAATCCCAGAATTTTTAAAAATAAAATCCCGAATCCCGGGATTTTTTCGAGTCCGGGAAACAAGACTCTCTATAACACACATATATGAATTCCAAAAATGTGAGCACATTTTGTTTCTACTCCATCATCATCATCATAATCATTCCTCATTTCTCATTCCTCACTTCTCACTCTACATTCCTCATTCCTCATTCCTATCTCCCTACTCCTAATTTATCTCTCCTCACTTCTCAATCCTCCTCATCATGATTCCTCATTCCACACTTCTCATTTCTCACTCCTCATTTGTCATTCCTCACTCCTATATCCCCATTTTTCATTCCACACTCCCAACTCTCCACCTCACTCCTCATCAGTGCTAGAAAGCGTCAATGTAAAAAATGGGTTTCGTGCGACTTTTACATAGATACTTCTCTCACTGTCATCGGACGACGAGACAATGGCAGAAGCTTTCTTAAAATTCTTCTTCAGTTTTCCGTGTCCTCATTGTTTGAAGAGTGAATCCCCACTTCTCACTCCTCATTTCTCACTTCTCCCTCTTCACTCCTCTCTCCTAATTCCTCACTCTTTACTCCTCACTCCTGATTCCTCATTCGTTAGCCCTTACTCCTCATTCTTCATTTCCTCTAGGAGGAATTGCTTTTCTTTCTCTGGAAAATTTCTTTACCCTCTCGGGGGAATTGATTTTCTCTGAAATCCACCAAAACAATCTACAGAATATCAACAACCGTTTTCAACACAAAATTTCATCCGTATAGCACTAAAAATATGACGTTACTATTTCTGCTTCCAATACTAACATGAATGATTCCAATATCAACCTCTCTTTTCATAACACTGCAATACCAAACACAAGAGAAAACACTTCAACTCACACCGCTAAATACCCATAAATATTATTTTTTCTCATCCTTCATCCGACTCAAATTGAACGAAAAAAATCAGCATCGATTGTCTTCTGTTTCTAGGCCGAGTCTCTCAATGTTTACGATCACAACACACCAACCCACTGTGCCATTTTACTGTCCAAGGGAAGGAACCGGCACAATCCAATCTAATGGCTGAATCAGCCGAATTGCACCCGGAGCAATCCCAGCACAACTTCATCGCTCGAAACACTTTACAAAACTGACGTGTCATTCATCTCTTCCCATTTGCTTAGTTTTTCATTGTTACTGCCACTATATGCCCAGCTGCTTATTTGATATCTTCTATAGTACCCCTCTTAATCCCTACCGTCACCACACCATTTCTGCGGAGGTGCTCACTGTACCCATAGCTCTACATTAGTGATCCTTTATAGAGAGATAAGCGGAAGTAAAATGGAATGATTTGGCAACAGACCAGCAGTGCTGATTTTGCTCGGCGTCGAGAATAATATTGTAACACGGGCATGACTTCCTCATTGCTATAAAGTGTATTTGGTTTCGTTATAGATCTTTGAGCTACATATCAAAACTAATAAACAGCCGAAAAAATCAAAAACTAAAAATCGCATTGACAAAAATTCAAAAAAGTAAAACATTTCATTTGTTTGCTCCATGCAAAATTACTTTTACCGAAATTATTTCAAACGAATTACATTACTCCCCAAGAAAAGTTCAAAACAAACATAACGTATGTTCGTTTGGCTCACACTTTGACAGCTCTCGCTGCTCGATTGGCTCACACTTTGACAAAAATGTCAGCTTCCGCGAATCTCTCTTATAAAGGATTTCTACTCTACATTTATTGCGGCCAGGGATTTCAACAATAGTTGATCTCTTTGGTTGGGGCAGCAGCTACCCCACTCTACTGCCAAAGTGGAATTATCACTTAAAATTACCAGCTTTCACTACTGGCTGTCGATTGAGATAGAAGCTACTTCATGGATTGGTTATCGCCCTGTCGTAGTACCAATAGCAACTAGATGTTGAGACGTATCTGCCAACCAGTTCCCGTTGTACCGTTTTGACTCATATTCCGAACACTTAAGGCCAACAGTGATTTCAAATGCACCTGGTTGTGTTGTTGTTGTTGTGTGGTAAAGGAGTAATTCGTAGATTGCATACTGAAAGCTGTCACGTTGGTTGCTTTACCACTCTTATTCCAATTGCTCATGGAAAACTATTTGGAAGGAATAGCTGTCCAATCAGAAATCAGAGATCGAAAGGCATGACAACTTCCATTGCCGGCCACGCCCATCTTCTCCGTTACGAAAAAAGGAAAGGATAATGATGGTATGACATCTACTTAAAGAGAGGCCAGCGACTCACCGACGCCCTCATAGATGTCAAGGAGTTGGATATAGGGAAGGGTAATGGTCTAGAACTCACTATAACCGAGTGATGCGACCGGATTGCAATTAAGTGTATATGTAGTTTAGTATACTTTTTGTAATTGGGTGTAAGTGTGAATGTAATATGTTGATCATAGTTGGGAGTGACGTTGCTAAGAAAATTAATGTCACTCCATGCGCGTTTGTCTTTCAGGGATGGGGCACATATATTTCCACCTTGTGTCCTAGCTAATGAGCTTTGGTTTAAGCGCCATTGCTCGCTCGTGATTTCAAATGCACCTGGTGGACACAAATTAGCTTATATTTATGAAAATTTTAGTTTCTTTGCAATGCCTTACTGTTAGCCGTTGAGTGTACCGATAAAAATATTTATTTAAATTTGTTTAGTATTGTTTTCACGTAAAAGTATGGAACAACATTTTGATTCAAATGCCGAACACTGCGTTCATTCTATCTCATATTCCAAACACCTTGATTCAAATTCCGAACAGCACGAATAAAACGTATTCAAATGAATAATTTCGCAAATAAATTTATCTGTGCTACTTATACTGGTCTCGAATTAGAGAATCATCACTACTCCTGAGGTATGAAATAGATTGGAAGATGATTAAATTGAATTGTAATTGACTGTCATCTCCTGGAAATTTGATGATATATTTCAGCGAAACATTTCAACCTCATTGCCGTACAAAATCCGAGTGTTCGGAATTTGAGAAAAACGGTAAGCTGGTATGCGGTATGGATCGGTGTTCGTTTCCGAGTCTGATAGCCAAAGCAGCCCAGCATCACAATGGTTTAAATTACACTGTGTTACTTTCGTTTTGGCTGCTTCGTAACTCCGCTTGTACCTGGACATTCAGGTCCAAGTTTTTCGCTTTGTTGGCATCTGCAACCGGTAGCATGATCGCCTGGGTGCCCGGCGGGCTCTTTCTTAGGTGGATGGCCTACGTAGATGTCACAATGCTCTATGAGGCCACTTCAGACCTCCGCTGCATCGGTGATTTCCTCTAGATTTTTACACAGGAGAGTCACTTGTGCAGTCAGGGATCTCGCTTCAACCTCGTCGCCAAGTGCTTATTGCGCTAGTTGCCCATAGACTGCTTTGCACCTTTCTTCAAAACAAGGATCATTTCACCCATCCTAGTCCGTCTTACGTTTCGCACATCTGCGCACAAATGGCGATAACTTATCTGTGCTTCGCTTCGCCTTCAGAACCTCGGCGTATTTCGCCTCCTCCGCTTTGAAACGAGGGCCTTGCCCAAGCTCCTACGTTTCAATGTCTTCGGTTAAGCATTCTCCTTGGTCGCCGTTTCCTGTTGCTCCTTCCTTTCTTCTTTCCAAGTTGTATCCACAAGTTGTTATTGCTTTGCACCTGTGGTTTCTGTGGAAGCGCTGCCTGGTTCAGGCTATCCCGTGGCTATTTTTTCTTGGATTTCTTGGCCTTAGACGTGGTGTAGGCCGCTCCACTGCTGCTATGTTCTCTTGATAGCAAAGCTTGGTACGTGCTTGCGTTTCCGCTCTGGAGGATAGCCGCATATTAACTTTTCCCTTCTAAACCAAGCGTCTTGACACCACGTATTCATCCTCGAAAGCTTCCTTTTATTGCATCGCGTATCAAATAATATTACCAGATATATTCACGTTGCCTGTGGAGGAAAACACTTCAGTCCGACGCGACTTAGTGTCTCTTTTACCTTTCACCTTGCCAAATTGTGCCTTGGCTTTCTCGTAGTTCTGCTTTGCGGCTAGGACTGATTGTCGCTATTTCAGCAGACTTGTTTTCAAGTTCTTGCTGATATTACTGGAGCGGCCAGTGCCTACTCTTAGCCAGTGCGAGAATCTCAGCCAGTTACTGATGGGTCCAGAAGCCTTTCCTCCACATTCCGCTGGTTGCTTGTTTTGATGGAACATCTCTTATGGGTCCCGCCAAGGGCCGCTATCCATCTCCGCTGGATCCTTTGCGATCCAATGGTTATCTATGCAAGCAAGGAGGCCCTGCTAGGGTTGACTTACTCCTTCATGAGGTACTATAGGTTCAGAGCCGGATCAGAGCAAGTCAGGTAATGGCATCTGAGTCTACACTTGCCGAGTTGGAACAACCAGGCGACGAATTTAGAATGTACTGCCAGCTTCCAGTACATATACCGTTACTTATCCTTAGTCATGCGTGGCCAGTATACATAATTGGGGCCGTACTGGCGTTGGTCCCAATGTGCTCGAAGCACACCTAACTGCTTCTACATTGTTTCCTGAGTCTGGTCAGATCGGAATTCAACCATGGGATTCCTGTTGTAGTCTTCACAGATTGCAGAGGACATGTTTCTTCAAAAGCTTTCATAATGTAGAATGTTGTAGTACCAACGGCATCATCCAGAGCACTTTATTTTTAATGGTCAGAGAGTATCCATAAAATTTGGTCGCAGCCAAATTAGTGTAGAGTTCCCAGTTTGTTGACAGGGCATTCCTAAAATGCAGTATTTCATCAGACTGTAACATCTCAAAATTATATTTGAGCTGCCCCAGATGATGTGATAAGCATTGACATCACTGTCCACAATCCGCGAAAGGCCTTTTGTAACGTATGGCAGCGATTGCGCTATTTATGAGCATGTATGTTCGATGCATGACACGAGAGTTTGCCATTTCATGTTTGCTGAAAGTAGCAAAACCTGAGTCCACAAGCTTACCACGATAGAAGTTCCTCTAACGAAAGTAAGGTTCTTGAATAAATGCCAGTTGGACTGTTGCGTTTTGCATGAGTCTACAAAGATTGATCGTTGCTGTCCTTTTATGCTAAATAATGATCTCAGTTTCCTAACCGTAGCCACTACCAAACTAGGCAGGATTCTCAAGAAACATTGATAGCAGAATTAAAGATTATTCCGCTAAAATGCTGTTTGAACAGCCTGTTTTAGCTGAATAAACTATTATTCAGCTACCAATGTTACCTGCAAACTCAGCACGAAAAAGACCAGAAGTGAACCATACTGTCAAACAAGTCGCCAATAGCGAAACAGCACAGAGTGCATTGTATAAGACGCATTATGTGGAACCATATAAGTGAATATTTAAATCAAATTACAAAATTTCATAATCCCACCAAGGCCTAGCACGATTTTACGGGACCTACCACGTAGAGGTGATCTACCTGCGTTACAGGCCAATGTAATTCTGGTTTATGGCCAGTGTCCTAGTTTAGTTCTAAATTATCACTATATGTTAGATCTGTGAAAATATTGAGGTTTGAATTATCATATGCACTGATCTAAATCCCAAAATTGCTTAATTTTTAGTTCAGATATAGGGTGTCCCAGAAAGTATGGGCACGACTTCACCATGCTGCCATTTCAAGACTAGTGAAGATAAAAATCTGATTTTCACACATTTGATTACTGTACTCAACAAGAGTAGATTGTGATTTTTCAATAAATAATTTAATTATTAATGTGTTGATTACGTAACATTTCTTTGAAGCATCCCTTATCAGTTTTGCACAAATCGCGTTATTTTCGAGCGATTTTGTTTTACAAAATTTGTTCTATGTCAGAAAGTGCGTATAATAAAAATCTGAAAAAATATATTTATCAGCAACGATATCGGACTACCACTCATTCAAATTGAAATTTTGAACTTAAGTATGTAAAATTTGTATAAGTACTAAAAATACAATTCCAGCCGTGGTCGATTTGAAAATGGTGAAAACAAATCCTTATATTTACGTAAAACATGAATAATTCATAAATTAAAGTTGCCTATCCAGAAGAATAGGGGTTAACCTTCCGAAGATCTGAAATATATTATTTTTATTACTATTTAAAATACCTAAAGAGTTATAATTTCGTGATGTTGTCTTACGCGCAGAGAAAAATACGAGATTTTTCAAATTTTACAATTTTTTCAAGTGTTCTCTAACATAGCGAAATAAAATTTCAAACCAAAAAAATTGTAAAACATCTTTGATACAATGTACTTGAGCTCACCACGGCGAAAGATTTTGATATAAACATATTTTACTACATGTTTTTAATTATGAATCGTGGTTTACGGCCAACCAGCCGAGTGGAAGTTTAACAACTACCGAAAAGCTAAACATTACATATAATTTGCAATTGGATTAGATGGACAAATTGATGTGAAGATTTGCGAAAAAGTTACACGTCTTCTCAGTGAGAATCGAATCGGGGAGTCGTGGGTTCGATTCTCACTGAGAAGACGTGTAACTTTTTCGCAAATCTTCACATCAATTTGTCCATCTAATCTAATTGCAAATTATATGTAATGTTTAGCTTTTCGATATTTTACTAGTTATTTTTCAACAAAACCAAATGTAAGGTCTGTGCTGACCAGATAAGAATTGATTTTCTAAAATCAAAATTATCAATGTAATCGATTATTTACTCAAAGAAATTTATCTCAGATGCTGGTTGAAAAAGCCAATAGCAAAATAAAAAAATCTAAAAATAATTGATTGTTTGGAAAAGTATTGTGATTTTCATTATCAAAGTTGTGCTCATACTTTCTGGTACATCCTATAGTTAATTATTTATTCTTCTGAATATCTCAAGGCAGTCTTGTAAAAGTTATTTCGTTACATTGAAACATCACGTTGGTCTATTATTTTTCTTACTGTCACGTGAATGAGCTCAAAGCTAATCCAGACAGGGCCTAGAAAAAAAAAATCCTCCCTTCAATAACTTCATAACTTGCTTCTGGACAACTTTAAAGGCTCTGTTGATTCTTTTGATTCTTTGAATTTTCTCAGAATGGTTGCTTTCCTTTATATAGAACGATTCTGAGATCCAACTGCAGACATTATTAAACCTATTCATAATTTCTCTCCGAAAAATTTATTCCACTCAATTCAATTGATCTAAACCCAAATAGAATTTTATACCCAGCAAACTCATAAAAATAACGCTTCATGTGTAAATCAACACACCCAATCCCCAATCCCAAACCTCGGCTTACAATAAACACACAGTCACAGATACCGACCCAGTAACGTGGAAGCGATGAGTGAAGCCTGCCTGTACGCCCTCGCAATCAACGCAAATATGAATAGAAGTAGAAATGAGAAAAAAAAAGAAACCTGTAGCTATAACAACACGCACCCCCACCTCGACACTCCAAGGCAGGGTTTTGCAGCACCGTACAATATACGACGGCAAACAAGACACAGTATGCTTTCGACGAGTAAAAAAAATGAGAGGACCTTAACGAGCGCTTACCGACTGGGAGATCGTATCCAAATTATATCATATTAAAATGTGATTATCTAACCTTCATATAATTTAAATATGCTTTTTTTTTCAATGATTAATCACAAGAAAATATCGGAATATGTAATCATTAATTTAAAACACATAGTGGTACAACAAGTTATATCAAATCTTATTATAATAGTTTCGTCCATTAGTAAATAATAATGTCATTATGTCATGTTTTCATCTTAAGAGCGGGAACAATTCACTTAAAATGAACTTAGAACACGTATTACTATTTGAGCTTGTGGGACCCTCCAATGAAAGTGTACCAATAGTCTTAATGGTAAGGGCGTCAGGGCCATACCGATACATGTCTAGGTTCGAATCCCGGTGAAGATTTGTTTTCATAGGGACAATTTAAAAATATTTTTATTTGCCTAAATGCCTAAATTTTGTAATTTTGTAGTTTTACTACATAGTTTTAATCCTAGTTAATTTTTACTAAAACAGGTTTTTGTAGAAAAATAGGTTTCAATTTAGCAATTATGCAGTGACAATTTTTAGTTATTTTAGCAACATCCTGCATCTAGTATATTACAATCGTTGGTACAAAAAAATGACCCCAACTAAATAACTCATAAGGTTATAATTCTGATAGTTCCAGCTAGTCGGGTTTACCGAGCCAAACAGTCGGAAAACTGACCTACGCAATGGGAATTTGCTTGAGCCTGGGCGGCGAGGGAGTCTGTCGACGACGACTGTCTACGATGACGACGACGAGGACGGAGACGTCGCCCCTTTACGTTTTATTTTCTCAAAGAAAGACAGCCGGGCTGTTGTAAGAGTTCCCAAAACGATAAAAGTGCCACTCTCCGATGGAAGAGTTTCTCATTGTTGCTAGGGGATGGTGGGACGAAAGTTTAAACTTTATATTTTGTTTCATGCGTTGGACTTGGAAGTTAGGTTGAACATTACAATTTTCACGTCAAAAAAACAACAAATAGTGAACGAAACTTTTGCCCCACCTTACCTTAAAGTTTGCCCCATTGAGGTCGGAAAATGACATTTGATATCCATCAGATTCCCTGCTGCCGTTCGGACACTTTGAACGGGGCTTCCAAAATTCAATTTGTACAAAACTGATTTATTTTCTCGTTAAACTGCGATGTAATGGAAAACAGTTTCCGTTAGTAAAAATATTTCCAGCCGGAAAAGTAGGTTTTATCGCATTTGCTCAGGAAACGAGTCACACACACGTGTGCAATAGTTTCGTGCAAACTTTCTCCAATTACCGCGCTGCTGCTCATAATGTTCGCGTGGTGGGATAAGTATAGAACTTAGGAAAGGGAACGAGACGACGAGGAAGCACTGGAAACAGATCAGCAATTTTTCAATTATTTTAACCAATCACGGGAACCTTGAACGGAGAGTGGGTGACAAGGTTGGGGGCAGCAATTCCCATTTGACTTTAATCAGTTTAAAAGACAGTACGGAGGAATTCTCGATGATTGTGTATTCGCGTCAGTGTAGTAAAATGCTGCATTTTGTGCGACCAATCAGCCAACCTAGACCAATGACTACGACCAAAGGAGACGACGGTTTGGTTCTAGGTCAATGAGTGGTTGCGACGAATAATCTGTTCTGATGGCGGGGAGGAAAGTCGACGAGATAAGGTTGCCAGATGGGTTTTTGTGAGTTATTTAAAAAAAAAAAGATGTTAGATTGTAAAGTCAGGGTTTACGTTTATTTCTAATTATATTCGATTTCAAAAGTATTTTTGAAGAGGTTCGAACAGAATCTGTGGAGAAATTTTAACGGAATTTCTGGAGAAATTCGAAAAAAACCTGGAGAGATTAGAACAAGATATCTGAAATATCTGTAAAGAGATAAGAATACAATCTGTGGAGAAATTCGAACAGAATCTCTGGAGAGATTCGACCAGAATCTCTTGAGAGATTCGACAAGAATCTCTGGAGAGATTCGACCAGAATCTCTGGAGAGATACGACCCAACTCTTTGGAGAGATTCGACCAGAATCTCTCGATAGATTCGACCAGAATCTCTAGAGAGATTAGACTAGAATCTCTGGAGAGGTTCGACCAGAATCTCTGGAGAGATACGACCAGCATTTCTGGAGAGATTCGAACAAAATCTCTGGAGAGATACGACCAGAATCACTGGAGAGATTCGACCAGAATCTCTGGAGAGATTCGTACTTAATTTCTGGAGAGATTCGAAGAGAATCGTTGTAGAGATTCGAAAAAAATCTCAGTCGAGATTCGAACAGAATCTCAGTAGAGATTTAAACAGAATCTAAGTCGAGATTAGAATAGAATCTCAGTAGAGATTCGAAGTGAAATCTCTGGAGAGATTCGAAACGAAACTCTAGAGAGATTCGTAGAGAAACTCTGGAGAGATTCGAATCGAATCTCTGGGAAGATTCGAACAGAATCTGTGGAGAGATTCGAGCAGAATCTGTGGAGAGATTCGAACAAAATCTGTCGAGAGATTCGAACAGAATCTGTGGAGGGATTCGAACAGAATATCCGGAGAGATTCGAACTGAATCTCTGGAGAGATTCAAACAGAATCTCTGGAGAGGTTCGAACGGAATCTATAAAGTTATTCGGACGAAATCTCTGGATATATTCGAACAAAATCTCTGAAGAGATTCGAACAGAATATCCGGATAGATTTGAACAGAAACTCTGGAGCGATTTGAACAGAATCTCTGGAGAGATTCGAGCAGAAACTTTGGAGAGAATTCTTACAGAATTTATGGAGCGAATTGAAGCTATTCTCTGGAGAGGTTCGAACAGAATCTCAAGAGAATTTCAAACAGAATCTGTGTTCAGATTGAACTGAATCTATGGAGAGATTCGAACAGAATGATTTTAGAGATTTATCGAACACCAGGATAATCTAGAGAGATTTGAACAGAATCTCTGGAGAAATTCGAACAGAATCTCTGGAGAGATTCGAACAGAATCTCTGGAGAGATTCAAACAGAATCTCTGGAGAGTTTCAAACAGAATCTCTGGAGTGTTTCAAACAGAATCTCTAGAGAGTTTCAAACAGTATCTCTGGAGAGATTTGAACAGAATCTCAAGAGAGATTCGAACAGAATCTCAAGAGAGATTCGAACAGAATCTCAAGAGAGATTCGAACAGAATCTCAAGAGAGATTCGAACAGAATCTCAAGAGAGATTCGAACAGAATCTCAAGAGAGATTCGAACAGAATCTCAAGAGAGATTCGAACAGAATCTCAAGAGAGATTCGAACAGAATCTCAAGAGAGATTCGAACAGAATCTCAAGAGAGATTCGAACAGAATCTCAAGAGAGATTCGAACAAAATCTCTGGAAAGATTCGAACAGAATCTCTGGAGCAATTCGAACAGAATCTTTGGAGAGATTTGGACAGAATCTCTGGGAAGATTCTAACAGAATCTCTGGGAAGATTCTAACAGAATCTCTGGGAAGATTCTAACAGAATCTCTGGGAAGATTCGAACAGAATCTCTGGGAAGATTCTAACAGAATCTCTGGAGAGATTCGAACAGAATCTCTGGAGAGGTTCGAACAGAATCTCTGGAGAGGTTCGAACAGAATCTCTGGAGAGATTCGCACAGAATCTCTGGAGAGATTCGCACAGAATCTCTGGAGAGATTCGAATAGAATTCGAACAGAATCTCTGAACAGATTAAAACAGAATTTCGGCAGAGAATCGAACATAATCTCTGGAGAGATTCGAACAGAATCTCTGGAGAGATTCGAACAGAATCTCTGGAGAGATTCGAACAGAATCTCTGGAGAGATACGAAAAGAATCTCTGGAGAGATTCGATCTGAATTACTGCTGAGATTCGAACAGAGTCTCTGGAGAGAGTCATCAAACAGAATCTCTTGAAAGATTCGAACAAAATCTTTGGAGAGATTCGAACAGAATCTCTGGAGAGATTTGAACAGAATCTCTGGAGAGATTCGAACAGAATCTCTGGAGAGATTCAAACAGAATCTCTGGAGAGTTTCAAACAGAATCTCTGAAAAGTTTCAAACAGAATCTCTAGAGAGTTTCAAACAGTATCTCTGGAGAGATTTGAACAGAATCTCAAGAGAGATTCGAACAGAATCTCAAGAGAGATTCGAACAGAATCTCAAGAGAGATTCGAACAGAATCTCAAGAGAGATTCGAACAGAATCTCAAGAGAGATTCGAACAGAATCTCAAGAGAGATTCGAACAGAATCTCAAGAGAGATTCGAACAGAATCTCAAGAGAGATTCGAACAAAATCTCTGGAGAGATTCTAACAGAATCTCTGGAGCAATTCGAACAGAATCTTTGGAGAGATTCGGACAGAATATCTGGGAAGATTCTAACAGAATCTCTGGGAAGATTCTAACAGAATCTCTGGGAAGATTCTAACAGAATCTCTGGGAAGATTCTAACAGAATCTCTGGGAAGATTCTAACAGAATCTCTGGGAAGATTCTAACAGAATCTCTGGGAAGATTCTAACAGAATCTCTGGAGAGATTCGAACAGAATCTCTGGAGAGATTCGAACAGAATCTCTGGAGAGGTTCGAACAGAATCTCTGGAGAGATTCGCACAGAATCTCTGGAGAGATTCGAATAGAATTCGAACAGAATCTCTGAACAGATTAAAACAGAATTTTGGCAGAGAATCGAACATAATCTCTGGAGAGATTCGAACAGAATCTCTGGAGAGATTCGAACAGAATCTCTGGAGAGATACGAAAAGAATCTCTGGAGAGATTCGAACTGAATCACTGCTGAGATTCGAACAGAGTCTCTGGAGAGAGTCATCAAACAGAATCTCTTGAAAGATTCGAACAAAATCTTTGGAGAGATTCGAACAGAATCTCTGGAGAGATTTGAACAGAATCTCTGGAGAGATTCGAACAGAATCTCAGGAGAATTTCGATTAGAATCGTTGAAGAGATCCGAACAAAATCGCTGTAGAGATTCAAACAGAATCTCTAGAGAGATTCAAATAGAATCTCTGGAGAGATTCAAAAATAATCTCCGAAGAGATTCAAACAGAATCTCCGGAGAGATTCAAACAAACTCTTTCACTCGTACTTACATATATTTCAGAGTAGAGTCGGCGAAAAGGAATTTGTATCCCATGAGTTCAATCACGGGTGTTTGCGAGTTTTAATAGGTATTGACGGATATAATTCGGGTATTCATGAGTAGTCACGAATATATACAGGTACTCACGAGTTTTCACATGTTTTTGCGAATACTTAATCTTATTTATGGGTATTCTCGGGTACTCATGAGTCATGACTAAGTATCCACGAATATTCACGGAACTTCAAGGCCATTTACAGGTACTCACTAGAACTTACGTGTATATCAGGGCACTCAAGATTTTCTGGAGTATTTACGGACACTCACTGGAATTCAAGGATCTTGCGGGCTCTTAGAATACAGGTATTCGTAGTTGCTTACAGGTACTTACAAGTATTGACATGTATTCCAAGGTAGAGCCAGCGGAGAGTTTACCCAAAGCGATCACTTCTCGCATAACTTGTGATCTTGCCCTAAAAGCCATTGATAACCGAGTGTGTAGCTTGTAGCTACCGAGCAAACAAATAGATCTACACGTTATTCAACAATGCTTCTTTGAAGAGAAGATCCTCCTCTATCTCCCATAATTATAGTTTCCAGGTCCATTCATTTTCTTAGAAACAAGGAGCTGCACACTCGGTTACCAATGGCTTTTAGGACGAGATGAAGTTCAAGTGTCCAGTGATATTAGCAGAAATCTGCTCCGACAAGCTGAAGATGGCCGTACCGTTTTGATTCATATTACGGACAGCTTTTAATTCCGGACACTCTTCTTTGTATGGGAAACATTTCACACGAAATGTTTCATTTTTTGCCGTTCAAAAGTTCGCACTTTCGAAGCTTATTTTAATAAACATTTTTCATAAATATCTTTGAAAATTTACAATGCCCAGCTGCCTTAGACGTCTGTTTAGTGGTTAAGCGATGTCAATCGATCATTTGAATTTTCTATTTATGATTTTCATGAGCTGTCCGGAATTGGATTCAAAGTGTCCGGAAATCAAGGCAAAAGTAAGGAAGCGTCCGGAATAAGAATCATGGGAAGTCTACACATTTTCATTTATTTAAAATTATTCATGTTGCGCAATCAAAATCTTCACCCACCATTCGAAAGCTAAGGGGTTTATAGGCTCGATGACGCGGAGGAATCATACAAACTGATTTATTTTATATGCTTTTTGATGGGTAACACTTCACTGATGCCTTAAGTGTCCGTAATATGAATCAAAACGGTACTTTGACGAGGAAGTAGATTAGTTTAGATGGATATCAGTTGAAAATAATTGGAAACTAAAAGAGCTTCCGATCCAAATAGTTTTCTCAACGTAGCGCTAAGGACAACGAACTTAGTTTTAGAAGTATTTGGCGGAAGGTTTGTGTCCGGATAGCATCGGTGTGAAAGATCTTCCAACATCTGGAAACACTTCGTCGGAGTAGGTTCCGGTAGTCTACTACCGGAACTATTCTTAATGGTTCATAGGGTATTGCTGCACTGGCTTGAGTGTTTGGAGCAGAAGCATCCTCCATCATGAATTCCTGGACCGATTTCGATACTTATCGATCAGTATTGAAACGAGAAGGAACGAAATTATGCAGGGCTCCGGCGTTATGCTGGCTTCAAGCGAAGAATTCGTTGTAGCACCAGAAGGTGTGCAAAACTTCGGTGAAATTTAGCTGTCAAATGGCAAACTGAGATGTGGAAGAGACAACGGCAGAATGCCGTAGTAAACAGCGTTTTTGATGACATTTGTGCTCCAACAGCGAACTACAATCAAGTTTGATAATACTCCTTAACGTCACTAGAGTTCGGTGACATGCTCTAGAGTAGAGTGCTGCGCAGAGAGGCAACGAAAAATGAGCGAGGAAAATGCGGCAAAAAAACACAACAGAGGATAATTCCATCACAACTCCGCGAGGCCTGTTTTGTTTGAACGAGTCACTCAAGTTTTCTATTGAAGTGTTAGCAAAGGTGAGCATGGCAGTAAGAGAGAAAGACTGCCAGAAAAAAAATACTTGCATTTTGTTGCACTCTCACTCAAATCGTTTGAGGATTTGTGCTGTGAATTTTGAGTTCATTTACAGTCCTCCGATAAACCTTGAAATCACATCATTCTGCGATGCAACATAGAAGTTTCTGTAAATTTTAACTAAAAGTACCGATAACGGAAGAGATTGACGAAGATCATGAGCATTTCTCCAGATTTAGTTGCTTGAAGTGCTCACGAGTGTAAACCAATGCAAAACAACAGGCTTTGTGGGAGTAAGTTCGCACCCGTCTGCTCGGTAATACATACCAAAAGAAATACCAAAAAGTTCGTGAACACTTACTCGCGAGTAACTGAACAAGATTCGATGTATTATGGTTTTAACAGATAAATCAGTTGCATATCCATCAAATTGGCAATAAACTACCACCGAAAAGCTAAATATTACATATAATTTGCAATTGGATTAGATGGACAAATTGATGTGAAGATTTGCGAAAAAGTTACACGTCTTCTCAGTGAGAATCGAACTCACGACTCCCCGATCTCTAGTTGGGGCGCGTTAACCACTACGCCATGAGAGGACTCATGAACGCAGAAGTTAACCTGAATTCGATTTCAGCTCAATAATCACGTGGTCCTCTTTCGCAAAGTGCACCTCTTTCGGAAGAATTAGATGCCCATCCAAACACAACGCTTTCTATATATATCCAATGCCTAGCCCGAGAGCGCATTGTTTTTTTAGGTATAGGAATAGCACACTACACTAGCCAGCAACTGCGCTGGCTGAAGTTTCTATTGTGTGGGCTTCCAATGGGTCGCGACGTTCTCAAACGACCGGTTACGGAACATGAGTCCGTTGCTCGATAAATACTTGTTTTAATTATGAATCGTGGTTTACGAAAGCGTTGTGTTTGGATGGGCATCTAATTCTTCCGAAAGAGGTGCACTTTGCAAAAGAGGACCACGTGATTATTGAGCTGAAATCGAATTCAGGTTAACTTCTGCGTTCATGAGTCCTCTCATGGCGTAGTGGTTAACGCGCCCCAACTAGAGATCGGGGAGTCGTGAGTTCGATTCTCACTGAGAAGACGTGTAACTTTTTCGCAAATCTTCACATCAATTTGTCCATCTAATCCAATTGCAAATTATATGTAATGTTTAGCTTTTCGGTAGTTGTTAAACTTCCACTCGGCTGGTTGGCCGTAAACCACGATTCATAATAAAAACAAGAATAAACTACCAGTTTGTAGTAAAAACCCCATGAAAACCGGAAACCTCGGAGGGTAAATATTTTTTTTTTTTCTCAAAAGCGCAATTGACTCTGAACTGCTTTGAACACGTTCACGAATCATTTTAGCTTCGTTTAATCATGAGCATGAAAGATGCGAGTAAAGCGTAGTACTACGATGCTCGCGAGAATCTTGCTTTGTTTTTTTCCGGTTCAGCAGACTTGTTTGCCACTTTCCATCACAGTCACAAGTACTCGACAAGTCCTCTGGAATACCCAGCCCTGTCGTCCTGCTTAGTTGCGCTTAGTCAACGAATAAGAAGCTTTTCTGAGATTTTTTTTCTTAACGCCCTGTACGACTTCAATTGAAAATTCAAGCTGTATCATCGACCAGAAGTAATTTGATTTTGCCTAATGTAGGTGCAACCTAACGCCCTGTAGGGTATCAATCGAAATTGTAGACCTGTATCAACGCCCTGACATAATTTGACCTTGTCTCACATAAATCAGCTGCATGTAAACGCCCTGTATGGCATCATTTGATAATTCCAATCTGTATAAACGCCCTGAGGTAGTCTGACCTAGTTCTATATAGATCAGTTGCGTCTTAACGCCTTGTAGGAAATCAATTGTAAGCTCCAAGCTAAGTCAACACCCTGGAATAACTTGACCTTATTCCATGTAGATCAGGTGCACCTTAACGCCCTGCAAAACGTGAATTGCAAATTACAAGCTTTATCAACACCCTAGATTATTTTGACCTTATTCCACGCAGATCACCTGGAGCATCTTTACGCTTTGGAGAGAATCTATCGAAAGTTTCTAGCTGTATCAATGTCTAACGCCCTGGCGTTTTTGACGTTGGATAACGTCTTACGGCAACAAACTGGGGTACAATTTCGAAAAACGAAAAATCGCTCGCGTCACGAAAAGTGGTTAGATTTTGACTGTTAATAACTTACTAACGTCCGCATAAATTTTCAAGATTCTTGCACCAATCGATTGCAAATCTTTCTACGAATCTACTCAAATAATGAAAACTATTGATTTTCATGACTAAACTATTGAAAAATTGGTAAATAGTGAGGCATGTCTTATTTTTCATAGAAAAGCACATTTTTCTTGCTGTTATAAGGTTTTGACGTTTTGAAGTTTACATTTGCCGTAATTTCGGGTGAAAATGATCATTTTTCATGGTTTTTCTTGTCTGTTTTCAAAATAGAAATAATAAACCATAGAAGAATAATGTCGCTGGTGTTCCCTTTGTTCTCGCTCAGAAACATGTTGGGTATATAAGTGTCAAACTGCATACATTTTCGCGTTGACATTTATAGCCCCGCCTATCTCCGCCAGCAAAAGATGTTCCTACTGCGACGCCAGCGACATTCTTCTTCTATGGTTTATTACGTCTATTGTTTTCAATCATGTTGAAAATGCCAAACAACTGAATACAAGTACGACGGTCAGCCTCTTTGGCTCATGTGCCAAAATTTTATAAAATATGTGGTTTTAGTGCTAAAAATCATCCCTTAAATAGAAAATCGGGGAATCCCATTTCGGGGTGAAATTGATCACTTGTCAATGCGATTATTGTTATTTTTTGAAACGACTCTACATAATGAATGTGAGCTCCCTGAATTCGAATATGCTTGCAAAATGCTTACTAATGCAATATGTAAAGAAATAATGAATAGTTAATTTCAAGAATTGTGATAAAAACGCATAGATGTAGGCAATTTCTCAAGGAAAAACCTGATACCGTAATTTCGGGTGAAATTGATCACTTTTCAAGGTTATTTTGTCTGATTTCTATAATGTTGACAATGCCAAACAACGGAATGCAGGAAAACAAGTATGAAGGTGAGCCTCATTGACTCAAGTACCGAAATTTTCTAACAAATGTAATTTTAGTGCTAAGAAATATGTCTAAATTAAAAAATCGGGAGATCTCATTTCGGGGTGAAATTGATCACTTATCAATGCCATTATTGTTAGTTTTCAAAACAACTTTACATAATAAATTTGAGCTTCCTGAATCCGAATATGCTTGCCAAATTCTTAACAATACAATATTTATAGAAATAATGAATGTTTAAATTTCAAGAATAACGCAGAAAACGCCTAAATGTATGCAATTTCCAAAGGAATTTCTTGATATATTACAGAAATTTAATTATTTCAACCAAATCAACGAATTGGTACGAGTTTTGGTTATGAAATCTAGTTTGGGGATATATCTTTAGTATCCTCACAAACTTTCAGGATTATACCATGTCCAAATCCTTGTCTAGAACTAGAAGTTTATTGATGTTTGTCAACACTGCACCGTACAAGATTTTGAAATTTTACATTATTTTCATATAAATAAACATTTTTGAACGCAAAAAACTTCACAACACACAATTTGGACATACTTACGACAAACAACGTTCATTCACTGCAGGTTACATTGATATTTGTGCTGCATTAGGAAGAAATAAAATCGAGTGACACAGTGATCAATTTCACCCGAATTTACGGTATCTAACAGAAATTTAATTATTTCAACCGTATGAGCTAATTGGTACCGTAATTTCGGGTGAAATTGATCATTTTTCACGGTTTTTCTAGTCTGTTTTCTATAATATTAACAATGCCAAACAACTAAATGCAGGAAAACAAGTACGAAGGTGAGCCTCATCGACTTATGTACCGAAATTTTCTAACAAATGTCATTTTAATGTTAACAAACGTCTCTAAAATAAAAAATCAGAGGATCTCATTTCGGGGTGAAATTGATCACTTGTCATTGCCATTATTGTTAGTTTTCAAACAACTCTACATGATAAATTTGAGCTCCCTGAATCCGAATATGCATGTCAAATTCTTAACAATGCAATATTTATACAAATAATGAATAGTTAAATTTCAAGAATTACGCGGAAAACGCCTAAATGTATGCAATTTCCTAAGGAATTCAATGATATCTAACAGAAATTTAATTATTTCAACCACATGAGCTAATTGGTACCGTAAAACGGGGTAACTTTGATAATGCGGGTAACTTTGATAATGCAAGACTCTCAACATACTAAACGAAATAACAAAGTTCTTGTTAATCTGTTAAGCAAAACGAATGCAACAGTAAAGAGTATTAGTATGACACTTCATATTCAAGCTATTTTCGTTGGAATCAAGTACATTTGAGGATTAATATGCAAATATGGAAAATTTATGAAATTTTAACAATTTTGAAATGCTCTCAAACAATCTGTTCTACGATCACTATTTGATGAAGTCACAATGAATTCTTCGCTTATACTTGATAGCCTAGTTATAGTAGAACTCGAATTCGGTCTCAAAACTCTTAGCGAATACTATTTTTACAAACTGGGACCATTTTTGTAATCTAAGTCAGAAATTTCCATATAGCGTTAAACGGCTAAAGATATACAACGCCCTACAAATGTTCTGTAATTCATTCAATTTTGTTCGAGTGATGCTCCATTATCAAAGTTACCCCAAAACAGAAAACTGACTTTCGATTATATGAAAAAATATATATCCATTAAGAATAAATCTTTTGGAAATCTATCAACTGGAATCGATAATTAGGAAACCAGTACTTGTTTTAAAAATATGAATTAAAATTCTTTGAAACAGCATGCATAAATATTCAAGTTTTCTTCGAAAAAAACTATCAAAGTTACCCCGTTTTACGGTACGAGTTTTGGTGATGAAATCTGGTTTGGGGATATATCTCAAGCATCCTCACAAACTTTTAGGTTTATACCATGATCACATCCTTGCTCAGAAATAGAAGTTTATAGGTGTTTGTCAATACTGCACCGTGCATGATTTTGAAATTTTACATTATTTTCATAGTAATAAACATTCTTTAACACGAAAAACTTCACAACACACAATTCGACAATAGTTACGACAAACAACGTTCATTTACTGCAGCTTACATTGATATTTGTGCTCCATTACGAATAAATGAAATCGTGTGATGCGATGATCAATTTCACCCTTCTGATCAATTACACCCGATTTTACGGTACAGTCACCCCACAGTTATGGATCAGCTAAGGCTCATTTTTTAGAATAAAATATGAATACAAATCATGGTGACCTTGTATAGAACAATTTTACCTGCCTGGCAATGCCGAATATAATTGTTTTCGATAATACACATTAAAAATCGCGGTTATTTACGAAAAAGTGTCGATTTCGAAAGAAATTTCAAACGTTGTCCATCCCACAGATGTGGATCAGTGGAACAGGATGGTCCTTATTATGGATCAAATCGACTCATATTATGGATCAGAGCACTATAAAAGCAATTTATCTGTGAAGCAAACGAATGGTGTTTTAGTGAAAGTATACGTTTCGGCGTTTCTTTCGGAATCATCTTATTGTTGATTCATAACTGTGGTACGGGTTTCAATGCCCCACAGTTATGAATCAACGATTCTATGAATACGGATAGCATTTTATTTTATACGGACGAATAAAATATGCTAGAAGATGTTATGATTGATTTCAATGCTGTAAAGATTTATGGTCCACGTAGATAAAATGTGTTCTGCGTAAATGCAACTCTATTTGATGAGATATTCTCCGTTTAAGCCAACTTTGATCCATATCTGTGTGCTATCCATAACTGTGGGGTGACTGTAATATGAAAATTGATTGGATTTTTATCAGTAGAAATCTTTCATAAGTTTGTGCCGGTCTCAAGCCAGGAAATAGATGAAGCTAACGTTATCCAACGTCAACTTGGCGGTTGTATCTCGGAAACAACCTCTTACTTTTTTACTTTATCCTATGTAGATCAAGTGCATTTCAACGTCCTGTGAGACAATTGAAAAATCCGAGCGTTATCAACGCCCAGGAGTATTTCGACATTATTTCACGTAGATCAGATGCATCTCAACGCCCTGTATGACATTAACCGATCCAGCTGTATAAACACCCTGGGGTATTTTGACTATATTTCGCATATATCTATGCGAGACCAGGAGCATCTCCGAGCTGTATCATCACCGTTGAGTAATTTGACTTAATTCTACGTAGGTCAAGTGTATAGGGCATATATAAGGCATCAATTGAAAATTACAAGTTTTTCAACGCCCTGGAGTAATTTGACATTATTCCACGTAGATCAGTAACATCTAAACGCCCTGTATAACATAAATCAATCAAGCTGTATCGATGCCCTAAAGTAAATTCAGTTTATTCCACACATATCTTTGTGAGAGCTGGAGCATCTTCAAACCCTGTAGAAAATTAATCAAAATTTCCAAGCTGTGTCAACGCCCTGGATTATTTTAAGCTATGTTATATAGATCAAGTCCATCTCAACGCCCTGGATATCAATTGAAAACTCTAAGCTTCATCAACGCACTGTAGTATTTTGATTTGTTCCCGTAGATACATCTCTTAATGCCCTATATGAAATCAATCCATCAAGCTGTATGAACATCCTGGAGTAATTTGAGTTTGTCCCACATAGATCTTTGCTAGATCTGGAGTATCCTTACGCCCTGTAGAAAATTAATCGTAATTTCATAGCTGTATTAACACCCTGTAGTATTTTTACTTTATCGGATGTAGATCAAGTTCATATTAACATCCCTGTAGGACATCAGTTGAAAATACCAAGCTTTATCAACGTCAGGGAGTAATCTGATATAATCTGATCATATTCATCCTAACGCCCTGTAAAGCATCAATTGATCCAGCTGTATCAACGCCCTGCAGTAATTTGCCCTTATTCCACATAGCTTTTTGCAATCTGGATCATCTCCGTACTGTATAATCGCACTGAAGTAATTTGACTTATCCTATGTAGATCAAGTGCATCTTAACGCCCTGTGAGACATCAATTGAAAATTCCAAACATTATCAACGCTCTGGAGTAATTCGACCTTATTTCATGTAGATCAGATGCATCTTGACGCACTATTTGACTTCAATCGATCAAGCTGTATCAACGCCCTGGAGTAACTTGACTATATTCCACATAGATCTTAGCGAGATGTAAGTGTTTATAATTTGACTTTATCCTATGTAGATCAGGTGCATCTCATCGCTCTGGTTGTTATCAGTTGCGAATTCTAAGCGGCATCTACGCCCTGGAGTAATTTAACCGTATCATACGCACGCTATGTCTGAACCAGACGATTATAAAAATCGAATGTACATCGGATTTTTTCTCGCTAGAGTTTAGTATTGGGTTATATTTTCATAATCGGAAAATTTTAAAATATTCCATCGGTGAAATTTTGATTTTTTCCACTTTTTAGCCATATTTCATACAAAATTCCATGAAAATCACGTTTTCGACGCATTTCAGCCCATACAAAATGTATGGAAAAAATTTCACCGATAGAATATTTTAAAACCTTCCGATTATGAAAATATAACCCAAATACTAAACTCTAGCGAGAAAAAATCCGATGTACATTCGATTTTTATAATCGTCTGGTTCATACATAGCGTGATACGTAGATCAGCTGCATCTTAACGCCCTGTATGATATCAATCGAAATGGTCGACTGTTATCCTCTTCGTGAAGTAATTTGATCTTGTTTCATGTATACATCATCTTAATGCCATGTAGAACGCCCTTGACCTTAGTCCACGTAGATCAGGACGTTCTGTTGGACATCAATCGACATTTTTGAACTGTATAAACACCCTGGAGTATCTTAACGACCTGTAGAAATCAATAGAAATTTCCAACCCGTACACCCTCGTGTCATTAATAAATTCTGATATTCTGGTATCTCTCTGGTATTAATTACCTTTTCCACGTGGAAATGTTGAAATTATTACATTAACTCTAGCATTAGTGAAACAATATCGATCAAATAATCTCTTGAAGTTTGATGAGATATATAAAAGTTTAAACCTGGAAAAAAAAACTTCAAAACATAATATACATAGTAAACAGTTTACGGCGGTTGGTGCAATTTATCCCGATTATATGTTCTAAAAACAGTTAGGTAATATCCTTATTCTTTTTGGGCCTATAATCTATCTATATAAATAAAAATGGAATGGTGTTTGTATGTCACGAAATGGCTTGAGAACGGTCTATTGGATTTTGAAAATTCTTCCATAGAAGTGTTCCGACGTGTTTATGTATATGAAAAGAATAGGATATTCAACGGGAAAGTCGAAAAACAGGGAGCGAACGGAGCCGACTGTCATTTTGTTCGGGACGTTTCATGGCGTTTTTCAATAGCCTACTTGTGGCAAGACAAAGTTTTCGGGACCACTAGTTTGTAAATAAAAGTGACGAAAGTTCTTTATCAAGCATGCTTCAAAACCAGCATGTTTGATATGAGTTTGAACATCCACTTGTAAAAAAATTGTCAATTCTCAAACCCACTAAAAGTTCCAACATAAAACAACAATACAAAATCATAGGAAAATATATATAAATCCAAAGCAATTGACAACTGTTTTGCACTTTTATATCACTTCAAGAGCGACAATTGATTTTAAAATGAAGCGATATATTTGACTGAAGTTTGAAAACCTCTCCCAAAAAACGTTTAAATTTTCTAGATGTCATGTTTAAAGCAAACTCAAATTGTTTTTGTGAACAAAAGATTCCGTTTATTTTTTTAATCATATCAAGTCTGTTTCATACATTACTTCACGTTCAAACACAATCAAACATGCTATAAATAAAATCTTAAAAATCTCTAAAAATATGTATTAGTATGTTCTACTTTATAACTTTCCTTTGCACCCTATTTTGTAAAAAAAAGAAAAATTGCGTCGGTTATGGTTGAGAAACCTGACCGCCATCAGCACATATCGTTACAATTTTTGTTTTAGTTCGCTAGAATAGGCCAAAACTAGAGGAGATGCGTTTTGGTTAATTCATATTGGTAGAACCCTCGTACGCTAGATAGCTAGCTAAACATTTTGTAGGGCAGCTAATTTTTGGATAAAGTTAAGGTATTTCTTCAATTGTCTTTCTTCTCAGATATCCCCCGAAACACAAAGCAAACTTAGTGGCATCGTATGTAGGAATATGTAGCTTTCAAATGAAAGCTAAGAAAAAAAACTGCTATTTTTTCGTGGATAGATCACCACTAGTTTAGTTGATATGCTAAATTTCTGCTCTCAGAGTGGCACAGAGCCGGAAAAAACGGGAAAAGCGGGGAAAAGACGGGAATTCGATTCCACCGGGAAAAAGACGGGATAACCGAGAATTGGAGATGGTAACCGGGAAAATCGTTTTGAAAGAGCATTTTCGAGCCACCAGAAGTTGTGGAAAATCGTTATGTTAGAGAATGTTGTAATTCAGCATTCGTGAATTTGAGCAAGTAATTTGGAATGCTTTGATTTTTTCTGCGCTAATACACTATGTATTTGAAAAATGTTTCACTTTTCTCACAACACCGCTAGCCGTGTTTCGAAATAATGTTTTAATCTTTTCACTTTTATCATGAATAACATTTTTTGAACTTTTCTTAAACTGTTTTGAGTCAAAATTTAAAAATATAATTAAGAAGATTTTGGCACTTAAACGTATTGGAAAAATACCTTGAGTTACTGAACATTTATAACTCAAATAGCCGGATATCTTCTTCTTCTTTCTGGCGTTACGTCCCCACTGGGACAGAGCCTGCTTCTCAGCTTAGTGTTCTTATGATCACTTCCACAGTTATCAACTGAGAGGTTACTATACCAATGACCATTTTTGCATGTGTATATCGTGTGGCAGGTACGAAGATACTCTATGCCCTGGGAAGTCGAGAAAATTTCCAACCCGAAAAGATCCTCGACCGGTGGGATTTGAACCCACGACCCTCAGCTTGGTCATGCTGAATAGCTGCGCGTTTACCGCTATGGCTATCTGGGTATTCTTGAAAACAATCCTTTATTTATTAAAGTATTATTCATAAAATTATTAGGGGACGTCCATAAACCACGTGGACATGTATGGGGGGAGGAATTGTTTGACCGAATACCATGGTCTATATAAATTTTAAAATTTTTGTGTGAACAAATAACCACGAGGGGGAGGGACCCCCGTGGTTTCCCAGAAAAAATGACCACGTGGTTAATGGACAGTCCCTTAGATTATTTCTCTAAAAAATTGACTAAGTGTTTAATAAATAAGGTGCTTCAACACGTGCGGCTTTGTTTCATGTTTACCTCAAAGTTATTTACTTTAGAAGTCCCTTCATTTTCATGAAAAAAAAATGAGAGATTTAAATTGAGTTAAATTATTATTAGCAAAATAAAGAACCGGGACAAAAGCTGGAATTTCAATATGTAAATTTGGTGGCCTTCCTGTGCGTATTATCTGATCAAAAAGCCATATACATAATAAGATTTTCGCAAAAAAAAATAGTTCCCTTTCATCAGGAGTTGCCGTCCTGTTCCAGTAGTGGATCAACCAATGGAAGCAGTCTTGAAAATAGACGTATAAAAATGAAGAAAAGTTCTAGAGGTCACTTTATGCTTTATTTGATAGATTTCAGTAACTGTTACGAGGGAAAGTTACTGATACACGCGTACCAATTGTAGCTTAAGCGATTTCATTTACAACATAGTAGTTTTGTTGCAGAATGATGATTTTTACAGAACGAATCGTATATTTACCCAACGAGGCTTGCCGAGTTGATAAACCCCTCTACCGGCAGCTTCATTTTTTACCACTAAAAAAATATTCACAATAAGATAACTTTTTTGTTTCTCTATATTTTTGTACCGTTTTTTCCGGTAGAGGGGTTAATTTCGACGATTATTGTAATAAAGAATTCTAAATCAAGTTGTGTACAATATTTTTTGCAATTTGGTAGAAAACCACTTGAGGATGTCAGATATCATTCTGGGACGTATTTACCATATTTTTTTTTTGCAATTTTTGTGAATTGTCTTCCGAACTTCCGAGGTGGTGCTTGTCCTGCTCTTAGTTCAATTCACAACGCGTTGTAGTTCCATGTTATTAATTGAACTTCTTTAATCAGATAATGTGTACCAAATTCTATTCATTATGAAACTAAAATATTTATTCTAATTTGAGCACCTTCTCTACAACATTGACATGTAAAGAAAGCATACATCTCTTAGTACAAATTGTGGGAAATTTACAGACCAATTTTTTGTAAACAAAACAATGTTGTTGCATATTGGTTCTTGTGTGTTTGGATACATATTTAGGTATTTGTGACAATTTTTCTTATGAAACACCCTCATTAACGCCTGCAAGTTGAAGCGCCCTCTGGGCTATAGCAGCGCCCCCTCAAACGGAGACGACTAATAAGCTCAAACTTTACGACGACAGGGCTGGGAATACCTGGCACTATTATTATTTATTTAGTTGGTGTTACATCAATTAATTTGATAAAACCTCGTTAACGATGTTACGCCAATTTACTCGGTCCAAGGCTGTGTCTCTCCAACCTCGATTTTGCCCCACGTTCTCCAGATCTTGTTGCACCTGATCAAGCCACCTCGCTCGCTGTGCTCCCCGCCTTCTTGTGCCAACCGGATTCGACGCGAACACCATCTTTGCAGGATTGTTGTCCGGTAGTCTTGCAACATGCCCTGCCCAGCGCACCCTTCCGGCTATCGCAACCTTCTGGATACTTGGTTCGCCGTAGAGCCTAGCGAGCTCGTGGTTCATTCTCCGCCGCCACACACCGTTCTCCTGCACTCCGCCAAAGATCGTCCTAAGCACCCTTCGTTCAAACACTCCAAGTGCTTGCAGGTCCTCTTCCAGCATTATCCATGCTTCATGTCCATAGAGGACCACCGGTCTTATAAGCGTTTTGTACATGGTACATTTGGTGCGGGGGTGAATCGACCGCAGCTTCTTCTGGAGCCCATAGTAGGCGCGACTTCCACTGATGATGCGTCTCCATATTTCACGGCTATCGTTGTTATCAGCCGTTAACAAGGATCCGAGGTAGACGAACTCATCAACCACCTCAAAAGTATCCCCGTCTATCGTAACACTGCTTCCCAGGCGGGCTCTGTCGCGCTCGGTTCCGCCAATCAGCATGTACTTTGTTTTTGACGCATTCACCACCAGGCCGACTTTTGTTGCTTCACGTTTCAAGCGGGTGTAGAGGTCTGCCACCGTTCCAAATGTTCTGCCGACAATATCCATATCATCCGCGAAGCAAACAAATTGGCTGGATCTTGTGAAAATCGTACCTCGGTTATTGAACCCGGCTCTCCGCATGACACCTTCTAGCGCGATGTTGAACAGCAGGCACGAAAGTCCATCACCCTGTCGAAGTCCCCGGCGGGATTCGAACGAACTGGAATGTTCGCCCGAAATCTTCACGCTATTCTGCACACCGTCCATCGTTGCTCTTATTAGTCTTGTGAGCTTCCCGGGAAAGCTGTACCTGGCACTATATTTTACCTATGAAACTTTACTGACTTCACACTATCGGTCATTCCAAATTCCGAACAAACAATCCGAAACGCGTCCCATCTTACATTCTGGTAACCCTCCTGAGTTCCTACGCTCCACTCCTGACTTAGATAATGAACACAAAGTGGACATGGACTTCCGGCGACCACGGCGCTACAAACTGAAAACCGGGAACCAGGGGCACCGACGAAGAGGCGCAGGGTAACAATAATCATAAAATGCAGGGAAATATTTTCCAACCATGCGTTCGTCCGTTGGTTTCCTTGGTTCTCTCTGTGGTCCTCGTCGTTTTGGTGCATTTTCGCTTTCCGGAGCGGGATCAAAAGGCACCGGCAAGGAGCAAGGTGAAGCCTAGGGTGGTGTGTATTTTTCCGGATTCCGGATGGATGAGTGAGTGGATTTGGTTTTCCCGTCTTGGAAGCACGACGCTCGTCTTATCTCGTAAATTTGCTTCTTTTGTTCTGTGGCTGTGGCTGGATGGATGAGGTGATGGTATCTGAGATGTGACTTGGTGTTGGGATGAGAGGTACGAGGAGTTGCAGGGAAAAGGGAAGTAGCGCCATTGGATGCACCCGGGTGCGATGGAATGTGCATTGATGACTTGGATCAATTCTGGACAAGTGAGCAGCAGCAGCGTAATTTGGGGACATGTTTGTTTGAGCTTTCTGCGCGGCGGCGGCGGCTATGCAATCCATTTGAAGACACAGGATGGCTGCAGAAAACACGAGGATAAACTAATGAAATTTATCGAAGAAGGTTGTGCTCGAGATGGTCTCAGCGGGAAGCTTGTTCCAAATTTGGCTCCTTCGCCCTACGGCGGCCATTCACAAGGGCGTAGCCAGGTTGGGTCAGGAAGGAAGGGCATTGTTATGCCCCCAGACTCCAGGCATCTGCCAAAGACCTCCTAGATTCCGGCTTCTTCTACGAGCTCGCCTGATTTTGTTTGGCACTTTTCCTAATGAATAATTCAAGACAATTATTGTCTTTGGAAGTATTCTAACAAGAAGAATCGGAGCCGTTCAAAAAATCCGGACAAAAAATCCGATGTTCATTCGATTTTTATAATCTCCTGGTTCAGACATACCGTGCAAACATATGTTTAAGACAAGGATGGAGGGCGGCTGTCAAATTAGAGTAAAATTGAAAAGCCGCCAACCTAACAACAAAACAACGAAAAGATTTTTTAAGCGACTAGAATTTCTTTGTGCCAGATATTTTTTTTTCAATACATACGATGGAAATTTTTCCAAGAATACATTACAAGTTGCAAACAAACTTTAAGTAGAAGCTTCCAATTTATATTTTTCTCTTGCCTCACAAAAAAAATCACCAGAAATTACCACAAGGATTCTTTTGATTTTTTTTTAAATAATAAAAAATCATTCAAGAATGTTTTTGGAATTCTGACAAAGGTGTCTAATTTTACGCAACGATTTATCAGGAATTCCGCGAGGAAACTAAAGCTCTGCTTAGAATTTCATCAGAATTTGTGGTAGGAATTTCTCTTCAATGTCACCCATGCTTTCTGTAGGGAGTGTGTGTTGCGGAGGCCCAAGCTATCGGAATCGTTTTTCGGCGCGTAATCGGGGTGATTTTCTTTTCTTTCCGCTCGTGGCTCGGTTTGCGCTATTTTTGCTGGGCAGTGTGTTGTGAAGGCCCAAGCCATCGGGATCGTCATTTGGCGTGCAATTGGGGTGATTTTTCTTTTGTTTCTTCATTCGTAGCTTGATTTGCGCTTATTTTGCTGGCCAGTGAAACGCGAAACCCAAGCTGAAGGTGATTTGTGGCTGCTTAGTCAAGGATGGAGAATGAATTGGTGAGCTCGTTCCATGCTTTTATTCCATACTAGTGGTCCCGGCAAACTTCGTCTTGCCATCAAGTAGGCTGTAGGAAAACGCTGTGGTTTATTCCATAGAAAATGACAGTTCCGTTCACTCTCGTTTTTTCGGCTGTCCCGGTGAAGGGTAACTGGAGGTAATATGCCCATAGGAGGCAAAACGCCCCACCCTAAATTTGGATGAACCATGTGTTTTAGAATGTTTTTTTTCACCGTAGATTATAGTAAATGGATATAAATGCTTCTCTTAATATATGTTTATGTGTTTTTCTCATGAAAATCGTAAAAACGTATAAAAACGTTTTTCGCTGTTTACGTTGCAACTTTGTGCGACTTTCAAGGCTATTTTTCAGGTCGATATATAATCACCGACGTGCTGGCTGAGAATTCTACTGTGGGGGCTCGTTTCATGCTTGTGATAAAACATTACTTTTTTTTTTATTTATTTATTGATTAAAGTGGATCTTTTAACTATTGTCATTCGGATCCACTGTAGTATAAAATTACAAACATCTTGGACATATCGTTAGGGATTTCAAATTTGTTTATACATGTCGATGTTTTTAAGATATTGAATAACATTTTTCGCTTTGTCTAAATTATCTTCCAAAACATTTTGGAGGCTGGTAGATATGTTTAATTTTTGCCTTTCTTCGTCTAATACTGGGCAATCTGTGACTAAATGTCTCACTGTTAATAACGCATTACAGAACTGACAGTTAGGTGGAGGCTCCTTATTCATTAAGTATTGATGAGTAATCTTGGTGTGTCCGATACGAATGCGAGCCAGAACTACATCATCCTTTCGATTTCCGATGAATGCTGATGAGTAGGGTTTAACAGAGGGTTTCACTTCGCGTAACTTATTGTCCCTCGTCGCAGACCAGAGGGCCTGCCACTGAAGAATGATCTGGTTTTTAATGACGGTTTTGATTTCTTTGTAGTCAATCGATGTTACAGTTTCGTAAGGGTCACCCAGTGCACGTTTTGCTTCGCAATCTGCTTTCTCGTTGCCTATTATTCCAATGTGGCTGGGAATCCACATAATTTTAATGTCGTTTCCTGTTTCCCTGATACTACGATAAAGTTGGATCATTTCATCATGCCACTTATTTTTAATCTTGTGTTTTTCTAAAGTTGAAACTGCGCTGAGCGAATCAGTACATATTAAGTATGCTCCAACGTGTTCGTTGTTGACTATCCATTGGAACGCTTCTTTTAGAGCTGCACATTCGGCTGCATATATGCTGCTGTTCCCATAAATGTGTTCATCATATACCACGCTATATCCGCAGCGGTTTTCACGTTTTGAGCCATCTGTGTAGATGACATTATAAATACGGTATTTTGTTGACTTGATACTAGTGAACAGGTTTCTCATCGCTACTTGTGGTATACCTTCTCGAGCAGCATTCAGTATACCGTTGTCAAGTGGTATTTTTATCCTTTCCCATGGTGGAATCTTAGGTGTTGTGTACCTACTCACTGGAGGTAGATCAAGCTGCATTTCATCAATTACTCGCTGCCCTCTCAACTGCGCTGTTTCAGGAAATTCTACTGTATTTGTTCCCCACATCTCACCTGAACTTTCCTCGCTGCTAGTTGTACAACATGATGATCCTACTGATGAATTAATCGTTTCGGTCGAGCACACGTCCGTATTTTTGACTGCATGTATAGCTGTGCGTTGTTTCAACAGAGTATTGATACTGGGGATTCCTGTTTCAACATGTAGACTTAAGATAGGGCTAGTTCTGAAAGCTCCACAAATTGTCCTTAAACCAGCATTATGTACCGTTTCTAGTTTTTTAAGTGTATTGCTATTGCATGCTGAGACGATCGGTGCTGCGTATAATATTTTTTCTACGGTCGTTGCTCGATAGAGTTTGACGAGTGTAGTCCTGTCTGCTCCCCACGATCTACCAGCGACTGCTCGAAGAATTTGAATCCGTTGCTTACATGCTGCTTTGACTTCTTCCACGTGTTCATCGAATTGCAAGGTTTCATCGAATATTACACCAAGGCATTTGTGATACTTCTTCTGTGGGATGATTTGGTTGTTGAGACTTAAGGTAATTTTGGTCTTTGGCTTCCTTTTTCGATGTTTTCTAAAAACAACCAAAACGCTTTTTCCGGGGGATATATTGAATCCAGTTTTCCCCTGCCATTCCTGGATGAGGTCGAGTGCGTGCTGTAGCTGATCCTGTACTGCTTTAGAATTGATTCCGGTTGCTAGTATTACTATGTCATCTGCATACAACAAAATTCTAATTCCGCTAGGCATAATACTTGTAATAGTGTCAATTGCTATCAAGAATAATGTTACGCTGAGCACTGATCCTTGGCAGAGGCCCGTCTGCATAGGTCTTTCTGATGACAAGTGACCATTAGCTAAGACTTTAAAATTTCTTCTGTGAAGCATAGTCTCCAAGAATTTGAGAAGTTTTCCCCCGATCTTCCATTCACTCAACCTGTTCAACACTAGTCTACGCCAAGTTGTATCATATGCCTTCGTTACATCTAAGAATACCGCATAAGCATACTCTTTTTTGACGAAAGCTTCTCTAATAATCATTTCCATTTCAGTCAAGTGGTCAACTGTCGTTTTGCCTTTTCTAAATGCATACTGATACTTACTTAGCAGTTCCCTAGATTCTAGGATGTGGATGAGCCGGTTGTTTATTAACCTTTCCATTACTTTCCCCAAGCAACTGTTAAGGAATATTGGTCTATAGTTGTTCGCGTTCGATCTATCACCTTTCCCCTTGTATATTGGAACAACGGTTGATTGACGCCAGCTATCGGGGTACTTAGATTCCCCCCAAAGCTGATTGTATGCCTTCAGAAGGGTAGTTTTACAGTCGTAAGGAAGCATGGAAATCATTTTGTAGTGTATCTGATCTTCTCCTGGTGTTGATCCTCTTAGTCCTTCGAGAGCTTGCTCTAACTCGTACACTGAAAATGGTTTGTTATACTCAGCGTCATTGTTCTCAGGATACTGCAACGGTTGATTCTCCACTGTCGTTTTGTAGGTTTGGAAATCTTTTGGGTAGCTGTTATTGCTGGATTAAAACATTACTAAAATATTTTTTTTTCGCAAAACTTCAATTTGTCCATTTAATTCAATTGTAAAGTATATGTAATGTTTAGCTTTTCGGTAGTTGTTAAATTTTGAATGGTTCGTCACTACAAGTGTCGGCATTAATTTTCTTTCACTTGGAAATTTTTCATATTCACGAAAAATATTATATTTATGAGCATTTATATCTCACACATAATCCTTCAGAGTGTTTTAGAATGCTCCAGCAAGACGGTTTGTTTTCGGGACGCCGAGAAGTTTTGCTGTTCGCGCTGTGTTAGTGCGAAAAGATATTCGTGTTCAGTCGAGGATGGATTACCAACTGGTGAGCTCGTTTCATGCTTATGATAACGCATTTTTTCAAAAAAGCGTTACTTTTATGTAATATTCATACAACGTTTGTATGGTTCGTCACTACAAGTGTCGGCGTTATGCCTGTTTTATACAACTTCAATATTCATATATTTTTTCCTTTTTGACATTACTAAAAATATCTTTTGAGTTTTTCGACGTTATGCATGTTGACGTATGTTTTTAAACTTCTAACAAAAACTTTTCATTTCGAGACAAAAATGCACAGTAATACTTATATGTTATTCTCAAACATACTATGTTCGTCACTGCAAATGTTGGCATTATTCCTGTCTCATATAAGATAAAATATATACATATATTCATCCCTTTTCGCCATTAATAAAAACCATTTCGAATGGTTGGACATTAAAGATGTTGACGTATTTTAAAATCTTCTACCAAAAACTTCCGAAGACAAAAATACAAAACTAGTTTTAAGTATGAGTCGTATTTCCCCCCTTGTCCATGAATCGCATCACCAAAGTGACCAAAAGTGACTCCCAGATTTTTTCCTCCCTCACTAATAAACACCCTTCCCGTGGTGATCGTGGAGATGCAGAGGTATTCTCGGTATCTAGAAGCAACAATCATTACACCCTAATACTCCTTCCTCGTCCCAACTGACTGTAAGGACTTGGCCGGCGCCGTTATTGATCAACAATATGAGAACTGCTAAAATTGCACTTCGAGAGTAAGCGGAAACTCCCATCCCTTATTCATTTGGATCGTAGTGCATTTCTTACCAGTTCTATTCAATCACGGAGTAGCAACCAATGACATGTACAGTCAGTCTATGCTATGCTATGCTATGTCATCGATGATTTCTGTAGGAATTCTTTCAATACCTCAAGGAAGTATTTCAGAATTTCATCCATTCGTCTTTAGCACTTATACGATAATTGCGTCCTGATGGATTTGTGAAGAATTTTGGATTTTACCTAGGTCTATTTTTCAACCAAAGATCTTGCTTGAAATTCGAAAGTTGTGTCAACAGTCTACAATATATCGTGAGATGAATCTGCCAAAAATCTGTTAGCAAGCTCAAATGGTTTGCTCCAAGGGTATCTGCCAAATCATACTAAAATGAATCCATCTAAGGTTTCTTTGAAGAATACGTCATAGTAGCTAATAAAAGATAGCTTCACACATTCACCAAGAATTGAACCTTGAATTCCTCTAGATGTTTTTCTTTTGAGTCTTAATAAAATTTCATCAGTATTCGCTTTAGGGAACATTTGCCAGAAATTCTTCCTGGGAGTACCGTTTTGACTCATATTCCGAACACTTAAGGCCAACAGTGACTTCAAATGCATCTGATTGGTATAAATGGGCAGACATTTGTGTAAATTTTAATTTCCTCGCAAAGCCCAACTGTTAGGTGTTGGGTGCACCGATAATAATGTTGATTTAATAAGTTTTAGTATTGTTTTTACGTTAAAGTATGGAACAACATTTTGATTCAAATGTCGAACACTGTCTCATATTCCGAACACCTTGATTCAAATTCCGAACAGCACGAATAAATCGTATTCAAATGAATAATTTCGCAAATAAATTTACTTGAGCTTGTTCTTCTGGTCTGAAACTAGAGAATCATCACTACTCCTGCGGTAAAAATTATATTGGAGACGTTAAAATTGAATTGCAATTGACTGCCATTTCCTTGTTATTTGGTGACATATTTCAGCGAAACATTTCAATCAAATCGCCATACAAAAACCGAGTGTTCGGAATATGAGTCTGTTCGGAATTTGAGACAAAACGGTACCTCTAATTTCTCCAAGGAGTCGTACACCTACAAAATATATTTGTTGATGGCTCTTCAGGCACATACCAGATTTTTTTCATAACGCGAAGCGTCTGAGAACTCTTCCAGGAAATCTTTTATAGATAGTTACAGAAATTTCACTAATTTTTCTTCTGAAACTTTACACGTCATTCTATTCTTAACTACAATTCTGAGCGCAATTTCACCGGAAACTAAGATTATAGAAGTATTTAACAGGAATTATTCCTGGAATTTCTCAAGAGTTCAATCAGAAATTTCATTAGAAACTGTTCCTGTTAGACAGGAATTCCCCAAGAAATTGCTCAAAGTATTCTTCAAAGTAATTTGTCTCAAATCTTTGGATACTATTGTATGAGTTTTCCCCGATTTAGCATTTGAAGACTTTCAAAGAAATTTTTAGAATATCTCCGGTAGGTGGATTTTGTTTTGAAATGAAAGAGATGAGACAGCCTTGGGCTGCAAATCTCTTGAATAAAGATATCTATCTATCTTGTTCAGGAATTTCCTCTGTATATTTTTTGAGTGTTTTTTCCCGGGTTATTTTAGGAATAAGGGGTACTAGGGGCTGTATGAACACCCCTTGTATCTGTGCATATGCGAATAAATTTACACTATACATGCAAGCAATATTTTAGGTGCCTGTCAGAAGAGTAAATTATCCACTACAATTTCAGAAAAATAGTTTAAAACATCGATTTTAAATCGAAAAATTAGCGTGATTTTATTGGGTTCGAAAATTGTAACATTCACACCTCACCAAATAAGGTTTGAAAGGCAAATAACTACAAGTTGATCAATAATGTAGCTCTTGATTGAATCTTCAATTATTTATGCTATATTCAAAAATATAGTAGACTTTTTTCTGATACTTTAAGATATTAAAAAACTCATATGAACATTTCTTATACTGTTGGGGCAATATGGACACCGGGTGATAAAGTAGAGCTGATACTTTTGAAGATAAAGAAATTTAACTTCACACATAAATTTATCCAAAAATATTTGGCATTTAATGCAACGGAACCACAAATCGGTTGAAAATCGTAAATTTTATGGATTAAAACTAACCTGGAGGCAACATTGGAAGCATCTCTACGAAAAATGTCGTAAACTGGTTTTAATAATGTTTTCAGTGGGGCAGTGACCTGTCACTATGGTTTCCTGAATATGTACTTCATTTATCGAAATTCTGGGAATGATCGCGGGACAATTTTCCCATAAACGTTAAGGTGCCCCGCTAGTGTGATGGTGACTACCAAAATTTAAACTTTTTTAAACCTTTTTTCGGAAACAAAATATTTTTTTCCAAATTATGCAACAATGTTCAACAAATGTTTAAGAGTTCTTAAAAGCATAGTGCACATAAAAACAGTATAATATTCATTTCTTTACAGTCAAAATTCGCAAATTCTTTAGGGTATCTGCCTCGGGTTCCCCTACTCTAGGTATCAACTGAACGTTTCACTATGACGTTTTAAAAAGTTTTCAGAATAATTTTGTAGAAAATTCGCAAACATTCAGAAATTCCTTTGGAAAATTCATTCACAAATTTTACTAGAAGTATCTCAAGTGAATAATTTCATTTCATATAGGAATTTAATCTAACATCAGTACGTTGTATTCTTCAGGATCAACTATCATCATTTATCGCGGAATACTTCTAAGAATACCAAAGTATCATTTTTCAAATTTAAAAGAAATTTCTCAACATATTGCAAAAACGGCAACTTTGGTAAAGATAGCAGGCTCCCACTGGACACTTAATACCAAGAAGCACTTTGAAGTTCGTTCGCTCCCCGCTGACGGAAATCCTGGGTACGCCTATGACCGCACTCAGGTCAGTTTTTAGACCAACGAAGACGACGACGATGACGACGAAGACGCCGTCGTACGCTTCGGTGAGTAAGAGCTTCCGGAAAACGGAGCGATGATTTCCAAGTCATAAATTTCCTTTACGATCCTTGTTGTACGCTCTCTTTCGTGGTTCCCAGGAGGGGAGACAAGGATTCCAAAAGGGGTTGATGCCAAAGACGAGCAGCAACAGCAGTAAAATTTTCCAGTTTCATCTGGAGGTTGTTTTTGTTCGACTCGAGGGGATGACCTTCACGAGCTTCCCCCGGTGGGAAGATTCCTCCCAAACACTCCCAGGTCATAGATAAGGCCAATAAAAAAAACTCTCGTCGACGAATTTCGTCAGCGGAAAAATATCTGCTTAAAACTGCGCGAGCTTTATGTGCTGGATGGTAGTAAAATCTTACCCCGGAAATATCCGTCAATCGCATTACAGACAGACTTATAAGTCCAGCAGAAATCAATTTCCTTTCTCAGCGTTCCGTATGTGGGCAAATCCAGTGCACTGAAAATTTAATTGTCGTCGGGTTCCATTTTTTAAATATGCATATTTTAATTAAGATTTTCCATCCCGAAATCGGCAGCCAACTCAGTTTGGGACCTGGCTGCAACATGGGACTCTCCCCAAGCTCTCGTCCGTAATTCGTAATGTGGACCGGAGGTCGAACAAACAAAGTAGACTGAAGCGGCCTGCTCATTTGGCGAATATTCTTCCGGTTGCGTGACCTTTACACATATTTATTTGCCTGTGGATTGGCGAGCGGTGAATGACGGCTGGATGTGTGGATTGGGGATGTCTGGTGGCCTCCGGCCACGTGACCGCCACTACTCTCCCAGATGGTTGTCGTCACCCCGGTGGGATGATGAATTGGAAATCATTTACGATTGGTAAATTGGATGGGTCTGGTTGCAATAATTTCGGTGCAGTGTGGAGTGAAATGTCATGATTGTAGTTCGCTTCAGCAGATATTTCGTATTTGAACAATTTGCTCATTATTGAGTGAATTGTGTATAATTGACCTCCGGAGTCTCTGGACGTTTTATTTTGTTTTCTTCGTGAAGAAAAATAGTCGCAACCATTGAAATCCCTAAGTCTCCGAGTTAAGTTGATACTTTTTCGAATATTTTTGTGGAAGATATTTTTTTGGAGGTACTAAAATATATTGATAAATTTGAAGTCGTAATACCGTCAAGCTACCATTCACCGTGCATTTAAGAAAAATCTACACTTCAAAAAATTATATTATTTTTCCAAATCATTTGAAGCGAACTAGAATACCACTACGAGGCGTACAATTATACCATAATTCAGGGAAACACCTAAAATTAGCGATGTATAACAAAAAATACTCAAAAATTATGTTTACAAATGTAATGTTAAGGTCGCCTCGTACCGTGCTATGTCACCATTTACCGTGCACAGTGGTGCACCATTTACCGTGCGCATAGTTTTCGTCATAATTTTATTTCGTATCTTGGAAAAAACGTTGTTGGTTGGTCAACTATGTTGCTAGTAGTGTGCGCACTCAGTTTTAAGGGTATTCGAACCTTATTTTACAATGAAAGTCATAGAAAGTTGAAAAAATGGCTAAGTCATTATTTTTTCATTAAAATCGTTATAGGAGGTTTGACTGTATTGTCCAAACCATTTCATATTCGCTCAAAAATTGAATATGGATTGAATAAATCCAATATTACCCAATAATTTCAAGCCTTCTACACTAATGCACGGTAAAAGGAACCATAAATATTAAAAAGGGTCCATTTACCGTGCATTTGTGTTTTGACTGAAACACAATAACAAAATCTAATTTTCATAAAATCTCATGGTTCATACGATGAAACACATGTAACTAGAAGTATCTACGGCGAAAACTTATCGATTTTTTTAAAAATTTTGATACTCTAACGTTAAAATGAAAAACGTGATTTTTTGGCGTTTCTACTAGAGTTTTAAAAAATCCCATTATTAAACAGAATTCACATGACTTTTATTACTAGAACCAGGTTTTTTCAGTAGGCTTTATGACTAGAACTACTTTATTCCATCAGTTTTACCTTATATTGCTGATAAAAAAATAATTTGTGAAAATTGTTTGAATATTCTGTAGGAATTTGTATGTGTGCACGGTGAATGGAGGCCGCACGGTGACTGGTGACTTAACGGTATAATACAACAAATTTACCCAGCATTAAGTAAAAAATCCTGCCCAAAATAACATTTTGTAAGTGTTTTCTGAAGATTCGTCGATCTGTGGTAAATAAAATCAAAATAGAAGAGAAGGCAATTTTATTGGCATCATACACCGGTTGGGGAAACAAATATTATTGCTCCAAGATAGTCCATTTATTTCTCCATTTAAAATCTATTTCAAAAAGAGATTTTTTTTCAGAGCTCTGCCAAAACTATCCTCAATGATATAGATAACAATTTTTACTTACGTTACGTCATAGTTATCTATCATTTGTAGACTTCACTGTGTTAAGTACCAAGAATTTAGCCGCATCGAGTCAAGGAGCGTGAGTTTGATTCCCGCTACAGTTCAGAAATCTTTTCGTCAGTTTTGTTTCATTTCAACATGAACAGTTTTCTTGACGAATCGATAAAATATCTTCAGAATATCACAATGAACATTTATACTTTCAAGAAAAGTTTTAGAATCATAAAAATAACTGTAAAAATTCGGACGAAAACTAATTTTTTACATGTCCCAATACAAAATAAAATCTAATCTTTCACTTTCTTTTTTCTAATTTCAGGTATGAATTCCCTAGCCAAGAGCTCCAACACACTTTTAAAATGTAAGTAACGTAAGCCACATCCGACTCGTCAAGGTTTTGACTCTCCCATATCTGGCTTATTGGTTGTTTTACCTACTAAAAGTTATAATATACTAAGGCTAAATCTTTAAGGGTTTCCGTTAACAAGAGGCAGTCTGCTTTCTTTGGGATTTGAAAGGAAACTTTAATTTCCTTAGTGAAGCATTAGATCTTCTACCTAAATCCTCCAATTTGAGAAAAACTTACTATGATAGGTGACACCCTTTGAAGATTTAATGAAAGCTGCTTGGATTTGTTGTTCGGAAAAGTTTTTTAATATATTAAATTGTTTGCTCATTTTGATACCTTTCTTTTTTAGAACAGCTCGTGCATCCCGAAGTAACGTCCTTTATCAATTTTTTGCCAAACCAACTTTTTAGTGAGGAAGTTGTGCATCCAGAGATTCACACTTGCTTCTGTTCATGGTAGCAACCATATTCAGTGAATATTCGGGCGCAACCTAAGAGGGTTTTTCCCTATACGATGTCCATGAAGGATTGCTACCGTTAGTTTCCGCTAACTGGCCCAACAAAAAATTGAAGGCATGGATCGACAAAGTATAAGCAGTAGGGTAGATGTATCAATTATAGTTATGGTATCAATGATGGCAATAGTGAGTACAAAAAAAGTTTTTTTTATTTTACCCTAGAATAAAACGATCAATGTTACCAGGAATGATGAAACTATTTTTTGTCTGATGATAACTAAGTCTTGATAAGAACATTTGCACAATACACTGCGGAAACAAACTCTTCGTTCTTTCCATAAATATCATTTCAAATTTATAATGCCCAACTACCTTAGACGTCTCTTAAGTGGTTGAACGATTTCAATTGATGATTTGACTGTTCCATTAATGATTATCATGAGCTGTCCGTAATTCGAATCAAAGCGTCCGGAATATGAGGCAAAAATGAGGGAGCGTCCGGAATAAGAATCATGAAAAGGCCACACGTTTTGATTTATTTAAAATTATTCAAGTTGCGGACGCGTATTCTTTACCCACCATCCGAAAGTAAAAGGCTTCCGACGCTCGATAACGCTAAAAAATCATACAGAATGATTTATTTTGTATGGTCCAACCTGGGTTATACTTCACTGAGGCCTTAAGTGTCCGTAATATGAATCAAAAACAACAACATTTATGAATTTTTGCTCTGTTTTTCTTTAATGACGAACCGAGAGGACAATTTGCGTACAATAATATTCTTTTGTACCTTATTTGAAAATTTCACATCATTCCGACATCTTTGCGACAAATTTCTTCATATGGTGAAAGTGGAATACCGATTAGTGTTTTCAATATAATACCAATAAGTAAATGAAAATCGAATTAAGTACTATACCATTTAATTCCATTTTTGTTTGTACACTTCGACTGATACGTGTATTTCGACCTCAACTGTAAGGTCATCTTCAGTGTCGTGTACTAGATTCAAATTTCAAGGTCAAAATACGCGTATCTGTCATAGGATACGAATTCTAGATTAATTATTGCCTTTTTGCGGCTCTTATTGGACTTTTGCTGATATTTCATTGTCGCACTTATGGAAGGAAATTTACGGGTGCCAAAAAGAAAACGCAATTCCATTTTTTTTTATTAGGGATCAAAATCCATAATAAATATCGAATACAAAATAAACAAATCTGGCAGCCCTGCCCACAATATGACATCTCTCTCGCTTTCTTTATCAAAACAAAACTGGGTGTGTTTTAAATTGACTATCAGGTTTTGTTATCGTCTCCGCGTATGTTTTCAACTCGGCTGATAGAATCTCAAATCCGCTGGTGCATTTATGCTAATTTTGCTAAACAGTGTTTTGCAATGACTCAAGCAAGGGAGTTAGTTCAAGCATATTCAAAATTGTGTAGCAAAACATGGCGAAGAATATCTATACATAATAGAATTATGCTAGTAATTCCTCGTTGGGAAACTTATGATGAATTTCTCGACAAATTCCTGAAAATATAATACACTCGAAAAATCTTTTTTTTTGCAATTCTACCAGGCAATCAAAATTAAATGCTTGAAGTAATAGTGGACTTTATTTTATAAGGTATCGTCAGTGATACTCATAGAGGTATGATGAGAGATATTATTTGGCAAAGTCTGTAAGGACTTCTAAAACAATATTTTCTGAATTGACGCTTATATTGAGCTGTTCGGTATATTTTCTGGAAAAAAAAACCTAGGAATTGCTGAGAAGCTAAAATATATTTTTGGAACTCTGTCGGAATTCCTTAACTTATTGAAAGATTTTGTTGTGAAACTCCTAGCAATGAGCTTAATAGAACTGCTCTAAGAATAATGAAAGGAATTCTAAAAAAAAACTGGTGGAATCACTGAGAAGAATCTGGACAAGTTATTGCAAGTTTCACTTGAAGAACTGCTTCCAGTAATGCCTGGAGTAAGTTCAGGATGAATCCAAACAGTTCTTCTGGAAAAAATAAACCACGAAAACGAAAGGATTTCCGATGATCTGAGGAATCATCGCAAACTACTAAGATAAATACCAGTACAAAATCCTAAGAAAAATCTCAAGTAGTATACTTGAAATAGCAAAAAATAGTGGAACAATCCCTGGAGTTGTTTGTAAAGAAATAGCTGGGAAAACTCTTTGAAGTATTTCTTGGTGCACCCTATTGAAAAAAAATTGAAGGTCTCATCAGAAAGATTCTTGGTTCAATCTTATTTTTTTTAGAATGTAAGAATTCATGAAGAATCCTTGATACAAGATCTGGATTAAATTACAAAGAAATTTTCTGAATCATTACTGCATTTTCTTGAAAAAATCGTTCAAATGAATTGAAGTGTTTCCATAAAGAAATACCAGATACCCAAGCGAAGGTAAATAACTGAATTACTAAAGTTGTTCTTTACTTGGGGTCTGTCTATTTTTTCTCGAAGTAAAGACCCTCTCTCCCCATAAATGACCACGTGATTTATGGAGGACCCCTTAGATGAACTCAGAATTATTATAACATAAATTTGATCTTAAAGAACATAGTAATGTTTAAGTTAGTTTTTAGAAAAACATATAAATATCTCGGAGTGTTATTTTGTTATTAATATAACTGGATTGTATACTTAAGCAAATAGAGCTGTCATGACTATTACGAGTCGTAATAGTCATGACAGCTCTATTTGCGACTTAAACCATGTTATTTAATTTACGACTTAAACCATGTTATTTCAGGATCAACTTCTTGTTATTATTCTCTGTTATTATAACTCTGTAGCGCTGTAGTGGAGTTCAAACATCAATGTCGTCGCTTGGGGGCCAGTGAGAGAAAATTAATGTTCGAAAGGCTGTTGTCTGCACTATTTGCCGCTGGCGGCAACTGTTAGCATTTAATAATGATGTACCCTATTAATACATCCTTCTGTTTTATGCATTCAAGTACATCAAAAAGTTGCTACATAAAAAATATACTCACTGCTTGTCAAGCTTAAGTTTATATGCTAGATGTGAAACTACTTTACTAACAAAGATGCTAGTAGTTACGAACCATTAAGCCTTAAGAACAAGCTTGTTCAGTAATTCAACGACAGTGCATGTACAAGTACCGCAACAGTATGTGAAACTAAGTCAAGTGGCTATAACCAATGGATAAAGGAAGAAATATTTCAAAACATCCATTCCTCACATCGCTACTTCTCTCTCTGCTACATGCTGCAGGGCACCCGCTTGCAACATTGTAATCCTCTCGAGTGTGCACTGCACCGCTTCCAAAATGTGCGTACTTACTGGAAAGTTACTCCAACATCTATATTAAAAGTCAACGGTGTTTTGAACACCTCATACCCGCACCTCAACACGCCCCCTTTCTCGTTCATTATAATTAAGAACTGCTTTTCAGACTCCTCACAGTATATGCATTCACCTTCGGTTAATGTTCCCCACCATTTCGGGAACCGCCCGTCTACCCATAAAGCTGACCCAGAGAAGTTTTCGTTAGCATTCACAGCCGATATGAAGCTGAATCCTGAAAGCTTTTGCACACCCCCCGGGAGTGCATGTTTACCTCGGCTCAGCGATTGTGTGAAGGATTCCTCCTTCACAGTAATATATCCAGCTTGGCCGGGGCCACCACCACTCCTGGACGAAACTCGGCTCTCGCAGTGTCTTCTTCTTTTTCGTGGCATAACAAGGTTACTGGCAATGGAGTCTGCTTCTCAGCTTCACAGTTGTTAACTGAGAGCTGTCTTCTCCAAAGTTGCCATTTTAACATTCATAGAACGTGTGGTAGACTTGATGATGCTCTATGCCCAGGGAAGTCAAGAAATTTCCATTACGAAAAGATCCTGGATCGATCGGGAATCGAACCCAGACACCTTCTGCACGGCATACCTTCGTAGCCTCAAACTTTACCACTAGGCTAAGGACGATCCCTCTCTTGTGCTGTCATAATTCTATGGAATCGAGGTTCAGAATAGGGCACCGCACTTTGCCATCAACATCGCCATCGTCATCATCGACAACTCGGCACGTGTGTTCCACAGCAACTGGTGAAGTGTGGCAGTAAACACTCGAAAGTGCGCTGCGCCCTTGGTTCGGTGCGGTTTGCAGTGAATTGCGGGCCGCGAATATCCGCGACTCGAGCCATATTAGTCTGAATGGATTTCAATGCACATTTTTTCCCGACGTTAGGGCTGTGGTGAGTTGAAAGGTGCTGGTTTCGTGTGTAAAATAAATTCGATGATGCGAGATTCAGATATTACTGAAGATTTCTTCATTCAAACCTCTCAAAGCCTCTCTGACAGATCTGGAGCTTGTCACAAGTACAACAAATTAAGGGACTTCTTCACCTTTGTGGTTACGTTCACGGCTATAAAGTGCAAAAAAAAAACTAAAGTGACCAGACGTCAGTGCAGCATCCTGTTCCGCATCACCAAGCGTCCCGGAAAACGTCCCGGATTGTATTAATAGCCAAAAATGATGTAATTTGAACCTAAAATATGAACATTGAATTGTTATTCATTGTTATATGGAAATTCAAATCCATGTTCAAACAATATTCTAATCAAAATCTTGACAGGATCCATACAGAATTCTAGTCAATATCTTAACAGAATTTTGTTCTTATCCTTACAACATTTTGAAAGCTTCATAAAATATTATTGGAATCCCCAATATTATTCCATGCGCACTCAACATTGCTGTAGTTATTTGGTTTATGATTCAAATGTTTGGAATCACTCTAAGTCGGATTCCTGACATAATTCTTGTAAAAATCTAAATTGTCAGAGTATCACGGCCACGGATATATATTTTTACTACATTTCTGCCAGAGTCCTGTTAAAACACTAACAGGATACGAAACAACATATATTGTATTTAAGGCACACGATTGAGTTTACAATCTTCTCATATCACTCATATCTCTAATGATTATGTTCAGAATCTTCCAATAATTTCCAATGATTTTGATCTCCAAATATAAGCGGCGAATTTTTGGCTGATGTGAGGGTATTGGAGCTACTAATTTCGGCGTTGTACTCTTGGGTAATCAAAACAACTGTTTTGGATTTCCCGACATTTCGACTGTAATTCGAGTATTCTTCAGGGGGAGGATTCTGTTAAGTACTTTTTCGTATGAAACGTCGGGAAAAATCTAAAACAGTCGCTTTGATTACCCAAGAGTAAACGCCGAAATTTCTATTCCTGCAAAAATTTTGTTCAGAATAATGTTTGAAATCCGAGTACTTCGTTGAGCAAACCAACTCATCGGATATATCTCGATCCTTCTAAATTTAGAAGCTTTCTTGGATTATACTCAGTCCTGAATTTTACAAGGATTCAGTTCGAAATGTTATTTTCGGTGTGACATGCTATACATTTTGTCCCGCATCGAAGCCAAACATGTCTGGTCACTACCGTTTTGATTCATATTACGGACGCTTAAGGCCTCAGCGAAGTATAACCCAGCTTGGACCATACAAAATAAATCATTCTGTATGATTTTTTAGCGTTATCGAGCGTCGAAAGCCCTTAACTTTCGGATGGTGGGTAAAGAATACGCGTCCGCAACTTGAATAATTTTAAATAAATCAAAACGTGTGACCTTTCCATGATTCTTATTCCGGACGCTCCCTCACTTTTGCCTCATATTCCGGACGCCTTGATTCGAATTACGGACAGCTCATGATAATCATTAATGGAACAGTCAAATCATCAATTGAAATCGTTCAACCACTTAAGAGACGTCTAAGGTAGTTGAGCATTATAAATTTGCAATGATATTTATGGAAAAAACCTAATAAAACGAGCCTCGAAAATGAGAACTTTAAGACGGCGAAAATTGAAATATTTCGTGTGAAATGTTTCCCATACAAACGAGAGTGTCCGGAATTTGAAGCTGTCCGTAATATGAATCAAAACGGTATAAACAAATCGATCAGCTGTTGGTTATGACAAGCCTGCTACAATTTTTTCGCACCTTGCCAAATATGACAACATCTTCGGCAACTTCGTGAACTTTCGGCTCGCCGAGGTTGGCATTGCAGAGCTACCACTTCAAAACTGATCGATCGCACCTAGCACGTTTCTAGTGTTGGGAATCAAGAATCTTTAACAGAGGTTTGTTTACACTTCGTTATGCAGCCCACAGACAACTCAGATCGTTTGACCAATCAGTGTTGTGAAAAACTCAATTTCTCACAACTCACGCTTGAGATTTTTCATGCGTGAGTTGTCAATCACGCAACTCAGCAGTCAAAAAATCATGAATGAGTTGGCTCACCTTTTTGACTCATTGTCTCGTATTTCCACAGTTTACTCACACACGGCAATAATTTCTTGTTAGTCTGGTAAAATTATAGTAATCCTTTCTAACGTAAACAACAATATTCGGGTTTCACGAGTTTTGGCCGGGTTTTGCGACTGAATCATTTTTTACGGTTTGAGTTGATTGAGTTGATTTTGCATGAAAATCTCAAGCGTGAGATTTGCGAAGCAGATCTCTAATGAGTTTGCTCTCTCGGGAGAGCGTATTGATTGACATTTGAGTGCGAGTCTATCAACACTGTGACCAATATTGTTTGCGTTCCAAAGTTGGTGCTCATGTTAGCGCTTTTTCTGAATCCGTGTTTGATGCTGCTTGACGAACCAATTTGACAGTTTGTCAAACATGTTTGATGGTTGGCGAATAGGTCGGCCAAAAATCAAACGAGTTGGATTAAACTCAAGCCTCCGAGAGGTGGAACCATTTGTTTGACGGACTGATCGTATTGTATGTAGGGATGTTGCACGAACGCCGACGTCAGCTTGACAAATTGAAGGTTCGGCGTTCCACGAACTGTCGTTGCAAATGAATGGCAAGTCCTGTTGGAATCCCCAGAGGAACTCTGATGAAAGACCTAACGGTACTCCTGATAAAATCTCTATAGGAACTCCTGATAGAATCTTTGGAGGAAATCCTAATGAACTCCTAATGGAATCCCTTTAGGAACTTCCGATGAAATCCCTCTGGGAATTCCTGATAAGACTCCTGATAGAATCCCTATAGGAACTCCTTATGATATTCCTAGAAGGAATTGCATCCTCGAGGAACTCATGATTTAATCTCTAGAGGAACTCCTGATAGAATCTCTTAAAGAATTCCAGGTGAAATCCCAGAAGGAACTCTTCATGGAATTCCTGGAGGAACTCCTATTGAAATCCCCAGAAGAAATCTAATGAAAACCCCAAAGGCACACCTGCTAGAACCCCAATGGGAACTCCTGATTGAATCCCTTTATCAACACCTGATGGAATCGTTGGAAGAATTCTTAAAGATATTCTTGAAGGAACTCCTGATGAAATCCATAGCTGAACTACTGATGAAATCTCTATAGAAACTTTTGATGAAATCCTTGGAGGAATTCCTGATGGAACTCATATAAACTCCATAGTCGAATCCTTTATAATATCAATAGAAGGAATCCTGATGGAATTCCTCGAGGAACTGATATAGTCGCTGGAGGATCTCTTGATAGACTCCTTCGAGGAAACTCTGAAGGAATTCTTGATGGAATTCCTTGAGGAACTTCTAATGAAATCTTCAGAAGAACTCTGATGAAAGTCTTAAACATATTCCTGATAGTAACCCTATAGGAACTCCTGATGGAATCCTCTGAGGAATTTCCAAAGATATTCTTGAAGAAACTCCTGATAAAATCCCGAGAAAAAATCCTGATGGAATCCTTGAAGGAATTCCAGGTGCAATCTCTGAAGTAACTTCTGATGGAATCCCTGGAGCGATTTCAGATTGAACTGCTAGAGGAGCTTCCGATGCAATCCCTAAAGATACTTCCGATGGAACTCCTGATGGAATCCTGCGTAGAATTCATGATTGCATCTTTAAAAGTACTCCTGATGGAATTCCTGGACGAACTCGTGTTTAATTCCCTAGAATAACTCCTAATCCATGGAGGAACTACTTATGGAATCCCTGTAGGGACTTCTCTAGGGATTACATCAGGAGTTCCTCAAGCAATTCCGTGAGAAGTTTCTTCTGGGATTCCATCAGGAGTTCCTTCAGAGAATTCACCTAGAATTCCTCCAGAAGATTCTTTCAACAGTTCCATAATGAATCTTATCATGAATTTCTCCAGAGATTTCATCAGGAGTTCCTATAAGGATTCCATCAGAACTTTTCCTAGAGATTCCATCAACAGTTCCTTCAGAGATTCCACCTGGATTTCATCAGATGTTCTTCTAGGGATTACATAAGGAGTTCTTATGCATATTACATCAGGAGTTTTTTTTAGGGATTTCAGAGATACAATCTAGAATTCCTCCAGGGATTACATCAGAAGTACTTCCAGGGCTTACATCAGGAGTTCTTCTGGGGATCACATTAAAAGTTATTTTTTAGGGAGTCTCCAGGGAATCATTAGAAGATCCTTCAGAGATTCCAGCTGGAGTTCCTCCAGGGGTTTTATCAAGAGTTTCCCTAGGGATTCTATCAGGAGTTTTTCTCAGTCTTCAATAGGAGTTCTACTAGAGATTTCATCAGGAGTTCCTTCAGTGATTCCATTAGCAGTTCCCATAGGGATTCAATTAGGTATCCCCCTAGGGATTCCATTGGGTGTTTTTTCAGAGACTCCATCAGGAGTTCCTTTAAAGATTCCAACAGAAGTCCGTTCAGAGATTCCATCTGGAATTCCTTCAGACATCATATCAGGAGTTGCCCAATGAATTGCATCAGGATTGATTTTAGGGTTTTCATAAGGAGTTCCAGTGATTCCATTAAGATGTACTTCTAGAGTCTTATCAGGAATTCCTCTGGAGATCTCAATAGGAGTTGCAAAAAATCCATGAAATCCTTGGAGAAATCGCCAACGCAGGTGAAATTGCCTGAGAAATTCCTTAATATGTCTCTGGAAGAACTTGAAATGCTCTAAGGTGATGGATTCATGGAAAAACCCCAGTAAGAAATGATGGAAGAAATTCCTCTATAGATTTTACCAAAAACTCATTCAAAAATTCCTTCAGGGATTCCATCAGGAGTTCCTACAGGTATTCCATCAGAAGTACCTTTAAATTTTCTATCATGAGTTTTATGAAAGATTGCATCTGGAGTTCAGGAGTTCCTTCAGGGATTCCATCGGAAGTTCATCTAGGGATTGCATCGGGAGTAACTTCAGGGATCAAGAATTCCTTCAGGATTTCCATCAGGAGATCCTCCAGGGATTTAACCTAGAACTTCTCTAGGGATTACATCACGAGTTCCTGTAGCAATTCCATGAGAAGTTTCTCCAAGGATTCCATCAGGAGTTCCTTCAGAGATTCCCCCTGGAATTCCTTCGGGATTGTACCAGAAGTTCTTTTATGGTTTACATCAGGAGTTATTCTGGGGAACGCATCAGGAGTTCTTTTAGGGGTTTCTACTGGGAATCGTTAGAAGTTCTCCTAGAGATTCCAACTGGAATTCCTCCAGAGATTCAATCAAGAGTTCCCTTAGAGATTCCATTTTCAATAGAAGTTCTACTACTGATTTCATTAAAAGCTCCTCCAGTGATTCTATTAGCAGTTCCCTTAAGGATTCAATTAAGAATTCCCCTAAAGATTCCATTGGGAGCTCCCCCAAAGATTTCATTGGGAGTTTCTATAGAGATTCCATCAGAAGTTCCTACAGAGATTCCACCTCAAATTTCTTCAGAGATTATATCAGGAGTTCCTAAAAAATTGCCTCAGGATTTATTTTTTTGAGTTTTCATAAGAAGTTCCTCCGGTGAATCCATCAAGGGTTTCTTCAGGAATTTCAACAAGAATTCCTCCACGGGTTCCATTGGGAGTTTCCCCAGAGATTCCATCAGGAGTCCCTTTAAGAATTCCATCGAAAGTTGTTCTAGAGATTGTATCGGGAGTTCCTTCAGGGATTCCATCAGGGAATTCCTCCAGGGATTCAATCAGGAGATCCTTCAGGGATTCTACCTGGAACTTCTCTAGAGATAACATCAGGAGTAATTCCATAAGAAGTTTCACCAAAGATTCCATCAGGAGTTCCTTCAGAGATTCCACCTGGAATTTCCCTAGAGGAACATCAGAAGTTCTTCTAGGGTTTACATCAGGAGTTCTGATGGGGATCACGTCAGGAATTTTTTAGGGGTTTTTCCAGGGAATCGTTAGGAGTTCCTTCAGAGATTCTCCTGGAATTCCTCCAGGAATTCTATCAAGAGTTTCCTTAGGGATTCCATCAGGAGTTTCTCTAAGTCTTCAATAGGAGTTCTTCTAAAGATTGCATTGGGAGTTTTTCCAGTGATTCTGTTAAGAGATCCCATAGGGATTCAATTTGAAATTCATCCAGGAACTCCATTAGAAGTTCTTCTGGAGATTACATCAGGATTACTGTTAAGGATTTCTCCAATGGAATCATTACGAGTTCCTTTGAAGATTCTACCTGGAATCCTCCCAGGGATTCTATCAAGAGTTCTTCTAGGGATTCCATCAGGAGGTTCTTGAACTTTTCAACAAGAGTTCTTTTAGAGATTTCATTTGAGTGCCTCCAGTGATTCCGTTAGGAGTTCCCATCGGGATTCGACTAGAAATTTCTCCAAGAATTCCATCGAGAATTCCTCCAGAGATTCCATCAGGAGATCCTTTTTTTTCATCTGAAGCTCCTACAGAGATTTTAGCTGCAATTCCTTCAGATATTATATCAAGAGTTCCTCAAGGAATTGCATCAGGATTTATTTTAGGACTTTCATAAGAAAATACTCCGGTGATTCTATCAAGAGTTCCTTCAGGACTTTTATCAGGAATTCCTCTAAGGAATTCATGGAGCAATTTCTTGACAAATCCTTGGAGGAATCGTTAAAGAAATCACGAGAGAAAATCCTGGAGAAATCCCTAAATATATCTCTGGACGAACTTTTAAAGCCATCCCTGAATGAGCTCCTGAAGGATTCTTCAAAGATATTCTTGATGGGTCTTTTGGATAAAAAATCCTGCAGGAATTTCTTGCTGAATCCTTGAAGAAATTTTGGGTGCAATCACTGTAAGAACTTCTGGATTAAGCTCTGCAGGTATTTTTGTAGTAGTTTATGAAGAAATTTGTAGGGAAAACCGTGTACAAATCCCTGAAGCAATTGAAAGAATTGAAAGAATGCTTGAATTAATCTCTGAAGGATTTTTAGGAGGAATCAGTAGAGGAACTCCAAAGAAAATTACTAGAAGAATCATTGAAATATGTTTGATTGAAGGAATTTCTGGTGGAAGTTTGTAGTGGATTTTTTTACGGAATCCCTGTAGTAATTTCTTGGGAGTGATTCGTTGAGCAATCTCCTTAGTAATTTCCGGGGTATTCCTGGTGGAATAACAGGAAAAAATATTCCGAAAGAATTTGTTTAGGAATTCCTTAAGTGTTGCTGAGAAGATCTTTAATGAATCTCAGTATGCTTTTTTTGTTGGAGTTCTTGATGGAAGCGCTGGAAGAATTACTTTAGAAATCCTCTAAGAAGTTTTTGAATAAATCCCCGGAGGAATCCGTAGAAAAATTACTAGAAAGCGACACTTAAGAAATTACTTGTGGAATTTCTGATGAAGTGAGGAATCCTTGGAAAAAACCTTGGTGAATTCCCTGGAGGAATTTCTGGTGATAAATTTCTTGAGGAATCTTTGGAGAAGTTTCTAAAAGAATTTGCCAAGGAATCTTCGAAGAAATTGTTATAGAATCCTCAGGAGGAATTCTTGGAGGCAGCCTTGGAGTATGTACTGTAGCATTACTGAAGAAATCACTTTTTTGTATTGATTTTTGAAGGAATTAGTGGAGGAAATGCTGAGTAATTTGTAAAAGAACCTTTGGAAGATTCTCTGGAAGAATGCCTATGAATTTCTGGAGGTATGCCTGAAGGATTTTCACCGGATGAATTTCTGGATAAATCTGTGAATACATTTCTTGATGAATTATTTTATTTTGTTATGGATATTTCGGTCATGCGACTCCTATGTAAAGGAAGTCTGTGGAAGATTTTTGCAAATAAAATTGATAAGGTGATGAAAACCGAGCAAGTCATAGGGAAACCAGTAACCGGAAATTTCTGGTGATGAATTTCTTGAGCAATCCTTGGAGATGTTTCTGAAAAAAATCGTGGAAGGTTCCGGATGGAATAAAAAATGTCATGTCACTACAAGCAGTACAAGCCAAAATAAAAACCTTCGAATTTGAACATTTTGAGTGGAAAACGGCCAATGCGTTTTCTATCTTCTAGCTTATAGCCTCGCTAGCTTTCAGCTTTGAGCTTTTAGCTTTCAGCTTCTAGCATCTAACTTGTAGCTTCTAGCTTCTGGTTTTAGCTTCTAGCTTCTAGCTTCTAGCTTTCAGCTTCTAGCTTCTAGCTTCTTGCCTCTAGCTCCTAGCTTTAAGCTTTTAGCTTCTAGCTTCTAGCTTTCAGCTTCTAGCTTTTAGCTTTCAGCTTCTAGCTTCTAGCTTTTAGCTTTCAGCTTCTAGCTTCTAGCTTCTACCTTCTAACTTCTAGCTTCTAGCTTCTAGCTTCTAGTTTCTAGCTTTCAGCTTCTAGCTTTTAGCTTCTAGCTTTCAGCTTCTAGCTTTCAGTTTCTAGCTCTCAGCTTCTAGCTTCTAGCTTCTAGCTTCTTGCTTCTAGCTTCTAGCTTCTAGCTTCTAGCTGCTAGTTTCTAGCTTTAAGCTTTTAGCTTCTAGCTTCTAGCTTTCAGCTTCTAGCTTTCAGCTTCTAGCTTTTAGCTTTCAGCTTCTAGCTTTCAGTTTCTAGCTCTCAGCTTCTTGCTTCTAGCTTCTAGCTTCTAGCTTCTAACTTCTAGCTCCTAGCTTTAAGCTTTTAGCTTCTAGCTTCTAGATTTTAGCTTCTAGCTTTTAGCTTTCAGCTTCTAGCTTCTAGCGTTTAGCTTTCAGCTTCTAGCTTCTAGCTTCTAGCTTCTAGCTTCTAGCTTTCAGCTTCTAGCTTTCAGTTTCGAGCTCTCAGCTTCTTGCTTCTAGCTTCTAGCTTCTAGCTTCTAGCTTTCAGCTTCTAGCTTCTAGCTTCTTGCTTCTAGCTTCTAGCTTCTAGCTTCTAGTTTCTAGCTTTAAGCTTTTAGCTTCTAGCTTCTAGCTTTCAGCTTCTAGCTTTTAGCTTTCAGCTTCTAGCTTTCAGTTTCTAGCTCTCAGCTTCTTGCTTCTAGCTTCTAGCTTTCAGTTTCTAGCTTTCAGTTTCTAGCTCTCAGCTTCTTGCTTCTAGCTTCTAGCTTCTAGCTTCTAGCTTCCAGCTTCTTTCTTCTATCTTCTAGCTTCCAGCTTCTAGCTTCTAGCTTTCAGTTTCTAGATTCTAGCTTCTTGCTTCTTGCTTCTAGCTTCTGGTTTCTAGCTTTCAGTTTCTAACTTCTAGCTTCTAGTTTCTAGCATATAGCTTTCAGCTTCTAGCTTCTTGTTTCTAGCTTCTAGCTTCTAGCCTCTAGCTTCTAGCTTTTTGCTTCTAGCTTCTAGCTTCTAGCTTTTAGCTTTCAGCTTCTAGCTTCTAGCTTTTAGCTTTCAGCTTCTAGCTTCTTGCTTCTAGCTTCTAGCGTCTAGCTTTCAGCTTCTAGCTTTCAGCTTCTAGCTTTCAGTTTCTAGCTCTCAGCTTCTAGCTTCTAGCTTCTAGCTTCTAGCTTTCAGCTTCTAGCTTTCAGTTTCTAGCTCTCAGCTTCTTGCTTCTAGCTTCTAGCTTCTAGCTTCTAGCTTCCAGCTTCTTTCTTCTATCTTCTAGCTTCCAGCTTCTAGCTTCTAGCTTTCAGTTTCTAGATTCTAGCTTCTTGCTTCTTGCTTCTAGCTTCTGGTTTCTAGCTTTCAGTTTCTAACTTCTAGCTTCTAGTTTCTAGCATATAGCTTTCAGCTTCTAGCTTCTTGTTTCTAGCTTCTAGCTTCTAGCCTCTAGCTTCTAGCTTTTTGCTTCTAGCTTCTAGCTTCTAGCTTTTAGCTTTCAGCTTCTAGCTTCTAGCTTTTAGCTTTCAGCTTCTAGCTTCTTGCTTCTAGCTTCTAGCGTCTAGCTTTCAGCTTCTAGCTTTCAGCTTCTAGCTTTCAGTTTCTAGCTCTCAGCTTCTTGCTTCTAGCTTCTAGCTTCTAGCTTCTAACTTCTAGCTTCTTGCTTCTAGCTCCTAGCTTTAAGCTTTTAGCTTCTAGCTTCTAGCTTTCAGCTTCTAGCTTTTAGCTTTCAGCTTCTAGCTTCTAGCTTTTAGCTTTCAGCTTCTAGCTTCTAGCTTCTAGCTTCTAGCCTTCAGCTTCTAGCTTTCAGTTTCTAGCTCTCAGCTTCTTGCTTCTAGCTTCTAGCTTCTAGCTTCTAGCTTTCAGCTTCTAGCTTCTAGCTTCTTGCTTCTAGCTCCTAGCTTCTTGCTTCTAGCTTCTAGCTTCTAGCTTCTAGCTGCTAGTTTCTAGCTTTAAGCTTTTAGCTTCTAGCTTCTAGCTTTCAGCTTCTAGCTTTTAGCTTTCAGCTTCTAGATTTCAGTTTCTAGCTCTCAGCTTCTTGCTTCTAGCTTCTAGCTTCTAGCTTCTAACTTCTAGCTTCTTGCTTCTAGCTCCTAGCTTTAAGCTTTTAGCTTCTAGCTTCTAGCTTTCAGCTTCTAGCTTTTAGCTTTCAGCTTCTAGCTTCTAGCTTTTAGCTTTCAGCTTATAGCTTCTAGCTTCTAGCTTCTAGCCTTCAGCTTCTAGCTTTCAGTTTCTAGCTCTCAGCTTCTTGCTTCTAGCTTCTAGCTTCTAGCTTTCAGCTTCTAGCTTCTAGCTTCTTGCTTCTAGCTCCTAGCTTCTTGCTTCTAGCTTCTAGCTTCTAGCTGCTAGTTTCTAGCTTTAAGCTTTTAGCTTCTAGCTTCTAGCTTTCAGCTTCTACCTTCTAGCTTTCAGCTTCTAGCTTCTAGCTTCTTGCTTCTAGCTCCTAGCTTTAAGCTTTTAGCTTCTAGCTTCTAGCTTTCAGCTTCTAGCTTTTAGCTTTCAGCTTCTAGCTTCTAGCTTTTAGCTTTCAGCTTCTAGCTTCTAGCTTCTAGCTCTTAGCTTTCAGCTTCTAGCTTCTAGCTTCTAGCTTCTAGCTTCTACCTTCTACCTTCTAACTTCTAGCTTCTAGCTTCTAGCTTCTAGCTGCTAGTTTCTAGCTTTAAGCTTTTAGCTTCTAGCTTCTAGCTTTCAGCTTCTAGCTTTTAGCTTTCAGCTTCTAGATTTCAGTTTCTAGCTCTCAGCTTCTTGCTTCTAGCTTCTAGCTTCTAGCTTCTAACTTCTAGCTTCTTGCTTCTAGCTCCTAGCTTTAAGCTTTTAGCTTCTAGCTTCTAGCTTTCAGCTTCTAGCTTTTAGCTTTCAGCTTCTAGCTTCTAGCTTTTAGCTTTCAGCTTATAGCTTCTAGCTTCTAGCTTCTAGCCTTCAGCTTCTAGCTTTCAGTTTCTAGCTCTCAGCTTCTTGCTTCTAGCTACTAGCTTCTAGCTTCTAGCTTTCAGCTTCTAGCTTCTAGCTTCTTGCTTCTAGCTCCTAGCTTCTTGCTTCTAGCTTCTAGCTTCTAGCTGCTAGTTTCTAGCTTTAAGCTTTTAGCTTCTAGCTTCTAGCTTTCAGCTTCTACCTTCTAGCTTTCAGCTTCTAGCTTCTAGCTTCTTGCTTCTAGCTCCTAGCTTTAAGCTTTTAGCTTCTAGCTTCTAGCTTTCAGCTTCTAGCTTTTAGCTTTCAGCTTCTAGCTTCTAGCTTTTAGCTTTCAGCTTCTAGCTTCTAGCTTCTAGCTCTTAGCTTTCAGCTTCTAGCTTCTAGCTTCTAGCTTCTAGCTTCTACCTTCTACCTTCTAACTTCTAGCTTCTTGCTTCTAGCTCCTAGCTTCTTGCTTCTAGCTTCTAGCTTTTAGCTTCTAGCTTCTAGCTTCTAGCTTCTAGCTTTCAGCTTCTAGCTTCTAGCTTCTTGCTTCTAGCTCCTAGCTATAAGCTTTTAGCTTCTAGCTTCTAGCTTTCAGCTTCTAGCTTTTAGCTTTCAGCTTCTAGCTTCTAGCTTTTAGCTTTCAGCTTCTAGCTTCTAGCTTCTAGCTTTTTGCTTTCAGTTTCTAGCTTCTAGCTTCTAGCTTCTAGCTTCTAGCTTCTAGCTTCTACCTTCTAACTTCTAGCTTCTTGCTTCTCGCTTCTAGCTTCTAGCTTCTAGCTTTCAGCTTCTAGCTTCTAGCTTCTAGCTTCTAGCTTTCAGCTTCTAGCTTTTAGCTTCTAGCTTTCAGCTTCTAGCTTTCAGTTTCTAGCTCTCAGCGTCTAGCTTCAAGCTTCTAGCTTCTAGCTTCTTGCTTCTAGCTTCTAGTTTCTAGCTTCTAGCTTCTAGCTTTCAGCTTCTAGCTTCTAGCTTCTTGCTTCTTGCTTCTAGCTCCTAGCTCCTAGCTCCTAGCGTCTAGCTTCTAGCTTCTTGCTTTCAGCTTCTAGCTTCTAGCTTCTTGCTTCTAGCTCCTAGCTTCTTGCTTCTAGCTTCTAGCTTCTAGCTGCTAGTTTCTAGCTTTAAGCTTTTAGCTTCTAGCTTCTAGCTTTCAGCTTCTAGCTTTTAGTTTTCAGCTTCTAGCTTCTAGCTTCTAGCTTGTTGCTTCTAGCTCCTAGCTTCTTGCTTCTAGCGTTTAGCTTCTAGCTGCTAGTTTCTAGCTTTAAGCTTTTAGCTTCTAGCTTTCAGCTTCTAGCTTTCAGCTTGTAGCTTCTAGCTCTCAGCTTCTAGCTTCTTGCTTCTATCTTCTTGCTTCTTGCTTCTACCTTCTAGTTTCTAGCTTTTAGCTTCTAGCTTCTTGCTTCTTGCTTCTTGCTTCTAGAAGTTCTAGCTTCTTGCTCTAGCTTCTAGCTTCCAGCTTCTTTCTTCTATCTTCTAGCTTCCAGCTTCTAGCTTCTAGCTTTCAGCTTCTAGATTCTAGCTTCTAGTTTCTTGCTTCTAGCTTCTAACTTCTGGTTTCTAGCTTTCAGTTTCTAACTTCTAGTTTCTAGTTTCTAGCATCTAGCTTTCAGCTTCTAGCTTCTAGCTTCTAGCTTCTAGCTTCTAGCTTCTAGCCTCTAGCTTCTAGCTTTTTGCTTCTAGCTTCTAGCTTCTAGCTTTTAGCTTCTAGTTTCTATCTTCTAGAACGAATCAAAACGAATTGCGCCATCTGTAGTACGTTTAGTGTTGCCAAAGTTCTAGATTTGTCTGGAATATTCATCATTTTTGAGGTTCAGTTTTACATAAATCTGGAAGATTCAGATAAAATTTTGTAAGGTTTTGTAATGAATTTGTAATGTTTTCCATGTACGACACAGGAAATCCTGATAATTCCACACATATTTTTAAAATCTTCCAGATTTATGAAAAAAATGACTTGGCATCCCTGAGTACGTTTATTGGTTTGCAATAAAAGTTATATTCTGGAAACTATGTTTTGATTTTTATCCTCACTAGCTACCCAAAAAATATTGCAACTCCATCAGGTGGATTAGCTTCGCTTTTTTGTCGTCATAAAGTTCTCGGCAGTAACTTCCAACAAAGCACAAGATAGGCTGAGCTACATTTTACGCTACCGGCAATTCACTGTGCGAGGCCATTTTCCCATACAAACATTGAATTTTCATACGGGCACCACTTGACACGGCATCCCTAACAAAACCCAAAATCTCAAACTGTTAGGGCATGCTCGTAGTACAACAACTGCAATCAACACAAAACTCATTTGGAGCTCAAGTATAGGTAGCATAAAATCTTTTTTTTTTTTTTGATATTTAGTTTTGATCGGGTCGTGTACTAGTCTTCCCAGTCAATGTTGAAAGGAACCCGGGAACCGGATTCCTGGGCTCTAGTGCTGTATTAATTATAAGCACTTGCGGTGCTGCAGGGGAGCGCCAATAATAAAGAGTGGCAGTAACTCCCCGAACGGGTGACACGAAATTGAGGGTTAGTTTTGGAATTTTTCCTCCAGTTACAGATTTAGTCGCAGGTGAGCGATTCTTTTCAATGAAATATGTGACGGATGTTGACAGATTTCGATTTGCATTCCATTTTAGTAAGTAATATCCTTGGATCGAAAAAAAATACTTGAGAGCAAATCTTGAGGAATTAAAAAAAATTGGAGAAACTCCAAGAAAATCCTTGAAGGAGTTCCTGATGAAATCACAGGATGATTTTTCAAAACAATCAGTTAGGAGAGTGGAGAATAGCTTGGAGATATTCTTGCAGAAAACTTGGAATCAATTTCTGGAGAATATCAATTGGGAAACCTTGCAAGAATTTCAATAGCAAAACTTAAAATTTTTTTAGCAGTATCACCTAAGTACCCTAGCAACACACATGTTATAATTGTGTATTATCAATTGATATATGACCAAAATTAGTCATATATTAGTTGATAATACACAATTATAACATGTGTGTTGCTCGGGGGATCATAGAATAATTTTCCAAGAAATTTTTTAGAGTATTAATGAAATTCTTAAAATTATCACAGAAGAAGTCCCCTAATTAAGAACTAATTAGCGGTCGCCACTTTTCTCACATTTCCAAGCGAAATTATTTCCATTAAAGTCGCCTGGGAAAACTTTCTTCCCAGCTGCTGGTCCATCGCTTTCCATCGTCAACCCCTTCGAACCACTTTATCAATACGATAAAATATGTATTTGTTATACAGTGAGTGGGGCTTTGCTTGACGGACGATGGTTTGATGGTCGACACGTTGGACGCTGCACTTGATGAGTGGGGTGGAAAATAAAGCTCGAACGACTACTGCCTCTTGCTTGCCACCTTGCATCGGATCCCCGGCAGCTATTGCCAGCACTATCCACGGCGCTATTGTTTGCGCGATTTTTTACGTTCCCCGTTCGGAGGAGAGGCCGAACTGATGCAAGGCAATGACGACGACGACGACGACGACGAAAGGATGCAGCGATGTAAAACTGCAAAACGGCAGCTTTTCGAGTAGCGGCAAGCAGAAGCTTTTGTGCAGCGCGTGTGATGCTTCTTAAGGGTACGCGATATGCATTTCTTCCATTTTGATAGGTAACGAAAGGAAACATGGAATTTATATCGTTGACTTTATTTTTCGTCTTCTTGGCATTACGTCCTCACTAGGACAGAGCCTGCTTCTTAGCTTAGTGTGCAATGAGCACTTCCATAGTTATGAACTGAAAGCACAGACAAACAGACGTCACACTCTCATTATTGGTATATGGTAGATGGCCGGATTCGCAGTTCATCGGTCAGTGAAGACAGATGTTCGTTCCGATTCTCCGTGCTATATTGTTCGGTTCTATTGTTAGACACTAGTGTTCGGTACACAAAGCTTTTTGACTCGAGTGGTGTGAAAAGATAAGTCGCCCCTTTTGTTGTTGTTCGAGGTTGGATTTAACACGTGATCAGAGGTACATTTTTGATACTTTTTTGGCAAAGCCCTCCATCCGAAGATGGAAGGGTCAGGTGATCCACCTGATCCTCCGGATGAGACGGTAGGCGATAAAATGGATTTGACCCTTTCGGAAAATGCTTCTCATGGAAAATGCAACTCGAATGGCCCCCTTGAGGCGTCCAGAGTAAGGATTTATCCTGAAAGTGCCAATGGTCCCTACACGGTTTTCTTTCGAAAAATCGACAGACCTCTCAATCTTTTGCTGATCTCTGCCGAATTGAACCAAAAGTTCAAAACGGTCAAAGAAATCAAGCAAGTTGAGCTACGCAAAATTCGAGTGACGATGTCCGATCGAAACGAAGCAAATGAAGTTGTTGTCCTCCCTCGGTTCAAGGGACTGTACAGAGTATACATCCCGTCAGCGGAAGTAGAAATCGACGGTGTCGTGTATGACGAAGTGATTTCTCCTGAAGAAGTGGTGAAAATTGACCAGGGAAAATTCACAAATCCTCAGCTCCCCATGATTTCCGTTTTGGAATGCGAAAGACTCGCGATGCGCGAAGAAGTAGCCTCCAATGAAATGTCGTTCAAACCCTCAAATGCAATGCGTGTAACGTTTGCAGGGACAGTTTTACCTGATTATCTGTGCATAAACGGCGCATTATTGAAAGTCCGTCTTTATTCGCCGAAAATCATGTTATGCCGAAAGTGTGGTGAAACCTCGATGTGGACAATGTGGAGGGAATCATGATGTGGCTGCTTGCGAGGAAACAAGTACATCTATTCAGAAGTGCCTTCTGTGTATGGAACCACATGGTTCCATGAAGAACTATCGCAATTATCAAGCAAAGAAGAGAGAAAATAAACAATTGCTGCTGAATCGTAGCAGGTTGTCCTACGAGACGTTGGTGAAACAAGTTGATCCAACATTCGTTTCCGAAAACACCTATCAAGCATTGACCCATCATGAAGATGAGGACAATGATGGTACGAACAGCTCGAACAGTGGTTTTAAACCACCTAGGAGAAAGAGAAAGCGGGATGTCAACGGTAAGTCCGTCGACAGGATCTCTTCTCCGAAAGATGACACAACCTCTAAAAAAAATAAGCCGAAGAACAAATTAAACGATAGAAATGACCAACAGCTCCCACATAGTGATCCATTCCCTCCTTTACCGAGTGGTAGAGATGTCCCAGGATTTAGAAAAATCCAAGAGCAAAAAGCTGAGCAAACGCAAAGTTTCTCAGGGCAAAACGTTACGGAATTAGTGAAAACCATATGCAAATTCCTCAACTTCGATCAGTTTTGGATAGACATGATCGTCAAAGTAATCCCCTTATTGACTGCCCTTTGGAACAAACTAACTTCCTTATCGACGCCCCTTGAAACTCCTCAACCGCTGTAATGGCTAATTTAACCTCAAAGAAATCTTTGAAAATTCTCCAGTGGAACACACACAGCGTTGTTCCAAAATAAGATCGTCTTAAAGTCCTCTTGCTGAAAAACAACATAGATGTTTTCTGCATATGTGAAACCTGGCTTGTGGACAGTAAATATTTTCGAATCCCGAATTATAACATTCTTCGCAAAGACCGTCTTGAGCCATACGGTGGAGTCATGATCGGATTGCGCAACGGTATTGAATTTAAATCTATCAACCTTTCCTCATCAGAAAGCGTAGAGTGTATAGGAGCTTCCATTAAAGTGAATGAAGTGTTTGTTTCCGTGGTATCAACCTACATCCCTCCAAATGGTCGGTGTACAGCCCGGGACTTGCAAACTACACTTTCACAGATAAATGAACCATTTTTCTTAGTCGGTGATTTAAATGCACATGGAATTTCATGGGGCAGTTCACGAGACAGTGCGAGAGGAAATATTTTGTATGACATTATTGATGAATACCAATTGGTTATTTTGAATAATGGATCACACACAAGAATTGCGTGTCCACCGAATTCGTCAAGTTGTGTTGACCTGTCATTATGCTCTAGTTCGTTGGCATTATATTGCACTTGGGAGGTGCTAGATGATCCCAATGACAGCGATCATCTACCAATAATTACAGATTTCTCTCCGTCAGTTGGTCCAGACGTTATCTCTGAAGATATCTTATACGATTTAACAAAACATATAAATTGGGCAAAATTTAAAGATACGTTAATAATAGAATTATCATCACAAGAAAACTTCCAATTAGCGAAGGACAGATATGAGCATTTTTCGAATACCCTTATACGATGCTTGTTGCAGGCTCAGACCAAACGGATTGAATCGAGGAAAAATAAAATTCGAAATCCTACATTTTGGTGGGATAGAGAATGCTCAGAAAAACTGGAAGAGAAGACGAGGGCTTTCAAACTATTTCGGTCCACCGGATCAAGAGAAAACTACTTTGAATACAAGAAAGCTGAAGCCGCATTTACACGAGTGACTAAGCATAAAAAACGGAACTACTGGAAAAATTTTGTTGAATCGTTAGATAAAGCTGTATCACTTTCCACTCTTTGGTCAATTGCTAGGAAGATGAGGAATAGCAGAATTCGGACTGAGCCTACAACAGAGTATTCTAATGAATGGGTCGATCAGTTTTCGTCTAAAGTTTGTCCACCATATGTCCCAACGGATATAAGGAACTTTGCTGATAACCGAAATGAAACTTTTGGAAACTTAAGCTTACCGTTCAGTATGGAGGAATTGAATATGGCTTTGGCATCTTCAAACAATACCTCTCCGGGATTAGATAAAATCAAAATGATTGTTATTAGTAGTCTACCGAAAATTGCAAAAGAGACACTTTTGCAAATTTTCAATGATCTGTTTACGCAAAATGTTTGTCCCGATGAGTGGAGACAAATCAAAGTAGTTAGTGTTCTGAAACCAACTAAGGACCCATCTCAAGCAAGCTCTTATCGTCCGATTTGTCTGTTATCCTGCCTTCGGAAATTGATAGAGCGAATGCTGTTAAATCGACTAGAGCTGTGGGCAGAAAAAGAAAATATTTTTTCCGAATCCCAATACGGATTTCGAAAAGGGCGAGGAACAAGAGATTGCTTAGCGCTTCTAGCATCAAATGTGCAATTGAGCATTAATAAAAAACAGGAGTGTGCATCAGTGTTTCTGGATATTTCAGGAGCATACGATTCAATCGTTATTAACATTCTTATCGAAAAGATGCATAAACTAGGTCTGCCCTCAAAAATCGTCAATTTTTTGAGTAATATTCTATCATTCAAAGTAATGCATTTTTACAACAAAAATACACTACAAACAGTTCGCTACAGCTATTTCGGCATACCGCAGGGTTCTAGCTTGAGCCCATTTTTGTATAACATATACACGAATGATATTGGTCGCATATTACCTAATGGTTGTGTATTCTATCAATTCGCTGATGATACAGTACTAATTATACCAGGAAAAGATAGATACGTTATTGAACATTTCATGCAGCAATCTCTGGATCGCATTGAATATTGGGCAACAGAAAATGGTCTAACATTTTCTGTAGAAAAAACCAAATCTATGCTGTTTACAAGAAAACATAGTCCACCTACTCTCTCTTTGTGGCTATATGGTGAAGAGATTGAAAATGTCACTGTGCATAAGTATTTGGGAATATGGTTCGATTATAAAATGACCTGGAACGCCCATGTGACCTATCTTCAGAAAATTTGTTCGAAGAGAATCAATTTCCTCAGGACCATAACGGGAACATGGTGGGGGGCACATCCTACAGACATGATAATGCTGTATAAAACAACAATTTTATCTGTACTCGAATATGGATGTTTCACTTTTGGATCAGCTCACAATACGCACCTTCATAAATTAGAGAAAATACAATACCGATGTTTGAGAATAAGTATCGGATTAATGCACTCTACGCACACAAAGTCGGTGGAGGTTATAGCTGGTGTCATATCTCTACAGACAAGGTTCCACGAACTCAATTGTAGATACTTGGTAAAATGCATAGCTGAAAACCATCCGTTAGTAGAAACATTAGATGAGCTTTTTGAAATAAATCCATCTTGTAGAATGTTATCTGCATACCGACACGTTATTACGATTAAGATAAATGATCCACCAGCAACGAGAAACTTTTCATTTTGTGTTGAAACTCATTCCTATATACCGGATATGGATGATTCAATTTTAGCAGAAATCAGAAACATCCCAGAACATCAATTAGGTAGAGTGGCACCGAGTATTTTTCAGCAAAAAATTAATTCTGAAGACATTAAAAATATTTTCTTTACCGATGGTTCTCTGATTGATGGATCAGCAGGATTTGGGGTATTCAATGAAACAATAGGATATTTCTTTAGCATGCAAGATCCATGCTCGGTGTTTTCTGCGGAGATCACAGCAATCTATTTCACATGCAAAATAATCCAACAACTTCCTCCCACGCGTTACACCATATGTTCCGATAGCCTCAGTGCTTTGAGAGCACTACAGGTTAATCGGATTTGCAATGACACAAATCAAACAGTGTTACAAATAAAGGACATTATCAGATCTTTGACCTCTCAAGGATTTTGGATTAAGCTCCTTTGGATACCTGCCCATAGCAACATCTATAGCAATGAGCAAGCTGATAACTTAGCAAAGTTGGGAGCTCTAAAAGGGAGGTTGTTTGATTACGGGACAGAAATCAGGGAATATGCTAAATCAGTACGATCTTCAATGACGGAAGACTGGCAATTATCATGGGATAGAAGTGATATGGGGCGATGGTGTTATTCCATCATACCGATAGTCTCAAATTTCCCTTGGTTTCATGACTTGGATGTGACCCGAACGATTATTAAAACATTCTCGCGGCTAATTTCAAACCATTATGCCCTGAAAAGCCATCTTTATCGAATTAATTTAACGGATTCTAATATGTGCGAGTGTGGAGTTTCCTACGAAGACTTTGACCACATACTATGGTCATGCAATCGGTTCAACGAAAGTAGAGAACAACTCAAAAAGGACTTACAAGCCATAGGCAAACGCAATTATCTTCCAATAAGAGACATTTTGGGCTGTAAAGACATCAAGATGTTACAACTGATCCACGTGTTTATGTCTAAGAACAAAATAAGGATTTGATGAAAATAAAAATGTATCGAAGTTCATGTTTATAGAAAGATCAATAACTACGAAATGTGTAGTAATGCAGTCAATAGTGTATAATTAAATTAATATAAATAATAATAAAAAAAATAAATAAAAAAAAAATAAAAAAAAACATACAAATTATCAAATCGAATCACGGCTCAGTTATGGTTAAAAACCGGGAGAGCCATTAGTTTTAAGATTTATTGTACAGTTAGTTGAAGTGATTGTTGGTTAAATAAAAAAAAAAAAAATATGGTAGATGGCCAATCCGCCACCCGCAGCGCTCGCATCATTTTTGTTCGCGTTTGACGTTTACACACTACCGCCATCTGTTGGCCCGTCGGCCAAACACACTAATTTTAGCATTGGGCGTACATGTCCTCGTGACTATGATTTTGATCGAGATTTGTTCTATGTGTTACGTCTGTTTGTCTGTGCTGAAAGCTTCCTTTGCCAAAATTGCCATTTTCGCATTCGTATATCTTGTGGCAAGTACGATGATACTGGTTTATGGACAAAAGGTCGAAAGGACAAAAGGTCGAAAGGACAAAAGGTCGAAAATGATTCACTTGGTGGGAAATTTTTCCTTCTTCGAAAATAAATTTTCGACCTTTTGAAGAAGAAGAAGTGGTCTTTTGAGAACGGTGGAGAAAACTAGTTTTCCATTCCCCATTTCGAAAACGTTTAATTTCACACCAGTAATCCAAGCGCGGTTCTGCTTTGTTCAACGCAGAATCCGACAAGCAATATCCTAAAGCTTCATTCACTTATTTCATAGTGCTCAAAATATCTGGTTTTGGCTCCCATCCACCACCTTGTATGAACATTCCGAAAATTAAAAATATCGCGTATCCTTAAGTCTTCTTCGATGGAATCAACAGTCGGATTGACGAAGTGTGGGAGGAATCCGATGCTGGAAGAGCGAGAGTGGCACGACGAAAAAAAAATCTCCGAGACGAGAATAATCAAGTTCAAGGACATTGTCGCCTCTCGTACCCCCCGTACAATGTGGGAGCCGATGGGTGGACAGGAGCTGTTAACTATACGGAAGCGCTCGGAAGCAGAAAATAAAACCTTGGATGCCCCGCCATGTGGCGAACTCCAACAACACTCACACTGCGGCGTTGAAACCCGATGCATGACGGGAGGAAGAGGTTCCGCCGATGTGACGTGGCGGGAGGATTTGTTTGGGTACGGTCGGTTGTTATGACGCGATTAATCGGAGCGAGACGACGTGGACAGGACTCGGAGGACGACGCTCACACACTTCGACACAGTCGGACGCACTTGCGAGTATTGGTGGATTGAATATCCTTTCTGTGCGCAATTGCAATGTATTGGGGTGAAATGAATCAGGATTCGCAAAGGTTCATCCTCTTCGAGTTCGGGAACAGGAGAGCACGAGAAACACCACGTGCTCGAACCATTCGAACGATGAACCTTTCGAACTTCTGCTTATCCCATCAGCATCTCTGGTCGAGGTCATTGTTAAATCACATACCATTCGCTGCACGAAATCTGCCGCCAATCTACCACCCGTGAGAATCGGACGTTCCCTACGGCAAACTTAACAAGCTTTTGCATCCCACCCGTGCGATGGCTACGAAGAGAACGCCCGCGAGTTACAACTGCCTGCCTAAGGCTGAAGATTCTTATCATTTGACGCTGAAGTCTTTGCCATGGAGCCATTGGTGTGGCTAGGATCTTTTTTTCTGGAGGGGGCTTTGAGGCGACCCAGTAGGTATGGTTCTGGTAATGTAATATTCGTCGCAACAGAAACAGATTTCCGTGAATTTCTGAGCTTGCATACATATTTAGTGACTGTGTTTTTGCGACTTTTGCGGTACTTTGGTACAACGCGTTGATAATAACTTCAAATGCATTCTCAACGATTGCCAGAAGCTTCCCACAAGCATTGTCAATATTTCCGAGAAGCTTCCAAGATGTAGGGTAATTTACAGCGTTGGCCCCATGCGACTATTATCGACAATCAAAATTAAAACGCCTAATTCATAGTATTTTTCTATCAAAACACACATTTCAGATCCCCCTGACAAGATTTCCGAGACTGAATGAAAAAAAATTGTCAGAAAAATCATTACTTGAAATAAATACGCCAAAAAATACGACTTATTCAAAGTTTCCGAACAGAGTTACCAGCAGTTATTATGGGAAAGACTGCCGACAATAGTCGCACTGAAATGAGATGTTCGAAGCGATGTGAAAACGTTTCCAAAAAGTTTTGAACAAGTGTATCGGTATGGATAGATAGAGAATTGAGAAGCGCCTTAATGAAACAAACAGACACGTAATTTGTGTGCTCATGTCCAAGAAAATTAAAAAACGGCGACATCGGCGCTTAAGCTTACGTGAATTTTTAATTTCCCCTATTTCCATTGCCTGTCGGATGCATTCTCATTGATTCTCACAGCTATTCTAAAGCTTTGCAGAAGCTCTCCTTGTCTTTCTCAATACTTTTCGAAATCATTATCATTGCTCCCAAAATGAGCTCTCAACACTTCTCAGAAGCATTTACAATGCTCCTTAGGAGCTTTTTAACGCATTCCGCTCCTTTCACATGCTACTTAGAATATACATAATTGCTTTCGAGAAGGATTTTCAGTGTCTCATACGAATCTATAACAAAAGGTTGAAAGAACTTTAGGTCGAAAGACAATAGGTCGAAAGTACAGAAGTCGCTGAACAAAAAAGAAGAGACACAAGGTTGAATATCTGCAAGTTACAGTGAATCCTGCTCTCAGAATTTTTAGTCAATCTTTCTTAAGATTCTGAACAAATTTCGCTCAGGGTTATAAAAATATTTTGCTAAGAAGTAGTACACATCCTGTTTAGGATTGATAGTGAATTTTGCTCAGAATTGTAAGTGTATCCTGATCAGGATTGCGAACGAATCCTACTCAGAATTCTTAGTAATTCATATTCGGGATTGTTATGATTTTGAGCCACTCCAACTCAGAATTCGAAGGATTCCAAGCCCATCCGGCTCCCGAGCAGGATCCTGATTACAATTGTGAGCACATCCTGAGCAAATTCAGAGCTCAAGATACTAAGCGAGTCTGGTTCTGGATTATGATTATGAGAAGATCCTGCTATGAGAGCCTTTCATAATTCTGTGTAGGATTTACTCAGAATCAGACATCATGTATACGCGCATCACATCAAGAGCTTGAGATCAGCTTGCCATGAGCGCACAAAAATAACCGCGCGCTTGAGCACGTGCTATGGTGAGACACATTTGTTTGGATCTCATGTAGCAATGTACTAGCTCAAACGATCACATCTGCACTGGCTCATGCGCCGTCTCATGAGAAAATCTCAATGTGACAGTGCATTTCAGACTTGCAGGCGAAGGTTTCAAAAGCAATGAAAACGTATCAAATTATGGATTGAACTGCCTGTAGGCAGTTTGAAAGGACTGACGCGGTTCAACGCGGTCGAGATTCTAGCATTTGAATTTAATTTAAAAACTTCTGCTGCCCACCGAAGAAGCATAGGCATAAACCGAAGCCGTATGCTTCTGTGGGATTATTATACTAGGCAAACATAACTGCAGAAAAGTACTCCTAGTAAGCGCATGTGACGAGCCTCACGAGATGTCTCATGAGACTCGCTCACTAAGATATATTTTGTACGTATCTGCATCTCGTGTCTCACACAATCTGTGAGCTGCGATATAAAATATCGCATGGCACACTAGCTCATTTAGGTATACATGAGAAATACGACAGTCTGCTCAGAATCCTGCTCATGACACTGAGCGAAACCTTTTCAGCAATTTGTGCAAACTCTGTTTAAGCTTCTAAGCGAATTTTGTACAAGATTCTGAACTTTTGCTACTCAGGACTCTAAGTTAATAGTAAGCAATCAATTATCTTAGGAATTTTAGTGAAACCTGTTAAATATACTAAGCGAAGCCTGCTCAAGATTCTAAGAAAATTAAGCTCACCATGCATAACAATTCCGAGCAAATCCTGCAAATCCTCAGAAATAAAAGCAACGGATACTCAGCAAAGCTTGCCCAGAATTTTAAGCAAATTCATCTTATAATTTTCAGCGCAATATACTCAGAACTTCAGACGAAAGGCTAAATTTATAGACTTTTGTTACGGGGGAAAAAAATATGTGAGATTTTGTTGTTGGAAACTGTAGGAAAAATCTTAGGACAAATGGTTTCTGAATGAATTATAAATTTAGTGTCGGCGCTGACGATACCTATAAAATGATTTGAAGAATGCATTTACAAACTTCTCCGGCTTTTTTTTTAAGTTTTTCTTTCCCTACACTTCTGGTTTCTAAAAGATAATAGAATTTTATTTATATTATTATTATATTGAAGAATTTCTCAATATCATCACCATTATTCAGGGCCGGATTTACAAATGTGGGGGCCCCGGGGCCAGAGTCTTGTGGGGTCCTTTTTTCCAGAAAACATTTCCAGTAGTATGTTTCCATAGATAATTCCCAATACATTTTTCATGATTCAGACCACACGGGAAATCATTGTAATCACTTTATCCATTTGAAGAAGCAAATCTCAAGTACCATTCCATATATCGATGTGAAAATGTATTTTCAGCTTCATCGGTTTACTAAAACTTGAGAATTGCTTCTGCAAAGTTTTGGTGATAATTTCTAGAATGAGATACAGGAAATAACACGGAAATCGGGTTTGAAGTTTTGCAGCAATATTTTACTCCGTACAAATTGTATGAGAGCCACAAAACAAGCCTATCTTATATAAATTATGCTATTTGAATTGAATTGATTTTGATTGAAAACTATTCGAAATGCCGTTGGAATGCATAAAAACAGTACAATATGTTAGTACACCCCCAATTTAAAATTTACTAAAATGATATTTTCACTTACTTTGCGCCTCTCAATTATAATTCAAAACAACTTATTTGACTTTTATCAAATTAATGTCGGATTTTCTTAATTTTCGACGTATTTGTTCTTTACAATTTAAAAAATATGTTCTCCAGTGGCGATTCCCTAACCTCAAATCTACCTGTTCCACGAATAGAAATTCTTGACTTTACGCAACCAATTTGCATCTATCAAGTGAAGATTCACTAGAAAGGAAGATTCCAATAATTTACTATTTGCTTTATGATCTCAATTTGCCGAAAAAGGCATTTTTAGATGCGTAGAACAGGTAAAAAGTGAGGTTACGAGTCGCCTCTGATGTTCTCCTTAGTGATCCAACATTTATTTTTTATTTTCAGTCATTTTTAGATTTATGTAGAAGAGTGCTAAACAAAACTCTTAAAAAACTTAACAAAAACTGAAGCTCTCAGATCCAAAACAATAGGTCAAATATACTGCACACTATAGAAAAGCCTAAAAACTATTTGAGTATAAAGCTTAAGGATTATACACTAATAGATCATTAAAATAACCAAAACGGCCGTTATGGAAAGCATAGATAGCGCCACCGTAGCCTTGTGTGTTTGACAGAACAGCAATGCTGTCACAATGTTAAATCCCATATACAGTGGCACCTTTGTTTTGATGCGGCGAGCACTGACAAAAACTACCTTCAATGATCCATTAAAATTGGAAATCTAAATCTATCGACTAGATTCAAAAAGTTTGAACCAGTTTATCGGTTTGTAATAATTCTTGTATGTTCAACAATATTTATTTTAGTCGCATTTTGTGGGGGCCCCTAAACTGTGGGGGCCCGGGGGCCATGGCCCCCTTGGACCCCCCGTAAATACGGCCCTGCCAATATTATTATTCCTTTTTTCAGAATATTGCCAAAAGCTTCTAAACATTTTTTGACGCTATTGAGAATTGTATGCATCGCAAAAAAAAAAAATTAATGTGTTTATCGGAGGAAATATTTGCATGTTATTTTACGAAGTTCTTCAAAAACGTTTGTCAAATTTTTATTCCTTTTCTAAATTAATGTTTGTATTTTCTCTAAATGTATGGACCTATGCACGGGTTTATTATTTGACGTTTAAGCGGTGCCGTGTTATTTATATGACCATGAAAACCAGTGAATTCGGCTCCGCTCAAACGTCAAATTAGGGATTTCGTGTATTGGTCCATTGACCAATTCAGTTAAAATTGATCTATCAATTTTGTCATAGAATACTCCAGAAATGCTTCAGGAAATTTTTATGGGAGAGAAAGATCCCAGCAACATACACTAAATATCAGCCCAAAGCTCTATATTCGCATATAGGGCATGTTTCAATGCTATCCAGTATTTTGACAGATATAAGTATTCCCTCTACCATTGTAATAGTGAATTGATCTATATTTTGCTCCTTCTTACCACTACATGAAAATACTAAGAACGTAGTACTACGTTCTTAGTATTTTCATGTAGTGGTAAGAAGGAGCAAAATATAGATCAATTCACTATTACATTGGTAGAGGGAAAAGCGATGGTTAAAATTGGTGTCTATTCTCTTATTCATTTTCTGTGGTCCAAGGAGCAAAGAAGCAGAATTTTCAATATTCAACCATTGATATGCAACCTAATTAGAACCATGTAAGTTACAGATGCTTGTTGATACGCGATTGAAACCATTTTTGAAAAGCATCACTTTGGAAGATGTTTCGCGTGCTACTTGGGAATATCAAAGCTTATAGAATTTCATTGCCGTTTCAATGAATATCTATTTCACTCCTGACGTTCAGCATTTTTGAAACGACAAGATTTGCTGCAAATGTCCTTCGCAAATAGCAATAAAGTCAGGTTTATCAAGATGTTTTAAGCAACTTTTCAAACAAACTCTTGAAACCTATCCCAAAATGCCGGCTTTTATGTTATGTTTCAAATAACTTTCATTTCAAGCATCCGCAACTTGCATTCAATTTTCGTTCCCATACACTGAAACAAGCGTTGCAGTAATGAGAACCATGAACATGTTTTTAAATTTACTATTCCAACCACGATTGAGCTATCATGAACGCTTTTTATTTGCGTTTTGTTCCCTCTCAATCCAACCGCGTCGATAGCCGAGCGGCTAGCGTTAGCGCTTGACAATCGCCAGATCCTCGGTTCAATTCTGGTCTGCTGCAAGTTTTTAACCATGATATAGTAATTTTTACTATACAAATGGTGCCATGGTAAAATTGAATGCACAAAATATTCTCAATAAATGCGAATTTAGTCTGCACAAATCAAGTGGCGTTGTGTATTTAATTTAACCCTCTGATATAGTATTTTCAACCGCAACGCTGTTCTCAGTGTACCCACAACTCAAAAGGGTTCATCGCAGTTGCGAAAAAGTTGCACTAAACTACGTGTATGACAGCTAGAAGTTTGTTAGTTTCCATCCAGTCACAATATGGTTGACCTTACGTATCTAACAACGAAAACATAGTCTAGCAACAGTTTGTTTGTTTAGAAGGTGTTTCTTGTGTGTTGCGCGGAAGTTTTTGCGAAAAGTTTAAATTATTTCAGGCGTGTCCTAAATTCACCAGTAATGAACTTGTATTCCGAAGGATGCAGTAAAGTTATAAGTAACAAGCTTTGATTAATGGGCCATGTGCTCGCTTTTATAGTGCGAAGCAATTGTTCGAAGAGCTGGTGTAGTAGTGAGTAGAGGAGAGGATTGGTGATCTTGAGATCGGAAGTTCGATTCTCGTTCATATTTTTGTTTTCATTCTTTTCTTTTAAGTATTTTGCAACAAATAAGCAATTTCGATATAACTTAAGTCTGTTGCAAACAGACTCCGCCTCTTGCGCTTTTTGCGTTGCTATTCAGTGAAATTGCTAGTCATATTTTCAACATTTGACAACTCTGATTAGTTTCAAGAGATAATTTAATTCTTGAATTGAATCAAACTGTGCTGCTTGGGGTCATTGGATTCTTCTCGATGGTGCGCACACTAAAATATTGTTCGAATTACCTCAATCATTGATGGTCTTTGCAAATATTGTTCATAAACAAAGTCAAAATGCTCTCCGCGCTTCTCTGGTATGATCATATTCTTTGGGATAACCCATCGATTTCTCTTATGGCCCTACGCACCTTGCCCTTGAATCGTCACTCAAAATTCTCCAAAAATATGAATCAAACATTACTGGTCCATGGACCAATGCACGAGTTCACTTATTTGACGTATGAACGGAGCCGAATTTATTCGTTTCCATAGTCACGTAAATAACACGGCACCGCTCAAACGTCAGATTGTGAATTCGTGCGTCGGTCCATAGATCACTTGCAAAATAATGCATACGATAAGTAGGTGACTAGATCATTATTTGTTATCATGAATAGGTTAGAGAAGTATAAATTTTGAACAGTAACATGTACTGTATCACCCAAGTAAGCAAATAGCACATTAATTCGCCCAGTGTGCTAATGTAGTCCTTTTATACAGCTTAAATGCCTTAGATTACCCCATGTTCGCGCTCATCACAGACGCGTCATCACTAGTTGCCGCTCAATTTGCTGTGTAAATAATTTGTAGTGTAAATAATCCTACTACCCCAAGATTATTTAGTGGTATTAGGATTATTTAAACTAAACATTTTACTTTAAATTAGAAATGCTTTAATTATACACGAGACGGGGTTGGTGGTCTAATGGGTATCGCTTCTGTTTTGCAAACAGAGGTCGTGGCTTCAATTCCAGGCCCGTCCCTTTCACATATTTGTAACACTGCTGTCTTTCTTTATCTCTCTGCGGCATTATGGCGCAAACATCATCAGTTCTATCTATCGCTAGAATTGAATATACCGTCGATGGGGGTGACAATGGGTCTAGGGGGTGAGATTGGGTCAAAACGGAAAATTATGATTTATGTAATACATCAGCTAATAACGCTGATATTGCTAGAAATAATTATTCATATGTTGGGGAACATATTATTACACATAAATCATCACAATATACATTTTTAGAATTAGTTATTTTTGTTTACTATATAAATAAACTTGTATGTTGAAACTAGATAAAATTTACAGCATTAAATTTCTCCTGTGCAAAATATAACGCATGTACTTTAACCTCTATCGTTATATTAGTAGAAGGTTGAAAGACTTTGCATTACACTTCACAAGTATTTTCCGGAATCTAATTGATTTTTCCACAAAAAAATTATTTTTTTCGGTACGGTGTCTAAAACATTGAAAATGGGGGTGAGATTGGGTCAAGCAAGAACGATAGTAAATTAAATTGCAAGACCACTTTTTTGACATTTTACGGTGCCTGGTGTTTTCATTCCTCATTAAGATGTGTTTATTCTTTCTAAATACAGCATCTCTGAAACATCAAACAAGTCTATTTGAGGATTCCGTGCATCGAATAACAATTCAACGAATTTTGACAACTTCTCAAACCAGCAACTGTGTTTCGTGCGCAGCAACATCGTAACATTTTATCAATTGTTGTTTTTTTATAAATTTTATTATTTATTAGTGTTTTCATATAATAGAAACATCTCACGAAAGTACGAATGAGTTGGATCGCTGAAATACCGGTACTATGAAGTCAAAATCTGCCTGAAATATATTGATCGAGGAATGTCGCACCGAAATATAACTATTTGCGAGGGTTTAAAATAATCACTGTTTCAGTACACCTCTCGGAAAACTGAATAGGCTTCATGGCAATGGGGATGAGACTATGAAGATAATTTGAGGGAAACAAACAAGAAAATTTATGTAAACTTGACAATAAATGTTGCTCTTCAATTTTTTGGTATAATCGTTCTTTTAAGTGGGTTTATCATACTTGTGAAACATCTTAGATATCTTTTCGTCTTGTTTGCATCGTATTTCATAAATACTTTTCAGCTGTGAATGGTTTTGCAATCATATTCTCAAAAATAAGTTATTTCAATAATAGTGACCCAATGGCACCCCCTCTTTGGGTGAGATTGGGTCATTTTTCATTCACTTATAGTGCCGCTGTTAATAAATATTTTTTCAATAATTTTTTGAACAGTTGTTAATGTTCCATCAAAGTACGTACACACCAAATTTGAAGTTTATTGGAGCTAAATTGCGATAGTTATTCAATTAACAAATCGTACATATGCCTTTTTGACCCATTGTCACCCCCAACGACGGTATCGACTTAACCCAATGAGAATATATACTAAGGTGTGGAAGAAGAAGCAATGGCTACGTATTAGTAAAGAGAAAAAACGTAAACAAAAATAACTACGTCACTAATTTACCCGGCCTCTTACGGTGCGGCCATAGTAACGCGTCCGCGTCCGCGAACGCGATGTGATCAAAGGGTTTCCTGTTGTTGATATTCTGCTTTGTGGGCTCGCACACGCGCACGCATCGCTCGACGCGTTTACTATGGCAGCGCCCTTATGGGAGCTCACTCGCTTGTAGTTGTGAAGCATTTTGCACCGTATACGGATGTCACGCACACTAAATGTCGTCTTCCTCACCTCGGTATATATTCTCATTGGACTTAACCGCTTACCACAGTGGTATCCATACGGTCGAATATCTCATCCATCACTAACAAAACACTCCTACCTCCATGGTAGCTGTGGGGAATGCAGTCAATATTGTACACTGAGGAAACGGAACGTATGAGGTACATAAGAATTTCTTATGGAATAACGACATAAGAAGTATTTTGTTCTTCATTCGAGAATCTTATAACATTCCACAACTGACTTATGAAATAACACTCATTACATAGACAGATATAATTCCATAAGGAACTCTTTTTGGATAGCAAACGCATTGATCATTGGCATTCATAAGACAATCTAATGGAGTACGATTTTCTTAACAATTTCATACGAAAATCTTATGAATTACGTGGAGAGATGCTAATAACAAAATATTCACGATTGAGATTCATAAGCGCGCGTATGACAATGATTAGTAACACTTGTGAAAAACAGTCGACTTCCTATCAAAAACCACGCAAGAATTTCATACGAAATTCTTTTGGAATAAAGACATAAGAAGCATCTAATGAGACTCATAAGAAAAACTTGTGAACTTCCATCGATCATTGCGTTCATAATACAAATAGGTATACTATCATAAGATACTCTTATGAAGGATCGTAGATATCAATTATGGAATTCTTTAGGACCATTATGTATTTAGGGAATCGCTCTTTGAATTTAGGAAAATTAAGATATTCATAAGATCTCTAATGATAACAACAAGATTTTTTTGTAAATATCGGACGTTTTGTGTTTCATAAGAATCTTATGAAAGAGAGAAAACCAGTCAAGAAATCAATTCACAAGCGTTCTCTTATGAAATTCGTACGCAATTTCTGGCTCAGTGTAGCATGACGTCACTCTTCTTTATAGGCCCTCTACCCGTCATGTAGTTGAATGTGATGTTTAGCACCGACCATCATTTGTGTTTCCAAACGTTGTATCCAAATCTTACCTTTCGGCGGGGCAACAGATGCTCCATAGAACCGTTGGATGTTGAATGATTCCTAAAATAGATGTTTATTTGTGCTGAAAACGTTTTATTTAGTTAAACACTTTTTCCTAGAGAATTGCTCAGCGAGACAAAATATATTATCGTCGCTTTTCAGTTTCTGGAGAAATCTTGGTCGTATGTGAACGATTTTGCGAAAGCATTCGAAGGTTTCATGCGAGTTGCACCGGACTCAGATTTTTTTTTTTTCATAAATCCTTACTTAAGAAATGTTTCATATTCCTGAATGCTGATAGAGTTTTGAGGAATTGTCCAGTTTTTGAATAAATGAAATTTATCCTATTTTTGTTTTAATTCGGACTATACTTCGATAAAGATGATGTAACGTCATCCTAATGATAGTCTTCTAACAACTGAAGTGTTAAAGAAGCATTAGCTGTTTCACACATGTCTTAGTTTTAATCTATTTGATGCCAATCTACAAAACTTCCATCATCTAAAATAAAATATTGGAGGGGGACCTAGCCCTTTACCTCCCTGTTCCTACGCCTTTGCTTACAACCTCCTAAGCCAGAGCTAAATTATAAACCGATTAAGTGACTTACAATCGCACCAATTGATGGTGTGGTGAATCGGTAAACCGGACTCCACAATCCCACATCTCACAGAACCTCAATTGACGACTGAGCGAAAGACACGTTGTTCGAGGTTGAGTCATTAGCTCTCGACAAACCCAACTCAAAAAAGAAAAGAAAAAAAAACAACCACGAAACGAAAGCACCACAATCCGACGAAAATGGTGTGTGATTGCATTGCATTCTCATTTCCCCTCATTTACCTGCTACCTGCCTACCTGCTGCGTGATGCTTCTCCGGATTGGTTGACCGCACGTTGAAGCATGGATACTTGCCTGCCTGCCTACAAGGTTACGCACGACTATCCGATCCAAGGTGCACACCGGGACAGATCGCTGTTTGCGACGGTCAAAACCTCTGAGATTCTGGATATTGTTTCATACAGTACCATCTACGAAGCGAAATAGCATCAGCGCCTTCGGAAAAAAATATCAAAATCAAATTTTTACTAGGACGCTTGGTAAAACTGATCTAGATCAGTTACAACTTTTCTAGATCGAAGTCGAAAGAGTCATGCAGTACAAATCATTCAAAAATACTTTGTCCAGAACATTAAACCTTCTTCTTCTTCTTCTTCTTCTTGGCATTATGTCTTCACTGGGACAAAGCCTAGTGTTCTTATGAGCATTTCCACAGTTATTAACTCAGAGTTTTCTTTGCGATAGTTGACATTTTCGCATTCGTATATCGTGTGGCAAGTACGATGATACTCCACACCCAGGGAAGTCTAGGAAATTTCCATTACGAAAAAATCCTGGACCGACCGGGAATCGAACCCACACGGATAAAAATCTGATCCCCACACCATGATTTACAAATCATGAAATTCATAAATTGGTTAGGTCATAATATCAGGATCACAAATCATGGTTCCTGGAGTCATAATCATGATTCCTCATAATAGCGTAACATCCAGTGTGAAAACACTAAGCGGCGCACTTTGCTTCATCACATTCGTATCGATCACTCCTGATTCAAGATGACGAAGCGGTTGAGTGATAGAGTACGTGGCTCACAATCGGAAGGTTCTTGGCTCGAACCTCAATGCATGCTATTTTTAACTTTTTTTTTATTGATCATAAACGGATGCGCGACTCAGCATTTTTGGCATTTGAATTATGATTCCGAGCAATCAGCTACAAAAACCTAACGCGTGTGTTGCGTTACGGCAATCTGACTCATGATATCATGAGTCCAAATCATGGTGTATTTTCATAAGACGAAAACACGCTGGAATCATGATATCATGAGTCATAATCTTGTTTTTGGATTCTGATTTCTACCCGTGCAGACACCTTCTGCATGGTTTTGCTTTGTGGTTGTGGACTCTAACCTAAACACTAAACCTCTAAGATGCATATCCAGACTACTAGAGGTTTTGGCCATCGAAAAACCCATCTGCCCCAGTGTGCGATGGTAGGCATGGTTTGTTTATGGTTTCTAGTGATGTTGCGCCCGACCTCGCCATGGGTGAGAGGGACCGGTATGGTGTGGAAGAGTAGGCTTACTAGTAATGCTGAAGTGAAGCTCTAGCTGGATTATGAACTTGAAGTCAACTCCTCCCCGTTTTCGTGTTTCCGATTGTAACTAGCCGGAGAAAGAGAGAGAGAGAGAGGGCCAAGAAGGGTGCTGTCGATCGTCTGCGGTGGAAGTTTTGTGTGGCCGGCCTTGCATTAAGGGTGCGGTGAGCTATGATTACGATGGCCACCGTTGCCGGGAGGGACGTGATTGTGGAAATTATTGCTGTGGGTCGAGTGGCTTTGGGCAGCGTTTTTTTTGTGGCTCTGAGGTGCGGAAATTGTTGAAAAGTTCTACGAAAATTGATGGAATTGGAATTTCAAACCCTAACATTGAGCATCATTTCGATTTTTCTGACTAAATCTCTTATTGAAATAAAACTTTGCGAAGCACTTTTTTATAATAGCCCCTCTACCGGCAGCTTATTTTTTTACCTCAACAATATATTCATGCAGCAATAACTTTTATTGATTTTCGACATTTTTGCACCATTTTTCAACAAACCCTAAAAAACTTGTTTTTAAGATCCTGTATCAATATTGATCGTTGGTCATATGGTTTTTAAGATATTCAGACATTTTTTTGGGGGACCAATATTCACCATACAAAATTTCTTAGACAGCCTTTGTTTTTAGTCGATTTACCAAAAAACTAAACGTGTCAGGTAAGAAGAAGCTTCGCTGAAAAAATAACATACAAATTGGTTGAATTGTCTCCAAGAAATCTGAAAATAACAAAATTAGGCGGCATCCACAAATTACGTAACGCTCTAGGGGGAGTGGGGGAGTAGGCTCAAGCGTTAAACTTCCAATTTTAGCGTTACGTAATAAATGGACGCCGCCTTATATTTTTTGAAGTTGTCTAAAATGTTCATACGACAACATTGGTACTATAAACAAAAATGTGCATTACTCATGAACGGTTGCACCAATTTGCTTCATTTTGTATTGTTCGAACAGCGAACGACAACAAAAAAAAAAAAAAAAAAAAGAATTGGAAAAATTCTGAAGGCTGAGATATTTTTGTGACTTATGGCAAAACGTCGGTCCCCCAAGAAATTTCTGAATATCTTCGGATCTAGATCTAGAGCAATTGGTCATTATCGACACATTGTTTTAAAATAGAGTTTTTTGAGAGCTTGTGAAAAAATGATGAAAAAATATTGGAAAACAAAAAATATATCGCTGTTTGAAAACATTTTGTGGTAAAAAAATTAAGCTGCCTGTAGAGAGGTTAATCTTTCCAAATATTCCGATAGAATCTGTTCAGAGATTGCGTTGGAATCTCTTTAAACATTTTGATAGAATCTCCCCGAAGATTTCGATTGAATTTTTCCAAAGCTTCCGATAGAATCTCTCCAGGGTTTCTGAGAAAACCTCTCCAGAGATTCCAAGAGAATCTCTTCAAAATTCCAATAGAATCTCTTTAGGATCTCTCCAGAGATTCTAAAAGAATTTCTTCTAAGATTCCGATATTGTCTCTCCAGAGATTGCGATTGAATCTTTCCAGGGACTCCGATCGCATCTCTCTAGCGATTCAGAACACATCTCTCTAGAGGTTCCAAAAGAATCTCTTCTGAAATTCCGACAGAATCTTTCAATAATTCCGATAGACTTTCTCCAAAAATTCTGATAGATTTCCTCCAGAGAATTCGATAGAGTCCCACCTGAGATTCTGATGAAATTCCTCCTGAGATTCTGGTAGAATCTCTCAGGAGATTCCGATAGAATCTTTCCAGAGATTCAGACAACATCTTTTCGGAGATTTCAATAGAATCTCTTCAGAGATTCCGATATAATCACTCAAGAGGTTCCGATAGAATCTATCGAAAGGTTCCGATAGAATCTCTCCAAAAATTCCGATAGAATCTCCCCAGAGATTCCGATAACATCTCTCCAGAGATTTCGATAGAAACTCTCCATAGATTCCAATAGAATATCTCCAGAGATTCCGATAGAATCTCTCCGGAGATTCCAATAGATTCTCTCCAGAGATTTCGATAGAATTTCTACAGAGATTCCGGTAGAATCTCTCCAGGTATTCACATAAAATATCTCCTGAGATTCCAATCGAATCTCCCTATAAATTCTTCTGGAATCTCTCCAGAGATTTTTCTGCAATCTCTCCAGAGATTCTTCGGGAATATCTCCAGACGTTTTTTTGGAATCTCTCCAGGGATTTTTCTGGAATCTCTTCTGTGATTCTCTTCTAATATCTCTAGCAATCCTTTTGAAATCTCTCCAGCGATTCTCCTGGAATCTATCCAGAGATTCTTCTGGAACCTCTCCAAAGATTCTCCTGGTATCTCTCCGAATATTCTTCTGGACTCTCTCCATAAATTCTCCGTAAATCTTTCTTAAGATTCTCTTGGAATCTCTCAAGATATTTTTCTGGAATCTCTAAAGAGATTTTCCTGGAATCTCTCTAGAGATTCTCCTGGAATTTCTCCAGAGATTCTCCTGGAATCTCTCCACAGATTCTCCTTGAATCTCTCCAGAGATTCTAAGAGAATCTCTCCAGAGATTTTCCGGGAATCTCTCCAGAACTTCTCCTGGAATCTCTCCAGAGATTCTTCTGGAATCTCTTCCGAGATTCTTCTGGAATCTCTTCCGAGATTTTCCTGGAATCTCTTCCGAGATTCTTCTGGAATCTCTCCGGAGATTCTCCTGGAATCTCTCCGGAGATTCTCCTGGAATCTCTCCGGAGATTCTCCTGGAATCTCTCCGGAGATTCTCCTGGAATCTCTCCGGAGATTCTCCTGGAATTTCTCCGGAGATTCTCCTGGAACCTCTCCCGAGATTCTTCTGTAATCTCTTCCGAGATTCTTCTGGAATCTCTTCCGAGATTCTTCTGGAATCTCTTCCGAGATTCTTCTGGAATCTCTTCCGAGATTTTCCTGGAATCTCTTCCGAGATTCTTCTGGAATCTCTCCGGAGATTCTCCTGGAATCTCTCCGGAGATTCTCCTGGAATCTCTCCGGAGATTCTCCTGGAATCTCTCCGGAGATTCTTCTGGAATCTCTCCCGAAATTCTTCTGGAATCTCTCCCGAGATCCTTCTGGAATCTCTCCCAAGATTTTTCTGGAATCTCTACCAAGATTTTTCTGGAATCTCTTCGAGGATTCTTCAGGAATCTCTTTCGAGATTCTTCAGGAATCTCTTTCGAGATTCTTCTGGAATCTCTTCCGAGATTCTTCTGGAATCCCTCCCGAGATTCTTCTGGACTCCCTCCCGAGATTTTTCTGAAATCCCTTCCGAGATTTTTCTGGAATCTCTTCCGAAATCCTTCTGGAATCTTTCCCGAGATTCTTCTCGAATCTGTCCGGAGATTCTCCTGGATTCTCATCGGATATTCTCCAGGAATCCCTCCTGAGATTCTCCTGGAATCTCTCCGGAGATTCTTCTGGAATCTCTCCGTAGATTCTCCTTGAATCTCTCCGTAGATTCTCCTTGAATCTCCTTGGATTCCCTTGGAGTCTCTTCATCGATTCATCTAGAATCTCTCCAGAGATTCTTCTGGAGTCTCTCCTGCGATTCTTTCTAAATTTCTCCAGAGATTCTTTCTGAATCTCTCCAGAGATTCTTTCTGAATCTCTCCAGAGATTCTTTCTGAATCTCTCCAGAGGTTCTTTCTGAATCTTTTCAGAGATACTATTTGAATTTCTCGATAAATTCGCTTGGAATCTCTATAAAGATTTTCCTGGAATCTCTCCAGAGATTCTTCTGGAACCTTCCAAGAGATTTTTGTGGAATCTCTCCGAGGATTTTTCTGGAATCTACCTAGAGACTTTTCTTGAATCCACCCAGACTCTCTTCTGAAATCTCCACAGAAATTCTTCTGGAATCTCTCCAGAGATTCTTCTGGAATCTCTCCAGAAGTTCTGCTGGATTCTCTTCAGAGAATCTTCTGAAATCTCTCCGGTGATCCGTCTGAAAGCTTTTCAGTGATTCATGTGGAATCTCTTCATAGATTCTCCTGGAATCTTTCCGAGATTTTCCTGGAATCTCTCCAGAGATTCTTCTAGAATCTTTTTACAGATTTCACTCTTGTCTCTCTAGAGATTCTTCAGGAATCTCTCCAGAGATACTTCTGGAATCTCTCCACAAATTCTTCTAGTATCTCTACCGATTTTTTTCTGGAATCGTAACAGAGATTCTTCTGCAATATCTCCGAAAATTCATCTAGAATCTCTTCAGAAATTCTTCTGGAATCTCTCCAGAGATGCTTCTGGAATCTCTCCAGAGATTCTTCTGAAATCTCTCCAGAGATACTTTTAGAATCTCCCCAAAAATTCTTCTGAAATCTCTACAAGGATTCTTCTGGAATCTCCCCAGAGATTCTAGTAGAACCTCTTCAGAGATTTTTCAATAATTGCTCCAAAGATTATTGTGAATTATCTCCAGAGAATCTTCTGCGATGTCAGACTTAACAATGTTTGCAATATATGTTTCAATAGTGGTGTAGTATATTTTGTTAATTTAAAATCAATTTCGTTTTTTAAAATCACTATTTCAATCAATTTTTTTGTTCTCATTCCAGGTACGCATCAACAAATTTACAGACATGATAAACTTAGCCAATGTGAGTAGAACTTGACGGCTAATAGATGACTCTAAATTCTGAAATCAAAAAGCAATTACATCAGCTCTCTTGTAATGGCCTTTTGTTACAAAAGACATCCAACAGTGGATCGCGAATTCTTTTCTCGCCACAATTGACAGTTCCATTGTGTTCACACCCAACACCTGCACTTATCGTTGGCACTCGCTACAGATCGATGTCACTAACTCATGAAACGTTCCAATAATTAAAAACTCATTAACGACTCCCTTTTCAAGCAGTTCAACCACCTTCCTTCAGACGAAGTGATTGTTATTCTCGTTTCTGCTGCCGACTTTCCGATGATCGTCGAAGATGAAAAATGTTCTCACCTCCGGGCTTCGATCGTTTGAGGCGGGTGATCAATCAACTTCTTGTCAGAGTTACCCCGTCAATGCCAGTAAGTTACCCTGGACGATGGTGCGATCTGATAAATAATAATAACTGCATTGGGTCGTTTCCTACGTTGTTGCTTTTTTTCCTTTCGCCGTAAAAAATGGAGGGAAATTGGGCTAACACTTACTCTTGCGTAAATTTTTGCGTTGTTTGAATAAAATCGATTACACCATTCAGCTGCATGTAGTCTCGAGGTAGCCTCAGGGCAAAGCGGTAAAAGATACTCAATGGGTTAATCAATACATTGATGTTGAACATGTGCAGATGATAAAATTCTTGTCGACGACGAGAAGGAGTTGTTTTGTTATAGTACATTATTATCTTACAAAGTCAGTTTCTGACTCATACAATTGAATTGCAAATCAATTTGATTCTTGCTGTAGTCATTATTTTGATGAAGTGGTATGTGGTATCAACGTTGAAACATAGATGGCGCTAGTGACATGATTTTCACTGATAGTTAATTGACCATATTTTAGACATTGGATAGTTAGAATAATTCTGTATTGCATATTTGCTCAATAATTGCCATTGCATGATATCTATTCTCTAAATTTCTTTCAAAATATCATTAAAATCAAACGAGACCACCTTTCTGACACATAGATGTCGCTGCTCTCGAACGTCTCCCCATTCCGCCACCATAAAAAAACACGTGCCGCCAGCAATCGAACAAACTGCATCTCTTCGCGCAATGCTTCCAGCAGAAGGGGCGTGCATTTGATCGACATAATCAGTGTCTGAATCATCGCACGATGTCATTATGTGCACCCCATCCATTTCAAACACCACCCGCCACCAGCACCACTGTCTCGAATCTCAGGGAACGTCTCGTGTTTGAGCCAAAAGCGAAAAGAAGTCAGGTGAGAAACTTTATTGTTATTACGACAGTCTCTTTGCACATCATCGGTCTTCCTGTGCTACTATCTTGGGTGAGAGATATGCAACTCATGAGAGACCTTGAGATTCGATACTTGTTCATAGTTTTGAGAGAAGAAAGAGTCAAAATTCGCTTTTACTTTACAATGTTTAAAACACAAAATTTTCAAAATATTTTGTTCAAAAATTTCAAAATTCTTTGTTTTTCTAGAATGTAAGCAATCTTGGACGCCCCTGGCGGTGAATATCCCCAACAATTGCCACAACACGCTTTCTGCATTACCTGCAAACCTTCCCGAATGTAAGCAGTCGGCAAAAGTGCACAATCCAACATGAGAAGATTGGCCTGGCGGTGGTTGGGGTACTATGTCTCTGTGAGGAACGCAAATATGAACCGAATTGAGACGGATAATTTTCCATTATTACCTTCGGATTCGGTGCGGGCGAAGAACGAAGAAACGGCGGCGCTCTTCGTTTGTGAGTTATTATGCATTTTGTTCGTGCGCAGCCACCAAATCAGACGAATCGAACGCCGCCACAATGACAACTGACTGGAATGGCTGAAGAAAGGGGAGCTTCGATGTGTTTTGGTGATCGTGCAAGGTCTGAGGCGCATTCTTGATCGGTTGAGGTTTGGAAAACGGGGAAACGTGTAATTTTCGTAATTTTATGGCGTAGTTGTTTGCGCTGCGAAGATGTAGGACCTGCAGATTTTCTTTGCATTGTACGTCTGATATTAATAAATTGAACCACTTTTTAGAAACTAAATCTTATTGGATTCCTCCTGAACTTTGTACTTTGCGAAATGTCTCCAGAAATGGTATTTCAATCTCTCCAGAGATTCTGTTTCAATTTTTGCAGAGGATCTGTTAGAATTTCTCCAGAGATTCTGTTCGAATCTCTCCAAGGATTTTGTTTGAATCTCTCCAGCGATTCAGTTTGAATCTCTCCAGAGATTCTGTTTGAATCTCTCCAGAGATTCTCGTGAGATTCTAGTTGAATCTCTTCTGAGATTCTAGTTTAATCTCTCCTGAGATTCTCTTCGAATTTCTCCAGGTATTTTCTTCTAATCTCTCCTAAAATTCTATTCGAATCTCTTCTGGAATTCTCTTAGAATCTCTTCTGAAATTCTCTTAGAATCTCTCCTAAGATACTGTTCGAATCTCTCCTGAGATTCTGTTCGAATCTCTCCTGAGATTCTGTTCGAATCTCTCCTGATATTCTGTTCGAATCTCTCCTGAGATTCTGTTCAAATCTCTCCTGAGATTTTGTTCAAATTTGTCGTGAGATTCTGTTCGAATCTCTCCTGAGATTTTTTTCGAATCTCTCCTGAGTTGTATTCAAATGTCTACTGAGAATCTCTCCTGAGTTCAATCCAAATTTCTCCTGAGATTCTGTTCGAATCTCTCCTGATTTTCTTTTCGAATCTCTCCTGAGATTCTGTTTGAAGCTCTCCAGAGATTCTGTTCGAATCTCTCCTGAGATTCTGGTCGAATCTCTCCTGAGATTCTGTTCGAATCTCTCCTGAGATTCTGTTCGAAGCTCTCCTGAGATTATATTCGAATCTCTCCTGAGATTCTGTTTGAATTTCTTCTGAGATTCTTTTCGAATCTCTCCTGAGATTTTCTTCGAATCTCTCCTGAGATACTCTTCTGATCTCTCCTGAGATTTTCTTCGAATCTCTTCTGAGATTCTCTTAGAATCCCTCCTAAAATCCTGTTCGAATCTCTTCTGCGATTCTGTTTGAAACTATCCTGAGATTCTGTTTGAATCTCTCCTGAGATCGTCGTCTTATCTCTCCTGAGATTCTCTTCTAATCTTTTCTGAGATTCTCTTCAATTTTCTCCTGAGATTCTGTTCGAATCTATCGTTAGATACTGTTCGAATCTCTGCTGAGATTCTGTTTGAGTCTCTCCTATGATTCTCTTCGAATATCTCCTTAAATTGTCTTCCAATCTCTTCAGAGATTCTTTTTAAATGTCTTCTGAAATTCTCTTCATATTTCTCATGGGACTCTGTTGTTCCTTGGAATTCTGTTCGAAACTTTTCTGATATTCTGTTCGAATCTCTCCTGAGATTATGTTCGAATCTCTTTTGAAATTCTGTTTGAATCTCTTCAGAGATTCTTTTCCTATCACTCCAAAGAATCGATGAATCTCTCCTGAGATTCTATTCGAATCTCTCCTGTGATTCTGTTCGAATCTCTCCTGAGATTTTGTTCGAATCTCTCTTGATATTCTATTCGAATCTCTCCTGAGATTCTGTTCGAATCTCTCCTTAGGTTCTGTTTAAATCTCTCAAGTGATTCTTTTTGAATCTCTCTCAGATTCTGTTCGAATCTCTCCTTAGATTTTGTTCAAATCGCTCCTGAGATTCTGTTCGAATCCCTTCTGAGATTTTGTTCGGATATCTCCAGATATTCTGTTCTAATCTCTCCTGAGATTCTGTTCGAATCTCTTCTGAGATTCTTTTCGAAGTTCTCCTGTGATTCTGTTCGAATCTCCCCTGAGATATTGTTCGAATCTCTCCTGAGATTCTGTTCGAATCTCTGCTAAGATTCTGTTTCAATCTCTCCTGAGATTCTCTTTAAATCTCTCCTGATATTATGTGAAAATCACTCCTGAGATTCTCTTCGAATCTCTCCTCAGATTCTGTACAAAACTCTTCTGAGATTCTTTTCGAATCTCTCCTGATATTATGTGAGAATCTCTCCTGAGATTCTGTTCGAATCTCTCAAGTGATTCTCTTCGAATTTCTCCTCAGATTCTGATCGAATCTCTCTTGAGATTTTGTTCGAATCTCTCCTGATATGCTGTTCGAATCTCTCCTGAGATTATGTTCGAATCTCTCCTTAGGTTCTATTCGAATCTCTCCTGAGATTTTGTTCGAATCTCACCTGAGATACTGTTCGAATGTCTCCTGAGGTTCTGTTCGAATTTCTCCTGTGATTTTGTTCGAACTTCCCCTAAGATTCTGCTCAAATCTCTCCTGAGATTCTGTTCAAAACTCTTCTGAGATTCTGTTCGAATCTCTCCAGAGATTCTATTCGAATCTCTCCAGAGATTCTATTCGAATCTCTCCAGAGATTCTGTTCGAATCTCTCCAGAGATTCTGTTCGAATCTCTCCAGAGATTCTGTTCGAATCTCTCCAGAGATTCTGTTCGAATCTCTCCAGAGATTCTGTTCGAATCTCTCCAGAGATTCTGTTCGAATCTCTCCAGAGATTCTGTTCGAATCTCTCCATAGATTCTGTTCGAATCTCTCCATAGATTCTGTTCGAAACTCTCCAGAGATTCTGTTCGAATCTCTCCAGAGATTTTGTTCGAATCTCTCCAGAGATTCTGTTCGAATCTCTCCAGAGATTGTGTTCGAATCTCTTCAGAGATGCTGTTCTAATCTCTCCAGAGATGCTGTTCGAATCTCTCCGAAGATGCTTTTTGAATCCCTCTAGAGATGCTTTTTGAATCTCTCCAGAGATGCTGTTCGAATTTCTACAGAGATGCTGTTCGAATCTCTACAGAGATTCTGTTTGAATCTCTCCTTAGGATCTAGTCGAATCTCTCCTGAGATTCTGTTCGAATCTCTTCTGAGATTCTTTTCGAAGTTCTCCTGTGATTCTGTTCGAATCTCTCCTGAGATATTGTTCGAATCTCTCCTGAGATTCTGTTCGAATCTCTGCTAAGATTCTGTTTCAATCTCTCCTGAGATTCTCTTTAAATCTCTCCTGATATTATGTGAAAATCACTCCTGAGATTCTCTTCGAATCTCTCCTCAGATTCTGTACAAAACTCTTCTGAGATTCTTTTCGAATCTCTCCTGATATTATGTGAGAATCTCTCCTGAGATTCTGTTCGAATCTCTCAAGTGATTCTCTTCGAATCTCTCCTCAGATTCTGATCGAATCTCTCTTGAGATTCTGTTCGAATCTCTCCTGATATGCTGTTCGAATCTCTCCTGAGATTATGTTCGAATCTCTCCTTAGGTTCTATTCGAATCTCTCCTGAGATTTTGTTCGAATCTCACCTGAGATACTGTTCGAATGTCTCCTGAGGTTCTGTTCGAATTTCTCCTGTGATTTTGTTCGAATCTCTCCAGAGATTCTGTTCGAATCTCTCCAGAGATTCTGTTCGAATCTCTCCAGAGATTCTGTTCGAATCTCTCCAGAGATTCTGTTCGAACCTCTCCAGAGATTCTGTTCGAATCTCTCCAGAGATTCTGTTCGAATCTCTCCAGAGATTCTGTTCGAATCTCTCCAGAGATTCTGTTCGAATCTCTCCAGAGATTCTGTTCGAATCTCTCCAGAGATTCTGTTCGAATCTCTCCAGAGATTCTGTTCGAATCTCTCCAGAGATTCTGTTCGAATCTCTCCAGAGATTCTGTTCGAATCTCTCCAGAGATTCTGTTCGAATCTCTCCAGAGATTCTGTTCGAATCTCTCCAGAGATTCTGTTCGAATCTCTCCAGAGATTCTGTTCGAATCTCTCCATAGATTCTGTTCGAATCTCTCCAGAGATTCTGTTCGAATCTCTCCAGAGATTCTGTTCGAATCTCTCCAGAGATTCTGTTCGAATCTCTCTAGAGATTGTGTTCGAATCTCTCTAGAGATTGTGTTCGAATCTCTCTAGAGATTGTGTTCGAATCTCTTCAGCGATTCTGTTCGAATCTCTCCAGAGATGCTGTTCAAATCTCTTCAGAGATGCTGTTCTAATCTCTCCAGAGATGCTGTTCGAATCTCTCCGAAGATGCTTTTTGAATCCCTCTAGAGATGCTTTTTGAATCTCTCCAGAGATGCTGTTCGAATTTCTACAGAGATGCTGTTCGAATCTCTACAGAGATTCTGTTTGAATCTCTCCAGAGATTTTGTTCGAATCTCTCCAGAGATTCTGTTCGAATCTCTCCAGAGAATCTGTTCGAATCTCTCCAGAGAATCTGTTCGAATCTCTCCAGAGAATCTGTTCGAATCTCTCCAGAGATTCTGTTCGAATCTCTGCAGAGATTCTGTTCGAATCTCTCCAGAGATTCTGTTCGAATCTCTCCAGAGATTCTGTTCGAATCTCTCCAGAGATTCTGTTCGAATCTCTCCAGAGATTCTGTTCGAATCTCTCCAGAGATTCTGTTCGAATCTCTCCAGAGATTCTGTTCGAATCTCTCCAGAGATTCTGTTCGAATCGCTCCAGAGATTCAGTTTGAATCTCTCCAGAGATTCTGTTCGAATCTCACCAGAGATTCTGTTCGAATCTCACCAGAGATTCAGTTCGAATCTCTCCAGAGATTATGTTCGAATCTCTCCAGAGATTATGTTCGAATCTATCCAAAGATTCTGTTCGAATCTCTCCAGAGATTCTATTCGAATCTCTCTAGAGATTCTGTTTGAATCGCTCCAGAGATTCTGTAAGAATCTCTTCAGAGATTCTGTTAGAATCTCTCTTGAGATTCTGATCGATTCTTACTAAATATTCTATTTAAATCTCTGCAGAGATTTTGTTCGAAATACTCCAGCGATTCTGTTTAAATCTCTCCAGAGATTATATTCGTATCTTTCGTGAGATTTGGTTTGAATATCTCCTGAATTTCTTTTCAAATCTCTCCAGAGCTCTTTTACAAATATCTCCAGAGATCTTTTTCGATTTTCTCCTGAGATTGTGTTCGAATGTCTCCTGATATTCTGTTCGAATTTCTCCTGGGATTCTGTTAAAATCTCTTCTGAGATTCTGTTCGAATCGCTCGTGAGATTCTGTTCGAATTTCTCTTGAGATTCTGTTCGAATCTCTCCTGAGAATCTGTTCGAATATCTCCTATGATTCTGGTCGAATCTTATTTGAGATTCTGTTTGAATGTGTCCTGAGTTTCTGTTCGAATCTCTCCAGAAATTCTGTTCGAATGTTCCTTTTTTGCTGAAATTCGAATTTCTGCAGGAATTTTGTTCAAATCTTTTCTGAGATTCTGTTCGATTCTCTCCTGAAATTCTGTTCGAATCTCTCCTGAGATTCTGTTCGAGTCTGTCAAGAGATTCTGTTCGAATTTGTCCTGAGATTCTGTTCGAATCATTCAGATGTTCTGTTCGATCAGATTCAGTTTAAAGCGTTCAGTTTACCTCACTTGAATGTATATAATTTTTAAATGTGCACTACCAGCCACTTGAAGCTACGAATCCAAACTTTCCCCAATGCGGAAGTCATCGATGCACGGCCAATAGCGACTAATGACTTCCACGAGCGTTGCACACTGATAAGACTCTCAACCGAGCCTGATACCGCTCATAGTTCAACGGGCATTTCGAGTGGCTCATAGTCAAGCGTGGTGTTTAGGCTAATCCACTGGACGCCTTCACGAGAAAAGCTGAGTAAACCACCCAGGCTGCACGCGCGAGCAGCCAGCTATTGTTTGGATTACAAACTCTGGGACCGGCAGAGGCCATCATATCATTGGCCGTTGTTTAACTTACAGTGTTTACTTAGCTGTGCTACTTAGGAGGATGCGAGTGCACTATTTCAAGCTTAGAGTCGAGCTACATTGTTAAACATTTGCAGTGACGCGACGGCTGATAAGACCGCAATGCCATTCGTCTCGCTTCAGTGTGTGTGGGATTTATTGCGACAATAGCTGGGGTTGGCCATGGGCGTAGCCAGGATTCCCAATATTCACCATACCTTATGTAATAGAAAAAGTCTGTGGATTTGATTGGTTTCGAAAGAAGTCCAAAAAAAAGTCTCCGGTAGAAATTCGTTTAGCGTTAGGTCCAGCTGCTCCAAGATTTCAGCAGTTATCCTAGAAAAAGTTATTCTAAAGATTTCTCGAATAAATTCTTGGGAATTCCTCTGGATTTTATGTTTTAGTAAGAGGGTATTTTCTTTAAGCATTTTTGCAATCTCGTATTATTCCGGCTGGTTCCAAACAAAGAAAAATGCAATGAGCTAGGTGGCTTGATCAAGACGAGCAGGATCGTGAAAGTGGGGGACAATCGAGAAATTGAAGCGAAACAGCCATGGACCGAGTTGGTTTGCGTAACATTGTTGCGCAGGTCATGTCTTGAAGGCAATGCCTCCCTCTGGTAACGTCCATGGGTTCGGCACGAACAAATGCATTTCTGTGAATACTGCGAAACTTCTGGGCGCCCCAAGCGAAGTCTGACCTTCCAGTACAAATGTAGATCTTCGCCTTTCCAAATGTGTCACTTCTCAACTGGAGCGCTTCCGGTAGAGAGCGGAGGGCAACTTGTCGTGCGTGTGACCAATCTCACGATGGATGCAATGACTAGCTCTAGGCCCCCTAGCCAGGGAAGAACAACAATTTAACGATAAGTGACAGCCAAATGATTCCTTTCCGTTCTCACTCGGCTGTCCGCCCACGATGCCTCCGATTCTGGTCTACCTTGAAGTGAAGTGCCCACCTAGCTTTTCCGGAGGAAGCCCACATCTAGGCGAAGTCGATCTTTCGTCCATTGTCTCTAATTAAGCAATCCAGTTCGGCCTCCTGCTTCAGTCCAGAGTAACTACGCTCAGAGCGCAAAACGCTGTCGAGACAATGACTGCTCCTCACGCGATCAATTGCAGTCAAGCGAATTTTAATTTTACACTTTATTAATTCAATCACACCAACGAATGGGGCACGACATGCAGAATTGGAGTATGCTCGCGTATGCTCACACTAACATGCTTGATGGGGACAGGTTTGCCTTTTCGCACGAGACATTGTGCAGCAACACTTCTTGGCACGCGTTTCCTTCTTTGGGAAGACGTTGTCCAAAACTTTTCCATAGGAGGCGATTCCACAGGTGGGCTGCTCGGGGAGTCAGGCAGTCGACAAAGTTTGCACATGGTTGGGTAGGACAGCACCATCTTCCTCACCACCCAGATCGACATCCCATCGCACTATGGGTCAGAATGAAAAAGGTCGCGTCAAAAGTACAAATACTTTTTAATAAAATTAATTTTAAAGGGTGCGACATACACACAAATATTTGCCAAAATTCGCACGTTCAAACAATCATCTTCAAACATTAAGGGAGCAAAATAAAACATGTTATGAATATTTTCCCATGTTTGTTTTATTCAATTTCAATTCCACATCCAAATGCATGACCTTTTTTCTTTACACTACTCATAAGGTCCTGTACAACACATAGACCAATTTATTTTTTGCGTGGCAGTCATTTTTTTCTTCACATCTTCCTCCGATTTCACATCCTTAGGATGCTTCCGAAGTGTCTGCTTCATGATGGCTCAGTACTTTTCAATTGGCCGCAGTTCCGGTGCGTTTGGGGGGTTGCGATGCTTCGGCACGAAACTGACTTCCTTACATCTCGAACTAAACTGTTGAGGATCATCTTGAAAGCTTGAACTACCCGTTTGCTTTTTTTTATTTACAATCGCTGGTCAAAAGTTCGCGATACAAATTTAAAACATGCGACAGTAATCCCTACAGCGATTTCCACAAGTATTTAATAAGGGATTTCGTCACACATCCCTCCAGGATTTCTTCCTAATATTCCTCCAGGATAAACTTTAGGTCGCAACCACCTTTCTTAGATTGGTTCCGATAGGGCTCCAGGAATACTTTCAGAATTTTTTCTAGCAAATCTACTATAAGTTCCTCCAGGGATTATACAGAGGTTTCTTTTTCGCAAGCAGGTTCCTAAGTAATTCCTATAGGAATGCTTCCAGTCATTCTTCCAGTAATATATTGGCTGGAATTTACCCAATGAATCCTCCAGGGATTACTCCAGAGATTCTTTCAGGGATTCTTGAAGCGATTTCTCCAGAAATACTTCAAGAGATTCCTCCATAGATTCTTCCAGGAAAATCTCTATAGAGATTCTTGCTGAGTTGTCCTCAAGGATTTCTCCACAAACTCTTCCAAGGATTACTCCAGATATTTCTTCAGAAATTCTTCCAAGGATACTTAAAAGGATTTCCCGAAGTAATTCTTTCAAAATTCCTTCAGGAATCACTCCGGAAAGTTCTCCAGGGATTGTAACTGGCATTTTTTTTAGGAATTCGACCTCTCTCGAGATCCTACTAGAAATTACTTTACGTATTTATCATAGAATTCCCCAAGAGTTTCCTCCAGGAATTATCCCAGAGAAACCTCCAGGGAAATCGCTACAGGAATTAAAGATATTATTGTAGGAGTCTCTGGAGGGATACCCGAGGAAGTTCCTGAAAAAAATCCTTTGAACATTTTTTGGAAGATCCTGTGTAGAGATTTTTCTGAATTAATCTGGGGAAATCCATGAACTAATCTCTGGAGAAATTTGAGGAGAATTTACTTGAGACAATACTTCTAAAAAGATCCCTGATAAATGCCTGGGAAATATTTCAAATTCATATCTGAAAATAAAGAAGGATTAGGGTAGGTGTACCAGTTATGGCCATAGTGGTTCCTTATTTCGCCATACGTGATAACTTGAATTTATTCACATTTTGGAAATTTTTGTGTGTTTTAGGATAAAGAATGTATCTTGATGTTGAAACATTCAAAAATATTAAGGTGATTATAAAACGAAGCCACACCTCAAATTTTCAAGAGCACAAGACTTGAGAACCAAACAGCGCTCCGCGTAGAAAATCTATCCCATTGGTCACCACCAGCAAGCAAGCAATTTGATTCGTTTTCAACGCGATCTGTTGTCAGATACTCTCGTCTTGTGCACTTGAAAACTCAAAGTTTGGCTTCGTTTTATAATCACCTTAAAAATGTGAAACTAATCGAAATTTTACATATGGCCAAATAGGGAACCACTATGGCCATAGCTGGTACACTTTCCCTAGTTCAGGGAAATCGGTTGTTAGTAATATACAGTAGCAGTGACATTTTGACGATCAATAAATAAATCAAACATTGCATGCTACGACCATCAGTTACGGAACCACAGTCGTGTTTGTTCGAACCGTGTATTTAATATAGAGTAAAGTGGGGCAAAAGTTCGAGTGGGGTAAGAGTTTCTTTTTAAGATTTCTAGCTCAATTCAAAACAAATCTCATAAATGTCATTGTGGTTCGAATGCTATTCAAGTAAGAGACTTTTACTCCAAATATCATAAAAATCGATTGAGATTTGGAAAAGTTTTGGCTATTTGTTGTTTTTCGACGTGAATATTGTAATTTTTGGTCAAACTTTCGTTGCATGGAACCAATTGAAGATGAAATATTTTTCAATATTTTATATAAGGGCGTTTCTAGGCCTATCATAAGGTTGCTTTGACGTGTATTAGATTTTGCATAAATGCTTGAAAACAATTTTTGGCCCATAGTGGGGCAAAAGTTCGAATCAGCGGGGCAAAAGTTCGACCCATGTATAAAATCTCGGAAAAATTTTCAAATTGCCTAAAATCCACATATTATCTTCAAATTTAGTTAAATTTGCCTGATCGTGTGAAAACTGTCAGCAAAATTTTACATTTCCACTTAGTTTTGCGAAAAACTGCTATTTTTGAGTATATTACAATTAACCCGGTTTTGGGCAATTTTTTGATGAAAATTTAGTGTGTATTTTTCGGAAAACTTAAGTTTACGGCTGGTGTAAAGTATGCCTGTCATAAAAGGATCGATATTTAGTGTTTTAGCCAGCGAACTTTTGCCCCACACTAGATTCGAACTCTTGCCCCACCGGTGGGGCAAAAGTTCGAATAAGACAATAAATTTTGAAACTGTTATAACTAAAAATGGGTAAATATTTTGACACAAGTTTGTTCAGCAAAATTTTAGCCAATATGTTAAAGGTTCACTGTATGGTATTTGTTTTGTTTTAACTGCTATTGTTTTCCTGGAAACTTTGATTATACCACTAAGGTCGAACTTTTGCCCCACCTTACTCTATGGGCGAACAGTTCCTTTTTACAGAACCTCAAACAGTTCGCGCGAATATTGAACGAATTTATTTGAACGAACGTTCGTGCTCTGCACGCACTGTGTAATCAAAGGTTCTTTAGATGCAAGATACAAATTTTCAAACTCAGCAGTCCACGCGCAGTGAACAGTTGCAAAAAACTGTCGAAAACAGTGACAGTGTTTGAAGACGAATTCATAGTGCAACTATGAATCCAGCGGAATACTCTGAAACCCAAAAAATCAATTGAAAGTGAGTCCATAGAAGTAAGTTAATGATACACTTTTAATTGGATCAAATAATCATTGGATTTTACTTGTAGATTTGTAAGCTATCAAGAGATGCCAATTGTGCCCGCTTCGTAACCATATTAGGGTAAGTGTTCTCTTAGTTGAGGGTGTTCCTATAGTTGCGGTAGTGCCGTTTTCACTGATTTTATTACATTAGCCACAGAATCGACACTGCCAATCGACGAATTGGCTTGTTGATACACGGAATAGTTGAAAAGAGCGTTCAAATTGCTTTAAAACTGATTAAATATCACTAAAATTGCTAAAACTGTTCTTCACGGTGGTCCCCTGACCGTTATTATCAGAAAAAAATCTCCATCAAATCTGTGCTCACAAGTCGATTTCTATAGCGATTCAGTTTAATTTACTTGCAATTGTTATTACCTGTTGTACATCGAAGAGTAGTATATGTCAAGGAATACTTTACGAGGTAAGTTTTCGGTTATGGATAACAGTGTATGGAATAAAATAAAATTAAAAACGTAGAAAGCAGCGATACAAAATGGAAGAAAACAATGCAAAGTTTAGAACATCTAGGGGGGTCCGTAGTATTGAGGTTACGCTTTCGCTTCATAAGCGGAAGGTCATGGATTCAATTCCCAGCCCCTCCACAAAAAAACCCGTCCAGCCACCAGAAGACGCCGCACGGAGGACCGTGCTTTGGGGGAGCACATCCATCCTCCGTTAGTATCAGATGGTGACTGAGACAAACTGACCCTCTTCGTAGGCAGCTAGCCTCAAACGACTTAGAAACACGGTAAAATGAACCACCGCAAAAGCAAAGGACTATGGCTTATGGAAATCGATTGGACTGAACAGCAGAGCTCTCTCCTACCTGCTCAGGTGTGAGAGTAAAAGATTAGAAGAGAGTGAAAGCAGATGTAAATATAGATTAGTTAAAAATAGATCTGTATCGGTATAGTAGATACGGATGAACTGATTCCGGCACAGTAGTGGCCACGAGCACGGAGTGCCTTTCAAACAAAAAAAAAAAAAAGTGTTGAACTTTTATCAATCGTCCTCTGGATCATTATTTTACTTAATTTTTACTTTAAACATTGAAAAAATCTAGCTGATGTCAAAAAAATGATGAATCTTGTTTTTTCTCCCTTTCAAAATTTTCGGATTTTTGAAGGGGGGGGGGGGTCTGACATAAAAGAAAATTAATATTTGTATCAGCCTTAGAATAAAAAAACACTGAACACAAAACTTTTAGAGGAAATCCTTATTTACTTACTAATGCTGGCTCTACGTCCTTCAAGACATGACCTGTGTCACAATGTTACGCCAACTAACTTGGTCCATTGCTGCTAACCTCCAATTTCTCGATCGTCCCACACTTCCAAGATCCTGCTCCACTTGGTCAAACCACCTAGCTCGTTGCGCTCCCCTTCGTCTTGTATCGGCCGGATTTAAGGTGAACACCATTTTTGCGGGATTGCTGTCCGGCATTCTCATAACGTGTCCCGCCCATCGTACCCTTCCAGCTTTGGCGACTTTCTGGATACTGGGTTCACCGTAGATTTGCGCAATCTTTGCGCAATGGTTCATTCTTCTCCTCCATACACCGTTCTCACATACTCCGCCGAAGATCGTCCTAAGCACACGTCGTTCAAAAACTCCTAGCGATTGCAGGTCCTCTTCGAGCATTGTCCACGTCTCATGCCCGTAGAGGACTACCGGTCTTATCAGCGTCTTGTACATGGTACTCTTAGTACGGAAGTGAAGTTTACCAGACCGCAAGGTCTTGTGGAGTCCGTAGTAAGCACGACTTCCGGCAATGATACGTCTTCGAATTTCTCTGCTGCAGTTGTTATCCGACGTTATCAATGATTCGAGGTAGACAAATTCGTCCACTACCTCGAACTCATCCCCGTCGATCATCACGCGTCTGCCAATGCGAGCTCTATCGCGCTGGGTTCCTCCAGCCAGCAGATATTTCGTGTTCGACGTATTTAGCATCAATCCAACCCGATCTGCTTCACGTTTCAGCCTGGTATACTGTTCAGAAACCACCTGGAACGTTCTTCCGAGCCCGCTCGTTTCATAACACCTTCTAGCGCAATATTGAACAGGAGGCAGGAAAGACCATCGCATTGTCGAAGTCCTTTGCGTATTTCAAACGGGTCCGATAATGCACCCGAAATCTTCACACACCACTGTACCCTATTCATCGTTGCTTTGATGAGTCTAGTAAGTTTCCCGGGAAACCATTTTCGTCCATAATCTTCCATAGCTCTTCGCGGTCGATGGTGTCATAGGCCGCTTTGAAATCGATGAATAGGTGGTGCGTAGGGACTTGATATTCGCGACACTTTTGGAGGATCTGTCGCAACATAAAGATTTGGTCTGTCGTTGATCGCCCGTCCACAAAACCGGCTTGATAACTTCCCACAAATCTGCTTGCCAGTGGCGATAGACGGCGGAAGATGATCTGGGAAAGCACTTTATAGGCTGCGTTAAGAATGGTGATCGTTCGATAGCTCTCACATTCTAACTTGTCACCCTTTTTGTATATTGGGTATATTATTCCCTCCTTCCACTCCTCCGGTAGCTGTTCTGTATCCCAGATCCTGGCTATCAATCGGTGCAGACAAGTGGCCAACCTGTCCGGACCCATTTTAATAAGTTCCGCTTCAATACCATCCTTTCCAGCTGCTTTGTTGTTCTTGAGCTGTTTGATAGCATCCTTAACTTCATCTATTGTGGGAGTTGGCACGTCTCCCTCATCCGCCGTACTGATGAGCCATTTCTCCTGCTGTTTTGATCTTCCTTCTCTGCGCCGTTTAGGTGTTCATCGTAGTGCTGCTTTCATCTTTCAATCACCTCACGTTCGTCCGTCAAGATACCTCCATCCTTATCGCGGCACATTTCGGCTCAAGGCACAAAGCCTTTGCGGGATGCATTGAGTTTCTTGTAGAAATTACGTGTTTCTTGAGAACGATACAGTTGCTCCATCTCTTCGCACTACAACTCTTCCTGGTGGCGCTTTTTATCCTGGAATAGATGGCTTCCCAGACAACCAGAAGTCGCATAACAGTTTACGAACAAAGTCGTTTATTTACACAAATTTCATCACACCCGCACAACATGGTGGATGATATCGTTTGATCGATGAGTTTCCTCGCATAAATCGCTATTTTATGAGTTCATATGTACATTCCGTTTCGTCCCGTATACTCGTATAAAGTAAGTCGGATCAATCCGTAGCAGCTGTCAAATCAATTTTGTTATCATAAATTAAGTCGCATAAGAGTACAGACTAGTTCGCAATAAAATTTATACACTCGCATTACATGTTAGTTTTCATCATATAAAATATGCACGTATATCGCCTCCACTTTTGTACGCATAAGGCCTTTTCGCAACATCTTATATGTGAAACTTTGCGCACATAAGCATCGCATAACGCAAAAGGTGATTTCGTTATATGTACATTCTGGTTGTCTGGGTTTGCTATCTTCGCTTCTGTTTGTATCGTTCCAGGTTTTGACGGGTGCCTTGCTGCAGCATCATCGCCCGCGCTGCATTCTTCTCGTCCAAAACCGTCTGACACTACTCGTCGAACCAACCGTTCCGTCGATTTTCTTTCACGAACCCAATGGCACCTTCCGCTGCGTTGTTAATGGATGCTTTGAGACTACTCCAGAAGTCCTCAAGAGGGGCTTCGGTAAGCTCTCCGTCTTCCGACAACACTGCCTCAAGGCTTTGTGCGTAATCAGTTGCGACTTCAGGTAGCTTAAGTCGTTTTCAGATTATACCGTGGCGGGCGTTGGTACCGAATGAGCGCTGAACTTCCCTATAATCGGTGTAAATTCCTCTTCCTGGCCAACCTGAGCGTTGAGATCTCCGATAACGATTTTGACATCATGGCTTGGGCAGCCGTCGTATTCACGTTCCAGCTACGCGTAGAAAGCGTCCTTATCGTCATCGCCACTTGCTAGGTGAGGGCTGTGCACGTTGATTATGCTGATATTGAAAAAACGGCCTATGATCCTCAACTTGCACATTCTGTTGTCGATTGGCCACCACCCTATCACGTGCCTCTGCATTTCACCCATCACGATGAAAGCTGTGCCCAGCTCATGCCTGTTGCCGCAGCTCTAGTAGATTGTATAACCATTCTTATATGTTTGTACCGTCGACACTTTCTGCAAACCTCCTACAGCGCTACAATGTCGAACTTGCGAACCCTCAATAATTCGGAAAGAATGCGGGGGAAGTAAATTGAGAGGCTTAAAGTTCCATGATCCGAGTTTCCAATCATTAATCCGTATTCGATGCCTGGACCACAAATCGGGTCTATTTTATACCTGCAGGTACACGAAGTACCAATGGTACGCATTGTCCAGTCATTTACCACCCACAATTTTTAGCTACTGGTTGCAAAAGTTTCATAACACTTTATAAATATTGATTGTTTACATCAAATTTAAAGTATGAATTATTAAACTTTTTTTGTTGACTAATCCAACAAACATGCAGAGTAGGACCTAAACTTTCAGTTCAGATATACAGTGGTCACACTATTATGGGTCACCCACTAATATGGGTCATTTCCATTTACATTGCATGCGAAACAAAGTGACTAATAATCGTGACAAGGTGACCCATAATAGTGTAACCACTGTAATTTAGTTGAAGGTGCACGATAAAATTTGGATTAAATCGATTTTTTCAACAAGCCAGCAGTTTCCATACAAAATTCTTCTTTTCTCTTATATGGAAAAATACAATACTTCTCTGAACCACGAAAAAATAAGTTTTGACCATCGGAAGTATTATGAACTTTGTGAAGTTTGCATTCTGTGGCAAATTAAGCAATAAATTTCCATACAAGTTAGCAAACTTGCATACAAGTTGTCTGAAATATTCACATTTTTATATTTACATCTTCAACACTCAAAATCTTAAAAACTAGACGTGATGTGATATTTTTGAAAAAAAAACCAATGGATTCAGCAACCCTTAATTAGGTTAACAGCGGTATTTTGGTGCTTGTGACAAAAAAACGTGTTCCGCAATTTTTGATATCTGGCCCACGGTGCATTGCATCGATGCCAACAAAGTTCGCTCTGAGGTTTCGACTTGTAACCCGGTCGTCATTTGCACTCGCTGTGGTGTTGGTCGTTCGTTCAGAGGGTCATGATTTGGAACAATAAGAGCAAATAAGTTATTACCGGATGTGTGTTGGTTGCAAGAAGGCGCGGTAGCTCTACGTTACAGACCAAGTGTGTGTAGAAGCACTTTTGCGGTTGTCTTGAAATACCATATTTGAAAGTTTTGCGAACAAGGCTAAGTTTTTCATTTAAGGGTGTAGCTGAAGATTCAAACATCCAAGATATCATGGAATTTACATGAAATTCCTTCAAGTACAGCTTCATAATTTAACATTTTTTATGTCAGTGTTAAAAAATCTGGAGAAAAATCATCTCATCAGCGTACAAATAAATCATTTTCAGGGTCACTAAAAATATAGATATAATTTAGCAAAATGTCGGATCTAATTAGGCCAAAATTTAACAGCACCGTTTCCCACGCGAGCCAACAAAATATATTAAACGACCGAAATGAACTTTTGGCCGCATCACGTCGTATATGTTCCATCGCGAATTCCTAAAACTCCATTTGAAGCACTTGGTTTATAAAATTGGATGAACTGCAATAGCGGTCAGCGGGAGAATAAGCGAAAAACTTTCTGTTGATCTATTCACCTTGTGGTACTATTGTTTTGTCCTCAAGGTATATCTATGCAAAAATTTCGTCCACTTTGAACGTAACACACTAACTTTTTGTGCAGAAATGTGCTTTCAATTTTTCGTTGAACCCGTTAGCGAAAGCTTCGTTCGTTTATTCACTGAACATGGTTGCAACCACGAACAAAAGGAAGGGTTAGTCTCTGAATTCATAACTTGCTCCCAAAAAAGTGGGTTTTTGAACTGTTACTAAAAGTGGCAAAAGAGTGTCCAAGTTGGTGTAAAATTTTGTAATAAAATTGTTATTGGACTCCATTTCTCTAATAAACCCAAAAACTTTTTTCAAAATTTTTGAATTGGAATGCTCAATCTTTGAATAGTGAAAAGGACGAGCTGTTAAATTTTCTAACCGCTAACAGCATACATGTAGCAGTTACGACTGAAACTTATTTAAACATGGATCCAATCTCAAAAGCGATCCAAACTTTTTTGTTCATCGTAATGATCGACTGGATGGAGCATGTGGTGGAGTTGCAATCATCATTCATAGGCGTATGAAACATCAACTTTTTTCGTCTTTTGAAACCAAAGTTTTTGGAACTATGGAAATACATTAAAAAAATATACTTTCATAACAGCCTATTTGCCTTTTCAACGCACTGGGCAGCAAGTTAATTTGCTTCAAACTAACCTGCGAAAATAGGTTCATAAGAAACCAATATTTTTGTCATTGATGACTTTAATGCAAAATGTCACTCATTAAGTAAGGCAAATGCAGTGTTCGGCATTAAAGTTTCCAATGACCAATATATTTACCTCAAAAAGTAAATTAAGCTGAAGATTGTTGTAGACAAGCCTTGAAAACTCAATACCTTTTCCAGCGGCCAAACCAAAGGTTCACTTTCCAAAAACCACGCACATGCTTTTGATTGAAAGAGTGCATGGTCAACCGACAACCGAAAATACATCCCACAATCCACCACACCAACAGCAATATGTTTTCCAGTCAGTCTACAGTACAGTTTAGCTCTAGCAGAGAGGACAAATAGAGACAGCAGATAGAAAGCAGTGAAACATTGTAGCAGATGTCGCCCGGTTTGGAACCGATTTTCACCAACTACCGGAAAACCAGTCCAGTGGGGCGAAAAGTTGGAACTTTTTCAAACCGCAAAACGTCACGCCAAGAGAAACGGCATTGTAGGTTGCTGCTAAACGTTGAAATCTCACTTTGAGCAGTAGAGGTGTCGTAATTTTTATTTCAAATTATCGATTGCATTTGTATGATAAATCGAATTTGAGGATCGACCTACAGATAATCTGAATAAGGATTTTTATTTTATTTTTATTTTTTTCAACAATTGTCAAATTATTCACATGGTAGCTTAACATCTTCTGAGCACAACAGTAGTTTTTTGTTCAGATTTTTCGCATCTCTAAATTGCAAGAAATCAACAAAAATCGTAAACAAAAATTTTCGTTTCACGAGACGTTTCAAATCAGCTGATCTTGAAACAGTTTGACAGTTCTTCTATGAAAAAGACAGCCCCATGTATGCACTGGTCATCCATCCATGTAAACAAATGCTAACATGGAACTGTCACATGAAAAGGCCTATTGGAAGCTGGCTAACATAATGACAGCTCGATTTTTACCAAAAAAAAAATGAGTGGTATCGGTTCAATGTGCGCAGTTTATTCACAAATTCCAAAGGTGACAATGGTGCGATAATGGATACTAGGTTGTCCAAATGAACTTTTAAACTACTTTTTCAAAAAACAATTTCTATTAGCAGCTATAAAAATGGCATAATTTGAAACGTTACTATAATATAATGATGATTTATTTGACGTTCACCAATTTTTGAAAATAATCATTTGAATAATTTTCAAATTTTATAAACTATTTTGTTTGTATCATTTTCTAGTTACGACATCCCTAAACGTATACCCACCAGGGAAGCAGCAAGCTGACAAGCGGGTGATGTTTTCGTTGGTTGAATTTACTTAACACATTAACCGAGTAGTGTAACTGAAATGGGGTGACACCGAATCGACATTAGGGGTCCATTGTTTTAGGTGCTAATCGAGTCACATTATTCACACCAGAAGACCGGTTGATTCAGTAATGTGTCTGCTGGTCGAAACTCTCTACGATGTTTACTGGCGGGATGCGCCTCGATATCATACATTGAGTAACGTTGGGGAACAAGCAAATCGTGACGCTCACTAGTCGCTGGAACATGCGATTTCGTCCATCTAACCAAGTAATAACCGTTGCTAAAGGAACTTCTCACGGTTGAACAGTTTCTGGCAGATTAGTTCTACATTGTAGATAAATATATGCGTGATACACCGTGTATGCTATAAAGATAATAATGATGTTCCATGAACATGTTCATTATATAAATTAATGTAAGTTTTTATGTCTTTAAACAGAAAATTGACGAGGGAGAACACTAATATTTCAGTTCGGTATGATTGCTGAACAGCTTACAGCTTAGCTTCGGTAGAAGAAAACTCTCTGAAACAATTCGAGCAAAGGGAGGGGCTCTGGGAGAATTTGTGGAGAGATCCGAACAGAGTCATGTAAGATAATTAAATATAAATTTTGGAGAGATTCAACTTAAGTCTCTGGAGAGATTCAACCAAAATCACTGGAGATATGCAACCAGAATCTCTGTACAAATTCAAACAGAATCATTTAAGAGATTCAAACAGAATCTCTGGAGAGATTCAAACAGTACCTTTGAAGAGATTCTAACTGAATCACAAAGATTCGAAAAGAATCTCTGTAAAGATTCGAACAGAATCTCTGGAGAGATTCGAACAGAATTTACGGAGAGATTCAAACAAAATCTCTGTAGAGATTCGAACAGAATATCTGTAAAGATTCTTACATAATCTCTAAAGATATTTGAGCAGAATCTCTGTAGAGATTCGAACAGAATCTTCGTAGAAAATTTAACAGAATTTCCGTGGAGATTTGAACAAAGTCTCTGTAAAGATTCGAGAAGAATCTCTGTATAGAACTTACACAATAGCTGTAGAGATTCGCACAGATTCTCTGTATAGATTCGAACAGGATCTCTCAAGCATAATCTCTATAGAGATTCCAGAAGAATCTTTGTAGAGATTCGAACAGAATCTCTATAGACATTCGAGCAGAATCTCTGTAGACATTTGAGCAGAATCTCTGTAGAGTTTCGACCAGAATCTCTGGAGAGATTCCAACAGAACCTCTGAAGAGATTCCAACAGAATGTTCGGAGAGATTTGAATAAAATCTCTGCAAAGATTCAAACAGAATCTCTGTAGAGATTAGAACAGAATTTATGTAGAGATTCGAGCATTTTCCGAAGATATTTTTAAAGAATCTTTGTGGAGATTATAACAAAGACTCTGTATAGAACAATCAGAATAGCTGTAGAGATTCGAACATATTCTCTGTATGTATTCAAACAAAATCTCTGTAGAGATTTCAAAAGAATATTTGTTGAGATTCCAACAGATTTTATGAAGAGATTCCAACAGAATTTCTGAACAGAATCTGGAGAGATTCTAACAGAATCTCTGGAGAGATTCTAACAGAATCGCTGGAGAGATTCTAACAGAATCTCTGGAGAGATTCTAACAGAATCTCTGGAGAGATTCTAACAGAATCTCTGGAGAGATTCTAACAGAATCTCTGGAGAGATTCTAACAGAATCTCTGGAGAGATTCTAACAGAATCTCTGGAGAGATTCTAACAGAATCTCTGGAGAGATTCTAACAGAATCTCTGGAGAGATTCTAACAGAATCTCTGGAGAGATTCTAACAGAATCTCTGGAGAGATTCTAACAGAATCTCTGGAGAGATTCTAACAGAATCTCTGGAGAGATTCTAACAGAATCTCTGGAGAGATTCTAACAGAATCTCTGGAGAGATTCCAACAGAATCTCTGGAGAGATTCTAACAGAATCTCTGGAAAGATTCTAACAGAATCTCTGGAGAGATTCTAACAGAATCTCTGGAAAGGTTCTAACAGAATCTCTGGAGAGATTCTAACAGAATCTCTGGAGAGATTCTAACAGAATCTCTGGAGAGATTCCAACAGAATCTCTGGAGAGATTCCAACAGAATCTCTGGAGAGATTCCAACAGAATCTCTGGAGAGATTCCAACAGAATCTCTGGAGAGATTCTAACATAATCTCTGGAGAGATTCTAACATCATCTCTGAAGAGATTCTAACAGAATCTTTGGAAAGATTCAAACGGAATCTTTGGAGAGATTCTAACAGAATCTCTGGAGAGGTTTAAACAGAATCTCTGGAGAGATTGGAACGGAATCTCGGGAGAGATTCAAACAGAATTTCTGGAGAGATACAAACAGAATCTTTGGAGAGGTTCAAACAAAATATCAGGAAAAATTAAAACAGAATCTCTGAAAAGATTCAAATAGAATCTCTGGAGAGATTCTAACAGAATCTCTGGAGAGATTCTAACAGAATCTCTGGAGAGATTCTAACAGAATCTCTGGAGAGATTCTAACAGAATCTCTGGAGAGATTCCAACAGAATCTCTGGAGAGATTCTAACAGAATCTCTGGAAAGATTCTAACAGAATCTCTGGAGAGATTCTAACAGAATCTCTGGAAAGGTTCTAACAGAATCTCTGGAGAGATTCTAACAGAATCTCTGGAGAGATTCTAACAGAATCTCTGGAGAGATTCCAACAGAATCTCTGGAGAGATTCCAACAGAATCTCTGGAGAGATTCTAACATAATCTCTGGAGAGATTCTAACATCATCTCTGAAGAGATTCTAACAGAATCTTTGGAAAGATTCAAACGGAATCTTTGGAGAGATTCTAACAGAATCTCTGGAGAGGTTTAAACAGAATCTCTGGAGAGATTGGAACGGAATCTCGGGAGAGATTCAAACAGAATTTCTGGAGAGATACAAACAGAATCTTTGGAGAGGTTCAAACAAAATATCAGGAAAAATTAAAACAGAATCTCTGAAAAGATTCAAATAGAATCTCTGGAAAGATTCAAACAAAATCTCTGGAAAGATTCAAACATAATCTCTATAGAGATTCGAACAGAATCTCAGGAGATATTCAAACAGAATCTTTGAAAAGATTCGAACAGAATCTCTTTAAAGTTTCAAACAATATCTTTGTAGAGATTGAAAAATGATCTCTGGAGAGATTCAAACAAAATCTCTGGAGAGATTCAAACAGAATTTTGGAGAGATTTAAACAGAATATCTAGAGAGATTCAAACAGAATCACTGAAAAGATTCGAACAGAATCTCTGGAGAGATTCAAACGGAATCTCTGGAACGATTCAAACAGAATCTCGGGAGAAATTGAAACAGAATTTCTGGAGAGATTCAAACACAATCTCTGGAGAGATTTCAACAGAATCTCTGGAGAGATTCTAACAGGATCTCACGAGATATTCAAGAAGAGTCTCTGGAGAGATTCAAACTGAATTTCTGTAGAGATTCTAATAGAATCTCTAGAGAGATTCAAACTGAATTTCTGGAGAGGTTCAAACATAATCTCTGGAGAGATTCGAACAGACTCTCTGGAGAGATTCAAACAGAATCTCTGGAGAGCTTCGAACAGAATCTCTGGAGAGCTTCGAACAGAATCTCTGGAGAGATTCGAACAGAATCTCTGGAGATATTCAAGAAGAATCTCTGGAGATATTCAAGACGAATCTCTGGAGAGATTCAAACAGAATTTCTGGAGAGATTCAAACAGAATCTTTGGAGGTATTCTAACAGAATCTCTGGAGAGATTCTAACAGAATTCAAACAGAATCTCTGGAGATATTCAAACAGAATTTCTGGAGAGATTCAAACAGGAAATCTGAAGAGATTTCAACAAAATCTCTGGAGAGATTCAAACAGAATTCCTTTGCAAATATTGAGACAGAACCTCTAGAGAGATTCATACAGAATCTTTGTAGGGTTTCGTACAGAATCACTGGAGATTTCAACCAGAAGCTCTGGAGAGAGGGTAATCGGAGAGATCTCTGGAGAGATTCAAACAGAAATTGAGTTTTTGTTGAGATATTGAAAAAGTTTCTGCAGAAATTTCAATCATATCCATGATAAATTCCACTTAAGTGCTTTCAATCAGGTATCAAACAACTCACGACCCCCTGCTGAAATGTAACAAGCACGCAACACGCATCAACGCATCGATTCGCACATTTTTGATTGCCCGCATAGAGTGCAGCAATAGCTTAACGAGAATGACACGCACAAAACAGCCTTCTTCCTCCATGCTCGTCATCTTCTCACGATGTTCAATCAACACACGCCCAATGACAACCCTGGCGGTGACTCCCATACAGACTATGCAGATTGGCCTGCAGCAATCGAACCTTGCGTGGCAGCAATCCCTTCAGCTGTCAATCCACTCACTAGCCCTAGTCGACGGACGGGTGGTGTTCTTGGATTTGCCTTAAAGCAGAGAGCACCAGAGGGACCCATCAATCCATCCATCATCATTTTTCTGCTTGTTCGTTAGCGAGCACACAATTGCATAAGGTTGGCCCCCACTGCGCGACTGGCACTCAATGCGGCAAAGTTGATCCTGAAATTTTCTAATTTATTTTGATCAAAGTGTTGAAACGATTGCAATTCCCATTTGCTTCACCCATCATACGCCACCTCGCCGCTCTTGAAAACGTGGAGCGTGGTTGAACAAAACTGCAAACCACTGATCAATCGGTCGATCGACAACGACAGTAAGCACCAATCCCATAGTGGGTCATTATGCTCGGTGTCTGTCTGTCGGGAAAACCGCGCGCCGCCAGGTGAGAGGAATAAAGTCATTGGCATCAATCAGTCAGCGTCTCGTCTGTCGGATTGGTGGTGGTGGTGGTGATCAATTCGTGGCGACATCCATCGGTGTAAAAACAAGGGGAAGGGGGCAGATCCCGCACCCCAGATTCCTGAAGCCCCCCGTAGACATTTTTATGATATTTAATATAAAATGGAAAAATTGTAATTAAATTCACATGGATGATTCTCCAGGGAAATCATAATTGAATTTTGGCTGATCAATGCACCAATGTATGTGGGCTTTTCTTAGTCGAGTGGTTAGAGTCCACGGCTATAAAGCAAAGCCATGCTGAATGTGTCTGGGTTCGAATCCCGGTTGGTTCAGGATCTTTTCGTAATGGAAATTTCTTTTACTTCCTTGGGGATAGAATATCATCGTACCTGCCACACGATATACGTCGTTGAAAGAATCCTGGCTACGCCAATGGCTGCATCCCAATGGAATGCACCAATTGTGCACCTTCACGGTCCATTGATTGGTTCAACGTTCATCATCGATCCATCGCGGCGCGGACTCCGTGCCGGCCAATCGCAGAAGACGGGCGAGATGATTGAGATCCGAGCCCATCCCAAATAGTGTAACGAAGCATCGAGGAAGTTATGAAGACGTTGTTGTTCAGCATCCAGTGCAATGATCCGGCACTACTGCTACAATTGCAGCGGTAATGACTGAGAAGGTTTTTGCCTATCCGAGTTGAGGGATTCCTTTTGTTCCTCAGAATTGCGCTTTGAAAAACGTTGATTGATTAGTTCACCTAGGAGCTGTGGGAGACTTTCTGACATTTCTCTTCTCTGTCCATTACGAAGTGTTCAGGAGTTCATAGCGAGTGAGGTCTCAGGATTCCACGTCGCATCCAGGTGTCCACGAAAGAAGAGATAAATTTTCATCCACTGCTGACCACCGCCAATCGTCTTTCGTACAGTGATCGAGAATGTCTCTGTTTCCCTTCCCACAACGGTCGATCAGTACGTGATCCACCGGTGGTTCCCTGTCCACCCTTTCCAGATGAAGCTCTCAGCAGCCCACGTAATGTTGTTTTACCGGGGATATGATTGATTATTGCGATTTGTATTACTTCTTTGTAATGAAAATGAAAAATCGACGATTGCCATTGCATGATAACTTCTTATTCGTTTGCGGCTATTCTGCCTGTTCACCCTTTCGCTATAAGGCGATTGTCAGACTAAGTACCTATCATCCGCAAGCTTTTGCCGCTAATAAAGCGAAAACCGTTATTTTTACATGAATTTCGATGTAAAAACAACCTATTTTTCGTTTTGTAAGCTTTTCGCATCATAACCCTTTCCAAATTTCATCTTCTTAGTGCGTAACATTATCCAAAGATTTTCGGAAATAACTCCCACCACTACCACCATCAACCACAACGTGCTAAGATCGAGATGACGATTTGCATATTGATTATGTCATTTATCTTGCGGGAAGATGTTCAATCAACGTCGGCTCGTTGCGCGTGCAATCGCTCATCGGTCGAGAGAACATGGGAATTCTAATCTCGCCGTCGTCGTTGCGCGCAGTTACAAACCTCAAGCATCCGTGATGGACAATTTATATTCCAGACATTTGAAATGTCACGCCGCCGCAGCCGTCGATGCACCGATTGAGGCGGAGGAGCGATTGAAGATGCACTTGTTTCCCTGATTCGTGAAGGTCAGGGTATGAAATATGGAAAAGCCATATTTTCTAACCGATTGAAGTCATTCGATGATGGCTAATGACTTCAATGAATGAATACAACGAATTGAAGAAAAAAAGATTGGATTGTCAGTTGGATTTGGTTGTCACAATGGTTTAGGGTTTGGCTTTTACTCTCCGTAGAGTTGCAAACAGACTCTCTTTGGAAATTCGTACAGAATCTTTGGAGAGATTAATACACAATCACTGTAGAGATTCCAACAGAGTCATTGGAGAAATTCAAAAAGAATCTCTGGAGAGATCAGATCAGAATCTCTGAAGAGATTAAAACGGAATATCTGTAGAGATTCAAACAAAATCTCTGGATCGTTTCGAACAGAATCTCTGTAGAGATTTAAAAAAAATCTCTGAAGAGACTGAAGAAGAATCGTAGGAGAGATTCGAACATAATGTCTGGAGAGATTCAAACAGAATATCTGTACAAATTCAAACAGAATCTTTGAAGAGATTCAAACAGAATCTGTGGAGCCATGTAAACGGAATCAAACCAAAATCTCTGAAGAGATTAAAAAAGAATCTCTGGAGAGATTGAAGCAGAATCTCTAGAGAGATTTAAACAAAATCTTTGGTGAAATTCAAACTGAATCCCTGGAGAAATTCAAACAGAATCTCTGTAGAGATTCAAACAGAATATCTAGAGAGTTTCGAACAGAATCTTTGTAGAGGTTTCAATCAAATCTCTGCTGATATTCAAGAACAATCGCTGGAGAGATTCATAAAGAATCTCTGGAGAGATTCAAACAGAATCTCTGAAGAGATTAATACAGAATGTCTGGAGTGTTTCATACAGAATCTATGTAGAGATTCAAACAGAATCTCTGGAGATTTTCAAGCAGAATCTGTGGAGGGTTTCAAACCGAATCTCTGGAGATTTTCTAACAGAATCTCTGGAGAGATTGAACTAAATCTTTGCAAAGATTCAAGAATAATCGCTCGAGAGATTCAAACAAAATATCTGGAAAGTGTCAAACAGAACCTCTGGAGAGCTTAAATCAGAATCTTTGTAGAGATTCAAACAGAATCTCTGTAGAGATCAAACCAGAATCTCTGGAGAGATTCAAGAAGAAAATCTGAGGGAGTCCATCAGAATCTCTTGAGAGATTCAAACAGAATCTCAGAATAGAATAAAACAGAAACTCTGGAGAGATTCAAACAGAACCTTTGGAGAAATTTAAACAGAATCTCTGAAGAGATTCAACCGGACCCTCTGGAGAGTTTCAAACAGAATCTCTGGAAATATTTAAACAGAATCTCTGGAGAGATCAAAAAAAAGTCTCTAAGAAGATTCAAACAGAATCTCTGGAGAGATTCAAACGGAATCTCGGGATAGATTCAAAGGGAATCTCTGGAGAGATTCAAACAGAATCTCTGGATATATTAAACAGACTCTCCGTAGAGATTCATGAAGAAAATCTGGAGAGAGTCAAACAGAATCTCTGGAGAGATTCGAACAGAACCTCTGGAGAGTTTAAAACAAATCTTTGGAAAGATTCAAACAGAATCTCTGGAATTATTTAAACTGAATCTCTGGAGAGATCAAAACAGAATCTCTGGAAAGATTCAAACAGAATCTCTAGATATATTCAAACAGAATCTCTGGAGAGATTCAAACAGAATCTCTAGATATATTAAACGAAATCTTTGTAGAGATTCAAGAAGAAAATCTGGAGAGAGTCAAACAGAATTTATTAAGACATTCAAACAATATCTCTGGAGAGAATCAAACAGAATATCTGGAGAGATTCAAGAAGAATTTCTGGAGAGATTGAAAAAGAACCTCTGGAAGGATTGAAACGGAATCTTTGGAGAGATTCAAACGGAATCTTTAGAAAAATACAAACAGAATCTCGGTAGAGATTCAAACCGAATCACTGGAGAGCTTCAACCTTAATCTCTGGTGAGATTCGAACAGAATCTCTGAAGAGATTCAAACACAATCCCTGCAGAGATTTAAACAGAATCTCTGGATAGATTTAAACAGAATATCTGTAGAGATTCCAACAGAATCACTGGAGAGATTTAAACGGAATTCCTCGAGAGATTTAAACAGAATCTCTGGAGAGATTTAAACGGAATCTATGGAGAGTTTCAAACTTAAGCTCCGGAGAGATTTAAACGGAATCTTTGGATAGATTCCAACGGAATCTCTGGAGAGATTCAAACGGAATCTCTGGAGAGATTCAGACGGAATCTCTGGAAGAATTCAGACGGAATCTCTGGAGAGATTCACACAGCTTATCGTATTGCAAGATAGCAACACAAATTTTGCTGCGCAAAAGTCAATATAACGAGTGATTAACTTTTTGTCAATCAGAGCAAGCAAATTAAAGTTCAGTGTAACGGTCCTCAATGCAAAGGTACGAATCTGTAACAAACAACTCGCAATTCAATTGATTGACAATCGTGACGATTGCATTGGTAACCTCACCCTCTCATTCAGAAATTCCAACTGCCCGAACCTAGCCCTAAAAGTTGTAAAACATCCGAGATCGATTTCCGGGCTCACGAGACCATTCATTAATAGCCGCGCAAATGTTTTCGTGTTTTTGTTTTATTTTGCTTCTTTTCGTTCGCCCTCTATACAATTTATTCAAATGTTGCAGGTGTTGACGCACGACACAATGATAGTGTTTAAAACAATTGATTTTTTTTTCAGGCCGCTAGCGATTCTCCCTTTGCCCGTTCCCCGAACACAATTATTGTCACGAATGGTTTGGGTTCGCATACACAAAGCGGTCGCTTTGGCGTTCGGAAAGGGATTACAATCTCAATTAAAAAAAATCCTATTTTGACATGAAAATTTTCAAGTTGATCTTCTTCTAATTGGCATTACGTTCTCATGGGGTCAGAGTCTGCTTCTCAGCTTAGTGTTCTTCCATAGTTAATAACTGAGAGCTTTCGCTGCCAAAGTAGCCATTTTCGCATTCGTATATCGTGTGGCAGGTACGATGATACTCTGTGCTCAGGGAAGCCAAGGAAATTTCCATTACGAAAAGATCCTGAACCGACTGGGATTGGAACCCAGACACCTTGAGCATGGCTTTGCTTTGTAGCCGCGGACTCTAACCACTCGGCTAAGGAAGGCCCCCTCCTCATGACATGACACTAAGAATTTCTACATTATATCCCGCAGGAATTGATACAGGTATTTGTCCAAAGATTTCACTTAAGTTCCCTTCAGAAGTTCATTTCGTGATTTTTACGGATTTTCTAAGGAATGCTTACAAAAGTTTCGTTTTAAGAAGTCAGACAAATCTACTAAGGATATTTACATACATTATCTAAGAAATTTTCGTCAGTAGTTCCATCAAAGATGCTCTCAGAATTTTTCAAGAAAAGTCAAAAGTCATCCAAAAAATTATGCAATTTTTCTTCGAACCTTTTTTCTAGAACTTCCTCCAAGATTCTCGTTAAGAACATTAGCAAGAACTCAACCAGTATTTTTTCCAGGCATTTTCCTGGATTTCCACAAAATTGTGTGTAAGAATTACTAGGATCTTGAGGAACTCTTGGAGGGTTACTTAAATAAATTGATATTTGCTATCCTGCAGGAAAACTTTAAAAACTATCAAACGGATTCCCTGAAGAAATTTGTGTATGAGAGATCGAAGGAATTATTTGAATGATCAAAAAGGTATTATTTGGTATGAAATTCTAAATTGCCAAATCATCTAGTCTGATTTTACCTAAGAGATTAATCGAGAAATTCTGAAAACTGCTGAATTGAACCTTAGAAGAACTACAACAATTTCTGGGTAAATGTGGATGAATTATTGTAGGAATTCATACGAAAATACCAGGAAGGATAACTAGAAAAACTGGCGTAAGAGTTCTTGTAGATGTCCCAGGAAAAATCATTGATAAACATGTTCAAAAACTCTGGAATGAACCTTTCTGGATTTTCTTGGAAAAACTGCTGTAGAAATCTTTGGAAAATCTCCTAAAGTTACAACTGGGGAAATCCATGAAAGAGTTAGTCAACAAATATCTGGAGTTTTTACTGAGAAATACTTACATCATAATCCTTGTGGGTATTTCTGAAGCATCGAAGTGTTCAAGGATTTCCTGTAGCAAATTCTGAAGTAATTCCTATAAGCATACTTTGAAATACCGCAGGAAGATTTTCTTGGAGAATTGGTAAAGGAATCTGAAGAGAAATTTCTGAATGAGACCCTGAAAGCATGTGAGAAAAAATCCCTAAAGAAAACATTAGCAGAATTTCTTAGGCTCTTTCTCGAGGTATCTGAAATAAAAATCGGAGAACCTGTGGATTAGAAGTCTCTAGAACCTTTTATATATCACAGAAGGATTCACTGCAAGAAGAATAAGGAAAAAGGTGTCGTCAATGACCATTTTTGTTAAAATACAGATTTTAGAAACCTTCCGTCAAAAATAGAAAGTTGTTAGGGACTTGCATCAAAAAATACCAATTCCCTAAAACGAGATTGCTACCAGCCCTGCTACAAGCTCTGTTAAGTTACCTCGGGTATGACTGACATGAATACAGTCTTTTTCAATTTTCTGTCAAGGATTCCATAAATTTGAAAATTTTCTGGACTTCCATGGACGTAAAGTTTTTTCTAACGTTTGTCCTACCCATGGTTTTGAATGTGGACGCGCCGCTGATAAAACCAATGACCTTCATTTTTGACATAGTATTTTAAATTCTATACAACGATTCTTTTCAACTTGATGTGAAATATGCGAAAATGATTCGATTCATTCTAGTTTTGATGGTTCCCAGTATTTCACTCACAGTGTGTAAATGGTTTTACAAGTTTTTACAATTGGGAAACGACCCTCGCCCTGATGGTTATCTGTACCCGGAAAATGCGCCCTCCATTGCCTTTTCGGCGGTGGAATGACGCACCTTTCCCGGTAATCGCCCTTGTAACGCTGCACCACAAACAAACAGACAAAACACTGACGAATTTACCATCGATCACATTTCAAACGATCATTACAAACCTCACAACAAGAGATAAGCGCCAAAGTACCTTAAATCACAGGTACCGAATTCCCGCAAAAGTTCATGTATTACTGAGAAAAGAAAAAAAGCAAAAAATAGTATTGAAGTTTGCTTCAACCCGTACGGGAGTATCTCTTCTTTAAATAATTTTCGAGGAATTTGGACTTTTAACATGTCGTTTAACATTGTTATAGTATAAGTACATTATTTTCTTCGACATCCACACCATAAAACTGGATAAAAATAAGTTTGAAATGAATTTCACGTGAGCTGGTTTTTGCTTCAAACGAGTCCATACACAAAATTATCAATTTCTATAAGTAAAAAATATTTGAACTGAGCAAATTTTGCTGAACTACCGGACTACAGAATGAAAATAAAAATATTTCACTAGTAACGCGGATGTGTTGGTTAGCCAATTTTCGGGAATCCAGTATCTGGGTATTAAAGTACGTTGGATGCGCGCCTGGTTTTCCTTCGTGTTTGACGTTTCACACTAGCGCTTTCTGCAGGTGTTGTTGCACATACTCGTAATTCATGCAATAGTGTACGGCAGGGATGCCAGGTTGGAAGACATGTCTTCCATTGGAAGACATTTGAGTAATGTGGAAGACATTTGGAAGACGGAAGATTTTTGGAAGACTTTTCAGAATTTGTGAAGACATTTGGAAGACAATTTTAAATTATTGGCATTTTTTAAATTCCTAGATTTGGAAAAAACAACATATGAGTTGGAAATTACAGAAACTCTTCTAGAAGATTTTTGCACAACTAAATCAAAACGATAGCGATCCCATATTCCGTTGAAAATTCTCCAAGGATTCCTACAGATATTGATTCGAGAATTCTGACAAGGATTCTTCCAGAGTTTCTTCTAGGAGATCTTGCAGATATTTATGAAGACATTCTAGTAATTCATTTAAGTATTGTTCCATAGAATCATCAAAGTTATTCATGGATTACTACAAGTACTTTTTGAAATCTGTTTCAGTATTACTCGTGTGTTTTTTACTTCATAAAAAAATTAAAAAGATTCATGTATGATTTTTTCCTGAGATTGCCACAATTTTTGCTTCTGAAACTATCCCAGGGATCTTTGCGATATCTGTCAAGATATTTTTACTGGTTTTCCTGAAACTCCTCCAGAATTCCAAGGGCAATTTCACCGGTGGTCCAAATTTTTGAACCATGTTATAAAATGGAGCGATATTTGAGAAGAACACCGACTTTTGGAAACACCGAGCCATGGAACAGGAATGCTTTGGAAAGTTGTATAAGGGGACCATCATAATAACCATTGTATGGTTTCATGTGTCGATATTGAATAATAATGAGTCGATGCATGGGGATTTCACTATGATTCCTCGGAAATGCTTTAAAGCTCCTCTAGGAGTTCATCTGAAGATGCTTCACTACATTCCCTCCGGGAGTTAGTCCAGAGTTCCTCATGAAATTTCTAAAACAAAATCTCCGGGAATAGGGTAACGACTGTTTATTTTGTTCTCAAACGCTAACAGTTGGCGCCAGCGGCAAAAATTACAGACAACAACCTTTCGAACATTCAGTTTCTCTTACCGGCCGCCGAGCGGCGACACTGATGTTTGTATTCCGCTCACTGATCGCGCTACGCTGGATTCTCAAATTTCTCAAACTTTCAACACAAGCGCATGGAAGAATGGTAGTCGGAGAACTGTCAAAACGTATGGAAAATAATTAAAATCGTAAATTGCTTGCAATTAGGAAACTGAATCAAAAAAGTAGTGATTAGAAATCAAGTGTAAAGTGAATACATAACTTTTTGTGTTTAGTTCATCTTCCGTGGTGCTTTCTTTGCTTCAGGATTTCGATTTTACTACCATTGAAAAAGAGCCATCTATTGCCTTTTGAGTTTTGAATATCGCCCTATTAATTCAGACTTCCTCTAGGAACTCTTACATAGCTCCTCCATGTTTTTTTTAAGTTCTTCAAGAAATTATTTCAGATTTACTCTGGCAATTCTTCTGGATTTCGTCCAGCGATTGCTCGGAAAGTCCTCCGGATTTCTACAGGCAATTCTCCTAGTTGATAGCCTTCCCATATCTTTACTCTTCCACAATACAGTTGTTGTGGAAGCGATGTAGGTACGATAGGCAAACAGTTTCAACACTAAATAAATCGCACTCGCTCTTTTCGCGTGTGTAGTAAAATGAGATGGATGGATTTGGGTTATGAAAGGGGTCCGCGTGGTCTGTAGGGATTTGAATTCTAAACTTGTATTCAACTCAGTTATTGGGTCACCAAGTGGCTCGGTAGCTTAGTTGGTAAAGCGCTCGTCTAGCATACAAGAGTCCTGTGTTCAAATCCCAGCCGAGCCGTTGGTTTTTTCATAATTTCACTCATAATTTTTCCAACTTTACCACGCGTAATGAGTTAATTCATTCTCCTAGATTATTTTTCCAGAAATTCCTCTGGAGTTCTCCAGCAATTCATCGAAAGTTGCCCCGTTATTCCTTCCTGGAAGGTTCCTCCGATGTTCCTTCCCGACAGTGGGAATGCTTCGAATATCCTCCTTAGTTTCACCAGGAATTTCTCCGCAGCTCGTCGAGCAATTTCCCCGGAGATGTTCTAAGAATGCCTCCGGAATTCCCCCAAGAATTGCTTCATAGTTCATCCAAGGTTTCCTTTGGAAATTCTCTAGGATTTTGTCCAGAGTTTCTGCAGGAATTCCTTAAGAGTTCCTCCGGGAATTCCTTCGGAGCGTCTCCGGTAATTCCTCCAGAGGCCTGATTCGCTACTCACCACATAGTAACGTACTCTCTCTAGTGTCTATGCACGATTAATCGCTAAAAGGTAACGCAAAAAATATTTGTATGGCGAAATGCATCTAACGAATTATTTCTCATAATTGTAAACTATTGTTGAAAAAAAATTACCGGTTGTGCGTAACTATAATGACTATCACGCCAACCAAATATTTTTTCGATCAATGCTTTCATTCACAAGAAATTAGAAGTTAGATGCATTTCCTCATACAAAATAAAATGAGAAAACTTCTGCTGATCAACTGTGGTCAAGAGCAAAGCAGGTAATCCATTGCTGAAGGAACTCCGGAAGAATTGCTGGAGGACTCGAAAAGGAATTCATGGGGACAATCTGGAAAAAAAAAACCTGGAGGAATTCCCTAAAGAACTGCGCAACAATTCCTAAAGGAGCTATGGAGGAAATCCAAAGCACTTACCGGTTGATATTTGGAGGATATGCTGGATACGTTTCTGGAGAAAATTCCCTTAAGGTCGTCCGGGGATTTATTTCTAGAGTAAATCTCCGGAGGAAGTGCTATTTTAGATCCCCTGAGGAATTTCTGAAGAAAATCCCCGGAGGAGTTCTAGGGGAAAATCCCCGGAGGAATTCTTTCAGGATTTTCTAAAGCAAATCGCCAGATGATATCCTCGGAGGAATTCCTGGATGAATTTCTCGGAGAAATTTCTGGACGGAATCCCCGGAAAAAAAAACTCTGGAGGAGTTCCCAGAAAAAATATCAGGAGAAACTCCCTGAGAATCGCCGAAGGAATTTCTGGACGATTCCTGAAGGGAATCTCCGAATGAATTCCTGGAGGAATTCTTCATCAAATGAAATCTTTGGAGGTACTTCTTGAGTAGGTACAACCTCGGAAAAAAAATCTGGATGAAATCCACAGAGGAATTTCTGGACAAAATCCTCGAAATATTTGCTGTTCTTATTCTCGTTAAAAATTCCTGGAGAAAACCCCGGAGGAGTTCTTGAGGGAAATCACCGGAAAAATTCTTGGAAAAAATCTACCTTGAGCAAATTGCCAGAGAAGTTTATGAAGGAAATTCTCAGAGGAATTCTTTGGCGAAATCCCTGGAGAAATTTCTGGACGAAATCTCCAAAACAATTCCTGGAGAAAAAAATCAGGAGGAGTTTCGGGAGGAAATCCTCGGAAGTGCTGCTTGAGGAAATCCCCAAAGATATTCTTGAAGGAAATCCCCGGAAATTTTTTTTGAAAAAATCCCTAGAGTAATAGTTTTTATAAATCCTCTGAGAAATTCCTGGAGAAAATGTCCGGAGGAGTTCCCAAAGATATCGCCGGAGGTATCCTTGAAATCCACGAAGGAAACCCCAGAGGAATTCCTGGAGAAAATAATCGGAGAAACTCCTGATTTAAATCTTTAGAGAAATTCCTTGAGTAAATCGCCTGAAACATTCTCTGGAAAAATCCCCGTCAGAATTTCTGGAAAAAATCCTCACAGGAATTCCTTAATGAATTTCTGAACGAAATCCCCAGAGAAAATCCTGGACAAAATCTCCGCTGAAATTGCTAACCGAAATCCTCTGAGGAATTCCTGATGCAAATTGTGGATGAAATCCACAGAAGAATTGCTATTGGAAATGACATGAGAAATTCCTGGAGAAAATCCCGGAGGTGTTTTAAGGGAAAAAAACTCCCAAAGAATTTCTGGACGGCTCAATCGGGAACGACCCATTCGAGCTCCACTGGGAACTCCTTCGGAAATAGGGTCCTAAAGACCTGTCCCGATTTTAATGCCAAACGCTTAAGTTTAGGCTAAAAACACATGTTTACTCAATTTTTTAATGTTTTTCTTTTGTTTAAGTCCAAAAAACATTTTTTTAGATTTTGTCACGTTCCTAGGCTTAAACTCAAATTTTGGGTGTATTTTGCTTTCCGTGTGCCTTCCAAAATGTCAGATAGGAACAACCCCGGTGTTAAAACTGAAAGCCCTGTGGTGTTTTTGTCGATTAAGCGAACGTCAAACATGATCAAAAGTGTCAAGGTTCATTTATGGTCCAATTTTTAAAATAAAGTTTAAATATGATATAGCCGTTATTTGAGCGGGAAAAATTGCTAAAATAGTTGCAGTAACATGCTCTTTCGTGTCATTAAATAAAAACAAGATTTCAATAAACATTTTAGGACCCAATTCTTTTGGAGCTCCACCGGGATTTTCACCATAGTTCCTCCATGAATTCAATCGGAGTTTTTCAAGGAACCCACCAGTAATTCCTCGGGAAATCCTCCAGAGTTTCTCCAAGAAATTCTTCGAAATTCGTCCAGGAATTTATTACGAATTTCTCCTAGAATTCCATCAGAGTTCTATCTGAAATCCCCACGGATTCCTTACTTTCAAAAATACTTCCAGTAATTTCTTCGTAGCTTCTCCAGAAATAATTCCGGGATTCATCCAGGTATTCCTCTGGAGTTTCTCTGAATATTCATTCAGTCTTCTTCCGGGGCTTACTCCAGAGTTCCTCCGGAAATCCTCCACAGTTACTTAGGGAATTCCTTCACAATTGATCTGGGAATTTTTCCAGAGTTTCTCCAGGAATACCTCCAGAGTTTTTCCAGCAATTCTTCCAAAGTTCATCTGGAGCTCCACCGGAAATTTATTGACAGTTCTTCCGGAAAAAGCGATGTGTTTTCACCAGTGTTGTACAAAATACAACAGCGCGACGATAGAAGTGTTATAAAAAAAATAATTTTCAGGGATATTTCATAAATTACCTGTGGACAAATCCCTCAATGCTTTTCGTCAGGAACCTTCAGAGAAATCTCTAGCAAATCTATGGTGGAATCTATGGCAGGAAATTCAGGGAGGTGTTCCTGAATTTAACAGTACAGATAGTTTCTAAAGAATACTAAAAGGAGCTCTAGGGTAACTTGTTTGAAAATTGTTTACGATTTTTTCAAGATCGCGAGAAAAATTCATAGAGGAGTACATGAGATTGAGAGATTTGCTAAAGAGTCTGAATAAAACCATGAAAAATTGTTATAAATTTGCTAGAATTTTTGGAGATTGCTGGAGGAAAAAGTATGCGTGTTAAGAAAATCTTAATCTTTAGAAATGTTATTAATTGAATTGTTCATTCAATTTATCCTTTTTGCAATGCTTAGAGGAATACATTCATATTACCTTGGAAGAATCCTTCGATATTCTTTTAGATACATTTCATGTAACATAACTGGAGAAATCCGTGAATAAATATATGTAGATATATTTTTAGGGGTTCATGTAGCAATCTGTTAAGGTATTCTTAGACAAGTTTCTGGTTGAACTCCTGATGAATTCTCAAGAAAAATTATACATAACCAAGGAAACTCCCGATTAAATTGAAATCTGGTTGAAAATAAAACAATGCACAGGTCAGCTATTGCCTAACAAGCATGGTTTTAAAACAATATGCTAGAGGAATTAACTGTGGAGGGGTTTTTTTTTTTGAAGATATTCCTCAACAATAATGTCAAACATAATAAAGAAGAGCCTAATTTTCTGACTTACCAGGCTTAACTAAAAATGGAGTAAATGTCACAACTGAAAGAGCAGTTTTCTGCGTTAAAATAAACAAATTAGTTATTTTTAACCCAAAAATTTGCACTTTATAAAGTAATTATCATGAAAAGTTTTAAGTGGAAGACATTTTTCCATGCAATTGGAAGACATTGGCAAAAACCACTTGGCATCCCTGGTGTACGGTGCTTTTATGTAAATGTAGTAGTGAAACTCAGAGAATAACAACATGCACACTGTCTCGGACACTCCCATAATCTGGATGTGAATTTTTCCAAATGGGTAATATTTCCACATACATTTTGATTGAACTGGGAAGTGAAGTTTCTAAGGGAAAACCAAACAAACTGTGTACTTATGACGAGCGTATGCAAGGGTTCGTGAGTTCACATATCACTACACGGAGAAAATGAAGTACTCAAAATAAGTTCATTTCAGCTAATGGTTGGTGCGTTAACCTTATTATGAGTTGATGGTGTAGAAGTTGTATTCATATGCAGCCATATGAAAAAATAACTACTAGCTAAGTTCTTTTCACTCAACCGGCAGATCAAAAAACTCAACTTTCAATACCGCCGTGCGGGGTGACATTGGGCCTAGGGGGTGACTTTGACCGCCTCTTTCGATGCATCTCATTATTAGTAGGAGCGCCAAAAAACTAATCTATGACCATCTATAGGCTATTTATAACGTATTCTTGCAACTTGACACATTGTCTTAATTATTCTGGCTTTAGCTTGCTGTAAAAATATTGGCCCAAAGTCACCCTTATGGACCAATGTCACCCCGCACGACGGTACTTACTCAAATTTGATGTAACGCACAAAGGTTTCGTTTTTGGGTTGTTTCGCTCTTCGCGCTCTGACAACAGTAGAAGGAGCAAATGAAATAGGGAGAGAAAAATAACTCAAAAATTAGTTAAAAAATAGTCATATATAGGTTTTTCGTTTTCTCCGTGTAGGCTCTTTATAGAGCTTAATGAGATTTGAACTCACGAACACACGCATACGCTCGTCATGAACAGTTCGTTTTTGTTTCCTTGAGCTTGAGCTTGAGCTTGATTGGCCGCCCGTGGATGCTACTCCAGTATCGCCAGATCAGCTGCACTTACACAAGGAACCAACCGAATGACTGCTTGGGACTAACAGACATCCTCAGTGTATAAGTCCTGGTGATCTTCTATTTTTAGGCTATATTGGCGCCTGCCACGTCAGAATGCAGACCAATGTGGGGAAGGGGGAGGAATTGATGATGCATTGAACTGGCTCCCACGTAGACCGTATATACCACTGCATCTAAGCCAGTTCATACGGGAGTGTATGGATTGGGGGAAAGGCATGGCAGAGAGGTTTGCTTTTGTGGTTTGCAGACTGCCTATGTATCAGGCGTAAGGAAAGTCATGCGCGTGGAAGAATGGAAGCGTTAGGTTTCTTGTCCGTCTCTGGTTCTAGCGTTTGCTATGAACGAATAGTTTGAGTGTGATAGATTTATAATGGAAGATAGAAGCAGTGAGAGATATACAACTACAAAGTACGAGGAAAGGGACGGGCCTGGGATTGAACCCATGACCTTCTGCTTATGAAGCAGAAGCGGTAGCCATCAGACCACCAATCCCGTCTTCATGAACAGTTCGTTTTTGTTTCCACTGAGAAACTTGCACGCGTTTTTCAGATTCATCGAAATGCATAAGGAAATAATACTCAATTTGAAGAATCTACACCCATATTCTAGGTATTTTCAAGAGAGCGAGTATGTTGTTTTCCTCTCAGTTTCACAACCACATCAACAATAGGGCACCCACACCATTGAGCGTGATAACCACTATGGCCACCAGGGTATGATTGTGTGAAGTGGGCGATGGATTTTCAAGCATTTTTTTTATAAGCGCTACGTCTGTTTGTCTATGACTACACTTTTGAGAGCACTGCGGCAAATACCTAGCAGCTCGCAGCTAAATGACTGACGCGCGATAATTGCTTCGAGTTTGCTGCCGCAGAGGGTCGGTATTAGTTTTTGAGAGCCGGAGTGGGGGGGAGGTTCGCAAAAGTGCATTATTGCGTTGCGGTGTGCCAAATAGCCTTGGGAATCTGCACCCGTGCTCTCCTTTAAAGGTGAGCAACGAAACTACGTACCGGTGATTGATTTGTGTCCGATTTTGTGCAGTCGTGTCGATGACGGGCGGTCGCATTAGGGAATCCACGTTCTGGAGGAACTTTGTTCGACTCTTTCTAAGGCAGACCTTCGACGTTTGGAATTTTTATAAATTTTATTGGAACAGGTTTAAGGTTTGATGGAACAAAATAGGGTACATTGAAACTATTAAACTGAAAAAGATAATACAGTTAAATTTCCATAACTGCAGTTGAATCTCCATAATGCATGTTTGCATCTATAATGCTGATTTAGTGCTTATTGTTAGTGCTTTTGATTACTTAGGTACACATCATGAAAAAAAATGTTGATTTAACTTTTTGAGGAACTCATGGACGCTCCAAAGAAGGGTCTTAAGGAATAAAATCTAGAATAAATCTGAAGTTATATGTTCGCATACATTCTTCATATAGTATCTGTAGAATTTTTCCAGAATCTAAAGCTCCTCTTGTATTAAACTGAACAAAATCTGTTAACTTCGTTTTAGTCATTTCATTCCCAACAATCACAAGCAGAACTACAAGATGCACTTTTATTTCCACTTCTTTGCTTTGTTCTTCGCCTTCACCTTCGCAAGAAGTCAATCTGCACGCTTAATTACATACATTTCGCACCGCAGCTCAATCAAAAACCGATTGAGAAACAATCCAATCCCCTGCAGTGTCTCCTCGAGAAACTTTTTCCTCGTTTTTTTTTTTGTTTCGCTCCACTCAGCGTCCGACTCAATCATTGTGCGAGACGGGATGATGTGACCAGCCAGCCAGCGGCTTCACAATTACCTTCACTCTCTGTCGTAGTTGGCGTGCGCGGCGTGATCATCCCTTCGATTGCTTCGGGTCCATGTGGGATCGCTCTCGGTTCAGATCCTCTCTACAATCGTCGGTGAACCAATTTCGGAGCGATGGGTTTTTCCGCACGTCATCATTGAAGCTCCTCTTTTGTCCGGCATGGCCACCGCCCTTTTGTTTCTTGGTCTGCTCAATAGGTATTGCCAGATCGGCACCAATATCTCCACCGCAATTCACACCGAAATCAATTTTAATCGAGCGAGGCTCGGACGACGGCAGCGTCCGGAAGAAGTTCACCCAGCGATAACCCGTGGCGATGCATTTTTTTTTTGCTTGCAAGGTTTCTTATCGGAGCCGAGTAGAATTTCGTGCGATTTCGGGTCACTGAAACGAAAATATTTGAATAGGGGAATTTACGTATTCTCGGCAGTCTAAGCCGTGTTTGTCTGTTTGTAATTTATGCGCTGCTCAATCCTCTATCGATCCACACTGACAGATTGGTAAAATGTTTTTGGAAACGTTTTTACAACGCTGCGAACATCTCTTGTCAGTGTGACTATTGTCGGCAGCCTAATTCTCTTCGGCAGCTTTCCCATAAGAACTGCCGACGAATTTCTTCGGCTTCTCCAAATCAGTCGCAATTTAAGGCGTGTTCATTTAAATTGATGACTTCTCTGGCGAAATTGTTTGTTCAGTGTCGGAAATCTCGTCAGCGTGAAGCTGACAGAGCAAAGAATCATCTGAATGTTTTCATTGGTGTATTTTGATAGAAAAATACTGTTTGGTGTTTGAAATGTTGTTGCCGATAATACTCGAATGGTCACGCTATGTCTGAACCAGACGATTATAAAAATCGAATGTACATCGGATTTTTTTCTCGCAAGACATCAGTATTTTGTCTGAATTTTCATAATCGGAAGGTTTTGAAATATTCTATCGGTGAAATTTTTTCCATACATTTTGTATGGGTAAAAATGTGTCGTCAACGTGAATTTCAAAATATTAAGTATGAACAATGGTTAAAAAGTGGAAAAAATCAAAATTTCACCGATGGAATATTTTAAAACTTTCCGATTATGAAAATATAAGCCAAATACTAAACTCTAGCGAGAAAAAAATCCGATCTACATTCGATTTTTATAATCGTCTGGTTCAGACATAGCGTGTGGTGTCGAAACCGCAAGTCTCACTAATGTGAAGATGAATTGCAGCCACACCTCAAATTTTCAAGAGCACAAATCTAGAGAACCAGAAATCTGTTGAAAAAACAAGAAGATGAAAGAAAATTTTTACTCGGGGTCCTCTCCAGGACGAAATCTCGCGTAACATTACTAAAGGACCTATCTAACATTGAGAGGCTCTCTTTGTTTACTTTCTCTTTCATTAATAACTGAGTCACATTAATCTCTTCTGTTGGGTTCTTTGTATGAAACGCTAGTCAAGGAAATTGACTTTCGATCTATAGTGAAAAACTTCCCAAAATCTTTAGTGTTCCACTGTTATAATCGAAAGAGAACGAGAGAGGAGAGAATCTCTCATTTGTACATAGGTCCTTTAGTAATGTTCCGCGAGAAATCTCCGCACTTGGAAAGCCAACGTGAAATTAATAAATGAACGATCGGACAATGGTTGCCTGCGTTGCAATGAGAAGATAAAAAAAGCAACCTCTCTTTCATCGATCGACTTCGTGGGAAGCAACCTCTTGCGGCAAGCGTTTCACGCGAGGACACCTCAGCTCCATTAACCCTTTGTCGGTGTTCTGGGGCCAATATGACCCGTTATGATCGTTGCTTTAATCCGTCGTATCTGTTTTTATTCCGGTCGCAATCAGTTTTGATTCGTCTCACAATTAACGGCTCACTGTGATATAGTGAATGGTCATAATACAACACTTCAACGTTACAATCAAATGTTTAACTTGATTATTTAGATAGTCAGGCATCCCTTTCCGATCCTTCAGGGTGATAAAATATGTGAATTTCACTTCAAATTCATTGGCTCAACCAATATACAGCCCAAACTTAAAAGCACAATTACTTTTGACCGAACAAATGGCTCACAGTGTAGCGAAAACAAGCATTCACAACACATCACGCACATTTCTCAATCCGAACGATGGAAAACTTTTTTAACATTCTCAATTCTATGCGGCCGTTGAGGGAGTTAAATTTCAAGAATTTGAGAAGTTTTACAGCGTGTGATTGGAATGAAATCCTTCAGCGAAGATGCACGAAGGTTTTTCATAGTGTAAATAAGTGTCCAGTGAAGAAATCACACAGAAGTGCAAGAAAAATCATAATGTGGCATGACTCAGTCCATCGCTGATCAAATTTCGCTTGGTACGTCTTCGTCCGCGCGATTTCAGCGAAAAAGCTCAAAGTGAATAATGGTACTGGAGTTATTTATCGAAATCCAGTAGTTTTATTGCACTTTTGGTGTACAAGTGGACGAACCATAACAGTTTTCACAAAATTACACTCCGAACATAAATCTCTATTGCGAGTAAGTTCAAATATCCACCTTAATGGAACATTTCAAGTTCAATACGACGAATATTAGCGCTTGCGACGAAGTAATTACTTTTGGCACAGACAGAAGGTCATCTGCCATGCTCCGACGACGACGCGGTCAGTGCATCATGTTTCAGGTTGTAATTCGAGCCGACACTTCTTTCGTGGATGATTGTGTCGATTTTGCCACCTGTGTTGAGGAGCGTCATCCTTTTTGGTTCGCAGTAGACAGCGGAACTAATTGATTCGAATCAAGATTACGATGACGATGACGAAGAACGACGCGTCGTGGCGGCTGACGATAACTGGATTGAGGTCAGTGTGCAAGACGAACAGGTTTAGCCAGATAACGATCACTATCGAATTAGCTCGGGATCGATTTCGCATTTGAGATGACAACTGGAGCGACTGATGAGGTTTTAGCAGGTGCGTAGCACTCGGGTTCAGATTGGGTACCACATCTAGTACTGCATTTGGTCCCTTGGTACTGCAAAAGGTACCCAAGTTTGACAGATCGCAGTACACTTTTTCACGGCTTTCTAGATTTTGCTCTATTACCGTATGTGCCATAAAATAAGGGGCAACTGTAAGGGGCATGGAGGTCTTTATTTCGTCTTTGGTGTTAGGTGAAGAACTACTTAAAAAATACATAGGCAGGAACTTCTTAAGAGTACCTGAGAATGTGTTCTTCATTTTTCGAGAGCTTATACGGGAATTGTATAAAAGAGCGCTTCCCATTACTGAAAACTGTAATTATTTTCAATCCTCGAAAAAGAAAGTTATTTAATAATCCAATAAAACTTTTGAATTGTTGACGAAGTGTTTACTTAAGGAGTCCTGTCATTGTACGTTTCCATTCTTTATCTAAGGGAAAACGTTCATATCATTTGTTTCAGATCATTTTTCATTCGATTCATGCAATACTTTACTTATAAATTTGTCTGACTATTTCAAAATGAGTGAAGATTTTTAACTAATCCTTTTTTTTCTCTCTCTTTTTCAGGTACGAATATACGAAATGTCTCTAGGGCTCGAGGAAGAAATAATCCATTAGGTGATAGCAATCGAAGTTTATTTAGCCTAATAGTAAAGCTCGCAACTACAAAGCAAAGTTATGGTAAAGGTGTCTGGATTCGATTCCCGGTCGGTCCAGGTTTTTTTCGTAATAGAAATTTCCTTTATTTCCTTGGGCATACAGAAACATCGTGCCTTCCACACGATATACGGCAGAAAAAGACATTAGTTAAAGTGCTATTAAAAGAATTGAGAAGCAGGCTCTGGCCCAATAGAGACGTAATGCCAAGAAGCATTGAGATAACTACATTCAAGCTATTTGGAGATTCATAAAAACGATTTCATTGTTCATACATTATTTCCAACGTTTTTATTCAATTGGCATGATGTTCATAAAAGCTGGTCATTTTTTATCATGGTATAGGCGTCTTCAAAACTGTTTCAAAGTATAACTTAAGCAAAATATTTTATACAATTGAATTTGAATTTTTGAAGGAATTATTGCAGTAATCGTTTAGAAAATTTCTGGAAGATTTTTTTTGAAGTAATTCTTGAAAATTTGGAAATTTCTCGAATAAATCCTTGGAAGAATCACTGGAGGATTCCTTAAAGAATTCCTGGAGGAATCTTTGGAGGAATGAAGTATCCTTAAATGAAGTCTTGAAGTAATTATGGGAGGGAGTGAATCCTGAATTACTGGATAAATTGTTGAACCAACGTCAGAAAAGATTGCTGAAGAGAGTCCTATAACATACATACTTAGCTCGTTTTACCGGGAATCGGTGTGAAGTTCACAGTAATCTCAACAGCTGAACAGTTCGGTGTTTTGTAATTTCGTCGGAATTTTACGGATTCCGGTGAATTTTTACCGAACACTGTAAAAAATTACCGTACTCTGTTAATTTATTTCACCGAACCGTTCAGCTGTTGAGATTTCATAGGAATCCGTAAAATAATTCAAGTTTGTATGTCCAGTAAATTCTCTAATGATTTTTCCAATCGTTCCTTCAGAAATTTCTTGAGCAATTACTCGAAGAATGTCAAGAAAGGAATTGCCACGTGAAAATCAAGAATCCATAAATAATTGTTCAAAGAATGTATGTAAGGATTTCTCAAGGCGGTTTTTCAAATAATTCAGATGATGTTTGACCGGAAAATTTCCTTGCGAGACATTAAAACAATCCTAACTTTGCAAAATTTGCAAAAAAGAGCTCTGAAAGAATCCTTTGATAACATTCGTATCGAAGCTTCTGGTCTCGTCGAAAAGAAGCCAAAGGTTTATTCAGTAACTTCAAAAATTGCCTGAAACCTCGAACAATCCATCGTGTTTTTCCGTATATATTTGCCAAAGATCTTGTCAGTAAATTTACTACTTAGAATTCCAAAGACTTGTTCAAGAATCGTTTTGACTGTACTTCTACGAATTCTTCTAAATATGATTTTAGGGATACTTTCACAGTTTAACAGTTATTACTAATGATTCATAAATTTTGTACGGACTCTTCCCAAATGTCTTAGAATTTTTGACAAATGAATTGTTTTCAATACACATCTAGGAGATTATGTTGCAATTCGTGTATGAACTGTTTAAAAGCACCTCAAGAGATCCATGAATTTATGCACACATTTCTCCAAGGATTGTACACCTGAAATCCCTCTAGGAATTATCTTAGAAAATTGATCCAGTGATTCCTAAAATTTCTTCAAAAATATCATCAGAACATTTAAGAACTTTCACATGAAGCACACTAGCTTTTTATTAAGAACACCCTCAAACATTGTCCGTTTCAAGCAATGAGATTTCCTTAGCAAACATTTCTTGGATTTCACAAAGAATTTTGCGAGAGATCCACAAATAGTTGGGAGTTATATTTTTCTAGGAGTTCTAAAAATTCAATTCAAGGTAGTCATGTTGCTAATCATTCCCTTTCCATTATTCCTACGAGACTTAGAATTAGAAGTTATTTTATAATTTTCTTCACTAGTTCATCCTCTACTGAGAATTATCCTTGAATAGTAAGCTCAAAATATTATTCTTGGTACTCCAAAAAAAAATTGTTTTTCACATAATTCTATGATCCTATGAGATCACTTGAAATTATTACCGAAATATGTGAATTCTGAGGATTTTTTTTAGAATTCAGGCAGCGATTAATATAAGAACTTCCCCAGGAATTTATCTTTGGGCAATTTTCTTGCCAAAGACGTGTTAGATTTTTTGTTAGAAATTTACTTGACGATTAAAAACACTGCTCCTTAGTATGATATAATGTTACAACTGTTTCCGTGGGAATTCATTTCGAAATCATTTTAAGTCTTCTTCAATAGATTATTTCGCTATTTTTTTCTATGAATTACGTAAAGAAAATCTTCCAAAAGCATTCCTATTGATGTTTTCTTGAATTTTTTTAAAGATCACTCCAAGAGTACTTACAGAAATATTCCAGAAGCTGTTCTGATTTTCGTCATATTCTAAATACAACATGGAAATGGATCAGAAACTGCAGGAGTATTCTAAACAGATGCCCCTTATTAATCATCCTGAAGTTTATAATGGAAATTTTCGACCCATTCATGCCATTTTGGATTACTTTGTATGCAAATCCAACAATAAGCTCAGAATTTTTGTAGGTCGAAAATGAGTGCTTTTCCCCTATCACCGAATTATTATTTACCACAAGAATAACTTGATTTTTTGATTGATATTGGTTCTAGAGAAATTTTTCTTGAAAGATAAAATCAATTTACTTTGAAATTCTTTTCGGAATTTACCTTACACCATTAACTGATTTTTCCTTGAAATTCTAAAAAAATAATAAATAATTCCTCAAAAGTTCATTGAACATTTTTTGTATGATTTTTCAATGATCACTTCTAGAATTCTTCTAGAAAACTCTCAATTTTTTCCAAGATTGTTTTAAGCATATCTACAGAAAATGGTTTAGCTTCTCTGGCGCTCTAATATATTCTTTCAGAGTTCATCCTAAAAATTCTCCATTTTCTAGGTGTTGTCAAAAACAAGTGCAGAGATGACCCAAAATTCCAAAGAGTTCTCAAAAAATGCTCTCGAAAATTCCTGCAACGATTTCAAAGAGTATATTTACCTACTTCAGCAAATTCGTAATTATTCGAAAAAAAAATCTAATACGCATCTGAAAATCCTAATTGACATCTTTCTCGGCCAGGGCAAGAGGTCAAAAGACATAACTAAAAAAACGCTGTACATATTTGCAGCAAACGTTGAATTTACTCAGGAATTTATACATTTGTGCTAGTTCTTGTATTCATTTTCTATTAAAACTAACATTGAACAGAACAACGAAATAGGATTTCGGTTTACTTCGTCGCAAGCGCTATTATTCGTCGTATCAAACATAAAATCACATCACAGCGGATTTTCGTACTTACCTACAGTAAAGATTCATTTCTCAAGTGTAATTTTGTGAAAGTTGATATGCAATAAAACCGCTGTCTTTCAATAGATAACTTCAGTTGAATTATCCACTTTGCACTTTTTCACCGAAATTGTATAGACGAAGACACACCTAGCAAAATCTGATTCGCGATCGACTGAGCCACGCCACAGCACGGTTCAAAATTGTTCCTGCCTTTCTGTGTGGCTTACTCCGCCGGGCACTTATTTTCACTATGAAAAACCTTCGTACTTCACTGAAAGATTGAAAACTTTCAAACGAAACTTAAAGAAATTTTCTCAACGGCTGCATATAATTGAGAACGTAAACAAAGTCTTCAATCCGTCCGACTGAGAAAAAAAAAACTTGCGCGCGTCAATGTGTGCGTGATGTTCGGCATTGAAAACGGTTCCGTTGATTGTGGTGTTATCGCTGCACAGTGAGCAGCTGTCATAATTGATCGGTCAAAAGGATTAGTGCTTATATGTTTGGACTGTGGTTTGAAGGCGCCAATGAATTTTAAAGGAAATCCATTTATTTCATCATGCTGAAGGAATGGATGGGGATGCTCGTTAATCTCGATATTTTGGTAAAACATTTAATTATAACGTTGAAGTGTTGTATTTCGACCCCTCACTATATCGCAGTGAGGCGTTAGTTGTGCGATGAATCAAAACTGATTGCGACCAAAATGAGAATGGATTCGACGAAAATAGGCAACGCCATGTGATAATTTCATTGCATTATTCCAATCCATTCCGATCATGATTCATCAAAATCTTATTGTACAATACGACGAAAGCCTTCTTGAGAAAGAATTGTTTGGCGTCGGTTTGTTTTAGCTTTATTCACTGCAATACTGAAAAAAATTAAGTTACCCACTGATCAAAAGCATAATACGATGAACTAAATATAATTCCCGCTTCGAGTACGAATATTCTACTTTGTTGTGATGCTTCACCGAGGTCACTTCCCTAGTAATTTGCATCGCGGCCTTCACCAGTGCCATGAACTTCTATGGACGAAGGCCAGCAGGACGTTGACCTGCTATGGATAGGGCTACGAATATCGATAGACAACATTTAGCGCTATGTCGCACGTTTGCGTCACGCCATTTCCAAAGGGGATTTTACTGTACAACACTCATTACTAATTCACTGCTCTTGGTATCTATGCACCTGTCACAAAGTATGCGAAAAATGTAAAAACAGGTAAACTAAGGCTAAACGTGAGTCTTCTTTTTCCTTTTCGTATATTGCAACATTGACATTGTATCCTTCGCAACAAGGTGGACCAATTACCTACTAACGTTACAGACAAGAAGTCCTACGAAGTCCAAGTTTAAAGTTCGGTGAAATGCTGGTTCTGATACTATTGGATTACTTTGTACACATTGCAATCGAACATCTGGTCAGTGTTGAAAACTTCCCACTGTCGTTGTCCTTCGCCCTCTTCGTAAAGTGCGTTGAACTCGTTACTGACTCATGATGGTTGCGAAGTCTCGAGCTTTTTCAGCTGGTTGAAGTCTCACAGGACCGTTACGAAATCACTAACAATTCAAACTGATTTGAAGTTATTTATATGGGACAAAGTATATAAAATGTAGTGTTGGCTGCACATTTTATTCCTTAGTGGATTCCTCCAGCAAGTCCTTGGACTTTGAAACATTGTCCATCATACTACTGGGACGTAACAATGTTGATAATGGATTTTCTCACATTTACCCGTGACCGTGAACTCTCTGACGAAGCGAATGGGAATTCTGCCACGAGTGTTGAGGTGTGTTTCAAGAAATTCTTGAAAGCTTCATCTCAGAACAAAATTTTTAAACAATGTTGTGTGAAATCATTCAGAAAAGAAATGTTGTGTGAAATAGTTTAAAAAGTTCCTGAGCAAAAACCCTCTTTGAAGTCATAAAGAAATGCTTGAGGAGATTCAGAAAATAGCTTTGGACGAATGTTTGAACACTACTTAAAGAACCTAAAAATCTTGTTAAGGAATATAAAGAGCAATATGTTAGAAGAAATGTTAGAAGAAATTATAAAAAATAGCTATCTGAGAAGAATTTCGTAGAGTCGAGACTAGTTGTGATTGAGTGTCAAAAAGTAGATACATCTGAGGCTGCATATCTGAAAGTACAAAAATAGACTAATCAAGATCTAAAAAAAGACCAAACACCCAAATTTCAATAACGATTTCTCAAACAATCCAACCAGACGACTCATATAGGCATAAGGTATTTTAGAGAAATTCTTTGCAAAATCCTCGTTGCAAAAGGATTACTCCATGAATATTCCATGATGTTCAGCATACATTTAATTGGAATGTAATTGATATATTTTCTAAGAGCTTCGTTCAGGATTATTTCAGAATTTCATCCAGTGATACTTTCACGGACTTCCAAAGGACTTCCTCCAATTTTTTTGTTCAGGGTATTTCTTAGAATTCAAACCAAATCTTGCAAAACAAGGGTAGCTCGAGAAATCACTACAGAGATTTCTTCATGTTTCTTCTGAAGTTATACCAGAAATTATTCAAGCAACATGAATTTTCCTAAGGTGTCCTTCAAGATTTTCGTTTAGAACTTCAAACATTACCTTCTCCGCGAACTTCATATGATTGTCTTTAATATTTTTGTTCAGGATTTCTTCGATGTTTCTAGCTGGAATTTCTTTAAATTTTCTCTTGAATTCCTCTGAGCGTACATTTAAGAATTAATTGATTTTGATTTTCTTTATTATAGAGGCTTTCAGTCTTAGGCGGGTTCACCTTTTATATTTGAGAATTATTAAAGTCTCAGATGACTCTCAAGAAAAACAATGTTAAAAAATTTTAAATGTTACCAAATGGTTGATATACTGACGGATTTTCTGGTAGAATCCCTCAAAATCATTGAAGAATTCACAGAGTCCTTGGAGAAGTTTTAATCGGAATTTGTTATATTGTATATTCCATGGAGACTTTTCTTGAAAAATTCCTCGCAATTTTTTTTGAGCAGCTCATTGAAGTGTTCCTAATAGATTTCGTAGAGCAATTTCAAGAGAAACTGTGAAGGAATTCTTAAATGAATCTCTTTGAAATTGATTGGAGGAAGAAAGATGAAAATGTATATATAGGAACTCCGGGAGGAATTTTCGCAAGATTTTTGAAATAAAATCTTTACGAAGTTATTTTTTGTAAATTTTCCTGAATTTCCTACAAAATATGGTATAAATTGTAAGAAAACCACTGGAGAAATCGGCAGGAGGCATACTGGAATAATTTCCGGACAAATCTCTGTGGAAATTACTGAGACAAACAGCGTTGGACTGCTGAACGATTTCCTGAGGCAAACTCTGGGAAAAAAATCCTCTAAATTCTTGAGATATCACCGGAGGACATCAATTACAAAACCCTAGAAAAATTACAATAGAAATCTTTGGATGAATTTATGTAGATCGTTTTGTTACAGTGCGGTCACAGTTTCTTCTAGTAATCCGTGAGAGAATTTATGGAGAACCTGTGGAATAATTTTGTAGGAACAAGATTTTTTGAAAAAAAAACTTAACAAAGTTGTTTTTGTATATTTTTCTGAAATTCCTACAAGATATTGTATGATCTTCTAAGATAACAACTAGAGAAATCGGCAGGAGACGTACTGGAAGAATTCCCAGAAAAAACCTCTGTGGAAATTACTGGGGCTAACAGCGTTGGACTGCTGAAAGAATTCCTGAAGCAAACTCTGGGTATAAATCCTCTAAAGAGCTCTGGAGAGATCACCGGGGGACATCAATTACGAAACCCTGGAAGAATTATCAAAGGAATCTTTAGAGAAATTAATGTGGATAGTTTTGTTACAGTTTCTTCAAGGAATCTGTGAAAGTATTTATGAAGAACCTGTGGAATAATTCCGTAGGGAACAAGATTTTTTTTTATGTTTTCTTTGTTTTTTTTTTTAAATTCCCTCAATTTATGGTTTGATGGTACCGTAATCCGGGGTAACATTGATCAGTTTTTAGGATATTTCTTAAATATTTAATTCAAAAATGCAAATGTTCTGAGTTTTATATTTTTAAAACAAGTACTGCCACCCATAGCTCGTGACTACATACTGTATTTTGATTTTGAAAGATTTAAGCATGTTTACAAAAATGTTTTATGTGATTTTTTCATTTAGCTGGTATGGGGTAACATTGATCATCCATGTGAACAACGTTCGGTAATATTGAAAATGTCGTTACTTACTTAAATCATGGCCCCTGGAGCCGAATATGATGTCCAAACGCTTACATCTCATTTACTTTTTGAGTTAATTTAAAATTAAAAACACCTCAAACTGCAAAATACGCCTAAAGGTAGGCAATTTCCTAAGGAAATTTTACATTCTTAACAGTAATTCGTTAATGTTGCCTAATTGAACATACTTATAAAAGTTTAGACAGCGGAATCGTTTTGGGCGATGCCATTTTTAGTGAGAACCGTATTTTCCGAAGTTCCCCTGGAATTTCTCCCCGGAATCTCTCCTGAAGTTTCCTTAGAATTTTGTATTGAAGTTCCGGCAGGAAACTTTCCTGGAGTTCTTGTATTCCAGGTAGTTCCATCGGAAATCCCCTTGAGTTCCGCAACTAATGCATCTGGAAGTTCCCCTGAGAGTTGCTTCTGAAGTTCTGCAAAAGTATTCCAAATGTTGGAGTTCCTCCGGAAGTTTGTTGAAGATTTCTTCTAATAGTCCTTCTATAAGTTCTTCTGGAAGTTTTCTTCAGAGTTCCGACGAAATTTTTCCCAGGATTCACTCCAGTGGTTCCTAGAAGATTTCCTCCAGAAGTTACCCTAAAAGTTCTTCCTGAAGTTTTGCTACGAAGTTTGCAAGAAGTTCCTCGAGATATTTCCCGAATCAACCTTCGGAAGTTTCTTTAGGATTTCTTCTGAAAGTTTATCTAGGAGTTCCTCCGGAAGAACTCATCAGAGTTGCTTTGCAAGTTATCAGAGGAGTTCCTCTAGAAATTCTTCTGTGTTCCGCACGACTGCCTCCAGAAGTTCATTTAGGAGTTGCTCCACATGATAATAAATCTTCGGATTTTCTCAGGAAGTTTCGCTAGGAGTTCCTCCGGAATGTTTCCCAGGATTTCCTCCGGAAGTTGACCCATGAGTTTCTTCGGCGGACTCGCTAAGAGTTTCTCCTGCAGAAGTTTCTTTAGGTGTTAGCGTTAGCGTTAGCGTAGTTACGGTATACTTCGTAGATTGGATACTAGCAACATTCATGTTTCTTTTTAATATTCTCATCCTGACTACTTTCAGGAACAAGGCAGGGGAGTATACCTTGTTCAAATCATAAACAAGAATACTAAAAGCATGAATATCACTATTCTCGGCCACGCCCATCTTTACCATAACTTGGGAAAGGGGAAGGAAATGTTGATGTAGTACTTACTTAAGAGGCCACCGACTCAGCGACACCCTCATAAGTGCTACGGAGTTGGAGGTTGGGGAAGGTATATTGTCAGGATTCGCCTAGAAAGCTGGCGATAGACCATAAACATTTGTTGTTTAAGTGTGTTCAATTTAATCTTTTGAATGCCGGCAATCAAAAGAGAATACAATAGTTTATATATACACACTTAGATTTTTTCACAAGCTCGGCTGTGCGAATCTCGGTTTCCCGATTTTAACCGAGACTCAGCTAACAAATTGTCCGGTTGCTTAGCAACGAAGCACAATTTACTGATACTCGGTTTTTATTTGCTGAGAACCCAGGAAATTTGTTTGCCGACTACTCGGCTGTGCGGATCTCGGTTAAAATTAGCCGAGATTCGGCATTCTGAATTAAGTGTGTAGTATAAATAATAGTATTTTGCGAAATGCTTGTCGATTGTGCAGTAATATTTTTGCTCAATAGTCAGTAAAAAGTAAAACTGATCCCTCCAGGGTCATCGGATTGCATAAAATAACGATACGCGTAATTAAAAAAAAAAACGGACAAAAACGATTCGGAAGGCTCACAAAAGAAAAAATATCATACTGGAACAAACTCACCGGATTGATTCTCTAAATTCATATGCTGGCTGTCACTTCCGGATGGTTCGGTGAACTTGGGGCAGCCACAAACCAACAGTACTGAGGACATAAATCAAACAAATCACTTTTTCCCTGCAGAAGTTTTTTAGGTGTTCCTCCGAAAGTACATCTTGTAGTTCCTTCGCTCTAGGAATTCGTTTGGAAGTTCCTCCAAAAATTCTTCTGATTTCCTCTGGGATTTGCACCCGAGGGAAATCTCAGAGGAATTCTTGTACGAGACTCAAGAAGAATTTCAACGAATATATAAGTTCACAAGGAAATTCCTGGAGGAACTCCCTAAGAAGTTTCCCGAAGAAGCTCATGCAGGTTATCTTTTTTTTCCATAAAATCTAAAAAAAAAACCTTCAGAATTCCAGGATGACTTCTGTAAATAACTCCTTGAAGGTTTTTTGGAGTAATTCTGTACAGGAATTCCTAAAATTTCTAAGGTTCACTGAAAAAATCCAATAGGACACGTTGAAGGAATTCTCAGACGAGTTTCTGGAGAAACGCACCGAAAAAGACCTTGAACCATTTCCGCATTGATCCCCGAAGAACATCTAGTATTTTCCTTCGGAAGTTGCTCTAGAAATTAGCTTGGAAAATCCTCTAGGCGATCCTCCAAAACTTTTTGTGATTTCCTTTGGGATTTGCACCTGAAGATATTCTCAGGTGAATCTGTATTACAAATTTCAGAGGAAATCTGAGCGAATTTATAAGGGAATTGAGGAATGTTCTCACGTAGAAATTCCTGGCGAAATTCCCTAAGAAGTTCCTCAAAGATACCCTGCAGAATGTATCCTACTCGTTTCTGAAAAAAAAAACGCAATTCCTGAATGAATTTTGGGAATTATTCCCTGAGGATCTTTTAGAGTAATTCTTTACAGGAATTCCTAAAGTAGCTTCCTGACGAACGTCTGAATAATTCCCCGAACAAATCTTAAAGGAAACGCTAAAGGAATGCCCAGTGAAGTTTCTAGAGATTTTTTAGAAAAACAAAATAGAAGGTGAATTCCCTGCTAAATTTTCAGATGATTTGATGGAGGAATCATTGGTGTAAGTTCTGGAAAATTGTCGGAGCGATTTTCAGATGGATTCCTTTAAGATTTTCCGGAAGAATCCCTGGACAAAGTTCATGCACTGGGGTAAATCCTGGAGGAATACCGCCGGAGAAATTACTGTAGACTGCACAACAAACATTTAAGTTGAATAAATCACTCTCAAGTGTATTTCAGCGGAAAGAACTGTTATTGAGCTACAAATGTTAGTTGGGATCTCTCACCAATGAATTCCATCATAATATTTATTTTATCCGGGTCGCCAAAGTACGTGACAGGCCAGGAGTCAGCAAGTGGATCTCAATAAAATTCGGAGTGAGCATGAAACATTATTTGCTTCCGGTAGATCCATAAAAAAACACATGCCAAACGGATAGATCTTTGTTTTTTCATTCCGCCCCCAGCTAACTCAGCAATAGCCAACACTAGCTCCAGTAGGACTTCCTGTGGTAATCTCCGTAGCTCCAGATTCATCTTTTAACTGGATCAAGTGTTCCAGCTTCGGGCGGTCCAAATAGACAAAAAAAAGCAGAACAAAAATGAAAACAAACATACAGATTGGCATTTCTATCTAATGCTCGCAGGGCTGCTGCAAAATTTGCATTCGAGTAGCATATTCGAGCAGTTTGTTTCATGAAATGCTCGAAAAATTTATAACGCTCGAATTCCGTGATACTGCCTAAAGGGACGACATTGGTGTAATATGAAATATCTATACTCTATGATTGCGGAACCATGATTCCGAACCCATAAATCGAATTTGACGTTTGAAAATCCGTGTGGTGGCTGTGTGTGCGCTGCTCTCACCCATGTGTCACAACTGCACCACACAGAGTTCTCTCGACTGATAATTGTGTTAATAGGCGCGGACCAGTCGTCGGCTGGCGATGACTTTACACATTCTGAACGCGCGCACGTGTGCCGCAGCCAGTTCACACCTCAGACAGCGTGATAAATTGCCTCTTGTGCAGTAGCCATTGCAAATCGCACAGGGCGGTTGTTATTTATTCAGTGATAAGTGCAACTTGGGTTCTTGATTGGTGCTCAGCTCACTTCAGTGTAGAGGTAAGTGATTTCAAGCTTCTAATGTCGCAAATTATACAGCAAACACGGTTCTCGATTCCGCCACAATACGGTACAATATGGTACTGGTAAGCAAATCGAGCAAAATCAAGAAATGGCTCCAAACTTGAGCATAGCCGCTAACTGGCTTCGACAGGGCTACAATTACTTCAGCAAGGTACAACCTCGCGGTAATTGAGAACAGAAACGCGAGAAGAGCCATGATTTATCGGTGGCACCTTTACCTGACCCAGGGTGGTTCACAAGGGTGGTTCAAATTTCCTAAAAATCAAAAATCCCATGTTGACACATAGGGCGTCAAGACTGCGAATTGGTGATACCATGGGCTCTGGTGTAATAGAATTCAGTTCGCCTCCGAGCGTCGATGTCTCCCAAGGGGCTCCGCAGCTTGGAGGTTGAAGCACCCGTCTAACGAATAGGGAGTTGTAGGTTCGATCAGCACCGGAGTACGTGGTTTCTTGTCGCAGTTTTAATTTCAATTTGTACATTTGACATGTGTTCATCATCATAATAAACAATGACGGCGCCAGCTGCATCCGAAGGCAGGTCAATTTGAGGATGGGAGGGAAATGTTGACGTGTTATTTGCTTCATGGAAGCCGAGGACTTCACTGCAATTCCACAGGACCACTAGGATTTTGGATATAAGAAAGAATTTGTTTTGGTGTTCTGGTCAATCACGGAGTAGCATCTACGAGCTGTAGGGTCAGCTATGCTCATGTTCATAAATTTTCACAGAAACCTTCACAGCCAATTTTTTTTTTCTAAATTTAAATTTATTTTCATGCTCCAAACACTTATTTTTTAGTCGATTTAAATTCAAATTTAAATGAGTTCCATAGTACATCATATTAGTTCATTCTTACAGTGGTCTTAAGAATTACATTTAGGATTGGAATCTAATTTTTTTTTTTGTATTTACCTTCTTGGGCCTCCTCTAAATTCCTACCAAGATGACTGAAATTTTGGAAGAGCTCTATTTTTATCATGAAGATTGTAAGAAAGATATGGGACATGTAACTTTCAAACTTTTTCATTATTCGAGCCTTCCTAGTGGCACACCGGTGGGCTTCACAAAGTCCAGCAGAGCCGAGTCCGCTGCATTGAAGGTACGGGCACCTCCCTCGGCTAATTCTTGAGCAAACATAAAAGGCACGCAAAGCAGCCAAGAGATTAAAAAGCAGCAATTCATAAGACATCGGAGGATAATTTATACCTCCCTAACACTTCGTCCCCTTCCCGTCTTGATTCCTGCCTGTGGGGTCACCCGTTTCTTGTGGCGAAATCCAAGTCGGTTGGACGAAAGTGATTTGTGGCCCAGCTGGTGCATTGATAAAAATGGTATTTTGTTGCCAGCGAACTTTCAGCGTGTTGAGCCGACTCCAAAGGGGAATCTGGACTCTCTAAGCCGTTGGCATACTTTGGAGAGAAGTGCATAAATCTTACGGGACCAGGAGCTTCAGCCCGTTAATGCAGTGTAAAATGAACACACTATCTATTGCTAGAGAGGAAAATTTATGAATTCATTGAATGCAAATGTACCGACGTAATGTGCCAGTGACATGGCATTATACACGGGTTGTCATAAACTGAATAGGGAGTAACATAACACTTGGCTACTTTTGTCGTTCAATCTTATTCTGTGTTCAACAGAGCTGAAATGAAGTTGAATAAAATTCGAGTTAAATTCTGTGGCAACCGTTTGCTATTGGTATTCAGGTTTACCACCAACGCCAAATTTTCAAGAAATTCCGCACCAGTTGGCTACAAAGCTGTCTAGAGTCTATAACAATTGTAGAAGCGTTCCTAGAAGAGGAAAAACTTGTAAGGCCATCAGGGTGTCGAATTGAGTTGTATCCTGAACTCACTAAATAAAACCCTGCTTTGGAATGCTTTGAATTTGATCCCAGTATATTAAATAAATCAGCTGATTACCATAGCCTCATATTGCTTCCATTGTTCCTCAATAACAAAAATCTGAACAAGTGCCAATTATTTTGGTTTGTAGTGTAGTATTCAAGAAAAACATGATTAATAAGCATCTCATTAGTTTTAGCTTTGACCACGAGATCTGTAGATGGATTTTAAATATTATTAGACAAGCTGGCTTTCAATGTGAAGATATTTCAATTGTCTCCCCTTCAACTGCCCAGCTCTTGGTATCAATGTCACATGAGATCTTGATAGATTAGAATGTAATGCTATTTCAAATCTTTTGGTATTCATTACTATTTCTTCGATAGTCGCAAATTTTGATTGAGAAACTAGTCTCAATTTACCAAAAGAATTATATCTGCACTGAATAAAGGCATTCAAAAATAAAAGAACGACATAAGTCGTCCATCTATTTTCATCGCATTCTAAAAAGGAAAATGTCGGTTTTCGCACCAGACCGTAATAACCATAGTCCAAGCGCCCTTCCCGTCTCCCAAGATCGCCGTGATATTTTTGGGTAATTAGTGTCATTTTGGCGTAACAAACATTCGACTGGCACCACCACACAGTGCACCAGAAGAGCTCGACCAACAAGATTCGATGCCCGGGATGAATCTCCAATTACAAGTGACAAATTTATGAAATCAAAACTCGTTATAAATAATTACGTTCGCTAGCCCGGTATGAAGGCGCTACGCGCCAAGGATTTCAAAGAGCGCGGAACGAACACGTTTGTAGACCTTAGGAGTTTGTACGTAGTCGCTAATGCCATCGCTGTGATTGATTTATGAAGTACGTCCCGAAAACTGATACTCTCTGGTGGCAAATGATCTCGCCAACGATCCCAACAAACTTAACTTACTGATCCGCCATTCCCGTCTAGATCCCACCGTTCCTTCGACGATTATTCAGGAGCCGTGTACTTATCCCCCCTCGAAGGTTATAATTTTCACTAATCGTTATGGTGGCATTACTCATCATTACCCTAACCAATTGATGGGTTCCCACCACGCACAACCTCCACCAGTGCCGTGAGCCCTTTTGTGCTAATAATAGCAAATTATGAGCCCCATCTCAGTGATCCACTGCAGGACCCATACTGGCTCGATCTTCCCAACGAACACTACCTCAACAATGTATGGAACCGAGGCTGCACGAGTTTTCGAATGCACTATGGGCTGGCAGTTGAAATTTCGCGAAAAAATTCTGAGCACTTTTTAGATGAATATGAAACTTATTCAGGTAGGGTAGGTGTACCAGTTGTGGCCATAGTGGTTCCCTATTTCGTCATATGCAATATTTGAATGTATCGACAATCTGAGACATAGTTTCACGTATAAGATGTCGCGAAGAGGCGTGGAGACGATGGGTTGGAACATTTTTGCTTTTTGAAGGAAGTACCACAAACTGAGTTGTCTATTCTCAGACAACCAGAAGTCACATAAAAGTTTACGAACAAAGTTGTTTATTTATACAAATTGCATCACACCTACACTACATGGTGGATGAAATCATTTAATCGAGGATGTCCGCACAACACGCTGTATTACGAGTTCATATGTATATGACGATCATTCAGTAATTTTTCCAACTTCGCATCTTTCCTCTACACCCGCCAAATCGAAAATATCCGTGTACTACCAGAACGTTGGCGGTATGCGTAGCAAAATTCGTTCATTTTTTCTGACCTCTGTTTCACTTGACTATGATGTCATCGTTTTTACCGAAACATGGCTGTATGACGAGATACGTAACTCAGAGCTGACTGAGGAATATACGATTTATCGCTGTGATCGCAATTCAGCATCTAGCAACTTTACTCGTGGCGGAGGGGTTTTGATCGCTGTAAGAAAAACTTTGCCATGCTCATCCGTACATCTCCATGATAGCGAGCATCTAGAACAAGTAGCCGTATCCATCAAACTACCACATCAGTATGTTTACGTTTGCGCTATTTACATTCGCCCGAACAGTGATCCAACCATATATTCTACGCACTCTTCATCTATTTGCCAAATTCTTGACATGGCTAACACCGATGATTCCGTTGTTGTCGTTGGTGATTACAACCTACCCCGCTTAACATGGCACTTTGATGACGAAGTTGATTGCTACTTGCCTATTAACGCTTCTTCTGAACAAGAAATCACCAACGTGGACAGGCATCATACGCCATTTGTTTTGAGAATCGACGTTCAGCACAATGATGTGCCTGAACGCCCACTCTCACCGTCCGATGATATTTTCGATTTTAACCGCTGTGATTACGATGCATTAATTTATGCTCTTTCTCAGTATGATTGGAATGTCATGCTACTTGGCTTGACCACGGATGAAGCCGTATCGCGTTTTTACGATACGATCCAGGACCTTCTTCGACGATTTGCTCCGCTCGCTCGTCATCATACAACCCGCACAAACCGGAAACCCTGGTGGAACTCGGAACTTCAACATCTGAAAAACGTTCTTCGCAAGGCACGGAAACGCTTTTTTCGAAACAAAACTGTTCAAAATGGCCTATCAGTTAGACGTCTGGAGGATGAACTGAAGATTAAAATGGACTTGCAGTACCGAATGTATTTAGGAAATTTGCAGGATGATCTAAAGGTGAACCCATCCAACTTTTGGAGATTCATCAAAAGTAAACGTTGCGGCAATACCATTCCTTCCAACATCACATACCATGGACAAAGTTCAGACTCGACAGATGAAGCCACCGAATTATTCGCTGAATTTTTCAAAACTGTATACAGTTCTTCTATCAGTACCATATCCGATGACTACCTTCAGAGTTTACCGTCATACAATATTCATCTTCCTCCGATATCCGTGACTAGTAACGACGCACTCGCCTCATTGAAAAGATTAGACCCCAAGAAAGGCCCTAGCCCTGACGGTTTGCCGTCAGTTTTTCTAACACGTTGCGCTGTTCAATTAGCAACACCTGTTTCGCTCATTTTCAACAAGTCCATTGCGGAGGGAACTTTCCCTAGGGCATGGAAATCTGCCGCCGTTACACCGATCCACAAGACAGGAAGCATCCATTCTGCGGAAAATTACAGAGGGATTTCCATTCTGTGTCATTTATCGAAAGTTCTGGAATCGATTATCTACGATAAACTGTATGCAGCTGCTCAACCAATACTCTCAGAATTCCAGCACGGTTTCGTGAAAAAAACGTTCGACGGTGACGAATCTGATTTCATATATAAGCACGTTGAATAGTAGCTTGGAAAAGCGGTTACTAATCGACTCGATCTATATCGATTTCTCGAAAGCCTTCGATAAGGTTCCGCATGAATTAACATTGGAGAAACTTGATCGTCTAGGATTTCCGGTATGGATTGTACAATGGCTTCGCTCTTATCTATCGGAAAGAACATCGTTCGTGAAAATGGCACAAATCTCCCAACTGGTGGGGAACGTGCCTTTGGAGCCGGCCTTCTGATACCTAAAACTGTACAGAATAGTAACCTCTGAGTTAGATTGCGTCGCTCTCCAATCAGATGTACAGCGGTTAGAAGAATGGTGCAGCTTGAACGGTATGGAAGTGAATGCCAGCAAATGTAAAATAATTCGATTCAACAGAACCCGATCCGATATAGTCTTTGACTACAAGCTGATGGACAAGACTCTAGAGAAGGTCACATCAATACGAGACCTAGGTCTGATTGTGGACAACAAACTACGCTTTTCTGAACACATTTCAGCAACAATCGCCAAAGCTTTCGTCGTATTCGGATTTGTGCGGCGTAACGCTGCTGACTTCGAAGATGTTTATACGCTGAAAGCTCTATATTGTTCGTTAGTACGCAGCATTTTGGAGTACGCGGTCCAAGTCTGGTCTCCCTATCATGCCATCCAAGCAAACAGGATTGAACGAGTCCAGAAGAAGTTCGTGCGATTCGCACTCAGGAGGCTGCCATGGAATGACCCGTTGCGTCTACCACCGTATGAGCAAAGATGCCAACTTATCTCCCTGGAGACGCTTGATTCGAGAAGGACACTTTCTGAGCGAATGTTCGTAATGTCTGGCAATTTGGATTGTCCAGAACTTCTCCAAAGAATTAATTTCTCCGTTCCGTCACGTTCGCTCCGTCGACATTCTGCACTGTGGCTGCCCAGGCATCGCACAAATTTCGGCGAGAATAATCCGATAGATCGCTGTTGTCGCAAATTCAATGAAATAGCTCATCTACATGAATTTGGCCTATCCAAAAATGTTTTTAAATGTTGCATCCGTAATGTTTTATAGTTTTAAGCTTTAGTCTGTAGAGTTTTTTTAACTGAAGACGTAGTACAATAAATAAATATTTCATTTCGTCCCGTATATTCGTACAAAGCAAGTCGGACCAATCGTTAGCAGATGTCAAATCAACTTTGTTATCATACATTAAGTCGCATAAGAGTACAGATACATGCTATTTTTCATCATGCACGTATATCGTCTCCGGGGGGTGACCCATTTCGCATAAAGACATCTCGCATAAGGACGTTTCGCATACGGACGAATTTGAATAAGAAAAGTTTATTTTTTGATAAATAAGCCCTAAAAACATTGAATTTAATCTATATAAACGTATAAACAAGTTTTCTGATAATGAAAACCTTTAGAAAAATATACAAAAGTAAATAATCTATTCTAAACGAACAAAATGGTTTTCTAAGTAAAGGGCACCCACAAGATAATGGCCTACGGGCCCCCACATTTGTAAATCAAGCCCTGCTTTTAGAACATTGAAATTGATTAATTTAGTGAGTGAAGGAACTTTCTATCTCTTTCCGTTTGGGAGTTCTTGTTGTATTTCTTGGAAAACCACGCCCACTTTGATTTTGGAAATCTCTGATTGGGGTTAACCTGAAACATATCTTTTGATGGCAACCACCACACAAATTAAAATTGTTTATTATAGAAAAAAAAAATACAGATGTGTTATTTTTGTAACTCTAATAAAAAGCCTTGAAAAACAAATATTTTTTTTTTTCAGAAAAACTTCAATAACTTTTGAGTTAAACTAGATATAAACAATCGTTTTGCATGAAAATTTACATTTTCTCAAGTTCTAAAAAGCTAAGATGAGAAGCTTATAAGAGAAAAACTTAAGTTAAAAACACTACGTTGATTGGACAAAAATGCTCTAAATCGGTCAAATTTTGAGCTACAGGAAAACGTTTTTCGGCAAAGTTGATTATAATTTCACATTTAACAATTTTTTTCAAGAGTACATATCATTTATTTTGCAAATAAGAAAGTAATTAAAGTATAATCAACTTTTTATGTGAAATTGTGGACCACCCTTGTTTTAGATAATACTTAATATAAGAAAATATAGAAGACTGCTTTTGTCTGAAATACAATTTTCATTATCTTATGAAAAATAATAAAAAAAATTAACAAAAAATTTCTAAATGGTTTTTTGCCATATATTTCTTATTACAGATGTCTCGTCAAAACAATCTATAAACGACTTTTAGAACTTGAAGAAACGCAAATTTGCATGCATTGTTGATATCTATTTCATCAAGAAAAATATTGAGGTTAAAAATTATTTATTTTTAAAGGCATTTCATTAGAGTTACAAAAATAACACATCTGTATTCTTGTGAACATTCAAATTTATTTTGTCTTTTGAATGCGGTCAAAAGATATTTTTTTATATTTGCCCCAATCAAAGATATCCTCAATCAAAGGAATCCACCATCAATCAAAAAAACTACCCAAACAGGAAGAGATGGCAATTTCCTTTGCTCACCAAATTTCGCATTTTCCAATGCTCTAAAAGTGTTTCGTAGACTACTTTGATGGAATATTAGAATTGAAAACGCTGGAGCCAGAAAACCAGTTTTTGTTGAACAGCCTTATGTCACCATATGGAAAAAAACCTCTAAATCGGTCAATTTAAGACCTACAAAAAATTGTTTTAGGCAAACTTGCTATAAATTGAATAATTTACAATTTTGCTGAAGTATGTATATTATAATTCATACAAATGAGAAAGAAAGTTATACCATTTCTATGAAAATCCAACACTCAAAAACACAAAACAATGGGCTTTACTAATTCAAACAACTTTGTAGAAGTCGTGTAATATTTCACTCCAAATGTTACATAGGTCCTTAAGTGAAACTCAGCAAGAATGCTTAATTTTTCAAACTTTTATTCTCATTAAAACCCGGAAAGGATTCTCAATCATTTCTATTCTCTTCTCATCAAAATCATCTCTGGATTCTTATAACAATCCTCTCAGTGTTCTCATCGGAGTCCTATGAGGATTTTTCTCACTGGCCTCTCCAGATTCTCATAATAATCTTCCCAGAGAGAGTCATTAGAGTCATTCCCAAAGGTATCCTTTCAGGTTTATCATAAGAATCCTCTCGAGATTCTCAACAGACTCTTTACAGTACGCTCATCAGAATCTTTTCAAATTTCTCGTCAGACTTTTGCTAGGATTAATATCAGATTTTTTCCAGGATTCTCATCAGAATCTTCTCAGAATTATCAACGGAATCATCTCCGGATTCTCATCGGAATGCTCTCAGACTTCTCTTAACAACCCTCTAGAGATTTTCATCTAAATTTTCTTCGGTTTCTCATAAGAATCTGCACAGGATTCTCATCAGTATCATTTCAGAATTCTCAGCAGAATCATTTCAGAGTTCTCATCACAATCATTTTCGAGTTCTCATCAGAACCCTTCCTAGACTTTCAACATAATCATTTCAGATTTTTCATCACCGTCATAAATCTGAAATTTTTCAAATCAAAATCCTGAAAGAATTCTTATTAATATCTCTTATCTTCTCATCAGAATCTTATCAGAATTCTCATTGTAGGAAGAATAAATAAATATAAAATCAATTTGAATTAATCTACGTGGAAATTTATTAGAGTGTATATTAGATTAGAAGGATTCTGCAAAAGACGATCCAGCAACACCGCTTGCGCTTCCTTGAAAGCCTGGGTAGAAGTCAGAAAAAGTGAGACGGAAATATGGTTGTGAATGAACGAGGAGAGGAAGATACGCTGGTGTACGAGTAGAAAAGAAGATAGATTTCAGTTTTGAGAATGATGTTGTTGAGTGAAGATATTGAAGTGAATTTGAGTGTAAAAAAAATAAAAAAAATGAATAAACAAGTGCTTGTGTTTATATAATTAAATATTAATTCATTGTTTTTATTAGCTATGTGAAATCCTACACTCATCACAATCATCTCTGGATTCTTATCATAATCACCTCAGTATAATCATCAGAATCCATTTAGTTTTCTCTTCAGTAGCTTCTCCGGATAGCCGGATAGGATAGGGACTTTCCTTAGCCGAGTGGTTAGAGTCCGCGACTACAAAGCAAAGCCATGCTGAAGGTGTCTGGGTTCGATTCCCGGTCGGTCCAGGATCTTTTCGTAATGGAAATTTCCTTGACATCCTTGGGCATAGAGTATAATCGTATCTGCCACACGATATACGAATGCATGGCAACTTTGGCAAAGAAAGCTCTCAGTTAATAACTGTGGAAGTGCTCATAAGAACACTAAGCTGAGAAGCCGGATCTGTCCCAGTGCGGACGTTAATGCCAGGAAGAAGAAGAAGAAGAAGAAGCTTCTCCGGATTCTCATCAGAATCTTCCCAGAATTCTGTTCAGAATCCATTCAGAGTTCTCATCAGAATTCTTCCTGGATTCCCTTTATCATTTCTTAACTATTTGGAGTTTGGGTTGTTGATCTATTAGAGTCACTCTCAAAGAAATCCTTTCAGGTTTATCATGAGAATCCTCCTCAAGATTTTCAACAGAATCTTTCCAGTACGCTCATCAGAATCTTTTTAAATTTCTCATCAGAATTATGCAAGGGTTGTTATTACATTTGTTCCAGGATTCTCATCAGAATCGTCTCAGAATTATCACCGGAATCATCTACAGATTCTCATCAGAATGCTCTAATAATTCTCTTACAAATCCTCACGAGATTCTCATCCAAATTTTATCCGGATTCTCATCAGAATATTTCCAAGATTTTCATCCGAATCTTCTCAGGATTCACACTCCAGAACTCTTATCATAATTCTTTTGAACGTGCCCCTTGTTCAAATCCTTTCAGTGATCCATCAAAATTCTTCCAAAATTTATTTTTAAAATCAAAATCCTGAAAGATTTCTCATTAATATCTCTTCTCCTCTCAACAGACAATCCTCTTAGTTTTGTCATCAGTAGCCTCGCCGGATTCATATCAGAATCATTCCAGAATCCACATCAGAATTATCAGAGTACTCACCAGCATTCTTGTTGTATTCTCTTAATTATTTCTTCTTTATATGGAGTTTGAGTAAATCAACATTAGAGTTGTTCTCATAGGAATCTTTCAGTTTTTTTAGAATCCTCTCGAGATCAATAACAGAATCCCTTCAAATTTTTCATCAGAATTTTATCAGGATTACTATCAGATTATCATTATCATTGAAATCATCCTAAGATTCTCATAACAATGCTCTCAAAATTCTCTTAAAAATCCTTAAAAATTCTCGTTAAAACTTTCTCTGGATCCTTATTAGAATCTCATCAAGATTTTCATTAGAATCTTCCCAGGATTCTCATCAGCATTATTTAAGAATTCTTATCAAAATATTTTCATAATTCTCATAAGAACCCTTCCTGGACTCTTAAGAATCTTTCCAGACTTCTCTTAAGAATCCGTAAAGGATTCTCACCAGAACCTTACAAGGATGCTCACAGAATTCTTCCTGCATTATCATCAGAACATTATCCAGAATTTGTATCGCAGTTCTACCATAATAATCTCCAGAATACCTACGGGATTCTGTTTAGAATCGTTATAGGATATCCGTCAGAATCCTTTTTGGATTTTCATCGGAAACATTCTAGTATGGTTGTCAACAAACTGTTAGAATTTTTATCAGAAACCTCCAGGATTCTCATTTTAAACTTTCCAGCGATCCCATAAGAAACCTTCTAGGATTTTCAACAGAATCATTAACTTCTTATCAGCAAGGAGGATTCTCATAAAGATAAGTTTTTCCACGATTCTTACAAGGATGCCAGTATATCAGGAATCTCTCACAATCACAATGTGGCGTTTCGCTGCATGACAATAATATTGTTACAAACGGCATAATAATCAACCATATTAAAACAAAACAAAAAATGGGACCTTCCTTAGCCGAGTGGTTAGCAGAAGGTTTTGCATTCAATTCCAGGCCCGTCCCTTTCCTCGTACTTTGTAATTGTATCTTTGGATTGCTTCTATCTTTCACTCTGAATATACCACAGTCCATAGCATTTGCTAGAACCAGAGACGGACAAAAAACCCGTCTCCCTACACTTCCATTTTTTCATCATTATAGCACGCCTTTCCTTTCGCCTGATACATAGGCAGTCTGCTAACCAAACAGCAAGTCTTTCTGCCATACATTTCACACCCCTAATCTTTACCGCATAAACTGGCGAAGATTCAGGGGTACATCCGGTCTACTGTCCGTTCCCAATTGTTTTCGAAGCATGCGACGAAAAACATCGCATCTGTATCAGTCCATGATCGGCAATGTTTCGCAAGGTGTAACAAGCTTGATAAACAACAGCAGCGAAGGAGAGCCCCAAAGAGAGAGATAGAGAGAGAAAGCGAAGGTAAAACCCATTTTTCTCGCTTATTTACCATTGGGGATAGGTGTTTTACTCTACTGGCATGAACTACCTGAACATCTTATAGAGCCATAGTTTCCTTCAGGTTTGGAGCTTGTTTAGATGGGTTTTATTATACACTGTTTTCCTCTCGATACAATTAAAGCTGCAGCAGAAGACGATAAACAGACTCTCATATGTATTGTGGATCATGAATTTACAGGGAACATTACGTGAGAAATACTCCTAATTTTCTCAGAATTTAACCCCTGAAAATGAGTAAAACCATCAATTGCAGACTCATTACATATAATTAATTCGTATAAAAAATATTTGGGCTTTTGTCGCAAAATTTTCATATCTGGCCCATAGTAAACCGATCTTGATGTTTTGTACCGATCCAGACCTCACAACTGCACCACCAATGGATGGAGCGCCCGGTCGGATTGTCGTAAAATAAAATTTTACGATTATAATTATCAACGCCAGCCGGGGTCTGTTTCGGGTCTCGCCAGACATGCTTGGAGCTTGGAAGCCGCCAATCCCGGAACGAATGGATCCTCCTCCGGCTACCGCACTTCGTCGACCCGGCTGTCGGTTGATTTAATTTTTCTACGATCGATCTCCATTCATGGAAGACGCTCGGATGGACCTCGGGCAACCTCGGAGCGCAGACAAATTGGAAAGATGATCACCCGACGATAACTATTGAAGATCATTATTGGATTGATGGGGGAATTCGCCGGCGGTTATTAAATGGTTTCGCTATAAAATTAATCGCGAATTGGTCGTAAAAATTGATGCTTTCTGTCGTTGGTCGCTACGATGTTTGTCACCGGGAAGATTAAAGGTGTTTTCAGCGCGGATCTTCGCTCCCTCTCGTGGAGTCATTAAAGTTGCGGTTGTTCAAGGTTCGGGTCGAGAATGCCGGATTTGTCGATAAAAAGTCGTTTTGCTGCGAATGGGACCTATAAGCCTTGACTGAGGATATTAAGTGCGTCTATTCTGAGAGGTCAAGCCAACTCAGGTAAATTTTTTGTAGGAACCATACAATTTAGTCATGCGAACAATGTAAGACAAATCGTCAATGAGGATTTCTAGTCTTCTTGAAAAGTATTCCCAACGGAATCTTGAAAAGAACTTCCAATGGAATCTTGAAGAGAATTCCCATTAAAGTTCTGAAGAAGATTCCCTTCCGGAATCCTAAGAAGGATTCCCAACGGAATCTTTAGGAGAATTCCCAACGGAATCATAAAGAGGATTCTCAATAAAGTCCTGAATAAGATTCTCAACGAAATCCTGAAAAAAGATTTCCAGTGCAATGTCTAAAGGATTCATAGTGATGAAGAGACTTTGCAGTATAACCCTGAAAAGTATTTTTAGCGAATTCCTAGTAAAATGCTGGAATCCTGACGATATTTTCTAAGAGAATCCTACAGAGTTTAAATTTATGAACTTATATGTTCTGAGAGCAATCTTCAACCCTTCGGATAAGGTATTACAGACTTATGTTCCATGACAAATAACCAGCAATGCATTTCGCTTCATCCGTCCAATCGTTTCACCATCACGTATCAACATCGACCTTGCCCCATAGCGCACAAACACCATTCTCAAATCAACATACGTGGGCCCAGTTCCCGTTCCACGAGTTTGATGTTTTACATTTTAATTAATATTTATATTCAAATTACACGGACTGTCCCCTGGCCCGCCACACCCGCATTTCGTCCAGCACTGTGCCTCCGGCCAATCACTTTGTATCGAAATCAGCCAGTTTGTTTATGAATTCGTTTTGTGCTCCAGTGCATTCGATCAATTCCTATCCAATGATGCATTTGTGATTGTGAGTGAGCTGTCGTTGTCAGCAGCATCTCCTGCCATTGACTGCCCACGTACTGTGCTGGAGATAGTGGTCATAGGCTTTGAGAATGTCGTCGAAAATTTGTCAATTTGATTTTGACAATTTGTGATCGATGAGTGATATGTTTTTTTTTTCTGTTAAAATGGAAGAAAAACTACAATCAACTGTCAAAATTTGTCTCATGAAACGCCAGGGAGCAGGGCTGCCAGATATACACAGCTAAAAATATGTTGTAAATTTCGGTTCATTTTCATGCACATATTTGAAGCATCAAAATAAACTGAAATGTCAACGACAAATCGCTTATTTTTCAATCGAATGTACTTTAAATTTACACGATCATGTAACATTCAAGCATCTTTAGTTGAAAATTAATCGTGATGCTGTAGCAATAGATGAATTTGATTTACTTTTACTAGGGTAAGCAATATATTTTTGACCCCTATATATTTTGGACCCCCTGGGCCATTTTCCTGCAAATTTCCCAGTTTAAATCGAGAGACCAACTCAATTCGCATGCCAATAGGAAAGATAGGACTATTCCGCACTTGCATCAACTGTTTGTACGTTGAAAATGTGTTTATTTTACTTGAAATTAATTTAATTTAATTGGTGCATTTATGCAACCGTTACAATACGTTACACATGGAAATTGAAGCCGTCAGAAATTTTTCAAATGTAAACAAAAACTTTTTTCAAATTTCTGAACAAAAAGCGTAGAATTTCTTCGGTTTTCCATTGTCAATCGAATGATTCGACTATGGGCAAGCATATCATACAACCAGTGCCGTAGACTTTGTCGCCAAACGATAAAAAAATGCCGAGGGTCCAAAATATATACTTTGAAGGTCCAAAATGTATTGGTGTGTCCAAAATGATGAAAAACAGTGCTTCACAATTTGATTATTTTCAACGTTTTTTGGATCTTACGTGACCGTAAGGGCATTTTTGTCTCGTAGATGAAGTTTTTCTCTACATTTTGGCATGTTCTTTGACTTGGTTACGCTGTGCAATTAATTGATTGGGGCAAACAACTAGAATCACTTCCTTAGGGCACTGTTTCTCAACCTTGGTAACGGCGAAAAAACGGCTCGCTATGAGGTGTTCGTTTCAGCGTGCTTTTTACATGGTCGGGGGTCCGCGGACCCCCTGTTGAGAAACGTGGCCTTAGGGGGTCCAAAATACGACTGTTACCCTTTACTCTTCTGTTTACGCTACATTGAAATTTAAATATTTTTATCTGTGTACAGATTTATCTATATTACATAGATGTCTTTATGCTGAGACAGATTCAACTTGTATGGAACACCGATTGTCTATCAACAAGTTTGTATGCACACAGATTTTTTTTTGTGCGGGCACATATTTTTTAAACTCAGCAAAAAATATATACCGTTTAAGAAGATTTTTTTTACGAAATCCTTCGGAAACTGCACAGACTCACCGAGCTTTGAAGTTCATTCAACAACTTAAATATGAAGCTTCTTCGGTGCCAATCACAAACAGGATATTCAGCTTTGAAAGTACTATTTAATCCGGATGTTTTTTTGAGGATTCCGAGCAAATTCTATTCAGGTTCCAAGAAAATTTAGCTAAAGATTCTGAGCAAATCTTGCTCATGATTCCGAACAAAATCTTTTTTAATTCCTAAGTGAATTTTGCTGAATATAAGCAAATGCTGCTCGGAAGTCCATGTTATGTTAATCGCGTTGAAGATTCTGGTTAAATCTTGCTCAGAAATGTATGCATATTCATCCAATTTTGAAGACAAATATGGGTAAGAATTCATATTAAAACCTCCTCAAGGTTCTGATCAAATGTTTCTCAGAATAATCAGCAAATCTTGTCCACGTTTCTGGACGATTTCTGCACAAAATCCTGAGTAGATACCATGGGCGTAGCTAGAAGAGGGTAGGGGAGGGACGTCGACGGAAAAATCAAAATTAACTGATTTGCTACAAAGTAAAGTCATTCTTTTTTTTTCAAAAAATGTTCTTCAGAAGTTATGTTTATGTAAAATTGCGCCATGATGAACTTTTTGTATAATTCTTGGTGTCCAACTAAAAATCAGACTTCTGCCGAAGATCTTACCGAACATCATTTGAAAGTTTTATCAACAGCGGAACTTACAAGGAATCTGTCAAAAACTGATGTCAAACTCAAAACAATAAAGCGTTTATTAAAATAATATATTTTTAAAATCACTTCAAAATTTGTTTCTTCTGTTTTTTTTTCTCAAAATCTTTCTATGAGAACTCTTTCAAGAATTCTCTTTGAAATTCCATTTCGCTTGTAGAAATAATACAGAATTTACACTGAACAAGGAATTTCACTGAAAACATCTCCAATTATTGTCTTAGACAGAGATTTCCCAACAAAATATTTCAAGGACTTTTCCACTAACTTGTCTTGAGAAGCTATTAAATATTATCCTAGCGATTTCTACAGAAATGCTAATTGGACTTTTTCAAGTGATTTGCAAAATTTATCAGATTTTCTTAAAAAAAAAATCCCTGTATTTTTTTAAGCATTCTAGCTCATAATTTTCTTGGAGTTTATCCCAGATATCTCATAAAAAGAAGGTTTAATAGTTCCTGCACAAATTTCTTTAGCATTCCATTAGGAATTTTCCCAAGAATTGAATCTAAAAATTCCCTTATAGTAATTCAAGTTTCTTTTGAGTTCCTAAAAATTCATGTAGTGATTTCCGATATGTGGAAACTCCCGAGACTTTCAAGTTTCAAGAATTTAACCAAAAGTTTCTAAAATTTTATGTTGTGATTTCCTGAATAACATATAATAATAAATAATAATAAAGTTAATCCAAAACTTCTTGCAGAAGTTTGTTCAGAAATTTATGCAATAACTTCCTTTACCCTCGAATACCCAACCCCGGCTTTAGATGGGATACACTTTGCAATTTTGTAGCTCGGAAATCAAAATGATTTTATTTTTGGCTTAAGCGTTGGCATATAAGAGAAGTTTTTTATGACTTTTGAAACTTATTGTATTCTTGAAAAATGTTTGAAAAATTATATTTTTATATAACTTACAAATGCATGGGGTTAATTGAACGTGTATTATAAAAAAGGCGTATTTTTAAAATTTTTCTTCAATCAACCAATTACATAAGAAGAGGTAGTATTACAATAATTGCAAACCTGTTTTCCATTAGTTACACGGAAAATAAAATATGAGACAGAAAGAAAATTAAAAATGTAATACAGGTATGTTCCGTTTTTATCACGTTCCGATTTTGTCACGCTTCGATTGTGTCACGTTCCGATTTCGTCAACATAATATTCCGTTATATTCCGTTATCAACACGACAAAAAAAATATTAATTTTTAATTTTTTAAATGCTTGTAATATAAACTAGAGACTTATTTTGAAGCTATTAAATGTTTTTCAACAGCCTCAGGATTGATATTTCGACTTTATGTTAGTGTTGATCACCTTCGATACATTATAGATGTCAAGTCATATACGACTCAAAAAGGTTTGATTCCTACCTATCCGCTATTCATTTAGAATTTTCAAACCTAGCATGGGGTGTTCGATAATATTGACGATTCTTTCAACAGTCGAGAGTTGCTCTGGCCACGTCCTAGCAACCAGGCTTGACAGAACTCCTCTGCGATATAAAAATGAAGTGATTTTGATGTTTTAACACAGATCTTGATGATTCAATACAGATTCAAACGATTCGAGTGAGAGTGCAAAAAAATACGAGGATTTTTTCTGGCACTCTTTCTCTCTTTACTCACACTTTAAAAGAACTCTTGAGTGTCCCGCCTGAACAAAATAGCCCTCGCGGAGTTGTGATGGCACTCTTTTCTATGGAATTTTGCTCTGTTCTGCATCTTCCTCGTTCATTTTTCGTTGCTTCACTGTTTGTTCCTTTTTTGTGTTTTTGATAAACCTATTCAATATTGTTCTACTAAACAAAGCACTAGAACTTTAGTTTAATTTAGTGCTAGCCTATTCGTGATCTAACGCAGAGCTAAAAGGTGAAGATAGCACTGTTCTAGAATGGCGATTTGTGCATCCCAGTCGAAGTTGGTAGTGATAACATTAGAAGAAAAATCACCACAATCATTGTACAGAATAGATTTTGACAATTCTAAGCACAGGAAACCGTAAATATTAATTTAAGCTTACAAAACTCTTGCAACATAACCCCACATTTAATCGCTAGTCGGGTGTCGAAAGTGCAAAAAATGTACCTTGGCAAAAAAAAAACTCTCAGTTGATAACTGCGGAAGTGTTTATAAAAACAGTAAGCTGAGAAAAAGGCTCTTCCTCAGTTGGAATGTAATACCATAAAGAAGAATTAGAAGCAGATCCTGATAAAGAGCAGAAAAAAAGTTGTTTCTTGTTAAATCTTGCTTGAAAAAAAAAACGATGATCAGCGTGACCCACTACCTTGTAGTTATTTTTACAAATATGTCCTAGGAACTCTTGGAAAAATGTATGTATGAAACTTTGGATGAATCTGTTGAAGTATATTCAAAATAATGCTAAGAGGTGCTTCCAAGAAACTGTTAGGAGTTTCTAAAAAAAATCCGCAGACGAGCTCGTATATGAACCTTTGTAAGAGTTTTTGTGATCCAATTGTGATTCTTGATTCTGGGAATGTTTGTTGAAATTGATTATGAAATGACAGAAATGCCTAAAAGAATTCTTGAAAATATAATGAAAAAAAGTTTTTCTGAAAGACGTCCTTGAAAAAATTGTGCATAAATTCTTAGATGTATTTCATAAACAACTTAGAATGATTTTTTTTCCAAAAATATCATTGGAACAATTATTGATAGAATTCTGGAACATATATGGCAGATTGCCGAAAAAAAAACTAGAAAGAATGTCCAAACAAATATCTAAAAAATAAAAAAATAGGAATGGACTTTTGAAGAAAGAAATTTTGAAGAAAAATTTTCATTGGAAGAACTCTTAGAAAAGTAATTAAAGGAATTCAAGAAAGAATAACTAAAGAAATTTTTGGAATAGTTTACAGATGCATCTTTACAACAAATGTTACGATAAAATTCATAAATTTATGCTTTGTATATTTGGTAATGTAGAGTAAGGTGGGGCAAAAGTTCGACCTTAGTGATATAATCAAAATTTCCAGGAAAACAATAGCAGTTAAAATAAAACAAGTACCATACAGTGAACCTTCAACATATTGGCTATAATTTTGCTGAACAAACTTGTGTCAAAATATTTACCCATTTTTAGTTATAACAGTTTTAAAATTGATTGTCTTATTCGACCTTTTGCCCCACCGGTGGGGCAAGAGTTCGAATCTAGTGTGGGGCAAAAGTTCGCTGGCTAAAACACAAAATATCGATCCTTTTATGACAGGCATACTTTACACCAGTCGTAAACTTGAGTTTGATTAAAAATACACACTAAATGTTCATCAAAAAATTGCCCAAAACCGGGTTAATTGTAATATACTCAAAAATACAAGTTTTTCACAAAACTAAGTGGAAATGTAAAATGTTGGTGACAATTTTCATACGATCAGACAAATTTAACTAAATTTGAAGATAATATGAGGATTTTAGGCAATTTGCAAATTTTTCCGTGATTTTTTACATGAGTCGAACTTTTGCCCCGCTGATTCGAACTTTTGCCCCACTATGGGCCAAAAATTGTTTTCAAGCATTTATGCAAAAACTAATACACCTCAAAGCAACCTTATGATAGGCTTAGAAAAGCCCTCACATAAAATATTGAAAAAGATTTTATTTTCAATTGGTTCCATGGAACGAAAGTTTGACATAAAATTACAATGTTCACGTCGAAAAACAACAAATAGCCATAACTTTTCCAAATCTCAATCGATTTTTATGATATTTGGATTGAAAGTCTCTTACTTGAATAGCATTCGAACCACCATGACATTTATAAGATTTGTTTTGAATTGAGCTGGAAATCCTAAAAAGAAACTTTGACCCCACTCGAACTTTTGCCCCACTTTACTCTATTTATTTGATAAAATAAATAATCGAGGGATCTAAAATCAAATCAAGAAGAAACCTACAGAAATCCAGAGACATTTTCTCGGAAAATTTCTAAATACTTCAAAGACAGTTATAAGCGATGCCTGTAAAAATCTTGAGAATTCTTGGGAGTGCTGTCGGAACGTGTCAATTGAAAATACTTGATAAACTAAAATACCTGGGATGAATTCCAATATCTCAGAATTCTGTGCCATTTATGCTCAGGTCAAAACGTAGACAAGGAATGCTTACAACGCTAATCAAGAGCTTGGTTTGCTCTCATTTCCGAGAAAGGTTCACTTAAAATTGTATGCAAGATTCTCTCAGAATTCAGAGCAAATACTGCTTCGGATTCTTATCAAATTATGCGCAGAATTTTTGGAAAATGCTGCTTAGGATTCTGAGTGAACGCTCTGGTTCTGCGTGAATTTTGCTGAATATGAGAATATTATCCCGCTCAGAGTTGTGGGAAAATTCTTCACAGGATTCTGTGCAAATCCTGTTCAGGATTCTGAATGAATCATGCTTCGATTTCTAGCGAATCAGACAAGATTCTCGTCGAATCTTCCTCAAGATTCAGAGTGAGTGTCTTGCTCAACCATTTTGATCCAGGTTCTGACCGATTTCTGCTCAGAATGCTGAGCGAATCTTATTCTGTATTCTAAGCGAATCCTTCTCATGATTCTGAGCAAATATGGATAAAAATTCTAATGCAAATACTGCTCTTGATTCTAAATGTAATGTTTTCAGCTTCAGCAAATTTGAGCAAACTGTTTTCAGAGTTTCGAGCGAGTATTGTTTTACTCTTTTGGCGAATCATGCTTTGAACTCTCAGTGAATGCGGATCAATATTCTTTGTGAGTTCTGAGCAACCCCTGCTCCGAATTTTCTCAGGATTGCTTGTGAATCTTGTTCAGAATTCTGTTCGAATCCAGCTCATTCATGCAATTCATTCGTAAGGTTTATAGCGAACCCTGCTCATAATTCTGACGTAAGATTCTGAAGCGAAACATTGAGCAAACACTGATAATGACTTTAAGTAATTCCTTATCCTAGTTTTTGCAATTTCTGTTAGATCCTGAGCAAATCCTCATGATTGTGGATTAATTTTGAGAATGCCTAAGATTTTGACTATTACTGTTCAGAATGTTAAGCAATTCCTGCTCCAATTTTTGATCTTGATTCGGAGCTGATTGATTCTATGCGAATCTGGTCTAAGTTTTGAGAAAATCCTGCAGATGTTGCTTTGGATTGTGAGTAAATCTACTGCAAATCCTGTTCAAATTTTTGAGAAAAACAGGCGCATGATTTTATTGCATAATCTGCTCAAGATTGCTAGTTCTCCTGTTTCAAACTGAGAACAAACCCGAGGCTTGGTATTCTTGGAAGAATTCTGAGAAGTTTCCTCTGCCAATATTCTAATTATTCTAAACGCAACTCTTTCATATCTCTCATGATTCACTCAGATGATTTTCAGTTCAATTTTCATAGGAACTTTCAGCGAATTAGTCTCAGATTTATTACGCAAAATCTTTGTTTCTGACAAGTATTTCAACTTGGACAGAGTAATCTTGCAAATCATACTACATATTGTGAATGATAAAAATATTGCTCAAAGTTCTGAGCGAAGTAATAAAGTGCATTCGTCTAAGATGATGAGCAAAATGTCCACTAAATAATGAGTCAAGTTTTCAAAAAACCCTATACAGGATTTATTTTAAAATCCTTAGTGGAAAGCAATAGCATGGACACTTGATCTGGAAACAATTCCGCCAGATATTTATAATCCTTAGAATCATCAAAAAGCATCATAAAATCAAATCAAATCCTGGACAAGACCAGCAAAATATGAAATAAAATCTAATAAACTCTCCTGATATGCAGCACGAATTCCACTAAAATAAAGCAAATTAATTAGCTATGATCACCTGTAATGCGATTATCATTATCTCACATGTTCTACATTGTTCAGTGGCCCCCGCTCATCGTTTTGCCAAAGGAACCTCATAGTAATTCGCTTAATAAGCTATGTCCACCGCTCTCACAACCCTGACCTTGGCAATAGGCAACCTGGAGGCAGGTCGTGAGCATTGTAATCCCGTTAACCGTACTTCCAACAATCCTCTCCTCCCTAGTCAGTTCACCCACCATTTCCAAAGATATTACTGTATCACTAGCTATCGAATTGCTGCCCTGAAACCGCCTGTCGTGCTCCGATAGAGAATCCGTGTGGACGTGTTTCGGCGTGTCGTACGGCGGCTCCACGGGGACAACTGCCTGCAACGACGACTGACGGACGACAACTCACTCAACACTCTCTCGCTCCTGTAAGTATGCCATGACCTACACACGACACTATTGTGTGTGACCGTCCGATTCGATTATCGCCAATACCAGCAGCAAAAACTATCCACTACTGTAGTGTTGGCGGCACAACACACTATGGGGACTGATGTAATCTGCTGTCCCTCGGGTACCCGGCTTCCAATGTGTTGGTACACGCGCCATCGTTTCTGGACTGGAGGAGACGGGTTAGGGCGTAGGGTGGGCCCCAACCGGGGGTTGCTGCAGGAGAAAGGCAGTCTCCTGGGAGACCGGCACTCGGGCAGGGTAGACGACGACGGAGAGTAAAATATTCCAAGCCGGCTGCAAGTGCTTCCGCAACAGTTATTTATGATTCGACGATCGGTTTTGTCTGTGTGCTTAAACGACGGCAACGACGACGACGATGACGGCTGCTGCTGGTGCTGAATGCAGGCCGGTTCGCCACGAGAGCTACAGGTGGATGTGGAGGGGGTTGGAAGAAGACGGGGAGAGGCAATATTGTTTGCTGCTCCACTGACTGCACCCTGCTGCAGTTTTCACAGTTTACAAGCTGCAACTCGTTGGCGAGTCGATGGTGTACTTTTCCTGCACTTTTTTTTGCTGCCACATCTAAGTTCTGCGTATGGATGTGTCGGGACGGGGAGCTCGGGGTGGAACAGTTGGTCTTTCAACTAATTTCGAACGCTTGAACGGTATTGAATTTCAATCGACTGGTTGAAATAGTTCGGGGAAAATTTTGAAATAGAAGTTATACGAATCAATAATTGTTTTAAATTCTGGCTCAAATGGAGAACAAATTGGGCTTCAATTCGTCAGAATTATGAAAATTTACTCAGTGCCCATCATACTCTCGAGCCATGCGTATACAAATGCTTTCGCTGACGGAAGTTCCGAAACTGCTTAAAGCAAAATAACATCAACAATCAGTGCTACGAAACAGTATTTTTAGTGCTAAACAAAACGGTACTTTTCAGTGCTACGTTTTTCTACTATTGCCCTTCTTTCTAAAATAGGCTATTCATTCAAGTTGTCATTGGAAAAGCTAGTCAGTAATATGTTCATATGAAACAGCTAATTCTTTTGATAGCAGGATATCTTTACAGCTTTCATTTAAGTTAAGGCTCTAGTAAGAATCGATCGTTTGTTATAACTTCAATTGTTTTTTTCTGATTGATCAACAAATCAAGAAAACCATGAATTGACAAAATGATGAAACGGACGTTATTTTTCTGAAATTTCTGTCTGTTCGGGAGAAAACTTGCTAAATCAGTCTGGTTTCTTTTGAAACTGCTCACTACTTTTATATCATCATAATTTTTCCATTTTCTTGAATCAAATACAACACATTTTTGTGGATATGTTATCGAAATTCAGCAGAGTCATCTCATAAGCCAACGAAAATTTTTATTGGAGCGACGATCAAAGGCCGCCGTGTTACAAGTATGCAACAGCGGAACGATTGCCTATCAGGTTGGTCTATAAGCAGGTCCGTATAGATCAACACTTGTAGCGATAATATCTGGGTAATCATGCATTGCCATCGTTTGAAAAAACGATGCCGGTAAACTGAGATATGAAAATTGCGAGTGAAGAAAGTGGGTAGCAAGGTCCAAAAGAAGACTTTATTCCATCGTAATTTTGTGCATATTAGGTAGTTAGTTATAACATACTTTTTACAATACATTCACTTTTCTTTTTGAAAAAGCCTATTCTTCAGAGCATTGCATTTTATCTGTTTGAATCTTATTCAAATTAAAGGACAATGCCAAACTAAAAATAGTAAGTAAGAATCATTTGCTGAAAACCTAGCCCATCCTTTATCTTCTAGTATTTGAAAAATAAATTGTTTAAGTCAAAGTCGTTTAATACTCATAAGGAATCGTACAATTATCTTCCTACCTTCTAATCAGAATTAGTCTCAAAATTTTATGCATTCGCGGTAATGGCGTTCGGGGTACTGACTCCTCCAAGGAAAGCACTACAAGAATCACTTCAAAAAAATTCCAAGCATTCGTATAGGAACTACCCGTAATTTTTTTTCCAGAGATTCGGTCCAAAAATTCCTGTACAAATTCCTAGAGATCCCTAGAGATTCTTCAAAAATTTACACCATTTCTCTGCGATTCTCCCAAGAATTTTTCCAGGAATTGCTTGAGAAACTTCTTTAATGAAGTAATTTTTGAAAAGATCCTGAATAAACTCCTGGGGAAATACCTAATGAAAATCTGGAGGAACCTCTAGAAAAAATCTTCTGCAAGAAGCTTGGGAAGCTTCTGGTAGAAGCTCGGGAAATTTATGCAAGAAGCTCAAGATGCTTCTGGAAGAAGCTCGAAAAGCTTCTGGAAGAAGCTTATGAAGCTTCTGAAAGAACGTCGGAAAGCTTCTGGAAGAATGTCGGGAAGCTTCTGGAAGAAGGTTGGATTGGAAAGCTTGATTGATGTTCCAAATGCTAATGGTAGGAGCTCGAAGAGCTTTTGGAAGAAGTTCTAAAAACTTCACTAAGAAACTCTTGCAGTTCTAGAAGAAGCACTGAAAACTCCATATGCTCTACGAATATGCACTTAAAATGTCAAGCATAAGCTTCAACAGTTTCTGAAAGGAGAAGCACAAAAAATTTCTGTAAGAAAATCATGAAGCTTTTTGAATCAACTCGGAAAACTTCTGGAATAAGCTCTGGAAGAAGGTCGTGAGAATGCTCTGGGAAAAGCTCCAAAGGTTTCTGGAAAAAGCCCTAAAGAATTCTGAAAAAAACTCAGGAAGCTTCTGGAAGAAGGTCGTGAAGCTTCTAGGTAAAGCTGGGGAAGCTACTGGAAGACGATCGGGAAGCTTCTGTAAGAAGCTCGGATTAAAAAGCTTTTGTTTGATGTTCCGAACGCTGATGGAAGGAGCTTGGAGAGCTTTTAGAAGAAGCTCCAAAAACTTTAGTATGAGGGTTCAAAAGTTTTGGAAGAAGCACTGAATGCTTCATATTCTCCTAAAAGTATAAGATCAATAAGTTTCTGAAAGAAGATTCAAAAGCAGGAAAAGTTTCTGCAGATCATGCTGCTTCTGGAAAAAGCTCGGAAAGCTTCTGCGAGGAACTCTGGAAGTAGCTCGGGAGAATGCTCTGGAAGAAGCTCTAGAAGCTTCTGGAAATGCTCGAGAAGCGTCTGGAAGAAGTTCGGAAAGCTTCTGGAAGCGGCCAAAGAAGCTTCTGGTAAAATCTCGGAAAGCTCATGTAAGAAGATAGAAGCTCGAGAAGCTTCTGGTAACAGCTCGCAAAGCTCCTGGAAAAGCTCGTAATACTTCCGAAAGAAAACCGAATGTTTGAAAAAAAAAACTCTGAAGGCTTTGTTTGGAGTTCTGAAAGCTTTGTAGGAAGTTTTGAAAGCTTCTAGAGAAAGCTTGAAGAAACTCTGGGTAAAGCTTTGAATGCTGATTGGAACACTTGTTTGAATAATCTTGAAAAACTTTGGTCTAAAACACTCAAAAACTGTTGAAAACAGTCGAAAACAATTAAATATGAAAAATAATCAATCTTTAACAGTTAATTACGGTCCAAACAAAATAAAACAAATAAACATTCAGAAAGAATCAGAAACAGTCAAAATATTTGAAAACAACCAAAAACATCAAAAACCATAGAAAACCAACCAAAATCATTAAAATACGATTAAAGCAGCAAAAAAAACACGACAATATTAGTTAAACACCGTCAAAAACAGTCAAGAACAGCTTAAAACAGTCGAATGCAGTGTCAAACTGTTAACAACAGTCAAGAACAGTAAAAAAAAGTTGTCAAAAATATTTAAAAATGGGAAAGAGCTTTCGACGATCGAGTTCCGTAAAATTTTAATATTTTGCTAGCTTGTGACAGATACGCCTATTTTAATTGCGACTGGTCTATTTCTTAGGTGAGCAGATAAAAAACAGCAAAAAATAAAAATAGTTGACACAATCGGTTGAAAATGGGTAAAATTATAAAAAATCAAAAACATTCAAAAAAATAGTCAAACAAAGTAAAAAATAAAAAATGTCAAAATCAATCAAAAACGGCCAAACACAGTCATAACAGCCAAGTATAGTCAATGAAGGTAAACAATATTCAAATCAGTCGAAATAATCAAAACAGTTAAAAATGGTGTAAATGAGCAAAAGAATATAAAAAATAAATAATCAAAAAACTGCTTTAAAAAAAAAAGATCTAAAACTGTCAAAAACAGTTGTTATTAATAGTTAAAAATAGTCAAAATATGAGAAATGGATAAAAGACAAGTCAGAACATCAAAAACAGCTAAAAATATTTGAGAATGGTCAAAACAGTCGAAAACAAATAACGCTTAAAAAACAGTAACAAGCAGACGAAAACAGTCAATAGAAGTCAAGAAAAGTTGACTACAGTCTTGGGCATGCTCCCCCCCCTCTGGTCGATGAAAAAAAAATCAAAATTATCTGATTTGCTACACAGGTAAATTTTATTAATTAATTCTTGGAGTCCAACTGAAACTCAGACATTATTGGAAAGTTTTAGCAACATTCCGCTGTGGATCTTGCGAGGAATCTGTCAAAAATCTGACGTGAAACTCAAAAGAAACACTTCAGGAATCATATATTTCAAGAAACACTTCAAGATTTTAATCTTCCGTTTCTTCTCAAAATCTTTCAGTGAGAACTCCTCCCAGATTTTGCTTTGGATTTCTTCGATTGTGGAAATAATACCTAATGTGCACCGAACCAGGAATTTCACTGAAAACATCTCCTATCTTAGACTCAAAAAGAAACAAGAAAATTCTCCAAGGATTTTTCCACTAGCTGGCCTTGAGTAGTTTACAAAGATTTTGCAAAATTCTTCAGGTTTCTTTAGGAAACTTTAAGAATTTCCACTTTATATTTTTCCAAACTTTCCTGCTCGGAATAACCTCAGGTATCGCATAAAAAGGAGAGTTCCTGCAAGAATTTTTCTAGGACTACATTAAGGATTTTCCCATGGGTTTAATCTAAACATTCCAATTTAAGTTAATTTAGATATTTCTTAAAAAAGTTCCTCAAAAATTCATACATAGATTTCCCAAATTTGGAAATCCCCGAGAGTTCCTAAAATGATATATTTTGATATATTTTGATTTCTTTCAGGTATTATAATAAAACTTGACCAAAACTTCTCGCATAACTTTCTTCAGGAATTAATTCTGTGACTTCCTGAAAAAATATCTGAGAATACATCAAAATATTCAAACAGGGATTCTCCCAAGAATATACATTAGAATATAGTACATAGATTTCATGAGGAAATCCTTAGAGCATCGTCTTGTCAGTTCACTTTTTAAATATGTACTAGACAGAGCGAGGCGGTGTCAGGTGGTTCTTCCCAGCACAGTAGTTCAAAAACGTGAATCTCATCAAGTAGCCTATGTTGAGTGCATGCATTTTCTAAATCATTAGTGTTCTTGGAAGCGCCTAAAGCGGGAAATGCAGCGGAAAATAAAACATTTTTCTGCAGTAATTTAGGGTTGCCCTTAGCAACGGGTATTTTGCTATTTTCAAGGCTTTTTGCCTACAGCAGCGACGGGCGTGAATTCCACTGTGACTGTGACTTGCTTTGCTTGGCTATCGTAGAGTGAATTTCAAGATTTTTCCCAACCCTGCTTTGGGATTATTGAGGAATCCTTGCATAATCCCTGAAGATTCCTTGCAAAATTCTTACAAAATATTCTTGCAGGAGTATCTGGATGATCACTCGAGGAAATCTGTGGATGAATTCTTGGAGGATTCTCTGGAACAAGTTTTAGAGGAACCCATGTAGATCTTTTTCTGGAGTAATTCTAGGAGAAATCCCTGAAGAAATTGCTGCGTAAATCTCTTGTGGAATCAGTATAGAGATCTCTGGAGAAATGTAGGAGTCTCTGAAAAAATTTCTGTATCAATCTCTGACGGATTACCTGAGTAAAATACGGAATGAACCAGAGAAAGGTTTCCTGGGTTAATAGATGGAGGGATCTGGGTAAACTGCTGAAGGCACCCTTGGAGGCATCTCACGAAGAATCGTTGGAGAAATTCCTAGAATAATCCTTGTAGAAATCTCTAGAAGAATCACTGCGATGTTAATGTGAGAGGGATCTGTGGAGAAATCCCTGCAGCGATATTTCTGGAGATCCCTGGATAATTCTTCCATGGATCCATGCAGCAATTTCTAGAGATATGGCGGGAGAAATATCTGGAAGAATCCATGAAGAGATTTTCCTAGAGGAATCTAGGTAGAGATTTTCCTAATGTAATCCCTGGGGAAATTCTTAGAGTATTTTCTTATAAAATACCTGGAGGATGACTCCATGATTAATATTTCGAGAGATTTCTAAACAAATTTTTGAAGGAATCCCCGAGGAAATTTTTAGAAGGCCAGAACGAATCTCAGAAGAAAGTTCTGAGGGAATGCCTGAAAAATTTCTGGGCGTAACTCACCTAGCGATCTTCCATGAGATATTTCTTAAGAAATTCTTTGAGGAATCCCTAAAAAAATCGTGAAGTAATTTCTTGTAGAATCCCTGGAGAAATTCTCGATTAAATCCCTTGAAAATTTCCTGACGGAATCCCTGGAGCGTTCCTTAGAGGAATCCATGGAGATATTCTTGCATGTTTGCTTGGAGGAATCCATGGAGGAATTTCTGATGAATTCCTGGAGGAATCCTTGAAGAGATTATTTTAGCACAACCTTTGGAGAAAGACTTGGAAACATCTCTGCGAAAATCCCTATAGATGTTTTCCTGGATGAAACAAGGAGGTCGCTGGAGAAATTTCTGAAGGAATATCAGGATAAATCGCTTGAAGAATTCCTGGAGGAATATCTGGAAGGATTCCATGAAGACTTCTTGGAGAAAATCCTGGTAAAATTTTCTTTGAGGAATCTTTGAAGGATTCACTGGAGACATCCCTGTGGAAACTGCTTCCTAGAAAAATCCCAGTAGAGATTTTTCTCCAGAAATCCTTGCAATAATCCTTCGAGAGTTCTGTTTGATCTTTCGACCTTGACGCTTGCTTTTGCCGGAGCGAGCGACGAGGGCAGGATCAAACATGTCGCGCGTCGGTCTCGTAAGTGAAAAAGTGACGTGATAGGGGAGTTCGGTTGGAGTAAGTGAAAAAGTGCCGCGATCGGTTAGTTCTGTTTGATCTTTCGACCTTGACGCTTGCTTTTGCCGGAGCGAGCGACGAGGGCAGGATCAAACATGTCGCGCGTCGGTCTCGTAAGTGAAAAAGTGGCGTGATCGGGGAGTTCGGTTGGAGTAAGTTAAAAAGTGCCGCGATCGGTTCGTTCTTTTTGATCTTTCGACGACTTTGACGCTTGCTCCTGGGCAGTGCGTCAAGAAAGCCCGAGCTGTCGTCTGTGTTTTTTTTTTTTCGGGTAGCGCGCCTATTTTTTTTTTTTTTTTTTTTTTTTTTTTTTTTTCTGGGTGCTAGCCGAGCAAACGAGTGAAGCTGAAAGTGGATTGTGGCTGCTCAGTCAAGGATAACGGATCAATTGGTGAGCTCGTTTCATGCTACTATTTCTAATCTATAAAATATGTATGACTGCACATTTAATCGTTACAATGGTGGAATGTAAATATGATGTTTCAACAAACTATGGATGGTTCGTCACTGTGAGTGTCGACACAAACTCTGATTCATGATTTATTTATGTTTAACTTTTTTTTTCAGAACACCCCTTATATACCTTTATTTTTGTAATTAAAAAAACTTTGAATGGTTCGACACTACAAGTGTAGACTTGCGAAAGGTCCACTTTATTCAACAAACTTTGGATGGTTCGCCACTGTAAGTGTCGGCATAAGAATAAGAGTGTTCTATGATGTCCCAACCGATTGAGTCTTTTGTTTCTTTTCAAATGAGTAAAATATAATAACACATGCTTTCGTACTGACAGCTGTAGGAATGTTACATTTAGGTATTTGTTTAACAAACTTTGAATGGTTCGTCACCTCAAGTGTCAACATAATTTTCCTCTACATAGAAATTAAATGAACAATTATATTTACGTATAAGCATGTATATATCTCACAAATCATTGTTTATCATGGTCTAATCGCTTATCAAAGTGAATCCTTTGACCCAACGATCTTCCCCATTAACAAACATCCCTCCCAGTAACCTTTGTGGAGATGCAGAGGCAAACACGGTCTCCAAATAGCAAAGGTTACACACTAACATTCCTTCCCTCAATCCCACCTGACTACAAGGACGTGGCCGGCGCCGTTATTGACCTTGTATAAATAGAGGCACTGAATTATGCACACTGAAGAAGATTATGGCCAATCCCAGCTGAACTTCTAGTTGATTCTTTGTGCATTTTCACTGACTTCGGTCAATCACGGAATAGCAACCATTGATATGTGTAGTCAGTCTAAGCTAAGCTAAGCTAAAGCTAAGAAATCCTTGCAATAATCCTTCGAGGAATCCCTGGAGGAACTCCTGGCAGTATTCCTGGAGGTATTGCTGAAGGTATTCCTGAAGCTCTATCGGAGCTGGTCTTAAAAATCATAGCGATGAAAAGTTCTCCCCGGAGGAATCATTAGTGATATCCCTAGTAGAATCCCCGTTGAAAAGCTGTAGAGATTACTGTAGATTACCGTAAATTCGGGTGAAATTGATCAGTAGGGTGAAATTGATCACTGTGTCACTCGATTTTATTTCTTCCTGATGGAGCACAAATATCAATGTAACCTGCAGTGAATGAACGTTGTTTGTCGTAAGTATGTCCAAATTGTGTGTTGTGAAGTTTTTTGCGTTCAAAAATGTTCATTTCTATTAAAATAATGTAAACTTTCAAAATCTTGTACGGTGCAGTGTTCACAAACATCAATAAACTTCTAGTTCTAGACAAGGATTTGGACATGGTTTAACCCTGAAAGTTTGTGAGGATACTTAAGATATATCCCCAAACTAGATTTCATAACCAAAACTCGTACCAATTCGTTGATTTGGTTGAAATAATTGAATTTCTGGTATATATCAGGAATTTCCTTAGGAAATTGCATACATTTAGGCGTTTTCTGCATTATTCTTGAAATTTAAACATTCATTATTTCTATAAATATTGTATTGTTAAGAATTTGGCAAGCATATTCGGGTTCAGGGAGCTCAAATTTACTATGTAAAGTTGTTTGGAAAACTAACAATAATGGCATTGATAAGTGATCAATTTCACCCCGAAATGAGATCTCCCGATTTTTTATTTTAGACATATTTTTTAGCACTAAAATTACATTTGTTAGAAAATTTCGATAATTGAGTCAATGAGGCTCACCTTCATACTTGTTTTCCTGCATACAACTGAATGGCATTGTCTACATTATAGAAATCAAACAAGAAAAACCGAGAAAAGTGATCAATTTCACCCGAAATTACGGTATTTCGGACTTTTAAGTAAAATCTCTTGAGAAATATTCGGAGGAATTCCTGGAGCAAGAAGTTGCTGGAGAAATTTCTGGAGATATATCGGGAGGAATTCATTAAAAAAAAAAACATTGTAAATTTTCCTGAAGGAACTTCTGGGGGATTTGCTGAAGCCATATTTGAACTGGTCCCAAAATTGCGTTTGTGGCCAAAGTTTTTATTCGTCAGTGATAGAATGTCTTTTTCTTCATAGATACAAAACATGAATAATAGCTTGTCAATCAAGAGAACATTTTTGAAAATTCCTGGGAAACTGATTTGGAAGAAGTGAGAACTGCTATTGAAAAATCAATAATATGAAAGCCTCTACCGATTATGGAATTATTTACATCATCATCAAGAAATTTCCAGAGAGTAGCTTATCATTCTTGGTTGATATATGTAACGATTGTTTTCAGTCGGCATATTTTCCTGAACAATGGAAAAATGCCAAGATTCACCAATTTTAAACCCAGACAAAAATCCTGCAGAAGCTTTTAGTTATCGTTCAATCAGCATGCTTTACTGCTAAATTGTTTGCAGTCCTCATCGCCAAAACACAAAGCATGCGTGTCATCTGTAGTAGATTGGAAAAAAGTTTGGATATCTTCATTCATACTTACAAACATGGAAGATTTCTCCTAATGCTTCCAAAAATCAACTAATAATATTCCTACATAAACCAAAGGCTCTTTAGTTGAATCCTTAAATTAGACATGTTGTCACGATGAGAGGGGTTCCAATAAAATGGTCACATGAAGTTAAGTATCTAGAAGCTCATGCTAGATGAGGGTTTCTCAACCGGTGGTCCGCGGACCCCTAGGGGGCCGTGAAGATTTCTCAGGGGGTCCGCAAAGTCATTGTGAATGGGCATTTTCCATGATTGATAATTAAATTAAATTAAGCAAAAGAAAAGGCAATAGTAGCGGGGTTCAGATGAATATTTCAAAGATTAAAAAATGGACTTGTTCATTTTTTTGGACTCAATGACATTATTATTTATTTTTTTTTCAATTGTGACAACGTTCCTAGAGGCATCCAGAATATTCGTAACATAGCCATAACTTAACCATTGACAGGTTTTTCCAGCTTTCTTGCGAGCCCCCTGAAAATTTATTGAAAGTTTCTTAGCGAACTAGGGAAATGGAGGAATTTGAAATTCTCCTGTTTCTGAATAATCAAACTAATCTTTTTGAATTTTGTAGCATAATTTAAGTGAGTTTTTCTGTTACTTTTATCTGTCGTAGTGATCCTTTAAAGATTTCTGCAAATATTTTTGATCTGATAAGACTTTTGAAGCATTTCTAGTGAAATTTTAACGAACGCCTGCAACGGGTTTCAGAGGGCTTCTCAAAAGCTAATTGCAAATTTATGAAATTATTCCAAGCAGCTTGCATGGAGGATACCTAACTATTCTTCGGGATTTTTTTTATGATGGAAAGCTTGAGAATAACCAAAGAAATTTTTTAAATCTAATGATTTTTTTTAAATTTCGAACAGAATTTTATCGTACTATCGATATAAATAAAAATGGAATAGTGTTTGTATGTTACGAAATGACTTGACAACGGGTCAACTGATTCACGTCATTCTTTCACTGTTGGATTTGACAAGAGATGCATCGTGTTTGTGAGTTAAAACATTAGCGAAAATACACAAATCGGGAAGCAAAACAATGACATTTCGTAAGCGATTTTTTCATGGCCTACTTCACAGCCTACCGCTTGGAAATACAACGTTTGCCGGGACAACTAGCTTTTTTATTTATTTATTTATGAAATCCAACAGGTACAATATTTATGAATATTTTGAACAAGCCAGCAAGAACTTTTATTGAAAGCTTCTTAAGGACATGATTTTCTGTTGATTTTGGCAAGCTCCTTCTCAGAAGTTTCTTATCGGATTTTAAGAAAGATATTAAGTAAATTATTGGCAAGATTCTTAATAAATATAGTGGACTCCAGATATTTTTAGCAGAAGTATTGCATTATCTGTTTGAACACATTTATGAGAATTTGTATAGTTCTTTGCATCTCTTTTAAGTATGTGATCACTTACTCACACCTTCCTATTCCCCAGCTTTTGCAAGGACGTAGCAAGTTGATGTGTAAATCTTGTGTGAGAATCAGGGGTTAGTCTCAAATCGCTGACTTAAGTAACGGGAGAGAAGATGCAACTTTCATACATCAGTCTAAAAACGTACCACTTACTAATTTATGCGAATTGCTTAGTTTCAATGCTGTTTTCAATGAGTGCCTTTAGGTGTGCCTGTCAAGGGTCTCTGCTGGTTCATAATAGACCTTTGGAAGGATTTTATCAACTTTCATTTCGAGACCCCTTAAATGGTCCGCGAGATGTTTGTTATACTTTAAAGGGGGTCTCAGCTGCAAAAAGGTTGAGAACCACTGTGCTAGATAAAAAGATAACTTTCATTTCATTTAACTTTAACAAAATCACATTGAGAGCATCCGAACCAAATGTAACAAATATAAAAATGCATGTATCCACTTATTATATGAATAAAAATCTAATTTAGTTTTACCAAAAAAACATCTAGATATGAAAAATGAATGTTACGTTTGAAATTATACTGATAAAGGAGTAAAAAACTAGATATAAGAAACTAATAAGAAAATTCAAAAATAATAATTATGACACACAAATTCTCTATTCCGGGCATGCTGTCCGTTGCTCCCCACATTCCTCCTTTTCAAACAGCTCATTACTTGTCGCCCGTTAAACTGTACTGACCACCATCGAACGGTCCCGTCTTGGACATTCGTTCGGAAAACCATACCCTGCTGGCAAACCGAACTACTAATGAAGAGATGCAGCAGCAGCAAAGTGCACTGCATTCCGTTTCAAAATTTCTAATTTTATTCTCTACCTCACCTAAACCGAATAGCAGCATCGAGTTACTGAGACGTAGTTCACACCCCGTATTGATCGCCTTCGACGACGGCGACGAAAACCGCGAAAGACGGCGTTGGTGATCCGATTGGATTCACTTCCCTGATCTTGTTTGTCTGCCACCATCAGCATCGGCTCGAAATGAGACGATTGGATAATTTATTTTCGGTTTTCTCTAGCCGCTTTGAGAGCGCTGCCAAGGCAGAGGATTAATTTGTTGATGCGAAGACGTCAACTCGGGGCTAGCCCCCGGGTTCAGGTGTCCATACCGTAGCAGCTAGTCGACGACGCTGGGACTACAGTAGACGAATTCTCATCGATTATTTATGGAATTTATCGATTGACCTCCATGGCCAAGAAGGGGGTGGCAGGTGGCTTTCGGCAGAGTACTGACTTTGATGAGCTTACAGAGTAAAGTGCACGTCGAGTGCATAGTTGGCGTCATATCTCGTTTTTGATGACGGAGAAGAAGGCATAAAATATTTCCTACCGGGTGAAAGTCCTTCGAAATGCGAGTAATCGGGTCGGAGCAGCCTTGGGACAGAGCGGTCTTGAAATATTTTCGCTTTTTCAGTTGACAGTGAGGTGTGAAAATTGCTAGGTCTGGTTCGTATGGATACATCTGCGGTTGAAATTCTTTCGATTGTGCTGTTTGAGGAACTGTCAAATTTGTTACCTAATATTTATTGCAGATGAAAGCCATTTATGTCTTCTGTGCAGTGGCGATTGCCCTTACCTCAAATATCCGGGAATTGAAATGGATGAATTTAGAAAAACAAATTCTCAATTAATAAGAATAGATTTGTTAGAAACGACGATTCAAATCATTATGTGTTTGTTTCATAATCTTAAACCAGAAGGAATACGGCTTATTTACGACTCCTTTTTTCTAATTTTTACAGTTCTCAATCTTAGTCAGTTGATGTCTATGGATTGAACTTAGGTGTATAAAGGTTAAGGAATATGATCCTTTTACATAAACTATTTGAGAGATCACTAACAACGCTTACAACAACTCGAATATGTGTTAGAACAGCATTCAACAGTCATTGATCACCAGTAGACATTGAATTGTGTGTGTTTGTGCATAAATGTTGTAATTAATCGTAGATCTAATAGCCCGTACCCAAAAGAGTTTTGATCAATCTTAATGTCCGTATAGGTAACAAACATGCTCACACAAAGATCACTCATTTTGCTTGTAGATCTGAGAGGCTTTACTTCAAGTAGTTCTTCCAACAGCCTCAAAGATTACAAATAGTGTTTATAAACCGCCTAGAGTTCATTGATGACGCTTGTAGACCGGAAGTCACGATTTGTATTAATTTTTAGATACCTTTAAAAAGTCATTGTTTCTAAAACATGATATAGAAATACAACTGTATTAGTACAAACCTTGCTCACAAAACTTAGAAAGATTTGTACAGATTCCTAAGCCCTCCTAATTGTGAGTAGCATTTGCTGAGCAATCCATCTCTAGCAGAATTTTTATTATTTTGAGCAGGTTTTGCTCAAAATCTTGAGAAGAATTCGAACAGGTCGTTAACAGAATTCTGAACGGGTTCTACTCTTGAGAGGAACTGGCCTAGGTCTGAAAATGTCATTATAAAGAAAAAAAGGATTCTCTCAGTATTTTGACAAACATTCGATTAGAATCCTGACCAGCAGATCAGAATCCGCTGTGCAAGTTTTGCTCAGAATACTGGCCAAGTAATCATAACAGGGTGTCTACTCGTTTACCGAAATTAAATTCTTTAATATTTCCAGGTTTTTTCCAGGTGTTACAGAATATCTTCAGGTTCAAGATATACTTTAATTTTATATGACCAAAACAAACTAATGACACATATTAAAGTATTTTTAAGTGTATTCGCTCTTCTAGGCATTTGAAAGCAATGTGCCAACAATATCATAGCTTAAGTTTTGTTTAAATGAATTGTATTTAATAATGATGGTGCCTTTTATTTCGTTTGTAAGCGCTCTGTCCATCATTATGTTCAGAACACGGATTATCAAGCTTTCGGTTAATTGAATCCGATCTGTATAACATTTGGTTATTGTTATACAGGTCGGTAATTCAGATAAATAATGAAATGTTTGCATTTCACTCGAAATCGTCTAGATTTAGAGCCGTCACTGATTTAGAGCAGTCATGATCGTTACGAAATTGAAAGTTGCCTATATAACAGACTACTTTTTCAGATCAAATATTTTCCAATAATTTTAAAAATTGTTCATGAAGCAGGGCTGGTAGCGACTGAGTCTCTTAAAAAAAAAACCAAACAGTAAAAATAATATTTAAAAAGAAATAAAAAAAAAAACAACAAAAGCAAAACTCAACAGGAATCATGAAAAAAGAGTTTGATTCTTCATGAACATCCAAGAATTTTGCTTAGGAAATCTCAAAGTACGACCACAGAAATAACCTCAGAGATTCCATCAGGAATAATTTCATGAATTATATCAGATATTTTTCATAAAAGTCCTCAAGGGAAAGTTTACCAGAGATACCTCCAGGGATTTCTCAGGATTTCCTACAGAATTGTTCTTGAGAGTATTTTTTTTTAATTTTGAATAGGAATTTCTGTGAGGATATTTTCAGGAATTACTCCAGAGATGGCTCCGAAGATTTCTTTGTAAATTCCTCCAGTAACTCTAAGATATTTTTCAAGGAAGTTTTCAAAAACTTTTCTAAGCATTCCTCCAGAAGGTTCTATGGAATGTTATTTTGACGAATTCATTGAGAAATATTTGGAAGAACTGCAGTAATACTTAAAAGAAATGCTGGGGAGATTCCTAGTCAAAGATCTAGAGAAACTGAATTATGAAACACTTGTCGAATTTGAAGAATTATTTGAAATGTTCCAAATAGACTTACTCAAAAAACCATTCGAGGAATGGCGTAGAAATTCTTGTCGGGTTACTTAAAAAAAGCCCTGAATGAATTTCATTAAAAACTCATGAATTAACCTTTGCGAGTCTTCTTGTGAGAAATTCTGTGGGAATCTTTGGAAGATCCATTGGAGTAACAGCTGGAAAATTATTTTGAAGAGATAGTGAGAAATAGATAGAGGAACTCCTAGAATAGTCTTTGTCATTATGAGCTTTTATTAGCTTTTTTCGGTAAACGCGATATTACTCGAAGTGGAAGGGAACAACGAAAGTAATGAAAGAATACGTTGGATAGAATCGCAGGCGAGCGACGAGAGTAATGAATGGAAGTTGAAAACTAACACAGGACCGTGGGCCAACTTCTGTTTATTTCTCTCATCGCTTGCTTGCGATTCTATCCATTGTTTTCTTTCTTTGCTCCCTTTCAATTTGAGTAGTATCGTGTTCACCGAAAAAAGCCAATAAGAGCTCATTATGATAAAGTCATGCATGGATGATCAAACTTTGGAAATAGAATAATCTTAGGATTTTTTTTTTAAATTAAATCCAGAGAATATTACTGGAAGTAGTTACGTTGAAGTGCTGAAGGAGTTCATGAAGCAAAGTATACTTTGGAAAATTACTGGATGAATTAATAGAGGGATCTCTTGAAGAATTTCTGTGGAAAAGTCTTTATTAGTTTGTGAAAGTTTTCCAGATAAAATATCTGGAGAAACCACTTAATTGGATAATTCTTGGAACGTTTTCTCGAGATATAGTATCCTAACATTCTCTGAAAGCTTCTCGAGACCCTGTAGAATTTTGCATCAGAATGCACTGGAAGATCGTTTAAAGACCATTTTGTTTAGAATAGATACCTTTTTAAAGATTTGCATGAAATTACGGACCAAGAAAGAAATCCTGCTATCAGCACTAGAAATGTGAACCCTTTACTGATAAAATATATCTAGAGATATTAAAAAAAATAATCATGTTTTGGTGAGTCGATTGAGTTCCGTATTCGAAAAGATCCTCACAGAATAGCTCACATAGCGTTTTGATAGCGACGCAGCCGAATTTTTATTATGAAGAGAGTTTTCTAGCAATTAATGGCTATCTCTGGATTTTGACACAAAAATCCATTGTCGTGAACATATTCTACCATGAATTACTACTTCCAGATATTTTCCTAGATTTTAATCGAAATTTCATTAGAATTCCAGGTGTTTTCCCAGGTTGAATAAAATTCCCTGTTAATTCGAGGTTTCCCAGGTAGTAGACACCCTGCATAAGCACTAATAATAAGCCCTAATTTATCATCTTAGATACATACAGACATAATAATAGCATCATTATCGCTAACACGCCTGACAACTGCACTTTCACTGCATAGCAACCCTATTACTGCTTCTTTTACGCTTCTAAGCCGGGGGTGGGACGTTTCGCATAAAGACGTTTCGCATAAGGACATTTTGCATACGGACGTTTGGTATAATGGACATTTGGCATAATCAGAATTATATGCCTTCTTTAAAATGCTACCTGTTCTTATATGAAACTGCTTTATGCCAAACGTCCGTATGCGAATTGTCCTAATGAGAAATGGATCACCCCCTTCTAAGCCAGATGCATACATGCATTTAATTAGCACTATATTGGCTCTATTTTTGCATATGGGGTATATTTCAATGCTATCCAATGTTTTGACAGGTATGCATATGCATATTGAATGCATGGAGTGGTAAAAGGAGCAAAACATAAATCTTCTCACTACCAAATCGTAGATTTCAAGATTATTTTATGAGGATGTGTTCCTGAGCAGCATTCGCATTGGATCCTCAATTGTATTCGTTTAGAATTTTGAGCAGGATTCGTTCAGCGTTGGCTCTTAAATGATGTGAACTCGAATTCTTGCAGGACTTATTTCAGGAATTAATACATATTATTTTTAGAAGATTTCTCATTTCTAATGGCTTCTAATGAGCAATGGCGCATGAACAGAGGGGGCAGGGGTGTTCCAGTAATAGTGGTATTTGCTAACTTCTATTCCTATAACAGTAGTTTACATTGATTTCCCATTGACACCCACTATTATAGGAACGCCCCACAATAACTGGTACAAAGGAGCAAAAAAGTTAAGGTTTTTAATTGTTTTCTACTATTGCCTTACTAATTTGCGAGTTTTTTTTAACACATTCATATTAGTAGATAAAAAACTCGACTTCAAGTCGAGTCTAGTACACGACACTTAATACAGCCTTACAGTTAAGGTCGAAATACGCGTATCTGTCAAAGGATACACACTCTAGTGGAATTAAATGGTATAGTACTAAATTCGCTTTTTTGTCTACTTATAGGTATTCTACTAAACAGCTCGAAGATTTATTAACATTCATATTATTTTAACATAGGCCATGTTAGAAAAATACACATAAAAGTAAAAAAAACCTTTATTTATTACAACAGAAAAAAAAAATTTGATGTTGAATTAACTAATTACTTAAATTCTAATCAAATATCGAAGGATGACTTCAAAACTTTTACTGCAAATCTCTCGAAAATTATTCATTTGTGCATGTCATCAACAATACAAATTTAACCCTCTAATACCCAACCCCGCCATTAGACGGGGTACACTTTGGAATTTTGTGTATTTTTTCGTAGCTCGGAAATTAAAATGATTTTATTTTTGGCTCAAACCTTGACTCATAACATGCATATAAGAAAAGTTTTTTATGATTTTTGAAACTTTTTTGTATTATTGAAAATTGTTTGAAAAATTATATTCTTATATAACCTTCAAATGCCTGGGATTCATTTAACGTGTATTATAAAAAATCGTACCTTTTATATTTTTCTACGACCAACCTATCACTGAAGAAGAGCCTGATGGTATTGAAATGATTTCAAATCTGTTTTTCCGTTAGTTACACGGAAAATAAAAAATGTTCCAGAAAAAAAATGAAAAAATCATATTTTCAAAAGTATAGTAAAAACTCTAATTTTTATTATTGTCAAAAATCAGTAACCAGAAGAGGCTTCAAGAAAAAATTGAAAAGAATAGGGATGTTCAAAAATAAAAATAATTAAAATCAAAAACCAAAATTCATAAATTTGCGAAGAAAAATAAATCATTGCCCAAACCGTGTTTAGAATGATTTTAGATAACAAAAAGTTATATTTAGATCGAAAACAAAAATTTGGGTATTAGAGGGTTAACTATTTTTTTTTTCAAAAGTTGAAGTTTTCGTCACAATTTTTGCAACAAATCATTGATTCTGTCAAAGCTTATGTTGAGATATTTTGCTGAAAGTTTTACTAGATATTCCTCTGTGAATTCTCTAAAATAGTTTTCATAAAAAATATAACAAATTCTTTCGCGAAGCTCATCAAAAGTCTTTCGGAAAAATTTCCAAAGTATATCCCAAATTGAGTCAGAAATTCTTCCAGGGTTTTTGTTTTCTGTAATTTTTTCTTTAAATTTCCGTATTATACAAGAATCACCTACGAATAATGGTTTCAAAATGTCTTTTGTCATCGAATCTTCAGAGAAATTTTTATTTAAAAAAAAACAAGATTTTTTGTTTGTTTCTGAGATCAGAATAGCGAGAAAGAAATTTGAAGAGAAGCTTATAGCAAAATAACTGGGTAGGGAAAGAGATTTATTAAAAAAAATCATATAGAAGTTTAAGAGGATCTTCCTTAAAATATTTCTTTATAAATAATTTTAAACTGAATTCTAGAAAATCTAGAAGGTATTTTCAAGGATTGTTTTTCACTTCTAAAAAAAGGTTTTTTTTTTATTTATTAGAGAACTTTTAATTAACCTGTAATAATTCACTTCTAGAAAAAAAAACTTATTTTTGTATCTGTTACTCATGCAATCTGATATAAAATGGATATGAAATGATTTTTAGAATTATTTGTAAAGAAATCCCTAGAAAAATTATTGAGATTTTCTTGGAGTGATATGGATTATATATAGATTTTTATATGTCATATATGAGAGAATCCAGGACAGTTTTCAAAAGCTCTGCCACGAAAATACTAACATTTTTTTCGAGCAATTTATTCAGGGATTTCTTCAGAAAGTTATATTATTGTTTCCCCTGGAATGTAATCCTAGGATTCCTCCGAAAAAATCCCAAGAGATTCATGCAAGTGTTATCCCCAGATTTTTTTTCTTTAAACAGCACTAGCGACTCTCCTGGGAATTTTTCCAACAGTTTAACTAAAGGATTTTGCTAAGCATTCTTGATCTTCTCGAAAAATTTATACAAATTCCATCAACTATTATTTTTAGTTTTGGGAATTACTTAACACATTTTTCCCAATGTGAAATTTTATAGAAATATTTGATTTTATTCAAATTTTCTTGAAGAGAGTTTAAAATATTATTTTCGAGAGAGTTTCGATGCATAGAAAAATCTTAGCACTTGAGAGTTTTCTGTGAAAAAAATGCAAATAGATCTGCTGAAAACTTCTCTGAGAAATTGCTGAATACATTTTCCTAATTGGATTCAATTGCTTGTGAAAATATTTCGGAATATTAGAAGGAATCCCTAGAAGAACACCTGGAAGAATCATTTAATGTTTTTTGTAGGAAGTCCTGGATAATTTTTCGAGCAATTCTTTAACGAATTTCCCAAAGAGATTTCCTGAAACATTTCTTAGAGGAATCTGAAGAAAAACTTCACGAAGAAGTTTATAGGCAAAGTTGGAAAAACTGTTGGTGAATTTTCTAAAGAATTTGTGAAAAAAAAATCCTTGCTAGGTGATCTTGAAGACAATTTTGGTGAGGCTCCTAGAATTTCTTGTACTTTTTTTACAATTCTCAGTTATTAATGAATAATTGGATGGTATTTGAACACTCTTAATTGTTTTTATATGTAATAAAAGCATAGAGAACTGGAGAAATGCTGAGAAGAATTTCCAACGCATTTTCTGGCTTAAGATTTGAATTTGAAGTAATTTGAAAGAAATTATTCAAGAAATTTTATGGTAAGATCAGGAAGCCTGAAGAAACTTCAGAAAAAAATTGTTGAACAATAACTACTAATCTTAGGATTGGTTTTCCAGAGGGAACTAAAAACTGGTAAAAAAGTTTTTGTATAAAGCACGAAAAAGTACAGAAACAATTCATGAAGAATTTACCATAGGAATTTTCAGAAGAATCTCTAAAAAGCACATGGTTGAATACCTGAAACGTTCGTTGAAGAATCACAAGGGATATTTCTCATGAGTTATATGGAAAATGGCTGACTTATTTTTTATTTTTTTTTATATTTTCCATAGTTAAAACTAAAATTTACAAATACAGTGATATCTCCATGAGTCGATGTTCCATGACTCGATATCGACTCATGGAATCGTACTAAAAACAAAATTTCATGGTTGCTATGATGGTCCCTAGAAGTAGCTTTCTAAAGGATTGCTGTTCCTTGACTCGATATTTCCTTGAGTCGATGGTCCCTTCAATATCGACTCATGGAGGTTTCACTGTATCATTGAAGGGCAGCGACATGAGACAAAATCACAAACAACAAAATAAAAGTAAAATCAATACAAACCTATGTAAACTACGAAATTTGTGAAAATTTTGATTATTGCAACTGAAATTACTTCTGTAATACAAAAATTTGCTAGCCCCAACTAGGCCCCCTCCACGAAAAAAACCTATCTACGCCAATGCTAATGAGCTAATAATGAAAATCTTGCAAGAACTCATTATGAAGTCAAAATTCCTCCCGAAAGAATACACCAAATATCCTTTCCATTATAACTGTGGAGATGCAGAGGCATATATGGTCTTCGAGTGAATTCCGATCAGGGTTCTGGGAAAACCATCAAACCGTTTATTTAAATGCCACTTGAACTTAATCCTAGAACATGGAAATTAGTCAAGCTATTCCAGGGACTGCGAAAGCTCGAGTGTGTTGCCATCACGTACAAGGTCAAGCCCTTCCAGGCATCGGATTTAGCGGAACCCTTTCCTCCATCCTGTTTGCATACTTGTACACAAACCTGCAGCACCTACTGACTGGAACTAATCATCTCCCTTGCATCAATTAGCATTTAATTACCAGCGCATTATCGATGCCCGCCGATTTGCCAGCTTGGGAAGTGCAGAAGCCCGTGCCCGGATAAGCTCCATTCCTGGAGGCACAACAGATGACACCGGGCTCACGCTTCCAAGTGGAGTAGCTCCACCTCAGCTGGTGGCCCCGTCAGTCAGTTGATCGGGGAAGCAGCAATCAATCCGGAGACAGGTCGACCTCCATCGAACAGGAACCGAACGACACTAGATGTTCGATTTCTAACGACCGACTAAGAACATCGTCGGAAGCGTCTGGTTCATTCGACGAGCCAGAAGGGGTTCATCTTTCGCTCGTCGTCGAACGAATAGCTGCTGCTACACTTCGCGTCGTTATCGTCGTCGGGGGATTGGTGTTTGTAACTGCGCACTCGTTTATACATTGTTGTTTGCCGATCGGCGGGCGCTGTAACTGCCTGAAGTCACGCGTTCATTCGCAGTCGTTGTCGTAGTCATACACACGCCGTCGTTCCTTTGTATCAGCTGTGTAGCATTTAGTGGTGTTACAACATTGAGCTACTTTTTGCGTTTCGCTTTTGTGCTGCGGTGGCGGCGGCGGGACTTCGCTGCACTGATAGGAACGGAATGCATGCTGCTCCGGTTGAAGAGAGCTCTGCGCCACTTGTGGTGGGTTTCACTCAAAAGGCATCGTCGCGTCGCAACAAAGTGCGCACATTCGACGCGTAACTGTAAGTAAATAGAAAGACTTTGGTGCGTTTAGAAAAAGGGTCACAAAGGGTGGCAAGTGAGTATGTATGTGCGCTTATTTCATTCTCGATGGCATTGAGACGTAATCTATTCCGAGAACGAAAGTTCAATGGGAGAATTTTATGCAATGCCACAGGAATTTTCCTATGAACTGCTTTCACACTTCTTTGAAGAAAATTATGCAGATTTAATGTATTCACTCCATTTAGTTCTGACGTAACATTCCAGATAACAAACTTCAAAGTCATGATCAATTCATGTTAAATTAATGTGCACCGCGATCCACGCAGAACGATTCCATGTCTTAATGTCGTCACTTATCATATAATCACCCAGTTTTTGCCCCACTTAAAAAAACGATGTCCACTTTTTATCCGAGTTTCTTTCTCCTTCTCTCTTTTCAGCCAACCACTCCAGCGGAACCCCTGAACCCGGAAACATGGTACCAGGTGAGTTCGATGTTTAAATACTAATTTGCAGAAAACATAAGAAATTTTACTACCGATTTACCATAACTGGAATCGAAGACAATATGACTTCATCACACCAGCAGTAAACACGGCGTAAAAATGATTCATCAGGACCCGCTCAATAGCCCTGTTTTTCCACGCTCATCTTGGGTTTCACATCGGTGAACACCACTTGGAGACGTTTTCACACAATGTTCATGTTCTTCTTTGAGTAAATGAAGTTATGCGTGGTCCCGTGCTCATCAAGATAGTGTGCCACACATAAGAATTATCTTAATTGAGGCCTTCTGCGGGCCGTGAGCTTGTTTGCTACGCCCTTCCTTGGCGTTGAGTTTTAGTTTCTTTGACAGAGAAAGACTTTTGATAATCTACTTTCTGCAGCTACGACCTTTCTCTGAACTATTTGGAAAATTATAACTTATGTTGACAATATTTATCCCTTCGATTAACAAAAAACTTCAAGCCAATTTTCCGCTCAGAAATTTGGAAAGATTCCTTCCAGAAGCTTTGAAAGCTTCCGTTACACAATCTTCAAATTATTTCATTCGAGAAGCTTTGAAAGCTTTAGTTGCGCAAGCTTGGTGAGCTTGCATACCTGAAACTTAGGGAGCTTCCGTTCCAGAAGCTTGGTAGGCTAATATTCCAAAGCTTAGAAAGTTTCCATTTCTAAAGTTTGCAAAGAAGGAAGCTTCAAAAAACTTCCAAAAGCTTATGTTACAGAAGCTTGGAAAGCTTAAGTTACAGCAGTTTCCGTACCAGAACGTTGGAAAGCTTATATTACGAAATCTTCCGTACCAGAAGGTGAGAAAGCTATACATAGTTACAGAAGCTTGAAAATCTTTTTTTTTTCTAGAATTTGGAAAGCTTTTGTTTCAGTATCTTGGAAAGCTTTCTTGAAGCTTGGAAAGCTTATGTTACAAAACCTTGAAAACTTTCCAAGAGTGTGGAATTTGTCCTTCAAGAAGCGTGTAATGCTCCATTTCAGAAACGAGAAAAGGCTTCCTTCCAGAAGTGCGATAGGCTTTTATTTAGAAACATGGACAGCTTTCTTCCTGATGTGCAAAAAGATAGCATTCAAAAAGCTTGGAAAAAATCCGTTACAGAAACATGGAAAGCTTTCGTTAGAAACGTATGGAAAACTTTCTTCGAATATTCCCAGCTATCCGAAGAAAGCTTTCCATACGTCTCTAACGGAAGCTTTCCAGAAGCTTAGAAACAATTAAGCATACTAACTCATGAATTTGAGCAAATCCTGTTTATGATACTGGACGAATCCTCATAAAATATAGATAAATTCTGCTTTCCAGCATTCTAAGTGTATTCTGTTCAATATTCTGGCTCAAGATTCCGAAGTAATCCTGCTCATGATTTTAAGCATTTCCTGCCGTGGATTCTATAAGAAATTTGTTCAGCACTAAAGGCGAATCTTGTGGAGAATTTAGGCAAATAATATTTCTGAGTGAATCCCACTCAGAGTTTTGAGCGAATTCTATTCTGAATTCTGAGCGAAACCTGATCACAATTCTAAAAGACTCCTGCTCAAGCTTCTAAATAAATCCTGCTCGGGTTTAGGGACTAATCCTGTTCAGGATTCTGAACAAACCCTGCTCAGCATTCTAAGTGAATAATGCTCAGGATTCAGAGTGAATCCTGCTCAGGATCCTGAAAGAATCCTTCTCAGGATTCTGAGAGGATCCTTCTCAAGATTCTGGAAGAATCCTTCTCAGGATTCTGAAAGTGAATCCTTCTCAGGATTCTGAAAGTGAATCCTGCTCAGGGTTCTGAGCGAATCTTACTCAGGGTTCTGAATGAATCCTGCTCAGGATTCTGAGTGAATCTTGCTCAGGAGTCAAAGTGAATCCTGCTCAGGATTCTGATTGAATCTAGATTCATGCTCTGGACTCTGAGCGAATCCTGCTCAGGATTCTAAGCAACTCCTGCTTTGGATTCTGAAAAATTTCTGCTCAGGACTCTGAGCGAATCCTGTTCAGGATTCTGAGCGAATCCTGCTCAGGATTCTGAGCGAATCCTGCTCAGGATTCTGAGTGAATCCTGCTCTGGAATCTGATTGAATTCTGCTCAGGATTCTTATTGAATTCTTTCTGAGCAAATCCTGCTCAGGCCATGAGTGAATCCTGCTCAGGATTCTAAGTGAATCTTGCTCAGGATTGAAAGTGAATCCTGCTCAGAATTCTGAGTGAATCTTGCTCAGGATTCAAAGTGAATCTTGCTCAGGATTCCTGGTCAGAATTCTGAGTGAATCTAGCTCAAGATTCAAAGTGAATCTTGCTCAGGATTCTAAGCGAACCCTGCTCAGGATTCTGAGCGAATACTGTTCAGGATTCTGAGCGAATCCTGCTCAGGATTTTGAGCGAATCCTGCTTAGGATTCTGAGCGAATCCTGCTTAGGATTCTGAGTGAATCCTGCTCAGGATTCTGAGTGAATCCTGCTCAGGATTCTGAGTGAATCTTGCTCAGGAATCTGAGAGGATCCTGCTCAGGATTCTGAGTGAATCCTGCTTACGATTCTGAGCGAATCCTGCTTAAGATTCTGAGTGAATCCTGCTCAGAATTCTGAGCGAATCCTCAGGATTCTGAGCGAATCCTGCTCAGGGTTCGGAGCGAATCTTGCACAGGATTCTGAGCGAATCTTGCACAGGATTCTGAGCGAATCCTGCTTGGGATTCTCAGTGAATGCTGCTCACGATTCTGAGCGAATCCTACTCACGATTCTGAGCGCATCCTACTCAGGATTCTGAGCGAATCCTGCTCAGAATTCTGAGCGAATCCTGGTTAGGATTCTGAGCGAATACTGCTCAGGATTCTGAGAGAATCTTGTTCAGGATTCTGAGCGAATCCTGTTCAGGATTCTGAGCGAATCCTGTTCAGGATTCTGAGCGAATCCTGTTCAGGATTCTGAGCGAATCCTGTTCAGGATTCTGAGCGAATCCTGTTCAGGATTCTGAGCGAATCCTGTTCAGGATTCTGAGCGAATCCTGTTCAGGGTTCTGAGCGAATCCTGCTCAGGGTTCTGAGCGAATTCTGCTCAGGATTCTGAGCGAATCTTGCACAGGATTCTGAGAGAATCCTGCTTGGGATTCTGAGTGAATACTGCTTACGATTCTGAGCAAATCCTGCTCAGGATTCTGAGCGAATTCTGCCTAGGATTCTGAGCGAATTCTGTTCAGGATTATGAGATAATCATGCTTTGGATTCTGAGCGAATACTGCTGAGGATTCTGAGTGAATCCTGCTCAGGATTCTGAGTGAATCTGACTCAGGATTCTGAGAAAATTATTAACCTCCTTTTCCCGAGCAGCCTAGATAGCCGCGTAGTGTCGGTAGCGGTTGTTTAAACTGGCTAAGAATTAACACTACGGACTGCCTGTTCCGGTGGTAAAAGTCCACCTCACAGGTGACCCCTAATTTATGTTGTGATGCGTACCGTGCCTAGGAATGAATGGTTAGAGGGGTCCAAATAAAACCTAACCGCTAACGGAGCCTGTGGGGTACCAGGGCGCCCTCCACTGTATTGAGTCCTTCCTGTGCTACCCGGAGCAATGGTGCAGGTGACCTTATGTTTCTCCGAGATAATCGGCTGCCCTTCTTCAGTCTCTATCCTGAGGCTTAATAAGGGTGGGATTATGAATATGTTGACATTTAATTTGAATTATCACCTATATGGATTCGCATTATGCGTTTTACACAGTGTATTCTGTGCTCTTTCGCCTTTGGCGACTTTATATAGACACCGATCTGGTTTTTTCGTTGCTGGTCTTTTTCGTGCTGAGATTGCAAAAAGCTTAATCCTGCCTAGTTTGGGTAGTGGCTACGGTTAGGTTAGCTCAGATCAATCTTCAGCATAAAAGAACAGCAACGATCAATCTTTGCAGACTCATGCAAAATGGTGCAGCCCAAGTGGCGCTAGTTCAAGAACCCTACTTTCGTAGAGGGAACTTCTATCTAGGTAACCTTGTGGACCCAGTTTTTGCTACTTTTAGCAAACTTGAAATGGCAAACTCGCGCTCCATGCCCCGCGCATGCGTGCTCGTTAATAAAGCAATCGTTGCTACACTCATTTCTGAGTTAACTACCAGAGATGTATGTTCTGTCACAATCGATATTTTTGTTGGTGACCTCAACAGAAAATACGTCTATTGTTCGGTATATTTACCACATGATGAACCATCCCCAACGGATGATTTCAAACGAGTTGTCGTACACTGCGTAACAAAAGGCCTTCCGCTGATTGTAGGCAGTGATGCCAATGCTCATCACATCATCTGGGGCAGCTCAGATATCAATTTGAGAGGCTCCAGTCTGATGGAATACTTAAGTAGTACAGACCTTGGATTACTTAACATAGGCAATCGCCCAACCTTCATGGTTTCTAATAGAGAAGAAGTGTTAGACATAACGCTCTGCTCGAATAGAATCTGTCACGAGTTGACGAATTGGCATGTATCAGATGAGGTATCATTATCTGATCGTCGCTACATCTTCTTTGATCATTGAAATGAAAATGCGTAGACTTTGCGTTTTAGGAATCCCTGGTCAACAAACTGGGAACTCTATATTGAATTGGTTGCGACCAAATTTCATGGATATTCTCCGTCCATTGAAAATCCAAGTGATCTGGATGATGCCGTTGATACTACAACATCCTACATTATGGAAGCTTTTGAAGAAGCATGTCCTCTGCGGTCTGTAAAGACTACAAGAGGGACCCCATGGTGGAACTCCGATCTGACTAGACTCAGGAAACAATGTAGAAGGAATTGGAACAGACGCCGTTCAGCTGGATCAGAGTCGTTCAAGTCGGCTCGCAAGGCTTACAAGAAGGCTCTTCGTTCTGCTGAACGATCCGGCTGGAAAAACCTTTGTACAAATGTTTCCAGTTTGAGTGAAGTCAGTCGGTTGAACAAAATTCTTGCAAAATCTAAGGATTTCCAAGTGAACGAAATTCGCTTACCTAATGGTGACTTTACTTCTTCCGATGAAGAAGTTATAGAATGTTTATTCAATACACACTTCCCCGGATGTGTGGACATAGCATCTACGGATGAACCAAATGTCTTTTCATGTAGTTAAGAGTCTCTGGCCTCGGCTCGCAGTATCGTAACTACTGAATCGATTCAATGGGCACTTAATAGTTTTGCTCCTTTCAAATCTCCAGGAGCGGATGGGATTTATCCTGTTCTGCTCCAAAAGGGATTTGAGTTTATCAAACATGTTTTGAAAAAGCTACTTGTAAGCAGTTTTGCTACCGGGTACATTCCCAAATCCTGGCGTGATATTACTGTAAAGTTTATCCCAAAAGGAGGACGTGCGTCGTATGAGGAAGCGAAGAGTTTTAGACCAATCAGTCTGACCTCTTTTCTTCTGAAATGTCTGGAACGCATTATCGATCATCACATCCGTGATGTTTATTTAGCAAACATGCCTCTTCATATGAATCATCATGCTTACCAATCTGGAAAGTCCACTGTGACTCTTTTACACAAAGTTGTATACGATATCGAGAAAGCATTCGCTCAGAAGCAATCCTGCTTGGGTGTTTTCTTGGATATTGAGGGTGCCTTTGATAACGTGTCTTTCGATGCCATATTGGAAGCCGCACGAAACCATGGGCAACCTACAATGATTACCAATTGGATTCATCAAATGCTCAAAAACCGACATCTCTTCGCGACATTGCGTCAAACAGCGATTCGAAAATTGAGTGTTTGCGGATGCTCCCAAGGGGGAGTCTTGTCACCACTTTTGTGGAATCTCGTAGCAGATACGCTATTGAGGCAACTCAATAATTGCGGTTTTCCAACTTATGGATTTGCCGACGACAATCTAGCTCTGATAGTTGGTATGTGCATAAGCACCCTATTCGACCTGATGCAAAGTGCTCTTCAGGTAGTCGAGAGTTGGTGTCGCCAATATGGCCTTTCGGTTAACCTGAATAAAACATCTATTGTTCTTTTTACGGAAAGACTGAACCGCGATGGAATTCGACCTTTACGTCTTTTTGGCACTGAGATTAATGTGACTGATCAAGTAGAGTATGTCGGAGTCATTCTAGATTCCAAACTTTTATGGACAGCTCACATTGATTTCAGAGTCAAAAAAGCTTGTATGGCTTTCGGTCAATGCCGGCGAACCTTTGGTAAAACTTGGGGCCTCAAACCCAAATATATCAAATGGATTTACACAACAGTTGTTCGACCAATATTGGCATATGGATGTCTTGTGTGGTGGCAAAAGGGCGAAGTGAGAACAATCCATCAAAATTGGGCCATCTCCAAAGGATGTGCTTGATGACGATGTCTGGTGCGTTCTCTACAACTCCCACAGCAGCGCTTGAGGCCATTTTCGACGTTGCGCCACTACACATATATCTTGGGGAGTTGCCCAGGATGTGGTGAAGTTCGCAGTGGGCTCTGATGAACCTTCATAAAAACCACAAAAATCCGAATGCAACTCTGTCACAGCGACCGGTGCCGCTTAAAGTACCCTAGCCCAAACTAACAGGAGTGCCAACCGGCACATCAGGATTGATGCCAGTGAGATCCTGATTATGGCATACTGGTCGCGATACAAACGGACAAGGCATGGAATTACGAGTAGGAGTGCTTCGAGCACATTGGGACCAACGCCAGTACGGCCCCAATTATGTATACTGGCAGCGCACGATAAAGGACAAGTAACGGCATATGTACTGGATAATATGCTTTGAGGCTGACAGCGGCGACATTCTACTCCCTTAGTAGGGTCGGGTGACACTGGCCCGAAACGGCGAGTGGGTTAATGGCGCAGGCTGCCCCCGTCCCGTAAAACCGTGGCAGGCCTTAGAGTACGTTCCAAATCCGTCGCCTGGTTGTTCCAACTGGGCGGGAGTAGGCTCAGATGCCATTACCTGACCTGCGCCGATCTGGCTCTGAACATAGTACCTCATAAAGGACTATGTCAACCCTAGCATGGCCTCCCTGCTTGCATAGATAACCATGGGATCATAAAGGCGACTATTCCAGCGGAGATGGATAGCGGCTCTTAGGGGGACCCATAAGAGATGAGAGATGATCAACCAAAACAAACAACCAGCGGAATGTGAAGGAGAGGCTTCTGAACCTATCAGTAACCGGCTAAGGTTCCCGCCAAGGAAGGAGGCGACCAACTTTATTGAAAACAGTGTGGGCAAAAGCCTAGATACTGTGACGACGGCAGGCACTGGCCGCTCCAGTGCAACATGTGTGGTGACCGATGGCCCGGGACTAATCGAGGCCATGGATCGCAATAGGGAGTACCTCCCTAAAATGCAGGTAGCTGCTGAGCAACTTGATGTCATCATCGAGTATGTTAAGAGCAAAACAAATATCAGCAAAGACTTGAAAACAAGTCTACTGAAATTGCGACAATCAGTCCTAGCTGCAAAGCAGGACTACGAGAAAGCCAAGGAACAACTTGGCAAGGTAGAAGGCCAAAAAGACACTAGGTCGTGTCAGACCGAAGTATTTTCCTTCACAGGCAACGCGAATATATCTGATGATATTATTCGATATGCGATGCGGAAGAGGGAAGCTTCCGGGGATGAATACGTGGCGAAAAGACGTATGGTTGCTAAGGGAAAAGTGACCTACGCGGCCGTCCTCCAGAGCGGAAAAGCTGGCACGAGCCAAGCACCGCGATCAAGAGGACATGGCAACAAAGGAGAGGCCAACACCAAGCCTAAGGCCAAGAAAGCCAAGAAAAAGGAGCCACGGGTTAACCGGAACCAGGCAGTGCATCCACAGGAACCACGGGCGCAAGGCAACAGCAACCCGTGGATACGAGTTGGAAATAAGAAAAAACAGAGGAAACCGAAAACGGAGCCCAAGGAGAGCGCTAAACCGAAAACAGCGAAACGTAGGAATTTAGGCGAAGCCCTCGTTATCAAAACGGAGGAAGCAAAATACGCCGAGGTTCTGAAGGCGATGCGAAGCACAGAGAAGCTATCGCCATTGGGCGCAGACGTGCGAAGCATAAGGCGAACTAGGATTGGTGAAATGATCCTAGTCTTAAAGAAGGACGCCAAGGAAAAGGGTGCAGTCTATAAGCAACTGGCACAAGAAGTACTTGGTGACGAGGTTGATGTAAGATCCCTTACTGCTGAAGCGACTCTCCAGTGTAAAAATCTGGATGAGGTCACCGATGCAGCGGAGGTCTCGGCTGCCCTCAAAGAGCAGTGTGACATCGACATAGCCAGTAAGGCCATCCACCTTAGAAAGGGCCCGCAGGGCACCCAGGTGGCGGCGATCAGGCTGCCGGTCGCAGAGGCCAACAAAGCGAAGAACTTGGGCATACTCAAGGTAGGCTGGTCGGTTTGCCGGCTGAGCATACAACAGCCTCCTGAAGTTTGCTTCAAGTGTTTCGGGAAGGGCCATAAGTCGTGGAATTGCAATGGTCCTGACAGAAGTAAGATGTGCAGAAAATGCGGCGCTGAAGGCCATAGGGCAAGCGATTGTAAGCAAATCGCTAAGTGCCTAATATGTGTCGACAGAGCAGACAACGGACACTTAACGGGCGGACCCAAATGTCCGGGCACAAGCGGAGTATCAAAGCAGCCAAAACGGAAGTAACACAGTTAAATTTAAACCACTGTGATGCAGCCCAGCAGCTGCTTTGGCAGTCAGTCTCGGAAACCAAGACTGACGTGGTGTTACTATCGGACCCATACCGCATACCAGCCAACAACGGGAACTGGGTGGCGGATAGGTCTCAACAGTTAGCAGCTATAGGGACGACAGGACGATACCCAATCCAAGAAGTAGTCTCTAGCTCAAATGACGGTTTTGCAATAGCAAAAATCAACGGCGTGTTCTATTGCAGTTGTTACGCGCCCCCAAGGTGGTCGATTGAGGAATTTTCCCACATGGTCGACAGGATGATAGCCGAACTAGCTAATCGGCAGCCAGTAGTGATAGCTGGCGACTTTAATGCATGGGCAGTGGAGTGGGGTAGCCGCTGCACCAAACAAAGAGGCCAACTATTGCTGGAATCCCTGGCCGCTTTAAATGTAGAGCTGGCAAATGTGGGTACAGTGAGTACCTTCCGCAGAAATGGTGCAGAATCGATCATCGACGTGACGTTTTGTAGTCCTAACCTTTTAGGTACCATGAACTGGCGCGTTGATGACGGTTATACTCATAGCGATCATCAATCGATTCGCTATAGTATAATACCAGGCGGGCGGAAGGCAGCGCGATGTAACTCGACCCAAGCCCGAGGATGGAAAACAGCGCGCTTCGACGGCGAAGTATTCACTGAAGCCCTGAGGCGCGAACGGAACACTCTGGACCTAAACGGTGAAGAGCTAGTTGCTGTGATATCACGAGCGTGTGATGCTTCCATGCCGAGAAAAGCCCCTCCTAGAGAGAACAGGCCGCCGGTGTATTGGTGGTGCGAATCAATTGCAAATCTTCGAGCAATCTGCCTTCGGGCTAGACGAAAAATGCAACGCGCACGCACAGAAGCACAAAGAGAGGAACGCGGTGCAGCATTCAGAGAGGCAAAGTTGGCTCTCAAAAAGGAAATCAAGAGTCGGAAACGGGCATGCTTTGAAAGCCTATGCGAGAGTGCCAATTCTAGTCCATGGGGTGACGCCTACAGAGTGGTAATGGCTAAGACCAAAGGAGCCATAGCGCCCCAAGAGAAATCGCCCGAGTTGCTGCGATCGATAATCGATGTACTTTTCCCGCACCATCCCATAAGCCCATGGCCCCCAGCGCCGTATGCGGCAGATGAAGAAGAAGAAGTGGCGAGAGTGACGAACGAAGAGCTGGCAGAAGTCGTGAAATCATTCGCGTCAAACAAGGCACCGGGACCCGATGGTATCCCGAATGTTGCCTTAAAAGCGGCAGTGAACACGGATCCGGACATGTTCAGAACCACGATGCAACGCTGCATTGATCAAGGAATCTTCCCGGATGTATGGAAGCGACAGAAATTGGTGCTACTACCAAAGGCGGGGAAACCACCAGGTGACCCGTCGGCGTATAGACCTATCTGTCTACTAGATACGACGGGCAAGTTATTGGAGAGGTTGATTCTCAACAGACTAGTACCGTATACGGAGAGTGCGGACGGCCTGTCCAACAACCAGTTTGGATTCAGAAAAGGTAAATCTACTCTGGACGCCATCCAGTCGGTCGTTCAAACAGCTGAGGTGGCAATCGAGCATAAAAGGAGCGGCATCCGTTACTGCGCGGTTGTCACTCTGGATGTGAAGAATGCGTTCAACAGCGCAAGCTGGGAAGCAATAGCACACGCGCTTCACCGCCTCAAGGTACCGGTGCAGTTGTGTAAGCTTCTAGAAAGCTATTTTGATGGTAGGATTCTACTGTATGACACAGAGGAGGGGCAGAAAAGCGTTCGAATTACCGCGGGAGTACCTCAAGGTTCAATCCTGGGCCCGCTGTTATGGAATGCGATGTACGATGACGTACTGAGGCTGCCCCTTCCGACGGGTGTTAAGATTGTTGGCTTCGCCGACGATATCACCCTAGTGGTCTATGGTGAATCGATGGAGGAAGTAGAGTTGACAGCAGCGCACTCTGTTTCCCTGGTTGAGGAATGGATGAAGTCTAGGAAACTAGGACTGGCCCGTCACAAGACTGAGGTGGTGGTGGTCAACAACCGCAAGTCCGAGCAACGGGCGCTTATCTCGGTAGGTGATTGCACCATAGAGTCCAAGCGATCCCTTAGGCATCTTGGGGTAATGATCGATGACAAGCTGAGCTTCGCTAGCCACGTTGAATATGCCTGTAAAAGGGCATCTACGGCTATAGCGGCGCTTTCGAGGATGATGTCTAACAGCTCTGCTGTAATTGCCAGCAAACGCAAGCTGCTGGCAAGCGTGGCGCTATCCATACTAAGGTATGGAGGACCAATCTGGTCAAAAGCGCTTATAACGAGAAGAAACCTAAAGCGGTTGGAAAGCACGTACAGGATAATGTGCTTAAGAGTAGCAAGTGCATACCGGACGGTATCTAAAGAGGCCGTGTGCATCATAGCCGGGATGACGCCCATCGGGCTCATCATCAAGGAAGATGCCCAATGCTTCAACCAAAGGGGTACCAGAGGAGTCCGCGACACGTGTAAAGAGGAAACGATCAGAAGCTGGCAGCAGGAATGGGATAACTCCACTAAGGGTAGATGGACCCATCGGCTAATACCAAATGTGTCAGATTGGTATGGTAGAAGCCATGGGGAAGTGAACTTCCACCTGACACAGTTTCTGTCAGGACATGGTTGCTATAGAAAGTACCTGCATAGGTTCGGGCACTCAGAATCTCCTGCGTGCCCCAATTGTGCTGGTGTAGAGGAAACAGCGGAGCATGTCGTGTTCGATTGCCCCCGTTTCATTGTTGTGAGAGGTCGCATGCTCACTACATGCGGAGGGGACACGTCCCCCGACAATATTATAGAGAGAATGTGTGCGGATGCCGAGTGCTGGAATGCAGTAACTACGGCTGTCACTCACATTATGTTAGAATTGCAGCGTCTATGGCGCGCCGACCAAGAGTTGGCTGCAGAGGATTAGCCCTGCCGAGGCTGGTCCCTTGTAACATTGTTTAAGTCGGCTAGGAGAAGCAGTTTGCCTAGGCTACTTCTGCTACACGTGTTGTGCTATATGCACTGGTCCCTTCCCGAAGAAATACCGTAAGGTGGTTCCGGGGAGATGAGGGTCTGAGTCCAAGGGTCATGTCGATGCACTGTTCACCACTTGAGCAATTCTAAATGAATTGCTCAAGCACAGTGCATAGGCTGGTTTTAGCGGGTCGTCGTTGGTGCGTCATCCCCGCATTCCCTGAGTTATCTTCTCAGGGGATCTGTTTGCAGATTTCCCCCTTGTAAAAAACAAAAAAAAAACATATATCTTAAACAAGAAGCACTTTATCGCATGTCGAACTCAAATTGAGGAACTGAATTCAGTCAACTCTGTAAACCTTGTATGGGTACCTGGCCATTCTTCCATCGCTGGAAATGAATTGGCTGATGAGCTAGCTCGCGATGGAGCATCGCATGACTTCATTGGCCCTGAGCCGGCTATTCCAATTTCGAAGTGCTGGGTGAAGCTTCAGATAAACTCTTGGGCGGCAACTCAGCACAAGCAATATTGGAATAGTTTGGTAGGCTAGTTGTAGGAGAAGTTCTACAAACTTCTCCGAGAAGTTCTTCAAACTTCACTGAGATGTGCTTCAAATTTCTCCGAGAAGCTCTCCAAACTTCTCTGAGAAGTTCTTCAAACTTCTCTGAGAAGCGCTTCAAACTTCTCTGAGAATTTTTTAAAACTTCTCTTAGAAGTTCTTCAAACTTCTATGAGAAGTTCTTCAAACTTCTATGAGAAGTTCTTCAAACTTCTATGAGAAGTTCTTCAAACTTCTCTTAGAAGTTCTTCAAACTTCTCTTAGAAGTTCTTCAAACTTCTCTTAGAAGTTCTTCAAACTTCTCTTAGAAGTTCTTCAAACTTCTCTTAGAAGTTCTTCAAACTTTTCTGTGAAGTTCTTCAAACTTCTCTGAGAAGTTCTTCAAACTTCTCTGAGAAGTTCTTGGACTTCTCTGAGAAGTTCTTGGACTTCTCTGAGAAGTTCTTCGAACTTCTTCGAGAAGTTCTCCAAACTTTTCCGATAAATTTTCCAAATTTTTCCGAAGAGTTTCCAAGCTTCTCCTAGAATACTTATGCGAGAAGTGCTTTAAACTTCTCCAAGAAGATCTCCAAACTCCTCTGAAAAATTCTTCAAACTTCTCCGAGAAGCCAAAATTCTAGGAGAAATTCTCCAAACATCTACAAGAAGTTCTCCTAACTCCTAGGAGCAGTTCTTCAAACTTTTAGGAGAAGTTCTAAAAATTTCTACGAGTTGTTCAAAATTCACCGAGAAGTTCTCCAAATTTCTCCGACAAGTTCTCCAAACTTATTCGAGAAGCCAAAATTCTAGGAGAAGTTCTCCAAACATCTACAAGAAGTTCTCCAAACTTATAGGAGAAGTTCTACAAATTTTACGAGAAGTTCTCCAAACTTCTCTGAACAGTATTCCAAACTTTTCTGATAAATTCTCCAACTTCTCAGAAAATTTCTCCAAATTTCTCCAAACTTCTCCGAGAATTTCTCCAAACTTCTTCTAAATGTGCCCCCAACTTCTTAGAAATGTTCACAAACTTCTTCGAGATGTTTTTCAATCTTTTGCGTGAAGCTTTTCAACCTTTTTTGAGTAGCTCCCCAAACATTTCGAAGAATTTTTCCAAACTTCGCCGAAAAGTTGCTCAAATTTCTCCGAGAAGGTCCCCATACCTTTCAAAGAAATTCCTTGACTTCTTCGAGTTCAAACCTAACCGAGTAGTATCCAAATTTATCACAGACCTCACAACCTTTCAGCTGCTGGACAAACGTTTTCAATTTCTACTCGAAAGGGCTTCGAAACCCTTTGGTAATTTATCACACGGACACCATATCGCGGCGGCCGGTTGCACATGTGTGGCATTGATAATATGTTGCACACGGCAGCGTGTCCCCGATTAGAATCACATAACAAAATCTTAACACATCTCTCTTAGCAACAGTAAAAATGTCAGAAGTGGCTACAATTTTGTTAACAGATGGCTTTGATGTGATGGTATAATTTTGATATTTTGGAACATCTTTGAAATACATTCTATTATAATTATGTTATTAGTTGATAAGGATTTGTTATATTTTTTTATTGTATGGTGCAAATTTTGTTACAATTTTTGTTATTTTAACTACTAACGGTAGTAGTTTTGTAACAACTGCTGATATTGAAAAACCATATTGGAGAACCACATTCTGTTACAATCCTGTTACTTCCATCTAATCGGGTCGGTTGCGTTGATCGCGTATCGATCTTCTTCGGATCCCTTCCCATTGTGTGGATGTGGAATCTTGATAGGACCGTGTGTGGGGTTCAAAAGGAAATCGAACAATTTTAATGAGCTCATTTTTGAAGCAAAGGGTGCTGCTCGGGCCGATCGTTACCCCTCCAACGTTTAGTGCGGAGATGAATTTTTGGTCGATAAAATTGGAACTATGATGTTTCGCGTTTTTGTTGAAATAACGACGATCGACAAACCGAGTGCAAATAACACCCTTCTGTAGGTACTCATGTTTTAACCTAAATTGATTTCGATGAGCAGCGAACGGAATTGTTCCGTTTTGGACAGAAATTACTTAATTATAGTTCGAACGGAAAAAAGTATTAATGTCACAATGATCGCTGGTTTGACTGTGTGTAATTCGCAAGCCAATGTTTAATAAATTTCAGTTATACAACTTTTGTGAGAAATCAAAACTGCTCAATAAAAAAAGATTTCTCATTAAGACGATTCCAGCTGCCTCAAAAGTGAATTGAAAGAATTGAATTGAAATTGCCGATTGTAAAAAACAACAACTACTGAATGAAATGTGGCAACTTTGAAGGGTTAATTGCTTTCGATTATGTTTTGATGTGTACTTTCAGCACAATAATTTGTATCGACAGTGTTAAAACATTGCATGGTAGGGCTTTCAACTCATTTGGCCTTACCAATGTATGAATTATTGAGGAAATGTTCTAAATGTGACGTTCAAGATTGTCGTTTTCATTGGAACACAAAGAAAAAGTCAATGGCCAAACATTTCCATCTCTCGCTTTTAGTATCATACAGGCGTATCTGCAGTGATCGATTTCTCTTCGTCGACTTTCTCTTTGGATGAGTACTGAAAGTTCAATCGATGTTCGGAATATTTTACGATGCAGTATTACGAAGGACGATGAGAACTTTCTATTGAACTAAAAATATTAATCGAAAATATTCTCCCGGCCGAGTAATTAGCTAAAGAGAAAATCGATGAAGAGAAATCGATCATTGCAGTTACGCCCTTATGATACTGAACGCGAGATCTCTTTCTTTGCATTATCCTTCTTTTGTCCTTACAGTCTTAACTTTTGCGCTTTGAAATCTTTGATATTACCTATTTTATAATTACGAGTTTAGACCATAACTTCTAGACAGTTTTGGAACTTAGGTCCTTATCTCGCAGACGTGAAAATCAGGGTTGTTTCACATAATTTTATTTGCGTACGTTTCGCATAACGGACGTTTGTCATAAAAAGAATAAAATTCCCTTTTTTTTGTATGAAACTGCATAATGCAAAACGTTCTTATGGGAAACGTCTTAATATGAACTTATTTCCGATACAGTCCTTAAGCCATAACACCCAAGAATTTTTGGTGTTCAGTTCCTAATCGTGCTGACGTTCAAATTAGGGATGGGTTGTTTCGCATAATTTTTTGGGTAAAAGCTTCGCATAATGGACTTTCGGCATAAAAAGAACGATATTTCTTCTTGGAAATGCTACCAATTTTTGTATGATAGTTCTCTGATTCCGTTCTTCCCAAATGTTATTCCTGAAGATCCTACTTCAAATGATCTTTATTATTATTCGGAAGCTATTCAAGTCCAGCAGCCCAATGCTCTTGCTCGCTCTAGACCTCCTAAGTATCACATATCGAACAAGTGATAAATCGTTTAGGCTTTCACCGCGACCAGGCATAAGGCAGGCGACAATGTTAAGCCGCCTTTGCTCTGCCGAAGCGTAACATAAAACCAGGTCTCGCGTTTATAGACCGCCATTGGCGAGGTGGTTTCAATCAGTGCATAAATCATGGATTGTGTTCCTGAAGAGCAACGCTGTTAGAGAAGCTAGATTACGTAGGAAGTGGCTCGCCCGAAAGGGAATAAATCATTGGGTGGTTTATCGGGCCAAAGTCATCGCGAATCGCCTACTCAAATTGGTATTACATAGGAAGGTACCTATTGGCAATTCTGGACATCTTATCGTCGCTTTGAAGCATGCAAGCGCATTCAGGTTAACGGAAATAAAATCCATTTGTAGCAATTATCAGCTTGCCGCTGTTCAAATGGAGAGAGTCTTCCAATAACAAGTTTTTTTTTTTTAAACGACTAGAAGAACTCTAACTTTAAGATCATAAATTACTGTCTCGGTACCCCTGGTGAGAGTGGCATGTGTTTCTTAAATCCACCCAGGGATTCTATAAAAACATTGCTTCAGTGTTGCCACTGGAATCCCTCCAGGGATTCTTCTGAGGACACCCCTGAGTCTCTTTCGAGAATAAATTCAAGAGTTTTTCCGGAAATGGCTTCAAAGCTTCTCCTGAAGTTCCATGAGGAGTTTTTCCGAGAATTATTTAAGAATTTCTTTTGGGAATCCCTCCAGGAGTTTTTCCAGAAATCCCTCCCGACATTCTTCCGAGAATCTTTTGAGGGATTTTTGTCAGAATCTCTTCAGGGTTTCCTTTCAGAATACCTCTAAGGATTCCTGCGAGAATCCTTCCAGGAATTCTCCCGAGAATATCTCCGATAATCTCGATAACGTCTCCAGTAGGGTTGCGATATATACATATTAAGCTGGAAGTGTACTCTACTGAGTGACACCAAATTGAAACGACGAACAGGGCTATGGGGAAACAGCCTCCGTCCCGATAAAACCTTTGCAGGCCTTCGTGTACGTTCGAAATCCGTCACAAACCTCGGTGAGTAGTAGGCTCAGATGTAACATTCATTACTTACGCCGATCCTTCTGTGAACACAACGCCCTTGAAGGATTGTGTCAATCATAGCATGGCCTCTCTGCTTGCATAGACAACCATGAGACCACGAGAAGCGACTACATATAACGAGTCTCCACTCGGCTCGAAGGGGAGGATCCAATCGAGTGGAGCAAATAATCGATGTGGATGGAGAAACTAATCGAGGAAACGAAGACGCGATAGTTTCTACAAGGACCGGAAGATGCAGAGATCGCCAGTGATACAACAGACGGTAACAGCCAGTACGCCAGCAGCTGAAGCTGGGGAGTAGCACTGATCAAGATGACCGGCGGCATAAGAATTTGTCGTAAATTTGTTTGAAGTAAAGAGGAAGGTCATCGAACTCTATGATTTCATCAATATTAAAAACTATGACCACCTGAGGATCAAGCAGTAGGTCATGAGCATCAAGTCCGTCATTACAGCCGCAGGACGCGGAGAGAAGGAACTGCGAATAAGAGCGAAAAAAAATAGTAAGAAGGCATTGTTACCGGTGAAATGTTTCACAGGAGACGACCATCTGCGCGGAGAAAAGAACGAGGGATACACCAGGCGAACAGGAAGATCCCAAAAGGCAGAGAAGCGGCTATGTGTGCACCAGCGAGCAGAATAACAGCAGTGAATGGCGAACCATGGAAAGCCAGAAGACGAAGAATGTAGTACGTAAAGAGAGGAAAAAATAAAGAAAGGAACCGAAGAGGAAAGAAATGTGATGGTCACCTCGTTAGAGGTTCAAGAGCGAGGCTCTCGACATTGAGGCAAGCGACAAGCCAACCTACGATTCTTAGGAGAGTGAGAGAGGATCCAGAGCTGAAGGAGCTCGGTGAAAACATGGTGAGAACAAGGCGCATCCAGAAAGGAGATATGCTCTTTGAACTCAAAAAAGATCCGTCGAATAAGAGTTCGACCTATCGGGAGCTCGCCACGAAGTCGCTGGGCAACAAGGCAAGTCTGAGATCCTTTTTTCCAGAAGGCAGTGATCGAGTGTGTAGAACCGGATACAAGAACTCCATTCAAGAATCAGTCGAACGCTCATAAGAGGGATTCATTATCGACAAAATTAACGGAATCTCTAAGTGTAGCTGTAACGATCTTCCCCTCCGGGTGGACAATGGAGCAGTACACCCAGGTGTTGGATGTGCTAATCGACAAGATGAGGTCGTGTGCCGGTAATCATCGGAGGAGACTTCAATTATTGTGCCGTGAGTGGAGTAGCAGACTGACCAGCGCCAGTAGTTACAGGTACAGGTACAGGAGTTTGCTGGATGCTCTAGCGAAGCTCGACGTTGGACTGTGCAACGACGGTTTGGCTAGCACTTTTCGCAAAGACGCAAAGACATCATCGACGTGATCTTTTGCAGCCCGTCACTGATCATCAATATGAACTGGAGAGTTAGCTAAGAATACACCCACATTAATCATCAAGGGATTCACTACTGTATTGGCCAGAGAAGTTGTGCGGCAGAGGAGGACTCTAGAACATAGGTGGAAGACGAAGAATGTCTACAAGGATCCTTTCGTCGAAGCACTCTAAGCCGTACGACCCGAATGACCAGTACGGTTAAAAGGTCGTAAATAAATCAAACAACATACAACTCTGAGCAGTAAGCGACGCTCCAAACAAAGTTGCAGGTGAGCTGACAAAAAGCTCGGAGAAAAGGAATCAGCGGTGTCTTGCTTACTGGTGGAAGCGTAAGGTGACCTACCGGCTGGCCAGAGCCGCTTTCAAATGGGAGTAAATCGAACTGCTACAAGGAGTTGTGCTGGGAAGCTGACGCTATCGAAAAGATCAAGGGCCCAGTAACACCAGCTGAAATGTGCCCGACGAACTTAAGTTAATAGTGGACGGTCTCTTTCCGACGCAAGCTCCCACCGCGTGGCCGCCCACACCATACACTAACGAAGATGAAGGAAATGTCAATATCAAAGTTTGTAACATCGAGCTGATAACGGTTGCGAAAGGATTGAAGCTGAACAAAGCTCCCGGTCCAGAAGATGTTCCTAAGTAGCGCTAAGGGCAGCAATCTAGGTGTTCCCAGATAAATTCAGGACAGCATTGCAGAAGTATCTAATGGAAGGCTGCTTTCCACTGCAACGAATACCGGGAAAACCGGCAGGAGATCCTGCTTCATACAGATCAATATGCTTGCTGAATACTCTTGATAAACTTCTGGAGAAGGTCATCCTTAGTAGTCTGACGATCTACACGGAAGGTGAGAACATACTGTTGAATTCCGTTACAAGACTTCGACGGTGGATGTTACTCCGTCAGTCATCGAGTGCGCGGATAAAGTGTCCAAGCAGAAGAGGAGAGACAATCGAAACTCCGAAGTGGTGAGGATAGATGTTAAGAACGTGTTCATTTGGGATGGTATCGCCGTAGTTCTACACAAAATGCTGGTACCCGAATATCTGTGTGAAGTTCTGCAAAGCTACTTTCAGAACCGGGTTCTGGTTTGCGACACAAACCAGGGACGGATGTCAACCAAAGTAATGGCGACAGTTTCATAGAGATCCGTAATTGGTCCAACACTGTGGAATACGATACACTGGCGAGATTGCGGATGATGTGGAGATGTTGACGACTGAATCGCTAGACATCATTGAATTGTGGATGAACTGCAGTTAGCTCATCACCAAACGGAGGTGGTGTTGGTCAGCAACTGCAAGGCGGTTCAGCAGTTCGAGATCAACGTCGGAGGACACGCAATCTCATCGAAGCGCTCTCTGAAGCACCTTGGAATAATGGTCGACGACAGGCTAACTTCAACAGCCACGTAGACTATACCTGCGGAAAGGCAGCGAAAGCTAGGATCATGCCCAACATTGGAGGACCAGGAAGCAGTACTTTGGAAACCATATCATCGTCCATATTGAGATACGGAATCCCGGCTTGGGCTGCACTGTTGACAACCAAACGCAGTCGAGAGAAGCTACGGCAGGTACGTTCCGGCTCATGACTATACGGGTGTCGAGTGCCTATCGTCGGAGGTAATGTGCGTTATTGCCGAAATGATTCTCATCTGCATTACTCTGGCTGAGGGCATAGCATGCTACCAGCAAGGATACAAGGAATGTGAGGGCTACCAAACGTGCAACGGCCAAGTGGCAGCAAGACTGGAATACACTGAGAGGCAAAATAAAGTGCCCACCTCACCAGTTTCCGAATTTCTCTCATTGATTTGGTTCACATTAAAGTTAACATACTTAAATCTTTTTTGATATTTTATTTTTGATATTCTTTTAAAGTTGCACTTACGAAATTTTGATAAAAAAATAATTTTACTAAAAAAAAAAAAAGAAAATCAATTTGTATTGAAAAAAAAAAATAGTGACAAAATAAAGTGCCCACTTCCTTCTTGGCCCCAAAAAAGATGATTTAAGAAAAATAAAGAGCAATTTAATAGTTAATGTGTCCTCCTTTGGCCTTAAGGACTTGCTGGAGGTGCTTCGGCATGTTTTTCACCAGGATTTGTAGGTGTTGTGGTTCTAGTTCTTCCCAGGCGCGCTCCAAGGCTTCAAAATAAATATTTTTGTTGGTAACACCAGTTTTGTCAACCCTCGCATCGAGAATCGCCCACAAATTCTCGATGGGGTTGAGGTCTGGGCTTTGTGGAGGCCATTCCAGCGGTTTAATCCGACAAGATCGGAAGAAAGACTTGGTCTTCTTGGCAGTATGCTTCGGGTCGTTGTTCTAGCGAAATATGAATTTCTCTTCAAGGCCCGTCTGGATCAGCGAAATCTCCAGATTTTCCCGCAAGATGTTGATGTAGGAATCTGCCGTCATTATTCCGTCGATTTTCACGAGGCTTCCTATTCACTCCATGAAAAACACCCCCAGACCATTACCAACAAAAATATTTATTTTGAAGCCTTGGAGCGCGCCTGGGAAGAACTAGAACCACAACACCTACAAAACCTGGTGAAAAATATGCCGAAGCTCCTCCAGCAAGTCCTTAAGGCCAAAGGAGGACACATTAACTATTAAATTGCTCTTTATTTTTCTTAAATCATCTTTTCTGGGGCCAAGAAGGAAGTGGGCACTTTATTTTGTCACTATTTTTTTTCAATACAAATTGATTTTCTTTTTCTTTGAGTAAAATTCTTTTTTTTTATCAAAATTTCGTAAGCGCAACTTTAAAAGAATATCAAAAATAAAATATCAAAAAAGATTTAAGTGTGTTAACTTTAATTTGAACCAAATCAACGACAGAAATTTGAAAACTGGTAAGGTGGGCACTTTATTTTGCCTCTCAGTGTAACTCGGAGAAAGGAAGTTGGACCCACAAGCTCATTCCTAACGTGTTGTTGTGGACGACCAGGAAACATGGAGAAGATAACTTCTTCCTGACCCAGTTCTTGGATGCTTCCGGAAATATCTGCACAGATTCGGACACGCCTCCACATTGTCCGGCCTGTCCAAATATCGAGGAGACACCGGAGAAAGTTATATTCGACTACCCTCGATTCAGGGATACACGAAGCGAGATGTTGTCAGAAACCGCAAGCTTTCTAAATCCGGAAAACATCGTGGCACATGATCCAGTATGAAAGCACTTGTAATGCGATGAACAGAGGGATATGTCCTGACTGCAAAGGGCATGGTGTGAAGACCAGAGAGCTCGGAGCAGCAATCGCAGTAGGCCAGATCGCGTACTAAATCGAGTAGAGCGGGCGTAGCGTAATATCGGTAAAAAGTCGTCGGTGCGCCTGCAAGCCATCCTCCAACCGGAATTGTAGAACCGACCCCAGTAGGGGAACTGGAGGTAATATGCCCATAGGGGGCAAAACGCGCCACCATCGATTTGGATGAACGATGTATTTTAGAATGCTTTTTTCACCCTAGATCATAGAAAATGGATAAAAATGCTTTTTCTAATATGTTTTTATGTGTTTTTCGCAACCAAATCGTATAAAAACGATTTTCGCTGTTTTCGTTGCAATTTTGTGCGATTTTCAATGTCATTTTTTAGGTCGATAATTACCCAGATTTCTGAAACTATAGCTGAGAGCCAACTTGTGCACTGTCGTTGTTTTGTATTACGCCCAAAACATATGTTAAATTTGCCCTCAAAAAGCTTATTGAAGGACCTAAACTTTAATCAACTCTGGGGGCAAAACGCCCACCCCTATTTCATAACACCAAAACAGCCGTTTGAATTCAAATTCTACCAAACGTAATGCCACGTTGAAGTTACGCCAAAATTGGAGCCTTACAAATATACATTTTTCGCATCAGCATGTATACTATTATTGAACAATAACATCTGAACAAACGCCCGGATGTATGCAGCACATATACAAGCATGATTGTGTGCGTTCGTTTGCAGCATGGCTACCCGAGGAGGAACAAATAACTCCCCAATAACTTATGCATACCATTTTTTGGTATCATACCAAAATTAGGTATTGTTCAGTTGTCAATACCTCAATTTGGTATTATAATGGTATTGAAAAAAAACTTTAAAACAATTAAAAATACTTCATTGAGGTATTAAACAGCTATTGAGGTCTGCTGGAGGTATTGAACTACAATTGAAAAATTTCATTTTTATATGAAAATCCATCAAGTATTATTGAGGTATTACAATACCTGATCTAGTTATCAGTTTGGTGTTCGTAGAATATGCTTGAGATATTATTTGAGGTATTTTACCTCTTATGCAGGGCTAATTCATACCTCATTCAGGTATGTGGTATTGGAAATTATCTGGTATGGAATACCTCAATTTGGTATTCAGTAGTTATTTTCTTCTGCTCGGGTAACGCCGAACTCAAGCGGGGCGTTTCACCCCGCAAAACAATACATATGCAGTTAAGCAAGCATTTTTTAAAGATTAATTTATAAACCCCAGAAAAGTTAAAATGGATAGCTGTTTCTACTATTTGGTAGAAAACATGTTTATCTATCCGACCATAGTTTAAAAAGTGCATAAAATAATGTTTTTCACATCTAATATCGCTGTTCTCCTTAACGTGGGCAAACTACCCCCAGTCCCCCTACTGTTGATCAAAGTAAGCATGCATTTTTCAGATGTCACCCATCGACTCCCATAGAGTGACAACTGTCGAGAAACTCAAGTGACAGAGCCGTGTCGAGCGGAATTGTTGGTCGACAGTGACTCCAGTCGAATCATTTTGATAGACTCGACTTATAAAATAGACACCTAAATCTTGATTATTTTCATGAACACCGCACAAATCGTATCCAAAACGGCTTCACTTGTAAACCGTTGCGAAAATCAATCTCGAACCTACTCATTTTTAATAAACGCCAATCGCACGCACCACCAAGTCGTCGAAAGCATTTATAAAAGGTGCGCCCCTTGTCTGATTGCCGCCACCACTTCTTTGGCGGAATCATCAATACCGTTGTCGGCAGCTAGTTAATTTGTAGCAAATACGGCTCTGTAATTTTCCCCGTGATACCGCTGCGCTCCGAAGCATTTCGTAGCGCACTAATGAAGCTTTCGCATGAGCCGACACTCGGGGGAATTTTTATTTGAACAAGATGTTTTCAAATGGTGTCTCTACCTCAGTGGTTCTCAGGCATGAAGCTTCACTTCATAAATAGTGAAATATTGGAATTTTCATGTATTTCATAGATTCCTCGAACTTCTTATTTTATCCACCAAGTCAAAACTTAAAAATGTAAGGAGAAAACTTTGCATCAGTTTTCTGAAGAGATGAGCCAGCCTCGGGCTGCAAATCTCTTAAATAAAGATATCTATCTATCTATCTATCTACTTTGCATCACTTCAACTTACTTAAGCTTCCTGTTTGATTCAAAATGACTGCTAAATTTTTAGAACCTAAGTTTACAAATAATTACTTAGATGTATTCGATTTACCCACATGGAGAAAAGTAGACAAATTAATCAAGAATTTTCGAGAACCGCAGTTTGGTGACCACTGTTCATACCCAGATTTGGCGTGTGAGCGGAAAGCGCGCTGGAGCGACAATTTGTTCTCATTGATTCGAATATGACACGTTAGCCGAAAGCCGCGGCGAGTCAAATGTTAATGGAGGTGATTATTTTCTCATTAGGACGATTTGTCTGTTGCGTCGTTGCGAACATTGTTGACAGATTTTATGGCCTGATGCAATCGGATAATTGCAAAAGGACCGACTCGTCGAAGTTGAGGTTTAAAAGGCCATCCTAGCCTTAAGGCTGAACATTAGTGAGATGAGAAGAAAATTTATATTATTTCATGTAAAAGAAAAAAAAGAGGGGTCCGTGGCCGTGAGGTTACGCATTTCGCTTCATAAGCGGAAGGTCATGGGTTCGATTCCCAGCTCCTCCGCAAAAAACAAACGTCCAGCCACCAGAAGACGCCGCACGGAGGGCCGTGCTTTGGGGAGCACATCCATCCTCCGTCAGTATCAGATGGTGACTGAGACAAACTGACCCTCTTCGAAGGCGGCTAGCCTCGAACGACTCAGGAACACGGCAAAATGAGCCACCGCAAGAGCAATGGACTATGGATTATATGGAAATTGATTGGACCAACAGCAGAGCACTCTCCTACCTGCTCAGTGTGAGAGTAAATGGTAGAAGAGAGTGATGTAAATATAGAATAGATAAAAATAGAATCTGTATCGATAAAGAAGAACTATGATTCCGGCACAGTGGCGGCCATGAGCACAGAGTGCCTTTCAAATAAACATAAGGAAAAAAAAAAGAAAAACAAATAACAATTCTAACAATTTAAAGCCAATTTCAAGAAATTGGGTACACATTAAACCCAATTTTAGTTGAAATCAGAGCTTATCAGTCTACGGTTCTGATCTTACGTTCTAGAATGTGTCACATTTCACTTTCCTTTTGGCTGTAATCATGTAAATTCCCATTTACAACCAACTGTTGATACGCTTTCTCACAGCATAGCTACTGTTTGTCGTATGGTTTGCATAAATTTGAATAATAATCCAATTTACTTCGGCATGTGTGGGCATGACAAACGTTTTCATCTCTCGAAGGTAAATGGACATTATCGTTATCGTTACAAACACTAAACGTTTGAGTACGCGTCCGTTTTGTATGCGCTTCTGAACCCGAGCAGAAGAAAATAACTACTGAATACCAAATTGAGGTATTCCATACCAGATAATTTCCAATACTACATACCTGAATGAGGTATGAATTAGCCCTGCATAAGAGGTAAAATACCTCAAATAATACCTCAAGCATATTCTACGAACACCAAACTGATAACTAGATCAGGTATTGTAATACCTCAATAATACTTGATGGATTTTCATATAAAAATGAAATTTTTCAATTGTAGTTCAATACCTCCAGCAGACCTCAATAGCTGTTTGATACCTCAATGAAGTATTTTTAATTGTTTGAAAGATTTTTTTTAATACCATTATAATACCAAATTGAGGTATTGACAACTGAACAATACCTAATTTTGGTATGATACCAAAATATGGTATGCATAAGTTATTGGATAGTTATATGTTCCTCCTCGGGAATGGTAGCCAAATTCAGTCATTGCATTTTTTAAGGATTCCTTCAATGGTTAACGATTAATCTTCTTGAAGCATGCTTCTTCAACCCGGGAAAGGTCAATCACACTCGACTACGCACAGACGAGTTCTTTCTTCCACCCGGGTTGAGTTCCTAATCCCACCCAATGCAAGTCCATAATTGTCGGTTATGTTGCACTCTCGTCCAATTGACAGGGGGGGCGATGAGGCGCGGGGTATTGCTTGTAGAACCAATAACGATGTTGACTCTGGGGCCTTCCAGTTGCAGGCATACAAACAGCGACTGGTCTACCGTATTTTACTCCAACTTACAGAACAAGAACATCGTTTGAACAAATATTGGCTCCTCGCGAGGAAAGTATTCCAACGTCGACGACGACCAACCATCGTTCGATTGAAAGATATTTGCTAACACATGTCTGGAAACCGGAGCTCAGGGCGACCAGCAACTCGTTTTCAAAGTCGTTGCTAATCTTTATCGCAACGTTGTCGACGCGTTGTTAGGCCCAAGCAAATATACCGATAAACTATAGAACAAGGTTGGGGAAAGAAACCGGAGGTCCGGCAGACCTCGAGTGTTTACAAACTTGAACAAGATTGTGAACAATCTTAGTTGAAATTGTTTTATTGCGGAATATTCTGATCATGTGGATTACATTATCGATGATTGCGGTTTTCAGTTTGTATTAAAATTTTAATAAAAAAATTTAAAAATTGAGATTCGGAGGCAAGTGTTCTAAGAGTTTTTAAATGTTCACTTTACGTTGTGCAGACATCTATGGAGACTTCCTTGAAGACTTGTATGTTGACGTCTGGAGGAACCTCACATAGGTCTATGAAGATTTCTGTGAAGACTCATGTGTAGAATTCTGGATATGTTTCTGAGAATATTTCTGCAATTATTTCGTATTATGTAGACGCTTTTGAAGAGACAACTGTGGGAATTTCTGCCGAAACCACTGTAGTAAATGCTGTAGAATCAAATAAACCTTCAACTTTTTTGTGAATACTTAGGTTGAGACTTTTGTGGGAAGTTCAATGAAAAATTTATGTGAAGAGCTTTGTGGTCACTTTTGTGGTGCTCGGTCCAGAGACATTTGTGGAGATATCTGCAAGATCACTTTAGACATTCCTCTTGTTGTGCTTCTGTGAAGAATTCATTGGATATTTTCGTGGAGATATCTGTGGAGACCTCTGTACGGCTTTTATGCCGTCTTTTTTTCAGACTTCTAAAGAAAATTATTTTTATGTGAGCATTTTTGTAATCACTTCTGTGGAAACCCCAATGGGGATGTACGTGGAAACATAGGTATAGACTTGTATGGAACTTGTGGATGTAGATGTAGACTTCAGTGAAGGCTTCTGTTGAGACCACTGTAGAGAATGTTGTGGACAATTGCTTAGGCTTATGTGGAGACTTGTGTAAATGACTTGACTGAAAACTTTTATGTGGACTTCGAGGGACGGGTTTGTGAAAACTTCGGTGGAGATTTTTATGGAGACCAGCCCAAAGACGTTTGTGGAGATTTCTGGGTGGTCACTTTGGACACCTCTCTTGTTGTGCCTCTGTGACGATATCTACGTATACTCTCGTGGAGATCTTTGTGGATATTTCTGCATAGAGTTCATGAGAGTTTTTGTGGAGTCCTTTGTGAAGACTTCTTCGGAGACTTCTAAGAAGATTTCAACGGAGATCTCTTTGTAAACTCAGGATTCCAACTGCCGCAGCTATATTGGGGTGGTTGTTTACAGACAGGTACATCAGGCAACCAATCAACTTGTAGTGTTCTTCATTGTTCTCCAATTTTGGGCTGTTCTCAGTTAGCTTGAAGTAACCTAAGTCCATCGGATACTTCGATCCCCGAGTGTTCTCCAATCCAAACTGTGTCACTACTCTTCTGATGTAAGCACTTTGCGAAATTACGAAGAAACCATCTTCGTTCTTCCGCACATGAATGCCTAGAAAACTTCTGACATCTCCATGTAATCTTCAGTCGTTCTTGCAGGGCTTGCTCGACCTCGCGAATATCTTCCTCCTGTGCGCAGACCAGTAGCAAATCGTCCACGTAGCACTAGCATCACGCTTCCGGTACAGGCATGAGTCGGAAGTACACTGTTCGAATCTAAGCTCCTTCAAAATATCCGTCAGCGTCTTGTGCCTCATTCTTGTGGCTTGTTATAAGCCGTAAATGCTTCGCTTTAATCTAACTCAATACTTTCTTCTCATTCCCTGGTGCTGCGTACCCCGGCGGTTGCCGCATAAATTCCACTTCCTCCAATGTCCTGTACAGGTGCGCCGATTTTATATCCAGGAGTTTCACGAACATCCGTCGATGCCCCTGGTTCAAATATCTCCTCGAAATCGGACCCAAATCGCTGGCTGCATCCTTGCGCCACGAGTCTGGCCTTCATTCGCTCGACCCCTCCGTCCGTGCCCAATTTCCTCTTGTACACCCGCTTGCTACCGACAATGATGCTAGCAGTTCTACAAGCTCTCATGTATCGTTGGCCACTAGCGATTCGTACTCAGCATCCATGGTTGCTATACACTCATCTTTCTCCGCACAGCTGATCGCTTGCTCGTACGAAGTCGGCTTGTCGTCCACCGTTGCCATGCCAACGAAATAGTCCTCGAACCTTGCTGGCAATACTCCTCTCGTTGGGCGACGTGGATGCTGCTAGCGCTGGATTCCATCTCCCGGAACAGGGACGTGCTCTTCGCCGTAATACAGTTCCTCAACTGATTCATATTCGATCATTTCTTCTCCTTCTTCAGGTTCAGCCGCAGGTGTCGCGGCGTTACGGGAACCGGCATTAGTTCACTCCAAACTTTATTCGGTAACTTCCAACTTCTGCTCCGTGTCACGTTCACTGGCCATTCGCCAGTCCTCGAAGAACTTCACGTCTCGGCTGATCGTGGATCCGTCCTGATGCCGTATCCAACAGCCGATAAGCCTTGTGTTCGTTGGAGTATCCTACGAACACCAACTTACGTGCGTTGAGTTCCATCTTCTTGCGCGCCTCGGCTGACATGTGCTCCTAGGCGTCACAGCTGAACATCCGAAAGTGCTCGTACGATGGAAGTCTTCCAGACCACTTCTCATAGGGACTCATTCCGATGAAGCTTGATTGTATTTTATTCTGTTTATTCTGGTGGGTAGGATCGCTTTCCCCCATTACGTTTGGTCCAGTTTCGCCTCCAACAGTATGCAGAGGGCCATCTCTTTCAGGTATCGGTTGCGCCTCTCTACTACGCTATTCTGCTGTGGCGAGTGCTGGGACGTGCTGAACTGGCTCACTATGCCTTCCGCCCGCAAGTAGTCTTGCAAATCCTTGCTGACAAACTCACCTCTGCCATCAATGTGCAGCATCTTGGAAGTCTTGCCACACTGCGTCTGCCAGAAGCTGATGAAATCCTTGATTTTCACTGCGGCCTCCGATATCTTCCACACACGATACAGGCTTCCATGTCACGTCAGCTCGCTTGCCATCAGCCAAAATCACGCTCGTTCCACCAATTTTTTTCAGTACGGTAAAAAAAAACTTACCGTTTCCCGTCATATGCCGAGGAGCACCACTTTCGATGAACCAGCTCGATGGCTCAGCCTGTATGGATGATGGTCCCTCGGAAACTGCTTGCGCTTGCTTGGCTTTCGGCTCATCGGGCTTCTCTTTCGTCGGCTTCAGTGCTGACTCGACAGCTGTAGCATTCAGACAATCTCTCTTCAGGTACCCCGTTTGTTTAGATTGGAAGCAAGAACGTATCTCCATTTGTTTACTTCCACTACCAGTAGCTTTGCCTCCATCGCGTCGACGACGATGATCCACTCGCAGCGCATGTCCACTGCTCGAAGTAGCACCACCGTTGCACTCCTGGAGTTTTTCTGCATCCGCTAATAACTTCGACTTGACCAGTTGAAGCGTCAACTCTTCCCATGGCCGCTGCTCCAATGCCGTCGCCAGATAGTCCTACGTGTCCGGCAGGGAGCTCAACAACATTGTCACTTGAAACTTCTCCGGGTTTGCACCGTCGACATCTGCCATCCGTTGCTCCAAATCTGTAAACGTTTACAAATGCTGCTTCAAATCGTCCTGTTCCTTCAACTCCAGGTGCTATTCTTTATCAGATATGCCTCCGACCCCTTGCCGTGGTAGTTTTTCAGGGCATCCTAAGCTGCCTTCGTCGTCGCACAATTTTGCACCAAACTTGTTCGGTCGTCTTCTACGCAGAGCCCAATTGGCGCCCGAGCTTTTGCATCTGCTTTCGTCCACGCCTTTCTTACTGGGTCTACTGGAGCTTCGGAGATAACGTGCCACGTATTCTCTCGGATAAGCAGCATCTCTACCTTAAACCTCCACGACTGATAGTTGTGGTTGTTTAGTTTCTGCATTGCAAACCTCTGCTAATCCGCAATTTTGCTGCTTGCAGGAACTCACCAGCCGATGCATGATTCCACGAATAATCGACCGAAAAACGAATCGTTGTTGCGTAACTTTTTTCTTGCAAACGAACCTATTTTTACCATCGCGAGCTAGCCTGGGCCCATAACCTTTCAACCGATGGAATTAGACTAGGGGAAACACGGGAAATCCGGATTTAAATAAAGTTTCCACGACCGCGTACTCTTACAACATGTTTTTATTGAAACGATTTGAGCTTAACTACAGCTGTTTGTCTCAGGGTTGGATTTGCGTATGCGCCTAGCGTAACATTCAATAAGAGCGCTACGGAAATGACGTTCAGAGGCTGCTCCTGTTGAGATTTTTGAAAAAAGTCATATTTTCATGAATAATATCAATATAATATATACAGTTCAGCAAAATTTCCATTATTTTTTTTTTATTTTTTGCGGATCCCTCGATATTGCACATATGGGAAAAAATATTCACTGTATGTTTTGCTCGAAAACTTTGCGCACTGATTCTTTAAATGTGTGAAAACTTTTTGTTTAATTTTTCTTCAGGTTATTTTAATTTTAAACTATTAAAAGTAGGCGAGATGAACTAGCCCAGGGCTAAAAATCTCGTTAATAAAGATAGAAAAAAAAAAAAAAAAAAAAAATTAAAAGTAGGTATCAAACTTAACGGGCCTTCCTTAGCCTTGTGGTTAGAGTCCGCGGCTATAAAGCAAAGCCATGCTGAAGGTGTCTGGGTTCGGTCCAGGATCTTTTCGTAATGGAAATTTTCTTGACTTCCCTGGGCATAGACTATCATCGTACCTGCCACACGATATACGAATGCGAAAATGGCAACTTTGGCAAAGAAAGCTCTCAGTTAATAACTGTGGAAGTGCTCATAAGAACACTAAGCTGAGTAGCCGGCTCTGTCCCAGTGGGGACGTTAATGCCAAGAAGAAGAAGATCAAACTTAACACTATGTTTTTCTAAACCTATGAAAATATTGAACATTTTGTATGGAAAATTTTTGATAAAAACGTCATATTCCCACTTTTAAGCGTTTTAGAGTTATTGAAGTTTTTCCGAAGACAGAAATGTGACTTTTTGGTATTTTTGCTGAATATCCTACAAATGTGATACAACTTTGAACATACTTTTTCATAAACTATCATAAGCTACCATTTGGAAGTTCAGCCTCCAAGTTTTCTAACAAAGTGAAATTTGGGTGCCCATTATTCTATTTTAGGAATATTCTATTTAACAAATAGAATCAGAAATTATCAGACCTTTAAAAACTTTCTTAAGACAGGCGTTGAACCTTGAACAACAGACAAACAGATGCAACACTTAGAACAATTTCCTTTGAAATCCATCGCTCGCTGCACACAATCACCATCTGGTGGCCTTGTTGCACGAAATACGATTATGTGCAACATGGGCTGCAGATGGCGTGGGGAAGTCAAACACGAAGGAAAACTATACGCGTGCCTCTGGTTGTGAAATATGGAACCAAAGATATTTAATTTGATAGTTGAGAGGGTGGTCGATGAAAATTTCGTCAGTTTTACGTCTGTTTCTCTGAGGTTGAACTGCGACAAGTCTGACACTTTGATCAGCACCTCTGAGTCCATGACATTTCGTCGAAAACACGTTTAGTCGAACGGACAATTTGATTGATGGACGTTTGGTCGGAAAAATATTCAGTTTTCATAGGAGGCATATGAAGTTTGGTTGAAAAGACATTTAGTCGAATGAACATTTGTCAAAAAGGCATTGGTTGTGAATAATGTGTAGAATTTTAGTGGAATACGTTTACCTGGAAAGATAAAATAGTAAATGTGATGTTTTTTATACCATTACAAAGTTTGAGTTCTTGTATAATACGTCCTTCTGCTGAGACTGTATTCTCACTTAAAAAAAAACAAAAGATTGAAAGGAATTGGTAAACTTTTTATTGGATTTCGATAGCAGAACAATTTAATTTGCAGGCATTTTTGAAAAGTACTATGTATATAAAAAGAATAATAATTCAGAAATTAATTTATATTAATAAAAATATAATGGTGTTTGTATGTCACGGAATGGCTTGAAAACGGCCTATTAGGTTTTGGAAATACTCTCTCAGTTATGTTCCTTAAGTGCTCCGACGTGTTTCATGATATTCACCGGTAAAGTCGAAAAAACCAGAGTGACTAGAACTGTCTGTACGACTTCATGAGCTTTTATCAATCATAACAATTAAGCTTTCGACACAAATCTCGATTACTTTTTCAAATCGACGTTAGTAACTTTCATACGGTTCTGAGAAAATTAATTACGAAGAATCCCAACCTGTCCTCTAAAACTGTTTTAAAATGAATCACCTTTTTAACATTTTTTCGCCGTGTACATGCTTAAATTTAGCATACAATCAGCTCTCGTTAAAAAAACTAGGTAGTTTCTATTATTTCCCACAAAAATAATTATATTAAAATGATAAGCCGTTTCATTCAGTTTCGATGTTTTTCTACCAGTGTAAAATTGGCTCAAGTAGTGTTTTGTTTTGATTCGTGGTTAAGTCACTTTGTCTCTCCATGCAACGGAGCGGTGAAAGTAGCGGCTGGGTTAATTCTTACTTACGCCGTTTTGTAATTCCGGAATAAAACGTTCTCAAAGTAAAAAAAAATCTACTTGGGTGAGTGCGGAACGTGTGAAATTTCGTCTGCGATACACGTAGGATCGATGAAGTAAGTTTGTTCACTTTTCTGACTTGAGACTATCTGAATAAGTTTTCGAGAAATGTTCTTTCGAGCAATCGTTAATCGGCCATATTTTCAAACTTTAAACTAAGCGTCCATTCGACCAAATGACGACTCACTTCAATGAACTTTCGTCCAAAATTTGGTTCAATTGTGCATCATTTGACCAAGTGTCCTACAGTCAAAACATTATTCGTACAGTGTTGATGAATTTGTTTATTAACTTTATATAAATTTTTCATCTAACAAGAGTTTCTTGATTTCAAGAATTTTGATTCAATCATGTTTATCGCCTTGGAAAACACTTAACTATTCTAGGCGTTTTGAGCGAATTTCAACAAATTGTGTTTTGAGGCCATGACCATGAAAGGTCTATTACATAGCTAGTCTTAAAATGGCTTAAAATAGCTGACATTGTTTGAAATGGCGTAAAATTGCTAGAAAAGATTTTTTCTTAAAATTCAAAATAGCTAAAATCAACTAAAAATAGCTAAATATGGCTTTAATTGGATTTAACAAATTTATATTTCATAATTTATACAGTCAACTCTCCCTTACTCAATGTTTCAAAATTCAAAATTCCAACTTCCAGCACCAGAACTTCTAACTTTTCCAACAACTTTAAACAACTTTCAACTTCCACCACCAGAACTTCTAACTTTTCCAACAACTTTGAACAACTTCCAACTTCCAACTTTTACCTCCAAACTTCCAACTTCCAACTTCCAACTTCCAACTTCCCACTTCCAACTTCCAACTTCCAACATTCAACTTCCAACTTCCAACTTCCAACTTCCAACTTCCAACTTCCAACTTCCAACTTCCAACTTCCAACTTCCAACTTCCAACTTCCAACTTCCAACTTCCAACTTCCAACTTCCAACTTTCAACTTCCAACTTCCAAATCGCAATTTGCAACTTGCAACTTCTAACTTTCAACTTCCATCTTGCATCTTCCAACTTCCAACTTCCAACTTGCAATTTGCATCTTCCAACTTCCAACTTCCAACTTCCAACTTCCAATTTCCAACTTCCAACTTTCAACTTCCGATTTCCAATTTCCAATTTCCAATTTCCAACTTCCAACTTCCAATTTCCAACTTCCAACTTCCAATTTCCATCTTCCAACTTCCAAAAATAAAAATTCAAATGGCTTATAATGGCTTAAAACGGTTTGAATTGCTTGAAAATAAATATTAAAAACTAGGGGCCCCGGCAAACTTCGTCTTGCCATCAAGTAGGCTGTTGAAAAACGCTTTTGATCGTCTCATAAAAAGGTAGTTCCGTTCACTCTCGTTTTTTCAACTTTCTCGGTGAATATCCTGGGATTTTTATACACACAAACACGTCGGAATCCTTAACGAACAAAACGGAGAAAGAATCGTTCAAATCCGTTGACCCGTTCGTAAGCCATTTCGTGACATACAAACACCAATCCATTTTTATTTATATAGATGGCCTAAACAAACTATAAACAGTTAAAAATTTCTTAAAATATAAACATAAAACCCAAACCTTTATTATATTTTGGCGAAAAGGTTATGGCTCAATGCAAAGTTAAAGTGTTTTGGGATGTTTGAGAATAATACTTTGAAAACATCAACAAACATACACATAAGAAAGCTATAAGAGAGAGATTATATATAGATAATAATAAACAGATAATATTAAATAGACGCAACGAAAAAATAGGGAAAAAAGGATTAGAGTTGATTGAGTACTACCGTGATTGGTAGTGGAAAAATATTAGATGTATAAATTGTTCAATAAAATTTATGTTTGATATTGTCATAGCTATTATCCAGAATTAAAAACATTGATAAGGTTTTGTTGTGGGTTAAACAGTTTAAATGACATCCATTGCTTTATTATCTCCATTTTGTGTTTGCGCAAACTTTCGATAAATGTATTCGTCTTTTGTTTTCTACTCGTCTTTTTCAAATGTCACAACTTCAAACTGACTTCCAAATATCGGACAAGTACAGCATGATTTAACTTCGAAAAAATGCAACTATACTCATTTCCTCACATCAAGTAAAACAATTGAAATTATTCATCGTGACACAGTTGAAGAACGAAAGGCAGGGTCATGAAAACTACAGCAGAAAAAAAAATGAAATCAATTCATTATGGACTCAATCGGTCTGGTTGCTCCGATTGCTGCTGGTACTATCGAGCTTTTCGACAATTGGCACTCTATTATGCATCGAAAAACACCGATTGAACGTTCAGCACCCCAATACCCCCTCCGCAACGACCTTTCAGATTTATGTAGGGGAGACTGGGGTGGATTGATCCCTTTTTATCTATGCAAGTGAACCACAGAAGATGAATATTATTGGGGATAAAAGAGACCAATTTGAGCTGTCACTTTTCCCCGTCATAAAATCTGCGATTGTGGTAGTGAGAAGATTTATGTTTTGCTCCCTCTTATCACTGCATCTTCTCTTTCTTTTTCTTGGCATAACGTCCTCAGTGGGACAGAGCCTACTTCTCAGCTTAGTGTTCTTATGAGCACTTCCACAGTTATTAACTGAGAGCTTTCTTATCTAAGTTGCCATTTTTGCAATTGTATATAGTGTGGCAGGTAGGATGATACTCTACACGGATAAAAATCTGATCCCCACACCATGATTTACAAATCATGAAATTCATAAATTGGTTAGGTCATGATATCAGGATCACAAATCATGGTTCCTGGAGTCATAATCATGATTCCTCATAAGCGTAACATCCAGTGTGAAAACACTAAGCGGCGCACTTTTCTTCATCACATTCGTACCGATCACTCTCAATTTAAGATGACGAAGCGGTTGAGTGGTAGAGTACGTGACTGACAATCAGAAGGTTCTTGGATCGAATCTCAATGCATGCTATTTTTTACTTTTTTTTTATTTTGTCGATCATAAACGGATGCGCGACTCAGCATTTTTGGCATTTGAATCATGATTCCGAGCAATCAGCTACAAAAACCTGACGCGTGTGTTGCGTTACGGCAATCTGACTCATGATATCATAAGTCCAAATCGTGGTGTATTTTCATAAAACGAAAACACGCTGGAATCATGATATCATGACTCATAATCTTGTTTTTGGATTCTGATTTCTACCCGTGTATGGCCAGGAAAGTCAAGAAAATTTCCATTACGAAAGGATCCTGGACCGACCGGGAATCGAACTCAGACACCTTCAGCATGGCTTTGCATTGTAGCTGCGGACTCTAACAACTCGGTTAAGGAAGGCCTCAATCAGGCAAGCACCCTGGTTAAGGAAGGCCCCTTATCACTACATGCAAACACTAAGAACGTGGTTTATCTGTCAAAACACTGGTTAGCATTAAAATCTGCCCTATCTACGAGAAAAAGTGCTTATCAAATGCCTGTATGCATCAGTCTTAAAGTTTTAATGTTGCAGTAATAGAGTTTCTATACGATGGAAGGGCTGTTATTAAGCGTGTTAACATTAGTGGTGCTATAATAATACCTGTTTGCATTTATAATGCTGATTTAGGGCTTATTATCAGTATTTATGGTTATTTGTATATTGCATAAAATTGCCTGGAATAAACCTGTTAAGGATTCCGGAAAAACAGATTGGCATGAAGTCTCCCCAGGAATCAAGTCTCCCCAATCTCCCCTACATGCAACAAAACTATAGTTTTTAAAAATGGAATAAAAGGGGTCGAAACATCAAGGCGGCCCCAGTTCCGGCCTTCACGAGCGCGCGCGGGAAGGTTGTCAAACAAGCCACTACATTGTAATACATTCTAGCAATCGTGTAACCCAACAGTGATTCCGGCGGGAGGGGACCTCAGAAGGGCAGGCCGAATCGAATTTATTTTTTACGAACCAAATCAACTGACTGACTGACGCGACGCTCTGAATGTAGAGCCGCCTGCCGGGCCATAGTTTCGAAGTCATAAAAATATGCGTTTAATATTTAATGTTCCCATGGAATTCCACCGTTGGGTCCAACATTGACAGCGCCATCGATGACGTTGATTGTTATCCGGAGAGTGAGTGTTAAAAATAAATTATAAACTCAATCTAGAGTGGCCTTGATGAGGAAAAATGGGCGATTGCTGACGAAGTGAGGTTAGATTTTTTGGTGAGTTGTAAATCGATCGTTTCATGTGTTTTTCTTTCAAATGAAGAATGGTTTACCATTCATTCGAGAAAAACCGTTTGATCCAACAAAATATAAAACGCACTTATAGTAACAGTAGAAGATTGCAACGATGTTTGTCTAAAACTGCGAGCCTCAACGATTCGTTTGTGCGAAGGGCAATCCCAAAAGATAGCCTTAGGATTACCTCCGCAATTGCGCATTCCAACTTTCTGCGCTGGATAGACGTCCTTAGCGTGAGGAGAAACTTTGAAAATCATGCATTTAGCATCAAGCAGCAAAGTTTGGTATCATGACCCCACTTTTGGCACTGACGGCACTGAGTGGGGTTCTGGAAATTTACTCTAGGTTTCTGGAATTGTTCCCATGGCATACGGGCATCGAACATAAGTCTTGCTTTTTCTAATGCTTCATTATTATTTAGATCACTTTTGTTAATTTTTTTTTTTTCTATCTTTATTAACGAGATTTTTAGCCCTGGGCTAGTTCATCTCGGGACCAACGGCTTTACTTCCCTTCCGAAGGAAGTCGTCACTGAAATTTTTAGTGACTATCTCGGGGATGGGATTCGATCCCAAGGTCCTCGGCGTGAGAGGTGTGTGTTCTAACCACTACACCAGGTCCGTCCCCACTTTTGTTAATGTGAACTACATGATATTATTGAGAAAACCCTTTCCGACGAATGGCAGATTGGATTCTCTTTTTCATAATGATAACTTGGACTGGGGAAAATCCAAGTAAATCATTTAGTCATTTTTTAATCTCTTCAGGTGACTAATAGTCACTTGAGAGACATTGAGCAAGATTCTGATTTGTCGTCATAAGTAAAAATAATATACCTCTTTTCTTCAAGATGTTTAATAAAAAAATCGCGAGTAAAGTTGCAAGACAATATAATGCTATGTGCCTATGCAGAAATTAATAAAATCTTGTAAATTTACCAAAACATGTCAAATCGGTATGGATTTGAATGTCTATGAATTTCACCAGGTTAAAGTAATTGAAACCACCTTTCCGTGCCAGAGGCCTAGGTCAAGGACGGGATACCGTCTGTCATCAATCGATCATCGAAAAACCGTCAGCACGTTTCTTTTTCTCTTCGCCCCTCTCCACCCCTCTTATACCCCAACCATACCTGAAAATTTTGCATGTCTGTCCATCCAGTTACGATGAACGGCCTGGCCTGGCCAGACCGGTGGTGGTTGTTGTTTCAATTTCACCCCACATCGAGTGGCATATTCGTTACAGCAGCAGCAGCCAGCGCGCTATTGGACTGTGTGCTTCCGCCCTTCCAATTTACACACTTGATTGAATCCGACAAAACCCGTCATCGGGTATAAACACACGAGGCCCCCACCAAACCACCGGACCTTCCATCATCCACCTTCGCCAGACTGGTTGGCCGCTTCGCCGTGCCATACCGAATACATTGCGTAGTCTTCATCATCGCTCGTTCGTTCACTCGATGGCCGACACTTCACACTGTGCGCACGTCAGACTGGTTCAAAATTCAGTTAAGTTCTATTCCCAACTTCTTCTTTTCCATTTTTTGGAGTTACATCTCAACTGTGACAGCGTATGCTTCTCAGCTTAGTGTTCAATGAACACTTCCACTTCTATGTCCGGGAACCTTTAACAGACGAAGAGACACAGTAATTCACACATTCATGGGATACTGGAACTACTATTCTATCAAACACATCTGAAATTGTACCAGTATTTTTTATGATTGTACCCCGTTTGGCATAAAGTCGTTTGGCATAAGGTCGTTTGACATAATGGCTGTTTGGCATAATGGTCATTTGGCATAATGGCCGTTTGGCATAATGATTGACTTGAAATAAATATCGGCATTTTTTAAGCTTTTACCGAGATCAACACCACCGAGCCCACAGCAAAAAATTTTGGTAGGTTTTAAACAAGCGTGGTGTTCGTGCCACTGCCACCGTAAAAATAGTATTTTAGTCAATATGATGGTGATATGATGGTGTTACATGGTGTGACCGTCTCAAGCACTCCGCGTTAGCGTTAGCGTTAGCGTAGTTACGGTATACTTCGTAGATTGGATACTAGCAACATTCATGTTTCTTTTTAATAATCTCGTCCTGACTACTTTCAGGAACAAGGCAGGGGAGTATACCTTGCTCAAATCAAAAACAAGAATACTAAAAGCATGAATATCGCTATTCCCGGCCACGCCCATCTTTACCGTAACTTGGGATAGGGGAAGGAAATGTTGATGTAGCACTTACTTAATGAGAGGCCACCGACTCAGCGACACCCTCATAAGTGCTACGGAGTTGGAGGTTGGGGAAGGTATATTGTCAGGATTCGCCTAGAAAGCTGGCGATAGACCATAAATATTTGTTGTTTAAGCGTTTTCAGATTAATCTTTTGAATGCCGGCAATCAAAAGAGAAAACAATAGCTTATTTATAGTATAAATAGTATTTCGCGAAATGCTTGTCGATTGTGCAGTAATATTTTTGCTCAATAACCAGTAAAAAGCAAAATCGATCCCTCCAGGGTCATCGGATTGTATAAAATAACGATACGCGTAAAAAAAATCACGCCTGTTGAAAAACTGTACTGTGCCCATTGAAAAACTGTACTGGGTGGTTCTGTATTTTTAGATAATCGAAAAACGAAAGGAAGCGCGTTCGAACTAAACACCCTAGGATAACACAGTCGGTTTTTCTGCTCAAAATTATACGAAAAGCAGAATCGATCCCTCCAGGGTCATCGAACGGTTAAAAAGCATCCACAACCGATTGTTAGTTGCGTAACACCCGCCCGGACAGAATGCGCAATCTGAACATAATTATCAAACTCCGAAAATAAAATTTTCCGTTCAAGAAACGATCAGAAGTTCCACGACGCGGACAAAAACGATCCGGAAGGCTCACAAAAGAAAAAGTATCATACTGGAACAAACTCACCGGATTGATTCTCTAAATTTATGTGCTGCCTGTCACTTCCGGATGGTTCGGTGAACTTAGGGCAGCCAAAAACCAACAGTACTGAGGACACAAATCAAACAAATCACTTTTTCATTTTTCACTTTTCACTATTCCATTTCTGAATGTAAAAACTGTCCTACTTGGGCTTCACGAAGCACTACCCAGCAAGACGCTCCAAAACAGGAAAAAAAAATCTCCGGCGACGAAAACATGCGCGAAACCGTGAGCTAAATCTATCGGACGACGCAAAACCGAACTGTCCTGCTTGGGCTTCACGAAGCACTACCCAGCAAGACGCTCCAAAACAGGAAAAAAAAAATCTCCGGCGACGAAAACATTCGCGAACCCGTGAGCCAAATCTATCGGACGACGCAAAACCGAACTGTCCTGCTTGGGCTTCATGAAGCACTACCCAGCAAGACGCTCCAAAACAGAAAAAAAAAACTCCAGCGACGAAAACACGCGCGAAACCGTGAGCTAAATCTATCGGACGACGCAAAAACCGAACTGTCCTGCTTGGGCTTCACGAAGCACTACCCAGCAAGACGCTCCAAAACAGGAAAAAAAAATCTCCGGCGACGAAAACATTCGCGAAACCGTGAGCCAAATCTATTGGACGACGCAAAACCGAACTGTCCTGCTTGGGCTTCACGAAGCACTACCCAGCAAGACGCTCCAAAACAGGAAAAAAAAAACTCCAGCGACGAAAACACGCGCGAAACCGTGAGCTAAATCTATCGGACGACGCAAAAACCGAACTGTCCTGCTTGGGCTTCACGAAGCACTACCCAGCAAGACGCTCCAAAACAGGAAAAAAAAAATCTCCGGCGACGAAAACATTCGCGAAACCGTGAGCCAAATCTATTGGACTGTGACCGTCTCAAGCACTCCGCGTTCGAAAACCCCAAGAGCTTGCAGGTCCTCCTCGAACATAGTCCACGTTTAATGCCCGTAGAGGACTACCGGTCTTATGAGCGTTTTGTACATCGTGCACTTGGTGCGGGGGTAATATTTCTTGACCACATTTTCTTCTGGAGCCCATAGTAGGCACGACTTCCAGTGATGATGCTCTTTCGTATATCGTGACTAACGTTGTTGTCAGCAGTCAGTAATGATCCGAGGTAGACGAACTCGTCCTCGAAGGTATCCCCGTCTATCCGGACACTGCTTCCTAGGCGGGCCCTGCCGCTTTTAGTTCCGCCTACCAGCATGTACTTTGTTTTGGACGCTTTTACCATTAGCCCGACTCTTGTCATCATATCACCCTCGAAGCAAACAAACTGTCCACATTTCAGCTAGCGGAACGAAGCCTTTGCAGGATGTTTTGAGCTTGTGATAGAACTTCCGCGTTTCTTGAGAACGGTACAGCAACTCAGTCCTCGAGCTCGCGTATGCATTGAAGACATCCGATTTTTTCAGTCACGCTATATCAGTGGTTCTAAAACTTTTCAGTGCTGCGACTCCTTTTAAAGCTTTATAAACGTCTCGCGGACCCTCAAAGGTGACTGTTCTTGAAATCAAATGCAAGAATCCTGCTATGGGCCAATGCACGAGTTCACTCGTTGACGTTTGAGCGGTGCCGTGTTATTTATGTGACCATAGTAACCGGTGAATTTGGCACCGCTCAAACGTCAGATTAGTGAACTCGTGCATCGGTCCATAATGCTTTGGAGGAGTTCACTTATAATTAAGCCAGGAATGTAGATATCTGACAACTAGCATCCTTTTAAAAGTATGACAAGGAACCTCCATAAACAATGTTGACCAAATCCAACAAAAAATATTGCAGGGCTAGTAGGATAAACCCCTTGGGCACCTTTATCTTTAACTTTAACATTGTGGATTTTTCTCCATCCGAAGGTCTGGAACTCTGCATTCAAATGCATTTATGTTCGGTTTTAGAGTTAACTAATAGAGTAAAGAAAAACTTGGAACATCAACGATACCCTTTAAGATGATGAATTTTTCTCGGTCAAAACTTTGCAATTAAAACGTTTCTTCTAAACAACGCATTTTAGCCCAAATATGAGTTTATGAGCTTTCAAAATATCCTGCCGACGTGAAACAAAAGTGCAAAGAATAATATACATTCTTCAACATTCTTAATCCCTCTAGTTTCTCAGCAAAAATATTCCCAGGAATCAATGGAGTCCTATAGCCCTGTCCCAATTTTAGTATCAAACGCTTAAGTTTAGGCCACAAACACATATTTACTCAATATTTAAATGCATTTTGTTGGTTTACGGTCATAAAACATTTTTTCCTAATTTATGAGATTTTGTCAGACCCCTTGGTTTATACTAAAATTCCGGGTGTATTTTGTTTTCCCTGTCCCTTCTGAAATGTCAGATAGGAACAACCCCAGTGTTAAAAACCTGAGCCCCTGTGGCGTCCCAACATACAATTTTGCTGAACAAGACTTGGACAAGTCACTCTTATCAACGTTTCAAATGTTTAAACTGTTTTTCAGCTACTTGGGATTTTTGTCGTCAAACATGATCAAAAGTGTCATGGTTCTATTTGAACTAATATTTTAAATTAAAGCAGTTATTTGCGCGGAAAAATTTGCCAAAATAATAACAAGAACACGTCCTACCGTGCTATTTAATAAAAATAAGTTTTTATCAGAAAATTTAGAACCCAATTGAACATTTCATCAGAAATCTTTAGCTCTAGATGCTCTGCATTGAATAATTTAAGAGACTTGCTAAAGAGCTTCTATGCTCTGCTATATTCTGCTGTGCGAGGAATTCGTCAAAAGGATTTTCGACCTTTTGTCTCTTCGTTTTAAATAAATTCGACAAATAGGCGTAGAAGAGGGGAGGGACGTTTCACATAAGAACGTTTTGCATAATTTTATGGGTGGACGTTCCGCATAATGGACGTTTGGCATAAATTCCCTTGTGCCTTCTTTAAAATGCTACCTGTTTTTATATGAAACTGCCATTATGCCAAACGTCCGTATGTGAAACGTCCTTATGCGAAACGTCTTTATGCGAAATGGGTCATTCCCACGTAGAAGGGCAGTAAAATTTAATAAAGTTCTCAGCACAAATGAATAGCGGATGAATTATTATTTTTTATGCCTGAGAATATTACAACAAACGGATAGATTGATTTTTGTTTTAGTGTTTTCGGTCTCCGAGAAGGCCTGTTATGATTTTCAAAAAAAAATCTGGGTTATGTTCCTGATAAATTTTTATTGAATTTTCAAATATGCAATGGTTCGTTATGTACAAGCTTGAATGGAAAAGCAGTCCATTCCAAAGAAAGTTAGAGGCAAAATTTAAAAGTCAATATCACATGACATACATTAGCACATAATCTTCAAAAACTTATCAGAGATTGACTGAGAATTTTTGTGGATTATACTGCATAACAGCATAACGTTACCATCAGTTTGGAAAGTTCCAGATAGCTACTTTTTTCATTGATTGCACTGCATAATTAAATGGCAATTCGTTCCGATTTAGTTTATCGTAACAGAAAAAGCTATGCAATAGAAAAGTGGGCCTTGTTTTCAACCAGATCAACTATGAATATACCAATCATAAACAGATAAATCGGTCAACAAATGAATGGTGCCACACCAGAAAAGTTACGACCAATGTTTTAATTCCGGGAACCAACTAGTCAACACAGCAGCAATAGCAATCTTAAAAAGACGACGAACAACACGCAGTAACTTCAAAATGCTCCAAATGGAACTATTCTCAAAGTAGAGACTGCAAGTGAATTCAGGCTGAAAAATATTCGAAAAAATTTTCCAAAGTCTAATACATCTGACGAATCCCATTGTGAGCAGTTTCTTTGCCAGCATGTAGAAATATACGAGGGAAGTAGTTCGCTTTGCCTTTCTTGGTTGGTAAAGAGTCTTCGTTGAGCCATCTAACCAGTGTTGCGCTACCTATATCGTGGTATATGGAGCTAACTCCTCAATGCTCCTCGTCACGATATTGTCCGTTTTACATTACATGATTACCACGGTTATGGCCATCATAACCATTGGGAATTCTTAAGGACTCCTCCTGAAACTCCACTCAAGTTATCTTTTGAAATTCGCCCAGGAATAACAATCGAAATGCCTCTATTGATTTCTCAAGGAATTCTGTCAGGTTTTTCCTTACGGATTTCTCTAGGAATTGCTAAGTGATTTTAGTCTAGTCTCCAAGAATTTGAGGAAAGTCTTTAGGAATTTCTTACAATTATCTCTGCCATGCCTCCAGTAATTCTATTAGATTTTTCTACAAATATTTCTTAAAAATGTCGAGAAAAATCTACTTTTCTATTACAGGAAATTCATTTTGTTCCATTGGAAATCTTATTAAAATCAGTGATTTCACAATTTTCACGGATTCTCTGCAGATAAATTGCAAAGTAACTACACCTTATACATTTTGTTTTTAAAGCAACCGTGCACACGGTTAATTTGAGAAGTGCGCCAACAATGTTTGATCAACAATTAAATTGATATTTGTTCGGTGACCAAATAGGATCAAAAACGCTCAATGCAGTATTGGGAGAATCAAAGCCATAAACATTTTGGACTTGCAAGTTGTCGAATGACTGCAATGGTTTATAGAACTAAATTTAGAGGACTAGACCCAGAGATTAAAGTCAAGATTGGTTGAATCATCATTAAGAAAACTTACAAACTATTTTTTGTTGAAGTTATCAAAAACTTTATACGGCCAGAGCGGAACTAAATACATTGATTTTCATTACGTTTGCACCGATTTGCTTTATTTTTTCACTCAGAAAACTAATGTTTTGATAAGTGTACATGCGAAAAACAATCAGTAGCCTGAGATATTAACGTTGGTTATGGCAACGCGTCGAGAATATGAATTTCGGAATATTGTCTGAAATGTTCAAAATTGACACAGATTTGTAACACAGAAGAGTGTTTTGAAAAGTTGTGAAAAATGAGCAAAAATATCGAAAAATAAAAAAAGTTTTGATGATTAAAATACTTTTGTGTGGTAAAAATATGATGCTGTTAGTAGAGCGATAAAACAAAGATTTGACACTTTTGAAAATACAGATTTAGAAAATCAGCAATATTGAGTTGTCGGCTGCCTAGCCGTTTCGGCGACCGAAATGCTCTTGAATGGTATTTTATCAATTGTATAACAAAAAGAAGCACAGATGTGTAAATTAAAGATTAATCAAAGCCAAACTTTAGCGTAAATATAGAGAACTAAATAGCCGTTAAAAAGTTGATAGATTTGTCACTTGCTGGTGATGACCTATCTATTAAATCAGCTTGACAGGCTTTCTGGTAATGTTGGTTGGTGATCTTGAAGGCTTGATTAATTGCAGAGTATAATCATTAAGATTGAGCCGTGGAATGTCAATTTCTAACAAAAAAAAAAAATATTGACACATATATTGATTGGTATTCGAATCCGCATTGTTTTTAAATTAATTAACTTATTACGCGTGGTCAAGATGAATAAAGTATGAGTGAAATTATAAAAAAAATCCATGTGCTCAGGTTGGATTAGAACCCACGACTCTTGTTCCAACACTAAATAAATCGCACTCACTCTGTGTGCTTGTTTGGCATGAATCTATGACATTTGGTCGAAAGACATTTGGTCGAATGACATTTAGTCGAATGACGTTTGGTCGAAAGTACATTTGGTCGAACGGACATTTCGTCGAATGGACATTTTGTCGAAAAGGTTTAGTTGCAACAGATAGCATGATATTTGGTCGAACCGACATTTAGTGAAAGGATAGTGGTTGGATCTAACTAGTATGGAAACAAAGTTTTACGTTAAGTCTGACTATCGTCGAGAGTAGTATTTTGTTGCTTTTCAAGTGATTGAATAATTGAATTAGTATCAGCCGTTTTATCAACAATTTGTATGCGATTAGCAAAACTTTCCCAACATATTGAGCAAACTCTTTCGTTTTTGACGTTTTATGCTGCAACAGGCATGTTTTATGATTTGAGATAAGCTGATCATAAATGGAAGCAAGTCAACTTTTGTCGCCTCAGTCAACTCGACCTCCTTTACGGAATACATAGAAATAGCACAACTTACAGTTTTAATAATTTGAAGTTTCTACTGCGAACTCTGTTATTCACCCGAGGTATCAACACTGTCAGCAAAGCTTGAGGAATGTTATTAAGCTGGTGTCTCAATAAGCCAATTGGCCATAACCGACACCTAACATTCACTTCGCCATAAAGGTTTTCCTTAAGCGTTCATTCACATATTTCACAATGCTGAAAATGGACATTTTTGGCACTCACCCACCCCCTCGTAACGCTTTTTGTATGAAAGGTCTACACATTTTGTATGAGCCATAACATCATGATAACACCCGCCCACCCCCTAGAGCGTTATGAAATTTATGAATAAGCCCTAAAGCAAATTTTTCCTGACGTTCAATTCTGATTTCTGCATAAAAAAATCTTACCCACGTCCGTTAGCTGCAAGACCCGGAATTCAAAGAAAGATCCCAAGCATTCTCTCCGAATGCTACCATCAGATGAAGATCAGCAGTTCATATTGAAGAACGATGACATTTCAAAAGAATGATAAATAATTAAAACATTATGTACACATCGACGAGTAATAACATTATTCGTTGAGCAGTTTTCAAAGAATGATGATATTTTCAAAGAATAATAAATTCACTAGAGCTAAATATTTCAGCCATGTATAAAAAAACTACTTCTAAAAAGTTCATTGAAATAATCATCGAAATCATAGATTTTGGCATAACTTCAATTAAAAATAAAAAGTTGAGTATTTTTATTCAACATCAGGTAATGATTATTCGAAAGAATACGTTTTGCAAATCTTAGAAAACAAATTAATTTTACCAAATGATCTTTCAATAAACAATTTGAAAATAAGCTTTCAACCAAATTTCCGTTTAACTGAACGTTATTCAACCAAAATAAATGTACCAAAGCAATTCGACCAAATGTCCATTCGACCAAATGTCTATTCGACCAAATGTATTTTCGACCAAATGTCATTCGACCAAACGTCATTCGACCAAATGTCATTCGACGAAATGTCCTAAAGCCGTTTGGCATACATGAGATGGATGGATATGGGTTGTTAGAAGGGTCTGCGTGATCTGTTGAGATTTGAAATCGAAACTTGTAACGTTCTGAGTTGTTGTGTCACCAAGTGTTTCGGTACCTTAGTTGGTAAAGCACTCGTCTAGCAAACAAGGTTCGTGGGTTCGAATCCCACCTGAGCACGAGGATTTTTTTTCATAATTTCACTTATAGTTTATCCATCTTTACCACGCTTAACGAGTTAATAAATTTACCAAAATTGAATATTTCATACAATACGAGATTGTTCGATAGTCATAACTGGACAATTTTGGTGGTGTTAATTAACTTCCAGTTCTCGAATACCTGATTTCGATACAAAAACTGAACTGTCCCATCATACGAATGATGATGACAATGATTTTGATGGCTAAGGAAAGTCCATATACCACATGTGCTCATCTATGGGGGGAAGGGCGATGTGACCAAAGACCACGGTCCATACAAGGCAGAAATATATTAATCTCAAAAAGGTTGACTCTCCCTTACTCGATATTCCGTATCTCGATATCGAGTTAGAGAACTATAGTAAAAGTTGGTTTTCATGGCTACCTCGATGGTCCCTTGGATCGCATTTGCACTGGTTTTGTGTTCTATAACTCGATACCTCCCTAACTCGATGGTCCCTTCAATATCGAGTTAGGGAGAGTTCACTGTATATCTAGAACATGCATTGCAGAATTCGTTCTCAATTGATTTCGTAGCACGATCAAAGCAAGCGAAGAAAACGAAGAAACAAGCGATCAACATGTCCCTTTTTGTCCGAAAACATCGAATGTACACAACAAAAGAAAACTATCGATTTTCATCATGTCTGTCTTGATTGTATTTGGAAAATTGGAGTTGTCTTACAGTATGAAAAAACTTTGTTTCATATTTCGTGTGTAGTATTGTAACAAGCTTGATAAACAGCAGAAGCAAAGGAGAGCCCCATAGAGAGAACGGCGGTAAAACCATTTTTTTCGCTTATTTATCTATGGGGGTAGGTGTTTTATTTTACTGGCATGATAAACAATCCTACAGCAATTTTACCCCAAGTTTGGAGCTTGTTTAGATAGATTTTATCATGCTCTGTTACCCCCTCGATATAATCCGAGCTGTAGCAGTAAACGATAAACAGACTCTCATGATGCACAGTGGATCATGATTGTTACAGAGAGCGATCAGTCAGAGACACTTTCAACTTTCTCAGGATTCAATCCCTGATCTAGAAGTAAACGGGGTATTTCTTTAATTGTTGTTTGTGTTGAGGACCATTACTAATTCTGTCAGGATTCTAATAAATTACCTCGAATGTAGCATTACCCCGAATTCCATAGTCTCGATTACGTAGCCCAGGATAATGCCATACGGGGTTACATAATTCATGGACATGGCGTTCGGGGTAATGCTGTAGAATGGTCAAACAAGAAGATTCAATAAGAAGATTATTTAAACAAAATAAAACAACGCATGAACCAGCCTAATCAGCAATCTACGGTGGTTGTATGACCGTCGAAGGAATTTATACACATGTACACGCAGCAGCAGCAGCACCACCGGGTCCGCCTGGGTGGTGAAAATGGAAATTTAAGCCGATGTGAATGAGTGCTTTAGCGGCTGAGGTGTAGCGCTTTTTTTCGGGGTGTCATGATTTTTTTTTTTTTCGTTTCACTCCAACCACCAACTGTGGACATCCAACATGGATTGATACAGATGACAAAAAAATGTGGAAGTACAACGGGGATTCAATCGTTTGTAGGATTGAGATAACAGAGGACACGGTATGTGGAAGAATCAGATTACGATCGTTCTGGGACATTTTTTTTTTTGAGAGTGTGGATTAGTGATGAGCACTTCAGATTAATTAGAGCTTTATGAGGTGTATCGCTTCAGGTTGCTTACAAGCTTAAGTGTTTTAGCTAACGTCTCAAAATTATGTATGATAAACTTTTGTTATCTTCGTTAGTTCAACTTTAATCACTAGATGAATTACAATTTCTACCTAACTAAAATATCAAAGTGTAAAAACTTCTTACTTAGAAGCATTGATGATACAGTAATAGGGTTTCTATGCGGTGGAAGTGCTGTTATATGGCGTGTAAGCATTTATAATACATCTGGATATCATCGAAATCATTAGAAAATATGCGGTATAAGTTTCACTTGAATTCAGATCAGTGATCGATTGTTGCAGTTCAAATAGATCCAAATATATGAGGGTGAAACGTCATTGCGATCCACTGTGAACTGCAGTTGATTGGTCGCAATTTCAAAATATGTACACTCGAGTGATCTGCAGGGCTGTTCAGCTGACATCATTCATTGTCCCAGTCGTTCATACAAACTTGCCCGTCAAGATCAAGGAAGTTGGCGCTTTATCAATGTTCTGTTTCATTTCTTTTTTCTTAATTAGTATTGGGCGCTGCGGTCACCTCATTTATTTTTTTGAAATTGTTTCGGAAATATTCCACGAGATGCAATAACGGTTCTTGAACATAGTCATGTAGAACCTTGCAAATGATCAGAATTGATTTGATCAATTCATTTCCAGCTTTCAAACTGACGATCGCCCAATGCTACCGTCCATCATGATATTCCACGCACTGGCTGTCATGTTTCCTGCCAGATTTACGTAGTGTTCGTTTGTAAAGGCAACACTGCTGCACTGCTCCAAGTCACTCCAAGCTTCATCTGCGAGTTGAAGCAAACTGTGAAGGATTGATATTTTGAATTAAATCAAGCTCTCGCGCTGCAGGCAGCTGTAACTTGCCACCAAGTATGATCAGTCTTCCGACTTCGTTCCATAAAAAGTGGAATGCTCCTCGTCCGATTACCAGCAACAGTCGGTTATGCAATAAAACAGGATCAGGTTCGATGACTCTTGACGATATCTGAATCGGAGTCGTAACCTATCCCCCGATAAAGATATCCTCTCGCAATTCGAGGGGGATTAGGATTAGAAACCGTTTGCTGATATTTGCGAGATATAAAAACTAATAAAATCTTCAATTCGCTAAAAGCACTTCAATTCTTGTCTTCTCTTCTGGTTTCAGTTGGCCCCCATATGCGAGTGCAGCATCACGGACCGGACTCAGGAACAGGTGCGTACTTCCTTAACTTCACTATCAATAAAACCGTACCTCCTCCAGTCCATCGAAACGACAATAAAATACTGCACCGATCAGCTGGAATTTCTATCCCGGGAGGTCCAATCGCTACAATTTATGCACATTTCATTCCACTGGAGCCATGTGCGTTCGGGCATCTTATCAGGCGTTCGGGAATTGAAACTTTACGACCTCATTTGTCATTAACGGGATGCATTCGTACGCAGTCAGCGTCTTATCGGCATATATGCGGTAGCCCCTCGAGTGACAATTAAACCATGGAGCCGAAACCAATTTGACAGCAGTCCACCAACTACCGAATGAGATGCATTTTTATACGACAGTGGCGTTACTAGGTGCTTAACATATCAAAACTTGGAAGCTTCCTTTCAAAAGCTTGCAAAGCTTCCTTCCAGGAGCTTGGAAAGCTTCCTTCCAGGAGCTTGGAAAGCTTCCTTCCAGGAGCTTGGAAAGCTTCCTTCCAGGAGCTTGGAAAGCTTCCTTCCAGGAGCTTGGAAAGCTTCCTTCCAGGAGCTTGGAAAGCTTCCTTCCAGGAGCTTGGAAAGCTTCCTTCCAGGAGCTTGGAAAGCTTCCTTCCAGGAGCTTGGAAAGCTTCCTTCCAGGAGCTTGGAAAGCTTCCTTCCAGGAGCTTGGAAAGCTTCCTTCCAGGAGCTTGGAAAGCTTCCTTCCAGGAGCTTGGAAAGCTTCCTTCCAGGAGCTTGGAAAGCTTCCTTCCAGGAGCTTGGAAAGCTTCCTTCCAGGAGCTTGGAAAGCTTCCTTCCAGGAGCTTGGAAAGCTTCCTTCCAGGAGCTTGGAAAGCTTCCTTCCAGGAGCTTGGAAAGCTTCCTTCCAGGAGCTTGGAAAGCTTCCTTCCAGGAGCTTGGAAAGCTTCCTTCCAGGAGCTTGGAAAGCTTCCTTCCAGGAGCTTGGAAAGCTTCCTTCCAGGAGCTTGGAAAGCTTCCTTCCAGGAGCTTGGAAAGCTTCCTTCCAGGAGCTTGGAAAGCTTCCTTCCAGGAGCTTGGAAAGCTTCCTTCCAGGAGCTTGGAAAGCTTCCTTCCAGGAGCTTGGAAAGCTTCCTTCCAGGAGCTTGGAAAGCTTCCTTCCAGGAGCTTGGAAAGCTTCCTTCCAGGAGCTTGGAAAGCTTCCTTCCAGGAGCTTGGAAAGCTTCCTTCCAGGAGCTTGGAAAGCTTCCTTCCAGGAGCTTGGAAAGCTTCCTTCCAGGAGCTTGGAAAGCTTCCTTCCAGGAGCTTGGAAAGCTTCCTTCCAGGAGCTTGGAAAGCTTCCTTCCAGGAGCTTGGAAAGCTTCCTTCCAGGAGCTTGGAAAGCTTCCTTCCAGGAGCTTGGAAAGCTTCCTTCCAGGAGCTTGGAAAGCTTCCTTCCAGGAGCTTGGAAAGCTTCCTTCCAGGAGCTTGGAAAGCTTCCTTCCAGGAGCTTGGAAAGCTTCCTTCCAGGAGCTTGGAAAGCTTCCTTCCAGGAGCTTGGAAAGCTTCCTTCCAGGAGCTTGGAAAGCTTCCTTCCAGGAGCTTGGAAAGCTTCCTTCCAGGAGCTTGGAAAGCTTCCTTCCAGGAGCTTGGAAAGCTTCCTTCCAGGAGCTTGGAAAGCTTCCTTCCAGGAGCTTGGAAAGCTTCCTTCCAGGAGCTTGGAAAGCTTCCTTCCAGGAGCTTGGAAAGCTTCCTTCCAGGAGCTTGGAAAGCTTCCTTCCAGGAGCTTGGAAAGCTTCCTTCCAGGAGCTTGGAAAGCTTCCTTCCAGGAGCTTGGAAAGCTTCCTTCCAGGAGCTTGGAAAGCTTCCCTTCAGGAGCTTGGAAAGCTTTCTTCCAGGAGCTTTGAAGTGTCTTTTCAGAAGTTTGGAAGCTTCCTTTCAGAGGCTTGGAAGCTTCCTTTCAGATGCTGGAAGCTTCCTCTCAGAAGCTAGGAACTTCCTTTCAGAAGCTTGGAAGTTTCCTTGAAGCTTAGAAGCTTCCTTCCAGAAGCGTGGAAGCTTCCTTTCAGAAGCTTGGAAGCTTTCTTTCAGAAGCTTGGGAGCTTTCTTTCAGAAGCTTGGGAGCTTTCTTTCAGAAGCTTGGGAGCTTTCTTTCAGAAGCTTGGGAGCTTTCTTTCAGAAGCTTGGGAGCTTTCTTTCAGAAGCTTGGGAGCTTTCTTTCAGATGGTTGGGAGCTTTCTTTCAGATGCTTGGGAGCTTCCTTTTAGAAGCTTTGAAGTGTTTTTTCAGAAGTTTGGAAGCTCTCTTTCAGAAGCTTGGGAGCTTCCTCTCAGAAGCTTGGAAGCTTCCTTTCAGAAGCTTGGAAGCATCCTTTCAGAAGCTTGTTAGCTGCCTTTAAGGCGAAGTAGGCCGTCATTGAAATTTGTCCGTGTCGTTGATGATTGTTGCTAAATCATGCCACAATTTCGAATTGAAGGAAATCAGTTGGTATTGCACTGATGTATTTTAAATAGTATCATCATACTTTCTGCATGTCAGCACATATAGTGATACTTTTTCGGATCAATATGATCTATGAGGACTGAGATTTATCACTGAAAATGCGAGCTACTATGTCAACATTGCTGCCAAAACGAATGACGGGCTACTTAGCCTTAAGAAGCTTGTTAGGGAAGATTGGGACAGTTCCTTCAGAAGCTTCAGAGCTTTCCTTCAGAAACATCGGAGCTTCCTTTTAGTACCTTCCTTTCAGAAATTGGAAGCTTGCTTTCAGAAGCTTGGAAGCTTCCTTTTAGAAGTTTGGAAGCTTCCTTTCAGAATCTTGGAAAGTTTATTTCAGAAGCTTGAGAAATTCCTTACAGAACCTTGGGAGCTTCCTTTCAGAAGCTTGGGAGCTTCCTTTCAGAAGCTTGGGAGATTCCTTTCAGAAGCTTAGGAGCTTTCTTTTTTCCGAAGATTGGGAGCTTTCTTTCATTAACTTGGAAGCTTCCCTTCAAAAGTTTGGGAGCTTTCTTTCAGATGCTTGAGCTTCGTTCAGAAGCTTGGGAGCTTTTGTTTTTCTAGAAGCTTAGGAGCTTTCTTTTCAGAAGCTTGGGAGCTACTTTTCAGAAACTTGGGAGCTTGTTTCTTAAAGCCTATAAAGCTTCTTCCCAAAGCATCCTTTAACAATCTTTACTTTGGAATCCCCTCCGCGGGATTCTTCAAATTCCTGAAGCAAAATTCCTTAGCGGAATCGCTCAGCAAAACAATTTGGAATTTGACAAAATCCTTCAGCGGGATTCTACAATAACTTATCAGTGGAATGCTACAACTATATCTCAGTAAGACTCTTTAAAAAAACGTCTTAGCAATATTGAACAAGAATTCATCAACGACTTTCTATGTGAACCCTTCTGCAAGATTCAACGAAATACGACAGCAGGATTCATCAAAATACTCCTAGCAGAATACCACAGAATATTTTATCAATATCTCATGGATACTTCTCAGGGGATAAAAAGAATTTCTCGGCAGAGTATTCATGAACCTCTCAGTGAGAATATCCGGAATATCTTTTTACGAAGGCTTCCGTGAGAGTCTCCGATATATCTCCTATTGAAGTCATCCGTAAAGTTCTCCCTTGGGGGGGATTCTCCGGAATCCCTTGGGGGGGATTCTCCGGAATCCCTTGGGGGGATTCTCCGGAATCCCTTGGGGGGATTCTCCGGAATCCCTTGGGGGGGATTCTCCGGAATCCCTTGGGAAGGATTCTCCGGAATCCTTTGGCTGATTCTCTGGAATCCCTTGGCTGATTCTCCGGAATCCCTTGGGGGATTCTCCGGAATCCCTTGGGGGATTCTCCGGAATCCCTCCGTGGGATTCTCCGGAATCTCTCCGTAGGATTCTCCGTAATCCCTCCGTGGGATTCTCCAGAACGCCTCTTTGGGATTCTACGGTCGTTCTTTCGTCCTTATACGCCTTTGCTCAGCTGAATGTCCTTTCTGAATAGCCTATTGAAGCCAAGACCCGTTCAAGCAAGAAACATTTAGAAATAATTCCTCAGTTGCACATTGTTTTATTGTTTCCTATTAAAGCGCCATTTTAAGGTTGTTTTTACGATGCCGGCCGTCATCTGTTCCGGCAGTTTGGGGGCTTAATGAACACGTGCAGTAGTAGCACTACTTCTTGGAGGCACCCCGTTTGTTAATTGAAATGATACGAGAAACGATGGCCGTAAAAGCCGTAAAAATTTGATTGCCACCACATTGGGAGTGGACGGGGGAATAAGTCGATGTTTAACGAGCATGCAAAGCTGGTCATGTTTTGGTATGGTGTTGCAAATAAGGTATGCCAATTTTTAGGATGAAGAAATAACTGATGATACTTTGTAAACTTTGTAAAAAATAATTTTACTTTTGTTTCAATTATGAATGTTCTCTGTTCTTAATTCAAATCTTGTTTGAATTTACCAGCAATCAACAATCCAAAAATTTTGAAAATTTTTATAAATTTAAAATAATAGTTTCTTTTTAGTGTTTTTACTGCTAAACAATTAAAGCTTATCGCAAGCACCCTTTAAATCATCATGTTTGGCAGCTCAAACGTTTGAAAGCTAATTCTGCCATTTGCTCTAATTACAGCTTTTCCTTGTTCCTCATCATTTTTATGTATGAAGCACTAATTTACTCACAATGGAACTACTTTCGTTTCGTGGTAGGCGGAAATAGTTTAACCTTTTTCACCACTGGAACGAACAAAGAGCAATACAAACTCGCAATATAGGAAAGCCAATTACGATCCGATCTATTCCCATAAAATCCTGGCACTGCAGTGGAACACACGCATGGTGTCGCCAGTTGAACCCGTACGCCTCTCCCGGTCCAGGGTTCATACACGGAGAAAAAATTGTAGTAAACGCAACTTTTTTGTATTCGATTTAACTAAAATGTTAGGTTGAATTCAGCACATGTATTATACAAGAATCTTTATGAGAAATGCCATAATTATCGCTACGAAACTTCCTGACGTTTCTTGTGAATAAAAATTCGCAATTAACTATTTTTTTTTAAGGCACTCCGTGCTTGTGGCCACTACTGTGCCGGAATCAGTTTATCTGTATCTTCCTTACCGATACAGTTCTGTTTTAACTAATCTATATTTACATCTGCTTTTCACTCTCTTCTGCTCTTTTGTTCTCACACCGAGCAGGTAGGAGAGTGCTCTGCTGTTTGTCCAATCGATTTCCATATGCCAGTCCATTGCTCTTGCGGTGGTTCGTTTTGCCGTGTTCTGAGTCGTTTGAGGCTAGCTGCCTGCGAAGTGGATCAGTTTGTCTCAGTCACCATCTGATACTGACGGAGGATGGATGTGTTCCCCTAAGCACGGTCCTCCATGCAGCATCTTCTGGTGGCTGGACGGGTTATTTTTTGGAGGGGCTGGGAATTGAATCCATGACCTTCCGCTTATGAAGCGAAATGCGTAACCTCAAGGCTACGAACCCCCCTTCGCAATTAACTATGTTGTTAAAAATTCACAATAAATTGACTTATTCATGGTTTAGAACAGCAAAGTTTGAATAAACCAAGACTCAAACTAATTGTTTTGGATAGAAACCACCAAAAAAGTTTGCAAGTTTCCAATTTGGAAATCACCAATATCCGAGGTTTCACTTCAACCAAAAATTGAGTTCAAACAAGTCTCATTTCTCTCCGTGCGGTTAGTTTCTAGCGTGCACTCCCCCTTTTGCTACACACTTGCACTCGGTCACTCATTTTGCGTTATTATTTATCTGCATCGGGATCGTTAAAGTGCGATCGTAAAGCCGAGCCTCGAGGTGCCTTGAAGCGACGCTCGCTGAATGTAAGGCCTGGTAGAAGATGTAGGTCTCTAGTTCTGTCTGTGCAAGCGCGGAAGGAAGGCTGGATGCTCTTACGAGAACGGGGCCATAAAGATTACAAACTAGTCCCATGATGTCAAATAAATAAAATTGAAACGATCGACTGAAAGTGCAATTTTACGATCGGACTAAGGTTGGCGAGAATAACATATCTCGCAAGATGGGTGGTGGCAGATGGTTGTCCGGCAGGCCTTTTCGTCAAATCAATAAAATGGCGATTTCTTTTCTATTAATGGATGGGTATTCCTGGTTCAAGCAGAATCGATGAAAACTAGATGAGTTGGCTCGGTTCAAGTTTCGTAGCAAAAGTTTCAATTCCGGCAAACAACATATCGAATAATAAATGAAAAGCTTTTAGATTTTATTAAGGTTCCATGACAGATGTAGTCATAACATCTGCAATCAAGCTCTAAACATGGACATCTATGGAATGTCCTAGCGAATAAACAGTTTTATGGTAGTATCTGGTACAACTTTTCAAGATTTCAGTTATTCTAGCCTATGAAGTTACATTTTAGGTTTTATTGTAGTTTTTATAGATGACTTCAAAACAAAAATTGCTCATTTGGCTGCAATTAAACTAACATTATCTATTTGACTTGCTCCTAATTGTACAATTGAAGGAGTCGAAATTTAATGCGAACAAGAGACAAATATTCCGACAAACCAAGAACGGATTTTGTCTCACCTCAGACCTTCCATGTTTTTTGGTCTAAGAGAATATTCATCCTATTTACCTATCGAAACAATTGGTTTGCTCAATCAACTCCCATCGATTCAGAATGCAATAATCTAAAAACAAGTTCAAATAAAACATGATTGCCAACAAACTACAATCTCTCAATACAACTCAACATTTTTACAACTCAAAGCTCACGCCACGTTTCATTACTAGATCGGCAGTGCTTTTTCAACCGTTCACAAAATCAACCAATCAGCTTCAACTGAATCTAGCTTCGAGCATGGCATTGAAACAAACTCCATTCTGAAGCTTGTTAAATGAGCCATTTTTTTCTCCTCCCACACCAACCAACGTCTATCGCCATCCATCTTCATGTTGGTTTAAGCCCACCTGGTTAAGCCATTACCATCACCACCACCACTACCACCGATTTCACCTTTCCACCATCACTCGAATGGAACGGATCGGTGAATGGCTAGAGACCGCTCGGTGTAGGCTGGCAGCGTCTAACAAATATGGCCTACCGAAAGCTAGAAAAAGAGAGGCAGAAAACTCCAATCCGTAGCACAACGAATGTGGTAGACTTCGGTACCATCCAAAAGACCGCAGAGCGAAGGGAGCTCATAATTGATTGAACAAATTTTAAATTAATTTAAGCAATCGCGTATGGATTTCTAATGAAAAAGAGTAATTAGTATTCTAGTGGAGAGGTCCTACATTTGATTCGAACGGGTATGGCGGCATTCTGTACTTGTCTCCTTCACACCTTTGTACCCAGCCAGACAACCAGAAGTCGCATAGGAATTGAAGACAAACATTAGAACACCGATATTAGTAAACAAAGACTTTGCCAGTCCCTGTTGAGCCCAATTTGTGCGTGAATGAGCTCATCTTCTTGAAAGTGGTGTTAGCTTGCGTGGATGGGCTAAAATGGGCTCAACAGCACCGTTTCTGAAAGTAGGCTTAAGACCACTTGAGCCCTTTTCAAATTTTTGTCTAGAATTTCCGTTTTTAAAAATCAAATCAAATTTGTTGTCATAAATTAAGTTGCGTACACGGAGCCACAAATCAACTCAACTTTGACTTCTTCTGACGCAATTCGGCTTTTTCGTGGGATTAACCAGATTTGGGTAAACTGACATATAGCTATCGTTAGGTAGTTCTCCTTTGACAACAGCAAAAAAAAAAACAACTCAGTGCAAAAAAAATTACCCAGCGTTGTCTTTCAAAGTCTCCGTAGTGGGTTAAAACAACTTAATGTTGAGTAAACTCGAAAGAACCCAAATTTGGCTTATTCCATTGAACTTCGACGATGAGTCGGGGTGCGTCTCTCTCTGTTTTTGACAACATTGCTGTTGCGAGAGAGGCAAAACAACCCAACCGTGGGTAAAAATTAAATGCTGTTTACCCAAATTTGAGTAAAAAGAACTTATTTTTTTGGGTAATCTGATTTCTCCGTGTTGAGATGGTAAAGCCCCAAACACAATGTGAACGGCAGCACGGTACAACGGCAAAACGGCAAGCCCATCTTGATCTACACTTTACTTGTCAAGTCCATATTTAATTTGATTTTGTCGACATTGATCAAAGCATTGACATGTCATTCAAATCGGTGTTGCCGTTTTGCCGTTCTTGCCGTAATGGCGTTGCATTGTGTTTGACCCTTAACTCTCTTCCTCGGTGAGAAGCGTGAGAAAATATGAGAAACCTGTCAAAAAATATTAAAAGAGCACAGAGGCGCGCCCACGTTCGAAACAATGAGTGAGTAGAACAAACGATGGAAAATACTTTATGCACATTGAAGCTAAGAAAAAATTGGACCCTTGGAATTTTAGACTGAAAATTGAAAGTTACTATATCCGAAGGACTCAAACGGAAAGGGATGTAAGTGACTTTTTTGTCGGTTTTGATTTGTGTTGAGTTGAGGAAATTTAACCGTTTCCAAGCGTTCTAACGATATTCTCTGGTGATTTTCCGCTCAAATAAAATAAGTACATAAACGGTAGAAGACTGGCTTGTTCTTTTTTTGACTCCCATACAATTAATAAAGAACGAACAAATGCAGAAAAAACTTTAAAGCAGATTTTTTTTTTCAAAACTAGGTTTTAATTCATTTTCATGCTGGTTGTTAGCACAAGACTAGAAAATTTATTGGAACAATTCCTTATATGAAAACTCATATAAACTTTTCAAGATTAAATAGGACTTTTTTGAATTTTTTTAGTATTTTTTTTTTGAGAAATGTTTAGTATAACTGTAGGAGTAATACTTGGAAAAAATGCTGTAGAAATTCCAAGAAAACATTAAATTTGTTCGAAGAATCCCTAAAGAATTTTTGGATTTCTGGGAGAAAACGTAGATGAATTCTTGAAGGATTCCACATGAGCAGTCGGAATTCATGCAGGGTTTTTTGAAAAAAAAAACCTAAGGTATTTTTTCAAAAACTCTGGAATAAATCTTTGCAAATTTCGTCGGAAGAAATTCTGTATAAATATTTGGAAGATCTGCTAGAGTAACAGCTTGAGAATTCGGTTGAATGATTAGTTAGACATATCTAAAGGAAATTCTAGGATAGTTTTGAAAAAACAAATCAAAATAATATCTGATGAAATTACTAGAGTTAAAAGCTTCGGAGTTCTCAAGGATTTGCTGAAGCAAATTCTACAGAAATTCTTCTAAGCATCCTTTGAAAAACCACTGGCTTCGAATTTCCGGAAGAATAAGTAGAGAATTGGTAGAAGAATTTCTGGGGAGATCTCTGTTGTCAACATTTTGGTTTATCTTCTGTTTGTAACAAATTGTAAATGTCAATATTTGTATCGCTATATACATTAGACCTGTTCACTTTTTGGAAAAAGTTATCCGACTCTCTGTGCCACATCAAATTCTGAACTTATTTATCAAAACAAGTTATCTGTCCAAAAATGAGCCAATTTGGTAAAGTTTTAGATGTGTATCAAATCAATTTTGTGGTTTTTTGGACTTTCCCCCGAAATGCGTTCCTGAAACCCAGAAATATCATTGAAAATAATTCTAAAATACCACTAGCCTTTTGCTAACACAATAGTCTATCACTTTGCTGAAGACACTAGGGTGTTTTGACCGCTTCTTCATTATGCTTTTAACGTAATTAGTCAAAAAATCTCGAAAAAAGCAATATATTTTTCCAATTTGCCATATAAATTTCGATAAAAATCTAATTATATTTTATATCCAATTCAACTATCTATTTGATCTGAGTGTTACGAACATATCGTTTATATATAATTTTCATGTGAGAATTGAATTTCACTTCGAAATAATTGAAAGTGTATCACTCTATACTAGACTTTTCAATCCCGGGAACATTTCCCGGGAAATGAGATTTCCCGGGATTCCCATTTCCCGGGAAATGATTTTCTGTTTCCCGGGATTCCTGTATTTCCCGGGAAGCTCTATCTCAATGAAGAATTGAGCATCTATATTCAAGTAAACTATTGCTCAATTTACTTTTCATAACATACCAACAAATGTCCTCACAAGATTACTTATTATAAATTGATGTTTATTGGTGTTTTTTCGTTATCGAATAGTTATTACTAAATGCATATATTTTTGAAGATATGTTTTTCCAAGAAAGTTCATATGCAATACAATATGAACATTCGAGGGATTTATTCCATGATTTGAGTAGGTTTATTCACTTTTTATGATTTCTATATTTTTGTGGCTTTCTATTCGAGCTAGGACCTAGTTGATCCATCTCGCTTACGGTTTCTATTAAATGTTACAGTCACAATTTTTAACGAAAGACTCTAGATGGTTTTTATTATAGTGTTCGAAATGATTGATTAAGGGGTCTATTTTATAAGTCGAGTCGATCAAAAACGACTCGACTGGAGTCACCGTCGACCAAAAATTTCGCTCGACACGACTCTGTCACTCGAATTATTCGACAGTTGTCCACTGTATGTGACATTATTGATAGGGGAAGTGGTGGTAAAATGAACAGGGGTGGTAAAATGAACACCGTGCCTTTTACCAAGAAAAAACAAATTTCAATGATTTTTTATCACGCACGGACGATTTAGAGCATATATCCGAGTGTTCGGATTGATACGGAGGTCAATTGAAGTGAAAATATTAACGAAAACTAAGATTTTAGAAAACCACGTTTGAAAATTGGAGCTGACGTAACTTTTGGCTCGAAGGTCTTGAGGTTTTTCAGTGATGGGAATATCGTTGTGATATGATGTCAAATCTGAAACTTTTACATTTCTTCTTGAATGGGTTACAATCATTTATAGATATATTTTCGGGAATGCAGCGAAAATTGTTAAAAATATTAGTTTTGCTCACGATTTTTGTATGATGTTCATTTTACCACCAACAGCTGTTCATTTTACCCACGTAGTGCAGGTAAAATGAACATTTCAATTGTTTTTTGCTAGCGATAAAAATATGCGAAAATTTAGCTATTTCGGTCTGAATTCGTGTTCCTGCTTTAGCCAATATCCCTGTTTTTGATCTTGTGCGATAAAATTATACATTATCCTCATTTTTCTATCAGAAACAAGATGATATCCTTAAGGTGTTCATTTTACCACCCCTTCCCCTATGGTAGTCGATTGGTGACTTCTGAAATATGCATGCCTACTGTGTTCGACAGTGAGTGCAGACGAGTCACATAAAATGGGTCGATTTACAAAATAGACTCCTAATTGTTACAAATATTATTTGAATTTAAGATGATTTGTCTAGAGGGGCCTTCCTTAGCCGAGTGGTTAGAGTCCGCGGCTACAAAGCAAAGCCATGCTTAAGGTGTCTGGGTTCGATTCCCGGTCGGTCCAGGATCTTTTGGTAATGGAAATTTTCTTGACTTCTCTGGGCATAGAGTATCATCGTACCTGCCAGACGATATACGAATGCGAATATGGAAACTTTTGGCAAAGAAAGCTCTCAGTTAATAACTGTGAAAGTGCAAATAAGAACACTAAGCTGAGAAGCAGGCTCTGTCTCAGGAGGACGTTAATACCAAGTAGAAGAAGATGATGATTTGTCTAGCATGACCTGATGAAGGCTTGAACTACCAAAAAACGAAACCAACAGATATTTTTGGAGAAACATAAATAAATTACTCACAAATAAGAGAAATAATCGTGCCAATTAACTGTTCTAAAATATAATATCCATTAAACATGAAAAATTTCCGTGAACTTCATCAAATTAGCTTAATTTACAGGTTTTTAAGGATTTCCCGGGATCCCGGGAATTCCCGGGAAATGACAATTTTATTTCCCGTTTCCCGGGAAGTCAAATCCCGGGAAAATTGAAAACTCTACTCTATACCCTAAAATCTCATAGGGTTGCCAACACAAATACACTCTATGAAAACCACAGTTACCCATAATTTAGACGCCATGTCTTTGAACCCTACAGTCTATCGCCATCGGCTCAATATGAAGTCGATGGTAAGGTTTGGGCCTGAGGATCAGAAGTTTCAAGGTTCAAGTACAAAAGATAATCTTTTTTTCTTTTTTTACACCAATCAAGCTAAGAATTGTAACTATTTGACCTAATTTGGAACATTTTCATGTTCAATTTTCACTCACACGGGATGAAATCTTTTGTTCCTTAATACAGCATCAATCAAAAAAAAAGCACGTTACAGAAAGAATTACCTTTTAATATATAAAGGCAACTACAAGTGATGACTCAAGTTTAATCAGCGTAGCAACAGCCTTGAGAATAAGAGCTCTAATGAGTCCTCCAGTATTTGAAGAGTAAACCAACATCGACTTGAAAACCTAAAAAGTTATAATCTATCAAGCATCGCATCAATGATCGAATTGCACGGGCTTATTCACAAATTCCATGACGCTGAAAAAGGGGCGTGGGAGACATGATATTACGGCTCTAACACAACTTGTAGAGTATTCATACGAAAATCTTTACGATGGGGGGGTGTTGTTAACCGAAGATTGTGATGATAGCTACGATTAGGGGTCGTCCATAAATGACGTTGCTTTTTAGGGGGGAGGGGGGGGCTTCACGAATTTGTGACGATGTGTGACGAGGGGGAGGGAGGGGTCCTAGCTAGTGGACGTAGCATTTTGGATCACGCCGCTAAAATAAGAGGCGCTGAAAAAATGACACACAATTTTTTTTTATCAAACTTCTTTTTTCATTGTTTGACTTATAAATTTGGGTTATAAAATGATGATTCAGCTTCAAAACATTCATATGACAAAATTGAAAAAAGTGTAACAAAATTTTAGATTTTAACAATAAATTAATTTATAAATAAATAAATTAAAAGATAAATAAATTAATTAAAAATCAACGCTGGAAAACATTGTTTTAGTTTTATTCATATATTCTGTTAGAGCTTTTTTCTTAAAAAAATATGTTCGTTTTAGCAAATATTACATTCAAACAAGATATTCATTCCGTGAATTATGCTCTCAAGGTTGCAGAAGATCTGCACCCAATCAACTCATCGATTTGTTTTGATATATCAATGCTTGTTACGTAAGAAATGTTTTGTGAACCCCTGTACATTGTCGGACTTTATATGTCGTGTATGTCATTCTTCGGTTTCTGTTTTGCACCCGTGCTGTCAAAATAGATCAATGTAAAAAGTAATGAAAACAAGATGCAGCACGGGCGCAAAGGAACTACTTTTTTGTTCCCATTTGTAAACACCGAAGTTGTGAGTATTTTAGCAATTATTACTTGTAAAATATAACTAATAAGAAAATAAATTTCAGCTTTACAGCATAGGCTAATAAAACTAAGTTCGCGTTTTATTACCTTGCTAAAAGGTCGGTGCCCAACGCTGGTGTTTTCAACAATGCTCTTGATGGAATAGCCTGAATAAAACTTGATGGAAAAGCCTGGACAACAGATTCGAGTGTTATCGAAATTGTTCTATCATTCAATTTTCTTAATAACTTGGTAATTTGAAGAACGATTATTTTTAGTATTTTTTATTGTTTCGTTATAGGTTGTGTAAGATTATTTCAGTATGGGGAACGATAATGAAGTTAAGCTGAAATATCAATAAAGTTGAAACTTGTACAATAATCGCTTAGATTTTCTGAACATTCCAAATATTACAAGTGTAATCTTTTCTACATCTGGCACCTGATTGATAAATGGATTTGAATTTGGATAATAATGACGAATATCAATTTCAAATCAAATATATCTTATCTTGATCTTTTTCAGTGAAATCTGTTTCCTAACAACGAATAATTAAAAAACAATCCTCTAATATAACTAAATTTCTTTTAAACATATTAGATAATCTATTGTACCCCAACTCGTTACTGTTAGCTTCAACAATCCAATCAAAGATTTCTCCTTTTTTTTCTATATTTTCAGCTGTAAACTTGTTCATGATAACAACAGCAAAAGTAATACAATTTAGCCAACAACTTAAATAGGAAAGTTCATTTAAAACTTTTTTCCAAATTACTTTTGAGCGCTACTGCAAATCAAACATTTATTCGTTAGATTATCCTTACGTTTCAGTCAGTAATTAATAGCAAAATCTGTATTGAACTTTTGAATTCCAATTATTTGTTTTAACCCAATTGCTAAGGAAAACAAATAAAAAAAATGAAGGGGGGGGGGTTGCTTGAAATGCTACGTATTTTCCAAGGGGGGGTATCAGCATTTGTGACGAAATGCTACGAGGGGGGGAGGGGGGTGTAAAAAATCAGTGAAAAAATGCTACGTCATTTATGGACGGCCCCTTACTGTTGATTATGGAAAAAAAAAGATTATACCTTGCACTTGAACCGTGGACTCTCTGATCCTTAGACCCAAACCTTACCATCAACTCTATTTTGAGCCGATGATGGTGGACAGTAGGGTTCAAAGACATGATGTCTAAATCATGGGTAACTTTGGTTCTCATAGAGTGTATTTGTGTTGGCAACCCTATAAAATTCAGGGTATAGAGTGATACACTTTCAATTATTTCGAAGTGAAATTCAATTCTCACAAGAAAATGATGTATGAACGATATGTTCGTTACACTCAGATCAAATAGATAGTTGAATTGGATAAAAAATATAATTAGATTTTTATCGAAATTTATATGGCAAACTGGAAAAATATATTGCTTTTTTCGAGATTTTTTGACTAATTACGTTAAAAGCATAATGAAGAAGCGGTCAAAACACCCTAGTGTCTTCAGCAAAGTGATAGACTATTGTGTTAGCAAAAGGCTAGTGGTATTTTAGAATTATTTTCAATGATATTTCTGGGTTTCAGGAACGCATTTCGGGGGAAAAATCAAAAAAAAAACACAAGATTGATTTGATACACCTCTAAAACTTTACCAAATTGGCTCATTTTTGGACAGATAATTTGTTTTGATAAATAAGTTCAGAATTTGATGTGGCATGGGTACCTTAGAAAAAGTGAACAGATCTAATATACATGTTGGAACACAATATAATTAATTTAATTATCCGAAAATAAAATTAAATCGTATGGATTTGCTCTCTGATGATTTCGAATAAAAGCGACTATATTTGTCTATCTCTGAATGGCGACGTTTGCTCATGTCAACTATAAGTCGTTGGATTGAGTTTTCTTTACACATTATTTCTGATTATAGAAGATAATGTTTATTACGATGGCTAACATTTACTTGCTGTATTGCCCTGTTGTGCAGTGGAAGTTTATGCAAGCTCCTTGTCATTATAATAAGCACAAAGTGTTCAGACCATGGATGGAAATCTAGTGATCATGACAAAATCCACGACTTATAGTTCACATAACTTCATCTGTAGTCACACGAACGATCAATTCAGTGAATGGCTCTTTTTTTCTTCAGTGAGCTGTTTTCTGTGCCACTTAAAGATAACCGATGTGTGCCTTGACATTGCATTGAAATGAACCAAAGATAGCATGTATCCAATGAGAATATATACCGAGGTGAGGAAAAGACATGTAATGTGCGTGACATCCGTGTACGGTGCAAAATGTTTCACAACTACAAGCGAGCGAGGTTCCATAAGAAGCGGTGTAAATTAGTGACGTAGTTATTTTTGTTTACGTTTTTTCTCTTTACTAATACATAGCCGTTGCTTATTCTTCCACACCTTACTATATATTCTCATTGGCATGTATCTAGAGTGGGAACCAAGGCATAGGAAATAGGGTAACGGTCGTATTTTGGACCCCCTAAGGAAGTGATTTTAGTTTTTTGTCCCAATTCATTAATTGCAAAACGTAAACAAGGCAAGGAACATGCCAAAATGTTAAGAAAAACTTCCTCTACGAGATAAAAATGCCCAAACGGTCATGTAGGATCCAAAAAACGTCGAAAATAATTGAATTGTCAGGGGACGGACCTGGTGTAGTGGTTAGAACACACGCCTCTCACGCCGAGGACCTGGGATCGAATCCCATCCCCGAGATAGTCACTAAAAATTCAGTGACGTCTTCCTTCGGAAGGGAAGTAAAGCCGGTTGGTCCCGAGATGAACTAGCCCAGGGCTAAAAATCTCGTTAATAAAGATAGAAAAAAAAAATATTGAATTGTGAAACACTGTTTTTCATTATTTTGGACCCCCGGCATTTTTTATCGTTTGGCGACAAAGTCCATGATACTGATTGTATAATATGCTTGCCCATAGTCTAATCAATCGATTGACAATGGAAAACCGAAGAAATTATACGCTTTCAGTTCAGGAATTTGAAAAAAAGTTTTTGTTTACATTTGAAAAAATTCTGACGGCTCCAATTTCTGTGTGTAACGTGTTGTAACGGGTGCATGGATGAACCGATTAAATTAAATTAATTTCAGATAAAATAAACACATTTTCTATGTACAAACGGTTGATGCAAGTGCGGAATAGTCCTATCTTTCCAAATGGCATGCGAAGTGAGTTGGTCTTTCGATTTTAACTGGGAAATTTGCAGGAAAATGGCCCAGGGTGTCCAAAATATAATGGTTACCCTACAAAGTTTTGGTACTACTGTGAAATTAGATTTTCCGCACTTCCATTCGAGAAAATTGAGTAAATGTTTAAGATTATCTATGTTGTTCCTAACAAAAAGTATTTATCAGATGAATGAATTGAAAAACAAAAACGATTTTGCGTAATGAAATAGGAATCATTTTGGTTACAAATATTGGAAGGGGATGACAAAAATTATTTACAGCTTATGATAAAATAGAACTATGTCTTTTTACTTTTTCATTGTTTCCCAACGTTGTCGACTACTGATTCTTATGTTTGTGGTTTTCGCAGCAACTGGTCCACTGCTCGAAACAATTGCTTTTGTTTACCATTAGTGATGACAGTTCAATATCTTCTGTAGTCCATTTCACGACGAAATTCTCTCTCTTTCGCTCTTCAACAAAACATAAAAACAACAGTGCCAGTACCTGTCAACTTTGACAGGTACTGGCACCATTGTTTTCAAATTTCCCACAGGAGAGAAAGAGAGAGATTCTCTGATGGCGTCACCGTGCAATGGGCAATACCAAAAATAAGGTTTCTACTTCGTCGCAAGTGCTAATTTTCGTCGTATGAAACTGAAAATGTTCCACTATGGTGGATAATTTTGTGCAAGCATGGTTCTTCCACTTGTACACCAAAAATACAATAGAACTGCTGTATTTCGATAAATAACTTTAGTTCAACTTTGCACTTTTTACCGAAATCACATGAATGAAGACGTACCGAACGAAGTCATATTAGCGGTCTACTGAGCCACGTCACATTACGATTCATATTTTTTCCCACCCTTTTTTGTGACTTACTTCACCGGGCACTTATTCACACTATGGAAAACATTCGGACATCTTCACTGAAGGATTTCATTCCAATTATACGCCGTAAGACTTCTATAAATTATGAAATTTTAAGAAAATCCCTCAACGACCCACTCTGGGCAGAATCGAAAAAAAACGGGGAAACAACCTGTAGTTCTTCGGATTTCATTTTTTTCTTTCTTTATTATTAAGTCTTTCAGCCCTAGGCTGGTTCATCTCATGAGTTCTTCGGAATGATGAGATAGACGATTGATGTCTTGTGCGAAAATGATCCTTTCAATGAGGCCAATGTTTTGAGATGAATTCATATTTTTTAGTATTATTCGCATAAATGAAGGCCATTTCGGTCAAATGGCAGTTTAGGTGTATGTTTTTTTTTAGCAAAGTTGATCGTTATTTTATGCTGAAAATGATTACTGAAGAATGTAACGTCCAAGTCCTACTATTTTTGAAATATAGGCATTTTTTTAAATGTGCTTAAATCCGAAATTTGTGAGTTTTGCTTGTAATTTTTCAATTAAAATACCATATATATTACCTATGATTATCCCATGTTTTAAAATTTGATAGTAAAATTTATTTTGTTTGATTTTTTTAGTAAAATTTCTAATTTTTTTGCGATTGGGAAATTTTGGGCAGGTGTTTTCATCGCCATCGCCATGTGAAAATCATTTCGGTCGAATGAATTTTAGATATATGATTTCTTCAGAAAAGTCGATCGTTATTTTAAGCTGAAAACAATTACTGTAGATGTCAGATTTTCAAAGCCTATCATGTTTTTTTTTTGAAAAACTGACAAACTTTCGATAAATTGTGCTAAAACCGTTTTGTGTTTTTTAGTTTAAGGTGAAGATGAATCGAAGCCAAACCTCAAATTTTCAAGAGCACAAATGTGGAGAGCTAAACATCCGTTTGAGTTGAAAACTTAATCGATTAGTCACAACCAGCTAGTGACCAATCGATTAAGTTTTCAGCTTCAACGAATGTTTAGTTCTCCAGATTTATGCTCTTTTAAATTTGAAATTTGGCTTCGATTAATCTTCACCTTAAATATCATTGATCGCCTCTGATTGTGTCATTCATTGGCATAGGGCAGAGATGGTAAGAATTTGATCGTAAAAACAAAAATTTTGTAAGATAACTTAATAAAACATAACAAGTATATTGCCTATAGGTTATTCTTCCAGCAATCGAACAATTTTTCAGTTTTTATCGTCAAACTCTTACTAACTTTGCCTCATGCCAATGAATGACATAATCAGAGGCATTAAATGGTATTTAAACTAAAAAAAAATAATTTATCATTAAAAATAGTAGGCTTTGGAAATTTGACAACTTCAGCAATTGTTTTCAGCATAAAATAACGATCGACTTTGCCGACGAAATCATATATTAAAATTTCAATACGACGATCATTATTTATAAAAATCTACAAGCCGTCTTGGGACAGAATTGTTCGGCATCAGGATGTAACAGCATCATTCACTGCATTACTGGGAAAACTTTAGGGGCTCACTGATCAAAGCTTGACACGATGGTTATTAGCCCATCTTCCTACCACTTGCCAGCAGCACGAAGTGGGAAAAAGTTTTCTACTCACTTTCAGTTCTAAGTTCCACATATAGTATGTCGCCATCTGCAGGCCTTGTTGGACATAATCGTATTTCATGCAACATGGCCACCAGATGATGATTGTGTTAAGTGGGCTACATATTTTGAAGGAAATCATCCTAAGTGTTACGTCTGATTGTCTGTTCTAATAAGTTTTAGGAAAGTCCTTGATAGAGCTGCCAAGAAGGTACACAAAACGAAAGCCTTGATGTTTTCATACCAAATATATCAAAAAAAAAAAACTTGATAACGTTCATAACTTAATCGAATGTTTGTCGTAAATTGATGTATCAATGGCCGTTTGCTTACTTTCAGGATACAGTAAATGAAAGGAGCGCCTGCAACTCCCCTGCAACAATTGTCCCACTCGGACGAGCAGCTCAACTAACCATGGGAAAACTATGCTACAAAAAGTCAGATAATTCGACGAGAAGGCTGGTTTACAGATAATTTACAAGCATGATTTTTATCTACATCATAATTGTTATCGATATAATGATGTTGACCATTCACAAGCCGCCTGCATTTAAGCCAATCTGTGCTTGCTACATGAGATGTACATGAAAAAATTGACAATCAACAAAGAAGGCTCTCAGTACAAATTCAAGGAAAAACTAATAAGATCGTTAAGGTGAAGATGAATCTAAGCCAAATTTCAAATTTTCAAGAGCATAAATCTGGAGAACTAAACATCCGTTGAAGCTGAAAACTTAATCGATTGGTCACTAGCTGGTTGTGACTAATCGATTATTTTTTCAACTCATACGGATGTTTGGATCTCCAGATTTGTGCTCTTGAAAATTTGAAGTTTGGCTTCGATTCATCTTCACCTCAAGCTGAATTTAGGCGCTGTCTCAGTCAGCACGTAGTGCCAGAAAGATGAAAACGAAATTCTTTCAATCCGTTTACTGATTTAAGCCGACCAGTGCTGGTCAGTCATGTTGTCCAAAAGTCATTCATGGATTCAATTATTTCACCAATTATCCATCCAGCAATTCCAAGCGCCGTAAACGGCCTTGTTAGTGATTCATAAAGCCGCCATTGCCTCTAGGGAGCTTACATACGTTCTGCGGTCTGAATTAGTCACGTGAGGCTACCCAGAGCTCCAGATCTTCAGATAAACCGCGTCGTAAACTCCAACTATAACACCGAACCTCTCGTTTTCTTCCATTTGTGTTGTTCAATAGTATTCAAATGTGTATTAATTGTACACACAACTGCGGAAAACTCATCCAGCGCAAAGAAGCGCTCATTAAATAATTAAAAATCACACAGTTTTTCAGTCGGTTCGAGTCGGCTGCGCCAAAAAGGATCGTAAAACATGTAAAACAGCAGCGCCTGAAGGCAATGAATGAGCAACAATAACAACTATAAGGCGTTCCCTCCTCCACTGTTTCTCCCATACTGGCGCATTCAAATTTACTTTATATAAATTGTTTTACTCTAATGCATGGAGTAACATACATGCTCATTTCATGATTGTGTCGACACAGTGGTCCGCTGATATTTTTCCTTGCTTACCTCAGTTTTGAACAGTAACTTCCCAAAGATTTCGATCGATTGTGTATATTTCGAAGTAATTCGGCCAGATGGCATTGGACAAAATGGCATTCTACCAAATGAAATTTGGTATCTTCATGTAAATCTTACGCCTAGCACACATCGAGAAAGCGCATATGAAAATAACAACGGTGATAAGTTTCCGGTGATTCTGTGGGAATTATTCGAGTTATCTTGCATATTTTGGGGTCTCCATCCATTTGTTCAAATGCCATTTGGCCGAAAGTCGTTCGTTTTTTTTTTTACATTGTTTGAGGATCGTTTGTTAACTAATACTAATTATAACCGTACAGTTTTGAGTAAATACATGATGATACAAAAAAATTGCATGTTGCCGTAAAAAAAGAGTAATATAACTGATTAAAATCAAATTGTTTTGTATATGTTTCTTGGAGATATTGTTATGTATTATCTATGGACTATTATTGTAACATAGTTGGTATTATTCTCGATATAGTTGGAGGATCGTTTGTAAGCGAGTATTAATTATGACCATTCAGTTTTGCAGAAATGCATGATAAAACAAAAAAAAATCATGTTGCCTCAATAAAACAGTACCGTTAAGTCACCAGTCACCGTGCGGCCTCCATTCACCGTGCACACATACAAATTCCTACAGAATATTCAAACAATTTTCACAAATTATTTTTTTGTCAGCAATATAAGGTAAAACTGATGGAATAAAGTAGTTCTTGTCATAAAGCCTACTGAAAAAACCTGGTTCTAGTAGTAAAAGTCATGTGAATTCTGTTTGATAATGGGATTTTTAAAAACTCTAGTAGAAACGCCAAAAAATCACGTTTTTCATTTTAACGTTAGAGTATCAAATTTTTCAAAATTTCGATAAGTTTTCGCCGTAGATACTTCTAGTTACATGTGTTTCATCGTATGAACCATGAGATTTTATGAAAATTAGATTTTGTTATTGTGTTTCAGTCAAAACACAAATGCACGGTAAATGGACCCTTTTTAATATTTATGGTTCCTTTTACCGTGCATTAGTGTAGAAGGCTTGAAATTATTGGGTAATATTGGATTTATTGTTATGTCGTGATTTGACTACTCCATATTTAATTTTTGAGCGAATATGAAATGGTTTGGACAATACAGTCAAACCTCCTATAACGATTTTAATGAAAAAATAATGACTTAGCCATTTTTTCAACTTTCTATGACTTTCATTGTAAAATAAGGTTCGAATACCCTTAAAACTGAGTGCGCACACTACTAGCAACATAGTTGACCAACCAACAATGTTTTTTCCAAGATACGAAATAAAATTATGACGAAAACTATGCGCACGGTAAATGGTGCACCACTGTGCACGGTAAATGGTGACATAGCACGGTACGAGGCGACCTTAACATTACATTTGTAAACATAATTTTTGAGTATTTTTTATTATACATCGCTAATTTTAGGTTTTTCCCTGAATTATGGTATAATTGTACGCCTCGTAGTGGTATTCTAGTTCGCTTCAAATGATTTGGAAAAATAATATAATTTTTTGAAGTGTAGATTTTTCTTAAATGCACGGTGAATGGTAGCTTGACGGTAATAAAACTTATTAAAACCAGAAGGTTTTGGATATGCTACTTGGGGATGCTTGAATTGATCTATGGACTAAATGAACAAAATATGCTTTAATTAAACCAATAATGCCAAATCTACCGGAAATGTCGAATGTTGCTTACAGCGATCATTTCCATCAAATTTATTGTAACATTCATCTTTAGTCAATGAATTAGGGTTCTTAAAAGATTTGTCCAAATTTTGTAGTGAGGCCACTGTACCGACACTGAGCAGAGGAGCTGATGAATCTCCTCTATGGCTACAACGTGGGTCAGCTCACCGCTCAGCTGCTTTCCAGTGGTCATAAAATTTCTGAAAAAAAATGTGTGTGAGTACTGAGTCACAACTCGGGGAATGCATTCGTTAGCACTGGAGCCACCACCCCCTCCTTCAAAGTCAAACCGCGACGCCATCGCACCGCCAACACTTGGCGAAAGCTATAAAATTAATTAGCATATGAAACTCAGCCCACTTCCGTTCAATTATATATTGTTGTTTGCATTTTGCCGGGTGCTATGCAGCAGTAGCAGCGTCTCGTGGAAAAGTAGTCGGTGGAAATTAGTTTACTCTTATTTTTTTCTGTTTCATTTTCATTTTTTCTTCAAGGGGCGGGGAATCGAACCATTCGCGCCGACAATTCCAAGAATGGGAATTTGTTTTCGTTACTAATTGGTTTAATTTGAATGTTTATAGTTTGATTGCCAGTTTTTTGTGACGCTCTCTGGGCGCAGTTGGTAGTTGGGTAAGCTAGCTTGAAATTGAAGGAGACACCTTTCCTTCGTGTACTATACAAAAGATAGCAGTACTGAACAAATCCTAGATAACCATAATGATTTGAGCAAAAAGTCGTTTAATTGGTACAAATTACATCGCACCTGCACAAAACGGTGAGTGAAATCATGTTTTTCTCACATTCTGTGTTGGTAAACATTATCATATTAATTTGCTATCAGGGTACACTATAATCATCTCTTCGTATTTTATCCAAAATGCATTTCGTAAAACAAGATTTCGTACATATAACGCTATTTTCATTCATTGTACGAATTATTTGTACTTGACAGAATTTCGCGATTCAGTGACTTACGAAATAATCGTAAGATGTACGATATATAATTCGTAGATGTGCGTTATCGTGTTGTTCGTATTACGATTTTTTTAGTACTACTAAACTGATCGTTTAATCTACGAAATCATTAGTTTGTTTTCTGCAACGAAAGGTTTCGTAGACACATTTCGTAAAATACAACATGATACGACCGCAGCCGATGGAGGTAAGAAGAAGCGCGTATAAGTGTTCGTTCTGAATACTAAACATACGAATTTCGATTACGAAATGTTTAGTACATTATAACAATCATTGTTTGTTTTGATTTCGAGCTTGAATAATATTACGAAGCTGGTTGCATACATTTTATGAAACTGTTTCGTTGCAGAAAACAACGAATAATTTCGTAGTTCAAACGAACGATTTATATTTAACAATATATATTTTCAGTGTATTGAATTGAGAAATATATGAGAAATTGAGATTTATTGAGAGTTAATTTCCGCAAGTTTGTTTGAAGCAAATTAACTTGCTGCCAAATACGTTGAAAAAGGCAAATAGGCAGCTATGAAAGTATATTCCCCAAGCCGTGTTTCAACAGAAACACCCGAATTTTCAAAAACTTTGGTTTCAAATGACGAAAAAAATATTGTTTCGCCCGCCTATGAATGATGATAGCAACTCCACCATACAGTCGATCATTACTATAAACAAAAAAGTTTGGAGACTTTTGATTTTGGATCTTTGTCTGCTTTGTTTTTCTGGTAACAATCATGCGAAAGATTCATAAATAAGAATGAGAGATCACCTTTTTGGGTGGACGTGGGATGATTAAAAGATAGAACAAGTCCAACGGTGAACACCTGAATGTTGTTGAAAACGCCCAAAAATTTTGACGCTTGTTAAAATTGTTTGAACACCCCAATTTTGAGTCGTTTCAATTGAATCCAAATGCAGCACTGTGACATTGAAAAATATTATAAAACGTTAGAGTTTGAAGAAGATACCTCGTCATTAATATATCGAATTCCAACTAATCGACTGCAAAACACATCATCCCTTCCACCGAAATCATTCCCATTCGATTCCCGAGTTCAACTCATAAATGTTATTAATATTCTGCCATATCTCCCAGCCATCCCCGGTTTCGAACGAAAATAATAAATAAAAATCCACAAAACTATTAAAAGCACCGTCACGGTTCGACCGAATCCATCCCGCGAATTGAGTGGTTCATCTCGGGTCGTAAAATTATTGAAATGGAAGCCATAAAAGCACCTAAAACCGTGCAGAATTCCGCATATAACCTCACCAAGGCAATATGACCCTTCTTCTCAAGGAGCGAGCGACGCCCAGCTAGGCCAATCGTTCCCTGCCCTGGGACCTCTCCTCATTAGGGTGCGGCTTATTTTTCGAAAATTCTTAAGATCAATAAACTCTGTTTTCTTTTTAAACTAATATTTCAGTACTTTTTCCTAAAATCATTTGATTTATGTGACATGAGCTTACACCACCTCTAAATTTTAATACGTGTAGCTCAAACTTTTCTCTTCTTATGTGATTTTAGTTCAGAAGAGCACACGAACTTCTGGTTTTGGGAACTTTCGAAAAATAAGGCATACCCTACTCATAATAACGTTATGCAGAGCTCAAACATTATTCTACTACGGTGCCACAAGACGATGCTCAAGTACGTTACGATAGTTTTTTGTTTTCCCAGTACCTACAACATGGCCTCGATGATGCACTGAATCAAATAATCGTATCAGAGTCATCTGAAAACGTTTATCAGTTTAGCACATGAACATGTGCGAATCGATTTCGGTTAGTATCATTTGTGAAAACACATAAATTTGATAAGAAAAGCTTATAAGGACAATTGAATATTGTCCACGAATTTAATATAAAATTCAGATGACTTCAGATGCTTTTCAAAAACACATGTGCAAATCCCATACCGTTCATAGGATAATATATATGGATTTGGTTCATATTAATGGTGTGTACTCACGAAAGTTATGAAACATGAATTTAATGCGAATGGCATTCGAGTTATTTTAACATTATGGGACATTTCTAATATTTTCCATCCCACTTTTTGCTTCAGTGTCGCCGCCGAATGTGATTGGGGGTTATGGGAGTGTGGAACTGCAATGTGCACAATGTGAACTTTTTACGACTTTTAGGAAATTTTCGCATTTGGCCATGCTCGTTCAACTGTGCCGTCGTCATAGTCTTCGTCCTCGTTGCCACCGTGAAGACGACCTGGTTTCTGGTTCTGGATGTTCTGGTCCCACAACTGCTAAAGTACCCAATCGGGATGGATCGGAGCCACTCTTTTACGAGCCTGAAAACTTGTTTGATTTATGCATTCGGGAAATGAAATGTTCGGCGTGCGGGATGTGTGTGTGTGTGTGAAATAGGGTTCCGTTGGGGTCGTCGTCGGTTATGAGAAGAACTGCCCTCTTTGTTCGCTTTGCGAGAGATGGCTCAATGTGATCCGATGGGGTTATCTGACCCAACTAAGAACATAACATAAGAAGGGCCCAGATAGCCGTAGCGGTAAACGCGCAGCTATTCAGCAAGACCAAGCTGAGGGTCGTGGGTTCGAATCCCACAGGTCGAGGATCTTTTCGGTTTGGAAATTTTCTCGACTTCCCAGGGCATAGAGTATCATTGTACCTGCCACACGATATACGCATGCAAAAATGGTCATTGGCATAGTAAGCTCTCAGTTAATAACTGTGGAAACGCTCATATGAACAGCTGAGAAGCAGGCTCTGTCCCAGTGGGGACGTAACGCCAGAAAGAAGAAGAAGAACATATTTTGGAAAATTCAATAAAAAAAATGAAATCTCAAGATAATTTAAGCCCCTTTACAGAAACAGCATTTCAAAGCAAATAAACCTAAATATGAAATATCAAATTTCCTGAATATGCGAACTTTGTTTATCGTATTGTTAAGTCACTTGATCCAGAGAGTGTTCTGCAAAGGTCCAAGCAATCGAGCTCGTTTTAGCGCGAATCTTCGAAGTGATTTATTATATACATCAGCTTTCGCATTTTGTGTTGACGGAGTTGAAATTGATTTGTCAAGGATGCATCAGGAATTGGTGAGCTCGTTTCATGCTTTTTCTTTCTTTTTTTTCTACTGAGTAACATATGATAACATATGCTTTTGTCCTGACAACGGTAATAATGTTGTGTTAATGTAGTTGTTCAACAAACTTTTAATGTTTCGTCGCTCTAATATTCTCCCGTTTGATTTTTTTTTTCACGTTTACTTAAAGTATTATATTTACTATCAATTTGCTATCTCTCACTAATGATTATTTATAATGGTGTAATCACTTATCAAAGAAAATCCTGTGACCCACCGTCGCTACAAGCTTTTTTTACTTAACCGCCGGATGCTGTCCGACATTCTTGCAACATGCTCGGCCCTTCGTATCTTTCCAGTTTTTTCTAACTTTGATTACTGTGTTCACCGTAGAGTTGGGTGAACTAGTGGTCCTTCGCCGTCATACACCGTTCTCTTATACGCCGTCAAAAATGGTTCTAATAACCTGGCGTTCGATAACCCTGAGAGTTTGCAGTCGAGAATAGTCCACGTTTCATGCTCGTAGAGGACTACCGGTCTTATAAGCATTTTGGTTCGTTTACTTGGTACATAGTTTCTTCTGGAGGTCGTACTAGGCACGACTTCCACTAATGATGCGCCCTCGTATTTCAAGGCCAACTTCTTATGAGCCGTCAGCAAGCATCCAGGGTAGACGAATGGTCCAGATCCATCTCCTTCAGTTCAACAATCTTCAGTGCAGCAAGCAGCCTTCAGTGCAGCAACTTTTGATGCAGTACTCTTCAGTGCAGTAACCTACAGCACAACAGCTCCCGATACAGCAACCTCAAGCACAATAACCACCGGAAGAGCAGTATTCAGCACTGGCAGCGGCAGATTTTTCCAGAAGTTTTTTCAGGCTTTCTGATCTCACCAGAAAATTTTCTCGTAGAGTTTCTATAAAATTGCTCAAAAAACTTTTGAAGGATTCTTCTCAACATTTCTCCGGGACAGTTACGTACTTATTATATAAACATTCCAATTGTTGGTTTAAATTATCATCCAGTCGTTCATTACGTATTTGTTCAGGATTTTCTGGAACATCATAGGATTTCTCCAAGAAAAAGTTCAAGAAATTTTATGAGTCTCATCAAAATTTTCTTCAAGACTACCAATCAAGGATGCTTTCCTCAAATCCTTCAGAAAGTTCACCAATAGTTTTCCAACTTTTATACAAAAGTTTTTCTTCAGATACCTTCCACAAATCTTTCAGAAAATCTATCGGATTTTTTTCAAGGATTGGTTGGAAAATTTGCAGCAAAAATTATCTATGCGTTACTGCCAAAAAACATTAAACGACTCTTCCAGGTGTTACTCTAACACCTTTAATTTTTTATTTTTCCTGCCAGATTCTCATGAGCAATTAAACAAGATTCAATAGAGCAAATATTCTTAATGTTGTGCTTATTTCCCTCAAAATTTCCTCTATAAAATAATATTTTGAAATATCTTCAAAAATGCTTCAATCCTTGAATATTCAATATCAAAATAATGATTCTGCCAATTATTTATAAAAAAAAAATCTGCAGAATTAATTGAACGTAATTTCTAGCAATTTGTTTTGTGGTAATCGTTAAAAATCCCTTGGCCCTTTCCCAGTTATTTTGCTAAATATTTCTCGACAGATTCCTTTACCGCTATGCATATTTAGAAATTCGAGCTATGATTCCTCTAATAATTCCTCCTGGAATTTCTTCGAAAATTCTTACAAAGATTATTGGAATACCTTCATGAATTCAAAGATTCTTCAAAGGAGTTTCCTCAAGGGTTTTCCAGGAGTCCCATTAGGAATTGCTTCAGGAGTTCCTCCAGAAATTTCTTCAAGACTTGCTCCAGGTGTTTCTCAGGAATTTCTCCAGGGATTTCTTAAGGATATCTTCTGGGAAATCCTCCAGAATATTATTCAGTAAATTCAGCGATTCGCCTAATAATTCCTTCCAGAATTTCTCCTGAAATTATTTCAGGATTTTCTAAAGATATTTCTCGTGGAATTATTCCAATGATTCATCCAGGATATCTTTCGTTTCCTCCAAAGTTTTTTTCGGTGATTCCGCCAGATACACATAGAGAGATTTTTTCGGTATTTTTCAATATTTTTTTCTAATCCGTTCCAGAGATTTATTCATAAATTCTAACAAGGCATCCTTTAGTAGCTCCTACAGAAATTCCTCTATGGGTTTTTCAGTGATTCGTTTGAGGATTTTTTCACTTACTCCTTCTAGGATTACTCCTATTAATCCTCCAGGGATTTATCCGGAAATTTCTCCAAAAATTCCTCCAAATTTTCATCCAGGAATGCAAGAGTTTTTTTTCTCAGGAATCCTTCTTGAATTCTTCCAAGGCTTCCATCAAAAAATTCTCCAGGATACTTAAGAGAAATGGATGAGTCGCGGGAAGGATTCCTTCTAGACTTCTGCTTACGGGAGTTTCTTCAGGGCTTTTTTCCGGTAGTATTCTTGAAGAGATTCGTTAGAGATTCCCGACGGAATACTAAGTGGAACTTTTATGGCATATTTTCCTGAGATTTCCTCCTCCAGGATTTCTCAAAGGATTCCTCAAAGCATTTATCCAGGGATTCCTAGCGAAATTCTTTCAGTGATTACTGCAGGGTTTATTTTCAGATTTTCTCCCAGGTTTTTTTTTTTCAAAATTTCTTCTAGAGATTTCTTTACGAATTCTTCCAAGGATTCTTTAACGATATTTTCCATGTTTTCCTCTACTGTTTTTTTCATTAATTTATTAGGGTATTATTTCACTTATTCGTTCAGGAATTCTTCCAATAAATACTTTTGGAATTCTTCCGGGAATTCCTCCATGAATTTCTCTGAATTTCCTCTGAATCCCTGAAAGATCTCCAACAAGAACTCCTGGAAAAATATTATAAGGAACTCCTGAAAAAAAATATGGAGAAACTCGTGACGGAATCCCTCAAGGGATACCAGGAGGAACTCCTAAAAGAACTCTTTTGGAATCTCCTACAAAGCTTCTGAAGTAACTCATAAAGGAATATGGAGATACTCCTAGAGATATTCCTGGAGGAGTTCTTGGAAGAATCCCTGAAGAAACTCCTGGAAGAGTCGCTGGAGGAACTTCTGGAGGAATCCCTTAAGGAACACCTGAAAGAACCCATGCAGGAATTCCTGGAGGTATATTGGGAGGAATACCTGAACAAATTCCTTTAGTAATCCCTGAAAAAACTTCCGTAGGATTCCCTGAAGAAGCTCCTGGAGGAATTCCAGAAGCAACTCCTGGAGGAATTCCTGACAAAATTCCTGGAAGATCTCCTGTAGGAATTCTTGAAGGAACTCCTGGAGAAATTCTTGAAGGAACTCCTGGAGGTATTCACGAAAGAATTTCGAAATGAACTCCTGGAGGAATTCATGAAAGAATAACAAAAAGAACTCCTGAAAACATCCTGTAGGAATAACTGAAGGAATTCCTGGAGGAACTTCTAGAAAAGCTTCTGGAGAAATATTTGGAAGAACTTTTAGAATAATCCCTTGAGGAATTCCTTTAGAAACTCCAGGAGTTATTTTTGGAAGAATTCCTGAAGAAACTCTTCGAGAATTTCCTGAAGGTAATCCTGAGGTAATTCCTAAAGGAACTCCTAGAGCAATTCTTGAAGGATCTCCTGGAGGAATTCCTGAAGGAACTCTTAAAATGATTCCTGATGGAGCTTCTGAAGAAATTCCTGGAACAATCTCTCTGGGTAGAATCAATGAACGAACTCTTGGAGGAATGTATGGAGAAACTGGTAATTCCTGGAAGAACTCCTGGAAGATTTCCAGTGGGAACTCCTGGAAGAATTCCTGGATAAATCCTTGAAGGAACTCTAATAAGAATTCCTGGAATAATCCCTGGAGGAATCTCTGGAAGAACTCCTAAAGGAATTCTTGAACGAATTTCTGAAGTAATTCCTGACGAAACTCTTGGAGAAATTTCTCAAGGAACTTCTGGAAGAATCGCTGGATGAACTCCTGGAAGAATTCTTGGAGGAACTCTGGAAGAATCCATGGCGGAGCTCTTGGAGAAAGTCCTGAAGAAATGTTTGGAGGTTTTCCCGAAGCAATTCCTGAAAGAACTCCTGCTGTAATCCCTGGAACAATTCCTGAAGGAACTCATGGATAAACTATATAAGAATCCCTGGAGGAATCCAGGAAGAATTTCTGGGAGAATTCCTGGAAGAATATTTGGAGCAATTTCTGGAGGAATACCTGGAGGAATACCTAAAGGAACTCGTGAACTATGAAGAGATGAAACTCCCGGAGGAATTCCTGAAAAACTTTTGGAATAATTTCTTAAGGAACTCCTGGAGGAATTCTTGAAGGAACTATTGGAAAAATTCCTGAAAAAAATTCTTAAGGATATCCTGAAGAAATTCATGATGGCATGATGCATGGCGGCATGCCAAAGGAGAAAGCGTGGCGTGTGTTAAAAGAGTATTTTATGTGTGGTGGTAGGAGAGTGAAAAGAGCGGGCGCTCCACATGATGAAAAGATGGGAAATCGCAATCCGGTGAGTTTGTTCCGATTTACATACACTTATGCACGCATCGTCTGTTATTTCCGACGTTAATCCGTTATTCCCATACGTAGTAATTATGCAAAACATGAATTTCTGCGAGATAGCAATCTGAATGAATGCGCCACTGTATGCTATCACGTATGGACCGATGCACGAGTTCACTAGTTTGACATTTGAGCTATGCTGAATAGGCCTTTTCATGTGACAGGTCCGTCTATGCATTTGTTTACATCGGTGAAGGACCGATGCTAACACGGGTCTGTCATTTTCAAAGAAGAACTGTCAAAGACCTTCCAGATCAGCTGATTTGAAACGTCACTTGGAAAGGCCTATCCACTGGTTTCCATGGTCACATAAATAACATGGCACCGCTAAAACGTCAAATGGCGAACCTGTGCATGGATTCATTGGTATGTTATGGTAGTGGTGTTGGGAATAATGGACCATTGCATGAGTTCACTATCTGACGTTTGAGCGGTGCCGTGTTATTTACGTGACCATGGAAACCAGTGAATTCGGCACCGCTCAAACGTCAAATTAGTGAACTCGTGCACCGGTCCATTGTACCTTGGATTGGACTTCTGGGTTGAGTGTGAGATAGAGAGAGAGGGAGACAAGTGTGTGCACAGTTGCGTAGGTGTTATGAGTTTTATACTGAGTTGCGTTTAGCTGAACAGCGGAACGCGAAGGTGCAACATTTTTATGTATTATGGTTTGCAGATTAGTATGTTAAAGAGCACACAAACTTGTTGATTGGTTGTTGTATTGATTTGTATACATGTGACGCATTTCAAGGGTGTTTGCGGTTTTATTAGTATATTAAAACTCGTTGCTTTGGCAACGAACCATAATCCAATGGTCACGGTACCTGTTTTCCAATATATTGCAAAATAGTTTATTGATGATATCATATATTTTATATATTTTATTGCTGATTGTCCCGTAAATTTTAACTGCATGAAATGATAGAATGACAATATGGATTGATTAGAATTTCATATTATGGTTTATTATATCATATTGTTTTACATTATATTATATTACATTGTGTTATATTATATTATTTCATTCTATATTATGTCATACAGTAAAATCTTCGTAACTTTATAGTATGTGTCTCGATATAACCATAGTAAAATCTTGTAACCATGGCTACTTAGGTGGTCTTTTTAATCGTCATTGCACTAAAATTGTACTCTCTCGATGGTCCTGTAAATATCGAGTCATAACAAATAGATCGTACTACAATTTAATATATAATACTTGAATATGAAATTTATTATCCGATTATTTTTTGTTATTAACTACACTTTTTTCTAGAGTTCGAGAAGCACACTAGCACCAATTGTTAGTTATCAGTACCGGCATATATTATCTCGTCTTCTAATAATATTGAAACTGAATATCAATGGAATTATCCACAATTATCCTTTTCCTTAGAAACACATGACCGTTGAATATTCTATGTTAAATCAAGTATGTAAATAAGCCTTTTTAGGGGTTCTAGGACAAACCTTCAAGTTGCTGCATAATTTCTCATTTATGGATACTATTATATTTTTGGGCTTTTGGCCCTTCATGCAAAGGTATTATGAATTCAAATTGATAATAAAAATTGACACCGCTATCCAGTGGGACCACATGCAGAGCAAGAATCAAGCTAGGATGGTAGCTATCTACAAACATACATAGATTGTCATCATATTTTTTCAGGCTTGTTGGAACAATCTGTTATTATGTATTTAATATTAATCATCTTTAATTCATCGATTCTAGGTCAAACCATCGAGTTATAGCATGATTTTCAATATTTGTTCAATTTTTTAATTATTGTATTTAATTTTATTACATAACAATCATTCAATTCAATAATATAACATGGGTGATATAGGGAGGGTGCATCAGGGCATCATTGAAGTTACAGCTGGACAATGGAGTGGTGTGCCAGCCGGAGTCAAGGGTGAAGTAACCGTAACATCCTTGTAGATGGGTTCTTCTATCCCAACAGTTGTAATGGATTTGACGCGCCCTTCTTATAACAAACCATCCCGTGGATAACTTGACAGGTATTGCAAATTTCATTATACTTTCCGTTGGATCATATTATTGGAAGGAGATTCTCTATTTCCCGCGGGTTTCGCGTAAGTGTCTCTGCTTACGGGTCCGCCACACCCCATTTTTGCCCTTCATACAATGGTATGTTAAATTCAGATTGATAATGAAAATGGACTGTACTGTTAAGTGGAACCGCATGCAGAGCAAGACTCAAGCTAGGATGGTGGCTACCTACATACATGCATATCCTGAAGAAATTCATGACGGTACTTTTGGAGAAATTTCTGAAGGATCATCTGGAGGAATCCATGGTGGAATTCCAGGAGAAACTCCTAGAAGAATTCATGAAGGTAATCCTGCAATAACTCCTGAAGGAACTCATGCGTAACCTTTCAAGGTATTCCTGAAGGAACTCCTGGATACATTCCTAGAGGAACTCATGAAGGAATTTCTTGAATAAACCCTGGAAGAATTTCTTTAGAAATCCCTGGAAAAATTCCCTCGAGAATCCTTGGTTAAACTCCTGGAGCATTCCCAGGAGGAATCCCACGAGGCACTTCAGGAGGGATTCCTACTAGAACAATGAGAGGAATGCCTTAAGGAACTAGGGGTCTAGAGATAAGAGTCCGTGGCTACAAAGCAAAGTCATGCTGAAGGTGTCTGGGTTCGATTCCTGGTCAGTCCAGGCGCTTTTCGTAATGAAAATTTCGTTGAATTCCCTGGGCATAGAGTATCATCGTACCTGCCACACGATACAAGAATGCGAAAATGGCAACTTTGGCAAAGAAAGCTCTCAGTTGATTACTTTGGAAGTACTCATAAGAATACCAAGCAACCTATGTTCCAATGGGGACGTAATGCCAAAAAGAAGAAGAAGAAGAAAATGGCAAGATTCGTAATTCAATATTTTATTGTATTTAAATCTCTTGCATTACTTGGTAGACTTGTTGAGGAATTTCTGATGGACTTTCAGAAATCAGAAACCATACGTTTAAAAATTCAGCAATTTTCCAAAACTCCTGTAATTTACTCTTCTTTTTAAATTCTTCAAAGTGTTGCTTTTAGATTGAAAAGAGTTTTGTATGCAGTTCCTCAAGAAAGCGTCATGTGAAGAAAGGAGAAACCACAAAAGGTTGAGGCAGGTAGAATAACCATATTTGCGATGGAACAACGAAAGATAAGAGAATATCTATAAGCTTTTATCTAGTAATAAATGAAAATAAAAATAATTAAAACCTCTCTAACGAATTTAAAAAAAAATCTATCGGGAGCTTCTTTAGAAATTATTCTTGTAATCAAGCAGAAATCCATCCACGACGTTTCAAACTTAGAATATTTCTTCTGACAATTATGTATTAATATATTTCTAAAGAAATGTTTTAAGGCGGTCTATTTTATTTTTATGGTTATCTTAATAAACCTTTTCCCCCTCTCCCAGTTATGTTGCTAAACATTTCAAAAGAAGCAAAAGTATTCCTGGGATTTTTTCAACATATCTCCTCTGAAGATTCGAAAACAATTTCAAAAGCACTTCTCGTAGATAATTTTTGTGTGATCCGGGGATTATAAGCAGAATTTTCAGAAAAAAAAGAAATATATCTGTCGCAATTTGTGATGTTTTTTGAAAATATTTACGAAGGACTTTAGATGAACTTCGCAAATAAATTGTAATGACTTTTTTTTGCTGAAAGTTGTTACCGCATTCCCCAGAATTGTTTTTATACATTTTTAAAGAGCGGGAAAAATGAATTTGACTGTTATTTCCTTTTTTGTCATTTAAAATGTACTTGAGACCAACACAGCTGTTCTATCTCCTTTCATTCCGATTCCATTAGGCGACTACAATCCTCGTCAAACCAATAGTTCCGTCAATTCCATCCCATTTACCTACGTTGTTCTCATTGTACTCTGGCAGTACTCAAAAAGGGCTTTATCATCCTAACGGTAACACAGTCTCAAAGTGCTGCGCGTATCTACGAGAGAATTCAAAGTATAAATTTCAGTATAGTTTTCAACCTTATGTGTACTTCCACTTTTATGTACTGGAACCATTGAAGCAATCTTCCAAGTTGACTAGCTGGCTATAGTTAGTAGCAAATACATCACTATCAAAGTAGTTCAGCATTCACATATTTGTTTGACAAATTTTCAAAAGTTCGGCTGACAAAGCAATCTGCGAAGCAAACAACTTGCCAGGATCTGTTGAACCCACAATGTTGAACAACAGGCACGAACGTCTATCGTCTTGTTGTAATCCCCGGCGTGACTCGAACGAACTGTAACCATCAGGTGTTCATCGAAGTACTGATTCCACCTTTCGATCACCTCACGTTTGTCCGACAAGATGCTCCCATCCCTATCCCTGCATATCTACAGCATACAACATGGTTGGCCTGAAAATTTGTTTGAAGATCAAAAGCTTGTTCTTAAGACAAATGTTTGATTTTCTGTTAATTAATGGATAAAGACAATTTATACATTTGTCACATTTGACTTCAATGCCCGCAATGCGATTTTTGAAAGTTGAATTTTTATCTAACATGAGCTCCAGATACTTAACTTCCTCCGACCAATTTATTGGAACCTCTATCATCGTGACAACATGTGTCCTTGAAGGTTTCAAATAAAGAGCTTTTGGTTTATGTGGGAATATTATTAGTTGAGTTTTGGAAGTAGAGAAATCTTCCATTTTTGCAAGTATGAAGGAAAAATATTCAAACTTTTTTGCAATCGACTACAGATGACACGCAGACTTCGTCCTTTGACGGAGGCCTGTGTCATCCGCAAACAAGGATTTTTGACATCCCTGAGGTAACTCAGGTAAGTCAGATGTGAAAATATTATATAATTTTTATCCCAAAATGATGTCTTTCGGACTTGGAGTTCTGATAATCATCCTGAAGTGTACGATTTGACAGATAACAATTTATTGCAAACATTTGAACATGTTTCCAATCCACACATTAGAATCCACGGCCAAATGTGGTGAATCATTTGGCAACGAACATTTTTATCTTAAAAAAATCCTTTTAATTTATCACTCGCGGACATTTACGACCATTTATGACGTTCTCGAAATAATTCTTCAACGCCGTGTAAGAAATCCATAATGCGATGAACCACAATCCCGCAGCAGCTATTGGAAAACATCCGATCCCTCTCCGAAGCAGCAATCGTCATCGCTTCACGTTCAGGTTCGTAACCTACTCATCCGTGACCGAGGATAATTTGACGAATCGAAACCTTCTCTTCCTATCCGCTGCTGTTGGCGTCTTCGCGTTTCTGGCGGCCAAAAATCAGCTTCCTTCAAGCGGCAGAGTTCTGGTCGTTCAAGTCGACGACGAATGCCTGTAATCCATCCCGAAAAACCATGGGACGAGTGGCCGTAAATTATATTATGATTTTTATTGTACGCTTTCGGCGCGCAGAAGCACCCCGAAGAGTCCGCGTCACTCGGTTTTGCTTTGCTGACAGCAGGCTCAGAGCAGTGTTGCCACATAGTTTTCGAATCTATCTAGATCTATCAGGGTGGTGAATTGAGAAATATCCTGAAGAGCACTTATCAAATAAACTTCTGCCGTTGGAATTGCTTTGCGAATTGTTCCATGAGCGATGTTTGGCTTTGAAGTCACCAATGACAAAAAAAATTGACTCATTGCGAGTCAAATTTCGCAAGTCAGTTTGAAGCAAACTAACTTGCTTCCCAGTGCATTGATAAGGCAAATAGGCAGCTGTGAAAGTATATTCACCAAGTTGTGTAACACAGAAACATCTAAAATTTCACGAACTTTGGTTTTAAATGACGAAAAAAGTTGATTTTTATAGGCCCGTGAATGATGATAGCAACTCCTCCAGAGACTCCATCTAGTCGATCATTACGATAAACAAAAAAGTTTGGATCTTTTTTGAGTTTGGATCCAGGTTTCAAATAAGCTTCAGTAATAACTGCTACATGTAGTTTATTACCTGTGAAATAGATAAACAGCTTGTCCTCTCTACCATTCGAAGAACGAGCATTCCAATTCAAAAATTTCAACAAAATATTTGGATCCATTAGAAAAACGTAATCCTATAACAATGTTATTGATAAATGTTATGCCATCTTAGACAGCCGGCTCCAAAGGCACGTTCCCCATCAGTAATCAGAGGGAGACATGTAACTAGGAGTAGGTGTATTTTCTGATGATTTTCCGTTGATGAAGAGATGGAACAGAAACAACCTGCGACGGCAGGATATTTCCATTTGATTTGAAATCATTTGAACAGCGATCCGTAGGAAGACAATTTAAAGGAGAGGAACTGAAACTACATGCTACAAGATTGGCATTGGAAATTAAAAAATTCGAAGAGATACCCCACGGAAGAAAATTATCTTGTGAATGAGCATGATTATAATTTACCTGATGGGTATGATTATTAAATAAGCGATCGTTAACTGAAAAATGAGAATTGTTGGAGATTTTTCCTGGGAAAATCCAGCGTCGAAAAATGTTGCCATTTATCTGTCTGGAACGTAAGGGTATGCGATATGGATTTTTTCAATGTCGATACGAAACGAAACGATACGCGGAATATCTTGCGCTGATAATGACGAAACGAAACGAAATTTAAAAATGTTTCGTGTAACTCGATACGAAATCAAATATCTCACGGAATTTTTCGAAACGAAACAAAATTTTGGAATTTGTTTCGCGGAATACACGTTTAAGTTTTTTTTTTCTTGTCAAAAGCTGGAAATTTGACAATAGGCATAAAAAACGTCTTTTTAAGTCCTCTATCATATGGAAACCTTAGCGTTGCTCAGCGGAATCCTTACATGTTTTGGTAAGACTTTTTTCTGTTTGTTTGAAATCTTCTTAATAACTTTATAAGGTTTCAATTCAATATATCTAACACTCACGGCAATGAGTGGGTTTAATTTAAATGTTACAATCAAGAAGTGGGTTGAAAAGCACTTACAAACATTTAAAACAAAAAATGAGAGGAGCCCAAAATTAATTTGATTTTCAGAAATGCCTTACAATTTTTTTAATCATGTAGATGTGATGTTATGCGAATATATACCATAAAACATGGAATAATGATATTCATTTTTTTTGCTGTACTTTATGCTTTGTGGCTTGAATGAATGTGATTGGGACCCAAGTCGATAAGTGATCATGAAAGCACTAAACTGAGAAGCAGACTCTGTCCCAGTTGGAACATAACGCCAGAAAGATGAAGAAAAATAAGTATAACAGAGGAATCACTGGAATATTTGCTTTAGAATTTGCTGGAGTATTGAATTAAATTAAATTTAAAAAAATCCATCAACACATACCTAAGAAATCAAACAAGATAAATTTAAAAGAACTGCAAAAGTAATAAACTCCAAGAAACATTGCGACAGCAACTTAACCAGGATTGCCTGTTGGGGTTAATTTAGAAATTCCTAATAAATTTTCTGGAAAAGCGTTGCATAAACTGAGAATTAATTCTTGGAGGGATCAAATCTTGATGAATGCAAACTTTTATAGTGGTAAGCTCCATCGAAGTTAATACGCCAATCGCGTATTTTGCTCGATTTTACTATAGTAAAATCGAGGATAATACGCAATTGGCGTATTAACTTCGATGGAGCTTACCACCATTAGAGTAAACCTTGTAGAAAATACTGAAGGTATTTCTATTATTTTGTAGAGCAAATATTGGAGAAATGATCCTATTCCAAAATCTGTGAAGGAATTTCTGGACGATTTCTGGAAGAATTAAGGATTGTTGATATTATCTCATTTTCAGAATCTTTGTGTAAAACTGACTACAAAATCACATTTTCACTAAATTTTGAGCCTCGAGAGTATTTTGAAAAATATTTGAAAATTTCGAAAAAAAAATGTTTTGTCCTGGACTACATAGCATAGAGGAACCGCAAATAAGATTGACAAGTTCACCAATGTTCGTTCAGACAATTCGTCTTTCAATCAGCTAAATTATTTTTTTAGCTGGCCTAATTTTTTTTTTCTCGAGATTTAGATGTGCAAAAATCGAAAACAAAAAAATGTTGAGCTTTTCTATTGTGAAATCCTATGTATTCCCTACGTCGTATATGATAACGATGTATCTAGCTAGCTAATAGTAAGAGTGGCTACGGATCATTCTGGTTAGCAAAAGGCAAACTGAACGTCACCAATAGTATTAATGTCCACTTCGAATAGATTAATTATTTGAAATGGGCATCAATTCTATCAATGACGCAGAATGTCCGTTGGATCACATCCGAGATATTATTGCGTCTATGCCATATGAATTATGACGCGGCTTTAAGCAAAAAGTGCCAAAATGTGATACCACCACTACAGGTTACGCCTTTGGTTTCCATCATATGGGCTAATGGATTATGCCCTCCCATCGCGGCAAGGTCGCATAACCAAGGGGAGGGATACCCTAGGTACCCCACCAAACTTGAATCTAAATCCGGAACCAATTTTGAAGGTGCATGCAAATTTGTAACTGATTTGTGATTTTTACTAAAACAAATCATCAAAATCGATCGAAAGATGGCGAATTTTGTAATGATATATTATCAATATTCGCTTTTTTTGATTGGGGGTCGTGAGGAAATTATGTAAGAGTAGAGTAGGAGTTGGTGGTGTTGTACAGCGTGAATAAACCTAGATTCATTTTTCGATATAAAATAATGTATGCATCTTCCTTGCTTAAGGTGAATATAAATCGAAAGCATACCTCAGAATTTCAAGAGCACAAATCTAACATACCCGACAGCGGTTCAAACTGAATACTTGATCGATTGGCCATCGAGTAACCAAACGATAGAGTTTTCAGCTTAAATGGACGTCTGGTTCTTTAGATTTGTGCTCTTGAAAATTTGAGGTGTGGCTTTGGATCACTCAAATCAACGCGATTTTTTACGGCGACAGCGACAAACAATCGCTGCGGTTTCGCTGCTACATGTAGAATTTTATGACACAACAACGAAATCGCGGAGACCCTTTACTCATTGATGCGTACTATTAGTTTTCACTTCTATTCTCCCGCTGTTCTTATGCAGAGTTCAAAGTGACGTCATAGCGGGAAAGCAAGAGAGAGAACTAATGCGCGCATCAATAATCTGCACCACCTGAGCAAATCCAGAACATCAGGGACTCACGCTCCGCAGCTTTTTTTGACATTTGTGTATAAACAATTTTTGCGATATATTAACGGATTTGCTCAAAAGGACACGCGATGTTCCCCGGAGGGAACCGTGGTTTTGCTCTCTTCATTCTTATGGAAGATAAGTATGTAGTTCATCAAACGCAGTTGTTCCTTTCCTGGCTATTCGCCGCGAGGAATTTAGGGCAAATGGGCGTTTTTGGAAACTTTACAACGGCAGTGCAGTTTATCATATCCTGCGGACCAGTCAATACTACAGTCATCCCACAGTTATGAATAGCACACAGATATGGATCAAAGTTGGATTAAACGGAGAATATCTCAACAAATAGAGTAGCAATTACGCAGAACCCATTTTATCTACGTGAACCATAAATCTATACAGCATCGCAATCAACAATAACATGCTTAAGGTGATTATAAAACGAAGCTACACCTCAAATGTTCAAGAACACAAGACTTAAGAACCAAACAGCGTTGAAAATCTATCCCATTGGTCACCACCAGCAAGCAAGCGTTTTGATTCATTTTCAAAGCGAACTGTTGTCAGATTTTCTTGTCTTGTGCACTTGAAAATTCGAAGTTTGGCTTCGTTTTATAATCACCTTAAACACATTTGTTCCATTCGTAGGAAATAAAATGTCATACATATGCCTAGAAGCGTTGATTCATATTTGTGGGGCATTGAAACCCATACCACAGTTATGAATCCAAGATAAGACGATTTATAAAGAAACGCCAAAACGTATGCTTTCACTAGCACACCATTCGTTTGCCTTGCAGATAATTTGCTGTTATAGTGTTCTGATCCATGATATGAGTCGATTTGATCCATAATACGGACCCATTTTTGACTGTAGCTAGGAGTAGAAGCGAATGCTTTGCTTATTTTTGTTCGAAATAAATCTCGAATTTCGCGAAATTCCGTTTTATTCCGTTTGTTTTCAATTTTCCGTGGAAATATTTTAACAATTTGGCGAAACGAAACGAAATAGCAAAATACAAATTTCGCCTGTGCGAGTTCCGTGGAATTCCGCGGAATTTCGTTTCGAAGCGTATTTGACGGAATCATTCGGTATTTCGCATACCCTTACTGGAACGATTCGTTTACGCGAAGGGCAATCTCAAAAGTTAGACTTATGGTTGCCCCCGCAATTTGCGTATACAAACTTTTTGGTATCTTCCACAGGACATACGTGTTTATCATGTGAAGAACCTCCGCGAATCATCCATTTAGCATCCATGTGGTAATGTTTGGAACCATGACCCCACTTTTGGCACCGACGACACTGAGTGGGGTTCTGGAAATTTCCTCCAGGTTTCTGGGAATGTTTCCATGTCACACGGACATCGATGATAAGTCTTGTTTTTTTTTATAATTACAGAGAAATCTATGTATGTGGCATCACTGATCCAGACGACTGGTGGTTCGGTTGGCTCGAAATCCCGCGGAGGCTTCCCGAGCGCATAAGCTCATAACGATTCCCGGGAATGAGTCGGAGAACAAGACGAATCGTAATTTGTTATAATATTATGGCTTTCCAGTATTGTTATTACAATGGGGTGCCTCTTCTTGTGGTCGTTGGACCCTTTTTCGCGGTGCGGAGAAGAGCGAGCCTTATTATTTTTCGTATTGCTTCAAATTTTATTGGATGTTGGAATAACACACACCAGGCACCGGGAGGAAGGACCTTTCCTGGTGCAGTTTGGGGGTCGGTTGAGGGCTGAGTCAGGGCGCCAAGTAGAGCCGAGGGGGGACTATGTTGTAATAAAATAAGGAATATCACTCTGCGGGAAAGTTGCGAGACGTGATGGATCTTCCATTGGATTCGGATGCAACGACCGCGGCGAAGAAGGGAAATTTATACAAAATTGCGGTTTTGTTGCCCGTGTACGTAATTTTATGATCCAATTAGTTAGAGTTGGATTTGGCGGAAGAAATAGTGCGCGTTGCCTTGGGAAACGAGCATCGAATTGTTCTGTCCGCGTTGGCTGATGGTTTTATTGAGGCACGTTTTTTGCTTCGCTGTTGTGAGCTTGCCACTGTAAAAAGTGGCCCTTGTAGTTGGTAATTTGTTCATCTTGGTTCAACTTTGAGAACGTTATTATTAGAGTTATAGGCAACGATGTCTTATGCTCATCATCTTTGTTGAAGATTTCAAATTGATCTGACTCTGAGGATAATCATGGCTGTGTTATCTTATGGCAAAATCACGAGTTAATTAGATATATATTTGCTGACCTGATTAGACCAACTTAATCAAAGCCACTTATCTTCGATTTCAATAAGAATGGATTACAATCCCATGTTTTTTCCACTACGTGCAATCAACGCATTAGTTGCCATCCACGATGTCGCCAAGTTCTACCTGATTTCGTTTATCCTTGCAAATCTTTCCTAAAACATTCAAACTAAATGACCAGTTCACTGTTGTCTGCTGTATTTTAATGTTCACATCTGGATAACTCGAGATTCCTGCGTCTTTTCCCATTTTCTTGTTTATCACCAAGTACTGTCGACAACACAGTGTCGATACCGTTCGCGAAGCCCAGGAGCATATCGAGCCCAAGCCTTGTGATGAGGGTACCGCTTCTTTATGTACACATCAGATTTCCTAATCGCTTCCACTCAATTCTTATGTGGATCTCCTTGCTATGATCTGTCCTACGACACGAACGGAGTCAAAACCTTGTCTTCAGTCCGAATACTTGATTTCGAACCATCTTGCATTGCACGTAATAAAACCATGAGTATCATCCAAAAACTATGTTCGTTAAGCTGTCATGAAATCAATCAACACTTGATGAGTTTGCAAGCTGTAGGGTAATGTGCTAATATTCTTCGCATTTAGCTTCGATCAGTGCGTATCCGCAATTTTCCCAGTACCGTTTTGATTCATATTACGGACAGCTTCAAATTCCGGACACTCTCGTTTATATGGGAAATATTTCAGACGAAATGTTTCAATTTTCGCCGTCCAAAAGTTCTCATTTTCGAGGCTCGTTTTATTAGGTTTTTTTAGGTTCGATAACGCTAAAAAATCATACAGAATGATTTATTTTGTATGGTGCAAGCTGGGTTATACTTCACTGAGGCCTTAAGTGTCCGTAATATGAATCAAAACGGTATTCAGTTTTCTGATTCGTTAGTTATGAAACTAACAGCTCACTGTGATGCAGCGAAAACACCACTATCAAAGTAATCGTTTTCTATTGACAATGAAGAACCGAAGAAATTCCACGCTTAATTTGAAAAAAGTTTTTGTTTACATTTGAAAAAATTCTGACGGCTCAACTCCTGTGTGTAACGTGTTGTAACGGTTGCATGGATCAACCGATTAAACTAAATTAATTTCAGATAAAATAAACATATTTACTATGTACAAACGGTTGATGCTAGTGCGGAATAGTCCTATCTTTCCAAATGGCATGCAAATTGAGTTGGCCTTTCGAATTTAACTGGGAAATTTGCAGGAAAATGGGCCAGGGGTCCAAAATATAATGGTTACCCTTTTAAATTGATCATATCAAACGACATGAATGCACCAACTAGTGTAAAATGTCGCACATAAATAAAGATAATATCAATATTCACAGATATTGTTATAAGAATTAGATTGAATAAATCAGGGCTGCGCTAATGACAAATCTTTATATGGTCAATACCGTTTTGATTCATATTACGGACAGCTTCAAATTCCGGACACTCTACTTTGTATGGGAAACATTTCACACGAAATGTTTCAATTTTCGCCGTCCAAAAGTTCTCATTTTCGAGGCTCGTTTTATTAGGTTCTTTCCATAAATATCATTGCAAATTTATAATGCCCAACTACCTTAGACGTCTCTTAAGTGGTTGAACGATTTCAATTGATGATTTGACTGTTCCATTAATGATTATCATGAGCTGTCCGTAATTCGAATCAAAGCGTCCGGAATATGAGGCAAAAATGAGGGAGCGTCCGGAATAAGAATCATGAAAAGGCCACACGTTTTGATTTATTTAAAATTATTCAAGTTGCGGACGCGTATTCTTTACCCACCATCCGAAAGTAAAAAGCTTCCGACGCTCGATAACGCTAAAAAATCATACAGAATGATTTATTTTGTATGGTCCAAACTGGGTTATACTTCACTGAGGCCTTAAGTGTCCGTAATATGAATCAAAACGGTACTATGCATCTCTGCAGGCACCACTATTGTCAATCGACTTTCACTAACATCTTTTTTTTTTATTTCCATTTCAGGTAATTATCCCTTTGGATCAAAAACTGTGAGTGTATATGTATTAAGAAAATTGGGCTCTTCGAACTAAAGCCTTGGCAGACTGCCCTTTATTTCGCTACTTTGTTCAATGGGCATCATAAATCATAAATCATCGTAAAAGAAAGAATAAAAAACTATCAAATGTTAAGATGATCAGCTTGATTGTTGATCACTTATGTTTTGTTGTTTTGTGCTTGTATTATTTTAACGTATCAATCGGATTGTGTGTGACGGTCTGAAAATGTTTTCTTATTATATCTTGATTTGTTAATAAGTAAAAGATTTTATTGAATAACTTGTGTGATTTTTTAAGTAGTTCTGAAGCATTGTTCAGAAAAACAATGAGAAACTTTTTTCATATCTCTAAATGACAATTTGAACAAAATGTTGAGAATGGGTTTTGACGTAGTTATTGAGTGAAAGAACATCTTTGGACATTGTTGTGGTTTCCTTTTTCCTGTCGCATTTATCCAATATATTTTATTGGAAGTTATCTCTAGTAATCTGGACCAAATTGACGCTTCTTCAGTAGCCAAAAGTTTTTCTGATCACATTCTGAGTGGTATAGAAGAATATTTGGATGCCTACTTTAGCTATTTGCATGCACCTGTTTAATGTTTACTGTAATCAAAAATATAGTTTAAAGTTCACATATTATTCTACAAGAAGAAGAAAGAAGTAATGTTTACTACAATTTTTTCACTGATTCCGCAAAATCTAAGCAACCTTTTTTTTACTGTACATTTCTATTTTACGGATGTTACAGAAAATCCCGCAGAAATAAAATCGAAATGTATCCCTACTTGTACCGTGGTGGAATCCTCGAGAAAACTTATATACGCTAAAGAGATTTAGCAAGCAATTTCATCAAGAATTCGTAAAAAAATCTAAGGGTGTTCTCATGAAAAAGGAAACGCAATGAAATGAATAAAATTTGAAATTTCAACAGCACTGCTTTCAACACTTTTCAATTCGACTTATGTTGATGTAACAATTCCGCAGCACATTTCTTCTTTAACATGATATTTATTTTTTGTGAAGTATCGACAGTATGTTTTAATCTTAATTTTCCGGCAACGCAGTCTTTATTAAAGTAAAACGAGGTGCTTATTTGCCCGATGTTTTGACACGGGTATTGTGTCTTCCTCAGGGGGTACTGTAATTTAATTATTATACTTAGGGATTATTATTAATTAGGGAATCAATAACGCCGATAGGGCACATCACACACTGAATATCTCAAAAAAAAAAAAAACAGCCAGTACAAGTTGTGCACAAAAAAGGAAGTGATTTTCGTAGCGTAAGATTTAATAGTTAAATTCCATCCAAACCTTTTTAAACTTAACGGCTCTTAACATTTAGTATGTACCAAAAAAAAAACCTACACCAGACAGTTATAGTTCGACAAAACATAGGACAAAGAGCGAAAACTATATTGTAAGTTACAACGACAAAATTTTATAACACAAATAGTATAATAATTAAATTACAGTACCCCCTGAGGAAGACACAATACCCGTGTCGAAACGTCGGGAAAATAAGCACCTCGTTTTACTTTAAAAAAACTGCGTTGCCGGAAAATTGAGACATGATATTTTTTTTTTTTTTTTTTTTCAAGAAATTCCTTCCAATCCTTTAATCATTTATTTTGCAACTCTCAACAAAATATTTTTAGCTTAGAAATTAATAAGAACTTCAACTTTTTTCAATTCAAAACCTGTTTCATTTTTAAGATTTAAGAGATGTTGTAACCAAAATTGCACTCTATATTCAGGAAAACCTAAAAATAAATCCACCCGAAAGGATCCTCAACCGAACCTGTATTCGAATTCAGCTGCTTCCAATATGGTCTGACTTTAAAGCTGCACACATCTAGAACAGTCGCAAATGGACACTGAAAGTAATAACACGCTTGTACTTATACAAGCAACATAAAAATCACGCCTTGTTGACAAAATCGCTGTACTGTACTTGCACAGTCAGAGCCAAGGTTTCTTGAAGGGGGATCGATCAATCTAATCAGGCAATGGGTGCGATGTAAGGTCAGCTGCGGAGGTGGTGGAAGTGACAGCTAGCGAGCTGGCCAGCTGGCGGTTATGTTTGCATGTATCGTTTCTATGGTAGTGTTAAGGATTGTTTACCACTGAAAACGAATCCTACTGGTGATGCGGAAATTTTCTCCCACATTTCTCAGTGAAATTTGACTTCTTTTTGTGTTTGAAATGATGTGAAAACCAATTGTTTTGATACTTAAAGTTTGAAGAAGCTTCTAAGACGTTAAATTTTCCCGCAGTATGAATGAACGAACGAATCTAATGGAGTATGGCTAAGGGAAAATGTTTGGTAGTACCTCGTACGTGACCGCCAAAATGAGACTGTTGTGTTTTTTGATGACTTTAATCTTAAAATCTTTAATACAACCCTGTTCAAAAAACTTGATTCAAAATTTAGTGTTTTAAATCGGTCAAAACATTCAGGCAAATTGTATAAATGTTTGTGAGACATACTTTGTTCTAGCATCCTCTAACCAAAACAAACTCACCAGCAGTCACCTGCTATTTCAATACGGCGGATACAGTATTCTGACAGATTGAACTACCTACTTTTTAAGTACCTTGGTCAGAGCGTCTATTAGACTTTGCTTCCACTAGTGATACAGTCAAAACGCTCCTGTCTGTCCAACAAAATCCTATAGAAATTTTGAAAATATCAAAATCTTTTTTTATAAAATAAAAAAGCGGAAAAGTGTAAGCAACAAAACATAGACGTATGGAAAACGGCCTTTTAAAGTTTCATCTGTTTTTCATATACAATTTATTGTGCCCAAAAAACAAGCATTTTTTTGAACTACAATCAGTGACAAAAGTCAGTAACCAAATGCTGTTTTTCCATACAAAATGCCCAAGTTTGAAGATCTGTATCTCAGCTTCTGGTAGTCCGAAATGGATGGATGGAATTTTGATGACGAACTACAAATAACCTGAAGTTTTGTTTAAACTTCTTCTTCTTCTTGGCATTAACGTCCCTACTGGGACAGAGCCGGCTTCTCAGCTTAGTGTTCTAATGATCACTTCCACAGTTATTAACTGAGAGCTTTCTTTGCCAAAGTTGCCATTTTCGCATTCGTATATCGTGTGGCAGGCACGATGATACTCTATGCCCAGGGAAGTCAAGGAAATTTTCTTTACGAAAAGATCCTGGACCGACCGGGAATTGAACCCAGACACCTTCAGCATGGCTTTGCTTTGTAGCCGCGGACTCTAACCACTCGGCTAAGGAAGGCCCCATAAACTGAGATCATTAAATTTCAGACATTTTCCAAATAGTTTCAGAGGGTTGTTCAAACAAAAAAGAAAGTAACCGAGACATTTTTCGATATAATCACATACAAGGGTTGTACGTTCTGCAAGTTTGTGTAACTTTTGAAAGTAAACAACTTTGTCAAACAAACTAACCTATAAAAACTTATCGTTTTTGAATTAAATTAAATAATCTCTTGATTACGTACTTTTTATTGAAACAACCCTCTGGAACTCTTTGGAAAATGTCTAAAACTAAATTAGCTCAGTGTGCACAAAATTTCAGGTTATTTGTAGTTCGTCATCCAAATTTAACCCAATTCGGACTACCAAAAGCTGAAATACAGACCTCCAAACTTGGATATTTTGTATGGAAAAAACAGCATTTTATTACTAACTTTTGTCACTGACTGTATGTTATTTTTGACCAAAAAAAAGAAAATTAATAAAAATAAAAATAAAATAAAATAAACAATCATACAAACACACTTTATGTGTATTAAAACTGAATGATTATTCTATCTACTGTCAACACTACATGAGTCGATATTGAAAGGACCAGCGAGCTAAGGAGGTATCAAGTTATAGAACACAAAACCAGTGCTAATGCGATTCAAGGGACCATCAAGATAGCCATGAAAACCAACTTCTACTATGGTTCTCTAACTTCATATTGAGATACCAATTATCGTGTAAAAGAGAGTTGAGTGATTCCAAGCAACAGCACCAAAATTTGGTAAATTTTTTAATTCATTTTTTTCTATTGAGCTGAAACTTTGCACAGTTTTCCAGTTCCATCTAAATCGTCATTTTCCGATATCAAATCTTCAAGTTGAGTCACGACTAACTTTTCAAAAGGGTGTATGTGAAAATGGTTCAAAAATATTCAAAAAGCTGCACAGCAAAAACGGTTCGTTAGACGTTAGACAACTAAATAAAGATTCCAAAAAAAATAAACACAGTAAAAAAAATTCTCAAAACCCTATCGGAATACCAACGTAATTTTTTGAGGGAAAACGGTCCATTATATTAGCTATCTACCATAAAAATTTGGTGATGGTAAACCAATAAACAAAAAAGTTATGGCATTTCAAACATGTCACAATTTTCACATTTAGTAGAAAAAAAAATTTTTTTTTTTCGGTGTAAATTATTACGGGAACCGCAGTTTGTTGCTGATTTTATTGTTAAAGGCCTTGCGTGAATTAAACAAGTCGCTTTCATGTATTCATTAGTATTGTGTATATTATATGTATAAATATTATGTATATGTATAAATATTATATGTATATGTATATATGTATAAATTAAAATGAATTAACTTGAAAAAAAAAATGAAAATAATTTTTTTTTTACCAGGATATTTTTTTTAGAGTATGATCGATGAGTTTCTAAATGTTATATATAAACTTTAAAAGTTTTGGATTTGGGTATGCGTTATGAGATCATGAAAACATTTTATTAATACTTATTTATTTATTTATTGTTATTCAATTTTTTTACAATATCGAACACTTTTGCATCATTATCAGTACAGTTCGAGTATAGTTTTGCTTTAATTTTATTTTCTGACAATGGAATGAAACAGTGAAATTTTTGGGTTCCTTGGATCGTTTTCGCGTTATTATATTGCTCGCTGAGCTCTGATGCCGTTAATTCGTACTCTTCAGTAGTAGTAAAACAAAATGATAATTTTGTTAAATCTTCTTCTTTTCTGCGATTCGCCCAATCAAATAGTTCTTTTGCAGTTTTAATTGGATGCTCACGTTCTTTGGCTAAACTTGCTCTTGTGGCCATGCGCTTTATGGTTCCTCCAATAGCATCACAAGGACCTTTGCCATGTGACGTAGCAAAGAAATGCCATTCTGCATCAATTCCGTACTTTGATTTAAATTGACATAGGCTCGATAAATTCTTACGGTTTTTGTACTGCGATGCTGCTCCATCAGACATGAAATATATCTTTCTGATTTCTTTATCCTTATCAACGCGTAAAAAGTTAATCATTTTGGCAATGAACAAATTTACAGATACTGAGTCGTGTCTTAAATCTACGGAAATTACTTCTTCTTCTTTCTGGCGTTACGTCCCCACTGGGACACAGCCTGCTTCTCAGCTTAGTGTTCTTATGAGCACTTCCACAGTTATTAACTGAGAGCTTACTATGCCAATGACCATTTTTGCATGTGTATATCGTGTGGCAGGTACGAAGATACTCTATGCCCTGGGAAGTCGAGAAAACTTTCAACCCGAAAAGATCCTCGACCGGTGGGATTTGAACCCACGACCCTCAGCTTGGTCATGCTGAATAGCTGCGCGTTTACCGCTACGGCTATCTGGGCCCCAACGGAAATTACAATAAAACTAAAATCACAGAGAAACAGACGTAACACTTAGAACAAATCTCGATCAAAATCATAGTCGCGAAATCATGTACGCCCAATGCTAAAAACACTGTAGTTGGCCGATGGACCAACAGGTGGCGGTAGTGTGTAAACGTCAAACACGAACAAAAATGACGCGAGCGCTGCGGGTGGTCGATTGACCACCTACCCAACATTTGAATTGATCGTTAAAAAGTTGGTCGATGGACAGTGATGAGAGTGTGACGTCTGTTTGTCTGTGCTAAAATGTTCAATTTGCGTACTTCCATTGAAATAAATAACGAATGGATGAATTGTAGCTTGTTGTACGTTCCAGTGATGGGACTGCACTTCATCTTGCAATACATAGCTATAGTTTTCAGAAAAATCACAAATGACTAAAAATTCACCATCTTGTAATGTATTTTTCGTATTTTTTAAAAAGCGGAATTGCTCTGTTTTAATAAAGTCGTGAGGAATTAAACTTCCTAATTTCAAGCAAAAAATGACACAAACTCATCTACAGGTTTTACAATAGTTTCTAGGTCACACCTATCCGTGGTCACCCATTGCTCAAATGATAACTGATCAATATAATTTTCTTCAAACTCAGCGAATAAAGTATTTTCCAATGATGAAGAATCTGGACAATCCGAACAAGATCGTAGATAGCAATTTGATGTTGTATTTTCACACAAAAGACTACCAGTTAACATTTTAGTATCCTTTGATAAATTGATTTTTTTCAAACTATGTAAGATTAGGTTAATATTTTCGTGTGTTGTGCATACACAAACATTATGTGTTCCTGAATTGGATAGAAGCTTGCATTGCCTTGGACGAAGGCTTGCAAATGAGGAAAAACCTACCTTAATATTTTCGTTAATTTCCTTGAAGCGTGTATGCGCTTCTTTCAAAGTAGTCATCATTAATCGTTTTTGGATTGCTTGACGCTTTCCATCTTTTTTTTACAGATACATAATCTTTTTGGCCAGGCATAGCAGGCATAGCATTTTTGGTTGCAAGACAGTTATTTTTGAATTGTTTTGCCTCTTTTGCTGTATTTCTATTGGTTTTGAACTCATCAATGGCGTCTTGAATAGACCACGAGCTTGGCAGCATCGACAAAATCAATAATTTTTCTTTCCTTGTCGTGGCTAGATTCGAGAACCTTTCCTTCATATTCATAATTACCTCATCGTAGTCTGTATTTTCCACATCGTCAGGTCCTAATTTGAAGAGGTTTCTTCGTACAGCTTCGTTGATTTCACGGTATTTTTTCTCGGGATAATTGACGTAACCCATCTTCGTCCATTTATTGCAATTTTACGGAAAACTTTCCGTTTTACGGTTCAACGAAAAGCTACCGCAGCTGTCACATCACTGATTTCCCCTAGTAAATCATCAGTAGGCTTCAATGATACCTTGGATACCATCTTGATGATTGTTGTTTATTGCTATTTTTCATAATATTTTCTCTTTCTAGCATACTATGATTGAATTGTTTGCTTCAATGATAGAATGATTTCGAAGTCTGCGGTAGAATTTTGACAGCTGCGGTAGAACTCTGCGGCTACCGCAAACCGGAAAATTTTCTTAATAACCGTAATAATCGGAGTCACTTTTATTCCAGCTATCCCTTCGTTGAAGCGTTCGATGTTGACCTTCTGGATGCACTCATCTTCTGATTGATTTGTTGAAACAGATGTCGCTGATGGTACCGTGGCAAGACTATCTGCACTTGGTACTTCTGGTAACTCCTCAGTTGTTGTCGGTGCATCTAGTAATTCCTCAGTTGTTGTTGTTTTCGAACTTCCTGCAACCTGATCCACCGATGATGTACAGATTGCCCGTTTGTCAACGTTTAAACAGCAGGACGTACAAATGCGTAAATTTGTATTCAATGTAGACATTGGAGCATAACCAGCCGCTTTCAGTTTATCTATGGTGCTTTCGGTGAGATTTCGTAGCTCTTTCGAACACTTTTTTTCTGCAAACGGCCTGCAACAGTTGAGAAAGCGACTACTCATGTTGCTCGTTAGATTTTAATAAACAAAATCACTTTTAAGTTTTTACTGACTAGTTTGGTGTCGTTTGCTTGACTGAAGAAAAATTTTACAATTAAATCTTTTATAACCATAGTGGTAGTATATTTTTAGCTTTTTCGTGAGTATGTTCATGGTATGTACCTATCATGTTTTTGATGTTGTTGAAGTTACTCGCTTTCTCCCAAATATGATTAACAAAGTCTATTCTCTACCAAGGCGGGTCTATACCCAGGTGTAATCAGATTTTAACTTTGTGGAGAAAACCAGCGCCGAGAAAACCGACATGCTTTACGTATACTAGATCACCTGGGTATAGACCCGCCTTGTTCTCTACGAGGTAAACTTTTTGCAGGTAAACTAGTCGTATACCTGTATAGAAAACTTTTTTTGTAGCTTTTGTCTTCAATATTAGATTTCTTATAGGTTTCTTTTATCAAAAGGTTTCAACACTATTGAGAGAATTTTTCTTCAGTTACGTACAATAAAAAATATGACACTATCAAGACTTTAGATCACAACACTGGATCGCGTCTAACTTTCTAATAGATGCTATAATAGTTATAAATAATTAAATAAAATATCATGAAAACAACTTGTTAACCTCATGTGGTACCCTTAACAAAAAATTCAGCAACAAACTGCGGTCCCAAAAAAAATTAACAATGAAAAAAAAATTTTTTTTCACTAAGTGTCAAATTTGTGAAATATTTGAAATGTCATAACTTTATTGGCTTACCATCACCAAATTTTTATGGTAGATAGCTAATATAATGGACCGTTTTCCCTCAAAACATTACGTTGGTATTCCGATAGGGTTTTGAGATATTTGAGTTTTTGTGACAAAAATGATGTTTTTAATGCAAAAAACAATTTTTTTTTACTGTGTGTATTTTTTTTTGGAATCTTTATTTAGTTGTCTAACTTTGTTTCTTTAGTTGTCTAACAATCGAACGAACCGTTTTTGCTGTGCAGCTTTTTGAATATTTTTGTACCATTTTCACATACACCCTTTTGAAAAGTTAGTCGTGACTCAACTTGAAGATTTGATATCGGAAAATGAGATTTAGATGGAACTGAAAAACTGTGCAAAGTTTCAGATATCTTTGAAATGGTCGATCAGAATCGACTTGCATGCCTCCGTAGAATCCCTCAGTTGACTTCTTTTCGGGTAAGAAGGAGGTTGTTCTCCTTTCTGGCCAAATATTGTGTAATAATATTTTGTTAGAAATATTTTGTAAACCAAATCTTTGGTTACTATGATTTTTACTGGGTACATTATTCAAAATGAATGTGTTAAACATTTTCATTTGCCGCTTTATGCTATATTGATTCTTAGATGTCCGACTGTATAAAACTAGGCTTTGAATGTTAATTCTGACACACTTTATACATGCATGATCCAAGCAATTGAAGCTCCAAAGCTCTATCCAGCTCCCATAATCCCAACGTTTCGTAAAGACACTCCTAATCGGCACCAATGTGCATGCGCCTTCACATAAAAGACGTTCAGCCCCCTCGCGAATCGCCACGAACAGCGAAACTCATGCAACAGCGCGGGAAAAAAAACATAAATCATTAGCTCCTTCCAACCCGCGTAGAAAGCCAACCAGGCCCTGGTTGGCTGTTGTGTCGTTTTGGCTGGCGAAACGTGGCTTCTTGCTTATCCAGCTTGCTCGTTTAAAACAAAAGCACACAATCATTGTGACCGACCGCGGCGAGCCGAAGACCGACCGACGAAATGCAGTGAAGGAAAAAAAACTCTCAGCCAAGCAGTTGAGCAACACATGACGAAAACCCCTGCCAGCAAACAGAGCACACAAAACATGCCGAAGGGAGGCGGAGTCAAGCGTCTATTGGCTGCGCAGCACTCTCGTCTTCTCGCTGCCACCGCACAGCTCTCAGCAACTTGCCGAGTGCTCTCTCTCTTGCTCATAGATCGTCGGTCGCGTGCGGCACCACTTCGGTATGCTGCGAGAGCTGTGCTGTCAGTGTGTCCCCAAGGCTATCAACTGGCTATTATTGGTCTCGTTCTGTTCCGAAAAGCTCGTTTAAGAGCTGCACAGCACTGGACTCGCTCTCGCTTGTGCTAATGGTTTGCTATTATAACGACGCCGCCCTCCCTTGCTCTCGCATCCCACTGACTCGGTTCGGCTAATCTTGTTCTATGCTGTTGTAGCGATGCTGTGTTTATGTTTTATGTTTGGCGAGGTGACCCCCCTTGGACGGTGATAGCGAAGAAGACGAACCACGACGATGTTGGATATTGTTTTGTCCCACGGAAACTAGCTTCTCGTGTGTGGTTTCTGGGATGTTCTCAAACATAAAGGGATGGAAGGAGGTCAAAATCAAATTTATATTGTTTTATGTAATGCCCTTCTTTTTTCTGGCGTTACGTTCCAACTAAGACAAAGAAAGCTTCTCAGTCTAATGTTCTTATGAGCACATCCACGGTTATTAACTGAGAGCTTAAGCTTTTCTTTGCCGATTGACCATTTTTGCATTTCTTGTATATCGTGTGGCAGGTACGAAGATAATCTATGCCCTGGGAATTCGAGAAAATTTCCTTTACAAAAACATCCTTGATCGGTGGGATTCAATCCCACGACCCTTAGCTTAGTCTTGCTGAATAGCTGCGCGTTTACTGCTTTGGCTATCTGGGCCCCATGCATTGAAGACCAATCGAAGCATTAAAATTTTGTGTCAGTCATATTTTTACTTCACTTTGCTCTAAAACGTCCTTTAAGTTGCTCGTAGTCAGGTTTGGGACGCCCGAATTTACTCGATTCGTCCAGTAGAGTTAAGAAATTTCGTCTAACCTAATTTTCAAAATTCATCGCACTTTAATGCTGTGTAATATTAGTGCTACTTTTTGAAATAATAGTTGAGAACCTCCGTCCATTAAATAAAATGCATTCTGCCGTTCGTAAATGGTCTACTTACATCATCGTCGTCATGTCTTCGTCGGTGCTTCGTTCTTTCGTTGGCTTTCAACTCAGACATTGGAATAGTGTGGATTCGCTCTTCTCTCGGTATATTTCTCTGTGAGCACCGTAACGAAGAGCAGTGAAAATCAACTTATCAGCATCATCGCGTGGTTATTTTCAAAGAACTTTTATAACAGGGGTGGGACATCATTACCAGTACCTAAAACGTTATACTTTTATGCGCTTGGTGGGAACTGTATCGACGTTTGACAAGCTTGATGAAGCAAAAGAGATGATAGTACGGAATGCAGTACTGGGCTTTCAATGCATGGAGTTGAAATATTAACTAGCATAATGCGATGAAAAAATTATTAAGGTGAATATATCACAAGACCATACCGTGAATTTTCAAGAACACATATCTGTAGAAGTAAAAATCCGTTCACAAGTTTGTGCAATTTACCTAAAAGTCTATTTATAGATACATCGAAGTCATCGGAATCGGAAAAATGGAATTGCGCTTGCGTTTCAAAATGCCTTACGCTATTTGTTGACAGTTTCACATTTCTTGGCTAGACTTAATGGTTGTTAGTAATTTGATAAAAAAAATCCAGTAATTTCATGTCATGTTTATGACAGCTACCCGACCAGAACCACATAACAAGATTATAACACATTCCTATCAGCAGCAGTTAGAAATAACAAAAGTTGATAAAATTCTGCTATCAAGATGGCTTTGTTCTCAACTTGTTATAATTTTAGTAACACATTTATAACAACATTTGCTATATTTTTGACATCGCATCTATTATTTGGTTTCAAATAACATCCGATGTCATAAACAGTAACATAGTTTGCAATAATTTTGTTATTTTGTAACATCCTTGCAACACATTCTATAATAATTTTGATATAATTGTAACAGGGTTTGTTATATTTTAGTTTAATTTGGTGCAAATTTTGTTAGAATTTTTGTTATTTTAACTACTAACGGTACATGTTTTATAACAGCTGGTGATATAAAAAAATCATATCAGGGGAACACATTCTGTTATAATCTTGTTTCTTCCGTCTGGTCGGGTATGCTGATGTTTATCATATCATCTGGGTAGCTATTGATTAGAAAGGCTTCAATCTGATGGAATACTCAAGTAAACAGATTTTACATTACTTAATGTAGGTATTCTCCATGGTATTTGCTAGAAATGATCTATAGGAAATAAAGCTCTGATCGGCCTGCATCAGTGAAGAGTTGACAAATTGGAATGTATCAGATAAAGAAACTTCATCTGTTCAACGATACTGTAACTTCCTAGAACTTGCGCTTGGAATTCAGGACTGTGCGACGTTGTTTATTCAGCAATTTTGGGTGGTGCATTGCTTCATTGATACCACGACGAAGCAAAGTCAGTAATGCTAAGCTAATTCTAAAAGTTGATTCAAATCTACGCCTATGTACTTTTAAGAAAAGCTGTCGATACCATTTTACGCACAGTGCGCAGCTCAGTTTTAACTCATCATCTTCTTCTTCTTCTTCATTGCATTAACGACCTCACTGGGACAGAGCCTGCTTCTCAGCTTAGTGTTCTTATGAGCACTTCCACAGTTATTAACTGAGAGCTTTCTTTGCCAAAGTTGCTATTTTCGCATTCGTATATCGTGTGGCAGGTACGATTATACTCTATGCCCAGGGAAGTCAGGGAAATTTCCATTACGCAAAGATCCTGGACGGACCAGGAATCGAACCCTGACACCTTCAGCATGGCTTTGCTTTGTAGCCGCGGACTCTAACCACTCGGCTAAGGAAGGCCCCTACTTAATCATCTACACATGGTCAATATGAGCGTTGATATAACTGCGCATAACTAGCATCCTTTTTTGTCATAGCTGCTTCCTTCCTATGGCGAGGACTGGATTTATCGCTGCTCCGTCACTTACATTTTGGAGCCGGCCGCACGCCTGGGCTATTTACTTATGATAGATGCTCCTGTGTTTGTTGGTCCTCTGGACTTTTCTGCGCTGCTCGTCATGCTGTTCGGGGACCGGTTGGAGCCGAGGTCGGTCTTGCGATTCCGGTTGAGGGGTGACTTCCGGTACCCAAGCGCCCCAACGACCCAAATCCGGCGATTCATCGTGATCGATACTACTCGGCGTAGTTCCCGACGGTGAAGCTAGCCTAGTCCGATGGAGAGTTCTCCGACCGTAGAATATCTCCCGCAACCGGTAATGTAACGCGTTGTTCTTATTTTGTTGTTGGCCGGTTGAGAGCCGAAGTCGTCCCAGCGATTCCGGTTGGAGGATGACTTCCGGTGCACTGATGCTCCAACGACTCAAGCCGGTGACTCGCTACGGACTACTCAGAATAGTACCGGACGGTGGATCTAGCCTACTCCGAAGCTGGCCGGGCAGATGCCGAGGTCAGTACTGCGATTCCGGTGGAGGAAAGCTTTCGGTTCGCAGGTGCCCCGACTAGTTATCACCTATACTACGTGACGCTCGAGTAGTTCGAGCCTAGTTCCCGACGGAGGATTTAGCGTATTCCGATGGCGAATCGACGCCTTCTGGTCTTCTCGCTATTTCTGTTGCAGCAACGATAGGATCTGCGTTATTGCTCTGTTTACCGCGTGCCACGTACTTAATTGGTAACACATTTTCTACACGATGTTGTCGGGGTTCAAATCTCCGTCGCTGCTTCCGAGCATTTCGTTCCGCATATCTTGGATAGTCAAAAGCTACGGGCGCTCTTCGATGTTTGGGCAGACTGGGCAGTGTGGCGATTCTGCGTTCCAGAATCTATGGACATACTTTCTGAAACATCTGTGACCTGTTAGGAACTGTGTCACGTAAAAGTTCACCTCTCCATGATTCCTATTCATCCACGTCGACAGTTTTGGGATGAGCCAGTGGGTCTTCCTTTCGACGCGCAGTCCCACTAGAGCTGCCACCTCGCCATAGATCCGACTTTGACGATCTTCCGTACGTTTCTGACGTCTCTTCTTTGGTAGCACTCGATACCCTCCGCCAAAATCTGATACAAAAGGGGATCAAACCGGCCATAACGCATACAGCATTTGACGATATCGTTCTATAAGCACTCGCGACTCGCACTGCCATCAGCCGAAACGCTTTTTTCAACTGTTGAAATTCAGCCGATCGTCGATTATTACTTCCAGGTGCTTCAACACGCGCAATTACGGAAGATACGTTGACCTCCATCTGCTGAACTGCCTTGCAGCTGCTGACTAGCAGTACATACCTCTGTTTTGTATTGAGCTGTCTGCAGTTTGGCTGGATATCCATTGCGTCAATTGTTTCCAACACTGACATCTCCACTTCTTCTAGCGTCTCGCCCGTTAGTGATACATCATCCGTAAAACCAACAATCTTCATCATCCAGTGTAACCTCAGTGTCAAGACTCCGTCGTACATCCCGTTCCAAAGAGTTGAACCGAGAATGGAACTTGAAGGACGCCCGCTGTCACTTGCAGTGACTTCTGTCCCTTCATTTGTTCCATACACCAGGATTCTGCTCTGGAAGTAGCTCTTCATGATAGTCGGAAACCTGCATTATGTGCAGTGCGGCGGCGATGGCTTCCCAGCAAGCGCTGTTGAATGCGTTTTTCACATCTATTGTGACAACGGCGCAGTATCAATCTCCTCTTCGATTCTGCTTCAACGCCTTTTCAGCACACTCGAGTACTGCTCGAATTACATCTATCGTCGATAGGCCTTTGCGGAATCCGAACTGTATTTGCGAAAACCCACGCTCATTTTCCGTACACTTCGTCAACTTATTAAGGATGATTCTTTCCAGTGGCTTCCCCGGCTTTGGCAGCATTACCAGTTTTTGGATTTTCCATATTCCTGGAAAGTTACTTTCATCAAGGCACTTTTGCAACACTTTTCTGAACATGTCCGGATATGCCATCGGTATTCCATCTAGACCAGTGGCTTTATTCGATTTTAGTCGTTTCGCCGCTTCTACTAGCTCGTCGTTAAACACTTGCCGTTCCTCAGCGATTGCTTCTGCGTCTTCACCGTACGGCGTTGGTAGCTAGGACGTTAGATCATGCTTCGGGACGAGACCCTCCACGATCAACTTCAGCTTGTCTGGGCACATCTCAGCTGGTGTCGAGGGGCCCAACGACTGCCATAACGACTCGATACGCATCACCCCATGGATGGGTGTCTACATCTCGGCACAGCTCCTTGTAGCAATTCGATTCACGCTAAGCCTGCTCAACGCAGCGCATGTGTTAAAACTACACAGAATGAGGCAACCAATGCAGGAATCTCTGGCTGAGTGAAAATTCTGTGTAAGTCGCACTCATGCTATGTGTAACCGATGTGTTGGCCATTGGCTATGCGCGGATCGATGGAAATGGAACTGTCAGTCATCTACCGCGCGGCAGCAAACAGTTGGCCATTGGTAGGATGCGAAGTTTTCCGGGATTTTTTCAGGCGAAAAGGCTGAAGATGGTCGCAAATGCGGAAGTTTTTTCCCCATTTGCTTCCGCTTCGGCTATTCGAATGAAAAAATCTATGAAAACTTTAAAATTTGAATGTATTTTCAATGTTTTCAGAAGCAAAAACAAAAATGGAAGCGTATTCCGCATTCCAAGCGTTCTTCCTCTGTGCGCATTTCACTCATTCGGTTTGTTTACCACCGTTTGCACAAAACTGTGTACAGCCCCCTTTGCACAGAATCTGTGCTGCATGAAGAGAGGCCGATTTTGTGTACTCGGCACTCATTTTTGAGCGGATGAAGTTTAGCGTGCAGTAGGCTGGTCGCCGTTTGTTCCTCGGCTCCAGTTTTCGCGGCATAGTTGCGTCACAAGCCGTTACCATCCTTTGTGTTAGCTCAGTGCTGCTGTGCAGTGCCACAGTAGTTCAGATTGATCTTAGACATTAGTATTGGTCTTCTATCGCCCTCTTGTAAGCGGGGTATTTGAAACCACTTCTGGAGTGCATGCACTTGGGCCTTTCTATGTAATCTTTCACAAGATTGCCTGTTCCCCGACAGTTCAAGCACATTTTGAATCTGTCCGGTCCGTTGCAAGCGCCTGCCCGGTGTCCAAAGCAATTGAAACATTGTTCTGCTTACTTGTTCAATCGCGTAGCTACTCTTATTCGGCATTTCGACCATCCAATCGTCACTTCAATACCTTGTTCGCAGCGTTCAGTCATCGCTTTCAGTTTGCCTCCATACACCTTTCTCAAACGAATCACCATTTACACGTCGCCTAAGTTATACGGAGACTTAAGTGCACCACTCAGCTCTTCTTCCGATGTGATTTCGTCCAGATTCTTGCAGACAAGTACAATCTCCGGGCATAAAGTCTTCTGCCTTATTACCCAGCGATGGAGCCTTGCTAAAACAAAAATAAACAAAATAAGCTCAAAAGGGATTTGTTTCTTCAGCAACATCCTTCATTGAGGTTTGAAGTATGATTTTTCAATATGGGATGATAGAATTCTACTGACATTACAGTACTAGCGTGTTTGGAACATTCTTCAAAATTTCTCCATAGTAATTTCCATATAAACCTACATTGTCTTTGGGCCACCTTTGAATCATCACCTAGAAGGCTGAAAATTTCACAGAACGCTATTTTTATAGTTTAGATGGTAAGGAGCATATGAGAGATAAGATTTTCAAACATTTTTAAAAATTTAATCGCCCTAACGTGCATGCACCGGTTGTTGTTTTTTTTTCGACCCATTTCAAATGTGATCAACAAAAATAAACAAATAGTGGATTGAACTAGCAGAACACTAAAGTTTATTGGAAGGTTTTAGACGGAGTCCTCAGAATCTAGTCCTGAAGGATTTGTGAAGGATGTTTTGAAGATACTTCCGGGGGAATTCATGGGAAACGGGGAGTTTCCTAGAGAAATCCTTGGAGCATTCCTGGAGGAACACATGGTAAGATTCCTGATGGAAGAGTCTCTGAACCAATTCCGGAGGAATTCTAGAAGAAACTCCTGAGGAATTTCCGCTGTAATTCCCGAACGAAGTCCGAAGGAGTACCCGGATGAACCCCAAAGGAACTTCAAAAATCCGAAGGAGCTTATGTTATTATGATATGAAGATTTTATCGAACATAGGTTGTTACAATTTTGATGCAGGATGTTGTTAAAAGAACTAAATTTATAGCAAAAAGTTCTATGAATTGTAACATAAATATAACAAAATGTGTTTTAAATCTATCAAAAACATATCAAGTCGTTACGATCTTTTTGATCAATTATTTGAAAATTATAACAAAACATGATATTCCGTGCAATAGACTGAGACATATATGGTTATAACCAGTTTTTTTATCAATTACATACATAAAAATTCTAATAAAACTTCATATTCGATGCAATAGACAGAAAAATGTATATTTTGATAAATAACAAGCAATTTAAAGTCAAAACAAATCACTTTTTAATCACTTGAAATTAGTCAATAATTAAATTCAGATCATACATTTGTTACCGCTTGGCTGGTTTTACAAACCCAAGAGATTTTTCTTTCATTCTTCTTTAATAAAACATATATATTTCGTTTGATTCAAAAACTCAAGTTGATTAAAATGCACAGATGTGTATTTAATTCTATTACAAAATTGTTGAAAATAATCAAAAAGAAATGTATTCAATTTTTGTTTCAATATTTTCTGTGGATAACGATGTCTAACAAAATTATATCATAATAAGATACGCATATCATATTCTGTTAAAATTTTACTAAACTTTTGTTATGCACCTTGGGAAATTTGTGGATGAACTTTCGGTCGAAATCCGGAGGAAGTTCCGTGGAATTGCTTGATGAAATTCAGAGGAATTTTTTGAAAAACCTAAAAAAAATCTAGGGGAACTACAGAGGAATCCTACTAGGAACTCTGGAGGAATCACCGGAGGACGTCTAGAGGAATTTCCGGAGAAACTCTCGAGAAATTGCCTATGAAACTCTGGAGGATTACCTGGAGTAAATGTATAGAAATTTTAGAAGTCACTCGTGGAAAATTCTTAGTTGAACTCCGGAGGATTCCAAAAGAATTACTTGAGGTATTCCTGGAGAAATTCCGAAAAAAACAGGAAGAACTATAGAGGAAATCCGAAGAAATCCCGTTGGAGTTACAAAAGAATTGCTAGAAGAAATCTGAAGAAATTCCCGGATGAACTACGAAGAAATTTCATAAGGAACTCTGGAAAAAAATTAAAGAACATCTAAAGGAATTTTTGCAGGGACTCCGAAATAATTGCTGGAGGAACTGCGGAATATTTTTTTATAGAAACTCCGAAGAAATTCCCAAGAGCAATTTTTGGAAGAAATCCCTTGATGAATTACTGGAGAAAACCAGAGGAGTTTTTGGGGGATACCCCTTAGAAATTATTGTAATTCTCGGAGGAAATCTTCGGAATAAATCTCGGAGAAATTCTTGGAGTAAATTCCCACATAAATTCCTGGAGGAAATATCCGGATAAATACTCTGGAAAAATTCTCGATGGAATTTCTGTAGAAAATGCCCAGAAGTATTTCCTAATTAAATCCCCAGAGGAATTCCTGTACAAAATGTCCAAAGAAATCTCTAGATCTTCTTCTTATTCTTTTTTCTTGGCATTACGTCCTCACTGGAACAGATCCTGCTTCTAAGCTTAATGTTCTTATGAGCATTTCCACAGTTATTAACTGAGAGCTTTCTTTCCCAAAGTTGCCATTTCCGCATTCGTTTATCGTATAGCAGGTACAATGCTACTCTATACCCAGGGGAGTCAAGAAAATTTCCATAACGAAGAGATCCTGGACCAAACGGGACTCGAACGCAGACTTCTTCAGCATGATCCGAATAAAATCTCTGAAAAAATCTTCGAAGGAATCTCTGGAGAAAATTCTCGGAGGAATTTCTTAATGTCACTGGAGAAATGTTTTCATTTTCCTTTCCATGCTGCATCCGCTCTTTGGGTAATTACCAGTTCTCGAGAAAATTTTGAGAATCCTTTACTGGAGCGCTGAGGAAAAGAACCGCTACGTAGAAAGACATCAGCATCTCGTCATTCCCGATGTTTCTTGGCTATGATAGTTTATGGAAGAAGTCCTAGGTATTTTTAACTGACCTAGTGGAGAAGGGATTCAGCATACTCTGGATCCCTTGCAGTCTTTCGGAGTTTTGTCCGTAAGCTTGATGAGTCCGGGAAGTGGATCCACTCTCAAATGTAGAGATAGGGGCCTGCGTTTATCTTTTTCGTCATTTGTTCGTCGTTATCCGTCTTGTCCATGATGACGACCGCATTGCCTGTATTCGCCTAACACTACTACTCTCCTTAAGGTGAAACAGTTTGGAATGAACTTCTAAGATTGCACTAGCACTTCAAAGGCACAAATCTCGCGAAGAAAGCATCCGACAACGGTGCGTTTTTTATTTTGGTTTTGTGCACTAGTAGAAAGCTTAAAATAAGAAGATCAGGCAAGTTTGCCTATTATTTCTCCAGTTTTGTGCCTTTGAAAACGCGAGTAGAGTCACAAGTCGGCCATTGTGACGGCAATCTTTGGTTTCGAGATGTTTCACCTTAAGTTCTCGTAAGTTCTTCGTCTCGTCCTGGTCTGCTCTGCTGCGTTACCTGTTGTAATAGCCTTTGCTACGATGTTTCTTGCTAGTTCTTGTCCGTCACTGGTACGGCTTGGATAATCGTTGTTTCCATGACTATGATAATTTCTCCATGTCAGGTTTCGCAGTCACTGCATATCTTTACCCCTGCTCCCTGCTGAGGTGTGTCAATTGTTTCACTGCTGCGTCGAACGGTTAACTACGAAATCTTCAATAGGTTCTACCACCGGAGTAGGAACGCGGATATCTTCCATAGTCTTGGATCGCAGATTGGCTAGCTTCTTCCTGTGTAGTCTGTTCTTTCTGTTTGCTTCACACTCTTTCACTCGTTTAACCTTGGTCAGGAATGATGGATATTTCTAAGCCATGTAGGGAATAGCACTTTGTCATCAGCTTGTCCAATTTGGCGTTGTGGCATTTGACCGATTCTGTGATGCGACTTCTCTTCATTGATCCTCTCTTCTGCTAATAACTTCGCTAAATTAGATTAATCTATAATATTTCATGTTACTGAAGCAAGATATAGTGATTCTTCATCCTACAGCACAAAAATATGTTACGAAAAGAGGAACAGTTTTCGTCAACGACACAAAGAGAGCAACGATGAAGGGAAATCGATGAAGCCCTTATGCAAAAACAATGCTGATCTATTCTTCCTCTTAGATGCTTCATGTTGAAGAATCTATCTTTTCAAAAACCGTTTTTGATCTCCGTAGACTCAGTCGGATAAAGACAATTCTTTCCAGAACCACCTGAAAGCATCTAACAAGCCTGTATTATGCTAGATCACCTGGTGTTCTTCTCGTCCTAGCATTACGTCCTCACTGAGACAAAGCCCTGCATTTTAGCTTAGTGTTCCAAAAGCACTTCCACAGCCCTCTGAGAGCCCTCTTTGCCATGTCATATTGTTGAATTCCAGGTTTAGGCAGCAACATCAGCTTCTGAACCATCCATATGTCTGGCAAGTATTAATTTTCCAGACATTTTTGTAGTACTGCCCTGAACACATCTGAGTTTTAGGCGCCACGATGAAGGGTTCATCTAAACCAGGTCAGCCGCTTAATGAAGATCGATGCAGTCTACTAAAGTCGAGCTTCTTCTCCGGTTACGTCTTTGCAGCACTGGAGAATGGGAAATATCCAAATGATAAGTTGGATGTCAGCTAGCTGACCATTAACTAAGAAAAAATAAAAAAATAAAATAATCTCTGGTATTTAGAGAAGATTGATGCATCCCATAATAGTCGAAGCGCTTGCAATAGTTGAACTATGGACATGAATCTTTAGTTCCTTCCAGGATCCTTAGTTCTCTAATTGGCATTACGGAAAATTGTATGCATGATCAACATAATCAATTTACTAATCGAAGGATTTTTTTTTTGTATTTTATGTGGAGAATTATTTTCTTCAATGAAAAATTTACAAAAATGTTCAGCTCCTTGTATCGTCACGGCTTGTATCTTGTCTGAGATATTCCGAAGAAGATCAAGCTAATGATAATGCGCCATGATCGCCTTTATTATGCCGACTTACTAGACGTACAGTACCCACATTGTGCATCGATGCACTTTAATGAAACGCACATAATCAGCCGCCAAGTTAAATGAACAAGCTGATTGCTGATTGGTAATTGCGTACCCTGTATCAAGATTGTTGCTCCCGTCGTGATGCTAAAAGCTTACTTACATCGTGTGCCTGCTCGACTAACTCCCAGTAAATCAAATGGTAATTAACACGATCAAGATCGCCTTGCCCTCCCAACATCGTCCCCTGAAACCAGCAATTAAGCCAGCTCGATGCGATCTGTGGTCTGCAATCTAACACTCAACAGATCGTGTTTTAATTGACCCAGAGGCATATGTCTCAATATTATGATGAGACATCGCCGTCTGCGGTTGACTTCGGATCGAACCTCCTCTTATACGCGCGGATTTTCCCTTCTGCTGCTTCAGTCAACCAACAATAAACATCTTTGAGTAAACGTTGTATGCCCACAAAAAGCACTAAACAAACGCCCAACCGTCAAAGTAAATAAACTTCAATTCGCCATACCGCAGCGCAATCGAGAACGGCGCGATCGAAGGATGTAATTCGAGATCCCAAACCGTCTCACAGTGGTCCAAAGCTGGTCAAAAGTTAAAAAAAAATATTTCACCGAAATTCTCCTTGCTTTCTTTAGTATTGAACGGTAACTTCCCAAAATTTGAGATTGATTGGTGTACATTTCGATTTTTACATAATGTGATCTTTAGAAATTTTAGATTTATAAAATTGCATGGATATTGTTCTATAGAAAGAGCTGTTTTCGTACTAAATCTCAACGAAATCAATTTCATAAGGTTTCATTCGAAAGAATGGACTTCATTTTACGTTTCATAGGTTGATTGATTGAATTCAACAGTTTGGATTCGACACTAATTGATCCATAACTGTGGAGTGATGGTGCATACAGTAATACTTGTCGTAATATTATTTACCTTTTATCATTATTATAAAAGTAATATTATTTCTTTTTTTTTATCCTGGTTCCTGGCCAGTCTCTTGTTTCAAGCATGAGGTCTCTGAAGTTCCATTTTTGAGGATATTTTCTGTAGCCATGAAATTCTTTTGAATTGGTATGCAAATACATTTCAAATGTTTTTGATATTAATACGGTAAAAAAAATAAATCAATGAAATACAACTGTTAATGAATGAGGACTTTTGAACATTCTAGGTGGGATTTATACTATTGACCATCATATCTATGAACTGCAACCACTGTGCCATCCATCAAGAATCTGGTTCAGAGCCGAAGCGCGTCCATCTAATCGACGTCAATCACGACTCTCGCGTCCCTCGTGCGCCATAATAAATTGAATAATTGAGCAATAAATTACGCCCGGAGACTAAACAAACGATAACTTACGCTTTTCTCGTTTCCCACTTTCCTACTACACAAGAAGGGGACACTTGTTGGGTATATAGGGCTCATTCATATGACTAAGAAGCGACGACTTACTCGCTCCGTTGGAAATCGATCTCCAAAACAAACAGTCGGGTGTTTCCCATTCAGTGCGACACGAACAGACACTCCACAACACTACTCTGAGAACGAGAAATCCACAGCAGGAGGTCTGCATAATCTAACCGCATCGCGATTTGATTTGCATATCGTTGGAGGCAGCTCGCAGCTCACATGGCTACAAAGTTAATGACAAGGCTGTTGAATCAAATTGATTTTGGAATATATGTGGGACAGTGTTCACAGTACGTGTAACCGACCTTCGCGGGTTTTGGACAAATTTTAATCAAGTGTTGAAAAATAAACTTGTAAACAAAATGAAATATTATGTCTATTGGACCACCCCTTGACCCATAAGAACATCCCACGAGATTATAAAGCTAACTAAACCTCAAAAAGTCTGATAAAGATGATGAAAAATACTAATTCGATGAAATATCGAATTAAGTTTTCAAATTAAAAAAAAATGTATGTTTAGCAACTTTAATTAGAATGCTTTTTTCTGAATTGAAGGGTATTTTTGTTTTCCCAAAAAGGTTTTTTTATGTCTTATTGTTTTGAAGCAATATTCAAATTTACATACATCGTGCTCTTCATAAGTCGATATTTCTATAACTCGATATCTCCACTAGTCGATGTCACGTAAGAAGGAAATTTCTCTCCGTAACTCGATATCTATTTCAAAATCTTTCTTATTTGGGGAAACGTGGTCTTATTCTTATTTGGAGATAAAAAATACTTGCAAATTGTAATAAAAGGTGAAAAATATGAAAATAAAAAAAAAATATTGCCAGTCAAAATAATATGCTTTTTCGAGCATTTCAAACAAGTTTGTAAAGTACAATCAACAAAATAATATTATTTTCTTATAGAGGTGATCATTTATGTATTTGAAATACAGAAATTTGTTCCTTTGATTTTGTGATTTTTCGTTTCGATACATTCTATAACTCGATCATTCTATAAGTCGATGTTCCCTTGAATATCGAGTTATGGAGAGTTGACTGTATATAAAAAAGTAAGCGTTGCACATAGATAAAAAATACGCATTTAAAAAAAAAACTCTGATTGAGGAGTTCAGAAAACTAAATTTTCTCGTTATAGTGTTGTCAAATTTCGTTGAATGTGTTTTTTATTATTAAAAAAAAATGATACAATCGTGTTTAACAGCCATATTCCTGTTTGAAAAAAAAAAAACGAATTCTTCATACAAAATCGCAAGCAATATCAAAACTAGACGAGAAGTTTACGGCTCAATGCAACCTAAAGGCAATAATTATACAACCAATAGACCACTGTTTTTAACCGAGGATAATTCCTCCCTAGGTCAACTAGTCTAAAGAGAGAGGGGGGATGGCTATTAGAGTGATGCAAATTTCGAAATGTTTGCTCCCCTATGCTTAAACGATTTTAATTATGGTAAATAGCATCCTCCCAAAGTTTGAAGTGATTCGGAAGAAATTTGACTGTGCACACGCCATTTGAAGTTTATATGGAGATTACTATGGAAAACGCCAATCTTTTGTGTTCAGCCCTCTAACACGTCATCATAATATTTTAGATAAAAGAGAACACACTCATCTTATGTGAAAACTTCCCAGCTACAACTTTGCCAAAGACCACTTTTTGATTGGGCCTCACGATAAATTGTTATTCATAAAGTTGGTTTGCATGTAGCATGCTTCACCAACTGTTCGGCAGGCAACAGCGGTGCTCCTGGCGGGAAGCATAGATCAAAGTAATCCAGGCTACTATGTTCTACAGCAAAAAGCAGTGTTGCTCTGAAAGTAATTGAATGATCATCTCAGCACGAATTGGACTTTGTTATCAATAATAACAAATAATCCTTACGTCCCATCGAAATGTGGTCTTTGGCAAAGTTGTAGCTGGGAAGTTTTCACATAGGACGAGTGTGTTCACTTTTACCTAAAATATTATGATGACGTGTTAGAGGACTGAACACAAAAGATTGGCGTTTTCCATAGTAATCTCCATATAAACTTCAAATAGCGTGTGCACAACCAGATTTCTTCCGAATCACTTCAAATTTTGGGAGGATCATTTTCATCATAATTGACATTGTTTAAGCATAGGGGAGCAAAAACTTCAAAATTTGCATCAGTCTCATGGCTATAGTGGTTTCCTATTTCGCCATATGTGAATTTTAGAAATGAAAGCTTCTAGAATCTACATATGGCCTAATAGGATACCACTATAGCCATACTGATGCACTTTCCAAGAGTTCTGTCAGATGGATTCTGACCCGGATGATATACTGCCGGATAGCCCTTGGTCGGCTGAACATTTTTGCTGAAGACATCCACTTTCTAGCTCATCAGGATCTTGAGATATAGATAATTGCAGAAAATTTGTTACTAGCGCCACCTCGCAGAGAAATTTTCAATTAGGTTTGATACTGCCGGGTAGTCCTTGGTCTGCTGAATAACTTTGCTGAAGGCACCAACCTTTTGGCTCATCAGGATCTTTAGATATTGATGATTGAAGAGCATTTGTTACTAGCGCCACCTAGCGGAGAAATTCCCAATTAAGATTGTTACTGCCGGATAGTCCTTGGTCTGCTGAAGAGCCTTGCAGAAGACACCATCCTTCTAGCGGATCAGGATCTTGATATATAGAAGATTGAAGAGCATTTGTTATTAGCGCCACCTAGTGGCAAAATTCTCCCAATTAGGTTTGTTACTGCCGGATAGCCCTTGCTCTGCTGAATAATTTTGCTGAAGATACCATCCTTTTGGCTCAACAGGATCTTGAGATATAGAAGATTGAGGAAAATTTGTTACTAGCGCCTCCTAGTGGAAAAATTCCCAATTAGATTTGATACTGCCGGATTGCCATAGGTCTGTTGAACAACTAAGGCGAAGACACCAAAATTCTAACTCATCAGGATCTTGAGATATAGAAGATTGAGGAAAAATTGTTACTAGCGCCGCATAGCAGAGAAATTCCCAATTAGGTTTGTTACTACCAAAAAGCCCTTGTTCTGCTGAACAAGTTTGCCGAAGACACCAACCTTCTAGCTCATCTGGGTCTTAAGATTTCAGTTCAATTGATGATTTGGTCAATTTTGGTAACGCAAGACAATTCGGAATAACTCTGGAACCGCTTGGACCATATGCTCAAGTTTTCTGGACCATAAACATGAAGAGTTTTTCGGAAAGTTCTGAAAATTTCAACAAAATCGATCGAGAAACAAAAAGGTTATGCACATTTTAGTGTGGTTTTTGCATATGAATGTGAATCAGAATTTGAATTTTAATCTAAATCCAAATCTGAACCTAAATCTGATTCCAAATCTTAATCTCAATTTGAATCCAAATCTAAGTCCAAATCTGAATTCAACTCTGAATTTAAATTCCAAATTTGACTTAAAATCTGAATCCAAATAAGAATTCAAATCTGAATTCAATTTTTAATTGAAAGCTGAATCTGATTCCTAATCTGAATTCCAAATCTGAATCCAAATCTGAATCCAAACCTGAACCAAAATCTGAATCTTAAGTTTATATCAAATCCGATATCATTCTAAAACTAATTTCTGATTCTGGAACCGAGTCCAAATTTGAATCCAATTCAGAATCCAAATTTGAATTCAAATCTGAATCAAAATCTGAATCCAAATCAGAATCCAAGTCTGAATCCAAATCTGAATCCAAACTGAATCTTAATCTAAATTCAAATCTGAATCCAAACTGAATCTTAATCTGAATTCATATCTGAATCCAAGTCTCATTCCAGATCTGAATCCAAATCTGAATCCAAATCTAATTCTTAAACTGAGCCCAAATTTGAATACAAATCTGAATCAATGACCATTTATTTATTTACTGCTTTAGTCAACAGGTGAAGTTCCCACCCCAATGACAATTGATCTTAAGTCTAAAAGCAAAAAAACCAAAACAAACATTTCACATGAATTAACATAAAAATTGTCTAAAATTACACTTATTTGTTCCACGCGACACATTAAAATTAAACACATGATAACAACTATTAAACACACGGGACATGCTACGCATTGGTTCGTGAAGGCCATAATTTGTTCTGGCGGAAGGAATGTTCAGAAATGGATGAAACCGGAGATTTCGGCGACGAGTGTTGATGTCCAATGAACTGAGCAGCAGAGGGCTGTCTATCGATCCTTGCAAAAGGTCAGAGATGAAGCACGCCTTTGCTACATTGCGTCTAGGTTCCAGAAGGTCCAGATCAATAAGTTTGCAGCGGCTTTCATAGCTTGGCAAGTTCAGTGGATCTCTCCACCTAAGTCGGCGAAGGGCGAAGCGCACGAATTTGCGTTGAATGGCCTCAATTCGTTGAATCTCGTTCCTGTAGAATGGTGACCATACAACCGATGAGTATTCCAGGATAGGGCGTACAATTGAGCAGTATAAAGCTTTCAGGCAATACACATCGGTGAACTTTTTGCTGAAGCGGAACAGAAAACCCAGCTGCGCAGAAGCTTTCGAGACGATGTAAGCAACATGATCCTTAAAAGTCAGCTTAGTGTCCAATAGAACGCCTAAGTCCTTCACCGTAGTTACACGTTGCAGTTCGACACCAGCCAAACCATAATTAAACTGTAGAAGTGTGCGTCTGCGGCCAAATGAAATCACTGAGCACTTGGACACATTTAGGGACATCCTGTTGATATTACACCATTCTGCGAATATTTCCAACTGATGTTGCAAAAACTCAGAATCTTGCGGTTTATTGATTGTGCAGTAAAGCTTTATATCATCAGCGTAAGAAAGTTTTAGGCAGTCCAGAATAAAGTTGACATCGTTCATGTAGAGCAAAAACAAGAAAGGCCCGAGGTGGCTGCCTTGAGGTACGCCAGACCAGACCGAGAAAGGCATTGAAACATGTTCGCCAATTTTGACGGACATGCTTCGTCCAGTCAGGTAGGATTTCAGCCAGAGAAGCATGTTGTCATTCAAGCCCAGTTTGTCAAATTTCGCAATTGCAATTTGATGGTTCATCTTATCAAACGCTGCCGATAAATCGGTGTGTATCGCGTCTACTTGGTGACCAGATTCTATTTGGCGTATCACGAATGAGGTAAAGCAAGTCAAATTGGTTGTCGTTGAACGTCTAGACATAAAGCCATGCTGATTTGGCGATATGTAATGAGAGTAGCTCTGAGTTAGTTTGCGAAGAACAATTAACTCAAACAATTTAGATGTTGAACTCAGTGCAGCAATTCCACGATAATTCGAAACGCTCTGTCTACATCCTTTTTTAAGGTGAAGATCAATCGAAGCCAAACCTCAAATTTTCAAGAGCACAAATCTGGAGAACCAAACATCCGTTTACGCTGAAAATTTAATCGATTGGTCACTAGCTGGTGGTGACCAATCGATAGAGTTTTCAGCTCAAACGGGTGTTCGGTTCTTCAGATTTGTGCTCTTGAAAATTTGAAGTTTGGCTTCGTTTCACCTTCACCTTAAACACTGGAAAAACATAGGAGTGTTTCCAGCAGTCCGGGAAAACGTTAGTACTTAGAGATGTGTTGAATAATTTTGCCAGCGGCGATGCTAGTGAATTCATACAGCGTTTGAGGACTAGAGAGGGTATGCCGTCAGGGCCAAATCCAGTAGACGATTTCAGTTCCTTTCCAGCCGCGATGACCATGTTGTCAGTGATAGTGAACTGCTCTACTGATGCAGGTAGTCGAGGAACATTTGTGGTGGCATTGGCTATGTCTTGAGGGTGGAGATGCTCATTGATGAAAACGTTGCTGAACTGGGTGCGAAAAAGATTTGCAATGTCCATGGTGGAATTGAATTCGTTCAGGCCATCGGTCATCGTAGAGGGCAATCCGACCTCCTTTCTTTGCTCATTTACATAACGCCAGAAACTTTTAGGGTTAGTTTTGAGGCGGTTTTGCAAACGGTTTTGGAAAGAGTTGTACAGACGATTATTGAGTTTCTTGTATTCGGCATTCACTTCCATGTATGTTGCTCGCGTAGAGTCTGTACGGTACTTGCTATGTCGCCGAAGAGCTGATTGTTTCATTCTTTTCAGATGGTTAAGTCCGGTATTCGACCACGCTGGCTTGGGCATATCGCGCCTGAGCTTGACTGGAACGAACTGGTCAATAGCGTACATCAGAATACCAGACAAGGTCGACGCAGCGAGACTAGCTTCAGAATCGTGGAGCGCTTCGTCCCAGTCAACATTCGCAAGAAAATTATTCATTCCGGAAAAATCGGCCTTGCTGAAGTCGTAGTTGACACCTTCAGTTGTATCACGGAAGCGTAGTTGTGGTCTTATCGCAATTTTCGTCAGCACAGGTGGATGGTGCCTACACATTTTTACGAGTGGGGACGTAGCCTGCATTACCACACAGTCGTTTTGTATTTCCTCAATGAAAAAGCACAGATCCAGTATGCGATTATTTTCGTTTTCCACATCATTCATCTGGCGGAGTCTAGCGGTACTATACGCGTCAAGAAGTTTCCGCGAAGCCAGGCTAATCGAGGATCGGGTTGCGACGGGAAAAAGATAACCGTGAAAATTCCGTTGCCAAAAGATCGCACTTAAGTTGTAGTCACCCAGAATAACAAGTTTGTCTCTTGGTCCCATTTGTGAGACCACCCAATTCAGGGAGTCGAGATGTTTTTCGATCACAATTTCGTCATTTACACGATCTGGTGGAATATAGACCACGCATAAATATAGCATTGCATCAACAGTGCTGATAGCGATCCAAACTTGCTCAACCATCGAACTTCCAGGAGGATCTATCACATGGGATTTGTAGTTTGAACGAACGGCTAGCAAAACTCCACCTCCTGAGCATTTATCACTATTCGAGGATGACCTATCTTGTCGATAGACGTAATAAGAGTCGTCAAACAGTTGTCTAGTAGAAGTATTTCCGTTAAGCCAGGTTTCGGTAAGGGCGTAGATGTCGTAGCAACCGTCACTGAAGGCCAACTGATACTCGGCAAGAGAGCTGTTGATCCCGCCAACATTTTGATAGTACATTAGAATATTGGTAGGAGCCGACGCATCATTTCTCGCATTGGTTGCGGCCCTAGGGATTGAAGAATCGTCAGGACAAGACACACCATTATTGGATAGATACTTGCCATCGCAGGTGGCTTGGAAGACCCCTTCACCAACACTAGACTCAGGGCCGGGACGACTTGGATGGCACGAACGACATTGCTGCAACGTTTCTTCGACGACACTCGATGGCGCGACTGAGCTAGGTGGACCAGGGGCTTCCATAGTGCTTAGTGTCGAGCGTCCCGGGTTAGATGTTGATGAGCATGATGAACGGTACGAATACGATGCGATGGGTACAGAGGACATCGTTAATGTACTGGAAGCGGGGAGACGATCAGGAAGAGTTTGTTCTATTGAGTTAGAGTACTTGCCTGGAAAAGCAGGCTGGAGAACCCCTTCCACAGATTCGACAGCAAGACCACGACGACTCCGATGAACGATGGCTGCAATTGGCTGGACTGCGCCGATCTGAGAAGAGGTCTCCATTGTGCTTTCTACGGTGCGTCGTGGTTTATTATTTTGTGGTCAGCAGTCAGCAGTGTCAATGGCGGCTTGATGGGGAGTTACTTCGGAATCTGATGTAACAAGGATCGATGGAGTACTTGGTTCGGGCATCCAATAGTTCCGTTCGTTGGTGTTTTCGAATTCGCGGAAGAGAATTCCGCTTGGCCATGAGGAAGGGTCGAGGGCTGCTGTTCGATATTCAGGATCAATGCCGACTTTGAATGAAATGAAATTCAACGAATTCACATCTGTTCCCTGCTTGATTAGAGGAATAGCTTTTGCTGAATTGCATTGCAGGCTCTCTTTCGTTAATTTTTCAACTGCATCTGGTTTAACGCTAGGATGCAGTCGAGAGAGGTAAATCCAGAACAAAGCAGTTGGCTGTGGCACGGTTGCAATACTGACAGAGTCAGTCGCCTTTGTACCACCAAGAAGAGGCTTGGTAACTTGAGGATCATTTTCCATCCGGCGGCGCTTTGATGCGCGACGATTGATAGAGGCGGGATGTAATGGAGTGACCGAGTTGAATTGATTCGAAAGCTGAGCGATTTGTTCACTATGCTTCATTAATTCCCGTTTCAGTTCATCGTGAGCAGCTTGTTGATTTCTGGTGAGCTCATTTATCGTGTTTCCGACGGAAGAGATGGCATTTCGGAAGCGCGTTAACTTCATCAACTTCACGCATTCATCACACATCCAATTCAAATTAGATGAATCATTAATGGCTTTGATGATATTTTTGTCGATGTTTGCGCATCGCAAATGAACGACATGATCACAGAATCCCATGCAAATAATCACTTCTTCGCCACGCTTGATCGATTTTGCGCAGCGGTCACATGCAGCGGTCATTTCGACGAGATGATTGGCCCTTATTCTAGCACACACTTGATATTTTATGCTAGCGTAAGTCCAATGCACGGATGCGAGTGTGTATGTGCACCACTACTTCGAAGACTACGAATTTAACTTGCGTGCAAGTCGAGTAGGTGAAAGCACACTAGCTGCGCAGCTTGCAATTGTAGTTTACGCTATCCACCGGGGTGCGTCGCTTTGGTTTAATTCAGCGTGGAGAGCAGTATTGGTATTGTTTATCAGCAAAACGAAGTACGACTTAGCGCAATTAGCGATTATATCACAAAGGCACTAATCACAGACGTTGACTCATAAACGCTCGATTCACTGAACGTATACAGTACACGGGGAACAGAAACGGCGATTTTAGGATGTGGTTAACAAATAAAACGAAGCTTAAATACGAGACCGAATACAATTTGCATTACGTACAAGTAGCAGTGATGCCAATTTTCCAAAATCCAAATCCAAATCCTTATTCAAATTGGAATACAAATCTGAATCCATAGTTGAATTTAAATTTAAATCCAGAATTGAATTCAAATCTGAATTCAAATCTGAATCCAAATCTGAATCCAGATCTGAAACCAAATCTGTATCCAAATCTGAATCCAATTCTGAATCTAAATCTGAATCCAAACTGTATCCACATCTGAATCCAAATCTGAATCCGAATCTAAATCCAAGTCTGAATCCAAATCAGAATCCAAAACTGAATCCAAATCTGAATCCAAATTTAAATCCAGATCTGAATCCAAATATGAATCCAAATTTGAATCGCAGTCTAAGCCCAAATCTGAATCCATAACTGAAATCAAACTGAATCCAAATCTGAATCCATATCTGAATCCAAATCTGAGTCCATACTTGAATCCTAATCTGAATTCAAATCTGAATACAAACCTATATCCAGATCTGAATACATATATGAATCCAAATCTGAATCCAAATCTGAATCCAAACTGAATCTTAATCTGAATTCAAATCTGAATCTTAATCTGAATTCAAACATGAATCCAAATCTAAATCCAGATCTGAATCCAAGTCTGAATCCAAATCTAATTCTAAAACTGAGTCAAAATTTGAATACAAATCTGAATCCAAATCCTTATTCAAATTGGAATACAAATCTGAATTCATAGTTGAATTTAAATTTAAATCCAGAATTGAATTCAAATCTTAATTCAAATCTGAATCCAAATCTGAATCCAAATCTGAAACCAAATCTGTATCCAAATCTGAATCCAATTCTGAATCTAAATCTGAATCCAAACTGTATCCATATCTGAATCCAAATCTGAATCCAAATCTAAATCCAATTCTGAATCCAAATCAGACTCCAAGTCTGAATCCAAATCAGAATCCAAATCTGAATCCAAATCTAAATCCAGATCTGAATCCAAATATGAATCCAAATTTGAATCCAAATCTGAATCCATATCTGAAATCAAACTGAATCCAAATCTGAATCCATATTTGAATCCAAATCTGAATTCAAATCTGAATACAAATCTAAATCCAGATCTGAATACAAATATGAATCCAAATCTGAATCCAAATCTGAATCCAAATTTGAATCCTAATCTGAATCCAGATCTTAATCCAAATCAGAATCCTAGTCTGAATCCAAATCTGAATCCAAACTGAACCAAATCTGAATCCAAATCTGAATCCAAATCTAAATTCAGATCTGAATCCAAATATGAATCTAAATTTGAATCCAAGTCTGATTCCAAATTTATATCCTAATCTGAATTAAAATCTGAATCCAAATCTAAATCCAGATCTGAATCCAAGTCTGAATCCAAATCTGATTCGAAAACTCCAAATTTGAATTCAAATCTGAATCCAAATCTAATTCCATAGTTGAATTAAAATTTAAATCCAGAATTGAATTCAAATCTAAATTCAAATCTGAATCCAAATCTGAATCCACATCCAACCAAATCCGAATCAACATATAAATGCCAATCTCCAAATATAATTCCATAGTTCAATCCAAATCTGAATCCATAACTTATTTTAAATCTGAATCCAAATCAGAATCCAAGTCTGAATCCAAATCTGGCTCCAAATGTGAATCCTAATCCAATCCAAAAAGGTTTTTTTCCACATGGATCTTGCTTTTGGTCCAGTCCAAATGTGGGACAATTTTCCCAACTTTTTTATCGAACTCCTCGAGGCAGCGGATACTAAATAAATAAACAACAACAAACTGCTGACTGCGCGGTTACCCGCCTAACTGGCTGGTTGAGGTTGTATATACATATGCAAAAAAAGCTATCCATTCGAGTGGAATTTTCCACCAAATCGTGAGAGTTTTGCGCGTGTCTCGGTCCCATAGCTCCCGGGATCCAATGTGGGTGCAGTGCGGCACATGTGGAAGGAAATATTGTCTCCGATAAATCTAACCGCTTGTTTACGCCTTAATTGTAGATAGCACGTCAAGTGAATTGAACTAGAGGCCCGGTTGGGCAGTTGGCAAGGGTTATGGAATCCGATTAGCAAAACCGGGAACTATTAGATAAACAGTTAGGGCTGCATTTGACACATGGAATGTGAAGCTATATATGTATGGATTGAGCTTGGAAATTGAATTCGGAGGAACTCGATTGCTTGATTTGATTGCAAAATTATGACTATAGTTTATCAGTGGGATCAACTTCCATTCGAAAAAGAAGAAAAACTTGTTCAAAATGATGAGTTAGCATTCCTAAGAAGTTTTTATTTGATAAAGGGTAGTTATGTTTTTTTATCTTCATTAACGAGATTTTTAGTCCTGAGCTAGTTCATCTCTTGATCAACGGCTCTACTCTCTTGCGGAAGGAAGTTGTCACTATAATCTTGTTTGTTATAACTGACTATCTCGGGGATGGGATGCGATCCCAGCTCCTCGGCATGAGAGATGTGCCAGTTATGGTTATAGTGGATCCCTATTTAGCCATACGTGAGTTACTACATCGAAATTTCTAGCCGAATTATTTTCGGACTATTCACCCAGTATACGATGTGAGTTGTACAAAATTTTAGCCTCAAATAAGCACTTTTGAGTTCCTAGTAATTTTTAGAAATTTTAGTTTCTTCCCATACTGCCTTAAAATGCGCACTTGGTGGTCCATTTACGCAATGCCTACTTTTGTCGAATGTTACAAATATGCAGTTATGGGCAGTTTAGTAACTTTGCCGAAAAGCCATTTTCTAAATAGACAGGCTCCTGAGATTTCTGCAAACCAGAATAAAATGTGTCATGTTCACTGGTGGCACCTAGCGGTAACATTCTGAATTAAATGAGGTATTATCAGATAGCACTCCACCTCTTTACCACAACTTCACCGAAGAACCCAGGTTTCTAAATCATCTGGATTTTGAGATATATCGATTTCAAATTGTGTCTACTCGAACCATATTTAGTGCGCTTAATATTATGCGACTTCTATGTAAATTTGTCGATTTCATCGTATTACAAAGGGTAATACTGTGAACAAAAACTGTTGAGTATTGTCCTAAAGAAGTTTCTTTACAAATACATTTCGGTTTGGTGTCAATAGGTTTTTTGTAGCAAAATGATAGCATTTAAATCACAACTGTTGTACAAAGTACAACAGCACGAAGCCCGAAAATTAATTAAGTCTATGAAAATCTAGAGAAAATCTTCATGAAGAAATCATTACAAGCCTCTTTGAATAAATCTCCGGAGAAATCTTTAAAAAAATACAGTAGAAATCCATGAAAATTTCTGATGAGCATTACTGGAAGTTTTCTTGAAGGAGTTCAGGCATGAATCCTAAAAGCATACCTTAGAAAAAATGGTGAGATTTCTGGATTTTTTTGTTGAATTGCAGGAGGATTGTCAACAGCTCGAGTTAACTGGAGTAATCTCTGAAAAACGGTGTTGAAACATGCTCAGAGTCATCCTTGAAAAAATATTGAAGAAACCTTAAAAGAAACACCTAAAGGAGTTCTTTCGGAATAAATGTGGAACAGTACATGACCATTTCTTGTTCATTGTGTTCAGTTGATGCGATCTCTGGAGAAATTGCTGCAGGAATGATGGAAATATTTATGAAGGATGTATAAAAAATGTAATATAAGAACATCAAAAGAATATAAGAAGAAATAAGAAAAGTATAATAAATTGCTACTTAAATTCATAGCAAAATTTTGCTAAATTATTTGAGAGATTATAGGATGAATTTCATATCATAATTCCGGAAATATCTGAGAAAGTTATATATGAAAATTGATGGAGAAACATATTCAAGTAAGAACTATTACAACTTTCCATGAAAAAAGCGCTCATCAAAATTAACTAGTAATTTTGACAGTATCTTGATATATACAGTAGGGTGCCAATGGAATGTATGGGAAAAATTTTGCCATCGAATTTCTAAAAAAAGTAGTGCTCAAAAGTTTTGTCTCATCGAAAAAAGTCCCCATGCAAAATTTGAGCTCAATCGGACTTTATTAAGTGGACCCCCAAAGCGGTCAAAGTTTGGCTTTTTTGACCCATGAAAAATCTCCCAAGGGGGGGGGGTACATGAAATTTCCGAAATCGAAATTTTTTTTTTGATGCCAGATGTCTTAGAAAAGCATGAAACGTCGAGATCTGGTGTTATCTGGAAAATTTTTTTTTTTGAAAAAATCGAACTTTTAGGACTTAGAAAATTTTTAAGTTGGGGGAGTGAATTGAATTTGAAATGAACGATTTGAATTCAATTGCTGAGAAATTCAAGGCAATAGTACTGAAACGTATCCTAAATCATTGTTGGCCACTGAAAGCATATTATATGTGATATTTCATTAGGGTGGTTCATTTACTTTCCATTAGGGTGGTCCTTTTTGTTGAAAAATTAAAAAAAAAATGAATTTTAATTGAATATTGAATACAACAGTATTGGAACATCTCTCACATTATCGTGAGCCATTTTCTACATTTAATATGTGGTATTTTATTAGGGTGGTTCACCATAAGGGTGGGCCTTTCCATAAGGGTGGGCCTTTCCATAAGGGTGGGCCTTTCTGTCGAAAAATCATAATTTGAATGGGATATTAAAAACAGAGTAAAGTGGGGCAAAAGTTCGAGTAGGGCAAGAGTTTCTTTTCAAGATTTCTAGCTCAATTCAAAACAAAACTTATAAATGTCATGGTGGTTTGAATGCTATTCAAGTAAGAGACTTTCACACCAAATATCATAAAAATTGATTGAGTTTTGGAAAAGATAGGGCTATTTGTTGTTTTTCGACGTGAATATTGTAATTTTTAATCAAACTTTCGTTGCATGGAACCAATTGAAGATAAAATCTTTTTCAATATTTTATGTAAGGGCGTTTCTAGGCCTATCATAAGGATGCTTTGAGGTGTATTAGTTTTTGCATAAATGCTTGGTCACAATTTCTGGCCCATAGTGGGGCAAAAGTTCGAATCAGAGGGGCAAAAGTTCGACCCATGTATAAACTCACGGAAAAATGTGCAAATTGCCTAAAATCCACATATTATCTTCAAATTTAGCAACATTTGTCCGGTCGTGCGAAAAATGTCACCAAAATTTTACATTTCCATTTAGTTTTGCGAAAAACTGCTATTTTTGAGTATACTACAATAAACCCTGTTTTGAGCAATTTTTTGATGAACATTAAGTGTGTATTTTTCGTCAAACTTAAGTTTACGGCTGGTGTAAAGTATGCCTGTCGTAAAAGTATCGATATTTTGTGTATTAGTCAGCGAACTTTTGCCCCACACCGGTGGGGCAAAAGTTCGTTTAAGACAATCAATTTTGAAACTGTTATAACTAAAACTGGATAAATATTTTTGCACAAGTTTGTTCAGCAAAATTACAGCCAATATGTTGAAGGTTCACTGTATGGTATTTGTTTTGTTTTAACTACTATTGTTTTCCTGGAAACTTTGATTATACCACTAAGGTCGAACTTTTGCCCCACCTTACTCTAGTATTTTATCACCTATTTCATCATCGTAGGCCATTTCCTTCATTAGATTCGTGATATTTCATTGGGAAGGCTCACTTATATTACATTACAGTGGTCCTTTAAAAAAAATGAGAATTTGAATGGAATAGTAAATACAAGAGTAACTAAACATCTCCTATGTCATCGTAGGCCACTGTTTACATATAATATGTGATATTTCATTAGGGCTTTTGTCCTCGGTTTTGCATAAGGGTGATCATTTAATTTGCAAATTAAAAGAAATATTCTCAACAGATCTAACAAATCAACTTTGTTTGTATAGTTTTGAATCATGATTCTTTATTGGCATGCAACTCTTCGTTAAGATATTTTCATTAAGGTTTTCTTTTGAATAGTTAAAATAAAACGTTCCAATAACAATAATCAGTGAATTCAGTGAAGCACAACTCTAACTGCCATAATCAAAATACAGATAAAAAAGGAATGAAATAATTTTTGACGTATTCAAATTATGACAATAGCTTGATGGGCGACGATGAAGGGCAACAAAAGTGTTTACACGATTACACGATACACGGTACACGATTATATTTTCAAAAGAGATTCTCAGCCTTGGGCTCCTTTATTCCCGAAACAAAAGTACGTTGCCTTCTGCTTGCTATAGTACACGCGATTCGGTTGTGACAAAGTAGGCAATTCCAGTTTTAACAATCAGTTCTCGTTTATTCTTCAAAGATATAGCGAAAAGCTCCTGCTTTTTCTACTTACATAGAATATAAGTTATACCTAAAGTGAAGAAAATCAAATCGTTAGATTTTTGTCTATACCTAAGCGTGTTAAAAATAGAAGTTCCAAATAAATTGTATTTCAGTGGTGAATAAGAAAAGCAATTCGTGTGTCAAAAAAATTTATCAAGGCGTGTGCAAGCGTTTTTTGTTAAAAATGGAGGATATTCGGCTAGTTGGAAAATATCTACCTTTGTTCCCCGAATCTGCAAATTTGCCGACGTACAGTGAAGTATTCCGGAAATTCATGTTTCATTTGCGAGCAGAGAAGCAAAAGCCTAGAGCTAGCGCCCAGTTAACAACACAAGCTTTGAAGACATCATGGAACAAAAAGCATTTGAACCATTTGATCGACGACGTGACAGTGAAACAAAAAATCTTGCGATACTATGAAACTTGGAAAAGCTTGCAGAAGCACATACTAAGGATGTCGGCGAAAGAAACTGAAAAGAGAAATGAATTCTCTCATTCATTGCGGAACCTTTTCGACATCGCGAAGAAGTATAAACCAAAAACTAAAGAGGAGAAAAAAGCATCTCAGTATTTGCAAGAACAACGAGAACAATCCACTCTTCCAACAACAACTGAGACTGGTCCAACGGAAACTATCTCATGTAGTGATTTTGAGGAGGAAGCTAATCTACAGGCAACAGAAGAGACTAATCCACCAACTTGCTCACTTAGAAGCAAGTCTACAGCAAAAGAAAACATTGACTGGTAGTGATTTTGAGTCCTCATCTCAAACCCAGAGTGAGTCCTTTACTTCGATCGGTACTATCGGCGAAGATTTACAGATACCAGGTAAGTGTGAATTGAATACATTGCAAATATGTTTTAAAATGTTTTTCATGGATTCTTATACTTTTGATTTTTATATTTTCATCTAGGTCCTTCAAAATCATCTTCAACTCTTAAACCACAATTAAAAAACGTTATTACTGTCGATGTGGCTGCTGCTTTGGACCGCTGCAAAGTGAGTGATCGAAATGCGGTATTTCTAATTTCATCTATAGCGAAATCTATGGGACACGACGTTTCAACATTATTGTTGAACAAAAAAATTGTTCCATGCTCTAGAGATTCCGGAATCCTTGTTGGAAACTGATATTACGCAGTGGAATTGCAAAAAAGTATATGAAGATGCCAAAAGACGTATTCAAAGTTTGGAAGTAGTAAATGACAATGCGGAACGAGGTATTGCATTAATTAAAACATATAATTCGAAATTGTCAACCGATGAAAATCAGACACAGTACATTTTGCAATTAGTCGAAGAACATCGAAAAATGTATAAAAGTCCAAACAAATCAGATGTAATTTAGGAAATATATGCGATGTAATGTACCAAAAACTACCAACATGATATTTTTTTAATAACACAATTCCTTTCCTCTCCCTTTCGTTGCTTACCTTATTGCTACTAGAACCATTGCAAAATCTAACAGTTCCCCATCTTAAGGGCCCCGGGGTTACAGTTCAGAACCTTCTCACCAATCACTCTGATTTTTTTTATCTGAGCTTGCAAAGATGGTACAAAACTGAATTGGAAAAGTCACTGAGGCTCAATGCTTGATCTCTGAGATGAGTGCATCTGAAATCACGAATTAGCAAGCGGATTTTGTATGAGACGAGGACTCCGAACTGGTTCAGCTTAGTGAATTGTTGCATTCCGAATGAAAATCACGCAAAACTTTTCAAAAGGACCTTTCTAACAATGAGAGGCTTTCTAGAAAACTCTTTTGTTGTTAGCTAAGTTACCTTTACATTTTTCGTCGAACATTACGCAAATATTATGTAGTAGTCCACACCATAATCTTTCGGTCTGTAGATATTAAGGTTGAAATTTTTACAATGACACCATAATTAAGGAAAGTGGACGAGACTTTTGCGAGAAATCATGGTTTCAAACTATACGAAAAATGATGCACCCTAATGGAAAATGAGAGAAACTCCCTAATGAAATATGTTAACAGTGTCCTACGATGATGTCGCATATCAAATGGAACTAGAGGTGAATGAATTCAGAGGAATTTAAAGCCTCTCTAAACAAAAATGATGACAATGGCCTACGATTATAAAAGAGGTTTTAAAATACTATTGTGCTAAAAAAAGGATTAAATTCAAAATTTCTTGATTTTTATTATTTAATTTTCGGCAAACGCCAATGGAAAATAAGTGAGCCACCCTAATTAAATATCACGAATCTAATGAAGGAAATGCCCTACGATGATGAAAGAGGTGATAAAATACTACTGTTTTTAAAATCCCATTCAAATTATGATTTTTCGACAGAAAGGCCCACCCTAATAAAATACCACATATTAAATGTAGAAAATGGCTTACGATAATGTGAGAGATGTTCCAATACTATTGTCTTCAATATTCAATTAAATTTTTTTTTTAATTCTTCAACAAAAAGGACCACCCTAATGGAAAGTAAATGAACCACCCTAATGAAATATCACATATAATATGCTTTCAGTGGCCAACAATGATATAGGATACGTTTCAGTACTATTGCCTTGAATTTCTCAGCAATTGAATTCAAATCGTTCATTTCAAATTCAATTCACTCCCCCAACTCAAAAGTCCCAAAAGTTCGATTTTGTCAAAAAAAAAATTTTTCCAGATAACACCAGATCTCGACGTTTCATGCATTTCTAAGACATCTGACATCAAAAAAAAAATTTCGATTTCGGAAATTTCATGTACCCCCCCCTTGGGAGATTTTTCATGGGTCAAAAAAGCCAAACTTTGACCGCTTTGGGGGTCCACTTAATGAAGTCCGATTGAGCTCAAATTTTGCATGGGGACTTTTTTCGAGGAGATAAAACTTTTGAGCACTACCTTTTTTTGAAATTCGAAAAATCGATTTTCATTGGCACCCTAATATACAGTCATCTTTCCCATACTCGATATCGAGTTTGAGGATCATAGTAAAAGTTGTTTTTAATGGCTACCTCGATAGTCCTTTCAATATCGAGTGATGAAGGGTTGGATGTATAGATTTTTTTAAATGGTAGAAAATGTGTCCGGCCATTTGGCCGAATGCCATCTGACCGAACGGGTCATTTGGCCGAATTACTACCAAAAAAAAATCAAATTTCTACAACAGTGATGTGTAGGATTCATAAGTTTGGCCCAATAACTGATCAGCTAGTTAATTTGTTTATTTTTATCATGTGACGGGACGTCATGTTTGTCGCTTTATAAGTGATCCAAGAGAATGATAAAATCAACCCATTAATTCAGGACAAATTTGTGAATCCCACACATCGCGTAAAGACTCGAAGCTGGTTGACTCGTCTCTGGGTTACCAACGGAGTGCTAGGGTTTCAAATGTTGTATAAAGATTTCATCAGAATTTAGGCTATTCTATTGAGTTATACTAGTTTCATAACTGATGGCAATAATTCACATAGGAGAAGGTAGCCAAAGCTCAAAGCTTTGAGCTAACCTTTATCCAGTAGGGAAGCTAGGTACAGGACACTTCGATGCATACTGACTTTAAAATGGCTTGCTCAATTTTCACCACCTAATAAAAATTCAATTTCTTCAATCTCTTCAAGCTCCTATCCAACTGTTCATTTCCATCATTTGTAAAAATCTTCTATAGACTCCCTTTAACTTTGAGTCGCATTACCGCTATAGCCATAACAAAAAAAATATGGCAATAATTTAGCTTATATTTTTATTGAGAATTTTACCTTCTTTAAATCCTCGGCAGTTCTTTTTAGTTATACTGATACAATAATATTTTGCATCAAACTTGCTTAAATTTTCATAAGAGATTTTTCCTTCTTTTAATCATAAACTGTTCTTTCAAGAGAAGTCGTAAACTGTTTTAGTTACTGTGAAAAGTTGATTACAAATAAAATGCAAAACCCTCTGATGGCAACTATTACTGCTATCAGAGAAGTGAGTGATTGATTACATTCATGATGTTCTTCTTTCAGCACTGACTGTTACTTGAACAAACACTAAAAAGCTAATTGTTTATTTACTATGATGATTTATCCTTCCTTCGGAATAAGCTGAATATGTTCTTTGAAATTCATTACAAATGCTTGCTAGCTGTACTGCCCATACTCGCATAACAGTTCCATATTCTATGGTATTTCCTAAATAAATGGGACTGTTATGCGAGTATGGGCAGTGTAGTTCACTATTAGTTTTAAATTTCAGCCAAACGGTATTCGGACAAATAGCATTCGGCCAAATGGCGTTCGGACAAACGGCATTCGGCCAAATGACCCGGAGCCGGTAGAAACCTTTGAGAACTTCTTGAAAAAAAAAATACTATAGAAATCCCTGGAGAATTTCTTTCCCCATAAGACTAAGAAAACAAATTCAAGTAATACATAGAGTGGTTCTTGGAATAAGCCTCTGAGAAACTCCAGCGGATTGTCATATAGACATTTATGGAGAAATGTATGCAAAACTTTTCTCATGTTTTCGTATCTTTTCTCAGGTATCGTAAAAGGAATTCCTTAAAGATTTCTTTGTTGAATCCATTTCGCATCGCGAGATATTCTTCAAATCATGATCAAGTTACCAGAGGATTTCTAATATATACACTGCCCATACTTGCATGAGAGTCTCATATGTATAGGAAATCCCATAGAATATGGAACTGTTATGCGAGTATTGGCAGTATATGCGAAGAAAACAATGTGATAATCAAAATGTTTCAAGAGAACTCCTTGGAAACAGTTCCAGGATAATCTGGGCTCTTTTTTTGACGAACCGCTGCTGGAATTCTTGAAGATACAGGGTGTTCGCAAATTATACGTACAAACTTTGAAGACATGCCTCTATGCTACCAAGTTCAACAAATTGAGCATTCCTTAATGGTTCAATATCTTCACCTATTATGTACATGAGGAATAAGTTTGACACACTTCCGATGCCAATTATTTATAAAACCAAACCAAATGTGTAAGCGGTTTTAGCGAACGCCGTTTTTTTGAGCTTTATGAAGGAAGAAAAATGTGTTTCGAACTCATAGGATTTGAAACGAATGATTTTCTACTTCCAGCCTATCTTGAAGCCAAGATTCTGTAGATAACCTCAAATAATAATTGGACCTTTAATTTCATCTCTTCTAGAATTTAGGGTGAAAATTTTTGTAGAATGGCTAGCAGCCCCAAGATATAATTTATTCCAGTACGAAGCAATAATTTTCAAACAAATAGAAATATTATTTGTGTTGACATATCTTCTTCTTCTTCTTCTTGGCATTTACGTCCGCACTGGGACAGAGCCTGCTTCTCAGCTTAGTGTTCTTATTTGCACTTCCACAGTTATTAACTGAGAGCTTTCTTTGCCAAAGTTGCCATTTTCGCATTCGTATATCGTGTGGCAGGTACGATAATACTCTATGCCCAGGGAAGTCAAGGAAATTCCCTTTACGAAAAGATCCTGGACCGACCGGGAATCGAACCCAGACACCTTCAGCATGGCTTTGCTTGGTGGCCGCGGACTCTAATCAATCGGCTAAGGAAGGCCCTGGAAGGTGTTGACATATAGTTGTATCTAAAAAGGTACATTGACATTGATTTTTCATTGTTTCCAATGATAGATAATCTTCCCCATATTTCGCTGTTCGGATAATTTACAGACACGATGTATTTTTAAACGAATACTTGAACCATTTCTCGGAAGAACCCATGGTAAAATTCAAAATAAAACTCATTAGGAACCAATGGACGAATCTTTGGAAAAATTTATAGCAGAATCTTTGGAATCTTTGAGGAAATTTTCAAATTCTTCAATGATCAATATTTGGAGGAGTAACTATTGGGGGCCCAGATAGTCGCAGTGATAAACGCCCAGCTATTCAGCAAGGTCATGCTGAGGGTTATGAGCTCAAATCCCATCGGTCGAGGTTCTCTTCTTGAGACAAATTTTCTCGACTTCCCTGGTATCCAAGTATCTCATGCTTGCCACACGATAAACACATGCAAAAATGGTCAATTGATAACGAAAGCTCTCAGTTTAACGGTTAGAACGCTCGCTTAACGCTTAGAACAAATTGCGTAGATTAACAACCTAGAGTATATTTGAATCGACCGATAGGAAGATGTTCGATGGAGAATGGTGATAGTGTGACATCTGATTGTCTGTGAAAGTACTATGGCAGTATTCATAAGAGCACTTTACTGTGAAGCGGGTTCGTCCCTAGTGGAAGAAAAGAAGAAGAGGAAGTGGAATTTCTGGAGGCATCCTGTCGGAATTCCTTAAACAATACTTGGTCGAATATATTGAGATATCTCTGGAATATGTCCTGATGCATCCCATGGATGAATCCCTGAAGGAATTTTCACATTGAACCCTGGATGTGTTCATGGAATAATCCTTGTATATATTTCAAGATGCATACCAGGAGAAATTATAGTAGGAATGTTTGGAAGTATTTCTTGGAGTAATATAGGCTTAAATACTGTGCTTCTAGCTCGATTTATGACAATTCAGTGGGTCTAAGTATTGTTTGGTAATTAAATTAAAAAAAATAATATTTTTCGATTCCAATTTAAACTGTTCGACTGGATGGCACATTGAATCTTTAGTTGGATTTCTTTTAGAATCATCGCTCTGCTCGAATCTCCTGATGGGATTCTGTTTGCATCTCCTGATGGGATTCTTTTCGAATCTTCAGATGGAGATCTGTTCCATTCCCCTGATGGTATTGTGTTCGAATGCCAGGATGCGATTCAATTCGAATCCCCGCCTGAAATTTTGGTTGAATCGCCTGGTGGGATTTTTCTCGAATCCTCGGATGGGAATATATTTGAGTTCCCGGATGGTATATCGAAGATAACTTACATCGAAACAATGTCTATATCAAGAAGATAAAGAACTATGATTGATCCTGGAATCACACAGAACGGGAGCCAATTGATTAACGAAGATAATTTCTTACCGCAGCTAATTAAACCACCTTCCGAACCCAAGCATCGAATGCCGCTCTTCATTAGCAGTCAATTTATTCCGCCGCCGTCAAACTAGAAAACTTCAGCGGCATGCCGTTGCCTGCAATTTACCACGGCATTGCTGATTACAGATTGCACTACTATGAACGAAACCTACAAAAAAAAATCCATCTCTCTCAGAGCACATCATTCACCCGATCAAGACGACGACGCAAAAGAACACTGTTCAATTAATCAAAAGGTGAATATTACCTAGGCCCAGCGCCTTTCTGCTATTTCTCACCTGTACCATAATAGCCCCCAAGTTGCATTTTCACGGTGCTCCCTAGTGCGCTTTTATTAGAAAAAAAAAACTTTATCACCAGTCGTTTTCTATGGCCCGCTTTGATGTTACGCCCTTTTGAAGGTGTAAGTCCACAAATTCAATGGAAATCAGTGATATTAAAATGAAATATACTTTCGAAACATGGTTCAAAGTTTGTTTGCATAGTTGTTTGTAACCTCTGGGCGGAGTTTTGATTCGAAAGTTTGACAAAATTTAGAATTACACCCCTTTTTGGGGCCATTGCGAAAACTAGTTTTAAATAGATTATTAGAGCATTCTATTACTGATAATCATGTTTAAATGTTCTCAAGCGGCCTTCCTTAGCCGCGTGGTTAGAGTCCGCGACTACGAAGCAAAGCCATGCTGAAGGTGTCTAGGTTCGATTCCCGGTCGATCAAGGGTCTTTTCTCAATGGAAATTTCCTTGACTTCCCTGGGCATAGAAGTATCATCGTACTTGCCATACGATATACGAATGCGAAAATGGCAGAATGTTCTCAGTTAAGAACTGTGAAAGTGCTCATTGAACAGCTGAGAAGCAGGCTCTGTCCCAGTGAGGACGTAAAGCCAAGAATAAGAAGAAGAAATGTTCTCAATGTATGTCATGAAAGTTCAATAACTATATCTTTATAAATCGCAAAATAACTTTATACCACAATAATCAAAATAGCTAGGTGAAATTGAGCAACCATATTTAACAATTTTTAACTATATGCTGCATCTAAAATGCTTTAGAAACTGCTGTTTAGCCTTCTTTGCTGCTTCATGACTTTGTTGAACAGTAAAATGACCTCAAAATGGAATCCGAAAATCTGTATTGCAGCTATAGAAAATTACTCATATTTGATGGATTTTTTCTGATATTAACGGTTTGGGTAGCACCCTGACTTTATCATCACCGTTCCATCCACCGCCCATCATCCAGTGCGCTGTCATTCTGACACTTTGAAAAGTCGCCTCCGTCAAGCTAATCTTGCGCTTCATTTATTCCGCCAGTCTCCCATATCAATCAGAGGAAGCGGACTGCGCGTGTGCATCTTCTTGCAATTCTTTGCAGAGCACCAGCACCCAGCCCCCCCCTTCCCCCACTCCACAAAACGGGCGAATGTGAGAACTACATTAATCCTAGAGCGCGAGTGGCATTTCATCTCCGTTACGGCCTTTACAATTCGAACACGGGCACATAATGTAAGTAACTGACTTACGACGGTGAGTTGGCAATAAACTAGCGCGCGGTGCTCGACGATTGAACGGCCGATGGATCGGGACCAGGTTCCAACGACGCAGATCGGACAAATCGAGGAAAGTTGAAATGGACGAGAGGAATTTACTATGTTCTGGGATTATAACCATTTTTCTCCCATGCCGGGCTGTCAGTCATGCATTCAATGATTTGCAATCACGGTTTTATGTAGCAGACGAGTAATGAATCGTTCAATGGGATTGGAGTTTGAATCCGTTCCGGATCATTTTGGGTGGGACTCTGTTCGAATCCCCCGATGGAATTCTGTTCGAATCCCCGGATAGGATTATGTAAGGGTATGCGGTATGAGTATTTTCAATGGCGATACGAAACGAAAGGATATGCGGAATTTTCAAAACCGTTCGTAGCGAAACGAAACGAATAGTTGAAATATTCCGTAAGAACCGATACGAAATTCGAATCCTCACGAAATATTTCGAAACGAAACGAAATTTTTCTGAATATTTCGCGAAATTTTTTTGTGTAGTGATAATTTTGGTATACAAACACGAAGCGTTATCAGGAAAGGAGGGTTTTTTTAGAACCCATCGGGCTTAACATAATTTTAATTATATTACGTGCATCTTGCTACTGAACTGCAGTCGATTTGGGTGACAAATAAGTGCCATGATGAAGAGAATTAAACTACCAAAAAAATAACAGGTTCCCCTATCTGCAATAAACTTCCCGCTTTTCTCTCAATAACCGTGTACGCATCAAACGTTGCGACACTCGGGCGTAATCTTGACCAACTTTTGTAAAATATTTTAAAAAATTCGCTTGTTTTTAATTCTATTTCGATGTCATAAAACTTTGAAAAAGACCAACAGAGAAAATATATTTTTTAGTGCTACAGCCAAACGAGCATTGTGTACTACTGCGCAAAATCAGTTGCGTAAACAGTATTCAGCCAAACCATGCTGAAGGTAACTGGTTTGTATCCCGGACCTTTCGGTCTTTTCGCGTATGAAACTTTTATGATTTTCAAGAACATACCTACATGTCTTGTTTGATAAAAGCCCGGACAGGTGGATGTTCTTAAATTATTACAACTAAGGAGTAGTCTCAAACATATTAAACAATGTCAAAAATGTTTAGTTAAGCCCACAAGCGATTTAGTTTTTAGATATACCTTACAATGTAATTAAAAACCATGAAGCGGTTATCTTATGTCACTAACTTCCATTAAATATGAAATAATGCATCGAAAAACTAATCATTACATATGTTTTGCAATTGGATTAAATAGACGAATTAATGTGAAATTTGAAAAAGTTACACGTCTTCTCAGTGAGAATCAAACTCACGACTCCCTGTTCATTAGATAGGGCGCGTTACCCCTACACCAAGGGAAGACTCGTGGACGCATAAGTTAACCTAAATTCAATTTCAGGTCAATAATCACGTGGTCCTCTTTGGCAAAGCGGTTGGTTTTAGGTTTTAGGCATATTGGGCATATGTACTTATGCTTTGTGCATTGAGCAGGGCTGGATTCACAAATGTGGGGGCTCGGGGCCACAGTCTTGGGGGGCCTTTTTCTCAGATTTTTTTTAAAGATAGATACTATGTGACTTAAAAATAATATGCCTTATTATTTATTCTGGGTAAGAGTCAGTTCAAACTGCTTTAAAATCCTGATAAATATAACTTGTTTTCAGAAAACTTTTAGCGACGAGACCATTGAATAAAACAATTTTAAAATTAGAACCAAACCGTGTAATAAATAAAAAAAAAACTAATTTTATAAATTTATGTACTGAACTCCTATGTTCTATGCGTTAAATTCAATGTTTGTACATATTGTGTATTTCTTCAACTAATGATGATGGATTGGCTTTTCAGTTTTGATAAAAATATATTATTTAATTTTGTTCAAGGTTTCGGTTCGTTTGGGCTTTCCTTGTTACAGTTCTCTTGACCAAAACGTTGGACAAAGAAAAATAACAGTTTTTGATTTTGTCAAGATTGAAAAGCAAATACACCATCAACAAGAAACTACAGTCAACCAACCAGCACTTATTCTTTAGACTGCGATGCATAACCCCTCTGAAGACACCGACTCGATTTGATGTAATCGCGCACTCATTAACGCACTTGTGAAAACTTCTGCGATAGTCCAGTGGTAAAAAAATGCACAATATTATCACCAAAAACATTGATTCATTGACCATCTTCTCAGCTTAGTTTAACCCCACTACTGACATTCAATTTTTTTTGTGCAAAGAAATATTTCTATCGCTATAACTTTTTTGTTCATTGATATTTTTGCACCATTTTTCCACAAGCTCTCAAAAAATCTTCAATTTTTGGAATAAGTTTCGATTCTGACTATTGGCGCTTGGTTTTGAAGTTTGTTTAATCAAATTAGGGCTATGTTATGGAAAGTAACAAAGAGCTCCTCTGAACTAATCATACAATTCGGAGTTTTCCCAAAGAAATCGCAAAATTACAAAATTATATTTATCGAGAGATGAGAAAACATCTGGAGCTCGAGATATAGACCTTAGAAAAATTGTAAGGAACTTGTTAAACATGGTGCAAATATACCCAAAACATGAACAATATAGTATTTCAAAAAAATTGTTGTTGTAAGAATTTTGCTGCTAGTAGAGGGGATAAGTTCTGGCATTTTTTCATTAACGTTTTTGTAGTTTGAAACTGAAGAAATCGCTGTGATTCGCTGATTGTTGGTCAAATCACTTTCAAAATACAACATGAATTTGTGTTCACGCCTAATTCCTTGATCCAAGCCATGTTTAGACCTTTCTTAATCCAGGAAAGAATAACCGTAAATTCCTGTGTTTATCCATACTTTAATTGGAATTTAAAATATTCACATTTTGTATGAAAACATTGCAGAAAAAAAATTGCGAAAAATATTGAAAATAAAGGCGTATCAGCTCCAATAAGCAATACAAAACATGATTAATGTTCAAGGTCTTATTTTTTCCTGATCAATCGGGCCAGAATAAATAGTCTATGTGGTGATGCTGAATAAACATGACATGCAAAAGTGCACTTAAAATTATTTAGATTTAAGGAAGGGAATATACTTTTCAAAGGGAGAATCTTTAAACTTCGAGCGACATTTAATCAATGGTTTATGGACAAAAGGTCGAAAGACAAAACGTCGAAAGGACAAAAGGTCGAAAGACAAAAGGTCGAAAGGACAAAAGGTCGAAAATTATTTGCTTGATGGGAAATTTTTCCTTCTTTGAAAAAAGAGTTTCGACCTTTTGTCCCTTCTTTTTTGTTCTTCTACCTTTTGTCCTTTCGACCTTTTGTCTTTCGACCTTCTGTCCTTTCGACCTTTTGTCTTTCGACCTTTTGTCATAGATTCATTTTGAAATTGTCTTCCCTTTTTTTCTGATCAGGTTGAATATTTTCAAATTTTTGGAATCATCTCAACTATTTCAAATTTTTTGGTATGGAAAAAAAAATTTCGACGGTTTCTAGTCGATCTTAAAAGATTGGTTATAAATATATTTAATCATGATTTGTGGTGACCCCTAAAATGTGAGGGCCCAGGGGTCATAGCCCCCTCGACCCACCTATAAATGCGGCCTTGGCATTAAGAAAATGTGAATGGGAGTAAATCTGTAGTCCATAAGTGTCCATGAGAACACTCTTTGGAACTTAACGCCAGGAAGAAGAAGAAAATAAGAAGAACGGAGGAATTAACGGAATAATTGCTGTAGTATTTGGTGGAGTATTAAATTAATTTAAAATTTGAGGAATCAATGAACTATACTTGATAAATCAATCGAGATAAATTTGGAAGAATCGCAAGAGCAAAAAATTCCAAGAGATATTGCAGGAGGAACTTAACAAGGTTCTCTAGTCGAGTTTAATTGTGAATTAATTCCTGGAGGAAACACTGTATAAATGACTGGGAAAATAAATGATAAAAATACCAAGGAAAGACATTTTTTAGAGTAATCCATGTGGAAATAACTAGAGGTGATTCCGGTAATATTCTTGAGCAAATATTGGATAAATGAGCGTATTCAAAAATCTGTGAAGCTATTTTTAGACGACTTCTGTGGAAATTTAGTTGTTTAGATTATGTCATTTCAAGATGCTTGGTTTAGAAATGACTCCAAATTTAAATTATCAATTAAAATTGAACCTTGAAAGTATTTCGAAAAAATATGAAAAAAGTTCTGAACCTGGACAACAAATCCATGTTCGTTCAGACAATCCGTCTTTCAATGAGCGATATTTTATGTTTACCTTATTTATTTGTTGGGAGATTTCGGACCTCTTATCAGAAGCTGCACTGGTGTTGTTCTGTGCCGAGTTCTTTAAGAACTGGTCTCCTTAGTTATTTCTACTCCAACAATCTTAATACGTGTTTCCTTATAGAGAAGTTCTTGATTGTAATATCGTTCTCTTGCGACCGCAGACAAAAGGATGGTAACTCCTGAGGATACTAAGCTAATAGAGCAAACTAGTAATCAAGTACAATCAATCGACCCGATAGGATATTCAAAAATTCAATAATATAGCACAAATTTCTTCCGTTCAACTGCTGCTGTTTACATGACTCGCAAATTATCACTCTCCCCTTATCTTGACATTTTGCCCGCATCGAGCCTTGCGCACGGTCATTGTCAGTCGCTGCGTGTTAAGTCCAACCGGGGGCCTTTGTGGGTCGATTCGCAATTCAAATTCCCAGTGCTGCCAGTGTCGGCAACATCCCCCGACCCGTAACGCACTTCCGGTCTGCCTACCGCTTCTGTGTTACTATCGCCTTGCACCTGGAGTACTGCCAACTTAGTCATCGGGCGCCGGAACAATCCTTTGGTAGTCTGGACCATGGCTTGGCGAATTCGGCCATCAGCTCCCGGAATCACAGCTACTACCCGACCTCTCATCCACCCGTTACGTTGACCTTCATCCACGATTAGCACAAGATCGTTTACTTTCAGTTTCGCAGCTTCGCCAAACCATTTGCTTCTTAGAGCTATAGTCGGCAGATATTCACTGATCCATCGCCGCCAAAATTGGTCCACTAGCTGTCTAGCCATGTTCCAGTTGGTCCGCGTTACTTTTGTCGGTTCTGCCAGTTTTGTTGAAGGTTGCACAACTCCGCTCGAGCTTAGCAGGATAAAATGATTCGGCGTTAGCGCCTCCTGGCTAACGCTTTCTAGAGGGATGGTGGTTAACGGTCTAGAGTTAACTATAGACTCGGCCTCCGCCAGGACCGTTAACAAAGTCTCATCGTCCGGGTTTCGATTACCGCACAGTGAATTGAGTGCGACTTTGACGGATCTTACAAGTCGCTCCCATGAACCTCCAAAGTGCGGCGCAGAGGGTGGGTTGAAAACCCATCGTGTATTCGTATTTGTAAAGGTTTCCGCCAGTTTCTGACCAATCACCCCAATCTGATCTCGCAGTTCACGACTGGCCCCCTGAAAATTGGTGCCATTATCCGATCGAATTTCGACAGGTGATCCACGACGCGCCACAAACCGACGAATTGCCATCTTGCAAGACTCCGTAGACAGGGAATGAGCCACCTCCAAGTGCACGGCTCTAACAGTGAGGCACGTAAACAGCGCGACCCATCGTTTTACACAACTACGCCCTATACGAACCTGTATAGGTCCGAAATAATCCAGCCCGACGTAGGAGAACGGCCGTTCCTTGGCTGCTAGACGTGACTCTGGAAGAGGAGCCATCCTTGGTATGGTTGGTACTGTTTTGGCGATCTTACAAGCCTGGCATTCCTTTGTGACTTGACGTATCGCGGAGCGAAGATTGGAGACGTGGAAGCGTTGATGAACTTCATTTTGTACCGTTGCGTGATTAGCGTGTAGATATCGACGATGATACCAGTCGATGACAAGCTTGGTAAGTTGATGGTTTCGTGGCAGGATGATCGGAAACTTGAAGTCGTACGTAACGTATGGGACTGCTCCGATACGACTGTCTACTCGCATGACCCCGTGCTCATCTAAGAACGGCGAGAGTTTATATACTGGACTAGTCTTATCGATATCCTTCTTCGAGATCCCGTTTCCTTGCTTTAGGGCAGCGATCTCATCTGGGTACGCTGATGACTGTACTGTGCGCCACAGGCTATTCTCTGCCTTTTGCAACTCTTTCTGCTGCAGATGCCCCATGGTCAGCTTCTCTTTCTTCCTCTTAAGCTTGCAGTTGTCAATGTAACGGTGAACGTATGCGACTGTTCTAAGTAAGCGTTCCCACTTCGAAAAATTACAGATCTTGTAGATATCCTCAAATAGTTTCTGTTGGTGTACCATGCAGGGCCTCAATTCTTCATCCGTCTCCTGCGACTGCGTCGATCTTTGCTCCGGCCACTCTATTTCTGGCTTATAGAGGAAGTCGGGTCCGCGGAACCATCGGGACATCACATCCGTGCTAGGACCCTTTCCCCACTTGGTTGCATCATCGGCTGGATTATGTTGCGTGGGAACGTATCTCCATTCGGCGGCTTCTGTCTTGCTCAAGATCTCTCCCACTCGGAAAGCCACAAACTGTCGGTAGCGATGATGTTGTGATTGAATCCACGCCAGCGTTGTCTTCGAGTCTGTCCACATAACTCGCCGGCATATTGGAAGTGTGTGGTATTCTTTCACTGCTTTGGCTAACCTTGCTCCCAGCAGTGCTCCCATCAGCTCCAGGCGAGGTACTGATAAAGACTTCAAAGGTGCTACTTTTGCCTTGGCCATCACCAGCGTAACATACACATTTCCCATTATAACTACCCGAAAGTATGCCGTACATGCGTATGCTTCCTCACTCGCATCCGTGAAAACGTGCAGCTCTACTGCACCAATCTCAGTCGCAGTGTATCCTGGAAAGTAGGCTCTGTGGAGTCTCATTTGACCGACCTTCCTAAACAGCTCCGTCCATCGAAGCCAGCGCATACGGACTGCTTCAACGACTTCGTCGTCCCATTGCGTCTGTTTGCGCCAGGTGTCCTGAATGATCATACGTCCTTGTATCGTTACGTGTGACAAGATACCTTGTGAGTCGAACAGGCTCATGACACAACGTAGGATGTTTCGCTTTGTCGGTATAATACCTTCTAGTTGCAGGTCAGTAGCAAATGCAATAGAATCTTCCTCCGGCAACCATAGGAGGCCTAGAACTCTTTCCGCTTCGCTTTCCAAATCGATGCTGATGGCCTTCGGTTGAATTCCCCTGGGTTCCCCGACCCGTCGCAGAAGGGCGTCTGAGTTGGAATGCCAATTCCGGATCTCAAATCCTCCTCTGGAGTGCACTTCCTTCACTTCAAGAGCAACCTTGATTGCCTCCGCTTCCGTGTCGAAACTGTCGAGGTAATCATCGACGTAGTGTTTCTCCACGATAGCTTCCGCTGCTTTGGGAAATTCTACTTCGTGTTCCTTCGCGTTACGATTTTTAATGTATTGGGCTTGGCAGGGAGAGCATGTGGCCCCAAAGGTACCGACGTCCATCACGAATATTTTAACCGGTTGTGATGGGTGCTCCCGGTAGAGGAACCGCTGACTGTGAGCATCTTGTTGGCGGATTCTGAACTGGTGAAACATTTGCTTCAGATCTCCGCTAACTGCTACCGGCCTTTCCCGAAATTTGCATAGCACTGAAGCCAAAGGTGTCAGCAAGTCGGGTCCTTTGAGCAGCATGGAGTTAAAAGACACACCCCCTACCTTGGCAGCAGCATCCCAAACTAGCCTAGTCTTGCCCGGCTTTTTCGGATTTCTCACGGCGCCTAGCGGCAAATACCATACCCTTCGAGGGTCTGTAGACTCCATTTCATCCCGCGTTACCTCGTGGATATAGTTGCTTTCAACATATTCGCTAATCTGTTGCTGTACGCTTGTTCGCAGCTCCGGATCCCTTTTCATCCTTCGCTCGAAGCATTCCAAACGACGCATTGCCATGGGAAAACTGTTGGGAAATTCCACAAGGTCATGGCGCCAGAGCAGTCCTATCTCGAATCTGTTTGCGATGCGCTTCGTGGTTTCTTCTAAAATCTGGCGGGCGCGTTTGTCCTCCTGCGATTCCGGCCCCTTGTCCGCTGAAACTCCGACGCTCTCGACCGTGAAGTACTGTTTGACGAGATCGTGCAGATCTTCACCAGCTTGACATTCTCGTCGACATTCGCAAACATGTAGCGTGAAGTTCAATGCCTTTTCTCCTTCAGCCGTATACCCGTATATCGACCAACCGAGTCGAGTCTTGCTGGCCAAAGGGTCACCTAGTTGACCCTCACGCAGGCTTAGCGTTGCGGTCAGGCTAGCATTGTTTGAGTCAATCAGAATGCCAGGTGTGGCTGATTCATAGCTGGTTACTGGAAGACCACGAAGGTACGTATATCGTCGGGCTAGTTCACCGTACTTCAGCGTTTGGTTCGGAAGGTTTAGGCTAGAAACTGTTCTTGCGTCCTTCAGGGAAAACTTTTCGCTTTTGCCTTCTCCGGAAATTTCCAGACAAACACGTTGAGAATCTGGTTCCTGGCGAGTCACATTGCTAGTCCAAGTTAAGCAAAGGGGGAGTGGTTCACCATCATCGATGCCTAACCGTTCTGCAATCGACTCTTCCACTAGAGTCATCTCCGATCCGTCATCCAAAAACGCAAAGGTTTCTACAGATTTCCCCTTCCAAAATAGCTTTACGGGAAGGATTCGAAATAGTGTAGATTTTTTTGTAGCATGGTGCGCATTAAGCCTCTCTCCAGGGTTATCGCTCTGCTTAACAGCTTTTTGGCCTTCTTTAGCTGGGGGTAGAAGTTTCTGACTGCTGGAGTGCAGTAACTGATGGTGTCGCTGCTGGCACCCATCTAGTCCGCAAATAACTTGTAGCTTACAAGGACGCCGTCCGTGTTTGCCTAGGCAAATGCGACACAAATGATGATCTTGAATCGCCTTCCAGCGGGTATCCGGGTCCCATCTTTTGAACGTTGCACAGTCCTTCACCTTATGGTTACGCCCGTTACAGGTCAAACACAACACTTCCTTGACGTCTGTTTTGTGTAACTCCTCTTCTTGCTTAAACGGTTTCGAATCCTTTTCACTTACGGCATGAGCATTGAGGAAATTCTTATCTTTTCCACGCTCTCCACGGCCCGATCGCGATTGCTTGGAATCCGATGTAACGGTGACGTCCGAAGCAGCTGACACTAACATAGACATAAAGCCAGCGAATGTGCGTAAATCTACTCCCGTGAACTGTTGCTTATACAATGCCCAGTTTAAACGTTGTTGTGCCGGAATCTTGTCGACCAACTCTCGCAGTAAGACGGGGTTGCACATGTGCGCAACTTGCCCCGTTGCCTCGATGTGGTCACATAAATTCTGTACCGCCATTCCGAAAGTAATCAATGTCTCCAACCTATCTGATTTTGGAGCGGGAGTATCACGAACCTTTTCCAGTAATGTTTGGATGATCAGTTCCGGTCTTCCGTACAGCATGTACAAAGTAGACATGACTTGTGGGACGCAAGCCGGAAGCAGCAAACGGCTCTTTACTGCCTCGAAGGCCTTACCTTGAAGCGCACGCTGAAGTCGGGCCAAATTCTCCACATTGGTGTAGCCACATGCAGCCGTCGAATTAGTGTATGCACTAAAGAATAGCGGCCAATCTTCCGGATCGCCCCGAAACAGAGGAAGATCCCTCGGCATGACTTGTCGCGCTAACAATTGTTGCTGCGTTGGGACAACGGAAAATGGGGACGTTTGAGGCAATTGAGGAGCTTGAGGTACGTTAACCCAAGGATGCCCACCCAAGGAACTTTGTGAGGAATGGGGAAATGGTTCCATTCTGGGTATACTTGCATTCACTGACAACCCACCATAAACCGGCCCCTGCGGAATCGATGCAATGGGAACGGTTGGACAGGCAGTTACCACGTTCGTCAAATTAGCGTTGCTCAGACTCATAGTAGGAATCGTGCTAATTGGGAACGCACCGAATTGTTGAGAGGGATCTCGGACCGGCTGCGGGTAACAATATGAAGGAACAGACGGCATTGTAGTGTACTGACCTGAAGGAAAGGAGTTTGTGGAAGCTCTGGACATAATACTAGGCACTCCAAGAAGCAGCGACGATAAGGATGGATCGAATACGCTTCGGTCAGCAGAACCCACAGTTGTTGGTGTGGAGCTGTTGTTGAGTACGGATACCGACGGTGCTGTCATCCTTGTCTCCGTGCTCGCTGGTGTGAGCGACAGATTTTCCATCTCGCCGATCATTCTCCCCAGCCAGCCTCCAACGTTACTGGTCCCAACCGCAGCGGATTGCTCATTAAGGTTATTCGATGTCGCTTCCGTTATAACGCCTTGCATGGCATTGTTCGCGAGTTGCCCTAGCATGGCCTTCTTCCTCTCTAACTCCTTCTTATGACTCTCCTCCATTTGCCGCTCAAGGAATGCTCGATGCTCTTGTACCCATTGTAGACTCGCTCGTGCCTGATCCGTCAGCAGTGATTGGCCATAGTTAGTAGCGCTTATAGCCGTCGTCGTTGTAGGTAGCCAGCCGGATGGTCCAGCGATTGCAGGCGGAACTGGACCAGAAGCTGCAGTAGAAGACGTAATTGGAGATGCTGCAGTTGCTGCCAGCGGTAATCCAGCGCTAGCTGCAAGCGATACCACTGAAGAGGTTGAAGCTACGATCGACGATGATTCGGTGGCCTTCACTGACGATACAGTAACGATAGTAGCCGGGAATAGCGGATCACTTCCGTAAAGCTCGCCAATCCGTGTGGACGACGGTAAAGCCGCGCATCGTGCACACATCCAACTTTCGTTGGCCACCGCTGAGGTTACTCCCACGCACTGGTAGTGGTACCACTCCTGGCACGCCGCACAGAAGACCATATCATCTACGTTGTTCGACCTCCGACATAGTTTGCAGTCGAACAAATCTGTTTCCGGCATCCTTCCTTTCTCGTTGGTGATCGAAGCAGTTCTTAAAGCTTATTGTTGGGAGATTTCGGACCTCTTATCAGAAGCTGCACTGGTGTTGTTCTGTGCCGAGTTCTTTAAGAACTGGTCTCCTTAGTTATTTCTACTCCAACAATCTTAATACGTGTTTCCTTATAGAGAAGTTCTTGATTGTAATATCGTTCTCTTGCGACCGCAGACAAAAGGATGGTAACTCCTGAGGATACTAAGCTAATAGAGCAAACTAGTAATCAAGTACAATCAATCGACCCGATAGGATATTCAAAAATTCAATAATATAGCACAAATTTCTTCCGTTCAACTGCTGCTGTTTACATGACTCGCAAATTATCACTCTCCCCTTATCTTGACATTTTGCCCGCATCGAGCCTTGCGCACGGTCATTGTCAGTCGCTGCGTGTTAAGTCCAACCGGGGGCCTTTGTGGGTCGATTCGCAATTCAAATTCCCAGTGCTGCCAGTGTCGGCAACATATTGATTTCTTACAAAAAAAAAAGATGTTGTGCTCTTCCATTTCGAAATACCTTAGATACCCCAACAAATTTTGATCTAAATCCGAAACCATCATTAAATTCAAAATAATAAATGCATGAATTTTTTGATTATAAATTGTGATTTTTCCTTAAAAAAAATCATCAAAATCAACTGAAACTATAGAATTTTAGAACTTTGATGTCGGTACCCAGTTTTGTAAAGATTAATTTAATGCCTTGCGGAATTTTGCATCCGATACCAAAATTAAACAATCTGAAGATGCAGAAGATTTTTCGGTCTTGTCTAACTATCAATACATCCCTTCCCCGATCGCCGTAAGGACGTTGCCGGCGCCGTTATTGACTTTAAAGTTTAAATTCTCGATTTGTGTACTTTGAGAATGGTTAGCTAATCCCAAGCCCCATTCATTCAATCTCTGTGCAACTTCGATTGTTCTAGTCAATCACGGAGTAGAAACTTCGAATTGTACGGTCATCTGTTCTCATGCTCAACATTGAGGACTCTTGACCCGCGATAATAATGCTAAAAGGTTTTTTACATTTCTGTGGGCAATATACTACATAGGAGTAGAAGCGTGTGCTATGCTGTTTTTGTTCGAAACAAAATTTGAAATTTCGCGAAATTCCGTTTTATTCCGTTTGTTTTCAATTTTCCGCGGAAATATTTTTACAATTTGGCGAAACGAAACGAAATCGTAAAATAAAAATTCCGCCTGTATGAGTTCCGTGGAATTCCGCGGAATTTCGTTTCGAAGCGTGTTTGACGGAATCATTCGATATTTCGCATACCCTTAGGATTATGCTCAAATCGCCTTATGGAATTCAGTTCGAATATTCTGATAGGATTCTGTGCAAATGCTATAAAAGGATTCTGTTCGAATCCTCTGATAGGATTACGTTCGAATCCCTTGATAGAATTCTGTTCAAATCCTTGAATGGTATTCTGTTCGAATTCCTTGATGGAATTTTGTTCAAATTCCCTGATGGGATTTTGTTCGAATCCCCGGATGGGATTCTGTTCGAATCCGTTGATGGAACTCTGTTTGAATCCCTGATGGGATTCTATTCGAATCGCCTGATGGGATTCTATTCGTATCCTCGAACGGGATTCTATTCGTATCCTCGAACGAGATTCTGTTTGAATCCCCTGATACGATACTGTTCGAATCCTTTAATGGGATTCTTTTCGAATTTTCTTCAACGATTCTATTTGAATCCCCTGATAGGTTTCTGTTCGAATTCGAACAAAATTCTGTTCGAATCCTCGGTTGGGATTCTGTACGAGTCTTCTGATGGGATTCTGTTTGAAACCCTTTGATGAGATTCTATTCGAATCCCCTGATGGAATTCTGTTCGAAACCTCTGATATAAATCTGTTCGAATCCCTAGATGAAATTATATTTGAAACCTTTGATGAGATTCTGTTCGAATCCTCTGATGGGATTCCGTTCGAATCCCTTGATGGAGTTCTGTTTGAAACGCCTGATTGAATTCTGTTCCAATCCCCTGATGGGACTCTGTTTGAATCCTTTGATGGCGTTCTGTTTCAATCCCTTGATGGAATTCTGTTTGAATCCCCGAATGGGATTCTGTTCTAATCCCCGGATGAGATCCTGTTCAAATCTCTGGATGGGATTCTGTTTGAATCCCCTGATGGCCCAGGCAACCAGACAACCAGAAATCGCATGAAAGTTCACGTTATAACTCGTTTATTCATACTAATTATATCAAACTCGCAAAATACCATGGATAAACTCGTCAAACTGATGAGTTTCCTCGCATAAAACACTTTTTTTCTGAGTTCATTTGCACATTTTGTTTCGTCCCGTACACTCGTACAAAGCTGTCAAATCAACATTTGTTATCATAAGTTAAGTCGCATAACATCACAGGTTAGTTCGGTGGAATATTTATTCACTCGCATTGTATGTTATTATTCATCACATAATATATGCATGCATTTCGCCTCCACTTTTGTACGTAGAAAGCCTTTTAGCGACATCTTATAAGTGAAATTTTGCACATACAAAGCCTCCAGGTGATTTCGTTATGCGTACATTTTGGTTGTCTGGGGGGATTTTGTATGAATCGCTGGATGGGGTGCTTTCCAACTATCGTATGGGATTCTCTTCGAACTCGGATGGGATTCTGTTTGAATCTCCGGATAGGATGCTTTTCAAATTCCCGGAAGGGATTCTATTCGAATCCTCACATGGGATTCTGTTCGAATCTCCTGATAGGATTCTGTTCGAACCCTCTGATAGGATTCTGTTCGGACCTCCGGATGGGATTCTGTACGAATCTCCTATTTGGAGATAGGATAGGATGCTTTTCAAATTCCCGGAAGGGATTCTATTCGAATCCTCACATGGGATTCTGTTCGAATCTCCTGATAGGATTCTGTTCGAACCCTCTGATAGGATTCTGTTCGGACCTCCGGATGGGATTCTGTACGAATCTCCTATTTGTAATATCCTTCACTAGCTTTGAAAATATCTTATTGTAATTAATTTTTCTGGATAATTATTGACACATAAAAGGCATGACAAATCACCATTCCATTTTGAGCGCTGTGCTCATTGATTTGAAGCCCTTGGCCTCAAATGTGAGATTCTCGTTGCGCCGTATTATCGCAAAAGACTCGAACCAATTGTTCTTCGAAAGGAAAGGCACTCTTCCTGTTTTGAGACGCAAGCAGTAGCCACTTCAGGGGCGTCACCTGAACTAATAAAACCGAACGATCATTTCGTAGAACAATCTTGCGCTTCCCATATTGGATCATCTCACTCATTGCACACTACAAGACCGAAGATGCACTTCATCAAGATGATTGCAGTTCATAATTAAAATTTCTCGCTCCGTTTTTACACTTCTCATCCGTGGTGAGCCGCGGTGCCATTGCTGCAACATGGGCGAGCCCATAGCTCCACTGGAATCACTTCATTAAGAATTCCACTTCACTGCACAAGGTCCCATTGGTTAAGGTTCATGAGCTCATAAGCCTTTCATTAGGACCTTTCTTAGCCTAGTGCTAACAACCGCAACCACAAAACAAAACCATGCTGGGTTCGATTCCTGGTCGGTCCAGGATATTTTCGTAATGGAAATTTCCTTGCATCCTACGGATGCAAAAATGGCAACTTTGACAAAGAAAGCTTTCAGTTAATAACTGTAGAAATGCTCTTAAGAACACTAAGCTGAGAAGCAGTCACTGTTGCAGTAGGGACTTTATGTCAAGAAGATGAAGAAAAACAGTTGTTCGCAAGCTTACAAGCCACGGTTCGTCGGTTATCTCGTTGCTACCGGTTGTATTGCAATAGCAATACGATTCAAGAGTTTGACTTCGTCTGGAACTGAGTGTTTTTCGATCGTGGGCTCCACCACCGTGCAGAATCAGCGAAATGGAGTTGAGTTGATTTATGTCCGTGGTTGGTTGATCTGTGGATTTGCCGGTTGTTATGGCGGATTGATTGGAACCCGAGTGCTGCTGCAGGGATGATGACTGACTGGATCACGATCTTTTACAGGGGGTTGTTCTCGGTATGTGGTCCAGTTGTGCCACCTTCGTTGCTGTCGTTGCTATTTGGTGGTCTAGTTTACATTCCAGTGCATTAGATAATGTTTTTTTGATTCTACTACGTTTTTGCTTCAGGGGTTTGAATTGTTATCTAAATCCAGCTTGATTTAAAAATCCCAAAATTCTTAAATGTTGTGACAATGAGGATGGACTAAAGTCACCTATATGTGTTATAGCCACATTAAAAGATGAAAGATAATGAGACATATCAAGAACATAAATCTAGAGAACCATGGAGGTTTCAAATGAAGAGATTTTGGTTTATGTGGGAATATTTTGAGCTTTGGATCTTCCGAAATGGTAATCATCGCTTTATATCCTTTCAAACACCTCTCACCTTTAGAATCACTCAAAACGTACCTCATTTTTCATCACGACCAATCCAGCAAACAACCTTTCGCCGATCATGTTCTGCTCAATCGGGCGCAAATCCCCCTCAAATGTGCCAATTTATATCGTTCAAAGTATGAAAAATGAACTCATTGCACACGTTGTGTCGCGTCGTACTGGGTCTAAGATCCTCGCGGTTCAGCTGTCGAAGTCATCATTGAAAAATGGTACCCCACCGCGCGTCGTTCGAACAGCTTTTGATTGATCGATTTCGATCGCATTGAACGTCAAGTAGAAGGTGCGGTACGAGGAGGCACACCGGACCTACTCCGAAGGTATTCATAACGGTCATCACCTGGTTCATGTTGGTTCGTTGCTCCCGCCTTTGCTGCAGTTTTAGTGTCACGGAACTTGTTCAGGGATTTACATTTCTTTGATGATTTGAAACGAGACTTTCATGCTAACTGGTGAGGTTAGGAGCACTAAGCGATTTGAAAGTGGTTTGCGATGCATGGGAAAACTGGCGCACTTTGAATGAGACTACACAAGTTGCTTTCAAATTGATAGCTCAACGATATTGGCGATCTCCTTTTGAGTCCATATTTGGACAACAGGGGTGGGAAAACGACACCAAAGATATGTTTCACTAATTTTTCACAAAACATCAATATGAATGACGTAAACCTCCTTATTCTATAACAGTTATTAGTAGTGGTCCATTAAAATTTCAATGAATTGCTCAGATTTATTACTTATCTCAGGATTCCACTAACGTCTCTCCTCCAGGATTTTCTCAATAGCTACTGTAAAGTTGCTTTTTTTGGGTGCCAATTATTGACTTCTTTTTTTTTTTGTTTGCAAAAAAATGTCTTCCAAATTTCATCCAATATTTATCTAGTCATATCCTCGAGACATTTCTTTGTAAATGACTCTTGATGATTTTTATGAGATTTTGTCATGAATTACTCCATCAATTGCTCATCGAATCATACTCCTGGGGAAATAATTCTGGAAACACCTTAAAGAGTTCCTTCATTGTTTCTTAGATTTTTTTTCCTGAAATATCACTGACGACTACTCAAGTAATCTAGATGTTTTTTTAGATGAATATAAGGCCTTCAAATATTCAAGAATTTCTTTGAAGATAGCTTAACAAACTCATACAAAATATTACCAGAAAATCATTCAGAATCTCCTCTAGTAAATTTTCAAAGCATACTGCGTAAATTCCATCCAGAAGTTCATTCAAAGATTTCCACATAATTTTCCATGAACGCTGCGCTTCAATATCCAACGCTTGTCGACTGACTGACAGCCTGTGGGACCCTATCCACGAAGCTGTGACAACAACAGAATTGGCACTGGTCAACGACGAAGACGAAACGACTGGTTCGATGAAGAGTGCCAGAAAGTGACAGACGTGAAGATTGTCGCCAGAAACCGTATGATTGTAGGCGGTACCCGAAAGAACATAGAGTGGGACATGACAGCGAGAGCCGAAAAATAGCGAATCAGCCGCGGAAGGAAAAGGCAGCACGAAGAAAGTGTGATAGCTGAAGCTCAAGACAGCATGGACCAGAACGATATGCGGAGATGTTACGCAACAATCAATGGTGCGTGACACAATACCCGAGCAAAGTTGAATAGCAAAAAGATAACAAATCTTGTTACATGGTTATCATCATTTGATAACTGATTTTGTTATCACCTTGGCTGAATTAACAGCCAACATAACAAAAATGAGAACTCAATTTTGTTTGTCGAATAACAAAGTAATAATAAATTAGGCTAATACAAATATTAATTTTCTTTTATGTAACCCCCCTCTTCGAAAATCCTAAAATTTTGAAGGGGAGAAAAAAAAACGATTCATCATTTTTTTGACATCAGTTAGGTTTTTTCAATTTACAAAGTAAAAAACAAGTAAAATAATGATCCAGATGACGATTAAAAACAGTTTGACAACTATCATTAAAAATAAAAATTCGAAAAAACTAACTTTTTGTTCAGTTTAATTGTTTTGTTCCTTATTTATTTTTATCCCCCCCTCGTACCTTCCAAGTGGTCTCGGACATAAAAGAAATTTAATATTTGTATCAGCCTTATGTTATCATTGAGTTCAAATTGATAACTAAATTGTCATCATCATATAATTTTGAATTTTATGGTCATAATTCAGGGAAAAAAAATTGAGAGATGAGTGTTTTGGATTGTAAGTTTAAGCTGCAAATATTTTTACAGAATTGTGTATGACGGAAAGTCAACTTTGTTTAATAACACACGCTTTAAAAAAATGTTATAGAAAAAATGTATGATAACATATTTTATTATCAATCTGTTATCAAAAATGTCTGTCATGGATACAATGATAACAAATTTTGTTATCATTCGGTTATCATTGAAAACATAATATCAAAATGATAACAGCGATAATATAAGTTGTTATCAATTTGATAGCATTCAGTTATCCGCCTTTGCTCGGGTACCGTACCAGTACCCACCATGTCTAATGATCGAGAAGAGAGTTTGCTGCCAAGTGGAAGAAGCACTTTTAGCAATATTGTTAAACAGTAAAATGGAAATGTAGCGAGAAACAGGATGATCATTGATTATGACGACCAATCTGTAGACCCACCGACCATAGGAGAGATTAATAAGACTCAGTTAGCTGAAAAACTGTAAGGCTGCTGGAACGTACGAGATCACGGAAGTGCTTTACCAGTCGATCCACCGAGTACTTCTGAAGGTTGGATGGCTTCATACTCTCAATCGACATGAATGAGCACGACGTACTGGAGTGTATCTATTAGAAAGGAATTATGCTGCTGAATTCGGAGTACAACATACTGCCACGCATCCTGTTTAACAGTCTGAGACCGCTCGAGGAGTCCTTTGTCGGCGAATGTCAAGCTGGTTTTTAAAGGGCCGCTCGACCAGACATTTACCTTGCGAATGATCCTAGATAAATTCCAGGAGTATAACTTGCCAACTCATCACCTGTCTGTTGATTTCAAGGCAGCGTACTATTGAGTGAAAAGAAATGAGCTGTGGCAGATAATGTCTGAACATGGTTTTCAGGCGAAAATTATTAGGCTGATACGTGATTCGCAGGATGGTTCGAGGTATCAAACTCGTTTGTGACATTAGACGGATTGAAGCAGGGAGACGCACTTTCGAATTTACTGTTCAACACTGCACTTGAGGGTGCTGTTAGGAAATCTGGCGAGGAGAAGAGGCTTTGCGGACGATATTGATCTCATTGGAATCGATCGCAGGTCAGTGGATAAGGCCTACGTGCCTCTGAAGAGGGAGACAGCGAGGATAGGCCTGACCATGCTATCAAAACTAAGTACATGGTTGCAGGTGGATGTAAAGGTAGGCTTCATGGCGTAGGTACAAGAAAGATAAATTACAAAGTAACATGTGTTGTAATGAAAAAACTATTTTGATTCGATTATTGGATTCGATCGGAGTTTTCTGGAACCGGTTCCGGATTCCGTGGATACCACGGATACATACAAAGATATTCCCAAGCAGTAATCTAGAGATTCGTCCAGGAATTATTCCGAAGATTTTTTCCAGCATTGTTCCACGACTCGTATCACCAGATATTCCTCCAAGTGTTCTACAACTCACAAAATCCTCAAAAAATGCATACAGGAATTCTCCCAGAGTTACCACCAGGAGAATTGCTACATTAATAACTCCAAGGATCTCTCCGGATAATACTACAGGGACTTCCCAGGAATTTCTCGAGAGATTCATTCTGGACCTCCAAAAAATCATCCAGGGATTCTTCCAAGAGTTTCTTTTGGGACTCTTTCGGAGATTCTTCCATGAATTCCTGCAGGAATTCCATCATAAATTATCCTTACAATTTCTTCAGTCATCATATTAGGAAAATGTTTACAAAAATTCTTTAAGTAAAATCTCTACATTAATTCCTTTTAGCTAATCTATTCATGAATTCATCCATAGATTTCACCTGAAATTTCTACAGAAATTTCACCGTGGATTCATCCAAGAATAATTGCAGGCAATTTTTCAGAGAAACCTACACACAGTGTTGTGAAAAACTCAATTTCTCACAACTCACGCTTGAGATGTTTCATGCGTGAGCTGTCAATCATGCAACTCAGCAGTCAAAAAATCATGGATGAGTTGGCTCACCTTTTTAACTCATTGTCTCGTATTTCCACAGTTTACTCACACACGGCAATAATTCCTTGTTAGTCTAGTAAAATTATTTTCATCCTTTCTAACGTAAACAACAACATTCGGGTTTCACGAGTTTTTGCCGGGTTTTGCGACTGAATCATTTTTTACGGTTTGAGTTGATTGAGTTGATTTTGCATCAAAATCTCAAGCGTGAGATTTGCGAAGCAGATCTCTAATGAGTTTGCTCTCACGGGAGAGCGTATTGATTGAGATTTTGAGTGTGAGTCTATCAACACTGCCTACACAAGGATTTCCCGGGATTTCTTTAGATTTTCCACCAGAAAAATCTCTACAGCGATTCTTCCTGGTATGTCTTCAATGATTCTTCAGAGATTCCTCCAGAGATGCACCCAGTTATCCTTCACTAAATAACTTAGATTATGTTTCCTGCAGGAATTTCTGTAGACACTCCTCCAGGGATCACTCTAGAAAAATCTCTACAGGGAAATCTCTAATGGTTTTCTCCAGAATTGACTGAAAAAAAAAACAGAATTGTTGTAAAAAAATCCGTCAAAAAAATTAAAAATGCGTAGCCAAAAATCATATGTTATACTCCAGGGATTTCGTCAGGAATTCATCCAGAGATTTCCTCGGAAATTCCTCTATAGACTCGGGCAAGAATTTCTCCAGGATATTTTCCAGGAATTTCACCGGGGAATTCTCTAGAGGTAACTCTAGATTTTTTCAAGAGGCTCATCCAGGGATTGCTCCAGGAACCCTTCCTGGAACTTATCCAGGGATTTCTCAAAACACTTCTCCACGAAAAAAAATCTGGGGGAATCTTTAAAAAACCTGGAAGAATTCTTATTTTCATTTCACTTAAATCCCTGAAGGAATTCGTGGATGGAATGGATGGATGGAACCCCTTTAGGAATTTATAGAGGAATTCTAAGAAAAATCCTCGGAGGATTTTTGGAGGCCCAGAACAAATCTCTGAAGAAATTTCAAAGGAAGACCCTGAAAGATTACCTTGAAAAATCATCAGAATTCATTCATGAAGTGATTTCCTCTGTAGGAATTTCTTAAGTTAATTCTTGTAGAATCCCTAGATTATTTTTCGATGAAATCTCCGGAAGCGATCTCTGAGGGTTCTGTTTGATCCTTCGACCTTGACGCTTGCTCCTGCGGGGGCGGGTGACGAGGGCAGGATCAAACATGTCGCGCGTCGGTCGAGTAAGTCGTCAGTTTTTTTCCTTCTCGGGTCGCGCGCCTATTTTTTCTGAGTGCTTTTTATAGCCGAGCAAACGAGTGAAACTGAAAGTGGATTGTGGCTGCTCAGTCAAGGATGACGGATCAATAAGTGAGCTCGTTTCATGCTTCTGTTTCTAATCTATAAAATATGTATGACTATACATTTAATCGTTACAATTGTGGGACGTAAATATGATTTTTCAACAAACTATGAATGGTTCGTCACTGTTAGTGTCGACATAAACTCTGATTCATGAATTATTTATGTGTATCATTTTTTTTTTCAAAACACCCTTTTCTTTTTACCTTTATTTCTATAATTAAAAAAAAAAATTGAATGCTTCGACACTACAAGTGTAGACTTGCGAAAGGTTCACTTTATTCAACAAACTTTGGATGGTTCGCTGTAAGTGTCGGCATAAGAATATAAGTGTTCTATGATTGTTCACGCACAACGCGAACGGTGTGCAACGTTTCAACCCTGGTTTGTTCAGTCGTCGTTTTCACCCTGTTGTTGATCCTGTCTATGTAATCCATTCCCCCCTATTCCCATTCATGTAAAGTAACCACATAACTAACCTCGAGTCGCCGCGAGTATTTCGGCTACCACCACTAACAAAAACCCTTTCCTACCTGAACCTCACACTCACTACTTCACGCAACCCGACCGACTAGCTTGAGCTCTCCATCATCACACCACCCGGACCACCGATTGCAGCATCCAGTATGTAGTACATAAGACAGTGGAAATTTCCCACCGAAGCCATTTCACTGTGCATGCAATGAATCCTTCTACCTGCAGCCTACTTAAGGAGCTTGCGTGCACAGAATTGATTCATTCAGTCTTTAGCCGTTGTATGGCACGCGTAATAAACCGTCGTAGTTCGAAAACCGATAACAAAAGTGTTTCCCTCACCGAAGCAGCCCAGCTAGTAGTCCTTTTCAGGACTGTTGTTAAGAAATCATTTTCACAGTCTGAGCTATCGACACCCCAGGCATTCCTTCAGGGGAAGGAATTGGCCGATCATCCCTGGCATTCCGAAGAGGAATTGGCCGCCGAAGCAGGGATCCTTCAACCGAAAGGATTGCCCTCGTCCTCTACTGTCCGTGATCGGACATTTTGGTCCTTCGAGCCGGATCTGCGTGATCCACATCCAGCGTGTTGCACCCGCAACCGTGGCTTGGCAATCAGCCGATTGCCCATCGTTCCCGTTGTTCCCGTCGATGCTTAGGAAAATATTCATTGCTGCTTCGATGAGGGAAATTGCCTTCCGTAAGTGCGAAAGTAAGTCGCGAGTGAAAAACGTAAGTGCAAAAGTAAGTCGCAAGTGAGAAACATTTCGCGAAACGTGAGTGCAAAACAGAGTGAAAAACTATTCCGAGAGTGCGTGGAATCATCGCCGCGGAAGTGAAAATCGATCCACCAGTGAGAAAAGTTGCCACGTGTGCAACTTGTTGAACGTGTCGAAACACATTCGTACCTGTCGTCGTCGTGCGGAATCGAGACGCACCATCGCCGTGTTCGATGCCGATCGAGCACACACCAACGAAAACCGACCAGAAGGAGAGGATGGCGGAGCTGAAATCGCTTGTTCACCTACGCGGACAGGTGAAAGCGAAAGTGACGCGCATCCGCAATTCCGTAGAAGAAGCATCCGGAGCAGGAGCAGTGCAGTTGGATTTGATCCAGCTGAAGCTATACCAGCGAAATTTGGAAACCCACTACAGAGAGTACTGTGAGTTGCATCGCCAAATTGTGACTCTGACGCCCGCCGAGAAGCTGATCGAGCAAGATGAAGCCTACATCGTGTTCGAAGCCCAGCACAACGAAACCTGTATGCTGGTCGAAACGCTCATCCAGTCCATGACCGACACCTCCGACATGAGACTGCAACGAAGAAGCCAGCAAGAAGAAGCACCCCGCATAATCATCCAGCAGCAACCGCTGAAAGCACCCATCCCCACGTTTGATGGGAAACCAGAGAACTGGCCACGCTTCAAGGCCATGTTTCTCGACGTGATGAGAACCTCCACCGATTCCGACGCCATCAAGCTCTACCACCTTGATCGAGCTTTGATCGGTAGTGCAGCGGGAATCATCGATGATTGCACCATGCAATCCAACAATTACGCCCACGCATGGAAGCTGCTGGAAGAGCGGTTTGAAGACAAGCGCCTCATCGTAGATACTCACATCTTGGGTATGCTACACCTCAAGAAGATGTCCCGACCCAGTGCTATGGAGCTCCGTGAACTGATCGACGATGTAACCCGGCACATCGACGGTCTGACCCTGATGGAGGAGCAAATGCTTGGAATGTCCGAGCGTTTCGTCGTGAACCTGGTTGCGACAGCGTTGGACAACCGAACCCGGATGGAGTGGGAATCCACGGTGCCCCACAAGCAAATTCCCACCTACAACGAGACCATGGACTTCCTGAAGAAGCGTTGTTCAATCCTCGAGCGATGTGAGGACGCAATCGAGAAGCCCACCGTGAAGCCGATTCCAGCGAATAGTTCCAGCCGACTGAAGACTTATGCTGTAACCGAGAGAGCAGAACCGACCTGCCAAGTGTGTGGCAGCGGAAGCCACCCGATCTTCAAGTGTGACGCCCTCCGCAAGATGTCCGTTCCAGAACGAGAAGCCAAGGTAAGAGAGCTCAAGTCTTGCTTTAACTGTTTGCGAACGGGTCATAGGAGTAGTGCGTGTAAATCCCTCTTTAACTGTTGGAAATGTGAAGGTCGACACCACACCCTTCTCCACCCTAACGAATCTGATGTGTCTCCGCCCAAATCCAAATCCGATGATTCGGATTCCGAAATCAAATCCCATTTAATACAGTCTACTTCTGCCGTCTATCCCGCCAAGAAAGTCCACCATATGTGCAACAGTCTCTTGATGACCGCAATGGTTCAAGTGTTCGATGCCAATGGTGAACTTCAGCCTTGTCGAGTCTTCCTCGATAGTGGATCCCAAGCAAACATTGTTTCTCGTAAACTTGTCCAATCCCTGAAACTCCCTCGGCTCGCAACAAAGGTTGATATTGTTGGAGCCAACAACCAAAAATCATCCCTGTCAGAAGTAGTGAATCTCAGAATTCGATCTCGTTATTCCGACTACAGTGCGCAATTAGAGTGTCTTGTTGCCGATCAAGTCACTGGTCCAATACCGTCAGCTCCCATTGATATCAAATCATGGGACATTCCGCCCGGATTTGCCCTTGCCGATCCAAATTTCCACATTCCCAGTGAAATCGATCTCCTCATTGGCATTCAGCACTTCTTCAAGCTGATGATGCCAGGACAAATCAAACTCTCCGACGATCTTCCTATCCTCCAAGAAACCCGTCTTGGATGGGTGATCGCTGGAGCTGTTAATTCTACTCGTCCTAAGCCAGACAAGTACACAGTTGGTGTACAGTCGTTAACCGGTCAAGTAAATCCCTCCTGTCGAAACTGTCCGCCCCGTCGTACAGTGTATAGTCCCACAGAGAATCTCTCCCTCGATCCACCTGATTTTCCATCTTTCCCAAAACGATCGATCTTTCGAAAAAGAAGCCTTGTTTATCCGTTTGTTTCCCAAAACCTCGAAGATACGCAATACATGAAACAGATCCGTCAGTCCACAAACCCACAAAGTTGTCAGTTACCAATCCAAGTAAATGATCCCCTGAAATTCAAACAGTCACGGAATCCTCCAACCACATGTGCTGAAAACCCGCTTTACGATCTTCTGCTAGAATCCCGACAGTCTTTAGTGAATTCTCGTTCTTCTCTCACTAACTCAAACCGTAAGTCCACACTATTCGTTAACCAGAATCAAACCGTTACAAACAAACCCACCGTAATCAATTCAAGTAAACTAAGTCCGCTTTCCGTTAACACCGTTAATGTAAGTGATTCCGCTAATCTGTCAGATACCCAACCCGTAATGAATCCCAAAATCGCTGTAGAATCAATGCCTTTAAATCCACCGGCTTCACACCTTTCGCTGGCGGGAGAATGTTCACGCACAACGCGAACGGTGTGCAACGTTTCAACCCTGGTTTGTTCAGTCGTCGTTTTCACCCTGTTGTTGATCCTGTCTATGTAATCCATTCCCCCCTATTCCCATTCATGTAAAGTAACCACATAACTAACCTCGAGTCGCCGCGAGTATTTCGGCTACCACCACTAACAAAAACCCTTTCCTACCTGAACCTCACACTCACTACTTCACGCAACCCGACCGACTAGCTTGAGCTCTCCATCATCACACCACCCGGACCACCGATTGCAGCATCCAGTATGTAGTACATAAGACAGTGGAAATTTCCCACCGAAGCCATTTCACTGTGCATGCAATGAATCCTTCTACCTGCAGCCTACTTAAGGAGCTTGCGTGCACAGAATTGATTCATTCAGTCTTTAGCCGTTGTATGGCACGCGTAATAAACCGTCGTAGTTCGAAAACCGATAACAAAAGTGTTTCCCTCACCGAAGCAGCCCAGCTAGTAGTCCTTTTCAGGACTGTTGTTAAGAAATCATTTTCACAGTCTGAGCTATCGACACCCCAGGCATTCCTTCAGGGGAAGGAATTGGCCGATCATCCCTGGCATTCCGAAGAGGAATTGGCCGCCGAAGCAGGGATCCTTCAACCGAAAGGATTGCCCTCGTCCTCTACTGTCCGTGATCGGACAATGATGTTCCAGCCAATCGAATTTTTTGTTTCTTGTCAAATAAGTAAAATATAATAACACATGCTTCCGTCCTGACAGCTGTAGGAATGTTACATTTAGGTATGTATTCAACAATCTTTGAATGGTTCGTCACCTCAAGTGTTGGCATAATTTTCCTCCACATAGAAATTGTTCATATCAAATGAAAATATAATATTTACATATAAGCATGTATATATCTCACAAATAATTATTTTTCATGAAAATACCTGAAGGTCGTAGACACAAAAGTCAATTTGGACAAATTGAGATGTAAAATTGTGAAAAATAATAGAATCGTTCTGCTGGGCATCGATCCCACTACTCCCAATACGCTAGACTGGGCGCGTTAACCAACAACGCCACAGAACGGGTAACGATTCTGCAGCGCAATCGGCCAACCTGAAACCAAAGTCCGTCACGACCCCATTTTCTCCCTCACAACTCTACATCTCCTTCGGCTCTCTGAGATGCCCAATTCGACTCTCCTACGCGTGTCTACGAACAGCAGTAAGAGATTTTTATTTTTAGCGTCGCACTGTTGCCTTGTTTGTGCCACACTACTCATAAGCCAACGTTGGCTCAATGAGATGGTTAGTATGGGTCCGGCTTTCGATGTGGTCGTATCTCGTCATATCGACCCCTTTTGCAATAGAGAGATCGCTGCTCAATTTTACTCAACTAGGGTTGTCATGTCTATTACGGCTTAACCAGCCGACGGGGTTTTAAAGGTCGTAGACACAAAAGTCAATTTTTCATTTGCTAATTGCTTATCAAAGAGAATCTTGTGACCCAACAATCCTCCCCATTAACAAACATCCCTCCCAGTAACCTTTAAGGAGATGTAGAGGCAAACACGGTCTCCAAACAGCAAAGGTTACACACTAACATTCCTTCCCCCAATCCCACCTGACTGCAAGGACGAGGCCGGCGCCGTTATTGACCCTGTATAAATAAAGGCACTGAGTTATGCACACTGAAGAAGTTAAGGGCCAATCCCAGCCGAACTTCTAGTTGATTCTTTGTGCATTTTCACTGACTTCGGTCAATCACGGAATAACAACCATTGATATGTGTAGTCAGTCTAAGCTACGCTAAGCTAAGCTAAGGAATCTCCGGAAGCGATCTCTGAAGGAAATCTTAGATCTCGAGAGGATTACCTGAAGAATTTCTAGAGAAATATCTGGAGTATTCCTTTAGGAAATTGGAGCAGTGTAACCTGGAGAAAGCCATGAAGACATCTTTGCAATAATCCCTATGGGGATTTTCCTAGAGGAATCCTTAGAGGTGTTTCAGGAAGAGTTTTTGGAGGAATATCAGGAGAAATCGCTTGAAGAATCTTTGGAAGAATCTCAAAAGAAGTCCTTGAAGTAATCTCTGCAAAAATTCATGGAAAAGATTCCTGAAAAGTACTTGGAGAAATTCCTCGAGTTATTTCAGTAAAGATTATACTGGAGGAACCAATGGTGGAATCACTTGAGGCATTTCGGCAGAAATTCCTGGCAAAATCGCTATGGAAAAATCCCTGCAAAAAATCCTGGAATAATCCTTGCCGGAATCTCATGAGGAACTCCTGGTAAAATTCTTTAACAAATTTCTGTTTATTTTCTCTACAAAGTTACAGCTCCTTTACCGTGCCGATTGGCCAGAAATGACCCCAAAGACTCATGGGGTACGATCTTATTTCTGCCAAATATACTGTATGTTTGTTTCTTTCTGATATGCTTTTAAGCTCAATTTTCTTTGGAATGGTGGAGATTTGTTTTGGCCTCCAATATACTTGCTAGCTCGTAGTTCGTACCTGAAGTCAACTCCTCAATTCCTAAATGCTACAATAATATATAAAATTTTAGGAAATAACTGCAAAATATTCTGAAGGCCATGTCTTGATCTATCTTGATGTATCTAATATGTAATCCCAGAAGCATTCTAGTTTTTTCTGATAATCTGTGAAATAAGTTGTTTTTACGAACTTTGACTTTTCGGGATTTGAGGTACAAGCTTTCAAATATATTGGAGGTTCTGCGATATTAACTTCAATGAATTATTGGAAATTAGAAATCGTCTTGTGCATACGGGTTAATCGATTTTAGTCTCTGGTAGATTTCGAGAGGGAATGTCTGAAGAAATTTTCTGACCTACATGTGAAGTATTGTCTGTCAAATTCAAAATATTTTCTGTAGGAAATTAAAATTTTTTGGGGAAAACTCGAAACTCCTTGGATATCCAAGGAAACAAAAAAAAAAGAAATATCTGAAGAAGTGCATCGTCCTTTTTCCTTAATTATTGTTTTAATTAACTAATAGTTCTGCTAGAAAGGTTTTTGGCAGAACCCCAAAATGATATTCAAAGCAACTAACAGCTCGATTTCCCCTCGTTTCCAATTTCAGACGACGAACTTGTCAAACGATCTCAATGGCTCCTGGAGAAGCTGCGATACCCCTGGGAGATGATGCCCCTGATGTACGTGATACTGAAAGGCGCCGACGGAGACGTCAATAAAGCGCGCCAACGGATTGACGAAGGTATGGGGGTTCTTACCGGTTGGGACTGTTTCCGAGGTATCGATCGGGTGTCACTCACTTCCTGGGTGCTCCCATTTTGTAACTGCTAACGCTTATTATTGAGTTTCAGGACATCTGGGATCTTCGGTCGACGGAGTCTATTCCCAACAGTGCCCTGGATCAAACACTGCCATCATGCAGTTTCCGTAGCCTGTTGGGCTACGCTCCCCGACTTGACATCCCCCATTCTCATCAAACAACAACTCAAGGCCTGAGACAACGAGTGGTGGAATTTGCGCACGAAGTCATTGGTTTGTCCTGGTAAAAGTTAAAAGGGTTAACTGGAGGGTTAATTGACACGGTTTCAACTGATGGCCTTATTGACACACGGATGAAAGACTTGCACGCTTGACCTTCTGTCTGTACTAATAAAAGTTACGTTGGCTGGGTTTTGGGGTCATAATGGCCCCAAAATCGAATCGTCATAACTTCTTGAAATACAACTCACGTTTAAGACCATTCAAGAGTATTAGATCATCGTCTATAATAGCAGATTTGAAATTTACTTCACATTTCGGTATTGCAGTACCCCTTGCTTCCACAATGGAATTAGTTAAAGTTTCGAGAGCATTGTCAATATCAAGTGTTGTTAGCAAACAAATGCTAACATCAAGATTACTATCGATGTTTGATTCACATGTATTCCAATCAGCTCGTAAAAAATGGAAAGTGGAGCTGATAGGGTTGAGAATCGCTTCATGGGATAATTGGAAACAGGGACATGATCAGAATGAAAATCAGCGTGAGTAACCAGTTGACTACAAAGATGACTAGAGTCGGTTAAGAAAAATTCAAGTAGGGCTATCAGGTTATTGAATTGAAAAATATCCCGAAGGGCCCTCATCAATTAAAATTTTGCCTTTGGAAATGTTTGGCATTCAAGTAGCAAATTTTAACATACTGCGATTCGATTTCCGCAAGTTAGTTTGAAACAAATTAACTTGCTACCCAGTGCATTAAAAAGGCAAGTAGGCAGCTTTGGAAGTATAAACTTAGCTGTGTTTTAACAGAAGCACTCGCAAGTTTCAAAAATTTTGGTTTCGAATGACAAAAAAAGTTGATGTTATATACGCCTATTGAATGATGATTCCAGTTGATCATTTCGACAAACAAAAAAGAATCTCTTTTGATTTCAGATCCAGGATTCAAATAACATTCCGTTATCAGATAAAGGGTTAATGCCACAATCGTGTGGTCCATTATCCCCGGAAACTTCACACCGTCACACTCGATCCAGATCTGATGTGATCTCTGCCGTCGGGCGCCTCAGAAGCGAAAACCACATTCGCCCGCGCTCTCCGGAATTATGTCGTAAAATAAAACTTTACAACCATAATTATTCAGAACTTCGACGACTGCGCGATGACTTGGCCGCGGTGTGCCTGCTTGGGATGGACCTCCGAGCACTGAAAGCAGTGGTTTGTACAAATTGAATGGGCTATTTGAAATTAATTGGGCCGATAGGCTCTTTTATCCACGTGAGATCCACCGGATGGGAACGGTTGTTGGATGCAGTTCGTTTTTTACTCTGCTCTGCTATTCCATGTTCGGCTGAGTGTATAATTTGGTGTCGCTAAGGTCGTTAGCAAGGGAATAACATTTGGCGGAAGATGGACTGTCGATTGCGGTGGCAGAATTATGGCTTATAATTTACTTAGGTGGGATTCATCAATATGAAGCCTGTGGATTAATTGATGAGGAGTATGCTTGAAACTATAAATTCTTCTTCTTGGCATTACGTCCTCACTGGGAAAGAGCCTGCTTCCCAGCTTAGTGTTCTTATGAACATTTCCACAACTATTAACTGTGAACTTTCTTTGCCAAAGTTGCCATTTTCGCATTCGTGCATCGTGTGGCAGGTACGATGAGACTTAATGCCCAGGTAATTCAAGGAAATTCCAATTACGAAAAGATCCCGGACCAACCGGGAATCGAACCAAAACACCTTCAGCATGGCTGTGCTTCGTAGCCGCGGACTCTAACCACTCGGCTAAGGAATGCCCCAATCAAATGAACTCTTATGCTGATTTCCATAATATGACACACAAAAACACATCTTCTAGATAAGAGATGACTATCGGAGGCAAGTCTGGTCATTTTGAATACAGATTAGGTCCAGTTTCAGAATCCTGTTTCTGATTTCAAAATATCAATTTTTATCTTTGGATACTACCTATAATCGAAAACAACGAATGACACGTTTCCGCAAATTAAAAGTTGAAAATCCTCATAAGGGTTTCTTATAAGGATCATGGAAGGACCCTGATAAAAATTCTAAATCGAAGGTGATGGGTATTCTGGAAGGCTAGTAATGAGATCCCTGGAAGGTTTCTGATAAGAGTCCTGGGAGCTTTCTGATGAAATTCCTGTAAGGCTTCTGGTGACAATACTAAAAGGTTCCCGATGAGTATCCTGGAAGGATTCTGAGGAGAACCCTGAGAGGGTTCTGATGAGAATTCTGCACGCTTAAACCAAGTTACACAGAAATGAGTACGACTCACACAACATTGGGCTCTTCTGGTTCAACATATAATATGTGTAAGTCTATATGTCCCTTTAAATATCAACTTTGCAGAATTCTTAAATTATGTGAGAATTAATTAATGTTGTATAATTTATAAGAGATTCGATATAAGGTGCAGCACTACTTGGGACTTCCACGGTTCACTTTGGCATAGGGGGTTTTTCTTGGCCGTATCGTCTGAAACTTTGCAATAAGAAGCACTTCAATTCAGCGTTTTACGAGCGCTAATGGCTGCCGCAGACAGGCTCTCTTTCTGGTGGGAATCAGTCGATTTGACATTTGGCATGGCTCCGTTCAATAGGCCTATTCACAAGACGTTTTAAATCAGCTGATCAGCTTTCCGACAGTTTCCAGTTTCCAGCTTCGACAGTTCTAATGGAAATGACAGCCTCGTGTATGCACCGGTCCTCCACCGATGTAAACAAATGCATAGACGCGGTTGGATTGAGAGGGAACAAAACGCAAATTAAAAGCGTTCATGATAGCTCAATCGTGGTTGGAATAGTAAATTTAAAAACACGTTCATGGTTCTCATTACTGCAACGCTTGTTTCAGTGTACTACAACTTAGCCTCTTTTAGAAAAGTGTTATCCACTCAATCTGTGTTGGTAGCAAAGCTCAAAGCTTTGAGCCAACCCTTTTCCAGTAAAGAAGCTAGGCAAAATACAGGACGCTTCGATGCTTACTGACTTTAAAATGGCTTGCTCAATTTTTACCACCTAATTAAAAATTTTCAATCTTGTCGCTCCCTTGCGATGCCTATGCACCTTTTCGTTTCCATCATTTGCTTCTATAGACTCCCTTTAGCTTTGAGTCGCATGACCGCTATAGCCGTAAAACAAAATAAAATATTCTGAAGGATATTTCTGAATTAATTACTTAAAGCAGCACATTTAAAGAATGTCTTGTTAAAATCGAAGTAGAAATTAACTTTGGAATTTATCGATATACTTCTTGGGAAGTTCCCAGGGAGATTGCAGGAAATACTTCTTCAAGAAAGTTCACTTAGCACCTTTTAGGGAAAATATAAGAAATATGTTTAAAAGTGTTTTGTAGAAAAAGTAAAGGAAAAATCCTGAAAAAATTTGAAATGAAGTTTCTGGAGTAACTACAAAAGTAGATTTTGACAACTTTATTAATATTAAACTCAGTGAATTCCTGAAGAAAATTATAGAGAGATCCTAGAGAAGATTCAGGTCGGAATTCCTTGAAATATATGCTCCTGGCGTGAATCTTGTAAGGATTATTTGAAGCAGTCCTGGTGATAATACTGCGATAATTCTTGATATGATTTCTGAAAAACCTCCAGAAATTTGTGTTTTAACCCCTCTACCGGCAGCTTCATTTTTTAATACGAAAAAATATTCAAACAACGATAACTTTTTCGTTTTTCGATGTTTTGCACCATTTTTCACAAATCCTCAAAAAACTCTTCTATTTTAAGCATCTGAGTAAATTCTTGATTCCGAAATTTCTTGGGGACCGACAATTTTCTATCGAAAAACAAAAAAGTTATTGCTGTTTGAACATTTTTTGTGGTGAAAAAATGAGAATTGCTGGAAAAAATTAGAATTCAGTTAAATTTAGTCGTAAAGTCAACAAGGACTTTGTTAAAAAATTTAACTGATAAGTTTTAGAAAGTATGATTTTCAGCAAAATACTATATAAGGAATTCATCAAATTTTCGATAAAAATTCGGTGAAAAATGATGATGATGATGTTCTATAATTATTGTAATTGGATGATTGAATTCTTAACAACGAGCAATCTTGTCTTGTTTTTGACTGATTAAATATATCTCAGTTTATGAAAAAATACAATTTTTAAAATTATGTTTAACACGATTGGTTATTATTCAAGATTGTTAAGAGCACATTTTAGTATTCTAGACATATATTTGAACTAATATTTTCAGTTGCAGAAGTCAATTTTTAGTCACCTTTTTGTTAATTTTAGTCATTTTTATTTTGCTGTCTGGTCGCTGCCAGCCTTGACTTCCGAATTCACTCCAGATATTACAGTAAAATGTTATCCTGAATATTTTCGAATTATTCTCCAAAAGCTTTCTCCAATAATTTCTCCTGCAATTCCTCTACAAATTACTTAAGAGATTCCTAAAAAAAATGTAAGAAAATTTTACCCGGAATTCTCTTAGGGAGTTTTCCAGTCCTTCAACAATTCCTTTTAAGAATTCCACCATAAAATCTGCAAGAGTTCCCCAAAAACTTCTTCCTAAATTCTTTCAACAATTTATCTAGAAATTACTTCAGGAATTCGACCAAGCAGTTCTTCGGAAACTTCTTGTCAAATTCTTCCCAATAGTTCTTTAAAAATTTCTTCATGAAATTCATACAGAAATCTTGCAAATATTCCCACAGAAAATCCCCAAGGAATCTCTACAGATATTTTTCTAGATATTCCACAAAAAATCTTTGATTTCTTCTGTAAATCTTCCAGATTTTTTTTTCAGATGTTCGTCTGTACTTTCTTCCAGAAATTTCACAATGGATTTTCCACGAAATACAAAAACCCCTCAATGTGTAAGTTCAGAAATTTCTTAAGAAATTCTTTCATAGATTCCTATCCAGATTTTTTTTCAGGAATATTTGTAGAGATTACTCCGAGTATTCTTCCAATGATTTCTTCAGAAATTTCTCCAAGAATTCCTTCAGATATCGTGCCAAGGAGTATCTCCCAGTTCTTCAGTCTGCATTTCCGTGAGAATTTGTTGTAGGACTTATAGAAGAATATCTAGTGGAGTTTCCGAAGGAATCCCTGTAGGAATTTTTGGAGAAATTATTAAAGAAATGCCTACAAGAATACTTAGATTTATTTCCAGAGGAATTTTAGAACGAATTCGAGAAAAAGTTCCTGGAGGAATATGTCAATAAATCTGATGTGGAGATCTAAAAAAATAGCTCTGTAGTCAGTTGTGAACAAGCTGTGTAGTCAATTTATAAAGAATTTACTGGATTAATCTCTAATGTTAATCTCTAGAGGAATTTCTTAAGTGATTTCTTAAGAAATCTTTGGAGGATTTTCTGGAGGAGAACTGAAATTTTATGGACGGACTTTCATATATATTTCTGTAAAAATCTCTGAGGATAACTTTTTAAGTAATATCTAGCGTAATTTCTGCAGAAAACTTTGGATGAATCAATGAAGAAATTTCTGGAGGAATCTGGAATATTTCCTGAAGGAATCCCTAATAAACTTCTGGTTAAGCGCGTGAAATAATTGAGAAAGGAATCCCTGGAATATTTCTGGAGGAATCACCTAAGACTTTTCAGAATGAATTTCTGAAGGCGGAATACCTCAAGAAAATTCTTGATGGATTTTCGGTAGGATAATATCCTGAATAAATCCCTTGAAAATTTATTGAAGGAATTTTGAAACGATTTTCTTTAGGAATTTCTGGAGGAATCACTGACAGCAATGCAGGAGGATTTTCCTGCGGAATTCCTGGCAGACCCAGACAACCAGAATGTTCATACAAAAAAATCACCATTGCGTTATGCGATGCTTATAGGTGCAAAGATTCCTTATAAGATGTCGTCAAAAGGCCTTATGCGTACAAGAGGGGAGGTGATATATTTGCATAATTTACATGATGAAAATTGACAAACAATTCGAGTGTACAGATTTTATTTCGAATTAATCTGTATCCTTATACGACCTAGTTTCTGATAACAAAGCTGATTTGACAGCTGCTACGGATTGATTTGACTTCCTTTGTACATTTATACGGAACGAAACAAAATGCACTGATAAACTCAGAAAATAGCGTTCTAAGCGAGGAAATTCATCAATCAAACGATTTCATGCACCATGTTGAGCGGGTGTAATGTAAGTCGCACAAATAAACGATTTTTTACATAAATTGTTATTTGAATTCTGGTTGTCTGGGAGAATTTGTGGATGTATTCCTGTATGGTCACTCTTGGTAGAACCAAAGACAAATTAAAGACCCCCATGTCCCTTGAAGTTGCCCAAAATTTTATGGCTCATAAGGTAATCTAGAATGCCGTTCAAAGTGTACTGCGATCTGTCAAACTTGGGTACCTTTTGCACTACCGAGGGACCAAATGCAGTACTAGAAGTGTTACCCAATCTGAGCCCGAGTGGGACGGACCTGGTAGAACGTCTTAAAGAATTCCTGGCGTGATTTCTGCAGAAAATTCTGGAGAAATTCATGAAGAAATTTCTCGAGGAATTCCTGAAGAAATACCTGGAGGAATTCCTGATTGAATTTGTCGATGTATTTTTAAAAAAGGAAAACCTTCAGTAAGTTGTTTGGGAATTCTCAAAAGAAGTTGTGGATGAAGCTTCTATGTTTATTTCTGGAGGATTTTTTAAAGGAAAATTTCGCAAGATTCCTGAAGGAGTTTCTGCTGGAATCTCAGAAAGAATTTCTGGAGGAATTTCTTTGGGGTATTCCTATTTTAGGAGGAATCTCTGGAGGATTTGCTGAAAATATTCTTGGTAGAATAGTTCTTAGAAGAATTTCTAAAGAAATCTTATACAGCATGTAATAATCTCTAGTGAGATTTCTAGATGAATACCTGAAGGAATTCCAGGAGGATTTTTCTCGGTGAATTTCTGGTGAACGTAACTTGAGTTGTTTGTTTGGAATTTTCTGTAGAAATTTCTGAAGGAATTTATGATATAAATATCTGGAGAAAGTTCTGGGAAAATCTACGGAGGGTTCTATTGAGGAATCGCTGGTGGAATTGTTGGTAACTTCTGAGAGTAGTATTTTGTGGAGTAATCCTTGATGAAATTATTGGAAGAAACATTGAAGGAATTGCTGAAGGAAACACAGGATAAGTTTCTGCATAGTGAATTGTGGAGGATCTCATTTAGGAAATCCTGGAAATTCGTAGAGGATATTCTGGAGTAACGTTTTTGGGCATTCCTAGTAAAATCACAAATTTAAATAATAAATTTCACTTCGGAAATAGCCTCGGTAAGAATTTTGGATCCAAGTGGGGTAAAGAACTTCTTGGTTACTTTCTTGGTTATTGATTCAATCATCAAATACCGGTGTTTGATAGGGACTGGAGAGCCACAATAATCGCATGTCATATTGATCAAGTTTGTTCAAGAGCCACTATTCGATGGAAATCCGATGAACTGTGACCGCTATTCACCACAGTTCATCGATTCTACTAGTCAACCAAACACAAAGCAACAGTAACATCAATACCATCAGGCGTAGCGCTGCCAACGGTTCACACACTGCTTGAATGTTTTTGTCTCTCCACTGTGATCGTTTTCGGGCAGCCATCTCGGGGTGTATGATTGAAAGAAATGTTAAATAATTCAATCACTAATATTTCGCTTGTGTTTTTAACTAATTGAAATCTGTTAGCGCTAATAGCAAGAGCACAATCATTCCGTTGCGATACATATAAACAAGTTCAATTTCATGCGGCCTTTATCGAGCAAAAATGCAAAACCCCGAAAACCGGAAAAATCGCGTCACCACTGTGCTCGAGTCATTTCGCAATCGGGTTTGAAAAAACGTTGGGAAAAAGAAGATTACAGTTTTGAAGAGCCGTGACATTTTTTTGTTTTGAACGGTCATGGTTTGCTTTGGATTTTGATGGTCGTGTAGAAAAATGTGAATGTCGAGGTTGTAAATGTTTGCTACAACACATTTCCCATCCCTGATCTGTACTATATGAGCAGATATCACTCGAAATATGATGAAAAATGTTGGTGCAACCAAATCTGACAGTTCGTCAAGCGGTCGTACGAACATAACTCAGTTTGACTAACTTGGGGCGGACTAACTTGGGGTCAAACCGTCTGAGCGTATGTGGGCAGCATAACAGTTCGTAGCAAATCGCAATCGGAGAGTTGATATTCACTCTCTCGTTTGGTAGGGTGCAGAACCACTTGAGCACTTCCATGATTTACTTTGGCATGGGGGGTTTTGGTCGTCCGAATTGTCTGAAACTTTGCAGAAAAAATTCAGGGTCGCCTATTTTTCCGGAAAACTCAGGTGGAAATTTTTTGTTTTCCCTTGACACTACTTACTTTGAAAAATCATAACTCAAGCATCGTAGAAACAAAGTTTTTATATGAAAATTAAAGCAAATTTTCTCAAAAACCCAAAAAAATATGAACCGGAAAATGTTTTCCACAAAATTTTCCACCGTTGAGAAAATTCGTAAAGAAAAGCCAGAAAAACTATGCCCGAACTCGTGGAAAATTTTCAAAAAAATATTTTCGAGAAGGTAATTTTAGAAGCTTTAATCACTGAAATTTTTGGAATGCACTTTTTTTTTCGTTTTTGAGTTATGGCCAATTTTGTGAAAAACGTCCAGATGTGCCATATAAGACTTTTCTTTGAAAAATCATAACTCAAGAACAAAACATTGTGGAAACAAAGTTTTTCTATGAAAATTTAAGCAAACTTTCTCAGAAATCAAAAAAAAAATATGAACTGGAAAAAGTTTTCCACAAAATTCATTAGGGAAATTCATAAAGAAAAGCTGGAAAATCTATGCCCGAACTCGCGGAAAATTTTTATTAAAATATTTTTGAGAAGGAAACTTTATAAACTTCAGTTCTAGTAACTTTTAGGATGTACTTTTTTTTTGTTCCTGAGTTATGGTCAATTTTGTGAAAAATGACCATATTAGCCTTTTCTTTGAAAACCCATATTTCAATCGAAGCATCAGAAAAACAAGGTTTTTTTTTATCAAAGCAATTGCAAATTTTCTAAAAGATCTGAAAGAAACGATATGGGATTGGTTTTAATGAAGTATAAGTCGGATTGGATTATATTTTTCATGAAACATTACACCGTTAAGCAAAGCTGAAAAAACTGTTTCTTTTCCATTCCAAGGGATTCTTTCTTTTCTATGGAACAAATAAGATTCTTTTTATATTTTTCTTTAATATAATGTATTTGATTATTCAGTACATAACTTACATTTTATCTTAAAACTATCTATTTTTTCAACCGGGAAGATTGCCTTTAGTTGCTATCACCAGGAGATTTTCGTTTCTTTGCAGTATTAAGAACAAAGCATGATGTATTTTCTTGGTTTTCATGTGCATCTGAGAATTCACTCGCAAAAATGCTTCGTTCGTCTTTTGGAATAAATGAATGATATTTTTTTATTCCAGGAATTGGAACAAGGTTAGAAAATCTCTCCTGAAGTAATTTTTCAGCCTCTGAATAGTCATTTTCAGTTGCATAGATGAATTCCCAATCTTTTTTAAATTGGTCTTTTACCTTTTGCAACACAGCCCAGTCAAAAAATTGTTAGCATCTCTAGCCATTCGCTTAATATTGCCACCGATACCATCACATGGACCATTTCCATGTGAGGTTGGGAAAAAGTGCCATTCTGCTCTAATTTTAAAATCATTTTCATGGTTGCATACATTTTTGAAATTTGATTTATTTTTGTACTGCTCTCCGCAACCATTAGAAAGATAAATGATTTTTTCAAGCTCAGGAATTTTTTTTTCCAATCTTGAAATTAGTTTTGTTTGAAAAGCATAAACTGATGTCGTGTTATGCTTTTTTATGTCAGCAATTACAACAAAATTTAAGACTTTGATCGAAGATTTGTCTTTGTAATAAATTACAAATGGATGTATTGTTACTTGAGATCGTACAAAGTAATGGCTTTGAATGGAATCTTGTATTACGCACGAATAATTTTCCGCGAAATCCATCTGGCACATTATTTCTTTGTTTTCAACTAGTGATTCCTTTTGAGCTCTTATAAATTTATTTTGTTTATCTACTTTGAATTGATGCACAAGAAACTTCTCTGAGAGATTTTTCAAGTTTTCTATAAAATAATTTACATTTTCCTCTTTGTTGATAATTTCACAACGAGGAGAAATAATCCAAAAACAATACTTAAGTTCTTCAACGTTGTTTTCATCTAAGCGATTGGCAACAAAATCTAATTTCTTTAATTTACAATCCTCACAGGACCTCAAGTAACAATCATCTGTACTATCTGGACATATCATGTGACTAGTCAAAAAGGTGTTAAGTTTTTTTTTCTGTATTATGAACTTCAAAGCAATTAGTTTTTTTCAATGCATCAACCATGAATTTCATATTCTCATGTATCATGCAAACACAAACATTCATGGCCGATGAATCCTTTGTATAAACACATTGTTTTGGTTTAAGTTTCCAGAACGATGTGAATGAGACAGATTCCTGTTCACTCTTACAGGTTTCCAAATATTGTTTATATAAAGTATCCAAAGGGTCAAGCAAAAGGCGTTTTTGAACATTTTGGCGCACTCCATTGGGTAACTTAATAGATATGGTATCTTTCAAGCCAGGAAATGGCCGACTGATATCATCCTTTAGGTAAAAATTTGAAACTGTCTTGGACATCTGATCCATGCGAGGGTCGTCCTACTTTTGAAAGTGGTTGAATCCCTAAATTGTATTTTTTTGATTCAGTTATAACGTGTTGAGACACGTCAAAATGAGCTTTAACCTTGGCATATGACCAATTCCTAGGAAGTAATTTTAGAAGTTCAATTTGCTTGTCAAGTTCGGCTTTTGTAACAGCTGAGTTCAAATTTAATAAAACGGAATTAAAATCCTCTGTAACATCGACAATATTAGGCGGAAACCAAGTCTTTATTTTACTCAAAATTTGATTGAACATTTCGTCCATAGAAGCATTGCGATAGTTACTACTAGAAGCATCCAAACGTGAAGATTTTACTTGAAAAGAAATTTCCAAGAATTTAGCAAGCTCTTGTATTTTTTGTACATTATTTATAGAACCAACTGACTCACCCGAGGAAGGAGTTTCCTTTGGTGACGCCAACGAAGATAGTGGTGAAACTTGTTCCTCAAACGCCATTGCTTCTGGAAGATCCGTTACGAGAGCCTGGTCTCCGGTAATGGAGCCTGGTCCCCGGTAATGGAGCACTTCACGCAAATTTTCATCGTTTCCGTAATCCACCGCCATTCGAATGAAACTTACTGATGACGCCTTGGCTGATCGATCGTAGATTTGTCCTTACTGATTTGTGGCCGTCCAGTCCGAAGGGATTACAGCATAAAGAATTGTATTCGTAATATTGAACTTTGTCCATTTCAACAGCTTCGGGAAAACTTTTTTCACTTTACAAAAAATAATAACGAGGAATATACAGCTGATAGACAACACTTGCACTTTCTCACTGCTCTTTGTTAGTTTTTGGTAAACTTATGATTCTCAAGCCATTTCAACGCTTTAAATTTGAATTGGTAAATACCTATTTGTCATATTGTCTACCCATTTATTTAACTGTCAATTTTGTAGTTACCTAACAGGAAAAAATTGCCTACATTCTGATTGAAGAAAACTTTGTTTCTATGTAGTTTCGTTCTTAAGAAATTTTGTTTATGAACTTATAAATTTGTAAATATATGGTTCAAACAACTCATCCTAGCAATATTTGATCATGTTTTTGGAACGAAAAATGAGCGTATTGAAAAATATTGTAGGATTGGATCTTATTGATCGCTCTTTTCAAATATACTTTGTTTGAAAGCTGGAATAGCTAATCGGGTTTTCATTATTTGTTTTCATAAACAGTGAAAAATGTCCTGGGAAACTGATTCCATTTCAAAAATTTCATATTTTTGAGATAATTTGAATCCGGTTCTACAAGTCATGATGAGTCTTGAGTCATGATTTTTAAACGAAAAGGCATGTATGGCAAATCTTTGCATTTTTCACAAAATTGATCATAGATCAGGAACTAAAGAAAAGTACATCCTAAAAGTTACCAGAATTGAAGTTTATAAAGTTTCTTTCTTAAAATATTTTATTAAAAAATTTCCGCGAGTTCGGGCATAGATTTTCCAGCTTTTCTTTATGAACGAAAAAAAAGTGCATTCCAAAAATTTCAGTGATTAAAGCTTATAAATTTACCTTCTCGAAAATATTTTTTTGAAAATTTTCCACGAGTTCGGGCATAGTTTTTCCGGCTTTTTTTTACGAATTTTCCCAACGATGGAAAATTTTGTGGAAAACTTTTTCCAGTTCATATTTGTTTTGGATTTTTGAGAAAATTTGCTTAAATTTTCATATAAAAACTTTGTTTCTACGATGCTTCGTTCTTGAGTTATGATTTTTCAAAGTAAGTAGTGTCAAGGGAAAACAAAAAATTTCCACTTGAGTTTTCCGGAAAAATAGGCGACCCTGAATTTTTCACAATTTTTTTTTATTTATATATCCATGAGCCCTGCCTGTGGAAAAAGTTTCATGAAAATCTGAGACCCTTCGGCCCAAACCCGTACGGTAATAAAAAAAAATCCCTATTTGTAACTTGTAAAAAACCCGCCTGCCCAAGTGAAACAAAAGTGCCAAGAATTGGGTCAGGCTCCTACGTGGCGAGAGAGCGTTCAAGAGTGTTTCAACTGGTTCATTTCTTGCAGACTACAACGGTATCGAGCCAATTCGGGTGAATTACGTTTTGCATAAAATTGGTAATAACTTTCATATTTTCTGGTAATGCAACCTCAAACAACATAATTATAATCCATCGGATCATCGAACACCCCTTTAATTGTGACACCGGTGACACACAGTGATCAGCGCCAAACGGTGGGTGGTGTTTGACAGACTTTTTTTTTTTCTTTCGTGGCTCGTTATCTTCCACGAACGATAAATGTCATGCGTGTTGTGTAAATGCAGGCTGATAAATGGGATAAAATTTTGGCTCGTGCGTCAATAATCGTCAAATTTTTCATAGCCTGGATAGAAAGTCGATTCTTCGACAGAGTTGCTTTGAAAACTGTCAAGGACGTCCGGGAGCAAACAGCTTAGTTTTGCCACTAGATGGCACTGGTAAGCATGTTAAAATGAACAGTTTGAGAAAGTCCTTCTTATGATCCACATGAGATAGAAAGTTTGAGTCTTCGTAAAAATTGTTCAGAAAGTCAAGAACATTCGGAAGACAGACAATTTAATTCTAAATTTTGTCGTTAGGTGGCGCTTGTAGGCATGTATAGATAGATAGAAAGTTCAAGTCTTCGACAAAATTGTACAGAATGTCAAGGATATCTATATACAAATACAAATATACAAATTGGTTCTAAATTTTGTCGCTGGATGGTGCTAGAAAGCATATAAAATGAGCATCTACAGTGACCGGCAAAATAAAAACATCATTTTACCGTTTCCCATACAAAATGACCAAGTTAAGTGATTTGGATCTTGGCTACTAGAGCTTCTATTGGACTGAATTTCTTATCACAACTATGAAATAACTTGAAATTTGTGCTGTAAAAAATTCACATTTTGATAGTCCACTTCAAAGTTATCGCAAATGCCCCATTTTGTAAAAAATGCTAAATTTTTCATTTGGAACTATTTTTGAAACGGAAGAATTTTGAACAATATACCTTTGGCAAAAATGTTTGATTCAACAAAAGAATCAAATATGTAGAAAAAATGTAAAATTCAAACTTTTAAAAATACATCAACACCAAAATGTTGTCATTTTTTTCAATATGGGACATTTGCGATAACTTCAAAGTGTGACATCAAAATGGTGTGAGTTTTTTACTGCACAAATTCCAAGTTATTTCCTACTTCATATCAATCGGAGCTCCAGGAGTGAAGATCCAAATTACCAAGCTTGGCCATTTCGTATGAAAAACGGCAAAATGATCTTTTTTTCGCCAGTCACTGTATCTCATGATCCAGATGAGATAAAAAAGTTCGAGTCTTCGACAAAGTTGTTTTGGAAGTCATGGACATTCTTAAGCAAACAACTTAGTTTTGCCACTAGGTGGCGCCAGTAAGCATATTCGTCATCAAACGTCAACATCCCACCGCAAAATCGCTAGTGTTTGGAGGGGATTTTAACCTCCAAATTGCCAAATAACCTCCAAATCATCACCTCCAAGTTAGTTCTAATACACTCCGTTATATGAAATATGGTGGTGCGTCGATCGTCGCAAGTTTATCGTTAAACAGTCAATAAAATGAGCATTTTATATCGTGATACATATGAGAAGATAGAGGTTTCAATTAAAACAAATCCACATGGTGTCGCTAATAAAATTGTGCATTTTAAGCGAGTTATATCCTCTGATCAAGATAAAATAGAAAATTCGATTTTTGAATATTCAATTATAAGAGCCTGAATAACTACAACATGTAGTGAATCGAAACTGATTTATGACGGTTTGTGAAGGTTACACGTCCTAAGCATTTGGATTCAAGAAAAGCAAGAGATATGACGAATGTAAACTTTATCGTATCAATGAAGTAACTAGCGTCCAGAACAGTACAAACCAACATCGTACCGTCGTATTCCACTCCGGTCGTTGCAATATCTCTAGGTCCACCGAAAAACACTCATGACCAAGATCGTGTCGTCGATCTTGGTCCACCGAAACACCGATGTCCATATCGTTTCGTCGAACTTGGACCAACGATTCATGCAACTGATGACAACGCGGCCCCCGGGTCGTACCAATATCCGAAAAATCCAACTGTTCTTCTCTGCCTCGCAGGTCAAGCCGTGGTCAATGAATACTCACGATTGCACAATCTGAACATGTTCGACGGTGTAGAGTTGCGCAGTACGACGCGCCAGTCCGGATGATAGACTTTTTACACGATCAGCACGACCCACTGCGCTGCGGCAAAGGTCGAACCGAAACAAGAATAAACCACGAAGATCAGATCGATTCGACGGAAGAAGCAATCGAATGCAAAGAAGAATCGGAACGAAGAAAACTCTAAAGCATCGCATATTTACAAAGCATAACGGAAAACCCGCAAGTTCAAACTAGTGATTAGTGTAAGATGAAGCAAAGCAGAAATGTAGTATCTAGATTTTTCAACGTTAGTTTACAAAGATAAAAAATGAGGTTGGACATACAATCGTGGGTATTCGTCTGAGTTCGTCACAACTGCACCGGAAACTGTGAAACAGAATAGAGCCAACCTGTGCGCGGAGAATGTTGAGGTCATTATAAGCTTCCTTAGCATCCACGGGTGAAAGTCGATCGACGGAAGCCTGCAAGACTCTGTCGATGGGCTTTCGTCCTAGAAGAATAAGATTAAACCTGAAATGTATTCTCCCGTGGAATGGTTTCATTTGAGTAATTCTGTATCTTCTCCTTCCCAATTCCACGAACGCGACGAACTCTAATACAAACAACATAATGACCACAGTGCAAATGCTGTTTAACGATAATAGCGACATGCAGCCATTCTGGGGCTACCACGTGTAGCTCTACTTGTGAGACAGCGTTCCTAAAGAGTGTGAAAGTGCAAACAAGTGATGAAACCAATAGTGCAAAGCAAGTTTAGAGGGAAAATTTAAAAAATGCAAAACAGCAGTAGTACTTAACTTTTAAGATTGTGTTTCGAAAGCCGAAGTGTGTTCCATCTGCCACCGGAAAAAAACGACGACAGCAGAATCATCAACAAGCAACATCCATCCGAAAAAATCCGGGAAACCGGATCTTCAACCAACCATCCTACAATCTACAAACCAGAGATTATATCTCTTCAATCGTTTCCGACATCGGTCGGTTTCGGTGCCCAAAATGATCTGATAAACACTTATCTCTCTGTAGCTTGCATGCCATTGCGAGCGTATTTTGGTAGCTGGCCGTTGCCAAACGGCTCCGACAGGTACTGCTATTGGAGGTTGTGCACGACCACGTTGAGTTTGCCTTTTGAGTTGGAGAGTGTGTCTTTTCGTCATATATTCGGCCTTTTCAAGGGTGATTTTCAGGCTACGTAATGATTGTATAGTTTAACCAGCTAAAACATATTGATGACAAGTTCTATTTCAGCACCACAAACAAGCCTGTTAATGTCTCTCACCGCAACCATTGTTCTGCGCGCGTTATAATCAGCATAGAAGTTTATTTTCTTTGGGATGATTCAAATATTACGTGACGCAAAGTTTGCCAATTTTAGAACCCCTCCCTCCTCCACGTAACGGCTTTTGTGTGAAAAATTTAAATTTTGTGTATAGACCGTAGCATTTCGGAAGACCCCCTCCCTTACTCTGTTGAGTTACGTAAAATTTCAACGATCCTTTTGTAGTTCTGAATTTTATATCAGCGTGCAGTGTTATGAAGATATCCACAGTATAAAATATTATTTTATTTTAAATTCTATGCTGATTATCAATGTGTTACTAGTGGCTTTTCATACTCATGTTGCGAGCTCGATTTGGCGCACGGGGTCATCTACACCTGATACCTTTAGGGTCGTTGGGGGACCACTTAGCGTGCACGTACGGACATTCAAAATGTTGTTCAAATTTTTTTCTTACCAAGACGAGCACTTTACAATGACAAACTTATAATATTTCGCATTTTTGAAAAATAAGGGACGGCCTAATGCCCAGAAGTTCTATTGGTGGCCAGAAAATCCAATATTGCAGCCCAATTATCATGATATTCCTGAAAAGTGTGACTCAGAATAGTAAATATGAAACATTTGCTCTAAATTTTTGCAACATATTTTTTGAAGTCAGGAGTTTTTTTTATCTAAGTACCGTTAATTCATAGCTCGATTAAACTGTAATTGGTTCCATCACTTCTTGCTGAACGGACTTGAATAGGTTCACCACCGACATCGATTCACAACTTGCTTGGCAGAGGGCCATTAGCTCCGCCTCGATGGACGACAGCGCTACGGACGACTGTTTCTTGGTCGACCAACCGCTCAATCAACAATATGGATATGGATCTTCTATCGTTGAGATCGTTCCCTCAATCCGCGTATGCAAACACCGCATCAGGCTCCGCTTCCGTACGTCGCACACTGGGGCAGAATCGAAAAAAACGCGGAAACAACCTGTAGTTCTTCGGAATGAAGAGATAGACGTTTGATATCTTCTGCGAAAATGATCCTTTCAATGAGGCCGATGTTTTGAGATGAAGTCATATTTTTTAGTGTTATTTGCATATATGGTCGGGGTTCTGCTAAACCGCACCAAGTGCCATTTTTTCCCTAATTGACTTTTTTACACCAGAGAACTTAAATAAGCATTACCTTTCTACCATAAAAATATCAAGTAATTTGAACAGTCCCTTGTGATCTTAGATCAAAAATTTCCTTTGGGTGGACAAGAAAAACTGTAATTTTGTTCAGCCAGAGCGAACCATAAACCAACGCACGTCATCAGAGGAAATTCATTTTTCAGATATAAAGCTATATTTTTTACACTTCCTTCTATATTTTTACAATTTATCCATTAAAAGCAACTCATAGAAATAGAGGCCAGTGGAATTGGGCAGCAATTGATTGATTAAAATTAAATATTGCTCCTGTGGCGTTAATCTATTTTCTTTCAAATATTATCCAGCCACACCGCACTAAGTACTGTTTATCTGAAAATCACATTTAGACATGAAGTAAAGACATTTACATGCAATAAATACTTGCATTAGCTTGTTATATAATATGTTTATCAAATCACACAGAAGCCGTAATAAAAAAACGAATTAATTTAATCTGATACTGTGTGAACAACTCAGGTGGACTTGGTGCGCTTTAGTTGTTCAGAAAATGGCATTATCGCCATCAAACCCCGTCAGAAAAACTGCACATTACTTGATTCAAGTTTATCACTATTCCTTCAAGAAGTGAAGATGACCTAGTGGTAGCACACTAGATTACCACTCAGAAGGCAAGAGTTCGAATCCCGATGAAACTTTTTTCTAATGTTCTATCCGATGGTGATGGAAATCAAACAACTTTTAGATTCTGTGATTATTTTTATATTGCAGAAAACATCAGCAGGTCAATGTACATCTGAAAAGATGGTGATTCCTGGTGAACACTTCACGCATTGAACTGTGAACTTGATCAGCAAAGGTGCACTAAATGGGAGCAACTTGGTGCGCTTTGGCAGAGTGAATTCATGGTTTTCTTCGATCATTAGGATCTATGTATGAACACGTGAGAACCATGATTCACTACATACGAACCCTTCCCATAAACACTTGTGACATGGATTCCAACATGCACGGTGATGGCAAACATCATTTGTCTCCAATTTTACTTGTGTTGTTGAAAACTGTGAAACACATCCAACCATACCGAACCAAGAACCATATTTTTCAATTTTTGTTCAGCCAGAGTGAACTGAGTGCTTCATATTGTTTAATGAAATCCAATTACATCGTGAATTTTTGATGATATACTAGTATATTTGATCTCGGTGTACTTATTGAACACTGTTAATCGCATGTGAGCGATAAAAAAATTAAAATTATCATCCGCGATAAACTAGTACATGAAAAAACTTTAAAGTAAAATATCTCGGAATAAAGATTTAGGCACTTGTTGCGGTTTAGCAGAACCCCGACCATATGACTCATATGCCATTTCGGTCAAATGGCAGTTTAGGTGTATGGTGTCATCGGCAAAGTAGATCGTTATTTTATGCTGAGAATCAGTCTTCAAAAAATCCCACTCCAAGAGCTGCTGAGATCAAAAGCCATCAGACTAAGATTTTTTCCGCGCGCATCATTTGCTCAAATCTAGGCATGCAATGAATCATGCCACGTGTACGAGAGGATTGAATCCCAGGATTCAATCCTTGATCGATTATTGGCCGGGTGAAAAAATCGAGTAAGCATTGAAATTTTATTCCATATCGATTGAAAACTTTTGTCTGACAGGAATGTATAATGCACAGCTGTTTCCAGTGAATGGCTTCAGGAAACTAGCGACAACTTCTAGTAACATTCTGACCTGACGTAATGAATTCACATGTATACGGGATTCCAAGCTCCTTAACAGAAAATATGAATCAGGACAATTTAGATTGAATTTCCATTGAAACATGTCAGGATTCAACGAAACTCTGTCTTTCAAATCTTTGTCTTGATTAATATCTCCCTGAGTGGAAATGATCAAAAGTATCTAGTGGAATTTTGCTGTGGTATGATACCATTTCTCCTATATCCTCATTGCTGAACTTCATTGCCTTCCATCTCACTTCATCTCATGTTCTAGGCAGGCAGGTTCTATTTGTCCCAATTCCCAATGAAACGTCAAAAATTCCAGACGAAGAGCATTTTAGCTTGACTCGATTGCCTATGAGCGTAATGACGAGATTCAATCATGGGATTGAATCCTTGTATGAATCACGCACGCTAAGATTGGAAAAATCGGGATTCAAAATGATCCCACGCCTTAAGATTATTTCAAAGCATGCTTGTTTAAATCTGGGAGTAGAAGGATGCTCTTAGAAGACTGCTGAGAATAATTGCTGAAGACGTCAAATTTTCAAGGTCTACTATGTTTGAAATATAGGCTGAATCACAACTGGCCTAACTAGCTTCTGGAGATTTTCAAACAGAGATTTGTTGTTTGACCTGTGCTTTGAAGCAGCACTGTCCTAACACCATTTTGATTCGACCCTGAAACCTACCGCTACTAGCTCAGTAGTATCAGCAGCAACGAATGATACAGTTTTCGCATTCACATTTGCCTTCTGCGACATTTTCTTCGATGGTGTAGCTTGGCTTCGTGTCTCTTTTGCGCCTCGTTTGGGGCACTGGAACTACTTGTGGCCGACATAACCACAATTCTAGCACTTAAACTTACCTTGCTTGCTCGAAAAGGCAGCCTCGTTGGAATTGGATTCCACATGTTGCCCGCGTCGCTTCGCTTCGACGTCAAGGTAATTCCACCGGACGAGATCCATCGTCAGCCGTTCGGACATCAAGTGGCAGATCACATCCAAATTACAGCTTTTTTCACTTCCCGAACCAAACGGTCGAATCGCGAGAAGTGGTCTTGCAACGATTCGCTTTCGTTGTACTTCATCATCAGCAACTGCTTCTTCTAAAGGAATCGAATCATAATACTTTTCCTTTGGAAAACTTTGTGAAACACGTCCTAAAATCTTCTTCGGAGAATCCTTGTCCTTCACATATTCCAAGCGACGGTCGGCAATCATCTGGATAAGCAGCGACCGACAAGCATTACGCTTAATCTGTTTGGCAGCCTTCACTTCTTCCGCCTCCGGGTCCAGAATGATTAAGAAAGCTTCTTCTTCCGCCTCCATCCATCTCGACGCAGTGCAGGACTTGCTGCAAGTGCGCCCATACCCGGAAGCTCCAATTGTTGAAGCCACTTCCATCGAACGGCTTAATGTGAAGTGATTTCACTTCTTCCTCCATTCTCACAGACTTTTTTGTACATTTAAAGACACCTACATTTTAATGCTTTCAGTGGACGATTTGTCCTTTGAAGAAAGCATCACACTAGACAACGGACTAGCATGCAACGCCCAGTGGCACAGTCGAAATACATTCCTGACGAAAAGTTTTCCGGACTGAAGCGGGAATCGAACCCACACTCCTTGACTCGATGCGGCTAAATGCTTGGTAACACTAACCGCACGGCCACGAAGCCCACTTCTCTTCACGGGAAACTTGCTGCAACACGTCACAACCTGCCAGTGCGATCAAAACTTACAGCCAACAGTTCTGAACGCCGCTGCTGCCGCCGAAAAAATATTGACACTCTTTCACTGGTTTCCTCGCCGATTCACGCAAAAGACCGAAACGGAAATGAATCAACAAAACTTTTCAGATTCTTCACCGTTATGGCCGTTTCCGTCGCTTGGCTCATAATCTTTTAGCAGAGTCATTTCGGAGAGACAATTGAAACGCGTCACAGTATCTTTAGGAACACGCACATGGAATGGATGGTTCAATGACATTTCTCATGATGTAGTTAAAAAAAAACAAAGTTTATGTAGTTTCAGGTACAGTTTACACTGTATAACAAAAAGTAGGTGAATGCGTGTTAATTATTACCCTCAACAAAAAAGCTCATGGTGAACAAAAAAAACAGCGCATCGCAGCTGTATCATGGATTGGCTTGTACCAAGTACAGAAACCAGCTTTTATTAGACCCGCGAACATGGTCAAAAGTATCATTACATTATTTTTGCTATGTTCGCAATTTCTCCCTATGCATTCATTTTGAAGCCTAATTTGGAAAGTTTTTATCTTGAAAATTGCGTTACCTATCTTGCATACCTTTCAATTCACGTTTTCTTTGAAATTTAGAAAATTTTCATATCGATCTACCTGAAGGAATGCAACCGTTAACAATAAATTCTAGACCAACATTTGAAAACACCGTATGTCGACAATGTAAACAAAAGAAATGTACCGTCGCTGGGAGTTTGATTGCTTGGTTGACCTGTTCGTATAGCTCCGCAGTCAGAAGTGCATCACATAGCTCCAATCTGGGAATGCTTTGGCAACTGAAGGGTGCAACTGTTAATTTAGACGGCCTAGTGGATCGCAAAGAGTGGCAATGGTTGATAGAACAATACGCTTTGTCAAGGGTTCTAAGTATTTCAATGCCGGAATTGTGAATTGGAATCCCAGAATGTCGGTTTTCGGCATCCAAGTTAATCCGAGAGTTTTTATTGACGGGTCTGGGTATAGGTTTATCTCCATGATAGGATGACTACACCCTCCTTCAGATTTCCATCCAGTGCCTCCGGATGGTTGGAAGCCCATTTGCGAACCAAGAATCCTCCGGCGTTCATGAGTTCCTGCACTATCAATTGCACAGCTTCATTCACGTCACATCGTCCATGTACGTATCTTCCCGGACTGCCTTGGCCGCCAGCAAAAATGCTACTTCCTCATCATCTGACAGCTGCTTCAGAACCCTAGTCGCCAAAACGGGTGCCGGTTATGTCCCATAGGTGACGGTGTTCAGCTCGTGAGTGCTGATTTCCTCTTCCAGTGATGACCTCCACAGAATTAATTGCAGCGGTCTATCTTCTTCACGAACCACGATTTGTCGAAACGTTTTCTCAACGTCCGCGACAAGCATTACCTCGCAGGTCATCTTGAATGATCGTTCCCACCGTAGCACATCGTTCAACGTCACCCTTGTAGACGTTTCACTCGAAGCGTTGAACACAACGCGGACCTTTGTTGTAGCACTGGCTTCCTTCACTACTGGATGGAGTGGAAGATAGCAACTTTTCACCGAACCTGGTACATCCTTGACCTTTTTCAAATGCCCATTTTTCGCCATTCTACGCTCCGTAGCCTGAATACGCCAAACTACGATCTCTCTTGATTCACCAATTTGCTCCAAAACGTCTTCGTCCTTCGGTAGCGCGATAGTGTAACGGCCGTTCTCTCCGCTTTGTACGGTATAAACAAACTGCTCCTCGCAACGCGCAAGTTTTCAGCCGACCCAACCTCCTCGCAGGACCAAAATCGGGCCATCATCTCCTCTAGACCTTCTGAAGCCGACACGTTGCAGCTAATGATTAGCCAATTCGATACCGTCTGCTAGACTCCAGTTAGAAACGTTCATCGTAGACGTTGGTAGATTGACTGTCACCTTCGGTAGAACGAGGAAGTTCATCTGTCGGAAGAGATCCGAAATGCGTGGTCGAATGGTGGTTTTGATCTGCTGCCTAACGTTGGTCTTTGCTTTGACTATTCCATGGATCTTGACATCTACCTTTCCGTGGGTTACCCCCTTAACCGCTGGCTGAGCCGCTCCGTAACGAAATTACTCTCTGACACTGAGTTAGAGCTGGTAAGCGATGTCCACAACGGCATCGGTGGCCGCCATGTTGGACACTTGCAATGTAGTGCTGTAACTTGAGGTAGCCGTCTCCGTAGAATCCTGTTCTTCTGTCGAGCTGTTGGGCTTCGTCGGCTTCGGTGTTACTGCTGGCTTCGAAGAATTGTCCTTGTCAGGTCTGAAGTACACCAGCGAATGATGACGCTTTTTACTATACCGACAAGAGAACTTCGACTGGTAATCCTTAGCGTGATGACCGGATTTGAAGCAGTTTCTGCAGAGAGAATGATTTTTGAGAACTGCCTATTTTCATGATTGCAGCATCCTTTGGAAAACACTGCACTTGAACAGCTGGCGATAGGCTCTGCAGACAACACAACTTGCTCCGCATGTTTGCATGGTGTTGAAGCTCGTCTTGCCGGGTTGGTGTAACTGGGCTACATTCTTGGACTCAAATGGCTTTCCTGGCAGCGATTCCAGCATACCAATGCGCCGCTGGGGATATTCGGTGAGTTTATTCACCGTATCCTGCTGTTTTGTAGAAGAGAGCTCCTGCCATCCCCTACGCGTCACAGAATCCAATCACGTAGAGAGAGTGTTGACCGACAATAGGTCCTTGTAATCACCAGGCTTGACGAATTTATCTAAGCACTGCACGATCCTCTCGAAACCTTCAACGAGAGTCTGCAGATCCGATGGGGATTCTTTGGCCAAGCTGGGAAGCTTGAAAAGTGCTTGCACCTGGAGCTTCTTCAGGTGTTTACTGTTGTCGTATCTCTTCTGTAGAAGATCAAAAGATTCTCAACAAACGCATCTTCAGTATTGTCAGATCATATTTGCCCACATGGGCATGTCTCGATACGCGATAACTTTGGATCAGACTTCTGGATCAATATTATTCAGCAACCAATCAATGAAGTCAATAGCGTTACAAACTAGAGAAAAGCGTCATTTTTCCCATCTTAGTAACTTGCCATAGCTTTTGAAGAAATCGAGGTTGTATTCAAGCACATAAAGTCAGTTATTGTGTAACGAGACATGTCTATACTAGGGAGCAACTGAATGACTGGCTGAAAGCACCTAGTTGGTGAGCTCGTTTTATATTATTTATTTACCTTATAAGAAACTTTTTCAGGTACGTTCAGGTGTATCCCGCAACGCTACTTCGATTATGATAAGCTTCGTTTACACAGGGATATTTCGATATAAGATAATAGTGAATCAGACCTTCCAATTAATGTCTTCGGTAATCAAAGTCAATGGCACCATGAGATAGTGGGAAGCATCATCTTCTCTATGCTATCTAATCAATTTGCCATAGCTTTCGATAAATGAAGATTTGAACCATGTAAAGTCAGTTATCATTTATCGAGGTATGCCTGTCCTAGGAGACATGAAAGATTACTGCTTGGAACTATCTTGCTGGTAAGTCATGGTAAGTTTATTCATAGAAAGAGCATCGCCACAACGAAATCGATACGAAAGAAATACGTGTATTTTTCAGAAACTTTCAGATTAGATTTGCTCATACAGAAGTACCTCGGTGCAAGATAACTTCAAAGCATGCTAATACAGTCAATGGCATTATGAGGCAGAGGAAGCATCATCTTCCTTATGCTATCCAAGTAATTTGCCATTGCTTTCAAGAAATCGAGGATTTCATCATGCCAAATCAGTTATCTTGTATCAAGGTATTTATGTTGTTTGCAGAAACTGTATAACTGTTTGAAACTTTTTAATTGGTGAGCTCGTTTCATTAAGTATATAATAATGATAATTGTTATGGAGACTTTATTTATTAGTGAGTGATTCGATGACCCGAAATCGGAACAAACAGACAACGTTTTTATAAATTGGTACGATAAATCAGAACTTTTCACTATTGGGTACAAGGAATTGCGTTACTTCGATACTGTCGGATCAGATTTTCCAACACAGCGATACCTTGATATGCGATAGCTTTGAATTACACCTTCCAATCCATCTTTCCAGCTATCATCAATCGTACAGACAAAGCCAATGGCGTTATGAAATAGTGGAAAGCGTCATCTTTCCAATGCTAAGTACATAATTTGCTATAGCTTTCTATTAACCATAGTTTGAGAGATGGAAGGACAGTTACCTCATATCAAGATATGCTTGTTATGGAAACTAACTGAATGATTATCCTAGGTACCAGGTAGATGGCTGTTTGGAACTATCTAGCTGATAAGTCACGATTAGGTTATTCATAGAAAGAGCATCGCCACAACGAAATCGATACGAAAGAAATGCGTGTATTTTTCAGAAACATGATTTTCCTGGAGGAACTGTGCTCATAGGTATTCAACAATAAGGTAAATCAAATTTAGGAGTATCCAAGATCACGTATAAAATTATCACGAACAAGTCTTCGACAAAGCAACAGCAGTACTATCAGATTAGCTTTGCTCATACAGAAGAACCTCGGTGCAAGATAACTTCAAAGCATACCGATAAAGTCAATGGCATTATGAGGCAGAGGGAAGCATCATCTTCCTTATGCTATCCAAGTAATTTGCCATTGCTTTCAAGAAATCGAGGATTTCATCATGCCAAATCAGTTATCTTGTATCAAGGCATGTATGTATGTTGTTTGAAGCAACTGTATAACTGTTTGAAACTATCTAATTGGTGAGCTCGTTTCATTTAGTATATAATAATGATAATTGCTATGGAGACGTTATTTACTAGCAAGTGATTTGACGACCTGAAATCGGAACAAATAGACAACGTTTTTATAAATACAATAAATCAGAACTTTCCATTATTGGGTACAAAGAGTTGCGCTATTTCGATACTGTCAGATCAGATTTTCCAGCACAACGATACCTTGATATGCGATAACTTAGAATTAGACCTTCAAATCCATCTCTCCAGCTATGAACAGTCATATAGATAAAGCCAATGGCGTTATGAGGTAGCGGAAAGCGTCATCTTTCCAATGCTATCTAAGTACATAATTTGCTATAGCTTTCTATTAATCGTAGTTTGAGAGATGCAAAGTCAGTTATCTCGTATCAAGGTTTGATTGTTTTGGAAATTAGCTAAACAGTTGACATTATCACCCGTCTTTAGGGGATAAGCGCATACAAATGTGTATTTAGTTGTTCATTGAAGTAACGTAAGATAGGCAAGTATGGAAACGAGCTCACCAAACGTCGAAATACGTCTAATAAATTTGTGTTCAGCAGGATGGTTCAAAATTTATTTGCATCACCTCAAAATTACAGTACCTAGTGCTGTTTGTGACAAACATCAAAAGGTAAAATCAAACTCGTGGCGTCGTGCAATCTCCATAGAATGAACAATTTCTAACCGTATTTGATGGAAAGACATTGAGTATACTAACCTCTTAACAGCATTACACTTTTCTATAAACAATAAATAATTTGTTCTATTTTACATTTTCTTTCCCCACTTTCGCCCCCCAATAATTCAATCCCTCAAACAGGATACGACATTTGTTGCATCTACTTTCCGAAGCGTTCCAGCAGACACAGACACTGGCCGGACGAGGAGAACATCTCCGTCACCCGCACTCCGTCTGCGTCACGGTCGCCATGTGCCGATTTTCGTACCCGGTCACAGTCCAGCTCGCCGGATAACAACGGTGGCGCGCTCAATCTGGACACGAAATCTACCAAAGCGACGACCGCCACCACCGACGACGAAGAGGTTATGTACGAGAAACGCAGCCCGAAGTCCATTGAATCTACCGAGTTGCGGTGCCGTCTGGAGGAAGCCTTACACAGTGGCGCTGCTGCTGCTGCGGCTGCTGAAGAACCTCTGGCGGGCGGAAGCGGTTCCCACTGGAAGAGAGAAAGTTTCGGCTCTACGGAGGAGATTCCCACTCGACCCGCTCACAGTGAACCGGAAGATAATGGATTTGAAAACGGATTGGAAGCGCACCAGTCCCATATTCTGCACAGCATACATCGGAATGTGTCTCCCAAGGCTGACTTGGCAGTTGCTTCCACCTCTGCTGCCGCCGTCGCTGAGGAACAACCAGCTCCACCAAAGAACAGTGAACCGTTGAATTTGTTTAAGCGAAGTCATCCATTACCTGGATTTGAGCAGGTTCCAACCTCCGCACTAGCATTCCCTTTCCCTCGACATCCGGCCGAGTTGATGCAGTTCCTGCTACCGTATCCACCCATATTTACTCAATTCGGTGTACATCCTCCGCCGCGAATCTACAACGATGAAGCCAGTATCTATCGGAAGGATTTACCGAGCGATTCTCGGCCACCGAGTCTGTCCCGAACGTCCCCACCGGAGGTGCCATCGATGTATCATCCGTCGCGAGTTGATCCCAGCCATTCACACCAGTCATCGGCACCCGTTGCGTCGATTCACTAGTATGAGCCACCGCCGCTAGAGTGGCACGGTTTCAACGCTACCTTCTGTTAGGGCGGCTCCCGGCTGTCAACCTCCGAGAGGGTATTTAGATACTTTACTCTGGTTTTAACCCTGGTTCAGTCGAGCTGCCGATGGCTACGATCATGCTACTGACGAAGGTGAGTGCTCTTTTTTCCCGTAGGACAGAGTAGAATGAAGCTTTTGAATTGTGTTGATCTGCTTTGTGAAGAAGTACAGGAGTTTTCATCACAACAAATACAATCATTTTTTCGAAAAATATTAAAACTGTACTCTACATATATTTTGACGTACGGCTGCGCCTTGTACCAACCGGATCCGATGCGAATACCACCTTCGAAGGGAGTAGTCTAGCATCTTACAACATGAACCTCCCAACGCATTTTTCCAGCTTTGGCTTTCTACTGGATATTGGGTTCGCCGTAAAGTTCGGCGAGCTCGTGATTCATCCTTCGCCGCCAAGCAGCGTTCACCAAAGCTAGAAAGTCTTCTTCGAATAAATAAATAAATAAATGTCAAAAACAGTTAGTTTTATAAGCGTTTTGTACCTGGCACATTTGGTGCAGGAGAAAATCTTTTTGACCGCAGTTTCTTCTGGAGCCCATAGTACACCTGACTTCCACTGATAATGCGTCTTCGCCTACTAGTATGTACTTTGTTTTTGACTTATTTACCACCAGTCCGACTTTTTCTGCTTCGCGTTTCAGGTGGATATACAGGTCTGCCAGCTTTTCAAATGTTCGGTCAACAATATTCATATTATGCACAAGGCAAACAAGTTTACTGGATTTGTTGGAACTCTACATAACATCCTCTAGCACAATTTTGAAATACAGACACCAAAGTCCATCAGCTTTTCGTAGTCCTTGACGGGATTGTTCATCTGAAATTTTTGACCTCTTCCTTACACTCTGCCGGTAGCTGTTCTGTTTTCCAGAACTGCTTTTTCGGGCCCATATTTAGCTCCGGTACTATCCTGCCCAGCAACTTTTTTGTTCTTGAGCTGGTGAATGGCATCCTTAACCTCTCTCAAAGAAGGATTTCTTGTTCTTCCATGGTTTCCATCGTCCACAGTACTGAGAACAACATTGCATTCGTTATAATTTCCATCAATGTCTGCGCTCTTAGCCCCATTCAGGTGTTTATTGAAGTACTGCTACCACCTTTCGATCGTGTCTTCTTCTTCTTGGCATTACGTTCTCACTGGAACAGAGCCTGCTTGTAGGTTTAGTGTTCTTTTGAGCACTTCCACAGTTATTAACTGAGAATTTTCTTTGCCAAAGTTGTCATTTTCGCATTCGTGTATCGTGTGGCAGGTACGATGATACTCTATGCTCAGGGAAGTCAAGGAAATTTCCATTACGAAAAGATCTTGGACCGACCGGGAATCAAACCCAGACACCTTCAGCATGGCTTTGCTTTGTAGCCGCGGACGTTAACTACTCGCCGCGCTAAGGAAGGCCCCTTTTCGATCATGTCCGGTTCGTTTTTTCAAAGAGTTTTTATGTAGTTCTTGTTTTCTAAGTTTTTCAAGAGCATTTTCACAGTTAGGAAATTATTTTGCCTAATTTGCTATGCTCTCAATGTCCAAATAGCACAAGAAAACTGTCTGTCTGAAATGATTTCCATCTATATCGTGAATCATCACCAAAGACTTGCAATCTAATATATTTGCTGTATAACCACAAACGTTACCTCAAGGCTAAAAAAGGCTCCCATAAAAGAAAATAAACGTAATCAATACAGCTATTCAATCTAATTGCATTTCGCTGTTCTGTGTAATGACCTCTTCTTTGTGGGCTCACCCAATCGGCAATCGTATAATCATTCACCTAGGCAACGAGGGTGGTGATCTTTGAAATCGAACCCATCGGTCCTTTAGCGTCGTGGGATCCTTTGGTGGAGTGCAACCCGGCTCTCAAATTAGCATACCAACTCCGTAACAACACTTTTTAATGATTCCATCATAAAACCGACATCCTCCTAGATCAGGTAAGACTAATGGCTGATGCGCCTCTCCTATCTCTCTAGCCAGATGCACAGATCAGTTAGCTCAGCTGAACGTAATCCAACGTGTAGATTCAGAGGTGATAACTACGCGTCCAGCCTGGTACGGGACGAGTATACTAAGGAAATCACATTACGAATGGGCGATAATAATTCTGTGTTTTACTGCCAACGTCGTCGTTCACCGGTATGACGACAGCGTTTCTAGTTTAACGCTCAACGCTCCGTCATCGTAATCATCGTCATCATCGAAACTTCAAAAGCAGTTTTTCTGTTCAAAACAGAAAATTATTCGACGAAAAAGTGTTCACGGTATTGCGTTTGGAGAATAGAATACAGTGAACACATTTTCCTGTAAATTTTCTTCATTTTGAACGAAAAAACTGCTTTTGAAAATTCCGAAATCAATGACGGATCCTGCCCCCTTAAGTCGATGGTAAAACGAGCGCCTTATCGATTTCGTACAAAAGTCCCCCATCGAGAGGAGTATGTTTTTGAACGATACCGCCGCCGCCGTCGACGTCTTTGGCGGCAAAGTTTGGTATCCGTCGACGACACCCTCATCCATGCGCGAATCCTTAAGCATCTTGAGTCACGGTGCTCCCCCGACTGATATTGTCAGGAAAAAAAATCGTCAAATCTGTGCTAACCAGTTTGTTTTTTTTTTTAATTTTATTCAACTTTTTTATCAGTATCATTTCAAGCATTAAATTAATTACTTATATCTAGGTGTTCTGTGTGAGGCAACACTATCACCATAAGGCCGAAACAAACAAACGGTTCGATTCCCACCTCAGGCCGAAAAACTTTTCGACAGGAATGTTTTCCGACTGTGCCACTGGGCGTTCTATGCTAGTCCGTTTTCTAGTGTGGTGCTTCCTTCAAAGGGCAAATTGAGCCCACTGGAAGCATTAACGTGTCAGTGTCCTTTAATTTGCCACAGAACTCGAACCTAATGTTATACACATACTTATCATCAAAGTTTATAATACTTTCGATGTGGAAAAGTTATTTTTTGGTGGTTTAGAGAATTTTTGTGTTTTGCCATATAAGGGAAACGGAAAATTTTGTATGAAGACTGCACGCATGTTGAAAAGATTTAATCTAAACTTAATCGTGCAATTTCAACCAAATTATGTCTGAAATGAAAGTTTTAGTTCTATTTCGCATGCTTGGTGGATTAGATTACAAAAAAAAAGGTGAATTATACTTTCTATTTCATGTAAATTTCTATATAACTAGTGTTTTATACAACTTTGGAGACCTGTAGCTAAAAATTGCGACGTGCTGGAACATTTTTGAGGACGGCATCGGATTCAGCAGCCCCAAATCTACTAAAGAAACATAATTTGATCATTGAGACACGCATAAATGTAATTTTTGCTACGCATTGTTATTTATCAATGGTAACTGAATTAAAAATGCGTGTATAATGAGCAATCATGTTTATAACAAGTAAAGAATTAAAATAATAATATTAACCTTCAATTTATCATTTTATTGGTAAATATTATCAGAATGTTCGGATATTGGTACCGTCCGGTTTTTGATTCTCCACAATACACCGCAAATGTGCCCTTGAGTTGCCCTACAAAACTTTATATTAAGTTTTTTTACCTTGTTCGGTAGACAAAAAATAAGTCGATTTGAAAAAGAAAACTAATTTAAAAAAAAAAAAAAAACATTTTTTAAAATCCAAATACCGAGTTTATTTTGAAGTTTATATAGCGTTAAGTAAACATGCCAGAGTTCATATAAATCCGTGCATTTTTACTATAGCTATAGCATGTTTATTTGACTTTATATTTTTTTAAATTAAATCATTAGTGGTTATTTTGTACCACTTCCCCCTAATATAAAAATCTTAAATTTTGCAAAATATTTTCTTTTTTATAGAAAAACGACTCCGGTAAATTTCAGCTCAATCGCAGAACATCATTACAACTACTCTATGCAAGGGGGTTGCGGTACTCGCAAAATGGCTCTATTTCAAACACCACCCCGAAAATATTTTTTTTTTTTTCGATAATTTTTGATACGACATGTCTGGATTACACCTCAAATGAAAGCCCATGCCCTACAAAACTTCATATTTAGATTTTTGACCTAGTTCGATTGCCAAGAAAAAAATCGATTTGTAAGTCACTAAAATTTTTATGAAAAACTCATTTTTCTCGATTTGAAGTACTTTCAAAATCCATATACCATGCCAATCTTAAAGTTTATATAACGTAGAGTAAACATGCCTAATTTCAAGATAATCCGTGCACTTGGCGCGGTAAATGGCTGGGCATGGCGTACCATTGGTACCTCGCGTACCTGCAAGAATAAAATAGACCCTTTTGTGCGGTCCTTAGCCTCTTGCCCAGCAACTCCTATCCCTACCTCCTCGTGGTACTGGCTGGGGTACGAGTAACCTTGGGGAAGATCGGGTAACCAACCCCCGGTGGGAACTTTGGTCGTATACTGACAGGGAAGGGGGGGTTTGCTTCTGCAAACCTGGAGCGTCTATACTCCACGTTAGGAGCGGCTCACAACAGCGTCTGTTCCCCATGTCAGGGGCGGCTGATCATCGTCCGAATGCCAGAGAAGGACTCTAAGCTAAACTGCGCACTATGGTCCTCCGAACATTTAGGAGGAATGGTCCTCCGGAAATCTAGGGGGTTGGTGTCAGGCCCTGCAAGCCAACAGTAAAAACACATCAGCACAGGAACGTCAACGAGAGAATACGGACCGGAACAATCAGCAAAGACCACAGCGACGAAAATGGACTAGCGATTGGAAACTCGGTACGTGGAACTGCAAATCTCTCAACTTCATTGGAAGTACTCGCATACTCTCCGATGTACTGAAGACCCGCGGTTTCGACATCGTAGCGTGGCAGGAGGTGTGCTGGAAAGGAGCATTGATGCGAACGTTTAGAGGTAATCATACCATCTACCATAACACACGCGAGCTGGGAACAGCTTTCATAGTGATGGGTGATATGCAAAGGCGCGTGATCGGGTGGTGGCCGATCAATGAACGAATGTGCAAGTTAAGAATCAAAGGCCGATTCTTTAACTTCAGCATAATCAACGTGCATAGCCCACATCCCGGAGGCACTGATGATGACAAGGACGCATTTTACGCGCAGCTCGAACGCGAGTACGACCGCTGCCCAAGCCACGACGTCAAGATCATCATAGGAGATTTGAACGCTCAGGTTGGCCAGGAGGAAGAGTTCAGACCGACGATTGGAAAGTTCAGCGCCCACCGGCTGACTAACGAGAACGGCCTACGACTGATAGATTTTGCCGCCTCCAAGAATATGGCCATTCGTAGCACCTATTTCCAGCACAGCCTCCCGTATCGGTACACCTGGAGATCACCTCAGCAGACAGAATCGCAAATCGACCACGTTTTGATCGATGGACGGCACTTCTCCGACATAACCGACGTCAGAACCTATCGTGGCGCCAACATTGACTCCGACCATGGTGGTGAAACTGTGTCCAAAACTATCCGTAATCAACAATGTACGGTACCGACGCCCGCCCCGGTACAATCTCGAGCGGCTGAAACAACCGGATGTCGCCAATGCGTACGCGCAGCATCTTGAGGCAGCGTTGCAGGATGAGGGCGAGCTCGATAGGGCCCCTCTTGAGGACTGCTGGAGGACAGTCAAAGCAGCCATTAACGACGCTGCCGAAAGCGTTGTCGGATATGTGGAACGGAGCTCAAGAAACGATTGGTTCGACGAGGAGTGCCAGGAGGTTTTAGAGGAGAAGAATGCAGCGCGGGCTGCAATGCTGCAGCATAGTACGCGGCAAAACGTGGAACGATACAGACTGAAGCGGAAACAGCAAACCCGCCTATTCCGGGACAAAAAGCGCCGCCTGGAAAAGGTGGAATGCCAAGAGATGGAGTTGCTGTACCGTTCTCAAGAAACGCGGAAGTTCTATCAGAAGCTCAACACATCCCGCAAAGGCTTCGTGCCGCGAGCTGAGATGTGCCGGGATAAGGATGGGAGCATCTTGACGGACGGACGCGAGGTGATCGAAAGGTGGAAACAGTACTACGATGAACACCTGAATGGCGCAGAGAACACAGGCACAGAAGGTCAGGACAGCGAAAGCGATGGCTACGTCAGCACAGCGGACAGAGGAAATCAACCAGCTCCCACGATGGGGGAAGTTAAGGATGCCATTCAACAGCTCAAGAACAACAAAGCCGCTGGCAAGGATGGTATCGGAGCCGAACTCATCAAGATGGGCCCGGACAGGTTGGCCGCTTGTCTGCATCGGCTGATAGTCAGAATCTGGGAAACGGAACAGCTACCGGAGGAGTGGAAGCAAGGCGTTATATGCCCTATCTACAAAAAGGGCGACAAACTGGAGTGTGAAAATTATCGTGCAATCACCATCCTAAACGCCGCCTATAAAGTGTTATCCCAGATTCTCTTCCGTCGTCTATCATCTATAGCAAACGAGTTCGTGGGAAGTTATCAAGCAGGTTTCATTGACGGCCGCTCGACAACGGACCAGTTCTTTTCGGTGCGGCAAATCCTCCAGAAATGCCGTGAATACCAGGTCCCTACGCACCATTTGTTCATCGATTTCAAGGCGGCATACGATAATATCGACCGCATAGAACTATGGAAAATCATGGACGAGAACAGCTTTCCCGGAAAGCTCACAAGATTAATCAGAGCAACGATAGAGGGTGTGCAAAACTGCGTGAAGATCTCGGGCGAACACTCCAGTTCGTTCGAGTCTCGGCGGGGACTACGACAGGGCGACGGACTTTCGTGCCTGTTGTTCAATATTGCGCTGAAGGTGTCATGCGGAGAGCCGGACTTAACAGTCGAGGCACGATTTTCACGAGATCCGGACAATTTGTTTGCTTCGCGGACGACATGGATATTATTGGGAGAAAATTTGAAACGGTGGCAGATTTGTTCACCCGCCTGAAACGCGAAGCAACAAGAGTCGGGCTAATGGTGAATGCGTCGAAAACAAAGTACATGCTGGTTGGCGGAACTGAGCGCGACAGGGCCCGCCTAGGAAGCAGTGTTACGATAGACGGGGATACCTTCGAGGTGGTGGACGAGTTCGTCTACCTTGGATCCTTGTTGACGGCTGACAACAATGTTAGTCGGGAAATACGAATGCGCATCATCAGCGGAAGTCGTGCCTACTATGGGCTCCAGAAGAAACTGCGGTCAAGAAAGATTCACCCCCGCACCAAATGCACGATGTACAAAACGCACATAAGACCGGTAGTCCTCTATGGGCATGAGGCGTGGACTATGCTCGAAGAGGACTTGCAAGCTCTTAGGGTTTTCGAACGCCGAGTGCTAAGGACGATCTTCGGCGGCGTGCAGGAGAACGGCGTGTGGCGGCGAAGGATGAACCACGAGCTCGCTCAACTCTACGGCGAACCCAGTATCGTGAAGGTAGCTAAAGCTGGAAGGATACGCTGGGCAGGGCATGTTGCAAGAATGCCGGACAACAACCCTGTAAAGATGGTGTCGGAACAAGAAGGCGTGGGGCGCAGCGAGCTAGGTGGATTGACCAGGTACACCAGGACCTGGAGAGCGTGGGTCACAGTCGAGGATGGAGAGAAGCGGCCATGAACCGAGGGAATTGGCGATATATTGTTGGCGAGGCTTTATCAAGATAATTGATGTAAAGCCAAATAACTCGAACCCCGTGCACTTTTACTATAGTTATATCAGTTTTTGTGATTTTGCATGTTTAGTGACATGAAATCACTGGGGGTCATTTTGTCCCACTTGCTGTTCTAGCGAACTAGCTCTTAACTTTATGCTAAACGAAACGATAATTCGGTTATATGTCGAAAAATTGCAAGTTGCCCCGTTTGACGGTACATCAATTTGTGTTGCCGTAAGGAAAAAAATGTGCTTCTTCTCTTCAAGATGTTTGAGATGAAATTCGTGATCTCTAAGAAGCTCCGGCATGACGCGGCAGTCTCGTTTTTTTCATTTTGGAACCCGTATCTCCCTAAGGTAGATCTCCTACCTAAACCCTTCAAATTCGGAACAACTGATCACGATTGGCGACATCCTTTGTTGCTTCACTTGAATCCAGGCTTTCCAAATGTATAGCCTCGACACTCAGCAGCCGAAAATACCTAAGCGACAGTCACTGTGTGTTTGAAAGCGCGCAAAATTTAGGACTTACTAGTCCAAAGAAAATCAAGTTACTCAGGACTAGGAAAACATTCTCTGTCAAGAGGACGTTTAAAGCTCCTGGCGATGATGGATTTTTTTCTATCCTCATCAAGAAACTTCCAGAAAGTAGCTTATCATTCTTAGTGGATATATTCGTCAAATGTTTTCAATTAGCACATTTGAGCATGAGCATGATTGACCGCCCGCAGTTGCTACTCCGTTATTGCAAGAACAGCTGTTCTTACATAGGGAACCAAGAGATGCTACTCAGGATCAATAGCATCTTCAATGTATAAATACTGGTGCTCTCATTATTATAACAAACAATACCGGCGCCGGCTGTGTCCGAATGCTGGTCAATTTGGGGATGGGAGGGAATTGTTGACCAGAAGTTTTCAATTAGCACATTTCCCTGACAAACGGAAAAATGCTAAAGTTGTAACATTTTTAAAGCCAGACAATAATCCTGCAGAAGCTTCTAGCTATCGTCCAATCAGTTTGCTTTCCTCCATCAGTAAACTGTTTGAGAACGTCGTTTTGAACAGAATGATAGTCCACAGCAATGACAATTCAAGTTTTGTCAATGAACAGTTCGGATTCCGACCACTCATCAACTTTTACGCGTAACAAATTTGATTCATTCCAACAAATCTGAAGGCTATTCTACTTGTCATGCACTTCTAGACATAGAAAAAGCATTCGACAGTGTTTGGCATGAAAGTTTGATCGTAAAACTAAAAAACTTTAATTTTCCAACATACATTGTTAGAATAATTCAAAGTTATCAGTCAAATCTTACACTTCAGTTTAATTATCAGAACTCCAAGTTTGATAGAATTCCTGTAAGTAGAAACTGTTCGAGATCTAGGTGTGACGATGGATCAGTGCTTAACGTTTAACGACCACATCAACACAGTTGTTAAGGAATCACCTCAACTATTCGCGCTGACCCGACGTTTTGGCCGAGATTTCGATGATCCTCATGCTATTTTAACAATCTACACCAACCTAGTTAGGACTAAGCTTGATTTTGCGAGCGTTGTGTGGCGTCCCCAATATGATATACATGTGCAGAGACTTGAGGCAATCCAGAGAAAGTTCGTAAAATTTGCGCTGAGAAACCTAGGATGGACTAGAGAACAAATGCCTGATTACGATGAACTTTGCCGCCTTGTAGATATCGACAGCATAAGCAACAGACATCAGGTCGCAGACATTGTATTTTTCTGCAATATTTTGAGTGGACGCATAAGGAGTACACTTTTGTACGATCGGCTTTGTTTTAACACCAGTCCAGTTTCACTTCGCCGCAGAAGGGTGTTTGATACAAACACAAACACTGAAAACTAAACTTATAATGTTCCCACATATACCAAAAGCACCAGAACATATTTTGTCACGAAGAGAGAGGTTCCAATTAAGAATCTTGGGCTCAAGATCTTTCAAAAACCATATTAAGGGCATTCAAGCCAAATGTCACCAGTATATAAAATGTATGTATCCATTTCGAACTTTTGCTAAAGAACATGTTGTATGCTGTACCAATATGGACTAGCTGTTGTAGCACCAGGAAGAAAGCTCTGCAGAGGACTCAAAAGAAAATTTGGAAAATGATTCTGAAGCTCCCTCCCTGGTATACTGCCCATACTCGCATAACAGTCCCATATTCTATGGGATTCCCTATATAAATGGGACTGTTATGCGAGTATGGGCAGTATAGTACTAACGAGTTACATAGAATATCCAATGTTGAAACATTGGAACAAATGTTAAATAAAATAATTAATAATTTTAGACAAAACTCTTCTTTTACCAGCTTTTGCTTTTGCAAACCTGGAGCGTCTGTACTCCACGTTAGGAGCGGCTCTCAACAGCGTCTGTTCCCCATGTCAGGGGCGGCTGATCATCGTCCGAGTGCCAGAGAAGGACTTTAAGCTAAACTGCGCACTATGGCCCTCCGAACATTTAGGGGGAATGGTCCTCCGGAAATCTAGGGGGTTGGTGTCAGGCCCTGCGAGCCAGCCGTAAAAACACATCAGCACAGGAACGTCAACGAGAGAATACGGACCGGAACAATCGGCAAAGACCACAGCGACGAAAATGGACTAGCGATTGGAAACTCGGTACGTGGAACTGCAAATCTCTCAACTTCATTGGAAGTACTCGCATACTCTCCGATGTACTGAAGACTCGCGGTTTCGACATCGTAGCGCTGCAGGAGGTGTGCTGGACAGGAGCATTGGTGCGAACGTTTAGAGGTAATCATACCATCTACCAGAGCTGCGGCAACACACGCGAGCTGGGAACAGCTTTCATAGTGATGGGTGATATGCAAAGGCGCGTGATCGGGTGGTGGCCGATCAATGAACGAATGTGCAAGTTAAGAATCAAAGGCCGATTCTTTAACTTCAGCATAATCAACGTGCATAGCCCACACTCCGGAAGCACTGATGATGACAAGGACGCATTTTACGCGCAGCTCGAACGCGAGTACGACCGCTGCCCAAGCCACGACGTCAAGATCATCATAGGAGATTTGAACGCTCAGGTTGGCCAGGAGGAGGAGTTCAGACCGACGATTGGAAAGTTCAGCGCCCACCGGCTGACGAACGAGAACGGCCTACGACTGATAGATTTTGCCGCCTCCAAGAACATGGCCATTCGTAGCACCTATTTCCAGCACAGCCTCCCGTATCGGTACACCTGGAGATCACCTCAGCAGACAGAATCGCAAATCGACCACGTTTTGATCGATGGACGGCACTTCTCCGACATAACCGACGTCAGAACCTATCGTGGCGCCAACATTGACTCCGACCACTACCTGGTGATGGTGAAACTGCGCCCAAAACTATCCGTCATCAACAATGTACGGTACCGACGCCCGCCCCGGTACAATCTCGAGCGGCTGAAACAACCGGATGTCGCCAATGCGTACGCGCAGCATCTTGAGGCAGCGTTGCCGGATGAGGGCGAGCTCGATAGGGCCCCTCTTGAGGACTGCTGGAGGTCAGTCAAAGCAGCCATTAACGACGCTGCCGAAAGCGTTGTCGGATATGTGGAACGGAGCTCAAGAAACGATTGGTTCGACGAGAAGTGCCAGGAGGTTTTAGAGGAGAAGAATGCAGCGCGGGCTGTAATGCTGCAGCATGGTACGCGGCAAAACGTGGAACGATACAGACTGAAGCGGAAACAGCAAACCCGCCTATTCCGGGACAAAAAGCGCCGCCTGGAAGAGGTGGAATGCCAAGAGATGGAGTTGCTGTACCGTTCTCAAGAAACGCGGAAGTTCTATCAGAAGCTCAACACATCCCGCAAAGGCTTCGTGCCGCGTGCTGAGATGTGCCGGAATAAGGATGGGAGCATCTTGACGGACGGACGCGAGGTGATCGAAAGGTGGAAGCAGCACTACGATGAACACCTGAATGGCGCAGAGAACACAGGCACAGAAGGTCAGGACAGCGAAGGCGATGGCTACGTCAGCACAGCGGACAGCGGAAATCAACCAGCTCCCACGATGGGGGAAGTTAAGGATGCCATTCAACAGCTCAAGAACAACAAAGCCGCTGGCAAGGATGGTATCGGAGCCGAACTCATCAAGATGGGCCCGGACAGGTTGGCCGCTTTTCTGCATCGGCTGATAGTCAGAATCTGGGAAACGGAACAGCTACCGGAGGAGTGGAAGCAAGGCGTTATATGCCCTATCTACAAAAAGGGCGACAAACTGGAGTGTGAAAATTATCGTGCAATCACCATCCTAAACGCCGCCTATAAAGTGCTATCCCAGATTCTCTTCCGTCGTCTATCACCTATAGCAAACGAGTTCGTGGGAAGTTATCAAGCAGGTTTCATCGACGGCCGCTCGACAACGGACCAGATCTTTTCCGTGCGGCAAATCCTCCAGAAATGCCGTGAGTACCAGGTCCCTACGCACCATTTATTCATCGATTTCAAGGCGGCATACGATAGTATCGAACGCATAGAGCTATGGAAAATCATGGACGAGAACAGCTTTCCCGGGAAGCTCACAAGATTGATCAGAGCAACGATGGACGGTGTGCAAAACTGCGTGAAGATCTCGGGCGAACACTCCAGTTCGTTCGAGTCTCGGCGGGGACTACGACAGGGCGACGGACTTTCGTGCCTGTTGTTCAATATTGCGCTTGAAGGTGTCATGCGGAGAGCCGGACTTAACAGTCGAGGCACGATTTTCACGAGATCCGGACAATTTGTTTGCTTCGCGGACGACATGGATATTATTGGGAGAAAATTTGAAACGGTGGCAGATTTGTTCACCCGCCTGAAACGCGAAGCAACAAGAGTCGGGCTAATGGTGAATGCGTCGAAAACAAAGTACATGCTGGTTGGCGGAACTGAGCGTGACAGGGCCCGCCTAGGAAGCAGTGTTACGATAGACGGGGATACCTTCGAGGTGGTGGACGAGTTCGTCTACCTCGGATCCTTGTTGACGGCTGACAACAATGTTAGTCGGGAAATACGAAGGCGCATCATTAGCGGAAGTCGTGCCTACTATGGGCTCCAGAAGAAACTGCGGTCAAGAAAGATTTACCCCCGCACTAAATGCACGATGTACAAAACGCTCATAAGACCGGTAGTCCTCTATGGGCATGAGGCGTGGACTATGCTCGAGGAGGACTTGCAAGCTCTTGGGGTTTTCGAACGCCGAGTGCTAAGGACGATCTTCGGCGGCGTGCAGGAGAACGGCGTGTGGCGGCGAAGATGATCCACGAGCTCGCTCAACTCTACGGCGAACCCAGTATCGTGAAGGTAGCTAAAGCTGGAAGGATACGCTGGGCAGGGCATGTTGCAAGAATGCCGGACAACAACCCTGTAAAGATGGTGTTCGCCACGAATCCGGTCGGAACAAGAAGGCGTGGGGCGCAGCGAGCTAGGTGGATTGACCAGGTACACCAGGACCTGGAGAGCGTGGGTCACAGTCGAGGATGGAGAGAAGCGGCCATGAACCGAGGGAATTGGCGAAATATTGTTGGCGAGGCTTTATCAAGATAATTGATGTAAAGCCAAATAAGTAAGTAAGTAAGTAAGTCTTCTTTTACCACGCCTAATGCGTTATATACCGTTTTGATTCATATTACGGACTTAGGCTTCAGTGAAGTACAACTAATCACTACACATATACATTGAATCGTTCTGTACAAAACTTTAGCGTAATCAGGCCTTGCAAACACTTAAATTTCTAATGGTGGGCGAAGGTTCGGATTCCACATCTTTAATTCACTTTAATCGATAAAAATGTTCGGCCACTTCAAGATTTTTATTCCGGACACAACCACACTTTCGCTTCATATTCCGGACACTTTGTTTCGAATTCCGGACAGCTCTTGAAAAACACAATCAGAATAATCGAATCATTAGTTAAACGCACTAAGCCGTAAGAAAAACGTCAAAACTAGTTGAACATTGTAAATTTTCATGGATTGCTATGTAAAATGTTTATAAAAATCATCATTCAAATTGGGAACTTTTTGACGGCGCATTTTGAAACATTTCGAGTGAAATCTTTCCCATACAAAGTAGAGTGTCCGGAATTTGAAGCTGTACGGGTTTCGAATCAAAACGGTATTTAAGTTATGTTATGTAAAGTAAATTGAAAACACTTTTTTTTCTCTTTTAAGCTAAGTATGCTGTTTCGCTCAAGAAAAGTAAAGAAATTCCTTGACTGAAAGGGTCAAGAAATTTCCTACAGAGAGCCCCCTTTGATGTGACATTTCTTCTCAACTGCGTACTGCGATCAGAAAAAAGTGATTTTCTTGACCATTTCTTGGGAGAAATTTTCCACGCATCGAGATAGGCGATTCCTTTTCTTGTCAGTAGCAAACCGGCCTTTAACCAGGTGAAATCGACTCATACGTAAAAATTCTGAACTGCTACGGCAAATGAAATGTAATATGTTGTTAACAAAATGTTAATAAAAGCTTAATTTTGTATCACCAAATTAGGACTGTTTCCTAACACAGAACACCAAGATATAAGAAATTAATGTAATGTTTGAAATGATACTATTAAATCACTTTTAAAAAACAGATCACCATCAAGATTGTTTTTTTGATAATAACTGTCTAGATAGCACCGTGGTAGTCGATTCTCGAGAACGTAAAAAAAGGTTGCAACAGACAACACAAAACGCATCGGGGTCGGAGGAAAATAGTTTCGTTACCCCGCATAGGTTTTGCGGCAGTAGTGTTTGGAACACAAGACGCGCTAAATGCGACTTTATGGCGATCGTAAAAACCCGGTCGTAAATTCGCAAACATATCTCTTTCCGCTAGTTGCAGCGCCTCTCGTCGCAGTCACTGCAGACCGATGCACTTAAAATGTAATGCGACAAAGATCGCCGAAGCGAGCATAAGAAATTAAACATTGGTCGAGTAGGAACGTCGGAAAACGAGAAAATATGACTGGTAGACATCTTGAGTGGAGCTAATCCAACCGGTCCCCGCTTATAACTTTGTGTGTAAAATCCGTTTTTCTAGATTCTACTGCGGGCGCGTGAAAACATGTGCGCGTCGTCAGTATCCGAAAGCTATTTGCAAAATTTTAACTGTTTCTCAAACTCGTAAAACAACACAACGCACAAGTGCCTGCAGTGCAAATGAGCTTACGTGTGGCGATGACGGGTGACAGCATGGGGAATTCTGGTTCGCAAAAGCCACCCGCCTCTGCCGTTGATTTGCTGCCGTCGATATTCATTAAAAATGAATTACACAATCCCTGGTGTGGGAAGGAAGATGAGACGGCGAGGGGTGGACTTCGTCTGTCTGGTGACGGAATGCAAATGCCACCACCCGTCACCATTATTGCAGTTTGGTGCATTTTGGGAGGAGGGATGTAGTAATCGGCTTGCTTGCGTTTCCGGGTCTCGCAGGTTTAAAGGAAGGAAGTGATTTCATTTCAGAAGGATACGACCAGAAACGGTCAAGCAATGATTCCGCTACCAGAATTACTTTAGCTGTACGCTGCTGAGCAATAGAACTGATTTCATAACGTCGGTAACGCCTGCCGTGCAAACCAAATGGAGCTGTCATTTTGTCGTCAGAAAAATGTACTGCTCCATTATTCCTCAAGTAAAAGTGACTGTTGTTCCCGTGAAGGCGAATAGCCAGAAATCGCGGCCAATATCAATCCGATAAAAAAAATTGATAAATAACTATGAGTAAATGATGCCGCACTCCAGAGACAAGAAAACAAACAGAACCGAGACAAACTAATTTAAAATAAGATTAGTGCGGAACCTCAGCTAATCCAACGTCCTCTGGTATTTCCTCATTGGCAACATAGTACCGGAATTTATTATTTAAGTTGGAAAGAAACACAAACAGTTTCAGAAATTCGTCCAGGGGTTGTGCCTGAAATTCTTCCAGCGATTGCTCCAAGAATCCCTCTAGGTAATACTCCTTCAGAGATTTCACTAGAAATTGCTCAAACTTTGCAATTTCTTCAAGATTCCATCAATTAATCATTCATGAACTCGAAATTTCGCACTTAACTCCCCCAAGCATATATCATGAAATATACTTCCAAATTTCTCCAACGAAATTTCTTTAGGAATTTGTTCAAGGATTCCTCGAGGAATTCCACCTGGGATTCATTTAGGAATTTCTTCAAGATTTTCTACAAAAAATTCTTCCAGAATTCTTATCGATAGTGTTCTTTTACTTTAAACAGGGATTTCCAATAATATTCCTTAGGGGTTCCGTAAAATGTTATCAGGGACTGGTTAGGAATTCTGCCAAAAAAACCTCCAGTGATTTCATCAGGAATTACTTCAAAGATTTAACCAGAAATTCCTCTACAGATTTGCGAACTAATCCAGGAATTTATCCAGGTATTCTTTCAAAAATCACACCTTGCATTTCTCAGTGATATTTTTCAGAAATTCTCTCTAGTGTTTATCCTGAAATTTCTACGTGAATTCCTTCACTTTTTTCTTGAGAATTTCTCCAGGGGTTGGCAGAAATACCTTCAAAAGATCCAGAGATGCTCTCAATGGAACCCAGATAGCCGTAGCGGTAAACGCGCAGCTATTCAGCATGACCATGCTGAGGGTTGTGGGTTCGAATCCCGCTGGTCGAGGTTCTTTTCGTAAAGGAAATTTTCTCGATTCCCAGGGCATAGAGTATCTTCGTACCTGCCACACGATATACACATGCAAAAATGATCAATCGGCAAAGAAAGCTCTCATTTAATAACTGTAGAAGTGCTCACAAGAACACTAATCTGAGCAGCAGGCTTTGTCCCAGTTGGGACGTAACGCCAGAAAGAAGAAGAAGAATGCTTTAAATGATTCACCCAGGAATTCCTTCAGATCTGTCTGTAAGAATTTATCTAAGGATTCCATATGGGAATCCTCCAGAAATTCCAAAAGCAATTCCAGAAAATTTCCAATTTCTGTTAGATTTTTTTCGGAAACCCCATCAGAAATTTTACCAGGAATTTCTCTAGGAAATCATCTAGATATTTGTTTAAACATTTGTTCAAGAACTTTTCCCGAAAAAACCCAAGAGTTTCTCCCGGAATTCATACAAGTATTCTATTCAACATTCCTATTGCCGTTCCTCAAAGACTCCTCTGGAAATCGTCAACTAAAGAAAAGTTGTACAAAAGTCTTTCAGAGATTACCCCACGAATTCTTCTGGAGATTAGTTTTCTTTTTCTGGAGATTGATTTCGAGAACTTCTTCAGGAATTTTACAAGGAGTTATTTAATAAATTCCATCGGCAATTCCTCCAGCGACTTCACCGAACGAATTTAGGGATATCAGCCGGAAGCCCTCTAAGTTTTCCAACAGTATTTCCTCCAGAGGTTCACAACGAACTTTTGTAGAGATTCCACAGGGAATTCCTCCAGAGATTTCACCAGGAATTTCTACCAGAAACTCTTTCAGAGATTGCATTGAGAATAATTTCAACCAATTTTTCCTCATAGTACTCCACCAGTATTTTCTCATGGAATTCGACTAGCGATCCCACCTGAATATTCTCGAAGAATTCTTCTAGGAATTCCACCAAGAATTCCATCAGAGTTTCAACTTGCAATACTCTTGGGGATTCCAACAAGAAAGCCTCTAAAGATTTAACCTGGGGTTCCTCCAGAGATCCAACCAAAAATTCTCCCAGGGTTTGGAATAGGAATTAATCCAGGGTATCTACCAGGAATTTCTCTAATGATTCTACCTGTTATTTTTCCAAGGATTACATGTACAATTCCTCAAGAGATTCCGTCCGAAATTCCAACAAAAATTTCATCAGCAATATTAGGATTACACCAGGAATTGTTTCAGTCATTCCAACAGATATTTTATCAGTAATTTCTCCAAATTTTCTATCAGCAATTCTACCAAAATTTCCACAAATATCTCTTTCAAGCATTCCACCAGTGTTTTCTCTGGGATTCCTCCAGGAATAATCTCTCATCGATTCCACCAAACCTTCTCCAAAGTTTTCCCTAGTATCTTCTCTGAGGATTCCAACCGCAATTCGTTAGGCGACTTCACCAGGATGTCCGACTGAGATTCTAACATGATTTGTCCATGAATTCTACAAGGAATTCCTTAAGATATTTACCAAAGGATTTGAATAAAAAACTAAAGGAAAAATATTCTCGGATATTCCAAAAGAATGAATGGGTGAATATTTGTATAACTTCCCGGTGGAATCTCGAAGAGTCACTCAAGCGAAGTCTCAAGAAATATTCCATAAAAAAATCTTGGTAGAACTTCTCATTGACTCGTTGCTGGAATTCCACAAGGAATTTCTGAGGTAATCATTGAAACATACTTTTCGGAATTCCTGGGTGAAATTATTAAAGAAATTCTAGTTTGTTTTCCCTGAAAAAAAAAAAAAATCCTGGTCGAATCCTAGGAGAAACTTCTGGTTGCATTCATGGTTGAATCCCTGGAGGAAATACTGGTGAAATTCCATGTGCAATTACTCGTGAACTTCTTCAAGGATTCTTTGGAAGAATTTTTGCTGGAATCTTAGGAATAATGCCTGGTAAAATCCGTAAAGAAGGCACTGGTGGAATCCTTGGAAGACTTCCTTGTAAAAATTCCGGTGGAGTCGCTAGTGGAGTCAATGGAAGAATTTTGCCTAGTCAAATCCCTAAACTGGTGCAATCCCTGTTTTTTTTTGCAATACTTTTCGTAACTTGTGGCAGAATTCTTGGTCGCATCCTCGGAGATTTTTTTTCCTATCAAATTTCTAGATGAATTCTTGCTCTGCTCTGGCTCTGCTTTGGTGCTGCTCTGTCTCTGCTCTGACCTTGCTAGACTCTGCTCTGGCTCTGCTCTGGCTCTGTAACAAAAATATAATAAAATTTTATCAGAATATGATATGCATATCATATTATGATATAATTTTGTTAGGCTGCGTTATCCATAGAACATAATAAATCAGAAATATAACATAATGTGTTTTATTTCCCTTTAAGATATTTTTTTGTTCATTTTTATCAACATTATAACAAAATGAATAGATAGTTATGCATTTCAATAATACACAATATTATCGTATATCGAACAGTATTATAATTTTGATACATTGTATCAAACATTATAACTTGGTTTGATATGTTTTTGATAGAATTAAAACACATTTTGTTATGTTTATGTTACTGTTCATACACTTTTTGTTATAATTTTAGTTATTTTAACAACATCCTGCATCAAAATTGTAACAACCTATGTTCGAAAAAACCTTATAACATAATAACATATGCAGATATAATTTTGTTATGTACCCTTAGTCGGGCTGGCTCAGCTCTGGCTCTGCTCTGGCTCTGCTCTGGCTCTGCTCTGTCTCTGCTTTGGTTCTGCTCTGGCTCTGCTCTGGTTCTGCTCTGACTCTGCTCTGGATGTGCTCTGGCTCCACTCTGGCTCTGCTCTAGCTCTGCTCTGGCTCTGTTCTGGCTCTGCTCTGGCTCTGCACTGGCTCTGCTCTGGCTTTGCTCTGACTCTGCTCTGGCCTTGCTCTGGCTTTGCTCTGGTTCTGCTATGGCTCTGCTCTAGCTCTGCTCTGGGTGTGCTCTGGCTCCACTCTGGCTCTGCTCTAGCTCTGCTCTGGCTCTGTTCTGGCTCTGCTCTGGCTCTGCACTGGCTCTGCACTGGCTCTGCACTGGCTCTGCTCTGGCTCTGCTCTGGCTCTGCTCTGGCTCTGCTCTGGCTCTGCTCTGGCTCTGCTCTGGCTCTGCTCTGGCTCTGCTCTGGCTCTGCTCTGGCTCTGCTCTGGCTCTGCTCTGGCTCTGCTCTGGCTCTGCTCTGGCTCTGCTCTGGCTCTGCTCTGGCTCTGCTCTGGCTCTGCTCTGGCTCTGCTCTGGCTCTGCTCTGGCTCTGCTCTGGCTCTGCTCTGGCTCTGCTCTGGCTCTGCTCTGGCTCTGCTCTGGCTCTGGCTCTGCTCTGGCTCTGCTCTGGCTCTGCTCTGGCTCTGCTCTGGCTCTGCTCTGCTCTGGCTCTGCTCTGGCTCTGCTCTGGCTCTGCTCTGGCTCTGCTCTGGCTCTGCTCTGGCTCTGCTCTGGCTCTGCTCTGGCTCTGCTCTGGCTCTGCTCTGGCTCTGCTCTGGCTCTGCTCTGGCTCTGCTCTGGCTCTGCTCTGGCTCTGCTCTGGCTCTGCTCTGGCTCTGCTCTGGCTCTGCTCTGGCTCTGCTCTGGCTCTGCTCTGGCTCTGCTCTGGCTCTGCTCTGGCTCTGCTCTGGCTCTGCTCTGGCTCTGGCTCTGCTCTGGCTCTGCTCTGGCTCTGCTCTGGCTCTGCTCTGGCTCTGCTCTGGCTCTGCTCTGGCTCTGCTCTGGCTCTGCTCTGTCTCTGCTTTGGTTCTGCTCTGGCTCTGCTCTGGTTCTGCTCTGACTCTGCTCTGGATGTGCTCTGGCTCTGCTCTGGCTCTGCGCTGGCTCTGCTCTGGCTCTGCTCTGTCTCTGCTTTGGTTCTGCTCTGGCTCTGCTCTGGCTCTGCTCTGGCTCTGCTCTGGCTCTGCTCTGGCTCTGCTCTGGCTCTGCTCTGTCTCTGCTTTGGTTCTGCTCTGGCTCTGCTCTGGCTCTGTAACAAAAATATAATAAAATTTTATCAGAATATGATATGCATATCATATTATGATATAATTTTGTTAGGCTGCGTTATCCATAGAACATAATAAATCATAAATATAACATAATGTGTTTTATTTCCCTTTAAGATATTTTTTTTGTTCATTTTTATCAACATTATAACAAAATGAATAGATAGTTATGCATTTCAATAATACACAATATTATCGTATATCGAACAGTATTATAATTTTGATACATTGCATCAAACATTATAACTTGGTTTGATATGTTTTTGATAGAATTAAAACACATTTTGTTATGTTTATGTTACTGTTCATACACTTTTTGTTATAATTTTAGTTATTTTAACAACATCCTGCATCAAAATTGTAACAACCTATGTTCGAAAAAACCTTATAACATAATAACATATGCAGATATAATTTTGTTATGTACCCTTAGTCGGGCTGGCTCAGCTCTGGCTCTGCTCTGGCTCTGCTCTGGCTCTGCTCTGGCTCTGCTCTGTCTCTGCTTTGGTTCTGCTCTGGCTCTGCTCTGGTTCTGCTCTGACTCTGCTCTGGATGTGCTCTGGCTCTGCTCTAGCTCTGCTCTGGCTCTGTTCTGGCTCTGCTCTGGCTCTGCTCTGGCTCTGCACTGGCTCTGCACTGGCTCTGCTCTGGCCTTGCTCTGGCTTTGCTCTGGTTCTGCTATGGCTCTGCTTTGGTTCTGCTCTGGCTCTGCTCTGGTTCTGCTCTGACTCTGCTCTGGATGTGCTCTGGCTCTGCTCTAGCTCTGCTTTGGCTCTGTTCTGGCTCTGCTCTGGCTCTGCACTGGCTCTGTGCTGGCTCTGCTCTGGCTCTGCTCTGGCCTTGCTCTGGCTTTGCTCTGGTTCTGCTATGGCTCTGCTCTGGCTCTGTTCTGGCTTTGCCCTGGCTCTGGTCTGGCTCTGTGCTGGCTCTGCTCTGGCTTTGCTCTGGCTTTGCTCTGGCTCTGCTCTGCAAAATGCGCTGGATTCTTTCATTGCTCACACCCTTTTGCTGTTGGACCACTCATTTCAAATCCTCAATTTGCTCGCCATCACCACCCGAACACGGTCCACACGGATCGATTTCAACTAACTCCACTCTCGTATGCATATTTTGTGTATAAATTTTGAATAATCGAAAAGGGTTGCTGCAAATGGTAATATTTTTTTCCCTCTACCCCCTCACTCTGTCGTTGGCGTTGGAAAAAAATCACCACTGCATACAAAACACTCATTGGTTGGGTGGAAGGACGGTTTAGCAGAGTTGCTAAATTTTCCATATCACGCTGATTGATTTGTGATTAAAAATAAATATAAATAGAAAATGAATAATTCCCACATGTGTTTCGGTATTAGGCACCGGCATGGGGCGGCAAAGTGCAGACAGTTCTAGTTCTCATTATTTGGCATCGATTGACGGTCAAACTACAACCTCCATGGAGAAACGGGCCCCATCCGTACTTAGTTATTAATAAATAACAATGATTTGAATTTGAATCATTCATGCTGCGGCGTGGCTGATTTCGGCGAGTTGTTGTTCTCTTAGAGAAAGAGGGGGATTTGAATTTGGACGAGTAAATAACATTGAATATTACACTTTATGACTAATCAGCAGTAATGAAACAATACGGGTGACGATTTCAAAAGCTTCATTCTAAATGCATGGTTCACTTTTGGTGGCAGATTTAAAACTCTTATCTTCCTCTTTTCTTCAACAGGTTTCACGCCAACAAAGACGCTTGGCAGCCGCTTCCATTTGCGTAGCAAACGTATGTTAACCTTAAGTTTTAATGTTAAAAGTATCACCAAAAATCAAGTCCCAAGACTTCTGCAAGAATGGTTTATGCTAAATTTATTCGAAATGGTTTTATTTTCATCGAAACATGTGTGATGTAGGCTACTATTTTGGTAAAACCGTAGGCAACGACTGTATTTAAACTCACAAAATTCGAACCAAACTTATAATTGTAACTTTTAATTGAGTAAACATGGGCGAAAGAGAGTGATTCAAATGGGATTCGGAATCGAACGGTTCTTCTAAGTAAGACAAACAAAAAAAACCAACCAAACGAGTCAAAGCTGCAAAAACTACAAGTTTGAACTGTGATATCAATGAAATTAAATACGAACTATGTATCAAGATTACAGTAAAATTTGAAGGAGACTTGCAACGCATGAAACAGGAGGGTGACAACCGAAAAGTGACTGAATCAATTGCGGGTTATCATTCGAGATATCCAGGGGTTGAATTGTGAGAAAACTTCTTCTTATTCTTCTTCTTGGCAATACGTCCTCACTGGGATAGAGTCTGCTTCCCAACTTCATGTTTAATTACCACTTCCACAGTTATTAACTGAGAGCTTTCTTTGCCAAAGTTGCTATTTTCGCATTCGTATATCGTGTGGCAGCAATGTTGTGAAAAACTCAATTTCTCATAACTCACGCTTGAGATTTTTCATGCGTGAGTTGTCAATCACGCAACTCAGCAGTCAAAATTTTCCACAGTATATTTACACACGGCAATAATTTCTTGTTAGTCTGGTAAAATTATGGTAATCTTTTCTAACGTAAACAACAACATTCGGGTTTCAAGAATTTTTGACAGGTGACGGGAGCAAGCAAAATAGGATTTAGAATTTTGCATGAGACGAAGTTTGAAAATTTTATTGTCAAGTTTAGTATCGGTTCAATCGAATTTTCGAACACAATTGTAGGCTCTATATAAACTACATTTATTCCCTTATTTTGTCAGATACAATACTCACATAACTTGAGATCTCGCCCTAAAAGCCATTGGTAACCGAGTGTGTAGCTCTTTGTTTCTAAGCCAATTAATGGACCTGGATGAAAACTATCACCACTGGGAGATAGAGGAGGATCTTGTCTTTATCGTAACATTGTTGAATAACGTGTAAACCCATTTGTTTCCTCGGTAGCTACAAGCTACACACTCGGTTACCAATGGCTTTTAGGGCGAGATCACAAGTTGTGCGAGAATACTTCTCGAAATCACCACCTTTTACCCTTTTAAATAACGAAATTACTACAAACTTCGTTACTCTGTGGCGCATTAAAACTTGTTTATGTAGCAAATAAAACACATACATCAGCATACAAGTTGGTAAACTTGCATACAAGTTAACTCCAATGCATATCCAACTGTCAGTATCCCAGAAACAAGACGTGTTTATGATATATCTGAACAACTTGGAACAACTTGTTCACCTGTGTAACGAAAATACCTTCCCAAGTCACCAGTAAGCACGATAATCCAGCATTATATGCGCATTCAGGGTAGTCATTTAGTGCTAGACAGCTCTTGTACGCATATAATGCTATTATAATGTCAGAAAAGGCAAAATAGGGTGCCTTCGAAATGTATAAATATGATGATGATGTAAATCCCTCATTTGCGTCTCGACCCTGCGACACCCTTAATGTTGGATTGCTGAAATCCTGCTCCTTGCACTTTCGGTCACTGAAGATGACAATAATTGTGGAGCAAATAGACCAATTTCCATCACTTTTCCCCGTCAAAAAATCTGCGATTGTGGTAGTGAGAAGATTTATGTTTTGCTCCCTCTTACATGCAAACATGCTTTACAAGCGAATACAGAGCCAATGTAGTACTTTATGCTTTGGAAGTGCTATTATAAGATGTGTAAGCATTTGTAGTGATTTTATAATGCACGCATGCATCTATGTTGGTGATTTACGGCTTGTTAATAGTGCTTATGGTTTCTAGGTGTATGATGAACATTGAGAATTCATTTGAAAAGCCTCTGAGAAGCTTAGAGAGTTCATTTTGAATGTTTCTGAGAAGCATCGAGAACTTTTTTGAGCGGTATTGAAAATGTGCTTCTGGAAAGCATTGCCGCTTCTGTGGAAAATATTGAGAATGCTTTTATTACCGATTTTTTTTTTGGCAATTACTACAAAACTTAACCACAAAGCTTCTTCTATTTCGATTGCATTTAGGATGCACTTGAAGCGCTTTTAGGAAGCATGAAGAATGCTTATGTGACGAAGATAAAATATTTCTTGATAATGCTTCTGGGAATTTTCAAGAATGCTTTTCAGGAGCATTGAAAGTAGTTTTGTGGTAAGCATTAAGAATGTTTCTTTGAATGTATTGAAAATGCTTCAAGAAAGGTTTGGAATTTCCCTCGAGAACTTTGAAATACTTCTGGAAAGCTTAAGAAAGCTTCAGGTAAGCAAAGCAAATGCATCTTAAAAGCATTCAGAAAGCTTATGGAAATGCTTCCCGAAAGTATTGAGAATGCTTCTCAAGAGCATTGGGAATGCTTCTCAGAAACATTGAGAATGCTTTTCTGAAGTATTGATAATGCTTTCGGAAAGGATTCAGAATGAGTATACTTCCAAGAAGCCTTCTAATGAATCCTGTGATCAGGAATTCTCTGGGAAGTATTGAGAATGCTTCCAGAGAGTTTCGATTGTGCTTCCGAAAAGCGTTGAGAATGCTTCTGGAAAGCGATGAAAATGCCTCTGGAAAATCATTGAAAACGCTCCCGGAAACTATTCAGAATGCCTTCAAAAAGGATTGATATTTTTTCCGGAAAGCATTAAGAATGTTTTTTTAAGGTGATTATAAAACGAAGCCACAACTCAAATTTTCAAGGGCACAAGACTTGTGAACTAAAAAGCGCTCCGCGTTGAAAATCTATCCCATTGGTCACTACCAGCAAGCAAGTAAGTTGATTGGTTTTAAACGCGATCTGTTGTCAGATACTCTCGTCTTGTGCATTTGAAAGTTCGAAGTTTGGCTTCGTTTTATAATCACCTTAAGCATTGATGATTCTTACGGAAAGCATTAACAATGTGCTGGAATGTATCAGGAATTGTTAAGGAAAGCACTAAGAATGCAAGGAATTGTTAAGGAAAGCACAAAGAATCTTATGCATTGCGAACATTTCTGAGGTGCGTTGCGAACTCCGCTACAAATTGTGTGAAGAGTTTTATTTAAAGAAACATATTCCTGAAAAGCATCGAGAGTTCTTCCGATAAGCATGCTTGATTTGACATTGAGAATGCTTCTGTTAAGCATTGAGAATGCTTCTGTTAAGCATTGAGAATGCTTCTGTTAAGCATTGAGAATGCTTCTGGGAAGCATTGAGAATACTTGTGGGCAATAAATATACTTCTCAGAAGCATTGAGAATAATTCTGGGAAGCATTGAGAAAGCTTTGTGGAAGCTTGGAGAATGCTTCTTGAAAGCATTGAGAATGTTCTTGAAAACATAGAGAAAGCTTCTTGGAATCATTAAGAATGCTTCTGAGAAGCATTGAGAATGCTGCTGGGATGCACTGAGAATGTTTCTGGGAAGCATTGAGAATGCTCCTGGGAAGCATTGAGAAAGCTTCTTGGAAGCATAGAGAATGCTTCTGATAAGCATTGAGAATGCTTCTGGGAAGCATTGAGAATGCTTCTAATAAACGTTGATAAAGCTTCTGGGAAGCATTGAGAAATATTCTTGAAAGCAATGAGAGTGCTTCCTGGAAGCATAGATAATGCTTTTGGGAAGCATTGAGAATTCTTCTGAGAATCATTGCAAGTGCTTGTGGGACGCATTGTGAATGATTCTTGGAAGCATTGAGAATGCTTCTTAGAAGCATTGAGATTTTTTTTTTTTTGAAGCATTGAGAATACTCCTTAGAAGCATTGAGATTGCTTCTTGAAAGTATTGAGAATGCTTCTGGCAAGCATTGCGAATTCTTATGGAAAGCTTCGCGAATGCTTGTGAGAAACATTGGTGATGCTTCTGGGAAGCATTAGGATTGCTTTAGGAAAGCAATGAAAATGCTTCCAGGAAATATAGATAATTATTGCTTTTAAAAAGCATTTGGAATGCTTCTCGGAAGAATCATCGATGCTTAAACATTGAGAAAGTTCCTGTATAACACTAGGAATGCTTCCGAGATCCATTGCGAATATTTTTGGGGCTTTCAATTCCGTATAAGAAAGGAGCAAATTCTTATGCAAATAAAGTCACTTTTTGGATTGTCACTTCTTTTGTTTCTGCTCGTTGACGGATACAAAATATCCAAGTGCGTTTGTGATAGGTTTTCATTAAATTTATCTTCTGCTAGCGAATCAATCAGCTCAACTGTAATTCGCAATGACCACCATTAAAAGCGCCGTCGTTACTGGTAGGTTGAAACCTCTTTTGATAACCGTACAACCACCAAATCGGATTTTCCCATTGGCCTGGATGGAACACGTCTTACGGATGATTGTTTTGTTTGAAATGCCATTTTCCCTACTTTTCACTATTATCCTAAAAATTATCTGTCGAATTGCCGAAAACAAATGCAAGCCATACTCAGTCGTTAGTAAACTTTTAGGGAACTTTTCGTTTTCAGCTCAACGTACACAACCCTCAATTGGACAGATCCTAGCTGAGCGTGATCCTACTTTATATTACTATTGTCTTTTTTTGTTTTCTTTTCCTATTAAGTTTACTTTCGTATGTATATGTATATCACTGGTGTTCACTTGTTTTAGACGTTTAGTGTATGCAGGAAGTTACTTGCTTCGTGTAGAATAGTGTCTCCAAGGCTAAGGGGGCGACCTTGCGGTCCCAAAGCTCTTCACTTAAATAGAAGAATCACAACCGATTAGTAATGAAGAGCAAAAGTGAGGTTAGGTTCAAAACGTTAACAGTTAGTTAAATTGTAAATTTTTACTTAAAACTAAAGAGCAAACAGGCGAAACAAGATTGTGTACAGTTAAGGTTAGGCAAGCAAACAAACTAAACGAGAAACACAAAACCAAGGTGGCTAAATGAGGTAGGAATTGCTGATTCATGCTCGCTTTGATACGAACGTGTGAAATGTCTCCCATGGATGATGTTTTAGCAATTGAAATGTGATATTCATGTTGAAATGTATTATTGTTTTTTGTTTCGTTTGCGCGTACCACTTTTGGTTTTAAAGTGAATAAAATGTCATGTCATGGCGACAACGTCGGCGATGATTTGTAAAATTTTAGAAAACAGATCGAATTTAAGCCCTGATGAGGGAGAAAGAGTAACGTTAAATGAGATTCGTAATTAGTACACACCTTATTCGAAACATTCTAAACATTTGATCTCCACCGATTGGTATTTCTTCTCGCGAGTAGATATTATGTTCCTTATTAAACAAAAATTAAGAGAGAGGAGAAGAAACTCAAATTATGTCCAAAATTATCGTCCAACCGCTTGAATCAATCAAACGCGCGAGAAACAAAGGTTTTAAGACATTTTTCGTTTTTACTTGTAAATTTACAGCAAAACAAGCTTAATATTTCCTCACGTGGATGCAATTCCACTGGAGCCGTTCATCCAAACATAACCTGTAGAGCAAAACTCACCACTGCAGAGAGAAATCCACCGCTGTAAATAGACCCAGCCCAATCCTCCCAAAAAACACCACTTGCAAACACATCCAATATATATTTAATGTAGCCGCAGAAACGAATTTAACTAGCAACTTAACAAAATAATAAAAGATAAAAACAAATACAAGAAGAACCCAATAATAGTAAGCAAACAAATAGCATAATGCAAAGACGACGACTTCAATGGTGCAAAATAAAACAGTTAAGCAAATTCTTACACGACAAGTGTGTGGGTTGAGCAAAATGAGTACACTCACACAAACACATACACACGTACACATTAAAATAGAAAAAAAAACAGAGTCCAGTTTGCCCGAGCAAACACAACACGCGATGGTTTTGACAAAATTTTGGTTTTTCTCTTCAGACTTTGAGAGTTAAGAGTTAAGAGGGTATCCCCCACCCCTTCTTAGTCGGTAGGTAATTTATTAAGGCGCAACAAAACTTCATTTTCACTATTATTATTTCCGATTGTTTCTTGATTTTCGTGTCCTGGTAGCACGTCTCCCGAAAGGAAGAAGTTCCCTTAGAAAAAAAAACCCATCCAATTATAGACGTATGCAGCGAAGAGGGGAACGAAGAGAAAAGAGTTTTATGCAATATGATGGTTATAACTTTACTGTTAATTTTGTAAAACTTGATGGAGCTGTAAATGAGCACAGACAGTGATGGGTGTACCGTGGAGAAAGGGAGAGAAGAACGAAATAAATTTTTATTTTGAATCGAAAAATAAATATTGTTTAGACTGTTGAAGATATCCGAATGAATCCTTGTGAGTTTTGAGGCGATTATTTGAATTCACCCACACAACACGATAATTTCAAAGTATAATTTCCTGTAGTGTTGCTCAACGGAGTCCATTCATTTCAATAATTGAATGACAAAGCCAGCCTAATGATCAGGTAAGTAAACGTTCTTCAAATGGAAAGCTCCACAATGTATCACAATTTACTCTGTACATTTAATATATAGGTTTGATTTACCAATCATGGCAATAGTGGAAACAAAAATTGATTTAATTTATTGTTTCACTAGAATATAAAGGACAGAGTAAGATTGACCATAGTGGAATAATAACATTTCCAGAAAAAATCAGTTGAAAAGGAATAAATGCCATATAGTGAACCTTCAACACAAAGGCTACAATTTTTCAAACATTATTCCTTTGTCCCCACTGGGACAGAGCCTGCTTCTCAGCTTAGTGATCAATGAGCACTTCCACAGTTATTAACTGAGTGCTTTCTTTGCCAAAGTTGCCATTTTCGATATACGAGTGTGGAAGGTACGTTGATACTCTATGCCCAGGGAAGTCAAGGAAATTTCCATTACGAAAAATCCTGGACCGACCGGGAATCGAAACCAGACATCTTAAGCATGGCTTTGCCTAGTAGCCGCGGACTTTAACCACTCGGCTAAGGAATGCCCCTGATTAGTGATTAGTGATTAATGATTAAATCCATTTTTTGTGACTCATGAGTTACATTTTTTAATAAACATAATCATTAATCATGAATCATGATCAATCATTAACGCTCTAATTTGTCCTAATAAACAGTATCAATCAAAAACAAACCTCAATAGACTTACCTGATCAATCAAAATACCAACCTTTAAACCAAATCCCTCGGTTCTGTTTGTCCTGATTACTTCCTCTTCGAATGCGTGGAGGCAGCCATAGAGCATGGAGATTTAATCTCATCATGTTCCACCCCTCTCCCATTTCTCCACCCACATATGTACCGACGACGACGGCCTTCCATTCAGTAATCCCTGGAATTGTGGGTGCCGCTGTCGTACTCAATCAGGCCGCAATCCAGTCGAGTCAACAGGAAAGCGGAAGCTGCGGTGGCTGCTGTTCAAACTGGATGCCAAGTGAGGGCCTACTCCAAAAGTGCAAATGTTTGAAATCAAATCAAACAAACAGAATTTACACACTCTTGAATGGAATTGGGCTGGGCTGGGGTTCCGATGACGGAGTCGGATTTAAAATACAGTCGTGCCTTGATTTAACGTAACTTTTCGTTTAGTTTCCAGTTTTTGTAGTTTAGATTATAATTGATTGATTCACTCTCTAATACACTTTTGGTGCGTATTTTTTCGTAGCTCGGAGATCATTTTTTTTATTAATGGCTTAAATCTTGAATCATAATAAACACATCTGGAGAGTTTTCTATGACTTTTGACACATTCTTATGTTTTCAAAAAAAGGGTTGAAGTACCAATTATGGCAATGGGGGCGAGACGTTCCACATGAAGACGTTCCGAATAATTTTATGGCTACAATGAACACCAAGACTGATGAAAAAGTCTATTATAGCTTAACATATGATCAATAAATGTATTGCAAATGATCTATACAATATTATATTTTGATCCATAAATAGATTGAATTTTTTCCAGTCAAAATCAAAAATGTGCTTTAAAATAAATCGACAAGTTGCAGGTTTTCGGAAAAAATATCATTAACTTCAGATATACGAACAATCATTCCATAGGAAATGGATCCATAGTTACATACAAATATTCGGTTGAAAAAGTTACTGTGATCCATAAATAACAGTTCTCGATTACTTATTCAAATCGACGTAAGTAACTACCATACGGATTTGAGAAAATTTATTAAGAAGAATCACAACCTGTCTTCTAAAACTGTTTTAAAATCAATCATCTTTTTGACATTTTTTCGCAATGTACATTGCTTAAATTTTGCATTCAATAAGCTTGCATTCAAAAACTAGGGAGTTCCTGTTATTTCTCACAAGAATTTTATGAAAAAAAAAGTTAAGCCGATTTATTCAGTTACTTTCGACCTTAAAATTGTCAAGATCAAACCACCACGTATAAACCAATCTGTGTAATAAATAATTCAGAATAAACAGCGAATTGATGCGATGAAAAATTTAAATATTTAAGCAAATTTCATTTAGCGCAAACAAAAAAATTATTGCTGTTTGCGTTTGACGTGCAAATCTTGTTCAAATGCGGTAACACAAACTAATCAAAAGACACTTAGCAATCATGATCCATATCAACGCCAACCAAGCAAAAAAAGCTATCTCTGACTTCGACTTCCTTGTGAAAAATCTTACCGCGTTTGGTGTTCCCGCATTGGATATTTGCATTTCAAACGCACACAGCAATACACAAATCAGGAATGATTTTCGCTAAAATAAATTTTCTATATAATATATTTTTATGAGTTGCATTTGAAAATAATAATAAAAAAAATTTGATGTAAAAACTAATAATGCATTTACCAAGAGACTTAGCTCCATTGTCGATTTTTTTTCTGAGTCACTTTAAAGTTAAACATCTTGGAATCTAAAAATTGCCGACTTGTGCCCCTACTCACGTTTTCGAAGGTACTAAACTTGAGAAATAGAAGTGTTTAGTGCCTACTCAAGAAATAGAAGGCAAACGTTCCTGATCTTCTTATTTTAAGCTTTCTGTTAGTGCGCAAAGCAAAGTGCACTTTCGTTAGGGGCCTTCCATAGCCGAGTGGTTGGAGTCCGCGGCTACAAAGCAAAGCCATTCTGAAGGTGTCTGGGTTTGATTTCCGGTTGGTCCAGGATCTTTTCGTAATGGAAATTTCCTTGACTTACCTGAGCATAGAGTATCATCGTTACTAACATATAGGGTGTTCCAGAAAGTATGGGCACGAGTTCACCGTACTGCCATTTCAAGAAAAGATAAAAATTTGATTTTAACACATTTGATTACTGTATCCAATAAGAGTAGACTGCGATTTTTTAATGAAAAATCTAATTATTGATGTGTTGATAACGTGACATTTCTTTGAAGCATCTCTTATCAGACTCGAACAAATCGCGTTATTTTTGAGCGATTTTGTTGTTCAAAATTTGTTCTATGTCAGAAAGCACTTATAATAAAAATCTGAAAAAATATATTTATCATTGACGATATGATAATTGATCGGACTTTCATTTATTCAAATTGAAATTTTAAACATAAGCATGTAAAATTTGTATTGGAACTAAAAATTCGATTCCAGCCGTAATCGATTTGAAAATGGTAAAAAACAAATCCTTATATTTACGTAAAAACATGAATAAATCAAAAATTTAAGTTGCCTTTCCAAGAAAATAGGGATTAACCTTTCGTAAATCTGAAATGTATGATTTTTATTACTATTTAAAGTACTTGAAGAGTTATAATTTCGTGATGTTGTCTTATGTGAAGAGAAAAATACTAGATTTTTCGAATTTTACCATTTTTTCAAGTGTTCTATAACAAAGCAAAATAAAATTTCAAACAAAAAATTATGTGGAACATCCTTGATACAATGTACTTGAAAAACATATTTTATTAATTATTTTTCAACTAAAACAAAATGTAGGGCCTTTGATGATCAGATAAGAATTGATTTTCTAGAATCAAGATTTTCACGTTTACATTGAAAATCTTGATTCTAGAAAATCAATTCTTATCTGATCATCAAAGGCCCTACATTATTAAATTAAACAAATTTATCACAGATGCTGGTTGAATTAGCCTATAGAAAAAAATAAAACAAATATATAAAAATATTTCATTGTTTGGAAAATTACCATGATTTTCATTATCAAAGTCGTGCCCATACTTTCTGGGACACCCTATACTATATATAAATGCGAAAATGATATCTTTGCCAAAGAAAGATCCCTGTTAATAACTGTAGAACTGTTCATTGAACACTAAGCTGAGAAGCAGGCTCTGTTCCAGTGAGAACGTAATACCAAGAAGAAGAAGAAAAATAAGAGATGAATTTATAGAATAATTGAAAAGGTATCAATTGAATATCTGGGTAAAATCCTGCAAGAGGCATTACCTAAAAAAAAAAAACAAACATTGAGCAAAATTCTTGAAGGAACTTGTGTAAAAATGGACGAAATAATTGCTGCTGCTGTTTTTTAATACCATATATGATATATTGAAGCAGCCATGGACATTTTTCTTGGAAATTCACATAAGGAAGAACTGCAGGAGTAGTTCGTGTCAATTTTGGAAAGAGCTTCGAATATCGTACCAAAATTTTAAAGACACTATCCTCGCGAAGGAAGCATCCAACAACAGTACACTTTTTAATTTGACTTTGTGCATTGACAGATAGCTAAAAATAAGATAAGGAAAGTTGACATACTATTTCTTCAGTTTACTGCCTTTGAAAACATGAGTTGGGGAACATGCTGACCATTGTGACGGCCATCTTTGGATTCCTAAATTGAGCTTTTCAATAAAGAAGAGTTCTTAATAGATTTCCTGGAAAAATCTATGGAAAGTTTTCAAAGCATTCTTGAAAAAAGGTAGATGTTTGAAAAAAAAAAATCATAAGAAAATGGCTGGAGTACTAATTATAAAATTTTTCGAAGGAATTCATAGATAATTTCTTAGATAATGAAGAAATTTGGGAGATTTGCTAATCAAACTACTAGAATATTAATCGTGTTTTTTTTTTGTTTTTCACAAGGAGGAAATCTGCAAACAGATCCCCTGAGAAGGCAATGCGGGGAGGATGCACCAACGACGACCTTCTAAAACCAGTCTATGCACTGTACATGAGCAATTCTTTTAGAATTGCTCAAGTGGTGAACAGTGCATCGACATGACCCTTGGACTCAGACCCTTATCTCCCCGGAATCACCTTAAGGTATTTCTTCGGGGAGGGGCCAGTGCATATAGCACAACACATGTAGCAGAAATAGCCTAGGCACACACTAAGAAAATCCTAATATTAAAGGTGATGTAAGTCAATAAACTGACGCAATAAACTAGGTCACAAACTAGGAAGAGACTTATTTTTGTGTCATAGTTGATGTAACGTCGAATTGAATCAGTTGAAATAGTTTGCCTGGTATTCCTACATGATTAAAAGTGTTTTCTTCCAAAATTGTAGCACATATTTTAATTTTAAATTAAAAAAGACATAAACTTACACGACGGTAACACATCAACGACCTACGCGTTGTTGAAACGTCAAGTTAGTTTACGATCAATGGCGTGCCTTACAAAAATTCGTAGTCTAATTGAAATCATTAGATTTATGAACATTTCGTGTGTTTCGTGAAAAGTTTATGTAACATCTTTCTTCCTGCAACATTCATCCGTGTAAAGCTATGAGATGCAGTTACCAACAGGATTGGAGAAAAAAGTGTGCGCTGTGGAAAACCCGACGGAGGAGGAAATTCGAACGACGGAAGAGGAGAATGGCGTATTTTTTAAATTTTATTGACGAGTGTTAATGGATAAGTGATAGCAGATAAATAAAGTGAAATATATATTTATAAAATGTTATTTTTTCTTATTCTTTCCGGAAATTGAAATAATATGTGGGCAAATTTATTACAGATTGATTGAGGCTATGAGCATAAACTACACACTTCGAAATAATCGAGTAATTTTACGTCATTTTGCACCGACATATTAAAGCAAGTTAAATGACATAAAAACAAGTGAGATTTTAATTTTACGCGTTTCAAAAATGGAGTAATTTTACCTATCAAGATAATGCAGCAAGTAGTTTTACAATGAGACGCCCTCCCGTCAACCTAACCTCAAAAGCTGTCCATGATTCCCACTGGAAAGAGTTGGCTGCAGAGGATTAGCCCTGCCGAGGCTGGTCCCTTGAAACATTGTTTAAGTCTGCACACTTCGAAAAAATCTTGTAATTTTGTGTCATTTAGCACCGACATATTATAGAACGAAGCCACACCTCAAATTTTCAAGAGCACAAGACTTGAGAACCAAGCAGCTCTCCGCGTTGAAAATTCAGACCATTGGTCACCACCAGCAAGCAATTTATTTGATTGATTTTCAACGCGAACTGTTGCCGGATTCTCCAGTCTTGTGCTCTTGAAAATTCAAAGTTTGGTTTCGTTCTATAATCACCTTAAAGCCAACTAAATGACACAAAATTATGTTTAATTTTATTTTTACACGATGATGGAAGGATGAACTTTGTAATTTTACAACCACACAGATGATACGTGTAATTTTAATGTGCTCATACAAACTAAAAAAATATCATTTTTCAAGTTGACATAAACGTTGAAGTTGCCGTAATTATTCGTGCCGTAAATCAAAATGTGATTGATTTGTAAATCATCGATGACATAAACACGAAAACCAGTAATTTTAAAATTTCTCTGAGAAATGATTTTCAACATTCCGTTATCTGACCTGGTTTTAAGTTATAAGTAACTGAAAATTACACGAATGGTAACTCGATTGAAGAGAGTCACGTTGGAGAAACGTCAAACGCCATCGAAAGAAAGCTAGAAGTTTTGTTTTCGTATAATAATTGTTTGGTATTTCAACGTTCCTTCATATCTTCAGCTGCTGAGAGAATCTGAAGAACACGGGGAGTTTTTAGAGTGATTCGCCATCTTCGGAAGCGTGCAGCTATGTGCAGTGCAATCGTGTGCAGTGCAATCGTTCACCCATCGCATCGGATCCATAGTGCGTTGTGATGTAGAACGGGAAAGTGGTCTGATGTATGTTGTATGAAATTTGAATTGTGTTGTAGTTTAAACATGTGAATAATAAATATTTATGTCAAATACATGTACTATATGTTATTTATTCTTATAGCTACTAAAGAGAATAAGAAAGGAATGTGAGAAGTATTGCTTCCAATGGTTGAGGTTATGTTAATACATAGTTACGTCATATTTCAAAATTACAACATGCGGATTGTTTACTAGTAAAATTACAATTCTGGCTTATAAGACCTGACGCAGAAATAGCAGAAGACGTAATTTTGTGTCATTTTGCTCGCTTTAATATGTCGGGCTTTTGTGACGCAAAATTACATGATTTTTTCCAAGTGTGTAGTACCAATTTCTGTCGCTTCCATACATCCGGAAGACTCCTTGATCAATGCAGCGTTGTATCGTGGTTCTGAACATGTCTGGATCCGCGTTCACTGCCGCTTTTAAAGCAACATTCGGGATACCATCGGCTCCTGGTGCCTTGTTTGACGCGAATGATTTCACGACTTCTGCCAGCTCTTCACTCGTCACTCTCGCCACTTCTTCTCCTTCATCTGCCGCATACGGCGCTGGGGGCCATGGGCTTATGAGATGGTGCAGGAAGAGTACATTGATTATCGATCGCAGCAACTCGGGTGACTTCTCTTGGGGCGCTATGGCACCTTTGGTCTTAGCCATTACCGCTCTGTAGGCGCCACCCCATGGACTAGAATTGTCACTCCCGTATTGACTATCAAAGCATGCCCGTTTTCGACTCTTGATTTCCTTTTTGGGAGCCAACTTTGCCTCTCTGAATGCTGCACCGCGTTCTTCTCTTTGTGTTCTGTGCGTGCGCGTTGCAAGCTTCGTCTAGCCCGAAGGCAGATTGCTCGAAGATTTGCAATTGATTCGCACCACCAGTACACCGGCGGCCTGTTCTCTCTAGGAGGGGCTTTTCTCGGCATGGAAGCATCACACGCTGGTGATATCACAGCAACTAGCTCTTCACCGTTTAGGTCCAGAGTGTTCCGTTCGCGCCTCAGGGCTTCAGTGAATACTTCGCCGTCGAAGCGCGCTGTTTTCCATACTCGGGCTTGGGTCGAGTTACATTCCGCCCGCCTGGTATTATACTATAGCGAATCTATTGATGATCGCTATGAATATAACCGTCATCAACGCGCCAGTTCATGGTACCTCAAAGGTTAGGACTACAAAACGTCACGTCTATAATCGATTCTGCACCATTTCTGCGGAAGGTACTCACTGTACCCACATTTGCCAGCTCTACATTTAATGCGGCCAGGGATTCCAACAATAGCTGGCCTCTTTGATTGGTACAGTGGCTACCCCAATCCACTGCCCATGCATTTAAGTCGCCAGCTATCACTACTGGCTGCCGATTAGCTAGTTTGGCTATCATCCTGTCGACCATGTTGGAAAATTTCTCAATCGACCACCTTGGGGGCGCGCAACAACTGCAATAGAACACGCCGTTGATTTTTGCTATCGCAAAACCGTCATTTAAGCTAGAGGCTACTTCTTGGATTGTGTATTGTCCTGTCGTCCCTATAGCTGCTTGTTGTTGAGACCTATCCGCCTCCCAGTTCCCGTTATTAACTGGTATGCGGTATGGGTCCGATAGTGAATCTATGACAAAAGGTCGAAGGACAAAAGGTCGAAAGACAGAAGGTCGAATGACAAAAGGTCGAATGGACAAAAGGTCGAAGGGACAAATGGTCAAATGGACAAGAGGTCGAATGAACAAAAGGTCGAATAGAAAAAAGGTCGAATGGAAAAAAGGTCGAATGGCAAAAAAGGTCGAATGACAATTAAGGTCGAATGGACAAAAATTTAGGAAGAACAAAAGGCTTCACTCTTTAGATAGAAAAGTAAGTTAACACTAAACCAAGCACAAGCGCTACAGCTAAAATAGACGTGACGAAAACGCGCATATCTTCAGAAAGAACGTTCTGAGAGAGGTTCAATTTCAGTTAGTCAACGATCTTTTCGGGTTGAAATTTTGTTAGTTTTTTTCAGGTCGTAGTGCATCCAGAGTTACTGTGTACGTGCTGTATCCTTATGTGCAAAAGCCACATTCCTTTGAGGCTCACCCGTGCACTGTACATTTTGAGACCTATGTTAATGTTCCTCGCTTTTTTAGGGTAATTTCTCAATGCGTCTCATGCGCTCCGTCACACGCGTTGTTCAAAAACAGCACAATAATTGTTGTGAAAACAATATTTTAAAACGAGAATCAAAATTGTAACTACCGGATAGCGCGTCTTCGACCGTATCAAGTAGACCATCTAGACACCTGTATAATAAGGTAAAAATAGTTGTAGATATTCTTCGTTACTAAGCAGTTGTTTTACAACTTGAATACCGATGACGAGCGTAGCGCCGAGCAACGCATGTGTTGAATCTCCCCTAGCGCGCGCTTTCAGAATTTTCGTGAACCTCCGGCTAGCGCAGCACACTACGATTCTGATGCGTTGAAAGGTGGTTTGGTTGGAGACTCGTTAGTTCATTTATGTTCTCCTGGTAATTATGTACAGTGAGAGGCAAAATAAAGTGCCCACCTTACCAGTTTTCGAATTTCTCTCATTGATTTGGTTCAAATTAAAGTTAACACACCTAAATCTTTTGTGATATTTTATTTTTGATGTTCTTTTAAAGTTGCACTTACGAAATTTTGATTAAAAAAAGAATTTTACTTAAAGAAAAAGAAAATCAATTTGTATTGAAAAAAAAAGTAGTGACAAAAATAAGTGCCCACTTCCTTCTTGGCCCCAGAAAAGATGATTTAAGAAAAATAAAAAGCAATTTAATAGTTAATGTGTCCTCCTTTGGCCTTAAGGACTTGCTGGAGGCTCTTCGGCATGCTTTTCACCAGGTTTTGTAGGTGTTGTGGATCTAGTTCTTCCCAGGCGCGCTCCAAGGCTTCAAAATAATTATTTTTGTTGGTAACACCAGTTTTTTCAACCCTAGCATCGAGAATCGCCCACAAATTCTCGATGGGGTTGAGGTCTGGGCTTTGTGGAGGCCATTCCAGCGGTTTAATCCGACAAGACCGGAAGAAAGACTTGGTCTTCTTTCCAGTATGCTTCGGGTCGTTGTTCTAGAGAAATATGAATTTCTCTTCAAGGCCCGTCTGGATCAGCGAAACCTCCAGATTTTCCAGCAAGATGTTAATGTAGGAATCTGCCGTCATTATTCCGTCGATTTTCACGACGCTTCCTACTCCACTCCATGAAAAACACCCCCAGACCATCACATTTCATCACATCACACTTCCATGCGTCACCGTTCCTTGGATGTGGCGCTCCTGAAGCTCGAGCTGTCTAACCGAGAGCGGCGGGCTCGTGTGTGATGCAGAGCACCACATCCAAGGAACGGTGAAGCATGGAGGAGGAAATGTGATGGTCTGGGGGTGTTTTTCATGGAGTGGAGTAGAAAACCTCGTGAAAATCGACGGAATAATGATGGCAGATTCCTACATTAACATCTTGCTGGAAAATCTGGAGGTTTCGCTGATCCAGACGGGCCTTGAAGAGAAATTCATATTTCTCTAGAACAACGACCCGAAGCATACTGGAAAGAAGACCAAGTCTTTTTTCCGGTCTTGTCGGATTAAACCGCTGGAATGGCCTCCACATAGCCCAGACCTCAACCCCATCGAGAATTTGTGGGCGATTCTCGATGCCAGGGTTGAAAAAACTGGTGTTACCAACAAAAATAATTATTTTGAAGCCTTGGAGCGCGCCTGGGAAGAACTAGATCCACAACACCTACAAAACCTGGTGAAAAGCATGCCGAAGAGCCTCCAGCAAGTCCTTAAGGCCAAAGGAGGACACATTAACTATTAAATTGCTTTTTATTTTTCTTAAATCATCTTTTCTGGGGCCAAGAAGGAAGTGGGCACTTATTTTTGTCACTACTTTTTTTTCAATACAAATTGATTTTCTTTTTCTTTAAGTAAAATTCTTTTTTTTATCAAAATTTCGTAAGTGCAACTTTAAAAGAACATCAAAAATAAAATATCACAAAAGATTTAGGTGTGTTAACTTTAATTTGAACCAAATCAATGAGAGAAATTCGAAAACTGGTAAGGTGGGCACTTTATTTTGCCTCTCACTGTAACTCTAAGTGCATTGAGATGCATGCTACTCGATGTTGCGTTGGGATGCCGAGTGCTGAAATGTAGTAACTGCGGCTGTCATTCAGATTATACTGGAATTATAGCACCTATAGCGCGCCGCCATGAGTCGACTGCAGAGCAGAGGGTTCGCTCTGCCGAGGCTGGATTTCTGTAACAATGTTCAAGGCGGCTAGGAGAAGCAGTTTACCTAGGCTTTTCCTGCTGCATATGTTAAAGTGCTATATGCAATAGCCTCTCCTCGAAGTTAAACCATCAGGTGGTTCCGAAGAGAAATGAGTCTGAGTCCAAGAGTAATGTATGTGTTTCTGTAAACCTCCATTTAGAGTATGGGAAGATTTCAGGTTGTCGATGGTACGCATTTCTTGAATTATCTTCTAACGGTTCGGGTTGCACGGTGCTCCAATTACCGTTATTGGTTGGTTGGTTTGACTTTATTAACGAGATTTTTAGCCCTAGGCCGTTATTATCAAATAAAATATACCATTCAAACGGCAGTCAGCAGTTGATTCCTGACGTTGTTCTGCACCTCTGGGCCGATTTTTAAAAAAATCCTTAGGCAGAATTTTGAGTTACGCCCTTTTGAAGTTTATATGATAGAAATCACACGAAATATGCCACTTTAACTTGTTTAAACAAAGAAATTATAATAAAATTTTGTAGTTTTAATTTTTTATATGGTTTTATTTATGAAAAAATACATTTTTCTAAAATTTTTCTCGACCGACTTTTGAAAAGGGCCAATGCTTTGTTTAATTATTACTAATAAACCAATACACGAAAAATGATATCTACCAAATTAACGCCTGTTAGTGATTTTAGGAAATTGTCCAAAGCATTCAAATTTGTATGAAAAATTCTTGGACAGGATGTGCAGATACGCCCTCTTGAAATGTATGGAAATAATATGGAATATGGGATATGGTGGATTCTGCATCATCTGTAATCAGCGATTAGCTAGGTGCATACATAATCATTACACTTTTGCGGTTGTTCTTATTTCATTCAATTTAGCAAGTTGCATAGAAGGAATGATTCAAATTGTATTCAAATGTAACGCAGAATTTTCCAATTTGAGACCCCCTTTCCTCCCCCACGTTACAGCTTTTGTATGGAAAATGTATGAACCGTAACACTACCGAACCTTCTCGTTACGTAACATTTGAACGATTCCAAATTTACACGTACACATGTTGTCCATACTGACATTGAAAAAAGACCAAAGTATAATTGAAATATATACATTTCAATATAGCTGAACAATGACTGTATCAAAGTTGACCGAAACACTCGAACATCACTTATCTTTATCTATGTTATACATTCATACACACATACTTCTATTCTAATCTGTTCTATTCTATTCAATCATACTCTATTTAAATTTATTCTAATCTGATCAACTCTGCTTGTTCTTATACATATTTTTACAAATAGACACTGTAAAAATTATCAACTGCGCGCAAAAGATTTGAACGGTACTCTTTCGATATTTGTACGGCTTTTTAGCGCTCCCAGTTCTGTAAAAAAATGCTATGCACAGATTCTGACTCCTAATGCGTGCTTCTCATATGATCCATAAAAATGAACATTTGAATTATTATTTCACAGTAAGTCTAAATAAGGGTTTCAACTTATATATGATAGTTTTTATGTATTTTAAGGAACTTAAGCTTTTTGTATTAAATGCTTTTCATTTGAGCTGGATCCTCGTTTTAAAGGAAATTTGAACAAGTTTGTCGAGAGCTGGGAAGAGCAGAGTCTGACAAAATCTTCGAAATATCATATCACCATGTTTAATGTAAAAGACTTCTGCAATGCAACTGGTCGAGGACTAGGCTGACATAATGAGCTGGCGTCGGATAACGCTGTGCATAACGCTGTTCACCTGTCTACGCTATAAAGTCGAACAAACATCGAAAGTGTATCGTTCAATTCTTTTGCGCGCAGTTTTTGATTACAACATTGGCATTTGTAAAAATATGTATAAGAACAAGTAGGGTGGATCAGAATAGAATAAATTTAAGTAGAGTAAAATTGAATAGAATAGAGCAGATTAGAATAGAAAAGAATTAAATAGAATTGAATAGAATATAGAATATAGAATTATGTAGATACAGATATGTATTGTTCGAATGTTGCGATCAAGTTCAGCTATATTGATGTGTATATATTTCAATTATACTTTGGCCCTTTTATAATGTCAATCTAGACAATATGTGTACGTGTAAGTTTTGTGCAACTTGCTAAATTGAATGAAATAAGAACAACCGCAGAGGTGTAATGATTATGTATGCACCTAACCGTTGATTATAGATGAAACGGAATTCACCATGCAATATTCTTTCCATACACTTCAAAAGGGCGTATCTGCATATCCTGTCCAAGAATTATTCATTCATATTGGAATGCTTTGGACAATTTCCTAAAATCACTATCAAGCGTTAGATTGTTAGATATAATTGTTCGTGTATTGGTTGATAAGTAATACCTTAACAAAGCATTGGCCCTTTCCAAATGTCGGTCTAGAATTTTTTTATGAAAATGTTTTTCAATATATAAAACCAGATAAAAAATCAAAACTACATTTTTTGTATAATCTCTTTGTTTAAACAAGTAAAAATGGCATATTTTCAGTGATTTCTATCATATAAACTTCAAAAGGGCGTAACTCAAAATTCTGCCTAAGGATTTTTTTAAAAATCGGCCCAGAGGTGCAGAACAACGTTAGGAATCAACTGCTGACTGCCGTTTGAATGGTATATTTTATTTGATAATAACGGTAATTGGAGCACCGTGGGTTGCAGATCATATTCCAATAAAAAGAATGAGGCACAAATGCAAAAATGATCAAATTATCAGAAAATCTCTCAGTAAATGCTTGAGTAGCTGAGAAGCAGGCCCTACCCTAGTTGGGATCTAATTCCAGAAAAAGGATGATTATTTTTCCCTGATGCTAATTTATATCAGTCGAAACCAACAGTCAGATAAAACTCTTATGCATAGTCCAAAAAACCGCAAAACTTCAAAAGAAGGAAAATCCTTTGTTAGAAATGCAATTGAAATGCCCATAAACACTGTAAAGCATGAAGAACATCCGATATTTATAAGAAGACAATATTTCAATTGGAAAAAAAAAATACAGACAGGATGTAAAAGTGAAATTTATGAAGAACAGCCGATGTATAAATGAAGGTGTAATTGTCTACAACAATAAAATCACTGTTATGTATAACTTCAAAAGAACAGTCAATGTTTGAAAGAAGGACAAATCTCTATTGTAAATGTATCAAATAAAAAGCTAATAATAATTACTCTATGCTTTTGAGTATCAAAAGAATAACAACCGACGTTCAGAAAATTAATCTTAGCCCTAATACAAATAATTGCTTCAAACGGTAATTCTAAAGAACAGCTATCATTCAAAAGAAGGAAATACTTCAGATGAGAAGAGAGTTATTGTTAGCAACTGAGTGTACGATAATCTTTTCAGTGGTACAATTTGGACCTTTCGTCCAATCGACTTTTCGTCCATTCGATCTTTTGTCCATTCGACCTTATTTTTCCATTCGACCTTTTGTCCATTCGATCTTTTGTCCATTCGACCTTTTCTCCATTCGATCTTTTGTCCATTCGACCTTTTGTCCTTCGACCTTTTGCCCTACAACCCCGATAATAACACCACGTCAGTCTTGGTTTCCGAGACTGACTGCCAAAGCAGCTGCTGGGCTGTATCAAAGTGGTTTAAATTTAGCCTTTCGATCGTCGCGCGAATTTTCGTAACACGAGTAGTCGCGCATTGTACTTTGTACAACACCCTTGGTGTTGCGAATATCCCAGGATTCTTACCGCTTAGAAAGATGGTGTATTCGGCAAAGTTGTTCGATAACTCAGGTACTATCATTGTTTGAGCTATTTGATTCAAAATTTTGCCACTAGGCGGCGCTAGTGAGCAAAACATTTGTTTGGCAAATATCTCAGGATCCTGAACACTTAGAAATATGGCGTCTTCGGCAGAGTTGTTCAGTAGCTCAAATTATTTCTTTGGTTAATCCTTAAAGTTCGAGATTTTGTAAAATAATTATAGTCCCTGAGCTTCTAAACAACTTTACCGAAGGTGGCTGTCTGAAAAGTCATGATCCTGCAGTATCCACAAAACAAAAATTTCAAGCTCATAAGCGGAAAAATGGTGACAAAATATCCTATTTCTTGGCTCAAATAATGATAGCCCTTGAGCTACTGAGCTACATCTTTCTAAGTGGTCAAGCTCCTCAGATATCTGCAAACAAAAGTTTCATGCTCACTAGTGCCTAGTGGCAAATTTTTGAATCAACTAGCTCGAACAATAATAGTCCTTAACTTACAAAACAACTTTGCTGAAGACGCCATCCTTCTAAATGGTCAGGATCCTGAAATATTTGAAAATAAAAGGAAAACTTCCATGCTCACCTCCAGAACAACTTTACTAAAGACCCCAAGTTTCTATATTATTTGGATTTTGAGATATACCGATTACAAACTGTGGTTTACTCGGAACGTATATAGTGCGTTCATTATTATGCGACTTCCATGTACATTTGTTGATTTTACCGTATTATAAAGGGCCATACTGTAAATAAAAACTGTCGAGTATTGTTCTTAAGAAGATTCTTGAGGAATACATTTTGGTTTGGTGTGGATAGATATCTTTGTTGAAAAATGATAGCATATAAATCACAACTGTTGTACAAAGTACAACAGCGCGACAGCCCGACGGTTAACTGTGGTTACTTCCGTTTTGGCTGCTTTGATACACCGCTTGTGCCCGGACATTTGGGTCCGCCCGTTAAGTGTCCGTTGTCTGCTCTATCGACACATATTAGGCACTTAGCGATTTGCTTACAATCGCTTGCCCTATGGCATTCGCTGCCGCATTTTCTGCACATCCTACTTCTGTCGGGACCATTGCACGTATATCGTGTGGCAGGTTCCATTGCGACATCTTCTTCTTCTTGGCATAACGTCCTCCATGGGACTGAACCTGCTTCTCAGCTTAGGGTTCTTATGAGCACTTCCACAGTTATTAACTGAGAGCTTTCATTGCCTAAGTTGCCATTTTCGCATTAGAATATCGTGGGGCAGGTACGATGATACTCTATGCCCAGGGAAGTCAAGGAAATTTCCATTACGAAAAGATCCTGGACCGTCCGGGAATCGAAACCAGATACCTTCAGCATGGCTTTGCTTTGTAGTCACGGACTCTAACCACACGGCTAAGGAAGGCCCCAACAGTGCATACCTCCCATTAAGCCTGATTTGCTGCTGAAAAGCAATCGCTGAAAAATTTTCTCGTCGTTTCTTTGCTGATATTTTCTACAACGTTTCTTGTTTGAACCAAGATTGCTGAATCTCAATCTAAGCAGTCAGTGGATGCGAAGCGAGGTCAGCTGTGGGGGAAGTGGAAGTGACAGCTGACGAGCTGGTTAGCTGACGGGTTTGTGTAATCTGTTCTTCAATCTATGGTAGATTATGTTATGTATCGTATAATCTTTTCAACCAAAACAAGTTCACCAGCTGTTACTTGTTGTTTCAAAATGGCGGAATAAAGAATATGGTAGATTGGATTACCTTCCCTCTTGATACCTTGGTTGTAACTGACATTTGTTTTCAACCGCGTGCTGAGATCAGAAAAAATAGCGTTTTTTAACTTTTCCAGCTTCAACTCAGTCCATTGTTGAAGCAAAAGACATTGCAAATCCACAATGTGAAGTAAAATTCGAATCCGTGATTGAAGACGATGATCTCAAACTCTTGATCCGCCTAAGAAACGTGAGGAAAAGGTAATTTCAACGCACTCGCGATCCTGCTATGAAAATTATATTGCAGAATCTGCAAAAAAAATAAAATAGTTCTCTTAACTTAGAAACAAATGTTTTGAAAATTCAATTTCGCATTCGGACCAAGATTCGGACCCTAGGTCTAAGCCTTTTTGGAATTTATCAAAAACTTTGAAAAAAAAAATATATTAAGAACCAATTTCCGTTTTGTAAAATGCAGACTGCAGACAAAAACTTGATATGTAGTTTGAAAGCGCGTACAATTTGAATTTATAACTGACTACTCAAATTGAAAATCAAGTTACTCAGGACTTCGAAAACTTTCTCAATCAAGAGTATGTTTTCGAAAATTCCTGGGAGACTGATTGGGAAGCAGTGAAAATTACACAATAAGTGATTCCGGATTCTAACTGGACAGAACTTTACGTTATTTCGACGTATTACTTTTTTGCCCTTCGCACCTTATTGGGAACTCTGAAGGAATTTGACTAGTTTCAAACGCAGAGCTTCTCTTTCAAAAAAAAAAAAAAAAAAAAATAACTTGTATCAGTTTGGAAAACTTATCAAATGGAAGAATCAACGACCTGCACTGTAAACCTCAAACAGATTGCTAACCAAACTTGCTCGAATTGTTAAATGCTGCCTAAACAATATATGGGTGTGAAACAAACAACCTGTACCTTCTGCGCAATTCATACTCCGTATCAAAGAACAGCATCCCAATCCTTCTCGAATCCGACCTGAAATTGAACACAAATATCGTATTGAAACTCAAAGCTGCTCTCGGAAGGTGCCAAGGCCCCAGTCATTAAGTGATGTGAATGCCTTTTCCTTTTCGACCAATGCCTGATTAGAGAGTAGGGCAAAGTGATTCAAAATTCACTCCATAGCCGTAGTGGTAAGCGCACGGTTCTAGGATCTTTTCAAATTGGAAATTTTCTCGATTCCCTGGGCATAGAGTATCTTTGTACACGATGTTCCATGTGCAAAAGGTTAATTGACACAGAAAGGTCTCAGTCAATAACTGTGGAAGTGCTCATAAGAACACTAAGCTGAAAAGCAGACTCTGTCCTAGTTGGGACGTGAAAGCAAGAAGTAACATTTTGGTGTGGCTTACTTCAATATTTCGACTCGTACTACCCTAATGTTTTGGTGCATAGTGTCATATGTCATGGTATTTTAAACCTGCAGTGTTTTTGAATGTTCTATAGAAATTTTAAATGTACACTAAAAAAGCCTTTTTTTATTTTATATTCTTTAACAGGAAATATTGTAGACTGATCTGTAAAATACGATTGATCTCAAGCAGCCATCTTGACCTATCTTACCCTTCATTGGAGTTGTGCATTTCGCAATGACACGTATTTAGGGCATTACAAATTGTTTGCATGCAGGGATTTGCACACTTCGTTGTTGTCCGTTCGCACTTACCCAACGCTACTGTATATACTGTAGTAGGAATGTTTGTCCAGCAATCGAGAGCCGGATGCATGTGCAGCAGAGTAAGGCGTTAAATTGTAAACGCATGGAATTATGGGCGTAATCCAAGAGGGGATTCGGACATCAAAGAGAATGCCACATTGTTACAGGAGACAGGGAAACCTTAATTGCATTCAAATTAGTATCCATTACGGGGACAACGGGAAGAGAAGAAGGATTTGAAATTGATACGGTTCCGTTGCAGATTGCTTGCCGACGATTATTGCATTTGATGCGACAGGGGTTTCGAATGGGTGCACCGATGGGATGGAAAGTGTCTATTCTCTGGGTTAATTGTTTTGGTGATACCCTGATGATTGATTGTACCTTTTTGTTCTTGAACAACATACTTCATAAAGATATATAAACGATAGTTGTGGCTTGATTTACTAATTAAATAAAGACAAACCAAACATAGCTTTTTTCTGCAAATGGTGTTCTTCAATTAAGAATGGATCCATCGGTCAAAAGTTCATCTCTACGAAGAGACTCAGGTAAAAGTACAGCTGTGAGAAAGACAATGTTGTAAATTATCTCGTTTTCTCATAGAGTCTTCTCGTTACACGATATACAAATTCAAAAATGGTTAGTTGAATAATAGTTATTATGTATCAGAATAGACTGGCCCTTGAACTAAAAAGTTGTAAAACGCAACGGGGCACCTCCTAGATATGTGCCTTGGGGTACGAAAAAAAAACTCTCTCAAAATTTCAATTCTTTTGGTTGCTCCAGCAGCTGGCGCATGCAATTCGAAGTTTGTATGGGATATTCATTTGGAATATCGCACTAGCGATAAAAAGAATCGTGTTAGTCGTGTGTGGTCTTTAGGTTCTGTTGCTTGCTCCGACGGAATCAAGAACAATCGTTTTCGGTTCGCAAAAAAAAAACCGTGTTCCTCAATCTGTATGCTTTAAGTAATACTGAAAGTGAATCGTGGATGCTTATTCAATGAAGGATCAATTGGTGAGCTCGTTTCATGCTTTTATTTAAAATCGTTACAACGGTGGGACATTAGTATGATTTTTCACCAAACTATGAAAGGTTCGTCACTGTGAGTGTTGGCATAAACTCTAGAATTTTCGCACTTCTAGCAAAGCTAAAAACTTTCATCTAACCCGGCTCTCTGGGGAGCACATTGGGTTTAGGATCTCACTTAAGGTGGAGATGAATCGAAGCCAAAGTCCAAATTTTCGAGAGCACGGGTCTGGAGAACCGAACATCCGTTTGAGCTGAAAACCTAATCGATTGATCACCACCAGTTTGGTTCTTCAGTTCCGTGTTCTTGAAAATTTGAAGTTTGGCTTCGATTTATCTTCACCTTAACGGTCCTGTGATTCCGGTGGAATGTTTCGCGATGTACTCAGTTAGTCCCTGACGGAGGATCTAGCTTACTCCGACTCGATGGTGGTCGGCCAAGTGTCAGGGTCGAGAGCCAAGACTTATAGAGTACCGAAGTCGGTCCGACAATTCCGGTGAGAGGTTGGCTTCCGGTTCATCAGCGCCTCGACGACCCGATGACAAGCGTGGCTCTCTGCGTCTCATTTAGCTGCTCTGCTCGCCAGTTACGCTGTTAGCTAAACATTATTTGCGCCACCATGTCGTTCATCATATTCCAACGATCGGGATCGCTTATGATTCTGTGTACCAAACCTTCAGCGCTGAAGTACTCACGAAAAGCAGCCGCCACCGTGTTTCGTACTATGTTGAACCTCGGGCAGTCGAAGACAACATGTTTTGGCATTTTTTCAATCTCCATACACTCAGGATAGAATGGTGAAGACGCATGGCCGAATCGATGCATATACTGCTTGAAGCAGCGGTGACCTGACAGGACTTGTGTCAGGTTGAAGTTCACTTCTCCGTACTCCCCGTTAAACTAAGCCGATAGATTCGTGATGAGCCTGTGGGTCCACCTTACGCTATCGGAGGCATCGCATTCTTGCTGCCAGCGAACGAATTCTTGCCAAATTCTTCACCTGCCTGGTTTCTCTTCGCTGATAACAGTAGATATCATTGGACAGGATGATGCAGATCGGGATCATCCCAGCAATTACGCATGTCGCCTCAGACGATATAGTCCTGTACGCGCTCACCACTCGCATGGGGATGAGTCGAAAAATGCTGTTTAACTTATCCGATTCCGCTTGGTTTGTAGCGCCACGCCCCAGTAGTCTGGCATAGTAGCGATGATGATACGCTTGTTAGAAGACGTCACTTACTGGTTCTAGGACCGCCTATGTTGGACATGACTACTTTGCAGCTGTTAACTAGTAACACCTCCGTTTCGTGGTGGGCTATCTTCAACTTGACTCCCTCCATCCAATCTTCGACCAGACCAGTTGCCTCCATTGCCAGTATTTCTACTGCCTCCTGCGTCTCACCTATTACCGTTAGGATGACGGTATCGGTCATCGACTCTTTCCAGCACCGTCTGAATAGCGTCCACCGTCGACCTTCTTTTCAGGAATCCAAACTGCCTTTCTGATTTTTCGTTCTCGCTCTCTGTGCATTTCTTCACCCAGTTGAGGTTATCCCGTTCCAATAGTTTACCGAATGTTACCCGTAAACATATAGGCCTATATGATTTTGGATCCCCGGGTAGTTTTCCTGGCATCGCTAACAGTACCAGTTTCTGAATTTTCCATATTTCTGGAAATTGACCTTCGTCTAGGCATTTCTGCGTAACCTTCCTTACCATAGCTGGATATGCAACGACCGCTGCTTCAAGTGTCACGTTGAGAATTTCGTCAAGACCCGGGGCCTTGTTTAGCTTGAGCGCTTTCGCCGCAGCTATAAGCTCATCGTTGAAGATCTGACGAGTTTCGGCATTTCCTACCTCTTCACCATATAGTGAGGCCGGCCAGATTGTAGGATCATGCAATGGGAGTAGACCCTCGACGATGACTCTGAGTATGTCCGCACACGCTTCGACCGGCGTCAACGGGCCCTTGATTTTGGCCATTAACACTCGGTGGGCATCCCCCCAAGGATTAACATCAGCTGCTCGGCACAGCTCTTTGAAGCAGTCAGACTTGCTCAGCTTAATCTCACGTTTGAAGGCCGCTTTTGATTCCTGCAACACAATTGGTCGGCGTTAAGTCAGAGTGGACCAAGTGACATTTTTCATATTTTGAGAAAAATGGGCTTAAAGTCGAACGCTTTATAATTTTTGAATTCGTTCAAATTTTGGTTCAATATTTCCACACATCTCTGTGTTACCTTCAAACAATATAACGTGAAGTGATAATCATGAAAAATCATAATCCAAACCTCTGATAGAACGATTTTTTGATGGACTATGTGTATGTGCTCCACTCTGACTGAACTAAAGATCACCTTTCAGTGAGTTGGTTCACTCTGACTGAACAGTTTCTAGGAAAATAACAATCATTTAATGCTTGCATGGCCCAACTGAGTGCATATCTCTAAGATAAACAGATTTCCAACATTCTTCGACATCTGTACCGCAAATTCTTCAATAATCCATATCGTCAATCCCGAAAAGTGGCATTACGATTGCTTGTAATTTAAGGTTTTGCAGGGTCAGGGCATTGAAGACCAGAAATATTGAAATATACGTTCAGTCAGATTGTGCGATATTTGCCAGAAAACCATTCGCCAGAAAACTATTCGCCAGAATGGCATCTGCCAGAAAACCATTCGCCAGAATGTACCATTTACCAGAAAACCATTTGCCAGAATGTACCATTCGCCAGAAAGTACCATTCCCCAGAATTATTTTTCTTGTCGATTTTGATCAATTAATGCATGGTGAAATATCTCGGAATCCAAAGATGGTCGTCACAATATTCGACTTGTGTCACTTTTCACATCTTCAAGAGCACTAAATTGAACTAGTAGTATGGTAACAATCTCGTTCTTCTCATTTTAAGCTGTCTGCTATTGCACAGAGTGGAGACAATATAACACTGTTATTCTACATCTCTTGCGAGATTTTTGCCTATTAGATTTTGATACAATATTCTAAACTGTTTTACCTAGTTTTAACTTCGAGAAAATTGTATTTCCTGTCACCGCAAGCTTTTCTTCATCAGAATATTGTATTGTACAGAATTTATTATACAACTACCAGATAATTTTTGCTTTTCAATGGGCAGTTTATTGGGGCTGTGCAACTTTCTCCCGAATATCGATACCCCGAGTGTCTTTTCCCCGAACACCAGTTCCGCAAATGCCAGTTCCTTGAATACCCCGTTTTTTGAAGTGGATTATTTCCTCGGAAATGTTTTGGCTCTCATAATTACCATAACTTATTGTATATTTCAAGGTGATGAACCGTTTATATGATATGCAACCTTCTTTTTTGATCAGCGGTTCTTTAAAGTTTCTCCGAACTCAGCATTTTTCTTGTTTTCTATATCGTTCTTTCTAGTTTACCACTCTGTCTCTGAAGATTGTTCCTTATTCATTTTGAACTGCATCTATTTTGGTGCCGGCCATAAACCACGTGGTCGTTTAAGGGGTGGTGGGGGGAGGGGGTATGTATAAGTGGGTGATTCTATCCTAATACCACAATGTTGGGTCATTCGGGAGAATAGATTGCGGGGAATAGTGTCATTCGGATAACTGGCATTCGGAGAAATGATATTCGGGGGTACAACATTCGGGTAAAAATAAACCAAACATTTTTTAGTGATAATGGCCACTTACATTTCAGTACATGAAAAAGTATTCAAAAAAGAGTCATTGTCTATCGCTACTTGATATGGTTTGGGGCAAATCAGAATTCTCCATTCTTCATATAAAGGATGTTCTTATTAATTTTTCAACTGTCTTATTTGTCAGTAAGTTCCTGAAAGTTGTAAATGTAACTTTGGATTGCGAGTGGAAACATTAATTACTTCATGGAACAGACTGCACAATTAGTTGCAACGTATACCGAAATCTTGTAAATATCCAATGAACTAGCCCTTAAGACGCAACAAAACTTTAAAGAACAGCTTATGGTGAAGAGAAGAGAGAACCACTTGTGAAATTTTCGAAATCAAAATCCCCTTTAATACTTAATAATATTGGAATAGAAAAATTTTCAATTGAAACTGAAAAATTCAGAAAGACAATCGTATGGAATTTACTGATTATAAAATAACAATCTCATGCTATAACATTTGTATAACACTATTGCAACGTATATAAAAATCTCGTAAATATTCAATGAATTCGTCCATGAGAAGCCACAGAACTTTGAAGAACAACTTAGGTTGAAAAGAAGGGCGAATCTCTTGTGAAGTCTTCCAAACCATAATACCATTTTACTGGGACTACATATGTTAAAAAGAACATTACTTTATTATCTGTTATTCTGAATATCGAATCTTTACATCAGTAAGCAGTATCTTTCATGCATAGTGGAACAGCTTCCAATGAATGGAATTGTGATTCTATTGTATGTTTTCTTCTTTCTAGTTCCACGGTCCCAAAGGATTAAGTGCTGTCTTTTCAATTCATATTTATAAAGCTTCAAATGTTGATGTTGATCGATGAATGCACGAGAAAACGATATTTTTTATGAACCGTAAGGAAGTCATGTGTACCTAGTCCAACAATTAGGATACTAGAACCACAATACTCAAAACGGATATTCTAAGCTGGCTCACTAAATCAAATGGAGATGGTGTCCAAAATACCTTGTACTTTTTTAAGTAACCAACAAAAATAATCTCAATTATTTTTTTTAACGCTCCGGCTCGATTATTTCTCCTACAATTGGTTAATCTGAAAAAAAATTAGGGGATGGTCTATTCTGGGGAATGGTACATTCTGGCAAATGGTTTTCTGGCGAATGGTACTTTCTGGCAAATGGTTTTCTGGCATATGGTACTTTCTGGCGGATGTCATTCTGGCGTATAGTTTTCTGGCGAATGGTTTTCTGGCAAATATCGCACAATCGTTCAGTCAGAGTGGACCAAGTGAAAATCTTGAGTACCGACCAAAATATACTGGTCCAATAAGCGGGTTCTATGGCATTTCATACATACACCATAGAACTACCACAAACTTCTATCGGACTCTGAAATTGACTCGAAAAATGCAACAATCAAGCAGTTTATTGCTTTTCAACACTTGGTCCGCTCTGTCTGTACAGAAATTGTTGCAATTCCTGACCACCCATCCAAATATGATAAATGGTAAAAAATCAAAATCAAATTAAGTAATATTTATGTTTTTCTGTGATGGAAGAATAGAAGAATCATTCTATGTCGAAAGATTTGACAAATCTCTTGAAATGTTTTTCATTTCCCCGCATTCCTCAGCGAGCTGATAATTTTTGCTATTATGGTAAAAAGCACTTGGTCCACTCTGACTGCATACTAGGGTGCCAATGGAATGTATGGGAAAAATTTCGCCATCGAATTTCAAAAAAAGGTAGGGCTCAAAAGTTTTGTCTCCTCGAAAAAAGTCCCCATGCAAAATTTGAGCTCAATCGGACTTCATTAAGTGGACCCCCAAAGCGGTCAAAGTTTGGCTTTTTTGACCCATGAAAAATCTCCAAAGGGGGGGGGGGTACATGAAATTTCCGAAATCGAAATTTTTTTTTTGATGCCAGATGTCTTAGAAATGCATGAAACGTCAAGATCTGGTGTTATTTGGAAAAAAATTTTTTTTTGAAAAAATCGACCTTTTGGGACTTAGTAAATTTTTGAGTTGGGGGAGAGAATTGAATTTGAAATGAACGATTTGAATTCAATTGCTGAGAAATTCAAGGCAATAGTATTGAAACATATCCTATATGATTGTTGGCCACTGAAAGCATATGATATGTGATATTTCATTAGGGTGGTCCTTATTGTTAAAAAATAAAAAAAAAATAAAAAATAGAATTTTAATTGAATATTGAAGACAATAGTATTGGAACATCTCTCACATTATCGTCAGCCATTTTCTACATTTAATATGTAGTATTTTATTAGGGTGGTTCACTTATTTTTCATTACGGTGGGCCTTTCTGTCGAAAAATCATAATTTGAATGGGATATTAAAAACAATAGTATTTTATCACCTCTTTCATCATCGCAGGCCATTTCCTTCATTAGATTCGTGATATTTCATTGGGAAGGCTCACTTATATTCAATTACGGTGATTCTTTAAAAAATAAATTGAGTATTTGAATGGAGTAGTAAATACAAGAGTAATTAAACATCTCCTTTGTCATCGTAGGCCACTGTTAATGTATAATATGTGATATTTCATTGGGGCTATTGTCCTCAGTTTTGCATAAGGGTGATCATTTAATTTGTAAAATATTCTCAACAGATCTAACAAATCAACTTTGTTTGTATAGTTTTGAATCATGATTCTTCATTGGCATGCAACTCTTCGTTAAGCTATTTTCATTAAGGGTTTCTTTTGAATAGTTAAAATAAAACGTTCCAATCATCAGTGAATTCAGTGAAGCACAACTCTAACTGCCATAATCAAAATACAGATAAAAAAGGAATGAAATAATTTTTGACGTATACAAATTATGACAATAGCTTGATGGGCGACGATGAAGGGCAACAAAAGTGTTTAGTTTATATTTTCAAAAGAGATTTTCAGCCTTGGGCTCCTTCATTCCCGAAACAAAAGTACGTTGCCTTCTGCTTTCTATAGTACACGCGATTCGGTTGTGACAACGTAAGTAATTCAAGTTTTGACAATCAGTTCTCGTTTATTCTTCAAAGATGTAACAAAGTTCCTTCAAGAAATTTCGTCGGAATTTCATATGGATTTTTTCGTTGGAGTTTTCAACGGAATTTTCTTTGGAGTTTCCTTTTGAATTTTAATCGGAATTTCCTTCGAAATTCCTTTTAAAAATTTTTATTTGACTTTTCTACGAAATTTCCTTTTTTTTCTACGGAATTTTTATCAAAATCGAAAATTTATCCTGAATTTGCTTCGGAATATCCTGTGGAATTTTCTTCGGTATCTTTAGAAGTGCCCTTTTGAATTTTCTGTGGTATTTCCTTCGAAATTTCCTATGAAGTGTCCTCCGGAATTTCATTCTGAACTTTTCATTGGAATTTTCTTCGAAATTTACTTCGGAGTTTCTTTTTGAGTTTCCTTCGAAATTTGCTTTGGAGTTTCCTTCCGAATTTCTTCTAGAGTTTGCTTCGGAATTTCCTGTGTTATTATCTTTGGAGCTTCCTTCAGAATTGTATTCGAAATATTATTTGGAATTTCTTTCGAAGCATTGGAATTTACTTTGGAAATTCCTTCGAAATTTTCTTTGGAGCTTTCTTCGGAATTTCATTTGGGATTTCTTTTGGACCTTTGAAATTTACTGCGGAATATTCTTTACAATTTTCTTTGGAATTTCCACAGAGTTTTCTTGAGAATTTCCTTACAAATTTGCTTTGGATATTCCATAGAAAATTCCTTAGAAATTTTCTACGAAATTTCCTTTCAACTTCCTTTTTTCATTGCAATTTGCTTCGGGATTTGCTTTGGAATTTTCTTTGGAATTTCCTTAGAAATTCCCTTTTGAATATGCTTTGGATATTTTTCAGAATTGTCGTCGGAATGTCCTTTGGAATGTGCTTCAGAATTTCTTTTGCAATTTTATTCATTTTTTTTTTAAATATTTTTTTTGGGATTTCCCTTGTATTTTCGAAAGTTTCCATCGAAGTTTCCTTTGGAATTTCTTTTGGAGCTGTGATATTTTCTTCGAAATTTCCTTAGAAATTCCTTTTTGAATTTCATTCGGAATTTGCTTTGAATTTTTTTATGGAATTTCCTATGGAGTTTTCGGAAATTCCTTTGGAATTTTCCACGGATTTTTCTTTGGAATTCCCTTGGGTTTTTTTTTCGGAATTTCCTTTGGAATTTTCTACGCAATTTTCGTCAGAATTTCTTCTGAAATTTGCTTCGGAAATTCCGTTGGATTTTTTTTAAGTTTCCTTCGGAATTAACTTTGGAATTTCCGTCGAAATTCCCTTAGGAGTATCCTTTAAAATTCCTTTGCAGTTTTCTTTGGGGCTACTCATCAAATTTTCTTCAGAATTTTCTTAGGAATTCCTTTATTACTATAAATTCTCTTTGAAATTTCTTTCGGAATTTCGTTTGAAGTTTACTTCCAAATTTGTTATAGAGTTTCCTCGGGATTTCCTTTGGAATAACCTTTGGAATTTCCTATGGAGATTTCGAAATTTTATTTAGAAGTATTGATTGGATTTTTTTCCTTTGGACTGTTTTACGTAATTTTCATCGGAATTTCCGTTGAATTTTCGCGGAATTTACTTTGGAATTTCCTTCGTATTGTTTTTTCGGAATTTTCTTAGGAGTATCCTTTAAAATTTCTTTGTATTCTTCGGAACTTCATATCTCATTTACTTCAGAATTTCCTTTGGAATTTCTTCATGAATTTCTTTCAGTAAGTTGCTTCAGGAAGTTATTTTGGATTTCTTTGGCATTACTTTCGGAATTTCCTTCTTCAGTTCTTCAAAATTTTCTTCGGCGTTTCCTTAGGAATTTCTTCTGGAATTGCCTTCGGAATTTCCTTTGGAATTCGCTTCGGAAGTTCCTTTGAAATTTCTTCTGAAATTTGCTTCGGAAATTCCGTTGGATTTTTTTTTAGTTTCCTTCGGAATTAACTTTGGAATTTCCGTCGAAATTCCCTTAGGAGTATCCTTTAAAATTCCTATGCAGTTTTCTTTGGGGTTACTTATCAAATTTTCTTCAGAATTTTCTTAGGAATTCCTTTATTACTATAAATTCTCTTTGAAATTTCTTTCGGAATTTCGTTTGAAGTTTACTTCCAAATTAGTTATAGAGTTTCCTCGGGATTTCCTTTGGAATAACCTTTGGAATTTCCTATGGAGATTTCGAAATTTTATTTAGAAGTATTGATTGGATTTTTTTTCCTTTGGACTGTTTTACGTAATTTTCATCGGAATTTCCGTTGAATTTTCGCGGAATTTACTTTGGAATTTCCTTCGTATTGTTTTTTTCGGAATTTTCTTAGGAGTATCCTTTAAAATTTCTTTGTATTCTTCGGAACTTCATATCTCATTTACTTCAGAATTTCCTTTGGAATTTCTTCATGAATTTCTTTCAGTAAGTTGCTTCAGGAAGTTATTTTGGATTTCTTTGGAATTACTTTCGGAATTTCCTTCTTCAGTTCTTCAAAATTTTCTTCGGCGTTTCCTTAGGAATTTCTTCTGGAATTGCCTTCGGAATTTCCTTTGGAATTCGCTTCGGAAGTTCCTTTGAAATTTCTTCTGGAATTTCCTTTGCAATTTCTTTTAGAGCTGGCTTCGGAATTTCATTTGGAATTTTCTGCGCAATTTTCGTCCGAGTTTTCTTTGGAATTTGCTTCGGAACATCCTTCAAAAATCCATTCGGATTTATTTTTCTGGAATTTCCTTTTGAATTTGCTTTGGAATTTCTTTCGGGATTTGCTTTGGAATTTCGTTTGGAGCTACCTTCGGGATTTGATTTGGAATTTTCTACGTTACTTTGCAATTTGCTTCGGAATTTCTTCTGGAGTTTTCTTCGGAATTCCTTTTGGAGCTTCATGCTAAATTTGATTCGGAATTTGATTTGGAATTTCTTTTGAAGCTTTGAAATTATTTCGGAATTTTCTTCGGAAGTACCTCTATAATTTTCGTTTCCTCTGGAATTTTCTTCGGTATTTCCTTCGGAATTTTCTTTGGAATTTCCTTCGGTATTTCCTTCGGAATTTTCTCTGCAATTTCCTTCGGAATATCCTCTGGAATTACCTTCGGAATTTCCTTTGGAATTTCCTTCGCAATTTCCTCTGGAATTTCATTCGGAAATTACTTTGGAATTTCTTTCCGTATTTCCCCTAGAATATTCTTCGAAATTATCTCTGGAATTTCTTCCGGGATTTCCTCTGGAATTTCCTTCTGAATTTCCTCTAGAATTTCCTGCGAAATTTCCTCTGGAATTTCCTGAGAAATTTCGTCTGGAATTTCCTTCGGAACTTTCTCTGGAATTTCTTTCGGAATTTCCACTGGAATTTTCTTCGGAATTTCCACTGGAATTTCCTTCGTAATTCCCTCTGGAATTTCCTATGGAATTTCCTTCGGTATTTCCTCTAGAATTTCCTTCAGAATTTTCTGTAGAATTTCCTTCGGAATTCGCAAAACTAAATTGGAAAGGTCACGAGGCTCAATGCTTGATCTCTGAGATGAGTGCATCTGAAATCACGAAGTAGCAAGCGGATTTTGTATGAGACGAGGACTCCGAACTGGTTCAGCTTAGTGAAGTGTTGCATTCCGAATGAAAATCACGCAAAACTTTTCAAAAAGATCTTTCTAACAATGAGAGGCTTTCTAGAAAACTCTTTTGTTGTTAACTAAGTTACCTTTACATTTTTCGTCGAACATTACGCAAATATTATGTAGTAGTCCACACCATAATCTTTCGGTCTGTAGATATTAAGGTTGAAATTTTTACAATGACTCCATAATTAAGGAAAGTGGACGAGACTTTTTCGAGAAATCATGGTTTCAAATTGTACGGAAAATGATACACCCTTATGGAAAATGAGAGAAATTCCCTAATGAAATATGTTAACAGTGTCCTACGATGATGTCGCATATTAAATGGAACTAGAGGCGCATGAATTCAGAGGAATTTAAAGCTTCTCTAAACAAAAATGAAGACAATGGCCTACGATTATAAAAGAGGTGTTAAAATACTAAAAGGATCAAATTCAAAATTTCTTGATTTTTTTTTTTAATTTTCGGCAAACACCAATGGAAAATAAGTGAGCCACCCTAATAAAATATCACGAATCTAATGGAGGAAATGCCCTACGATGATGAAAGAGGTGATAAAATACTATTGTTTTTAATATCCCATTCAAATTATGATTTTTCGACAGAAAAGCCCACCCGAATGGAAAATAAGTGAACCACCCTAATAAAATACCACATATTAAATGTAGAAAATGGCTTACGATAATGTGAGAGATGTTCCAATACTATTGTCTTCAATATTCAATTAAGGCGAAGTAGGCCGTCATTGAAATTTGTACGCGTCGTTGATGATTGTTGCTAATTCATCTCACGATTTCGAATCAAAGAAAATCAGTTGGGTTTGCAATGATACAGCTGAAAAAGTATCAGCAAACTTATTCATGTTAGCGCGTACAGTAGTGATACTTTTTCAAGTCAATATAAACTATTAATATTGAGTTTTATCACATTAAAATGCAAGCTGAAAAGTCATCATTGTGGCCAAAACGAATGACGGGCTACTTAGCCTTAAAATTCTATTTTTTATTTTTTTTATTTTTTAACAAAAAGGACCACTCTAATGCAAAGTAAATGAACCACCCTAATGAAATATCACATATCATATGCTTTCAGTGGCCAACAATCATATAGGATATGTTTCAATACTATTGCCTTGAATTTCTCAGCAATTGAATTCAAATCGTTCATTTCAAATTCAATTCACTCCCCCAACTCAAAAATTTACTAAGTCCCAAAAGGTCGATTTTTTCAAAAAAATTTTTTTTCCAAATAACACCAGATCTCGACGTTTCATGCATTTCTAAGACATCTGGCATCAAAAAAAAAAATTTCGATTTCGGAAATTTCATGTACCCCCCCCTTTGGAGATTTTTCATGGGTCAAAAAAGCCAAACTTTGACCGCTTTGGGGGTCCACTTAATGAAGTCCGATTGAGCTCAAATTTTGCATGGGGACTTTTTTCGAGGAGACAAAACTTTTGAGCCCTACCTTTTTTTGAAATTCGAAAAATCGATTTTCATTGGCACCCTACTGCATACTTTTATCGATTTTTATTGATCATCCAAAGTAAATTTATTACATATCTCTCGCAGTTTACAACATTCATCAAATCTGATCAAAGTGAAATGGAGGTAAGGTAATTTCGCATCTAATGGAAGAATAATCCAATTTTCCCAAGTTTTGTACTTGGTCCCCTCTGACTTAACGCCGACCAATTCTTCGCTCATCTTGGACTTTTTCGTGTCTCACTCTCTGATATCGTTTCCTGGCTTTAAGACAAGTGGCGTGAAGAGTACCTCGTTTCACCAGTATACTAGACGCCGGTTGTTTGGTGGCTTCCGTTTTCTCGGAATTGTTGTGTCACACGCCCTGACCATCGTCCTTGTCAGCACCACAGCATCGAGATCCGGGAAATCGCTGTCCACACGAAGTGCTTCGACGTAAAGGTCTTCGTCGAAGGCCTTCGTCATCCACTACTGCACGATAGTCGTGATTCCCGACGTTGCTGCGCAGTAAAAATGGTATAGCGGATTGCCTGGTGATCGCTCTGGGTATACTCCTCATTACCTTCCAGTTCATGTTGCCCGCCAGCGACGGGCTACACCATGTAAGATCGATGATCGATTCTCGTCCGTTTTTCCTAAATGTGCTAAGGATTGGAGATCAAGCCTTGATAGGGCCTCTAGCAGGCTTTAATCTCTGGCATTGGTTAACCTGCTATCCCACTCCTCATGAATTGAAGTCTCCTCCAGTTAGTACTGGCTTCCGACCGACAAGCTCATCGGTCAATTCCATTAACACCTGAACACCTGAATTCATCGAGCGTCCATCTTGGAGGAGTGTAGCAGCTGCCAACGTAGACACCATTGACTTTCACGATCATGAATCCTTTTTGGTGCTAGAAACCACTTCTTGAATGGAGAACCTACCCATAACCTGTATCGCCACTATTCCCGTGATGTCCACCACCCAGTTGGCATTATCAAGCGCATTTTGCTTCCGTTGTTGATTGCCCTGACAGTAGCAGTGCGGTGTCACAATGATTCAAGTTGATCTGCGTTAACTCCACTACTGTCGTAATACGATCGCCTTTTTATATGCAGGACACTTAAAGCCGCCGTTTCCATCCTCCGGTTTACAGAGTAAACACTTTGGTCGCTTCGTGCAATCTTTTCCGAAGTGCCCTTTGTTGGCTGCTAGCCGAATCGTCGCTAACTGTGTGCCATCGTACAACTTTGAAAGTCGTATTGTCATGGCCACATCTCCCATATGGCACTGTGATCGCAACTCATGTTGCAGATCATCATTGGATGTGATGTCGTACAGATATCTGCACTCAACCACTGTCTCCTGAGTTAAAGCTTTAAAGCTTACCTCGTTTGCAAAGACTCAGCAATCAAATTCTGGTAAGCCGAGCTCTTGATCACCGGATTGTTCTCCAGCTCAAAGAGCATTTCTCCTCTCTGAATACGCATCTTTCTAACCACGTTCTCTACGAGGTATTTCAGCTTCGGATCATCTCTGGCCTTACGATGAATGGCAGCGTACGTGGTTTGGTCGTTTGCCTTAACAAGTATGGCGTCCCCCTTCGACCACTCACCCTCCTTTTCTTTTCACTTCTTTCACCGTGTTTTTTCCCTCTATTCTTCTTGCTCCTGACGATTTGTCATTCTTCATCGTTTTCTGCTCTGTGCAGCTGCTCGTTTTTCTGTTTTTCGAGACCGCTTCTTTTCCTGGCGAGCTTCTATCACGCTTATCCGGCGGCTTATTAACATGTGCCTTAGGGTTTTTAGGCGCGTCAGCTACTGTTTGTTCCTTAGCATTGTGTAGTGCCTTTTATGGCGGGTTTTATGCTCGTTACTAGATTCCTAATCTTGTGATGCACATTAGCCCTGTCCTTCTTATACTCGTAGAGTTTATTGACCTTCGTTTTGACCTCCATCAACTTCGAATTTCGCGATTGGCCTACCTGGCAAATGCCGTTGTCCAATTTCGTTGCGAACGATGGGCTTTAAAACTAGTCCTCTTTGGAGTTTAGAATGCTCCCCATGTAACGTCCTGCTGATGTCTCCTGTTGTGCTACTTGCGAACGTTGTAGCTTTGCGCTTCTCGCAAACACGTTTGCATTCTCGACTTCTGCTGCTTCAATCTCCATTACGCTATTGTCGCCTTCGGGATCCCAAGCAATGCGAGCCATGCTAGGGTTGGCACGGTCCTTCATGGGGTACCGTGTTTAGAGCCAGATTGACGCGAGACAGGAGACGTTCAACTCTGCCTCTACCAACGGATTTAAAACATACTTGGAGGCTTGCCACAGTTTTAACGGGATGGAGACAATCGCACTATTAGCCAACACGCCGTTTCGGGGAGCTGTCATTCATCCTCACCCAGACAACCAGAAGTCGCATAACAGTTTACGAACAAAGTCGTTTATTTACACAAATTTCATCACACACGCACTACATGGTGGATGATATCGTTTGATCGAAGAGTTTCCTCGCATAAAACGCTATTTTGTGAGTTCATATGTACATTTCGTTTCGTCCCGTATACTCGTACAAAGTAACTCGGATCAATCCGTAGCAGCTGTCAAATAAATTTTGTTATGCTACATTAAGTCGGATAAGAGTACAGACTTGTTCGCAAGAAAATTTACACACTCGCATTGCATGTTCTTTTTCATCATATAAAATATGCACGTAAATCGCCTCCACTTTTGTACGTAAAAGGCCTTTTCTCAGCATCTTATACGTGAAACATTGCGCATATAAGCATCGCATACCGCAAAAGGTGATTTCGCTATATGCACATTCTGGTTGTCTGGGCACTAAGGAAGTCAAGCCTAATTTTTCAAATCGGCGTATCTAACATTTGGAAGGATTCGAGAAAAATGCGATGCAATATATTGTAAAGCATTTTAAATCCTGTTTAAAATGTTTTGCATTTTTTCTATTGCTGTGTCTTCTATAAGTTGAAAAAAAGAACACCGTTTCTAACCACTATTAAACAATTCCGATTTGTTTTGAATTAGATTGAAAAACTGGTGAAATTATCGAATAAACCCTTTTGCTTTGTACTGCTCACATACACCATGATGATTCGTCGATATCATACCTTGCTTGATACATACACCTTGCTTGATGCGTCGGTTTGACAGTTCATTTATCACATGCGTCACGTCATATACACCAGTATTGTTTTGAAGTTGCACATACACCGGTTTGCAAATTCCCATAAAACATAATAAAGTTTGTTCTATTCGTCAGTTTCTACGTTCAACTACAACGAATATTGAATGTTTCCAATTTCAACTTGACTAACAGGAGCACCGGACGGAGCCGTGAGTAACAAAAGTAAATGGAGAACAGTTCTTGTGAAAAATTTGGTGAGAAATTTGTCTAAAACCGAATACTGATGAGGTTCCACATCAGTTTGCCGACCCGTCAGCTTACTGCAGCTGTGAAAATCCGAATCTCTCGATTTCCAACATGTTTAGTAATTCGAAAACAGTATGACGTATCTGCTGATTAAAATTTTATGTTTTGATTCTGCATATAGGTCGCTTTGCTATGAGCATATGTACGGTGTATGTGCTAGCATGAAAAATGTTGACAGTTGAGTCGCTTTGCAATGGTAGGGTGTATGTAGCCAAATTAAAAACACTGAGTAAAGTGCACATAGGGCAGAATTAAAATTTATTTCAAAAAATCAAAAAAATGTTTTAGGATTACTTTTTTGGACTCAATATGTAGATTATGCGTTTGTCAAGCCCATGCAAAGCAAATCTCGATTTGTTTATTTTTGCAGTTACGTCGGAATGAAGAATTATGCTTGAAGTGGGATAGCACGGCTGTCAGCTTGCATCATCGGTATACGTATTCCGAAATCGTGTCCATATTAATTGCAGCCAGTATACCATAATAAGGATTTTACTGGCATCCATTCTGATGTGCCGTTTGGCACGCCAGGGGGCTAAGGCACTTTAAAAGCGGTAACAGATCGCTTGTACAGAGATATTTGCAGATATGTGTTTTTTTCTGTAGAGATTCAACAGAGCCCACTGATGAACCCCCACCACATCCTGGGTACACCACGCTTGAGCTCCTAGCCAAATGGACCAGAAGTTCAGACACCTCCCGGAGGAAGTGCCAAGGGTGGTATTCCATACGGCTGTATGGATGAGTTTCTGCTACGTGATTCCACAAAAGTGGTAATAAGACTCCCCCTTGGGGGGCATCCGCAAATCCTCAATTTCCGAATCGTAGCTAGACGTAAAACACCACTAGCGCATGACGGCTCACCATAGAAGCATGTCCGAAAGAACTTGAAACTATTGAGAACCAGAGCTACAGGTCCAAAGCTCTGATAAAGGTCGATGGTTGTGATGGCTATGACCGTGGTCATCATGTAAAGAACAAGCGAACAATGCTGTATCGTGTCAGCACCGAGGAGGCAGCTCCTCTAGCACGATGTAGGTAGCGCAACCCTGGTTAGGTGGCGTATCGAAGACTCTTCACCAGCCAATAAAGGCAAAAGTAGAGCAAACGGATTGATTTTACGGCAAAAGACCAACGAATAAAGGACAACGATTGGAAAGTTGGATCTTGGAACGTGAGAACTTTGAATGAACCCGCGCGTGTTGGGCTCCTGGCTCGTGAACTGCGGAATGTCGGCGTGAACGTGGCAGCTATCCAGGAAATACGCTGGCCAAGAACCGGAGAACGCGAATTCCGAGCGGTGGACCCCATCGCCAACACTTCATTCAAGTACCACATCTACTACAACGATTCTACCCCATTACCCCGAATCCCATTACCCCGAACGACATTAACCCGAACTCCATCACCCAGAATTCCAAAACCCCGAACGACCCATCGCCCCGAATGACATTACCCCGAATTCCTATATCATAGGGAAATGTCATCAATATCATCATGTCAAGATAATTGTAAATTCGGGGAAATAGCATTCGGGGTGATGGAATTCGGGGTAATGGTACGTTCAGGGTAATGGAATTCTGGGTGATGTCATTCAGGGAAATGGCATTCGGGGTAATGGGGTAGAATCTACTACAACGGTGGCGACAGAGCAGAACGTGGAGTTGGCTTCATAGTGGTTGGGAAGCAGATGAAGCGAATTATTCGGTGGAAACCGGTTACCCGAGTAGCAAACATGTTATAATTGAGCATTATCAACTGGTATATGACTAAATCTGGTCATATATAGTTTAAAAATACTTTTATATAACATCTGTGTTGCTTGGGTAGCGACCGAAACTGTGTGTTGAGAATGAAGGGCAAGTTTTTCAACTAGAGTCTGATCAGTATATATGCGCCAACAAATGATAAGCCCGATGACATGAAGGATGAGTTTTATGAGAGCCTGGATAAGGCCTACGGAGAGTGCCCAAAACAAGACGTCAAGATAGTCATCGGCGACGCAAATGCGCAGATCGGGAAAGAAGATTTCTTCCGACCCGTCATTGGAACGGAAATCCTTCATTCCGTTACCAATGATAATGGCCTGCGGCTAGTAACCTTCGCTGCTGCTTGAGGAATGGCAATCAGCAGTACCTACTTCGCACGAAAGAACATCCGCAAACACACCTGGCGACACCCGAGTGGCGATGCCTGCTCTCAAATAGACCAAATAGATGGTTGATGGGCGACATTTCTCAGATGTCAAGGATGTCAGGACCTTCCGAGGGCCTAATATCGACTCGGATCATTATCTCGTTGTAGTCAATATTTGGGAGCGGTTATCCAGCGTCACGAGTTCCACAACAAACAGAACTTTGCGCAACACTTGTCGACTAATGGGGTAGCTGAGCAGTACCGTCTGCAACCAGATGAGCAGTTAGGAAGAATCAACGTTGCTGGAGACGTCGGCAGCCTGTGGGACCCTATCCACGAAGCTGTGACAAGAACGGCGCGGGATGTGATCGGCACTGGTCAACGACGAAGATGAAACGACTGGTTCGATGAAGAGTGCCAAAGACTGACAGACATGAAGAATGTCGCCAGATGCCGTATGCTTTTGGCCGATATTCGACTGAACAGAGAGCGTTACAGGGCAGTGAGAGGGAATTTGCTGACCGATAAAATGGCGGTGGCTGCCAGGTGGAAGGAGCACTTTCATCAATTGTTGAACGGTGGAAATGGAAACATAGCGAGGAACAGGATGAACATAGATGACGACGATCAAGCTGTGGACCCACCGACCATATGAGAGGTTAAAAAGGCTATCAGCGAGCTGAAGAACTGTAAGGCTGCAGAGAAGGACGAGAACTCGGTCGAGCTTCGCAAGCACGGAAGCGAGCAGCTTTACCAGTCGATCCACCGAGTACTTCTGAAGGTATGGGAGGACGAAGAATTGCCACCGGCTGGTTGGATGGCCTCATCCGCCCTATCTACAAGAAAGGGCACAGACTGGAGTGTGCCAATTACAGAGGAATTACCCTGCTGAATTCGGCGTACAAAATTCTGTCGCACATCCTGTTTAACAGACTGAGACCGCTCGAGGAGTCCTTCGTCGGCGAATACCAAGCTGGATTTCGTGAGGGCCGTTCGACAACGGACCAGATGTTTAGCTTGCAAATGATCCTAGACAAATTCCGGGAGTATAGTTTGCAGATTCACCATCTTTTTATTGATTTCAAGGCGGCATACGACTCAGTGAAAAGAAATGAGGTTTGGCAGATAATGTCTGAAAATGGTTTTCCGGCGAAACTAATTAGGCTGATACGTGCTACGCTGGATGGTTCAAAATCAAGTGTTCGGATCGCAGACGAGGTATCAACCTCGTTCGTGACGTTAGGCGGATTGAAGCAAGGAGACGCACTGTTCAACATTGCATTCGAGGGTGCTATTAGGAGATGTGGCATGCAGAGAAATGGCACTATTAGCACAAGGTCGCACATGTTCCTTGGCTTTGCGGACGATATAGACCTAATTGGAATCGATCACAGGTCAGTGGAAGAGGCCTTCGTGCCTCTGAAGAGGGAGACAGCGAGGATAGGCCTGATCATTAATTCTACCAAAACGAAGTACCGTAATCCGGGGTAACATTGATCAGCGGGGTAACATTGATCGGGATGACTCATCTTGTTAAACGTTCAAATAAAGATTTATTGATGAAACATTTTCGATCCATGAATGGTGCCTCTCTTTCGTATATTCATAAGCTAATGATAATTAAGGTTTTTGCCAAAATTGCGTTTAGTTCATGCGCAAATTTGTCAACTTTTTGAAACAATGATTTCTATCATTTTCACTGACACTACCGAAAATTCATGTCTCACATGAGTTCTGCAGACGATGTGATCAAGGAAAATGCGGTTCTTACTAAAAATGGCATCGCCGAAAACGATTCCGTTGTCAAATCTCTTATAAGTTTATTCAATTAGGCAACATTAACTAATTACTATTACGAATGTAGAATTTCCTGAGGAAATTGCCTACTTTTAGGCGTATTCTGCGGTTCAAGGTGATTTTAATTTTGAAATAACTCGAAAAGTAAATGACTTGTAAGAGTTTGGTCTTCATATTCGGCTTCAGGGGCCCTGATTTTAGTAAGTAACGACATTTCCAATATTAGCGAACGTTGTTTACTTGGGTGATCAATGTTACCCCATATCAGCTGAATCAAAAAATCACTTAAAACATTTATTTAAACATGTTTAAATCTTTCGAAAAACTAAATAAAGTACATAGTTAGGAGCGGTATGTGCTAGTACTTGTTTTAAAAATATGAAACTTGTAACATTTGTATTGTGAAATGAAAAATTTAAGAAAAACTAAAAAAATGATCAATGTTACCCCGGATTACGGTACATGGTTACAGGTAGATATAAAGTCAGGCATGGTCTTGTTGGTGCTGAGGTAGTGTTTGATGACGATGTGTTTGAAGTTGTTGAAGAATTTGTTTACCTTGGAACACTTGTGACATGTGACAACGACGTTTCCCGCGAAGTGAAAAGGCGTGTTGGGGCTGCGAATAAGGCCTTTTACGGACTACGTAACCAGCTTAGGTCCCGCAGCTTGCAAACGGAAACAAAATTCGCCCTGTATAAAACATTGATTCTTCCGGTGGCTCTCTACGGGTTCGAAGTGTGGACGTTGAAAGAGTCAGACCGGAAAGCTCTCGGTGTTTTCGAGCGTAAAGTGCTGCGGAAAATACTCAGTGAGAAACTCGAAAATGGTGTGTGGCGCAGACGCATGAATCACGAGTTGTATCAAGTGTACAAAGATGCGAATATTATCGAGCGTGTAAAATACGGCAGACTTCAGTGAGCTGGTCACTTATTGCGAATGTCGGAAGAAAGAATTGCGAAAATAATATTCAATAGGGAACCAGGTAGAGGACAGTGGCTTCGGGGAAGACCACGAATACGCTGGCTGTACGTAGTGGAAGAGGACCTGGCGACCCTAAACGTTCGGGGCAACTGGAGAAGTTTCGCCCAAGACCGACGAAGATGGAGCTCTACAATACGCCTGACAATGGTGTGACGCTACGCTGTAGCCATCAAGGTATCAAGGTATCAAGGTAGGTAGCTAGACGCAATGTCGAGCAGAGGAGTCGGATTTTAAGCATTTGGTAAATCCAATTGGTAATCAGTGTAGGCAGCCCATGGTTCCGAGCAGCTTGTAATATGTCACCGAAAGACACCCGACCAGTGGATTACAACAGAGTTGTAAAAGATTTTGTTACTCAGTTAGCGCGTTTTTTCTCACAAAATATGTTATAATTTTGACTGATTAGTAGTTAAAATAACAAAAATTATAACACAAGTTCTTCTACACTAAACACAATTGAAAAAAAGTTATTATTTAAACAAAAATGTAACTCATTGTGTTTCAAATCAAACAACAATATAACTTATTGTTATTTTGCACAACTGAATTATAACAGAATTTGTTATTTTCTTTACATGAATAAAAGCGTACGTTATAAGCAATTGCTATCATTTTTTTATAACAAATTGTGTTATAATTATATTTTAAATTGAAACAAATTGAAATCCTTTGACCACTTTTAGAAACTAGGTAAGTGTGCCAGTATACTGACAAAAAATAATTTAAATCCGTGAGGTACTCGCTGAGTGATGAGAGTTTTAGTAATTTTTCTTTCACTCAGGCCTTTACGGGTTAAGCATGTTGATTCTCATCAAGAGGCATGTTTGTTATTTGGCAATCACGGATGTGATGATCGATAGTGCGTTTCAGATATTTCAGGGAAAGGTCATACTGATTGGTCTATAACTCTTTGCTTCTTGATACGACGCACGTCCTTCTTTCGGGATAAACTTCTCAGTAATATCACGCCAGGATTCACACTGGGAATATACTTTTCAGCTAAACAGCTTACAGGTAGCTTTTCTAAAACATGGTTTCTGGAGCAGAACACGATAAGTCCCAGCTGCTCCTAGAGATTGGAAAGAAGCAATGTTGGAGATCTTGGTAACCAAAAATGTACAAAAGAACTGGAGATACTGTATCTTTAAAGTCTAATCACAAAACTCAAATTCAAATATAGGTTTCTGCCTTCAGGACTTCGTGGTTGTAGATAATCATATTTCTGTATTTTATTAGTATTCTTTAATCAGTTGATTGCTTAATTAGCAAACATGGATTATCAAGATGTTTGTGACGTAAACCTGTAACAAGAATACACAGCTCATCAGTTGCCCGAACAACTGGAAAAGAACCGTATAATTTGCTTGCATGACTTGTCCCCGCACAGACATTTGACATAAACGACATAATTTTGATATTACCCTTGTCTGCCGTCTGTCGCTGTTCGTCAAACATAAAACAAGTTTTGAACAAGGAATATCAAACCATCCCAGTCATACTTTGCAAGTACTTACTTCTGACAATACAATACAAGTTTCTTCCGACCACGCGGTTTATGTTTTGTTTGCTCGAAAACCTGTCCTCCCGTACTGATCCGCCAAGGAAAGGCAACCAGCACTTATCACGTATCTCAAATTTCCGATGCGGCAAACGATGCGACAACTTATCGAGATCTAATAAAACGTAACGAGTTTTCCTTCCGCTGTTGGCCAGCAATGAGAGGAACTGAACACAAAGCTGACTGCTGCGCACATATACGGGATGAGTGCAAACATTGCACATCTTGAGCAGCTTCGTCTCTGCTCACAATAGTTGGTTATATGGCTGAGGAAAAACAACTTTTCCCTTCATCGACCGGTGTGGAAGAAAATGAGCCAACATAGATGAGAACATGTAAGACTCATTTTCCACCTTCGTGTGCTTCATTGTTCTTCCTGGGAAAGTAAAATTTAGCAGCAGCAGCATACAGTTTTCCGAAAAATTGGACTTCCACATCGCATCGCATCCCATCAAAGCGTTTGACGATGACGATGACATTGCAAAGTGGATCGATTAGTTCTAAGCAGTGGACATAAATCATCTTACACAATACAATGTAATTGATATAACTTAAAAATTCTTAGTAGGAATTTATCACAAATAGACAAAGAATTTTTATTAAAAAAAATAATTGCAGCAAAACTGTTAACAAAAAGTAAATAAAAACTATATAATTATAAACTATATGAGTTAAATAATATAACTTTACTATTTAATACCACTAACAGATACGCGTATTTTGACCTCAACTGTAGGCCGTCTTTACTGACGTGTACAAAGTTGAGTCTAGTAGGATAAACAAAAAGATAACTAAAATTTTGTATGTGCAAATTACGGAGGCAATCATAAGTCATCATTCACGCAAACGAATCGTTGAGGTTCTTGCCAGGCAGATGAACGATAACGTTTTTTCGTAGCCGGTATTCTCCATGCAAAATCTCCTACAAATCTCACTTTTCAGTTAACGATCGCTTGTTTTATAATCATGCCCATTCACAAATGAATTTTCTTCCGTCGGGTAACCGATTGAATATTTTAAAATTGAAACAAAAATCCCAAAGAGATTCCGTATGGGAGTTAAAAAAGAGTCATATTCTTATTTTGGCCTTTGGTTGGTTCCACTGTGCGTTGCAGGATGTCTTCCCCAAAGAAACTATGCGACGAAAAAGTTTCGATTCCAAATTATGTAGTGTTCTACGCTCGTGGATTGAAGATGGATACACTCAGTATCGGTTACGGTTGGAAGAATTGAAACATAACAAGAGTCTGAATTGGAAACAGCGGTAATCGCGCAAAGTTTTTGCTGATTATTGGTCACAATTATACGGAGAGTAGAAGGAATTTTGTTCCTAGTGGTATTGGTAGGGTTGATACTGCTGGGGTGTATTCAATAGGGTGTATCGTTTTTTGGTAGGCGCTTAAAATGCCTGACGGAAGTTTTGAGACTGCCGAAAGCAGTAATACAGTACTTTTAAATGCTAAGAAAAACAAAACTATTTTAAACCTACGTTCAATATCCGTTCGATCCTTGTTAGGACCCATGCCTTCGATTTATCGTTGAATTGTTGACGAAATTAAAAGACTGTTTTTGATGGTAATCCTGCTTGAACACTTTCAGGCTTTTCAGTTCAGTTCAAGTTCAGTACTGGATTTTAATATTAAATTAGAAAAATCGTTTTTGTACGTTAAATGTGCCAGCATTTGCACGAATACGAATGTCAATAATGTGCAAATAGTGAATTCATAATCAGGTGACTTTTCTTCTTTCATCGGCTAGCCATTGGAGGCATCGGACGCATCGTAATGATCGGGGCCATTCTCATCCGGAGCTGCAATCGGATTTCCCACAATGGCGATCCTTGCCAGGTTTATTGCTTAGGCAATAAATTGAACAATAAACGGTATTGCTGAGGGTTGCCTTGCAGGGTAAGTGATAAATTCAGAAGTGTGCGGAAATTGAAAAGTTGTGAAAAATCCAACACATAAATAATGAGAGTGAGAGGGGATCGATAGTTTTGGCTCGCAGCTCATTTAAGATGTAAACGAGTGCTTCGAGAAGCCCAAGCAGGACAGTTCGGTTTTGCGTCGTCCGATAGATAAGGCTCACGGTTTCGCGCATGTTTTCGTCGCCGGAGATTTTTTTTTCCTGTTTTGGAGCGCCTTGCTGGGTAGTGCTTCGTGAAGCCCAAGCAGGACAGTTTTTACATTCAGAAATGGAATAGTGAAAAGTGAAAAATGAAAAAGTGATTTGTTTGATTTGTGTCCTCTGTACTGTTGGTTTTTGGCTGCCCTAAGTTCACCGAACCATCCGGAAGTGACAGGCAGCACATAAATTTAGAGAATCAATCCGGTGAGTTTGTTCCAGTATGATACTTTTTCTTTTGTGCGCCTTCTGGATCGTTTTTGTCCGCGTCGTGAAACTTCTGATCGTTTCTTGAACGGAAAATGTTATTTTCGGAGTTTGATAATTATGTTCAGATTGCGCATTCTGTCCGGGCGGGTGTTACGCAACTAACAATCGGTTGTGGATGCTTTTTAACCGTTCGATGTCCCTGGAGGGATCGATTCTGCTTTTCGTATAATTTTGAGCAGAAAAACCGACTGTGTTATCCTAGAGTGTTTAGTTCGAACGCGCTTCCTTTCGTTTTTCGATTATCTAAAAATACAGTACCACCCAGTACAGTTTTTCAATGGGCACAGTACAGTTTTTCAATAGGCGTGATTTTTTTTTTTACGCGTATCGTTATTTTATACAATCCGATGACCCTGGAGGGATCGGTTTTGCTTTTTACTGGTTATTGAGCAAAAATATTACTGCACAATCGACAAGCATTTCGCGAAATACTATTTATACTATAAATAAGCTATTGTTTTCTCTTTTGATTGCCGGCATTCAAAAGATTAATTTGAAAACGCTTAAACAACAAATATGTGTGGTCTATCGCCAGCTTTCTAGGCGAATCCTGACAATATACCTTCCCCAACCTCCAACTCCGTAGCACTTATGAGGGTGTCGCTAAGTCGGTGGCCTCTCATTAAGTAAGTGCTACATCAACATTTCCTTCCCCTATCCCAAGTTACGGTAAAGATGGGCGTGGCCGGGAATAGCGATATTCATGCTTTTAGTTTTCTTGTTTATGATTTGAACAAGGTATACTCCCCTGCCTTGTTCTTGAAAGTAGTCAGGATGAGATTATTAAAAAGAAACATGAATGTTGCTAGTATCCAATCTACGAAGTATACCGTAACTACGCTAACGCTATCCTGCTTGAAAACTTTCAAGTTCAGTAAGGACAGTTCATTTTATAAAGTGGACACTTTGTTTATGCTATTTCTTTTTTATTTATTGATAAAATCGTAATCGGTTTTCTGTGTATCGTTCAACTATTATTCTACAATACTATGAAAATATAAGATCTAAGAAAATGCTTTTGGTTAAAGAACTAAATAGTTTTTCCAAAAATTCATAAGAAAAGCTGTTCGTCAAAGTTTAACATTATTTTTCTCTAAACAAAACTCCTAATTTTTATGAACAAATTGTATGTTTGTAACCTTTACTATTCTACCAAAGTTATAGCTTAAAAATCAATTATATTCCACCATTCTCTGACATTAGGAAACTTTAGTGATTTAACCATTTCTGGCCAAATTTGCTAATACACAATCCTTTCACTCCCAGCAAAAGAGAAAACTAAAAAGCGTGTTCAAAACTAGCTTGGATTACTAAAGAAACTATATTTGTATAAACGAGAGCTAAATCGTGAGTTTAAACCACAGTCTTAAGTATAAATTTTACTGTTTATGGTAGTTTTACTAAAAAATCTCATACTTTTAAAATCATGTACGCATATTTATCGATCTACAGCAAACTGTAAACGGTTTACTCCGAATTTTTCAATTGGTAATCTCAGAGTAACATATTATGAAAATAATATGTGGAAAATAAAATCGATTCTATTACAGCAGTGTTGCAATTTTGATGATTTTCAATGTACTTTGAAAGGTCTTCTAAGAATAAAGCAATTGTGTTTTTATTGTGCTTAAAAAGTGACGTGGGGTCTTAATAAGTAACTCTATGAAGGCGTAAGTTATTTTTCATATTAATACTATATTAGCACTTCCGTCAGGACCTTCAAATTTTAAATATTGTTCTTAAACAATATACGGGAAAAATGATTTTATTATATCAGTAAAATTGTTGCTCCAAAAATATATTGATTTTTTTCCATCAGGCTTCTGATTGATGATGCTTTCGAAGAACAGCCTTTTTTGAAAATCAAAAATATAAATTATCGAATTTTCCAGCCAATTTCTTACATTAATTGATTTTGATACCCTCCAAGAATCGAACGTTCTAATCGTCGTTCCATATTCGTGTGAAATTTCATTATTTTGGAGAATTTTTATTTTCACAACATTATACAATACTAGTTGAACGATGTGGAAAAACCGAATGAAATTTCATTGATAAATTAAAAAGATACAGCATGCACAAGGTGTTCACTTTATAAAATGACCTGTCCTCTAATCAAGTCTGAACCAATATGCAGCAACTAAGACATTGTAATTTTCTATTGGTTTTGCATCAATATTATTCTGCAACAACAGTTTATCACAAATTGAACAGAATATGACAATGATCGTAGCGCTTTTCCTGGCTTTGCAAGTGGGCCAAAAAGGAGGAGCTCAGACCGACAATTTGAAAGTTTTAACTGACGATTGAGAACGGCTTCGACTGTTTGATTTTGCCGCCTCCAAGAATATTGCATTTTGTAGCATCTTTTTTAGGCACAGCTTCCCATATCGGTAAACCTGGACATAATTTAAACAAACGTAATTGACCACGTTTTGATCGGTGGACGGCACTCCTCCGATATCAACGATGTCAGATATTATCGTGGCGCTAACATTGAGTCAGAACACTAGGGTAACCAATACATTTTGGACTCCTTGTGCCATTTTCCTGCAAATTTTCCAGTTTAAATCGAAAGACCAACTCAATTCACATGCCATTTGGAAAGATAGGACTAATCCGCACTTGCATCGACCGTCTGTACATAGTAAATGTGTTTATTTTGTCTGAAATTAATTTAATTTAATTGGTTCATCAATGCAACCGTTACAACACGTTACACACAGAAATTGAAGCCGTCAGAAATTTTCCAAATGTAAACAAAAACTTTTTTCAAATTTCCGTACTAAAAGCGTAGAACTTCTTCGGTTTTCCATTGTCAATCGATTGATCTGACTATGGGCGAGCATATTATACAACCAGTGTCGTGGACTTTGTTGCGAAACGATAAAAAATGCCGGGGGTCCAAAATATATACTTTGAGGGTCCAAAATGTGCAAAATAATGAAAAATAGGGCTTCCCAATTCAATTATTTTCGACGTTTTTTGGATCCTACATGACCGTATGGGCATTTTTATCTCGTAGAGGAAATTTTTCGCTCCATTTTGGCATGTTCTTTGAATTGGTTACGCTGTGCAACTAATCAATTGGGACAAAAAACTGAAATGACTTCCTTAGGGGGCCCAAAATACGACCGTTACCCTATCTTGTGATGGTGAAACTGCGCTTAAAACTATCCTTCATCCGAAGTCCTGTTTGAGGTCCTTACTGATGTTGTTCTTCGAGGACGCAAAGTCAATGATGGATTCAAGCTGCTGTGTAGCCACTTCCATCGCAGAGAGCCCATCTCTACTTCTATTGATGGCCCTCATCAACCACGCTCCATCCATAACCTCACCCGATAAGTTAGCCGGGGATGAAATATGATGTCCAACACTGGCACTACGTGCGCAGCTGCCTCCTCCTGAGATGAGATGAATCAACGGTTCACCCTAACGTAAAGACAAGTTTTCCGCAAGCACAATTTGAAATGGAGGTATCTTAAAATTAAATGATAGCAAATTGGGGTTCACAGCTAATCAGTTGTGGTCGTCGGAAATTACCCCCATGACAAAAGGGCAACCAGGGTATGAGGATTTTCCTTGCAATGAACGAACAACAACAAACATTAGAGATATGGACTTGGTGTGGTAGTTAAAATGGCATTTTATGGTCTTTCCTTTGGAGCGAGATCGTCTCACCATATGCATCTTCTCTCGTTGATGAAAAGAAATTAAAACCCATAAAAGATAGTAGTTACGGTCTGGGCTGAGCTTCCATAAGATAAAGGATAGTTTAATTTTGAAAAGAAATCTTTGGAAAATTAAATGTACGAAAATCAACCTCCCAACAAAAACAGCTTTCAAATTATATTTCTATATTTTCAAAGTAAAAAAAAAACAAATCACGACATGACCAATGCTTTGGATTAAATATTGCGAATCACGAACGCGCCGAAGAAAAATCTATCCTACATCGGTTGAGTGGAAATTTTATCGAGCCTGCAAAAAGTAACTAATGAATGTGCAATTAATTTGCCGTAATTAGATCTCTTCGCACCAGCCAGCAATAGATAGCATAACTGTAGGGATGAGGTGATGAAGCATTGGCGGTGGAAGGTCAGTTGATGGTAAGCAAAAACCTATCACCAGATGGATATTCAGTGGCAAATGGCTGTGTAAAAGGGTATGAGGTGTTTTGCTTCAATCGTGAATGGAAGAGTAAGGTGGGGCAAAAATCGAGTGAAGCAAAGTTTTTTTTATGGGTTTCTAGTTTAATTAAAAACAAAGGTTTAAAATGTCATGGTTGTTACGATGCCATTCGGGTGAGAGAATTTTACTTCAAAGGTTTATAATTCAATTTCAATGTTCAAGAGCATAAAACAATTGTGCTGAAAATTTTGATCAATTGGGCACTCGTTGGTGGTGATCCTGCCATCGTATAGCTTACTGTTAAAACATACAAAACCTTTCAAAAGGTGGATGAATTCAAATTATCACGAATGTTGGAACAGGGCACCAGTATGACCATAATTGGTACACGCACCCTATATGAATCCATTCATTCGAATAGAATACATGGTAAGACTATAAACCTATCAAAATGGAGCACTAAGCATGACTTCTTCAGACTTTCTGCAACCAGAAATGCGATGTCTCGCAATTTGGGTGAACATAAAAAAATAGTTTTCATCTAGACTCAAACACGGGATTGCACTTTTCACAAGATGGTTAGTTGTGAACACAGATTGTCGTTAAAAAATTATATACAAGTTGTATTGGCATTTATTACATTTGGCATTCATTAGTTTGGCAAATTGTTCGATTATGATTTTTGACGTACGGATATAAGATTTTGAATGCTTTTCTCATACGATACATGGTGAACTGTGTCTTCACATCTATTATAGTTTTTCTGAAATTATGAATTTTCACTAAATTCGTAATGTTGCCCCATCTTGCTCTACACGACGACGGTGAAACTGATTTGCATACCTCACACATAACTTATTCGCACTTCGCTGGACCCTGCTGCTGCATTCTAGTGTCGTTTATCACCATTTCGAAGCTATTCATTGATTTCAGCCAGGGACAGTGTAATTTGTTTTAACTATATGCAGAGTGCTTGAGTGGGGCCTTTTTTGAAATGTCATCGGGTAAACAGTATTGTTTTTGTGAAGCACGCAGCAAAATTATCGAAAATGTTTGGTTGTATGTATATTAAGGATCCTCGGAAATCTTATACCTATGGGTGCGTTTGTGGATACGCTGTAAATTTGTTTAAATTATCATATATTCTATAGGGGCCTTCCTTAGCCGAGTGGTTTGAGTCCGCGGCTTCAAAGCAAAGCATTGCTGAAGGTGTCTGGATTCGATTCCCGGTCGGTCCAGGATCTTTTCTTAATGGAAATTTCCTTGACTTCCCAGGGCATAGAGTATCATCGATATACGAATGCGAAAATGGAAATTTTGGCAAAGAAAGCTCTCAGTTAATAATCTGAGAAGCAGGTTTTGTCCCAGTGAGGACGTTACGCCAAGAAGAAGAGGAAGAAGAACGGCGCCGGCCAAGTCCTTACAGTCATTAGGGATGAGGAAGAAATGAGTGTGCTGATTGTTGACTCTTAAAACTAGATTAGAATGTTTGTCTCGTAGTGGAAAGATAATGGTAAAAGATTGAGAGAAATAAAAACAATATAATGTCGAACTATTCGAAGGTTTTTAGAAATGTCGAAAAAAGAAAGGTTTGTGTCTATTAAAATTATATGAAACAAGAATAAGCGTTTATGTTGACACTCTAGATGACGAACCATCCGTAGTATGTAAAAAATGCTACTCAACTGAACACGAGTAGCTTTTCGCACTTGAAAAACGCGAACCGGGCATCCGTCTTCTCTGTTTTGACCGTACTCTATTACGACATTCTAGATATATTTAGTTGACACTCAACATAACAAATTTTTTGCGTTAGTTTAGTTATTTTAGTACATTTTCTGCATAACAACATCCAAGTTCCTGATATTGATGTCATTTATATCGATACCTCCGTAAAATGACGGTCGCTTGTGATGTCGCTAGATCGAGTTTCGACTGTAATCTCAACACCATTGAAAACCCAATTGGCATAATTATTGTTTGCTTTTTTCAACTTATTTAGATATTTCTTAGTTGTAAAAAACAAATGTAAACATAAATTTGTCATACATGTTATGAACATATATCTCGCGTTGAGTATCACATAGGCGTATCTACGGTGATCGATTTCTCTTCGTCGATTGTCTTTTTTGATTAACAGGGTTTCTTTCTACTTCGTCGTAAGTTCTATTATTTGTCGTATCAAACTTAAAATGTTCCACTACGGCGGATATTTCAACTTACCTGCAGCATAGATTCATTTTCCAAGAGTATTTTTGTGAATGCTGTCATAGTTTGTACACCTATATATCAGAAATGCAATAAAATTACTGTATTTCGTTAAATAACGTCAGTACAATTATCCATTTTGCACTTTTTCACCGGATTCGCATGGACGAACACGATTTTAGAGAGTTAAGCATAACGAACGATACCAGTCTCACCACTTTATGATACAAGTTTCTTCCCGCCAGGCACTTATTTCCACTATGGAAAACCTTCGTACTTCTTCACTGAAGGATTTCATTCCAATCACACGCCGTAAAAGTTCTATAATTGACGAAATTTTATGAAATTTCCTCACCGACCGCGTAAAATTGAGAATGTAAACAAAGTTCAATCCGTCGTACTGAGTACAAAAAGCTCGGGCGCATCAATGTGTGCGTGATGCTCGACGTAAAAATACGGTTCCTTTGATTGTGTTGCTTTCGCTACACTGTGAGCAAATGCCATAATTGTTCGGTCAAATGGAATTGTGTTCATATGTTTGGGCTGAATTTTGATAACGAACAATGAATTTTAAAGGAAATAAGTATATTCCATCAGCGTTCATATGTTGAGTTACGACCACTCACTATATCACAGTGAGCCGTAAGTTGTGAGACGAATCTGGAAACTCATTGGGACAGAAATGAAAATGATACGACGAATTGAGAATACGGCAAGGTGCATTTTTTTTCATTATTTCCAAAAAGAGATCAAGATATCTCAAAATCTTATTGTACAATGCTAAAGCCGTTTAGACAAAGAATTGTTCGGCATCGGTTTGTATCAGCATCATCCACTGCAATACTGCGAAAATTGCAGATCTCACTGATCAATGCTTAATAAGATGGATACTAGCATATTACCCTACTGAACTTCCAGCTGTTATAGTACCTATTGATCCATTGAGCTTCGGGACTTGAATTTTCTCCATTTCGGCTTTAGCTTCAGAATATATTTCACTTTGTTGATCGGTTACTACTGCAACGGATGCCCAAGCGATGGGCCAATAACCTCTTGGAGTTAAATGAAAGTACTACCAGCTTGGTTGATGGTCTATCGATAACTGGCAATATATTTCAAATTAACTTATACACTAATATGCCATGCCATGCTGAATAACGCACTTGCGCATGCGCCTTCTTCAACAAGTTTTTCATTTACGTCAACATTTTACAATATTTTTTCACTCATCAATATTAAATTTACTAATAAATCGCAGCGCTCCAAAACGTATATTCAATTTGGAGAAAAAAATTTGTTTTCAAGGTGGTTTATTTTTTATTGGAATCAAATGCGATAAAATGAGATTCGCAGTGTGTAATTGAACTAAACAGAATAAGAAAATCTTAATTCCTAAAAAGGAACATACGAAAAATTTTGCTCATATAAAGGTGGATGATATAATTGACTGTTTAACGAGAAACTTGCAACGATCGACGCGCCACCATAGTTCATTTAACGGAGGGTATTAGAACTAACTTGGAGGTGTTGATTTCGGAATTTGGAGATTAAAATCCCCTCCAAACACTAGCGATTTTGCGGTTGGATGCTGACGTTTGTTTTGTTACCAGCACCAAAATACCGGTATTGACTAAATTAAGGATTGCTGAATCCATTGCCGTTTTCAAAAATATCATAGCACTTCTAGTTTTTGAGATATTGACTGTTGAAAATGTAAAATTTGACTATTTCAGTCAAATTGTATGCAAGTTTGTCTGCTTGTATGGAGATCTATTCGCTTAATTTGCCACTAAATTCAAACCTCATGTGTGTAACAATTTTTATCAACAAAGTTCATAATACTTCCGATACTCAAAAGTCATTTTTTGATGGTTTCGAAAAGTATTGTATTTTGCCATATAAGAGAAACGAAGAATTTTAATGGAAACTGAAGCATGTTGGAAAAACCAATTTAATCTTAATTTTATCGTGCAATTTCAATCAAATTATACTGAAATGGAAGCTGATGTCATATATTGCATGCTTGGTGGATCGGATCATGAAAAAAATGACACATCATACTTAATATTTCATGTGAACATCAACGAAAACAGTGTTTTATACAACTTTGGCAACCTGTAGATAAAAATTATGCCGTTCTAGGACATTTTTGAGAATGGCATCTGATACAGCAACCCAAAATCAACTAGAGACACATAATTTGATCCTTGAGACATGCAATAACGTCATTTTTGTTCGGCTGTGTTACAGCTCGCTTTTTACTGCAAATATGAGTAATTTGGTTTATCGTGTACAGTTTGTTTACAAATTGCAAAGAAGACCATGTTGTGAGGAATGAACACAGATTGTCATAACAAGCATGGACGAACTTTTCGATCACATTTACATTTTCTCAATGTTGTAGAATGATGGTAACAAAAACATCATCGCAAAATATCTTAGGTTATTGGTGGAGAGTTAATTTCATCTATTAAATATAATAATCGTAATGAGGGGAAAGCAATCAATATTAAAGTAATAGCGGGTAAAATTGTTCAAATTATTTCAATTGTTTGTCCATGTAATAAATATTGATTTGTAAATTTATTAAAAAATAATACGAATATAATATATGCTATTATAACTGTAATTATAATTAAAATTAATAGAGTATAATCATGGAAAAAAAAATTGTTCCATTAAAGGTGATGAACTATCTTGAAGACCTTAATTTTCTCATAATTTACTTATAAATACAAAGGTATCGACCGTGATAATTTTTATTTTGAATTTATTTATCGGCATATCGGCCTATTTTGCTCGAAGTAAGAGGGAGCAAGGAGAAGAAAGCAGTGAATACTAGATGGATAGGTACCGTAAGGGAACGGCGAGAGAAATTGGATTAGATGTTGAAGAGGGCATACCATATGAAACAGTATTACTTGAAAACGTCACTTCCATGTGGCTAACGTTCCCTGTGGGAACGGCTTGGGTGTGTTTTGAGAATGACACTACCAAGACAGCCTGTCAGGCTGTATGCCCTCTTCAACATCTAATCCAATTTCTCTCGCCGTTCCCTTACGGTACCTATCCATCTAGTATTCATTGCTTTCTTCTCCTTGCTCCCTCTTACTTTGAGCAAAATAGACCGATATGCCGATAAATAAACTTATAAAAGATCTTTAATCTGTATTCTTCTTCTTCTTCTTCTTCTTTCTGGCATTACGTCCCCACTGGGACAAAGCCTGCTTCTCAGCTTAGTGTTCTTTTGATACAGCACAGTTCCACAGTTATTAACTGAGAGCTTACTATGCCAATGACCATTTTTGCATGCGTATATCGTGTGGCAGGTACGAAGATACTCTATGCCCTGGGAAGTCGAGAAAATTTCCAACCCGAAAAGATCCTCGACTGGTGGGATTCGAACCCACGACCCTCAGCTTGGTCTTGCTGAATAGCTGCGCGTTTACCGCTACGGCTATCTGGGCCCCGGCTGTATTCATGTAGCTTAAATTCATTGCACTAATCTGCCATATTAGAAATTAGAAGAAAATAGTGGTAACTCTGATTAGGTATGTTCTGCAGGATGAAGTGTATGATTTCATTCAATAAATGAAGATAATTGTATAGAGAAAGAAGGTGTCCGTCTAGTAATTATGCTTTCTCAAATAATAAATAAGAAGAAAATAATAGCAAAAAGAGAAATTGTTCTTCCTAGGGAAAAAAATAATATTACAATTTAAATAGCTATCAGGGAAATCTGAGTATCGTCAGGGTATCGCGGCTAATCCTAAGAAATGTTAAAGGAAGAAAGTTAAATTTACTCCAATAAATATTATAGCTGGTAGCGAGTCACTTTTTAGTGACTTGGTCACTTTTTTTAAGCCAGTCCCTTTCAAGTCTCTTTTTTGTAGCCATTTCAAATAAAGTCACTTTGTTCGTCAAAACGTCTTTTTTTTCAACTATTTAAGCTAAATTTTTGAGAAAAAAATACGAATCGGTTTTCTTTCAATTAAGGTTAAGTTTTGATTTGTCAGTATCAACACTTGGATTCATGGTTGTTGGGGCAGGTTCGAGGTTTCCGCAGGAGTTGGAACGGTGGATAAAACGGACACTTACTGTAACGTTGTCACAATGCTCGGTGGGAGCGGCGCTACCGGCAATAGCACTAGCACAAAGCTCACGGAGGTTCTGCTAACAGCCACTAGAAGTCATTCTTCTGTTCACTTATGGAACAGAAGCCTTTGCAAAAAAGAATTGAGTTCTACGTAACTTTTTCGATAATAATAAATATAAAATTTCGGCTGAGACAGAAGCTACGTGAAGCTGTTCATACGTTAATTCAGTGCTACGTGAAAAGTGCTATGAAAAAGAACCACGTACACTACCCGTTATAAATACGGACTCACTAAGATAAGTTTTGCAACACTCAGCTGAATATTGAATCACCCCCAAAAAGTTTAGCATCACCCCAAAACAGGTAAATTCATATTGCTATATTTCGAGATCCTTACGACTTGCAAAGAAGCGATCTTCAGCAAAGTTGTTCAGGGGATCAAGGACATCTGGAAAGCAAACAGTTTGGTTCGCGATTTTGCCGCTAGGTAGCGCTAGTGAGCATGTAAAGCTGAGCATTTTAAACTAGTTCTAGCTTGTGATTCACAAAAGATAGAAAGTTCGGGTCTTCGGCAAAGTTGTTCAGGGTTTCAAGGAAATCCGGAAAGCAAACAGACCTTCTGAAAAACTTTGCCGAAGACCCGAACTTTCTATCTCTTTGAATCACAAGCTAGAACTAGTTTGAAATGCTCAATTGTACATTTTACGCCGCCCAGCGACAAAACCGCGAATTAAACTATTTGCTTTCCGGATGTCCTTGATCCTCTGAACAACTTTGCTGAAGATCGCTTCTTTGCAAATCGTAAGGATCTTGAGATATAGCAATGTGAATTTACCTGTTTTGAGGTGATGCTAAACATTGCAGGGTGATTCAATATTCAGCTGAGTGTTGCAATACTTATTTTAATGAGTCCGGCTTATTAAGCCTATCGTCTGTATGCTAAATGTCTATTCGGCCAAACGTACAGTGACCCCACGCAGTTGAATCACCCACAATTTATGAATCAGCTGTTTTCAAAAGACAAAATTATTATCAAACTTGTCACAAAACATCACAGAATTATTTTTACACATAGTTTCTTATCAGTACAAATAATTCTGTGATGTTTTGTGACAAGTTTGATAATAATTTTGTCTTTTGAAGTCAGCTGATTCATAAATTGTGGGTGATTCAACTGCGTGGGATCACTGTACATCCCATTAAACTTGCTGATGCAAAATTTCAATTTCACTCAGGCTTGATTCAACGATTTGTTCTTCCTTAGTCGGCGTTCGAAGGACGCGTCTATGATACATTGGTGATAAGAATCATATTCGATCTTCTATCATCATTTTTAATTTGAAATATTTCAACAATTTCCTTAATCTTGATCTAGTTACACAAAATAAAGCTAATGGAAAGTATCCTCCTGTGAATATTATATTTGTTCCAACTTCATCAATAAGATAATTATTTTGCTAGACTACATCCTAAAATTCTTATCGACTTGAAGTAATGGAAAAATTAATTGTTACTATATGCATATTTTTCCCCTTTCAAATTGTTAACGGTCATTACAATTTCAGTTTCTAAATTGGCGTTAAAGTGCTTGCTTTTTTGAATTCATCATACATGAAAAGGAATTCTTCCTGAATGACTTCGATACTTTTTTTCATTAACGTTTGCCATACGGATCCAGAACGCATTCCATCATCATCGCCGTCATTTGACACCGCGTTGCACATAGCTATCATGTGCAGCCTCTTCATCCACCAATCCAGAGGCCGACCAGCACGAAGAGTGGATGTTTTTGAAAGTTCATTATTTTGGTGTCAAATCATTTAACCGATATTACCACTTTGAAAAGGTTGGCCATCTAGCCTTTTGCCAGTTTGATGTTGTTGCCTTGCTGTTGGAGGACGATTCCAGTTTGCAAACCACACAAGCCACAACAATGCAGATAGAGTTTGCTCGAGCTCGTCAACCGGTCGGCTGAGCAGCATTAGACGGTATCATCATATCATACACACACGGAAAGCAAGCAGCATAAGTAGAGTATCATCATCAACAAGGTCTGGTCGTCCGTCAGCTTGGGTTCTCTACTCGAAACCCCGGAATGATGGTGGGTACACCTGGTCGAACTTTATACCGGAGAGCCCTTGAACCAACGCATATCGACTGCTGCAGTTGTTGCAAATGTAGCCTCTTTCGTTCACTCTCGCACAAACCAATTGCACACCGGAACGACATCCAATACCATCCCAAGCACTTGTTCTGGGTATCGCTCCTGTTCATGGGCGTAGTCAGGTTTTCATTAGGCCGGAGGCCAAAAAATCATTCACAAATTTTACTCAAAAACAATCATTATACATATATATGCTATATATGCACCATTTTTTCATTCAACGTTATAACACAGGCAAACAGACGTAACACTGACGAAAAAAATCATTTAAAGAAACAAAAATAAGAAGGATAAAAAAATGTGTCCGAAATGTCGAATGAAAATAAAAAAATCCGTTTTTGGGCATAACAGACTGAAAGCCTCAACATAGACCGTAAGGAGGAAGGACAACTGGCCCCTTGCCCTCTCTCGGAAACACCCATGTCCCTGTTTGAACCGGAGAGCCAAACGTTCACCATAACTACTTTAGTGTCGACCAAACCTATCCACTGGAATACGTGTTTGTCGATGCTGCTGCAAGATGAGGGGCATGCTGCGGTTCTGGATTGCAATTGCTTTCATCAATTTGATCAGGTGATGACGAAAATAGTCTCTGCATTATTCCATCGAAAATCGGAACATCAGCTGGCAGCAGGTCTCCGGGATTGAGAACGGTACCGACTCGGATGTCCGGTTCGAATGAGGAGCTCACTTGATGCGGAGAATCGTTGTGGCCACAAGCAACAGCCCGGAACGGACCGATATTCGGACGGACAGCCAGGAATGAGCAGGACGACGGCACACGTGTGAAAAGAAAGTAATCACATTGCAAAGAACCGAACAATATGTGCACAGATGAGATGAACAAAATGTATGCAAATTTATGCTTTGTCTGAAGTGCGAAAGAGTTTTCCCCGGGAATTTCTGGCATTTGCTGCTACTTCCCTATATAACTTCTACAAGAACAACGGAACGAAATGTGACCGCTGTTCTTGGGTGTTTTAACCTCTCGGATCAAGGTCCGTTCTGTCCATTTCTTCCTCATGGGAATATTTAACAAAAAAAAGCTTTTTATTTCGTGGCAGCAGATAAAATTGTTATTCCAGCGGGGAATTGGTTTGCAAATGAATTGCAATCCACTTTTTTGTCGTTACTTTGTGCGGAACTTGCCCTGGTCATGGCGAATGCGAAGGCAAATTATTCCTCACTACTCAAAAATGTGCTACAAAATGACCAACATTTAAATTCATTCGGTATTTGCATTTCGTTCCAGTTACAAACGAGTTCAAAACTGCCGGAAGGATGTTCCACTTGAAACAACATCACTCAGCGGGCAGCCGGGAGCGATTTCCATTTTTCATTCCGCTGAAAGCTTGCTGTCGCATCAATTTTCTTGCGCATCTTCTGTGTTGTAGTATGATAGGTAACGGTTGGCCGACAAAAGTTGTTAGATTGGATGGAATTTAAGAGGAGATTACTTTTGATGTAAGAAAACGTTGGGATGACGGTTGCATGTTGAAACTTTGAGGCAATGTGAGCTGAATGGATTTATTTTAGTTTATTCTCTAAGTGGATAGTGTTTTTGGAGAGGACCAATAAGATCCTCTCGTAGCCAACTAGAGCATATAGGAAATGTTGAAAGTTTCGAACCAAAATTTATGACAACAATATTCTTGATTTTCAATACAATACATGAAGGTGAAGGAAAAGAAAAGTGTAACCTAACGCAAAGTGCGGAAAAGGTTTTCCGTCTCCTATTCCGTTCCCTTGCTCAAAAAACCAGACGGCTTAAGCGCCACGTCCGAAGAATACCGTCTGTCGAGTTATGTTTGCCCGGCAAGAAACTCAACCTTAGGGCGGATTTGTTATATAAGAGTCCAAGTAGCAAATTACTAAACAATACAGAAAACTCAAAAGGTATGGTGGATCGCAATTTCTCAGATATAGAGGTCGCCTTAAGCAATTCTCAAAAATAGTTGATGCTGACCTTCGTTCTTCCGACACACAAAGACACCACTCACGAGTATCATCACTGGAAGAACTCACTAATTCAAATTTTCCTGTCCGCTTCAGACACGTGAGTGGAAAGACTGATTTCCCAGGCAGTCTACACTGGCGTACAAAAAACTGAAAAAGAAACAGGTAGAACGACGCAAACGTGTGAAATCTCGAAGACAAAAAAAAACTGTTAGAGTATGTGTACCAGTTATGGACATAAAGGTTCCCTATTTCGCCATACGTGATAATTTGATTATTTTCAAATTTTTAATTATCTTGTGTACTATAGTAGTTTGATATCGAAATAATCTTGATGTTATAATATTCCAAAATAATCAAAATGTAAAAATTTTCGAGAAAACACATATGGCCAAATAGGGAACCACTATAGCCATAACTGGTACACTTTCCCTACATGGAAAGCTCTAACATATTACAAAAATACATGATTTGGTTGAGAACAGCGGACGAGAATGAGATGTCAAAGCAGAACTCCGGATTTAGTGCATTGATGCTGGTGGTATTGCGACTACCACCCCAAATACGCAACGAACTGCGGCTTTTTGAATTTACTGGATAAGAATGTGACGCACGCCGAAAATCACCTTCCGGCTTTCCCTTCAAACCGGGACTTTTGAACGCTGAAGCGTGGGGTCGAAAGTAGCGTTTGGCGAGTTGATGCGGTGTGCCGAGCTTGGGCTGGAGATCGCTAGATGCAGATCCTGGAAAAAAAGCCATCGAACGGCTGTTCGACGCATAAACAAAAATTCTCCACACAACAAAAAAATTACATTACCTTTCTTAACTTTTAGGTTATTGACAAAAGGAACAAAAATTAACATTAATTTTAATCTAATAAACTTCTCAAATTTGTAAACTTTGAAATTGAGAGAATTTCAATCAAATTTTCGTTGGGTGTTCCAGTTGATATTAGAATCAATTGAAGAAATATGGTTGGGCCATTGAATTGAAAAATGACTGTTGGCAGGCAACGCATATATACAACAACATTAGAAAAACGTGACAATAAAATACTTGCATCTGGAGTAGGCCTTCACTCCAGAGAAGCAAACATGAGCTAGGACCCCTGTCTTCTACTCCAGATATCATGCGCCAAAAGCTAAGACAGTGTCCGTAAATCTCCCACAACAAGAACCTGTGAATCCTGAACGCCAGTCTACTCCAGAACATGTTCTGAATCCTTGACTGCGTTCATTTTCCACAATAAATGGACTAGTGAATCCCGGCTACGATCGTTCCAGATAGTTTACCCGAAACATATGATCACAGCCGCTTTCCACTTTAAAAAGTGTGCTGCAAAAATACTCCAGGCATAAGTCCGTGCATTAATTTAAAAATGTTCATCATAAATATTGAGCTGAAATCGAATTCAGGTTAACTTCTGCGTTCATGAGTCCTCTCATGGCGTAGTGGTTAACGCGCCCCAACTAGAGATCGGGGAGTCGTGAGTTCGATTCTCACTGAGAAGACGTGTAACTTTTCGCAAATCATCACATCAATTTGTCCATCTAATCCAATTGCAAATTATATGTAATGTTTAGCTTTTCGGTAGTTGTTAAACTTCCACTCGGCTGGTTAGCCGTAAACCACGATTCATAATTAAAAACAAGTATTCATCATAAATATTTAGTTCGAAATATTATCAGAGCGTGCAATACCACAAACAATGAATCACCTTTCAATCGGTTACTCCAGGAACGAGCCGTCACTCACTTTCTTGTAACTTACTCATTCATACGCTGTCAACGTAACGGAACAAAACTAAACACGAACGTCAAACCGAACAAAACAAAATGTGAAAAATATGGAAGAAAATTGCAAAAGAATTATGAGCTGACAAGGAAAAAAAAATAAACATCGATCGGAAACTAAAGTGAAATGGCGAAAATATTACGGAAAGTATTTTATTAACTGAATTGTGCGATTGTTTTGTAAAACATACTGTTTTTGGGTTTTGGGGAGGGTTCTTCCTTATCTTTTAAGGTCGCGCAAGCAATGCGAAAATAAATCAACATGGCAAGCATGGAATTCTTATTGGAAGCTAATTCTAGCGATGGATAAGGATGCTACGACTACTAGATTATAAGAACGAGCACAAATGATGGACAAAATACGAAAGGGATGGACTATTTAAAACCCTTATGACGACGGACGATCTATAACAAACTACTATCAAAGAATCAGTACTAACTCTATGGATTTTATTGGACAAGTACAAATTTCCGAGAGCCTTCATTAAAAGTGTTTAAGGTTTGTACAGCAGCGCTTCATCAAGAATCCTGTTTAATGGTTTTTTAACGAGCACCCCCCCCCCCCCCCCCCTCTTGAGTATGGCACTGTTTTTGCTGTAAGTGGAACCTTTGATTCGAATGATCTACAGCAGTATAAATGGGGTATTAATCGATAACGTGTTCATCAAAATCATAGCATATGCTGATGATATTAACATACTCGTCTTAAATGACCATGAATTCGATACAGTTCTCTCCATAATCAACTACTTCAGTATTTATTCCAAAATAAGATTAAATTTAAAAAAATCGCAGTTCTTGAGAATCAACAACTGTATATCAGGTCCACAGAAGCTATTTGAGGTAGATAATCTAAAAATTCTTGGTGTCGTTTACACCCCTAGTTTCAAAAACATTGTGAATGAAAATTATGATGATCTTATTCGAAAGATGAAATTTACTGTCAAAAATCATACAAAGCGCATATTGAATTTCATACAAAGGGTACAGATTCTTAACTGCTACATACTTTCCAAAATTTGGTATGTAGCTCTGATTTTTCCGGCTGACAACAAACACATAGCTCAGATAAGAACTATCTGTCAGCAATTCATATTTCATTCCCACATCTTTAAAGTCCAAATGCAACAGTTATATCTTCCCGTGGAAAACGGGGGTCTGTCTCTTATTGACGTAGAGTCTAAAATGAAAGCTTTGTTTATAAAGAATTTGATCTTTTCACCAGGTGAACAGCCCGTGGATAATTTTATGTTGTCACAAAGAACTAACAAATTAATCACACGTAACACTCGCGAATGGATCATTTTGGCAGAGGAAAAGAGGCTAACACATGCAGTTTGATATACAAAAGCCTCATAAATGAGTTCAACATAGTTCCAAAAATGGAAAAAGAGTTGCCGGAAGTAAATTGGGAAATCATTTGGCTAAACATGCATCATAGTTTTCTATCATCCGATGGAAAACATGCAGTTTTTATGACGCTTAGCGATCTTGTTCCTTACAAAGATAAATTGTTTAGACACAGCATACGTAGTACAGTTTCAGGTTCATGTGAACACTGCGGAGTTGCAGATTTTTCTAAGCATCGCATAAAACATTGTATATCTTCAAAAACTATTTGGACATGGATAACACAAATTATTCAAGATGAGATGAAACTAGATGTATTAGACCCAGAAGAACTGATTTGTCAAAAAATTAACAATACCGCACCCAATCAAAAAGCAGGATTATATCTATGTACCGAAGCCATAGCATATAATTTATTATATTTTGACTCAGGATCGATTTACCATTTTCAAAGCATAATTCGCGACAAGAGATGGAATAGTCGTAATTTGTTTGAAAAACACTTCGGAAAGTATATGAACATATGTTAAAAAATAGATTTAAGATTGTTGTAATATTATGAAAAAAAAAAAATCTCAGTACTGAGTACTAAGGATCTGCAATCATCACTTAGGCCACAGATAACAGATGTTTATGCTAGAACAAAAATTTAGTGAAAACCTGTGTAAATATTCAAATTGAAACTGCCGGCAATCACTAGCGCCGCCACACAACGAATTGCGTCAATCAGTGGTGAATATAAGTATCTTGAAATATTTCATATTCACCACTGACATCGTCATGGGAACTGAGCGATGACAGCGCCCCACAATGTTGCTACTTGTGTTGCCATTCAAAATGACCGTTGATTGTCTTACACAGTTTTACAATCGGACTTCAACATCTGTTATCTGTGCTTAGGCTCTCTGTAGCATTCGTGTTGCTACTACTCCTATCAGATCATCGCCCAGCTCCTTCTATGCTTGATGATTCTTACTACTTCAGTGAGAAATCTTCGCCCAGGAACACTCAAGACGAAAAATATTATATTCTAATTAGGCTGACAAAATCGGGTCAAAAAGCTAACATAATCGTGGGTAGACAAAATCGGGTCCGCACTGCATTAAACAAAATCAGTAGATCCATTAGAGAAACCCACCATTTTATTGGTTGGTTGGTTGGTTTGACTTTATTAACGAGATTTTTAGCCCTGGGCTAAGTTCATCTCGGGATCAACGGCTTTACTTCCCTTCCGAAGGAAGTCGTCACTATAACTTTTTACGTCATAAGTGACTATGTCGGGGATGGGATTCGATCCCAGGTCCTCGGCGTGAGAGGCGAGTGTTCTAACCACTACACCAGGTCCGTCCCTGGTAAATTTTACATCAACTTTCAGCTTGAACTGCTTCAGCCATTTTGGTGGTTTTGAATATTGCATCAATCATTTGATTAAATTGTTCAGTTGAAAAATCAAAATTAGAGGCAGACATTTCACTAGTAGTAGGTACATGTTCTAATGTTTTTTTTTACCTATTGGGATTATCTGTTAATGTCGAAACGGAATAGGAGGACCCCATATGATTGAAAACAATTAGAACGGTTATTCGTAGGAAGACAAGTTATAACTGTCTGCTTCAATATCGGCATACGAGTTTCATTGGGGAGATCCTTTCGAAAGTAAAAGATTCGAACGGCTACCCGTTGGAAGGAAATTGGCTTGTGACTGAGCATGATTATAATTTACCTGATGGGTATGATTCATAAGCAAGCGATCGTTAACTGGAAATGAGCGTTGTTCGATACTCCACCAGGGAAATTCCGGAAACGAGAAACATTACCGTTCATTTGCCTGCAACGAGCCTCGGCGATTCACTTACGCGAAGGCCAATTCCAAAAGTTAGACTCATCACAGATAACAGATGTTTATGCTAGAACAAAAATTTAGTGAAAAAAAAGACCGTTGATTGTCTTACACAGTTTTACAATCGGACTTCAACATCTGTTATCTGTGGACTCATGGTTGCCCCCGCAATTTGCGCATACATACTTTTTGGTATCTTCCTTCACAGGACAGGCGCCCTTAGCGTGAGAAGAACCACCGCAAATCATGCATTTAGCATCCTTACGGCAATGTTTTGTACCATGACCCCACTTTTGGCACGGATGGCACTGAGTGGGGCTCAGATAATTTCCTCCAGTTTTCTGGAATTGTTCCCATGTCACACGGACATCAAACACAAGTCTTGCTTTTTGTGAAGCTCTATTATTATTTAGATCACTTTTGTTAAAGTGAACTAAATAATGTTCTGGAGAAAACCTATTCCGACGACTTAAATTTGAATTCTTTTTTTCATAATGATTTCTTGAACTGTAGAACATCCACGATAAACATTTATTCCAGGGCTGCCCAACGTACGGCACGCGGGCCGCATCCGGCCCGCGACCTTATTTTGTGCGGCCCGCAGAGGGTTCAAGATTCTTCTCATATTTGGCCCGTTGACTATCCTACCAACCCGAAGTTAGAACATACCAAAACTATGGAGTTTTCAATTTAGTTTCAACCTAATATTTTATTTAAATTGTTTTGTTTCCTTGAAGATTTAGCTACTTAATTTTATGAAGATTTAGCTACTTAATTTTATGAATGATTCAAATTCTTAAGCGAAGTATGCACTTCAACAGAAAAGTAATCGCCTATCTCGATGCGTGGGAAATTTCTTGCAAGAAATGCTCAAGAAAAGCATTTTTCTTTGATCGCAGTACGTAGTTGAAAAGAAATGTCATTTCAAATGGAGCTGACTGTAGGAAATTTCTTGACCATTTCTTGAGCAGAAATTTTTACTTTTCTTGAGCGAAACAGCATACCTAGCTCTAATCTCAAATTCTGTGTGTTTCAACAATGTTTCTACCATAACTTCCTTCGACATTCAAAAATTGCAGCCTGAACAAAACTTATGGACAAAAGGCTAAGTTTTCATACATAATTTCACTGAATAATAGACTAATATTATCTAAGACACTTGGAAATAAATTTTACCAACACCTGGGCGTTATTAACGCAAATTCCTTGAAATGATTATAAAAATACAGGGTTTTTACTAAATCTAGAACAGGTTTTTTTTAAGATTTCTGGACACGACTTCCACGAATAACATTGGTAAGATTCTCACAGAATTTTCACCAGGATTCCACAGACTTCTAGCCTAGATTTTCATCGAATTCAATACATAATTTACTAAAACCCTCGGCAAAATTACAATATACCACACAATATACACTAGACAGTTTCACAAAAAACAAAATGTCTGAGATTCAACCAGTCACCCCCTAGTACTAGTTGCAATACTAAAACAAACTACCAGTCAAATTTTCATCCAATTTGGAGAATATTAGGAGGTGCCTCAAGTCGAATTTGTGTTTTTTGGCTATTTTTTACATTCAAAAAATTCTAACGGGAATTTGGAAAAACGAAAATCAAAATAAATACCACTAGTTGAACGTATCATTAGTACTTTACAACTTCTGAGAACACTGTATGCCGATTAGAGATGGCTTTGACCTCATAAAATTGATTTCTGTTCATTAAAGTACCTGTAAAACATACATATTTCTACAGTTTTTGTTCTACAAGATTCTTAACCTCATGCCTAATCATAAAAGTTCAACCGTAGTATCATTCCTTTGTTATTTCCGAACATTATTGTAGTACATCATTTTTGTATCCAAATTTCAGATAAATTGTAAAAATTCGTCGAAAATACGACATTCCTCATTCCCCTGCATTTAGAGCTGCTGCCAAATGGCGCAATTGTTGACATGTTACAAAATTGAACATAGTAGCTTTGCTTTTTCAATGATGGATGATGATTGAAGAAAACAGCAATCAAATGTCATCAACGCAGTCGTGTTTCAAACAACATTCGCATTTGATGCCAAGCAATCACATATGTGATATAGCCCCGAGGTCAAGCTTCTCGACTACTGATCTTGAGGATCAGAGTTTGATTACGGGAGTTCATTTAGAGTGTTGTTTTTTTTGCCATGGACCAAATGACCTGAGGCAAGAAATTTCATCACGATTCATTGTTCAAAAGTGCATCTTGTGTCTGAGTCTTAAGGCCGCACGGGACGTCATCATAATCACCCTATCCATTTCAAGAAGCAAATCCCAAAAACCACTCCATATATCGATGCGAAAATGTATCACTATGATTCGATATGTGTAGTGCACAACCCGATAAATTTTCAGCTTCATTGGTTCACTAAAACTTGAGATTTGCTTCCACAATGTTTTGATGATTATTGTTAGAGTGAGACGAAAGATAGGGAAAATAACACGATCTCCCGTGTCTCCTTAATCAATAGGACTCACAAAAATCTCCCACTTCTAAGTGAATGAAGAAAAATGCTCAAGTAGTGATTTGCGCCTTTAGTCCTTTTTCTATGCTGCATATAATAAACATTGGTTTCACCTTTTTTTCTTTTTAAGAGACTTTGCCCTGACGGAGCATTCGTCTCTGTAAAAATAATTGTTTTCACTCGAAAAAATGAATCATAATTGAACTCCGATCCTCAAGATCGGTAGTCGAGAAGCTTGACCTCGGTGCTATATCACATATGTGATTGCTAGGCATCAAATGCGAATGTTGTTTGAAATACGACTGCGTTGATGACATTTGATAGCTGTTTTCTTCAATCATCATCCATCATTGAAAAAGCAAAGCTACTATGTTCAATTTTGTAGCTTGTCAGCAATTGCGCCATTTGGCAGCAGCTCTAAGTGCAGGGGAATGAGGAATGTCGTATTTCCGACGATTTTTTTACAATTTATCTGTAATTCGGATACAAAAATGATGTACTACAATAATGTTCGGAAATAACAAAGGAATGATACTACGGTTGAACTTTTATGATTAGGCATGAGGTTAAGAATCTTGTAGAACAAAATCTGTAGAGAAATGTATGTTTTACAGGTACTTTAATGAACAGAAATCAATTTTATGAGGTCAAAACCATCTCTAATCGGCATACAGTGTTCTCAGAAGTTGTAAAGTAATAATAATACGTTCAACTAGTGGTATTTATTTTGATTTTCGTTTTTCCAAATTCCCGTTAGAATTTTTTGAATGTAAAAAATAGCCAAAAAATACAAATTCGACTTGAGGCACCTCCTAATCTTCTCCAAATTGGATGAAAATTTGTCTGGTAGTTTGTTTTAGTATTGCAACTAGGACTAGGGGGTGACTGGTTGAATCCCAGAAATTTTGATTTTTGTGAAACTGTCTAATATACACACCACATTTTGCTAGAACCTTAAGCGAATTTATAATTCAATTTTGTGCTGCTTACTTTTGAAATACTTTTTAGCACTCTCAAAGATTTCAAGGCTGCATTTCGAAATGGTTTTTAAGTGAGATTCCGAAGGGTCACGATTCTTGTAAACTTCTATACATTCTGACCAAGATTCTCGTAAAATCTTATTCAGGATTATAGCACATTTCGGGTCGGATTCTGACAGAATTCGGATTTTGATCTTGAACATTATTCACACACAACCCAACATTTTTGGGGTAGATTCTTCAAAATATTCTGCAAGGGATCATTATATAGTTTTTGAAAAAAAAACTCTCACAATATCCAGCACAATGATTAATAGTAATTATCTGTTTTTAGATTTCTTCAAATGAAATTTACTTCGTTCACTGATTTTTGTCAGTTTTTATGAACTTCATTTAGGACTTTTGTCAGACTTTATGCCAGTGGTCCTCAGCCTAACTGGTTGTGCGGGCCACCCTTTTGCTCTTAAAACACGTCGCGGGCCACTAGGTGTAAACATGTAAGTTCGACCAAAACGACTCGATTAGAATTACTTTCGACCAAAAAAAATCGATTGGCACGACTCATTCAAACAAGTTTTTCGACATTTGTTACTTAACTTGAACGATTGGGGTCGATTTGAAACGAGACTCGACAACACTTGCTTAAATTTCGTACCAAAATGAACCAGCCTCTGATTGGTCCGCCAGACAGCGTTACCATCAATGATTATTGTACGATAGTTTCAGCACCTTTTGTTCTTCTTCTTCTTCTTCTTTCTGGCGTTACGTCCCCACTGGGATAGAGCCTGCTTCTCAGCTTAGTGTTCTTATGAGCACTTCCACAGTTATCAACTGAGAGCTTACTATGCCAATGACCATATTTGCATGCGTATTTCGTGTGGCAGGTACGAAGATACTCTATGCTCTGGGAAGTCGAGAAAATTTCCAACCCGAAAAGATCCTCGACCGATGGGATTCGAACCCTCGACCCTCAGCTTGGTCTTGCTGAATAGCTGCGCGTTTACCGCTACGGCTATCTGGGCCCCCTTCTGGGCACCTTCTGTGTTCAGCTTTAATTCTCTCCTTTTCAATTTTCAATGATGTGTACCAGTTTTCTGGCCACACAAGGATCATACAAGAGAAGAAGAGAACTAATAAGAAGCCAGGTGTCACATCTTGTTTTAGGGGTCGGCAGGTGATTTCTGGAATTTGCGTGCTTATTATGTCTGGCAGTTACTAGCGATTTCAATCATCTTTCCAAATAACACTGATGTCCCTTGATTTTCAAGAGTTCATCCTTCGTGCAAAGATAAATGTCAAAAATTATAGGATTTCCGAAAATGAAAGATAAGGCGAGTGTATTATTTCTTTAAAGATGAGGATGGATTTGATAAATCTTCAATGTTATAAACATTTTTAATACAATAATTGTAACATTAGAATAATGACAACAATTTACCTCCATAGAAGACAAAAAAAAACCTTAGCCGAATAAAATCTATGACTTCAGCGTTATTTTAGAATTAAAAAAGAAATACTTGAAAAAATCGCTGTCTTACTTGAACTTTGAAAACTGCGCTACTAGAAAGTTGAAAACTTTGGTGTTTTAAAGAAACGATGATATCAGACTTGAAGAAACTTTGGGTTATCAAACAAACAAAGGAATAAGAAATTGAAATTGTTTTCCTTCGTTTCTTGATAACCATTCCATAAGGAAGAGAAAATCTGGAAAATTATCGAATGGCTTACTTTGCCAGATATTGCGGAAGATATCTAGTTATCTAAGATAACTTCTGAAATCACAAGATGCGGGCCGCACAACTCCAATATTCATAATCACTCCGCGGGCCGCACAAAACCTTCCTGAGGGCCGCAGTTTGGTGACCACTGCTTTATGCGAATAGGTATTTGTCTTTTTTCTAATGTGGCCCGCGACACGAAATTGTTTCTGTGATTTGGCCCGCGGTTCAAGAAGGTTGGGCAGGCCTGATTTATTCCTTTTTTGATCTCTTCAGGAGACTTTTATACATTCGACAGTCCTTCCAAGGCGACTTTTATCAAACGTTCAGTTTTGTCGTCATAAGTAAAAAAAATGTGCGTCATCACTTCTCGATGTTTGAGGAGAAGTTCGCGATCTTCAAGAGTTTTCGACAAAACACGGCAGTCTTCTTTCTTCGCGATTCGGAAGGAAACCTTGATTCCCCTAATAGAGTTCAAGATCTCATGGAAAAAATGGCGTCAGTAAAGTTTACCAATAGGATAATAATCATAACTTAATTAAATAATTCTCCGTAGTACTAGTAAGAAGGTCACATAAAACCCACTATTTTAGTAATTTTGAATTAAGTGGCTTAGGTGTCCGATATTGAAGGATTCCCACCTAAATCAAAAATCCCTATTATTCAAAGCATATCAGATTATCACATTCGTTCTGGATAATCGTTTTATTTTCCACGGTCGTGTGGCACCATTCCATTGTTCTCCTCATCCTTATTCCCAAAAGAAAAATTCTCGCATACTCTGAGATAACGCCCTAAAAGCCATTGGTAGCCACGTGTGTAGCTCGTTGTTTCTGAGCAAAAGAAAGAATAACCATCCAAATCAACATCACGGGCAGTTAGATAATGATCCTTTATTTCCCATACCGTTGTTAAATAACATGAAAATCCATTCAAATGCTCAGAAACAACGAGCTACACACATGGTTACCAATGGCTTTTAGGGCGAGATCAGAAGTTATGCGAGAATTCTTCCCTATTCGCAGTTTTCCTACGTTCCGCAGAAATCCGAAAGGACAACACACAACCCAAATCCGCCCAATGCGGTAGACAAAACAGAATCCGTTCGACAACGACAGCGGAACAAGTCAATCGGAACTTATGGCTGCACCGCAGATGCTGCCGAATCATTGCCACGTCGCCGTCCCCATCGGAAACTGATCCGTTGGCATTGGTCAGGATTTTTCGCTCATCCAGCTTAATTTGCACACAAGAGCCGGACGTTTCGCATGAATGAGTTTACACGAAGGCAAACCACACTTGCACCCAATCCCGGTTACAAATTCCTTCCCGAGTCAAGCTGCCATCGATGAATCGAGCTCACAAAGGCATGCCTGATTGTGTCATGCCTCACCGGTCCAAAGTCCAGGAACTCATCGTTCACCACACCATTCATAAGGGGAACCCACCACGTAATAAACAATTGAAATATAATTATTTGGATTGGACTGGATTTAGTTAGTGGCACAATTTGTAGCAATTTTTTCCCGCGTGTTCCGAACCGATGACAACCGCCGTTTTTGCTTCCGTTTTACCAACTGTGAGGCGCGCGATGAATTCTCGCATAACTTCTGATCTCGCCCTAAAAGCCATTGGTAACCATGTGTGTAGCTCGTTGTTTCTGAGCATTTGAATGGATTTTCATGTTATTTAACGACACTATGTGGAAGAAATGATCATTATCTACCTGTCCGTGATGTTGGTTTGGATGCTTATTCTTTCATTTGCTCAGAAACAACGAGCTACACACGTGGCTACCAATGGCTTTTAGGGCGTTATCTCAGAGTATGCGAGAATTTCAGCTGGCCACGGAATCGTACAGTGCGGTCGTCGGGTATGGAATACTTTGGCCGGAATATTAATCCCACTTGCTCGCCCGGTTAAAACAATGCATAGTGTACTAGTTTGGGACGAAAAACGGATACAATTTAGCCTCCATCGAATACCTTTTGAACATAATGCTATGTTAGGTAAAGAATATGAAAAATCGAATAGGCGTTTTCTTATGACAGGTTCATCTATGCAATTGTTTACATCGGTGGAGGACCGGTGCTAACACGGGCCTGTCATTTTCATAGAAGAACTGTCAAAGAGCTTCCGGATCAGCTGATATGAATCGTCATGTGAAAAGGCCTATAGGCACGATAAAAAGAAACAAGGTATTATATTCCGAAAAAATGACATTTGGTAGTGACGTCATTCCTATCGCAATCTCGAACGAGTGCAAGAGAAAGCAAAGCCTGCTCTCTTTTTCTATCCTTCTAGACTAGACCCATGCTTGGAGATAGGAATGACGCCTCATGTTTCTATTGAAAATCGTTGTTTACACGTGGGTATAGCCTACCTTGTTGTATATACCGTGGCCTATGGACCAATTCACGATTTCACTAATCTGACTTAGGGACGAATGACCTTCGGGTTAAAGTCCCTCTCAAACAACAACAACAACTAATCTGACGTTTGAGCGGTGTCGAATTCACTGGTTTCCATGGCCACATAAATAACACGGCACCGCTAAAACGTCAAATAGTGAACTCGTGCATTGGTCCATAGGCTTCTTCATCTGACAGCTCCGTGTACACGGAGAAAATGAATTACTCAAAAGTGAGTTCATTCCACACAATGCTGTGGGTTCGTGCGTTAACCTAATTTTAAGTTGTGAAGTATTGAAGTATTGAATGTGTTTCAAGCTTTCACGTGATGGCTGAGCGGAAGACCGGTTCGAAAATCGAAACTATCCGAACCGACAACAGTGTGGAGTTTACCAACAAGACATTACAGAGCTACTATCCGGCATCAGCCAACGAATGACTATACACCACAGCAGAATGGTATGGCTGTGAGTGCAAACCGGACAATCGTCGAGCGTGCTAGGCAGGCATGGGAAAAGTTATTCATTCACGTTCTTCTTTATGAATCCGTTCGGTGCATTGTCAGGCTCCAACTGTTCATTCGCAGTCGCATGATTCATTTCCCAATGAACCGATGCACGAGTTCACGAATTTGACGTTTGAGCGGTGCCGAATTCACTCGTTGCCATGGTCACGTAAATAACACGGCACCGCTCAAACGTCAAACAGTGAACACGTGCATAGGTCCATGGAACACTACGACTCTAAATATAGATGAACTATCGAAAGAATGAGTTCAGCGAATGACTAACACAAAAAGAAATGAATCAAAGCGATAGTAATTCGCGTGTATGTTTTGGATTGCAGGATTGTCGCTCAAACATTCACAAGTGACTCAATTCTTGGTTCGCAACTGAATGCAAAATTGTATTCATTCTTTCAATCCATAGCATTGCTGTTTGATTCCGCAAGTTGTGCAGTTGATGAAGCGTTACATACATATGTAGGTAGTAGAGATGGTCGGGTTCGGGTTTGAAAATTTTATTTTGTTCAGTTTTGGGAGCGGGTCGGATTTGAAAGGCTATATAAATATCGGGTAATGGTCTAATTCGGGCTTGAAAAATATCGGATTGGGGTCGGGTTTGGTAAAACAGATCTACAACCGGAATGCGTCCTTATCCATCAGAAACGATGAATGCATATACTATTTTTTCAAAATCAGTTTTTATTAGGGTGTTTCTTCCAAAAACAAATCGGATTCAGGTTCAAACACTGGCATATTTTCGGCTTCGGGTATGGTCTGGGTTTGGTAATCAATTATTGTCTCGGGTTCGGGTCGGATACGGGTTTTTGAAAAAATAAAATAAGTGATGGTACACAAATTTTGTCACGCTAAATTTCAACTTTTTGACCCCCTCCCTCCCCTTTGTCACACTTTTTGTATGAATCCTCCGCAATTTTATAAGGCTGGTCACGCTTGGTTCGACCATCCCCTTGGAGCGTGACATTATTTGTGCATGGTACACTGATAAAAATCCACACGCTCGATCTGTGTGTTTAAAATTATGGATCGATTCATGAACGTCCATATCGATTTGCTATGATTTTCTTGCAAACTTCGTGTGTGTTACACATTAAATTCCTGTGTTTTGCTTCATGGATTGATTCATCAACCGACAACAGGGATTCCATATTTTTTCCACATAAGTTCCCGAAGCTTTCTCTTCAGATTCGTATGTGTCAACCTATGGACGCATAGATCATCACTCCAACACGGATTCAGTGTGTTTTGCTTATGGTTATCTTGTGTCATAATCATCATGTTCAAGTTGGTCAATTCATTGATTTGCGCAATGAGATTGTTATGATGAAATCCATGAGCTATGCTATCGATTTCCATATTCAAAGCTTCTAAATTGTTTGTGATCAACCCATGGGATGCATAGTGAACTGAATTGCGGTTGGACCTCGTGTCGAACGACAGTCATCATCATGCTTCCAAAGAGAAGAAGCAAATTTTGAAGCTGAAAGTGTTAGATGAAAATTTGTGAATTCGATTTTTTTTATTAGTGAAGTTGATCGATATACGAGAATTCTACCTTTCTATAAGAAAACATTGATTATAATATATAGTTTAGTAGAAAAATCGGATTCCACTTCCTGGCTTTCAGTTTCCAGATTTTCCTGGCTTTCAGTTTCGAAAAAAATGGAATATGCTAATCCCTGGCTTCCCAAATTATGGATTTGCGGCGCCCCGCTTGTTGCTGGCTCACGGGTTTGAAAAAAAAATCAATAGAGCTTGCGACAAGCAGAGGAGCCTCGGATCCATATTTTGGGGAGCAAAAGTTTTTCTACCAAATTTCTTCTTTCAGTCCCATGACATTTATGTTCTATCACACATGACTATCTAAAGCTACTACATTTCGAATTCAATAAGCAAATCAGTTGGTTTTCATGATTTAATATTTGGAAATTCATGTTTGTTTCACATGACAACCTAATGTTGATACACATATTATTATACCGTGAAATCAATGATGAAATCCATATGGTTACCACACTCAAATCATGTGGTTTTCCTCATTGCGCAAATCTATAAGTAAAACACACGACCTTGACGTGTAGATTTTTCTCAGTGTAGTGTTTTTTTTTTTTTTTTTCATGCAACTAGGAGTTTAAAAATCTTCATAGACTGGCCTGTATATGTTCATGCTCATGCCAGTGTAATTTTTGGCGCGGTGTGGGATCCACTTAGTGCCTTCCCCACTAAAAACACTCTCCTAGGTTTAGTACCATCACCATCACCCTCCGGAACTACCTTCCGGTATTACTTCGAAGGGCAGGACAACGTGCTGAGCGCACCACTTCAATTTGTTATTCTACATGCTGAGCCCTTCGGCTCCTGTTAACAGTTTTAAAAACCGTTCAACGACGTGCCTCATGCTGAGCCCTTCGGCTCCACTCGTTAGTAATTTGTTAATACCTATTTTCGCCCTTTGGCGACCCGTCAATTTGTTAGTACCTACATGTAACATTCTGAGCCCTTCAGCTCCAGTTTGTGCACCACTCTGAGCTCATACAAAGCCCGCACTCGTACGGTTACGGCGACCATCTCCTTTCCATAGTTCAGCTGGTAAGATGCCGAGGTCGGTCCAATGATTCCGGTTGAGCATAACTTCCGGTTCGTAGGCGCCCCGACTATTCAATACCAGCGTTCCGACGTATTCTACTCGACCAGTCCCCGACGGTGGACCTAATCTACACCGACGGAGAGTTCCCCGGCGGTGGAATTTCTCCCGATACCGATTCTTCTACTTCTACGATACGAGCCGACCGGAGGGGTGCCGAAGTCAGTCCAGCGATTCCGGTGGAGCCTAGCTTCCGGTTCACTGGTGCCCCGACGACCCTCAACCGTCGCTATGACACGTCTACTCAACTAGTCCCCGGCGGTGAACCTAGCCTACACCGACGAAGAATTCCCTGGCGATGGAAGTTCTTCCGAGACCGATTCTTCTTCTGCTGCTGCTACTGCTGCTCTTCAATTTTTTTTTACGGGCCGACCGGTAGGGTGCCGGAGTCAGTCCAGCGATTCCGGTGGAGGCAAACTTCCGGTTCACTGGTGCTCCTACGACCCGGGACCGGTGCTACGTCGCGTCTACTCAGCTAGTCCCCGGCGGTGGATCTAGCCTACTCCGGCGGAGAGTTCCCCGGCAAAGGAATATCTCCCGGAACCGAGCAGTATCACTTTCCCTTCGTCCGCTCTTTTAGAGTGTCGAAAACAGTCCGGCGCCCTTCTTCGTTCGGCAGGGCTGCCTACGTCATCTGACGCTGCTCCTCTCGCCATGTCCGCTGTAGTGTTGACATAATCTGAACAACAGATCGGTTCACCGCGTTCCACTTATCTTCATTACTACACATCTTTAGGACGATATTTTCCACGTTCACGTCGTCTCCGACGATGGCAGTCATTTCGCTTCGCTGCTGTGCAAACCGTGGGCAAGTAAAGACTACGTGCTCTGGTGTTTCTTCTATGTCTCGGCATTCAGGGCACAACGGTGACCTTGCGTGGCCGAACCTGTGCAAGTACTGCTTAAAGCAGCCATGACCAGACAGGGATTGCGTCAGTTGAAAATTAATCTCGCCGTGCGCTCTAGTGGTCCATATCGACACGTTTGGAATCAGTTGGTAAGTCCACCTGCCCTTCTCTGCGTTGTTCCATTGCTGCTGCCATTTACTAAGCGTGTTGGCTCTCGCTCTGTTCCGGACTCTCCCTGTGGCTCGATCCCTGTAGCACTCGCTATCCTCCTCCAGTAGAAGGCAGATAGGAATCATTCCGGCTATTACGTGCACGGCGTGCGATGATATCGTTCGATACGCACTCGCTACATGCATTGCCATCAGCCTAAACGTACGGTTCAACTGGGCACGATTTCGTCCTGTCTTCAGTGCCGCCGACCACGCTGGAGCTGCATACCGGATGATCGACGTTGACACGCTCGCCAGTAGCCTCCTCTTGCTACTGGTAATCGCAGAATTGTTAGGCATAATTCGGGATAAGGCCGATATCACCTTTGTCGCCTTATTGCAGACGTAGTCGACGTGACTGTTGAAATTCAAACGGTCGTCCAACATCACGCCCAGGTGTTTCACTTCTCGCTTCGAGTTTATGATGCACTCACCGACCATGATGCTCACATTTTGTACTGCCTTCCGGTTACTGATCATAACCAATTCAGTCTTTTGATGGGCCAACGCTAGCTTCTTCTCTCGCATCCAATTTTCCACGGCATCTATCGCCTCCGTTGCCAGTACCTCCACCTCTTCCCGTGATTCGCCGATCACTACAAGCACTACATCGTCCGCAAAACCGACAATCTTGACTCCTCTGGGCAGGTTCAGCTTCAGCACTTCATCGTACATGACATTCCAAAGGGTGGGACCCAAGATGGATCCCTGTGGAACGCCCGCCGTAACCAACAGATTTCTGATCCCGGCATCTGTTTCATATATCAGTGTCCGGTTCTGAAAATAGCTTTTCAGAATCTGACATAGATACTTAGGCACCCTCAACCTGTGCAACGAGTCGGCAATTGCTACCCAGCTGGCGCTGTTGAAAGCGTTTTTAACGTCAAGAGTGACAACCGCACAATATCGGTTCCCTCTCCTCTGCTGCTTCTGTGCCGTCTCCATGGTTTCCACTACCATTCGGATGGCATCTATCGTAGATCTACCTTTCCGGAATCCATACTGCATGTTCGATAGACCGTTCTCGTTCTCCGTATACTTCGTAAGCCTGTTAAGAATCACTCTCTCCAACAGTTTTCCGACAGTATCCAACAAGCATATCGGCCTATATGCAGAAGGATCGCCGGGCGGCTTACCTGGCTTTGGTAGCAGCACCAGCTTTTGTCGCTTCCAAATGTCGGGAAAGTTTCCGTCCTCCATAATTTTTGCAGTGTAGTCCTGAACATGTCTGGATTCTCCTGGATTGCCGTTTTAAGGGCCAAGTTTGGAATCCCGTCCGGACCCGGTGCCTTCTTCACTGGTAAGGCTTTCGATACCACGACCAGTTCCTCGTTCGTTACACGGGTCTCTTCGTCGTGTACATCCTGTTCATCGTACGGTGTAGGTGGCCAGACCGTAGGCTCGTGCGTCGGAAAAAGAGTTTCGATAATAACCTTCATTTTCTCCGGACATCTGTCGGGTGGTATTGCTGGACCTTTCATCTTTGCCATGGCCACTTTGTAGGCATTCCCCCACGGGTTTTCGTTGGCATTGCGGTAGAGCTCTTCCTGGCACGCTTTCTTGCTGAGCTTGATTGCCTTGTTGAGTGCGGCCCTTGCCGCCCTATAGGGCAATCTTCTTTCCTCTCTTTCGATGTTGTTGCTAGCCCTCTGCATCCTCCTCCTAGCTTGGAAGCAATGTGCGCGTAGGTCACCGATCGTCGAATTCCACCAGTAGGCTGGTCGTCGACAGTTTCTAGGTTTCCCCATCCTCGGCATAGTTGCATCGCACGCCCGCGATAGGGCTGCAGTCAACTCCTCTGCGCTTAGGTTTACTAAGTTATTCTCACGCCTCATCGCTTCCACGAACACGTCCTTGTTAAAAATCTCTGTTTTCCGCTCGTATATTTGGGCTCCACTCGATTCCATCTGCACACAGCGCCCAAAGCGGTACCGAATCGCTTGGTGGTCGCTGTGGGTGTAATCCTCGCATACTCTCCAGTTCATATCACGTATCATTCCTGGGCTGCAGAAAGTGACATCGATGATAGACTCTCGACCATCCTTACGGTAGGTGGTGGTGGTACCGTCATTGGCGAGATCGACGTTCAACTTAGCTAGGGCCTCCAGAAGGCTGCTCCCCCTTGGGTTCGTGAGGCGGCTGCCCCATTCGACCGCCCAAGCATTGAAGTCTCCAGCTACTACCGCAGGTCTTCGGTCGGTTAGCTCTTCCGTCAGTTTGTCCAACATCCGGTTGAACTGTTCGATCATCCATCGTGGAGGTGCATAACAACTACAGATGAAGACACCGTTGATTTTGGCTATAACGAATCCTTCATCTGCGCATTGTGCATGGTAGTGTGTGTACCAATAATAGTGGTAGTGTGGTTTTAAGACCTTTGATCAATATTTCAGCAATATTATGTTGATAAAATTTTAATGGAACAACTATTTACTACCTAAAACTATCATCAATTTTTATGAAACATGACGATAGTTTTGTGATGCTCCCAACAACTTTTCACTATTTGTGAACCATGTGAATATTTTTTTGAGCTTTATTGAATTTTTATGTTGTTCATTATTTTATTGTTGAAGTTGTTCCAACAAATTTAAATGACTAATTGTAGACATATGATGGTTGTTAAAAGTGCCAAAGACACAACATGTATGTTGCAAATAAAACCAAAACGTGAGTGTCCGCCCCTAGCGCCGCCCGTCTGGCGGTATTGTTCAGATGTTTAAGATTCTTTATTTACAAAAACTTATGTAATATTTGGAAAGAATGCTGATGTGTAAAAATATGATCGATGTTGGTTACACACTTTCATATTGCGACTGCATTTAAAATCCGGAATCAAAGAATCGCGTAAAGCAGCGTCCATTTATTACGTAACGCTAAAATGAAAAATTTAAATTTTTTGTGCGAGCCGTAACGCTTGAGCCTACCCCCTAGAGCGTTATGTAATTTGTGGATGCTGCCTAAATCAATTTTTCTGCGTTGAACCTTACGCCCGGCATAGAGTGCTACACTGCGAAGCGCACCCTGTTCGACCTAGCTCCGATGCATGGATTCCGAGAAAACACGTTTTCGCGAGCCAAAAACTCAAAATTTAAAAGTATCGCAGTTGGCCAATTTGCTTATTTAGTTTTTCTTTTTGTTATTTTCAAAACCCCATTTCCCTCTGCTTTATGATTTCATAACGCTCATTCAAGAATACCCTACTTCGTTTAGCAAATTTGTTTTAATGGACCAATGCACGTGCTCATTCGTTGACGTTTGAGCGGTGCCGTATTATTTATGTGACCATGGGAACCAGTGAATTCGGCACCGCTCAAACGTCAAATTAATGAACTCGTGCATCGGTTCATAGGACTTTCTCTCGTCTGCTAAGCCAACTTTTTTTTGGTATTGAACACGGTAAAAAATCAGCACGTTCGATTGAATAGATTGATCACTTGACTCAATTCAAAACACAAATCACCATGATTTAAAGAGTTTCTACTTTGGATTTGCTCTACTGTCTCTAGAACTAGACTCTGAAGTGAAAAGTCGTTGATTTTGAACATCATGTCTTTTGTATGAGAGCAATCATTGACAGCTCGTTGTAGAAATTGATTGAGATCAATTCAATCCGTTTCAACACGGTAAAAAATCAGCACGTTCGATTGTATAGATTGATCACTTGACTCAATTCAAAACACAAATCACCATGATTTGAAGAGTTTCTACTTTGGATTTGCTCTACTGTCTCTAGAACTAGACTCTGAAGTGAAAAGTCGTTGATTTTTAACATCATGTCTTTTGTATGAGAGCAATCATTGACAGCTCGTTGTAGAAAGTGATTGAGATCAATTCAATCCGTTTCAACAGATGCGAGTTAGTGTCGAGGTAAGACACTGGACTTGCACTCCGAAGGTAGGTGGTTCAAATCTGGGTCAGGCGGAAATGTTTATTTTAATTTTTTTTTTATTTCAAATCAAAACATGCAACGTTGAATTCAAGTGCTGTAACCTTGATTTTGTAAAGATTCAACAGTAGTGTAAATCCAAGTGCAGAACTATTGATAGCATGGTGCCTATTTTTTACCGTGAACAGTTGCGAGTTAGTGTCGAGGTAAGACACTGGACTTGCACTCCGAAAGTTGGTGGTTCAAATCTGGGTCAGGCGGAAATGTTTATTTTAACTTTTTTTTATTTCAAATCAAAACATGCAACTTTGAATTCAAGTGCTGTTACCTTGATTTTGTAAAGATTCAACAGTAGTGCATATCCAAGTGCAGAACTATTGATAGCATGGTGCCTATTTTTTATCGTGAAGTTTATATTATCAGTTGTGTAAATTGCGTACGAAACGTTTACCCTTCTTGTAACAGCAGTAACGAAAAATCCACCCCGTCACCCCCCCCCCCTTTTTTTATGTTACGTAATTTGTGTACAATGTCTTGTTAATTGTGCATCCCCATCCAGTAACTAGAAGCTGGACATATTCCATGCAAAGAGTCGTTTTAATTTATTTTGTTTGTATAGGTCAGATTCCAGCATAAAGCGCGACCAACGAACGTTCGAGGCAAACAATCCTACAAACGTTCCCGAAAGAATCACGGAGAATGAAAGATTGCATTCACTTGTGATTGTGTTGAGATACATTCGCAGCGCGACTCATATTGATGTGAATGAATCAACAAATGAACACACACATCAGAGAGTGTTGGTTAATTTTTCTTGTCTGCTTTTTATCTCTCTCTTCGGGATGAACGCGCGACACTTTCTATGTAGTGTTGCTGTGATCGGGCTTCACAGGTAACACACACTGGCTCAGGAGTGCGAAATGAATGTAAAGTGAAACGATTTTCCCATGCCTGGTGCTAGGTACATGCTATTTGAAGCAAACCTGCAAAAATCCTTTTGGACAGAAGCGGTTTCGACGGCAGTGTGCCTCATTAATCGATCGCTGACCCGCGGTCATGGGATGGCACCCGAAGAGTGCTGGAGTAGAAACAAGCCGGATTTGTCAAACATTCGGATCTGTGGAGCAATAGTTCATGTCCCGAAACCAAAACGTCATAATTGGGATACAAAGGCCCATAAATGTCGTCTAGTTGGATTTGTTGAAGACATGAAAGGCTATCGTGTATACGATCTAGTAACGAAGATAATATCAAGAAGTCGAGATGTAACGTTCATCAACAAGAGCGACGTTGGTACCCGGCGGCAATAAATAACAGCAGTTAACCTTTGATCATTGAACTTGACGTAGAAAAGGTGGTATTGTTTCCAAACCAAGAAGAAGCCCCGGCGTACATCCAACTCCCGTGGATAGTGCAACTGGTCCAATTGAAGTCGAAGAAAGCAATTGGGATGAAGATGAATTCGAAGACACAGCAAGCAATATCAGTAGTTCTTCACCAGATACCGTGACTGTCGACAAACTTCAAATCCAGGCAAGTATAGAGATTTTACTATTCCGGGCTAAGGTTTGTCCTGTTCTAGTTTTTCCCGGATTTATGCAACCGATGACAACAATCCATTGAATTCCGAAGTGGCGGAGAAACCCGACTAAGGGTACATAACAAAATTATATCAGCATATGTTATTATGTTATAAGTTTTTTTCGAACATAGGTTGTTACAAACTTGATACAGGATGTTGTTAAAATAACTAAAATTATAACAAAAAGTGTATTAATAGTAACATAAACATAACAAAATGTGTTTTAATTCTATCAAAAACATATCAAACCAAGTTATGATGTTTGAAACAAAGTATCAAAATTATAATACTGTTCGATATACGATAATTTTGTATACTATTGAAATGCATAACTATCTATTTATTTTGTTATAAAGTTGTTAAAAATGAACAAAAAAAATATCTTAAAGGGAAATAAAACACATTATGTTATATTTCTGTTTTATTATGTTCTATGGATAACGGAGCCTAACAAAATTATATGATAATATGATATACATATCATAATATTTTATTATATTTTTGTTAGAAGCCTCTAGTCGGGAAGCCATTCATCTGTGGGACCTGAGCGCTTGATCAATGAGTTGAGACGATTCTGACAGATAGAAGGTTGTCATGCAGGAGGAGTATAACGCTCATAATGCAAACGAAAAGTGGACCATGACGTAACTTCCTGAGAATAGGAAGACGATTCGTTGCCATCGGGCCTACAAAACGAAGTTGGATGCCGATGGAAACCTTTATTAACACAAGGTACGACTAGTAATCAAAGGGTTTTCGCAGCGAAAGAAGGTAGACTATAACGAAACTTTCTTCCCTGGTAGTGCGTCACAGCTCTATTCGCCATGGTGGCGAAACACAATTTGGAGGTTCAACAGATGGACGCTGTCACCGCCTTTATCCAAGGTGAACTGACGGAAGAAATCGTCATGGAGCAGCTTCCACTGTTCGTCAATCGGCGGAATCCATTGCTGGTGTGTTGCCTCAACAAGGCGCTGAACGGGCTGAAACAGTCCAGTCGGGTTTGGAACCAGAAGCTGGACCACATGCTGAAGCAGTTCGGGCTGACTCAAGTGAAGTACGATCCCTGCGCGTACTATTCGCATCTAGGGGAGCAGCATGATATTCGTGGCTGTCTACGTGTAGGTATGACTAGCAAGACGGTCGAATTGGTTCGATGAAGTGTAGGAAGTGGAAATAGGAGATCTGGTACTGATCGTGAACGGTGCAATACGGAACCAGTGGATGAGAGGAAGAGCGGACAAGGTAGTTACAGGAAAAGATGGAAAAGTTCGGCAAGTATGGGTGCGAACTGCGATCGGCGTGCTGAGAAGACCTGTAGTGAAGGTTGCCCTACTAGACGTCGTAGATAGTGGAAAACCTGACGTTAGAAGCAGTGGCTTTCGGGTGGGAAAATGTAACATCACGACAGTAACCTCTCGGCCGGCTACCAAAAGTAGTTTCCACAGGGTGTGCTGTTGCGCCCGAAAGTAGAAGTGACAGAAGGACAGTCATAAGATAAATCGAAAAATAGCTAGGCAAAAGTGATAGAACTTAGCATAAGGCATTTCGCACAAATTCGTAGGTAGTACAGTCCTATAGGGTTGTCTCCTTCCCGTTTGTTACCGTCAAAAAATTGGGAATAATCTCTAACTCTTAGACAAGATTGACGCATCCTCCTATAACCGAGAGCTGTCCTGGCCACGTCCTTGCAAAAGCTGGGGAATGGGAAAGGCTAATAGATTGAACACTTACTTAAGAAAAATGCAGAGAACTCTATGACCTTTCATAGGTATTACGGGATGTTGCGGAATGTTGATGAAAAGGGTAGTGCCATAGGATACGTTCGGTAGACGTTCTGGCCGAAAAATGGGTAACATTAACGCATTGGGATCATGCGCTGCTGATCAGAATCTATGTATGGTTGACGCAAAAGTGGTAGGCACCACTAGAATCCTCGTAGTTTTAGAATCATTTCAAAAGCTATTTGATACCAGCCGAATTGTGTCCGCTTGTCTACCAAAATAATACACTGTGCGACGGAAGGCCAACCGCGCTGCTGGAACGGAAAAACGCAAAAACGATTCCGTTTGTTGCCCTGCTGCTGGTTGGTCAGCGTGGTGAGCACCAGGATTTCGATCACGGTTTCCAGTTCCTCTGGTCTCTCGGACTGAGGCCGTACGAAACTGATGGGAAGTAAACGAGTTTTGTATTTTTGCTGCCAGCTTGGTTTTTTGTTGCATTCTGCAAAATGCTACATTGGAGCAATCGTCGATTCATGGTGCTCCCGATACTTCTATAAGCAGAAAAAACTTCCTAAAATCTGACCTCACCAGTCGTTTTCAATGCGTAATCGTAGAGCCCATTACGAAATTCGGCCCTTTTGAAGATATAATTCCACAAACTCCAAAGAAATTGGTGATTTTGAACGTTTTTTCTTTCATTTACCGTGGTAATTAGAAGAAAAATACATTAAAACTTGGTTCAAAGTTTATTTGATTACTCGATGAAGTTTTAAATCAAAAATTGACAAAACTTCGAGTTCCGGCCTTCTTTAAGACGTAATGTTGCCAACCATGTTTTGTCGAACTTTTGATACAAAACTCTGCCCAGAGTTTATAAACAACTAGAGAAAGCAACTTTTTTCAAGTTTCAAGTTGAAAACCGTTTAAATACAACTGATTTCCTTTGGACGTATCGACGTACACTTTCAAAGGGCTTTACTTTTTTTCAGTCATACAGCTTTGCCATGGAATTTGACCGGTGAGCTCAGATTTGATAGAGATTTTTCTTCTGATAAAAATGAACAGAGGAGCACCGTGCCATTGGGATGGGACAACTGAACGCCGGACGGTTGCATTCTGCTGGGAATTCTGCGGGCGAAGCGATAATAGGGATATGCGCATCGGTGAATCGACACATCTATGGTTTTGTCATGCGGATTTTCCGGCTACCCGGCAAGCAGATCAGTCGGAGCGGATACAGAAGGAGATGAACTTTTTTTCGATTACCATCTCGGTTTATTTCTCTCACTTGGTGCGGATGGTAAATTAATCGTGGCGCAATAGGGAACTGATGAAACCATATCAGGTGAACTCGCAGGAAATACAGTGCTTCATTTTTTGTTTTTCGAAACAAGGGGTGCTCAAATTTGCATGTGACATGCCTATGTAAGGCAAAAAATGAGCAATCCATTTCAACTCAGATAATCAGTTTAAACATGACGCCTGTTTTTGTGTAATGTCAAATAACACTTGACCTATTTTTTTGAAAATCCAGCAATTTCGATCACTTTAATCATTCCAAAAATTACCGTTTTCATTCATATTCCGAACCCTTAAGGTGAAGCGGCGTGTAACTGAAAGAATCATTAGAATCATCATTGATATAATAGTCGTAGTGTCGCCTTTCCATGTACATTTTCAAAACAAACAAACAAAAAATATAACATTGGTGTTAAACATATTTCTTTGTAAACACATGGGAAGTTTGGGAGATAGACGAGTATTGGAAATCAAAATCTACTCTTCAATCGTACATATCAAAAGAAAACATTCTGATTTAATGAAGGGCAACGAAATTTCTCTGTTTTTCATCACAAGATCACTGATTTGATGAATTTTTTATGATTTTTGTGATCAATTCACATTAAATGCTATGATTTTACAGATAGCAACTCTGACATCACTGCGCTCAACGATCGCGAATGATTGTGCACACACGATAGACGCGTTCCGACGCATCGCACTGTAGTGCTTTTCATGATTTTGGGTTGTCCTAATTGATAAACACTTGGTATGATTTTATGCTTCGTAGAGATGGTTTCTGTAATTTGAGACAATCGCAAGCAAATAGCAAATGAGTTTCAAGTTTATATGCATTGCCCAACCTTTCTGAGCTGAAAATTAGGCCAACGGAAAAAATGTTGGATATTTTAGACTATAAACACAGGCATATCTCAGTAGAGTGGTTCAAAAAATCGTTTTTGCTCCATACCGCTCATTCGATTCTAGATCAAATTCTGAGTGTGCTCCCAAAATTTGAGCTCATTTGGATGAAAACTGAGACTGCACAAGCCCTTTGAAGTTTATATGGGAATTACTATGGGAAATGCAAGCAATTCATTCAACCGGTCAAAGTGTTTGCCCATGTGCTCTTGGGTATTAGAACTATGTTGGTACTGTGAGATACAATAATCAGCTACAACTTTGCCGAAGACCGTTTTTAAATCGGACACCCCAGAAATTAGTTCTTGATTTTTGAATGAGTTGTAAAACTTTGGCTATAATTATTGGGCTATTCTGCAGGCATCACTGGATAAATGCAGTAAAACATAGTAGCCATGATTTGTGCGTGCTATCTTTCGCGCCAGGTGCAGCAATGTTGCCTGTTCAGAAGTTAAATGAGCACTGCTGAAGAATTTGTGACTGGATATAAATCAATAACTATTTACTGAGGCGTCCAATTTGAAAACGGTCTTCGGCAAAGTTGTAGCTGATTAATGTATCTCACAGTATCAACGTAGTTCTAATCCCCAAGAGCACATGGGCAAACACTATGACCGGTTGAATGAATTGCTTGCCTTTTCCATAGTAATTCCCATATAAACTTCAAAGGGCTTGTGCAGTCTCAGTTTTCATCCAAATGAGCTCAAATTTTGGGAGGACACTCAGAATTTGATCTAGAATCGAATTAGCGGTGTGGAGCAAAAAAGATTTTTTGAATTTTTGTGCGGTGGCGGGGTCGATTTGCAGCAAGTGAAAATCACCGCAATAATAGTTTTGAGTGTTGCGGTTAATAAAACTTTATAAATATTTGTTTTCCGTTTGAAATGTGTTCCTTTAGGGAAAGTGAATGTAAGATTTGTTTAGTGGAAGTGTTGTGAACGCAATATGAAATCCAAAATACAATTGCTTGCTGCAGAACTACAATGGAAAAGGTAAGCACCTTCTATTTACAAGTGAAGTTGTGTGAGGCAATGCAATGCGGCATAAGATCGAAGATTTTTATCGAGAATATAAATCTCATGTGTATTGTCGCTAAATTGATAATGCTTTATCTGAAAGTGTTGAATAAATATTGAAATATCACCTGAAGCATTTTTCTTCGTATAAATTATCCATAAAATCAGGTGATGAGCAGTTATATTTCATCGATGCTGCAAACACCAATACTACCATAAGAATATGTTAATGATTTTAGAAGAAGCCATTTTGTGATGACGCACCAAAAGGCCTTGTGGCCAACAGTGACTGCAAATACATCTGATGGGCTTATATTAGCTAATATTTGTGATAAATTTAATTTCTTCGCATGGTCTAACTGTTAGTTGTTGAGTATGATGATAATAATATATATTTAAACTTGTTTAGTATTGGTTTAACGTGAAAGTATTGAACAACATTTTGATTCAAATGCCGAACACTGTGTTCATTATGTCTCATATTCGGAACACCTTGATTCAAATTCCGATCAGCACAAGTAAATCGTATTCAAATTAATAATTTCGCAAATAAATTTATCTGAGCTAGTCTTACTGACCTCGAACTAGAGAATGATCACCACTTTAGAGGTATAAAATAGATTGGAATATGTTTAAATTGCATTCCAATTGTCTGCCATTTCATGATAATTTGACGACATATTTCAGCGAAACATTTCAACCAAATCGCCATACAAAAATCGAATGTTCGATATATGAGTCTGTTCGGAGTTTGAGACAAAACGGTACGTTATTGGAATGTGAAAGATTTTTTTCTGGCATTCTATTCATATTTTACAGGCGATCCTTTTTGGATTCTTTCGGGAATTAGTCGAGGCATTACAAAATGAATTTATACAGCGATTTTTGTTGTTATTTCTCCAGAAGATTCTCAACAAATTAACCACGGAGACTTAAATGCATGATACGCTCTTTGTGCTATGCTATATAACAACTTTTATTTCATAAACACCATCACGAATATCTCAGTTTGACTTATGAAATTCGTAATGTTTCTGAGGATATTCATAATGAACAAAATAAATCCCGCATAGCTTATGAACTCGCCATAAAAGCCATTGGTAACCGAGTGTGTAGCTTGAAATAAATGGATCAAGACAAAAACTATCATCACTGGGAGATAAATGAGGTTCTTCTCTTCATCGTATAATTGTCAAATTATATGGAAACGCATTCGTTTGCTTTGAGGTCATAGCGAGAAATTTTTATAATTTTCTTGAATGATGAAATACGACACAATATCATTACACGATTTTATGATTTTTTGTAAGCTTGATAATGATAGTAATTTATTTCCTACGGTTTCATTATTATCCTTAAGAAAGGCTTATTTTATTATACAGCGAGCCGTTTTTTCGCCGTTACCAAGGTTGAGAAACAGAAAATATAAAACCACGTTAATAATGTTACGCCAATTCCATGGCGTCCGGTCCATGGCTGTGTTCCTCCAATTTCAATTTTGGCCGACGCTTTCCAGATCATGTTGAACCTGATCAAGCCACCTCGCCCGCTGTGCTCCACGTCTTCTTGTACCAACCGGATTTGACGCGAACACCAGCTTTGCAAGGTTGTTGTCCAGTAGTCTTGCAACATGCCATGCCGAACACACCCTTCCAGCTTTCGCCACCTTCTGTATACAGGGTTCGCCATAGAGCCTGGCGAGCTCGTGGTTCATTCTCTGCCGCCACACACCATTCTCTTGTACACCGCCAAAGATGGTCGTTCGAACACTTCAAGTGCTTGCAGATCCTCTTCCAGCATGGTCCATGCTTCATGTCCGTAGAGGACCACCGGTCTTGTAAGCGTTTTGTACATGGTACATTTGGTGCGAGGGTGAAGCTTTCTCGACCGCAGCTTCTTCTGGAGCCCATAGTAGGCGCGACTTCCACTGATGATGCGTCTCCGTATTTCACGACTAACGTTGTTATCATTCGTTAACAAGGATCCGAGGTAGACAAACTCATCAACAACCTCATAAGTATCCCCGTCTATCGTAACACTGCTTCATAGACGGGCTCTGTCGCGCTTGGTTCCGTCTATCAGCATGTACTTTGTTTTTGATGCATTCACCACCAGGCCACCACTTTTGTTGCTTCACGTTTCAGGCGGGTGTACAGGTCTGCCACCGTTCCAAATGTTTGGCTGCCAATATCATTCGCGAAGCAAACAAATTTGCTGAATCTTGCGAAAATCGTACCTCGGTTATTGAATCCGACTCTCCGCATGACACCTTCTTGCGCGATGTTGAACAGCAGACACGAAAGTCCATCACCCTGTCGAAGTCCCCGGCAGGATTCGAACGAACTGGAATGTTCGCCCGAAATCTTCACGCTACTCGGCACTCTAGCCATCGTTTCTCTTATTAGTCTTGTGAGCTTCCCAGGAAAGCTGTACTCGTCCATGATTTTGAAGAGCTCTTTGCGGTCGATGCTATCATAAGCCGTTTTCAAAATCGATGAACAGGTGATGCGTTGGGACTTGGTATTCACGGCATTTCTAGAGGATTTGCAGTACAGTGAAGATTTGGTCCGTCGTCGAACGGCCGTCGGTGAAACCAGCTTGATAACTTCCCACAAACTCATTTGCTATTGGTGATAGACGACGGAAGATAATCTGGGATAACACTTTGTAGGCGGCATTCAGGATAGTGATCGCAGAATAGTTTTCACAATCCAGTTTGTCGCCCTTCTTGTAGATGGGACATATGCACGGATAAAAATCAGATCCCCACACCATGATTTACAAATCATGAAATTCATAAATTAGTTAGGTCATAATATCAGGATCACAAATCATGGTTCCTGGAGTCATAATCATGATTCCTTATAAGCGTAACATCCAGTGTGAAAACACTAAGCTGCGCACTTTGTTTCATCTGATTCGTATCGATCACGCTTAATTCAAGATGACGAAGCGGTTGAGTGGTAGAGTACGTGGCTTACAATCGGAAGGTTCTTGGCTCGAATCTCAATGCATGCTATTTTTAACTTTTTTTATTTTGTCGATCATAAACGGATGCGCGACTCAGCATTTTTGGCATTTGAATCATGATTCCGAGCAATCAGCTACAAAAACCTAACGCGTGTGTTGCGTTACGGCAATTTGACTCATGATATCATGAGTCCAAATCATGGTGTATTTTCATAAGACGAAAACACGCTGGAATCATGATATCATGAGTCATGATCTTGTTTTTGGATTCTGATTTCTACCCGTGTGACCCCTTGCTTCCACTCCTCCGGCAGCTGTTCCGTTTCCCAGATTCTGACAATCAGCCGGTGCAGACAGGCGGCCAACCTCTCCGGGCCCATTTGATGAGTTCAGCTCCAATACCATCCTTACCAGCGGCCTTGTTGTTTCGTGAGCTGGTTGATGGCATCCTTAACTTCCCTCAAAGTGGGGACAGGTTGATTTCCTTCATCCGCCGTGACTACGTCATGCATTTAATTTGTCGTGACCCTCTGCTCCAGGTATTTGTTGTAGTGCTGATTCCACCTTTCGATCACCTCACGTCCGTCCGTCAAGATGCCTCCATCCCTTTCGGGAAACGTTAAGCTTCTCGTAGAACTTTCGCGTTTTGTGAACGATACTGTTGCTCCATTCCTTCACATTCCGCTTCTTCCAGGCGGCGCTTTTTGTCCTGGAATAGGCGGGATTGCTGCTTTCGTTTTCTTTTATATCGCTCCATTTTTGTAACGTTCCTGGCTGAAGCATTGCAGCTCGCGCTGAATCCTTCTACTCAAAGCCTGCCTGCATTCTTCGTCAAACCAATCGTTACATGTCCTCTTTTCCATGTACCCCACGATGCTCTCGGCTGCGTTGTTGATGGCTGCTTTTATGGTTCTCCAGTAACGCAACCGTATAAATGATACGGTAATATATCAGAAGGTAGGCTTAAGCTTTGCGCCACTAATGATAATGTTTAATGTAGGCAACCAAGAAGAGAACCCCATAAAAGCGACAACCGATCGCAAAGCTTTGAGCGTGTTACGAAAAACGGTACACCTTTATGTGAGTTTTTTTTTTTTTTTTACTAAAATGTTTTCACTCATAAATTATTATAACAATCGTCCAATAAATTTGTAGATCCCTGAAGAAGGCCAAGTCCAATGGCCGAAACGTTGGATTTTAAAAAAACGTAGCGTTTTGATTCATCCGTAAGACTGAAAAGCCGTTAATTTTAGAAGTTCTCCAGTAGTCCTCAAGAGGGACTTCGTCAAGCTCGCCCTCTTCCGGCAACGCTACCTCGAGATGCTGGTCATATGCGGTGGTGACGTTCGGTTCTGTCAGTCACGCTAGGTTATACCGAGGCGGGCGTCGATACCGTACATTGCTGATAGTGATCAGAATCTAAGATAGCTTCTTACGTCGGTCATATCGGAGAAGTGCCGTCTATCGATCAAAACGTGATCGATTTGTTATTCCGTCTGCTGAGGTAATCTCCAGGTGTACCAATAGGGAGATTGTGCTGAATATAGGACCATACTTTTGGAGGCGGTGAAATCAATCAGTCGTAGGCTGCTTCCGTTCCTTAGCCGGTGGGCGTTGAACTTTCCAATAGTCGTTCTGAGCTCCTCCTCGAGCGATTGCCACGGGGAAAGTTTGGCACCGATCATTCTCAGTATACGCAGCAAAGACTCACACGTTTCTTGATCGCCTGGAGTTGAGGCTTGAAGGTGAGTGTCCAGAGTTATGCCCAAGATTCTTAGACGGTTTGTCATCGGGACAGCGGTTCGATCAATGATAATTTCTTTAGCTGGCTCTCGGCGCTCATTCGGACTGCAGTAGAATATATGCGACTTGGTCGCAGATATGGTGAAACCAATGCTCTTCGACAACTTGTCGACTGCTTTTACGGCTGCCTGAACTTTCTTGTGTAATGCGTCATGCAACGAACAGGTTGTCGTCGGCAAATAGAAGAATTTCTACTTCAACTGGTACTATGGAAAGCGCGTTTTCCAACCGGTGTTCGACAGTGGAGGACAATCGTCCTCCAACAGCCACAGGAAACTGTGCAGCATGTTCATCATCCGACTTCGTATTCGCCACGCAAGGTCGTATCGTACGCTTTTGACAAGCCGAGGGACGCTTTCAAGCTGAGTTCATCGATATTTGGCAGTAATCTCTCCAGCTCGGCAAAGTATGTATCGATGCCTCGTCCTGCACGAATGGCGTCTTGACGCATGTCGCCATGTAGCTAGTAAGTGAGATTGACCGGAAGAAGGCCTGTCCGGATTCCTGGCAATGCGGTTTCAGAATGGGAACCTCGATAGCATTCCACCAACTGGCAGGAAACTCACCACTAGACTGGCCCTAAAACAAAAAAGTTGGAAAACTCAACGGGCACCTTCTAGATATGTGCCTTAGGGTAAGAGAAAAGCATTCTCACCAGATTTAATTGAAGAGCTCAAGAAGCGTCATCTTCATAGACAGAGGGAGACGTTGTAGAAGAGGGTACCCTATTGAATCAGCACCTGTTGAAGCACCTCGCCCTTTGTTGAGAGCCGACAGAAGTTCGGCTAGGGTAATATCAGGGTAATATCAATACATCGCCGGTATTGGGCGAAAAAATCATGGACTCCCGTTCAGCTGCCGATTTTGCCATTTGGAACTATGGAGGTTAGCTTGCAGTCGCCTATCTTTCACTATAGTATAATTTCAATATTTATGCATTTCGTTTCAAAGAATTACAATTTATATTTTTAAAAGTATTGACATCCTAGCTATCGATTCCACTTGATAGATTGCCAAAAGATTTATTCTGAATGGATATATTATTTTTCATGTAATCGAAAGTCGGTTTTCTGCTTTGGGATAACTTTGATAATAAAGTATAAATCGGAAATTGAATGAATTACGGAACATACCTCTAGGCGTTTAACGCTATATGGAAATTTCTGACTTAGATTACAAAAATGGTTCCAGTTTGTAAAAATGGGGTTCGCTAAGAGAATTGAGACCGAATTCATATTCTACTATAAGTAGGCTGTCAAGGAAAAGTGACGAACTCATTATGACTTCATCAAATAGTGATCGTAGAACAGATTGTTTGTAAGCGTTGCAAAAATGCTTAAATCTTATAAATTTTCAATATTTGTATATCAATCCTCAAATGCACTTGATTCCAACGAAAATAGCTTTGACATGAAGTGTCATACTAATACTCTTTATTTTTGCATTCGTTTTGCTTAGCTGATTAACAGAAACATCGTTATTTCGTTTAATATGTTGTGGGTCGCGCACCATCAAATTTACCCGCAGCATCAAAGTAATCCCGTTTTACGGTACTTTCTTTGAGTTTTGTGTGTGAAGTTTAGCAAAATCACTGGGTACTGACCCGTTGAGCTATTTATTTGCATTAGAGTAAGGTGGGGCAAAAGTTTGACCTTAGTGGTATCATCCAAGTTTCCAGAAAAATAATACCAGTTGAAACAAAACAAATACTATACAGTGAATCTTCAATATATTGGCTATAATTTTGCTAAACAAACTAGTGTCAAAATAGTTACCCATTTTTAGTTATAACAGTTTCAAAATTGATTGTCTTAAACGAACTTTTGCCCCACCGGTGGGGCAAGAGTTCGAATCAAGTGTGGGGCAAAAGTTCGCTGGCCGAAACACAAAATATCGATACTTTCATGGCAGGCATACTTTACATCAGCCGTTAACTTAAGTTTGACGAAAAATACAGACTAAACGTTTATCAAAAAAAATGCCTAAAACAGGGTTAATTGTAATATACTCAAAAATAGCAGTTTTTTGCAAAACTAAGTGGAAATGTTAATATTTGGTGACATTTTTCGCACGATGAGACAAATTTTGCTAAATTTGAAGATAATGTGTGGATTTTAGGCAATTTGCACATTTTTCCGTGAGTATATACATGGGTTGAACTTTTGCCCCGCTGATTTGAACTTTTGCCCCATTATGGGCCAAAAATTGTTTCCAAGCATTTATGCAAAAACTAATACACCTCAAAGCGTCCTTATAATAGGCCTAGAAACGCCCTCACATAAAATATTGAAAAAGATTTTATCTTCAATTGGTTCCATGCAACGGAAGTTTAACCAAAAATTACAATATTCACGTCAAAAAACAACAAATAGCCATAACTTTTCCAAATCTCAATCGTTTTTTATAATATTTGGAATGAAAGTTTCTTACTTTAATAGCATTCGAACCACCATGACATTTACAAGTTTTGTTTTGAATTGAGCTAGAAATCCTAAAAAGAAACTCTTGCCCCACTTTACTCTACATCTTCCTATACCCGAGACGAACCTCGTAATGTTTATGTTAAAGCAAAAAAAAAATATATGCAGATAATTTGTTTTAAGAGAATTAATTAAGAGTGAATTAATGCTTTATTCACTCTTTAAATGTAGTGTAGTATACGTAGTTAGTTCTTTATACGAAGGCCACAATTCTTAAGGCTAGGCTACAAATAGTAAGAGGTTATGGTAAGAAAATTACAACACACTCCAAATCATTCAGACCACAAATCTGGAACACCAGAAAGGCAGTCCTCTCAAGCCAGACCAACGATCAAAATGTTTGCTTGGACGGCTCTCTGATTTCCTACTTTTGTGCTCTTGAAATTTTGAGGTTTGATTCATGTTTACTTTGAATCAGGCATAAATATCTTCCAGCACTAATATTTTCCATCTCTCGAACTTTTTCACAATTGGTATGATGGCGTTTTCTTCGTACCATTCTGAACTTCTAACATCGCAGAAAAAAAACTTTCCTATCCTATATTGGTTAAACCCGACCGCAGCAAAACTGATATCTGACTGTATTTGCTGCTTTCTGAGCAAAAGTGAGTAACTTACAGAGTTGCTCGATGCACATAGCCTGCTCAGAGCAAAGCTGTCCTCCCCCTAAGGTGCAATTCAACCATACTGCAACTTAATTGAAACAAACTTCTACCTGTCATACACGTAGCTCAGTGCAATTTTCTCGGAATTGGAATGGATCTTCTTGAGATGTAGGTATGGGAACGAAAATTGAATGCAAGTTGCGGATGCTTTTATTGAAAGTTATTTGAACCATAACATTCAAACCGGCATTCCGGGAGAAGTTTCAAGAGTTTGTTTGAAAAGTTGCTGAGAACAACTTGATAAATTTGACTTCATTGCATTGCTATTTGCAAGGGAATTTTGCAGCAAATTTTGTCGTTTCAAAAATGTTGAACGTGAAACAAGGAGTAAAATGCATGTTCATTGGAACGGCAATGAAACTTTTTGCAATTTCTCATCGTAATAGGCTGTTTTTCATCACGCCATTTGACATGATGAAAAACAGCCTATTAGGGTGAGAAATTGCAAAAACTACTATTATGAGCCTTGATATTGATATGGAACCGAACTAGAACCAGATAAGTTACAGATGCTTTTATAAATACACTATTGAAACCATTTTTGAAAAGTATTTCTTTGCAAAATGTTTCGCGTGCTACTTGGGGTGCGCGGTATCTTCTGGTAACAATCTGTCACTTGCCAGTGGCACGCTTTGTCCCACAGTATCATCTGCTGTCGAAACAATTACACTTGCTCTGCCAATACCGACAACCGTATTGGCACCGCACTGGGAAAGCGCATTGTGTAATGTTTCTAGGATGGATTCTCGAAGAGCCTTCTCCGGCAGATGGGGGTGATGCGGCGTATCCTGAAAGAATATCCTGTGCAGCAGCAACCGTTTGTGATGGGAAATTAGTAAGACTGACCTGTGGGACGTTTTGCCCCACAGTGACAACCATTTCCGAAACAACTCCGAAATATCTCGGTGAATTTTGCAATGTCGTAGTGGTGTTTAAAGTTTAATCGGCTACGGAGGTGAATTCGTCATCAATGGGTTGAGGTAAGACGTCCCGAATGACTCCTCCACACTGCCGTACTTGCGTCAGTAGAGGTACTACACATTCCCAACTTCCGAGCCGAAATGTCTCAAGGTCCATGTTCGTGCGAGGATCGTCGTTGTTTTCCGAACCTTGCTTCGAGAGTGGGGTTATCGAAGACGCTGGTTAGGGGTCTCCGATGCCAAGACTCTTCGCCGGAATATTCGCTGTTAATGGTACCCGTTGTAATGTACGGTTTACTCAGTTTACTGCATTGGGATATGGACTGCCAGAGAAAGTATTTTTTGGCGAATTTGTCCATTTTTTCTTCCTTATGTCTTCCGGAGCATCAAACCGTGATTTAACAACGTAGAACTCCAGCCCCGGTATCTGATTTGCGTCTGCCTTGATGTAGGTTTCGTCATCCATAACTACACATTTCGGTTTCGTTAACCACTTTCGACGCAGCTTCCTTGTGCGGGATTTGGCCGCCATGTTTTGTTGATCACGCCGGTTCGGTGCCTTCCGGACCTCGGACACACGAAGCCCAGCTCGTTTCATGGTTTGCTGAACGAATCAGGCGGAACACTTGGCCTTCTGAGGCGCGTCGCGAATCGAAAGATTTGGATTACGCTTGAAATAATCCAACACCTTCCGGGCCTTCACAGGGTCAGCTGTCTTCGATTTTCTTTCACTTGAGGGATCTTTTGAGGGGTAACGAGAAAAATCGGTGAAGAAATGTAGGAGTTATGAATTTACACCTGAACATAGCCAATAATCTAATACATTCTATACAGTTGTTTATTTGTTTATTTGCAGGCTGATTGAAAATTTAAGAAAACAAAATCAGAGGTTGAGAACATATTTAACTGAAATATTCAATTTAGTTTCAAGACAACACACATTCTCAGTATTCTCACCAAAAGTTCTCCTTCTGATCATCCCTGTGTCGATTTTCTCCGAAAACGAAAAAAAAATCCATCCCGTAGAACCGTTCTCTCACTACCACCATCCCCAGTTAACGCATCCAAAAGCTACACGGGAGCTGAAAGCCCCATGAAGAGTGCATAAATTGTAGGCAGATTGTTTTTCACTCACAGGTGACAATGACAATCACAACATAATTACGACCACGCTGTGTGGACTGCACTGCTGTTCGGGGCTCTTTTCGGAAGAGCTGCCATTTGTCAGAGGAGCTGTATAGCATCCATACCCAGTAATTCACCAAACCGGGTAACCGGCCCGAACGCAGAGAGAGAATTTCATTCGAATAATTAAACACAAATATTGGAAGCGTTTATTGAATAAACGGAACGTACTGTGGCCACAGTGGGATTCCCTGAACCTGAACGGAAAAAGGGGAAAATATTATGGTGCTCTATGAAAAGGATAACCAGCACTAATTTATCCGAAATTAATTGAGAATAAACAATAATTAAGTACAAATAAGCAGCAAAAAATTACAGAATCTCATATAAAAATATATTTTTATCAAAAAAAAAGTCGCGAAAAAAGCCATTTAAAAAAAGAAATTGACGTTTAGGAACTAAATATTTTCCAATAAGAAATTGAAAGTAGCAATAATAAATTTTACAGCTTTTATTGAAAGCTTCTTGATTTGTCTGTGGTTATTTGGTGCTAATTATTATTACTTTTCTCATAACATTTCCTATTTTTCTTAATGCATAAATTTTTCACACGTTTTAATAAAACAATGAGTGCTCCCTTCTCTAAACGCTTGTTAGTTCGCCTGCCAACGGAAAATTGTGAGTTTTCGTGTATGTGTGGGCGTCTGCCAGTCGTGCACTTTTCTACGAAAATGTGGACGCAAGGTACAAAAAAGTGCACGCACTTGCCGGCACTGTTTTTGACCGTTTTCCATTTTTGTTCCATTTGTAGTGCAATTCAATTTCGCTGGGACGATTAATTGGAAAATTAAGCTAACATTCAGGGGAAAATTTGTTTACGTTTTCTATGTAAACCGCTAGGTTTTACTGAGCTCGGTCATAACTTACAATTTTGATTTATGTGGAGAAAATTTTGAGCGGAAATGATTCATTCGGTTTGAAAAATCTTTGTTGTAATTGATCTCAACATCGGCAGTGTGAGCATTAACAATTATGAAGCATTCGAAGGTAATGAAAAAAGGAATAAAAATATCTTCCTCGACGGTCTGCTGATTGTTGACATCATGTTATTCTTGTAGCATTAATCTGTATGCAAATTAGTCCTGAAAAATGGTACACGAAACGTAGGTGGAAACATATGGTGCAAGTGGAATAGGTATTTCGTTTTGTTGCATTTTAAGCAGGTGGTTGTGACCGTAAATTTATGAGGTATCAACTAGACAAAACCATTTCACATTGTTAACATTCCTTATACAAGCGATTCAATACCGATGTTTGATAAGCTCTAAAAATGGTTTTCTTTTGATTTACAGTGCTAATGAAACGATTAGAAACCAACATCACGAGGGCGACTTCCTATCACGAGTAGATATAGCGCAGCAAGTTTATCCACAAATTCAATCAGAAATTTCTCCGAGAAAAATCCTTCAGGCATACCCTCAGGTGGCATTATTGCAAAGATTCCTACAAAGGTTGCTTTTCTAATTATTCAGCATTAACTCCACTGATTCCTTCAAAGATCAATCCAAATTCTCCTCAAATGATTTCTTCACCAATTTTTTAGAGGCTGCTTCCAAGCATTCCTCGGGAGATTGCTATAGCAATTGCTTTAAAATTCCTTCAGGAATGCCTTTAGAAGTTAGTTGCATTCTTCAGGAATCAGAATTCTTACAGTTTCCTTTCAAGAAATTCATCACCAGAAATTCCCCAAGGATTTCACCAGAACTTTTTTCAGGGCTTACTCCTAGAACTCCTCCTTAGTCTGCACCAGGAGTTACTTCATAGATTCCAAATGGAATTTCTACAGCGATTCTTTCTGTTATTTTTCTACAGAGTTCTCCAGGGATTTATTCAAAAACTTCTCAAGGGATTTTTCTTTAGTGATAGGGATTTATCCAATGCATCTTTCAAACATTACACCAAAAAATGCGCTAAAGGTTTATTTGAGAATTCCTCCAACGATACTTTAGATTCTATAAGAATTCACCAGGAATTCCATTTGCAATTTTTGAGAGGTTCCTCCAAGCTATTCACAAGGGATTCTTCTAGAGAATCTTCTATAAATTATTTTATAAATTCTCCCAGTGTTTCCTTGAATCCCCGACTGGACCCTACGAGGCATTCGACCTAAGATCTCTTAAGTAATTACTTCAAGAACCTGCCAGAAGTTCCATCAATTCCTGCTAGCATTTCTTGAAGGATTTTTTTTTTCAAGGAATGCACCAGAAATTATCTCGAAACTCTTTCAGGAATTGCTTTAAAAAATCTTCCAGAGATATATTCAAGAATTTCTTCAAAGAATTCTCTCGGAATTTTTCCAGTGATTTCTTTGGTGATTTCTCCAAGGATTTTACATTATTTTTTTTATAATTGTTTCCAAAAATTTTCCAAAAAATTCTTCTAAGGATTCAACCTAAAGACATTCAGAGAAATGCTTTGTTGATTCCTCTGAGTATATCAGTAGAATCCATGAGGGAATTATCTTTTGGATTTTTTAGATAGCTTCCTGATGGAATACCTGGAGTGAAGAAAGGAAGAATTTCACTCCTTCATGGAATTCCTGGTCAATCCCTGAATTTCGCGGAAATATTGGGGGTTTTCTAGAGAAAAAAAAACAACTTGTGAACCTGTCAAATATTTTGGTTAATTCCCTGGAGGAATTTCTGATAACCCTGAAAATTTCTTCGAAGGGAAATCCTAGTAAAACCATTGAAGTAATTTCTGGTACAACTTCTGGCGAAACTCTGATAGATTTTTATGGCGGAAATTCTAGCGAATCTCTGGTGATATTCCCACTGTTAACCCAGAGAGAACTTCTGGTGAAATTTCTTAAAAAAAAACTCCTCTCGCAAAAAATACTGGTGAAATAATAAGATAAAATACAGGTGAAGTCTCTGAAGGTATGAGTTGTGGAATATTTATAGGAAATTGTGGTCAAATGTCATCCCGTTCTAGGAAATTATTTTAGCGGAATTTCTGCTAAAATCACCGGAAAAATATTTGTGGAGTTTCAGAAAGAATTTATGGTGGAATCCCTTTAAGAATTCTAACTGAAATCCTTGAAGGTTTCCCTGATGGAAATCATTGAGTAACCTGTGTGAATGCAGATGCAACCCATATAGGAACCTCTGGTGGAATCCTTAGAGGAATCCCTGGAGGATTTATGAGAAGGATTTCCAGTTGGAATACTTAGAGGAAATGCTAGTGGAATTTTCGAAAGAATTCCTGGTAGAATGACTGAAGGAATTCTCAGAAGAATTCCTGAGGAAATTCCTTTTTTTGAATCCAAGGGAGAATTCCTCATAGAGGCATTGTAGGATATACCTAGGACAGGACGTGACAGCTCAACTAAGACTGCCCCGTTGTTTTCCAGTCGATAACCTTGACGATACAGAAGCCAGTGTTACCAGTATCATTTTAATGCAAATCTTATGAACAAATTCAAATATCAAGGATCAAAATTTGATTGTTTACTGCACACTTCATTGCTTCAGTGCAATAAAGGATACTGAAATAAAAAATAAACAGATTAATATTCAACACCGACAGTATTTTTAGCGAGATTGGACATAACTTCCATTAAATTTGTATCAATAAGGAATGTTAAATTAAATTAAGTATTGTAGGAATACATGTTTTGAGCTTAACATCATATATAAATAGATTTGAAACAAAAAGATTTCATGAAAAATTTACAAACTTTTGATAACAACTTCAATCTATGAACTAGCAACACGGCCGGGCTAGCAACAAAGTGCCCTGTTGCAATCCAACTCAACGATGTGAAAGTAGGCCTTTGCCAAAACGACCAATGGGAAGTGGTCTTTTTTGACAGGCAATTGGTTTCATTTTTGTACTTTGACCTGTCACGTCTTGTCTTAGGGATATACTGGTGGATCCCAAATTACTTGTGAAGTCCTTACAAGAAATTGTTGGTAAAATTTCTGAAGGAATTCCTGATATCCCCCAAAAATCCCTGGATGATAAATTTCTTCAGAAATTCCGGAAAGAATATCTTGAGTGTTTACGGTAATAGAATCCTTATAAAAGATTTCTGATAAAATCATAGGATTACCTGATAACCCTTTATGTTCCTTGGAAATATTAATTCCTTGAAGAATTTAGGGAGGCATCCCTTGATTTATTCCGGTGGGACTTCCTTGAAGAATTCCCTAGACGAACCCCTGAAAGACAAAAATAACTGGTAGAATCTTTCAGAAGAATTCAGAAACCTTTAGAAGAATTCCTGACAGAACTTCTGATGGAATTCCAGAAAGTGTTCATGGTGGAGTCCCAGAAGGATTTTATAATGGAATCTTAAAAGTATTTAAAAAGGAATCCATGAAAGAACTTTTGATGGAATCCCCGCAGAAACTCCTAATGAAATATATTAAAAGAATCCTGATGAAATCTCTGAAAAAACTTCTAATGGAATCCTTGGAAGAACTTCTGATGTAATCCCTGGAAGAACTTCTGATGGAATAGGTAAAACCTCAGAAGGAACTCCTAATGGCAGTCATACAAACACTTTTGATATTCTTGAGGGAACTCCGGATGGAATCACTAGAGGAACTCTAGATAAAATCCCTAGAATAACTCCTAATGGAACCCCTAGAAGAACTTCTGATGTAATCCCTGGAAATAGAATCTCTGAAGGAACTTCTGACGGGATTCTTATAGGAACACCTGCTGAAATCCCTTTAGGGATTCCTGATAATCTGCCTGGTGGAACTCCTTGTAAAATCCCAAGATCCTTATGGAATTCCTTTAGGAATCCCTGATATAATCTCTAGAGAAATTCCAGGTGAAATCTCCGATGGAACTTCTGATGGAATCCCTAGAGAAACTTCTGAAGGAAGCCCTGTAGGAATTTCAGGTGGAATCGTTGATAGAATCTCTGGAGGAATTCTTGGTGGAATATCTAAAGGAACTACTGATGAAATCTTTGAAGGAACTCCTGATGCAATTCTTAGAAGAACTCTTGGTGTAATCCTCAGATGAACTCCTGATGTAATCCCTAGAAGAACTTGTGATGTAAACTCTGGAGTTCCAGGTGGAATCTCTGATGAAATTTCTGATGTAATATCTAGAGGAACTTCTGAAGGAATCTCTATAGCAACTCTTGTTGAACTTTCTGAAGAGGTACTGATAAAATTCTTGAAGGAATTCCAGATGGAACTTCTTAGGCAATCCCTAAAATAAATCCTGATGCATTTTCTTTAGGAGCTCCTGATATAATCTCTGGAGGAATTCCAGGTGGAATCTCTTAAGAAATTTCTGATGGAAACTCTAAAGAAACTCCTGATAGAATCTCTAAAGGAGCTCTTTATGACAGGGGTTTTCAACCATTTTGGCTCGCGGAGCACGTTTTGAATTTAAATCGTCACGATGAGCAGCTGTTCTTCATTTCCGTTTGAAATCCGATTTTTACGCGCTTAAGTGAACTCAGTAATTCCTACTAAAATCGTGACGTGAGATTTACTTTTAAAAGTGAATGACTTCGCCTCTTAAAAATGAATGACTTCGCCGAACAAACCAATTTTCGGAATTCAACTGTAACAATTAGGCATTCAATGGTACCGTCGTTGGGGGTGACAATGGGTCAAAAAGGGATATGTTGGATTTGTTTTTTGAATAACTATCGCAATTTAACTCCAATAAACTTCAAATTTGGTGTGTATGTACTTTGATGGTACAATAACAACTGTTCAAAAAATTAAAGACAAACCCCCATAGAGGGGGTGACATTGGGTCACTGTAATTGAAATAACTTGTTTTTGAGAATATGATTTCAAAACCATTCACAACTTAAAAATATTGACAAAAAACGATGCAAACAAGACAAAAAGATATCTAAGATGTTTCACAAGTATGATAAACCCACTTAAAAGAAAGATTATACTGAAAATAGAAGAGCTATTAGAAAAAATATGTAAACCCAACATTTATCGTCAAGTTTACATAAATTTTCTTGGTTTTTCCCTCAAATTGTCCTCAAAGTCTCATCCCCATTGCTATAAAGCCCATTCAGTTTCCCCAAAGGTGTACTGAAACAGTGATTATTTTAATCCTTCGCAAATAGTTAAATTTCGGTGCGACATTTCACGATCAATAAATTTCAGGCAGAAGTTGACGTCATAATCCCAGTATTTCAGCGATCCAACTCATTTGTACTTCCGTGAGATGTTTCTATAATATGAAAACACTGATAAATAGTCATATTTAGAAAAAAAAAAAAACATCCTTTTGATAAAAATTTACGATGTTGCTGCGCACGAAACACAGTTGCTGGTTTGAGAAGTTGTCAAAATGCGTTGTATTGTTATTCAATGCACGGAATATTCAAGTAGACTTGTTTGATGTTTCAGAGATGCTGTATTTGGAAAGAATAAACACATCTTAATGAAAAAAGAGAACATCCGGCACGTAAAATGTCAAAAAAGTGGACTTGGAATTTTATTTACTATCGTTCTTGCTTGACCCAATCTCACCCCCATTTTCAATGTTTTAGACATCGTACCAAAAAAAATGATTTTTGACGTAGGACTACGTCTTTGTTTTCTATATTGGGGTGCACTTTAAAAGTACGGAAAATGAGACATGTAACGAAATTAGGGGAGATTTTGAACATTAATAACTCAGTTGTTTATGAACCAATTATTACGATTTTATAATGGCTATGGCAATTTCGACTGGAACCAGAATACTACTTTCGGATGGCTTTCTCAGTCTGGAAGTCGAAAAACGATGTTTTTTACATTCCCGACGTTTCGGCCGATAAGTTTTGGCCTTTTTCAAGGGGTGCTAAAATATATATTAACATACATCATACAACATGAAAACGTAAAACATAATGTGGTAAAACTCACTAAGGTCTATCGTCTCCCGTTATAGATAGATAGACTTCGAATTACGATTTTAGTACCATTCGATCAGAAATGTATCTACGCATCGTTAGTAATATATCCGATAAGTGAATTTTGTTGTTAAACTATTGAAAATTTGATAAAAGTTGACCCCTTTCTTATCCAACCAATCACGTTCGAGCACTTTTCGACGGTGTCGCTTCCCACTATAAAAGCAAACGGGTCCCTGCTTCTTCCCTCAGTCTTCTTTTTGCGGTCGGACTGTGAACATGGTCGGGCGAGCGCTTTGCTTTTGCACCCGCGTCACAGTCCAATTTGTGTCGTCGGAAGAGGAAGACGCAAGATTGATTTGCGGCGGCGATGACGATGGCTTGGGCGCTTCTCCGAGCGGCAAACTACTGCTGCTCGGAGAAGCGTCCAAGCCATCGTCGTCGCCGCCGCAAATTTATCCGCGCTCCCAGATTTCGACCCGTGATAAATTCAGCATCGGCGGTCAAGAAGCAAGCCCGTTAGGAGCCAAATACCAGAAGGCCCCAGAGTTGCTGATCCAAGGAGTTGCTGCTAATCGAGCGTCGGAATCGCTCGAGATTCCAAGAGTGAGCATCGTTTCCAGATTTCGACTTGTGCCCGGGGATCCACTACCCGTTGCTGTTACTGTTGAGGATTTTCCGTTTGACCATTGCAATCAAGTGATAACTTCCCGCAGTGCTATTTATCTGCCATCGGACCTTGTCAGGACCATCAAATTTGTGGAAAAGAGTTGAAGGAATAATATTTCCGACCTCATTAGATCTTATATTTCTCAATCAATCTCGCAGCTTCATACAAAATTTAATTTGTTATGAATAATTGACTATTCGTGGACGCTGCTGCAGTGCAGTCGGGGTGAGTGCTCCACATTTCACAACGATTGTAAACTAGAGTGGAATTTCCGACAGTGTCTTTGATTTGCCATATTTTATAAGAAAACTTCGATTACGAAAATGATCACATGTAACAAAATTGCGACATGTTTAGAATGCTTTTGAAAAGAAATTAAAGAGTTGTTTGTGTAATATTCCCTAATGTGTTTACCACATACTTGCTATAATCTCTTAATTCATCTCATAGCATCATACAATAATTGATTTATTACGAATAATTAACAATACGGCAATTTGAGGATATTTCCGAGGACGCTGCTGCAGTGCCGTCGGGATGCAATAACAGCACAATGTTCATCTTGTACATCCCTTACCCAGACATCAGTTTCATATAGCCTATTTCCCAGATAAGAAAACGAAGAATTTGAAAGGAGGAGCATCACCTGCTATTCTAAGGGTATAAAGCATCCCTCCTTCGTTGAATTCGGTTTCATTCTGTTTTCGCTTTCAAACTGGTAAGAGCTCCTCCAAACCTGCTCAGCTCCTCGCTACCAGAGGCAAGCTGTTTGTACGAGATGGCTGAAGAAAATCGACCAAAGCCGCTTATTGAAGCGCACATCGTCGTGTGTCCGTGTTACGCAAATTCAACAATTCAATCGGCCCTTTTCAGAGCCAACAAATGTGTTTTAAAGAGTTGATTGTGTAATATTCCCATATTTGTTCGAGATGGCTGAAGAAAATCGACCAAAGCCGCTTGTTGAAGCGCACCGCTTGTCAGCACCGCAAATCTCATCGGGCGAGGAGGATTGCAACCAGTGCGCCGTCAAAATGTGTCCGTGTTACGCAAATTCAACAATTCAATCGGCCCTTTCCAGAGCCAACAAATGTGTCAAAGAGTTAATTGTGTAATATTCCCTAATGTGTTTACCACATACTTGCTATAATTTCTTTATTCATCTCATAGCAGCATACAATAATTGATTTATTACGAATTATTGACAATACTGTAATTTGAGGATGTTTCATAGTAACATAGTTTCTTATATTCTAAGATTTCTTCTTCTTCTTCTTTCTGGCGTTACGTCCCTACTGGGACAGAGCCTGCTTCTCAGCTTAGTGTTCTTATGAGCACTTCCACAGTTATTAACTGAGAGCTTACCATGCCAATGACCATTTTTGCATGCGTAATATCGTGTGGCAGGTACGATGATACTCTATGCCCTGGGAAGTCGAGAAAATTTCCAACCCGAAAAGATCCTCGACCGGTGGGATTCGAACCCACGACCCTCAGCTTGGTCTTGCTGAATAGCTGCGCGTTTACCGCTACGGCTATCTGGGCCCCAATTCTAAGATTTCCTAGTGAGTTAAAATATGATTTCAATTTGGTCCGGGGCATACTTAGATCAATCATTTCACAGTGCTCATTGTAAACAGACATCATTTGATTTAGAGGACTAAATTTGGCGTAGTTTGTACGATAACGATCTAAAGTAAACAAATTTCTGTGACGCAATTGTCGATTAGGAGCATAAAAGTTTAATTTGGATAATAGCTTTGTTGAGTCAATACGTTGTGAAACGATATCGTTAACAAATGCGACCATGGCATATTCTCGTTGCTGTTTCAATGTCTGAATGTTTATCAACATGCATCGTGCTTTATATGACGGAAGAGGAAATACAGTCTATCCTAATTTGCGAAGTGCGTATAGTAAAAACTGCTTTTGAACCGACTCTATTCGTTCTTCATGTGATTTCAAATATGAGGACCAGACAACACTACAATACTCTAATATAGATCTCACATAAGCAACGTAAAGGGTTTTGATCGTATAAGGGTCTTGAAAATGATATCCGAAACGTTTTATGAAGTTAAGCATATTGCCCGCTTTATGAGTTATTGTGTTGTAATGTTCAACGAACGTCAATTCGGAATCCAAAATTACTCCTAGATCTCTAATTTTATCACATTTTTTAACATGTTGGTTTCCTAACCTTATTGTTAAATTCGGAGTGTTTCGTTTTATGCTATAAGTTATTAGATTACATTTTTCAACATTCAACTTCAATAAACTTTTAAAACACCAGGTATTAAATAAAAGTAATTCATTATGAAATGTTTCATAATCGTCGTCTTTCATGATTTCTAAAAACAATTTCATGTCATCTGCATATATAAGAATCCGTATTTATTTAAGAATAAAAGATACGTCGTTAACATATAAAATAAAAAGGAGAGGTCCTAAGTGGGAGCCTTGAGGAACACATGATGTGACTTGAATTGGTTTGGATTTTTTGTCATTAAATCTTACTATTTGCTGCCGGTCAGTTAGATATGATTCAATCCATTTGAGAAGCTTTTTCTCGATACCTATTTTACTCAGTTTGAAAATTAACATTGAAATGTCAAGTCTATCAAATGCTTTACTAAAATCAGTGTAGAGAGCCTCTACGTGGTTACCTTTATCCATTGCCATTAGGGAATAATCAACAAACTCCAGGAGGTTTGTAGTAGTTGAACGGCCATGTTGTGAATTAGTTATTCTGTGATTAATTTGACCAAAAATACATTTGTTAATAATTGATTCGAACAGTTTTGGAATGCATGAAATGATGGCAACCCCACGATAGTTCCTGATATCAGATTTATTTCCTGATTTGTAAACAGGTACCAAGAAAGACTTTTTTCCATTCCTTTGGAAATTCACCAGATTCAAGTGACATATTGAAAAGCCAGAATAGTGGAGTTGTAAGTTCTACCGCTATTTTTTATAAATACTAGTGGGATTCCATCTGGCCCTGATCCTTTAGTAGCATCTAAATCATTCAGACTGTCGTAATCGGCGGACCCCGATTCGGTAGGTGCCCTGACGAACTTGTGACTCTCCATTGCGATGACAATCCTTCAAAACGAACCGACCGAAACAAGAATGGGTTGCGCGAGCAATCGCACCTCTCTTTTGCTGTTCTTCGCTGCTGTCGGGGAAGTCTCAACCCGATTCCGATGGTGACCCGTTCGCTTTGCCGTCCGTGATACGAATGAGCTGCGCGAGCGATCGCACCTCTCTTTTGCTGTTCTTCGCTGCTGTCGGGGAAGTCTCAACCCGATTCCGATGGTGACCCGTTCGCTTTGCCGTCCGTGATACGAATGAGCTGCGCGAGCGATCGCACCTCTCTTTTGCTGTTCTTCGCTGCTGTCGGGGAAGTCTCAACCCGATTCCGATGGTGACCCGTTCGCTTTGCCGTCCGTGATACGAATGAGCTGCGCGAGCGATCGCACCTCTCTTTTGCTGTTCTTCGCTGCTGTCGGGGAAGTCTCAACCCGATTCCGATGGTGACCCGTTCGCTTTGCCGTCCGTGATACGAATGAGCTGCGCGAGCGATCGCACCTCTCTTTTGCTGTTCTTCGCTGCTGTCGGGGAAGTCTCAACCCGATTCCGATGGTGACCCGTTCGCTTTGCCGTCCGTGATACGAATGAGCTGCGCGAGCGATCGCACCTCTCTTTTGCTGTTCTTCGCTGCTGTCGGGGAAGTCTCAACCCGATTCCGATGGTGACCCGTTCGCTTTGCCGTCCGTGATACGAATGAGGTGTGAATGCAATGGTGTCACTGTTTTATTCCATTGCTTTGTTCGTTGGCAGGGAAACCTCAACGCGATTTTTGCCTCTGCTATTCACGTTCTCGAGCAGAGTAAGCCACACCTCTTTTACAACGAAGTGGATAATTCGCAAAAAGGCCAGACCCTACTGTATGGGATATGTGAATCAGCTATTTTTAAATAATATCAAACTACTAATTTAAAAGCAAGTTATTTTTTAACAATTTTATTGTTCATATCATTCTTTATTCTCTACACAGACCTGTCGTAATGTCTTGAACATGAATTTGATTTACTCCAACATCCCTTGAAATCTCTGGAAGGTATGAAAAATATCCAAAATCACGATCATTATCAGAGAAGTTCGTGTAAGTTTCTTGAAAAAAAGTTACAAAAAGGTTACAAATATCTTCTGAGTTATTTCCTTCTTTGTCGTCTAATGTCATTTTTGATGGGAAATTGTTTGAATTAATCTTTGATTTGACATAGTTGAAGAAATTCTTTGGACATAACTTGACTTCATTTTCGGTTTTTATGTTATAATCTGTAAGTGCATTAGAAATAGTAAAATTTAGTTGATCACAAATACTTAGATACTTTTCTAAATTTGCTTGACTATTATGTGCCTTGTAGGTTTTGTGTGCTTTTTGTTTGCGATTTTTCAAAATAATGATTTGCTTATTGGACCACACTGGATTTTTTGAGCAAAAACCTCGTCTTTTACGTTTGAGTGGAACTTCCTCCTGAATTACCTCCGACAATATTTTGTAGAAGTTTTGTACGGCACTTTCAATATTTACTTCTTTTTTGAGATTGGATTGCTAGTTTACTCTATTTATTTTGTACCTGATATTGTCATAATTAGCCATATTTTAATCAAAAACATACTCATAACTACAGTCGTTGGGATTAAGGTTACTGTGTAGAAATATGGAATATTCGATTGCTGTGAAGAAACGCTTCATATTTCCATAACGGAGAAACAGATTCCACAACATAAAAATCCTCACATATATTCGTTAGAAGTAAATCTAAGAAACAATTCTGTTGGTTTTTGACTTGATTAATTTGGTTGAGTCATAGGAGTGCAATTTTCTCAAATATAAATTGTAATGTTTCATTTTCACCAACAACTGGAAGAAGAATGCTCTCATTATCATAATCTGGAATAAAATCTACATTTCTTTGATTGAAGTCACCATAAATATGAATTTTAAATTCATACCAGTCTACCAGTCTTATGAGCGTTTTGTATATCGTGCATTTGGTGCGGGGGTGAATCTTTCTTGACCGTAGTTTCTTCTGGAGCCCATAGTAGGCACGACTTCCGCTAATGATGCGCCTTCGTATTTCCCGACTGACATTGTTGTCAGCCGTCAACAAGGATCCGAGGTAGACGAACCTGTTCACCACCTCGAAGGTATCCCCGTCTATCGTAACATTGCTTCCTAGGCAGGCCCTGTCGCGCTCAGTTCCGCCAACCAGCATGTACTTTGTTTTCGACGCATTCACCATTAGCCCGACTCTTGTTGCTTCGCGTTTCAGGCGGTGGAACAAATCTGCCACCGTTTCAAATTTTCTCCCAGTAATATTCATGTCGTCCGCGAAGCAAACAAATTGTCCGGATCTCGTAAAAATTGTGCCTCGACTGTTAAGTCCGGCTCTCCGCATGACACCTTCAAGCGCAATATTGAACAACAGGCACGAAAGTTCGCCGCCCTGTCGTAGTCCCCGCTGAAACTCGAACGAACTGGAGTATTCGCCCGAGATCTTCACGCAGTTTTGCACACCGTCCATCGTTGCTCTGATCAATCTTGTGAGCTTCCCGGGGAGTAATGATCGACATTTGGCTGAATTTCAACAGCCACACATGCGAAAATCCTAGAATGCAATGAACGCAATAGGAAGAATCATGCCAAACTTAGGCGGTTCAAGCAGCAGTACGAGGCGTCTGCAAGCTAACGTCTCGTCATCGATACCGATGTATGGAGTTTCTGCTTGGCGCTAGGCACTAGAAACAAAGCGGAAATGTGAAAAGCTAAACGGAGTGTTTCGGGTGATGGCGAGTCACGTGTGTGTATAGAACGATATCGTCAGATGCTGTGTGCGTTAAAGCCGGTATGATCCCCGTTTGCATCACTTTGGCGGAGGATAACGAGTGCAACCAACGATGGGACGTCAGAAACGTACGGAAGATGGCCAGAGTCGGATCTATAGCGAGGTAGCAGCACGAGTGGGACTGCGCGGAGAAAGAAAGATGGACCCACTGGCTCATCCGAAACCTGTCGACGTGGATGAATAGGAAGCATGGCGAGGTAAACTTCTACCTGACACAGTTCCTATCAGGTCATGGATGTTTCAGAAAGTATCTCCATAGATTCGGACACGCAGAGTCGCCACACTGACCAGACTACCCAAACATCAAGGAAACACCGGAGAATGTAGTTTTTGACTGCGGAACAAAACGTTCAGAAGCAGCAACAGAGATTTAAACCCCGACAACATCGTGCAAAAATGTGTCAACAAGTAAATACATGGCACGCAGTGAACAGAGCGATAACGCATATCATGTTGTCGCTACAACAGAAATTACGAGAAGATTGGAGGGCGCCGGGCTGCGATCGGAGTATGCTAGATCCTCCGTCGGGGACTAGGCCGAGTAGTTCGAGCGTCACATAGTATCGGTGATGGTTAGTCGGGGCACTTGTGAACCGGATGCCTTCCTTTACCGGAATCGCAGGACTAACCTCTGTACCATACCGACTGCCATCGACTCGGTGTAGGCTAGATCCTTCGCCGGGGACTAGCTGAGTAGATCGCGAAACACCGGCAAGTGATCGTCGGGGTGTCTGTGTACCGGAGGTTGCTCTCCACCGGAATCGCAGGACCGACCTCGGCATCTGCCCGGATATCATTGGTTCAGGATATCATCCGCCGTCGGCGAAATCTTCGTCGGAGTAGGATAGATCGACCATCGGGGACTATTCTGAATAGTCAGAAGCGAGTCATCGGTTTGAGTCGTCGGAGCGCCAGTGAACCGGAAAACGCCAGTGAACAACGCGTAACGTTACCGGTTTCGGGAGATATTCCTCCGTCGATGAACACTCCATCGGAGTAGGCTAGCTTCACTGTCGGGAACTAAGCCAAGTAGTATCGATTACGACGAATCACCGGCTTTGGGTCGTCGGGACACTTGCGAACCGGAAGTCACTCTCAACCGGAATCGCAAGACCGACCTTGGCATCCAACAGGTCCGCCCGAAGAGCATGACGAAAGTCCGAAGCGCAGTAAAGTCCGGAGAACCAAAAAGCACAGGAGCATATATTATAAAAAGTCTCAAATGGCCCAGGCGTGTGGCCGGCCCCAAAATGTAAGTGATGGAACAGAGACAAATCGCACCCAGAGCGAGTAGGGTTAGAGGAGACGAAATGGCGTTGTGGCATCAACAAGCTCTTAGCCTCCTGAAGTAATACCATGAGGTAGTTCCGGGAGGACATCGGACTTGTAGCCCAAGCCATATAAAGGTGGCGTGGTACAGAGTCGTTTTTCCCTTTTTTGTTTCTCTACACCACGCTCGAGATCATCCGTAATAGACAGTTGAAAAAAAAAGATTGAGTGAGAACCACAGACCCTAAACTCCATTAGCATCCTCGGAGTAGGTGAAAGTTTCTAGCTTTGCTAGAATGATGATGATATAGGCTGCCATCTATTGTAGCAAGGTATCCACCGGTAGCAATGGCCTATTCTAACAAAACAATTTGTTCAAGATTGTATGACTATTCGTATTCAATCATACTCCTGTCTGAAGGGCCAAAAACGAATGGCGGACCCGTAAGCAGAGACACTTACGCGAAACCCGCAAGGAAAAAGAATCTCCTTCCAAAAGTAAGTTCACACGAACAGTCGTACAATCAAGCCCTTGCTTGTCAGAAAGACCCAATAGATGGGAAGAAGAGCCCGCCCTTTTTCCACGAAATGTTAGCGATAGGAAGTTGACAGTTTCACTCTTCCTATCCATCTCGCTTCAATCGGGTGCCCTGATGGTCCCACCCAACCCAAAATGCATATAACATTGGAAATATAATCAAATAACACAAGTCATCATGGAAAGATCTCACCGGTTTTTTTTATCCTTGTTGTATTTTAAAGCTGGTCGTCGCAACGATGTCGTCGAACTATTTCACCGTTAGCTATAAAGTATCATTTATGCGAAACTGTTCAAAAACCGAGAAAAAAAAAACAAACTTCCACTCCTCCGATAAAGCGATACGAAAATCAAATCCACTTGTTGGGCTTCTCAAACTGCACTGCCCGAAAACCGAAAAAAAAAACTTCCATTCCGACGAACCAAAAGCCAAAAAATAACACTTCTGCTATGCGAAAACTGTACCCACTTGCTGGGCTTCTCCAAATGAAGATCAAGCGGTAGAGTTGCCAAAATCGAACGGGCACTGTATTAAATTTGCAACACTCCAATTGAACACCACTGTACATGCCCAGTTTTCTAATCGTACCGTCATCTTGCTCATACCCGCTTCTTTTTCCCGCTTCCGAAAGAACACTTTAATCAGTTGGTGTGGGTAAGACTCGCAAGCGAAAATTCTCCACACGTTCACCTCTCTCACCACACCACATCCACCCGTCCTACCTTTCACTACCACTACTACTGATACCGCGTTCACTCATACACTAATCGCTTCCCCCGCGCATGCTGTCGCCAATCATTTTTTTTCACAGCAATTCCACTTTTTTAAATTCCAAATTATTAACTTTTAATCCATTTTCCAACTGAAATTTAACTTGCACTCGCGACTTTGCTCTTTTCTACGTTCGGATATGTATTTTTCGTCGATTTTACTTTGATATTTCCACATTTTTCCACTATTTGAGTACCACGTTAAAAATGCACAACCTTCCCTCAGCAAGTGTCAGTTTCTAGCTTTGCTAGAAGTACACAAACTCTAAAAAAAATGAAAACTTGAAAGAAAGTTTGATGTTGCCTAACTTCGATGAAACTTAATAAATAAGTCCTAAGAAACTTTCAGAAGCTGTTCATAAAGCACTTGTTGCTTGACTACAAATGGCGGCATATGTGACATGTCAATTATGCGTCTAAAGCTTCCCGCCTTGAATTGAGTGCTTCAATAATTGAACCTTACCATTTTCAAACAGAAAGTGTACAATTTCCCAAACACTTTAATAGGCGGGCAATTTGTCCGTTGAAATGCGGCGGCGGCATGGTGAAAAGCTAGTCTACCTTCCACCAGACAGAGCGAGGACTTATACCTACATCTCGTGCCAGCAGCCGTGTCCCGTCAGCCAATTTTCTGCCACTCCATAGTCCTTCATCAACCGTCCAGCAGCCGTGTCAGGTGTAATTGATAGCAAATTAAGTAAAATATAGCCATTTTACGAGGTTTACATAATAACAATCATTACGCCCTCCGGGGTCAGCGCGCGGAATCAATTTAGGAACATTACCGTGTATGTTGGAACTCCAATCTGCATACGGAGGGCGGGCGGAAGAGTGTCGGGGTTAGATGATGGTTGGTATAGTTGCCTTTCGCCTGCATCATGATTGAACCGTTGAACGACGACGGGAAAGCCTAGTCCTCCATCAGTTAGGCGTACCAAGGGCAATTGGCTATAGAAAAGGCCAGCGCTTAGCGTTGATGGTGCCGACCAGGGTGCTGAGAAGGTATCGATGTCGTTTCCATAATCTATATGGGGACAGCATGTAGATTGCGGATTCAGTTTCCTTGTTAGACGGCAACGTAGAAGCCACAGGGAAAACGTGTGCGATTTCAGTTTAGCCTCCACATGAAAGAAGGCTTTACATTCGATGTTTGCCAAGATAAACTGTTGCATGTCGCCTGGGATGTATTTATCCTTGTACAGTTTTACGATATGTGAATATGTAGACATACTTACGATGATAGGCAATGGTTTGGGTACATATGTTGATACCTATAATCAAAACACTTGAGTACTAACAGTGCTGGATTTGAGATTCATGAGACTTGGTCAGACCTCTAAAAGGGAGTCGTCAATTCAGCGCTTTTTGCATTCCAAAAACTTACTTATTCATTTTTAATTATCAATGGGTTCTTATTTTTCTTCTTCTTCTTGGCATTTAACGTTCAAGGATCCTTCATCGCAGTCATCTTTATCATCAAAACTTTAACAGCAGTTCTTCTGCTAAAAACTTAAATTCAATCGACGAAACTGTGTTCACCGTATTTCGGTTAGAGAAGATCCAAATCCAAATCCAATCCAAATCCAATCCAAATCCAATCCAAATCCAATTCAAATCCAATCCAAATCCAATCCAAATCCAATCCAAATCCAATCCAAATCCAATCCAAATCCAATCCAAATCCAATCCAAATCCAATCCAAATCCAATCCAAATCCAATCCAATCCAATCCAATCCAATCCAATCCAAATCCAATCCAAATCCAATCCAAATCCAATCCAAATCCAATCCAAATCCAATCCAAATCCAATCCAAATCCAATCCAAATCCAATCCAAATCCAATCCAAATCCAATCCAAATCCAATCCAAATCCAATCCAAATCCAATCCAAATCCAATCCAAATCCAATCCAAATCCAATCCAAATCCAATCCAAATCCAATCCAAATCCAATCCAAATCCAATCCAAATCCAATCCAAATCCAATCCAAATCCAATCCAAATCCAATCCAAATCCAATCCAAATCCAATCCAAATCCAATCCAAATCCAATCCAAATCCAATCCAAATCCAATCCAAATCCAATCCAAATCCAATCCAAATCCAATCCAAATCCAATCCAAATCCAATCCAAATCCAATCCAAATCCAATCCAAATCCAATCCAAATCCAATCCAAATCCAATCCAAATCCAATCCAAATCCAATCCAAATCCAATCCAAATCCAATCCAAATCCAATCCAAATCCAATCCAAATCCAATCCAAATCCAATCCAAATCCAAATCCAATCCAAATCCAATTCAGATACATTCTTTTCCTTTGTATTAATCTAAATTTTAAAATAAATTGGAATTTCTGCCTCGAAATGACATTCTGAGCAAAGCACCTTTCATCTACCCTGTACATCTTACGCAACAAGATGCTCTGCTTAAATGAAACATTGTTAACCTGGGATGCAGCTGGACGGGTTGCGGCGTTGATTCGTCGGAACTCCAATTTATATCGCATTATTAGATTGCTTCAGAGCGAAAATATATTAAGCCGGCCCATAAAACCGTCGACTCCTTTTCAGCGCGTAAACGATTGTGCCGTCGGTAAAATGAAGTAAATTATACATTTTATTAATATTGATGTCTGTTACAAAGAAGACCGGATCGGATGGCGGCGATCCGCTCTGAATGGGTCCCAAGCTGGCGATAATCGGCTTTTTGTGGGTCTCGTCCACTGTTGTGCTCGGAGTCTCCGTTGGACTTCTTTGTTATATTCGTCGTTTGTACGCCGGAATGGACCGTTTAATGGCTATTTTAGGACCCATTTTTGATGCTGGTCCTAAATTAAGAAATGGCACCATGACTGGTAAGTAATCTGATCTGCAGACGACCCGACGGTGGCAGCCATTGCCAGTGATCTTTCGTGAATCAGTTTGATGTTTTTACGAGTTCGCGGTAGCACATGGCCTGGTCAATAGGGTGGGGCCCAAATTTCGAAAGCTTTACTGAATTCGAATCATATAAGAATAGAAAATTCAACCAAAAATATCAAGGTTCTAGAACATCAAATTTGTCAAGAACTAAGACTAGTACCGTAAAATGGGGTGTTAAGGGAGGAAAAAAAAATTCTACTTAAAATTCGAGCAACTTCTAGTATGCCAATAATTGAACAAAATACAGTCCTACCATTCCCCCGGCGTGTATATCAAAAGCCAACTACAATGAAGACGATCCTATGGAAGATTTCTGAGATAATCATAAAAATGTGTGATTTTTGGCGAAAATGCAAAATGGGGTGTTAAGGAATTTGAGCTTTGTATATAAAACTATATTTTGCCAACAGCAAAAAAAATATATTTTGTTCAACATCGTTGATGTGTCCCTTCAACTTTAAAGGTCTCGATCAATGTAAAGATGATATTACTTCAATATAATTCAAGTTGGAACTCCTGAAAACGCTATTCCAAACTGCTAAATCTCTCATACCTATTGATTCTATTTTCAAGCAAGCTATCAGTGCATCGCACAATTGTCTTGAAAAGATTTTTATACTTATATGCAGTATTCGTGTCGTAGAACAGTGCAGAGAAATCTTGTCATGACTTGTCAAAAGAAGGATAATTTAAATAAGCTTCAAGTGTGAATAGGGTAAGTGTTCAATTTGCCTCTTAAATAAAGCACCACACTAAATTCAGAGTTCCTTAACCCTCTAATACCCAAATTTTTATTTTCGATTTAAGTATTATTTTTCGTTATCTAAAATCGTTCTAAACACGTTTTGGGCATTTATTTATTTATATTCGCAAATTTTTAAATTTTGGTTTTTGATTTTTATAATTTTTATTTTTGAACATCCCTAGCTTTTTTCATTTTTTCTTGAAGCCTATTCTAGTTGTTGATTTTTGGCAATAATAATAATTTAAATTGATACGATATTTTTAAAAATATTGAATTTTTATTTTTTTTTCGGAGCGTATTTTATTTTCCGTGTAACTAACGGAAAACAGGTTTGAAATGATTTTAATACCACCAGGCTCTTCGTTTGTGATAGGTTAGCCGTAGAAAAATATAAAAGGTACGATTTTTTATATTACACGTTAAATGAAGCCCAGGCATTTGTAGGTTATATAAGAATGCAATTTTTCAAACAATTTCTAAAAATACAAAAAAGTTTCCAAAGTCATAAAAAACTTTTCTTATATGCGTGTTATGAGTCAAGGTATAAGCCAAAAATAAAATCAATTTGATTTGCGAGCTACGAAAAAATACACAAAACTCCAAAGTGTACCCCGTCTAAAGGCGGGGTTGGGTATTAGAGGGTTAATATAAAAAGTATCAGCTGATGACTGATGCTCTAAAACTATCAATATCACTTACGAGCTATCAATATCACTTTGATTTGACATCCAACAGCATTGATGTGACATAGCAATCTAGATCATATTCACTGCAGAATGAGAATCAGAAAACAGAAGAAATAGAATTATCCATGCTTTTAAGGTTTTTCAGTGACTAACACGTAATTTCAATCTGTTTGCAGCACTGTCAAAAAAAATCATACTTATAAATTGCCATTTTATTTGCCTAATTTTAGGCTAAACTTAACCCATCAGTGATATCCATAGTCTATCGCTATCAATACACTGGCGATGGAGTAGACAGCATGATGTTGATGTGATATAGAATGATCCGAATTGTATCGCAGTCGGCCTGTACAAATCAGCAACTCTGCACCAAATAACGGATTTGCATGTAACACCCAGTGGCATGATCGAGAAAAATCCTAACGAAAATTTTCCAATATAGAGCGGAAATCGCTCACACTATACCGCACACTATATATTTTCCAAAAAGAGCTCGGAAACAACCTTATATTATAATTGTTTATCTAGGACCTAGGTAATGCTTAAAAGAAATAATAGCTCCAAAACCATCTCAAATAAGATAATCATCAATGTGAACATCTTTTGAAAATATCATCATGAAAAATCCATATTCACATTAATCAGTTTTTATCATCAATAAGTCATTTTTGGTGATATTTAGTGACTTACTAAATAGATTTCTTTAAGTTGCAGTTCAACTTCACGGAACAACTCAAAACTATATTGAAATATATTACGGCATAAATTTAATGAGTTTAGATACATGGAGAAGTTATAATAAATAATTCCTTAACACCCCACTTATTTTCAAAATGAGACTTTTTTCATAAAAGTTTCTAAAAATCGAAACCCAGACATAATTTTAAGAAGTTTTTGTCTGTACTATGATCTCAATTAAATTTCCTTATCTTCTACCTTACTCGCGATTTTTTCTCAAATATATTTCATGGTTTTGTAGATAAATGTATTTAGACCATAAAATTTGAACAAATATGTTTTGAAAGGTTTTCAATTTCTAGAAACCACAAGACTTCATATTAATAGACAGCTGCTATTACATAATGCAGTTCACAATCCTCTGAACAAATCGAGCATTTCAGGTGATTTACATATCGACTTTCTAGGTTTCTGTGTCGAACTTGATTGAGAAGTTCAATCCCTTAAAACCCCACGAGTCCTTAACACCCCATTTTACGGTATACATTTATAGCAGTTTTTATCTAAACTTGTCCTTGTATAACGAAAAAAATTGAAGTTTGTTTAACCATTTCATTGAAGGTCATCTTTTATGACTTGAAAATTCACCTGTAAATGGATGGCGTCACGACTAAAGCCTGATTTGCTGCTGACAAGTAATTTCTCGGCCTATCTTGATGCATGGGAAATTTCTACAAGGAATCGATCAAGAATGCGCTTTTCTCTAATCGCAGTACGCAGTTGAAAAGAAATGTCAGTTCAGTGCGCATCGTACATCGTACAGTGCTACACAAACAGTACTTTTCAGTGCTAAAATTAAAAACGGTATTTTTCACTGCTACTAAAACAGTACTTTTCAGTGCTATTTTTTCTACTATTGATCCCTTTACGATCCTTGTTTGGACCCGTGCCTTCGATTTTTCGTTGGACCCGTTGGCGAAAGCTAGCGGTGGTAATCCTTCTTGGACACAGTCTTGGGAAAAAACCTCTCGAAGGTCACGTCTTTCTCGTTTATTAACTAAACATGGTATCAACAATTAACAAAAGGAAGGGTAAATCTCTTAATTCACTACTTCCTTCCAAAAAAGTGGGTTTTAAAACTGCCACTACACGTGGCAAGAATGGAAGAAAGGACGTTTCTCCGGAATGCGAACTTTCTTCCAAGGGTGAAATGAATAATTGTATCGAAATGAGCAATCAGTTCGATGCTCTAGACAAATTTTCCGAACCCCAAATCGAAGCAGCCTCTAGCCCAGGCTCTTTGATTCAAGTGAGGAAGCAAAGAGTGCCGCCTATCGTGGTCAGTTGTTTCGAATTTGCGGGATTTAGGCAGGAGATTTTGAACTCCATTAGGGGAATCAAGGTTTCCTTCCAAATCGCAAAGAAAGAAGACTCTCGCGTTTTGCCGGAAACTCTTAAAGATCGTGAACTTCTTCTCAGACATCTTGAAGAGAAGAAGCACAATTGTTTTACTTATGACGACAAAACTGAACGTTTGTTCAAAGTTGTCTTGAAAGGTCTCTCAAGTGACTATAAATCACCTGAAGAGATCAAAAATGGAATAAATGATTTACTTGGATTTTCACCAGTCCAAGTAATCATTATGAAAAAGAGAACCCAATCTGGCATTGTTCGGAAAGAGCTTTCTCAAGAATATTATTTAGTTCACTTCCACAAAAAAGAACTAAATAATATTAAAGTTTGAGAAAAAGCAAAACTTATGTTCGATGTCCGTGTGACGTGGGAACATTTCCAGAAACCTGGAGGAAATTACCAGAACCCCACTCAGTGCCGTCGGTGCCAAAAGTGGGGTCATGGTACAAAAAATTGTCGCATGGATGCTAAATGCATGATTTGCGGAGGTTCTTCTCACGCTAAGGACGACTGTCCTATGAAAGAAGATACCAGAATGTTTGAATGCGCCAATTGCAAGGGCCCTCACAAAGCTAACTTTTGGGAATGCCCTTCACGCAAAAGAGTCGTTGAGGCTCGTGCCAGGCAGATGAAGGATAATATCCGTTACGATAACGGTCGTTTCCAGAATTTGCCTGGTAGAGTATCGAACAATGCTCATTTTTCAGTTAACGATCGCTTTATTAGGAATCATACCCACCAGGAAGACCATAATCATGCTCATTCACAAACAAATTTTAATCCGTCGGGTAGCCGTTCGAATCTTTCAATTTCGAATGTATCAACCCACGGTAAATCCTTTGCCGATATCGTAGCAGGTAATTTGAACTCTTCCCCTATTCGTTCCATGAGTACCCATTCTACTTGTTTCAAATCAAATGGAAAAAACCCTACACACTCAGCTCAAATCACCGAAGTCGGTAATTCGTTTACCGAAATCTCAACAGCTGAACTTCGGTAATGCGTTCGGTAAACGAATAGATTACCGATTAGTCGGTAATTCGAATATTCCTGCTCAGCTGTCAAAACAACCGAATCGTCGGTAATCGTTTACCGAAGAACGGTGGTCTTGGTGTTTTCGTTTTTTTTTATGGGAATCTCACATTTTCAAGGAAAAAACAAAGTTTGCAAATCATACCGTACACAAGTCTTTATTTCATCAAACCTGCTTCTTATAAACATAAAATTCAGAATCCAAAAGAGGAGAGGGACACAGCTGATGAACTTCACTTGACGACCGATACGGCAGCGCAATCGGAACCAATGTAATCAATCGCACACAAAAACTGCCGTCGATGGTATCTGGAATGTGAATAATATTGATGATTAATATATAAAACATACAAAGACTAGATTGACTTACCTCTATCGTTACAATATGCGAACTACTATCCAATTTAGTTAATTTATGTTGAATTAACATGAACACGTACACCAGCAATAATCCCACGGCAATAGAAAAAAATCTATGATGATTCCACGCTGTCAACATGCCAACTACCGAAGGCGGTAATCTAAGAGTACGATTACCGAAAATTCTGTTAAATATTTTACAGTTTTCGGCAACACTGAAGATTCACAGACATGTCGGTGAAAAAAATTACAGATTCGCTATATTTCACCGAAACTCAGTAATTTCAACGATATCGATCTGTCAAAAAGTGGTCGTTTACCGAAACATCGGTATTTTTAGAAATTACCGATCAGTTTCAGTAATTTTATTTACCGAACACTCACAGTCTGTTTAAGTGTGTACCGCCACAGGTAACTCCAACCCCGCTTCTTCGTCTACCGAAAATTCCAATGGGAAATCATCAGATGATATGTCTGCCTCTGATTTTAATTTTCTAACTGAACAATTGAATCTAATGATTGATGCAATGTTCAAAGCCACCACTATGACTGAAGCAGTCCAAGTAGGTGTAAAATTTACAAATCAAATTGTTATTGGATTACGTTTTTCTAATGGATCCAAATAATAATTTAAATATTTTAAATTGGAATGCTCGTTCTCTGAATGGTAAAGAGGACGAGCTGTTTAATTTTCTTACGGTTTATAACGTGCATATAGCAGTTATTACCGAAATGTATTTAAAACCTGAATCCAAATTAAAATAAGATCCTAACTTTTTTGTTTATCGTAATGATCGACTTGATGGGGCATGTGGGGGAGTAGCAATCATCATTCATAGGCGTATAAAACATCAACGGTTTTCGTCATTTGAAACTAAAGTGTTTGAAACTTTAGGTGTTTCTGTTGAAACACAGTTTGGTAAATATACTTTCATAGCTGCCTATTTGCCTTTTCAATGCTCTGGACAGCAAGTTAATTTGCTCCAAACTGACTTGCGAAAATTGACTCGCAATAAGTCAAAATTTTTTGTCATTGGTGACTTTAATGCCAAACATCGGTCATGGAATAATTCTCAAAGTAATTCCAACGGCAGAATTTTATTTGATGAGTTCTCTTCAGGATATTTCTCAATTCAATACCCTGATAGCCCTACATGTTTTTCCTCTTCTAGAAATTCATCTACGATTGACTTGGTCTTAACCGACTCTAGTCATCTTTGCAGCCAATTAGTTACTCATGCTGATTTTGATTCTGATCATGTCCCTGTTACATTTCAAATATCGCATGAAGCGATTCTCAATCCTATTAGCTCAACTTTCAATTATTTACGAGCCGAATGGAATATATATGAAACGTATGTTGCCTCTAATCTTGATGTTAACATTTCTTTAGAAACTAAAATTGATATTGACAATGCTCTTGAAACTTAAACAAATTCCATTATTGAAGCCAGGAACATTGCAATTCCAAAATGTGAAGTAAAATTTGAATCCGTGATTATAGACGATGATCTTAAACTCTTGATCCGTCTTAAAAACGTGAGAAGAAGGCAATTTCAGTGCACTCGTGATCCTGCTATGAAAATTATATGGCAGGATTTGCAGAAAGAAATCAAGAAACGTTTTGCAGATTTAAGAAACAAAAATTTTGAAAATAAAATTTCTCAATTTGACCCGGGCTCTAAGCCCTTTTGGAAATTATCTAAAATCTTGAAAAAAACCTCAGAAGCCAATACCGGCATTGAAAGAGGAAAACAAATTATTACTAACTAATTGCGAAAAAGCTCAAAAACTTGCTATGCAGTTTGAAAGTGCGCACAATTTTAATTTAGGACTTACTAGTCCAATTGAAAATCAAGTTACTCAGGAGTTCGAAAATATTCTCAATCAAGAGAACGTTTTCGAAAATGCCTGGGAGACTGATTTGGAAGAAGTGAGAACTATTATTAAAAAATTCAAAAATATGAAAGCTCCTGGCGATGATGGAATTTTCTACATCCTCATCAAGAAATTTCCAGAAAGTAGCTTATCATTTTTAGTTGATATATTTAACAAATGTTTTCAATTAGCATATTTTCCTGACAAATGGAAAAATGCCAAGGTTGTTCCAATTTGAAAACCAGACAAAAATCCTGTAGAAGCTTCTAGCTATCGTCCAATCAGTTTGCTTTCCTCCATCAGTAAACTTTTTGAAAAGGTTATTTTGAACAGAATGATGGCCCACATCAACGAAAATTCAATTTTTGCCAATGAACAGTTCGAATTCCGCCATGGACATTCGACCACTCATCAACTTTTACGTGTAAAAAATTGGATCCGTTCCAACAAATCTGAAGGCTATTCTACTGGTCTTGCTCTTCTAGACATAGAAAAGGCATTCGACAGTGTTTGGCATGAAGGTTTGATTGTAAAATTGAAAAACTTTAATTTTCCAACATACATTGTTAGAATAATTCAAAGTTATCTGTCAAATCGTACACTTCAGGTTAATTATCAGAACTCCAGATCTGAAAGACTTCCTGTAAGAGCTGGTGTTCCCCAAGGCAGCATTTTGGGACCAATATTTTATAATATTTTCACATCTGACTTACCTGAGTTACCTCAGGGATGTCAAAAATCTTTGTTTGCGGATGACACAGGCTTCTCCGCCAAAGGACGAAGCCTGCGTGTCATCTGTAGTCGATTGCAAAAAAGTTTGGATATTTTTTCTTCATACTTGCAAAAATGGAAGATTTCTCCTAATGCTTCCAAAACTCAACTAATAATATTCCCACATAAACCAAAAGCTCTTTATTTGAAACCTTCAAGTAGACATGTTGTTACGATGAGAGGGGTTCCAATAAATTGGTCAGATGAAGTTAAGTGTCTAGGGCTCATGCTAGATAAGAATTTAACTTTCAAAAATCACATTGAGGGCATTCAAGCCAAATGTAACAAATATGTAAAATGTCTCTATCCCCTTATTAATAGAAGATCAAAACTTTGTCTTAAGAACAAGCTTTTGATATTCAAACAAATTTTCAGGCCAGCCATGTTGTATGCTGTACCAATATGGACTAGCTGTAGTAATACCAGTAAGAATACTCTGCAGAGAATTCAAAATAAAATTTTAAAAATGATTCTGAGGCTTCCTCCCTGGTATAGTACCAATGAGTTACATAGAATATCCAATGTTGGACCCTAGGCCTGATGATTCCTTCGGTAGTGAACATTTTCCAGGGCCCAACACGAATTAAAATGAGTTGCCAAACGGACTGGTAGATATCCATCCATCATTGCCTTATTCGGTAGTTTGGTGACGATTGTAGTCGAACTTCTTCCATACTATTTTCCACAGACAGTTTGTTCTCTTCATTTACTATCCATAAATTCACAGTTTTACAATAACAGGCCACTTTATTATACACATAATACTACACATTTATTTACATTATTAAATACTAATTACAAACAGTTACAACACGTAAAACACATAGTTGTGCTAGTCCATCTGGACTCCGTCGGGCCTTACTACGCACTGAGAAGTGTTCGCATTCAAAGTATACTGCAGCCTAAAATCCTTTGCCTCGGTTACCTTCGGGAATTAGAAATTTACTACCCCTCTTGGGAGATCTTGGGGTGATATGGGATCGGATGAATTTTTATAATTTTTGTATGTTTTTGCCTGCCTTACTCCCAAACATCCTCACCCACCCTGAAATTTCGTAAGATTTCTGAACTGTTCTAATTTCGATACCCTTGAGCCAAAAGTAGGTTTGAACTAAAATGTTTTTCACATGCAGCCATCCTCAATCCGTTGATACGCGACTGACGTTTGCCCAAAACGCGTGGAATGGTGATCTGATATGCGCTAGATGAATTCCATTTGATGAATTGGTTACTCAACCACCAGTAGTCCATTCGTGCTGTTGTATACAGGTAGATGTAGTCCCGAACCTGCATTGGTATCCCGTTATTTCCATCGGTGACGTTCCGTCAGTGCTTATCGTAATTTCCGAGGTATTATCAGTCGTACAATTGTGCCCGGAGGAATGAAAGTGATGTAGTATACAAAGGAAGGCCTAGCTTCGGCCAGACATATACTGCTTTACCTGACGAAACCCTTTGATGTACCCGAAGAAGATGTGCCCGATCCAAAATAAGGGATGTTTCATTCATCTTAAAACTGATGATCCAATCGCTCAATGTGCCATGTTCCTTCCAAGTTGATTTGAAGTGTTGATATCCGAAGTGCATATTGGTGCGAGTGTGGTATTGGAGAAGAATTGTGGGTTAGAAAAGCAAGTGTTGTCGTGCTTCGGCCGAACATATACGTGTGTAGTACTGACCTGAGAAACCGTGTTGTTTTGCTACTTCTCCATACATCCAAACCTAATGATCGTGATCTTAGGTAACCAGCGCTTGTTTGTATTTCCTTCCAGATGTGTTCGTTTTACGGTCCATCTGCCCTCACCCACCATTGAAGCCATCGTATGTGGTCCAAAAAGTTGTAAGCATGCAGCAGATCTCATCCCTGTCCAACTTGAGTTAATTCTTGTCCGTGTAGTTGGTTTGTTGGTGTATTGATCTGCTTTTTCTATAACCCATTGGCAGACGGTTAGTGCACCGTACGCCGTCGTGAGTGAAGCTTGTTCTGCCGGTTCTTTCGTTTGGCAAATTGTGGAATCTGGGTAGAAACGTGGTTAGAGAGTTTACCAACCGAAGTGCAAGTTATTCCGTGATTAATTTGTTGATGATTTGGGAGCCAGATTTGCTAACACCCTTGTTCGCTTTGATTGGTGTGGATTTGTTGCACCGTGCAACGTACGAGTCCCTATGACCCGTATCCAGTGGAGTGTGGAACACCCTGTGTTCCAGATAACGATGAAGATATTTGGATATTCCATCGCCAAACCTCAGTCTCCGTCCATGGAAACTAATTGGAGTTTCTTCGAATACCCCTAGTATCCGAAGATAACCTTGGACACTCATAGAGTCCGTGGAAGTGTGCTTGAACTGCCTTATGCTCAAGCATCCGCCAATGGGGAAAAGACACCCATGTGTCCTTTGGATTGTTTTGAACATGCCTCATGTCCAAATCCTTAGATTCGAATTGTTCAGATGCCCCTAGCATCCGATTCCGTGGCACCCTTTGTGCCGGATAAGTAGTGGTAGTATCGGAAACCAGGGCCACATCTGTATGGTAACTGTTGGTCACTCATTTGCTGAGAACCTAGTATCTTGCACCACGGTAGAAACGCTGAAGCGTTGGTGAGCAGATCCGTATCTCACTCACCTCCTAATTGATCACTCACGAAAATGGGGTTTGATTGTGTAGATGTGTCTTCGCTGTTCCATTGGATCTTGCTGCCATCAAGTAATTTGTACTTTTCTGTACATACCAAGTGCTCTACGGGAAAGCACACACAGATGTGATAGATGCTAGTGTATATGCTTCCCATCCCGAGGAAGTGTTTGTTGCCACGTGGTTGTATTTCATCTCCGCGGTGTAAACATAGTGTTGATAATAAGCCATTCTTGGTGCCGTCGGATAATTGTGCCTTGCTCGTTGCGGTGTAGTGAAGAAGTACATGGGTATCGAAGAGGATAAATTACAAATTACTATGTGTAGATCTGTGAATGCTTCGGTGGACATATACTATGTTCACTAACCTGGGAAACCATTTACGTCGCTACCTCTTCGTACCAGTGCTTATATCCCTGTTTGGTGAAGTTCCGACCTGTGCGTAGATATGTTGAAGTTGTTTTTCGGTGTGTTGGTGTTGCTCGATCGATACCGTCGCCCTATTCGTTCAGGTTCAAACCTGGGTGATTTCTCCTGATCCCATGGTGATGAAGTTCAACCTTTCCAAAATGTTTGCTGCTACAATGTGTTGATTGGATATTGAAGTTCAATTCAATATTGTCCAAAAGTGAAGATGGCGCATTCCACTGTAGTGCATACCGCGCGCCATTCCGTCCATCGTTGCCTGTATCCAAAGCGGGTTGCATGGCGATCCGCGTATCCTTTAGTTAATCAGTCCAACTTCCAAGTCCTACCATAGGGTGTGCTCGTTCCCAATCCGGTTCGAAGGACCAAATGTTGGGGAGTGGTCCTTCGCCAGGAATCCTTCGATAGCCGAGCAGTGGGATTGATTCCAGACCCCAACACGATTCCATCCAGAAGAAAGGAGGGGGGGGGGTGCGTACGCCATACAAGTTCCAGTAGAGTTTTATTAAGCTCCAATTTACAGGCACTCAAAACATTCGCAAATACCGTACAAATACTACATTTATTTCACAATTAACTACACATAATTTACATTTATTTACAGGACAATTAATTATACAAAGAACACATTAAAATATTGGATTTTACTCCATCTAACCGTTCCCGACCGTTGGCTAGTGGGTACTCACTAGAATTGCCTAGGCCTCTTCCTATTTCTTCGTGATTATACATATTTTGCCGAATATTTCCTCACATAATTAAAGGTGTGTGATAATTGAGTGCGAGAGAATTATTACATCCAGGGTTGTAGCAATAGGGTGACGTTACTCCCGAACATCCTCACCCACCTTGAAATTGTGAAATTTCTGAAAAACTTTCCTACTACTAGTATCAGTGTTTGCTAAGCCTAATCGTCACTATTCCTAAGACAACAATCGAAAGAGTATTGGAGTGATGTTTGTGGACTGTAGGTATTCCGTTATGTTTGAAATTACTAAATGGGTTTCTCACCCACCATCTATAACCACCAGCAACATAATTGATTCATCCGGTATAGATGTTGATTCGTTAGAGTTGGATTATCCACCAGTTTATTGCTGACGAATACTACGCATGTGCAACTGTCCGTGTTACACTTTCTTCTTAGATATTTTTGGTACTTATATACGATCGGTTGTAGGATCCGCTGAAGCACCTTGCTTCTAACTTGATGATAGGTATATGATCCAAAAGTTTAGGAAAATCCAAACTCTGTCCTATGCCCGTTGCATGGTAGCTGCGATGTACAGTCCTTGGCGCGTATTTCTTCGGTTGATGATGGCTGCTTGAAGTCTACATCTATTGTAAAGACAACCTTTATGTTGCAGTCATTGTTCTGATGACTGTGTGACCTCGTGAATTTGCTAATTGTTTTAGCTGATTGATGATGGCGTGTTCATCCATTGTTGTCCAAACATTTGTGAACATATCCTCAACCTTATTCCGAATCCAGTCCGTCCTGACTCGTATCCGGCTCGAAGGACCATTATGTTGGACCCTAGGCCTGATGATTCCTTCGGTAGTGAACATTTTCCAGGGCCCAACACGAATTAAAATGAGTTGCCAAACGGACTGGTAGATATCCATCCATCATTGCCCTATTCGGTAGTTTGGTGACGATTGTAGTCGAACTTCTTCCATACTATTTTCCACAGACAGTTTGTTCTCTTCATTTATTATCCATAAATTCACAGTTTTACAATAACAGGCCACTTTATTATACACATAATACTACACATTTATTTACATTATTAAATACTAATTACAAACAGTTACAACACGTAAAACACATAGTTGTGCTAGTCCATCTGGACTCCGTCGGGCCTTACTACGCACTGAGAACTGTTCGCATTCAAAGTATACTGCAGCCTAAAATCCTTTGCCTCGGTTACCTTCGGGAATTAGAAATTTACTACCCCTCTTGGGAGATCTTGGGGTGATATGGGATCGGATGAATTTTTATAATTTTTGTATGTTTTTGCCTGCCTTACTCCCAAACATCCAATGTTGAAACATTGGAACAAATGTCAAATAAAATAATCAATAATTTCAAACAAAAATCGTTACAATCTTCTATTGCCACGATTAATGCGTTATATGTTTAGGTTAAGTTAGGTTAAGTATATTCAAAGCGTTTTTTTGCTCTTATAAGCAGGTGAAATCAACTCACCTGTAAAAAATCTGAACTGCTACGGCAAATGAAATGTAATATGTTATTAACAAAATGTTAATTAAATCTTAAATTTGTTTTACCAAATTAGGATGATAGTGTTGTCTAATAACACAGAACACCTAGATATAAGAAATAATGAATGTAATGTTTGGAATGATACTAATAAAGAAATTTAAAAAAAAAATTGTATGGAGTTTGGTTCCGGAAATGGCAGTTCAAATGGGAGTCGCTGTAGAAAATTTCTGAAAGGAATCGGCGAGAAATTTCTTTAGCGATTCCTTTTCAGTAGCAAATCAGGCTTAAATCTTAATAATTTTGACTAGAAATTTGTGTTTTCTCTTATTATGTAATTTTTATTCGTTAAAATTTACGAATTATTGATTTTGAAATCTTTGGAAAAATAAACCGCACCCTACTGGGTCAGTGATTCGCTTCTGCGGTGGGTCACACACGCGTTTGTTGTTTTAGCCTCGGCCGATTCCGAGCGAATCGGTGCGGGTAAACTGATTTGCATAGAAATTTACAAGGTGCGAGAAAGTAATAATGATCCCGAACCGGATGAATTAATTAAAACAAACTTTGTTGGATTGGACAGTGCGCTCATGGCCATGCAAATGCAAGCCATGCAGGTCCAAAATTTTAATTACGTTAGCACAAAAGACGTAATAAGAAGTTTTTCGGAATAGTTTAAATGAGGTTTCGAACTTTGCGAACATATGCAACTAAATTTGCAGTAATTAGTATTTGGATACCCTCTGTAAGTAGAAAAGGCGAGGTATTCAAATCAGCAATTATTTAAGTAGATAACATAATCGTGAGCCTAAATGTTTCTTTTTTCGATATTTTTTAATGTCTGCAACAAACTTTAAGAAGGCTATGAGCCTATGCATGCTATAAAATAATTGAATTGCTGTGCGCGTTGTTTACAACTTCCCCATGAGAGAGAGTGAGACATCACCAACACATCGCACATAGTAAAACTCAAAAGAACAAAAGAATTTATAGCACGTACAGAGGCTCCTAAACCACTATGACGAAATTGACTAGCTCTCTACGTACAACTAGTGTATTCGTGACCTTCCACGAAGTCATCGAACTCTCCCGATTTCCTGCCGAACGTTTGGCGATTCTTTCTTCCGACATTCGCACTAAGTGACCACCCCACTGAAGTCTGCCATGTATCACATGCTTATAATTACACTAGACGTAACTCGGGATAGATTTCTAGTTTCACATCGAGTATTATCCTTAGCGATCTGCCTCTTTCATGCCCATAGAGTGTCACCGAAAGTAGGCTCAGTTCTAGTGAGGACGTAATGTCAAAAAATAAGAAGATTATAAATAACAGCAAATTTCGAAAACATTTTTTTCCGTGTGTAGATTTTTACTTATCTCCTCTAGTTGGTCGACGTTAAATCAGAGGGAACCAAGTACCAATCTTGGGAAAATTTGATTATTCTCACATTATATGCGAAATTACCTTGGCTCCGTTCCACTCTGATCAGACTTGGTGAATGCTGTAAACTGCGAGAGATATGTAATAAATTTACTTTGGATGATCAATAAAAATCGATAAAACATGCAGTCAAAGTGGACCAAGTGCTTATTACCATAACAACGAAAATGATCAGCGCACTGAGGAATGCGAGGAAATGAAAAACATTTCAAGAGCTTTGTCAGATTTTTCGACATAGAATGATTATACTGCTCATCCATCAAAAGAAACTAATAAATATTAGGCTGATACAAATATCAATTTTCTTTTATGTTAAACCACCACCCCCCCCCCTTCGAAAATCCGAAAATTTTGAAGGGGAGAAAAAAAAAAGATTCATCATTTTTTGACATCGGTTAGGTTTTTTCAATTTTTAAAGTAAACAACAAGTAAAATAATGATCCAGACGACGATTAAAAAAGTTTAACAACTATCAATAAAAATAAAAATTCGAAAAAATTACTTTTTTTTCATTTTTATTTTTTTGTTCCTTATTCATTTGTATCCCCCCCTCGTACCTTCCAAGTGGCCTCGGACATAAAAGAAATTTAATATTTGTATCTGCCTTACTTAATTCGATTGGGTTTGATTTTGATTTTTGACCATTTGTCATATTTGAATCGGTGGTCAGAAATTGCTACAATTTCTGTGCAGTAGAGTGAACCAAGTGTTGAAAACCAATAAACTGATTTATTATTGCATTTTTTTGAGTCAATTCCAGAGTCCGATAGAAGTTCATGGTAGTTCCATGGTGTATGTATGGAATGTCTTAAAATCCGCTTATTGGACCAGTATATTTTGGTCGATACTTAAAATTTTCACTTGTCCACTCTGACTGAACGCGTATTTGAATATTTATGGTCTTCAATACCCTGACCCTGCAAAACCTTAAGATTCAAGATATCGTAATGCCACTGATGGACCAATGCACGAGTTCCCTAATTTGAGCGGTGCCGAATTCACTAGTTTCCATGATAACATAAATAACACGGCACCGCTAAAACGTCAAATAGTGAACCCGTGCATAGGTCCATTTCGGTATTGACGATATGGATTATTGAAGAAGTTATGATACGGGTGTCGAAGGGTTTTAATAATCTGTTTATCTTAGAGATATGCACCCAGTTTGACCATGCAAGCATTAAACTAATGTTATTTTCCTAGAAATTGTTCAGTCATAGTGAACCAACTCACTGAACGGTGGTCTTTAGTTAAGTCAGGGTGGACCAAGTACACACAGTGTAACGTTTTACGTTTTTTAAGTTTAAAAACGTAAATAATAAATTAAAACAAATAAAACATTAAATAAAAGAATTAAATTTTTTATAGCGTTCAATAAAACTATTTAGCTTGCGTTCGTAAAATGCGGCGATCCATGTAGCGTAAGCTAATGTGGATTGCGTTTGTCATAACAAATGGTGAAAACTTCACCAAGTGCCATGTACACATTTTTGGCGGACTACAGGCGTAATTCAGATTTGTCGCCATACCTACCATGCGCCATGCGGAATCAGTTGGCGCGATTTTCTACAATAATTTCTTTTCTTTTTTTTTTCTTTTTTTATTATTGAAACTTTCAGCCCCAGGTTGGTTCATCTCATATTGATAGATCTTTTCTTTTAAATAATTGAACGGTCAGAAGAGGTAGTTTCCTAGCGCAAGAATTTCTTCGACTCGATCATTTCGCTACGAAGTTGGCTGGAAAGCAGAACTGCGCGAGTTGAGTGAACCAATTACGGTTAGTTGAAGAAAATTCGAAAAGTTTATTCTGGTGAAGTTAAAGTTTAAATTAAAGGTAAAACTTAGTGAGTGAGTTTTTGTGATAAGTTAAGTTAAACGTTTCGTGTTTTTCTTCCATCATTAGAGGACCGAGGTCCATAGATTACTCGCGTTTCTGCGTAAAAAGTTTTATTCAGTTTATCTACACGGAAAAAGGTTATTATATTTAATTAATTGCATGACGACTTAAAATTAATGTGTCTGCTTTGTTGAGCACAAAAACCAGCAGAGGACATGCAATTGGTGTTCCAAGGCGGTTCATCCCAAGCAGAAATGCTTGGAGATAACCACAGCCACCACTCCACAATCACCAACCGAAACTATGTTCTGCGACGCTACATCCAACAACGTAGCACCAACCGAGTGCAACCTACGGATGCAAAATAATCGAGGATCAGGGTCGATGATGACTATGACAATGGGAACACAAATCAGTTGTGATCCCAAATAGTGTGTTAAGGTTTGGTCATGGCGTTTGGGCCTACCAAATAAACGAAAGAGGAAAAAAAAAAATTTAACAACTACCGAAAAGCTAAACAAAAAAAAGCTTAATTTGCAATTGGATTAAATGGACAAATTGATGTGAAGTTTGCGAAAAAGTTACACGTCTTCTCAGTGAGAATGGAACTCACGACTCCCTGATCTCTAGTTAGGGCGCGTTACCCCTACGCCATGAGAGGACTCATGAACGCAGAAGTTAACCTGAATTCGATTTCAGCTCAATAATCACGTGGTCCATTCGTTGTTGTTGCCGTTGTTCGAGTCAGATGTACTGTTCCGCAGATTGAAAAATATGCTTGTTGGGTGTAATTTACCATGAAACTTCCAAATGACAGTTCCATTTACACTGGTTTTTCATCTCGTCTGGTAAATTTCCTGTGCTTTTTATACATAAACACGTCGGAGCACAAATCCGATAACTCGCCCTAAAGCCAACTCGTGACATACAAACACAATCGATAACAACCCTTGAAGGTCTAATTTCTCCCGACGGAATATTTTTAAATGTTTTGGGTGTGAAAGATTTGTTGGTATGCTTATTATCGTCGAAAAAACACTAAGGTACTCTCTAAGATACTTGTTTAAATATGTAATATAAGCGAATGTTGCTTTATGGGTAGATATCTCTAAGCCAAATGACAGTTCAAAGATAAATAGCGTGTTTTTGAAAGTAGTTGGTACGTACTACATGTTCGAAATGTTTTCTTATGTCAACAGTTTAGGAAAAAAACAAAGTTGAAAGAAAATATAACCCTCATTGTAGATCTTGTTTCTCAAATGGTGCTACGAGTAGTTTACTTAATCAGCTTTTTTTTTTCTTAAATATTATTATTATCATTAATATTATTATCGACGTTTCTTACGAGACTTTCAGGCCCCGGCTGGTTCATCCACGACTTTTTATTTATACTTTAACAGGTCGAGTTGGCGTAACTAGGATTTTTTTCTGGAGGGGGCCTAGGGGGGCCTAGCAAATACTTGTTTTACAGAAGTAATGTCGGTCGCAATTTTCACGATTTCCACAAATTTCGTAGTTTTAACAGATTTGTATTGATTCTATTCATTGGTTATTTTGTCTCATCTGGCAACACATCAGGAATATTTGTTAATTTCAATTTTCGCTTCGAAAAACATTCATTTTTTTTTTGTAATCCAATCAAAATCCTACAACGGTTCTAGCAAAAAACTCACAAGGAATGTCCATTGTGATTTTTCCATAAACTTTTCAGGTATTCAACAATGTGCTTTACATAGATTCCTACAGGAATTTCTTCATGAATTATTTTCGTACTTTTCAGTGCTTTTTACAAGAACTCCTTTACCAATTTTCACAGAGTTCGTCCTGGGATTCCCACGGAAAATCATTCCCAGACTTTCTGAACTCACCAGACAATTTCTCGATGAATCTCTATCGAATTGCTTAAAAAAAACTCTTGATTCCGCCAGAAAATGCATTAGATTTTTTTTTATTATTTCTGCTTGAAGGTTCTCCATGTACTTATTACATATAAATTCCAATTTTAAGTTTAATGTGCGCTCCTGTGTTTATTAATAATTTATTTGAGATTTTCAGGAATTACTAAGGATTTCTCCAAAAAAAATGTTCAAAAAATTCTAGGGGTCTCATCAAAAAAGTCTACAAGATCACCAAGTAAGGAATCATTTCTTCAGAGAGTTCGCCAACAGTTTTTTCAACTTTGCTTTTGAAGTTATTAAAGGATTGTTTGAAAAAATTGCAGCAAAAATTATCCAGACTTCTCAAAAAAAAAATGATTGACACTTCCAGGTGTTACTGTAAAGTTTCCTCGTAATAACAAGAATTGAATGAGCAATTTAAAAAAAACTCAATTGAGAAAATGTTATTCATGATTTTCCAGGGAAGTCCTTCGCAGATCTATCTGTATTTTTTTTACTAATATTATTTTTTAGATTCCTCATAAATCAAGGAGCAACACTTCCCCTTCCTTCAAAACTCTCTTGAAAATATATTTTTTTTATATTTTCGAAAATGCCTAACCAAAAAAATTTAACATTCCTATGAAGCTCCTAGAGGAATACATTCTTCCAAAAACTCTTCCGCAAAAATACAAATTTCCTGAGAAATTTGTTCAGGGATTTCTAAAACAATTATATAATTGCTTCCCTAAGATTCTTCCGAAAAATTTACCAGAGATTTATCTAAGTATTCTCGAGAGATTTTTTTTCTTTAAACCGCATTAACGATTCATTTGGGGATTTTTTGAAGAAATTTTTCACCAGATTTACAAAGATTTTGCAAATGATTCCTGAACTTCTCAAAAAAATCTCCAGAAGTTCCATCAAGTATTCCTTCAGGTTTTGAAAATAACACCAAATTTTTGGCGCATGGTAATCTAAGGATTCTTCCATAAATAAAATTTAAAACTTTATCCACTCTCCATTTTTCGTACAAAAACTACTCCAGGAATATCTCAATATTTTTTAGGCATTGCTTTACAAATTCCTTTACGAATCACTCCATATCAGATTGCTAAAGAAACACATACAAAAGAAGGTTTGAAAGAACTTTGTTTGTAATATTTAGAATAATTGCAGCTTAAATTGGTGGGCTTCGTGGCCGTACGGTTAGTGTTACCTAGCCGCATCGTGTCATGAAGTGTGGGTTCGATTCCCTCTTCAGTCCGGAGAACTTTTCGTCAGGAAAGTATTTCAACTGTGCCACTGGGCGTTGCCTGCTAGTCCGTTGTCTAGTGTGGTGCTTCCTTCAAAGGGCAAATCGTCCACTGGAAGCATTAACGTGTAGGTTGTAGATTGAAAAAAAAAACACGGAAAAAATACTAAAAAAAGTTCGTGTTGTTGTTAACAATGTATCTCACAAAAAAGATTAAGTGGTCCTATACTAAGGATTTACTACAAAAAATCTTGTTCTTTTTTCTTCGTCTTCTACAATAGAAAATGATTGGTTCTAAAATGGATGGAACATTTACTGAAAGTATTTGCAGGGGGATTAGAGGCATAATGAACACCCGGGGCGAAATTGACAGCCCCTCAATCTCTGATAATATGTATACTTCATCAAAAGTTCATACACTGCATGAAATCTGTAATGCATTTGAAATGTTTGACGGTAAAAAAGTTAATGTTTTGCTTCAATTGTCCTTTGAATTTTGACTTTAAGTTTTTCTCTGTTTCAAAAAGCAAGGCGGTGGAATAATCTAATTTTTAAGCAAAATAACGAACCCAGAAAGGTTCTTTTTAGCTTTTATGATAGAGGGAGAGCCCTTTTACACATCGGAACGACTGACAGACATTAAATATTTTGGAATAATTAAACTTCATGCAAGTGTCCATTTTGCCCTGATACCTTTTTACCAGCCTTGTTTTGGACCTAATTTTCTGTCTCACTTTTCAGACATATGATATGATTTTTATTACCATAAATGAATGTAGCACGTCGTACTAATATCAAACTTGTAAACTAGCCGGGATTGAATTGAAAAAAAAAAAATTCATTGTATGGTCTTACAAAAAGCATTTGCTTGATGTGTCCATTATGCCCCGAATTTCTAAACTAACTAAAATCTAAGATAATATATTGTATGAACTCCGAAGTTTGATGATACTGTGGTGAACATATTTATGTAAAACTCATTTTTTTCTACCTCTAGAAATTCCCACCAAACTTTCTGGAAGGGTCTATTATTGGTTATTTTGTAGTATTGTATAAGTTTAACGCAAAAATATTGCCGTCATCTTTTAAGAACATGGCCGAAGATGTATTGTGAAAAATTCGTAATGTGAGATTGTAATGAATTTATATCTTAGGGGAAACTTTTGCATTACTTTGAAAGTATGTTAAGGAATCCCTGATGGACTTTAAGGAATCAGGAACCATACGTATAAGGATTTTGCAATTCCTATAATTAACTTTTTTTAAATGTTGCTTTTTGGAGTATCGAAAGATTTTTGTACGAAGCGTCATGCGAAGGAAGGAGAAACAACAAAATGTTGAAGCAGGTAGAATAATGGATGGGCAATGGTACAATTAAAGATAATTTATAATCTTTTATCTAGAGGTAAATTACAGGATAGTCAAAACCTAGCAAATATTCAAACTTAGAATATGGACTCTGCCAATTATTGGCAAAATTATTTCTAAAGAAGTGTTTTAAGGACGATCAATACAAATTTCTTTATGAATAGCTTAATACATTTTTTACCCTTCCCATTTATTTGATGCATGTTTCTCTACAGATTCTTTTACCGCTACGCTGATTTCGGGAGCTCAAGTTTTCCTGGTGTTTTCGACAAATTACCTCTAAAAATTCGAAGGCAAGAGACATTTCAAAAGCAATTTTCTTTCCAATTGTTGAATAATCCTAAATATAGAAGATTTTTTGACGAAATTTGTGAAGTACTTTTGGAATATTTCTTAATGACTTTTGATGGACTTAGCAGAAGAATTTATATAAAAATTTCTCTCTTCTTTTGGTAAAACTATTTAAAAAATTAACAGAAGAAATACAGTGAAATATCTCAGCATAAGATATGACAGAATCAATGTTTTTCTTTAAGGAGTTGCGGGAAAACTGAAGTCATGCAAAATTAAGTGATATTTTTTAAGTAAATCCTAGAACATTTTTCGGAATCAATTTGCTAATATAAGGTAGACATCAGCCATTCCATGAAAAACCGATCTAGTGGGTCACTGAATTCCGTGAAAATTTGCTATTTTGTTCCTTATTCGAAATAAGGATACACGTATTTTTGGATTTTTTGGCTAGGGTGACCATTTCCGAAATAGGGTGACCAGAAAAATCGCGATTTTGCAAAATTTTTATTTTAAAAAAAATTATAATTTTTGAACCGTTTTACCGATTTTCAATCTTTTTGAACGAAATGAAGGCTAAGGATTTTGACTTTTCAGGAAAAATATAAAATTTCACAAAAAGTGTGTTTTTTACATAAAAAAAAAAACTCAATAGTTTCCGTTTTTTGTGTTTTGAAGGCGTCGGGACCAAAGAGGCTATTGCTGTTCTCATTTTTTCTTGAAAGTTCAGAAAACTGTCTACTGTCAAATTTTCAGCGATGTATGTTTTTTAGTTTTTGAGATATATTTTTTTGAAAATAAAAAATCAGTCATTTTTCATCGGCGCACACTGTAGGTCTCAGCGCATTAGATTTTTTATTTAAAAAAAAATCATAACTTTTGAACAGCTTAACCGATTTCCAATTTTTTATGGAATTAGAGCTCAAAATTTCAACTTTTCAGACAAAATTGAAAAATCTGATGAAAATATGTTTAAACGTGAAAAAATATACAAATTTCTTTTTTTTTTAGAAAATTTCATATATTTTAATGGAAAAAAATTACTTTTCAAAGTTTTCTATTTTTTTCTATTTTTTCTGAAAAGTTGAAATCTTAAGCTTTCATTCCATAAATAAAGATTAGAAATCCGTTGAGCTGTTCAAAAGTTATGATTTTTTTTAAACATTAAAAATTTAATGCGCTGAGATCTACAGTGTGTGCCGATAAAAATGACTGATTTTTTATTTTCAAAAAAATATATCTCAAAAACTAAAAAACATACATCGCTAAAAATTTGACAGTAAACGTAAAATTTTCTGAACTTTCAAGAAAAAATGAGAACAGCAATAGTCCCTTTGGTCCCGAGGCCTTCAAAACACGGAAAAACGGAAAGTATTGAGTTTTTCCATGTAAAAACACAATTTTTGTGAAATTTTATATTTTTCCTGAAAAGTCAAAATCTCTAACCTTTATTTCATCCAAAAAGATTGAAAATCGGTCGAACGGTTATAATTATTTTAAAAATAAAAATTTTGTGAAATCGTGATTTTTCTGGTCACCCTATTTTGGAAATGGTCACCCTAATCAAAAAATCCAAAAATACGTGTATCCTTATTTTGGATAAGGAACAAAATAGCAAATTTTCTTCCGAAAAACATGAGAAATCAGTATGCAGTGAATATGCTACTTTATGCTTTATGCAGATCTAATTGGATTTTAGAAAAAAAAAACTAATTTTGGGAATTATACTTCCATTATATTGACGCTTTTTTATTCCATGGTATTTTTTGCTACGGAGATGTCGAAAATCGCGCATATCGTATAAAATCAGAAGCTAGTTCTAACAGTAACAAATCGATGAACAGCTGGACGGTTAAGCTTTCGGTTGTCATGCAATTCACGGAAGTCAGAACCGCCACGCCGATGTTGTGTAAGACAAGCGAGGTTTTCTCACTGTAGTTGTACAACATAAAATAACGTAACTACTGAAGAGATTTTTGTCAATAACAAGAGTCATGTACATTGATTCGAAAGATGTTGCTTCATGTTAAATTTATTGTCTTTTAATTTTTATTTTTAATATCATCAAAAATTCTGGGGGGGGCCTGGATGATTCTGGAGGGGCCAGGCCCCCCTGCCCCCCCCCCTGTTCCTACGCCAATGAAATAGGCTGAATGGGGAGCTCGACCAGAAGATGAAAAAAAAACATAAGAGAAGCTTAATCGAAAGAGGTAACATGGATTGAAGAAAGCCTATAAGTATGTCTCTACAGCTCGGACCTCGGCCCATTCGACACGGTTTATTGGATAACATATTGAATCGGCGTGCTTGATTAATGATTGTTATCAGTATTAATTACGAAATTAATTTCAATCTCGATCTCTTCGCACCTCAAATCGCCCACGGTAATGAATCGCTTCGATAAGGGCTTCTTATTGATTGCAATCATAAAAAAAACTCCAGCTACTACAGGCATTCAAGGATGACAAGTAGATTGATTGCTGAAATGAAGCGATTCGTCTGGTGGATAAACTTGGCAGCATGGAATTAGCACATGCTTGAACAGTTGCGCCAAAGAATGCGAAACTCTGATGTTCGCCTCTAACAAGGAAAGTTCTCTCCATTTGCTCGAATGCTTCATTGACTTGGAGGATGGTACTGACTTGCGAACAGTATATCAATCATAATTATTATGCAACGTTGCAGAGCAGAAATGCATCTGCATAGTAAGAAGATGTTTTTTTTTCGCAAGTGTAGTGGAATACTTCGAGCGTGTGATACGAGTTGTGATTAGCTGGAAGTTATTCAGTTTGTTTGACAAGTGTTGTTATAAATTTCAAAGGACAACGACTCCCGATGATGAACATGTATTTGCGACGACGCGACGGCGACAGTCTATTGTAGAAATGAAGATAAAATAGCATATGAAGTTCATGCTTTTCAACAAAAGATTCCTTCTACAGTAATGCACGATCTTTCTTTTACTGTCCATTTTATTATATACCAAGCAAATATACTGTGGATTTATACAGATTTCTTCTTTCAGTGTACTCTTCTAGTAGTCCTTCTAATCTTCCGTAACTACTACTAAACTGTAATGTTTCAATCAGATGAAACCTAGCGTTATAACTTAGAAAAACAGAATTAAAACTGAGAAAAAAAATCCATGGACCACTCAATTAACCATCCCTTCCAATTCGCTGTGTTTCAAACCTCACAACCAGAGGCGCGCGCATCGTTTTTCTTGTATTTGACGTTTCGCACCACCACCATCTACAGATTATTTTGCCTAAAACAGTATTACATGCTTACCAGATAATGAAAGTGTGGATTGGGCGATGGATTTTAGCGACATTTGTTCTTGCGTTAGGGTAAAAGCACCGATTTTGGCCAGTCTAAGAGAAAATGTCAATAAAAATTACATAGGAAGCCGCATTTATATTACAAATATGTCAAATGCAAGCTTTCAATCCATATTATGTATGTAAAATATCGAAACTGAGCCAAAACCATTCTTTCGCTTTGAAAATCTCGTTGGTTAATATAGGCCACCAGAACCAGTTTTGGCCAGAGATTTAACTTTGCATTGATTTCTCATGAGAGTGGCCAAATTAAGGGTAGCCTGGCCAAATTAGGTGTATAGTAGTTAAAACTTTAAGAAAAATAAATTGTTTTTCTTATGTTTTTAATCAATTTGGACGTGGAATTTCCTTTTGCAATTTCTCATAGTAATAGGCTGTTTTTCATCACGCCAATCTACCAATCTGCCTACTTTTCTGCACTGAATTGTGCAGTGTTGTAATAGTCATTACGCAATTGAAATCATTTGCGTTATGAGTATTGAACGACGCTTTTTCATTACGGAACTGTTGTGAGACATCATGACACATCAATTGTCAGAAATAGCAAAATAATGATAACTGCATCCCGGTAGGATTTTTGATACCCTCAAGCAGTGTCGGACTTTTGATTTATTTACAAAGGATCGACAGACAAATCTTCAAAAGAGCAAATGGTCGAAATACAAAAGGTCGGATGGTCGAAAATTCGAAAATGATCTGCTTGGTATGATTTTTTTCCTTCTTTGAAACAAGATTTTCGATTCTTTTTCCCTTCATATTTGTTCTTCGACCTTTCGTCCTTTCGACCTTTTGTCTTTCGTCCTTCAGTCCTTTCGACCATTTGTCCTTCGACTGTTCGTCATAGATTCTTTAAGCTTCTGGGTGCCCGTATCAGATCTCAGACCCATGATGCAAAATGAGCTGAAAACGATAAGCTTAGGGAGGTTTTGTATCATAAAAATATACTAAAAAACACATTATTTCGTGAATGATGCGTAAAATAAATCCTCGATTAACCATCACAAACGGTGCAGATACTTATCGTAGAGCAATCCCCCAGTTTAAATTATAGAAACCAATTTCGGAATGCAGTGTCAAGGATTTGTCATATCTTTTACACCAGTTAATATTTCAAAGCACCGAACCTCACGAGGTGTCACGGTAACAAAACATCGCGTCAGGACAAACCGTGTTAATGACAAACTCGTGCCAAGCAATGCGAAAATGAAAGTTTCCCGTCGTTGTCGTTATCGTGTGACAACCTAATCGTGCCCTGTAAAGAATCTGCCATCGGTTTAGTTAGCATTTGCAAACGTCGCGGACTGTAAAGAAAAAAAAAGTCAACCAGACACAATGCAAACAAATATGCATTATTTGTCGTCGTCGTCGCAAACAAGAGTTTGCATACGAAGTTCGCGCCGCCACTTCGTGCTACACGACAAGCCCCCCTCAGGCTATTGGAACAGGAACACCGCAGTCGCCACCTAATGATGATAGAAAATTATGCTGTCAATCACCAATGGTGAAAATGGTGATTGGTTTCGTTTTCAAATTTCACTATCACGAGACCGCAGCCGCGGTGAAGGTTTGCTGTGCAATGTTTTGTCGTTTGTCCATTTCGTTTCACGACGACGACACGATCCATCATCCTCATTGTGGCAATATAAGGATTAAAGAGCTATCTGTGACGGGTCGTGGAGAGATGTCATCCGATTGGATGTGTTTTGGATTGTTTGAATTTTGTGATCAAAATAGAGCTGAAATGTCACCGTTTGAAGAAAACATAACAATCAGATATGAGTTCATGTCACTGATCAGAGGATCATTATCATAAGGCTCACACTAACGAGTCTGGAGTAGTTAAGGTGCAAGAAAAAATGGCACAAAAGTCAGAATTGAAAAAGCAGTTTTCTCCTTTTAAAACAACAAATTGATGAAAATAAAAACACACAGTCTTTTTATTTGGCAAGTAAAAGAGATGTGTGTTGTTATTTTCTTCGATTTGTCTGTTTAAAAAGAGAAAACTGCTTTTTCAGTTTTGACTTTTGCACCATTTTTACTTGGGCCTTAATGCAGTAGCAACTCCATATACATTCAGCATTTCTATTTCATATTTCTAATTTATTCCATCAAAAGTCTCCGTTCTCTTCAAATAATGTAATTTGATTCTATTAGTGTAACCAGAATTGCCATAAGAGAGGAGCAAGCTTCTTCTTAGGTACTATACTACAATTTCCCACAAAATTACTTTTTTTCGACACTTTCCGTGTCCTTTTTATGTGGTTAATCTGAAGTTTTCTATAAACTGAGTCAATTATTGCAATCAGTTTTTTTTTACATTTCTTCATGTCGAGCTTTGAAGACGCTCATATAGCAAACCGATTGTATCATTTTTTTTTTCATTTCTTTATTAGTATCATTCCAAACATTACATTCATTTCTTATATCTAGGTGTTCTGTGTTATAAGACAACACTATCATCTTAATTTAGTAAAACAAATTTAAGATTATTTTAAAGGTGAGTTGACTTCACCTGCTTATGAGAGAAAAAAAAATAACATTTTCAATTTACTTAACCTAACTTAACATGAATATATAACGTATAAATCGTGGCAAGATTGTAACGATTTTTGCCTGAAATTATTAATTATTTTATTTGACATTTGTTCCAATGTTTCAACATTGGATATTCTATGTAACTCATTGGTACTATACCAGGGAGGAAGCATCAGAATCATTTACGAAATTTTATTTTGAATTCTTTGCAGAGCTTTCTTCCTGGTATTACAACAGCTAGTCTATATTGGTACAGCATACAACATGACTGGCCTGAAAATTTGTTTAAAGATCAAAAGCTTGTTCTTAAGACAAAGTTTTGATTTTCTATTAATAAGGGGATAGATACATTTAACATATTTGTTACATTTGGCTTGAATGCCCCCAATGAGAAAGCTTAATTCTTATCCAGCATGAGCCCTAGATACTTTACTTCATCTGACCAATTTATTGGAACCCCTCTCATCGTAACAACATGATGGTTTCAAATAAAGAGCTTTTGGTTTATGTGGGAATATTATTAGTTGAGTTTTGGAAGCATTAGGAGAAATCTTCCATTTTTGCAAGTATGAAGAAAAAATATTCAAACTTTTTTGCAATCGACTACAGATGACACGCAGACTTCGTCCTTCGGTGGAGAGGCCTGTGTCATCCGCAAACAAGGATTTTTGACATCCCTGAGGTAACTCAGGTAAGTCAGATGTGAAAATATTGTATAATATTGGTCCCAAAATGCTGCCTTGAGGAACACCAGCTCTTACAGGAAGACTTTCAGACCTGGAGTTCTGATAATTAACCTGAAGTGTACAATTTGACAGATAACTTTGAATTATTCGAACAATGTATGCTGGAAAATTAAAGTTTTTTTAATTTTACGATCAAGCCTTCATGCCAAACACTGGCGAATGCTTTTTCTATGTCTAGAAGAGCAAGACCAGTAGAATAGCCTTCAGATTTGTTGGAACGGATCATATTTGTTACACGTGGAAGTTGATGACTGGTTGAATGTCCATGTCGGAACCTGAACTGTTCATAGGCAGAAATCGTTTATATGGACCATCATTCTGTTCAAAATGACCTTTTAAAAAAGTTTACTGATGGAGGAAAGCAAGCTGATTGGACGAAAGCTGAAAGCTTCTGCAGAATTTTTGTCTGGTTTAAAATTGGTAGCTGATAGGATTGAGAATCGCTTCATGGGATATTTTAAATGTATCAAGGACATGATCAGAATCAAAATCAACATGAGTAACTAATTGGCTATAAAGATGACTAGAATCGATTAAGACAAAATCAATCGTAGATGGGTTTCTAGAAGAGGAAAAACATGTAGGTCTATCAGGGTATTGAATTAAGAAATATCCTGAAGAGCACTCATCAAATGAATTTCTGCCGTTGGAATTACTTTGAGAATTATTCCATGACCGATGGTTGGCATTAAAGTCACCAATGACAAAAAAATTTGACTTACACAGTTCGACAAAAAAAGTCGATCTGAATGCACAGAGACCAGACACCCCGGGCTTCAAAGTATAAAAATAAACAAAAATAATGGCATTTTCTGAATTTTCGTGTCTGCCCCAGGTCATTTTTAAAATATACTTGAACATTTTGCATTTTTTATTTAGAAATCTAATCTAATCGATAACCCGACATAGTGTTTTCTTTTCAGGACATCAGAATTCATGTGCCATATTATGTTTTAAACTTGAAATTCAATATCTTCTTCTTCTTTCTGGCGTTACGTCCCAACTGGGATGAAGCCTGCTTCTCAGATTAGTGTTCTTATGAGCACTTTCACAGTTATTAACTGAGAGCTTTCTTTGCCAATTGACCATTTTTGCATGTGTATATCGTGTGACAGGTACAAAGATACTCTATGCCCTGGGAATCGAGAAAATTTCCTTTACGAAAAGATCCTCGACCAGTGAGGTTCAAACCCACGACCCTCGGCATGGTCATGCTGAATAGCTGCGCGTTTACCGCTACGGCTATCTGGGCCCCAATGTGGGCCAAATTCAATATGAAGAGTTGTATTAACATTTGTATGGACTCCACCAACCCCCCCCCCCTTTTGTACCCTCCCCATTTTTAAAGTATTGCAAATTATGAAATATTTGATATAAATGGTTGAAATAAGCGATTTTAGTGATTTTACCATTCACCAGCTATCTCTCCAGAAATATCGTGGTTTATGAACAACCCCTTTACTATACTATGGAACCGTCCATAAATTGCGTGTTTATTTTAAGGGGGGAGGATATGTTCATAGGTTACGGTTCATGTAAATAAAAATAAAAATTTGAAGAGTTGACCACAAAGGGAAGGGGGATGAAAACTACCAAAAATATAACCACGTGGTTCATGGAGGACCCCTTGCAGATTATTTTGTGTCTTGTTTAGTCTTGTTTATGTCTCATTTAGTCACAAAAAATGCATTTTAATTGTTATTTGACTTTTAAGCATTTTCACAAGTATCAAAAATATACATTTTCAAAACGAATTTATTTTTTGTTCACGAAGATTTACAATTCCATGAGATAACAGTAGAATTTATTTGAAGCTACATTATCTTCTGCATTATTTTTTGGACATCACGTTTTTATACTTTTGCTACAATGTAAATTAGAATTTCGGATTGAGAAAAATAAAATGGAATATACGTTTCATGATACTTTTTATTAACCTTTTTTCTACATGTATTGAACAACGAAATATTTTGTTTTGATTGGTGATTGTCTATTATGTTCTTTTGGATATTTTTGTCGAACTAATCCTCAACAATATGTCCCCAATTCATTGACGTTATTTTTCCTTTAAACCGTTGTTCGATGTCCTTGAAATCTAAATGTGCTCGCTCACCCTACTCGTCTGAAAAACTTCCAAGGTTTGCAGCAAATCTTGCATGATGACAAATCAAAGAATGCATTTTCAATGTAATGTCTATTTTTATATAGCTAGCCATCATGTTACTTATAAGTTCTTTGTAGTTGTTAGCTCTATGATTCCCCAGAAAACCAGCACAAACAAGTTTGAAATTTTGGTAAGCAGATTTTTCATCAATTGTTAATATGTTATCAAAATCAGTGCTTTTGAATATATTTTGAATTTTAGGCTCATCTCAACTTTCATGTGACTTTGTTGTGAGAAAAGATCCTTCAGATGCTCCTCCACTTTAGAAATTTGGCATTCAGGGTAATGGGGTAGAATCGCAAACACTATGATTAATTTTAGACAAATCTTTTATTTGTGGATCCCTTCTAAAGTACTGCTTGTACTTGTCAATTACCAGTGGAGTGAAGTTTATTTGCTTGTGTCTTGGCATGTTAAAACCACAAATGTTACACAAAAGACTTTTAACCAATTCACATTTTGAGTTATCCATTTTCACCTTGCATTGATATTTTACTTTGTTTTTCACTTGAATGAAGAAACGTATCACGGCCGAATGAGCGGTGATGTTTGAAAAGATGATTTCTAGCTACCCACTCGAAAAAAGCAAGTTTGACAACAACAAAAATCAACCGTTTTTTATCAGCCCACTGCTAAGTAGCCATGTTTTTGTAGTGAGCATCAAACAGTTACTGTTTGTGAGCCATAGGAAAACGATTCAATTCAGTATTAAATGTTTCAATACAGTACCAGAATAACGGCCTAAAATGAGTTTTATTCACCTAACAGTTTATTTGATAAATTACAATCATTGAATGCACATCTGCTTCTCAAAAATAACGTTTTATACGAAATAGATGAGAAAAACATAAAGGCGAATTTCATTTTCTCTTTCCATACACTGTAAACTCGGCATTACTCTTTAATGTGGGAAAAATACCCATTATTTTCTGATATATGGAAACGTCAAATAAAGGGTACTTTATTTTTTTCAAATAAAGGGTATTTTATGCCCATTTATATATTCCGTCTATTTACCCTTTAATGGGTGAAAAAATTCTTGCAATGTTGCATATTACATTCACGGAACAGCGTTTGTTGTTCTGTAGTTAGTTAATATTATAACAGGAATAAGCATTTAAAAATGCGGATACGTCGAAGGTAGGTTACTTTTCTTTTCTTTTCGCGTCATCTATCTAAACAAACAATAACATATTTTATAGAACGACTGCTGCCCAATACATCCCGTTACATGTCCCGCTGCATAAAACTACCAGGAGCACCAGCCCCATTAGCGTGTTGACGAATGGATTGACAAGAAAATAGGATCAGAATTGTTATTGTTAATCTTTTATTAAATAAATCTTTCTTGTATTTACGAGTCTTGAAGCTGATGATTTTATATATACGAAAATGAACATTAAAATTATTATAATTTAATATTTGAAAAAAAGAGTAAATTTTACTCTGTTTCTCAAAAACTATTTTTTGGAAAATGGGTAAAATTCACTCGTTGATTTGACGTACAAGCCGTTTACTCTTTAAAGAGTAAAGGCCCTTTACTCTTTTTATGAGTTAAACTAGTTTCTCTCAAAGAGGGTACTTTTTTACCCTTTAAAGAGTACTTTGATCCTACAGTGTACGAACTCTGATGTCAATTTCGCCCATCTTCTCCCCGAACGCATTTGAGATTGAGTGTAGCAGCAGGGCGCATTTGAAACTGAGAGTGCAGAAGGGCGATAGTGATGATGGTTCGTGTGAAAGAGCGTAGCAAAACGGCGAAGCTTAGCTTAGCTTAGCTTAGCTTAGACTGACTACACATATCAATGGTTGCTATTCCGTGATTGACCGAAGTCAGTGAAAATGCACAAAGAATCAACTAGAAGTTCGGCTGGGATTGGCCATAATCTTCTTCAGTGTGCATAATTCAGTGCCTCTATTTATACAGGGTCAATAACGGCGCCGGCCACGTCCTTGCAGTCAGGTGGGATTGGGGGAAGGAATGTTAGTGTGTAACCTTTGCTATTTGGAGACCGTGTTTGCCTCTGCATCTCCACAAAGGTTACTGGGAGGGATGTTTGTTAATGGGAAGGATCGTTGGGTCACAGGATTCACTTTGATAAGCGATTAGACCATGATAAATAATGATTTGTGAGATATATACATGCTTATTTGTAAATATAATATTTTCATTTGATATGAACCATTTCTATGTAGTGGAAAATTATGCCGACACTTGATGTGACGAACCATTCAAAGTTTGTTGAACAAATACCTAAATGTAACATTCCTACAGCTGTCAGGACGAAAGCATGTGTTACTTATTTGAAAAGAAACAAAAAACTCGATTGGTTGGAACATCATAGAACACTCTTATTCTTATGCCGACACTTACAGTGGCGAACCATCCAAAGTTTGTTGAATAAAGTGAACCTTTCGCAAGTCTACACTTGTAGTGTCGAACCATTCAAAGTTTTTTTTTAATTACAAAAATAAAGGTAAAAAGGGGTGTTCTGTTCTGAAACGAGCTTTTGATCCTTTATCCTTCACTGTGCAGCCACAATCCACTCTCAGCCTCACTCGTTTGCTCGGCTATATAAAAGCACTCAGAAAAAAATAGGCGCGCGACCCGAAAAGGAAAAAAAACTTGGCTTTCTTGACGCACTGCCCAGCAGCAAGCGTCAAGGTCAAAAGATCAAAATGAACCAACCGATCACGCCACTTTTTCACTTACTAGACCGATGCGCGACATGTTTGATCCTGCCCTCGTCGCTGGCCCCCGTAGGAGCAAGCGTCAAGGTCGAAAGAACAGACAGAACTCCGCACTTTGTTTTCGTTTTTTTCTTCCGATGAACGCGATCCGGACACAATTGATCCGGATTCCGTCACTCGCCCTCAAAGGAGCATGCAACAGATTCGACGGATCAAGCACTACTCAGAGCGTAGCAAAACGGCGAAGCTGATGATAAACCAGAAAGACGAGGTCTAAAGGCGCAATCGCTGCTGTCAAACTGAAGGAGACAAAAAACCGAGGGCGCAACCATTCTAAATTTTGATGAATGGCGCATGAAGCATTTTTATTTATTTTAACATGTTATTCATATTATGAAAATAAATAAAATAGTTTACTACAAAGGAAATATTGTAATGGATCATACAAATATGCATCATGCGGTTAAATCGATCAGATACATAATATACATATATATTGAAATTACATCCGCTTAACTTCAAACCAATTTTACTGAGAATGTATAAGTTTTCACATTCGCCCTAATTCTGACTTTGTATTGAATTTCAAGCGTCTGCAACTGTGTGTCTGATTAAATTAGCGTACATCTTTTTTCTGCCATTCTAGATCGTTTTTCCCGAAACGACAATTTGTTTACTAACATTGAATTGTGTTGATGAATCACTTCCCAGTGGGAACCGAATATGGTAATTCGTTTTTTCCCATGGAGTAGTATTGTGGTGCCACAAGCATGTTTTTGTAAATCTTACCTGTAAATCGTTGGCCAGATTGTTTACAATGGATTATTGAAGGTAGTTTTTGCCAGTGCTCACCGCATCAAAACAAAAGCGCCACTGTATATGGGAGTTAACATAACATTGTGACAGCAATGTTGTTCTGTCAAACACACAAGGCTACGGTGGCGCTATCTATGCTTTCCATAGCGGCCGTTTTGGTTATTTTAATGATCCATTAATCAATGTGAAATGTACCGATTTCCAATAGCTTCAATTTCAACATTGTTTATCCTTCAATGTTCAACACCCATAACAAAGCAGTTAACGACACCATATCGATAGGATATTCATAAGAATCGTATATTCATCATACAAGCATAGGAGTAATTTAAAATCAGTTCATAGTCCGTTGATCTGTCAGGGAACATTCATAAACCACATAGACATTTTTGGAAATCAAGACCCCTCTCCCCCGTCGTGGCCTATTGTCCATATACAAATTTAAAAACGTTGCATGGTTTATGGAGAGCCCCTTAATCTAAAATTCGATATTGTAAACAAGAAACAAAATAACCTGCAAGGGGTCCTCCATAAACCACGTGGTTATATTGTTGGTAGTATTCATCCCCCTTCCCCTTGAACTTCAAATTTTTATTTTTATTTACTTGAATCGTAACCTTTAAACAGACCCCTCCATTAAAATGAACACGCAATTTATGGACGGTTCCATAGTATAGTAAAGGGGTTGTTCATAAACCACGATATTTCTGGAGAGATAGCTGGTGAATGGTAGAATCACAAAAATCGCTTATTTCAACCATTTATATAAAATATTCCATCATTTGCAATACTTTAAAAATGGGGAGGATACATGCAAATCTTATAACAACTCTTCATATTGAATTTCAAGTTTAAAACTTAATATGGCATATGAATTCTGCTGTCCTGAAAATAGAACACTGTGTCGGGTTATTGATTAGATTAGATATTTAAATAAAAAATGCAAGATTTTCAAGTATATTTTAAAAATGACCTGGGGCAGACACGAAAATTCTGAAAACGCCATTATTTTTGTTTATTTTTATACTCTCAAGCCCGGGGTGTCCGGTCTCTGTGCATTCAGATCGACTTTTTTTGTCGAACAGTGTTATTGCGAGTCAATTTTCACAAGTCAGTTTGGATCAAATTAATTTGCTGTCCAGAGCATTGAAAAGGCAAATAGGCAGCTATGAAAGTATATCTACCAAGCTAAAGTTTCAAAAACTTTAGTTTCAAATGACGAAAACAGTTCATGTTTTATACTCCTATGAATGATGATTGCAACTCCCCCGCATGCCCCATCAAGTCGATCATTACAAAAAGCAAAAAAGTAAGGATCTTTTTTTTAGTTTGGATCCAGGTTTTAAATAGGTTTCACTAATAACTGCTATATGCACGTTATTAGCTGTACGAAAATTGAATAGCTCGTTCTCTTTACCATCCAAAGAACGAGCATTCCAATTTAAAATATTTAAATTATTATATGAATCCATTGGAAAAACGTAATCCAATAACAATTTGATTAGTAAATTTTGCACCGACTCGGACTGCTTCAGTCGTAGTGATGGCTTTGAACATTACATCAATCGTTAGTTTCAATTGTTCAGTTAGAAAATTAAAATCAGAGGCAGATATCACTTGAAGTGGGTACAGTATCGGATGATTTTCCGTTAGAATTTTCAGTAGACGAAGAGCCGGAGTAGAAGTTTCCTGTGGCGGCAGGGTTGTTTTCCATTTGATTTTAAACAATTAGAATGGGTACTCATAGTATGTAAAGGAGAGGAGTTCAAATTACCTGCTACGATATCGGCAAAGGATTTTCCTTGGGTATTCGAAATTAAAAGATTTGAACGGCTACCCGATGGATTAAAATTAATTTGTGGCATGATTATGATCTTCCTGATGGGTATGATTCATGATCAAGCGTTCGTTATCTGAAAAATGAGCATTGTGCGATAGTCTACCAGGGAAATTCCGGAAACGACCGTTATCGTACCGGAAATTTTCGTTCATCTGCCTGGCACGAGCCTCAACGACTCGCTTACGCGAAGGGTAAGCCCAAAAATTTTGACTTATGATTGCCCCCGCAATTGGCGCATATGAACTTTTCAATGTCTTCCTTCACTGGATAGACGTCCTTAGTGTGAGAAGAACCTCTGCAAATCATGCATTTAGCATCCATGCGGCAATTTTTTGTACCATGACCCCCCAGGGGCCCAGATAGCCGTAGCGGTAAACGCGCAGCTATTCCGCATGACCATGCTGAGGATCGTGGGTTCGAATCCCACTGGTCGAGGATCTTTTCGTAAAGGAAATTTTCTCGATTCCCAAGGCATATAGTATCATCGTACCTGCCACACGATATACACATGCAAAAATGGTCAATCGGCAAAGAAAGCTCTCAGTTAATAACTGTGGAAGTGCTCATAAGAACACTAATCTGAGAAGCAGGCTTTGTCCCAGTTGGGACGTAACGCCAGAAAGAAGAAGAAGAAGACCCCACTTTTGGCACCGACGGCTCTGAGTGGGGTCATGGTAATTTCTTTCAGGTTTCAGGAAATGTTCCCATGTCACACGGACATCGAACATAAGCCATGCTTTTTCTCAAACTTTAATATTATTTAGATTTTTTTTGTTAAAGTGAACTAAATAATATTCTTGAGAAAGCCCTTTCCGAACAATGCCAGATTGGGTTATCATTTTCATGATGATTACTTGGACTGGGGAAAATCCAAGTAATTCATTTATTCCATTTTTGATCTGTTCGGGTGACTTATAGTCACTTGAGAGACCGTCCAAGCCGTCTTTGAACGAACGTTCAGTTTTGTCGTCATAAGTGAAAAATTTGTGCTTCTTCTCTTCAAGATGTTTGAGAAGAAGTTCGCGATCTTTGATAGTTTCCGGCAAAACGCGAAAGTCTCCTTTCTTTGCGATTTGGAAGGAGATCTTGATTCCCCTTATAGAGTTCAAGATCTCCTGCATAAATCCCCCAAATTCGGAACCACTGACCACGATAGGCGGCACTCTTTGCTTCCTCACTTGAATCGAAGGGCCTGGGCTAGAGACTGCTTCGATTTGGTGTTCGGAAAATTTGTCTAGAGCATCGAACTGATTGCTCATTTCGAGGCAATTATGAACATTATCCATTTCACCCATGGACGAAGTTCGCATTCCAGAAAAACGTCTTTTTTTCTATTCTTGCCACATTTAGTGACAGTTTTAAATCCCACTTTTTTGGAAGGAAGTTGTGAATTCAGAGATTCACCCTTCCTTTTGTTTGTAGTTGCAAATATGTTTAGTGAATAAACGAAAGAAGACGAGACTTCCCAAGAGGTTTTTTTCGAAGAAGGACCACCGATAGCTTTCACCAACGGATCCCATGAAAAATCTAAGGCACGGGTCCTAACAAGGATCGTAAAGGGATCAATAGTAGAAAAAATAGTACTGAAAAGTACTGTTTTAGTAGCACTGAAAAGTACCGTTTTTAATTAGCACTAAAAAGTACTGTTTTTTGAGCACTGAAAAGTACTGCTTTAGGTAGTTTTTAAAAAACTTCCAAGAGCAAAGAGAATTCGTGTACGCACAGCACGAAGGTACGATGCGCACTGGTGTGCGCCACGTTGACCAGTAGAAACTTTGACGGTGCCGATAGCTTTGACTTTGACGCTGCGTGTAGCTGACTCCAGTAGGGAGATCTTCTAAAACGCCATGCGGATCCCTGTGGAACACCGTTTTCCTCCTTAAGAAACATAACTTCATACAAATTCTTATAGACTTTTAATGGCGTTTCTAGTTTCTAGTCTATGTTCTTTATAAACATTTTACAATCCGGTTCCAACTACAATGACACCGAACACATTCGTTGTTTATTTACATGCATTTATGGGCGCGGTAAATGGCTGGGCATGGCGTACCATTGGTACCTCGCGTACCTGCAGGAATAAAATAGACCCCTTTGTGCGGTCCTTAGCCTCTTGCCCAGCAACTCCTATCCCTACCTCCTCGTGGTACTGGCCGGGGTACGAGTAACCTTGGGGAAGATCGGGTAACCAACCCCCGGTGGGAACTTTGGTCGTATGCTGACAGGGAAGGGGGGGTTTGCTTTTGCAAACCTGGAGCGTCTGTACTCCACGTTAGGAGCGGCTCACAACAGCGTCTGTTCCCCATGTCAGGGGCGGCTGATCATCGTCCGAGTGCCAGAGAAGGACTCTAAGCTAAACTGCGCACTATGGCCCTCCGAACATTTAGGGGGAATGGTCCTCCGGAAATCTAGGGGGTTGGTGTCAGGCCCTGCAAGCCAACCGTAAAAACACATCAGCACAGGAACGTCAACGAGAGAATACGGACCGGAACAATCGGCAAAGACCACAGCGACGAAAATGGACTAGCGATTGGAAACTCGGCACGTGGAACTGCAAATCTCTCAACTTCATTGGAAGTACTCGCATACTCTCCGATGTACTGAAGACCCGCGGTTTCGACATCGTAGCGCTGCAGGAGGTGTGCTGGACAGGAGCATTGGTGCGAACGTTTAGAGGTAATCATACCATCTACCAGAGCTGCGGCAACACACGCGAGCTGGGAACAGCTTTCATAGTGATGGGTGATATGCAAAGGCGCGTGATCGGGTGGTGGCCGATCAATGAACGAATGTGCAAGTTAAGAATCAAAGGCCGATTCTTTAACTTCAGCATAATCAACGTACATAGCCCACACTCCGGAAGCACTGATGATGACAAGGACGCATTTTACGCGCAGCTCGAACGCGAGTACGACCGCTGCCCAAGCCACGACGTCAAGATCATCATAGGAGATTTGAACGCTCAGGTTGGCCAGGAGGAGGAGTTCAGACCGACGATTGGAAAGTTCAGCGCCCACCGGCTGACGAACGAGAACGGCCTACGACTGATAGATTTTGCCGCCTCCAAGAACATGGCCATTCGTAGCACCTATTTCCAGCACAGCCTCCCGTATCGGTACACCTGGAGATCACCTCAGCAGACAGAATCGCAAATCGACCACGTTTTGATCGATGGACGGCACTTCTCCGACATAACCGACGTCAGAACCTATCGTGGCGCCAACATTGACTCCGACCACTACCTGGTGATGGTGAAACTGCGCCCAAAACTATCCGTCATCAACAATGTACGGTACCGACGCCCGCCCCGGTACAATCTCGAGCGGCTGAAACAACCGGATGTCGCCAATGCGTACGCGCAGCATCTTGAGGCAGCGTTGCCGGATGAGGGCGAGCTCGATAGGGCCCCTCTTGAGGACTGCTGGAGGACAGTCAAAGCAGCCATTAACGACGCTGCCGAAAGCGTTGTCGGATATGTGGAACGGAGCTCAAGAAACGATTGGTTCGACGAGGAGTGCCAGGAGGTTTTAGAGGAGAAGAATGCAGCGCGGGCTGCAATGCTGCAGCATGGTACGCGGCAAAACGTGGAACGATACAGACAGAAGCGGAAACAGCAAACCCGCCTATTCCGGGACAAAAAGCGCCGCCTGGAAGAGGTGGAATGCCAAGAGATGGAGTTGCTGTACCGTTCTCAAGAAACGCGGAAGTTCTATCAGAAGCTCAACACATCCCGCAAAGGCTTCGTGCCGCGAGCTGAGATGTGCCGGGATAAGGATGGGAGCATCTTGACGGACGGACGCGAGGTGATCGAAAGGTGGAAGCAGCACTACGATGAACACCTGAATGGCGCAGAGAACACAGGCACAGAAGGTCAGGACAGCGAAGGCGATGGCTACGTCAGCACAGCGGACAGCGGAAATCAACCAGCTCCCACGATGGGGGAAGTTAAGGATGCCATTCAACAGCTCAAGAACAACAAAGCCGCTGGCAAGGATGGTATCGGAGCCGAACTCATCAAGATGGGCCCGGACAGGTTGGCCGCTTGTCTGCATCGGCTGATAGTCAGAATCTGGGAAACGGAACAGCTACCGGAGGAGTGGAAGCAAGGCGTTATATGCCCTATCTACAAAAAGGGCGACAAACTGGAGTGTGAAAATTATCGTGCAATCACCATCCTAAACGCCGCCTATAAAGTGCTATCCCAGATTCTCTACCGTCGTCTATCACCTATAGCAAACGAGTTCGTGGGAAGTTATCAAGCAGGTTTCATCGGCGGCCGCTCGACAACGGACCAGATCTTTTCCGTGCGGCAAATCCTCCAGAAATGCCGTGAGTACCAGGTCCCTACGCACCATTTGTTCATCGATTTCAAGGCGGCATACGATAGTATCGACCGCATAGAGCTATGGAAAATCATGGACGAGAACAGCTTTCCCGGGAAGCTCACAAGATTGATCAGAGCAACGATGAACGGTGTGCAAAACTGCGTGAAGATCTCTGGCGAACACTCCAGTTCGTTCGAGTCTCGGCGGGGACTACGACAGGGCGACGGACTTTCGTGCCTGTTGTTCAATATTGCGCTTGAAGGTGTCATGCGGAGAGCCGGACTTAACAGTCGAGGCACGATTTTTACGAGATCCGGACAATTTGTTTGCTTCGCGGACGACATGGATATTATTGGGAGAAAATTTGAAACGGTGGCAGATTTGTTCACCCGCCTGAAACGCGAAGCAACAAGAGTCGGGCTAATGGTGAATGCGTCGAAAACAAAGTACATGCTGGTTGGCGGAACTGAGCGCGACAGGGCCCGCCTAGGAAGCAGTGTTACGATAGACGGGGATACCTTCGAGGTGGTGGACGAGTTCGTCTACCTTGGATCCTTGCTGACGGCTGACAACAATGTTAGTCGGGAAATACGAAGGCGCATCATCAGCGGAAGTCGTGCCTACTATGGGCTCCAGAAGAAACTGCGGTCAAGAAAGATTCACCCCCGCACCAAATGCACGATGTACAAAACGCTCATAAGACCGGTAGTCCTATATGGGCATGAGGCGTGGACTATGCTCGAGGAGGACTTGCAAGCTCTTGGGGTTTTCGAACGCCGAGTGCTAAGGACGATCTTCGGCGGCGTGCAGGAGAACGGCGTGTGGCGGCGAAGGATGAACCACGAGCTCGCTCAACTCTACGGCGAACCCAGTATCGTGAAGGTAGCTAAAGCTGGAAGGATACGCTGGGCAGGGCATGTTGCAAGAATGCCGGACAACAACCCTGTAAAGATGGTGTTCGCCACGAATCCGGTCGGAACAAGAAGGCGTGGGGCGCAGCGAGCTAGGTGGATTGACCAGGTACACCAGGACCAGGAGAGCGTGGGTCACAGTCGAGGATGGAGAGAAGCGGCCATGAACCGAGGGAATTGGCGAAATATTGTTGGCGAGGCTTTATCAAGATAATTGATGTAAAGCCAAATAAGTAAGTAAGTTACATGCATTTATAAAGCCATTATCAAAACCCCAAATCAAAAAATCGGATTTCGATAATATTCAAAATTAGTATTTAGTATTTGTTTTTTTTTTTCAGAAAGCTATCAACGTATTTCGTTTTACGATACCATAAAACTATAGAAACTTTCCTGGGACTAAGTTGAAAATTTCTTTTAAAACCCCTCCCAAAGGTTGCCACAATATCCAAAAAATTTCCTTTAATGTACCATCAGAAATCCACACAATCTTCATCAGGAATTCTCTGTAGATATTTCCTCAAATCTTTCAGATACAAATGGAATATTTTGGTGATATTTCAATGAACATGTTCATAGAATTCTTGGAACATTTCTATCTATCCAAAAGAGTCGTCAACAATTCCTGCTGGAATCACTGTTGGAGCTCGTTGACGTAATGTCTTGACTATTTCCTAGAAGAATATAAAAAAATGACGGGAAAAATATTGAGGAGGCATACCTTAAGAAATCCCAATTAATTTCCTTTCCCTTCTACATAGTACTTCAAATCTACGATTCCAATTGACACAATGAAACACCAAACAGACCTATCGCAAACTACCGAAGATCGTTGATTAATCGACGTCATTGCAATTTTTAATGAAACAATGTTATCATGACATTTTCCAACTCCTGGATACATTTCAACTCTTCAGAGATAAAGTAATCTCACGACAATGACAACGGACTGGTACTTATTTCACCGTTCGACGGATAATGTTAGGATTGGTGCGAAACGGTGGAAAAATTATGGTGGATTTTGTCACACCACGCGCGACACAAACGTCGATTGAGATAGCAAGCACCCACCAACTGAACACATCACTTTCGCAACATGTAGAGTAGATCCAATCCTTGCCGATGCCAACTTCCTACACGGGCTTGATGTGGTTCGCACCGTGAATGCCTACGGAGGCATGCAATTGCTGTGGTTTCTCGATACTAAGTCGCCGTTTGTGATTGGTGACGCCGGGTTTAAATTTCTGACTATCTTTTGAGACATGGAGCGGTCTAAAGTTGTGCGTATAATGATGTCAAATGAAAATGAATAAATCACACAGCGTAACAAAAATGACATTTTTGCGTGTCTCAAGGATCCAATTATATGTCTCCAGTAGTTTTGGAGTTGCTGAATCTGATTTCATTCTCAGAAATGTTCCAGCACGTCACAATTGTTAACTACAGGTCACCAAAGTTATATAAAACACTGGTTTTAATTATGTTTACATAAAATTTGAAGTATAATTCATCAAGTTTTTTTGTGATCTCATCCACCAAGTATGCAGAATTAGATCTAAACTATCAATTTGGACAAAATTTGGTTGAAATTTCACGATTAAATTTAGATTAAACCGATTTTTTTAACATGCAGACTTCAATTCATAAAAAATTCTTTGTTTCTTTCATATGGGGAAATACAATACTTTTTCAAATCATCAAAAAATAACTTTTTCGCATCAAAAGTATCATAAACTTTATTGATAAGTATTGTTATATTCATAACACTGTTCGACGAAAAAAATTTTTTGGATGGATCAGGTGTAAGGGGGATCCTGGAAGGGCCTCTAAGATCTAGCTTATGCGCCAGATGACATTAGTCATCTGCTAGAACTCAAGATAGGTTTTGCCCTGCTAGCCAAATTTTCCCTAACGCTTCCTATGAATCCGCCTTAATATAATTCCCAACAACCTTCCAGAAAACTCCGTTCCCAAGCAGGTAAAATATCTTCCAAAATTTCAATAATTCAAATCTACTTATTCCTTAGCATTTCCAAAAGTTTTATTTAACATTTTATACTCGTTTATTGGAAAACCAATTTAAAGTAATTTTATTGCCTTATTGGCGATATCATTAAAAAAAAAGAAATCATTTAAAAACTATTTTCATTTCTAAGCCGAAGTTTTAATTTAGTAAAACAGATTTTGCCTAACGCTATCTGTGAACGGATCCGTTTGTGGTAATAAGTTAAATTTATCTTATCTGATCTGAGTAGTGACGTCACTCTTTTGAGTTTTCATAAAATCTTGAGTACGTGAGTTACTTCTCATTAGCTTATTCCCTACTATTACAAATCGAGATCATTTCTCCAGAGATTGGTGTAAGGGTGCTCATGCTCAATAAATTTGGCCAGGTACTTACAGTCTTGTCTCGGTGAGTTACCTGGTCTACCGGCTAGCCGACGGTCTAGTGGCCGGCAACGGCGTCGATCTTCGTGCTGTGACCGACGGGCTTCTGGTTCACAATCGGCTGATGTGATGATCTTCCTAGTGGTAGTTGACGAGAGCGTAGCTTGACCAATGCCACCTGAACAGGGATCGGTGCGACGCCGGCGTGGTGTTGGATGCAAAACACGACGCTAACTCTTGTGGTATCTCTCGCGTGTGGTGAGCACGAATAACACCAATGCTGTTTCTCCGATGGTGGGGTGGGAGTAGGAGACGATCGGGCTATTGTTGACCATGGACCCTTTGAACCCGAGACGTGAGTGTGGGGCGAATCTCGCTGGCTGTGGTTTTCCTTCCCCAGTCAGACCTCTCGCGTTCGTACAGAACCACGTGTAGCGATGTGGTTCACGCGAGGCCGAATCCTTCCATCCGATGACCACGCACTCTGGGGACACCCTTAGCGGCACGAAGCCACGAGACGAAGAGTGCCTCCAGGGGATTGCCCTAGTCCGATCGAATTAGGCACCAATACTGAGAGCGTCAGGTGCAAGAGCTGCTCGTGCACTAGGCGAGATTGTTTGGCAGCTCTCCTCCTCTCCGAAGCTCCGAGGCTAATCCACAACCCCAGTGCTCCACGCGGTCACATGCGGTGACTGTGAAATAAACACTATTAGCACCCCCAACACACCAAATGATTTTCCTGAATTTACCTCACGTTACTGCTTTTCACTTTTCAGCTAGTTTTCTTTAATATTTTTTTAGGTTCACACTCACGTACTTTTCCTACAGAAATTCATAATTAGCTTTCATATTTGTTATTCTGTTTTTTTTTTTTTCAAACAATGTGCTTACAATCAATAATTTTCCCGTACAACTTCACTCACGATTTTAAATGAACTGGTTTTAACCCTTAACTTATTTCTGTAATTAGCTTTTAAAATAAATTAAATTAATTAACTTTTCCTTGTTTTTTTTTTTTAATCTAATATTACTAGCAATCACTTTAAATAGGTTTTAATCACTTGAAATACGTTCACTCTATAACTTTATGCTTCAGCGGTCTTAACTGGAAAGAACTGGTAAAGATCTTGTCCAGACCTTCAGACCTCTGATTTCCAGAAATTTCCTTTTAATTCCGGTCCAAAACTTTCTTGAAAATATTGTTTTTGTTTCCAATTTTCTTCCTATTGATCGGCTGAATAATTTCGGCTATGAAACTTTTTCACGAGACCCTGATTCGAGCACGTACACTAGGTTGCCTACCTAATAGGCGCGAAATTATTTGGAATTTAGGGATGTCTATGAAACGACGATCAGACACCCGTTTCACAGGGACGCGTTTATATGGGTCTTGAAGTGCAAGAAAAGTATAGAAAAAGGGGGTTTTCCAATGATTTGCAGCACCCCTGGATTATTTTTTGATAAAGCTTGAAAATTTGGCACCAACCAGCCCATATAAATATAACAGACACATAAATTTTCCGTAGTCGTCGTATCCTTGTTGAAATCAAATGTTACTGGATTGCATTGCTCATTGCTTTATCTAATGGAGCAAAAAATAAAATCCTAATCAAGCTTCTTCTTGAACCTATAATAATAATTATATAATGAAGCAGATGTGTGAAATAGAAAAAAAAAGTAGTATTTGTATGGTGCACATCCTCACGTACTTGCCTGATGATCGTTAACACTCCAAATTCATATACAAAATAGATGCCAATATTCTTCTGAAATGGTGCGCGTTTCCCTGAAGTCATCCAGTGCTAAAAAATATTGATTTGACAAATTCAATGGTTGTATAATTGAATTTAAAAACATACCGTCAAACGGGGCTTCTTTTGACATTATTTCCACATTCTTTAACTTTGAGGATTTGTAACTCTTAGAATTATGGATAGATGTTGATAATGTTTGCCTATATTTAAGTTGTATATGTACGTAACAAATGTGCAAAATATGAGGCAAATCCATCAAGAAATAACAAAAATGCTTGAATAGCGAAAAAAGTGTGTCCTTCAAGACAAAAAAGGGGCTACTTTGGACATTTTCACAATTTGCTAATGAAATGATTTTTCCTTATAACTTTCAAACTAATTCAATAGATTTTCGTCCACTGTGATGTTATGGAACGTTTTTCATTGATAAACTTAATGTAGAAAATTGCAAAGCTAGAATCAATCACACATATATAACAAATTTCAACGAAACATGCCATTCACTATTCTCAGTTTGCAGTATGAAACATAATTTTTCAACTTCCTCTTAAATGGAACTATCAGTTACGAATGCTCGATTTTCAAGTTGACATAAACGAACGACGTAACTACTAGGTACTGCGATGATAAATGAGTTATGTACAAAAACTCTTTTTTTTTCTATTCTTACTGTTATATGAACGATATATTGAAGGATCACATTAATACCGGTAACTAATTTAATACCAGTAAGTAATTTTCATTGAAAACGCAATCTATGAAGTAAAGTTTAGCAAGATCGTAAAGATGTAAGTTTGCTTTTGTAATATGCTTTTAGCTTCTTAGCAGTTTAGAGCTGGCTTAAGAGTAGTTTAATTTAGGCACTTGAAGGATGCAACTGTTCTGTACTACAAATTCATGTAAAGTATGACGAAAAATAGTTTTTTAGAGATTATGTTGTGAATTTGACATTGGTACGTATTGAAATATATGTGTTTTATGTCTATTCACTTCTGCACACATTTATTTTATTTTTTTTTATGTTGTAAAATACACAAGCCAAAACATTATATTAAAATAAAAGTCGCAAAAATAAGACCTTTGATCAATTATTTTAATAAAACAACAATTTTAAGCAAAACAAATCACAAGATTTTCATGAAACATGACGATTCGATAGTTTTGTGATGCTCCCAATAAGTTTCCAAGACATGGGTAAAATTCAAACAATGTTTGTATAGCCAATGTTTTATACCTTGTGAATATTTATTCGGGCTTTTTTGAAATGTTTTCTTGTTTATCCTGTTATTGTTGATGTTGTTCCAAGAAAAAATCATGCCTAGTGGTAGAGCATATATTGGTTAATAAAAGTGCTGAAGACACAAAATTGCTCAGGTTAATATTTACGCTGCTAATAAATACAAAAGGTGAGTGTCCAAAGTAGCCCCTGGAATCAAAAGTAGCCCCGTCCGACGGTATCAGTTACGAATGCTCGATTTTCAAGTTGACATAAACGAACAACGTAACTACTAGATACTGCGATGATAGATGAGTTATGTACAAAAACTCTTTTTTTCTATTCTTACTGTTATATGAACGATATGTTGAAGAATCACATTAATACCGGTAACTAATTTAATACCAGTAAGTAATTTTCATTAAAAACGCAATCTATGAAGTAAGGTTTAGCAAGATTGTAAAGAAGTAAGTTTGCTTTTGTAATATGCTTTTAGCTTCTTAGCAGTTTAGAGCTGGCTTAAGAGTAGTTTAATTTAGGCATTTGAAGGATGCAACTGTTCTGTACTAAAAATTCATGTAAAATATGACGAAAAATAGTTTTTTAGAGATTATGTTGTGAATTTGGCATTGATACGTATTGAAATATATGTGTTTTATGTCTATTCACTTTTACAAACATATATTTTATTTTTTTTAAGTTGTAAAATACACAAATCAAAACATTATAATAAAATAAAAGTCGCAAGAATAAGACCTTTAATCAATTATTTTATTAAAACAACAATTTTAAGCAAAACAAATCACAAGATTTTCATGAAACATGACGATTCGATAGTTTTGTGATGCTCCCAATAAGTTTCCAAGATATGGGTAAAATTCAAACAATGTTTGTATAGCCAATGTTTTATACCTTGTGAATATTTATTCGGGCTTTTTTGAAATGTTTTCTTGTTTATCCTGTTATTGTTGATGTTGTTCCAAGAAAAAATCATGCCTTGTGGTAGAGCATATATTGGTTAATAAAAGTGCTGAAGACACAAAATTGCTCAGATCAATATTTACGCTGCTAATAAATACAAAAGGTGAGTGTCCAAAGTAGCCCCTGGAATCAAAAGTAGCCCCGTCCGACGGTATTGATATTTTGCTTATTACACTTTTTGTGATTAAAAATGCCAAATTTTCAAGCTTTATCAAAAAATAATCCAGGGGTGCTGCAAATCATTTGAAAACGGCCTTTTTCTATACTTTTCTTGCACTTCAAGACCCATATAAACGCGTCCCTGATCCATCCAAAAAAATTTTTTTGTCGAACAGAGTAATGTTTAAATTCTGTGGCAAATTTGGCAAATGAATTGCCTTACAAGCCGGCAAACTTGCATGCCAGTTGACTTAAACAGTGATATTTTGTATTTTCAACAAGCAATATCTCAAAAATTAGACATGCTATGAGATTTTTGAAAACGGCAATGGATTCAGCAATCCTTAATTGAGTAAATAGCGGTATTTTGGTGCTTGAGACAAAATCGTGTCCGCAGTGTCATCATTCAACATTCTTCATCGTGAAAATGAAGGTTTTCATTTTTTTAAAGTTATATGATACTTTTTTATGTAAATTTTATGGCTCAAGAACCCATCATCAATCATCAAAGAGTGAAAACCAGTTTTTTCGTTCATATTTAAAGACATCTTCATTAAAATCTATCATCGCAATAGATTTTCATGAACATTACTTCGATTGAGCAAAATAAATCTAGTTTTAAAAATTTGCAAAACGGCTTATTTTCCTATTAACAGAACTAAAATCCACTAATTATTTTGCATAAATATGGTATAAATATTGCGAAATGAGGCACTACCATTGGAAGATACTTCTAATAAGATTTATTGCCTGTATTACAAAATTAGAATGTTCCACAGCTCATCGGTAGCCGGAGAAAGAGCTTTTGCAAGATAATACCGAAATGACATCCCAGCTGCCGAATGAGCAGTTATGGGTAGGTGGGTCTTCAGTTGGAGATACTCTAGTGGGCCGCATTGGTAGCAGCTGGCTTTAGCGAGACAGCTCGCGCTACCGGTTGTCAATTTTGAAAGCTTCTCGCGTTATAATTGCGATTCAGTACGATAAGTACGCGGGCAGTCACAGTGACAACCTGAGTGTGCGTTAATCTTCTGGCGAGTCCACCTCCGCTACAATTCCTGCTCAAAGTGGCAGCAGCATCATAAGCGTTTGCCATATACGAAACGCAACTCCGATGGCCACTTCCTCGTGAAGTTCAGGACTTCTTGTTTGCATGTTGAGATAGGTCCATTTCTAATTGTGTCACAGTGCGAGAGCAAGATTGATCGCTTATGCCAGTGGATTTAGCAGCACGGGATTTAAGTTTTGATGAATGGACTTTGCTGGTGCCCTTTGAGATCGACGATAAGGGAAATGGTTAATGTAGTTTTAACTGAATAGATTCATATTTGACTTTGCAGCCAGTCTAAACTAAAAATAATCTTTTGAGTCTTAAATAGTTTGGTAGATTGAAAACTAGTATCTTATCTAGCCATGATATCGTGAGGCTATCGTTATTTTTGTTTTTGTTATAATATGTGTAGTAAACAAATGTAGTATATGATGTTTACGTAATTTTAATAAGTTGTTTGGACATCGTCTGATTAATGATAAGTTGATTACCCACACTTTTATTTATCGTAACATTGATATTCAATAACATACGTGATTACCTGGAACATCCCCGAAAATACTTTTTTAACATGTTCTACTTTTTCTGTTATTTTCTTAAAATATCTGAACAGACTTACTTAATGTTTCTGACATTACTTAATCTAAACTTAAAAATGTATTTAAAAAAATTTTCCTGAAAAAGTTAAAGGACAAAACCAAATCTTAACTTTCAGGGAAAGATCCCCCACCGAAGTAATCTCCTAGCTCTCTTCGTAGTCGGACCCATCGAGAAGATGCAACCCTAACTTCAATTAATTTGACGTCCCTCCTGGCGCTGATCCATCTTCCCGCTGATATGCCCCCATAACCTCAGGACGACCAACAACACCCCTCACGATCCATTGCCGCAATTACAAGCTGATTGAAGTTTCATTACTTTGAAATAAATTGCGCTGCCTGTCGACTTTTTACGTGGCATCCCGGCTCCCCTGTCCCGCTGCAAACAAACATAGCTACACGGTGAAAGACATTGGCGTAGCTAGAAATATTTTCTAGAGGGGGCCTAGTGGGGGCCAGCTTGTTCTAGTGCCGGAATGTAATACCCGCCACTAAAACCAAAGTGGGATTTCTTTCGATAAGAATCACCACAAAACCCTGCAAAGTTCCTCCTGTAAGGCATTACAGTCACTTCTCTACATCTCGATATCGTAACCAAGAATATAATAAACAATCAAACGTCATTACGTGTTCCTAATTTGTTTTGAATTTTAAAAAATTTAGTCTAGTAACCTTTGATATTTGTCGTATCGACATACAGAGAGAAAATTGGGAACGAAAAATCAACAGAAATACATCGAGATACGGAGATATCGAGATGTGGAGAGAGGAATTGTATGCAGAATGAAGGGACCTAAGAAATCATCGATATATGGAATCGAGATGTAGAACATCGGGATGTGGGAAGTCGACTGCAGTTAAAAACATCGAACTTTTTTTTCTCTAGGAAATTGTTTTAGGAGCTACAACAGCGTTTTCTCCAACATTTACTTCGTAGTTTGACCTAAAGGTTCTTTTTTTTGCAGCTACCAGTCTTTTCAAACATTCCACTGAAAAAGCTTTGTTTTGCAGATTCTTTTAAAGTTGCACACGGAATTTCTTTATAAATTCCTTAAGCTTGGTATTCGGGAAAACTCCATCTACATTTTTAGGCACTCATATGAATGCTTTCCAGAGAAGTTGTGCAAAAGTATTTTCGATAAATCAATTGGAAATTTTAAAAAGCCTTGAAGACATTGAATGTTTTTCTGAATAATTTATGATGGTTCAGAAGATTTTTTTTTTCTAAAGAAGCATTAATTCCAGCTAATTCGTTAGATTCAACTTTTGTACCTAAGCTTTCCTCTAAAATTATCTCGATACAATAATTTATGAATTGTTTGTGATTTTTTTTACTAAAGGAATATTGCAAATTATTCAACAAACGGTACTTTTTCTATTTCTTTCAAACATTCCTCAGAAAAATCTTCTATTCATAGATTCTTCAAAAATTACTCCATGAAAGACTTCTTTTTTCCTTACGGTTGGTGTTTAGGAAAAAATATTTCCTGTTATATGGTTTGCATGAGTATGAAAGGAACTTCGACAGAATATATGAAAAAACGAGTCATTTTGGAGGATTTTATGAGACAAAGTTATTTTTAAAAATGAATCTAATACATTCCACAAGAGTTTCTAGTGAAACATTTTTGGAAAATGTTGATCAACTTTTTTTAGCGATCTCAAGAATTTCGTGCAAAGTTGCTGCCACATGATCCAAAAATTTGTACGGTATTTGTGAAAGAATTACTGGTAAAACATTTACAAGGTTATTCAGCGAAACTCCTGCCAAGGTTTTTTTTTCCGCAGACAGGAGTTTTACGCTATGCTTGTTCATGTCGGGCTAAGGAACAAAATGTCGACTCCGAAATCGTCGAAAGGGACAATACGCTGAAAGCGATGAATTTTCATCATTGTTTGCGAGACATCATTTTTCATATAGGGATCCATTAAATATGGTAGGGTTTCGTTCTACTTCGTCGTAAGCGCTATTATTCGTCTATCATACTTAAAATTTTCCACTACGGCGGATATTCCAACTTACCTGCAACATAGATTCATTTCCTAAGTGTAATTTTGTGAATGCTGTTATGGTTCATACGCTGAGTGATTCCAAGCAACAGCACCAAAATTTGGTAAATTTTTTAATTCATTTTTTTCTATTGAGCTGAAACTTTGCACAGTTTTCCAGTTCCATCTAAATCGTCATTTTCCGATATCAAATCTTCAAGTTGAGTCACGACTAACTTTTCAAAAGGGTGTATGTGAAAATGGTTCAAAAATATTCAAAAAGCTGCACAGCAAAAACGGTTCGTTCGATTGTTAGACAACTAAAGAAACAAAGTTAGACAACTAAATAAAGATTCCAAAAAAAATACACACAGTAAAAAAAATTTTTTTTTGCATTAAAAAACATCATTTTTGACACAAAAACTCAAATATCTCAAAACCCTATCGGAATACCAACGTAATTTTTTGAGGGAAAACGGTCCATTACATTAGCTATCTACCATAAAAATTTGGTGATGGTAAACCAATAAACAAAAAAGTTATGACATTTCAAACATGTCACAATTTTCACATTTAGTAGAAAAAAAAATATTTTTTTTCGGTGTAAATTATTACGGGAACCGCAGTTTGTTGCTGATTTTATTGTTAAGGGCCTTGCGTGAATTAAACAAGTCGTTTTCATGTATTCATTAGTATTATGTATATTATATGTATAAATATTATGTATAAGTATAAATATTATATGTATATGTATATATGTATAAATTAAAATGAATTAACAGATTACACGAAAATAATTTTTTTTACCAGGATATTTTCTTTAGAGTATGATCGATGAGTTTCTAAATGTTATATATAAACTTTAAAAGTTTTGGATTTGGGTATGCGTTATGAGATCATGAAAACATTTTATTAATACTTATTTATTTATTAATTGTTATTCAATTTTTTTACAATATCGAACACTTTTGCAGCATTATCAGTACAGTTCGAGTATAGTTTAGCTTTAATTTTATTTTCTGACAATGGAATGAAACAGTGAAATTTTTGGATTCCTTGGATCGTTTTCGCGTTATTATATTGCTCGCTGAGCTCTGATACCGTTAATTCGTACTCTTCAGTAGTAGTAAAACAAAATGATAATTTTGTTAAATCTTCTTCTTTTCTGCGATTCGCCCAATCAAATAGTTCTTTTGCAGTTTTAATTGGATGCTCACGTTCTTTGGCTAAACTTGCTCTTGTGGCCATGCGCTTTATGGTTCCTCCAATAGCATCACAAGGACCTTTGCCATGTGACGTAGCAAAGAAATGCCATTCTGCATCAATTCCGTACTTTGATTTAAATTGACATAGGCTCGAAAAAATCTTACGGTTTTTGTACTGCGATGCTGCTCCATCAGACATGAAATATATCTTTCTGATTTCTTTATCCTTATCAACGCGTAAAAAGTTAATCATTTTGGCAATGAACAAATTTACAGATACTGTGTCGTGTCTTAAATCTTCGGAAATTACAATAAAACTAAAATGTTCAATTTGCGTACTTCCATTGAAATAAATAACGAATGGATGAATTGTAGCTTGTTGTACGTTCCAGTGATGGGACTGCACTTCATCTTGCAATACAAAGCTATAGTTTTCAGAAAAATCACAAATGACTAAAAATTCACCATCTTGTAATGTATTTTTCGTATTTTTTAAAAAGCGGGATTGATCTGTTTTAATAAAGTCGTGAGGAATTAAACTTTCTAATTTCAAGCAAAAAAATGACACAAACTCATCTACAGGTTTTACAATAGTTTCTAGGTCACACCTATCCGTGGTCACCCATTGCTCAAATGATAACTGATCAATATAATTTTCTTCAAACTCAGCGAATAAAGTATTTTCCAATGATGAAGAATCTGGACAATCCGAACAAGATCGTAGATAGCAATTCAATGTTGTATTTTCACACAAAAGACTACCAGTTAACATATTAATATCCTTTGATAATTTGATTCTTTTCAAACTATGTAAGATTAGGTTAATATTTTCGTGTGTTGTGCACACACAAACATTATGTGTTCCTGAATTGGATAGAAGCTTGCATTGCCTTGGACGAAGGCTTGCAAATGACAAAAAACCTACCTTAATATTTTCGTTAATTTCCTTGAAGCGTGTATACGCTTCTTTCAAAGTAGTCATCATTAATCGTTTTTGGATTGCTTGACGCTTTCCATCTTTTTTTTACAGATACATAATCTTTTTGGCCAGGCATAGCTCTACTTACTTCATCGTCTTCAAAATATTGAATTATTTTTTCTTTTGTCTCATCTGTTAATGAAGTACTCGACCTAGCATTTTTGGTTGCAAGACAGTTATTTTTGAATTGTTTTGCCTCTTTTGCTGTATTTCTATTGGTTTTGAACTCATCAATGGCGTCTTGAATAGACCACGAGCTTGGCAGCATCGACAAAATCAATAATTTTTCTTTCCTTGTCGTGGCTAGATTCGAGAACCTTTCCTTCATATTCATAATTACCTCATCGTAGTCTTTATTTTCCACATCCTCAGGTCCTAATTTGAAGAGGTTTCTTCGTACAGCTTCGTTGATTTCACGGTATTTTTTCTCGGGATAATTGACGTAACCCATCTTCGTCCATTTAATCGGAGTCACATTTATTCCAGCTATCCCTTCGTTGAAGCGTTCGATGTTGACCTTCTGGTTGCACTCATCTTCTGATTGATTTGTTGAAACAGATGTCGCTGATGGTACCGTGGCAAGACTATCTGCACTTGGTACTTCTGGTAACTCCTCAGTTGTTGTCGGTGCATCTAGTAATTCCTCAGTTGTTGTTGTTTTCGAACTTCCTGCAACCTGATCCACCGATGATGTACAGATTGCCCGTTTGTCAACGTTTAAACGGCAGGACGTACAAATGCGTAAATTTGTATTCAATGTAGACATTGGAGCATAACCAGCAGCTTTCAGTTTATCTATGGTGCTTTCGGTGAGATTTCGTAGCTCTTTCGAACACTTTTTTTCTGCAAACGGCCTGCAACAGTTGAGAAAGCGACTACTCATGTTACTCGTTAGATTTCAATAAACAAAATCACTTTTAAGTTTTTACTGACTAGTTTGGTGTCGTTTGCTTGACTGAAGAAAAATTTTACAATTAAATCTTTTATAACCATAGTGGTAGTATATTTTTAGCTTTTTCGTGAGTATGTTCATGGTATGTACCTATCATGTTTTTGATGTTGTTGAAGTTACTCGCTTTCTCCCATATATGATTAACAAAGTCTATTCTCTACCAAGGCGGGTCTATACCCAGGTGTAATCAGATTTTAACTTTGTGGAGAAAACCAGCGCCGAGAAAACCGACCTGCTTTACATATACTAGATCACCTGGGTATAGACCCGCCTTGTTCTCTACGAGGTAAACTTTTTGCAGGTAAACTAGTCGTAAACCTGTATAGAAAACTTTTTTTGTAGCTTTTGTCTTCAATATTAGATTTCTTATAGGTTTCTTTTATCAAAAGGTTTCAACACTATTGAGAGAATTTTTCTTCAGTTACGTACAATAAAAAAATATGACACTATTAAGACTTTAGATCACAACACTGGATCGCGTCTAACTTTCTAATAGATGCTATAATAGTTATGAATAATTAAATAAAATATCATGAAAACAACTTGTTAACCTCATGTGGTACCCTTAACAAAAAATTCAGCAACAAACTGCGGTCCTAAAAAATATTAACAATGAAAAAAAAATGTTTTCACAAAGTGTCAAATTTGTGAAATATTTGAAATGTCATAACTTTTTTGTTTATTGGCTTACCATCACCAAATTTTTATGGTAGATAGCTAATATAATGGACCGTTTTCCCTCAAAAAATAACGTTGGTATTCCTATAGGGTTTTGAGATATTTGAGTTTTTGTGACAAAAATGATGTTTTTTAATGCAAAAAAAAATTTTTTTTACTGTGTGTATTTTTTTTGGAATCTTTATTTAGTTGTCTAACTTTGTTTCTTTCGTTGTCTAACAATCGAACGAACCGTTTTTGCTGTACAGCTTTTTGAATATTTTTGAACCATTTTCACATACACCCTTTTGAAAAATTAGTCGTGACTCAACTTGAAGATTTGATATCGGAAAATGACGATTTAGATGGAACTGAAAAACTGTGCAAAGTTTCAGATATTTTTGAAATGGTCGATCAGAATCGACTTGCATGCCTCCGTGGAATCCCTCCACTTGTACACCAAAAATGCAATCAAACTAAGTACCGTAAAACGGGGTAACTTTGATAGTTTTTTCGAAGAAAACTTCAATATTTATGCATGCTGTTTCAAAGAATTTTAATTCATATTTTTAAAACAAGTACTGGTATCCTAACTATCGATTCCAGTTGCTAGATTTCCAAAAGATTTATTCTTAATGGATATATATTTTTTTATATAATCGAAAGTCGGTTTTCTGTTTTGGGGTAACTTTGATAATGGAGCATCACGCGAACAAAATTGAATGAATTACAGAACATTTGTAGGGCGTTGCATATCGTTAGGCGTTTAACACTATATGGAAATTTCTGACTTAGATTACAAAAATGGTCCCAGTTTGTAAAAATAGTATTCGCTAAGAGTTTTGAGACCGAATTCGAGTTCTACTATAACTAGGCTATCAAGTATAATTGACGAATTCATTATGACTTCATCAAATAGTGATCGTAGAACAGATTGTTTGAGAGCATTTCAAAATTGCTAAAATCTTACAAATTTTCCATATACGCATATAAATCCTCAAATGTACTTGATTCCAACGAAAATAGCTTTAACATGAAGTGTCATATTAATACTCTTTACTTTTGCATTCGTTTTGCTTAACTGATTAACAGGAACTTTGTTATTTCGTTTAGTATGTTGAGAGTCTCGCATTATCAAAGTTACCCGCATTATCAAAGTTACCCCGTTTTACGGTACTGTATTTTGTTTATCCACTTATTTCGCTGGGCACCTAATTGCACTATGGAAACTATAATTCACGAAATTTTATTTTACCGCGTAAAATTGAGAATTTCAACAAACTTCAACCCGCGATATATATAGGGTAAAAGCACCGGTTTTGGCCAGCCTATGAAAAAATGATAATAAATGATCAATATAGGCTACCAGAACTACTTTTAGCCAGAGAATTAGTTTCGGTTTCTAAATTGGCCAATCACATTGATTTCTTATAATAGTAGCCAAATGAGGAGTACCCTGGCCAAATTAAGTGTATGGGAGCTAAAATTACAACGAAAATGAATTGAATGTGAATGTGTTCTACTGAATGCAAAAGGTTTCTTGCTGATTGACTATGTAAAACGGTGTATAATCTACGATGGCTACAATTTTCAAGTGAATTAATAAATGTCATCGTGCTGGAAAAATAGAGGGAGATGCCTGTAGACCTATACAAGCAAGTAAAACATTTTATAATAGCGTTGATATGTTGTATTTCGACAACTCCACTATGGTCGGGCTCCATATGAAGGAGCGGCCAAAACTACCAAAACCCTTTTTTGAGATTGTTATGGTTTGTTTGTTTTCATTTTAAAATATACCTCGTGTATTAAAATTCTAAAATTTCTTAGACTGTTATGACGTCAAAAAATTGAAAAATGTAACATTAAAATAAGTTACGCAATATGTTAGGTTGAAGCTTAAATAGTGTTGAATATTAAACTTAACTAATAAAGGTGGTTTTAAACATGAGAAATTGAGAGAGAGAGAGAGAGAGAGAGAGAGAGAGAGAGAGAGAGAGAGAGAGAGAGAGAGAGAGAGAGAGAGAGAGAGAGAGAGAGTCGACTCTTCATAACTCGATATTCAAGGGACCATCGACTTATTGAATTATCGAGTTATAGAATGTATCGAAACAAAAAAAATACTAAATCGAAGGAACATTTTTTTTTATTTCTAATACATTGATGATTACCTATGTAAGAAAGTAATATTATTTTGTTGATTGAACTTTACAAACTATTGTTTGAAAACTTTTTTCGAAATGCTCGAAAAATCACATTATTTTGACTGACAATATTTTTTTTATTTTCATATTTTTCAACTTTTATTACAAATTGCAAGTATTTTTTCATCTCCAAACAAGAATTAGACCACGTTTCCCCAAATAAGATAGATTTTAAAATAGATATCGAGTTATGGAGAGAAATTTCCATCTCACGTGACATCGACTAGTGGAGATATCGAGTTATAGAAATATCGACTTATGGAGAGCACGATGTATGGAAATTTGAAGGGATCGATAAATCCATCGAGTTATAGAGTATATCGAGTTATATAACATTGAGTTGTGGAGAGTCGACTGTATATCGAGTTTAATGCAAAAAATGTTGTTTAAATATTAAAATAGGCCATTTTCATTAGTTATTCGGGATTCTCCACCAAGGAAAATAAGTAAGTGGAAAGAAATAAGGGCTTTGCTCTCGAAAACGTATTATTATTATTGGAGAAACGCGAAAAACTCATGAAAATGATTGAGATCATTTTAAGGGTATTGGAAAAATAGTTCACAATATTCCGCAAATTCGTTTTTTTTTTTTCATTATTTTGGACATCTATGTAGTCAATATCTTTCGAATGATTCCCCACTACTATGTCTGAGATAGCTTTCGAAAATGGTGAAGTTTAACACCCAAATTAGATAGTTTAGATGGAAAATAAAATTGACCTATTTTCGGTCAGATCTAAGGACATCCCATGTATAATCGAACAAATACCCAAGGCAAAAGCTGGCATCAGTGCCAAATTTAGTTCTGACATGATGTCAGTAGTCGAAACTATACAAACAAGTTTAATTTGAGTCAGATTTATACTAATAAGTTGGGTAAAAATAAAATAAAAAGGAAGTAGGGGTAATTTTACCCAATCTGACATAGTGACTCACTGGAACAGCTCTGAACCTGCGGACATTTCTAAAAGTTGCAATAATGATTGCACATTTAGGCGCCCAGATTATTGCGTTCAAGCTAAAACGAAGGTAATCCGTTAAGAATTGACGAAATTGCATAAATTTAAACTATTTTTTTTTTCATTTTCTGGGCGGATTTGTAGGAGTAACCTATCGTTGATGTAATATTTAAAAAAGCAAATGTATGAAACCATCTTACCCATTGATTACTTTGTAATTTCTGGATAAATCCACATTTATTATGAACAGCAATCAGATAGTTCTGGATTTGACCAAATACTCAACTGCAGGATATCAACGTATGATCAAACATCATGGAATATTTAATTCTCATAAGAATATAAAATATCATTAAAAACTTAAACATATCATATAAAACATGTATGGAGGGGGGCTTGCAGGATTCTGGGGAAGCCTGGCCCTCCTGTTCCTACGCCAATGGTGACGGATAAAGCCCTCGTCGCAATGCAATTCGCTTGAACATTTTTAGATTCATCTCTCGCGGATGATGTTATGCAGTGTTCTTTTGGGGTCTCGATGCATCACTCAATGTGACGGTTGAACCTTCTCGGTTGGATGGCACGGGAAGCCAGGCGAGAAGTATGGTCCCGCGCTTAATCCCGAAAGCCCTTTTACGATTGGCGTGCTTAGAGCCTTCTCGGTTAGTTTTATTAGTAAGTATATAAAATTGAGTGGGAAATCTTGCTTTGGTCACTTTATATTGGCACTGGAGCTCTCTGCTGGATGATATGTTTTTCTCATCCTCATTGCTGGCGCGATTATTCCTCGCTGGCGGAACAAGACAAGCTGTCATAAAAGTCAAGATCCCCGCGTGGAATCTACACTCCGTCAATGTCGGCCTCGGCGCTGTTGGGATCATGGTGAGTCGGGCAAACGGTTTATAGGTTTCTACTTTTATTAGGTGAATACGGATAAAAGATGGCTAGAAATCGAGCTGAATAATAGGGTTAAGCAATAGAAGCATTAACCTAAGAATGCTAATGTCGCTGCTGTTCGTGTTACCAACATCTAGTTTGCCACGAACTGACAGCGTGAGTACCGGGACTCATAGTGTCAGATTAATTTTCAAACCCAAAACAACAACATGGTATTGAACAAACATTGAAAACCCATAATTTAAGGTAATACTAATTAAAATCAGTTTTGTGACAACAACGCCACTAGCGTTCTACTACTAATATTTCTATTGGTTAAACAATGATTGGAAAGCCATTCAAGTTTAACTTATAGGTTTACATGGTTTAAAACACAACATATCAACGATATAATAAAAAAAATTAATAAAATATATAGATCTACGGGCATCTCCCTCCATTCATTCAGCATGATGAAATATACTAATTTCCTTTAAAATTCACTGTTTGTTATCAAAATTAAGCACATAGATATGAACACAATTCCTTTTGACCGAACAATTATGGCATTTGCTTACAGTGCAGCGAAAACAACACAATCAAAGGAACCGTATTTTTACGTCGAGCATCGCGCACACATTGATGCGCACAAGCTTTTTTTTCTCAGTACGACGGATTTAGCTTTTTTTACATTCTCAATTTTACGCAATCGTTGATTTCACAATATTTCGTGAATTATAGAACCTTTACGGCGTGTGAATGGAATGATATCCTTCAGTGAAAAAGTACGAAGGTTTTCCATAGTGAAAATAAGTGCCCGGCGATGTAAGTTACATAAGGGGCGGGATGAAACTTGTAAGGACTGTTCATTTAAGAAAGTGGACACCTAAATATTAGCATATTGGTGTAAAAATTCCATAAAAACAAATAAAATTTTGTTTCAGTGTTTATTTTGACAGCAGACAAAAGTTGACATAAAAAAATTATAAATTCTAAACGTTGGGTCGAATTGACATGGCGACTCTCAATTTTTTTCTGCACAAATGGTGTACAGAAAAACTGCCGTTCCGAGATTTGGCTTAAATCGCGAAGTGTCCAAATTGAATTTTTTCAACGCTGTGGCCAAAACAGATATTCCTGACAACGTACGATACATCCCAACAGAAAAATTTGGGAAAAATGATTTGGTATGGCAAGCAATTTGCTCCTGCTGTATGAAAGTACCTACTACATATTTCACGACAGGTTCAATCAACGGCGAAAACTACAGAACTGAATGCATTAAAAAATGGCTTCTGCCCATCTACTGAAAGCATACCATGCCTCCATTGTTTTTGCCAGACCTAGCATCGGCTCACTATGCTTCAGCTACTTTGGAGATGCTCAAGAAGGAATAAGTCGAATTTGTAGAAAAATGATCGAATCCATCAATTGCTCAGAACTACGCCTCATTGAAACATATTGGTCAGCAGTTCAAAAAGCAGTTCGAAAAGTTCCGAAAAAAGTTGTGCAGAATTTTATGGGAGGTATCAAAAGAAAAGTAAGAGCATTCTCCAGCAATGCTCAATAAATGTTCAAATTTATGTGAATTTGATCGAAATTACGTTGATTTTCATGTATTTTAGGTAAACTCATGAATTTGTTCGAAAATAAACAGTTTACTGTAAAAAACACATGTCCACTTTCTTAAATGAACAGTCCTTATCATAAAGTGGTGTGACTGGTGTCGATCGCCAAGCATTTCTCTCAATCGTGTTCGGCCATGCGATTTCGGTGAAAAAGTGCAATGAGCACACTTAAATTATTTTATGGATTCCTGTAAAATCTCAACAGCTGAACAGTTCGGTGAAATAAATTAACGGGGTACGGTAAATTTTTACAGTATTCGGTGAAAAATCACCGGAATCCGTAAAATTTCGACGGAACTACGGTGTTTTATTTCACCGAACTGTTCATCTGTTGAGATTACGGTGAAATTCACCGTATGAGCTTAGTGGGTGGATCAGGTCCGTCCCACTCGGGCTCAGATTGGGTACCACTTCTAGTACTGCATATGGTCCCTCGGTAGTACAAAAGGTACCCAAGTTTGACAGATCGCAGTACACTTCTCACGGCATTCTAGATTACCTTATGAGCCATAAAATTTTAGGCAACTGCAAGGGACATGAAAGTCTTTAAATTGTCTTTGATTGAACTGACGTTTTTAACGAAGTACAGTAGTTTTATTGCATTTTTGGTGTACAAGTGTACGAAGCATAACAGCTTTCACAAAATTACTTTTGGAAAATGATTCTATGTTGCAGGTAAGCTGGAATATCCGCCGTAGTAGAACATTTTAAGTTTGATACGACGAATAATAGCACTTACGACGAAGTAGAACGAACTCCTAGCACGAATAGAGCAGAGAGATATAGAAAAAACGCGCAAGAGTAGGACCGTAGAATAGGAAAGGAACACAGGTATTAATACGAATCAATACACAAAAATTTGCATGCAATTAGAATAAAATTCTGGACAAACATTTAAAAATGGACCAAGATGTCTTCAGTTTTTTTTCACAAACATTGCTGCTGAGCCCTTCATATCCCAGCCACGCAAACTAACACCACTATCATAAAAAATAGTTTAAGCTCTTTAGCCTGATAGTGGTATTGGTGAAAATGATTGTGTTAAATGATCATTAAAATAATCAAAACGGTCTCTATGAAAAGCACAGATAGCACCACTGTAGACTTGTGTGTTTAACAGAACATCAATGCTATCACAATGTTAAATCCCATATACGGTGGCTCCTTTGTTATGGTGCGGTGAGTGCTGAAAGAGTTACCTTCAATGATCCATAGGGCTCAACAGCGTCTTGCAAAGCCATTGTTTACCGATATCGATGTGTCCTTTTCAAATGTTTGTCCAGAATTATTCGTTCAAATTATTTTTTAATATACTTTCTGTTGCTGTCAATAAATTCTTTGTTTGCAGTTATAAGATAGTTCTGCAAATAACTTTGTAGAGTACGGAAATGTTGTCCCGTTTCTTGGTGTGTCTTGAATGTTGATTGCGTGGCGCAATTTGTCTGCCATCCTGCGCATCCCCTTCTACACTGAAAACTTATCAGGGAGATAGAACAATAAATCCGAAAAGCACAATTCTGATGCAACATTCCCGATCATTTCACTTGTTGTTATGAAAGTGATGAATAGAGATTTTTAAAATCATTAAATTGTCATTAGTTGATGATGAAATGATTTAGTGAAATAACACAGCGATTTATATTTTCCATAACATTGGTCGGGGCAAAAAGATCCATTCTAAAATAAACTACAATCATAAAAGTTAGGTCATTTGATGTCTTAACTAACGTATTTATGCATAATTGTATCATATTGTAGACGGAAATCGTTCAAACCTCCTGTTTTACGATGGTGCATCTTACTTCATTGTTGTGGTGCATCATTCCCCTTTTTTAAGGCGCTTTTTGCCTCAATGTTGAGCTGCGTTCTACCTCAAAAAGCGGTGTTTCGTGCCATGCATCAATAGACTGGCCCTTAAACAAAAAAGTTGTAAAACTCAACGGGGCACCTCCTAGATATGTGCCTTAGGGTAAGAAAAAAGCTCTCTCAAAATTTCAACTCATTTGGTTGCTTCCCCAGCTGGCGCATTCAATTCGAAGTTTGTATGGTATATTCGTTTCGAGTATATTGAAAATTGACCCTATGTCACTGTTTCGTTCCATATACTAGTTAATCGCGTTCAATTGAGCCCAGAATGAGAAATTCACTAGTTGATACCCTAATGAACATAGCAGCAGAAGGTTGTATCTGGATTGAAACTAATTTTCATAAGCCTTTCAGTTGTTGAAAGTTAGGCTAAGATCAGCACTCCCGTACATATATGCATGTACCTTGTACCGCAGCTCGCCCAGCGTCATAGGTGGCTATGATGCGCTTAGTGGGTACCACCTAGCTATGTTGAAGAAGTACTAAGTAAAATTGCAAATCTACTTCAGATAGTTAAAACACCAACTTTCTCTACTTTAATCTTCATATAACCTTCTACAATATTGTTCGCTATGGTATCAAGTGGTGTTTTTGACATTCTGGGTTCAATTGAACGCGATCAACATTTTTGCTGACCCAAACAGGAGATGATGTGTTGTTTCCCATGTGTTTGAGCTGAAAGTCCCATATTAACTTCAATTCAATTGCGCCAGCTCATGGAATGATCAAATGAGCTGAAATTTTCAGGAATTCTTCCTCTAACCCTAAAGAATAATCCTGGGGGATTCCCCGTGGAATTACACAACTTTATTTTTCTCCCATACTGAGCTGGGCCAGTCTAATGCATCAATCATAATTCACGCAAAAGAAGTGTTTGTAAAAAGTTGAATTTTCCAAAAATCTAGTGTAATTGTGATGAAAACTCGCTCAACACCATGTAGAGGGAACCTAAATCAACTAGATTTGCATTTTGCCCCACCAGTAGCAACAACGCGAAACACTACATTGTGTGGTATTGAATCTGCAGTATTACAACCCTATGCTTACAGTGGCGTTCTGATTACTCTAAGTGGCGTCCTAGTAGCCAAAGAATGTGAAGTTGACACCCGATTATTAATCAGGCAATCAAGTAGGCATAGCGAACAAACCAACACCTCACTCTTCCAGTAACGTCAAAGCAAAGCGTCAACCTTCGGTAGCGCTCCCGTTTGCCCACATCTATTCTGAACCACACATTTGGCGAATCCTGCCAGTTATTTTGTTACGGTAACGAATTCGAGTGTTTCCAAGGAACCATATTTATCACCCATGAGCAAACGGGAGCGTCCACTTTTTTTTGTGATGCTGCGTTCAAAGGAGAAATCGTATCGAGAAAAGATAAGTGAGTGATGTTTTAAAGAAAAAAAAAGTGAAAGTGGGTGTCAGTGAAGTTGTTTTATGATGTGTGATTGAGGATCATTGGCAGTTACGTGAATATTGATAGTCAATAATTTAATCCTGGGTAGGCAATGGCCGACGAATCGAAATGTGGATGCTGGTTTTCGTAAGTAAAAAAAAAGTGCTTTCTCTATTTTGTGTTACAAATCTGAGTGAAACTATGATCTGTTGATTTTTTTTAACGAAATATGACATTTTAATGTTTTGTTATTGTGTTTCAAAGTAAAACGCCAAGAATTATGCATTTCACGGAAATCCTATACTTCATGATATCATCAATCACCACATTGACCCTCCTTATGATGAACTTTTTCTAAAAATTCCGAAAGAATAATACGGAAATTTGGAAATTATGTCAAACACGCAACAAGTAGCCGTGCGTGCAAGCAGCCTACTTGGATAAGTTTATTTTTTTAAACACGGTATGATCACCGTCGAAAAAAAAAAATTGAAAAGCACGGTTGAAAACAAGTAGATAATATTAATTATGAACAGTAATTAAAATCGACCATTTTAACTTTTTCTCATAATTGAAGGAATTAAAAAAATGCTAACATAAATTTCTGATAGAAAAGTCGAGTTTAGAAGAAACAAAACTTGCTCTTAATACTCCGATATATATTTTCATCATCTGGATTAGTTTGACTGCTGGAATAGCTGGTTTTTGCTTTACTACATAGATTATCGACAGTTGAATAGACAATAATCACTTATTGCGTGAGTAGCTTTGTTTTAATTTCACTTCACATTGAGATTCTGGATATTTTTTTTTCTGAATAGTGAACAGTGAGATTATGTCCATCTGCTTACGTCGAGCCATTTAGTTTATTCAAATGTTAACACATTCTAAATTAGTTACACAATGCTCTGGTCATTTGAATAAATTATTTAACAGATACTAGCAAATATATAACCAGCTACATAGCAAACTTTTCGGTTCAACTTGATGGAGCAGAATAAACCATCATGAAACCTGTTGTAGGTGAAACAGCTGTCTCTAGGTTATATTGTTTTGTATTATGCTTAGTTACTACAAATATTTCAAGTATTCATAATATCGATTGGAGAGAATACTAGATGTGATTAAATTTCATCTAGAAAAAAAAAAAAAAAAGAAATCAGGTGCACATAGTTACATCTCCTACAAAAGTACATCTCCCAAAAGCATGGATGAAGTTTTTCAATAAATCATAATAAAATATTTATAATAATAAGTGGCCGCAGTGTTTAAGTAAAAAAAAATAATAATATTAATAGGGCTCTGCACTGTTTTGATTGTGTATGGGATTCTGACGTTTACTGGCCTTGTTGTTTACACATTTTAAGTAAGAGTGAAAGAGAGAGGAAGATTTTTGTGCAGTGACCCATACATTCAAAAGGTGATTGTTTGGTGATGATAAATCGTGTGTTAAACATTGTATGTTGAAAAAAAACAATAATGCAGATAGCATTTACATTACATTTGATTGTTTGAATAATGTTAGTGTTTTGATTTTGATCCGAATAAGCTAATCGAACAATATTCAGAGAGTGTAACAGTTCGTGAACCATATCCATCGAGGTAGCTATGGAAGCCAACTCTTAATATGATTCCTTAATTCGATATCGAGATACGATATATCAAGTTCAGGAAAATTGACTAAAAAGTAAATATGTAAATATATTTGAACCCACATGATATGCAAAAACAGCAGATAAAGAAAAAAAAGTTCTAAAATTATCGCCGCGGAAACTTGTTTCTAGAAAATATGTTTTTCAAATTTTAACGGCGACTGCTAAACGCAATTTTTTTTTTTCCTAGCAAGTGTTATTGATAATGCATGCGCGTTATGAGCAATGGTGGTGTACACTTGCTACCGCGACTGGTGGTCGCAAATTTGTTCTGAGCAAACGTTACTGATGTTGCTAGCGCGACTGGTGGTCGTATATTGGTTATAAGCAATGGTGGTGTACACTTGCTACCGCGACTGGTGGTCGCAAATTTGTTCTGAGCACACGTTACTGATGTTGCTAGCGCGACTGGTGGTCGTATATTGGTTATAAGCAATGGTGATGTACACTTGCTACCGCGACTGGTGGTCGCAAATTTGTTCTGAGCAAACGTAACTGATGTTGCTAGCGCGACTGGTGGTCGTATATTGGTTATAAGCAATGGTGATGTACACTTGCTACCGCGACTGGTGGTCGCAAATTTGTTCTGAGCAAACGTTACTGATGTTGCTAGCGCGACTGGTGGTCGTATATTGGTTATAAGCAATGGTGGTGTACACTTGCTACCGCGACTGGTGGTCGCAAATTTGTTCTGAGCACACGTTACTGATGTTGCTAGCGCGACTGGTGGTCGTATATTGGTTATAAGCAATGGTGATGTACACTTGCTACCGCGACTGGTGGTCGCAAATTTGTTCTGAGCAAACGTTACTGATGTTGCTAGCGCGACTGGTGGTCGTATATTGGTTATAAGCAATGGTGGTGTACACTTGCTATCGCGACTGGTGGTCGCAAATTTGTTCTGAGCACACGTTACTGATGTTGCTAGCGCGACTGGTGGTCGTATATTGGTTATAAGCAATGGTGATGTACACTTGCTACCGCGACTGGTGGTCGCAAATTTGTTCTGAGCAAACGTTACTGATGTTGCTAGCGCGACTGGTGGTCGTATATTGGTTATAAGCAATGGTGGTGTACACTTGCTACCGCGACTGGTGGTCGCAAATTTGTTCTGAGCAAACGTTACTGATGTTGCTAGCGCGACTGGTGGTCGTATATTGGTTATAAGCAATGGTGGTGTACACTTGCTACCGCGACTGGTGGTCGTAAATAAGTTCTTAGCAAGTGTGATTGATGATACTAGCACGACTGGTGGTCGGAAATTTGTTGCTAGCATGTGTTATTGATGTTGCTAGCGCGACTGGTGGTCACAAAGCAAGCGTTGCTGATGTTGCTAGCACGACTGGTAATCGTATATTTGTTATAAGCAATGGTGGTATACACTTACTACCGCGACTGGTGGTCGCAAATTCGTTCCTTGTAAGTGTTATTGATGATAGTAGCGCGACTGGTGGTCGAAAATTTGTTATAAGCAAAGGCGGTGTACATGTGCTACCGTGACTGGTGGTCGCACATTTATTCTTATCATGTGTTATTGATGTTGCTACAGCGACTGGTAGTCGCAAATATGTTTCTAATAAAAGTGATGTTCACATTCGTGCGAGACTGGTGGTCTAAAATGTATTCATAGAATAAAGGATGTAAGCCAAATAATGTGTAGAAACTTAAATTGATGATCAAATAGAACTAGATATGTTATACCAAAACAAGTAACAAAAGTCAAACAAGTCTTTGAGTGATTATTTCCGTAAATGTATGGCGGATTGTATGTCTAGCAAGATAAAAGTCAAACGCTGATGCTACTCTGTTGAACACGAATTGCAGTCCATTAGTAACCACATTTTTTCCAAAAATACTTCGTCTTAGATACAGTCGTAGCATATAATTAGCCTACCGGTTCTAATGAGTGGAACGATATTCAAACGATTTAATAACTTCAACGCCGTTCTGATTGCGTGGGTAGAGATACTTGAGGCAGAATACATAAAAGAAGTCCTTAGCGATGTAGAGGATATATCCTTAAGGTGACACGGGAGACCGTGTCCCTATCTTTCGTCTCGCTCTAACAATTATCAACAAAACTTTGTGGAAGTAAATCTCGAGTTTTAGTGAAGCTGAAAATTTATTGGGTTGTGTACTACATATATAGAATCAAAGTGATACATTTTTCGCATCGATATATAGAGTGGTTCTTAGGATTTGCCTCTTGTAATGGATAGGCTGATTATGATGACGTCCCGTGCGGCCTTAATTCCTAGAAGCTTTCGCGATGACGTAGGACAAATGATTGTTGAATGCTAGTTGGGCATCCAGAATGATACCCAAATCCTTCACGTCATCAACCCGAAGAAGTATTTTTCCAAACAACTGGTAGTGTGAATAGACATGTTCTTTTATCAGAGAACCATGCAATCGAAACTATACCATCCAACAAAGGCACCAAATTAATTTGCAAAGTCATAACATCACGAATAGAACGGATACGGAGATATATATATATATTTTTTTATCGTCGGCATAGGTTAGTCATGGACCTTCAATTACATAGTTCGGATACAGAAATATTCTAGTCAGAATGGTTCCTGACTAACAGTCCTTCGACTTTGAGGTCTCGATTTGAAGACACTGAGAATATTTAGCTAATTTCGAGTCACGTCCATTGAATCTTTGTCAATTACGGAACAGCAACTAAGAATAAGGTCATTTCTACTCATCTCATGATTATCTCACCAAAGTAGTCAACAATTGTTACTCAGTTATTTATCTTATGATAATTAAAAGTATGTTCCATCAACAGGTAAAGATAAACTGTTTTGATTCCTATCCTTGGAATAACCGACAATACTTCACCCCTATGTGAAATTTTCAGAATGTTAAGAAGGATTTCTCGTAATCGAATGATATGGCTTAGGAATCAATCATCATAATATATAAAAAAGTTTATTTTCGTTCAAATGTAAAAACAAATCTTCATGAAAACCATTTACTGCATTTCAGTTAGCAAGTAAGTATTTAAGTATTTCAAGTAGTGATTTGAAGAAAATAACTTCAAATTTTGAAAAAAAAAAAAAAAAAAGAAAACAACATACTGGTTTAGAAAATCCGTAAAACGATTAAAAATTTCTTTTTTTTTGCATTTTAAATCCTGAGAAGAGGGAGGATGTGTGGTATTGAATCTGCAGTATTACAACCCTATGCTTACAGTGGCGTTCTGATTACTCTAAGTGGCGTCCTAGTAGCCAAAGAATGTGAAGTTGACACCCGATTATTAATCAGGCAATCAAGTAGGCATAGCGAACAAACCAACACCTCACTCTTCCAGTAACGTCAAAGCAAAGCGTCAACCTTCGGTAGCGCTCCCGTTTGCCCACATCTATTCTGAACCACACATACATAACGCTGCTGAACGTCAATGAGCATCCCCTATGCTTTTACGCGCCGCAGCAACAAGCAAGGCGGCACAAGCGTGGCTTCGAAAAGCGTAGCGCGTGGCGTTGTTAACCATTGCGGCGATGCAGCACTGCTACCTTGGAGATCTGTTGCCGCCTAGCAACCAGCCGGTTGTTGATTTTAACTGCTATATAAACCTTCCAATTTCTGTACTCTAGTCAGTTTAAGATTCAGCTTCAATAAAGAAACAACTAATCTTCAAAACAAGTCTTCATCAATATCTTACATTTTGACGACGAAAGGAGAAAGGAAGTTCTGCAAGAATGAATTTTACCAAGCCACCGGATTTCAACGTTGGAGATTCATGGCCACTGTACGAAGAACGTTTGAAGCGGTTTTTTGTGGCCTACGAAATCGGTGAGGATGAAGACGAGCGAAGAGCAGCGTTCCTGTTGACGGCCGTTTCCATGGAAGTGTATCCAATCGTGAGGAATTTGTGCTTCCAGGAACTGCCAGAACAGAAGAAGTTTTCCGAGATCTGCGAGTTGCTGAAACAGCGGTTTACCCCGACGCTGGTTGTGTTCCGAGAGCGAGCACGGTTCTTTGAAGCCCGGCAAGGAGATGCAGAATCGGTCGTAGAATGGTCCACACGCCTGAAGAAGTTGGCTGCCGATTGCGAATTTGGAGAAGACCTGAACACGTTTATCAAGAATTTGTTCGTGGTGGGCCTCCGTCGCGGTCCGATTTTCGAGCGAGTTTGCGAGGAAGATGCGGCAACGAGTTTCGACGATTTGATGAAGATTGCGCTGAAGAAGGAATGTACCCTACAACAGCGAGGAGTTCTGGACGTCCATAAAACCCAGTATGGTTCCGACAAGAAGCAGTCAAGTTCTGGAGCGAAGTGTTTTGCCTGTGGTAGAGGCGACCACGATTTCCGGAAGTGCCAATACAAGAGTTATGTGTGCAAGCTCTGCGATAAGAAGGGTCACTTGGCGAAAGTTTGCCCCACGAAAACGTCGGAGCAGCCAAAGGAGAAAAAAAAAATCGTTTGGAGCAGAGAAGCGAGGACCAAGAGTGAACCACCTGAGGATCAACAAGCTGGATGTGCCACCACCGGTGATGGTACGCATTCAAGTCAACAGATCTCCAAGGTAGCAGTGCTGCATCGTCGCAATGGTTAACAACGCCACGCGCTACGCTTTTCGACGCCACGCTTGTGCCGCCTTGCTTGTTGCTGCAGCGCGTAAAAGCATTGCTTTCAATACATCACAGTTGAAATTGTACTTCTATTTCACCCAAAATATGAATTTTATTAAAAGTCTGAGAAATCCCAGGATCCCGGGATTTTCCGGAACAAGCTCAGATTTTTGTCCCGAATCCCGGGACGAACAAAATGGTCGGGAAATGGACATTCTAGTTAAGAAGCAAATGTGATTTTGTAAACAAAAAAATGAAATGAATTTGACTCCGTTTTGCCTAATAGTGCTTGAGCCTGAGAAATAAATGATTTATTAAAAAAATATATTGAAAAGCATCCTGGAAATAGCCAAATTTATTCAGGTATTTTCAAGTCAGCATTGATATTTGCCGAATATCAGCAATATGATACAAATAATCAAAGGGCCAGGCCCACTGTGCAGACCTTGGGGTTGAAGACAATTAGAAAAGTCATGACGATTAGGTTATTCACTTATAAATGAACTGATAGACTAGTGTTTGCGGGGCCTTCCTTATCTGAGTGGTTGGAGTCAACGGCTATAGGGATCGTCCAAAAATGACGTCCATCATTTGGTGGAGGTGAGGGGGTCTAGGAAATTGTGACAGTACGTGTATAAGGTATTGGAAAAAGCGTGACAGAGAGGGGAGGGGGGTCTAGAAATCCCGAAAAACGATGGACGTCATATTTGAATCATCCCATAAAGCAAAGCCATGCTAAAGGTGTCTGGGTTCGATTCCCGGTCGGTCCAGGATCTTTTCGTAATGGGAATTTTGTTGACTTCGTTAAATTTTCCAAAGCCTGTGAATTCAATGAATAGAAGAAACGGGGACAACCGTACCGACCGTTTCAATTCTGGGTTATAGGTGAAATCGTTGGAAGTGGCGATGCTAAGAAAGTTATTGCGCACTCAATTGTTGTTCTCCTGAGATGGGACAAAGACATTTCATTCCGAAATCCTGGCTCTAGAGCCTTTGTTTAAGCCCCATTGCTCGCTTTCTGAAACCGAGATGAAATTTATTTTGCCCCTTTTCCGCTTTACAAAAACCGCATGCAGTTTCCCCTAAATTTAAACAGCTAAGGTGAGCTAAGGTTGTAACAAAAATAAATTGAAGAATAACAGCAATATGAACGGCCCATTTCGCCTTAAACATTCTCTACAACATGGCACTAAACAAAACATCTATAACTTCAATTAAAATTACTGATGATAAAATTATTTTGCGAAAACAGCACCACTATTTCTATCCAGACAACTGTGAATGTTGCACTATTCTTAGGTGTTGTCTTACTGCGTGCTTCGGAGGAATTATTTTGGAATGCGACAGAGCATGTTGTTGCGTAGGGTAGACTCCCCAGTTCTCCTCGACTTATTCGGGAATTTTAAATGGACTCGCCCTGACAAGTCTCAATCGGGCAAATTTGTCCTTGTTCCGCTTAAGCCGCAAAATTTCTCCCCGGATAGGCCAGTATCAGCTACAATTTAATTACCAAATACTGCGATGATAAACTAATTTTGTACAAAACCATTCGTTCTGATTCTAAATGCTTTATGAACGATATGTAGGAGGTGTGGGATACTCCCGGTTCGCACTTCAGCGAAACACCCGCGAATCAACTGTCCGTACACTACGCGACCACTTGTGATACGATCACACGAAAATTAACTAAATTTATTGCACTTCAATAGCAACCAAAAGAAACTAATTTACTCACTTCACACAGTGGACTGTATTTACGTTACGCGACGCGACGGTCCAACGGTCGATACCGATACCGCCGGTGGTTGGATTATAACTAACTCTCCTTCGTGTCTCTGTATCAAGGGATGCTGCAAGAAATTAACTCGATCCCTCATCGGGTTATCTCTCTGGGAATTAAAATATGAGCTATTGATATCTATCTATAGCATTGCGGTCACTCAATTGCCGATCTGTCTCGTGGTACAGTGGCGCGTAAAAATATCGTACCTATCTATATCTAACAGGAGGGTCTCATCAATTTCTGTAACAAAAATTACTTTCTTATTTAAATCTATGAAGTATAAGAATAAGTTAGCGAATAAAACTGGCAATCTCGAATAACAAGCAAAATTAAAATGAAATGATCAGTAGCCCTACTTTGTACCACATATGTATTAGTTTTGATGTTTTTCGCCTTTATAACGATTATTACGATAATTTGATTCTTGCAATATGGTGATGAAAAATCCTTTTTTTGCGGCTCGAACCTGCTTCACCCGTAATGTTCGATTATGGAAGTCCGGTTCCTTTGCTTCTTCGGCCACAGAAGAAGAATATTTTTGTGGATAAAAGAGACCAAATTAAACCTTCAATTTTCATCCGTCATAGAATCTGAGATTGCGGTAGTGATAAGTTTTATGTTTTGTTCCCTCTTACCGATACATGCAAACAATGAGCACGTGATATACAATACGCTAGATAGTATTGAACATTCCATATAGAGCTTAGTGATATTTGAACTCATGAATACTCGCATAGGCTCTTGAAACCCTTTTTTTATCATCAACGAAACTTGTACACGCATTCCAGACACATCAAAATGCACATGGAAATATTACCAAACTTGAAATTGTTTTACCAAGATTCTAATTGTTTTTCGCGACAGAGTGCACATTATTTTCCTCTGAGTTTCACAAATACATCTACTTTAGGCCACCCACACCATTGAGCATGGTAAACACTATATACAATTATGAGCCAATAGAGCGCATATTGAATGCCTGTACGTATCACATTTTAAATTATTATGGGTTAGTCATGTGGTAGAAATGCTGTTATAAGGCTGGTCAGCATTTATAGTGCTATTATGATGCTGATTTGAGTTTGATATTTGTGACGAAATACTTGATGTGCTCATTATTCTCCGCCAACCCACATCTTTGTGCTTACTCTACGATACTCAATTGCGAAAATGGTCAATTGGTATTGAAAGATCACAGTTCACAACAGTCCAAGTGCTTCATATAACACTAATTAATATCCCAGCTTTAAAACACACTTGCCTTTTCTGCAATTCGCCGTTAAAACCGATGGGTCGCATTTATTTTGTTTTTCATTTCACGGCTACTATGTCGATATAATTAATAGTATTTCCGAGACCTCTCGATCCGACACAATGATGATAGGCTTTACAAATTAATGAAATAATTAAAACCATCAGAATCAACTACACCCGGATTGCAATACTCAAGTGATGCAATCAAGAAATTGACCATTGCAAATTGCAAATTACAGTCTCCATGTTTCCCGCCTTTTCCCCCTCCTCTACCGCGCATTTGCTCTTTAGCAAATATTTTTTCACCGAGAAGCATCCAGAAGTGTCATCCTGTGATGGAAATTTAATTTAATTAAAACTTGCCCCTAAGCGTCTACCTCTGGTCGACGAACGTGTGCTTACATTCTTTCTTCAGTGAACAAGACGATGATGCCATCGTCTTGTGATGGTCGATTTACATTTGGCTTTAATTCAAGTAGGTATGGTTTTCGGCTCTCAATGGACGGAAAGTTACCTTCTTGCCAAACATGAATGGTTTCGACATGTTTTGCGATAATTTGATTACAGAGCGGTGCGGAAAACATACGGATGCGTGCCTCTTAATGCACCGTCCCTAATGATGTCATCCAATTATCATGTGCTGCTTGTTTTTTGAGTTATACTCTACTCACTGGGAAAAGAGTACGACCATTGAAAGATGCACCTAGCGTTTGTCTGGTTTAGCTGCAAATATCGAAAGGTTATAACTTCTCACTAAAATGAACTTGAATACGAGATATCACACGCTCGAAAAAGAGTGGACCAGTGCACAAGCTCACTATGGACCAATGCACGAGTTCACTATTTGACGTTTGAGCGGTGCCGTGTTATTTATGTGACCATGGCAACCAGTGAATTCGGCACCGCTCAAACATCAAATTAGTGAACTCGTGCATTTGTCCACTGGTGTAAATCTAGTTTCAGCAAAACTTTTTCGCTGATTAAGAGAACACTATGGATATTAAATGAACTTGATTCTCAGAAAAGTAACTAATGAACTCATCAACAACTTGAAAGTTCAGAACAAGTTTGAATTGAACTTCTTTTGTACTTGAAGGTAGAAATCAAACTAAAACGATCTTTATGTAATCTGTAAAGTTCGGTCAATTACTTAAAAAGTGAGCTGATTAAGCCAAACATGCCCTTTCATCCGAACTTTTGGTTGCTTGGGTGGGCACCGCTCAAACGTCAAATTAGTGAACTCGTGCATTGGTCCATTTGACGTTTGAGCGGTGCCGTGTTATTTATGTGGCCATAACAACTCTCGATTACTTTTTCAAATCGACGTAATTAACTTCCATACGGTTTTGAAAAAAACAATTCAGAAGGATCACAACCTATTTTCTAAATCTGTTTTAAAATGAATCACCTTTTTAACATTTTTTCGCCTAGTACATTGCTTAAATTTAGCATACAATAAGCTCGCGTTCAAAAACTAGGGAGTTCTTATTATTTCCCACAAAAAAATTATTACAAAATGATAAGCCGATTTATTCAGTTACTTTCGACGTTTTTGTACCAGTGTAAAATCGACTCAAGTAGTGTTTTGTTTTGATTCGTGGTTAAGTCACTTTTTCTCTCCATACAGCCGGGGCGGCGAAAGAAGTGGTAAGGTTGCGAAAGTTGAAAATCTCACTTTCGTCGTTTTGTTTTTCAAAAGTGAAAAATCGAATTAGTTTAAAGCGAAATGTGTAGAATTTCGTCTGCAAAACACGTACAATCGATAGAGTAAAGTGGGGCAAAAGTTCGAGTGGGGTAAGAGTTTCTTTTTAAGATTTTTAACTCAATTCAAAACAAATCTTATAAATGTCATTGTGGTTCGAATGCTATACAAGTAAGAGACTTTTACTCCAAATATCATAAAAATCGATTGAGATTTGGAGAAGTTATGGCTATTTGTTGTTTTTCGACGTGAATTTTGTAATTTTTGGTCAAACTTTCTTTGCATGGAACCAATTGAAAATAAAATATTTTTCAATATTTTATGTAAGGGCGTTTCTAGGCCTATCATAAGGTTGCTTTGACGTGTATTAGATTTTGCATAAATGCTTGAAAACAATTTTTGGCTCATAGTGGGGCAAAAGTTCGAATCAGCGGGGCAAAAGTTCGACCCATGTATAAAATCACGGAAAAATTTTCAAATTGCCTAAAATCCACATATTATCTTTAAATTTAGTAAAATTTGTCTGATCATGTGAAAACTGTCACCAAAATTTTACATTTCCACTTAGTTTTGTGAAAAACTGCTATTTTTGAGTATATTACAATTAACCCGGTTCTGGGCAATATTTTGGATGAAAATTTAATGTGTATTTTTCGGCAAACTTAAGTTTACGGCTGGTGTAAAGTATGCCTGTCATAAAAGGATCGATATTTAGTGTTTTAGCCAGCGAACTTTTGCCCCACACTAGATTCGAACTCTTGCCCCACCGGTGGGGCAAAAGTTCGAATAAGGTAATACATTTTGAAACTGTTATAACGAAAAATGGGTAAATATTTGGACACAAGTTTGTTCAGCAAAATTATAGCCAATATATTGAAGGTTCACTGTATGGTATTTGTTTTGTTTTAACTGCTATTGTTTTCTTGGAAACTTTGATTATAACACTAAGGTCGAACTTTTGCCCCACCTTACTCTAATGTAAGTTTGTATACTTTTGTGACTTGAGTCTGTTTGAACAAGTTTTCGAGAACTAGTGAATTTAGCATGGACCAATGCACCGCTCAAACGTCAAATAATAACTCGTGCGAGGGGCCGTTCAGGAAAACGTGAACTGTCAAAAATACACCGTGAACTACCATCATGTTCACATGAACGTTCTCGGAACTAGGCAATGGGTTCATTTAAACATGATCTAGTTCACGGTGTATTTTTGCTTGATGACGAGTTCATGACTGCTGTTCACGAATACGAGAACGGATTTTTTTCTGTGCATATGTTCGAACTTCAAAGTTTTCCATTTGTCTTGCTTGTGAAATAAAAAACATGATTGTGAAATAGGCTGTCCAAAAATTGGAAGCTCAATCTCCAAATAAATAAGGATGCTAAACATAAACTATTGCATTCAGGGAACCCTGAAAAAATTAGTTAATAGGTTTCCTGCTTAAGATTAAAAAAGCCAACAATTCGCTTGCGATGTTGAACAGTAAACTCGAAAGTGCATCTCCTTGATTCCATCCGTCTAACGTCACAAACGTGGTGGAAACCTCATCTGCAATCCGAAAACTTGATTTCGAAACATTCAGCGTAGCACGTATCAGACTAATTAGTTTCGTCGGAAAACCATGCTCAGCCATAATCTGCCACAGATCATATCTTTACACTGAATCGCTGTTTTGAATTCAATAAACAGATGGTGGGTCATTTTTTGGAAATAATGCAATGAAATTATTACTTACCGTTGCCTATATTTGTCGTATCCACACAGATAAAAATATTTAAATTTCAATGTAGCGTAAACAGGAGAAGATAGTAAAAGTAAATCAAATGCATCTATTGTTACAGTATCACGTTTAATTTTCAACTAAAGATGCTTGAATGTTACATGATCGTGTAAATTTAAAATGCATTCGATTGAAAAATAAGCGAGTTGTCGTTGACATTTCAGTTTATTTTGATGCTCCAAATATGTGCATGGAAATAAGCTGAAATTTACAACATATTTTTAGCTGTGCATTCTCATATCGGTCGCAATCAGCTTCAATTCGTCTCACAACTATCGGCTCATTGTGATATTGGTAAAAGGGTCAAAATAAAACGCTCAGTCCGAACGATGGACAACATTGTTCACATTCTCAATTATATGCGGTCGTTAAGAGAATTTCTAATAAAAAAAAGTGAATTATAGAAGTTTTACGGCGTGTGATTGAAATGACACCCTTCAGTGAAGATATACGAAGGTTTAACATAGTATAAATAAGGGCCCGGCGAAGAAAGTCTTACAGAGGGCTGGGAAGAAATATAGATCGTATTGGTGGTGTGGCTCATTCGATCGCTAATCTCTTAGCAGCCCCGTGAGTAAAACTCGATATTGGTTGGGACAGCATTAGCTGTAATAAATTTATTGCATTGAGTTCAATGTTTTACTTAGTTTAAGTTACAAATTTTGCTTACGATTTTAACAGTTTCTCCGTACTATTCCTTTAGTTTTAACTAGTTTCAAGTATTTGTGATCGTATATTGCAACTAAATCAACATTTTATATTCATAAGACAATAATTTCAAAGTTTTAGTTTTTAATTTACCCTTACATTTTAGTTCACAAGTTTGTTTACCGAATGGCAAATTCTTGCAAGATTATTCTTTTTACGGAATTATCAATTTCACCTTCTCTTATCGAAACCGCAATCTCATCGATACTGTCATTTCATTGCTCATTGAAATTTCTCGCATGACGGATCACCTTGCACGCCCTGTGGTATTTTGCAACCATAACGAGCCGAGGGGTACTCGTCGTCACATCCACCCACCCGTAAACCATCGTGACTAGTTTCCGGTTTACCTCAATCTACGACGTCGAGCAACGCCAGCTTCACTACAAGTCTCCGGAGAACACCATTCGCTGTTCGTATCCATGCTTGTCGAACTCGTCCATCACTTCTTTGTATTACTTTCTCGATTCTTACCCTTATCCACTGATTTAGCACCGCTCCATCAACGATCAATACTAGATCACCCTCAGCTACCTCCTTTACTTCGTTGAACCACTTCGATCTTCTCGGTAACACGGACAAGTACTCCTTTATCCATCTCCTCCAGATTTCGTCCGACAAGTGTTGCGCTAACGTTTCTCAGCGTTTCTTAATAGTCCGTTGGTTGTACCGGCATCTGCTTCACTCCGCTTGAGCTCCGCAACAGGAAGTGGTTAGGAGTAAGAGACTCCTGATCCACCGATTCCAACGGTACTTATGTCAGCGGTCGTGAGTTTATCATCGCCTCTGCCTCGATCACTACCGTCTCTAACACTTCACCGTCCGGACGTCGCTGCGTCTCCAGTATGCCACCGATTGTTACCTTCACCGAACGGACCATTTGCCGTATCTCGTTTACAATCGTCTTGCGGCTACGATGATGGAACCTATGATGGAAGTAGTCGACGAGTAGAATTGTGATGGGATGTTCGCGAGGAATAATTACCGGATACTTGGTATGGAAAGGTATCCAATCGAAGTTTCCTAAACGACTTCGTTTTCGCATCACTCCGGAGTCATCGGCAAACGGCCACAGCTTGTGTAGTGTGCTTGATGTCGGTAGGCCTTCATGAACACCTTCTGGGCTGCGTTTTGGTGAATTCGCTGCACATTTTGGACGAAGCGATACACGTACGCCATGGTGCAATGTAGTTTCTCCCATTCACTAAACCTGGCTACGTCCACCAGCGCTGACTGTATTGCGCCGTGAATGTTACACGCCACTATCTCCTCTTCCGTGGAATCAATCTGCACATCTCTTCCAGGCCAGAACGCTGTTGAGCAGACGGGATACCAAAACAGTTGCCTGAAGCTCGAGTCATGGAATCATCAACAGCTTCAACGGTGCTACTTTAGATTTCGCTGCTACGAGGTTGACATCCGGACCCTACAGCGTTTAAGCTCGGAAATACGCGGCAGCGGCATATGCTGACTTACCTGTATCGATGAGCACGTGGACCTGCAACTCGGAATAACTGCTTTCTGCAGCTCCACGGATGTAGTAACGCGGAATGTGGAGATTGCTCAACTCTGTGTGTGTGTGTGTGTGTGTGTGTGTGTGTGTGTGTGTGTGTGATCCATCTAACCCCCACTGTCCGGCAGTGGTATTATGGAAAAAAGTTTTTAGCAAATATGTACATTTTTGCAAAAAGCTTCAGTCCGGGAGCTAGAAGGTGATAGCTCTATTGCAGATCCGGTGACCCATTTCAGAATGGCTGGAGAGACACGTCCATTCAGAAGTCACTTTCACTAACAACAAGCCCCGCATGTATGCATTACCGTTATCAAATGGATAACGATAATACATACACACTTCCTGTTTCAAATATTTTTACTTTGAAACTGGCACGTATTTGATGTTTAGGTACAAATAAATATGTAATCAGAACAATCTCACCAAAATCCATCTAAGGCGGCGTTGTTAATCCAACCAGCAATCAATTTCCTTCTTCTTATTCTTCTCCATCCAATTGCTTCTCCATATGACGCATGCCATTTGTCATTGCTAGACCACATTGCGTGCATGTTTTATCACTATCATTTCTAATTCTTACTTTAAAATCTTTTGTATAACGTAACCACTTAGCATATTCACAAAAACATTTTTTTTATACTCTCGGAACCATTCGTCCGGGTGTCGTAGTAGCGTCGGCCGGAAAACAAGCGCAGCTCCAAAAAAAAAAATATCACGTGGGCGCACAAATCTTATCAAAACCAATTAGAACCAGCCAAAGAATATCACACTAAACGCGTCTGAAACTTTAATCACTGTTTAATATCGGCGTTTTTCCAATATTCACTTCCGAATTGAAATCTGGATGGCGTAGCACCAGCCAATTCACCGGCAACATCGCGGAAAAAAACGAGAGCACGAAAAAAACGCGTGGAGCAAAACAAAACACGACCGTTCGCGGGCAACGCCTACTGCGATCACTCGAATGTGGAGATTGCTCAGCTCTGGGATAAAATCGACCCTCTTATTCCACTGCATGCAGATCTTCTCGTTGTTCGGGTCGTCCCAACCAACACCAATCGCCAAATGTCTTGCATCAGAATACGCCCGTGAACCAGGAAGAAATTCTTCACTTGACGTCCGATCTTCACTGCTTCCTCAACTGTACCGAGGCTATCCAGGTAATCGTCCACGATTACTGCTGCTGCTCGTGGATACTCTGCTTCAAATTCTCTGGCGCACTGCTTGGTGAATAGGCCGAGCCAAAGATGGCTACGTCCATGACGTAGATTACTGGCTCCTCATGAACAGGAATCGCTGACGATCGTGAGCCCGGATAAAGAGTCGGTGAAACATTTCTCTGATGTCTCCGGTTAGGGCGTAGCTGTACAATCGAATGTTTCCAATGACCGCCGGTAATGAGGTTAGGAAGTCTGGCCCTATCAGCAGAGCAGTATTCAAGGAGACCCCGTCAACTGCTACCGCTGCGTCCCAGATCATACTCAGCTTGTTCGGCTTCTCTGGGTTCAGGACGATCCCCAACGGCAAGTACCAGCACTGGTCCGAACTAGTGGTGGAAAGTTCATGCGGCGTTGCTTTGTGCGCGTACTGCTTCACCTCGTATTCTCGAACCTGCTGCCCAACACGTTCGTAGAGTGTCGAATCCTTCTTCAGTCGTCTCTCCATGACACACATCCGTTTGTAGGCCATGCCGTAGCTACTCGGGAACCGTGGATGGTCCACCTTCCACAAAAGTCCCATTTCCCACCGATTCTTTTGGTAGTTGACTCCAGCAGCATTTTCGCCCGTTTATCCTCCTCGGACTCTAAGGCATATCGGAACACGTTACACCCGCGTTGTCCAGCGTAATGTAGTCGCGAACCAATTGATTGAGATTTTGCTCCTGATTGGCCCATTCTCCAAAATGAAGCATACACACTACCGTCGTTTCTGTTGTCGCCGCGCATCCATAGATGCTCCATCCGATGCGACTCTTGGCGGCTATCGGCTCTGTCCACCTTCCTTCTCCGATTTTCAGTGGTACGGTGAGCTTCAAGTTGTCAAGACCAATTAAGAGTTTTTTTTTTTTTTAAATGCGGATAACGACTGCACATTTCTTCGTAGTTCATCGTCCGGGAAGGAAGCAGCAATCCATCGACTGTACGAGCGTTGGTCAGCTGATACTGTTTCGATGAACCTATTCCGGAAATCGCAGCAGTGATACGTCTTGAATTTGGCTCACTACGCTTGATGTTTCCGGTCCACTGCAAGCTCCTCGACTCCAAGTTGATCCGCTACCGTGTCTTCCAATAGCGACCCTTCGTCCACGAACGCGTAGACGTTCACTTCGCAATCCATGCCGTACACAGCAACAATTCTAAATAAATGCCCCTCAATTGTGGTTGTCTCGCTCATATAATTTGCATCTTTGGTGCATAGGTCAACGAATCATAACAGCTTTCACAAAATTCTTCTTGGGAAATGAGTCTATATTGTATGTTAGTTCGAATATCCGCTGTAGTGGAACATTTGAGGTTTAATGCGACGAAAATTATGGCTTGCAACGAAAATTAGGGCTTGCGACGAAGTAAATCGAAATCATAAGGCAAAAGAAAAACGGATATCATCTTGTTTTTTTAAAATTTCTATTAAAGTGTATTAGGATAATAAGTAAAATAATAATTCTTTTAAATTCGATTCCAATGTGCTTGAATAAATGTACCAGGTTTGCTCCCATCTTGCACCATTAGAAGGATTATTCAAAAATTTCCCATCGTGTTTTCTTCGTCGTTTTCCTCCATGCTTTGTTCTACAAACAATCCCTCCTCCATTCACAACCATGTTCCGTCAGCCCCAGAGAACAATTTAAATTAAAACGAGTGCATCGTAAAAGTGCACCTCGCAATAAACAATCAAATTTCATTGCATCCAATTGTCCTCGTTCCGAAGACTAGAAAAACACAATATCAATGTCCTATATGCAGCAGTTTAACGGCATCTTACGGTCGTCTTAGCACGCCTTGTGATCTATGAAAACGATCCCGGAAAGTTCGCAGTTTATTTTTTTGTGTCGTCACCCGCCTTGGTCCCGTTCTGTTCGAGGCATCAGCAGGATTATGGCCTGCGACGACAACGTCGATAGGGTAAATTGGGACAAAACATCGAGTTTTTTTAACTAGAACATTGTAATTTGCAATGGAACTTTCATTGCATAGAACAAAACAATAATGAAATATTAAATTTTTATGTAAGGGCGTAGCTAGACCGAAGAACTTTTTGTTATCGCTATTTCATTATCGATTTTTCTCCAAATTCATTACAATCCTGCTGAACATACTCTGAACACGCATAACATAGAAAAGAAATAATCAATTGGTTAACTGCCCATAAAGGCATAACTGTCCCATATGGAAAAAGTAGGCATTGAGAAAATGGCACTCAAAGGTTGAAGTTTGCCTGTTCATACAAATATTCATAGTTTTCTAGTTTATTTCTACATACCATTTTAATTTAACACAACCACACAGACAACTCATTTTGCTTCTATTGATTATCGAAAAATATAAACTTGAACATAATTCACGTTTTGCAGTTGTTATTTAGGTTGAAAGTTCATATAGAGACTGTTTTGCCTTTATTTTTCAATATGGGACTGCATCAACTTCATATTTTTCCACATCATTTCCAAACAACGTGTGGTAATTTTTATATGCATGGTAAAATATACATCAAAACATGGATGTTGCGACGAAATAATGTGTTGGGTCGAAAATCAATATGGGACAGTTATGCTTTTATGGGCAGATTAAGGGCTGACAAAATCTTTTCAACTGTTATAGTTTTCCTGGACATATTGATTATTCCAAAAAAATCGAACTTTTGCCCCACCTTACTCTAAGGAGCGACCGGCCAGGTGGAAAAGCGCCTTCCTGCCAAGTGCCGTCGTCTTTGTGCACTATACAAACTCAATAAAATGTTTAACTGCTGCCCGGAGATACCTCTAGCTAGATGAATAAGCGAAGAATCGGTTTTTATTTCAGCGAATCAGATATCAAATCCCCTTCACTCCCCCGGTAGAAGCAAATAAAAGCACTCGCGGAAAATTGTGCAACTCAGGTAAGAAGACGCCATAGTTCGCGAGGAGGACGAACGAGGACGATGGACTGCATTTGGCATCCATAAAATTAAATACCGTTCGGTTGTAATTTAAAAAGCGTTGTGAATGACTTTATGGTGTTTGATACGGAATCCAGGCGGGATTGCGTTTCGCACTGCTGCAGTGTCGAAGTGATGCTGCATTTATTGTTTAAAATGCCGAACGTTTCCGGGGCGATGGAATGCGAAACTTAATCCTAGAGCCGGGCTATGATCTGCAATAAATTGCATTTCAACGGTGCTTAAGTTTCACTTGTATCAATATGTGTTGAAGTACAGGCTTTCATAAAACCAACTAACACAGTCAGATTTTTATTGATTATTTCTTTTAACATTCCACTACGGTTAACTTTCACCAATGCATTAGATGCCTAATCTAAGAAACATTGTAGACATCTCTGGAAGGATTCCTAGAGAAACTTCTGAGAAACATTTAGAAGATTTTCTACTCTGGACAGAACCTTGGAATAATTTTCGAATTTTAAGCTATTTTTAGCCAGTTCAAACCATTTCAAGCTATTATAAGCCAACCTAGGCTATTTCAAACCATTTTAAACCATACTAAGCCATTCAAAGCTATTTGAAGCCATTTTATGCCATATTAAGCCATTTTGAGACATTTCAAGCCATTTTTGGTCATTTAAAGCCACTTTAAGTCGTTATAAGCAATTTTAAGCCATGCAAAGCCATTTAAACCAATTTCAAAAATTGTAAGCATTTTCAGACCATTTTACTGCCGTGAATCGCAAGTCAGTCCCATCTGTAAAAAGTAGGCATTGAGAAAATGGAGTGTGAAGTTATCAAACTCGTCTTTTCCATACGAATATTCTAAAAATTCCAGAGGATTGTAACATGCTACAATCTTAATGAAACTTTCACAATTTGCTTTTCACTAAGATATCTTTCTGAGAAAAATATAAAGATGATCAAAAAACGGTTCATTTCTTTGTTACACGGTGCGAAAATCTGTAGTGGGACTGATATGCGATTACTTTCCATTATGGGACAATTTAACTTGCTGTTTTTTTCCTACTTTTTCCGAACAAATCTCATTATCTCATTAAGGTAGCTGAAAGAGCTTTGGAAGATATGTTGAAAACTGAACTCAACTCAATTTTGACGGAAATGCAGATGGGACTGACTGACGATTCACGGCAGTTTATGCCATTTCAAAATTACAAGTTAATTTGAACAAGCTTAAGAATTTTAGGCTATTTCAAATCATTTTCGACCATTTAAAGCAATTTCAAGTCATTTTAATCCAAAACTATTCAATGCCATTTTAAGCCAATTTTGGCCATTCAAAGCTCATCAAAATCATTATAAGTCAGTTAGAGTGTCCATCCCGGGACATCCCGGGACAAAAAATCCCGGGATTTGACAAATTTCGGGATTTCCCGTTTTCCGGGATTTTATTTCTGACTCTGATTTTATTCCCGGGATTCCCGAAACTTACGTAGAATTTGATGATAACCACTAAATTTCAATGAAACACAATGACATTTTTCCTCATTATCAACCTTATTTGATAAAGTAGAAGAGCATAATGAAAAGGAGAATAATCGTGTAATTATTTTCATGAAAAGATCAATTTACCAAGTAAGAAACGCATATTTATTTGTCTAGTTGCAAAGTTTTAATGCGTTTCTTTTCAACATTAGCCGATTTTATAATCATATGCAGAGATAACAAATTTGAAAGTAAACTGCCGCAAATCGCAAGTCAGTACCATCTAAAAAAAAGTAGGCATTGAAAAAATTGACTGAGAAGTTCTCAATCTTGTTTTCCATACACATATTCAAAAATTCCAGGAGATTGGAACATGTTTCGGTCTTAATGAAACATTAATAATTTACTTTTCACTTCGTTGCCTTTCCAACAAAATATTAAGATGACCAAATAACGATTAATTTTTATGTTACACGATGCAAAAATCTGCAGTGGAACTGAAGCGTTTACTTTTCATTATAGGACAATTCATCTTGGTGCTTTTTTTTCTAATTTAGCTGAACAAAAATGATTTTTGGTTAGTGCAGCTGAAAGTTCATTAGAAGATATAATGAAAAGTGATATCAACTCAATTTCGACAAAAAACGCAGATAGGACTGACTTGCGATTCACAGCAATAAATTTCAGTCAATAATTTTCAGAAATTAACTTTTAACATAGTCTACAATTTTTTCAATGATCTTTAATCGTTTCTTTTGTTCTAAAGTTTTTATGACTTTTCAAATTCAAACAAATTGACTTAAGTTTTTACCATACTTCCATTCATAAGTGTTATAGAGAATTTGAAAAAAAAATCATAGCAAACCCGTAATAAGTTAAGCTAAGTTTTGATTTTTGTTAGGTTACTTTATCAGAATAAGAAAGTCTTATGTGAAATGGGATATGCTTTAATTGACATATTATTTTAAAAGTTTCATTATCTGTTAATTTCATTGAAAAGAAATGTATTGTTAAATTTGTACTTCCATTTCAACCGAAATGCTAGTTTTATTGAAAATTTTATAAATCCTGGGATCCCGGGATTTCCCGAGACAAGCATAGGTTTTTGTCCCGAATCCCAGGACGAGCGAAATGACCGGGAAATGGACACTCTAAAGTCAGTTGAAGTCATTTCAAGTAAATTCAATCCGTTTTTAGCCGTTTTAAGCCATTTCAAGCCGTGTTAAGCTACTTTAAACAATTTTAAGCATATTTAAGCCATTTTTATCCGTTTCAGGTCATGTTAGGCTGTTTAAAGCCGTTTTAAGGAACGTGTTTTTTAAACCGTTTTAAGTCATAAAAGTCTAAAACGGCTTAAAATGGCTAAAAATGGCTTAAAATAACTAAAAATGGCCTTGAACGGCTTAACAAAGCCATTTTTAGTTATTTTAAGCCATTTTAAGCCGTTTTAGACCATTTTAAACCGTCTTAGCCGATTCAAGCCATTTTAAGCCATTTTCAGCTGTTTTAAGCCATTTAAGCCGTTTTAGCCATTTCAAGCCGTTTAAGCCATTTTAAGTCATTTTAAGTCGTTTCAAGCCATTTTGAGCCGTTTAGAGCCATTTTAGGCCGTTCTAAGCCGTTTTAGGCCGTTTAAAGCCGTTTTAAGCCGATTAAGGCCGATAAACGCCTTTTAACGGCTTAAATTGGTTTAAAACGGCTTGAAACGGTTAAAAATGGCTTGAAACGTCTTAGAACGGATTAAAACGGCTTAAAATGGCTTAAAACGGCTTAAAACGTCTTAAAACGGCTTAAAACCACTTAAACGGCTTGAAACGGGTTAAAACGGCTTTAAACGGCTCAAAACATCTTTAAACATCTTTAAACGGCTTGAAACGGCTAAAAACAGCTTAAAACGATTAAAAACGGCTTAAAACGGCTTTCAAAGGCTTTCAACGGCCTAAAATGGCTTTAAACCGGCCTTAAACGTCATTAAAAAGCTTAAAACGGGTTGAAACCGCAATTTTTTAAGCCATATTAAGCCATTTCAATCCGTTTAAGGCCACTTTAAGCCGTTTTAAGCCGCTTTAAGCCATTTTAAGCCATTTTAAGCCGTTTTAAGCCATTTTAAGCTATGTTCAGTGCCGTAGCGTGCGGTTGGCCAGGTTGGCAACCGCCAAGGGCGCCAGCCTTCAGGGGTCGCCAAAATGCGTGATACACTTGGTATAATTTATGGGATGCATACTTTATTTCGTAAAAGCGCCTCTGAGGCCACAGTTTCTTGAAAAAGGATCGTAGTCATAAATATGATAAATTGGAATTACATATTTCTGCTGAATAATTCGAAAATTGAGAATTTTCAAAGAATGATATCTTTAAAATGAACACAGCGAAACTGGTAGTTATAAAATAAGATTTTTAAAGAAATCTGATAATAATCTCTATGGAAAATATTGGACAGACTTTTCAAATTAAACATAAAAAATACTAATTCTTTGGAATTACTGTGTATTTCAAGAATGTTTTTCAAGCGTGTGCTAGAATAAGGGCGTAAGTCGCATGATCGATTTCTATTCATCGATCCTCGCTTCTGTGAATAAAGGTGACAAGATGCGGGTTTGTTAGCATTTCTTCACTTTAGGACGCTAGGCAGCGATGCAATCTTGCGTCCTGAGGTGAAAAAATACTATATAACCCGCATCTTGTCACCTTTATTCACAGAAGAGAGGATCGATGAAGAGAAATCGATCATGCGACTTACGCCCTTATTCTAGCACACGCTTAATTTATTATCTTGTGACAAAATTCGCTATTTCATTCTATGCTGCCATTGTTAGTAAAATTTCTAATGACAAAAACCCTCTTTTGATATCTTTGAGTGTTTCTTGAACTTAAGGTGAAGATCAATTGAAGCCAAACCTCAAATTTTCAAGAGCACGGATCTGGAGAACTAAACATCCGTTTAAGCTGAAAACTTAATCGATTGGTCACCACCAGCGAGTGAAAATGATCATCATCTTCACCTTAAAACAAAACTTTCTCTCATGGTTTATACTGATTCGTTGTAATACTTTGAGAATTTTTTTTATTCTTGATTATTGCAGAAATTGATTAAAAAATTCATTTAGCATATTCTGAAGTTGCCATTATAGAGAGAAACTGCATAATTCTTAAGAAATATTGGACAAATGTGTTAAAACCTATGCAGGTATGCAAATATCAACAATGTCTACAATAATCTCTTTAACACTTCAGAAGTCGCGCTGTTGTATTTTGAACAACACTGGTGGAAAAAGTTGCTGCCCGTACACAACAGCAGCGTGGTGGTTTTGCCACACGCACGACAACTGAAAGGTTAATAGTCTGCATATGACTGAAATTTTATCAGAGGTTTTAGGCAGAAATCTAGAAGTTTCTTCAAATTCATCTCTGGTCATATGAATAGTAATTTTAGTAACAATTCATTGCGATTTTTGCACCCATTTAGACTCACCAAAAATTTCTTATTATCGCAGTCGAATCTCGCATACAATTTCGCAGAGCAAAAGTATACGAGCAAGGTCTGTCATAAAATAGGTTATTTCAGCTTTTTGACAGATGGCTAGCTAGCCTACCTGGTTAAACAGATCTTGTTGTGAACAACTGTGTGATTAGTGCGCCGTACTGTGATAATCGTTGAGTCTAATCGGGAGAAAATGTCGCAGCGAAATCATGCTGGGAGGGATGTCAAAATTATCACAAAAATCTTAAAATTCGTGAAAGACCTGATATTTTGAACATTTTCAGTTTTATAATCTTGAAATCATCTGAACTTTCGAACAGTTTTTCTTTAGAAGAGATTTGGTCTTCATTTCGTCTTTGACGTAAACCTGTGAGAATTTCGGTGGACAAGTCGTCCTAGGCTTTCAAAAAGAATTCTTGAAATTTTTCGGAAATGTTGCTTGTAAACTCGTGCAAAACAATTGAGTATAGAATAAGGGGCGCTCAAATTGGGATTCGCCAAGGGCGCCATGAGCCCACGCTACGGCTCTGGCTATGTTTATCCGTTTTAAGCCAATTTAAGCCGTTTTAAGCCATTTCAAGTCGTTTCAAGCTATTTTGAGCCATTTAAAGCCATTTTAGGCCGTTCTAAACCGTTTTAGGCCGTTCAAAGCCGTTTTAAGCCGATTTAGGCCGTTTTAAGCCGTTTTAAACCAATTTAAGCAATTTTAAGCCGTTTAAGGCGTTTTAAGCCGCTTTAAAACGTTTTAAACCTTATTAAGCGGTTTTAAGAAATATTAAGCCATTTTAAGCCGTTTTAAGCCATTTTCTGCCGTTTTAAGCCGTTTTAAGCCAATTTAAGTCGTTTCAAGCTATTTTGAGCCATTTAAAGCCATTTTAGGCCGTTCTAAGCCGTTTTAGGCCGTTTTAAGCCGATTTAGGCCGTTTTAAGCCGATTTAGGCCGTTTTAAGCCGTTTTAAAACAATTTAAGCCATTTTAAGCCATTTAAAGGCGTTTTAAGCCGTTTTAAACCTTTTTAAGCGGTTTTAAGCCGTTTTAAGCCATTTCAAGTCGTTTCAAGCTATTTTGAGCCATTTAAAGCCATTTTAGGCCGTTCTAAACCGTTTTAGGCCGTTCAAAGCCGTTTTAAGCCGATTTAGGCCGTTTTAAGCCGTTTTAAACCAATTTAAGCAATTTTAAGCCGTTTAAGGCGTTTTAAGCCGCTTTAAAACGTTTTAAACCTTATTAAGCGGTTTTAAGAAATATTAAGCCATTTTAAGCCGTTTTAAGCCATTTTCTGCCGTTTTAAGCCGTTTTAAGCCAATTTAAGTCGTTTCAAGCTATTTTGAGCCATTTAAAGCCATTTTAGGCCGTTCTAAGCCGTTTTAGGCCGTTTTAAGCCGATTTAGGCCGTTTTAAGCCGATTTAGGCCGTTTTAAGCCGTTTTAAACCAATTTAAGCAATTTTAAGCCGTTTAAGGCGTTTTAAGCCGCTTTAAAACGTTTTAAACCTTATTAAGCGGTTTTAAGAAATATTAAGCCATTTTAAGCCGTTTTAAGCCATTTTCTGCCGTTTTAAGCCGTTTTAAGCCAATTTAAGTCGTTTCAAGCTATTTTGAGCCATTTAAAGCCATTTTAGGCCGTTCTAAGCCGTTTTAGGCCGTTTTAAGCCGATTTAGGCCGTTTTAAGCCGATTTAGGCCGTTTTAAGCCGTTTTAAAACAATTTAAGCCATTTTAAGCCATTTAAAGGCGTTTTAAGCCGTTTTAAACCTTTTTAAGCGGTTTTAAGCCGTTTTAAGCCGTTTCAAGCCATTTAAAACCATTTCAAGCCGTTTTAAGCCATTTTTGGCTATTTAAGGCTGTTTTAATCCATTTCAAGCTATTTTAGGCCATTTTAAGCCATATTAAGCCATTTTAAACCGTTTTAGGCCATTTTAAGCCATTTTAAGCTTTTTTAAGCCGTTTTAAGCTGTTTTAAGCCTAAAACTACAAATTAAACTTTAACACTTCACTTTTGCAAAAAAAAAAAATATTATCACTAGTAAGGCGAGCAAATACATACCTCTAAACTCTAATATGTGTTGCTTATCCTGACAGATAGGCCTATTTCGTCTGCGACTTACAGACTTCTTCAGTGTCGAGCACTCGACACTGAAGAAGTCTGTAAGTCGCAGACGAAATAGGCCTATCTGTCAAGATAAGCAACACATATTGGAGTTAAAAGGTGTTTGCTCGCCTTACTAGTGATTTTAGTAATTTTATTTTTGCAAAAGTGAAGGGTTAAAGTTCAATTTGTAGTTTTAAACGTACTCTAATAATCCCTCCCCTAAATTGAATATGAAAAGTGTAGCGTTTTAAGCCGTTTTAAGCCATTTTGAGCCATATAATACATTTTTGTCCGTTCTAAGCCGTTTTAAGCCATTTTGATTCAATTGATTAACTCATTACGCGTGCTAAAGATAGACAAATTATGGGTGAAATTATGAAACAAATTCACGTGCTCGGCTGGGATTTGAAGCCAGGACTCTTGTATGCTAGACGAGCGCTTTACCAACTAAGCTACCGAGCCACTTGGTGACCCAATAACTGAGTTGATTACAAGTTTAGAATTCAAATCCCTACAGACCACGCGGACCCCTTTCATAACCCATATCCATCCATCTCATGTTAACTACACACGCGGGAAGAGCGAGTGCGATTTATTTAGTGTTGAAACTGTTTGCCTATCGTACCTACATCGCTTCCACAACAACTGTATTGTGGAAGAGTAAAGATGTGGGAAGGCTATCAACGTGTCGTTCTCACTCAAGTGACGACATAACTACTACAGAGAGGCAGTAACACTTATATAAATTGACGCTTATATTGAGCTGTTCGGTAATCCAATCCGCATGGTTATTAAATTAATTAACTCATTACGCGTGGTAAAGATGGACAAATTATGTTTCAACACTAAATAAATCGCACTCGCTCTTCCCGCGTGTGTAGTTAACATGAGACGGATGGATATGGGTTATGAAAGGGGTCCGCGTGGTCTGTAGGGATTTGAATTCTAAACTTGTAACCAACTCAGTTATTGGGTCACCAAGTGGCTCGGTAGCTTAGTTGGTAAAGCGCTCGTCTAGCAGACGAGAGTCCTGGGTTCAAATCCCAGCCGAGCACGTGAAATTTTTTTCATAATTTCACCCATAATTTGTCCATCTTTACCACGCGTAATGAGTTAATTAATTTAATAACCATGCGGATTGGATTACCGAAGAGCTCAATATAAGCGTCAATTCATTTTAATTCGTTTTGAGCCGTTTACAGCCGTTTAAGCCGTTTTAAGCCGTTTGAAGCCGTTTTTAGCTGTTAAGAGCCGTTTTTGCCGTTTGAAGCCATTTTTAACCCATTTTAAACCATTTTAAGCCGTTTTAAGCCATTTTAAGTCGTTTTTCACCGTTCTTAGCCATTTTAAGTCATATTAAGCCATTTAAAGCCGTTTTAAGCCCTTAAGAGCCATTTTAGGCCGTTTTAATCCATTTAAAGTCGTTTTAAGCCATTTAAAGCCGTTTTAAGCTATTTATAGCCGTTTTAAGCCCTTAAGAGCCATTTTAAGCCGTTTTAATCCATTTAAAGTCGTTTTAAGCCATTTAAAGCCGTTTTAAGCCTTTAAGAGCCATTTTAAGCCGTTTTAAGCCGTTTTAAGCCATTTTAAGCAATTTTAAGCCATTTTAATCCATTTCAAGCCGTTTTAAGCCATTTTAAGCCGTTTTAAGCCATTTAAAGCCGTTTTAAGCCATTTTAAGCCGTTTTAAGCCATTTTAGGCCGTTTTAAGCAATTTTAAGCCGTTTAAAGCCGTTTAGAGCCATTTAAAGCCTTTTTAAGCAATTTTAAGCCGTTTAAAGCCGTTTAGAGCCATTTTAAGCCGTTTCAAGCCATTTTAAACAATTGTAAGCCATATTAAGCCATATTAAGTCGTTTTTAGCCGTTTTTCGCCGTTTCAAGCCATTTTTAGCCGTTTAAATTCATTTTAAGCCGTTTTAAGCGGTTTTAAGCCGTTTAAGGCGTTTCAAGCCATGTTTAGCCGTTTGAAGCCGTTTAAAGCCACTTTTAGCCGTTTTAAGCCGTTCAGAGCCATTTTAAGCCGTTTTAATCCATTTAAAGTCGTTTTAAGCCATTTAAAGCCGTTTTAAGCCATTTAAAGCCGTTTAAGCTATTTATAGCCGTTTTAAGCCGTTTCAAGCCATTTTAAGCAATTGTAAGCCATATTAAGCCATATTAAGTCGTTTTTAGCCGTTTTTCGCCGTTTCAAGCCATTTTTAGCCGTTTAAATTCATTTTAAGCCGTTTTAAGCCGTTTAAGGCGTTTCAAGCCATTTTTAGCCGTTTGAAGCCGTTCAAAGCCACTTTCAGCCGTTTTAAGCCGTTCAGAGCCATTTAAAGCCTTTTTAAGCAATTTTAAGCCGTTTAAAGCCGTTTAGAGCCATTTTAAGCCGTTTCAAGCCATTTTAAACAATTGTAAGCCATATTAAGCCATATTAAGTCGTTTTTAGCCGTTTTTCGCCGTTTCAAGCCATTTTTAGCCGTTTAGATTCATTTTAAGCCGTTTTAAGCGGTTTCAAGCCGTTTAAGGCGTTTCAAGCCATGTTTAGCCGTTTGAAGCCGTTTAAAGCCACTTTTAGCCGTTTTAAGCCGTTCAGAGCCATTTTAAGCCGTTTTAATCCATTTAAAGTCGTTTTAAGCCATTTAAAGCCGTTTTAAGCTATTTATAGCCGTTTTAAGCCCTTAAGGCCATTTTAAGCCGTTTTAATCCATTTAAAGTCGTTTTTAGCAATTTTAAGCCGTTTAAAGCCGTTTAGAGCCATTTTAAGCCGTTTCAAGCCATTTTAAACAATTGTAAGCCATATTAAGCCATATTAAGTCGTTTTTAGCCGTTTTTCGCCGTTTCAAGCCATTTTTAGCCGTTTAAATTCATTTTAAGCCGTTTTAAGCCGTTTAAGGCGTTTCAAGCCATTTTTAGCCGTTTGAAGCCGTTTAAAGCCACTTTCAGCCGTTTTAAGCCGTTTAGAGCCATTTAAAGCCTTTTTAAGCAATTTTAAGCCGTTTAAAGCCGTTTAGAGCCATTTTAAGCCGTTTCAAGCCATTTTAAACAATTGTTAGCCATATTAAGCCATATTAAGTCGTTTTTAGCCGTTTTTCGCCGTTTCAAGCCATTTTTAGCCGTTTAAATTCATTTTAAGCCGTTTTAAGCGGTTTTAAGCCGTTTAAGGCGTTTCAAGCCATGTTTAGCCGTTTGAAGCCGTTTAAAGCCACTTTCAGCCGTTTTAAGCCGTTCAGAGCCATTTTAAGCCGTTTTAATCCATTTAAAGTCGTTTTAAGCCACTTAAAGCCGTTTTAAGCTATTTATAGCCGTTTTAAGCTATTTATAGCCGTTTTAAGCCGTTTCAAGCCATTTTAAACAATTGTAAGCCATATTAAGCCATATTAAGTCGTTTTTAGCCGTTTTTCGCCGTTTCAAGCCATTTTTAGCCGTTTAAATTCATTTTAAGCCGTTTTAAGCGGTTTTAAACCGTTTAAGGCGTTTCAAGCCATTTTTAGCCGTTTGAAGCCGTTTAAAGCCACTTTCAGCCGTTTTAAGCCGTTCAGAGCCGTTTTAAGCCGTTTTAAGCCGTTTTAAGCCATTTTTAGCTATTTAAGGCTGTTTTAATCCATTTCAAGCTATTTTAGGCCATTTTAAGCCATATTAAGCCATATTAAGCCATATTAAGTCGTTTTTAGCCGTTTTTCGCCGTTTCAAGCCATTTTTAGCCGTTTAAATTCATTTTAAGCCGTTTTAAGCGGTTTTAAGCCGTTTAAGGCGTTTCAAGCCATGTTTAGCCGTTTGAAGCCGTTTAAAGCCACTTTCAGCCGTTTTAAGCCGTTCAGAGCCATTTTAAGCCGTTTTAATCCATTTAAAGTCGTTTTAAGCCATTTAAAGCCGTTTTAAGCTATTTATAGCCGTTTTAAGCTATTTATAGCCGTTTTAAGCCGTTTCAAGCCATTTTAAGCAATTGTAAGCCATATTAAGCCATATTAAGTCGTTTTTAGCCGTTTTTCGCCGTTTCAAGCCATTTTTAGCCGTTTAAATTCATTTTAAGCCGTTTTAAGCCGTTTAAGGCGTTTCAAGCCATTTTTAGCCGTTTGAAGCCGTTTAAAGCCACTTTCAGCCGTTTTAAGCCGTTCAGAGCCGTTTTAAGCCGTTTTAAGCCATTTTTCGCTATTTAAGGCTGTTTTAATCCATTTCAAGCTATTTTAGGCCATTTTAAGCCATACTAAGCCATTTTAAACCGTTTTAGGTCATTTTAAGCCATTTTAAGCCTTTTTAAGCCGTTTTAAGCCATTTTAAGCCGCTGAATGCCATTTTGAGCCTTGTAATTCAATTTAAGTCGTTTTTAGCCGAATAAGCTGTTTTTAGCAGTTTAAAGTCATTTTAAGCCGTTTAAGCCATTTTAAGCTGTTTTAAGCCGTTTTAAGCCTTTTAAGCCTTTTAAGCCATTTTAAGCCGTTTTAACCCATTTTAAGCCGTTTTAAGCCATTATAAGCCGTTTCAAGCCGTTTTTAGCCGTTTACAGCCGTTTCAAACTGTTTCTAAGCCATACGAAGTCGTTTTTAACCAAACAGCAAGTCAAATTGTCCCATCAGGAAAAGTACCCGCATATCAGTTACACGACATATTTCCGCAATGTGTAACGCAAAAATGAATCGGGTTTTGCAGTGGAAAGCAAATTTCTAAAGTTTCATTTAAATTTTAACAAGTTCCAATTCCTGGAAGTTTTTGAATATTCGTATGGAAAACTATTTTGGAGACTTCACAGCCCATATTATCAATGTCTACTTTTTACAGATTGGACTGACTTGCGATTCACGGCAGTTTTATTTAAGCCAGAAGAATGTCAACCATAGTGTTAAGCCTTTTAAACCCGAGTTTTTAGCCGTTTTAAGCCATCTTAAGCCGTTTCAAGTAGTTTTAAGCCGTTTATATCCGTTTTAGCCAAAAGTTTTGAGCCGTTTAAAGCGTTTAAGCCATTCCATGTCGTTTTAGATAATTTTTGTAGTTAAGGACTGTTCATTTTATAAAGTGGACACTTTTTTATGCTATATCTTTTTAAATTATTTATTAAATCATAATCGGTTTTCTGTGTACCGTTCAACTATTATTCTAAAATGCTATGAAAATATAAGACCTTAGAAAATGCTTTTGGTTGAAGATCTAAATAGTTTTTCCAAAAACTCCTAAAAATAGCTGTTCATCAAAGTTTAACATTATTTTTTGCAAAATAAATATCCTTATTTTTATGAACAAATTGTATGTTTGTATCCTTTACTATTCCACAAAAGGTATATCTTTTAAAAAATCAATTATATTCCAACATTCCCTGACAATAGCTAACCTTAGTGATTTACCCATTTATGGCCAAATTTGCTGATACACCATCCTTTCACTCCCAGCAAAAGAGAAAAGTAAAAAGCGTGTTCAAAACTAGTTTGGATTACTAAAAATAAACTATATTTGTATAAACGAGAGCTAAATCGTGAGTTTAAACCACAGTCTTAAGCATAAATTCTACTGTTTATGGTAGTTTTACTATAAAGTCTCATACTTCTAAAATTGTGTGCGCATATTTATCGATCTACAGCAAACTGTAAACGGTTTTCTCCGAATTTTTCAATTGATTATCTCAAAATAACATATTATGAAAATAATATGTAGAAAATAAAATCGATTTTATTACAGCAGTGTTGCCAATTTTGATGATTGTCAATCTTCTTAGATAGGTCTTCTAAAAAAATAAATCAATTGTGTTTCTATTGTGCTTTAAATGTGACGTGGGGACTTAATAAGTAATTCTATGAATGCGTAAGGTATGTTTCATATTAAAACTTTATTAGCACTCACGTCAGGACGAATTTTTAACAAAAAAAATCGACTCATATCAATTCCCTACAAATTTAAAACATTTTTTCTTTAAAAATATACGAGAAAAATGATTTTATTATATCTGTTAAATTGTTGCTCCAAAAATAACTTGATTTTTCCATCAGGCTTCTGATTGATGATGTTTTCGAAGAACAAGCCTTTTTTGATAAAAAAAAATTATATATTATCGAATTTTCCAGCCAATTTCTAATAATCATTGATTTTAATAACCTACAAAAATCGACCGTTCTAATTGTTGTTCCATATGCGTGTGAAATTTCATTATTTTGGAGAATTTTTATTATCACAACAATACTAGCCGAATGATGTGCAAAAAACAGATTGAAATTTCATTGATAAATTAAATAGATACAGCATGCACAAGGTGTCCACTTTTTAAAATGAACAGTCCTTATTTATTTTTTTTAATCTTGGTCCCTTTGGCACCGGTTCTGAGCGACCAATTCCAATCACACCAAGTTTTTCAGCTAGATTCACAAAATATAAGCCTAGACGATAATTTTGAGTATAAACAACATTTATATTTGGTTAAAAAAAACGGCTGCAAAATTCGTAGGTCAAATCCGGTCAATATGATCCAAACACTTTAAACGTGATTTTTTTAACACCTTAGGAAGGTTAAGCCATTTTAAGCCTATTTTGGAATTTTAAATTTGGAACTTTGAATTGGGAATTTGGAACATAACTCTACATTTTAACAATCTTCAATAATGTGCATTGATAATATACAACCTCTCGTAGCGTCGCAAAGCATTTGCATACAAACCGTAAAGGTGCCACATTTCGGACTAGAACATGACGTGAATGCTTTTCCTTTTTTGAATGTAATTAAGTTTAATTAAACGCAACTGATCCATGTTCGTCCACGTTTCGGGTTTGACTCAGACTGGAAAGGCACAATCCAATCAGTCGGTAACAAAAGATGTCATTAAAACTTTTCTCAACCAACGTCGCTGTCGTCGTCATCGTCTACGGAAAGCGATTAAATCCACAAAAGACGAAAGTTGACCATGAGAAGTTCAGTGTTTCTCAATCTTTGCGGATGAGAAATGTTTCAATAATTCAGTTTTATAATTATTTTTTTCTTTATTAGAACCATTCCAAACATTACATAATTTCATATATCTTGATGTTCTGTGTTAGAAATCCTTATTTGGTATTTTCAGCTTTTGTTACCATCATATTACAATTCATTTGCCGTAGCAGTTAAGAATTTTTTCAATGCCGAACTCGAAATCTCAAAAAGAATCTATTCCCGCACATTATTATATATTTTAAAAATTGTTTCTATATCACTTATTTCAACGAAATAATTTCCAACAGATTAATTTACATTCGAAACCCTCCACCATAACCACACACTTAGAAAAAGTCGCTCAAGTTTTCGTTATAGAAGTCCGACATATTAAAGCGAGTGATATGACGTAAATTGAGAACACAAATGACGTAATTTTCCATCACATTGCACTTAATATCGTTTGGATTGCTCAACTTTCTTGCCACAATGAACGTAGTTTTACAAGAATGACGTAGTTTAAGTGCAAATACTATCAAAATTATGTCATTTCATTTTTTACGTCGAGTATTTTGCTTAACGTAAAATTTACGTAATGTGTAATATTATTGTTTTTCTTAGTGAGTAAGTATAAGCTTCAGTCATATGTTCTTGTTGACGATAAATTTTGAATGGTTATATAATTATGAAAAGCAGTATAAAAGAAAAGAATGAACAACTGCATTAGTGCTTCCCGAAGCCAATGAATGAAATGTTATTACCAAGGTTTTGTTTCGCCAAAAGCATTGCATCAGTTGCATCTTGATGCATCCCCAGTTAACCATCATGGCTTGCATCTTCAGAATTAGAAACCCTAACGGATCCATTTAATCCAAAGGGATGCGATGTGGATTCTTGTTTAGAGGTAAATAGCACTTTATGCCTTCCACCATAGTAGTAACGAAACTATTTTATATTTCGGGGGAAATCCAACCCATAAAATGAGGAAGTAAGTTTTGCTCAGTTCATCAGCTCGGCACCGACAATCAAGAAGAGTCCCATTTGCTCGCTCTGGCTCTCATATCAACAACGATTCCAGTTTTATGACCCGGTGGTTGCCGGTTGGAATTTCACACCTGAAAAGTTTTATTTTCCACCTTTGATGATGATGGCGGTTCAGCGTGAAAGGGCGACGAAGGATATAAAGATGGAGATTTATGTACTTGAATCGCAACTGATGCCAAATTTCCACATCATTATATCAAGCATTTGAAATTGTTTCTGCTGTATTGCTTCACACCCTTTATCTTATGTTTGAAAATAGTTTTCTAGACTCAAAGAAACACAACCTTTAACCCCTTCTATAACCTTTAACCTCTACTACACTGTTCTTTTAATAGAAATTAAAAGAAAAACAAAAAAAAAGTGAATCGAAATCACTTTTTAACAATCGATTTTTTTTGCGCCTATGTTTATAAGTTTTAAAAATACTTCAATTAATTGATCTGTGTCTATTTTGATCTCTGGTTCAATGTTTCTGAAGATATTCCGAAATTCCTTGGGGGACTAACACGCAGCTATAAAAAAAATAAATTGCAATAACTTTTACAGATACCTTTTTCAACATAGACAGATAGAAACTTTTGAAGTAAGGTACGGTAGGGTAGGGGGTCGTCCATAGACTACGTAATTTTTTTCTGATATTTTTAAACCCACCTCCCCACGAAATATTTAAATGTACAAAAATTTAAAAATATCAAGAAATTTTTCCATTATTATCTTCAGAGAATCCATCAGCAGATTTCATTAAAAGTTCAAAAAGAAATTCTTCCAGAGATTGTACCAGGAATACTTATAGGGATCATTTTGAATTTGGCCAGGAATTGAATTTGACAATGATTTATCAAGGAATTCCCGTAAAAACGAAAGTTCATCTGGAATTCTTCACAGTTCCATCAGGGATTCTATCCGTAGTTCCTCTAGGGATCAGAAGCTTCTTCTTCTTGGCATTAGCGTCCCCAGTGGGACAGAGCCGGCCATTCAGCTTAGTGTTCTCATGAGCACTTCCACAGTTAATAACTGAGAGCTTTCTTTGCCAACGTTGCTATTTTCGCATTCGTATATCGTGTGGCAGGTACGATGATACTCTATGCACAGGGAAGTCATGGAAATTTCCGTTACGAAAAGATCCTGGACCGACCGGGAATTGAACCCAGACACCTTCAGTATGGCTTTGCTTTATAGCCGCGGACTCTAACCACTCGGCTAAGGAAGCCCCCAGGGATCAGAAGCTATTCTAGGGAATTAAACACGAGTTCATCCATACATTCCATCAATAGTATTATAGAGAATCAATCATGAATTCCATGAAGAATTCGTTCAGGAGTTCCTTCAGAGATTATATCAAGAATTCCTCGAGAAATTCCATCAGGATTCCTTCTGGTGATTTTATGAGGGGTTCTTCCAGGGGTTCTTCTAAGTGTTCCATCAGGAATTCCTCAAGGGATTCCATCAAAAGTTCGTACTGCGATTGCTGTACGGGATTACTCAAGGGATTCCATCAGAAGTATCTCTAGCAATTCCATCAAAAGTTTCTCCAGAGATTCCATCAGCAGTTCCATCAGAAATTCCACATGGAATTCTTCCATGGATTCTATCAGGAAATTCTCTAGGGCTTCTATCAGGAGTACTTTCAACAATATTGTTGCGACGAAATGTTTCGGACTCCTTATAGCAGAAACTCGCAGGAATGTTGCAGTGTATTCAGCTTAAAGCTACAAATGTAATTTATTACCCTATAATCTAATTTTCAATTCAATGGCATTTTAACTTACAATTTAGTCTCCTTTTCCTCAATCGCAACAGAGCGTATTGTTTATGTAAATTCAACAGATAGAAATTCACCTTATCAATTAATAATCTATTTACGTTCGACACAATATTATTCGGTCTACATACACATCTACACAACTCTTGCTGGTTCATTGGGTTTGATATTTGCCTATTACGGAACCGTTTAACTTGATCGAATTGGGCAATAACAGAGATGGTTGATACCAGGGCTGTTGCGGTAACAAATATCTTTAGAAATTCCTCCAAGAATTTTATCAGGAGTTCCACCAGCGATTTAATCAGGAGTTTTTTAAAGGGTTTTATCAGGAGTACCTTTTGAGCTTTCATCAAAGTTCTTCAGGGGTTTTCATCAGAAGTTCCTCGAAGGATTCCACTAAGAGTTCTTTCTGGGATTTCATCTGAAATTCCTCAAGAGTTTCTATCAGGAGTCCCTTTCGAGATTATATCAGGAGTTCGTCGAGGAATTCCATCAATATTTCTTCTAGGAGTATCATAAGGAGATTCTCTAGGGATTCTATCAGGAGTTCCATCAGGAATCTTATCAGGAATTCCTCCAGGGATTCCATCAGAAGTTTTTCTATGGATTTCATCAGGAGCTCCTCCAATGATTTCATCTGGAGTTTCTTTGAGAATAGCTTAAGGAATTTCTACAAGGATTCTATTAGGATTACATCCTTACTCCGGATTACATCAGAAGTTTCTACAAGGATTCCATTAGAAGTTCCTCTATGGATTACATCAGAAGACCCTTAGGGATTGCAGCAGGACTTTGTCCAGGGATCCATCAGGATTTCTTCTATTATTTATTTTATCAGAAGTTCCTCAAGGGAGTTTATTCTGAGATTCTACCTGGCATTTCTTCTGGTATTCCATCAAAAGTTCCTCTAATGATTACATCAGGAATTCCTCCAGAGATCACAGCACAAGTTTTTTCCAAGGATTCTATCAGAAGTTTCTCTAGGGATTGCATCAGTAGTTTTTCAATAGATTTCTCTGGTTTATGCAGGGATCCTCCTGGGATTCCACCATGAACACCTTCTAGGATCGCATCAGAAGTTTTGTCAGGAATTCTACCAGGAATTCTTCTAAAGGTTACTTCAAGAAAAAATTCTAGGTTTCATCGGGCCATTTATTACGGATTCTTCCTAGAATTAATTAAGGGATTCTACTCGAATTTTCTTCCACGGTTTTTTCTAGGGAGTTGTTCAAGAGATTCATCCGGTAACTCTTCAAGGTAGCTCTGAAGGAATTTCTATAGAAAATTGCTGAAGGATTTTCTGGAGGAACCTGTGGAGGAATTACAAGGGAAATCACTAGAAGAATCACTGGAAGATTTTTGATAGAAGCAATGGCTGGTGGAAATTTTTGGTGCAATTTTTGATTAAATTTCTGTATTATTTCTTAGAAGGAATTTTAAAGCAATCTTTTTAAAAACTTTCAGAGATTTGTCTTTTCTAACAGGAGTCCCCAACAAAGGTTCCTGGTGGAATCGCAGGAAAAATCCTGCTAGAATCTCTTTGAAAATTCCAGGAGGTTCACTGGAGGAATTCTTAAATAAACCTTTGGACGATTTCTTGGTGAATATCTTGAAGGAAGCATTGGGTGAATCACTGATGAAATCCCTCGAGAAGTTTGTGTATAAATCTCTGGAAGAATCCTTGTATTAATCCATTGAGAAGTATCTGACCCTTTCGGTTTTCTCAAATTTATGGACCCCTCGTACGCCAACTAAACAGTTTGCGAAAAAGCCCATTTTTTTATAAATCTTGGGTGTTTCTTCACGTGATTTGTCTCATATTTCCCTTGAAACACATAGCAAACTTAGTGACATCGTACAGAGAAAAGATATAGCTTTCAATTGAAGTTAAAAAAATGTTGGCGGTCATTTTGAATTTGGACACCATCTTGAATTTTGTTAGAAAAATAGGTTTTTCACCATCAGCGCACCGCTCGTTTTGAACTCTGAGATCACCATCAGAAAGCTGAGGAAAAATTGCATAAGATAGGCTACAAAAACTAGGTGAGCAATGGTATTCACCCTATAAAATGAACCATTTTCTAAATCATGTTCCACGATTTGGACGTATATGGCGAGTGCAATCAATGCAAACATTATTTTTTGTACAACAAATAAACAAGTTTTCAATCGTTGGTGCTTCAGTCGATTCAGATATAGAATAGGAGTATTATTTTGGGTGAAAAAATCTGGCGGCTATCTTGGATTTTGACGCCATTTTGGTTTTAAGTAGTGGAATGATAATAAATCTTCGAGTTGTTTAGTAGAATACCTATAAGTAAATGAAAAACCCGAATTTAGTACTATACCATTCAATTCCACTAGAGTTTGTATCCTTTGACAGATACGCGTATTTTGACCTCAACTGTAAGGCCGTCTTCAGTGTCGTGTACTAGACTCGACTTCACACTTCACGAGTCTAGTACACGACACTGAAGATAGCCTTACAGTTGAGGTCAAAATACGCGTATCTGTAAAAGGATACAAACTCTAGTGGAATTAAATGGTATAGTACTAAATTCGGTTTTTTCATCTGCTTAGTAGAATGAGTTTTCACCGTGTTAGCACTCAACATGTTGAATTTTAATGCTACTGTTACACTTACTCTTCTTATTGTTCTTCTGTTTCCTGACGTTACATCCCTACTGCTCCTCAGCTTAAAACACTTAATCAAATAGGATTAATGATCGCTTATTTGCTACCTAAATGATTCTTCTGCATATTTTCGAGTTGAAAAATAGTATTTTTTCTTTCATTTATTAGGTCTAAAACCATTGATAGAAATGAACAATCAGCTGAACAGCTTAGAAAAATTAAGAAAGAAAGAATCTGATTATTTTTTTAACGGAGGCCTCATAAGTCATGCGCTGAGATGGTAAAAAAAACATTAAACTCCTAAAAACCAATATGTCGTCGAAATCCAAGATGGCCGCCGGATTTTCCAACCTCAAAATTATACACATACGTTTCTGCATTACGTCCACATTAGAACAAAGCCTGCTTCTCATCTTTCAATTGTGCAATTTTTCACATGTATGTTGGGCGGCAGTAAAAACGTTACTTTATGGCTCAGAAAATTAAGAATTTTTTTACTCAAAAACTTAAGATTTCCATTCTAAATTATTGCACTTTTGGCCACAAAAGCCACAAGACTTACTAATGTCCCAACGCACAATCTATAAACACCAATCAATGAACAACAATGCATATGGTAAAAAGAAGTTTGTTTATTTCAATCAATGTTTTTGATCGGTTTTCATTTATTGAATTTGTTTAATCATTATTCCTGCATTCAAAGATATGTCGAAGAATTATTCTGTTATAAAAAATTGCATTATAAAAGAAAATTCGTATTAAATAACCTGTATTTATAACTAATAAAGCTGAGTATCGGGCTCGGTTCCGGTAGGGACGTAACGACAGGAAAATGAAGAATAATTAGAAGAGGACTATACGTAACCTTGTTTTTCTTGGTAGCCTCTGAACTCGACATGTTGAGTGCTATCAAGGTGAAAAATTAATTCTACTACTTAAAATCAAGATGGCGTCAAAATTCATTTTTTTTAACTTCAAAAGAAAGAGGGGTCCACCAATTTGAGCAAATCAAGAGGACCACCCTTAAGTTTTATCGAAAACTAGCGATCAGTGACATAAAATTGGAATTATAACGATGGGTGCCGATGGCGGCCTGGTTTCAGCGATAATTGCTCATTATACTTCAACTTTGTCAAATATTTTGGACCGTGGATGTATTTTTGGAACCTTCTTCTTCTTTTTCTTCTTGGCATTACGTCCTCACGTGGACAGAGCCTGCTACTCAGCTTAGTGTTCTTATGAGCACTTCTACAGTTCTTAACTGAGAGCTTTTTTTGCCAAAGTTGCAATTTTCGTATTCGAACCCAGACACTTTCAGCATGGCTTTGCTTAGTAGCCTTACTTAGTAACGGACTCTAACCACTCGACTAAGGAAGGAAAAACCTAATCCTTGTGATTTTAAAAGTCTAATTGAAGCTTAATGTTTTTAAAAGTCTAATTGAAGCTTAATGTTTCACGACCTCCTGTCGTGAAGATAATTTCGAGTTGAACTTTTAGGAAAACTAAAAAGAACAAATAAAATTGTAAGAAGAGGCGACGAATTCAAATTGAAGCTGCCCAACTGGGGGTTTTCTTCCTATACACCACGGTGTTTTCAAATACTCCAGACACAATCTCCATAAACCCAATAATTTGACCTCAATTCGAGTGATGCACCAGTCAGCCACCAGAAGTCGGTAGCAATTTGACCAAATTCCATCACACATTGCGTTTCACTTTTAATTCGAAGTCGAAGAAAAAAAATACACACAAATCCCATCTTGATGTGGGAACCACGACCCAAATCGTCACTCAGCGTTAGGAAGCAGCAGCAGGACGGTAAATACCGACCAACCGTCTGCATCCCACATGACGAAATTCTAAATTACACACTTCTGTTTGTATGTTTCGTTCCGGAGGCATCCAAAAACTTGGTCTACCGCACATCTCAACGCCTCACATGGACCTTTTGTTGTGCGGTTAAGGGCTATGAAGGAGTTGGCTGTTATCTCGATTATCTCTTCCTCCTTTGAATGGGCAAACAAATAAAATTACTCCCGGTGTAGTTGTTTTGAAATAGACATTCAAGTGAGCTCAACAATGCTGATTCCCGCAACGTTTGGCTTTTGGGAAGGATTGTCTGCGAAACAAGTCCTTGCGGTTGCTCTTCTCCAGTCGGTGCACAAAACATTCCACTCAGCAGCAGCAGCAGCTCGCAATCACACTTGCTGCACCGATGAGTGAGTTCTCGTCATCGTACCGTTTCTGGATTTCACAGGTTCAATTTGGCTTAAATGTTTCAATTCACGTACCGGTAGTTTGGTTGAATTGGGATGCTTCTGTACTGTCGATGAGGGGTTAGGGTTACCAATACTGTTCAAAGTTAAAGAAGATCTATTGGACTCAGTTTCGTTATTGAAAAAATAAATAAACAGGATATGATCTTTAGTAAATACTGTTTAGTACTATAATTGTGCTGCTCGCTCCTTGTGAAGTTGAGCAATTGAATTAGGATCAATCGTAATATTTGTTTAACATATTATTAAAATCGCTTATTGAAGTGAAATGACGTTAAGCAGCGAACCTTCCCACTAACTTTGCTCCCGTGACTTTCGTGGAAATTCAGAAAAGAACACGGTCTCCAAGCAAGCAGCAAAGATTCAACATTATTGTTTTCTTGTTCCCACCTGGCAGCAATGACGTGACCGGTGCTCTTCATTTTGTTTTTATTGTCATTTAAACGGAAAACATTGAAACAAAAATTTCAACATTTCGGTTTGTACTCCTAGATCAATGCGCATCACGACATTTTGTACGAAGCGAATACCATTTTTGCAGAGTTGCCTTCCAGAATTCTTGCAGCATGCTCTAACCGTCATATTCTTCTAGTTTTCGTAACCTTATGAATATTGGGTTCGTTGAGGAGTTTTCAAGAACACCACTAGCGCATGACGACTCACTATTGTAGCATGTCCGGAAGAACTTGAAAAGCTATTTGAGAACCAAAGCTATAGATCTACAAGCACTGATGATGAAGTATGGTTGTGATGTCTATGACCTCGGTCATCACGTAAAAAACAAACGGACATTGCTGTATCGTATTAGCACCGAGGAGGCAGCCCCTCTAGCACGATGTAGGTAGCGCAAATCTGGTTAGGTGGTTAATCGAAGACTCTTCACCAACCAAGAAAGGCAAAAGTACAGCAAACGGATTGATTTACGGCAATAAATAAAGGACAATGATTGAAATGTTGAATCCTGGAAAGTGAGAATTTTGAATAAACCCGCAGACTCCTGGCTCGTGAAATTAGGAATATCGGCGTTACGTGACAGGTTTCCAGGAAATACGTTGGCCAAAAAACGTAAATTCATTGCTGTGGAACCCATCGCCAATACTTCATTCAAGTGCCACATCTGCTACAGCAGCGGCAACATAGCAGAACGTGGGGTTGGCATCATAATGATTGGAAAGCAGATGAAGCGAGTTATTCGGTGGAAACCGGTAAGCGACCCAATCTGTGTGTTGACAATGAAGGGCAAATTCTTCAACTACAGCCTGATCAGCGCCAATGAACGAATTTACTGCATAAAGAAAAGGCAGCACGAAGAAAACATTGGTGATGGAGATCATGCTGTAGACCCGCCTACCATAGGAGAGGTTAAAAAGGCTACCAGTGAGCTGAAGAACTTAAAGGCTGCTGGGAAAGACGAGAGCACGGTTCAGAACCTCAAACACGGAAGTGATGAGCTTTACCAGTCGATCCACCGAGTTTTTCTGAAGTTATGGGAGGATGAAGAAATTCCCATCGGTGGGGCTCAATAGGGTAACGACAGTTTATTTCGTTCACAACCGCTAACAGTTGGCGGCACCGGCAACAAGTACAGACAGCAACCTTTCGAACATTCAGTTTCTCTCAATGGCCGCCGAGCGTCGACACTGATGTTTGTATTCTACTCACTGATCTCGCTACGCTGGATTCTCAAATTTCTCAAACTTCCAACACAAGTGCATGGTAGAATGGTAGTCGAGAGCTGTCAAAATGTATGGAAAATAATGAAAAACGTAAATTAATAGTAATTAGGAAACTGGATCGAAAAAGTAGTGATTATAAATCATGCGTTATGTGAATTGATAACTTTTTGTTTTAGTTCATCTTCCATGGTGGTTGCTTTGCTTCAGGATTTCGTTTTTACTACCACTGAAAAAGAGCCATCTATTGCCTTTTCAGTTTTGAATATCGCCCTATTTATAAGAAAGGATACAGGCTAGAGTGTGCCAATTACAGCAGAATTACTTTGCTGAAATCGACGAACAAAATACTGTCGCGCATCTTGTTTATCAGGCTGAGACCGCTCAAGGAGCCTGTTGCGGCGTGCAATTGGTATTTGCTCTCGTGAGCGTGAACGAAACGATCTGTTGATCGTTCGCTAACCTGTTGCTTGATACAACAGGGCACAGGACCGATAGCTCGACTAAAATGGGTTCGGAATGACTCAAGCCTTGAAAAAGGCTGTTTTGGCTTCTACTGGTGGAGGATGAAAAGGCGGTTTGCTCACTTTACTAAACTAGGGTTTCAATGCTAGTAATGGACCCCTTAGTAGCTGAAATTCATTCTAGACGCTTTTCCGCAATGATATCTCAGACGCATATACGTTTTGTGGAGTCTAACAACAAATTCAATGTATTTACTTCATAGTACGTCTATGAAACATACAAAATGATTCGATTTTTCCAGCGAAATATGCATTTGAAAAACTGTTGTCCGAATGCCTATTATGGACCCTCCCGGGGTCCATAATAGGATTGTTTACAAATTTGACGTTGCGTATTATGGACCCTCCATTTGATTTCCATGTAATCCGGCTCGCTACCGACGAGCCTATTATGGACCCACCTGTAAATGCGTATTATGGACCCTCTTGTGTGGTTTCATTTACAAAACTGTTCAAACATCTGTATTTATGCGTCTCAAACCAAATATTTTGCCTGAAACTGCTGACTAACAATGTAATCGAAGTTCCCCCGGTGGATTTTCATAGGAATAAAGTTGCTTTGAGTGTTAATTTTATGTTTTTCTGTAGGGGGTCCATAATACGCAAAGGGTCCATAACCGGCATCGACTCCCTACTATATTTTCGCTACTTGTTGTTCGTATAATGGTTGGAAGAAAACTGATTGTTGAAAAGAAACTTATGATCTTCTTGTGCATGCAAGCTCTTTATATAGGCGACAGGTAAACATAAACTTTGCATGCGCAGCGGTCTGGGGAATGATGGAAACTTTCACTGCCTGGACGATGTTGCAGTGGGTTCGATGATGACGATGATTGTTGTGCTGGTGGTAGTGCAATCCTTTTGGTATTTTCCGCTCCCTGTTTTGATGTTGCAAACCGGGCAGCGAAATATGATGCTGTTGATGATGGAATATTCATCTGCTGCTCGCTGCTAGCATTTCTCGGAATCCATTTGGTGACGTTTTCGTGAGGGTCGCTCGACAACGGACCAGACGTTTATCTCGGATCCGCCGGAGCTGCTACCGGATTCGCATTCGTCATTCCAAAACGACGAACGATCTCCTCGATATACGCCTGTTGGTCCAACGAAAGCTTGCCTTCACGTCGATCCCGCTGGATCCGAATGCCAAGGCAGTGTGTGGCCTCACCCAGGTCCTTCATTTTAAATCGCTGCATAAAAAAATCCTTTAGCCTCTTTTTCAATCGTCGGTCGTTTGTGAATATCAACAGGTCGTTTACGTATATCGTCACGAAAATCATTTTTTCTCCATCCAGCATCCAGTACAGGCACGTGTCTACCCGCGATCTTTGCAGGCCGAATTCTCGCAGCACCTCGTCCAGCTTCGCATTCCATACTCGGCTCGATGGCTTCAGACCGTATAAAGCCTTGTTAAGCTTGCAGACCTTGCCATTTGGAACCGCGAATCCTTCGGGCTGGACCATGAAAACCTGCTCGTCACCCACGTCCATCTGGTCCACATCCTAGTCGAACTTCGTTGCCACCGCCATCAGGTACCGAATGGTCGAATAGCGTACTACGGGGGCGTAGACTTCCTCGTAGTCCAATCCAGGCTTCTGGGAACACCCCTTCACGACAAGCCGCGCTTTATATCGCTCCAGGCTTCCATCAGGTCCTCGCTTGATAGCAAAAACCCACTTGTTTCGGATGGCTTTGCGTCCCTCTGGCAGATTCGATAACGTCCAGATCTGGTTTTCGCTCAATGACGCCATCTCTTGCTTCATCGCCGCGATCCAGCAATCACGATCAGGTCGCCGCATGACCTCGTCGTAGCTCTGTGGAACGTCCTCCACAAGCATCGATGGAGCAGATGGCTGGGGGGAATAACTTCGCCAGAAAACGTACCGTAAGCTACAAAATCATCATACTTGCCTGGACAAATGCGCTCCCGACCGCTGCGCCTCAACCCTTGTTGACTTTCTTCAACTGGTCTTAATTGTTGCGGTGGGAGTGCGTGGTCGCTGCAGGCGTCTTCAAAATCATCGCCAGACGTCTCCAGCGTGTTGTTGATTGCTGCACCTTCCTCCTCATCATCGGAATTGTTGGCGTTCACATCTGGACATTCAACGGGCACAATGGTCTCTTCAGTTAACAGCTCCGTGAATTGCACCGATCGAACCTCTTGAGAGCTCTCGGTTCGGGGAACCTGCCCGTTCTCGTTAACCGCTTCCACGTCACAACTGATCTCGAACTTGTGGCTCTCCGGGAGGTAAACCCGGAATCCCTTCGTGTCCTCGCAATAGCCTACGAAAACGCCCTTCACCGCCTTCGGATCGAACTTCCTACGCTTTACCTTGGGAGCATGGACCATCACACTCGTACTGAAAACCTTCAGGTGCCACAAATCGGGCCTCTTGCCAGTCCACAGTTCTTCCGGTGTCTTGTTCCCAATGGACCTGGCCGGTGATCGGTTCACCAGGTATGCTGCCGTCGAAATTGCCTCCGCCCAGAATTCTGCCCAGAATGCGCGCATCGTTCAGCAGACATCTAGCCTTCTCCACAAGGGTTCTATTCATCCTCTCTGCCGTGCCGTTCTGTTCCGGAGTGTATGGACACGACCTCTGATGACGGATGCCATCTTTCTCCAGTGTCTTCCGGAATTCGCCGTTCATGTACTCACGCCCATTGTCTTTCCTGAGGATTTTTAGCTTTTTACCTGTTTGCCGCTCCGCCTTCGCTCGAAAAAACTAGAACGCCGCCAGGGCTTCACTTTTTTCCTTCAGGAAGTAAACGGCCACTCTCTTGCTTGCGTCATCGAGAAACGTCACAAAATATTGACTGCCACCCATGGAAGGAATCTCCACTGGTCCGGTCCGCAGAGATCGGAATGCACCAGCTCTAGCAGTTCTGATGCGCTGGTTTCGCTCTTGGGAAATGGTCTCCGTGATTGTTTCCCTTCCAGACACGCCGTGCAATCCTTCACCTGCTCGCCTTGAAAATCCACGCCATCGGACACATTCTTGAGCTGCTTCAGACTTGAATCGTTCAGGTGGCCCATCCTCCGATGCCACAACTGAATTCCATTCGCCAGCAACGTTCGCTCCGACTGATTCAAACGGAACAGGCCGCCTTCTTCCTTGCCGGAAACGACCAGCTCACCGTCCTCATTCAGCACTTCACATTTGTCTGCAGTGAATTTCATGGTATGGCCTCTCTTGCAGATCGAACTTACCGACAACAGGTTAGTTGCCAAATTGGGAATTTTCAGCACTCCGTGAACATCCATCGTGCCATCCGGAATCTGCAACGCAACCGTTCCTCTATACATGGCCTCCATGCTGCCATTGTTTGCGGTCCCCATCGCGTGCTGCAGTGCTGTTTCGTCCATGAAAACCTTGTTCGGTCTGGCCATGTGACACGTCGCTCCTGAATCAAAGTACCGTAATTTCGGGTGAAATTGATCATTTTTCACGATTTTTCTAGTCTGTTTTCTATAATGTTAACAATGCCAAACAACTAAATACAGGAAAACAAGTACGAAGGTGAGCCTCATCGATTTATGTACCGAAATTTTCTAACAAATGTCATTTTAGTGTTAACAAATATCTCTAAAATAAAAAATCAGAGAATCTCATTTCGGGGTGAAATTGATCACTTGTCAATCCCATTATTGTTAGTTTTCAAAACAACTCTATATGATAAATTGGAGCTCCCTGAATCCGAATATGCTTGTCAAATTTTTAACAATGCAATATTTATATAAATAACAAACAGTTAAATTTCAAGAATAGCGCGGAAAACGCCTAAATGTATGCAATAGGGTCCTAAAGGCCTGTACCAATTTTAGTGCCAAACGCATAAGTTTAGGCCAAAAACACATGTTTACTCAATTTTTTAATGTTTTTCTTTTGTTTGAGTCCAAAAAACATTTTTTTTAGATTTCGTCACACTCCTTGGCTTAAACTTAAATTTTGGGTGTATTTTGCTTTCCGTGTCCCTTCCGAAATGTCAGATAGGAACAACCCCAGTGTTAAAACTATATGCCCTGTGGTGTTTTTGTCGATTAAGCGAACGTCAAACATGATCAAAAGTGTCAAGGTTCATTTATGGACCTAATTTTTAAATTAAAGTTTAAATATGATATAGCCGTCATTTGAGCGGGAAAAATTGCAAAAATAGTTGCAGTAACATGCTCTTTCGTGTCATTAAATAAAAACAAGATTTCATTCAACATTTTAGGACCCAATTTCCTAAGGAATTCAATGATATCTAACAGAAATTCAATTATTTCAATCATATGAGCGAATTGGTACGAGTTTTGGTGATGAAATCTGGTTTAGGGATATATCTCAAGCATCCTCACAAACTTTCAGGTTTATACCATGTTCAAATCCTTGCTTATGAATAGAAGTTCATAGGTGTTTGTCAATACTGCACCGTGCATGATTTTGAAATTTTACATTATTTTCATAGTAATAAACATTATTTAACGCAAAAAACTTCACAACACACAATTCGACAATAGTTACGACAAGCAACGTTCATTTACTGCAGCGCACATTGATATTTGTGCTCCATTGCGAATAAATAAAATCGTGTGATACGATGATCAATTTCACCCTCCTGATCAATTACACCCGATTTTACGGTACCAGGCGTCTGCTTGAACATCGCCGATCGCAAAAATACTGCAGAGCCCGCTCGACTTCGATTTCGTCTTGCTGACCAACTTGTCCGGACATTTCGACGCAAAATGGCCTGGCTTGCCACAGTTGAAGCACGTCTTCTCGGGTTTCTTCTTGGCTTGCCCCTTGAATTTGGTCGAATTCATGCCTCGCCTGTACATGGCACCTTCATCGTTGCTGTTCGTTGGTCCCCTCTCGAACTTCACATCTTGAAGGATTTTCGCTTTCACCGCATCCGAGGTCAGATTTGCTCCGGAGGCCTCCAGTCCCATAATCATGGGCTCGTAATGTTCTGGTAGCAGCAGCAACGCCACCAGCCACGAGTCGTCCACCTTGAACCCTATCGAAGCAAGCTTGTGGGTGGTGCTCATCAGCTCGTTGACGTATGGGGCTCTGCACAAAAATCTTTCTCTCTCTTTCACTCTTACATACAATTTGTAAACAACAAGGCCAGTAAACGTCAAAATCCTATGCAAAATCAAAACAGTGCAGAGCCCCATTCCTCCACGCTTGAGCTACTCACCAACCGGATGGACGTCAACTTCCGGAGAAGGCCGATTTTCCGTGTCAACCCGGTGTCTTGAAATGCTGTACCGAGTTTCCTCCATGCTTCCGCTGCATCTGCCGCGTCCTGGACGAGGCCATAATTATTAGACAGTTTCACAAAAATCAAAATTTATGGGATTCAACCAGTCACCCCCAAGTCCTAGTTGCAATACTAAAACAAACTACCAGACAAATTTTCATCCAATTTGGAGAAGATTAGGAGGTGCCTCAAGTCGAAATTGTGTTTTTTGGCTATTTTTTACATTCAAAATATTTTACCGAGAATTTGGAAAAATGAAAATCAAAATAAATACCACTGATTGAACGTATTATTTGTACCGTAAAGTTACCCCTTTGATAGTTTTTTCGAAGAAAACTTGAATATTTATGCATGCTGTTTCAAAGAATAATAATTTATATTTTTAAAACAAGTACTGGCATCCTAGCTATCGATTGCAGTCGATAGATTTCTAAAAGATTTATTTTGAATGGATATATAATTTTTCATATAATCGAAAGTTGGTTTTCTGTTTTGGGGTAACTTTGATAATGGAGTAAGAATCGAACAAAATTGAATGAATAACGTACATTTGTAGGGCATTGCATACCTCTAGGCGTTTAACGTTATATGGAAATTTCTGACTTAGATTACAAAAATGATCCCAGTTTGTGAAAATGCTATTCGCTAAGAGATTTGAGACCGTATTCATGTTCTATGATAACTAGGCTGTCAAAGATAAGTGGCCAACTATTCGAAACTACATCAAATAGTGATCGTAGAACAGATTGTTTGTAAGCGTTTCGAAAATGCTAAAATTGTGTCAATTTTTAATATTCGTATAAAAAGCCTCAAATGCACTTGATTCCAATGAAAATAGCTTTGACATGAAGTGTCATACTAATACTCTTTACTTTTGCATCCGTTTTGCTTAACTGATTGACAGAAACTTCGTTATTTCGTTTAATATGTTGTGGGTCTCGCACTATCAAAGTTATCCGCATTATCAAAGTTACCCCGTTTTACGGTACTTTACAACTTTTGAGTACACTGTATGCCGATAAGAGATGGTTTTGACCTCATAAAATTGATTAGGGTTTTCAGTCTCCCCTGATTCCAGGGAACCAAATTATAATGAAATAAATACCGCGTGATATTCTTTACTTGGTGATAAGGATACCAGACTCCATAATTCGTTAAATGGAATGGAATCCATAAATTTTCCATCCATATAGCTTTGAAGTTGAAAAGTGTTGCAAATTACTCTGTTGAACGGTATGACATCTATTGAATCAGTTTTCAAAAACATCAGAGCTTTAAAGATCCAATTAAAAACAGAACTATATATGAGTGTATCTGATTCAGTAAGTTCTGGAATATATGACTATAAATGCGCATTTTTTTTTTTTACTTATCTCGTTTATTTGGCAGGCTCAGGCGCCGTAGGGCATAACAGAGCCGAATATAAATGCGCATTGAAGCGGAAAATTATGATAAACATATATAATATATTATAATAGTCATATATAACATATTATAATAGTCTAACTTTCTAAATGACAACACCTGACTAATATCATTGGATACAAAATAGACCTTTATCTACCAGAACTTTTTCTAGTCATTACCAGTTGGACATATCTTTCCAAAGCGTCTATCTAATCCCTGGCTCCAGGACGACACTCCAGCAAGAAAATAATCACACTTCGTCACGCCGCCCCAGCAACCGTTTAACTCACTTTCGTTTGAGTCGTTGTTCGCAGGGATGGCCGAGGCCAAGCTGACGAATGCTGCCGTTTCAAAGTACACGGTGCGGAATGTGTTTACTTTCGATTATTGTTTTGCACACACCATTCCGGGCTAAAGCCAGCCACTATTATGCACAGAACCACGGAGGGCTTAGTCTGTCCGCGTTCAGGCCAGATTGGATGTTCGGCACAATTACACCCCAAGTTCTCCGACTGCGGTTCTCTCCGTTGAGGTACACCTAAAGCCATCAACTCAACCCAAGCGCACTGACTGACTGACGGACGGACGGACGAACGAAACGGTAATCTGCATGCGATGTTCTGGAACTAGTCTCTCCTCCTGCGCTGAACAGCCAAGCCGCCGCGTTCAGTCAGTAGTGGTTGGCCCCCACACTTCTCGCGTATCGTCCTTGCTGTGTGTGGTGTGGGGATATGCAAAAAGAGTAATTTGGCTCGAGAAGACCGTGATGACTGTCCGGGGCCATGTGCGTAGCTAGAGGATGGGGCAGGGGAGGGATGAAGGTCTTCAGGTCTGGACAATGAATAAAACTAAAATTATCTGTAAAGCCAAAAAAACAAATCATATATTACAATTAAAATTTATCCAGCGGTGAAAAAACAGATTGGTATCTGGCAAAAGTCGTAGGGAAAAAATTAGAGAAATTTTTGAATGCTGTCTATAGGAATCCCAAGAGAAACTGCTGGTGGAATCTTTGTTGATTTCCTTGGAAAAATCTTTCGAAAATCTTTATGAGCAACAACTAGAGAAATCTTTGGAGAAACTCTGAAGACCTTTTAAAAAAATATCTCGGAGCAATTGAAATTTGTCGTGTTTTTCAAAATTTTAGAATTGTCATACAATGAGAACCCAAAACGATCATTTTCGTGTGAAAAGCTTAAACTTGTTTTTATGGTAGTTCGCTCCTTCTGATGCAGAACCTGGCTACTCCCATGTTCCAATCCGTGCCATGCCATGCCGTGTGTTACCAGGTTGAGATTATCTGATGAGTGTCTGCTGATCTCCTACGAGCCCGAACTCCAAAGACTCCAAGTACCGAGAGCGATAATAGCTTTTAAATTATTTTGTACGTAAAAAATAAGAAAATAACCCTGCACTGATGGATGAAATTATTTCTCGCTCGTTGTTGTGGGGATTTTCAATCCATCCCGGCCGTTGTTCGATTCCGACACGTTTTCGCTATCTCTCTCCCTCTTGGGCCCCCCGACTTGAATCCATCCATCCGAACGATATCCCAAACGAAAATATTTAAATGCAAATGGTTTAAAATGTATCTACACGAGAATTAGATGTTATTATGCTGTCATGTCATACGACCGGGTGATTATTTTCCCTTTCGGTAGAGTTAGACCGGGGTGTGCCGAACCATCCCGGATTGCAGTACGAGAGTAGAGCAGTATAGATTTGCACGTTGTTACATGGGATAGGAACGAACTAGTTCTATGAAGTCTACAATAAGCTACAGATACGAGAGATGATGCCACTTTCAGATGATGAAAATGATACTCATCTGGTGGGAAATATGCGGTGATAGAAAGTTGACCAGGTGATTTATTTTTTAATGGGAAACAGAATTGAGGTCTACATGAGTGACAACGAATTGAAAGCTTCTTTTATCTTTTCATTCGTGTATTTTGTGGCAGGCTTAAGTTTAAATCATGCGATAATTAAATTTAAAAAAAAAATATTTTTTCTATCTTAACACTAATTTAACGAATATAACAGTTATTTTAATCCTTCATTAGTACCATTTCAAACATAACATTCATTCCTTATATCTTGGTGCTTTGTATTACGCAATACAGTAGTCTGAATTTGGTAGAACTAAATCAAACATATGTGAAAATATTGTGCAATATTAGTCCCAATATGCTGTCTTGAGGAACACCAGCCTCTTCAGGAAGGCTTTGAGGTTTGGAGTTATGATGATTAACCTGAAGTGTGTGATTGGACAGATAACTTTGGACTATTCTAACAATGTATGTTGGAAAATTAAAGTTTTTTAATTTAACGATCAAACCTTCGTGACAAACACTGTCAAATGCTTTTCCTATGTCTAGAAGAGCAAGACCAGTAGCCTTCAGATTTGTTGGAACGAATCAAATTTGTTACTCGAAAAGTTGGTGAGTGGTCGAATGTCCATGTCGGAATCCGAACTGTTCATTAGAAAAAAGCTAATGTTCATTGATGTGGACCATCATTCTGTTCTAAATGACCTTTTCAAAAAGTTTACTGATAGAGGAGAGCAAGCTGATTAAACGATAGCTGGAAGCTTCTGCAGGATTTTTGTCTGGCTTTAATATTGGTACAACTCTGGCATTTTTTCCATTTTGTCTGGAAATATGCCAACTGAAAACATTTGTTAAATCTATCAACCAAGAATGATAAGCTACTATGAGGAAGTTTCTTGATGAGGATATAAAAAATTCCATCACCGCCAGGAGCTTTCATATTTTTGAATTTTTTTGATAATAGCTCTCACTTCTTCCAAATGAGTCTCCCAGGAATTAACGAATACGCTCTCTTGATTGAGAATATTTTCGAAGTCCTGAGTAACTTGATTTTCTATTGAAGTAGTCAGTCCCAAATAATTATTTGCGAGCTTTCAAACTGAATAGCAAGTTTTTGAGTTTTTTCGCAACTAGTTAGTAATAATTTGTTTTCCCCTTTCATTGCCGGAATTGGCTCCTGATGTTTTTTTTTTCTAAATTTTAGATAATATCCAAAAGGGCTTAGAGCAAGGGTACAATTGATAAATTTTATTTTCAAAATTTTTGTTTTCTTATTGAGAAAATCCTTTTTATCTCTTTCTGTCAGTGAATAAATTGTCACCCAACACGCAGCAACAAAGACATTGTCACCTTCTATTCTTGTTGCAACCATTTTTTTCCGCAACATGAGTTTGTCATCACCTGAACAGAATATGACAAAGATCGATCACCACGTGCGCGGCGATTTTCTGGGCTTCGCATTGCAATTTTCGAGAACTTTCTCCGTGTTGGTAAACATTGACACATTATCAAACAGCCTCCATAAAACAAATTTGGTTTTGTGTTTAAAATTACTGCTTAATCGCGAGTTGAAAAAGTTGCAACAATATTGCGCTCTGTGATTGTCATGACAATTCTGCGTTTAATTGTGTCCTTATCCGCAACAGTTGTGACAAACGGTTGTGAGCGAGCTTGCTTTGTTGTTTGTTTTTCGTCTATTTTGATGATAATTTGATTCACTGCTTTCTGTAGATCCTGCCGTATCACTTCCGTATCAGGATCGCGAATGCGTTGAAATTGCCTTCTCCTCACGTTTTTCAGACGTATCAAGAGTTTAAGAGCATCGTCTATAATCACGGATTCCAAGTATACTTCACATTTTGGTTTTTTAATGCCCCCATTAATAATGGTATTTGCTAACGTATTGAGAGCATTGTCAATATCAAGTTTTGTTTGCAAAGAAATGATAACATCAAATTTACCATCAATGTATCTTTCATATGTATTCCAATAGGCTCGAAAATAATTAAATTTGGAGCTGATAGGATTGAGAATCATCAAATGAGATAGTTGGAATGTAACAGGGACATGATTAGAATCAAAATCAGCATGATTAACCAGTTAGCTACAGCAGGTGGCTATAGTCGGTTAAGACCAAATCAATCGTAGATGGGTTTCTAGAGATGAAAAACATGTAAGGCTATTAGGGTATTGAATTGAGAAATATCCTGAAGGGCACTCATCAAATAAAATTCTGCCGTTGGAATTAATTTACGAATTATTCCATGAGCGATGTTCGGCATTAAAGTCACCAATGACAAAAAATTTACTTATTGCGAGTCAATTTCCGCAAGTCAGTTTAGAGCAAGTTAACTTGCTGCCCAGAGCTTTGAAAAGGCAAATAGGCAGCTATGAAAGTATATTTACCAAGCTGTGTTTCAACAGAAACATCTTAAGTTTCAAAAACTTTGGTTCCAAATGACGAAAATAGTTGATGTTTTATACGCCTATGAATGATGATTGCAACTCCTCTACATGCCTCATTAACCTTTCTAATGCATTAAGAAAAAGTTACACATTATGCATTAAGGGTCAAAAATGACCCATGACTTTAATATGCTCACAAAAATCTATTTTTGAGAACAAAAATCTTCTTGAAGCTTTATATGAAAGATATGGAACTCTAGAATGAAACCCTGGGATTTGTTCCATTTCAATTGACCCATACCTCTTAGTTTGATCTTGCTGGAAAGCTGCACGTTTATCGCTAAGGCTATATGGCCCTCTCAAACATAAAGTTATCATACTCGAATTCTGTCTCCGTTAGTACCAAATTAGAAAAAAAAATGTAATATGAGGAATCGGAATCATTTTACAAATCATAATTCATGTTTTGGATAGGTAAAACAACATTTTACTGCTAGCGAATTATAACTTTAGGCACCAATCGGAATTTCGAGACCTGCTCGAATAGAGCATCAGACGTTCTTTTAGGAAAACGTTCAGAGATTCCTTCAAGAATTCCTATCTTAACACTTCAGCCGCTGTTGTATTTTGTACAACAGTGGTGAAAATAACTCGCTTTTCGTACGCAGCATCAGCGTGAAGCTTCTAGCGGTGGCAAACCGCGCGACAACTGAAAGGTTAATATATCCAGAGACTCTTCCAAAGAATTCTCCAGGACTTTTTCGACGATTCCTTCAGGGATATTGCAATTTCTTCACTAGGGCTTTTTCCAGAGAATCCAGAAATTCTCCAAGACCTGTTTCAGGAATTCTTTCAGGAAAGCTTCGGAATATCTCCCGAGAATTTTCAAACGATTTCTTCTGGTATTCCTTCAGAGATTTCTCTAGAAAATCAAGGATTCATGCAGAGGATCTTCAAGGCTACACTTTTTAAAATTTTTGGAGGGATTAATGTTTTAATGATTAATGATTCTATAGAGTATGTTAATGTTCAATTCGTGGTTTTCATATCTTCAAGGTTTCCTCCAGAAATTTCTCCAGGAGTTACACCAGGACAATTTTTTTCAAGGATTACTCAAGGTATTTATCTTGTAACTTCTTCAGAATTTCCTCCGAGGATCCCTCTACGGAAACATACAAAGATATTCCTAAGTAGTCCTCTCAAGATTCTTCAAGGTATTATTCCGGAAATTTATTTTCGGGATTCTTCCCCGGATCTCTCCAGGGATTCTACAAATTTTCAAGCAAATTTTTTACAGTTACTATTCATGGGATACCTCCAATGATTCTCCAGAAATTCTTCCAGAAGCCCTTCACAAATTCCTATTGGAGTTTCTCCAGAGGCTCAACCAGGGATTTCTGTAGTAAAATCTCTACTACAATTCCTGTAGACATTTCTGTAGTGTAATGAATAAAGCATATCAGATAAGTTGAATAGAAAGCAACATATCCGAACAAAATTATTTAGTTATTTTTCCAGTGTATTCTTTCTTCGCACAGATTTATCGAGAGCCGATCGAGAGGGACCTTGAAAGTGTAGAAACGAACGAACACGAAGATGTTCATCGATGATTGGGAAGCATGCTCACGCTGCGCCGGAATGATGCTATTCAGCGCGGCTACGAATTGGAGAGAAAGCGATGAGGAATGAAGCCAAAAAGAGAGAAAAAACAACTTCGAAGACGGGATGGATTTGGGGGTTCGACGAACATGATTGCGTTGAACCAAGTCAGTTTATTGGCGATTTTCTGCGCGAATTGTTGGTGCGTGCGGCGGTAGTGCGGTGTAATTTTGAGAAAAAAAAAGTGTTTTGACGCGATTTGTTGTGTTTATAAATTTAATTATAATTTATAATAAATGTTTCAGTTTATAGAAGTGGTAAAAATCATGGTTTTATTACTTTTACAAATTCGTCGTAAGTATGTGAGAAGTGCAACGGTTAAAAAAAAGTATATATTTAGTGATGTTATCATAGCGATGATGTGTGCTCCCTTTGGATACTACATGACGCAGTCGGTAGGTTATTCTGTATTATATTATTAATGAATTAGAATATTGTGCTTCATCGATGAAATGTAAGTAGAAATTGTATGAAAAACGCATTAAAATTGAATATTTAGATTATTCCACGCCAAATTTTATAACTATTTGCAGGACGAGTGGGTACCTGCATGTATAAAAAAAAAAACGAAACAAGAAGAACAGAGTAGAGCGAGTGGGCTACTACTCCATGTGCAGGACGAGTGGGTACCTGCATGTGTAAAAAAATAAAAAGAGAATGCAATAAATATGAGAATAGAGCGAGTGGGCTACTATTCCAAGATCAAAACAGGACGAGTGGGTACCTGTATGCTAATGAAGAGTAGAGCGGGTGGGCTACTACTCTAGGAGTTATATAGGACGAGTGGGATCCTATGTTGAAAACGAAAATTTTGATTATGAAAAATATAAAATAAAGTAGAGCGAGTGGACTACTACTTAAAGCTTTGGCATGGATTAAAGAAAAAGCGGAAGCGTGAGACAGGATAAATGTAAAGAATTATTACCAATAAAATAATAAGTAAAAAAACATCCTGAAAACATTTGGGTGTGAAATTTTCCACTAATCACTCTTTTCTATAGTACAGTTAATTACAATCAATGTTAGTGAGCTTGATGAAAGTTTCAAGATATCTTTCAATTGAAATGCGGTACTAATCTATTTAGTGTTAATGATTGACTATTTGCATGATAACTAATTCAAAATTATACCCATTTGAACTGAACTTTACCAAAATTAAGGTACTGGAAATTGAAAATACAGCATGAACTACGAAAATGAATCTCATGCTAGGCTTCATATGATTAGGATACAGATGTATTCCAAAATGGTTAATGTACATTGTGTTGTTTTCATTAATACATGAACTATACGGAAGAGCCTAAATGTATACTAATTGTTATGCTACAAATAGAGAGTGCGATTGATATTATGCTCTTTTTTATTACGGACTGTTTTAAAGTGTGGCATGTTCCATCCATGACTAATGAAAAAAAGAGAACATGTCAATTGATTATTTGTTTTAAAACACTATTTTCTATTGGGAAGTGCTTAAAAAAATGTACTGTTGAAGCTCATTCTTTTCTGGGCTTGTCATTCGTCAGATTATGGTATCGGTATATTTGGAGCCTGGTATATTTTATGCATAAAAAGCATAACATGCATATTTTTAGTGTGCAACATCAGTAGATAATTTTCTAGTTTTGTTACATAATCTGATAATGTTGGAGCTTGATAAGCTAAATATGTAAAAAGCGATGAAAAAATCAGCGACTTTTATGTGAGGAAGAACATGAAAAAATCAGCGAATAGAAAAACAGTTCAGTATCGTCGATTTCGAAAATTTGTTTAAATTTTATGTATTTGTTAGTCAAATGATCTTTATAAGCCAAGCAAGCGCTTACCTCGAGAAGTGATCAAAACCAGCGAATATTGTAAGTGGAAGAACATCAAAATATGAGATATAAACAATGTAAGAACGAAGCAACTTCGTTTGCTTATAAGTCAACTGAAGTTTTCAGGTTTTAATACAAGGTGGATTATTGGAATCCGGTAAACTCCAGATGATCAATATCAGCGAGCATTAGAGAGGAAGGACAAGTCAAGTTAAGAAGTGATCGAAATCAGCAAGTGTTTTACGAGGAAGAACAGATAAGTTTTATTAGTTTGGAGTTAGGGGAACTGAAGATCGATTAATTAGGGAAACTGAAGATTGATTAATCCAACGATTGTTTTAACATGAAAAACATACCAATTTAAAATGTGATGGAAGTCAGCATTCGTTTTGAATGCATAAATTTCACTCGTTCGGGAAATTGATTATGAATTGTCTTACTTTGTTGGTAGAGGTATAATTTTGGAGACTGGTAAGCTCCATTCATAATACGTGATCAATACCAGAACAGATAATGAGAAATTATCAATATCACCGAATACTTTGTGTAGAATTGAAATTTTCTAGTTTGGGTTTTCGACGAATCTTTTAAAACCGGGGACAAGCTCCATCCATAAGAAGTGTTCAAACATACAATTGAGTTTCAGGACGAACATATAAATTTTAATCAAAATCAGCAATAGTCTAGAGGAAGAACATACAAATTTCTTATATACACTCAAGTAAACAGCCCTCTGGAATACAAGTGTAATAGTACAAGCGTATTGTTAAAAATGTGGAAGTTAGTTGTGTTATTGTTAAAAGTGTGGATGTTAGTTGTGATTTTATTCAGAATATCTCTGATCTACGCGGCAAATCACCCCTTCAAGTGATGTGCATCATAAATACATTCGATGAAAGTGGCACATGAAGTGTATGTGTCAAGTTCATTGATTACATTTGAGGTAATCGTGCTTTCAATGCAAACAAAGACTGGCAATTCAGTATCGATTTCGCACACACTATCCATCCTATTGCAAAAATCCATGTAGTTTGGCACATGAATAAAATGGGAACTTTATCTTGAGTGTATGATAGGAATAACAAATTTGAGAAATGATCAAAATCAGTTAATGTTTCAGAGTTGAACTTTTACAACAGTCCATGTTACGAGATGTTCAAGAACAATCAATTTCTTATTTTATGAAAGACAGAAGGCGGTGTCGTAATGCGTGAAAATAGCAGCAATATCAACATGGTTGTCGTTTTGTAAAATTGACTGTTTTTTTGTTAGTTCAGGAAGTAAATTGAAATTTTCTGGTATAGTAATGCAAGAGAGCCTTTGAAGCCCGGTAAGTTTCATCTTCGAGAGGTGATCAAGCCCACAAATATTATGAGACTAAGAACATGTAAATTGGAGATGTGATCAAAATCAGGAGTGTTTTGTGAAGAACCTGTCGATTTCGTTACTTTAGGTAGCCCACTGATTTTTTTGGTTGCGTTCTCGAAAAAAAAAACTGTTTGACTTCCTTCAGAAAATTGATTATAATTTTCTTGGAGTTGTTACCTTACGGGTCTTTTAAAGCCTGACCTGTTTTATCAATGCAAAGTGAACGAATTTGTTTTGCGATGAAGAGTATGCACATAATGATCAAAATGTGTTAAAGGAAGAATGTGATGAGTAGGAACATATAATATCAGAGATGATCAAAATCAGTGAATTTCTTGAATGGAAGAATAGGACAATCGCATCAATTTGGGATTTTGGTTCGTTGGTTCGTTTGAAGCCTCGTATGTTTTGTCGATGAAATGGAACAAACATCAGGGAAGAAAGAACTAAATAAACAAATATTAAGTAAAAAAAAAGAACTTTTAGTTTTTAAAGTGATCAACTTCGGAAGGAAGTACGTGCAATTTGCGTTCATCTGCCAACATTATGAGGAGAAGGAAGATTCAACTCTTAGAGATGATCAAAATCAGCAAATGTTTTTCGTAGAGGAATAAGGCAATTTTGTTAGTTTAGGAAATGCATTGGAATTTACTGGTTTTGCTACTTGATTGATCTATTTTTGAGCCTGCATCAAATTATTCATTGAATTGAGAAAAAGAACTTGAAAATTGTAAAATAATCAAAATCAACAAGAGTTTTGCGACAACGAATAGGTCAACATGTTTCGTTAATTTAGGAAGCCCACTGAAATGTTTTGGTTGTGCTACTCGAAAACATATAAATGTTTTCCGTTCAGGAAAATGATTGAAATTTTCAGGGCCTGATAAGATCCATCCGTACAAAATTAAGTGTTTTAAGATGAAGAGCATACAATGATCATAATATGCAATAGTTTTGAAGGAAGACAATACACATTCGATTGAAAGTTTTCTTTTTTATCACAGCCCAGTAAGCTGTGTCAAATGGAACGATAAAAAGGAGTAGGTATTTATCATTTTTTAGAGATGATCAAAATCAGCGAAAGTGAGTGAATGTACATGACAATTTCTTAAGTTTGAGAAATTTTCAGTTTTTATTTGTTTTTATACTTATCGTATCTTTATTGAGCTTGTCAAGCTTCTGAGCTATTGTTTTCGGGAAGAACAAAAATTTTGCAAGTTTATAAATTAGATTTAAAGAACCACATTTGTGGTTCTGGTGAGTAAATGATCTTTCTGAAGACTGGTAAAATCCATTCAAGAGAAACGCTTAGTGAGGACTATTAAAATTGCCAAGAATCAGTAATGGTTGCTTTATCAATATGTAAATTTGTTTTTTTTTTAATGAAATTATGTGATATCAGGGGAATTATATAATATCAGGGGCCTTCCTTGGCCGAGCGGTTAGAGTCCGCAGCTACAAATCAAAGCCATGCAGAAGGTGTCTGGGTTCGATTCCCGGTCGGTCCTGGATCTTTTCGTAATGTAAATGTCCTTGACTTCCCTAGTCATAGAGTATCATCGTAGCTCATCTAGCTTATGGTTTTGGTATCTTTCAAATGTTTCTACCTACGACATATTTGTACTATAAATGCAGAATTGTTATTCGTCATTAGCAGGATATAAAAATTTTGTTACTTGATGAACATTTCTGGAGCCTGGCAAAAATTTACTCCTTAAGAAGTGATCTTAAGCAGTGATTGTTTTGAGACAAATAATATGTAAATTTGCTAATTTCTCAAAATCAACGAATGTTTTGAATGAAAGCATAGTTTTTTTTAAGTTTCGAGTAATTTACTATTTTGATTTTATTTCGTTACGCAACCTATTTTAAGAGCCTGGCAAGCTCCATCTATGAGAAATTGTTGTCCAAATCAGCAAGTGATTTTCCGAAGAAGAACATAAATGTTGTAAGATTATAAGTTAGATTAAATAAAACGGCCTTTGTTGCACAGTGGATCTTTCTCGAAACTGGTAGTTAGATTCAAGGGCAATGATTATTCAAATATCCAACAGTAAGTGATTGTTGCTGATCAGTGTTTAAATAGGTTATTTAATAAAATAACATGAGATTTTTAGGTGTGCTGCTCAATTTATCTGCCAACATCTAACTATGCTTCAATATGGAAGGAAATAACTAATGTTGTTTATTGAAGAATATACAAACTTTGTTGTTTCAAGAAGTTGATTAATATGTTCATGCAGCTTTTGCCTGCTAGTTTTTTTTTGTTGGTGTGTGCATGAGATTCAAAAGACAGCTTTAAGATGTTGTTTGAAATTTAATTGTTTGTTTTAAATAGTTTATATGGTTTAAACTAAATTTTAAAATTATACACATTATGAAAAGCCAAAAACGTTCTGTAGCAAACTGTTAGACAATTTCAGGCAAGCTTTAAAAAAATATATCAAGTAGTATTGAAAATTGTTCTAGCTATTATGTATTTAATATTATTATTAGAGTCACCTTTGGTTAAAATAAATTGAATTTAAAAAGTTGGTATTTGTGTTCCCTACAGAAGATTACATATTAATATAATTAAGCTTGGTTCAAATCAGTAGGAAGAGAAAATAATTGGACCGTACCTTGGAAATCAGGATTAAGATTGTTTGGCGGATTTAACCCATATCAACCCGTCCCATATTCGTACGGTCATGAAGCCCACTTTTATACGCCTCTAACATAACTGCATTGAATGTAGGAAAACCACAGTAGTCATAGTTGTAAAAAATAACAGGTAGTAATGCTAGGAATGACACAGAAGAGTGTACTTATATATTCTACACAGGATTAATATTTTAAGGAAAAAAAATCAAACATATGTTAGAATCAAAATGCAAATGGAGTACATAATTCCAATGTTAATTAAGAATAGGTAGCGAACAAAGAATTAGAAGTTTGATGTACAGAACAGTTAAATGATTTTAATTAGAAAACAAATCATTGAAGACATTGTATATGTGTTTGAATCATACGAGTTTGGATAACAAGATAATTGTTTGTAATAAATAGTTTTGGTTCCAAGAGTAGAGAAGAAGGCGAATGTAGTGTAATGAATAAAGCATATCAGATAAGTTGAATAGAAAGCAACATATCCGAACAAAATTATTTAGTTATTTTTCCAGTGTATTCTTTCTTCGCACAGATTTATCGAGAGCCGATCGAGACGGACCTTGAAAGTGTAGAAACGAACGAACACGAAGATGTTCATCGATGATTGGGAAGCATGCTCACGCTGCGCCGGAATGATGCTATTCAGCGCGGCTACGAATTGGAGAGAAAGCGATGAGGAATGAAGCCAAAAAGAGAGAAAAAACAACTTCGAAGACGGGATGGATTTGGGGGTTCGACGAACATGATTGCGTTGAACCAAGTCAGTTTACGGTGAGGCCATAGTAACGCGTCTGCGTCCGCGAACGCGATGCGATCAAAGGATTTCCTGTTGTTGATATTCTGCTTTGCGGGCTCGCACACGCGGACGCGTCGCTCGACGCGTTTACTATGGCAGCGCCCTTATTGGCGATTTTCTGCGCGAATTGTTGGTGCGTGCGGCGGTAGTGCGGTGTAATTTTGAGAAAAAAAAAGTGTTTTGACGCGATTTGTTGTGTTTATAAATTTAATTATAATTTATAATAAATGTTTCAGTTTATAGAAGTGGTAAAAATCATGGTTTTATTACTTTTACAAATTCGTCGTAAGTATGTGAGAAGTGCAACGATTAAAAAAAGTATATATTTAGTGATGTTATCATAGCGATGATGTGTGCTCCCTTTGGATACTACAATTTCTTCAGCTTTTTCATCAAGAATTTCACAAAGGATTGCTTCAGAAAAATCTCTAAATGATTTCCTCAAGAAATTTTCCAGAGATGTAGTGGTAGACAATCAACTGCATATATTAATGAAATATGCTTTTCTCTACGCAGTCCTTATTATAAAAATGGAGATGGAAAATTAAACATCTAGCCAAAAAGCATATTTTATGTTCCAGGGATTTTCTCATGAGTTCCTCCAGAGATTTCCTCAGGAATCTCTCGATAGGTTCCTACAAGAATTACTTCACAGATTTTTCCAGGAATTCGTACGTCATAAATCAGTGTCGCCAAGATGCCAGATTAAGCGTTACTGGTGCAAATTCTGATACTGTTGGAGAAACTGATCACTCGGCAACACTGACATCAGTTGACAGTCCGAATTCGACCTGACTTTGAAACGTCACAATGACAAACAACGACACACATAACGAATACTTAGACACACATATAATCTACACTTAGATTAAACACACTCACAAGACGCGACGCGAGACTGGACACAACACTTATTGTTCTTACAAACATAAAAAGGATTTAAACATTTACCTTTTTCGTCGACCGGTTTCGGGCTCGATGTTGCCCATCTACAGGACGATGTCCAACTGATTACATAGAAGAGAACAAAACAGCTTCGTACTTCCTTCAGTACACGTCAGAAAGAGATAACACTATTTGAAGTCCAGTTTCGTCAAGTGAAAAAGCGGCGAACTTATTGGGGCATCGTCGTCATTCATCAACGGTTGTTCGGCATTGGAGATGAACATAGATTCCCAAGCATTTAAATGGGAAACTTTTCGGACGCTCTTTTTAAGTTTCACCTTGTCCCAGTCTATGGTGTGTTTGAGTTCAACAGAATGTACTGCCACACTCAGGCTTCCCAAATGTACCGCCTCACGACAGTATTTCGACGGCTGTCATCAACTGCTTCCCATGACAGCCTTTTGAATGATCTATCCATGACAGCCTACCATGAGGTGGTCATGCGACATGTAACGATGCCGTCTTGTACAGCACACGGCAGTTTGGTCACATTGCCTGTAGTGTGTTCGTTTGCCGATGACAAGCTCGGTTGTTCATTCATAACATGTCTCGTACACCCGAGCGTCGTACTGGCAAAATGAATATGCAGTCGGGGCCTCTCGTGTTCTGTATTTTGCGGAATGTGATACGTCACGCTTAAGCATTTTCAAACGTAATTTTTGAATCTTTAAAATGTTTGCTCTGCAATCACTAGACTATGCGTCTACAAGACGAACATAGTTTTGAACATAATCATATTATCAATGATTTTCAAATCATATTACTCAAATTACGTTCATATTCTCCTTTTTGTACAACATTGTATTCTTATGTGTAAAATGTTTAGCGTGAATCTCAAGTTTCATGACAGCCCACGACAGCATTCTCGCGACAGCTGGCTTGAGAAGCCGAAGTCTGTCACAGCCCTTCGGTGGCTGCAATGTAAGACAGCCCGTTCGGCTCGCTACGACATGATCACGAATGCTGTCAGCTGAGTTCGTTTGGTAGCGACTGTTCCAATACAGCCAACATTCATGCGTGTGTGTCTGGTTGCCATTACGTTCAATGTTTGTTGCGAAACTTACAGCAGCAAGAGGCAGTGAAAACACACAGCGAATGTCGGCAGGGTGTTTTCGGCTGCTGTCGTGTCGAGGCTGTACATTTGGAAAGCCTGGCCACACTAGACTCATGGACTCGTTCGTTATCCACAGCGTTTCGGTGTTCCCTCAAACGGATTTTAAATTTCCTTCGCGTTTGGCCAATATAAACTGATGGGCAGTCTTTGCATGGAATCTCATAGATTCCAGACAGATCTTCCGCAGGGGTCTTGTCTTTGAGGGCACACAAATACTCCTTCAGTGTGTGGCCACTTTTGTAGGCTGCCTGCATTCCGTGCTGTTTCAGTATGCCTTGAATGGGGTTGGTTAATTTTGGATAAAACGGCAAACTTATCCGTAGGGGTTCTTCCTTATTGGGTTGAAGTGTAGTAGCAATTTGGCGATGTTTTTTCCGTTCGTGTTTCCTAAGTATTTTGTTGACAAATTCTTCATCGTAACCATTTACCACTGCAGCTTCATGAATCTTCATTCTCTCCTCAACGAATTCTTCTTTTTCCATGGGAATATTGAAAAGGCGGTGTGCCATTGAGTGGAACGCGGCTTGTTTTTGTGCTCCGTAGTGGTTAGAATCGGCCGTTATATACCGATCGGTGGATGTCGGTTTTCGGTAGATACCGAATTTCAAGGTGTTATCCTCTTTCTTGGTTATCATCAAATCCAAGAAAGGGAGTTTTCCATCCATCTCTTTCTCAACCGTGAATTTGATGGTGGTGTGTCGGGAGTTCAACATTTCGAGAATTTGTGACAAATAGCGTTCTTTCACTACTGCGAAAATATCGTCAACGTAGCGTCTCCAAATTCGAGGAAAAAGTTTTTCTTTTTGAAGGTCCGTTTCAAAATCGCTCATGAAAACGTCAGCCAATAGTGGCGAGAGCTTACTACCCATGCTGAGCCCAAAGGTTTGTTTGTAAAACTAAGTTATAAACTAACCGCCCGAAACCGGTCGACGAAAAAGGTAAATGTTTAAATCCTTTTTATGTTTGTAAGAACAATAAGTGTTGTGTCCAGTCTCGCGTCGCGTCTTGTGAGTGTACTATAGTTCTTACGTTAGCACAAAATCTTAAAAATGAGTTAGATTAAACAATTAGATGAAGTTAGACTTGTAAGTACACGACAATAAACTACATGCAGATAAAATAAATAATAGACATATAAAGTTAATGCAGGACAGACAGGACAGTTGCAAGACCAGTTAGACACGGACAATTAAATAACAAAAAGGACTTAAAATTGTAAGTAAACATCTGAGTTTGCTGCATAGAGCGTCCGAAAACCCGTGCCTAAGGCTGGCCGCAACAGATACAATACAAGAAGAAAACCAAAATTGAATACTCGAAGATGTTCTCATAGGTATCTTCGGATTAATGTTTGAACTTATTCTAGGAATCATTTCAGTAAGAACATTCTGAGAAATTCTGCATGAAAAAGAGTCTAATGAGACATCCATGGTATATGTTTTGTCAAAATTTTTTTGTTTTATCGCTTCTAAATCACATCCATGGAATAGTTTATGGAGAAATCTTTGCATTGACTTTCTTTAAAAGGTCATGAAGTTATGTAATCAATGTCTCTGATAAGATACTTAGAAATTTTCATAATTAGAATAGTCTCAAACAGGCTTGGGAACTGTGACCACAATTAACCACAGTTCATCGATTCTGCCAGCCAATCAAAACACAAAGCAGAAGCAACATCAATGAGCCTATGCATGCTATAAAACATTTGAATTTTACTGTGCGCCCTGTTTTCGAGTTGCCTGTGAGAGAGAGCGAGACCTTTTTCTATTTCTGCTGGGTTTAATGACAGTTTCAAATCTCACTATTTTTGGAAGGAAGTTGTGAATTCAGAGATGCGCTCTTTCAGTTTTCATAGTGCCAGACTTATGTAGTTAATATTCGGACGTGACCTTCTATACTAACAGGTTTTCCCAAGACTTTGTCCAAGAAGGATTACCATTGCTAATGGAATTTTACCTTCGCCAACAGGTTCAAAAAAAAAAAGAACGCAGATACTGGTCCTAACAAGGATACGAAAAACATCAATTTGTACACAAAATAGCACTAGAAGGTAACGTTTTTGTGGCACTTACAAAAACTGATTTGTTGCTTAAGGTAGTTTCAAAACGAAAGTACGATGCGCACTGCACAGTTTAATATTTTAGTTTGTACTTCTTATTCCATTCATTATGATTGTTTCAATTAAATTTAAATTAACATTGTTGGACACATGAAACATTTTTAATTTCACTAGCGCCCATCTTATGGGCATACATAACGAATGTGTTTCTACCAAAACCAGCCAACTTGTTCCGATACGTAAAATTAATAACTACTGGGCACCTGAGGCACTCTTCAGAATAAAATGAAACAAATCATCGCTGAATGCCGGCAAACATAAACCGAGACGAGCAAAAAAAAAATCTCAAAACAGCGTCATAAAAGTCATCGTAAAATAAATTTGTATTTGATTTCTTTTTACATTGGAACGGGCTCAAGCGTCTTTCTGGAGCCGACAAATTTCCACCAAAAAGATGCAATTGAGTGCTGGCAGGACGACACGTTATGCAACCGAACAGTCAACAGAACCGTCAGTAAAAAAGGTTTGCCTTTCATATATGGGAAAACTTGCGCCTGACTGCGCACTTCCTCATCAGTTGCGGTCATGGGTATGCAACCCGAACAGGAAATGGAATTAATGTGGAAACAAACATTGGTCAGGGAAGAACTTGCAAAGCGATTTCAACGGAAGAATTTTATTTGATAAGTGTTTTTCATGATATTTCTCAATTCTACTTGGTTTTCCTCTTCTAGAAACCCTTCTACGATTGATTTGGTCTTAACCGACTCTAGCCACTTTTGTTGCCAAATATCCCTTGAAGCGATTCTCAATCCTATATGCTCCACATTCAATTATTTTTGAGCTCAATCAAGAGAACATTTTCGAAAATTCCTGTGAGACTGATTTGGAAGATGTGAGAACTATTATTAAAAAAGTCAGAAATATTAAAGCTCCTGGCGATGATGGAATTTTCTACATCTTCATCAAGAAACTTCCAGAAAGTAGCTTATCGTTCTAAAGCTGTGAACCATTTCACCGATTCGTTTAACTTTTAGATAAAATTTGACAGTTGGATAGTTATTTCTCCTCCGGTCAGAAATAAGCGAACACTATGCTCTGGAGCATTGTTAAACTTTACAGTTCGAAAGTTATTTTCTGCCCCCGTGAATTGTGGAATAACTAACCATCTGTCAACTTTGTTCTGAACTTCTACTCGACTGTCAAAACTCATATGGGCCGACCGTGAAGTTCAATTTAACTATTTGAGGGGAAAATAACTATCGAAATGTCAAATTTTAACTAAAAGTTAAACGAATCAATGAAACGGTTCACCGCCTTAGTTGATATATTTAACAAAAGTTTTCAGTTGGCATATTTTCCTGACGAATGGAAAAGTTCCAAAGTTATAGTAATTTTAGAACAAGACAAAAATCCTGCAGAAGCTATTAGCTATCATCCAATAAGCTTGCTTTCCTCCATCAGTAAACTTTTTTGAAAGATCATTTAGAACAGAATGATGGTCCATGGAAACGAAATTCAATTTTTGACTATAAACAGTTCGGATTTCGACTTGAACATTCGATCAGTCATCAACTTTTACGTGTAACAAATTTTAACCGTTCCAAAAAATCTGAAGGCTTTTCTACTGGTCTTGCTCTTTAGACATAAAAAAAAAAACATTCTACAGTGTTTGGGATGCAGGCTTGATTATAAAATAAAAAAACTTTAATTTTCCAACTTATATTATTAGAATAATATAAAGTTATCTGTCAAATCGTACGCTTCAGGTTAATGATCAGAACTCCAAGTCTGAAAGACTTCCTGTAAAAGCTGGTGTTCCTCAAGGCAATATTTAGGGACCAATTTTATACAATAATTTTACGTCTGATTTAGCTGAGTTACCTCAGGGATGTAATTTTTTTCTGTTTGCGGATGACACAGGCCTCTTCGCCAAAGGACGAAGCCTGCGTGTCATCTGTAGTAGATTGCAAAAAAATTTGTATAATTTTCCTTCATACTTGCAGAAATGTGGGCAAAACAAATGTTACAAAATTCAAATCAATGGAATTACAATACATTCAACTACTCGGGTCTCCACAAACATGTACGCACACAAACCGCCCCTAGACACAGGAGCGGACATCGGATGTGGTGGTCAACAGCGGTGCAACCGTTCGGATTAAAGCCTTGGATCAACCAACATTTTAATTATGATTTTTTTTCTGTGGCCCAAACGAAGAGGTTTCTCTTGAATCATTGATATGCTTTTGATGGGTTTATGAGATTTATGATTTCTGGCGAAATTCTTGCTGGGATTGGAATTTTTTTTCGAATGGCTTTGCTTCCCATGATGAGGACGATGGAAAAGATTTTGTTTACTAACATGAGGAGAACAGGAGGACGACCAGAGAGGAATGTGATTGAATTTTGACTGATTCTGCGGACCGGGGTTTCGATTCGTGCATCTGATCTGCTAAGCGGTCAGCGTAGGACTCGGACAGGGCTGCTTATTCAAACAGACACATGTTTGCGTTTCTGTGGAAATTTCAATAATAACTTTATGCTCACTCGGAGATCAAGGCAAAAGAAGCACATTATTAAAAATATTATTTTGTTTTTAAAACGACACTCGTAAAAAAAGAGCGAACACACTTTACACACAGCAGTGCAGAGAGCGCGAAGCAAAAATAAATAAATTCAGAAATCGCTTTCCGTGATATCTGGTGGCTGGAAACTTTACTGGGGAAAACCATAAAATCGACTCTGTTGGGTTCTGGAAATGAGCTCCTCTTGTACGTAGTCATAACTAGGACCAAACTGACGGGCTAAGCAGGGATACGCGATCCGAGATCTTACACGCTACAGTAGAGGGCCAGAATTTTGACCTGTAACATTATTCAAAATCATTCTGAGTATTATATATAGCTATACCCATCGGCTTGGTGTAGGAATATGGGAGACAAAGGCAGGAAAAACTGAAAAATATGAAAAAAGTGTGTGGAAGACATTTCAACAAAATATAATGATATATGTTGGCAACCCGGTCTGACGCTCAGCCCGACACTTTCCACCAGGGATCAAAGCCGTAATAGTGACAGATAGCTTGAGCTGTCACATTAAATGCGTCATTGAAACAAATAATTTGGACAAACTAAAAGTGATGGAACACGTGAAAACCAATTTTCTAAAATGTTTCTTATTTGTTTATTATTACCTAACTATCGTCTACATACTATACGGAATTGTAAGAAATTATTATGAATTTGTTTAAACCTATTACTTAAACTTACTATTAAACATGCAGCTGATACAAGTTTGCTCAAGAAGCGTCCGAAACCATCTCCGCCCCGTAACAAAACTTTAAGAACATGAACGTTCTAACCTCAATCTCGTCCGATCGGAAGGAGAATTGCGACGATGGCAACTGCGTCAATGAGCAATATTGGCGAGACGACGAGCTATAGGGTAACCAATATATTTTGGACTCCTATGTATTTTGGACCCCCTTGGCCATTTTCCTGCAAATTTCCCAGTTTAAATCGAAATACCAACTCAATTTGCATGCCATTTGGATAGATAGGACTATTCCGCACTTGCATCAACCGTTTGTATAAAGAAAATGTGTTTAATTAATCTGAAATTGATTTAATTTAATCGGTGCATCCATGCAACCGTTACAACACGTTACACACAGAAATTGGAGCCGTCAGAAATTTTTCAAATGTAAACAGGAACTTTTTTCAAATTTCTGGACAAAAAGCGTAGAATTTCTTCGGATTTCCAGTGTCGATCGATTGATTAGACTATGGGCAAGCATATTATACATCCAGTGTAATGGACTTTGTCGCCAAACGATAAAAAAATGCCGGGGGTCCAAAATATATACTTTGAGGGTCCAAAATGTATTGGTGTGTCCAAAATAATGAAAAACAGTGCTTCACTATTCAATTATTTTCGACGTTTTTTGGACCCTACATGACCGTTTGGGCATTTTTATCTCATAGAGGAAGTTTTTCTCTACATTTTGACATGTTCTTTGACTTGGTTACGCTGTGCAATTAATTAATTGGGACACAAAACTAAAATCACTTCCTTAGGGGGTCCAAAATACGACCGTTACCCTAGATGTCGTGCGTGCAACCAGCCAGATGAAGCCGATAGCCGAATGGTCCAGTGCGACGGTTGTAATCACTGGTACCATTCCAAGTGCGCTGGAGTTGGGGACAGTATTGCCGATGAGAGCAGAACGTATTGCTGTGCTTTCTGTTCAGCATTGCCTGCAGCGTCAGTATCGACAACGGCTACTGCACGGGAAGCCAAGTTGAGGCTCGACATGCAACGTCTAGCGGAAGAACGGGAGCTGCGTGCGAAATTACTGGCAGAGAGGGAAAAGCAGGAGAAAGATATGCAGGAAATGGCAATGAAACTGGAAAAGGAGGGAAGGAAAAAAACCATTGCCGATCTAATGATCCTGGAGAAGGAGTTCATTGATAAAAAGTATCAGCTGCTACAGGCTCGATTAGAGGAGGACGACGACCGAAAGAGAACCGCAGCGTCCGTCATGGCGTAGACAAGGTTCAAGAATGGATGAATCAGCAACCAGGAGCGACGACCATGAGTTCCTGGGGGAACTGTCCCCACTGGGCTCACGTCTGTGCATCCACCATCTAGGTTCAACGCAAGCGGCTAACAGTGACATGCGGCAACTGTTGGCGAAATTTCCTGTGCTACTACTTTCGGCCCGACGTTCAAGGACCTCATCTCACCTGTGACTATGACACATTCCGGTTTGCCGGTAGAAACCATAACATCGTCTCCGAGTAATGTGCAGCCAATACCATTGCAGCAATCTACTCCAAGAAGTTCAGCAGCCAATATCATGGTGCCTGCTGTAGTGCTGCCACCAGCTCCGAGTGATGGTTCGTATGTCAACCTCTATTTGTCGTTCCCAAACGTCTCTTCTATTGCGGTAAGTAACGACCGACAATTCAAGCAAGTGTAGCCGGTAATTTGGGTCAACCGATAATCAGTGACGGCACTTCAAAGGCTATTTTCGGTGAAACTCACAATCATCCAACGAGTCGGCTTCCTCCAAGTAGCGTGGCAAATCATCCGATGATTCAACCAATCAGTTCAATCCCTATTGGTAGTATTTCTGCTTCCATCCCGTTAAATCCTTCACGATCAGGCCTTGTATATCACTCGGTGCTACCAGGCGGCTTGACACATGCCTCTGCTTTACCAAGTGGCGTTACACACCCTCCTTTGACTTCGAGTGTGCCTGTGATGTCGCAGAGTGCACGCTATGTCTGAACCAGACGATTATAAAAATCGAATGTACATCGGATTTTTTCTCGCTAGAGATCAGTATTTGGTCTATATTTTCATAATCGGAAGGTTTTAAAATATTCTATCGGTGAAATTTTTTCCATACATTTTGTATGGGCGGAAATGCGTCGAATACCTGATTTTCATGGGATTTATTATGAAAAATGGCTAAAAAGTGGAAAAAATCAAAATTTCACCGATGGAATATTTTAAAACTTTCCGATTATGAAAATATAACCTAAATACTAAACTCTAGCGAGAAAAAATCCGATGTACATTCGATTTTTATAATCGTCTGGTTCAGACATAGCGTGGAGTGGCATTTCTTCTTTTTTCCCTCTACCGTCTGATATGACTCGGGGAATATACAATTGGTCTTCGCAACAGTATCCGGGGATAAGCGTGTCTAGTTACCAAGCTCCAATCTTTTCGATGCCGGGACAATGATCTTACTGATCATTGGAAAGTGGCAAACGAAGTGCATCTTTGCCAAAAATGTTTGTATCCACATGGACGCTGGCCTTGCAAAGCCCCAATATATGGCGTAAATGGCTGTCAGCAACGTCATCACCGCCTCCTTTATCCTAGAGAGCCACAGTCGGAAGGTACAAGCGGCACTGTCGCTACCACTACGGGAACGGTTGCAGTGCATCGACATTTGCAAAGCAAAACACTGTTCTGCATAGGGTAGGTGTACCAATTATGGATGCAATATGTCAACAGTAGTGATAAAAATCAAGTTGTAATTGCGTTTCTAAGACGCAAGCATGACTTGTTGGTGTCAATTACTAGTTTAAAGCCTTGCGAATCTGTTGATTTAAACAGTTTTAGTACTAAATTGACTTTAAGCTTCTAAAAATTGATTTTAAAAAGCGTTGTATGTGTACCAATTATGGCAATAGCGTTCCTAGCATTCAACATAAAAGAGTACCAATTATGGACTATCGAATATTTGCACGAAATGAACTCAAACGCCATGAAGAGCGAATGATAATGCAACGCAAATATGTAATGAAGATATTTCTCATAAAATTTTCCAAAAATTTTAGGTTAAATAGATGTTAAATCAATTTTTGGCAATGGGTTCATGGGAGAAAATTAATTTTCGAAAAAGAAGTCAAAATGTAGTGTAAATGCACATTATGATACAAAACAGCATTAATGATCTCACATTACCTTTCCAGTGCCAATTTTTAACGAAAAAAGAGGGAAAATTCAAAAATTTAGTGTCGCTGAAAACCCCTCTCTACCATGAAATTAGCATCTTCCGCTCGCGAACGTTTTCGAACGTGTGATTGAAAAATCTTAGTAATTGAGTACAAAACATGATAATGCCTTACCGAACCGTCCCGTCGTGGAAGTCACCCGTAAAATAGCTTTACTTCTTTTATTTCACTGATCAAAAAATGTAAACAAACCGCCTCCAGAGTATTGCCATAATTGGGCTCTCATACACTCTTTGTACCAGTTATCGACATAATGGAAATAACACGATTTCCAACTTAAAACAGTAGAATTGATTGCATACCAGCTAAATTTATTCATTTGTTCTTACTAGGCAACATACATTCATCGTTTGAAACAGTTTATCCGGATGAAAACATACATTTCGTAACGGAGGTCTCTTAGCCAACTGCTAAGAAGGTGACATATATGTGAGGCAAAATTTTCAAATGTTCATTTTTCGAAGCTTATTGCACGAATGTTCTTTTCAAGGTTTAGTTACCATCAAAAATTAATAGTTTAATCATTCCTGTGAATATAAGCCATTATAGTCTAGTGAAACAATAAGAAAAATCTCTTTTTGTTCCCACTATTGCCATAATTGGTACTACAGCCATAATTGGTACTTCTACCCTAGTTCCTGTGCTGTTACACGCGAATGGAAAAACGGTGCAAACATTTGCATTCCTCGATAGTGGTTCCGATTCCACTCTGGTGGAAGATTCGATTGAGAAGCGATTGAGAATTGTGGGTCAGCCGACCCCCTTGTTTATGCGTTTGACAAATGGAGTAACGCGAATGGAAGAAGGATCATAGTGTGTTCAGCTATACATCTCTGGGATAGGCTCAACGAATCGTTTCGTCCTGAATGGTGTGCAAACTTTGAAAAGTCTGGGTTTACCTCGACAGTCGTTGGAGTTCAAGAATTTTGAACAGGATTTTCGACATCTTCGTGGACTTCCCGTAAGAAGTTACGATAACGCGGTTCCTGGAATTCTAGTGGGCCTAGACCACACCAAGGTAACAACAACGCTGAAAGTGAGAGAATGCAAGCCTGATGAGCCAGTAGCAGCAAAAACTCGCATCGGCTGGATTGTATTTGGGAGAAATGGCGGATCCAACAACGAGTCTGCTCACCACGTACTTCACCAGTGCAGCCAGTCCAGTGATATGGCACTTCACGATTTGGTGAAGGGTTTCCTCCGGGTGGAAGGAGCTCGAGTGTCATCACCAACTGCTTTGGACTCCACCGAAGATTGTCGTACTCGTGAAATCCTCGAGGCTACTACAACTCGGACTTCCAGCGGGCGTTTCTAAACCGGCCTCTTAAGGAAGTACGATCAGGTTGAATTCCCAGATAACAGGCCAATGGCGGAGCGTCGTCTACAATGTCTGGAAAAAAGGCTACAGACATCACCAGAATTGTACTGTAAGGTAAAGTAACAGAATGTAGCGTATCAACAAAAAGGATATGTTCACATTACAACGGACAAAGAGCTGACAGACACGGATCCAAAGCGAGTTTGGTACCTGCCCCTGGGTGTCGTCGTTAACCCGAAGAAACCAGAAAAGGTTCGCGTAGTTTGGGATGCAGCATCGACGGTGCGAGGAGTATTTCTGAATTCGGTGCTATTAAAAGGACCAGATCTGCTCGCTTCACTCTCGGCAGTGCTAAGTAGATATCGTCACAAAGAAGTGGCCATCAGTGGAGACATACGGGAGATGTTCCACCAGGTATCGATTCGTCCCGAAAATCGCCAAGCACAGTGCTTCCTGTGGCGTGACCATCCTTCGCTGCCAGTTCAAGTATACGTTATGGATGTAGCTACATTTGGTGCATGCTGCTCGCCGTGCTCACTACAGTTTGTAAAAATTTTAAACGCTGACGAACAGGCAGGCGACTTTCCGATGGGGGCTGGTGCAGTGAAGGACAACCACTACGGGGACGACTATTTAGACAGCGTAGATACAGTTGACGAAGCGGTGGAGCTGGTGAACGAAGTTAGGACTGCCCACGCTAATGGAGGCTTCGAGATTCGGCATTGGATGACAAATTCTACCGAAGTGATGGAGTGAATAGGAGAAATCAACGAAAAGACGCACGAAAACTTCATCGTAGATAAGTGCAGTAACACCGAACGTGTATTAGGGATGACTTGGAAGCCCAAGGAGGATGATTTCACGTTCTCAGTTCAGCTATGAGCAAACCTGTAGAATCTGAACGCCGGAGATGCAGTACCAACCAAACGAGAAGCATTGAGCCTGGTAATGAGCGTTTTCGACCCGTTAGGGTTGGTGGCTGTTGTTCTTGTTCATGGGAAAGTTCTGCTTCAAGACCTATGGAGAACAGGGGTAGATTGGGACGAGGCAATTCCGGCAGAAACGTTTATTCGTTGGAAGGCATGGATCCAGATGTTGAAGAAGCTCGACGAGGTGAACATATCGCGTTGTTATTTCCCTGGTTACGCGCCTCAAGCGTATGATTCGTTGGAACTACATATATTTGTAGACGCAAGGGAGTCAGCATATAGAGCCTGTGCATACTTCCGTGTGGTTGATCGGGGCATCGTTCGCTGTTGTCTCGTTTCCGCAAAAACAAAAGTCGCCCGCTTAGACCTCTGTCGATTCCTCGGCTAGAGCTTCAGGCCGCTCTGATGGGAGCCCGTGAGAGGAGAATTACGTGACGTTCCTATAAGTTGATTGGTATCACCGTACATACAGGCATGCCAACGACGAAACGGTGGTTAACGAGGTTATGCAGAAGTAGTTCTAATTCCGGCCTAGAGATTGCTTGTTCGAAGTATAGATACCCACTGCTGTTGGTGTAAAGTGTACAAGGCAAAACATCAAACACCACGGATGAGACCTTTGCCGGATGTGCGTCTTACCCACGTATATGGCAACCCCAATCCCACCTAATGGATTTGACAGCAGCCAAGATCATTTGAGTATCCGCATTGAAATGCATTTGAGTATCCAACGGTTGCTTAGAACATGTTGGATTCGAAAAGATGGCGGCGCCGCATACTGCTGGTTTTACCCCTTACGTACGTCGTTTTGGGCCCAATCACGGTGAAGATCGGCCGAAGTAATACAAAACGATGGGTGGCGTTGTTCACGTGCTTGAAGGTCCGTGCGGTCCATTTGGAGGTAGCATCAACTCTTTCTACGGACACTTGTAAACTGGCGATTCGGCGGTTCATTGCTCGCAGAGGTGCTCCTGCAGAAATACATTCTGACCAGGGAACGAACTTCCAGGGAGCTAGGAGAGAGCTTGGGGAAGAGATACGTGCAGTAAACAACTTTCTTGCTGAAACCTTCACCAACGCTATGACGCAATGGGAGTTTAACCCTCCATACGCACCGCACATGGGCGGAGCGTGGGAAAGGCTCATGCGCTCCATAAAAGTCGCCCTCAGTGCGACGCCCATAGGCAGAAACCCTGACGAAGAAACCTTAGCGACAGTGTTGGTGGAAATCGAAAATATGGTGAATACTCGTCCATTAACCTATCTGGCCCTGGAGAGTTCGGAGCAGAAGGCACTGACTCCGAACCATTTCTTACTTCTGAGCTCGTCGATGCCGTCTGTGAATCCTCGCCCTGCTCTGCGGTCTAACTGGAACCTAGCCCGCGCGATGTTGGATCGTTTCTTGGCACGTTGGATCCAAGAGTATTTTCCAGTCATATCGAAGCAAACTAAATGGTTCAACGAAGCTAGGCCTCTTCGAGTTGGCGACTTGGTAGTCATCGTGCAGGACAACATGCGAAATAGCTGGACAAGAGGAAAAGTTGTACGCTTCTATCCTGGGAAAGACGGACGTGTCCGGAAGGCGGACGTTTAAACCTCTACAGGTATAAGTTAACGACCGGTGACTCTGCTTGCAGTATTGGATGTTCAAGATTCTGGTGATGGTATAGCGGAAGGAACTTTGCGCAATGCGGGTGGGGACGTGTTGGCAACCCGGTCTGACGCTCAGTCCGACACTTTCCAGCAGGGATCGAAGCCGTAATAGTGACAGATAGCTTGAGCTGTCACATTAAATGCATCATTGAAACAAATAATTTGGACAAACTAAAAGTGATGGAACACGTGAAAATTAATTTTCTAAAATGATTCTTATTTGTTAATTATTACCTAACTCAACGTTTCCCAAACTTTGTTTTCGCGACCCCCCGACCTGTCAGCGCTTCGCTTTGTGTATACAACAAAAAGCGAGGTGATGAGGTGTTGGGGGGTCGCGAAACCCAAGTTTGGGAAACGATGACCTAACTATTGTCTACAAACTATACGGAATTGTAAGTAATTATAATGAATTTGTTAAAACCTATTACTTAAAGTTACTATTATACATGCAGCTGATACACAAACACTGAAAACAATCTGTTACATTACGACGGAGAAGAAGACTTATGTTGTAAGTACGCAAATTGTTAAAACTTAAATTTAAAAGATACAATAACGAAATTAAAATTTCCAGCTTAAAGCTTACTCAAACTTAAGACCCGAGTTTGCTTAAGAAGCGTCCGAAACCGTCTCCGCTCCCGTAACAATATAAATGGCAAAAAAATGTAAAAATTCTTTGGAACAATAAATGATAATTATTCATAAAATTGTTGTTTGAATTATCTCCAGATGTCAATACAGTGATGAATTTCTGATACAATTCTTTGGCGGAATTTTTCAATGGCTTTCTGATCAAATTCTGGAGTATCCAGATGACAGATCTCTTGGAAAATTTCGTAATAAGTGATAACTACAGAATTCCTTGAACGCTCTTCTTCTTTCTGGCATTACGTTATAACTGAAACAGAGCATGTTGTCCAGCTTAATGTTCAAGCAATGTTTGAGCACGATTCTACCTCATTACCCCGAATCCCATTACCCCGAATGCCATTAACCCGAACGCCATTACCCCGAATTCCAAAACCCCGAATGATCCATCACCCCGAATGACATTACCTCGAATTCCAATATCATGGGGAAATGTCATCAATATCATCATGTGAAGATAATTGTAAATTCGGGGAAAAAGCATTCGGGGTGATGGAATTCGGGGTAATGGTACATTGGGGGTAATGGAATTCAGGGTGGTGGCATTCTGGGAAATGGCATTCGGAGTAATGGGGTAGAATCTTTGAGCACACCCACAACACTCAACTGGAAACATTATTTATATAAATTATTTTTGTAAAAGTTGTGTTTTAGCGCTCCTGGCAAAATTTTAAAGGAATTTTTGGTAGACTACTTCGAGTAAAAATCTTGTATGTAATTTTAACTAGCATATTTAAAGTTTTTTCTTAACTGAAATTTCTGAAAGTCTTCAGTTCTTCGTGAAACGCTGTGTGACGAGTTAATTGAAAGCGACGCCAAATCCGAGCTGCCTCTGTACCGTTGAGTAGTGTGTATGCATTTATGTGCATGCTTTCGGGGGCGCAGTGAGGCGCAAAAGCTCGCTATTCTAGTAGGTACCTCCTATGTGTGAGCCCGTACCATCCCCTGTATTGGGGAAGTCGTCATCATCATTGCCGTATTCGTCGTTAGTCCACGGTCTGGTTTCTGCTGCTCCAGCAAAACTCCGCAACTTTGGGCCATTAAAATCTTTTTTGACGACTTTGGCAAACGATCCTTCTTGGTGGTGCGCTCCGTCATTGCATTGAACCACACCTCCTGCCAAATGGAAGAAGGAACGTCCCACCTAGTGTAGCGGTGGTTCCCAAACTGTGCGTCGTAGAACTTATTCAGGTGCGCCGCAAAGTGATTCATAGCTTACTTTGAAATCAAATAATTATATTAGAATTTTGTTTTAGAAATCCAACAATGATAGTCCTTGACTTTCTGAGCTACTTTGCAGAAGACGCTTTCTTCCTAAATGGTCAGGATTCAGAGATATCCGTACAACAAAAGCTTCATGCTCATTCATCAAGCGAAACTAGGCTTAATGACAAAATCTTGACTTTTTTGGCTAAAATAATGATAGCCTATGATCAATTGAACAATTATGCCGAAGACGCCACCTTTCTAAGTGGATAGGCTCTTGAGATAGGGTAAGTGTTCCCTAGGTTGTGGGTGTTCCTATAGTTGCGGTAGTGCCGTTTTCACTGATTTTATTACATTAGCCACAGATCCGACACTTCCAATCGACGTATTGGCTTGTTGATACACGGAATATTTGAAAAGAGCGTTAAAATTGCTTTGAAATTGATGAAATATCACTAAAATTGCTAAAACTGTTCTTGCTTGTACCAATAGTTACGATAAAGTGTTCCTATAGTGGAGGATCCCATAAGAAAACAACGGATACCGCAACTATAGGAACTCAAATTAAAAACATACCGCAACTAAAGGAACAGTGTACCAATAGTGGAGGTATTATTTTTCACTGACATGCCGTGGATTACTGCGATGAAATATTTTTTTCTCATTAAGTCAATGGTCGTTACTTCCCGTTACAACATAACCATGTACATTAATTGCTCTTCTTGAATTAAGGCGGTTAAATGAAGTTCAATAGTGCTTAGTACGTCCACTATTGGTACATCTACCCAATCTGCTAAACAGAAGTAAAAATTCCGTGCCTACTAGTGCCACATAGCAGTCATATGCCGAATTAAATGAAATACCATCAGATAGCGCTCCACCTTCAGAATAGTTTTACTGACCCCAAGCTCAGAAACATGCTGGATTTTGAGATATACCGATTTTAAATTGAAGTTTGCACGAACCGTATTTAGTGCGATCATTATTATGCAATTTCTATGTTGACTTGTCGGTGTTACCGTATTATCAAAGTTCATACTGTAAACAAAAACTGTTGATTGTTCTTGAAAAGATTCTAGAGAAGATTCTTGAGATTCTTGATACATTTTGGCTTACAAACTGATAACATAAACACAACTGTGGTACAAAGTAAAACAACGCGACAGGCCGAAAGTAAACTCGACAATTCGGAATTTATAAAGATGGATAATCCCAGATATTTCATATCTAGTGTTACTTTTAGGCTCCAAGATATTGTAATGTTGTACCTTTGAATAGGATATATACGAGAATACAAAATAAAATCTTTTTCCACAGGAAGGTTCTTCATCATCAGTGGTTTTTAAATTGGTACACCACGCAATTCCCAGAAAACTATCAAGGACGCCACGATTTGGGAACCTCTGCTGTATAGTATTCAGCGAATACTCCCACATCTCCCCTTGTCGGACGACTTGAGCTACGAACCGAAAAAGGAAATGCAATTTTCTATGTTCGTTCGTTTCCTCGTATGCAAGCGAGCCACCACCAGCATGGAGGGATTTATTGTTGCAACCAGACGCTAATGATAAATTTTACTTCGCACAAGGATATTAAAAAGTGTTTATGGCTCCATCAGGATTATTCTTAATGGTAGTAAAGGTGAATTTCGTGGTGTATGGCATTGGCGTCGGTCGAGCAGTGACTGCTGCCGGCTCTGTTGCAGCTCGAATGAATGCCATACTTACGGAATGGATATGGCAGTAATTTATAACCAAATGGATGAGCGAAAACTAGAACGGCAATCCGCATAACTGGGCTCAATCAAATGGAAACGATAGTAAAACAAAGCAATACTTAGGTTAGTCATTTCTTTTGTGGGATTTGAAAGACAAAGACTAGACAAAATCATCTAAAATTCAAAAGCATTTGTTATTGTAAAAGCTACGTAATTACCAAAGACTTATGCAAATTATCACCAATGTCAGCACTTTCAGTTTTCAATTTTTATAGAACACATCAGCGTGGTTTTTACGGTACCGAACCGTGCAACAACTGGAAGCCTCAAACACACCAGTATCCCGAAAATTCTCGTGCATTTAATAAAAGGATTATTTCAAAGCTTGGAATATGCTTCCCCTGGAAGCTTGGAAAAGATTTCCTTGGAAGCTTAGCTAAGCTTAGCTTAGACTGACTACACATAACAATGGTTGCTATTCCGTGATTGACCGAAGTCAGTGGAAATGCACAAAGAATCAACTAGAAGTTCGGCTGGGATTGGCCATAATCTTCTTCAATGTGCATAATTCAGTGCTTCTATTTATACAGGGTCAATAACGGCGCCGGCCACTTCCTTGCAGTCAGGTGGGATTGGGGGAAGGAATGTTAGTGTGTAACCTTTGCTATTTGGAGACCGTGTTTGCCTCTGCATCTCCACAAAGGTTACTGGGAGGGATGTTTGTTAATGGGGAGGATCATTGGGTCACAGGATTCACTTTGATAAGCGATTAGACCATGATAAATATTTTTTTGTGAGATATAAACATGCTTATATGTAAATATAATATTTTCATTTGATATGAACAATTTCTATGTAGAGGAAAGTGTGAAGAGACGAACCATTCAAAGTTTGTTGAACAAATACCTAAATGTAACATTCCTAACACTCTTATTCTCATGCCGACACTTACATTGGCGAGTTGTTGAATAAAGTGAACCTTTCGCAAGTCTACACTTGTAGTGTCGAACCATTCAAAGTGTTTTTAAATACAAAAATAAAGGTAAAAAGGGGTTTTTTGAAAATAAAAATTAACATAAATATTTCATAAATCAGAGTTTTTGTCGACACTCACAGTGACGAACCATTCATAGTTTGTTGAAAAATCATATTTACGTCCCACCGTTGTAACGATTAAATGTGCAGTCATACATATTTTATATATTAGAAATAGTAGCATGAAACGAGCTCACCAATTGATCCGTCATCCTTGACTGAACAGCAATAATCCACTTTCAGCTTCACTCGTTTGCTCGGCTATATAAAAGCACTCAGAGAGAATAGGCGCGCGACCCGAGAGAGAAAACAACTGACGACTTCTCGGGCTTTCTTGACACACTGCCCAGGAGCAAGCGTCAAGGTCGAAGGATCAAAATGAACTAATCGAACGCGGCACTTTTTCATTTTACTCGTCCGACGCGCGACATGTTTAATCCTGCCCTCATCGCCCGCCCCCGCAGGAGCAAGCGTCAAGGTCAAAAGATCAAACACTACTAACGAACCGCGCACTTTTTCACTTCTAACTACCGACGCGCGATATGTTCGATCCTGCCCTCATCGCCCGCCCCCGCTGGAGCAAGCGTCAAGGTCGGAAGATCAAACAGTACTCACTTGGAAAAGATTTCCTTAGTAACATGGAAGAAATCTCACTAAAAGCCTTAAAATGTTTCCCCTGTCCCCTGGAAATTATGAAAGTTACCTCTGGAAGTTTGAAAAAGCTTCCTCATGAGGCTTGGGAAACCTGTTCTCAAAATGCTTAGAAAGGCTTCCTCAGGAAGTTTGCATCTTAAAAAAGCTAGCTGGATTTTTTTTAAGGCACGCTAGACTTCCAAAGAAAGCTTAGAAATGCTTCTCCAGGAAGCTTGGCAGGGCATTCCTAGGAAGCTTGGAAGGACTTCCCCTAGGAAGCTTGGAATGGCTTACACAGGAAGCTTGAAAAGGATTCCCCAAAAAGCTTGAAAAAGCTTCACCAGAAAGCATGGAAAGGCTTCCCCAGGAGCTTGGAAAGGCTTCCCTGGAAGCTTGAAATGGTTACCCAAGGAAGATTGGAAAGGCTTTCCCAGTAAGCTTGAAAGGCTATTCTAGGTAGTTTGGAAAGGCTTCCCCATAGAGCTTGGAATGGCTTCCTAAGGAAGCTTGGAAAGGTTTCCCCAAGAATCTTGGAAAGTTGTTTCCAGAAATCTTGGGAAAGCATCCCCCAGAAGCTTGGAAAGGCTTCCCGAAGAGGCTTGGAAAGGCTTTCCCAGAAATCTTGGAAAGACTTCTCCTAGGAAGCTTGGAAAGGCTTCTCCAAGAAGCAAGGAAGGTTTTTTCCATAAATCTTGGAAAGGCTTTCTCAGGAACTTGAAAAGGCTTCTCATAGGAAGTTTTCAAAGGCTTCCCCAGGAAGCTTCGAAAGGCTTCCCCAGGAAAGCTTGTAAGAGCTTCCCCAGAAAGATTGGAACAGCTTCCCCAGGGAACTTTGAAGAGCTTCCCCAGGAAGCTTGGAAGAGCTTCCTCAGAAAGCATGGAAAGGATTCCCAGAAGCTTGGAAAGGCTTCCCCTGGAAGCCTGAAATGGCATCCCCAAAAAGATTAGAAAGGTTTTCACAGGAAGCTTGGAAAGGCTTTCTCCAGGAAGCTGGGAAAGGCTTTCTCCAGGAAGCTGGGAAAGGCTTTCTCCAGGAAGCTGGGAAAGGCTTCCACAGGAAGCTTGATAAGGCTTTTCTAGAAAGCTTGGAAAAGCTTCCTCAGGGGACTTCCACAGGAAGCTTGAAATGGCTTCCCCAGGAAGCTTAAAAAGGCTTCTCCTTAGATAGCTTGGAAGCTTGGAGCCCCATAAAGTATGGAAAGGCTTCCCCAGGAGGTAGGAAAGGCTTCCCCATGAAACATGAAATGGTTACCCCAGCAAGATTGGAAAGGCTTCCCCAGGAAGCTTGAAAAAGCTTCCCCATGAAACTTGGAAAGCTTTCTCAGGAAGCTTGGAAAGGCTTCCAAAGAAAGCTTAGAAAGGCTTCCCTAGGATGCTTGGAATTGCTTTTCCAGGAAACTTGGAATGACTCCCTCAGGAAGCTTGGAATAGCATCCCCAGGAAGCTTGGAAAGGTTCCTCAAATAAGCACGAAAAGGCTTCTCCAGGAAGCTTGGAAAGGGTTCCCCAGAAGACTTGGAAAGGCTTTCCCAGGAATCTTGGATAGGCTACTCCTTGAATGTTTTGAAAGGCTTGGAAAGGTTCCCCTAAGAAGCATGAAAAGTTTTTTGCCAGAAATCTTGGAGAGGCTTTTTCAGGAAGCTTAGAAAGGCTTCTTCTAGGAACCCGGGAAAGGCCTCCCCAGGAAGCTTTAAAGAGCGTCCCCAGGAAGCTTTGAAGAGCTTCCACAGAAAGCATGGAAAGGCTTTCCCAGGACCTTGGAGAGGTTTTCCCTGGAAGCTTGAAAAAGGTTCCCTGGAAGCTTGAAATAGTTTCCCATGAAAGATAGGAAAGGTTTTCCCAGGAAGCTCTGAAAGGCTTTCTCCAGGAAGCTGGGAAAGGCTTCCACAGGAAGTTTGAAATGGCTTTTCTAGGAAGCTTGGAAAAGCTTTTCCAGGGGGCTTCTACAGGAATCTTGAAATGGCTTCCCCAAGAAGCTTGGAAAGGTTTCCCGAAGAAGCATGGAAATGCTTGCCCAGGTAGATTTAAAAGGCTTCCCCATAAATCTTGGCACAGCTTCCCTAGAAAGGCTCACCCATGGAACTTGAAATCCCAGGAAGATTGGAACAGTTTCCCCAGGAAGCTTGAAAAATCTTCCCCATGAAACTTCCTCAGGAAGCTTGGAAGGGCTTCCAAAGAAAGCTTAGAAAGGCTTCCAAGGAAGCTTGGAAAGCCTTCCAAGGAAGCTTGAAAAGACTTTCCCTAGGAAGCTTAGAAGGGCTTCCCCAGGAAGCTTAGAATGGCTTTCTCAGAAATTTTGAAAAAGCTTTCCCAGAAATATTGGAAAAGCTTCCCCATGAAGCTTGGAAGGGCTTCCCCTGACAGCATGGAAAAGCTTTCCCAAGACCTTGGGAATGGTTCCCCTGGAAGGTTGAAATTGTTTCCCAGGAAGATTTTCCCCGAGGAAGCTTGGAAAGGCTTTCTCCAGGAAGCTGGGAAAGGCTTCAACAGTAAGCTTGAAAAGTCTTTTCTAGGAAGCTTGAAATAGCTTCCCCAGGGGACTTCCACGGGAGACTTGAAATGGCTTCCCCAGGAAGCTTTCAAACGCTTCGCCAGAAAGCTTACAAAACTTCTCCAGGAAGCTTTCAAAGGCTTCTCCAGGAAGCAAAGATTTTCCCAGGAATCTGACGAGGGCTGCTCTATTAAGCTTGCAACGGCTCAGAAAGCTTGGAAATGCTTCTCCAGGAAGCTTGGAAATTGTTCCCTTGAAAAGTTTGGAAAATCATCCCCTGGAAGCCTCCCCCAGAAGCTTTTCCAGGAAGCACGCAGAAGCTTCTGTCGGGAGTATGCAATTTTGTCCTATGTTATACATGAAAACATGGAAAAGCTTAATCCACAGGCTTCAAAACGCTTCACCTGAATGTTTGAAAATGCTTTGCCTGAACGCCATTTGGCCGAAAGACGAACTAACTGTTACTACGTAGAGCTTCAATAGAAAAATAAAATCGACTTATTACACGGTAATGCTCTTCATGTACTTCGCTTATAAGCACGAGGTGCAGCTTGAGCAGAATGTTTATACTTTTGAATTCTAGAAACATTTTCTTCGATTATACGAAATATTGACAAAGCTCTTCTTAATTGGAAAAGTTTAAGTCAAAAAAAAGCACGGAAATATCCTTCTGGATATCGAATATGATATGGCTTTACTTTAAACTCGTAATATCGTTGACGTAATCACAAATCTAAGGAAGCTCCGAAAAGGAGAAAGTGAACAAATTGTTTCATAGAAACACCAATAAAATTGTTACTTTGTAAAATCCGCTTGGTAACATTATACCGAACGATCCATTTCTCAAGAAAATGGTAATGCACAACATATGCATAGCATCGAAACGTAATCCAACACCATCGTTGATTATAATCATCTTTATAATTGATTGCACTGCCGGGCGATTTACACGCACTTGCACCAAACTACTTAAGGTCTTCGTAGTGTCACTGGTGGATTGCAAAACAGTAAAAAAAAATGAACTAATGCCGCACTGATTGCTGAATTCCTCCCAGGTCGTACTTGCTAATTAGCTGGCAACGAACATTCGAATCTCCGGACCCATCTGGCCTGGTCACTGCTATACGTGCGTTGGCTCAGGGCCTCATGAATCCGGCGGACAAATTGGACGACCACCAGCTCGCAACCAATTCCCTGCTTTAACTGCTCCCAACCGTGCGTTCGATTGCGAATACACTGCAAGCTCAATTTACGAACCAGAATGGGGGTTCGTAAATTGAATCAGTTCGTAAAACGAGGGAGTTATTATACTGGTAGATCTTTGGGCCCATCTTTCCAGACGTTTTTGAATGAATTAGAACTTTTGTTGTATTTACAGAGAAGTTCAATTAAATTCTTCACATTTCTGGGTAAGTACTGAATTCAAATTTTTTCAACAAATAAAGTTACACGTCTTCTCGATCTGCATCCATGAATCCTTCGCGGTGTAGGGATAACACGCCTAGATGAGAAGACGATTAACTTTTTCGCAAATCGATTTGATCATATAATCCAGTTTTTTGGTAGTTGTTGAACTCTATCCAATGTTTACGAAGCTTACTTCATTGAATTGGTTCGATCACGTGCTGCATCATAAATCGTTCATTATGTCACTTATCAAGTTCATAAATCAAAAGTCATGTGTTCCAGGAGGTTCTACATACAAACATTTTTTACAGTTCATTGATCAACCTCGTTGATCTAGCGACTAATTTCTAAAGAATTCTATTGAAGTTAAGAGCCAGTTCGCGAGAGCCGCAACCCCTTCTTGTATTGATGTTCTCCGATCAGGCTGAAATTTTCAGGGATAGTTATACTATATAAAAGATGATGTTTTGCAAAATTTTAGATTTTTATATTAAGGGGAAGTGGGACAAAATGACCCCCAATGATTTCATGTCACTAAACATGCAAAATCACAAAAACTGATATAACTCTAGTAAAAGTGCACGGATTATGTTGAAATTTTGCATGAATACTCTACGTTATATGAACTTTGAGATTGGCATGGTATATGGATTTTGAAAGCACTTCAAATCGAGAAAAATTAGTTTTTTATAAAAAATTTAGTGATTTTCAAATCGATTTTTTTCTTACCAACCGAACTAGGTCAAAAAACTAAATATGACGTTTTGTAGGGTAACTCATGGGCTTTCATTTGAGATGTAATCCAGACATGCTGTTTCAAAAATTTTCGAAAAAAATTTTTTTTTGAGGTAGTGTTTGAACTTGAGCCATTTTGCGAGTACCGCAACCGCCTTGTCTAGAGAGGTTGTATTGATGTTCTCCGATCAAGCTGAAATTTACAGGAGTTGTTTTCCTATATGAAAGAATATATACCGCAAAATTTCAGATTTTTAAATTAGGGAGAAGTGGCACAAAATAACCACTAATGATTTAATATACAAAAACATACAAAATCAATTAAGGTAATTGCGATAGTAAAAATAAACGAATTTGCATGAAATTTGGCATGTTTAATTAACGTTTTATGAACTTCAAAATGAACATGGTATTTGGATTAGAAATGTGTGTCAAATTGATAAAAAAACTGTTGTTTTTTTTTTAATAAAATTAGTTTTTTTTTCACATCGACTTATATTTTTGTCAATCGAACTAGTTCAAACAACTAAATATGAAGTTTTGTAGGGAAACTCAGGAGCTTTCATTCGCGGTGTACCGTAGTGAATCAAAATTCGGACGGTACCAATATCCGGACACTCTGATAATATTTACCAATAAAATGCTAAATTGACAACATTTCTACAACTATATTGAATGAAAAAATAGCTGTTTTTGTAGTTATTACGACGTATTGGCCTTTCGGAGGTATGTTCAACAAACTGATCAATGTCCCCGATGAGATCAGCTCAAAGTATAAATTTATTGGTTATAGATAATCGTATAGCATATTTTTATTACTTACATTTGGTCTCTTACTAGGCAAACAAATTCAAATTTTTAAATTTAATATAGGGTAATTCAGATCGCTATCTGTAATTATTCAGTTTTAATAAGCATATAGTAATAATATAAAAATTATATTTCACTTAATAAACAATTTTGCATTCACATCGATCAATCAACAATGAGAAGTTATTTTTTTCAATTCTCATTCCCTACTTGACATTTCCCCTATGCGTTCGAGGGGCGCTTAGATGGAGGCAATCGTCGCAGCAGTAGTGATTATTACATAATAATACACAAAATTATAGTTTAAAAGTTTAGTGACACCACATTGAAAAAATATGCTGTAAATATGGTTTAAAAAAGTAAAAAGGGGCTGTCCGGAATTGGAGCCCAATGTTTTTGAATCCGGACATTGCATTGGAATTGTATGTTTCGATGCCATAAGTACACAATTTTCAAATAAAACTGGAATAATACTTTGAATATCATCAAAACATGAGTAATATGTAATAAGAACAATACTGTGCGTCGTTCATTGAACCAATCAGTGATGATTGCAGTTTAAACCACCAACATGTCTGTCCAAACAACTAAATCACAAACATTGCTTACACAATATGTGTTCATTACTATTCAAAAAGAAACCCATTTGGCAGAACTACACTTTTTATAAGGGAAAAGTGGGTCAAAATGACCCCCAATATTTTTGTGTCGAAAAACACACAAAATCACAAGAACTACTGTACCGTTTAAACGGATTTTACTGAAAAATATGTTTTTTTTTGTAAAAAGCACACAATTTTCCGTGGAAATATGCAATTTTTAACAATCTTCGTCTCTCTTTTACTTTTTCGAGAAATTTACAAACATCAAGGCTAGTAAAAGTCAAAATTCTATTCAAAATATAAACAGTACAGTGTCTCATAGCAGCCATATGTGCAGTCAGTCTAAACTAAGCTAAACTCAATTATTTACAAATTGATCTCTAGCAAACATACCATCATACACACATACATGTGACCCTCCTAATCAAACCCATCAAACATTATCCAAATAAAAAAAATGCGGTAGTTGATTCCCTTTCAAACAGCGTGAGAAGAAACAACGCTTACTACTGAACCGCCGAAGCTGCTAACGAAAACATTGGTGCAATGACTTATGGTTATCCACATCATCACTTTTGCAAGAAAGTGACATTCCTTTCAGATACGGCAGCGGCAACACGGTATGATATAATCGGTATTACAACTACCGACAAGAGGCCTCCATACGCTGCTCATACCGCCCGGATTTTGATTTCCCACGGTACACCGCGGATGAAAGCCCTTGAGGTGTCCTACAAAACTTCAACCTAGTTCAGTTGACCAAAAATAAGTCGATTTAAAAAAAAAGCAATTTTACAAAATAACAGATTTTTCTCGATTTGAAACATTTTTTATCCAAAATGATCATTCATATAACGTTAAGTAAACATGCCAAATTTCATACAAATTCGTGCATTTTTACTATCGCTATTCTTCTTCTTCTTTCTGGCGTTACGTCCCAACTGGGACAAAACCTGCTTCTCAGCTATTAACTGAGAGCTTTCTATGCCGATTGACCATTTTTGCATATGTATATCGTGTGGCAGGTACGAAGATACTCTATGCCCTGGGATGTCGAGAGAATTTCCAACCCGAAAAGATCCTCGACCGGTGGGATTCGAACCCACGACCTTCAGATTGGTCTTGCTGAATAGCTGCGCGTTTACCGCTACGGCTATCTGGGCCCCTACTATCGCTATTATAGCAGTTTAATTAATTTTGTATATTAAATCATTAGTGGTTATGTTGTACCACTTCTCCCTAATATAAAAATCTGAAATTTTGCGAAATATTTTCTTTTATATAGGAAAACAACTCCTGTAAATTTCAGCTCGATCGGAGAACATCAATACAACCTCTCTAGACAAGGCGGTTGCGGTTCTCGCAAAATGGCTCAAATCCAAACACTACCCCGAAAAAAAAAAAATTTTCGAAAATTTTTGAAACCGCATATCTAGATTACACCTCAAATGAAAGCCCATGAGTTACCCTACAAAACGTCATATTTAGTTTTTTGACCTAGTTCGGTTGGTAAGAAAAAAATCGATTTGAAAATCACTAAATTTTTTACGAAAAACTCATTTTTCTCGATTTGAAGTACTTTCAAAATCCATATACCATGCCAATCTCAAAGTTTATTTAACGTAGAGTATTCATGCCAAATTTCAACATAATCCGTGCACTTTTACTATAGTTATATCAGTTTTTGTGATTTTGCATGTTTAGTGACATGAAATCATTGGGGGTCATTTTGTCCCACTTCCCCCTAATATGAAAATCTAATATTTTGCAAAACATCTTTTTTTATATAGAAGAACAATCCCTGAAAATTTCAGCCTGATCGGAGAACATCAATACAACTTCCCTTGGAAAGGGGGTTGCGGTTCTCGCGAACTGGCTCTTAAGGGGAAAGATTGACAAATCATATGTATTAATATTCCATAGATTAATTACGTCTCAACCAAACGACAAATCACATTATACTTGCGAAACTTTTCATTCTTGTACAAAATTTCCCCTCATCGTCTTAACTTTATTTACGAACCACATAAAAATAAAAGTTACGTAAATTGAATTTACGTAAAAATTACTTCATAAAACGAGTGTCCAGTGTACCTCGATCCGAATATGAAAGGCAAATGCTGAGGCCGATCCGTCCTCTACACGCTATATAAATTATAATTTGTGACTAATTCGTTTAAATTAGATGATGAATAAGTAATATTCATAATTTGAGCCAGTGCAAAACATTTATGCACTCGTTGCTACTGAAGCTGCTGCTGGTCTCTTATTGCTGTCTCGCTACAGGGCTCAATCGGACGGACGGCGATGACGACGAATGCAATGACTTTTGCAAAGTGCAAAATACACAAACGGCGACTCCAACCAAACGGCGACGATATGAATAAATAGTTCTGCACGGTGCGCATATATTATGTCTAGAGAAAAAGTGACATGTGATACCCTAGAGTAGGTGCACATTGCATCAGACAGCCCATCGGAGAGGAAAATTGATATTTTGAACGTAATCGGGCCAACGGCACTTGGTTTAGCTACTTGCGGCGGGTGATTGACGCCATCAAGTGTTGGTAAAAATGGGTACACATTTCTCGAGTCAGGCTATATTCATACTCAATACTGCAACAATTATGAAGAATGTTGGCTGTATGTTCAGAGGAAAAATACATCTGACGGACAGAATTAAATTTGTACGTTGTAAATAATGAATAAGACGTGAGTCGAACCTTGAATTACCAAACCATTTTTATTTCTGAAACGCAACACAAAACCAGATAACACACACTAAATAAATAACTTTCAATATTATTAGTAAAAGTGCTATGGCTTTTAATACTTTCCTTTTTGATTCCGGGAGCTACTTTGGACACTCATGTTTAAAATCTATTTGCAGCATAAATATCAATATGAGCAATTTTGTGTCTCCAGAACTTTTATTAAACAACTTTTTCCGCCTCTCGTTTCACGTGGGTGTACAAGTCTGCCACCTTTTCAAATGTTCGGCCGACAATGTCCATATAATGTGCAAAGCAAAGAAATTGACTAGATCTCGTAAAAATCGTACCCCGGTTATTAAGCCAGGCTCTCCGCATAACACCTTCTAGCGCAATTTTAACAACAGGCACGAAAGTCCAAAAAACTTGTAGTAGTCCCCGGCGGGATCCAAATGAACTGGAATGTTCGCGTGAAATCTTCACACAATTTTGCACACCTTCCATCGTCGCTCTTATCAGTCTCGTGAGCTTCCCGGGAAAGCTGTTCTCGTCTTTGATTTTCCATAGCTCTACGCGGTCGATACTATCGTATGGCGCCTTGAAATCGATGAAATGGATGCGTTGGGACCTGGTATTCATGGCATTTTTGAAGGATTTGTCGTACAGTAAAGATCTAGACCATTGTCAATCGACATTCAACAAAGCCGACTTCATAACTTCCCACGAACTCGTTTGCTACAGGTGACAAACGACGGAAGATGATCTGGGATAATACTTTGTAGACCGCTTTTAGAATGGTGATCGCTCGAAAGTTCTCACAATCAAACTTGTCGCCCTTCTTGTAGATGGGTCATATTACCTCTTTCTTTCACTCCTCCACTGGCGTTCTACGCATATTTGACCCGCGGTATATAAGATATAGAACATGGGACAAAAAAGCGTAGAAGGGCAGTGCAGTAGCTGTTTTGTTTTCCAGATTGTGCCTATTAGCCGATACAGACAAATGGCAAGCCTCTCCGGGTTCATTTTTATGACTTCAGCTCCGATACCATCCTTACCAGCAGCTTTATTGTTCTTGAGCTGGTGAATTGCATCCTTAAGCCGTATAGGCCTGAGTGAAAGCAAAAATACTGAAACCCTCACCGCTCAGCGAATTCTTAATAGATTCAAATGTTTTTTTGACAGTTCACTGGCTCACATATCTAGTTTCTAGAAGTAACCAGAGGAACTCGGAAATATTCATGTGCACGGAGTTATTCCGGTGGGTCACTGGGTCAAGTCGGGTAAAAAAGGGCTATTTTTTGGGACATGCCAAGTTACCTATATGCAACGGCAATCATTAAAATCTGATATTCAACATTATAAATGAAGAATTTTGCACCGTTTAAAATATACCGGATTTGGCCATTCGGACGTAATGTCGGGAAGAACCGGCTAAAGATTTTTGGACACAAAACCGTTTGAATTCTCGAAAAGTAGAAATCAAACATAAATGTACACTAAAATGCTTTCCCATAAGCTTGGCACAGATGTTCAGATACAAATTGGTCCCTTTATCTTAAGTTTGAGGCGTCCCGGGACCCGAAAATGGTCATTTGTAGGATTAACCAAATGCAAAGCTCATAGTTATCCAATTCAATCGTTTCTCAACAGGTTTACACTGATGCAATTTTCTTAAAAATCCGCCATGTAGTAGCAATTCCGGAAATGATCTGTGACTTGAAATTTGCCTACCTTCAAGGGGCACAAACGCACATTACCCTTCTCACCCGACCTGACCCAGTAATCCACTGGAATAACTCCAGTCACATGAAAATTTCCGCGTTCCTCTGTCCACTTCTAGAACATAGATATATAAGCCAGAATACTGACAAAAAATAATTTTGAGTCCATTAGGAATTCGCTGAGTGGTGAGGGTTCTAGAAGTTTTGCTTTCACTCAGGGTCTATACGGATTAACCTCCCTCAAAGTGGGGGCTGGTTGGTTTCCATCCTCCGCAGTACTGACCAGTGATGCATTTTGAACTGAACGCGAGCCAAAAGTGAACCGAACACTGTAGCTTAAAACACAAAAAAAATACATCAAACTATGTCGAATTCATATCATTCCAAATTGATGGTACCATCTAGGTTTCCTAGCATATTTTGTATGACTTTCGCATGGAAATGTGTTGTGTAAGAGCATTGGGAACAATTTTCCTTCCGCGTTCATTTTTCAGCTCCCATGGGTTCAATTTTTTGAACTGATCAATGTTCAAGCCTACTTGATCCCTCGTTCAAATATTTGAACTGGAACGCAAACTGAACGCGTTCAAATGCAACACTGCACAGTGGTCCAGGAATCAGTTTTACGCGGAAAGATGCATTTTGAGCTTTAGAATGAAACATTAGATGAAAACGGTCTTCTACATAGTTGTTTGTATTAGTAAGGCCCTTTGTTTGGAGTTATTGAAAATTAGGGTGGACAACGTTTTCATAGAAATGGTGAGACTAACTTTTTTATTTTTTAGAAATTATATCATACATGCTTCAGCAAAGTTGTAGACCATTCAATTTAAGCAAAAAAAGCCAAAAAAAGCCGAAGCTTTTTTTGCCAAAAAAAGTTTTTTTGTATCTCTTAAATTGACCGATTTAGAGCTTTTTTCCTACGGTGACATAGGGTGGTCCGAACAAAACTGGATTTCTGGCTCTAGAGTTTTCAATTCAAATTTCTCATCAAAGTAGTCTATGAAACACTTTTAGAGCTTTGAAAAATGCGTAATTTGATGACTGAAGAAACTCGCTATCTCCTTCCGTTTGGGAGTTATTGTCGTTTTTCTCACAAAAACATGCCTACTTTGATTGTGAATATCTCTGATTGGGGCAAACATAAAAAATATCTTTTGACGGCATTCAAAAGACAAAATAACAAAATTACAGATGTGTTATTTTTGTAACTCTAATAAAATGCCCTGAAAAAACAAAGGTTTTTTAGCAGAAAAACTTTAATAACTTTTGAACTAAAAAAAATATCTTCAATATTTTTGCATGAAAATTTGCGTTTTGTTGAGTTCTATAATTCGTTTATAAACCACTTTGACGAGAAATTTGAAATAAGAAAGATAGGGCTCTTAAAAACTATTTTGAAGATTTTCATAGTATGTATTTCTTTATTATTTTGCATTTTGAGCATGAAAATTAAATTTTAGACAAAAATGATATTCTACAAAATTGTTTCTAAAAAATGTAAGCTTTCATACTGTGTCATTAAAAACTAGGTCCACAATATCACATAAATAATATGATCAACTTTTTTATTTATAAAAATACTGGTATATACTATTAGACAAAGTAGTAGAACTTGAAGTTTTGATCAACTTTGCCAAAAAAAGTTTTTTTATAGCTCAAAATTTGACCAATCTAGAGCATTTTTCCTTAATCATCGCAGGGTGGTCCAACAAAAATAAGTTTTACAACTCTAGTTTTTTTAATATTAATTTCTCGTCAAAGTTGTCTATGAACGACTTTTAGAACTTAACAAAACGCAAATTTTCGTGTAAAAATATCGTTGATTTCTATTTTAGTTTAAAAGTTATTAAAGTTTTTGTGATAAAAAGTATTGTTTTTTCAAGGCATGTTATTAGAGTTACAAAAATAACACATCTGTAATTTTTTGATATAATATACAATTTTATTTTGTCTTTTGAATGCCGTCAAAAGATATTTTTTATGTTTGCCTCAATCAGAGATATTCACAATCAAAGTAGGCATGTTTTTGTGAGAAAAATGACAATAACTCCCAAACGGAAAGAGATAGCGAGTTTCTTCAGTCATCAAATTACGCATTTTTTAAAGCTCTAAAAGTGTTTCATAGACTACTTTGATGAGAAATTTGAATTGAAAACTCTAGAGCCAGAAAACCAGTTTTGTTCGGATCACCCTATGTCACCCTAAGAAAAAAGCTCTAAATCGGTCAATTTAAGAGATACAAAAAAACTTTTTTTGGCAAAGTTGCTTGAAATTGAATAGTCTATAACTTTGCTGAAGTATGTATGATATAATTTCTTCAAATAAGAAAGTTAGTCACACCATTTCTATGAAAATGTTGCACGGTGTGCCAGAAACCGTTATTAACAGAAAAAAATGTCCAAGAATTTGGCACCCACCATTCGAAAGATATATCACTCGAGCATCTTTTCCGTGAATTTTAAAATATTCTAACGAGAGAATCGAAAGTTATCGTGATTTGAAAGTTTTGAGCTCTTTTGGAAGGGAAATTCACATGCTTATGAATATTTCCTAACGGTGCATCATTATTAACTTGCAAACCAGCCAAATTATCACTAGCTTTGCATTAAGCATTCAAAACATGTGATATCCAAGCACCTTCTCTGCAAATTTGAAATCATTTGGTCGAGAAAATCTGAAGTTACAGTGATTTGTATTTTTATGATTATTTCTATGATGTTTATATAAGAGCTGATTTACATGCCTTTGTTATGAAAGTGTACATAATTAACAAATAACAATGTCTATAGGGCTGACCTTCGGCATTCAAAAGTAGTCAATTATCTTTGCAGTTAGTTTGAGAATATTTTATAAAAAGACAACATAACTAGGGTACTTTGAAGTTTTGGAGTAATTAAGATTTTTTTTCAATCGTCTGAAATAGTGTTGGCAACACGCATTTCATAATTTCGACACAAATTAACTTAACAGATTTGCATTCAACTTGTATCTTTCATTGAAGAAATCCAATGCTTCATTAAATCACAAGCAAATGGGTTCGTTTTTGTAAATTTTGTTTCATTTCCGCGTGTTTGGCGGGGCAGTGTTTCGTTATGGCCCAAATAAGCATATTGGTGAAACTGAATAATTTGAAAGTGGCACCTTGTTGCTCAGTCGAGTTTGGATTATCAACTGGTGAGATCGTTTTATTCTAGTGTTTTAAATAAGCTAAATATGATGGTTCACATTTTATTCATGACAGCGAAGGGGATACGTTTTTATAAGTATTTGCTCAATTAATAGTCAGTAGGAGTTTATTGTAGAAATTAACCTTGTTTCATGTTTTGCAAAATTTGTAAATGCAATAAGCCTTATATTTTGTTTGGTTCCTTGAATTATTCGATACTGTAAGTGTCGACTTTTTCTTTTATATACTGATAGATTATTTTTTGGATTGATGCTGCATGATTTGCATCATGCAAAATCTTTGAATGGTTCGTCATCAAAGGTATCGTAATATTGATTCTTCAGTCATGTTTTGGGCATAAAAAGGGTTACTTTTTATTTTATTATATTCATTATGTTGTTGACTTCATTATGTTTTGAGGGAGATATAACAGGGTATAACCAGAGAAAATGATGTGATGATCCCTAGAACTATTGTAATTAAGCGTTTTGTTTACCAAGACGAAACTTTAATATAACGTCTTCCAATTTTCCAAACTACATTGACTTATCGTGGAAGTGCAGAGGATTCCAACGGCTTACTCAAAGATAGTAACACGTAAATATTTATTCCATAACCCCAATTGACATGTATTCGGACGCAGCAGTACCGCGTCCTGCTTATTACAATGAATGAGAACTACATTACTTACACACCAAGAGTGGTGCGATTAATCCTAAGTAGCATCCGTTGGTTCCTTGTGCATGTATAGTTGCTCTTGTAATAACGGAGAAGCAACAGTAGGCGGTCATTCACGCTATTAAATCACATTGATCAACATATTGATAAGAATTTGTTGCAATTAGTAGTGGTTGAAACATTGAACATGGTAATTTAATAATCAAAATTTTATACAAAATTTATACTTCCAAAACTTCAAAGTACTTTAGTTATGTTGTCTCTAGATAAAGTATTCTCGAAGTAGCTGCAAAGATGCTTGAATAATACATCTTTTAAATGCCGAGTGTCAGTTGTATGGACATTTTTATTTGTAAAATCTGTGCATTAATATAACAAAGCCATAGAAAAGCTCTAATTTAAACTTCATAGAAATAATGGTAAATATACAAATCACTGTAACTTCTGATTTTCTCAACGTAATGATTGCAAATTTACAGGGAAAATACTTCGATATCACATGTTTTGAATGCTTAATGCAAAGCTGATGGTTACTTGGCTTGTTTACAAAAATAATAATGATGCACCGTTGAGGAATATGTATAAGCATGTGAATATCCCATGCAAAATAGCTCAAAACCTTCAAATCACTATAACTTTTGATTCCTTCGTTAGAATATTTTCAAATTTACGGAGAAGTTGCTTGAATACTCTATCTTTCGAATGGTAGGTGCCGAATTCTTGGACATTTTTTTCTGTTAATAACGGTTTCTGGCACACCGTGGTTGTCCACCCTAATTTTCAATAACACCAAACAATGGGCCTTACTAATACAAACAACTATGTAGAAGACCGTTTTCGTCTAATGTTTCATTCTAAAGCTCAAAATGCATCTTTCCGCGTAAAACTGCTTTCTGGACCATAGTGCACTGGTACTGACGAAGGCATTTACTGCCATTCAGCTGTTCGTCGAAATGCTGCTTCCGCCTTTCGATCACCTCACGCTTGTCCATCAAGATGCTCCCATCCTTATCCCTGCATATCTCGACTCGCGGCACGAAGCCGTTGCGGGATGCGTTGAGCATCTGATAGAATTTACGGGTTTCTTGAGACCGGCACAGCAGAGGGGCTTCATCCAGACACCCTGTTCCGGTCGTCTTTAAAGATCCGTTAATAGATGTAAAAATCTAAAAATTTGGTTGATATTTGAGATAAGTAAATTCGAAACGAATTTGTTTCATTTATATGAAAAATAACAGAAGCAATGTTTTCGTGAAGTTATCTTATGTTGAGAAAACTCAAGATACTTTTAGAATTTTACCATTTTGTAAAATGTTTTCTAGCAATCCCAAACCAAAGTTCAAACAAAAATTATTGTTTCCCTTCAAACCTTAACCCAAATTCTTCTTACAGAAGCAAAAAATTTTACTTGTTGGCACAAAATTTTACTTCGCAGGTTTTTTTCCATATTTTTTTTTTAATTTTGCATACTACAGTAATACCTCCATGAGTCGATGTTCCATGACTCGATATCGACTCATGGAACCATACTAAGAACAAAATTTCATGGTTACTATGATGGTCCCTAGAAACAGCTTTCCAAAGAGTTACTGTTCCATGACTCGATATTTCCATGAGTCGATGGTCCCTTCAATATCGACTCATGGAAGTTTCACTGTAGTTTTTTATTGAAAGTTGTGACATTCTTCAAAAAAAACACACTGAAAAAATATGGTTAATTTCCTCAGAGCTGGATCGACCAAAATTTTAAATCTTTGTGTCATTAGAATCGTATTCTTATATTCTTTGAAAAGCACCCTCGAAATTTGAAAAATCTGAACAGTGCTCAAAATCAAAGAAACAGTAATTTCATTCAAAATCGTGCAAAATATTGGGTTTATCCCGCAGTATGGTGAATAATGCGAAAGTTTGGGTTCACCTGAACCTACTTAAAACATGAAAATTTTGTGAAATCTCAAACCAATCATGTACGCGCTATTATTTGCATTTGAAAAAGCTATTAACTATTAAAATCGGTTGGAAAATGGCTGAGATATAAACCAATATGGATTTGCATGCGGCTCAGGTGATCCCAAACTTTTTCACTACACTGTTAAAAATAATGAAGATTACACGTAATGCAAACTTCATTTATGTTATATGTCATGCAATCACACATGGGCTTGATGGATTACATGACATATAATTGAAGTTTACATGACATCTCATGTTAATATCCTTGGTATTCCACGCTCCAATTATGTGCATTATATGTCTCAGAAATTTACACGTTTCGTTCGAACTGTGTATACTAGGGTGCCAATGGAATGTATGGGAAAAATTTTGCCATCGAATTTCAAAAAATGGTAGTGCTCAAAAGTTTTGTCTCCTCGAAAAAAGTCCCCATGCAAAATTTGAGCTCAATCGGACTTCATTAAGTGGACCCCCAAAGCGGTCAAAGTTTGGCTTTTTTGACTCATGAAAAATCTCCAAAGGGGGGGCGGGTACATGAAATTTCCGAAATCGATTTTTTTTTTGATGCCAGATGTCTTAGAAATGCATGAAACGTCGAGATCTGGTGTTATTTGAAAACAAATTTGTTTGAAAAAATCGGCCTTTTTGGGACTTGAGTTGAATTTGAAATGAACGATTGGAATTCAATTGCTGGAAATTCAAGGCAATAGAATTGAAACATATCCTATATCATTGCTGGCCACTGAAAGCATATTATATGTGATATTTCATTAGGGTGGTTCATTTACTTTCCATTAGGGTGGTCCTTTTTGTTAAAAAATAAAAACAATAAAAAATAGAATTTTAATTGAATATTGAAGACAATAGTATTGGAACATCTCTCACATTATCGTAAGCCATTTTCTACATTTAATATGTGGTATTTTATTAGGGTGGTTCACTTATTTTCCATTAGGGTGGGCCTTTCTGTCGAAAAATCATAATTTGAATGGGATATTAAAAACAATAGTATATTATCACCTCTTTCATCAGGCCATTTCCTTCATAAAATTCGTGATATTTCATTGGGAAGGCTCACTTATATTCCATTACGGTGGTCCTTTAAAAAAAAATTGAGAATTTGAATGGAAATATAAATACAAGAGTAATTAAACATCTCCTATGCCATCGTAGGCCACTGTTAACATATAATAAGTGATATTTCATTGGGGCTGTTGTCCTCAGTTTTGCATAAGGGTGATCATTTAATTTGTAAATTAAAAAAAAATATTCTCAACAGATCTAACAAATCAACTTTGTATAGTTTTGAATCATGATTCTTCATTGGCATGCAACTCTTCGTTAAGATATTTTCATTAAGGTTTTCTTTTGAATAGTTAAGATAAAACGTTCCAATAACAATAATCAATGAATTCAGTGAAGCACAACTCTAACTGCCATAATCAAAATACAGATAAAAAAGGAATGAAATAATTTTTGACGTATTCAAATTATGACAATAGCTTGATGGGCGACGATGGAGGGCAACAAAAGTGTTTAGTTTATATTTTCAAAAGAGATTCTCAGCCTTGGGCTCCTTCATTCCCGAAACAAAAGTACGTTCCCTTCTGCTTGCTATAGTACACGCGATTCGGTTGTGACAACGTTGGCAATTCCAGATTTAACAATCAGTTCTCGTTTATTCTTCAAAGATGTAACTAAGTTCCTTATAGAAATTTCGTCGGAATTTCATATGAATTTTTCCGTTGGAGTTTTCAACTGAATTTTCTTTGGAGTTTTCTTTGTAATTTTAATCGGAATTTCCTTAGAAATTCCTTTTAAAAATTTTTATTGGACTTTTCTACGAAATTTCCTTTGAAATTTTCTACGGAATTCTCATCAAAATTGGAAATTTATCCTGAATTTGCTTCGAAATATCCTGTGGAATTTTCTTCGGTATCTTTAGAAGTGCCCATTTGAATTTTCTGTGGTATTTCCTTCGAAATTTCCTATGAAGTGTCCTTCGGCATTTCATTCTGAACTTTTCATTGGAATTTTCGTCGAAATTTACTTCGGAGTTTCTTTTTGAGTTTCCTTCGAAAATTGCTTTGGAGTTTCCTTCCGAATTTCTTCTAGAGTTTGTTTCGGAACTTCCTGTGTAATTATCTTTGGAGCTTCCTTCAGAATTGTATTCGAAATATTATTTGGAATTTCTTTCGAAGCATTGGAATTTACTTTGGAATTTCCTTCGAAATTTTCCTTGGAGCTTTCTTCGGAATTTCATTTGGGATTTCTTTTGGACCTTTGAAATTTAGTGCGGAATATTCTTAGAAATTTCCTTTACAATTTTCTTTGGAATTTCTACAGAGTTTTCTTGAGAATTTCCTTACAAATTTGCTTTGGATATTCCATAGAAAATTCCTTAGAAATTTTCTACGAAATTTCCTTTTAACTTCCTTTTTTCATTGCAATTTGCATCGGGATTTGCTTTAGGATTTTCTTTGGAATTTCCTTTTGAATATGCTTTGGATATTTTTCAGAATTGTCGTCGGAATGTCCTTTGGAATGTGCTTCAGAATTTCTTTTAGAATTTTATTCAGTTTTTTTTATTTTTATTTTTTCGGGATTTTCCTTATATTTTTAAAGTTTCCATCGAAATTTCCTTTGGAATTTCTTTTGAAGCTGTGTTTTTTTCTTCGAAATTTCCTTATAAATTCCTTTTTAAATTTCATTCGGTATTTGCTTTGATTTTTTTTATGGAATTTCCTATGGAGTTTTTAGAATTTCCTTTGGAATTTTGCACGGAATTTCCTTTGGATTTTTTTTTCGGAATTTCCTTTGGAATTTTCTACGCAATTTTCGTCAGAAGTTCCTCTGAAATTTGCTTCGGAAATTCCGTTCGATTTTTTTTAGTTTCCTTCGGAATTTACTTTGAAATTTCCGTCGAAATTTCCTTAGGAGTATCCTTTAAAATTCCTTTGCAGTTTTCTTTGAGGCTACTTATCAAATTTTCTTCATAATTTCCTTTGGAATTCCTTAATTACTTCCTTCAAAATTCTCTTTGAAATTTCTTTCGGAATTTCGTTTGAAGTTTACTTCCAAATTTGCTATAGAGTTTCCTCGGAATTTCCTTTGGAATAACTTTTGGAATTTCCTATGGAGATTTCGGAATTTTATTTAGAAGTTTTGATTGGAATTTTTGACGGAATTTTTCTTTGGACTGTTTTATGTAATTTTCATCAGAATTTCCGTTGAATTTTCTCGGAATTTACTTTGGAATTTCCTTCGAATTGTTTTTTCGGAATTTTCTTGGGAGTATCCTTCAAAATTCCTTTGTATTCTTCGGAACTTCACATCTCATTTACTTCAGAATTTCCTTTGGAATTTCTTCATGAATTTCTATCAGTAAGTTGCTTCAGGAAGTTATTTTGGATTTCTTTGGAATTACTTTCGGAATTTCCTTCTTCAGTTCTTCAAAATTTTCTTCGGCGTTTCCTTTGGAATTTTTTTCGGAATTTCTTCTGGAATTGCCTTCGGAATTTCCTTTGGAATTCGCTTCGGAAGATCCTTTGAAATTTCTTATGGAATTTCCTTTGCAATTTCATTTAGAGCTGGCTTCGGAATTTCATTTGGAATTTTCTGCGCAATTTTCGTCCGAGTTTTCTTTGGAATTTGCTTCGGAACATCCTTCAAAAATCCATTCGGATTTATTTTTATGGAATTTCTTTTTGAATTTTGTTTGGAAATTCTTTCGAGATTTGCTTTGGAATTTCTTTTGGAGCTACCTTCGGGATTTGATTTGGAATTTTCTACGTTATTTTCGTCGAAATTTACACTGCAATTTGCTTAGGAATTTCTTCTGAAGTTTCCTTCGGAATTCCTTTTGGAGCTTCATGCTAAATTTGATTCGGAATTTCATTTGGAATTTCTTTTGAAGCTTTGAAATTATTTCGGAATTTTCTTCGGAAGTACCTCTATAATTTTCGTTTCATCTGGAATTTCCTTCGGTATTTTCTTCGGAATTTTCTCTGGAATTTCCTTCGGAATATCCTCTGGAATTTCCTTCGGAATTTCCTCGGGAATTTCCTTCGGAATTTCATTCGAAATTTCCTTTGGAATTTCCTTCCGTATTTCCCCTAGAATTTTCTTCGAAATTATCTCTGGAATTTCCTTTGGAATTTCCTCTGGAATTTCTTTCGAGATTTTCTCTGGAATTTCCTTCCGAATTTTCTCTGGAATTTCCTTTAGAATTTTCTCTAGAATTTCCTTTGGAATTACCTCTGGAATTTTCTTTGGAATTTCCTCTAGAATTTCCTTCTGTATTTCCTTCAGAATTTTCCTTCGGAATTTGCAAAACTAAATTGGAAAGGTCACTGAGGCTCAATGATTGATCTCTGAGATGAGTGCATCTGAAACCACGAAGTAGCAAGCGGATTTTGTATGAGACGAGGACTCCGAACTGGTTCAGCTTAGTAAAGTGTTGCATTCCGAATGAAAATCACGCAAAACTTTTCAAAAGGACCTTTCTAACAATGAGAGGCTTTCTAGAAAACTCTTTTGTTGTTAACTAAGTTACCTTTACATTTTTCGTCGAACATTACGCAAATATTATGTAGTAGTCCACACCATAATCTTTCGGTCTGTAGATATTAAGGTTGAAATTTTTACAATGACTCCATAATTAAGGAAAGTGGACGAGACTTTTTCGAGAAATCATGGTTTCAAACTGTACGGAAAATGATACACCCTTATGGAAAATGAGAGAAATTCCCTAATGACATATGTTAACAGTGTCCTACGATGATGTCGCATATTAAATGGAACTAGAGGCGCATGAATTCAGAGGCATTTAAAGCCACTCTAAACAAAAATGAAGACAATGGCCTACGATTATAAAAGAAGTGTTAAAATACTAAAAGGATCAAATTCAAAATTTCTAGATTTTTTTTAATTTTCAGCAAACACCAATGGAAAACAAGTGAACCACCCTAATAAAGTATCACGAATCTAATGAAGGAAATGCCCTACGATGATGAAAGAGGTGATAAAATACTATTGTTTTTAATATCCCATTCAAATTATGCTTTTCGACAGAAAGGCCCACCCTAATGGAAAATAAGTGAACCACCCTAATAAAATACCACATATTAAATGTAGAAAATGGCTTACGGTAATGTGAGAGATGTTCCAATACTATTGTTATTTATTCAATTAATAATATTCAATTTAAATTATATGTTTTATTTTTTTTATTTTTAACAAAAAGGACCACCCTAATGGATCCGATTGAGCTCAAATTTTGCATGGGGACTTTTTTCGAGAAGACAAAACTTTTGAGCACTACCATTTTTTGAAATTCGAAAAATCGATTTTCATTGGCACCCTAGTGTATACATACATCATACTAAGGGGTGAACCCAAACTTTTGCACGATAACTTGAATGACTGTTTCAATAATTTGGAATAGTTTTCAATCTCAAAATTTTTACGCTTAAATTTCGTGAGTGATCTTCAAAGAATATAAGATTACGATTCTAATGACATATTGATTCAAAATTTTGGTCGATTAAATGCTCAGTAGCATAGTAAATATCACCTTCAAACACTAGCGATTTTGCGGATGTTGACGTTCGATCACGAATTGGACCTGTAATGTAACCAGATTGATGGTAGAGGCGCTATTTCAAATAACTAACAGACAGTACCTCCATCTGTTGATTGCGTAATGAAACTTCAAATGTCCAGCCACATATGGCACCAAGGGGATCAAAGCTCTATATGATTGCACAATAGAGATTCAACACTGTAGAGGACGAATGTCGCTGCTGTCCCCTTTGTTCTTGCTTAGAAATATATAGGGTACATAACTGTCAAACTGCATACATTTTGTTGACACTTATAGCCCCGCCTATCTTCGCTCCGCCAGCAAAAGATGTTCCGACAGCGACGCCAGCGATATTCTTGCTCAATAGTTTATTATCTCTATTGATTGCATGTATACTGTAGCGATAACAGCAAATTTGCTGGTATATACAAAAGCTTCCAGAAAAACTCTGGAACGTAAATGATTTGTAGAAACCTGAAAGCATTTCTGCTTCTAAGATTGATTTCTTATCTGAACATATCCAACAATGATTGATGCATTGTTCAACATTCTAATTATTGCTGAAGCGTTCGGGTTTATACGATATTCACTAATAAAATTGTTATTGAAATTACCAAAATATCCATTGAATATTAAATTATTTAGTTTGAAGGTGAATTCGCTAAACACGACAAACAAGGTCAAAATAGGTTCAATTCCATGTGTTGAAGCTCTCAACATTTTTCATGACGCCTCAATTTTGCTTCAAAAGCCATGTTTTGTATAAGTAGGTATTATAAGTTAGAAGAATGTGTCCAAAATGTAGATTCTCGATCTCAATAAACTGTGTTCCTAACGTTCAAATACGGCTTACATGGCTTTATTTGTTGCAAAGATCGGAAGAATTAGCGGTTCATTCTGGAAATGTTTCGTCGAAAACAGAACACAGAATTAACTGCAGTGCTGTTCGGAAATCAAGGGTAAGCTATTTAATTGCAGACAACCTGCAATATCAACTAGCAACTATTATCATCCGACAGCCATTTCCACGTCGCATAGCTCTCTCTGTTTAGGCGTTGACAATGGCCGTTCTACTGTTTCGCAGAAGGAGGAAACCTTCTGTCGTTCGCCATTGATAATTACGGGTCCAAATGAATCTTTTCCGGTAGGTAACTAAATTAAGTACCCACTGTGTGTCTTGTTCAGGTTGTAATGCAGTCACATCACGCCCCGCCATAATGACAGGCGACGGTTGGTGGCAGTAATAATGATATTAATTTCACTGCGTTAGCCAAGTTTGGCCGGAGTTATTGAGCAATTAGCTCACGCCATGCGGGACGCGCCGTCATAATTGCTGTTATCTGCGTTGAGAATCGTCACACAATAATTCTGAGGCGGAGTTAAACTGGCCATTGCGGTCCGTTATCGTCATTGGCTGGAAATAGCCGGTGGTTACGTTCAACGAATATTTCCACGGCGTGCACCAATCCGAGGTGAGACACAATTGAAGATTGACTTGATTGCTCTGCCGCAATGTCAATCGTGCATCGTCTGGCGTGCGGGTTCTACGTGACGACTTTGGATCGTGTCAACCAAATGCGGACGTATAATTTAGCACAATTGAAGGACGATTTGGGCAACAGGAAGGTCTGATTGGAGGCAATTAGATTGGATGGGTCGATTATTATAAAGCTTACGTATTGAATTGAACCATTGGGTAATGGTAAAAACAGGTATTGGAGAAAATTAAATATTATATGTAATTATAATCAACTTCCTTGTGAATGGAAAATTTTGATTTTTTTTTGGTTCTGGCTCGGGGCTGTAGCTCTGGGCAGTGGTCTCTTGCTCTAGGCTCTGGGCACTGGGCTCTGAATCTAGGCTTTGGCGCTGGGCTATAGGCTCAGGGCTCTGGCTCTGAGCTTAGGGCTTTGGCTCTGAGCTCTGGGCTCTTGTTCTGGATCTGGCTTTGAGCTCTGGACTCTGGACACGAGTAACTGATACTGAAGAAGACTGCAAGTGATAGTTGAAATACGCGTATCTGTCAAAGATAAGCATTTCTCCTTCTTGTTGGCATTAACGTCCTCACTGGGAAAGAACCTGCTTCTCAGCTTAGTGTTTTTATGAACACTTCCACAGTTATTAACTGAGAGCTCTCTTTACAAAATTTGCCATTTTCGCATTCGTGTATCGTGTGGCAGGTACGATTAAACTCTATGCCCAGGGAAGTCAAGGAAATTTCCATTACGAAAAGATCCTGGACCGACCGGGATTCGAACCCAGACACCTTCAGCATGGCTTTGCTTTGTAGCCGCGGACTCTAACCACTCGGCTAAGGAAGGCCCCTAAGATAAGCATTTAGGAGCGGAATTAAAAGGTACACGGTACTCCATCTACTTTTAAGTTTCTCTATTGAGATTCTGCTCAGAGGATTCGAACATTAATAAGAGTCTGGACTCTTGTTCTGGGCTCTAGCTCTGGGATCTGGCTCTGGAATCTGGCTCTGGGTTTTGGCGGTAGGATCTGGCTCTGAGCTCTTGGCTCTGGCTCTGTGCTCTGGAATCTAGCTCTGGAATCTAGCACTGGGATCTGGCTCAGGAATCTGGCTTTGGCTTTGGCTTTGGCTTTGGCTTTGGCTTTGGCTTTGGCTTTGGCTTTGGCTTTGGCTTTGGCTTTGGCTTTGGCTTTGGCTTTGGCTTTGGCTTTGGCTTTGGCTTTGGCTTTGGCTTTGGCTTTGGCTTTGGCTTTGGCTTTGGCTTTGGCTTTGGCTTTGGCTTTGGCTTTGGCTTTGGCTTTGGCTTTGGCTTTGGCTTTGGCTTTGGCTTTGGCTTTGGCTTTGGCTTTGGCTTTGGCTTTGGCTTTGGCTTTGGCTTTGGCTTTGGCTTTGGCTTTGGCTTTGGCTTTGGCTTTGGCTTTGGCTTTGGCTTTGGCTTTGGCTTTGGCTTTGGCTTTGGCTTTGGCTTTGGCTTTGGCTTTGGCTTTGGCTTTGGCTTTGGCTTTGGCTTTGGCTTTGGCTTTGGCTTTGGCTGTGGCTTTGGCTTTGGCTTTGGCTTTGGCTTTGGCTTAGGCTTTTCAAATCCAAATCCAAATCCAATCCAAATCCAATCCAAATCCAATCCAAATCCAATCCAAATCCAATCCAAATCCAACCAAATCCAATCCAAATCCAATCCAAATCCAATCCAAATCCAATCCAAATCCAATCCAAATCCAATCCAAATCCAATCCAAATCCAATCCAAATCCAATCCAAATCCAATCCAAATCCAATCCAAATCCAATCCAAATCCAATCCAAATCCAATCCAAATCCAATCCAAATCCAATCCAAATCCAATCCAAATCCAATCCAAATCCAATCCAAATCCAATCCAAATCCAATCCAAATCCAATCCAAATCCAAATCCAATCCAAATCCAATCCAAATCCAATCCAAATCCAATCCAAATCCAATCCAAATCCAAATCCAATCCAAATCCAATCCAAATCCAATCCAAATCCAATCCAAATCCAATCCAAATCCAATCCAAATCCAATCCAAATCCAATCCAAATCCAATCCAAATCCAATCCAAATCCAATCCAAATCCAATCCAAATCCAATCCAAATCCAATCCAAATCCAATCCAAATCCAATCCAAATCCAATCCAAATCCAATCCAAATCCAATCCAAATCCAATCCAAATCCAATCCAAATCCAATCCAAATCCAATCCAAATCCAATCCAAATCCAATCCAAATCCAATCCAAATCCAATCCAAATCCAATCCAAATCCAATCCAAATCCAATCCAATCCCAAATCCAATCCAAATCCAATCCAAATCCAATCCAAATCCAATCCAAAATCCAATCCAAATCCAATCCAAATCCAATCCAAATCCAATCCAAATCCAATCCAAATCCAATCCAAATCCAATCCAAATCCAATCCAAATCCAATCCAAATCCAATCCAAATCCAATCCAAATCCAATCCAAATCCAATCCAAATCCAATCCAAATCCAATCCAAATCCAATCCAAATCCAATCCAAAATCCAATCCAAAATCCAATCCAAATCCAATCCAAATCCCAATCCAAATCCAATCCAAATCCAATCCAAATCCAATCCAAATCCAATCCAAATCCAATCCAAATCCAATCCCAAATCCAATCCAAATCCAATCCAAATCCAATCCAAATCCAATCCAAATCCAATCCAAATCCAATCCAAATCCAATCCAAATCCAATCCAAATCCAAAATCCAAATCCAATCCAAATCCAATCCAAATCCAATCCAAATCCAATCCAATCCAATCCAAATCCAATCCAAATCCAATCCAAATCCAATCCAAATCCAATCCAAATCCAATCCAAATCCAATCCAAATCCAATCCAAATCCAATCCAAATCCAATCCAAATCCAATCCAAAAATCCAATCCAAATCCAAATCCAAAAAAATCCAAATCCAACAAATCCAATCCAAATCCAATCCAAATCCAATCCAAATCCAATCCAAATCCAATCCAAATCCAATCCAAATCCAATCCAAATCCAATCCAAATCCAATCCAAATCCAATCCAAATCCAATCCAATCCAATCCAAATCCAATCCAAATCCAATCCAAATCCAATCCAAATCCAATCCAAATCCAATCCAAATCCAATCCAAATCCAATCCAAATCCAATCCAAATCCAATCCAAATCCAATCCAAATCCAATCCAAATCCAATCCAAATCCAATCCAAATCCAATCCAAATCCAATCCAAATCCAATCCAAATCCAATCCAAATCCAATCCAAATCCAATCCAAATCCAATCCAAATCCAATCCAAATCCAATCCAAATCCAATCCAAATCCAATCCAAATCCAATCCAAATCCAATCCAAATCCAATCCAAATCCAATCCAAATCCAATCCAAATCCAATCCAAATCCAATCCAAATCCAATCCAAATCCAATCCAAATCCAATCCAAATCCAATCCAAATCCAATCCAAATCCAATCCAAATCCAATCCAAATCCAATCCAAATCCAATCCAAATCCAATCCAAATCCAATCCAAATCCAATCCAAATCCAATCCAAATCCAATCCAAATCCAATCCAAATCCAATCCAAATCCAATCCAAATCCAATCCAAATCCAATCCAAATCCAATCCAAATCCAATCCAAATCCAATCCAAATCCAATCCAAATCCAATCCAAATCCAATCCAAATCCAATCCAAATCCAATCCAAATCCAATCCAAATCCAATCCAAATCCAATCCAAATCCAATCCAAATCCAATCCAAATCCAATCCAAATCCAATCCAAATCCAATCCAAATCCAATCCAAATCCAATCCAAATCCAATCCAAATCCAATCCAAATCCAATCCAAATCCAATCCAAATCCAATCCAAATCCAATCCAATCCAATCCAATCCAAATCCAATCCAAATCCCAATCCAAATCCAATCCAAATCCAATCCAAATCCAATCCAAATCCAATCCAAATCCAATCCAAATCCAATCCAAATCCAATCCAAATCCAATCCAAATCCAATCCAAATCCAAATCCAATCCAAATCCAATCCAAATCCAATCCAAATCCAATCCAAATCCAATCCAAATCCAATCCAAATCCAATCCAAATCCAAATCCAATCCAAATCCAATCCAAATCCAATCCAAATCCAATCCAAATCCAATCCAAATCCAATCCAAATCCAATCCAAATCCAATCCAAATCCAATCCAAATCCAATCCAAATCCAATCCAAATCCAATCCAAATCCAATCCAAATCCAATCCAAATCCAATCCAAATCCAATCCAAATCCAATCCAAATCCAATCCAAATCCAATCCAAATCCAATCCAAATCCAATCCAAATCCAATCCAAATCCAATCCAAATCCAATCCAAATCCAATCCAAATCCAATCCAAATCCAATCCAAATCCAAATCCAATCCAAATCCAATCCAAATCCAATCCAAATCCAATCCAAATCCAATCCAAATCCAATCCAAATCCAATCCAAATCCAATCCAAATCCAATCCAAATCCAATCCAAATCCAATCCAAATCCAATCCAAATCCAATCCAATCCAAATCCAATCCAAATCCAATCCAAATCCAATCCAAATCCAATCCAAATCCAATCCAAATCCAATCCAAATCCAATCCAAATCCAATCCAAATCCAATCCAAATCCAATCCAAATCCAATCCAAATCCAATCCAAATCCAATCCAAATCCAATCCAAATCCAATCCAAATCCAATCCAAATCCAATCCAAATCCAATCCAAATCCAATCCAAATCCAATCCAAATCCAATCCAAATCCAATCCAAATCCAATCCAAATCCAATCCAAATCCAATCCAAATCCAATCCAAATCCAATCCAAATCCAATCCAAATCCAATCCAAATCCAATCCAAATCCAATCCAAATCCAATCCAAATCCAATCCAAATCCAATCCAAATCCAATCCAAATCCAATCCAAATCCAATCCAAATCCAATCCAAATCCAATCCAAATCCAATCCAAATCCAATCCAAATCCAATCCAAATCCAATCCAAATCCAATCCAAATCCAATCCAAATCCAAATCCAATCCAAATCCAATCCAAATCCAATCCAAATCCAATCCAATCCAATCCAAATCCAATCCAATCCAATCAAATCCAATCCAAATCCAATCCAAATCCAATCCAAATCCAATCCAAATCCAATCCAAATCCAATCCAAATCCAATCCAAATCCAATCCAAATCCAATCCAAATCCAATCCAAATCCAATCCAAATCCAATCCAAATCCAATCCAAATCCAAATCCAATCCAAATCCAATCCAAATCCAATCCAAATCCAATCCAAATCCAATCCAAATCCAATCCAAATCCAATCCAAATCCAATCCAAATCCAATCCAAATCCAATCCAATCAATCCAAATCCAATCCAAATCCAATCCAATCCAATCCAAATCCAATCCAAATCCAATCCAAATCCAATCCAATCCAATCCAATCCAATCCAAATCCAATCCAAATCCAATCCAAATCCAATCCAAATCCAATCCAAATCCAATCCAAATCCAATCCAATCCAATCCAAATCCAATCCAAATCCAATCCAAATCCAATCCAAATCCAATCCAAATCCAATCCAAATCCAATCCAAATCCAATCCAAATCCAATCCAAATCCAATCCAAATCCAATCCAAATCCAATCCAAATCCAATCCAAATCCAATCCAAATCCAATCCAAATCCAATCCAAATCCAATCCAAATCCAATCCAAATCCAATCCAAATCCAATCCAAATCCAATCCAAATCCAATCCAAATCCAATCCAAATCCAATCCAAATCCAATCCAAATCCAATCCAAATCCAATCCAAATCCAATCCAAATCCAATCCAAATCCAATCCAAATCCAATCCAAATCCAATCCAAATCCAATCCAAATCCAATCCAAATCCAATCCAAATCCAATCCAAATCCAATCCAAATCCAATCCAAATCCAATCCAAATCCAATCCAAATCCAATCCAAATCCAATCCAAATCCAATCCAAATCCAATCCAAATCCAATCCAAATCCAATCCAAATCCAATCCAAATCCAATCCAAATCCAATCCAAATCCAATCCAAATCCAATCCAAATCCAATCCAAATCCAATCCAAATCCAATCCAAATCCAATCCAAATCCAATCCAAATCCAATCCAAATCCAATCCAAATCCAATCCAAATCCAATCCAAATCCAATCCAAATCCAATCCAAATCCAATCCAAATCCAATCCAAATCCAAATCCAATCCAAATCCAATCCAAATCCAATCCAAATCCAATCCTAATCCAATCCAAATCCAATCCAATCCAAAAATGGAAACAATTTGATATTCTTTTAGATTTCAGTACGATGTTTATTCTTTTTCCGACAAAACAGCAATTCATTTGCTCTTATCAAGATTTCAACGCGCAAAAATTGATTCTACCTTCAGAGAGACGACGGAACAGCTCGCAATCCGAAGAAGAGACCGTCACTTTATTCGTTGTTTGTCAAACATGAAATGCATTTTTGTCATTTGAATAATTTGATTAAACCTTCCAGCAGTGGAAAAATTCGGTTGCAAAAGGAATGCCGAGCTTGCACTGGAAAAGCAATGTACCATAAGCGACGTAGATGGCGGTCCAGAATGAAGAACGATGCAGTTGGGGAAAAATCGTATCTCCCATCGTTTCTACGGCGAGCTACGGCGAAAATCTCTCGAATGCATCTTGTTTATGTGATGGTTTGCCATACTAAATCAATTTCCATTCGCAATATCAGAGGGTTTTTCCCGAGAGACAAGTGTGATCGCTATTGCATTGATGAATTCAAGGGTGATGTCGATGGTGTAAGTGAAAATGGAATAAATTAATAATACATAAATGTTTGATTTGCCCAGATTCAATCCATTATAAACAGAAAGGATAACTTTTTGTCAAATCAAAAAAGGTTAAATTTCATATCAGGATTTAAGGTGAAGATACATCGAAACCAAACCTTGAATTTTCAAGAGCACAAATCTAGAGAACCGTTTATGCTGAAAATTTAATATAAATTTGAATGATTATTGCAACTCCACCACACGCCCAATCCAATCATTACGATAAACAAAAAAGTTTGGATATTCAAAGGCCCTTTAAGTACTTTTCAAAAGAATTCACCTCGAATTCTTTTCAAAGCTCAACAAGTATTCATCCCTAGACTTCTCCTGTAATACTGCCAAGTAATTGTTCAAGAACGTTTCTATTGAAAAACTTTCAAGGATGGGGTTTTTCAATAATTTCTTCACCAATTCTCTTATACAATTTTCCCAGATGTCCTCCTAGTATTTATTTCGAAATTTGTCCTCGAAATTTCCAATCTGGAAAAATCTCTCTAATCCAAATTTATTCTTAAATTTTCGAACAACTTGACCGGCGAACTTGACTGACTCAACAGCTCTGCTGTGCATTTCCACATTCTGAGAGATTACGCAGAGAAAAACTGCACAATAGAATTTTCAATTTCTACCTACAAATTGCATTGCTGTCGGTTACATAAATTGATCGTATAAAAAAAAAGTCCAATGTTCGCTGCTCTAGCTGGACTAAATTCGATTGTCTAGAACGAAAAATCGAAACCATAACAGAAGGCGGCGAAAAATATGCACATTCCATCGTTGTTGTTGACTGCTTTGTGTAGCTCCTGTATACCTTTTCGATACCAACAGAGGACAGTGTGCATTGTTTTCCGAATCCAGTCGATGATGTTTTTCTATCAGATCAATGTAGGGGTGGAACGAACGCGAGCTGTCTTTGATAGCGGTGCATCCCGAGCAGGAACGCATAACAAGCAAAATATTTTCTCTCAATTGAGAAACAACAATTTAGAAACAAAAATAATTTTGGTTTCTGGGCTTATAGCCTTTTGGAAATTATTTGAAAAAAAAACTTAGAAGCATTTTGGCATTTAGTTTTTTTCCATACTTCATTCAGATGGTCAGTATTACAAATTATTTTGTATAGAATACTTTAGTTAGGTATTCTGCAGCAATTTTCTTCTGCTCGGGATGTCATTCATTGGTCCAATGCGTGAATCTTGTACCATTTCCCACTAGAGACACAGCAGCACTGCAGCAGCCAGCAAACAACACTCTGCATAATTCTCAATTAGTTCCTTCGCCGATGCAATTCGCCATCGTAGAACGAACAGAAGGTCATTTCCAAACTGTCATCCCTTTGCCGAGATGCATCTGACTCTGGAGTCGTGTTTATCCAGGGCACGTCGTTACCAGCATGAAAAATGTTCAGCAGAATGAGGCGCCCTCAATCGAAGACCTCCCCGAATCCAGACCACATCAACAGCGCACTTCATTCATCTTTTCTGCACTTTGCATTTTTATGTTCCCCTCGTTGGCATGCTGCAGGGCAGCGGTTTGCAGATTGTGGTCCCCGGTCCACTTCTATACCTATCTACCAACTTTCGACTTTTGGCTTTAAAATATCCTAAAATTATCTAAATTCAAAGTTGATTGAGATGAATCAACCTATATTTGGATTTAATTTTTAAATCAAATAACTAATCAATGGGTTGGCTTCTCATTCATAGAATCGCGTGGGTGTCTTCATTTATTTGAATATCTTCAGCGCAATTATATTTCGAGCATTTTACTATTTTCGATGACGGCTCTTATCTGAAATTTGTACGTGCACCTTAACACGTCACACGTGCGCCATGTACAACTTTGTACAAGAATTTAAGACCAAATAAGCAATTTGTCACACAAAAAAAAACATTTGCTATGTTGTCTAAGTTGAAAAAAATCTATAATATTTCGAAACTGCTGTCGTTTGCATCAATTTCTTGAAATATTTAGCAAAAACCCATATACAGTTTCATTTGAATCCGGAATTGTTTAAGTTTTATCCTAAATCAATGAAATCAAATCTTTTCAGATAAGAATTTATTATTTAAAAATGATATCAAAATGTATAAAGTGATAACTAACCTTGGCCTTCCTTAGCCAAGTGGTTAGAATCCGATGCTATAAAGCAAAGCCATGCTGAAGATGTCTCAATTCTCTGTTGGAAATTTCCTTGACTTCCCTAGGCATAGAGTATCATCGTACCTGCCACACGATATACGAATGCGAAAATAACACAATAAGCTGAGAAGCAGGCTCTGTCCCAGTGAGGACGTATTGCCAAGATGAATAAAAACTTACAAAAGGCTTACTTCACGATTTTCGTTGCAATTATTGCATCCATTTACTCATGTTGATATCAGACGCAGTTGCGGCAATGAACAAATGCTCCGCACAATCATTTTATTAACACTTCAGTCGTCGCGCTGTTGTATTTTGTACAACAGTGGTGAAAAAAACCTCGCTTCTCGTACACAGCATCAACGTGGTGGTTCTGACGGTGGCAAACCGCGCGACGACGGAAGGGTTAAGTACCTATATGAAGTGTTTCGCGCGCCACAAAGTTTGAAAACCCCTACTCTTAGGGATTTGCATATCATTCACTTACAATAAGCAATCGCTTCGCTTCATCGCATTCCTGCATGTCGACCACGCCGCGCTTCCCATTGGAACTCGTGCAGGGCGGCGACATTGTAGATATGGTTATTTAATTACCGTCGGCTGCACATATATTTCGCTTGGTTTTACGGCCTCTCAGCCGAGGATAGAGTGGTCTGCTTCCTCGGGGTGTGACAAGTTTGGATGGGATGCAAAACGTAAGACGCGGATGTAAGGATGGGACTCTGCGACCAGGGTCGTGATGGGCACTCATTACAATTCATCGCCACTTGAGCATAAATCCATTACATTACAAAGCCGTGGCCGTGGTCAGCGGTGGAAAAGACAGCCATAAACACTAGACAAATATTAAAATAAAATATAAAAGATGAAAAAGAGGTTTAATATCCCTTTCCGGATCCTGACAAGTATCGTGACTAAATACCTTAGGGATGAGCAGTTTCTTTTTTATTTCATATTGAAACCGCACTATCGGTATCGCTCAACCGTGTATATGCTTCAGATTAGGTATTTATCGGTTACCAAAACAAATTCCCATATCCAAACTCCCAGCGTTTTCTTGTGAAATTGCAGAGCACTCCTCGGCTTCCATAAAGCAAGTAATTCCTCAACATTTCCCAAATTGACCTGCATTCGGGTGCACCAGTCCTAATTCAGTCTCAATTAGGTTTAGCCTCTACTATCTTTGTTACTGCTATCTTCTGACCCAAGGTCGGTCCTGCCATTTTGGGTAGAACCTGGATTGCGATTCAGTAGCGGCTCAACAAGCCACTATCACTTAGTCGCTAATCTACTTGTCCTCTACGATAGTGTCTATCGGATTTGGGTAGATCTTTTTTCGTCAAGGATTTTTCCATGTGAGTAGGTTGTGTCAACCTACTCACATGGAAAAATCCTTGACGAAAAAAGATCTACCCAAATCCGTCTTTATTCGATACCCTTATCTTCAAAATGAGCTGAACAATAGGGTTTCGAGAACAGTTCGACATGTCCGGTTGGAACCCGGGATCCAGTTCACCGGCGCCCCGCCGACTCAAAACCAGGGCTGTTGACTTTCATGATGAAGAAAAACTTGCCTGAAAGTTGTCACTAGACGAAGCTACATTTCATGTGCTCACTTCATCCCGTCGCAATGACGGAGCTCTCATGTGAGTAATTTTATTGTTGTTTTGCTATTGAAATTGGAATCAATTTTTGGAGAATTTAAGGTAGTAAATGTGTTTGATAAGTTAAGTGGATAAATGGCTGGGCATGGCGTACCATTGGTACCTCGCGTACCTACAGGAATAAAATAGACCCCTTTGTGCGTTTCTTAGCCTCTTGCCCAGCAACTCCAAAGCAACTGTAAATCTCTCAACTTCGTCGGGAGCACACGCATAGTCGCCGACGTGCTGAAGGACCGCGGATTCGGCATCGTAGCGTTGCAGGAAGTGTGTTGGAATGGATCAATGGTGAGATCTACCAGAGCTGCGGTAACACACACGAGTTGGGAACAGCTTTTATAGTGATGGGTGATATGCAAAGGCGCGTGATCGGGTGGTGGTCGAACAATGAGAGAATGTGCAAGTTGAGGCTCAATGGCCGGTTCTTCAACTTCAGCATAATAAACGTGCACAGTCCTCACTCTGGTAGCACTAATGATGATAAAAATGCTTTTTACGTGCAGCTCGAACGCGAGTACGACCGCTGCCCAAGCCACGACGTCAAGATCATCATAGGAGATTTGAACGCTCAGGTTGGCCAGGAGGAAGAGTTCAGACCGACTATTGGAAAGTTCAGCGCTCACCGGCTGACAAACGAAAACGGCTTACGACTAATTGGTTTCTCCGCCTCCAAGAATATGGCCATTCGTAGCACTTATTTACAGCACAGCCTTCCGTACCGATACACCTGGAGATCACCATAGCAAACAGAAATCGACCACGTTCTGATTGATGGACGGCACTTCTACGACATTATCGACGTCAGGACCTATCGTGGCGCCAACATCGACTCTGATCACTATCTGGTGATGGTCAAACTGCGCCCAAAACTCTCCGTCGTTAACAACGTACGGTACTAACGGCCGCCCCGATATGACCTAGAGTGGCTTAAGCAACCGGATGTCGCAGCTGCGTACGCGAAGCACCTCGAGACTGCATTACCGGAAGAGGGTGAGCTGAATGAAGCCCCTCTTGAGGACTGCTAGAGAACAGTGAAAGCAGCCATCAACAATGCAGCTGAGAGCAACGTCGGATACTTGGGATGGAGTCGACGGAACGATTGGTTCGACAAGGAATGTAGACAGATTCTGGAGGAAAAGAACGCAGTGCAGGCGATCATGCAGCAGCAAGAGACCTGACAGAACGTGGAACATTATAGACGGAAACGGCAACAGCACGGGTAGAAATCAGAATCCAAAAACAAGATTATGACTCATGATATCATGATTCCAGCGTGTTTTCGTCTTATGATGATGATACACCATGATTTGGACTCATGATATCATGAGTCAGATTGCCGTAACGCAACACACGCGTTAGGTTTTTGTAGCTGATCGCTCGGAATCATGATTCAAATGCCAAAAATGCTGAGTCGCGCATCCGTTTATGATCGACAAAATAAAAAAAGGTAAAAATAGCATACATTGAGATTCGAGCCAAGAACCTTCCGATTGTAAGCCATGTACTCTACCACTCAACCACCTTGTCATCTTGATAACAGAGTGATCAATACGAATGACATGAAGCAAAAAGCGCCGCTTAGTGTTTTCACACTGGATGTTACGCTTATGAGGAATCATGATTATGACTCCAGGAACCATGATTTGTGATCCTGATATTATGACCTAAACAATTTATGAATTTCATGATTTGTAAATCATGGTGTGGGGATCAGATATTTATCCGTGAGCAAACCCGCATTTTTCGGGAGAAAAACCGTCGCCTGGAGAAGACGGAGTGCGAGGAGATGGAATAGCTGTGCCAGTCTCAAGAAACACTTAAGTTCTATCAGAAGCTCAACGCATCCCGCAACGGCTTCGTGCCGTGAGCCGAGATGTGCAGGGATAAGGATGGGAGCATTTTGACGGACGAGCGTGAGGGAATCGAAAGGTGGAAACAGCACAGGCAATGAAGGACGTGACAATGGAGGAAATGCCTCCGTCAGTACTGCGGGCGATGGAAACCGACCAGCCCCCACTTTGAGGGAGATTAAGCATGCCATTCACCAGCTCAAGCACAAAAAAGCTTCTGGTAAGGATGGTATCGGAGCTAAGCTAATAAAGATGGGCCGGCAGAGGTTGGCCATTTGTCTGCATCGGCTGATAGGCACAGTCTGTGAAACAGAACAGCTACCGGAGGGATGGAAGGAAGGGGTATATGCCCCATCTACAAGAAAGGCGACAAGTTATATTGTGAGAACTTTCGAGCGATCGCTATTCTAAATGCGGTCTACAAAGTATTATCCCAGATCATCTTCCGTCGTCTGTCACCTGTAGTAAACGAGTTCATGGGAAATTATCAAGCCGGCTTTGTTGACGGCCGATCGACAACGGACCAGATCTTTACTGCACGGCAAATCCTCCAAAAATGTCGTGAATACCAGGTCCCAACGCATCTCCTTTTCATAGATTTCAAGGTGGCGTACGACAGTATCGACCGCGTAGAGCTATGGAAAATCATGGACGAGAACAGCTTTCTCGGGAAACTCACGAGACTGATAAGAGTGACGATGGAAGGTGTGCAAAATTGTGTGTAGGCAAACACTCCAGTTCATTCGGATCCCGCCGAGGACTACGACAAGGTGATGGAATTTCGTGCCTGTTGTTCAATATTGCGCTAGAAGGTGTTATGCGGAGAGCCGGGCTTAACAGTCGGGTAACGATTTTTACGAAATCCAGTCGATTTGTTAGCTTCGCGGATGATATGGATGGACATTGTCGGCCGAACATTTGAAAAGATGGCAGACCTGTACACCCGCCTGAAACGCGAGGCAGCAAAAGACAAAGTACATGATAGCTGGTGGGGCCGAGCGCGACAGGGCCCGCCTAAGTAGCAGTGTTACGATAGACGGGGATACATTCGAGGTGGTCGACGAGTTCGTCTAGCTTGGATCCTAGCTGACGGCTGACAATAACGTTAGCCGTGAAATATGGAGGCGCATCATCAGTGGAAGTCGGGCCCACTATAGCCTCCACAATTCACACCCGCGTCAAACGTACCATGTACAAAACACTCATAAGACCAGTAGTCCTCTACGGGCATGAAACGTGGACGATTCTCGAGGAGGACCTGTTTAGATGTTAACTAAATAAATGAAAAATGATATACGTGAAAAGTCATAAATTCGTGATGTTCTCTTATGTGGAGTATAAAACATGTATATTTTTGGTTCATATATCACATTTTTTTCAAGTGTTTTCTAGCAAAGTCAAATAGAATTTTGAATTAAAATTTATGTGAAACATCTCAGATGAAATGTATCTACTAATCAACCACGTATTGCCTTTGCATTGGTCTTTGTTGAATATCATCGTTGGCACCTGTTTGCAAATTTCCAGACTTTCTGTCACATCCAATTTTCAAGGTGAAGAAACTTTCTGCATAATTTTGATACCATCATAGTTGTATGACCCTTTGTAAAGACATGTATTGCTACCTTAGATTTGAAATTGTGGGTCATCCTCTTGTCTATCGTCTTCTGAACTTTTCCAATTGTCATCGAGAGATTGATTTGATTGACCAACGTAGACCTCATTGTCGATAGGAAAACCGACTTTGTGAACGCCAGCCTTGCTCAGTGTGTTAACCGGATCCTTGGTAGAGCCTAACGAAATCTTGAGTTGGTTGTCTCTGCTGGAAAACACCAAATCGATTCAAAAATTCCTTAGCTTAGCCCGTCATTCGTTTTGGCGGCCATGTTGACATTGAAGCTGAGCGGTTCCACGCAAAATCGTCCATAAAATGCTGAAATCTGACATGTACCATTCCGATTTGGATGAAACTGCGCAGATGTATTAAGTATATAAGACGAAAATTATCTCATATAATTGGGGATCGTTTAGAATCGAGAGTAACTTCTGATAAGGGCGTATGTATTTTGGCACCACCATTTAAAAAAAATTGTACCTCGGAAACCGTTTGTTATAGAGAAATAGTGTCTGAGGAGAGATGGTAGAAAATCAAATAGGCTTTGTAAAAAAAATATACACTGAAAAAAAATACTTTTATTTTCATGAAAAAAATCGAGATTAAACCTCAAAACACAAATTGCAAAAAATAGGTATCTTCGATTTTTTTCAATTTTTTTCTGTAAAGTTTCAATGTAAAACCAGATGTTTTAAGCACAGTTTCAACATGGTGCAATCTAAAACAAAAAAGTTTTTCAAAGAGCAACTTTAGTGCATTTCTGAAAATTCAATTTCTGGCCGTAGAAAAGACGTTTTGATGCTGTAATATGATTCTTCATCTAAAAACAATTCAAAATGCTGATAACAATGATCTTCCTAAAACTAGCCGTTTTCTAGATATTTAGGATTCAATTATATTAATATCATAAAACTTAAGAAAATACGCCCGTTTCATAAGTTACTCCAGATGCTCCACCAACAATGTTACGTTTATCTCTTTCCACATTAATATCCCATGTTTTAAGGGCAGTTTCAACATGGTGCAATTTTAAACAAAAAAATTTTTTTAAGGGCAACTTTTGGTGTATTTCTGAAAATTCAATTTCTGGTTATAGAAAAGGCGTTTTGATGCTGCAATATGATTTTTTATCCAAAAACAATTCAAAATTCTAATATCAATGATCTTCCTATAAGTTACCGCTTCACGATATTTGGGATTGAATTATATTAATATCATAAAACTTAAGAAAATACGCCAGTTTCTTACATTATTCCAGATGCTCCGTCTTTTCTACGGCTAGAAATTGAATTTTCAGAAATGCACCAAAAGTTGCTCTTTGAAAAACTTTTTTTATTTTAGATTGTACCATGTTTAAACTGTGCTTAAAACATCTGGTTTTACATTGAAATTTAACAGAAAAAATTTGAAAAAAATCGAAGATACTTATTTTTGCAATTTGTGTTTTAAGGTTTAATTTCGATTTTTTCATGAAAATAAAAGTATTTTTTTTCAGTGTATATTTTTTAACAAAGTCTATTTGATTGTCTACCATCCCTCCTCAGACACTTTTTCTCTATAACAAACGGTTTCCGAGGTACATTTTTTTTTCAATGGTGATGCTAAAAATACTTACGCCCTTATCAAAAGTTACTCTTGATATTAAATGGTCCACCAGTGGAAAAAACTTATTCTTTTATATCGAAACTATGTGCAAAATTCCATTTGAATCCAAGGTATTCGAGTTTCATCGTTTACCGATTTGGCGTGGAACCGCTCAGCTCGCAATTTCAAAGTAATAAAAATCTGTCCTCATAGTTGATATCGACACGAAAAAGTATCACTATATGCGCTTACATGCAGAAAGTATCCTGATACTTTTTCAGGTACGTCACTGCAATACCAACTAGACTACCCAGCCAACCAGAATGTACGTATAATGAAATCACCTTTTGCGTTATGCGATGCTTATTTGCGCAAAGTTTCAAGTATAAGATGATGTGAAAAGGCCTTATACGTACAAAAGTGGAGGCGCTATACGTGCATATTTTGTATGGTGAAAAATAACATGCTATGCGATTGTGTAAATTTTCTTGCAAACTAGTCTGTACTTTTATGCGACTTAATTTATCATAACAAAATTGATTTGACAGCTTCTATGGATTGATCCGACTTACTTTGTACGACTATACGGGACGAAACGTAATGTTCAAATGAACTCAGAAAATAGTGTTTTATGCGAGGAAACTCATCGATCAAACGATTTCATCTACCATGTTGTGCGAGTGTGATGAAATTTGTGCAAATAAACGACTTTGTTCGTAGACTGTTATGCGACTTCTGGTTGTCTGGGTAGGGCTAGAGCACATAAGGAGCGGTCCATTAATTACGTAAGACATTTTTCGAGATTTTTCAACCCTCCCTCCCCCCATAATAAGATTTTTTGTATGCAAATCCAAAATAAATTGTATGGTGCGTAAGAGATCTCAAACCCCCTCTCCCCCCCATAAACCCTTACGTAATTAATGGATAGCCCCTAACATAAGTGGAACTCGAACTCAAAAAGTGGCACCCACTTTAGTATTTGCATGCTAGTATAAGGACATTGAAATGTCAAAATAGTTATACCACCAATATATCAATCGACATTGTATTGAAATGAACCAAAGATAACATATATCCAGAGTAGCAACGAAGGGAAAGGAAATAACTATATATGGTACAACTTTAGAATCAGATTTACCCCCCTCGTATTTGAGATTATTGATTTAATTTATAAGGTATCTACAGTCGCCTCTCCACATCACGATATCGAAGGGACCATCGAGATAGGGAGAGATCGAGACAAAGAACTAATTTTTGATAAATACTAGATTGAAAAACACTCCGTTGCCAAGAAAGTAATACACAAACAAACGTCATTTTGCGCTCCTAATTTGTTTTGAATCCCAAAATGTTGGTCTAGTAACCTTCGATATTGGCCATATCGACATACGGAGAGTAAATTGAGAACGAAAAATCAACAGAAACACATCGAGACATGGAGATATCGAGATAAGGAGGATATCGAGATATGGAGAGTGAAAATGTATGCAGACTGAAGGGACTTATGAAATCATCGACATAGGGAGAGATATCGAGATGTAGAACATCGAGAAGTGGAGAGTCGACTGTATGTTGTTTCAAGCACATTGTATTTTTTAGGCTAATGTATGGAAGGATTTTGTAAAGCAAAAGCTTTTTTATGTTATGAAACAGGAAGTTTTTTGATATGAAATAATATTTTCGAAACGATTACATTTTGTGGTTATGAAACATTAATATTGTATAGCATGACAGAAAACAATTTCATTTTATGACAAAAATAATTTTGTTTCATCTTCAGACATTTCTTCCCAACGTTGTCGACCGTCCCCCGATCTTAATATATGTAATCTTTGCAGCAAGTGGTCTACTGCTCGAAACATATGGTTTTTGTTTACCATTGGCAATGACAGTTCGATGTCTTCTATACTAGATATACCACTTTCCAGCAGCTGGAAGTGGGTACAACTTTTCAACTCGCTTTCACATCTAAGTTCCACATATGTTATGTGGCTAGAGTCTGCATCCTGTGGGCGCTGAGATCTTATGCTGGAACGAATGATTCGATATATAGGGGATGACTCTATCGATGTTTGTAGCATCCTATAGATTTTGAAGTTAAACGATGAATTTTCTTCCCTGATGACAAGCAGATCCAAAAACGGTAGTTTTCGCTCCTTCTCCTCCACGTGGGTGAACTTGATATCTTTGCGTACGCTTTTGATTGTATTCATAATCCTAGGTAGGTCCTTCCGCTTGATAATGCTGCAAATGTCATCGATGTATCTCCACCATTTATCCGGTAATACTTACTCCTTCTTTACTTAAATTTTCCTTTAGATTCACCATGAATGGTTAACACAAAATCAAAGAGAGAGGGTTTCCCATTTGGGGCACCATCATATCATCATCCACGATGTTTCCTGACTCTCATAGCTTCAGGGAGAACTCCTGAGTATTATAACTGACTTAGGAGGGAAGGGATTCGGCATACTCTGGAATTACTTGATAAACCATTTTTTGGGGGATCCGTCTGCCAAAATAATTTCTCGCATCTTTTCCTGGTTTTTTAATTTTTGGATTCGTGGAAGAATGGGAATTGCCACTCTCACTAATAGTGAAGAAAGTTATAGGCGGGGTTTCTTGAGCATAGGCATTAGCATGAGCAGGAGCACAGATGACTGCTTCGTAGTTGCACCCCTTGATTGACTAAACGATCGAAGTTGCACAAATCTAGAGTTCAAGGTTTACAAGTCAATGACGGCATCTCCGCAGTTGTCATGGAAAGTGATAGAATATTGCGTTAGTGGAATATGGTAAGGATCTGGGGCTCACATCAAATGTATGCTAGAATAAGGGCGTAAGTCGCATGATCAATTTCTCTTCATCGATTCTCTCGTCTGTGACACTTTAATTCACAAGATGAAAATTTGTCAGCATTTTTTTCACTTATTGGAAAAAATTAGATAAGATAAGATGAAAAAGTTGACAAATTTGCATCTTGTCACTTTAATTCACGGAATAGAGGATCGATTAATGTCCATTGCTCGCCTGACTCCTATATTGATTGTTTTTATACACATAAAATATTCCGACTAGGGGAATTTTCGTATTGACGGCAGTCTAAGCAGATGCAGCGTTTCTTTTGCAATTTTCTCGGACATCAGCAGACAAATGACCTGTTTGTCTGTTTACATTTATGCGCTGATCAATTCTCTATCACTTCACACGGGCAGAATTGTTAAAAGCTTTTTGGTAACGTTTTACAACGCTTCGAACAGGTCTTGTCTGTGTGACTATATTATTTTTTCGGCAGCTTTTCCATAAGCACTGTAGGCGAATCTCTTCGGCAGCTCTGAATCAGCCGTGTTTTGAGGCGAGTTCGTTTGACTTGATCACATCTTTGGCGAAATTGTTTGTTCAGTCTCGGAAATCTCGTCAGTGAGAAGCTGAGAGAACAAATAATGATCTGAATCTGAATCATTGGTGTGTATTGTTAGAAAAATACTGTGTATTTGGCGTTTCGAATTTGGTTGCCAATAATAGCCGAATGGTGCCGAATCCGTAAATTACCTCCTCTTGTTTCTTCAAGCTAAATATCACTAAAGTTGTCAATATTGTTTATGAAAACACTATTTATTGAGTTTCATGACACCCCTACTATATTACTGCAAAATCCATAAGAATGCATCATACAAACTTTTTGCTTCGATAGGATATTTCCCAAATCCCCCTTACCAACATTCGAGTCAACCTTTCAGATCTAACCCGTGATCCTGTTCAAAAGTAAAAAGTATTACCTACCTACATATATCCATTTCAACCTAGTGTCGGTCGATGGGCTTCAAGTTTATGGACGTTTTTATTAATATTTAAATTAGCCTAATAAAAGTGTGCAAATAATACCGTCTGGTGCAAACGAACCTCCGTCAGTCAGTCCGACAAATGGATCTCTTCGGCATGGTCAGTCACCGACACCAGTCACCACCACCGTCGCCGCCGTCGTTGGGACAATAAAAAGAATATGTATATTTATTAGCGAGCTGCTTATGCGCGGAGGAAAACCAGCCGCCGAACCATCTTAAGTCCGGAGGCGATCTGGGAAAAATACACACCGCACGAACGCAAGGGAAATGATAATTATATGCACTCCTCTTGATTAGATGGAGTGCTATTTTCATTATTACTTTTTGTAGTTTTAATTGGCGCATTATTGCACCCGGTTCGGTTGGTTTGTATTCGGTTGACAAATAGGAAACCGAAACCGAGGGACTGCAAGCTTGGCCAGCGTTTCTCGAATAATAATGGAAACAATGCAAATTTGAATTAATTGGTTTGACAATTGAATGCATGGCTTTTCGTAACAATCATTACAGAGATAATGCTGACTCTTTTTGAATACTTATCAATCGCTTTGTCAACCGTGAAGAGAACTTTGACGTATTATATGAAAACAAACTTTAGAGAGTCCGTCTTTTGCCATAAATTAAGCAATGTGAGAGGACCCCGGAGCCTTCCTTAGCCGAGTGATTAGAGTCCGCGGCTACAAAGCTGAAGGTGTCTGGGTTCAATTCCCGGTCGGTCCAGGATCTTTTCGGAGCTGAAATTTCCTTGACTTCCCTAGACATAGTGTATCAACGTACCTGCCACACGCTGTACGAACGCGAAAATGGCAACTTTGGTAAAGTAAGTTTTCAGTAAAGAGTGCTCATAAGAACATTAAGCTGAGAAGCAGGCTCTGTCTCAGTGAGAGCGTTACTGTCAAGAAGAAGAAGAAGAAGAAGAAGCAACCTAAGTTTGCATATTGCTTTTTCAGGTATGCTAATGATCCATTTATTTAAAAAGCTGTTTTTGAAACTTCTCTTCTTAATTAAAATAGCATTTTTAATTATTAATTTTCTTCATATAGATAGAGAGAGCTTTGGCACCACATCTAGAAATTTACCAACCCCTGTGTCAGTCTAGTCGGTGGTACCGGTTCGCAATGACATATTTCACCAACTAACAGCAGGAATTGCATGATAAGTGAACCAAGTGCTGCTTATAATCAACTGCAGCTTCAACGTGGTTGAGGGCTTTGTGAACTCTAGTGTGTAGATAGAGGGAACGCGCTAATCCTCAAAATTGAAATAATCATCCTCATCTCCGGAGATTATTAAATTTCTCCCGTGTGCAATGCAGGTTCCCCGGTGATATAATTATTTGTTTGCGTTGAGGTGACTCTGGCTTCGGCTGTTGTCACAATGTTATCATAAAATTATTCAAAACGACACCCGGCATGGAATTAATTTGCCGATAGTGATGCTAGGAATAATTCGTTCTTGGGAATTATTACACCATGAAACGCTAGTATGAGCCATCCCTAAAGCGGTTTTATGGCACAAATTCAATCTCCGGATTCACAAAGAGACGTGAAATTAGGTGCAGATAAAATAACGATTTCTACTCTAATGGTCCGTCATTGATTTCAAAATTTTCAAAAGCACTTTTTTCGCTCAAAATTAAGAAAATTTACAGGAAAATGTGTTCACTGTATTTTATTCTCCAGCCGAAACACAGTGAACACATTTTCATCGGAAATGTTTTGGTCTTGAACCGAATAACTGCTTTTGAAGTTTCGATGATGACGATGATTACGATGACGGAGCGTTGAACGTTAAGATATCATGTCATATACAACATATCAAAAACTCAATTTGTTTTTGTTGTAAAACATATTCTGCAATAATTTTGCTTTATTTATAATAGGGTTTGTTATACTATTCTATTATTTAGTGTAAGCTTGTTAAGATTATATTGATCGCGTAAGGCTGAAATTCACAACTTTTGGCCCCATCCCCCTCCCCTTCGTAACGCTTTTTGTAAGGAAAACTACAAGCCTATTACTCCCTGGTTTTCGGATGCTATATTAACCTACTTAATTTTGTTTTGATTTTGAGACGTAACCGACAATATTTTGTTAGCGTTAGCGTTGTTACGGTATACTTCGTAGATTGGATACTAGCAACATTCGTGTTTCTTTTTAATAATCACATCCTAATATCCTGCTTTCAGGAACAAGGAAGGGGAGTATACCTTGTTCTAATCATAAACAAGAATATTAAAAGCATGAATATCGCTGTTCCCGGCCACGCCCATCTTTACCGTAACTTAGGATAGGGCAAGGATATGTTGATGTAGCACTTACTTAATGAGAGGCCACCGACTCAGCGATGCCCTCATAAGTGCTACGGAGGTGGGGGTTTGAAGGGGTATGAGATCACGTCAGGATTCGCATGAAAAGCTAGCGATGGACCCAGAGCATTTGTGATTAGGTGGTAATTATTTAGTCTTTTGAATGCCGGCAATCAAAAGAGAAAGCAACAGTTTATTGTATAAATAGTATTTGGAGTAATGATTGTCGGTTGTGCGGTATTATTTTTTTTTTTTTTTTTGCTCAATAGCCAGTAAAGAGCAAAACCGATCCCTACAGGGTCATCGTTTGTAAAAAAAAAAAAAAGAAAAAGGGTTTTTTAAGTTGAAAACTTGATCAATTGGTCACCACCAGAAAGCAGTGCTGTAAAACGGTGAACAGAGTCTCTTCAGGCACAATAGAAAAATGCTACCGCATCGGTGGTTCCTTTTATTCATATATCATTTTATTTTGATTTGCATTCATGCATCCGATTCCCTGTGTTATTTCTACAATAACACCATATATCGGTTGTTTTTATCAATACTGTCGTACTTTAGTTTATAATCTATCTATTATAATCATAATCCACCCAACTATTTACAAAAATAGCTATTAACGGAAAAAAGAACGGCTGTGAGCCGACTCTGCTCATCCAGCAATCACGCTCTTTTTACATTTGCACGCTAAACTTGTCACGCTCAGAAATGAGTGCCGAGTACACAAAATCAGCCTCTCTTCATGCAGCACAGATTCTGTGCAAAGGGGGCTGTACACAGTTTTGAGAAAACGGTGGTAAACAAACCGAATGAGTGAAATGCGCACAGAGGAGGAACGCTTGGAATGCGGAATTCGCGTCCATTTTTGTTTTGCTTCTGAAAACATTAAAAAAAACATTCAAATTTTCAAGTTTTCAGAGATTTTTTCATTCGAATAGCCGAAGCGGAAGCAAATGGGGAAAAAACTTCAACATTTGTGACCATCTTCCGGCTTTTCGCCTGAAAAAATCACAGCGTGTGTTTTGTTCTGGATCTCCGACGCAAGAATCTGTGAGCAAATCCGTCGCTGCACGCTAAGCCTGCTCAACGTAGCGCATGTGTAAAAACTACACAGAATGAGGCAACCAATGCAGGACTCTCTGGCTGAGTGAAAATTCTGTGTAAGTCGCACTCATGCTGTGTGTAGCCGATGTGTTGGCCTTCGGCTGTGCGGAGATCGATGGAAATGGAACTGTCAATCTCTCCCGCGCAGCAGCAAACAGTTGGCCGTTGGTAAGATGGGGAGTTTTCTGTGATTTTTTCAGGCGAAAAGCCGGAAGATGGTCGCAAATGTTGAAGTTTTTTCCCCATTTGCTTCCGCTTCGGCTATTCGAATGAAAAAATCTCTGAAAACTTGAAAATTTGAATGTTTTTTTTTAATGTTTTCAGAAGCAAAACAAAAATGGACGCGAATTCCGCATTCCAAGCGTTCCTCCTCTGTGCGCATTTTTTTTTTTTTTTTTTTTCTTCTAAGCAATGGGGGGATAATCTGCTCAACAGACGCCGTGTGGGGTTAGGGACCATTTACTACATGCAAACAGTAAACAGGACTACACCCCCGACCCACTAAACCATTTCCATTGCCGCCAAACCCTTCGTCTCTCCGGGACCACCAAGAAGGCATTGCTTCGAAGAGGGGCTATTGCACATCGCATCCTCCAGGTTAGCTGCGTAGCCATGCAGCAACGAACATCGATGACACGCTTAGGGGGGTCCACCAAGGTAGCATGCTGGCGCTTTGCCAGCTTCCCAAGTGGTCCTCACCTCCCGTTGTCCGCTGAAAGCGGGCAGGGTCGACCACTACGCCCGCGCCCAGCTGCACCGCAGGTATCAAGAACTGATACTGCGGGCTTCGCAATTTGACCTACTGAAGGCTCAGGCCCTATCAGCTAGCACCAGCTGGGATTGCTGACGAAGGGGCCTCCACCTGCCCCGAACAACCAGAGGCTCGTATCCACCCAGTAGGCCGGCGCCACGACAGCAGCGCTACCAGGATGTTCTCCCCGCGGCCACTTAATCGCTGTAAGGGTCGATTTCGACCGTAGGGCACCGGTATGACCTACGTGGCCGACTGCGAACCCTTGGACCACCTGTTGTTTAGCGTCTGCACTAGCCACTCCTCGAGTCCACTCGCCACCTCCTTTGCAGTTCCGAGACGATGTGGGTGATAGCCGATGAAACGGCATTCCAGCCAAACTCGTCTTCACACATCCTCTGGACCAAATTGTCCGGAGTCGTGTCCCGACCGCATGTGGCTAACATGCGGTCACGCATTGTGCGGAAACGCGGGCACACGAACAAAACGTGTTCCGCCGTTTCCTCTAAACCTGCACAAACTGGACATTCGGGAGAACCCGCATGACCGAAACGGTGTAGATACTGTCTAAAGCAACCATGGCCCGAAAGGACCTGTGTCAGGTGGAATGTTAGTTCCCCAATGGCGCCTATTGACCCAGATATCTAACCTCGGAATCAACCTGTGAGTCCACACTCCCTTGGTGGAACTGTCCCACGCACGCTGCCATTTGACCATGGAGGCCAGTCTGGCAGTCCTGCGTATGCCTCTTGTGCCGCGCATTTCGAAGCACTCTATGTCTTCCATGATAAGGATACCAATAGGCATCATACCGGTGATGACACAAAGTGCATCGTGTGACACGGTACGGTACGCGCTCGCAACCCTCAGGCACATTAGCCTATAAGTACTCTCTAGCTTGCTACGGTAGCTCTTGGTACTTAAGGCCGTGCCCCAAGCCGGGCCACCATACCTCAGTATGGACGAGGCGACACTGGCCAGAAGCTTTCGCTTGCTGGCGTACACCGCAGAGCTATTGGACATCATCCGGGACAGTGCCACAATAGCTGTGGAGGCTCTCTTGCAGGCATAATCGACGTGGCTACCGAAGGTAAGCTTGTCGTCGATCATCACCCCCAACTGTTTGACGGAGCGCTTCGAAGTGATCGTGCAGTCGCCTACACTGATCACCGCTTGCTGCACCGACTTTCGGTTGTTGACAACAACCGCCTCAGTTTTGTGGTGAGCCAATTCCAGTTTCCTGGAGCTCATCCACTCCTCCACAATTGCGATCGAGTGGGCTGCAGTCAATTCCACTTCTTCGATCGATTCACCGTAGACCTCCAGCGTAATATCGTCGGCAAAGCCAACGATGACCACACCCGCCGGGAATTTTAATCTCAACACCTCGTCGTACATGACATTCCATAACACCGGGCCCAGGATGGAACCTTGCGGGACTCCTGAGGTTATGTGAAAGCACTTCCGACCCACCTCTGTGTCATAGACTAATACCCGATTCTGGAAGTAACTTCCGAGAATCTTGTACAGGTACTCGGGTATCCCCAGACGCAGGAGCGCATCGGCAATAGTCGCCCAACTGGCACTATTAAATGCGTTCCTTACATCCAGAGTCACTACTGCGCAGTAGCGAATCCCCCTCCTCTTACGCTGGAGTGCTATCTCAGCGGTTTTCTTAACCGTCAGAATAGCGTCTACGGTGGACTTCCCTTTCCGGAAGCCGAACTGGTTGCTTGAGAGACCATTTACACTCTCAGTGTACCTCAACAGTCTGTTGAGGATGATCTTCTCGAGCACCTTCCCCGCCGTGTCAATCAAGCATATTGGTCTATACGCCGACGGGTCACCAGGTGGTTTCCCCGCCTTTGGCAATAGTACCAGGCTCTGCCTCTTCCACGCATCTGGAAATACTCCCTCGTCCAGGCATATCTGCATAGCAGATCTGAACATACCGGGAGCCTCCAAGATTGCGACTTTGAGGGCCAGGTTTGGAACTCCGTCCGGACCTGATGCCTTCCCCATGCTTAGGGATTTTGCAATCCCTACAAGTTCCTCATCGGTTACTCTATCCTCATCGCCAGCCCCAATCCCCGGCTGTCCTACAAAAGGAGGCCATGGGCTAGGGTTGTGGCGCGGAAAGAGCCCCTCGATAATCCCCTCCAGCATCTGTGGAGATTGCTCCGTAGGAGCAATTGCACCTCTTGTCTTCGCCATAACGATCCTATAGGCATCACCCCACGGGTTCACGTTGGCACTCTGACAGAGTCTCTCAAAGCAGGCCTTTTTGCTTGCCCTTATCTCGGACTTCAGCGCGACTTTGGCAGCGGTGAACACCGCCCGTCGTTCTTCACGCTCCTGCTCGGTACGTGCTCGCTGCATCCGCCTCCTGGCCCGTAGGCAGGCACGGCGCAGGTTCGCAATTGCTTGAGTCCACCAGTACGTCGGTGGTCTCCCATTTCTAGGGTGGACTTTCCTAGGCATGGTCGCATCGCACGCACGCGAAAGCACCGCTACCAGTTCGTCCCCGCTTAGGCCGAGTAGGTTACGCTCACGACGGAGCGCCTCCCTAAGTACTTCGTCATTGAAGTACGATGTCTTCCACCTACGAGGGCTTGGCCGTGACCTAGCCGCTTCCTCTACGCGCTGCCTGCTGTTGTTGTAGTCGATACTGTAGCGAACCGCCAGGTGGTCGCTGTGAGTGTAGGCATTGTCTACCCTCCAGTTCGAACTACTCGTTAGGCCAGGACTACAAAAAGTAACGTCAATAATCGACTCCGCTCCGTTTCGGCTGAAGGTACTTTTGGTACCAACATTAGCCAGATCGACATCTAGTACGGCCAGTGCCTCTAGCAGGATTTGACCTCGCTGGTTCGTGATGCGGCTTCCCCATTCCACGGCCCAGGCATTGAAGTCACCCGCTATTACTACTGGCCTTCGCCCTGTCAACACGGTCGTCATGCAGTCCAGCATCTGCGTGAACCGCTCGGTCGACCAACTCGGAGGCGCATAGCAGCTACAAAAGAGGACCCCGTTTACCTTGGCGATCACGAAGCCCTCGTAGGTAGTAGACACCAACTCCTGGACGGGGTATTTACCCGTCGTCCATATCGCCGCCATTTTTCCGGATCCATCCACGACCCAGTTGCCGTTGCCGGCGGGTACTCGGTATGGGTCCGATATGATGGCGATGTCCGTCCCCCACTCAGCAACTGCCTGGTACAGCAGTTGCTGAGCTGCGTCACAGTGGTTCAGGTTCAGCTGCGTTACCTGCACTGTGACTTTTCGTTAATGGCTCGTTTGAAGGTCGGGCACCTTGAGCCTCCCGTTGGATGATTGTTGTTCACGGACTTGCCGGAACAAATCAAGCACTTGGGAGGGTTCTTGCAGCCTAGTGCCTTATGACCTTCCTCACCACAACGCCTACACAACTTGGTCCTATCAGGGCCTTTACAGCCCCAGGACTTGTGTCCTGGTTCCCTACACCTAAAGCAGTTCACCGGTTGCTCATGTATGTTCAGTGAGCATACTGACCAACCAACCTTGATCTTGCCTACCTTAGCGGACTTATTTGCGTCCGCCACAGGTAGGTGTACTAAGGCCACCTGAGTACCTGCCGGACCTTTCCGTAGCTGAACGGCAGCGGTGGGCACCTGAATATCGCACTGTTGCCGCAGTGCTGTGACGAGCTCTTCTGCGTTGGTGATCTCGTCAAGGTTCATCACCTTCAGAGTCACTGACTGCGTCAGAGCCCTCACTTCGACACCCTCGCCAAGGACCTCTTCCGCCAAACTTTTGTAGGCGGCGCCCTTGCGCTCCTTGTCGCGCTTAAGCTCGAGAATCATTTCACCTGTACGAGTGCGTCTGACACTGCGTACGTCGGCTCCAAGATCTGCGAGCTTCGCGTCACTGCGCATCGCCTTCAGGACTTCCGAGTACTTGGACTCTTCCGTCTTGATGATGATCGCATCACCCTTTTCGCGCTTGGCACCTACCCTCCTACTTTTCTTAGGCCTGGTATCCCTGCGCTCCTGAACTTCCTGCTTCTCCTTCTTCTTCTTTCTCACTACGGTTGTCCAGGGGGCGTCCCCCCCTGATCCGCCCTAACCTGTGGTGATTGAGGACCTCTCAAAGGTCGCAACCCCCTGTTCCCATCACTCCGTGAGGGGCCAGCCTTTTCGGGCCCACCCTTCTCGGCTTTCCGGGACGCCTGGCTGGGGTCCGATTTTCCGGCACTTCTGCCGGTTTTCGGGGTTAATATCCGCCTGGCCTTGCGAGCGCCGCCGGGTAGCTCCTCCCCTGACGGCTGCCTCGCGCGCTTCTGCGATTGCTTGTTGTAAGCATTCGCTTCCGCACTTTTGGGGCTACCCGCGAAGACGAAGGGCTCCGTCTGGGTAGACTTCGGCACCTTCAATTTCACGGGTTCTGCCGCAGCCACAGTCGCCATGGGTTCAGCATGGTTCTGCTTGGCCGCGAACATCGACTTACGAAGTCTGAACAGGGCCTGCTTGAGGTCCTTGCTGATGTTAGACTTCGAGGACGCAAAGTCAATTATGGAGTCGAGCTGCTGTGCAGCCACTTCCATCGCAGAGAGCCCATCTCTACTTTTATTGATGGCCCTCATCAACCACGCTCCATCCATAACCTCACCCGATGCGTTAGCCGGGGATGAAATATGGTTTCCAGCACTGGCACTACGTGCACTGCTGCCTCCTCCTGCTTCCGCTCTCCTCAACGGAGACCTAGCTAACCCACTTCTTGCGAAGGGGTTCGCTTCCCTACTATTGCTACTACCTGCACTACTACTATTATTTTGATTTTGGTTTAAGTTTGTATTCATGATTGGATCCCACGAGTAGCACGGGAAAAGAGGTCCACCACGCCAGAGCCCTGCATTAACGCGGTAAGGGACAAAATACTGTGAGGGGTGCCCAGGTGCCCCACAGGCTCCGTTAACGGCCGAACATCTTTTTCACCCCTTCGACCATTCATTCCTCAGCACGGTTTTTCGCATCACACCTTGAATTGGGGTTACCCCGTTTGGTGGACTCTTACCACCGGAACAGGTCGTCCGTAGTTCTATTCTATACGCCGGAACTACACGGCTGTGCGCATTTCACTCATTCGGTTTGTTTACCACCGTTTTCTCAAAACTGGGCTGTACACAGAATCTGTGCTGCATGAAGAGAGGCTGATTGTGTGTACTCGGCACTCATTTCTGAGCGTGACAAGTTTAGCGTGTGTTGGTTCGTGAGCGTGTGAGCGTGGATCCTGCTTAATATTGGTTCATTTTGCGTAGGTATGATTCGTTCCACCACTGCCAGCAAGTGACCAATCGATTAAATTTTTAACTCAAACGGATGTTCGGTTCTCCAGATACGCGCAAGAAGAACCTGTGTTTTAAAGCATGTAAAATTTGTGTTCGGGATATACCGTTTTGTCTCAAATTCCGAACCGACTCATATTCCGAACACTCGGTTTATGTATGACGATTTGGTTGAAATGTTTCGCTGAAATATGTCATCGAATAACCAGGAAATGGTAATCAATTGCAACTCAGTTTTATCGTCTTCACGCTAAACTTGTCACGCTCAGAAATGAGTGCCGAGTACACAAAATCAGCCTCTCTTCATGCAGCACAGATTCTGTGCAAAGGGGGCTGTACACAGTTTTGAGCAAACGGTGGTAAACAAACCGAATGAGTGAAATGCGCACAGAGGAGGAACGGAATTCGCTTCCATTTTTGTTTTGCTTCTGAAAACATTCAAATTTTCAAGTTATCAGAGATTTTTTCATTCGAACAGACGAAGCGGAAGCAAATGGGGAAAAAACTTCCACATTTGCAACCATCTTCCGGCTTTTCGCCTGAAAAAATCACAGAAAACTCCCCATCTTACCAACGGCCAACTGTTTGCTGCTGCGCGGGAGAGATTGACAGTTCCATTTCCATCGATCTCCGCACAGCCGAAGGCCAACACATCGGCTACACACAGCATGAGTGCGACTTACACAGAATTTTCACTCTGCCAGAGAGTCCTGCATTGGTTGCCTCATTCTGTGTAGTTTTTACACATGCGCTGCGTTGAGCAGACTTAGCGTGTTTAAATCTGTTTTATATCTTCAGAGTTGTGATGATTCTCATGTTCGAGGTCAGCAAAAGTAGCTCAGATAAATTTATTTGCGAAATTATTCATTTGAATACGATTTATTCGTGCTGTTAGTAGAAGTGTTCGGAATATGAGACAAAATGAACACAGTGTTCGGCATTTGAATCAAATTGTTTTTCAATATTTTAATGTTTAAACAATACTAAACAAGTTCAGAGAGTTTAGAACATTTTTATCGGCACACCCAACAGCTAACCGTTAGACTTTGCCAAAAAATTATTTTTTTTCACAAATATCAGCTTGTTTATGCCCATTAAATGCATTTGATGTCAGTGTTTGCCTTAAGTGTTTGGAATATGAGACAAAACGGTAAACAGCTTTAAAAATAATGTTTATTGTAACATCATGTCGCAGCATATCTTGAAAAAAAAATGAGAAAGTACATTTTACGACTACCACTTTAAAGTTTTTAAGTTTGAAAATTCTGTATCAGCTTCACGAGAAAAATCGGCATAAGAACACAGAAGAAAATTAAATTTTAAAACATTCACTTTAGCTTTCATAGTTTAATAATTACTGTAAGAAACTGTTTCATATATATGTTCCATACACGCATAACAGTCCCTAGAATATGGAACTGTTATGCGAGTATGGGCAAAGAAAAAATAAGATTTAAAGGAAGGAAACATGTATAACTAAATTGTAAAAGGATCAAAGCCAATAATAACTGCAACAGAAAGCATTTCAAAACAGTGGGGGTTTGAAAGAAGGGGAATTTTGTAATCAAAAATTTATAATGTAAATGACAGTATTTGCAGCATAACCCAAAAGAAGGAGAAAACCATGATTGGAACATCATCGGCAAAAATGCAAAAAAAAAATCATAAGAGCATGACTCAAAAGAATAGCCTATGTTTTCAAGAAGGTAAAGTTTATATTTAGAATATTATCAGTTTCAACATGTTAAAGATGTAAAGCTGCCTCGAACATCCTATATATGCAAGAAAAGTTAGTGATTAATAATTTTTTAAAACCGAGATTGATACTAACAGCGAAATTAAAAATAAATACATTTCAATTTGGAACAAGTTAATTCTCTAATTAAAAAATAAAATAATAATTTTGAACAAATGCCGGGATTATAAATTACAACAATTCGTAGATAAATCCTTGGCAAAATATTTGAAAAAAATCGTCTACTATGTGTCAGAAACCTTTGGGAATCTCCATAAACTATCGAAGGAAAATATTTAAGGAGCACAAATGTTTAAGGGATTGCTGGAAGTAGATAAACAATGAGGATTTTTTTTGGAGCTTCGAGGAACATTAGTAGATTTATTATCTCCTTTTCCCCAGCACCGCTGCTGCCTCACACCATCAGGATCACCAATCGGTACTTAAAGAACTGCGTAAGCCACTGACCCCGTCGTAGACCCACCAAGAGCGCCACGAAGTAAAAACCAATTCATAGTCGAATAAACCGTTTGACCGTAGATTAGTTTGAAGAAATCGTTTGTTAATAAAATACTTTAAATACAGCAACAGCAACCAATTGAACTAACATTTTGACGAACAATGAATTAACCCACACATGGTTGCTGCGACCATCAGTTGCTCGAACCGTGTATTGCTGTTTGCGTTTGACTTGCAAATTCAGTCAAACTGAGCTTCTAATGGGGTAACACAAAGTAACCCAAGGATACTTAGCAACCATGATGCATATCACCTCCAACCTAGCAAAGAAAATCAAATTTTGACTTCGCCTTCCTTGTTAAAAATCTCACCGCATTTGGTGTTCCCGCTATTGATATTTGCATTTCAAACGCACACAGCAATAATATGGACGAACAATTCGTTCTTACAGAACCTCGAACAGTTCACACGAATCTTTTTGAACGAGTGTAGTACACGACACTGAAGACGGCCTTACAGTTGAGATCGAAATACGCGTATCTGTCAAAGGATACAAACTCTAGTGGAATTAAATGGTATACTACTAAATTCGTTTTTTTTTTCCTTAAAAACATGTTTTTTGGACTTAAACCAACGAAATTGGCTTAAAAATTAAGTTAACATGTGTTTCTGGCTTAAACTCAGGCATTTGGTACAAAAATTGGAACAGGGCTTTAGGACCCTATTGAACAATCACTTCATCCTTAATAATATTTCCACGAATTACTTCACCAGATGCCCGACCTGTGCCATCAAATTCTTGCACTCGATCGATTTGAACTTGAGAATTGATCTATCGTTGTATTTGCAACTTATTCAAGATTCACTATGGTAGTATCAAATAAAAACTGAGCTCTAACCAACCTTCAGGATCACGACAATGTTTCGCAAATTTCGAGATATTAATCTTTTACAGTCTACTAAATTCAAAATTCAAAAAAAAAGATCACTTGCTTCTATTTTCATTAACTCTGGCCTTATTTTTCTCGAGACTAATGCCTTAATTTCTCTTACGAAGTAAGTCGTCACTGTAACCTTAATTATCTGAGCTGAAAGTCTCATTAATAAAAATAATAATAATAACTGTAACCTTAACGTCATAAGTGACTGGGCAGTATAGTCTAAGGCATAACTTTCCCATATGGAAAAACTAGGCATTGAGAAAATAACTCTCAGTTTTAAGTTTGATTTCTCATACAAATGTTCATAATTTTGTAGTACATTTTTGCACGCCATATTCATGCAGCATTTCATTTTGCTACTATTGATCAACAAAAATTCTGAACTTGAACACATTTCATGTTTAGCAGTTGCTATTCAGGTTGAAAGTTCATATCGAGACTGTTATGCCTTTCTTTTTCAATATGGGACTGCACCAACTTCATATTTTTCCACAACATTTTCGAACAAAGTGTGTAAATTTGTATATGCCTAGTAAAGTATATGTTGAAACATGAATGTTGCGATGAAAAAAGGTGTTGATTTGAAAATCTATATGGGACAGTTATGCTTTTATGGACAGTATACCGGGGTTAAGATTAAATCCCAGATTTTTGGTATGATACATAAGTGCTCTAACCACTACTCCAGGCCAGGCCAGTCCCCAAAGATCACTGTTCCGTATTGCTGATTCGTTTTATATGTAGTGTTTACTAAGCCAGTTTCTGAGAGTGAATTTCCTTAACACTCTAGATAAACAAAAATAAACTTCCGGATGAGTTTCCTTACACACCACATAGTCCAACCTTTTTTGTTGTGTTTTGTTGTGTTGGTAAAATTCACTCTATCTAGACGATTTTTATTACGCATCAGATAACAGTACCGATTTTCCTCAGACAATTTTCATTACCTGTCTCTGGGGGCAGTATTGTGGAAAAGTCAATTTCTCATAACTCACGCTTGAGATTTTTCATGCGAGAGTTGTCAATCACGCAACTCAGCAGCAAAAAAAAATCATGGATGAGTTGGCTCACCTGTTTGACTCATTGTCTCGTATTTCCACAGTTTACTGGCACAGGCAACTTGTTTCTAATCTGGTAAAATAATATTAATCTCTTCTAACGTAAACAACAATATTAGGTTTTCATGTGTTTGTGACGGGTTTTGTGACTGAATCATTGTTTACGATTTTAGTTGATGGAGTAATTTTGCATAAAAATCTCAAGCGTGAGATTTGCGAAGCAGATCTCTGACGGGAGAGCTTATTGATTGAGATTTGAGTGTGAGTAGGATGCGTAAAACTAAAATTCGGTGGCTGGTAAACATTTCGTCTGTGGAAAAAAATCGTTTCCATCGAAATACCCCACCAAAACATCCGCAAATGGCAAACGTTGTACTTTTTTATTTAAGACAATCATGATTCATCAATGGGAGACATCACATTGCCGTTTTCTTACACCAATATAATAGAATTCATTTGCAATTTTTTTATATTCAATTCTCAGTTTCAGTGCATCTAGTTGAAATTGAATTTTGAAATAACACCAACACCCTCTTTCTCGTCACATTTGCTCTCATAGTCAGATTGGCTTCGTGCTAGCGAAGTTTGGCTTTGTTCGTTTTTGCACTGATCGAGAATCATTCGGCTGAATTTTTAAGGTACTGCTATCAACACTATCTGGAAGTTGTCCCAACATGCCATTTTCCCGAGTGGTTTCCATTACACATCCTATTTCTTTCCGGATTGTCTTGCATTACACACCCTATCATTTTCGAGTATTTTGCATAACACACTAAACTTTTTCAGAGGGTTTCTAATACATACCTTATTTTTATTAGGTTGTTTTCATTACACACAGTTTTTCTAAGGTAGTTTTCATTTTACGCCCTATTTTTCCAGGGTGGTTTTCATTGCACACCCTATTTTTCTCAGGTGGTTTTCATTACAAACTATATATTTTTCGAGTGGTTTTCATTGCTTTTTTCAGGTCGTTTTCTTTACAAACCCTATTTTCCCGAGTGGTGGTCATTACACACCCTTTTTTTTCCCGGGTGCTTCTCATTACACACCCTATTTCCATGGTTTTCATTGCTCACCATATTTTTTCCCCGGGGGTTTTCATTACACACCCTATTTACACCAGGTGGTTTTCATTACTCACCATATCTTTCCCCGTTGTTTTTTTTTTAATTACGCACCTTTTTTCCAGGTGGTTTCATTACACACCCTATTTTTTCCCCCCGGGTGGTTTTCATTACGCACCCATTTTTTTGTTCTGAAGTTTTTCATTACGCTTCCATTTACTTTACCAGGGTGGTTTTCATTACGCACCCAGGTTTCCTGATACACTTTTCCATCGGTCGTTTTTTTTTATTGCACGCTGCACCTTACACACTCAATCACAAATTGCTTGCTGTAGCACTATGTTTTTGATCCGCTTTTTGATTGAACTACTATTCCGAATGACTCTTCCCACCTTGGCTTATCAATAAGCTCCTGGCAGGATCGCAAATTTAAATACTCCACAATCACAAATTGGGAGACTGTCAGCCATCTTATAACACTGTGGAAGAATCACCTGAAATGCGACTTACTTCACCGGAGATCTATCATTGACTGACGCACACACTAATATTACGATCATAGTATACGCATGCATTACCGTCTCAGCTGTCAGCCAGTAAAGGTAAAAGTATTAAACATACACACCCCACAATATTATTATGTGATTCTGGTCGAATCTATGCCCAAAAATTTCAAGGGAATTACGAAAAGATCTTGGACCGACCGGGAATCTAATACAGGCACCTTCAGCTTGGCTTTGCTTTATTGCCACGGATATTATCATTAGGCTAAGGAAGGTTCCAGGTTTCGAAACCCCTTGCTACCCTACAAGTTATGATCACAGCTACATAGATAAGCTGTTAACAGCTCCTGAACCTTTAATTATCACAATTTCTAGTCTAGCTGCCACTTGATGCACTTAAAAAATATTGATTTGCACAAATATGTACTTTATTCTTTTTTATCTGTTATATATTCACTTGTATTCATATCTGGAATTCTTATGAATTTTATGATTTCTATTATGGTCCCTCCTATTTTGTTTCCATGATATCCGTCGCTTAATATGCCAAAAGAACAATCGTATGCCAACCTAGCTAATTTTATGTGAAGAGCATGTTTTACCTGCCCACTTCCTTATCACCTGTAACAATGTTTATTCAAATGTATAAAGATAACACAGTCCAGCTCTTTTGTAAGACCTTTGTTGAGTTTGACATTGATTATTCGTGTAAAACTCCATACCAAAAGCGACTGCATGAGATATACCTTTTGAAAGCTCACATTCCACATTGCTATTGAAAGACCATAAGAATCCATTGCAATTAGCACCTCTAGCTGTGCAACTGCAAAAGCCACGGACCACCATCGTTCCGTTCCGTAAGTGGCATGCCCTAATAAATGCAATCAATAGGACCACCATCCATCCATCCATTTCATCTCGAACGTCAAATTTCCCCCCGATTATTCACGGACTCAGTCATATGCTAATCACTTTTATCAGTGTTTTGCCCCCGGTAGGTGCCCACCATCCAAAGAAACCATTATTCAGTTTCGGATAATAGCCCTGTGCTTCTCACTACACTGAAAGCTCCTTTTACCTAACGCATTTCAGGCATAGCAGCTTTAGTTTGGCATATACTTATGAATGTTTTGAACATTTAAGCTTGCGAACAAGCCAAGAGAGAGCCGGCTGTATTCTTCGTATGTCTTCTTGAACTCCCGAAATCCTTGAAGTACAGGTATTCAGATTTTCGAAGTTAACAAATGCTTATCCGGAGCTTTATCGTTGCAACCAGGATTTGAATTCTGAGAAAATTGAGAGAATCTCTCACTTATCGCTCTCTTTGACAATCATCATCCGCATCTCATAATGAGAACTTGTTTATCATCTTCTGCTACAGCTCTGACTAGATCGGGGAAAAACAGTGCTTGATAAAATCTATCTAAGCAAGCTCCAAACATTCTTCTTCTTCTTGGCATTACAGACAGAAATAGAGCCCGCTTCTCAGCTTAGTGTTCCTTAGTGGGGGCCCAGATAGCCGTAGCGGTAAACGCGCAGCTATTCGGCAAGGGTCGTGGGTTCGATTCCCACCGGTCGAGGATCTTTTCGGATTGGAAATTTTCTCGATTTCCCTGGGCATAGAGTATCTTATGAGCACATCCACAATTATTAACTGAGCGATTTCTTTGCCAAATTTACCATTTTTTTATGGTATTCAGTTGGAGCTGCCTGACAGCTTAACTTGTCAAGGCTGAACCCTCGGTCTGGCTTTTGCCAAGTTTTCCTCTATCAGGACCAATACTCAGACGGACTAGGCTATGGTGCCCACATGAACACTGTTTTTTTATTAGTATTGTGACGTGGTAGTTTTTTTAAATACTCATATTCCCTTGCTTCTGACAAGGGAAGGTCACGATGGTGTTACACGGGGTTTTCAACCGGACAATTTTTGACAGATTCTACATGTCGAAATATGAAAAACCCCAAAGCCTTTCGGGTGATGGAACAGTGGTGTAGCCAGGAGGGGCTCTGAAAGGGGCAATTTTGTACGTATATTATATTATTAGGCTTATTGGAAATTTGACAAAAATGTTTTTTCAATATCTATTGTGATGGTAGAGAACAGAATTGACATTAATTTATGTTTAAAATGTATTTTCCATGCCATAGGCGCAATCGGGATGGGTTTAGTATTGGTATACTATTCTAATAAAACCAAATTTGTTTTGGTGTCCATATTCCATGATGGTTACGCCAATGGCATGGAAAATACATTTTAAACATACTTTAATGTCAATTCTGTTCTCTACCATCACAATAGATACTAAAAAAAATATTTTTGTCAAATTTCCAATTAGCTCAATAGTATAATATACGTACAAAATTGCCCCTTTCAGAGCCCTCCTGGCTACACCACTGGTCCATCACCCGAAAGGCTTTTGGGTTTTTCATATTTCGACATGTAGAATCTAACAAAAATAGTCCGGTTGAAAACCCCGTGTAACACCATCGTGACCTTCCCTTGTGAGAAAAGGAAGCATTGTGAAAATCAGCAGCTCCATCAGATTTTTTTGTTTAGTGGTGTCATTACTAATACTGTCTAGTCGAAATGGTTTTGAATAATTTGTCATTTAACCCGTTAACGCCCAAGGTATCTCACAATTGGAATTCAACTACGTTTTTGTTATTCATAGTCGTATTCCTATAATTTAAACCTTATTTTACCACAAAATTTCAAGTCTATGGTGGGGATCCAAAAAAAATCTTGAAAGTGTGTCGTCCATATTTAGTTGCTCTATAAGTTTATTTTCGAGATTAATCAAATATATTTTCATGCTCTTCGAGCCATTACAATGTAAACAAGTTGAAAAAAACTGCAGGTGAGGGGTAATTGATAAATTACGTCACGTACAGAAGAGGAAGGAGGGGGTTACAAGGAAACTAACTAGCCATATAAAAATTGAAATCCATACAAAAAGTGTGATATAGAGGAAAATTGAGGAGGATGAATATTGCAAAACTTTGCGTGATGTAATTTATGGACGTACCCTGATAAAGAAATTGCAACATAAAGAATACAAATTTCAGAGGCGCAAGATGCATGCCAGAACTAAATCATTTAGTGACTTCAATTCAATTTTCTGCTCTACCACGTAAGTAAGATACAGACATACATACATTTCCATACATGTACATGTACAATTATGCACACTTAGACCCTTTATACCAAAAACAAAATAAAATCTTACGTCAAATATTTTGATTATAAAAAAACTTACAGATGTTTAAGAATAGTCTTTAAAAAGATTCTATAAAACTTGCCAGCTGATAATGAAAATATAACTATCAAAATATTTTTTCTGGGTCAAGTTATTAGTATACAATGTGGCTCGGATCTGACAACGATCGAAATATATATATTTGGCAATATCAAAATTTTGTTAGTGCTAATCAAAAGTTAGTCCTTCATTCCAATGACAGTCATATATTGTACTCCAACTATTACATGCATTACAGACGTGAATATTTGAAGCCAACATTATTCGTCTATAATGTTGAAGTTACTGCATCACTGATGCATATGGTCTTATACACCGATAGAACCGAATCCACGCGGTCCAAGATTTTTGACACTAGATTGGCCGGGGCATTTGCCCCCTTGGCACCCTCCCAAATCCGGGCCTGCCCTTGATGTTTCGCACATAAAAGCAATTCTCGCGGAACATTACTAAAGGACCAATGTACAAATGAGAGATTCTCTCCTCTCTCGTTCTCTTTCGATTATAACAGTGGAACACTAAAGATTTTGGGAAGTTTTTCACTATAGATTGAAAGTCAATTTCCTTGACTAGCGTTTCATACAAAAAACGCAACAGAAGAGATTAATGTGACTCAGTTATTAATGAAAAGAAAGTAAACAAAGAGAGCCTCTCAATGTTAGATAGGTCCTTTAGTAATGTTACGCGAGAATTCATATCTAATATGTTTTTTTAGCAAAAAATATCTACTTTAGTTGATCATCGTTTTCGAAGATAAGGTACCGCGGGGCAAGTGGGTAAGTGGGGTAAGTGAAAATAATGTGTATATTTTACTGAATATGTGAATTAACGTTTCAAAATCATGCGTAAACCGTTGAAGCCATTCAGAACATTACGGTAGGTAAGAGATTCCTGAGATTTTTCAACCATTATTGCATAATAGAGCAAAAGATTGTTAACCTGTTAACTGGTACTCCGTAACAAGATGGCGGCGTGCAATCTTATTTTAATATTTTCAGTAGAAACAAGTTGCGGAAAAAAATATTCTGTACCACTTTTAAGTTGTCCCCTCTGACAGTTTTAAACTGCAATAAAAAAAGTTTTAGAATTAATTTGACATAGACCTAAAAATAACTAAATTGAAACACCGTCAATTTTCCAATCACGTGGGGCAAGTGAAAAGTTTCTCATTAGAGATTGAAGTTGTGTTTTCTCTCTAGGTAGCTATAAGTACACAAGGTTCGCAATTATCATAGAATAACAGAACGTGCTTATAATTCAAGAAACACTATACTAAAAGCGTTAAAAGCTATTATCATGGCCCAATCATGGAACTTCTCTAAAAATAAGGTTGCCAAATATTACGATATTAATATGTTTACTTCGGACAGCCGATCAAAAGGAAGACGTTGATTGGAAAGTTCCAATATAAGACAACGCACGGAAATCTCGTGGAATGTCTATGCAAAGCTAGCTCAAAACATAAAAATGGGGTATAGGTGTATCCACACAAAAAAGTTTCTAAATACTTTATTGAAGTATTCCGTTTGATTTCTTTTGAAGAGTTATCCGACGTCATATCCGACTTTCTTAAAAACAAATAACGAGCGGTGGAAAATCTAAAGAGCAGAAATGCAATTGCTGTCTCATGATGTAAAAATAAAAATTGGGAATATTGCAGTTATAATGTTGTCGAATCATTTCAACAAACATGACTAAACAGAAGAAAATTCAAGTAATTAGAATAAAATTTTCTTTGTATACATGTTACTTATGTTATTGTTCATTGAGACGCCTTAACAAATGTTAAAGGTAATAGAAATCGTGAATGTAACTGTTAGTTTTTGGATTTATTGTTCAAAACGATAAACTTTTCACTTGCCCCACCTGTGGGGCAAGTGAAAAGTAAGGAGACTATTTTCAAAAACTTTTTCTGTACTTTTTTCTTCAATTTTACATAAAAATCAGTATACTGCTTATATTTGGTGGGAGTCAAGCTAAACAATATACACGACCTCATATGTTTTAATTTAAGGTCTCTAGAATTTGAAGAATCCCAACTATGCAAAATCCATTACCCACTTGCCCCACGGTACCTTACCAAATTTTTCATCACTGGACTTCAATATAGACGAATAAAATATTTGCCGACTAGCGCCATCATGAGAATGACTTCCGAACTAAAAAGGTTTTAGGCGAATAGCTTTCTTTGGATTTAATCAGTGAACTGATATATTAGCGAATAAAATGTGTGCCCAGTAGTGCCATTTAGATGATTTCCGAAGTAATAAGTTTCCAGGCGATTAGGTCTCATTTAGTTCTTCAACTGTGTCAAAAACACTAACTACACAGTTCGAACGAAACGAGTAAATTTCTGAGACATATAATGCACATAATTGGAGCGTGGAATATCATGGATTTTTACATGATATATCATGTAAACTTCAATTATATGTCATGTAATTTAGCAGGATCTTGAGTGATTACATGACATATAACACATTTTTACATGATTTCAAACATAAATTTACATGACGTCATGTTTACATCGCATAAATGAAGTTTACATGACGTGTAATCTTCATTATTTTTAACTGTGTACGTATCCCATCACTGGATTGAGATATAATAATATGTTTGTTTACTAGCGCCATCTTGGGAGAGTTTTCCAAACTACCGTAAAACGGGGTAACTTTGATAATGCGGGTAACTTTGATAGTGCGAGACCCACAACATATTAAACGAAATAACGAAGTTTCTGTTAATCAGTTAAGCAAAACAAATGCAAAAGTAAAGAGTATTAGTATGACACTTCATGTCAAAGCTATTTTCATTGGAATCAAGTGCATTTGAGGCTTTTTATACGAATATTAAAAATTGACACAATTTTAGCATTTTCGAAACGCTTACAAACAATCTGTTCTACGATCACTATTTGATGTAGTTTTGAATAGTTGGCCACTTATCTTTGACAGCCTAGTTATCATAGAACTGGAATAGGGTCTCAAATCTCTTAGCGAAAAGCATTTTCACAAACTGGGACCATTTTTGTAATCTAAGTCAGAAATTTCCATATAACGTTAAACGCCTAGAGTTATGCAATGCCCTACAAATGTTCGTAATTCATTCAATTTTGTTCGAGTCATACTCCATTATCAAAGTTACCCCAAAACAGAAAACCAACTTTCGATCATATGAAAAATTATATATCCATTCATAATAAATCTTTTGGAAATCTATCGACTGCAATCAATAGCTAGGATGCCAGTACTTGTTTTAAAAATATAAATTGTAATTGTTTGGAACAGCATGCACAAATATTCAAGTTTTCTTCGAAAAAACTATCAAAGTTACCCCGTTTTACGGTACTATGTTTCTGGACAAATAGATCCCATTTAGTTGAACACTTTTGTCGAAGACACCAATTTAGAATATCATCGCTGGACTGATATAAAAAATAAAATGTTTGACCACTAGCGCCACCTTGTGAGTGTTTTCTGAATAAATAAGGTTTCAGGCGAATAGTTCTCATTTAGTTGGTCAACTTTAACGAAGACACCAATTTTGTATCTCATAACTAGACTAAGATATAGGCAAATAAAGTTTTGGCTCACAAGCGCCATCTTGTGAGTGTTTTCCGAACAAATAAGGTTTCAAGCGAATAGTTCTCATTTCGTTGATCAGCGCCATCTTGGGAGTATTTTCCGAATTTATAAGGTTCTATGCGAATAGGTATTATAAAGTTGTTCAACTTTGTCGAAGACACCATTTTTGTATCTCATTACTGGACTGAGATATAAACGAAGCAAATATTTGTACACTGGAAAGTTGTTTCATATGTTGCTTATAAATGCGACATTTGTTTGCGTCTGTTCGCCACCTAGTGAGTTAATTCTGAATTAAAATAGTTACCAAGTGGAAGTCAGTAGTCCTGTGATCAACTTTGTAGAAGACAGTTTTCTCCTAAACCTCTTTATTTTCAAGATATTTGCACTACAAGTACTGTCCTATTTATAGGACGCTGGGCGTTCGGGGCTTCTGTCCTATTTTTAGGACGCTGGGCGGATATGGGTTAAGTGCTATTCTGATTACTCCTGTCTTTTACGTAAGATTAGACTCTTAAATGTCAGTTGTCGTCAAGTCTTAACAAAGTTAGGCTGTTTAGTAGTAGTTCTAGTTAATTTCATTTTTGTTGTTAAAAGTATTTATTGGTCATTACGTTCATATATCCTTAAAGAAAAAAGTCGCTTTCCTTGTCCTTGACAATTTTTCGAAACTAGCAAGTGTACCCTAATGATCGATCTCAGCGTCTTACTTCCCATAGTCATTTTTATATTCCTTATTGAAGAGTAAAGTTACCTTAGGCTTCTATAACAGTCTCCTACAAAATTCACTTTTCGGTGGCAAATGCAATGCTTCACAACGCCTACTTTCTACTTGTAAATTTTGCGAAAATGAAGCTGGAATTAGATTACTTATACCGCTGTTACAAAAGAGGTATTTCTTATTATGGCAATGTAAAAACCACATTAAAATAAGATTGTCGCCACTTATATCTACTCAGTGAATCTACTAGTCATTTTCCTCAGAGTAATATTCCCTACGTCGTACATGATAACGATATGTATAACTAGCTAATAGTAAGAATGGCTACGGATCATTCTGGTAGGCAAAAGGCAAACTTAACGTCACCAATAGTATTAATGTCCACTTCGAATAGATTAATTATTTGAAATGGGCATCAATTTTATCAACGACGCAGAATGTCCGTTGGATCACATCCGAGATATTATTGCGTCTATGCCATATAGATTATAACGCGGCTTTAAGCAAAAAATGCCAAAATGTGATACCACCACTACAGGTTACGCCTTTGGTTTCCATCATATGGGCTAATGGATTATGCCCTCCCATCGCGGCAAGGTCGCATAACCAAGGGGAGGGAAAGATTATTCCTTGCACTTGAACCGTGAATCTTCTGATCCTTAGACCCAAACCTTACCATCAACTCTATTTTGAGCCGATTTTGCCAAATTTACCATTTTCGCATTCGTACCTCGTGTGGCAGGTACGATGATACTCCATGCCCAGGGAATCAAGGAAATTTCCATTATGAAAAGATCCTGGACCGACCGGGAATCGAACCCAGACACCTTCAGCATGGCTTTGTTTTGTAGCCGCGGACTCTAACCACTCGGCTAAGGAAGGCCCCAGAGGTATTAACATCAAATCCTCCGAAAGGTCACTGCTTACGCTTGCAGATCTGAAGGCCTGGTATTCACGGAGTTTTGGCTTACCTAGAACATCAAGATAAATTAACAAGTAATCTATTTGATATTACTTTACCATTTTTTAACTGAATTTCGAGGACAATAATTTTATTACATAACAAAAAACCCATTAACGTATTGAATCCATTTACGTAAAATTCTAATCACTTACCCCGACCCATTACGAAAATAGAGGCTTCAGTGTAATAGTGGGGCCTATCGGATAGGTGTTACTTCGGAGCCAACGTCGATGCAGCTAGAGCTATCCCAATCACTCATGATGGCCGAGACTAAGGCACACAGGTGAGGAGGGCAGTTTTACGGCATTCGTCCCGTATGATTAATGCTCCTTTTATGCAGAAAAGCTGCTATTCACGCTTGACCAGCGAATGCTCCGATCGGCGACCCCGTCATTTACAGCTCTATCTGGCAGATAGATCAGCAAATCGGCTCCATCACAAGTTCCCATTGCCCTGTTGTATTGCTTCGAGACCCGTACCCATAGGAGATATCATCTCGTGCTCCTTGCCGAGGTGCATTCATGACCGAGGCAAATCTCTGATTTTATTTATATCATTCGATTTACCATCTGGCTCCTTCCAGAGGGTTTGCCTCGGATTACAGGGCGTGTACCAAGAAGGGGCAAACACGGATGGAAAACTATTGGGAGAGTAGTACGTCAATGATGGGCTTGGTGGAAGTATGTAGGTATCTGCCGCCACGACAGGCTGGTACGCGTTGTTAAAGTTTTCCTCTGACTTGGTCCCACTGCTGGCATAAAACTCTCTGAATAGGGTGAATCCAGTTGAACATGTTCAAGATCTTTAAAAATTCTCGCGGAATTTCACTATGCAACAATGACGGATTTCCTCCTCTCTTGACCGTGTAATACTAAAGTTTTTTTCCTAAGTTTTCCACTATGGATCGAAAAGTAATACCCTTGGCTAGCGAATCTTACAAAATGCGAACGATGAATATAAATGTGGTTTAACTTTTGCTGAAAGAAAAAATGAACAAATAATGAATGTTACTTAGGTCGTTTAAAAAGTTTAGGAAGAAATCTATATTATTACAATAATGTTAAGAATATTTTGAACTATTATATTTTTCCAAAAACTGATTCAAACCATGAGAGTGAGTTGCGCCCTGCCACACCCTAGTGCAGGTATTTGTATGACGAAGCGCTATTGAAGGAGTCATGGGATACATCTATTTATGACACTGCAATTCCGTTACGACTGCACGTCGAGAGATCGATGGTCCTCTCTAACAAAGTACCGTTTGCTACCAAAGGCGTTGCGTTGCATTTGCGTATTTCCGTCACTTAAAGCGATAGCATCTGTCAACAGCCCACGCATCCACCACCATCCTTCATCTCTAAACTCTAGTCTATAGTAAAGCCCAATGAGAGCAAAAATTCAACAATTCGATTCAATATTTGTTTAAACTAGTCATCTGGCATCAAGTACACGTCCTACTAGGCATACCGACTTCATTTGCAATAGAACTCACATACGTTACTCACTTTGAATTAAATAAGCAAAATTTGAATACAAATTGATAATCACATAATCAAATGAGTCCGCAAACATTGGGACCGAAGAGCCGCAGTCATTTCCAGCGAACGCTAATAGATATCACCATGGCCCCTGTGTGGTCGAAATTGATTAAAGTGTTGATGTACAAACAACACCTCACTTGGACCGAGACCCACAGTGACCTAAAGCAGGCTAAGAGTAAAAAAAATAAGTTTGCAAATTATTTACTGATGTTTTTCCTGACTTTCTTTAGTATTGCTTAGCAATTTCCCAAAGCTGTATTTTTTTTTTGATTCACGTCTTGCCAAAATTGATTCCTTGTTTTTTTGTCAAATTTCATGGCCCTGGCACTCTGAACTCTATATCTTCAGAAGTGGCGCAACCAGAACGCCCTAGCGTGAGAAGTACCTCCAAACCATGCATTTAGTATCCATGCGGCAAAGTGTTGTTTCATAACCCCACTTTTGGCATTGAAGGCACTGAGTGGGGCTCTGGAAATTTTCTCCAGGTTTCTGGCATTGTTCCCATGTCACACGGACATCGAACATAAGTCTTGCTTTTTCTGAAGGTTTAACATTATTTAGATCACTTTTGTTAAAGTGAACTAAACAATATTCGTGAGAAAGTCCTTCCGAAGACTGCCAGATTGGGTTCTCTTTTTCATAATGATTACTTGGACTGGGAAAAAATCCAAGTAAATCATTTATTACATTTTTGATCTCTTCGGGTGACTTATAGTCACTTGAGAGACCTTTCAAGACAACTTTGAACAAACGTTCTGTTTTGTCGTCATAAATAAAATAAATGTGCTTCTTTTCTTCAAAATGTTTGAGAAAAAGTTCGCGATCTTTACGAGTTTCCAGCAAAACGCGACAATCTTCTTTCTTTGCGATTTGAAAAGAAACCTTGATTCCCCTAATGGAGTTCAAGATCTCCTGCCTAAGCCCATCAAATTAGGAACAACTGACCACGATAGGCGGCACTCTTTGCTTCCTCACTTGAATCAAAGAGTCTGGTCTAAAGACTGCTTCGATATGGTGTTCCGAAAAATGGTCTAAAGCATCGAAATGATGTAATTATCAACAGGATAAACTAGTGATGGTTAACCTTTTACTAAGGCATAATATCAATTTTGTAAATTAATAAGAATGTTTAAAGATTTTAGTGAGGCTTGTACTTTAGGCGAACATTTGTGTGGAGGGTGGCCACTGTGCTCCCGGAGGCTAACAGTTGCACGTGGATGGTTCATTGTCGGGTCGGTACGAAAACTACTGCGGGCAAATTTACGGATCCATCCACGTGTCAGAGAGCTTGATGATTCGATAGCGATAGCGATGATTCGGTATTCCTGTTACGGATCCAACACTAGCGACAACCCCCACGTTTATCGATACCTGCCGATGATGGAGGTAGGTGTTTGTATCTGGCAAATAATAAAATTCAATTTAATTAAAATTAAAATTGAAACTGGAAATAATTACAAATAAATCATAATTATATCTGCGGTTAGATTGTGTGGGAGCTAATTATATGTCAATACTACGGTTGGCACCCTTCTCGGTTGTGACATAAAGAGGTGCCTTCAGAGAACATTGTCGAATTGAAGAATACAAGGTTCGAATCTTGACCGGTCATGTAATAAAGTTCCCAGTTGAAAATCCTTGCAATTGACGTTGGAATCTCCACAGTATCCTCCAAATTGTATATCATAATATACGGTAAAACAGATGGGAAATTTCACAATAATCAATCAAAATTGCACTCATTGAACTCTAGCTAAGAACAATCTATGATACAATTTGGATGCACTTTCATAGAAAAGAAGAAGCAAACTAGGCCATATGTGCCATGGCCGTATGGTTCAATACTGCTAGGCACTCTCCCTCTGGGCAATCATACAAGAAAGGACATACCCTGAGGATGGTGAGAGATACATTTTCGCTGTGCAATAATTGACACGTGACGGAAATGCTTATATTTAATTGAAAACTGCTATTATGGTTTTCGTTCATCAAGGCATGCATTTGAAACAGCAGCCATGTTTATAGTTTAGACTTTTAGGAAAAGTGCAAACCCAAAACTTTTTCAAGCAAACCGTGTTTATACGAGATATATTAAAATATATGTTTAAGACCAAACAATGATATTTTTTTTTTTTTCAAATTACTCCCGGCTAGTTTTCAAGTTTGATATCAGTACGACGTGGTACATTCATCTATGGTAATAAAAATCATATCATATGCCAGAAAAGTGAGATAGAAACTTTGGTCCAAAACAAGGCTAGTAAAAAGGTATCGGGGCAAAATGAACACTTGCATGAAATTTAATGATTCCAATATATTGAATGTCTATCAGTCGTTCCGATGTGTATGAGGGCTGACCCTCTATCATTAGAACTAAAAAGAACCTTTCTGGGTTTGTTATTTTGCTCAAAAATTAGTTTCTCCTCTCCGCTATCTTCAGCCATTAAGCTGCACAGACTGTAAAACAACACTAGACAACGGGCGAGCATTAGGACAATTCAAACTATAAAAAGGATTGAAAACCCAATCTCCCTTATCTTCCTTACCATCTTTACCATAAAGGTAGAGTTCTGTGAAATTTTCAGCTTTTTCGGTAGTGATTTAAAGGTGGCCCTACAAAAGGTTCACATGGAAATTACTGTGGAGAAATTTTTAAAAATGTTCCAAACACGTACTGTAATGTAAGTACTAACTTATCACCCCAGAGTAAAAACTTATTCTTCAAACTTTAATGAAGGATGTGTGAAGAAACAAATCCCTTTTGAGCTAATTTTGTTTGGGAGTTTTGTAGATGTTTGCAGGGCTATACTGCCATACCCAAGTAACCACTAGCAGAACTAACAATCAAGTACTATCGTGATTGGAACATTTTTCAAAATTTCTCAATAGTTATTTCCATATAAATCTACATCGTCTTTGGGCCACCTTTAATCCACCAACTAGAAAGCTGAATATTTCACATTTCACACTTATTTAATGGTACTGTAAAACGGGGTATCTTTTATAATGTAACTTTGATAGTGCGGTACCCACCACATACTAAAATTTCTGTTAATCGGTTAAGCAAAACGAATGTAAAACTAAAGAATATGACACTTCATGTAAAGGATGGTACAAAAATTATGTCACGCAAAATTTCAACTTTTTTGACCCCCCTCCCCCGCCCCCCCCGTTTGATACGTTTTTTGTATTAGTCCTCCGAAAATTTTGTAAGGCTTGTCACGCTTATCTTGTCCCCCTTTGGAGCGTGACGTAATTTGTGCATGACCCCTAAGAGCTGTTTTCATTTGAAATATTAAAAATTGATACGATTTTAGAATTTTCGAAACGCTTACAAACAATCTGTTCTACGATCACTATTTTATGTAGTTTTGAATAGTTGGTCACTTTTCTTGGACAGCCATAGAACTTTAATATGGTCTCAAATCTCTTAGCGAAAAGCATTTTAACAAACTGGGACTATTTTTGAAATCTAAGTCAGAAATTTCCATATAACGTTAAACGCCTAGAGGTATGCAATGCCCTATAAATGATACGCAATTCATTCAATTTTGTTCGATTTATACTCCATTATCAAAGTAACCCCAAAACAGAAACTGAATTTCGATTACATGGAAAAAATATATATCCATTCAAAATATTTTTTGGCAATCTATCAACTGCAATCGATAGCTAGGATGCCAGAACTTGTTTAAAAAATATAAATTATAATTATTTGAAACAGCATGCATAAATATTCAAGTTTTCTTCTAAAAACTATCAAAGTTACCTCATTTTACGGTAACGATAGCAATGAAGATATAGAAGATTGAGTTTTCGAACTTTTTAAAATTGTAGCCCTAATTTAGCGTTGTTTGTAGTATGTTCGAAGGGTGTAGTAAAGTAAAATGACAAAAACCCGTTCCTAGCGTTGGGCGAATTTGTCTATAACATCGATGAACTTTAATATGGTCTCAAATCTCTTAGCGAAAAGCATTTTGACAAACTGGGACTATTTTTGAAATCAGTCAGAAATTTCCATATAACATTAAACGCCTAGAGGTATGCAATGCCTTATAAATGTTACGCAATTCATTCAATTTTGTTCGATTTATAGGGGAAGTGGTGGTAAAATGAACAGGGGTGGTAAAATTAACACCGCGCCTTTTACCGAGAAAACACAAATTTCGAAGAATTTTTATCACGCACGGACGATTTAGAGCATAAATCTGAGTGTTCGAGTTGATACGTAGGTCAATTGAAGTGAAAATATCAACGAAAACTAAGATTTTAGAAAACCACGTTTGAAAATTAAAACTGACGTAACTTTTAGCTCGGAAGACTTGAGGTTTTTCATTGAGGTGAATATCGTTATGATACGATATCAAATCTGATAACTTTAGATTTCTTTTTGAATGGGTTACAATCATTGAAGGCTGTATTTTCGGTGGGGCAATGAAAATTTTCAGAAATATTTGTTTTGCCCACGTTTTTTGCATGGTGTTCGTTTTACCACCAACCGCTGTTCATTTTACCCACATAGTGCAGGTAAAATGAACATTTGCATCGCTTTTTGATAGTGATGAAAATATGTGAAAATTTAGCTAATTTAGTCTGAATCCATGTCGCTGCTATAGATTACATCCCTATTTTTGATGTTGTGCGTTAGAACTCTACAAATTTCTCGTTTTTCTATCAGAAACAAGATGATTTCCTTAAGGTGTTCATTTTACCACCCCTTCCCCTACTCCATTATCAAAGTAACCCCAAAAACAGAAAACCGACTTTCGATTACATGGCAAAAATATATATCCATCCAAAATATTTTTTTTTTTGGCAATCTATCAACTGCAATCGATAGCTAGGATGCCAGTACTTGTTTTAAAAATATAAATTATAATGCTCGCGGAACATTACTAAAGGACCTATGTACAAATGAGAGATTCTCTCCTCTCTCGTTCTCTTTCGATTATAACAGTGGAATACTAAAGATTTTGGGAAGTTTTTCACTATAGAACGAAAGTCAATTACCTTGACTAGCGTTTCATACAAAAAACGCAACAGAAGAGGTTAATGTGACTCAGTTATTAATGAAAGAGAAAGTAAACAAAGAGAGCCTCTCAATATTAGATAGATAGGTCATTTAGTAATGTTCCGCGAGAATTCTTTGAAACAGCATGCATAAATATTCAAGTTTTCTCCGAAAAACTATCAAAGTTACCTCATTTTACGGAAACAATAGCAATGAAGATATAGAAGATTGAGTTTTCGAATTTTTTAAAATTGTAGCCCTAATGTAGCATGTGTAGTAACTTCTAAAGCTAACTACTTATAGCTTTGTAAAAAATGCTACCTTTTTATCGTTGCTATTCATACCAACGCGTTGTTTGTAGTATGTTCGAAGGATGTAGTAAAGTAAAATGACACAAACCCGTTCCTAGCGTTAGGAAAATTTGTCTATAACATCGATGTTACTGAATCGATTCGCATTTGAAGTGTCGAATTGATTCACCGATTTAATCGAATTCTTTGAATCGATGTTTTGGGAATCGATTGGAATCGAATTGGAATTAATATTCATGAGTTTGAAATGAGACCAGATGCATTTGCAACATTCAAAATGATGGATGTTGGACGAATTCCAGTAAGCATTTTGGTTGGTATAACTTTTGTAATACCGTAAAACGGGGTAACTTTGATAATGCGGGTAACTTTGATAGTGCGAGACCCACAACATATTAAACGAAATAACGAAGTTTCTGTTAATCAGTTAAGCAAAACAAATGCAAAAGTAAAGAGTATTAGTATGACACTTCATGTCAAAGCTATTTTCATTGGAATCAAGTGCATTTGAGGCTTTTTATACGAATATTAAAAATTGACACAATTTTAGCATTTTCGAAACGCTTACAAACAATCTGTTCTACGATCACTATTTGATGTAGTTTTGAATAGTTGGCCACTTATCTTTGACAGCCTAGTTATCATAGAACTGGAATAGGGTCTCAAATCTCTTAGCGAAAAGCATTTTCACAAACTGGGACCATTTTTGTAATCTAAGTCAGAAATTTCCATATAACGTTAAACGCCTAGAGTTATGCAATGCCCTACAAATGTTCGTAATTCATTCAATTTTGTTCGAGTCATACTCCATTATCAAAGTTACCCCAAAACAGAAAACCAACTTTCGATCATATGAAAAATTATATATCCATTCATAATAAATCTTTTGGAAATCTATCGACTGCAATCAATAGCTAGGATGCCAGTACTTGTTTTAAAAATATAAATTGTAATTGTTTGGAACAGCATGCACAAATATTCAAGTTTTCTTCGAAAAAAACTATCAAAGTTACCCCGTTTTACGGTACATCATTCTATATGAATCAATTCAATCGTATAGAATGCACGAAAAGGCTATATACCTACACTGAGGCAAAAATACTTAGGTTTTCCATAAATCAAGACATATGAACCAGCCAAATTATGGTTTCATTGCACGCCTAAAAATTTCGAAAATGGGATCATAAGTTTCATAAGTGAGAGCTTTGAATTCTTTATCAACAATTACTTGAAATATTTATCATAGCAATCGCTAGAAGAACTACTCCGCTTTCGATGTTGGCTACAAGTTAATCGAAAACAGATCACATGTTATCAAATCATATCGATTTTTGTGCACGCCTGAAATAAAATGCGAACAACGTTATCGATTGATAGTTCGATTTGCGTTATTATAATTGCCTTATTATCGAATTTCATTGATTGACTTATGAGATTCATTACTGAAATTCTTCACCAAAATCATAAGTAAAACTTACAAATTTCAACAATAATCGTTGTGGCGCCAAATCATAATTATTCCTTAAGAAACTATTAAGTTTTTTTGCCTCAGTGTACCAAAGTGGAGGCTATATGCGTACTTGGCACGACTTTTTCGGACTTTCTGCGATCAGATACACGATGCCACAAAATTTGGATGAAAATAAAAAAAAAAAGTTTCCAGCGAGTCTCTAACACAGGACCTCTGGATCAGGAATCGGGCACCTTACCACTGTACCACCAAGGGTTACTTATCTGACGGGTGATTATTTGCTAATGTTAATACAGTCGCCTCTCCACATCTCGATATCGAAGGGACCATCGAGATAGGGAGAGATCGAGACAAAGAACACATTTTTGATGATAGATTGAAAAACACTCCGTTGCCAAGAAAGTAGTACACAAACAGACGTCATTTTGCGCTCCTAATTTGTTTTGAATCCCAAAGCTTTCGTCTAGTTACCTTTGATATTGGTCATATCGACATACGGAGAGAAAATTGAGAACGAAAAATCAACAGAAACACATCGAGATATGGAGATATCGAGATAAGGAGGATATCGAGATATGGAGAGTGAAAATGTATGCAGACTGAAGGGACGTATGAAATCATCGACATAGGGAGAGATATCGAGATGTAGAACATCGAGATGTGGAGAGTCGACTGTACATGTTTCATGTACAGCAACACATACTTTATTGTTCTTTGAGGCCCATCGTCAGCAGATAGACAAAGTTTGGGTGGCAATTTTTACTAAGTTATCGCGATTTCATACGATGCTTACTGGATTGATATATGATCTGTCAGTTTATAAAACATAACGTGATTCTATGTTGCACTATTTACGACATGTTTTGTTGTCAACACAGATTGTCGTTTATGAATCGTATTGGGGATTTATATACAACTTGTATTGACATTGATAACGCTTAATATGGCATCTTGTACAATTCTGATTTTAGACGCATGAATATATGATTTTGGATGCACATTCTTATACGATACGTGGTTCACTGGGATATTACTGCCCCAGTTGGGCGCAAATTCACGAGAGCGAATTCGATAAGGCAGGCCTGGAGGAAAAGTCCATCGTCGCGGAAATGTCAACATTCGAAGTTCCAGTCTAGCAATAATTTCATGCACCTCCAGTTGATCGGTAATCCGCATCGACATCCAACAAGTCCTGGCAGACAGTTTTCGGCACTAGAATTTGTTCCATTGGACGATTGACTGTCTGCCAGGACTCGGTATGGTATGGCATTTGTTCTAACCCTCATCTAGATACCGTAATCCGGCGGCAAATTGATCAGTGGGGCGAGTTTGATCAGGTCGGTATCAAAAAACATTTCCTCCGAAGGATGCTGAAGGCTTCGTTGGCACCACAGATATTCAGTGTTTTCTAGTTTATGGATGTCTAATGGTGATGTTGCACTATTTCATTTTTATTAGGCTCAGTTTTGCATAAAAATATTCACACTTTTTGAAGGTGTAAGCAATACCGTTGGAAATGTGGGTACTAAACAATCTACTGGTGCTATGCGTACATGTCAACTTTGAGTATTTAAAATGTTGCGTAAGCTTAAGTATGAACTACTGAACTAATTTTTGATATCATACAGCATATCAAGTATAGTTTTTTGCTTATAAAACCGTTTATTCTAAAAATGATCAAAAACTTGAGTTGTAAGAATTTTGACATCATTTTCCGATTCAGGAGACCTAAATTTAGTAGATACGGTCATTTTTCATTCTTAAACCTGCTTTGTTATATGGTGATCAATTTCGCCCCAGTGTGTCATTTTAATTTTTTGATATTAAAACTATTTTTATGATATGTTAAATATTATTTCATGAAAAGTCGATTACATAAACTGATAAAGATCAATGGAGTAGGGGAAGGGGTGGTAAAATGAACACCTTAAGGAAATCATCTTGTTTCTGATAGAAAAACGAGAAATTTGTATAGTTCTATCGCACAACATCAAAAATAGGGATGTAATCTAAAGCAGCGACATGGATTCAGACTAAAGTAGCTAAATTTTCACATATTTTCATCGCTACCAAAAAGAGATGCAAATGTTCATTTTACCTGCTCTATGTGGGTAAAATGAACAGCGGTTGGTGGTAAAATGAACACCATGCAAAAAACGTGAGCAAAACAAATATTTCTGAAAATTTTCATTGCCCCACTGAAAATACATCCATTAATGATTGTAACCCATTCAAAAAGAATTCTAAAGGTATCAGATTTGACATCATATCATAACGATATTCACCTCACTGAAAAACCTCAAGTCTCCCGAGCTAAAAGTTACGTCAGTTCTAATTTTCAAACGTGGTTTTCTAAAATCTTAGTTTTCGTTGATATTTTCACTTCAATTGACCTACGTATCAACTCGAGCACTCAGATTTATGCTCTAAATCGTCCGTACGTGAGAAAAATTCATCGAAATTTGTTTTTTCTCGGTAAAAGGCACGGTGTTCATTTTACCACCCCTGTTCATTTTACCACCACTTCCCCTACTGATTTTGTCGAAATTTATTTGACAATATTTTAATTCCCAAGGGTAACACAATCAAAAGTTGTAAAAAAGTGATCAATTTGCCCCCGGATTACGGTACTTGCGTGGAAAAAAACTTCAGTTGCGCTTAACTCGACCTTGCGAACATGGGCAGTTAAGTACTTTAGCAATTTAAATACTTATTCCAAATAGAGTAAAGTGGGGCAAAAGTTTGAGTGGGGCAAGAGTTTCTTTTCAGGATTTCTAACTCAATTTAAAACAAAACTTATAAATGTTATGGTGGTTCGAATGCTATTAAAGTAAGAGACTTTCACTCCAAATTTTATTAAAATCGATTGAGATTTGAAAAAGTTACGGCTATTTGTTCTTTTTCGATGTGAATATTGTAATTTTTGGTCAAACTTTCGTAGCATGGAACCAAATAAAGATAAAATCTTTTTTAATATTTTATGTATGGGCGATTATTGGCCCACCATAAGGATGCGTTGAGGTGTATTAGTTTTTACATAAATGCTTGGAAACAATTTTTGGCTCATAGCGGGGTAAAAGTTCGAATCAGCGTGGCAAAAGTTCGACCCAAGTATAAACTCACAGAAAAATTTGCAAATTGCCTTAAATCCACATATTATCTTCAAATTTAGCGAAATTCGCCTGATCGTGCGAAAAAATTTACCAAAATTTTACATTTTCAGTCAGTTATGCGCAAAACTGCTATTTTTGTGTATATTAAAATTAACCCTATTTTGGACAATTTTTGATGAAAATTTAGTGTGTATTTTTCGGCAAACATAAGTTAACGGCTGGTATAAGGTATGCTTGTCATAAAAGTATCAATATTTTGTGTTTTTGCCAGCGAACTTTTGTCCCACACTAGATTCGAACTCTTGCCCCACCGGTGGGGTAAAAGTTCGTTTGAGACAATCAATTTTAAAACTGTTATAACAAAAAGTGGGTAAATATTTTGACAGAAGTATGTTCAGCAAAATTATAGCCAATATGTTGAAGGTTTACTGTATGGTATTTATTTTGTTTCAACTGCTACTGTTTGTTTGGAAACTTAGATGATACCTCTAAGGTAGAACTTTTGCCCCACCTTACTCTAACTTAACTTTCTTCGAATGTTTATTCAGGAATTTCTCTAAGGGTAGCACTACACGCAAACAAATTTTGGTGTATAATCTACCAAATCCATGGTAGAATTAAAAACTGCACCAACGATTTTCAACCGACTACAAAAATCTGTTAAGTTTACAATAATCTGGTAAAAATCACTGAGCAGTGCAGTAAATGTGACCATGTTCATAGCATACACTACAAAGCATTGTATTCCGATCCGTGACACCCACCGTCAAGGATGAGAAAATCGTTTCACATGACGCTCATTTTCAACTCTTCCATAAATTCTATTCTGAGCTGAAGAAGAATCTCGGCAACTCTGCATGTGGAACTTTGACAGCGTTCATCCCTGTTTATGTTTACCCCTTCATTCATTCCTGTACTGCACGCATCGGGCAATGAATGATAATGAAAGAAATCGCAAGTGAATGCAATCGTTGAATCAGTAAGATCCATTCCAGAAAAATCTTAAGCTCAGGGAAGAGGCTTCGTTTTGCTCGGGTTGTGCGGTATAAGTGTCTTTATTAAATAGCTTCCAACACCATTTCCATCGAAAAGTAAGTAGTTTTGTATCATAATTTGTGTTTCCATATCTAATTTCATGTGTCATTATTTTCAGCATGAAACGACGGTGCTCGCAGAAAAATACTCTGCTGCAGGCGATCGAGGCGGAAAACGGAAAGTTTTCCTGCAAAGCGGAGGCAAGCGGTAACTACAAGCAGGATATGTTCATGCCCGGGAATTTCAAGCGCCACATTTTCAAGATGCATCCGGCGGTATTCGCAGCTATGAAACCGTCGGCCGCAAATACACCTGAACCACCTAAAATAAGATCAAAAAAGTTGCAAGTGGAAACGAGTAAAGTAAAGATCCAGCTTGGCATCCCTACAGTTGGCTACTGTGAATAACCCGCCGCGGTCATTTTCGGAAATGATTGGATTTAAAACATTGGAAGGTGACCTCTACAAAGAGCCGAAATAAGTTTCAACCGTAAAGCTGTGAGAATTTTAGTGGAGATTTCATCCTCAGAAGCTCATTCTTCTTCTTTATGGCATTACGTCCCCACTGGGACAGAGCCTGCTTCTCATCTTAGTGTTCTTATGAACACTTCTCCACAGTTATTAACTGTGCCAATGACCATTTTTGCATAAGTACATCGTGTGGCAGGTACGAAGATACTCTATACTCTGGGAAGTCGAGAAAATTTCCAACCCGAAAAGATCCTCAACCGGTGGGATTCGAACCCACGACCCCCAGCTTGGTCTTGCTGAATAGCTGCGCGTTTACCGCTATGGCTATCTGGGCCCAGAAGCTCATATGAGCTGAATTAAATCAACAATCGCTGATAGCCATCGACATTGATGGAGCATCTAGAGGAAACCGGCATTTCGTTGGATCCAACGCGCGAATAATTGTTGATGAAAAAGTAAGCGTCCGTAACTAAGGTATGTAAGTATAAAATGTGATTGAATTTCTACCAACGACCCTCATACAACGCGCTGCACCTTAGGGGCCTTCCATTTATTAGGTAAGGGCTAGTGCGGGAGGGGAGTTTCGAGATTTCTTATGCGCTAAACAATTTACTTTTATTTTCATACAAAAAATCTAACTGGAGTGAGGATGAAAGGTTTTCAAAAATTACAAAATTTGTTTTACGTTATTGATGGACAGCCCTTTACACTTGCATGCGTGTTATTACACATGCATGCATGTTATTTTTAGACATTGGCTTCGTGACCAAATCGCTACCAGCCAATCACTTATTGGTCAGAAACTTTAGTGCGTGGTCGTCGTCCGACGAGATCGGATCTCGGTCGATCGATTACGGTAGAGAGACCGTTGTTCATATTAATTGCAACGTTAATTACAGTCACCCCACGGTTATGGATCAACTAAGGGTCTTTTTTCAGAATAAAATACGATTAAAAAATATGGTGAAGCTGTACAAAACAGAATTACCTCCCTGGCACTGCGAAATATAGTTGTTTTTGAGAGTACACCTCAAAATACCCGGTTATTTACGAAAAAGTGTCGATTTCGATAGAAATTGCAAACGATGTCCACCCCACAGATGTGGATCAGTGATAGAAGAGGATCCGTATTATGGATCAAATCGACTCATATTATGGATCAAAACACTATAATAGCAATTTATCTGCGAGATAATCGTACGGTGTGCTAGTGAAAGCATACGTTTTGGCGTTTATTTCGGAATCGTCTTATCTTTGATTCATAACTGTGGTGTGGATTTCAATGCTCCACAGTTATGAATCAACGCTTCTGGGAATACGCTTCACATTTTATTTCCTACGGACGGAAAAAATATGATAAAGCATATTACAATTTATTGCGATGCTGTAAAGTTTAATGATTCATGTTGGTACAATGTAATGATCAAGTTGTAGGCATTTCCCGCCTAAGGAATCCTGCTGTTATAAGGTTTTGACGTTTTGAAGTTTACATGTACCGTAAAACGGGGTAATTTTGATAATGCGGGTAACTTTGATAGTGCGAGACCCACAACATATTTAACGAAATAACGAAGTTTCTGTCAATCAGTTAAGAAAAACGAATGCAAAAGTAAAGAGTATTTGCATGACACTTCATGTTAAAGCTATTTTCGTTGGAATCAAGTGCATTTGAGGATTTAAAAACAAATATTTAAAATTACAAGATTTTAGCATTTTTGCTACGCTTATAAACAATCTGTTCTGCGACCACTATTTGATAAAGTCATAATGAGTTCGTCACTTATACATGACATCCTAGTTATAGTAGAATATGAATTCGGTTTCAAATCTCTTAGCGAAAACCATTTTTACAAACTGGGACCATTTTTGTAAACCAAGTCAGAAATTTCCATATAGCGTTAAACGCCTAGAGGTATGGAACGCCCTATAAATGTTCCATAAAATAATATATGGCGGCATCCACAAATTACGTAACGCTCTAAAGGGAGGGGGGGAGTATGCTCAAGCGTTACGGCTCATACAAAAATTTGAAATTTTTCATACAAAAAGCGTTACGAAGGGGGGGGGAAGGGGGTCAAAAATTTCCAATTTTAGCGTTACGTAATTAATGGATGCCGCCTATCAAGGCTGTAGACGGTATCCGTGTTTTTTACTCTGTTGTCCTGTTATTGGCTGCTGAACCGCATTTTAAGCAGTACTTATTTGATTTAATGTCAACTTTGGCAAAAAAAATTTGTTCAGCTTATAAAATCTTACCAGGGTGAATAAATTTTTCAAAAATGCAACAATTTTCAAAAGGACCTCACTGCGGACGGGTTCCTAGCTAGTCGCTGTGGGTTTATAATGAGCCTCACGTCAACCCCAACAGGACCACACAGGCCGTTCACGGTTAGTAACGTATCCACGTATATAGCTTGGGAAGGGTTTGTTTACCATCGTTGCTGCCACCATTCCCAACTGAGTACACCAACCAGTCACGTATCGATGATGATTGACTCGCCCTTGCTTCAGTTCCACCTGTCTGGCCACATAATGACGATGCAAGACTACATGCATGAGGTGGTACATCAGGATAAGGAAGAAATTAATCAGCCCAGTTCAATATAGGCTTATCGGTTTTTCGAATCATCATCATTACCGCTTGAGCCGAGGTGTGAACGTTCACACATAATTTACCCCCATGATGCAGAATACGCTCCTCATCAAGTGGCAAAGCCTTCGCTCAATCGAGCTCAATGACTGCGATTAAAACTGTTTTTTGGGAACTGATCCATGTGAAATATACACATTTTAACCGCACCACATATGCAGAACTGGTCCAGGACGAGTGGCGTGGAAGCATTTCGCAACTGATTATTGTTGATCGAGTGTCACTTGTATAAATAAAGCGCGAACCGTCGGAGGAATGCCGGGTATCGAAAAAGCGAATTTCGTTTATTTTTGAATCATTCAACACCAATTATGACCGGCTATGAATGTCAAGTGGGATCAGAGCTATAAAAATGCGGTTGTACGTTTGCAATTTAAGCGGCTCGATAATTGCTGATTACTTGCTGCTTAATCAAGTCTCGGTCCAACCGTCACCGTCTGTCTTTCGATTAGATTAGGTTTTATGCCGATTGGCAATTTTCCCATGAGCTTATCAGGCGGATGAAAAGGTATTATCTAACCCCGTTTTTGGACGGCTTAGCTCAGTTTGGGTTCTCGCTTCGCGATGACACCTTGGAATATTCTAATACTCTTCTGTGCCATTTCCGCAACATACGGATGGTACAGCCATCCTAGGGCCCGAGATGGATACAGTTTGCCGGATTTGATCAGTACTGACGAAAAGTTTGAAGCATACCAACGCCAGGATGCCAACGTAAGAAATCCGATTGAAGCCCCTTTCAGGATACCCAGGTATATCGTTCCATTCCACTACGGAATATGGCTTCGTACCGGAATTCACGAGGGCAATTTGACGTTCGACGGCCAGACGGATTTGTACTTCAAAGTGACAAATCCGGTACGTACAGTTTACGTACATAGTCGAGGGCTTGATTTGATTAACGCAGAACTTTACATGTTAACTGGAGATGGTCTCGAGGCTGATCGTGTACTCCTTGATAGGCCCAGATATACCATTAATCGAGACAGGGAGTTCATAATCTTCTCATCACAACGAATTCTAGTTCCCGAAGAGTCGTACGTGCTCTATGTGGAGTATTCCGCTGAGCTTAGGACTGACGACGATGGTATCTACGTTTCCACATATATGAACGAGAATAGAGTGCGAAGACATCTTATCGCAACTCAATTTCAAGCTATCAGTGCTCGAACGGCCTTCCCATGTTTCGATGAACCGGCGTTGAAGGCAACTTTCAATTTGCAAATCGTTCATCATGGAGAATACAGTGCCGTTTCAAACACTCCCGTCCTGGATATCGAAGAATACGAAGAAGATGGTTATCAAGGCTACGTCCTGACCAAATTTGAGCAAACCCCTCGGATGTCACCATATCTTCTCGCTTTCCTCGTGTCTGACTTCAAATATATATCACAGGGCAATCAACGAGTATTCGCCCGTCCAAACGCGATCAATCAAACAGAATTCGCATTGTCTTCAGGACTAAAAACTCTACAAGCCATGGATGATTACCTAGGTGTCCCGTATACTAGACATATGAGCAAGTTGGATCAAGCAGCTATCCCAGACTTTGACGCCGGAGCGATGGAGAACTGGGGTCTCTGCAAGTATAGAGAATCACTGCTACTGTTCGATCCTGCCGTAACCACTTATCGCACCCGCACGTGGATTGATACCATTATCGCTCACGAATACATTCACCAGTGGTTCGGAAATATTATTACCAACGAGTGGTGGAGCTACCTATGGCTCAACGAGGGATTCGCTACTCTTTACGAATACTACGGCGCCCATCTGGCTTCACCTGAAATGGAGTACTTCGAGCTGTTCACCCTGGATGTTACCCAGTGGGCACTAGATGCTGATTCTCGCGAGGGAACCCGACCCATGAGTTTCAGTAATGGTGCAACATTTTATGCCATTTGGGATCTGTTTGATAGTATAGCGTATTCGAAAGCTGGTGCCGTTTTGAACATGTTCCGTGGTGTACTTGGAGATGAAGTATGGCGTCTTATGAGCAGCGTTTACTTGTCAGACAATGAACTTGAAGCTGTTAATCCAGATGATTTGATCGCCGCAATGGAAGAAGCCTCCAAGGACATGGATATTTTGCCAGATGGTATTTCAATGCGTGACTTCGTCGAAAGCTGGACCGAGCAGGCTGGGTACCCGGTGCTGGAAGTCCGAAGAAATTATCGCACAAATGAAATTATCCTCTCTCAAGATCGGTTTTTCAACAACAAAGTGGTGAACAATGACCCTACTCAGTGGATTGTTCCGTACAACGTTGTCAATCAATCATTCGCTGATTTTGAATCCCTGAATTGGGATTGGTTAACTGAACGAGCTGTTCGCTTTTCAACTAACGTTCCCGACGATAGTTGGATTATCGTAAACAAGCTGCAAACGGGATTCTATCGCGTAAACTACGACGTCCAAAACTGGTACCTAATCATCGACGCTTTGATTGCCAACTGGGTCAGTGTCCATCGGTACAACCGAGCCCAACTTCTAGATGATGCCTTCCACTTGGCCCGAGCTAACCGCCTTGATATGGAAGTCTTCCTGGATTTGATGGTCTATTTGCAGAACGAATTGGAATATCCGTCGTGGACCGCAGCAAGCCCCATCATTAGCTACTTCTACAACCGACTTCGCGGAACGGAGCACTACGAGCACTTCCAGCACTTCGTACACAGCTTGCTGGAACGAGTCTACGGAACACTCTCAATCGACTCAGTCAGCGATGATGAAACCAATCTTCACAAGTTCTTGAAGCAAACCGTGTCCACGTGGGCCTGCAGGTTGGAATTCGATGACTGCGTCAACCGTACCCAAACTCTGTTGAGCGAAACCGTGGACCAGAGCGGACTGGTTCACCCGGACATCAGTGCTGTCACGTACTGCTTCGGGTTGCGTGGATCAACGGAGCGCGAATTCGTATATCTGTACGACGTATTGAAAACATCCGATAATCAAGCTCTGCGGACGTTGCTTATCGATTCTCTGGGCTGCTCGGACGATCGGATCGAACTGAGGGCATACCTTTACACCGCAGTGGGAGGTGAAATCCAAGTCAACTACACTCCAGCCGAACGTAGACGGGTCTTGAATGCGGTTATCGCAGGCAGTCGCGAAGGGGTGGACGTGATGATTGATTTCCTTGTCGATCTATACGATTACGTTTTGCTGTAAGTTTGTTTAGAGCGGGGATAGTTTGCTGGATGTCATGATAAAACATATTTTCCTTTCAGTCATATGGGTCAGGGTACGCTCAACAGCTTGGTAGCGAGCATTGCTTCTAGAACCAACAACGAGGAAGAACTTGAAAGGGTAAGACAATAATGGGATTTGAAAAGCATATGTTAATACTATTAACAAAAAATCATTAATCTCATTTCACAGTTGGAACATCTACTGGAGTCGCTTGGCAGTAGTATCCCACCAGCGGTGGCCAATTCGGCTCGTGCGACCGTTGCCCGTAATATGGCTTGGCGTTCATCCCGGGAAGGCTTGATCGTGACCAGTTTCCTGGAAACTTTCGGCAGCAACTAGCAAAGCAATAGATGACGTTACGTAGCGTGATGTTTTGTAGTTTTTTAGGATTATTAAAGTTTTCTTAAGGTTGATAAAGGTTTCTTCAATCGTTTTAAAAAGTGATTGCGACAACCTAGGTATTCCTGGCACAATATCCCTAATTTTCAGGATTTCAAAAGTTTTTCTGGGGTTTTCGACGAACTTCTGGGATTTCTTATGACTTTTTTTTTGGAGAATTCGTTAGGTTTTTTTTTTGTGAAATAGCTATTATAGTTAATAGTCCTACAGATTTCTACAGCTCAGAATTTCATAAGAATTTCTATTTGAAGTAGTGCATGGTGCATGGTACATGTAATTCGTACATAGTAACATTTTTTTTTGGCCATATCTTTTCAGCATAATGAACGGCATGAAAGGTTTTACATTTGCCTAACAGCCAGATTCAGCGCGCACACTTTTCTCTTAGAGAGTTTTGTGATATCTCTTATCAGGACATGATCATACATGTTTGAACAAAATTCTCCAGAAGGTCCGATTTGAACCAACCCTGTTCCAAGTTTTATCGTTTCTCCAATGGCAATTATAAAATAAAACTCAGAATTGATTGATATCAAAGCTTATTGAACTTTTTCTGTAAGCTCAAGCTATAAAAAAATCAATTTAATTCGATTCAGAACTAGCTAAAGTAAAATGTGAATTTCTTTAAAAAAAACGAGGGTGAAATCCGAAATTAGTTCAAAATTAAATACAGTCAACTCGATTTTGAACGGACCATCATGTATGGGAGATATCAAGATAAAGATCACATTTCTTTTATTTTGGATCTGTGTGGTAGTAATATCCCTCGAATAGGGATGTTAGCCGTGCAGCATTAAGCCGAACACCAATCGGCCTCTGAGCACGATTATAGCCGATGGGTCGCCCGTACACTCGGCAAGCAACAACGAGGTTCGATCGCTAGCAACGGTCGTCCTCTTTCTCATCGGACCATCAACGAGTGCAGACGCTTTTGGTAAGTAGCAAATCCATCCCCGAAGCTGGCAGCCAAAATCCGCACATTGGCGATTCCTGCCAGAATATTCTTGGATTAGAGATTGTTTCCTGGTATTTTCCAGAAGAAAACCGGTTTTTTAACCCTTGGAAACAGGACAATTTGTGAACGGATTACACCGATAAAAGTGCAAAGAAATCTAAGAGATTGCATGGTTGTGTTTGGCGTTATTGGTTTGCGGCCAAAAGGCCGCAAGGTGTTCTAGAAGAATACCGGAGGAGCGGATGAAACTTTTTTTTGTTTCTTCCACGGTTGCTTCGAGATGCGCATTGAGAATAATGACTGTATTCGTTTGTGACAAAGAAAATGTCACACGGTGTCCTAGAAGAACACCATAGAAGCGGAGGAAACTGGTATGTTTCTCCACGGTTGCTTCAATGTGCGTCTGTCTGAAAAATGATGATTTTATTTGTTTGTGAGAAAGAAAATATCACAAGGTGTTCTAGAAGAATACCGGAGAAGCGGAAGAGACTGACTTTTTTTCTTTCCATGGTAGCTTCAAAAATGCATTCAAGAAAATGTGATTGTTCTGGTTTGCAGGGGAAGCTTGCAAGGCGTTCTAGAAGAATGCTGGAGAAGCGGAAGAAATTGTTTTTTCTTTCCATGGTAGCTTCAAAACAAAAACAAACAAAAAAATGATGACTGTATCTAGCAAAAGAACCCACAGACTTTCCCAAAACTATGGAATAACTTGTTCGAAAATGTGTGTTAATCGATGAATTCCACTGTCTTTCATTTTTTGATAGATTACAAAACATGTTCAGTGGTGGCAAATACGTCTTGGCTCCTCCTGCCGACGATGGCACGGACGACAGTGAGAGAAATTCAATTTGCGCGGACGACTTAGAAGTGGCTGCTCACGAAACCGTGGAAATGGACGGTCCAAGCTGGGTAGAAAGCGAATTTGAAAATGGAAGTCCACGACGTTTAGGAGAACCGGGGGAAAATTCAGGGGGAAAACATCTGCCTGAAACTGATCCGATTCTTGATACGGACAACGTGAAGGAAAAGCAAGATCTTGAACATGCCCTTCAAGCTGGTCCTGCAGAACGGGGATGCAATATTCGTTGGGACCTCATTCCCAAGTTTCCAAAGGAAATCCCGTACAACAAGCTTTGAGAATACTAAAAAACTTCATCGAGAATTTTGAAATCGCTGTATCTCTTTCTACGTTCACCGGGCCTGCGGACCGTGCCAAGTTATTATATCTGTCGCTTGGAAAGACCTTACAAGATATAATCAGCGCGGCTAACTTGCAGCCGAACTATCGGGACCCAAGATGCTATGCAACCTTCGTCACAGATGTGAACAACTATTTCAGGTCAATGACCGACCCGGCAGCGGAACACGAAGCGTTATTGGCAATGCGTCAAGCGAAAGGAGAGTCGATCGTCACTTTCCATGCAAATCTCACGAAACAGGCTCGTTTGTGCGGCTACACCCCTAATGAAGAAGTCCGTTTCGTTCTTGCTCAGCTGCTCAAGGGGATGCAGAACAAGGAGCTAGCGAATACTGCAAGAACCTACGGACATAACGCAAGCATCATCGTGCAAGCCACCACCAGAGTTGAAGCATACGAAGCCGGCCAGCAACGTGTGGAGAGTCATGCGCCGGAAGTCCTTGCAGTAAACCGCAAACGGGAACATAGCCGAGACCGTGGACGGGACAGAAGATCTTTCAATAAACAGCGAAAGGTTGAACAGAAAAGAAAATACGAGAGGACAAGTTCGCATGCACCATCGCAGGACCATCGAAAAGGTCAGCGCAACCGCTGCTGGCGATGTGGATACCTGTACCACAAAAGAAATGTGTGCCCTGCTCTGGACAAACGCTGCAATACATGTGGTCAAGTCGGACACTTCGCACTAACTTGCCGCGGAGCAACCCGTAATACCGGCGTTAACAACATCCAGGAACCTCGAAACATTCCTCTCAAGCGCCATTCACCTAATTGGGCACAGGATTCGAATGACGAGCAAGTATAAATTTCATGTAAATTTCTCGTTGAGAGGCTAATAAAGTTAACCTTTGAAGTAATGGCTTATCTCTATTCAATATCTTTTTATCATGATATAGTCTGACACTTTATGACAAGTTTTTCCATGATTTTCTCCGTTTGTTCTATCTTCGTTTTAGCAAATAAATTCAGTTGTACCCATGAGCGATGCAATTGTGCGCTGTCGTCTTGGGTCATCTGCACCGTACGAATTCCTTGTTGACTCAGGTGCTGACGTCAACATCGTAGGTGGGTATGACTGGGCATCCTTAGAAACAGAACTTCGTACGGGAATGGCCAAATTGGAACCGATAGATCCAATCGAAATGAAGGAGCTCCGAGCATATGCATCTGAGACTCCAATGGTGGTGCGTTGTGCTTTCCGGGCGATGGTTGAAGTAGTTGATGCAACTAAACCCATCGTAACAGCAGAATTTCTCGTTGTTGATGAAGGGCGCCGGTCCTTACTCGGGCGACAAACGGCAATTGAAATGAAACTGTTGAAAGTGGGCCTCGCTGTGAACAGTTGTGGTCCATCTGCTACCCCTGGAATTTTTCCAAAGGTACCAAACGTAAAAGTAAGGTTCAGTGTGAACACATCAATCCCTCCCGAGAAAAACGCTTACTACAACGTTCTAGCGGCATTTCGTGAAGCGGCCAGAGAACGCCTCGAAGATATGGAAGCTCGAGGTATCATAGAGCGTGTCACGAAAGCGCCCGAGTGGATAAGCGGTATGTCGGCAGTGCCCAAAGGCAAAAATGATTTTAGACTGGTCGTCAATATGCGTGCCCCGAACAAAGCCATCAAAAGGGAGTACTTCCGTATGCCCTTAATCGACGAGATGAAGGTTAAACTTCATGGAGCTAAATTCTTCACGAAGTTAGATCTCAGTAATGCTTACTATCATCTCGAGCTTTGTAAGGAATCGCGTGACCTGACTACATTCCTATCTGAAAATGGCATGTATCGATTTACACGCTTAATGTTCGGGGTGAACTGTGCACCTGAGATTTTTCAGAGGGAGATGTGCCGTTTACTAGAAGAAGTCGAGAACATCATAATCTATATTGATGATATCTTAATATTCGCTGACACACTGGAAAAGCTTAGAGCAACAACTGCTCATGTTCTTAGAAAACTTCTGGCAAACAATCTATCACTAAACAAGGACAAATGCGAATTTGATAAAGACTTCATCGTATTTTTGGGACATGGCTTGGATGAGCAGGGGTTCCACGTAGAAGAAGCTAAGGTGAAAGCGATCCGACGTTTCAGACCTCCAGCTAAAGTATCCGAACTAAAAAGTTTTTTGGGCTTGGCATCGTTTGTCAGTCCTTATATCTGTTGGCCGGGACGGGGCCACGGATTCGGACACACTTCTCGGATTACACAGCGGACTCCAAAGACCGAACACCGACGGACACTTCGGATTCGCGAAATAGTGGAAGTTAAAGAAACACTTTTCACGTCTTTATTGTTTGATAGCGTTACAGGAATGAGCAAAACGGAAATGGAATCATTCGTTCTTTTTTCTTCTCTACATTGTTGGCAACCGTCATTGGCTGTCAGTTCTGTGACGCAGGGAAAATATCGCACTTGATTGCACGGAAAAACTAACACTCCTCCTCGATTATTTCACTGCGCATATCCCATCTCACTATTTTTACTAACTAGGCCCATCGCTGCTGAAAACTTCATCTGCTTAATGCTTCCAACGGGCTTTGTCAGTAAATCCGCTGTCATATTTTCCGATGCACAGTACTTCAGCATAGCTGTCCCGTTCTCCACAAGCTCCCGAGTGAAGTGCATTCGGGTATCAATGTGTTTCGACCTTCGTGATTGACGTTGCACTTCCACGAAGTTAATACAGCTTACGTTTTCTTCAAACATCACCGTCGGTCCTTCTTGCTTGCAGTTCATATCCTCCAAGAGACGGCGAATCCAGATCAACTCCTTACACGCTTCCGAGAGGACCGTGTACTCCGCCTCCATACTTGAAAGGGAGACACTCGTTTGCTTTCGGCTAGCCCATGATATTGTAGCCTCACCTAATCTGAAGAGGTATCCGGTGTTCGATTTCCGGTCGGTGACATCACTACTCCAGTCAGCATCGTTGAAACCACATAACTCCAACGGTGTCTTCCGGTCGGACTTCAAAACCAACTTATAATCACTCGTTTTCAGCAAGTATCTTACCACTCTCTTAAGCTCCATCCAGTCAACCTCGTTTGGCTCACTAACACTTCTGCTCAAAATTGAGACGCTCGCGGCCACGTCAGGACGCGTGTTCACTGCCACATATAAAAGTGCGCCAACCAAGCTGTGGTATTCCTGGTTATCCAATAACTTCTTGCTTCCCACACGACACTTGTAGTACCCGGGATCCAAAGGCATCTTCGATCCTTTCGCGTTTGCAAGGCCGAATCTCCCTGCAATCTTCCGAATGAACGTTTCCTGATCCAGAGCAAAGTATCCATTTTTGTCCTTCATTACACGAATTCCCAAAAACTGGTTCACCGCTCCAAGCGATGAAAGCTTGATCTTCCTCTGCAGTTCCCGTTCAATCTTGATGATTTCCGCTTCGCTGGTGCTCGCAATGATCATATCATCCACGTATATTAGCAGAAAGATGTCCTCGCCTCGCGACGAAGACTTCGTGTACAGGCAAGGATCAGCCTGCGCCTGGATGAATCCCATATTCGTCAAAATCTTGTCGATCGTATCATGCCAAACTTTGGCCGCCTGCTTAAGGCCATACAAGCTGCGGTGTAACTTGCAGACTAACTTCTCACTACCGCGGACCCCAAAACCTTTGGGTTGTTGCATAAATATCTCCTCTTCCAACTTTCCGTGCAGATACGCACACTTCACGTCGACGTGACGCACAGTCATCCGCTTCTGTCCAGCAATCGTTAAAAGAGTCCTCAATGTCGCCTGAGTAGCCACCGGTGCAAATACGGCATCGTAATCGACGCCATATCGTTGCGAGAACCCTTGGGCTACTAGACGGGCTTTGAACCGAGCTACGTTACCCTCGGCGTCTTCCTTCCGCTTATATACCCATTTGCATCGAACAGGCGATCGCCCCGCAGGCAACTCCACCAGCGACCAAGTTTTATTCTTCATCAACTACTCGTATTCATCCTTCATGGCAACTTGCCACAACGACTGCTCCGCGCTTCCCATCGCCTCCTCGTAGCTAGTTGGATCGAGCTGTGCAAACATAGCAACGTCAACTTCATAATCCTTGAGCCGCCGCGGAAGAACGCCTCGCGTACTTCGCATCGGCCGCTGTTCCATGATGGGGCCGTTAGCTCCTTCTTCGTTGTCTTCACAGTCGAAAAGTTCATCTTCCGACTCACCAGACTCCTCCTGAATCTGCCGCTGTCGTTCACTCGCCGGCTTGCGATGTGTCCTGCTACTCTGCGGCTTTCCAGCCGGCTGTTGCACCCCGGAAGACTCCTCCTGAACTTCAGCATCATTCTTCTTCGGCGCAGCATCAATCAACACCTCTTCCTCTCGCATCAGTGACCCGTTCTTCAGTTCTATGAATCGAGCATCTCTGCTCATTGTGATCCTGTCGGTTGATGGATCCAGGAACCTGTAACCTTTTCGATCGTCGCAGTAACCCACAAATACTAACTTTTGCGCCTTACTGTCAAGTTTCGCTCGCTTCACATCGGGTATGTGAACATAAGCGACACTACCGAAAACACGAAGGTGCTTCAGCGAAGGTTTCTCCCCAAACCACTTTTCGTAAGGTGTCGTATCAACTGAATGCGAGGGCAATCTATTCTGAAGGTACGAAGCAGTCATGATTGCTTCGCCCCAGTACTTTTTTGGAAGACCAGCGTCCAGGAGCATGCTGGTGGCCATCTCCTGCAGGGTGCGGTTTTTCCGCTCGGCCACGCCATTTTGCTGGGGTGAGTACGCAGTCGTGAACTGGGCTTGAATCCCTTCCTGCTCGTAAAACTCCTTCAACTCTTGGTTAGCGTATTCCCCACCCCCGTCAGAACGTATGACGCATGGCGCTCTGCCGAAACGATTCTTCACATGAGCCACATAGCGTTTGATGCAACGTGCTGCATCGGACTTCTGTCTCAACAGGCAGACTACCGTATACCGACTAAAATCGTCTATTAGGGTCATCAGATACCGGCAGCCCCCTGGAGTGACGTTCTCTACCGGCCCACATACGTCTGTGTGGACTAAGTCCAATACTCGTTTGGCTCTATTTCGTGTCGCTTTTGGAAAGGATTCTCTGTGCAGCTTACCTTGAAGGCAGTGTTCCCATACTAGCCTTAATCCGCAGTCCTGCACGACGAAATCTTTGCCGAGACTTTCGGCTTTGATGCGCTCCAGCACCATTGGGTCTCGGTGCCCAAAGCGCCGGTGCCAGATGTGCTGGCAGTTCTGCAGATGCATCTTTTCACTACTCACTTTTGCTTCTTCTGCCATCCGCAAGACGAACAGGTTGCCGCACAAATCTGCTACAGCTGCAACCTTGCCTTCACGATCCACGATTTCACACTTCGACGCACCAAAATGCACTGCCAACCCCTTCTGGGTCAGCTTCCGGACGGAGAGAAGACCGCTGTCCAGATCCGGGATATACAGGACTTCCGTGAACAAAATTCGTTGCATCTTACCGTCAACACCAAGGCATTTCACATAACCTTCACCGATGCCGGCGGATTTGGTGGTAGAGCCGTTCGCCAACACAACCTCGATTTTCACCGTATCGTTGAGCTTCTCAAAAAATGACCGGTCGTTGGTCATGTGGCTGGAACATCCACTGTCCATATACCAACGGCCCTTCCGACGAACACCACCAATGCCGAAACACATAGGGTTTTCCTTTTCGGCAATTTGCTTCGCTTTCATTCCTTCCTGCTTTCCACTGCTTGCTTCTCCGCTCTTCTTCTGCTGCTGCTGTAGCAGCCGGCAGTCCCGTCGGAAATGTCTGGGTTTGCGGCAATGGAAACAGACAGTAGTATCAATCCCTCTCATACCGATTCAATGCCAGCTGCCGCTCTCACACACCGAACGTTCCAACTGGACTCTCGCTCGATAGGCGACCGCAAACTTGCCGCACACACTAGCAGGCAAAATTTCACTACTACACTCGCGCCGTGCAGCCACCGCTGCTTTCGCATCGACCACGCGCCGATCAGCCGAATGGGAGCCGAGAACGAAAAAACGAACCACGCTCTAAAACCAATGTTCCAGCGTTCACTTCCACAAACTGGGCCGATAACCTGTTGGCCGGGACGGGGCCACGGATTCGGACACACTTCCCGGATTACACAGCGGACTCCAAAGACCGAACACCGACGGACACTTCGGATTCGCGAAATAGTGGAAGTTAAAGAAACACTTTTCACGTCTTTATTGTTTGATAGCGTTACAGGAATGAGCAAAACGGAAATGGAATCATTCGTTCTTTTTTCTTCTCTACATTGTTGGCAACCGTCATTGGCTGTCAGTTCTGTGACGCAGGGAAAATATCGCACTTGATTACACGGAAAAACTAACAATATCAAGGATTTTGGCAATATTTCAAGCATCCTTTGGGCCGCTTCTACTGCCAAAAATTGGAGCTGGGGGCCCGAAGAACTTGCAGCATTCAATACGATTAAAGAACGAATTACAAAATGTGCGACGACTCTGGGCTACTTCGCAGACAATGAGAAGACTATTTTGTACACCGACGCTTCACCGAGTGCTCTTGGAGCAGTACTGGTTCAAGAAAGCCCAAACAAGTCACCGCGCATTATTAGTTTCGCGTCAAAAGCCCTCACGGATACTGAGAAACGATACGCTCAGAACCAGCGTGAAGCCCTGGCTACCGTATGGGCGGTGGAACATTTCTCGTTTTTCCTACTAGGGCGGCACTTCACATTGCGGACCGATGCACAAGGTGTTGCCTTTATATTGAAACGTTCACGGGAAAACTCGAAGAGGGCTTTAACGAGAGCTGACGGTTGGGCCCTCCGTTTAAGTCCGTATAAGTATGACGTGGAATACATTCGGGGTCGCGACAACATCGCCGATCCGCCCTCACGACTATACATCGGCAACGATGAACCGTTCGATGACCATCAAAGCCCATGGGAGATAGCGACTCTAGAGGCGAATGCTGTAGGATTCTTGACGGTTAAGGAGCTACAAAAAGAAACAGCATTGGACGCAACCCTTCAGAATGTGATCGATGCATTGGAGACAAACATCTGGCCTGAGGATCTTAGAAGATTCCAGAGTGTGGCAACCGATCTATCGCTTGACGACGGGATTTTAATCAAAAATGGCTGCGCCGTGGTCCCGAGCAAGCTTCGAACAAAAACTTTGAATCTGGCCCATGACGGACATCCCATGGCTGCAAAGCTTAAAAGCATTTTAAGAGAGCGTGTCTGGTGGCCAGGACTAGCTACTGATGCAGAAGAATGGGTAAAATCCTGACTGAAGGAGAGCAGACCAGTTATATCGAATAAACGCACTGAACTGAAATTTATGTCGACCTAAAACTCCTGTGACATGTCGACTGAATTATGGGCCTGTTCACATGACGTCTCAAATCAGCTGATCGGGAAGCACTTTGACAGTTCTTCTATGAAAATGACAGGCCCGTGTTAGCACCGGTCCTCCACCGATGTAAATAAATGCATAGACGGATCTGTCACATGAAAAGGCCTATTTCAATTTGAATTATTTCTCGCGCAATTTTCGAAAAGGGCTTAAGCGATCATATAGTTTATGCTTCACGTACACGTGTTAAGTAAAATGACTTTTTAATCAAAGTGAATTTGAATATTATCGCGCTTATCTTAAATTCTCATTTGTTGACGGTCGTAACGCGCCAGATCAGATCCCGCCAGACCGCGCCCGTAAGATTTACACAAGGTTCGCATCCAGGCTAAAAATATTAAAGCAGCCGCCGAGTTGAGTTGTCAGCCGCCTTGTGTAAATCAAAGGGGCGCGATCTCATCGCAGTAAGCAGCGGCTGATTGTGATCATCAGGATCTGAGTGTTTATTATGGGATATACAATAAATAAAAGTCTTAATTTTGTGTGGGAGGGGGATGTGTGGTAGTAATATCCCTCGAATAGGGATGTTAGCCGTGCAGCATTAAGCCGAACACCAATCGGCCTCTGAGCACGATTATAGCCGATGGGTCGCCCGTACACTCGGCAAGCAACAACGAGGTTCGATCGCTAGCAACGGTCGTCCTCTTTCTCATCGGACCATCAACGAGTGCAGACGCTTTTGGTAAGCAGCAAATCCATCCCCGAAGCTGGCAGCCAAAATCCGCACAGGATCATTTAGTTATTTTGACAAAATACATTCAAAAAGCCATTTCAGCTTAGAATATTTTTTGGTTTATTGATTCCTTTATTTTTTGGTGGTCTACCGTATTTCTTAAATTGTTTCGAAGACTTTTTCTTAACCACACCAGAAACAAGGACATAATCGATCAATATCACAACTTGTGTAATTTTCTACCAAGTAGAGAAGAGTTTCACGAGGTGGTGTTCTTGGAATAGACTAAGTGCTCGTTGAAAATCAAGAGGTCCCTATTGGACCATATCAAAAGGTCCGGATTGGACCAACAATTCTTGGATTCCTCAATAGATTTCTAGAAGGAATTGTCCAAAAAGTCGTCAAAATAAAAACTTAAACTTGACATTTTACCAAACTTGCTACACTGAAAATATATATATATTGTTTTATATTACAAAATCGTTCGTTTGAACTACGAAATTATTCGTTGTTTTCTGCAACGAAACAGTTTCGTAATATGTATGCAACCAGCTTCGTAATATGATTCTAGCTCGAAATCAAAACAAACAATTATTGTCAGAATGTACTAAACATTTCGTAATGGAAATTCGTTGTTTCGTATTCAGACTGAACATTTAAACGCGCTTCTTCTTACCTCCCTCGGCTGCGGTCGTGTCATGTTGTATTTTACATAATGTGTCTACGAAACCTTTCGTTGCAGAAAACAACGAATGATTTTGTAGATTAAACGATCAGTTTCGTAATACTAAACAATTCGTAATACGAACAACACGATAACGCACATCAACGAATTGTATATCGTACATCTTACGAATATTTCGTAAAGTCACAGAATCACGAAATTCTGTCAAGTACAAATAATTCGTACAATGAATGAAAATAGCGTTATATGTACGAAATCTTGTTTTACGAACTGGATTTTGGATAAAATACGAAGAGGTGTTTTCAGTGTATTCTTTTTGTTATTTTTATTTATTTGGTTGTACATCAATTAACTAGATAAAACCTCAGCGATGGGCGATTTTGAATCGATGTTCCGAACATCAACTTTTTAGGTCCGATCAATCGATTTTTTGAACCGATGTTAGGATCACTCTGCATCGAGTGAATCGATACCGTCGATGGGGGTGACAATGGGTCTAGGGGGTGAGATTGGGTCAAAACAGAAAAATATGATACATGAAATATTTCAGCTAATAACGCCGATATTACTAAAATTTAGGATTCAAATGTTAGGGAACATATAATTACATATAATTAATCACAATATACATTTTTGAAAATAGTAGTTTTTGTTTCATATATCAATAAACTTGAGTGTTGAAACTAGAGAAAATTTACAACATTAAATTTCTCCTGTGCAAAATATTACGCATGTACTTTAACCTCTATGGTTATATGAGTAGATGGTCGAAAGTCTTTTCAATACATTTCAATCGTATTTTCCAAAATCTGTTTTATTTTTCCACAAAAATTTAATATTTTTTCTGTACAGTGTCTAAAACATTAAAAATGGGGGTGAGATTGGGTCATACAAAAACGATTGTGACTGAAATCACAAGTCTACATTTTTGTCGTTTTACGGTGCCGGGTGTACTCTTTCATCATTAGGTTGTGTTTATTCTTTCTAAATACAACATCCAGAAATATCAAACAAGTCTACTTGAGGATTCCGTGCATTGATTAACAATGCAACGCATTTTGACAATTTCTCAAACCAGCAACTGTTTTTCGTGCGCAGTAACAACGTAAAATTTAATCAAATGGATTTTTTGTTTTCAAATTTATTTTTTTTTTACTGTTTTCATATTGTAGAAGCATCTCACGGAAATACAAATGAATTGGATCGCTGAAATACCAGGATTATGACGTCAACAACTGTATGAAATGTATTGATCGTGGAAAGTCACACCGATATTTAACTATTTGCGAAGGTTTAAAATAGTAACGGTTTCAGTGCATCTTTGGGTAAACTGAATAGGCTTTATGGCAATAGGGATGAGACTTTGAAGTCAATTTAAAGGAAAAAAACAAGAAAATTTATATAAACTTGACAATAAATGCTGGGTTTATATATTTCTACTCATAGTTCTTCAATTGTTCGGTATAATCGTACATTAAAGTAGGTACTTGTGAAACATTTTAGATGCCTTTTCTTCTTATTTGCATCGTATTTCATCAATATTTTTTAGCTGTGAATGGTTTTGCAATCATATTTTCAAAAACAAGTTATTTCATTTACAGTGACCCAATGTCACCCCCTCTATGGGGTGAGATTGGGTCATTTTTCATTCACTTGTTGTGCCGTAGTGAATAAATATTTTTCTTTAATTTTTCGTACAGTTGTTAATGAAACATCAAAGTACATACACACCAAATTTGAAGTTTCTTGACGTTAAATTGCGATAGTTATTCAAGAAATAATTCGCACAACGACGGTATTCTTTATTTGATTTTTTGTTTCGAATTAAAAGAATAAAAATGATTAAATTTGATTTTGAAATTAAATGATGACGTGACGAACTATGAACGTAGTTGTTAACCAAACTTGGAACATTGAATGTATGATGCTCAAATTCGAACGTTATTTAATTGAAGGAATTTATTACTTGCATTTGGTCTTATTTTGAGAGCATATTTTTGTAAAAAATCATATGAGCTACAAAATCGAATCGATTCAAAAACATCGATTCAAATGATTAGATAAAATCTGTAAAACGATTTGACATGTCGAATTGTGATTCCACTGATTATGCGCCTTCGCATTTCCCGACTAACATTGTTATCAGCCGTTAACAAGGATCCAAGGTAGACGAACTCGTTCACCACCTCGAAGGTATCCCCGCCTATCTTGGCACTGCTTCCTAGGCGGACCCTGTCGCGCTCAGTTCCACCTACCAGCATGTACTTTGTTTTCAACGCATTCACCATTAGCCCGACTCTTGTTACTTCACGTTTCAGGTGGGTGAACAAATCTGTCATCGTTTCAAATTTTCTGCCAATAATATCCATGTCGTGCGCGAAGCAAACAAATTGTCCGGATCTCGTGAAAATCGTGCCTTGCCTGTTAAGTTAGGCACGATACCTTCAAGCGCAATATTGAACAACAGGCACGAAAGTCCGTCGCCCTGTCGTAGTCCCCGCCGAGATTCGAACAAACTGGAGTGTTAGCCCGAGTTCTTTACGCAGTTTTGCAAACCGTCCATCGTTACTCTAATCAATCTTGTGAGCTTCCCGGGAAAGTCCATGATTTTCCATAGCTCTACGCGGTCGATACTATCGTATGCTGCCTTGAAATAGATGAAAAGGTGATGAATTTGGACCTGGTAATCACGACATTTTTGGAGGATTTGCCGTACAGTGAAGATCTGATCCGTTGTCGATCGACGGTCAACGAAGCTGGCTTGATAACTTCACTCGAACTCGTTAACTTCAGGTGACAGATGAAGATGATTTGGGATAATACTTTGTAGGCCGCATTTAGAATGGTGATCGCTCGAAAGTTTCCACAATCTAACTTGTCGCCTTTTTCGTAGATGGGGCATATTACCCCTTCCTTCCACTCCTCCGGTAACTGTTCTGTTTCCCTGATTGTTCCTATCAGCCGGTGCAGACAAATGGCCAGCTTCTCCGGGTCCATCTTTATGAGTTCAGCTCCGATACCATCCTTGCCAGCAGCTTTATTGTTCTTGAGCTGGTGAATGGCATCTTTAACCTCCCTCAAAGAGGGGGCTTGTTGGTTTCCATCGCCCGCAGTACTGACGAAGGCATTTCCTCCGCTGTTTCGTTCTTCATTGCCTGTGCTCTCAGCGCCATTCAGGTGTTCATCGAAGTACTGCTTCCACCTTTCGATCACCTCACGCTCGTCCGTCAAAATGCTCCCATCCTTATCCCTGCACATCTCGGCTCGCGGCACGAAGCCGTTGCGGGATGCCTTGAGCTACTGATAGAACTTACGTGTTTCTTGAGATCGGCACAGCTGTTCCATCTCCTCGCTCTCCGTCTCCTCCAGGCGGCGTTTTTTCTCCCGAAAGAGGTGGTTCTGTTGTTACCATTTCCATCTATAACGTTCCACGTTCTGCCAGGTCCCTTGCTGCAGCTTGTCCGCCCGTGCTGCATTCTTCTTCTCCATAATCTGCCTGCATTCCTCGTCGAACCAATCGTTCCGTCCCACGTACCCGACGTTGCTCTCAGCTGCATGGCTGTTCTAAATGTTCTCCAGCAGGCTGTTCTAAATGTTCTCCAGCAGTCCTCAAGAGAGGCTCCATCCAGCTCATCCTCTTCCGGTAATGCAGCCTCGAACTTGTAGAGAAATTTTGAACAACCCTTTGTTTTTTGTATAAGAGTTTTTGAGATTTGTTTGAAAAATTTCTAAATGCATTTTTGAAACTTTCTGACAGACAGACTTCCTTCCTGATTTTTCCAAGGTTTTCTCCATAGATTTAAAACAGAATTTCTTATGTAAATCTCAAGAATTTCTCTCTCAAGGCAGTCTTATACGAATTTCACAAAGAATTCCTGCATGGAATTGTCCAAGATGTATGTACATAAAGAACTAAATACCAATCAGCCTAGATAGCTGTGTAGTGTGGGTAGCGATTGTTCAAATTGGCCAACACGACAGTCCGCATGTTTCTGTGGTAAAAGGTGGGCTCAAAGATAATCCTGCTTAATGGGATTTCATCAAAAACAAACTAGCCAAAAACAGAGTTTTTGGAGTACCATGGCGCCCTCCACAATGTTGTACCCAGTGCTGTAAACATTCGACACTTTGAGCGACGTTCGTTTCGTTGCCATGGTCAGCAGTCACAGCAAGAGTGATAGAATGAACGTCGACAAACAAAAAAAAAGTTTCAATTGAATGTCGTCTGATACGAGAAAATTTGCATAAATCATAAGTTTTGCATAGAATTCAGATATCGGATCATAAAAAACATGGATAATTTGATCTTGTCTGTTATGTCGAATGTGACACACATACAGTAAAAGCAGAACAGAAACAAACAACACCATAACGCTTCCTAACATAGCTATCGTGGTCAGTGGCATTCAATTGACATTTTTCTTTTCGACATTCGTTTGATCGCTCGTGTTGTGAATGTTTAAGCGAAGCGCTGCCGAATATCGTCGAAAACGTGTCGACTACCGTGATTGCTTACAACACTGGTTATACCTCTCCCGCGCTGCCCGGAGCATTGGTAGAGGTGTTTCGCTGAGATTATCGGAAGCTCTTTTTCACTCTTAAGCCTAAGCCTAAAGAGAAAAGAGAATATGTCCCAAGGTAACTCGAATCCAATTCACTATATATATCATATTATCCATCTTACACAGTGCACTATGGTCCAGGAATCAGTTTTACGCGGAAAGATGCATTTTGAGCTTTAGAATGAAACATTAGACAAAAACGGTCTTCTACAAAGTTGTTTGTATTAGTTAAGCCCTTTGTTTGGTTTTATTGAAAATTAGGGTGGACCACATTTTCATTGAAATTGTGAAACTAACTTTCTTATTTGTAAAAATTATATTATACATGCTTCAGCAAAGTTGTAGACCATTCAATTTCAAGCAACTTTGCCAAAAAAAGTTTTTTTGTATCTCTTAAATTGACTGATTTAGAGCTTTTTTCGTACGGTGACATAGGGTGGTCCGAACAAAACTGGTTTTCTGGCTCTAGAGTTTTCAATTCAAATTTCTCATCAAAGTAGTCTATGAAACACTTTTAGAGCTTTGAAAAATGCGTAATTTGGTGAGTGAAGAAACTCGCTATCTCCTTCCGTTTAGGAGTTATTGTTGTTTTTCTCTCAAAAACATGCTCACTTTGATTGTGAATATCTCTGATTGGGGCAAATATAAAAAATATCTTTTGACGGCGTTCAAAAGACAAAACATAATTGTACATTATATCAAAAAATTACAGATGTGTTATTTTTGTAACTCTAATAAAACGTCTTGAAAGTCAAATATTTTTTATCACAAAAACTTCAATAACTTTTGAATTAAAATAGATATCTACAATCTTTTTGCATGAAAATTTGCGTTTTGTTAAGTTCTAAAAGTCGTTCATAGACGACATTGACGAGAAAATAATATTTAAAAAACTAGAGTTGAAAAACTTATTTTTGTTGGACCACCCTGCGATGATTAGGAAAAAATGCTCTAGATTGGTCAAATTTTGAGCTACATAAAATTTTTTTTTGGCAAAGTTGATCAAAATTTCAAGTTCTACCGCTTTGCCAAAGAGCATATACCAGTATTTTTGCAAATAAAAAAGTTGATTATACGATATGTGTGATATTGTGGACCACCCTAGTTTCAATTGACACAGTATGAAAGCTTACATTTTGAGTAACAATTTTGTAGAAGATCATTTTTGTCTAAAATTTCATTTTCATGCTCAAAATGCAAAATAATAAAGAAATACATACTATGAAAATCTTCAAAACAGTTTTAGAGCCCTATCTTTCTTATTTCAGATTTCTCGTCAAAGCGGTCTATGAGCGACTTTTAGAACTTAACAAAACGCAAATTTTCATGCAAAAATATTGATGATATCTATTTTAGTTCAAAAGTTATTAAAGTTTTTCTGCTTAAAATCCTTTGTTTTTCAAGGCATTTTATTAGAGTTACAAAAATAACACATCTGTAATTTTTTGACATAATATACAATTTTATTTTGTCTTTTGAATGCCGTCAAAAGATATTTTTTATGTTTGCCCCAATTAGAGATATTCACAATCAAAGTAGGCATGTTTTTGAGAGAAAAACAACAATAACTCCTAAACGGAAGGAGATAGCGAGTTTCTTCACTCACCAAATTACGCATTTTTCAAAGCTCTAAAAGTGTTTCATAGACTACTTTGATGAGAAATTTGAATTGAAAACTCTAGAGCCAGAAAACCAGTTTTGTTCGGACCACCCTATGTCACCGTAGGAAAAAAGCTCTAAATCGGTCAATTTAAGAGATACAAAAAAACTTTTTTTGGCAAAGTTGCTTGAAATTGAATGGTCTATAACTTTGCTGAAGCATGTATAATATAATTTCTACAAATAAGAAAGTTAGTTACACAATTTCTATGAAAATGTGGTCCACCCTAATTTTCAATAAAACCAAACAAAGGGCTTAACTAATACAAACAACTTTGTAGAAGACCGTTTTTGTCTAATGTTTCATTCTAAAGCTCAAAATGCATCTTTCCGCGTAAAACTGATTCCTGGACCACTGTGCAGTGTTTTCTGTGCTTTTCTGCGCTTTGACGCCAATCAATAGATACCGATTTGCGATTTTTCGCTGATTTTGTTTTCGGTTCTGAGATCGATAAGAGCGTAATACATAATCTAGCAACCACTACCCCTCCTTTCAACACAAAGAAAATAGTCATATACCAATTGGTCAGACTTATTTTTATTAAAAATGACTGGAACGAAATACTGATAATCGATCAAAACTGTATACAATATCATGAGAGCATTTGCTCAAAAGAAATTCTACATGAGTGGATATCAAAAATGTTGTTAATAACGTGTTTTCCATTAAAAATTGCGGCAAGCAAAAATTCGGAATTTGAGTGTTTGGTGATGATTTCTCCTTCTTTGAACCAACTTTTGTGAAATCTTGTAGCAAACACGCTATTGAAGAAAATCATTATTTTCGGTGATCTGCTCTACTCAATATATAACATGGTGACTCATTTTCGTGTCCATAAAATCTTTCAAAATATACCTATGGTTTCGAATCCGCTATGAAACCCTATCAGTTCAACAATGTATCAATTTCACTCCAACTCTGATTCAAACGTAATGCCGTAGCATGTTAATTACCTCGGCAGCTACAAATCTTCGAACAGCCTATTAAAGTCACACTTTACTTACATGTGCTTAGCTGTTTAACCATTTCCAAATCCGAACACATGGTTCGTACTGTTGTAATACATGTTGCAGAAACGGGGAGAATAAACCTCATAAAATTAAAGTAAATCCACAGCCAATAGGAAGGCCAAACCATTCCGAGGTGGGTATTGAATGTCCCGGTTCAGCTGGAGGACATTTAACAAGTCTATAAAATAAATGCAACGTCGTACTTCATTTAATAACACTCTGTTGGCAGTCCTCCTCCTATGGCAAAAAAGCATACTGCTGCAAACCAAAAACCGAAAGAAACGGTCTTGTATCCCAATCCGTGGTCCTAGTCAATGAATGCTACTTGAAATTCGCGACACTTGCATCGGATAAATCCGCGTGAAAATGAATAATGCATATATGCCGCCCGTATACATTTGCTTCTTTTTTTCGCTTCGTAGTCGTATCCAGCAACTGTAGCAATACAAGTTTTTTGCTGCTCGTAAAATGAAGCTGTAAATGTCGCTAAAGCAAACAGGGACCTACATTGTGTGATTTGAAATTAAATTACGTCTCAATTCAAAAAATATGTTTTGAATTTTTTTTTTCAGTAAGACTTAATTCATCAGGATTTTCCTATTAAAGAGTTTCCTTTTGCTTCATGTTCCTTTCCTTATCAGTAAAATAGAAACCTCGTTAACAATGCGACCAACCGTAGTTACTTAGCAAGCAGACGTGAATTTAGGTAAGTAAACCACAAAACATGTCATTCCCACGTGGACACAAACGGCACCGTAGATCTTGTAGACAATCAAGAAGAAAAAAAGCATCCTGCAAGACACGATGCGGGTCCTCTCAAAGGTGGGAAAAGCCAAAATGCATGCATCCAACATGTAGGTTTGCAAAGTGTTTAACCGTTCTACCTGAATGCCTAAACCGCATCCCACTGTAGTTTTCCAGTTTTGAAGAACGATGTGTTAGGGATTAAGTAACTTCAAATGCAAATGCACTGCAAAAGGTTCAGTGGGATCTCAGCTGGAGAAGTTGCACAATAGCACAATACTGGCGACGATGGAGTTTCACTCTCCGGACTGGGCTTGGGTTTGCCTCAGAACAAGAACATTGTTAATCATCTCGGAGTCTGCTTTGTGCCGAGGGATGGCTTCTCTCAGTTTTCCAAAGCTGTCTTCTTGTAGAGCATGGTGTAGCTAATATAAGTATATGGAAAGAATGGAGCACCCAAATAAAACATCACTTGCAAAAATTTGAAACTTTTCACATACTCAGAAAAAATATGTTTTTCTACCCGCTAAGTACCCACATGCTTTGTTTTGGACGGATTCAGCACCATTGCTACTTTTGTTTCCTCACGCTTAAGGCAATTGTACATATGTGTCATCGTTTCAGATGTTTTTCCAATTATAACCATGTCATCAGCAAGGCAAACAAATTGACAGAACCTTGTAACCATTCATCGTCGCTCTATTCAATCTTGTAAGATTCCCGGGAAAGCTGTTTTCTTCCATGACCTTCCATTGCACTATGTGGTCGCAACTGTCGCTTTAAAATCAAAGAACAGGTAATGCATGAAGATCTAATATTCCCGATATTTCCGAGATACGACCGCCAAGTTGACGTTGGATGAAGTTAGCTTCTTATATTTCCGGGCTTTAGACCGTTACGAACTTATAAAATATTTCTACTTATAAAGATCCAATCAATTTTCATACTATTTGTTGCATGTCAATTCTGGCCTATTATGGACATTGTGTGTTATTATTTGTTTGATTCGGTTAGCACATCAACACCGATAGAATCGGTCGATGGAAGAAGAAGCATAAGCGATAATTCTTGCTCCCCACACAAATATTCCGGTTGCACGTTAGGTCCACGCATGATCCACTAAGAATGGTTGCTTTAGTGGGTTCCGAAGCCAGTTTGAGGTTGAGGTTGTTTTCCAAGAAGTCCGTGAACTCCATGTTCTCCTCTTTGCTCAAATCGATGTTAAAGTTGCCAGTCACGATGATTGGCATGATCTCCTTTTGATACTAGAAGAAGTTCCGCAGCGATTTCATCTTCTAAACTCGTACCAATTAGCTCATACGGTTGAAATAATTAAACTTCAGGGATTTATTATATTAGATTTGTGTTACCAAATTAGGATGATAGTGTTGTCTAATAACACAGAACACCTGGATATAAGAATTAATTATTTCTTTCTAAAAAAACTTCAGGGATTTCCTTAGGAAATTGCCTACATTTAAGCGTTTCCATTGCAACTCTTGAAATTAACTGTTCATTATTTCTTTAAATATTGCATTTTTCCGATTAAGGGAGCACATATTCATTAAGCAGAGTCGTTTCAAAAAATAAAAATAATTGCACTGATAAGTGATCAATTTCACCCCGATTTTCTATTAAAGGGATGATTTTTAGCACTAAAAACACATTTGTTAGAACATTTTGGCACATGAGCCAAAGAGGCTGACCGTCGTACTTGTTTCCCTGTATTCAGTTGTTTGGCAATTTCAAAATTATTGAAAACAGACAAAAAAAAACATGAAAAATTATCAATTTCACCCGAAATTACGGTACAGTCACCCCACAGTTATGAATAGCACACAGATATGGATCAGAATTGGATTAAAACGGGAATATCTCATCAAATAGAATTGCAATTACTCAGAACACATTTTGCCTACGTGAACCATAAATCTGTTCAGCATCGCAATCAATCATAATATGCTTAAGCATATTATTTCCATCCGTAGGAAATAAAATGTCAACCGTATTCCCAGAAGCGTTGATTCATAATTGTCATTAGCACATCATTCGTTTACCTCGCAGATAAATTGCTTTTATAGTGTTTTGATCCATAATATGTCGATTTGATCCATAATAGGAATCCTCCTCTCCCAGTGATCCACATCTGTGGGGTGGACATCGTTTGAAATTTCTATCGAAATCGACACTTTTTCGTAAATTACCGAGAATTTTGATATGTATTCTCAAAAACAAATATATTCTACAGTGCCAGGGAGGTAATTGTGTTTTGTACAGCGTCTCCATGTTTTTTCATCATATTTTGTTCTGAAAAACTACCCTTAGTTGATCCATAACTGTGGTGTGACTGTACATGTAAACTTCAAAACGTCAAAACCTTATAACAGCAAGAAAAATGTGCTTTTCTATGAAAAATAAGACTTACCTCGATATTTCCCAATTTTTCAATAGTTTAGTCATGAAAATCAATAGTTTTCATTGTTGGAGTTAATTCGTAGAAAGATTTCCAATCGATTGGTGCAACCCGCATAAACTGGAACTATACAACCACTATTTTCCGAACTGTCATCAACCATTTACGACAATATCTAAACAGTTTCGTATAACACTTAAATTAACAATAAATCAACACTACCGCGAACTGTTTTGACAATCTGTGAAACGGTAATTGAAAAAATAGCAATATGGGAAATAGGCGGTTAAGTTATGTAACCATTTGAAAACGTCGATTTTCCCGAACATTTTTTTCGCGTTACATTAATGGTTAAGGTTGACATACCATCCATGATTTCTGTGGAAAACAATATTGCGAACGGTTCAATAACTGTTGGAAATTAAAAATAAAATACCGGCCTAGGGTATCTTGTCTCATTTGCAACTGTAATTTATTGCTTTCATAAAAATACACAAAATATGTTTTATTAAACACAGAAATACAAAATACTTAAATACAATTCATACTTTACACAGAAATTAATACTTAAACTAGATAATCAAAGCACCTATTTATATGAAATCTTTGTTTATGTGTCCCAACCCGGCGGCTTCCACATGTTTTTCGATTTCTCTGGTACTAATCCTACAGCTCCAAGTTTAGCAGATGCGTTCCGTATTGAGCACCAAGCAGGATGCGGAACATGACAGTGTACGGGAAACTCAGGAGTATTGTATCACAAATATGGGATCCGTCGCTTACTTCACTTCGGCAATGGCAAGTAGCAACTAGGGAAGCAGCAGCGACAATCGATTTGGCTTCGGTTTCGATAATCCCAGCCAAATCCGGTAATGATTGGTTCCGTCGGCTTCTTGGAATTCCTCATTAGAAGCTCCCGATCGGTATGAGTGGCCTTATATAGGCCTGAAATTTAGCGAAAAAAGAATATGAGTCATGTATCCCAGGTTGATCGATAGAATTACTTACCAATTTAGCAGTTAAAGTAAATGATCCGGAAAAGTTTCAGGTTTTTCTATTAAAAAGACAATATTTATACTGGTTTCAATCGATTCAATGCAACAGCCGGATATTTTTTGTATTTTTTTCTGTTTGATGGACAACCCAAAAACAAACACGCTAAAACCAAAATAGACTGCGTGGGTTTCAAAAATGAAAAAAAAAAAAAACAAACTTTTTTTTAATTATTTTTGCAACATATTTTTTTTAATATAGAATAGTAACACATCGCAGAAGCAATGTTCTTTTCCTTTAAGGTTTTGTAAAAAGATACCGTAATCCGGGGTAACATTGATCAGTTTTTTTGGAAATTTATTAAATATTTAATTCAAAAATGCAAATGTTTCGAGTTTTATATTTTTAAAACAAGTACTGCCACCAATAGCTCGTGACTATATACTGTATTTTGGTTTTTGAAAGATTTAAGCATTTTTACGAAAATGTTTTATGTGATTTTTTTCATTTAGCTGATATGGGGTAACATTGATCATCCATGTAAACAACGTTCGGATATATTGAAAATGTCGTTACTTACTTAAATCATGGCCCCTGAAGCTGAATATGATGTCGAAACGCTTACATCTCATTAACTTTTTGAGTTATTTTAAAATTAAAAACACTTCGAACAGCGGAATACGCCTAAAGGTAGGCAATTTCCTAAGGGGTTTTTACATTCTTCACAGTAATTCGTTAACGTTGTTTAATTGAACATACCTGTAAAAGTTTTGACAGCGGAATCGTTTTTGGAGATGCCATTTTTAGTGAGAACCGCATTTTCCTTGCTCATATTGCTTGCAGAACTTATGTGAGACATGAATCTTCGGTAGTGTCATCCTTAACCATTGAAATCATTGTTTCGCAAACTTGACAAATTTACACATAAAGTTAACGCAATTTTTGCAAAAATCTTAATTTTTAATAGCTCAAAAATATAAGAAAGCGAAGCAACATTCATACTTTGGAAATGTTTCATCAATAAATTATGATACCAACTTATTACGAGGTGAGTCATTCCGATCAATGTTACCCCGCTGATCAATGATACCCCGGATTACGGTACAAGGTTTCATTAAAGGTTGGGTCCAAGGTATCTAGAAGGGAGGTAGCCCAATGTGCCAGATTTCCCATTCCGCCATTTTGAAATGCCAAGTGACAGCTAGCGAGTTTGTTTTGGTTGTTTGGATATCAGATGCATGGCGTGACAAAGTAGGTATATAATGTTTCTTTTACACCCACATCTGTGTGGTATACGCGGCAAAGTATCTGAATTTACTTCACTGTGTAATGCATTGATAGTAGAATTACTTAACTTACGAGATAAAGTTACAAGAATACAACCGTCATCGTCAGACGGCGACACCGTGGCGCATCCTCTCTTTCATCGGTAGACCATCGGTGGTGGGTGGCTCTCACCCACTGCACTATTCGAAATTTCCACATTTACATGCATTACATGCATTTGTAAACCAATTTTTCAAATAATCTGCTTTTCTTCGACAAAAAACACCGGAATACTACATTAAAGACGAAAATTTGATTCGCGACAAAATGCTGGAGAAAATTTTCACTTCACTGTGTTTATGTTTGTAGGAATAAACATTCCCTAACAACCCCATAGAAACGGTTGAGTACACAAACCCGCCAGCTAGCCAACTCGCCTGCTGTCACTTCCGCCTTCCCCGCAGCTAACCACACCGCGCACCCACTGACTGCTAAGATCGGTAAACCTGTCATTATAATAATCTTGGTTGGGTCGTTTGCGAAACCTGCGTGAAAATTTTCAAACGTGTACCTATAATGAACATCGTTCACAAAGACCAATGTGGGTAACAGTTTGCCAAACTGTTGTTTATAGGTTATATATATTAAAAAGCACAAATATATAAGTGTGTTACGCAAACAAAAGCACGCACCATTCGGCAGATGGTGGGCTTATATTGCCACAGTTTCCTAAAAGTGTTTATCCCCATACAATTTAACAACATCTGGACAATTTAACATATTGTCACTATTTGGTATCGCTTAAACAAATTGTTTTTAATAGTATAAGGCTTTGCCATTCAAATTGTTCAACATGTAAACAATTATTTGTGGTATATTAACTATAACGGATATAAGATTCTTAGTGTTCGGAAAATAAGACAAAGTGTACTTTTCTATGCGGGAAGAATCTTTAAAATCTATCCGGACGTTAGTAACTTATTAACAATCAAAATCTAATCACTTTTCGTGACGCGAACGATTTTTCGTTTTTCGAAATTGTACCCCAGTATATTGCCGTAAGACGTTATCCAACGTCAAAAATTACTTGGCGTAGTCCTACGTCGGAAAACACCGAGGCCAAAGTGGACCAATCAGTGAAAAATGAGAAATAAGTGGTTAGCGATTCAAAAATGAAAAAAGGTAGCTAGAATTACATTTTAAACGTTCGTTTTATAATTTCATTATTTTAAATTCCTCAAAAAGTTATACGAAGGGATTTTGATAGGATTACACACCTTTTACTGTTGATGAGCGGCTGAAGTCGGCGCTGGGCAGCACAGGGATCGGGCTCCTCCTTACATCCAGTCCATCATCGAGACGACAGATGAACATCATTCGGTCAATCGTGGTTACGTACTTAGCTTAGCTTAGCTTAGCTTAGACTGACTACACATATCAATGGTTGCTATTCCGTGATTGACCGAAGTCAGTGAAAAAGCACAAAGAATCAACTAGAAGTTAGGCTGGGATTGGCCATAATCTTCTTCAGTGTGCATAATTCAGTGCCTCTATTTATACATGGTCAATAACGGCGCCCCGGCCACGTCCTTGCAGTCAGGTGGGATTGGGGGAAGGAATGTTAGTGTGTAACCTTTGCTATTTGGAGACCGTGTTTTCCTCTGCATCTCCACAAAAGTTACTGGGAGGGATGTTTGTTAATGGGGAGGATCGTTGGGTCACAGGATTCACTTTGATAAGCGATTAGATCATGATAAATAATTATTTGTGAGACATTAACATGCTTATATGTAAATATAATATTTTCATTGGATATGAACAATATCTATGTTGAGAAAAATTATGCCGACACTTGAGGTGACGAACCTTTCAAAGTTTGTTGAATAAAGTGAACCTTTCGCAAGTCTACACTTGAAATGTCGAACCATTCAAAGTTTTTTTAAATCACAAAAATAAAGGTAAAAAGAAAAAGCAGTTTTGAAAAAAAAATTTTAGACATTAATAATTTATGGATCAGAGTTTATGTCGACACTCACAGTGACGAACCTTTCAAAGTTTGTTGAAAACTCATATTTACGTCTCACCGTTGTAACGATTAAAGGTGCAGTCATACATATTTTATAGATAAGAAATAGTAGCATGAAACGAGCTCACCAATTGATCCGTCATCCTTGAGTAGCAACAATCCACTTTCAGCTTCTCTCCTTTGCTCGGCTATATAAAAACACTCAGAGAAAATAGGCACGCGACCCGAGAGGGAAAACAACTGACCACTGCTCGGGCTTTCTTGACGCATTGCCCAGGAGCAAGCGTCAACGTCGAAAGATCAAACACAACTAAGCGATCGCGGTTTTTTTTCATTTTCACTCGACCGACGCGCGACATGTTTGATCCTGCCCTCATCGTCGGCCCCCGTAGGAGCAAGCGTCAAGGTCGAAGGATCAAACACAACTAAGCGATCACGCCACTTTTTCACTTTCACTCGATCGACGCGCGACATGTTTGATCCTGCCCTCATCGTCGGCCCCCGCAGGAGCAAGCGTCAAGGTCGAAAGATCAAACACAACTCTCGGTCAATCGTGGTTACGTACTTCTTAAAAACTGGGCACCCCTTGGAATGGCGAAGAGGGATCTGCTGGCACGCCGGCTTCGTTCGGAGAACTCTGACTCGTTGATGGGAAGAATCTTGCAACTTGGACGTCACACACCCTGATGGTTTCCGTTGCTCACGCCGACGGAACCCACGGACCACTTATGGCCCACTGGAGACTTGTCGCACTTCCCCGGCTGGCTACGGCGAAACCAGTGCTTCATCGTGGCCTTCACTTTTCCCGGCGAGTAACGGCGGAACCGGTGCTTTATCGTGGCAATCACCACCGACAGAGTCACGGAAACTTCCCACGCGGCACAACTGGCACTACAATGGCCGATTTTGGCCCGACTTTACTACTTTTGGTTCACTATGAGGAGAAATCAGAGCGGTTAAAAACACGCACCACTTTCGGTGATGAAAACTAGAGGCCGATCCATCGGTAACAAACAGTTTTATCCTCGCCGTCATCGTCGTCGTGTGCCAAGCGTCCACCAATACAATGACGCTAACGGATTTGAAGGACTGTGGCTGTGTGGCTGGATGTGACAGCCGTAACAGGTGGTGGGGAATAGGGACGTTCAAGGAAAATGGGACTTGGAAAGTCGATGTTTTTTTATTATTCAAACATGTTTTCTTTTAAGTTCTTGAATTCATTTTCTTACTTCTTCTTGCTACCTTAAAAATAATAATCACAGACAAACAGATGTCACACTCTCATCATTGTGCATCGACCACCTTTTTAACGGTCGATTCAAAAATATGGTAGGTGGCCAATCCACCACCTGCAGCGCTCGCATCGTTTTTGTTCGCGTTTGACGTTTACACACTACCGCCATCTGTTGGCCTGGCGGCCAATCGAACTATTTTTAGCATTGGGCGTACATGTCCTCGTGACTATGATTTTGATCGAGATTTGTTCTAAGTGTTACGTCTGTTTGTCTGTGTGATAATGATAGAAATGATAGTAATCAAAAGAAAACTATTTACAAGGAATATTTACAAGAAAATGGAACCTTTTTGGGAGATTACAAATTGCTCAACTGCTATTTTGAATACAAAATACATTTCATAGGGAGAAAATCCTACAATTATTTTCCATATTATAGGGCATGAGGTATCGTAAGGAAATATCGATATCACCGATATATTTAATAGAAAATATCGATACAAAAATATCAAATATCGAAATCAAAATATCGATATTCCGTTATATCGAAAGTATCGGAACGTTCCTAGGCAGCTGCACATTGGGGAAATCCGAACCCAAAGGTGGAAAAAATTGATAACTTTCACAATAGAGAGATAAAAAATAAGTTTTATAGCTTGTTCGAAAGGAAATTTTCTCAGGAATCGATTGGTGATAGTTTCATGAATGTGAGACCGCTCTGGGATAAGCTATGGTGCCCGTTATACCCCGATTCCTTGAAAATTTTTGATTTTCATGTTGTTTTGTGTAAAATTGTTTTATTGTGGAGAATATTTCCGATGAATTCCATCATCCCTAATTCATTCAACATTTTTTTATAGATAACCTTATGAAAAATGGAAATTTAGGGGATTATAGGGCCAAATGAACAATGAAATATTTTTTAAGAGGATTTATTTTTTTTTTTCATTTTTTCAACGTGTTTTTTTTATTGAAATAAATACAAAAATAGTAAAATAACCATAAATGTAGCTTGCAGAAACAAGTTGTAGTGAAATTTATAAGAAATGTATGATAATTAATTATGCTCTATGCACAATATTGTGAATAATTAACCTTCTTATATCACAAATTCCAAACATTTCCAAACGATATGCAATAGTTTGGGTACACGATATTGATCTAAATGATCGATTGCCGTTAGCCTCATTAATAGCAGGTAGTGGGAGCATACCCGGGTAGAGGAGAATTGCAAAAGAATAACAAAACTTACCATTAAAATAGAATGTTTGAATAGTAAAATTTGTTCTTTGTTTGTTTGAAATAAGAGATAAAATAACAAAAATAATAACTATGTTTATATGGCATAAAAACTAAATAATATCATATTTTGCCATTGTAATAACAAAATAATAGCAAAAATATAGGCAACCGTAAATAACAAAATATGTACTAAATAAGCTATTCACGAGTGGATTAAAATAATGGTAATTTTAGATCTTCAATATCTAAATTTAGCATGATTGAAAAACAAACTTTTTTCTTTCCTGCAAAAAACATTTGCTTTTTAAATCTTAAATGAATATCATACGAATTGTAAAATAAGCTATTATGGCAAAATTTTATGTTGGTTTGTTCTCATGGATTGTTTAAATAAAGTTTTCAAATATCAAAATAATGACATATTTTACTGTGATGGCGATGTTTGTTATTCTTTAGATATTTAATGTTTTTTTAGTATTTTTGCACAAATAACAAATTTTACCATGATGGTATATTTTGTTATTGATTAGTTATTACATGAATTTCAAGTATAACATATCAATGACAAATTTTGCTATGATTGTATGTTTTGCTATTAATGAGATTTTTATGTCATATATTAATAACATAATAATGGTTAACCTAGATATGATTGCAAAATTTGTTCTTATTTTACCATTATTTTGTTATTCACCTCTACCCGGGTATAGCTTTTTGGCTATTTTTGCCCTAATTCCCCTCAAACCGATTTAGTTCAGAATTAATTGAACAGATATCTCAAAATTAAATCTGTATCTAATACAATATTTGAAGCATAAAACGTAGGAGATTATGGGGATCTTTTACAAACAAATAAAAAAATAACCAAATAAAAAAACAAAAATGAATCCACCAAGAAACCATCTGTCGTTTTCTTCTGATTGAAACAAATTACATATCAGGTTAGTTACACAATCACTACTGTAGTAATTTAATGAAAGTTAAATTGCATTTTACAAGAAATTATTCGGGAATAATTTTGTCTATTTACGGATATTTGGTATTACAATATTTCAATTGTCATCATACACTAGAGAAAAAGTGACAATAAAAGTAAAAATGCAGTTGCTAACCATGCTCAATTCTAGACTTTTTCCAAAATCGATCATTCATTCAATTAGTATAATATATACTCTATGTTTGTTATGTTGCCGCCCTCTACAAACAGATTGCTTGTTAGTTGACATTTATGTCCCTCTTGGTGAATCATACTGTGTTAATATTGTAAACGGTTAGGCTGATACAAATATTAATTTTCTTTTATGTCACCCCCCCCCCCCTTCAAAAATCCGAAAATTTTGAGGGGGGAGAAAAAAAAAGATTCATCATTTTAGGACATCAGTTAGGTTTTTTTTAATTTTTAAAACGAAAAACAGGTAAAATAATGATCCAGATGACAATTGAAAAAAAGTTTAACAACTACCGTTAAAAATAGAAATTTAAAAAAATAACTTTTTTTTTATTTTAATTTTTTTGTTCCTTATTTATTTTTATCCCCCCTCTTGTACCTTCCAAGTGGTCTCGGACATAAAAGAAAATTATTATTTGTATCAGCCTTATTATGGTTACATCTGTTTGACTGAATGTTAAGCATGTTCAATAGCTTTCTAAAATGCATAACATAAAGAAATTATTTTCTTGTTTTATATGTTTTCATAGAAGAGTACGAACAAACTTGAATAACAAAAAGATAAACGCTGAGTAACCAGATAGCATGCATTTATATATCTTAGTTTGTTTTCATTTCGTTGAATAAGCAGGCCACATAACAAACAAAACATAAATTATACTAATGAAATGGATAAATGAGTTTGAAAAATATTGAGAATTGAGCATTGCAACTACTACATCTTATAAAATACAAATGTGCCATATTTAAATATATGGAAGACTTTGTTTGATCACTTTTATGACCACTATTTCTGTAGTAGGGTGTAGAGGTACCTAGGCACTTCCATGATTCACTTTGGCAAGGGGGATTTTTTCAGTTAAATTGTCTGAAACTTTGCAATAAGAAACACTTTAATACGATGCATACTCTGACCAAATATGAGCTTTGTAGTTTTCAAAAACCCCACTGCCAAATATTGTTATAATAAACATTTGTAAAAAGACAAAATTATTTCCCAAATAATTTCGTGTGAAATGCAATTTTACTCTCATCAAATTTCTACAGTTATGCTTGTGTAACTAACTTAATCCTGAGTGATTTGTTTTAGTCAGAAAAAAAAAACTGCAGAAGGTTTCTTAATGGATTCATTTTTGAGTTTTTTACTTGTTTTGTTTATTTTTTTTTTCATTTTATGTGTAAAAATCCCCATAATCTCCTATGTTTTATTATTGAAATACTGTATCATCCACTGAATAAACAATTTAGTAAATAATAAATTTAATTCGGAGATATCTGTTCAATTAATTATGAAACAAATCGTTTTTAGGGGAATCGGGGCAAAAATAGCCAAAAAAAACTATATGCTCCCACTACCTGCTATCAATGAGGCTAACGGCAATCGATCATTTAGATCAATATCGTGTACCCAAACTATCGCATATCGTTTGGAAATGTTTGCAATTTGTGATATAAGAAGGTAAATTATTCACAATATTGTGCAAAGAGCATAATTAATTATCATATATATTCTATAAATTTCACTACAATTTTTTTCTGCAAGCTATATTTATGGTTATTTTACTATTTTAGTATTTATTTCAATAAAAAAACACGTTGAAAAAATTAAAAACAAAAAATCCTCTTCAAAAATATTTTACTGTACATTTGGCCCCATAATCCCCTAAATTTCCATATTTTTATAACGTTCTCTGTTGAACATTGTTGAATGGACTAGAAATGACGGAGTTCATCGGAAATAATCCCCATAATAAAACAATTTTACACAAAACAACATGAAAATCAAAAATTTCCAAGGAATCAGGGCAAAACGGGCACCACTGCTTATTCCAGAGCGATCACACGTTTATGAAACTATCACCAATCGATTCCTGGGAAAATTTCCTTTCGAACAAGCTATAATACTTATTTTTAGTCTTTCTATTGTGAAAGTTATCAATTATTTCCACCTTTGGGTTCGGATTTCCCCAATGTGAGCTGTCGTACTCGCGTTCGAGCTGCGCGTAAAAAGCGTCTTTATCATCATCAGTGCTTCCAGAGTGAGTGCACGTTTATGATGCGGAAGTTGAAGAACCTCAATTTGCACATTCTTTCGTTGATCGTCCACCACCCGATCACGCGCCCCCAGCTCCAGCGTTCCCAGCCCACGTGTGTTGCCGCTCTCTGGTAGATGGTATGGTAACCACCGTGGTACTCGGACGATAATCAGCCGCCTCTGACATGGGGAGTAGATGCTGTTGTGAGCAGCTCCTGACATGGAGTACAGACGCTGCAGGTTTGCAGATGCAACTCCCTCCCTTCCCTGTCAGCATACGACCAAAGTTCCGACCGGGATTGGTTACCCGATCTTCCTTAAGTTTGCTCGTACCCCGGGCAGTACCGCGAGGAGATAGCGATAGGAGTTGCTGGCCAGGAGATTAAGGACCACACGAAGGGTCTATTTTATTCCTGCAGGTACGTGAGGTACCAATGGTACGCCATGCCCAATATTTACCGTGTCGTATTGCCGCTGCTCTGGTTGATGATTACCTCTGAATCATTGACAGAAATTTCCTGCAGGGCTACGATGCTGAAAGACCACAATTTCATTGCAAGCTGAGGAATTCAAAGTTCAACGTACCGTAAAACGGGGTAACTTTGATAGTTTTTTCGAAGAAAACTTCAATATTTGTGCATGCTGTTTCAAAGATTTACAATTTATATTTTTAAAACAAGTACTGACATCCTAGCTATCGATTGCACTTGATAGATTGCCAAAAGATTTATTCTGAATGGATATATAATTTTTCATATAATCGAAAGTCGGTTTTCTGTTTTGGGGTAACTTTGATAATAGAGTATAAATCGAACAAGATTGAATGAATCCCGGAACATTTATAGGGCGTTGCATACCTCTAGGCGTTTAACGCTATATGGAAATTTCTGACTTAGATTACAAAAATGGTCCCAGTTTGTAAAAATGGGTTTCGCTAATAGATTTGAGACCGAATTCATGTTCTTCTATAACTAGGGTGTCACGAGTAAGTGACGAACTCATTATGACTTTAACAAATAGTGGTCGTAGAACAGCTTGTTTGTAAGCGTTGCAAAAATGCTAAAATCTTGTAAATTTTTGATATTTGCATAAAAATCCTCAAATGCACTTGATTTCAACGAAAATAGCTTTGACATGAAGTGTCATACTAATACTCTTTAGTTTTGCATTCATTTTCCTTAACTGATTGACAGAATCTTTGATATTTCGTTTACTATGTTGGGGGTCTCGCACTATCAAAGTTACCCGCATTATCAAAGTTACCCCGTTTTACGGTACTGAGTTTTTAAACGTTAGTCATGTTTCGTCATACTGGTCCAGACCGATTGTTCTGGTCCGAATTACTCTGTTGGCGTTCCTATGCTGGCTATTATTTACGGTTTACTTTGAAGACCTGACATCAAGCCTCTAGATTTGCGAAGGACCATAGTTCGCAGATTAGCTTAGAGTCTCTCGCTGACGTTTTGACGATGATCAGCCACCCTTGACAGGAACATACGCTGTTGTGAGCCGCTTGTAACATGGAGAGCACACAGTTTGCGAACCATTCCTTCCCTGTAAGCATACGACCAAAGTTTTTACCGGGGTTGGCTACCCGATCTCAGCTATGATTGCTCGTACCGTCCTTGGTCAGTACAGTAAAGAAGTAGACAAACGGGAAGGGGTCTAAGGACCACAAAAAAGAGGGGTTATTTTATTCTTTCAGGTAGGCGAACTACCAAGGGACCAAGAAAGCTATCAGCTGTCGAATACTGTAGCACGCATAAGAACTCTAATGAGAAATGCGCAAAAGATGTTTAGCTTGAGTGCAATCATGCTTATCTCCGAGAAGTGAACCAACTTCAAAACGTATACAATTCATGCTGTTTCTACTCAGCTTTGAATTGTGTTTCTCAAAGAGTAACATCCAGCGGTCCATTTTGCTTTCGAACCGCACACATTGCATCTGAGTGACTACAGTATGAAAAAGACGAAAGCATGCCGTAAAGTAGCTTTATAAATATTGCTAGCAAATAAACATCCATCACAAATATATGCTCCGGTGGACCGGGCTCACGTTCGTTCTTCCGTTCGTCATTTGGAAGACCACCAAGATGTCCGGACGGGAAGCAGTGTGCCATACACATCCTAAATATGTACAAAACGAAACTAAAAAGCATTAATTCTTGCCGCGCACTGACTGGTGATCCTTGTGGGCCTACAAATCCTACAACTCTAGTTGAACTAAGGTGGTTGGTCTGTTCGCAGACTTTGCATCTGGATGTAGTGGCACTTGTATGATATGATGTATGTTTGTTGTTTATGGCAAAAGGAAACAGCTACCAGCAGCAGTGCGGTTTTCTTTAGTTTCGGACTCTCTTGGGAGCTTTTGCAGAAACCACAAACATGTCCATTTCCGGTTCTCTTAACGTAGAGGAACATGCTGATTCTTACAAACGATAAACTAAATATCTGCCACGTTAGCTGATGAATATCCTTTGTACCTCTATCAAGTGCAGATCAACTCGTTGATACACCAATATAAAACTCCGGATTCAAGTGGTAAGTACCCTTTTTGAAATAATATGTTACCCCTTCAGTCCATTATTGTTCTGCTCTCGAACCAAAATAAAAGGCAATGAGTGTTTATTTGTCACCCATCAGCATTCAAATGAACAGTTATTTGCACATTACAATTTGTCACACTGCTGCAGCTTCCGACACCCCTCTATTTTCAGGACTACCGACTACGAAGTGCAGCATACCTACCATCATCCTGGCCGTCTCGTTTCGTTCGTTATATGAAAAAAGCTTACCCGACCAGTGGATTATAATAAAATTGTATCACATACATATCAAAAATTGTTACAAATAACAAATTTTACTTCATTTTTTTAGAATCATGTTGAGTTTATATTTTCCTGAAGCACTATGAGGAAGTTATAACATAATTGAGAGAAAATCAGTTATAATAGCAGAGGCTGTTTTGAATGTGTTTCAATTAAAAACATGCTTAAAACATATTTTGTTATAAGCAATCTGAGAGCAATTGGTTTGACATAATTAATTTTATTTCATGTTGAGATTGCTACAAATTTTGTTTTTGTTTAATTTTCAACTTTGAGAGGCATTTTTTATGTATGCTTTATAACATATCTTGTTTTAACTTTGTTTAATGTAATGTAATTTTTTTCATATAATTTGTTATTATTTGTTTACTACTAATCAAGCAAAATTATAACAATTTTTTTTTAGAACAAGTAGTAAGTTAATGACAGAATCTTTAACAATCCTGTGTTAATGCACTGGTCGGAACAGCAAAGCGATTCACTGGAGCAAACACAGGAAAAAAGGGGAAAATACCGAGACATGATGCAATTGTGATACAGAATCAGAATAAAAAAAAACACGATGTCTCGGTGTCATCGGACGGCCCTTTGATGTTTCAATTAACCGACCGACTCCACTCCTGAACACGGACCATGGATGATGAAGAGTGCAATTGCGACACTCGCACTCACTCGACGCCACTTCAAGCGTGGTGTTGAGTGATGGGCTAGTAACGTTATTATTGTGATTTATTTCGTGATTCGCTATCGTTACGAATGGGAGGGATGCACTTGAAATGATGGACGGGTGTTTGGATCTCAGATGTAGGGTTGTCGCAAATTAATCGATTATTACGATTAATCGATTAATCGGCTCACTAATCGATTAATTTTTCATCGATACCTGGCTAACTCAATAATCGAGATAATCGATTAACTGCGGTCGATTATTTGTCAATTTTACCAAAATAAATTGTCCAATTCAAACTACGGTTATGTTTTCCTGTAAAACACTGTGTTGTGTGAGGTTGTGCACGAAAATTTATCGCACAGGCAATCATAAAACCACGAATATGTTGATAGATCTAGCAGTTATTCATTTTGATATTCTCTGTGCATTAACTTCAAATTGTCGTTTTCCAAGATCATCGGTGCCAGAATTGTTCGATAAACACAGTCCTATAGTCCTATACTGCCGTGAATCGCGTCCCATCTGCATTTTTGTACAATTTTAGTTTATACATGTTTTCAACATATATTCCTATGATCTTTCAGCTACACTAGCGAGACTACATAATTTGTTCGGTAAAATTCGTAAAAAGAACACCAAGTCTAATTGTCACATAATGAAATGTAACCTCATTACAGTCCCACTGCATAGTTTTGTAACGTGTTATACAAAAGTTAACGGTATTTTGATCATCTTAAGGTGAAGATGCATCGAAGCCAAACCTCTAATTTTCAAGGGCACAAATCTAGAGAGCTAAATAGCCGTTCAAGCTGAAAACCAGCGAGTGATCAATCGATCAAGTTTTCAGTTCAAACCGCTATCTGGTTCTCTAGATTTGTGCTCTCGAAAATTTGAGGTTTGGCTTCGATGCATCTTCACCTTAATATTTATCTCAAAAGGTATCAGAATGGCAAGCAAATTGAAAGTTTCATTGATATCCAAACATGTTTCAATCTCCTGAACTTATTTTAGTATTCGTTTGGATGGATAGATGGGACTCACTTGCGATTCACAGCAATATATTCTCTTTCAATTAATTGGCCATGGATCATTATGTCATTGCCCACGCTACACATTTTTACTACCATTTACATGTTTTACCTGTTTTACACTATACAACGGGAAGCGTAAAATATTCTGCTATTTTCTTAATTCACTTTTGGAAAGATTCTTACCTCCACTTTCAGCGTTTTCTTGGTAATTTTTGGACATTGCCACTGAAAAGAGATAGTTCTAAAATTTTCTTACTTAAGAAAACTAACTTTAGAAAAAGAACATCCAACGCTACAATGCTTTTAAACGCTCTCAAAAATCTATTTTTGAACCGTATTTGTTTTTTTCGCTCTAATGAAAATGTATGAGACCCTAGTATAGAGTACGGAACAGTTTTTGTAAAATTGATCATGTACACAAGGAAGTGGTATACACCTATGTTAAAAAATTTTAAACGTGTATGGCTCACATTTTTATTCTGATTCACAAGAGCATCAAGTCATGGACCTTTGGTTTGGCCATGGAAGAATGCCAAGAAGAAGAAGAAGATCTTTGTGTGGTCATTTTCTGAACATCATGTTGTACCATCGACAGCTCAAAATCCATGATTTTTATCCACATTCAGAGAGACGTCATACCATAGCAAATATTGAATAGGTTATATCCGAATCCTTCATTTTATGACAAAACATCAAGATAAAACGAAATTTAAACTTGTTTATACAAAAGTAAAAAACGTGAACCCTGCGACAAATTTCTGAGATCATGGAATCGGTACAGATAGAGCTACAGAAATTTCTGCAGAATGTTTAACAAATATTGCATGACAAATTTCCAGAGTGATTCTCCCGGTAATTTATTCAGGAATTCCTAGATTAATAAACTTGTATGGATATTTCCATAGATAAATCCAAAAATTGCTCTAGGAACCACACTGCGAAGATTTTTTTATAGAGATCTCTAGGAATATTTATAGCTGTGTAATACCTGTAAATGTCTGTGGGAATACAATATGAAGCTCAAACATGAGATTACTTCATATTTTTCAGATATTGCTTCAGAAATTTCTTCACGGATTCTTTCCAAAATTATTTCGTAATTCAACCAGGCATTTCTTCAAAGAATTCTTGGAATTTATCCAGGAAGTTGGTAGAGATTGTCCCGAATTTTATTTCAAGCAATCAATTAGGAATGTTTATGGAGATTCCTCCAGGAGTTTCTACAGTACCGCTTTTATAAATTCTAAGACTCCTCCAGGCATTTTTCAAAAAATACTGTCAAATTAATCACCAGCGATTCCCAAAAAACATTCCAAAATATTTCTCTCTCACTTCCATCAGGGATTTTTATGGAACGCTCTACTAGAAAACCCTCATGAAACCGTACACGGCGTCCTCTATGTGCGCCTGCAGTATTTTCCCTAAGAATCTTTACAGAAAATCCTCCAAGATTTCAACCAGGAGCCGTCCACAGATTCCTCCTGATTTTTTCAGGAAATTGTTCAAGGGGTTCCCCCAAAAATCCTATTAGGATTCCTGCGAGAATTCCTTCACAAATTTCTCCAGGCGTTACTAAGAGATTTGTTCTACGATTTCAAACAGGATACCTAATAAAAACTTTTCCTCGGATTTCTTGCAGAAATTCTTGGAGTATTTACTGAAAGAATTCCAGGAAAAAATCTTGAGGAATAGGGGACGGACCTGGGGTAGTGGTCAGAACACACGCCTCTCACGCCGAGGACCTGGGATCGAATCCCATCCCCGAGATAGTCACTAAAAAATTCAGTGACGACTTCCTTCGGAAGGGAAGTAAAGCCGCTGGTCCCGAGATGAACTAGCCCAGGGCTAAAAATCTCGTTAATAAAGATAGAAAAAAAAAATCTTGAGGAAATTTTTGAAGAAAACAGAAGAAATAACTGGAGAAATTCCGAAAGAAATAAAAAACTGTCATTGAAGAGTTTTCAGATGTATCAATGTAATGGATGAATTTTTAAAGGCATTCTTCAAAGAATTTCAGGAATAATACCTGTGTTTTTTTTACTAAAGAAACCCCGGAATGAATTTCAGGTCGAATTTGTTGAAGAATTATCGGTAGACTTCATTGAAATCTTGCAAGAACAAAAAGGGATTCCTGAAAAAAAAAACTTAACAAAATTCTGGCCGATTTTAGGAGGAATGACTGTAAAAAACAGGTAGAATCACTTGAAAAAAAATCTGAAACAATTCCTAGAATAAGGCGTAGAGGAATTGCTGGATAAATTTATAAAGGATAATCGTAGGAATTTCTTGGTGGAATTTTTGAACTCCTGATGAAATTCCTGGAGAACCTCTTGATAGAACCACAGGAAATGTTTTGGAGGAGCCAAGTAATATTTTTGAAGCAATGGTTGGAGAAATCCCTAAACAAATTTCCAAAAGAATTCTTGAAGGAATCCCTAGAGGAATTTCAAACAAAATACTTGCAGCCATCTCTGGAGAAATTTCAGAAGGATAAAAAGCAATCTCTAAAAGTTCTACTAGAGCCATTTATGAAGAAATCGTTGGATAAATTATTTAAATACTTGCAGGAATTTTAAGAGGAATCCCACAAAAGAAATTCTAAGTAAAATCTGAAGAAGAAAATCTGTAGCATTAAAACCGAAACGACTTGAATAGTTCCAAGCATAATTCTTAACCCCTCTACCGACAGCTTCATATTTTCACCCCAAAACAATATTCAAATCGCGATAACATTTTTGTTCCTCAATATTTTTGCAACTCTTTTTCACAAGTTCTCAAAAAAAAAACTATTTTTGGATTCTGTGTCGGTATTGACCCTTAGTCATCTAGTTTTAAATATATCCGGTATACCTTGGGGGTCCGACATTTCCAATTTGAAATTTCTTAGGCTGCCATTTTGTTTTTAGTCGATACATGATGTTTTTAAGTTTACAAGATCCTGTAACGGCTGGAGTGAGTGGTACCAAAAACGTAAAAGCTTATTGTTCAAAAAAAAAGGTTGCACCGATCGGTTTCATTTTTTCCCAACAGACTCTTGTCAAAGTATAGTTATGAAAAGCCAATTACCGAAAATAAGAAAAAAAACATGAGGTATTAACGTGGGTCATGGCTACGCGTCGGTCCCCCAAGGTATTTTGAAATATCTCCGGATCCGGATGACCAATGATCGAAACCAACAAAGATTATTAAAATAGAAGAGTTTTTTGAGAACTTGCGGTGGTGCAAATATATTGAGAAACAAAAAAGTTATAGCGATTTAAATATAAAGCTGCTGACACAAAATGCCTAGTGGACTTTAAAAAAATCGCGAAAGAAATAACTGAAAAAAAACTACTGAGAATTTTTGAAGAAAAACCTAGAATAATTCCCTGTAATAATTCCAAAATATATTTCTTGAAGAATTCATGGAGGCATCTTTGGAGGGGTTTCATGAGGACTCCTTGGATGTTTTGCTGGAGGAATCTTATGAGAATTTCTAGAGAACTCCCTGAGAGAATTCATGTGAGAATTTTTTCAAGCGAATTCTGTGAAGTCTTGAGATAAATTCTGGGAGAAATTTCTGTAAAAAATCCTGAAGGAGCCTGAAAGAAATATCTGGAACAAATCCTTGTAGAATGCATAGAGGAATCTTTGAAAGCGATCTAGAAATAATTTAAAAATATGTTTGGGAGGAATCTTTGGAAGCATGAGTAATGGTGAAATTATGGGAGAAATCCCTAAAAGAAATACTGTCGGTAGCATCCCTGATGGAATTCCTAAAAGAGTCCATGGTAGAATTCCTGCTGCAATTGTTTCAAGGTCATTGACCATTTTCGCCCTAAATTTTACTACAGAAACATTGTGCCAACTAACGTAACAAACTTTAAGGAACGAAAAACCTGCTAACACTTATTGTCATCATGTTTAAAACTTAGTAGTCATTTTGCCCGACCCGTTTTAGCTTACTCCGGTGTACCTTATAGCAGTAAGAACTCATATTTATAGAAAAAAATGTCGATTAATTCGATTAATCGAAAAATACTAGTCGATTAATCGTGATCGATAATCGGCATTCATGGACTATAACACTGCGGAACACGTTTTTGTCTCCAGCACCAAAATATCGCTATTCACTTAATTAAGGGTTGCTAAATCCATTGCCGTTTTCAGAAATATCATAGCACGTCTAGTTTTTGAGATATTGACTGTTGAAAATGCAAAAAATGACTATTTCAGTCAACTTGCATGCAAGTTTGCCAGCTTGTAAGGTAATATATTGGCTTAATTTGCCACAGAATTCAAACTTTATGTGTATAACAATACTTATCATCAAAGTTTGTATTACTTTCGATACGGAAATGTTATTTTTTGATGGTTTAGAGAATTGTTGTATTTTGCCATACAGAAGAAACGAAGAATTTTGTATGGAGACTGCAAGCATGTTGAAAAAATCGGTTTAATCGAAATTTAATCGCGCAATTTCAATCAAATTATGTCTGAAATGAAAGTTCAAATTCTATTTTGCATGTTTGGTGGATTAGATTACAAAAAAGTATGATAAATTGTACCTTAAATTTCATGTAAACATGAATAAAACCAGTGTTTTATACAACTTTGGCGACCTGTAGCTAAAAATTGTGACGTGCTGGAACATTTCTGAGACTGGCACCAGATTCAGCAACCCCAAATCTACTAGAGACACATAATTTGATCCTTGAGACACGCAAAAATGTCATTTTTGTTATGCTGTGTAATCGATTACCAACTAATCGATTAATTGAGATTTTGCGACTACCCTACTCAGATGCCAATCAAAGCGTGTATGTTTGCGAGATGTGGTGTGAATGGAGATATATGAAAGACAAGAAGACCTTACATTGAAAGTACGTTCAATATCATACATGTTTCACAAAAAAATGTCTTTTTTGTTACGTCACAATTGGGAAAGTGTCTGCTTCTAAGTGTTCTTATGAGTTTCTCCACAGTTATTAACTGAGATCTTTCTTTGACAATTTTTGCATTTTTATACATACCTTGTAGCAAGCATACAAAGATACTCAATGCCCCAATTTAAAAAAAATCTTCGGCTGGTGGGGATTCTAAGCCAAGATCCTCAAAATTGACCTCTTGAATAGCTGCAAATTCCGTCCAAGGGGGAAATTCCCCCGGTAGAAAACCACGTGTATTTGGGAATTATGTGGATTTCGAACATTTTTTTTTTTTTATTTTTCTAAATGATTGTCACAAACGTTAGCACATTAAGTAGTATTTGGAAAGCCATGACAAACTTGAACTAAAGTTGCACACACAAACAAGCAAAAATAATGTTAGAATGTAATCGCCTGGTGCCAACACACGGTATTAGGGCACGGTTGCTTATGTGTTCCAAATACCGTGTTTCAGTTATAATTCCAAAATGGCGAAGTGAAATATATATATTTTATTTCCCGAATCAATCATGCAAACCTCAATACGTTCTTCGAAACAAAAGTTTTATTTTTGATGTGCTTCGTTTGTTCAATTGAGAGATGTTTCAAAATGTGAGTCAGCAGTCGGGGTCAGATGCACGGTATTTGGAACACTGGTATGTTTAACAACATCAACTGTAACTATGGTTAAAATTTTCAAAATGGTTCAAATTATATTTTTTATGCAAAGTATATAAAACGGTTTACTATATAAAACATAAAAGACTTGAAAATAATCATACGTTATTTTTATCTGATCGATTGAAACTTGAGATTTTTCAACCTCACGGTAATAGAGCATGTCACGGTAGTTGAAAACTTGTGTATAAACAAAACTCAATCTATACAAAAACCTTAGTTATTATTAGCTGAACAGTATAAGATTGAGAATCATCATTCATGAATTGAAAATGTTCAAGGTGCCTACAATTTCGTGTATTTTTTCCATATGCTCCAATAAGAAGCAACTACCTGGAGTTCGGTTTTTATTGCGAAATGTATATACATTTTGGAACGCTGCGATGTTCTGGTACCTATAATGTTGGTTAATGCCAATCTAGACCAATATTTTTCTGTAAATTGTAAACGAAGGTAAATGATAAATTTACCCAAAAATAGTATAGCCATGAGTGACTCGCTGAGACCAGCGCACTATTTACACTTGGTCTTTCAAATTTATTCTCATTCGAAAGCTCCTGTCGAGTGAGTAAAGAAACTGCATTCGGTTGGTTAAATTGATTGACCCCTCGGTATTTATAATGAAAACAGTTTCTGAGGACCCCTCGATTTTTGACAATTCTTCATTCACTCAAACTGTCATTACTGTCATGACAGGAAGTCTAACTCATCCCGTCGATCAACGGAACCGCATTTCATTAAAATGAAGGCTATATGCCGGGGCTTTGAGGGTTAATCAAATCCGGGTCTCCCTACGATCGATGAGATAAGTTAGACTTCCTGCGAGTGAGGTTTTCAAACTGGAAGTTCAGGTCTGTACACGTTTTACAACCGGAAATAAGTGTTCCTTAGTCACATATTATACATCTTTAGCAACAAAACCAGTATTTAACGAAAGGTTTGAGTCATTACTATACTTTAAGTAACGGACGTATGTAAGAATTCATCATTTGGTTTATTTTCTAGTATGGGGCAAAAGCTGGAACCTGGTTTTGGAATACTTTCCGAGTAGGAACCGAGGCAAAGGATCTAATGTAAATTTGACCCAAAGCAACGTATGCGGCTATGTGAACATCATGAAATAATCTCCGAGAACCAATTTAATGTGTCAACTCTCAATATTGTCATTTTTACCATAAGGCCAAGTCTGGGTTGTAGCGTCACTTCCAGTGAACCAGAAGATAAACATAGATAAAGCCCAAAACTAGTCAAATTCCATTTACAAATTTGTTGGATACGCAAACTTAAACTTACTTAAAAAAATAAACCGATAGATTTTTACCGTAAAACGGGGGCATATTGATCACTATTTTACAACTTTTTGTTGTGCTGTCCTTCGGAATTCAAACATAGTCAAATACATTTCGACAAAATCAATACTCCTTTGATCTTTATCAGCTTATGTTATCGACTTTTCATGAAATAATATTTAACATATCATAAAAATTGCATTAATATCAAAAAAAATAAAATGACACACTGGGGCGAAATTGATCACCATACAAAACAAGAGGTTCAAGAATAAAAAAAATCCCTTTCTACTTCTTTCTACTTTTTTTTCTTGTCTAATATTGCATTAAACCAACGTTTTCTACTAGCTGAAATCAGTATAAACCATCTAAAAGCCCATGGCAATGTTGGAATTTTCTACATCCTCATCAAGAAACGTCCAGAAAGTCGCTCCTCATTTTTGGTTGATATAGGGTAACCAATATATTTTGGACCTCTATATATTTTGGACCCCCTGGGCTATTTTCCTGCAAATTTCCCAGTTTAAATCGAAACCATACAAATCGACCAATACAATCCGCATGCCATTTGGAAAGATAGGACTATTCCGCACTTGCATCAAGCGTTTGTGCATAGAAAATGTGTTTATTTTATCTGAAATTAATTTAATTAAATCGGTTCATCCATGCAACGGTACAACACGTTACAGACAGAAATTAAAGACGTCAGAAATTTCTCAAATGTAAACAAAAACTTTTTTCTAATTTCTGAACTTAAAACGTAGAATTTCTTCGCTTTTCCATTGTCAATCGATTGATTAGACTATGGGCAATATATTATACAACCAGTGTCGTGGACTTTGTCGCCAAACGATAAAAAATGCCGGGGGCCCAAAATATATACTTTGAGGGTCCAAAATGTATTGGTGTGTCCAAAATAATGAAAAACAGTGCATCACACTTTCAATTATTTTCGACGTCTTTTGGATCCTACATGATCGTATGGGCATTTTTATCTCGTAGAGGAAGTTTTTTTTCTACATTTTGGTATGTTCTTTGACTTGGTTACGCTGTGCAATTAATTAATTGGGGCAAAAATGTAAAATCACTTCCTTAAGGGGTCCAAAATACGACCGTTACCCTATTTAACAAATGTTTTCAGTTGGCATATTTTCCCGATAAATGGAAAATTTCCAAGGTTGTCCAATTTTGAAACCAGACAAAAATCCTGCAGAAGTTTCCAGCTATCGTTCAATCAGCTTGCTTTTCTCTATCAGTAAACTTTTTGAAACGGCCATTTTGAACAAAAGGCACATTGGTCGCAAAGCCATATCTAGGAAGACAAAAATTTAGCGCCTAAATCGTTAGTTTTAGATATATGATGTCTTCGGGAAAGCTTCTCCATATTTTTTAGACATGTTTCCCAGTCACGTGAAATTAAGGTAGCCCGCATGGTTCACGAGATCAGAATACAAGATTTTTGCTGACGAATACAAGCTTTACCTGCCATACGATATTCGAATGCGAAAATGGCAACTTTGGCAAAGAAAGCTCTCAGTTAATAACTGTGGAAGTGCTCATAAGAACACTAAGCTGAGAAGCAGGCTCTGTCCCAGTGATGATGTAATGCCAGGAAGAAGAAGATCATTCTAAAATCCCGTATTCCATGATATATACTATAACACAATTTATTATTCAAAATGTCATATGCAGGAAACAAAAATTCTAAAACAAGAAACTGTGGTGGACATTGTAATGGGCTAACAATAAATTTTGTAAGGAAATTTTCACCGAATTGTTACGACTTCGTACACGCATATGTTGCCATTCGCTTAAATTAAATTACTCAAAGAGTGAAAATCCTCGAAACCACACATTGTTCGGCGATTAACATTTCAATAGCGCTAAAGCGGATCCGATGAATGGATGAGTTTGTTTGGATATTGTCGAGCAGAAAAAAAAAAAAAAACAACATGCTGTTCAACTCAGCGACAAAAAAGTGTGAATGAACGGGAAAAAATCCACATTGTAAAGTAAATACAGCGCCTGAACGACAACACGAGGGCCTGGGAATAAAGGAGAACGAAGAACGGAATGGAACCAAAAAGTTGCGCCAAACAGCAACAATAACAAACAACACCCGCAAGAGAATGCTCGCATTCACCATATTTTGGCAATTTACATATCAAAAAGGACAGCTCTCGCGCGGATGACGTCTAGTCATATCGCGCGCGGCTTATATCGATTATTTCGATCGGCAAAGCGGTTGCAATATTGGCCATATCCGTGCAGGCAATTGGGTCCTAAAATTTGTAATGAAATCTTGTTTTTATTTAATAACACGAAAAAGCATGTTACTGTAATTACTTTAGCAATTTTTCCCGCTCAAATAATGGCTATATCATGTTTAAACTTTAATTTAAAAATTTGGTCCATAAATGAACCTTGACACTTTTGATCATGTTTGACGTTCGCTTAGTCGACAAAAACACCACAGGGGTTTTTGTTCGACCACTGGGATTGTTCCTATCTGACATTTCGTAAGGGACACGGAAAACAAAATACACCCAAAATTTGAGTTCAAGCCATAGGATGCGACAAAATCTAATAAAAATGTTTTTGGGCTTAAACCAACGGAAAACATTAGAAAATTGAGTAAACATGTGTTTTTGGCCTAGACTTAAGCGTTTGGCACTAAAATTGGGGCAGGGCTTTAGGACCCAATTGATGAATATATGCATATCGTTACTTTTCTTACACTTAGAAACAGAGGAAAAGGTGTAATATGAAATTAGAATATTCACAGCATAGAACTTAATACAGTAGTGTCCGATTTTGTCAGCCCCATGCTGAATTTAGGGTTGACAAATTCGGAAAAGAGCTAAAATCGGGATTTTTTTTCGACTGGTTTCAAGCTTTATTTTAACTTAAGGACTTAGTTTTAAAATAAACATTGTGTTTTTTACTTCAATTTTCTATGAACCGTGATGCAAGGTAACATTGAACAGTTACATGAATAATTATTGAAAATTTCAGATTTCAAAATTTTGGTCTTTAGACGATTGTATAGACGTGACTAAGGTCATAATTGACTTTATTCACCCAATATTGCCAGTATAGACGAACTTACTCTGATAAAAATAAATTTCAATTTTAAGGCTGACAAAATCGGGCAAAATGGATGCTAAAATCTGGGGTAGACAAAATCGGGTCATTACTGTATACTTTCATAGCTGCCTATTTGCAACCCCCTGAAGAAAGCGCTAGTTCTTGAAGCCTGCCACCATCTGTGTGGCGCTGGTGCTGAAGTAAACAAATTTAGGCTTTGCCCACATCAAATCCCGCGCGGATGCGACAAATGTCGTATGAGAAAAACTTTATACTATTGATAATCGTTTATCGTTGTGCCTAATAAAATGTGTCTTATTTATCTAGCAATTAAAGAAAAATCTGGATAAAGTAATACGCATTTAACACCAGATTGATAGGTAAGATATGAATGTCGCATTCGCAAACGAGTGTGTCTCGTGCCTAAAACGGTATTTTTGGACGAGCTGTCAAATCAGCACCTTCTCCAGCACCAAATTTTCGGCTTCACTTCAGTTGTTCGTGGATGACAGCCGTTTCAGTCCTGTGCCTATTTGTCTTTTGCTCTAATGCTCTGGCAGCAAGTTAATTTGCTACAAATTGACTTGCGGAAATTGACTAGCAATAAGTCATTTTTTTGTCATTGGTGACTTCAATGCCAAACATCACTCATGAAGTAATTCGCAAAGTAATTCCAGCGGCAGAATTTTATTTGATAAGTGCTCTTCAGAATATTTCTCAATGCAATGCCCTGATCAGTGCTGTTAAATACTGCTTTGAAAATTATATGGCAGGATCTGCAAAAAGAAATTAAAAAACAATTTTCACAATTGAGAGCAGCTCGGTAACGTAAGAAAGTCCAGTTATCACCAAAAAGGGATAACTATTTTTTTTTCTTAATTTTACTGCTGTTCGATTTCAATGCCAGTCACGTTTTGCCAACTGTGTTACACGTTGGGACCTCGTCTCCCTTCTCCTCGCAGACTCTGTTTGCGCACCAACGGTAGGATAGGGGCAACTTTGCCTTGGGCAACAGATTTTTTTTGCCACGGCCACCGTTTGTCGAGTTGATTAAATCAGGAAATTTTCCTCTATTCTTCCACACACATAAGCCACTGTGTGTATATTTTGCTGTTCGCATTCGTCGTCAAACCGTACGGCATTCGGAGTATGAAATTTATGCAAAATTTATTAATATGATGTATTCAATGTTTGTCTTTTTTTGCTCCTTTACGTTTGGCGCGCAAAATATGTGCATTCGCGCTTGTTGATCAATGGTTGCAAAATTTGCATGCATGCATATATGCACCCATGGATGCTGGAAAGTAGAAGAAAATGGGAAATCAGTGGAGTAAAAAATGAAACTTGCAATGCAGTTAGTCAAACCAACTGCTGATAGATAGAAGACGTGTAAATTAAGTTAGTGCCAATTTGAAGCTACAATTGTCCAGGTCAGAACAGAATTATGATTGATTGATTGGAGGCATAGCTAGTCCTAATTTGTTACAACGAATAACTCTCGGCCATATACCAACAATAATTTTCTTCTACTTGAAATAACCTCCCCGCTGGAACAGATCCTTTTTCAATATAGATTGTAAGAATAATTAAAGGTTATTTGTCAACTAGTTCACTTTCTGTTTTTTTTTTTCTTTTTTAAATTAATTTATTAGTATCATTCCAAACATTACATTCATTTCTTATATATAGGTGTGTTGTGTTAAAAAAAAAAAACACAATCATTCTAATTTGGCAAAACTGAATTAAGCTTTTATCAACATTTTGTTTTGTTTTGTTTTGCACAGTGAAGCTAAGAACTATTTTAATCCTAGACCCTGGACTGGAAATTGAAAGCTACTATATTTAAGAAGCTTAAACGCAAAAGGGTGAACGTGTAATTTTTATCGGGTTTTAAATGAGTTGAGGAAATTCTACAGTTTTCAAGCGGTCTAACGAAATTGAGGAGATTTTTCCGCTCAATACAAAAATTGATATAAATATTAGGGGTCATTCACAAATTACGTCACGCTCCAGGGGGGAGCCGAGCGTGACAAGCCTTACATCATTTTCGGAGGACTCATACAAAAAGTGTGACAAAGGAAGGTCGAAAAAGTTGAAATTTGGCGTGACATAATTTGTGTTGTATCCCTTAGGAGATTGGCTTGTTCTTTTGTGACTCGCATACAATTAGTATAGAATGAAAAATTGCTGAACAAAGTTTAAAGGAAATTTTCTCAAAACTAGGCTTAAATCACTGACACCCCTTTGTTTCTATCCCCCTCATTGTTCCAGTTTTGACAGGTTTCCTGCTCGATTGGAATGCAGATTTGTATGAAAATGACAGTTCACCGCTGTTCCGATTTTGACAATTCAAATCCACTCTAGTATACAAGATTAAGAAAGCTTTTCTAGTCCAAGACTCTAGGCCAGAAAATTCTAGTGGATTCCATTAAAATTGTTTTTCAGGATTTATATAAGATTTCAACTAGGGATTTCTGTAAAGATACCTTCAGCAATGGATTACCTGCTTTGCTCTTGTTCACAGTTGATCAGCAGAAGTTTTCTCATTTCATTTTGTATGGGGAAAGGCATCTAACTTCAAATTTCTCGAAAATGAAAGCTTTTATCGAAAATATATTTGGTAGACATGATAGCCTTCATCATTACGCACAACCGGTACCAAATATTTTTTCGAAAATATTTCCCAAATTTGAGAAATAATTCGTTGGATGCATTTCGCCATACAAAAAGTTTTCGCATTACCTTTTAGCGATTTTTCGCGCATAGACACTAGCACATGTGCGTTACTATGTGGTGAGTAGCGAATCAGGCCATGCATGTAACCGATTGATCCAGATATTCCTTCTAAGATTTCTACAGGAACTCCTCAAATAGTTCTTTGAGATTTACTCAATTTAGTCTTAAGTATTAATAAGTTTTTTTTCCGGAATGTCTCCAGGGAAATACCAAGAAAATTTTTCCTCAAAATACATCCATGAGGTTTGTCCAAAGAGTAACTTTTGATAAAACTTAGGTAAATTTTAAAGTCACCCTCTTGTGGAAGTGTTAGAAAATTTCCTAGACAATTTACTGAGATAATAAAAAAAATCAATCGAATCTCGGGATAGTATTTCCCAGCATTTTCTATTGTAACTTCTCGAACAACATTGGAAAGAAGCTCTATGGAAATTTTGTGTAGAAATGATCGGAGGAATTATTGGAATTGTAGCATGAACTGGTGTAAAAACTTAAATAAACTTTTGAAGATTGCATGAGATTTTTTTAGATACTTTGTAAGATATGGTTAATTAAACTGCAGGAGTAAAAGAAATGCTGGAAAAAAATACTTGAAAAAAAAATAGATTTGTCCAAATTTTGGATTTCTGGGAGAAAACGTGGATGAATTCTTGAAGGAATCCACATTATAATTGGGAGGAATTTTTGTATAGTTTCTTGTACAAACTCTGGAATAAAACTTTGTGGATTTCATTTGTGGAAGAAATTCTAGGAAGTTTTTTGAAAACAAGTCGAAATAATACCTTACGAAATTACTGGAGATAGTAGCTCTAGAGTTTACAAAGGCTTTTAGAGCGAATTCTGGAGAAATTCTTCCGAGCATCCTTTGAAAAATCGCTGGAAGAGTTTATGGAAGAATTGGTAAAGGAAACTTTAGAAGAATTTTTGGAGAGATCCCACTAGGAGAAAGTATTTTATAGGATTGCTATGTTTTTAATATGATAATTCCTGAAGCTTTTCCTCGGGGAATCTGAGACGAATTTCTTGAAGAGGCTTTTGAACCCGTTGTAGTAAAGTTTTTTTTGTACAATTTTCCATCAGGATTCAATACAAACAGAATAAGGAAAAAAGAGTCTTTAAATACCATTTTAGTTAAAATAAAATAAGAAATAGAGACTTGCATTAAAATTGACACCAAATCTCTATAAATAAACCTACTACCAGTCCTGTCGTTAGGTTCATTCATTGGATCAAGTTTTGTTATCATTCATATTGAAAAATATGAATATCTTTTATATTTGTATCCTTTTTATGTCAATTTTATTGAACAGATTTTAAAAATATAGACTGCTTGCCTTCACAACCAGTGAGGTTGAACCAATGGATGAACAGCAAACATACGTCATGCAAGTCGGTAGAAGCCAGCCGATTTTTTAAAATCGGTGATTTCTTGAAGTCATCACGATCAGGGGCCCAGATAGCCGTAGCGGTAAACGCGCAGCTATTCAGCAAGACCAAGCTGAGGGTCGTGGGTTCGAATCCCACCGGTCGAAGATCTTTTCGGGTTGGAAATTTTCTCGACTTCCCAGGGCATAGAGTATCTTCGTACCTGCCACACGATATACGCATGCAAAACTGGTCATCGGCATAGTAAGCTCTTAGTTAATAACTGTGGAAATGCTCATAAAAACACTAAGCTGAAAAGCAGGCTCTGTCCCAGTTGGGATGTAACGCCAGAAAGAAGAAGATCACGATAATTAGCAACCTGTGTTTGGTCATACATAATATAACGCTTTCAAAATCCGTTGAAACGTGGCTAAACTTGTTACAGAAAATTTGCAGTAAAGAAAGTAAAGAAAAGCAGATTTGAGTACTGCACACACTTGGAAAAAACTACCGACTTCGGTAATTAATTTACCGAAATCTCAACAGCTGAACGGTCGGTTATAAGTTCGGTAATGAACAAAATTACCGATTAATCAGTAATTTGGATCAGCAGGAGCAACTGTCAAAATTGCTGATTGATCGGTAAATTTTACCGAAGCAATTGAGCTTGGAATGTAATTCAGTTTACCGTAAGTCTGTAATTTCCAAATCAATGCTGGTTCATGGAATTACCAAAAAACTGGAATTTTTACAAGCCACCGATTTTTTTGTTATATTTTGAAATATACATAATATAGAAAAGACATGATATTCTGTTGAGATGGTCGAAATTTTATTTTTCATTTATATATACGTTTTAATAAATTCACTTCGCATCCATTGGAAACGCGCATGCAAAAATTTCATTCCGGTTGTAGTCAATCTGTTGGTGCTTGTAATCCTGCGATGAACAAAAATATTTTTTTGCCGGAGGGGTTTGGCGACACGTTGAAGACATCGAAACACTTCACAAATATGCCAAATCCAAACCCAGTTTTCAAGTCACCTCCAGGAATATCTATTGGACATCAGCAGACAAGAGATGGTCGGGTCTCGGGTTTGTTGGGCAGAGGTGGACACACCACAACGCAGAACAGGGTCACCGAAGCGGAACGCGGAACCAGGATTTCGGTAGGAAAGAAAACAACTACAAATCAACTACTGTACGCTACGAGAACTTTAATAAACACGTCTGAACGGATCGAACATCACATTACGGATGAATGGCAAACTTTCCATTCTCCCTTTCTTCGCTCACATTTGGCGCGCTCGCCGCCTGCCCTACTGGCGCATGCGTCGCAGCCTCATTCTCCAAATTCTACACATTCAGTGTTGCCGCTTTGCATACGAGGCACAATCATTGCTCACTCCAACACTCCTCCTCAATGTTGTCCTCGTACTCGTCCTTCTCATCTCTGCCTTCCATGCCGGGTTGATCTCCTCCTGCTTCAAGCATCGAAAACGCAATCTACCAACCGGCTGGGTCGTACTCCTCGATTATTCCTCCTGGATCGCCGAACTTCCCTCCAGTTATCAGCATCCGAATCTGGGCTTCCACTGTTGGACTCCGCCACATGCAGCGGCTCCACTTCCTCGCTTGAAGTGTCCACATCGAAATATTCATCATCTTCCTCACGTTCTTCGGCTTTATTCGGCTTCTTCTCCGAATACCAGCTCACAACATTGAATGGTGATCTTCTTCCACTCGTCGTCTTCTTTTCGCCGATTATCGGCCGCTGGCCCTCCACTTTCTCCTTTACTATCGCCAACTTCAGCCGATACAACGACCCTGACTTTTCTCCGATCACAACTTTCTTCCCGGATGCATTGCAAATGTCACAACCATCCTTCTTAAATTTCACCGAAAACTCTTTCGCCGTCAATTTGTCCACTGACACGAGTCCACTTGCCAATGACGGAACATACAACACGTCGGTAAGCTTTATTTCAACTTTGCTTCCGTTTCCGTCCACGCCATACACAACACCTTCGCCACAACCAGCGGCGGTAACCACTTTACCGTTCGCCAACACTACACTTGGGCCTTTTTCTTCCTTCAGTGACTTGAAAAAGTTCCTGTCACCCGTCATGTGCCTACTCGCTCCACTGTCAATGTACCAGCACTTTCGCTGATCCATTCCAGCCATAAAACACACATTACTGGCACCACAATTTTCGTCTTTCACTTGCTTCACATTTTGATTCACACGCACTCTGTCGTTCGGCGTCTTCTTCTCTTTACACTCTCGTTCTAGCTCCTGCTTCGCTAGCATAAACGAACGACAGTTGCGACGCAAATGACCAGGCTTGTCGCAAAAGAAGCATCTTCTCACTGGTTCTCTATTGCCGAGTCCACCCACGCTTTGCACTTCATTTTGCACTATCACACTTTTCATAGCTTTCGTTACACTCATTTCGCCGGAACGCTCCCTCCGACGCTCAAACTCATCGATCAGCTTCGACTTTACTAGCTGCATCGTGATGTCCGCATCGGCACGACTCTCCAGCGCCGTCACCAAACCCCCATACGAATCAGGCAAGCTACGCAAGATCATTCCAATCCGCAGCGACTCCTCTAGCCGTTGGCCTGCATTCGTCAAACGGTCGAACAAATCTTCCAACACCACCAGATGACTCTCAAGGTCACCTTCTTCTGCGAGATTTAACGAGCACAATCTTTTCAACAAAGACACACGCGACGTTACCGTGTTCTTCTCGTGGTAACCACGCAACTGGTCCCAAAACGCTTTTGCACTGTTTGCTTCCTTCACCAAACCGAACTGATTATCGTCAATACACAATCCGATAGTGGCACGAGCTTTTCGATCGTCCTTCGTCCACTGATCGGTCACTACAGCCGGCCTCGCATCACCGACCACATACCATAGCTCCTCCCTGGTCAGGAGCATCTCCATCCGGAACTTCCATATTTGCCAGTTGTGATTGTTCAACCTGGCAAACGCAAATTTGTTCACATCCGCCATTTTGTCCTCGCAAAATCACCACCGCGGAGAATCAACGCACACACACTCACACACGGCGTGATCACTTTCACTCTCGCGCAACCTTTTCCCTACGCAAACCGGAACCTTCCCTTCGGCACTGCTGGGCCAATAACCTGTTGGGCAGAGGTGGACACACCACAACGCAGAACAGGGTCACCGAAGCGGAACGCGGAACCAGGATTTCGGTAGGAAAGAAAACAACTACAAATCAACTACTGTACGCTACGAGAACTTTAATAAACACGTCTGAACGGATCGAACATCACATTACGGATGAATGGCAAACTTTCCATTCTCCCTTTCTTCGCTCACATTTGGCGCGCTCGCCGCCTGCCCTACTGGCGCATGCGTCGCAGCCTCATTCTCCAAATTCTACACATTCAGTGTTGCCGCTTTGCATACGAGGCACAATCATTGCTCACTCCAACAGGGTTTTCAAACCCGGTCGGGTTCGGGCTTGAAAAACATCGGATTCAGTCGGGTTTGGGTCGGATTTGGTGAAAATGGTGAACAGAGTAACAACCTAAAAGCTTACCTATGCATCAGAAACGATGAATTCATCATCTTTTCAAACTCGGATTCTATTCGGGTTGTTATTAGAAAACATGTTCAGGCTTCGGGTCGGGTTCGGGTTTGAACAGCGAAAATTTTTCGGGTTCGGGTCGGGTCCGGGTTTGCTTTTCAATTACAGTCTCGGGTTCGGGTCGGGTCCGGGTTTGAAGGAATAAAATAAGACGGGTAAGGGTCGGGTTCGGGTTTGAAAACCGACCATCTCTATCAGCAGACCGCACATCCATCAAACAGAGCCGGGAAATTTCCTCGCACTGCTAGCGACGGAGGGCATTTCTTCCTTACAAAATGCGCTCATCCTCCTCGCGTACATGTTTTAGCTCTTGCTCCATTTTTAATTACACTTTTCGCACTTTAAATTTTTGGAAATGACTTCCTCACTACTGGATTTGCACAGCCTGTGAAAAAAACGAATACGGAGGATTTGACAGTTCGTGCTGCAAAGTTACCGAATTCGGTAATCAGCGCTTTGTTTACCGAAAAGTCAGCTTTATATTTCACCGACATCAGTACTTTGACTTATTTACTGATTTGTCTGTGAAAATATTTACCGTATTCGTCAAATCTCAATAGACAAAGGAGGGTCGAAAAAGTTGAAATTTGGCGTGACATAATTTGTGTACCATCCCTTAGGAGATTGGCTTGTTCTTCTGTGACTCGCATACAATTAGTATAGAATCACTGACAGTCGGCAATTTTATTTACAGTTTTCGGTAAACAAGCTGCTGTTTACCGAAACATCTCTATTTTACAAGATCACCGGATCAAATCTGTAAAATAAGTTACCGAACTCAGAGAGTCTGTTTAAGTGTGTAACTGCTAGTTCTGCCCTCCTTTTTATTCTTTACATTAGGATTCTATTTATAGGGTTCGATTTATATTTACAGCGTTAAGTATTTCTTTGGTGGAAATGAATTGTTCAAATTTTCTTTTTCTCAAGGAAAGTTTTTGGCAAACGTAAAGGTGATTATAAAACGAAGCCAAACTTCGAATGCACAAGACTGGAGAATCTGACAACAGTTCGCGCTGAAAATCAATCAAATTACTTGCTTGCTGGCGGTGACCAATGGGATAAATTTTCAACGCGGAGCGCTGTTTGGTTCTCAAGTCTTGTGCTCTTGAAAATTTGAGGTTTGGCTTCGTTCTATAATCACCTTAACACGATTACACGTCATGCAAGTCGGTAGAAGCCAGCCGACTACATATTGAGATTCGGTAATTTCTGAATGTCGTCACGACAAGTATGATAACCACCCAATTATGAATGTGAAAACTGCCTTGAGATACACCTGGATGAGAGAGAGCATTTTTGTACTAATATATTAATAGTTAAAGATTAGTTAGTATCGTTAGCAAGTAAATGAGAAATAATTTACTCTATAAATTTTACATTTTCCTAATTTTAACCAAAATTTTGAGAACACAAAAACAAAAAATGAAAAAAATAATAATGATCAATTTTTATTGGACGTAATTAATGTACTTTTCTATCATAAAAATAAATGGACAATGATTTGGAAGGTATAGAAAAACAACGTTCCGAACGATAGCCATCAACATTCACCAGTATGGGATTATTCGGAGTATCTGAGGTAAAATGTCCTAATTAAGGCAAAGGTGCCTAAATTGATTGATAAATACTGTAAATTGAAAGAAAAGCTAAACGGTCGTGATATTTAAGAATACATATTATCACAATTAGGTTATTTAAAATGTATCAAATTCATAAGGGGTATTCATAATATTCACGTTCTATTAATAAGCAGTATTCTCCACTCGACCGTTGCTCTTCTCACCGAAATGCGAAGGCGCGTTTTGCCCCGGTAGTGTATATTACTCCAGACACCTAGCATTTATAAATACACAAAATTTCAATTTCCAATTGTGTGGTTTTTTGCCGACCAGCACCAACGCACAAACACGCGGTTCTCAGTGGCTGATTGTCAGCTATTAACACAGTATGGAAATGCCAATAGCACTAACACAAAAAGTGCATTCCATGCGCAATTTTCACACACGCAGTGCCACCCGCGACAAATCGCTGCTGGGTGGGTGAGAACATATCCCAACAAACGTTGCATCCACATGGGAAACACACCCTTTTCCATCGCCAACCACTGTTTTCAGGCAGGATGTTTCACAAATTTGCAATTATAATTGATCGACCCGTCCAGTTCAGAGGCTCGGACCGAAATTGACCGAAAAAAGGACTCCAAGCGGTCTTCCACAGCACAATCACATGTATACATTATTTGGCGCCGAAACTATTATTCTACGTCGCTATCGCGGTGCAATTAGCAAACGCATTAAGTGTCTTTTTGTAGCCGTTAGGCATGTGAGCGCTGAAATGATTTTCTTGTCCAAGGATTTCTCTAACGACGAACAAACAAGCGGGTCACAGTCATCGGTTTTCCAATAGCTCTGGTTTATTTTAAAATTTCTAAATAAAATATAAATATATTGTGTTGGTTATAATAGCAATAATAAATTTTCCAATAATTCAACTATAATACATGAAATATTCATACAAAGACAAGTTGCTTATCTTTGATTCGCTTCTTGTTTTTTTTTCTGCCTAAGTAGATTCCTCTCCTTGCTTGCCACTTGCCACTTTTTTACATAAAACGTTCTCGTTCCTAACTGCGCGCAATTGATTAAAACATAACCTACTAGTACTTTATGTTTCTTTTTGCAACTTATATCCTACAGATCAAATCATTGTTACGTGTTTTGTAAATAGTTGTATCAACACAGGTTTCCATCCATACTCTTCCTCTTTAATAATAGCAACAACAGTCTATATTTCTATTTTACATACATGCACTTTGCTAATATTGTGTCATCTAACGTGTTAAACTGCTTTTCTATGTAACCGAACCTACAGCCCTAACCACCTGGATGAAGTTATACGTGGTACATAGAATTGAACGCCGTTACAATACACCTCCATCTAAATTTCATCGTCGGATGACTATTTGTCCAGAATGTGAAAGATTAACTCGATAATGATTTGCTGGTCCAGATGTAAACTGTTGGCCTGTCGGTTCAGGGTACCTATCAATTCGTTGTCCAAGGCGTTCATGTACAGGGGACCCAACTTGTTGTACTGGCTACCCGCCTCGTAGGAAACCTGGAAGACAAAAGCCGGGTAATTCTCGGACATGAACACATCACAGTTATAAAAACTTACATTTTCCGAATCCAACATTATTCGCAGACCAATTTTGGTGAATCCGTTGGATGCTAGCAGATCGAGAAATGCAACCAGTGCCGTACAAGCGCTCTTCGCCACCTGCTCCGACAGTTTCGACATGTTGATGGGATCACCAGGATGGTTCGATTCTTCATCACCCTGTTAGGAATTAGCGATTAAGGGCGTCAGTGCAAAGGTATGTCTATTTATGCACCCCAGGTTTAGATGATTTACCTGAATAATGAAGACTTCGGTCCATCGGATAATGTGATTGGCATTGGAATAGTCAGTTCCCCGGTGCACACGTATGCTAGGTACTCCATTGAGAGGCTTTTTATCGATTGGAGAGAGAACCCTGTTATAAAGTAGAGATTAAAGGAACGTCAGAAATTTGTAAAATCTTAAAAAGGGTATACAATAGTTATAGACATCCTCATTTTAAAAAAAAAATGCGAATAAAACTATCCTTCAACAACATTGTTCGATACCGAAGGCCGCCTCGATATGGCTTAGAGCGGCTCAAGCAACCGGATGTCGCATCTGCATACACGCAGCACCTCGAGACTGCATTACCGAGAGAAAGTGAGCTTGACGAAATGGAACAGCTTTGTCGAGCTCAAGACACGCGGAGGTTCTATCAGAAGCTTAACGCATGACGCAATGGCTTCGCATCGGAAGGCAGCATCTTGACTGATGAACGTGAAGTGATCGAAAGGCGAAAGCAGCACTTTGACGAAAACCTGAATGAATGGTGAGGGCGATGAAAACCAACTAGCCCCCACTTTGAGGGAGGTTGCACCTTGAGAAAGACGTTCACCAACTAACGAACAATAAAGCTGAACTCGTAAAGATGCGCCTGGAGAGGCTGGCTGTTTGTCTACACCGGCTGATTGACAAAATCTGGGAAACAAACAGCAATCGGAGAAGTGGAAGAAAGGGACAATATAGCCCATCTACTAGAAAGGCAACAAGTTGTTAGAATTTCCGAGCGATCACCATTCTTAATGCGGCCTATAAAATATTTTTCCAGATCTTCTTCTGTCGTTTGTTTTTTTTAGCAAACGCAGTGTTTGAATCTCGATCCGAAAAGCTGATCGAACCATATTCATTGAGTGTAACAGTTCATGAACCATAACGAGTCGTGGCGCATTACAATCGGAGGGCCCTATGCGAGAGGAAGGGCGAGAGATCGTTCAAGAGCAGTAATTCTCACAGACTACAACGATATCGAGCCATTCGGGAGATTTATCCTTTACATAAAACTAGTAAAAACTTTCATATTTTCAAGTAATGCAACCTTAAATAACTTAATTATAATCTATTCGACTCTGTTTTTTTTATCAGAATGAGAGTGTCATAATGAGCATTTTTATAGGTTTTTTTTTCAATGAACGCGATAATAATGCTCATTATGGTAAAGTGATTAAGTTTTGAAACTAGAATGAGAGTGTGTCATCGAATGCAACACACTTACTGGGGTCGGTAAAATTTTACTGGGTTTGGAACTACCGAAAAAGTGAGTAAAATGAAAACTGTCGCCACGCGTAATTGAAAAGCAAATTTCACCATGTTTTATTTTTTATCAATATATGATATAAAAAGAAAGCTCTCTGCAAAATTTTAGTAAAAAATCTCTGTTTTTCGATTTCTGACATTTTTTTTTAGTTTACTGACTTTTTCGGTAGTTCCAAAACCCAGTTATTTTTACCGAACAGATTGAGTGTGAACACATGGTGTGTCTGTCTTTTTTCCTGCCGTGGCTCGTAATATTCCACGGACGATAAATGTCATGTGTGTTGTGTGAATGCAGGCGGATAAATGGGTTGAAATTTTGGTTTGGTTTGTGATCGTTAAATTTTCCCAAGCCTGAGTAAACGAGTCCGTGGAAAGTTACCAACCCGGCTTCGTTAAAGGATCGTCAATGGACTAAATTTTTACTGTACCGTAAATCCTCTAAAAATGTCGTGAAAAACAGGTTCCAACGCAACACCATTTCATCTACTTTAAGGCTGCATACGACAGTGTAAACCGCGTAAGGCTATAGAAAATCAAGGCCGGAACAGCTTGCCCGGGAAGCTTACAAGACTAATAGAAACGACCATGGAAAACGTGCATAATGTATGCAAATTTCAGTTCATTTGAATCCCGCCTGGACTACGACAAGGCAATGGGCATTCGTGTCAGTTATTTAATAATGCGCTAAAGATTTTCAACAGATCCAGTCAATTTGTTTGCTTCATTGGATGACATGGACATTATCAGCCAAGCATTTAAAGAGATGGCTAACCTGTTGAAACCTTTTGGAAGGGAAAAATAGCAGAGCGAACAATAAAACACGTCTTTACAGATCGAGGCGAAACACTTGAATAAGTTTTACTCTTTTCATTTCTTTCCATTCTTATTTGAGCTTATTTCACAGTCAGTTCCTTGCGTTCCTTGTACACTCGATGATCGCGCGATGCTGAATGGCGGTTCAGCGGTTTCGTAAAAATGTCCACCAACATATCCGCCGACGTAACATTCACGTTGGCGTTTCCAGCCAAATCCGCTAAACGAAGTGATATTTGGTGTTCACGTGCTTTGATCGCTTCAGTCCTGTATTCTGCTTCAAAATCTTGATGTAGCTTTGATTATCTTCGAAGATCTGAACTGGTTCCTGTACAGGCTCCCCGAAGTCCATCAATAGGGTTTTCAGCCAAAGCAGCTCCCGACAAGTTTCAGCCAACCCAATGTGTTACCTGCTTTGCTCTTGTCCGCAATTGATCAGCAGAGTTTTCTCGTTCAATTTTGTATGGAGATTATTCGAAAAAAAAAAAAAAAACATTTGGTAGTCGTGATAGTCATTAACATTACGTACATAGGGCGTCTGTTGCACGGGTTTCGTTGGCCGTGATAACCGCCTCGGCCCAGTAACGATAATGCAACCCAGAATCGATGATCACACAGCACGCCATCTCTACCAGCGAACGATTTATGCGCTCTGCAACTCCTTTCTGTTGTGGCGTAAACTGCTGCTGAATACCTTCCTGCTTGAGAAACTTGCCCAACTCTGAACTTCGGTCCTCCTTGATCCGACATGATCATCTTCGGAGGTCTACCGAAGTGTGTTTTCATCAGACAGTCCTGAACATCAGACAATATTCTGAACACTACTGTGCAGTGGGGTTCAACACTGCCTACACGGGAAAAAATTCTGTGGTAAAAATAACTATTTTAGCTGACTACGCCCATTCTTAAAACTACCATGGAAATTCAGACCAATATACTATGTTTACGGTACACCCCACCGCAATACTGGTACATTTGACAGAAATAATTTACAACAATCTGATTTCAACTACAGACATGGTAAAATCAAGCGCATTTCTAGTCTGCTGAAAATTGCCGGTGCGAGCGCTTAAGTTAACCCCCTAGTATGGTAGTTTTTACCGCACAATTTTTTTGCGTGTACCCACTTGAGAGATGTGAAAAATGATGCTTCCCGTGAAGTGAAAATACGCGGCCGCGAATAGTTCCTTTATGTGTTGAGGTTAAGCGGAAAGCGAGGGAAACGGGGGCTCAGTAAAAATAATAAACACGTGTGGATACCAGTATGCTTTAGACAAGAAAGAATTTATTCACGTTCGGTTACTGTTCATGTAAATAGCAATTTTGCCAGATTGGCTTTCGTTCAGATGTTGCCAGACGAATAGGGTCCTAAAGCCCTGTCCCAATTTTAGTGCCAAACGCTTAAGTTTAGGCCAAAAACACAGGTTTACTCAATTTTCTAATGTTTTCCGTTGGTTTGAGCCCAAAAAAAAAACTTGTTTAAAGATTTTGTGACACCCCTTGGCTTAAACTTAAATTTTGGGTGTATTTTGTTTTCCGTGTCCCTTCCGAAATGTCAGATAGGAACAACCCCAGTGTTAAAACTGAAACCCCTGTGGTGTTTTTGTCGACTAAGCGAACGTCAAACATGATCTTAAGTGTCAAGGTTCATTTATGGACCCAATTTTTAAATTAAAGTTTAAACATAATATAGCCCTTATTTGAGCGGGAAAAATTGCTAAAGTAATTGCAGTAAGATGCTCTTTCGTGTTATTGAATAAAAACAAGATTTCATTTGAAATTTTAGGACCCAATTGTTCAGTTCAACATTATATACCCAGCTCTTGTCCCGCAACTTGCAAACGCACGTGGACGTTAAAAGAAGCTAATCAAAAATCTTTTGAAGTTTTTAGGGGGGACACTTCTTGTTTTTTGGCGATATTTCAAAATCTACATTAGTTTTACCGTTTATTTTTGTACAGTTTGAAAAACTAGCAAAATTTCAAGTAAAAAACAACATGAGAAAAAAAATAAACCGTTACATTTATTTAAACATTTAAACTCCTTCTTGGTCAGCACCATATCAGTCGTATGTTGTGCTAGCGGTTGCTTCTATATAGGTGAGAATGTCTTCGGGAATCCAACGCGTATCTGACAACTTCTTTATCGAATGTTTTTTATGCGGTCTTGAAATGTGTTCTTAGGTGCAGTCAACTCTCCCTTACTCGATACTCCATATCTTAATATCGAATTAGAGAATCACACGACATAAAAATATACAAGGCAGGCTCTTTACTGATGTAAATAATATAATAATAATAATGATTTGGTCCACCGTGAGAGAATCATAGTAAAATTTGGTATTTATGGCTACCTCGACCTTCCCCCTAAACGTAAATTGAAGCGAATATTGTAATATCGTAATTGTAATATACCCGGTTCTGGCGCGAATCAAAGTAAGTACTTACCCAATATTGAAATTGAGATCGTTTTCTGTCCATTCGATGCTGACGATCTCCTTCTGGCTGTCTTCCCCTTCAATAGGTCCACATACTATCTTGTAGTCCTTCATATTCTTCAATGCATCCTTGATGGTGTTCATTTTGGCCGGTGGAACCTGCACCATTAGCCCGTCCTCCACAATACTACACTTACCCACCAAACCACTGTTCGGTTTCAACACTCCATTCAAAACCATGAAACTGGCCCCAGTCACTGCAAATGGTGGAAAACATTTGATAAGAATACCTAATTGTTGCCAAGCTTCTAATCAACACTTACCTTTTCTCGGTTGTCCTTCGATATTGATAGCCTGTGTCGAGTACTGCGCCGTTTCCGGACAACCCGAATCCGTGTTTTGAATGCACACCAAATGACCATCTGCTACCTTGCTGAAATTCCCCCCCAAGGCAAGAATCGTTTGGTCCTTTGTACCGCTCAGTACTTTCATTACCTGTTCGTACCGATTCCGCGGAATCAAAATACTCGTCTTTCGGTCTTCAATGTGTATTACCATGCCTCGAATGGTGGGAATGGTGTACGAATAGTTCCTAAAGTCTGCCAGCAGAGTTATGATCGTTTGGGCAATTTCCACATAAACGGATTCTCTTTCCCGTACACTCACATGCGGACTAGGATAGTACCGATACAGTGCTCCTAACCGTAGCATTAGCCGAAGTGGCAATATTTTTGCCCACGGTACTTCCCACCTGTGAATTAAAACTCCCACCAGATAGGGCGCATCCGGTATTATCACATTCTGCATACACTGATAGGTTGGCCTCACATACAGGAACCCGCCGTGGTTTTTTGAGCCGAGGAAATTTGGCATCCTCGGTGGACTGAATCCCAGCTCGGAGATGGTGTTGCCCCGGTCCGCATCCAGATAGATATCGTTCAAGTGTACGAAGATATCTTTCGGCAGCAGCTCAGAATCGCCCAGCTCCAGCAGAATTACAATCTCGTCCTGGCCAACGTAGTGCATTCCACGGGTGGTAAAGTTAATCACAGTCTTGTTGATGCAGCAGCTCAGCTCCACAATTGTCACCAGCACGTGGAGGTTGCGTTGCAGCGCAAAGGTTAGCGTACCGTCGCGCAGGCTCGCTATCAGCGCCGCGTCGTTATCCACATCGATGTGCTTGGTTTCGGTTTTGGTGATCTGCTTCACAATCGGTGGCAGCTTGTTCTCGCCCTGGGGTATTAGCGATTGGATGGTGCTCGAGATAGATGGGGGTTCCTCTGAAATGGGAAGATGAAGGCCAAACGTATAGTACAATGATCATGCTATATCTTCGAGGTAATAAATCTTCAAAAAAAATTAATCTTTAACACTTTAAGCTTAAGCCTTTTTCCTTCAGGACTATCTTTTGATGTGTTCCCTTTAAGGTGAAGATAAATCGAAGCTAGATCTGAAAATTTCAAGAGCCATTACGGCTATTATCGATCGATCAAATTTTCCGTTTATTCGACAGATCGACTGTCAGGTTCTCTAGATTTGTGGTCTTGAAAACATTAAGATTCGCTTCGATTCATCTTCATCTTAAAGCATTAAAAGCTTTTTAAAGCACCGCAAAATATATTATATACCATTATTCAATAATTCTTGATTACTTTTTCAAATCGACGTAACTAGCTTTCATACGGTTTTGAAAAAAAAAAAAATAAAGAGGAGCACAACCTGTCTTTTAAAACTGTTTTAAAATGAATCCCCTTTTTAACATTTTTTCGCCGTGTACATCGCATGCATGTGTTTGCATGCAATCAGCTTGCGTTAAACTACTAGGTAGTTCCTATCGTTTCCAACAAAAAATGTATGACAAAATGATGAAACGTTTCATTCAGTTACTTACGACGTTTTTGTACCAGTGTAAAATCAACTCATGTAGTGTTTTGTTTTAATTCGTGGTTAATTCATTTTGTCTCTCCATACAACGGAGCGGCGAAAGTTGAAAATCTTACTTACGCCGTTTTGTAAATCCTGATATTAATCGTTCTAAAAATGAAAAATTGATTTGGTTTAAAGCGGAACGTGTAGAATTTTGTTTGCAAAACACGTAGGATTGATAAAGTAAGTTTGTTTACTTTTCTGAGTTGAGTCTGTTTGAATAAGTTTTCGAGAATTAGAAATTTAGCTGCATGTGTTTAGGGTATAAAACTAATAAAAGTGTGACATATCAGAGAATAGGAATCACTAATCAGCACTCACGGGTAATGTCGAAATTATTTTGAAATCTAGGATGGAATTGTCAAAATACACTCTGAGTTACAGTTTCAACACCAAATGGAATTAGATTCGACCGAAATAAAATTGGCCTGACAATTTGACGGTGATCAATCTAATTCCAACCTAGATTTAAAGACGAAAACGCCACCCAGTTGCCATCTATGTTCAAAAAGGCGAAAACAAAAAGTTTATCTATTTCAAATAACCTATAGAAAAAGATTTATTGTGGTGTAGATGCAACCAGGCCAAATATGGAATTTATAAAAGCACAAATCTTGAAAACCAAAAGGTATTTTACGCTGAAAATTTGAACAATCGGTCATCTCAGGCGAGTTACCAATCGATCAATTTAGCAGCGTGAACAAATGTTTAATTGTCCAAAAATTCCATTTTCAAATTCCCGCTTTTTCTCCGTTTTTTTTCCAGAATTTTCCCAGTTTTTGATAATGCCAAACATGGAGACGGATCCTTTTCTTGGCACTTTTATTCACTTTCGTATATTTCGTAGATTTTTAACCTACTGAACCCATATTTGGTACAATATGTTCCTTGCTTCAGTGCATACTACTTTCAATACAATCGGTCGACAAAAACTCCGTATGCCAAAGTAAATCATTGAGGAACCCAAGAATTAACTACAGAGTTTTTCAACTTCTAATTCTTTGAGTTTTTCTTCGTGGAAATGTAGAAGTTTGTATCTCTAGGGGAGATCCCCCAGTACCGGATAGCACCCAACACCGAACATCGTCGAAAAACTGAGTTTGAAGCTATTATGGGGCGGTCCATTAATTACGTAAGACAATTTTCGGGATTTTTCAACCCCTCCTCCCCCCATGATAAGATTTTTTGTATGAAAATCCAAAATAAATTGTATGACGCGTAAGAAATCTCAAACCCCCCCTCCCCCCATAACCCCTTACGTAATTAATGGACAGTCCCTATGGAAAGCAATGTTTGCGTACATGCTTGTAATAAAGACTGGACTCGGAAAAAAATGAGACACACGAAAATGATCACCAAATGTTCATTTTAAATCGGAAACTTCTCAAATGTTCAGGGATTAAATAACTTTATATTAGCTATGTTTTGGTATACAGTCACCCTACAGTTATGGGTAGCACACAGATATGGATCAGAGTTGGATTAAAACGGGAATATCTCGTCAAATAGAATTGCAATTACGCAGAACATATTTTACCTACGTGAACCATAAATCTGTACAGCATGGCAATCAATATAATATGTTTAAGCATATTTTTTTCGTCCGTAGGAAATACAATGTCAACCGTATTCTTAGAAGCGATGATTCATAACTGTGGGGCATTGAAACCCTTACCACAGTTATGAATCAAAGATAAGACGATTCCGAAACAAATGCCTGAACGTATGCTTTCACCAGCACGCCATTCGTTTACCTAGCAGATAAATTGGTTTTTGTAGTATGAGTCGATTTGATCCATAATAAGGATCCTCCTCTCCCACTGATCCACATCTGTGGGATGGACAACGTTTGAAATTTCTGGAGAAATCGACACTTTTTCGTTAATAATCGGGCATTTTAAAGTGTATTCCTAAAAACAACTATATTCTACAATGTCAGGGCGGTAATTTTGTTTTGTACAACATCTCCATGTTTTTTAATCATATTTTGTTCTGAAAAATGACCCTTAGTTGATCCATAACTGTGGGGTGACTGTAATTTAATTATTGAATTTCCTCTCCCAAGCTGAATGTTCGTATATTTCTCTTAACACTGCTAATGAGATCTTGGGCGAGGCTTTGTCCATTTTTCTTACACAATTTCTCCCAGTTTTTCTTCAAAACTTCATCGGTTTTAATGTCTTTCCACTTTTCTTCAACTTTTTCTTCATTATCGCCCAAAACTTTTCGATCGGACGAAGTTGTGGTGTATTTGGTGGGTTCGCCTCCTTCGGGACCACATTAACGCCTTTCGCTTTGTACCAATCCATTACAGACATGGCGTAATGGCACGAAGCGAGATCCGGACAGAACAGCGTGGGACCACGGTGAGAGCGGAGCAAGGGTAGCAAGCACTTCTGCAAGCATTCCTCTCGATAAATCTGCCCGTTTATGGTGCCGGTTGTAACGAACGGCTTGCTACTTCGCAGATCGACTGCCACAACAGGTACTTTTTCGCGAATTTGCACATCTTTCTCTTTCGGAACCTCCATGCGGGACGTACCGAAAAAAAACTCGAGGCCGGGGATTGGTTTGGTGTCCGCCGTAATGCATGTCTCGTCGTCCATGGCGTGACAGCCTGGCTTGACCAACCACTCACGCCGCAGCTTCCGCGCACGCATTTTAGCCACCGTGTTTTGCTTATCAATCCGGTTTGGCACCTTCCTGACCTTAAAAACACGTAGCCCCGCCCGCTCCATGGTCTGCTGGACGAACCACTTCGACAAATTGAACTTTTTGGCCACGTCTCGGGTGTAAAGATTCGGGTTATTCTTCCACGCTTTCTCTGGGTATTCCGTTTTCGGTTTTCGGCCCCTTCCAGCGCGCCGCTCGATGGTTATCGTCTCCTGGAACATCTTCACAACGCGGGACACGGTGGAATGGTGGATTCCAAGCCTTTTGCCGATCCATCTGTGCGATTGACCAAGGTTATCGATCACCGCGCCCAAGATTTGCTGGCGTAGCTCTTCTTGTTTCATATGCATCTTGAAAACACAGATCGCGATAAAATTTTGCACACATAAACATAGAACTCTAAACTAAAATTACCCAAAAACCTACGCGATAAAAATTACACCCAAAACAAAGTGTCGCATTTTTTTTTCCCGAGTTCAATCTCTATGCACGAACTTCTCACAAAAAATTAGATATGCTTGAAAACCTATAAAAAGTTGACGTATCGCCTTAAATTTGTACTTAATAATGATTTAATACACTCATAATTTAAAAGTATGTTTATGTTTTGCACTATATTTGAAATAAATTTGGACCAACTACAATTTTGGTCATGCACGTCCTGTCCCCAAGTTTCAGACAGCTTGTTAGGTACATGATAGCTTTGTAATTTTTCGCACAAGTGTCTCAAAATACACTCATTTTTCATGGATTTCATCGCTCATGGTATCGAACATACAATAAAAATAAGATGGTTGAACATTTAGTACAACACTCTAAAATGTGTTAGTTTTCGTCATACGTGAAAGAGATTCACAAAAGACGTCTTACAGACTAATTATATATCTAATTATTCTGGTAAGTGTAGCTACTGCATTGAATTGGCAATGTAATACTAGTTTTTTTTTTGTCGGTAGCGATAGGGGTAGTACTGGCACTCTTAATCTGCCCTAAGCTCCTTCCCAGCATTTGCTTTTATAAGCCTCTATTGCGTTCATCACACAGACGTTCCTAAGCAATGTTGCTCAAATGGTCACTGTGTACGTTAGCAGCAATCAGCCCTTGCCGTAGTTTTGCAGTCTAGTAGTTCAGACTACTATCAAACTGTGATAAGGCCTGAAATGCTACTAGAGTGGTTAAAGTGAAGAACGAAATAGTTTTATTTAAAGGTCCTCATTCCCCATTTCATTTCATCACTCACTATCGTCACTTTTATTTTCGACACTATCACGTATATCACCGATTATCACTCATCAACTTTCGTAATACACTTCAGCCCAAGTAACAATTCCACAGCAATTTGGCATTCGTGTGGATTTATTAATGTTTTATGACAGTTACGTGAATGCTATGATAGCTATAGGCGACATTTAACGTTGCTAGAAGATGATATTTTGTAAGTCAGCTCTTAGTTGTTTTCAAAACCTTTCAGAGACAAACTATAAAGTTAAAATTTTGTGGCTACAAAACCAGATTTATTACAGCATGTAATACCTCATTTAAACTGCATATGGTGGCTGCTTGACACTTATTTGTGACGGCTATGGTAAAAGATTGATATAATACACCTTGTTGTCATAAAAGCTGCTTTTAAACTGATTGACTTGCACTTGAGTCTTGATAACTTACCTTATTTATACCTATTGAATCAGTATTTGGGATCTTTAGATGCATTGGGAATGCATTGCGATGCATTCCGAACACTTATTCCTGACGAAAAAAACGACAAAATTATGTCCATTTTCATTGTTTCTGCGTATATTCTTCATAATAGCATACCCAAACTGCATTTTTTGTTGAATGCTGCTTGGTTACCATGAAAAGCGAAAAAAAGCTGCATCATCTTCAATCAGCATTTGTTATGGCAATTTTACATCCACAAATGCCGAAACATTACAAGTCGCCCTTATTTGTGTATTTATGATGACAAAACAGCATTTGTCGATTACAATCAATCAATTAGGGTTCGCCATATTAATTTCACTCCGATTGCCACAATTTCACTTTCACAATTCATATTATCTCCATGAATTCGCGCATTTCATGCCATGGTTTGATGATTAAACTGACTGATTATAGTTTAAAGCACAATTACTGCCCAATCAAACCAAGAAATGTTGAATGTGTTTTATTCTTCACCTGGCGTTTTATTTTAGCAAATGCTAAATAACTCTAAATATACCATTTTCAGAGGGGGCACCCGCAATTTCACTTCTCTTTTATCACATTTCACAGTAAATCTGACTCGGCACTAAATATGTGAGCACTATATCCAAATAAACCACTTTAAATTTAAAGCACTACGTAATTCATTTTCACAGATGTGTTTTCCATTTTATTTTGTTTTGTTTACGTTTTAATAAATCCGGCACGATCGACGTTATGATAAAATCATTTTCAAGATGATGCAACATTCATCTAGAACAGGTGGCCTCAAAATAGCTACCATAAATGCTATTTTGCTTTATTCGTGTGACATAATTATACACTTCATAGCCTCTTTCAGAGTGGGCCAACTAGTCACGTTCTAATCTACAAGAGGTTTTGGGGGATGCGATTAAGGCAACAGTGCCTTGACCGTGGTTTTATGGGCGTTTATTTCTAGCACCCTGGAAGTAATTCGTAAAACTAAAATTGTTACTTGGGCAGATATACTTTCCATTATATCACTTTTCACAGCACACCATTTTCATATAAATTCATTGTTATTATTTACCATTTACCATCTGTTTCATTACTAAGTAATTAGAAGATAATCAATTGAAATTTTTCATTATTTTTATTGCTGTTGAGTTATTACTATTCAAACTACGATTTAGCACTACGATCAAGAAAGTTACAGTAAAAAAAATCACTTCGACCCATTCTTCTGCACTCGCTGTCATTATTAACATTTTTATCACGTTTGAAGAACTAGGCACAACTAGGCAATAAAGTTTATATTCAGAGAAATGATTGCACAATGTATTATGGCCATTATTAAATTAGTAGAGTTCACATCATTATTATTATATTTTAACATAACTATCATAATTACTTCCACTTTCATTTTCAAATTTTCATCACCATAGATTTTATTAATGATTTTATAATAGCACCTTCACAATCACTAAATTTAATAACGACGAGTGTAACGCACAGTTCCACCAAACACCCATTCTTATGTTGCATTATAAAAGATTGATCACACGTTAGCTTCGAAACTTAACCACCATTGCTGATTAGTACAAAGGATGCTACAGCTCGTGTAAACGAAGTGAAACATCAACAACTAGCACTAGTTTATAAGTAACTAATGAGCCCTGGTGGTCCCTCCGTTCGAAGAGGACCTGATAATATGTCGAAACGTATTAACAGATCCTCCGCTTGAATACAGCCGTTTCATGATAAATCATGAACCGTTGGAGGTGTGCCAAAGTATTGAGAAGGTGATATGTTTCACAGACGGGTATTATTATGGTGCACCTTCTACTTTGGCACCGTCAAACCCTGTGATCGTGTCCGGGACTACTGCATTGAATTGGCAATGTAATACTAGTGATCCTTTATATGAGAGATAAGTGGAAGTAAAATGGAATGATTTGGCAACAGATCAGCAGTACTGAGTTTGCTCGGCGTCGAAAATAATATCGTAACACGGACATTGTTACATTGTTAAAAAGTGTATTTTATTTCGTTATAGATCTTTGAGCTGATTTTCCAAACTAATAAACAGCAGAAAAAAATCAACAACTATATATCGCATTGAAACAATTCAAAAAAGCAAAATATTTCTTACTTTTTGCTCTACGTAGAACAATTTTCACCGAAAAAATTTTAAGCGGATTACATTACTCCTCAAGAAAAGTTCAAAACAAATACAACGCATGTTCATTTGGCTCACGCTTTGACAGTTCTCGCTGCTCGATTGGCTCACACTTTGACAGAAATGTCAGTGTCCGCGTATCTCTCTTATAAAGGTTCACTATACTATAATATTCCTCTTTTTTATGGTGCTAGCCGTACAATTAACACAGTCAACTTTCGTTCGTTGCACTAAATCCGTGGCCCACCTGGTGAAAGACTTTAGCGCAGTTGTTAATTACACCTATCGTTTCTCTGGTGAGTTGCACGCTTACTGTCAATGATGATGTCACGCTACACGATAAGTGTTCATCTGCAACAACCAGACAGCTCACCAATCCACCGCGAGGTGGATCGTGCTGAGTTGTTGAGTTGAAGGAGAGCGAAAGAAGGAAGGCACAAAAGTCTGTTTGACAGCTCTGCAGAAAGCGCGTGCGCACGGACAGAGCGCGTGCGCACGGAAAGAGCGCCAGTTCGGCTCGATTTGCAATGATCGGTTATTATTATTATTTTTTCGCTATTGGATATTCTATGGTTTGGTTGATCGATGTTAAAGTTTGTTTTAAAAGCAGCTCCACTTATTTTGAAACATATTGCCGTGTACAATAGTAGACAACACAACTAATTTAATTAAAATAATTTGAAATTATAATTAGTACATATACAAAAGGGGAAGAACGTTTAGGCTGGTTGTGCATTACGATAAAATCTCTTAACATAAGCAATGCTTGTTGTTGGTTCTTGTGGAAGGATCAACATGTTCGGCTTAAGGAATCTTATTTTAAATATCGAATAACACCACATGCAATTGAACAAAAAGGATGTGATTACAATAGACTTTTGATATTTTCAATTCTGAACCACCGCAAAAAAATATATTGGGAATCAAAATTCTCCTGAGAGGGATGATGTGGGGGAGGCTCATTCTAATTAATATTGTCGTTCAATTATGGGGATAAATTAAAATTGTTATTGTTCTATACATACTTATTTATTATAATTACCTGTAAATATTGATACAGCACAATTCAAGTATTTAAATATCAAATAGCAAACATAGATATGGTCGGTGTTCAGACAGACTGAACCAAGTGTTTTTTTTTCAATCGAGTAAGAAAAATGTACCCCAAACATGTGAAACATCAAAATATTATAGATATTTACTGTAATAATGGAACTTATCTATTTGATGATACATTTGTATCAAAATAACATGGAAGATTTAAAATTGATGGAGTTCTTTACGTATCCTTAGAGCTCCAAAATTCATCTAGTCTGGTCTGTCTAAACACCGACCATATGATTCTCAAAAACTCATGAGAATGGTATTTTACTCTTTGAACTGTTACTTAATTTGGATGTGTTTAAAAGATTTATAAATTTAATTTATTATTGATGTTACGAGCTATGTCTGTAGTTAAACTTAATGCTACACAAGAAATATATTTGAATCAAAGTATTTTTATATATAAATCATATGAAAAAAAAAATGTTCCAGAAAGTACTCTAGAATTCTTTGGGAGCGTCTCCCGGGATTCTTCCTTAAATCATTCATGAATCCTTCAAATCCTCTCTGGGATTGTTCTGCTGAAAATCTTGATATTATTTCTGAATATTCTTCCAGATATCGCTTTGGGATTCATCCAAAAAAAACGTTACCATTCCGGTATTACTTCTGAGATTATTCTGGACATCTTTTTGGATTTTTTTGCAGAACTCTGTATGTGATTTTGCGTTTATCTCCTTAAGGATTACTTTTGAAATCCAGGAAATTAAATTCTTTGAAATTCTTGAAAATTGTTTTCGAAATACTATGGAAGATTTTACCATAAATCCTGATGCAATCCATTTGGATATTTATAGAGGATTTTATCAAAAAATGTACGACTCTACTAGAAATTCTTCGAGAATTCCTCCGAAAATAACTCTAGATTTTTATCCGGAAATACTTCTGGTATTCTTATGAGAATGCCTCTGGTATTCTTCCAAAAATGACTTGAGATGCTTTCGGAAATCTTTCTGAAATTCTTCAAGAAATTCCACTGAGATTTTTACGCCAATATCTTTGAAATACTCCTGGGACTCCTACAAAAATCCTGTTGTAGTTTTTTTTTTTCGGATATCTTTCTATTTTAAATTTTTCAATAAATTTTGCTGGGATTGTGCTGTAAAACCTGCTAAGATTCATCCAAAAATACGACTGTCATTCTTCCGGATATCATTCAAGAATTCCACCGGAAGTTTTCGTGAGATTCAACCGTTCAAATCGTTCTGGTATTTTTCAGAAATTCCATTGAGATTCTTAAAAATATCCTTCTGAAAAATTTTCTGAGAATTGTTTTGGGATTATAGAAGGATTTCCAGAAGAATTCCAAGGCGATTCACAGAAACATCACTTCTGTATGAATGATTTGTTGGGGATAATCTAACCACTTTGTATTCAGTGTGTAATAATACCAAAACAAACCACCTTGTAGTAAACTCTTGATCTCGTGAATAAATATCATTCTTCAGTTAAACGTCAGAGACTGCGCGTGTTTTACTTTTCTCTCAGGTTATTGGCCCGGACTACGCCCTAACCTCAAAAGTACACGTTTTTCGTCGTTTGTTCTCGTTTGCGGGTGCGTGGAACTCGGTGGAGATGGAAGAGGACCGAAAAATTTACCTCTTCGATGGCTCCAACTATGCGAACTGGAGTTTTCGCATGGAGGTCCACCTGGAGGAGTTGAATATGCTCGAGTGCATTCAGCAAGAGGCAATTGACGTGCCGCAGTACCAAGTGGCGGCGACCGATTCCGCGGATATACGCAAGCAGAAGGCGGATAAATTGGCAGATCGACAGAAGCTGGATGTGAAATGCAAGTCGGTGCTTATCCGGAACATCGCGGATTCCCAGCTTGAGTGCATCAAGGGGAAGCGTTCTCCGGTGGAAATTTGGACGACGTTGCGGAACACATATGCTCGGAAAGGGATCTCTGGTCAATTTTACCTTCTCAAGAAGCTATCGACAATGAAGTTCGACGAGTCCGGATCGTTGCAGGCGCATTTGATGCTCTTCGATCGGATGGTGAGCGACCTCGACTCCGCTGGAATCAAGCTGCAGGAAAAGCTGGTAGTGTTTTACTTGCTTCAGACGATGCCTTCGTCCTACAGCCAGTTAGTGACAGTGTTGGAAACGCTTGCTGCTGATCAGTGCACGCTCGACTTCGTTCGTGCGCGATTATTGAACGAAAGCGTGAAACGAGATCACACCCACGAATGTGAAGGCGGTGGTGCATCGACAGCGTTCGCGGGGAAGAGCGGAAATTTCAGCGGAAAGAAGATTTGTGTTTCTCTTGTGGGAGGATCGGCCACAAGCGGTCCGATTGCCCGTCTCGGAAGGATGTGGAGTCGGGAAGAGACTCGAAGAAAAATGGGAAGAAGAAGCAAAATGCTCACTGTAGTGAAACAGAAGTGACATTTGTAAGCGATTCGCTCCGTGGAAACGATGGTGACAGTGCGAGATTAAAATGGATCCTTGACTCCGGTGCGTCTGACCATATGGTCTGTGCGAAAGATTGGTTACGTGATGTCCAGAAACTTGAAGAGCCAGTGATCATAAAAGTCGCATCGGGTCAAACCCTGCAGTGCCGCTACGTCGGCAAAGTGATTATGGTTGCGAAGATCGGTGAACAGGAGCTAAAATGCACAGTGGAAAGAGCGCTTTACGTTCCGGAACTGAGCTATAACTTGTTTTCCATTCGGCGCGTGAGTGAGCTGGACATGCAGGTAGTGTTTGACAAGGACAAGGCGTTAATCAAGCGCGAAGGTCGTGTACTGTGTACCGGTAGTCGTCACGATCGACTGTACGAACTGAACGTGAGAATCCAGAAAGTTTCGCAATCGGAAGTGTTTGTTGCTGAGAAGTCAATGGATGGTGAAGAGCTTTGGCACCGCAGATTCGGCCACATCGGCGGTACCGGTTTGAAGAAGATTTTGATTGCGGGTATGGTGAAAGGAATGGATATGGAGCAGAAAGCGGTGCGTGGTGACCATGTATGTGAACCATGTATGATTGGAAAGCAGACTCGGATGCCGTTCGTCGAGATGCCGCTGCCCAGAAGTACCCGACCCCTCGAGCTCATCCACAGCGACGTCTGCGGAGCGATGACACCTGCGGCGTGGAACGGTAAGCGTTATTTTCTAAGTTTCACGGATGATTATACGCATTTTTCCGCGGTGTATTTCCTAAACACCAAGGACGAGGTATTGGAAATGTTCAAAACGTACGTCGCTATGGCAGAAAACCATTTCGATAGCCGCATATCGCGTTTACGCTGCGATAACGGCGGTGAGTACGTTGGCCACAAATTTCGAGATTTCTGTAAGGTCAAGGGGATTCAGATCGAATTCACAGTCCCATACACCCCGCAACAGAATGGGGTCAGTGAAAGACTGAACCGTACCGTCATGGATAAAGCTCGGGCGATGATTGCTGACGCCGGTATGAGTAAGAAAATGTGGTGTGAAGCGGTCCTCACTGCGGTTTATTTGATTAACCGTAGTCCGACGGCAGCGCTTACAGAAAATCAAACCCCCTATGAAATGTGGTATAGCCATAAGCCGGATGTCTCAAAATTGCGGATTTTTGGCAGCAAGGCGTTCTGCTTGGTCCCAAAAGAGAAGCGTAATAAACTGGATTCCCGTAGCAAGATTTGTCACTTCGTTGGGTACGGGGTGAATGGGTACCGTCTATGGGATGGCCGGAAGATCGTAGTAGCGAGGGACGTCGTGGTCGAGGAAGTGGCATGGCAGCAATCAAACGGTGGTCGAAGCTGTACATCGAATTCGGAGCAACAAAGCGTGGATTGTCGTCGTTTGGCGGGACCGTTCGGTGAAGTTCAAGCGAGAGTTCAAGAACCGGAGGTGCTGCAGCCCGATCCACAAGCGGAAATCGAAGAAGAAGAAGCCTTGGTGGACCCAATGGTAGACCAGGAAGCGGAAGCAACACGACGAAGCCAGCGTACCCGAAATCCACCGGCAAGACTGAACGATTACTTGTGCGTCGTGGCGTACGCGCTGAACACGGAGTGCTTTGTGGAGGATGTTCCGGAAAGTATTGAGGAGCTGCAGAAGTTGGAAGACTGGCCGGAATGGAAGGTGGCTGTTAAAGAGGAGTTGCGATCGCTGGCGGAGAACGATACGTGGGAGTTGGTGGACCTCCCTAAAGGGAGAAAGGTTGTGGATAACAAGTGGGTGTTCCGACTAAAACTCAACCCAGACGGAACTATCCAGAGGCGGAAGGCACGACTGGTCGCCAAAGGCTTCACTCAACGATACGGCTTCGACTATCATGAGACGTACTCGCCAGTTGTGAAGATGTCGACCGTAAGAATGATGCTAGCCTTCGCCAATCAGCACAACTACGCTGTTCACCAAATGGATGTTACCGCCGCATTCCTTAATGGCACCTTGTCTGAAGACGTCTACATGCGTCAGCCCAGAGGATTTGAAGAGGGGGATAAGGTTTGCAAGCTTCGCAAATCCCTCTACGGGCTGAAGCAAGCCTCTAAATCGTGGAACGATCGCTTCAATGTCTTCGCCGAAAGGATTGGATTCCGCCGTAGTGAGGAAGATACTTGCCTGTACGTGCGCAACGGAAAAGCGGGGCCAGTATATCTGTTGCTGTACGTTGACGATGTATTAATTATCACCAAGGATGTTCAAGAAATCGAGGTCGTCAAGCGGCTGCTGCAACAGGAGTTTAAGATGCAAGACCTAGGAGAAGCGGAGATGTTCCTCGGTCTGCGAATAGAGCGTGATATGGCGGCCGGTACCATGAAACTCAGCCAGCAGGGATACGTTGAAGCAGTTTTGAAGCGTTTCGGGATGGAACTGTGTAAACCGGCGTCCACTCCGATGGAAGCTGGACTGCAACTACCAAAGGGGAGTGAAAGCGGCCATCTGGACAAGCCTTACAGGGAATTGATTGGTTGCCTAACGTACTTGATGACAACCTGTCGTCCCGATCTGAGTGCCGCTGTAGCGTATTTCAGTCAGTATCAATGTAATCCAACTGATGAGCACTGGATTCACTCCAAGCGGATCCTTCGTTACTTGAGCGGCACAAAATCGCGTGGCTTGGTGTACAAAAGAATGGATGTGATCGACCGGCAGATTGTGGGATTTGCTGATGCGAATTGGGCGACCGACGTGAACGACCGTCGTTCCGTTTCCGGATATCTTTTCCGGATTTACGATGCTACAACTTCGTGGACAACCAGAAAGCAGCGAACCATTGCTCTGTCGTCGACCGAGGCCGAGTGTTCGGCACTTGCGGATTGTATTTGTGAAGCGATTTGGATATGCAAGCTGTTTGAAGAACTCAAGATACGAGACCAGAATCCAGTGGAGATCTATGAGGATAACCAATCGGCTATCGCCATAGCCGAATCTGAAGCACCATCGAAGAAGCTGAAGCACACAGCCGTGAAACTGGAATTCATCAAGGAGTGCGTTGCAGAGCAGAAAGTGTCTGTGAAGTACCTTCCAACCGGAGATCAGCCAGCTGATATGCTAACGAAGGGACTATCACCTGTTGCCTTTAAGAAGCATTGCATTAATTTGGGAATACTAGAGTGATCAGCTTAAAGAGGGGTGTTGGGGATAATCTAACCACTTTGTATTCAGTGTGTAATAATACCAAAACAAACCACCTTGTAGTAAACTCTTGATCTCGTGAATAAATATCATTCTTCAGTTAAACGTCAGAGACTGCGCGTGTTTTACTTTTCTCTCATGATTGTCGTTAATATCTGAAATAATCCCATGAGAATTCTAAAACCAAATTACAGTGATATTCAAAAGAATCCCAGAAGTTATTTCGCCAGAATCCCTGAAAGATTTAAAGGATATTCACAGACATCCAGAAGATTTCATGAATATTTTCCAGAATAATTCCGATGTCCAGATGAACTGCAGCAAGATTCATGGAATAATTTCAAACGGGATTTTCGGAATCATTTGAAAGTAACTTTTAGAAGATCCTCAGAAAAAGAAATCAGTAATCAAAGTAATCGAAAAAATCTCATTATTTCAAGCAATGCTCGTTGGTTCATGTCGAAGGATCAACATGTTCGGCTTAACGAATCTTATTTTAAATATTGAATGACACCACATACAATTAAACTAGTATGTGATTACAATTTAGAATCATAATCCTTCTGAGAGGGATGATGCGGTGGATGCACATTCTAATTAAAATTGTCGTTCAATTATGGCGATAAATTAAAATTGTTATTGTTCCATAAATACTTGTTTATTATAATTACTTGTAAATATTGATATATGCTGTTCAGAAATTACTCCAGAATTCTATGGAATTTCCCTCCTGGGATTCTTCCTTAAATCACTTATGAATCCTTTAAAACCTCTCTGGGATTGTTCTGGAAATCTAAAGATTATTTCTGATTTTTCTCTAAGTTCTTCTGGAAATCACAGAATACTTACAGATATCGCTTTTGAACTCATCTAAAAAAATCGTTAGCATTCCGGTACTATATCTGAGATTCTTTCGGATATCCTTTGTGATTCAAATAATGGAAATCAAATTCGAATCGAAATTCTCGAAGATTCTTTCGGAAATTCAATGGAAGATTCTAACAAAAATCCTGATGCAATTCTTCTGGATATTTTTGGAGGATTTTGCCAAAAAATGTACTACGACTCTACTACAAATTCGTCGAGAATTCCTCCGAAAATAACTCTGGCCTTTTTCCGGAAATACTTCTGGGATTATTATGAGAATACCTCTGGTATTCTTCCGGAAATCTCATGCTTTCGGAATCCCTTTAGAATACTTTTGAGGATGCTTCCGAAAATCTTTCTGAAATTATTCTAGTAATGCCACTGAGATTTTTATGTCCATATTCTTGAAATTTGTCTGGGACTCTTCCAAAAATCCTGTAGGAAATCTTCCAGATATCTTTCTAGCATTCTTTCGGGAAGCCTTCTGGGATACTTTCGAAAATCTTTCTGAGGATCCTTCAAATCCTTCTGTTAAGGATTCTTGCAGAAATTCTTCTACCTCTAGACTCTGGGAGTTTCCTGAATTTTTCAAGGAAACTGTTATTATTTCGACTATCTCTCTAGGATTCTTTCGGAAATTCTTCTACAATACCCCCAGATTTCTTTCTGTTAGCCTGCTGGAGGACTTCAAAACATCTTTCAAAGATTCTTCCAGAAATTTTACTGGAATTTTTCAAGAAATTCTGCTGGGATTCTTCCGTAAAACCTGCCGAAATTCATCCGGAAATACGACTGGAATTTTGCTTGAATGATAAGCATTCAAGAATTCCACCGGAAGTTTTTGTGGGATTGAACCGTAAATTGTCCTGGTATTTTGTTTAAATACATTGAGATTCTTAGGGAAAAATATACAGGATTCTTAAAAATATCCTTCTGAAAATTCTTCTGGAAATTGCTTTGGAATTAAAGGAGGATTTCCGGAAGAATCCCAGGTCGATTTACAGAAGAACCACAGAGAAATCACTAAAATATTATCAGGGAGATTTCTAAAGGAATTATGTTAACGATTCTCGTAAATTCCTGAAACAATCTCAGGAAAATTTCGAATGGATTTTGAATGTTTTTTACAGTGATATCCAAAAGAATCCCACAAGTTATTTCGCAAGAACCCCTGAAGATTCAATGAAAAGTCACAGACATCCAGACGATTTCATGAATATTTTCCAGAATAATTACGATGTCCAGAAGAGCTCCAGAAAGATTTACGGAATAATTTCAAATGGAATTTCCAGAACCATTTAAAAGTCACTTTCAAAAGATGCTCAGAAAAAGAAATTAGTAATCAAAGAATCTCATAGGTATTTTTTTAAAGTCCCAGTGACTGTCCGGTAGTTTTCTTGGAGGATTTCCATTTGAAGTCAAGAGGAATTTTCAGAAAATTCTGCCAAGGATTTAAGAAAATTTTCAAGGAAAATCAATGATAAATCACGAAAAAAATCAAAAACACTTCCTTATGAATTTCCAGAAGAATCACAGAGTTTTTTTTTCTCAAAAAATCTTAGAAAAAAATTCTAAAGAATCACGAAGGAATTTTCGGAATAATTCTGGATATACAAAATTATCTCAGGCAGAAACAATAAAATCAATAGCAATAAATCTGTAAGAATATAAGAAGGATTTCTGTAAGAATATAAGGAGGATTTACAAACAATTACAGAGGAATTTTCGGATGATTTCCATAAATAAAGATTTATAAAAATCCCCGTCATCTGGAAGATTCTTAGCAGGATTTTCGGAAGTATTCCACAGGGATTTCTGGGAGAATTCCATTGGGATTTACAAAAGAATTCCAGAGGAATTTCCGAAAGAATCCCAAGAATTTGCACGGAAGAAAGTGAAGTGAAATAATAGATTTTTTTGATTATAGTCTCAGGCGTCTTTCCGAGAGTATTCTAGAATAATAGGTATAATCTAAGACATTTTTCGGAAAGAATCTCAAAGGGATTTTGAAGAACTTTCAAAGAGTTTCACGGAAGAAATACTGAAGAATTACGAGGAAAATATCAGAATTTAAATAATAATTTCGTTTATATTTCCAGAAGAAATCCCGAGAAATTTTGTGAGAATCCCCGAACCCAGATTTTTAAAATAGATTCCATTACACTGGAAAGCAATCATTAAATCATTTTCGGCAGAATTCCAGAATTTTACAGCAGAATCCTGAAAGGATTTCCATAATAACCCAAGATGGGTTTCTGGGATAGTCCAATAGGAAGTCACAAGGAGGTTATTGGAAAAATCAGAGCGATCAAAGAAATAACTACATATAATAATTTCAGAAGGGTTTCTGAAAGAATCTCAGTGAATTTTCAAGATGTCCTCTAGCAACACAACTAATATATACTAATATTTACAACTTGGGGACGGACCTGGTGTAGTGGTTAGAACACTCGCTTCTCACGCCGAGGACCTGGGATCGAATCCCATCCCCGACATAGTCACTTATGACGTAAAAAGTTATAGTGACGACTTCCTTCGGAAGGGAAGTAAAGCCGTTGGTCCCGAGATGAACTAGCCCAGGGCTAAAAATCTCGTTAATAAAGAAAAAAAAAAATTTACAACTCAATACTTAATTATAAATTGCGTTAAGGTGATTATAGAACAAAGCCACACCTCAAATTTTCAAAAGCACAAGACTTGAGAACCAAACAGCTCTCACCGTTGAAAATTTATCCCATTAGTCACCACCAGCAAGCAAGCAGATTGATTGGTTTTCAACGCAAACTGTTGTCAGATTCTCCAGTCTTGTGCCCTTGTTTGGCTTCGTTTTATAATCACCTTAAACTGAGTGTACGCCATCCAGTTTGGGGGCGGATTGACGGTATCGAAGTGGATTAAAAACAATTATAGGAGAACGTGTGGAAAATACATATGAACTGCGCAGAATACATCAGACCGATTTAGCATTGCTGCGCACTTCTAAAAGCATTTTATTTTTATTAAAATGTTTGATAATAGTAGAACGACAATGATCATCAGTTGATTTTCCGCTACTGTTTTTTTTAAAGCTAAGTATGCTGTTTCGCTCAAGAAAAGTAAAGAAATTCCTTGACTGAAAGGGTCAAGAAATTTCCTACAGAGAGCCCCCTTCGAAGTGACATTTTTTCTCAACTGCGTACTGCGATCAGAAAAAAGTGATTTTCTTGACCATTTCTTGGGAGAAATTTTCCACGCACGGAGATAGGCGATTCCTTTTCTTGTCAGTAGCAAACCGGCCTTAAATCACAATTGTTACTTCTTTCCGTGCACGCGCTCGGGAAATGAATCTGGCCATGGTGCAACAACCGCGCTACATTAGATGAATCCTATGCGACAAAAATTGTCGGCGCTATCCGTCAAATTCGCTCACCAAAGCTATTTTGGTGACTTTAACATCACAGCTTTTCATTAATCGGGCTGAATTTTGAGCTGTCAAAACACCGATTACAATAGAAAATCAGGGCTACCAACATAGACAAATTGTGGTTTATGTCAGAAAGTGACGTTTGCCTTCATTTTAGGTGGGCTATAGCCCACTCAACTGGAACCCAATTAAAACGAAGTGCAATTAGACGTAGTTCAACGAATGAAATTCGACTGTAGTTCTAAACTAGACAAAGATTAGCAGAGCGTGTAGCAACTAGCTGAGTGTGACCAATCGATCAATTTTTCAGCGCGAACGGTTGTCAGGTTCTCTAGATTTGTGCTCTTAAGAATTCGAGGTTTCGTGTCGATGCATCTTCACCTTAAGTTCATAATTGTCAAACTTTGGTAAATATAATGCGCTAGTGAAAATATCATTTGACTGTATATGGACCCTCCACGCCCACAGTTAAACCAAACCCCATTCGGTGTTGGAACCCTTTTGGCACCGGTTCACTGGCCATCGACAGTATCGAAGGAAGAAAGGTAGAGGATTCCGACATAGACTTTGGATAAGATAGAACGTAATTCTTCAGATGCAGCTCAACAGACGTACACGGAAGATATGGCTTCCAAGAACACACTGTTGAGATCTGTCTTAGAAGGTTACGGTAAAAAGTGGAAAAAGTTATTTTCACACTTTCACTTCACTTTATGGACATTAAATTACTTTATATCGCTATTCACTGGTAACACAGCGTACAAAAATGACATTTTTGTGTGTCTCAAGGATCAAGTTATGTGTCTCTAGTAGATTTTGGGTCGCTGAATCTGATGTCGTTCTCAGTAATGTTCCAGCACGACACAATTTTTAGCTACAGGCCGTCAAAGTTGTATAAAACACTGGTTTTAGTAATGTTAACATGAGATTTAAAGTATGCTTTAGCAAATTTCCTAGTGATCTAACCCACCAAGCATGCAAAATAGGACTTAGGGCCGATTTCTTCACCTTTGCTTAAGCCGTAAACCACGCTTACCCATACGATTAAACCAGGTTTAAGGCCTAAGCGGTGGTGAAGAAACCGCTTATTAAACTTTCAATTTAGGTATAATGTAGTTTAAATTGTGCGTTAAAATTTAGATGAAATCGATTTTTTTAACATGCTTGCAGTCTGCATACAAAATTCTTCGTTCCACTTCTATGGCAAAACCAGGCGTTGCAGAATTCGCTCTCATTTGAGAATGAAGCACGATCAAAGCAAGCAAAGAAAAACATCCCATCTGTTGCGGTCCACGATCGTCATTGTATCGCAAGGTGTAACAAGTCTGATAAATGGAAGCAGCGAGCGAGAGCCCCAACGAGAGAGCGATGATAAAATCCATTTTTCTCGCTTGTTTACCGTTGGGGATAGGTGTTTTTCTTTACTGGCACGATAAACAATCCACGAACTTCCAATAACAACAGTGTCCCCCAGGCTTGGAGCATGTTTAGAGGGGTTTTATCATGCACTACTATCCCCCCAATCTGATCAAACTTGTAGCAGTATACGATAAACAGTCTCTCATAATGTGCAGCATGTTATGATAGTTACAGAGAGCGATACGTGAGAGATTCTCTCAATTTTCTCAGGATTCAATCCCTGGGCAAAACACAATACTTTTGTGAACCACCGAAAGTATTACCATCGAAAGTATTGTGAAATTTATTGAAATGTATCATTTTACACATGAAGTTTAAATTCTGTGACAAATTAAGCAAATAAATTGCCATACAAGCTGGTAAACTTGCATGCAAGTTGGTTGCAATAATGAAATTTTGCATTTTCACAGTCAATATCTCAAAAACTAGACGTGCTATGATATTTTAGAAAACGGCAATGGATTCAGCAATCCTTAATTGAGTGAATAACGGTATTTTGGTGCTTGAGATAAAAACGTGTTCCGTAGTGTATTTACTATCGATACACCAACATTATTATAGCCATCATTTCTAGCCAGTGCAAAGTCACCAGTACCACTACTGCTTCATCATGTTAGTAGAACATCTCACTAAGGTCGGAACAAATTTGAAATCTTACTTTTGTCACCCCCCCCCCCTTCAAATTTTTCAAAAAGTCAGAGGGGGAAGTAAATAAAGTATTTTATTTTCAGTGTTGGTTTTCATTATTTTTCGTGTTTTTTGCTATTTTTGTATTTCGTCCTTACGATATTACACGAAATAACATGTGTTATTGGATTTTAAGTTTCAAATCTGTTTGTTAATGTTAATAGGTTTGGGATATTTTTTGGACGGTTTTCGTTTAGAATAATTTTTACACCATTTTAACTGTAAGAGTGTAGCCTTAGAGAATATAATATTTTAGTGAATTCCATGATTTATCATTTCCAAGAACATCTTGTCAAATCAATGTAGCAATTAATTCTTAAAATGTATTTGAATACATGTTTTCCTAATGGATTCTTTTTCTTCTGGCTGTATAAATATTGAAAGCGTAATCATCATCCACAAGCTGCGTATCAAAAGTCTTACTCTACCTTGTCTTTATTGTGTTGTGTAAACGTTATGAATCTAGTTTTCGTTAAGGGAAGTATGCACTTCCACAGAACGTCCTTCCTTGCGGCTAACGTCCCCTATGGGAACGGCTAGCCACAAGGAAGAACGTTTCAAGTAATACTGTTTAATATGGTATGCCCTCTTCAACATCTAATCCAATTTCTCTCGCCGTTTTCTTACGGTATCTATCCATCTAGTATTCATTGCTTTCTTCTCCATGGTCCCTCTTACTTCGAGCAAAATAGACCGATATGCCGGTAAACAAATTCAATATAAAAATTACACGGTCGATACCTTTGTATGTTGTTCCTGTTGATTTTATTTATTAGATATTTTCAAACCTCAAGATTATGGGTAAAAAACTTGAAATTCTAATTATGAAAAATAAAAAATATACGTGATAATAGTTTAAAACACTTTGATTGCCGGGTATATGTTGCAAAAACATAACATGGTTTTGCAGAATAAAAAAGGATAAATTTACCTGAATTTCCATTTTATTATTTATTGTCCCCCCCTCGACACATTTTGAGGGAAAGTGACAAAAGAAGATTTTAAGATTTGTTCCGGCCTACTGAGGAATGTAACATTAAGGTACCGTGGGGCAAGTGGGTAATGGATTTCGCATAGTTGGGATTCTTCAAATTTTAGAGACCTTAAATTAAAACAAATGAGGTCGTGTATATTTTTTAGCTTGACTCCCACCAAATATAAGCAGTATACTGAAAGTGGATTTCATGTAAAATTGAAGAAAAAAGTACAGAAAAAGTTTTTGAAAAACGTCTCCTCACTTTTCACTTGCCCCACAGGTGGGGCAAGTGAAAAGTTTATCGTTTTGAACAATAAATTCAAAAAATAACAGTAACATTCACGATTTCTATTACCTTTAACATTTGTTAAGGCGTCCTAATGAACAATAACATAACATATTTACAGACATGGAAACAAAGAAAATCTTATTCTTGTAACTTGAATTATCTTCTGTCCAGTTATGTTTGATGAAACATTCGAAATGACTGATATGATTCGACAACATTATAACTGCAACATTTCCAATGTTAATTATTACATCATGGAACAGCAATTGCATTTCTCCTCTGTAAAATTTCCACCGCTCGTTATTTGTTTTTAAGAAAATCGGATATGTCGTAGGGTAACGCTTCAAGAGAAATCAAACGGAATCCTTCAATAAAGTATATAGAAACTTTTTTTACATGGATACTCCTATACCCCATTTTAATGTTTTAACTAGCTTTACATAGCCATTCCAAAAGATTTCCGTGCGTTCTCTTATATTGGAACTTTTCAATCAACCTCTTCCTTTTAATTGGCTGTTCGAAGTAAACATATAATTATCGTAATATTTGGCAACCTTTTTAGAGTAGTTCCATGATTTGGCCATGATAATAGCATTTAACGCTTTGAGTATAGTGTTTCTTGAACTATCAGCACGTTCTGTTGTTCTATGATAATTGCGAACCTTGTATACTTATAGCTAACTAAAGAGAAAACACAAATTCAATCTCTAATGAGAAACTTTTCACTTGCCCCACGTGATTAGAAAATTGATAGTTTTTCAATTTAGTTTTTTTTAGGTCTATGTCGAACTAATTCTAAAACTTTTTTTTTGCAGTTTGAAACTGTCAAAGAGTAAAACTTAGTAATGGTACAGAAAATTATTTTCCGCAACTTTTTTCCACCGATAATATGAAAAGAAGATTGCACGCCGCCAACTTGATACGGAGTAGTAATTGATTGGTTAACAATCTTTCGCTCAAATATGCAATAATGGTTCAACAATCTCAGAAATCTCTTACCTATCGTAATATTCTTAATGGCCTCAAAGTTCTACGCATAAGTTTAAAACCGTAATTCACATATTCAGTAAGATATACACATTATTTTCACTTACCCCATTTACCCACTTGCCCCGTGGTACCTTAACTAAAAAGTCATATCGACACTCAAAGTCATCATTTTCATTTAAACAAAAATAGGATTCATGTTGCTAATATCACTACTAATCTCATTATTCAATTCTTAATTCAGCTTGATGGAGCTTCTTTTGAGGGCTGTTAGAGTACACTGATTGTTCACATCGCATGAAAGCGGCGTGAACAAGCTTTATTTAAAGGTAACACGGAAGACCGTGTTATTTTTCCTATCTTTTGTCTTTTTCCAACGATTGTCATCAAAATTTTGCAGTAGCATATCATAGTTTTATTAGACATATATAGAATTATGTATCATAATTTTCACATCTATATATTTAGTGTTCCAAAAATCGATGTTTTCATTCCGATTAATCGATTTTGTTGTATCGATGTTTTGAACATCTAAAATCAGGTGAATCGATTTTCTTCATTTGATTTTTTAATTCGATTCAGTTCGTTGAGATCCACAAATATTTCTTAATAATGAATTGAAAAACAGATTTTGAACTAGCAGTGAATTTTTATTCTGTTCTATTGATTATTAAAATGATTTTTTATGAAAGATGGTAAAATCGAATGCAAATGCATTTTATTCCATTTCCAATCAAATAATTTTTAATTAAAGTTCGATTCGAAAACATCAATTCAAAGGATTTGATTAAAACGGTGAATCGATTCTAAAGCTCAAATGTGAATCGATTCAGGAACATCGATGTTATAGAAAAATTTGCCCAACGCTAGATAGGGTGATTACAATGACTTTCCGTGCGGCCTTAATGGTCAGGGATTCCGTTTTTCTTCTGTGTTTGAATGTTAATGTATTTTCTTTTTCGGATTCTTGAACAAACCAAATTATATACTTATAAACTTTTAACTTAATATTCGTGAAATTCAAAAAAGGTAACAATTACAAATAACAATAAAGCTAACTACTTTTACTCACCGCCAACCGGTGTTTGGACGCGCCCTTTCCGTTTATCACTCGGCACAATCGAGGGAGACGTTTTCGGCTGGGAATCCCAGTTCTCGTCCAGTTCGGTCAAATCGCACCCGGGTCGAATGCCATCGCTGAAAATCACCGTTTTATCCTTTCGCCCCGTACGAGACGATCCAGCTCGTTTGAGCACTCCCACCGGAACCATCACCGAGATTGGCGATTGGGGTTGGTTGGTGGCCTGCTGAAACGGTGGCACCGTGGAGCAGTACTCCATTGGATTGTTGGGATTGGGCTGCCTCGCGGAGGACATTCCAGATGCTCCGGCGGCAATAGCGAACTGAGATCCGTACTGCGCTTCTTCTAGTGCCTGCTGCTGCTGGTTCAGAATGATATCGCAGCTGATGCAAACGCGTTGCTCTACATCGCCGAGGTATTCGAGTTTGGCTTTCAGGCAGCAGCACGCCGAACAGAGGAGCTGACCGCACGCTCGACAATGGTGACGTCGCTTGATGAGGGAGAATTTTTGGTTACATTGCATGCAGAAGTTGGTCGCGTTATCTGGTACCCAGTAGGGAGGTATTTTGCCAAGTTGCGGATGGGAAGCGAGAGGACCTGTGGGGCGAAAAGTTGGATGACCTCCGCTGGCTTCATGTAGGAGATCATCGCTCAGCTCTGTTGGAGGTGCCGATGGAGGAGGTGCTGGAACTATCGCAATCGATGGTGCAAAATCGTCGGAGCTCGTAGAGGACAGAGTGAGACCTTGATCGGAGTCGATCCCGTGCGATACCGACGAAGGAGGTGTATGGCCAGGAGAGCTTTGTTTATCAGCATATGTATCCGCGTGAGTTGGCAGTTCTAGAGAATTTGGTCTAGGTAATGGCGCTCGATCTGAAGCTGCAGCAGCTGAAGCTGTTTCAGCTCGCTCATTACCGTTGTCAGCACCAGCTCTAGCTTCTTCTACAATGGGAAGATCTTCTCTGACCATTGCCGATTCCGTTTCAGTACAGTCGATGAATTTAATCTCGCCTCCATCGTCACCTGGTTCGGCGAAAAATTCGGGAACGTCATTATCGGGGATGTCCTCTATTTCAATGTCATCAACTACATTGGCACCATTATTTGCCGCTTGCATTGCGGCCAGTTCGTTGAATTCGAGCGTAGATGCTTGAGAAATCAGATCCTCGTCATTCTCTCCCCGATTGGACTCCGGAATACTCTCATCGCTTTTGGTATCAATACTATTGCGACTTCCAATACTTATGGTATCCTTTCGATCCTTTTCTTCGATCGGTTTCTCTATTACTGCTTGCAAAACAAGTTCGGCTTCTACCACATTCGGGGTAATATTAGCCGATCCGGGTGCCACGGTCTGCTGCATGTCATACTCTTCCAACTCTTGCAAATAGCTTTCCAATTCCGTATCCGAAACATCATCCATCGTAGATTCAAATCCTACCACCCTCTTTACTTCGGTTCTTTCTTCCTCGATCACTTCCGGCTGAGCTAGCGCAACATCTTCTTTCTTGTTGAGTTGCTCCACCGGTACAGAAGTTTCCTCCTGACCTTTATTGTCTCCGGGTCCAGCACTTGTCAAATCCACCGCCACGATAGAGGATATCGATGAGATACCTGCAATTATAAATAATACACAAATTATTCACAGAGTTTATTTGGTGTTTCTTTTAAAGACTAAAGAATCCCTCCAAAAATTTAGTTTAAGCTTTATTCGGAAATTTGTCAACAAGTCCTCGAGAAAACAGTTTCCAGAAAAAAATGTTGAAGGAATTTTTGGATCACTATGGAAATGAAAGAATAACTAAAAATAAATTATCGAAGGCACTTCTGGAGGAATTCTTGGAATAAGCACTGTAGAAATCTTTGAAAGATCTGCCATAGAGTAACAATTGGAGAAATCGGTAAAATAATTTGTGGAAAAATCTCTGTAAGAAATACTGGTATAAACCCTGAGAAATTATTCAGAGGAATTCCTGGAAATAGTAGCATTGGATTGCTCAATATTTCGTAAAGAAAACACTCGATAAATTTATTTCCTAGAAAAATCCCTGGAGGAATTAGGTACTGGATGATTTTTTGAGAGAATTGTTGAAGGAATTTCGGAAAGGATCCCCGAAGTGGTTCTTCAAAGTATTCCAAAAGAAATTCCTGGAAAAATCGCTAGAAGAATTTTTAAATTTTGTTCTCAAGAAATCTTATAATAAATTTCGAAAAAAGCTATGGAATAGCCGCGTAAGAATATTTAGATTGTGCATTAGCATTTTGCACCATGGTTTACTGCGAGCATAAAAAAGTGACTTTAGAGGCAATTTTGTTAAAAAAGAAACTAGATACTTGCTATTGCATTAAAATAGTGACCAACTCTTTAAAGAGATCTGCTACTAGCCCGTGGGCACCCACCTTCCAAGTTGATAACGTCGTTGCTCAGCGTGTCCGAGTACAAACTGTTTTTGTAGGAAAACGCCGACGTGTCTTGCTGTTCGCTCGGGCCTTGGGGTTTCTTCTCCGCGACGACCAGACTTGCCGGTTGCTCCTCATTGGTTGTGGCCACCGTTGTATTCTCCGAAGAATCCAAAATGTAATCGCCGGCACTCAACGAGAGACCCTCGTTCAGCCGTTCATGCACATCGGCATCGTCCTCTTCCTCTCCGTCGCTGGTCGAAGTGGAGGACGAGGAGGTTGTTGAAGAGGCACTCACCGACGAGGAGTAGCTGCTATTTCTTCTGTGGCGATGGTGCTTTCGTGGTTCGGAACTGTTCGATGCCGTTGAGGAAGTTGAAAGTCGACGAACAGCTGTGGCGCTTGCATCACCTTCAACAACACCGTCATCAGCGCCTTCTATCGAGGAAGAAGTATGAGATTCGGCCGAAATCGAGGAACTTAATGGCGATATGAGAGGCTTGTTATCGCCGTTGGCGCCAAAATCCACTCCTGCCGTGAGGTTGTCCACTGGTGGATCAATCACTTTTTGAAGTTTTTCGTTCAAATCCGAGCCCGCGTTTACGTATTCGTTCAAACTGTTGAAAACGGTCGACACATTGACGACGTTGGTCTTCAGTTTGGAAACGTTGGACCCATTGTCCACGGTAGATGGTGATTCCCCGATACCTGGAGTTCCGTTTTCGTGGGTATGCTGTACTGGTTGCTGAACATTTTTAGCACTAGATGATGATGTCGGGGCTGGTGTTGATTGTTTCGTAGATGGTGAATCTGGGAAAAAAATAAAAATATCTATAATTACTCAAAGATTAGGATTAAAATTTAATCTGTTGCTAACTTCAAACAAAGGTCCACCGTAAAGCCAATCATAAACTGACAAAGTGGATTTTAGGAAGTAGGTAGATTAAAACGAAGTTAACGCTTCATGAACAATCCCGAAGTCAAATATGTTTTAGTCATAATTTCAATTTAGCGTATCTCACTCAAGCTAAGACCAGCCATAAATTGATACCTTCACATCTCAAGTAACAATTTTAGTTTATTTTTCACCTACTACAAGGCGTTGTTAACACCATATTGTTAAAACTTTATAGTCTTAACTACTTTAAGAAACCTTTGATAAAACTATTAATCCCGAAAAAGCTACAAGGGATTGTTTAAACTATTCCTTAAATCCTTTTCAAAACTTTGTTTTAAAGCGTATGGAATACATCTACTCTTGTAGTGTACTATTAAACATACATAAGAGGTAATGTATAGTCTTATCGAGTCAAACCGACAACATCCAAAAAAAAACAATAAATCACATAAGAGTTTACGATCTAACAAACATCGGCCAATCAGTTGTTTATAAAACAATATTTTTTATAATAATAAAACCACCAACGTCATGATTCCAGCTCAAAATAATAACTTAAAATAAAATTTTTTTGCTTCGTCAATAATGAGCAAATAAATAAATGAAGAAATTAAACCTAATAAAACTATAAACATGTAAGATGGATACACAGAACACCACGTGACCCTGAACCAATTTCACGAAAAAACATCATCCCACAAAGACGCTACCGCATCTTCCTCCACAGACACAATGTTCGCTGCGCGTTAATTCTCGAAAACTTATTCATACAGACTCAAGTCAAAAAAGTATACAAACTTACTTTATCGATCCTACGTGTTAAGCAGGCGGAATTGTACACGTACCGCTCTGTACCAACTCAACTTTTCACTTTTAGAACGTTTAATTTCCGGATTTACAAAACGACGAAAGTAACATTTTAAACTTTCGCAACCTAACCACTACTTTCGCCGCCCCGCTGTATGGAGTGACAAAGTGACTTAACCACGAATCAAAACAAAACACTACTTGAGCCGATTTTACACTGGTAGAAAAACGTCGAAAGTAACTAAATGAAACGGCTTATCATTTTCTTATAATTATTTTTGTGGGAAATAATAGAAACTACCTAGTTTTTGAACGTGAGCTGAGTGTATGCAAAATTTGAGCGAAGTACACGGCAAAAAAATGTTAAAAAGGTGATTCATTTTAAAACAGTTTTAGAAGATAGATTGTGATTTTTCCTAATTAATTTTCTCAAAACCGTATAAAAGTTCCTTACGTCGATTTGAAAAAGTAATCGAGAATTATTCACTTCATCCCATTACAGTCGACCGACTGAATGACGACCGTCTTAGAGCGAATGTGTAAATTTTTGCATTCTAGTGGATAGGTAGACGGAAACAACGGAAGCTCGACAAACCAGCGTTTCCCAAAGCATCTGTATGCAGCTCACGACTTGTGTTCTTGATCAAGATGAATAATTAGATCATTATTCATATTGTGGTAAATCATTAATTTCAAGCGAATCCACGTGAGGAGGTGCGAGGTATAACAAACGTTACGTTATATCAAAGTTATGTTATATCGAAGCAAAATATGTTTTTCCTTATTTTGTGCAATGGGTGTTTTTGATGACAAAATAAATCTAAAATTGATAAGTAGATGAAAAAACGAATTTAGTACTATACCATTTAATTCCACTAAAGTTTGTATCATTTGACAGATACGCGTATTTCGACCTCAACAGTAAGGCCGTCTTCAGTGTCGTGTACTAGACTCGACTCTAGTACACGACACTGAAGACGGCCTTACTGTTGAGGTCGAAATACGCGTATCTGTCAAATGATACAAACTCTAGTGGAATTAAATGGTATAGTACTAAATTCGTTTTTTTTTCATCTACTTATAGGTATTCTACTAAACAGCTCGAAGATTTATTATCTAAAATTGATGTTATTCTCCTAGTAGGTGTTTTAAGTCTGTTCTACACTTTTGTTTCAATATTTTCCACTGTTTATTTTTTTATTTTTTTTTATTTATACGCATCTATTACAGCAGTGCCTATTTCACGGCGAACTAGAGATTACTGGAAGGGGACGGACCTGGTGTAGTGGTTAGAACACACGCCTCTCACGCCGAGGACCTGGGATCGAATCCCATCCCCGAGATAGTCACTAAAATTTGTCAGTGACGACTTCCTTCGGAAGGGAAGTAAAGCCGTTGGTCCCGAGATAAACTAGCCCAGGGCTAAAAATCTCGTTAATAAAGATAGAAAAAAAAAAAAAAGATTACTGGAATATTCCCATGGGATACGACCTTTGGTCTGGTATCAAAATATTAAAATGTATTAACGATATTAATACATACATTCAAAATATTATCAGGTATGCATGAAGCTTTGCTTTTGTTTGTGATTAACAAAGCAGACATGCACCAATAATGCCCCTCAAATTATTATCTCATATGGTTATGATATAGGCATGCCTGATCCTGGTGGTGAGTAGTCTGAAGACCAATTAATCCGGAATACATTAGCAATTTCGAAGAAGTTATTGCTTTGGTTGGCATAAACATCCAGGTCCTTAATAGTGTGCTTTTTCCGAGAGGGGCTCACTCTTGGAGTCATTGATAGATAAGTTTAGAGATTGTGTCTTAACATCCAAATTTTCCTGTACTAATATCAGTCTGAAAATGAATAAATTCTTGTAAGTTGAGGAGTCCTGTAATGACTGTGGGAATTAAATTCACACTGGCGGTGTGGGCGAGATAAAAAAAGAGAGTAAAACCAGAAGAGATATGACTGAGGGAATATGTAGTTTAATTATCAAAATCTGTATATAACAGGTGAAAAACGAGCCCTTTCCCATCTTACATGGTGCACCCCGCTCAATGTTTTTATTATTATTTTAATATTCAATTGAAATAATTTGGACGTGTATTTCGAGGTAACTAAGACCGCTATCCGTTCCAGTCGTTCCGCTATCCGTTTTTACTCTTTCTGGGTTATGCCATGTGACTAGGATCAATAGTGCCATGTTAGACCCACCTATTCTGCTTATGCAGATCAACTTATGCCGATTGCCGTTTCGCAACAGGATTCCACATGGTCCGTAGAAAAGCTATACACATCACCCTAACCAATTCTCGGTGTCTAATCATCGGTTTCTGGAAAACTTTGCCCATTTCTTCTCCGCGTTAAGGTGATTATAAAACGAAGCCAAACTTAGAATTTTCAAGTGCACAAGACTGGAGAATCTGATAAAAGTTCGCGTTGAAAATCAATCAAATTGCTTGCATACTGGGTGTGACCAATAGGATAAATTTTCAACGCGGAGCGCTGTTTGGTTCTCAAGTCTTGTGCTCTTAAAAATTTGAGGTATGGCTTCGTTCTATAATACCGCGTCGTAACAAATTCCTCATCCTCTGCCACCATATCTCTTTCCAAGCTGAACTTTGGATATTTAGTTTTTTGGTGTATAAAAAAGTCACAGCCACCTCGATTAAAATTGTATATATTACAATATAAATGAATATTAAAAAGAATTATTTAAAGCCTACAATAAAAAAAGGAATATCCTTGAAGGATTTCCCATGGTAAATTTCCTGAAAGAATACCTGGTAGAATTATTTTCGGTATCCTGAGAGAATTCTTCGAGGAACTTGACCAGTTTTTGGAAAAATCTCTAAATACATTTTTGTAATAGAAAGATCTGTGGAAAAAAATCTGGACGCTTATTTTAAGTATTTTTGGAGAAACCACTGAAAGAACACATATTGAACTTTCATAAGAATTTCCTGGTGGAATCAATGAAGGATTTCATTGCACATAAAATTCTTGAATGAATTCAAGTAATACGTGATTCTTGGATATATACTTGTAGAAACTTCTGCCGAAATTCAGATTTTTCAGAGAATTGATTTTAGGTTTTTTTTTAACGAAAACATGGACAATTTTTTAATCGTTCCTAACGTTCCTCGAATAATAACTGAATTATTTTTAGAAAGAACCGCTGAAAGAATTCATGAAAAACCTGTCAAAGTTGACAGGTACTGACACCATTGTTTTTAAGTTTTGTGGAAGAGCGAAAGAGAGAGAATTCCGCCGTGCAATGCCTAATTGGATATTTCCTTCCTTATTTTCTTACGGCTCTAATATGAGCTAGGAATCGGGTATAATTTTTAGAGAAGACTAAGTAAATCTCACGCGGTAGAAAACTTTAAAAAATACTAAATTTATGAGCCCCGCAAAAAAATATGTTTAGGAAAAATGCTTTTAACGTTTCTAGACAAATTCCTGGAACAGTTTAAGTGGAATCCGTTTTGGTGGAATTAGCATGAGCATTAAGCAATTCGCATAAATTCGTAGGTGGTACAGTTCTAGACCGTTGTGTGAGGGTTGCCTCCTTCCCGTCCGTTACCATAGTCAGAGATTTGGGACTAATTTCTGACTCTTAGACAAGATTGACGCATCCTCCAACTGTCGAGATTTATCCTGGCCACGTCCATGCAAATGCTGGGGGAAATGGGGAGGAATGAATTATTGAACAACTACTTAAACAAGAATGGTTTATGGTTGATATATTCGCATTAGCTGCAGATTGGAACAAATTCACTTAATTCATATTTCGAAGCTCCGTTGCAATTCGGTGCTGCTTTCTCCGCAAGTTTGGCTAAAAACCTACATCCGGAGTCGCGAAAAATTAAACGCACTTGTTTACACATTCATGTAGCACTTTCCATCAAAACGCACGCATTGCCAAGCCCACTTGTTTCGGAACTTTATTTTACTGCTCCTTTTTGAGCTGCACGTCTAAAAGCTTTCCCGAAGTCTGGTCCGATCCCTTTCATCAACTAACATTAGTTGCCACCAAATAATTTTCTTCTATTTGCCGGGTCCCAGTTAGCCGTAGCGGTAAACGCGCAGCTAATCAGCAAGACCAAGCTGAGGGTCGTGGGTTCGAATCCCACCGGTCGAGGATCTTTTCGGGTTGGAAATTTTCTCGACTTCCCAGGGCATAAAGTATTTTCGTACCTGCCACACGATATACGCATGCAAAAATGGTCATTGGCACAGCAAGCTCTCAGTTAATAACTGTGGAAGTGCTCTAAAGAACACTAAGCTGAGAAGCAGGCTCTGTTCTAGTGGGGACGTAATGCCAGAAAGAAGAAGATTTGCCGGGTTGCATAGCACTATGAGCCGATTCAATTTTTACCTACCGAAGTTGAAAACGACGTGGAACGGAAACAAAAATCAAGCGGAATCCGGTTTGGTGGAATACATAAAAATTCGTTGATAAATTTCAGAGATTCAGAGAGCGGAATCTGTTGGTACCAAGTTGTGAATTTAAAAGTAAACTTTTGGTGTACTGTAACAGATCAGTTTTTTCAATGTTTTTCGACTATTTTGTTTTCCCTGACTTTAAATAAATTAAGCCATAATAATATTCATAATTGAAAAATTGTATCTTGACATCCTGCATTATGCTGATAAGAACCCTGATGCTGTTTAACCCTGATGCGAAGTTTGGAACCCCCTGTCGCTAGAATTCCAATGTAAACAGATATACTATACTATAGGAGACACATTCTTACCTCTCCCGGGCTCGATGGATGCCCCATTATCCACCGTTGGAACCGCAATTGCTGGTGCCACCACTGTCGGGCGGCGGCATGTATTGTCCTCATTCAATTCCAAATCGTCCAAAACCTTGTCTATATCCACCAGATCCATCTCGAAAATGGAGCTCTTGCTTCTTCTGCTTATTGTGATGACGAGTTTCTTCCTCCCTGCTCCGCTTTCGATTGATCTTTTCTCTCCGAGATGCTTCCGGAAAACGAAACAGCTCAGCAACGGTTACAGCAAACTAGCAGCAAAGAGCGCTTCCGAAAGGGATGCATCCGGACCCAAAAAATAAGGAATCGCCAACGCTGTGACGAACAAAGTTGAATCGCAGATCCGGAAGAAAATTGCACTTTTCGATTGCCCCCAGCAGCAGCTGCTGCTTCTTCTTGTTGCAGTGGGCCCTGAAAATGTTTGTTATCACAATCTTACGTCGCCGCGGAATGGTGCCGTTGTTATCATCTTTCTTCCCCGAATTACATCGCCAACGGCGAGATTTCCCTTTCGGTACGATAAACCACGCACTGGATGACCGGTTCGCGGGTGGAATTAAACGCGAAAACACTTATTTTATCGAAAAGAAAAACGAAACATGCAGAACGACGGAAAATCACTGCTGCTGATGCGCTCCCGACAAAATTTTGACGTTTGCTTTATAGATCATTGCACGCCTGACCTAACCTCTAAACTCCATATAAAAAAAATGTCAACAATTCCAGCAGTGAATGTCAACTCCATATAAAAAAAATCTAAACAATTCCAGCAGTGATTGTCAAAGAGCAGGACAGTCAATTGAGCGTGATGAAAGAGGGACAAAGAAAGAGAATTTTTCGTGACGTCACCATGCACTCTTCTATTTTTTCAAAGTCAGGCAGAACCGTCATCAATGATCATCATCAAACGAGGAGTGGGGTGTTGTTTGGGTGGTGCGATTTGGGAAAGTTTGACATAGTGGTTTCTGCGCTCTTGTACATACACGTTACATGTCACCAACACTACTTCAAGAATGCTGGTTGAAAATATAAACAAAGATCAGCTGTTCCCAGCAAAATCAAACGGCAGTATTTTCAACCAGCAAATTTGCGCACGTGTTCGTGACACCGCTCGGCGAGAGCTCAATTTCGACAAGATGGGAAGGGCTTCGGAAATTACCTGGCCAATAACATTAGTCCCATCTGGCAAAAATCTATGTAGTTTCACACATAATGCCTATATGGAGAATGAACCGTCATGAACATCGACAGACAAGGTCGAAACTGGACAGCAACCATTTTGTTGTTGCTCATACTTGTGTAACCGGCAGGAAAATTTTCAGTCAGTATTTAATTCAGTAAGTATCAAAGATACAACATTATCATTCAGTTTATTACAGAGCTTGATAATTCCATTTCAGCGATTCGTGATTACGGGTTTCGTTTGATCGAATTTCAAGTTTTGTGACCAACCTGAAAAATACCCAGTATCATAAGCAGCATGAAAAATCGGCAGCTCTTCACATTGTTCCTGCCAACTATTCCACCAGGGCCTGGTTTCCGTGGTGCAAGTAACTTGTTTCCCTTTTGAGGACCCAGATCATCTCCATCAACTAATTGCCGATGCCCTCGAATCTTTCCTTCAAACGAGTCGGAAGGTTCTGCCTGTACCATGCAATACAGTGTAACGCTGGATTCCAAATCACGAATTTTAGTCAACAGATTTATTAGCGGTAAATCAAATGCAAGAAAATAAATACATATAATTGCAAAAAAATAGTCTTCTGATTTAGAATGTCACTGAACCAACTCAGAATTAAATATGAAACCTGCATTCATTATAACCATTAGTGAGGTTGATGTTTTGTATTTGTGCTGACACATAAATTCAATATCCGTTAAAATGAACCCCAACTATTTGTATCACACATAGGTACCATTTGTTATTACAAATTGCAAAAATCTATGTGGGCCACACATGCTGACAATATGAGGAATTTTATCAGTGTCGATGGCAAAATTAAGAATTGCACCAACGATCTTCAACAGACTATATTAATCTGTTAACTCTAACAAAACAAAGTCAATATTACTGTCAACATAAAGTTGGGCATTATATTTTTGGCCACACTGTAATGCACGGTAGGTGTCATGGATCTGATTACAATGTTTTGTAGTGGATTCTACTATGGACATAGCACAGAAAAACAGACGTTACAGCTAGCACAATGGATTACCTGCTTTGGTCTTGTTCACAGTTCATCAGCAGAAGTTTTCTCGTTTAATTTTGTATGGGGAAAGGCATCTAACTTCAAATTTATCGTAAATGAAAGCATTAATCGAACAAATATTTGGTAGACGTAATAGTCCTTGTCATTGCGTACAACCAGTACCAAATATTTTGTCGAAAAAAGTTCCTAATTTTGAGAAACAATTCGTTAGATGCATTTCGCCATACAAATATTTTTCGCGTTACCGTTAAAGAATTTTTCGTGCATAGACACTAGCTCATGTGCGTTACTGTGCGGTGAGTAGCAAATCAGGCCATGCATGTAACCCATTGTCAATTTAAAACATAGTCACGTGAACATTACATACTTTATTTTACCAACCGTGAACTAGGTGGCGGTAGTGCGCAAACGTCAAACTCGAACAAAAACGATGCGAGCGCCACGGTGGCCTGTCGACCAACTACCAAATTTTAGAACTGGGCGCTATTCTGCTGTGCGATGAAATTAATTAGTGTGTTATGTCTGTGGACATAGTCACATTTACTGCACTACTCAATGATTTTTATCAGATTATTGACTGTTTAACGAGAAACTTGCGACGATCGACGCACCACCATAATTCATATAACGGAGGGTATAAGAACTAACTTGGAGGTGATGATTTCGCAATTTAGAGGTTAAAATCACCTCAAAACACTTGCGATTTTGCGGTGGGATGTTGACGTTTGATGACGAATAGTAAATTTGTTTGCGTGTACACCGAGCATTGAGCCTACACGAAGACGGAAACTCATTTTAGGTTGATTTAGCGCAATTCCTTAGTTACGCAAAATTACTCAATTTTGGATATATTTCCAAGGTCCTGACCAGAGAATACGATGACGCAAAAGAGACGATGGATGTGTGTTAGTGACGTCATTGATAAGCTTGGTTTTTTATGGTGACTAACAGGATGACACGCACACTAAAATATTGTTTGAATGCCCTCAATTATTGATAGTCATTGCAAATATTGTTTATAAACAAAGTCAAAATCCTCTCCGCGTTTCTCTAGTATAATCATATTCTCTGGTCCCGACTAGCTACTTTGCCTTTAATTCCATCAATTTCGGGTTGATTTAACGCAAAATTGAGTGCTTTCAATTTCAACATAAGAAAAGTTGCATTTATCCTAATTTGGCTTATTGGGCCAATAGACCCAGCTATCTATATTTTTGACAACATTCTTGAGGAGAAAAGGGAATACTGAGAGAGTTTGGGTTGAAGGTATAATCAATCTACTTATTTTGTGGTGAAAAATTTAATATAGGTAAAAAAAATCTTCGTGCAGATTGCAAGCATTAAAATCTGAGTAACTTTATCTTAGCGTGTCCTTAGAAAACTACTAGGTCATTTTTCATTCTGAACGAGTAAACACAATGAAAATTTTAATTTTGTACTTCGTATTTGAAATAATTTATTCAATTTAAGTCGGTCACCGCTCTGTATCAGCATACATCATATTTTTATCACCAATCACCATCAGTGCCAGTTTAATATTGGCCCTGGTTTCCACACTTTTGTCCCGAATCACATCCGCCTGTTTGGTCAACACCTTGACCTTCATGTCCACAAATTTGAGCGCTTCCTCCAAAGTAAACTCCAAAAAATGCTTCAGCCCGACGTCAACCAAAATCCTCTGCACCCGATCCGCTTTGGCCTTCATGAAAAAGTTTCCGCCGATGTTGACCTGCGTTTTGAATCCTTCGCCGGAATTTTCCTGGATGTTTTCGATCATGTTCTTGAGCTGGACGTATTCCATGATGTCTGCGTTCAGCCGGTTCAGTTGCTGTTCGTACAATTTCAAATCCTCCCGGAGGCAGTCGTTCACGAAGGATTCGATGTTTTCCGGTGCCAGACGGTCCTGCACCATAGCAGGAGTCATTTTGATCGTCAAATGTGTTCTCTACTGACAAATAAGTTAAATTTTTTCAACAAATAAATACGACTAACTTTGCAAGCACATCGCTATTTCCTCCGAAATCTAGAACTGAATGTAAATAATAACAAAAGGAAATGTGTCATCAGCTGTCATCGTCGTGTCGTCATTCAATCGAGGGAGTGCACACTTGAGCTTTTCTGTTACGCCTACCCGCGATTTGGGAATGATTGTTTGAAATTGATCGTCCTACTCACCGCCAGTTGGCGTTTTGAATATTGATTGCTTTTGAGAAACAGGTGGCAGCAAATGTACGATAAAAAAAAAACAGAAACCACAAAGAAACAGACGTTCATTTTCTAATTTTTTTATTTCAACATTTTTTTCTGAACCTAATGCTTTATGAATCCCTACCGGATGCCATCATTCGTTGACGAACCGTTTGGATGAGCTGCATTTCATCCATTCGGGTGCCACCTCCGCCCATCGGCGGAGATGCTAAGCTTTGCAGTATTGCCGGAAGCACCTGTTGACCGATGTTGATCAAAAACTGCGCCACATCGATGGCCGCTTGGATTTCACTGAGCCCTGGAATACCGGCACGACCGTCGGCGTCTCCTTCGATGGCCATCACCGACGATGAGCTTAGTTGGCGCCGCTCGCGGGGAAGCTGAGGAGAAATTCAGTTGGCATTAGAGGGATTCCACGGAGGCATGCAAGTCGATTCTGATCGACCATTTCAAAAAGATCTGAAACTTTGCACAGTTTTTCAGTTCCATCTAAATCGTCATTTTCCGATATCAAATCTTCAAGTTTAGTCACGACTAACTTTTCAAAAGGGTGTATGTGAAAATGGTTCAAAAATATTCAAAAAGCTGCACAGCAAAAACGGTTCGTTCGATTGTTAGACAACTAAAGAAACAAAGTTAGACAACTAAATAAAGATTCCAAAAAAATACACACAGTAAAAAAATATTTTTTTTTGCATTAAAAAACATCATTTTTGTCACAAAAACTCAAATATCTCAAAACCCTATCGGAATACCAACGTAATTTTTTGAGGGAAAACGGTCCATTATATTAGCTATCTACCATAAAAATATGGTGATGGTAAGCCAATAAACAAAAAAGTTATGACATTTCAAATATTTCACAAATTTGACACTTAGTGAAATTTTTTTTTTTCATTGTTAATTTTTTTTAGGACCGCAGTTTGTTGCTGAATTTTTTGTTAAGGGTACCACATGAGGTTAACAAGTTGTTTTCATGATATTTTATTTAATTATTCATAACTATTATAGCATCTATTAGAAAGTTAGACGCGATCCAGTGTTGTGATCTAAAGTCTTGATAGTGTCATATTTTTTATTGTACGTAACTGAAGAAAAATTCTCTCAATAGTGTTGAAACCTTTTGATAAAAGAAACCTATAAGAAATCTAATATTGAAGACAAAAGCTACAAAAAAAGTTTTCTATACAGGTATACGACTAGTTTACCTGCAAAAAGTTTACCTCGTAGAGAACAAGGCGGGTCTATACCCAGGTGATCTAGTATACGTAAAGCAGGTCGGTTTTTTCGGCGCTGGTTTTCTCCACAAAGTTAAAATCTGATTACACCTGGGTATAGACCCGCCTTGGTAGAGAATAGACTTTGTTAATCATATTTGGGAGAAAGCGAGTAACTTCTACAACATCAAAAACATGATAGGTACATACCATGAACATACTCACGAAAAAGCTAAAAATATACTACCACTATGGTTATAAAAGATTTAATTGTAAAATTTTTCTTCAGTCAAGCAAACGACACCAAACTAGTCAGTAAAAACTTAAAAGTGATTTTGTTTATTAAAATCTAACGAGCAACATGAGTAGTCGCTTTCTCAACTGTTGCAGGCCGTTTGCAGAAAAAAAGTGTTCGAAAGAGCTACGAAATCTCACCGAAAGCACCATAGATAAACTGAAAGCTGCTGGTTATGCTCCAATGTCTACATTGAATACAAATTTACGCATTTGTATGTCCTGCCGTTTAAACGTTGACAAACGGGCAATCTGTACATCAGGTTGCAGGAAGTTCGAAAACAACAACAACTGAGGAATTACTAGATGCACCGACAACAACTGAGGAGTTACCAGAAGTACCAAGTGCAGATAGTCTTGCCACGGTACCATCAGCGACATCTGTTTCAACAAATCAATCAGAAGATGAGTGCATCCAGAAGGTCAACATCGAACGCTTCAACGAAGGGATAGCTAGAATAAAAGTGACTCCGATTAAATGGACGAAGATGGGTTACGTCAATTATCCCGAGAAAAAATACCGTGAAATCAACGAAGCTGTACGAAGAAACCTCTTCAAATTAGGACCTGAGGATGTGGAAAATACAGACTACGATGAGGTAATTATGAATATGAAGGAAAGGTTCTCGAATCTAGCCACGACAAGGAAAGAAAAATTATTGATTTTGTCGATGCTGCCAAGCTCGTGGTCTATTCAAGACGCCATTGATGAGTTCAAAACCAATAGAAATACAGCAAAAGAGGCAAAACAATTCAAAAATAACTGTCTTGCAACCAAAAATGCTAGGTCGAGTACTTCATTAACAGATGAGACAAAAGAAAAAATAATTCAATATTTTGAAGACGATGAAGTAAGTAGAGCTATGGCTGGCCTAAAAGATTTTGTATCTGTAAAAAAGATGGAAAGCGTCAAGCAATCCAAAAACGATTAATGATGACTACTTTGAAAGAAGCGTATACACGCTTCAAGGAAATTAACGAAAATATTAAGGTAGGTTTTTCCTCATTTGCAAGCCTTCGTCCAAGGCAATGCAAGCTTCTATCCAATTCAGGAACACATAATGTTTGTGTGTGCACAACACACGAAAATATTAACCTAATCTAACATAGTTTGAAAAGAATCAATTCATCAAAGGATATTAAAATGTTAACTGGTAGTCTTTTGTGTGAAAATACAACATCAAATTGCTATCTACGATCTTGTTCGGATTGTCCAGATTCTTCATCATTGGGAAATACTTTATTCGCTGAGTTTGAAGAAAATTATATTGATCAGTTATCATTTGAGCAATGGGTGACCACGGATAGGTGTGACCTAGAAACTATTGTAAAACCTGTAGATGAGTTTGTGTCATTTTTTTTGTTTGAAATTAGAAAGTTTAATTCCTCACGACATTATTAAAACAGAGCAATCCCGCTTTTTAAAAAATACGAAAAATACATTACAAGATGGTGAATTTTAAGTCATTTGTGATTTTTCTGAAAACTATAGCTTTGTATTGCAAGATGAAGTGCAGTCCCATCACTGGAACGTACAACAAGCTACAATTCATCCATTCGTTATTTATTTCAATGGAAGTACGCAAATTGAACATTTTAGTTTTATTGTAATTTCCGAAGATTTAAGACACGACTCAGTATCTGTAAATTTGTTCATTGCCAAAATGATTAACTTTTTACGCGTTGATAAGGATAAGGAAATCAGAAAGATATATTTTATGTCTGATGGAGCAGCATCGCAGTACAAAAACCGTAAGAATTTTTCGAGCCTGTGTCAATTTAAATCAAAGTACGGAATTGATGCAGAATGGCATTTCTTTGCTACGTCACATGGCAAAGGTCCTTGTGATGCTATTGGAGGAACCATAAAGCGCATGGCCACAAGAGCAAGTTTAGCCAAAGAACGTGAGCATCCAATTAAAACTGCAAAAGAACTATTTGATTGGGCGAATCGCAGAAAAGAAGAAGATTTAACAAAATTATCATTTTGTTTTACTACTACTGAAGAGTACGAATTAACGGCATCAGAGCTCAGCGAGCAATATAATAACGCGAAAACGATCCAAGGAACCCAAAAATTTCACTATTTCATTCCATTGTCAGAAAATAAAATTAAAGCAAAACTATACTCGAACTGTACTGATAATGATGCAAAAGTGTTCGATATTGTAAAAAAATTGAATAACAATAAATAAATAAATAAGTATTAATAAAATGTTTTCATGATCTCATAACGCATACCCAAATACAAAACTTTTAAAGTTTATATATAACATTTAGAAACTCATCGATCATACTCTAAAAAAAAATATCCTGGTAAAAAAAAAAATATTTTCGTGTAATCTGTTAATTCATTTTAATTTATACATATATACATATACATATAATATTTATACATATACATAATATTTATACATATAATATACATAATACTAATGAATACATGAAAACGACTTGTTTAATTCACGCAAGGCCCTTAACAATAAAATCAGCAACAAACTGCGGTTCCCGTTATAATTTACACCGAAAAAAAAAAATTTTTCTTTCTACTAAATGTGAAAATTGTGACATGTTTGAAATGTCATAACTTTTTTGTTTATTGGTTTACCATCACCAAATTTTTATGGTAGATAGCTAATATAATGGACCGTTTTCCCTCAAAAAATTACGTTGGTATTCCGATAGGGTTTTGAGATATTTGAGTTTTTGTGTCAAAAATTATGTTTTTTAATGCAAAAATTTTTTTTTTTACTGTGTGTATTTTTTTTGGAATCTTTATTTAGTTGTCTAACTTTGTTTCTTTAGTTGTCTAACAATCGAACGAACCGTTTTTGCTGTGCAGCTTTTTGAATATTTTTGAACAATTTTCACAGACACCCTTTTGAAAAGTTAGTCGTGACTCAACTTGAAGATTTGATATCGGAAAATGACGATTTAGATGGAACTGGAAAACTGTGCAAAGTTTCAGCACAATAGAAAAAAATGAATTAAAAAATTTACCAAATTTTGGTGCTGTTGCTTGGAATCACTCAACAGCTCGATAAGGATTTAGCCACTTCCTGGGTAATTCTAATACTACTAGGTCGGATTGTAACAGAATTCGGAGTTTTATTTTTATAAAATACTAGACATCATCCTCACAGGGTCAAAAATTTCTGGGGTAGATTCTTCTGAATATTCTGGACTAGATTATTACATTGTTTTGGAAGGGACTCTCACAGTAATCAGCAAAAGAAATATTACAAAAAAATCATAAACTCATTAAAATAAACATCTCTAGAAACAAATAACATTTTGATTGTGCATCGTAAATATAAATAGATTCTTACAAAAATGGATTAAGCTGCATTGATTGCCGAATGATAACAATGACCATGACAACAATCTTCTTCCATATCTTGTGATTATGGGTGCATTGTCAAATTTCATAACACCAAAAATAATCAATTATGATCAACCAATAAACAAATCCCCTCGCTACGCTTTTTGTATAAATTTTACACTATTTTATTTTTATGAGTTGCTACATCTTAAGCACACCCACCCACCCAATCAGCATAATGGCTGTAAATGGTTCCGAACAATTTTCAATACAAAACAAGTTTCAAATGGCACACACGCAAGTTATTTTATGCCAAACGTTCATTATGCCTAACGTCCTTATGCTTAACGTCTTTATGCCTAATGGGGTATACTCGTGAAATTTCAATAACTTTCACATTTTAAACCTTTTTGAATGTTTTAACATCAAGATTGATCCTAAATCTTACTATTATAACACACAAAACTTTTCAAAAAGTGAAGATAGTCAAGTATGGCGAAATAGGGAACCACTATGTCCATAACTGGTACACCTACCCTACATCAATTTGAAGTCGACCAATTTTTGCCCTTTCCAGTTTTTAGAACCTTCGTCTTCTGGATAATAACAAACTAAACAAACTTTTTTTTTTATAAAAAAAAGACACTGGTACACGTTAATGCTTCCAGTGGACGATTTGCCCTTTTGAAGGAGGCACCACACTAGACAACAGACTGACATGCAACGCTTAGTGGCACAGTCGAAAAACCTTCGGCCATGAAGCCCACTTTGCCTTCCTAAACAACTTTGCCTAAGACTCCAACTTTCTATCTCATTGAAATGCTGAGAGAGAACTATTTTATAATGCTAAATGTCATATGGTCACTAGAGCCACTTTCTATGTTATCATGATCACGAAACAAAACTAGTTACGAGGGCTCAAATAAACATGCTCAGTAGCGCAGAACTTTGAACTAAACTATAAGCCTCCCGGACATCCATCAACTTCTGAAAAACTTAGCTGAAGACAAGAGATTTCTATGTTATCAGGATCACAAAATAAAGCTAGTTGAACATGTTCGCTAGCGCCACGTAGCGACAGGATTGCAAAACACCCCCAATCGCATGCACTGCTCGCTGCTCATCAACTTGCTGAAAGTCGCACGTTTACAAAAAATCAGGATCTTGAGATTATGACAATTGAATGTCATGAATATATTAAGGTGAAACAGTTTGGAATCAACCTCTAAGATTGCACTAAAACTTCAAAGGCACATATCTCGCGAAGAAAGCATTCAACAACAGTGTACTTTTTATTTTGGTTTTGTGCACTAGCAGAAAGTCTAAAATAAGAAGATCAGAAACGTTTGCCAGTTATTCCTCCAGTTTAGTGCCTTTGCAAACGTGAGCAGGGGCACAAGTCGGCCATTTTGCCGGCCATCTTTGGATTCCGAGATGTTTCACCTTAAGGTGATGCTAAACATTTTGAGGATTGGTTCCATATTCAGTGTTGCAATACTTTTTCAAGCGAGTTCGCACTTTTGACGATTAATGTAGATACTTTACCGTATAACCCAGGGTAGCTTGGAAAGCCACCGCCAACAGCACAAATCCGGCTAGAACTCGCATCTTTCCACTCTATTGATTCGATAAAATCTCGTTAGACTAAGAACTTGGTTGAGAAAAAGCGCTTACTTTTTATACCGATTCTAAGGTTCGGTCGTAATCGGTTTGAAATGTCCCATCATTTGCTGGAATTGCCCAATCGAAATGGAAACGATTTCGTTACAACACGCTGCCATCGTCCGCCAAGGGTAGGGGAGGGGATAAATTTGATAGTTTATGTAGTCAAACTCGGGAAAGCAATCGTCTCGTGTGTCCGATAGCGTTTTCCACTGCCGCCGACGACGATAACGACCCATCTAAAAAGTTTTCCTCTCTCATTTAATGGCCGCATGGCGTGGCGAGGGCGAGGGATATACATGTACAAAGAAATTTGCCTGAATGGCACCCATAAAACGCAACCGGAATGTTTAAAATTCGAGGTTTTAGTGACGGCAAACCCATTATAGAACCAACTTTTTGCTATATATGGGGAAGGGTGTTCCGGAGAAAAAAAACTGTTCAAATCGTTTACAGGCGAAGGACGGGAACAATTTTCTCAATTTGCCTCTAGACAAACAGTCGCACTCGCTATGTCCCAATGGAGTAGCACTCGGCGATGAGAGACAGACCTTACTATTGAAGCGTGTGTCTGTCTATAATTCGAGCAAACTGCAGACAACGCAAAAAATAACAGTCTCCCCTATTATAGTCTCTATGTCTTAAAACTAGAGTCTCCGAATACGGTAGTGCGGTGGGTATCCGTTTCCTGGCAGGGTTTATATGGAAGTCAGCAATTAAGGGAAATGGGCATTCCGTGAACGAATGTAATTAAGAAACTCATGGTATAGGAATTTAATCGGGGATAATCCGATGACTAGCTGGAAGTAGAGCTTGCAAACATTACTGAAAACTTGCATTCTTTGAAGTAATATGGTCTTATAGACCTATCATAAAGATTATGATAGTAACGAGTTATTAGATATTTTCGTTTGATATTTTCCCATGCTATTACATTATCCATCGAAACATTTTTTAGCGGTTCTCTACCCTGTCTTCTACCCTGTATTTGATTTTTTTCGGTATCGCCTGATCATGCTACCTTCCTCGTTGCAGGCCTCCTAGTTCCTACGTGATTCGAATTGGATACAAAAGAGGTGCTGTAATGAAAAAGCGTGGGGTAATGATCATTACGTAACTGAAATCAGTTACGTAATTGATGTTGATGTGATGAAAAACAGCCTATTTACTATAAGAAATTGCAAACATGTTCTGTAATTCCGTTCCGTATCAGCCTTCTTTATGAAACACATTTCTGCGACTTCTTGAACCGGAACTTGGAATACTTAAAGGGACCCTTCGGATTCAGTAGAACATTTAACTAGATGGTATGAGGCATTCTTCCCCACACATCAGAACATTTTCGATAAGGATCACAACCTTTTATTGTATAATTAGCAACCCTGCAAATGTTTCTAATTTAACTATCAATTTGTTGTTTATAAAGAAATATTTACAATTGAAATAAAAAAGCTAGAATAGCTATAAATCTTAATGTCACAGATCAATTAATAATAAAATAAAAGACTACATCAATACTACCACAGTTATTCATAGAACGTAGCAGTGCCTCATTCCTTACTCGTGGGACGCCACCCTGAGCCATCTTCTGCGTTCGGTCGGAGTCGATGGCGGCCCTATGCGCTCCTTCTTACCGCCATGAGTTTTGACATACGCCAGAAACGTGGTCCAAATCAGACTGAAGAAACCGGCCGCAATGATTTGATTCTTCGCCGGTACCAGCGAAAAGTTGATCGTCTGCACCATGGGCCAGTAGAAGAACCCGACCTTGTAGGTGTCCCAGAACTTATCCATGACCTCCTCGGCGGCCTGAGCTTGGCGTTTGCGCTCCAGAATGCTCATTCCGTAGAAGAAGAACACGATGGCAAAGGGGTCGTAAGCAACCTGCTCGGTGAACGCTTTGGTCATCGAAGAGCGGAAGTCCCTTCGGGGCCACATGATGTTGGCGACGCGCATCCATGAGTACAGCATCGGGGCGGACACGAACGTGCCGTAGAGGCTATATCTGTTAGGGTGAGAGACGTTGATCATATAAGAGAATCCTTCATTGCAAAGGTATGCTACATCAAACCTCAAACATCGTTGCCAGTCGTAGTCCTTCCAGCGTTTGCCTTCGAAGGTCTGCTGAAGGATGCAACCCAACGGCCAGAGAGCCGAATAGGATATCATTCCACGTAGAATTTTGTATTCATTGGTAAACTCGACAATGAATCGCCACCACATGGTCGCTTCAGGTAGATATTACACCAAAAGGAAGTCGAAATCTGCAACAGAAAACAACAACACAATTTAGATGATTAGATTTGATCATATGCAAATTTTGTTTTAATGCGATAAACGATTGCTAGGATTTTGTAATGTTGGGCGCCAAACCAGTCATCAAATTTTCATAAATCGGCCACCCATGATGAGTGGGAAATTCCAATGTCTCAACGAGAAAAAAAAGTGTCGCCCAACGTGACAAACAACCTTGACGTCATTCGAAAGATTTTTGCGCGTCTCCGACTGTGATAGACATATAAACGAATGACATTTCCTTGCGCGCCACCAGCCAATAGCGTTCCGCCCTTGTGCGTCAGTCCAACCAAAACATTCAGAGCCAATCTCGGAAGAGTTCACATGTTTGATCGGCATCATCTGACTGATGATGAAGACCGACCAAACATCAGCAAAACCGCTTCGAGACGATGGCAGACAACGGGACGGAAGAGGAAGGTCTTGCTGGGCTGGGTGTTGTTCCATACCTCACCGCCGTGTGTTGGATGACTGGCCACCGCTCTTCGATACGGCATGTCTGCCTGCCTTGAGTCACTACGAAGGAGCGAATGTAAACAAAGTCTGATAATGTTTCACGTGCTCTTCGCAGATTGGGTTAGGCACAGGCCTCGATGGATGAATTTTATGATGAGTTGGGTGTTTGGCGAAGGGACTGAAAAAGAATCTAAAAATTTAATTGAATAATATTTTGAGAGCTCGTATAAGCCCGGCTAGCTCAGTCGGTAGAGCATGAGACTCTTAATCTCAGGGTCGTGGGTTCAAGCCCCACGTTGGGCGGTATTTATTTTGCAATCTTTTTGATGTCATTATGGTCGTAATGCTGCTGAACCACAGCAAACCACTTTCTGTACTACATGAGTAATGGACCTATACACGAGTTTCACTGGTTACCATAACCTCATAAATAACACGGGACCGCTCAAACGTCAACGAGTGAACGCATGCATTGGTTCATAGAGCGCATATAATGCACGTAAACATTTTGCTATTCATTTATGCCAATGGACCGATGCACGAGTTCACTAATCTGACGTTTGAGCGGTGCCAAGTTCACCAGTTGCCATGGCCACGTAAATAACACGGCACCGCTCAAACGTCAACGGGTGAACGCGTGCACTGGTCCATGGATACCTCACTATTTCTTCAAAGCTAGTTCGTTCTCGAATATCATTAGTTATTAATGTTGTTTATCGTTTCTGTTTAGTAGCATTCTGATCTTGTATACGTAAAAGCCACCATGATTGAATACCTTTCTTTTTTCACCTTATCAACTGTCTCCGGTTTTCTGCAGGCCCATGACAACCATATATCGATACACAGTGTTCTTCGTAGCCAGGATGTCCCGGGCGATAAGTGAATATCGCCCACTGTCAGTTGTAAGAACTGTGAAAATAAAGACCATTGTTTTGTTTAATTGTTTGCTATAGCTTGATTATCAATTTTTGGTATTGTTTAATCAGCTAATAATGTGCCAAAAAGTTGAAGCACATTCAACATTTCGATGGTTTTGGAAGGAGAGCAAACATTAAAAGGCATCCTACAAGCCTCCAAGCAAGCAATCAGTGATTTGATTGCTACACTTGCTCGAGTATGGATCATAAACATCAAACAAAACTTCGCATTCTGATTGCACTCTCGATTCAAACTACCCGAAAATGAGTAAACACATAGAGATGTTGACTACGCTAAAAGTCGTCCCGTGCCATGGGCCTGGTTTGTGGGACGTAGCAGGTTTTCTATCTTGGCGGATCTGCTCTTGATCCGATGTTGTCACCTCGATAACCACTTTGACAGACTGGGATGTGTTCCAGTAGGCAACATAAATATTACACTCTAAGTTAGTTTAGTCAACATTGCTTTAATTTTTATACACATGCTTAAAAGTTTCTTTTCGTTTTGATGGCGCTACGTCCTTCAAGACATGACCTGCGTCACAATGTTACGCCGACAAACTCGATCCATGGCTGCTGACCTCCAGTTTCTCGATCACCCAACACTTCCAAGATTCTGCTCCACTTGCTCAAGCCACCTCACCTAGCTCGTTGCGCTCAACTTCGTCTTGTACCGGCCGGATTCGAGGTGACCACCACTTTTGCGGGATTATTGCCCAGCAATCTCACAACATGTCCCGCCCATCGTACTCTTCCAGCTTTGGCGACTTTCTGGATACTGGGTTCACCGTAAAGTTGTGCAAGCTTGTGATTCATTCTTCTCCTCCATACGCCGTTCTCACATACTCCGCCAAAGATCGTCCTAAGCACACGTCGTTCAGAAACTCCTAGCGTTTGCAGGTCCTCTTCGAGCATTGTCCACGTCTCATGTCCGTCGAGTACTACCGGTCTTATCAGCGTCTTGTACATGGTACACTTAGTACGGAAGTAGTTTTTACCTGACCGCAAGATCTTGTGAAGTCCATAGTAAGCACGACTTCCGGCAATGATACATCTTCTAATTTCTCTGCTGCAGTTGTTATCCGACGTTATCAATGATCAGAAGTAGACAAATACGTCCACCACCTCAAACTCATCTCCGTCGATCATCACGCGTCTGCCATTGCGAACTCTATCGCGCTAGGTTCCTCCAACCAGCAGATATTTCGTCTTCGACGTATTTACCTTCAATCCAACCCGGTCTGCTTCACGTTTCAGCCTGGTATACTGTTCAGAAACCACCTGGAACGTTCTTCTCTTCCGACAATGTCCACGTCGTCAGCAAAACAGATGAACTGGCTGGATTTATTGAAGATCGTGCCCCGCATGTTGAAGCCTACCCGTTTCTTAACACCTTCTAGCGCAATATTGAGCAGGAGGCAGGAAAGCCTTGTTGAAGTCCTTTGCGTGTTTCAAACGGGTCCGATAATGCACTCGATATCTTCGCACAGCACTGTACACTATCCATCGTTGCCTTGATCAGTCTAGTCAGTTTCCCGGGAAAACCACTGCCGTCTATAATCTTTGATAGCTCTTCGCGATCGATGGTATCATAAGCCGCTTTGAAATCGATGAATAGGTGGTGCGTAGGGACTTGATATTCGCGACACTTTTGGAGGATCTGCCGCAAAATAAAGACTTGGTCTGTCGTCGATCGCCCGTCCCCAAAACTGGCTTGATAACTTCCCACAAATCTGCTTGCCAGTGGCGATAGACGGCGGAAGATGATCTGGGAAAGTACTTTATAGGTTGCGTTAAGAATGGTGATCGCTCGATAGTTCTCACATTCTAACCTGTCCGGGTCCATTTTAGTAAGTTCCGCTCCAATACCAATATGTTCTTGAGCTGTTAGATAGCATCCTTAACTTCACCAATTGTGGGAGTTGGCACGTCTCCCTCATCTGCCGTACTGATGAAACCGAATCGATGTTTGCGCCACGATAGGTTCTGACGTCGATAATGTCCGAGAAGTGTCTTCCATCAATCAAAACGTGGTCGATTTGCGATTCAGTCTGTTGGGGTGATCTCCAGGTGTACCGATACGGGAGACTGTGCTGGAAGTAGGTACTACGTATGGCCATGTTCTTAGAGGCGGCGAAATCAATCAGTCTAAGGCCGTTTTCGTTTGTAAGCTGGTGAGCGCTGAGCTTCCCTATAATCGGTCTAAATTCCTCCTCCTGGCCAACCTGAGCGCTGAGATCTCCGATAACGATTTTGACATCATGGCTTGAGCAGCTGATCGTATTCACGTTCCAGCTGCACGTAGAAAGCGTTCTTGTCGTTATCGTCACTTGCTAGGTGAGGGCTGTGCACGTTGATTATGCTGATATTGAAGGAACGGCCTTTGATCCTCAACTTGCACATTCTGTTGTCGATTGGCCACCACCCAATCACGCGCCTCTGCATTTCGCCCATCACGATAAAAGCTGTGCCCAGCTCATGTCTGTTGCCGCAGCTCTGGTAGATGGTATAACCATCCCTATACGTACCGTCGACCCTTTCCAGCAAACCTCCTGCAGCGCTACGATGTCGAACTTGCGGACCCTCAATAATTCATGCGGGTACTTTCCAAGAAATTGAGAAACTTACAGTTCCATGATCCGAGTTTCCAATCGTTAGTCCGTTTTCGATGCCTGTGTCTATGCCGATTGTTCCGGTGCGAATTCAAATTGTATGCTTCCTGTACTGATGATTTTTACGGCTGGCTTGTAACGCCTGCACCAACCCCCTGTTTCGCCAGAAAACCATCGTGCACAGCAGAGTCCCACGCTGGCACTAGGACGATGATCAGCCGCTCCTAACATGGAGAACAGAAGCTCTTCTGAGCCGCCCCTAACATGAAGAACAGACGCTCTGATAAGCTACACCCTCAGAAGAGAGGAGCCCCCCTTCCCTGTCAGCATACGACCAGAGTTGGTTACCCGATCTTCCCTAAGGTTACTCGTATTCCAGGCGGCACCACGGGGAGGTAGGGATAGGAGTTACTGGACAAGAGGCTAAGGACCACAAATGGGGTCTATTTTATACCTGCAGGTACGCGAAGTACCAATGGTACGCATTGTCCAGTCATTTACCACCCACACACGCTTAAAATTTACATGCTAATCCGTGTGCAAATCAATTTGTGTCACACTTTTCCAAGCAATTTTTTGGAAAACTTTCTAGCAGAACCTAGACCCGAAATGGGGTAGTTCTCACTTTTTCCAAATCAGTCTCTCAGGAATTTTCGAAAATGTTCCCTTGATTGAGAATTTTTTCGAAATCCTGAGTAACTTGATTTTCAATGGATCATTCAGTGATGCATTTCAAACTGAACGCGAGCCAAAAGTGAACTGAACGCGTTCTAATTTTGAACGAGAACGCAGCAAACAGTGAACTTGCGTGCAAAATTATGTCGCTGCTCACAAAAAAAAAAAAAAAATAAAAAAAATGCACAGTGAAGCACAAAACTCTAAAACACTACCTTAAATAGGGTCGATGTACCAATAGCCGCATAGCTAAGAACAAAAATTCGTATAAAATCGAAAAATACCGCTAGCGTCATTATTTTTGCGTCATCTGAGAGCTTTTTATCTTGGTTTTGTGGGAAAAATATGAAAACTACGAGAACTCAAATATTTGTATTTATTACCGCGTGTGCCACTATAGGAATGCATGTGCCTATAGTAGCACTATTTCTAATTTCTGTTCCTATAGTAGCACTAGCATCACGGCGTTGGCAAAATACTTATCAAAACGGTATTTTTACAAAACATTTATATTTTTCCTACAAAGTGTGGATCAAAAGCTTTCGTTTGATGCAAAAAAGTTCTTAATTCATAAATTATTTCGTATAATAAAAAAATAGTTTCTCTCAGTAGTGCTACTATAGGAACAATAGGTTTACTATAGGCGCAAGGGAGCTCAAATTTTAAGCAAAACTAATTATTTCGATCATTTTTTGAACAAAATCCAGCTGTGTATCAATGGTATTTAGCTAAATAGCTCCTGACCTTGATGTCAAAAAATGCTTTGAAGAGATTTATAGCCAAACGGCCGTAAAAAGCCACTAGTGCGACTATAGGGGACTGTCCACTAAGGGAGCACCGACCCTAACATTGAATTCATGTCTCGCATAATGTATGAAACCTTAAGTGTTCCATGACATCTTTTGCAAATCTTTCTACTTTTAAACATGTTTTAAATCTGCCACGAAAACAATTTACCTTTCGCGTTCATTTTTCGGCTCCCTTGGGTTCAAAATTTTGAACTGATCAATGTTCAAGCCTACTTGATCCCTCGTTCAAAAATTTGAACTGGAACGCAAACTGAACGCGTTCAAATGCAACACTGGGATCATTAAAATAACCAAGACGGCCACTATAAAAAGAACAGATAGCGCCACCGTAGCCTTGTGCGTTTGACATAAAAGCGATGCTGTCACAATGTTAAATCCCATATACTGTAGCGCCGCTGTTTTGATGCGGTGATTGCTGAATGAGTTACATTAAATGATGCATTGAACTAGCGAGTCCTAAATTAAAATCGATGTTCCATTTAGATTTACAAACTACCGGTCATTGGATGAACGGGCAACGTTGTGTTCTCCATTTGGGTTTGCTTATAAAAGGGGTTCCGCCCCGCATTAACCGGTGAAAAGATTGGCCGCACTTTTGAAAAGCAATGTCCAATGAAGTACGCACTCTCTCGACACTTATTACGAGTCTCCTGTAAACATCTACGGTTACAGAACGATAACAAGCGTAAGTGACGATGCGAGTCGGCCCAGTTCGGTTGGCGGCGTAACAACGGGGTCCGGCCAACGCCAAAGTAAATAGAAACGAATTTCAAAAGCCATTATCACACTATCGCTCTCTGATGCGCGGGATCGCTTGTCGTGTCCGAAAGTGTCCACCTCTTTTCGTCCGCAAGCGGATGACTATTTCTATAGATACCTACCGACGAAATTCGTTGTTGTGTCTACAACTGGGTGTGGATGCTATATTTACTAAATTAACAGTTCGGTCAGGATGGATTCAAATTTGAAGCGATGAGGTGGGAGACGAGTGTGATACATTGGTAGGTATGGGGAGAGACGGCTGTGGGCCACGTTCGCTTCCGTACCATGTTTATTCAAGTATAATTAGTCGTGATTAGCGAACGAATGCGAGATTGTTATTATCGTTATGCTAATACGGATTGTAAATTCAATTAATTCCACGTTCGGTGGAAAACTTTCGGGGATGCGTTGACGCATTCGGCGTAGCTTTTTTGATATAGTAATAGTAAGCGCTTTCTTATCGAACAATCGCTAAATAAGGGTAGTTCAGATATAGATTGAAGCCTACGGGTACTCTAAGGTTGTTATTAAACCTATTTCATGCGTTTTTATATATATTTGATATTTTGTAAAAATTGACACATTTGACTAATCGTAATAATTATCATGTTGTGTTGCTTTTTAATAGCAATTCACGATTGTCATAACGATAAAACCAAGATTCATATACATCTAGTTCGATACATTTTTTTTAACTGTCTATACCTCTCTTCCGATACGAACGGTGTTACACTATATGATATCTTCCACTCTAACATCCGTTCCCAAATCACAAAAGGCAAATGAATGAAACACAATTTATTAGCTATGCGGAAAGCATTTGCAAAATGAAATGCACCCCAGCACGTTGGAAACTATGTATTCACCCAAATACCAATTCAACTTCATCGTTCATCTCCGCTGTGCAAAGCTGGGGGCAACGCATTTTGCCCTGCACCATACGAATAATGTGAATGCCAAACTGTCATGCCAACCCGAGCAGCAACGAATATGCTATTGAGGACTGCTTTTATGAAAGTACATCATGTATTATTTATGAATTGCAATCCCTGATCCATTCACCAGTTTGGTGTTTGTAGAAAATACGTAGATATAATTTGAGGTATTTTACCTGTTATGTAGTGCTTTTTCATACAACATTCAGGTGGTAAGTATTTAAGATAATCTGGTTGAAAATCTTATAAGAATCATTAGAACACTATAGTATTCTGCGGTACCGACGGCCGCCCCTGTATGACCTAGAGCGGCTTAAGCAACCGGATGTCGCAGCTGCATACGCGCAGCACCTCGAGACTGCATTACCGGAAGAGGGTGAGCTGGATGAAGCCCCTCTTGAGAACTGCTGGAGAACAGTAAAAGCAGCCATCTACGATGCAGCTGAGAGCAACGTCGGATACGTAGGACGGAGTCGACGGAACGATTAGTTCGACGAGGAGTGCCAGGAGGTTTTGGAGGAGAAGAATGCAGCGCGGGCGGTCATGCTGCACCAAGGGACCCGGCAGAACGTGGAACGTTATAGACGGAAACGGCAACAGCAGATCCGCTTCTTTCGGGATAAAAAAACGCCATTTGGAGGAGACAGAGTGCGAGGAGATGGAACAGCTGTGCCGGTCTCAAGAAACGCGTAAGTTCTATCGGAAGCTCAACGCATCCCGCAACGGCTTCGTGCCGCGAGCCGAAATGTGCAGGGATAAGGATGGGAGCATTGAGGAGATCGAAAGGTGGAAGCAGCACTTCGATGAACACCTGAATGGCGCTGAGAGCACAGGCTGTGAAGGACGGGACAACGGAGGAAATGCCTTCGACGGTACTGCGGAGGATGGAAATTAACTAGCCCCCACTTTGAGGGAGGTTAAGGATGCCATTCACCAGCTCAAAAACAATAAAGCTGCTGGTAAGGATGGTATCGGAGCTGAACTCACAAAGATGGGTCCGGAGAGGCTGGCCATTTGTTTGCACCGGCTGATAGGCACAATCTGGGAAACAGAACACCTACCGGAGGAGTGGAAGGAAGTGGTGATATGCCCCATCTACAAGAAAGGCAACAAGTTAGATTGTGAGAATTCTAAATGCGGCCTACAAAGTATTATCGCAGATCATCTTTCGTCGTCTGTCACCTATAGTAAGCAAGTTCGTGAGAAGTTATCAAGCCGGATTCGTTGACGGCCGATCGACAACGGACCAGATCTTTACTGTACGAAAAATCCTCCAAAAATGTCGTGAATAACAGGTCCCTACGCATCACCTTTTCATCGATTTCAAGGCGGCATACGATAGTATACTCACGAGACAGATAAGAGCGACGATGGAAGGTGTGCAAAATTGTGTGAAGGTTTCAGGCGAACATTCCAGTTCGTTTGGATCCCGCCGGGGACTACGACAAGGTTATGGACTTTCGTGCCTGTTGTTCAATATTGCGCTAGAAGGTGTTATGTGGAGAGCCGGGTGCAATTTTTACGAGATCCAGTCAATTTGTTTGCTTCGCGGATGATATGGACATCGTCGGCCGAACATTTGAAAAGGTGGCAGACCTGTACACCCGCCTGAAACGCGAGGCAGCAAAAGTTGGACTGGTGGTGAATGCGGCCAAAACAAAGTACATGTTAGCTGGTGGGGCCGAGCACGACAGGGCTCGCCTAGGTAGCAGTGTTACGGTAGACGGGGATACGTTCGAGGTGGTCAACGAGTTCGTCTACCTTGGATCCTTGCTGACGGCTGACAATAACGTTCGCCGTGAAATACGGAAGCGCATCATCAGTGGAAGTCGGGCCTACTAAGGCCTCCACAAGAAGCTGCGGTCAAAAAAGATTCACACCCGCACCAAATGTACAAAACGCTCATAAGGCCGGTAGTCCTCTACGGGCATGAAACGTGGACGATGCTCGAGGAGGACTTGCAAGCACTTGAAGTCTTCGGACGTCGGGTGCTTAGGACGATCTTTGGCGGTGTGCAGGAAAACGGTGTTTGACGGCGATGGATGAACCACGAGCTCGCTCTACTCTACGGCGAACCCAGTATCCAGAAGGTGGCCAAAGCTGGAAGGATACGATGGACAGGGCATGTTGCAAGAATGCCAGACAGCAACTCTGCAAAGATGGTGTTCGCGTCGGATCCGCTTGGTACAAGAAGGCGTGGAGCGCAGCGAGCTATTGGGCGGATCAAGTGCGTATCGATTTGGCGAGCGTGGGGCAGAACCGAGGATGGAGAAATGCGGCCACGCACTGAGTATTGTGGCGTGAAATTGTTGATTGAGTGTTATCTGTTTAGATGTTAACTAAATAAATAAAATGAGTATTCTGCACTATACCGTTTAATTCCACTAGAGTTTGTATCTTTTTCAACTGTAAGGCCCTCTTCAGTGTCGTGTACTAGACTCGACACTGAAGACGGCCTTGCAGTTGAAGTCGAAATACGCGTATCTGTCAAAAGATACAAACTCTAGTGCAGTGCTTCCCAAACTTTTTCAACTTTCGCCCCCTTGGGTCCAATATTCATCTGAAATCGCCCCCCTGATATGTGATTCAAACATTTTATTTAGGCGCTGTACGCCAAAAAATGTCCTCGACTCGCATATTCATAAAATTATCATGTAATAACTATTAAGTACATTTAAACATATTTTCTTGAATATCGATTACCCACAAGTACTAGGAATGATTTATTGGATTGTAATTCATAATATCAATTTTAACTATATCTTGTGCGAATTACTTTTGTAATGTACATTTCAACTTATCAAATGTAATGTATGTATAGGCGCCTCATGACGTAGTTGGAGCGAAGTTCTCCAAAACTGAAGCAAATGCAATATTTGCCGAGCAAACGCTTTTTTTACATGAATATGTCGTATTTGGATCAACTGCATTGATTCTATTTATAATTGTTAGTTTTTGTAAGGTTTCACCCCGTGAATTGTGATTTCATACTGATTTATCTGCTATTTCTAAAATTACTTCAATAATTTTCAGAAATTGTGAATAATAAATATTTGACGTTTCTGGGAACGCTGTTTTTTGTCTTGTTTTGTCTGGAATCGTTGGTACACAAGTTTTGTTTACTGAATTTTTCAACACTTTTTTTCTAAAATGATTTGTACGATAATAGCTGATGAGAAAGAGTGCAACCAAAACATCAAAATGGGTACTGTAGGTTTTTTTCTTGTAAAAAGCTGGCATCTGCAGAATCTTGCGAAAATCTAAATCCTGTCTATTCTTAAAACTCACATATTAAAAAAAAAACTTTGGGAATCACTGCTCTAGTGGAATTAAATGGTATGGTACTTAATTCGGGTTTTCATCTACTTATAGGTATTTCACTAAACAGCTCGAAGATTTATTATAATTTTCATCTGCTCGGGAAGTCCTAGCTCGCTGTCGGAACGTTTTCAGAGACCGGAGATCATTTTCATGCAATTCCTCGTGTTCTGCGCGAGTCCGGAGACGAAGGACGGATGCGTTCGGACTTCCTCGCAGCCCAACTGGCTGCACTACTATCCGCACCGTGAAAAATCCTATTCCGGTGTGAAGCGGTACGAGGTGCTCCGGTTGGCGTGCTCGAAATAAAAATGATGATTGATCATATTTTCTGCATTTTAATGAGGGGCGTTTTTACAGTTGCTGGGGATGTCTGCCAGCCTTTGTAAGTAGCCAACAGCCGACAAGCGAGAGTGAAATAAATTTTGTAGAACGGTCTCCTGCATAACTTGCGTGTGCCGTTAGTGGCAGCAAAATCAGCATCCATTTCTTTCGGTTCTGGTCATAAGCCGGTGGAAATCCCTAGTGGAAAGAGGTCGTCCACATCGTACACCTACAGTTTTGCAGAAGAGTATAACTTTTGCTACTTTAATCCTGACACTGCTGAGCAAGTACTTTTGCAAAGGTTCGTGTTTGTTTTATGGCACTGGTAAATGGAGGTATATTGAAGAATTTATACCTTGGAATTAAGATTGAATTTCTTTATTGGCTTGAAAATAATTTGATTTGACGTGAGATCGCATAAGCGAAATGAGAGCATGTAGCTTCAAACCACAATGGGTTCGAACAGCGTCTTTAAAACTGTGCTGCAAAACACAAATGCACAAAGAGAACCCTTAGCTCCAAACAGCAATGGATCAAGAATAACAGGTGTCCTGAAGATTCAGACAATACATTATGAAAACCACCTTTAATATACAAGAAATCATAAAAAAAGGATTGTTTGTGAGCGAATGCTTTCCCAATATAGTATGGAATAGAAAAAAATTCACAGTAGACTTTCTTGGCTGGTAAGCTTGTCGATTCACATGAACCGGCATGTTTACCAAATAGACATCACGGATGTGATGATCGATAACATGTTCCAGGCATTTCAGGAGAAAAGAGGTCAGACTGAATGCTCTAAAACTCTTTGCTTCTTCATGCGACGGAAGGCACGCGTCGGGATTATATTCACAATAATTCACACGTAACATAACTGAGTATCTTTATCGGCTTGAAAATAATTTGATTTTTGAAACACAGCACGTTCGTAAGCCACAGTTACACCATTGCACAGTACCACCCTAGTGAGCTACTCGTAGCTCATAGGAAGTATACACACCCACTTGAATGTCTCTTCCATTCAGCTCGATGTTGTAACTTCTGAACGCTTCGGGGCATGTACTTTTTGAACACAGTAAATTGTTCTGAAGTGTTTTACTTGAATGATATTACTTTCGCCTTCCCTCCGCACATCGGAGCCATAATAGAGTTTCATCTTCGTACGAGTTGGAAATGAATTTTACGACCGCATGGCAGGCACAAGTAATGGCCAGAACACGGGACGAATCTTCACTCCGGACCGGACGACCAGTCCGGAAAAGTCTCAAAACAGGGAGCAGCTGCCACCACTATCATCGCCACACCGGAGCCCGTTGAAGGTCCTCGAACCTCCACCACCTTGTCCGGTCAAGTACTCCGCTCTGGGATGGGAAGAAAGGCAATAAAGTGCAAAATCTACAAATGCTAAATTACATTAATTCAGTGCTGGACGTGTTCGAAATCGAGTTTGAGTGTGAATGCACTTCGTTTCCACATTCCGCCATCCTACCAGCCGAGAAGGAATGGGGAATTCTGTGTGAATTTAACAGCCGACTGTGCCGGCCGTCCACCATCGAAAGACGAAACGTGCATACCAATTTTGCTCGTTTGCTGCAAATTGTTTGCCGGTGCTCTATTTGCCAAGTTGGCCGTACACCGACATTGAACGACCTACGAACTGCCTCTGCCTCGAACCGCCTTGGACTAACAGTTGGTAAACTTTTGCTATTTGTGTGTGAGCCATGTTCTCTCTGCTGTGAACTGTAATGGCATCATTCAGATTAATTAATTGCTTTTGTTTGGATGGACGACGTACGAGGGGACAGAGTTGCGCTCTAGAAAGATTCCACGATAAAGTTGTTGCTAACTTTTGGAGCGCTGGGCAGTAAAAAGACTGCTGCAATCAGGTAGGTATTGGTTGGCGTACCTTTTTGGCCGTGCAAATCGTGACGCCCATCGCTGATTGTACGCTAATAATAGCAGATCGCAAAAAAAAGAGACTGTCGCGTTTTGTCGAAAACTCATGAAGATCGCGAACTTCTTCTCAAACAGAATTAGCACACATCTTTACTTATGAGGACAAAACTGAACGTTTGTTTAAGGTCATCTTGAATGTTCAAATGACTATAAGTTACTTGAAGAGATCAAAAATGGAATAAATGATTTACTCGGATCTAAGTCTAAGCAGTTCCGGATTTGGGCTTCGGGGGGCCCGGGTCAGATCACATAAAGGGGGCCCCTTTATACAAAATTCAGCACGTTTTAGCATTTCACAAACTATCGAATTGAATTTGAGTTTTGAACAACATGGTCGGTCCAAACATATGAGGGGCTCAAATTCAAAGAAGTGTAAGTGACATTTTCGGTTGTGAGCTATATACATTGCAAAATTCGACTGATTATAAGTTCCAATGGCGCTTTGAGGTAATTTTTCCGTTCCAAGGTAAACATATAATAATTTTTCAGAAATTGGCTCGTTTTTTGACCTTATAATTTGAAAAATCGCTGAAAATCTTCAAAGGGTTTGTTCACAAATTTCATAACGCCAAAAATGGCCATTTTTGACACCCACCCACCCCTTGTAACACTTTTTATATGAGTATTCAACAAATTTTGTATGAGCTGTAACACGCCAAGGACACCCACCCACCCCCTTCAGCGTTATGAAATTTGTGAATGGGCCCAAAGCCGTTTTTCTCCAAAGCTCCTTTTGATTCTATTTAGTACAAGTTTCCAGTTTGTCTCTTGTTACCGCATTCACTGAAAAAAAAAACGTTTTTTTGGCAAGAATACACTGCCGTTATACGCATAATTGTCCCATGTTGCTTTTTGTGCATTTAGACTTTTTGTCATCAAACAGTTTAGTTTTACCTTTAGTTTTAGAAAACACTTACCAAAAATTAACTTTGTTCGGAAACTCAATGAAAAGCAAGCCAAGTCAAATTGTCCCATTGTTGAATTTCCACGCATAACTGTCCCACTACTGTATTTCTACGCATAACTGTCACACTACAAAATTCGCTGCGCTGATCTCGAACAAAATATTCAGTAGGCAGTTTTTTATTAGCTGGTGTTTGGGAAAATCGTTTTGAACATCTTCTTATGTTGGCTTTACATCCCATGTGGAACACAACCTGTTTTATGTGTGTGTGCCTGACGACAAATTTGATTGAAATTTTCAATATCAAAATTGTATTTCCCATCCGTTTTCCAATGCATTTCAGTTGAATTTTCAGAGTCGATCACCAAATTCTTCTTGACCGATTAGAACTTTACCGTAATTTTGGATTCATCACAGGGAGTACTGAAGTAATCCCACTTGAAGAATCAGTAACCGCTTTAATTTCGAGTCCATGGCTTGCGACAAATCAACTTCATGATTTTGCAAACCAAGTCTAAACAAAAATAGTTCGACCGTTTTTGGATGACTTGGCCACATGCTGGGTTGTTCCAAATACCGGTTCATTGGTGGAAGTGGCCATTATATTGGCAAATCTGAAACCTGGCTTGCGATATATCAATTTTCATGAATTTGCAAATCTAGTCAAAAGGTGGTTCAATTGTATTTGAATGATTTGACCAAATGTCGGTAACCTAGGGGAAATAGCCACTAAACTGTCATTTCTAAGACCTAGCTGGCAAAATCAAGCTTCATAAATTCCCTAATCAAGGCTAAAGAAGGGTAATTCAAACGTTCTTGGATGACTTGATAACATGCCAGATTGTTTTGGAGACCCTGTTCTCCAGAGGAAGTGGCCATTATATTGACGGTGCTGAGGCCCATCTAGCGACACATCAAACGTCATGAATTTGCAAATCAAGTCAAAAGAAGAATTGTTCAAGAGGTTTTTGATGACCTGGACACATACTGGGTTATTCCGGATAACTGGTTCTTCGGTGCAAACATTTAAATGTAAATATTTACTCCGCATAACAACCTTGAATTCGCAGATGAGTTTCTGTAAAGCCTGCAGCTGGAAGAGTCGATATAGGAATTTATTACATCTTATAAACTCTCTAACTTACTCATCCACTCTTTCTTTCACTAAACTCATACATTTTCTCATTATCACACATACAGAAAACATTGCTTTCCATCCCAAGCTTTAAAGTCGTATTTCTTCACTTCTTCATACGTGGCTCTCACTGGCTCCGTTTGGCACATGTCACTTGAGCCTCCATTAGGTGCCTTAACATAGTCTTGAGGATATACGTCTTCTACATTCGGTACAATCTATACGTGAGAACGGTTATCTACAGCAGTATGCTTAGCACATAATTGATCACTACTATCAGTGGGACTGTTATGCGTAGAAATTCACCAAAAACCCAGTATTTCTAGGCATAACAGTCCCACTTTGAATTTCGTAGCTAAATTTACTTTATTCCCATAATACAAACTCTTGACTCAAATGAACACGCTACTCTTTATACTATTGTAAAGATTTTAATTTAATTTACCACACACCTGGTCAATACGAGGCCTAAATGTGTTAAAATCTTTAAACGCGTTTTTCTCGAATGTATGTTTTGGAACATGGGACAATTATGCGTATAACGGCAGTACAGTACACAAAGCCAATTGACCTGAAAATTGAACTGCACGGTGGAAACAACTGGAAAAAATGAATCATCAAATTATATGCAAAAGTATCCAAGTTTTTAAAATCCACCCATGACAAAAAAGTCCAAATTTTGATACTTATATATTTTGAAAACAAACAATTTAGGATAAGCATAATCTTCCACAAAGTTTTGCATTTCATCTAAGTGAACAAATTTGCAGAAGCAGGCCTTCATCTAAATTTTCACATTTCAAAAATAATCAAATTTGAAAATTTCGGCATTATTTTTTAATAGCTTCCAAACTGTTGAATAGAATTTGGTTATTATCTCACAAATCACATTTCAAGTTGTAGTTCAAATTTTAGGTCAATTGGTTTGTTAGAAGCTGTTATACAGTTCCCTAAACTTGACCATTTTTGTATTAAAACCGGCCTTCACGTACTTTATTCTTGGCAGTACTGTATATTATATTAATTATATTCAAAGCTTACTCTAAGTCTTTACTGAATTCAAAGAAAACTTCATCAACTACGTAATACAAAATAGGAAAGTTTTTAAAAATAATCACAGAAGAATTTCCCTTACGCTTCATGTTTCTGATAAAATTGCAATGTTTAAATTTTAAAGTTCTGATAGGAACCAGATATTGAGCATTTCTTTAGAGGCTCAGCAGTATTTTTAAGAACCTGCAAGTGAATTTTTAATTCAAACATTTAAAAAAAACTAACTAAAGAAGAATTTCGAAGATTTTGGCTTAATATTCATCTCTTTAATGAATGTTCGAATGCTTTGAGCAGAATCTCAAATAGAGAAACTTAAAAGTAGATGGAGTACCGTGTACCTTTTAATTCCGCTCCTAAATGCTTATCTTTGACAGATACGCGTATTTCGACTACCACTTGCAGTCTTTTTCAGTGTCAGTTACTCGTATCCACTCCAGTATCCAGTGGATACGAGTAACTGACACTGAAGAAGACTGCAAGTGGTAGTCGAAATACGCGTATCTGTCAAAGATAAGCATTTAGGAGCGGAATTAAAAGGTACACGGTACTCCATCTACTTTTATGTTAATATTCATGATTTTTTGTAATATATTGAAGGATAACAATTGACCATACTGTGAGATTAGGTAATGAAAAAAAATAAAATATTGGAAAGTTCACTTTGACGTTAGAATCATATCTGAAGAAAAACTATTGTAAAGTATTTTAAAATGTTTTGGTTCTTAATTTTAGTTCCTCGGGGGGCCCCCTTTACCGGGGGGGCCGGGGCATTTGCCCCCTTGGCACCCCCCCAAATCTGGGCCTGAGTCTAAGTAATCATTATCAAAGAGAGAACCCAACCTGGCTTTCGTCGAAAATAAATTTCTCAACAACATTGTCAATTCACTTTAACAAAAGTGATCTAAATAATATCGAAGCTTTAAAAAGCAAAACTTACATTCGACGTCCGTGTGACATGGGAACATTTTCAGTAACTTAAAGGTACAAAAGTGGGATCATGGTACCAAACATTGCCGCAAGGATACTAAGGACGTCTGCCCTGTGAAGGAAGATACCAAAAAGTTTGTATTTAGGGGACAACCATAAGTCTGACTTTTGAGATTGCCCTTCACGCAAACGAATCGCAGGCAGATGAACGGTAACGTTTTTTGTAGCCGGAATTCCACAGGCAGAATCTCTAACAACTCTCATTTTTCACAAAGCAATTCCGACGGCATAATTTTATTTGATGAGTGCTCTTCAGAATATTTCTCAATTCAATCTTCTAGAAACCCTTCTATGATTGATTTGGTCTTAACCGACTCTAGTCTCCTTTGTAGCCAGCTGATTAATCACGCTGATTTTCCTTGATACATTTCAAATATCCCATGAAGCGATTCTCAATCTCATCAGCTCCACATTCAATTCTTTACGAGCCTACTGGAATACATATGAAACATACATTGATGGTTATATTGAGGTTAATACATCTTTGCAAACAAATCTTGATATTGACAACGCTCTGGACCTCTCAATTTCTCAATCGGACCCAAGCCTTTTTGGAATTTTCCTAAAATAAAAAAAACAAACTTAGAAGCGAAATTCGGCATTGAAAGAGGAAAACAAATTATAATTGCGAAAAATATCAAACATTTGCTTTGTAGTGTGAATGCACGCACAATTTTAATTTAGGACTCACTTGTCCAATTGAAAATGAAGTTACTTAGAATTTCGAAACCATTCTCAATCAAGGGAACGTTTCCGATTCCTAGGAGACTGGTTTAGAAGCAGTGAGATCTTTTATAAAAAAAAATCAAAAATGTGAAAACTAGAGATGGGAAAAACGGCACATTTTAGTTAACGGATCCAATCCGAATAAGTCAACCGGATCTTTTGAACGGTTCAGTGGCTCAGCAGTTTGCCAAGAAAGATCGAACTGAATCGAGCGAACGGAAAAAAGAGCGGTGTTATCCCTGTTGCGCGACATGCGTCATACCTTTCTTATGTTTCGCTCTCCCATTCTTCCACAGAAACTCACGATATACTCGACCATTTTCTCGAAGCCGAACCAAAAAGAAGAAGAAAAATGTACTCTGCCGTTCAAGTGAGCACTTTTTCTCTATCTTTCATCAGCCTGAATGCAAGTAGGCGGGGCAAATTTGTCTGTCTATGCTGAGAGCACGAAGTAGCAGAAAAAAATAATGTGCTTGCATGTGTGGCGTGGAGCGCAAAGCAAGGCACGTGACAAGCGTTATAATAAAGCCGAAAACCTAGCGAAGGAGAACAGGGGAAAATAATCGGCTCGTTCTTTTTGCGGGTCACTTTTTCTCTGATCCGTAGTGATCAAATAACGAACAGACTCTCGACAAAAAAGAGCCACGGATCACTCGTTTTTTTGAGTGATCCGGCGCTTTTTGCCCATCTCCGATTCTTTTTGCCCATCTCTAGTGAAAACCCCTGGCGATGATGAAATTTTTTACATCCTCATCAATAAACTTCCACCCTTCTTTTTTTAATAAATTTGACTTGAATCCGGACAAAAATCCTGCAGATGCTTTCAGGTATCGTCCACTCAGCTTGCTTTCGTCCATCAATGTGTAAACTGTCGCACTACTCGGTGGTTGTGGCAACACTACACTCAGAATCACGGGTAGTCACAGAATGACTAAATTTTAGTAATTTATGACTATTTTCTATCTACTTCTCTTTCATTCTGCAGGGAATTTTATTCCTATTTGTCAATTAACGTGGGTTGAAGCATCGCTAAGCTGCAACTCAGTCGAAATGGCAGTTAGTATGAAAATCCACAGCAGAATGAAAGAGAGGCAGATAGACTATTTTTATATCTGAGTGTAGGTACACTCCCGTGCAAAAGTTTGGGTTCACCCCCTCAAAAGTGTTCTGTCCATATCTCTGTGATTACACGTTCAATTGAAACTCTTCAAGTCGCATTTGAAAGGCAAAGAGTTATTCTTACTTCGTATGTATTTTTCCAATTTTTTTTTAATTTTTGTATACTAAATTTTTAATTAAAGTTGTTACATTTTTCGAAAAACACCCTGAAAAATCATATCTAATTTCCTCAGCATTGGGTCGACCAAAATTTTAAATCAAAGTGTCATTAGAATTGTAATCTTATATTCTTTGAAGAGAACCCACGAAATTTTGGCGGAAAAATCTGGAAAGTATTCAAATTCAATGAAACAGTCAGTCAAGTCATCGTGCAAAAGTTTGGGTTCACCCCTCAGTATGATGCAAATCGTGCAAAAGTTTGGGTTCACCTGATCCGAACGCACATAATTTTTGTCAATATCTCGGCCATTTCTCAACCGATTTTAATAGTTTAAAGCTTTTTTGAGAGCAAATAATAGCGCGTACATGATTGGTTTGAGATTTCACAGATTTAAGTAAGTTCAGGTGAACCCAAAATTTTGCACGATACACCATACTGAGGGGTGAACCCAAACTTTTGCACGATGACTTGACTGACTGTTTTATTGATTTTGAATACTGTTCAGATTTTTCCGCAAAAAAATTATGAATGCTCTTTAAAGTATATGAGATTACGATTCTAATTCTAATTTTTCAGTGTGTTTTTTGAAAAATGTCACAACTTTAAGTACAATTTAGTATACAAAGTTCAAAGAATTTTTTGGAAAAATACATACGAAGTAAGAATAACTCTTTGCTTTCAAATGCGGCTTAGAGAGTTTCAATTGGACGTGTAATCACAGAGATATGGACAGAACACTTTTGCATGTTTTTTAGGGGGTGAACCCGAACTTATGCACAGGAGTGTATAACTATTTTTGTTTCTTAACAAAAAGACTTTCGGTTTGTTACAGCCTCTTCTATATAGATTGGAAAATTTTCAAATCAATAATGAGAGAAATTCATCGAATACAGTGCCATCTATGTTCAAAAATGTAATGGATCATTGAAGGTAGTTTTTGCCAGTGCTCACCGCGTCAAAACAAAGGCGCCACTGAAAATGGGAATTAACATAGGCAAATTTAATGCGCCTCCATCATAGAGGTCGTTAATGAATAAGGAGAGAAATGTCATTGAAAATGTTTGTTTACGTCCAAAATTCAACTTTTCGACCCAAAAATTAGCTCATAATCAATTGATTATTAAACTATTTTCCATTGGCATAATCATTTTGACCATTTATTCTTGCAATACGCGTGATTTCACAACAAATTTAATTATTACCAAAGAATCCGGAAGTTTATAACCTATGTAGCCAAACATAAATTTTCCAATTTTATCCCACTAATCGTACATGAGCATTGACCGGATCTGTACATTTTCGAAGGAAAAAAAGTTTATCATGTTTTTCAATGCTCACTGATCGTCTACAGCATAACTACTGCGAGAAAAAGTGTAATATGTGTGTTCCTTCCTATGCTGCAAACGGTGTGTTCTCAACCCAACCTCTTTTATGACGGTTCTCCTACCAGCCACCATATGTCGAAGTGATCGTTTAGCTTTGAAACTATTAGCCTATTGTAATAGCATTGCTGTTCTGTCAAACACACAAGGCTACGGTGGCACTATCTATGCTTTCCATAGCGGCCGTTTTGGTTATTTTAATGATCCATTGGAACCGTTTTTCCCATGATCGATTTTCTCCACCCAAACATCAAGTAGCTCTCCTTTAGAAGTGATGGATTTCGCTCAATTTCCCACAGCAGCTTCTGGGAATCCAAATGAACAAATTTGGGGGATATAACTTAAGATTTTTATGGTTTGACGTATAAAAATGGACCCTAACATGCACTTATGTAAGGGTAACAGAAATTGGAAAGTTTGTTTTTATACCTTTGAGGCCTCAAATAAAATTCCTTAAGTAATCCATTTGTTAGCATAGTAAGCGTTGCGTTTTATGATTTGAGATAAGTTTATACTTGTGTAAGCTCTCTACCTGACCAGTCGAGTTTTCTTTGTTATCAGGTTATGGGCCGTCTGTAGAAGTGACCATAGAAACGGCCGATCAACATGCCGAAAGTATTTTTTCACCTCAAGATTTTTTCACCTCAAGATTCTTCCCTGCAAGATTCAAATTGAAAATCAAGAGAAAATGGGCGGAGTGAGTCGTTCCAACGGTAGGGACGTTCCGATATTGCAAAGTATCGATATTTGATTCGATACGATTATCGAAACAAAGTATCGATACCACCGATATATTGATTCAAAATATCGATATATCGGAATATCATATGATATATTTCAATGGATCAAAATTCCTATATTACTTAGTGACTTGTCGTTTAATTTCCTAAATTTCGACAAAAAATACTCAAGATTATTGATGATTTGACCGACAATTACAGAAATATCTTCTGTTAACATACTTTCTAGTACAATTCGAACGGAAACTGCACTGGGTTTTCTCCAAATCTAATTTATGTCTTGTATTTAAACAAGAATTATGTTATATGTGGAGAAACAATTGTTTTTCACTTAGAGCTTGTAGAGGTCTCGGCAACTCTCGTCAGATCGTTAAATAACTTTTATTTACGCAGATTTTGCGAACCAATTAGGCAAGTTTTCTGCTGGATTTATTATTATTATTATTATCTTTATTAACGAGATTTGCAGCCCGAGGCTGGCTCATCTCGGGTTTCTGCTGGATGTAAATTGGTATCCGGTCAATTATCTTTTCATATCCTTTCGCAAGGATATGGCCAAGACAATTCCCAATTGCTGAAGGATGCGTCAATTTCGGCTTAGAGGGATACTTCTCCCAAAACGTTGTCTATGGTAACTGTCGCGAAGGAGGCAACCCTCATACAGCGGTCTAGGACTATACCACCTACAAATGCTTAATGGTTGTGCTAGTGCTAATGCTAAAACCCTACGATTGTTTTCTATATTTTAGTTTACGATATATCGGAAGAAAATATCGATACAGTACTGATCCGATTTTGTCAGCCCCCGATTTCGTCAGCTTTTTGACCCGATTTTGTCAGCCTATTTTAAATTTGTCAGAAATTGTTATCGTCATCATTTTTTACAACGTTTACATTAAAATTAATGATGATGTTTGATGTCATGCCCGCATGGGCGTAGCCAGAGGGGGTAATGGAAATGCCTTTTATTAAGTGTTAAAAATTGATATTACCAATATAAGGGAGGGGGAGCCTCTGATAAAAAAAAACTGGCTACGCCCATGTCCATCGACCCCTTAAAAGTTCATGCAACCATGTAGCACGTCAAAATTTGAAAAACAGGAAAAAAATAATATGACCCGATTTTGTGAGGTACCCAAGGGGTGTATCACTCTTGATGCATTTGATATATCAGAAGATATGGATTTTCCATATGGAGATGAACCAGCCACGGGCTGAAAATCTCCCTAATAAAGCTAATAATAATAATAAGATATGGATGCATTCAAATGCATTTAAATGTACTTGTTCTTTTATAATCCATGGATTGCTACAATGTTTGACTGTTATCGTTGTTGATGTGTCAAACTAGTTCTTCCACATACTACAACAATCTCTAAAACTGTTGGTAAATACTTCAATTGAAATTCAATGCTTTGTTGACAAGTTTGTTAGTCTTTGCAGGCGGATCCTACAACATTATGGTCGTGTATTCTCTAGTACTCTTTGTAAACTCGGATATCGGCGGTGGAGTAGCGGATATTAATTGAGGAAATCTGAAGCTCCCCGTGGACATTTTCTTATCCAGTCACAGAGAGATACCTCTGCATAATATATAATGAAATGTTCTTCGTTGCCGCTTTCAAGTTCAAAATGACGGATTTATGGGATGAGAGGAGTCAGTCATACCATGGGGTAGTTCAAATGCTAATAGCGAATTTCTGGATACCAGACGGCAAGTAAAGATTTATTGTACGAGGATTCTTTCATAGAGTGGTGCAGGTCCGATAGATCCCTGGACTAAAAGATCAGTAAACATTTAATGAATAAAGGAAAGCCTGACCAACCAGGGTTAAAATTTTTGTAATCTTAAATACAAGACATAATTCAAATGTACAGTGAATCATTACCAATTTTTAGAGTTGTCACTAACGTGCTTTATGGAAATTTTAAAAGCACTCTTAGAATTAGGGCAGAACGACATTTTTTTCTATGGCGAACAGTGACGGTAATAGACTTATTCTTAGACTGAGTGGCTCAGACTTAGATTCGCAGCTCCAGGACATTCTTTTTTTTTTTATCATATGGTCGGAATTTTTTAGGTGTATGCTATGCAAAAAGCTAATCTATGCGACACAGAACTCCAGCTACATGCAAGCTTGTGGGATTAGGAAGCAGTAAATTATTTAATGATTTAGACATAATTACATCCCCTATTCCTTTTGAAACTTCATTGTAGGGGAACCTGGTCCAATTCGGACCCTGTTCTAATTCGGACCATCAAGCATTTCTCAATACTGGCGCTACTGTAAAGATCGTGGGTACCGTTTTTCTGCTCACCGTTTGGCTTAGATCTAACACAATAAATTTGACGCCTTTCAGTTATTACGTTTGATTTTTATATTAGTTTATTGTTTTGAAGTGCTCAGGTGTACTGTCGGTTGGCGTTATTTCCAAGCTTCTATAAGCGACAATAATTATCCAATCTCTCTGTGTTATTTTATAATCGAATCACCCTAGCCTAAGCTTTCATCTGACCATATGGTTTTGATATGACTATGCACCGTTTGTGCTCAACGAGTTTGAAAATCTCAAAATGTGTGTTGGTCCAATCCGGACCTTTTGATATGGTTCAATACGGACCTCTTGTTTTTCAACGTGTACTCAGTCTATTCTAAGAGCTCCACCCCGTGAAAATCTTCCCGACTCAATCGAAAATCACAGAATTTGTAATATTGATTAATAGTGCCTTTGTTTCTGTTGTGGTCAAGAAAATGGCTTCGCAAAAAATCTAAGAAATGAGGTAGATTACCAAAATCTAAAGGAATCAATAAATCAGCAACTTGAAAAGCACCTTCATCAATACCACAGCCAAGCTTTATCCAAAATAGTTTGGCAATACGCTATAAAAAACGTTTACGAGTAGTATATAAGAACAATACAGTCAACTATCCCTTATTCGATTTACTGTGTTTTTGTTCACAAGCTCGAAGGAAAACGCAGTCCCTTCAATATAGTGTACTTCAATCCATAAATATAAGTAGGTACTTCTCAAACTTGAATTTCCGAGACTTCGAGTCTGTTTGTTGTCTGTTTCAGTTTCCCATACAAGTTCACCTTTTCAACCCGATATTTCATAGCAAAGTTTCAATGTAGGGAAAATTTTACAATATTCAACTTCAAAATTACTTTTTCGAATGTATTTTGTCAAAATAAATAAAGAAAAGCTCTAAAATTTGAAAATATGTGTACTTCATCTCGATAGCTCCCATACACGATAGTCTGTTCAAAATCGAGTGAGGAATAGTTGGCCGTACCCAATTTTGAACAAGTTTCCGACATATTTTTTAATGAAATTCATATTTCACTTGAGCTTGTTCTGACTCGAATTTGTTTGAAATTTCTCATACATTGAGTTCATTTTTTATACTTGCGCTTGCAGAAAAAGTTCAATAAGCTTTGATACCAAACAAATCTGAGTAATATTTTGTTACTAACATTGCAAATAACGATGAAATTTAGGGTGGTCCGAATTAGAACATGGGGGGTCCGAATTGGAACAGGGTTGGCCCAATTCGGACCTTTTGGAGAAGTTGGTTCAAACATGTCTAGCCATGTCCTGGTAGGAGCTATCACAAAACTCTCTAAGAGAAAAATGTGCGCGCTGAATTGCGCTTTCTCGAAAACATAAAACTTTTCATGCCATTCATCGTGCTGAAAAGATATGGCCAAAAAACTGTTACTAGGTTCGAATTGGACCATGTTCCCCTATATTATTGCAATATTCTTCTTAAATTTACATTTCTCATTGACCTAGAATCATCCATGGCACTGTTTCATATCATACGAATGCATAGACCGTCTTTCACAAAGATCTTGAAGTGATAGGTCACCGGTCATCCCAACAAATTTTATGTTTGACATGATCTTGATGGCTGGTTCAAATTCAATTGATGACCTAAAAGATTTAAATGTTATGTTAAAATATATGTGATTACAATTAATGGATTAATTAATAAAGTTTGTAGCTGACCAAAATTTAAACTACGAAAATTTTTCACAAACAAACAATGTCGTGTTTCTATGTTGCTATGATGATGTCAGGGCTAAGTTGATAAAAATTCAGAAAAAAAAATGCATTTGATGCATATCGATGCACATCAAATGTGCACTGGAAAAGTGATCCACCCCTTGGAGGTACCCCATTTTGTCAGCCTAAAATTCATCGAGGGGCTGACAAAATCGGGTCCTTACTGTACCACCGATATATTGAATAGAAAATATCGATACCAAAATATCGAATATCGAAAGCAAAATATCGATATTCCTATATATCGGAAGTATCGGAACGTCCCTATCCAACGGTGGAAAAGGAAATCCAGCAGGGAACGGCAACGGTGGTGATGCAGCAGGTGGAAGTGATTCCGGAAATCAAATCGGCGGAGGTGGAGACATTGAACCCGAAGGCGGACAAGCGGATGGCGTTCCAAGATTTCCAGGTGATGGTATGTCATTCCATGCGTTTGGTGATGATCAGCGAAGGAACGTGGCGGACAGTAGATCCTCCAGAGAGCACCCAGGTGGATGTGAATCTTTCGGAGTGAGTCCTTGCGACGATTTGTCTCAGCATTGAACCCTACAACTACAGCTTGGTTCAAAAGGCGAAAACAGCGAAAGAATCATGGTCAAGCTTGAAGACAGCTTTTTAGGAGTGCGGAAGAACTAGGAAGATAAATTTGCTTCGTAAGCTGACTCGGTTGGAGCTTGAAGATTGTTCGTCGGTGGAGTACTTCGTGGACGAGATAATGTCCACTAGCCACAAGCTCAAAGAGATCAGCTTCAAGCTGGACGACGAGTGGTTTTAGCTGATGGGCTTGCCAAGGCGGAGGCGACATGAACCCACGATCATAGGGCTTGACGCGTCAGGAGTCAATCTGACGGCGGACGTGGTCAAAACGAAAATACTCCAAGATGTGACCCGTGATCAAGATGCAGGATGCGGTGTTTCGAATGGAGCTTTGCTGGTACGCAACAAGAAGAGAAACATCGGTAAAAAGAACAAGTCCGTGCGGTGTTTCAAGTACGAGGATCTAGGGCATTTTGCATCAGAATGTCAGCAGAAATCCAAGGCAATCGGACGTTCTTGTCGTCATAAACAGCCGGCCTCGCTAACGTAGCACAAGCCGGTGCATCAGATGGAAGACTGGATCCTGGACTCTGGAGTGGGCGGCATATGTGCAGATCCCAAACGGCTCTCGTGGCTCCCACGAAGACATCGCAATCAATTTACATGATCAATGCTCAAGAGATTCCTGTGGCGGATGTTGGAAGCGTGAAGCTGCAAGCCGACGTGGATATAACTATCGTGTTAGTTAAAGAAGGGCTGCACTGAAACGATACCATTGTGATTGTTGGCAGCAATAAATAGGACGGGCCAGGACTGAATGTTGCAGTTGATATAGAGGAAGAACAAGAAGCCGACAATCTAAAGGCAGAGGCAGTTCGACCAAAGACAAAATAAAGACCTTCATGTTCCTTGCAGTTGCTCAAAAGTTTATGGCACGTAATGGAATAGGGCAAAATCTGGAATGCCGTGAAAAGTTTACTGTGATCTGTCAAACTTGGGTACCTTTTGCAGTACCAAGGGTCCAAATGCAGTACTAGAAGTAGTACCCAATCTGAACCCGAGTGGGTAGGACCTGGTTCGACCATCCGCGCTCCCTCCGCATCTTATCCGAAATAGTGTTAACACTACTCCGAGGCGCAGCGAGAGGGAGCACCATCGACCAGGCAAGTATTCTGATTTAAAGCCTGATTTGCTGCTAAAAAGGAATCGCTAAAGGAATTTCTTGCCGATTTCTTGCAGAAATTTTCTACGGCGACTCCCATTTGAATTGACATTTTTTTCAACCGCGTACTGCGATCAGAAAATAGGCGCTTTCTTGATCGATTCCTTGCAGGAATTTCCAATGCATCAAGATAGGCTAAGAAATTACTTGTCAGCAGCGAATCAGGCTTAAGGGTCACATACAGTGTCCATCATCCGAAACTTGTTTCTTCACAGGATTGTGGCAATCAACCAGGACGATGCAACTCAAATGGAAACAGCTTCGCGCTCCCGTCACATTCGAAAGAAGGAGATTTTCGTCTGCAACAGATTTCTGATCACAGTGACTGGGAGCGCTTAGTCGGAGGCAAGTGCATCTCAGCTTCCATTAGAAACAGCAAATCTTCGGAGTCAAATTGTCCACAGAGCCAAGATGATCCAGAAACCGTCCAGGAAGCGTTGAGGCGGTGCGATCGAGATCGTTGAATCGAAGCGATGGAGCCTGAGATGAGTGCGTTGAGCGAGAACGGCACATGGCGTTAGGACGATCTGCCCCCAAGACGGAAAGCGTTTAAGAACGTGTCAAAACGAACGCGGATGACTCCTTACAAGGCGCGACTTGTGATCAAGGGTTGTTCGCAAGTGAAAGGCATGGACTATCAGCCACCTACTCGCCTGTCGTTCGCTACGAAACTATGCGTTACCTCCTTGCGTTGGCAGCAAAGTTGGATCTGGAGGTGCATCCAATGGACGCGATAACCACTTTCCTGCAGGGCGATTTGGACGATGAAGAGATCTTCATGGAACAGTCAGAAGAATTTCGGGACAATGAAGCACCGAGGAAGGTTTGCAGGCTTCATAAGGCGTTTACCGTTTGAAGCAAGCCAGCAGAGTATGGAACCCGAAGCTGGACACGAAGCTCAAGGAAATGGATTTCATGCGATCCAAGTGCGACTACTATCGAGTGGTGGAAGGAAAGGTCGTCATCGTCGCAATATACGTGGACGATTTCCTGATCCTTTCAAATAATCAGCGATTGAACCTAATCAAGCACGGAGAAATCAAAGTACTCAAAAATAAGTTTTTTTATACTCAAAAATAAGTAAAGGCAGTCGAACTGAGGAAATGGGTGATTTTCATTCTGCCAAATAGGTAAATTTAACCCAAACTTTGAGTTGTTTAACGCAAACTCAAATTTGAGTAAAAATATACTTGTCTAATTTATTGCGCTGTACATTTGTTTTATTTGAATTGACGTACTTTATTAAAAATATTTTGTTTAAGCATATGCAGATATTCAGCGTGTTTGAAATCGCTCCAAAATAGCAGCACAACTGATTAATCACACAAGTATGTATGCAAAACAATAAGCGATTTGCCAAACACTTAAAAAACGCAAAGTTGAGTAGAAATAACTCTACGTGGGGCATTTGAGTTGCGTACTAGCCGTTGAGTAGTTTAAACTCAATTTTGGATGAAAAAAATCGCCAGCCATTTTGAAATGTCAACGCTAATCATTTCAAAACAGTCATCGTCATAGTAAGACTTCTTAGTGCAAAAATCGTAATTTTCGTTAAATTAAAATCCTCAAATTATTAAAATTATGTTTGAGAGACATTATTAGAGCTAAAATACTGTTCCTGGCATCGTATTATAAAAGCTCCCGCATCTGGTCAGCAAATATTCCGGTTTTGCTAAAGGTAAATATCCACAGAAAAATTTGGTGTGCCAAAAAAGTAATAATGTTAAATTTTTCCTTTCTTTTTCAGGAGTTCATTTGTCTTGGACCAACTATTCTCGGAGTGAAGAAGTGGTTGTTCCCGGTTACTAACATCCCGTTTCAACTTCTGTGCGCCGTTCCTGCACCCGTCATGCACGATTTCCGGAACCGAGAAGCTGGTTACTGCTTCCATCTGTTGTTGCTGCCGCTTATCCGGTTCGTTCGCTTGCGTTCCCGGAGAACGATTGCAGGAACCGACACGCAGATTGATTGAAATGTGACTTCAAAGTGATTAAAATGAACAAAATGAAATGTTATAATAATTTCGTTAAATAAAACAATATATGGTTGGTTCGTATTTACGTATTATTAAAATATAACTTGTGCTTATTTTCGACTATTTGTTTGTCCAAATTTCGCTTCGATTAAAAAACTACCTATTTTTGAGTTTTTTCCCTCGAGGTTGCGTTGGGTAAATACTACCCACTGATACAGTTTAATGCATCTACTCAAATTTGAGTACTAGGCTATTTACTCAAATTTGGGGTAACGCACAAACGTGCCGAGTTGGGTTGAAAGAACCCAAATTTGAGTTCTTCATTTTCTCCGTGAGCAGTAGTTTCGTGCGGAGTTCAAGATGAAGCATCGGACGGCGTTGTGGCAATCATCCAAGAACAGTACATCGACAAGCTGTTGGCGAAGTTCAATATGGTCGACTGCAATGCTGTTCCAACTCCTCTCGATATGAATTAGTGGCTCACCAAGAAATGAAGAAGAGAAGGCGAACATGAAAAACATTCCATTCGGAGAACTCGTTTGCGCAGTGTACCAGGCCGGACATCAGTTATGCGGTAAGTCTGGTCAGCAGCTTTTGCAACAACCCTGGACCGACGCGTTGGACAGCACTATGGGCGGTTTCCATACAGACTGGCGGCCAAAAATATTTTTTCCATTTCATGTCGTATTTATGAGTGTTATGATACAAATTTGATGTTTTATTTTCAAAAACAAGTTTTCGAGACTAACTTTTGAATAGGGCCTATAGCGAAATATTAAACTTTGTTACTTATAATTCATATAAGCCATTTATGCGATTAACGTTGTGCAAACCATTATATATATTAAAACTTACATAGAAATGATGATATGAATGATTTAGCGAAATTCAGTTATTTTCTGAATTAGTTTTTAGCTGTTTTTAATAGAAAATGGTTAAAAATATTGGAAAAATTCAAGAAGCCTTAAATTAAAAAAGTGCAAATTTGTGCAGCTAAGTTCTTCACGATCCTTTAGTTTACATCTCAAAGTACCCTTGGAACTGGATTTAAGCCTGGGACAACTTGGGACAAAAAAGTACTCGATGTGTTAACTATAAGCTTATTCGATTTTTCGAACCGCTTCATAAAAAAACATCATAAAAGCCACTATTTTGAAGCTGTTTTTTATTTTTTTTATTGTTTCTAGGAAGCCGTTTTTGTAAGCTTTCAAATGGTGTAAAAATATTTTACGTAAGTATTATAGAAAAAAAGTTATATTCATTTGAGTAAACCATAGTTTTTGTTAATAAAAACAAGTTTTTCTTCATAGGCTCAACTTTGGCACCTCATATCTGAGTGTGCAATGCAAATCATGCGCTAATATTTTGGGGATTTCTTAGCAGACATGTTTACAATGAAATGGCGAACAAGAAATAAAATTTGAGGCACATCACTTTTTTGATTATTGGCCACCTGATAAGCCATAGTGGACAGCGGCCAAAAGGATACTTCGGTACTTGAGGGGTACGAAGCACGAAAAGTCGACGTACCACGGACTGAAGAGACGAGTTTCCACAGCTACAGCGACACTGATTGGGATAACGATCCCGATACACGACGGTCTGTGAGAGGGTACGCGTTCCTGGAGAATGATGGCGTTGTTAGCTGGAACTTGAAGAGGCTATCTACCGTTGTTCTTTCGACAACCGAAGCGGAGTACATGGCTCTGTCTACAGCGACACAAGAGGCCATGTGGTGGAGAGGATTTTTGCTTGAGCTTCACGGGACGAACGGTGCTCTAGTAATACATTGCGACAACAAGAGTGCTATAAATCTGGCGGAACGTGAAGTTGGCTACTCGGCACGTAGCAAACATATTGACATCAGGCATCACTACGTCCGGATTCAAATCAAACGTAAAACCATCAAGTTGGTCTACGTGGCATCCGAACTTCAAGTGGTTGACATTCTACCGAAAGCGTTATCTGGTCCGAAACATATTGAAGATAAAAAGAAACTTGGGGTTCTGAAACTTAACGCTTAAAGGTAAGAAGCCCGTCATTAGTTTTGGCAACAATGATGACTTTTCAGCTTGCATTTCAAAGTGATAAAACTCAGTCTTGATAGTTTATACTGACTTGAAAAAGTATCACTGTACGTGCTTACATGCATAAAGTATGCTGATACTTTTTCAGTAGTGTCAGTGCAAAACCAAGAAATTTTCTTTGATTCTAAATCGTGAGATGAATTAGCAACAATCATCAACGACGCGTACAGATTTCAATTACGGCCTTCTTTGCCTAAAGGTGGGATGTTAGCATAGTAATCGTTGCGTTTTATAATTTGAAATAAATTCATTCGTGTGAAAGCTCTCTACCTGACCAGTCGGGTTTTCTCTGCTATCACCATTAGCGGACTTTGGGGCAAGTGTGACAACCTTGCTGTTTATAAAAATTACAATATATATTTTCCTTTTGAGATTAACAATATGTTCTCTAATAGTTCACACAATGATCAAAATATTATGAAAATTGCTCTATTTTTCACGTATTTACATCGACTTTTGCAAAGAAAACCAAATTTGAGTGGATTTTTATAACATTTCGTTGTTTCTTAATAGCATGGTAAATGGTAAATTATTATCAGATTTTTCTAACGTACTGTATACCGTGAAACTATTCAAATGTATAATTATTGAGGCATGCAGTTGTGGTTTCTGAAGTACAGTAGGGGAATAACTGACATTTTGCCCCCCAAAGTGATTTTTTTCTCAAAATATTCAATAACTAGTGGTCCCGGCAAACTTCGTCTTGCCATCAAGTAGGCTGTTGAAAAACGCTTTTGATCGTCCCATGTAAAATGACAGTTTCGTTCGCGTTCGTTTTTCCAACTTTCCCGGTGAATTTCCTGGGATTTTTATACACACAAACACGTCGGAACCCTTGACGAACAAAACTGAGAACAAATCATTCAAATCCGTTGACCCGTTCGTAAGCCATACAAATAAACACAATTCCATTTTTATTTATTTAGAAGATAACATGTTTTTAGGCTTATTGAGTACTGTTTTACTAATATAAGGGTACATAGGGGAACTTACGTATTCTCGGCAGTCTAAGCTGATGTCACGCTTCTTTTGTAATTTTCTCGGACATCAGCAGTCAAATTACGTGTTTGTTTGTTTACATTCGTGCACTGCTCAATCCTCTATCAATTCACACCGACAAACTTGTAAAAATCATTCTGGAAACGTTTTTACAATGCTGCGAACATTTCTTGTCAGTGTGACTATTGTCGGCAGCTTCATTCTCTTCGGCAACTTTCCCATAAGCGCTGCAGGCGAATCTGTTCGGCAGCTCCAAATCAGTCGCATTTTGAGGCGTGTTCATTTCATTGATAACATCTCTGGCAAAATTGTTTGTTCTGTCTCGGAAATCTCGTCAGCGGGAAGCTGACAGAGCAAAGAACCATATGAATATTTTCATTGGTGAGTTTTGATAGAAATATACTGTGTATTTGGCGTTTGAAAATTGGTTGCCGATAACATTCGAATGGTGCCGAAGCCATTAGTTTCCCTATATTGTATTGAATAGAGACAAAAATAACCATTTTAGTTATTTGAATTGAGTAATAGAGAGTTACGCATGTTTTGAACCTTGTTATAAAGCATCCACTTATTGCGGTAACCTTTAAATTATTTTTTTAAATTATCTATTAGTGTCTGCTTTGTAAGTAATATTAATATGAAATAAATAAAATTCATTACAAGTAGAATTACATGCGATGTTCATTCGGTGGCCGTCTTGCCCCATATGGGTGGCACACTTGCCCCATAATGTCGAAAAATAGGTTATTTTCGATGATATTTCAGAAACTCCAAAACTAATACTGTTTGGCATTATTTTCTTTTTAAATGACACAGTGGTTATGAAAAGATGTGAAACTAACATCATGAGGCTAAATTGGTGGATTTTAAAGGCTTTAAGAAAAGTTAGAAAACAATTTGCTTAAGATGGCACACTTGCCCCAAATTTCGCTAAATACTTTTATATGAATTTAGAAAGACATGATCCCTCATTTTAGTTTATGCACCGAGTTAAGTGAATTAATTATTCCATAACACATTTTAAATTTGCATTTTTATTTTCTGAGTTATTCATAAGATCTCTGTATAATTTTATTTAAGCTATTTCAAACAAATTACTCCGGAAACATTATACTTTAAACTTTATACAATCTGATAGATTTATAGCTCTGACAGTGTCTTGCTTATAGACGAAGCATTGCATCAAATTACTCAGTTTGGACAAAGCTATTTTAGATTTCTAGAAAACAGGATAAGATCAAGTCTCTCCGGGAATTGAGGCTACCCAGTCTTCCCTATAATAAACTCTCCATAACTGCGTATTCAAGGGACCATCGATTTATAGAATTATTGACTTATAGAATATACTATGCAGAATCTCATAAAGTCAAAGAAACAAATTTCTGTATTTCGAATATTTATATGATACCTTATGCGAGCAAGTAATATGATTTTTGTTGAACATATTTGGAAAAAAATTGACAACTTGTTCGAAAATGCTTGGAAAATCATGATTATAGTTTTGGCAAAAATCGTTGCAATTTTCCATTGTCACGATAATAGCTTTGTTTTATTATGTTAAGGTCATCAATACAGAAATATCGTTTCCTGTGTTATTTGTTCCAACTAAAAAACACGTACGAGATCCACATTTTCGGATCGATTTTTCCCATCGTAAACTGCCGAAATCCTGAATGAACGGAATACCACGGTTAAATTTTTGATGTTGTTCCATTGGGCGTGATGCGCATAGCAATCATCCTGACCCAGCAGAACGTGCGACCACACTGCTGTGTAATTTCAGAGGTTTACTATTTTCGACATAACGTCGTCGTTGTCGTCGTCGCCGGGAGCCCCTTTTCCGGGAATCTCGACACTTTGCCATCGTCGTCCGGCGTAGTCCATGTCTTTCATAGAAACCATTCAGCACTTCAAAAATAGCCATTCGCCATGCAGTCAGAGCTGCCAGAGTTCGTTGGTTGGTGGCCGAAATAATTGTTTCCGTGGATTTAGGGGCCCACCTCTTTGGGGTCGACCAACGAAGATGATGACGATGAAGGTTATCATTTTATGAAATTTATGGTCCGAGTTTTTATTTATGGGATATAAAATTAATTATTTTTAATGCCGGTGCGGTGCTATGTGCATGCTTGCGCGAACCATCCTCTCGAAGGGACGGCCCACGAAGCTGACTGGCGGCCTTTCGAGCTGCAGCCAAGAACTGGTCGACAGGGTAAGGTGAGATAATCGACGCCCCATTGCGTGTTTTTTTCTTGCTGACTTCAGAATGGATACTTGATTCTATGGGGGCACTCAGACTGGTGTGGACCTTTTTGCAAGCTTCTTCCCCGTGGCCAAGTGCTGGAATCACTTGTGATGGCTTTGCGTGTTTCTGCGGAGTCTTTTACGGGTGTACATAAATACATATGCATGGGAGGAATATGGACATGATCTCCGATCAGCTTTCATTTTACGACTTGTTTTACTCACGAGGAGCGTTAGAATTTAACCTTTTATCGCCGCTAATAAATGATGATTTTATGCCGCAATAAAGTCTTATCGATCTTAATTGTTGACGGGGGCTGCTAAAAGGTTCGTGAGTGCGATGTCCCACGAATGATGCTAAAATTATTAATCCAAAATGAAGGTTCTCTTATTGTACTGATAGAAACAGTTATCTGAAATCGGAGGGTTGATCATTCAAAATTATAATTTAATTCCGCTATTGCGATTCCCTTTTGGATTTTGAAAGCTGTAGCAAGCGGAACGATGACGGTACGTCCATCTACGGCTGAGTACATAATCCCAATTGTCGATCTGACCTGTCATCATTGCGAACAAGCCACGAGATTTCATGCACTTCGGATTGGATTGGAATGGGGGGCAGCTCAATCCAGAACGACAGCCCGTCCGCATATGCCATTTATAGGACGTCATGCAACTTCCAACGGTTCCATATTCCATTCTCCTGTGCTGGATGTGGAGGTCGGGTCGTGGCAGCTCTTCAACCTACTGAAATGGGGGAATAGAGAGGCACATCCGTACGGCAAACGTGACGCTCGTCAACCGCAGCGACATCAGAAATAACAATAATAAAGTGAAACTGAAACACTGAACAATCCTGTGTGAGGGCCGGACATGCTGTGGTCGAGGTTCATTTATTTATGGCAATAATAATAACAGATGAATAAATAAATACATGCGCAAGTAGACGCTCGAGTTTGTTCCCGAATTCATAAATATGTGTCTACATAGAGATATATCGAACGGGCTTCTATTCCTCGGCTCGCTCGATTCCAATTCCCCGATCCGAACCTACCGCTTCGAATCCGATGTTGGTTTAAACGTTGCCGTTCGGTACTACCGGGGCTTTGCGGGGACAAATCATGCATGAAATTCAAATTTCAAATATTAAATTGGTTCAGAATGCACCGTATACCGACCCTCCCTCTCTATTGGAGTGGAGCTATGAACTAATCTACGATGACGTCACGCTGCAACTTCCAGCGGGAAGAAAACCTTTACTGCGGGCCGTGTTTACAAAAAATGAACGATTTCGTTGTACATTCATCCACTTCGTGTTCATCCGGTGAACATTCGTTGTCCGGATGTTGGTCCGGATGTCATTAAATGTAAACATTGCCCGCATTTAGAGCAGAAAAGAAAAAGAAAGTCGAGGATAAAAGAAGACCGTGGATAAGTCCATGGCAGGAGACGAAACGATGCGAACCGGCAGCAGCAAAACCGCAACCAAAGAGCCGCATACTAAAACTTGTAGGGCATTATGGTTCAAAATGCACTCACGGGGTAAAATGGCCCAGTTTACATTTTGATGATTAATATTTACTGTTTTCGTAGTTAAGATCATTCCATTAGTAGTATAATGGACCTATGCACGGGTTCACTATTTGACGTTTTAGCGGTGCCGTGTTATTTATGTGACCATGGAAACCAGTGAATTCGGCACCGCTCAAACGTCAAATTAGTGAACTCGTGCATCGGTCCATAGGGGGATTCACTTAAAGCTGCGTAACGTGCGATTTAGCGTAATTGTAGCGAAGAAATATTTCAAATGAAATATTCCCCTTCTGACTCAGTGCGATGTCAAAAGAGTGATGAATAATCTAGTTACCCACAGCAAACGTATGTCACTTCAACGATTGTTGTTGTTTGATTTTGAAAAATGGAATGGAATAAATGTGAAAACGGAAGGTTTTTGTTCCTCTGTGCAGATTTGGCTGCTGTATTAATAATTACTGAAAATCATGCATGTGATAGGGTAACCAATATATTTTGGACCCCTATATATTTTGGACCCCCTTGGCCATTTTCCTGCAAATTTCCCAGTTTAAATCGAAAGACCAACTCAATTTGCATGCCATTTGGAAAGATAGGACTATTCCGCACTTGCATCAACCGTTTGTACAAAGAAAATGTGTTTATTTTATCTGAAATTAATTTAATTTAATCGGTGCATTCATGCAACCGTTACAACCCGTTACACACATAAATTGAAGCTTCAGAAATTTTTCAAATGTAAACAAAAACTTTTTTCAAATTTCTGGACTAAAAGCGTAGAGTTTCTTCGCTTATCCATTGTCAATCGATTAATTAGACTATGAGCAAGCATATTTTACAACCAGTATAGTAGACTTTGTCCCCAATCGATAATAAATGCCGGAGGTCCAAAATATATACTTTGAGGGTCCAAAATGTATTGGTGTGTCCAAAATAATGAAAAACAGTGCATCACAATTGAATTATTTTCGACGTTTTTTGGATCCTACATGACCGTTTGGGCATTTTTATCTTGTAGAGGAAGTCTTTCTCTACATTTTGACATGTTCTTTGACTTGGGTACGCTGTGCAATTGATTATTTGGGACACAAAACTAAAATCACTTCCTTAGGGGGTCCAAAATACGACCGTTACCCTAGGTGCACTTCAGAGCTGAGAAATGAGTGTCGCAAGATCAAGAGTCATTTAATTCTAAAGTTGTGTTGCAAAATATGCAATTAAATGCAAAAAAAAAATCGAACCGAATTCTATTAAAAATGGGATTCGAATTATGAAAAATTGGATTGCATGAATTGGGTCGAGCATTTATTTAGGAATGTATTTAAAGAATTTAACACACTAATCGTTCTTGAAGTCCAAACACCATCGTCATTTGCATCTCTATCTGCTCTCCTGGGGCCACCTCCTACAAAGGCCATCCAAATTATTGACAATATTCAGTTTCCATAACTGTTCTTCAGACATTTCAGACCACCTATTAATCAAAATTCTTACTCGTGAATCTTAATCCATGATTTTCTGACTTCATTTCCCATATGGACCAATGCACGAGTTCACTATTTGACGTTTTAGCGGTGCCGTGTTGTTTACGTGTCCATAGCAACCAGTGAATTCGGCACCGCTCAAACGTCAAATTAGTGAAATCGTACACCGGTCCATTGGAAAAAAAAAGTTTGTTTGTTATTCTCATGATGACAACGAAACAACAATAAACAACGCCTTCCTAGATTAAAAAACTGACGATTTTCAACAATTTGAAATGTTTCCTTCATAGTTTACGCGATTTCGTGAAAGATTTATGTTAATCAGTTTATCACGATATACGCGGGGATTTACGCCGTTAAGTGAATACCCCTAATACCATTCTCAAAACTCTTAAATCTGGCTATTACACTTAAACGGAATTTTATTTTACAAAAAAATGGTTCTGCAGTTCTTTTTTTTTCTTTATTGCATACATAGCTGAAAAGTTAATACAAACTGTGTACAGCTACTTATCTAGCGAATTCAATTATGTTCAAGTATCACTAAATTAACTTAAAATACGCTAATACACTTAAAACTACACTCCATTTTCAAAAACATATATCTTTAGGTTTCTTTTGAAATTTACTATATTTGTCTCATTTTTTAGTCTTTGAGGTAGTGAATTAAAATTAATGACTCCGGTATAAAAAATGTTTCTTACTGCCAATTCAGTACGAGGTGTACTAGTAAAAAATCTTTCTCTGTTTCTAGTAAAATGTGAGTGAACTTCTGTTGCCGGCATTAATTCAATGTTGTGTTTGATAATTCCATTTTTGATTTTGTATATAATAAATACAATGCTGTATTTGTGAAGATTAATTAGAGATAAAATTCTTGCAATTGAAGGGGAAAGAACAGGCAAGCGTTTAATAATTTTAATATCTCTATTTTGAAGAACTTTTAAAACATTTAATTGACTACTATCAGCTGAACCCCAAAGGCAAATTAAATAAGAGAGGTGAGGTAAAATGTATGAATTATATAAAAGCCAGCAACTTTGTAAACCAAGACATCTACGCGCTTTTCTAATAGCAAAAATGTAGGGCACAATTTTGCTTTTCACTTTTTGTATGTGTAATTGCCATCTCAGCTTAAAGTCTATAATTAAACCTAGGTAGTTTGTTTCGCAAACTTGCTTTAAAGGTTTGTTATCTATCATTAGGTGGGGCCCAGATAGCCGTAGCGGTAAACGCGCAGCTATTCAGCATGACCATGCTGAGGGTCGTGGGTTCGAATCCCACTGGTCGAGGATCTTTTCGGGTTGGAAATTTTCTCGATACCCAGGGCATAGAGTATCTTCGTACCTGCCACACGATATACGCATGCAAAAATGGTCAATCGGCAAAGAAAGCTCTCAGTTAATAACTGTGAAAGTGCTCATAAGAACACTAATCTGAGAAGCAGGCTTTGTCCCAGTTGGGACGTAATGCCAGAAAGAAGAAGAACACGTAACGCATAGGGGCTAAACTATTAACGAGCCGACTGGCTTGGACTTTACGAAGCATAGTCCAGCAAGGCGATAAAAAACTTCTCCGACGACGCAAAAGTAAGCGAAAACAAAAACAAAACTTCTCCGACGACACTTAAATGAACCGTCCTATTTGGACTTCAAGAAACACTCATCAGAGCAGATTAATGTCATTAGAACTTTTATGACCGGAAATGTACTCTTCAACAAGACTTGTTCTCGAATTACTGGATGAACAAGAAAATTTCTTAAAAAAGTTCAAAAACAAAATCAATACTCGCACAAAATTGTTTGATTGTAAATATTGTTGTAAATTTTCACGAATCACAAAAATGGTCTGTTCATAAACCACGTGGTGATCTATGGGGGAGCATTTTGAAGCTATCATTTTTTAACATTTCGACATTGATTTCTCATTGGAGCTTACTTTCAATCAAACAATAAGATTCTTTGAACTAGTAGTTTTTTTCATAAATCATTGAACAAAACTTATAAGTAAGGCCTTTTTAAATTGTTACTTTAGGGATTCCATAGAAAATCTCGCTTTAAGGTGGATGTAAACTGTGTTTGAAATCTCACATGTACATCATATCAATTGTTATAAGAAAGCTCTAAAGTTTTATAATTATGATTTGTTCCTATTTCAACATTTACAAATATGTAATCCATGAACATATTCTCATAAATACGAGAACTTGCGACAGTTGTTCGAAAATAAATCCGGACTTACGCATTTTCGAGCCAATCTCACCCCCAACGACGGTAAGATAGAAGCGTTGCGGAAGTATTTATTTTTCAAGGATGAAAAGAAATCGATGAAATCAGATAAGCCCTTCTGAAGCAACAGTGTCCTTTTTACTAAATCTCGAAAACGTATTGAAACAGCCGTAAGCCAGAAGAGTTAATAAACTTGGTTTATCAATACTACGTGTTTCACAGATAAGAATCTAGACGTTCCACTCAGAACCAACTCTATTTTCACTTCGATTATATTATATTTTCGAAATTACAAAACGATATAGGGAGACTTACGGCTTCGGCACCATTCGACTATTATCGGTATCCAAATTTTAAACGCCAAATTCACAGTATTATTCAATCGAAACACGTCAATGAAAACATTCAGATGATTCTTTGTTCTGTCCGCTTCGCACTGACGAGATTTCCGAGACTGAACAACCAATACCGCCAGAGATGTCATAAATTCAAATAAATACGCCTCAAAATGCGACTGATTTGGAGCTGCCGAAGAGATTCACCAGCAGTTCTTATGGGAAAGTTGCCGAATAGAATGAAGCTGCCGACAATAGTCACACTGACAAGAGATGTTCGCAGCTTTGTAAAAACGTTTCCAAAAGCATTTTGACAAGTCTGTCGCTGTGAATCGATAGGGGATTGAGCAACGCATAAATGTAAACAGACAAACACGGAATTTATCTGCTGATGTCCAAGAATATTACAAAAGAAGCGCAGCATCGGCTTAAACTGCCAAGAATACGTAAGTTCCCCTAAACAAGCTTTTCAACTTTTGCAACCTAACGACTACTTTCACCGCTCTGTTATATAGAGAGACGAAGTGACATAACCACGAATAAAAACATAACATATCGTAAGCAATTAAACAAAAAAAAGTGTAGGTTTTCGTTCTATTATTCGTCGTATCAAACTTAAAATGTAACACTTCGGCGGATATTCAAACTTACCTGCAACATAGATTCATTTTCCATGTGTATTTTCGTGTAATTTCGTGTAATTTCGTGAAAGCTGTTAGGGTTCGTACACTTTTACACCAAAGATGCAATAAAACTACTGTTTTTCGATAAATAACTTCAGTTCAATTATCTACTTTGCATTTTTTTCACTGAAATCGCATGGACCAACACGGTTTGAGAGAAATGCTTAGGGATCAACTGAGCCACACCACTTCACGAAATAAGTGACTTACTTCGCCGGGCACTTATTCTCACTATGGAAGACCTTCGTACTTCGTACTTCTTCTATAATTCATGAAATCTCGATTACTTTTTCAAATCGACGTAAGTAACTTCCATACAGTTTTGAGAAAATTAATTCAGAAGAATCACAACCTGTCTTCTAAAACTGTTTTAAAATGAATCACCTTTTTCACATTTTTTCGCCGTGTACATTGCTTAAATTTTGCATACAAATAGCTCGCATTCAAAAACTAGGGAGTTCCTGTTATTTCCCACAAAAAATTTATTACAAAATGATAAGCCGATTTATTCAGTTACTTTCGACGTTTTTGTACCAGTGTAAAATCGGCTCAAGTAGTGTTTTGTTTTGATTCGTGGTTAAGTCACTTTGTCTCTCCATACAGCGGAGCGGCGAAAGTAGTGGTTAGGTAGCGAAAGTTGAAAATCTTACTTTCGTCGTTTTGTAATTCCGGAAAGTAAACGTTCTAAAAGTGAAAAATCGAGTTGGTTTAGAGCAAAATGCGTAGAATTTCGTCTGCGAAACACGTAGAATCGATAAAGTAAGTTTGTATACTTTTTTGACTTGAGTCTGTTTGAATAATTTTTCGAGAAATTTCCTCAACGATCACGTATTATTGAGAATGTAAACAAAGTTTAATCCGTCGTACAGAGAAAAAACTTGTGCTCATCAATGTGTGCGCGATGCTCGGCGTAATAAACGGTTCCTTTGATTGGTTTTCCCTGCAATGTGAGCAGCTGTCATGATTGTTCGGTCAAAAGGAATTGTGTTTATGTGTTTGGGCTGAATTTTGATGGCGAACAATGAATTTTAAATTAAAATTATATATTTCATCATGCTGAAGGAATGGAGGGAGATGCCCGTAGATCTATATATTCTAGTAAACTTGGAACCACTGCACTACATAAAACACGTCTATTGCACACGGACGCCTGATGTTAGCTGCCTAATTTATGCAAGGGCTGCTGATTTTCAATTTTCGTACATTCCGTCATACGATCAATTCTTATATTTTAGCCATCCCTTCTGTCATGTTGCAGCATTAGTAGCAACAAAAAACATTCACAGTGGTACAGGATCCTATCACTACCGTGGTATTTCTGCTGTATTGCTGTGTGCGTTTGAAATGCAAATATCAAATGCGGGAACACCAAACGCGGTAAGATTTTTAACAAGGAAGGCGAAGTCAAAGATTGATTTTCTTTGCTAGGTTGGCGTTGATATGGCTAATGGTTGCTAAGTATCCTTTGATTACTTTGTGTTACCGCATTTGAAGCTCTGTTAGACTGGATTTCCACATCAAACGCAAACAGCAATATTTGCACAAGAAACGTGAAGGGTCAGATAGTCAACATAACAAAAACAAAAAACAACAATTCGTTTGCTTTGATCGTTCTTCTAAATCAAATGAGAACAAATTCTGCAATGCCTGCTCATAAGTGATAAACTTCACCCCATTTTACGGTATCAGTAAAAACGTAAGTTGGCATTCTGAACCATCTTACCCTACCCAACCAGGCCAGCAACGCAACGCACCGATAGAGACAGAATGAGCCATAAAGTGGCTGGGCTGAAAACGGGGAAACAGCATATTTATTCAAACATTTGCGTATTTGCGTATGCTGATTGCCGCGCTGCGCGACGAATGCTGAATACTGTAGGTTGAAGGTTGGGATTCGATTCGGTTTGGGAGCCTTTCCGGTTTCCTCGTTGCCCCCGTCCCCATCGACCCAACCCTCTTCTCCTTGGCAAATGATTGCTCACAGAAGATTTCAATTGAATCGATAAGCCGGGTGCTGCTCTCAGCATGTAGGTGGTGCTGGTGGTATAAAATTGAAATAAATGCAAATTTCGACATGACAGTGCTCCGACTCGAATGTGTGATTGGTTCGAGTCAAAAAATGGAACATGGTAACGTATAGATACATGTGTTGCTTACATGGCGGTTGTGGGATATAGTCCTTCCAATCGATTTCTGATGAGGTTCTGATTCAGCTTTGGCATTCAAATATGATTTCCGATGTTTGCCCCATTTTCGGCAGAGATATTGATTATTTCAATATTCGTTATTCGTTTTAGTCAAAAAGTATCTAGTTCATGTAAAAATGTGAATATGAATGACTTAAATGGGAATGTGTGGAGTAACAGTTATTGACGGTCAAATGGTTTTCCATAGATTATTAAATAAACTAAAAAAAACTGAAAGGCTGCTTGTAAGGATCTGCTTTTGGTCGAGATTTTCAAACATCAAGGTTGGCAAATGCCCATTCATTATTTCTGGAGGGATGAAAGGAAACACAAAAACACAAATGTAGAGCTCGGAGCTACGTAGCCTCGACAAGTGCAACTTGCATTATGTTTCATATTCTTTTGCGAACGAAGCAACTTTTTCCAGATGTAATTAGGAACAGCCCTTCGGGGTACATAAAATAAACATGAAACCTTAATATTAATAATAACATTACGCCACCCCTCTCTGCTAACATCAACCATATGGCGCATACAAATTAACACCTCGTCCCTTCGGATTACAATCCCTCGTTTCCGCACAGATGAAGAATCGCACTCTCATCGTTCACACACGACGACACGAGGCCCAATCGTCGAATTTAGCACAGCCCATTTAGTTCGACCTCGCGCGATAACGGTCTTTGAATGGGATGGCTTATTGAATCCAATAAAACTCTCATCTTTGCTCTGAGGGCTTTTGATTTAGAAACATGGCATAGCGGCCAACTGCCGACTGACGACGTCAAGGACGAAAGCGATAAGACGGTAGGCAAAGCACCCCTCTTCGCCTGGCTGACTGTGTGGGCTCTATAACAAATGCACGAAAACCATTTTCCCGTATGCGAAATTTACCCGAATGGAGAAATACTTTCAGTGCTACTTTCTACCTATTAAGCATCTGTAACTTACCTCGTTCTAGTTCGGTTGCATATCAATATCAAAGCTTATCATGTTTCATTTACGTTCCAATGAACATGCCTTTCACTCCTTGTTTGACGCTTTTATAGTTCATTGGCTGTTGGAGTAGTGAGTAGAGGAGAAGATTGGCGATTTTGAGGCCGGAAGTTTGATTCTCGTTAATATTTTTGTTTACATTTATTTTTTTCTCAAGTATTTTGTAACAAATAAGTAATTTCGATATAACTTAAGTATATTGCAAACAGACTCCGCCTCTTGCGATTTTTGTGTTGCTATTCAGTACAATTGTAAGTCATATTTTCAACCATTGAAAACTCGGATTAGTTTCAAGAGATATTTTTATTCTTGAATTGAAACAAACTGTACTGCTTGGGAAAATTTTCTGAGAAAATGACTTCTTTTTTCATTCATTCACTGAACATGGTTGCATCTACGAACAAAAAGACGAATCTCTTAATTCTGAAATGGAGGGTTGCTGATTCTCCGGGATGCACGCTTTTTTCCAAGGTTGAAATGATGAATGTTGATAATTGTATCGAAATGAGCAATCAGTTCGATGCTTTAGACAAATTTTCCGAACATTAATTGAAATAGCCTCTAGCCCAGGCTCTTTGATTCAAGTGAGGAAGCAAAGTGTGCCGCCAATCGCGATCAGTTGTTCCGAATTTTGAGTATTTAGGTAGGAGATCTTAAACTCCATCAGGGGACTCAAGCTTTTATTCGAAAAATCGCAGAGAAAGGAGACTGTAGCGTTTTGCCCGAAGCTCTTAAAGTTCGTGAACTTCTTCTCAAACACATTGAAGCATATTTTATTTACTTATGACGACAAAGCTGTACGTTTGTCCAAGGTCGTTTTGAATGATCTCTCAAGTGGCTATAAGACTAAAGAGATCAAAAATGATATAAATGATTTAGGGCCGATTTCTTCACCTTCGCTTAAGCCGTAAACCACGTTTACCCATACGATTAAACCAGGTTTAAGGCCTAAGCGGTGGTGAAGAAACCGCTTATTAGAGAACCAAATCTGGCATTGTTCGGAAAAGGCTTTCTCAAGAATATTCTTTAGTTCATTTTAATAAAAGTGATCTAAATAATATTGAAGCTTTAGTATAAAAAATGATCAGCATAAATAAGCACAAAAACAAAAATTGTTTCAACACTTTTCTTAAAGACGTCCAAAACTGCAAAAGCATTCATATTGTATATTGCAATACCAAATTATCTCAGATTTATGCAGAAAAATGGAAAAACAAGAATATCAAAAAACAAATTCCGGATAATCATCGAGTCTAAAATTCCGAATAATCGCGACACCGGATAATCGCGTCACCGGATAATCGAGTCTCCGGATAGTAGAATCCGACCTGTATTCCAAAAATGTTAGAACAGTTTGTTTCAACATTATCATCATCTTCAATACCGTTATTCCTCACTCCTTATTCCTCATTCCTCGTTCCTCACTCCAACCACTACTCAGAAACGATGTCGGATCCGTTGAATCTGTTGTTTGCTCCTTAGTGGGCGAGCGACGGAATCCGGATCAATTGTGTTCGATTCGCGTTGCGCGGAAGAAATACAAAAACGAAGTGTGCAGGAGAAAAAATAAAAATCGCGTCAGTAGTGTTGGATCCGTTGAATCTGTTGCTTGCTTCTTTGAGGGTGAGCGACGAAATCCGGATCATTTTTGTTCAGTTCGCGTAGTAATCGCACTATCTGTATCGGTCATCCGTGTATATGCTCGCATATTCATTTCATATTATATGTTTATCGTTTACCAAAACTAATCCTTTCCTACATCAAAATTCCCAGTGCTTTCTTGTGGAAGTTCAGAGGACTCCTCAGCTTCCTAAAAGCAAGTAACACGTTAACATTTCCCTCCTATCCTCAAATTGACCTGCAATCTGACGAAGCCGGCGCTGGTATTGTTTGCTATAATAATGAGAGCACCAGTACTTACACACTGAAGATGCTACTGATCTTGAGTAGCACCTGTGTAAGTACAGCTGATCTTGCGATAACGAAGTAGCAATTGCGAGCGGTCAATCATGCTCATGCTCACTCCTCACACCTCGCTTCTTATTCCCCATTCCCAGCTCTACAAACCTCACTCCTCATTCCTCACCTCTCATTCCTCACTACTCACTCCACATTTTTCATTTCTCATTCCTCATTACTCACTCTTCATTCCTCATTCCACGCTCTTCGCTCCTCACTTCTCATTCCTTATGGTTTACTACTATTCCTCATTCCTCACTCCACACTCCTCACTCTTCAGACCTTACTTCTCATTCCTCATTCCTCACGGCTCATTCGTTATTCCTCATTTCTTACTCCTCACTCTTCACACCTCATTTCTCATTCTTCATTCCTCACTCCTCATTTCTCATTCCACATTCCTCATTCCTCAATCGCCACTCCTTATTTCTCACTCTTCATTCCTCATTCCCTCATTCTCCACTCTTCACTCTCCATACCGCACCCTTCATTTCTAACTCCGGATTCCTCACTTTTCAAACCTCATTCCTCAACCCTCATACCACATTCCTCACTCCTCATTCCTCATTCTTCACTCTGCACACATCACTCGTCATTCCTCACTACTCACTCCTATTTTTTCCTTTTATCACGTCTCACTCTTCATTCCTCATTCCTCGTTCTTCGCTCGTCATTCCTCATTCCTCATTTTTTACTCCTTATTCCTCATTCCTCACTTCACACTCTTTACTCTTCAGACCACAATCCTCATTCCTTATTCCTCACGGCTCATTCGTTAATCATCATTCCTCACTTTTCACATCTCAGTCCTCATTCTTCATTCCTCACTCCTCATTACTCACTTCTCATTCCTCACTCCGCTTTACTCAACTCGTCACTCCTTATTCCTCACTCATTTATTATTCTTCTTACTCTTCACACCTCACTCTTCATTCCTAACTCCTCCTTCCTCACTCCTCACTCTTCAAACCTCATTCCTCACTCCTCCTTCCGCAATCTTTATTCCTCATTCTTCTCTGAGAGTTGATTTTCCCTCTCGGGGGAATTGCTTTATCCTCTCGGAGAAATTGATTTACAGTTTTGGGGGAATTACTTTACCCTCTCGGGTGAAACTACAAATGAACTTTAACACTTCACTTTTTGCAAAAAAAAAAAAATAAAATACTAAAATCACTAAGGTGAGCAAATACCTTTAAACTCTAATATGTGTTGCTTATCTTGACAGATAGGCCTATTTCGTCTGCGACTTACAGACTTCTTCAGTGTCGAGTGCTCGACTCTGAAGAAGTCTGTAAGTCGCAGACGAAATAGGCCTATCTGTCAAGATAAGCAACACATATTAGAGTTTAAAGGTATTTGCTCACCTTAGTGATTTTAGTATTTTATTTTATTTTTTTTTTTTGCAAAAAGTGAAGTGTTAAAGTTCATTTGTAGTTTTAAACATACTCTAATAATCCCTCCCAAAGTTTAATATAAAAAACCTCTCGGGTGAGTTTATTCTTGATGTATTTGACCTTATAACAAATCATTTAACACAACACAATAAAGTCGGGTTTATTTGAAGGATTCGCACAATATAAGTATGTAGTTCTAATGGTAGAATTTTATTTGATGAGTGCTCTTCAGGATAGTTCTCAATTCAATACCCTGATAGCCCTACTTAATTTTGCTCTTCTAGAAACCCTTCTACGATTGATTTGGTCTTCACTAATTCTAGCCACCTTTGTAGCCAACAGTTACTGGTTATTCATGCTGATTTTGAATCTGATCATGTCCTTGCTACATTTCGAATATCGCAAGATGCGAATCTCAATCCTATTAGCTCCACTTTCAATTATTTACGAGCTGACTGGAATACATATGAAACATACATCGATAGTAATCTTGATGTTAACATTTCTTTGCAAACAAAACTTGATATTGACAATGCACTTTAACTAATCTCATTGTTGAAGCCAAAGGCATTGCAATACCAAAATGAAAATCAAGTTACTCAGGACTTCATAAGCATTCTCGATCAAGAGAACGTTTTCTCAAATTCCTGGAAGACTGATTTGGAAAAAGTGAGAACTATTATTTAAAAAAAAATAAAAAAAAATATGAAAGCCCCTGGCGATGATAGAATTGTCTACATCCTCATCAAAATACCTCCAGTGAGTATCATTTTTGGTTGATATAAATCAACGACTTAGACTCCTCAAAGTGTAACAAATTTGATTCGTTTCAACAAATCTGAAGGCTGTTCTACTGATCTCATTCTTCTAGACATAGATTACGTATTTGACTTTGTTTGGCATGACATATTGATTATAAAATCAAAAAAATTTAATTTGCCAACAAACATTGTTAGAATAATCCAAAGTTATCTGTCAAATCGTACACTTCAGGTTAGTTATCATAACTTGAAGTTTGAAAGACTTCCTGTACGAGCTGGTGTTTCTCAAGGCAGCATTTTGGCCCAATTTTATACAATATTCTCACATCTGACTTACCTGAGTTACCCCAGGGATGTCAAAAATCTTTGTTTGCGGATGACACTGGTCTCTCCGCCAAAGAACGAAGCATGCGTGTCATCTGTAGTCGATTGCAAAAAAGTTTAGATATTTTTCTTTATGGAAGACTTTTCCTAATGCTTCCAAAACAAATCTTATGAAATTTCCATGTAGACATGTTTCAACGATTTCTGTATCTATATATAGAACCTGTATACAGGTATGTTCCGTTATTATCAACACGATCGGCGATTTTCAGTTGACAAAAAAGGAACCGTGACAAAAACGGAATAATTTTCTTAGACAAAATATTTTATAAATTTGAAATGAAAATTGCAGTTTTGTCAGGATAATACACATTTTCATCATATTAATGCACAGTATTGACGTTTAAGAGCTTTGACGACCATTTAGATTGTTTATTATTATAGGCTCGTAATGAAAGTTGATTGCAGATTCCTATCAATCAATATGATTTTGATATAAATCATTAATAGTTTCAGTTTTCTTAGATAGAATTTCAATAAAAGTAATGTAGAATATTGAAACGATAATCACATAAATGTCCTATGCATCACAAGCTACACCATATTTGTAAAAATAACTACAAGGAAGTGAGGCAAGCTGATCATTTTTTTTAAAGAAAGATTAAACAAGAAACAACTTCTTTTTCTACTGTTCATCCTCATCCTTCTTCTTTTTCTTCTTCTTTAAGGCATTACATCCCAACTGAGAAAGAGCCTTCTTCTCATCTTAGTGTTCTTATGTACACTGCCGCAACTATCAACTGAGAGCTTTTTTGCCAATGTACCGTAATTCGGGGTGTAGTTGATCAGTGGGGAGAAGTTGATCATTCCCGTACCCTCATGTATAAACTGTCAATCCGAAACTATGATGTGATTTCAAATATCACAATTTATGTGATGTCGCTTTACCTGATATGCTTTCACTTGATGTTCCTAAATTATTTGACATTCAAGATAATTATACCACGGAAAACAGAAGTTTTAGGAAATGTTTTATGAACTGTATAAAGACACCATTTAAATAAACTGTTTCATACATTCCATATATGTTCAGTGAACCCAGTTTTTAATTAGCATTGAGGATTAAAATTAATTTTCAGAGAAAAAACATGTTCTTTTAGTGAGCGGGTTACTAATTTCGAAGAAAATTGCATATCTTTACGCGTTTAATGTGATGTATTCTGCAATTAACAACATTTAATTCTAAATTTGACTGATTTATTAAAAAAAAATTGATTATTCGAGTTTTGATTCGGATTTTGTTGACTCAAATTTAGTGAATAACATATCTCTTTAATTTATGAAACCTATCGCAGTTACTGATCAACATCACCCCGGAATCAAGAACTCCAATTCTGAAAAATGTTTCTGTTATTACGATAAGATTTTGTCAAAATTCCGTTTGTAAAATTCGATACCTACACATCCATTCAGTACAGGTTTAAAAAATATTTGGATGATAAATACATGCATCCTACTTGGAATTATAGAACAGAATCTCTCAAAAGTGATGAACTTCACCCCATTTTACGGTACATTTTTTGCATTTTTGGTCACAACCGATTGATGATTAAATGTGGAGTTATGTTGCGAAAGTTTTGCAATTGGAATGAATACTTACACAGTAAGAAAAACCCATGTAAATTTTAGCGTAAAATCATGCACATGAAGGGAATGCCAGAAATGTCGCAAATTTACACGTCACATCGTGTAAAATTACAATAACATCATGTAAGTTTCCGTTAGATATCGTGTAATCTAACATGGACTCTAACCGATTTCACGACAATTGGCATAAATTTACATGATGTTGGTGTAATTTTACACGATGTGTCATGTAAATTTGCGACAAATCTGGCATTCCCTTTATATGCATTATTTTACGCTGAAATTTACATGGATTTTTCTTTCTGTGTATGGTTTCCTGAGCTTTGAATTGCCAAATTTAACATTAAAATGATTGCGGTGATCTTTCTTCTAAAGTTATTACTACCAACTTCGACAAGGATGCACTAATCGCCAATCTAGAACAGCACCATTATCGCATTTTAGCTTTGTACTCAACAAAAAACTACAACTTAAATTAGTTTATTGCCAGTCTATTTGTGATCTTACGTACAGTTCTAAACGCAATGATAGCGGAACGGTAACGGAAAGTGGAACCAGTTCGCCAGCATGAACTGTAGCATGCTTGTCGACCCAGACTAGGTTCACTTTCGTTAACAGCTCAGTTGAGATGGTGTGATTTATGGTGGTGAACCGGTTCCGCTTTTCGTTGCCGTTCCGCTATCATTGCGTTTAGAACTGTACGTAAGATCACAAATAGACTGGCAAAAAACTAATTTAAGTTGTAGTTTTTTGTTGAGTACAAATAATATTAAATAACTGAGAAAGAGGAGACAGCTGGCTTAGATTGCGAGCTCCCAAAAGTTAAGGGAACCTGTCACCAACTGTCACTGGAAAACCAACACAGTTATTACAGATAATTTTCCAAATTTTCTTGTTTGATCTCTGGTTTGCTGGGTGGCCAGAGCAACTCTCGATTGTTTAAAGATGGGCCAATCTTATCCAACAGAACATGCTACGTTTGAAAACTCAAATTGAATAATTGCATAAGAGGAAGCCAAACCTTATTAAATCGTATATGACTTGACATCTACCATGTATCGCAATACATCGTAGATACTCAATATTAACAAAATAGCGAAAATTCAACTCTGTGGCTATTAAAAAGCATTTCAATTGATTCAAAATAAGTATTTAGTTTTTATTCGAAACATTTTGAGAATTTAAAAAAATCAATTTTTTGTGTTGATAAAAACGGAATAATTTGTTGACAAAATCGGAACGTGATAAAAACGGAACATACCTGTATTATAGAATCACTAGAGACTCTAATATACCCGTTCGGGTATTTGTTGTTCGAGTATTTGTCCATCGGGAAAATGGTTTTCGGGTTTTTATCATAGAATCGCCTACCCTCCAAAAAGCAATACAAACGAAATCATTTCAGAATAATATCCCCATTGATTCAAACTGTCGACGACCCTTCCTAGCCAACGACGGATGCACACGCACGCATAGTTACCGAATGCCTGGTGCTGCCACGTGGAAATAGGATTACAGTCGCATAGAACATCAAACACCGACCGAGAGGGAAACGGTTGCGCCACGTGCCCGCCTACTCCCCCACATCTACAACGACAACATCGCATCGCAAAGGATGAAATTGACCTTTAATTAAGTGGCCTTTCGCGACCGGATCAGAGCGTGTCTCTCTCTCCCCCCCCTTTCCGGTTATTATCCGGAACAGCAAGTGGACGACGACGACGACGTCGAATGGAATTATTAATTTGGTTTTGGAAAATTCATCATCAAACGGATTGCTACCATAACGCAACGATAGGGGGATGGCTGGCAAGGCAGAAATTGAATTCATTTCCTATCGCTCGGGGTCAGAGCAATTTCCTATTTCGGGACTGTTTTAAACCGGAAGTTGCCAGCACCGATGCGTGTGTGTATGACGTGACCAATCATTTGCTGGACTGATTGAAATGCGTGGCGCTCTAAATAAATAAAACGACACTGCAGAGCTTCGTCGGCGAAGGACAGTTTGCAACGGGAGGGACACGTTGGCGAAGAGGGACATTTGAGTTGATTTCGAATTGAATGAAGTCTGTAATTTAATTTGAAACGCTGAAACTGTTATAAATAATATCTGTTTTGTATTTAACACAGTTTGCCTACAGGAATAAGTATGAAAATATTATTTGCTTTCAAGGGTGTGTATGCTTTATACTAAGTACAGGTATAAAGTTTTTATAATATGAGTTTTTTCCAACATATTGTAAAACTATTGGCTTTACGATGAATCTGTATCTCTGATGATTTTGTTAGAATGCATATCATACGCCAACTTCCCTGGATATCTGAACATAGTATTTGCAGGTGAACCAAACGTTAGTTTCTTTTACTACAGAAATCATTAAATGGGATTTAATAGTTTTGCTCCTTTCAAATCTCCAGAAGCAGATGACATTTGGTCGGCGTTAAGTCAGAGTGGACCAAGTGTAAAACTTGAGAAAATGAGCTTATTCTTCCATTAGATGCGAAATTACCTTAACTCCATTTCACTTTGATCGGATTTGATGAATGCGGTAAACTGCGACAGATATGTAACAAATTTACTTTGGAAGATCAATAAATTCCAGCAGTGTGCAGTCAGAGTGGACCAAGTCCTTGTTACCATAATAGCGAAAATGATCAGCGCGCTGAGGAATGCGAGGAAATGAAAAACATTTCAAGAGATTTGTCAGATTTTTCAACATCGAATGACTCTTCTACTTATCCATCAATAGAAATTTATGAATATTACTTAATTCGATGCATATGATTTTGATTTTTGACCATTTACCATATTTAGATGGGTGGTCAGAAATTGCAACTATTTCTGTGCAGACAGAGCGGACCAAGTGTTGAAAAGCAATGAACTGATTGATTATTGCATTTTTTTAGTCAGTTTCAGAGTCCGATAGAAGTTTATGGTAGTTCTATGGTGTATGTATGGAATGTGCTAGAACCCGCTTATTGGACCAGTGTATTTTGGTCGGTACTCAAGACTACCATGCAAGCATTAAATGATTGATATTTTCCTAGAAATTGATCAGTCAGAGTGAACCAACTCACTAAACGGTGGTCTTTAGTTCAGTCAGAGTGGACCAAGTACACATAGTCCATCAAAAAAATCGTTCTTTCAGATGTTTTATATATCTGGTCAGTTTATCTTAAAAGTAGGACGTACATCGCATGAAAAAGCAGTTTTAGACCAATCATGTTTTCTTGTGAAGTGCCTGGATTGCATTATCGATTACCGTTAAACGGGGTAACTCGCAACAGCAGTGAAACTTACAAATCATCAATATGATACCGAATAAATGTTTTTGGTAACGTGAAGCAATGTTTTATAATTCATTACAACCGTTATAATCTGAGGTTGTGTTTCTGTTCTTGTTGGTTTGCTGGAGATCAAAATCATATTTCACGCTTGGTTTCATGAAAACACCCAGGTAATCAACAAGCACTTAAAAAGCACTCTTTAGCAGTATATGCGCCTTTACTGCTGGTCATTAAATGTTAGCAAGCCGTTTATACGCCTAAAATGATACTGAAATGCAGATTTTGGCCAGATATACGGCTGATACGGCCTTCAGAGATTTCGTGTTCGGCTGTCAAAAATGATAACGTCCAGAATAGACCTGTTCATATTTGTAAAAATGTCTGGAAATCTGCCGCTAAAGCTGGATTCTGCATTCTCATACTAAGAAAAATGTCTGGTCCAATTTCCTGCTCATTTGATAAAGATTTCAGTATGGTTCAAGCTGTTTTGGGCTAATTTCAAGATTCGAAAAATCATAACTAGCATGTGGAAAATAAAAAAAAAATACTTGCTATTACCACTATTTGAAAGCTAATTCTATTCTGTTAGAGTTTGTCGAACACGCTGATAAGATTAAATTGAGTATTAACATTGTTTGATCGAGATTTGTTCTCTGAGTTTTCTGAACATATATGGTATACAGAACACACATTAATATTAGTTTGTCAGGCCCTTGACAACGGGAATCGAACGTTATAAATTTATAAATTCATTAACGATTGACAGTTTACATGTTGCTTTTGGCAATACATTAATGCAGAACGTAACGCTTATTGCGCAAAACAAAAATATATATTTCTCTCTTTCCTCCTTCAATCGTTCGTGCCTCTATGTCTTACCTTAAGGCACAAGTAAAATGGGGCAAATGTCACTATGAATTAAGGAAAGGCAATAAGAAAAACTTACACATTGTGTATTATGGGTCAAGAAAGCCCCAGGAAATCCCAAAAAAAATTCAAAAAAATTTAAAATGATTACTTAAGTATTCCTCGCGAAGATATTTTCAGAAATTTCTCCGAAGACACTTCCTGTGATTTCTCCTCATTTTTCAAAGATTTCTCAAGAGGTTTTCACCTGAAATTCATCCGAGAAAATCTACAATAATCTCTACAGCGATTCCTCCGGAGATTCCACTATGGAAATCACAAAGGTTTCCTCTGGGAAGAAGTTTTGTTCACTATGGGTTTTGAGACCAGCTCCAATACGGCTCCAGGAATATTTTCAACAATTCTGTCAGGAGTTTCTGTAGGGATTCTTCCAAGGATTATTGCAGGGATATCTGCAGAAAAATCTCTTCATGAATTTTTCTAGAAAATTCGTAAGGAGTTTTCGCAGGAATGCCATTAGTAAATCCTTCACAGATTCTTCGAGTAGAATTTTTATTAACATTTCTCCAGGAATTTCTCCAACGGTTCTTCCAGGAATCCTTCGAGATATTCCTCCAGGAATTCTTCAAGCGAGTTATTCTGATATTCTTTTAGAGTTTTCTCCAGAGAGTCCTTCAAAGATTCATCCAGGAAAAACTTCATAGGGACCCTCGCAGAGATAGCTCCAAATATTTCCCCAGATATTTCATCAGAAATTTTTTCATGGATTCCACCAAGGATACATGCAGGGGTTTCTCCAGGTAGTCCTCTTCAGGACTCTATGGATTCCTCTACGGATCGCTCTTAGGATTCCATCAGAAATTCCTTCAGGGATTCTTTACTTCACGATTTTTTAAGGGATTCCTCCAGGAATACCTTCTGAAAAATCGCTACGAGAATACTCAGACGTATTTTCCAAGTAATCTTCAATGGATTACTCAGAAATTTCTTCAGAGATTCGTTTTAGCCTTTCAAAAATTCCTCCGGGGATACCTTCAAGAACTTCTCTAGCAATTTCTCCAAAGATAAACCATCGAATCAACCTCCAGGAATTTTATCAGAAAATAATCCAAAAATTTCTCCTAGGATCACATAAGAAAGTTTCTACCATGATTCCTCTTGATTAGACTCACTCATGGACTCTTCCAGATATGAGCGGTTCCATTTGTATTTTTTGATTTGGCTGAAATTTGGCATATGCCTTCTTTATACCCAAAAATGCCTATTTGCATCATCGGTTCGCCATTTTTACCCTAGCGTTACTTTTGAGAAGGGCCTCAGAAAAAAAGCCTTAACAATTTTCAAAAAATTAAAACTCAGATACTATTTGTCTGATCGGTTTGGTGTCTTCCGCAAAGTTTTAGATTATTGTTGGAACTATCTGGAAAAATATACATATTTAGACCATATTGAAAAATCAACCTTTTTTTAAAAAATCAAAACTTTTTTGTCCATGATTTCTCCATCTTGACCCACTGTGCAAAAGACTTCATTTTTTGTCTACTTTAACAAATAATAAAATAAAAAAAATCCAAAATACGATTTTTAAGAAAATTGATTTTTAAGTTTTATTTTCGATATATATAAAATTACAACATTTTTTTTACAGTGTCTATTTTTTTCCAGATATTCCCAACAATAACCTAAAACTTTGCGGAAGGTACCAAACTGATCGGACAAACCGTTTCTAAGTTATATTTTTTTGAAAATTATTAAGTATTTTTTCTTAGGCCCTTCTCAAAAGTAAGGCTAGAGTCAAAATGGCGAGCCGATGATGCAAAAAGGCATTTTTTGGCATAAAGAAAGCATGTGCAAAATTTCATCCAAATCAAAAAATATAATGAAATTTGGGAAAAAAGTCGTCATTTTCTGTGGAACCGCTCATATTTCTCCACCGATTTCTGCGGAAATTTCTCATACAAGGATTTCTCATATTTCCAGGGTTATCTCCAGAAACTTATATGCACGGATTTCTATGGCATAATCTTCACAGTGATTCTTCCACGGATCCTTCAAGGATAACTCAATGTATTTCTGCAGGGATGCCTCCTGAGATGCTCCCAGGGATATCTCCCGAAATTTATCCAGGTGTTGTTTCAAAGATCCGTTCATCAATTAACTCAGGTAACCTTTCATTGATTCATTCAGTATTTTTCCCAAATAATCCTTCGGAGATTCATACAGGAATCTCTCCAAAGATTCTTCCAGTGAATTACCCAGTAATTTCTTCAGAAATTCCTCAAAGAATTACTCCGGAAAAATTTCATAGGTTACTCTAAATATTTACCCAGAGATTTTATCAGGAATTCCTCCAGATTTTTCCACGGGTATTTATTCAGAGACTCTGAAGCATAATTTTTCGCGGAATCTTAAGAGGTCTACCTGGGGAAATGTCTGCAAATATGATTGAAGGAATTTCTGTACAGATCACTGGAGAAATAACAGGAGTAATACTTTAAGGTTCCTGAACTGCCCATACTCGCATAACAGTCCCATTTATATATGAAATCCCATATAATATGGGACTGTTATGCGAGTATGGGCAGTGAAGGAATTCCTGAATAAAGTCAAGGATTTTTGTAGAGCTTATAATGGACGGATTTCACGCCAACTCGACAAAGGGATTGGCAGCACCCCTTCAGAATTCAATGAAACTTTCTGGGTGTGAAGACTATGTGAAACTAAGATACTTTGCACATTTTTTTTTCAAAATAGATCTAGGCTAACATTTGGAAAGGGTCAAAGTTATTTTTCCTTTTTTTTTATAAGCCCGTTTAACTCGAAAACGGTAAGACCTTCAAAAAAGTGTTGAATGGGGGACTGTTGTGAAATTTCCTGAAGTTTAAGAAAAAATAAATATTAAACTTATTCAGTGAATCCCCCAAATAAAATGTAAATATTCATGTACAGATACTACGTTTTAGGATATATAGCAATGATAAAAATAATAATGCACGATAAAAAAACATAGCACGACTTTTTTTTTCAATAGCATAATATTGACCCTTTCCAGACACCTGTTAAAATTGGCTTTAACCAAATCAGAAACGAAATATTATCGTGATATCTTTCCAACCATAAAAAAAAACCATCGGATTGTTAGACGGAGTTGATTTTCTCATAAGCGGTTTGGTGCGAGATCAATTGTATTTAATTAAAAAAAAACTCTTGTATAATTACTTTCTTTTTCTTTTAAATACTCCCAATAAAACAAATATAATCTATTTTGTGATTAAAGCTCATTTATCACTTGAAAATATGATCATATTAGACTATTTAGAGCGAAATAAAAATAAAATAAAAAAAATGATTTCGGACTTAAAAAATTCGATGTTAGAAAAACTTTTTTCCCTAAAATATGCTCTTCCCGAAGGAGTTCTCCAATCAATATCTTTAAAAATGCATCATTTTTTTTCCTAAAATTTTCTTCGTTGATTCCGTTTAAAAAACATTATTTTCTCAAGATGTCATATGACTTTCAAATCATACAAAATGCCCATCATCCATCGCTGCACACTAACATCATTTTGTAGACCCCATAAGTATCATTGACAAAAATTCCAAAATGCATCACCAATGGCATTTTAAAAGACATAAAATGTCTAGCTTGAGGAATGAAATCCCAATGTAATATTCAAAAGATTTTTTCGAAGAATGTCTGCATGTATATTTTGAACAGATATATTTAGACATTTTTCTAGCAAACTTTGAAGGAGTGGCCGGAAATTCTTTGGAGTAATCACTGTAGAAATCACTGGACGAATTGTTAGAAAATACTCAAGTGAGTATGTCTAGCAAAACTGTGCTATAATTATTGCTGTACGATATTTTGGAGAAATGCATAGAAAAGAGCATCAATAAAATATGTCACGCAAAAATACCCATTTTCAACCCTCCATCACCTCTCTATCACTTTTCACATGAAACCTTCAAAAAATTTGTATGGATTGTTATGCTTCCCCTCTTGACGTACTTTATGGGTAGCCCCAGCGATTTCTTTGGAACATTCCAGGAAAAACCTTGAAGGAATTCCTGTAAAAATAGTCAGCAGAATTCATGAAGAGTTCCCGGAGCATGGTATATGATATCGATCAGAATATTAGAGCGAGTTTTAACATGACTGACCATGTTTTCCGGAACCATTTTACGGAAATGGTCATATTTCTGAAGATTTCCAACCAATCTTGTTTTATTAGTTATTAGTTCTAGTTTCTAGGAAAATAGTAAACATCTATCCAACTTTACACCGCACAAAAATACAAGTGACAAAAAAAATGACATTTAGACATGACCTCGGAAAATCCGGAACATCTCCGGTGTCCAGTGGCCAATATGCATGGCCAAGCATGTTCCTGAAAGTAGACCAAATTTGCCGTCGACTGCTTCTAGATGCATCCAATTTCATCAATTTTTCATAAAGTTATGAGCATTTGAATTTAGGCAAAATTTTGCCTATCTCAATCATTTTGCCTATCCCCTGTAAGCTATAAGACATCGAAAACTGCATGAAGTGTTGAACATTTTCGCCTAATTATTCACTTCTTAATTCCGTTGTCGTAAAACTCAGTTGGTTAATCGACAAAGCTGCAAAACGCTGAGCCAACGTCAAATTGGGAAAACGATACGCAAAATATCGAAAAATACATCGCGATTGAACATTGAACGCCTAATCTGCGGTGACACCGCAGTCCGCTAGAGAGACTGTCAAAACATTTCAAAAAAGCTTTACAATTAAAGCCATTTCCCGCATTGAGTCACGCCCCGCAGTTCTGATCGTGCGCAATCTTAATACCAAGCAAATCGCGCCATAAGCTTCCGTCGCCGCCGGTCGGTCACCTAATTTGGCAATCAACCCTCGATACGGCTTAGTCAGCTTAGCAATTGATCCATCGGTAGATTGTAAGATTAGCAGCGCCATAACTGGAAATATTGAACTGCGTCGTCGCCATACCGCAGTTAATCGCATTCAGATAACAAGCAGAACCAACTCAAGAAAGTGTAGCCGCCCCAAGCCTAGATGGCTCAACGAAGGAAACCCCACTGCTTTCGTCACTACTGGGTAGGTAGGTCAATTCATCCACGCGGCGTGTCTGGTAGGACGATATTAATAAAAAATAAATAAATAAAATAGGCATTGCCAAATCTTTCACTATTCAAAAACATAGATTTTAAGCTTCACGTATTTCTTTAAATTTTATGTTTTGTTCCTTGAAGAACATTATTTTAAAATGCAATCATTTTAGAATACAGTTGTATTGCTCTCAAGGAATATGTTAAGAAGTCAATGACTCCAGTAATTCTGATCTTTTCGATGCAATTCTAATATTGATGTTTCATCAAACTGATTAGTTTTAATATAATGATCAATGATACAAATATTTTGTTATTTTGAATGCTTGGAGTACATTTTCCTGAAATCATTAAAAAGCACTTGTTCCAGTCTGACTTAAGACCGACCAATAGAACCAATAGAACAGTATCAAAACTGCCTTATCTGCAACATCACCACATTTGTAGTAAAACCAATAGTCCAGTAGGAACAAATGCCAGTTCTCTGCTGTCTCACTCCATAGCGATTTGAAATAAGGGTAAAAAACTGCAATTAAAACGGCAATCATTAAACCTTATTTTTATGAATCGCACAATAATTATATACTCTTCATACTAAATTCAGCTGAATACTACAAATCAATGACGCAGCCATTACTTCAGAGCTTTTGCTGCTCGCTTTTGTTTAAGTGTCGTGTGACGATTTGCAGTTGTCGTTACCGTATACTCACAATTATATGGAACTTTATTCATCTTGGCCATTTGAAGTTTTATTATGCAATCAACAGATGACAATACCGCAGACAGACGTTCAAGTTTGTTCCTGCTTAACGTTCAACGCTCCGTCATCGTAATCATCGTCATCATCGTAAATTTTGAAATCACTGACGGATCCTGCCCCCTTAAAAGTCTGTCTGCGGAATAGAGATAGAAAACTATAGAGGACGAATGTCGCTAGGTGTTCCCTTTGTTCTCGCTCGGAAACATGTCGGGTACTGTCAAATTTCATACATTTTCGCGTTGACATTTTTAGCCCGCCTATATCCGCCAGCAAAAGATGTTCCGATAGCGACGCCAGCAACATTCTTCTACTATAGTATATAACCTCTATTGCCTATTGCACGGGGACGTCATAAGAAAATCGCTCTCTGTCCCTTCTTCGAGAAATCTGAAAACAACGGTGCCAATACCTGTCAAATTTGACAGGTTCTGGCACCATAGTTTTCAAGTTTTATTGAAGAGCGAAAAAGAGAGTATTTTGCAGTGAAATGCCTGATTGTCTGCGGCAATACTAGGGCTGTTGCACAGAGAACAAACGTACATCTTTAATCGTCAGCGTGTGTAAAGCTTTGTACTGGTCATATCAAAGTATGTCGTTATGCTCCTGTTACGCGGCGCTGTCATCAGAATAGGGTAGCTTCAATTCCGCCGCTCTATACATTTTGGCGCTAGTGTCACCATCAAAAATTGCCACTTGTCGCTAGCGTTGCTTTGTGTGCTAATGTATGTTGACGTTACTACTGCCATCGTGTGGTCGAAAGGCATTTGTATGTCGGGCTGTCTGCGTTGGCGGCTCTGATGTTTGATTCTAAACTTTACACATGATTTTGATGGAGTTTTGTTCGAGCCCCAATGTTCTCTGTGGCTGTAGTTAATCCAACCTATCGTTTTGTTGGTGAGTTGCAATGACGATGCTGCGCTACACGATAAGTTGTTCATCTGTAACAACCAGACAGTTCACCCATTCATCCCGAGGAGGATCGTGTTGAGTGGATGAGATGTGAAGGAGAGCGAAAGAAAGAAAGCACAACAGTCTATTTTGACGGCACCACAGAAAGTGTGCGCACCGCACGGAAAGAGACTGGCGCTTATTATAAATTGCGTTGGAAACAGGACTCCCCATTAGCACAGACAAACAGACATCACACTCTCATCATTGTCCATCGACCACCGGTCTATTCAAATATATCGTAGGTGGTCAACCCACCACCCGCAGCGCTCGCATCATTTTTGTTCGCGTTTGACGTTTACACACTACCGCGCCATCTGATGGCCCATCAGCCAAACACACCGATTTTAGCATTGAGCGAACATGTTCTCTCGACTATGATTTTGATCGCGATTTGTTCTAAGTGTTACGTCTGTTTGTCTGTGTCATAAGCGAGGAATCGTAAATAAGAGTGCGCGATTACGTCGGATCAGTTTGGTTTGGAGAAGAAATAAGAACGATCCGACTTAATCTCGCACTTTTATTCGCAATCCCGCACTTCTAACCACTTATAACAACCTATTTTGTGCACTATTCCGCTATCGGAATATGTTCTATGCTTTGGTCGATGTAAAAGTTTGTTCTAAAAGCAGTTCCACATATATTGCAACATGTTTCCGTGTAAAATAGTAGACAATAAAACTAATTTAATTCAAATGATTTGAAATTCTTATCAGTACAAACACAGGGAGGAAATGTTTATGCGGGATGCGCATAACGAAAAAAAAAATCTTCCAGAAATTACTCTAGAATTATTTGGGAAATTTCCCTGGGATTTTTCCTTAAATTTCTCTTGAATTCTTCTAAAACCCCTCTGGGATTTTTGTGGAAATCTTGGGATTATATCTGATATATTTCTTAGTTCTTCTGGAAATCTCGGTATTCTTCCAGATATCGCTCTGGAACTATTAAAAAAACATACGGGTCCTTTTGGTATTACTTATGGCATTCTTCCGGACATCCCTTTGTGGTTCTTCTGGCCACCTTTTTTGAGATTCTTGCAGGAATTTCTCTCTGATTTTTGCGTGTATCTCCTTGGCTTTTTATTTTGAATTAATGATAATTAAATTATATCGGAAAGGTGTACAGGTCGGACTCGATTATCCGGAGACTCGATTATCCGGGGACTCTATTTCGATTATCCGGAATTTTAGACTCGATTATCCGGAAATTGTTTTTTCTGTTCTTGTTTTTCAATTTTAATGCATAAATCTGAGATAATTTGGTATTGCACTATATAATATGAATGTTTTTGCAGTTTTGAACGTATTTAAGGAAAGGGGGGTTTGAAATTGTTTTTTTTGTGTATGCTGATAAAATTTTCGTTTTTCTTGTAAAGACTCCTACTGTTCCTAGAAATAATTTCTGGTAACGCCACCGCATCATATAGTCAAAACAACGAAAGAAGATAATATTTAAGTTCTTTTATCGGAGATTTCAATATATTTTTTAGTGTTTCGATTATCCGGAGTGAAAAAAAATCGATACCTCGGATAATCGAGTCCGACCCGTACTACGGAAAGTTCTACCGAAAACCTTGATGCAATTTTTCCGGATATTCCTAGAGAATTCTTTAAAAAAATATCCTACTACTTTACTAGAAATTCTTCAGGAAATATTTTTCAAAATGTTTCTAAAGCTATTCTGGAAATACTCCTCGGATTCTCTTGAGAATGCCTCTGGATACTTCCGGAAATCATCCGAGATTAGGCTTATTTGATGGTATCCCTTGGGAGGACATGTCCTCCTTTTTGATCATGTGTCCTCCCGTCCTCTCTTAGACTGAAAATGTCCTCCTTTTTCAGAGTGAGCAAATATAATATTTGATAGCCATTCACATCTTTTCCTTCTGTATTTTTTATTTTTTTTTTTTTAATATTTCTGTCTTGAATAAACTTTGTTGAAGATGCAATTTGAAAAAAAATGGGTGTAATAATAGTTTTCAAGTTTTTAAACTCTTCTATTATTCAAATCGCTGTTGTTTTTATTAAAAAGCGAAATGTTTCCCGATTTTTTTTATTTTGTTTTTGTTTTTGTAAGATTACACTACTTTTGAATTGTTTTCGGAGTATTGTTGATATGCTTATACTTTATAACTTGGAAGTCAAGCACACCCAATACGGTTACCCTTAATGTATCGTTATCCAGAATGTTAAAACCCCGAGAGTACTCTTATCCTGAATTTCTGTAAAAATATATGGCTAGTGAATTATTTGGGGTTAAAGTCAATTCCGGGATCAGTTGGGTGCGATAATATCTGATTTTATACGGGTTGCTAGCATTTGGGATATTGCAGAAGAATCAATGGCATCTGCGTCAGCCTACTAAACAGAAGGCCATGATTTCAATCCAATGACCATATTTTACAGAAAAAAAAAGTTTATGAAACCTGTTGCAAGGACGTAGCCAGAGCATTTCTCAATTTTGTAAAAAATAAATCAATGTCATCCTTTTTCAAAGCCAATCACACTAAATGTCCTCCTTTCTTAAATTTTCATCTGGTAAGCCTAGGTAAGCCTATCTATAGTCCATTTTACGAGACGTTTTTGAACAGCTGATCGCTTATTTTATGAATGAAATTTTGACAGTAGGCGGTGTCGTAACATGTGAAAGTAACAGCAATATCATCAGTGTTGCCGTTTCGTAAAATGGACCATCTGGTTACAGTAAAGGGGATCTTGTCTTATTAATGTTAGATCAAAACATTAAAAAATTTAATAATAATTTCGTCCAGATAACTATTTCTTATAAAAAAATAATTGTTCGGGATCCTTCGGTAGATTTTTGTTAGTAATATGTACAATAACAGCAAAAACCCTGTATTTTCGAAAATTGAAAGATTTTGAGACGCCATTTTTTTGTAACAAATCTTAGCCGTATACACGCCGTGATCCAGTCCAGAAGGTGCGCTGCCGTGGCAACGTGACTGCGATTGTTGGACTTTGGAACTGTACCGTGTTCGCCTTCTTGGGTTGGCCAGAATTGAAACCACCCAAGGGCAGTAGCCGGCTAAGACGTACCAACCTATTTTGAACGGGCAAACAGGCGTAAGGCGGTAGGCAAAGTTTCTTATCTCCCAGGGCGTGTTTGCTTCTGGCGGTGGGTGCAAAAGTATGAAACATTGCCTTCGTAACCACCAGGCAACGGTCGTGGACGTTGGTCTAAGTATGGAATTTCTTCAGAGAAACATAGCGTGAGATAAGGGATAATGAATGGCAATTCAGGTGTTGTATTAATGTCCAAGGGGGCTGATTTGTGTATTTGGTTTGTTATCACATCGAGTTGGCAATGTTTTTGAACCTTTGTTTTAACAAATGGCATCAGCTGACTGTGATCAGCTGTCGAAAACACTGACTGGTGACTGGCTGATAGGAAGGCATTGTGCATTTCGTTCAAGCATGAAGATTTACAATGATGTATTTATGGCTTAAAATTGGTTTTCTTAGCCTAGTACCTGGATGCGATTCACGAACTTTCTACGCTAAAAATTGTCTTAACTTAATAATTATTATTATTGTTCAAAACCACCCTAGATATTAAAAAAAATAATGTAATGTTTGAAATGACACTAATAAAGGAATTAAATAGAAAAACTAACTCTATAACTGCAATAATTACTGAGAAACTCGTTCGTTTCTTTCACGAATATAAAAGTAATGGATGCTCAAGATGTACTACGAGTTCACCTTCAGGCGTGCCCGGAAAGATACTGTGTCGTAAAACTGGAAAACTTTTCTCTCCGTATAAAGTTATAAGCATCGTTTGGAAATAATTAAAAGCGAAGTAAAGTTACCATAGTTCGAGTACAGATCCAGCAGTGGGCTGAATCTTGTGGGTTGCATTATTCCTCAAGCCAGAATTGCGAAGCCAGCGCAACGGTAAAGAATGCGTTTCCGAAAATTCCGTTTCCGTTGCGATAAGTGTTGGAAACAATGTTATGAGAAGTAAAAATTTTTGCGAGCTCAAAGCTCTTATAAAAGGGCATTCTTCTCGGCTCGGAATGAAAACTTCGCATCGGGAATGACTCAACCCAAAGCGAACGTCCATAACGTAGCAGAGGGGGAAAGTTTACGTGAGCGGACTTGAATTGAATTTTCCTTCTGCTCCTTGGGTTGGGGATGTGAATGTTCTCTAGAGGTATTCCAATTCCAAACTATAACTCTCTTCCCATTCCTATTCTTCGAGCTCCGACCAACTCTTACGTGCACTGTTTCTTCGGTCACGTTGGTGTGGGTTTGAGGTTGAAATAAAGTTGGAAAATACGGCCACTTATGTTCAGTTTTATGACTTTTATGGAAAATTCCAATGCACTCAGAGAATTCTTCGCTTGACGGCGACTGGAGTGTTTGCTGTTCCGTATGGCATTTCACCTTTTCATTTCAAGTTGGTAAGTCAATCCGTAAGAAGACGAACGCCATATAAAATCGAGTGGATGCAGTTCGATGTTTCGTCTCACTCTCAGGCGTATCGTGTGTCACCGTGATGCACTTGTTTGACGACAAAAACCTAGACTTACCAACCCTGCTCTAAAAGTTCAAATTTCCACTGCATCCGTCCCCGAGGGAGAATTTGATCTATCAAAGCCATGCTCATGTTGCACTTTTGCTTCAAACCAATCAACTTTTGTAGTCGTCGTACGAAAGCGAGACTATTCATGCGTACATCCTGATTAAAGCATTAATATTAAGAACTGAGACAGACACTTTTTCATCTCTTTGGACCACGATTCAAAATCATCGTTCATCCCTAGGGAGTGGAAAACGAATCCTTCTTTCACAGTTCATCATTTAGAATCCGACCAAAGCCTTAAAAACCACAACGGAAAAAAATATTGAATCATGCTCATTTCTTTGGCATAATTTATACCGTATTTCTCAAACCCCCTCCAACACGCGGACAGTGGATATCTTCAGAGAGCTGCTATTAAGTATTTCCATGACAGAACGCCAATCGCGTAGACACTATCTTTTCCAAATTGAATGAAACTTTGCATATATTATTCATGTATATTCGTTTTTGTTCGATTCCACAACCAACTAATGACAGGAACACTAGCGTACTGAGAAGAATTCAAAACAATCAAAGGTTTACAGTAAATCTTGTAATAACCTTTCTTTATTCAAATAGCAATCCAACAAAACTTGTACTTTTCTCCATACTCTAGACAACAATAACATCCACATGCACTTCTCAATGTTCTTTAACCCGTATACTGCCCATATTCGCATAACAGTCCCATGTCGACTTATGACCATTTTGCGATTTTTGCACAAATCAGCTCAACATCGTCAGAACCCCAATAAAAACTGCTAAAATAGAAGCCTTTGTTTCTAACTTTTCATGGAACCATACTAGAAACAAAATTGTTTTATAGTAAATTTGAGCCATCCCGGTGACCCGAAAATGGTCATTTCTAGGGTCAGTCAAATGCAGGACGCATGGTTATCTTATTCAATAGTTTCCAAATGGTTTACGCTGACGCTTTTTTCTCTAAATTCCATGATAAGGTGGTCACATTATAACCGATTTCGGAAACTATCTGTAATTTGAAATTTGCCTACCTACAGCTCAGTACTCTTTTCATCCGACCTCACCCAGTGACCCACCACAATATCTCCAACCACAGGAACATTCCCGAGATCAGTAGGCTGCTTTTAGAAACTCGATATGTGTACGACTATGCTGACAAAAAATAGTTGAAATCCGATAAGTATTCGCTGAGCTATGAGAGTTTTAGTATTATTTCTTTCATTCAGGCCTATATGGGTTAAGGACATTGGAGTCTTTCATTATCCTACCAGGGTCGGACACTAAACTGAATAGCGCCTTCTGATCAGGGATTGAATCCTGAGAAAATTGAGAGAATCGCTCACGTATCGCTCTCTGTAACTATCATAACATGCTGCACATTATGAGAGACTGTTAATCGTATACTGCTACAACTTTGATCAGATTGGGGGGACAGTAGTGTATGATAAAACCCCTCTAAACATGCTCTAATCCTGGGGGACACTATTGCTATTGGAAGTTCGTGGATTGTTTATCGTGCCAGTAAAGAAAAATAGCTATCCCCAACGGTAAACAAGCGAGTAAAATGGGTTTTATCATCGCTCTCTCTTTGGGGCTCTCGCTCGCTGCTTCCATTTATCAGACTTGTTACACCTTGCGATACAATGACGATCGTGGACCGCAACAGATGGGATGTTTTTTTTGCTTGCTTTGATCGTGCTTCATACTCAAATGAGAGCGAATTCTGCAAAGCCTGCTTCTGATTTTTTACCAGTGCACTGTGTTTTATTTCGTCGATTTCATGCGCTTTTTGAATAGCGCCCAAACCGTTGATTTTAGCGATATAGTTTGTTCGGAGAAGTTTCTTGGTATATTAAAGCGCATCTTCTGATGAAAAAACTTTTGTGATCAATTGGCTCGCATTGGCAGACGCGTGATGATCGACGGGGATGAGTTCGAGGTGGTGGACGAATTTGTATGCCTCGGATCATTGATAACGTCAGATAACAACTGCAGCAGAGAAATTCGAAGACGCATCATTGCCGGAAGTCGTGCTTACTACGGACTCCACAAGACCTTGCGGTATGGTAAACATCACCTGCGGACGTTTAGAAGTAATCATACCATCTACCAGAGCTGCGGCAACACACGTGAGCTGGGAACAGTTTTCATAGTGATGAATGATATGCAAAGACACGTGATCGGATGGTGACCGATCAATGAACGAATGTGCAAGTTAAGAATCAAAGGCCGATTCTTTAACTTCAGCATAAACATTCCGAAAGCACTGATGATGACAAGGACGCATTTTACGCGCAGCTCGAACGCAAGTACGACCGCTGCCAAAGCCACGACGTCAAGATCATCGTAGGAGATTTGAACACTCAGGTTTGCCAGGAGGAGGAATTCAGACCGACGATTGGAAAGTTCAGCGCCCACCGGCTAACGAACGAGAACGGCCTACGACTGATAGATTTTACCGCCTCCAATAATATGACCATTCGTAGCACCTATTTCCAGCACAGCTTCCCGTATCGGTACACCTGGAGATCACCTCAGCAGACAGAATCGCAAATAGACCACATTTTGATAGAGGGACGGCACTTCTCCGACATAACCGACGTCAGAACGTGGTGCTAACATTGACTCCGACCACTACTTGGTGATGGTGAAACTGCGCCCAAAACTCATCAACGATGTATGGTACCGGCGCCCGCCTCGGTACAATCTAGTGCGACTGAAACAACCGGATGTCGCCAATGCGTACTTGAGGCAGCGTTGCCGGATGAGGGCGAGCGCGATAGGGCCCCTTTTGAAGACTGCTGGAGGACGGTCAAAGCAGCCACTAACGACGCTGCCGAAAGCATTGACGGATATGTGGAACGGAGCTCAAGAAACGATTGGTTCGACGAAGAGTGCAAGGAGGTTTTAGAGAAGAAAAATGCAGGGCGGGCTGCAATGCTGCAGCATGGTACACGACAAAACGTGGAACGATACAGACTGAAGCGGAAACAGCAAACCCGCCCATTCCATTCCGGGACAAAAAGCGCCGCCTGGAAGAGGTGGAATGCCAAAAGATGGAGTTGCTGTATCGTTCTCAAGAAACGCGGAAGTTCTATCAGAAGCTCAACACATCCCGCAAAGGCTTCGTGCCGCGAGCTGAAATGTGCCGGGATAAGGATGGGAGCATCTTGACGGACGGACGCGCGGTGATCGAAAGGTGGAAGCAGCACTACGATGAACACCTGAATCGGAGCCGAACTCATCAAAATGGGCCCGCACAGGTTGGCCGCTTGTCTGCATCGGCTGATAGTCAGAATCTGGGAAACGGAACAAGGCGTTATTGCTGATGGCTTTGGAAGTTTGATTTTTGATGCACTTTGTCCATCACACTTTTTTCTTGTGCACACACAGTTGCCAGAAAACAAAATGTAAATTTGTCAATTATTAAACTTTTTATATGAAACACTTTAAAAAGTCCATGCGACTGGCAACTCTTCTCATCTGTTCGACAACAATAAAAAGAAGTAGCAAGTCAATAACAACGAACGTATTTTTCTGTCCTCGACCGTGAACAACGTTTCTGTGTTTTTGATTTGTTTTGAGGTATTTATATAAAAATTGTGGTAAAACAGTTTGGTTTCATACGAATTCTGGTGATTTTGATAATTTTTTAGCTCAATGGACGACGACGTAAGAAGTAAATCCATTGGATGACGTGAACTAGGAGGACGATTCCGACAACTACCCAGTTGAGGCCCTGGACGAAGACGATCATCCCATGGTTCTTCCCTTGGATTACGATGATGGAACGGACGATTCCATGTTCAAACATGACGTGCATGATGACCCGATGGAAAAATCTGTAACCGCGAATCAAAAAACCAACTTGTCGCTGTGTGCCTCTTTCTTCAAGCGTTTTTCAAACTAAACAAGAACACCCAAGAAACACAGGAATGATGCTCTAGGGCGGCGAACAAATTCCCACGATAAACTAGTCGTTTCCCTTTAGCTCCATAGCCGCGGTTCCTCAACACACCTTTGTTGTCTAGCGGTACCTCATCGAGGAACACTAAATGATAGATGTCCCAATCGAATGAGTTCATTTCTGCACAGTATCGAAGAATTTCGTATTCTTTAATTCGAATAACCCTACGTTCTAATGCCTTCCAAGTGAATCCTTCAGTGTGCAGAATTCTACAAATACTGGAACCACTGATTTTTACCTGTAAATGTTGGTAGAATAGCTCTTGACGTTCCTCCAGGTATAGCACCGGATTTTGATGGTACAAGGCCACGATCCATTGCCGATGTTTTGCACTGAATTTGCGGAACACTTGGTGGCGCTGCTTTGAACAAATTAAACCATTTTCTTCGTAGGAGGCATCTATCCAGCTACTGATGGTTGATTTTCTCTTCCGGTATATTAGGGCAAGCTGGATCCTTGTTTTTCCGAGAAAATAATAGTCTTAGAGGCAATGATACTTTATATTCGTGCTGGCGTGTGTATGCTGAACATTCTGGAGAATTGCGTTGACCATTTTGAGGACAGAATGTTTTTTTTTCAACAAAAATAGATCGAAAGGTTTCAGAACCAGAAATTTAGAAACAATCAAAACAAAACAGTCACTTCAGTCCATACAACAGACGTTCAATTTTGACATTAGTCGATGTCAAAATTGTGTCAGATCAACATGGTTGCATTGATGATCACACTTCGGTAACCGTCACACTTCCATACTGTGCGGTTCGATTTGGTAGGAACAGCGCAATATATGTCCTATCTACAAAAAAGGCGACAAACTGGAGTGTGACAATTCTCGTGCAACCAGTATCCTAAACGTCGCCTACAAAGTGCTATCCCAGATTATCTTCGGTCGTCTATCACCTATAGCAAACGAGTTCGTGGGAAGTTATCAAGCAGGTTTCATCGACGGCCGCACGACAACGGACCAGATCTTTTTCGTGCGGCAAATCCCCCAAAAATGCCGTGAGTACCAGGTCCCTACGCACCATTTGTTTATCGATTTCAAGGCGGCATACGATAGTATCGACCGTGTAGAGCTATAGAGAATCATGGACGAGAACAGCTTTCCCGGGAAGCTCACAAGATTGATCAGAGCAACGATAGATGGTGTGCAAAACTGCGTGAAGATCTCGGGCGAACACTCCAGTTCGTTCGAGTCTCGGCGGGGACTATGACAGGGCGACGGACTTTCGTACCTGTTGTTCAATATTGCGCTTGAAGGTGTCATACGGAGAGCCGGACTTAAAGTCGAGGCACGATTTTCACGAGATCCGGACAATTTGTTTGCTTCGCGGACGACATGTGTATTATTGGGAGAAAATTTGAAACGGTGACAGATTTCTTCACCCGCCTTAAACGCGAAGCAACAAGAGTCGGGCTAATGGTGAATGCGTCGAAAACAAAGTACACGCTGGTTGGCGGAACTGAGCGCGACAGGGCCCGCCTAGGAAGCAGTGTTACGATAGACGGGGATACATTCGAGGACGAGTTCGTCTACCTCGGCTCCTTGTTGACGGCTGACAACAAAGTTAGTCGGGAAATACGAAGGCGCATCATCAGCGGAAGTCGTGCCTACTATGAGCTTCAAAAGAAACTGCGGTCAAGAAAAATTCACCCCCGCACCAAAGGCACGATGTACAAAACGCTCATAAGACCGGTAGTCCTCTATGGGCATGAGACGTGGACTATGCTCGAAGAGGACTCTTGGGGTTTTCGAACGCCGAGTGCTAAGGACGATCTTCGGCGGCGTGCAGGAGAACGGCGTGTGGCGGCGAAGGATGAACCACGAGCTCGCTCAGCTCTACGGCGAAGGTAGCTAAAGCTGGAAGGATACGCTGGGCAGGGCATGTTGCAAGAATGCCGGACAACAACCCTGTAAAGATGGTGTTCGCTACGAATCCGGTCAAAGCAAGAAGGCGTGGGGCGCAGCGAGCTAGGTGGATTGACCAAGTGCACTAGGACCTGGAGAGCGTGGGGCAGAACCGAGGATGGAGAGAAGCGGCCATGAACTGGGTAAATTGACGAAATATTGATGGCGATGTTTTGTCAAGATAATTGATGTAAAACCAAATAAATAATAAAATAATGGTAAATAAAATATGAGAAACTGGATTTTTAAACTTTTTAGAATTTCGAATCGCCTTGAAAAATATTCGAAAAGGATTGAAAACGGTTAGAATTAGAAAAAAAATCTTATAACCAAATTGAAAGAAAATTGTGCGTAGACGCTGTTTTGCAAACAAATCGGAAATATGTTTGAGCATTTGACAATTCTAAACTTTACTATTATGACTTTAATAGACCTTAAAATTCTCAAGAAAAAAAAACCGAAGCAGATGGTATTGGGAAAAACGGATTTATATTTATTTTAACAAGGAATTACTATGATTTGTCCTTAAGCGTATTTTTTAGAATCTTGGTTGTTTATTGTTTCTATAGTTGTAAATTTCCAAATCATAAATATCCTTTCCTTTATAGGGCCTTTTCAATACGTAGTCTTGTGAATTTTAAATGTTATATTGGAAGGCTATAAACACACTTGAAAAGTTTAAATTACATTGAAAATAATCAGAAAAAGTCATTTTACTTGCGTTCCGGGCTGGAAAAGCTCTATTGCTTGTTCTTTTGGAGATTTTCCTTGGAATGGAGAACAATTTCAACTGCTCCACGCTAGTCGAATGACCACAACCACAGCCATCGCTGGATTTCATTATGTTTCAGCTATTCAGTACATCCAACATCCATACTTTGCGGTCGGCAACCGCAAGACTTCTCCGAGGCGAGCATACCGTCCGTTAAACCCCCTCACTCCCCACCACGCTGTCGACGGCGGTTCAAAAGGATACAGTACAGAGACCTTCAATGGTGGACTGCTTGCATTGGAATGACTTGAACTCGAATGGGAAATATGAAGCACCGCAGAGGAGCGCCAGAGAAGATGCCCCGAGAAAGAAACCACAGCCGGAGCCGGAGTCTGGGCGAGTGATGGTTTTTGAAAAGGTTCCTTTCGTTCCATTCGAAGGGATCAGGATGGTGGGAGAAGGCATCTCTGTATGCGCCGTTTGAATGTTGTCAGCCACAGAAGTCAAATTTGTCTTACTTGGGACCCGTCATTGCAGTTTATTTACTGTGAAAAGTTGTGCACTCCTCCAAAGTATAAAAGTTAGAAAACATGACTTTTCGTCAGAATTGTTTTTCTATACTTTGGCGTTATGGATTTATACTTTATTAAAAGTTGAACCAGCATACTAGCCAAATGTTTATTCAAGTTAATAGATAGCTTCCAAAACGATCTTGAACAACGTACAGTTTTGTCGTAAGCATAAAAATTGTGCCTCTCCAAAATGTTTGAGAAGTAGTTTAAAACTTCCGACAAAACGCAGCAGTCTTCTTTCTATGCAATTTGAAAGAAAACTTTGGTTCTCAGAATGCAGATTTTGAATCCCGCCTGATTTCAACAAATTCGGAAATTCTGACCACAATTGGCATCTCCCTTTGCTTCCTCACTTGAATCGGCGAGCTTGAGCATGAGATCTGCTTCAATTTGCTGCTCGGACAATGGAAATAATTTTCTGCAATATAATCTCTGAATCTTTGAATATTGTGAAAGCAAATGCTAATGAATATTATTATGCAGCGTTCTCCAATATCTTCTCTAAGAGTTTTTTACAAAGACTTTTCATCGATTGTTTTAAGGGATTGTTTTAAACCTTTGGATTTCTCTTTAGAGATTTCATATGGGGGTACTCAGTTCATTCAAGAACTTCTTCGGAGATCCCACCAGGGATGCATCTGAAGTTTTCTTTAGAATTACATCCAGCAATATACTTCGGCCTATAGGAATATTTTTTAACAATATTCCTATATTTTCAATGGTCCATGATCGCCTCTCCACAGTAGTGGTGGAATAATTTATCTGGAAGCAACCAGAAACTTTGGTTACTCGTACCGTTCCGTTTCGGCTGTGTGCAACTGAAGTACAGTTGGTACTTAGCCACAGAATAAATAAAACGTGTTCTCAAACTTTGAATAATTACAAAGTGCTTTACCCCATTTATTGTCTCGCTGTGTGGAATCGCTGCGCTATACCAACATTATTGTGTGGCCATCGTTTTCCTCCGGGCTGTCGGTGTAACGTGACCTTTTGTTGTGAGTTCCGAAAGTTATGGAAAGTTAAGCACTATTTTTCGTTCTGATAGGGAAAATTTTACCGCTTGGTACTCACTGGTGCCAGTTTGGTCGTATGTATAATTCATGATATTTAAGTTTTTATTGCAACGTGTTCGTCTGGGACTCGCTCATGAGAACGTGCCATAGCCACGGGTAGTGCGACTTTGAGTTCTTTTTACATCAATGGTGGCTGTTACGACAAATGCAAAAGGCAAAAGTATTCTTAGACAGAGGAAAATACATAATCAAACAGAAATTATGTTCCATCGCACAAGAGATTCGATGCAAAATAAATCGTAACGAATCTCACACTTCAAAGGTAGTCATTTTTCATTTTCCAGATTTAATCCAACTTAGTCCCCTTCGAAGCGTGGGTAACTGCAAGAAGGAAATCCAATCCAAGACCTTTTGCCATCGCAACTCCCCTTCTGCTTCAACATCCCAACAGAATTCGCTTCGTTCCCAACTCGAAAACGTTCCGTATTAAAGCCATATAAGTATACATAGACCGCAACGCTCGGTAGATACCGAAATGCTCCCAACTCATCCCAGAAAACCGTTCGACGATTGAAGAGACGCTCTTTACCAGTGATCCTCAGCCTAATTGATGGTGCGGGCCACTGTGGTGCTCACAGAGCTTAGCGCGGGCCGCATTTACCACTCACCGCCCACAAATTACATAACGCTCAAAGAGGGGGAGAGGTGGGTTCAAGCGTTACGACTCATACTACATTGTGAATATTTTCATCCGAAACGCAGGATGAAATCTTCTAATGTAAGCGTTACGTAATAAATGGATGCTGCCTAACGATTGATCAAAACATGACGCCAAATTGTTTAGTAAACATAGAAGAGTTAAAACTCGAACTCTTGAAAAAAAACTATTTGAAAAATTGAAATTGGAAGCTTGAAAATTTATAAAGTTTGACTGAGATTCAGCTAACAAATGATCAAATTTCTTGGTAATAAACCGCAATTTAATGATACTCGGCAGTTCATTACGGGTATCAGTTTTGTTTGCTGATTAAAAAATAGTCAGTACTGAAATTTAAGTGTTAGGAAAATCCACGACACAAAATTCAGCGTGATCTCAGAGTTAATAAGTCGGTATGATTTGAATGTATTTCTATAATTACGAACTCCAGTTTTCCCGATTGAGCTTGATGTCGGCTGTAAGCAAAACGTTTGTTTAAGCAAGAAATTCAAAGAACATCCAATAATTGAAATCAACCTAATAGCAAAAATTCCATTTCAATAGAACTTCTTTGCTATCAATCAACTTAGACATCTAAAGAAATAACTGTGAAACAGCAAAATCCGTACCTGAATCGAAAAATTCTGTAAAGTGTGCTCTCATTGCCTGTCCTGACTTTTCAAACGTTACAATTTTCAAAAGACTATGATCATTTTTATATACTAATTCCTCATTTTCTGAGGTCTGAGACTAAGGGAATCGTTTTTCAGATATTGAGCAAATTTATTTCGATTCCTGATCATCATTCAAATAATTGACATGTAGAATTGCTAATAATATTATTCCATGATTTTAGTGGTATACTGCTCTAAACCATGTCATCATAAAATCATATTCTGCGGGCCACATTACACTAATTTTCAAAATCAGTTCGCGGGCCGCACAAAACCTCTCTAGGGGCCGCATGCGACCCGCGGGCCGCAGTTTGGTGACCACTGCAGCTTTCCCATCTGGCTTTGATGTTGTTCTCGCTCAAATTAAATCATAATATTTTGATAGCATTAAATCACAGGGAGTCCTCTTTTTGTCCCTTTTCTGTATTATATAAATATTGCTCGTCCGACACGGCACAGTGCAGAAGAGATCATGGAGGGAAACTGAACGAGACGACCTGACCCGTTGTTGGTTGCTGAATGAAAGTATTCGATGAGGAATGGGGTGTTGCCATGCCAAAGTTGAGCTAGCTGTCCGTAAAATTCGATGTTATGTCACCAGGAAGCATTCCAACTCCAAGGGAGAGAAATGGTTGGATTTTTACTCAGGTAAACGGGGAGCATGGATGCCAAAACAATGCTACAATTAAAGAAAAAGCAATAAGACCACTTCAGAAAAACAAGTTTTACGCGCTGATTTTTGTTTGACCTTCTTTCAAATAATACATTTTTATATAACTGTTCTTTCAAGTTATCACTCTTATGGTCAATACTCAAATTTATATAATAAATTAATTACTACGGCTAGAAAAATAGACAAATTTATATTTGAGTTTAGAAACATGAGAGTCAAAAAAAATTAGAGCAGTACAGCTAAAACTAAATGGTTTAAACATTTCACAAGACTTCAATGTAATTTATTATTGTGGTGGAATGTTCTGACTATATATAAGAGTTACGTAAATTTCTTCGACAATAATCCAAACAGTATGTGTAGATTTAACTGTGTAGATGCGTATTTACCTTTCCATAGTACTCTATTAATAGCCTTTTAACATGATTTAACAAGCCAAACATTTTATTTTAGTTGGTCGTGGGTATATGAATGAACTCTGATATATTAACGGTTTCTGCTACTCAGTAGCTAAGTCACAAAATGGTATCAATTTAATAGCTACTAAATCATCTCTACACAAAGGGTCAGGCATTGCAGAACTCGTTCTCATTTGATTTGGAAGCACGATCAAAGCAAGCGAAGAAAAACATCCCAATGCGGTCCATGATCGGCTATGTTTCGCAAATTGAAACAAGCTTGATAAACAGCAGCAGCGAACGAGAGTCCCAAAGAGAGAACGATGATAAAAACCACTATTCTCACTTATTTACCATTGGGGTGTTTTATTGTACTGGTATGATAAACAATCCCCGAACATACGATAGAAATAGTGTACCCCAGGTTTGAAGCTTGTTTAGATGCGTTTTATCATGTACATTTATCCTCCGATTTAATCAAAGCTGTAGCAGAAGATGATTAACAAGTTTTCATTATATGTTGCGGATCATGGTTGTTATAGAGAGCAATAAGCGAGAAATACTTTTCTTCAATCCCTGTATCTGGTACAAAACGAAAGACCCACGAAAATTTTAAAATTTAGCAATATATTTCGGGCTACATTGTGGACTGAAAACTGAGAATTTCGTTAGTGGGATTGTGTATATCAGATAAACATTTCAGAAAATAATCTGGCATCATTGAAATCAAAGCAGAACTAGAAGTTAAATTATAGAATTGAAATTTATTCTACATGTGCAGTGAAGTGACACAGTTGGTCTCGCCAAACGGACTCTCACCGCTCCTCTCACACAAACCTAATAAGCATTATTGTAGAAACAGCTTCCTTCCACTTACCACAAATTTATCTTCCAAATCGTCCCCCAACTGACAGCTCTCTCTTTGCAAGCACTTCGGTATATCCGGTGGGTGTATTGACAGGGCCTCGGATCTGAAAAGAGAGATAACATTTTCATTAAATCTTCTTGAACTAATTTCGAAAATACTTGAAACGGAACTCATTCAATTTGAAACAACGATCATAATGCTGAGTCGAACGTGGATAAAACAACGCAATGAGGTGCGAGACGAATGAGGAGAGGGAACTGTTGGGACGTAAAAGCAAATACAGTGATTCATTTTCATATTCGTACAGTGAAAACAGTGTCACACCAAGTTAGTAAAAACTATTAAATAAAGCATCTAGTTTAAAATAATCTATCAATAATGAAGAAACAGGATTCACCTACAGGTCGATAATAATGAACTGATTCCAATTAATTGCATCTTCGGATTAATGGAAAATTATTAAATTTTTGTTTGAAAACTAAAGTTTTTATGATTGTTCAAATCCTTCATATAATTGTTCACATTTATTAGAATAGCAAAGGGATGTATTAAAGAAGGTAATAGGTGTAGGTGACAAAAACCTAGTTTAAAAATCACTAGATACCTTGCAGCGACTCAACAACGAAATCGCGGCGTTTTTTTGTCGTTGTCGCTGAAAAAATCGCTTGGATTTGGGGGAGCCTTCAGAAACCCGGATAAAATATACAATACAAAAACAATATAATGTATTGTAACAGCACCATTCAATATATTGGAAATACAATACAGTATATTATAAAATGACAATACAACTACAGAACAATATATTGTTTTGAACAGTTCACTGTATGATATATGAGAATTTTGCAATATAATGTATGGGTGGTTAGGTATCGTAACAATACAAATATAGATATTTTCTCATACATAAATTTTGAAAATACAATACGATATATTGTTTATGTATTGTCTTGATTAGCAATTCGTTTATTGTTGTACAATACAAAAACAATTCAACGAACTGTATTTCAATTAGTGGTGAAAAGTATAGAATTTGTATTTTGTATGGATTGTCCCCCAACTTACCGGATATTCATACCAAAAGTAACAAAATAATTTTAACTTTTATATAAGTAAAGATATATTCGTCGTTACAGCTAATGTCAAGTGACTTCTAAAAATCTACTTAGTTTTACATTTTGAATATTTTTCACCCAACATTTCTTGCTTTCTGAATTTGTTTTGTTTACTTCTTTCAGCAAAGCTACATAGAAAAAAGCAACAGTTGTTTTACGCGAAAATAGGAATTTGTTCAAAATTGTAAGGTATAAAACCAATTAAAAACAATACAGTGTTCTGTTACAATATATAATATTGTTTTTGAATTGTATATCCAAACAAGAATAATGTTGTTTCGATATTCAATTACAATACGCTGTATTGTATCCAATACATTATATTGTGCATTAATGGTTTATTCCATTCACTGAATGATACGTTTTTATCCGGGAATCATGTCATTCACCATTATTATTTGATTTCTGAAAATAGTTGTGTAATGATTAATAACATAACTCCAAACAGTTGCGTTATGAGAAAGCATTACGTAATATTCAATACAGAATATTACCGCACTGCATAATTCAGTGCAGCAAAGTAGGCCGTTTTATGGCATATTGACGTGATGAATAACAGCCTATTACGATGAGAAATTGCGAAAAGTTATTCTCTGCAATTCCGTTGCAAATCAGTCAACTTTTCATTGAGAAGATTCACAACATAACGGCCTGCTTTTCCTACAGAAGAAAAACAATGATGAAAAGTGCTATTTTCAGTACTGTTTTCGGTGCTGATACACTCTTAAAAATAATGAAAATTACTCTGGACGTAATTCTGGTTATGACAGAATGACACTTGATGTAAGTGATGGAACGACACAAAAACGTGTCCTTGAAGACGTATTGAACAAAAAATGTAATTTTACATGTTAAAGGACACGAATATGACGGTACTGTGATCGACATTTCACGAACCAGACACTAACGTATTTGAAATTGAACACAAATTCACGTCATTCGGCTCGCTTCTTTTATGTGCATCCCAAAAGACGTAAATCACATTATTTTTTGGTACTGTGTAAGTAACACTTTTTAGTACTGTTTTGGGAGGCGCCAATCAAATATCTCGGTATTTTCTACCATAGCATCTGATTTCATATCCGATGTGTGATCCGATCCGATAAAAACTGGTGATACTGGTTTGGGATCGGATCGTCCAGCATTCGTAGAGGTAGTAGCAGAGCCCGTTACTGTGCGCGTCTTACTTGTTCTGTCCTCTAACACTTGTCCGCCTAACATATTCGTCACTTACACGGACGACGAAGCCTCAAAATCAGTTGGAACGCTAAATTCCACCCACTATATCTCGGCTGTCCTAAACCCGATTTACAAAATTTTGGCACCTACAGAAATGTATGGGCTTCTAGATTCATGATAGATTTTTGAAATATTTTTGGAAACTACTGTTTGATTTGTAGTACTTAAAACATCGGAGCAAGTCCTAAAAAAAACGAAATTTTGCAAATGCCTGTACACAACTTGAAATTTATCGCGATAACCTCTAGATTTTTGTATTGTATGATGATTAAATTAGCGTAATCAAACAATTGGCATTGAATTTTTGATTTTAAGCCATTCAAATAACTGCAATATATTCACAAAACTGCGTAGAATACAGAAAAAATGCATTTTCAACTATAACTTGAAATTTATCGCGATGACCCAAACATTTTATGATCTTAAAATATACTTATATTTAAGGCCATCAAATTTGCAGAACACTGATAATAAATTTCTGTACGGAAAACTACAATATTTTCTCAAAATACTGAAAAATACAGAAAAATATAGGTTTTCTACAGTAATTTCTTATTTATCGCAATGACTCATCAGTTTTATAATTTTAAACTCTTTGTATATTCATGAGAAACAAATTTGCTGAACATCATTGATAGCTGTTTATTCAAAGAAATACAACATTTAAACAAAATCTTGTATAATACAGAAAATTCTCAAATTTCTTCTGCAATTTATTGATTGTCTTTAGATCAATTAAAAGATTTGAAGTATTTTTAGTTATAAAAATAAGTATATTTACAGAACATTTTTGATATTTTTTAAAGAACTACAACAGTTTCACAAAACTATGAATAATTCAGGGAAATTACGATCCTAACAACAGTTTGAAATTTATTGCAATGATACATGGATTTTGTGATTTTAAAATATTGTCATATATAGGGTTATCAAGTTTTCACAATATAATCGATGAAACTTTATTGAAAGAACTACAATATTTTCACAAATTATCATATAATACAAAAATATTCTGTTGCTACCGAAGTTTGAAAATTCTACCATCTATATAATTTTCTAAATCGTTGTGTATTTTCAATAAAAACAAGTGTGCTCAAAATTATTAGAAGCTGTTTGTTCCAAAAACTACATAATTTCCACAAAATTATGTATAAGAACTTTTCGTTCGCTGTCAATTCTCACCTTTCGACGTTTCGTCACCCAACCACAAAAAACAATGATGAATCCAACCAGTTTCATCATTTCAAACATTACATTAATTTCTTATATCTTGCTGTTCTGTGTTATTAGACAATCAACTAATTTGTATATGAAAAAAATAGCTAAAATATGGAAAAATCAAAACTTCACCTATGAGATGAACCAACCTAGGGTTGAAAGTCACAATAATAAAGAAAGAAAAAAAACTTCACCAATATTGTAAAACTTTCTAATTATGAAAACATAACCCAATTACTGAACTGCAGCGGAAATAACATTCGATTTGCATAATCTGCTGATTTAGGTGATAAATTCTAGCAATATTAACAACTTCAAATGAAGTCGTCTGACTTTACATTTATGTGACATATTTTGTATGTTTCAATAATCGCTCATTCAAAAAATTAATTATTATGTATACTGATTATTTTTGCTGAAGTAGGTTATAATTATAAAACTGATGAGTCATTGCGATAAATAAGAAATTACTGAAAATATTGTATTTTTTCCAACAGAAATTTATTATCAGTGTTCTGCAAATTTGATGGCCTTAAATATGAGTATATTTTAAGATCATAAAATGTTTGGATCATCGCGATAAATTTCAAGTTATAGTTGAAAATGTATTTTTTCTGTGCTCTACGCAGTTTTGTGAATATATATTGTAGTTCTTTGAACAAACAGCTATCAACGATGCAAATTTGTTTCTCATGAACATACAAAGAGTTTAAAATTATAAAACTGATGAGTCATTGTGATATATAAGAAATTACTGTAGAAACCCTGTATTTTCCTGTATTTTTCAGTATTTTGTGAAAATATTGTAGTTTTTCCAACAAAAATTTATTATCAGTGTTCTGCAAATTTGATGGCCTAAAATATGAGTATATTTTAAGATCATAAAATGTTTAGGTCATCGCGATAAATTGTAAGTTATAGTTGAAAATGTATTTTTGCTGTATTCTACGCAGTTTTGTGAATATATTGTAGTTCTTTGAACAAACAGCGATCAACGATGTTCAGCAAATTTGTTTCTCATAAACATACAAAGAGTTTATAATTATAAAACTGATGAGTCATTGCGATAAATAAGATATTACTGTAGAAACCCTGTATTTTCCTGTATTTTTCAGTATTTTGTGAAAATATTGTAGTTTTTCCAACAGAAATTTATTATCAGTGTTCTGCAAATTTGATGGCCTTAAATATGAGTACATTTTAAGATCATAAAATGTTTGGGTCATCGCGATAAATTTCAAGCTATGGTTGAAAATGCATTTTTTCTGTATTCTACGCAGTTTTGTGAATATATTGCAGTTCTTTGAAAGGCTAATAATGAAAAATTCAATGCCTTTTGTTTGGTTACACTAATACGATCATCATACAATAAAAAAATCTATAGGTTATCGCGATAAATTCTAAGTTATCTACAAATTACTACCGGTTAGAATTTTTTTTAGGACTTGCTCCGGTGTTTTAAGTACTACAAATCAAACAGTAGTTCCCAAAAATATTTCAAAAATCTGACATGAATCTAGAAGCCCATACATTTCTATAGGTGCCAAAATTTTACAAATCGGACTTAGGACAGCTGAGATATAGTGGGTTGAATTTAGCGTTCCAACTGATTTTGAGGCTTCGTCCTCGGTGTGCTAACAGAATGTAGATCTGTATGATGGGAACGAGAAAATTTGTGACATTCCTAGATATTACTGTATCACACACTCAATCACGATTTGCTTGTTCGGTATTTATATACTGGGTACGAATTGTATATCATAAAAAATACCGACCTTTCAGCTTTATGATTGAAAACTTCTGAGATTCAGTAATAATTTTTACTTTTTACTGAACTACGGTAGCTGTCAGACCCAATTTTGCAACATCAACGAACAGGAGAAATCGAGTGCTGGAGAAATCGTTTTCTGCAACGAGTTACGTACAACATTTTTTTTTTGCAATTTCATAGAAGACCACTTGAGGGTATCAGAAATTATATCGGAATGCTTTCAAGTTTTAAGTGCACTTATTCATTGTGGTTCAAATACGTTGAGATGATCCGTTGCAAGCGTGCACTTTATCACACTTTTTCTGCACTCTTCCAATTTTGCAATAGTCCAGTTCGGGGTGAAGTGCGCAATAAGTTGGTGGACGCTGTTGCACTTACAAGTTTGCAGCGGCTGTCGATTGTTTTGCTGTTGACATTAACATTATTCGTCAATTAAGATCCCAGTTTATATTTGCCATTGGTCAACAAATAAAATGAAGATGAAACTTGTTACGGCTTTTGTGCCGGTAGTTTCGTAATGAACCATGAAAACATTTTTCAAAAGTCAACATATCAAGCGCCACATCTTTAGCAGGAACGCGAACATTCGGTGGTTAGGTTTGTACGCAAAATGTTGTTTCGAGCATCAATTGAATTGGCAAATGGTCTCTGGTCTCACAAAATGCTCGCGGATTGCTCTGCTGATGTGGAATTTGGAACTGGGACATCTGGCTTCCAAAGGCCTTTTGTGGGCTGCTCTGTTATAGGACGAATAGTTGAAATCGGCGACGAGTTGGCAAGCAAAATCTTCGCTCATAGTCAATCATTTCTGGTTCTGCATAGTCAGGGTGAAGGCTTGCAAGTACATTCCGGAACGTCTAACACAGGCCTGCCCAACCTTTCTGAATCGCGGGCCAAATCTATGAAACAATATCGCGAGGCGGGCCAACCTTTTTTTAATACAGCAATTTCAAAATTAGTTAATAAAATCAAATAAAAGTGATACCAATTCTTTTGGAAATATTGCAAACAGACGAGATAATCTTGCCCTAAATTTTGTGAGAATTCTGCTCCTGATTACGGCAGAATCCAACCAAGGATTGCCCTGAACCCTGTAATTATGTTGTCCAGGATTTTATACAATCATTCTCAGAATTCAATCAAACTTGTTTAAAGGATTTTGTCAGAATCTAATCTAATATTATTTGAGAATCCCTTCCTGTTTTTTAGAAACAATTCCCTACATTTGCAAGATTAAAGCATTGGATTCTGTGAAAAATGTTCTCAGCACTTTTTCAGAACCCAACCATATACACATTTTCGTTCTATAAACTGAAGAAGTCTGCGCTGCTCAGTATTCTGTAAGAAATTCATTTACCTTTCTAAAAATAATGTCCCATATTCGCTGTAATCCTCCAGGGATTTCAAATAAAATCTTGCTCTACCGTTTTTGTAAGAATCGTGCCTGAGTTTTCTTTGAAATTTATTTGTGAATTCTGTATATGATTTTATAGCCTATTAATTCCACTAATATTTGATATAATTTTCTATGCTCAAGATGTAGTGAGAAACAACCTTCTGATTTAGTGAGATTCGGTTCGGTCATAAACTTTGATTGACAATGTTTGTTGGAACTTGATATAAAATCAGTTTTGTTTCTTGATTGTTAAGAAAGGGCCCATTCACAAATTTCATAACGCTAGAGGGGATGGGTGGGTGTCCTAACGATGTTACGGTCCATACATAATAGTCCATAATAGTCACGATTTCATGACTTTTAGTCATGATATCACGAAACATAAAATTTTATGAATTAAGGACTTTTTGTTCATGAATCCTGCAACGGATTTTTTTCTGTGTACACATGGAGATTTCTCTACCCACTACTAGCGTGGTTTTTCTTGAAATGTTTGTTTGTGCTTTTGGAAATAATCCAGCTAAAATAAAAATTTTATTTTTTTTTGGAATAGCAAAAAATGTTGCATGCAACTCGTTGCAAAACTCGATTTTTTCAGCACTCGATGTACTTATCCAGTTCGGTGAGCCTCGTTGGATGAATATACAAATCGTGCTGAAAAACAACATTTCGCAACTTGTTGCATAAACAACTGTTAACGGTATGTCACATCACTGTTAACATTAACTGAACATTCCTCACTAAAATCGTAAAGAGGAATTAAATATGTTCAAAATATATCTTTTATAGCATAGCATAGCATAGCAGACTGACTGTACATGTCAATGGTTGCTCTTCCGTGATTGATCGGAACTGGTAAGAATTGCAATACGATTCTGATGAATAAGGGATGGGAGTTTCCGCTTACTCTCGAAGTGCAATTTTAGCAGACCTAATATTATTGGCCAATAACGGCGCCGGCCAAGTCCTTACAGTCAGTTGGGATGGGGAAGGAATGTTAGGGTGTAATGATTGTTGCTTCTAGAGACCAGAATACCTCTGCATCTCCACAATCACCACGGGAAGGGTGTTTATTAGTGAGGGAGGAAAAGATCTGGAAGTCACCTTTGGTCGGTTATGCGTTGTGAGTGATGTTTTCGTAGGAGTGGCTTTAGCGATGATATTGTAGTGTTAACTAATGTGATCGACTGTTGTTTATTCATAGTATGCTGTTTGAAGTCCCGATTTATGTGCTGGTTATGGAGTTTGATGATTATTGATATCCTAGTGCTCTCTTATGGTGCTTTAATATTCTTATCAATTCAACTGTGAACGCCATCATAGCAACGTTTCTCACGTTCATCATTATCTGCTGAGAGAAAGGTAACACACGGGTTTGTTCTCGCTCTTGCCCTTTGTACTACTATCACGCGCCTAAAGCAATTGATATGTGTACTGGCATGACCTCGAATACTATGGATTATATCGATGGCCAGCTGAAGCCGGGCTCCCATCTTTCAACGTTGGACGGTTTGCTGAAAAAAGTTCTTCATCTTTGTGAAATAGAGTGCTCCACCGTTAGATCTAAATTTCAAGATAGCGTTTCTGATATCAGAAATCAAATTTCAATTGTGCAAAATGAAATCGCGTCATTACAAACTGTTTGTTTACATAATGTGAAAAAAAGCTGCCGCCGTTTCAGCAATTGAAAAAGATCTGGAGAAATCTAGGAAAGAAAGAATCAACAGGTCTAACGATCTCATTGTTTCTGGTATCCCATATGTCCCCAATGAAAACTTAAATGATATGGTTCAAAATATTGCACAGCATCTCGGATATGAAAACAACAATCTCCCAATTGTTTATGCTACTCGATTACCAAAAAGAACTAGGAAATATAGGGAAACCACACCCGTTTATTGCCAATTTATCCAGAGAGCAAATTTTTCGACGTTATTTAGCAAAGCGAGATTTATCACTGCAACACGTAGGCTTCAATTCTAGACAGCGTGTATATATCAATGAAAATCTAAGCCCAGTAGATCGACAAATTTGGCGCTATGCATGCAAACTTAGAAATGATGGAAAGCTGGTTAGGGTACATTTGAAAAATGGTATTGTTCTAGTTAAACGCTCTAATGATAATCATTCAACTCCGATACATTCTATGACACAGTTGTTTGTGTTTATGAAATTTGAATCTTAAATCATGAAGTCATCGTTTCAGCCACCAGCTTACCATTCGAAAATAATAATAATTATTAATTGTACTTATATCATGAATTCATCTGTAATCCTTCTGTTGATCCTCTTTGCGCTCTGCGTTGCGTGTTCATACTACTATTACCACGATGTCAGATAACATGCTAAACAACGTCAGTTCAAATGAAGGCCTATTCACATGACGTCTCAAATCAGCTGATCGGGAAGCACTTTGACAGTTGTTCTATGAAAATGACAGGCCCGTGTTAGCACCGGTCCTCCACCGATGTAAACAAATGCATAGACGGATCTGTCACATGAAAAGCCCTATTTATCATATTCCTTGTGCTGTCATGAATGCGGCTCTTCGTAAAGATTTCCTAAATATTTGCCACATGAATGTGCAAAGTATTTGTTCACGGCAACTTAGTAAGTTCAATGAGTTCACTTCCTGTTTTCAGAACGGAAAAGTTGATTTGATTTGTTTGACTGAGACATGGTTGACTAACGATATTTCTGACGATACTATCGCTGTAGAAGGTTTCAAATTGATTAGAAATGATCGCAACTATGGCAGAGGGGGAGGTGTTTGTCTTTATTTTAGAAGTAATCTTAACTGCAAAAAAGGTTCTGCTTCAGATTTATTTTTGGGGCTGGGTGATGCCTGTAATACTGAATTTTTGGTTGTCGAAGTATCAACAGGGGCTGACAAGTTTTTGCTTGGAATTTTCTACAACCCTCCACGTGTCGACTGCTGTGAACTTATTTCTCAACAGTTGAGTGATCATATCTTAAAGTACAAAAATATTGTTTCAATAGGCGATTTCAACATGAACGTTAAGAAGGTTTCTCCAATAGTCAATCGTTTCTGTAGTGTGTTTGATCATTTCGGGTTTACATGCGTTGGAAATGAGCCAACTCATTATTATTCTGGCGGAAGTTCTCAAATAGATTTGATGTTCACAAACGATCCTGAATTTATTCTCAATTTCAACCAAGTGTCCGGACCTGGATTCTCGGCTCATGATATAATATTTTCTTCCTTAAACGTAGCTCGATCATGTTTCAGTAGCGCAGTATTATTTCGTGATTACAAACACATACATTTTGAATCTCTAAATCACATTTTAACTACAATTGATTGGTCAATTCTTTACTCTATCAATGATTCTAATTTAGCTTTAGACTATTTCAATCAAGTAGTTTTATCACTTTTTGATCATTTCGTACCTCTTCGTTCTAGTAAGCTTGTCAGACATAATAAATGGTTCAACAATGACATTTCTAGAGCAATGGTAGAGCGAGATTTAGCGTATCGTTTTCGGAAGCGGACTAAAGGTCAACAAGAAAGAGACCAACACAAACGCTTACGAAATAGAGTAACAATGCTAATCAATCAAGCTAAATCTGTTTATATTTCTCGTTCATCTGAATTATCTCGTTCAAATAATGACTTGTGGAGAAGACTGAAAGAGATAAATGCTAAAAAATCTGGTGCTGGTATGCTTTTCAACAACTCTTGTGATGAGATCAACAACTATTTTGCGTCTAACTTCACCGTCGATAATTATTTTCCTCGATTATCACCACCGAACGAAAATGGCTTCAGATTTGTTACTACAAATAAATACGAAATCGATAAAATGATCAATAGTATTGCCTCGGATGCTGTTGGATTAGATGGTGCACCTCTTAAATTCATTAAATTGATCTTACCGTTTGTGATTACACCAATTACTCATGTCTTCAATACAATCATTTTGACTTGTAACTACCCACGAGCATGGAAAACAGCTACAATTTTGCCAATTCGTAAAAAATCTAGAGACTGCGATTTAAAAAATCTAAGACCTATAAGCATTTTAAGCGCGCTTTCAAAGGCTTTTGAAAAAATACTGAAAAATCAAATGCTTGAATTTTTGAATAATTTTAATCTTTTAACGGATGTTCAATCAGGCTTTCGTGCGGGGCACAATACAACATCTGCTCTTTTAAAAGTCCATGATGATATTCATCGTACAATTGATAGGAAAGGAATCGCTTTTTTGCTTTTAATTGATTTTTCGATTTGACCGAGTCTTATTATCAACTGCTTCGCAAACTTTCGGATCAATTCAACTTTTCTGCTCCCGCCGTGAATCTTCTGCAGTCCTATCTAACGGATCGTTCACAACAGGTTTCAATTGATACAAACTTTTCTGAAATAGCTCAAATTGTCTCAGGCGTTCCGCGAGGATCAGTTTTAGGCCCTTTACTGTTTACCCTTTTATATAAATGACCTACCGTCTATATTGAAATATTGTTCCATACACATGTTTGCTGACGATGTTCAAATTTATTTTCACTCCTGCAACCTTTCTTCGTCAGAAATGGCTCACCTTATCAATGAAGATTTATCAAACATCTACGATTGGTCATGTCGCAATACTCTACCTATTAATGCTTCTAAAACTAAAATAATGCATATGTCAAGGGCTCGTCAGTCCCAGTTAATACCGGTCATTTTCTTAGGAGGTGAAATTCTTTCTTATGTAAATCATGTTTCAAACCTAGGGGTGATATTTCAACATGATCTAGAATGGGATTCCCACATTAATATTCAATATGGAAAAATTGGAGGTTTAAAACACCTTAAGCTCACGGCTAATATGGTTTCTGTTGAAATTAAGGTTAGATTGTTTAAATCACTTATTCTTCCGCATTTTTTGTATGGTATAGAGCTATTACATAATGCTTCAGCTCGAGCGCTGGACAGATTAAGAGTTGCACTTAACTGCTGTGTTAGATGGGTCTATAGTTTAACAAGATTTTCTAGTGTTTCACAACTACAGCACAATTTATTAGGTTGTAATTTTTATGATTTTTTTAAACTACGTTCTTGCATAACACTCTTTAAGATAATCAAAACAACTTCACCGCATTAACTCTTCACTAAACTGCAACCATTCCGTAGCATGCGTACTTGTAATTTTGTTTTACCGCAGTATGCTACATCTCATTATGGTGATACCTTCTTCGTTCGTGGCGTTGTGTTTTGGAACCAACTACCTCTAGAAATAAGATCTATTGATCGATTGGATAGGTTCCGAACAGAGTGCAGAGAGTTTTTCAACAGAAGGAATTAGTATTAGAAATATGAAAATAGCAACGTATAAGTGAACAGAATTCAGAAACTGTTATGTTTAGTTTTATGTGTTTCTGTAACTAAATGAATTCGGAATGCAAAAATTGAAAAAGGTGTAACCTTACATTGCAAATTAAAAAATATAAATAAATAAATAAATAAATAAAATTATATGAACCAGGAATAATGCCGACACTTGTAGTGACGAACCATACATAGTTTGTTTGAAAATTACATATGAGTATTGTCTCGAGATGGTAGAAGTTTTTAAAAATACGTCAACATTCCCAATGTCAAACAATTCAAAAGATATTTTAATAATGTCAGAAAGAGAAAAATATATGTATATTGAAAGTGTATAGAACAAGCATAATGCCGACACTTATAGTGACGAACCATACAAAGTTTGTTTTAATATTACATAAAAGTTACGCTTCAAGAAAAAATTTGTTATCATAAGCATAAAACGAACTCACCAGTTGGTAATCCATCCTCGATTGAACACAAATATCTCTTCGTACTCACACAATGCGAACAGCAAAACTTCTTGGCGTCCCGAAAACAAACCGTCCTGCTTGGGCTTTCCCAAACACCTACCCAGCAAAACGCTCGAAAACAGGAAAAACAAAAATTCTCCGGCGACGAAAACACGCGCGAAACCGAGAACAAACCCCTCCGACGACGCAAAAATCGAACCGTCCTGCTTGGGCTTCACAAAGCACTACCTGCCCGGCTAATCGCACGCAAATCGAGGGAAAAATTGAAATACCAAGCAGATTCCTGTTCAAAATATATCATTAATAAGTTATTAACTAAAATGTAGCACGTAAACTTCAAATAATTGAGGAAATTGTAAATATGTTCTTATATTATTGTCATGCATGGCAGAAAACTACTTTATGGGATGGAATTATTTTCCAAAACTACTAAATTCGGTAGAAATAACAAATTAAATTGAATCAAAATAGAAAAATAATCGTTCTCATAGTGCATTTTAAATTTCATCTATGTCTATGTTCAATTTTGAATTCGTATTTCAAAAATAAGAAAACAAAAAGCATATATAGAAAAGATAGAACTTTACTCTCCTTCTTAAACAATTACGCAATCGGAGATTGATCTTTTTTGATTAAAATACCTTTTTTTATGTTTTTTTTTATGTTTTAGTCAATAATACTAGGACAAGAGATCTACCACGCATAGCTGTTTTTTTTCTGTTCTTTACTACCCACCCCCCCGATGACCTTTGAGAGCTCGATCTGTTTTTAAATCATTAATAAGCAGATACCCACACTTAATTCGTCGCTAAAATAATCAATTAAAATAAGTACTATACGGAATCTAATTACTCATATCTTAAATACGACTAATATCTCCTCTTTGATTGCCGGCAGTCAAAAGATTAAATTTAAAACACTTAAACAAAAATGCCCTCGGTCTATCGCTAGCTTTCAAAGCGAATCCTGACTTTTTACCTCTCCCAACCTCCACCTCCGTAGCGCTTATGAGGGTGTCGCTGAGTCGGTGGCCTCTTATGAAGCAAGTATTACATCAACATTTCCTTCCCCTATCCCAAGATACGGTAAAGATGGGCGTGGCTAGGAATAGCGATTTTTATTATATTGATCTTCTTGTTTGAGATTGGATCAAGGAATAATCCCTATCCTTGTTCTTGAAAGCAGTCTGAATGAGATTACCGTTTTGATTCATATTACGGACACTTGACGCCCCTGTGAAGTATAACCGATCGAAAAGCATGTAAATTGAAACTTTATGTATGATACCTGTGCGTTATCAAGCTACTAAAACACTTAACTTTCGAATGGTAGGTGAATATTTGGATTCCACTGCTTGGATTACCTAAAACAAACAGAAATTAGTGATATTTCCATGATTCTTATTCTGGACGCAACCTCACTTTTGCTTCATATTACGGACACTTTGTTTCGAACTCCGGACAGCTCACCAAAAGCAAAACTAAAATAATTAAATTATTAATTAGGATTCCCAGCCGTAAGAGCAACGTCAAAACTAGTTGTACATTGTAAAATTTCATGGATTGCTATGGAAAATGCTTATTAAAACGCGCCTGGAAGTTGGGAACTTTTAAACTGAAAATTTTTGAAACATTTCGAGTGAAATCTTTCCCATACAAAGTAGAGTGTCCGGAATTTGAAGCTGTCTGGGATTCGAATCAAAACGGTACCAAGAAGAAACATAAATGTTGCTAGTATTCAATCTACGAAGTATACCGTAACTACGCTAACGCTAACGCTAAAAAAACCTTTTTTATGTTTTAGTACTATTCTAAAGCGACCATATATGTCGACCATATATACGCCCTGTCAGATCTCGTTCCCAATCAAACATTTTCCGTATTAGATACGTATTCTACAATCATTTTAGGCCCAAAACATGATCTAAATGCTTTTTTCAGTAAAACAAATACATTTGACGCTGTAATTTTAAATTGAAATTTACGCTGTCCCGCGAAACGCGGGACGTCTGGTTACTTTATACTATTCTCTAGAAAAATGTTTGAAAAGTGAAAAGTTAAACTTAAGAGGGATTCGCGATAAGGGCCTATCTGACAAATCAATAACAATGAGAAAATAACCAATGAAATTCTCATGTGCAATTTTTATTCCCAATTGGAGAAACCTAGTTTTAAAATCCTCATCAATACCACTCAATACTCCTACAATTTCCCTAGCTATTTCGTACTAAAAAAAATATTATAAGGTTTCGCCTTAAACGCACTCAAGGATGCCAGTATCGCCCAATATTATGAGCCTGTAATCGATATTATTTTCAGTGTCGCCTATTACTTTTGCGCCGTGTTTACATTCTGGTTTCAATAAAGCCCGCCATGTACGCTTTGTTTATTTTTTGTTTGCAGTGTCGCCGTCTACTCTCGCCGTGTTTTGATTTCGATTTCAGATGCGCCCATCACTTTGATAAACAAAAACACAGGCGTAATCAATAAAGTGTGTGGTTTGGCATGAGGTGAAGTTTCGTCTTCTACAAATTTGCGTTTTTTTAATAGTTAAATTATCGATAGGGGAAAAGTTCAAGTGCAGTGAATAGACAATCGAGCTACAATTCCAACGCTATATTTTCTTAAATTGTGTGCATTTTGTCAGTTTCGCCTGATTCGCGAATCTTTCTAGGTTTTTATTCTGGTGCTTGTTTTGCTAGGTCCCACTCACCTCGGGTATAACGATATGTTGGGCTAAGTTAGACCATAGAATTTTTCATATGACATGAAAACAAAACACCTGTTTATCGTAAGCAGCTTGTAATAATTCTTAAAACTGTTGCTTACTGATGGTAATTCGATTTATACCACCTTTTTTTTGTGCGCTAATGCAAAACGTAAAACCTGTTACAATTTATCATGGGAGTTGAAAATGGCGCTGAATTGACAACTGTTAAACGAAGCACATGATAATAATAATGACAATATTTTTTTGCTCTAAATACATTTCGTAGCACTATATATTCAGTTTTCTAGAAGAATGCCCCCTTGAAATACGTTTCCAAAATGAGCTATGACGGAAGGTCCCACTTACCCCGGATTCTCACTTGCCCCGGGGTACCTTAACAGTCTGAAGAAGCGGACCATCGTTTTACCAACATGATGTGAAAACAGTGCTCTGTACAAATCAAGGTGTGTACATTTTACTCTGTAGCCACTCTGTAGAGAATATAACGCGCCTTGGTACAAATATGAATTATGGTCACTGTATAAAAACGTAATAATGCTGTGCGCCATTCAGGAGCACACTCGTAGGTAGTGGTAAGTAGATACATCGAATTTAATCTCTCCCATCCAACAGAAGTGATGGTGCGGTGATGGCAAGCCATCCGATGCAATTAGATTTCCCAAGGATTCAATGTCCCGCCCAAGTGCGACACTTTAATCTTTCGAACCAGAGCAATTTTAAAATTCACCGAAGGTTATGAAGGAAGCACGAGGCACGAGAAACAGCAGAAGCGGCTCGTGGAGGAGCGAACTAATAACAGAAACGAAAAATGTGATAACGACAACCGGCGGCGGACGCTCTTTCGAAATGGTATATTATGCCGGCGCCAATCGCGCTTCGTTTGGTTTGTTTTGATGTTGACACGCGGTAGCAGCAGATAGGAGCAATGCCAGTTGTAGGTATGCATAGATAGGTAAAAAGGAAGAGGCGATGAACTTTTGCCTGTGTGTTTATCACCAATCAGCTGACTGACTGACTTGCTCGCTAACCAGGTTGAACGAAGAAGGCGAGGCAATCGGGTTATGTGGTGGATGGAGGCTTTGTTTGCGAGTTGCGTTTGAAAAAAGAACGGTACCGTAAAACGGATTGAATGATGATGATATGGAAGAGGGTTGCTTTGGTACGGAGCTTCTCTTGTGTTTGTGGGAGCCGGCAGACCCAAGCGACGAGGTGGCCGAGTGGTTAAGGCGTTGGACTGCTAATCCAATGTGCTCTGCACGCGTGGGTTCGAATCCCATCCTCGTCGAAAAGTTTTTTTTTGTGGGAGGAATATATTCGCATTCTGATTGTAAAGACTTTTAAATTAGTGACGGTTTTTCTGGCTAGGAAATACTGCATCGTGTTGAAAAATTGGTTAATCAACGTGCGAAGTTTAATTGTTGACCAACTTCGCCGCATAGCAAGTCGATTCTCAATAGTGCGCATAATGCACACGGAGCAAGGCATAGATGCGCAGTATAGCGAAGCGGAAATCTCCTGCATGGACATTCGGAAAATGTGACAACATTTTAAAACCGTGGCCGTGAAGATCAATATAATAAAACGTAGCTTCTATATTTATGAACTTGCCTTTTTGTCGTACAAGAGTGGCCCATCCAATTACAGCATCCATTAAGATTTGCTGGATATGATTTCGAAGGTTTCGTTGTACGCAGTCTATTTCGAGGCAAAAATGTGTATACCCAACAACCTACATTAAAAGTAGGAACAACCATCACCATTTCCAGTTTCGTCGTACCACAACTGTGCGTGTCGTTCGACAGTCAGTCAGCCGTCGTTCGGAATAAATTGTGTGCACTTTATTATTACTCTTATATTGTTATTTTCAACAATCGATCATTATTCGTAATTTTATGTTTATGGCAATATGAATTAAACATGTTTCATGATGGGGACTGACGCAGCCGAACAAGGCGGACGTAGTAGAAATATATGTTTATTTTCATTATGGAATCAGAAAAGGGACGTGAGGTGAGGTAAACCCTCCGACCGTCCGACATTCGAGTTTCATTTTCCGTCAATGCGTAGACGTATAGGGAATGAATACCGCTGCATGACACTCGGATTTCGTATCGCGTTTTTTTTTATTCAGTAATATTGAGCGAGGGGAAGTGGAAAACCTGAATTGTATAAATTATTATGTGATCAGGCTTGGCAGTCTCTTTCTGCACGATTGGCGCTGTTTCGGGTGGATTGAATGCGAAACCATGCGGCAACATGCTCCTAATTTATGATTAATAAATTTATGCTAATTAGCTGCAAACACATGAAGCGACTAAATTGGATGACGGCAGAATCGTGGTGCGACCTTTTCGAAGTATGAAACACAACCAAGCGGTTCAAGTGAAAATGCATCAATCAATCATATGGAACCTTCCACTAATGCCAACTGACACTACCGACAGATGAGCTCCAAAGTAATAACGCGGCCCAAGTGGTTACGGCCAACGATTAATTTCGATTCTATCTCACTCGATTCCCAATTTTCAAGTAGCAAATAAGTAAAACTAATCTCCAGGGGTAAAATCGGCTACGGTTCCCGGTGATTTGAACACTGGAAGCAACATGCTAATTTGCATTCATCGGTGACATGCTATTTTGCCTTCACAAAAACTCTTTGCATGCACCATGGGCGTAGCCACAAGAGAAGGGGGTTGCATCCTTCATACCAATGGAAAAATTTCACTAAACTTGAATTTGAATAGGGTAAGTGTTCCCTTAGTTGTGGGTGTTCCTATAGTTGCGGTAGTGCCGTTTTCACTGATTTTATCACATTAGCCACAGAACCGACACTGCCAATCGACGTATTGGCTTGTTGATGCATGGAATAGTTGAAAAGAGCATTCAAATTGCTTTAAAACTGATGAACTACCACTAAAATTGCTTAAACTTTTCTTACTTGTACCAATAGTTGCGGTAAAGTGTTCCTATAATGGAGGATTCCATAAGAAAACAACGGATACCGCAACTATAGGAACACAAATTAAAAATATACCGCAACTAAAGGAACAGTGTACCAATAGTGGAGGTATTATTTTTCACTGACATGCCGTGGATTACTGCGATGAAATCATTTTTCTCATTGAGTCAATGGTCGTTACTTTCCGTTACAACATTAACGTGTACATTAATTGCGCTTCTTGAATTTAGGCGGTTAAATGAAATTCAATCATGCTTAGTACCTCCACTATTGATACATCTACCCTATATCAAAGATTCCGGGCCTAAAAATGGCCACGAATGATTCAAGCGTTTCATCAATAGTCCCCAATAAGCCTTGTGATTAATCTGGCAAAAACTTGTTCTGCAATTAAAATGTATTTTCTGTCAGAACATTGATAGCAGAGCAGTTAGTGTGACTTGTTGTATTTTTGGCAGCTTTGTTCTCTTCATCGTGGACGGTTTTATAAAAAAAATATTGGGTTCAATATTTGCATCAATACTTCCTGCATATGAGTGCATGCATCTTACTGCAATTTTCAGAAGATTTGGCTGACAAATTCCTCTTAATCTTTTTTTATCCTGTTCCTGAGATTCTTCAAGGGATTACTTCAATAACCACTCCAAGTCTTCTCAATAAATCATATCTGCGTGTACCTTTATTTTTTCCAGTGAGTCCTCCCCAATTCTTTTATGTATTTTAGGGATGCCACTGAGAAATCTGTTGGAGGTTCTCTATAAATCCCTCTGAGAGTTTCTCTTATGGTTACTCCAAAAATAATCTCTGACATCCTGATGGATTTTTTTTTTCTCAAAAACACATGCTTCTTGAATGGAACAGAATAAAAACTATTTTTTTGCAATTTCTCATCGTAATAGGCTGTTTTTCATCACGCCAATCTGTCATGAAATGGCCTACTTTCCTGCACTGAAGTATGCAGTGTGGGAATAGTCGTTACCTAACTGAAACCAGTGCTGTAATGATTCATTACGCAACGCTTTCTCATTACACAACTGTTTTGAGTTGCGTAATGAATCATAACAACAATTTCTCAGAAATTGTAAAATAATGGTGAATGCATTCCGATATAATTTCTGATACCCTCAAGTGGTCTTCTACGAAATTGCAAAAAATGTTTTTTGCAATTTCTCATCGTAATAGGCTGATTTTCATCACGCCAATCTGTCATGAAACTGCCTACTTTCCTGCACTGAAGTATGCAGTGCGGGAATAGTCATTACGCAACTGAAATCAGTGCTGTAATGATTCATTACACAACGCTTTTTCATTACGCAACTGTTTTGAGTTGCGTAATGAATCATTACACAACAATTTTTTCAGAAATTGTGAAATGATGGTGAATGCGTTCCGATATTATTTTTGATACTCTCAAGTGGTCTTCTACGAAATTGCAAAAAATGTTGTACGTAACTCGTTGCAGAACTCGATTTTTACAGCACTCGTCGTAATTATCCTACTCGGCAAGCCTCGTAGGATAAATTTACAACTCGTGCTGTAAAAATCAACATTCCGCAACTTGTTCCGTAAACTACTAGTACGTCACTCGTTGCAGAACTCGATTTTTACAGTACTCGTCGTAATTATCCTACTCGGCAAGCCTCGTAGGATTACAACTCGTGCTGTAAAAATCATCATTCTGCACCTTGTTCCGTAAACTACTATTTGTAATAGATGGAGAAGCCACTTTTGTAGTAATATCATTTCAGCATTGTTTTTTCATAAGGGCTTATCTGAATTCATAAATTCATAATATGCTCTAAATTGATCGCCCCGTAATGTTAATGTTGGCAAATGTTCTAATAAACGCCTCAACGTGTTCAATGGTGTTTTAGATGCTTTATACACACTATTTGTATGAGTGGGCTATGTAAAATCAATAATCGCATAAGTGACATTTATTCATGAACTGGAAACGGCATTATTTTTTTTTTATTTAATTAAAATAAATAATCAGTTTAACTTTAAGGCATAAAAGCCAAATTTGATTAAATTTGATAAGTTTTGAATTTCTCCTTTAATTTATTTCATTTGAGCATTTCATAATGAATGATTGAGTGCAAACAAAAGGACAAACATAAACATTCAAATCTCATTATCAATGAATGCGGCTCGTAACTTTGTAGAATACACAAATAAGCTTCTTATCATTTTTACTTGAAATGAGTTTAAAATGAGCTTGATATGTTTTACACCTACCTTATGAAATTAACGTAAATTTACAGGATCCTGTTATGAAACGTCAAGAGCCTGATATGAATCTTCAGGTGCTCGTAAGAAATCTATAGGAAAACGCGAGGGCTCTGAAGCATCTTGCTGAGAAATCGTAGGATATCGCCTAGAATTCTCAGGACCTCGCTAAGGATTTTACTAGGAATTAAAATTTTAGGATTCCTTTGCGATATTGCTGAAAATTCTCAAGTTTACGATGAAAATTTTCAAAAGAATATTATTTTAGGCTATCGCTAGCACTCTTCAAACATCTCTGGACACCTTTTCAAAATCCCCTAGATTTCGCCAGAAACACTAAAAATATCACTAGAAATCCACATAATCCCGCTAGGAACTTACAGGACACCCAATAATCAATTAAACATTCTCTGGATCCCGCAAGAAACCTCCAGTGTTCGCTAGGAATCTGCAGACATTCTAAATAATCTGTTAAAAATTCTGGGAAGTCCCCTAAGAAGGATTCTCCAGGGTACAGTTAGAAATCTCATAGACCCAGCTCGCAAGGAACATTTTGATATGTTGAAATTTGTATCCTTTATTAAAAATTTTGTATAGAATTCTGGTTCGTCTCTTAACAAATCTAATGTTTTACAGAATCTCTAACAAAGAGGGAACGTAGCTCTAAATAGTTAACGCAGAACACACTAATACTACAGAAAAAAAGATAAAATAATCTCAATCGTATTCATCGCACGCTTCAATGATATTATTGAGAATAAAATGTACATTGGAATATGTTCACATTTGTCATGGTGCCGGTATTAAACGGCACATTGAAAAATGATATACAATATAGTAAAATATACTCTTCTCTTTCTATGGATTATATGTTAACACTTCTGCGAATCACTAGAATAACGCAATTTATTTAATAAAATTCCTTAAAAGTTATGATACACGACAGTTTGCTTTATTTGTGTCTATTAATGCCGTGTGTTTTTACATACGCAATGTATGTAAATGTAACTATATATCAATAAAAATAGCGAGCTAAAAAGGTGAAACAAAATGTATGATTGCAACTCTTTGTGAATCATAGACTCATATTAGCTTTTATGTCAGTGCTTGTGGTTTGTTCAAATAAGCTGTTCCAAATCTGAAAAAAGCGTTTTAAGTATATCACCTACTGGCAGACTCAAGTGAGCTGGTCACTCAGTATGAATGTCTAAAAAAATAGATTGGTCTCTAGTTGATATGCTGATGGATATTAATGGCCTCATAAAACGTTGCGAGTGCATGACCAATAGAGTGATGCAAATTTTGAAATTTTGGCTCCCCTATGCTCAAACGATTTCTTTTATGGTAACTAGCATTCTCCCAAAGTTTGAAATGATTTGGATGAAATTTGACTGTGCACACGACATTTGAAGTTTGTATGGAGATTACTATGGAAAACGCCAACATTTTGTGTTCAGCCCTCTATCTCTTCATTATAATATTTTATGGAAAAGTGAATACACTCTTCTCATATGAAATCCTTCCGGCTACAACTTTGCCGAAGACCACATTTTGATTGGACGTCTGGATAAATTGTTATTCATAATCATAAAGTGGGTTTGCATTTTACATGCTTCACCAACTGTTCGACAGGCAACAGTGGAGCTCCGGGCGGGAAGAATAGATCAAAGTAATCCAGGCTACTATGTTCTACAGCAAAAAGGCAGTGTTGCTCAGAAAGTAATTAAATAATCATCTCAGCGTGATTTAGACTTTGTTATCAATAATATCAAATTATCCTTCGTCCTATCAAAATGTGGTCTTCGGCAAAGTTGTAGCTGGGAAGATTGCACATGAGAAAAGTTTGTTCACTTTTTCATAGATTATTATGACGAGCAGTTAGAGGACTGAATACAAAAGGTTTGCGTTTTCCATAGTAATTTCCATATAAACTTCAAATGGCGTGTGCACAACCAAATCTCTTCCAAATCACTTCAAATTTTGGGAGAATGATTTTAATCATAATTGACACCGTTTAAGCATAGGGGAGCAAAAACTTCAAAATTTGCATCAGTCTAATGACCAATGACCATCCCGAAGCAAATAAGCGCGTACGGGGGAACCCTTAGTAGCTGGTGAGATTTGGTGGAATATCGACGAAAATTGAGCTCTGGAATGTACTCGGTGTGTAGTTAACCTACTATTCAAATGATTAAAGCAACAGACACGATTGTTGAAAACACTAGCGAGGGGCCCCGATATTTTAGCAAGGCAATGAAACACGACATCAATTCGGTTAGCCTATGCTGTAAAGCTGAAATTTATTGTCTTATAAGTTATATTTTACAAGTAATAATTGCTAAAATACTCACAAAAAAGTAGTTCCTTTGCGCCCGTGCTGCATCTTGTTTTCATTACTTTTACATTGATCTATTTTGACAGCACGGGTGCAAAACAGAAACCGAAGAATGACATACACGACATATAAAGTCCGACAATGTATAGGGGTTCACAAAACATTTCTTACGTAACAACGATATTATTTACAAAAAATAAAAAAAATAATGGTATTCTAAAATGTTGCCAAAAACGGATCCATTTTGTTGCCAAAATCGGGGGGTGCCAAAAATGGAGCATGCCAAAAACGGAATCCCACTGTATACGGATTATCAATATTTTACAAATTTAGATGTTGTGCAATATGTTAAGGGTTGCAGACACTGGTTTGGACCTAATCACCATATTTTGGTTTGCATGGAACCAAATTTTAACAAAATTGCGGTTTTCCATATATTTAGAGGCTTTTAACTTATGCACAAAACGAATGTTTGGGCAAACTTAGGCAAAAGCATTATTCACTTCTACATATTCAACTATTTAGAGTCAAAACATGAAGAAAACCAAATTTATTTTGATGTTGTGTTATGTGTTCTTTACTGTTTGATATTATAGATGAATGTTTGACTTTGTTTTACAAATAAAAACTGATTTGGAAATTGGGTTGTAACCAGCTTTTTGGAAAACTGGATATGCATCTTAGAGGTTTGGTGTCTTCGACAAAGTATTTTGGAATAATTTGAACTACATTTTGGCTTATTCAGATTTGGTCTAGATAAGTTACAGCTGATCTAGATCAGTTTTATTTTTGGCAGGTGCGTCCTAGCAAAAAACTTTGTTCTGCAAAGTTGTTCATCTAACATGTTTGACATTCCTCTCGAAAACACTTATGCTCTATCACTGACGCGTATGGCACTGTATGATACTTTACTAAAAATAATCAAAAATCAATTTTGACAACATTATTCGTGCAAAATATATGCGGAAAAAATTGTTTTATCAAGATTTTTTTCTGTCTTGTCGCGTAGACAGTAAAGCAAATATTCTTGACTAGCCAAAGACAAAAAAATAGCCGCTTCATGAGTTATTCAAGATTTTGCAAATCACTGTTTTTTTACATTTTTCACTCAAATTACCATTCAATCTGTAAATTGTGTTGATGTGATTTTTGCACGAAAAAATATGGTCGAAATAGATTTTTTGATATTTTTCAAGGTGATATTTGCTAGAGTACCAACATGTTCTGACACCTAATTTTACCCCCCTCCTCCACTTTCCACAGAGAGCGTTCACAAACAATATTTTTGGAAGTAACTAACACTATTGTAAAGAGATGGTTTTGTAACTGAAAGCATTCCATAATGCGTTTTTCACAATCCTTCAGTTTGTGAATGCATTCACGCAACAATACAACTCACTAAAAAGTTACTTCTTCTACATACACTGTGGTGGCTTTAGCCGGCTTTTTAGTACCCGTTCTAAGACACACTTTTAATTTTATTTGTAGTCACCGTAGCAATCCAAACATCTGATGCGATACTTGAAACACTTTGCTCTGTCCCGCACTATGCTTTTGGAAGCAATAGTTCACTTCACACTGAGTAAAACTCACTTGCGTTCTAAAAACAGAGTCAGAATTTGAATTCACTGAGACAACATTGTTTATGAATGGGATGCGCAAATCTCACTGGTAGGAAGTGATGTCAGTTTTTATATTTTTGGTTTAAATTGTATTCATGCTGTTGTTGTTGTTTGTTGTTTGAGAGGGACTTTAAACCGAAGGTCATTCGTCCCTCTTTGTATTGATGCTCATACGCTTGTTTCAACCTTGTATTAAAAACTCTCAAGAGGTATACAATCTCTCAAGCGGCTCAAAAGGTTTTTATGCTTGAGGAAAGCAAAATAGAACTCAATTGTATTTGAATTTTTCAATATTTTTTTTTTTATAAACTTCATAATCTATGCAAGAAAACATATTTCCGCTACAAAATGTTTTTTTTTGAATATATTGATGAATTCATATCGACAATAATACCTGTTCCCGCTGATAGGATCCGGTAGAGAATAATTACGCGAAGCAGTCAAACCAGTTGCTAAGGACAAAGTGCAGTATAATATAAAATAGCTAGGTTAGCAATAATATGTTTCAACGATATAATAAATCCAATAAACGATTAGTCTCTATCAGAACTCCGTCCGAGTAAGTTTGGTCTTTTTTTTTAATCCCCGAAACTCCGTCTCGGATGTAACTTACATTCTAGTAGTCTTTTGTTGCATGCAATGTTGTATGAACTGTTATACAATGGCTATTATATTTTTTTCTAGAACTGTCAATGTGACTGTATAAAAGACAAACAACAACGATATTGTGCTCTTACGATCGAAATGGTAAGTAGATTCTATGATTAATTCTAATGTTTTACTGATACTTTCTGTTTTGTTTCAGGTATGCTAGATTGTTTTGTGTTCGCCTTTCGATCTGTAGTGAAAAACTTCCCAAAAGCTTTAGCGAGAGAGGAGAGAATCTCTCAGTTGTACATAGGTCCTTTAGTAATTTTTTGCGAGAATTGTTGAAGATGAATACAGTGTTGGCAAAACAGCTGATTTGTGGTGTTTTTGTGGCCTCAACATGAGGCATGTTCGTCCATCGGTGTAGTGCGGTATGTTGCACTCCGGTGGATTGTTGTTGGCCACAACAATACCTTTGTATGGAACGTGTACAAGAAATACTGTCTATTTTTTACTCTGGATGGAGATACACTGTGTTAAAAAAATATCCGTACAGCGTTCTCTAGTGTAAAAAGTTGTATGAATCATATAAAGAATGTTAAAGTCGCCTCTCCACATCTCGATATCGAAGGAACCATCGAGATAGGGAGAGATCGAGACATAGAAATTTTTTTTAACGAATACTAGATTGAAAATCACCCTATTGTCACGAAAATCAAAAACAAACAGATGTCATTTCGTCTTCACAAATTGTTCTAAATCTCTAATATCTAGTCTAGTAATTTTTGATAATGGGCATATCGACATACGGAGAGAAAATTGGGAACGAAAATCACATCGAGATATGGAGATATCGAGATAAGGAGGATATCGAGATATGGAGAATTAAAATGTATGCAGAGTGCAGGGACCGAAAAAATCATCGACATAGGGAGAGATATCAAGATGTAGAACATCGAGATGTGGAGAGTCGACTGTATAATATTTGTTCATCATTTGCTTCATTCGATGCTAAACTAGGTCCTTTTTATTTGTCAGTCCTCGAAATTCGATAAAAAATCATCTAGTGTTTGTACAAAAATTGTTTGTCTTAAAAAGCCCTAAAATCGGCGGCAGAAAATTTTTCGAACAATTAGTATATTTTCAAAAGTTAATCCTGTAAACAATCTGTCAGTCTGTTCGAATCAACTGTGTGCATCACTCTGCAGCGAAGCTTTTTGATAAGTTGTTCGCAACACTAGAAGTTATTTTCCTGACATTTTATATGCAATTTATAAATATTCAGTGCTTCTTTAGAGAAAAATGGCTGCTCCGCACTCCAAAATTCCGGTTGCAGTTCGGAAACTGATCATTGCATTGATTTCAAGAATGACGGTAAAAGCTTGTCCGAAATTGCCGGCATAGTGAAACGGAAGAAGTCGTTCATCTCTGCTAAAAATATCAAGAAGCGACTGGAATATGCCCAAAAATACGTGGTTGAACCAGAAGAGTTCTGGCAGAACGTCATATTCACGGACGAGAGTATATTCAACATTTTTGGGTCAGACGGATTGGTAAGAGTGTGGCGAAAATCAAATACAGAATTGAAGCCGAAACATCACGCCACGTTATGGTTTGGGGTGCCTTTTGTGCAAATAGGACCGGAAACCTGGCTTTCATTGAGTCTTCCATGGATCGATTCATGTATTTGGACATTTTGAAGAACAACTTGAAAGCAAGTGCCGCGAAATTGGGCCATGAATCCAATTTCCATTTCGTCCAAGACAATGATCCGAAGCATTCTTCTAAGCTGCTTAAAGAGTGGCTGTTGTACATCGTTGAATCAACGCTACCGCGTCCTCCCCAATCTCCAGACCTTAATCCTATTGAAAATTTGCGGTATCACCTTGAGCGAAAAATTCGAGAACACCCGATCCACAACAAAAACCAGCTAAAAGAGTTTCTCATGGAAAAATGGGAGAAGATCACCCCTGTGACAACCCAAAAAATAGCTTGTTCGATAAAAAGGCGTTTGCAAAGCGTAATTGCAGCGAAAGGTGGACATACGAATTATTGACTTGGCGGTTCGGGTCCGTTAACCAGTGTTTTATGCACTGTACGGACATTTTTTGACATACATTTTGCTACTGGTTTGCGGGCATATTGCGCTGTACTATGTCCAATTTGGGTGACTCAAGAGGGTGTTTAATGGATGGTTTGAGTGGGCGGAAACATTATGTTTACGTACTGTTTACATAACTCAATTAAGTATCTTTGGAAGAAATGCCAAAAATATCTCAGTGAACAACTTTATAGAAGGAAGTTTTTTACTAGGAAGCTCCTATCAAGAGATAAAACTGATCAGTTATAACTTATCTAGACCACATCTGAAGAAGTCAAAATGTAGTACAAATTGTTACAAAATACTTTGTCCAAGACAATAAACCTCTAGGATGCGTATCCAGAGTGCCGTTTTGATTTACGTTACGGACAATTTTGAATTCCAGACATTCTACTTTGTATCTAGGACAGGACGTGAAAGCTGAATTAAGACTGCCCCGTTGTTTTTCAGTCGATAGTCTTGATGATACAGGAGCCAGTGTTACCAGTATCCTTTATAAAGAAATCTTGTGAACAAATTCAAATATTTGGGCGCATTATTTGAGTACCGTTTTGTCTCCGAACAGACTCATATTCCGAACACTCGGTTTTTGTATGGCAATTAGGTTGAAATGTTTCGCTGAAATATGTCAACAAATTACCAGGAAATGGCAGTCAATTGGAATTCAATTTTAACGTCTTCAAATCAATTTTATACCTCGGGAGTAGTGATGGTTCTCTAGCTCAAGACCACATAAATTTATTCTCGAAATTATTCATTTGAATACGATTTATTCGTGCTGTTCGGAATTTGAATCAAGGTGTTCGGAATATGAGACATAATGAACGCAGTGTTCGGTATTTGAGTCAAAATGTTGTTCCAAACTTTTACGGAAAAACAATACTAAACAAGTTTAAATGAACATTTTTATCAGTACACCCTACACCTAACGGTTAGACTTTGCGAAGAAATTAAAATTTTCACCTATATCAGCTAATTTATGCCTATCAGATGCTTTTGAAGTCACTGTTGGCCTTAAGTGTTCGTAATATGAGTCAAAACGGTACTTCTTGAACGCTTCATTCATTTAGTGCACTAGAGAATGCAATATTTAAAAAAAAACAGTTTAAAATTCAAAACCGACGGTATCTAGAGAGAAATGACACAATTTCCATCATATTGGTCTCAATTAAGTATATTTTACTTAGGGGCGGTCCATTAATTACGTAAGACAATTTTCGGGGTTTTTTAACCCCCCCTCCCCCCATGGTAAGATTTTTTGTATGAAAATTAAAAATAAATTGTATGACGGGTAAGAAATCTCAGACCCCCCTCCCCCCACAAACCCTTACGTAATTAATGGACAGCCCCTTATTTACATCGGTGGAGGACCGGTGCTAACACGGCACTGTTATCTCCTCCATAGAAGAACTGTTAGAGGGGCCTTCCTTAGCCGAGTGGTTAGAGTCCGCGGATACAATGCAGAGCCATGCTGAAGGTGTCTGGGTTCGATTCTCGGCTGGTCCAGGATCTTTTCGTAATGGAAATTTCCTTGACTTCCCTGGGCAAAGAGTATAATCGTATACCTGCCACACGATATACGAATGCGAAAAATGGCAACTTTGGCAAAAAAAGCTCTCTGTCACGATGGGAACCCTGCCTCATTGTCATCGGAGTAATATCATGGTACGATGAACAGTTGTTCAAACTGACCGCCGCACACTGCCATGCGGGCGAATACAATGACCAACGGATGACCAGATATCAACAGAACGATACTGGACAGAATAGTGGAGGGCAAAAGTGAAAGTCATCATTAAGAGATATTTGGGCTGTTGCTATCCCAGTAGAAATTCTCGCAAATTGTAATACTATCAAAATTCAATCAATTTATATCTGATTCACACTTAAATTTAGATAAAACTAGTGCTGGAATTGAACTCATATTAAAATAAGGGCTAAGTGATGAATTGTTGTGGATCTCTTCGTAACTAAAGAATAACGAGGGTAAATATGCTAAAATTTACTAACAGGTTGAATTAATTGAAGAAGTACTGTAAGTATAAGAACGGATCGATTGAGATTCAATGGTTAGACTACATACTATATTCGTGCAGGAGACGTATCGTTCAGAATGGTCCAGAAAAGTGGAATCGTGATCTTATTTATAGAAGGGTTTCACCAAAAATTGTAAGTAGAGATAATTTAGAGAAATGATGAAAATGCTCATAATAAAATTGAAATTGCAGCTTAAAGCTAACCACATAAAAAAATGGTTAGCTCATAGATTTGGGAAATCATCCGTACACTCTCAGTTAATAACTGTGGAAGTGCTCATAAGTACACTAAGCTGAGAAGCAGGCTCTGTCCCAGTGAGGACGTAATGCCAAGCAGAAGAAGAACTGTCAAAGTACATCAAAATCAACGGATTTGAAACGTCTTGTAAAAAGGTCTATCAGCATCAATTTTTGGAATAGGTGAAAGGTGAAAATAAAGGCTCTGGGTAAAGACATGTGATGGAATGAAAAATGTTAGTTTGAAGAAGGAAGTGATTGAGAGAAGATGTTTGAGACTTGTCAACTTGTGAAAAAAAGTAAACTAATATTTGATTAGTGAAATCATGCGTTCTGTGTAATTAAGTAAAGAAATCTGATAACTCCTTCTTGAACTGCACAAAACACAGCGTTTTTTCAATTAAATTTAAAAGTATCTTGGTTACTTACTGTTGTCTTTGAACAACCCTCTTGAACTCTTTGGAAAATGACTGCAATATAATGAATTTACTACAGACAAAACTTCAAGTTATATTTAGACATTAGACATTAAAGAATTCCTCAGATGATTGGGATTGTTAGGAATTTCACTAGAACATTTTTCCAAGCACTTCTTTTCAGATTAAAATTGCAATTTTGCAACACATTTGGGAAAATTTGGTAGACTGGTTCCCACCCTATTTTCTAGGAATCAAAAAAGTTGTATAAAAGCAATTCTATGAAAGATAATTCCGGAGAAAAAATTCAGTAGATGTTATTAGAAAGGTTTCAATAAACTAATCAGATGAAGTAAAATATATAAGGCTAGATACAGTTTAAACTTAAAAATACCACATTGATGGTACCGTAATCCGGGGTAACATTGATCATTTTTTTGAATGTTTCTTAAATATTTTGTTTAAAAATGCAAATGTTGCAAATTTTATATTTTTAAAATAAGTACTGCCACCTATAGCTCGTGACTATATACCTTATTTTGTTTTTTGAACGATTTAAGAATGTTTAAAAAAATGTTTAAAGCGATTTTTTGATATAGCTGGTATGGGGTAACATTGATCACTTATGTAAACAACGTTCGATAATATTCAAAATATCGTTACTTACTTAAATCGAGGCCTCTGAAGCCGAATATGAAGACCAAACGCTTACAAGTCATTTACTTTTTGAGTTATTTTGAAATTTAAAACACCTCGAACCACGGAATACGCCTAAAGGTAGGCAATTTCCTAAGGGAAATTTACATTCTTAACAGTAATTAGGAAATGTTGCCTTATTGAACATACTTATGAAAATTTTGACAACGGAATCGTTTTCGGCGATGTTGTTTTTAGTAAGAATCGCATTTTCCTTGCTCATGTCGTTAACAGAACTTATGTGAAACATGAATGTTTGGTAGTATCATCCTCAACCATTAAAATCATTGTTTCGAAAAGTTGCCAAATTTACGTATAAGGTAAACGCAATTTTCACAAAAATCTTCACTTTTATTAGCTCATTAATATATGAAAGGGAAGCACCATTCATGGTTTGGAAATGTTCCATCAATAAATGATAATGCGAACTTTTTACGAGATGAGTCATTCCGATCAATGTTACCCCGCTGATCAATGATACCCCGGATTACGGTAACAAAATGTCTGTATCCACTTATTGACAGAAAATCTGTTAATTTTATTAAGTCGATTGCCCCTCCTTCATGGAAATCAGGGGTACGACCATGTCATGCACCCATGAAAATGCAAACGGGACAACGTTAGGTATACCTATCTGGATCTGCACAACCGAAGAATGTTCCGTCCAATCCAAAATTCCATTCTGCATACCCATAAGCGATGCAACACTTCCCCCAGACAGACGGACCAATGATGTTGTGCAGCACAGCAGCTGAGAGAAAACAGGGATGCAGTAATTAAAATTAAATGCATATCATAATCAAGATATAAATTATTCAAACTTTAAATAACAGTCTTGTTCGAAGCCCACAGCACACATTACAAAGCGAACAGACATTTTCCTGGGAATTTGTCTGGCTGGGACTTGGGAGTGCTGCACTTATGGGTAGAAGCATTCAACTCTTTTGCGTCGAGAGATGAAACGAGATGAACCCAGTCCAGATGAATGGAGAAGGACAATGGCAGCTAGCCTCTGTGGTATGCACATGCGATGGTTACGTGACTGTCCGAAACCGATGCATCCTCTTTGTCCGAGTGCAAGAGAATAGCATCTATTAAGAATAAACAGTTGTTCGTTGCTACTGACCATGCTTTGTAGGGAGGGTTTCTTCAACCTCGCAGGATTAGGCGATTCGAAATTTAAGGAGAGCTAGAACTGCAGTCACAACTATATCGTGCGGTGTTCATTATTATGCATTGTTTCAAACAAAAAACGTGGATGAATCTTAGGTACTACCCTTCGCCTTCTACTAATTGCATGGAGTTATAAGGAGGTAGGCATTGGGTTTCACATAGCAGTTTTAATTAAAAAGCAAGATTTTTTAAGAGAGCGAATCATACTCTTGGGCTGTGCGTACACAAGTATTTCTGCTCACCAATTTTTTAATGCTACCGAAATTCAGTAGTACATTTCGGTCATACTTTCAATACCTATAGATCCCTATAGATCTATTGTGATCTTTGTTAGGACCAATGCGATTGACCCATTAGCGAAAGTAATAATTCTCCCTTCCTTTACTATGGTTGCTACCACGAACAATAAAAGGGGGGCTCTCAGAATTCATAACTTGCCATTCGAAGTAGCCTCCAGAGCCCAGGCTCCCCGATTCAAGTGAGGAAGCAAAGGGTGCCGCCAATCGTGGTCAGTATTTCCGAATTTTGGTGTTGTTTATGATCATTTGTTAGGCAGCGTCCATTTATTACGTAACGCTAAAATTGAAAATTTTCAGATTTACAAAAAAAATCTACAAAAATGTTGTTGTCATGATTATAACAGCTTCTGACAGACGAGTCCGTTGCAGTTCTTCCTTCCACTGAATTAAAATACCCAATTATTTTCGCTGGCTTGTACTAACCTCCTGCGTCGGCTATGGGAGCAAGTGGAACAGCCTGCAGATTGATCACATGTGCAAAACCTTCACGATCAGGTTGGTTTAACGTAGGTTTGATTAACAGCTGTGGGTCATCGCCGAGCGGACGAACGTTGATCTGAGTCGGGGGGATAAACGCTGCGAAACGTTTGACCTTATCTCGCAATAAACGCAAACATGGTCGAACATTGTATGCTCTTAATTGTGACCAGGGTTCTTCTTTCAATCAGATTGCAGCTCGCAATTTGTATTCCTTTCATGATTTATGGTTATTCCAGAAATAATATCACACCGCGCCCCTTGGCCATCATCGATCGGTGACCTCAATGCAATCACGCCGCGCAGTCACTATTTGGGTTGTATAATTTTATTTGTTCTTTCAATTTGATTTATGATTGTTGTTTTGGCTGCGGGCAAGGGCAGTTTCACCGCAATATACGAAAAATCCGGGGAACATCAGAAACCATTCACACCATTGTGATTATTGGGAAGTTTGAGAAGCAGAAGGGAATTGTGCCGAGGGTGATGGTTGCAGTCTGCAAGGAAAGCGATGCGTTGATTAAATGAATAAAAACAAAAATCAATGCATAAATCAATACTGATGACTGACAATGCAATCCAAATGAAAAAACGGCCTGTGAGAGCTCGCAGGCAATATATGTTGGATAATGGAATAGCCAACAGCAAGAGGGAGGATATTCGCATTTATATGTTGGAAACTGAACCACAATGGAACACAGGATTTCATTGACCATTGCAAAGCATTCCAGAAACCATTAATACACTGAAACCTACATTTACGTAATGCTACTTACAGTGTTTGAATTTTCATCCGAATAAGCCGATCGAACTATATTCGGAGAGTGTAACAGTTCGCGAACCATAACAGTTCGTGGCACATCGCAATCGGAGAGCCCTATGAATGTAAATATTCATTCTCTCGTTTGGTACGAGGCGCGAGAGCGTTCAAGAGCAGCAACTCTCACAAACTGCAACAGTATCGAGACATTCAGGTGATTTGTGTTTTGCATAAAATTGGTGATAACTTTCTTTTTTTCTGGTAATGCAGCCTTTAACAACCTAATTATAATCTATTGGACCATTGAACACCCCTTTGGTTGCAAACATAGCACAGAAAATAAAAAATATTCGCCACTGTTTGTTGATCAGAATGAGAGTGGGTCATCGAATGTTACAAGTGTTGACCCACAGTGATCGGCACCAAACAGTGGGTTGTATGTGTCTGTCTTGTTTTCGTTCATGGCTCGTTATCTTCAACGAACCTTAAATGTCATGCGTGTTGTATGAATGCAGGTGGATAGAGAGGATCGTTAAATTTTCCAAAGCCTGGATACTTACCAGTCAGGCTAAGGCCTGAGTGGCCTTTGCTGTACGTAGGTTACGTCTTCATTCGACTCGGTCCATGGCTGCTTGTCGCCACTATGGGCGATCAGGGTGCCAATAATCGAAAAATTGACTTGTTCTGATAGGTTTTCCATGTACATCATACCATAGTAAACACTTCTATTAAGATATTCCTGCAGCTGGTGCAATTTATGGTTCATCCGCCATCTCCACGTTCCGTCTTCCATCTGCACTCCGCCGTAGATGGTCCGCAACACCTTCCGTTCGAAAACACCAAGGGCGCGTAGATCCTCTGCACGTAGGGCTTACGATTCATGCCCATAGAGGAGAACCGGTCTAATTAGCGTCTCTTAGATGCTTAACCTTCCAGTCGTCGCGTGGTGTGGCACCGTCAGAACCACCCCGCTGCCGTTGTGGACGAAAAGCGAGGATTTTTCAGCAGTGTTGTACAAAATACAACAGCGCGACTACTGAAGTGTTAACTTCGTGCGATGGCGAACTTTACTTGATCAAAGAGTTCTGCGGAGTCTAAAGTGGGCACGATTTCCAGCAACGGTGCGTCTCTGAATTTCTCTGCTGGCGTCGTTGTTGGCGGTCACCAGTGAGCCCAAGTACATAAATTCTTCGACCACCTCGATTTCATCACCGTTAATATAAACTCGAAGTGGGGGGGGGCGTGCCGTGTCCTCTTTAGAGTCCCTCGCTATCATATACTCCGTCTTCGACACATAGATGTTCAGTGCGACTCGCCTAGCTTCAGGCCTTAGTCGGATGTCGGCGAAGCCAAGTAATTGTGATCGCACGATAATTGGCGCAATCTAACTTGTCGCCCATTTTGCAGATGGGACGACACCTTCCATCCACTCCTCCGGTAATACTTCCTCCTCCCAAATCTTGAAAATAAGCCAGTGCATCACCACCATATTTTAGCAGCTCACTCGCCAGTTGGTCCACTTCAACGGCTTCGTTATTTTTCAACCGTCCAATCTCCGTTTCCACTTCTTGGAGATCTGAAGGCTGAAATCTTTCGTCCTCCTTTCAAGGTTATTTCAGTGCTACCTTCACTACTAGCCACATCACCGTTAAGGTACCCATCGTTTTGCTGCCGCCACCTTTTGACCACCTCACGTTCGTTCGTGAGAAGATTTCCGTCACAGTCTCTGTACAAGTCGGCTTGTGGCACAAAGCCTGGTTGCACCAGGTTGAACTTGGAAACAGCCCAGGTATCTAACATCCAAAAGCATTGTGTACATGAGACTATCCAGCAATTGACAATAGGGATGCGACACAGGATTTGCAGCTTGTGCGGGCAGCAAGCAGCCTTTCTGCATCGAGGTATTGACGGGATTGCTGGTCTGCATCCCAAACATCGTCAGCACACGGTCCACAGCAGCTTTTTGCGTCAGGTACATACATCCAGTAGCGTGATCGTATCGGATCTTGATTCCGAGAAAATAGTTAGCAACGCCGCAATCCGTAAGCTGGAGCTTCTTGGAAAGAGCACGCTAGATCTACTTTACCAGGTCCAGTCGATCGCCAGCGATGAGCAAATCGTCTACATTAAGGTCTACGTAGATGATGATGTATACGCCCCTCGATCGTCGGTCCTGGTATACAAACAGTAGTCATGCCGGAAACGGCTGAAGCCGAAATCCAGAAGAAAGTCGTTCAGCTTATTGTTTCAACAGCGAGGGCTATGCTTAAGTCCATACAGCGATCACTCCAGCTTGCACACGAGGCACGTGACTCCTTTGGGTACGACCAAGTAGATATCTCCTTCAAGCTCGTGGCCAACTTAGCTACGGGGGAATACATTTCGTTGTAGTCGACTCCGGGCTTCTGCTGGAACCCCTTCGCTACCAAGCGCGCCTTGTAATAAACTGGTTCGCCATGCTCGTCCGGCTTGATTCGGAAGACCTATTTCGACTTCAGTGAAATCACACCAGCAGGACATCTCACCAGTCGCCAAACATAGTTGTAGGGTAAGATGGTCCAAAACGCACTGATGGGGTAAAATGGCTCACCTCATTAAATCATTCCTAGAATCTTTCAATTTGTATTCTTTGCCAAACGGTGTTAAAATATGTTTACCCAAGAGTTGCCGCCACAACCTTCGGACATAAACTCATAGATTTCTCCTTAATTTTCCGGTAAAATTCAACATTTTTCCCTTTTTTGCCTAAATATTAAGGTTTTCCGATGATTTCATTAAGGAATAAGCGTTTCCATACCACAGAGCAAACTCATGGAGAAACTTGGTTGCTAACTACTAGTTCTCCATACTAAATGGCATTCTACCCCACCCATTTGGTCATTTTGAACCACCCCCATTTGTAAACCAACTTTTCTACACGATTTAAACTAGCAAATATTGTAAAGTTACTGTTAGGACTGCGAGTGGCGTTAATATGTAGATCTCATTAGGGGAAAACGACCAAATCCTTAAAGTGGCATTTTGGACCATTTGACCCTACGCTAGCGACTGCAGTTCCTCACCGACCGCTTGTTGCCAAAGGGCTTTGTCGGCTCGTCCAGCCATACGCCTCATGCACATCGAAGATCAAACGCTCGGCCTCATCTTGTCTCTTTGATTCCTTTGAGCTGAGAGACGGTTTGGTGGGAGGCTCGTCAGTACATTTATGTACTCCTGAGAAATATGTAACTCTACCCATAACCGGAAAGCAGAAAGGAATTTTTTTAACTAGCTTATGTGGAGACTTGAACAGGAATGAAAAAAATTGTACCGTTGTTTATTTAAGGAAACTTCGGTTGTTAGGGAACCGTCGATCATCAGCTCACTGCATTAGCATTAAAATTAGCATTAAGCATTTCGCACACATTTCGTAGGCGGTACAGTCCTAGACCATTGTATGAGGGTTGCCTCCTTCCCGTCCGTAACCAAAGTCAGAAATTCGGGACTTACCTCTAACTCTTAGACGAGATTGATGCATCCTCCAATAGTAGAGAGCTGTCCTGGCCACGTCCTTGCAAAAGCTGGGGAATGGGAAGGATGATTGATTGAACACCTACTTATGAAAGATGCAGAGAACTCTACGACCTTTCATAGGTGTTACGGGTTTGTTGTGGAATGTTGATGGAAGGGGTAGTGCCACAGCATACGTTCGGTAGACGTTCTGGCCGACAAATGATTAATATTCACGCATTGTGATCATGCGCTAGTGGGGCCTTTCTTAGCCGAGTGGTTAGAGTCCGCGGCTACAAAGTAAAGCCATGCTGAAGGTGTCTGGGTTCGATTCCCGGTTGATCCAGGATCTTTTCGTAATGGAAATTTCCTTGACTTCCCTGGGCATAGAGTATCATCGTACCTGCCACACGATATACAAATGCGAAAATGGCAATTTTGGCAACGAATGCCTCAGTTAATAACTGTGGAAGTACTCATAAGAACACTAAGCTGAGAAGCAAGCTGTGTCCCAGTGAGGACATTAATCCAAAAAGAAGATCATGTGCTGCTGATCAGAACAAACTCACCAAATTCCTTTTTCGAAACTCCTCTGAAATCCGTCGCTTCTCTAAGAATGAACAATAACGTGAGCTGTAACTTAGCGCTGCCCAACAAAATGCACGCACCGCACGAAAAACCGACAAAAAACTGCAGTTCATAATCCATCTTGAACCGAGCATCCACGAATTATATTCAATTTTTGAATCAACATGTTTAACACACACAGGAGATAAAAAAGAGTCGCGCAAAAAACTGCTACGCCATCCGGATAGTTTTGTTTTTATATTTTTGCGCGACTGGCGACGTGGAATTATTTAAAAGTTTAGCACACGAAGAGCAAATCTTTCAAATGAAAAATAAAAACACTTTTATCACTTTAACAGCATGTTTCCACACCATCCATATTTGCACGTGGCATAGCGCCATCCACCGAATCAAATTCTACACCAGCCGAATTAAAAATAATACGCGGGATGAAGTAAACGTGACACACAATTCAAAAAGCAGCTGCCCGCGCGCGCGGCTTGCTGCGATCCGGTCATAAGCTCACTGCGTTACAGATTTACTCCAACACATTGGCCGATTTACTCATAATGCTCTTATTATGTTACATTATCGTGCTTACTGGTTAGGGGCTGTCCATTAATTACGTAAGAAAATTTTGGTGGTTTTCAGAACCTCCCCTCCCCCCATAGTAAGATTTTTTGTATGAAAATTGATAAATAATTGTATGGCGTGTAAGAAATCTCAAATCCTCCTCTCCCCATAAACTCTTACATATTTAATGGACGACCCCTTACTTGGGACGTTTGTTAAGCCAATGTATTGTACTCAGCGAAGATATTAAATGCCAGCTGTTTAACTCAAAACTTGCTAGATTATATTTGTTGGAGTCTGCTTAAGTGTGAATCATTGATTACCCCTGTAAACTTGTAGGCCTATACTCAACGATGCTTTTGGATTACTGTAATTAATCGTTGAACTCGAAACATGTCAAGAGCCTGTTTGGATATAAATCCCATTATTCAATATTGGATAGGTTACATGTTACGTTTGTAGAACTGAAATCCTTTTTTTCAAATGAGTTCTTGGACAATCTTGAAAACATCCCAAGTAACCACCAAGCATTAAAAAAAGCACAGAGATGGCAATATATGCACTTATAGAACAGCCGGTTTAATGCAGCATAACGTTATAGTAGCCTGAAATGCTACCCCAATGCCACTTTTGGCGAAATAACGTGCTCTCCCAATGCTTGATCCCACTTCACAACGCCGCCAATGTTAATTGGCTGTCAAAATATTGGTGACGCTTAAGCGTAACGGCTGCATTGCGTCAGCGACAGAACTGCTATTGTAATGTTGTTTACATAAATAAAAAAAAAAGATAATTTGCTTTTTCTTTTTTACTCATATTGCGTGATCATTCGTCGTGTAGTGTCGTTCATCTCTTTCTATTCAATTCAGTCCTGTTAATTTCACATTTATTTTCCAACGGTGGTACTCGATCCTTTCATCCTTGCCTTGTGTCGCCAAGTGTTTTGTTGTGCCTCTAGCCGAAGACCCACGAGATGTGTGTGGATTGAGTTGAATTTTTGCCAACTTAAATCGTATCCATTAAAGCCTCATTCATCGTTTGTTGAGTCTGACTAAATCCCGTAAGTATTTAATTTCTCAGTGAGAAAACGTTTGTTTGAATGACGATTTCATTTTAGGAAACATGTCCCGTAAAAATGCTGCGAAGAAGCGCTCTGCTGCTGCTTTATTCAATGAGCTGAAACAGGAGAGCTCTGACGAGATAGAAAACGTCCAAATACAGAAACAATTCAACGATTCGAGCACTCAAACGGACCAGGTTCCCTCAACAACCGAAACAAACAACATCGACATCAAACTCAACAAGGTACTGACTCTCTTGGCCCATGCAAATTCTAAGCTGGATGCAATCGGATCTGGTAGTTCCGCCGAATGCCACCACAAATTCGAGTCTGTTGCACTTCGTAAAATCAGTTTGGATCCAGTAAAAACTCTCGAAGATCTTGAAGCGCTTCAGGAGAATTGCAAAAGAGAAGAGTTCATCAACGAGATCGTTGCGTCGATAGGTCAGTTGCACGGAAAACAACGGTACACTACACGAGGTGGAACTGTTTGTTTGCGGATAGTCGATTACTTTTTCGACCGTCAGTTTCTTGTACAGTGCTCATGGACTGGAACTGGTCGCAAACTCAATGAGGACGATCAAGTTCCTAGAAAAACACCCTTTTCGAGATACGAAAAGGTGATCAACCTCTTCTATCAAACCGTTTTGCATTCTGATCCAGAGTTTTCTTTGGATGAGTGCAAGAACTTCTTACATCGATGCTTACGGAACGCAAAGCAAAGACTGGAGGAGCTGGGAGGAACCAGGAAGTCAGTAGCTCGAAAACGCAGACAACTTCGAGAGCTGAACGAACAAGATTATCATGATGAGCCTGATCGAGAAGGCGAAGTAGCTGAAACGGTGTGGACTATGGAAATCGTTGCTCCGGAGTGATGGGACTTACATCATTGATTTTAACTGTGTTTATTGATTATTTCGCCAAAAATGGTTTGAATTCATCGACCTATTGTGTTCATTGATTCTTTTTTTTCTTTCTTTGAAATTTAAATGAATTTCGGTAAATGAATCCTAAAATACTGACATTTATTCATATGATTTCTTAATAAGAGATATAAAAAAATCGTAATCGTGTTTTATATTTTTCCTGTCGGTAACGTATGATGCAGAGGAACGAATACAGTTTTTCCATGTACAGGTACTGCTACTAGTTTACATAATACTTCACATGTAGAAAATAACTTCCCTGGTAGAAAACAATTATCGTTTTTTGAACTAAATACATTTAAATTGATTGATTCGAGTGGACTTTTAAAATGAATTCCGACATATTTGAGTTCCTTCCCATATACTCCGTTAGCAGTTGCATGAATCATTGCCACCACAGATTTTTGCGAATTCAGAAACCATTTATTAGAAAAGTCACTGGCCATATAAACCCATCTTTCAAGACAATATGTAAGAAAGAGGAACTGTCTTCCTTACTAGGATATTTTAGGATTGGGTAATTTTTGTGCTGCTGCGTATCCAGATCATTTCGTTGGTTCTCAGTAATACGATTGATAATTTGGTTTAAAGGCAATCGGCCAGATCAAACCAGGTTTTTGATTTGAAAAAATTGATTTTCGAACGGGTACGATGCAATAGTGCCCAAGACACCGAATCGGTGCACTTCATCAACTACGTGTATAAGATTATGCTGGTTGCTAGTAACTGCTTTAACCTTTACAGTACCAACATAAAAAATCGATCAAATTTTTATTTTCAACTTGCGTTAACTTTGTCAATTTTTAACCGATTTCGATGATTCAACCACGGTTAGATCAGGAATCTAATATAGTTTTCAAAACAATTCAAGAAATTTAGAAAACTGGCGTTATTTTCAAATAGGGCCAAAGTCCCGTGGGGTACCTACGGTAGCGAAAACAGAATAATCAACATAAATTTCATTGAATGTCTTTCAAACTTTATAGTAAGTGTTGTACGATGGACTCTTAGGCATAAGAATACCTTCCTTAGCAATTTAAGAACATATGGGACAGTTACGGTCAACTGGTCTTCTGGTATAGGTTCTGGTAGGGAACCTAAGGGGACACTTAGAGAATGTTACATATTGGTAGCTGGAAGTTCATGATTTTTCATGACGAATTGGAATAACATAATGCCATAAATCAAAAGTATGCCTTGTCCATATGCGAATATTCCGAAAGCGACCCGAGCGAGTTCAGGTGAAAAAATGAGCCTGCTCATCAAGTACTCATTGACGAACAAAATAAATATTTTTTCATAAACAATTTATTGGGCATGATACTAATAGACGAGTATATAACATTCTTCTTCTTCTTTTTGACGTTACGTCCCAACTGATACAGAGCTTTCTTCTCAGCTTTGTGTAGTCTCAACTTTTCGCTTCCTTTGACAATTTTACCATTTTGCATATGTATGTGGCGGGTACGAAGATACTTGATGCCCTAGTAAGTTGAGAAAATTTTCAACCCGAAAAGATCCTCGACCGGTGAGATTCGAACCCACGACCCTCAGATTGTATTGCTGAATAGCTGCGCGTTTATTGCTACGCCTATCAGGGCCCCTAGAGGACATTATAGTACGTGAACTTTATGAGACAAAATGACGTAAAGACGTTTTCACGAACCCGAAGCCGACTCGCAATTAACGAACGAATACGAATCCAGGTTCGTGTCAAATCGACGGTTTTATTCCTACCTTCGAACTGTCAGTCAAACAATGTTATCAAATATCTCTTCTGTATGTGAAAGCATAAAGACAAAATAGAGCTTCATTGATAATTTAATGGATAATGCCGAACGCTTTCGTAAAAAAAAATTACAAATATGTAAACAATCCATGTTTGACAGTCGGTAGAGGGAACCTCATTGTGTTCGGGTTGAACCTAGGGCAGATTCGGGTTCGACTCGACCCAATAAAATACATTTTGACAGCTGTTGATGCCGATCCAGGGCAAAACTAGGTTTGCTCCAGTAATAAACGAAAACGCCATTAGTGATGAAAACAGCCTAATATACCTATATCTTGACTTCTTTTGACTCAATTCGGCTCTTCCGAGGTTTAACCCAAATTTGGCAACAGCGGAAAAAAATAAATCAGTGCAACAATATTTCTACCCAGCGTAAGCTTCCGAAGTCGGGGTAAAACAACGTCCCCCCCTCTCTCTCTCTCTCTCTCTCTCTCTCTCTCTCTCTCTCTCTCTCTCTCTCTCTCTCTCTCTCTCTCTCTCTCTCTCTCTCTCTCTCTCTCTCTCTCTCTCTCTCTCTCTCTCTCTCTCTCTCTCTCTCTCTCTCTCTCTCTCTCTCTCTCTCTCTCTCTCTCTCTCTCTCTCTCTCTCTCTCTCTCTCTCTCTCTCTCTCTCTCTCTCTCTCTCTCTCTCTCTCTCTCTCTCTCTCTCTCTCTCTCTCTCTCTCTCTCTCTCTCTCTCTCTCTCTCTCTCTCTCTCTCTCTCTCTCTCTCTCTCTCTCTCTCTCTCTCTCTCTCTCTCTCTCTCTCTCTCTCTCTCTCTCTCTCTCTCTCTCTCTCTCTCTCTCTCTCTCTCTCTCTCTCTCTCTCTCTCTCTCTCTCTCTCTCTCTCTCTCTCTCTCTCTCTCTCTCTCTCTCTCTCTCTCTCTCTCTCTGTTTTCGACAACATTGCTGTTGCGAGGGAGGAAAAGCAACCTAATTACAGGTAAACACTAATGCCGTTTACTCAATTTTGAATTGAAGGAACTTTTTTTTGGGTAGTATGATTTCTACGTGTATAGCCGTCTGACAGCGAATCCTTTCATCTGACGTCACGATTATTTCACTTCATTCATGTTTCTGTTCCCTTTTTCAACGGTCGCATTTTTTTCTACAAGGTTCGGCCGTTCCATTCAGAGTAACCGTAATTTGATAAAAACTGTGAGAATATCATTCTGAATTTAGTTGTTTGCTGTTGTATTAGTGATACATACTAACAATCGGTTGGATTGTACCTTTTTGTGTTTCAAGTACTCGAAAGTTCAAAAATGAGTGACGAATCGGATGTTTCAAGTGTGGTAGATTTTGAAACTGCGGACCTGGAAGACGATGTGAATGTTGTTGATTTGGAAAACGATTTTTTTGAGAACCTAGTTGACGATGATTCAAATATTTACACATCAAAATGTGGAACCATAGAGTGGACATCGAATTCCAAACACGGTCCTATTGTGATGGAAAATCTTGCCGAGAACGTTGAGGATTTCAAATTTTTGATTGATATACGACAAGTGAAGAGCCCAAAAGATGCATTTTCTGTGTTTTGGGATGATAAAGTGTTAGAAACTATCTGCAAATTCACGAATAATGAGGCGAAATCGGATGAAAATTTCAAACCTTTGGGGAAAACCGAACTGCTAGCATGGATGGGGATTGTCATTGCGGCGGGGAAAAATCACGATTCAAAAACCTGGTTGAAAGATATGTGGTCATCTGATGAAATGACGCGTCGGCTATTTTACAGTGCTGTTATGGGAAGACATAGGTATTTTCTAAAGATAATTCATAATTTCTTAATAATTATCAGAAGTATTTTTCCTTAGATTTGAAGACATTTATAAATACATGAGATTTGACGACTCGATTTCTAGACGGCCACCTCGAAACCGACCAAAAGAGGAACAATCATCCCGATCTAGATCGCGAGAACGAAAAAGTGCAGAGATTCCTCAAGAATCATTGCTTACTCAGCAAACTGACAAATTGCGACTTATCCGAGCTGTTTCAGACAGAATTCAGCAGAATATGCTCAATGCATACAACCCTTCAAAAGATTTGACCGTAGATGAACGCATGATTCCATTTAGGGGACATTGTGCATTTAAAGTCTACATGAAGAATAAACCATGCAAATATGGCATTAAGATGTGATGCTGTGTCGATCCAAAGACATCGATGCTGGTAAATTTTGACATATATGCTGGTGAGTATATCAAATCTACATCTGTTAACGTTTCTTGTTTATATTTTGTACATATAAACCTAAAACCTTTTTTTTTTTTATTTCTATGTATTTTGATAAAAGTCATTTTATATAAAGGGGGTTCCTCCAGGAATCGTTGGAAGTATTCAGAGATTGATTAACGCCGGAGTTCCTCTAGGAATTACACTGAAGATTTCTTTATGGATTTCCTACAGGAATTCATTTAGGCTGTATATGCCTCTGGGCATTCACTCCAGCTATCCCTCCAGAAATTTCTCTAAGCTGTTTGTCTAGGAGTTTTTGAGATGATTATAGTACAGAAATTTATAAAGTATTTCTATTTGGTAAGAAAAATTGGAGGAATACCTGGAGCCAATTATGGAGGCATTCATGGAGGAGGATCCCTCCCCGAAGGATTCCTGGAGAAAAATCTTAAAGAAACTCATGTAGGAATTCCTAGAGATCTTTCTGGTCAAATTTCTGTTGGAACTCCAAAACGAATTTCTGAAGTAATTCCTGGTGCTATTTCTGGTGAGAAATGCCTTGAGAAATTCCTAGAAGAATCCCAAGTGAAATTTCGGGTTGAATCGGAAGTAATCCCTGGAAAAATCCTCGGAGTAATGGTGGAATATTCAAAGCAATATTTGGTGGAATCGTTGGAGGAATATCTTGTGGAAATTGAGGAGAATTTACATAACGGGTTAAATGTTGCTCATGAGGTTGTAATCGCCTTAGAAAAACTCATTTTCTTTTCCGTAGGAAAAATAAACAACAAACCGGAAGTTAACCAAGGAAAACGAGTAGTCACGCAACTAGTCCAACCGTTCTACAATTCGGGACGACGTGTTACGTTCGATAACTTTTTCACGAGTATTCCTCTCGCAGAAGATCTCCGATCTAATGGGTTTTACTCAATTGGAACGCTTAGATCGAATAAGAGAGAGCTTCCGAAAGAATTTCTACCGGATAAGAAAACTCCAGCCGGCACTGCGAAGTACGCATATCATAATCGAATGATGATCGCTTCTTGGACCGAGAAAAAGGGAAAATCAGTTTTATTCTTGTCGACCGATCCAGCTACCCTGCCAGACGGCAACATAAATATTGAAAACATGCCTCCGGTAAAATCCACAGATGTTCAGCAACCTACACCAATGGTAACATTTATTTCTATTATCAATGGATTGATTATAATCAAATTTTATTTCCTAGGTGAAACCAAACGTCGTAAAAGTATACAATTCCTTGAAGGGAGGAGTTGATACTTTGGACAAGGCAACTGGCGGGTATTCATGTAAACGCCGAACGAATAGATACTCGATGAGTATTATTTTCAATATTATTGATCTGTGTTCCCACAACGCCTTTCATACATTTAGATCTGCACATCAAGATTTTCTACCAAAAGATCGTAGCAGTAAGTACAAGTTCCTAGATTGGCTATCAAAAGAATTGGCTCTAGAGTACGTGAAAGAACGAAGCAAAAATGACAAACTGCCTCTTGAAACGCGAGCAAAAATCGACAAAACTGGAATGATATGTATGGTGCAACTCAAAATCCGATTGCTAAGTGCTTTACCTGTGAAGGAAAATGTTCCCTAAAAAAATGCGCTGGATGCATGACTGTAGCATGTGGCAATCATTATCACACAATCGATGTATATCAATGTCCGGAATGCGAAGATCAAACGGTAAAATTAAATAAGTTCGAACGCTCGCCATTGGTGAATAAAAGGTGTGCATTTTGTCGACGATCGAAGGATGTGAAGACAAAAGTACATTGTATAAATTGTGGGAAACCAGTGTGCAATCGGCACGACAGTCGAAAAATCGTTTCTGTAGATATTTGTAATATTTGCTATAGCAAGTAATGTAACCTATTTTTATAGAACACATTTTGAAATCACAGTACATTGGAACACAAATTGAAATCCTCCATTTTATCACAATAAAAGTTATCAATATTTCTACACATTTTGTATTATCTTCTAACGAACATGACTTCATTTCCAGTTACTACCTAAAAGTTATTCGCAGTTCATTTTTGAAAGAAAACTTATATGTTGTCATATACAACGGTATAGAAGTTTCTGAATAGTATGCTGAAATGTGATGAACATGCTTTATTTTAAATAAAAACTCTTGTGCTATTGTACAGTATTCTCGCACCGCCACCAAACCGGATCACGCCAGTGAGACTCGCGACGCGCCTCAACTCGCGCGATTTTGAAATCAGTTTTTTAGTGTGGCGCTGCATTCTCATGATTTTTATGAACACAGCGCACTATTCACATATTAGCTGCGACGCACGGGGCCTGAGAAAACAATAATTATAAATAAATGTTGGTTTTGATTTCTACCGGATACATAATATTGGTACAGAGATTTTGGAAACACAACTGTGTTAGTCTTAATTAGTAGAGTAACTTTTGATTCGTGGCATTATGTTATTCCAATTCGTCATGAAAAATCATAAACTTCTAGTAGTCACAAGATATCGATACAGACAGAATGTTCTAAAATTGTTCCGCTGGAGCCCTGCCGGAACTGATTTCGAAACATCTGGCATGGCCATTTATTCTTATTGGACTGCAGCAGCATTTCGGTTTGCTTCTAAATGAAAAATCATGAATTTTAAGCCGTCGAACGCTACCAATATGTAACATTCTCTAAGTGTCCCCTTAGGTTCCCTACCAGAACCTATACCAGAAGACCAGTTGACCGTAACTGTCCCATATGTTCTCAAATTGCTAAGGACAGTATTCTTATGCCTAAGAGTCCATCGTACAACACTTACTATAAAGTTTGAAAGCCATTCAATGAAATTTATGTTGATTATACTGTTTTCGCTACCGTAGGTACCCCACGGGACTTTGGCCCTATTTGGAAATAACGCCAGTTTTCTAAATTTTTTGAATTGTTTTGAAAACTATATTAGATTCCTGATCTAACCGTGGTTGAATCATCGAAATCGGTTAAAAATTGACAAAGTTATCGCAAGTTGAAAATAAAAATTTGATCGATTTTTTATGTTGGTACTGTAAAGGTTAAAGTATTTTGCATAATTTTCAACGAAATTTTCAAAAAGCAGCTGAGCCACAGGTAGGAACCGTTTGTAACAATCGTTCGAACAAATTGTCACAGCACAGAACAAATTGATGAAATTTTCAAATTGGCGTTTGTCTACAAATTCCGGTAAAATGGCTATACCTATGTAGTTCAGAAAAGATCCACATTCGGAGGCCTTCCAATGACTGAGATATTGTAATCCACGAACTTGCCGATGTATCTCAATCGGAAGTTTGATTGTGTTTAAAATTTTGTCGATAGAGGTTACAACATCTGGTGACCACTTTTTATGGTGCATTTGGCCATCTTTGTAGATTGATAATAACTTCTTGGTGATACCAAGATGCAATAGATGTAATGAGTCACTGACTATAACGTCTTCTACCATATCGATTGGCAGTCGCAAGAGGGGAGTTTCCACATAAATCTTCTTAGATTTTCCATTTTCACGAATTGTGTACATCTGATGATGACCGTCGTAAGCTTTGCTGCGAAATCCAGTATCTGTACGCCTTGGTGCAGCTGTTGCAGGAAAAACGTTGGTATGTAGTGCGTTTTGTCGCTCTCCGACAACAGTGCATTTCAAGCATCCGTGGAAAGCATTGAAGTTCACAGATCCTGGATGAAGATTATGTTAAAAATAACTATTACGAAATGAGGTCTTTGATAAAGATATTACCTTTAATAAATGCTCTGGCTGGCGAATCGCATATAAAGCAACGTATTGTTACTTTTAACAGATTTCCATTGATAACTATTCCGGATGACAAAATTGGTAGAGCTTCTTCAACGAAAGGATTCAGATATTCTTCCACGCGCTTTGGTTTTGATTTACCATAAAATATTCCTATTATCATTGGTTTTAGACATGTTTCTTCTTGAACATTGAAGAGTATTGGCCACACCTGATCTGTACCATTTTTAAATAATGGTAAGCCATCAATATTGATGTTGATCGAAATATGTCTCGCATAAGTAAGGTCTCGAAATGCATAACGTAGACAGTTTTCTGTAATTGATATTATACGATAGATTTAAGTTAAATTTGAGTTACATATATTCAGACTTACCAAGACCTTGATGCCAGTACTGGCCTCCTTCAATGTCAATTACATAAGCAGACTTTCGTGGTGTATCTAACAAACGCCGCGGATCTTCTGGCAAGGTTCGGTCGTATTGCGATAACCGGGTCAATAAAGGCTTAAGTGCAGCATGAGATATTTTGTGTTCTAAGCTCCATTTTTGGAGAAAAGATGTTAAATCTGACTCGACACTGTTAAGAATTACATTTTTATCGTTCAAATCTTCATCCGGGCTGTAGTAATCTTCAAAGGCAACAGACTTTTCCTCGTCGCTAACTAATTCCGATACTTCATCACCTTGGACTTCAAACGAATCATGCACGTCGTTTGTATTTTTCCAAAACTCCGGTGAAGATACACTTGGATCAATTTTAACTGTATTAGCTTTCGCATTGCTCACAGCTTCTGTTGGACATTTATTTACGTTTAACTCAAGTAACGATAAGTCACTGTATTTCTTCAAACTTCTATTATAAGTACCACTTTTTATAAACTTATTCCATTTGCTCATATTATCCATGTTGATAAACTTTTCAGCGATTGCAAATTTCTGGAAACTTTTAATCAGCTTTAAACAAGCATTTTCTAGGACCAAAACAAAAAAATCATTCAGCATCAATAGTGCTGACAAAGGGCGACCAAGCCTCCAAAATGCTGCATAAAATCAGTTGAAATTTGACGTGCATTGCAGATGCCAGTTAATGATCAACAAGCATGTCAATGGCTGGTAAAAAACAGAAAGCATATGTCATGCGAACCAGCTGCTAGTTTACAGCGAATTTTAATGCTTGGTGGTTACCTGGGATATCTTAGATTGTCGCGAAAGAAATATGTATGTGCTAATAGCACATGGCGGAAATGGAATAACGTGAATGGAGTTTATGTAAATAAAGGATTCAGTGTTGCAAGTCAAACGAAATATCTGCGGGAAATTTCAACATCCAACAAGCTATATTACTTCTCCTGATTTGAAAATAGTCTACAGCGCATTGTAACTGTAGACGCTTCAGAAACATGAAAAGGATATCGAATGGAATCAAAAACGTATCCAAACATTTTGTGCAATTTGATATGCACATAAATACTCATACACAAACACACACCCGGAACGGAACGGAAGGCCCCCGAAAGACCGACGAAAAAGGATGCACTCGGATCAGAGGTCTAGATTGACTATGCATCCCGGAAGTTTTAAATCAAAAAGCTGATACCAGCATTTCGGAGGTACGTATTACGTACGTGGAGGAGGTGGTACACGCGAAGGATACTCTTTCATTCATCCTGTTCGTATAAAAGGGTATGTACAGTATTGGGCAGTATATTTGCAACTTTTTTGATTTTCCATACAAAATGGTCAACTTCGGAGGCTTAGATCTAAGTCATTTATGGACTGTTGTAAATAAAATATACACAGCACTTCACATATAGAGTAGGTGTACCAGTTATGGACACAGTGGTTCCCTATTTCGCCATACGTGATTACTTTAATGTCTTAAAATTTTGAAATTTTCGTGTGCTGTAGTACATTTCCCTTTTGTTCCTTTCACGAGTTCAGAATCTATGACGGTTTGACCATTTTATAAAGCAAATCGAAAAAGTAGCTACTGTATCGTCCAATACTGTACGTAGCTCCATCCTCATGGCGGCGGGTTATGCCAGGGAGATGGGATTAGGTATAGCGGGAAAATTTCTTCTGCCGTTACTGTCGTATTCATATAAGCCATATGCTGCTACTTCTGCATTCATTTGAAGTATACATACTAACTAGGAGTCTGACTCAAAAAAGAAGGTTGGTTCGGGTCGTTGCATGCTGGCGAGCATTGCATGCTTGCTTAAATTTCAATATAATGTATTTCTCTTGCCAAAGGAGTAGCTATAAGCTTCTTTTTTTTGGTTTGTAAAGATCAGGATTCATGCTTTATGCAAAGAGCATTGCCAGGCCATGGGAATGCATGTGAGGGGCTTCTTTTACGGCTCGTAGAAGAGCCCAGTTCCTTATTCTTCCACATTTACCAAAGGGCCCATTCATAATGGCCTTTCATCTATAGAGCGTAGAACTTTGTTCTGATACTTTCTAGCTTCATTCCTGGATGGATAAAAATATGCAATGGGTAGATGGACATGCCGACTGCAGTATAATTCGATTCAGAATTATTTCCATCTTAAATAGTAATCCAGGTGAAAGCTGCCTGAATTAGATAGACTGTTTCAATCAGTTGCTTCTGAATCATATTGTTTCCGTTTCAAATATCTCCTCAAACTAACATTAGAATGATATCGGCAGCTTTGAGAGCCTCAGTATGCTAGGCAAACAAGCTTTAAATATATATTTTTTTTTAATTTTGTCAGTAAACAGTTATTTTAAGTATCCAATGGTCCATTATTGAGTTTTCAATTTAGGCATATGTGCACAGCCCACAATTCGACTACGTTAAACTCTATCGACTGGTTACTCTATATAATATTCCATACAGACACCTTATAACTACGAAAACTTCCATCGTACATTGGAATCTGAAAGTTAAAAATAATCTGAATGCTTCATACGCTCAAAACATTTCAACCGCAATCAATGAATACCCAGCGATCAACCAGGATTAAACAGCATTAAGAAGAGGACCCTACCACTGCATTGTTGTGCATCGATAATTGACTCCCAAACGACTTTTCCTGATGGGACATTAAGATAAGGCGAGATTGATTGTGGGTTCTTGCTGCGGAATATCGAGGGAGTGGCCAGGCGTGCCGTATTTCTCGATATAGATAAGGAAGGGTGTGCGCTGCTATGCGAAGAAACCGAACGGCGTTTGCTTGGGGTGACTGCCTCGGGGGCTGATTGAAGATAAAAGAGGATAATTGGTTTTACGATTCCCAGATCAAAGCACCTTACTGCATAATTTAGTGTGCTCCAGCGGTTCAACTTATAACAAAGTTTTCCATTTCAGATATATCTTATTCCGGGAAACAGGTGCAAAAGTTCTCTGATCTCCCACGCCCAGCACCACGTGATGGCCCCATCAAAAGTGCGGTTACATTGCGCACATAAAGCGACAAATCGTTAAAAGAAGAGCATAACGAACGAAAGTGACATGGCAGGCAAGAGCGCTTGGTGCTCGGTGGATTGGCATTAAAAATAAAACTCATTCGGCGTATTTAATTTTCCCTGGTACCGTGTAATTATACGAGTAATAAATTCTGAATGACTTCCTCCCACAAACGACCGATGAACGAACGTGAAGAAAAAAAATGGAAGGGAATTAACGAGCATGAAGAGCATGTACCCATATGCACTTGATGACGATTGCACACACAGAGGGACATGGGCGTAGCCACGTAGTTTTTATGCGATGCTGTTACATGCGTGTAAGCATTATAGTGCTATTATAATACCTACATGCATTCATGATGCTGGGCATCTTTTTAGTGCTAATGGTTACTAGAGTATTTTCCCACTGTACAACGGTTCAACGAGTAGCTCAGGAAGATCTTGAATGCCTATAACTGGCCAGGAGTTTAGTCACCCCCGCCTGCTGTAAATCCTGGCTACGCCCATGCCCAGAGAACTTTAGTAACGAAAACCCGGGGTATTCGACTCTCGAACTCTCCCAAGACACCCACATTTCCATTTTCCCACAGCGCACATTAATTTAATTTCCTAACTCCCGACCATCGCGCCACCACCCCAAGTTTCCCACTTTGACAGCCACCCCTGCTGTAGCAATAAAGTGCATTATTTTAGCTTCCCCTGGTTGACCGTTTCTTACAACAGTGAATGTTACTTGGATTTCAGGCAAATTTAGGTTTTAGCTTGTCATTTACCACCCCAGCCTGCCGGCTCTTCTACGAGTTGTCCTCTCCGGCTTTGGTTTGACATTCTGCAGAGGGATAAATAGATAGTCGTCCGGTATTGCGGTTGAATGCGGTTGTTTGTCCAATTGCAGACAGGCAGATAGGGCCACTCGGAAGGTGCATAAAGAACATGTGGTGCATGCATTAGAGAAGAGCTGTCCTGTCACCTTCTCCTTCTTTGGTGTTACATTTTACACGCCAGCAGTGACGGGACGGAATGCCTTTTGGTGTGAATTTAATTGCATTGAAACATGTGCATTATTCAGCAACATATGCACTATGGGTTCTGGAAATGGATGCATTGTGTTTTTTTGTTTCTGTGGTTGGACATAATGTGTTTTAATATATTGATGCAAAGTGATATATTTGCCCTATGCTGAATGGATTAATAATACGATTGATGCCGCAGTTGAGAAAATAATACATACAGTGATACAAAGGGTAACTTCATCTTTGGAATTTTAACAAAATTTATTGGGTTTGTAAAACCGTTTTTTGAATATTCTCTGGATAACATAGGCGCATCTTACTGCCAAAAATCAACGATTTGAGCGCCAAAACCCTCCACGACGAAAAAACAACACTAACAAATAAACACAATGGAGTCCTAAGGCTCTGTTCCAATTTTACCACCAAACGTTTGAGTTTAGGCCAGAAACACATGTTTACTCAATTTTTGAATGACGAATAGCATTCTGTGTTAATATTGATTATTGGACATCTGGTTTGAAGATACTCCGATGTTCCTTGGAGAGCGACATTCACCATATAAAATTACTTTGGTTGCCATTTTGTTTTTTGTTAATTTATCAAATATATTGAAAAGTTGGATACATAGTAACATGTAATAAGGAGCTTCACTGAAATAATCATACAAATCAGTTGAGTTGTCTCCAAGAAATCTCAAAATTACAGTAGAGTAAGAAGGGTTAAAAGTTCGACCCTAGTGGATTAATCAATAGTTCCAGAAAAAAAAACTACAGCACTTGAATAAAAAAGAATACCACAAAGTGAGCTTTCAACAAATTGGCTACAATTTTTCAGAACAAACGTTGGTGACAATATTTACCTACTTTTAGTTATAAGAGTTTTAAAATTCATTGTCTTAAACGAACTTCTGCCCCACCGGTCTGGTGGGGCAAGAGTTTGAATCAAGTGTGGAACAAAAGTTCACTGTCTGAAACACAAAATATCTATTCTTTGACGGAAGGAATGCTAAATTTTCATCACATAATTATCCAAAACATGGTTAGTTGTAATACACCCAAAAATAACAGTTTTTCGCAAAACAAAGTAAAAAATGATTTTTGGTTATGTTTTTAGCACGATCAGTAAAATTTCGCTTAATTTAAAGATTATACAGTCAAACCTCCATGAGTCGATAATGAAGGGACCATCGACTCATGGAAATATTAAGTTATGGAACACATTTTACAAGGAGAGCTGTTTGAAGGGACCATCATAGTAACCACGAAATTCAGTTTTTAATATGGTTCCATGAGTCGATATCGAGTCATGGAACATCGACTCATGGAGGTTTAATTGATGTGGACAACAAATAGTCATATTTTTTCCAAATCTCAATCGATTTCTATAATATTTAAAGTGAAAGGCTCTTACCTGAATAGTATTCGCATCACCACGACATTTGAAGCAATTGTATTGAATGCGGCTAGAAATTTTAAACAGAAACTCTTGTTCCACTCAACCTTCAGCCCTACTTTACCCAATGATGTTTTTGAAATTTTTAAGATCCTTATCCTTATTTGCTTACACAGTTCGAACGAAACGTGTAAATTTCTGAGATATATAATACACATAATTGGAGCGTGGTATATCATGGGTATTTACATATGTCATGTAAACTTCAATTATATGCCAAGTAATCCAGCATGATTCTGTGTGATTACATGACATATAACACATTTTTACATGATTTCAGACTTAAATTTACATGATGTCATGCTTCCATCGCATAAATGAAGTTTACATGACGTGTAATCTTCATTATTTTTAACTGTGTAGGTATTCAGATCAGGCTAAAACTACAGCTATTATCAACGACGAACTCCATCTACGCGTTTTTCATGTAGGACGAAAAACCACATAGATGAAGTACCCTCAACTTTTGGGATATAATCTAAATGGTTCCTTTTGTTAGAACGTGTGCCTCCATGCATTCACCTCGTCTGCATTTCAGTGAACGCTGGAGTGAACACATTGTGATTGTTGCCATGAGGAAACTCATTTGAGTCATTGTCTCGTATTTCCATAGTTTACTCACACACGGCAATAACTTCTTGTTAGTATGGTAAAATTATAGCAAATCTTTCTAACGTAAACAACAACATACGGGTTTCACGAGTTTTTGACGGGTTTTGCGACTGAATCATTTTTTTACGGTTTGAGTTGATTGAGTGATTTTACATCTAAATCTCAAACGTGCGATTTGCGAAGCTGATCTCTATTGAGTTTGCTCTCACAAGAGAGCGTATTGAATGGGATTTAATCGTGAGTCTATCAACACTGCCTACGCTTTGCTTTATCTTATGTAGACGCCTATACTACTAGCGTCAATATATGATAAATTATTCTTGAAAATGTTATTATTCGTCAGCCTTTTTGAATTGGTAAACGAAACGTTTTATTTCATTCAGTTTTGTAAAAGTTGAAAACTAATTGCGCTCAACGTTATTATGTTGAATTTATTATTCTTTCAAAATATCATCATTCTTTGTGAAAAAACTCCTAAATTTTTTTGTCGTTCAGTTATTGTAATATTAAACATTTTTGAATTGATTATTCTTTCAAAATGTCATCGTTCTTTACATAAAATTGTTGATATTCATTCAAGTGTAATGTGACTTAGGGTAAGAATTTCGAATGCGGAAACTACACCTGATATATATGGACATAGAACAATTGCGATATCTAAAATAGTCTGCATTTATACGCAGTATAAAAGGGTCAATTTTGACAGCCGCGGCGATTTTGACGAAGTGAACTGAAAGTACCTGTGTACTACGTTTTCTTCTCATGCTGAATTGTTATTATGATTGTGGCTTTCAGCAACGTGACTTTCTAGAGTGAACATTAGTGTGGGACAAAATTTAGATTCTCGCTCCAGTCCACTTTTGAATTGCATTTAGGTCCCATAACAACTGTGCAAAATTTCAGCTCGATCGGTGAAACTATATTTACGCACCAGCCGTTAAAAGTTTGTATGGGATTTACTATGGGAAAACATACTTTTGCAAATAAAAATCGCCATAGGTATTCCATTGACCTCTATAAAAATTCTGAACACAAACCTCGATAGGTATTTCTACGATGAAGAATATTGCCGAAGACCGCGAAACAATCCGACACTTGTGAAAAAAGTTATTCAATGAAACCCTATTGGCAAGACGACGTTGATTAACACGTAAAGGAATAACAATAATAACAAAATTGGGCAAAATTTCCGAATAGTATTTTCTTAATAACTTTTTTCACAAGCATCGGATTGCTTTGCGGTCTTCAGCAATGTTGTTCATCGTAGAAATACCTATCAAAATCTGTGTTCAGTATTTTTATAGAGGTCAATGGGCGACCTCTGGCGATTTTTCTTTGCAAAAGTATGTTTTTCCATAGTAAATCCCATACAAACTTTGAACGGCTGGCGCGTAAATATAGTTTCACCGATCGAGCTGAAATTTTGCACAGTTGTTATGGGATCTGAATGCAATCCAACAAGTGGACTGGAGCGAGAATCTAAATTTTTCATATAACCGTGTCCCAGGCTAGTGAACATGTGGCTTTTAAAATGATTGATAATAAGTTGATAATTATTTCAATCTAAAATAATCAAAAGATAATTGTGTTTATCTTGTGTATTGCGAGAGGTGATACGAGTTGGCTTATGTAACAAGTTGACTTGCCTCCATTTGAGATCAGGTCGTCGTGATTCATCGGACCCGCAGAATAAGCCTGAATGAGAAAAATGACATCAAGTAACGTCAACAACGCAAGAAGTCGATTGCACTCTATAATATTGTCCTAGCATATGCAACCTCTAATAATAGCACTCTACTATGCCTTCCCCTTTTCTAATGATTATCACTGTGTTTTAACATCAAAACGACACTTTGTAAAATAATTTGAAAAAAACCCTATTTGACTAAATTTTCTACCAAAAATCATTTTTTTAAATATATCATGCTTCTAGAAGAAATTAAATTCTAATCGACCAAATAAACTTTCGACGAAATGTAATTCGACCAAACGTCATTCGATAAAATGTCATAGATTCGCGCCAGGCACACTGTGTAGAGTGACCACTCCCTTGATGTATTCGTGTTTTACATGCAAAGCATTTCTTCTGATAAGAGGAGGAGGTGCTATGGTTTTTACCCCCTCCTCCTCCACGTATTGATTTGAGTGATTTTAACATGTTTACAGATTTATTCACTTACAAGTACTAGAAGAATGAACAAAGTCGCAGATGCTATACAATAATGGCTTTCTACGTGTTTTGTTGATCAGCCTACTATAATTATACATTTAACACTTGAAATTAGGATACTTGACAGCTACCATTTGTTGTTGATCAAGTTATGTTTTGGTAAACTTGACATACGGCACATAAGAGGTTACCACCAATCTGGTCGCAAACGGTCGAAGCTGCATTTATGTGCAAGTAATAATACAACTTCATAGGTAAGCTTCATAGAAGAACGCATGGAGGGATTTGGAGGGGAAACATTCTTATCGGCTTAGTGAATGTTTCTAGAATTTCGAGTTTTTTTTTTCTAATTTAGGCTGTATATCAGCGATGTAGTGTCCAAACAAAATATGCAATTTTTAATTTTAATTTTCATAGAGATCGATTAAAACCTTATTGAAAACCAGTGCTATTAATAGCATACTTGCAAAGTATCATTCACATTTCGGACATCAATAATGAAAAGGTTAAAAATGTTTAAATTTTTATGATTTATAACGCCACTTAACTCATCTCACTTAGACGACCCATATTGAATCGTAAAAGTAAGAGTTCGGCAAATACAATTATGGAACTTTGTTCTATAAGTATTTGACATGATATCATTGAAAAAAATTCACGATTTCGATGAAGCCGAATTTTTAGATTTATGACCTATGGCGGAACCACTGTGCAATCTAGCGCGACTGAGACAACCGGATGTCGCCAATGCGTACGCGCAGCATCTTGAGGCAGCGTTGCCGGATGAGGGTGAACTCGTCAGGGCCCCTCTTTAGGACGCTGTCGAAAGCATTGTCGGATATGTGGAACGGAATTCAAGAAACGATTGGTTCGACGAGGAGTGTCTGGAAGTTTTGGAGGAGAAGAATGCAGCGCGGATTTGCTGTACCGTTCTCAAGAAACGCGGAAGTACTATCAAAAGCTTAATTTCCGCAAAGGCTTCATGCCGCGAGCTGAAATGTGCATGGATATTGATGGGAGCATCTTGAAGGAAGGACGCGAGATGATCGAAAGGTAGAAGCAGTACTATGATGAACATATGAATGGTGCAGAGAACACAAGCACAGAAAGTCAAAACAGCGAAGAGGATGGCTACGTCAGCACAGTGGAAAAAACCAAACCAGCTCCCACAATGGAGGAAGTTAAGGATGAAATTCAACAGCTCAAGAACAAAAAGGCTGCTGGCAAGGATGGTATCGAAGCCGAACTCATCAAAATGGACCCGGACAAGAAACAGAACAGCTACCGGAGGAGTGGAAGCAAGGCGTTCTCTCAGCTCTACGGCGAACCCAGTACCCAGAAGGTGGCCAAAGCTGGAAAAATACGCTAGGCAGGGCATGTTGCAAGAATGTCGGACAACAGCCCTGTAAAGATGGTGTTGGCTTCGAATCCGGTAGGAACAAGAAGGCGTAGGGCGCAGCTAGCTAGGTGGATTGACCAGGTACACCAGGACCTGGAGAGCGTGGGTCGCAGTCGAGGATGGAGAGAAGCGTCCATGAGCCGAGTGAATTTGCGAAATATTGTTGGCGAGGTTTTATCAAGTTAACTGATGGGGAACCAAATAAATAAATAAATAACGATTTCTGTGTGACTATTGTTCAATATTGAATCTCGAAATTCTCCTTCAAGAACGGTAAGGAGTCTGTAGAAAGATTTTCCCTACCTGAATCCATGTTGTCGTTCGTCTAGTATAAACCTTGATTATCAATCTGGTAAGACAAACAGCGATTTATCATGCGCTCCATAGTTTTACTGGCGTAACTTGTTAGGGATATTGGGCAATACTTAGAGGGTCCCTCTGAATCTTTACCTGGCTTTGGAATTGGAATGAGTATTAAAATATCCAGTGTTGCATATTCAGTTTATTTCATACAGTAAAGTGTGTTTCACATGTAAAAGCAATCTACAAATCATGTCATAGTCAATTCCGTCTGGCCCCGTACTTGAACCACGTAAGGTATCTATAACAGGTAAGGTGCTGGATCCTGTTTTTGGACTATTGATTCACTTCGGCAGTCGGGTTTTTCGAAAGCTACTGAGCTCATTTCAAGCGTGCGGTAGAGGGCGTAAGTCGCATGATCGATTTATCTTCATCGATCCTTTCTTCTGTAAATAACGGTGACAAGACGCAAGTTTGTCAGCAATTTTTCACCTCACCACGCAACATTGCATCGCTGCCTAGCGTCCTGAAGTGAAAAAATGCTAACAAACCCACATCTTGTCACCTTTATTCACTGAAGAGAGGATCGATGGAGAGCATTCGTTCATGCGACTTACGCCCTTATTCTTGCACACACTTGATTTGGCCACAATATACGAATGCGGGATAATGAAGTGCTTCTGACTGCAATTTTTCAGCCAATTCGGCCGAGAAAAACCCTCCATGCCAAAGTGAATCATGGAACTGCCCAAGTAGCTCAACACCCTATAGTAGTTCATGCATTTCAAAAGGTTAATTGTAGTTAGCGATAGTCGAGGAGCATGTGTTGGGTTGCGAGACTCAGATTGTATTTTGTTTCTTGTAAATCAAAGTGGTTTTCCAGAGTATTTGCAACATCTGTTTGTTCGGTTACGAGACGGTTCTCAGACAGAAGACTTGGTATCGTAAATGGTCGATTATTACCCTGCAGAGAACTGACTGTTCTCCAAAGCGTTGTTATTGAGGTATCCTTGTTTATACTACTGACAATTTCTTCCCAAGATTTTTTCTTAGAATACCGCATTAGTTTGCAAGCATGTCTTTCAGTGCAATTGAATTCTTTTTTATCCTTTCTTCCAGGGTGTCTGTATGAGATCCATCATTTAAGTATGAGGTTTTCTTCATCAACAACCTGAAAAATGATCTCGCAATCGGGTGAAATTCGACTGCTTCCCCAGGCTGAGTTAAGATCTTCTAGTACAAGATAGGGCTGCGGAAGTTGTGTTAACAGAGTAGTTAGCGCTTTTCTAATGGTGAGGTCGCTATACGCTTTTCTGTCAAAGGATACAAACTCTAGTGGAATTAAGTGGTATACCACTACTGGTACTAAATTCGATTTTTCATTTACGTATAGGTATTCAGATCGAAGATTTATTATCAAAATTAAACATCATAATCACCAAGCTCAGCATGACTACAACTTCATAAAGAAATGATGGCATAAAGCTTTCCACAGCGAATTTTTTACCCATACTCAAAAGTATACGTAAAAATACTTTGTCTTACATGTTTAGTGAAATTAGTGGTTTAAAAAAATAGAAATGCAGAGAGAAAGGTCTACTATACACAACAATATACGCACATTCTGGATATGTTCTTTCGATAATTAGCCTCCCCCAGTCCTTACGCCAATGGGCATACTTCAATCGTGTTTGATTGCTTATTCCAACAACATTTTTCAAAAACCACGATGGTATTATGTGGTGAAAGCATATACGTTCAATAGACCAACCTGCAAATAGATTATTCAAGCATGCATGAGTTCAAACGATCTTATTGGGCATAGTACCAGGAAAATCAAAATTAAACTGACATGTTTTCTGATGCCTTCAGCTTTCCAGTAAAAAATATCAAATGCAAAAACATTCTGTGTAAAGAGTACATTTGCCTAATCTTCAGCTCGATGGTTTCCAGCCATCGTTTGCCACATCCATGTGATGCCGTCAGTTCAGAAGTATTGACTTCAACGGCACACTCTCTGTTTGACATGAGAACCCCTTCAGGCAGCAATATCTTCGTCATATCTGGCTTTGAAATTCATCCATGCGGGGATTCATGCGGTGAAACGAGAGTAGGTACCGAAAATCTCCTGTCGGGAAGAGGGTTGAAATTTGAAATTAAAATTTTTGGTTGGCTTCCCTCGCTTGTTCAACTCGTCACGAGGTTCGACAGCAGAGACTTGGAGAAATGATTACATTTTTTTTGGCTGCATTTGCGTCCGGAATCGCTTCGGGTAGAGTTATTAGCTTGAAAATGTCTCTTTCGTTGCTATGCATAATTGATTATTCAAGGCGGAATTGTGTCGTCCCCGGCTCAGCCACCGCCGGCAAGAGCTATCAACCCGCGTAACCGCACTTGTTTACACAATGCACGCTCGCTGGCAGGATAAATGCTGGAAGAGGGTGGGGGGAAACTGTTTGCGACTATCTCTTTAACATGCACATAAACTCACATTGGTGCATAGTGGTTCTATCTGGAACAAAAGTATAGGCCAAAACCTCTAACCGTCAATAAAATTAGAAATATTGTAGTATTTTAGTTAAGCTTATGTATTTGGCATATTTGTGTTAACAAAATCTTTGGGTTGTTTTGTGAAATATCGAATCTACCACTATTAATTCCACTAGAAATTGTATCATTTGAGAGATTCACGTATTTTGACTTCAACTGTAAGGCCATCTTCAGTATCGTGTACTAAATTCGACTATATCGAATCTATGAAATTCGGTTGAATGACATTTAGTCAAATGACGTTAAGTTGAGAGTACGTTTGGTAGAATGTCAAAATTTAGTCCAACAGAAAAGTTTCAAATTATCGTACAGAGTGACATTTTAACGTTAACACACAGTGACAGCTGTTGGGTATGCTTGTTAGTTTGGGACAAAATTTAGATTCTCGCTCCAGGCCACTTTTTGGATAGCAATTAGGGGATCATGCACAAATTACGTCACGCTCCAAGGGGGGGGGGGAGGGGGTCGAGCCAAGTGTGACAAGCCTAACAAAATTTCCGGAGAACTCATACAAAAAGTGTGACATAGGGGGGGAGGGGGTCGAAAAAGTTGAAATTTAGCGTGACATAATTTGTGTACCATCCCTAGGTCCCATAACAACTGTGCAAAATTTCAGCTCGATCGGTGAAACTATATTTTAGCGTAAGCCATTCAAATTTGGTATGGGATTTACTATGAGAAAACTTACTTTTATTTATTTATTTATTTGTCACTGTCTCGAATTATTGAAATCCCACAGACTGTTTCTTAATCTAAATCCTTAATCCTATTCTTAAAAACATACTTAGATACATTAAAATCGAACAAAGCACTAACACTATTAAACAGACGAAGGCACTTGGACAGCGGGTTGTTGAATCCATAAGACGTTCTATGCCGCCTGATGAGTAGCAAGTCCCGTTCCCGCAAATGGCGATTGGGTGCGTAGAATGGAACATTGTCGAGAAGCGATGAACAATCTAAATTCCCCTTTAAAAGGTCGAATACGAAAAGTCGCTGTAAATGGATCATTAAAATAACCAAAACGGTCGCTATGGAAATCATAGATAGTGCCACCCTGAGAGAGACTCGCGAAGAGGAAAAATATCAACGTCATATGCAGCCCAGATTCCCCTCTCACGAAACGTCAAATGCAGCCCACCGTTTTTATGGCTGAAAAAGTGAAAAGTATTGTGTTCTAAGTTAATTGTTATTGAAAACCTCAGTCAGCGGAGCAGTTTTTTCCAAAGTTGCTGATAAATCTAAGCAGAAGATTAATTATTGCTAATGTATGCTACGTTTGCTGGCATGTAATTTCACTAACGGCTATTTATGATTCGATGTGATGCAAACTCCATCGTTTTTTGCTGAGAGGTTCATGTGAGGATTTGAACGGCTTGCGCATAATTGGTATAAACACAAAGTGGAATAAGAAAAAAACTCAACAATCACAGAAAAAGAAGACCGTCTTCGCGAGTCTCGTCTCAGGTGCCACCGTAGCCCTGTGTGTTTGACAGAACAGCAATGCTGTCACAATGTTAAATCCCATATACAGTGGCGCCTTTGTTTTGATGCGGTGAGCACTTGCAAAAACTACCTTCAATGATCCATTGTTGCGTCTGGAAGCAAGTGTCTCGATATCTATCAGTCTACAGCGGGCTGGGTATTCTGGCAGGTTTACGGGATCAGACCATGGCAGTTGACGAAGAGCATATCGAATAAAACTTCGCTGGACTCTCTCCAACCGGACGATTTGTGTCGTGTGATGCGGTGACCACACACAAACTGCGTATTCTAAAATACTACGAACTAAAGAGCAGTAGAGCAACTTGAGTGCATATACATCCTTAAAATAATTGGTGGTGCGACGAACGAATCCTAGAGCGGCAAAAGCCTTTGCAGTAGTGAGGGAGACATGCTCATTGAAACGTAGTTTGCTGTCGACAGTAACTCCAAGGTCGCGTATTGATTCCACGCTTTCGATCCGTTCTGATCCGACCATATACTCAAAATCAATTCGTGAGTGTCGACGAGAGAATGCAATAGATTTACATTTTTTTTATATTCAGCTCCATACCGTTCTCCTGGCACCAATTCACAAGCTCATCTATATCGTTCTGTAGCGCACAGCAATCCAAATGAGACTTGATTACCCTGTAAATTTTCATATCGTCCGCGTACAAAAATTTTCCTGATTTTAGTCGGAAGCAGAGGTCGTTGATGAAGAGAATGAATATCAGCGGTCCTAACACGCTACCCTGCGGCATGCCCGACGTGATTGAGATAACGCGAGAATGCTTACGCTGCGTTAGATAGGACTGCAACCATAGAGCTATCCAATTTGGAAAACCTAGGTGTCTAAGCTTTGCAATAGCGAGATCATGCGGGACTTTATCAAATGCTTTGGAAAAGTCGAAGTAGATGGCGTCTACCTGGTGCTTATTTTAGATTTCGGTCGAGAGAAAGTTTGTGAACGTCATGAGATTTGTCGTAGTTGAACGCTTTTTGACGAATCCGTGTTGAAATTCTGATATCAGAGGTTGACATGCAGTGTACAAAACGCTATGGATTAATTCTTCAAAAACTTTCCCCAGGCAGCATAAAATCGAGATTCCTCGATAGTTTTCAACTGCACGAGTAGAACCTGCTTTGAAGATCGGAGTGATCGAGGCTGTTTTCCAGAGCATCGGAAAAGTGCTGTCATGGAGCGATCGATTGAAAATTATCGTCAGCGGAATTTGAAGAGAATCAGCGCACTCCTTGAGAAACAACGGAGGAAGATTATCTGTCCCTGGTCCCTTTGTGATGTCGAGTTTTCGCAAGGCGGACGAAACATCTTGCTGTGTGACATCGAAACGTGCGACATTCAAATCGAATGCTGGACAATTGCTAACACTGTCAGGCGAGAACGTTGGTGAGTTTGTGCAGTACACGCTTTCGAAAAATTCTGCAAACAAATTAGCAACGCCTTCGGGAGAGTTGGCGACGGTGTCATTGAATGTCATTTCGGCAGGGAATCTATTATCATGCTTGCGATTCCGAATAAACGTCCAGAAGCCGGAGGGATCCTGTTTTGCAGTCGTTTCCATGTTGGTAACGTAGTTTCGGAACGAGGTTTTTTGACATTCTTTGTAACGGGATTCGATGATACGAAGATTGTCTCGATTCTGAACGGTCCGCGATCGAAAATAGCGTCTACGAGATTTGCGCACAACGTTGCGAAGGTGTTGCAACTCGGATGTCCACCAAGGCTGTTTGTGGAAATGTCGTCGGCGTCGTCTACGTGGAACATGCTCGTCCAGAATTTCGTACAAAGTTTCATAGAAAATACATACCGTTTGATCAGTGTCCATGCCGTGAAACAAAGAATTCCAATCAATGGAAGAGATAGCAGCTTCTAGCTCAGCAAAGTTGCATCGTCGAAAACCAAATTCATCGGCTTGATTTGGATTACCTGCCAACTGCCTACGAATATCGCTCACGTCATTACGAAGAACAAACGGCCTGTGGTGGCGGTCCACCCGGAGGAGAGAAGACGGTGGCTCGATCAACTCAAAGTCGTTTACTTCATTCACGAATGCAAGGTCCAGCAAGCGGTCATTTGAATTCGAAAGGCTATTGTTCTGATGTAACCCGGAGGCAACCATTCTTTCAACCAAGGTGATCTCTTGTTCGGAGGAGGCGTTAGAAGGAAGCAAACTGCCGACGTCATCATCCATCTGCCAGACTAATTGAGGAAGATTGTAGTCCCCTACAACAACGATTGTGTCAGAGCTTGAAATGCGTTCACAGAGTTGTTGAATGGCTGCAGAGTGCAGAGTGTGAGGCGTAGAGCACCGGCAGCGAGTTGGGGAGGAGATAGATCCCACAAACGTGAATCGACGACTGCTGGAGCTTCACCAGTACAACAGTTTGCTCGAGGTTATTGCAGTTTTCTAACACTACTGATCTGCAGTTCTATGCGGCTTTCACGGCAATCAGGACCCCACCGCCTCTCTGAAGGTTGCTAGTGGCAGAATTCCGATCACACATGAATATATTGTAGTTTGCAGCAAATTCCGCATTTGCAATGTCAGGACGCAGCCACGTTTCTGTAAGAACTAAAATATCATAGTCGGAGGACGATAAACTCAAAAAAAGTTCTTGGTTTTGGTTCGGATGCCCCTGACGTTTTGGTAGTAAACTGTCAGGTAGTTCCGAGTAGCGGCAGTAGATCTCGTAGAACGGCGGTTTAATTCAGAGTGATGCAGGGCTGCGTTGAGGCTTGCTAACTGGATTGGAGTTGATTCGATGATGATGCTCCCGGGTCTATGCGCTGCGGGGGCTTCCAAAAATGTCGGGCGTTCGACTCTTGGTCAACAAATTCGCGGAACTGTATCCCTTGGGGCCAGGTAGCGGGATCCATCGCTTTGGATTTGTGGCCTTTATTAACTCCAACCTTGAAGGACACATATGAAAGCATAGATAATGGCTTTCCACGTGGAACTAGTGATTTGGCCACGACTTCGCTAGTTTGTAGGAATTCTTTCGCAAGATTCAGCACGTCGTTTTCAGAGTCTTCTGGTGAAATTCTCGTCAGATACAACCAAAATTTATCGTCCGGGCTTGAGGTTGACTCACTTAACACATTGCTCGATGATTGACCAGTGCCACAGAAGATCTTCGGTGGATGTTCCGTCGGCCCGGATGTATCGTCATCGCGCATTCGCTTAGGTGTTGCACGATAGTTGAATTGGAAATGCCGAGGAACTGGAGAAAGCACTGCAGGGGATAATTTGTTGAAGCCGCCTTGGATTTTCTGCTTCAGCTCGGCGATAAGGCTTTCTTTTATTTCCGTTTTCAAGTCTTCGACCACCTTCTGGTAAGAATCCTTGAGTTCCAAAGTGGCAGCGTTTGTCGACGTCATAGCGTTTTTGAAACGGGCGCTCTTCATTAGATCGCAGCAACCTCTACAGAACCAAAACACAGCTGGGTTACCGCAAGACTCCGACAATTTAGCGCATTTATAATGGAAAGTTGCTTTGCAAAATCCACTGCATACAACTTCCGGAGCATTCATCATTACTGCGCAGCTGTTGCAAATTTCCATCATCTCTTCAAACTGTCGATTTAAATCGGCGAAATAGAAGCGCAGAAGCGTCACCCAAGCGTTACAGCAATAAGCAAATCAAAAGTCGGCGGAACTGGCAACACTGGCGATGACAGATGCCGAAATGTCGTTTCTCTGTCTTCCTACTCACAAAGCTGTCGGTGAAGTTTGTATTGTTTACCTTGGCAATCGTTAGCAGAGCTAAAACGATGAAGTTGCAGCGATGTGGAAATTGATGCAATTTGGGTTCGGTCCTCTATGCGGGGTTGGTGGGAATTTCGGACTGCAGAGCGAGAAGAACAGCAGGAGCAAGTGAAGTTTTTTGGCTCAGCTGATACAGGTGGGTGAGTTTGGAGCGATAATTAACTGCAGTTGATGCGCTGCTGGCAGGAGCAATGGATGATTGTTTATGTTTTGGCGAATGGTGTAATGCACGGGGCTTGCAAGAGCAGCGCAGGTGGAGAGTGGCGAGGTGGGAGATTTTTATTGATGGGGCAATGGCGGAGAGCGATCTTCTCAATACCACACTCGAGCCAGCTCGGAATTGCACAGAATTCACTGATCCTACCTGGCTGGGAGTAGCAGATTAATCGTGCGGGAAAAGATTGGCCGGGTTCAAGCGATCTGACGTTGCGTAGATGAATTGTGGGTGGCGTTTTTGATGAAATATTGATGTTTGCAAAGAAAAATCGTCAGAGGACGCCCAATCTCCTCTGCGAGCGAGAATCTAAATTTTTCATATAACCGTGTCCCAGGCTAATGCTTGTGCATAGTCCAATCAATCGATCAAAAATTTCCGACGGCTCCAATATCTGCGTGAAACGTGAATTGTATGTAATGGTGTTATGGATGATTAGACTGAATTATATTAGTTTTAGTCAAAATAAAGACATTTTCTATGCACAAACGGTTGATGCAAGTGTGAAACAGTCCTATATTTCCAAATGACATGTTATTTGATTTAAGGTGAAGATAAATCGAAGCCAAATCTAAAATTTTCAAGAACACAAATCTGAAGAACCAAAGATCCATTTAAGCTGAAAACCTAATCGATTGGACCCTAGCTGGTGATGACTAATCGATTAAGTTTTTAGCTTGAATGGATGTTAGGTTCTCCAGATTTGTGCTCCTAAAAATTTGGGATTTGGCTTCGATTCATCTTCACTATAACTGAGGAAATTTGTTGGGAGATGGAGGTACATAATATATTGCTTACCTTTTATATATTGTTTCAAACTTTTGATTTTAAAACTTGTTAGAAAAAACCGGAAAAAATACTGCCAATCAGAAAAACCTACTTTCATTTTTGAGGTTTTGGCCGCCCTCGAACCACTGTGCTGAGCCTCACCCTCCGAAGACCATCCATCCGAGGATTTGCTTGCACCCCTCCTAGTTACGCTCCTAGAGCGGGTGTTGCCGAGGGCTCTCTATAGGGGGTTCTGTTGGTAGGTAAAACACGCGCTCTCTCGCACAGACACACACGTTATGCGGGACACGCGGGATACATTCATATCCCACTTGGCACGTCCGGGGCATAAATAAAATCATAGCGTAAATAATGTCATGATAAATGCTTATGCGACGTTCTGTCACAGGAGAGTCGTTGCGAAACCGCGCCGCTGCCAGAACAATAAAACACGTTTATCTCGCGTGCATATGTCCCCATTACCAACGCCCACCCGCTCCCTCACCCATTTGCATTGGCGGAAGGATGGCGGGTGGATACCTCTATCTGCTATCCGCCAACTAACATAGATTTCACACATATGGAGTTCTGGAGCAGCGACTGCCCGACAGTGGCATTGCAGTTCAGTTAGTCAACAGCAACTACCGTTCTTCCATAAAATGTGAAGTAGCAGAGCTGCTGACGTTCTGTACCAGTAGTCAGCAAGCAGCAACCCAACACACGTTTTCATGGAACAAGATATATAGTAAATGAGATTGATGTTGTCAGGATTGTGACAGAAACTCTACTAGCAGAACATCTTTTACTACTGTCTTGGACGATTTCAAAGAAAACTTGTGGTAGGGTGATGTGCTAGTGTCCAGTCCATAGTACACATCGTATAAAGCTTTGATCAGTGAGAATCTGCAATTTTCCCAGTATTGCAGTGAATGATGCTGATACAAACCAATGCCAAACAATTCTTTCCCAAAACGGCTTTCGCATTGTACAATAAGATTCTGATAAATGTGGATCGTTTATTGGACATAATGAAATTATTACTTGCCGTTTTCTCTATTAGTCGTATCGTTTTCATTTCTGTCGCAATCAGTTTTCAGATTCGTCTCACATCTAACACTGTGAAATAGTAAGTGGTCAAAATACAACATATCAACGCTATAATAAAATGTTTTACTAGAATATATAGATCTACGGGCAATTCCCTCTATTTCTTCAGCATGATGAAAAATATTAATTTCTTTCAAAATTCATTGTGCGCCATCAGAATTCATCTCAAACATTGAAACACAATTCCTTTTGACCGAACAGTTGCTCATAGTGCAGCGAAAACAACACAATCAAAGGAACCATTTTCTACGCACAAGTTTTTTTTTTTCTCAGAACGATGGATTGAGCTTTGTTTACATTTTCAATCATATGCGATCGTTGAGGAAATTTCATACAATTTCGTGAACTATAGAAGTTTTACGGCGTGTGATTGAAATGAAGAAGTACGAAGGTTTTCCAGAGTGAAAATAAGTGCCCGGCGAAGTGAGTCACACAGGAGGGCGGAAGGAAATTTGTATCGTTAAGTTTTTTTTTTTTTTTTTTTTTTTTTTTAATTTCTTTATTAGTATCATTCCAAACATTACATTCATTATTTCTTATATCTAGGTGTTCTGTGTTATTAGACAACACTATCATCCTAATTTGGTAAAACAAATCTAAGCTTTTATTAACATTTTGTTAACAACATATTACATTTCATTTGCCGTAGCAGTTCAGATTTTTTACAGGTGAGTTGATTTCACCTGCTTATAAGAGAAAAAAAAAAGTTTTTAATATACTTAACCTAACTTAACCTAAACATATAACGCATTAATCGTGGCAATAGAAGATTGTAACGATTTTTGCCTGAAATTATTGATTATTTTATTTGACATTTGTTCCAATGTTTCAACATTGGATATCCTATGTAACTCATTGGTACTATACCAGGGAGGAAGCCTCAGAATCATTTTCAAAATTTTATTTTGAATTCTCTGCAGAGCTTTCTTCCTGGTATTACAACAGCTAGTCCATATTGGTACAGCATACAACATGGCTGGCCTGAAAATTTGTTTGAATATCAAAAGCTTGTTCTTAAGACAAAGTTTTGATTTTCTATTAATAAGGGGATAGAGACATTTTACATATTTATTACATTTGGCTTGAATGCCCTCAATGTGATTTTTGAAAGTTAAATTCTTATCTAGCATGAGTCCTAGATACTTAACTTCATCTGACCAATTTATTGGAACCCCTCTCATCGTGACAACATGTCTACTTGAAGGTTTCAAATAAAGAGCTTTTGGTTTATGTGGGAATATTATTAGTTGAGTTTTGGAAGCATTAGGAGAAATCTTCCATTTTTGCAAGTATGAAGAAAAAATATCCAAACTTTTTTGCAATCGACTACAGATGACACGCAGGCTTCGTCCTTTGGCGGAGAGGCCTGTGTCATCCGCAAACAAAGATTTTTGACATCCCTGAGGTAGCTCAGGTAAGTCAGATGTGAAAATATTGTATAATATTGGTCCCAAAATGCTGCCTTGAGGAACACCAGCTCTTACAGGAAGTCTTTCAGATCTGGAGTTCTGATAATTAACCTGAAGTGTACGATTTGACAGATATCTTTGAATTATTCTAACAATGTATGTTGGAAAATTAAAATTTTTCAATTTTACAATCAAACCTTCATGCCAAACACTGTCGAATGCTTTTTCTATGTCTAGAAGAGCAAGACCAGTAGAGTAGCCTTCAGATTTGTTGGAACGAATCAAATTTGTTACACGTAAAAGTTGATGAGTGGTCGAATGTCCATGGCGGAATCCGAACTGTTCATTGGCAAAAATTGAATTTTCGTTGATGTGGGCCATCATTCTGTTCAAAATAACCTTTTCAAAAAGTTTACTGATGGAGGAAAGCAAACTGATTGGACGATAGCTAGAAGCTTCAGCAGGATTTTTGTCTGGTTTTAAAATTGGAACAACCTTAGCATTTTTCCATTTGTCAGGAAAGTATGCCAATAGAAAACATTTGTTAAATATATCAACTAAAAATGATAAGCTACTTTCTGGAAGTTTCTTGATGAGGATGTAGAAAATTCCATCATCGCCAGGAGCTTTCATATTTTTGAATTTTTTAATAATAGTTCTCACTTCTTCCAAATCAGTCTCCCAGGCATTTTCGAAAACGTTCTCTTGATTGAGAATATTTTCGAACTCCTGAGTAACTTCATTTTCAATTGGACTAGTAAGTCCTAAATTAAAATTGTGCGCACTTTCAAACTGCATAGCAAGTTTTTGAGCTTTTTCGCAATTAGTTAGTAATAATTCGTTTTCCTCTTTCAATGCCGGTATAGGCTTCTGAGGTTTTTTCAAGATTTTAGATAATTTCCAAAAGGGCTTAGAGCCAGGGTCCAATTGAGAAATTTTATTTTCAAAATTTTTGTTTCTTAAATCTGCAAAACGTTTCTTGATTTCTTTCTGCAAATCCTGCCATATAATTTTCATAGCAGGATCACGAGTGCGTTGAAATTGCCTTCTCCTCACGTTTTTAAGACGGATCAAGAGTTTAAGATCATCGTCTATAATCACGGATTCAAATTTTACCTCACATTTTGGAATTGCAATGTTCCTGGCTTCAACAATGGAATTTGTTAAAGTTTCAAGAGCATTGTCAATATCAATTTTAGTTTCTAAAGAAATGTTAACATCAAGATTAGAGTCAACATACGTTTCATATATATTCCAGTCGGCTCGTAAATAATTGAAAGTGGAGCTGATAGGATTGAGAATCGCTTCATGCGATATTTGAAATGTAACAGGGACATGATCAGAATCAAAATCAGCATGAGTAACTAATTGGCTACAAAGATGACTAGAGTCGGTTAAGACCAAGTCAATCGTAGATGGATTTCTAGAAGAGGAAAAACATGTAGGGCTGTCAGGGTATTGAATTGAGAAATATCCTGAAGAGCACTCATCAAATAAAATTCTGCCGTTGGAATTACTTTGAGAATTATTCCATGACCGATGTTTGGCATTAAAGTCACCAATGACAAAAAATTTTGACTTATTGCGAGTCAATTTTCGCAAGTCAGTTTGAAGCCAATTAACTTGCTGTCCAGAGCATTGAAAAGGCAAATAGGCAGCTATGAAAGTATATTTACCAAACTGTGTTTCAACAGAAACACCTAAAGTTTCAAAAACTTTAGTTTCAAATGACGAAAACAGTTGATGTTTTATACGCCTATGAATGATGATTGCAACTCCTCCACATGCCCCATCAAGTCGATCATTACGATAAACAAAAAAGTTAGGATCTTTTTTAAGTTTGGATCCAGGTTTTAAATAAGTTTCGGTAATAACTGCTATATGCACGTTATTAGCTGTAAGAAAATTAAACAGCTCGTCCTCTTTACCATTCAGAGAACGAGCATTCCAATTTAAAATATTTAAATTATTATTTGGATCCATTAGAAAAACGTAATCCAATAACAATTTGATTTGTAAATTTTACACCTACTTGGACTGCTTCAGTCATAGTGGTGGCTTTGAACATTGCATCAATCATAAGATTCAATTGTTCAGTTAGAAAATTAAAATCAGAGGCAAACATATCATCTGATGATTTCCCATTGGAATTTTCGGTAGACGAAGAAGCGGGGTAGGAGTTACCTGTGGCGGTAGGGTTTTTTCCATTTGATTTGAAACAAGTAGAATGGGTACTCATGGAACGAACAGGGGAAGAGTTCAAATTACCTGCTACGATATCGGCAAAGGATTTACCGTGGGTAGATACATTCGAAATTGAAAGATTCGAACGGCTACCCGACGGATTAAAATTTGTTTGTGAATGAGCATGATTATGATCTTCCTGGTGGGTATGATTCATGATCAAGCGATCGTTAACTGAAAAATGAGCATTGTTCGATACTCTACCAGGCAAATTCCGGAAACGACCGTTATCGTAACGGATATTATCCTTCATCTGCTTGGCACGAGCCTCAACGACTCTTTTGCGTGAAATGCATTCCCAAAAGTTAGCTTTGTGAGGGCCCTTGCAATTGGCGCATTGGAACTTTCTGGTATCTTCTTTCACAGGACAGTCGTCCTTAGCGTGAGAAGAACCTCCGCAAATCATGCATTTAGCATCCATGCGACAATTTTTTGTACCATGACCCCACTTTTGGCACCGACGGCACTGAGTGGGGTTCTGGTAATTTCCTCCAGGTTTCTGGAAATGTTCCCACGTCACACGGACATCGAACATAAGTTTAGCTTTTTCTAAAGCTTTAATATTATTTAGTTCTTTTTTGTTAAAGTGAACTAAATAATATTCTTGAGAAAGCCCTTTCCGAACAATGCCAGATTGGGTTCTCTTTTTCATAATGATTACTTGGACTGGGGAAAATCCAAGTAAATCATTTGTTCCATTTTTGATCTCTTCAGGTGACTTATAGTCACTTGAGAGACCTTTCAAGACGACTTTGAACAAACGTTCAGTTTTGTCGTCATAAGTAAAAAATTTGTGCTTCTTCTCTTCAAGATATCTGAGAAGAAGTTCGCGATCTTTAAGAGTTTCCGGCAAAACGCGACAGTCTCCTTTCTTTGCGATTTGGAAGGAAACCTTGATTCCCCTAATGGAGTTCAAGATCTCCTGCCTAAATCCCCCAAATTCGGAACAACTGACCACGATAGGCGGCACTCTTTGCTTCCTCACTTGAATCAAAGAGCCTGGGCTAGAGGCTGCTTCGATTTGGTGTTCGGAAAATTTGTCTAGAGCATCGAACTGATTGCTCATTTCAATACAATTGTTCATTTCACCCTTGGAAGAAACTTCGCATTCCGGGGAAGCGTCCTTTCTTCCATTCTTGCCACGTGTAGTGACAGTTTTAAAACCCACTTTTTTGGAAGGAAGTAGTGAATTCAGAGATTCACCCTTCCTTTTGTTAGTTGTTGATACCATGTTTAGTTAATAAACGAGAAAGACGTGACCTTCGAGAGGTTTTTTCCCAAGACGGTGTCCAAGAAGGATTACCACCGCTAGCTTTCGCCAACGGGTCCAACGAAAAATCGAAGGCACGGGTCCAAACAAGGATCGTAAAGGGATCAATAGTAGAAAAAATAGTACTGAAAAGTACTGTTTAAGTAGCACTGAAAAGTACCGTTTTTAATTTTAGCACTGAAAAGTACTGTTTGTGTAGCACTGAAAAGTACTGTTTTATTGCTTTAGGTAGTTTTTAAGAAAACTTCCAAGAGCAGAGAGAATTCGTGTACGCACAGCACGAAGGTACGATGCGCACTGTTTGTATCGTTAAGTGGTGTGGCTCAGTCGACCGCTAAGCATTTCGCTCAGATTGTGTTCGTTCATGCGCACTTGGTTTGTTTCTATATATTCCACTAGCGTTTTACCACAATTTTTAACTTATTTCTTTAGCAAATTCACCAACAGTTCTACCTGTTATTCCATCGAACGTTCAATAAGAAATTCCTCCAGGGATTGTACCAGGAGTTCCTACAAGGCATTTAACCAGGAATTACTCCAGATAATGCTGCAAGAATTTCATTAAGAATTCTACCAAAATTCCTTCATGAATTTCATCGGTAATTCCTCCATGATTCCACCAAGTATTCCTCCAGAAATTCAAGCAAGGTCCAATAAGGATTCCCTTAGAAATTTCTTCCGTAAGTTCACATGAAATTCCTCACGTGATTTCATCAGGAACTCCATCAAAATTTCCTCCAGGGATTCCATCAGTAGTTCTTCTAGGGGTCAGGAGATATTGTAGGCATTTAAATACGAGTTCGTCCTGGCATTCCATGGTAATACTTCTCATACTTCTATCACGAATTCCACAAAGGATTCTATCAGGAGACTGCATAGGGGTTTCATTGGAAGCTTCTCTATGGATTTCACCGGAAGTTCCTCTAAGAATTCCATCGTAAATTTCTGTAGGGATTCCATCAAAAGTTCTTCTGAGGATGTCATCAGTAGTCCTTCGAGAGATACTAACAGGAGCTCCATCAGGGATCCATCTGGAATTCCTCCAGGGATTCCATTAGGAGTTCTTAAAGGGATTTTATCTGGAACTCCTCTAGGGATTTTATCAGGACTATCTTAGAGATTTTCAGATGTTCTACCTGTAATTCCTTCATGGATTCTATCAACAGTTCCTCAAGGGATTTCATAAGGAGTTCCTCCAATGATTCCATCAGGAAATCCTTCAAGAATGTCTTTAGGTATTCCATCAGGTGTTGCTATAGGGATTCTATCAGAAGAAGCTTTAAGGCTTCCATCAGGGTTCTTCTGAGGATTCCATCAAGAGTTCCTACAGAGATTACGCCTGGAATTTCTCCAGAGATTCTGTTAGATGTTCTTTCATAGATTATATCAGAAGTTCCTAGAGGAACTCAATTTCTTCTAGGGATGGTTTAAGGAGCTCTTCAAGAGATTCCATCAGGAGTTCTATCAGGAATCTTATTAGGAATTCCTCCAGGAATTTCATCAAGAGTTCCTCCAGTGATTCTATCAGAAGTTTTTCAAGAATATCTTTAGGAATTCCTCCAAGAATTTTCTCGTGGAGTTCCTCCAGGGAATCCATCAGGAGTTCCTATAGAGATTCTATCATAAGTGCCTTTAAGGCTTACATCAGAGTTCTTTTGGATATTTTATCAAGAGTTTCTCCTGAGATTCCACCTAAAATTCTTCCAAAGATTCAATCAGGAATCCCTCCAGAAATTATATCACGAGTTCGTCGAGGAACTCCATCAGGATCATTAGGGGTTCCTAAATGGATAACATCAGAAGTTCTTCTATGGATTATATTAATAGATCCTCCAGGGATTCCACCTGGAATTCCTACAGTTCTTCCAGAAAATTCTCTAGGGATTCCATCAGGAGTTCTTTCGCAGATTGCACTCAGAATTTCTCTAGAGATTATATCAGGGGTTCCTCAAGGAAGTCCATCAGGATTTCGTCTTGTGATTTAAAAGGAGTTCCGCTAGACATATTATCAGGAATCTCTCCAGAAATTTCATTATGAGTTCCTATAGGGATCCCCTCGAATGTTCCTTCAGAGATTCTATTAGGAGTTCCTCCAGTAATAACATCAGAAGATCTTCTCGGGATGACAGCAGGAGTTTATTCAGGGTTTCTATTAGTTGTTCCTTTAGATTCTACCTTCTTTTAAGAGTTTCGTTAGCAATTCCATCAGGAATTCCTCCAGGAATTTCATCAGAAGTTCTTCAACAGATTTCATTAAGAGTTTCGGCAGCGATTCCATCAGAATTTCTTCTATGGATTCCATTCGAAATACTTATAAGATCTCATTTTGAGATACATAATGGACACCTTCTTGGATTCCATCAGAAGTTCTGTTAAGGATTCTATTAGGATTTTTTTAAAAGTTCCTTCAAAAATTCCTCTAAGGTTGTTCTGGGTCAATCAGTCTATTTACTACGGATTTCTCCCGAAATTTGTTGGTGGATTCTACCAGAATCTTCCAAGAATATCTCTTAGGAATTCTTCAAGGAATTCCTCCAGGAATTCTTTATTGGATTCCTCCAGGAATTCTTTATTGGATTCTTTCCAGAATTCCTCAAGAAATTTCTCCCAGAATTAATCAAGGGATACCTCCCGAAATTCCTCAAGGAATTAATCTCGGAATGCCTTAAAGAATTCCCCCCAGAATATCTCCAAGGACTATTGAGGGTTATTTGGAGAGATTTTACCATAAATTTCGTATAAGAATTTCATTACCGGTGTTGTTCAAAAGATTTCATTAAGGGATCCTTCCCGAAATTATTTAAAGAATTAATCCCGTAAATCCTCAAGAAGTTCCTCCCGGATTTTTGAAAGGAATTTTCCGTGGAATATCTCCAGATATTCTTGGGGGGTATTCAGAAGTTCGTCCAGCGATTTTACTGGAGGATATAAGGATTTGACTAGTAATTTGGGAATCCACCAGTATATCCTCCAGTGACTCTATCAGCAGTACTTCCTGGGATTCAAAAAAGAATTTCCTTCATAGATTCCTCTGAGAATTCCTTCAGTAATTCTACCAGGAATTCCTTCGAAAATTCCGATAGGTTCCTAGGAATTCTTACTAGGATTCTAACTAAAGTTCCCCTAAATAAATCCTCCAAGTTTCTTCATGGATTTAATCTGGAATTCACCCAGGTGATACCTCAGGAGTTCCACCAGGAAAACTTCCAAGGTTTTCAGCTGAAATTCTCATAGGGATTTAACTAAAAATTCTTTCAGAAACTCCATCATTTTTTTTTATCGAGAATTCAAAAAATCCTTTTGAGTTTCTTCCAAAACCTTCCGGGAAAAATTCCTAGAAAATGATCTCCAAGAATGCCACAACGAATTTCAGGGATTTGACACAATTTCCTATGAAGATTTCACCAGTAATTCCTTCAGAGACTTCACCAGTATTTTCTTTAATTATTTCACCGTTCGAAAAAAAAAGTTTTTCAAGGAATTTAACCAGGAGTTTTTCTAGGGTTGACGCTGGGAATATCACCAAAGCCTTGAAAGAATTTTCACCGGAAAAATGTACCAGAGTTTCACCAGTAGTTCTACCAGAAAATACTTCGAAGGTTTTACCAGCCTTTATTCATGGTTATCAGAAATTCCTCCAGAGAGTTCATTAAAAAATTTCCTAAACAGTCAGCAAGATTTTTTTTCTAAAAAACCACCAATATTTCCGCGAGAGAATCGATCAGGAATTCCACGGAGGATTGAGCTATGCATTTCTCCTTTCTCAATTCTAGGTATTACATCAGGAATCTTCTACAAAGTTCCAAGAGATTATTCCTGCAAGGATTCCACTTCCCTACCACTGCTTCAATGCCGCACCGTGAGCAACCGTTCGTGGCATCTCATTCGCTATCAGCCGGGAGGAAACCCCAGTTCTGTCAGGTAAGAGCTGGTATATGTCTGGCCGAAGTCAGTGATGCTGCGCGCCAAGTAAAATTGGGAAACCGTTCTAGAGAAAATTAATAGTAGATGGAGTACCGTGTACCTTTCAATTCCGCTCCTAAATGCTTATCTACCACTTGCAGTCTTCTTCAGTTTCAGTTACTCGTTTCCACAGTGGATATGAGTAACTGACACTGAAGAAGACTGCAAGTGATAGTCGAAATACGCGTATCTGTCAAAGATAAGCATTTAGGAGCGGATTTAAAAGGTACACGGTACTCCATCTACTTTCAAGTTTCTCTATTGAGATTCTGCTCAGAGGATTCGAACATTAATAAGAGAAACCGTTCTAGTTTTTGCTTATCTGCTGCTTCCCTACATCAACACATCTCCATACATAAAATTCTTAATTAATATCAGAAACTTGTAACATCAGTTAAAATACTACACTTCCTTAAAAGAGCAACTATGCTCACTGGGATGTGTGTTACAACATAAAAATGAAAAGATGAGGAGGTTTTATGCCTGGTGGAGGAAGATTCTGAAAGAAGATCACCTCCAATGGGCTTTTCCCTGCTTCATAAGAGAAGAAATTAAAAAAAACTGGCGTTCCTCATCAATTTCTATTTGTTCCGGTACCCTAATTTTGAAAGTTCTGCCCTTTCTTACAACGATTATTGCCCAAAAATAGTAGCAGTCGGTGAATTCGAAAAAATACAATCCAATATCCACCAGACTTTCCGATGGTCCCTCGAAATAGCTTTCTGAAGGATTTCTTGAAGGCGGATTCAATGTTGGTCAAACCGTCTGAGCGTCTGTGGGCTGCATAAGGCCAAGAAAACCAAGAAATAAGAGCCACTGGATAGCCCGAACCAGGCAGTGCATCCACAGAAATATGATTTAGGTACCGAAATTATCGGTAATGCCGAACCGAGCGCGAACGGAATACTCTTGACTTGACCCTAGATCGGTCGCATGCGTGTACTGAGTACACGCACTTTGAAAAAAGCTCGCTTTTCATACACAGCTCAAGCGAGGTGGCGCTTGCGATGGTTGAATGCGCGACCGCTCTTGAGTTAAACGGTGAAGAGCTAGTTGCTGTGATATCACGAGCGTGTGATGCATCATGCCGAGAAAAGCCTCTCCCAGAGAGAACAGGCCGCCAGTGTACTGGTGATGCGAATCAATAGGGTACCGACTGTTTATTTCGTTCATAACCGCTAATAGTTGGCGCCAGCGGCAAAAAGTACAGACAACAACCTTTAGAACATTCAGTTTCTTCCACTGGCCGCTGAGCGACGACACTGTTGTTTGTATTCCTTCCACTGATCGCGGTACGCTGGATTCTCAAATTTCTCAAACTTCCAACACAAGCGCATGGAAGAATGGTAGTAGGAGAACTGTCAAAACGTATGGAAAATAATGAAAAACGTAAATTACTTGCAATTAGGAAACTGGATCAAAATAGTAGTGATTAGAAATCAAGTGTAAAGTGAATACATAACTTTTTGTGTTCAGTTCATCTTCCGTGGTGCTTTCTTTGCTTCAGGATTTCGTTTTTACTACCACTGAAAAAGAGCCATCTATTGCATTTTCAGTTTTGAATATCGCCCTATTGCAAATCTTCAAGCAATCTTCCTCCGGACTAGACGAAGAATGCAACGCGTACGCACAGTAGCAGAAAGAGAAGAATGCGGTGCAGCATTGAGAGAGACAAAGTTAGCTTTCAAAAAGGAAATTAGGAAAGCCTTTTGATGGTAGGATTCTACTGCAAGACACATTGGAGGGGCAGAAAAGCGTTCGAATTACCGCGCAAGTACCTCAAGGTTTAATCCTGGGCCCGCTGTTATTTAATGCAATGTACGATGACGTACTGAGGCTGCCCCTTCCGACGGGTGTTAAGATTATTGGCTTCGCCGATGATATCACCCTAGTGATCCATGGCGAATTGATGGAGGAAGGAGAGTTGACAGCAGTGCACTCTATTTCCATAGTTGAGAAATGGATGAAGTCTAGGAAACTAGGACTGGCCCGTCACATGACTGAGGTGGTGGCGGTCAACAACCGCAAGTCCGAGCAACGAGCACTTATCTCGGTAGGTAATTGCAGTATAGAGTCCAAGCAATCCCTTTGGCATCTTGGGGTAATGATCGATGACAAGCTCAGCTTTGCTAGCCACGTTGAATATGCCTGTGAAAGGGCATCTACGGCTATAGCGGCGCTATCGAGGATGATGTCTAACAGCTCTGCTGTAATTGCCAGCAAACGCAAGCTCCTGGCGAGCATGGCGCTGTACATACTAAGGTATGGTCAAAAGCGCTTAGAACGAGCAGAAAACTAAAGCGGTTGGAAAGCACGTACAGGATCATGGGCTTCAGAGTAGCAAATGCATACCGAACGGTTTCCAAAGAGGCCGTGCGCATCATAGCCGGGATGACGCCCTTGATAATGAGCTCATCAAGGAAGATGTTCAAAACTTCAACAAAAGAGGTACCAGAGGAGTCCACAACGCGTGTAAAGAGGTGTACTCAGAGGTGCCAGCAGGAATGGGATAACTCCACTAAAGGTGCATGGACTCATCGGCTTATCTAATACCAACTGTGTCAGATTGGTATGAAAGAAACCATGGGGAAGTGAACTTCCATCTGACGCCGTTTATGTCAGGACATGGTTGCTATACGCAGTACCTGCATAGGTTCAAGCACTCAGAAACTCATGCGTGCCTCAATTGTGCTGGTGTGGAGGAAACAGCAGAGCATGTCGTGTTCAATTGTCCTCGTTCCATTGTTGTGAGAGATCGCATGCTCGCTACATGCGGAGGGGACACGTCCCTCGACAATATAATAGAGATAATGTGTGCGGATGTCGAGTGCTGGAATGCAGTAACTACGGCTGTCACGGCTGGTGGGGAACGTGCCTTATGAGCCGGCCTTCTGATACGGCTGTCACTCACATTATGTCAGAACTGCAGCGCCTTTGGCGCGCCGACCAAGAGTTGGCTGCAGAGGATTACCCCTGTCGAGGCTGGTCCCTTGTAACATTGCTTAAGTCGGCTAGGAGAGGCTACCCAGGTAACCAATGAGCACTTTAAACAGCATCCAATCAGCATTATATTTGCATATACGGCAGTGCATTTAATGCTCATTGACCGTATAGCTGCATGGCGTGCTATCTCAAAGCAGGTTTTGGCGAAATAACGGGCTGCTTCAGAGCTATGCCTTCAGGAAAGTCTTATGCTTCTGTCAAAAAAGCGTAACGCCTCAGATAAGGCAAATCAAAACAAAAATAATTTCTCCCTCTTTTTTTGTCTCTCTCGCTTCTCGCCGTTGCTGATTTTGTTTTATTCTATTCAATGTTGTGGTGCATGTTTTTTGCTTCTTATATTGATAATTGGGACTCAGACTGATGATCTGGTGATTGCTGATGCTACTAGAAGTGTCGCGCTGCAGTGTACACTACAGATGATGTAGTGCTGACTGCTGATTGTATGCATTAATTAAGATAAGTTCTGTGTGAAGGTAAGTTCAATTAGCGACAAGCAGATTACGAAAATCTTCAGTGTTCGATATGCGTAGTTATGATCATTAAATGCCAATGTGAGAACAAATTTTGTGTATTTGGATACAATCAAAGTAAAAACGATTTAGATTAATCATATTCATTCCCTAATGCCAAATCAACTAGCGAAATATGTCATTGAGATACCAGCCAGCAGCCAGCTCCCGATGATAGAAGAAATTGGTACGTTCGCGCAGGCTAATTTCTGTCACGACACATTTTTTTTTTTTGCTTTGAAAATGAACACAATGTACGAGTATGAGCGAGACAAAATACAATGTCAAATATGTAACATACATCCTGCGCTACTCTATCACTGCATTTGAACAGCAACCAAATGGCATCTCCATTGCTAAATTCCGAAAATATCCTCTGCAGTGGAAACAACAAAGAGATTTTAAAAAGCAAAGCTAGTACTGATTCAAGGCAGCCAAGCAACCAAACTGCTTGAATAAAACAGCAAGCAGATCAAGTGCTGTAAGTAGTCCATAACCCGGCTTATTGGAATGCTTAATGGTTACCTGGGTACTTCTGCTACATGTATTAAGTGCTATATGCACTGGTCCCTCCCCGAAGAAATATCGTTAGGTGGTTCCGGAGAGAAAAGGGACTGAGGTCAAGGGTAATGTTTGTGCATTCTGGAGAACTTTGGAGAACTGCTTCAATTACGGGTTCGCTTAGCTCTACGGCGGAACTAGTATTCAGAGGGTAGTGAAATCTGCAAGTATACATTGGACAGGACAAGTTGCAAGAAAATTGTCATGTCGCCTGCAATTGAGGTGTTCGCTTATGTTTCACTTACTTTAGGATTCCTTGGAGCACAGAGTTCTCGTAGCACAGCAAAGGTTTTAGCACAATTGTGTAGGCATTTCCATTATTTCTTAGTTATACATATGATGTTATGTATTTGGGTCCGATGAACGAATTGTTGAACTGATTCGACTCAACTGCATCAATTTATGCATTACTGTTTTTGTCGATCTAATTTCCAACAGCTAAATTAAGAACCTCTGCGCTAGAGTCCCGTACTACTTCTCATGATAGTCAACTCTCGCGGGTATGCAACCAACGTACAAACTCCGACTACTCACAATCAGTACCGACCAGATACGGTTTGGAACGTTTAAAAACAGCGAAGCGGCAAAAAGCGCACAACAATGTAGCGCAATAATGGCATACAAGCAATTCACATTCTCGCATGTACGCTCTCCATAAGTGGGAAATGCATCCGAACCATCCTGCCCGGCAACAACACCCCGATCCAGAAGAAGAACATAAAACTAGGTCCATCTTTTAACATCTTTTCGCACCGCTTCCATGGCACATTTGGCTTGTCTGCTATCATCGCACAGCCACCACAACACAACAGAAGAAGCAAATTCCACCTCGCGTGAACTGACAGAATTTTTAAAGAACATAAACCACTGCCCGGCTGCGGTAAAGTCGCTCCTCATCTGCACCATTCCGGCAGCTTCGAGTTACGAACGACTGACTCGTCCGGACCTTCTGTCTGGGTCAAAGAACATGCTACGTTTTCTGTGCCTTGGAGTCATATTTACCCCGGTTTCAAATCGATGGATGATTTATTTTTTGTTTAAAAAAGTAAGTGGTTGTTTCCGAGATACGACCGCCAAGTTGACGTTGGATAACGTTAGCTTCTTCTGTTTCCTGATTTAGGACCGTCACGAACTTATGAAAGATTTCTAGGTACTGACAAAAAATCTAATCAATTTTCAAACTATTTGTTGCATGTTAATTCTGATCTATTATCTAAGTCAGGTGCAGAGCTTGGACACTTCCATGATTCATTTTGACAGGGGGGGTTTTTCTCTGCCGAATTGTTTGAAATTTTGGATTATGATACCAACCATTGTCGCATGGATGAGGAGATTCTTCTCATGCTAAGAATGTCTGTCCGGTGAAGGAAGATACCATAAAGTATGTACCGGGTACCCCCGTTGGTTTGATCTCATTTAATCTGAACACTTTTTAATCTGTACCCCGCTAATTTGCACATCGTTCAGATTAAAAATGGTTCAAACGTCATTTAGCTCATGGAACGGAGTGAAGTGAGATGGAACACTGTGGAACGGAACGCAGAATCAAAACAAAACAGTGAAAGAGGTAACCAGAAACACGTTTCTAGGGTGACTAGATGTTCAACTTAAAAATGAACCCCGATGGTTTGCATGAGGTACCGTTCAAATTAACTGGGGTGCACGGTATGCGCAAATTGCGGGGGCAACCATAAGTCTAACTTTTGGGATTTCCCTTCGCGCAAACGAATGGCTGAGGTTTGTACCAGGCAGATGAACGACAACAATTTTCGTAGCCGTAATTTCCCGGGAAGAATCTCCAACAATGTACATTTCTCAGGTAACGATCACTTGCCTCATAATCGTACCTAACTGGCAAATTATAATAAGGCTTATTCAAAAGCTATTTTTTTCGACGGGTTCAAGTCTTTTAATTTCGAATGGATTTGCCCATGGAAATTCCTATGCCAATGTTGTCGCAGGTAATTTCTATTCGTGTGAAAACAATATTCAATCGGTTCACTAATAAATAAAATATTGACATATTGACCCCAGAATACAAACAAAGGGTTAAGGACTGAAAAAGCAACTCTCAGAACAGTGTACACTCCGTCCGTTCAGACGTTGTCTGATGGCTGCAATCGGTGGCCATATGGGTACGGAGCTGTTGTTGATTGTGCTGGCATGTCAGGCAGGTATATGTTATTTAATTAAACTACACTATTTTTTATTTTTATGTTACAAGTGGGGGTAGCGCTCTTCATATCTTCCATACGCCGCCGGAGGTACATGAGGCAAATTGTTATTATGACGATGTGTTCTCAACTATGGCACTCAGTAGCGGGGCTCAGTCAGTTCTTCGGCGCTCCGCCCATCTCGATTGGATCTGGTTCATGCGATGAAAGGTGTACGATCCATTAGTGCCACTTATGAAATGTAGCTCGTAACTGCGGTACTAAGAGAGGCGAGGTACATACATGGCCGGACCCAAGATGCTCGTCAGGTTTTATGATGAGGCACAGGCAAGTCAATAATTGCTTAACATCTGACTGGCGCAAGTGCAAGATTAGGGTTTGATGGATGAGTGAGTGGATTGCGAGCCGGAATCATTAACATGTGCTTGAAGGATGTGAACTGGAAGGAAGGTAACGTGGAGTGAGTGCATTTGAATTAATGCCATTTGGTTGAATGGAGATGAAGGGGCAATTCAATTTAGTGCATAATTTTAGAATTGAATGGCAGCACGTTTCACTCAAATGTTTATGATTGAAGTGGACTGAATATCAGTGAAATTCCATTTACATACCTAAACTTCATGACCATCAAAGTCAAGTACCATCAAAAAAATTGAATGTGATTTAACCATCATTAAAATAGTGCATTTACTACGAGGTATTGCATTAAGATACCATCAAATTTGAAGACATCTGAATAGCAAGTTCAATAAAAATAAATAAAAGACTTATGGTGACTTTGATCACCTCCGGCATATTCCGAGTTATAACCTGAGAGCTTTATTTGCCAATTGACCATTTTTGCCTTTGCATATATTTCTTTCGTTCCAGCAAATATCTCTATTTTCGCTTCCTTTACTATATTAATTTCGATTTATGGTGAATATACCTTGAAGCGTTGATTTTTTATGAATAGGTACTTTGTATGAAACACTTTCAGAACTATCAATTTTGCACATTTTTGTAGAAGGCACCAAAGAGCTATTTCGATTACTTTTCAAGTCATTTTTGTTTAAAAACATATTGTTTTCTAAATTTTGTTAATATTTTCAAACAAAAAGCCGTCCCCTCTGTGTTTTCACCATGAATAGAGAAAAAAGATTGGGACCTTCCTTAGCCGTGTGGTTAGAGTCTTCGGTTACAAAAGCAAATTCAAGCGATTCCCGGTCGGTCCACGCTCTTTTCGTAATAGAAACTTCCTTGACTTTCCTGGGCATAGAGTATAATCGTACCTGCCACACGGTATACGAATGCAAAAATGGCAACTTTGGCAAAGAAAGCTCTCAGTTAATAACGGTGGAAGTGCTCATAAGAACACTAAGCTGAGAAGCAGGCTTTATCCCAGTGAGGCTGTTAATGCCAAGAAGAAGAAGACGAAGAAGAGAAGTAGATAATCATTCTAATGGCGACAAAAGATTGAGCATCCGTTTGGGCCTCTCAGATCCGATCTCGTCGGACGACGACCACGCACTGAATTTCCTGAACAATATGTGATTGGTAGGTAGCGATTTGGTCACGAAGCCGATGCCAAAAAATAACTCTCGCTCGTTTTGACGTATACATGTGCACGACGATGTATGTGTCAAATGTACATACCTCTCAATTATCCGAACGAAGCTTAGACTGCGAAATGATGATCCCATGTGCTTTGGGGTAATCGAGTGCAGTTCGCCTTCGAGCGTTGGGGTCTCTCAAGGGGCTCCGCAGCTTGTAGGTTGAAGCGCCCATCTAGCGAATAGGGAGTCGTGGGTTTGATCCCCACCGGAGCACGTGGTTTCTTTTCGCAGTTCAATTTCAATATGTACATTTGACACGTGTTTCGTCGTGTACATGTAAACTTCAAAACGTCAAAACCTTATAACAGTTTAAAAATCTGGCTAATACGCCTACATGTAGGCAATTTTCCTTGCAATACGCACATTATTCGAGATGAAACGGTTTTATGAGCAAATAACTATACACCCTTCTGTTTTTGCACGGGGGATTCAAAAACCGTGCAAAATAAGTAACACCATTTCTCTACGTTTCATGCAAAAATAAGATATTGGTGAAATAAAATTTACCGTAAAATGGGGTGTTCAGAACTCGTGGGGTGTTAAGGGATTGAACTTCTCCATCAAGTTTGGCAAGTCACGAACACGTCGAAAGTCGATATATCAGTCATCTGAAATGCCTCATTTGTTCGGAGGATTGTGCGCTGCATTATGTGATAGGGGATGTCTTTTAAAATAATGTATTGTAGAGTCTACATGTTGAAAACGTTTCAAAACATTTTTGTTCGAATTTTATAAGTAGAGTAGAAAATGTGGAATGTCTGTGGTCCAATTAAACCTTCAGCATTCTTGGAAGGAAATGTTTTTTGGTACCTGATCAAATTCGCCCCACTGATCAATTTACCCCCAGACGGTACCGTTAAGTCACAAGTCACCGTGCGGGCTTGTGACTTAACGGTACCGTAAAACGGGGTAACTTTGATAATGCGGGTAACTTTGATAGTAAGAGACTCACGACATACTTAACGAAATAACGAAGTTTCTGCTAATCAGTTAAGCAAAACGAATGCAAAAGTAAAAAGTATTAGTATGACACTTCATTTCAAAGCTATTTTCGTTGGAATCAAGTACATTTGAGGATTTATATGCAAATATTGAAAATTTATAAGATTTCTGCATTTTCGAAACGCTCACAAACAATGTGTTCTACGATCACTATTTGATGAAGTCATAATAAGTTCATCGCTTATCCTTGATAGCCTAGTTATAGTAGAACATGAATTCGGTCTCAAATCTCTTAGCGAAAACCATTTTTACAAACTGGGACCGTTTTTGTAATCTAAGTCAAAAATTTCCATATAGCGTTAAACGCCTAGAGGTATGCAACGCCCTATAAATGTTCCGTAATTGATTCTATTTTGTTCGATTTATACTCCATTATCAAAGTTACCCCAAAACAGAAAACCGACTTTCAATTATATGAAAAATTATATATCCATTCAAAATAAATCTTTTGGCAATCTGTCAACTGCAACCGATAGTTAGAATACCAGTAGATATTCAAGTTTTCTTAGAAAAAACTATCAAAGTTACCCCGTTTTACGGTACTTGTGTTTTTGTATTAGTAGCACTAAATAAACATAAAATAACTAGCTTACCCAGCGTGGCTAGCCACGCTCTCACAATTTGGAAGCGGAAAGCTATGCATAATCTTTCAAAGATTGATAATGTTTATGTTTAACTGCAAAATGACAATATGAACTAATAAATTGCTCTGTTTATTATCGTGAACGTGCTGTATAAAAAATAAACTGAGAAACACACTCCGTCCCAGTGGAGCTGTAACGTTAGTATAATGATTATAATTTTATTACCATGACCCGACATTGACATGCATGATACTAAGGGGCGGTCCATTTATTACGTAAGACAATTTTGGCGGTTTTTAGAACCCCCTCCCCCAATATTAAGATTATGTGTATAAAAATTAAAAATAATTTATATAACGCGTAAGAAATTTAAACATAAACCCTTACGTATTTAATGGACAACCCCTAATGATTGCCAAATCGCCTAAATTTATGCTCTGACCATACTCTATTGAGCACGTGACCTTAATGCTGTTGTAATGTTCTAATTTGGATTTTTTTTTTTTTTTTTTTTTAATTTCTTTATTAGTATCATTCCAAACATTACATTCATTATTTCTTATATCTAGGTGTTCTGTGTTATTAGACAACACTATCATCCTAATTTGGTAAAACAAATCTAAGATTTTATTAACATTTTGTTAACAACATATTACATTTCATTGGCCGTAGCAGTTCAGATTTTTTACAGGTGAGTTGATTTCACCTGAAAATTTGGAATAATTACAGCTCTAATGCTGTTGTAGTGTTTCTTCAGCTGTGAAACATTTCGAAAATTCCAGAACATTCAATGCATTATGTCGAATTCGTTTTTGAACCTAAGTTGGAACTGGCGCAACTCATTCTGAATCACAGTTTCAACCCCAACCCGATTCAGGTTTGATCGAACTACATTTTCTTGATGTTTGTTTGTTTATGTGTTGATTACCGACCCAGTACCTAAAAACAAAAACGACATTAGAGAGATTAACCCAACCTCGAATATACTACTGAATAGCTGTTTAATTTATTGTTATCGTTCAAGATCACAGTTGTAATGACGAATGAAAGTATCGACTCATAGAACAGGAATGCTTTAGAAAGCTGTTATGGGGGACCATCATTGTAACCATGAAATTTTGTTTTTAGTATGTTTTTAGTTTCACTGTAAATTAAATAACAACTCGTTTTTGCGAACAATAATCTGATTCATGTGTATATTGCTTTTCCACATGTCAAACTCGTATTTATAAGTTGGAACTGTTGATGGGGTTTCTAAATTACATATTTAACCTCAACCCAATCCAAGTTCGACCGAACTAAAATTTGCTTAGAGGTGGTTTATTTACGATTTAATCACCGAACAACACGTTTAATCGAAGTCACACAAAATTGAAAACGATTCAAGCAAAATCTAGCGTTTCAACCAACACATCATGTGTGTAATATTAACACGTTCTGAAAAACTGCTCTTATGTTTGATTTGTTTCGCTTTGTAATATGAAGCTTTTTGATGTAACATGAAATTTTTGAAAAATAAGCATATATTGATTACGATAGCACACAATTGATTTTGCAGCATCAGTAAAAATTACACATAGATATATTAATCCAGAGGAGCTCGATTTTGTTTAACTTTTTTTTTAAAAGAGTAGTTCCCAAAAATGAAAACAACAATCATGAAAAATTCTAGAACATTCTACGAATGAGGAAGAAATGTGTTCCATGAAACTCTAGAATATTCTGTCAAAAAAACTGTTGTAGTGCCCTAAAATTGCCGTTGTAGCTCTCAGTGAAACTTTTCGGTGAAATATTTCAAAGCGTTACTGACAGACAGACAACTCTGGGATTTTATGCATATGATTGTTACTGTGTACAAATTATCAAGAGTTTTTTTTTGTCGTGCCTTTTTGACATTGACGATTGTTTACATGACAACCTACGACAGGACATGACAGCTCAACTAAGACTGCCCGGTTGTTTTTCAGTTGATAACCTTGACGATACAAAAGCCAGTGCTACCAGTATGTTTTTTAAGCAAATCTTGTGAAAAAATTAAAAAATCAAAGCTCATATTTTGGTTGTTTCTTGCACACTTAATTCATTCAGTGCAGTAGAGGGTGCTATACTTTTCTAATATTAGGGCAATATTCAAAACCGGAGATGTTTTTCAAGAAAATTATAACCATTTTCAATATATTGCATTTTAGCATTGTAGAAGCACGTGAGGTAAACTTAACAATGAATATAAATAGATTTGAAACAAAAAGATTTCATGAAAAAAATTAAACTTTTGATGAAAATCCTAATGTATGAACTAGCAACACGGCCGGGCTAGCAACAAAGTGCCCTGTTGCAATCCAACTCAACGATGTGAAAGTAGGCCTTTGCCAAAACGACCAATGAGAAGTGGCCTTTTTTTTTTTTTTTTTTTTTAAGGCGCTCCGTGCTTGTGGCCAATACTGCGCCGGAATCAGGTGATCTGTAGCTTCTTTACCGATACGATCTATTTTCAATTTATCTATATTTACATCTTCTTTCACTCTCTCCTACTCTGTCTCTCACACCGAGCAGGTAGGAGAGAGCTCTGTTGTTAGTGAGGCTAGCTGCCTGCGAAGAGGGTCAGTTTGTCTCAGTCACCATCTGATACTGACGGAGGATGGATGTGCTCTCCAAAGCACGGTCCTCCGTGAGGCGTCTTCTGGTGGCTGGACGGGTTTTTTGTGGAGGGGCTTGGAATCGGACCCATGACCTTCCGCTTATGAAGCGAAAGCGTAACCTCAAGGCTACAGACCCCCCTTAGTGGTCTTTTTTTGACAGGCAATTTGTTTCATTTTTGTACTTTGACCTGTCACGTCTTATCTTAGATGACAACATGGGCCGATGCACAAGTTCACTATGTGACGTTATCTACATGACCATGGCAACGAGTGAATTCGGCATCGCTCAACCGTCAAATTAGTGTAATCGTCGATTGATCCATTCTTATTGAGTGTGCTCGTGCGATTTAAGTGATTAAAGTGAATACTGAAGAGATTTATTGTTGTAAAATACCGTTGAATTGCGGAATCAGGTATGTATTTTGATTTCTGTATAAAATATATCTGAAATCTTTGTTTATTTTTGAACCACAACAAAAATAAAAGTGTACGGTGAATGGAAACGGTAAAAACTAGTTGTATATATTCACCGTACACTGCATACTGAATTACCGGGAACATAACTACTTTCGTTTTTCACAGGATGAGTCAGAAAAAGGTCCAGAGGCAAAGCTATTTTGGAGACGATTTGGAGAAAGCACTTGATGCCTTCCGTCGTGGATCATCGGTCAGCTCGGCAAGCCGAGCATTCCATATTCCGGTTCAAACCATTCGTGATAAAATCAACGGCAAGTACCCGACCGGATCGAAACCCGGTGGTCTGTTAGTGCTATCTGCGGATAAAAAGCGAAAAATTGTGGATTGAGAATTCTGCTCGTTCAAGGCTCCCTATCACACACAAACGGGTCCAGATCAATGTGAGACAATTTGTCAGGCTGAGGAAGTTAAACACTCCGTTTAAAAATGGAATCACAGGTAAAAATGGATATCCCTATTCCTTGAAAGACACCTTCCAGTGTCCGCCAGGAAAACGAACGTATTTGGAAAGCACCGAGCAGCAGTCACAGAACATCAGCTGAGAAAATGGTTCCAGGAAGTGTTTGAGCAACTCACAGACGAGAAAATGGACCACCTGCTACAATCGCCGAACCAAATTTTCAACCTGGATGACTCTGCATTCCAATTGGTCGTGCGAAACAAAAAAGTCTTAGCTCCGAAGGATATCAAGCATGTACAATCCGTGTTCGAAAACAGCGACAAAGAGAATTATACGGCACTATTTGCGGAAAGGCTACTTCCTCCATTGGTACTATTTCCGAATAAGTGCCGACTTCCTGGGGAAATCGCCAGAAATGTTCCCGAAGACTATGGTGTGGGGATTACCGAAAGTGGTTGGATGACAGGTGAGGCTTTTTATAAATATTTGGAAAATATTTTTCTACCCTTTTGAAAAAGGAGAGAATCCCGTTTCCTGTTCTATTGTTTGTGACCAGTCGCTTTGCGATGTCCCCCTTTTCTCATAGAATTTCAGCCCTACATTTTCGCTCAAGTACAGATCGAGGGTCGCCATGCTCTTCGATCCGACGGATTTGCAATTCATGCGACAGCTCACCGTCGAGGAGATGAGCAACGTTCATTCCAAAATACTGGAACATGAAGTGATCCATCGTGCAGTGTCAACCGAACAAAATTTGTTAAAGTGCTAAAGAGAGTGCCTACGAAAATAAATTTCGTACTTGCCAAACAGTGTTGTTTTCATCCAATTTAGTTCAAATGAATAAACATTGATAAACAATACACTTAAATTTACAGATCGATCATTGTTAATCTAAGAGTAAGAACTTTCAATAAATTTTAATAAAGCATACTTCTATTGCAAATTATGAATGAAATATTAGAATCACAATTCGAAAGACGTCGTATAGCAAACTACTTCTACTTTGCCGCGGCGACAATGTCCAGTGATATCAATTTGTATCGAAAAATGGGCCCGATCATTCATTCAGAAACTTATCATTGTCCAATTTGTAGCTGCTTAAACAACTTCAAATCAAATCAGATGAAAATTTGTACTATGGTAAGTAATGGGGTTCGTAGTTGTCATTTTGACCATTGAAGGTCATCAACATTTGATTATAAGAATACTCTCATGATTAAGCGCACGGATCCACAAGCGTAGCTTGGTCAATTTGCCCAGATCAAATATCATTTGACGATCTGGTGAGCAAATAGTGTATAGAGCTACACAAAATATTCGTGCATTTATAATTTTCTATTTCTAGGTACCTCTAACATTTAACATTATAACATTTCCACTTACTTTTATCTATCCCGGGATATTTCTAGTGGTTTTCTGCTGAAACTCGCTGGTGTGACGGGACAGGTTGATATTGGGTCTCCAAACATCTTATTAACGATGACCACAATTACAAAACACCTAATCCACATAATAACGACATTCACCAGAACTAAAACCAGACGGCCAAAAGAGCCATGTTACTCTAATGAGTACTGATTTCTGCATCCGTAATCAAATCGTCTTGATTGCTTTGTACCCGAACTCTACACAACTTACTCAACTTCTCGATGTGAGCTTTTTTAGGCCACTAAAAAGTATTGGGAAACCACCATCCCCAACGAGCGAAGTCATCGTGGGGCTCAGACGATCCCAAAAGCAGAAATATGTCCAAACATAAAACGAGATTTGAAGGAAAAGAAACTGCTATCAGAAATAGATTCCAAAAAAGTGGAATTTTTCCATGGACTCCGGATGCAGTGGATTATGCATCCCTCCCTTCCAGTGCCAGTCATAAGACGGTTACTTCGAACATCATTGCTCCTGAGCGCTTAGAACCTGAGGAAGTCAAGCTCTTGGAAGTAATTGAAGGCCGGCTAACCATCAAACAGTTTTCTGAATTTCACAAGGCTGAGAACGACGTAATCTGGAGAGGACATGTTCCGGATACCAATCTGTTTTACCTATGGCAAGGAACCCAAACAACTAGAAGTCGCATAGCAGTATACGAACAAAGTCGTTTATTTGTACAAAGTGCATCACTCCCGCACTGCATGGTGGATGAAATCGTTTGATCGATGAGTTTCCTCGCATAGAACGCTATTTCATGAGTCCATATGTACATTCCGTTTCGTCCCGTATAATGTTACAAAGTAAGTCGGATCAATCCGTAGCAGCTGTCAAAAAAACTTTGTTATCATAAATTAAGTCGCATAAGAGTACATACTATTTCGCAAGAAAATCTACACACCCGCATTGATTGTTATGTTTCATCATATAAAATATGTACGTATATCGCCTCCACTTTTGCACGTATAAGGCTCTTTCGCGACATCTTATACGTGAAACTTTGCTCATATAAGCGTCGCATAACGCAAAAGGTGATTTGATTATAAGTACATTCTGGTTGTCTGGGAATGAAAAAAGATCAAACTACCTGATTCAAGTCCCACAGAAAAAGCTACAAGTGAGGTTGGGAACAATGATGGTTCAATTTTAGCTAGTAATAATAAGGGCTTTTTTTATAATGTTCTTCTTCTTCTTGGCATTAACGTCCTCATTGGGACAGAGCCTGCTTCTCACCTTAGTGTTCTTATGAGCGATTCCACATTTGTTAACTGAGAGCTTTCTTTGTCAAATTTGCCATTTTTGCATTCATATATCGTGTGGCAGGTACGATTATACTCTATGGCCAGGGAAGTCAAGTAAATTTCTATTCGAACCCAGACACCTTCAGCATGATTTTGCTTGGTAGCCGCGGACGCTAACCACTCGGCTAAGGAAGACCCCTTTTTATAATGTATCTTCCTTTTTTAATTTGTTATTTTGTTTCATCAGGCGTTAAATCTACAACAGACGTAAAAGTAGGAGAACTCAGAATGAATGTGTTAATTTATTGTCAATTTTGGATGATGAAGCAGCATTCATTTTACCTTTCCCCTTGCCAAAAACTGAAGCTTCCTCCCAAACGACGAAGAAACGTGAAATCAAGCATCCATCGTCAGTTGCTACAAGCAAAGCGTTCGTTGAGTTCATGAAAGCAAAAGAACGAGAGAAGAAAGCTGTACGGGAAGCGAAACGCACTGATAAGAAAAACAAGGCTATGGCCGAAAAACCGGAACGGTAAAAGAAAAGAAAAAATAAAGCTGCATCATCAAAGAAAGCTTCAGAATCAAGTAAGGGTCAGAATTGACTGATTTTCAGGGACGATTTTCACATGTTTATGTGTTTAATTTGAAAATGTTTTAATTTATTTTGTTATCGTTTGAATTTTCTAAGTCCATATTGAATTAAACACAAATTGTTTAAGTCCACTTTGTTCGATGTTTTTTTTTTTACCATTTATTTACAAATTAGAAAGAATCCTGAGATGCACGGTGAATGGGTTCCAATATGCACGGTAAATGGTAAATCCAACATGAACGGTACCTAACAGGCGACCTTAGTGTGCTTCAATAAATGTTCAAAATCTTGTCAAAAACTCACTTGTTTGTTATTGTTGCTATCATTACAACCTATAATAAAGGCATTCAGCATTGGTCTCAATTCTCTACATGGAATAGTTGAAAATTGAGAGCCATTATTCGCCCCGAATTGGCTCAAATGCACGGTAAATGGTGTTTTACCGGGACAGATGGTTAGATCGGTTAGTTTTATGAAACCATTTTTTTTTTTTTTTTTTTTTATAAAATGGATGGATAGTATCTTTGGCAAAGTTGAAAAAGAGGATACCATCCTACTTTGTTTTCGACGCATTCACCACCAGTCCGACTTTTGTTGCTTCGCGTTTCAGGCACCGTTTAAAATATTCTTCCGATTATATCCACGTAATCAGCAGAGCAAACAAATTAACTGGACCTTGTGAAAATCGTGCCCCGGCTGTTACAACCGGCTCTCCAAATGTAACCCTCTAGCGCAATGATGAACAACAGGCACGAAAATCCATCACCTTGTCTAAGTGGCGTGATTCGAACGAGCTGGAGTGTTCGCCCGAAATCTTCACGCAGTTCAGCACATCATCCACCGTCGCACTAATCACTCTGTTCTCGTCGATGATCCTCCATAGCTCTATGCAATTGATATGCGGTTGATACTGTCATATGTCGCATTTGCCGTACCTACTGTAAAGATCTGATTCGTCGTCGACCGGCCGTCCACAAAACCGGCTTGATAACTTCCCACGAACTCATTTGCTTTTGGTGATAGACGTCGGAAGATGATCTGGAAGTTTACTTTTCAGGCTGCATTTAGAATAGTGATCGCTCCATCCACTCCACAGTGGTACCGCCCATAGGTCATAAATCAAAAAACAAAATATCTTGTATGTCACTCCTTTACCTTTTCATGGATCAATTATGATCCCAAGATTGTAAAAATATAAACATTAATGGCATTCCTGTATAATATTCATAGTAGGGCTATGAATGATGGAGTGTATTTTTCATGTGTTAAAAATACGTTGAAAATTGAGTGATTTCAGCACTTTGTTTATTGCCTTCGCAATCCAAAATCAATTGATTTTTCAATCAGTTTAGATTACAGAACCTTAGTACAGATGTATATCTATCACTTCCAATACATTTTAGAGTGTCATGTGACATCTAAGAGTCAGTATTGATGTGAGTAATGAGGATAGAAATATACTCACTTGATAACTACATCACTTTTTTTGAAATACGTTTTTGTATATGTTCTTAATCACATTTAATCAAACTTCTGCCATCACATGATCATGTTTCAGTAGGAAAATGAACTTGTGAAGGTTCTAGCTGCAAATATTTGCAAATAAGTTAGCAGCGTGCTTTCAAAGTTGTTAGTTTTTACCAATAAAGACAATGACAAAAATATTCATAGAATTTATTACACACCAGTATAATTGTAGCTAACTGGAATGAATGCACAAAATAATAAAATTTTAACTACTAATACTTCAATTCACTATGAATACACTTGCAACATTGTACTTTGATTTAATAAGTTGTTTTAGTGAGGGCGCTGAGACAACAAAATCCGTATATATAGGTAATGGTACAACAGCCATTCTAATATATATGACATGACTTTCCAAAGTGTGGGAGAAAAACATGAAAATGTTATTTATTGTGTACATCAAAACAAGATCTTCAACGTAATTCCAGTATCTATAGATCCAGCGCTAAAAAAATAAAAATGTGAGATTAAAAAGTATATTAAGAAGAAAAAATATATCAACAAATAATTTATTAGTTGTAAGTATTTGAAACATGGAGTTAATTACATTAGGTGACATGTTCGTTATTTGGTTTTGGTAGAAATTTGATGTGAAATTGGCCTTATCAATTAATAAATATTTCATGTATTTATTTGGTATATACATCTCCGGCACTCAGAAAAGTGTTCAATAGCTTTTTATATCCACATACTAAAAAGTAGGCTTTTGAGCATGTGAAGCAACTCTGAGCAGGGAACCTTCTCAAGTTGGAAAAAAATAATCCTGATATTTGCTTTCAATGTATAGATTGCATGGGGCCCATAGCCGTAGCGGTAAACGCGCAGCTATTCAGCAAGACCAAGCTGAGGGTCGTGGGTTCGAATCCCACCGGTCGAGGATCTTTTCGGGTTGGAAATTTTCTCGACTTCCCAGGGCATAGAGTATCTTCGTACCTGCCACACGATATTACGCATGCAAAAATGATCATTGGCATAGAAAGCTCTCAGTTAATAACTGTGGAAGTGCTCATAAGAACACTAAGCTGAGAAGCAGGCTCTGTCCCAGTGGGGACGTAACGCCAGAAAAGAAAGAAGAAGAAGTATAGATTGCATGGTCCTTTTCAAGATATTGAATACTTTAGTTAATTTTGGACACGGAAAGGGAGATAATTGTAAAGCCGGTTTTATGCACATACTCTCATTCATATAACAGAGCCTTCGCATTATAATCTCCGCATCCTAATCAGAATTTTTGAAGTAATATGAACTACGACATCAACCTCGACGGAGTTTTAACAGTCAAAAATAATTAATTTGGCAATTTCTCATGGTATTTGCCACCTGATATTGAGTAAAATGATTTATGACCGCTTCGTAGAACAAATGGAACCAATGGAGTGCACAGTCCGGTAGCTGTTATGTCTCCCAGATTCTGACTATCATCCGATGCAGACAAGCGACCAACTTCTCCAGGCCCATCAGTGTGGATCCTAGGGTTTTAATGTGGATCGCAGAATTTCAGTTTGGAAGCAGTGAATCCTGGGATTCCAGGGATGAGCCAGCCTCGGGCTGCAAAACTCGTTAATAAAGATAATAATAATAATCATGGGATTGTTGTGTAGATCGTATGATTTCAGAGTGGATTCCGGAACTGTGGTGTGGATCTTAGGGTAACACTGTAGCTCTTGGCATTCCAGTGCGGATCCTAGGATTCCAGTGTAGATATTAGGATTCCAGTGGGGCTCTTGGGGTTACAGTGTGGATCCCAATATTCCAGTCTGGATTCTGATATTCCATTTTGGATCCTTTGGTAAAAGTGTAAATCTTAGGATTATATTGTTGATCTTGAGATTGCAGTGTGGATCTTAGCAGTGCAGTGTAGATCATGAGATTCCACCCGGGATTCAGGTATTTCAATGTAGATAATTTGATAACAGTGTGAAATTTATGATTATGGATCGTGGGATTTCAGTGTGAGGCCTGGATTTCCATTGTGGTTCCTGGGACTCCTGTATAGATTCAGGGATTTCGATGTGGTCCTTGGAATTGTAATGTGAATCGCAGGGTTTCAATGGTTTTCGGCAGGGATACTAAGTTTCCAGTGTGGATCCTGGTATTCCTGTGGATTTTGGGATTCCAGTGTGAAACGTTGTATTCCCGTGTAGATCTTGGGCTTTCAGTATGAACCTAGGGATTCCAGTGTGGCTACTGATATTTGAGTATGGATCCTCGAATGATAATTTGGATCCTGGGAATAAAGTGTAGATTCTGGGATTTCAGTGTGGATGTTGAGATTCCAGTGTTCACCTGGTGTTACATTATGGATCCTGGTTTTCAAGTATGAATCCTGAGATAGTTCTAGAAATCTAGAAAAGCGTACATTAACGAATGTTCTAGTCCAGGAATTGTATATCATTGTCAAAATACAGCAATGGCTATACTAGTAATTTGAACTGTACCCATCAAAAACCTTTGTTCATATGTGACGAAACAAAAAAAAACACGCTTTATGAAGTTGTTCTGAATATTCATTCTTCTCATGCTGTTCCAGGTTGTTGTACAGATATGCTCTATCGTGTTCGGCTGTTTAATTTCGTTAAAGTCCTCTAATACCATTAACATGAGTATGAGCTTTTATTTTACAATTAACGACTGACCCACTCACATACGCATCGATTTCTGAGTTATGTACTGCTTTGAACCAAGAAAAAATCGACCCCAACACAATTCACCCATCCTCGTCATCCGACGCGAGCTAGAAAATCAATCACTCTGATCTCGTTAGTAGATAACTTTTAACAATTAATTACATTGTGTGGCATGTTTGCATGTGCTGCCGTCCAGAAGGATAGAGGGATCCATTCTGCTACATACCTAAATGGCGAAAACCCTCTTCATGACACGTCCGTGCCAATGTTCGTGCCGATAGTGAAGTGTTCTGCTGATGCCATTAGGCAGCACGGGGGAGAGGACTCATCAGCATGAATTTGACAGATGATTGCTTTGTTTGCACTCTCAAAATGGCAAACTTCGAAGGTTTTCCTGAAGCGGCCTACAACTCTTGGGTGAACGGCGTTTCTATTGCATAAAGGTTATTAATTGTTCTTCTTAAGGCAGTGTGCGGTTTTTGAAATATGATCCATCATGTTGTGCTGATGTTTTTTTCCGATCCGAAGACGACTGGTTTTGCAGTAAATAACTTCGCACCAAAAGAGCCCCCTCAAAACAGCGGGAATCGATTGGAATGAAACCTGTTCACTGTGGTGGAAGGTTGTGGTTGCTTATTGCTTTTAACGGGCGACGTGCGGTCGTCCAGGTTGGGATGAAATGACATGCTAATTAGCATAATGCTTCAAATTGGACAAGATGACTCTCTGGATGGGACGGAATCTGAATGGTGTAGCGTAGCCAACAACACTTTGTCTGGCTTCACTCGATCATTACGTTTAGGCGAAGAGCTGGTGCCACTCTCAAGAGTTTGTCTGGAAAAGGTGCGGATGCTGTATGAAGAATGCTTCTTACGGATTGATGATGATGAGAAGAGCATTTCAAGAGGATAATGTTTTTGGTTTTTAGTGCTGCTGCTTTATGGATTAGGTAAAGTAAAAGTGTTCTTACGATTGCATTTAAGTGGTTTTGAGTTTGAAGATTATGCGATTGGGTCGAACATTTACGTTTTCCAATAAAACTTAGTGATGAAATGATGATCGAACACAACATTCACTTTCCATTAATACAGTGCGCTCTTGATTAAAACAACAAGGCGAGAGCTTTACGATGGCAAACCTGGGGTGGAAATCAACTCATAGGAACTTAGAAAAAAACAATTTGACGATTCGACGTTCTTGCAAACTTGAAAATATGATTTCTTCAATTTTAAAGCTCAACATGTCTCGTGCAAAATGCAAGGAAATATTTTCGCCAATAGAATAACCTTCCATTTGAAAAAGCTCTCTGAACGTCACCGAAGAATACCATTAAATTGGAAAGGATTATCAACAACAGGATCTTCGAATATCATATGTAATGTAGCGAAGTGGGAGTTGGGTAAACTTTGATGGTCTCATTTCTTCTGTACAACTTTGTACTCACGTTAAATAGTGCGCAACGATGGTTCAATCAAAGCGTCACTCAAACGCTATCTACTTCTTGAACATCAGAGCCATTCATATTGTGAAACGATTTAGATTAAAGCAATCATGAATTTAGGACGTGAAACTGTTATTCCTCTCCATCATAAATTTGTCGATGGTATCATTGGAATGATTGCAAATCATTGCATCATTCTGAAGTCGTACTAAACCAATTAAACATCATTCAATCACCATTCACGAAAAGTTAGCACTCTCGCTTCGATAAGATGCCCGTCGTAACCGAAACTGTTCCATAGCAACTGTATTGTAACTTGGTACCCATGATAATTTCCGCAAACATGTGACTCGAATGGGCGATGCGCAAAAATCGAAAGACTTCCCGAAGTAGGTCTACCATAAAATACACATCATTTCCGTGTATGTTTACGTTTCCAATCAGTTCGAAACCGAAAGCGTGCCTGCCTAATAACCGCGGCGACGTCGATGACAACCGTAAGGGAGACCACGAGTTTATGTTTGCGCTGATGAAAGCCAAATATCGTCGCTATCGTCACGTTTGCAAAACGCCCAGGCATTATCGGTATCAAGTTTCATGCAGCTCGTACCGATATGGAGCAATTCCAACCGAAAACAAAAATATAAATGGTGTTTCAGACTGACTCTTTTCAATGTAGATGAAATTCTGAGGATGTATCAGGAGGTTATTCTGATTTATGATGTATTCTAAGATATGATAAAGAAATGTTACATATAATTTGCAAACGGTGCATTTGATTACTATTTTTTTTTATTCTAATCGATTTGAAAAAGTAATCGACAAATTGCTATCGGCTCCGTGATTCTTTTCATGCCATTAAGCATCATATTATCGAATTTTGCAAAAAAAAAATGTGGAAGATTATAAACAAAATCTTAGAAAAAAATGAATACAAAGAAAAGGAGTCTTCAAAAACTACTTTAGCTAACAAGATAAGTATGGTTTTCAATACCGTATACTTCGAGTTTTTTTGGTGTTTGATTTTTATTTGTATTTTTTACCATAGAAGGCTGGTTTTACTCTGCAATACACAATGAATCCATGTTGAGTTATATATGAAAAAATTGAAGACGAAGAGAAATTATCTGAATGAACTATTTCAAGGAATTATGTCCAACACAATTATGCTGCTTTGTTTTGAATGGACTAATGTCAAACTTGAAGCTGGATTTAAGCATTTTCTCAATCGACTTCATATATAATTCAACGTGTATTCATTATGATTTTTTATTTATTGTTTCAAATAGTCATTGCTATTTACAGACACTTATCCTAAGACCGTTAACAAGTTCACCGTAATTTGAGTTACATATTTTTGAATTATAAGCATTCCGATCTTGGATAAAACTTCTTCTAAAAAAAGTCTAGAAAATTTGGCAAAATTTCAATAGGTATAGCTACCACTTTCGAGTTTTTGGGCAAGTGTGCAACCTATTTGGTAATAAAAATGCGTTCTAGTAAAAGTTATGAATATTTAAATTTCAGCATAAGAATGTAAGTAGTGAAAAAATATGAGGCATCGGTGGTAGTCGGTTTGTCGTTATCTGACCTTCATAATCACAGAGGTATTTTCAACGGTTTATGGACAAAAGGTCGAAAGACAAAACGTCGAAAGGACAAAAGGTCGAAAGTGATTTGCTTGGTGGGAAATTTTTCCTTCTTTGAGAAAGTATTTTCGACCTTTTGTCCCTTCTTTTTTGTTCTTCGACCTTTTGTCCATTCGACCTTTTGTATGTCGACCTTTTGTCATAGATTCATTTTCAACAAATATTCTATCTTAGCATGTTTTCATGCGTGTTGAGTTTTTTTTGTCAAGGAAATTCTGATGTACCTGAATCGCCTGTGCGTATCAATCTCTGGCTACAATCATGATATGTTACTCTAATTGTCTAGATATGCCGAAGTTTCTCCTGAAAAACCTCCAATAGTTAATTCTGCAATTCATTTGGAAGCGTCTTCAGGAATTTCACTGGAGGCTTCTATAGTTTTTTTCCGGGATTTATCCTGAAACTCCTTTGGCAGGTCCGCTAGAAGTTCCTCTGGAAATTTATTCGAAAGTTGCTCTAAGAGTCCCTCCAAAAAATCCTCTGGGAGTGCTGCCGTGAGTTTCTTTAGAATGTCTTTCGGAAGATCCTCCAGAAAATTTCCCTCTAAATTTGCACTCCAGAAGTTCCTACGGGAGTTCATCCAGAAGTTCCTGTAGGAGTTTCTCCCAAAGTCCCTATAGTAGTTAAGCTGGAAGTACCTGTAGGAGTTCCTTCGATAGTTCCTATAGAACTTCTTGTAGGAGTTAATCAAGTAGTTCCCGTAGGAGTCACTCAAGTTCCTGTAGTGGTTCCTCTACAAGTTCTTGTAAGAGTTCCTCAGGAAATTACTGTCGAAGCTCCTCCAGAAGTTACTACAGAATTTCCACTGGGAGTCAATGCAGATATTCATGTATGAGATCCTCTGGAAGTTCTACTGTACCTGAGAGAGTTTCACTGGAAGTTTCTACGAAAGCTTCTGTAAGAGTTCTTCTAGAAGTTCCTGTAGTAGTTCCTCTGGAAGTTCCTGTAGGAGTTCCTCCGGTAATTCCTGTGGAACTTATCGAAGCAGTTATTCAAAAATTTCCCTTAGGAGTTACTCAAGTTCCTGTAATAGTTCCTCTAAAAGATACTGTAGGAGGTCCTCTGGTAATTACTTTAGAAGCTCCTCCGGAAGTTACTGCAGAAGTTCTACCAGGAGTTAATCTCAAAGTTCCTGCAGAATTTCCTCTGGAGGTTCCTGTAGGAGTTTCACTAGAAGCTTCTATAGGAGATCCTTCGTAACTTTCTGTAGTTTCCTTAGGAGTTACTTATGTCCCTGTAGGGGATGGTACACAAATTATGTCACGCTAAATTTAGATTTTTTGACCCCTACCCCCCCTTTTGTCACGTTTTTTGTATGAGTCCTTCGAAAATTTTGTAAGGCTTGTCACGCTTGGCTTGACCCCCCCCCTTTGGAGCGTGACGTAATTTGTGGAAATTACTGTGAAAGTTCCACCGGAAGTTACTGCAGAGTTTCCACCGGGAATCAATGCAGAAACCTGTAGGAGTTCCTCTGGAAGGTCTAAGGAACCTAAGAGAGTTTCACTGGAAGTTTCTCCAGAAGCTCCTGTAGGAGTTCCTCTGCAAGTTCCTGTAGACATTACTCTGGAAGTTCCTGTAGGAGTTTCACTGGAAGTTTCTGTAGGAGATCCTCCGTAACTTGCTGTAGTACTTCCTCTGGAGGTTCCTGTAGGAGTTCCTTCGGTAATTCTTGTGGAACTTATCGAAGCAGTTACTAAAAAAGTTCCCTTATGAGTTACTCAAGTTCTTATAGTAGTTCTTCTAGAAGTTACTATAGGAGGTCCTCTGGAAACTACTGTGGAAGTACCTCCGCAAGTTACTGCAGAAGTTCCACCGGGAGTTAATGCAAAAGTTCCTGTAGCAGTTCCTCTGTAAGTTCCTGTAGTAGTTCCTTCGGAAGTTTCGGCAGGAGTTCTTCTGGAAGTTCCAGTAGGAGTTCCAATTGACGTTCCTATAGGAGATCCTTTGTAACTTCTTGTAGTAGTTCCTCTGGAAGTTCCTGTAGGAGTTCCTCCGAAAGTTCCTTCGTGAGTTCATGTAGAAATTTCTATAGAAGTTCCTCTAGAAGGTTCTGTAGGAGTTCCTCCGGTAATTCCTGTGGAACTTATCGAAGCAGTTACCCTTATGAGTTACTCAAGTTCCTGTAGTAATTCCTCTAGAAGTTAATGTAGGAGGTCCTCTGGAAATAACTGTGAAAATTCCTCCGAAAGTTACTGCAGCAGTTCCACCGGGAATCAATGCAGAAACCTGTAGGAGACCTTTGGCTTTGGCAGGTCTATAGTACCTGAGAGAGTTTCACTGGAAGTTTCTCCAGAAGCTCCTTCGGAAGTTTCTGCAGATGATCTTCTGAAAGTTCCAGTAGGAGTTCCAATGGAAGTGCCTGTACGAGATTTTCTGAAAGTATCTGTAGGAGTTCCTCCGCAAGTCCCTGTAGAAATTCCTCCGGAAGGTCCTCTGGAAGTTCCTGTAGAAGTTCCTCAGAAACTGGTGGAGAATCGACTGTATGGTTGTAATCAATTATGCTTTTCGGCTATGCTTCCCGTGTCGAAACGTCGGGCAAATAAATAAGCCGTTGTAAAAATTAAGACTGCGTAGCCGAAAAGCATAATGGGTTCCTCAGGAAGTTCCTGTAGGAGTTCTTCGGGAAGTTCCTATAGGAGTGCCTCTGGATGTTCCTGTAGGAGATCCTCCGTAATTTCCTGTAGTAGTTCTTCTGGAAGTTGCTGTAGCATTTCATCCGCTAGTTCCTATGGAACTTCTCGTAGTAGTTACTCTAAAAGTTCTCGTAGGAGTTACTCTTAACGTTCCCTTAGGAGTAACTCAAGTTCCTGTAGTAGATCCTCTAGAAGTTCCGATAGAAGTTCCTCTGGAAATTACTGTAGAAGTTCCTCCAGAAGTTACTTAAAAGTTCCACTGGGAGTCAATGCAGAAGTTCCTGTAGGAGATCCTCTGGAAGTTCTAGAGTACCTGAGAGAGTTTCAAGTGGATATTTCTCCAGGAGCTCCTGTAGGAGTTCCTCCGGTAGTTCTTATAGAAGTTCCTGTAGTTGTTTCTCCAGAAGTTTCTGTAGGAGTTTCACTGGAAGCTCCTGTAGGAGATCCTCCGTAACTTGCTGTAGAAGTTCTTCTGGAAGTTCCTGTAGCAGTTCCCCTGGAAGTTGCTGTAGGATTTCCTCCTATGGAATTCCAAAAGGTTTCTTAGGAGCTACTCAAGTTCCTGTAGTAGCTCCTCTAGAAGTTGATGTAGGAGTTCCTCTGGAAATTATTGTGGTAGTTCTGAAGAATCATCCTGTAACAGTTACTTCGGAAGTTCCCACATGAGTTTCTCCAGAAGTATCTTAGGAAGTTTCACTGGAAGTTCCTCTAGAAGCTGTAGGAGTTCCCGTAGTTACACCTTCGGAAGTTCCTCCGGAAATTCCTGTAGAGGTTCCCGTAGTAGCACCTTCAGAAGTTTCAGTAGAAGTTTCAAGAAGACTTGAAGTTCCTGTAGTAGTACCTTCGAAAGTTTCTGTAGGAGATCCTCCGTAAGTTCTTGTTGTAGTTCCTCTGGATGTTTCTGTAGGATTTTCTCTCGAAGATCTTGTAAGACTTCCTCTGGAAGATAAGAGATACTCCGTAAGTTCCTCCGAAAGTTCCTGTAACAGTTCCTACAGAAGATCATATGGGGTTCCTTCGGAAGTTCCTGTAGCAGTTCCTCCTATAGATCCTGTAGGATTTCCTCTAGAAGTTCCTGTAAGAGTTCTTCTGGCAGTTCCTGTAGGAAGTTTTCCGGTAGTTTCTATGGAATTTCCTATGTAAGTTCTCCAGAATGCAAAATGCAGAAGTTCCTCCAGAAGTTAATGCAAAAGTTCCTATAGACTTCCTCTGGAAGTTCTAGTATGACTTCTTCTGGAAGTACCTGAGAGAGTCTCACTTGAAGTTCCTCTAGAAACTTCCTGTTGTAGCTTCTCTGGAAGTTCCTGTAAGAGATTCTCCGGTTTTTCTTCTGAAAGTTCTCGTAGAAGTTTTTCTGAAAAATTCCGTAGCAGTTACTCTAAATGCTCCCGTAGAAGTTACTCATGTTTCCGTAGTTGGCCCTCTAGGAGTTACTCTGTAAATTACTGCAGAAGTACCTCTGGCAACTAATGCAGAAGCTCCTGTAGAGTTCCTCTGGAAGTTCAAGCATGACTGTTCCGTCTTCGACCTTAGCGCACTGGTCAACCACGATTGAAACGACCGTTCTCAAGTGGTCTATTCCCTATTCGCGACTCCGGGGAGCAAATTCTACCCGGAATGAACTAACGGTAATCACACTGGTAATTAGTCCCGCACAACGATGGGTAATCTTTCTACCGCACTTTTGAACACCAATAACTTCTGGGTACAAAAAACTTGAGCGTATTTATTGAGACGAACTGTATTTGCGACTGGTTTATTCGCGCACTGAATTGAGACTGCCCATACTATCTATATGATGGTATACCTACATTCTCCTATCTCCGGGTAACCGGAGAGATAGGTTGAGTGATATGGCTCTGCTGGATGGATGCTGCGAGAATGGGTGACTATTTAGCGATCATCAGGGAAGCTGATGATCGTTGCAGAGTGGGGAAAACTACTGTAATCGTGGCTTAAATTATACAATATTTTACAATGACTTCTTCTGGAAGTATCTGAGAGAGTCTCACTGGAAGTTACTCTGGAAGCATTCTGCAGCGGTTACTCCGGAAGTTCCCGCATGAGTTTCTCCAAAAGTATCTGAGGGAGTTTCACTGGAAGTTCCTCTAAGGGTCCGTTCGTTAGTTTATGTAGGAGTTACTTAGGAAGTTCTCTTAGGATTACTTCGGAAGTTCCCTTAGGATTACTTCGGAAGTTCCTCCAGAAGATTCTCCGAAGGTTCCCTGGAAGTTTGGAGTTTCTCTGGAAGTTCCTGTTGAAATTCTTATGGATGTTCCTTTTAGGAATTCCTCTGGAAGTTCCCGTAGAAATTCCGCTAGAAGTTTCTGTAGGAGTTGCTCCGAAAGTTTCCGTTAAAGTTCTTCTAGAAGTTTCTACAGTAGTACCTTCGAAAGTTTCTGTAAGAGGTATGTTCCTGTAGTAGATCCTCCGGAAGATTCTGCAGGAGTTCCTCAGAAAGTCCTTGTAAGACTTTCTCTGAAAATTACTGTAGGAGATACTCCGTTAGTTTCTGCGAAAGTTCCTGTAACAGTTCCTCTTGAAGTTCCTGTAGTAGTTCCTCCGAAATTTTCTGCACGAGGCTCTCTGGAAGTTCCAGTAGGAGTTCCACTGGAAGTATCCGTAGAAAATCTTCCGTAAGTTCCTTAAGCAGTTCTTCTGGAAGTTTCTGCAAGAGCTCCTCTGTAAGTTTCTGTAGGAGTTCCTCTGGAAGTTCCTGTAGGAGATCCTCCGTAAGCTCCTGTATAAATGCCTTCGAAAGTAACTGCAGAAGTTCCTACGGTAGTTGGTGTAGCAATTCATCTATGACTCTTTTTTCTAGAAGTTTTCCTAGGAGTTCCTCCACAGAGTTGTTCTGGAAGTTGCGGTTAAGTTTATCCCGAAATTTTATATCCGGAATCTTCCTGAAGTTCCTCTTGAAGTTTTTCCGGCAGATCCTCTCAAAGTTTCTTAAGGAATTTTACAACTATTTCTTCTGGAAACTCATTCGGATGCTCCCTTAGGAATTTCGCCAGAAGCTTCCTAGGATTTTCTATGGAAGTTCCGCTAAAAAACCTTCCAGAAGTTCTTGTAACTTCTACTTCGGAGTTCCATGACGAAATCCTATGGGAGTTCTCCTAGGAGTTGCTCTGGAAGTTCGTCAAGAAGTTCCTCCAGAAGTATCCCCAGTTCTGGAGTTCCTTCGGAAGTTTGTTTAGGATTTCTTCTTGAAGTTCTTCCTCAAGTTTTGCTAGGAAATTTCCCAAAAAGTTTTTCCAACAGTTTCACCAATTCTGGTGTTGTTTCGGAAGTTTCTTTCTTCTGGAAGTTTCTCTAGGAATTCCAATGCAAGTTGTCTTGAGAGTTACTCCGAAAATTCATCAGAGTTCCGCAACGAATACTTCCAGAAGCACAGATGTTCCGCAGGGATTGTCTCCTGACGTTCCACTAGAAGTTCCTTCGCAAGATTTGTCTGAAATTCTTCTGGAAATTAACCTATTAGCTTCTTCCGCAGTTTCGCTAAGAATTCCTTTGGAATTCCTTCGGAGGTTTCAGTTGTTCCTCCAGAAGTATATCTAGTAGTTCCTACGGAAGTTCTTCTAGGAGTTCTTACCGAAGTTGCTCTAAGAATTTGTTTTAAAATTTCTCTAGGAGTGGTTTATCCTGGGATTTGAACCAGTAGAAATTCTCAGGCGAATCCTCATATAAAATTACAGAGGAACTCCGAACGATTTTTAAGGGAAGTTCGAAATGAATTTACATTGAAATTCATCAAGAAGTTTCCTAAAGAATTTCCTTCAGGATGACCCCTATTCGTTCAAGAAAAAACCATTCTGAATAAATTATGAATTAATCCCTAAATTCCCTGAAGATCTTTTGGAGTTAATAGATGGATTCCTGGAAGATTTTTCGAAGGAAAACCTGGAGGAGTTTCAAGCCCCGGGGGAAGTTCTGGAGAAATTCTCCCAGGGGAATGTTTAGTTATTATTTTGCCGCTACGTGGCGCTAGAGTGCATGTAAATTTGGTGTAAGTTATTTTGGATGATATTTGAGAAGCTTCAAATCTAATACTAATAGAATTTCTCTTTTTTTAAAAGGACACAGTACTTATGCGAAGATTTGATAAGCTTTGGAGAGAGTTAGAGAACGAATTCCTAAAGATGGTAATCTTGCCTAAAATTCCACTTATAAATTCATGAAGTTTCATTCTTATATAAAATAGTCAGTCTGAAAATGCCATATTTCTTCACGTTTTGAGATGGAAATTCTCCATGAAAAGGACTCTCGAATTCGAACGGCTCATTGCTACCAAGCGAACTAAATACTAAGGTATCAAACACAGGGCCCATCATCATCATCATCATCATCGCCGGAGTTGTCGCCACCGCATTCGACATTGGACGACGATAAGTTCTAGGGCACGTCTTCTTCCGTTGCACGTGTCGGTCGACCCTTCGAATATGTGCTTAGCAGCAACAGCAGCACCAGTCAGTCATTGGATAGTGCCATCGAAGCAAAACATCCCCCGCGTCAATTAGGCTCTCACGATGCGACTCTCGGGACACGTTCTGCCGGAGTGTGCAGACTCTGTTCCTGTTGGCAGGGCTGTTTTGTTGCTGTTGTTGTTGTTAGATGGCACCATCTATTAAATTAAGCACCCGAGGAATAACATTCCGAAACCACGGGGTAGGAACTGTGGCCGGAGGGGTAAAGCTCTTGAATTGAGATATCATATAGCAGATAATTTTACGCAGGCAAATTCCTGATTAAAATAACAACCTTCTATCGTCGTCGTCGGTCGTTGGTTGAGAGGTGAGTTTTCTGATGTTAGCACTGGCTAGGGTCGGAAAGGTATCCTTTTCCGACCCGGAGGCATCCGATTTCTTGTAGTGGATATCGATCAGATGGGACGTCATAGGTGGGTTCGAGGGGTTAGAAAAGGTAAGAGCGTAATAAGAGTATGTGACGCCTAAATTCAAAAGTATAGTTAGGTTTAGCTTATTAACAAGGCTTTTTTTTATGAACAGATGAATTCAATTCATCAGTAAATATTCTGAACTGCTACGTTTCATGATACCTAGTATGTTATTATCACAGGTCGCAAACTCAGGCCAGGCCAGATAGCAAACGCTAATGCGTTTCTATTCTCTATCAACGAGATGATTGGCAGTGTTGTGGGACCACACTAACACACACAAAAGACAACCGGTAGGCATACTTCACTTCATATATCTCCTCAGATTGCCCCCTTCCTTAGCTCCGTCACTGTTTGAGATGCAATGCAAAACTTTCGCATAGTCAAATAGGTATCAGCGACAACTTTAAACGACACTCGGGTCCGGGAATACGATAGAACGTAAAAGGATAGTGAGTGTATGTAGGCACACTATTTGAGAAAGTTTTATGTTCGCCTCGGGGGAAATAAAATAAAGAGAAATTCATTACGTCGCAGCGATAAAATTTTATACAAACCACACGTAGGTGTACATGAGCATGGAGGTTGATATCTCGTGCTACGGAAGCCTAGAAGCTGCAAAAAAAAGCACTTTTTCAATTCCGATCCTCCGGCACATACACCACATTCACATTCTATCCTGATGACGGTTGGTTGCTTGCCATGAGCAAATAATACGGAGAATGGCCTCTTTGTTCAACCCAGATTTTCGGGGTACAATGCAAACCATCCCGCCGAGATGCCATATGGGAACGGATCCCACACGTGAACCCGGGTATCTACGGGTAAACGATTTCACAAAAAGCGGGCAGAATTTTACGGCTTTTTGGCTTCGAAATCGCAGCTCAAGTGCACCGAGACCCGATGGGAAGCGGAGCGCGCCGTCGATTTAGAATCCCCACGAGAGTCGAAGCATTTTAGGTGCTTGACGGCGGCGGCGGTGTCCGGATTTTGGCCGTTATCACGAATCTTAAAATTTGGAAACATGTTGCGAGCCTTAAATCATGCGTTTTTACGAGCACGACGTACCCAGTCCCGCACTGATTAGGAGCAGGATTAGTGACTATGGGCCGCAATCAAGCTGTAATCCGTTCGGGTAGCTCGACAAAAAACAACATGTGGCGAGGTTAATGAGTTCGGGCAATGATGACAGCCGAAATAAATGGGAATCCAAGTCGATTTGGGAACGTCAAGGTTGGTCGGTAGTATAATCAACTTAGGACGTAGTATTAGTATTGTTTCAAAATGAGCAAAGTTTATTAGGAATGGTAATCATATGTGATGGGGCAAAATGTCTGCCCCTTATGTTTATTCTTGATTGTACGTTGATTCCAGGAGAAGTAAAACAAGAAGATCCATCACAAATCAAAACGATAAGTTTTGATTTGCCTTTTTCAAGGGTATAGCTGGCAGCCGTGTTTTTTTTTGTCAATTCTACCAATAATTACCGTTTTTTGGTAGGGAGCTACCTTACACAATTTCAAACATTCATTGGAACACTGAGATTCTATAGCTAACATCAACGACTTGAATAACGCTTGACGATAGACGAACATAGGCCCAATAAAAGAGCCGAAACGTCGGGCAAACCAAAACTAACCGTTTTGCCAAATTTAACGTTTCGTCGTGTACATGTAAACTTCAAATGTCAAAACCTTATAACAGCAAGATTCCTTAGGCGAGAATTGCCTACAACTTGATGATCAATTAGCGTTGCATTTATAATGAACAACGGTCTCTCTACCTAATCGATCGGTCGAGATCCGATCTCGTTGGACGACGACCACGCACGTAAGTTCCTGACCAATAAGTGATTGGTAGGTAACGATGCCAAGGCCAATTGGTAAGTCACGAAGCCAATGTCTAAAAATAACATCTCGCTTGCTTTGATGTATACATGTACACGACGATGTATGTGTCAAATGTACATCTCATATATCCGAATGAAGTTCAGACTGCGAAATGATGATCCCATGTGCTTTGGAATTATCAATTCAGTTCGCCTTCGAGCGTCGAGGTCTCTCAAGGGGCTCCGCAGCTTGCGGAGCACGTCGTTTCTTTTCGCAGTTTCAATTTCAATTTATACATTTGACACGTGTTTTATCGTGTCCACGTAAACTTCAAAACGTCAAAACCTTATAACAGCAAATATAGTAGTTTAAGGTGCAATTAAAAATGAAGCAAATGTCAAAAATGAAAAAGCAGTCTTCCCCCTAAAATCAACCAATCGGGACAAATAAAAACACACAGCCTTTTTATTTCGAAAATAAAATGCTGTGCGTGTGTTTTTTTTTTCGATTTGTCGATTTTAACGGCGAAAATTGTTTTTTCATTTTTGACATTTGCTCCATTTGGGCCTTAAATCTCAAATACCCCAGTCTAATTTATCAACCATCGTTCAAAACATCCATAATACAGTACTGACCCGATTTTGTCTGCCCACGATTTTGTCTACCCCCGATTTTGTCAGCTTTTTGACCCGATTTTGTCAGCCTATTTTAAATTTGTCAAAAAATTGTCATCGTCATGTTTTACCACGTTTACATTAAAGTTAATGATGATGTTTGATGTCATGCACGCATGGGCGTAGCCAGAGAAGGCAATGGCAATGCCTTTTATTAAAAGTGAAAAAAATCGATATTACCAATGTAAGGGAAGGGGGAGCCCCTGATAAAAAAAAATCTGGCTACGCCCATGTCCATTGCCCTCTTAAAAGTCCATGTAACCATGTAACACGTCAAAATTTGAAAAACAGGAACAAAATAAAATGACCCGATTTTGTCAGGTTCCCCATTTTCTCAGCCTAAAATTCATCGAGAGGCTGACAAAATCGGGTCCTTACTGTATAAAAATAAGGTCTGTCTGAGCTACATTTATTTGGTCCTAAGAAAAAAAAAAGTTCTGTTAGCGAGGCATGATAATTTCATTGGGAAGGAGATGAAAACAAATTGTTTGTGTGTACTAATGTGTGTATACGAACGAATCACACTGCCTTTCAGCGTGAAAATGGCCACCATGATTCTACATGGCTTATCCACAACCTCATAGCAAATGATAATGAACATTAGAGACGAACAATTTTCTCACAAGAATGCTGCTACGCATCTGACGACGCGAAAATAGTACAGGAGAGAAAGGTTGATCAAATAACAAACATTTCGGCTATTTGCTTAAGATTTAGAAACCACATAAAACGTTTTGTATGCTGTAATTTGAAGCATTGACAACGAAATTTGGTAAGAATGTTGGCGTTGATGTGGGAAGAACACTTCATTTACGGACGAGTTTTACAAAATTGGTGATCAATCTCGAAAAAGCATCGTGAATACCATAATCGAAAATGCAAGAGCATTGATAGGAGACGAAGTAACCAACATGTTTCTCGATTTGTTAGAAGTTCAACCTTTATCAAAAGAAATTTTAGGATGATTGTTAGTGACTCTCTGCAAACAGGAGTTTTCAACAGACTTTTTGCGGTGTAGTTAGTTGGCACTGGGTTGTGACAGTGCTGGTGTAATATTGGATAAAAATCTAGGTTAGCGGTACTGCTGAAGACAAGCTTCACAAATGCCATCCAGTTTCATTGTTTGAACCACCGGCTCGAGCTTGCAATCAAAGAATCTGTGTCGGAGCTTAAAGAAGCTCAGCTGATAAAACGTCTCTTTGATGCTTTATATACACATATGAATTCATTGCCAAAAATGACACACCAGCAGAAAAGGATTTGTTAAGGCCTTGGTTTTCAATATCTCAAGTCCAAGCTAGTGCTCAGCACACGGACTCTACGTTGTCTAAAAGCTCTCGATTTTGTATGAAGACTAGGAGGAATTTATGAAGTAACTATTTCGGAAACGGCTATGACGACACTTTCAACGCGTGGTACTCAACTTAGTTTCTGTATAGGTAACTTGTCTGTTTTATTGGATACGCTGGCGATTGTTATGCACTTGTCTTTTGTTCGTTGAATATAATCGTGCAACGTTGTAGATGCCGACAGAGCAATACAGAACTATATTGTGCTGCTCAAAACAAACTTGAAGGAGTCTGACTGTAGAGGAGAACTAGTGTCAAGGGCAAAACAATAAAAGCGATTCCGGACATTTGGTTTGATCTGTAGGTACAGTCACCTCACAGTTATGGATAGCACAGATGGATCAGAGTTGGATTAAAACAGACCTGCCCAACCTTTTTGGCTCTTTTTCGACATAAATTGTTGGTGCGTTCGCAATAATACACCGATATGAACAAAATTAGTATCAAATGAAAGCTTGGTAGTATATCTGTTTAATCCATGCTGAAAATTTTAAATTTATATCAAATTCTTCGCTAGCGATGCAAGCAATGGTAAAATTCAGTCCGGCCCGCAGGCCGTATCATTTTTTGGACTTAATTGCATCAGTAGCAAAGAGGTTCATATACATTAAAAATTCGCAGCATGGGTTAGACAAATATACTACCAAGCTAATTTGAGTTCATATCGGCAGTGTTGCGATGGATCTTCTTCGCGAACGGTGATCGACGCATCTTTGCGATCCAATATTCGCCAAAATTCATTTTTCCTTTTTTGCGTCATGAAGAGCATCGAAAAAAGCGAACGGATGCAACGCCGAAGAACCAAAATGAACACACCAATAAATGGCTCGCGAAGCCTTCCCACTCGTAGGATTCGTTTATCCACGCGTTGTTCATTCTCGTGATTCATTGCAAGGTTGCTTCTTCTCGTAAAGTCAAGCAAACACTCTGCTGGTTGCATGGTGTACTGGGTACATGCAGACCAACAAAAATACGCTTGAAGTGCACAGCACGAGCGTGGCTGGGTGCTGCTGGCTATGGCTTGGAGAGTGACCGCTATTGAGCTAATTGCGCAACAATTTTCTGGTAATGTTTAGATACAATTGCAACATAAAATCGATGGCATGAATACGAATCGCAAAATGAACTGATTTTGACACTTATTATTAGTGAGATATAAAAGTATAGCATCAAACTATTAAAACAAAAAATGCTTTTGTTATTTTGTTGTTGAGTTTAATTAAATTTACCCAAACATTGTTGAAAAATCATGAGAGGTCTGGAAGATTTCGATTGCAGGTTTTCTACCGTTTAAATAAACCAAAGTAGGTACATGCAAATCAATTTTCTTTGCAAATTAATAAATCAATAAACCACGCGCATGATAAAAACCAGCACCAGCTTGTTGCGAGCCTGCATGAAGATGATCGAAGTGAATATTTTCCTGTTCTTCGCGAAAATCAGGCAGCGTGCATCGTACCGTTCACATAACCGAGCGATGGAAAATCACCAGATGATAGCGTCGGGAGAAACAGCGATCCGAAAATGAAACACGAACGAATGAAGCGCCCGAACGGTTGTTCGTGTTTATTCGCATATTCTGTTTTGATGCCTACGAAAATTCATCGTGCCTCGCGTTTCCGATCGCTGTTCAGCAACATTGCATATCGGTCTACTCTTTCGAACGCACCATTTATGTCGAAAAAGAGCCAAAAAGGTTGGGCAGGCCTGGATTAAAACGAGAATATCCCATCAAATAGACTTGAAATTACGCAGAATACATTCAACGTACAGCATTAAGCCTATTTTTTCCGTCCGTAGGAAATAAAATGTCAACCGTATTCCCAGAAGCGTTGATTTGTAACTGTGGGGCATTGAAAACCATACCACAGTGCACAGTCCACAGTTATGAATCAGACGATTCCGAAATAAACGCCTAAACGTATGCTTTCACTAGCACGTTTAGGCGTTCGTTTACCTTGCAGATAAATGGCTGTTATAGTGTTTTGATCCATAATGTTGACCAATCCAATGAGCAGGGATGCCAAGTCAATTTTTAAAAAATCTGGAAGATTTTGAAAAGTTGTCTGGAAAAATCTGGATCGCTTATCTCGCATATGGAGAACCTATTAAATTATTTACAAAACCTTACAAATTTATTTCTAATTTTATCTGGATCTTCCAGATTTTTGTAAAATGGGGGGCCTCAAAAATCTGGAATATTCCAGACAAATCTGGAAGGTTGGCAACGCTGCCAATGAGCCTCTGTACGTGCCATAAATTCTTTTGTTCTCCTGACTTTTACTGTGCGCCGTGTGCAGGTGCTGTCTCGCTCTCTCTCACGGGCAATTTAAAAACAGGGCGTACAGTAAAAGTCAAACGTTTTATAGCATGCGTAGGCTCAATGCCTGCGTAGTAAGAGGCGGTCCATCAATAAGGTTAGACAATTTTTGGCGATTTTTCAACCTCCCCCCCGCCATAGTAAGATTTTTTGTATGAAAATTGAAAATAATTTGTATGGCGCGTAAGAAATCCCAAACCCCCGTCCCCCATAACCCATTACTTAATAAATGGATGATCCCTAATGCAATATTGACAAAATTTTCTTTGTTTGCTGTGAGAACTGTCACAACATTGCTTTTGTTTGCTGTGAGAAAGCAAACATAAACAGAATTGCGGCCGAGCATTCACTTCTTTGTTGGACTGACGTTGACTGAAAGGTCAATGACGTCAAACAAACATCGATACATTTTCATTTTGAGGATTTGTTCTGAAAAAAGATCCTTACAGTCACCCCACAGTAATGGATCAGCTAAGGGTAATTTTTTAAAATAAAATTCGATTACAAATCATGGTGACCTTGTACAAAACAAAATTACCCGCCCGGTAATGCCGAATATGGTTGTTTTCCAGAATACACATAAAAAATAGCAATTATTTACAAAAAAGTGTCGACAGAAATTTCAAACGTTGTCCATCCTACAGATGTGGATCAGTGGAACAGGAGGGTTCTTATTATGGATCAAATCGACTCATATTATGGATCAGAACACTATAAAAGCAATTTATCTGTGAAGTAAACGAATGGTGTGTCAGTGAAAGTATACGTTTCGGCGTTTCTTTCGAAATCGTCTTATCGCTGATCCATAATTGTGGTACCGTAAAACGGGGTATCTTTGATAATGCGGGTAACTTTGATAGTGCGTAACCCACCACATACTAAACGAAATATCATAATTTCTGTTAATCGGTTAAGCAAAACGAATGCAAAACTGAAGAATATTAATTTGACACTCCATATAAAAGCTGTTTTCATTTGAATCGAGACCATTTGAGGCTTTTTACATGAATATTGAAAATTGACACAATTTTAGCATTTTTGAAACGCTTACAAACAATCTGTTCTACGATCACTATTTGATGTATTTTTGGATAGTTGGCCACTTATATTTGGCAGCCTAGTTATCATAGAACTTGAATACGGTCTCAAATCTCTTAACGAAAAGCATTTTCACAAACTGGGACCATTTTTGTAATCTAAGTCAGAAATTTCCATATAACGTTAAACGCCTATAGGTATGCAATGCCCTACAAATGTTCGTAATTCATTCAATTTTGTTCGATGCATACTCCATTATCAAAGTTACCCCAAAAAAGAAAACCGACTTTCGATTATATGAAAAATTATATATCCATTCAAAATAAATATTTTGGCAATCTATCAACAGCAATCGATAGGTAGAATGCCAGTACTTATTTTAAAAATATAAATTATAATTCTTTGAAACAGCATGCATAAATATACAAGTTTTCTTCGAAAAAACTATCAAAGTTACCCCGTTTTACGGTACGGGTTTCAATGCCCCACAGTTATGAATCAACGATTCTATGAATAGGGATTACATTTTATTTCCTACGGACGAATAAAATATGCTAGAAGATGTTATGATTGATTGCAATGTTGTACAGATTTATGGTTCACGTAGATAAAATGTGTTCTGCGTAATTGCAACTCTATTTGATGAGATATTCTCCGTTTAAGCCAACTTTGATCCATATCTGTGTGCTATCCATAACTGTGGGGTGACTGTAGTTTATTCATACCTGTGGGGTGACTACAATATTCCAGAACTTTGAAATGTTTTACAGCAGAACAAAAACACTACAACAGCATTTTATATGTGATATAAGTTCATTACGACAGCATTTATAAAACGGGTAAAAATAGTTTGAAGCATACATTTATTTGGGCGTTGTCATATTATATTAGAAAAAATTGTCATCACATTCCTCTACTTCTTGACATTACATGTTAAAAATTTGATCTTGCACCGGCGGTGTTGCAAATAATGTTCCGAATATTTGGTATCACTTTTTTAGTAAATTTTTTGGAACAGGCTAACTACCTGGTCCATTTTTGGTCGGATTTGGACCAAGATTCAGGGATGCCAAGTCAATTTTTAAAAAATTTGGAAGATTTTGAAAATTTGTCTGGAAAAGTCTGGATCGCTTATCTCGCATATGGAGAACCTTACAAATTATTTACAAAACCTTACAAATTTATTTCAAATTTTATCTGGATCTTCCAGATTTTTGTAAAATGGGGCCTCAAAAATCTGGAATATTCCAGACAAATCTGGAAGGTTGGCAACGCTGCCAAGATTTGAACTGTTCCTAAACTGGTTTGATACATGTTTGTTTACTAGTAAGAAATTTTCTCGCTGAAACATCCACCGTCCCTAGTTCCTACTAATTTGAGGTAAGTAAAAACAGGAACAATATTGCATCGCTGCTGAGGGAATCCACGGAGGCATGCAAGTCGATTCTGATCGACCATTTCAAAAATATCTGAAACTTTGCACAGTTTTTCAGTTCCATCTAAATCGTCATTTTCCGATATCAAATCTTCAAGTTGAGTCACGACTAACTTTTCAAAAGGGTGTGTGTGAAAATGGTTCAAAAATATTCAAAAAGCTGCACAGCAAAAACGGTTTGTTCGATTGTAAGACAACTAAAGAAACAAAGTTAGACAACTAAATAAAGATTCCAAAAATAATACACACAGTAAAAATTTTTTTTTTTGCATTAAAAAACATCATTTTTGTCACAAAAACTCAAATATCTCAAAACCCTATCGGAATACCAACCTTATTTTTTTGAGGGAAAACGGTCCATTATATTAGCTATCTACCATAAAAATTTGGTGATGGTAAACCAATAAACAAAAAAGTTATGACATTTCAAATATTTCACAAATTTGACACTTAGTGAAAAAAAAATTTTTTTTTTCATTGTTAATTTTTTTTAGGACCGCAGTTTGTTGCTGAATTTTTTGTTAAGGGTACCACATGAGGTTAACAAGTTGTTTTCATGATATTTTATTTAATTATTCATAACTATTATAGCATCTATTAGAAAGTTAGACGCGATCCAGTGTTGTGATCTAAAGTCTTGATAGTGTCATATTTTTTATTGTACGTAACTGAAGAAAAATTCTCTCAATAGTGTTGAAACCTTTTGATAAAAGAAACCTATAAGAAATCTAATATTGAAGACAAAAGCTACAAAAAAAGGTTTCTATACAGGTATACGACTAGTTTACCTGCAAAAAGTTTACCTCGTAGAGAACAAGGCGGGTCTATACCCAGGTGATCTAGTAAACGTAAAGCAGGTCGGTTTTCTCGGCGCTGGTTTTCTCCACAAAGTTAAAATCTGATTACACCTGGGTATAGACCCGCCTTGGTAGAGAATAGACTTTTTTTTTTTCTCAATTGGGTTGATCACACAAAATGTACATGTCCCCAAGCACGCAGTGTTTGAGGTGACGCTGTTCCCATGGTAATATCTGACGGATGGTGAAATCATAATAGGCATGGCCGTACTTATCTACCAGCTTATTCGGCAAAGTAGTCAATGTCTGTTGATAGATTTCTTGAGCAGACACTATGTCAGGTACTTTTAGCATGTTTTGAAGGATGATGCAACATACTATAGCGTCAGTGTCTCTCTCCAGTGTGACACTAATGCTAGGCGATAATGAAAGCCTCATCGAATCTGGTACTGAGATCTTCAAGGCTCTGTCTGAAGCTAATGTCGAATGGGTTGTGCTTATGGCTGAAATATTACTTAATTTAGCCTGAATACATATCGACAACCACTCACTCACTTCCGTGTGCTCAATGTCTTCAGGTGCGTAAACCCCGGTCAGATGATATAATGTATGTCGCAAGTTATCATGGTAACCCAGCTGTAGTCCCAACCTTAACAGAGAGTTTACTAAGGGTTTCTGATTTATACAAAAAGGTAGACCGTATGAAGTTCTCAATTTTTGATAATCTTGTAACGGCTGTAAATACTTCCGGAAATTCCCTTCTACATACAAGGCTAATGAGCGACCCTCTGGATTTGGGGTGGTAGTAACCTTCAGCGCTTTAGCCACTAAGGGCCGATTTCTTCACCTTCGCTTAAGCCGTAAACCACGTTTACCCATACGATGGTGAAGAAACCGCTTATAAGAAGCACTCCTTGTTCTCATGACTGCTATAAGTTGCTGTTACAATCTTTACCTCGTGATAATACATCCTCAGATTACTGATAGTCGCTGCGATCATCATTGTATTGTCAAGGAAGATCTTCCATATGCAAGCAGCAGGTTGTACTCTATTCACGATCTGCAATAGAGATGTAAATATCTTGATTTGGAGCTTGGGGTTGTACAAGCCTGAACCCTCTGCATCACACGTTAATAGAGCTGGACCCATGGGGAGGGCATTTATAAATCGTTCTATATAATTATCATCTGTCAAATCACCTCCGTATATCAGACTTAATTGTTGGTTCTTGATTTTATCCCGGTACAATAAGAAACTGCCTGGTACAAAACTCTCGTACCGTTGGGTGATAATGTCGCGAGATTGGAGTGAGTTATAATGTACTGGCCTGCCACTATAGGTCGCTATGGCTCTAGAGACACCTGCCTCCCCATCAGCGGTACAGACAGAGGCATTAGTAAACTGGATCTCTTCTTTTATGATGATTTGCATATATTTGAGGTAAGCTGTCGAAAGGGTCACTACTAACCTGGCTGACTGGTCACATCGAGTATACCGTTTGGTATCCTCTACCGGTCTCATGACCGCCATCTCGGATAGTGACACCCACATTCTATGTGTGTCTTCCGGCTGTTCAAATGCACAGGAGGCCAAAGGGTAATCATGATTATGAATTAAATCTAGGACTTTCTGCTCAATATCACAACTCGGAGGTGTTGGGACGCTAGGGGGTAAGATGGGTAAGCTATTCGGATTTCGGAAATAAAATTCAGGTGGATTTTTCATTATGCGGATTTTCATTTTGTGGATTTTTCAATATGCGGATTTTTCATTTTGTTAATCATATTTGGGAGAAAGCGAGTAACTTCAACAACATCAAAAACATGATAGGTACATACCATGAACATACTCACGAAAAAGCTAAAAATATACTACCACTATGGTTATAAAAGATTTAATTGTAAAATTTTTCTTCAGTCAAGCAAACGACACCAAACTTGTCAGTAAAAACTTAAAAGTGATTTTGTTTATTAAAATCTAACGAGCAACATGAGTAGTCGCTTTCTCAACTGTTGCAGGCCGTTTGCAGAAAAAAAGTGTTCGAAAGAGCTACGAAATCTCACCGAAAGCACCATAGATAAACTGAAAGCGGCTGGTTATGCTCCAATGTCTACATTGAATACAAATTTACGCATTTGTACGTCCTGCCGTTTAAACGTTGACAAACGGGCAATCTGTACATCATCGGTGGATCAGGTTGCAGGAAGTTCGAAAACAACAACAACTGAGGAATTACTAGATGCACCGACAACAACTGAGGAGTTACCAGAAGTACCAAGTGCAGATAGTCTTGCGACGGTACCATCAGCGACATCTGTTTCAACAAATCAATCAGAAGATGAGTGCATCCAGAAGGTCAACATCGAACGCTTCAACGAAGGGATAGCTGGAATAAAAGTGACTCCTATTAAATGGACGAAGATGGGTTACGTCAATTATCCCGAGAAAAAATACCGTGAAATCAACGAAGCTGTACGAAGAAACCTCTTCAAATTAGGACCTGAGGATGTGGAAAATACAGACTACGATGAGGTAATTATGAATATGAAGGAAAGGTTCTCGAATCTAGCCACGACAAGGAAAGAAAAATTATTGATTTTGTCGATGCTGCCAAGCTCGTGGTCTATTCAAGACGCCATTGATGAGTTCAAAACCAATAGAAATACAGCAAAAGAGGCAAAACAATTCAAAAATAACTGTCTTGCAACCAAAAATGCTAGGTCGAGTACTTCATTAACAGATGAGACAAAAGAAAAAATAATTAAATATTTTGAAGACGATGAAGTAAGTAGAGCTATGCCTGGCCAAAAAGATTATGTATCTGTAAAAAAAAGATGGAAAGCGTCAAGCAATCCAAAAACGATTAATGATGACTACTTTGAAAGAAGCGTATACACGCTTCAAGGAAATTAACGAAAATATTAAGATAGGTGTTTCCTCATTTGCAAGCCTTCGTCCAAGGCAATGCAAGCTTCTATCCAATTCAGGAACACATAATGTTTGCGTGTGCACAACACACGAAAATATTAACTTAATCTTACATAGTTTGAAAAGAATCAATTTATCAAAGGATATTAAAATGTTAACTGGTAGTCTTTTGTGTGAAAATACAACATCAAATTGCTATCTACGATCTTGTTCGGATTGTCCAGATTCTTCATCATTGGAAAATACTTTATTCGCTGAGTTTGAAGAAAATTATATTGATCAGTTATCATTTGAGCAATGGGTGACCACGGATAGGTGTGACCTAGAAACTATTGTAAAACCTGTAGATGAGTTTGTGTCATTTTTTTGCTTGAAATTAGAAAGATTAATTCCTCACGACTTTATTAAAACAGAGCAATCCCGCTTTTTAAAAAATACGAAAAATACATTACAAGATGGTGAATTTTTAGTAATTTGTGATTTTTCTGAAAACTATAGCTTTGTATTGCAAGATGAAGTGCAGTCCCATCACTAGAACGTACAACAAGCTACAATTCATCCATTCGTTATTTATTTCAATGGAAGTACGCAAATTGAACATTTTAGTTTTTTGTTATTTCCGAAGATTTAAGACACGACTCAGTATCTGTAAATTTATTCATTGCCAAAATGATTAACTTTTTACGCGTTGATAAGGATAAAGAAATCAGAAAGATATATTTCATGTCTGATGGAGTAGCATCGCAGTACAAAAACCGTAAGAATTTTTCGAGCCTATGTCAATTTAAATCAAAGTACGGAATTGATGCAGAATGGCATTTCTTTGCTACGTCACATGGCAAAGGTCCTTTTGATGCTATTGGAGGAACCATAAAGTGCATGGCCACAAGTGCAAGTTTAGCCAAAGAACGTGAGCATCCAATTAAAACTGCAAAAGAACTATTTGATTGGGCGAATCGCAGAAAAGAAGAAGATTTAACAAAATTATCATTTTGTTTCACTACTACTGAAGAGTACGAATTAACGGCATCAGAGCTCAGCGAGCAATATAATAACGCGAAAACGATCCAAGGAACCCAAAAATTTCACTATTTCATTCCATTGTCAGAAAATAAAATTAAAGCAAAACTATACTCGAACTGTACTGATAATGATGCAAAAGTGTTCGATATTGTAAAAAAATTGAATAACAATAAATAAATAAATAAGTATTAATAAAATGTTTTCATGATCTCATAACGCATACCCAAATCCAAAACTTTTAAAGTTTATATATAACATTTAGAAACTCATCGATCATACTCTAAAAAAAAATATCCTGGTAAAAAAAAAATTATTTTCGTGTAATCTGTTAATTCATTTTAATTTATACATATATACATATACATATAATATTTATACATATACATAATATTTATACATATAATATACATAATACTAATGAATACATGAAAACGACTTGTTTAATTCACGCAAGGCCCTTAACAATAAAATCAGCAACAAACTGCGGTTCCCGTAATAATTAATACCGAAAAAAAAATTTTTTCTACTAAATGTGAAAATTGTGACATTTTTGAAATGTCATAACTTTTTTGTTTATTGGTTTACCATCACCAAATTTTTATGGTAGATAGCTAATATAATGGACCGTTTTCCCTCAAAAAATTACGTTGGTATTCCGATAGGGTTTTGAGATATTTGAGTTTTTGTGTCAAAAATTATGTTTTTTAATGCAAAAATTTTTTTTTTATTGTGTGTATTTTTTTTGGAATCTTTATTTAGTTGTCTAACTTTGTTTCTTTAGTTGTCTAACAATCGAACAAACCGTTTTTGCTGTGCAGCTTTTTGAATATTTTTGAACCATTTTCACACACACCCTTTTGAAAAGTTAGTCGTGACTCAACTTGAAGATTTGATATCGGAAAATGACGATTTAGATGGAACTGGAAAACTGTGCAAAGTTTCAGCTCAATAGAAAAAAATGAATTAAAAAATTTATCAAATTTTGGTGCTGTTGCTTGGAATCACTCTGCTGTTTTATTTTAACAATATTTATTCCGTGGAGCAATCGACTGTAGGTATATTTTAATTGTGGAATTTACGGCTACGCAGTCTTGAAATGATTAAAACGAGTTTTATTTCAACCCAACGTTTCGACACAATCCCCGTGTGTTTATTCCTCTTCCAGCAATTACTCCTGCAATTCTTTCGGGGAATCCTCCAAGAATTCATACAGAGACTCCTACAGGATTTCGACCAGGAATTCCTCCGGAGGTTTCACACCGGAACTCCTTCGGGGATTTCCTCTAGGAATTTTCTCTAGGAATTCTCCCGGGGTTTTACCCCAGGAATTGCTCCATGGATTTTCTTCAGAAATTCCTCTGAATTTTTGTTCCAAGGATTCCAAGATTTCCATAGCAATTCATTCGGTGATTTCGTCCAGGTATTCAGTAAGAAATTCATCCGAAGACTCTCCAGATATCTTCGGAGATTTTTTCAGAAGATTTTCCCGGAGATTTCCTCCAGGTATTTTTTTGGGAATTGAACCCAGGAATTTCTCCGCTGATTTCTTCCAGGAATTGTCCCAGAGATTCCTTCGGGGATATCCCTCAAAAACTCCTCCGGTGATTTTCTACAGGAATTCCTCAGTGGATTTTCAATAGCATTTTCTCGGAGGAATGCGTCCAGGATTTTTTTTGTTAAGGATTTTCCCCAAGAACGCTTACGGGGATTTTCGCCAGGAATTTTTCAGGGGAATTCTAATAGCAATTCCTCCGGATATTTCAAGTATTTTTTCGGGGATATCCCCAAGAACTCCTCCGGGGATTTTCTCCAGGAATTCCTCAGGGGATTTCCAACAGCAATTTTCGTCCAAGAACTCCTCCGGGGAATCACAATAGGAGAGTTTTCCGGAGATTTGCTCCAGAAACTCCTTTAAGGATTATTTTCGGAGAATTAATCGGAAGAATTTTTCCAAGAATTTCCTCCAGGGATTCCTCCGTGGACTTCAGGGATTCCTCCGAAAATATCCTCCAAGAACTTCGGGGATTTTCTCCAGGAATTCCTCTGGGGATTTCCTCCAGGAATTAATCCGGGGACTTTCTGGAGGAATTCATTCTGAAATTTCTTCCAGTAACTCTTAGAGAGGTTTATTTCCCCTGACGATTTGTTGCAGGGATTAATCTGGGAATTCCTCCAAGCAATTCCTTCGGGTTTTTTTTCCCGAAAATTCTCCGGAGATCTAGGATTTTTTCCAGGAACTGATCCGGTAATATTCTTCAGGAACTAACCCGAATATTTCTCCCAGGAACTCTTATGAAGGTTGTTTTCCTCAGTCGATTTGCTGCAAGAATTAATCCGGAGGTTTCTACAGAGAATTCCTCCGGTCGAGAAAGTCTAGTATTTTTTTCCAATAATTCCATCGGGAATATCTCCCAAGAACTCATCAGATATTTTTTCCAGTATTTCCTCAGAGGGTTTTAAATAGCAATTCCTCCGGGGATTTTGACCAGCACTTTCTCTGTCGATTTCTTATTATCTCCAGAAATTCCTCCGGAAATTTCTCTGGGGATTTGCACCAGGAATTGTTCCGGAGATTTCTTCGGAACTTCTTGAAAGTTCCTCGAGAATTTCTCCAAAAATTCTTTCATGATTACTCTTTAAATTCCATCGGATTTCCTTCAGGAATTCATCCAGAATTCTTGCGGGGATTCCTTCAAATTCGTCCGAGACTTCTACTGTAGTTTCTACGGGAATTTCTTCGGGATTCCACCATGGATTCTCAAGGATTCTTTCAGTGTTCCTCCAGAAATTTCTCGGAGCTCCACCAGGAATTCCTTTGGAGATCCTCCAGGATTTTCTTCAGAGTTGCTCCAAAACTTCCTCCATAGTTCTTTTTGGAATTTCTTTGAAGAGTGTCTAAAAATTATTCCGCAGTTCTTCCAGCACTTGCTTCGAAGTCACTGCAGGAATTTCCTTGGAGGCCCTCTAAAAATTTCTTTAAGTTCCTCATGAAATTTCTTCGGAGATCTTAATGGAATTTATTTCGAGTTCCTACGAGAATTCCTTTGGATTTCTCTCTTATGTTCCCGATGGATTTTTTTTTAGTATTCTTCAGAGTTCCTATAGTAATTGTATAAAAATCCTCCGCATTTCATCTACGAATTCTTCTGGAGTCACTTCGGAAAATTCTCTACATTTCTTCCGGGAAATCTTCAAGAGTTCCTCAAGAAGAGTCTCGAGAAGTTCTCCGATAATTCCTCTAGACGTTCTCCTGTAACTCCACCAGAGTTCCTCGTGTAATTCCTCCGGAGTTTCTCCAGGATTTTTGTTTAAATTCTTCCAGAAATTTTTCCGGATTTCCTCAGGCGGCTCCTCTGGATTTCGTCAACAAGTTTCGGAACTGTTTTCAGATTTTCAAGAAGAATTCTTGCAGAGTTCTTCCAGAAACTCCTCTAGAGTTCTTCCTGCGATTCCGCTGGATTGTATCCAGTATTTTTTTGGAAAGTTCTTCCGGACCTCCATCGGAAATCTCTTCGAGTTTTCTCCTTATTTTCTACAGGAATTTTTTTCGGAGTTCCTCAAGCAATTACCCCGGAGTTCCTCCAGACACGCTTCCGGAGTTCCTCCAGAAACGCATTAGGACTTTTTTCAGGAACGCCTCTAGAATTTTTCCAGGAACGCCTCCAAAGTTCGTCCAGTAATCCCTTTAGACTTTCTATAGGATTTTGTCCAAAGTTCCTCCAGGAATTCCTCCGAAAATTTATTCAGCATCACCGGTAATTCCACTGAATTGCTCGAGAAATTCCAACAGAGTTCTTTCAGCAATTCTTCTGGATTTCATCTAGCTTTTCCTCCGGAGTTTCTCCAGAGCTCCACCGGGAAGTTTTTTTGGACTTGCCTCATAGCTCCTTTTGGAGTTATTCCGTAGTTCTTTCAGGAATTCCTTCAGAAATATTTCCTGATTTCTCCCATGCATTCCTCCATCAATTCTTCTGGAGTTCCTTCAGAAATTTCTCCGGATTTTCTCCAGAAATTCATCCAGAGTTCCTCCGGGAATTCCTCCAGAGTTGCTTGTGACATTCTTCCAAGAGTTTATTCAGACTTCCTCTAACAATTTTTCCGGAGTTCCTTCAGGAATTTCTCGAGAAATTCTTTCAAATTTTTTACTCCAGGAATTCCTTCGGTTCTCCACGGGAAATTCTATCGGATTTTTGCCATGGATCCTCCAGGAATTCTTCCGGAGTTCTTCCAGAAATTCCTTTGGAGATCCTCCAGAAATTCTCCAGATTCTCCAGAGTTCCTCCATAGTACCTTCAGGAATTTCTTCGGAGTTTCTCTAAAAAATATTTTGCGGTTCCTTCAGTAAATCCTTTGGAGTTCCTCTAGGAATTCCTTTGGAGGTCCTCAAAGAATTCATTCAGAGTTCCTCATGGAATTTATTCAGAGTACCTCCGGGAATTCCACAGATTTCTTTTGGAGCTCTACTGGGAATTCTTTTGGATTCCTGTCATAGTTCCATAGGAATTGTATAGGACTTTCTCCAGGAATTCTTCAGAGTTCCTCTAGTAATTATTTGGAAACCCTCCGGCGTTCCATTTGCAATTGAACTCTTACTTACTCTGAGAATTCCCCTAGATTTCCTCCGGAAATCTACCAGACTTTCTCCGAGCTCCCCCTCGAATTTCTTATGAGTTTTTCCTAGAATTACTCCGGAGTTATTTCAGAGCTCCTCCAGGATTTTTTTTCTTCCAGATATTCCTACAAAGTTCCACCAGAAATTCCGATGGATTTCATCCAGAAATTCCGCTGGATTTCATCCAGAAATTCCCCTGGATTTCATCTAGCAATTCTTCTGGATTTCATCCAGCAATTCATCGGGATGTCATCCAACGATTCCTCGGAATTTCCTCCAGAGTTCCACCGGAAATAGCTCCAAAAATTCTTTTGGAGTTCCTCTAGAAATTCTTCTGGATTTGATCCACCAATTCCTCATTAGTTCTCTTGGAGCTCTACCGAGTATTTCTGCGGATTTTCTCCATAGTTTCTCCGGGAATTTCTTCGCAGTTCCTCAAGCAATTACCTTGGAATTCCTTCAACAACGATTCAGGAGTTCCTCTAGGAATTGCTCCGGGGTTCCTCAACCGAATCCTCCGGGAAGTCCTTTGGGAGTCCACCGATTATTCCTTCAGATTTTTTAAATGGTTCCTGCAGCTATTCATCGGGAGTTCCTTCGAAGTTCCTTCAGGAATTTCTTCGGGGTTTCTCCAGGAAGAAAGAATATTTTTTTATAAGAATTTTGTTAACACTTCTTTTAGAAAACACTCCAGAGTTCTTCCGAGAAGTTCTCCAGAGTTCCTTCAAGAATTCTTCCACACCACCCACACATTCTTTCCAGCAATCGGGAATTTCTCAGCAGTTCATCTGGAAAATTCTCCGAAATTCCACCGAGATTTCATTCGGAGCTCCACCGTGAATGCCTCGAAATTCATCCGGGAATTTCTTTGGAGTTCATCCAGATACTGCTTGAAGTTCCTTCCAAAATTCATCCGGTGTTTTTCCCGGGATTTTTTCCGGAAATTCCAACGAAGTTCTTTCCCACTGGCAGTTCCACCAGGAATTCTACCGTAGTTTGTCCAGGAATCTTCCCAGGTAATCCTCGAGGAATGCTCCTGGGAATTCTCCAGGAATCCCCCTAGGAGTTGTCCAAGAATTCCTCCGGGAGCTCCTCCATAAATCCATTTCTTATCGGAAGCTCCATCAAGAATTCCATCCAAGAATTCCTAACTCCACTTCACATTGGCAGTGGGTTTTTTGTAAGCTATTGACCTCATATTCGGCCACAATATGGGTCGCATTCAAGTGCTTCTTATTGCAAAGTTTCAGACAATTCGGCCAAATAAAACCCCATGCCGAAGTGAATCATGGAAGTGCCCAACTAGCTCCGCACCTTGCCTCCAGGATGAATGAGCTCTGTTTCGGTGGATTCGCCAGGAATTGTAAATTTGTAAATTTCGATATGTTCTAATGCACGTTTTTACGTGAATGTCTACAGAAATTCCTCCAGGGATTTAGCTTGCATTTAGCTTTATCCTAGCATCACCAACATGTTTGTTTTTGTTGATCATGTTCGAAATCCATTTCGAACAAAATACAACAACCGGTGCATGCGCGTGCGATTTAGTCTACTTTTACTGGTCTAATTAATTTGACAGGTCCATTTTTGGAATTAATTTGAACCGAAAGATGGATCACTGGTGAAGTTGCCCTTAGTGTAGTGTTCATACATGCATCGCTACGCTATTATATATTCATATAATTACTACTTTGCAAATAACAATTTGAATAGATTTCGAGATAATTTTTCAGTTGAAGAGAAAGTTTATCACAGAAAATGTGATACAGTGTCTTACCGATTTTGGCAACAAGGCTCGATTTTTATGTTGCCGAAATTGGGATGTTGTCAAATTCGGGAATTTTGAAATGCTTGTGTTTTTATCATTCTAATCTCTGAAAGTATCAGAAAATGCATGGCAATTACTACGAATGATGTAAAAAATGTCTGGGAGCCTTCTTCAGTTCAGCTTCTGATTTAAAAGCAGAAACATGTACTGATTATATGCGCCATCATCGGTCTACACAGTACAAGCGTGGTATTACTTCCAGTGGCCATTTGCGACTGTTCCAGAGCGCAAATGTGCTTTAAAACCAGACCATATCAAAAGTAGCAGATTATGAATACGGTTGAGGATCCTTTCGGGTGGGTTTATTTTAGAGATTTTTTGAACATAGAGCGCAATTTTGATGACCACACGTCTTAATAATGAAGAAGGTTCTAAGTGAAAAAAGTGGAAGTTTTTCTAAATAACTTCTTAGGCCGGAACAAATCTTAAAATCTTCTTTTATCACCTTCCATCAAAATATGTCGAGGGGGGGGACAAAAAATAATAAAATGGAAATTCAGGGAAATCCATCATTTTTTATTCTCATATGGTGAAAAACCATGTTTTGCCACATATATCCGTCAAATCAAAATGTTTGAATAATAAACACGACATTTTTTTCGATGTTCGTAACATCGATCGCATAACATTTTTCATAAAACGGCTTTCAAATTGTAGTCTAGCTTATAGCAATTTCAAGAAGACTACGAAAATGTTTCACTTATATGCAACTTGAAATCATATTTAGATTGTATCAATTTGGTCCAACATGTGTAACATTACGGTGATTCAAGTCTTAAAAATGTTTGATAATCCAATCTCTCATATCTTTCTTGTAATCTTCACCATAAAAATAGTGTTCTGTGAAATAATTAGCTTTGTAGGTGGTGATTTAAAGTTGGCCCAAAGACGATGTAGGTTTATATGAAAATTAATATGCAGAGATTCTGAAAAATGTTCCAATTACGTTAGTACTGTTAGTACAAACATATCATTCCATAGGGAAAACTTATTCTTCAAGTCTTAATGAAGGAAGCAAATTTTGTTTGGGATTTTTGTAGATGATTGCAGGGCTGTGAAGCTAAATAATAGCTAATAAACTCATGAATATCTTTTCTCCTATCGGTCGGATTGAATTGCTCTCTTCAGCAAACTTCTTTATTATGGTTTGAAGAATGAGTTTTTACTATGGGATGATAAATTTGTACTTACATTCAAGTACTAACGTGCTTTGAACATGTTTCAACATTTCTTCATAGTAATTTCCATATAAACCAACATCGTCTTTGGGTCACCTTCAAATCACCACCTAGAAAGCTGAAATTTTCTCCAAACTCCATTTTTATGGTACCGTCGATGGGGGTGACAATGGGTCTAGGGGGTGAGATTGGGTCAAAACGGAAAAATATGTTTTGTGAAATATTTCAGCTAAAAACGCTGATATTACTAAAATTTAATAATTCATATGTTAGGGAACATATTATTGCACATAATTCATAACAATATACATTTTTAGAAATAGTAGTTTTTGTTTACTACGTCGATAAACTTGCATGTTGAAACTAGAGAAAATTTACAACATTAAATTTCTCCTGTACAAAGTATCACGCATGTACTCTAGCCTCTATCGTTGTATTAGTAGAATGTTAAAAGTCTTTTCATTACACATCATAGGTATTTTCCGGAATCTGTTTGATTTTCCCACAAAAAAATCATTTTTTTCGGTACGATGTCTAAAACTTTGAAAATGGGGGTGAGATTGGGTCAAGCAAGAACGTTAGTAAATGAAATTCCAAGTCCACTTTTTTGACATTTTACGGTGCCGGGTGTTCTCTTTTTTCATTAGGATGTGTTTATTCTTTCTAAATTCAGCATCTCTGAAACATCAAACAAGTCTACTTGAGTATTCCGTGCGTTGAATAACAATACAACGCATTTTGACAACTTCCCTAACCAGCAACTGTGTTTCGTGCGCAGCAACATCGTAAATTTTTATCAAAAGGGTGTTTTTTTCTGAATTTGATTATTTATCAGTTTTTTCATATTATAGAAACATCTCACGGAAGTACAAATGAGTTGGATCGCTGAAATATTGGGATTATGAAGTCAACTTCTGCCTGAAATTTATTGATCGTGGAATGTCGCACCGAAATTTAACTATTTGCGAAGGTTTAAAATAATCACTGTTTCAGTACACCTTTGGGGAAACTGAATGGGCTTTATAGCAATGAGGATGAGACTTTGCAGACAATTTGAGGGAAAACCAAGAAAATTTATGTAAACTTGACAATAAATGTTGGATTTACATATTTTTTCTCATAGCTCTTCAATTTTCAGTATAACCTTTCTTTTAAGTGGGTTTATCATACTTGTGAAACATCTTAGATATCTTTTTGTCTTGTTTGCATCGTTTTTTGTCAATATTTTTTAGTTGTGAATGGTTTTGAAATCATATTCTCAAAAACAAGTTATTTCAATTACAGTGACCCAATGTCACCCCCTCTATGGGGTGAGATTGGGTCATTTTTCATTCACTTGTGGTGCCGCTGTGAATAAATATTTGTCTTTAATTTGTTGAACAGTTGTTAATGTACCATCAAAGTACATACACACCAAATTTGAAGTTTATTGGAGTTAAATTGCGACAGTTATTCAAAAAATAAATCGCACATATCCCTTTTTGACCCATTGTCACCCCCAACGACGGTAAGGATTTTAAAAAAGATATGGGAGATTGAATTTTTAAACTTTTTTTAAATTTTGAACAGCTGTAATTTAACATTCCCAGTCGGTCCAGGATCTTTTTGTTATGGAAATTTCCTTGACTTCCCTGGGCATTAAGTGTCATCGTACCTGCCACATGATATACGAATGCGAAAATGGTAACTTTGGCAAAGAAAACTTTCGGTTAATAACTGTGAAAGTGTTCATAAGGACAATAAGTTGGAAAGCAGGCTCTGTCTCAGTAGTGACGTAATGCTAAGAAGAAGAAGAATTCATTTAAATCATAAAAAAATCTATTTTCATAGGCAACTCTGTTACAGTAAAACAAACAGATTGAGGACTTGTTATCCAATACCACCTGTTAGCTCATATAATATAGTAAATACGAATTACAAAGCTAGCAAAAAACACGAAGAATAATGAAAATCTACACTGAAAATAAGATGTTTTATTTATTTTCCCCTTCTGATTTTTTGAAAATTTTGAAGGGGGAGACAAAAGTAAAATTTCAAATTTGTTCCGGCCTTACTATCAATGTTATCACGGTTGAAATGTAATGTCAACTTTTTTATCAAGACTGGCACCGCCATGCACCGAGAAATAGAGTTAATGACGAGTTCTTATCAAGCATTATGATCATTTGCTGAGATTCGGGAAAAATCAAGCTGAGAGTTGCAAAATTAATTATTAGAGGGGCTTTCCTGAGCCGAGTGGTTAGAGTCCGCAGCTACAAAGCAAAGCCATGCTGAAGGCGTGGGTTCGATTCCCGGTCGGTCCAGATTTTTTTCGTAATGGAAATTTTCTTGACTTCCCTGGGCGTACTTGCCATACGATATACGCATGCAAAAATGGCAACTTTTGGCGTAGAAACTTCTTAGTTAATAACTGTGGAAGTGCTCATTGAAACTAAGCTGAGAAGCAGGCCCTGTCTCAGTGAGGACGTAATGTCAATAAGAAGAAGAATGATTGGAAGATATTTCTTGAAACAAAAAATCATGTTATAGAAGAAATAATGTGTGAAGAGCAACGCGAGGAGTTATATTCAAACTGAAAGTTATTGAAAATTTTGCTGCCAAAATTTCAAATTTCATTCATTTCATTGCGTCTTATTTTTCAAGATTTATTTATTAGATTTTTTTACGAACTCGTCAAGAAACTGCTTGCAAAATCTCTATTGTGCATATGAATTTACTCAAGGATTTCACCATTTCATGCTTCTGGTAGAAATACAATCGCTACATGTATCCCTAATGTTTTGATTTGTTTTCTGTAAGATTCTGTAACATCCGTAAAAATGAAAACGGATAGCAAAAAATGTAGCTTAGATGCGAAGTCAGTGGAAAAAAATTGTAGTACAGGTCGGACTCGATTATCCGGAGTATCGATTTTTTTTCACTCCGGATAATCGAATTCTCCGGATAATCAAATCACTGAGAAAAAAATTAAATCTTCGATAAAAGAACATACATATTATCTTTTTTTTTGTTGTTTTATTTATATGACGCGGTGGTGTAACCTGAAACTATTTCTAGAAAAAGTAGGGGTCTTTACAAGAAAAAAAAATTTTTTTTTGACCAGCATACACAACAACAACTTTTTTAGACCCCCCTGTTTTTAAATATTTTCAAAACTGCAAAACCATTCATGTTGTATATTGCAATACCAAATTATCTCAGATTTATTTATTTATTAATTTATTTATTTATTCACCATCTTCGACTTTGTCGTACAGACTGATTTCTTAAAAACTATATTATTCTATACTTCTTATTCTAAGTTTGAACATATCTTTCGAGAGGTTAAAAACAAATGCGTTGCTTACATCGTTAAATGATCTTAAACACGAGTTTAAAGAATTATTTGAACCATAGTTCGTTCTGTGGAAAGGGACAGCAATGTATTTCGGAAGCGTCGAGGTGGTGTGTTCCACGGAATCAGCTTATGCATAAATATTGAAAAACAAGAACATCAAAAATCAAATTCCGGATAATCGAGTCTAAAATTCCGGAGATTCGAATCCCGGATAATCGAGTCCCCTGATAATCGAGTCTCCGGATAATCGAGTCCGATCTGTATTCATTTATTTTTTCTTCTTTTTAAGGTGAATATAAATCGAAGCCAAACCTCCAATTTTCAAGAGCACGAATCTGGAGATCCAAAAATCCGTTTAAGCTGAAAACTTAATCGATTGGTCACTAGCTAGTGGTGAAATGTTAACAATGGCCAAAGAATTTTGAGCATGGGCTTTTTACTCACTCTTAGAATTCTTCTAAAGAAGTTTTTCAATGACTACTTCAAAACCCATTCTCAACAATTTGCCCAAATTGTCAACTAGTGTTATGAACAAACTTTCTCGATTTTTCCTCAATAACTGTTACTAAAATTCCTACAGAAATACCCAAAAGAAATCATTCATCAATTATTCAATAAAATCTTCTACGGATTAACTAATCAATGATCACGAGACAATTTGAGGATCTTCAAACCACCACACATAATCCGATTTGTACATTAATTACAAGCACATAACAATAACAAAACATTAACGATGAACACAGTAAAGCTTATCATCTTAACATTTGATACTTTTATTACACTTGTTTTTACTGTTGATTACTATCCTATTCCACCAAATTATTATGCCTTTAAACAATGTAGTATTTATTTTTACAGCTTGCCTGCTTTATGTCAATTCCCCTTTGAAATATGCGCGTTTTACTTATAAGTACATTCAACATTAGCTTTCTAAGCTCGCAATGGTCACCAACATTTTCATTTTGACTTATTTTTGCTTTGTTTGAACTCACAATATTAGTTTTCAGTGCTTAATTATCATTTGAAAATATTTTTCCATGTGTTGCCAAAATCGGGAAGAAAATGTTGCCAAAAACGGGTGTTGCCAAAATCGGAGGTAGACAAAAGCGGGTGTTGCCAAAATCGGGAAGGCACTGTAATATGTCAATTATTGTACAATGCATACATTCCTTATGAGGCTACAATTGGCGAATAACCCTACAAACAAAGAACCTCAAAAAACGAATAATCAATAAAATCAATTTCCTGTCGAGATGATATTGTTGTTCCCCTTCATTCGCTTTTTATCGATATCTGTTCCGATCGGATCGTATCGCCGCCTCGACCGCCAGCGTCATATTTGCACCTTCTTCCGTTTATTTTGTACACGGTAAAAAATAGACACCATGCTATCAATAGTTCTGCACTTGGATTTGCACTACTGTTGAATCTTGACAAAATCAAGGTAACAGCACTTGAATTCAACGTTGCATGTTTTGATTTGAAATTAAAAAAAGTTAAAATAAACATTTCCGCCTGACCCAGATTTGAACCACCAACCTTCGGAGTGCAAGTCTAGTGTCTTACCTCGACACTAACTCGCATCTGTTGAAATGGATTGAATTGATCTCAATCACTTTCTACAACGAGCTGTCAATGATTGCTCTCATACAAAAGACATAATGTTCAAAATCAACGTCTTTTCACTTCAGAGTCTAGTTCTAGAGACAGTAGAGCAAATCCAAAGTTGAAACTCTTCAAATCATGGTGATTGGTGTTTTGAATTGAGTCAAGTGATCAATCTATTCAATCGAACGTGCTGATTTTTTACCGTGTATATCAACCAACCGAGAGAACAGCCGTTCCGCACAATATCACATCACGCTTTGCTTTGCGATACCACTTCACATGTTCATTACTAGGTCAGTCGGTTTTTGTCGCTATACGCTGCTATACGCAGGAGGCAGCTGATGAGGTAAACATCAATAAATAAAAACGACAGGGAGAGAAGATTCTCTCCGTTTATTTTTATCACCAGTGGGAAACGTAAGCCTCTTTAGCTCAGTGGTAGAGCGCTGGTCTCGTAAACCAGCGGTCGTGAGTTCAAACCTCACAGGAGGCAGGGGATAATATTTTACCGGGTTGGTCATCGGAGTATTAACATAATGAATTTATTTATCCCTATTTCTATTCCTTTGTGAATAAAATATGTTTTCAGTATACATATAGCAAAACAAGAAATGTTGTTTAATAATTTACCCCCATTTCTTATTCATTAAGCATGCATTCAGTTTCAATTTGCATCTGTTGAATTCAAGACATTTACGAATAAAACTAATGGAATAAGTAAATTTAGTAAATTTCGTTTCTTAATTCCCCCTCCCACAGAGCTCTATACAAAAATATATTCCTTGCATATTTTTGGACCTTCCTCAAATTAAACCAAGCCAGATGTCTCCTACATTACCCCTCTAGAAACAGCTCATTGTCCCATCCTGATGTGACTCGTTTACCACAAACAATAAAACGATTTAATTTATCTTCAGTTGGCCTAATGCGGCAACAGCAATCCGGACATCGACGCACATATTAATCGTAATATTATAGCGGTCGTAAAACATACAAACAGACTGCAAAGCAACCACTCAAAGTCAGTCGGTCGGTGGGTAAACTACAGCGGTAGGGACGTGGCCGACACAGCACACGGTGCAGCAGGGACGAACAAGACACAAGGCGTGAAATGGGTTGTGTCTTCTTCGCGTGCTTCCCGGCCGCAAATCCATCGCCTTTTCCGTGGATTCCCTCTTTTGAGATAATATCGATTGCTTGTTAAAGTTGGACCGATGGCTTCGGATGAGTAACTCGTCCCTGCTGCTAACTGTCCGTGTTCAAATGCGCCAGGGACTCTCAAGCTGGTTTTTATTTTAATTTCGTACAGTACAGAAGAAAATTTCTCTCAAATGTGTATACACCGGTTTATTTCTATGGCTGAACAAAGCAGGGATAAATAAAAAAAGTAGAATAATGATTTTTTTTCTGTAGGGGAAGACGAGGTAATAATAACCGCCCGCCCAAGCAATTTAATTTATAAGTCAAAATAAAGAATCAATAAATTCTTTTTCGACGCAGCATGTCGTTTTTTGAAGCCTTAGCCATGGTAAAAAATATCACAGGTGTTGTATTTGTAAAAAAATATTTATTTCTTGAAGCTTGAAAAATTGATGTCTTATTGCGATTATTTTTAGCGACGGGGTAAAACCACCCACCCACGGGGTAAAAGCGACCACCACGATTTTCGTATACCGTAATTTCGGGTGAAATTGATCATTTTTCACGGTTTTACTAGTCTGTTTTCTATAATGTCAGCAATGCTAAACAATTGAATGCAGGAAAACAAGTACGAAGGTGAGTCTCATTGACTCATGTACCGAAATTTTCTAACAAATGTCATTTTAGTGCTAAGAAATATCTCTAAAATAATAAATCGGGAATTCTCATTTCGGGGTGAAATTGATCACTTGTCAATGCGATTATTGTTTGTTTTCAAACCAGCTCTATATAATAAATTTGAAGTTCCTGAATCCGAATATGCTTGCTAAATTCTTAACAATACAATAATTATAGAAATAATGAATAGTTAAATTTCAAGAATTACGCGAAAAACGCCGAAATGTATGCAGTTTCCTAAGTAATATCTCGATATCTAACAGAAATTCAATTATTTCCACAGATTGACCAAATTGGTACGAGTTCTGGTTATGAAATCTGGTTTGGGGATATATCTCAAGCATCCTCACAAACTTTCAGGTTTATATAATGTTCAAATCCTTGTTTAGAACTAGAAGTTTATGGATGTTTGTCAATAATGCACCGCACATGATATTGGAATTTTACATTATTTTCATATAAATAAACATTCTTTAACGCAAAACACTTAACAACACACAATTCAACAATAGTTACGACAAACAACTTTCATTCACTGCAGGTTACATTGATATTTGTGCTCCATTAGGAAGAAATAAAATCGAGTGACACTGTCGTCAATTTCACCCTACTGATCAATTTCACCCGAATTTACGGTACAGTTTTGCGAAAAAATATATGAGTCTCCTGTGATTCTAAAAAGTATAATGTTTTATTAATTCTGCATGGATTACCTTGGATATTGAATCATTTTTAGGATTCAATATATCAAAAGACATAGATGTATATCTATCATCACCTTGAGACACCCATGTTTTGGAAGACATATGCGCATTTGGCTTGTATATTTAACAAAATTCATTTCACTTTACTCGAATAATAATGTACAATGTAGTTACAACTTATCATATTGTTGTGACATTTTATTGTGAATGAAATAGTGGTGGCGGTCTTACGCCATCAACAGTGGTCGGTTTTACCAAGCTTTTGCAATTTTCACAACTATGGCCTTATTTGAAAGCTAAATATTTACAATTCACATTTCACTTCATTGAAGTATATTTCACATTTCTGTTAAAGCATGGACGGGTAATTTGTTATGTTTTTACTATAAAATCTCATCCGAAACCCTTAAGTGAGCATCTGTTAAATTTAGATCAAATTCATTATCGACGAGCAGAAACTTTGTTTTCGATATTTGTTATAAAAAAGTAATGTAAATATCACCCTAAATGGTTCGGAATGTCTAAAATTTTGGTTTTATGGAAAGGCATGATGAACTTTTAAGAAAACCGTCATTTTCATGCCAAACTGAAGGTGGTCCGTCTTACCCCGGCGGGCGCTCTTACCCCGTCTTCCCCTATTGCAGTGAATGATGCTGATACAAACCGATGCCAAACCGTTCTTTTCCTAGATGATTTCGGTTGATCGTTTATCATGCAACGAAATTATCTTACCGTTGCCTACATTCGTTGTATCCATTTTCATATCGGTCGTAGTCAGTTTCGATTCGTCTCACAACTAAGGGTTTACTGTGATATAGTTTGTGGTCGAAGTACACCACTGCAACGTTCTAAAAAAATGTTTAACTAGATTATTCAGATCTACGGGCATCTCTCTCCATTCCCACAGCATGATAAAATATGTGAATATCTCTTAAAATTCATTTGCCCCATCAAAATACAGCCCAAACATCCTAAGTACAATTACTTTTGATCGAACAAATGATGGCTCGCAGTGCAGCGAAAACATGCGGTCGTTGAGGGTATTCCTAAAATTTCGTGAATTAAATTAGTTTATCGGCATGCTGATTCCCAGGTAACCAATAAGCATTTGAACAAGCCGCGTTGTAGTAGTCTTACAGCATTTTATATGCTTCCTGCCCTATCTATACAGCATGATTGGTTAGCTACCGTAAATTAGCAAAAGCATTGCTATTCAAAATCTTTTGGTTATTAATAAGCATTTCCACAGCACAGGTTGTTTTCTGTTTTCAGCCATCGGAATGCTTTTTTGTTGCTGTACAAATGCAATCAAGGAGTAGTGCAGAGTGTATGTTACATATTCAGCATTGCATTCTGTCTCTCTCACACCTTAGCGCCCTCGCTTTGACGGCTGATGCTACCGATTTTGGGGGAGAGGAAAACATATTCAAACATAAATGATGGTTGCAAAATGAATTAGTAGAAATTTGTTTTATCGGAAGGGGTACGCTTACTTCACAAACAAAATGTTATCAAATATTCCGACATGGGAAAAAGAAAATTGAATTATTTTTTCATGAGTTTATCTTTTCAAACCTCCAGCTATCAATGTTTTGCCATACCACACATGTTCATAATGTGCTTTTTGTTAACATCCTAACACAACGTTCCTTGATAAGGGTATAAAATCAGCGCTCCCCACCACATCATTTGCAGCGTATACTGCAACGCGAGGCATTATCACCAACAGCAGCAATCACCAGGTCCCAAATTCCAGCCGCACTCAGCTTAGAAATACAAAAAATACACCAAACAGCGTACAGTATCCGAAAATAACCCAACACAAGTGCCGAGCCGACGAGAGAAGACGACAGAAGGAGGTGAAGAATATTTTTGTTTTGATTTGCTCCTAGCGGAGGCGTTACTCTTTTTTGACAGCAGGATTCAACGTTCTTGAAGGTGCAGCATTGAAGCAGCCCGTTATTTCGCCAAAACCTGCATTGAGGTAGCACTATATGCAGCTATAAGTTCAACTAGCATTAAATGCATTGCCGTGCGGGCACATATAATGCTGAATGAATGCTGTTTTAAGTGCTCCTTGGTTACTTGGGTTGTAATGAGATCCTTCAGTGAAGATGTTCGAAGGTTTTCCATAGTGTAAATAAGTGCTCGGTAAAGTACGTCACACAGGGAGTGGGACAAGTACGTCTTCGTCCATGTGTCCATACAATATTGCATTTCTTGATGACATTTTAACCTTCCTTGTGGGAACTTTTACAAGAATTCCTCCAGAGATCTCTCCGAAGATTCTTCAAGCGATTTCTCCTAATATTCTTTCAAAGGCTTTCTCCATATTACACTACGACAATCTGTTCAAGGATTAATTAAGATATTTCTCCAGTGATATATGCAGAAATTCATCCATGGACACTTGCAGGGATCCCCTCAGGTAGTCCTCTCAAGATTCCTTCAGGAATTATTCCGGTGATCATGAAAATTATTCAGGGATTTCTCCAAGGATTTCACCAGTAATTCTCCCAGAGTTTCTACAAGAAATATGTTTACGAATCCCTATGAAAATGTTTAAAGAGCTGCCTTTGGAAATTTCCCTACACGGGAAAAAAATCGGTGGTAAAAATTACTATTTTAGCTACCTCCATTCTTGAAATTACCATGGAAATTCAGACCAATTTACTATGTTTACGGTAAACCCCACCGCAATACTAGTACATTTGACAGAAATAATCTACAACAATCTGATTCCAACTACAGACATGGTAAAATCAAACGCATTTCTGGTCTGCTGAAAATTGCCGGTGCAAACGCTTAAGTTAACCCCCTAACCTAAAATGGTAGTTTTTACCGCACATTTTTTTTGCGTGTAGGGATACCTTTAGGAAAATTGCTGCATGCATTTTTCTTAGGATTTTTTTCAGATATAGATTGGACTCGGAGAAAATACGACACTTTGTTTTGGGTGTAACTTTTTATCGCGTGGGTAAAAATATAAAAATTTTGAGTAATACTAGCTTAGAGTATTATGTTTATGTTTGCAAAATTCGCGATCGCGACCTGTCAAGTAGTTTTCAAGATGCATTCGAAACAAGAAGAGCTACGCCAGCAAATGTTGGGCGCGGTGATCGATAATCCTGGTCAGTCACACAGATGGATCGGCAAAAGGTTTGGAATCCATAATTCCACCGTGTCCCGCGTTGCAAAGATGTTCCAGGAGACGAAGACCATCGAGAAGAGCGCTGGAAGCGACCGAAAACCAAAAACGGAATACCCAGACACGGCGCGGAAGGTAAGGCAGTACTTTAAAAATAACCCGAACCTTTCACCCGGAGACGTGGCCAAACAGGTCAACTCGTCGAAGTGGTTTGTCAAGCGGGCTGGGCTACGTGTTTTTAAGGTCAGGAAAGTGCCAAACCGGACTGACAAGCAAAACACGGTGGCCAAATTGCGTGTGCGGAAGCTGTACTGTGAGTGGCTGGCAACTGTAAGGGATACGGAGGTCTTTATTTAGTCATTGGGCAAATCCAAGATCTCATGAGCAGTGTAAAGGGAAATGTAGGAGCATACAGCTTGGGGGAGGAAATTCAATAAATAAATTATGCCAAAACATAGCTAATACATATATTTTGCGTCCCTAAAAATTTGAGAAGTATCCGATATAAAATTAATTTTTGGTGATCATTTCCGTGTGTCTAATTTTTTTTCGAGTTCAGTCTTGAATTCTCCAGGGATTCGCTTTGGAATTTCTCCAGACATTCGTTCTCGGGCCCCAAAAAATCCTCCGAAGGTTCCTCCAGGATTTTATTTTTGGAAATTCCTATAGAGATTCCGGATAAATTCATCCAAGTATTTTATCAGAAATTATCTTGGGTAATCATTCAGGTATTCCCACTGAAATATCTCCATAGATTCGTTCCGGACCTCCAAAAACTCCTCCGGGGATTGCTCCAAGAATTCCTCTAGAAATTCCACCAGGAATTTCATCGGAATCAACCCTAAGAATAGCTTCAGGATTTTCTCGAAGAATTTTTCTAGAGTAATCCATCCCATGAGGAATTCCCGGCTTAATCACTGGAGAAATTCTTGCAGGAGCCTATGGAGGAATACCCGAGGAGAAATCTCCTGAGTAACTCCTGAAGAAATCTCTGGAACAATTTATAGAGGAAACCATATAGAAATTTTTCTGGCGTAATTCTTGGTGAAATTCCTGAAGGAATTGATGGCAAAAACTCTACAGGAATCCCTGTAGAGATTTTTCTAGATAAATCCTTATGGGAGTCTCTGGAGAAACTCCTGTAGTTATCCCTGAAGGATTGTCTGGGTAAATTGCTGAAAGAATCTTTAAAGGACTCCCTGGAGGCATCTCTGAAATAATCCCTTGTAAAATTTCTGAAGAATCCTTGGAGGTATCCCAGGAAGAATCACTGTAAAGATTACACCGAAGGCATACCAAGACAAACTCCTGGGAAGATTTCTCTGTGTATATCCCTGGAATCTCTGGGAGAGTTCTTGGAGAAAATTGTGGATACCTTGGACAATTCATGAAGTTATCCCAACAAACATTTTTGCTGAATAAGTGTTGAACAAATCACTCTCAAGCTAACTTCAGTGGTATAAACTGTTATTCAGCAACTAATGTTACTTGGGATGTCTTGTAGAACATCATGAAGAATTCCTAATGGAATCCCTGCAAGTGTTCCTGATATCATTCCTGGAAAAAATCCTGAATAAATCTCCGGAATTGGAAAAATTGCCCTAGTATAAGCCCTGGGAGCAATTTTTTAAGAAAGCATTGAAAACATCTCTGCAGGAATCCTTGGAAAAATCTCTGAGAGACTTTTTAGAGGAAACTCTGAAAGAATATGCAATATCTCTGAATGGTATCCTTGTGGAGATGTTTCAGCAGCAATCCCAGGAATAATCCATGCACCAATCCTCTGTTGCATCCCTGGAGGATCTCCTGAAGGAATTGCTGAAAGTTTCGTGGAGTCCCATCGGAACTGATCCCAAAAAATCTTGTAGTAAACAAAAGTTCTTCTTGAAGGAATCTTTGGCAAAATCCCCAGTAGAATCCCTGTAGCAATCGATGGAGAAATTACGGTAGAATTTCTGGTAAAATCCTTGGAGGTATCTTCGAAGCAAATCCTGGAGAAACCTTTGAAAGAGTCTTTGGAATTGTTTCGTGAGGAGTTCTTGAAGAAATCTCTGGAGTCCTGCTTGAACGGATCTCAATAGTACGAATGTTAACGAAAGTTATAATTCTTCAACGATGAAAAATCTTTCTATGAACTATGACTAGTCGAGTGGTGTCTAATCGTTATATTATAGTAGTGACGGAAATGGTATTCAGATATAATCATTTTATGTTATGGGTTCGAATCTCTCCAGTAGAAAACATTGCTGGACTGTTCTCAGAGAATAACTGCAGAAGTTCTAATAAAACGCTAAGCTGAGAAGCAGAATCCATCCAAGTAAGGATGTAGCACCAGAAACTAAGAATTTCTTCAAAATTTCGTCCGCGAATTACTCTTGCAGTTAAGTTAGTGATTTAACTAGAAAATCCACCATGAAATCCTCAGAAAAATGGGATTTCTTAAAAAATCGTTTCATGAGGAATTTTCAAAAAAATATCATGTATGTTAACAATGCCTTACCGATTTTTAAAGGAATTTCTTCGAAAATTCAGTGGAGACATCCCTGGAGTCCTGAAAAAAAAATCTTTAAATATTTTCTTTAAAAATTGGAGGACTTTTAAAAAGAATCTTGAAAGGAGCCTCTGGAGTCCGAGTCGGAAAATATCAAAAAAGAAAATTGTATTTCACATTTTCTATTGAAGATTTTACTTTAAACAGCATTGCCAACTTAAGGAATTGAACATCTGAATGATATGATCAGGGTCACCTATCTTTTTTCAGAGGGCGATGAAATTCATAAAATTCTTATGTCATTTAAATTAAAAAACATTCACATTTAGAAGGCTGAAGTAATTTCTGAAAGTATTCTTAAAGAAATGCTTTGTTGAAATCTAGAAAAGTCATGAACGATAATTTCGGAGCGCAGTGGTTCAGATTCAAAAATTCATGGCAAAAGTTACGCATTCTCAATATTTGACAAAAATTTAACTTAGTTTCTAATAAAATTCCTTAAAAAATGTTGACAGAATACATGCAGTAATTCTGGTCGCAAATTGCCGAATAATATTTGTTGCAATTATTAAAAACGAATAACCATAAAGAAATACTGGCAAGATTATCTGCAAAAAAAACAGCATGATTTTATACCCACGATTTCTATATGGTCTCTATTTGGTTTCTACTAAGTTTATTTTTATTTCCAGTTTGGTTTTTTTTACATTGTTTCTCATGTTTTTTGCTTCCTAAAACAAGTTATGTAAAATCGCAAAGTTTCTTAAACGATACATTGTGGAACGAAGCTTTTTATTGTGCTCTAGATGTTAATCGTTATTTGACCAATTTATTGGAATCCCTTTCATCGTGACAACATGTCTTCTTGAAGATTTCAAATAAAGAGCTTTTATTTATTTATTTATTTATTTATTTCATTTATTAAATTCATGTAACTTAAGACATTCATCTTTTTTAATGTTACAATATGGCGTTAAACTAGAAAAGCACTTAATAATCTCTTAACAATATGTTCTCTTTAACAACACCTATCTACTGAAAGTTCTGCAAGAGGTTCTTCTTGAAGCTAGGAAATGAATTGATGGTTTTTATTGAAGCTGGTAAACTGTTCCAGCTAACAATGCTCCTAACAAAGAATGATTGGCTATAGTAAGAAGAGCTATGCTGAGGTACTCTATAGTTTTTTGTACGTGTCCCTCGGAAGGGAACAAGGTTTTCAAAAAGATATGGTGGAGAAGAAGTTTTAATAATCCTGAATAAATTCAAACACGACCTGTACTTATAAAAATTTACAAATGGGCATCCAATGAGATTTTTTTGCAAATGTGACACGTGTGAAAATCTAGAAAGTTTGTAAACATAACGAACACAAGCATTAAGAGCAATTCTTAATTTATCTGTTGATCCAGCCAATGCATTAGTGTATATGAAGTCGCCGAAAATAAAGTGAGGTAAAATCAGAGATTTAAATAATTTTAATTTGGTGCCTGTATCACAATGTCTAGTTGTTAGGTTTAATCTTTTCAATGATCCGTAAATTTTAGAGCACTGCATATTAACGTGAGAGTCCCATTCCAAATTTTTGTTAAATATAACACCTAAATTATTAACACGATCAACAAATTGGACTTCCAAGCCACCAAATAGAATTTGTGGTGGCTGGGGAGGAGTTTTTTGTTTAGATATCAACATCGCTTTAGTTTTATCTGGGTTGATTGGAAGTAGGTTATCTTTGGACCATTTCATAACCTTGTGAAGATCATTATTCATCAAAGATCCTGCAGAAGACAGATCGGTGTTCTCATCAGTACAAATATAAATTTGTACGTCATCTGCAAACATATGAACTGAACAGAAATCTAACACAGTTGGTAGATCATTGATAAAAAGTGAAAAAAGGAGCGGCCCAAGGACCGAACCCTGAGGAACACCGGAAATCGTTGGTTTAAAATCAGACAATTTTCCATCGCAAATCACTGCTTGATCTCTATGGCTTAGGTAACTTGCGATTAATCTTGCAGCACAATTTGAAAAATTGAACAAAGTAATTAGTTTATTTATCAGTTTATTGTGCGCAACACGGTCGAAGGCCTTAGCAAAATCAATCAACAAAAGAATAGTGACACCATTTTTGTCAATTGATTTTGCAATGTCATCATGCACCTTAATTAATGCAGTTTCAGTGCTATGATTGTTTCTGAACCCAGATTGGAAAATGTTGATATAGTTCATACGATTTACATACTCTAAAATTTGAATTTTGATAAGCTTTTCGAAAACTTTTGAGACTGTAGACAATAGGCTTATCGGTCTTAGGTTAGAAATTGAGAGAACGTTAGGTTTCTTATTGATTGGAATAACCTTTGCAGATTTCCATTGAGATGGAAATTTATTCGAAACTATGATTGAGTTGAATAGGTGTTCAAAAACTGGTAATGCAAAAGAACAAACAATCTTTAAAAAAATGACAGGAATGCCATCAAACCCAACAGCATTGGACTTGACACTGAAAATCGCATTAATGATTTCATAGTCGACTATCTGTCTAAAACAGAAGCCATTGTCATTTGATGAAAAACGAATAGTTTCATTATCATCTGTTGTAAAATTTGAAGAGAAATATTCATTAATGTCGTTCGCAGAATGTTGGCTCACTACCGGAAAGGATTCTTTAGTTGAAACACCAAGGCTTTTCACATTGTTCCACAGCTGCTTTGAAGGAAGATTCAAATTTAACTTTTGGCGATCATGCACTAGTTTTGCATTTGATATCATAGAACTGACTAAGTTTCTCAATCTTTTATAATGCATTTTATTTTCAAAAGTCTTACAGCGTTTCCAGTTGCGATAAGCAAGATCTCTGTTAATCATAGCTGTCTCGATATCATTATTGAACCAAGGATTCTTGCGAAACTTATGAAAACGTAAAGGAAAAAAAGTATCATGAAGAACTGTTAACTGATTATTCAGAATGCTTGTCAGTATATCCGGATCATCAACGCAAAAATATCTATTCCAGTTGAATCTAAAAAAATCATCGTAAAGAGAATCATGATTATAATTGAAATAGTCTCGGTACCAGTAACCTTGGTTTTCTATTTTATTAGCATAGTTTAGAGAAGCAAATAAGAGATCATGTTTAGATATTCCGGGCATTGATATTTGACTAAATCTTAACACAACATCAGGAGTATCTGTCAAAAATAAATCTAAAAGCGAACAGCCCGAATTGTAGAAAAACGTAGGTTCTGAATTGATCCTTGAAAAAGACATACTGTTTACGACATCATTGAAACACGAAGATTTTCTATTTTGTTTAAAGGGATCAGTATTGAAATTGATGGTTGATGTGGGAAAATTAAAAGTTGAGTTTTGATTATGCTTCCAAATTTTTCATTTTTGCAAGTATGAAGAGAAAAATATCCAAACTTTTTTGCAATCTACTACAGATACCACGCAAGCTTCATCCTTTTTTCAAGAATTTAGATAATTTACAAAAGGGCGTAGTGTCAGCATCAAATTGGAAAAAAATATTTTCAAAATTCTTGTTTCTTGGTTGAGTCAATTGCTTTTTTTGCAGATCCTGCCACATAACTTTTATAGGAGGATCGCCAGTGCGTTGAAATTGCCTTCTCCTCTTATTGTTAGGACGGTCATGAGTTTAACTTCATCGTCTATGAATAAAATTTCACACGTTGAGAACCTCTGCGGTAGACATTTGTACAATTACGAGTGTCACGATGGAACCCGCACCATAACCGCAAACACTATCCTGCCGACGGGCTCTTTCTTCTCCATGCTGGATAAGGATGATTTCCAACGAGGACGACGACGACGGTGATGACGATGAGGCATGAGTGCAAATTACACCGGTATGCCATCTGTCGTTGTAGCGTTGAAGAGCCAGCAGAATTGCGTCGACATCGGTCGGCGCGGTGTGAAACTAGTCGCGAAAGGGTGATGAAGACGAGGCTCGACGACGGACGAAACGTGTCCCGGTGAGTTAAACGACGAGTTGGCACCGATTGGCGCGCATTGCATCAATAAATACGGGGATTAATTTCGCAACCTCTGTGGAATATAATTTATGGTACATCGATAATAAATTACGACCGATTATAATTGATTTAGCGTGTACGCCGAGATAAACCTGTGGGCCTATATACCATCCACCATTATGCCAGGTAACAAATGATAATTCTCCCAAAAGCGGCAACGGCAATGCGTCACAGTTAGGTATGGCCATTGTGATATTGCAGATGCATTTGAAAACGGTGCATAGTGATTCTGTAGCCCAGATCTTCAATTCTTATTGTTGTGGGAACACAGCGACTATTTTTGCCGAATTCTTCATTCGCTTCCAAAACCTGTAGATTGCTAGCTGCCAGAAATCATCCTGCAACCAGGGTTGCCTCACTTAAATCTGTACTTTTTGCATGAATTATCTGCATTTCTGTATTCTTGAGTAAAATATCTGTATTTAAAATCTGTATCCTTAGGAACAGTCTGTACAGTATTTTTACTAAAGATGTAGGTAAATAAAAAAATAAATAAACATTGAGATAGAAATAAAAATTATACAACTTATTCAAGGAAATATCAATTATTTGTAACTTCAATGTGAAATTGTCACATTTCAGCATGAATTATAAAGTTTCTTAAAAGTATATATTTCAATGTTTGCTACATACAGATTCTTCGTCAAAAATATTTGAGAGAACCTTTAAAATGTAGATGTAAATCTTGATACGCGGCAACCCTACCAGCAACACTTAAATTCTGATGTAACATTTAAGAAGCGCAAATCTTGCTTGACTCTACACAGACCTGTTCTTCATGATATCTGCAAGAGAAGAAGTGTTAGACACAGTCTTCCCAAACGAACACCGAACACGTTGGTTCAGGCGGTTTCGTACTCTCCTTGTACTCTATTGTACTTGTACAAACTTATACATAAAGCTTCTCAAAACCAGTCATGAGCTTACGAATTGGCATGTGTTTGCTGAGAAATCCTTATCTGATTACCCATACATTTACTTTGAGTATAGTGCCCATATTTGCATGGTTGTCGTAACCAGCAGTACTATTATTGCTGGAAAAACGAGTTTTTGTGTTCCAAGCTGCATTCTTGAATCGCTCAACAATTTCGGTTAATTAATCTGAACATTTGCTAAAGATTTAATTCAGAGCTAACTGCAGGAAACTTTTTGATTAATTTCGTCCTCTTGTCATCTGACAACGTATACGTCAGTTTTTACGTACAATCAGAGACGTTGATGAACGATTATATGCATGAATTGACGTAACCACTAGGTCACTGTCCTAGCAAGATGGTTTATAGCTTAACTATCTGAATAAACACTAGGCAAACCGGTTGTTTCTTCGGATAAGTTGGTAAAAGGACTGTCCATTTTATAAAGTGGACGCTTTGTACATTCAATATCTTTTTGATTTATCGATGATATCGCAATCGGTTTTCTGCACATCGTTCGACTAATATTGTAAAATGTTGTGATAATAAAAAAGCCACCAAAAAAGCTAAATTTCATACTAATATGACCTAACGTAAAAAAAAACGTTTAGAACGGTCGATTTTTTGAAATATCTGTAAATAATCAATAATTATTAGAAATTCCTGGAAAAATTAATAAGCTATATATTTTGTTTTCTGAAAGAGCTTGTTCTTCGAAAGCATCATCAATCAGAAGCCTGCTGAGAAATATCAAGTTATTTTTGAAGCAAACATTTTCCAGATGTCTTGATCAGATCTGAGATCATTTTTCACCGATTTTATGAAAAACAACCTAAGCCTCCATAGAGTTGCTTATTTAGTCCCCACGTCATATTTTAAGCACAATAGAAAAACAAATGCTATATTTTCAGAAGATCTCAGTCTAGCTCTGTCCTACTTGGTCTAACACTTGCCGATTTCTACACTGATACACTTCATGTTTCATGGGCATGTGAACACATATTTTTTATGTATACTGGATGACTGGACATTGAGTACCATAGGTATTTCACGTACCTGCAAGTATAAAACAGACCCATGAATATTCCCCATTTGTGGTCCTTAGCCTTTTGTACAGTAACTCCTAACTAGAGATAGCAATACGCGCTCATTATAGTGAACGGATCTTTCAAACGGTTCAGTGGCTCAGCCAACTGAGCGAACTGAACCGAGCCAATAGAAAGAAAAGAACGTTTCACTCCCTCTTGCGCGACATGCGTCGTACCTTTTGTATTTCTCACTCTCTCATTCTTCCCCAGAAATTCACGACATACTCAGCTGATTTCTCCTACCCGAACCAAAAGAAAAAAAAAATAGATAAAGCTTTGCCAACTGCTCACTTTTTCTCTCTACCTCTGCCTGTATGCAAGTGAAGGGGGCAATTTAGTTGTTTGGTTGTGTATGCTGAGAGTGCTGAGCTGCATCAAACTTTACTTGCATGTGTGCAGTGGCGCGCAAAGCAAAGCACTTGTCACTTGTCTGCGGATCTTTTGTACGGCTCCGATTCTTTTGGCGCATCCTAATTTTCATCCCTACCTCTCCGCGGTGCCATCTGGTGTACGAGTAACCATCGGTAAGATCGGGTAATTGTTGTGACCTTGGTCGTATGCTGAAAGGGAAAGGAGTTTCTCTCTTCTGAGGGTGTAGCTGATCTGAGCGTTCATGTCCATGTTCTCCATCTTAGTGGCGGTTCAAACCAGCGTCTGTTTTGCATGTTAGGAGCTGCTGATCATCGTCCTAGAACCGGAAGTCGTGCTTACTACAGACTCCACAAGACCTGTAAAACTTCACCTTCGTTTTAAGTGTACCATACGCTGATAAGACCGGTAGTCCTCTATAGGCATGAGCCGTTGACAATGTTCTACGAGTACCTGCAAGCGCTAGGAGATTTTAAACGATGTGTGATTAGGACGAACTTTGGCGAAGAACGTGAGAACGGCGTATGGAGGAGAAGAATGAATCACGAGCGCTGAACCAAGTATCCATAAAGTCACCAAAGCTGGAAGAATATGCACGGAATAAATCTGATCCCCAAATCATGATATAAAAGTCATGAAATTCATAATTTGGTTAGGTCATGATACCAGGACCACAAATCATGGTTCCTGGAGTAATGGAATAATCATGATTCTTCATAAGCGTAACATCCAGAGTGACAACACTAAACGGGGTGCATTGCATCATTTCATTCGTTTTAATCACCCTCATTTCAACAAGATAAACTGAGAGTGTGGTATGATACGGGACTCTCAATCAGCAGGTTCTTGATTTGAATCTCGTTCTAGCTTTTTAGTTTTTTTATGTTTTCGATCATAAACAGATGCGCGACTCATGATTCTAGGCATGTGATTCATCAGTCCAAGCAATCCGCAACAAAAATATAACGCGTGTGTTGCGTTACGGCATATCATGGTTTATTTTCATAAGCTGTAACCATTCTGAAGTCATGATATCATGAGTCATAATCTTGTTTTTGGATTCTGATTTCTACCCGTGTGATGGGCGGGGCATGTTTTGAGAATGCCGGACAATCTCACAAAAATGGTGTTCGAATCCGGCCGGTGCAAGATAAAGAGGAGTGGTGTAAAAGCAGCCATTAATCCTTAAAAGCCCAAGACAAACCTTGAATTTTTAAATGACCACAATTCAAAGACTAGTAGATCAATTAATTTGAAATACATTTTGAAATAAATGAGATTAGTTGGTCTTACAATCCTTGGGTGTGACATCCCCCTGACCCCTCCCCCTTCTCTTGGTAACGGAAAAAGCGTGAACAGGAGGGGTGCAAAATTGGTTTTAAACGGATATCTCAACATCTAAATGAGATAGAAGGTTGGTGTCTTCGGCAATGTTGTTCAGCAGATCAGAAGATCTGGTGATGGAAAATCTGATTGAGAATTCATCCACTAGATGGCACTAGTGACGAATTTCTTTCAATCATCCGTATCTTAAGTTCCTTATTAGCTAGAAGGTTGGTGACTTCGGCAAAGCAGTTCAGCAGATTAAGGGCTATCTGGCGGTGGAGAGTCTGATTGAGAATTCTTCCGCTAGGTGGCGCTAGTGACAAATTTTCTTCAATTGTCTGTATCTCAAGATCCTTGATAGCTAGAAGGTTGATGTCTTCGGCAAAGTTATACATCAGATTGAAAACTATCTGATGGTAGAGGGCCTGAATGAGAATTTATCCACTAGGTGGCGTTAGTAACAAATTTTCTTCAATTGTCTGTATTTCAACTTGCTTATCAGCTAGAAGGTTGATGTCTTCGGCAAGGCTGTTCAGCATCTGGCACTGATTCGGATTTCTTGAGATACAGGCAATTGTATAAAATGTGTTACTAGCTTCATTACGAGTAGATGTTTGAAGTTCAGTTTTTCCTTATTAAAATTTTTAGCGAGATTTTGCTAACTTCAGCGAAAAAAAGGGTTTGAGGAGGTGAAAAATCTAATTGAGAATTTATTCGCTAGGTGGTTATGATGATGATGATGATGATTATGATAATGGTCCCGCCACGTACCCCTACAAAGGATGAATAAGACGATATATCTCAAGGATAATTCATTCTGATAATTTTAACGAGATTTGCAAACAATAAACGGTCTGATTGTTTTTACAAATATCAATAGCTTTATAAATTTCCATAGTACAGGTCAGACTCGATTATCCGGAGTATCGATTTTTTCCTTCTGGATAATCAAATACTTCTGATTATCGAATCACTAAAAGAAAAATTAAAATCTGCTATGAAAGAAGTTAAATATTACAGTTGACTCTCCACATCTCGATGTTCTACATGTCGATATCTCTCCCTTTGTTGATGTTTTCTTCAGTCCCTTCATTCTGCATACAATTTCCCTCTCCATATCTTGATATCCTCCGAGATGTAATTTTCATTCCCAATTTTTTCTCCATCTGTCGATATGACCATTAACTAAGGATACTAGACCAAATTGTCGTGAATCTGTAGGATTCTAGTATCCATTAAAAGTGCGTCCTTCTCGATCTCTCTTTATCTCGATGGTCCCTTCGATATCGAGATGTGGAGAGTCGGCTGTTCTTCCCTTCTCTTTACTAAGTCCAACACAGCTAAACCATTCATATTGTATAACGCAATACTAAATTATCTCAAATTTATGAAAAAGAAAACAACAAAAAACATACTCCTGATAATTGAGCAAAGAATTCCAGATAATCGAGTCGCTGGATAATCGAGTCTCCGGATAATCGAGTCCGACCTGTAAACTGCAAAAATAAAAATGGCAAAATATTGCTGGTCTAAACCACATTTTTTTTTTATAATTTTTACCAGTTGAACAAAATTGAAAACATTGCCAGAATTAATAACCCCGAAGCTATCTGTAACATTCGCATTTTCAAGAAATTACTGACATTCGTCCAGATAACCTACTACTGATGCATGACATCCTCTAATAGCCTAAATACTCAATTCAAATATAAGTAATCAAATAGTCGTTTATGTTTGTGTATCGTTTATATAAATTTAGATTTACTTAAATTCAATTTGAACTGTTAATACTTCAATTGTTTACCCTAAATTAATCTAGTAACACATTTCTTCAGTTGCCTGTATCTCAAGAATTTCGAATCACCCCTAGATAGCCCTTCATATGCCGAAAACACCAACCTTTAGCTGATAAGGATGTCAAAATACAGACAACTGCAGAAAATTTGTCACTAGCGCAACCTAGCGGATAAATTGTCATTCAGACTCTTCACCACCACTGAATATCTTTGCCTAGCTGTTATGAACTTTGAAGTAAAGTAGATCGTACATTTCTTTTTACTAGCACTACGTAGCGCATGTATTCTCAATCAGACTCTTCTCAGCCAGATAGTGCTGAACATCTTTTCCGAAAACCCCAACCTTCTAGCTTTCAAGGTTCTTAACATACAGACAATTGAAGAAAATTTGCTATTTAACGCCACCTAGTGGATAAATTCTCATCCATGCCCTCTACCACTAGATAGCCTTCAATCTGGTGAAGACACCAACCTTCTAGCTGATAAGGCTTTTGAGGAAAAGAAAATTGAAGATTCGTTTTTACTAGTGCCACCAAGCGGATGAATTTCCAATCAGACTCTTCACTGACAGATAGCCCTTGATCTGCTGAATAACTTTGCCCAAGACACCAACCTACTAGCTAATAAGGATCTTGTGCTACATATGATTGAATGAAATTCGTCACTAGTGCCATCTAGCGGATGAATTCTCAATCAGATTTTCCATCGCCAGATAGTCCTTGATCTGCAGCAAGACGAAGAGGGGCGCAACGAGCTAGATGATTTGACCAAGACAAGGATCTTAGAAGCGTGTGGCGATCGAGAAACTGGAGGCTAGCACCCATGGACCGAGTTTGTTGTCGTAACATTGTGGCCCAGGTCATGTCTTGATGGACGTAGAGCCATCAAAAGTAAAGCGAAGTAAAGTAAGGATGATAGTGTTTTCTAACACAGAAACCACCTATGTAGATATAAGCAATGAAAGCAATGGTTGACATGATACTAACGAAGGAATTAAAAAATATGAATAATGTTGCGCTTATCATATTGTTGCCAGATCTCTTATCACACCTTCAAACGACATCTATCGTTTACCGGAAGTAACTGACTCTCCAGACCTCATCACATTTCAATTCAAAATTCCCCGACCAAATCGCACTTCCCTCGTCGAAATTTGCGTGTGCAAGTTCTCCCAGTTCACCCTCGCACATGAACAGGTAGGTACAGAGACGGAGGGCGAACGTCATTATACCTACAACGCAACGACACCCCATTCAGACGATTTGTTTCCTTTTCTGTCGTGCCTCTGTTTGTTGTTTTGAAGTTTTATTTTTCCCCGCGTTCTTTTTTTTATCGTTTATTCTCTTCAACACCTCTTCAGTCATTTCCCATTAAATCGTCGAACGCCAGTCGAGGCGTCGTCCATGCATGCAACCTGGCAGCGCACAGAGGTCCAGTTTTCTAATAAAAACAAATTTCCAAACATCTTCTAGCTGAAAAACAAAGTAATACATTCAACTGTAATATCAGACGGCTCAGATCACATTAAATTTTGAAAAGATTTTTTAAAAGTTGTGACTCAATATAGCTACTTATGGTCAAAAATCCCTTATTATTATATTATTATATTTCTTCAAAACTCAACAATGTTATCTCGTGTACATCTTGTTTTCCCTACAGTTTTTATCAGCTCATTTTTATCTAGATTCAGCATTTCTTTTAAGTCTAAGAACTCGCTTACAGAAGAACTCTCTTGCCCAAATTTACTTACGCATTCCTTTTTACAATAATTTGAGAGTCTCAACATGTATGAAAAACAGAATTTTTGCTGAAATGACATAAATGTGTGAAATAGTTAGAATGCCTAATTTTTGCCACGATTTTTTTCAAATCTGGACCACTGTGCAGCGCACCTCTCGTACGCACAACTCCATCAGCACCACCAAATGGCATTCGTCTCGTTTCGTGCGAGGGAGCATTCCGTCGACGTCAGCCGTAATTATGACATTTATATTATTTTGTCATTAATTTTAATACTCTCGTCTGTGTGTATGCACGACGTCCCCATATGGAACCCTCGGCGCGTTTTGAATGACGCTGTGTATTCGGAGGAAGTGGTGCTCTTTTTTTTATTGTTCACCGGCTTGTGTCACCTTACTACAGAAAGGAAGAATGGTAGGTGATGGTAGGAAGGTACCCTACCCAGCCATTTTTTTACATTCGAAGAGAATACCACAAACGCACCACATCTTGCACGGGATGAGGAGATCCTCTTCTGGTGATGTGGAAACGATTGTAAAGTCGTTTTCTTCTGAAATCGCTGGTTGTTTGCTTCCCATCGTGGAAGCGAGTTTTTTCCCTTAATCTTTTTGCTGTAACCTAACCAACGCAATGTTCAAGGTGGTTGTCATCGCCGTGGTTTCCCGAGGCTGCTAGGCAGAGTCCCATTAGTCACATCACGCTGACAGTCAGAGAATTTAATTACTTTTCTAGGGGTTGTCGTTTCTTCTTTGGGACTTCATTTTACATAAACGTATTGCTGTTGCATGGAAAGGTTGTCTTTGAGGTTCCCCAGAAATCGATTACAACTTGATACATTTTCGCTACGGATAGGACGTTCGAATACTAAGTCGCTTTCGAATGATACGTAATCGAAGAAAATTGAACTTTATAACCTACTAGCAAAATATTGCATTCCCAATCTAGTGAATATGCCAAATCAACTGCATTTATAGTTATCTCCAAAATTAACTATAAATATTGTTGATTTGATCAAAACGTAATTATGAATAATCTTGTTTGTTCGACATTTCAACATTTTTTGTTTTCATGCACAACTTATTGAAGATAAGCATTTCGGATAATGCGGATATTCATAGACACTTTGCGTCATTTACCTACTCGTAGTAGACATCTTCATAGAGAGTAGAATCTTCTAATTGATTAAAAAATTATAAAACGAATTAATGAATATAAAACTAATAACTCCTATGTTAAGCGGATATTATTTCATGCTGCTCGGGCACCGAATCAAGCTTCTGCGTAAATAACTTCAAGGAATTCATTGGACAATGCACTAAAAAAGCATACGATTCGAAACTATTTCAATAACGAAATGCATAGAGTCGACTGTAGTTTTTGAAATTATGTACAGATAATGCACTTACATATCGGCTACGGTCAGTTCTCAAATCTGAAACGAACAATAAAAAAAATCATTAGAATCAGACTATTTTGAAATGATATCTTCTCGAAAAACGATGAGTGTCTCAATACAAACTGTATGAAATTAAAAAAAACTCTCATGTCTATCTAATCTAAAGAAAAACACAACCGTCCTCGTTCACACACCAGCAATCGTTCCACTTAATTTATTTGTCTCGCGTTTAATTGCCTGAGAAATGAGAAAAAGTCAACCAAAGTCTGATGAAACGAAGCTCTGTAGCTCCGGCCCAGGCGTTGTTGGACTCAACGCGGAGCGTGTGTGATGATGATGCCCCATTGCTTCACTCATAGGATGCGTACAAATATCCAAACCGTAATGGGGCGTGAAGATGTTCAGCGGTCAAAGTGTGAATACGTTTGATTTCTAGCATAATTTGTGATCTCGCCTTAAAAGCCATTGGTAACCGAGTGTATAGCTTGTTGTTACCGAGCAAACGAATGGATTTACACGTTATTAAACAATGATACAATGAAGAGAAGATACTCCTCTATCTCCCAATGGTGATAGTTGTCATCCTGGACTTTTCATTTGCTTAGAAACAAGAAGCTACACACTCGGTTGGTTACCAATGGCTTTTAGGGCGAGATCACAGTTTATGCGAGATTTCAATACCTTACAAATATAAGAGATTTGAAATAAAAAAAAGTATTTTGTTTAAGTGATTAATGATGTGATTATATAAGTGTGAGCTTTCTTTGCCAATTTTCAATTAATGCTTTAAATCGACTTAATTCGATTTAAATCTGACCAACCCCACTTCATTTTACGGTACCCAAGAGGCCTCGATTGGCGGCGGTGACAATAGGGTGGGGCTTATTTCGAAAAATCTTCCGTAGTCAAGATTTACAAAGTGGAAAATGATCATCGGTCCCAAAATAATATCCTGTGAAAAAATGAGAATTTTTGGTGAAGGTTTAGAGGTGGCGCAAAGGGCGTATATGCAGTTTTCCCATTTTAGTGAACTCTGAAAAATTTTGGTATGCTTTTCAGCTTGTTTTGGTGGTTTTAGGACCCTTAAGGGCAAAAAATCACCTCAAAATTGCGATATCTCCACTCCTTTAGATGATATTTGATGAAATATATTTTATGCATGCGATTTTTGGCCCTTGAATAGGTTACAATGACTGATTACTATGAACCCGAATAAGCATATGAATAGCTGGGGAGGATTCCTATGCTAGTAGAATGGAACAAGGAGCAAAGAAGAATGAGAGAAAGAACACAGAAGAATGTAAGGTGGGGTCGGTTAAACAGGGGGAGGGTGTAACTGATGATATTATATTAGAATCAACTACGGAGCCATGAAAATATCTCGGTTGGATGTATGAGATGTGATTATATGCAAGTTTAACACTAATTTAGTGTTTTAGAATGTCCGTTTGATATAACTCCAGCAATTGCTTTTATAATCTAAAAGAAATTATAGAGGGGGATCAAATCCATACAGGCTCAAAATCCGTACACTTCATACAAATAGAAGGAGTTTTATATGAAGTGGTTTCTTAGGTGTTCGGATTTTGATCCTACACGATATATCCTTATTAGGTAAATCCATAAACGATTTTTGCTTTCTAGCAATAACACTTCTTGTTAGAATTTCCACAGGAATTTCTGGATTATGATGCCATTTCAGCAATTAATTGCGTTTGGACTTCCAATACTTCACTTTCGCCACAACACCTTCAACATAACTTCGGACAAACGAAAATGCAGATGAAAGTTCAATACATCGTTCTACATCTGTATTTGAAATCGATGTATATAAACAACAGCAGAAGGAAAAAAAATCGGTAGTCAAAATTCAAATTAGTGCACAAGCAAGAGATAAACCACTTCAGGTTGAAAACCTCTCAAATAAAACCAAAATTAAGTCGCCACAGTTCTGAAACATATTTTTTAGGACAGAGCTACATGAAGGAATTTCCACAGGATGTCCTATTTATATATAAATAATTATATAAATTGGTTATGAATTTAATAGATACTGCGTGAGGATGAATTTCCAGGATGTAAATTTTGCAATGGTCCCTTTCGATAAATTGCTATCATCATTCAGAAAAAGTGGCGTGTTTTTATCTATATCTACCAGGAGAATAATGATGAAACTTCGTATGGAATTAAGAACATTTTGGCCGTTACTGCAATTTTTCCATAAAGAGTAATCTAAAATCGTATGCATGGGTCAAAAACTAGAGATGGTTTAAAAAGTGATGCTCTTTCCCTACTTGAAGAAAAATTGCTCGTAATATTTCTGAAGTAGGTAATATTAAATAGAAGTCAAGGTGTCGGACCTGGTGTAGTGGTTAGAACACACACCTCTCACGCTGAGGATCTGGGATCGAAACCCATCCCCGAGATAGCCACTAAAAATTTTAGTGGCGACATCCTTCGGAAGGGAAGTAAACCCGTTGGTCCCGAGATGAACTAGCCCAGAGATTTTTCAAGGTTCCTCAGTTACGCTCAAGACATCACTAGTTTCACCCTCCCACCTGTTTAACTCACCCCACCTTACATTCTTCTTTGTTCTTTGTTCTTTCTCTCTTTCTTCTTTGCCCTTTGTTCCATTCTACTAGCATATGAATTCTCCCCAGCTATTCATATGCTTATTCGGGTTCATAGTAATCAGTCAGCGTAACCTATTCAAGGGCCAAAAATCGCATGCATAATATATATTTCGTCAAATATCATCTAAAGGAGTGGAGATATCGCAATTTTGAGGTGATTTTTTGCCCTTAAGGGTCCTAAAACCATCAAAACAAGCTGAAAAGCATACCAAAATTTTTCAGAGTTCACTAAAATGGGAAAACTGCATATACGCCCTTTGCGCCACCTCTAAACCTTCACCAACAATTCTCATTTTTTCACAGGATATTATTTTGGGACCGATGATCATTTTCCACTTTGTAAATCTTGACTACGGAAGATTTTTCGAAATAAGCCCCACCCTACGGTGACAGTCGTTGTCAGTGGCGACCGGGGCCTTTCGTCGGCAGTCGGTCGGCTCCCATCAAAGTCCGTTTGAAGCAAAATAATATTAATTCAGCTCAAATGGCTTTTAATTCGAAACAAACAGTCGCCTCTTATTGGCGCTTCCTCCTGCTCTTGTGCCGGCCGTCATCATTCGTTCACGTCACGACGTAGGTATATCTGAGATCGTTTCGTTTCGTTTGATCTGCATGACTTGAGGCAGTCGGGAGGCATAGACTGTCGATGAATAGTGGTGACGATGAACGTATTGCAAGCTGACTGCCTATCTTTACGCCCTCAGGTACAACATCTAATCTTGGATTGAATTTGCGAAGGATACATGCGAGATATGAGAAACATGCGAGACATGAGAAACACTGTTGAGCACTTCCTATGTGTCTGTCCCCAGTATGAGTTCTCACGTCAAACATATGGACTCTCCAGCAGTATCCGGGAAATTTTAAGTTACGATGCATCCGCTACAACCTCCCTGATCTGTTTCCTCAAAGATGCTGGCCTCTTCTATAGGATCTAACTGTGGGCAGCCCGAGATCATTTTCGTTGTTATAGTGGCCTCACCACACATTAATAGGGCAAATCTTGTGCAAACACTTTGGATTTGGAACATTAGCGCAAATAGGTATACTAGAATAACAAATTATAACACAGTGAAGTAATCCGGGAACGTCAGTAACATTAAGAGATTAGCTACAAAACCTTTGGCGAGACCCCACGGTTGGGCTCGAAGACGGACCCTTATGGTTCGCCTTACTTTCCCCCGTTACACGAGTGCCCTTCAGGCACCTCATGTGGCAGTGATGAACTAGCCAAACGAGTCAAAAATCACTTTAATAAAGAAAAAAAAATGCGAGATAAAGCGAGATGAGCTAGTTAAGGTTATGCTTAGTAGTTGATGAGTATCAGTAATTTTACGTTTATTTAACTCAAACATCAAATAAAATTCTGCCGTTGGAATTGCTTTGGGACATATTTCCAATTATGACGTATTGCAAGTCGTATTTACGCAAGTCAGTTTGAAGCAAATAATTTGCTGCCTAGTACATTGAAAAGGCAAATAGGTAGCTATAAAAGTGTATTTACCAAGCTGCGTTTCAACAAAAGCACTAAAAGTTTCAAAATTTTCTGTTTCAAATGACGAAAAAGTTGATGTTCTATACGCCTAGGAATGATGATTGCAACTCCACCACATGCTCCATCTAGTCGATCATTATGAAAAACAAAAAAAAGGTCTTTTTTGAGTATGGATCCAGGTTTTTTATGAGTTTCTGTACTAACTGCATTATGTATGTTATTAGCTGTTAGAAAATTAAACAGCTCGATCTCTCTACCATGAATAAACCAGCATTCCAATTCTAAATATTAAAAAAATATAAGGCTCTATCAGAGAAATGTTATCCGATAACGATTTTATTAGTAAATTTTACACCATCTTGTACTGCTTCAGTCATTGTGGTGGGTTTGAACATTGTATCATTCATTTGATTCAATTGTTCAGTTAAAAAAATCAAAAACAGGAGGGAGACATTTCACTAGAAGTAGGTGCATTTTCTAATGATTATTATTGGGACCAGTGTCGTAAAAATTCAGCCGAATGATACCCGATCAGTGCGAAAACGAACAAAAACAAACTCCGCTAGCAAGAAGCCAATCTGACTTCGAGTGCGAATGTGACGAGAAAGAGAGTGGGTGCAACACACGCACACATTCAGTTTCACCCACTGTTGGTGTCATTTCAAAATTCAGTTTCACCTTGAGGCACTGAAATTGAAAATTGAATATAAAAAATTACAAATGAATTTTATATTACTGGTGTAAGAAAACGGGAAAGTAATGCCTCCAGTTGATGAATCATGATTGTCTTTTAATAAAAAAATACAACTTTTGCAATTTGCGGATGTTTTGTGGGGTATTCTGACGGAAATGATTTTTTTCACTAGTGAAATTGAATTTGAATGTCAGTAGTGGATGAGAATTAGTGTAGCAAAAGTAATTGAAAAACTGAATGCACGTTCTACCAGATTCGTGCATGTATTGTCAAACAAACATTCACACAAAGAAGAATTCAACGATGACGGAGCCTACTGAGGATCGGCGTTGTTGACTGTATATTGAAATATGCAGACACTGATTGGGACTATTCATTAATGAAGAGACGGAATAGAAGTTGCCTTGGGAATTCCAGGAACGAAAAACGTTACCGTTCATCTGCCTGGTACGAGCCTCGTAGATTCGTTTACGCGAAGAGCAATCCCAAAAGTTAGACTTATTGTTGCTCCCGCAAATTATGCGTACAAACTTTTTGGTTTCTTCCTTCACAGGACAGATGCTTGAACACATCACTGGAAAAAAAATACTGGAGGAATCAATTCCTGAACAAATCTCTGGAGGAATTACCAACATCTCTCTTGAAATCCTGCGCATATTTCCCTAATGTTCATATTTTTAGAGGAACCTTAGAGGTCATTTCTCCGGGGAATCCATAAGGAAATTTTGCAGGAATTCGTCCAAGTATTTGACCATGAAATTCTACGGGAGTTCTTGCAAAGATTTTCCAACAAAGTACTCTAACAGATATCTCCAGGAACTCGTCCAAGAATTCTAGCGAAGTTCCTCCGATATGTATTACAGGATTTTATTCAGGAATTCCTCCGGGGATGCAGAAATTCCGTCGGGGATTTCCTCCTAGGATCTCTCTTGATATTCATTTTCATCTGGGAATGGGACTTTCTCCAGGAATTTCTCCGGAGATATCCATCAAGAATTCTTCAGGGGTTTCCAAAGAATTCCACCGCAGATTTTTTCTAGGAATTCCTCTGAGGATTTCGTCCAGAAATTCATGAAAAAATTCCTCCGTAAATTTACTCCAGGCATTCCTTTGAAAATTATCTTAGAGCATTTATCTGGAGATTTACTCCAGGAATTTCTCTGGAGAGTTTCACCAGGATTTTTTTCCGGATATTTTCTCCAGCAATTCTTCCGGGGATTTCCTCCAGGAATTTCTCCGGGTATATTCCATAAGAACTCCTCCAGGAATTCTTGAGGAGTTTTCAACAGCAATTTCTGCGAGGATTCCGTCCAGAAATTCTACCGGAGATTTCCTCCGATTGAATTGGGAAATTCCTCGGAGGATTTTCAAGAGAATTCATTCTATGATTTTCTTCTGGGGATTTACACCAGCAATTTACGCGAAGATTTCCCTCAGGATTCCTCCGAGGATTTCAAGGATTTCTCCTGGGATAAGAATAAGAACTCCTTCCGAAACATTCTCCAGGAATTCCCCAGGAGATTTTCAATAGCAATTTATCCGGAGATTGCATGCAGGAATTATTCCGAGAATTTTTCTGGCTCCTCTGACGATTTGCTCTAGAAATTAATCCAGGGACTTCTTTCAGAATTTCATCCAGGGATTTTCTCCAAAACTTTCTCCTCCGGGGATTTCGTCTCCCGAAATTCCTCCAGACATTTCCTCCAGAAATTCTTCCGCGAATTTCCTCCAGGAATTTCTCCGGGGATTTCTCCCAGGAACTCCTATGAAGAATTTTACAAGGAAATCCTACAGGGATTTCCTTCAGAGATTTCCTTCAGAAATTCCTACGGAAATATTTAACTGGAATTCTTCCAAAGTTCCTTCAGAAATTTCCTCAGATTTGCTCCGGACATTCCGCCATAAATTTCTTCACAGTTCTATCAAGATTAGCTTCGGAGTTTCCACTAGCGCTCTTTCAGCTTATTGCTGGAAATTCCTTCGGAGCTCCACCAGGAATTCCTTCAGAGTTCCTCCGAGAATCCTACCGTAGTTACGACGGGAATTCCTTTGGAGCTCCAGCGTGAATTCTTTCGGATTTCCTTCATGTATTCTCCAGGATTTTTTTCAAAGTTCTTTAAGACTCGGAGCTCCTCCAGGAATTCTCTTGGAGGTCCATTAGGATTTTCACCTGAGTTTCTCCAAAATTTCCTTCATAGTTCCTTCAAGAAATTCTCCCGAGTTTCTCTAAAAATTATTCAGCAGTTCCTCCGGCAATTCCTTCGGCGTCTCTGCAATAGTTTGTCTTTGGAGTTCTTCATGGAATTTCGTCGACGTTCCTCCGAAAAACCCTTCAGATTTACATGGAAGATTTTTTTTGGAGAATTTTTTACAAGCCCCACCGGGAATCCCTTCGGATTTTCTACATAGTTCCTCCTGGATGTTTTTCGATTTTTTTCTAGGAACTCTTCAGAGTTTCTCTAGTATTTCCTCGGAAATTCTCCGGGATTCCATTAGGAATTCTTCTGGAGTTACTTCGAAAAATTACCCAGATTTCCACCGGGAATTCCTCAGAAAATTTCTAAGATTTTCTCTTGGAATTCTTCTAAACTTCCTCCAAAATTTCTTTCAGAGTTTCTCAAATAATTCCTCCAGGATTTTTTTTAATAACTTGCTCAAATTCTTCCAGACTTTCTACGGAAAATTCCTATGAATTTAATCCAGCAATTCCTCGGAACTTCGTCCGGATTTCCATCGGGAATTCTTCCAGAGTTCTTTCAAAAATTTCTCTGGAGTTTTGCAATAGATTCTTTTGGATATCATCCAGTAATTTTTGGAAAATTCCACCGGAGCTCCATCCGGAATTCTTTTGAATTTCTTGTATGAATTATCGGAATTAACGAAGTCACTAAATCAATCTTTTTAAGAATCCACGAAGGAACTTCTTACTGAAAACCTAGAGTAATTCTTGCAAGACTTCTGAAGAAATCATGGGAAGAAAAAACCGGAGCAGTATCTTATTTCGCCCAGAAATTCCTCCGAGGGTATCCTCTAGAAAATTGTTTTAGGATTTCCACTAGAAATTTCTCCAAGAATTTCCTTTAGGAATTCCTCCGGGGATTTTTTGCTGATTTTTTTCCAGAGATATCCTCAAGGATTTCTTCGGGGGTTTCCTCGAGGAAGATTTCGTGCAGGAATTTCTCTAGAGATATCCACCAGGAATTCCTCAGTGGATTTCCTCCAGGAATCCCTCTGGGGATTTTCTCCAAGAATTCTTCTTAAGAGTTCCTCCAGAAGTTCGTCTGGGGATTTTCACCAGGAATTCCTCCAGAGATTTTTTCCAAGAATTCCTCCGGGGATTTTGTCCAGATATTCATTAGGAAATTCCTCCACGGATTTTGACCAAGAATTCCTTTGGGGATTTTCTTAGAGAAGTTATCCGGAGGGATTTCTCCAGAGATTTTTTCCAGAAATTCCTTGAGGGATTTCTGTCAGAAATTCCTCGGGGGATTTCCAATACCAATTCCTGAGAGGATTTCGTCCAGAAATTCTTCCGGGCTTTTTTTTATAAAAATTCCTCCGGGGAAATTTCTTCAGAGTTCCTCCAGGATTAGGTTCGGAGTTTCATTAGGAATTCCTTCAGAGTTCCTCTATAAATTTCTTCCGGAGTACCTTCAGAAATTCTTTCAGTTTATTTGCTGGGAATTCCTTCGAAGCTTCATCGAGAATTCTCTCGGATTTCCTCCATTAATTGTCCAGGGATTCATTCAAAGTTCCTCAAGAAATTCCCTGGACTTCATTCAGAAATTCCTTAAAACTCATCCAGGAATTCTTTTGAAGATCCTCCAGGATTTTCTCCAGAGTTCCTCCGAGATTTCTTTCATAGGTCCCTAATAACAGTTCACACAACTACACAACCACACTCGGAAGAAAAATCAGCACACATCAGATGCGTCAGCTTTGACAACTTTCGGCGTCAGCGTTTTTAGTACATGCGTGGATTTAACGCAACGCATCTATGTGGGTTGCTTGATTGGAATCATTGCCTTAAACCGAGCTGTCAGTTAAACTTGACGGTAAAATTAAAGTTAGCGAACCATTGTGGCCCACGCTTTGTAGTGACAGATAAAATCTCGCTTTTTTGCAGAATTTGATTCACCCTTCCTTATGTTCATGGTTGCAATCATGTTGAGTGAATAAACGAAAGAGTTTCTCACTCTTCCATCCTCACTCCTCATTCCTCATTCCTCACTCCTCATTGCTCATTACTTACAGCTCATTTCTCATTCATCACTCCTCATTCCTCATTCCTCACTCCTCATTCCTCATTCCTTATTCCTTATGCCTCATTCCTCATGCCTGACACCTCATTCCTCATCTCTTACTCATTCTTCACTCCTAATTCTTTACATTTTACTTCCTCGCTTCTTATTCCTCCTCATTCCTCATTCCTTACTCCTCATTTCTCATTAGTAGCTTCTCACTATTCATTCCTCGTTCTTCACTGCTCACTCCTCACTCTATATTCATCGCTTCTCATTCATCACTCCTCACCCTTCACACCTCATTCCTTACTTCTGATCCCTCACTCTTCATTACTTACATCTGATCCCTCTCTCCGCATTTCGCACTCCTCACTTTTAATTTCTCATGCCTAACATCTCATTCCTCATTTCCTACTCTTCATTCCTCACTTTTCATACCTCACTCCTCATTTCTCACTCTTCACACCTCACTTCTCACTTCTCACTCTTCTTACCTCACTCCTCATTCCGCATTCCTCAGTTCCCATTCCTCATTTCTCACACATTCCTCATTCTTCGCTCCTTTTTCCTCACTTCTTACATATCATTCCTCACTCCTCATTCCTCATCTCTCATTTCTGGCTCCTCATTCCACATTCGTCACTCCCCATAGATTTACCCTCTCGGGGCCTTGACGTATTTCATTACATACCGTACCATTGAGCCTAACACAATAATGTCGGCTTTATTTGAATAATTCTCACAAAACTGTTTTCCGACTGTGTTTCAAGTTAGTTATTTACATTACACTGTATCGCACAATACACTTACCAACTGTGCTATAGTAGTGCCCGGAGGGAGAAACCGGCACATGCAAACACGGTGCCCCGACAGACCGTTATTATGCAAAAAAATTGTCCATCAAATCTGAGCACAGGGCTCGATTCCTGAGGTCATTCTGCACCTCTGGGCCAATTTTTAAAAAAATCCCTAGGAGAAATCTCGAGTAATGTCGATTTTAAGTTTTTGACTAAAAATTTCAATATAATCCATATTAAAATTTTGCAATAGCACTGAAAAAAAAAACTACAAAAACGCTAAAAAAATTGGCCAAACTGTTCTCAATTAGTATAACATTGTTACCGTTGTTATAATTACAATTATTTACAACTGACTTAACTTACCAGAGTGGCTTAAGTATGCTTTTACATGGCGTAAACCAGTAAGCTTAGTTTAATAAAATAAAATCAATAAATACATTTCATTATACTATTGATGTTACGTTCGATAAACGTGAAACATTCAATGCTGAATATAAATGATTAACAGCTTATTTTTCGACTTTTACACTAAATGACCAGCCCACCAAAGTCTGTCGTATTTATTTTGATTAATAAAATTTTCTTCTTTGTTCATCTGATACTACTCTTGATGTACACAGATAAAAATATTTAAATTTCAATGTAGCGTAAACAGAAGATTATAGTAAAAGTAAATCAAATTCGTCTATTGTTACAGCATCACGTTTAATTTTCAACTTAAGATGCTTGAATGTTGTATGATCGTGTACATTTAAAGAGCATTCGATTGAAAAATAAGCGATTTATCGTTGACATTCCAGTTTATTTTGATGCTCCAATTATGTACATGAAAAAAAACTAAATTTACATCATATTTTTAGCTGTGTATACGTCTAGTTTTCCACCGAGTATTGCCCTCAGCACTTTACGTAAAATATCCTGTTCAACATTCTCAGCCTCAACAGGATTCTAACTACACGGGAAACATAATTGTCATATGTCACAAGTGTTCGAAGATTAACAAAGTCTTTCACAACTTCAAACAAATCCCCATTAAGTACAACTCATTTTTATAGTTTGCACTAACGTAAGAACTACACGACATTCACGAGACGCGACGGAGACAAGACATAACACTTATCGTTCTTACAAATCAAGACAAGACATAACACTTATCGTTCTTACATTAAGTACTACTTAAGTATCAACTTCACTTGGACTTGCACTCTATATACCTGCAACGATTTACTTCGTTTTTTTTTTTTTCAAGATTCATCGTCAATCTGTTTATTAATTTCTAGGTCGCGTTCGGCTCAGTAACAAAAATCTAGCTGTTGCAAATACAATCAAGTGTAAGAATTGTAGTCGAGGAACCTTTATTTGTAAATTACATGGAATGAAAAAAGATGAGTTTCCAAATTTACTGTTTAATATAACGTTTTGTCGCTTATACTCAGCGTAGACAATCGTCGCCGTCAAATAGAAAAAGTCGGCGACGAAACTAAAAGAAGCGTTGACATCGTCACTCAACCAGCATCGGATGACGATTTGCCGCAGAGATCCAGTCACATAGGCTCGGCGCCATGACGAACAAATGCGATTTCTTCGTTCGGGAGCACCAAAACGACTAAAAATATGAATCGTGTCTTCGACAGATTATGAGTATTTTTTGCAAAAATAAACCACAAACAAAACAACAAAACGCGTCTGGAATCGAAGAAACGATCTCTCAATCGTCAACTCCACGCGCTTACCAACAGAACTATTGTAGAATCGCAATTATGTGATACCTTTCGTTGTTTGATGCGTAGCAACCGAATATACAGTAAACGCTTTCTTCATGTATGTAAGGGTAGCAAGCGGAATAAAGAAACATTTGCTCGTTGACGATTATGGGTTAAAGTTAGTCGTGCGTTCTTTCGTCAATGACGAGACGACGACCTGCCAGTGTTGTTATACTGGATGACGATGGTTTTTTTTATTTCGTCGTTGATTTTGAAGACAATGACTTTATTGGAATCGATCGCAGTTTAGTAAAGCAGGGTTTCACTATTTTCAAGATGGACATCTAAGATAAGCTTGTAATACGATTTACTCTACCCGAGCAGAAGAAAAAAACTTCTGAATACCAAACTAAGGTATTCCATACCAGATAATTTCCAATACTTACAACCTGAACGCCCTGCATAAGAGGTAAAATACCTCGAATAATATCTCGAATAACGAATACCAAACTAATAATTAGATTAGGTATTGTAATACCTAAATAATACTTGATGGATTTTCATATAAAAGTGATATTTTTCAATAGTAGTTCAATACCTTCAGCAGACCTCAATAGCTGTCTAATGAGGTATTTTTAATTGTTTAAAGATTATTTTTCAATTCCATTATAATACTTAATTGAGGTATTGACAACTGAACAATACCTAATTTTGGTATGATACCTAAATATGGTATTAATAAGTTATTCGGGAGTTATTTGTCCCTCCTCGGGTACCCAAACGTATATGGTCGCATGAGAAAAAACAGGTTCAGATGTGTTGGTGCTGAGGCAGTTCTTGATGGAAATGTAATTAAAGTTGTTGAAGAGCCATACAAAATTTGTGACGTATGATAATAATGTTTCCCGTGCAGTAAAAACACGTGTTCTAGCTGCGAATATCTTCTTTTATGGATTACGTAACCTTAAGCTGACTTCAAAGATCCATTATTTCGTTAACAACTTCGCCAATACACTTCGCGATTCTTTATCGTGAACACTGAAAAGTGTTTCGAAAATTAAAGAAATTTTTTAATAATAATGCAAAGAGAGCAACGATTAATGCAATCTTGCCTAAATGAAACATCATTGTCAATTTGCCCTGTATAAAACGCTTATTATTGGCTCTCTAAGCTCATATTTTTGAGAACAGGAGCGAAAACTATTGAGCGAATAAAATAGGCAAACTTCAGTGAGCTGGTCATTTAGTACGAATGCCGGAAAAGATGTAAATATTTCTAATTATAATAACGGTAACAATGTTATACAAGTTGAGAACAGTTTGGCCAACTTTTTTAGCGTTTTTGTAGTTTTTTTCAGTGCTATTGCAAAATTTTAATATGGATTATATTGACATTTTTAGTCAAAAACTTCAAATCGACATTTCTCGAGATTCCTCCTAGGGATTTTTTTAAAAATTGGCCCAGAGGTGCAGAATGACCTCAGGAATCGAGCCCTGTGCTCAGATTTGATGGACAATTTTTTTGCATAATAACGGTCTGTCGGGGCACCGTGGCAAAGTTAATTGCTTGATCAGCCGAATTGCAACAGGAGCCATTCCAGCGCAATTTCATCGCTCGTAACACTTTACAAGATTGACGTGTCATTCGTCTTTACCCGCTTACTTAGTTTTTCCTTGTTACTAAAACTATATGCCCATATGCTTAGTTTATATCTTCTCTAGTACCTCACTAAATCTCTACACTTCTAAGATTATTTTTTTACAAAGGCGGTGTCGAAGAAGGATTACCACCGTTAGCATTCAATAACAGGTCGAACGAAAAATCGAAGGCACGGGTCCAAACAAGGATCGTAGAGGGATCCTTTAGGTGTTTTTAAAAGCTTTCCAAGACAATTTGTAAACGAACAGTACGAGGGTACGATGCGCCCTGATTCTAGGAATGTATAGTTTCTTGAAATATTTAAGACATATTTCTTACAACCAGACTCCAAAACGCAAAAGCTCGTTTTACGAACTGATTCAATTTACGAACCCCCGATATAGATCATAAATTAAGCTTTCAGCGTTCAACAATTCCTGACGATACGATTCTCTTCATCATTAGAGAGAAAAGATGCAATACCGTCGTTTGGACTTTAAATCGCCCGAAAAAAAAAGCTTCAAAGAACGCCTTAATCTGCTGCAGGCAATCCTCTTCGGCTTCACTTTCCGACGCCGCCGCGCGCTTGATGATGATCATTCAAAGTAATTTCGCCCATTTATTTCGACTTCCATTATTCCCGCCCAAGACGGCACCAGACCAGACCGAAGATGCGATGGCTGCTAGGAAAGAGCTTCTGCCCGCTTACAGAAGAACCAACTACGAAAAGCATAATTAACGACGAACGAATCGTGTCTGCAAAAGTCTTAATGAATTAAGAACTTCTCGTCAGCCAGCAGCGCGCAGAGAGTTTTTCTTCTGGCAAGGTCTCGGTGCTCCATAAATATAGAGGACTATTTTTTGCACCGCGAAGACAGAGCACCGCCTGCAATCTTCTTCCATTTTACTATAGGTACTTTGTATGATGGTAATTTTTCGCTTCAAACCTCCCGGTACCGATCTGCAACTTGGTTGTTAGGCAAGGGCACCTACCTATCAATTAAAAAACTTCTTTCCCGACTTCGGAATAGAGCTTGGGATACAACCTACGGGAACCGATGCCGCGGCGGATGCCACTTCCCTTTCGCTGTATATAGGAGTAACAGGAGAAATTTTATGGCAATAATGTATGAAGACGTTCAAAATGGCCTGTTACACATTTTGTAAGTTGTAAGAGCATATATTATAGTGTTTTGAACACATTTTGAATAAAAAATCATCATTATGTTCCATTGTTGGTCATTACCTGTTTTTCAGTTGCGAACATCCGATAGCTATAGTGTCCCCCAGGCTTGGAACTTATTTAGAGGGGTTTGATCATGCACTGCTATCCCCGTGGTCTAATCAGAGCTGTAGCAGTATACGATAAACAGGCCCTCATGATGTGATCCAAATCATGATTGTAATAGCGAGCGATAAGTAAGAGGGCCTTTTGTTTTGCCGAGTGGTTACAGTCCATGGATACAAAGCAAAGCCATGCCGAAGGCGTCTGGGTTCGATTCCCGGTCGGTCCAGGATCTTTTCGTAATGGAAATTTCCTTGACTTCCCTGCGCATAGAGTATCATCGTATCTGCCACACGATATACGAATGCAAAAATGTCAATTTAGGCAAAGAAAACTCACAGTTAATAACTGTGGAAGTACTCTTAGAACACTAAGCTGAGTAGCCGGCTCTGTACCAGCGGGGACGTTAATGCCAAGAAAAAGAAGGTGCTCATTGAAGCTGAGAATCAAGCTCTGTGCTAGTGAGGACGTAATTCCTAAAAGAAGAAAAGAAGTAAGTTTTATCTCAATTTTCTCAGGATATAATTCGAGAGCATACCTCTAAGTTTTCAAGAAAAATTAAAGACATGTCAAAATCCCCACCAAGAATTTCGACTTATGACTAGCAATTTGGCCCAGTTACTCCTATGCACACCGTTTCATTTGCTGGATGGCTGTCAAGAAATTAAGTTTCTTTTTTAATTATAAGGTATGAAGCACTTTGCTTCTGTTTGTACCTCCTCACTTGCCCGGGTTGGGTGGAAACGGAAACCGAACGAGGACCAGGGGTGCACGTAATGATGTATTAGAACCCGAGACTGAAAAGCGATCGATAAGTGCATGATGCGGTTCAGGAAAAGTGCTTTACCATTGCAATGGTTGTTGGCGAGGATTCGAGAATTGATGGTAACTGTTGATGATATAAGGAGAAAGGGATAGAATGCATTTCGACCTTATGCTTTCAACAAACTCTGATATCGATAGCAAATGGAAGTGGAATTGAAAAACACGTATCCTCCAAAGCCGATTCTTGTATTGAGTGAAAAAAATTACATACTTTAAATCAATGACGTAAAAGCTAAAAAATCTGCTAGTTTTGTTTTGGATTCACAAGTCCAACTTAAAACCAAGTTACTCAAGATGTACAATGCATTGCGACAATTATTGGAAGGAAAATTTGGAAGAACTGAGAACTATTATTGAAAAATTCAAAAATAATAAGACCTCTGGCGATGATGGAGATCATCAAGAATTTTCCAGAAATTAGCTTATTGTTCTTGGATGATATTATTAAACAATGTTTTCAGTTGACATATTTTCTTGACAAATGGATACATGCCAAAATCGTACCAATTTTAAAACTGGACAAAAATCCTGCCTATGCTTCTAGCAATCGTCCAATCAGCTTGTTTTCCTCTATTCCAGGTAGTCGAAAATTTCTTCGAGATGGAAATTTTTCCGTCTTCCAGAGTATAGCGTATCTTTGAGCTCTCATTCAATAACTGTGGGAATGATAATCTGTAAAGCAGGCTTTGTACTAGTTGAAATGTTGCATCAAAAATAAATAGAAGATATGCTTGGAGTTATCGGTGTGTAAAACTAGGGAGAAATTATTTGGATTTCAAATTTCATTAAAAAAAAAGTCTGAATTGGTTCCTTATGATTTTTTTAACAATAACACTCAAAGGCATATTTGTAGTAATTGTTGCGATAACTTCTGGTGGAGCCCTAGACTAATATCTTTATGATAAATTCTGCTAAAACTTCGAGATATAATCCATAGAGCTGATTTTGAACAAACTTAAACAAAAAGTAATTTGTGTTGTAATTCCTTGAGGTAATCAAGATATAAAACTCAATGGAATTGATTCAGTCTCACATAAAACCTCTAGGATGCTCTATGGAACTCTGCTAATTAAATCTTTTCTGAGGAATCACCAAAAACTCAGGGAAGAATTATTCGAGGATTTTTATGAAATAAGTTATGGTGGCATTGTGAAGTTATTTCTAGAGACCCCTGAAAAAAAAAATCATGACAGTAATGTCTATAGTCATTCCAGGAAAAAAAAACAACAAACGTATTCATGAAATCTGCAAAGAATCGCCGAATATCGAAAGGTTTTTTGTCAGCTTCTTGAAATAATCTTAGAAGGAATTCCAGGGGCCAACTCGTAAATGAATACTTGGGAAAATGTCCGGAAGATTTTTCTATGGAATCTTAAGGTGGCAAATTGACAGGATATGGATATCAAACTACATCACTAAATTAGAATTAGAATCGAGCGGACGAGGGAGCAATATAGAGCTTTCAAACACAATCAATGGGTCACGAAATACGATAGCAATTTTGAAAATGAATCCCAGCCTAAATCCCAGCTGCCTATTTGCTTTAGCGATAATGTCGAAGTAGTGAATATTGAAAGTCAAAGCTGTGCCGAGATGGAGTCCTAAATCACGAACGTTATTAACACGTTGTAGTAGTTGATTGCCACTCCTGTATTCATGTAGAATCGGCTTCAGCTTGCGGTGAAAGGACATAACATAGCATTGTGACGAACTCAGTGTAACGAAGTTTGAAGAGCACCATTTCTCAAAGCTGTTGATCATACCTTGCAATCGAAGGCAGACTTCGGCCCATTGAACGACTAAATATAATTTGATATCGTCAGTATAGAAAAAGCGACTCCCTCATGGAAGAATAATTTCGACTTCGTTTATAAATATACTAAACAGCAATGGCCCTAGGTTACTGCCCTGAAGCACCCCTGACCGATTAGTAAATGCATCCAACTGAGCAGAACCAAGTTTCACACAGAGATCACGATCAGTTAGGTATGATTTCAACCATCGAACGAACTGCGAGGACACGCCTAGTTTTACTAACTTCGCCAGCAGTATCACATGATCAATGCAGTCAAAAGACGCTTTAAGATCTGTATGAGCCTCTGTACGTGCCATAAATTCTTTTGTTATTTTGACTTTTACTGTGCGCCGTGTGCTGGTGCTGTCTCGCTCTTTCTCACGGGCAACTTTAAACAGGGCGCACAGTAAAAGTCAAACGTTTTATGGCATGCATAGACTTATAGACAACATTAGCTTGCGTTACAGCATCCTGCTTCGGAAAATTCTACGATCATTCACACACGGACACGAGCCATAATTTCATCCCATTTATCCGCCTGCATTCATACAACACGCAAGACATTTATCGTTCGTGGAAGATTACGAGCCATGAACGAAAACAAGACCCCAAGTAACACGCGAAACATGCATTCTAAAAATGGTTTCAAACATGTATCAATAAAAGCATCAGTAACTTAGCTAGTTCTAGTTCCATTGCATATCAATATCGAAAGCTCATATAATTTCATTATTGTGCCAATAAACTTGCATTCCACCCCTTGTTTGACGTTTAACTTTATCGAAACAACGAGATGTTATGTTTCAAATTACCTTCAATTAAACCAGCCACAACTTGAGTTTATAGCATTCAAGTTCCGTTTCAATGCCCGCTACTCAAGTAGATTCATCCGAGTTGCGCGAATGTTGCACTTAACTACGTGTTTGACAGCTAGACGTTTGTTTGTTTCAATTCAGTTGCAATATAGTTGAGTTTCACATTACGCACCATGTAACTACGAAAACATGTTCTAGTAACCGTTTGTCTGTTTAAATGATATTTCTCATATGTTGCGCGAAAGTTTTTGCAATAAATTTAGTTTATTTGAGGTGTGGCCTAATTTCGCCAGAAATAATGAGTTTGTATACAGAAGGGTGCAGTAAAGTAACAACCAACAAGCCTTCATTAACAGGTAATGTGGTCGCTTATATATTGGATTGGCGATGCAATTGTTCGAAGAGCTGGTGGAGTAGTGAGTAGAGGAGAAGATTTATTATCTTGAGATCAAAAGTTCGATTCTCGTTTATTTTTTTGTTTTCATTTATTTTCTCTTAAGTATTTTGTAACAAATAAGCAATTTCACTTTAACATAAAAATGTTGCAGACTCCGCCTCTTGCACTTTTTGCGTCGCAATTCAGTGCAATTGTAACTTATATTTACAAGATTTTCTTGAGTTGAAACAAACTGTGCTGCTTGTGACAGACACACTGTATGGTGCCGAGCACTGTTTGTCAACACTTGTAACATTCGCTGACCCACTCTCATTCTGATCAAGAAACAGTGGCGAATTTTTTAAATTTTCTGTTTGTTTGCAACTAAAGGGGTGTTCAATGGACCAATAGATTATAATTAGGTTGTTAACCCGTATAGATCTAAGTGAGAGCAAAAATATTAAAACCCTCACTGCTCAGCGAATACTTAACGGATTCAAATAATTTTTGTCAGTATATTGGCCCACACATCTAGTTACTAAAAGTGGCCAAACGATCTCGGGAATGTTCCTATGGTCGGAGATAATCCGGTGAGACACTGGGTCAGGCCGGGTAAAAAAGGCTATTTTTCGGGACACGCCAAGTTCCTTTATTTATTTGCAATGGCAATCATTTTAATTTGCATAAATCAATAAGATCTGATATTCTACATTATAAATGAAGAGGTTAGCACCGTTTATAATGTACTGGATGTGGCCACTGGGGCTTGATGCCCTAAAGAACCGGCTATAGATTTGTTGAATACTAAACCGTTTCAATTCTCTAACAGTAGAGATCAAACATAACAGTTTACTGAAATACGTTCCCATAGGCTTGATACATATGTTAAGATACAAATTGGCCACTTTATCGTAAATTTGAGGCATCATGGGGACCCAAAAATGGTTATTTCAAGGGTCAAACAAACGCGAGACACAAGGTTATCCAATTCAATCGTTTCTCAAAAGGTTTACGCTGATGCGTTTTTCTTAAAATTCCTTGATATAATGGCCACATTATAGCCGTTTCCACAAATTATCTGTAACTTGAAATTTGCCTACCTCTAGGGGCACGGAAGTACAGTATCCTTTTCAGCCGACCTGACCCAGTAACCCATCTGAATAACTCCGGACACATGAACGTTCCCGAAATCCTTAGGCCACTTTCAGAAACTAGATATGTGTGCCAGTATACTGACAAAAAACAATATAAATCCGTTGAGTACTCGCTGAGCGGCGAGAGTTTTAGTAATTTTTCTTTCACATGGGCCTATACGGGTTAAAGGCTGCATTACCAGAAGGTTGGTCAATGGCTGGGCATGGCGTACTATTGGTACCTTGCGTACCTGAAGGAATAAAATAGACTCCTCTGTGCGGTCCTTAGACTATTGCCCAGCATTTCCTATCCCTACCTCCTCGCAGTACTGGCCGGGGTACGAAAATCCTTAGGGAAGATCGGGTAACCAAGCCCGGTGGGAACTCTGGTCGTATGCTGGCAGGGAAGGGGGGTGTTCAAAACACTGCAAATTAAAAATGAAATTTCTTGATACACAACACATTGTATATACACTCCTACACTTCATGCTGAACTACACTTTATAATATAAGAAACTGAATTAAATAGACTTGACCCGCACACCGCACCCAGTGTGCAACAAAATGCGCAAACCTGCAACACACCTAGCTGTCAAAGCGAAGCATAACAGCATAACCAAAATGTAAATAATAGCATAAGAAATAAAGTTAGTTGAATTCCGCTTTCCACCGTGTTTGAACGCAACGTTCCCGTTTTCGGTTTTTGTGGTGTCCGAAAGTACCAAGCGCGAGTTCAATTTACTTTCCACATAGTGCCGTGTGATTTGTGCGATTTCCAATGCCAAATTGAGCTGGAAAGTGAAAGAAACGAGGTTTCTGCGCTGGGAAGTATCCCACGATCTATTAGGAAGAAGAGTGGTTAAGTGCTAAACATAAATTTGGTCCTTCGAGCCGGATATTCGACCGCCGGTGTAATAAAAGTTGTCCACCGAAGAGTCTGGAAAGGCTGTAATTTGCCACCGTGAAGAGGCAATAAATTGTCAACAGTGTTGGAATTGATCGCCGTATCTGCCGGCTAAAAGTGCTAATTTGCGAATTATCGCCTCGAAGAAGAAAAATAGTGCGTGAAAAGTGATTCCCGGTAGCGTCTGTAGGCCAAGAACCGCCATCGTGGAGCCGCCAGTGACCAACAAAGGTACAATTTCCCCCCCAAAAATCCCCCATTTTGCGCAAATTACTTTACCGTGAGTGCTAGTGAACGATTGAGCAAAAGGAGTTCGTCCCCGTCGTGTGATCACCGACGGCTGGTAGAGTGTGTGCGCTACCGGTGAACAAACAAAATGGCGGAAGAAGCGAAAATGATCGAAGAGTGGCAGCAGAAGAAGCAAAACGTGATAGACTCTGTAGCGTTGCTGGAGTACTATGTGAAGAATTTCGACAAAGAGGAGACCCGGAAAGAGCAGGTCGAGGCTTGGGCTGAGAAGCTCGAGCGTTTCTACGACGAATTTCATCAAATGGCTGTCAAGATGGAAACATTATCAACCGAGGAGAATCCCATCGATTTGAAAGGTGAGCGTCAGAAATTTGATAGTCGTTATTACGTCCTGCGAGCTTTCTATTTGAAACAAATGGCAAAGACCACCAGTTCCTCTTCTTTCAATCATTCCCAACCTGCCAAGCCAATGAATATCCGGCTTCCTGAAATCAATCTGCCGAAATTCAGCGGCCGGTTGGAGGACTGGTGCGTCTTCCGCGATTCATTCCAATCTGCTGTTGGTTCGCGGAGTGATATCGGTTCCGTTGAGAAACTGCATTATCTGAAAGGTCTTGTGCAAGGTGAAGCTGCTAGGATTCTCGACCCGATTAAGGTTAGCGAGCAGGGCTACAAGGACGCATGGCGGACACTAACACTGCGTTTCGAGAATAAGCGGCAGCTCATCAAGTGTCACATCAAGACACTCTTCGATACTCCAGCGATGCGCAAGGAGTCATCCGAGGAGCTTCTGGCGTTGGTCGACCGTTTCGAGCAGCAAATCTCTGTGTTAAAGAGTTTAGGAGAACCAGCGGACAAGTGGAGTTCTCTTCTGGTTTACCTCTTGACTATTCGCCTTGATCCTTGCACGCTCCGGGAATGGGAGAGTTACTGCACTAGGCTCGACACAGACAACATCGCTTCGGTTCTAGGGGGAATCGCTTCGACATCTAGCACTACCGTTGATGAGTCAACTTCTATGCCGTCTTACGTCCAGATGGTGAACTTCCTCCAGAACTATTCTCGTGTCTTGCATGCAGTCGCCCCAGCCACAGTAGATTCTCCTTTTCGTCACAAGCCCAAGCCTTCGACAAAATCAGCAGCCTTTCCAGTAGCATCATCGCTGAAAAATCCATCCAGCCCGTTACCAGCCAGTTCCAATTCTAGCATGCCAGAGAAACCGTGTGAGAAGTGTGGTCAGGGCCATTACCTGTACCACTGTCCGGAGTTCCAAAGGTTGGATGTCGGTCACCGGACCGAACTGGTTAGGCAGAAAAACATTTGCTTGAACTGTTTACGATCATCCTCCCACTTTGCTCGAACGTGTTCGGGCACCCGCTGCCGAGTCTGCTCGAGAAAACACCACACGCTGCTTCATACGGATAGCAGCGATATCGACTCCAATCCAAGCCCTCAGTCTACTGATTCTACTTGCTGCGTAGCCCTCGATCAAGCCCACCCAAATATTACGTCCGATTCACAAGATTTCCAACAGCAACCGTCAACTTCTGCTACTTCCGTTGATCATCACCTTCGTGTTCACGACACTTCCGGATGTCCACAGTATGCTTTGGTCTCGCAATCCCAAGCCGCGATCCCCGGAACCGTCTTCCTTCCAACTGCGCTCGTGAACATTCGAAGTAGTAGAGGACGTATGATTACTGCTCGTTGCTTGTTGGACTGTGCTTCCCAACGAAACTTCGTCTCCGTCGGACTGTGCGAAAAGCTTCAGCTGCCTCGACTTCGACTACCCCAGCCTATCACTATAAGCGGAATCGGCAACACCAGCACGCTCGTCGAACATGAAGCAAGCGTGACAGTTTTCTCCCGAATTTCAAATTTTTCCGTGAAAAGCTCGATGCTGATTCTTCCGTCGATCACCGTGAAGCTTCCGCAGTTCTCCGTTGACGTTCGTGAATGGTCTATACCAGAGCATATTGACCTCGCCGATCCGACGTTCGCTGTCACCAATAGCATCGACATGATCTTGGGAGCGGCTCATTTCTTCCGTATTCTTCGTTACGGTCGAATTTCTCTCGGCAACGATCTGCCTCTGCTCCAAAATACCGAATTTGGCTGGGTAGTTTCCGGGGAGTGTGCGCTGGAAAACCACGACCACAATGATCCCCGTCGGTGTCAATTCAGCAATCCCTGTATGATCGATGAGTTGGTTAATCGCTTCTGGCAGCTGGAAGAAGTGCAACACTCAAAGGGCTGGTCTCCATCCGAGCGATACTGCGAAGAACATTTTCTCCAGAACGTCAGACGTAATTCCGAAGGCCGTTACATCGTACAACTTCCCAAGCGAGAAGAGCTGTTACCGCTGCTAGAGGACAACTGGTACAACGCTACGCGACGTTTCTACTCTTTGGAACGATCACTAGCCAAAGATCCAAATAAGAAGGCGATGTATCAGAAGTTCATTCACGAATATCTTGCACTTGGACACATGCGAGAGATTGACCCCAATGAGCGGAATAAAAAACCACGTTACTACCTTCCTCACCACGCAGTGATCAAGATGGAAAGCACAACCACCAAGCTCCGTACAGTTTTTGATGCATCCTGCCAATCCAAATCTGGTTTGTCTCTCAACGATGTCCTTCTCGTCGGGCCTACTATCCAAGACACTCTGGTTACGATCGTCATTCGCTTCCGAATTTTCGAGTTTGTTGCCTCTGCAGATATTGAGAAAATGTATCGCCAGGTGCTTGTGGCAGACCAGGATCAACCGCTCACTCGAATCGTTTGGCGCGATCATCCGGACCTTCCGATGAAGATTTACCAACTACTCACTGTCACATATGGCACTAGCTGCGCTCCATTTTTGGCAATCAGGATATTGAAGAAGCTAGCAGACGACGAAGAAGATCATTTCCCTCTGGCGGCACCAGTGCTCCGCCGCGATTTCTACGTCGATAATCTGTTGACGGGTGCCAATAATGCTTCATCTCTCGCTGCTACCTGCAAGCAGCTCATCGCGATGCTGGCTTCTGCAGGCCTTCCGCTTCGGCAGTGGTCCTCGAATAATCAAACTGTTATAGACTCCATTCCGCGGGACCTTCGGGAGACTAAAACGCTACTCGACTTGGACCGCGAAGCCTCTGTCACGACACTCGGATTACGCTGGGAGCCAGCTACCGACTTCCTTTCCTTTAAACAACCGAAGTGGGACGTGCACTCCAGGATTACTAAGCGCGAAATCCTTTCGCAAATCAGCAGTCTATTTGACCCGCTGGGACTAATCGGTCCTGTGATCTCGAAGGCAAAGATTCTTCTCCAAGGCTTGTGGAAACTTCAGCTCGATTGGGATATCCAAGTTCCCCCCGCAATCATCATTGAATGGCAAGATTTTCAACAGAAGCTCACCGGTCTTATCGATTTGCGAATTCCTCGCCATGTTCTTAGCCCAGGTTACGCACGCTTGGAAGTTCACGGTTTCAGTGACGCTTCCGAAGTAGCATACGGTGCGTGCTTGTACCTCCGTTCGATCACCTCGACTGGATCCTGCTCCGTTCGACTGCTGATGTCGAAATCGAAGGTGGCTCCGATAGACACGAAGTCGATTCCTCGCCTTGAATTGTGCGCAGCTCATCTTCTCGCCAAGCTTTTAGTCCATGCTATGGATAGCATTGACATTTCTGCCACAGTATATCTATGGACAGACTCCACCATTGTTTTGAACTGGCTCGCCGCAACACCGTCGACTTGGAAAACGTTCGTAGCTAATCGCGTTGCTGAAATTCAGGAGCTCAGCACACACGCAGTCTGGAATCATGTTCCGTCCAAGGAAAATCCAGCCGATCTCATCTCTCGAGGTATGACTCTCGAAGAGCTAACCGAAAATGTGCTTTGGTGGCACGGACCACCATGGCTAACCAGCTTGGACCTCCAGTGGCCGACTAAGTACGTTCCGACAAAAACACCTGTTTCTGAAGACTTCGAAGCCCGCAAGATCATCGTCCTTCCAGCGATTGAGGATTCTCCGAACGATCTGGTGTCTCGCTACTCCAATCTCCGTCCTCTGCTGCGAATCGGTGCTCTCATTCGGCGGTTTCGCGAGAACTGTACCCGCCATAAGAATAATCAGGATCGTCTTGTTGGCCCGCTAACCACTACTGAAATTGATCAGACCCTACTTGCTCTGATTCGTCAAGCACAACATGATTCCTTTGAAAAGGAACTCCGTCAACTATCATCCACTGGGAAGGTGGATCGCAAATCCAAGCTCCGCTTCCTGTACCCACAGTTGGTCAACGGGGTTATTAGGCTTGGCGGCCGGCTACACAATGCAAGCATTCAAGCCGATGAAAAGCATCCGATTCTTCTTCCGGCCAAGCACCGCTTAACGGAACTTATCGCTACGAGAGAACACCAAAAAACACTCCACGCTGGTCCTGGGTTGCTGCTGTCGTCCCTCCGTCAAAAATTCTGGCCTCTGGGCGGCCGGAACCTAGTCCGGCAAGTCGTCCACAGGTGCATAACGTGCACCCGTGCAAGGCCAACTCCGCTTGAGCAGCTGATGGGCCAACTTCCTCCGGTGCGAGTCACCCAAGCGTACCCATTCGAGAACGTCGGCATAGACCTTGCCGGTCCGCTATACGTGCGCTCGCCCATCCGGAGCAGAAGCTCTCCGTTCACCAAGGCGTACATTGTGGTGTACGTCTGTCTTGTCACCAAAGCAGCGCATCTTGATCTTGTTTCCGACCTTAGCACTGAGGCTTTTATTGCTAGCCTCCGACGATTCACTAGTCGCCGAGGCAAACCTGCGCGCATCTTTTGCGATAATGCAACCAACTTCGTTGGTGCTCGGAGAGAGCTAGAGGAGCTTCGAAAGCTCTTCCTGACGCAGCAGCATAAAGATTCGGTATCACAAGACTGCGCAGATAATGGAATTGAATTCAATTTTATTCCACCTCGATCTCCGTCCTTCGGCGGCATATGGGAAGCCTGCGTAAAATCCGTCAAGACCCTGCTCCGCAAGATCCTCGGCAATGCCCATCTCACGGAGCCCGAACTTCAAACAGCGCTGATCCAGGTTGAGGCAATGCTGAATTCTCGCCCCATCACACCGCTACCAGACGACCCGTCCGAAGCGCAAGTGCTTACTCCGGGGCATTTCCTGATCGGCAGACCGCTGAATGCGGTGCCCGATCCCGACTATCAGGAGGTACCTGAGAATCGACTCTCTCGGTTCAGAAGAGTCCAAAAACTCACTGGACATTTTTGGTCTAGGTGGCACAAGGAGTACCTGGCCACCCTGCAAACTCGATACCGCTGGAATCAAGCTCTCGACAACATTGCCATAGGATCTATCGTCGTTCTCAAAGAAGAAAAAGTTCCACCACTAAAGTGGCCCCTCGGTCGCGTGATCAGCGTTCATCCTGGTTCCGACGGACGAGTACGTGTGGCCACGGTGAAAACCAGCACGGGTACAACTCAGCGTGTTATATCAAAGTTGTGCCTTCTTCCGATTGAAGTTGATCCTGCTGCCGTTGCAATATCCGCAACAAACTCGCCAAAAGATGGCCCTCGCTCGGGGAACAGAGCCGCCGGACGAGATCCCGGCCCTTGCTCAGGGAATAGAGCCGCCGGACGAGATCCCGGCCCTTGCTCAGGGAATAGAGCCGCCGGACGAGTTCCCGGCCCCTACTCGGGGAAATGAGTCGCCAGACGAGTTCCTGGCCCATGCTCGGGGGAATCGAGCGGTTCCTGGTGCATCTGTAACGAGTTAAGCCTTCCATGTGGGTTCGCCCCATGGACCGGACTTAACACAAGTTAAGTACCACCTTTTCTATTATTCGTATCCAACAATCTGGCCACAGATGTTCCGCTTTTCCAGCAATCATCCGCAACCATCCATCGTGATCCCGGAGCTGGAGAGTGGCCTGTGTCAGCGCACCACGCTCGAACCCGACGCCCTTCCCAACCGAAGATGTTTCGCTTCAAGCAGAAGTGCATCCGCCGATGATTGATGAAATCGTGAAATTTCATTGGCGGCCGGAATGTTCAAAACACTGCAAATTAAAAATGAAATTTCTTGATACACAACACATTGTATATACACTCCTACACTTCATGCTGAACTACACTTTATAATATAAGAAACTGAATTAAATAGACTTGACCCGCACACCGCACCCAGTGTGCAACAAAATGCGCAAACCTGCAACACACCTAGCTGTCAAAGCGAAGCATAACAGCATAACCAAAATGTAAATAATAGCATAAGAAATAAAGTTAGTTGAATTCCGCTTTCCACCGTGTTTGAACGCAACGTTCCCGTTTTCGGTTTTTGTGGTGTCCGAAAGTACCAAGCGCGAGTTCAATTTACTTTCCACATAGTGCCGTGTGATTTGTGCGATTTCCAATGCCAAATTGAGCTGAAAAGTGAAAGAAACGAGGTTTCTGCGCTGGGAAGTATCCCACGATCTATTAGGAAGAAGAGTGGTTAAGTGCTAAACAGGGGGTTTACTTTTGCTTTTGCTTCTGCAAACCTTGAGTGTCTGTACTTTATGTTAGGAGCAGCTCACAACAGCGTCTGTTCCCCATGTCAGGGGCGGCTGATCATCGTCTGAGTGCCAGAGAAAAACTCTAAGCTAAACTGTGCACTATGAACCTCTGAACATTTAGGGAGAATGGTCCTCCGGAAATCAAGGGGGTTGGTGTCAGGCCCTGCAAGCCTGCCGTAAAAACATCAAGCAACGAATAATCAACGAGAGAATACAAACCGGGACAATCGGCAAAGACCACAGCGACGTAAAGAGACTAGCGATTGGAAGCTCGGTACGTGGAACTGCAAATCTCTCAACTTCATCGGGAGCACACGCATACTCGCCAACGTGCTGAAGGACCGTGGATTCGGCATCGTAGCGTTGCAGGAAGTGTGTTGAAAGGGATCAATGGTGCGAACGTTTAGAGGTAACCATACCACCTACCAGAGCTGCGACAACACACACGAGCTGGGAACAGCTTTTATAGTGATATGCAGAGGCGCGTGATCGGGTGGTGGCCGATCAATGAGAGAATGTGCAAGTGGAGGCTCAAAGGCCGGTTCTTCAACTTCAGCATAATAATCGTGTACAGCCCTAACTTCAGTAGTACTGATGATGATAAAGACGCTTTTTACACCTGGAGATCACCACAGCAGACAGAATCAAAAATCGACCACGTTCTGATTGATGGAAGGCAATTATCGACATTCAGGACCAGTATTGATAGACTCACACTCAAATCTCAATCAATACGCTCTCCCAGGAGAGCAAACTCATTACAGATCTGCTTCACAAATCTCACGCTGGAGATTTTGTTGCAAAATCACTCAATCGACTCAAACCGTAATAAATGATTCAGTCGCATAACCCGTCAAAAACTCGTGAAACCCAAATGTTGTTGTTTACGTTTGAAAAGATTACTATAATTTTACCAGACTAACAAGACATTATTGCCGTGTGTGAGTAAACTGTGGAAATACGAGACAATAAGTCAAAAAGGTGAGCCAACTCATCCATGATTTGTTGACTGCTGAGTTGCGTGATTGACAACTCACACATGAAAAATCTCATAGGTGAGTTATGAGAAATTGAGTTTTTCACAACACTGTTCAGGACATATCGTGGCGCTAATATCGACTCTGATCACTATCTGGTGATGGTCAAACTGTGCCCAAAACTCTTCGTCGTTAACAACGTACGGTACCAACGGCCGCCCCGGTATGACCTAGAGCGGCTTAAGCAACCGGATGTCGCAGCTGCATACGCGCAGCACCTCGAGGCTGCATTACCGGAAGAGGGTGAGCTGGATGAACCGCCTCTTGAGGACTGCTGGAGAACAGTGAAAGCAGCTGTGGGCTGAACACGTTCAATGCCCTTCCCCTCACATGCAACACTAGCAGAACCGAATTTCATTGAAAATGTATGCGTGTGCTGCGTTCGTAGTGTGGCTGTGTTTGCCATGACGGTGAGTGCATTGACCGACGCTTGGTGTTGACTCGCCAGTGCAGCATTAGTTTCTTGGGGAGGTAAGTCGTGTCACATTGGGAGCGTCTGGCTAGCGTTCCAATTGATTCTTCCGCAGGGAATATATATGGCTGCGAATCAACGAACGAGAAATATAGAATATTTACAGCAGCCATCAACGATGCAGCTGAGAGCAACATCGGGCACGTGGGACGAAGTCGACGGGATGATTGATTCGACGAAGAATGTAGGCAGATTCTGGAGGAGAAGAATGCAACGCGGGCGGTCATGCTGCAGCAAAGCAGAACTTGGAACGTTATAGACGAAACGGCAACAGCAGACCCGGCTCCTTTGGGAGAAAAAAAGCCGCCTGTAGGAGACGGACTGCGAGGAGAAGGAACACCTGTGCCGGTCGCAAGAAACGCGTAAGTTCTATCAGAAGCTCAACGCATCCCGCAACGGCTTAGTGCCGCGAGCCGGGTTGTGTAGAGATAAGGATCGGAGCATGGCAATAAAGGACGGGACAACGGAGGTACCTCATGCAAAGCTACGGTTTTTACCGTGTTTCTGGTTACCTTTTTCACTGTTTAGATTTGATTGTGCGGTCTGTTGCACAGCATTCCATTTCACTTTACTCCGTTCCATGACGGTTGAACCATTTTTAATCTGAATGATGTGAAAATTAGCGGGGTACAAATTAAAAAGTGTTCAGATTAAATGTGGTCAAATCAACGGGGATATCTGGTAGTGTGAAGCAAAAGTTAGCAAAAGACAAAGTGTGTCACTACTGCAAGAAAGAAGATGGGCAAGGAAAAGATAGCTTCTGTTGCTGCTGAGCGTAAAATGGAGTTTGTGTTTGGTATCTTGATTCTGGTGTCACCTCCCACATTCCTTGGGAAACTCTACGAGTCTAGAGAAGCGTCTATTTGCTTGGCCTATGCGAACATCGTGAAGCCAACTTGCGCTGGTACTGGACATATTTCTTGCGTGAACGGTAAACGGCCATCGTATAGTCATCTGCAGATCTTCGGTAGTGACGCATGCGTGCATGTTTCGAAGGAATCGGTTGACGCCTGCAAACCGGAAGTCACACTCCAACCGAAATTGCAGAATCAACTCTGACAATGGGCCGACCAACGTAGAGTCGTAGTAGGATGAGTCCTCCACCAGGGTCTATAGCGAAATAGCACCGGCAAATGGTCGTCATGGCGCCTGTGAACCAGAAGTTTCCCTCGGCATCTGCTCAGCCAGCTTCGGAGTAGCCTAAGACCACCGTCGGGGACTAGTTAAGTAGATCGCGTTGTTGCACCGGCAAATGATCGTCGGGGCGCATGTGAACCGGAAGCTTCCTACCATCGGAATAGCAGGAACGACCTGCCTGGATAGCATCGGTTCGGGAGATCTTCCGCTGCCGGGGAAATCTTCGTCAGAGTAGGATAGATACACCGCCGGGGACGTCGGAGCGCCAGTGAACCAGAAGCCATCCTCCAACCGGAATCGCTGGACCGACCTCGGCATTCGACTGGTCAACAAGGAGAGCTCGAAAAGCAGCAGCGGAGAACGAGTCGCCGTAGAGTAACGAAATGTACATGAGCGTCCAGTAGAAGTTTTTAGCACCCTACTTTGAACAAAAAAAAAACAATGTTCCGAAGGAAAAGCAGAATACCGTAAAATGGGGTGTTAAGGACTCGTTGGGTTTTAAGGGATTGAACTCAACCAAGTTCGACAAATCACAGAAACCTAGAAAGTCGATATGTAAGTCATCTGAAATGCTCGATTTGTTCTGAGGATTGTGAACTGCATTATGTAATAGGAGCTGTCTATTGCTATGAAATATTGTGGTTTCTAGAAATTGAAAACCTTTCAAAACATTTTTGTTCAAATTTTATGGTCTAAATACATTTATCTACAAAACCATGAAATATATTTGAGAAAAAGTCGCGTGTAAGGTAGAAGATAAGGAAATTTAATTGAGATCATAGTACAGACAAAAACTTCTTAAAATTATGTCTGGGTTTCGATTTTTAAAAACTTTTATGAAAAAAAGTCTTGTTTTGAAAATAAGTGGGGTGTTAAGAAATCATCTATTATAACTTTTCTAAGTAACTAAACTCATTAAATTTATGCCGTAATATATTTCAATATAGTTTTGAGTTGTTCCGTGAAGTTGATCTTTACGTTGCAAAGTTAAGGGATCTATTTAGTAAGACACTAAATATCACCAAATATGACTTATTTCAAAATTTGGTAAAATTGGTAGGAAAATGTAGATAAAAACTGATTAATGTGAATATGGGTTTTTCATGATGATATTTTCAAAAGTTGTTCACATTGGTGAAAAGTTTGCATATAAGAATGATTATCTTATGTCAGATGCTTTTGGAGCTATTATTTCTATTAAACATTACCTAGGTCCTGGATAAACAATTATAATATAAGGTTGTTTCCGAGCTCTTTTTGGAAAATATATAGTGTGCGGTATAGTGTGAGAGATTTCCGCTCTATATTGGAAAATTTTCGTTAGGATTTTTCTCGATCATGCCACTGGGTGTTACATGCAAATCCGTTATTTGGTGCAGAGTTGCTCGCTGTCACTATCAACGCTTAAAATTTGCTGATTTGTACAGGCCGACTGCGATACAATTCGGTTCATTCTATATAACATCAACATCATGCTGTCTACTCCATCTTCAGTGCATTGATGGCGATAGACTATGGATATCACTTATGGGTTAAGTTTAGCCTAAAATTAGGCAAATAAAATGGCAATTTATTAGTATGATGTTTTTTACAGTGCTGCAAACAGATTGAAATTACGTGTTAGTCACTGAAAAACCTTAAAAGCATGGATAATTACCACGTGATCACTCATTCTGCAGTGATTATGATCTAGATTGCTATGTCGCACAAATGCTGTTGGATGTCAAATCAAAGTGATATTGATAGCTCGCAACTGATATTGATAGTTTTAGAGAATCAGCCATCAGCTGATACTTTTTATATTAAGGAACTCTGAATTTGGTGTGGTATCAGGTATCAGAAGGCCGGCTCCAAAGGCACGTTCCCCACCAGTTGGGAGATTTGTGCCATCGCCATATTTGAGCCTATTTCATCATCTACCCGATGGGAGAGGAAAGGGAAGGGAAAGATGGGAGGAAATAGGAGTGGGTCCCTTGAAGAGGGAAGATCGCATAAGCGAAATGAGAGCATGTAGCTCCATACCACAATGGGTTCGAACAGCGCCCTAAAAAGGGCACTGCAAAACGCGTGAGCGTAAAGAGAGCCTATAGCTCATTACCACAGCGGGTTAAGAATAACAGGATGTCCTGAAGATTCAGGCTTCTGTATTCAGTTTCACTTAATAAGTGTTTACCAAGTAATTGGAATCGCATTTGCGCAAAAACTGGACAGTTACATATCAGGTGATACGAAGTTCCATAATCGGAGTCACAACTATCACACACAAATGAGTCAGCACGCTGAATATTTGCCATGTGATAGTTGAGTCGGCAGTGGCCTGTCAACGCTCTGACCAAGAGACTGCAATTCTGCTTTGACAGATTTGTTAAATACTTCGCCACCTTTGGAGATGGCTCAGTAATATACAATTTTGTTTGACGACACGACTCCAAACTATTCCAATATTGCTTGTGCTGAGTTGCCGCCCAAGAGTTTATCTGAAGCTTCACCCAGCACTTCGAAATTGGAATAGCCGGCTCAGGGCCAATGAAGTCATGCGATGCTCCATCGCGAGCTAGCTCATCAGCCAATTCATTTCCAGCGATGGAAGAATGGCCAGGTACCCATACAAGGTTTACAGAGTTGACTGAATTCAGTTCCTCAATTTGAGTTCGACATGCGATAACAAGCTTCGACCTTGAGTTGGCCAAAGCGAGAGCTTTTATAGCAGCCTGACTATCTGAACAGAAGTATATGACTTTACCCATTACGCGCTGTTGAAGTGCTGATTGCACTCCACACATAAGAGCAAATATTTCCGCCTGAAAAACGGTGCAGTTTCTACCAAGTGAGTAAAACTGATTCAGCCTTAGCTCACGAGAATATACTCCTGCACCAGCTCTACCTTCAAGAAGGGAGCCATCAGTGTAACATACTATATTGTTTGATATACTTCTTTCCAAATAGCCAGACGTCCACTCTTCCCGTGAAGGGAATTGTGTGGTAAATGTCCTGTAAGGAAAGTTACAAGCAATTGTGAGATCACTTGGAGCAAGGACAATTTTGTCCCAATTCACCAAAAGTGGAAACAACGAAGTGTGTGTAGATCTACGATTCACTGGATTTTTCTCCAGTAGATCCAGTACCCATAAACGGTAAGAGCAAGAAAGTGCTTCTTGTTTAAGATATATGTGTAGTGGCGCAACGTCGAAAAGGGCCTCGAGCGCTGCTGTGGGAGTTGTAGAGAACGCACCAGACATCGCCATCAAGCACATCCTTTGGAGATGGCCCAATTTTGATTGGATTGTTCTCACTTCGCCCTTTTGCCACCACACAAGACATCCATATGCCAATATTGGTCGAACAACTGTTGTGTAAATCCATTTGATATATTTGGGTTTGAGGCCCCAAGTTTTACCAAAGGTTCGCCGGCATTGACCGAAGGCCATGCAAGCTTTTTTGACTCTGAAATCAATGTGAGGTGTCCATGAAAGTTTGGAATCTAGAATGACTCCGACATACTTTACTTGATCAGTCACATTAATCTCAGTGCCAAAAAGACGTAAAGGTCGAATTCCATCGCGGTTTCGTCTTTCCGTAAAAAGAACAATAGATGTTTTATTCGGGTTAACCGAAAGGCCATATTGGCGACACCAACTCTCGACTACCTGAAGAGCACTTTGCATCAGGTCGAATAGGGTGCTTATGCACATACCAACTATCAGAGCTAGATAGTCGTCGGCAAATCCATAAGTTGGAAAACCGCAATTATTGAGTTGCCTCAATAGCGTATCTGCTACGAGATTCCACAAAAGTGGTGACAAGACTCCCCCTTGGGGGCATCCGCAAACACTCAATTTTCGAATCGCTGATTGACGCTGTCTGTTGGATGTCAAATCAAAGTGATATTGATAGCTCGCAACTGATATTGATAGTTTTAGAGAATCAGCCATCAGCTGATACTTTTTATATTAAGGAACTCTGAATTTGGTGTGGAGCTTTATTTAAAAGGCAAATTGGACACTTACCCTATTCACACTTAAAGCTTATTGAAATTACCCTTCTTTTGACAAGTCATGACAAGATTGCTCTGCACTGTTCTAGGATACGAATACTGCATATAAGTATACAAATCTTTTCAAGACAATTGTGCGATGCACTGATAACTTGCTTGAAAATAGAATCAATAGGTATGAGAGATTTAGCAGTTAGGAATAGCGTTTTCAGGAGTTCAAACTTGAATTATATTGAAATAATATCATCATTACATTGAACAAGACCTTTAGAGTTGAAGGGACACATCAACGATGTTGACCAAAATATTTTGTTTTGCTGTTGGCAAAATATAGTTTTATATACAAAGCTCAAATTCCTTAACACCCCATTTTGCATTTTCGCCAAAAATCACTCATTTTTATGATTATCTCAGAAATCTGCCATAGGATCGTCTTCATTGTAATTGTCTTTTGATATACACGCCGGGAGAATGGTAGCACTTATTTTGTTTAATTATTGGCATACTAGAAGTTGCTCGAATTTTAAGTGGAATTTTTTTTTCATCCCTTAACACCCCATTTTACGGTACTCTTGACGCAAAATCCGTGAAGTTAGTGATGAGAAGGCTATGAGGAGGGTCGAAAGATATATCATTTCTTGCATGTGCAGACGGGTTAAATTACCATAAGTAGAGATGCGCAATTTTTGAACTGCGTTGTGCAAAAGAACTCATCATTGAGTGAAGCGAGCCAGGAATTAGTATGGCTTCTGAAGTTGTTAGATGATTTGGATGAACCATACGACGGACCTGTGAAAGTGATGGAGGATAACCAAAGCTGCATCACATTTGCTAGCTCGGAGCGAACAACTCGGCGCTCAAAGCATATTGAAACGCAGCTGCAGTATTGTCCAACGGAAGATATGGTAGCTGATATTCTGACGAAGCCCCTTGGTACGATTAAGCAAAGGAAGTTGATGGATTTGTCTGCAAGCGGTGGCAACAAATGTTGAGGAGGAGTAGGGTAGAAGTACCAATTATGGCTATAGCACCAATTATGGCAATAGTGGGAACAAAAAGAGATTTTTCTTATTGTTTCACTAGAATATAACGGCTAATATTCACAGGAATGATAAACCTATTTGTATTTGATGGTAACTAAACCTTGATGAGATCATTCGTGCAATAGGCTTCGAGAAATGAACATTTGAAAATTTTGCCTCACACATATGTCACCTTCTTAGCAGTTTGTTAAAGAACATCCGTTACGAAATTTATGTTTTCATCCGGAAAAACTGCTTCAGCCGATAAACGTATATTGTCTAATGAAAACAAATGAATAGATTTAGCTGGTGAGCAATCAAATCTACTGTTTTAAGTTGGAAATCGTGTTATTTCCATTATGTCGATAACTGGTACAAAGAGTGTATGAGAGCCCAATTATGGCTATACTCTGGAGGCAGTTTGTTTACATTTTTTGATCAGTGAAATAAAAGAAGTAAAGCTATTTTACGGGTGACTTCCACGACGGGACGGTTCGGTGAGGCATTATCTTTATGTTTTGTACTCAATTACTAAGATTTTTCAATCACACGTTCGAAAACGTTCGCAAGCGGAAGATGCTAATTTTATGGTAGAGAGGGGTTTTCAGCGACACTCGATTTTTGAATTTTCCCTACTTTTTCGTTAAAATTAGGCACTGGAAAGGTAAAATGAGTTCATTAATGCTGTTTTGTATAATAATTTGCATTTTCACTACATTTAGACTCATTTTCAAAAAATAATTTGCTCACATGAACCCATTCAAACAAATTGATTTAACATCTATTTAACACATTTTTTTTGAAAATTCTATGTGAAATTACTTTATTACATATTAGCGTAGCATTATCATTCGCTCTGGATGGCGTTTGAGTTCATTTCGTGCAATTATTCGATAGTCCATAATTGGTACACTTTTATGTCGAATGCTAGGAACACTATTGCCATAATTGGTACAAAGACAACGTTTTTTAAAACCAATTTTTTGAAGCTAAAAGTAAATTTAGTACTAAAACTGTTTATTTCAACTGTTTCGCAAAGCTTCAAACTAGTAATTAACACTAACAAGTCATGCTTACGTTTTAGAAAGGCGGTTAAAACTTGATTTTTATCCATCCAGTTGACATATTGCATCCATAATTGGTACACCTACCCTATTGGAGAGAAAATATTCGTGACACTTCTATCCTGTGTACGACTCGCGTGCACACCCCTACGCCCACAGCAGCGGGCCCCAAAGTGTAATGCAATCGCCATCTTATTATCCAATATTAAATGTGCTCTCGCTGTGTGGCGACTTAATTCCACTGCAACATACGTCCCAATACTCACATACAGTACCGGACAGAATAAAGTACGCATTGGCCGTTTTTCCATACAAAATGATCTAGTTTGGAGTCTTATATCTCGGTTTCTAGTTGTCCGATTGACCTAAAATTTTCATCGCAGCTTGAAAGTAACCTCAAATTTGCTAGGCTAGAAATTCATAGTTTTTCATTAACGAACTTTTAAGTTATCGCAAATCTCAAATTTCGAAAAAAAAATGACAAAATTTTAAAGTAAAAATAATTTTTAAATGAAAATATTTAGAGCAATATGTCCTTCTGCAAAAATGTACAATTTGATAAGACACACAAGTTTGCAGAACATCATTTTTCGGTAAAACTGATTGTTTTCAAAATATTTTCAAAATTAAATATTGCGATTTTTTGCAAATTGAGAGATTTTCAATAACGTAAAAGATTGTGTTTCAAATGCAGTGATATTTTAATTGAGTATAATCTATGTTATATCTAGGCTGTGGTGAAAATTTCAGATCAATCGGACCACTAAATGCTGAGATTCAGATCTCCAAACTTGACCATTTTGTATAGAAAAACGGCCAATTTTATTCTGTCCAGTACTGTATGATATTTTTTAATTCATAGACAAATTTGAAGAATCTTCTAGACAGTCGAAAACTAGTTACACCCAATAGAACATCAACGCTATCCCAAGTGTCCTGTTGATTACTTGTGTAGCAATTCATATCGATGGAGTTCTTGGAACATATAATGGAATGTATCTGTAACGAGTAAGTATAAATTGCATTTATACAGCTGTATATCAATAATAAGGGTAGTAAACACATGACTTGTGAATAAGACTATCGTAGCAAAACCAGATTTTTGTGAATAACTACTGTAAAACTGTATTATATAGCAACCTTCGATGAAATACATTCTGAGAATTATAATGATATCTCTGATCCACAAATCGATGCATGCCACGATTGTACATCATCATCAAAAACGACGATAATCTATGCATCCACATCCCCATTAAAAATGCTATCGGCACTCGCATCTATCTGCCTCACAAATGCACGCAAATGCCACTTCACAAGCAACCTTCGTGATCTAGACGATAAACATTCTCGCAAAAAAACGGCACAAACAGAAATTATAATGAAACTCAAACACGGTAATTATTAGCACACGGGCCGATTATCTGGCCTTAGTCACTCTCACTCGTCGATTTTCTTCATCTAAATGCTTTCGTTTCTTCGTTTAAGCGCGCAAAAACTTTTTATCCACGACAGCAGTTAGCAATCTTCCCACCAGCCAGCGCTTGAAATGCCAACTCGATAATCTCCATCGTCCGGATATCTCCAGCCTGTGCCAAACACCCATCGATGACGCTGAACCTTTGCCGGAAATTTTAATCCGAATCAGCAAAATCGATAGCGTAAAGCTTTTTAATTTCTTGAGGGGAAATCCATGTATATTTAGTCCCATAAGCACAAACTCAGCCGTCAATCGTCCATCGGAAAACGACTCCCTCGAGCGTCAAACGAGCCAATCATAATGGGATTAAGAAGCCGGGAAAAGAACGTAATTTATTCAAATTGTATAAAAATTATAATAATCGGTTGTGGGTTATGGGAAGCAACAAATTTCGGTGATCCTACAAGTTTGACGCCACACGCAACGGTGGTATCCAAGCAAAATGAGAACGAGATAATCTCCGATTTCATACTCAAATTTGATGACACATTGATGATGACATTCGAAAAGTACCAAAGCCAGATCGATACCTATTTTATTGTTGCATATTAACTATCTATTTTAAAACGATAATGGATTAGTTTTGAATATCATCGGTGTATACCTTCTACCTGTATACCATTATGTATTCAATAATTGAAATTTCAATTACAAAAAAAAATCCAATTCAATTTGAGGAAGATTCACACCGAATGTTTCAAGCGCGTGGTATAATAAAAGTGTAAGCAACATGATCGATTTCTTTTCATCAATCCCCTCTTCTGTGATAAAAAGTTAACAATATGCAAGTTTCGTATCATTTTTGTAAACCAGTACGCAAAATTGCATCGCTGCCAAGAGTTCTGAGGTAAACAAATTCAATCAAACTAGCAGCTTGTCACCTTTATTCACGGAAGAGAGTATCGATTAAGATGAATCGATCATGTTATTTACGCGCTTATTCCAGCATACGATTGGTTTAACATTTGCTTACTGCGCTACTAAATTCCAATGAATAGCTTGTCGTTTGTTTTACATATGACTCAATGCAATGGAATGAATAAATTGGAAACACTGTCATCGAACTGACTGAGAGGTTTCGCATAACTTTTATTTATTTAAATGAATGGATCAAATAATGAGTTGTCTGGACAGTATCGCTGGTTATTCAAAATGGTGGTTATATATACGTTCCCGCTCATCTGAACAATTCAAATGTATAATGACAGTACATTGTCTGGAATAGTCATACTGGATGAATATGTGAAAGGCAGCCTCATCAACGTTTCCATGCCGTATCATCAATACACGCATAGAAAAAGGTGTGGTGAAAAATATCGTATAACGGGAAAGGGTTATGGTCCTACTCACAACATGTTGAAAATTATAATTTTGGTAAAAAATATTTCTTTATGATGTGTATGCAGATCCTTAATAACTATTAAGTTGCAAAATGATGATTTTGTTCAGCACGAATTGTACATTTATCCAACGAGGCTCGCCGAGTTCTGCATCTGTGCGATCTGAGCTATAGAATCAGATGCTATGGCAGAATAGACTAGGATATTTGGCTGATGCCTCCCAAACAGTACTGAAAAGTGCTACTTTTCAGTACCGGAAACAATGCTGAAAAGTAGCACTTTTCAGCATTGTTTTTTTTGGTAGGAAAAGTAGGCCATGGAGCAAATTATCAATGAAATGTTGATTAAGGTGAAGTAGGCTGTCATTGAAATTTGTACGCGTCGTTGATGATTGTTGCTAATTCATCTCACGATTTCGAATCAAAGAAAATCAATTGGTTTTGCACTGACTCAGCTGAAAAAGTATCAGCATACTACATGCATGTTAGCGCATATAGTGATACTTTTTCAAGTCAATACAAACTAACAAGACTTTGAAATGCAAACTGAAAAGTCATCATTATTGCCAAAACGAATGACGGGCTACTTAGCCTTAATGGTTGAGTTATTTAACCTTCCTTAGTTCCTAACAAAAAGTTACAAATTGAGATTTAGGGTCGTTTTCGACCCGAAAATTCAAACAGCTCGCAAAAATAAGTGTGTTGGTCGAATTTAGTTTTGCTGGGCTTAAATGAAAGGCACACATGTCTAGTTTCAGAAACGCTCCTGGAGACCCGGATTTGATAACTGTGGCCACCAGGAACCTGCTACACCTAAAAAAAGCGCTTTAGAGACTCTTACTTTGACAACCTGTAGTTCGTAGCTAAAAAAGTAATCTGAACCGTCCTCATACGTGGACTATGAATAGAGACTTTCAAATAACTTAGTAATTCATATCCGGTTCCGGTTCAAACCCGGAACATCCGATAAGTTATTTTCCATAGCAGTTTTGTATATGTAATTCACATCGGTACTATTCGGTTGATGGATATTCAGGCAAAAAAATTCTCTGTAATAAGGAACCAATTACCCGCGCACATCTCCTGAAAAATTCGGTCCAGTATGGTCCATGCGGAACCGGTTCTTGGAGTCCTGGAAGGTGGCAATTCGATGTAGTTACTCGGTTTTATGCCCCAAAATCAAATGAATTGTGCCCAATTCCTTACGATTTTTTTTATGTTTGGATGTATTTTGCCAAAAGGTTAAATGGATAGCTTTTGAAGTCTATTTGGAGCACCGGAATGGCCACCGAGAAACCCATCATATGGGATCACTATGTTTTAGCATCAAAAGTAGGCATGCGACGCACAGTGATTCCTCTCCATACAAAAGGTGGAAAAAAGTCTTCAAAAGGGTTTCTCTTATTCTAATGATCCTATTGAGGATTTTTAAGAACTATTTATCACCATCGCATGGTTGACCCATTTTAGGGGATTTTTTCATATATCATAATTCTTTGTTATCAACATGTGATATTGGCTTCGTCAAGCTATACGCCACTTGAGCCCAGCTAGCGAATAGTTTGAAAATAGATTCCTTTAGTATCGTTGTATTAGTATCTTATAAAATGATTTTTCATCAAATATGTCTTTTTATAGGCACCCAAACAGAAAGTGTGTACATCATTAAAAGCAATAAAAATACAAATTACAAGGTTTTTCTTGGAAAACAATGAAATAGGCGCTTGGGACAGTGTTCCAATTATGCGTATACTGTATGTAATTTATGCAAATCAAAGCTCTTTTGACCAGAAACAACTTTCCCATCCATACCAAGGTGCTCGAGTCTCATAATCTTCCAGTTTTGATTTTTGTCTCGCATCTCCATACATTCAACGCACTGTGCGACGGCGCAATCTTAATGATTTTGAATACATGTGACTCTTCTAGTTCAATTATAGATAAATGACCACTCTGGCTATATGTAACCACCGAAATAACCCAGGAATGACCACCAGTTATATCTATACAGCCACGAACAACTGATCTAGTGGGTCACCGAATTCCGTGAAAATTTGCTTATTTTTTCGTTATCCGAAATAAGGATACACGTATTTTTGGATTTTTTTTATTAGGGTGACTATTGCTGTTCTCATTTTTTCTTGAAAGTTCAGAAAATTTAATGTTTACTGTCAAATTTTTAGCGATGCACATTTTTTTAGTTTTTGAGATATATTTTTTGAAAATTAAAAAATATTCATTTTTCATCGGCACACACTATAGGTGTTAGCGCATTAGATTTTTTATTTAAAAAAAAGTCATAACTGTTGAACAGCTGAACCTATTTCCAATCTTTTTTTTATGGAATAAAAGCTTAAGATTTCAACTTTTCAGAAAAAATATATAGTTATATATTTTTTCCGAAAAGTTCAAATCTTAAGCTTTCATTCCATAAAAAAAGATTGGAAACCGGTTGAGCTGTTCAAAAGTTATGTTTTTTTTAAATAAAATATCTAATGCGCTGAGACCTACAGTGTGTGCCGATATAAAATGACTGATTTTTTATTTACAAAAATATATGAAATTTTGACAGTAAACGTAAAATTTTCCGAACTTTCAAGAAAAACATGAGAAATGTGTTGCAATAGCCCTACGAAAAAAGGGAAATTTTTGTTTTTTTTTTCAGATAAAAAACATGTTTGTGAAATTTTATATTTTTCTTGAGAGATAAAAATCTTTAGCTTTCATTTCGTTCAAGAAAATTGAAAATCGGTCAAGCAGTTCAAAAGTTATAATTATTGAAATTTTTTTTTCAAGTCGCGATTTTTCTGGTCACCCTTTTTTGGAAATGGTCACCCTAATCAAAAAATACAAAAACACGTGTATCCTAATTTCGCATTACGAACAAAATAGCAAATTTTCACGGAATTCGGTGACCCACTACATCGGTTTTTCATGGAATGGCTGTTTGAGAAAGTTTGGCATGAACTCCGAGTTTACATTCTTTGGAAATAGACTTATATAAATACATTTTTTTCCTATTTGCAGAAATCCCAAATAAACTTTTTAGGGGGGACAATTTTTTTAATATTGTGGTAGGAGCTGTAGAAATTTACGGCGAAAATATTGACGTTATTTTTTTAGAATGCTAAGTATCTCATGGTGAAATCCTTATTGTTTGATTTAACTGAATCATGATGGAAAGTTTTGCATTACATCGAAAATTTGTTGAGGAATTTCTAATGGAATTTCAGATATCAGGAACCATACGTATAAGAATTCTGTAGTTTTTCGAAATTCCTAAAACTTACCTTTTCTTGTTAAATTCTTAAAGTTCAATTTAATTTCTTTAAAATCCAAAAACAAAGATTTGTATTTGGTTCTTCAAAAAAGTGTCGAAACAACTCACGAACTTCCTAATCTCTAGTTAGGGCGCGTTACCCCTACGCCATGAGAGGACTCATGAACGCAGAAGTTAACCTGAATTCGATTTCAGCTCAATAATGTCCGTAAGCTCGATGTCCGTGTGACATGGCAACATTTCCAGAAACCTGAAATAAATTTCCATATTACCAAACATTGCCACATGGATGCTAAATGCATGATTTGCGAAGGCATTGACGTTTGTCCTATGGAGGAAGACACCAATTTTTTTTGGGATTGTCCTTCTCGCCAACGAATTGTTGAGGCTTATACCAGGCAGATGAACGGCAACGTTTTTTGTAGCCAGAATTCCCCGGCAAAATCTCCAACGATTCTCATTTTTCAGATAACGAACGTTACAAATTCCATGGTTGAAGCAAAGGGCATTGCAATACCTACATGAGAAGAAAAATTCGAATCCGTAACTATAGACGATGATCTTAAACTCTTGACCCGCCTTTAGAACGTGAGGAGAAGACGATTTCAACACAAACGCGATCCTGCTATGAAAATTATATGGCAGGATCTGCAAAAAGAAATAAAAAACGGTTTTCTCAATTAGGAAACAACAAAATTGAAATAAATTGGGCCCTGGCTCTATGCTCTTTCGGAAATTATCGAAAATCAGAACCCAATTCCGGCCTTGAAAGAGGAAAGCAAATAATTACTAACTAACTGCAGAAAAACTCAAAAGGTTGCTATGCAGTTTGAAAACGCGCATAATATTAATTTAGGATTCACTAGTCCAATTGAAAATCAAGTTTCTCAGGACTCCGAAAGCATTCTCAACCAAGAGAACATTTTAGAAAATTCCTGATAGACTTGAAAGGAGTAGCAACTATTATGAAAAAAAAAAATCAAAAACACAAAAGTTGATATATTTAACTTGTGTTTGCATATTTTCCTTAAAAATGGAATGCCAAGGTCGTACCAATTTTAAAAGCAGGCAAAACTCCTGCATAAGCTTCCAGCTATCATCCAATCAGTTTGCTCTCAACTATCAGTATACTTTTTGCAAAGGTAATTTTGAACAGAATCGATTAACGAAATTCAATGTTTGCCAATGAACAGCTCGGATTCCGCCATGAACGTTCGAACACTCATCAATAAATTTGATACGTTCCAATAAATCGGAATGCTATTCTACTGGTCTTGCTCTTCTAGACACAGAAAAGGCATTCGAAAGTGTTTGGCATGATGGCTGGGTCGCCATCTGCCAATTCGTACGCTTCAGGATAATTATTAGAAGTCCAGGTCTGAAAAACTTCCTGTTAGAGCTGCTATTCCTCAAGGCAGAATTTTGGGACCAATATAATAAAATATTTTCACATTTAACTTAACTGAGTTACCTCAGGGATGTCTAAAATCTTTGTTTGCGGATGCCAAAGGACGAAGCCTGCGTGTCATCTGTAGTAGATTGCAAAAAAGTTTGGATATTTTTTCTTCATATTTGCAGCAATGGTAGACTTTTCCTAATGCTTATCTTTATTATTAAAGGACTGCTCTGAGCCCATGTTACTCCAATGCGGTAAACAATTATTATCATCCCGCTTGCCAGAATTACATTGTTATCGCTGATTGGTTGAAATTCAGATGAATTAATAAACCACTTTATCAGTACTCATTTGATGACCAATCCGATTGGCAACAAAGAGGCTTCTCCATCACAAATGGATAACAATTCCCGGACATATCGTTCCAGAATCGTGTTGCAATTTGCTACTTTTTAATATCAGTTGCACATTTTTTCTCTTGTTCGCTCTGCATCGTTTGTCACTATCTGCACCACATGCCTGCATTCCCATCGCAGTCATCATCGCGTCATTATAACAAGCATCATATGCATGATGCACGCAGGTCAACCCGTGCCACAGTGGCGCTAAACTGGATAAATCCGATGGTAAATAGAATTCTTGCGTTCGAAACCTAATGTGTATGCAATCTCATAGCTTGATATCTAGCGTTGACAGGCTCACACTCAAATTTCAATCAATGAGCTTTCACGCGAGAGCAAACTCAATAGAGATCTGTTCAGAAAATCTCATGCTTGAGTTTTTCGTGCAATATGACTCAATTATACTCAAGCCGTCAAAAATGATTCAGTCGTGAAGCCCGTCAAATAGTCTTGAAAACCGAGTGTTGTTGTTTTCGTTAGAAAGAATTGATATAATTCTACCAGAACAGGCAACCTTTGCTTTAAATGAGTAAACTGTGGAAATACGAGACAATGAGTCGTACAGATGAGCCAACTCATCCATGCTCATATGACTGCTGAGTTGCGGGATTGACAACTCACGCATGAAAAATGTTATTTGTGAGTTATGGGAATCTGAGTTTTGCCCAATATTGTTGGTATCGATCACATTAATATTGATACCGTGGCTTGTGTAATGCTATTTTCTAATTAGCCCTGTATCTCAGGATCACATATCTGCTGAAATTTTAGTTGAACTACGTTTAGGAAGGTGAACTTCTATCTCTGCCTTCAGTTTCTGTGCAAATGTTTTCTTCAAATTTTATCCAAGAACAGACTTTTTTCTCTAAACTTATCAAAAATGTCATCTGTGCGTTTTTTGTTCATTTCCATGAAGATATCTTTCAGGTTCAAGGGAATTTAGTCAATTTTCGTTTTCAGTTGAGGATCACTTTCGAGGTTTTGTACGACCTTTGTATGAAGACGCACCACTCTGCGTCTGGCGTAGCAAAACCTACTCGTTCGCTCCACTCTTCCTGTCGCTCAGACTCGCATATATTGTGACTGTAATTACTTCAATCAAAATTACTGGCATCAAACCAAATGGAAAACAGAACTGCAATTACGAACGACGACGAATGTGCTCTCTGGTGAATTATTTCCACCCTTCTCCCTACGTACCCAGCCGCCTTGTATCCCGGGAGTCATCCGGAATGTGCGAGTGCAGAGAGGCTTTTTCACTGTACTTTCCGAAATTATACGTCGTTTGTTGTTCCCTCGTCTGCGACAAATATGACAGTTTCAGCAAACGACAGAAAAAAAAAACCGTAATTATGCTTCATATTCGCCGTCGTTGACGTTGTTGCTCTTGATGTGTTTTCCAAATCATTAATTACTGCTGGAGCTCTGCGCGAGCAACATCTGTCTGTTTAATAACCGCTGAGCTGATTGAGGGGCAAACATTGCAGAAAAATGTACTTTTTGCTGATCTTGTCGTGAAAACCTGTCCACACTTTGGAAGTGTTCGAAAAAAAAATATCAAATATTGACCCAATGTGAGGGCTTGACTAGAGAAACTGGAGATGCCTGGTCATCACGCAAATTGGCCAAGCTGCGGCGACACACTTAATTGCAAATTATCGATAATTATTGGTGCGAGTTTATTGGTCATTTATTGTGCACATGTGGCAACTTTTTTTTTAATTTTCAAACCACCACGTTGCTAAAGGGAAATTATTTTGATTAAATAATTATTGGCGTTTGCTACTTCGTTTTCGACAGTTTGATAGACATGAGACTATCCTATGGCTAGACTACGCTACTGCTTCATCATGATGAGTCATGTCTGTTTGTCCATGACCGTGTCCATGGACTGATGGATTAAAAAGGCTACTCATCACTATACTTCTTAAGTTGATCTTCAATTCCTGTGTTTCGCTCAATCCTGACATTACGTATTGTAATTCATGGGCTTGCTATATATTATTTTATTTCGTTGAACGAAGGCAAATTAGTTTCGATGTTAATAAAATATGCTCCTTTCAAATCTCTGTTCTGCTCCAATAGGAATTTCAGTTTATTTAAACATATATTGAAAATACTTTGTATTAACAGTTGGACAACCTGGTATATTTCCAGATCATGTCCAACTGTCCAGTTTGTATCAAAGAAGCACGAGTACCAATCAGTCAAACTTCTTTGCTTTTGTTATGATTTGCACACGTCGAAAACTCAAATGCTCAACAACCGACCAACCAAGTGGTGTCTCGTCCTAAGGTGCACTTGGAGCACTACACAGTCAAAGATTTTCAAACTAATGAATTGAAAATATATTTTATAATTCTCAATACATGCAACATTCATAATATAGCCCACAGACCAGCATTGACTCCGCCCCCAAGTTGGTCAAACCGCTTTATATTGATGCAACCGTTTGACCAACTGTCAAAGTTCGTTGCAGCAACACGATATTTCTTCGCATATTTTGAATGATCTTGGCAAGTCTAGTGGTTGGTAAATGGCTGGGCATGGCGTACCATTGGTACCTCGCGTACCTGAAGGAATAAAATAGACCCCTTTGTGCGGTCCTTAGCCTCTTGCCCAGCAACTCCTATCCCTACCTCCTCGCAGTACTGGCCGGGGTACGAGTAACCTTAGGGAAGATCGGGTAACCAACCCCCGTTGGGAACTTTGGTCGTATGCTGACAGGGAAGGGGTTTGCTTTTGCTTTTGCTTCTGCAAACCTTGAGCGTCTGTACTCCATGTTAGGAGCGGCTCACAACAGCGTCTGTTCCCCATGTCAGGGGCGGCTGATCATCGTCCGAGTGCCAGAGAAGGACTCTAAGCTAAACTGCGCACTATGGTCTTCCGAACATTTAGGGGGAATGGTCTTCCGGAAATCTAGGGGGTTGGTGTCAGGCCCTGCAAGCCAGCCGTAAAAAAATCAAGCAACGAATAATCAACGAGAGAATACGAACCGGGACAATCGGCGAAGACCACAGCGACGTGAAGGGACTAGCGATTGGAAGCTCGGTACGTGGAACTGTAAATCTCTCAACTTCATCGGGAGCACACGCATACTCGCCGACGTGCTGAAGGACCGTGGATTCGGCATCGTAGCGTTGCAGGAAGTGTGTTGGAAGGTCAATGGTGCGAACGTTTAGAGGTAACCATACCATCTACCAGAGCTGCGGCAATACACATGAGCTGGGAACAGCTTTTATAGTGATGGGTGATATGCAGAGGCGCGTGATCGGGTGGTGGCCGATCAATGAGAGAATGTGCAAGTTGAGGATCAAAGGCCGGTTCTTCAACTTCAGCCTAATAAACGTGCACAGCCCTCACTCCGGAAGCACTGATGATGATAAAGACGCTTTTTACGCGCAGCTTGAACGCGAGTACGACAGTTGCCCAAGCCACGACGTCAAAATCATCATAGGAGATCTAAACGCTCAGGTTGGCCAGGAGGAGGAATTCAGACCGACGATTGGAAAGTTCAGCGCCCACCGGCTGACGAACGAAAACGGCCTACGACTAATTGATTTTGCCGCCTCCAAGAATATGGCCATTCGTAGCACCTACTTCCAGCACAGCCTTCCGTACCGATACACCTGGAGATCACCACAGCAGACAGAATCGCAAATCGACCACGTTCTGATTGATGGTCGGCACTTCTCCGACATTATCGACGTCAGGACCTATCGTGGCGCTAACATCGACTCTGACCACTATCTGGTGATGGTCAAACTGCGCCCAAAACTCTCCGTCGTTAACAACGTACGGTACCGACGGCCGCCCCGGTATGACCTAGAGCGGCTCAAGCAACCGGATGTCGCAGCGGCATACGCGCAGCAACTCGAGGCTGCATTACCGGAAGAGGGTGAGCTGGACGAAGCCCCTCTTGAGGACTGCTGGAGAACAGTAAAAGCAGCCATCAACGATGCAGCTGAGAGCAACGTCGGGTACGTGGGACGGAGTCGACGGAACGATTGGTTCGACGAGGAGTGCCAGGAGGTTTTGGAGGAGAAGAATGCAGCGCGGGCGATCATGCTGCAGCAAGGGACCCGGCAGAACGTGGAACGCTATAAACGGAAACGGCAACAGCAGACCCGCCTCTTTCGGGAGAAAAAACGCCGCCTGGAGGAGACGGAGTGCGAGGAGATGGAACAGCTGTGCCGGTCTCAGGAAACGCGTAGGTTCTATCAGAAGCTCAACGCATCCCGCAACGGCTTCGTGCCGCGAGCCGAGATGTGCAGGGATAAGGATGGGAGGGAGGTTAAGGATGCCATTCACCAGCTCAAGAACAATAAAGCTGCAGGTAAGGATGGTATCGGCTGAAAGGCACAATCTGGGAAACAGAACAGCTACCGGAGGAGTGGAAGGAAGGGGTAATCTGCCCCATCTACAAGAAAGGCGACAAGTTAGACTGTGAGAACTTTCGAGCGATCACCATTCTAAATGCGGCCTACAAAGTACTATCCCAGATCATCTTCCGTCGTTTGTCACCCGTAGTAAACGTGTTCGTGGGAAGTTATCAAGCCGGCTTCGTTGACGGCCGATCGACAACGGACCAGATCTTTACTGTACGGCAAATCCTCCAAAAATGTCGTGAATACCAGGTCCCAACGCATCACCTTTTCATCGATTTCAAGGCGGCATACGACAGTATCGACCGCGTAGAGCTATGGAAAATCATGGACGAGAACAGCTTTCCCGGGAAGCTCACGAGACTGATAAGAGCGACGATGGAAGGTGTGCAAAATTGTGTGAAGGTTTCAGGCAAACACTCCAGTTTGTTTGGATTTCACCGGGGACTACGACAAGGTGATGGACTTTCGTGCCTGTTGTTCAATATTGCGCTAGAAGATGTTATGCGGAGAGCCGGGCTTAACAGCCGGGGTACGATTTTTACGAGATCCAGTCAATTTGTTTGCTTCGCGGATGATATGGACATCGTCGGCCGAACATTTGAAAAGGTGGCAGACCTGTACACCCGCCTGAAACGCGAGGCAGCAAAAGTTGGACTGGTGGTGAATGCGGCCAAGACAAAGTACATGCTAGCTGGTGGGGCCGAGCGCGAAAGGGCTCGCCTAGGTAGCAGTGTTACGATAGACGGGGATACGTTCGAGGTGGTCGACGAGTTCGTCTACCTTGGATCCTTGCTGACGGCTGACAATAACGTTAGCCGTGAAATACGGAGGCGCATCATCAGTGAAAGTCGGGCCTACTATGGCCTCCAGAAGAAGCTGCGGTCAAAAAAGATTCACGCCCGCACCAAATGTACCATGTACAAAACGCTCATAAGGCCGATAGTCCTCTACGGACATGAAACGTGGACGATGCTCGAGGAGGACCTGCAAGCACTTGGAGTCTTCGAACGTCGGGTGCTTAGGACGATCTTCGGCGGTGTGCAGGAGAACGGTGTGTGGCGGCGAAGGATGAACCACGAGCTCGCCCAACTCTACGGCGAACCCAGTATCCAGAAGGTGGCCAAAGCTGGAAGGATACGATGGGCAGGGCATGTTGCAAGAATGCCGGACAGCAACCCTGCAAAGATGGTGTTCGCTTCCGATCCGGTTGGTACAAGAAGGCGTGGAGCGCAGCGAGCTAGGTGGGCGGATCAAGTGCGTATCGATTTGGCGAGCGTGGGGCAGAACCGAGGATGGAGAGATGCGGCCACGAACCGAGTATTGTGGCGTGAAATTGTTGATTCAGTGTTATCTGTGTAGATGTTAACTAAATAAATGAAATGAAATGGCAAGTCTAGTGAGTACCCAACTAACAATTCAGAACCACAAACAAACATGCATGTTTAATCATTGTTCAATAATGGTAATGACAGCTGAATAAAAAATTTGCTCTATAAAGAGCTGAGAAGGTGCTTTTTTAACACAAACTTAGGTCAATGTTCAACGTTATGCATTAGAATGAACAAAAGTTGAATCGCCACTTATTAAACATTTCCAAAGATTCTCATTCGACTAGTCAAGATCGTTTTACTAATGAGCTGAACAAGACATGTTTCCCCCAATTAAAAAGCCAATATTCCACTAGACAAATGTATATGTATAAAAGGATATTCAGAAGACGAACTAACGTTTTACTTGCGTCGCACTTCAGCTATTTCCACATGTTTAACATAAGCATGAATAAGATCTGAATAAGTATCTTATCAAATCCTAATTCAGCTTCAGTGTATTATAAGAACAGTTGATCCAATAGAGGCCAAAATGACGATTAACAAACACATTGTTCAGCAATAAATAAGCCTTGTAAAAGCGATCACACTATAGCTAAATTTCATAAAATGGACAATATATCCAAAATTCGTGTTGAGTTCCGAATGCATTTCAAAGCTTATAACTTATGCTTTCTCAAAATTTTTAAAATAGCTGTTCAGAAAATAAACATGGTCAGCCTCCAAAAACGTAGAATTATTTAAAAAAACAAACATTTTAGCTAAGTATTCCTAGCAGGAGCGAAGTACTGACAAACAAAGAGTGATATTGACTTGATTGACATAAAAGATCTGAAGAGAACATTTTCAGATCTTTTATACATTATATCTATCAAGTTAATATCACTTTTAGCTATCCATATTATAGTTTGCTATTGCTAAGCTTCTTTCGCCTGCTCGAGATGTTGTTCCGTACAAGAAAAGTGGAAATTTTTTGACAGAATTGATTAAATAAATTTCTATAGCGAGCTACATTTGACAACTGAATAGTGCGATCCAAAAGAACGATTTACTTGGCCATTTCTGAAAAAAGTCCCGCGTGTCAAGATATTCGAACATTTTTCTATTCAGGCGCATAGTCCTCAGAACACTTCAAATGTTTTAAATATATTCATACAGAGGACTATTTCTTTAATGCATAAAACTCGAACCGCTGCGCTGTCTGGTTCTCTAGATTTGTGCTTTTGAAAATTTGAGCATGGATGCATGTTCACCTTAATCATTTCAGACAGATTTCACTTTGTGTGAATAAACATTATTTTTGACCATCATTGACATAAATTTTCTCACTGTGCGCTAAAAATAGCTGACTGAACGCAGCTTGGATCAGCAGTTTCAAATTAGCGTACCATGTGTTGATTAGACGATGTCGAATAGAAGCTCAAACATGATCAATATTCAGCTATGAGAGGTTTATATTTTGTACTGAACGATGTATTCATCAATTCTAGGATGGCGCAGATGGCAAGGTATGCTGCGATTTTTAAATATGGTTGTTATATCATGATAATTGTGTACACTACATTTGAAGCGCCAAGAAAAATATTTTTTGTTTTTTTATTAAAACAATTATTTTTGGACTAGTCGTATAAAAGCTAAACTAAATGCTTGTAAAACGTTTCAAACGCTGAAAAATAAAGCTGGAATTCAACGACATGCTTTAAAGTTTCTCCAAATTTGTGTAAACAACGGCTGAACGAAGGTTGTCCATGAAAATTATTAAAATGTTATTAAACATGATGCTGAATAAAACTTCCATAATAGTGTTTGTTAAGTGAGTGAATGTTAGTTGGGTATGCGATTGTTATTTTTTTTTAATTCTGTGGCTGTGGGGGAGAATATTTCTACGATTTTTGGGCAATAATCGTAGCAAGGAAGAACAGAATTTTCAGAATTTGAGTACCAAAAGCATGAAGTATTCCGACAAAGCTCTAAAATTATTAGAAGTCTCTGACGGGGATTGTTTTGAGCAGTCATCGATATGGGAATGGCTTTGGGAATATTTTCAAACATTCTATCCAGAAACTTTTAGTGGTTTCGTCAAGCTATTCTACTTTGAAGATTGTCCAGGAATCCATGGGTTATACTAGAGATTCTATCAAAAATACTTCCTTGGATTTTACTAGGGATTTTATCAATATCAATCTAGAAATTTATACACAGATTTCACCAGAAATTCCTCTGGGGAAAATTCTTTAGGTGGCATTCTTTCAAAGATTCCTCTCCAAAGGTTCTCCTACAAATTATTCAGGATTTCCTCCAATGATTCCTTGAAAGATCTATTCAAAAAAATTCTCATTAAATTTATCCAGTAATTCTGTAAGACTTACTCCGAGGCTGCCTCCAATAATTCCTCCAGAGATTGCTTAGAAAAAATCTTCAAGATTCCTTGAGGAACTCCTCTAGAAGTTAGTTCCAAGGAATCACATCACCATCTCTTTCAGATACTTCTCAAGGGATACCTCAAGAAATTCATCACCAGAAATTCCCCTAAAGATTTCACCAGGACGTTTTTCAGGGCTTCTTCCTAGGATTCCTCTTCAAATTCCACAAGAATTTTCTACAACGATTCTTTCAAGCAATTTTTTTACAAACTCCTCCAAGGGTTAATACAAAAACTTTCCAAGTGATTTCTTCAGAAATTCATCCAATGCTTCCTTAGAGAACTTCACCAAACAATCCTCCAAAGATTTTTTGGCATTTCTCCAGTAAAACTTCAGGATTTACTGAACGAATTCTATCAGGATTACTTTTTTTTCCTGCGATTTCATCAGGAATATCTCTACAAATTCTTAAAAAGATTGATCAAGAAATCCCTCCCAAGAAATTAAAACAGGAATTCCATTCATAATTTCACCAGGAATTGCTCTTATAAAAAAATCATCCAGTGATTCCTAGCAATTCTTCCACAGGTTCCTCCAGAAAATCATTTACCGATACTCTCTGAAAATTCCTTCAAAAATCGCTCCAGAAATACTTGCAGCAATGTACTCCAGGCACTATTACGATGATTTTACACCGATTTTTCAATTTTTTTTTTTATTAGAGGTTCCTCTTAATTTTTTGAGAGGTTCCCCCAAGTTATCCTACGGTTTTTTCAAGAGAATCTTCAATAAATTATTTTATTAATTCCACCATAGTTTCCTTCATAGATTCTTCTTGAACCTCTGAAGGGACACTACGAGGCATTCGTCCTGGGATTTCTGTAGGAATTACTTCTAAAATCTACCAGATGTTTCTCCGAGGATTCCTTAAGGAATTTATCGATCAATTTTTTCCAGTATTTCTTGAAGGATATCCCCAAAACATCCACCACGAATTACCTTAGAGAATCCATTAGAAACTCTTTTGGGGATTGCTTTAAAAGTTCTTCCAGATACAAATTAAAAAATCTCTCCAAGGAGCTCTCTGAGAATTTCTCCAGTGATTTCTTTGGTGATTCCTCCAAGGATTTCTGAAGAAATTGCTTCATGGAGTTTTCCAGAAATAAAAAACTTCCAGGTGTATTTTTTTAAGGAATTTAACCTGAAGACATTCAGAGAAATGCTTTGTTTAATTCTCTGAGTAAATATCAGTTCATTCCCTCGAGGAATTTCTGATAACCTTAAAGGGAAATCCTAGCAAAACTTTTGAAGTATATTATGGTAGAACTTTAGGCGAAACTCTTTTAGATTTTTCAGGTGGAAATTCTAGCGAAACTCTGGCGATATTCTCATTTTTGCCCCAAGAAAAATTCCTGGTCACATTTGAATCTTTTGAAGTTTTCCTGATGTAAATCCTGGAGAATTAACTGGATGAATTCCAGATGAAATCCACGGTGGTGGAATCCTTAGATGAATCCATGTAGGATTTATGTGGCGGATTTTTAGTTGAAATCATTAAACGAAATCCTAGCGGAATTTTCCAAGGAATTCCTGGTAGAATTACTGAAGGAATTCTCAGAGAAATCCCTGAAGGAATTTCTGTTTTGAATCCCAGGGGGAACTCCTGGCATGATATACTGGTGGAATTTCAAATCTCTGAAATCCTTTTATGGAATACCTGGTGATTCTTGTAACAAATTTCTGGTAAAATCGGTAGAGGATTTATTGAAAACCCACAAGAATCCCTGGATATATTCCGACTGAAATTACTTGAAAAAATCCGGGGGAATGCCTTGAGAATTTTCGGGATTGATTATATAAGGAATTCCGAGACGAATCCCTTGATGAATTCCACGACAACTGTTGCGAATAAGAACACAATTAAAAGAAGAATTGTCATGACAATCACAGAGCGCAATATTGTTGCAACCTTTTCAACTCGCGATTAATCAGTAATTTTAAACACAAAACCAAAATTGTTTTATGGATGCTGTTTGATAATGTGTCAATGTTTACCAACACGGAGAAAGTTCTCGAAAACTGCAATGCGAAGCCCAGAAAATCGCCGCGCACGTGGTGATCGATCTTTGTCATATTCTGTTCAGGTGATGACAAACTCATGTTGCGGAATAAAATTGTTGCAACAAGAATAGGAGGTGACAATGTCTTTGTTGCTGCGTGTTGGGTGACAATTTATTCACTGTTCTTATGTAATCCTTGGAAAAACTTCTGATGTAATCCCTGGAGGAATTCCTGATGGAATCATTAAAGAAATCTCTTGAAAGAATTCCTTGAGGAATTCCGGGAAGAAACTCTGAAAGAACTCCTAATGGAATCTCTGAAGGAACTCCTGACGGGAACCCTATAGGAATTCCTGATGAAATCCCTGGATAAATTCCTGGTAATATGCGTGGCGGAACTCTTTATAGAATCCCAAGAAGAAATCTTGATGGAATTCCTTGAGGAATCCCAGATAAAATCTCTAGAGGAATTCCAGGTGCATTCTCCAAGGGAACTCCTGATGGAATCCCTCGAGAAACTTCTGAAAGAACCCCTCTAGGAATTCCAGATGTAATCCCTGGAGGAACGATTGATGTAATCCCTAGCAACTTCATAGAATCTCTCGGGGAATTCCAGGATGAATATCTAAAGATAATGCTAATAAGATCCCTAAAAGAACTCCTGGTGTAATCTCTAGAAGAACTTCTGATGCAATCCCTGGAGAAGTTTCAGGTGGAAACTCTGAAAAAATATCTCATGTGATATCTAGAGAAACTCCTGATGGAATCTCTCCTGTTGAAATTTCTGAAGAAATTACTGATAAGATTCCTAAAGGAATTTCTGATGGAATCTCTGGAGGAACTCCGTATGCAATCCCTTTTAGAAATCCTAATGCATTTCCATGAGGAACTCATGATAAAATTCCTTTAGGAGCTCCTGATGGAATCCCTGAAGGTATTCCAAGTGGAATCTCTGAAATAACTTCTGATGGAATCCACGGAAAAACTTCTGATGGAAATGCTTGAGGAACTCCTGATGGAATTCCTAGATGAGTTCCAGGTGCAGTCCCTGAAGGAACTCCTCATGGGATCTCTTGAGGAATTCCAGATGGAATCCCTAGAAGAACATCTGATGAAATCCTCAAGAGAACTCCTTATGGAAACCCTAGAGGAATTACCGATGGATTACATAGAGGAATTTGCAATGGAATCCCTAGAGGGATTTTTGATGGAAACCCTGAAGGAACTCCTGATGGAATCCTTCGTGGGATTGATGATTGAATCTTTAAAAGTACTTCTGATGGAATTCCTGCACGAACTCGTGTTTAATTCGCTAGAATAACTCCTGATCCCTACAGGAACTACTGATGAAATCCTAGGAGGAAAATTTGATGGAAATTCTGGTGGAATCTCTGAACGAATTCCGGGTTTAATCCTCAAAATAACTTCTGATGACAACTTTTGAAGTTCTCCTGATGGAATACCTGGAAGAACTTTCTAAGGAAGGATGATGGACGCAAATAAGATTGAAGCAAAGCACACCGGAGACAGAATGGGAGTTGCCTGCTGCGGCAGGAGTTTTTATATTTTATTTGAAACTATTGAAACGGTTATACGAAGGAAGACAATTTAAAGGGGAGGGGCTAAAACTGCCTGCTACAATATTGGCATAGGAATTTACTAGGGCCAATCCATGCGAATTCGTTAACTGAAAAATGAGAAATTTTAGAGATGCTGCCTGGGAAATTCCGGCTACGAAAAATGTTACCGTTCATCTGCCTGGTACGAACCTCAACGATTCGTTTGCGAGAAGAACTATCGCCAAAGTTAGACTTATGGTTGCCCTCGCAATTTACGCATACAAACTTTTTGGTATCTTCCTTCACAGGACATACGTTCTTAACATGAGAAGAATCTGCGCAAATAATGTATTTAGCATACATGCGTCAATGCTTAAGTAACATTGGTAGCTTAATAACAGCTTATGCAGCTAAAAAAACTGTTTAAAAAGCCTCCCCAAGTAACAATGAAAGCTGAACAGCAAGAGTATTTGCTGAATATTGGCTGATCAATGGTGTACAAGGCAGAACACCGTGACAGCTGAACAATAATTTGAAGAAAAGCTTATTAAACACTCTTATTCAGCAGTATACTCAAAGCTGAATATTGAGTTGAACAAACTATTTTTCATCTACAGTTTTAGCTTTTGTTCAGCCAACCTGAATGATATTGATTAAAGATTATTTAAAGCTTTAATCAAATCAACAGCCATTTTCGAAAAATTGTTCACCTGTATGTTGATAAAAATATACATACCGAAATATATACCTACATTGGGTCGAACACTAAATTAATTATTATAAAACTGTTTCATCGAACAACACATTTTTCACATCCCGAAGCAGACATGCTGTAAACGCACACGGGCCTATCATTTGTCGAAAAAAATCCTGAATCCGGCATCGATGACCTTGTGTAACAACAAGATAGAACACTACACTCGATGACGCAGATTTCTTCGTAACATTTTTAATTAACTGTACGAAATCGAAATCATTACCAACTTGCGTTGACAACAATTGAATAGCAGAAATTAAAAATTACCGAGGATTCTATTTTGAAACAAAAATCACAACACACTTTGATAGCTAACTCAAGTGTTTTTGCATAGCGCTGTAATCACTTCTTCAGCCTCAATGCAGCCTTTAAAATAGCCCTTATTCAGACAAAACAATATGTTAGTCCCTTGCTGTTGATGATGTTCACACAGTCTCATGTGGAGCAGATGTCAAGGTAAGTGGTTATAAATCAGCGAATCCCAGTTCAAATCTCAATGGCACATATTTACTAATATTCATCTTTAAATTCCAGCACTTTTCTACACTATGTGTTTGAAATAGTTAGATGCGTTAATAAAACCCAAAACTAAAAACCTGAAAATACTTTTAAATTTTTTTTGGTTAATTGTTGAATAATGGATGAATAAGCGATCGTTAAGCTTTCGAAGGTTGCCATCTGTTCTAAAAATAGAATTATGGTTATTGAAAGAGGCCTGAATAAGCGCTTGCTAGACCTTTATTCAGCCTTCTATATAGCTTCAATTAAGCTTAAGGCTGAATAAATTCGCCAGAATTAGATGTTTAACAGCTGAACAACAGTGAATGCAGGCTATGAACAGCTTTTGTTCAAACAAAGGCTGAATTGAATTAGCTATAAAAGCGTTTGAGCAGCTTCAAATTGTTACCTTTTTAGCTGAATCTTTTTAGCTGAATAGTACCATGACCTCACTTTTGGCACCGATGGCACTGATTGGGGTTTTGAAAATTTCCTCCAGGGTTTTGGAAATGTTTCCTTGTCACAATATTTATCATTAAGATTACTTATATTATTCTGATTACTTTTGTTCAAGTGAACTAATCAATACTCTTGAGAAAGCCCATCAGAATACTTTCGGATTGAGTTCTCTTTTTTATAATGATTACTTGTACTGGAAAAAATACAAGTAAATCATATGTTCGATTTTTGATCTCTTCAGGTGACTTATAGCCACTTGGAAGGCCGACTTTGAACAATCGTTAAGTTTTGTCGGCATAAGTAAAACAAATGAGCTTCTTTTCTTTAAAATGTGTTAGAAGAAGTTGAAGAACATTAAGAGTTTCCGGCAAAATGCGGTAGTCTCTTTTCTTTGCGATTTGGAATGAAACCTTGATTCTCCTAATGGAGTTCAAGATCTCCTGCCTGAGCAACTGACCACGTTTGGCAGCACTCTTTGTTTCCTCACTTGAATCAAATAATCTGGGTTAGATGCTGCTCCGATTTGATGTTTGGAAAATTTGTCTGAAGCATCGAACTGATTCCTCAGCTCGAAGCAATTATCAACATTAATCATTTGATCCTTGGAAGAAATCTCACATCCTTGGAAGAAATCTCCTTCCTTTTATTTGTACCGTAATCCGGGGTAACATTGATCTCTTTTTTGAATATTTCTTAAATATTTCGTTCGAAACTGCAAATCTTGCAAATTTCATATTTTTAAAACAAGTACTGCCACCAATAGCTCGTGACTATGTACTGTATTTTGTTTTTTGAATGATTTAAGCTTGTTTATAAAAATGTTTTAAGCGATTTTTTGATTTAGCTGATATGGGGTAACATTGATCACCTATGTAAACAATGTTCGGTAATATTGAAAATGTCGTTACTTACTTAAATCATGGTCCCCGAAGCCGAATGTGAAGGCCAAACGCTTACAAGTCATTTACTTTTTGAGTTATTTTAAAATTAAAAACACCTCGAACCACGGAATACGCCTAAAGGTAGGCAATTTCCTAAGGGAATTCTATATTCTTAACAGTAATTCGTTAATGTTGCCTAATTGAGCATACTTATGAAAGTTTTGACAACAGAATCGTTTTCAGCGATGCCATTTTTAGTAAGAACTGCATTTTCCTTGCTCATATAGTTTGCAGCACTTATGTGAGACATGAATGTTCGGTAGGGTCATCATTACCCATTGAAATAATGGTTTCGAAAAGTTGACAAATTTACGCATAAGGTTAACTCAATTCACGCAAAAATTTTCACTTTCATTAGCTTATGAATATAAGAAAGAGAAGCACCATTCATGATTTGGAAATGTTTCATCAATAAATGACGATACGAACTTTTTACGAGATGAGTCATTCCGATCAATGTTACCCCGCTGATCACTGATACCCCGGATTACGGTAGTTACAATTATGTTTAGTGAATAAACGAAAAAAGAAATGACCTTCTAAAGGTTTTTTTTTCCCTAGACGGTGTCCAAGAGGGATTACAACCCTAGCGAGACCACCTAAAATTCGAACAAGGATAGAAATGGGATCAAAAAGTAGCACTGAGAAGTACTGTTTTATTGCTTAAGGGAAGTTCTGAAAATTTCCGAGATCAGAAAGAATTTGTGTACGCACAGCCCGAGGGCACGATGGGCACTGTGAAGACGGTTCTGATTGTCATCATCTAAAGGTAAAAAAAGTCTCCGATCCGCTCCAGATAGATTCCCATGCAGAAGCTAAGAAAACTATCACACAAGTCTGCCCCCCCAGCTGACACATTGCAGAGCGCGTCCAACGTTGCAACTTCTCAGCAGCAGAGCGTTGCAAAATGATTAAGCGATTCACAGAATGTGATAAGTGTGTGGAACGACGTGGTGGCGTGTGTCTTGAGGAAGCGCACACATTTACCCCAGCGAGAGCAACCGAGCCATGAAGGAACGACTCTCTGACATTAAGGTTGGTTGGCAAACTGCTGTTGGCAGCCCCAGCATCTTAGATGTGACACTAGAGCGGGAGCTTAATTTTTAAAAATTAAGGTTTATTACAGCTTGCTTCTCCCGGCAGACGACTTTGACGACGAGTAGCGCAGTTAGACAGGCTGACTCAGACACTTAGTGCTCGGCTCTTGATGATACATTATTTTCGCCAGAAGTGTCTGCCATCCCCAAGACGGAGGACGGAAGTTTTAAATCTAATATCTCCGCATCATAGCTGTGCAAGATTACAGCGTAACACCGAGGAGATACATTCCGTGTGGATGTAGTAAAGAGGCGTAGCCAGAATTTCAATCAGGGGAGGGGGAACGACCTCACGTAGCTTTTTAAGAGAATAGAGGTAGACGTATGGAATTCTTTGAATTTTCCTAACTTCCGAAAGGACTTTTCCTAACTTCATTGGGATCGCAGTAGCCGTAACGATCGGACGTGCGCTTACTCGCTCTGGCAGTGATTTGACAGCAGATTTTTTCGTGGTAAAGAAAATTGCCGTGTCGTGCAGGAAAAAAAGTGGTGGCAGCTGGAATTGTAGGAATTTTCAAGTCGTCGGTTTGCTGGCTGGCACATCTTTCATTGTTCAATACCAGATAAGTGTTTTTCATTGTTCCTTTTATTATTAGCGGTATCTAAAAGCCTTAAACTCCACCCTTATTGTTTTATCCATTATATTGTTATTATTTTTTCTTTCATTAGTTTCTGTTTTACCATTTCGTTTTAATCAAAGTTTTTTTTTTCAACTCTTTTCAATAAAGTCAGAAGGGATGTTTTCGTCGAGAGACGGTAACATCCCTACTGACACATTTCCGCAGCAAGAAATTGCCTGCGGTAATGTTGATATGGACTCTCATACTGCAACTATATCTAAACACGGATCAAGCCTAACACAACCATCTAAGGAAACATCCATTCAACAGTCTCATTCTAAACAGTGTGATGTTGAGAATGAGAACGTTCATTTTTCACAACAACCGAGAATACGACAATATGTAGATGATCCGAACCGCGAACGTTGGGTGGTTTTCATTCGGCGTGTTAACAAAAAGATAAGAGTGAAACAAGTTACCAGTGATCTGATTAAACATTATCCTTCAGTGATTTTTATTACTGAAGTCAATCGTGATAAACTTAGGGTGGTTTTCACAAACTATAAAGAGGCCAATGCTGTTGTCAATGATGATCGCTTTCGTCTAGAATACCGTGTATATGTTCCAGCAAAAGTTGTAGAAATCGATGGTGTAGTTACCAGTGACAGTGACCTGTCTCCAAATGATTTTAAGGAAGCTGTGGGTGTGTTCAAAAACCCAAATATACCCCCAGTAAAAATTATAGATTGTCAACAACTGAAGAAGGTAATTAAAAATGGATCTAACTCACAGTATGTACCATCAGGATCATTTCGAATTACTTTTGAAGGTTCTGCACTTCCACACTATGTTACCATGAACAAAATCTTACGTTTACGTGTTCGATTGTATGTTCCAAAGGTTATGAGTTGCACAAATTGTAAACAGCTTGGACATACAAAAAGCTTTTGTTCAAATAAAGCAAAATGTCTCAAGTGTGAGGGCCAACATGAAGAAGATGCTTGCCAGAAAAATGTAGAGAAATGTGTTTTGTGCGGTCTAGATCCTCATGATAAAAAGGATTGCCCTAAATTTCAAAATTACTCATCAAAGCTAAAGTACTCTGTCAAGGAACGTTCTAAGCGATCCTATGCGGAATTGGTAAAAAAAACCTTAGTTTCAAATATGTTTTTGGAACTATCAGATTCTGATGATGACTCTGATTCAGATACTGAATATGATTCCTTACCATCGCAGAAGGGTAAAAGAGGTAGAAAGCATATTCCCTCCTCTGTTATGTCAAAGAACAAGCAAAAAGTAGCTAGGATTGAGAAAGTTCATACTCCAGAAAAATACAATCTTGTTCCTCGAGATTCTGTTGAATTCAACAGAAGCTTCCCACTACTTTCTGGTATTGCTCATCGTGATACATCCTCAACTGAACCAAAATTTCAATCACAGAAAGAAAATACTATGTTCACTGGTTTTTTGAAACTTTCAACTATTATTCAGTGGGTTTTGGATATTTTAAAAGCACCAAAACCTATTCAAGATTTATTGTTTGGATGTATACCGATGATAGCTAACTTTGGTAAACAGATGACTATTCAGTGGCCCATTTTATCATTAATTGATTTCGATGGCTAGATACGCAAATCAATTGACTCATCACGTTTCAGTATTACAATGGAATTGTAGGAGTGTTATGGCTAATATCAACTCATTGAATTTATTAATATCAGAAACTAACTGTGATATTTTTGCGTTATGTGAAACATGGTTGACTCCTGAATTGACGATTGATTTGATTGATTTCAATATTATTAGACTGGACCGAAGCGATGGCTACGGAGGGGTTTTAATTGGTATTAAGAAATGTCATTCCTTTTATAGAATTGGTGTTTCTAATAAATCCAAAATAGAAGTTATAGCATGTCATGTGAATATGAAAGGTAAGGACTTTTCTCTAGTTTCCTTTTATATACCTCCAAAAGTAACTTTTAGCTACAATGATCTTGAAACAATACTTGATACCATTCCTGCGCCTTGGGTAATCGTTGGTGATTTTAATTGTCATAGTACTGCATGGGGTTCTGACCACGATGAGAAAAGAGCGATGCCAATCCATGATATGTTAGATTGTTACAATTTATGTATTCTGAATACAGGAAATGTAACAAGAATTGCAGGTCCACAAAAAAAGGATGCTGTTTTAGATTTATCATTCTGTTCATCTTCAATGGTTTATGATTGTTCATGGAAAGTAATTGACAATCCGCATGGAAGTGATCATCTACCAATAGTTATTTCAATTCATAATGATAATCAAAGAATGAGGGAATATGTGAACATTGAATATGATTTAACTAAAAACATTGACTGGAAAAAATATAGTTCGATAATATCAGAGGCTCTTGAGAATCTGGTAGATTTATGTTTAGAGGATGAATATGATTTTATTGTGAATTTAATTATAGATAGTGCCATAAAAGCTCAAAATAAACCGATTCCAAATAAAAAAATAGTAAATCGCATACCAAATCCATGGTGGGATAAAGAATGCAATACTGTTGTAAAAGAAAAATCTGCTGCTTTTAAAGTTTATCGAAAAGTGCGTTCGAGACAATCTTATGAGAAATATATTTCACTTGAACGTAAGTTTAAAAATTTAGTGAGAGCAAAGAAAAAATCCTATTGGAGAAAGTTTGTCGGAGAATTATCACATGAGACCTCTATGACTGCTCTTTGGAAAGCTGCTAAAAATATGAGAAATAAATCTTCAGTTAATGAAGATAAAGAGTATTCACATGAATGGATCAAAAAGTTTGCTAAAAAAATTTGCCCGGATATTGTTTCAGAAAACCAAATTTGTTTTGATACTTCTGAGGATAGTGTACCAATGTTCACAATGATTGAGTTTTCATTAGCTCTTCTATCAGGGAGGAACAATTCTCCAGGGAAAGATGGTATAAAATTTGATCTATTAAAACATCTTCCAGATGTAGCTAAAAAAAGATTATTGAATTTATTTAATTGGTTCCTAGACCATAATGTTATTCCAAATGATTGGAGAAAAGTCAAGGTAATTGCGGTCCAAAAGCCGGGTAAGCCACCTTCTGATCACAACTCTTATCGTCCCATTTCTATGTTGTCATGTATACGAAAATTAATGGAAAAAATGATTCTGAACCGTTTAGACAATTGGGCTGAATCAAATAAGTTTATTTCAGAAACACAATTTGGTTTTCGTAAAGGAAAAGGGACTACCGATTGTCTTGGTTTGTTGACAACTGAAATTGATATAGCGTTTGGTAGTAAACAACAAATGACCTCTGTATTTCTAGATATAAAAGGGGCCTTTGATTCAGTTTCCCTTGATATTCTTACTAAAAAATTGCATAGGAAAGGACTTTCTCCAAAACTCAATAATTTTGTGAATAATTTATTAAGGGAAAAGCACATGTATTTTTCTAGTGGCTCAATCTCAGAATACCGAGTAAGTTATATGGGTTTGCCTCAGGGCTCTTGCCTGAGTCCACTTCTGTATAACATATATGTGAGTGAGATTGATAATTGCTTGGCTGAAGGATGTACTCTCAGACAATTAGCTGATGATTGTGTTATTTCTGTAATAGGTAAAGATAGAGAAGATATGCAAGCTCCGCTTCAAACTACATTAGATAGTTTGTCTTCATGGGCAACTGATTTAGGAATCGAATTTTCACCAGAAAAGACTGAAATGGTTGTTTTTTCTAAAAAACATCATCCAGCAAAATTTGAACTACAGCTATCAGGGAAAAAAATTAATCAATCTTTATCCTACAAATACTTGGGTATTTGGTTAGATTCCAAGTGTACATGGAAAAAACATGTTCAATATATAAAATCTAAGTGTGAGCAAAGAATAAATTTTATCAGGTCCATTACTGGAAGTTGGTGGGGAGCTCATCCAGAAGATTTAATTAGGTTGTACAAGACAACGGTACGATCTGTGATAGAGTATGGAAGTTTTTGCTTTTATCCAGCTGCACGTACACATATCCTTGTTTTAGAAAGGATTCAGTATCGATGTCTTCGTTTAGCATTGGGATCTATGAATTCTACTCATACTAAAAGTTTGGAAGTCCTAGCGGGTGTTCCTCCTTTAATGATTAGGTTCTATGAGCTTGGGAGTCGGTTTCTAATTCGCAGTGAAATCATGAATCCTATTATCATTGCAAACTTTGAAAAACTTCTGCAATTAATGGTACAGTCCAGACGAATGCCACTTTATTATTGGCACATGTCTGAAGATATTTCACCTGATATAATCGATTTTGAACAGCTCAATATGAATTTCCTTCAGTTAAACAACGATAAAGTTACATATGACATTTCTATGAAACAAGAAATAAATAATATTCCAGATTACTTGAGATCCAAAATAATACCTTTAATATTTTCATCGAAATATGGAAGACTTTCTTCTGACAAATGTTTTTACACTGATGGCTCTAGCATAGATAATAGTGTAGGTTACGGTGTTTTCAATGAAAACGTTTCTACATATCATCAGCTTAAGAATCCATGTTCAGTATTTGTTGCGGAGTTGGCAGCGATATATAATGCTTTAATTATCATCCTTAATCTATCGGTTGGCAGCTATTACATATTTTCCGACAGTCTGAGCTCTATTGAAGCTTTAAAATCAATAAAACCACAAAATGCAACATATTTTATTATTGAAATAAGAAAACTATTGAATACATTAACAATGCGCTCTTTCAGCATCACTTTCATATGGATACCATCGCATTGCCTCATCAATGGTAATGAAAAGGCAGATATTTTAGCCAAAAAAGGTGCCATAGTAGGTGAAATTTTTGAAAGAAAAATTGATTTTAGGGAGTTTTTTCAAACATGTCGTCGAAAAGCAATTGCTGAATGGCAAAGATCTTGGGATGAAGGATCTATGGGACGTTACTTATACGGTCTTGCACCAAAAATATCAAAAAAATCATGGTTTAAAGATTATAATCTGACTAGGGACTTTATTAAGGTTATTTCTAGACTAATGTCGAATCATTATAGATCTAAGGCTCACCTTAAGCGTATTGGTTTAAGTGATACTAATCATTGTGACTGTGGTGAAGGATTTGAAGATATAGAACACGTTGTTTGGGTTTGTTCTAAATATGAAGTAAAAAGACAAGAATTGATTGATTCCCTTCCTGTTTTATGGAAACCACCCAACGCAACAGTCCGCGATGCTCTGTTTTCTCGCAATCCCAATTTCCTAAATCCTATATATAAATTTCTAAAAGCTATTGACTTTCCTATCTAATTATTGTCTTTAACAGTGAATTACTATTACCTGCGACTTGAGTGATTGACGGATGTCTTAAGCCACATATCAAACCGATTCCGTTTCCTCAAATTTTCCTCAAGCCACCATTTTGAACTGCACGACGCCTCCAATAATACCATTGAGCTGATCATCACCATCTCATCTGAGCAACTTCACAAATCCATTGAGAAGATGGAGTGACAAGAGAACCGTCCTACGATGCATCCCAAGCCCCGAGTTTAGAACTTCTAACTTGTTGTGAAAGTATGACAAGATGTAGAAGCTAAACAAAATTATTACAAACATTGTATATAACGTTATTGAATCGGCCCCTAATACTTTATGGTAAGGGCCTAAATAAAGATAGGTTTGAGGGTTTTATGCCTATAGGAGAAGAGATTTTTTTTCACTCCTACAGGCTTTCCCTCATTCCAAAAAAAAAAAAAAAAACTTCAGAAAAAAAACTGAAACATGTCATATTCAGAAGTTCATACACATTTGTGTTACACCTGTTCCAATTTCATGGTTTTTCATTCAGATTTACAAGAGCATCAAGAGGGCCCACAATATTTGGCCGGATTTGGTCAGAATATCCGAAACCAGTTCCAGTTGGGTGTGATGTGGATATTTATTCGAAATATGAAATTTTTACTTTTTCTCTGGCGTTTTGTCAGAAAGTGGGACAGAGCCTGTTTCTCAGCTTTCGAAACTGTAAAAAAGGTATTCTGGAGGTGGAGCGCTATCTGATGGTACCTCACTTAATTCGAAATTTGAACACAAGGTGGCATTAGTGAGTATGAAAAGTATGATTTTGTTTTGCAGAAAGATGGCGTTTCGGCCAAAGCTGTACAGTTATTCAGGGGCTATCATTGCTCGAGTAAGTTGATTCAAAATGTTGCCATCAGGCGGCGCTAGTGAGCATGAAACTTTTATGTTGCAGATATCTCATGAGCCTGACCACTTAGAAAGATGACGTTTTCGCCAAAGTTGTTCAGTAGTTCAAGGACTATCATTATTCTAGGCAAGAGATTTGAAATTTTGTCATCAGGTGGCGCTAGTGGGCATTTAATTTTCGTTTTGTGTTAATCTAGATTGCGAGGTATTTCACGTTGAATATGAAAAATCAAGGAAGTTGTACAAAGTACAAAAATTCGGACGACAACCGAAAAGTTAAATCTTTGCAGCCTAAAGCTAGAGTAGTCTTTTTTTGAACAAATAGAACTTCAGAAGATCCTTCAAGGAATCCTCTAGAAATTCCTTCATGATTTCTTCTCGAAATATCTTCAGGAATTTCTCCAGAGATTTATCTAGCAGTTTATTTTCCGATTTTCAAGGAAGAGACGACAGAGAATCTTACAGATGTGATCAGAAATTCCTCTAAGATAATCTCTTCCGTAATTCACACAGTGATTTCTCTAAGCATTCCACTAGAGATTTCGTCTCTAAACTTGGGAAAGAACTTTGTTCATTACAAAATTTTCTAGACCTGTTCGGATAGAGCTCCAGAAATACCTTCAGAAATTCCTACAGGAATTTTGCAAGGAGTTCATCCAGGGATTTCTTCAAGGAATTTACGCTGGAAATCTCTACAAAGCATCCTCTAGAGATTTCGCAAAGAGTTTATGCCTCAATAGACTTCTTCAGTTAAATCGTTACTGGGATTTCTCCATGGAGTCTTTAAAAAACTTTCTCAGGAATTCTTGCCGAGATTGCTCCTTCAGGGGTTTTTTAGATTTCCCCTGATATTCCTCCATAAATCATTCCAGAGGCTCCTATGAGGATTCCTTCAGGAAAATCTACAGTGGTTCTTACATAAATGTCTTCAAGGTTTTCTCCAGGAGTTCCTCTAGGGGTTACACTAGAACAATCTCTTCAACGATTACTTCAGATATTATCTCCATAAATTCCTCAATAGATACTTGCATGGATTTCCTCGAGAGGACTCGATATACTACCAGGAATTATTCCGGAGATTTCTTCAGAGATTCTTCCAGGGACCCTCCTGGGATTCCACCAGTACTTTCTCAAGGGATTCAACAGCAAGTTACTTAATGAATTCTTATAGGAATTTCTCCAGAGCTTCCTCCAGTGATTCTCTCTCGGATACCTCCAGGAGAATTTCTACATGAATTATTCCAAGGATTTTTCCAGGTAATATTTCTCCAGAAAATCAATCTGGGCCTCCGGGGACTGCTCCATGAATTTTTCTAGAAATTTCTCCAGAGATTGCTCCATGAACTCCTCCAGGGATTTCATTAGAATTCACTCCAAGTCATACTCCAGGAATTACCCTAGAATTCGATTCCGGGCTTCAAAAATTCCTCATATGATTTATCCAAAAACTCTTCCAGAAATTGTTCAATGAATTCTTCTAGGTATTTCATAAGAAATTATCCTAAAAACTACACGAATTTTGCCAGGCATTTCTATAGAAATTCCTCTTCTGAAGAAATTTTTGAACAAATCCCAGGAAAAAATCTTGCAGGAGTTTCTGGAGTAATCTTTTGAGGAACCTCTAGTAAAAATTAATGAGTAATCGTTGTAACATTTTATGAAATAATTCCTAGAGGAATTCCATGAGAAATACCCATTTAAATCCCCAAAATAATCTCTGGAAAAATTCTGGCAGGAGCCTATGGAGTAGGGTGCGGCTTATTTTTAAAAAGTTCACAAAATCAAAAATTCGTGTGCTCTTATGAATTCAAATCATATTAAAAGAGGAACCTCAAAGTTTGAGCTAAAATATTAAGATTTAGTGGTGGTGCAAGCGTATTGAAGGTGAATTTTCAAGTTATAAAATATGGGCTTCAGTGAAGTCACCATAACTTCGTAATTTTCTAACCAATTTGAAACTTTTAGCACCATTATCTTCAAAATTATATTCGTAAAAATTTAGTAGAACACCAAATTTGCCTAAAATCAAAACTAGTTTTAGTTCAAAGTACAGCCAAACCTCTTTTTACGCCCCTAAATGGGGGAGCGCAAAAGGAATCCGAGCGCAAAAGGAGGGAGCGTAAGTTGTATTTCGGAGCGTAAGTTGGAATTTGGAGCATAAAAAGTGGGAGCGTAAGTTCGAATTTTGAGCGTAAAAAGAATTAGGGGCGTGATAAAGCTTTTCGTTTTTTCTCGAGAAGTTTTGCGAAGAGGTGGGGTTTATCCGTGGTACTTCTCAAGGGTATCAATAGGGATGACGTTAACCACAGTCTGACGCCATTTTGAAATCCAAGATGGCGACTTCCGGTTTGTGAAAATAGCTTGAAACCTACGGAACCGATGGGTAGATGACGGAAATCGATGTCCGACGCCGTTTTGAATCCAAGATGGCGAATTCCGGTTTAGGAAAATCATTTGACCCATCAAATATGGATATGTTTGTAACTGGACCGATGGGTAGATGACGGAAATCGAGGTTTGACGCCATTTTGAATCCAAGATGGCGACTTCCGGTTTGTGAAAATCACTTGATTTCCGGCATCTACCCATCGGACCGTTCCAAAAATACGCTACTAAATTGGTTCTTGTGGGTCGTTATCAGGCAGGAGCGTAAATGGAATTTTTGGAGCGTAAAAAGAGGGATTGTTATTTGGAATTTCGAGCATAAAAAGAGGGAGCGTAAGTTTGAATTTGGAGCGTAAATGGGAGGGGCGCAAAAAGAGGGAGCGTAAAAAAGTGAGCGCAAAAAGAGGTTTGGCTGTAGTTTACTCCATTTTTTTCATCATTTTACTTAAATTTGTATCTTTGTATGACCATAACTTCATGAATACTCAAACGTTTTCAAATCTTTTCGAATGATTTTGAAGCTTATTTAATTGTTAAGTTTATAGAAAAAATGCAGTTTCCGATGAATAAAAATAGAAAATCCAAAGAAATTTATTTTTTTTTTTTTATAAAAAAAGCATGTTTTTGGGTAGTTTTTGTTAAATAACTAAGTCAAAACCATTTTTTAGAAAAATGTGTTATACGAACAGTTTGAAAAGATTTGAAATCGGTAGTGTATATTTACCGTATTGTTTAAGCAAAGATGATTTTTTTTTCAGTAAAAGAAGGGAAAAATTGGAGAAAACTATTCTTAACTAAGACTAGTTTTGATTCTAGACAAATTTGATGTTCTACAAAGTTCTACGAAGTTATGGTGAAAATTCACCTTCAAGACGCTTGCGCCACTTCTAAATTTCAATATTTTTAGCTCAAATTTTGAGGTTTCTCTTTTAATGTTATTTGAATTCACAAGAGCACACGAATTTTTGGTTTTGAGAACTTTTGAAAAATAAGCCGCAGCCTACTATGGAGGGATACCCAATGAAATCTCTGAAGAAGTTCTCGAAGAAAATTCTGGAACGATTTGTGAACGAACCCATGTGGATGTAATCCTTTGAAAAATTCCTGAAGAAATTTATGGAGGAATCCCTGTAGTGATTCTCCCAGAGGAGTCCCCGAAGGAGTCTCGGAGGAATTTTCTGTAAGATTGTTTGGGTAAATTTCTAAAGGAATCAACGAAGGGTTACCTAGGTAAACTGTTGATGTGATCTCCGACGATTTACCTGAGTAACTTACTGAAGGATTCCATGGGAGCATCTCTGGGAGAATCCCTGGTGTAATCTATGTAGAAATTCCTGAAGTAATCCGTGGAGCTATTCCTGTTAGTATCACTGAAGAGGTTTTGCTGGAGCAGTCCGATGGAATCCAAGGAGAAATTTCTGAAGGAATTCCAAGAGAAATCTCTTGAGAAATCCATAAAGAGATATTTCTAGAGGAATTTATCATAAACTTTACTGGAGGAATTCTTGTAGAGATATTCCAAATGTGATTCTTGAAGAAATTTCTCAGAAGAGCTTCAAGAAAAAATCTTAGCTTAGCCTTGACGAATACTTGGAGGATTTCTTTGAAAACATTTATGATGTGACGTGAATGATTTTTGAAAAAAGTGGAAAATATTTTGTTGTCATTTGGAACCATTATTTGTTTGGAATATTTTAGAAGCATTTCCCAAGGATTCTTGATGAAAATCATGGAACAGTTATGGAACAATTCTGGAAGAAATTTCTGTGAAAATACCTGAAAATAAAAAAAAAAGTCCTTAACAAATACATCGTCCATCCTTCCTGAGTGGATTTTTTTAAAGAAAATAACTTCTGGCAGCAAAATCCTTGGCGGAATTCGGCTGAATTTAATCGTAATATTACTGAAGAAGTCATAACGGAATCGAATGATCCCTGGCTAGGCTTCCCAGATGGGATCATAAGTTCTCCCTTCATTCTTTGTACCTAAAATGTTCTCCACTTTCAAAGTGATTTTTTGTACCTTTTTTGACTAAGACTAAAATGCTTGTGTTTTGTTAAATACATCATTTAACCGAACGCTAGCAAACAGAATACCATTTGTGATGTATGTTGCCATGCTGCAATGTACAATCGTCCGAATCAACAATTTACAAGGAAAACAGTGTTTTTTCTGTTCTTGACGGTTTTAGACGTTCGATGTCTTCTGAGCAGTTATTCGTAATTGAGTTTTTCATCATCTAAGAAAAATGTTGAATAGGGTGGCCCTTGTTTAAGTTTAAATTTTGACTCAAACTTTTATGTTTGTTGAAATTTGTGGCTGCACTCTTATGCAAACTTTTAGGAAATGTGATTAAGAACGACTTTTTCGAATAACTTTTTTTCATTTGAGCTGAGTAAATTGATTCTGAAAGTTTTAACTTAGGATAGACCCGAAAAATCAGCTATTTTGGTCACATTTTTTTTTGTTTGAGGTGAAGTGCTTTGATTTTTTTTTTCTTTTAGTGACATTTGAAAGGTCATACAACAGGCAACTTTCACTGCAAAAACTGTGAGAACGCCATGTTTGTAAATTATAGAAAATTCACTTATTAATAAATTCAAAAACTCAAAATTACCTTTCGAATGCCGCGCTAAAAGAAAAAAAATTGAACCAACTCCATGAGTCACGGACATCTAAAGATTTCATAGTTTTTCATTTAAATTTTCTTATAAGTTCAAAATAACAAGTATTACAAACTTTCTATATTGTATCATTACTTCCTCTGCATGTCTATCATTACTTCCTCGCAACTCTTTTGAAGACTACATTCACGTTAAACTGAAAACAAAACAGTTAGACCAAAATATCTGAATTTTCGGTACCAACCTGAGTTGAAGTATTTTCAGAATCAATTTACTTTGCTCAAATGAAGAGTTAGATTAAAATTGTCGTCGACAAATTTGTTCAAGATAACATTTTCTATGAGTTTTCAGAAGAACGCAGCCACAAATTTGAACAAACAAAAAGTATGTGTCAAAATTTGAACTTAAATAAGGGTCACTTTTAAAAATTTTGCTTAGAAGATGCAATTCTCAATTACGAATAACTTCTCAGGATGTCCAAAAACGACGAGAACAGAGAAAACACTTTTTTTTAGTAAAATGTCGATTCGAACCATTGTGCATGGTTTGTTCATTTGAACGCTGAATCATTTTTTTTTAAATTTAACCAAAATATCTTGATTTGTTCTTTGTAAGAAACCAGTTTATTTTGAACTTATTTTCCGTCATCCGAAGGGAGAGGTAACAATAGCCCCCTTTCCATGTTATTTTCATGGTACGCCCATGGTAAAGAGTATAGAAAAAGACATGGGATGATTCATATCAGAGGACAAACGAGTTCTTGTCCATTTTTATACTTTTAATTATGTTGACGCTCGCATTCTTTCGGAGACTATGGACTGTGTGCGATAGTGCAGAGCCATTAAGCCACGGTGCGCAGAGAGCAGTCATAATGCGAGCGAGATAGCATTTTATCAGGATTACCCTCTCCTAAATAATTTAAGACCTTTCCGTTCCCGGGGCCCGAAATGAGTTTGGACCGAGCTTGGCGTCGTCGTCGTAAATCTATCCGATCGAAATTTCTAATCTAGAGCAACGTATAGGCCGGTGCATTGTGGTGAACATGCGAACAAACCTGGTTGAATTGCTGATAGGGGGTTGGGGTCGTAAATTTTTCCACAACCACCGTTCGAAAACAATTCCGATTAAATTAAAATGCTTCCCACTTGTGTTTAGAGTGCTTAATTGTAGGAATTCCAAACCTCGCCGCGTGCGCATGCATATAACTACCTATGCTCTAGCAAACACGGAGAAGAGCATTGATCGAATTTCGGGAAGCCCCTGATGCATCCGGCGGACGATCAGACCATACGTTTTAATTATCGTAATACTGCGCGCGCGATGTTCTGTTTATCATCCGGCGCGGATCTCAAATATCAAACGGAGCTACGGCTTTGTGGCAGGCAGCCCGACTGCTCCGGCATACCTCTCTCGTCTGATTTGATAAATAGAGCAATATGCAGGAGATTAATGTTATGCGGACAGAGAGAAAGGGCACCAGCGCTAAGCAGACAGGAATGGGGTTTTGCGTTGATGCTGATGTTTAACTGGAAATTGGCGTGGGTAAATGCATCCTGACGTATGTAAGCAATATTTGAACAGCAATGATGTGAAATAAAAATTTGATACACGATAAGCTGGATGGTTTGCCATATATTACGATGAGGGAAAAAAGTATCCTATACTCGAGGATTTATTTGAATAATAATCATGTTCAAGTTAATCATTTATTTTACTCTTTATCTTTTTATCCACTTTAGAGACCTTTCAAGACGACCTTGAACAAACGTTTAGCATTGTCATCAAGGCTAAAACAATCGTGTCTCTTCTCTTCAAGATGTTCGAGAAGAAGTTTATAAAGGGTTTCCTATAACACGCGGCAATATTCTTTATTTGCGTTTAAAAAAAAAACCTTGATTCCCTTAATGGATTGGCCACGATTGGCGGCACCCTATACTTCCTTACTTGTAGAATTGCTAAGAATGTTAGTGCACACTCCATTGTTGTATGTTTTCCTTTTCCTGGGATGGAACATAGGGATTTCGGCCGTATGCCCTGGCTCTAAATCCTTGGCTTAAGCACCATTACTCGCTCTCTGAAAGGAAACCATCCCTATTCCGTTATGGTGTTGCAACAATTCAAAACTGTTGATGGGTAGTGAAGTATTTACTGTGCCACTCTCGATAAAAACAACGCTTCCATTCGTGGCACCTTAAAAAAAAACACAGCCACCAATCCAAACTGATTCCGTTGTTAAAGCCACCACTGAAAACCGCGATTTAGTGAGAGACAATCTTATCTCAATTTATTCCATCATACAGCCAGACAGGCTTACGATGGGAAACCATCAACGCACCCGTCTAGGGTGTGGAGAGACTTAAAGCTTAACGTAATCACCGAAAAGAAATAAACACTCTCCAACACAATGTGACCTCACCAAAGCCATCAAAGACATCACGTACCTAATCAGCAATTACTAATCGGCATCTGCATCATTCATTCGCCCGTTTCGTCGGTCGGTTTTGGTGGATTGATCATTTCCTCGTCATATCAAACAGTCATGCAGTTTCAGTTTTGGCAGCCAAAACGCTTTACTTGGCTCGACTTGGCCGGACAGAGCCGTAACCTAATCCGTGAAATGAAATATTTAATAATCCGACTCGACATGTCGGGGAAGCAGCGAGCAAACGAACCCAGAGACAAATGTCGAGTCTAGCGTATTATGCAGAGACCAGAAATGATGGGCTGTCTCGAATTCGGACCAACTCAATGAGTAGATAAGGCCTGACGTTAGCCGGCTCCTCCGATGATTAATTTTCGGTTCTAGTAGGATTTCTCCATGGGGAAAACAGAAGACCAGTGAGCATATAAATAAGCTTGGCTTACGCCTCCAAACACCATGAAAAATCCATCCGGATTAGGCGGGGCTACACTTTAATTCCTATGCGAGCATACCGGGCAGAGGCAGAACTGTATGTCATTGTAAGATGCGATTCGGTTGGAGATTCTTTCACGAGTCATGCTTTGTTGAGTTCTACAGATGATCTTTTCAATTGTGATTTTACACAATTTTACCATTACCGCACGGTAATCATCCTTAACCTTCTGTCTGTGCTAAAAGAAGGTATCGTTGTCTGTGCTTTGGGGTCATATAGACCTCAAATTCAGTTCATAATTCCTTTTTTTTCTGAAAATATAGTACAGGTTTTTAATATATTTTTTATTAATTTTTATTCCTATATATTTTTTAATTTATAGAAGAATATGAAAGGAATAATTAGAACGGGGTCTCAGAAACAGATTTAAAAAAAAATAAAATTTTCCAATATATTATCTTCCATACTCTGGGCACTTTGGGGCCTCACAAACAAAGGGTTAAAGTAGACTTATTACGATTTGCGATCATTTGTTCGACTCAATTCCGTTCTGGCAGTGGCTTCCTCGCGTATCCGTTCGTAACTTATCTTTGCCCATATCAATCATAGCTTCAGCCAGGCGTGTATGCATATTAGGGCAATTCAAATTTTAAAAATGTTTGAAAATCCAATCTCCCATATGCTCCTTACCAACCTTACCATAAAAATAGTGTTCTGTGAAATTTTCAGCTTCCTAGGTGGTGATTTAAAGGTGGCCCAAAGACAATATAGGTTTATATAGAAATTACTATGGAGAAATTTTGCGAAATGTTCCAAACACTCTAGTATTGTAATGTAAGTAGAAACTTATCATCCCATATTGAAAACTCATTCTTCAAACCTTAATGAAGGATGTTGCTGAAGAAACAAATCCCTTTTGAGCTAATTTTGTTTGGGATTTTTGTACATGTTTGCAGGGCTATAATCCCATATTAGGCTAAATAATAGCAAACAAACTCATGGATATCTCTTCTGCTATCGTTCGGATTGAATTTCTCTCTTCAGCAAATTTCTTCATTATGGTTTGAAGAACGAGTTTTCAATATGGGATAATAAGTTTGTATTAATATTACAGAACTACCGTGTTTGGAACATATCTCAAAATTTCTCCATAGTAATTTCTATACAAACATATATTGTCTTTGGGCCACCTTTAAATCACCACCTAGAAAGCTGAAAATTTCACAGAACACTATATTTATGGTAAGGATGGTAAGGAGCATATGGGAGATTGGATTTTCAAACATTTTTAAATTTTGAACCGCCCTAATGCATATGCTCAAACAAACTTCCAATGATTGCTCGAGCGTTTTCTTCATCATCCTCAAACGGCCCATTACCGTACGTAATGCCGAATGAGTAAATAGAAATTATTTCGTGTTTATCCTATTACCGAGGACGAACGCCGAGTGTGGAAAAGCCATTAGCAAACAACGGGTTGAGTAGGAAAAAAACCCCTAGCCTAGTTAACTACAACAACTCGATTCAACTCATATTCGGAGCAAACAAAACTTCCTCTCGCTACCCCTTCCTCGCGCCAGATGAACATTACGGCAGCATAGACCTTTCCAACTCGTCATAAATAGAATATCGCATGTGCCATCACGTGCCGGAGAATTATTCAGCAAACACCGAGAGCATCCCGGCACTGAAACTGATGGTTGGGTCTCCTACCATCCGACTATTGGTGTTGCATCACGACTCGATGACAAATCAACCGACGCACACAACTGGTACCTTTCTACAGTATGGGCCATTAACAAGGCGAAAATCGTCGTATCATGTTTTCTGGTAGTTTGTGTATGAAAGTAACAAAACGATTGCACAGCGTAACAAAAATGACATTTTTGCGTGTCTCAAGGATCAAATTATGTGTTGCTAGTAAATTTGGGTCGCCGAAACTGATGCCGTTCTCAGAAATGGTCCAGTACGTTACAATTTTTAGCTACAGGACGCTAAATTAAAAAAATGCATGAAATTTTAAGAATGATTTATCGAACATTTTTATGATTAATCTAGCAATAATGCAGAATAGAACTTCCATTTTCATTTCAGACATAATTTGGTTAAAATTGCACGATAAAATTTAGATTAAATCGATTTTTTAAACATTCTTGTAGTTTATCTTGTAGTATATCTTGTAGTAGGGGGAGATCCCCCAGTGCCGGACAGCACCCAATACCGGACAAAGTCGAAACATTGAGAAATCATGGTTCAATCAAGATGGTGTATTAGTAAAAAAAACTATTATGTAGACTAATGTTTGCCTTTTGCATGCCTGCATGCCTTTTTAAAAAAGTAGAAAAGTTTGAAAATATTCAACAAATTGACGTATGCCCTTAATGTTGAGCCTATTTAGTAATTATTCTGAATATGAAAAAATACTTTAGATCACGCAAGCATAATCCAACATAATCCTAATTTGATATTATAAATGTATTTTGTACCATAATTGAACCAAATATGGACAAATTACAATTTTCGTTAAGTACCTCCTGTCCCTCAGTTTCGGACAGTCTCAAAATACATTCATTTTTCATGGGTTCCGTCGATCATGGTAACAAACATGCAATTAAATTAAGAAGAATGGACATTCAGAATAACATCGTAAAATTTGCAATTTTCCATCATATATGAAAGAGGTTTTTGATGGACATCTTGCAAACTAAGAAAAACTCAAATTGTTCTTGAAAATGTTGCAAATGCATTTAATTGGAAATTATAAACTATTCCTATAGTGTACACATTCAATAATGTTAAAAATTACCGGATTCGAGACATTTCCAGATCGTGTCCGGTATTGGGTGCCACCTTTCAAGATCGATTAATTTTGTACTAAAATAAATCATCAAAATGCAATATCGAAATTCATAGTTATATTTTCTAATTTATTGTTGTGCACTATAAAAATGATATTTATCATAAATGAGTAAAACCAGCCCATAAAATCAATATTTTTAGAATTAAAAATATAGTGGCTAAAGTGTCCGGTACTGGGAGATCTCCCCCTATATCTTGTAGTACAAAGTTCTTCGTTTCTCTTATAAGGCAAAATACAATACCTTTCTAAACAGCCAAAAACTAACTTTTGAGCGTTGAAAGTATTATGAGCTTTGCTGATAAATATTGTTATACAAGTTATATAAGTTTGAATTCTGTGGCAAATAAATTCCCATACAAGCTGACAAAACTGCATGCAAGTTGGCTGAAATAGTGGAATTTTCAGAAAGCAATATCTCAAAAACAAGCCAGGCCCCGATATTTTTGAGAACGACGATGGTTCCAGCAATCCTTAAGTAGGTTAATAACGGTATTTTGATGCTTGAGACAAAACCTTGTTTCGCAGTGTTGTTCAATCTAGCAAGATCTAGCAAGTTGTTTTATGTTTTGTTTTGGTCTTTCACTTTCCCTATATGACAGAGGATTTGGAAGCATACCTTGTGATTTATCCAAGTAACCATAAGCACTAATAATAAGTCCTAAATCAGACATATCCAAGTAACCATAAGGCCATAAATCAAACAAATGCTGACACGCCGTAAAACAACATTTTGGCCACAAAGGCACCATATTAATGCACCATTAATGCTTCTGATCCTGATGCATAGAGGTCATAAAAAGCACTATATTAGTTCTATATTTACTTGTTTCAATGCTGTCCATTGTATTGACGGATATATTACGTGAAATGGAAATATGCTCAGCTGTGAATTTGACACAGCTTTTAGTGAATAAACTGTTCAATTATCGCAACTCTTCTATTTTGACAAACAAAGCAAATTTTTTTAAAAGAAATATTTTTTTAAAGCTACTGCGCCAGAAGTAACATAAACCTACAAAGCCAATAGAAATAACCTTTGTATATGTTAAATTCAAGATCGCAAAATTTTCACTGTTTTATTGGGGTATACTGTAGAAACAGAGCTTATTCATGGTGACTGAAAAAATACGAAAACACAAAATAAATCGCCCCATTTATTACTTTGTTACGGTATACTTTATAACCAAGGGAGGGTGGCTAACGGGTGCTGCTGGTGTCTGTTGGCTTTTATTTGCACATCGTTTGTTTACCGCGGTGATTATGAAACAAACGCACAACTGCTGCGTGGTAGCAAGAACCCTTCTTCTATATATAAATTGTTATGTTTCCTAGTTTGAAATTACATTGCAACTGTCTTTTTAATCAAAAAATGCATGGAATAATAGCTTACGCAACATGGCTCAGGGTTTACAACAGAGTGATTATTTTATGTCGTCAGAGTGGAATTAGAGTATTGACTGAGCTAGATGTGAGATTGACCTTGCGCCGAACAGTAACCAAAATTATTTTTGACCACCTCCCTTCCCCCCATGGACAAGCGTGAACATTTCGTCAACCAATACCCCCTCTTTCAAAGGTCCACCAGGATCTCATAACGCATTTTTTTTGGATTTCTAAATAAGTTATCAAATGTTTAAACTGAGGAGGATATTTTGCAAAACAAACGTTTAGCATATACCGTTTTGATTCATATTACGGACAGCTTCAAATTCCGGACATTCTACTTTGTATGGGAAACATTTCACACGAAATGTTTCAATTCTTGCCGGTCAAAAGTTCTCACTTTCAAGGCTCGTTTTAATAAGCATTTTCCAAAAATATCTGTGAAAATTTATAGTGCCCAACTACCTTATGCGTCTCTCTAGTGGTTTGACGATTTCATTTGATGATTTGACTTTTCTTTTCATGATTTGTTTGACCTGTCCGGAATTTGAATCGAAGTGTCCGGAATATGGAGCAAAAGTAAGGCAGCGTCCGGAATAAGAATCATAAAAAGTTCACACATTTCTATTTGTTTAAAATTAATCATGTTTCGGAATCAAAATCTTCACTCACCATTCGAAAGTTAAGGGGTTTAAAGGTTCGATAACGCGGAGGAATCATACGGAGTGATTTGTTTTACATGCTTTTTGGTGAGTTATACTTCACTGAGGCCTTAAGTGTCCGTAATATGAATCAAAACGGTATGAGTTCATCATAATGTATCCTCTTCTGTGAAAAACTGTTCTATGCGAAATATCATTCATATCAAGCTCTATACAATATGCGTTTGTCAAAAAATAACAAAAACTAAACTAAGCAAAAAAATCAGAGGGGGTTGTGTACAAGACACGACCGCATGACGTTAACTACGCCAAGTGATTTTCTGCATTTGAATTTTAGTCGATTGTCATAGTTGCAGCCTTCCTTTAGTTCAAACTCTAACATGATATCGTAACGGTCGCAACATTATAGATTTTCAATTGACACCCAGTATATTGCCGTAAGACGTAGTTAACGTCAAAACAAATGAATCCAAAAGTATCATGGTAGTAGATAAGAAAAATCATAATATGAAAATGACTGAATTCCGATTGTTTGAACCGGTTTCTTGGAAACCCGGATACCAGTTCCTAAGTGCAGCTGCCCAGTAGATCTCATCAGAAGCGGACACATAGACGAATCCCAGACAACCAGAATGTACGTATGATGAAATCACCTTTTGCGTGATGCGATGCTTATATGTGCAAAGTTTCACGTATAAGATGTCGTGAAAAGGCCTTATACGTACCAAAGTGGAGGCGATATAAGTGCATATTTTATATGATGAAAAATAGCATGCAACACGAGTGTATAGATTTTATTCCGAACTAATCCGTACTCTTATGCGACTTAATATATGATAACAAAATTTATTTGACAGCTGCTACGAATTGATCCGACTTTCTTTGTACAAATATACGGGACGAAATGAATTGTACATATGAGCTCATAAAATAGCGTTTTATGCGAGGAAACTCATCGATCGGAAGATTTCATCCACCATTTAGTACGGGTGTGATGCAATTTGTATGAGTAAACGACTTTGTTCGTAAACTGTTATGCGACTTCTGGTTGTCTGGGATCACTGGTAGTTTTTTGTGCAAAGTGTGAACAATAGTCTTTGTTCATAAAAATAAAACGGATCTCTCAATTGTGTATTGAGCAGAAGAAATGGAGTCGACAAAGAAAAATACGTTGGTGTTTGAGTTTCCGAAGGATGTTCGAGATGAGTCGATTTGGCAAAAAATCAACCGCAGACCGAACGATGATGGACACGTGCTACAGGAATGCAGATGAAAAAAGCATTTACATCAGATTCAAGACAACAGAGGCTTTCAGTGATGCAGTGTTGTAAAATGGAGAGATACACACATACGAATACAATGATGGCTCGACGGTGCAGGTAAAGATGGCGGTAGCTGGAGGAATGAACAAGTACGTAAGAATCTTCAACTTCCCTCCGGAGGTCAGCGATGATGCCAATGGAAGGGTATTGGCACGATATGGGAAAATCAGGAAGCAAGTGAGGGAAAAATTTCCCCCAGAGTGTGAATTTGATGTCTACTCCGGTATTCGCGTGGTATATATGGATATTCAGCAACGCAAGAATTTATTACGAGGGTTTCAAGAATCGATCACCTGAAGATGATCACCTGAAAGTCAACTGCCCTCAGCTTCAGGAAGGGCAGAAGGGAGGTGCTGCAGAACTCACAAAGGGGAACAGTCCAACTGAGGCTGCGCATACTTTGTACTCAGATGTGGCAGCGGGTGCAAGTAGCCTTTTGGCGCAAAGGCTCGAGTAGGCAAGGAAGACTGGAAGCAGTGAGGTTATTTACCACGACGACTCAAACGATTCAACAAAAGAAGCTGACAAATCAAATGACAATGCGGAAGCAGCGTGCAAGGAAGGAACTAATTTTGCAGATGACCAGCAAAGTACGAAACATTGAGCTCGAACTAACCACTGACGAGGCAAGCAATGGAATCAAACGTGCTTTGAGAGCGCTACGGTCGACATCGGATGATTCAAACGATGAACAGGAGAGGGTATATCTTCAAAACTAGACCACCAATGATTAATATTGAAATGGATTCATAAACTAGAAGAGTTGTTTGAGGTCTTGTGAAAAAAAATGGTGTAAAAATATTGAGAAACAAAAAAGTTACCGCGATTCGAATATTTTTTTAGCGGTAAAAAATGAAGTTCCGGTAGAGGAGTTAATGGTATATTTCCTAATAAAGTTAAAATGTAGAATCATAGAATAAATGGGTTAGAAAATCACTGGTGTTAAAAATGTGGACAACAATATAGAATTAAAAAATGCGCAGAATCAAAAAATAATTGTAGTTTGATAGAGAGTATAGCTGAAAAAATCAATCAAAGTATGGTGCTCCTGAACAAGTTTTGATGAATGAAACAGTAGATAACTGTAATAACGAAAAAGCATTGCTTTTCATAGTAGGAGAAGCCATTAGTTATAAGATCAAACATTTTAAAAACGGCAGTTTATTCGACTTCTATAGGCGATTACGAAACTTTCGTTGGAATAATAGAAAATTTTTAGTTAAACAATTTGGTTCCACTCCTAATGCATTTGGGTGAAGTGTCTTTTTGGAGGGAGAATAATTGGAAACTATATAGGTTACTTACGAAATATTTTTTAAAGTAAATAATACTTATAATACTTCTTACATCTACACACAATGTAAGAAGTATTATAACGTTTTATGGAGGATGATTTTACATAAATAAAAAGAAAAAAAAAACGATTCCTTGGAAACCCGGATACCAGTTCCTAAGTGGCCATATGGGTTCAACACTGTGCAGCTGTGCCATAAATAGAAATCATTTGAAAAATCTTAAAATTAGATGCTTAACAGTATTGACAGTACCAACTGACTTCCAAAGAGTGGTCACGTAACGCCATGTAGTGATTGAAATGGATTTCTCCTCATCTGTTTACAACGTTATAGAGCAGTGTTTCCCTACCGGGGACCTTTAGGGGGACCTGACGATCACTCAAGGGGTCCTCGAATCAACTTCTCTCTCTGGTAATAAGAGATGCTGGATTTCGGAGCTGCACTGTGCTCTTTGAATTTCTTCCAAATTTTAAGAGGACTGCTGTTGATGAAATCTTTGAAAAATCTTAATTTTATGACAGGCTCATCATGGAAATCTTTGCACATTCCCTCTGTGGTTTTTCAATGTTTCCACTCGATCAGAGGAGACAATACAGAATATTAAGCAAATTTAACCTTCAAAAGCCCGGGACGTAACTTGTACGAACCATAACAGCTTTCACAAATTTATACTTGGAAAATAAATCTATGTTGCAGGTAAGTTTGAATATCCGCCGGAGTGGAACATTTAAAGTTTGATACGACGGATAATAACGCTTACGACGAAGTAGAACGAAGCCCTACGCATAATTTCATAAATAATTCTTTGGAACGGACGTTTCCAATTTGTTGTGATTTCCACAAATAACATAGTGGAGTAAAACAAACTCTCGGTCATGTGGAAGAAACAATCGGTCTGCGGTGTATTCATCCATACTCAATAACAATCCTTGAAAGCGAGATTAGCGCAGCTAAACTAAATTGATTCAGATTAGCATAATTCGCATCCTCAGCTTTCCGATAAAACAAATAAATAACAAAACAGAGACTCAAAAACATTTGAATGCCAAATACAATATCGAAAATTATCGAAATTCCCTTGCCTTCAAAACTTGACCTCATTTCACCCCGAATTGAAAAATGTCAAAATCAATATTCGCTTCAGTCCTCAACCTCGTCAACCCCGCACCACTCAAAGGTGAAAAAAAAAAAACAGACACCCAATCAGTCACCATCCATCCCTGTCGACCGACTGTGAAGACTGAAGAGTGTAAGGCAGTGACGAACGTGCGGAGAATGCCTCTTATTTACGTTTCTCGAAAACCCCCTCGAACCGTCGTCGTCAACCGCGACTCCCTTTCCGCCGTTTCATTGTATAATGGTGCGAAGAATGCAGCCTCAGCTTGCTACCGCGAGATTCACATTTCGCGCGCGTAAATCGCGCTCACGCTATTTCGTATCGCAGTCTTCTTCCTTTTTCCGCTTCCCCTCGCATCCTGTGGCTGCTTCCATGCAGTTGTTTCTTCTCAATATCGAAGGGAAGGAATGGATGTGTTATTCCAGGCTTACATTCTAACGTAAAACAAAAAAATCGGCTTCAAAATGCAAAATGAGCGGGATAAAATAAGAAAATCTGTCCTGATGTCCTAAACATCTAAACTATCATACAATCTTATTCAGTCTGTTGAAGTTAAGCATCTAGGGCTCATGCAAGATAAAAATTTAACATTCAAAAATCACATTGAGGCCATTCAAGCCAAATGTAACAAATATGTAAAATGTCTTTATCCAATTATTAAAAGAAAATGAAAACTTTGTCTCAAGAACAAGCTTTTGATTTTCAAACAAATTTTCAGGCCAGCCATGTTGCATGCTGTACCAACATGGATTCAAAATAACATTTTTAAAATTCTAAAGCTTCCTTCCTGGTATAGTACCAATGAGTTACATAGATTATCCAATGGTGAAACATTGGGACAAATGTCGAAAAAAATTATTGATAATTTTCAACAAAAATCGTAGCGATGTTCAATTGCCACGACAAATGCGTTATATATTTAGGTTGAGTTAATTGAAAGTGTTTTTTTTTTCTCTTAACGAACAGGTGAAATCAATCCACCTTTAAAAATTCTGAACTACTACGGCAAAGGAAATTTAATATGTTGTTAACAAAATATTATTACATTCTCAATTCAGTTTTGCCACATTAGGATGACAATGTTTTCTAACACAGCACACCTAGATATAAGAAATGAACGTAATGTTTGGAATGATACTACCGTTTTGTCTCAAATTCCGAACAGACTCATATTCCGAACACTCGGTTTTTGTATGGCGATTTGGTTGAAATATTTCGCTGAAATATGTCACCAAATAACAAGAAAATGGCAGTCAATTGTAATTAAATTTCAACGTCTAAAATATAATTTATACCGCGGGAGTAGTGATGATTCTCTAGTTTGAGACCAGTAGAATCAGCTCAAACAAATTTATTTGCGAAATTATTCATTTGAATACCGTAAAACGGGGTAACTTTGATAATGCGGGTAACTTTGATAGTGCGAGACCCACAACATATTAAACGAAATAACGAAGTTTCTGTTAATCAGTTAAGCAAAACGAATGCAAAAGTAAAGAGTATTAGTATGGCACTTCATGTCAAAGCTATTTTCATTGGAATCAAGTGCATTTGAGGCTTTTTATACGAATATTAAAAATTGACACAATTTTAGCATTTTCGAAACGCTTACAAACAATCTGTTCTACGATCACTATTTGATGTGGTTTTGAATAGTTGGCCACTTATCTTTGACAGCCTAGTTATCATAGAACTTGAATACGGTCTCAAATCTCTTAGCGAATAGCATTTTCACAAACTGGGACCATTTTTGTAATCGAAGTCAGAAATTTCCATATAACGTTAAACGCCTAGAGGTATGCAATGCCCTACAAATGTTCGTTATTCATTCAATTTTGTTCGATTCATACTCCATTATCAAAGTTACCCCAAAACAGAAAACCAACTTTCGATTACATGAAAAATTATATATCCATTCATAATAAATCTTTTGGAAATCTATCGACTGCAATCGATAGCTAGGATGCCAGTACTTGTTTTAAAAATATAAATTATTATTCTTTGAAACAGCATGCATAAATATTCAAGTTTTCTTCGAAAAAACTATCAAGGTTACCCCGTTTTACGGTACGTTTTATTCGTGCTGTTCGGAATTTGAATCAAGGTGTTCGGAATATGAGACAGAATCAACACAGTGTTCGGCATTTGAATCAAAATGTTATTCCATACTTTCACGTAAAAACAATGCTAAAACTAATTAAATCAACATTATTATCGGTACACCCACCAGCCAACAGTTAGGCTTTGCGAAGAAATTAAAATTTACACAAGTATCAACTAATTTATGCCAATCAGATGCATTTGAATTCACTGCTGGCCTTAAGTGTTCGGAATATGAGTCAAAACGGTAATAAAAAATCAAAAAGTGAGCGAACTGAGGGAGAGCAGCGGTGACCATCAACTCCGTTAGAACTCACTTCACTGCTACCGCGGTTACCAACCTACTTGAGCTATAGGCTACATATATAGATAGGTATCACCGCAATGGATTCTCCACGACGCGACGACGTCAGCGATGCCGACCGGGCGCTCTGCTGAGAGTGCAGCATGAATCGCGATAAAATTAAAAAACAGCTGACGAACCGTCGCCACCACCAGCGCCTCGCCTCGTTCACCACCACCCATCGACCAGACGCGACTCAGCGGCAGTGAAAATAACTCATGGAAGCAGGCACACAGTGGGCGTCATCCATCCAACGTTCGCTTCGCGCACTGACCTTCACCGGGTTTCTTCTATTTGACGCGCGGCTGCCGACGCGCTTGGAGATGTGTGACGTGGTACGGGTTACCTTTTGCTTCTTCTCTTTTTGTTTCTTTGGTTTCGTTGGTTAATGACATACTAACGCAAAGGGGATGATTTATAAGGGTCAAATTGGAATAAAAATAAATCACCTGGGCTCGTCCGGGAATTGAACCCGGGACCTCTCGCACCCGAAGCGAGAATCATACCCCTAGACCAACGAGCCACCACATTTGCGATTGACCAATTTTAAAAATTGATAACTCGAAAATAGGATAATTTGAACAATTTTTGGAACATATGTATTTGTGTTTCCGCCGATTTATTTTAGTGAAAAATATGTTTATTGAGTGCCTTACTGGTTACCAATATAATTTGGAGCCCCATAATTTTGGACACACTGGACCATTTTCCAAAAGATTTCATAAGTTAAATTTAAAAAATCAACGATTTTCGCATAAAGATATAAAGGAGAGCTAGACTATTTAACATTGCCTTCTGATTTTTTGAGGTTTAAATTGATTTAATTTAATTTGCCCGGAATGTATGATAGGAACAACCTCAGTTTTAACACATTCTAGAAAGAAAAACCCCGGTGGAAATTTTTTAGCGATGTGAACGTCAAACGTGATCAAAATTCACTATAGAATCAATTAAAAAATTTGAAGAATATGATAGAGCCGTCATTTGAGCGGGAAGATTTGCCAAAATAGTAGCAAGGACAAGCTCTGTCGTGTTATTTAATAAAGATAAGATTTTATTACAAAAAATTAGGATCCTATTTATACTATAGTCATATTTGGTACAGCTGCGGTATAAAGAAAAGCAGATTTGTTTTGTATATTTTTGGCTACGGTTATTAGCGAAAGAGAGTACTGATGAAAAAAAAAAATCGCCCATGACAGGCTTTACTGTTATGAAGGAATTATTTTAAAAACTACGAATACCTGAGTCTCATATAATGTGTGAGGTGGCTTATTTAGTGAAAGAGAATGTACCAGTAATAGTGGCGAAACGATTTCAAATATTTAGTAAGCAAACAATGAAAAACAATCAAATACTTAGATTAATTTGTTCTTCTCGCCTATAGTTGTGAGTGCTACGGGAAATCATTAAATAACCTGCCTGTGGTACAGACCTGGGTACTACAGACACCCTGATACAATATTTTTATATGGGCACAACTTTGTTGCAATTTTTCAAATAAAATCTGTTTTATGAATAATAAAACATGGTTAACATACAAGTAAATAATTGCGCTGATTGATTAATTTATGAAGATCAATTCCATGTTATTTGAACTTTCTCCAAAAAAGATGAATTTTTCTCAGCCACCACTGAACAAAATAAAAACAATAGCAAGATTGCGGTTCTTTTGTTGTTACAAAAATGCTTTATGAGTAAGTTAGAACATTTAAACACATGATTGATTATCCATATTCATAAAAACATTATTTTCATTTATTTGATTAATTTTCGATTTTTGTGTGTATAACATTGCATGAAATGATATGAACATCTGAAAAATATCACATTTTTGTACATTTTAGGCGTTCTAAATTGCCTAGGAAAGCAAATGATGTCATTTTAAGGTGAAAATGAATCGAAGCCAAACTTCAAATTTTTCCAGAGCACCGATCTGGAGAACCAAACATCCGTTTAAGCTGAAAACTTAATCGATTGGTCACCACCAGCGACTGACCAATCGATTAAGTTTTCAGCTTAAACGGATGTTTGGTACGCCAGATCCGTGCTCTTGAAAATTTGAAGTTTGGCTTCGATTTATCTTACCCTTGAGTTTAAAACTGTGGCCCGTGGTATATAAGTTTCCTGTGAAACCGTTAGAATATGCAACTGATAATGTAGTTTGAATCTAGGGATGTTTTAAATATCTGCATCTATGTGCCTTCATGATAACAACAAAACCATAAAAATACCATTTTCACTGAAATTGGACAATATATTTTCCTGTTTGCGTGTAAGAACCCTATCAACATTCACAAAGTTGTATATTTTGATTACACAGCGTAACAAAAATGACATTTTTGCGTGTCTCAAGGATCAAATTATGTGTCTCTAGTAGATTTGGGGTTGCTGAATCTGGTGGCATTCTCAGAAATGTTCCAGCACGTCACAATTTTTAGCTACAGGTCGCCAAAGTTGTATAAAATACTGGTTTTATTAATGTTTACATGAAATTTAAAGGACAATTTATCAAACTTTTTTGTAATCTTATCCACCAAACATGCAAAATAGAACTTGAACCTTCATTTCAGACATAATTTGATTGAAACTGCGCGATTAAATTTCGATTAAACCGATTTTTCTAACATGCTTGCAGTCTCCATACAAAATTCTTCGTTTCTTCTATATGGCAAAATACAACAATTCTCTAAACCATCAAAAAATAAATTTCCCGCATCGAAAGTATTACAATCTTTGATGATAAATATTGTTATATACATAAAGTTTGAATTATGTGGCAAATTAAGCCAATATATTACCTTACAAGCTGGCAAACTTGCATGCAAGTTGGCTAAAATAGTCATTTTTTGCATTTTCAACAGCCAATATCTCAAAAACTAGACGTGCTATGATATTTCTGAAAAAGGAAATGGATTCAGCAACCCTCAATTAAGTGAATAGCGGTATTTTGGTGCTGGAGACAAAAACGTGTTCCGCAGTGTTATTTACATCACTTTGGAGAACATTCTTATCATAGAAAACATCAACATTTAAAAATATTCGAATGAAACAAATGAAATTTATATGTATTTCGGAAGGGTGACCAGATGGGAGTTCTTACTAAATGTTCTGGTCACCCGATGTGCCTTATTATTTAAAAATTTTCATCCGAAGATATCATTCAAAAACCACAATTATTCATAAATTTCCAATTAACATTGAATTTTTACCCAAGTGACTGTCCACAAACCTCCTAGCCTCTCATGGCCTTTTGTTCATACATTTTTTTTTTTTTTTGTATTTGCATGGACCGTGGTCTTTGACCAGAACCCCTCGTAAATGACCCCGCGGTTTTTCGACGACTCCTAAGACGTGTTTAGATCAAATTTAAATAGCAAAAAAGATATTAAATTGAAAAATAAATATGCCGATATTGGTAATCAATTGATTTTACTATGTATCAGTGAAACCCGATTGATTTGGCTATGCGCCAGCAAGATAAACGAATAGTATCATGAAATTTGTTTTAACGAGCTTGAATACTGCATGAGAAAAACGGGAAAATGTATGTAATACTTACTTTTGAGGCAATAGGCTGTTGTCGAGTGTATTCTGAAAAAGATTAAAATATTTTTTAATCAATACAAGAAAAAAAGTTTGAAAATATTTTTTTCAATTCCCATTAAATTTACAAATTTGGGTGATTGTATGACATTTCATCTGGCATGATCGATTTCTCTTCGTCGACTTTCTCTTTGGATAAGCATACGTAATTGAATGGATGTTTATTTTATAATGCACTATGAGCCCAGTAAACAAAAACTCGTATACGATAGCGCATAGGAATACAAAAGTGGAGGCGATATACGTACACGCGCCATTAAGATGCATGCTACATGTACGTATATCACCTCCAAATTTGTGTACTGGGATTTATCCAAGATTTACTCATAAGGATATTACTAGGCATTCATCCAGAGATTTATTCTGTAATTCCTCTAGGAATACTTTCAGGGATTCTATCAGGAAGCCTTCAAACATTCTTCCAATTTGCATAGGGATTTCTACTGTGATTCAACTGTGAAAGATGTTATCATTCAAATATGATAAGAACTACAAGAAAGTGATGCATGAGAATGTTTCAGAGAATATATTGAAATGAATGTACAGGAGATAGAACCGTAGAAGGTTGCTTTCCTTTAAATTACTAGCTCGTAAAATACTGCGCCGTAAAGTCTTAGAAAGAAATAGATGTGCATGAATTCTACCAAAATTTCGCATGAGATGTTACGTCTACGAACCTAGTGCTGAAATTCATTATGAGTGCATTGCTGAAAAATATAATTTCTGCAGCGGCAATCTACTTATACAAATTGTACATTCAAGTGTTGTCTGCGGATTTCTACTGGCAGAGTGATAACTTGACTAGTTTCACAATATTGATCGTTTTGTACTCACTCACAGTATTTTATTGAACCCGTATGACGTCACCCATCTTCCCCTCAAAGTTTTGTTTTTACACTGTACTAATACAAGCACACAAGGACTTTCTCCTCAACTCTTCTATATCACATTGGATGTAAAAGTCATCCTGCTATCAAGAAGTCTGTTGGTATGCAATCTGACATTCAAAATAACAGATAAGTTTACTCCCATTTTACCGACTATTTCTGAGACTTTCCTATTTTTTTTTTTGCACGAGTACGTCGCAGCCCATTACGAAGGTAATAGTAAAAGATTTGTACTAACCAATTTTAAATTCGTTGACCCGTTTCTACGCCATTTCGTGACATACAAACACCATTCCACTTTTGTTTCTATAGATTAAATAGGCCATTTCCATTAGTTATTCGTGATTTTCCAACAAAAAGAAAGTCAGTTAAGAAAAATATGGCTTATACTCACGAAAAATTATTTAACTTGACGGAAAACGCGAATAACTAATGGGCATCGCCTATTGTATTATTTAATTAATATATTTTTGCATTAAACTTGAAATATCTAGAAAACAACTATTCTTAGAGAGGTGATCATGATAATCAAGGTTCCGAATTCTCACTCACTCTCACGATAATAGATTTCTCCCTTACAACAATTTTCAGCAAAAATTTCTCCATCGTGAAACTTTGTCCAACATATTTGTTTCCTATCAAGATTCTATGGTGAAAATTTTAAAAATATTCAATATGAAGTTTGTTGTATAATTAAAATTTAAGTTTTATTTTTGAATTTTTCTTAATGTTGTTTTTCAGTGTTAATTTTTTGCTTTAATTTATAGCGGTTTTAAATTTACAATTCATTCACCTCTTAGAATTTTTTTTCATTGTGGTCCATACGGTTCACTACAACTTTTCCATATAACATTTTTCTCAAAAATCAAAAGTTTTAGCACTAGTTTTTTTTAAATAAATTGCATGCAAAAACTCAGAGGCCATTTTCAAAAGTTGTTCTTAAGTGAAAATGATCCATTTCACGCTCGTTCAAATCTACCCAAAAAAGAGTAACTTTAACTTTGAGTTGTCAAAAGTGAGTAACTTTTTACTCAATCATGAAACAAAACGACCTTATTAACTTTCGAGTAAACACAAACATATTTGTTACTGGTATAATTATGTCCTGGTTTTGATCGAACAACCGCAAGTTAATAATCAGAAAGTTTCACCGTCTTATTTTTTATTGAACTAATTATCCATTCTTTACAGTCTAAATGGAAATGCTACTGGCTCGATAAACATATTTTCAAATTACATCCGCCATGACATCCATCAACCCCCAGAGATTTTCAATCTCCGGGAATCCACTCCAGAGCAGCGAAAATTTGGACACAAATCATTTTTATTACTTATAATATTGTACTATTACTTGTAATGTATGCATTATTCATATATTTTTGTGTGAGACTCACTTTCGCAAATTTCAGATTAAACAGAGTGATTAAGTGTTACTCTTATATTACATTTGACAACTGGTTCAACTTTGTTCCGAAGTGAGTCGAATTCTACTCACTATTGAGTAGATCTGAACGAGCGTGTATATAGAGCTTAGTGACATTTGAACTCACAAACATTTGCATACGCTCGTCATATACAGTTTGTTTTCGTTTTCCCTCGAGAAACTGGCGCTCCACACTCATCGATATGCATCAGGAAATACTACTCAATTTGAATTACAATTACACTAAAATTCTGGATGTTTTTCAAGACTGAGTGCATATTGTTTTTCTCTGAGTTTCATAAACACATCTACACTAGGGCACTCATACAATTGAGCGTAATAACCACTATGGAACATATTTCTCACGTTTAGTATCATACAGGCGTATCTGCAATGATCGATTTTCTCTTTGGGTTATACTCGTAGCGGAATTTGGAGCAAGTGTGCAAACGTAAGCTAATTTTTCTCTAACTTTGCCTAACGCTCATCAAATTCAGCAATTTATGATGTTAGTTTGATGTTAGTTTCTCATCTCTGTCTCCATTCCGTACGAATAGGCTGCCCATACGTACCGTATTTAACGGGACAGTACCGTTTTCATCCCCTCGACGGACTGTCCCGTCGTTTTATGGAAAATGCTCAAATTGTCCCGTATTTTAGGAAATGGAGAATTAGCACATAATTTTCAGCACCAGTAAAAAAATAAAAATAACATAACAAACAGTTTTTAGAAATATTTCAGTGTTTATTGTCTTACTCATCTATTTTCCAAGCAATTATTAGTTTCTCAAACAGAGTTAAACTTGACCCGTGCATGCTTCTGCTTAACTTTTTGCGTTTAATAACTCATATTTATGCCAAATTTTGGTGGATTTCCAAAATACGGATCTTCATAAGATAATTATTCATAAAATACCTAAAATGAAAAAGAACAACTATGTGTTTACTTCCGACACGCAATTGATTGGATTAACTGTTTAAAAAGTGGATATTTCAATAAAGTTTGAATTTGAAAAAATTAAAAGTGTAACAATTTCCTAAAAAACATTGCTTCTCGGCAATCAAAGAATGAGCTTCAAGATTCTTAAGTGATTTTTATTGAATCATACAGACATGTAGCTTGGGATTGCATAATCTGGTTCTGTTACTTTCCCTCAAATGGCGGTTTCCCGATTGTCGTTCTCCCAACGCCAGTTCTCAGAATGCTAGTTCCCCGAAAACCCCGTTTCCCCGCATAGCTCAGTTCTCCGAAAAGTTCTAACACTCATAATTGCCATAACGTTTTGCATTTCAAGGTGGTGAACAATATGTATTTTTGGCAATATGTATTTAGTCGAGAATGATCAAATATCTCCTTATAGCTTATCTTATCTTAGCTTATCGATCTTTATAATTCAACACTATCTCACTACCCGAGCAGAAGCAAAGTTCTGACCATTAAATCGAGATGTTGATTTGATTGACATAAGAGATAAAAGATCTGAAGATAATATCAAAATTTTATTCCTGGAACTTCTGAGCCATAGCTAAATTTGATGTTAGAACATCTAAGGAATAGCTCGCTGATATTGGTGAGATCTTCTTCTTCTTCTCCTTCTTCTTTCTGGCTTTACGTCCTCACTGGGACAGAGCCTGCTTCTCAGATTAGTGTTCTTATGAGCACTTCCACGGTTATTAACTGAGAGCATACTTTGCCAATGACCATTTTTGCATGTGTATATCGTGTGGCAGGTACGAAGATACTCTATGCCCTGAGAAGTCGAGAAAATTTCCTTTACGAAAAGATCCTCGACCGGTGGGATTCGAACTCACGACCCTCAGCTTGGTCTTGCTGAATAGCTGCGCGTTTACCACTACGGCTATCTGGGCCCCTAGTGAGATCTTATAAAAGCTAAATATGATATGCTAATAGTATTCCAGGAGTGGATTTTAGATATTATTTTTGGATTTTTTTATTTCTTTTATCTATCAAGTTAATATCACTTTTGTATGTCCATATCAAAATTTGCTATTACTTAGCTTTTTTCGCCTGCTTGGGTAAAGACTATTTTTGCAGTTTTTTGTGCTGCATTGCTTGACAAGGGAGCGGGTCATTCAAGGAAATGGCTTCTGAGAAACGGGCCATTCAGGGAACTGGAATTCGGGAAAAGTAGCACCATCGCATAATCTATGTCTTTTAAAATTGTCCCGTTTTTGTTTTTTATTTGTCCCGTTTTCATCTGGTTGGCTTACGGTCAGCCTACGTACGAAATATGTGACTTATTCTACCATACCGAAAACATATTAAAATTTTACTGCAAATCGAAGATCAATGAATTTTGCGACTGACTGAATTGACATGGAATTCGTCATGTATGGTAACATAAAAAATTTACCTTGGAGATACCGGGGATTGAACCCGGGACTTCTCACATGCGAAGCGAGCGCTCTACCACTGAGCTATATCCCCTTGCGATACCAGTGGTGCTATTTTTACCACGCGCAACCGTCTTCCTCGTGGTAGTCCATCGTGAGTGCTTGATTGCTCTCCTCTTCTATTTATTTGCCTGTTCTTACGCGGCTTAGATTCGGTTCTGCTTGATCATTCGGAAGAATCGTGATTTCGTAACACTATGACAACCCAATTAAAATCAGAACACAAACATATTGTTGTCGCAACTCGAAGGCCGATCATCGCTAGAACTATTTGCGACGAATTAATTTCGACCGAGTTTCTTGATAGTGTACCAACGACAGACCTGTTTTTCTTATTAATGGGATTGAGATTACGAGCTAGCGACCGAGCGGCTACACGCTCTTGAACAGCAACGGCAATGACGACAAAACGGATAATCGGGGGATCACGAGAACGGGGCATTAGAATGGAATCCATCAAAGCTTGTTTGAGAGCTATAAGCTGTTGATTCGGTGGGTTTCACCTTGGGGCCGCCGCCGCCGGTTTGACGTAAAGACCACCGTCAGTCAGTCAGTCAATCGGTCGGTGATCGCAATTCTTCATGACTGAGCGTGAGTATCATTGTTTTGGCATTGGCTAATGGGTGACGAAGCTACGGTAGTTGTTCTCTTTCCCTTTCGAGACGTCGTCGGGTGGCCTCGAGGGAAACGAACGAAGGAAAAACACGTTTAGCTGCAGGGATGAATAATTGGCAATTTAACCGGAACGTAAAATATTATCGCTTAATTTAAGGTTTTTGTCAAGCCGTAGATGCCATTAGCGTTCATTTAAATTCAGTCATTGTTGGCTGGTTTTTCGTGCAATTACTTATTTCGCAGTCACCTCAGGGGTTTCGGTGTCAAGTCACAGACCATCAGAAAAGAACTATGCGGCAACGAGTTTCGTTTCACTTTTCTGATTGCGCGGACAAATTCACGTCGCCGGCTATTTAAATCCCAATTTGGACCGTTCAATTAATTCAAAGTCAATCGGTTGGTCCGGCCGTACCCATTGCAACGCCCAATAGGCGTTCCGAAATTAATTAAAGCAAGCGACCGCTAAACAAGGCAATGCCAAAAACGAATAGAGACTAGACCTGTGCGCCGCACATGGGAGTAAGAGGGCCAAAAAGGCAGTAATTATCGACCTACAAGAATTTTGTGCCAATTTTCGGATTTTCATACAAAGTAAGCCAAAGTCATATGAATGGATCGAAAACTACTGTTGGGTCGAAAATTGATGCGTTTCAATGAAAAAAATAACATATTTTAACAAAAAAGAAATAAAAAAACAACTACAATCCTACAAAATATTAGGTGATTGCATTAGAAATTCCTATAAAGATTCTTACAGGAATTCGACAAGGAATTCTTCCAAGATTTTCTGCAGGCGTTCGTTCAGGTAATCTTTTGCAAATGATCAAGAATAATTCTGAGAATAATTAATCCTCGGTTTTATCCAGATTTTCCTGCAAGAACTTCTTCAGAAATTCTATAATTCTAGTCTTCCAGTGATTTCTTCAAAAATTTCATCAGAAATGTTTCTACAGATTTTCTAACAGATACAGAAGGGAATTTCATTTGAAATTTTCAAATAGTTCCTCCCTGATTACTTTCAGGGATTGCTCCAAGAAATCGTTCAAGTATTTGTCCAGCAATTCTTCCAGAAAACCCACTAGAAGTTCTTCCAAGCAGTCTTCCCAAACGAATACCAACAAGTTGGTTTAGGCGGATTCGCCCTCTCCTTGTACTCTGTTCTCGGGCTCAAACCGAAACGCTCGAACCTGAACATAAACCCAAACATGTGTAAAGTGAACATTGGTTTAAACACCTGTTCGAGCGCCGGATCATTTGTGCCTCGGTTGCAATCGCGGTTCAAATTTTACTACAAATCTTCGGTTGCATCCGAGGTTCAGAACGATGGCACAAAACAGACAGACAGAAAAGAGTTGAAATGCACGCTTATAAATTTCTACTTATCGTGTCTTGTTGTATGATATGGTAAATTCCTTTGCTTTCTCATAAAGTTACCGCTAAATGTTACCTGAAATATCGATCTTAGTTAATCTGCTTATAGATAAATCATTTATTCACGCCTCAAGGGTCTTGAAGTTTGTACCAGGAAGATCCATATATAATCGTAGAAACTTTTCCACGTGGATCCTGACAGTTTCCAGTTAGTAGTAGAAAGCTAATGGCGCTGTTCTCACAAAACTGAATTAGTTTATTATCACCTTTAACTGTATCTTTTCATTGTTTTTTCGATGCCATGTTGTAGTGGATGATTTTAAAATTCATTTGACACTTTGAGGACCGGTACTCAAGCTGTCAGCACGTGGCAAACTAGATGTTGGTAACACGAACAGTAGCGACATTAGCATTCTTAGGTTAATGCTTCTACTCATTATTTACACCTAAGTTCAAACCAAAGTACACATGTACTGGGTTTTGCGTGGTACACTGGTACAAAGACGAAGCGCGTTCGCGGTTCAACCCAAGTTGCAAGGTTCAAACCAAAGTTGAACATCGGTTCTGTTCATGGGAGGACTGCTGCCAAAAATGATTTAATGACGCTCATATTTAAAACTCTATCCGAGCAATTATCTTCAAAGATTTCTTTAGGGATTCGTTAGGTAAATATCATGAATTTCGCTTCGCAGATGTACAGTGCTTACAGATTCCGGCAAAAAAGCGTAAATTTCAAGTTGCCTTATCTGGGATGTAGCCAAATTCGGGAATTTTAAATTGCTTATATCTTCTATCATTGTAATCTCTAAGAAAATTTTTGGTAACTGCTATGAATAGTGTGGAAAATATTTTGAATACTTTTTTCTACTAGATCCTTTATTTGAGGCTCAATCCCATTGAACTCTTCACGGAGCTGAAATTCATTTTTTGTATTATTGAAAATTTATTCAATTTTTCAGTAAGAAAGTTAGTACGGGATAGAGACAGGGTACTCGTGACAACTTATGGTCAATGGTCACAATTTTTCAAAAAAGGACATGGTAAGGATTGGGTAAAGGGTTCTCTGCAGCTCATCTGGGAGGTAAATAGTGGTAGCTAGAGATGGGCGAACCATTCGCGAACGGTTCAAAAGAACTAGTTCTTTGCGGTGAACGAATGAGTCATAGTTCTTTTTTTTAAGAACGGTAGTTCACCAGGAACGGTTTACTGAACGAATGAACGAACGCAACGAACGTGGTGTAAAGAACATTTCGTTATGCATTCTTCCATCGTTCACGCCGACCGAACAGCATAGAAAAACGAAGCGAATGTAGAACGGAGACGAATCGGAGCGACGATTGAAATGTGCTTGTGTAAGTGATGATTTCTCGTAGCTTCGCTTCCATCATTTTATTCATTCGACGTTTGTCTGGATTAGCTGGATATGGTCAAATACGGACCGACAAGACTTGGCGCGCAAAAGAAAGCGCAATGAACGAACTTGTATTTTCATTTTATAATTCATTTCGCATTGAATCATTTGCTTGTTTCAAAATAAAATGCATTTTATTACATTTTATCTAATTCATATTTTCTGAGCAATAATAGAATCATAATTCAGATGACAATTTTGAGGTTCAATTAAAAGTCTTATATGAGTTATAATACATTAATCTTAAGGCGAAAATAAAAAGAAACTTTTAAAAGAACGAAAGAACGGTTCAAAAGAACTAGTTCGTTTCGAAGAACGGAACGAATGGGAACTGTTCATTGAAAAGAACTGTTTTGCCCATCTCTAGTGGTAGCTCGATTATCGTGCTATGGCGTTCGTACCAGTTTCATGTCGGTATTCGTCTGCCGGAAAGATCCTCAATCCAACACAAAGGAAACAACACAAAAAAAAACACAAGAAAATTAAACTTTTGTACAAGATAAGCGAAGGAAATCTTAGTCTTGAAGAATTCTCCAGTTTGTAATCCATCATCAGAAACATGATGTACTGAGTACAAGCTTCAGGTATCAGAAGGGCGACTCTAGAGGCACGTTCCCCGCCATTTGGGAGATTTGTGCCATCGCCATATATGAGCCTATTGCATCATCTACCCGATTGGTGAGGAGAGAGAAGGGAAAGATGGGAGGGAAAAGGGGGGAGGGCGGTCCCTTGAAGAGGGAATATCGCATAAGCGAAATGACAGCATGTAGCTCAATACCACAATGGGTTCAATCAGCGCCCTGAAAAGGGCATTGAAAAACACATGACTGTAAAGAAAGCCTATAGCTCATTACCACACCGGGTTAAGAACAACAGAATGTCGAAGATTCAGGCTTCTGAATTCAGTTTCACTTAATAAGTATTTGACAAGTAATTGGAATCGCATTTGCGCAAAAACTGAACAGTTACATATCAGGTGATACGAAGTTCCATAATCGGAGTAACAACTATCACACACAAATGAGTCAACACGCTGAATATTTGCCATGTGATAGTTGAGTCGGCAGTGGCCAGTCAACGCTCTGACCAAGAGACTGCAATTTGTTCAATATTTCGCCACCCTTGGAGATGGCACAGTAATGTATAATTTCGTTTGAAGACACGACTCCAAACTATTCCAATATTTCTTGTGCTGAGTTGCCGCCTGAAGCTTCACCCAACACTTCGAAATTGGAAAAGCTGGCTCAGGGCCAATGAAGTCATGCGATGCTCCATCCCGAGCTAGCTCATCAGCCAAATCATTTCCAGGGATGGATAAATGACCAGGAATTCATTCAAGTTTACAGAGTGCACTGAATGAGTAATGTTTTTTAGTAATCATTTGTGACTAGAGTGCAAATTTGCAGCTTCGAAACAAGACTAGTTGGTTCGATCGAGTGTCATTTTCGGGAGATTATTTTCATTTGACTCTCCTCAACATGCAATTTTGGCTACTATACTTTAAAATAGCAAAGAATATTTTCAGAAGAAAAAGGTGAAGTGATATACGTTACTGTGCTGAAATCAGTGGTGGTCTAGCTGGAATGTAATGTCAAGGGTATAAATAAACACAATAATTATTTTTCCCGATCCATGCATTTTTCTATGCTTTTCATCAAGACTGGAGTCCCATTTACCGTTCACTTAACCTAGAAATATTAAATTTTTCGAATACATTTTGCAGGCTTAACGTAGTAGATAGAACTTATGAATGCACTCTTTGAAAGCTTTCAAGACGAATTACTAAAAACTCCAGCAAAAAAAATCTAACAGATTTCATGCGTTTATTCTTTACAATGAGGAGGAATGTTTGATGCGATTTTTCACTTGTCATCAATTACATTATCGAGCACTTTTGTATTCAAATTTCTCCACGCCGATGTACCTACATCGCTGCCGACTTCAAAATTTGGTAACGGCGTGACACCGACGACCACGACGACGACGCCGCAGATTAAAAATATTTCGACGCACAGGTCTAATAGACACATTCCTCCACCAACGGCATCACCACAAGCTGTAGGTATAACAATCGCCATACGAACAAACGGGCAATCCCAAACTCATTCCGCATTGTTTCCGATTTGCTTGCGTGCTATTTGTTTGCCACAAACGGGCGACACACATTTAGACTCGGAGCCAGCTGCCGTATACGCAAAAGGCGCGCAGGAATTTGCATAGCATTGCTATACAACGCAACCGCCGTCGTCGTCGTCATCATTGTTGTTGGATTGTTGTCTTCGCTTGTGAGATTGGTTGGATGCTAACTGAAAAACAGATTGTGCTCGTATGTAGATTATCGGGCGAGACGCCCCGTGGCCCGACCCGTCTGTCAAATCAATTATTTCCTGAAGTCTACTTTTTTCGGAGTTGTTTGAATGCGGAGATATTCATACCGGCTGTTTGAAATTTGATGAGCATAGCATACAATAAAAATATTCTTGTACGAATTTAATGGAGGTTGATGCTATACTTGATCTGTGTCATCTGCAAGCAAAGATGTTTGTCATCCCTGAGGTAACTCAGATAAGTCATACGTGAAAATATTGTATACTGTTGGTCAAAACATGCTTCCTTGAGGAACACCACTTCCTACAGGAAGTTAATTAGCCTGAAGTGTACGATTTGACAGATAACTTTGAATAATTCTTACATCGTTTATTGGAAAATTTAAGTTTTTTTTGTATTTTAAGATCAAGCCTTCATGCCAAACACTGTCGAATACTTTTTCAATGTCTAGATGAGCAAGACCAGTAGAATAGCCTTTAGATTTGTTGAAACGAACCAAATTTGTTACACGTAAAAATTAAAGAGTGGTCAAATTTCCATGTCGGAATCCGAACGTTCATTTGCAAAAATGAAATTTTCGCTGATGTGGACCATCATTCTGTTCAAAATGACCTTTTTAAAAAGTTCACTGATGCAGGAAAGCCAGCTGATTGGACGATAGCCATATTTATGAATTATCTATTCCCGTCGGCCAAAGTTGACCCATCCCAACCCGTTGAATTTGTGCAAATAAAATCCATTCGAGTAAAAAAAAAAACACGTACACGAAATCATACAAACAGCAAATAAACGCCAACGTACAAATTGCATTAGCGAAATAACGAGCTTTCCAAACCAATATTTGCCGTACATGTGCTGTCAAACAAGCCCAGGGATTACCACCACGCCACGCCACACGTTTTGCCAACCCAACCAACCGTTTTCACACATTGGGAAGCTAATCTTTTACCGGCTTCGTTCGACTCGAAATGTGCGCAAAATGCAAATTACTAATAACACCGAACCGCACAGTTTGGTACCAAGACGAGAAGATCTGTGTCGTGACGCAAAGTGATTGAAAAGGATGATAGTCAAAAACTTTGCAATAATTCAACGCAAATGTCGCAATCAAGATCGAGTCAATTAATTCCGTGCAGGTTACAGTGAAATGCAAATTAGAATCGACCGACTGCCAGAAAATTATGATATGCCTTCTCTAGAAAACACGACAAACCACATTATCACCTGGCCGACAGCTATGGGCGTAGGGAGGGTTTTCATCAGGGGGCAGGATGGTCGACTGGCAAAGTATTATTCACCAAAATCTCACGTAATGACAATTCTCGTCATTTTCTCTCAAATCCGTACAAATTCTGCATCGAGTTTTTCGGATGATTCCTTCACCCAATTTTCCAGGAATTGCTCATAATTTTATCTCGAGATTGCTGTAGAGATTTTCTTCTTTCAAAAGTACAAGTTGTATTCTGAGAAAATTGACAATATCTCTCATTTATCGCTCTCTGTAACAGTCATGATCCGCAATATATTCTGAGAGTCAGACTATCATCTTCTGGTACAGCTTCACGGCTGATTGGCACGTCAGGAGTTAATCATCAAAATAAACCTCTTTTATTGGACCCTGGCTCCATGCGCTTTTGGAAATTATCTAAAATTTCCAAAAAACCTCGGAAGCCAATTCCAGCCTTAAAGAGGAAAATAAATTATTACTAATTAATTGCGGAAAAGCTCAAAAACTTTCTTGGAAGCGCGCATAATTTTAATTACGGACTCAAATCACTCAGGACTTCGGAAGCATTCTCAATGAAGAGAACGTTTTCGAAAATTCTTGGGAGATTGATTTGGAAGAAGTGAGAACTATTATTAAACAATACAAAAATATGAAGTCCCTGGTGATGATGGAAACTTTTTATTTATTTTGAGAATAATTCAAAGTTTTCTGTCAAACCATATACCTTAAGTTAATTATCAGAACTCCAAGTCTGAAAATCGGTTATAACCACAGCTCTTCATAAAGCTATAGGTCAGAAAAGTTTAAGAATTATTCACTCAATTATTCTCGATATAGCTTGCGAACAGCGAAGGGATGCTCGAAAAGTGCTGCTGTTGCGCTAAATGTAAGTAAGCTACAACAAATCATTAAAAAAAAGCTTAATACTTATTGCAAAATTCTTTTTATAGCTCTCTGCAAAATGAGTAGTGCTTGATCCTTCGACCTTGACGCTCCAGCGGGGCAGGCCTTGAGGGCAGGATCGAACATGTCGCGTTAGTAGTGTTTGATCTATTTATTCCGTCGCTCTACCTTATCCCACTAACCCAATATTCTTTCCATGACAACCGTGGAGATACAGAGGTGATCTCGGTCTCTAGTAATCACGGTAGTCACACTAACATTCCTTCCCTTCCCCGATGACCGTAAGGACGTGGTCGGCGCCGTTTTTTACTTTTATTTTGTAAGCTCTCGATTTGTGCACATTGAGAATGGTAAAATAATCCCAAGCCCCACTCATTAAATCTCTGTGCAACTGTTCTGGTCAATCACGGAGTAGCAACTACGAATTATACGGTTATATATGCTTATGCTTTTTTTTTTTTTTTTTTTTTTTTTTTTGTTTTTTACAAGGGGGAAATCTGCAAACAGATCCCCTGAGAAGATAACTCAGGGAATGCGGGGATGACGCACCAACGACGACCCGCTAAAACCAGCCTATGCACTGTGCATGAGCAATTCATTTAGAATTGCTCAAGTGGTGAACAGTGCATCGACATGACCCTTGGACTCAGACCCTCATCTCCCCGGAACCACCTTACGGTATTTCTTCGGGAAGGGACCAGTGCATATAGCACAACACGTGTAGCAGAAGTAGCCTAGGCAAACTGCTTCTCCTAGCCGACTTAAACAATGTTACAAGGGACCAGCCTCGGCAGGGCTAATCCTCTGCAGCCAACTCTTGGTCGGCGCGCCATAGACGCTGCAATTCTAACATAATGTGAGTGACAGCCGTAGTTACTGCATTCCAGCACTCGGCATCCGCACACATTCTCTCTATAATATTGTCGGGGGACGTGTCCCCTCCGCATGTAGTGAGCATGCGACCTCTCACAACAATGAAACGGGGGCAATCGAACACGACATGCTCCGCTGTTTCCTCTACACCAGCACAATTGGGGCACGCAGGAGATTCTGAGTGCCCGAACCTATGCAGGTACTGTCTATAGCAACCATGTCCTGACAGAAACTGCGTCAGGTGGAAGTTCACTTCCCCATGGCTTCTACCATACCAATCTGACACATTTGGTATTAGTCGATGGGTCCATCTACCCTTAGTGGAGTTATCCCATTCCTGCTGCCAGCTTCTGAGCGTTTCCTCTTTACATGTGTCGCGGACTCCTCTGGTACCCCTTTGGTTGAAGCATTGAACATCTTCCTTGATGATGAGCCCGATGGGCGTCATCCCGGCTATGATGCACACGGCCTCTTTAGATACCGTCCGGTATGCACTTGCTACTCTTAAGCACATTATCCTGTACGTGCTTTCCAACCGCTTTAGGTTTCTGTTCGTTCTAAGCGCTTTTGACCAGATTGGTCCTCCATACCTTAGTATGGATAGCGCCACGCTTGCCAGCAGTTTGCGTTTGCTGGCAATTACAGCAGAGCTGTTAGACATCATCCTCGAAAGCGCCGCTATAGCCGTAGATGCCCTTTTACAGGCATATTCAACGTGGCTAGCGAAGCTCAGCTTGTCATCGATCATTACCCCAAGATGCCTAAGGGATCGCTTGGACTCTATGGTGCAATCACCTACCGAGATAAGCGCCCGTTGCTCGGACTTGCGGTTGTTGACCACCACCCCCTCAGTCTTGTGACGGGCCAGTCCTAGTTTCCTAGACTTCATCCATTCCTCAACCAGGGAAATAGAGTGCGCTGCTGTCAACTCTACTTCCTCCATCGATTCACCATAGACCACTAGGGTGATATCGTCGGCGAAGCCAACAATCTTAACACCCGTCGGAAGGGGCAGCCTCAGTACGTCATCGTACATCGCATTCCATAACAGCGGGCCCAGGATTGAACCTTGAGGTACTCCCGCGGTAATTCGAACGCTTTTCTGCCCCTCCTCTGTGTCATACAGTAGAATCCTACCATCAAAATAGCTTTCTAGAAGCTTACACAACTGCACCGGTACCTTGAGGCGGTGAAGCGCGTGTGCTATTGCTTCCCAGCTTGCGCTGTTGAACGCATTCTTCACATCCAGAGTGACAACCGCGCAGTAACGGATGCCGCTCCTTTTATGCTCGATTGCCACCTCAGCTGTTTGAACGACCGACTGGATGGCGTCCAGAGAAGATTTACCTTTTCTGAATCCAAACTGGTTGTTGGACAGGCCGTCCGCACTCTCCGTATACGGTACTAGTCTGTTGAGAATCAACCTCTCCAATAACTTGCCCGTCGTATCTAGTAGACAGATAGGTCTATACGCCGACGGGTCACCTGGTGGTTTCCCCGCCTTTGGTAGTAGCACCAATTTCTGTCGCTTCCATACATCCGGGAAGATTCCTTGATCAATGCAGCGTTGCATCGTGGTTCTGAACATGTCCGGATCCGTGTTCACTGCCGCTTTTAAGGTGAAACTCCTTCGAATCCACTAATAACTGTATAAAAGTAGTGGTATACAAAAAATATTCTCCTATTTGTTGATAATAGTGAAATTATAATTGATAAGACGTTGTTGCCAGTAATCACTACTTAAATTTGAGTCTTTTCCCCTTCGACTAAATAAGATTGCTTGATGTCGTACGTAACCCTCAACGTATCTGACAGCCCTGCAAGCGAGCAGCCGGCGTAAAATTAGAAAAATAAAAAAAGGGAAATACTGTGATCAAGTGATTGTTTTTAGCACGGTTTGGTGAAATTTTAAGTTGTTTTCATCAGAAATCAACCAGTAATTGTTCTTTAATTAACAAGTAGTGAAAGTAAACAGTGTTGGAGGTTCTACGTTTAGCAAAAGTGGTAAAATTCGTCGAAAAGTGTTCTTCGTTCGCAGGCGGATAAGTGTAAACAATTGTAGCAAAGTTAAACGTCCGTGTTGAAAATTAGCACGGTTCATGAAATTTCCACCAGTTATTAGTGTTGAAACTACGGAAATCGTAAGGTAATAGTGTTCTGATGTCTCGTTAGCAATTTGGGAGTGAACTTAGTGTAGGTAAGTGGAATATTTCGAGAAATAATGTGAACTTCCAGAAATGTGTTTGTATATGTGAGGAAGCCATTTTCACTGCCATGACAGGGATTCCTTCCTATATGTCCTTAAGGCAACATTCGGGATACCATCGGGTCCCGGTGCCTTGTTTGACGCGAATGATTTCACGACTTCTGCCAGCTCTTCGTTCGTCACTCTCGCCACTTCTTCTCCTTCATCTGCCGCATACGGCGCTGGGGGCCATGGGCTTATGGGATGGTGCGGGAAGAGTACATCGATTATCGATCGCAGCAACTCGGGCGATTTCTCTTGGGGCGCTATGGCTCCTTTGGTCTTAGCCATTACCACTCTGTAGGCGTCACCCCATGGACTAGAATTGGCACTCTCGCATAGACTTTCACAGCATGCCCGTTTTCGACTCTTGATTTCCTTTTTGAGAGCCAACTTTGCCTCTCTGAATGCTGCACCACGTTCATCTCTTTGTGCTTCTGTGCGTGCGCGTTGCATTCTTCGTCTAGCCCGAAGGCAGATTGCTCGAAGATTTGCAATTGATTCGCACCACCAATACACTGGCGGCCTGTTCTCTCTAGGAGGGGCTTTTCTCGGCATGGAAGCATCACACGCTCGTGATATCATAGCAACTAGCTCTTCACCGTTTAGGTCCAGAGTGTTTCGTTCGCGCCTCAGGGCTTCAGTGAATACTTCGCCGTCGAAGCGCGCTGTTTTCCATCCTCGGGCTTTGGTCGAGTTACATCGCGCTGCCTTCTGCCCGCCTGGTATTATACTATAGCGAATCGATTGATGATCGCTATGAGTATAACCGTCATCAACGCGCCAGTTCATGGTACCTAAAAGGTTAGGACTACAAAACGTCACGTCGATGATCGATTCTGCACCATTTCTGCGGAAGGTACTCACTGTACCCACATTTGCCAGCTCTACATTTAATGCGGCCAGGGATTCCAACAATAGCTGGCCTCTTTGATTGGTGCAGCGGCTACCCCACTCCACTGCCCATGCATTAAAGTCGCCAGCTATCACTACTGGCTGCCGATTAGCTAGTTCGGCCATCATCCTGTCAACCATGTGGGAAAATTCCTCAATCGACCACCTTGGGGGCGCGTAACAACTGCAATAGAACACGCCGTTGATTTTTGCTATCGCAAAACCGTCATTTGAGCTAGAGACTACTTCTTGGATTGGGTATCGTCCTGTCGTCCCTATAGCTGCTAGCTGTTGAGACCTATCCGCCACCCAGTTCCCGTTGCTGGCTGGTATGCGGTATGGGTCCGATAATAACACCACGTCAGTCTTGGTTTCCGAGACAAGCTGCCAAAGCAGCTGCTGGGCTGCATCACAGTGGTTTAAATTTAACTGTGTTACAGGTATACCTCGATTTAGTGGACCCTCGATTATATGGACCCTCGATTTTATGTACTTCGATTTTATGTACATTTTACCTCGATTTTATGGACATTAAATTTTCATGTTTTGTTTTATGTCGTTTTACCATTTCTAAACATGCGTTTTGTAAACTAAAAAGTTTCTATGGTGTTTCCATTAAGTGCGCTATGCTTATAGAGTGGTGGGGTCCAGCCTGTCAAAAAACATCCATAAATGTACAACAAAGCCTTTACAAAATGAGAGTCTTTAGTCCTTTTTGTACATTCAAGGGCTTTCTATTCAAATTTTGTTCCAACCAGCGAATACTCTCTGCGTAATGTAAATAAAGGGTTATTTTTGATATGTTGCGATTTATATAAACGAACTCCATTTTCCACAATTTCGAATTTCTCATTCGTCGATTTTATAGGATTTACAGATTTTCCATGCGCTTTTCCAGAGTTTTCTAGAAGAATTCCTTTAAAAGTTATTTAATTAGATTCACCAAGGATTGATTATTTTGATAATCGTTTATCATTTATCAGGATTTTTTTAGACAAATCCACTGAAATTATTATGGTATTATTTTATTACTGTAAGTTCCTCTTGGAGCTCTACCATAAGTCTTTCTGCGGATTCTTCCAGAGGACAGAACATTATTTCCAATGATTCGTGAACAAATTAGTCCAGATGGATGTTTCAATTAAATTTTCCAGGTGCCTTCGAGAGTTTTCCCTGACACAACTTCAAAACTCCTCAATCAACATCCTCAAACTTTTTAAAGATATTTTCAAAGTAATTTATCTAGAAAACTTAAACAAAACTTTATTCAAAATATTTGTTCTCAGATACGTGCGTTACAAGACGTATACTGACGAAACTGGTCACACAGGAACATAATGAGAAACGACGAAACGGCATTCCACAAATCTTTTTCATTGAAAGCTTGTTAAAATGTTAATTATTTCTCATTCTTGTTCCATAAGAAAATATTATGAATTTCATAAAAGCTCATTATTATAAGAGCATATTAATTCATTGTTTTTTTCCATAAGAATGATTTAAATGCATTGTGCATTTTATGAGTTATCCAATTATTTTGATAATTGTTTAAGATTGACGAAAATATTCTAAATCAACTGGCCATACGTATACCATGTGTCATCGCAGCAATCACCCGATTCTCCATGAGATGATTTTTTTCTAGCAATTCATTAAGAGCTGTATGTAAAATTTGAAAATCAGATCTGTTTTCATAGACGATTATCTCGCGGATCTATTTGAATTGGTGAATTTGGTTGCTATAAAAAAAAAAAACAGTTATATAAATAACGATTATCGTTTTACAAATAATCTAAAACATTTTGTTTGCAATTCCTTTGCATATCAATCAACTTTTTATAAAGCAAATAAGCAACACAATAGCCTGCTTTTTCTATCAACTAAAACACATATTTTTGATGCTGAAAAATAGCACTTTCCAGAACTGTTTTGGTAGGCGTCAACTAAATATCTTAGTCTCTTCATACCATGGCAACATATTCTACTTCTGCGATTCAACTCAGCGAGCCTCGTTGGATAAATGTAACTCGTGCTGAAAAAATCATCATTTTTCATCTTGTTGCATGAATAACTATTTCACTTCAAATCGAAGCAATGATCATCAAAATCTGTCATTGCACTGCGTTTGCTCTCTGACATGCAGTGAAATGATACTGGTAGTTTTCTTTGAAATTGATCAAAATACTGGGTTTTAGTTTTAGTGGATTCTTGAGTCTTAAGTAGATTTTCATTTTGTGGGCTTCGTGGCCGTGCGGTTAGTGCCACCAAGCATTTAGCCATATCGATCTAGGGAGTAGTGGTTCCTTCAAAGCATGTCAATGAAGCAGGAGCCCATTTTTGTGAGGATGCAGAGAATAACCTAGCATAGCCTCAAAATTCTGAATCATCAAAGTTACGTAGCAGCAAATTGCCCACTTAGCTCAAAACCTTAAATTTTCTTTAGAAGTCATTCATACATACACTTTTATTACGGAGGGGAGTACCTCCAGACCCTATCCTTTAGATTTTTCTTTATTTCTTTTTCTTTTCTTTATTTGGGCCAATGCTCAAAATATTTGTTATCCCTCAAAGGGGCCCAGATAGCCGTAGCGGTAAACGCGCAGCTATTCAGCATGACCATGCTGAGGGTCGTAGGTTCGAATCCCGCTGGTCGGGGATCTTTTCGTAAAGGAAATTTTCTGGATTCCCAGGGCATAGAGTATCTTCGTACCTGCCACACGATATACACATGCAAAATGACGGCCTGCTTTCCTCAAGAATTTGTTAACTTAAGCCAGCCTTGAAACACTGAACCTTGTACAGTGAAACCTCCATAATATCGATATTGGCTCACGACAAAATTTCAAGGTTACTGTGATGGTCCCCTTAAACAGCTTTCGAAAGCATTTCTGTTCTATTACTCGATATTTTCATGAGTCTATGGTCCCTTCAGATATCGACTCATGGAGGTTTGACTGTATCGAAGATTAGTTTTTCTGCGATTATAATCCATTCTAATGAGCTTTAAACTTAAAAGAAAACAAAAAGTGAGATGATAAATTTGCTTCGATTTTATGTACAATTCGATTTTATGGACAATTTTGAAATCAAAATGTCCACTAAATCGAGGTATACCTGTACTTCCGTTTTGGCTGCTTTGATACTCCGCTTGTGCCCGGACATTTGGGTCCGCCCGTTAAGTGTCCGTTGTCTGCTCTGTCGACACATATTAGGCACTTAGCGATTTACTTACATATGCTTATGCTTACACTGAAACAAGCGTTGCAGTAATGAGAACCATGAACGTGTTTTTAAATTTACTATTCCAACCACGATTGAGCTATCATGAACGCTTTTTATTTGCGTTTTGTTCCCTCTTAATCTAACCGCGTCGATAGCCGAGCGGCTAGCGTTCGCGCTTGGAAATCACCAGATCCTCGGTTCGATTCTGGTCTGCTGCAAGTTTTTAACCATGATATAGTAATTTTTACTATACAAATGGTGCCATGGTAAAATGGAATGCACAAAATATTCTAAATAAATGCGAATTTAGTCTGCACAAATCAAGTGGCGTTGTGTATTTAATTTAACCCTCTGATATAGTATTTTCAACCGCAACGCTGTTCTCAGTGTATACTTATGCTTTATAACTCTCTGCATCAAAAAAAAAGTTCATGAATTCGATTGATTCTGGCGGCTGTCGCTACTATTTTCCCAACATTTTATAAATTCATTTTTGCGAATTGAGAGATAACAACGAAGCATTTTAAGGTTGAATACCAAAGCGGAGGGGAAGCCGCAACAACGAATATTCAACTGGCAGGCGAGCTTCCGGTGGACAAGGTAGTAGGATCAACTGCTCAGCTGTTTTTTTTTTTAAAGTAGGGTACAAAAAAGCTTCAGAAGCCAGGCCTGGTGTGTGTTGGCATGGTGTGGGACTCACGGTAGGCGTGCTTAACCACTAAAAAACTTTCCCTACTGCTCCTGTGCCTCGATCCCCCCCGGAACTAAGGACTGTTCATTTTAAAAAGTGGACACCTTGTTTATGCTATATCTTTTTTATTTATTGATGAAATCGTAAACGGTTTTCTGTGTATCGTTCAACTATTATTCTACAATGTTATGAAAATACAGAAACTTACAAAATGCTTTCGGTTAAAGAACTAAATAGTTATTGCAAAAACTCCTAAGAAAAACTGTTCGTCAAGTTTAAGCATTATTTTTCGCATGAAAAAAATCCTAAATTTAATGAACAAATTGTATGTTGGTATCCTTTACTATTCAACTTAAGGTAGAGCTTTTAAAAACATCAATAATATTCCATCAGTTCCTGACGCTGAGTCACTTTAGTGATCTATTCCTTATGGTCAAATTTGCTGATACACCATCTTTTTACTACCAGCAAAAAAGTAAAGTAATAAGCGTGTTCAAAACTGGTTTAGATTACTAAAGAAACTATATATGTATAAAAAAAGCAAAATCTTGAGTTTTAACCGCATTCTTGGGTACCAGTAGTAAATAAGAGTAAATCTCTTTATGGTCGTTTTATTGAAAAATCCCATACTTTTAAAATTATATACGCATGTTTATCGATCTAGAGCAAACTGTAAGCGTTTTTCTCAAAATATTTTGATAGGTAGTCTCAGAATAACACATTCTGAAAATAATACATGCAAAATAAATTTGATTTAATTCAAGCAGTGTTCCCAATCTTGATCATTGTGCTTTGAGTGGTCTTCTGAAAATAAATTATTTGTTTTTCTATCGTGCTTAAAATATGACGTGGGGACTAAATCAACAACTCTATGAAGGCGTAAGTTATTTTTATTATAAATACTATATTATTACTTCCGTCTGGACGTACTTTAAACCTTAAAATTCTACTCATATCAGTTCCATTTAAATTTAAGATATTTTTCTTTAAAAAAAATTTATAAAAAATGATTTTATGATATCTGCAAAATTGCTTCTCCAAAAATAACTTGATATTTTTTAGCAAGCTTCTAATTGATGATGCTTTCTAAGTACAACCATTTTTTGAAAATAAAAAACATAAATTGTCGAATTTTCCTGCCGATTTTTAATAATCCTTGATTTTGATAACCTCCAAAAATCGACCGTTCTGAACGTTGTGCCTTATTAGTGTGAAATCATATTATTTTGGTAACTTTTTTATTACCACAGCATTGTACAATATTAGTCGAACGATGTACAGAAAACCGATTTCGATTTCATTGATAAATTAAAAAGATATTGCATGTCCAAAGTGTCCACTTTATAAAATGAACAGTCCTTACATCAGGCAACTTCATCGGGGGCTGTGTTCATGCACTTCTGTGCTCATGCACTTCTTCAATCTCAGCCTCTAACTGTTCTGCTAGTTCGCTGTTGGAGCGTTTGGCCCAATTGGTGGTTGAACATCTCGCCGGGACTTTGGACAGCTTTCTGTGCGACGACGTATACTTCCCTTGGGATGGCCTCGCGTCAGAGCTCTGTTGATCTTCTACTGGACGCTCATGTGCATTTCGTTGCTCTACGACGACTCGATCTACGCTGCTGCTGTGCGAGCTCTCCTTGTTGACCAGTTGGATGCCGAGGTCGGTCCAGCGATTCCGGTTGGAGGATGACTTCCGGTTCACTGGCGCCCAGACGACCCAAAACTGGTTTGTGACGATCGATGCTACTCGGCTTAGTCCCCGACGGTGGAGCTAGCCTACTCCGGCTACGCGCTTCTTCATGATTCGATACCGGCCGGTGGAGTGCCGAAGTCGGTCCAGCGATTCCGGTTGGAGGATGGCTTCCGGTGCACTGGCGCTCCGACGACTCAAGCCGGTGATACGCTACGTACTACTCAGAGTAGTCCCCGGCGGTGGATCTATCCTACTCCGACGATGATTTCCCCGTCGGCGGAAGATCTCCCGAACCGATGCTATCCGGGCGGATGCCGAGGTCGGTCCTGCGATTCCGGTGGAGGGAAGCTTCCGGTTCACAGGCGCCCCGACGATCATTTGCCGGTGCAACAACGCGATCTACTCAACTAGTCCCCGGCGGTGGACTTAGCCTACTCCGTAGCTGGCCGGGCAGATGCCGAGGTCGGTCCTGCGATTCCGGTGGAGGGAAACTTCCGGTTCACAGGCGCCCCGACGACCATTTGCCGGTGCTATTTCGCGAATTACTCAGCTGGACCCCGGCGGTGGACTCCGACTCGACGTTGGTCGGCCAAGTGCCAGGGTCGGTTCTGCAATTCCGGTTGGAGGATGGCTTCCGGTTTGCAGGCGCCCCGACGACTATTAACCGATACTACGCTACGCCCGCTCTACTCGGTCTAGTCTCCGATGGAGGATCTAGCCTACTCCGATCGCGACCCGGAGCTCTCTGGTCTTCACGCCATCTCCTTTGCAGCAACGACATAATCGCCGTTATTCCCCTGTTCACCGCATTCCAGGTGCTTTCATGCTGGCACATGTTCTGCACGATGCTGTCCGGATTTAGGACGTTTGCGGTTTCTGGCATCATCTCGCTTCGTATATCCGTGAATCGAGGGCAGTCGAATATAACGTGCTCCGGTGTCTCCTCGATATTTGGACAGGCCGGACAATGTGGAGATTCTGCGTATCCGAATCTGTGCAGATATTTCCGGAAGCATCCATGGCCTGACAGAAACTGGGTCAGGAAGAAGTTAACTTCTCCATATTTTCTGGTCGTCCACACCGACACGTTAGGAATGAGCCTGTGGGTCCACCTTCCTTTCTCCGAGTTATCCCACTCCTGCTGCCACCTGGCCATTGTGTCCAACCTAATGGTATTCCTCACATTCCTGGTGTCCCTTTGCTGGTAACATGCGTCCTCAGCCAGAGTGATGCAGATGGGGATCATTCCGGCGATAACGCACACTGCCTCCGATGATATAGTGCGGTAGGCACTCGGAACCCGTATAGCCATGAGCCGGAACGCACCTGCCAGCTTATCTCGATTACGTTTGGTTCCCAGCGCTGCAGCCCAAGCCGGGACTCCATACCTCAGTATAGACGATGATACGGTCGCTAGAAGACGCCTCGTGCTGCTTCTTGGGCATGATCCTGGCTCCAATGTTGGGCATGATCCTGGCTACGGTGTTAGCAGCTTTCGCTGCCTTTTCGCAGGCATAGTCTACGTGGCTGTTGAAGTTTAGCCTGTCGTCGACCATTACTCCGAGATGCTTTAGTGAGCGCTTCGATGGCATTGCGTGCCCTCCGACGTTGATTTCTAACTGCTGTACCGCCTTGCAGTTGCTGACCAGCACCACCTCCGTTTTATGATGAGCCAACTGCAGCTTGACTCCAGTCATCCACGATTCGATGGTGTCTAGCGATTCCGCCGTCAGCATCTCCAGTGACAAGGTTAGCACTCCATCGTACATCATGTTCCACAATGTTGGACCAAGTATGGATCCTTGTGGAACTCCCGCCGTGACTTCAATTGACATCCGTCCCTGGTTTGTGTCGTAGACCAGTACCTGGTTTTGAAAGAAACTTTGCAGAACTTTACACAGATATCCTGGAACCCGCATTCTGTGTAGGGCTGCGGCGATAGCCTCCAAACTGTCACTTTTGAACGCGTTCTTGACGTCTATTGTTACCACTGCGCAGTATCGATTGCCTCTCCTCTTCTGCTTGGACACTTTCTCCGCGCACGCGATGACTGCCCGAATAGCATCCACCGTCGAAGTCTTTTTACGGAATCCGAACTGCCTTTTTGACAATCCGTTCTCGCCTTCCGTGTAGATCGTCAGCCTGCCGAGGATGACCTTCTCCAAAAGTTTGCCAAGAGTATCCAGCAAGCATATTGGTCTATATGAAGCAGGATCTCCTGGCGGTTTTCCCGGTTTTGGCAGTAACACCAGCTTCTGCACCTTTCATCTGTCTGGGAAGCAGCCTTCCGCTAGACACTTCTGCAACGCTGTCCTGAATATGTCTGGGAACGCCAAGATTGCTGCCCTTAGCGCGACTACTCAGCTGTGTGATGGGCCAGATTGTATGAACATGGTTCAGTGTGATGGGTGTAAAGAATGGTTTCATTGTGAATGTAACGGAGGAAAACGAGAATGAATCATGGAGCTGTGCCAAATGCGTTACCCTTATTCGTCAATCGTTGGCTCCCCTCGCTGTGGATCAAAACTCAGAAGTTCGAAAGCAGCATTCAAAAAATCCGTCCCAGCGATCTAGGTGAAGTGGGAATAGTATGCAAAGTGAGGCTAGGAGGAGGTTAAAGCTGCAGCTGCTGAAAATCGAAGAAGAGAAAAGCACTTCTAGGCGCTTCTAGAATTTGAAAGTGAATCGTCAACGTCTGTGAGTAGCTGTGAATCGGTTTTTGATAACACTTCGAAGATCGAATAGTGGATGGCCGATACAGATTGTTTCGGTGTCGATGTGGATTCCGGTCTAGCGGACGATTAACTCGCGTAAGCCTGAAGAGCATTCCGCTCGAAATCTCGGATATGATGTCTAGCGATCAGAGTATCAACAAGGTCAACAGCAAGAGCCGGCAGAACGAGGTTTGCAGTTCACTATAGTTTCTCTTTTTCGAGAAATCATCCAGCGCAACGAGCGCAATTCCTGCTGGAATCTCTTGCGAAGTACCAGGACGGACGGTACAAGTCTGGGCTTCTCTAGAAGTACGAAAACGTTCGTCTACCTAGACAGCAAAACAATCGCACTTAAAAGATGGGAGGATGAATAACGACCAACTGCTAGCGGAAGTCGTAAGAGCGAAGATCGAAGAGCACGTTGGAAAAGGGTACGTTAGAAAACTGACGGACGAGGAGGTTCAAGTGGAGTATCCTCGTGTTTGGCATCTACCAATGTTTCCGGTAGTTAATCCGAACAAACCCGGTAAAACCAGGATCGTGTGAGACGCAGTGGCAACCACCCATGGAGTTTCCCTAAATTCTGTATTGTTGAAGGGCCCGGACTTGCTTACTTCACTGCTCTCCGTGCTTATCCAGTTCCGGGAGTATAAGGTCGCAGTCTGCGGAAACATACGAGAAATGTATCACAAGGTCCTAATGCGAAATACCGACCAGCACTGCCAGCGTCCTTTTAGAAGGAAAACATGACTGACGCCGAGCCAAGCACGTACATCGTACAGGTGATGACGTTTGGTACATGTTGGTCACCACCGAGTACGGCGCAGTATATCAAGAACCTACACGACTAAACTACTTCACTTCCAAGATCTATAAACGCATGGACGAGATTTTTCTATCCGGAAGTCGCCGACTAACAAAGCGGGAAGTCCTACGTACTCTTATGATGGTTTTTGTCCCATTAGGCCTCATCGGCCATTTTTTAAGGATCTTAAAGACACTTTTCCAAGAAATCTGGCGTTCGTCGATCGGATGGGATGAAACGATCAACAATGAGACCAAATTGCAGAATTTTGTTAACGCGAGCAAAGCTGGCTTTGCAGCAGTAACATACCTTAGATTCCAAGAAGGGCCTAACATCGAGTGCACACTATTGGGATCTAAGACTAGAGTTTCGCCGCTAAAATTCCTGTCCATCCCCCGATCTGAACTTCAGGCCGCCGTCATCGGAGTTCGCCTAGCAGACACAATCTGCAGACGGCAACAGCACGATGGTTTAGCGCATCAACATTTATGTGGAAGTCAGCTAAACATTGGCCTATCTCCAGCACCAGCGAAGAACTTGAAACTATTGAGAACCAGAGCTACAGGTCCAAAGCTCTGATAAAGGTGGATGGTTGTGATGGCTATGACCGTGGTCATCATGTAAAGAACAAACGGACCGAGCAGGCAGCCCCTCTAGCACGATGTAGGTAGCGCAACCCTAGTTAGATGGCCTATCGAAGACTTTTCACCAACCAAGAACGGCAGAAGTAGAGCAAACGGATTGATTTTACGGCAACAGACCCGGCAACGAATAAAGGACAACGATTGGAAAGTAGGATCTTGGAACGTGAGAACTTTGAATGAACCCGCGCGTGTTGGGCTCCTGGCTCGTGAACTGCGGAATGTCGGTGGGAACGTGGCAACTATTCAGGAAATACGCTGGCGGAGAACCGTGAATTCCGAGCGGTGGACCCCATCGCCAACACTTCATTCAAGTACCATATCTGCTACAGCTGGCGACAGAGTAGAACGTGGAGTTGGCTTCATAGTGATTGGGAAGCAGATAAGGGGAATTATTTGTTGGAAACCGGTAGGCGACCGAATCTGTGTGCTGAGAATGAAGGACAAGTTCTTCAACTACAGCCTGATCAGCATATATGCGCCAACGAACAAGAAGCCCGATGACATGAAGGATGAGTTCTATGAGAGCCTGGATAAGGCCTACGGAGAGTGCCCAAAACAAGACGTCAAGATAGTCATCGGCGACGCAAATGCGCAGATCGGGAAAGAAGATTTCTTCCGACCCGTCATTGGAACGGAAAGCCTTCATTCCGTTACCAATGATAATGGCCTGCGGCTAGTAACCTTCGCTGCTGCTAGAAGGATGGCAATCAGCAGTACCTACTTCGCACGAAAGAACATTCGCAAACACACCTGGCGACACCCAAGTGGCGATGCCTGCTCCCAAATAGACCACGTGCTGGTTGATGGGCGACCTTTTTCAGATGTCATGGATGTCAGCACCTTCCGAGGCCCTAATATCGACTCGGATCATTATCTCGTTGTAGCTAAAATTCGGTCGTGGTTATCCAGCGTCACGAGTTCCAGAACAAACAGAACGCTGCACTTCAATATACAACGCTTGTCGACGGATGGAGTACCCAAGTAACTAGAAAGCATGATAATGCGGCACGATAACAGCATTATATGCGCATATAGGGTAATCATTTGATGCATGTCAGTTTTATATATGCATATAATGCTATTATAATGCCAGAAAAGGCAAAATAGCGTGCCATTATAGTGCCAAGATATAACCGTGCTTCTCTGCACTACTAATGCTGATATAAGACCACGTGAGAAACGTCAGTTGTTTTCGCCAGGTTTTTAGGGCGGATATTTTGTGCTTTCGCGTACGCAGCCAGAGAGCTTTCGCGTATGCGGTCAAGCAACTGGTACACGAGGTAAATAAATGAATGAATGAAAACGGAAACCTCTAATAGTATGCAAAAAATGTAATAAAATGATACAGACAGTACTTCTCCGTATCGGACATATTCGTTTTGGTAGTTTTCATCCTTTTGAGGACTTGCAATTGCCACATTTTGATCCTCGTTTTATGATGATGAAATTCCTCATTTTGCTTCTCGAACCTGCGACACCCGTATTGTTGAGTTGTTGTCCTGCTCCTTTGCTCCTACGGCCACATAAGATGAATAGTATTGGAAAGTAAAGTGACCAATTTAAACCATCACTTTTCCCCGTCATAAAACCTGCAATTGTAGTAGTGAGAAGATTTATGCTTGACTCCCTCTTACCACTATATGCAAACCCAAAGCTCGTGTTTTATCTGTCAAAACACTGGATGGCATTTAAACATGCCCTGTATTCGAATATAAAGCCAATATAGTGCTTATTTAATGCCTGTATGCATCAGGCTTAGAAGCAATAATGATGCTGTAATAGGGTTTCTATGCAGCGGAAGTGCTGTTATAAGGTATGTAAGCCTTTGTGGTGCTATTATAATGCATGTACGCATCTATGATGCTGATTAAGGGCTTATTATTAGTGCTTATGGTTACTTGGGTAGGTACCGCCATAAGCTAGATGAGCAGTTGGGAAGAATCAACGTTGCTGGAGATGTCAACCCTATCCACGAAGCTGTGACAACAACGGCGCGGGAACTGATTGGCACTGGTCAACGACGAACACGAAACGACTGGTTCGATGAAGAGTGCCAGAGGGTGACAGACATGAAGAATGTCGCCAGAAGCCGTATACTTGTGGCCGGTACCAGACAGAACAGAGAGCGGTACAAGGCAGCGAGAGCCGAAGAAAAGCGAATCCACCGCTGAAAGAAAAGGCAGCTCGAAGAAAGTTTGGTAGCTGAAGCTCAAGAAAGCATGAACCGGAATAATATGCGGAAATTCTGTGCAACGGTCAATGGTGCGCAGCACAGTACCGTACCAGTGCCCGCCATGTGCAATGATCGAGAAGGGAATTTGCTGACCGATAAAACGGCTGTGGCTGCCAGGTGGAAGGAGCACTTTCAGCAATTGTTGAACGGTGAAAATGGAAATGTAGCGAGGAACAGGATGAACATTGATGATAACGTTCAAGCTGTGGACCCACCGACCAAAGGAGAGGTTGAAAAGGCTATCAGTGAGCTGGAGATCTGTTAGATTGCTGGGAAGGACGAGATTCCGGTCGAGCTTCTTAATCACGGAAGCGTGCAACTTTACCAGTCCATGCACCGAGTACATATGAAGGCATGGGAGGACAAAAACATGCATACCGGCTGGTTAGATGGCTTTATATGCCCAATCTACAAGAAAGGGCACAGACTGCAGTGTACCAATTACAGAGGAATTACCTTGCTGTCGCGCATCCTGTTTAACAGACTGGGACCCCTCAAGGAGTCCTTCGTCGGCGAATACTAAGCTGGTTTATACGAGGCCCATTCGACAACGGACCAGATGCTTAACTTACCAATGATTTTAGATGAATTTGGAAAGTATAAATATCAGACTTACCATCTGTTTATTGATTTTAAGGCGGCGTACGATTCAATGAAAACGAAATGAGCTATGGCAAATAATGTTTGAACATGGTTTTCCGGCGGAACTAATAAGGCTAATACGCGCTACGCTGGATGGTTCGTAATCAAGCCTTCGGATAGCAGACGAGATATCAACCTCGTGTGTCACGTTAGACGGATTGAAGCAAAAAGACGCACTTCCGAATTTTCTGCTCAACATTCCACTGAACGGTGCTATTAGGAGATCTGGCGTGCATAGAAACGGCACCTTCATCTCACGGTCGCACATGTTCCTTGGATTTTGCGGATGAATTGATCGTAGGTCAGTGGAGGAGGTGCATCTGAAGAGGGAGACAGCGAGGATAGGCGTGACCATAAACTTTACCAAAAAGAAGTACCTGGTGGCAAGTGGAGATAGAGGTAGACTTGGTGGTGTAGGTGTGATGGAATCAAAGCAACTCGCAACTTCCGTTGCTATAACTGCATCGCTAACAGTAGCATTGAATATTGATGGCAACAAACTTGTTTTAGTCGTAGAAAAATAAAAATCATTCTCAATTGTTCTCTCAACCTGAACGGTAGTCTTTTCTTAGTTAGTACTTCTAACAGGTTATGGGCCTGCGCTTTCTGAAGTAGAAAAGATGGAGAGACCCGGCATCGCCAAGTTATCAGCCGAAAATTACGATTCCTGGAAACTAGATGTCGAATTCCTGCTCGTCCGTGAAGGCTTGTGGAAGTATGTTATGCCTGGACTGAAGCCTGTATTGACTGCCGACCGATCAAACGCTGCGGAGGTTGCTGCTTGGGACGGCGACCAGAGAGCCCGTGCGACGATTGGATTGCTGCTGAGCCGGAGTCAACATGGTCACATCCGGAACACTACAACCGCCAAGGCCGTGTGGGAAAATCTGAAGAAACAGCATGAGAAGAAATCGTTGACTTCAAAAGTTCACCTCCTGAAGAGAATCTGTTATTTGAAGTATCACGAAGGGGACGACATTGCAGATCATCTGATGAAGTTTGAAGATTTGTTTGCAAAACTGTCAAACGCCGGTACGAAGCTGGATGACGATTTGCAAGTGATCCTGGTGTTCAGAAGCTTACCAAGTTCCTTTGACGCCCTTACAACGAATCTGGAGAACCGATCTGAAGATGAATTTACGTTTGAAATCGTGAAAAATCGAATAATCAACGAGGTTCAGAAGCGAAGCGAATCTACATCGGCGGACTCCACGGTACTGAAGGCTGACGGGAAGACCAAGAGCATAGTGTGCCACTATTGCCAGAAGGTTGGACACATGAAGAGGAATTGCAAGCTGTAGCTGAAAGAGAAGGATTCAAGCGATTGCAGTCAGAAGCAGAACCGTCTGGCGGAAGGGGACAGAACCGTCAAACAACAACCGAAGGCAAGAATTGCGAAGTCCGATGAAGAGACGTTTGCATTCAGCGCCAGAGAAGACCCTGCAGTGAACTGGATCGTAGACTCAGGAGCAAGTTCGCATTTGTCCTCACAGTCTGGTGCAGAAAGGTGCTGGTGTCACTTTTGACGAGAACGGATGTACGATCAAGGGCGGAGAACGAATTGCTGCAGTTGCACCCCGGAGGAACGGACTGTACCACCTACGTCTGATCGAGAGGGTGAACGCCATCGTTGAACAATGCCAGCTGAAGGATTGCATCCATGAATGGCATCGCAAGCTGGGACTTCGGGATATTCAAGCTATTCACGAGCTGGAGCGTCAATAATTAGCGAGCGGAATCGGTGTCAAGCATTGCGGAGTGAAGTTGAACTGTGAAACCTGTCTTCAAGGTAAAATGGCACGTTCGTCGTTTCCGAAGAGTTCAAGAAAGAAATCGAAAGCTGTTCTGGACTTGGTTCATAGCGACCTCTGTGGACCAATGAACACGGTCACTCCTGGAGGTCGTCGATATTTCCTCACTTTTATCGATGACTTCAGTCGCTATTCAACGGTGTACCTGTTACGTGAGAAGTCGGAGACGTTCGAAGCGCTGAAGGATTTCGTGCAGCAGATGAAAACTCAGTTCGGCAGACCGCCGAAGATAGTCAGATCGGACCAGGGAGGCGAATACCGTGGCAAAGAGGTCAAGAAGTTCTTGAAAAGCGAAGGAATCCTGCAACAATTTACGGTGGCCTACACACCACAACAGAATGGCGTTGCTGAGAGGAAAAACCGTTCGTTAGTAGAAATGGCCCGGTGCTTGATCTTGGACAGCGGAATGCACTATCGATATTGGGGTGAACCAATAAATACAGCAAATTATCTGCAGAACATCTTGCCGTCGAAGTCAGTGCAGAAAACTCCATACGAAATTTGGAACGATTCCAAACCGGATTTGGAACGACTGAGGATTTTCGGATCACAAGCATACGTATTCATCCCGCAGCAAAAACGGAAGAAACTGGATCCCAAGTCAGTCAAGATGACTTTCGTCGGATATTCGGACCAACATAAGGCGTGGAGGTTCATCGACACAACATCCAACAAGGTAGTATTCAGCCGAGATGCGCGTTTTTTGACTTCAAGCTCAGCAGTGGTGGAGAACTCAACACTCAAGAATGACCTCGTGGACTTTCCATTGTCGCCGATTCCGTCTGGAGTGGAAGAAGAATTCCGGCCACCACGAACAACTGGCGATGAAGATGAAGAAGAAGACGCTGTTGGTGTCGATGACTGCAGCATGTACGAGGATGCAAACGATCTTGATGATGAATCCGGTGAAGAAGATGGTCCAATCCAGGAGGAGATGAACGATCTGCAGGAGGAGATGAACGAACTGCAGGAGGAGCCGATTGCTGAAATGCCAAGAAGGTCGACTCGAGCTACGAAAGGTGTGGCAGCTGAACGCTACAATGCAGATGGGAAAATGGTCCAACATCCGTCCGGAGAACCACGTACGTATCATGAAGCCTTCAGTGGTCCAGAAAAAGAATCCTGGGTGGCAGCGATGAAGGACGAACTTAAGTCGCTGGAACACAACGGTGTGTGGGAGTTATAAACATTACCCCCTGGGAAGAAAGCCATCGGATCGCAGTGGATCTTCAAGAAGAAAGAGGATGAGTTCGGAAGAGTCGTCAGGTACAAAGCTCGACTGGTAGTCCAGGGCTTTACTCAACGTTTTGGACTGGACTACGATGAAGTTTTTGCGCCTGTGGCCAAGGCGACCACGTTTCGGATGCTGTTAACCATTGCCGCGAGGAGGAAAATGCAAGTGCGACACGTTGACGTGAAGACAGCTTACCTCAACGGCGATCTGTAAGAAGCAATATTCATGAAGGTACCACGGGAGTTACTGGAGAAAAGGATCAAGTCTGTCGTCTCAAGAAAAGCCTGTATGGATTGAAGCAGTCTGCTAGGATGTGGAACCGGAAGCTGAATGAAGTGCTCCTGCGAAACGGTTTCAAGCAAGCTACATCCGATCCTTGCCTGTATGTGCGGAGGCAGAAGAATCAACTGACGTACCTCGTAGTGTATGTGGACGATATGCTACTGGTGACACTGAACGAGGAAACTTATCAAGATGTCATTCGTAAGTTAGGATCGGAGTTTCAAATAACGGAACTAGGCGATGCAAAGCACTTCCTGGGCATTCAAGTGATCCAGACGAAGCGCGGATACAGCTTGTGCCAGAAAGCTTACATTGAAAAACTGGCAAGTCAATTTGGTTTAGCGGATTCGAAAACATCGAAAATACCAATGGACCCCGGATATATACAGCAAAAGGAGGAGTCTAAGAGGCTGCCGACCAAGGACCAATATCAAAGACTCATTGGTGGTTTGCTGTATCTAGCCGTAAATACTAGACCGGACATAGCAATCAGTGCATCCATCCTTGGAAGAAGGGTAAGTGAACCAAATGTTGCAGATTGGACTGAAGCGAAAAGAGTACTGCGATACTTGAAGCATACCAGCGGTCATCGTCTACAGCTTGGCAACGGATCTCAAGGTTTGGAGGCTTATGCTGATGCTGACTGGGCAGGTAACGTTAGAGATCGGAAGTCAAATTCCGGTTATCTACTCCGTTACGGAAATGGAATAATCTCGTGGTGAGAAAACAGTCCTGCGTCGCCTTGTCATCAACGGAGGCGGAGTACATCTCACTCGCTGAATGCTGCCAAGAGCTGATATGGATCCAAAAGCTGCTAAAGGATTTCGGAGAAGAAGTGAAGAACCCTATCCGAGTTTTTGAAGACAATCAAAGCTGCATCAAGATGTTGACCAGCCATGGCGAGAAGCGATCAAAGCACATAGACACGAAGTTTCATTTTGTGAAGGATCTAACCGAACGCAATCATATTGATGTTACCTACTGTCCGACAGAAATGATGCTGGCGGATATACTAACGAAACCCTTGAATAGAGTAAGATTAGAGAAGCTACGTTTGAAGATAGGAATCCTGCCTGTAACCGATGAGGAGGAGTGATGGAATCAAAGCAACTCGCAACTTCCGTTGCTATAACTGCATCGCTAACAGTTGCATTTATTATTGATGGCAACAAACTTGTTTTAGTCGTAGAAAAATAAAGATCATTCTCAATTGTTCTCTCAACCTGAACGGTAGTCTTTTCTTAGTTAGTACTTCTAACAAGGTGCTAAGGTAGTGTATGATGGGGATATGTTTGAAGTTGTTAAAGAATTTATTTACCTTAGAACACTTGTGACATGCGATAACGATGTTTCCCACGAAGTGAAAAGACGAATTGTGGCTGCGAATAGGGCCTTTTACGGACTTCGTAACCATCTTAGGTTCCGCAACTTGCAAACGGACACAAAATTCGCCCTGTCTATGCAGTGGAATAGGATCTGGTGACTCTAAACGTTCAGAGCAAATGGAGTAGTATCATTCAAGACCGACGAATATGGAGCTCTACGATACGCCCGTCAATGGCTTGGCATTACGCTGTAGCTATCAAGGTACAAGGTAGTGTCTTCAATCAACCCTGACCCCCTCTGACTACGCCCATGCTTACGGCTCTCTCTATCTCTCTAGCTTAACTGCACCATGGCCAACAAAGTGGCGGAATCGATTCCACTGTTCGGAACCGGGTCGAAAACCTATTAGTAGTCAGTCAGCTCCAAGGGTAGCAATCAGCATCGACACAAGAATGGTGGTCTGGTCACACCATAATTGCTACTCAGCTGACTCAGCCCCAATTGCTGATTAGGGTTGCAAGATGGTATGACTTCAGCAGGGCCGCCAGAGTTCGTTAATATTCCGTTTTTTTTTTGCAAAACGATGACATCTGGGCTGGGTTTGGGGTGGTTCATGATGGTGCCGGATGACCTTCTTTGATTTCCTCCTGTGGGCAACCTCCCAGAAAAAGCCAGCAGAGAAACATTAAAGACTGTCATCATCAAAGAGCCATCCATCCATCTGAACGTGACGGAGCGCGATGCGGGTTGTCATTTGTGTCGCTGCGACAAGAGTCGAAGGTACATTGATCACACGATTAGGAATCATTTAGGGCTTTACGGGAATTTGGAAAGTTATACAAAAAATGTTATGTGATAAATTTGATTATAATTCTATCTTTTAAAAGTGTTGATTTTTGATAGAAAACATACCGACATGTTTCAGGCTCCTGCTGTGGGTGATTCCACTGTGTGGGGTGACTGTATAGAGGCCATACGTATCCGCCGTTTGCAGACAGCAGCAATAATGTATAGTGAATGCAAAAAGGAGGTTGTGGCAAAGCTACAAAACCGGAGGTTCAAAGGTAGCACCCTTTGTTTTTCAGCGCTTTACAGTTATTTATAGGTGGCAATTATGTAAACCCTCACGGGCAAGAAACTGTATCGATCAAGGTAATGGAAGGTTACTCGTTCGAGGTAGATTGCAAACAGTTTCAATGCAAAGTATATGGCGGTGCGTGGAAAATGCATTTGGGGTTGATTGCATTTTAGACAAAAAACTGTTTTTATTGCTATTTTATGCATACTTTATAGCAATTACGAAGTGGCGAATGTGTTTGTATCATGTAGTGGAATTCAACTATCACAGCATTAGATTGCCTCCAGACACCATCACGCTTTTCCCTATTTGTGAAACATGCTCTTTTAAATCACCACCTGTAATAAACTTCATGACTTGAACACTAAAACCAAGTTTTGTTCGCATTTACTTCAAATGAGATGCAAAACGCATTTATACCATCAAACTATAATTGTGTGATTCGAATATATTTTTCTGTTTCGATAATTTTGTTAATTATGTTATTTCTTAATGTCAATTTTTTCGTCAATTCAATCGTTATTTGCAAATGTGATCGATTTCAACTATGTTGACAATGCTTAGAAACAATGTAGTAATAGCGATGTTTCTCTGCATGCCAAAAACTTTTATCAATTGATCAAATTCTTGAAACTTCCATTTTTAGTTCATACAACTTAGTTTTCCGAAGACACTTTCCCTTGATTCCACATCGCTTGAAATTCCTTCGTCATACCATCGCACACTTAATATGTTGACCGCTCGCAGCGCAGAACCATAAATAAGCTAGAGGATTTCGAACGAAATTAAAAGTTAATACCAATAAAATATGATAATTAATTTCCATCTCCCCGTCTCCCTATCCGTCCCCTTATCCGACGATAACACAGCAGCTTGTGTGTCGGAATTGGGGTCTTTGTTTTTATTTTTTTCGTTTTCTGATTAGACCTAACCCGTTTGCGAGATATGTAGTTTAAATGCGTCTTTCTGTTCATCGGACCGCATGGTGTTGCTACCGTTTGGGCGACATTTCGGCCGAAACCAGACGCTGCACAGTAGTTCGATTTTTTCTACGAAACGGTTATAAATCGTCTTATACAATATAAATAATAGAATCAGAAATTGCCAAATACATTGTTTTGATTATCAACAACACTTTAAAAGCTGTTGATCACCCTATAAAAAATCTGATTAAAGATTTCTGCACATATAACAAAGGCAGATTAAGATAAGATTACAGATTAGATTGTAAAAAAATCTATACACTCGCATTGTGAGCCAAATTTTAACATATACACATATCGCTTCCACTTTTGCACGTAAATTGACAACATCTTATACGGTATCTTTGCACGTATAAGCATCCTATAACGCAAAAGGTGGTTTTGTTATGCGTACATTTCGGTCGTCTTGGCTACTAGTTTTCCGATTTTTGGCCTATGGGCGCTACCACCGTGTCACCGCGCGTAACCGGGTCGGTAATGTGTACATATTTTCACAGTCGGCCGAATGGCTGAATAAATAATGATGGATTTTGTTTCGATTTCATTCGGAGTTTGTGTGCGCGTGTGCTCAATTGGATTTCCATGCGGCTTCCGTAGCGCGGTAAAAAAGTTATGTTTTTTTTTTGTTTCACGGCACGTTGCTGAGGAATTTACGAAATCGGGCGGTCAACACCTTCGGTATAATCAGCTGTATAATTTCTTAAATAATGAGGTTACTCAAATCGGCTTGAGGCGTTGGAGCTGGTCGGGTGAATCCTTGCCCCATGGGGTTAACATGATTGGGTCATCCATTTGCCCTGTTTTGAGTGCGTATTTCCGTTTTAGGTTTGAATTCAAATCTGCAATCATTTACGCTTGATGAGTAAGGTCAGAATGGCACTCATGATAAGAAACCGATACCGTATACGAGCAATACTTTATTTGATGCAATCATTGCCACAAGTGGCATATAGCTTTCAGGTCGAACGGTTTTTCCCCTTTAAGATCAAATTTATCTTGCAAAGTGGTAAAAGTCCAAAATGAATTGTAATCTACATAATGTGTAAACGTAACTCATTGGCCTTGAGTTACCGAATCTTGAGATGAAGAAGGGTATATTTGTTTTGCAGCAATCTAAAATTTAATTTTTTAGAATACTTCTCACAAAAATTTGTAGGCTTTTTCCAGAAGTTTAGAATGGCTGGAGTAACTTCTCTTCCAGAAGCTTGAGAAGTTTCTCCCAGAAGCTTAGGAAGCTATTCCCAGAAGCTTGGGAAGCTTCTTCCAGAAGCTTGGAAAGCTTCTCCCAGAAGATTGGGAAGCTTCTCCCAGAAGCTTGGGAAGCTTCTCCCAGAAGCTTGGGATGCTCTTCCAGAAGCTTGTGAAACTTCTCCCAGAGGCTTTTGAAGCTTTTGCCAGGAGCTTGGGAAGCTTCTCCAAGAAGCTTGGGAAACTTCTCCCTGAAGCATGGGAAGCTACTTCCAGAAGATTGAGAAGCTTTTCCCAGAAGCTTGGGAAGTTTCTCCTAGAAGCTCTGGAAGCTTCTCCCAGAAACTTGAAAAGCTTCTTCAAGAAGCTGGAGACGCCACTTCTAGAAACTTGAGAAGCATCTCCCCGATGCTTGAGAAGCTTCTTCCAGCAGTTTGGGATGTTTCTTGGAAAGCTTCTCCCAGGAGCTTGAAAAGCTTCTCCCAGAAACTTGAAAAAGCTTCTTCCAGAAGCTTGAAAAAGCTTCTTTCAGAAACTTGGGAAGCCTCATTGAGAAACTTGGGAAGCATCTCACAGATGCTTGGGAAGCTTCTCTCGAAAGCTTGGAAGGCTTTTCTCTATAGCTTGGGAAGCTTCTCCCAGAAGCTTGGGAAGCTTCTTCCAGAAACTTGGAAAGCTTCTCTCAGAAGCTTGTGAAGCTTCTCCTAGAAGCTTGGGAAGCTTCTCCCAGAAGCTTGAGAAGCTTATCCAAGAAGCTGGGGAAGCTACTTTCAGAAACTGGGGAAGATTCTCTCAGAAGCTTGGGAAGCTTCCTTCAGAAGCTTGGGAATCTTCTTTCAGAAGCTTGGGAAGATCTCTCACCAGCTTGGGAAGCTTCTCTCAGAAGCTTGAGAAGCTTCTCCCAAAAGCTTGGGAAGTTTCTCCAAGAAACTTGGGAAGCACTCCAAGAAGCTTGGAAAGCTTCTCCAAGAAGCTGGGAAAACTTCTTCAAAAAACTTGGGAAGCTTCTCCAAGAAGCTTGAGAAGCTTCTCCCAGGAGCTTGGGAAGCTTCACCCAGGAGCTTGAAAAGCTCCTCCCAGAAACTTGAAAAAGCTTCTCACAGAAGCTTGAAAAAGCTTCTTTCAGAAACTTGCTTCTCCAGAAGCTTCTTCAAGAAGCTTGGGAAGCTTCTCCCTGAAGCATGGGAAGTACTTCCAGAAGCTTGAGAAGCTTCTCCCAGAAGCTTGGGAAGTTTCTCCTAGAAGCTCTGGAAGCTTCTCCCAGAAACTTGAAAAGCTTCTTCAAGAAGCTTGAGACGCCTCTTCTAGAAACTTGAGAAGCATCTCCCCGATGCTTGGGAAGCTTCTTCCAGCAGTTTGGGATGTTTCTTGGAAAGCTTCTCCCAGGAGCTTGAAAAGCTTCTCCCAAAAACTTGAAAAAGCTTCTCCCAGAAGCTTGAAAAAGCTTCTTTCAGAAACTTGGGAAGCCTCATTGAGAAACTTGGGAAGCATCTCACAGATGCTTGGGAAGCTTTTCTCTATAGCTTAGGAAGCTTCTCCCAGAAGCTTGGGAAGCTTCTTCCAGAAACTTGGAAAGCTGCTTTCCGAAACTAGGGAAGCTTCTCCCAGATCCTGGAAAGCTTCTCTCAGAAGCTTGTGAAGCTTCTCCCAGAAGCTTGAGAAGCTTATCCAAGAAACTGGGGAAGCTACTTTCAGAAACTGGGGAAGATTCTCTCAGAAGCTTGGGAAGCTTCCTTCAGAAGCTTGGGAATCTTCTTTCAGAAGCTTGGGAAGATCTCTCACCAGCTTGGGAAGCTTCTCTCAGAAGCTTGAGAAGCTTCTCCCAAAAGCTTGGGAAGTTTCTCCAAGAAACTTGGGAAGCACTCCAAGAAGCTTGGAAAGCTTCTCCAAGAAGCTGGGAAAACTTCTTCAAAAAACTTGGGAAGCTTCTCCAAGAAGCTTGGGAAGCTTCTCCCAGAAACTTGAAAAAGCTTCTCACAGAAGCTTGAAAAAGCTTCTTTCAGAAACTTCAAAAAGCTTCTTTCAGAAACTTGCTTCTCCTAGAAGCTCTGGAAGCTTCTCCCAGAAACTTGACAAGCTTCTTCAAGAAGCTTGAGACGCCTCTTCTAGAAACTTGAGAAGCATCTCCCCGATGCTTGGGAAGCTTCTTCCAGCAGTTTGGGATGTTTCTTGGAAAGCTTCACCCAGGAGCTTGAAAAGCTTCTCCCAAAAACTTGAAAAAGCTTCTCCCAGAAGCTTGAAAAAGCTTCTTTCAGAAACTTGTGAAGCCTCATTGAGAAACTTGGGAAGCATCTCACAGATGCTTGGGAAGCTTTTCTCTATAGCTTGGGAAGCTTCTCCCAGAAGCTTGGGAAGCTTCTTCTAGAAACTTGGAAAGCTGCTTTCCGAAACTAGGGAAGCTTCTCCCAGATGCTTGGAAAGCTTCTCTCAGAAGCTTGTGAAGCTTCTCCCAGAAGCTTGAGAAGCTTATCCAAGAAACTGGGGAAGCTACTTTCAGAAACTGGGGAAGATTCTCTCAGAAGCTTGGGAAGCTTCCTTCAGAAGCTTGGGAATCTTCTTTCAGAAGCTTGGGAAGATCTCTCACCAGCTTGGGAAGCTTCTCCCAGAAGCTTGAGAAGCTTCTCCCAAAAGCTTGGGAAGCTTCTCCAAGAAACTTGGGAAGCACTCCAAGAAGCTTGGAAAGCTTCTCCAAGAAGCTGGGAAAACTTCTTCAAAAAACTTGGGAAGCTTCTCCAAGAAGCTTGAGAAGCTTCTCCCAGGAGCTTGGGAAGCTTCACCCAGGAGCTTGAAAAGCTCCTCCCAGAAACTTGAAAAAGCTTCTCACAGAAGCTTGAAAAAGCTTCTTTCAGAAACTTGCTTCTCCAGAAGCTTCTTCAAGAAGCTTGGGAAGCTTCTCCCTGAAGCATGGGAAGTACTTCCAGAAGCTTGAGAAGCTTCTCCCAGAAGCTTGGGAAGTTTCTCCTAGAAGCTCTGGAAGCTTCTCCCAGAAACTTGAAAAGCTTCTTCAAGAAGCTTGAGACGCCTCTTCTAGAAACTTGAGAAGCATCTCCCCGATGCTTGGGAAGCTTCTTCCAGCAGTTTGGGATGTTTCTTGGAAAGCTTCTCCCAGGAGCTTGAAAAGCTTCTCCCAAAAACTTGAAAAAGCTTCTCCCAGAAGCTTGAAAAAGCTTCTTTCAGAAACTTGGGAAGCCTCATTGAGAAACTTGGGAAGCATCTCACAGATGCTTGGGAAGCTTTTCTCTATAGCTTAGGAAGCTTCTCCCAGAAGCTTGGGAAGCTTCTTCCAGAAACTTGGAAAGCTGCTTTCCGAAACTAGGGAAGCTTCTCCCAGATCCTGGAAAGCTTCTCTCAGAAGCTTGTGAAGCTTCTCCCAGAAGCTTGAGAAGCTTATCCAAGAAACTGGGGAAGCTACTTTCAGAAACTGGGGAAGATTCTCTCAGAAGCTTGGGAAGCTTCCTTCAGAAGCTTGGGAATCTTCTTTCAGAAGCTTGGGAAGATCTCTCACCAGCTTGGGAAGCTTCTCCCAGAAGCTTGAGAAGCTTCTCCCAAAAGCTTGGGAAGTTTCTCCAAGAAACTTGGGAAGCACTCCAAGAAGCTTGGAAAGCTTCTCCAAGAAGCTGGGAAAACTTCTTCAAAAAACTTAGGAAGCTTCTCCAAGAAGCTTGAGAAGCTTCTCCCAGGAGCTTGGGAAGCTTCACCCAGGAGCTTGAAAAGCTCCTCCCAGAAACTTGAAAAAGCTTCTCACAGAAGCTTGAAACAGCTTCTTTCAGAAACTTGCTTCTCCAGAAGCTTCTTCAAGAAGCTTGGGAAGCTTCTCCCTGAAGCATGGGAAGTACTTCCAGAAGCTTGAGAAGCTTCTCCCAGAAGCTTGGGAAGTTTCTCCTAGAAGCTCTGGAAGCTTCTCCCAGAAACTTGAAAAGCTTCTTCAAGAAGCTTGAGACGCCTCTTCTAGAAACTTGAGAAGCATCTCCCCGATGCTTGGGAAGCTTTTTCCAGAAGTTTGGGATGTTTCTTGGAAAGCTTCTCCCAGGAGCTTGAAAAGCTTCTCCCAAAAACTTGAAAAAGCTTCTCCCAGAAGCTTGAAAAAGCTTCTTTCAGAAACTTGGGAAGCCTCATTGAGAAACTTGGGAAGCATCTCACAGATGCTTGGGAAGCTTTTCTCTATAGCTTGGGAAGCTTCTCCCAGAAGCTTGGAAAGCTTCTTCCAGAAACTTGGAAAGCTGCTTTCCGAAACTAGGGAAGCTTCTCCCAGATGCTTGGGAAGCTTCTCTCAGAAGCTTGTGAAGCTTCTCCCAGAAGCTTGGGAAGCTTCTCTCAGAAGCTTGAGAAGCTTATCCAAGAAGCTGGGGAAGCTACTTTCAGAAACTGGGGAAGATTCTCTCAGAAGCTTGGGAAGCTTCCTTCAGAAGCTTGGGAATCTTCTTTCAGAAGCTTGGGAAGATCTCTCACCAGCTTGGGAAGCTTCTCTCAGAAGCTTGAGAAGCTTCTCCCAAAAGCTTGGGAAGTTTCTCCAAGAAACTTGGGAAGCACTTCAAGAAGCTTGGAAAGCTTCTCCAAGAAGCTGGGAAAACTTTTTCAAAAAACTTGGGAAGCTTCTCCAAGAAGCTTGGGAAGCTTCTCCCAGGAGCTTGGGAAGCTTCACCCAGGAGCTTGAAAAGCTCCTCCCAGAAACTTGAAAAAGTTTCTCACAGAAGCTTGAAAAAGCTTCTTTCAGAAACTTGGGAAGCCTCATTGAGAAACTTGGGAAGCATCTCACAGATGCTTGGGAAGCTTCTCTCAAAAGCTTGGGAAGCTTTTTTCTATAGCTTGGGAAGCATCTTCGAGAAGCTTGGGAAACCTCGTCCAGAAACTAAGGAAGCCTCGTCCAGAAACTAAGGAAGCCTCGTCAAGAAACTTGATAAGCTTCTTCCCGAAGCTTGGGAAGCTTCTCCCATAAGCTTGGGAAGCTTCTTCCAGAAACTTGGGAAGCTTCTCCCAAAAGCTGGGGATGCTTCTTCTAGAAGCTTGGGAAGCTTCTTCAAGAAGCTTGGGTAGCTTCTCCCATAGGCTTGGGAAGCTTCTCCTAGAAGCTTGAGAAGCTTCTCCTAGAAGCTTGGGAAGCTTTTCTCAGGAGCTTGGAAGCTTCTCCCAGAAGCTTGGGAAGCTCCTCCCAGAAGCTTGGGAAGCTTCTCCTAGAAGCTTGCGAAGCTTCTTCCAGATGCTTGGGAAACTTCTCCTAGAAGCTTGGGAAGCTGCTTCAAGAAGCTTGGGAAACTGCTCCATGAAGCTTGGGAAGCTTCTCCAAGATGCTCGAAAAGCTTCTCCCAGAAGTTTGGGAAATTTTTTCCAGAAATTTGGGAATATTATCTTAGAAGCTTGGGAAGCTCCTCCCAGAAGCTTGGGAAGCTTCTTCCAGAAACTTGGGAAGCTTCTCTAAGAACCCTGGGATGCTTTTCACATAAACTTGTCCCAGACAACACTTGAAAAGTTAAGGAAGCATAAACCGAAGGTTTAAGAGACTTCTCTTTGATCTTTTGAGGATCAGAATTTTTCGTCATACTTGAATTGAATCTTGGAGATCACACAAATGCAGGCTTTAGGAAACATCAAAAAGCGCATCCTAACATTATGTCATTTACACTAATTCCAGACACTTTGAAAGATACGTGTACAATACCATATGCTTGAAAATCGTTCACTATTCAGGGAACGTTAAACGACCAACTCAACTCGATGCTGTCTGCCACTCGTGAAAAATTAATTTGATGGATGGGCGAATGAGAAGTGCTTAAAACTGGTATAAATCAGCATTAAATCGTTATCTCCCTGCATACGCTTACCGCTCGCTTTCCCTCTTCCAACACGATTGCATTGGAAGCCACGATGGTTGTAAAATACATGGAGATCGCATTTCACTGCCACTCCACTCGGGTACAACTTTTCCTCGAAGCTCGGTGTGAATGTGCGCCGTAAATAAATAAAAATGTATAAATTTATGATTACTTTTAATATTTAACAACAATTCAGAGAGCTCCACTAAACGACCTATCAGTATGAGGGAACGAGGTCAAGGGATGTGGGATTGAGGAGAGAAGCAAGTATATCCAGACGGAAGTAAAGTGAAGAACTGCGAAGAATGACGTCGATGGTAAGGCGAGATGACCTGCTCTACATCGTGGACGGTTTTTGTGTTCCCAACGCCATAGTTCATTGTTGTTATTAAGTTCGTTTAAAATTTATAACACAACTTAGTGACTCCTTCATTGTAGTTTTGAGTATTGAGAAAGGTGGCCCTATAGGATGTCCTATGGGATACCGTTTGAATGGTATGAATCTCACAAAAGCTTAACTATTCGTTCAATTGAAGCACAGACAAACAGACGTAATACTGAAGAAATTTATATCGGCCACTCATTTAACGACCATTTCAAATTTGATATGTTTCAAACCTTACATTCAGAGGAGCGCCCAGCGTTTTTCTTCGGGTTTGACGTTTTACGCCATCTGTATGTCTCGTTGCACTATTTAGTGCAAATATGATTGCCAGATGATGATGGTGCAAACTGGTAGATGAATTTTAATGAAATTTGTTCTCAGAAGCAAAACTATATTGGACTTAAGGTGAAACAGTTTAGAATCCACTTTGAAGGCATAAATCTTTTGAAAAAAGCATCCAACATTGATGCACTTTTAAGCATAAAATAGAAGGATAAGGAACGTACGTTCAAGGTATGTCTACTATTTCTTCACTGTAGTGCCTTTGAAAACGTGAGTAAGAATCCGAGAAATTTCCCCTTAAGATTTCTCCATATGGACCGTCGTCATGTCATCCACACCCACTTCCCACTGTTCGATGTATCATCGCCTAAATGAATGTGTGAAAGGAAATGAGTTATTTTTTAATTGAAAAAGCGAACTGTATCCTCCTGGGTTAAATTGGTTTAGTGCTCACTCGAGCGACAGCCTACGCGAAGCCATTAAGCGAAATGATGCTTATGTGATATAGTCGAGCGAGTACCCAATATGATCCCGGGACAATGTAGAGATGATGTGGCAAACTGCGTTCTTATTGCGTAAATGCGAAAATTGACTGCTAAACGATTCATGAGAACGACACAGTTGTGAGAGGGATACGAAATGATTTTATATTACGAAAATGCACAAAAAAGTCCCCTACCGAGCTCTCTTCCGTATCAATAATCGAAATACCATTAGGGTTAATCGCCAAATGTTGAACGGTTAAGATAGACGTTTTTATGTTATTTGATTTTAATGGAAATTCTGATAGAAAGGTTGCTAAAAAATGCATTCAACACCGTAGGCGATTGTTTAACATTATTTTTGTTACAATTTTGGCACTGTAATGTCCATTTTTAAATAAAAATATATATATATATATATATTTATAAACATAGTTCTATACCCAATTGTTGAACGCATACATAACCCATCTTATCCTAGTGTTGAACGATTGTTGACCGCTTTACTCCCGCATTCATTCAACTTGCAAGTTCACGCTCCTCGTCGGTTGTGAGGACAGGGTAAGGTCCGCCAAGCACTTTCCCTGACCACTCTGGGCTGAGACGGAAGTGAATCGTCCCCTTCGGCACTCCATAGACTTTAGCGGCTTCTCCTAATGTACATTACCTTCAACATTACAGCATCAATCGCGAGATTGAGGTTATACACCGGAAAAATCGGCAGCCGATGCGTAATTTCAATCATGATGTAAACAAACAAACGGTGATGGCATTGATGCCATAAGGCTGATACAAATATTAAATTTCTTTTATGTCCGAGACCACTTGGAAGGTGCGAGGGGGGGGGGATAAAAATAAATAAGGAACAAAAAAATAAAAATTAAAAAAAAGTTATTTTTTCGAAATTATTATTTTTAATGATAGTTGTTAAACTTTTTTCGATCGTCCTCTGGAACATTATTTTACTTGTTTTTACTTTAAACATTGAAAAAAACCTAAATGATGTCAAAAAATGATGATTTTTTTTCTCCCCTTCAAAATTTTCGGATTTTCGAAGGGGGGGGGGGGTGACATAAAAGAAAATTAATATTTGTATCAGCCTAATGAAGATAGTGAAATTCGAAAAAGATTCAGGATATAGCCAGGGATGCAATTATTTATACTTTATTCAATTACGTTTTTCATCATTGCAACATACACCATTATAGGATTTTGTTAATAATAACTATTCAACAGATATTTAAAACAATAAACAATACTACATTGTGTAATGCAACATTCCATTTCAATATAGGTGTTTGCTACGAAAATAAAAAATCGGGCAATACTGTTGATGAAACCAAGACTATCATGTTATGCTAGTGTTCAACAAATGAAAAATGTACGTGAAACGAAAGTGCAATTGAAAATGTTTTTATGTAATTAATAGGTACGAGTAAATTGTACGGATGTTTGGAAAATAACTAAAGGAGACTGTTTCGACGAAAACATGGATTTTTGACGGCTTACAGCCGAATTCTTTGTAGCATATCGCAAACTCCTTTGACCTGGGCGCGAGACAGCTTTAAGCTGCAAATTTATTAGCTCATTAGATCAAATTGTTAGATATCAAAATATTACTTACATAATTCTGTATTTAGCTCATTTCAGAATACAATAAGTTCCTCCGTAACATTTCTTCTCATACCTGTGATAGTAGATTAAGGTTAGAATAATACATTTGTGATCGTCTAACAACTTACTGTGATATTAACTATAACTTCGTTTAATTCATTGTGCATGTTAATACTACTGGGGACTGCATGACTATTCACTACACTGCTTGGTACTGTAGTTCTCAAATCTCTTTTTTCCTATTATTTTGCTTTACCAATCACATACAAACATCTTTTAGTTTGAGCAGTGTTGGCAGCAACAGTGACTTTTACTGATATCGTGAATAGGTGCTTAACTTAATATACGTATTATGTTTCACTAGCTGTGTTTCATAGCAGCCCCAGCTTAAGTTTTTTTTTCTAAGAGAATTGAAATTTTCGTTTCACCTATCGATAAAAATTTCAATAAATATTTCATTTAAGAAATTAATGTGCTAATTAAATTTATTGTGTCCAATAGTACAGCTAACTTACAAAATAATATGTATAATTTATTGAAACTGTTTGAAAATGGTTCAATTTTCGGTTTTTACATGGTTTCTACAGATTGTTCAACATTTGGGTAGCGTTCAACAATTAGCGAATTATCCTAGTAATCTATTTCCATATGGAATATGGGTTATCTGAAAGGACGGTGTGAATGAGAAAAGTGCTTAAAGCGTAATTTGAAATGGAAGGTCTTCAAGCAAAGTCTTACAAAGAAAATGATTTACATATTTTGAAAAACTATCTCAACAACTGCTTATATAATTGAAAAAAATGTGTCTTTAATCAAGTTTCAGGAAATTATAGAGCTTTGGTATGAAGAAAGCAGATCCATCAAGGTAGGTACACAGTATAAAATTAATTAATAACGGCCGACGCGATTTTGTATCAAGAATCAAAACGTAATCAGATTCGACCAACAAAAATACCAAGAACCCCAATTCGAGTAGCAACAAAAACTTGTATCACATTTAACTCTCTCCGTGAGATGACCGAGAGGTATCAGAGGCAACTTTCACTTGCTAGACCAGGTTTCAAATCCCGGCTTTATATGAGTTCGGTTCGATGATGCTACGTTTAAACTGAGTCAGTACCGTAATCCGGGGTATCATTGATCAGCGGGGTAACATTGATCGGAATGACTCATCTCATCAAAAGTTCGTATTATCATTTATTGATGAAACATTTCCAAATAATGAATGGTGCTTCTCTTTCTCATATTCATGAGCTAATGAAAGTTAATATTTTTACAAAAATTGCGTTTACCTTACGCGTAAATTTGTTAACTTTTCGAAATAATGATTTTAATTGCTAAGGATGACACTACCGAAGATTCATGTCTCACATAAGTTCTGTAAACGATATAAGCAAGGAAAATGTAGTACTTACTAAAATGGCAACGCCGGAAACGAATAAGTATGTTCAATTAGGCAACATTACCGAATTACAGTCACCCCACAGTTATGGATAGCACACAGATATGGATCAAAGTTGGCTTAAACGGAGAATATCTCATCAAATGGAGTTGCAATTACGCAGAACACATTTTATCTACGTGAACCATAAATCTGTACAGCATTGCAATCAATTATAACATCTTCTAGCATATTTTATTCGTCCGTATGAAATAAAATGTTATCCGTATTCATAGAATCGTTGATTCATAACTGTGGGGCTTTGAAACCCGTACCACAGTTATGAATCAACGATAAGACGATTCCGAAAGAAACGCCGAAACGTATACTTTCACTTACACACCATTCGTTTACTTCACAGATAAATTGCTTTTATAGTGTTCTGATCCATAATATGAGTCGATTTGATCCATAATAAGGACCCTCCTGTTCCACTGATCCACATCTGTGGGATGGACAACGTTTGAAATTTCTATCGAAATCCACACTTTTTCGTAAATAACCGTGATTTGTTATGTGTGTTCTCGAAAACAACTATATTCGCCATTGCCAGGCGGGTGATTTGGTTTTGTACAAAGTCACCATGATTTGTAATCATATTTTATTCTAAAAAACGACCCTTAGCTGATCCATAAATGTGGGGTGACTGTACTGTGTAAGAATGTAAAATTCCCTTTGGAAATTGCCTACCTTTAGGCGTATTCCGAGGTTCGAGGTATTTTTAATTTCAAAATAACTCAAAAAGTAAATGGCTTGTAAGCGTTTGGCCTTTATATTCGGTTTCAGGGGCCATGATTTAAGTAAGTAACGATATTTTCAATATTACCGAACGTTGTTAACATGGGTGATCAATGTTACCCCAAATCAGCCAAATCTAAAAATCGCTTAGAAAATTTATTTTAACATGCTTAAAACTCTCAATAAACAAAATACAGTATATAGTCTCGAGCTGGGGGCCCAGATAGCCGTAGCGGTAAACGCGCAGCTTTTCAGCTGGACCAAGCTAAGGGTCCTGGGTTCGAATCCCACCGGTCGAGGATCTTTTTGGGTTGGAAATTTTCTCGACTTCCCAGGGCATAAAGTATCATCGTACCTGCCACACGATATACGCATGCAAAAATGGTCATTGGCATAGTAAGCTCTCAGTTAATAACTGTGGAAGTGCTCACAAGAACACTAAGCTGAGAAGCAGGCTCTGTCCCAGTGGGGACGTAACGCCAGAAAGAAGAAGAAGAAGTCTCGAGCTATAAGTGGCAGTACTTGTATTAAAAATATAAAATTTGCAACATTTGTATTTTCAAACGAAATATTAAAGAAACATTCAGAAAAATGATCAATGTTACCCCGGATTACGGTACCCAAAGTTTCATAATTTTCTGTGCCGTGGGACTATGTTCCCCGGGCCCACACTTTAAGGGGTCCCGCTAATGACGACTAAAAATACACGGTGTTTGGTTCCGGGTTTTTAATAATTTTAGGGTTAATAGGTCTCCGTGAGATATGAAAAAGTGCCCATGGAGCATATGGTCGCAAATCATTGCTATGTGAGTTATTCACGATTTAAACATTTTCAACTTATTCATCTTTGAAACCTTATATCTAATAAACTATGCGTCATACATTTAATCTTAGCACCTGAATCAAAAGCTTACAATCTCATCTATCTTAGTTTGTTGGACGTGATTTTTATAGAAAATGATTACAAGGCTTAAATTATGAAATATTTGCAAAATGTGACGAAAAAACAGCATTTTTCAATGTATTTTCATGAAATTTATTTAAATCACCGTTATTAATATTAATGTTGAAAAAAAAATCTTCTACAAAATATGCATTAACTTGTTAGCTAACAAAGTGTCTTTAAGAGCAAATGTGTATCTTTTGTAGATTCGTCACAATATAATTTTGAAAGTTGTGCTTCAAACAGCAAAAAATTTAAATAAATAACTGCTGGTTTCAAACAGCAAAAAAAAAAAAAAAAAAATAACTGCATGCTTCCCTATATGTTCGTCCGTTCTTTGGTTGATGCTACGGCGTGTGAATGAAGTGCACGGTGACGACAGATGTCGGTCGTGCGGAAGCGGAGGGAAATGAATTACCGTAAATTCGGGTGTAACTCATCGGTAGGGTGAAATTGATCACCGTGTCACGCGTCAAATACTTATAAATAATGTATATTTGTGTTTAGTGCAGTTTTTTGTGACACAGAATATTTATTTCAATGAAAATAATGTAAAATTCCAGAATCAGGTTTGCTGTGAAATTGAGAGACATCCATAAACTTCTAGTTCTATACAAAGATTTGGACTTGGTGTAAACCTGAAAGTTTGTGATGATGCCAAAAATATATCTCCAAACCAGATTTTACTATCGAAACTCTAACCAATTTGCTCGTTTTGTTGATAAATTTGATTTTCTGCTACAAAGTAGAGAAATAATTGGAAATTGCCTACATTTGGGCGTTTTTCTTGAAATTTAATTATTGATTATTTCCATTAATATTATCAGGTTAAGAATTTGGCAAGCATATTTGAATTCATTAGGCCCAAATTAAGTATGTAAAGTTAATTTCAAAACTAACAATAATCACATTGACAAGTGATCAATTTCACCCCGAAATGGGATTCCCCGATTTTTATTTTTAGAGCTGATTTTCGGCACTAATATCACATTTGTTAGAAAATTTCGGTGCATGAGCCAATGAGGTTCACCGTCGTACTTGTTCTCCTGCATTTAGTTGTATGGTATTGATAAAATTTTAGAAAGCATGCCAAGGAAACAGTGCAAAATGATCAATTTCACCCGAAATTACGGTAGCTTTGCAACATGCGTCATGTAATCTTCGCTGCAGCGTTTGGTTTGCAAATAATCGCGCAAATAGATTTAGTGCGCGCGCCGCACGACCATCTTAGTGGCGAAAGTGTGATTATAATGACTGATCCCATTAACACTGCAGTCGTCGCGCTGTTGTATTTTGTACAACACTGTTGAATAAACCTCGCTTTTCGTTCACAACAGCAGCGTGGTGGTTCTGACGGCGACAAACCGCGCGACGACTGGAAGGTTAAATTCCTCGCACTAGTAGCTGAGCTACGGTGCAAAGCAGATGGGGTGGTGCACGTGCGCGTGTAGCGAGAATTCAATTTATGCATTTCTCGCTTATGACGTTGCTCTGTGGATGCATACTGAAGGGTTTTAGGTTGTCTTCAAATTCGAAGAGATGGACAAGGGAGAGTGAAATTTATCAAGTGCCACGCGCACTGTAATACACGTACAACACTACTAAGAAAACCTCGCCCGCGTTAAACAGCACGAGCAAGGTGAATTCCCAGGTACGTTTAAAGGAATTTAGCTATCGTATCAATGCTAGGCGTGAGCTGTTGGAGCAGGAGGTTGCAATATCTTTAGAAATTACTGATCGCCTATCCTACTACAGCTCAGTCGTTGCATACAAGTTATGTTAGATGATTAAACGCTCAGTTAACTTTTTTTTTTTTATAAAATCAAATAATGACCTACATGAAATGTTTAATATCATTTGGAATCCAGTATTTAATGTTATGTAATATGATAATTTATTTTTTTCTTTTTGGCGTTATGTCCCAACTGAAACACAGCCCCGTTTCTCAACTTAGTGTTCTTACGAGCAGTTCCACAGCTGAAAGCATTCTAAGCCACTCAATCCCGTGGTAAGTTGAAAACACTTACAACCCTGAACGTTCCACATACTGCCGGACTGAACCCACGACCCTCAGTACGGTCTTGCTGAATAGCATATCAGATTTGTAGAAATGTGATAATCGCGTAAAACAAATTTTGGCATATCGTGCTGGTTGAAGACACTGGTCCATACAAGTTTTGTGTGAAGCGAAGTGGGGGTTGGAGTGTTCTGAAATTCCAAATAAAATGACCATTTGGTTTATGAATAGCCCAAAAGCACCAGATTACTCCTATTTTTATGACCATAAATCAATGCTTCTCATACAAGTCAAAAGCTGGATTACTAGATCCAAATAAAAATATTTATTCAGAAAATTTTCAAAAGTTTTCTTCAAACTCGATACAGTTCTTGTTTGGTCTTCACAGAAACTCGAGGAATTAATTAAGTTACAAAGATCGCGCTGTTTAGACTCTTCACAGATAATAAACTCAAAGAAGGCGAGCCCCTAATCAACAATAACACAGCGCAACAAAAAATACATTTTTGCGTGTCTCAAGGATCAAATTATGTGTCTCTAGTAGATTTTGGGTTGCTGAATCTGATGCCGTTCTCAGAAATTTCTCAGCACGTCACAATTTTTTGCTACAGGTCGCCAAAGTTGTATAAAACATTGATTTTATTGATGTTTACCTAAAATTTGAAGAATATTTTATCAAACTTTTTTGTGATCTTTTCCACCTATCATGCAAAAAAGGACTTAAACTTTCATTTCAGATGTATTTTGATTGAAATTGCACGATTAAATTTAGATTAAACCGATTTTTTCAATACGCTTGCAGTCTCCATACAAAATTCTTCGTTTCTCTTATATGGCAAAATACAATACTTTTCTAAACCATCAAAAAATAACTTTTTCGCGTCAAAAGTATTACAAACTTTGATGATAAATGTTGTTATACACATAAAGTTTAAATTCTATGGCAAATTAAGCAAATAAATTGCCTTACAAGCTGGCAAACTTGCATGCAAGTTCGCTGAAACAGTCAATTTTCGTATTTTCAACAACCAATATCTCAAAAACTAGACGTGCTATGATATTTCTATAAACGGCAATGGATTTAGCAACCCTTAATTAAGTAAATAAAGGTATTTTGATGCTGGAGACAAATACGTGTTCCGCAGTGTAATTGATTCATATTCTGAAAGAAACAAAACATTTGTACTGATATTCAACTATGCATCGAAAACCAAGCTTCATCCTCGCCCAGCTGTTTATATGTCTTTGGTTAAACTATTCTCAGTAAAGAACAAAAAATCCGGGGCTTATTTTCAACACAAGATTATTTCAAACAAGGAAGTTCGTTCGTAATAAAGATTTTCGCTTTTTCTTTGTATACAGTCATTGATCATTCAGATACCCCTAGCCCATTTTTATTTCTTGGGTCAACTTTAGCCTCGGCTGTTCTTTGTGGGCCGTTTTCTCCACCCTTGCTTAAACCGTAAACCACGTTTGCTTATACGATTGAAATGGGCTTAAGACTTAAGCGAGAGTGAAGAAATCGAAAAAAATGACCAACAAAAAGATAATGTTAGGCAATTGATGTTCAATTCAGAGACTTACTGATGATTAGGGCTAAATACTGCAAACCCTTAAGTTACCAGAACGATAACCCTAGGATGAGTCGTTCAATTCGGCAGATCATACCTCGTAACACACCATGTTGCGCAAGAGCAAAGATGACCGTGTAGTTGCTATTTCACGAATGTCCAGAATAATCGAAGTTTCACAGAGATTCAAAGAATGGGGCCTACCATTATCGATGTGCACAAATTGAGAGCTCAAAATTTGGAAATCAATAATGGCGCCGGCCACGTCCTTACGGTCATCGGGGAAGGGAAAGGAAGGGAATGACCTACATAACATTCACTATAATTTTTTATTCGTTTTTAAACATTCACATTGGCATCAGTATGGAGCTTGTGTATAATGTTCCACGCAAGAAATTCTGTTGTGTAACATTAAATTCAAGCATTCTGCTGTATACGTTGGGTGTTGATACCATGTTTTTTAACTGTGTAGATCATCTATTAGAGTATCTAGTGCATCTCTACACTTGTCATGGATAGGATATTGGTGAGTGGGATAACGTAGGGATCTGGGAGTCAGCTATAGTGGATTTTTGTGATCCATCTTTTGTTTATGCCTAAGCAGAATCGCGATATTATTCGATAATCGCATTGTAAGCCGCACAAGTTTTCATCGCTCATCGCCTTTCATCTTTTTTTTTAACCCTATTGAAGATTTATTAAGAGACCGCTCTTGGAATTCCTCCAAAATTTCACAAACCTAGCTCAACCTACGCTGATCGACGGCTTGTCATTCCATGTGCATTATTTATGATTGAATTTTAAGCGTGAAAATCATGTAAACCATGCCGTTTTGCATGCAACATTCTTCGAGAGAAGACGTTTCGCGTTCAATATTAAGGATTTTGGTAACAATGTTGTATATAATAGATGTGTTCATAGGTTTTATCATTGAATAATACATGAGAAATGGCTTTGCATGATTGAGGCTAATATTACGTTACGTGTAAATCTAAGATTTTTTTGGTATGCATGAAATTAGTAACATCGAAGATTACAAGAAAGATTTCTGTATTATTTACATTTTAAAAATGTGCAGTCATATACAGTAACTTGAAATAAATCATCAAAGTCAAAAGACAATCCTTCTACGATAGACAATAAAGATTCTTAACTATTAACACTACACAGCAAAAAAATCTTAGAATTCCACGTAACGTAATATTAGCCTCAATCATGCAAAGCGATTTCTCATGTATTATTCAATGATAAAACCTATAAACACATCTATTATATACAACATTGTTACCAAAATCCTTAATATTGAACGCGACACGCCTTCTCTCGAAGAATGTTGCATGCAAACGGCTCGGTCGATCCATCCATGTGCATTATTTTTGACAGAATATTCATCGTAGAATCATGTAAACCGAGAATTCTTGTTTGCAATTTCACTTTCAAGATGCAAGAAAGCATGCAACATTGGCGAATGTTGGATGGAAGATCATGAAATGTTTCAGTTTCACTCAAGTTTGCAAGCATTATCGAATGCAATGAGACAGTTTACATTAATTATCGTTGAATGTTCAGTTGCAACTCGTTTTACATGATTATCATAAAGAATTACGTGCCATGTAAATTTGAGATTTTTTTGCTGTGTAGATAATTACAGGTATTTCCAGGAATGTGCCTTGGGTTTTACATTGCAGGAATTCCTCATTTTTTTTTTTCGATGGAATGTTTCAAATAGTCATCAAGTGAAGTTTTATGGAATTCTACCAAGAATGAGTCCAAATATTTTTCAAGGAATTGCACTTGAAATATCACCAGCTATTCCTCCTCTGAAATTCTAGAAAGATTTCTTAGTATAATTCTTCCATTATTGAATTGGGTGAGATCCCTCCTAAATCGATTGATACAAATTTATAATGTAACTTAACAGTCTGTGTGAAAATTTTGAAAAATTCTCAAATTGATTTTTTTTGTCTATGACTTTTTTTTTGCACGGTACGAATCCCCCGTGCAAAAATAGAATCGAGTGCATTCAGAAGGTAATCAAAGCTGAAAAGACGAAATGCTTAAGATTTGGTGAGCTTGGGGCAGACCCGATAATGAAGAGATGTGACATAAATCGAGTATTATAAATGTTACTGTTCAGATGTTAACGAAATGCAAAAATAAAATTAATGTAGAATTTTTATCACTTATTTATATAGTCAATTTATCTCATTAGGATTTCTGAAGGCTAGTGTCATTGCTTGGGAAGGGCATACTTTCAATCAAAGTTCATTCAAAGTTCTTTATAATCTGCCACCAGGCCATCAAACTACCAAACCTTTCCCATCCCCAACTATGATCACTGTTTCGACTAGGAACTGCCACTGAAACGAATGCCAATTGTCTCGAACAGAATCCAACCGCCACTGCCGGGCTGCCATAATTAATTGAACAAGACATTAAGCTGCTTGGCCCCTCGAGCATCGGAAAAGCAAAATTTTACAATCTGATTTATTCAAAGCAATTTTATACATTTTCCACTCAACCCACGGATCGGGCGCAGCCACAGCCATAAATCCCCTGCCAGGCAATTAATCTCATATTTTATTGCGATGATAGATCTTCCTTTTTTCCGTCCAAAGTGTCTTTGCGCTCTTTCTCTCTTGAGATCTGTCAGGCTTTATGGTTTGGCGTATAGCTATTCTCGAGAAGAAAAACACGCCAAACCGTAGTCCAAATATAATTCGAAGAAACTCGATTTTATTGCCGTTGGGTCACCGTCGTCGTCATTCATTCCTTCGTTCTTTCTTCGAGCTTGGAAGTTGAGGGACCACGCCAAGAGCATATTTTTCATCCCAGAAACACTTTAACTCGACAACCCAACAACGCGTTGGCTGACGTTCGTCTCCCTGGAGAGGATGAATGATAATATAATTATTGTATAAGAGGCTCCCACTATTCTCTTTGCAAGAAAGAAGGATAGCGCGGGGAGAGATGGGTCCTTTGTTGTGTTCGCGTGTACATAAATTTGGGAGTTTGGTTCAAAAGATCTTCAGCCATCTTGGCCGTCGGAAATAAATCCCTTTTGCTTCCTCGAAAAAGGCTTTCTTCGCTGCTTACTCGATGTTGGTCGGGGGTTTTGGGGGGTTCCTTTGTCGTGGCCCATATTCGTGGCTGAATGGCGAGCCATAATTACAGTCGACAGCTCCCTCCCTTGTCCTTAGTATCTCTTGAGGAGGGTACTCAGCGACGATGACTATGGGGTATAAATTTAACCCATATGAAGCAGTTTGTAAATCTTGCACCGGCACCTCGTCATTTTGCTAAATGGCTTGCAGGAAGGAAATAGTGGTGCGATAATAAGCATCTTGTCTTGTATTTGTACATGCACTTTGAGGAGGACAACGCTTGTACAAGTTACATGCGGGTCATGGCGAAATATGTGCACATACAAGCTGGTCGTCGTCACCGGTTGGAAATTAGCACATCTGACGCAAGGGCACATGATGGATTCTTGAAGTGGTACGCAATGTGAAAGTGAAGTTGGTCTGTAGGAACTGAATGACACTTGACGGCAAGTAGTTGGTGTCGATTTTGATTTACCAAAGTACAGATGATTGAATAAACCTATAAGCTAGACAGATGACAGCAATAGGTGCGAAGGAAAGAGAAGGAGGAATGACAAATGTCGTAGATCTGTCATCAGTAAATATTTTTTTCGAAAGATGTGCGCTTTGCGAAAGAGGACCACGTACAGACCGAAGCTGGTGAAGTAAGTGCGGGATGTGGTCGAGACTGAGTCAGAATCATGCGACCATCCGAAAGCAGCGATTCGTTGGAGGATCGAGTAGAAAAGCAGCCAGCGTTGGTCGAAGCTCGAGAAGTAGCGAAGTTGGTGAGAGATCGGAGCGAGCCATCGGTCGAATTACGAGAGAGAAGCTTGCCGCTCGGAAAGCGGTGTCGCACGACCATCCGAAATTTCGTGGAGTAGCAGAAGTACAGCCGCTATTCATCAGTAGCTTTGAACACACTACAGCAGCGTGTGCATTCACGAATTTGGAGAATCTTCCGGTTAATTTTGCCTGATTCCGTTCCGGATGTTATACGGGACCTTCGAAGCCTATTCGAGAAGCCCGAGAAGCTATTGAAGACGCTGCTGACGAAGGTGAGGAGCGCTCCAGCGCCGAGAGCTGATGAGCTGGAGACGTTCATAAACTTCGGTATCACGGTGAAGCAACTGTGCGATCTTTTGGAAGCGGCACGGCTGAATGACCACCTCAACAACCCGATGCTGTTATAGGAGTCGACAAGCTGCCGTTAAGTTACAAGGTAGATTGGGTCCAGTACAAGTGGGGCAGAGTGGACAGTCCGCTGAGGATGTTCACAAACTTCACGACCGACATAGTTTCCGAAGTCTCCGAAGTGGTGGAATTCACCACACTATCGATGAACGACCGGGTGCGGCATGGGAAGGAGAACAATCGGAAGAAGGAGTTAGTTCTTGTCCACGAGTCCGAGCCGAAGCGAAGCGAAGGTAATCGTAGCGAGGCCTTGCTGGATTTGCAGGCGAACGGGTCATCTTATTAGTAACTGTGAAGAGTTCAGGTGAATGAACATTGCAGACCGGCTACGAGAAGTCGAGAGTCAGAAACTCTGTGGAATCTGCCTCGCCAAGCATAAAGCAAATCGCTGTCCTTCCAAAATCCGGTGTGTGATGCGGAATTGTCAGGGAGCTTATCATCCTCTGCTGTACCGGGTAGATGGATCGGTGCAGCTGCAGAAAGCGAAATCTGACTGCACGGTGGTTTTCCGGATGATGCCAGTGACGCTCTACGTCAGTAAGAGACAGTACGATACCGTCAAATTCCTTGAATAAGGATCCTCGATGACTTTGGTGGATGATGTGGTCACAAAACGGCTTAAGGCAGAAGGAACACTCTAGCCGTTGATCGTCACGTGGACCGGAAACATCAACCGGTTTGAGAACGAGCTCGGAGTGTTGAAATGATGATCTCGGCGAAAGGTTCGAGAGAGAAAGTTCCGCTGTTCAACACGCGAACGGTGTCTGAGCTGCAACTTCCGAAACAGACAACAGGCGGAGGAGAAGCGGGCTCGAGAGATCTTTGAGACGAAGACAAAGCGGATAGGCGATCGTTTTGAAACGCGATTGCTGTGGTGCCAGGATGAGAGAAGATTTCCCGACAGCTACCCAATGGCCGTTCGTCACATGAGAGCCCTCGACCGTAAACTGGAACGCAGCCCAGCGCTGAAGGAGAACGTGTGTCGGCAGATTGAAGAAGTACGCACACAAAGCAACCAACGCCGAGTTAACGGAGACGCCACAAGCAGCTGTGTGGTTCCTGCCGTTGTGGTTAAACCAAGAAAACCGGGCAAGGTACGCCTGGTCGGGGACCCTGCAGCGTCGGTGAATGGGATCTCCCTGAATTCGGAGTTGCTCCGGATATGCTATTCCCCCTTCCACGGGTAGTCTGCCATATCCGAGAGCGACCGGTCGCCTTTGGTGGGGAAATGTATCACCAAAACCGCATCAGAACAGAGGATAAACAGGCGCAGCGATTCATTTTCCTGTGCAACAGCGACGATGCTTCGCAGGTATACGTTATGGACGTAGCAACTTTCGGCTCCACGTGCTCGCCCAGTTCGGAGCAGTTCGTAAAGAAACTGAACGCTGAACAGTTTTCGGATCAGTACCCAGAGGCTACGGTAGTGATCGTCAAGCGGCACTACGTCGACGACTGCTACGAAAGCGTGGATACAATGGAAGAAGCGGTTCAGCGAGCGAACGAGGTGGAATACATCCACTCCCGCGGAGGTTTCCATATTAGGAACTGGGAGTCCAATTCAGGCGAGTTCCTGGAGAATCTTGGAGTGCGAAGTAGTGATTCGTCGGTGCATTTCAGCCTGGACAAGAGTACCGAGTGCGAGCATGTGCTGGGAATCGTATGGGATACGGTGCTCAGTGCTCTGCGGTGATAAACGCCCGATGAAGCGAATCGTGCTCAGCATCGTGATGGCGCAGTTTGATCCAGTGGGGTACCTAGCACCAGTCACCAAGGAAAGATGCTGATTCAGGACCTTTGGCGGACAGGGTGTCAATGGGACGAAGTGGTGAATGAAGTATCGTTCGGCAAGTGGAACCGGTGGACGGGCATTATGGCGGACGTTCGAGCTTTCAAACTGCCACGCAGTTATTTTGGCAGTGCGCGATCGCATATTTTTGCGGATGCAAGCGAGATGGCGTACGCGTGGCGTACTTTCGATCCGTTGTACATGGTGAGGTGATGTGTGAGCTCGTGATGAGTCGAGCGAAGATGCCACCGTTGAAGCAGCTGTCGATTCTGCGCCTGGAACTTCTGGCAGTAGTGCTCTGTGCACGGCTATCACATACGGTGTGTGAAAACCACAATCTCAACATCACGAAGGTGGTGTTTTGGTTCGACGTAGAGGTGGTGCTATCGTGGATCCGGTCCGATCAGCGTCGCTACAAGCAGTTCGTCACTTTTCGTATCGGAGAGCTCCTGAGCCTAACGAGGCCGGCAGACTGGCGATGGGTGCCGACGAAGTGGGATAAAACCCGGAAATAGACCCGAGCAGCGCGTGGGTACGAGGACAGCAGTTCCTGTACGTCAGGGAGGAGGAATGGTCGAAGAAGAGTTTGCCGCTAGCAAACACAATGAAGGAGTTGCGGGTTCACCTACTACTCCACGATGTGACGATTTCAGGAGTACTTGTGGACGGGAACCGATTCTCGAAGTGGACGGTCCTGGTTCGAACGATCGTTTCGAATTGCAGGCGAAAGAGGGGGAGGCTGCCGATTGAGACGCTGCGAGCAACGAGAAGTCAGCTGGAGGTGCTGATACCAACGCGGGAGCGTCAGCTCGCCTGCTACTGAAGCAAGATGAGTATGAGAGCTCCGCCTTCTGCTTGCTGAGAATTGCGCAATCGGAGGTGTTGTCGAAGAACAAAATTAGACCGGAAAGCCAGTGCATGACAATCGAAAAGTCCAGTCCGCTGTACAAGCTGACTCCTCTAGTCGAAGAACATGGCCTGATTAGAAAGGAGGGCCAAGTGGAGTGAGCGGAGTTTCTACCGTTTGACTTGCGGTTTCCAATGATTCTTCCGGATGAACACCGGATAACGTGGCTGATAGTCCAGCATTATCACGAGAGGAGCGGCCACGGATACCGCCAGGCGGTGAAGAACGAGCTGCGACAGTTGTACTACATTCCGCATGTAGACGCAGTGGTGAGAAAGGTGTCGTCCTGAAGCTCCGAGGATGGCCGCGCTTCCAATTCTGCTAGTAACGCCGAATTTATGTGCATTCATCTACGTCGGCGTAGATTATCTGGGACCGTACGATGTGACAATATGACGCAGGACTGAAAAGCGGTGGATAGCGCTGTTTACCTGCATGGTGACACGCGTGGTGGAGGTGGATTTGGAGGTGGCGCACGGGCTGACAACTCAGTCGTGTTTGATGGCTATACACCAGTTCATCAGCCGTCGGGGCTGGCTGATCGAGTTCTTTTCAGACAACGGGACGAATCTACGAGGAGCCAGCAAGTAAGTAGAGGAGGCTGCGCAGCGCATCAGAGATGACTGCGCAGACCTATTCACGAACGCGAAAACGAAGTGGACGTTCAATCCTCCGGCCGCACCGCACATGGGAGGGGTCTGGCAGCGGTTGGTCCGCTCAGTGAAGGAAGCGCTCTTGGCGCCCGACGATGGAAGACGGTTGACCGACGAAATTCTGCTAACGGTCATCGTTGAAGCGGAAGACATCAACAGCTGTTGTCCGCTGACGTACGTGTCACAGCAGTCCGACGAAGCAGAAGCGCTCACACCGAACCATTTCTTAAAGGGTGCTTCACCGAATCAGCCATGCGTGACGCTACCACCTCCCCATCGTGAGACGTGAGCCGTGAGCGACAGATGACAACGAGAGGTGAGAAGGAAAGACAAGGAGGAATGACAGATGTCATAACACCAGGCTATCGAATCGATGGAGACACCATCTTCTATGGTGACAGAGGGCTCGATTGGCTTGTCAGATGAATCGGGCCCGGGACATCCAATCTACTGCAAATCGCTGCAGTTGATATAGGACATGTCCATAGGCTACATAACACTGTCATCGGTGAAGATAGCTGTAAATAAAAACAACGGACGCGAAATGAAGTTGCACAATATTGAGCTCAATTACTCAAAATCGAGCTCTTCTGGACCAACACATCAGGAAGGTAATTTTAACACATGCTAGCACATGACAGAATCTCTCATTTTTACATAGGTCCTTTAGTAAAGTTCAGCAAGAATTCCAGCATATTCTATTTACCTATTGAAAGATGTGTTGCGAAAATAAATTGGGCTCTTTTACAGACTACAAGCTGTGGAGGATACAATGACCTTAAACATTCGGAAAAACTGCAGATGTGTCGCTCAAGCTCTGCGAAGCTCTAGCTTAAAGCAACGCTGTTCTCATTCAAATCGGTCCTGAACAAAGTTCATAGAAATTACCAACCGCTTCAAAACCTCGCATTGATCACGCCAATCTTTATCACGAATGGGCGCTGCTCAAGTGTCACAGTTCCCCACCAAGGTACTCAGCCGTCTCTCCGTCTATGACCCCTATAGACGCGAGGTCGCCGTTTCCTTCCAAGAGCACTTCCCCACCTATTCAGAGCCACGTCTACGAACAACCATTTGTCAAGTGCAATGAACATCGAGAGCAATCAAAGTGCCGGGCGGCCAGCAGGAAAAAAAAATCCCACTTCATTCAAGCACTTAGCTCGCTGTTCGGCTAAAGGTAGAGGCGCTTGCGTGGAAACGGCTTCGTTTGCATATAAATTATCGATACTGATTTGGTTTGAGCACCTCTCGGGTACTGGCCCGGCCTCTCGTGGCATCGCACAATGATACCGTCCATAGGCCAAAAAATTTGAAATAAATTGTATTGTTTTCGCTCTCTTCTCGTTTTCATCGATCAATTGAGGGGGTTAGAAGCAAAGGGGTGCAAGTAACAAAAGCCTAGTTTTGAGAAAATTGATTTGAAGTTTCTTTTGTATTTTTTTCTCCATACAGAATGTATGGGGGCCAGAAAAAGAAGACAATGATCATAACATAATTGATTTGACAACATCTAATGATAATTTTCATGGAATGTTTTGTAAGTTGAATAATGACCATTTCGCAGAACAAATGGAACCACTGTGCACGCGTTTGCACCGATGGAACCGCCGAGCAAGGTGGTAATTAATAATTGCGCACGATTCGCGGCCTCCGCGGCGCAGGCTGGATTGGAGGCAGTGCACTGAGGTGAAGGCGCAGATCGATTAGGCTGAATTTATGGAAATCCGATAGGTGTATAGTTGGCAATTCAATTTTCGCAATAACGACCACAATAGATTGCAATCGCGCACTTTGAGCGTCAAAGTTTCATTATCCGGTGTCGAGACGACCGGTTGAATGGGAATGAGTAATAGTGGATGACGTTGATAGCTACAACACGTTGTGATACTCAGGTGATTCACGCCTTAAGTAAACATATCAGTTGGTGGAATTTAGCAGTAATATAATAAACGGCAAACAGTTAAATCAACGGAAAGATGATGATTTGGCATATTGAATAAATACTGCCAACGAGTTTGATGAAATTTTTAGGTGAAACAGGCTTGTAACCAAATGATGAAATTCAAGACATCGTTGTGAAATTTGCGAAGAGTTATGCATTACCATTATCACCTACACCCATTGGATATGGATGATGTTCATACCCAAGTAACATTTGTAGATAAATAACAGTTAATTCAGCTGAAATGCTGTTTATAAATCCTCTTTTCAGCTGAATAAACTGTACACCTTTGAGAAATCAGTGGTTACACTTGTAGATCCGAAGCCATTTTATTGTCTAATAATTATTATTTCAAGAAAATATCACTCGTGACCATAGCACGAGTTATCGACAATCACAAATTTTGCTCAAATGTTCGTTCACTTGAAACATACAGAAATCCAACTTCCAACCTCGATCTATAAGACCACCTCGTAATTTAAAAATTGAGCAAAAATATGATTTTGCTTACACTTTTCAATTTATATTATCTAAACTTTCAGACATTTAACTTCAGCATTTTTTAGGAAGTTTTTCAAGGAATTCAGAAAAAATATTCTATGGATAAAATGTTGCCAAATACTTGCTTTCAATTTTATAGCTATGAGTCAGTTTTTCGTGGAGAGTACATGTTTTTGTTTCAAAACTCGTTTTTATCAGACATTCGAAACACTCAGTCCCCGATGTATTCTGAGACCAATTCCAAGAAATTGCGTTTTGAAACAAAAAGTACAGAATTTATGCCTAGTATCACATGAAATATTGAATTTAGTTAAAAAGTACAAGTTCATACTTTTTTTTGTGATAACTTCGTATGGAATTATCCCCATTCACATCTTACTTATGGCAAGAACTCATTTCATAATATTTGTTTCCCATAATAAGTTGTTTTCAGATTTTTATAAATAGTTGTAAAGGTTTTATCACTTCTTTCAGTCTTATACTTTTTGCTATTGCTGGCGCCTTAGCTGCAAAAAAAAAGAACAATTAATGGATCCAATAAATTTTTCAGAATCGTGTTTTTTTTTTTTTAATTTGAGCTATATTTTTAGCGTAACAACTTCCTCAATGCCTTCAGATTAATGTGTTTTATAGACTCTTATTGGTCCTTCAGATATTATATCTTAGACTAGTAGTCTTCTACGGGAATAAAACGTGGACGATGCTCGAAAAGGATTAGCAAGCAGGATTGATGATACTCTTAAATATCACCAGAGTTCAGTAGTATGCTCTAGAGCAGCGTGCTGTCTTTGCCTGTTTGTGAGAGAGCGAAAGAATAGTAAGCAGAAAGGCTACGTAAAATAAGCGAAGAGGATGCGACGCAGAACACAACAGAGGACAATCCCTTAAAAAAAAAAGACCATCCAACACTACGAGGCCTGTTTTGAACGGACGGGTCACTCAAGTGTTTTTTTGAAGTTTGAGTTAAAGAGAGAAAGTTTTCAAAAAAAACCCTCGCATTTCGATGCACTCTCAGTCGAATTGTTTGAGGATCCGTGTTGTGAATTCTGAGTTCAATTTACACTCCTCAGAAAAATATCTTGAAAAAGGCTCATTTTTGTGAGTACCGTAATGTCGAGTGAAATTGATCATTTTTCACTGTTTTTCTTATTTGTTTTCTGTTATGTTGATAATGTCAAATATCTGAATGTATCAAATCAAGTACGAATATTTTCTAACAAATATATTTTCAATACTAAAATCATCTCTGCAATTAAAAGTCGGGACATTCTATCACTTGTCATTACGATAATTGTTAATTTTAAAAACAACTTCACTTTCATAATTTGGGCTCCCTGAATCCGAATATGCTTGCTAAATGTTTAAAAACACAATATTAATGTAGGCGATTTCCAAAGGAATTTTTTATCATCAAACAGAAATTCAATTATTTCAACAAAATGAGAAATTCCGTACGAATTTTGAAAATAAAATATGTTTCGGGGATGTTAGCATCCTCACAAACTTTCAGGCAAATACCATGTTCAAAATCTAGAATTGGAAGTTTATTGATGTCTGTCAACACCACAACGAACATGATTCTGGAATTTTACATTATTTTCATAGAAATAAACATTCTCTGACACAAAAACCTTCTTAACACACAATTCGACACTAAATAAGTCAATCAAAAGTCATTTACTTCGGGTTACATTGATATTGAAGCTCTATTGATAAGAAATAGAATCGTGTCACACGATGATCAATTTCACCCGAATTTGCGGTATACCACATTAGGCATAGAGACGTTAGGCATTAGGATGTTAGACATACAATACGTTACCCAATAACAAATTCCATTACGCTGGTGGCGATGGATGGGTGTTTTTCAGAAGTAACAGCCCATCATAAATGAGTACTTTTGGAGTTGTGAAGTTTGACAACGGACCATCGCAATATATGGAGAGGATTATTAATTTCTATCCTTCTAAAATCAGCTAAATCAATTTTTGTTCATAACTTTTTATATTTGCAATGTGCAATCAAAGTGATATTTGTTTCTTGTAGGTATAATAGTAATAGTAAATGGTTCAAGTGAGTGTATGAATTTTTTATTATCTTACATAATTGCGATTTTTCTTAAAAAAGAGGAAAAATCTTCCATAAAATATTAGCACGGTGTCCGGCCATTTGGCCGAATGTCATCGGGCCGAACGGGTCGTTTGGCCGAATTAGTAATAAAAAAATAATAAAATTGCTACAACAGTGATGTGTAGGATTCACACGTGTGGTCCAATAACTGACCAGCTAATTAATTTGTTTGTTTTTATGATGTGACGGAACGTCATGTTTGTCGCCATATAAGTGCTCCTAGAGAATGATAAAATCAACCCGTTAATTCAGGACGAAGTTGTGAATCCCACACATCGTGTCAAGACTCGAAGCTGGTTGACTCGTCTCTGGATTACCAACGATGTGCTAGGCTTTCAAGTGTTTTTTTTTTAAGATTTCATCAGAATTTTTTCCTTCTTTTAAACATAGGTTATTCTTTTGAGTTACACTACTTTCATAACTGATGGCAATAATTTAGCTAATATTTTGATTGGGAATTTTACCCTCTTTAAATCAATTAGTTATACTGATATAATATTTTTTTGTATTACACTTGCTTTAATTTTCATAAGAGATTTTTCCTTCTTTTGATCATAGGCTGTTCTTTCAAGAGAATTTGTAAACTGTTTTAGTTGCTGTCAAAAGCTGACTACAAATACAATGCATAACCCTCTGATGGCCTTCTCTGGGGCCTTCCTTAGCCGTGTGGTTAGAGTCCGAGGCTACAAAGCAAAACCATGCTGAAGGTGTCTAGGTTCGATTCCCGGTCGGTCCAGGATCTTTTCGTAATGGAAATTTCCTTGACTTCCCTGGGCATAGTGTATAATCGTACGTGCCACACGATATACCAATGCGAAAATGGCATCTTTGGCAAAGAAAGCTCTCAGTTAATAACTGTGTAAGTGCTCATAAGAACACTAAGCTGAGAAGCAAGTTTTGTCCCAGTGAGGAAGTTAATGCCAAGAAGAAGAAGAAGAACACTCCGATGGCAGCTTTTATTGCTAGCAGACTAGTAATTGATTTCTTACATTTAGGATGTACTTCATTCAGCACGGACTGTTTCTTGAAGAAACACTAAAGAGCATATTGATTGTGTATTAATGATGATTTATCCTCTTTCAGAATAAACTGAATATGTCCTTTGAAATTCCTTACAAATGCATGCTAGCTGTAGTTCACTATTAGTTTTAAATTTCGGCCAAACGGCATTGGGCCAAGGGGCATCCGGCTAAATGGCATTCGGCCAAATGACCCGGAACCATTAGCACTTATAATAAAAATGCTTTTCTCGAAGGCAACATACAGGAGTAGTCAAAAAATTATGTTTTGAAATGTGACACCGTCTTCAAACATAATTTTGGGGTAGTTTGACAACCATCTTCTTGGCGTTACATTCCCACTCCAAGTCTGCTAATCAGTTTAGTGTTGTGAAAACAGGTTTTTTCCCAATTTTTCAAACCATATTTGATGATTTTCAATCAATTTTGATCTGATGCATTTTAAAAGGCAAGTTTATTGAAAGCTCTTTGAAAGTAATTCAAATTCGTCGAGTTTGAAAAGTAAAATTTGATTGAGTATATACTTTATACACAGAAGTCTATCTTAAATATAACATAGCACATTATTCCGCATTTAGCATGGCAGGTGTTCAGGTTCAAAACAATATTCCCGGTTTTATTGCATAGAGCTCTTACAACTTATCTCATTCTCAAGTGTTCCACATTCAAGAGTTACGATTATTTTATGGAAATAATAACATCTACATTTTCAATTACTATTGAAATAGCAAGAATCCAAAGAACAGCATATTAATGAAAAAAAAATTGACTTTTCAAATAGTCTATACATCCAGTCATTAAATAGCCAATATAAGTATAAGGGAAAGCCTATAATTCAAAGAAGGGAAAAAATATGATGCGAATATTTACAGCAATAATGACATTATTAAAGCTTATCTACAAGAGATGAAAAAAATCTGATTTAAACATAAACTCCAATTTTTTTGTCGACAGTATAACTTTAAAGAACAGCCTTCAATTTGAAGAAGAAATAATCTATGATGAAAAATTTGCCAGTTATATGTGTTCAACCGAACTTAGAAGATGAGCAACAGGTCGTGTAAAGCGTCGTTTTTATTTTCCTACGTATTTTTGGAACTATTTCCCAACAGAAATTCTCAGCTTAGTGTTCTAGGAGCACTTCCACAGTCAAAAACTAAAAGCTTGCTTTGCCAAAATAGCCGTTTTGCATTCTTATTTGGGCATGATGCACGAGCTCAATCACACTTTATGGCCAAGGAAGGAAAGAAAACGGAAAGATCCAGGATCGGAAAGGAAACGAACTCAGATATCTTCAGCATGGCCTTACTCGAATGATCGTGGAAGTTAGCACAAAAATAATGAAGGCCTTCTACAGCATTGTGATGCTATCAAGTTTTGTCCTAGACATTAACCTCAAAGGATTTACAACTATGGGACGACTGGAAAGCAACCGAATTTCAAATACACACTTTTGATATCTGCAGCCCTTCACAAGAATAAACAATTCAGCTCACTTTTCACATCAATGTTTTAAATTTTCGTTTAAGAAATTATGTCTATCGTTCACTATGCCTAACGTCAATTATGCCTGTCATATTTATGCCTAATGTCCGTATGCCTAACTTTTGTATGCCGAACGTCGTGCACCCCATTTTTACATCGCAGGGGAGTTTCTGTCACGCCTACTTGCAAGCTCTTGGGGTTTGGGAGTAGTGTGTGATCCATCGACCGCGACACTTGCTCCTGTGGGGCGGGTAAATTAGTCAGGATCAATCGTGTTACGCGCGTAGTGCAGTGGGAGAAAAAAGTGGCGTGATTCGCGGACTAATTCAGCAGTGTGTGGTCCTTCGACCGCGAGTAGTGATCCCTTAGTCACGTCGCTTGCTCCTGCGGGGGCGGGTGATGTGAGCAGGATCAATCGTGTTGCGGCCGCTCGCGTAGCACGGTAGAATAGTGTCGCGTTAATAGTGTTTGATCTTTTGATCGTATCGCTTTTTCTTGCAAGGGCGAGCGATGAACACTTGTTCAGCGAACAATGCGTTTATCGAATAATATCACAAATCAGGTAAGGATGGATCGCATAACCAAGAATAGATGACCCCCAGATCTTTACCTTATCCCACCAACCCAATATCCTTCCCATGACAACTGTGGAGATGCAGAGGTATATTTGGTCTCTAGTAACAATGGTTGTCTAACTACCATTCCTCACCTTTCTCAATGACTACATTGGGCGTGGCCGACGTCGTTTATGGCTTTCAAATTTTGAACTCTCGATTTGTGCACATTGAGAATGGTTAGTTAAGCCCAAGCCCCTTTCATCAAATCTCTGTACAACTTCGATTGTTCTGGTCAATCACGGATTGCAACTACGAAGCGGTCATCTATGCTCATGCTCATGCTACTTGCAAGCTTTTAGGGTTAGGATCATATTTAGCAGTGCGCAGGAGAATGGTGTGTGGCGATGAAGGATGAATCACAAGTCCGTTCAACTCTGAGACGTAGGACGAAAACTGGAAAGATAAGATGAGCGGGGCATGTCGCAAGAATGCCAAAGATGGGGAGATGCAGTCAAGAACCGAACATTGTGGTGCGAAAGTGTTGAATAAATAATATTTTCAGTCTATCGGCCCTTCGGCGTAACGATCCATCAATTTTATTTATTCATTTTGGCCAGATTTTCATTTCACCCTTATGATTCTTTGGTTCTGCTAGATCTTCCAACATAACCACACTTTCGACCATAACGATCCTTTGAACCTAAAGTTTAACCTAATCTAACGGTTCGGCCTAAAAGTTACAAGCTAACTGTTTTCAATATAACTAGATAACACCAACGCAAGAGAAGATTTTCAGTTGAGGAATCCTTACAAAATTCAATGTACAATGTCTTAAAAAGATTGTTGGAAGTTTGTGAGTTTTTGGGTTTCTTGAGAAATATAAAATAATTTCCTGCAAAATTCACTGAAAACAATAATTTTGGAAGAATATGTGATAAATGTCTTCAAAATGTTGTACTGTATCTTGAAACCCCGAAAGAATTATTCAAGAAATTTCGAAAACTTCCCACTTAGAAATTTAAAAATCTTTGGATAAACACTTGGAATATGTTTTAAATTATATCTGTGAGTTTTGAAATTGAAATTACTTTTGGAGAAATCATTGCAAAACAAACTTAAATAATTCGTAGTCACAATTCTTTAGATTAAATTTGGGAAAAAGGAATTTCTGGAGCATCATTCTTGTATTATTTGTGTCATAAAAGAAGAAAAGTTCCAGCAATTTCCTGGACTATTCTCTGAGACAATTCCTGAAAACCATATTGTTGTGACGCTTAGCTGATTTCTGCCGAATCGAAGAAAACGCTGATCTAGTTCCGTAATCCAACTTTCCTCACTCGCGAAAATACGTCTAATCGCTCTAACATAATCCGAAAGACTGATTTGTTCGTATCATGGCAGAGGCTACGCACCTTAAGTGCCTACGCTAGCTACAGATCAACGCGCTCGTTTTCGTTTTCGACTTCGTGGATCACAGCCTTTCCGACGCGGTATGTCACAGTCAACTCTCTCTCCCTTTTCCACATTCTAGATGGATGCATGCCATACATTCACATTGCGCCGTTGTGAACTACCCGAAGCCAAACCCTGTTATCTTCGTGTCTAGCGCCGCCGTCGCGCATCGTCTCTACCCAAACATAATCTAATCCGAAGTCACATTCGGAAGATCCCTGCAGCGAATGAACACTATAATCATTTTACGCAGAATGAACATCTGTTTTATAGCAGGTTTCAATTTAAAAATAGACACGGTAAACATTTTGAAGTCATGTCTCATTTTTTTTAAATGATATTTATAATGTAACCTATATCTACTACACATATGAGGCTTAAATGGAAAAATCCTAAACCAATATCAAGCGAAAGTATTAGACACATGAAGTTCTCAAATAAATTAGGCTTTCAGGCTTTTTCATTTTTTTGTACTATTACCATGAAGGCTTAGTACTTGGTTTCAACTGAGAGGTTCCAGATAAAAGATTTAAAATTTCTTTCTGCAGATCCTGTCTTATTATTATGTATGGATCAAGTTAAGATCGTCGTCAAAAACAACGAAAGTCGTCGCGCGATTTGCCATCGTCAGAACCACCACGCTGCTGTTGTGAACGAAAAGCGAAGTTTTTTCAACAGCGCGATGACTGAAGTATTAATGATCAAGTTGTAGGCAATAAGCCATTTTACGAAGCTGGTCAAATGACAGGAGACCTGGGAATAAAGATTGCCTTTTCAATCATCGTCATCAGTTTTCGCTAAACTTAAACGAAAAATATGTTTTTAAATATTTCTGATCACAAAAGTGCTTTTTTAAGTGAAAATGGATAACAAAGAGGTACAGCTGATACAATAACTAGGTGTATTCTTGCAGTAACTAAAATTTTTGGATCTCCGTTTTGCCATTTTTTCATGTACCCGTTTGGTAAGACGTTAAAAATCGCGCTGGATTTCATCAAAACAAAATCCCAGGTCTCCTGTCAATTGACGCCGTTGCGACGATCAGCTGTTCCGGAACGTCTCGTAAAATGGGTTATTCCCGCCTAAAGAATCTTGCTGTTATAAGGTTTTGACGTTTTGAAGTTTGCATGTACACAACGAAACACGTGTCAAATGTACAAATTGAAATTGAAACTGCGAAAAGAAACCACGTGCTCTGGTGGGGATCGAATCCACGACTCCCTATCCGCTAGGGGCGCTTCAACCTACAAGCTGCGGAGCCCCTTGAGAGACCCCGACGCTCGAAGGCAAACTGAACTCAATTAGCCCAAAGCAAATGGGATCATCATTTCGCAGTCTAAACTTCGTTCGGATAGGGTGCAGAGCTACTTGGGCACTTCCAAGATTCACTTTGGCATGGGGGGTTTTTCTCAGTCGAATTGCTGAAACTTTGCACTTCAATACGCCGCATATTGTGACCAAATATGAGCTCAGAAGCTTTCAAAAAATCCCACAGCCGAAGTGGATCAAAAGTGCCAAGAATTGGATTCGGCTCCCTACATGAGAACCTTATAACAACGAAAGAGAGTGACATTTCATATTGTGGTATGGCAATGGTTCAGCCCAAATAATCAGTAAGCACTGGAACAGCGTTATTATTTAATTTAGAAATTATAAAATCCAGAGCATTTCTGTGTCATATTGAATAGTTTTGCTATTTGTCTTTTTCATAACTACGATTACTTAGATATTTGTGATGATGATGAAAATTCTTCATTTGCATCTCGAACCTGTCACACCAAAATAGCTGAACTTTTGAAGTCCTGCTACTTTGTTCTCTCAGTCACAATAGGTAAATATTGTTGTGGAGAAAAGAGAGCATTACAAGCCATGATATCTCCTTGTCTTAAAATAAGCGATTGCAAAGACCTATCATGTGGTGTATCTTTCAAAACACAGTATTGAATGGTGCCCTATAAAGATGGGCCAAATTGTCGAAATTTAGGAACGAATCGTAGGTTACTCATTCACAAAAGTGAATCAACTCTTTTGATCGGTTCAGTGACTTATTGAAAACTTGCATCCCGATTTATAAAGCTAGGATTCAACAATTTTTAAATGAGAACACACTTCATATAACTAAATACTTCAATTACTTATACCGTATGGATGCCATTCACCGCTCATTTAACAGTATTTTAACACATTAAATTCTGTCAAAAATCAGTTTTTCGATATTTTTCGCAACTTTTTGCGCTAGATGCAAGATAAAACAGTGGACAACGTATAATAGTACCGAATAACATGTATGCCAATGATACATGTGTAGGGCGCCATTCACCGCTCATCCTAAGTATGAGGCTCTATATACACAACTAGTTGGAATTAATTTACTTTCATTAGCTGGTTGTTATCTTTGTACTATAGTACAATAACATATCAAAGCGTGGCAGCTAACAAGCATTTTTCGATCTGCCATAATAAAATCATTGTTCAACTCATGTTTACCGCTTTAAACAGCCTAAAATTATTTTCTATAATTAATATATAATATTAAATCATTTGAATTTCATTCTGATACAATCCATTCTGGTATAGTAATACATGTTGATGACTTTTATTGCGAAAATTTGTTCTGATTTTTCAAAATAATTCAATGAGCGGTGAATGGAGCATGAGCGGTGAATGGCGTCCTTACGGTACATGTCTGGTGTGCTAGACTATGTTAAGAGGAAAATAACCATCATCGGGCCTTCCTTAGCCGAGTGGTTAGAGTCTGCGGCTACAAAGCAAAGCCATGCTGAAGGTGTTTGGGTTCGAATCCCGGTCGGTCCAGGATCTTTTGGTAATGGAAATTTCCTTGACTTCCCTGGGCATAGAGTATAATCGTACGATATACGAATGCAAAAATGGCAACTTTGGCAAAGAAAGCTCTCACTTAATAACTGTGGAAGTGCTAATAAGAACACTAAGCTGAGAAGCAGGCTCAGTCCCAGTGAGGACGTTAATGCCAAGGAGAAGAAGAAGAACTATCATCGTTTCACAAATTTTCAATCCCAGTTTTGTTGCTTAAAATTAAAACAATGTTCGTGAAAATCTATCATTGCATTGCACTTGCTACCTATAATGCGGTGATAGATTTTCATGAGGATGACTTTAAATTTGAACGAAAGAACTGTTTTTTAATGATTGCTGATGAATGTTGGATATTTTAGCCTTTAGTGAAATTGATAAAAATATTTCCATGGTAATTTTTTGAGCTGATCTTCCATAAACTGTAGTGTTAGTGAATCATGACACTTTTGAAAAGAATCGTGATTCGTTCACTCATTTTTGAGAGTCAACTCTTTTGAATGATTCGTGAGTGAGTCGCCCATCTCTTATGCTTTATATGTAAATATAGATTGGAAACGATTAAATGAAACGGTGATCAAAACCACAACAAGAGGAGAAATAAAGAGCCAATACATTCAATATCTGTACGCATCAGGCTTAGAAGCATTAATGGTACAGTAATAGGGTTTTTGAGCACTGGAAATGCTGTTAATAGGCATGTCTGCATTTATGGTGTTGTCATAATGCAGATATCTAATCTAATGCGAGTTTGGGGCTTATTATTAGTGCTACTGGTTACTTGGGTGCTGCAACAATGGAATTTATAGAATGGATGGAAATTTCAACGTATTGTGTTTGGTATTAAAATCTCCATTGATAATTATTGCATGTCAGATGGGCATTAAAGTAAGCGAAGAAAAACATCGCATGTGTTTTGGTCCACGGCATATAATATAAATATTGTACACCGTGTATTGGTCCATGATCGGCAATGTTTTGCAAGTTGTAGCAAACTCGATGAATAACAGCAGCAAAGAAGAGCCCCAAAGAGAAAGCGATGATAAAGCCCATTTTTATCGCTTATTTACCATTGGGGGTAGGTGTTTTACTCCACTGGCATGATCAATAATTTACGATCATCTGATAGCACTAGTGGCCTCCAGGTTTGAAGCTTTCTTAGAAGAGTTTTATCATGCACTGTTATACCCCCCTGTTATCAGAGCTGTACCAGTAGACGATGAACAGACACTCATGATGTAGCGGATCATGGTTGTTACAGAGAGCGATAAGTGAGAGATTCTTTCAATTTTCTCAAAATTCAATCCTTGAGTAAAACTTATTGAATTATGATTAAGAAATCTCTATGTGGCGTTATATGATATGAAATTATATGATAACTTGGATAACATAAATCCGAGCAAATTAAGTATTTTACTTTCTACTTTTCAAGTGAATGTAACCGCTTTAGAGACTTTTCAAAATTATTTTAAGCAAATGTTCAGTTTTGTCGTTGTAAGTGAAAAGCATTTGCCTTTTCTCTTGAAGGTTGAAGGCGCAATTTCTGCGTACTTGGCTCAATATCCAGCACGAAATATTCTCATTAGGAAGACACCAGCAACATTGTACCCTAAGTGCATACCCAAGCTCAGCCCTTGCAGCTATGGCGGTCATCATCATTAACCACACCGCAAAATGATAATCACAACTTTCGCAAACGGCTGCCTTCGTCATCCGATGTGTAATGTTCTTCTGCCTACTGCAGATGTCTCCAACAGTCGGAGTTCTCATGATCTGGTCTGAACTTTTCGAAGTTGTGCGATTTTGGTGCATCGAGCAGACCGGCAATTTCCCCTTTTTTTCGACCAGGGCATCCACCAACCACATCATGATTTGCAACCCCCGAAGCGTTAACCGGTAACTACCTCGACCAGCGACTGTTTTATGCTGCAGCACAGTTCGGCCGAGCGAGCGTGTTTTCTATGCAGATAGGGCGAACGCATTAGTGCGACCCATGTAGAACAACATTTTCCCGCATAAATGTGTATCAGATCGGAGGAGGTACCGGTTGCATAAAAAATTAAAACCCTCATCTGTCGAAAAAAAATTACAACACAGCGCTGCGCTGAACTGCTGCATCAGCGAACCCGCTTGTTAATGCTATCAAAGTAGCTTTTAATGGGAAATCTCATTGTAATCACATTACAGTCGCTGGTTTTACAATGTAAAATTAGCCCCTCGCTCGAGCATGCGAACACTACGGAGCGATGAGCGCAGGGCCAACATAAAACTACAACAACAAGGGAACATTACTTGCATACATTAAAGTAAGTACAACGTTGCTGTTTTCGCGTCTGCTCCTGACGCCGGTGCCGGTGCATGATTGTGTCTGCCGGGTTCAGTATTGTTGTTGCTGCTGCTGCTGCTGATTTATGCGCAATTGACTTTGGCTCAATTTTGTGCAATCATTCTGTTGCTGTTTCGGTCTCTAGAGCGACGACGGATGGCAGCTCTCTGTGAGCGAAACTACTTATGGATTCTTGCGGGTCGTCGTCGGCTACTTGTTGGCATATATCATGTATAGAAGACTTTTGCAGCGCAGCGAGATGACGACGCATCATTCCGTTCACTCAATGAGTTAATGGATCCTAGTGTTTTTATGATAATTGACTTAATTTGAAGTATTTTCCTCGGTGCCTCAGCCTCAGTTTGGCTGAGAAGCACGTTCAAAGTGGCCGGGCTGCTGTCAGAGGAAATGATGAAAAATTGCCACTTTCCGTTGCCGCATATTACCCACGTCGCGCAAAGCGATGGTTTTTTTGTTGCTTGAAACGGCAGTTGCAATAAAAATAATTGCAATTGAGCGATTGGCACACTGCTATAGCGAAAAACAGTTGTCAACAGCTAAAATTTATGTTTCGAACCGTGCAATTTACTGAGAAAATAAATTTCTCGATTGTTATTCTTGCAGATTTTATGTCTTATGTAAACTACTTGACTGATTGCGACTGATGTTGATGTCGATGATCATAGATTTATTCTGATGCTTTAGTCGACAAAAATTCAAATTTCCAAAGGTGCAATGATTATTGTCATAGAAATTAGCAATCAGTTCGATGCTCGAAACAAATTGAAGTAGCTTTCAGCCAAGTGTCTTCGAATCAAGTGAGGAAGCAGAGAATTCATGATCAGTAGCTTAGAATTTTCTGTATTCGGGCAAGAGATCTTGAACTCCATTAGGGGAAGCACGGCTTTCTTTCAAATCGCAAAGAAGAAAGACTATCGCTGATAGCCGGAAGTCCTTGATCGTGAACTACTTTTCAAACATCTGGAAGAGAAAAAGAATATATTTTTCACTTATGACAACAAATAACTGAACGTTTGCTCAAGGTAATTTTGAATAGTATCTCATGTGACAATGAGTCATCTGATGAGATCAAAAATGGAATAAATGATTTGCTTTCTCAAAAATATTATTTAATTCACTTAAAAAAATGCATCTAAACAGTATTATAGATTTGGAAAAAGCTGGACTTATGTTCGATGTCCGTGTGACATGGGAACATTTCAAGAAACCAGAAGGAAATTTTCGGAACGCCAATCAGTGCGGCATGGTTGCTAAATGCATGATTTGCGGACGTTCTCCTTACGCTTAGGGCGTCTGTCATGTGAAGGAAGATACCAAGAAGTTTGTATGCGAAATTGCGGAGGCAATCATAAGTCTTACTTTTGGAATTTCCCTTCACGCAAACGAATCATTGATGCTCGTACCAGGCAGGTGAACGGCATCATCTCCCTTTGATTTTGATTTTTTGTAACTGAACCATAGAGTCAAATGATTGATGCAATGTTCAAAATCACCACTATGGTTTAAGCAGTCCATGTTGGTGTGAAATTTACCTTCTAGTGAAATGGTTATTAGATCACGTTTTAATCAACACCACAACCAGATTGCACTCCTTCTATGTATCAGGTATCGTCTACTCATTCCAGAATCCAATAGTCTATTCTTCCAAAATTGTTATCTAAATGTAATTTTTTTATTAAATTGTTGAACATGGGAATATCGTTATATCCTTCCTTCAATTAATAACTTAACATCAAGATTTTTCTGAGAATTTCTCTTATATTAAAAAAAATAATATAAATTTATTTTTTTTAAATAAAATACTTCAATTAATTCTTCTAGAGCTCTTCTGAAATTTATTCAAGATTTATCAAATTGGTTCCAAGTTTAATTTCCATAGCGTTGGTTGGAATTTCCGGAAGGAATATTACGAAACTCTGAAAAACCTTATGAAGCAGTGGCGCAACCAAGAGAGGGGTTTGAGGGTCAAAATCCCTCCCAGAGCAGAACATTCTTGTAAGAATTATCACATATATTTTAGAAATTCAACAAAAGAACACAAATTCCTGAGCAGTCAGTTGTACCAACAATTGTGTTGTGCTAAGATGAGGCTTTCTAATTAGAAGACCTTTAAGGTGTTTCAAAAACTTAATTTTCTCGCTTTTTTTTTTGAAAAATAAGAAGTCTGTCAAACAAACGTGCATATGCATATCGAGACCGTTTGAAAAGCTGCTAAATACAAAATTCGGTGTTTTAAAAAATCTGTCTGTCGGCTCAGCATTTAGCCAAATTTTATGACCTTCAGAGAGCACATGAATTTCCGGATAATCAACTCTTTAGTTTTTAATGATCACAAATAAAAAATCTTAGGAAAGGTGAATGGATATCGTGGTTCCGTTGCTAAGCTAAAAATTCACAAACTTTCGTTTACAATCTAAAAATGCTTCAATGTCTGCAATGCTGATTTGCCTTCGACAAACTACTAATGATAGTTGCAATGCTTCTTACTGCGACTTGGACTGAAAGATCATTCTATTCGTTGAAAAAGCTGAAAACGTATGTAAGGAACAGAACAGACGAAGAGGGTGTGTGTGAGGGTGTAGCTTGGATGAACTGTCGAATAAACTTCGAAAATGTAGATTTAAACGGTGATCCCGTTTATCCATTCATCTATGAAAAATAGAATCTAAGATAATGCTTGTAGAGAACGAAATGTTCTTTGAAACCCTACGGTTTTTTTTCATACCCAACATACGTATTTCGTAAAGCTTTTGAAAAATTTCACCTGGTACAGCAGACTTCCTTAGAGTAGCGTTGTAAATTCATCTAAAGTGGATGCTCAGAGTGGATGAGAAAAGCTTCAATTTGCAATACATATTTTTAAATTTTTCTGTTCGAAGCTTTTTACACTCTTTTTTTGTTATTTTCCCAGAAACACATTATCTTCAAGTACACAAACAACCCCCACCCCCCTTCCAGAAGCTAAATCCTGATTGGGCTACTGTTCTGAAGCATTAGTGAGTTTCGGCAGAATATTTAGGACTATTGGGACTGCGATAAGGAAAAGTCCTTTATTATTTCTGCATTGCTGGTGGAAGCTCATGGATTTGAAAAGTTTGTCAATCGAATTGAGACTGTTGGAAGACGGCCAAAAAATCCTGAAATTGTTTCAGGACTGTGACTGAATAGGTGAAAATGTTACACATTATCGTAGAAAGATATGCCAATATGGAAACAGAATAAGTAGAGTAAACTGAACAGTGTTAACACAACAGGAAATGCTCGGCTTTCATTTTGAATTTCAATAACTTCAATTATGTATTAAAAAAAAATCTGTCTGATATGAGAAATTTTATTGATAACTAGTGGTCCCGGCAAACTTCGTCTTGCCATCAAGTAGGCTGTTGAAAAACGCTTTTGATCGTCCCATATAAAATTACAGTTTCGTTCGCGCTCGTTTTTTCCCGGTGAATATCCTGGGATTTTTATACACACAAATACCCTTGACGAATAAAGCTGAGAAAGAATCATTCAAATCCGCTGACCCGTTCATAAGCCATTTCGTGACATACAAACACCATTCCATTTTTATTTATATAGAGAGAAGAGAGATGGATAGATATCTTATTAATTGGAGATGGCTGAAGACGTTTGTAACTCATAAAAACTTTGAGATTATTTGTGAACTAATGTGTGAACATTCTCTCAATAGGATTTTCTAGAAATCCTATTCTTGGCACTTTTTATTCACTTCGGCAGTGGATTTTTTCTTAGTTTATAAGGTTTACATAAACAGGGGATAGGCAAAATAATTGAGATAGGCAAAATTTTGTCTAAACTCAAATGCTTATAACTTTATGGAAAATGGATGAAATCGAATGTACAGTACTGGACAGAATAAAGTACGCATTGGCCGTTTTTTCATACAAAATGGTCAAGTTTGGAGATCTGAATCTCAGCTTCTAGTGGGCCGATTGATCTGAAATTTTCACCATAACCTAAATATAACATAGATTTTACTCAATTGGATTAACACTGTATTTGAACCACAATCTTTTAAATTATTGAAAATCTCTCAATTTGCGAAAAATTGCATAATTTTATTTTGAAAATATTTTGAAAACAATCAGTTTTATCGCAAAATGATGTTCTACAAACTTGTGTGTCTCATCAAATTGCAAATTTTTGCAGAAGGACATATTGCTCTAAATATTTGCATTTAAAAATTATTCCTATTTAAAAATTTCGTCATTTTTATAAAAATTTCAGATTTGCGATAACATAAAAGTTTGTTAATGAAAATCTATGAATTTCTAGCCTAGCAAATTTGAGGTTACTTTCAAGCTGCGGTGAAAATTTCAGGTCAATCGGACATCTAGAAACCGAGATATAAGCCTCCAAACTTGAATATTTTGTATGGAAAAACGGCCAATGCGTACTTTATTCTGTCCAGTACTGTATTTGGAAGCAATCAACGGAAAATTTGGTGTAGTTTCTGAAACTTGCTTGATCATGCATATTGGCCACCGGACACCCGAGATACTTCGGATCTTCCGAGGTCATGTCCAAATGGCATTTTTTCTGTCGCTTGTATTTTTGTGCGGTGTGAAGTTGTATGGATATTTTCAATTTTCCTAGAAGCTAGAACTAATAGGAAGTTGAATGCCACCGGACGCATTAAGATTCGTTGAAAATCTTCAGAAATACGGCCATTTCCGTAAAACTAGTTCCGGAAAATATGGTCAGTCATTTTTTTTGCATTTCCTATCATGTATATATTATCCAAGGCTATATCTAAGTGTGTATCAAACTTCAAGACGATGTTCCGGTTGCATATTCAGAACCATAAGAAGCACTGACCACTCTATAGTAAGTTCCAGGTGCCCTGGGGGAAGTGACCAATTAGGAACATGTTCGGAAACATATCAATATGGGCATCGAACTGCAAGATTGATTAGTGATGCTTCCGCAAACATTTCCAGAACCACCGACTGACATGACCACTCTATAGTAGTTTGAAAGTGCCCCGGAGAATGTGGCCAGTTTAAAACATGTACGGAAACACATCAATATGAATACGTGAATACATTTTTAAAGGTAATGCTTCTGGAAGAAACTGATGTCTATGACCACTGTATAGTAGGTTCCAGGTGCCCTGGGGGAAGTGGTTAATGAGGAACGTGTGAGAGCAAAAAGTTCTCCACAAAAAGGAACTGACAAAATCGGGTCAGTACTGTATTTAAAAAAAAATGTATTTTTCTGATGATCTTCGGGAAATAATTATAACTGAAATCGCACAGTTGACATAATGTGGGACATTCTAAAATTATGAATGGTTATTTGTGAATGCTAAAGACTTCTAACAATTTTTTTTTACAAAGTTAAGATTACCACAAATAAAGGTTGGTCATCGTGCAACATATAATGTGGAAAATTATTGGTTTTTCTCGGTGAAAAAGGATGAGAGTTGCTTAATAATCGTTACAAGTTTTAACCTAAGACTCTTCGGTCATCTTCAGACGTATCGATGTCATTACTAATTGGAGGAGACTTTAATGCATGGGCCGTGGAGTGGTGTAGCAGTTTAACCAATGCCAGAGGTTACAACCTGCTGGAGGCCCTGACAAAGCTTGATCTTCAACTGTGCAATGAAGGTACCGTTGGTACATTTAGGAAAAACGGACGAGCATCGATCATCGATCTTACATGGTGTAGCTCATCGCTGGCGGGAAACATGAACTGGAGAGTAAGTGAGGAGTATACCCATAGCGATCATCAGGCTATCCGCTATACCATTGGCCAACGGGACTGCGCGGCAACGCCGAGAAACACACCTATCGTACAGCAGTAGACTGTGGACCTCGTACTGCATACACTCGGTATACTCTTGGACGGGTTATCCTCAGCAGGGTGATGAAATGCACAGAGAGTGAGAACGGGCTTTCAGAAAGGCAGTTCGAAGAAGATCGACGGCGGACGCAATTCGGACAGTGCTGGAGAAGACCGAGAAAGCATTGAAACAAAAGCATAGAGGAGATCGTTACTGTGCCGTCGTCACGATAGATAGAAGAACGCGTACAACAGCGCCAGCTGGGAAGTCATTGCCATAGCGCTGCACAGAATGCGGGTTCCCGTCAACTTGTGCCAGATTTTGAAGAACTACTTCCAAAACCGACACCGGCCCGAAGGAGTTAAGAATAATGGCTGAAGTCCCACAAGGTTCCATACTGGGATCAACGCTGTGGAATGCGATGTACGACGGGGTCCTATCGTTGGAGCTACCCAAGGGGTTCGAGATCGTCAGCTTCGCCGATGACGTCGTCCTAACGGTAATAAGTGAGACGCAGGAGGAAGTAGACATGCTGGCAACGGAGGCAATTGGTCTGGTCCAAGATTGAGTGGGGGGAGACAAGCACAAGATTTATGCCCAACATAGGTGGTCCTAGAAGCAGTAAGAGGCGTCTTCTGATTGTCATATCAAAATCGCTACTAAGATACGGTGCGCCAGCCTGGGGTCACGGCTTCTTCAAGCAGGATCTGCATCGATTCGCCCATGCGTCTTCACCATTATGTCCTGAGTGTATGGAGATTGAAGAAACGCCAGAATATGTTGTTTTCGACTGCTCGAGGTTTAACATAGAACGAAACACGGTGGCGGTTGCTTTTAGTGAGTACTTCAGCGTAGGTGTGGTACACGGAATGATAAGTGATTTCGATCTTTGGAATATGATGACCAACATGGTGGTGCATATAGTGTCTGGCTTACAGCGCAACTTGCGAGCAGAGCAGCGAAACTAGACGCAGAGAGCAGCGCTTAACGTCGGATCGTCGAGGTGCTGATGAACCGGAAGCCAACCTCGCACCGGAATTGACAAATCAGTCTATTGATGAGAGGAGACCATCGGGCGCGATCGGAATAAGCTAGATCCTCCGTCGGGGACTAGTTGAGTAGATCGTGGAACAGCACCGGCAAATGATTGTCGGGGCACCTGTGAACCAGAAGTTTCCTTCCACCGGAATCGTAGGATCGACCTCGCAAATGCCCGAATAGCATCGGTTCGGAAGACCTTCCACCGCCGGGGAAATCCAGGATAGATCCATCGTCAGAGTAGTACGAGCATATCAACGTCATGAGTCGTCGGAGTGCCAGTTAACCGGAAGCCATCCTCCAACCGGAATCTCTGCGCCGACTTCGACTCTCTACCGGCCAACAACGGAGTATGAACAACGCGTAACGTTACCGGTTTCGGGAGATATTCCTCCGTCGAGGTACTCTCCATCGGAGTAGGCTAGCTTCACCGTCGAGAACTACGCCAAGTAGTATCGATCACGACGAACCGCCGGCTTTGGGTAGTCGGGGTGGTTGCGAACCGGAAGTCACCCCTCAACCGGAATCGCAAGACCGACCTCAGCATCCAACCGGTCCGCCCGTAGTGCATGACGAGCAGGAAAATTGAGTCAAGCGCACCTACAAAACACAGTAGCATCTATCGAAAAAAGTCTCACATGGCCCAGGCATGTGGTCGCCCCCAAAATGTGAGTGACGTTGAAGAGACAAATTGGAGCCAGATCGAATAGAGCAAGAGGTGACGAAAAGGCATAGAGGCATCAACAAGCCCTCCGCCCCCTAAAGTGATACCATGAGGTAGTTCCAGGGGGACATCGGACTTGTAGTCCATGCCAAAGAAAAGTGGCGTGGTACAGAGTTGTTTTCCCTTTTTTTCTCTATTGCCAGACGTATCGCTCTAACTTAAACCCCTCAATGACCAAATGGAATGCTCGTTTATTGAATGGTAAAGAAGACAAGCTGTTTAATTTTCTTACAGCTAATTACATATATAGCAGTGATTACTGAAACTTATTTGATAACTAACTAACTAAACTAACTGAGATTCATACTCAAAAGCGATACAAACTTTTTTTGTTTATCGAAATGATTGATTGGATGAAGCATGTTGTGGAGTTGCTATAATCATTCATAGGCATATGACGAATTCCACCCAGAATGAGTCTAAAAAAATAAAAATCGTGCTCGATAGTCTTCGATTTGGCTAAAATTTTGCACATGTTTTTAGTATGGTAGAACAAGTGTTTTCCATAGAAAAATTGATCTTTTTGACTCAAATGTAACTTTTGAAAATGGCCTATAATTTTTTGCATGCTACTTATTTGAAAAACTCTAACTCCGAAACTGTTGATTTTAGAGAAAAATGTTCTATGAAGAAGTTGTAATGAACCGTTAGGACTATAAGAAAAAAATATACACTGAAAAAATAATTTATTTATTTTTATAGAAAAATCAAAAATACTACAAATCAACTTCTTCATAGAACAGTTTTCTCTAAAATCAACAGTCTCGTAGTTAGAATTTTTTAAATAAGTTGCAAGCAACAATTTTTCTATGGAAAACACTTATTCTACCATACCAAAAACATGTGCAAAATTTTATCCAAATCGAAGATGGTCGAGTTCTGTGACTGACCGATTTGACATGGAATCCGTCATATAAAACATCAACTTTTTTCGTCATGACGAATACGCTTTTGCAACTTTGGGAGTTTCTGTTGAAGTACAGCTTGGTAAATATACCTTCATAGTTGCCATAGTCTTTTCAATACACTGGGCAATAAGTTAATTTGCTTCAGTTTGAAGAAGTATGCGGAGATTGACTCGCAATAAGTCAACATTTTATATACAGTCGAAATTGGTTATTACGACAACTTTTATAGCGACAAAAGCTCTCTATAGCGAAATTTTTCGAACCCTTGAAAAATATTTTAATGTTGTAACTTTCCTCTATAGTGACATGTCTTTATCACGACGGTATCTTGCGATGTCTTTATAACAAGCTTCGATTGTAATTCGCAAAGCATTTCTAACGGCAGCATTTTATTTGGTGAATGTTCCTCAGTATATTTTCCATTAAATTACCCTGATAGCCCTTCTTGTTTTTCCTCTTCTAAAATTTCTTCTACGATTGATTTGGTCTTAACCGACTCTAGTAACCAGCGTGTCAAACGGGCTACTCACGCTGATTTTGATTCTAATCATGTCCCTGATTTTCAATCCTATCAGCTATACTTTCAACTATTTCCGAGCCGACTGGAATACATATGAAACCTACATCGATAGTAATCTTGATGTTAACATTGCTTTGCAAACAAAACTTAATATTGAAAATGCTCTCGAAACTTCAACAACTTTTAAGCAAGATGACCAAAATATGAAGTAAAATTTGAATCCGTGATTGAAGACAATGATCTTAATTGATTTATCTTAAAAACTTGATGAGGAGGTAATTTCAACGCACTCACGATCCTGCTATGAAAACTATAGTCAGGATTTGCAAAACAAAATCTAAAACGTTCTACTCAATGAAGAAACAAAAATTTTGGAAATAAAATTTCTTAACCGGACCCCGGCTCTAAGTCCTTTAGGAACCCATGTTATATTAAACAAAAACTTTGGAAGCCGATTCCGGCATTTAAAGAGGAATACAAATTATAACTAACATATTGCCATAAAGCTCAAAAACTTGCTATGCAGTTTCGAGGAGTACACAATTTAAATTTAAGACTCATTAGTCGAATAGAAAATCAAGTAACTTAGCACTTCGAAAGCATTCTCGATCAAGAGAACTTTTTCGACAAATCTTGGGGGACGGATTTGGAAGAAGTGAATATTATTATCGAAAATTCCTCATTTTCTACATCCTCATCGAGAAACTTCCTGAGAGTAGCTTATTATTCGTGGTTGATATATTTAACAAATGTTTTTAGTTGGCACATTTTTCTGATAAATGGAAAAAAGAGAATGCATTCGACAGCGTTTGGCATGAAGGCTTGATTGTAAAATTAAGAAAATTTAATTTTTCAACATACATTGTTGGAATAATCCAAAATTATCTGTCAAATCGTACACTTCAGGCTCAGGTTCTTATAATTAACTCCAGGTCTGAAAGACTTCCTGTAAGAGTTGGTAATCCTCAAGGCATCATTTTAGGACCAATATTATACAATATTTTCATATCTGACTTACTCGAGTTATCTCAGGAATGTCAAACATCTTTGTTTGTGGATGGCACATGCCTCTCCGCCAAAGGACGAAGCCTTCAAGTTATCTGTAGTAAATTGTAAAAAAGTTTGGATATTTTTTCGTCATTATTGCAAAAATGAAACATTTTTCCTAATGCTTCCTAAACTCAACTTATAATGTTCCCACATAAACCAAAAGCTTTTAATTTGAAACTTTTATAGATCTGGTGTCATGATTAAAGATGTTCCAATTAATTGGCCAGATGAAGTTAAGTATCTAGTCCCTCCTTATTATCATAGAGATATACAGTATTTTATGAGACAACATGTCGGCATTCATTTTGCATAAGATTTCATGATTTATGACAGAAAAAAACACTATCTTGCTTGATGAGAAAGAAATGTTGCAAATTTTTTTGATGAGACGAAATTAATAGCAAAAAGAGAAGAGAAATCGATTGTCAGTTAAGCCTTTATGAAGAATCACTAAAGACTGTCCTACCGAGGATTTTTATGTGTAGAACATGTCCTACCTATCTTTTGTTTCTCGTGCCACCGATGGTTCAAATTGATTATGATTGATGAAAATAACTCAACTTAAAGTACCAACCTCGACAATTTGAAGAAATGATTCGTCGAAATCACTTGTGTCTGAAAAGATATAAGAAATATTCCAATTAGTAAGAATACAATTCACACGGCAAAGTAGAACATTTTTACGTGTATGAACCTAAGGGAAATTAAACAGACGATCCATCATTAAGCATAATACGTGAGTTTTCAATGGTTTACTAGTCCCAATCAAAAGCTTGGTTCGAATTTCTATCCGTTCCAAGACGCCAACCAACTGGCACAACCGAAGAGAGCCAAGAGCAGTTTTGAGTTTCAAGCATCATTCAACCAAATTGCATATCGCAATTCAGAACGCGGAGAAACCAGCACAACTTGCATAACATCATAACCAATTGCCAAAACGAGCAATCAGCGAGATAAAGTAGCGCGAAACAATACGTCGAAGAAATTGGATTCACAAGTACACGGTTGTTGCCGTGCTGAAGAAACCAGAAAAAAAAAAACAAACTCCACTAGCAAACATGAAAAATTTCCCATAACAGCAACATCACGATCAGTCCATTATCATCCATTGCTGTTGTGGCTGCTGCTGGTTGATGTTAACTGGTAATGGTTGTTACTGCCGACTATACGACGGAGGACGACGACGGCGGCAGGAGGAAATAGTCCATGCGCGATTGTGTCTGGTCATGTTCAACGATTCCAGCGCGCAAATAATCCAACACAAACCGCTCTGTATAACAGACACGAGATCACCTCGCTTGCCCTAGGCACTGTGGGCCGGAAATCTTTTTTTTATCCGAGTACTGTCATAATGAATCAATAAGAATCTCAAAGTACCCAAGTAACCATAAGCTCTAATAATAAGCCCAAAATCAGCATCATTAATTCATATAGGCATTATAATAGCACTACACATGTAGTTAGCGCTGAATAACAGCATTTTCAGTTCTCAGACACGCTATCACTGCACCATTAATGCTTCTTAGCCCGATGCCAACAGGCATTGAATAAGCACTATATTGGCTCTATATTCGCACATAGGACATCATTCATTGCTATCCTATTACATGCACTGTCACACTTTTATACGATTCTGGCCCATAGTGCGTCAATCGACGATGGATGACGGTTGATGAGGATCTGGCACATCTAGCAGCTACTTGCTAACAGCCTAATCACACATTCGTCCGCCCATCATCCATTTGGTACCGACCGACCGACCGAGCGACGGCTGATTCACTCAGGACGGGATCACGACCGTTTTGAATGGGCTGCTGCTGCTGCTAGATGTAGTGCTAAGTGGTAGCGGCGAGGGAGAGAGAGACAGAGCCGGAGTCTGTGTCTATCCCCTCGCAAAAGTGTAAATAAATGTGTACACATGCTATTCATTCCATAAATTGCTCCGCTCGCATCTTATAGAGTTAGGCCCGGTATGTAATATGTAGCGTGGAGTCTGTAGGTAAGTGGCTGTTGTTGATTTTTTCTGCGGCTCTTCGTTCCTCTTCATCCGCCGGGGGTATGTTAGTTTTTGAGATGATGCTTGATTTCTGCTGCTGATGGTGCTGATATGGAAACTTGGAGGACTTAAGACAACGACGCATTATGGTTATACAAATATCTGTATATCTTTTAACAGCATTAGAAGTTTATTTTTAAACACATGAAATTACCCGATCTTTTGCCTGCCATACCTATTTCATAATGGTTAACTCAGTAAACGTAGTAGTAAAATTCGTTTAACGAATCTGAAACTATCCATGTGCTTTAATCCATGAAGCTTAATACATAAGTGACCTTTCATCAATTTTGTTTCATTAAAAAACAATCCGAAAAATATGAGAAGTATGGAAGATTATTGCATGGCGTATTTCTCACTTCGACAAATTGCAAACGACTGTGTTGTCAAGATCTCTTGTGGGATACTCAGGACAATTTGTCAACTTGAGCTTCAAATCTGAGTATCGATTTCTCTCCAGAGAAAATGAGGATGGTTGATTTTTTAAACAACATTAACCTGCAAAATCTTTGCCACCTCACATGAGTCTTCTAAATATCTTTACAGCCTGATTGCACCCTGGGCGAAGCACATTGTTCAGCTGACCCAGAAATGCAGAAAAACAAATTAATTCAATGCTGACTATAATAATAGGCGGTGTCAATTTTGGAAAATTTTTGAAATTGAAAAACCGCATAGTCACAAGTGGTAGCAACTAGGCCCAAACAAACCCTTGCAAAATTTAAAAATTCTAAAAAATTGTTTAGCTACTCGGCAAGTGACTTGAAGTATAATATGGGAAAATGATTTATTAAGTATGGGAAAATGGAACCTTTTAAAATTAAATAGAAAAAGGTACTTTAAGGACGTACTAAAAATTCAATCTCTAGCTGGTAATTTAGGCTTTCTGTAGCTCTTCAAATAAACGCTTTCTAGTAGCTCTTCAAATAAACGAGTTAAACAATTTAGTAGCAGCGAAAATTTTATATGCTTGATATGCCCTTTTTGTAAACTGGCATCACGGTGCATTTTATGTAGGAAAGATGGTGACAAAGCCGTCTTGGATGGAGGTGCCAAGTAGTTATTGAAACTAGTTTAACTTCAATGTCAAATATTCTTTTGATTTTCACTAGATAGAAGAACAGTGTCTTCAGCAAAGTTGATACCTTGTTCAAGGACTACCCCTCAGTGAGCCTTCTGCAAAATTGATCAAAAGACTGCTGACTTTCACTTGGTACATGTTTTAGTTCAGAATCAACTTACCAGGTGGCACACAGACTCTAACAAACGTCGTATGTAGGAGCAACATATGGAACAAGTTTTCCGCGTATATACAACGACAAATATGCAACAGTGATACACAGCCCTGTCGTCGTAAAATTTGAGCTTCTTAGTCATTCCCTTTTGAGGAGGGCGTTGCTATAGCCCAGAGGGCGGTTGTACTCCCAGGCGTTAATGAGGGAGTCTCACACGAAAGTTGTATCAAATTAATATATATTCCAAAACACTTGAGAACTAATATGCATTTGCACGTGTTTAGTTTGTGTTCAATGCTCATTCCAATTCAAATGTGAAACAGAGAAACACCTATAAATTTAAAAAAATATATGGATTATGTTGAGCACTCTAGATATATCGGAATATCTTCAAAACCAGGGACAAATGATCAAAATTCACACAGTTTTTCAAAATGGAGAGTATTTGCTTCAACTCAATTTTTATTTCATTTCAACATGATGAGTATCATCATACTAAGTAATTCATGCTTTTGCTTAAAATAAAGACGGCCGTCAGATTTTTTACCCAAAATTTAATCCCATTTTACAGTTTACTCGAGGAAAGAACCAGCGATTTAATACTTTTTACTTTGTTGTACGAATTATGTTGTTTCCATAAATTTAGAAAATCGTTCATTTCAAACGGCTAATACCATTGCTCACCTAGTTTTTGCAGCTGTTCTAACTCAGTTTTTTCTGAGGTAAGTTTCAAATATGACGTCCATCATTTTTCGGGATTTCTAGACCCTCCACTCCCCTCTATCATGCCTTTTAATACCTAATAAAAGCACTGTCACACTTTCGTAGACCATCGCCCTCCCTCAAATGATGAATGTCATTTTTGAGTGACCCCTTACCCGAGCAAAGGCGGATAACTGGATGATATCAAAATGATAGCAACGTTCATTATCACTATTATCAATTTGATATTCTGTTATCAATGATAACCGAATGATAACAAAATTGGTTATAATTGTATCCGTGACAGCAGTGCTGGGAATGGTAATAGTAGTAGGCTTGAATTTTCGCGAAAATCACGTGGCTCTCCCAGTACAGTAGTTCAAAAACGTGAATCTCATCAAGTAGCCTCTGTTGGGTGCACGAATTTTCTGAATCATGAGTGTCATTGAAGGCTCTAAATGCGGGAAATAGAACAATTTTCTACAGTAATTTTGGGTTGCCCTTAGCAACGGGTGTTTTTCAATTTTCAAGGCATTTTGCCTACAGCAGCGATGGGCGTGAGTTTCACTGGCTTCGCTGACTGTGATTGGCTTCGTTTGGCTACTGTAGAGTGAATTTCAGATTATTTCCCAACCCTGCGTGACAGACATTATTGGTAACAGATTGATAACAAAGTATGTTACCGTAATTTCGGGTGAAATTGATCATTTTTCACGGTTCTTCTAGTCTCTTTTCTATAATGTTCACAATGCCACACAACTAAATGCAGGAAAACAAGTACGAAGGTGAGCCTCATCGACTTATGTACCGAAATTTTCTAACAAATGTCATATTAGTGTTAACAAATACCTCTAAAATAAAAAATCAGAGGATCTCATTTCGGGGTGAAATTGAAAACTTGTCAATGCCATTATTGTTAGTTTTCAAAACAACTCTATATGATAAATTTGAGCTCCCTGAATCCGAATATGCTTGTAAAATTCTTAACAATGCAATATTTATATAAATAACGAATAGTTAAAATTCAAGAATTACGCGGAAAACGCCTAAATGTATGCAATTTCCTAACGAATTCGATGATCTGTAACAGCAATTCAATTATTTCAACCATATGAGCATATTGGTACGAGTTTTGGTGATAAAATCTGGTTTGGGGATATATCTCATGCATCCTCACAAACTTTCAGGTTTATACTATGTTCAAATCCTTGCTTATAAATAGAAGTTCATAGGTGTTTGTCAATACTGCACCGTGCATGATTTTAAAGTTTTAAGTTATTCTCATAGTAATAAACATTCTTTAACACAAAAAACTTCACAACACACAATTTGACAATAGTTACGACAAGCAACGTTCATTTACTGCAACTTACATTGATATTTGTGTTCCATTACGAATAAATAAAATCGTGTGATACGATGATCAATTTCACCCTTCTGATCAATTACACCCGATTTTACGGTATCACACTTCTTTCCAATAACATTTTAACAAAGTGTGTGTTAATAAACAAAGTTGACTTTTCGCCATACAAAATTTTGTAAAATTATTTGAAGCATAAGTTTAATCCAAAACACTCACTTCCCAAAACTTGTCCGTGTTTTATGACCATAAATTTCATAAAAATATGATACTGTAAATTTAGTTATCAACTTGAACTCAAAGATAACATAATTTACTATTACTTTGTTATTTGACAAACAAATTTGAGTTCTCAATTTTGTTATGTTGGCTATTAATTCAGCCAAGATCATAACAAAATCAGTTATTAAATGATGATAACCAGGTAACAAGATTTATTACCATTTTGCTATTCAACTTTGCTCGGGTAGCTTTTTGATGGTGACCACAAAATTGAAAACGAATGGTGCACTAATGGGTTTTTTTTTCTGATAAAATTCTAGATGACCAAGTTTAAAATGACCAAAATTATTGCATATGAAAGCTACATACTTTGTCAGTTTGATTTGTGTTTTAGGATATGTGAAAAGAAAGATACGTGAAGAAATACCTGAAATGTATCAAAAACTTAGCTTCTCTTCAAATTGCTAGCTAGCGTAAGAGGGGTCCACTAATATGCTTGCTTCCCCCTGAGGAGATTTCCAACAAATAATTTCGCAAGAGTTGTCATTGATTGAAATAAATACGCCTCAAAATGTGGCTTATGTGGAATTGCCGAACAGATTTACCTGTAGTTCTTATGGGAAAGGCTGCTGAAGAAAACGAGGATGCCGACAATAGTCACAATTACATGAGATATTTGAAGTATTGTAAAAACGTTTCTAAAAAGTTTTCAACAAGCCTGCCTGTGTGATCCAAGACAGGATTGAGCAGCACATAAACGTAACAAACATTTAGTTTGTCTGCGTATGTCCGAGAAAATTACAAATGAATCACGGTATTGGCTTAGAATGCTGAAAATGCGTAAATTCCCTCATATTATTTTATATAAAAATAGAATCGAAAAATTAAGTTCGCGAACAAATTCTCAAGGTTTCTTAAAGCGGGACATCTAGAAAGTTTGAACCTTATTTTTGGATTAAACAAGAGCTTCGAACTTCAGCCAAATATATCGCTTAATTTTAAAATGAAATGTCGGTCTTGAAGTAATATCAAAGTACAAAAAAATGACAATTGCCCTGGATTTCAAAATATTACGCTTCTGTTTATAATAGGCGTTAGATCTATTAGTGGATTTTAGACTTGTTAATTATTCATTACAGCAGGTTTTCAAACTCATTTCGGCAAATACCGTTTTTGATGCGTACTTGATAATGAATTTTCGTGACTATCACATGAAAACTATTGGCCCAAAATGAACAAGAATACGAACTGATTGTCTTTAGAACATATTAGGTACATTATTTTTTTCTGCTTAAAAATTTCATGTAACTCATCAAACCTCAAGAGTTACTTGAGATGATTCTAAGTTACTGAGACAATATCAAATTAGTCCAGTGCGTTAATGCAGCTCGGGTTAATTTCGATTGTTGTCACAGAGGGCGTTAAAATGCAGCTGATCTAAAATTTACTCCAAGGGATTTATACAGCTTGGCAATTTTGATTCATTCCATACAGAGCGTTGATATGCATATGATGTACATGGAATTAGGTCAATATACTTCAGAGCGTTGATAAAGTTTGAAATATTTAATTGATGCCCTACAGGGCGACGAGATGCAGCCGATCTACATATAATAAAGTCAAGTTACTTCAGAACGTTGACACTGCTTGGAATTTTCAGCTTATGGCCTCAGGTCTGACCTAAATGAGACATGATCAAACTTCATGACTTTAATGAAGCTTAACAATACATTAACAAGGGCGTTAATATGCAGCTGATCTATGTAGGGTAAGGTCATATAAATCCAGTGCCTTGATACGGCTTTCGGACATTTCGTCGAATGACATTTGGTCGAATGACGTTTGGTCGAATGACATTTAGTCGAAAGTACATTTGGTCGGAAGGAAATTTAGTCGAATGGACATTTGGTCGAATTGCTTTGGTACATTTATTTTGGTTGAATGATTTTTTTTGAACGCAAATTTGGTTGAAAGCTTATTTTCAAATGGTTTATCATTTGGTAAAATTGATAATTTTTTCTAAGTTCTGCAAAGTAGGTAATATAACGTATTCTTTTGAATAATCTAAATCATCAATTGTTATTGAATAAAAAACGAGACATTTAATGTACTCTTATTTTTAAATTTCATACATCCTTCTATTTGTAGTTTGAAGTAATGTCAAAATGTATGATTTCAATGGTTTTTCTTAGAAGTAGTGTTTTTGTACATTTACTGAAATATTCAGCTGTAGTGAATTTATTATTCTTTCTAAATATCATCATTCTTTGAAAAACTGCTCAACAAGTTATTTTGCTATTTAACGATGTGAACATTATATTTTCATTATTTCTAATTTTTTTGATATGTTATCGTTCTTCGTAATAAACTGCTGATCTTCATCCGATGGAAGCATGCACTCTCTCTGCTCGGGTTCTTTCTTTGAATTCTGGGTCTTACAGCTTACGGGGTAAGAGTTTTGAATGCAGAAATCAGAATTAAAACGGCAGGAAAAATTTGCTTCAAGTGAATGGTAGGTGTTGGTAACTTTACTTATGGCCAATTGACTCATTGTGACTTCTATGTATGTAAGGGAAGACGAGTTGACTGTGGCAACAAAAGTTGGCTTGCTTTCATTTATCATCAGCTTATCTCGAATCGCAGAACATGCCTGAACGAAAAAGTAGCATGAAACGTCAAAAACGCTAAAGGTTGATCAATAAGCGTCCATCAAAATGAATAACAAAATTTTGCTAATGAGCATAACAGATTGTTGTTGGAATGGCCAATACTTTTTCAATTATTCCAGCACTCTTGTATTAGCGACAAAATGCTACTCTCGACAATAGTCAGACCGAACGTAAAACTTTGTTCCATACTATTTAGATTCGACCTCGTCCGTGAAATGTCAGTTCGACCAAATATAATATGCATTTTGTTGCTACTAAACCTTTTCGACCAAATGTCCATTCGACTAAATGTCCGTTCGACCAAATGTACTTTCGACCAAACGTCATTCGACTAAAGGTCATTCGACCAAATGTCTTTCGACCAAATGTCATAGATACCTTGATACAGCTTGAGATTTTCAAATGAAACAGAGTGTTAAGATGCAAATGATCTACATAAGACAATGTCAGATTACTCGAATGTGTTTTAGAAGCATGTATTTTACAATTGATATCCTTCAGGGCGTTAAGATGCATCTAATCTTCTTGAATTAAGGTCAAATTACTCCAGGGCGTCGATACAGCTTGGAATTTTTAATTGATTTAGGGCGTCAAGGCCCACTGTATCTACATAGGATAAGGTCAAATTTGTCGTATGTACTGATTAGAATTTGCAATTGATCTTAATCAGGGCGTTAAAATGCAGTTGATTCACATAACACAAGATAAAAAAATTCAGTGTGATGAATCAGCATGAAAAATTTCGATTGATTTTCCAAAGGGGTTTTTAGATCCTTCAGATCTTGCAAAGATATAGGTGAGATAAAGTCAAATAACTCAAGGGCGTTGATACAGCTTACCAATTTTAATTGATGTTGGACCAATTTTAATTTGATACAGGACGTTCAAATACACCTGATTTATTTGGAATACTATCAAATTTCTCCTGGGTGTTGATGCATCTTGTAATTTACAATTGAATTCTACAGGGAGTTAAGATGCACCTAATCGACAAAGGACAAATTACTCGAGGGCGTTGATACAGCAATGAATTTATTAAATGATACGTTTAGATACAGCTCATCTATTTGTGGCAAAATCAAATTACTCCAGAGCGTTGATACAGCTTGACAATCTCGATTGATGTTATACAGGACTATGAGGTGCGCATGATCTACATAGGACAAAGTCAAATAACCGTAGGAGTTAGATACAGCAAGAAAAAATCGATTGATTTGCTAAAGGGCGTAAAGATGCTTCAGATCTCGCCAAGATCTTTGTGGACTCTTACTTCAGGGCGTTGATACAGCTTGGAGTTATCAAATTAAGCCATAAAGGGCGGTCACATGCACCTGATCTACATGGAAAAATGTCAAATTAATTCAGAACGTTGATCCAGCTTAGAGTTTACAATAAATGTCCTACAGGGCGTTAAGTTGTATCTGATACACATGAAATAATCTCAAATTACTCCAACGCCCTGGAGCACGTAGGTTTGGATTTATTTTCTACAGAGCGTTCAGATGCTATAGATCCCGCAAAGAGCTGTGTAGAATAGAGCCAGGGCGTTGATAAAGATAGGAATTTACAATTTATGTCCTACAGAGCGTCAAGAAACACCAGATTTACATGGAATAAGATCAAATTCCTCCATGACGTTAATACAGCATGAAAATTTCGATTGATTTTCTACAGGGCGTTGAGATGATCCAGATCACGCAAAGATCTATGTGGAATAACGTCAAGCTACTCCCGGGCGTCGATACAGATGGATCGATTTATTGCATACAGGGAGTTAAGATGCATCTGATCTACGTGAAACAATATCAAATTACTGCACGGCGTTGATTAAACTTGGCATTTTCAATTGTTGTCCTACAGAGCGTTGAGATGAACCTGATATACATAGGGCAAAGTCAAAATACTACAGGGTGTTTATACAGCTCGGAAATTTAGATCGATTTTCTACAAGGCGTAAAGATGCTCCAGATCTCGCAAATTAGTCTAGGGCGTTGAAACAATTTTAAAATTTCGATTGATGTCCTACAGAGCGTCAAGATGCACCTGATATACATAATAAGGTCAAATAACTACAGGGCGTTGATACAGAGACATTTCAATTGATTTTCTACAGGGCATAAAGACGCATCCGATTTCAAAAAGATCTGTGTATAATAACGTCAAACTATTCCAGGGCGTTGATACAGCTTGATCGATTGATGTCATACAGGGCGTTGAGTCGCACCTGATCTACATAGAACATAGTTAAACTACTCCAGGGCGTTGATACAACTAGGAATTGATATTTTCAGACCGTAAAGATGCACCTGATCTACATAGTTCAAACTATTCCAGGGCGTTAATATAGCTTGTAATTATTCAATGATATCCTACAGGGCGTTAAAGGCCACTGATCTAATTGACACGAGGTCAAATTACTCCAGGGCGTTGATACAGCTTGACAATTTCGATTGATGTTACACAGGGTGTTTGGTTGCACCTGATCTACATGCAACAAAGTTAAAATAATTCAGGTCGATGAAACAGCTTGAATTTTCAACTGGTGTCCCAAAGGGCGTTAATAAAAAGTCTGAGAAAAGCTTCTTAGTCGTCGACTAAGCGCGACTAAGCAGGACGACAGGGCTGGTGATACAGTAACTACGTAAGGCGAAGTAGGCCGTCATTGAAATTTGTACCGCTCTTTGATGATTGTTGACAATTCTTCTCAAGACTTCTAAGTAAAGAAAATCCGTTTGTTTTGCACTGACTTAGGTGGAAAAGTATCAGTATACTTTCCACATGTGAGCGCGTGTAGTGATACTACTTCGAGCCAATAATTGGCATGCAAGTTTTATTAATTTGAAATTGCTAGCTGCAAAAACAAGTGACGGGCTACTTAGCCTTAATTCTGATATTGTAAAATATATAATTGGATCACTGTCAGATCACAGTCACACCGTGTACTTATAACTTGATTCAGAAAAAATATAACGATAAAAAAGTATTCATTATCAGCTGACAAGTTTTATAACATCTTTTTAATGACTTTTCTGACACATCTGTTGAACATCATCATCTGTTGACACATCTGTCAAAATTTTCGATGAAAGATTTTTAGTATCAATAGTGTAATTGTGCATAATTATACATGTATGGTTATGTATGCATTGCCATTGAGCGATAACGGGTTAAAATGCCGATATCGTACACTTTCCTTAAATCGTTACATTTCCAACATCGAGAAAATAATTTTAGAACCTCTTGCTTTTTCCATTTGATTGCCTCTTAGACGGCTTTTCGTCGAATGACATTTGGTCCGAAGTACATTATTATTCAATCACTCTTGCATTAGGGGATTTTTTTTATTTCCGTACAAAGTGGGCCGAAAGGTCTCAGATTTTCATGAAACTTTTTCCACAGGCAGGGCTTATCAATGTATAAAAATAAAAAAAATTGAAAAAAAATTCAGGGTCGCTTATTTTTCCGGAAAACTCAGTTAGAATTTTTTGTTTTCCTCTGACACTACTTACTTTGAAAAATCATAACTCAAGAACGAAGCATCGTAGAAACAAAGTTTTTTTAAGAAAATAAAAGCAAATTTACTTAGAAATAAAAAAAAAATATTGACTGGAAAAAGTTTTCCACAAAATTTTCCACCGTTGAAAAAATTCGTAAAGAAAAGCCAGAAAAACTATGCTCCAACTCGTGGAAAATTTTCAAAAAATATTTTTGAGAAGATAATTTTATAAACTTTAATCACTGAAATTTTTGAAATGGTATTTTTTTTTGTCTTTGAGTTATGGCCAATTTAGTAAAAAACGTGCAAATGTGCCATTTTGAGCCTTTTCTTTGAAAAATCATAACTCAAGAACGAAGCATCGTAGAAACAAAGTTTTTTTTTATGAAAATGAAAGCAAATTTTCTCAAGAATAAAAAAAATATTAACTGGAAACAGTTTTCCACAAAATTTTCCACCGTTGAGAAAACTCGTAAAGAAAAGCCAGAAAAACTATGTTTCAATTAGTGGAAAACTTTCAAAAATATATTTTTGAGAAGGTAATTTCATAAGCTTTAATTGCTGAAATTTTTGAAATGTACTTTTTTTTTCGTTTTTGAGTTATAGCCCATTTTGTGGAAAATGATCATATAAGCCTTTTCTTTGAAAACCCATATTTCAATCGAAGCATCGGAAAAACAAAGATTTTATTTTTTTCTATTCCTTAGAACATTTGCTCTCATTTTCATAAAAAAAAACATTGTTTCTACGATGCTTCGTTCTTGAGTTATGATTTTTCAAAATAAGTAGTGTCAGGGGAAAACAAAAAAAATCCAACTGAGTTTTCCGGGAAAATAGGCGACCCTGAATTTTTCTCAATTTTTTTTATTCATATATTGATGAGCCCTGCCTGTGGAAAAAGTTTCATGAAAATCTGAGACCTTTCGGCCCAAACCCGTACGGAATTAAAAAAAAATCCCCAGTTATCAACTGGCAGTTTTTATTGCCAAGGTACATTTTTTGCATTTTTGGCCACAACCGATTGACGTTTAAATGTGAAGTTATGTTGCGATAGTTTGGAAACTGAAAAGAATATTAATGGTTTCCTGTGCCAATATCTAGCAATAAGCAAACATAAAGTTCTAGTTTTTTGTTGAGTAAAAATATTATTAAATACTAGTGGTCCCGTCAGACTTTGTTTCTCCCATACAGAATGACAAATTAGTATTCAATTGTTTTTCCAATTATTCCAGATAGTTTTCTAAATCGCTTAATTCACTCAAGCACGTCGGAATACTTGACCAATGCAACAGTGAAATAATCTTGTAAGTGTAGGTTGTGTAAGTGGGCTTCGTGGTCATTAGGGTGCGGCCTATTTTTCAAAAGTTCACAAACCCAAAAATTCGTGTGCTCTGCTGAATTCTAATCACATTAAAAGAGAAATCTCAAAATATGAACCAAAAATATTAACGTTTAGAGGTGGCGCAAGCGTCTTGAAGGTGAATTTTCAGGTTATGAAAAATGACCTTAAGTGAAGTAAGCATAACTTTGTTATTTTTCAACTGATGTTGAAACTTTTAGCATCAATACCTTCAAAATTAAATTTATGAAAACTTTATAGAACTTCAAATTTGTCTGAAATCAAAAATAGTTTTAGTTAAAAGTTATTTATTCCAAATTCTTCCTCATTTTTCTAAAAATTTTAATTTCGTTTGACCATATTTTCACGATTACTCAACCGATTCCAAATCTTTTTACATGATTTTAAAGCTAATTCAATTGTTTTTCAAACCTTTCATACATCACATTTCACTAAAAAAATGTCTTGACCAAGTTTTTCAGCAAAACCTGAGGAAAAACGTGATTTTCTAACGAAAAATGCCAGTTTTTTCAAATGTTTGCCAGTTCAATATTATCTCTAAAGCTGAAACTGGTTTTTCTCATTTGTTAAACCTTTGTGAATGACTTTGCAACAATTTTTAAATAATTTTGAAACAAAAATATGTTCGCATATGTTAAAAAATATATGCACTATTCAACTCGTAATTAAGGCAAGATGCTTTATAAATTTAAGTTTAAATAACCAACAGAAATTTGATTTTTTTCATTGAAAAATCATGTTTTGGATAGTTTTTGTTGAATAACTAAGCCAAAACCATATTTTAGAAAAATGTGTTGTATGAATAGTTTAAAAACAACTAAATTTTCTTCAAAAACATGTAAAAAGATTCGGAATCAATTGAGTAATTATGAAGTTATGATCAAACAAAAATGATTTTTTTAGTAAAATGAGCAAAAGTTTGGATAAAAGCATTTTTAAATAAGACTAGTTTTGATTTTAGACAAACTTGATATTCTACAATGTTTGTTAAATTTTAATTTTGAAGGTATTTATGCTAGAAGTTTCAAAATCATTCGAAAAATAACAAAGTTATGTTTATTTCACTGAAGGTCATTTTTCATAACTTGAAAATTCACGTTCAAGACGCTTGCGCCACCTCTAAATGTTAATATTTTGGCTCATATTTTGAGGTTTCTCTTTTAATGTGATTTGAATTCAGTAGAGCACACGAATTTTTGGTTTTGAGAACTTTTGAAAAATAAGCCGCACTTTAGTGGTCATGCAGTTAATGTTACTAAGGATTTAGCCGCATCGAGTCAAGACGGAAATCGAACCCACATTCCCGCTTCAATTCGCAAAACTTTTCGTCAGGAACGTATTTTGACTGTGCCACTGGGCGTTGCATGCTAGTCCATTGTCAAGTGTGGTGCTTCCTTCAAAGAGCAAATCGTTCACTGGAAGCAAGCTTGATAGAAACTCCTCTGCGATGCATACAGGAGGCGATTTTGCCGTTTATCTGAGGAGAAAAAAAAACTCAAAATTTTCAACACAGATCCTCAAGCGATTCGAGTGAGAGTGCAACAAAATGCGAGGATTTTTTCAGGTACTCTCTCGCCCTCGTTGCGATGCTCACCATCACTCACACTTCAAACGAACTCTTGAGTCTGCCGCCCGAACAGACAGTCCTCGGGGAGTTGTGAGAGCATCATTTTTTGATGACTCTCTGCTTACCATTTTTTCGCTCCCTCGCAAAGAGGCAAAGGCAGCACACTGCTCTAGAGTATGTCACCGAACTCTGATGATGTTGAGGAGAATTATCAAGCCTGACTGGAAGCATTAACTTGTCAGTGTCAGTGTCAATTTCGTGACATACAAACACCATGCCATTTTTATTTATTTAGAACTTCTTCAAAAACACAGAGTGTACAAACTCTTAAACAAGCCTAATTAGAACTTTATGGTAAGAAGCTTTTTGTAAAGTTTTATGAATAAGCGTATAGCTGTTGGTATAAGACTCCTAATTAACCTTTTAATCTCTATGTGGGGAAAGGGGTTCATGTCTGCTCGAAGATCAAGATCCCATCAAATTTGGGATGGCAACGTGTGTGACGTTGGAACGTCCAGTATCAACAGTTTCTCAAATTGTCAGCCATTTCAGCCCTTTAGCATCTCCCTCGCTGCACTATTATTATATGGAGATTTCAAAATTTTCTATAGATTGCTTAGTTTTGCTGGCCCTCTTCTCCTACCCCTTGGAATAGGATCTAATCAACGGCTGTTTGCTAATCTGTGCAATGCTATCGAGTTTGAAAGATAGAAGATAATATCCAAAATATGACGGGTCGACAAACTTATCATAAATAAAATAAACTCGATCATGTTTCTTGTTATTGCCTATACATTCTTGAGTTCATTCTCAAGTGCATCCCTTATAAAAAAGAACTGAACATATATGCGATCGTCATTTAATCACGTGAGGGATTATGGGGGGTGGTTTGTTTGAGATATCTTACTTGTCATACAAATTATTTTTTATTTTCATACACAAAACCATACCATAGGGGCAAAGGGGTCGAGAAACCGCCAAAATTGTCTCACCCAATTAATGGATAACCCCTATATCTATCAAATTTACACAGAAAATAGTTTGATGCTTTGTTATATAAGAAAAAAAGAGGTCTCTGCAACTCTCTTAAGTACGTATTCAATTCATCCAATTACAACTGTTGCTAGGACGTGGCCAGAGCAACTGTTGAAGGATGGGTCAATCGTGTCTAACGGACCATGCTTAGTTTGAAAACTCCAATTGATTAGTGGATAGGAAGGAGTCAAACCTTATTGAATCGTATATGACTTGACCCTATACCAAATTAACAATTTAAAATGTATCCTAGGTACTCAACATTAACATCATGTCGAAAATTCAACTCTGAGACTATTGAGAAGCATTAAAATTGTTTCGAAATACGTATTTAGTTCATATTCTTAACAATTTGAAAGGTAAAAAAAAACTTTTTTTGTGTTCTGATAAAATTTTTTGACGAAATCGGAGCGTGACAAAAACGGAAGGAGTCATACCTGTATATTCAAGTTTTCTTCGAAAAAAAAACTATCAAAGTAAGGGTCCGTCCATTAATTACGTAAGACAATTCTCGGGATTTTTCAACCCCCCCTCCCCCCATGGTAAGATTTTTTGTATGAAAACCAAAAATAAATTGTATGGCGCGTAAGAAATCTCAAACCCCCACCCACCCCCCTGACCCCTTACGTAATTAATGGACGGCCCCTAACCCCGTTTTACGGTACCCAGTTTAGCAGTTCAAAATATAAAAAAGTTCAAATTCAACCCTCCATATCTTCCTAATTATCATTACGATAAAAATAGCGCTCTGTGTAATTTTAAGCTCTTTTTGTGGCGACTTTAAGGATGATGTTGTTTATATCGAAATAACGTAGATAAAAATTTACCATCTCATAGTGAAAACTCTTTCTTCTAACCGTACTGTAGGAAATTGGTTAAAAAAACAGAGCCTATTTTGTTTGGGATTTTTGCAGAAATTTACTGGATTGCAATGCAAAGTAGATCTAAATACCGTGCACCCCGCTAATTTGAACGATAACTCATACAAACTATCCCATTTTTAATTTGAACTTCTAGTCATGCTATTGCCTTTATTCTAATAACCTCTTTGGCTTCTTTGTTTTTGAAATTCATTCCACGTTGCAGATTGGCGGGGTGTAATGTTAAAGTTATCCGATTAAAAGCGGTCAAACCAACGGGGGTAACCGGTATAGCTAACAAATTCATGAATATCTCTTCTCCCATACATCGGATTGAAAAGCTCTCTTCGGTAACTTTCTTTATTACGGTTTGAAAAAAAAAAGGTTTTCGATGTGAGATAATAATTAAGTACTTACAACACAATACTTACGTGTGTGGAACATTTTTCAAAAACTCTCTATAGTTTTTTTTAGGGCTACGCAGTCTTGAAATGATTAAAACGAGTTTTATTTCAACCCAACGTTTCGACACGGGGATTGTGTCTTCCTCAGGGGAGCTGTAATTTGTTTAATTGTTAATATTGTTTTACAAATTTATGTCGTAATTTGTCGTTTTTTTTCTAGTGTTTGGTCTAACTTCAACTGTCTAAAAAATATAAATTTTCGTAAACGGTCTTACACTATTCGGAATCACTTTCAACTAACGTATTTTTTGTTTTGCACATGGCGCAATTTTTCCCTTTTGCTCAACCCTCCTCATGTGGCTCGTTTTATCTGCTTGACGAACTGCCCTATCGGAATAATCTAGCTCTCGGCTAAATTATCTTCACTGGTTGTTTTGTTTTTTCTACTAATATTCCTTATACTATGAAGTACTCCTGCATATGTTGTACTTAGGTTATCTATGTATGTTCGTTTGTTGACTGTGTTGTTGGTGTTTGTAATGTGGCACATTTCAAGGAATGGTAGTGTGGATTGTTTGTGGTTGTGATCTATAATTTTAGTTTGTTCTAGATTGAACCTGTGATTGTGTTCAATGCAATGTTCAATAATTGATGTTGTCGTTTCTACAAGTGTGGCTTTTGCTTCTCTAGTATTAGTGTTATTTTCGTCCATCAGTTTGTTCAATTTGTTAACATTTGATTTATGGCCAGCTAACCTTCGGCGTAAATTATTCCTAGTCATACCTATGTAGCAGCTGTTGTGGTCATTACAGGGAATTTTATAGATCACATTATTATTTCGTCTTTTTTTACAGGATCTTTCACTTTGGTGTGGAGTTGGTAGAATGTTTGATGTTGTCTGGTAGTTATAGAAATGTTTGGATAGTCTTTAGAGAGGATTTTCGTGATTCGTTCGGATAATGCTGGTATGTATGGAATGGATCTGTAGGTGTTTTCTTGTGTCGTTTCAGGTTGGTCTTGTTGAGAGATGGTTTGCTGGTCAACGGCAACATAATTGGATCTATTGGTCATTTGATGATTGAACGTGAGTGGTCCTGTTTTATTGATGCGATGGTCGGAATGGATGTCGTCAGTTGAATTGTGGCTTCTCTGGATCTGAGGATGACACAATCCCCGTGTCGAAACGTTGGGTTGAAATAAAACTCGTTCTAATCATTTCAAGACTGCGTTGCCGTAAATTCCAAAACTATCTATAGTAATTTATATAAAAATCTACATCGTTTTGGGCCATCTAAAAATCATTATCGAAAAAGCTGAAAATTCCACAGAACATTATATTAATCGTAAAGATGGTAGGAAGAATATATATATATAATATTCCTTTTTAACTAAAAAAACACTCATTTTTTCTTAATATACAGTTTTTCTATCATAAAAATGGTTGTACCAAATATATTTTGATTTGCGTTCAAGTCCTAGCAGTCACCATTTTTTACGACATACACATAACATACTGGTTATGTGTATGCCACAAAAAATGGTGAATGCAATGACCACCAGATTGTTGTTAGGCTCAAATTCTTAAAAGTTATTCAATATGGATTAACCAAATGTTAAACATCCAAGCGACATAAAAAAATTCCTAAAATTTAATATAATGAAAATCCAAGTTTCTTTCCTCTTGTACACTCGCTCATATTCCCAAATATTTATGCAGCCGAACGAGCCAACAACATTCACGAGGAAAAATAATCTATCGAACATGGACACGAACATTTTTCGAATGTTTGCTCGCATAATTCCCTTTTTCCGCCCGCCTCGATGTAGGAATGATTGCTGCATCAACGACACGACAAACCAAGGCTCATCTTTTCCCCCGCTTGCAGTCGACAATAATAAGGTATTCTCGTTTGGTGCGGCAGCGGCAGTGTGTTTACACTTTTCAATATTTATTTTCCGTCGTTCTCCGTTCGGTACTTTTTTTTCTGCTCAATGCAATGGTGAATGCACTCTTTGGAGTGATGGAAAAAAATATATCGATATTTTTCGTCGCATGCAATCATACTTCTCCAGTCGGTCGGAATGGGACATTTGGACCCGGTTATTATTTGTATATTTGTGTTTTTCTTTTGATGCGACTTAAAAAGCCAAACAACTGAATAAACATTTTCCTGGATGGAGTTACCAGCGCGACTTTTTATAGACTCGTTGGCTTTTTCAGTCGTAAATAAAATATTAGGCACAAAGTATAACGGAGCGTCGCACAGTAGTGGTTTGAAAGTGGTCAAAACCTGAAAGATCAAAGTAGTTTTGTACGAACGGTGATACGATTATACGTTTGCGGATTTAATTCTAAGTTTGAAGCAAATTTATTAAGTCAAATGTTCCTTAACTTGCAACATTGAATTACCCAATTTTTTTACCAATGGGATTACCCCTCGGCCCATGAGACCACCCTCCGTGATTGCAAATTTGACAAAAAAAAAAACAAAGAGCCCAATTGAAGCGAATCGTAGGCAAAAAACAAATATTTCGTTTAGATACAGTGTTGCCAGATGTACTAAATTCAATTTCAAAACTTTTAATCGAACATTCATCGGATAAATATATTTTGGTTTTGTGAATTTTGATCAGATTCTTAAAAACACTTAACTTTTCGAGTTATTGTCAACCAATCTTGATAAATAGCGTTTTTATTAAAAAAAAGGCCGAATTTTCCGAGTTTTAGAAAATCACAAGCAATTAGAAAATAATAAATGCAAATTGACGGTATTTTGAGCCGATTTTTTTTAACAAACAACGAACATTGACATAAAATGTTCACAACAATTTTTCCAGATCATCATTTTTTTTTACATTTATTTTATTTCTAATTTCTAAGTTTGAAATCCAGTCATTATATTAATACATAAAAAATACACTCGTATCAATTATGAGATGGAAGTGTTGCCAGATTTGCTATTTTTTATATATTGAACAAGCATTTTATCTCTCTGGCCCATAATTGGATTATATATTCAATGAGAGTTTAAGGTTTTGGCCGACATTTCTTTTAAATCGACTCACTGTGCGTCGGTCGTTCGGGGCGAGAATGCGCACATTCAGAAAGGGCTCATGCATTAGTCAAAAAGCTCGGCTCCGTCTGCGACTCGGTTTCCGACAATGAGATTCACCCGGATGCAGAATTAATGAAAGGAACCGCCCCGTCTGGGTCTTAGCACTCGGGGAATCAAACTTTGAAATTACATGCTAATTTTGGCCAACTTTACGCCTTTGGCCATGGCGGATTCGATCCCAATCGAAGCGCTCTAATATGGCGAGCCGCTCCTCTCTGGTGGAAGCTTATCGCTCCTTCGCGTTGGTTCAAAATGAGCTCATTGATCACGTACTAAAAACGTAACCGTAGATCAACTAAAAGGGTGAGCACGACTAGGATAAAGTAGCTCAAAATGCACTCATGAGATTAGGAGGGCGAGCTACATTTGAAAAAAAAAATATAAAATAGTTACAGTACATACCGAGAAGAAAATACTTCAAATCAAAGGGATCGTTCAAATATTACGTAACGCAACAGGGGGAGGGAGGGGGTCTAGCATAGTGTTACGGTCCCTACAAAAATTCAAAATTGTTCATACAAAAGCTGTTACGTGGGGGAGGGAGGGGGTCTAAAATTGGCAAATTTTGCGTTACGAAATATTTGAATGAACCCAAAGGGATTTGATAATATTACATCATTCCTTTGACTCTTAAAGTAGTTTTTGGTCAATTTGTTTCACACACAGCTGTGAATTCGACTTAATATGAAGAAAAACAGGGACGTCCCGATGTTCTCCATATATCGTAACATCGAAATGCTTCGTTAGATATTTGATAATTGTTTAAATCAAATTTGAAGTAGATAGAATCGAGTTCCAGAGCCGTTCGAGGAATTAATAATCATTAATAATAAGATCGTAATGCAGCCCACAGACGCTCAGACAGTTTGACCAGTATTTACTCCGTCCTCAAGTTAGTCAAACCGTTTTATATTGATGCAACCGTTTGACCGACTGTCATAGTTTGTCGCAGCAACACTATGTTTCTTCGCATGTTTGGAATTATCTTGGCCAGTTTAGTGGATATGTGTTTGTTATTTTTTCTGAATTCAAATTTCCAATTTCAAAATTTAAATACAGGAAAAAATGGATAATAAAATGATGAGGGGTCTCTGTCGGGGATTATTCTGAACAGTCATCGATATGGGAATGAATCTCTTAGTGATTTCCTCTAGTTATTCTACTTTGGAGTTTTTCCAGGTGTCCATGGGTTATATTAAGTATTTCACCAGAAATTCTGCCTGGGATTCTACCAGGAATTTCATCAATAAATTTTCTTAAAAAATATCTACAGATTCAACCTGAAATTCCTCCGGGAAAAAATCTTCAGACATACTTTTAGGAATTGATCTTGGCATTCTTCCAGATAATCTTTCCAAGTTTTCCCACATATTGTTCACAATTTCCGCTACTGATTCCTTCAACGATCACTCCAAAACAATTTTCAAGTGTTCTCTTCAGTAATTCTTCAGGGCTTACTCCAATGCTACCTTCAAGAATTCCTCCAAAGATTGCTAAAACAATTACTCCAAGGATTCCTTCAGGACTTCGTCTAGAATTTAGTTACAAGGATACCATCACGCATTACGAATTCTTTGAAAAACTTGTCCAGGGATTCCTTAAGATATTCATCATTTGAAATTCCCCCAGGGATTTTTATCAGGACTCTTTAAATTCCACGAAGAGTTAAATCAGAAATTCAACCAGCAATTTCTTAAGTGATTCTATCTAGTAATGTTTCTATAAACTCATCTGGAGATTTATCCAACAACTGCTTACAGGATTTCTTCTGTGGATCTTCCAAAGCTTTCTTCAAGAGTTCCATCAAAAAATCTTCCAAAGATTTCAGTGATTCCTAAACAGACTCTTTCAGAATACTTTTCCTTCGATTCCACCAGGAATTGCTCTAGAAATTCTGAAAGAGGTTGCTCAAATAATCCCTCCCAAGAAATTACTATAGCGATTCCATCAAAAATTTTACCAATACTTCTTCCTATCAAGAATCCTCCAGTGATTCTTTTAGTGTTTTCCCAGGAATCACTCCACAGTTTTTTCCAGAAAATCTTTCAGCGATTTATCCAAACATTCTTCCAGGAATTGCTTCAGGGAAATACATGCAGAGATTCCATCAGGATTTGTTTTTTAGACATTACGTTCGTATTTTTTGGAAAGTTCGCCCTCCAGGGACTCTTCTAGGGAATTTTCAATAAATTCCTTTGTACATTTCTCCAGTGTTTCTTTCAATGATTCTTCTTAGTACCCTACGAGACATTCGTCCTAGGATTCCGAAATTACTTCAACAATCTACCAGAAATTTCTCCGAGGATTCCTAAAGTTACTTATTCATCAATTCCTTCCAATATTTCTAACAGGATTTTTTCCTTCACTAAAAATACATTAGAGAATCCCTTAAGAATTCGTTCAGGGATTGTTTCAACTATTTTTCCAAAGATATATTTCTCCAGTGATTTATTTGGTGATTTCTTCAAAGATTGTTCCAGAAATTACTCTATGGATTTTTCCAGAAATTTTCCACAAAATCTTTCTGATTACATCAGGGATTCAAACTGTAGGCATTCAGAGAAATGCTTTGTTCAATTCTCTGAATAAATATCAGCGTAATCTCTGGATGAAATAATCTTATGGGTTTTTAAAAAATACCTAGACCTATAGACATGCACGATTTACATTTCTACGCGAAATTCCTGGTGGATTCTCTCGCGGAAATATTAATGGTTTTTTCAGGAAAAAAATCTTGTGGACCCTATGGAATTTTTTTGGTTAATTCCTTGGAGGAGTTTCTGATAAATTCATGAAGAGAAATCCTAGTAAAACCTTTGAAAAATTTTCTTGTAAAACCTCGGACGAAACTCTGAAAGATTTTTCTGATGGAAATTCTAGCGAAACTCTGGTGGTATTCCCAGTGTCATCCCTGGAAAAACTGTTGGAGACTCCTTTAAAATTACCCTTTCGTTAATAAAAATAGTTAGAAAAACTGGTGAAGGCTATGATTTTTTTGGAAGAACTTCTAATGACATCCCAAGAGGAACTACTGATGGATTCCTTGGAAGAAATTCTTATGTAATCCCTGGAGGAATTTCTGATGAAATCCTTATGGAAAATCTTGATAGAGTTGCTGTAGTAATTCCAGGTAGAATCTCTGGAGGAACTTCTTATGAGATCCCTGGAGGAACTCCTAATAAAATCTCTAGAAAAAATCCTGATGGTGCCCCTAGATGAACTCCTGCTGTAATCCCTAAAGAGACTTCCAATGGAAACCCTGGAGGAACTCCTTACGGTATCCCTATGGAAACTCCTGATGAAATCCCTGGATTCCTGATATTTTTCCTGACGGAACTCCTTATAAAATCCCAAGAAGAAACCCAGATGGAACTCCTTGAGGAACCCCTGATATTATCTCTAGAGGAGCTCCTTACGGAAAACCAAGAGGACCTTTTGGAAGAATCCCTGCAGGAATTGCAGATAAAATCTCAGGTTTAACTCCTGATGGAATCCTTCTTTTGATGTTACCCCTAGAAGAACTTTTGATCGCTGGAGTAATTCCTATATTGGAGTAAACCCTGGAGGCACTCGTTATGGAAACCCTAGAGGAACTTCTAGAAGAACTCTTGCAGGAATTCCAGGTGAAATCTCTGACGGAACCCCTGGTGGAATCCGTGGAGTTTAATCCCTAGAAGAACTTTTGATGTAATCTCTGGATGTACTGAGGGGCGTTACACCCGTCGAAGCTGCGCCAGAAATACCCACAGGGATGCTGAAAATCTGACGGACAGCTTGTCATGTTTTTGCTCTGATAAAGTAGGTACCGAAGAACAAAAGAAAACAAAACGATGAGATTGTTTCCGAAAATCATATAGTGTGACCGATGAGAGAAATGCTTACAAGTTTAATCGTCAGCCTATGAGTTTAGGAGTTTATACTCGAATTATTTCCCTGCGCTACACGTATATTGTGTGTAGTGATTGAGCTTCAATTATATCGTGAGTCAAATGTTAAAAATAATACACAACAATTAAATTACACTAAATTACACATTTTTAGGTTAGCTCTCACGCACAATAATACTCTTAAACTAATTGAATTAAACCTTAATTTCTTAAATTTGAATTGAATTCTACAATTACAGACTGTGAGTAAACTTATAACTATGACTTTGACTTATAACTAAGAAAATTGTACTTAAAACAGTTAGATTGACTAGAGATAAATATCACAGGACGGTTGTAATGACGTAAGAGAAGTTGACTAGAAGTCACAGATTTGTGAGTATTTGACACCTTCGAACCCAGAACCACAAGCAATAACAATTGTATTACACTTTTAGCTTTAAAGCTTTTTCATGAATAAAATGAACTGCTTCGAGAGCCGTGATTTCTTGATCTACGATATGACCCGTGACTACACTGGAGGAACTCCTATTGGAATCCCCAAAGGAACTCCCAATGGAATCCCTGGAGTAAATCCTGATGAAATCCCTGAAGGAATTCTTAATTGATTCCCTATGAGAACTCCTGATGGAATCCCTTGAGGAACTCCTGATTGAATCTTTTGAATCTCTGGAGGAATTCCAGGTAGAATATTTAAAAAACTTCTAAAGAAATTCCCGGAAGAACTCCTGATGAAATCTCTTAAAGAACTCCTGATGTAATCCAGAGACAAACTTTGATACAATCCCTGAAGGAGTTCGAGGTAGAATCTCCACAGGAATCTCTGATGTTGTCTTTAGAGTAACACTGATGAAATCCCTATAGGAACTTCTATTAATATTTCTGGAGGAATTTCTGATAAGATTCCTGAAGGAATCTCAGAAGGAACTTCTGATGAAATTCCGAAAAGAAATCCTGATACATATCCTTGAAGAACTCCTGATATATTCTCTGCAGAAACTCCAGGTGGAATCTCTGACAGAATTCTTGATGGAATCTCTGGAGGAATTTCTGATGTAATCCCGTGAAGAACTTCTGATGTAGTCCCTGGAGGATATTTACATAGAATCTCTGAAGGATCTTCTGATGGAATCTCTAGAGAAACCCCTGATGTAATCTGTATAGGAATTTCTTATGAAATCCCTGGAGGAATTCTTGATGGAACTCCTGATAGAATCCCTAGAGGAACTCCGTATTATATCCCTAGAAGAAATCCTGATGGACTTTCTAGAGGACCTCCTGATGTAAACTCTTGAGGAACTCCTGACATAATATCTAGAGGATTTCAGGTGAAATCTCTGAACGAACTCTTGATGGAATCCCTGGAGGAACTCTTGATGAAATCTCCAGAAGAACTCTGATGGACGTCCTAAGGGTACCTTTGAGACAATCCATATAAGAACTCCTGATGGAATTCCAGGAGGAACTTCTGATGAAATCCTTGGAAGAATCCCATATATTATAAATATATATTCCTGAAGGAACTTCTGATGTAATCGCAGGAGAAATTCCTGATAAGTTTCCTGACGGAATTCCTGATAAAATCCAAAATGATTCCATTAGGAGTTCCTTCAAGAATATCTTTACGGATTTTTCCAAGGACTTCATCAGGAGTTTCTCCAGGGATTCCATCAGGAGTTCCAATAAAAATTCTATCAGAGTTCTTTTGGAGATTTCATCAGGAGTTCCACCAGGGATTCCATCAAGAGTTCCTTCAGAGATTCCACCTGGAATTCCTCAAGAGATTATATCAGGAGTTCCTCAAGAAAGTCAATCAGGATTAGGGCTGTGCAAATATCGATATAATCGATAATATCGAAATTATCGGCTCGATTTTATCGATACGATATCCGATATTTGCCGACCCGATATTTTCTGATATCGATAAGACTATTGTCCATCCGATAATTAGGACAACACTCAATGATGTTGTTAAAACTAGTTCAACGGAATTTTATAAATGCGTTAAATGTAACATACCATAATTACAAAATTCAAATATTTGACATAATACAACAGTTGGTGCCAAATGAAGCCAGAATAGTCGATATTGCTTGAAAATCCCTTTATTAAAAATTATCGGGTATTGGTTCGATACCGATAATGTCAAATCCGATATATCGCCGATACCGATATTTAATCAATTGGATATCGCCGATACCGATAAATCGTCCTTGTGCACAGCTCTAATCAGGATTTCTTCTAGGGATATCATCAGGAAAGAACTCCTAAATATATTTTTCCAGGAACTCCTGATAAAATCATTGGAGGCACTTCTGATGAAATCGCTGAAGGAACTCCTGATAAGATTCCTGACGAAACTCCTGATAAAATCACTAGAGAATCCTGGAGGAATTTCTAATGATATTCTTGAAGGAACTCCTTATGGAATCATTGGAGGAACTCCTTGAATAATCCCTAGAAGATCTCCTGATGTAATCCCTAGAGATCCTCTGAAAGAATTCCAGGTGGAATCCCTGAATGTTTTTTTAATTGGAATCCTTGAGAAACTTCTGATGCAATTAGTAGAGGAACTCGTGATGGAATCCCAAGAGAAGTTCTAGGTGGAATCCCTGATGGATCTTTCACATCCCTGGAGGAATTTCAGATGAAATCCTTGAAGCGGTAAATGGCTGGGCATGGCGTACCATTGGTACCTCGCGTACCTGCAGGAATAAAATAGACCCCTTTGTGCGGTCCTTAGCCTCTTGCCCAGCAACTCCTATCCCTACCTCCTCGTGGTACTGGCCGGGGTACGAGTAACCTTTGGGAGATGTGCCGGGATAAGGATGGGAGCATCTTGAGGGACGGACACGAGGTGATCGAAAGGTGGAAGCAGCACTACGATGAACACCTGAATGGCGCAGAGAACACAGGCACAGAAGGTCAGGACAACGAAGACGATGGCTACGTCAGCACAGCGGACAGCGGAGACCAACCAGCTCCCACGATGGGGGAAGTTAAGGATGCCATTCAACAGCTCAAGAACAACAAGGCCGCTGGCAAGGATGGTATCGGAGCCGAACTCATCAAGATGGGCCCGGACAGGTTGGCCGCTTGTCTGCATCGGCTGATAGTCAGAATCTGGGAAACGGAACAACTACCGGAGGAGTGGAAGCAAGGCGTTATATGCCCTATCTACAAAAAGGGCGACAAACTGGAGTGTGAAAATTATCGTGCAATCACCATCCTAAACGCCGCCTACAAAGTGCTATCCCAGATTCTCTTCCGTCGTCTATCACCTATAGCAAACGATTTCGTGGGAAGTTATCAAGCAGGTTTCATCGACGGCCGCTCGATAACGGACCAGATCTTTTCCGTGCGGCAAATCCTCCAGAAATGCCACGAGTACCAGGTCCCTACACACCATTTGTTCATCGATTTCAAGGCGGCATACGATAGTATCGACCGCGTAGAGCTATGGAAAATCATGGACGAGAACAGCTTTCCCGGGAAGCTCACAAGATTGATCAGAGCAACGATGGACGGTATGCAAAACTGCGTGAAGATCTCGGGCGAACACTCCAGTTCGTTCGAGTCTCGGCGGGGACTACGACAGGGCGATGAACTTTCGTGCCTGTTGTTCAATATTGCGCTTGAAGGTGTCATGCGGAGAGCCGGACTTAACAGTCGAGGCACGATTTTCACGAGATCCGGACAATTTGTTTGCTTCGCGGACGACATGGATATTATTGGGAGAAAATTTGAAAAGGTGGCAGATTTGTTCACCCGCCTAAAACGCGAAGCAACAAGAGTCGGGCTAATGGTGAATGCGTCGAAAACAAAGTACATGCTGGTTGGCGGAACTGAGCGCGACAGGGCCCGCCTGGGAAGCAGTGTTACGATAGACGGAGATACCTTCGAGGTGGTGGACGAGTTCGTCTACCTCGGATCCTTGTTGACGGCTGACAACAATGTTAGTCGGGAAATACGAAGGCGCATCATCAGCGGAAGTCGTGCCTACTATGGGCTCCAGAAGAAACTGCGGTCAAGAAAGATTCACCCTCGCACCAAATGCACGATGTACAAAACGCTCATAAGACCGGTAGTCCTCTATGGGCATGAGGCGTGGACTATGCTCGAGGAGGACTTGCATGCTCTTGTGGTTTTCGAACGCCGAGTGCTAAGGACGATCTTCGGCGGCGTGCAGGAGAACGGCGTGTGGCGGCGAAGGATGAACCACGAGCTCGCTCAACTCTACGGCGAACCTAGTATCGTGAAGGTAGCTAAAGCTGGAAGGATACGCTGGGCAGGGCATGTTGCATGAATGCCGGACAACAACCATGTAAAGATGGTGTTCGCTACGAATCCGGTCGGAACAAGAAGGCGTGGAGCGCAGCGAGCTAGGTGGATTGACCAGGTGCACCAGGACCTGGAGAGCGTGGGTCACAGTCGAGGATGGAGAGAAGCGGCCATGAACCGAGTGAATTGGCGAATTATTATTGGCGAGGCTTTATCAAGATAATTGATGTAAAGCCAAATAAGTAAGTAGTACCTTGAAAAAACTCCTGATGGAATTCCCAGAATAACTGCTGGTGAAATCCCCAGGAGAACTCTTGATGGAATCCATAGAGATTTTGATGAAGTTCGTGGTGAAATCTCTGGCGGAATTCCTGGTGGAATCCTTACAATCACTTCTGATGGAAACTTTTGAAGTTCTCTTGATGGAATCCCTTGACAAAATTTTGAAGGAATCCCTAGAGGAACTGCTGATGGAGTTCCGTGAGGTATATCAGGTGAACCTTCGAAAGGAATTCTTACAGAAATCACTGGAAAAAATCTTGATCCAATTTCTGGAGAACAACCGGTGGAATCATGAAAGATTTACCAATGAATGCCACGAAGGAATTAAGCTAGAATTCCTAAAGAAATTCCTGGTGATATTTCTGATGGAATTTCTGATACAATCCTGGTTGAACTGCTGGTGGATTTGCTAAGGAAATAGAATAACCTGTAGAATAACCTAAAACGAATCATGCAAGTTGTGCAATAGTTGATTAATTGTTATTGTTGTTATTAATCCTGATTTCAAGTGAAGCCAAGTCGTGGTTTTGATCGAACAACTGCTAAAACAAAGTTTATGCACAGTTAGTTTTACCGTCATAGGCCTTTCCATAAGACGTTTCAAATCAGCTGATTCGGAAGCTGTTTGACAGTTCTTCTATGGAAGTGACATATCCGTGTATGCACTGCTCTTCGGCAGATGTAAACAAATGCATACACGGAGCTGTCAAGTGAAAAGGCCTATACTTTTTTTTTATAGAACTAATCATCAATTGTTTACAGTCTTTCCGAAAATGCTACTGGCTCGGTCTAACATCCGGATCAACATCCAGTGAATGAATGTGCACCAGATGAACATTGAGTGGATGAATGCGCAACAAAATCGTTAATTTTTGGTAAACACGGCCCGCAGTTTACTGCGAACCGTTAGATTTTCTTCCCGCTGGAAGTTGCCGCGTGACGTCATCGTAAATTTATCCCCCAAAGATTATAAAGGAGGATATATCCTCCGGGGATCCATTCCAGAGAAGAGAAAAAAATTAGACACAAATATCACAATTTTATTAATTGTAATATTTATGTATGAGATAATTAAATAAATATTATGCCTTTCAAATATTCTTTTCTGATTCCATTTATAAATAAAAATAATAAATTTATTTCTCAAAATATTATTTCTGAAGTGAGTGACATCTACTCACTTTCGCAAATTGTAGATTAAACGAAGAGAGTAAGTGTTACTCTAATTTTGACACTTGACAGTGGGGACGGACCTGGTGTAGTGGTTAGAACACTCGCCTCTCACGCCGAGGACCTGGGATCGAATCCCATCCCCGACATAGTCACTTATGACGTAAAAAGTTTTAGTGACGACTTCCTTCGGAAGGGAAGTAAAGCCGTTGGTCCCGAGATGAACTAGCCCAGGGCTAAAAATCTCGTTAATAAAGTCAAACCAACCAACCACTTGACAGTGTTACTCTAAAGTGAGTAACCATGGCTTTACTCACTTTTGAGCAGTTCCAATTTGTTCCGAAGTGAGTCGAAATCTACTCACTTTTGAGTAGATCTGAACGAGCGTGATACGAATTTTGACAGTTCGCGCATCGATGCGCGACTAAACGCTGTTCGTTTGTTTACAGCCAAACAAAAGAAGCATGCCAGAGTGCGCGTGAAAGCGATTTTTTCGCGTGAAACATGACCAATCAGTGCCTGGACTGTTTTTGTCGTGGTATTAGCGCGAAAAAGTTGCTTATTTTTATCATTTCTCAAGTAGTCGTTCAACATGACAGGCTTGAAAAATCCAGTTGAAAGTGAGCTGCTGATCGGTTCTGATTTTCATCGGAAGGAGCAATGAGGCCAATCATCCCGAGGCTACCGGAACCGTGTCGTAGTGGACAGTGGTTGGAAGGAACTCGCTAAAGAATTCAATGTTCCTGGTAAGTTGGTGTTACAAGTTGAATGAAACATAAAATCGCATATAATGTCGATCCTTATACAGAAGACTGATTGGGATGAACCTGCCTACGGTAGAAAGTCCGTCAATAAAAAAAGAAAAAAAAAATACAGAAGACTACCTATCTGAGGAAAAAAATGGAAAGGTTTATGGGATACTTACGGTTAAATTTAACGTAATGTGATGAAAATCATAATTCCAGTTGGTCGTACTTCAAGTGTATGGAGTTCTTAATCAGCCCTAAAAAACATCAAGGAACATAGAGCAACCTCAACCGACGCCAAGTGTGGATAATTTCGAAGAAATTGACCAGCACAATGATACAATAGATGCTGAACGAATTTTATCCTAAAGTTCTGGAGTCACAGCCAGGATGTTTTGAAGTGCCTTAGAGCACTGCTGCAGCAACGTCATCTGCAAAAAAAGAAGAGAATCTCGAAGCAGGCATAATCTGCATGAATGCTTGAGATTGAGTAAAGGAAATTGGAGTTGTTTGAGAAAAAACAAAACACATAGTGTTTGCAATCGTGCGAAGATGAAAGCTTTTTCAGCATTATGCTACATCAGGGGAAGAAATTTGACCCTAAAAGAACAGTAATTCTTTGTATGAAGTTGCAACAGTTCGTTTTCAACCATGTTTGCAAGGGTACAGAAGCGACATGTAGTGGAAGTGTTGAAAATCCTCTGCAAGAATTTGAATATGATTTTGAATCGCCTGTTTATTTTTCTCGATTGCAATAAAATGAAAATCAGAAGAGATTCCTCCACAAATTCCTCTTAATATTTCAAAAGTTACTCCAGAAATTCTCCCATTAAATTTGTGAGGATCCTTCCAAGGATTCTCTCAATTACTACTACAAGAAAACCTTCAAACATTTTGAAGAATTTTCAACAGACATTTCTTTTGGAACACCACCAGCAATTCCACCATAAATAACTCCATAGTTTTTCATAGAATTCTTTCAGGAATTTTCCAAATGATACAGAGAATCTTGGAGAAGCTCCTCCGGGGATTCATTTTGGAATTTATATAAGAAGTCCTCTACAAATTACTTCGTAAATGGGAACTTAAATCACCTGCTTACTTCACATGGAAACGTGCTCGCTCCAATCAATAGTTTTTAAGAGAAAAGCTTTAATTAAAAAAAGCTATTGGGGGGCTTTACAGCTACAAAATAATTTTACTTTTCTTGATCAACTGTTAATATGAGCGAAGCACGTCATCTATTTCTTCAGAAAATCTTCAAATAACTTTTTCACGAATTCGAACAAGTATTCCTCCAGGGATTCCTCAATAAACTTTTGAGGAGTTCCCACTTATACTCTTTCAGAATCTACAGGGATTCCTCAAGTTATTTATCCAGGGTTTCTTCCAGAGTTTATAAATGAAATTCTCCCAAAGTTTCTGTAGGTATTCTTTAAGAGTGTCGACTAGAAATTCTTCCAGTATTTTTTAAAGGATTCCTCTAACTATTTTTCAAGGAATCACTTCTAAGATTTTAAAAGAAATTCTCTCAGTGATGTCAACAGAAATTTTTCCTGGAAAGCGTCCAGAAAGTCATTCAAATAATTTTGAGGAAATTCTCCAAGACTACCTTTAGGTATTCTTCCATCTATTCCTCTAGAAATCGTTCCTCTAAACATTCCTTCAAAAATTCTGAGGGCAACTTCAATGGTGATCCAAATCATCGGTTTGGTAATTATTTTTTTTAACTATATTGAAAATTGGAGAGAGTTCCTCCACGAAATTCCTCCGTGGATTTCCTAAGAAAATCTTGGGATGATTCGCTCGAGGATTTACACTAGGAATTCTGCTTGGGATTTCCACCAGGAATTTCTCCGGGAATTTTCTCCAAGAATTATTTCGGGATATTCTTCCAGACATTTTTCGGGTTCTTCCTCAAGAAATTTTTTGAGGATATTCTCCAGGAATTCTCCGTGGATTTCCTCCAGGAATTCCTCTTGGATTTGCTACAGGGATTTCCACCGGGAATTCCGACATGGATTTTTTTACAGGAATTCCTCTGGAAATTATCTCCAGGAATTCCTTCTGGGATTTCCACCAAGTATTCCTCTTGGGATTTCCACAAGTAATTCATTCGGGGAATATATCTAAGTATTCTTTATAGAACTGTTCGCGCACGAATCGACCGCTCCGGTAGAATTCTCTAACAACGTAGGGTATCTCGGTGTAATACGCCCCAACGGGGCAATACGCCTCTTACAATTTCACGGGATTGAGGCTTTTTTTACACTTAAATATGATCACGTATCTTAACTATTCGTGAAAAAATGATGTTGCGCATATATGTTCTTTGAGAAGTATAAACAATCAATAGATATTTTAAAAATATCGAAAATCAGGTTTTTGGCCTAAAATTATGCATCCGATAGGCAAGGCTAGTCGTAAATGAAGCCCATTCTTTACTATTGTGCTTATTACAAAAACTTTTACCGGAAGCCGACTGCTAAAGGACCCCTTTAAGCATAGCAAGTGGTGGAATTCTCTTTGGAAAAATTTCTACAACGCTGTGGACCTTTTTTCTATGGGAGGGGCATATTGCCCGGGTTGTTTTGAAACGTAAACATTGGGACCGTTTACAAAAAAAAACATCTTATACGCTTTTTTGAAGCAACCTGGAAAGAGAAAGTTGCGTGCAGAGCATGACCAACTATATAAGGAACACCTTGACATAAAAAAACTTTAGAAGTGATGCATTTGCTACTGCGATAAAGCAGTTTTTCCTTAAGGGGGGGGGGGGCGTATTACACCATTTTACCTTACCACAGACACAGAAGGTTTCTCACAGAGCACGATTCACCACCCATTCGTCACCCACTGAATGTAAACAACATTCAACTGCAACGAAGCTGACTGATGACTCGCCCAGCTGGTGATGACAGCTGACAGTGAGTGAACGTCATCCAAACCGCACTCAACAGGGATGTACATCCATCAACGGATTGAGTGACTCGTGAATTACTCTGGCTGGCAGTGCATCTAGATTCCCGACTTCTCTTGAATGTTCAAAGTTGGAGGATAATGGAATAGTCTAGAAAGCTTCGAAAACAGCATAAAGCGCGATGACCAACCTGATAAGAGCGAATAGTATTTTCTGACCCGGCTAACGGTCAAGTAGTGAGTAGTGAAATGAAAGTGAACTGGCTAAAGCTAAAGTGTAAAAGTGAGCTGGCTAAAGCTCAAGTGTAAATAGTGTTACAGTGAAGCGGCATCTCAACATGTGGTCCTTCCGAACCAGATACCGTACCTGTGAAGTGGAGCCGACATACAGTCCCCGGTTCACTATCGTAGGCTTCGGTTGGTCAACGAGGAGACCATTTGAGAAATCCAATTCGATCAACGAGTCAATCGGTGCTAACGGTGACATTTTTGCCACCGGCAAGAACAACAAAAGGTGGAATCTCTGCACAACTTATCGTGAGAGGTTGATCAGCGAGAGGATCAATAGAAGCATCCGTTCTTCCTGGTTAACGAGGCGACCAATCGAGGAAATCCTGTCGAATAGTGAGAGATTCGACACCACTGAAGTCTCCTTCAACGAGGCGTACAGTAGAAGCAGGACCTGTTTACCCAGGACATAGAGGCGACCAGTCGAGAATTTCCCACCGATAAACGAGTCGATTGGTAGTACTGCAGTTCTTTACTGGTCAAAGAGGCGACCAGTCGAGGAAATTCCACCGATCATCAAGAGGATCGGTACGGAGCGTGACATTCTTGCCACCACAAGAATACCGAACGAGTGAGTGGCATATACCGGTCAGCGAGGCGATCGGTAACAGCGAAGGCTTCTGCTGATCTACGAGGGTATCAGTAGAAGCAAACCTCGTTTCCCCTGGTCAACGAGGCGTGCAGTAGATACGGCATCTGTGTCCCGTGGTCAACAAGATGACCAATTCAGGTAGTCCGGCTAGTCAGCGAGCCGACTAGTTCGACGAATCCTTGTCGATCTATCCCAGGAGCTACTAATCGCAGAGAGCTGTGATACCCCGCATGGATGAGATTCTTCTTCTTCCTCTTGGCATTACGTCCTCATTGGGACAGATCCTGCTTCTCAGTTTAGTTTTCTTTTGAGCACTTTCACAGTTATGAACTGAGAGCTTTCTTTGCCAAAGTTGCCATTTTTGCATTCGTATACGATGATACTCTATGCCCCGGGAATTCAAGGAAATTTCCATTACGAAAAGATCCTGGACCGACCGGGAATCAAACCAAGACACCTTTAGCATGGCTTTGCTTTGTAGCTGCGAACTCTAACCACTCGGATAATGAATGGATGAGATACCGAATCTTATTCAACTACGTGACCAAGTCACCTGAAAGGTCAGGTACGTCATTTGTACCCTGGAGGAGGTGGAGGCTGATCTGTCAAAGATGAGATCATCTCTGCTGCGAGTCTACGAGAAGAAGCTGGATCTGTACTATCGAGAGTACACGAGCTTTCATCGGGAGATCCTGAAAAGGGTACCAGCGACGGAGTTTGAAGAGCATGATGAGCAGCAACTAAGGTTCGATCAGCTTCATACCAATGCTCTGCTGATGATCGAGCAGCTAACCGCGAACCTGGCTGGTAAGTTGGTCATAGAAGAAAGTCAACGCCAAGTTTTGGAAGGCCTCCAGAGTACGGCCACGAGAAGCGCTCTGACGCGTCACGTTGCGACAGCTGAAAATCAAATGGAGTCCACGCACTCACATCCGTCCAACACGATACAACCGGACCGCACTAGAATCCCTTAGTGGTCCAGCCGAAGCGCGAGTTATACTGTAGTCAGAGTCCGCTCTGAGAGAGCTCTCTGAATCACCAAGAGCAAAAACGAGTGCTCCAACCCGTCTCACGCAAATGTGCCGAGTAAAGCAGCGCAACCTGCTCGAGTAGCCAAGTCCGTTATGGATTCATCGTCTGCCAGAGCCCACCAAGGAATAGGTCTTCGAATCATGCAGTGCCAATTCACGGTCCGGATGCGATCGGACTGATATCCAACCAAAGAACCCTCTAAACGAGCAAGTGAGAGCGATTTGACGTTCGACATATCAGCTATCAAGGCACATCAGCGAAGTGATTGCCTTGAACACCGTCAGGGAGCGACTAGAGAGGAAGCGTCCGAACAGCCAGATGTGGATTCATTGATCAGTGGAGTTAAATGTGCCAACCAAGTGGGACCCACTACCAAGGAGCAGGTCGCACATATCACAAAAGAGCAGTCACACCATTCAGTCACTGATACTGTGATGACCGGAACCATAATGAATCCAGAGTAACGAGTCTAGCTGACAAGGAGGTATTAGAGTCTGTTCGGGAGGAACACTCTGATCAGTCTTGTGCGATCCAGCTTCTTCACGAGATGAAAACTGCTGTACGACCTGATATCGATCATGGAGATAGTTATCTGTCATGCAGTTGAAATCTACAAGATGGAACTGTGGATAATACCAACCAAATGGAGCCCATTCCAGAGGAGTTCATTCAGGATGAGCACTGCAGACTGTCGTTTAAAAAAGTCAGCTGTGTTACACTTTACTGTGTTTTACTTTTGTTCCTATAGAAAATTCGTAAGAATTCTTCGACCGGCTTGTGAAAAATTCCTGGAGGAACTCCTGAAGAACCCCAACAGGAACTTCAATGAAAATTCCTGGAGAAACCTTGCCGGAACTACGGAAAAAAAAATTCTTGTAGAAACTCCGAAGTAATCCCTGTAAGAACTCAGGAGGAAATCCGCAGGGACTCCTGGAGGAAATCGGCAAAAATCCCTGATGAAATCGGCAGAAATTCCTGGAGGAATTTCTGGAGGACTTTCGGACATATTTCTGGAGGATCTACGGAGAAAAAAGAATGGAATTCCGGAGTAATTCACGGATAAAATCTGTAGGAATTCCTGGAGCAATGCAGGATTATTTTCTTCAGTATCTCTAGGGAAATTCACGGGGGTACTCAAGAGGAACTCCTGAAGAAACTTTGGAAGAATTCCTGAAGCTACTCCGAAGGAATTTCTGGAAGAACTGCGGAGAATACCTGGCGGAACTCCGGAGTAATCCCTGCAAGAACTTCGAAGGAATTTCTGGACGATTTTCGGAGGAATTTATAGAGGAACTCCGGAGAAATACAAGAAGCAATTCTCGAGCTATCTCTTGAAGAATTCCGGAGAAGTTTCTGGATAAAATGCAACCGAAATTAAGTTGGCACTTTCAACCATCGTCCCCTACATGCGACCAAGCGCTATGCAGTTTGCTCACCCAGTGAACTTTTATTTGCCCGATTCGGACAGACAACGGTCGCGCTGCGACTTCGCTCCTTGTTCCTCCGTTCTCACCGTGCCGTGATCGAATGCGGGGCACCCATAAACCAACCGACCACTATTTATCTTAATGAACGTACAACATGTAAAGCATGATTTATGAATCAGATTAATTATCACCGTGTACACAACACTTTTTCGCTGCTGCGCCGTTTCTTTGCCGTTTTATCTTCTTCGCCTTTACGACCACGAGTTAGGGAAACTGGAACTGGAAATACTTCAACTGAGGCGCTTGTTCGCTGGATTCATGCTGACGTCTACGGTGGGTTTAAATTTGTTACCCCTGTCACGTGGATTTAGCATTAGCATTGGCGTTGAAAAGCTGTGCCAAATGGTGGCGTAAACGGTCGAAAGGTCAGGACGGGTTTAATACAATGTCGGAGCTATTTTTAATAGAATTTTTCTAATTGTTCGAAGCGGATGAGAAACTACTGCTAAGTTAAGCAAACCTGTGCAAACTGTTTACAAAAAGCTGAATTTGTGGTTAAAATAAACCGAGTTCAAAACAACTTTTTTTCTGTGATGTACTCCTTGGATTTGTAACGACCTCTTTGGAATCAATCACAAACAGTAGAAGCGGCTTTCGATGCATTGATGAGGGAAACTGCGAACAGTGCGCATCGTACCTTCGTGCTGTGCGTACACGAATTCTCTCTGCTCTTGGAAGTTTTCTTAAAAACTACCTAAAGCAATAAAACAGTACTTTTCAGTGCTACACAAACAGTACTTTTCAGTGCTAAAATTAAAAACGGTACTTTTCAGTGCTACTAAAACAGTACTTTTCAGTACTATTTTTTCTACTATTGATCCCTTTACGATCCTTGTTTGGACCCGTGCCTTCGATTTTTCGTTGGACCCGTTGGCGAAAGCTAGTTTGGACACCGTCTTGGGAAAAAACCTTTCGAAAGTCACGTCTTCTTTCGTTTATTAATTAAACATGGTATCAACAACTAACAAAAGTCACTATAAGTCACCTGAAGAGATCAAAAATGGAATAAATGATTTACTTGGATTTTCCCCAGTTCAAGTAATCATTATGAAAAAGAGAACCCAATCTGGCATTGTTCGGAAAGGGCTTTCTCAAGAATTTTATTTAGTTCACTTCAACAAAAAAGAACTAAATAATATTAAAGCTTTAGAAAAAGCAAAACTTTTGTTTGATGTCCGTGTGACATGGGAACATTTCCAGAAACCTGGAGGAAATTACCAGAACCCCACTCAGTGCCGTCGGTGCCAAAAGTGGGGTCATGGTACAAAAAATTGTCGCATGGATGCTAATTGCATGATTTGCGGAGGTTCTTCTCACGCCAAAGACGTCTGTCCAGTGAAGGAAGATACCACCAAATTCATATGTTGTAATTGCGGGGCTAACCATAAGTCCAATTTTTGGAATTGTCCTTCACGCAAAAAGGTCATTGAGGCTCGTGCCAGGCAGATGAAAGATAATATCCGTTACGATAACGATCGTTTCCGGAATTTGCCTGGTAGAGTATCGAACAATGCTCATTTTTCAGTTAACGATCGCTTGATCATGAATCATACCCATCAGGAAGATTATAATCATGCTCATTCACAAACTAATTTTAATCCGTCGGGTAGCCGTTCGAATCTTTCTATTTCGAATGTATCTACCCACGGTAAATCCTTTGCCGATATCGTAGCAGGAAATTCGAACTCCTCCCCTGTTCGATCCATGGGTACCCATTATACTTGTTTCAAATCAAATGGAAAAAACCCTACCGCCACAGGTAACTCCGCTTCTTCGTCTACCGGAAATTCCAATGGGAAATCACATGACATGTCTGCCTCTGATTTTAATTTTCTAACTGAACAATTGAATCTAATGATTGATGCAATGTTCAAAGCCACCACTATGACTGAAGCAGTCCAAGTAGGTGTAAAATTTACAAATCAAATTGTTATTGGATTACGTTTTTCTAATGGATCCAAATAATAATTTAAATATTTTAAATTGGAATGCTCGTTCTCTGAATGGTAAAGAGGACGAGCTGTTTAATTTTCTTACAATTAATAACGTGCATATAGCAGTTATTACCGAAACGTATTTAAAACCTGGATCTAAACTCAAAAGAGATCCTAACTTTTTTGTTTATCGTAATGATCGACTTGATGGGGCATGTGGGGGAGTTGCAATCATCATTCATAGGCGTATAAAACATCAACTGTTTTCGTCATTTGAAACTAAAGTTTTTGAAACTTTAGGTGTTTCTGTTGAAACACAGTTTGGTAAATATACTTTCATAGCTGCCTATTTGCCTTTTCAATGCTCTGGGCAGCAAGTTAATTTGCTCCAAACTGACTTGCGTAAATTGACTCGCAATAAGTCAAAATTTTTTGTCATTGGTGACTTTAATGCCAAACATCGGTCATGGAATAATTCTCAAAGTAATTCCAACGGCAGAATTTTATTTGATGAGTGCTCTTCAGGATATTTCTCAATTCAATACCCTGATAGCCCCACATGTTTTTCCTCTTCTAGAAATCCATCTACGATTGATTTGGTCTTAACCGACTCTAGTCATCTTTGTAGCCAACTGATTACTCATGCTGATTTTGATTCTGATCATGTCCCTGTTACATTTCAAATATCCCAAGAAGCGATTCTCAATCCTATCAGCTCCACTTTCAATTATTTACGAGCCGACTGGAATATATATAAAACGTATGTTGATTCCAATCTTGATGTTAACATTTCTTTAGAAACTAAACTTGATATTGACAATGCTCTTGAAACTTTAACAAATTCCATTGTTGAAGCCCGGAGCATTGCAATTCCAAAATGTGAAGTAAAATTTGAATCCGTGATTATAGACGATGATCTTAAACTCTTGATCCGTCTTAAAAACGTGAGGAGAAGGCAATTTCAACGCACTCGCGATCCTGCTATGAAAATTATATGGCAGGATTTGCAGAAAGAAATCAAGAAACGTTTTGCTCAATTAAGAAACAAAAATTTTGAAAATAAAATTTCTCATTTGGACCCTGGCTCTAAGCCCTTTCGGAAATTATCTAAAATCTTGAAAAAACCTCAGAAGCCAATACCGGCATTGAAAGAGGAAAACAAATTATTACTAACAAATTGCGAAAAAGCTCAAAAACTTGCTATGCAGTTTGAAAGTGCGCACAATTTTAATTTAGGACTTACTAGTCCAATTGAAAATGAAGTTACTCAGGAGTTCGAAAATATTCTCAATCAAGAGAACGTTTTCGAAAATGCCTGGGAGACTGATTTGGAAGAAGTGAGAACTATTATTAAAAAATTCAAAAACATGAAAGCTCCTGGCGATGATGGAATTTTTTACACCCTCATCAAGAAACTTCCAGAAAGTAGCTTATCATTTTTAGTTGATATATTTAACAAATGTTTTCAATTAGCATATTTTCCTGACAAATGGAAAAATGCTAAGGTTGTTCCAATTTTAAAACCAGACAAAAATCCTGCAGAAGCTTCTAGCTATCGTCCAATCAGTTTGCTTTCCTCCATCAGTAAACTTTTTGAAAAGGTTATTTTGAACAGAATGATGGACCACATCAACGAAAATTCAATTTTTGCCAATGAACAGTTCGGATTCCGCCATGGACATTCGACCACTCATCAACTTTTACGTGTAACAAATTTGATCCGTTCCAACAAATCTGAAGGCTATTCTACTGGTCTTGCTCTTCTAGACATAGAAAAAGCATTCGACAGTGTTTGGCATGAAGGTTTGATTGTAAAATTAAAAAACTTTAATTTTCCAACATACATTGTTAGAATAATTCAAAGTTATCTGTCAAATCGTACACTTCAAGTTAATTATCAGAACTCCAGATCTGAAAGACTTCCTGTAAGAGCTGGTGTTCCTCAAGGCAGCATTTTGGGACCAATATTATACAATATTTTCACATCTGACTTACCTGAGTTACCTCAGGGATGTCAAAAATCTTTGTTTGCGGATGACACAGGCCTCTCCGCCAAAGGACGAAGCCTGCGTGTCATCTGTAGTCGATTGCAAAAAAGTTTGGATATTTTTTCTTCATACTTGCAAAAATGGAAGATTTCTCCTAATGCTTCCAAAACTCAACTAATAATATTCCCACATAAACCAAAAGCTCTTTATTTGAAACCTTCAAGTAGACATGTTGTCACGATGAGAGGGGTTCCAATAAATTGGTCAGATGAAGTTAAGTATCTAGGGCTCATGCTAGATAAGAATTTAACTTTCAAAAATCACATTGAAGGCATTCAAGCCAAATGTAATAAATATGTAAAATGTCTCTATCCCCTTATTAATAGAAAATCAAAACTTTGTCTTAAGAACAAGCTTTTGATATTCAAACAAATTTTCAGGCCAGCCATGTTGAATGCTGTACCAATATGGACTAGCTGTTGTAATACCAGGAAGAAAACTCTGCAGAGAATTCAAAATAAAATTTTGAAAATGATTCTGAGGCTTCCTCCCTGGTATAGTACCAATGAGTTACATAGAATATCCAATGTTGAAACATTGGAACAAATGTCAAATACAATCATTAATAATTTCAGGCAAAAATCGTTACAATCTTCTATTGCCACGATTAATGCGTTATATGTTTAGGTTAAGTTAGGTTAAGTATATTAAAAACGTTTTTTTTTTCTCTTATAAGCAGGTGAAATCAACTCACCTGTAAAAAAAACCGAACTGCTACGGCAAATGAAATGTAATATGTTGTTAACAAAATGTTAATTAAATCTTAAATTTGTTTTACCAAATTAGGATGATAGTGTTGTCAAATAACACAGAACACCTAGATATAAGAAATGAATGTAATGTTTGGAATGATACTAATAAAGAAATTAAAAAAAAAAAAAAAGGGAAACTGCGAACTGCGATGATACGCTTGACTTTCAATTCTATCGTTACACAGTACATGGTTACACGTAGAGATAGACAAAGGTCTAGTGATGTTGGTGCAAAGATTGGGTTAATGTGCTTCAATATGCCTGAATAATTTGCAAAGCAATGTGAAAAAGGCTCATTTCCTTCATACATTCCATTGACATTCGAATAGGCTGCTCAAAGTTCAACGGAACATGATTGATTTTTATTGAACCTGCAAAGCTCCCTTGGACGAACCGTTCCATCAGTTCCTCGGTGTTCCACACGTCAAACAGATCAAGAATATTCGAAGCGTTTATGCGCAGAAGATACTCTCACCAAATAAACAAACATCGGTCATTTTGGTTGACACTTCATGTTCTCCGTCCATCGCAGTGGACACTTGGAAACCATTCGTTCATCATCCATTCTGCGGAATACAGAAACCATACGTGAATACGTACATACGTACGTTCATTTATCATAGAATTGATGTTTCGAGCGACACGCTACAGATTGACCTGGTCCCGGGCTCTGGTCGGCGACATTTCGCTTCGTTCCCACATAAATGCACGCTCACAAACACCCGCCGTCAGAAATGTCTTTTCAATAGTGGCCTCTGCGCCAGATTTACATTTTTTTATTTTCAATTTTCAATTCCGTTCAGTTTCTATACAAGGCTGTCTGTTTGACGAATGACATCAGCAGAGTATAGGTACTCGACAGTCAACCAGCAGTGGAATATGAACTCACGTTCCTGGGTGAGCGACGGCGCGCAGTGGCCGCATTTAAAGCAAAATTTGGTCGAATGTACAAATTTTGCTCAAATCGCTTAAAAATCCTCATTGATCAACAACACAAGGGTTTAAAGGAAATTTATTGCTGACTCAAATTGAAATTTATGTGGCAGGCATCTAGCTTGCTGAGCTCCACCACCATCACACACCATCTTTGTAAGGGTTGCTGTCCGCCACAGAAACTCCAAACTACCTAACGTTCGAAGACTCCAAGTGCTTGCAGGTCCTATTCGAGCAGCGTCCATGTTTCATGCCCGAAGAAAACTACCAGCAGCTTCTTGCGGAGGTCATAGTAGGCCCGACTTCCAATGATGATGCGCTTTCGTATTTCACGACTAACGTTATTATTAGCCCTCAGCAAGGCTCCAAGGTCTTGTCGATCACCTCGAATATATCCCCGTCTATCGTAACACTGCTTCCTAGGTGAGCCCTGTCGAGCTCGGCTCAAGCTACTAGCATGTAAGACAATGTCTATATCATCCGCGAAGCAAACAACTGACTGGATTTCATAAAAATCTTTCCCCGGCTATAAGGTCGGCTTTCCGCATAATACCTTCTGGTCCGTTGTCGAAGCCGGCTTGATAACTTCCCACGAAGTCGTTTACTACATGTGACAGACGGCGGAAGATGATCTGACACTTTGAAGGCCGCATTAAGCATGGTGATTCGAAAGTTCTCACAATCTACCTTGTCGCCTTTTTTGTAGATGGGGTATATAACGCCTTCCTTCCATTCCTCCGGTAACTGTTCCCAGATTGTGCCTATACGCCGGTTCAGACAAATGGTCAGCCTCTCCGGGTCAATCCTTATGAGTTCATCTCCGACACCATCCTTACCAGCAGGCATCCTTTACCTCCCTCAAAGTGGGGGCTGGTTGGTTTCCATCGCCCGCAGTACTGGCGGAGGCATTTCCTCCGTTGTCTCAACCTTCGTTGTCTGCGCGCTCAGCACCATTCAGGTGTTCGTCAAAGTGCTGCTTCCACCTATCAATCACCTCGCGTTCGTCCGTTAAGATGCTACCATCCTTATCCCTGAACATTTCGGCTCACGTCACGAAGTCATTGCGGGATGCGTTGAGCTTCTGATAAATCTTCCGTGTTTCTTGAGACCAGCACAGCTTTTCCATTTCCTTGCACTCCTCCAGGCGACGGGTTTTCTCCAGAAAGAGGTGGATCTACTGTTGCCGTTTCCGTCTATAACATTCCACGTTTTGCCGAGTCCCTTGCCCCATTCTTCTCCTACATTCTGCCTACATTGCTCGTCGAACCAATCGTTCCTTCGACTCCGTCCCACATACCCGACGTTGCTCTCATCTGCATTGTTGATGGCTGCTTTCACTGTTCTCCAGCAGTCTTCAAGAGGGGTTAATCCAGCTTACCCTCTTCCGGTAATTCAGCCACATCTCGAAGCGTATGCAGTTGCGACATCCGGTTGCATTAACCGCTGTAAGTCATATCGGGGTGGTCGTCGGTACCGTACGTTTTAAACGACGGAGTTTGGGCGCAGTTTAAGGCCCAAGAGAAAACTGTTTTTTTTTTTCAGTTTTGACTTATGCTCCAATTTCACTTGCGCCTTAACCATCACCAGTGTTAAAAAGCATGTTCCAAGAAGTAATTTTGACCACAACAAAATTTTTAGCCCGAGTCCGATAGGGCCTAGAAGTGCTACCTGAAATTTATCCAGGAATTCTTTCAGGGATTTCACCATGGACTTCTTCAGGCAGTTCTCTAAAAAAACTTAGGAATTCCTCCAGTAATTTCTCCAAGGATATCTTAACGAAATTACTTCAGTTAGTCATTCAGAGACTTGTTCAGTGAAATCTCAGAGATTTTTTTTTGGAAATTTCTCCAAATATTACTTCAGGAAAATTTCCACATAAATTATCCTTGTAATTGCTCCACAGATTCCTCAAGGGACACTTTCAAATATTTTTTTCCGATATTCCATTAAAGATACTTCCTGGAACTCTTCCATGAATTTCTCCGGGAATACCTTGAGGGATTCCTCGAGGAATATTCCCAGGAATTCCTCCTTAAATACTTCCCAGGATTACACCAAAAAAATGCAGAGATATCTCTCCCTAAAGGAGTTTCTCAAGAAATGGAGATGTCTTCCGAATAATTCCTGGAAAAATCTATGAAGGAATCCTAGTAGATATTACCCAAAAGGAATCTCTGGAGAAATTCCTGGTTGATTCACTGGTGACACACCATGAGCCCTATAGAAATCCTTGAGAAAATCTCTTGAGAAATCCCTAAAAGAATTTCTACAAAGATTTTCCTAAAGATATCTCTGGAGTAATCCTTGAGGGAATATAAGGTAGAATAAGTGAAACTCTTGGAAGAATTCAAGGAGGTATATCTGCAGTTTCATTGGAAATGATCTAAAAATCCGTTTGTGATTAAAAGTTTTCTCTGGAGGGATATTTGGAGGAATACCCAAGGATATATGCTTGGGAGCAGTGTTGTGAAAAACTCAATTTCTCATAACTCACGCTTGAGATTTTTCATGCGTGAGTAGTCAATAACCCAACTCAAAGGTCAAAAAATCATGGATGTGTTGGCTCATCTTTTTGACTCACAGTCTCGTATTTCCACAGTTCATTCACACACGGCAACAATTTCTTGTTAATCTGCTAAAATTATAGTTATCCTTTTTAACGTAAACAACAACATTCGAGTTTCACGAGTTCTTGCGAATGAATCATTTTTTACGGTTTGAGTTGATTAAGTGATTTTGCATCAAAATCTCAAGCGTAAGATTTCCGAAGCAGATCTCTAATGAGGTTGCTCTCACGGGAGAGCGTATTGATTGAGATTTGAGTGTGAGTCTATCAACACTGCTTGGGAGTATCTCTGGAAAAGTCTTTGAAGAAATTGATGGAAGGATTGATGTGCAGATACAAATGGAGGAATTTCTAGAGACGAAATCGCTGCAAGATCATCTGGAAAAATAACTGGATTAGTTTCTGAAGAAATTCGTAAAGGAACTTCTTGTAGGTACTTTGGGAGAAACTCCTGAACGAATCACTGAAGGCTTTCCTGGAGCCCTATCTGAACCGGTGCCAGAAACGCGGTTACAGTCAAAAAACTCTAATGAATCGGCGGTCCAGATATAATAATTTTATCTTTGATATTTTAAATTGCGCCTTATTAGGTCTGATTGAAAAACGATAAAATTTTAACTGTCGGCAGGGGTTGGTAGGGGGATGAGCTAATTCACATCGAATTCAATTTTGATCAGTAAGAACCTGCAATTTTCCCTGTTTTCCAGTGAATGATGCTGATATAAACTGAAGCAGAACAATCCTTTTCCAGGACGGCTTTTGCATTGAGAAATGAGGTTTTGATAAATCTTGAGCGTTTCTTGGAAATAATGCAATGAAATTATCACTTTCCGTTGCCTATATCCGTCGTATCAAATTTTATTTTGGTCGCAATCAGTTTTGATTAGTCTTACAAATAACGGTTCACTGTAATCTAGTAAGTGGTCCATTTACAACACTTTAACTTTATAATAATCAATTAAGCTAAATTATTAGGGTATTCGGGCATCCCCCTCCATTCCTACAACAATATGTAGATTTCCCTTAAAATTATTGACCCCATCAAAGTATGGTCCAAACTTGTAAGCACGATTACTTTTGACAGAACAATTACAATTACAGCGAGAACAATTAAAATCAAATGAACCGTTTTCTATACCGAACATCACGCACACATTGATGAGCATAAGTTTTTTTTTTATAAATCCGAACGATGGAAAACTTTGTATATGTTCTCAATTACAGGCGCTCGTTGAGGGAATTTCTTAAAATTTCGTGAATTATACAAGTTTCACGGCGTGTGTTGGGAATGAAATCCTTCAGTGAAGATGTACGAAGGTTTTCCACAGTGTACATAAGTTCCTAGTGGATTCACACTGAGGGGCGGGAAGAAATATGAATCGACATGTGGCGTGACACAGTCAATTGCCAATCAGATTTCGCTCAGTACGTTTTCGTAATAGAAATATAAGTAGTAGAATGCTAGTGGCGCTGTTATCACAAAACATAATTATTTTATTAATACTTACTATTGATTATTTGTTTAGTGCCATGTTGTACACACTTAAACGGTTTCGCCGAGAACCCAACAGCTGATATCTCGGTAATAATTTGACGATTCTCGGTAAAACTTTTACCGAGATCTCGGTAAACGTTTACCGAATCTTGGTAACGTTCGCCGAGATCTCGGCAAAATTTTTGGATTGCCGAAATCTCGGTAAAATAAGTACCGAGATTCGGCGTTAAAATTTACCGAGCTCTCAGCTGTTGGGTTCCCGGCGAAAAATTTTACTGAGGTCGGTGAAAAAATTTAAGTGTGTAGAGAATGTTTTATTTTAGATAAAAAAGTTGATTGGACTCTTAAAGACCCGGTAATCAAGCTGTCAGAGCGTGGAAAACTAGATGTTGGTCACACGAACAGTCGCGACATTAACATTCTAAGGCTAATGCTTCTACTTTTTTTTTTTGTTTATTTATTAACGACACTTTACACTATAAGTGCATTCGTGTCAACATCTAATCATACATTGCTCTATAAACATCAATTACAATATTTAGCGATAAATTTGTCTTGCCGTTTTGAGCGTTTGTTGAATTTGACGATCCACCCTGCTGTATCTTTTGGATCGGGATCAGGACCTGAATCGGTGTCTGTATCCGTATCAACATTTCTTCCACTTTCCATTCCATCATCTTTGTCGTGTGTCGATGCTACGTTTTTGTCCACTTTCTTCCGCGGTGGTGAATTCGTTTCCATCGGACTCAACTGACGAAAGGTTCGCTTCGACTGCGGCAGCCGACGGTTTTGCGTTTGTTTGCATTTGCCGTCGCCACTGACTTCGTTGTTGCTGTTTTCGACTGCGGGATCCATCTGCGTTCGGTTGTCAGCCACACTTCGAGGTTTTGTTGTTGCTTGGGTTTTGTTTTCCGCTGCTGATGCTGCTGCTGCTGCATCGGAGCACTTTTGCTTGGGATGAGCTTTGCGCTCGCACCGCTTGCATGTGTGAATTTGCGAGCGGTAAGATACCGTCGTGAGATGGTCTTGAATGCGAATGAATGACGGTATTTGTTTCTGTAGTTCAATCCTCACTACACGAACACCGTTTGGGATACCAGAAAAGAATTTTCTCCACAATTCGCGAGCTACTGACACTATTTTTCCATACTGTTTGAGATGATCGGCGACAACGGCATTAGGTATTCCTGGTGGCAAATCGTGGAGGCGGACATTCGTTGCCATGTCTTCCATGTAGACCGGAATGTTGACGTTTCTCGGACCCACTAACATGGAATGCTTCAAGTGGTGTGAAGCAGCTACACGCTCTGCTGCTTCCAAATTGCACATCTCTATGAGAACGCAATTTCTGATGTTATGTACTTGGAGATTTTTGACGGAGGCCATCTCAACCCCCAACTTGTCACACAGAAACTTGTATATCTCTCCCGCATTTGGCCGCACGGGAAGCACACTAAAATCGACGACTAGGGTATTTTTTCGTGCGGTAGCCATTGTTATCCAACAACAGTGTTCCACAGCGATTGCAAAAAGCCGACCGAACCGATCGAGCGCTGGCTGACAACTGCTTCTACTGTTTTCGTCCATGAAATTGCGGTGAAAAAGTGCAAAGTGGATAATTGAACTGAAGTTGTTTATCGAAATACAGTAGTTTATAGCATTTATGGTATACAAGTGGTGAACCATAACAGCTGTCACCAAATTTTAAAAGTAATTTGCCTTTAAATCGACTTTTAGAGAGGTGACATGAAGTTTCTCTTCATGATTTTATTGTGAAAAGAAGTGATAAATGTTGGATTACACTCGAAACTTCTTGTACTTAAAAATACAAAAAGTGGATTTAAAACCTGATTGTCACTAATAAAAATTAAAAACAACTACAGTATTGACCCGATTTTGTCAGCCCCCGATTTTGTTTACCCCCGATTTTGTCTACCCCTGATTTTGTCAGCTTTTTGACCCAATTTTGTCAGCCTATTTTAAATTTGTCAAAAAATTGTTATCGTCATGTTTTACCACGTTTACATTAAAATTGATGATGATATTCGGTGTCATGCACGCATGGACGCAGCCAGAGGGGGCAATGGCAATGCTTTTTATTAAGTGTAAAAATTCGATATTACCATTATAAGGGAGAGAGGCGCCTGATAAAAAAACTGGCTACGCCCATGTCCATCGCCCTCTTAAAAGTCCATGTAACCATGTAACACGTCAAAATTTGAAAAACAGGAACAAAATAAAATGACCCGATTTTGTCAGGTTACCTATTTTCAGGGTTGTTAACGTTAATCAAAGATTAACGCCGTTTCGCTAATTCGTTAACGTTAACCAGTAACGGTTAACGAAGCTTGCGTTGATTCGTTCGAAAATCGATTTAACGATAACGTAACGGTAAACCGTTGATTTAACGTCAACGACTTCGTTTCAACGTTAACGAAGATTTTGATATCTATAAAATATAATAACTTTTGACATGTGATGTATTTAAAAATAAGTAACTCTGAAACATGACATGTCCTCGGAAGAGAAATATGCGTGATCTCATTGCAGTTTTTATGGAATGTTAACTGATTTCCTATTAGTGGGCTCCACAGTCTTGGAAGTAAGACAATCTGTTCCATGGCCATTGCCAGTTTCGATTTAAATGAAAACTTTTGTCTGTCATGTTAAGTTATGGCAACTTGTATTCGAAAATGGGAGATCGGGGTCATCCTGGGGGTGGTCACTCAGAAACATTTTATTTTTTTGCTGTGTAGAAAAAAGGATGCCGTGTGCTTCATGGAGGTAAAGGAAGCCGCTCTCTGGCAACGATTTTGGCCCATTGATGTGGGGGCTGGAACGATGAGAAGATACAATATATTGCTTGGAAAATCTTTGCAATTAATGAAAGTTATTCCAAGCAAAGTTTCTGACGTTTAAAATGGCTGACTGTTGAGAGCCAAATAATTGCTCTGCACAGTGAACTTAGATGTTTTAATGAATTTTCCTTAGATACGGGATATCAGCATAGAAACGTGTTGTTTATTGATGCTTCGAAACATTCTCTAGAAACCTGTATGGAATATAAGATCAACGCTTTGGTAGCGCTGATCGTTGACGTTGATTCAACGCAAACTCGTTAACGTTGACGCTAACAACCATGAAAATCAACGCAACGACGTTGCGTTGATCCAGAGCAATGATCAATGTTAGCGGCGTTTATCGTTGATTAACGTTAACAACCCTGCCAATTTTGTCAGCCTAAAATTCATCGAGTGGCTGACAAAATCGGGTCCTTACTGTACACATATGCAACTTAGTAAAAAAGTACAGTGTCCATGTTTGGGGTAAAATAAAAATTTCAATTACTCTCATAGGTTTTCTTGAGGAAAAAAAACTAAACACTTAACTCGTTTAAATAGAAAAAGTAATTATTGGAAACACCTAACATTTGTTAAACCTTGTTTTAAATCTGTTTGCCTGTTGAACGAAATGTATTGCTTTGACATGTCATTTTTTCGACATTAAATTGATCGTAAAGGTCAATTTAACGTTCTAAAGCAATAACAGATTTGAAATGCGCTTTAAATTTTATTTACCTTGCTTGAATATCAACATTCAAAGCAATCTCTAAGATGTCAATGAGCAAAAATAGTACTTTTAGATTACACTCACAATTTCTTCTCTTCTTGTTTTTCTGGCGTTACGTCTCAACTGGGACAAAGCCTGTTTCTCAGATTTGTGTTCTTATGAGCAGCGAGCCTCGGGCTGCAAATCTCTCAAATAAAGATATCTATCTATCTTATGAGCACTTCCAAAGTTATTAACTGAGAGCTTTCTTTGCCGATTGATCATTTTTGCATGTGTATATCGTGTGGCAGATACGAAGATACTCTATGCCTGGGAATCGAGAAAATTTCCTTAAAGAAAAAAAAAGAAAAGAAAAGATCCTCGACGAGTGGGATTCGAACTCAGCATGGTCATGCTGAATAGCTGCTTGTTTACCGCTATGGCTATCTGGAACCCACAATTTATAGATCTTAAAATTTAAGAAACATTATTTTTACTCAAGCCTGTTTGCCTGTGAATCAAACACAAAGCAATGACATAACATGTGTTTTTTTTATAATAATATTTAAAAGTCATCGTATTTAATTAAGATTTCCATAAAAGAGACAGTTGTTACAAGCAGGATTTTCGTAATTTTTAGTAAAAAATTGAGCATTCTAAATTTATTTTGCTTTCACGCAAACGCAGGTCGGACTCGATTAGCCGGAGACTCTAATATCCGGTGACTCGTTTATCCGAAATTTTAGACTCGATTAGCCGGAGTCTGTTCTTTTATATTCTTGTTTTTCTGTTTTTATGCATACATTTGAGATAATTTAGTATTGCAATATACAATATGAATGTTTTAGTCCTTTCTCTATACGATGCCACTAAGTTTGCTATGTGTTCCAAGGGAAATATGAGACATATCACGTGAAGAAATACCCAACATTTATCAAAAAATGGGCTTTTTCACAAACAGTTTAGCTAGCTGGCGTACGAGGGGTCCACCAATTTGAGAAAACCGAAAGGACCACCCTTAAATTTTATCGAAAACTAGCGATCAGCGACATAAAATTGGAATACTAACGATGGGTGCCGATGGCAGCCTGGTTTCAGCGAGAATTACTCAAAACGATTTGGACTTCATCGAATTGGAATCTTTGAATTTATACAACACACGTCGAGCTAATGAGTGTTCCCATATCTAGCACTACTACACGTCAAATTTAAAAGACAATTTACACTGTCTTCAGCCATAGGCTGCACAGACTGAACATAACTTACATTAGACAACGGACACACGGAACGACCAGTGGACCAATAAAGAATTTTTCGTTTGACGAAAAGTTTTCTCCGACTGGGTCGGGAATCGAACCCACACTCTGTAGCACAATACGCCTAAACGACTGACACCGCTAACCGCACGGCTACGAAGCCCACCAAAAAAATAATTAGGCGAATCAAGAATACCCGTTCTATTTTTCATCCATCAACCTCCCACATCGCTTTGTTTCTATATGCCTTCTCAAGTATTTCTTAACTTCTCCGTGCATTGTCTCTGAGAAAAGAGAATCAATGTACCGTTTTGACTCATATTACGGACAGCTTCAAATTCCGGACACTCTTCTTTGTATGGGAAATATTTCACACGAAATGTTTCAATTTTTGCCGTTCAAAAGTTCATACTTTCGAGGCTCGTTTTAATAAGCTTTTTCCATGAATATCTATGCAAATTTATAATGCCAAACTGAAAAAGACGTCTCTTTAGTAGTTTGACGATTTTAATTGATTTTTTGACTTCTCTACCAATGATTTCCATGAGCTGTCCGGAATTCGAATCAAAGTGTCCGTAATATGGGGCAAAAGTGAGGAAGCGTCCGGAATAAGAATCATGAAAAAGCCACACACTTCGATTTATTTAAAATTATTCAAGCTGCGGAAGCGTATTATTTACCCACCATTCGAAAATTAAGGGTTTCCAACGCTCAATAATGCTGAGGAATCATAGAGAATGATTTATTTTATAAGCCCTTTACTGAGTTAAACTTCCCTGATGCCTTAAGTGTCCGTAATGTGAATCAAAACAGTACAATAGTTGCACTGGTGCTCTTTACACTCATCTCCTGCGCAAGTATTGGCGTATTATGCCGTAAATGTTTCCTACGCAACACACCATGAAACGCTCAGCACACTACATATCTGGCATTCTAATCACACACTCAAAACTCATGCTACATTATCAGTGAATCACTGGGATTGACAGTTCTGAGTGAGCTTGCTTTGTTGTTTGTATTTCGTCCCCTTTGGTAACAGTTTGATTCACTGAACATGATAGATGCAACACTAGAAAAAATATAGCCGTATGTTAGACCACGATTTAAATACTCGTGATTTCAGAGACAAATTTGATACACAGAAACTATTCTCAGTTAAGTAGATTAAAAACCGAGTTTAGTACTATACCATTTAATTCCACTAGAGTTTGTATCTTATGACAGATACGTACGTCCTTACAGTTGAGGTCGAAATACGTATCTGTCAAAAGATACAAACTCTAGTGGATTTAAATGGTATAATACTAAATTCTGTTTTCATCTACTTATAGGTATTCCACTAAACAGCTCGAATATTTTTTATTATTCACAGTTGTCTTGCGAAAAATTACACTTAAAATAAATGAATTCACTTTTGATTTCAACTTTTCTTCATATTTCCGCACTAAATATTAAGACAAATGTCGGACGATAGTCAAAAGCATATCTCCTGCTAAGCAGTGCACCCAAAACTCCACATTGTCCTTCAACATATAGGGAAAAACTACCGAGAAGTTTTAGTATTGCACTGTTGTAATCGAAAGAGAGCGAGAGAGGAGAGAATTTCTCATTGTTACATGAGTCCTTTTGAAAAGTTGCGGGAGAATAGATCTCAAACATTGATAGGACTATTCGATACTAATCAATATGTCAAATTAAGTTTCAAACTTTTTTTTTTTCGATTTTCGGCTAACTTTAATCCACTGTGCAACGATGATGATGACGGTGAGCACGCGGGCTGGCATTTCACGAGAAATGCGAGCGTCAATCATGAATCAAAGGGAGGTGAACATAAATCAATTAAAATTAATTAAATCGAATTATTGTACTTTGGTGGGTGCATTGCGACGGCCTCATATTTCGTTGAAGGTGAGGGGGAAGTTGGAAAATGACGGCCCATAAATTGTTCGGCATGCTCGAGGGAAAATGGGATAGTCACGAATGAATTTTAATTTCGACGATGATAAGATCGCGCTCTGCTTGCTACTCCGGCACTGCGGATGATTGCCTGGATCTATTGGTTTTGATTGCATTTATCATCCCACAGCTCGAGTTCGTTTTAGTGTTGGTTTTATTTTATTATTGATTATATAGCTCGCTCGGAAATTTACCGATGAATCGAACCAAATAACGCTTTACGGGCGGTTTGCCGTAATGGGGTTATCTGCATCGAGAGGGCACATGTTTGATATTCAAATAAAGATAGCACGCATCGATTAGCATAACATGGGGTTTAACATTTGGGTTTCGTGTTCCCACTGCAAAATGTGGAATGATAAGTGGTTTCGATATTTACATTTATGATCGGCTTAAACATATAGTGGGATTCAGATTAGACGGAATGATTGTTGAAAATTAACAAAATTGATGTGATGGAACGAACATGAGTCACTTAGAAATTTTGTTGTCAGCATAAACTATACTTCAGGTAAACTTTGAGCTACATACTTATAGTACACCTTCAATACTTGCTGGTGTTCCTTAAGGCAGCATTCTAGGACCAATAATATACAATATTTTTACATCTGGCTTACCTGAGTTACCTAAGGGATGTCAAAAATCTTCGTTTGTAGATTGCACAGGCCTCTCCACCAAAGTATGAAGCCTGTGTGTCATCTATTTTAGATCGCATAAAAGTTTGGATATGTTTTCATCATACTTGCAAAAAATGGAAGATTTCTCCTTATGCTTCCTAAATTCAACTAATAATATTCCCACATAATCCAAAAGCTCTTTATTTGAAACCTTCAAGTAGCTCAACCAGAATTCAATTGCTTGTTATTTGCACATGCTGAGCACCGTGCATTGCGGGCTATTTCGGTAAATCTTCTTCTTCCTCTTTAGATAGAGAAAATAAATAAATGGACCAGCGACTAAATAAACTTTTACACCATAAAATGGAGCACCACGTGCAGTCCAAATTTTGACATTTCGAGCACAATTCAGCACTGAGCTCATTTATTCCAGTCATCCTCCATACTCTTCAACCGTATTCTGCACGCGGTTCAGAACAATACCTTCCATTCATTGCGTTTATCCGCAAAAGTAACATTCAATGGAATCCCTCCGGTGTGACCCGACCTGGCATTCGAAAAAACAAAACGTCCCAATGTATCACTCTGAATCAGCATCATTCATCGTCATCGTTAGAATTCAGAAAAATACGTTGACGAGGAGGACGACGAGGACAAATGCCACTAAGTACAAGACAAAGCCATGAATATTCAGAACCCCCACTGCTCGACCAGCCCGTCGGGGTGAGGCAGCAATAAATATGAATAGTACGGACTCTTGTAGAAATTCCTATGACGACGACGACGAAACAAAAGGAAAGTTAAATACGCGCCGGAATATGGATGGGGCTGTGTAACTGAAATTTCCAAATTTGCATAGAGATTGATGGAGTGTTTTCGAGTTTCCAAGTGGGCGAGAAACAGGGAGGAAACGAACGCTGCTGTGCAAAATGTGTGCGATATGGGATAGGCGCGCAAATTGACGCCTCACACGTTGCAATGGCACGATGCCTATGGCAGGGTTGGAAGCAGCGGGCTCTTTCTAAAATTAGTGTTTTAATACAAGTCTTTATAAAACCATTCTTTTTCTTGACATTAACGTCCTCACTGGGACAGAGCCTACTTCTCAGCTTAGTGTTCTTATGGGCACTTCCTCAGTGAGAGCTTTTTTTGCCAAAGTTGCCATTTTCGCATTCGTATATCGTGTGGCAGGTACGATTATACTTTATGCCCAGGGAAGTCAAGGAAATTTCCTTTACGAAAAGATTTGGACCGACCAGGAATCGAACCCAGACACCCAGAAATTGTAAACGTTTTTTTTTTCTCTCTTATAAGCAGGTGAAATCAACTCACCTGACAAATCTGAACTGCTACGGCAAATGAAATGTAATACGTTGTAAACAAAATGTTAATAAAATTTTAAATTTGTTTTACCAAACTAGGATGATAGTGTTGTCTATTAACACAGAACACCTAGATATAAGAAATGAATGTAATGTTTGGAATAATACTAATGAAGAAATTCAAAAAAGGAAAAAAAAAAACACATCCATAAAGAAGGAATGTAAAGTGTTATGATTGTTGCTTCTCGAGAATACCTCTACATCCCCACAATCACCACGAGAAGATTTATTTTAGTGAGGGATGAAAAAGATCGGAGAGTCACCTTTGATTTATAATGCGATCCAAGGATAAGTGAGAATATTACAGCTCTTGCATCTTTACATTGTATTTAACTTAAATAAGGATTTATGCTTTCACTTGAGTGACGAACCATCACTATGAAATAAAATTATATTAACTTAACGTTGCCACGATAAAAATGTGTTATCATTAGCATGAAACGAGCTCACCATTTGATAATCTATCCTAAATCTCAGGGAACCAGATACGACTGATCTTGATTCTGGCGCTCACTCCACAGAAACGTGCAGCAGAATCAAAAGATCACACATTCCGCTGAAACGAAATTCATTTGGCCGATGTGAAAAAAAAAAACAAAATTTCTCGCTTGGGTCTCAACGACGCACTCTTCAACGTTTTTTTTTAACCCAAAATGGTCTTTAAACTTACTTTTTCTTTATTATGTTTGCAGTGCATCCTGGCGCTTATTTCTAAATATTTTGCTCTCTAAGTTTTTCTTCTCAGATATTCGAGGTAATAATTCAAAAATTGTCTAATGTGTTTTCCAGAGTTTGTTTCTGGAATACCGTAAAACGGGATAACTTTGATAGTTTTATCGAAGAAAACTTGAATATTTTTGCATGCTGTTTCAAAGATTTACAATTTATATTTTTAAAACAAGTACTGGCATCCTAGCTATCGATTACAGTCGATAAATTGGCAAAAGATTCATTTTGAATGGATATATAATTTTTCATATAATTGAAAGTTGGTTTTCTGTTTTGGGGTAACTTTGATAATGGACAGGGTTCTGAATTTTCGTATCAATGATGCGAAATTTACGATTTTTCGCACGTAAGGAGAATGCTTTTTTCGCTTCCTCGCGTGAACATCTTTTATCGCTCACACTAATTTTCCCTGGAGCTACGATGGTGGATAACCGAAAATCACTCCACTCTGTGGATAATTTGTTTTTCACTCCATCATATTTTCGCTCACCAACTGCTCCGGAGAATTATCACTATGTGGATAAACAAAAACTAGTGCCGGCGACGGGATTCGAACCTAGAACATTGCTAAAAACAACCGCGATGCGTGCACGCTAACCACGCTACCACACCAACTTGACGAAAGTTCTGGTTAATTTGGTGCATAAAAGCAACTGCTGCTCGTGGCGATGGAGACAGGAAAAATTCTCCATGAATCGGAGAAAGAGAAAACAAACTTCTCACAGCTGCGGAAATGTGCAATTGTCTATTTTCGCTTTGTTTTGTGGACGGATAAAATCGCAAAGCAGCTGATCGCTGAAAATTGCTGTGAGGGATATATCCATTATCGTGAGAGTGAGTGAGAATTCGGAAGCCTGATAATGGAGTATGATTCGAACAAAATTAAATGAATAACGAACATTTGTAGGGCATTGCATACCTCTAGGCGTTTAACGTTATATGGGAATTTCTGACTTGGATTACAAAAATGGTCCCAGTTTGTGAATATGCTTTTCGCTAAGAGATTTGAGACCGTATTCAAGTTCTATGATAACTAGGCTATCAAAGATAAGTGGCCAACTATTCCCAACTACATCAAATAGTGATCATAGAACAGATTGTTTGTAAGCGTTTAGAAAATGCTAAAATTGCGTATTTTTTTAAATTCGTATAAAAAGCCTAAAATGTTCTTGATTAAAATGAAAACCGCTCTTACATGAAGTGTCATACTAATATTCTTTAGTTTTGCATTCGTTTTGCTTAACTGATTAACAGAAATAATGATATTTCATTTAGTATGCGGTGGGTTACGCACTATCAAAGTTACCCGCATTATCAAAGTTACCCCGGTTTACAATACTTTTATTTCTCGACCGGATTTCTCGACCAATTTTGCTAGAAAATATTTCAGCAATTATTTAAGGAATGCTTTTTGGAATTGCTTTAGAATTTGCTGCAAAAACCCTTGAGCATTCCAACATAACTATCTACAGTGGCTTTTTACGGGGATTAACCTGAATATTGTCCCAGATACTTTCCCGGGATGCCTTTCAGATATTTTGCGACTAATATTTCCGGTTTCTCTTCTTTCAAAGAATCACACAGGAATTTTTATTTCTAGGAACATTAAAAACAGTTTATTTAAAAGTTTTTAGAGAAATTTGTCAACTGTTACGCCCATTATCCCAGTTACTCGCATAAGAATTTATTCACTGGTGTATCCACCATTTTATTAAGAGATAACTCCTGCAGTTCTGCCAAACATTTTTCGAGTAACTTTTCAAGTAAAATTTCCATAGATTCTTCCCAAGTTCATTCAGTAGAACTGGTTAATGCTACAGAAAACGTATCAATTAGTGCTGCGATCTATCCTACACAAATTTAACACATTAACGCCTGTATTTTTTCACATTTATAGTAATCACAATTAATTGATTCTGATTCTTTTTGGAGTATCGCATAATTCTAGGATACACTGCGGAAATTCAAGGATCCGCACTAGAATCCCAAGATTTACTTGAAATTCAAGGACCCATGTTCCAATCCCAGAAATCACACTTGAATCGCAAAATACACACTGGAATTCCAAGTTCCACACTGAAATCCCAGTCTAACTGTAATCTCGAGATCCTCACTGAAATCTCAGGTTTCACAGTGGAATTCTACAAAACATTTTATATTTTCTGGATTCAGAGTGGAATACCAGGATTCACACTGGAATCCCAATACCCACACTGCAATCCTAGAATTTACACTGAAATCCCAAGATGCACGTTTACACACTACGAACCACACTACAGTGCGGATTTTGGTAATGAACTACAACAAACCACACTGGGATCCAAATATCCACATTAGAAGCCTAGTATCCCAGGATCCACACTGAATCTCTAGAATTTAGACTGAAACACCTGGATCTCAGGATCAACCCTGGAATCCCAGAGTCCATATTAGATTCCCAGAATTTGTACTGGATTCCCCGGATCCATACTGAAATCCCACGATTCGCAATGGAATCCTAAGATTCACACTGAAATCCCAGAACCCACACTGGAATACTAGGGATCACAGTATCCAACTTGGCACCTCAAGATCCGCACTGAATTACCAGAATTCACACTGGAAACTCGGGATCCACACTAAAATTCCAAAATCCATACTAGTAATGTAAGAAACGGCACGGGAATATAAGAATCCACAGAGGAAACTCAAAATCCCCACATCTGCACTAAAATTCAAGGATCAACTCCAGAAATCCTAGGAGTCACACTGGACTTCTTCTTCTTCTTTCTGGCGTTACGTCCCAACTGGGACAGAGCCTGCTTCTCAGATTAGTGTTCTTTTGAGCACTTCCACAGTTATTAACAGAGAGCTATCTTTGCCGATTGACCATTTGCATGTGTATATCGTGTGGCAGGTACGAAGATACTCTATGCCCTGGGAATCGAGAAAATTTCCTTTACGAAAAGATCCTCGATCAGCGGGATTCGAACCCACGACCCTCAGCATGGTCATGCTGAATAGCTGCGCGTTTACCTCTACGGCTATCTGGGCCCCATTCACACTGGAATCCCAGTGTTTATATTGAAGTCTCAGGACACTGGAAACCAGGATCTTTGTCGAAAACTACTGAAATCCTGCAACATTACAATCCAGAAATCCTACGATCCACGTTACAATCCTTAGATATACACGGAAATCTCAAGATTTACACTAGAGATCCAGAATCCACACTTAAAATCCAAGCTCCATACTATAATCAAAGAGTCATCACTGAAACATCAGGATCCACACTGGATTCCCACGAATCCACACTGGAATCCCAATATTCGTACTGGAATCCAAGAATCCACACTGCAATGCACAGTGGTTCGATCTAGAACAAATGACGGCCAAAACCTCAAACTCTCTTTAAAATAGCTGATTTGACATATTTTATGGCACATTTCAGTTATATGTACCTTTTTTCAATGTTTCTAGTTTTGGACTATTAATTAGAATATAAAGGTTTGGACAACACATTTGCAACTTTTTCAATCTTCCATACAAAATGGTCAACTTGGGCAGGCTAGTTCTCAGTTGGTTGGTGAATAATGGATCGCAATTATTAATTTTCTTTAAAAATCATGTCCACGATCCACTCAAAGAGTTGTATAAAATTCAAAATTTAATGAATCTTCTTCGAGCTTTGGAATTAGACCACCAACAATCTTTGGATTCACACTGAAATACCAGAATCCAAATTGGAGTTCTGAGGTCCACACTGGTATCCTGCGATCCACACTTCAATCCCAGGATCTTCACTGAAATTGTGCGATCCACGTAATAATCCCAGCATTCACACTGAAATCCAACGATCCCAGGATCCGTTTGGAAACCTCAGAACCCACACTGGCTTCCAGGGTCCATTCTGCAATCGTTAAGGAATCTCTGATTTGAAACCCCGCTTATTATAACATAAGACAAGCGTGGTGGTACCGCACGCTTCAGAGTTGCAGACCCTTTTTTGGGCGTATTCACCATATTTTGGTGTTCATAGAACAAATTCTTAACAAAATTGTGGTTTTTCATACATTTTTAAGGCTCTCAACTTTTTCATAAAACGTCATATTTAGGCAAACTTTAGCAAGATCATTCTTCTTTAATCGATTCCTTAGACTTTAAAGAGCATTTGGGCAAGATACCTCCGCGGGAGAGTGGCGGGGTGTGATTCGTATGACATTTACATGCGGGAAAGTAAAATCTAGGCAAAATGAGTTACTGGCCAGGAAAATGTATGCTTAAAACTTAAATTTCGCAAGTTTCGACGAAAATGAAAAACATGAGTTTTAAAACAAATAATTAAGGTTTTTGGACATGTCAAAACACGAAGAAACAATTATCTTTTTTAATCTTTGTATATCTTTATAACTATTAGATATTGTAGATGGGTGTTTGACTTTTTTTAAACTCAATTTTTAAACATGTTTTTATGTTTAAAAATTGAGCTTCTGCAAGCTTTTATGAAAACTGGACCAATGTGTGCCGGTAAGAGCTGCTGACAAAGTAGGAAAAACAAAGTTGGAATCCTCTTTGCTTAGTGAAAGATATCTGAATAAAAAAACCTGTCATTAGACTGCCATTGAGCTCTTTCACAACATTGCAGAAGATAACATCCTTCCATTTAGTCTTAAGGTGAATATAAATCGAAGCCAAACCTCAAATTTTCAGGAACACGAATCTGGAGAACCGAACACCCGTTTGAGCCGAAAACTTAATCGATTGGTCACCACCAGCTCGTGACCAATCGATTAAAATTTCAGCTTAAGCGGATGTTCGGTTCTTCAGATTCGTACTCTTGAAAATTTGAGGTTTGGCTTCAATTCATCTTCTTTAAAAATAACTGCATTCATAAAATCAACAGATCTCAGGCTTCTGATCTCAAAACTGATCACTGAGCGTTAATAAGGAATTGTGTCCGATGTTTTTCATGGAATTCCTCCAAAAATCTTGCAGAATATTGTCTAGAGATTTAATTAATTTAACGAAGTCCATAAATCTTACAGAAGAGAATTTACAAAAGTTTCATCAGATATTACTTTAGAATATTCAATGTAAGTATTTCATTTATTCTTTCAAAAATTAAAAAACAAAATCTAGTGTCTGGAAGAACATTTCTGGGAATTTCTAATCTTTTGAGTCAGTTCTTAGTGTAGCCTTAGACAAATTTTGGATTTAAATCTGAAGGAATTCCATATCGTGAATTTTGTAGAAAATCCTGGAAGAAGTAGTAGTAAGGTTCTTTGGAGGCATTTCTGTATACATTACTGGTAAAATTCTTAGATGCTCCAAACGTGAAACGTGAAACACGTACTTATACGTGAAGAGACATTTCATCGTTTCATCGATACCGCATCCTTGGGTCCGGATCAGATAGAGGTCCAGAAAAAGCATTGGCGGATTTGTCAGGAATACCTCCAGGGATTCCTCCAGGAGTTCTTCAAGTGATATATGCAGAAATGCCTATAGGAAGATCTATAGTTATACCTTCAGAGATTTTTTTCATGGATTTCTCCAGGTTTTTGTCCGCATGGTATTCCCTAAAGATGCCACAAGGAAGAAGTTTTGGCCACAAGCGTTTTTTTTCAGATCGGATTCGATAGGGCTCAATAAATAAATCCTTAAATCCCTGAATAATTTTTGCAGAAGTTCCTCAAGAGATTCTAACAGAGGATAATACAGAGATTCCTGCAGGGATTACCACAGAAATTCCTCCAAGAAAATCTCTACAGACTACCTTCATGGATTTCTCCAAGAATTCCTTCAGTGATTCCTACAGGGATTCTTCTATTGTTTCCTCCGGTGATTTCTCCAAGCATTTTGTCAAAGGTTCCTCCCGAAATTTTTCTAGAGACTTCTCCAGTGATTCCTACAGCAACACCTCAACAGGACTTTCCAGAGATATCTCCTGAAATTCCTTCAACTGCTTCCTCCAAGAATTTATCCAGAAAAATTTCTACTGAAATTCCTTCAAGGATTTCTCCAAGTATTCCTCCAGAAATTTCTCTTTCTGCGATTTATCCCGGAACCGGTTTCAATATGACCAAATTAGAACAATTTGATAATATAACGAATTCTGACCACTCGACGAAGCAAAATTGAGCTTTTCATCGCAGACCTATTCAAAAACCTCGACAGGAATTATTCCAAGGTTTTCTCCAGAGATTCTCTCCATGAATCCCTGTAAAGATTTCTCCAGGGATCCGTAGAGCGATTATTCCGGGTTTCAGAAATTCGTCGGGAAATTATTCTAGGGATTCCTCCAGGAATCAGGTATTCTTCCATGAAATCTCGAACCCTTGGCAGGATTTTTCTGGAGATTCCTCTAAGGATGCATGCAGGAGCTCTTCCATGAGTACCTTCATGGATTCAACCCTACATTTTCTTAGCGTTTGCTCTAGGAAGGCTCTGGTATAGTACCCGTAGAAATTTCTGCTTGACTCCCACTAATAATGTAGGAATTCTTGGAGAAATCCCTGTAGAGATTTTACTGGAAAAATCTCTAAAGAGCTTTTTCTGTAGTACCTCTCAAGGTATCCCTGGATGAATTCTCTGAGGAATTTCAGGAGTAATTTCTACAAAGATCTTTGAAGGAAACGTCCGGCTGATCTTGGATCAAAATACAAAATATACAGTATACAAAATACTCCACCTCGGTCAAAAGTTCCCAGCAAGCCGCACAATCGCCTCATTTGAACTTGTCTGTACATCAGTCAGCGTTTTTTCAGATAGCTTAACAGCAGCTCCAAGAGGGACCACCAGCCATGCTTGTCTTCTCGAAGTTGGTAACTGTTCCTCTGCAGTCCATTGCAGAATTCCAGAACCTCCGCTAATCATGGTAGCCTAATTCATCCTTGGTGTTGCGAAACCAAACCTTCTCCTGTCCTCCGGAGACCAGTGTGCAAAAAACCTGCTAGAATCGACGACCAAATTCCTCGGCAATCGCTACGAAGTAGAGACATGACAACATCCCACAGTGCACTATGGTCCAGGAATCAGTTTTACGCGGAAAGATGCATTTTGAGCTTTAGAATGAAACATTAGACAAAAACGGTCTTCTACAAAGTTGTTTGTATTAGTTGAGCCCTTTGTTTGGTTTTATTGAAAATTAGGGTGGACCACATTTTCCTAGAAATTGTGTAACTAACTTTCTTATTTGTAGAAATTATATTATATATGCTTCAGCAAAGTTGTAGACCATTCATTTCCAAGCAACTTTGCCAAAAAAAGTTTTTTTGTATCTCTTAAATTGACCGATTTAGAGCTTTTTTCCTACGGTGACATACACGCAAAAAAATTGTGCGGTAAAAACTACCATTTTAGGGGGTTGACTTAAGCGCTCGCACCGGCAATTTTCAGCAGACCAGAAATGCGCTTGATTTTACCATGTCTGTAGTCGGAATCAGATTGTTGTAAATTATTTCTGTCAAATGTACCAGTAATGCGGTGGGGTGTACCGTAAACATAGTAAATTGGTCTGAATTTCCATGGTAGTTTCAAGAATGGGTGTAGTCAGCTAAAATAGTTATTTTTACCACAGAATTTTTTCCCGTGTAGGGTGGTCCGAACAAAACTGGTTTTCTGGCTCTAGAGTTTTCAATTCAAGTTTCTCATCAAAGTAGTCTATGAAACACTTTTAGAGCTTTGAATAATGCGTAATTTGGTGGGTGAAGAAACTCGCTATCTCCTTCCGTTTAAAAGTTATTGTTGTTTTTCTCTCAAAAACATGCCTACTTTGATTGTGAATTTCTCTGATTGGGGCAAATATAAAAAATATCTTTTGACGGCATTCAAAAGACAAAATAAAATTGTATATTATGTCAAAAAATTACAGATGTGTTATTTTTGTAACTCTAATAAAACGTCTTGAGAGTCAAATATTTTTTATCACAAAAACTTTAATAACTTTAGAACTAAAATAGATATCAACAATCTTTTTGCATAAAAATTTGCGTTTCATTAAGTTCTTGAAGTCGTTCATAGACGACTTTGACGAGAAAATAATATTAAAAAAACTAGAGCTAAAAAACTTATTTTTGTTGGACCACCCTGCGATGATTAAGAAAAAATGCTCTAGATTGGTCAAATTTTGAGCTACATAAAAACTTTTTTTGGCAAAGTTGATCGAAATTTGAAGTTCTACCGCTTTGCCATAGAGCATATACCAGTATTTTTGCAAATAAAAAAGTTTATTATATGATATGTGTGATATTGTGGACCACCCTAGTTTAAAATGACACAGTATGAAAGCTTACATTTTTAGAAACAATTTTGTAGAAGATCATTTTTGTCTAAAATTTCATTTTCATGCTCAAAATGCAAAATAATAAAGAAATAAATACTATGAAAAACTTCAAAATAGTTTTAGAGCCCTATCTTTCTTATTTCATATTTCTCGCCAAAGCGGTTTATGAACGACTTTAAGAACTTAACAAAACGCAAATTTTCATGCAAAAATATTGATGATATCTATTTTAGTTCAAAAGTTATTAAAGTTTTTCTGCTTAAAATCCTTTGTTTTTAAAGGCATTTTATTACAGTTACAAAAATAACACATCTGTAATTTTTTGATATAATATACAATTTTATTTTGTCTTTTGAATGCCGTCAAAAGATGTTTTTTATATTTGCCCCAATCAGAGATATTCACAATCAAAGTTGGCATGTTTTTGAGAGATAAACAACAATAACTTTTAAAACGGAAGGAGATAGCGAGTTTCTTCACTCACCAAATTACGCATTTTTTAAAGTTCTAATAGTGTTTCATAGACTACTTTGATGAGAAACTTGAATTGAAAACTCTAGAGCCAGAAAACCAGTTTTGTTCGGACCACCCTATGTCACCGCAGGAAAAAAGCTCTAAATCGGTCAATTTAAGAGATACAAAATAACTTTTTTTGGCAAAGTTGCTTGAAATTGAATGGTCTATAACTTTGCTGAAGCATGTATAATATAATTTCTACAAATAAGAAAGTTAGTTACACAATTTCTATGAAAATGTGGTTCACCCTAATTTTTTCACAAATTTTTTCTCTATCTCTTATACTTTCTGAGATAATTGACTTTTTATATAAAAAAATGAAAAAAAATCAGTTTTTCACTCATCTACCATTTTTTACAAATTTTAGCAGCCTTCTATGTTCTATAAAGTTTTTGGTACTGTTATATTCTACAACTTTGGTGAATATACCACAGTTGTGTTTCTTCTGGTTTTCTTATTGTAGGAGATATTAATTTAAAATCATGCCGTATTACAGGCCAAATAACTCGCAAAGATGCACTTGAAAATGAACCTACCTGTCACACCGTGGCTCTACACCCCTTAAAGAGTATTTGAGTGAAATTTGGTGAATATATTATGTTTTAAGACTATTTTCAATTACGGGTGATTTGCAATTAAAGCACATTAATTAGTCATCTTTTCTATAAAACACACAAAAGTCATGGCCGCCGCGATTCAGCATGAAATAATCAACACCTGTTTAGATTTTGTAGAGTGTACTATATTTGTTAAAAAGCATAATTTTCAATACTTTTTCAATAATTCTTGCGCTTCTTCGTACAATTCCGAATGCTTCTGCGCGATTCGACGATTTGTCAGTGAGATCACTGGATCTGATGTGAGTAGCAATCGCAATTGTATTTTTTTGACATGGTTACTATGAGTGATTTCAAAACGACTTTAACTACTGTAATAATTACTGCTATACATAAATCAAAGACTCAAGATAAATAAATTGAATGCCTCTCAACTCTTGCAACATATTACGATTTATGACTTTTAATACGGCATGATTTTAAATTAAAATCTTCTTTGGGACGTTACGTCAGGAAGAAGAAGAAGACAATAAGAAAACAAGAAGAAATACAACTGTGGTATATTCACCAAAGTTTTAGAATATGATAGTATCAAAAGCTTTGTAGAACATAGTAGGCTGCTAAAATTTGTAAATAAATGACTTATGAGTGGAAAAATGATTTTCTTCATTTTTATTCATATAAAAAGTCAATTATCTCAGAAAGTAGAAAAATTTTATTCTACAAAGTTTTTTGTATTAAAATATGCTACAACTTTGCTGAACATACCAACTTGCTATCTTTTAACATAAAAAAGTTGGCGGATAGGACACTATTGCGATTAGTGCAGAAAAAAAATCCCTTTCTTACGAATTGTAGTGCAACTAATTTCGATATACTTCTGGGAAGCAACCTATACTCTAAAACCACAAAATGACGTCGAAAAGTTCATGTCCGCCTAAACTTGCTATCTGGACCATTGTGCATCCGCTTACCCAGTAATCGTGTGATGGCTCGCGCCGTCATTAGCAGCTGCAAAATAGATTAGAGCGAGATGAGACGAATTCGGTGGAAACCCTTCGCTAGAGACTTGCCAGACTATGTAGAGAAAGTCTATATGCCACATTCCCTCATCCGGTATTTACCCATATTCCCGGTGACAAACCCCTACAAACGGGTAAAATCAGACTTGTGTGGGATGCAGCAGCTAAAACTTTTGACGTTTCGCGGAATTCAGCTTTGTTGAAACCTAGAGACAACCGTGAGATGTTCCATCAAATCTTGATGCGAACCGGAAATCAACATTGTCAGAGATTCTTTTGGACCGACAAGACGAAGTAGTTGCTCTGGAATAAGCGCAGTCAACTTCTTTCATAAAATTTCTTCCAAAGTCTAGCTCGCTCTACCAGGTTAGCCTATGGTTAGATGAACAAGGTCTTCTGAAGATGAAGAGCAGGATCGGTCCATGCCAATACACTGCAGATGAAGCCAAACAGCCAATAATTCTACTTTGAGATCACCACATGACCGTACTGGTAATCATCACTACAAACTCCACTACTGCAATCACGAAACCCTTGTCTACGATATCAGGCAAAGGTCCCATATTCCTCGTATTCGTGTCGGTTGCGTCGGCAGCGGAATGCGTCATCCAAAATCGTCCATTGAGAGAGTCACCCTGTCACGTGCAGCATGAGGAATAGACATAACCAATATCCAGGCACTATGTGTCTCCCAAGCCCAGCAGCTGTGGGCGTATTTCGTAAAGAGACAGTACCGCTACGAAATCTACCGCACTGTATGCGAAGCTGACCACGGTTTCAGCGGCCTGCATCTAGCGCAGGAGGACTACCAGCTAAATTGAGAAAATAACCGTCGATGAGCTGATCGCAACGTGGAAGCAGAAGGAGTTGCATGGCACGCACCCGCATCAACTGGAGCTCGAGCACATCGATAAGGTGGCGTCAAACACGTGGCTGGTGTGGGATGACCTCTTCTCAGAAACAGAAGGTTTCATAGAAGCCATTCAGGTCAAGTCAAGTCAAGTCAAGTCAAGTCAAGTCAAGTCAAGTCAAGTCAAGTCAAGTCAAGTCAAGTCAAGTCAAGTCAAGGAGAGGAGAGTAAAGTAAAGACGAGTAAAGTGTGATAAAGTAAAGTAAAATAAAATAGATTAATGTAAAGTGAAATAAAGTAAAGTAAAATAAAGTTGATTACAGTAAGTTGCTCCTGTTTGGTCTTTAAAGTTTCTATTTCCAATACCCTCAGTCGCTACCAGCCCTGATCCTGCCTCCCTTGCGAAAGGACCGAATGAATCGAGTTACATCAGGCGCAGGTTTCAATTTTTTCCGACGACGACGACGGCGTGAAACGTGACAAGTGATGCTGATTGAATGTTGTTATCTTTGCAGGTATTTTCCTTTTGTAAATAGATTTGCAAGCATTGATGGCACATCTGGTGATGGCGGTGCAGAATTTCAAGCGATGATGACCTAGATGATACCCTTAGTACCAAGTAGCTCTGCTGAGTCATCTGTTTGCTCCATGCATCATTAAAATAAAAACAGACAGGCGAGGCTTCCTGGCAGTGCAGTAGACAACTTCTACACACAAGTTGGCATCGTTGAGGCAAAAGCAGAGCAAAACTGCTTACGTGAGCTAATTCTGCCGCACGTTTGTCATCTCGTACGTGTGGGGGCAAGCTCATAATTTCCCATCATATGCCCAAGGTATGTTGCTGCCTGACATGGACTGAAAACTTGCGCTTGGAGTGCTTTGCTCGACTTAAGCCATATGCCACGACGACTATCTCGGACTGAGGAATGTCAACAGCAAAGACGACGAGACAAACCATCAGCGTTAATGACGACGGCGACCATGTCAAATAATAGCACCAAACATGAAATTTCTGTTTTACTCAGAAAATGTCAAAATTACATTAACCAGATGCGTATGCGAGTATTCGAGCAACGAACGGTGCTAATTAAATTTCAAAGTAATGGTGGTGCTTTGTCGTGGTCGACGGTTTTTGCGACAACTCAGTAGGTAACGATGGGGACGATGAACAGGGAGTTTTCACCTTCGCCACCATTGCTTGTAGTAAGGTCTAAACTCATGATGGTATCCTGGTGCGACACCACAGCAAATTAGGCGCAGCCATCGAAGGTTGGAGTCTAACTAAAGGGAGCTGTGAAGGTGCCTAGCTTGAACCAGTAGAAATGATTACTGATATCATCTGTATTTTATCTTCTAGACAAGTTTTATCGTCTCAAATGGGTCTAAAAATTTTTCTGGTAAAATCAATCCTATTAGGATCTGATTATTACCATTGCCATTGGGGGTAGGTGGTTTACTTCACTTGCCATTAAACAATCTCCGAACATCCTACAGCAATAGTGCCCCCAGGTTTGGAACTTGTTTAGATGGGTTTTATCATCTATTATCACCCTGATATAATCAGGCATTGCAGCATTCGCTCTCATTTGAGTATGAAGCACGATCAAAGCAAGCAAAGAAAAACATCCCATCTGTTGCGGTCCACGATCGTCATTGTATCGTAAGGTGTAACAAGCCTGATAAATGGAAGCAGCGAGCGAGAGCCCCAAAGAGAGAGCGATGATAAAGTCCATTTTTCTCGCTTGTTTACCGTTGGGGATAGGGGTTTTCTTTACTGGCACAATAAACAATCCACGAACTTCCAATATCAATAGTGCCCCCCAGGATTGGAGCATGTTTAGAGGGGTTTTATCGTGCACTACTATCCCCCCAATCTGATCAAAGTTGTAGCAGGATACGATAAACAGTCTCGCATAATGTGCAGCATGTTATGATAGTTACAGAGAGCGATACGTGAGAGATTCTCTCAATTTTCTCAGGATTCAATCCCTGGATATAATAAGAGCTGTAGCAGTGGACGATAAACAAACTTTCATGATGTGTTGCGGATCATGGTTGTTACAGAGAGCGATAAGTAAAGTATACTCTCAATTTCCTCAGAATTCAACCCCTGCCAATTGTAAATAGTGGTCTCATCGAGAATTGCTCAGATATGGTTCAAAATTCAATGATTTAAAATGCGTAGCACGACAACATCAGTCACAGATCTCGCACAATATTACATCATATTATCGGCGAAACTCATCGCCACCAAGCATTCATCAGAAGACATTGGCAACAATGATGCCATCAGCGAACATTTCACATCTGACTCACTCACAAACCTTTTTATTTCTCATCATGACACTCCCCGCCCGTCATCTCCTGTCGTTCGTGTATGCAAATATCAGAAATATTATCTCGCCCCACAGAGTTGTGGGGGGCATTTGAATAATATCAAACAGACAGAATTCAATTTCCAATTTACCCCACACTCGGCTGATTCGATGTTCAGCTGAATGTCAAACGGTGACAGGTACTTGTGGAGAGGGTATCATTTTGGATGGGGTGGTTCATGAAGAGCAGACGCATTTATTCCGATTCAAATCAGCGCGACATGCGGCGCTCGAAATATGAAAATTTCGACATCACATTTTTCGCTAATAACCTAAATGTAAGGCCGAGTGGTTCAAAAGCCATTCGTTTTGGTGTGCGATAACAAACAGCAAGTCCCCTCCCCATCCCCCTTGTGAGCGAATGTTAGGTTCAGGAGGCATAATTTAAATTACAAAAATGTTGTGTAAATCTCCGAGGGATTAATCTGCGATGCGATGTATTTTATTAAAATATTCCGTCTGGCAGTTTGTTATGTTTGTGGTAATGTCAGAGCGCATATATCAGTAGATGCTCTCGAAATTCACGCGGAGACCTCGTTTCGGATAATAAAATTAAAATTCCACTAACTAGCAAACTCCTTTTCTTTCGCCCCCTCTGATCAAGCTCCTCCGAGAAGAGCGCTTTGCACAGTGATAATGATAAATAAATTAACTTTCGAAGACACGGTGTGATGGAACTAATGCTTTTATCACCGATTCAAGGGGCTCGTATTTTTTAATCAACCCTTCCCTTGGTTTACTACCGGGGCCACGATCGAACGGCAGTCGAGGCGGGGTGCAGGGATGCCAGATTTCACAGCAGATTTGACAGAAATCTGGAATAGAAGACGTGAAATTTCAGCAGTCATATTTATCACATCGATGTTATTACAGCGTATGGTAATTTTTTTGGTCAACATGCAAATCAAGCAGCGGAATCTAGTAATTTACTGTTGGAATCAGGATGATGGATTGAACTTCAATTTTTGGAATGACGAGATCTTCCTCGAGCTAAGAATCTCAAAGGAACTTGCATCTAACTTTCGCAAGACATATTGAAATCAATCTGAAGATAAACATATCTCAAATATATTTGGAAGACAATTTGAAGAATTCTGGAATCAAAATTGAAAAGATTGGTTATGGTTTTCAATAGAAGCTGAGATTTTCACAAAAAAGCTTCATCCATTTATTTAGGAACTTAACAAATATTTCAGAGGAAAGTGTAGAAAATGTTGATGTATGGAATCAGGAATTAAATAGAGCATGCTTTCCGTGATATCTCCTTGGATTTCTTTATCTGACATTTATCTGAGAATTTCTTCAGAAAGTAACCTAGCAATTCATCCTGAATTAATTTTTCCAATATTTCTCTCTTATTCCCTGAAAATTACTTATAATTCTTCTACATGGATATGTCCAAAATTGATAAACAGATTCTTCAATGAAACTTTCAGATATGTCTTCAAGAGTTCCACCAGTATTCATAGCAGATTTTATTAGGACTTTTTTTTAAAGGATAGATTATTCCCATGAGTCCCTTTACAGATTCTTACCGAAAAATAATCCTGGCTTGTTGTTCAGCTATTGTTGAATGCTTGAAAGAATAAGCTAGGGCCTTCTCACAGTAATAATCAAAGAATTCAGTATATTAGTAGTCTTTGGAAGAATTCCTAGAAGTATTCGTGATAAAAATTACAACAATCCCAAGAGAAATTCCTAATGGAGTCCAGAAAAATATTCCGAGAAAATTCTTACAAGAACAAACGAATTATTTATTGTTGAACGCTCCGAACCCTAAGTAAATCACAGAAAGCACACTGTTGAAATGCAAAGCGGTCTGCTTTATGATGCACTAAGAGATGTTTCTCGAAGAATTCCTACAAAAAATGTTGAGGAAATTCGTTTAGGTTATTCCGGTGATGAGATTCCATAAAAGTTTCTGAATATATTTCTAGATGGACAGCTCTCTGGACAGCTTCATGGGCGTGTTCATAGAGGTGATTCAGGAATCTTTTTGAAAACTTGATAATGCATCACGGAAGAAATTCCCGGAGAGCTTTACAATGTTAGTTAGGGAAAAATCTTGCAGCAATAGAGGTCTACAAATAAACTGCCACGAATACCAACGCACAATCAATCTTACACGAGTCGATTGCCTCAGAATGAAAACGTATCGATGTATGTTTGACGTCATTTGAGCTTTCGGTCAACGTCAGTCCAACAAGAAAGTGAATGCTTCACAGCAATTCGGTTTATGTTTGCTTTCTCACAGCAAACAAAAGCAAGTTGTGACAGTTCAAACAAAGAATATTTTGTCAACATTGCACTACTAGGCAAGCAATTGGATTGGAATAAAGAATAAATTTCAACGTTCTGCAAGTACCTGGAATGTTAACGGTGTATTATGTTTAAAAGGATTCATAGAGAACTTTTTTAGGGAACTTTTGGATAATTCCCTGGATTATATCCTTTAATATCAACGGAGAATCAGAAGTGGAATTCCTGAGAGAATTCTTGTGAAAAATTAAAAAACACATTTTTGTGGTTTTTGTTTTCAAAACCATACTTGATGAAAAAAATGAGTGAAGCCTTTGGAAATTGAGTAATAAATTTCTTGATTACTATTTGGAATAAATTCCAAAGAAATTTATACCCCTTTTAGCACTAAACCGAATAGCGCCTTCCGCTTTTTTACTAGCGCTGTCTTCTCTGTACGTTAAACCTAATGTCGGAAGTAGTGCGCTGCAAAGTTTCTAGAAGAACCTTGGAAAAAATCAAAAGGGATCCTGAATTTCCTCTAGGTTCTTGCATGGTTTCTCCACAGGTTTTTCAGGAATTCATTCAAGATTTATCGAGGAAAAGCATACATATAGGGACTCATTCAAGGATTCACCACCGAATGGAATAGTTCGCTGCAGATCAAGCTCTGTCCCAGTTTGGATGTAACACTTGATGAAAATTACTTGATAAAGAAGGGACAATTTATTTGAAAAATATTAAAAGCTCTTATTCAAAGATCTATTAATGCAGAATAATGCAAAAACAGTCTATATACGAGATCAGATAATTTTTCGTTGAAAATGTTCAAGGCTCTAACGCAAAAACAATCTTCTCACAGCATAACTTAAATAAACAACACATTTAAAACAATTTATCTATTTTCGAGAGAAAGGAAAATTTGTGATTGAAATAATATTATTTCCAGCATATCTCGAAAGGAGATATTACGTTTGCAAAAAAATATGTTGAATATTGACACAACTCTTTGAAGATCAATGTTATCGATCACTGCCCTTTTGTCAGTTGGAAACAAAACTATATTTAAAAAAATATAACTCCAAAGATCAGTCTATGTATTAAAGAAGGTGAAATTTATTTAAATTTTAAGTCAACAGTTTTTATACCAATAATTATGGTTACATCATATTCGGAAAAAAATCATAGAATGATTGAAAGAAGGGTAAATTTGTGCTAATAATATCAATATCTTCAGTGCCAAAATTTATTCCAGTAGCGAAACTCTAAAGAAGAATTAATATTCGAAAGAAGGGTAATTTCTGGATAAATAATAAAATATGATTGTACCCCGTTTGGCATAAAGTCATTTGGCATAAGGTCGTTTGGAATAAAGTCGTTTGACATAATGGTCGTTTGGCATAAAGTCATTTGGCATAAGGTCGTTTGGCATAAAGCCGTTTGGCATAATGATCGTTTGGTATAATGGTCGTTTGGCATAATAATTGTTGAGAAATAATCCAAGCTATGAATGTCAAAAATTGTAGTAACATTAGAGAGCATAACTAAATAAAACTCGTGTCGGGTCTGGTAGAAGATCTTTTTGGAATAATAATTTTCTCCACATCCCAGAACATAAAGTATCGTTGAGTTGTTGCGATATACATATTTGAAAATAGTAAATTGGCAAAGAATATTCGCATATTTTGCTGCAGATCAAGCTCTATCCCAGTTTGTACGTAACACTTGATGAATATGACTTGGTAGAAGAAGGAAAAATTTATTTGCAAAATATTAAAAGATCTTATCCAAAGATTTATTATTGCAGCATAATGCAACAATAGCCTATATACGAGAGCAGATAATTTTTCGTTTAAAATGTTTAAGGCTCTAACACTAGATATCTTCTCACAACATAACTCAAATGAACAACACATTTTTGAAAGAAAATATATGTGGCGAAACTTTTGAACGATTCAATATAAATTTTAATTTTGAAAGTGTACATCAAAAACACTGTCTATTATTGAAAGGAGGAAAAATTTGTGTTTAAAATAATATTTTCCAGCATATCTTGAAAGGAGATCTTGTGTTTGCAAAAAATATGTTGAATATTTACAGGTTCTAAAGTAATTATTATTCTTACAGCACATCTTGCAAGAATTGCGAAATAAATAAATGGTGAACATTTAGCTTGACTAAATACCGTGCACCCCCGCTAATTTGAACGGTACCTCATGCAAACCATCGGGGTCTATTTTTAATTTGAACATCTAGTCACCCTAGAAACGTGTTTCTGGTTACCTCTTTCACTGTTTTGTTTTGATTCTGCGTTCCTTTCCACAGCGTTCCATCTCACTTCAGTCCGTTCCATGAGCTAAATGACGTTTGAACCATTTTTAACCTGAACGATGTGTAAATTAGCGGGGTACAGATTAAAAAGTGTTCAGATTAAATGTGGTCAAATCAACGGGGGTACCCGGCAATACAATTTAAAAGAGTATAAATATAAAGAACAGCCTATTTTTAGAAGAAGGAAAAATTTATGATTAACCCGTTAACGCCCAAGGTATCTCACAATTGGAATTCAGCTCCGTTTTTGTTACTCATAGTCGTATTCCCATAAATTAAACCTTATTTCACCAAAAAATTCCAAGTCTATGGTGGGGATCCAAAAAAATTCTTGAAAGTGTGTCGTCCATATCTAGCTGTTCTATAAGTTTATTTTCGAGATTAATCAAATATATTTTCATGCAGTTCGACCCATTACAATGTAAACAAGTTGGAAAAAACTGTTGGTGAGGGGAATTTCATAAATTACGTCACGTACAGAAGAGGAAGGAGGGGGTTACAATGAAACGTGACTACTCATATAAAAATTGGAATCTATAAAAAAAAGTGTGATACAGAGGAAAATTGAGGAGGATGAATATGGCGAAACTTTGCGTGACGTAATTTATGGACGTACCCTGATAAAGAAATTGCAACATAAAGAATAAAAATTTCAGAGGCGAAAGGTGCATGCCAGAACTAAATCATTTAGTGACTTCAATTCAATTTTCTGCTCTACCACGTAAGTAAGACACAGACATACATACATTTCCATACATGTACATGTACAATAATGCACACTTAAGCCATTTATACCAAAAACAAAATAAAATCTTACATCAAATATTTTGATTTAGAAAAAAACCTACAGATGTTTCAGAATAGTCTTCAAAAAGATTATATAAAACTTGCCAGTTGATAATGGAAACACAACTATCAATATATTTTTTCTGGTTCAAGTTATTAGTATACAATGTGACTCTGATCTGACAGTGATCGAAATTTATATGTGGCAATATCAGAATTTCGTTAGTGCTGATCAAAAGTTAGTCTTTCAGTCCAATGATAGTCAAATATTGGACTCCAACTATTACATGCTTTACAGATGTGAATATTTGAAGCCAACATTATTCGGCTATAACGTTTAAGTTACTGCATCACTGATGCATATAGTCTTAGGCAGCGTCCATTAATTATGTAACGCTAAAATTGGAAATTTTCGACCCCCCCTACTCCCCAGTAAACACAAACTCGTATACGATAGCGCATAAAAGTGCAAATGTGGAGGCGATAAACCTTCATGCGCCATAAGGCTGCATGCAAGATGTACGTATATCGCCTCCACATTTGGACTCTTATATCACATCATATATAACGGTGTGTTTACTGGGTCCCCCCTCCCCCTAGAGCGTTACGTAATTTATGGATGTCGCCTTATTCACCGATAGAACCGAATCCACGCAGTCCAAGATTTTTGACGCTAGAGCTGGACAGAATACCTGGGGAGCATACGGAAGCGTGCCCGCTCAAATGTCACAATTCTTGGACCGAGTGAGTTCAGCAAGGAAGGCTCTTTACTGCTACCTGAACGCGTCGCTGGTTCTAAAAGGTAAACAGCCATACAAAACTACGACCAAACAATGGCGAAGGCGTAATCAATTTTCTCGAAAACATTCATTTTGGGAATTAAGTAGAATTTTCTGATTAAATTGGCAACAACGCACTGCAGTAGCGCGTAGTAAATAACTGCTTGCAAACAATACCTTTCAAGCGCATTTATTACCTGTAATTTTGCGAATAATAATTTTTACTTTTCCACGTTTAAGTCATAAAACTGGTTCTGGACTTAGGTTGGCGGCTATTCAATTTTACTCTCATTTGACAGCCGCCCTTCACCATTGGAGTTCATGGATGGATAAGTCAATTTGTCCGTTTTTTCGTTCTTCACTCCCTTCAAAAGATCAAAGGATCTAAATGGTGTCAAGCTTCATCTAAAAATGTAAGGAGCATTGCATCCGAAATAAGCGATTGTTGCTCGAATCGATAGTAAGTATCCATTGTTTTTATCTAGGCAGACCATTTTCTTGTAGGTTGTTTCCTTGATGTTTCGCACATAAAAGCAATTCCCAGCTAATATGTTTTTTTTTTGCGAAAATATCTCCTTTCGAAGATACCAAATTTTTCATCACTGGACTTCAATAATGAGAATGACTTCCGTACTAAGAAGGTTTTAGGCAAATAGCTTTCTTTGGATTTAATCAGTGGACTGATATATAAGCGAAAAAAATGTGTGCCCAGTAGTGACATTTAGGTGATTTCCAAAGTAATAAGTTTCCAGGCAAATAGGTCTCATTCAGTTCTCCAACTTTGCCAAAAACACTAACTTTGTATCCAATCTCTAGATTGAGATAAAAGCAAATAATGTGTTTGTCTACTAGCGCCACCTTGGGAGAATTTTCCAATCTACTATGTTTCTGGGCGAATAGATTCCATTCAGCTGAACACTTTTGACGAAGATACCAAATTCGAGAGTTCGATTTTTTTCAGTCTCATCGCTGGACTGATATAAAAAAAATCAAATATTTGACCACTAGCGCCACCTTGTGAGTGTTTTCCGAACTAATATGGTTTTAGGCGAATAGGATTTATATAGTTGTTCAACATTGTCCATGACACAAAGTTTGTATCCAATCACTTGACTGAGATATTAGCTAATAAAATCTTTGCCCACTAGCGCCATCTTGTGAGTATTGTAAGGTTTAATGTGAGTAAGTATCATTTAGTTGTTCAACATTGTCGAAGACAACAATTTTGTATCTCATAACAGAACTGAGATGCAAGCAAATACAATATTTGCCGACTAGCGCAATTTATTGAATGTTTTCCGAACTAATAAGTTTTCGGGTGAATAGATCTCATTCAGTTGAACACATTTGTCGAAGACACCAATGATGTACCTCATCACTGGACTAAGATATAAACAATCAAAATGTTCGATCGCTTTCGCCATCTTTTGAGTGTATTCCGAACTAAAAACGTTTTAGGCGAATGTCTCATTTAGTTGATCAACTTTATCGAAGACACCAATTTTGTATCTCATAACTGGGCTAAGATATAAACAAATAAAGTTTTGGTTCACTAGCGCCATCTTGGGAGTGTTTTTCGAATTTGTAAGGTCCAATGCGAATAGGTATTATATAGTTATTGCACTTTGTCGAAGACACCAATTTTGTATCTCATCGCTGGACTGAGATATAAACGAAGCAAATATTTGTACGCTGGAAAATTGTTTCATATGTTGCTTATATATGCGACATTTATTGGCGTCTGTGCGCCACCTGGTGAGTTAATTCTGAATTAAAATAGTTACCAAGTGTAAGTCAGCAATCTTGTGATCAACTTTGCAGAAGACAGTTTTCTCCTAAACCTCTTTATTTTCAAGATATTTGCTCTACAAGTACTGTCCTATTTATAGGACGCTGGGCGTTCGGGGCTTCTGTCCTATTTTTAGGACGCTGGGCGGATATGGGTTAAATCAATAAAAGTTTGGACGCCAAAAACTATTGCGGCATAATAAAACGAAAAGACATCAAAAATTGAGTTCAGAATTATAGCTCTTGTCCTACATTTCCCCGAATGTCGTTTCTCTGAATGTCGGTTCCCCGAATGCCAGTTCCTAGAATGACTCGTTTCCCCGAAAAGTGATGCAGTTTAAATAGGTGCTATAATAGTCTTTAGTGGCTGGAAGGTAAACGAGCAAGAACGATAAGCAATCAAAAGAAGCAGGTATTCTGTCATTCTTGGCTATACTCTTGGTGGAAAAAATATTGAGGACGGTAAAACTCGAAAGAACCGCCAATTAAATAAAGAAGGGTGCATATCAGATGGCCCTGAAATGTTTAAAGTTGCGACAAGTATGAGTGTCACAAACTTTTCAGGGAAGTGGACTTTTTGTTGAAGCGGAATATTCGGGGAACTGGTATTCGGGAAACTGGCGTTCGGGGTAACGACATTCGGGGAACCGACCTTACGGGAAAAGTAGCACAACCCATCAAAGTAACTGCAGCAATCGATTTCTCTTTTCGCTGATAACTTGAGCAGATCAATGTTATCAATTGCCGCCATTTTGTCAGTTGAGAACAACAAAATATCTAAAAAATAGAGAAATCTTAAAAGAACAGCCTATGTATAAAAGAAGGTGAATTTTGTTTCAATTTCAAATCCACAGTTTTTATGCCTATAATTTGGTTGCATCATACTTAAAAAAAAATCCAATGTTTGAAAGAAGGGTAAATTAGTCCTAAATATATCAAAATCTTCAGTGCAAAGAAATATTCCAATAGCGGAACTCAAAAGAAGAATTATTATTTGAAAGAAGGGTAATTTCTGCATAAATTGTAAAATATTATTGACAATAACCTTCCTAATATGCTTTAGTTTATTCAAGAGCATATGCTAGTAGAATAAAGTGACATTTTGTATCAATTATTGTCAATTATTGACTCCACAACAAGCCTGATGTCATCAGAAAGATTCAGTAGAAACGTTAAAACGAATCTCATCTTAAGAAATTCTTGGTTTCAGACTCATTATGCCAAACGACCGTTATGCCAAACGACTTTATGCCAAATGACCATTATGCCAAACGACTTTATGCCAAACGACTTTATGCCAAATGACCTACCACTATAAAATATTATTGGAAATAACTTTTATTATATGCTTAAGTTTATTCAAGAGCATATGATTGTTTGATATAGTGTCATTCTGATCAATTGATCTCCACCACAAGCCTGATGTCATCAGAAAGATTCAATAGAAACGTAAAATCTTAAGAAATGTTTGATTTCAGACTTATTATGCCAAACGACCATTATGCCAAATGACTTCATGCCAAATGACCATTATGCCAAACGACTTTATGCCAAACGGCTTTATGCCAATGTGCATACTAAGCATCAGAGTTTGAATTTTATAGAGGGGCTTAAACTTTTTTGGGGGTCTTAGACCCCGTGCCTCCCGTATTTAAGTTAATGGATAAAATCCGTTGAGTTCCGTAGCAAAATAAAATCGATTTCCGTCATTTTTTCTACGGAATCCGTGGATCCGTAGAAACTCTTCGATTCCGTAGATCTGGCATCGCTGACGGGCTGATGATGACGATGCTGCCTTGGTACGCGAAGGCTATAATCTATAATAAAGGCCTCCTATAAAGCCGGGTCTCACCGGCGGCGGCGGCCTCCATACCTATGATTTGGAACTTTTTTGTCGACTCGAGGTATCACCCGGCTCGAAGGAACTTGCTCGCTACCGCAGCGGCAGCGGCAGCAGTTTGACTTTCCTCCCCTTCTCAATAATTTATTTCCGTTGTTAATGTTAATTGCCTCATTAATTGATAGTTATCTACACGCCACACCATTGCATCGCCTGCACATTCCCCTGGCGCTCAACCTCTAATGTGCACTTATTCCTCATCAGCAGCCAGCAGCTCGGCTAATGACGAGGCTTGTAGATTGCTACATCACTTTGGTAGACTAGACCAGCAATCGTCCAACAACCAGCAGCTATGGGGGTTCGACAGAGTGACACTGCCAGGTGGATGAGTTCGAACCCGTAGTCGCGGAGCTGATGTGACTGCTGTTGTTTTTGTTTGTGACTCGGTTGTGCATAATTTGTGTCACACATTTTGTGATTGGCCATTGCGATTGTTATCTGCTGCTGGTGTTACTGCCGGGAGGCGGGCTATAAAATCGTTAACTAGTAAAGGGTATAGCTACAACCAAAACAGGTGATGTCGCCAGCAATCAACTGTCAGCCGTCGTCGTTCGCCAGCGTGGTCGAAGTGTCTCCTCTCTCTCTCTCGGACATGGCTTAGGTGGTGGAACCGTCGTAGATCTAGATGTGTGGAGTCTCCGGTTTTTGCCTTCGCCTCCTGACTGGCGAATAGCGACACATTAATCACCTTAATGAAGGAGTTTGCATCACGGGGAATTTTGATGGATGGCTGGATAACGTGGAAGTGGGATAATTTTATTCATGAAATTTAATCAATCTTTTATGATGGTCGAAACCCGGCGTGATGATGGCGTTGGACCAGCTGCTCGAAACGAGTAGGTTGTGGCTACTATGCGTATGGTTTTTACAATAATAAATATTTAACGTTGGGATTTTTACATTAATTTGCAATGAAACTTTGAAACTTTCCAAATATCTGATAGCAAAAATGCAGCTTTTGTTGCAACGTTTACTTCCGGTTATCCATGTGTGCCACAGCTCTAAATGATGGCCCCAATTGGAAAGTTATCGTTAAGCATCTTTGGATCTGCCTCTGCTCTGGGTTGCAGTCTAATGCATGTTTACAGCTTTTACTTCTGCCCCTTAGTGGAGTGTGACCGACCAACCTCCACTTCGGTTTTCAAAACCCAGTTGCTATCGACTTCAGCTGATGTCATCGTTGATGTAGATGTAGCTGTGAATCGAGATCAGCGTGCTCCGCTAATACCCACACTGTCAAACCTGTGTAGGACCTGCTTATGAAAATCATCTCCTGACAGAAACTGCGTCAGGTGGAACTTCACTCCCCATGGTTTCTTTTATACCAATCTGACACATTTTGTATTAGCCACCATCTTCCTTTAGTGGAGAGATCCCATTCCTGCTGCCAACCTCTGAGCGTTGTCTCTTTACACGCGTTGCGGACTCCTCTGGTACCTCTTTGGTTGAAGCATTGAACATCTCCCTTGATGGTGAGCTGGCGTCATCTTGCTATGATGCACACGGCCTCTTTAGATACTGTTCGGTATGCACTTGCAACTGTTTTGCACATAACCCTATACGTGCTTTCAAAACCGCTTTAGTTTTTTGCCCGTTCTAAGCGCTTGGTCCTCCATACTTTAGTATGGATAGTTCCACGCTTGCCAGGAGCTTGCGTTTACTGGCAATTACAGCAGAGCTGTTAGACATCATCCTCTAAAGCGTCGATACAGCCGTAGATTCCCTTTTACAGGCAAATTCAACGAGGCTTGCGCAGCTGAGCATGTCACCGATCATTATCCCCAAGATGCCAATTGATCCCTTACACTTGGACTCTATGGTGCAATCACCTACCGAGATAAGCGCCCACTTCTCGGACTTGCGGTTGTTGACCACCACCATCTCAATTTTGTGATATGCCAGGTCTAGTTTCCTAAACCTCATCCATTCCCCAACCTTTCAAATATAGTGCATTGCTATTAACTCTACTTCAACCATCGATTCGCCATAGACCACTAGGATGATATCGTCGGCAAAGCCAATAATCTTAACACCCTTCAGAAGGGGCAGCCTCAGTACGTCACAGCACATCACATTTCATAACATTGGGCCCAAAAATAAACCTTGAGGTACTCCCGCGATAATTAGAACGCTTATCTGCCCCACTTCTGTGCCATACAGTAGAATCCTATCATCAAAATACCTGTCTAGAAGCTTACACATACAAAGGTATCAACCGTGATAATTATATTTAATTTGTTTACTGGCATATCGGTCCATTTTGCTCGAAGTAAGAGGGAAAAGAAAGCAATGAATACGAGATGGATAGGTACCGTAAGGGAACGGTGAGAGAAATTGAATTAGATTTTGAAGAGGGCATACCGCATAAAACAGTATCACTTGAAACGTCCTTCCTTGTGGCTAACGTCCCCTATGGGAACGGCTTAGCGTGTTGTTCGAATAACACTACCAAGACAGCCTGTCAGGCTAGAATCCATTGCGCGCGATAACAGCGATGATGATGATGATGACGTTGAGCTTCATTTGACGGCGGTTGCGTGCGCGCGCGTCACTCATGAGTGATTGTTGACATCAGTGCGTGAACGCAAAGCTGCTTGCTTCGGGTGGGTTGGATGCTGCTGAAGTTGCTCCCGCATTTGACTTTTCTCCTCATGCTCCTTTCTGTAAGGGAGAGTGGGGAAATTTTGCCTTTTTGGTCGATTCAGGTGCGAACATACTCCCCCCCCCCCGGGCTGGCAAGAACTCGTGTCGAATCACAGGCACACTGATGTCAGTTGTCTTCTCTGGGTTCCGATTGGCCGTAACAGTCTTTGTTCCTTCGTCGTTTGAAGGACAGAAAGCGGTACAGGGTTGGCTCCGAATCCCCGTCGACCAGTCTTAGATCTCCTCGTGTATTTGCTGAACCGCACACCAGGCTTGACCATTTACGAGCTGATGCAAGAATCGCCACGGCTGAATCTGCTGCTGCGCAGCATAACACAACTGGTCTATTGGATGCATGTTGTAGGACGTCCTCTGCTCGATAGAATGTAGCTGGATTTTACTCCAAAACTTCTCGGCAATCGACGCTGGATGACACTTTGGGTCTCCGGTCGTCCCTTCCTTGGTGAGCGCACACTGACGCTGATCGAGACCTGTGAGACGCAATCCGTTGCTACTCGATGCCAGGCTACCTGAGTTGGTATCCTTTTCATCAGTTGGAGTTCAGGGAGACACCGGTTGAGACGTCCTTTTCGTTGGTTAACCTGCATCAAACAGATAAACAATCTAGTGTGCTCTGCATTTAGGGTGGCTCGCATAAGTGACAGGTGGTGGTTTGACTGGTTTTGTGTGCCATTTCCTCGCTGTTCTTGGTTGAAGGTGACTCGGTTCCTCACACACAACGCAATTCCTTTCCAAGAAAGCAACAGGTTTGGAAGTGTCAGCTCCATGTCCATATTTTCCGAAGTAGGGCACTTTTTCCGGTTCAACAAGTACGGGCCTCTACATCGCGGATGAGTGAAGAGCATCAGCTGAATTGGTCAAGTCTCCAAATTTGCTAGTTGCTCCGAGGCCACCTAAGCAAGCTTCATTAGATTGGTAGCTGTCGTAACACATTGTCGGATTTCCACTAGATGCCAGGTGACGCTCTTTACGGTCGAACTCCGGTTGTACAGCAGATGTCACCTCGTGGGTCACACAGGAGTTTCTCTCGAACAGTCTATGATACACCCTTGGCACCAGGAGACTCGTTGGTAACCATATCGGGATTTCATACTGCTTGTGTCTGCTGTGCTCTCTCGGGGTGAAGTCCATTTTATCGACGGAAGTCGCAGTGTGAAAGGGCTGGATCACACTGGACGGGCCAGAGATCTCTATCAAAGTGGACTCTTCATTCACCATGGTTGTAACCGTCTCAGTCTCAGCGCATGAATGGCGTGACAGCTCTTCTCTGGAATGCGCGGACTGCTCCTTGGTAGCGGGTCGCACTTGGTCGGCACATGGCACTCCACCGATCGATGAATTCATATCTGGCTGTTCGGATGCCTCCTCTCTAGTCAACTAACAACGGTGTTCAAGGCAATCACTTCACTGATGTTCCCTGATTGCTGGCATGTTGAACGTCGCAGTACGTTTCGGTGACTCTACTCTGGGTGAATCGGAGAATATTTGCTCCTTTGGAGCTCGGGATGTGTTCGAGTGAGTCGGCACTGCACGACTCGGAGACCTCTTCTTCGGTGGGCTCTGGCAGACGATGTATTCGGGATGATTTTGGAATAAGGGTTACTTCACTAGCATGGGACTTGGCTGCTCTAGCAGGTGTCACTGCTTTACTCAGCACATCTGCGCAAGACGGGTTGGACCATTCTATTGGAGCAGTCTTCGATCGGTAACGACTCCGGGCCCTAGTCGTAAACCGAATCTCGCAGGCGGTAGATTCAAAGAGCGTGCTCACGAGTTGCTGCGGATTATACTCCGACAGGATCTCGGGTTTCGCAGCAATGTGCGGCGTCTTTGCTTTTGGTGTGTCAGAGAGCTCTTTCTGAGTGGTCACTGACAGCTGTTCCACTCGGAGTTCAGCTGGTGGCTTGTCAGGGATTCCAGTGTGGTCCAGTTGTATCCTGTTGGACGGATGATAGTGCTTGAAGTCCGTTTGATTTTCGATCGTCGCAACGTGATGTGGTGTTTCCACGTCGGACGTATCAGAGCGCATCTCACGGCCGTACTCTGACCGCTGCCTATTTTGGAAGCATTTCAAAACTGGGCGTTCATTCTTAGCCCTTACCGACTTACCAGCCAGGCTCGCGGATAGCTGCTCAATTCGCAGTAGTGTTCCGGTGTGAAGCTGGTCAAACTGTATTTGCAGCTTATCACCCTCGTTGATCAGCAAAAGGCTTCACTGTTACCGATCGCCTCACAGACCGGTATATGCCTCTCACTTCTTTGGTATCCTTGCGGTGGCATGAATGTCACGCTTCGAATATCTCTCGCTGAAACTCCTGGTCGCTTCGAATACCTGGGTGAACGTGTCCCGCTTCTACTGTGTGCCTCGTGGACCAGAAGAAGGCTTCGATGGTGTCGAACTTCTCGCTATTCGACAGGATTTTCCCGATCGGTCAACGAGGTACCGCGGAGAACGGACGCTTATACTGTGCGTCTTGTTTACCAGTAGAAGGCTTAGACAGTAACGATACTCTCGCTGATCGATATGAACCTCTCACGGGCTGTTGTGCAGAGTTTCCACACTCAGGTGTTCTTGTCGGTTTATGGACAAAAAGTCAATAGACAAAACGTCGAAAGGACAAAAAGTCGAAAGTGGTTTGCTTGGTGGGAAATTTTTCCTTCTCTGAAACAAGGTTTTCGACCTTTTGTTCCTTTTTTTAGTTCTTCGACATTTTGTCCTTTCAACCTTTTGTCATAGATTCGTTCTTGCCGGCGGCTAGAATGTCACCGTTGGCACCAATCGTCACATTGATCGGCGGAGATTTTTCGGCTGGTCGCCTCGATAACTAGGAAAGAACAGCAATAAGACCGATCGACTCCTTGATTGGCGGGAATACCTCGGATGGTCGCCTCGTTGATCAGCGAGAACACTTCGATATCGAACCAGGGAATGTAGGTCGGTTCTACTCCACAAGTACGGTATCCTTTTAGGACGAACCAAATGTTAAGGCGCCGCAGTGTCTCAAGCGAGATTTTCTTTCGCACAAGAATGAAAACACACGGAAGTACTGTTCCACTTGCACTTTATTATACTTTCACTATTTACACTATTTGAACTACAGCCAGCTCGGTTTCACTTCACTTTACTTATACTGCTTGACCGTTCACTGGGTCTAAATATACTGTTTTCTGAAGCGACGTTTCCACTCGCTTTATATACCCTCCCCGAAGGCATCTAGAACATTCAATTCTTCTCCAGATTGCACGGATAAATAATTTCATACTAAAATGCTTAAAAGTTATACTAAAACCATATTCGGTCTATTCACCCCTTGGAATGCATATAATTGCTTTATACTTTCATAAGTATAATCGGCGTTTAAGATGCATAATGCTTAATGACGCTTAAATGATTATGATCCCGTTACGGTTTTGTTTACTTATCAGACTCAAATCAGAACAAAGGAAGGATCGAAATTAAGTTAATGAAACAAATAGATGAAAAGACATTTATTTTTATAAATATTCTGCTGAACATCCAACTTTACACATTCCCTGTAACGCGGCGTTCTAATATGAAGTTCCACACGCGAAGATTATGACCTTGTTAGATTGTTCGATTGTGGTGCCGTTCCCAGTGGCTACAACCAACAGGTCTCCATAATTTCACATTTTTCCGCTTGTGAGGAACCTTCCTTTGGAATCGCTGACTGGTATCGGTCCACATCAGGTGAAATCTAAGGTCTATCAAGGAATTTGATGAAAAAGATAGCTATAATTTCAATTGTTCGGCATCATGGTGGTTGGAGTGGAAACTTACTTTCAAATAGCTGAAATTGGTCCTCTTTTTCACTCCTTCCTTGACTTCTTCTTACAGACGATGAAGTTTTCCCAGTTAACTTTCATAGTAACACGAAAGCTGAAAGTTCTATCAGTTTTCATTATGAAAAATCACAAGAAACTAGCAAAAACTTTATTTTTTCTAAAAACGTGTGTTATCCTGCAACAGAATCTTTTAAAAATATCACCAAGTCCAAGGTATAACACAAGGTAGCTAAAAAATCATTGAAATTTATATTTTTCGAAAATGCATGGTAAAGTATAAAATAATAAGCTTTGACATGCTTAATATCCAAAAAAGTGAGAAATGTAATAATTGTTATTCTAATTAGCATTTCCAAAGTTCTCCGTGTGGAACATTCTAGATAAATCGGGCATCTGGATGCCCTGCTGCTCACGCTGTCACAATCCATTGCGCGCGATGACGCTAATGACGTTGAGCTCCATTTGACAGCGGTTGCGTGCGCGCGCGTCACTCATGAATGATTGTTGACATCAGTGGATTCGGGTGGGTTAACACTGAACGAAAGCTCCAGCCTCACATTGAATGATTTGTAATACACAAGGCTGAAAATATTCGTATTCCTTATTTTGAATGATTATCAAGGAATATGATGCATCCTCATGCATCTGAACAAAAATCATCCAATTCTGAAATGACTTTTATTATATTTCCGTATGACATTAAGTAGACAGTTTAATTAAGACAACACAAATGAATACCATGCAATAACTGACGGATTTTATTTTCTACCATGCTCCTAATCAATAATCATTCAACTATCGTGTGAAACATCATACGGAAAACTAACGATCCTAAACGTCAAATTGTTCTTGGAATGTTTACCTAAAAATGGTTGAAGCAGCGTGGTGTTCCTAGTTTTGCCTTTTGGATTCCACAGGTAATTTCATTTAATAAAAGATTTTTCCAGAATTATTTCTGTAGAAATTATGTTTATTACTTTCAAGCTCGCATTCAAGTGTACAAAAACCACAAATCGTGAATTCCCATTAGAATTCTGGAGTCACATCAGCAGCCGCTTCATGCAAGTGTCGACGCCTGCGGCTCATGCGGCCATGAGATCAATAATTCCTGGATTAATGTGAATTTGTGATATTGTTAATTTACAATAAAATATAATGTGTATAAAACTATATACGTTTGGTTATTGTTTAAAGTCGATTTGTATAATTTTTATTATTACCAAGCATGTAATGACGGTTGTTTACATTGACGTATGAAAATTATTCAAACTCGAGCATCTTTTGAAAGGATGAAAATACTTTCAAGGTAGGATGAGTTCCATACAGTGCGATTTGTAAACAGATGATTTCACCGGAGATGAAAATCATTTTGAATGTGTCTGAAAATAGGTATGGGGCTCGGATGAGGCAAAAATCATTCAATCTATGGTGGGAGATTTCGTTCAGTGTTGGGGATGCTGCGGATCCTGCTGGTGATGATGTTGCTCCCGCATTTGACGTTTCTCCTCATGCTCCTTTCTGTAGGAGACATTGGGGTAATTTTGCTATTTGTAGGGGACAGTGGGTCGATTCGGACGCGAACAGTCGCCGGTTTCTATTTTTCTCATTGCTCTCCAGTGTTGCCATGTCTTCCCGATCGCTAAACTTTTCTATCGTCAGCAGGCGTTGCAGAATTCGCTCTCATTTGAGAATGAAGCACGATCAAAGCAAGCAAAGAAAAACATCCCATCTGTTGCGGTCCACGATCGTCATTGTATCGCAAGGTGTAACAAGTCTGATAAATGGAAGCAGCGAGCGAGAGCCCCAACGAGAGAGCGATGATAAAATCCATTTTTCTCGCTTGTTTACCGTTGGGGATAGGTGTTTTTCTTTACTGGCACGATAAACAATCCACGAAATTCCAATAACAACAGTGTCCCCCAGGCTTGGAGCATGTTTAGAGGGGTTTTATCATGCACTACTATCCCCCCAATCTGATCAAACTTGTAGCAGTATACGATAAACAGTCTCTCATAATGTGCAGCATGTTATGATAGTTACAGAGAGCGATACGTGAGAGATTCTCTCAATTTTCTCAGGATTCAATCCCTGATCGTCAGTTTTTCCGCACTGGAGGACAGCCGCAAAGGTCGCAATTTCAGTCTGGCTGGAATATTACTGCATTCCCGCTATACATCGCGTAATCGAGCATGAACACAAATTCATGTAGGTTATTTTACACGATTTGTATTGTAAATTTGCGATAAATCAGGAATTCTATAATGTGCATGTGAATTTTTTTAATGATTTGATATCAGAGATTTGTTTGAGAATTTTTGAATTTTAATTAGAAATCTGTATATGGAGAGACCTTGAGATTATAGCTACATAAAATAAATAGATTTTTTAGATTCCAGTATTGAGATTCTGATGTAAAATCTGAAAATCTGATGGATTCTTACAGTAATACCTTCTCAAAGATTCCAAAATAATTTCGAAAGATCAATAACAGAATTAAATACCGGAATCTTAATATTAACAAACGAACCTCAGAATGATTTCCATAATTCCAAAAGTATTTAAACAAATCTGGAATGTCTATCGGAATCCCAGAATTTCTTCAGAAATTCCGGATTATCAAAGGATTTACTATCGAGAATGTAGTAAACTGCCGTTATACGCATAATTGTCCCATGTTCCAAAATATGCAATCGAGAAAAACGTGTTTAAAGATAATAAATCTTCGAGCTGTTCAGTGGAATACCTATAAGTAGATGAAAAAACCGAATTTAGTACTTTACCATTTAATTCCACTAGAGTTTGTATCCTTTGACAGATACGCGTATTTCGACCTCAACTGTAAGGCCGTCTTCAGTGTCGTGTACTAGACAAGTCGAGTCTAGTACACGACACTGAAGACGGCCTTACAGTTGAGGTCGAAATACGCGTATCTGTCAAAGGATACAAACTCTAGTGGAATTAAATGGTAAAGTACTAAATTCGGTTTTTTCATCTACTTACGTGTTTAAAGATTTAAACACATTTAGGCCTCGTATTGACCAGGTGTGTGATAAATTAAATCAAAATCTTTACAATAGTATAAAAAATAGCGTGTTCAATAGATTCCAGAGTTTGTATTATGGGAATAATGTTAATTTAGCTACAAAATTCAAAGTGGGACTGTTATGCCTAAAAATACGAGTTTTTTGGTGAATTTCTACGCATAACAGTCCCACTGATAGCAGTGACCAATTATGTGCTAAGCATACTGCTGTAGATGATCGTTCTTACGTTGTACCGAATGTAGAGGACGTATATCCTCAAGACTATGTAAAGGCACCTTATGCAAGCTCAAGTAACATGTGCCAAACGGAGCCACATGTGGGGAAGTGGAGAAATACGATTTTATAGTTTGGGATGGAAAGCAAAGTTTTCTGTATGAGTGATAATAGAAAAAATATAATAGTTAGTGAAAGCAAGAGAGCATGAGTAAGAGTTTATAAGATGTAATAAATTCTTTTATCGACTCTTCAAACTGCAGGCTTGACAGAAACTCATCTGCGAATTCCAGGTTTTTCTGCGGAGTAATAATTTAACTCAAAATTCACGACACAAATCTTCACACGATTTGACAGTTCTTTGGACTTTGTTTGCAAAATCATGATATTTGATACATCGCAAATTAAGTTTCAGAATCACTAACATGTTTGCCACTTGCACCGAAGAGCCAATTATCCGGAATAACCCAGTATGTGGCCAGGTCATCTAAAACCTTTTGAACTTTTCTTCTTTTGACTATGACTTCTTCAAGTTTGATAAGTCGCAAGATAGGTCTCAGGACCGCTAATATAATGGCCACTTCCTCTGGAGAGCAGGGTATCTAAAACAACCTGGCATGTTATCAAGTCATCCAAGAACCTTTGAATTAGCCTTCTTTAGTCTTGATTTGGGAATTTATGAAGTTTGATGTTGCCAGCTAGGTTTCAGAACCGACAGTTTAGAGGCCATTTTCCCCAGGGAACCGGGAATTCGGAACAATCCGACATGTGGTCAAATCAATCAAATACATTTGAACCACCTTTAGACTTGATTTGCAAATTCATGAAAATTGATATGTTGCAAGCCAGGTTTCAGATTCGCCAATATAATGGCCTAAGACAAGACGTGACAGATCAAATTACAAAAACGAAACCAATTGCCTGTCAAAAAAGACCATTTCTCATTGATCGTTATGGCAAAAGCCTACTTTCACATCGATTTGAGTTGGATTGCAACAGGGCACTTTGTTGCTAGCCTGACCATGTTGCTAGTTCATAAATTAGAGTTTTTATCAAAAGTTTGGAAAAGTTTCAAATCTATTTATTTTCGGTATTAAGTTCAAGCATGTGTTCTTACAATACCAAAATAAGTAAAAAATACCTATTTGAGATCAATATAATGGAAATTGTGTCAATTCTCCCTTGAATTTGAATTTAAAACTGTTTTTTTTTTTCAAATATAGCATTCTCTAGTGCACTAAATGAATGAAGCGTTCAAGAATTACTCAAATTATGAGCCTTAATATTTGAATTTGTTAACAAGATCTCTTTTTAAAGGATACTGGTAACACTGGCTCCTGTATCGTCAAGATTATCGACTGAAAAACAACGGGGCAGTCTTAATTCAGCTGCCACGTCCTGTCCTAGATAATGGCCACTTCCACCACACTGAAAATAATCTACACGTTTGATCCATATTCTTTTCAACGTAGATCTATCGTGTCAAATGGCAAGGTGAAATAACGTGTAAAACTTGTAATTCTGCTAAGGTTTGTCTTTGGTTCGATAGCAAAGGCTTTTACATACAATTTCAACGTGTTTTACAATGGCGATTTCAGTCACTAGTATAACAAGTTTGCCTAATATAGCAAGGACTTACATTTGTCATCAACGCCTGACATGTTTATTAACATGTTAGTTTTGTTTTTGAAAATCGTGCGTCCGTAATGAGTGCTTGGTAACAGAAAAACAAGGAATCGCTAATACATTCTACAGACAACTTTTCGGAAATTTGTAAATTAACGTGTTATAACTTTTGAATTCGAATTGCCGATAGCGACTGGTTTTACATCATCGATTGATGTGTTTTACAATTAGTGAAAATTCACGTGTGAAACACATTGATCGTGCTTGTAGAATGTTTTCAGTGCAGTGAACCGGTATTCGGAACAACCCCGCATGCGGACAAGCCATCCGAAAACGGTCTAACTATTTTTATTTAGACTTTGTTTGCCAAATCGTGAAGTTGATTTGTCGCAAGCCTTAGACTCGAAATTAAAGGGGTTACTTATTCTTCAAATGGGATCATTTCAGTACTCCTCGTGATGAATCTAAAAGTACGGTGTATTTCTAATCGATGACCGCAGTTCCAAAAACTAGAAGAATGTTGTGATTGACCCTGAAAATTCAGCTGAACTTCATTGAAAAACGGATGGGAAATTTCAATCAAATTTGACGTCTGGCTTGCATGAATAATTAATGCATCCCGATAAAACAAACACATAAAACAGGTTGTGTTACACATGGGATGTAAAGCCAACGTAAGAAAATGTTCAAAACGATTTTTCCAAACACCAGCTAATTCAAAAATGACAACTAAGTATTTTGTTCGAGATCAGCGCAGCAAATTGTACATATGCGTAAAAATACAGTATTGGGACAGTTATGCGTGAAAATTTAACAATGGGACAAATTGACTTGGCTTGCTTTTCATTGAGTTTCAAAACAAAATTAAATTTTGGTAAGTGTTTTCTTAAACTATACGTAAAAATAAACTGTTTGATGAAAAAGAGTCAAAATGCACAAAAAGTAACATGGGACAACGGCAGTTTAAAACTCAACTTCACTACATTTTATTCATACCGCCTTCGTCGGTCTTGGGGTGATACTTCTTCAATTGCTCAGATTGTTGAGGGTTTCCAGGTCCAACAATCGCATACTGGAGAGACGCGATGCAATTATCGAATCGAACGCTGTGTGCTCCTCGTAGTGTTACTTCAAAACAAAAATATCCGTATAATCATGCAAAACGCTGTTAATGAACGTGAAGGGTGCTAAAAACGGTTGTTTTGCGTGAAATTCCTGAATGTCTTCGAGGTCGTTCGCCTCTCGGATAAAATCCTGACTAAGCTCTAGGTTCGTCACTGTACCCATAATGTGGAGTGGTTTTATTCGTAATATTCATTTTTTTTTGGGTTTCAACTACAAGTCCGTCGTAGCTACGCCTTGTTGCTAAGTAAGTTGTTAATTAAGGCAGTTATGAAAGTTGTTACTCTGATGCCTTTTATTTTTTGGAGAACCGGCGAAAGTTAGCCGAATTGCAAGCGAAATTTGTCTATCGCGGGCCAAGAACTACCATTATTTGCAATCAGTTATTGTTGTTTTTAACCATCACATGGTAGCTCTTCACTTTTTTCTCCAACCATCAAAATACCGCTTGCACTCCATGCTGCACTTGCAAGCCCCAAGCAAAGTGCTTGAGCGAGGACGACACAAGAGCAGCGACGGACGAAAGGCGACCCAACCAAACATGTTTGTTATTTTTACGGGAATGCACTGCGCTCTGCTGAATGTTGTCGTTGCTGATGGCAGCAATAAAACTGTAGTTATTCGGTTATGTCCACGGATGGCCTTTTGCAACATATTTACTGTTTCGCCTTGTGTGGGGCCATGTGTATTTTATAAATTTTATTGCAAGTCTCCGGGTTGGATACACAATGCGAATGTAAGCTTGACACATCGAAAACAACGACCGCGACCGGCGAGGTGTGGTTTTGTGACCTGAAGTACCACACTGTCTATGAAGATAAGGCTTTCGCACGCAATCGCCTCTCGAGTCACTAAATGACTCTTTTGCAATGTATATACGAAGTCACTCCCTGGAAATCGATTCGTAGTTTCCAGCTGACGGCAAATGACTCGGCAAATAGCCCGGCCCTATGCTGTAAACCACTCGTTCGAGTTCCCAGGTAGAGTTTCCTAATTTTCCAACCGAGTGCCCTCCATCCATCAAAGGCTCTTCTTTCGTAATAGTTTCCACTCATCGGAGACCAACAAGACACGAACTCAAGGGTCGACAGCAGCAGCGAAGGCGCACAGAACAGATTTTGAACAAGTGTTCAAGAAAGCCTTCGACCCCCCTCTTCGGCCACCCGCCCAATAGCCCCAGTTCCCAGGGAAGCTTGACTCAAACCGGCGCCGCCGCTCTCGAATATCCCAGGCAATACTTCTGGAGCCCTCTTAATCGTTGAAATTAAATTAAATTCTCGCAAAAATCTCTCAACCCCACTCCACAGAGCCGCAGTGCACCGAGCAGGAGCGACGAGGAAGATAAATAAAACGATAATTAATTCAAAAGACGACGTTGTTCGTTTGCGCTTCAGTCCTCTTCTGAAGTTTTTCGGGACTGGCTTCAAAAGCATCTTGTTGAGTCGTCGTCGTCTTCGCCGCCGTCGCCGCCAAAGTCTTCTCTCTGGAACTGAAAGAAACCATTCATCCGAGCACTTTTCCGAACCGGCCTCTGGAGCCGCATTCCTTCCTCCGTCGTCGTCGTCGTCGGAGTCTTTCAGCACATACACTTTTTGCACTTTGGGAAAAGAGCGAACTTGTTCAAATATTATATTTGAAGAATAAATAAGTTTCGTCCCTCTTCAGGCCGTCGTCATGAAGCTATTCATCTTGTCGCTCCTCTGCGTGGCGCACCTATCTTCTACGAAGAAAAGCGAAACCCGAGACAAGATGATAGTCACTCTCTCCCGGTGCACTGGATGCTGGCACTGCTGCTCCTTGAAGGTTTCCGATTCGTCGCTCTTCCTCTGAATTTATGCAGAATCCGAGAGCCGGAGCTGGAGGGATGGTTTTTGTCCGACTTGTAGAACGATTATATTCGCCGGGTGAGCTATTGTGTTGTGCATGTACTCGTTCTGTCGGTCGGATGGATGGTTTTTGCCAACGTTGATGGTGAAGGATCCGGCCCCGAAAGGTATCTCCTTTTCTTGCCAAGATGGGTGGGGGTTTACCGAAGAAGGAGAAGCAGCCTTATGCTGTAGTGTTTTGCCGTTGCTCAAATTTATGAATGGTTTCCTTTTAGTTCAGTTGCAAAGCTAGGAATGATGAGAGAAAACAGATAACAGCGTTCTGTGAGGTGCTTTTAATTCTTTGCACTGTAAACATAAAGAAAGGAAGAAATTCTTGGGAAGGGTTTTATGCAATAAAGCAGTTAGTTTAATAAATCAGTGTTGTAGCAGACAAACCCACCAAAATCCTGCCCAAGCAGCTTTACAGTCAGGCTACTTATAGCGTTTTAAACCTCTTCTTTGGTCGGTGAGTCTCATGAGTCTCAGCTCGACCGGCATGATCCATTTTTTATCCATTATCCATTTTTTCGCTACATTTCCATTTTCGTTATCAACAACTGCTCAAAGTGTTTCTTTTCATCTAGCAGTCACAACCATTCTATAGCCAGCGTATTCCTCTTTCGATCATTGCACATTGATCGTAGCACAAAATCTCCAAATACAATTTCGGTTCATGCTATGTTTCACAATTTCTTCAGCTGTCGCTGCTCTGCATCGTTCTCTACTCTGTCGAGTATCGGCCACTAACATAGATTTCTGGTGGCATTCATCACGTCTGTCAATCTCTGACACTCTTCATCGAACCAGTCGTTTGGCCTTCGCCGTTGACCAGTGCCAATCACACCCTGTGCCGATTTGGTCACAGCTTCGTGGATAGGGTCCCACAAGATGCTGACGTTCCTATAAACCAGTGTTGATAGACTCACACTCAAATCTCAATCAATACGCTCTCCCGTGAGAGCAAACTCATTAGAGATATTTTTCGCAAATCTCACGTTTGAGATTTTGACGCAAAATCACTCAATCAACTCAAACCGTAAAAAAAACGAATCAATCGCAAAACCCGTAGAACTCTCGTGAAACCCGAATTTTGTTGTTAACGTTGGAAAGGATTACTATAATTTTACCAGACTAACAAGAAATTATTGCAGTGTGTGAGTTGCCTGTGGAAATACGAGACAATTAATCAAAAAGGTGAGCCAACTCATCCATGATTTTTTTGACTACTGAGTTGCGTGATTGACAACTTACGCATGAAAAATCTCAAGAGTGAGTTATGAGAAATTGAGTTTTTCACAACACTGCTAGAAACGTTGAATCTTCTCTGTTAGTTCTGAAACTCATTATGCTGAATAATCGCGTTCGAATTTCAGCTACAATGAGATGATAATCAGAGTCGATATTAGGGCTTCAAAAGGTCTAAGACATCTGAGCGGTTCCATTTGGATTCGAATGTCGGTTTACTTTTTATTTTTTGATTTGGCTGAAATTTGGCATATGCTTTCTTTATACCCAAAAATGCCTATTTGCATCATCGGTTCGCCATTTTTACCCTAGCGTTACTTTTAAAAAGGACCTAAGAAAAAAAAGCCTTAACAATTTTCAAAAAATTAAAACTTAGAAACTATTTGTCTGATCGGTTTGATGTTCTCCGCAAAGTTTTAGGTTATTGTTGGAGCTATCAGGAAAAAATATACACTGTAAAAAAAATTTTGTAATTTTTTTTTATTTCGAAAATAAAGCTTAAAAATCCATTTTCTCAAAAATCGTTTTTTTGATTTTTTTATTTTTCAATATTTTAAAGTAGACAAAAAATGGAGCCTTTTGCACAGTGGGTCCAGATGGAGAAATCATGGACAAAAAAGTTATGATTTTTCAAAAATAAATGGTTGATTTTTCAATATGGTTCAAATAAACTTTTTAAATGCTTTTCGACCCGATTTTATGAAAGAACACAAAATTTGCAACAAAAAAGGTATATGAGAAAATTTTGCTAATTGCTACCGTTTCCAAGATACAGCGATTTTAAAATTAAATTTATTGAAAATTCACAACTTTTGGTTGTTTTCGGATGTTTTACGAGTTGATAAAATAAAAAATATTTTTTTCTGAAAGCATTTTATTTCATATTCTTATGCAATGATGGAGCGTCCTATTTTGATACAGATTTCTTACTTTTTCATAATGTTTACAATTTTATTACTATCATTACAGTTTGAAAATTGCCTAACTTCATGGTTTCATGGTTTCATCATCCTCGTAAAATTGCATAACCGCGTGCTTGATAATTTCATCCAGTCCAGTGGTTGCCCTTGGACTAAAAGTAGAATGCACGCCGATTTTGTTCAGTAATTGTTTTGCTTTCGTTGCCGTGTATAAAGTTGTATCAAATGTGTTCTTAATTGTCTCGGCTGTCCATGATTTAGGCAATACAGTTAAGAGTTGATATTGCTCTGCCCTTGTTGTCCCTTCACTTGTAAACTTTTCTTTGAGCTGCTCAATTATTTCATAGAATTCGCCGGTTCTATTTTCATCCAATTTAGCTTCCTTATTTAGTGCAAAGATGTTTTGTCTAATGCTGTTGACTATCTCGTGATATTTTTTCGTGACATATTTAGTAGAACTAATTTTTGCCTTATCGATCGGCGCTACGAGTATACTTGATATTGACTCATTGAAAATATCGATATTCACTTTTTGGATGTACTCAGGGACGTTGGAATCCGTTGTCTCAATCGATGTTGCTGACGTTGCTTCTAATGTCTCCTTACTAGAAACATTCAAGTTGGAGTTCGTTGATTCTATTGAAGTTGCTGACGTTGCTTCCAATGACTCCTGACTAGGAATATTCATATTGGAATCCGTTGACTGAATTGAAGTTGCTGATGCTGATGCTTCTTTTGTTTCCTCTTCCATGCAAACATCTTCCTCTTCACTACTTGATAAGTCATCACTGCTTGATAATGCTGTTCTTTTGGCCAATTGTAAACGACACGAATCGCAAATTTTAAATTGTTTATTAAGCTGCTTTTCATCTGCAAATCCTAGTTCAACTAATTTGGCAATTTTACTTTCCGTGAGATTTCGGTAACTTTTTGAACACTTTTTTGAAAACACATTTACACAACCTTTGTTGATGGTGTTCATTTTATACTTCATTGTTCTAAGCTATCTTTTACTTTTCACTTGATTATCACTTGCTTGTTTATCACTTGCTTGTGTCTTTGTTGCATCAGCTCTTTTTTATACCAACATGGGTACTTGAATCAACTATTAGGTCCGTTTATGTCCGAGCACAAAAATATATCAACGTGCTTTACTTTAAGAAAACATCAGGTATATTTGTTTGAGACAACTGGGTACGTTACTCCTCTACTCATAAAGCTTTTGTTCTCGAATGGAAATACTTCATCATCTTAAATCGATATAAATGCATTTCACGTATTGATTGCTTTATATTCGTTATTTTGTTATTTATTAACTTTTAACATTTTCTTGATAATTACATATCAAAATATCACAATGTTGAATGTTGAAGTTGTGTTTCGTTAAAAAAAAAAATAAATCATTTTTACAGGGCTTATTTTTTATTTTGCCTCATACCATGAAAATTTACCAAATCAATATATTTTCAAACATTTTAGTAAAAAATTATCTGCTCTTTCAGACAATGAACAAATTTCTAGGCTTATGAGCCTCGAAAACCTTTCGAAAATGACCAAAAATTGAAAATTACATCATAATTTTGCATTAAAATCGCTGTATCTTTAAAACGGTAAACGTCAGCATGATTTTCCTGTATACCTTTTTTGTTGTAAATCGAGTTAAAAAACATTTAAAAAGTTTATTATGACCATTTTCAAAAATCCACCTTTTAATAAAAAAAATAATAACTTTTTTGTCCATGATTTCTCCATTTTGACCCACTGTGCAAAATACTTCATTTTTTGTCTACTTTAACATATAAAAATAAAATCAAAAATAGGATTTTTGAGAAAATTGATTTTTAAGCTTTATTTTTGAAATGTAAAAAGTTACAACATTTTTTTTACAGTGTATATTTTTTCCAGATAGTCCCAACAGTAACCTAAAACTTTGCGGAAGACACCAAACTGATCGAACAAACCGTTTCTAAGTTATAATTTTTTGAAAATTATTAAGGAATTTCTCCTTAGGCCCTTCTCAAAAGTAAGGCTAGAGTCAAAATGGCGAACCGATGATGCAAAAAGGCATTTTTGGCCATAAAGAAAGCATGTGCAAAATTTCATCCAAATCAAAAAATATAAAAATGAAATTTGGGAAAAAAGTTGTCATTTTCTGTGGAACCGCTTATCTGTGAAATGTCGCCCAATAATTAGCACGTAAACTCTGGTGCCGCCACGTTTATTGTGCTACTTACATCGTGCTCTTTCCTCGGTGTTCACAAGATACAACATTGTTTGTTCTTAGCATGATGAACACGGTCAGAGACATTAAAACCATTTATTTTTAACAGGCTTTCAGATCTGTAACTCTGGTTCTCAAAAATGGCAAATTCTTAGAATCGGAATTCTCAGAGACATTAAAAAGGAATTTACTTAAGGTTAAGATGCATTGAATCCAAACCTCGAATTTTCAAGAGCACAAATCAAGAGAACCAGGCAACCGTTTGTGCTGAAAATTTAACTCACTGGTTACCACCAGTGAGTGACAAGTGAGTTAAATATTTAGCACAAACGATTGTCTGATTCTCTGGATGTGTGCACTTGAAAATTCGAGGGTTGGCTTCGATGCATTTCCACCTTAAGAAATTCTTAAAGTATTAGCATTTGTGACTTATTACGAAAAGCGTAACTTCAACGATCGATTTTTCATTTCAAAGATTTTCGTTTTTATCAAATTCCCCGGCCGGGAGAGTGTTTTCCAACTTTTTTTTCCGATTCAGTATAAATCAATCATCGCCATTCTTTATGCTGCAGTGCACTGCCCATATTTGTAACATTCGACAAAAGTAGGCATTGAGTAAATGGGATACCAAGTTTGCATTTTATTGCAGTATGGGAGGGAACTGATATTTTAAAAAATCACTAGGAATTTACAAGTGCTTTTTTGAGGCTGAAATTTTGTACAACTCTTATCGCTTATTGAGTGAATAGTCAGAAAAAAATTCTGATAGAAATTTCGTTGCCACTGCATTATAAGGCTCATGTATAATCTCAATGTGACTGTTATGCGGTTACAATTGCCAATGTGACAAAACAACTTGGTATTTTTTTTCGAATTTTCTAGAACAATCTCACAGATTTTAGTAAGTGGATCGAAAGTATTTGTTATTTGATGACTCTCCCCGTTATTAACTCGAAATTGTCAAAAATGTCGAATGTGACTGTTATGCAGTTATGGGCAGTGCAATAAGTGACGAAAATCGTTTGATTTTCATATACGTACCTAAAGGAAAAATCAACGAAGAGAAATCAGATATGCCAGTATGATACTTAATGCAAGAATTGCAAGGAAGATCCCCTACTGAACAATTTAATTTTAAAATTCTTGAAAACATCCTCAAACAAGTATACACAGGTGTACCGTTTTGTCTCAAATTCCGGACATGGTTCATATTCCGAAAGGGGGTCATTTCAATTAAAAAAGAATGGCATTTTCACCATTTTTAAATTCAGAAAACTTAAATCATAGAAAAATTAATTACACTGCGGAACACGTTTTTGTCTTTCAAATTTTAAGAAATCCTCTTGAAAATCTATCATTGCATTACACATAGCAAGAGCAATGCAACGATAAATAGAGCAATAAAACTGGTGTTGGGGCAGGATCGTGGTTTCCGGCTGGGATTGGGCTCCCACACGGACAGGGTTGGACACTACCGGGGGTGGTCACTATCGACGGAATTGGGCACCACAAGATTCACCACTTAAACAACTTTTCTCTTCTCTGGCACTTCAACTCACTTTATTTCGCTTTAAGATCGGTTAACTTTACTTCTCGAAGATTCGATTTCAACTGACTAAAATTTATTGTCTTACATCTACTTTTAACCCTACGTTGTGTGAAATAATTCCATTTTGAATATACCATAAACTCTACCATAAATTTAAATATTTCAGGCTGCTGTCAGTCTCACTGACAGCATGGCATACCTGCTTTAAGCAGCTTCCAGTTTTGAGAACTGTCATCGCCGCCACCTGAAATTCCTGAATTTCACTACCTGACTCCTATCATAACAAACCAATTCATTCAAGGAATTCAATGATACAATTTTGTTGACATCAGAATTTTAGGCATCATTCGTATCTTCAAAGGGCAGCAAGCAAATCTTGGTGATTGGGCGACGGATAATCCCTCTGCTGGTTCGCAGGTCCACAACTCGGATGAGTCCATCTGGTCCAGGGATGACATTGACGATTCTCGCTAACGGCCACTTCACAGGAGCGAGAAACTCATCGACGACGACGACCATTCTTCCGGCTTGTATCTCTGTGTTCGGGTTGATTCGTTTGCTTTCTTTTTGCAGTTCCTGTAAATATTCCGCTTGCCATTGGTGCCAGAATTGTTGGACACGATGACGAAGACCTCGGTAATGATCCAAGCGATGGATGGGAATTTGGCTGCAGTCATCTTCGGGGATAGCAGACGGCGTTGTCCCGATGAGGAAGTGTGCCGGGGTGAGGACGGCCAAATCATTCGGATCTTCGGTGAGCGGTGTCAAAGGACGTGAATTCATCGCAGACTCGATCTCTGCTAGTGCTGTTGACATTTCTTCGAAGGAAAGTCTTGAATCGCCAAACTGCCGGTGCAAGTGTCTCTTGGCAACCTTCACTGCCGCCTCCCATAACCCACCGAAGTGTGGGGCTTTCGGTGGAGTCATGTGCCATTGGATGCCCTGGTTTGCGCAGAAGGTGGCGACATTCCCGGACGATTCTTCCTCCTGTAGCAGTTGATACAACTCTCGCAGTTCATTTCGAGCACCCTCGAAGTTTTTTCCGTTGTCGGAATGGATATGCGCAGGACAACCTCTACGAGCGATGAATCTTCGGAGTGCGGTGATGAATGCTGGAGTGGATAAATCACTGACAAGCTCAAGGTGTACTGCTTTGGTGACGAAGCAGACAAAGACGCTGATGTAAGCTTTCGTCGGTGATGCTCGCTTGTGGATCGCTCTTAAGTAGACTGGTCCGGCGTAGTCTATGCCAGTGATGGAGAACGGACGACTCGGGGTGACCCTCTGCATTGGAAGCTGTCCAGTCTGCTGCTTGGCGGGAACGGGCGATGCACGAGCACAGCGGTAGCAGTTTCTCATGACGGTATTAACTACACGTCGTCCTTGTATGGGCCAATATTCTTGGCGGATGGCTGCTAGTGTAACACGGCCGCCACCGTGGAACAATCTTAGGTGGTAATGTTTGGCAACTAACCGTGTAAGTGGATGGGAACTAGGAAGGAGGATGGGGTGTTTGGTAAGATAGGGCTGCTCAGATAGACGCAATCTACCTCCGACTCTGAGGATTCCATCCGGATCGACGAACGGACTCAATAGGCGCAAGCTTGAATGTTTGGATACCGGCTTCCCCTTCCCCAAGTACCTTATCTCTTCTGAAAACGCATCAGTTTAGGCTAATTTGATTAGTAACATTCGGGCTATCGACATTTCTCCCACAGTGATCGATTTTGGTATTGAATCCAATTCGGGTTGAGATGACATTGACACTTTGCGTCGGCAAGCATTGACAAAGCGAAGACAGTATGCTGTCACTCTAATAAGGCGATTGTAGGAGGATGACGTGTTGAAAATTGGATTCGCTACGGGTTGGTTTTGGATCGCCGCCACCATCTTTCGCCGTTCCAGAAAGTCTTCAGGTGCACTCAGCTGTCCCATTGTAACTGGCCATGCTGTTTCAGGATATTTCAGCCACGATGGTCCACAATGCCACAGATCGCTGTTAAGGAAATCGTCCATCTTCATTCCTCTGGTGATAAGATCAGCAGGATTGTGTTTGCCAGCGACGTGATGCCAACTAGATCCCTGTGTGGTGTTCTGAATTTCGGAGACCCTGTTGGCAACAAAGGTGTTCCAGGTGTACGGAGGTGAGCGTAGCCATTCCAGGGTGACTGTCGAATCGGACCAAAAGAAGGATGCGGAGATTGTCATATCGAGTGCTACGACCACTTTTTGGTGCAGCTGTGCAGCGATGACGGCAGCGGACAATTCCAATCGGGGGAGAGAAATTCTTTTTAGGGGAGCCACCTTAGATTTGGCAGCAATCAGCTGAATCTTAGTTTTGCCATGGGAGTCGGTGGATCGCGCATAGATGCAAGCGCCGTAGGCTTGCTGGGATGCATCCGCAAATGTGTGCAATTGAACGGAAGCATTTGGTAAGAAGGCAAAACGGTCAGTTCGGTAGGAAACGATTTTCGGTAATTCGGTGCGGTAGCTGTCCCATTTTGCTCGCATGGTGTCAGAAATCTCCTCGTCCCATCCGCAGGGTTGCAGCCAGAGCTCCTGCAGTAGCATTTTGGCTTTTATGACTATCGGAGCTGTGAGTCCCAGCGGATCGAAATGCTTCGATACTGCTGATAAAATTGACCTCTTTGTGGGCGGGCCATTACCAAGCTCGGGAGCGGAATCAAAGCGCAGTTTATCGGTTCCTGGCTCCCAACTCACTCCAAGTGCCTTCGTGGATTCGTTGTTGTCCAATTTCAGGGTTGGCTGGGTACCAATTTGTGATGGGTCGAGTCCATCTAAAACTTTGGGATTGTTCGATGTCCACTTTCGTAGTTGGAAGCCCCCTTTGGCCAGCAACTCGTCCAGCTCCTCTCGGGTTTGGATTGCCTCTTCTTCCGTGTTCGCTCCCCCTATGTAGTCGTCCACGTAAAATCCCTTTTTAAGCGCTGGTCCACCGCGTGGGTAGGCGCTTCCTTCGTCTGCCGCCAGCTGCTGCAACGTTCGGGTGGCCAAGAATGAGGATGGAGCCAACCCGTAGGTAACTGTTGCCAACTCATAGGTTTCAATTGGTTCGTTCGGATGAAATCTCCAGAGGATTCGTTGCAATGGGGCATCGTCAGGATGGAGTAACACCTGCCGGTACATTTTTGCTATGTCCGCGACCAGTGCTATCGGATATTTTCGGAATCTGATAATGAGGGTCAGTAGTTCGTCCTGCACAATTGGACCTACTTGGAGGGCATCGTTGAGGGAATATCCGGTGGATGTTTTGGCCGATCCATCAAACACTACACGGACCTTTGTCGTAGTGCTGGCCTCTTTTAGGACGGCATGGTGGGGTAAATAGTGCACCTGATGTGGTTCGATTTCGCATGGTGGGACAAGTCGCATGTGACCGAGAAACAGGTACTCCGACAAGAAAGAGTAATATTCATCCTTCAGATGTGGTTCTCTGCCCAGTCGTTTTTCGAGTAAATGAAAACGTCGAAGAGCTGCGGATTTCGATTCGCCGAGCATATGATCGAAATTCTCCCGACGAGGCAGACGGACGACATATCTTCCCTCTGGAGTGCGGGAAACATGGGACGAGTAATGGGTTTCGCATTGTTGTTCTTCTACGGAGTAATTTGGCTGATTTTCGACTTCTTCGATGCGCCAAAAGCGCTCTAGTGCTTCATGGAGTGGATCGGAAAGTGAGACGTGACATGCTACGGGGGGCGATCTGAGGGTTTTCTGATTCCTACCGGTGACAATCCAACCAAACACGCTTTGAATGAGGGCGGGATTTTCACCTTCTTCGATACGGGGACCAGGGTTGACATAGGTGAAAAAGTGCTCTGCTCCGAGGAGCATATCGATAGCACCGGTCTTGTTAAAGGTAGGGTCAGCCAAAGGGAGATCATTTGGGACACGCCAGCCTTCGGCAGGAGATGACACAACAGGCAAGTCAATCGTAATGCGGGGCATAACGAGGAAGTCGAGTCCGAGTTCGAAGTCAGAATTTCTCGATTGGATAGTGGCACTGACGGAGTGATTCACGCTCGAGGAGGACTCACCGACACCGAACACAGGGATGTTGATTTTTCTCCGCTTTAGTCGTAGAAGTTGGCATAGACGATCGCTGATGATATTGGATTGCGATCCATTATCCAATAACGCTCGTGCGGGGTGTTTTTGTCCATTGCAATCGAGCACCATCAACACAACGGTCGAAAGCAAAACATTCGCGTTTGATGTTTGTGAGGAATGGGTTGTCTGGGCAGTGACAGCATTCGTGGATGTGGGTGATCGTTTGGTGCTATTTATTATAGCATCTTGCTTGACGATGGGCTTAGGTGTGTATGCTGCTGTGTGCGAGGTGGTGGATGGTTGATCGGCATTTAGTGGGTGGTAACCGGGGTGAAGCAATGAATGGTGTCGTTTTTTGCAATGACGACAGGAGAATTTCGATTGGCAATTGCGAGCGAGGTGGTCTTGACGAAAGCAATTGAGGCAGAGGTGATGTTCATTGACAACTTTGAGGCGATCAGCGATGGACATTTTTTCGAATCGTGGACATTGGAAGAGTGGATGGTGTTGGTCGCAAGAATAACATTTTCGGAGAGTGGCTTCGGTTACAGCATGGGAAACGGTTTTATGAAACGGTGGGCGGCGAAACATAGTTGGTTGTTGATTGGATGTTGGCTGCGCTTGGTGATTCACCGACATGGATTCAAGTACGCGGATGCGTCGCTGAAGAAAATCAATGAGACAACTGTAGTCGGGGTTTGTGGCTGTCGTAGCGAAGTCTTCCCAAGCCTTTTGAGTGTTGTCGTCGAGTCGGAGGCATAGGAGATGCTCCAACATAGTGCTCCACGAATCGATTGGTTCACCAAGTTGACGGAGGGTTTTAGTGTGACGCTCATATTCGTCGACGACTGAATGAAGTGCAGCGGCGGACTCTTTCTTCATTCGCGGGCAATCGAGGAGGGCTTGCAAGTGGCGTTTCTTAAGAAGGTAGTCGTTAGCGTAGCGAGAGACGAGGGTTTGCCATGCAATGGCGTAGTTGACGGAGCTAATACCGATCGATTCTATGAGTTGGGCCGCTTCTCCTTTTAGAGCAGCGCGGAGATAGTGGAATTTTTGTATGTCGTGAACTTCGGGATTGGAATGAATCAGGGCGACGAATGTATCATGGAATGGTAGCCACTGATTATAGTCGCCGTCAAACTCCGGTAGGGATATGGTTGGCAATTTGATACCGGACAGTCCGGAAGTAGACGATTGGGGGATTGCGTTCGTTGTAGGAGGTACATTGGGGAGGAATGATTGCAGAGCAGCTTTGATTTGGAAATAGCGGGTTTCGTTATGGGAACGGAAAGTGAGGTTTTGTGCCATACCTTGATTGGTTAGTTCCATGTCCTCGAGTTGGGTTTGAACTTCTTCTAGTCCCATCCACACGGTATCGAGGTTCTCGAGACGTAGTTTCACCTGACCTCGGTCCCGTTCCGCCACGTATTTCTCGACGAACTGTTCTGCTCGTCCCAGCGCAGCGATGAGAGTGGTACGGCGGTTGATGAGCTGCTGTCTCGAACGTTCTTCCGCCATTGCGGAGTCGAGTTGCACTGGATAGGGGATACAGAGAAAGACCCGGTAGAGCCGGACAAGCGGAGTAGAGATGTAGGAACGGTACTAACCTTCTCAAGGCTAGATTTAAGCCTTGTATTTTATTCGAATCTGCTTACGAAACCGGCGTAGTAGGTCCTCGGATGAAAATCGGTAGACGGATGGCAATGGCGTAGCTTACTTGCTAGCAGCGACAGCTGAACGGTTCCAGAAGGTTCGGCGAAAACTCCGGAACGAATAGGAGAAAAACAGGAAAAAATCTCAAGGCACCCGCGGTAAACTTCTGCGCACTTCGGATTTATACGTACCGAGTGCCTAATTGAATTAGGCCTTGTATTAAAGAATTCAATCGGGAACTCCGGAGAAGCTTCTCGATGGCGGGTGGGCACAATAGGATCCGGGGAAGATGACGATCTTATGAATGCCGTCGGGGCACACAATGGTGCGGAACGATGGCGGAAGATAGCGTCGGGGTCCGTAGTATGATGGCGGGAATTCTGGGAAGAAACCTGATCCTGGTCACGGCACCAAGATGTTGGGGCAGGATCGTGGTTTCCGGCTGGGATTGGGCTCCCACACGGACAGGGTTGGACACTACCGGGGGTGGTCACTATCGACGGAATTGGGCACCACAAGATTCACCACTTAAACAACTTTTCTCTTCTCTGGCACTTCAACTCACTTTATTTCGGTTTAAGATCGGTTAACTTTACTTCTCGAAGATTCGATTTCAACTGACTAAAATTTATTGTCTTACATCTACTTTTAACCCTACGTTGTGTGAAATAATTCCATTTTGAATATACCATAAACTCTACCATAAATTTAAATATTTCAGGCTGCTGTCAGTCTCACTGACAGCATGGCATACCTGCTTAAAGCAGCTTCCAGTTTTGAGAACTGTCAACTGGTTTTGAAAATTGGTAAGACGGTGATGGTTTACCTCTGCAATATGTTCTTTGAATCTTATTTCTAGAGTTCGTTTTGTTTGTCCTATATAGATTTTATTACAATGGGGGCATGAAATTTTATATACTCCTGCTCTATTCAGTTTATTAATTCTATCCTTTGTTGTACTAAATCTAGATTTAAGCTGACTACTCCTACTGCTGAAAACCAATTCTACTCCATATTTTCGAAATTTCTTAGCCTAAGGCTTTGTAATCTTGCTATCAACGTTCACCGCTACTCTTTTTAAATCCTCTTTTTCGGCAGTAAGTGTTGTCATACTTTTTCTATATTTTTCCCTTGCTCTCTTATCTATTACTGCATGTATTGTACTATTCCTATATCCGTTAAGCCTAGCCGTCTCAAAGATAGAATCCAGTTCTTTTGATTTTCCAGTTTCACTTGAAGGAAGGGTTTGCATTCTATGTATCATATGATGAAAAGCCACCATTTTATGTTGATAAGTGTGGTTGGATGTACTCGGAATAACTCGCATAGTATTAGTTGGATTCCGGTAAATTTCAAATTCAAACTGAGACGATTCTCTAGTAATTAGCAAATCCAAAAAAGGTAGTTTATTATCCTTTTCCTCTTCATGAGTAAATTTTATAACATTGTGGATACTGTTAATTGCCTCTAACATTTTTGGCAAATAATCCTTTTTGATAATGCTAAACACATCATCTACATATCTCCACCAACGCTGTGGTAACAATTCTTTCATTTTCTAAATTCTTTCAAAATTGGCCATAAACAACTCGCTCAAAAATGGAGACAATGGATTACCCATAGGTGCACCTTTTGTCTGTTTACAAAAATTACCACGGAAGCTAAAATAGTTCTCTTCCATACAAAGTCGGGTTAATTTGATATAATACCGAACTTTGTTTTTCCAATTTGACTCATTGTGTTGGTTAAGTAGCCATTCTTCCAAAAGGTTTATGGCTTCTTTAACTGGCACACTAGGATATAATGCTTTAACACCAAAAGAAACCGCAATTTCATCATCTTGAATATTCAAAGTTCATGTAGAGACTTATATGCCTTTATTTTCCGATATGGAGTGTAGTCCCGCATTGAAAAATCTGAATCTCTATATTTTACCACAACATTTTTAAACAAAGTGTGTTGAATTTTGACGTATTAAAATGATACTGTAATTATGTAGCCAAATTAACCGTTGTTTACATGAAAATAAATTTGATTTACTTGTTTTCAAATGTTTTAATATCTGAGTGTAATGTAATGCTAGGAGCAATCCTGTAGAAATTTGAATGATTAAACTAACAAAATAAAGGTCCAAAACATCATCAAACAGAAATATTAAGTATATAGAAGGAGCAGGAAGATCGATCAACACGAGCGTTATTTATTTCTCAGTACATTTTCCAAACAATGCTCACCTTACTCGTTGAACTCGTTGAAGGTCGCTCCTACAGCTGTCGCCGTTCAAGGTCGTTTCCCTTTGTCCAAATCGGCTTCGGTTCGCTCCCGTCAAACAATCATTCGACAGCGTCCAACGTCGTTTGAGCACTTGCGTATACGAACACTGCTACTTCCACCCGAATCACTCGCTCGCCACTTGCTTCGCCTACCAACAACATGCACCGTGACAATACATCAAAGCTTTGACGTCATCCGGCAGAGCACTAATCTTCTGTAAGGGTATGCGATATGGATTTTTTCCATGTCGATACGAAACGAAACGATACGCGGAATATCTTGCGCTGATAATGACGAAACGAAACGAAATTTAAAAATGTTTCGTGTAACTCGATACGAAATCAAATATCTCACGGAATTTTTCGAAACGAAACGAAATTTTTGAATTTGTTTCGCGGAATACACGTTTAAGTTTTTTTCTTGTCAAAAGCTGGAAATTCGACCATAGGTATAAAAAACGTATTTTTAAATCCTCTACCATATGGAAACCTTAGTGTTGCTCAGCGGAATCCTCACATGTTTTGGTAAGACTCTTTTCTGTTTGTTTGAAATTTTCTGAATAACTTTATAAGGTTTCATTTCAACATATCTGACATTCACACAAGGAAATGAGTGGGTTTAATTTAAATGTTACAACTAAGAAGTGGGTCGAAAAGCAGTTACAAACATTTAAAACAATCTCAAAAATATTGAGAGGAGCCCAAAATTAATTTGATTTTTAGAAATGCCTTACAATTTTTTTAATCATGTGGATGTGATGTTATGCTAATATATACCATAAAACATGAAATAATGATATTCTTTTTTTACTGTACTGTATGCTTTGTGGCATGAATGAATCGACACAAGTCGATAAGTGATTATGAAAACATTAAACTGAGAAGCAGACTCTGTCCCAGTTGGAACATAACGCCAGAAAGAAGAAGAAAAATAAGTAGAACATAGGAATCACTGGAATATTTGCTTTAGTATTTGCTGGAGTATTGAATTAAATTAAATTGTAAAGAATCCATCTACACATACCTAAGAAATCAATCAAGATAAATTTAAAAGAACTGCAAAAGTTATAAACTCCAAGAGATATTGCGGCAGCAACTTAACCAGGATTGCCTATTGGTGTTAATTTAGAAGTTCCTAATATTTTTTTTTGGAAAAGCCTTGATTAACTGTGAATTAATTCTTGGAGTGATCAAATTTGGAGAAAGCAAACTTTTAGAGTAAACCTTGTAGAAAATAATAAAGTTATTTCTATCATTTTGAAGAGCAAATACTGGAGAAATTATCCTATTCCAAAATCTGTGAAGGAATTTCTGGACGATTTCTGGAAGAATTAAGGATTGTCGATAATATCTTATTTTCAGATTCTTTGTTTAAAACTGACTACAAAATCACATTTTCACTCAATTTCGTGCCTCGAGAGTATTTTAAATATATTCAAAAATATCGAAAAAAAAAAAGCTTTGAACCTGTACTACATAGCTTAGAGGAACCGCAAATAAGGCTGACAAGTTCACCCATGTACGTTCAGACAATCCGTCTTTCAATGAGCTAAATTTAATGTTTGGCTCATTTTTTTTCTCGGGATTTAGATGATTTAGATGTGCGAAAATCGAAAAAAAATGTTGCGCTTTTCCATTGTGAAATACCCTAGGTACCCCACCAAACTTGAATCTATATCCGGAACCAATTTTGATGGTCCATGCAATGCATGAATCAAATTTATAACTGATTTGGCGAAACTAGAGAATTTTGAAACTTGATGTCGGTATTGAAAAGGTTAAGACTTTTGCCTTGCGGCATTTGGCTTCTATACTTGTAGTGATATATTATCAATATTCGCATTTTTTTTATTGGAGGTCGTGAGGAAATTTTTATATCTTGTAAATAAAATAAAAAATAATATGTTAATCAGTCCACAGTCCGGGAAGTCTGCCTTCTGCGCCTACGGTAGTCAGTATTTATAGCTCAGAAATCCCGTAGGTATGAACAAGTAAAAGGTACCAAAATCATAAGGAATATCACTTGAGATAGGTAGACATTATAGTCCTTTCCCCTTTAGAAACTTTCTAATAACTCTTCAAAAAGCCGCCTTCACGTTACAACAACTCATTCAAAGAACAATCGAAAATATACCCAAAAAATTCCAAAACTGTAACTTCAAATGACTACAACAACAAATTCAAATCATTCATGCTGCTCTGCTCAACATTATATTTGTCAACTTCGTCAACACTAAAGAACAATTTCGTCCATCTCAATATAGCAATCGCTTCACAAAAAAAAAACAACTATGTTCACAATATACGACAATTTTGTCAGCTCTGAAGTACAATTTAGTTCAACTCAAATTGGTAATAACTCAAATAAATAAAATTGGTAATTTCACCACACTCAAATTAATAAAATTGGTAATTTCACCACACTCAAATAAATAAAATTGGCAAACTCGCCACCTCAAAGAAAAACGATAATCGCCAAGACACGTTTCCATGATCCTCGTCGCCACTTTTATATCCTGTAAATAAAATAAAAAATAATATGTTAATCAGTCCACAGTCTGGGAAGTCTGCCTTCTGCGCCTACGGTAGTCAGTATTTATAGCTCAGAAATCCCGTAGGTATGAACAAGTAAAAGGTACCAAAATCATAAGGAATATCACTTGAGATAGGTAGACATTACAGAAATTATGTCACGTTATAAGAGGAGAGAGGAGTTGGTGGTGTGGTACAGCGTGAATAAACCTAGATTCACTTTTCGATAAAAAATAATGTATGCATCTTCCTTGTTTAAGGTGAATATAAATCGAAGGCATACCTCAGAATTTCAAGAGCACAAATCTAACGAACTCGACAGCGGTTCAAGCTGAACACTTGATCGATTGGCCATCGAATAACCAATCGATAGAGTTTTCAGCTTGAATGGACGTCTGGTTCTTTAGATTTGTGCTCTTGAAGGTTTGAGGTGTGGCTTTGGATCACCCAAATCAACGCGATTTTTTACGGCGATAGCGACAAACAATCGCTGCGATTTCGCTGCTACATATAGAATTTTTTTACACAACAACGAGATCGCGGCGATTTTTTGTCGCCATCGCGGAAAAAATCGCGTTGATTTGGGAGAGCTGATCTTATGCTAAGTGACGTCATAGCGGGAAAGCAAGAGAGAGAACTAATGCGCGCGCATCAATAATCTGCACCACCTGAGCAAATCCAGAACATCAGGGACTCACGCTCCGCAGCTTTTTTTACATTTGTGTACAAACAGTTTTTGCGATATATTAACGGATTTGCTCAACAGGACACGCGATGTTTCCCGGAGGAAACCGTGGTTTTGCTTTCTTCATTCTTATGGAAGATAACATTGCGGTAGTTCATCAAACGCAGTTGTTCCTTTCCTGGGCTATTCGCTGCGAGTAATTTAGGACAAATTGGCAATTTTGGAAATTTTACAATGCAGTGCAGTTTATCATATCCTGCGGACCAGTCAATACTACAGTCAGTGATGCATTTTGAACTGAACGCGAGCCAAAACTGAACGGAGCAAGTTCAATTTTTTCTCGAGAACGCAGTAGACAGTGATCTCCCGAGCCGGAGCCCACTGCTGCTCAGATCGCAATGCACTGCAATGGTAATCAAAGCATAGATTTAGGTTTTTAACAAGAAAAGATTTCCTGAATCAATAGTGAAACCAATTAAGTTTGAAATAAATATATTATGTCTTGCTTTGAGTACCTTTTAAACAACTTTAGCGCGGTAAGATTCCGTGAATGCTGGCAGCACAATCTGCGTTCAGTTTTTTGCTCACTAGCGTTCTAATTTTTGAACTGAACAATGAGCAAGCCTACTTGATCACTCCGTTCAACAAATTGAACTGGAACGCGAACTGAACGCGTTCAAATGCATCACTGACTACAGTCATCCAACAGTTATGGATAGCACACAGATATGGATCAAAGTTGGATTAAACGGAGAATATCTCATCAAATAGAGTAGCAATTACGCAGAACCTATTTTACCTACGCGAACCATAAATCTATACAGCATAGCAATCAACAATAACATGCTTAACCCGTATAGGCCTGAGTGGTAGCAAAAATTCTAAAACCCTCACTACTCAGCGAATTCTTAAGGGATTCAAATGATATTTTGTCAGTATACTGGCATACATTTCTAGTTTCTAGAAGTGGACAGAGGAACGCGGAAATATTCTTGTGGCCAGAGTTATTTCGGTGGGTCACTGGGTCAGGTCGGGTGAGAAGGGTACTGTGCGTTTGTGCCCCTGAAAGTAGGCAAATTTCAAACCACAGATAATTTACGGAATCGGCTATAATGTGGCCACTGCATGACGGAATTTTAAGAAAATTGCATCAATGTAAACCTTTTGAGAAACGATTGAAATGGATAAGTATGAGTTTTGCATTTGATTTATTCTACAAATGACCATTTTCGGGTCCCGGGACGCCTCAAACTTATGATAAAGTGGCCAATTTGTATCTGAACAACTGTGCCAAACTTGTGGGAACGCATTTTAGTGCACAATTATGTTTGATTTCTACTTTTCGACATTTGAAACGTTTTAGTATCCAACAATTCTACAGTCGGTTCTTCCGGGCATTACGTCCAAATGGCCACATCCGGTATATTTTAAACGGTGCAAAACTCTTCATTTATAATGTTGAATAGCAGATCTTAATGATTTATGCAAATTAAAATGATTGTCATTGAAAATAAATAAAGGTAACTTGGCATGTCCCAAAAAATAGCCCTTTTTTACCCGACTTGACCCAGTGACCCATCGGAATAACTCCGGCCACTGGAAAATTTCCGAGTTCCTCTGGCCACTTCCAGAAACTATATATGTGGGCCAATGAACTGACAAAAAATCATTTGAATCCGTTAAGAATTCGCTAAGCGGTGAGGGTTTCAGTATTTTTGCTTTCACTCAGGCCTGTACGGGTTAAACACTTTTGTTCCATTTGTAGGAAATTAAATTTCATACATATGCTTAGGAGCGTCGATTCATATTTGTGGGGCATTGAAACCCATACCACAGTTGGTCGGTGTTCAGACAGGCCGGAGTAGATGATATTTTGGCGTTCTAAAGATACGTTAAGGACTCAATCAAATGTGATTTTTCCTATGCTATTTTTATACAGATGTATCATCAAATAGATAAGTTCCATTATTACAGCAAATAACACAAATATTTGGATATTTCACATGCCTGGGAAAAGTTTTTCTGGAACCATGAAAAAACACTTGGTTCAGTCTGTCTGAACACCGACCAGTTATGAATCTAAGATAAGACGATTCCTAAAGAAACGCCAAAACGTATGCTTTCACTAGCACACCATTCGTTTGCCTCGCAGATAATTTGCTGTTATAGTGTTCTGATCCATGATATGAATCGATTTGATCCGTAATACGGACCCATTTTTGACTGTAGCTAGGAGTAGAAGCGAACGCTTTGCCTTTTTTTGTTCGAAATTAAACTCGAATTTCGCGAAATTCCGTTTTATTCCGTTTGTTTTCAATTTTCCGTGGAAATATTTTAACAATTTGGCGAAACGAAACGAAATAGCAAAATACAAATTTCGCCTGTGAGAGTTCCGTGGAATTCCGCGGAATTTCGTTTCGAAGCGTATTTGACGGAATCATTCGGTATTTCGCATACCCTTAATCTTCTGCCGCTTGTAGCACTATACCGCTCATGAACTCAACGTGAATCCCGTTTCAATACACGCCTAAAACACAATGACAGCACTAACGGATTACACTTTGGGTAGCACGACACGACACCACACGACACAAGGACGAGGACGCACGCTTCCGGTCACGGTGTTCCGACTTCCGGAATCAATCCAAACCGCCCAATCGACCCGTGAAGAAAACCGTAATTCACACCCGCACACACAAATTTCACAACCAAAAAGGGACGACGGTAATAATTTTCGCACCTCACACCACGAAGTGCACGCGATCGATTCGTTGCCGCGCGAAACCGAAAAGCGCAATTGGGTGCACTCAATAGATATCTAGTCGGTTTTTGAATTCGGTTAGTTGGTCGTTAGTAGTTTTGTGATGACCCGTTGGAGATGCTGACGAGGACACGATGACCGAAAAAAGAACATGAGCAGCACGTGTCGCGAGATGTGTTCGTCATTAGGCCGGCCACGAGGTACGGTGCCAAAAACTTACATCGTCACAGTTATTCATAGTGGGTATGGCAATTCGGATTTGGATTAGGGCCATCATCAGACCAGACTGTGAGGAATGTAATTTATCACCGCTCGTGCACACTTTTTGAAAGCCGGTCAAGTGCATCGTCGTGACCAAGAAAAGAGATTCGATTGGCGTGTTTCGCGTTTCAATGCTTGATTGCATTTATGCTTTTCTTGCTTCGAAGTGGATTGAAAGGTTATTTTTTTATCATGTTCAAAAAATTCAAGTGGAGATACCGGGGATTGAACCCGGGACTTCTCACATGCGAAGCGAGCGCTCTACCACTGAGCTATATCCCCTCATACAATTGGGCAAAAGTAGTATTCTGAAATTGAACGTGACATCATAACATGATAAAAACAGGACAATTGAGATGGGTAGGTAGTCTCGAGCTCAAATCGTACTCAATTTTGTGTAACTATACTTAAGTGTGTAGTTGTTAAAATCAGTTTATTTTGTATATCACAGAATAAATTAGAAATGGAGCTCAGTGAATTCCAAGAAAGTTTTTTTTACAATACAATACGAATTCCGATGCTACTAAACTCCCACCTCCACACATGCCAAGGGAAATTGCATTCGTCAAATATCATAGCACAAAGGGATGGCCAATAAATCAGCTTCAAATTGAAATTAATTTCCCTGTCCGCTATAAACACTCAGCTGAGGGCTTGAGTGAGTGGTCCCACGGTCGCTTCAGCGTATCGCTCTCTGTGTGTGGCTGACTAATGCCGCCTCTTCGCTCAAGTCAGTCCCATGGAGTCAGCTCCACGCTACTTGAATTGAGTTTAAAATATGGATGCCATATAGGTCGCGTTACGTTCGCTCGAGTCAACTCGAGTTAACCCTATTCCAACGGCCGTCTACGTAGGTACCTACATCTAATATCTTCCATTTGCTTGCTGTTACCGGGAGTCCCGTACCAAGTCAAGTCGTGTGTGACGTCTTCTTCGCCGGAAAGCTGACCAGGCCAGGTCAAAGCAGTTGTTAGTGCTGTTGCACAATCCATCTATCCCATCCTCGGAGGCGGCAGGCAGCGCCATAAGTCTGCTGACGTCTTTCGCTACCATGGTGCATCATTACGTGCCCCGTTGGAACTAATTTCGTTACTCTATGCTGAATGGTTGTAAATTTTATGTACATACATATCCACATTTTTGCCGGCACTTAGTTGCGTCTTCTGGATGCCGTAGTCGTCTTGACGATGGATGATGCTTTGCTCCTACAGTGTAGTAAGCTCAATCTACATTCTCGTATACCGAGAATTATAAAATGGGAACAAGACTGATGAGGAAAAGTCATCTTATCTCCGTTTGAGCACATGCTGAAACGAATGACGTGTTTTCCATAAACTTACCCGACAAACTTCGTGATATCACGCTCCAGTTTTCGACAAATCGACCTCTGCGCCGCACAAAATGTACAACATTTGCTGAAATTTGCTACACTCCATAAACCGATATCTCGGCACGGGCAGCACATTTCTCCGGGCAATATGAGCCCCGTTTTCATTCATAAACAACCGCCGCCGCAAAGGCTCGGAAATTGAACACCCGCTAGTAAAACCTATACGGTTCCTGCCAAACGGCGCACAGTGGGAGAAATAGGCCTAAACCGGTACTTAATTTATGCGGCCTATTTGCAGTTCTTTTATAACATCTATGAAAAATGACAAAGAACCGAATGGTGACAGTTTCATTGGAAACTGTCGAATGTAATTGCCCGTTTCGCACCACGCTACTTGAATTGAGTCGAATGTAATCGCCCTAAAAATCAAATTGAACTGATTGCGGCCAACGCAATCTAAGCATTATTCATTATTCATGATTCATTAGCCCTGAAAGTGTGATTGTTTTTTTTTTCAAGAATATTAAACTGATGAAAAAAGTTAAAAAATGTATTTCCTGACGTAGAATCATCTATAGAATATGGTAATCCAATTATACTAATAAATAAATGCCCCGTTTGCCCCATTTTGTGCTAAAACATGGTTTTCTTTTAATTGGTAATATTACAATGCATCTTAAAATTAAAATCATTTTCATTCCATATGTAGAACAAATTAGGGATTAAAAATTATTTGAACTGATTCACTATAAGAACAAAACCAGAAAATCGTATCCGCTAAAGTTTCCTACGGCTTTTCAAAAATAGTGCATTGGACATTAGAGAGAGAGATGGATGGAATGAGGTTTTAAAATAGTATTCACTCGCCTAAAAGTGAGATTTCATCATAACATAAGCAACAAGTCATCAACAAAAGGCTTTTATTTTTCAAGCCTTTTCCTATGATTAAATAAAACTGACTACTTGTTACTGAGATCTTATTTTTTGGCGGTAGCTGTTAATACCTGTAAAAAACACCTATTTAAAATTTTATTTTTCCAATATTTGCTGATATATTTCAGATCATGTATCCTCGTTGAAGGTACTGCACAGATACAGTACGCATTGAGAGTTCTTCCAACAAAATGGTTAGGTTTGGATGGATCTCAGATTCGATTGACGAAGTTACCGCAACAGCTCAGAAATAATTTGAATTTTACATAGCAGAAAATTCACAATATTTCAAATTTTTTTCGTTATCGCATACATCTAATTTTATGGAGAATAGCATTACTTTGATTTGAAAATATGTTGAAAACAATTACTATTTTTATTACCTTTACTACCGATACTTTCAGCCTGAGGTGTTGAAAACAATCAGTTCTACTGGAAAATGGTACTCTGCAAACCTATTCGTCTTTTCAAATCGATCATCTTTGCAGAGAAGAAAAATTGCTCTTAATGTGTTCATAGTAAAATATGGCTTAAGGACATTTCGTCGAATGACATTTGGTCGAATGACGTTTGGGCGAATGAAATTTGGTCGAAAGTACATTTGGTTGAAAGGACATTTGGTCGAATGGACATTTGGCCGAATTGTTTTGGAGCATTTTTTTGCTGGAATGACGTTTAGTTGAACGGAAAGCTTATTTTTAAATTGTCCATTAAAATGGCTTTAGGACATTTCGTCGAATGACATTTGGTCGAAAGGACATTTAGTCGAATGGAAATTTGGTCGAATGGCTTTAGAACATTTATTATGATCGAATGATGTTTAGTTGAACGGTAATTTAGTGGAAAGCTTATTATGCATTTATTGAAAGACCATTTGGGAAAATTGATTATTATTTTCTAAATTTTGCAAAGTTGATAAGATAACGTATTCTTTGAAACAATCTGAAACATTATATGTTGAATAAAAAATGGGAAATTTTATGTAGTCTTAAATTTAAATTTCCTACACTTTTTTATTTGTGATTTGAATTTATGTCAAAATCTAGGATTTCAATAATTATTCAAATGAACTTTTTAGTGTTATTTTTGTACATTCACAGATACACTTCGCTCTAGTGAATTATTCTTTTAAAATATCATCATTCTTTGAAAAACTGCTCGACAAGTTATTTCATACCTCAACGATGTGAACATTATTTATTCTTTATTTATTATTCTTTTGAATAATATATCGTTCTTCGTAATGAAGGTCAGCTCATCTGATGGAAGCATTTGGAGTGTTTGCTCGGGAAACTTGCTTTTGATTCCGGGTTTTGCAGCTCACGGACATGGGTAAGATTTTTGAATGCGGAAGTCAGAATTAAAACGGCATGAAAAAATGCTTCATGGTGAAGTAAATGTTAAATGTTGGTGATTCTACTTATGGCCAATTGGCTTATTGTGACTTCTACCTTAATAAAATTCCACAAGCAAATATATTGCTTTGCTGACAGTGTTGATGACCTCGGGTGAATAACAGAGTTTGCAGAAGAAAATTTGGATTATTAAAAAAATGGTGCTAAGTGTAAGGGAATACGAGTTGACTGAGGTGACAAAAGTTGGCTTGTGTCCATTTGAGATCAGCTTATCTCGAATCGCAGAACATGCTTGAACGAAAGAGCTGCAGGAAAAGTCAAAAACGTAAGAGGTTGATCAATATGTTGGAACAGCGTCCATCAAATTGAATAACAAAATTTTGCTAGTCGCATATAGATTGTTGGTAAAATGGCTGATACTTTTTCAATAATTCGATCACTCTTGTATTAGCGACAAAATGCTGATCTCGACGGTAGTCAGACTAAACGTTAAACTTTGTTTCCATACTTTATAGATTCGAGCACTATCCTTTCCACGAAATGTCGGGTCGACCAAATATCATATGCTTTCTGTTGCAACTAAACCTTTTCGGCCAAATGTCCATTCGACGAAATGTCCGTTCGACCAGATGTACTTTCGACCAAACGTCATTCGACTAAATGTCATTCGACCAAATGTCTTTCGACCAAATGTCATAGATTCCATTAAAATATCACTTCGTGGAATTAATTATTGTTTTCTAAGATTTGCAAAGAGTGCTTCGTGAAGCCCAAGCAGGACAATTCGGTTTTACGTCGTCCGATAGATTTTGCTCACGGTTTCGCGCGTGTTTTCGTCGCTGGAGATTTTTATCCTGTTTTGGAGCTTCTTGCTGGGTAGGTATTTGGGAAGGCACAAGCAAGACGGTTTGTTTTCGGGACGCCACGAAGTTTTGCTGTCAGTGTCAGTTTTGTGTTCAGTCGAGGATGGATTACCAACTGGTGAGTTCGTTTCATGCTTGTGATAACACATTTTTTCTTGAAAGCGTAACCTTTGAGTAATATTAAAACAAACTTTGTATGGCTCGTCACTATGAGTGTCGGCATTATGCTTTTTTCTTATACAATTTCAATATACATATATTTTTCTTTTTGACATTAGGCTGATACAAATATTAAATTTCTTTTATGTCCGAGACCATTTGGAAGGTACGAGGGGGGGGATAAAAATAAATAAGGAACAAAAAAATAAAAATGAAAAAAAAGTTATTTATTTGAATTTTTATTTTTAACGATAGTTGTTAAACTTTTTCCAATCGTCCTCTGGATCATTATTTTACTTATTTTTTATTTAAAAAAATGAAAAACCCTAACTGATGTCAAAAAAAAGATGAATCTTTTTTTTTCTCCCCTTCAAAATTTTCGGATTTTTGAAGGGGGGGGGTGACATAAAAGAAAATTAATATTTGTATCAGCCTTACTAAAAATTATCTTTTGAATTGTTCGACATTGTAAATGGTGACGTATTTTTTAAAACTTCTGCCATATCGAGACAAAATGCACAGTAATACTCTTATGCAATTTTCAAACAAACTATGTATAGTTCGTCACAACAAGTGTCAGCATTATTCCTGTTACATACAGTATTGGACAAGGCATTTGCAACTTTTTCGATTTTCCATACGGGGTGACCAACTTTGGTAGGTTGGGTCTCGGTTGTTTGTGAACCGATTGGAATGAGGCTTTCACAGAACATGTGATACAACTTGGGTTTTAACGTATATTTTTGAATAATTTTTCCAATCACGAGTTTATAAGTAGTGGCGGTTTGACTAAAGTGTAATTTTCAACTAAAAATTCAAAACTTTTTATCTCAAAATCTAATAGCCCTACAAAAAACTATCTTCAGCAAACTTTTTCATCTCGTAATGCTGTATAATCTAAAATATATACATGTAATTTTCAGTTTTCGTCATTAATAAAAACATCTTTTGAATTGTTCAACATTATAGATGTTGAGGTATTTTTTAAAGCTTCTACCAAAAACTTCTCGAGACAAAAATACAAAACTAGCTTTAAATATAAGCCGTGTATTTCCCCCTTGTCCATGGATCGCATCATCGACCAGAGGTGATTCCCAGATCTTTTCCTCCCTCACTAATAAACACCCTTCCCGTGGATATTGTGGAGATGCAGAGGTATTCTCGGTCTCTAGAAGCAACAATCATTCCACCCTAACATTCCTTCCCCATCCCAACTGACTGTAAGGACTTGGCCGGCGCCGTGTTCTAGGATTTGTGAAGTTGGTGAGATAATGTATTATTTTAAGTAATCTTAATCCATTTCTGTTGTTGAATAAAAAATGGAACATTTTAGGTAGTCTTATTTTCAAACTCCATACATCTTTTGATTAAATGATTTTTTTATAAATAGTTTTTTTTTAAATATTGACTGAAATATTTAGCTCTAGTGAATTTGTTATTTTTTAAAAATAACATCATTCTTTGAAAATCTGCTCAACAAGTTTTTATTTTATTATTCAACGCTGTGAACATAATGCTTTCTTCATTTATTATCCTATTGAAATGTCATCGTTCTTCGTAATGAACTGCTAATTTTCATCTGATGGAAGAATTTGGAGAGAGTGCTCGGGATCTTTCTTTGAATTCCGGATCTTGTAGCTTGCGAAAGCGGGTAAGATTTTTGATGATTGGAATCATAATTAAAACGGCAGGAAAAATTAACTTTAAGGAAAACCTTTATGGCGAAGTGAATGTTAGGTGTCGGTAACTCTACTTATGGCCAATTGGCTTATTGTTACTTCCAGCTTAAAAAAATTTCTCAAGCAGTTATATGGCTTTGATGACCTCGGGTGAATAACATAGTTTGCAGTAGAAGCTTTGAATTATTAAACATGAAAATTGTGCTGCTTCTATGTATCGGGTTAGGGAAGATTAGCTAACTGAGGAGACGAAAGTTGGCTTGTTTTCATTTAAGATCCATCTTATCTCGAATTGCAGAACATGCCTAAAGGAAAAAGCAGCATGAAATATTAAAAACCCAAGAGGTTGATCAATATGTTGGGAGAGCGTCCATCAAATTGAATAACAAAATTTTGCTAATCACATAGAATTTGCTAGTGAAATGGCTGATACTTTTTCAATTATTCAATCTCTGCTACTGGTACTCTCGACTATAGTCATACTAAACGTAAAACTTTGTTTCCATACGATTTTGATTCGACCACTTTCCTTTCCTAGAAATGTCGATCCGACCAAATATCATATGCTTTCTGTTGCAACTAAACCTTTTCGACCAAATGTCCATTCGACGAAATGTCCATTCGACCAAATGTACTTGCGACCAAACGGCAGTCGCCTTAATGTCATTCGACCAAATTTCTTTCGACCAAATTTTTTATACCGTGGTGAATCAAAATCCGGACGGTATCAATATCCGGACACTCTGATAACATTGATTAAATAAAGGAAAAAATATATGTTAATATGTTTAATTTTATGCATCAATTTTACCTTTAATATTGTTTATCATTTTTACTAAAACTTGTGATCTAGTAATCATTGCCAAATGATTGATAAAAACAAAAACAGAAAATTTGCTCCAGTCAGACACTATTTCTTCGCAGTGCAAGTTCTTCTCGGTTACGCGTCGATGGAAGCTCCATCCAGTTCGGGTTGATGATATTGTGATTGATTTCAAGTTTTTCAAAGGTGTTTTCAACATAAGTGCGAACGGAATTATTGATTAACAATACAGTGGCATGAAATTTTATAAATTTGGGTTATATGCTATTATTTAAGTGTTTAAATTGACTGTCCGGGTTTGAAGACGAGTGGCTCGAAATCCGGACGAGATAAAATATTGCTGAAATTGGCATATGTGAACGAAAATTTTGATAGTATCTTGAAGAGAAAACTTGCAGAAGATCTAGTTAAAGTGTTATGTGGCCCCTCACTCCGTTTTCCTCTTAAAAACCTGTATTATTTATGTGAAACCGCAGTTCTAAACGCAAGCGTCCACAGGAATTCTATGACTTCAATTGAGGTAATTAAAACACAAATTTACTTATATTTCATATATTTTTGAGCAACGTAGAGTAAATGAGTACATCAATAACATAACAAGGTGGAGTTTGATTGGATAAAGGAACACTTATTACGTATTTTACGAAAATATTTCATGAAATTATACAGCTGTCCGGATTTTGATTCACAAGTGTCCGGATTTCAAGACAAGGCTTGTTCCAGGTGTCCGGATTTAAGGACAAGACAAGAATTATTTATTTAACTATGTAAATGATAAAATCTTAATTTTCAATCAAAAACTCCTTATTGTTACTTAGATAAGATATGAATCTATACGTTGCAACACAGAACATTGTTTAATTCTAGAGATAATCTATTTAAAATATAATTTGAACATAGGTCCCTGCTTAAGCGTCCGGGTATTGATGCAGCACGGTAGATTCATAAAATATTGCTTATTCAAAATATTGCAATATTTTTTATTGAAAGTGGAGTTTTGTGATAATTCAAAAGGTTTTTTTTTTTGAGTTTCTGTAATTTTATAGCTAAGCTAGTTTCAACCTAATAAAATTTTTATGTTCTTGTGATAAAAGGTCAACCTTACTGAAGATATGACAAAGTGATACATGATAAGAATTATTAAAAGCGATCTTTACAGTTCAGAGTATCAGAGTTGACTGATCGTTTATTTAACTCTAGAATCAGAACCCGTCGGCTCAACCAGATGTAATGCTAGGTTCAGACTACGGTGTTGTATCATGATACAAGCGTTTTTTTATTAATCTAGTGAAGTGATTATGGTGGTGGAAAATTGCAGAGAAAATAAGTTTTGTTTTGTGTAATTTTGCTGAGGTCCTGTTGCCATCTAGAAATCTAAGACCGTCTCTGCGAAAATTCCTATAGCGATTTCTGAAGATCCAGAAAATTACCGAGGAACACTTCTGATAATTCCATAATGGTTCCGAAAAAAATTTATGTTTAGATGAATCCAGGTTTTTTTCTGGAACAAGTTTTTTTTAGGCTCATATTTGACTAGGATATGCGTTGTATTGAAGTGTTTCTTTTTTTTTTGTATTTTTTTGTTTTATTGTTTACGTTAGCCTGTTATTTCGGAATATTCGTCCAGAAATTTCTCATGGCATTGCACTAAAAAAATCTTCTGAGTTCATGCAATTTCTCCATAAACTCCTTCAAGGTAAAAAAATCCGGAATTATGCCAAACATTGCCACATCATTCTTCTGGATATTCCTTCTGAAGTTTTAACAGGAACTCTTCAGGTCAGTTCTTCATGCAAGAGAATGGATCTGGAAGAATTTCATTAGAATCAAATTCCTTTGGATCTCCATTGGAATTTCACACAATTTCTTTCAGATTTTCCTTTGGATACATCATCGGAATTTCTTTCGAAATTTCCTTCGAAATTTCCTTAGAACTTCCATTGAAATTTCCTTTAAAATTTCGATTTAAATATACTTGAGAATTTTCTTCAGAACGTCCTCAAATGTTTTACCCCTAATTACCCTTGGAATTTCCTTCTGAATTTCCTTAGGCATTTTATTCTGGAGTCTCCTCAGGAATTTCCTCTCAAATTAACATAGGAATTCCCTTTGGAATTTTCTTCCAAAATTCCTTTGAAATTTCGAAAATTCGTTTGAAATTTTGTTCGGAATTTTCTTTGGAGTTTCCTTTGGATTTTTTTTCGAAATTTCCTTTGAGGATTTCTTTTAGAATTTCCTAAGCCTTTCTTGGAATAATCTTCAAAACTTTCTTCTGAATTTCCTTCGATTTTATTTTTTTTCGGAATTTCTTTTGGAATTTCCTTTGAAATATGCTTTGGTATTTACTTCGGAACTCCATTTGATATTCCTTCCAGAATCCTCTTCGGAATGCATTTTAGAATTTTCTTCGGATTTTCCTTAATTTTTTTTATGATTCTTTTTTTTATGATTCTCTTTGGAAATTTACTTTTGAATTTCCTTTGGAATTGTCTTCTGAAATTTCCATTGAAATTAACATAGGAATTTCCTAAGAAATTTCGTTCAGAAATTCTATCGAAATTTCGTTCGGAGGTTCGTTTGGATTTCTTATAAAATTTCCTTCGGAATTTCTTGGAATTGACTTCGAAAATTCCTTTCGGAATTTCACTAAGAGTTTTTTTCCGAATTTGCTTCGAAATTTGCTTTGGTATTTACTCCGGAATTCTCTTATGAGTTTCCTCCAGATTTTTTCGAGCTTCTATTTGGAATTTCTTCTGATTTTCCTTTAGAATTTTTTATTGGCCTTCCCTTCGAATTTTCATTGACATTTTTTTTTTCGGGATACCCATTGGAAAGACTTTTGGAAATTCCATTGAAATTTTGTTGGGATTTTCCGTCAGGATTCTCTTGTGAAATTTCTTTTAGAATTTCCTTCGAAGTTTTCTTTGAAATTTGCTTTCTTTTGGGGTTTCTATTAGAACTTATTTCAGAAGTTTTCAATTTTCTTCAGATTCTCATTTGAAATTTCTTTTGGAAGTTCTTCCAGAGTCTATTTAGGAGTTCCGAGTTCAGGTTCGGTTTCCGATCGTGCATCTCTTCGGAATTCCTTTTTAAATTTCCTTCGGAATTTCTTTAAATTTTATTTCGGAATTCACTTTGGAATTTTTTTTGAATTTCCCTTAAAATTTTCTTTTGAATTTTCTTCGGAATTTTCTCTGGTTTTCCATCGAAATTTCCTTTGAAAATAATATAGAAATTTCCTCAAATATATTGTTCAGAATTTTTATTCCAAATTTCGTTGGGAAGTTCGTTTGGAATTTCGTTAGGATTTTTCTTCGGAATTTCCTTTGAGGATTTCTTTAAAAAATTTCCTTCAGTATTTTATAGAATTTACTTTGAAAATTCCTTTCGGAATTTCCCTAAGAATTCCTTCCGAATTTCATTTAGAATTTCCTTCGAAATTTGCTTTGGTATTTACTTCGGGATTCCCTTTGGAATTCCCTCCGGAATTTTTTTGGACTTCCTTTTGGAATTTCTTCGGAATTTTCATTGAACATTCCTTTGAAATTTCCATTGTCATTCCCTTAGGATAATTTTTTTTTGAATATCCTTTGGAATTTCCTTTGAAATATCGTTTGGAATTTTGTTGGGATTTTTCTTCTGTGATTTCTTTTAGAATTTTTTTTTATCCAGCACGTGGCGTTGGATATCATCGACCAGCAACATCGCGGACGATCTGACGAAATGGAAGAGAAGCCTGGAATGGACCGTGGTCTCGAGGTCCAAATTTTCTTTACCAGCCGGAAAAATCTGCTTCACGACATTTCGATACTAGAGCCAATGGCCGTTGTGTCGCGCATATCCCGTTGGAAAGTGTTGGTCAGGACGGTTGCATGCGTCTATCGGTTCATATCCAACTGCGACCGGAAGAGAAAGGGTCCGGCGATCGAAGCGATTCCGGCAAAATCTAGAGTGCACAGTTTGGTGAAGAGAACTATACCAGCGGTGGCAGTTCCATTAATGCGAGAAGAGCTTCAGCGAGTGGAAGCCTACATGTGGTGGTCGGAACAGGCAGATTCTTAAATGGGAAGAAGTAAAGACGATGGTGAAGAACCGTGAAGTACTGTACAGCGACAGTCCGTTTTTGAACGATGATGGTGTGCTGAGGATGGATGGTAGAGCGGCACAGGGTTCGTCCCTTCCTTCAAACTCCGATTTCCGGTTATTCGGCCGAAAAAAGCCTCCTATAACCCGAACATTGCTGGAACATTACCATCAGCAAGCGGCACATGCGAATTCGGAGACTGTGGTCAACGAGGTCCGACAGTGTTTTCGGATTCCGAATCTCAGAGTGGAATTAAATGCGATAGTGAATGCTTGCTTGTGGTGCAGGACAAGGAAATACACTCCAAAGGTTCCGCGGATGGCACCTCTCCCCCTTGCGCGGATTACTCCTGGGTGAAGGCCATTCAGCTTCATCAGCGTGGACTATTGCGGTCCGATCATGGTCATGGTTGGGCGTAGATCCGAAAAGCGTCGTTCCCGTGCCTGACAACGAGAGCGATTCATCTGGAAGTGGCACACAGCTTGACGATGCAGGCGTTTCTGATGGCGATTCGACGTTTTGTGTGTCGCAGAGGCAAACCGGTCGAATTCTATTCCGACAACGAGACAAATTTCCAGGGAGCGAGCAAGGAGATAGTTCAGAAAATAGATGGAGAATGCGAAGAAGCGACGACGGATGCTCGGACTCGGTGGAACTTCATTCCACCAGGCGTCTGCAAGCGGTTAGTCCGATCCATGAAAGCAGCACTGACGGTGTTGAACGATGGCAGAAGGTTGACGGATGAGGTCCTGCTGACTACACTGGCCGAAGCAACCTTGTAAATTCGCGGCCATTGACGTACGCAGGTTTGGGACCCGATGCAGGTGAAGCGTTAACACCAAATCATTTCGTGAAAGGTGTAGACCTGGCTGTAGGCCAGGTTTCGAAGACAGTGAACGCGGGGCGAGATTCCAAATTCCAATCCCAAAACCAATAATGAATTAGAATTGCTGATGTTTTCTGACAATGAACTGTAGACTAGCGTCTCCCGTGAAATCGAAGTAACCTAAATAGGAGAAATGGATAAAATAGAAAGTATAAAATGTAAGTTAAAGTGAATGTAAATATTGCTGAGTACTGTTAATTAATTCAAATAAAATTTAGTTTCAAGCTGCTGTTAACAACCAACACTGCTGTGAAAATTGCGTTTCAAGAACTAGTCCAAACAAGCTCAAATGCTATCATTATTCTATTAAAGACATTTCGCCACCAGGCGGGATGGCGAATATGAAAAATTATTATTCTGATTAGGTCTTGTTTTCCCACTGTGCGTCGCTGCGACACGGAGTTGGTGGGGAAGGGAAAGGAGCACGCGGCGCAACTATAACGCACGTACCTTCTTAGTTTATAAGCATCTTTTGCACTCGTGGTCGTTAAGGGAACTCAGCCAGAGCAGAGCACTGGCAGCACAGCAGGAATCCATAAACATTCGCATTTATGCAACATTTTATTTTTACGACTATTAGCGCGAGCGGTTCGGTTCGGTTTGGAATGGGGCACAGATAGACACGAGAGGATATTAAATTTATTTATCTTCTTTGTTGGCTTTGCGATGGGTAAACCCTTCGGCACATGTAACAACTTCTCTCCGGTTAGGGGTATGGATTTTTGGCAGCGGTTGGTATCAGGTTTCCAGGGGTTCTATTTCACATGGATGTGTTTAATATTTTCTAATGCATGATGCGGTGATCTGAACTAGTCCACTAGAGGAATTTACTGAAAAACAAACAATATCTTTGGATAACATTTACCTATTTGGTTCTACATCAATAATTCTGATAGAACCTTGCCAACAATATTTCGTCAATTCTCTTGGTTCAAGATTGTCTTTCTCCATCCTTGACTGCGACCCACGCTCTCCAGATCCTGATGGACCTGGTCAATCTAACTATCTCGCTGTGCCCCACGTTTTCTTGTTCCGACCGGATTAGTGACGATCTTTACAGGGCTGTTGCCCAGCATTCTTGCAACATGCCCTGCCCAGCGTATCCTTCCAGCATTAGCCACCTTCTGGATACTGGATTCGCTGTAGAGCTGGACGAGCTCGTAATTCATTCTTCACCACCACACACCGTTCTCCTGCACCTAAAAGTTGAGTTTATGTCATTTGACTGGTGAAGTCAATAGAGGGTACACAGTTAGTTTTACTATCAGTGACCACAGGCAAACAATCTTATGGACATAAGCAAGGTGAGAAAATTGGCGAAAATCGATACGCTGGTCAAGTAGCCTTGGAAGAATGTAAACCAGCAGAAACTTTGGTACATGTTGTCTTCGACTGCCCACGAGGTTCATCATAAAACAAAGCACGGTGACGGCTTCTTATGGTGAGTACTTCAGCACGGAAGACGTGAGACACAGAGTGATAAGCAATCTTGAGCTTTGGAATATGATGAACAAAACTATAGTGAAAATGATATATGTCTTATAGAATAATTGGCAAGCAGAGCAGCCGAACGAGAGGCATAGAGCGGCACTTGAAATTGAGTCGTTGAGGCACCATCAGAGAACAACTCCACAATTGGAACTGGAGGATTTCGTTGGATACTGGGAGAATCAGAAGGAGAAAGAAGAAGAAAAAACAAAGATGCAGAACAGTGATAGAATTAGACGGTGGGAGAAAGATTCTGGAAAGAGCAGCGTTGCCAGCCGGGTACTGTCAGAGATACAGAAAAAACGATGAAGAGCTTCAAACTTGCAACAGCAGTTCAAATGGAGTACAAAAGATAACCCCTAGAATCTGTTTATTTTATGGACTATTTTATTTTGCGAATCCACAACATAGCTTGTCAATCGAGGGTTCAAGAGTACTTCTAACTCTTCAAACTAAAACTAAATACAAGGCCCGTTGAAAAATGACACCGGAAAGCTAATGTCGTGTACGTACAAAACGTGTCATTTAAATATATGAGTTTATAGATATGAAAAACCATATGATGTCCGTTCGTGTTGCCATCGCGCCGTGACCAACTCTTGGTGGCATTTGCAGAAACGAAAACGACGACGACGTCGACTGCGATGATGATGATGGCGGTTGCGCATATATAATGTGCTATTTGATTAGGCAGTGAAAATCTACACTCGGGTTTCGAGTTTTTCGAATCGGACAACATTTGCGGCACGTCCGTCTATGAATTTGCCCCGACGGCGGAGGCACAAGTCGTTTCATACATATATGCTAATGTAGATATACAATATTTTTGTTATTGCTTTCATGTGTGTTTTTTTTTGCGAAATGCTAAAAACGGTACCATATGTATAGAGCTAGGGAGAGATAGAGGAAGCGAGCGAGAGAGACACACGCAATCAACTTTGGCGGGACCACACCAAAAAGTCGTAAAACTTCAAACCGACAAGGCACTTGGAGCGCTGGGAATGGCAGACAGCTCGTCAACAACCGGGGTCGATGCGGTAGGATGCGTGAGTTCGCCATTTAATTAGACATAAAAGTTCCAACCGGGTCTATGTTGCGTATTTCGTGGGACATTTATTGCCACGAGGGGGTTGTCGAAAATGTTAAGAGGTTTTTGCTACAATCAAATAGTAAAAACGGACCATAAAATACATGATTAGGCTCCGCAACCAAATGTTATCATATACCAAGAAAGTTTTCAATTTTCTCCCTAAATCAGTAAACTCACTCACTCTGAATGGACAATTTCTTGAAACAAGTAAAATTCTTGAGTATTAGCCAAAGTGTTATATTAAAATAAGCGGGTTCTAGGATATTTTTCACAGAAACTATATAACTACCCAAATCTTCCAAAATTTATATTTTAAGAAGCAAAGTCAGAACTCAATTTTTTATCACTGTTCAACATAGAACAAAAAAAAAATTGAATACAAAAGTAATGGAAAAAGAATCTTCAATAGTTTAATAAGTTGAATAGTGAAAATTCTCCTGGATCAGTGGGAGCCAAATTCCGGCCTGCGATAGGATTCTAAATGTTAACCCCTCTACCAGCAGCTTCATATTTTTACCACAACAAATGTTCAAGCTGCGACAGCTTTTTCGTTTCTTGATATTTTTGCACAAATTTTCCACAAGTTCACAAAAAAACTCTTCTATTTTTGTAATTTTTGTCGGTATAGATCATTGGTCATCTGGTTTTGAAAATATTTCGGGGACCGAGATTCCTCATACAAAATATCTGTGACCACCATTCTGCTTTCAGTCAATTTATCAAAAAACTATAACATGGGCTTTACAATGTCTGTTAATGAAGAGCTTCTCTGAAAAAAAAAAAAAAATACATGAATCGGTTGAGTTGTCTCCAACAAATCCCTTCATAAGTTATAAAAAATATACACTGTAAAAAAGATGTTTTTTTTTTATATGTTAAAGTAGACAAAAAATGAAGTCTTTGCACAGTGGGTCAAGATGGAGAAATCATGGACAAAAAGGTTATGATATTTTGAAAAAAGGTGAATTTTTGAATATGGTCATAATAAACTTTTTAAATATTTTTCAACTCGATTTTATGAAAGTACGCAAAATTTACAACAAAAAAGGTATACAGAAAAATCAGGCTAACTCGGTCAGTCACAGACCTCGACCATCTTCGATTTGCAGTAAACTTTGCACATGTTTTTGGTATGATACAATAAGTGTTTTCCATAGAAAAATCAATCATTTTGACTCGAGAGTAACTTATGAAAATGGCCTATACATTTTGGCATGCAACTTTTTTGAAAAATTCCAACTCTGAAACTGTTAATTTTAGAGAAAAATGTTCTATGAAGAAGTTGTAGTGATCCGTTTGGCCTACAAGAAAAAAATACACACTGAAAAAAATTCTATGTTTTTTCATGAAAAATTCAAAAATAAAACTTCAATTTTAAATTACTCAAAAACCCCATTTTTAATATTTTTTAATTTTCACCATAGAATCTTGATAGTATACAGATGTTTGGGACAAAGTTTCAAGATGGAGACATTATTAATAAAACAGTTTTTCTAAGAACAACTCTTGGCCGATTTTCAAATTTTGGATTTTTTGTCAAAATTAATACGTTTTGATGATACAATAAGAATCTTGAAATTATTCTGAACCATAATGATTATATGAATAATTTGTCTAGAGGTGCTTATTTTCGAATTATATCGAGATAAATGCGAAAAATATTATTTAAATATTAAAATAGGTCATTTTTATTAATTATTCGCGATTCTCAATCAATAATAATATGTTTTCCTGAGAAAAGACCTTATTTCTTTCCACTTACTTATTTTCCTTGATGGAGAATCGCGAATAACTAATAAAAATTCTTTAATGAATGTTCGAATCCTCTGAGCAGATTCTCAAATAGAGAAACTTAAAAGTAGATGGAGTACCGTGTACCTTTTAATTCCACTCCTAAATGCTTATCTTTGACAGATACGCGTATTTCGACTACCACTTGCAGTCTTCTTTAGTGTCAGCTACGGATACGAGTAACTGACACTGAAGAAGACTGCAAGTGGTAGTCGAAATACGCCTATCTGTCAAAGATAAGCATTTAGGAGCGGAATTAAAAGGTACACGGTACTCCATCTACTTTTAAGTTTCGTTAATAAAAATTGTCTATTTTAATATTTAAATCATATTTTTTTGCAATTAACCCGATATAATTTGAAAATGGCTGCTTGTAGAGAAATTATCCGTATAATCATTATGGTTCAGAATCATTTCAAGATTCTTATTAATAATTTATAATTTTGACAAAAATTAAATTTTAAAAAAAGGGCAATAGTTGTTCTTAGAAAAACTTTTTTATTAAAAATTTATCCATCATGAATTTTTGTCCCAGACATCTGTATACTATCAAGATTCTATGGTAAAAATTTAAAAAAAATATTAAAATAGGGTTCTTGTGTAATTTAAAATTGAGGTTTTAATTTAGAATTTTTCATGAAAAAAACATAGAAAATTTTTTCAGTGTACATATTTTTCTCATAGTGCAAACGGTTCACTACAACTTCTTCATAGAACATTTTACTTTAAAATCAACAGTTTCAGGGTTAGAATGTGCAAAATTTAATCCTAATCGAAGACTATCAAGCACGATTTTTATTTTTTTTTCAACTCATTCTGGATGGAATTCGTCTTCTATCTTTCGAAACTCGTTTATCATAAACATTTTTCATAGATATCTATTAAAATTAAGAAAGCTCAACTGCTTTAGACTTTTCTCTATTGGTTGGGTAATAACAACGATATAATAATGATTTACTTCATAGTTCACTTTTATTGAAAAATTTTAAAATTTTATTGGAATTTTGTTACATTTTCCATGAAACAAAATCAATTTCAATGGTGCTTTACAGTTTTATTACGGATACATAAAATAGTCTGCCTTCGAAAATAGTCAAGTATACATGTTGAATGACTCGACGGCAGCAGAAATGAATGCCGTATTTTTCAACTTCAATTCAGTTTCAAATCGCAAAAAAAAAATCGTTTCCTACAGTGAAACAATGTTCAACATTCAGACACTAATCAAATTTGCATTACCAAGTAGCACAGAGCTCGCTGCTGCTGGCTGGCGTTCCGTTTGCTCAGTCCATTTATCAACTTAAAAGCGATTTGGGTGGCGTAGGAAGGATGCAGCGCGGGCACGATTCCGTTGGTGTCTTTTTCAATCGTTCTGAGATTTTCCTTGCGTCAGCATCAAGGGGATCCCGATCGGAAGAAAAAAGCGAGTTCAATACAATTAAATGTCAGAATAAGCTATGGTAACTGCACTTGAAAGTTTGTTAATTCATACTGTTTTAATAACATGGTTTGATATTTAGTATGTTAATATTTAGTTTTAATTCGATGCGATCGTTTGTCTTTTCGTTTCTGTTCGGGATGTCAGTGCGAAGCGTTGCTGGTTGGGGATCTCTTCCGCCTGTAATACATCCCGCCCCATGTAAGCGAAAACGTTCTCAGGAAAAACGATTTCAATTCCACTGCCACTATCTCCTGGGATGATGAGCTTTTGAAATGAATTTCCTTTAGCTAAGCTCGTCCACGGGCAGTAGTTAGTAGTCCGGCTCTTGCTGCTTAAGCTCATGAACAATGACTAAAAATTTTAAATTCTTTTCACTATTCATAATTTTGCTTGGAAACTGAAGCGCATATCTACCGCATCTCATCGCTCAAAGGCACCATTCAGCATGGTAGCAGTTTGCTTGAACTGAGGCGAAACAAAAACTGTAACTGGCGCTACTGGAGTAGCTGTGGGAGTTTTCAGAACGCTGTGAGAAGTTTCTGGAGACTTTAGTGATTTACAATTGTAATTAAGTTGCAAGGATCAACTGACATGAATTTAGCCGTTTCAAGAATCAATCATTGCAACTCTGCAAGATTTTATCGTAGATTTTATGTTACTGATGCACAATTAAGATTTTTAATCTTCAGTTCATGCTCTAAGTTTATTTAATTTTACAGCTGGTCTGCGAATTAACTGTGGTAATATAAATTATGAAAATAATTCAATATTTCAACGGTCACCATGTCTCGAACTGTCATGATCGTTATATCTTGGTATGCGGAATTACGTAAATCAAAGCAAAGAAAGCGCTGTGGACATGCTCATTGAACACTAAATTGTGAAGCAGGCTCTGTCCCAGTGTTTTTGTGAGCACTTCCACAGTTATTAACTGAGAACTTTCTTTGACAAACTTGCCATTTTCGCATTCGTATATCGTGTGGTAGGTACGATGATACTTTATGTCCAGGGAAGTCAAGGAAATTTCCAAAACGGAAGATTTTGGACCGAAAATTTTAAATTCTTTGCTTTGTAGCCGCGGACTCTAACCACTCGGCTAAAGAAGACCCAAGAAGAAGAATAACTTTTCCAAATGTAACTTTTCGAAGAAATGTGAAAAATACCCGAAATCCTTTAACATTACGCTGTAAAACTCCTCCTCCTCCTTCTCATGTTCCTCATTTCACAACTCCATTTTGCTCTACGACCCCGAGCCCAGTAGTAGTCCAGTAACAGCATTTAGAATCCTTCAAAATGAGAAAGAACAATTTCCAGCTAAAATGCGCTTTCCGATGAAAAATATGAATTTGAAATCTCTAAAACCAGTTGTTTGCGCAAGGCTTTTCCACCTACGATCTCTTTACAGGTTTGACCATCACTCAAGTTGAACTAAAACTGAGCAAGCAAGTATCTACCAGATATACCCAACCAAGCGCATTGCCGTCCCATGAATCAGAAGGCCTTCATTCTTTGAAAGAAAATAAACGAAAAAGCACCGGCATCGACAGACGATGGAACTTTGCCTTTTGTGTAACCATTTTTCTTTCATCGAATCAGCATCTTTCCTGTGGAGCTCTCAGAGCGACAGAAATTCCCGCTCCATTCCAACCTCCTTGGCTGCCGGACCCGAAGCCGAGCAAAAACTTTTCAAAAGCAATTTTTCAAAACAGTTCAAGCAAGCTTCGCTTTTCGTTTCGCCGGCAGGAGTCTAGTTCTTCTCCTCAGCGCCCCGTGGGGGGTGCCCCCTCAAGACCCCCTATCCGCCCCCACAAGGTGCAATTGTTATTCCGGATATGAAAAGGGAAGCATTCGTTCGCATTCATCTCATTCATGCGCTGCTGGTGCTGCTGCTAGTTTTTCTTTGGGGAAAATTTCTTCGCCTTTGTTCTATCGTAAATAATTCGATCGCATTTTTTTTCCAGTCTCTAGTTTTACTGTGCACTGACTGGCGGCCGCTTCTGTTCAATCGTGCTTGCAGCTTTTCGATTCGGAACGATGACGATGATGGAATGATCATGACTAAACGCTTCATACGCTGGAGCGCGCTCGAACGTGATTAATTTCCGTCTTTGGGAAATTCTGCTTCTGTTAGTTTGATGATGACTGGATGGTTTTTTTTTTCTAATATTAAAGTGGGGTAAAGTTGGATATTTTTTTTTAATTTCAGTTAATTTTTTACATATCAAACCCAACTTTAAAAACGTCAAAAAAAATTATGGAAAGCTGAAAACTTGATTGATTGGTCACTTGCTGGTGCTGACCAGTGCATCACTAAAATTCCAACCGAGATTGAATTTCACATATTGAAACAACACTACAATATTACCTCGGAAATCATTGAATATATTGAATAAAAGGCAGGCAAGCTCGTCACTTAGTTGAATCTTCGGAACGCATCATACTGAAGCATTGTTGCTCTTATCAATCGTCTAAGTTTGCCTGAAAAGTTGTTCTTGGCCATTATTGTGAGGAATTTTACTGCAGCTAGTACCACAAGGTTTTCTAGATATGGATGACTGATCATCTGTTTTTTTTTCGCTTAGATATGCATAGCACCAATGATAGTTCTTCAATTTGTCCTTGATTTTAGGCCCTCGCTCTATGATTCGTAATCATGGTCAATGAAATTCCTTTCTTAATTCGACAATATATCTTCAGTGTCTTTATTTAACAAACAGTCATTGCTATACTCGTTCTAAACCTTCTGACGGTTCTGACCAAGAAAACGTAGAAATAACAGCTACTCCGATTCAGTTTGTGACCGATTAAGTCCATCGAACGATAGTTCAGGCAAAGCAGAGGAAAAAAAATGTCTGCCGAATGAAGATGGTTTCATGGTTAGGCGAACTGGGTGTAAAATGCGCCGTTGGGGTAAAACGCGCCACCCTTTTTTGAACAAACGACGTGCTTTGGGACGCTGTAATTCACCAGAGATAATAGAAAATGTATTAAAATGCTTACCTATATATATTTTTAAGTGTTTTGCTGGCAAAAATCGTGAAAAACCCGAAAAAACGTTTTTTGCTGTTTTCGTTGTTATTTTTTGTTATTTTCTAGGTCATTTTTTAGGTTGATAAACAACTAAATTTTTGAAACTATCATCGAGAATTGACTTGTGCACTCCCATAGTTTGTATTCCATGTGAAAAAGGTGTTGAATTTATCCCTAAAAAGCGTATTGAAGGACTTAAACTTAAATCAACTCGTGGGGCAAAACGGCCACCCCTATTTCATAACACCAAAACAGCCGTTTGAATTCAAATTCCAGCAAACGTAATGCCAAACTGTTGTTACCTGCCAATTTGAACCTTACAAATGCACATTTTTCGAATCAGCATGTATACTATTATCGAACAATAACATCTGATCAAACGCCCTTATGTATGCAACATATTTGCAAGCATGATTGTGCATGCGTTCGCGCGAACGACTAACGCCGAGATCAGGTGGCGCGTTTTACCCCGTAAAAAATAAAAATGCAGATAAGCAAGCATTTTATGAAAATTGTTTTATTAACTTCAGAAAAATGAAAATGGATGGCTGTTTCTACTATTTGATAGAAAACATGTTTGTCTATGGGATAATGATTAAAAAAGAGCTTATAATAATGTTCTTTATAGCTAAAAACGCTTCCTTCCTTAGAGGGCGCGTATTACCCCCAGTTACCCTATTAGTCATTGGACTTCATCGCATGAGCTTGAGCCACCGCACCGAGACTGGCAGGCGAGTAATCTGGGGAATGTCCGTCGACGTTTTTGCTTTAAGGTGCAAGAAAAAATGGCACAAAAGTCAGAACTGAAAAAGCAGTTTTCTCCTTTTAAAACAACAAATTGATGAAAATAAAAACACACAGACTTTTTATTTGGCAAATAAAAGAGCTGTGTGTTTCTATTTTCTTCGATTTGTTTATTTTAAAAGAGAAAACTGCTTTTTCATTTTTGACTTTTGCACCATTTTTACTTGGGCCTTAATGGGATTTTGTGCTCTTTGTTTTCGATTTCGATCTAATCCCGTCTGTCGATGGATGATGATATCCGAGAGTGGCTTAGGGGAAAAGTCCAAAACAAGACGGATCAGATGGAAAGTCGTTTAAGTTCAGCAAGTGAGATAAATTTTTATATGTTTACCTGGAAAAGGCTACCGTGATTTCATTTTTGTAACCTTAGAGCAGAATAAATTTTTATCTTCCTGTTTATATATCTGCAAGACTTTGGTTTCTAGGAAAACTTTACCCGTGATCCAGAAAATTATCGATTCAAGTGAAGAAGCAAATAGTGTCGCCAAACGTGGTCAGCTATTCCGAATTTAGAAGTGATCTTGAACTCTATGAGAGGAATCCAGATTTCCTTCCAAATCGCAAAGAGAGGAGACTGCCGCGTTTTGACGGAAACTCTTCAAGATCGCGAACTACTTTTTAAACATCTGGAAAAGAATAATTCTTAAGGAGTTCTGTTTGATCTTTCGACATTCTGCGGGAGCGAGTGACGAGGGCAGGATCAAACATGTCGCGCGTCGGTCGAGTGAAGTGAAAAAGTTCCGCGATCGGTTAGTTCTGTTTGATCTTCGACCTTGACGATTGCTCCTTGGCAGTGCGTCAAGAAAGCCCGAGCAGTCGTCAGTTGTTTTCCTCTCGGGTCGTGCGCCTATTTTCTCTGAGTGCTTTTATATAGCCAAGCAAACGAGTTAAGCTGAATGTGGATTGTTGCTGCTCAGTCAAGGATGACGGATCAATTGGTGAGCTCGTTTCATGCTACTATTTCTAATCTATAAAATATGTATGACTGCACATTTAATCGATACAACGGTAGGACGTAAATATGATTTTTCAACAAACTATGAATGGTTCGTCACTGTGAGTGTCGACATAAACTCTAATTCATGAATTATTTATGTTTAACATTTTTTTGTTTTCAAAACACCCCTTTCTTTTTATCTTTATTTTTGTAATTATAAAAAAAAACTTTGAATGGTTCGACACTACAAGTGTAGACTTACGAAAGGTTCACTTCATTCAACAAACTTTGGATGGTTCGCCACTGTAAGTGTCGGCATAAGAATAAGAGTGTTCTATGATGTTCCAGCCAATCGAGTTTTTGTTTCTTTTCAAATAAGTAAAATATAATAACACATGCTTTCGTCCTGACAGCTGTAGTAATGTTACATTTAGATATTTGTTCAACAAACTTTGAATGGTTCCTCACCTCAAGTGTCGGCATAATTTTCCTTTACATAGAAATTGTTCATATCAAATGAAAATATTATATTTTCATAAAAGCATATTTATATTTGACAAAAAACTATTTATCATGGTCTAATCACTCATCAAAGTGAATCCTTTGACCCAACGATCCTTCCCATTAACAAACATCCTTCCCAGTAATCTTTGTGGAGATGCAGAGGCAAACACGGTCTCCAAATAGCAAAGGTCACACACTAACATTCCTTCCCCCAATTCCACCTGACTGCAAGGACGTGGCCGGCGCCGTTATTGACCCTGTATAAATAGAGGCACTGAATTATGCACACTGAAGAAGATTATGGCCAATCCCAGCCGAACTTCTAGTTGATTCTTTGTGCATTTTCACTGACCTCGGTCAATCACGGAATAGCAACCATTGATATGTGTAGTCAGTCTAAGCTAAGCTGAGCTAAGCTAAGCTAATCTGGAAAAGAATAATTCTTAAGCACATTTTTTCCATTACGGCCAATCGTTTTTTTTTTTTTTTGGTGAACATTAACAACTTTTATCAAAGCTTCAGGAAAAAAAAAAAAAAAAACATTTGTTCGATGTCCGTGTGGCATGGGAACATTTCCAAAAACCTGGAGGAAATTTCCAGAATTCCAATCAGTGCCATCGTTGCCAAAAGTGGAGTCATGGCACCAAAAATTATCAAATGGATACTAAATGCATGATTTGTAGAGGTTCTACTCACGCTAAGGGCACCTGTCCTGTGGAAGAAGATACTAAAACTGTGTATGCGCAAATTGTGCGGGAGTTAACTCCCGACTTTCATGGGAACCAGGAGACGTGCCGCAAGGGTAAACATCGAACCGTGGGACCAACGGTTTGCTGAGTCGACGCTGCTACCATGAGATCGTGAGACTGCCATCGCCTAGCTAGGGACCGTAGGTTACAAGGTAATTAGGATTAGAATAATAAATCAGTTTTAGTTTGAACACAGAACCGAACGTTTCGGCTTTTTATTTTTTGGGAACTCCCAACTTAAATCTTTTAACTGGCGCCCGAATAGGGACCTTGTTCGCGTCGCGGAAATTGAATAATCGATCAAAGTGAAAAATCCAAAGTGCAGCAAAAATATTAGTGAGTTTTCCAAAAGAAAACTATAACCGGTAGAAATAGCCGGGTTGTGTTTAACTGTTCGACAAAGTGCGGTGAAAATCTTATAATCTGATTAAGTCAGAATAGCGGTTCAAAGAGCTGTATCGTGCTGAAACAAGTCAACAGTTGGTTGAAGGAGCCATCACTGGATCGAAAAGCGGAACCTGGGACACTGTGGAATCTATCCCGATCGGTGTCAGGAACCTTAGTAGCTGACGCAAAAAGGACAACTCCGAAGCACCTGCCCTCGTTCCCTCCGCACAGCAAGGAAACCCGGAAAATCCAATGCTATATTTAATGTAAATAAACCTGTTTATCACCTCTTAATTTCTTTAAGTAATCTTTTACAAATTTTACAAATTTAACAAAAATTTTTTCCCAAAATTCTAAATTTAAAATTTTACCAACTATAAAAGTGATTCCTCTTCTGTGATTAGTGATCAGTGTTTAGAAAAAGTGTTATCAATCTGAAGCCAAATAACAAGAAAAAGTCGCGAATCGATATATATTTCGAACGTATCATGGCTCTAGGTAATGTGCCAGTCGCACCACCGTTATCAACTGATGAATTCATTAGTATCGGAAAAGTTCCCGATTTTGTAAGGGACATAAAACCATTTCACGGTGATCCAACTAAGCTGACAGATTGGATCGCTGACGTTGACTCCATTTTTCGTGCATATCGCGAGAAAGGAGCCACACCTGTTCAGATAAGCGTTTTAGAGAGAACCGTTAGACGAAAAGTTGACGGCGAAGCAGCAAACGTTTTAAATGCGAATAACATTTTAACCTCGTGGCCTGATATTAAGAATACTTTAATCCTCTACTACAAAGATCAAAGGGACGTAAAAACTTTGGACTATCAGTTGACTTGCATAAAAAAGTCAGCTAACGAAAGTATAAATTCTTATTATAGCAGAGTAAATGAGTTATTATCACTAATAATTGCCCAAATACAAACAGATCCCGTGATGCAAATGAATGCAGCGGCACATATTAATTATTTTCGAGACAAATCCATTGACTCTTTTATAAGAGGTCTTGAAAAGCCTCTTAGTATTTTGTTGAAAAGTACCAACCCAACTACATTGGGTCAAGCTTACAATTTTTGCCTCGAGTACCATAATATGGATATTCGTTCCTCACCATTCAAAAATGAATTTGGTGGACAACCAGTACCAAAACCCCGTGAACCACCGATGTTGCGTCCTAGGATGTACGCCACACAGCCAAACACATTTTTACCGCCACCGCCTCTTCCGAGACGACCCCCTATGAACCCATTTTTGACTAACCCATTTGCTCAAAAACCATTTCAACAAAATTCTTTCCGCCCAAATCCATTTCAATCAAATCCCTTTAGGCAAAATTATCCACCAAAGCCATCTCATTTCCCTCAACCGATGGAAGTGGATCAAAGTTTGAAAACAGGTGTAATAAACTACAGCAATAGACCTCCGTTTAATTTAAAACGACCCTTTCCTCCATCACAACAATACCAACCAAATGCTAAAAGACAGGCTTATCCATTAGAAGCATGTACATACCCAGAATACTATGAATGGTTTGATGATCAACCATATTGTTATGACGAGCGTTACCTCGATTATTATACAAACAATTATTCATCTGATGAACTTCTTCAAGCTGAGCAAGAAACAGAAGAAGCTTCTGGTGTCAATAAACCTGTCGAGTCAACAGCATCAGAATCACAAACGGCAAATTTTTTAGAATGGTGCCCACAATTTTAATACCAACGATGCCCTACATTAATTTGAAAACTAATATAGGAGAGTTTCCGTTTCTAATCGACACAGGTGCAAATATAAATCTTGTTCATCCAATGTTGGCAAACTATTATTCGTTCTCAAAACCTTACTATTTCAAGGCAAACAATATCGGAAGTGCAAATGGCAAGTTCAATGCTAATAAAGCAATTGACATAAATTTTTTCCATCCTAAAATTAATCATAGTGCTCAGTTCCTCCTCCACGATTTTCATCCTTTCTTTCATGGGATAATCGGAACGGGAATATTAAATGCTTTAAATGCAAACATAAATCTCGGATCCAACATGCTGCAGTTAAACAAAGATAATGAAACATTGACCGTCCCACTTCTACAATATTCGCCCGAGCATTCAAATACAAAACCAGTCGATAACCTACCTCAACAGAATCCACCACACGAGACTCAGATAGTTTGCCAGTCAAGTCATAAACAACCAGAGCACACGTTCAGAACATCCAGCCCTGTCGTCCTGCTTAGTCGCGCTTAGTCGACGACTAAGAAGCTTTTCTCAGATTTTTTTCTTAACGCCCTTTGGGACATCAGTTGAAAATTCAAGCTGTATCATTGACTTGAATTAATTTAACTTTGTTGCATTTAGATCAGGTGCAACTAAACGCCCTGTGTAACATCAATCGAAATTGTCAAGCTGTATCAACGCCCTGGAGTAGTTTCACTTTATTTTATGTAGATCAGGTGCATCTTAACGGTCTGAAGTTATCAATTCATAGTTGTATCAACGCCCTGGAGTATTTTGAATTTGCTCTATGTAGATTAGGTGCAACTCAACGCCCTGTATGACATAAATCGATCCATCCGTGTCGACGCTCTGGAGTAGCTTGACTTTATTTCACATAGATATTTGCGAGATCTAAAACAACGCCCTGCAGAAAATCAAACGAAATTTTCATGCTGTATTAACGTCCTGGAGTAATTTGATCTTATTTCATGTAGATCAGGTGCATCTTGGCGCTTTATTAACGCCCTGGAAAAATTTGGCTTTATTCCACACAGATTTTTGCGAGGTCTAGAGCATCTGAACGCTCTGTAGAAAATCAATCGAATCCTACGTGCTCCAGGGCGTTGATACACCTTAGAGTAATTTTAGCTTATTCCATGTATATCAGATACGACTTAACATCCTGTAGGACATTAATTGTATACTCTAAGCTGGATCAACGCCCTGGATTAATTTCACCTTTTTCCATGTAGATCAGGTACATGTAACCGCCCTTTAGGACTTAATTTGATAATTCCAAGCTGTATCAACGCCCTGGAGTAAGAGTCCACAAAGATTTTGGCGAGTTCTGAAGCATCTTTACGCCCTATAGCAAGTTTTGCTTGTATCAAACCCCTATGGTTATTTGACTTTATTCTATGTAGATCATGCGCACCTCATAGCCCTGTACAACATCAATTGAGATATTCAACGCTCTGGAGTAATTTGATTTTGCCTCAAATAGATGAGCTGTATCTTAACGCCCTGTAGGACATCATTTAATGAATTCATTGCTGTATCAACGCCCTTGAGTAATTTGTCCTTATTCTATGTCGACTAGGTGCATCTTAACGCCCTGTATAACGTCAATTGATCCAGGAGAAATTTGACAGTATTCCAAATAGATCAGGTGTATTTGAACGTCCTGTATCAAATTAAAATTGGTAAGCTATATCAACGCCCTGGAGTTATTTGACTTTATTTCACCTATATCTTCGCAAGATCTGAAGGATCTAAACACTGCTTTGGAAAATTAATCGAAATTTCCATGCTGCTTCAACACAGTGAAATTATTTGATATTGTGTTATGTGGATTGTCTGCATGTTAACGCCCTGATTAAGATCAATTTTAAACTCTAAGTGGTACCTATGACAAATTTGACCTTATCCTATGTAGATAAAGTGCGCCTTAACGCCCCAAATCAATTAAAAATTCCAAGCTGTATCGACGTTCTGGAGTAATTTGATCTTATTTCAAGAAGATTAGGTGCATCTTAACGCCCTGAAGGATTAAATTGTAAAATACAAGCTTCTAAAACGCATTAGAGTAATCTGACATTGTCTTATGTAGATCATTTGCATCTAAACACCCTGTATTATTTGAAAATTTCAAGCTGTATCAAGGCCCTGGAGTAATGTGACCTTATCCTACATAGATCAGCTGCATATTAACGCCCTCTATGGTATCAATCAAAATTGTTAAGCTTCATTAACGTCATGGAGTTTGACCTTGTCTCATTTAGGTTATACCTGTAGGACATAAGCTGAAAATTCCAAGCAGTATCAACGTTCTGGAGTAATTTAACTTTATTATACGTAGATCGGCTGCATCTCATCGTCCTTTAGGACATCAATTAAAAATTCCAAACTTTTTCAACGCTTCGAAGTATATTGACCTAATTCACAAAGATCATATGCATATCAACGCTCTGTATGGTATTAATCAACATTATCAAGCTGTATGAATGCCTTGGAGTAAATTTTAGTTCAGCTGCATCTTAACGCCCTCTATGACATCAATCGAAATTAACCCGAGCTGTATTAACGCACTGGAGTAATTTGATATTGTCTCAGATAGCTCATCTTAATTCCCTGTAACACAATAATTTAAAATTCAAAGCTTCATCAACGCCCTGCAGAAATTTGACCTTAATCCACGTAGATCAGGCACAACTTTACGCACTGTAGGATACGAATCGATATTGTCAAGCTGTATAAACACTCTGAAGTAATCAGGAGCAAATTAACGCCCTGTAGAAAATCAATTGAAATTTCCGAGCTTTTTTTTTTTTTTGTTTATTAAGGACACTTTACACCAGAAGGGTGCATTCGTGTCGGTGAAAGATGTTCAATCTAATTTACATGACGATATTCATTTTCGATGTTCACAATGTCTTGTACAATCCTGTTTCGTGTAGATACTTCAACAGCCTCGTTGTTCTCTCTAGATTGTCATCGAGGGCTTCTTTCAAGCTTAGCGTATCGATGCCGTATCTTCTTCTTTCGTGATCAAACTTCCTGCAGTGCAGAATAAGATGCCGCACATCAATTGTGGTTCCACAACACTCGCAAGTAGGCGGAGATTCCCTTTTCAAAAGAAAAGTGTGTGTGAACCGGGTGTGGCCGATTCTCAACCTCGTTAGCACGCGTTGGTCGGCAGCATTGCCACGTTCTGTCCATCTCTTGGTATCGTGCTTGATTTCTCTCAACTTGTTATCTCTTATTCTAAACCATTGGCAATCCCATCGGCGCCGTATGGCTGCTTTCGTCGCTCTCAGTACATCTTCGCCGGGGATAGGGATGTCGATAGCCGGTTGTTGTCGAGCTTCGTTGGCCAAGCGGTCGGCTTCATTATTTCCGGTTATGCCAGCATGTCCCGGGATCCAACAAAACCGAACGTTTTTGTTTCGCACTATGTTTTCAACCTCCTGAATCCACGGGTGCTTTGAAGATCCGGCCTCTAGGGCCTGCAGGCAACTCGCCGAATCCGTTAGGATCACCACCTCGTTCCGAATGTTTGGAATTGAAACCGCTTTCTTGATCGCATACGCTTCTGCAGAGAAAACGCTGCACTCCTTCGGTAGACTAAAGGTTCCGGAGATGCCGTTGTTATAAAAAGCGGCTCCTACCGTGTCTTCACGCTTTGAACCGTCAGTGTAGACGACGGTCGAGTTGCGGAAGCGTGTCGACAGAAGTTGTTGGACGACTGGGCGGACTTTCTCCGGAGGGTCACCGGCTCGAATATTTCTCTTCACGTCCCACACAATCGAAGGTTTCCGTTCATTCCAAGCACGATCGCCCTGTCTCTCAAGGTGACCGACAGCAGGGAGTGCTGCGTCGGTTAGTTCCTCCAAACGTTCCGAAGCGCGTCGAATCAAGGGAAGAGTGTTGTTACAACTGTTCTTCGTCAGAATACGGATTGCTATCCTCGCTACACACTGAACCGCTAGCAGTTCAAATGGTAGGGTTCCCGCTTCGGCCATGACCGAAATTATCGGGCTGGTGACAAACGCTCCAGAAGCAAACCGAACCATTTTGTTATAAGCCGGAGCGAGGGTCTGCAATGTTGCTGGACCTCCTCGGCTCACCAATCCGATACCGTACGTCAGTTTTGCTGTTACCAACGCCGATCCGACTTGTAGTAGACTTGTCCGATTGCCTCGCGGTAGTTTTGCTCCGATCATTTGGAGTATTCTCAGCCGTGACTCACATGCTTTCTTGGCCATTTTGCAATGCGGTTTGAATGTTAAGGTACGGTCCAGAGTGACCCCTAAAACCCTCAGCCGGTTGGTTTTCGGGATGGAGACTTGTTCAACCATGATGTTCCGCGCAGGCTCCCGACGCGCATTCGGGCTGCAGTAGAATACATGCGACTTGGCAGCAGACATGGCAAATCCAACACTATTCGCCCACTTATAGACAGCCTTCACGGCGGCCTGTAATTTCGTGTGTAGCCCTTCGTTTTTAGCTCTTTTGACGATGAGGAGGATATCGTCGGCGTATAAGAGTATGTCGACCCCATTCGGCAATACCCGGAAGATAGGCTGCATCGCCACCAAGAACAGCGTTACGGATAACACTGATCCCTGCGGCACACCATTTTCCAGCTTTTGTTCTCTGGACGTGTAACCACCCAACGACACCTGAAACGTTCGCTCCGAGAGGAAACTCTGCAGAAGATTCATCATCCGACCACGTATCCGCCATGATTTCAGGGAGCGAAGTATACCGTGTCGCCAGGTGGTGTCATATGCCTTCGACAAATCCAGAGATGCTATCAAACAGTGCTCGTCGGCGTTCGGTACAGACTTCTCGAGCTCGGCGAAGTAAGTGTCTGTGCCGCGTCCCACACGAAAAGCGTGCTGACGCTTGTCAAGTCGTCCGTTCGACTCCAGCTCCGTGATTAGACGACGGTTTATAATTCGCTCGAGTGTCTTCGCCATGCAACTGGTAAGCGAGATAGGACGGAAGGCAGCAGGACCGGAATCTTGGCAGTTCGATTTTGGAATCGGGACAACGAGAGCGTTCCGCCAGCTGGCAGGAAACTCACCGTTGCGCCAGATCTTGTTCAGCAGCTCCAGCAGTACAAATTTTACGGACACGGGAAGACGTTGAAGCAGCGGGTACCCTATCCCATCGGTACCTGTCGAGGCACCTCGCCCTTTGTCGAGAGCCCACAGAAGTTCGGCTAGGGTGATGTCAACGTTGTACGCGTCGCCGGTATTAGACGAAACATCTATGGACTCTCTCTCAGCTGCCATTTTCGCCATCCGAAACGATGGAGGGTAGCTGGACGTCGCCGATCTTTCGCCGTAGTACGTCGCTAGTTCTTCCGCTACTTCTTCGGGGTTGTCCGTGAAACCGTTAGGCCGTTTGAGGATAACTGAGCGTTTCTGCCGATTTCCACGCAAGGTGTTAACCGTGCGCCACAGTTCGGTCGTTGTACTGTGCGGGGAGATCTTCCCTACGAAGTTTTCCCACGATTTCTCCTTCGCTTCTTTAATCGCCTTTCGCGCCTCCGCTTTCGCTGCTTGAAATTCCGCCAACGCTTCGGGTTGATCTGGATTGACCTGCTGTAAACGTCGGAGTGACCGAAGACACTTTCGTCGTCGGCGAATTGCCGCCTTTGCCTCGGGGCACCACCATGGTACCGCTTTCGGACCGATTCGGCCACTAGTCCGCGGGATGGACTTAGACGCTGCTTCAATTAGTTTTTCGGTGAAGCTTCCTACATTCCACTCGACCTCTGGGCGGATGGTTTCTGCTGTAATCCGTTCGTATAGCTCCCAATCAGCCCGATCGTACAGCCATTTTCGTCGCGTTGTTTGCTGATTCGACCACCCAGGTATGGATACTGCAATCGGGAAGTGATCGCTACCGTGCGTGTCTGTTAAGGTTCGCCAGGTGAACCTCCGAGCCAGACTTTCTGTGCAGATGGTCACATCGATCGCCGAAGTGTTACCCGAAGCTGGGTCGATGCGGGTAGCTGAGCCGTCATTCAAGATCACCATTTGCTTCGTCAGGGTTGTTTCGGCTATGAATCGCCCAAGCGCGCTTGATTGGTGCGATCCCCATGCGATGTGATGAGCGTTGAAGTCCCCGAGGAGTAAAATCGGGCCTTCCAGCTGGTCGAATAATTCATCCAGTGCGGTCTGGCACTGAGCTGAACTAGGCGGAACGTATATCGACACAACAGTTGCCTGGATCGGCGCGTGAAGGCGAGCAGCAACGAGATGCAGAGAGGTATCGATTTGGATGCGTTCGAACGGTATGCCTTCCCGGATGGCAAGGCCGACACCATGTTGCCAGTAGTTGGCGTTCGTCGACTGTAGCAGCAACGTGTAGTTTCTGCCAACGAAGTCTGGCGGAACAACCGTCTGGTTCACCTTAGTCTCCTGCAGAGCTACGACGCACGGTTCGAGGTCGGAGATGAGAAGCTTTAGCTCGCTGATGTTGGCGCGTAGACCACGGATATTCCACTGGAGAGCGAAACAGCCACCGGAGCGACTATCCGTAGCTGATCGTGTGGTGGATGATGAGGTTGATGTTCTTCTGGTCGGCGTGTCTGTTGTGGGAGAAAGAGGGAGTGCGGTAGCCTCTGACGACGAAAGAACCAAACTGTCACTTGCCTGTGGGACGCTTTGTCCCACAGTGCCAGCTGCTGTCGAAACCATTACACTAGTTCTGCCAATACCGACAACAGCCGGCACTGGGGAAGCGCTTTGTGTAATGTTTCTGCGGTGAACTCTCGAAGGGCCTTCTCCGGGAGATAGGGGTGATGCGATGTATCCTGAAAGATAATCAGGCGCAGCAGCAACTGTTTGCGGTGGTAAAGTAGAGAGACTGACCTGTGGGACGTCTTGTCCCACAGTGCCAGCCGTTGCCGAAACTACTACACGATTGCTTCCAGAAACACCGGCAACAGCCGGCACTGGGGAAAGGCTTTGTGTAGTATCGTCGGTGAAATGGTTGTTGTTGGCGAGGCGATTGGTTGATGCTGGTTGATGTCGATCGAGATTCACTGTGGTTGGTGTGGTTTGATGTGTGCCTGAAAATATTGCAGGCGCAGCAGTACCTGATTGAGGTAGGGATAAGCGAAAACTGACCTGTGGGACGTCTTGTCCCACAGTGCCAGCCATTGCCGAAACAACTACACGACTGATTCCTGAACCACCGGCAACAGCCGGCACTGGGGAAAGACTTTGTGTAGTTTCTTCGGTGCGGTTGTTGATAGCGAGACGATTGGTTGATGTTGGTTGCTGTTGATTGGGATTTGCTGCGGTTGGTGTGGTATGGTGGGCATCTGAAAAGATTGCAGGCGCGGCAGTACCTGTTTGTGGTTGAGAATTCAAGAGACTGACCTGTGGGACGTCTTGCCCCACAGTGCCAGCCATTGCCGAAACTACTACACGACTGCTTCCAGAAACACCGGCAATAGCTGGCACTGGGGAAAGACTTTGTGTAGTATCGTCGGTGTTCTCGTTGTTGGTTTCGATGCTGTTGCTTGATATTGGTACGGTGTGGATGGTAACTCGGTGGGTTTGCAATGTCGTGGTGTCGTGTGGGATTCCATCGGCTACGGAGGTGAGCTCGTCATCAACGGGTTGGGGTAAGACGTCCCGGATGACTCCTTCATCCTGCCGTACTTGCGTCGGAAGAGGTACTACACTTTCCCTACTTCCGAACCGAAAAGTCTCGTTGTCCGTGTTCGTGCGAGGGTCTTCGTTGTATTTCGAACGTTGTTCAAGAGTAGGGTTATCGAAGACGCTGGTTAGGGGGTGTCTCCGATACCTCAGACTCTTCGCCGGAATACTCCATCTGGGTCAGGTCATGGGTGGTGGGTGCGGTCTTCTTTGGGGGCGGGCTGATGTCTGGCGAGGAGGCTGGTTTGGGATAAACAAATTTTGGAGGTCTTCCGCGCTTGGTCTCCTGAACGGCCGGGGAGTTGTTCCTTGAGCGTGTCATTGGGCCAGCCGTCGACTGGGCCACTCGTTGCTCTCGGCTGTGGCGGGGCTTCTCAGCGACGACGGTTTCGCTCACATGATGCACTCTCTCTGGGTTAGACTGCTGCTTAACCTGCTTGATAAAAGCCATCATCTGCTCGATCCTCTCCTCTTTCTTTTTATTGTCTTCCTGTAACCTGGCGATTTCCTTATCCTTTTGGAGCATGGCCGCTTCCAGCTCCTTCAGCTTCTTCTCGAACACGTTTTGTTGGGCGGCTACTTGGGCGTAACTACCGGATTGTTGTTCCACTCGTTTTCTCGCTTCGGGGAAACTAAGGTTTTCGTTCACTTTAATCTTAATCACTTGCACTTCCTTTTTATACACAGGACACTGGCGGTTGGTTGGCCGATGATCACCCTTGCAATTACGGCACGACGGGGCTTCACCGCATTCTTCCCCGTGGAAGTTCTGCGAGCAATTGACGCAGCGTTGCGGTCCAGGGCAACGGACACGAGTGTGCCCGTAGCTGAAGCAGCCGTAGCAGAGCATCGGGTTTGGAAAGTAGGGGCGAGTAGCGACACGGAGCAAGCCAACTTTCATATACTCCGGGTACGTGGTCCTACAGAACGTAAGGATCAGCGCCGGTGTATTGACCCTTTTACCACCTTCATTTCGGGTGATACGCTGCACACAAATCACCTTCTGGCTAATCATCTCCGTCAAAATGTCCTTTTCCTCCATCTGAATGAGGTCGAAGCACGAGATGACACCTACTTACATTTAGATTGGGGTGAGGGACAACCTCTACCTCGGTTCCATCAATTAGCTTCGTCAGCTTCAGCAATTTGGCAACTTGGGCTGGGTCCCGAACTCGCAGAGTGTACTTGGTACCCTGCGCTTCGGTCTTCGCACTTTCAATTGGACCGCCGGCACATGCCTCAACCGATTTCCCGGTAATGTACGGGTTGATCGGAAGTGGAGTTCCGTTTTTTCCAGACAACTGGAGGAACGTCAATTCACCAAATTGGTTCGTTGGATCCATAAATTCTGGCAATCTACGTTTGGCGGACCCCCCTGGGTCGCCGCTACTAGCGGCCGCCATGTTGTTTTAAGTGGAAAACACTTCCACTGGCAACGGTCACCCGTTACCTACCCCAAATTGACGAACGAAAAGTAAAAGGAAAGATCCTACCTTCTTTTATCCTCGGTCGTAAAAAGCGATGGCCAGGCGTTCCCAAAATTTTGTGCCGCACTGTAGGCACTACTGGACACTACTGTAGTGAATCCCTGATGTGGATCGCTCACTTTCTCAATTCCACTAATTTCCCAAACTTTCGACACTTTTTTTTTTTTTTTGTTTCAGCGAAGAACAAATCAAGCACACTGTGCACCACTGAATGCTGAATGCGAACGGCCGGGAAGCCGGCTGACGGCGATTTGTTTGGCCGTTTCAAAGCCCGTGGGTGCCACTTTTTATCACTGTTTTCGACCGTTTCAACACCGATTTTCACCAAACCTTCAATATGTACTTATTCTTCACCACCGCAACCACAGATACACACGCGTTTCGACCGCGAAAACCGCGAAAAACTCGGAAAAACACCTGGTTTAACTCGAACGTGTGAACGAAGACAACCGGTCAACACAGTGTGTCGGAACGATCTGAATTTCCGAGCTGTACGACCCCTTGTCACCACTGAATCTGAAATTCTGATATTCCTTTGGTGTGAAAACTAACATGTTTTTCGTGTGAAAAGAAAAATTATGTTGAAATTATTAATACGACAACATGAAACAATATCGATCGAATCATCTCTAGTAACTCTTAAAGTTTGATGAGATACATGGAGTTTTGAACCAGAAAAAAAAAATCGTCATTTCGTATTCTTGTTCATTTTGGGCCAATAGTTTTCATGCGATAGTGACGAAAACTCATTATAAAGTACTCATCAAAAACGGTTAATGAGTTTGAAAACCTGCTGTAATGAATAATAAATAATTTTTAAATCCATCAATAGATCCAACGCCAGACCATTATAATAAACAATAGCGTAATATATTGAGATCCAGGGCAATTGTTAATTTTTTTGCACTTTGGTATAACTTTAAGAGCGATATATTTGGCTGAAGTTCGAACCTCTAGTTTAATCCAAAATTAAGGTTCAAACTTTCTAGATGTCCTGCTTTAAGACACCTTGAGCATTTGTTCGTGAACCTAATTTTTCGATTCTATTTTTTATATAAAGTAATATAAGGGAATTTACGTGTTCAGCAGTCTAAGCCGATGTCGCGATTCATTTGTAATTTTTTGACATACGCAGACAAACTAAATGTTTGTTACATTTATGTGCTGCTCAATCCTGTCTAATATCACACCGGCAGGCTTGTTGAGTACTTTTGAGAAACGTTTTTACAATATTTCAAATATCTTATGTAATTGTGACTATTGCCTGCATCCTCATTTTCTTTGCCAGCCTTTCCCATAAGAACTGCAGGCAAATCTTTTCGGCAACTCCACATAAGCCGCATTTTGAGGCGTATTTATTTCAATCAATGACATCTCTGGCGAAATTGTTTGTTCGGAAATCTCGTCAGGGGGAAGCAGGCATATTAGTGGATCTCTCTTAGGCTAGCTAAACAGAAAGAAAAATCCATGGAAATTTAAGCGTAGAATCATGCACATAAAGGGAATGCCAGATTTATCGCAAATTTACATGACACATCGTGTAAAATTACATCAACATCATGTAAATTTATGCGAATTATCATGTAAATGGTTAGAGCCCATGCTACATTACACGATGTATAGCGGAAACTTACATGATGTTATTGTAATTTTACACAATATGACGTGTAAATTTGCAACATATCTGGCATTCCCTTCATGTGCATGATTTTAGGCTGAAATTTACATGGATTTTTCTTTCTGTGTAGAATTTTATATGCAATAATTTTGGTCATTTTAAATTTGGTCATCTTGTATTTCATCAGAAATAAATTCACCATTCATGCACCATTCGTTGTTAATTGACACCCATCATTTGAGGGAAAGGGGTGGTCTACGAAAGTGTGACAGTGCATGTATTAGGTATTGGAAACAAACACGCTTCAAAAAGAAATTCCGCAAAATCCCACGGAACTCATACAAGCGTAATTTTTATTTTACGATTTCGTTTCGTTTCGTCAAATTGTTAAAATATTTCCGTGGAAAATTAAAAAGAAACGGAATAAAACTGAATTTCGCGAAATTCAAAATGGCAACTTTGGCAAATAAAGCTCTCAGCTAATAACTGTGGAAGTGCTCACAAGAACACTGAGCTGAGAAGTGGGCTCTGTCCCGGTGAGGACGTAATGCTAAGAAGAAAAAGAATCCACTGCACACAAATGTAAAAAAAGCCTTTTCGCAATATTCTCGCGGGGCAGGACTCCTCAATGTTGGGCATAGAATGAGCATACAATTCGTAGTTGCAAATCCGTGATTGACCAGAATAATGGGAGTTGCACACAGATTTAATTAACGGGGGTTGGGATTAGCTTACCATTCTCAATGTCGCACAAATTGAGAGCACAACATTTTAAAGTCAATAACGGCGCCGGCCACGTCCTTAGGGTCATCGGGAAAGGGGAGGAATGTTAGTTATACAACCATTGTTATTAAGGACCAAATAATCGTCTGCATTTCCACAGTTGTCATGGAAAGGATATTGGGTTAGTGGGATAATGTAAGGATCTGAGAGTAATCTTTGATAGTTCATCCTCCTACTCTCCCGCTGTTTTTATCAAGAAAAACAAAATGAAATGGGATAGTATAAAATTCGGTTTTCATTTATTTATTAAAATAAAGTTATTCAAAATCCCGTGCGATGATCGCGATTAACTGACGACGATATGATGGAGCCGTTAGTTTACAGCCAACTAATGGACGAAACGGAAAAGATGAAGGTTGATTTTCACATGGTGGTATCGAGGTTCAGTTGAAAGTGAATCAATGCCACAAATCCGATATCAAAGTTTCAAAATTTTAATTGATTAAGGTGAAGATAAATCGAAGCCAAACTTTAAATTTTCAAAAGCACGGATCTGGAGAACCAAACATCCATTTGAGTTGAAAACCTTATCGATTGGTCAACACCAGCTAGTGACCAATCGATTAAGTTTTCAGCTCAAACGAATGTTTAGTTCTCCAGATCCGTGCTTTTGAAATTTTAAAGTTTGGCTTCGATTTATCTTCACCTTAATTCGATCGATTTTGATGAACCTTTTTCTTATAAAAAATCACAAATAAGTTATATTATGATTAATTGAATATTTTGAATTCGATCCACACCTTAGTTTCACACATCACCTTGAGCGATATTGAATTTGTGAATGGGCTTTTATCCAACAAGACATACGACATGTAGGCTTGTCCTTGAAAGTCAGAAAGGTTTCCAAAACGAAAAAATCCCAAACCGGATTGGGATACAAACCTGTCACCCTCAGCATGGTTGGCAATATTATCTTCGTTTGAATTTTTCATAGTTACTTACGACCCTTTTTAGTTCTGCTATGAAATTAAATATTCTTACAAGATTAAAAAAACTGTTCAAAGTTTGGCCGTATGGGTGCAATGTATGATGCGTATACTGTGATTGAGGGAAAAGTAGGATGTTTATTGCAGATAAGGGACCTTGTGTATTTTCGGCATCGGACATATTTGCACCCAATTCGACTAAATTTTAGCAGTGAGATGCACGTAACATAATAAAAATATTTTGAGCACGATGGGTCACAAAAAGACCACCCTCTCCTGACCAATTGAATAAACCTGTCAAAAATATTAGAAACCGCCTTATGTGTATGTTTATCAAAATTATCACCAAACACAAAACAATCGCGGAATATTTAGAAATATTCCGCATATCGTTTCGTTTCGTATTGCCATGGAAAATTCTCAATTCGCATACCCTTACGTGACAGAGGGTGTGGGGGTCTAGAAATCCTGAAAAATTATGGACGTCATATTTGAAACTTTCCTAAGAAAAAACTGAGTTAGAACAGCTGCAAAAACTAGGTGAGTAATGGTATTAGCCGTTGGAAATGAACAATTTTCTAAATTTATGAAAACAACATAATTTGTACAACAAAATAATAAGTAATCTTAATCAATCGCTAGTACTTTCCTTGAGTTAACAGTAAAATGAGATTAAATTTTGGGTCTGGTGGTTATATTGTATTATGACGCCATCTTGATTTTAAGCAAAAGTATGACTTATTTAGTATGACGATGCTTATCATGTTGAAATTAAATAAAAATTGACTTGAAACAAATACTCTCCATTTTGAGAATCTGTGTGAACTTTGATCATTCGTCTCTGGTTTTAAAGATATTGCGATATATCTAGGGGGCTCGACATTATTCATATATATTAAAAAAAAATATAGTTGTTTCTCTGTTTCACATTTTAATTGGAATGAGCATTGAACACAAACTAAACACGTACAAATGCATATTAGTTCTCATATGTTTGGAATATATATTAATTTGATATAATTTTCTTGTGAGACTCCCTCATTAACGCCTGGGAGTACAACCGCCCTCTGGGCTATAGCAACGCCCTCCTCAAAAGGGGATGACTAAGAAGCTAAAATTTTACGACGACAGGGCTGAGAACATCTCATCTTACCTCCAATGAAAAGGAACAGCTGCTAAGTGTGTTGAACCGACACGGAGAAGCATTCCACAAGCCAGATTCTAAACTTTCATGTAGCACAGTAGTCGAGTGCTCCATAAAAACCGTAGATGATACTCCAATTCATCAAAAAGTTTACCCCTACCCCGCTGCCTATGCTGCAGAGGTAAACAAACAGATTGAAAAACTTCTCCACGATGGAATAATTAGGCCATCGCGATCAGCGTGGACATCTCCAGTCTGGATTGTCCCAAAGAAAAACGATGCCTCCGGTGAGAAAAAGTTTCGTATGGTAATTGATTACCGGAAACTAAATGAAAAAACGATTTCAGATAGGTATCCGATGCCTGAAATCAATTATGTTATCGATCAACTGAAAGGCCAAAATTATTTTATTACTCTTGATCTAGCCTCTGGTTTTCACCAGATAAAGATGAAGGAAAGTGATATTGAGAAAACTGCGTTTTCAATTTATTTATTTATTTATTTATTTATTATCGTCAATCAAAGTAGACAACATGTTAATACTTAAATCTATATACTGCTATATCTTACAGAGTTTAACAACGGCAAATATGAGTTCACTCGTATGCCGTTCGGCTTAAAAAATGCTCCCGCGATATTTCAACGAGCAATCGATGATGTATTGAGGGAACATATTGGCAAAATATGTTACGTCTATATTGATGACGTTATCATATTTGGAAAAACTTTGGAAGAAGTACTTCAGAATCTTGAAATTATTCTAGCTGCATTGAATAATGCGAATCTAAAGATTCAGCTGGATAAATCTGAATTTTTGCATAAAGAAGTTGAATTTCTTGGCTACATCATCACCCCAGATGGCTTGAAACCGAATATTAAAAAAATAGATGCTATTGAACGATATCCGGAACCGAAAACCATTAAAGAATTAAGATCCTTCCTAGGAATGATGGGATATTATAGACGGTTCGTAAAAGATTTCGCGAAAATCGCAAAACCTCTTACCAACCTTCTAAGAGGGGAAGGATGTCACTCGAATAAAAAACTTGACCTTACTGAGTGTGAACAGAATTGCTTCACAAAAATGAAAAGTCTGTTATCCTCTTCGGATATTTTAATATATCCAGATTACAGCAAACCATTTCTCTTAACTACCGATGCTTCGGACTTTGCCATAGAAGCCGTTTTGTCCCAAGGCGAAAATGGAAAGGACAAACCTATCCATTTTGTCTCTAGAAGTTTATCAAAATCAGAAGAAAAGTATTCAGTACCAGAAAAGGAAATGTTGGCCATTTTTTGGGCCTTACAAACGTTTCGTAACTACTTGTATGGGACGCGTTTTAAAATATTGACAGATCACCAACCATTAACATTTTCTTTATCACCCAAGAACACCAATGCCAAATTAAAGCGATGGAAGGCGTATTTAGAAGAACACGACTACCAAATTGAATATAAACCAGGAAAATCCAATGTTGTTGCCGATGCATTAAGTCGTATTGTACTATCAATGACCGGGACCCAACACTCCGCAGACACTAGCGATGATATGTATATTATTTCTACCGAATCACCATTAAATGTTTTCCAACATCAAATAATAATAAAAAACGGCCCTGATAAAGTTGAAGTAAGTCATCCTTTTCCAAATTATACAAGAATAACAATACATATACAAAATATTAACGATGATTCTCTTTTACAGGTTATGAAGACCCACGTCAACCCTTGTAAATTAAACGGATTGTTAACAGATGAAAGGATTATGGGTCAAATTCAAGAAGTATATAAAAAGCATTTTGGTAGGGAAAATCTGTTAAAAATTCGTTACACTCAAAATTTACTCATTGACGTTCCCGATGAGCATACGCAATGGGAAATAATCAAAAAAGAACACTATCGAGCTCATCGAGGCCTAGAGGAAAATAAAATTCAAATCTTAAGAAAATTTTATTTTCCACAATTGAGCAAAAAACTACGCGAATTTACAAATAATTGCCAATTGTGCCAAGAGAACAAGTACGATAGAAATCCTATTCGTTACCCACTTCAGAAGACACCTATTCCAAATGCACCATTCCAAATCGTCCATATAGATATCATGTTCATAGAAAAACTGATTTTCCTTACTTATGTCGATAAGTTTTCAAAATTTGCTCAAGTTCATCCAGTAGAATCTCGAGCTGCTGTAGATCTTGTACCCGCTATTAAGGAAGTATTATCAAAATTTAAACTACCAGAAACGGTTGTAATGGACAACGAAAAATCATTTTTATCCGGTGAACTTGTTAACTTTTTCAATGAAAACAAAATAACTCCTTATGTAGTAGCTACAGGTCGAAGCGAGATGAACGGAGTAGTGGAAAGGTTCCATTCCACTTTACAGGAAATTTATCGAATAACAAAAGCTGAAAATCCGCATAAGAAACCAAAGCAACTAATCGAAATGTCAGTAATTAAATATAATTCGACCATTCATTCTTGCACAAAATTCACTCCATATGAGATTATAATTCCAAGCTCTAAATCATCTCATATAATCGAGTCAGTTTACAACAATCTCAAAAAGAAACAAACAAAGGATTTAAACTACCATAATAGTAAACTTTCACCACGTCATATTCCATCAGATAAGAATGTATTTGAAAAAACAAGGCGAAGGGTAAAAACCGTACCGCGATATAAAAAGATTAGAATTAAAAACATAAACAAAAGTACAATTATTACAACGGATAATAGACGTGTACATAAAAATGATTTGAAAATTCGTCAGAGCTAATTTGTATTTATTTCTTATTCAGATTAATTCTAGTACTCTACGTTGGCCTAAGTCAGCCCCAGACGATATCAGTTCAGAGATTGGATAACCAACCGCTTTTCATCTACCATCAAGGGCATGGACGAATTCAAAAAGGATATTATTACTATATACACCATTTCAATTTAGATTCTTTCAAAACACAGATTCAAAATTTAAAATCTCAGTTTAAGCCAATAGACAACAACCAATTCACAAATTTGATAATATCTAAATTTAACGATATTGATTCCAGTGTTAAGAGTCTTTTACCTGTCAAAAGAGTAAAACGATGGGATAGCTTAGGGACTGCATGGAAGTATTTAGCCGGAAATCCAGATGCCAATGACTTAAAGATAATTAACAGCTCTATTAATAATCTTATCAACAACAATAATCAACAAGTTCGGATCAACAGGGAAATTTCGCTTCAAATGAAAGAGGCCCTTTTTAAAACCAAAGAATCTATACAATTGTTCAATTCAAAATCCTCAGAATTATATTCCATTAACATATACTTGAATCTTGAATTTTTATATGAAAAACTTAATCAGATAAAAGAGACTGTAATGTTAGCAAAGATAGGATTGCTTAACGATAGAGTATTGAGTCCGGCTGAAATCGATTTACTTATAAAAGACTTAGCTAGGGAAAATATAACAGTCTGGAATACCGCCGATGCATTGACTTATGCCACCACGTCCATAGTTACCAACGAACTTGACATCGCTCTGCTGATCAAGCTTCCGATGCTGGAGTCTAAGATTTACAGGAAAATCTTTATCCTGCCAACCTGGTTTAAACATCAACAGATCTTTCTAATAACCATTACCTTAACCATGGGAACAAGTATTATATCGTTCACAGCCTTAAGCCAAAGATCTTCGAGACTACAGACATAACACCGGATGATACAGCATGTGTGCCCAACCTTTTGACCGGGAAACCAGCCAAATGCGAATACTTGGACAACCCTATGGAAGAGGTTGTATCAATCGATAATCAACATCTCTTTACCAATCTACAAAGGAATTTCACCATTCACACCACTTGTGGATTACCGACGAGGAATCTAACAGGAACCTATTTTATCTCATTCAGCAACTGTGAGGTAACCATTAATAACAGTACGTTTTTAAATCAAATTCAAAATACCACCGGTGAACCTGTGCACTTACCATTATTTGGGATTCCAATCGAAAAACAGCGAACAGTTGTCAACCTAAGTCTGGAACACCTGCATAACTTGCATTTAGAAACAAGGAAGGAGATGAAGGCAATTCGTTTAAATGCCACCAGTATTCAATGGCCACATTGGACAGTTTTTGGAGGGCTATCGGTCACTCCCATTATCATATGTGCTGCGTTCTTTTTATTTCTTTGTCTTAGAGGATCTAAGGTGAAGGTCCATATAACACAGAAGAAACGGACCCCGAAGGACGAAACTACGGTCGGTAGTATACCGATAGAAGAGACCATTCGTACGGAGCCTCATTTTTAAGGAGGGGCAAGTTAACTCCCGACTTTCATGGGAACCAGGAGACGTGCCGCAAGGGTAAACATCGAACCGTGGGACCAACGGTTTGCTGAGTCGACGCTGCTACCATGAGACTGCCATCGCCTAGCTAGGGACCGTAGGTTACAAGGTAATTAGGATTAGAATAATAAATCAGTTTTAGTTTGAACACAGAACCGAACGTTTCGGCTTTTTATTTTTTGGGAACTCCCAACTTAAATCTTTTAACTCGGGCAACCATAAGTCTAACTTTTTGGATTGCCCTACGCGCAAACGAATCGTTGAGGTTCGTACCAGGCTGATGAACGGCAAGGTTTTTCGCAGCTGGAATTTCCCAGGTAGAATATCCATCATTTATCAATCTCAGTTAACAAACGCTTGCTCAATAACCTACCCATCAGTGAAATTATAAACATGCTCATTCACATGCTAATTTTCTTCCGTTGGGTAACCGTTCGAATCGAAAAAAAACACTTAAGGTCTATAATAGCCCTATTTAGCACGAGACATGAAAAATGAACCGTCGCACGATATGTATTGGAGTTCAATTTCAATTGTCCCTCATTACAGGTTCCCTCTGGAACATCCGGTGGTCCCGAAAGTAGTCACTGTAGTCAACTATCCATTTTGAGTCTACGGTTGCCCTATTTATGACAAGACATGAAGAATGAGCCGTCGCATGATATGCTTTGGTGTCCAAATCTAAATGTCCGCTATGCAAGGTGCCCCCGGGGCACTTGGCGGCGCCATGAGTGGCCAAATCTGTACAAGACTCATTATCAACTTATAATAGGGTATTTTATGATAAGCTAGGGAGAAAACAATATTGTGCGACGTATTATGAGTGAATAAATTGTTTGATCCCAATTCGGATCCACTACCGGCACCGATTCCGGGGAAATGGCCATATCTTGGTTGTTTCTGGACCGATCTTAATACTTGGCGCATCAATCGCTTCAGAATTTGATCTTCTATCTTCATGTGTAGTAAAATTTTGATTTTTTAGCCGAAACCTTTGCTAAAAACACGTCATAATTTTACTGCATAAGACATGCTTCCGGAAATCCGGATTATCACCGGTATCCGGTGGTCATAGTTCATTTCCGTGGATGCACCTCAAAACTTGATTAGTTGATCCGTCCATTACTTCTTAAAGAATTGAAATCGATCAATTTTTGTCAAAGTTACAGCATTCCAAAGTTGGGGGCTCCCTGCAAATCTTATTACAACTCTTCATATTGTATTTAAAGTTGAAAACATTTTATGGCACATGAATTCTGCTGTCCTGAATATAAAACACTGTGTCGGTTTATTGATTAGATTAGATTTTTAAATTAAAAAATGCAAAAAGTTCAAGTATATTTTAAAAATGACCTGGGGCAGACACGAACATTCTGAAAACGCCATTATTTTTGTTTATTTTTATACTTTCAAGCCCGGGGTGTCCGGTCTCTGTGCATTCAGATCGACTTTTTTTGTCGAACAGTGTTATTGTTTCCCTAAGATTCTCCTGAAAAAAAAAAAATACGGAAATTCATCTAGAGATTTTTCTTTAAGCCACACTAACGATTCTTTTGTGAATTTTTTGAATAAATTTTTCATCGCATTTACTAAGATTTTGCAATTCATTCTTGAACTTCTCAAAACACTCCTCCAGAAGTAGAGGTGTGCGCCGAATCAAATTTATCGGCGGCGGCGTGTTCGGCGCTGAATTCATTTTTCTGGGCGTTAGCGGCGGTGTGAATCGGCCTAGCTTTTTCAAATCTCTCTTTTCCAGATTAAAAGTATTATTCGTTCAGATATATTATTTTCTTGTTGACCTTATTTCAATTCGGATCAAAAGCATGAAAAACAATACGTTTCCAATGTGTAAGAACAGAATCAAATGTACTTGAAAGCTTAACACGAAACTGAAACTTTTATTGGACAGAAGCTCATAATTATGTTAAATAAGGTCAAATTTTAATTTCTACCGAAGGTGCCATCATTTAGATAGAGGGTGCCAGAAAGTATGTTGGACTTGATAGATTAGTAATATTCACATCCAAATGGAACTCATACAATATCCGTAGGATGTTCAGACATTAAACTTCACAAGGGAGTGAATGACTGTGAAAAATAGCGTTATGAAATATGCGAGTCCTAATAGAAAACTTTGAGCAGAATTGAACTTTTTTTTTTCATATGATTTTTTGTTATAAATCCAAGTAAATTCTTAGGAAAAAATTTCAAGGAGGTATTATGAAAAAACCCAAGTAGCACGCGAAACATCTTCCAAAGAAATGCTTTTCAAAAATGGTTTCAATCGCGTATCAATAAAAGCATCTGTAACTTATCTGGTTCTAGTTCGGTTCCATATTCATATCAAGGCTCATAAAGTTTCATTGCCGTTCCAATGAACATGCATTTCACTCCTTGTTTGACGTTCATCATATTTGAAATGACAAAGATTTGTTGCGAATGTCCCTTGTAAATAGCAATAAAGTCAAATTTTTCAAGATGTTTTCAGCAACATTTCAAACAAACTCTTGATACTTCTCCCAAAATGCCGATTTTAATGTTATGTTTCACATTACTTTCATTTAAAGCATCCGCAACTTGCATTCAATTTTCGTTCCCATAGAAGATTCATCTCAGTTGCGAGAAAGTTGCACTAAACTTCGTGTATGACAGCTAGAAGTTTGTTTGTTTCAATCTAGTTGCAATATGGTTGAGTTGCACCTTACGTATCATCTAACAAAGAAAACATGGTCTAGCAACAGTTTGTTTGTTTAAAAGGTGATTCTCAAGTGTTGCGCGGAAGTTTTTGCGAAAAGTTTAGATTATTTCAGGCATGGCCTAATTTCGCCAGCAATGAACTTGTATTCCGAAGGGTGCACTCAAGTTATAAGCAACAAGCTTTGATCTTTGGGCCATGTGGTCGCTTTTATAGTGCATTGGCGAAGCAATTGTTTGAAGAGCTGGTGGAGTAGTGAGTAGAGGTGAAGATTGGTGATTTTGAGATCGGAAGTTCGATTCTCATTCATGTTTTTGTTTTCAGTTTTTTTTCTTTTAAGTATTTTGCAACAAATAAGCAATTTCGATATTACTTAAATATGTTGCAAACAGACTCCGCCTCTTGCGCTTTTTGCGTTGCTATTCAGTGCAATTGTAAGTCATATTTTCACCAATTGACAACTCTGATTAGTTTCAAGAGAGAATTTTATTCTTGAGTTGCAACAAACTGTGCTGCTTGGGAAGAATCATAAAAAATTGAATTTTAATATGAATGTGTCTGAAGTTTTATATGAAACGATCTCCCCTCAATGTCGGGATTGATAATTCTTCTTCTTCTTCTTTCTGGCGTTACGTCCCCACTGGGACAGAGCCTGCTTCTCAGCTTAGTGTTCTTATGAGCACTTCCACAGTTATTCACACTGAGAGCTTACTATGCCGATGACCATTTTTGCATGTGTATATCATATCGTGTGGCAGGTACGAAGATACTCAATGCCCTGGGAAGTCGAGAAAATTTCCAACTCGAAAAGATCCTCGACCGGTGGGATTCGAACCCACGACCCTCAGCTTGGTCATGCTGATTAGCTGCGCGTTTACCGCTACGGCTATCTGGGGATTGATAATCTGTAAATATTTGATAGTTGAAAATCCGGTGTTTTTTTACCATACCGATCTCCAGAATAAAAACATCTCGAGTTGTTTTTTTTTTCTGTCCATAAAAATAAAGGGCAAATTTTTTACTGACTTCACATTTTTAGAAATAAATTGAATAATGGAAAGCAAAATCGTGGGAGTTGAAATTTATATAAACGAAACGTGGTGCGAGACAAGACATAACACTTACTAATGTCAAGAAACATTACCTTTCCGTTGACCGTACTTACGTAAGCTCAATTTACACAACATTATAAAGAAATTTATAGCGTAATAAATTTTATAGGGCCCCGTATTCACGACACGAAAGACACACCCATATGAACATGTATGTACATGTGTGTATGGTCAATTAGCAATGAAAGCTTAGATAATAGCTGTAAAAGTGAAAGAACACTAAGGAACCGGTGGCTCATTTTTTGGTCCAAATTTATACCAAAAGTGGACCTGTCAAAATTAAATAGACCAGTTAAAATAGACCAATCCGCACTTGTATGCACCGATCGTTGTATTTTTTGTGTCCATTTCGAATGTGATAAACAAAAACAAACAAAAAGTTATTTGAACAGCAGAATTCTAAAGCAAAATTAATTAGACTTGAAGAATCTGAAAGGAATTCCGAAGTAGTACGTGGATGAACTCCAAAGAAATTCCCGGAGGAATTCCGATTGAATTCGCGGCACAGCTTCAAAAGAATTCCCGGCAGAAAATCTCTGGAGGAATTTCTTCTTTCAGGAAGCCTCCGGAGGAACTTCTGAAGGAAATCTTCGGAGAAAAATCTTGGGAAATTTTGAAGAAAATTCCCAGAGAAAATGCTATTGGAAATCCCCTTAGAAATTCCTAAAGAAAATTTCGGAGGAGTTCTTGGGGGAATTTCCCGGAAAAAGATGTCTTTGAAAAAATCTCCGGAGGATTTTCTGGAACCAGAGAAGTTTTTGGAGGATAACCTCGGATGCATTCCTGGATGAAATTTTCGAAGAGATTTCTGGACGAAATCCACGGAAAAATTCATGTAGGAAATCCCAGGAGGAGTTTCGGGAGGAAATCCTTGGAGGTGCTTATTGAGGAAATCCCTGGAGTAATTCCTGAAGTAAATCTCAGGAAAATTTTCTGGAAGAATTACCTAGACTAATAAATATTGAAAATCCCCTGAGAAATTCCTGGGAAAAAAATCCCGAAGTAGTTCCTGGGGATATCGCCGGAGGAATCCTTGAAATCCCCGGAGGAATTTCTGGAGAAATTCTAGGAGGAATTCCTGGAGAAAATATCGGGAGAAATTTTTGGACGGAATCTCCGGGTAAATTATCTGATAAAATCCTCGAAAAAAATTCTTGAGAAAATCCAGAGTTCTTTGGGGATATCCCCAGAGAAGTTCCTGGAATAAGTCCCTGGAGAAATTCCTGGTGCAAATTCCCAGAGATATTCCTGGGAGAAATCTTCGGATAAATTAAAGAATAAAGAACCTCTCAATGAATTTCTAGACGAATTTCCCAGAGGAATTTCTGGACGAAATCCCCAGAGGAGTTCTTTGAAGGAATTTCTGGAGAAAATGCCCGGAGGAATTCCAGGAGCAAATTTCCGAAAAAAATATCCCCGGAGGAATTCCTAGACGAAACCTCCGAAAAAAAAACCTTGGTGTCAATCCCCAGAGAATTTTCTAGAGAAAATGCTTAGACAAACTCCTGGAGGGAATCCCCGGAAAAAAATCTGGACGATATCCACGGAGATAAGTTTCTTAAGGAAATACAAATCCAAAGGGATTCCTGGAGCAAATCATCAGATGAATTCCTGGTAGAAATTCTGTTAGACACATCGGAGGAACTTCAGTAGAGGGAAAGCTGAAAATCCTGGAAGAGCTCCAGGAGATTTCTGTCGAAGTCCACCTCGTTGTGGAAACTTCAAATATATTCCCATAGAAATTCGTGGTGGAATCCTTAGATTCTCTGGAGAAACACCCTGATGATTCCTGGAGGTGTCCTGTATGAATTCATGGAGAAGTGCACTATGGAATAGCCGAATGAATTGCCGGAGGAATCGTGATGGAGTATTGCTCCTGTTTTTACTTACCTCAAATGAGTAGGAACTAGAGACGGTGGCAGTTTCAGCGGGAAAAATCCGAACTGGTAAACAATGTGTCCAATCTTGATCTAAATCCGACTAAAAATAAATCAGGCAATTAGCCTGTTCCAAAATCATTTACCACAAAACTGGTATAAAATAAATGTAGCACATTATTTGCAACACCGGAGCAAGTTCCAATTTATAACATGGTTCAATAATTTACACCAAACCAGTGATTTGGACCACCGGTGAAGTCGCGCTTAGCTGAGGAGCAGGCAGTTGGTAAGTAACGCCATGAATAAAAAAGAAGAACAATATATTTTATAATAGCTTTATTTAAATATGACATACAGATTTCCCAGAGTATTCCTAGCACAATCGACTGAAATAATTTTATAATAAATCAACCAATACAAAAAAAAAACAGTTTTATTTTATACATTTTTGGTGGAATTTGATTTATGTAATATCAATCCAAATATTTAAAACAAAACTTAAATTTGCCTCCAAAGTCGTTGTGGAAGTGCTAGTAGACATACTTTAAACAGATTGTCTAAAGCATCAGGATGTTGTCAGAGCAGATATTTAATATACCGTACACCCCCGTTAATTTGAACGGTACCTCATGCAAACCATCGGGGTTCATTTTTAATTTGAACATCTAGTCACCCTAGAAACGTGTTTCTGGTTACCTCTTTCACTGTTTTGTTTTGATTTTGCGTTCCGTTCCACAGCGTTCCATTTCACTTTACTCCGTTCCATGAGCTAAATGACGTTTGAACCATTTTTAATCTGAACGATGTGCAAATTAGCGGGGTACATATTAAAAAGTGTTCAGATTAAATGTAGTCAAACCAACGGGGGTACCCGGTATTTGGAAAACAAACTCCATTTTCCCATTTTGGAAGATTTAAATGAAGAACTTTTATAAAAGTCATTATAAACATCAGCTCTCTCGCTCTGTGTTTTTTAGGAAATTTGCATGAAGAATTATTAGCGTATTTTGAAAAATCTTTGATGTTTCTTTCATGTAGGTACATGAAGTAAATTTCCATCAAACAAAAACATCAATCAAGCTTCACAAGGGTTCTTCTTCTTGGCATTAACTTCCCCACTGGGCCATAGCCGGCTACTCAGCGTAGTGTTCTTATGAGCACTTCCACAGTTATTATCTGAGAGCTTTCTTTGCCAAACTTCCCATTTTCGCATTCGTATATCGTGTGGCAAGTACGATGATACTCTATGCCCAGGGAAGCCAAGGACTTTCCATTACGAAAAGATCCTGGACCGACCGGGATTCGAACCCAGACACCTTCAGCATGTCTTTGCTTTGTAGCAGCGGACTCTAACCACTCGGCTAAGGAAGGCCCCTAGGGCTTCCAGCAGATAAATTCATACTTACTCTACTGGATTTTGTTTCCTTCGACTTAAACTAGACTCGATTTTTTCTATACAAAAAACAATATCGAATGTGAATGATGTGATATTGAAAGCTATGCATTTCCTGAATGGTCGTCTTACATACCGAAAAACTAGACGGCGTGAAAGTTTTGAGATATGCATCGTGACAATTTTTGGAGTAATCGGAGCGCCGAAAAAAGTTCAGCGGCGGCGGCATGAATTAAAAACGGCGGCGGCGCACACCTCTATCCAGAAGTTCCATCAAGTATTCTTTTTGATTTTAGAAATAACTTTTTTCATAAAGCGGCTTAAATAAAATTCGGAAAATTTATTTAATTCCTGTCGTAAAATTCAAGAACTAAACAATAGAAATTCTGAAAACTTGTTGACAATGTACCTAATATAAAAGCTTAAGTGATCTTCTTCTTCTTCTTCTTGGCATCAACGTCCCCACTGGAACAGAGCCGGCTACTCAGTTGAGTGTCCTTATGAGCACTTCCACAGTTATTGAATGAGAGCTTTCTTTGCCAAAGTCGTCATTATCATCATTTCTCTACAGATTCCTTACACGCTATGCTAATTTCGGAAGAAAAAGGTTTCCTTCAAATTTACTCTGATGATTCAAAAACATTTTTTTTTTTCAATTCTTGAATAACCCGGAGATTTGAAGCAGAATTTCTAGAAAAAACTTCTACTCATATTGACGCAATTTGTGATGTATTTTGGACACATTTCTTAAGGACTATTGAAGAACTCCGCGGAAGAGATTGTAATATTTTTTAGGGAAATACTATTTAAAGAATTTCACAGAAGAATGTCTAGTAGAACTTTCAGCGAAATATCTCAGTATTAGATTTGGCAGAATCAATGATAAGGGAAAACTGAACTCTTGAAAGGTTAAGTAACAGTTTAAAGGTAAATCCGGGAACATTCCCGAAGCAATTTGCTAATGAAAATTAGACATAGAAGGAATGAATGTTCACCAGGAGTAATTTGCTTTAAAAGTATGAACAAATCCCACAATATTATTTTACTAATTTGAAAGAGATTTGCCACCCTTCCATATTCCTAAAAGAATCTCATTACCGTTTGTCCCATATTCCGAACACTGAATTCTTGTATGGCGATGCGGTTGCAATGTTTCGCAGAAATATGTCATCAAATTGCCAGGAAATGACAGTCATTCAAAATTCAATTTGATCATCTTCCAATATATTTCATACATCGGGAGTGATGATGATTCTCAAGTTCAAAATCAATACAACTAGCTCAGATAAGATTACTTGCGAAATTAACCATGCGAATACGATTTATTCGCGCTGTTCTGAATTTGTTGAAATAAACTAACGACAAAACAAAGCTATTCGCTCCACACCGCAGGCTACTGACTGATATCGCTACCAGTCAGCTCCTCTCTTTTATTTCACTGGCTGGGTATATATTACAATTCTTCTCTTACCTCTATCTTACAATATGTTTACCTCCAGACACCTCCACTACAGGGTGTGTAATGAATAAATAAATAAAATTATTAATGCGAAAATGCTTAAAAAATGAAAAAAGGGAGAATTTATTACTGAAAAATAAAACACTAAGGTCGATTTCGTTAAATTTTTTCACACCAGGTTCATTTTGTGCCATTAATCTGAACAAAACTTGGCCATGTCGAAAGTTAGCACTATTTTTGAAAGTTAAAACATGAAAGATTGAAGTTAAAGTATGGATTTCTGGATTTCTTTAACCCCTCTACCGGCAGCTTCATTTTTTACCTTAATAAAAATATTCAAAAAAATATTGGCGAAAAACAAAATCCCAAAACAAAGTCCCCCAAGGAGCATCGGAATATCTGTAAAACCAGATCTCCAATGGCAGATATCGACATAGTTTCCTAAACTAAAAGAGTTTTTTGAGGACTTGTGATAATATGGTGCAAAAATATCGAGACACAAAAAAGTTATCAAGGTTTGAATATTTTTATTGCCGTGAAAAATGAAGCTGTCGGTAGAGGGGTTGAGGAAACCTCGAGCATGGTATCCTGGAATACGGTTAATATGCTGAAACAGTTATATTTGAATTTAAAAAAAAACGCTTATCAAATTTCCAAGATATTGACGCTTTGTGTACCATGGTATGTTTTGTTACGAGGATTTCGAAAACTGCGCATCTTCACGTATACCAAATATTAAATTCGAACGTTTTGTACTCCATAATATGAAGTTTGTAGCAGACGATGAGAAACTAATTAATCTCCTATCGAACCATCGTAGTCATCGTCATACGAAAGAGGTAAGTATTCTGCTGACGATGAAGTATTGTCTTGCCTGACGAAAGCGACATAAATTACCGATGCGTGTGTTTGTTTTTTGCCGACCTGTTAACGTCTCTGTGAACTTACTATCGGGAAGACCAAATCTATAGTGTTCCGTCTATTGACTGATACCTAGATCTGTAAAGGTGCAAGAGTTCGCAAAAAGCCTCCGAGGCCATCGGGGAGCGTCCTCCGTTCATTGAGATCGATGTTCCGATCTTCTTGGACGCAGCAGGACGCTTCGTTTCGGGGCAATGGTGCGCTCTTGCTAGAAAGGTCTATTCGCAAGTAAACGAGTGCGCGAACGATGTTTCCGACGGACGCACAGAATAAGAACCATAAATTTACCCGGCGAGGCCATTTATCAGCCGTTCGGATCAGTAGATTCCATAAATGAAGCAATAAATTGGTGTAAAATGCACTCGGGACCTCCTCGGGACAATATGTGCATGTCTTTTCCGCCGAGTGCAAGAGATGTGTGGCACGAATATTTGTCTGTTTTATTTGAGCAGTACCAATGATGGTTGATTGTGGGCTGCATGGACAGGATAAGGTCTTGTGGGTCGGGCACTTTTAGTCCAATAGATTGAAAGAGTGATTGGGACCAATTGGTCAAGCTCTCTTGGTGTTCGAAGTTCGAAGCTGTTGGACAATGAAATTCAAGTCTCATATGGAAGGAAACTTTGAAATTAATTTACTAAAAATATTTGTGAAATATGACAGAGTTTCTGTCAAGCCTGCTCTGCCCATAATTGCATATCACTCACATTCGACATTTTTGACAATTTCGAGTTAATACCGTGGAGAGTCATCAAATGATGTATACTTTCGATCAACTTATTAAAATCTGTGATTTTGTTCTAGAAAATTCGAAAAAAATACCAAGTTGTTTTGTCACATTGGTAATTGTAACCGCATAACAGTCACATTGAGATTATTCATGAGCCTCATAATGTAGTAGCAAAGAAATTTCCATCAGAAATATTTTCTGACTATTCACTCAATATACGATGTGAGCTGTACAAATTTTCAGCATCAAATAAGCACTTTTAAATTCCTGGTATTTTTTAGAAATTTTATTTCTGTGTTTATATCCCGATTAACAGCAAATCAATAGCCCGACCGTTCGATCGATATCGAAGGCCTCTCTCCTCCCTCACATTAAGATTCTTAGATTTTTTGCTGCGCTTTCCGTGTCCTCCGGAGATTAGTTTTCGTCGGTTGATTCATTTGTTCGTGAGCAGAAGGAAATCACTTTCAAGCCGTGGGATAGTTTGCGTGGTCGGCAGCGCTTCCAGAAGTCGGTAATTTGGGGAAGAATTTCACGAAAGCCAATCCCCATAAAGATAGCGCAGCGAAAACGCGTTCCGTTCCAACTCCTTTCCATTCGAGGTGTAGATCGGTAGGCACAAAATCTATATGCGAACGCTTCCTTATCATCCGACGTTGCTTTTATTCGGTTCGGTTGAAATTGGTAATAATCATGAAAAATCGCTGCTCGAGCGCTCGGTTTGGATTTATGTGCAGGCTAGGATACACCGTTTCCCTTCTTCTTTTGAGCGCTCAGGATGTGGAAGAGATAAGTACCTACAGAGGAGGAAAAGGTGAGTGCTGTATGAGAGCGACCATAGAGCAACTTGGTCTCTATAAATCTGATGCAATTAGCAAATGGTAAAAGGGCAAACGAAATTGCTGTGCTTTGATGAGTTATTGCCAAGGCTGGAAGTTGGGCCAAAGTTTTTGCTCAAGTAAAGACCAGCAAAGATGAGGGGGTGTGTTGTTTAAGGGTATGCGAAATACCGAATGATTCCGTCAAATACGCTTCGAAACGAAATTCCGCGGAATTCCACGGAACTCGCACAGGCGAAATTTGTATTTTGCTATTTCGTTTCGTTTCGCCAAATTGTTAAAATATTTCCACGGAAAATTGAAAACAAACGGAATAAAACGGAATTTCGCGAAATTCGAGTTTAATTTCGAACAAAAAGAGGCAAAGCGTTCGCTTCTATTCCTAGCTACAGTCAAAAATGGATCCATATTACGGATCAAATCGACTCATATCATGGATCAGAACACTATAACATTAAATTATCTGCGAGGCAAACGAATGGTGTGCTGGTGAAAGCATACGTTTTGGCGTTTCTTTAGGAATCGTCTTATCTTATGTCGTTTTCGTTTTTAGGAACTGAGTCGGTGATCAACACATAAACAAACCATCGTCAAGCAAATTGTAGTTCGGTCGAACCTGAATCGGGTTGGGGTTGGAACTGTGATTCAGAACGGGTTGCGCCAGTTCCAACCTAGGTTCAAAAACGAATTCGACATTAGATTCATAACTGGTCGGTGTTCAGACAGACTGAACCAAGTGTTTTTTCATGGTTCCAGAAAAACGTTCCCCAGGCATGCGAAATATCCAAACGTTTGTGTTATTTGCTGTAATAATGGAACTTATCTATTTGATGATACATCTGTATAAAAATAGCATAGGAAAAATAACATTTGATTGAGTCCTTAACGTATCTTTAGAACGCCAAAATATCATCTAGTCCGGTCTGTCTGAACACCGACCAACTGTGGTATGGGTTTCAATGCCCCACAAATATGAATCAACGCTTCTAGGCACATGTATGACATTTTATATCGTACGAATGGAACAAAAGTCTTTAAGCATGTTATTGTTGATTGCGATGCTCTATAGATTTATGGTTCGCGTAGGTAAAATAGGTTCTGCGTTATTGCCACCGTAGATTCGGGTGAAATTGATCAGTTTTCACCGTTTCTCTGATCTGTTTTCTATAATGTTGTCAATTTCAATCAACTGAATGCAGGATAACAAGTACGACGGTGAGCCTTATTGGCTCATGTAACGAAATTTTCTAACAAATGTGATTTTGGTGCTAAAAATTATCTTTAAAATAAAAAATCGGGGGATCCCATTTTGGGGTGAAATCGATCACTTATCAAAGCGATTATTGTTAGTTTTGAAAACAACTCATAATTAAATTTCAAAAGTACCGCGTAAAACGCCTAAATGTAGGCAATTTCTAAAGGAATTTCGAATTAACTAACATAAATTTTATTATTTTAATCAAATGAGCGAATTGGTACGAATTTCGATTATAAAATCTGTTTTGGGGAAATATTTTAAGCATCACAGTACGAACCTGTAAAATTATAGCGAGTTAAATGTAATAAAAGGACTCCATCATATATGATAGATATTTATGTGCGATCTTAAAATTACATTGCTGCTGGTTTAAAAATAAGCTATAATAAGCTACCAAACTAGAAGAAAAAAAGTTCAAAACAGGTATCGAACTCGCGACCTCTGGAGCGATAGCTACACGCCCGAGCTTTCTCAGCTGTTCCACCATCTTAGTGAGCGGCTGATGAAAGTTGATTATGGTCTGCGTAAAATGAGTGTATCACAGAATCGTTTCGACGGTTGGTGGCTTCATCGAGAAGTTATTGAAATAGCAATCAACAATGCGGAGTGCTCTCGGTCGCGTGATTGTTGAGCATGGCTGGGTTTGTTTTGAGGCAGATTCATGTAAATTTCTAGTGGATTTAACTGAAATATGGCTGGAAAGGCCCTGATTGGTTGACAGATGGTCATATTTGCTTCAGCTGGTGGCTAACGCTTGTAATTTTCAAATGCCTGCCACAATATTCCGTCGATGTCCAAATTGCGTGCTGCTTAATATTCACAAATTTTTGCTGTGTTGTTTAGAACTAGAAGTTTATGAAAGTCCACGCCTTACATGATTCTGCATTTTCACAATATTTTCATAGAAATAAGCATTCTTCAACCCCTAAAACTTCACAACACACTATTTGACCATTGCTAAGACTAACAACGTTCGTTTACTACAATTAACATTGATATTGGTGCTCTATTAGTAAGAAATAAAATCATGTGACACGGTGATCAATTTCACCCGAATTTACGGTACTCTATTTGATGAGATATTCTCCGTTTAATCCAACTTTGATCTATATTTGTGTGTTATCCATAACTGTTGGATGACTGTAGTATTGACTGGTCCGCAGGATATGATAAACTGCACTGCCGTTGTAAAGTTTCCAAAAACGCCCATTTGCCCTAAATTCCTCGCGGCGAATAGGCCAGGAAAGGAACAACTGCGTTTGATTAACTACCGCAATGTTTTCTTCCATAAGAATGAAGAAAGCAAAACCACGGTTTTATCTTGATTGATTTCTTAGGTATGTGGTGATGGATTCTTTAAAATTTAATTTAATTCAATACTCCAGCTAATACTAAAGCAAATATTCCAGTGATTCCTCTGTTCTACTTATTTTTCTTCTTCTTTCTGGCGTTATGTTCCAACTGGGACAGAGCCTGCTTCTCAGTTCAGTGTTTTCATGATCACTTATCGACTTGTGTCCCCAATCTCATTCATTCATGCCACAAAGCATGAAGTACAGCAAAAAAAAATGAATATCATTATTCCATGTTTTATGGTATATATTAGCATAACATAGGCTGACCATAAGCCAATCAGATAAAAACGGGACAAATAAAAAACAAAAACTGGACAATATCAAAAGACATAGATTATGCGATTGTGCTACTTTTCCCCGAATTCCAGTTCCTCAAATGGCCCGTTTCTCGGAAGCCTTTATCCCGAATGACCCGTTCCCTTGTAAAGCAATTCAGCTCAAAAAAGTGCAATGATAGTCTTTACCCGAGTAGACGAAAAAAGCTAAGTAATAACAAATTTTGATATGGACATACAAAAGTATATTAACTTGAAAGATATAAGAGATAAAAGATCCGAAAATAATATCTAAAATTTACTCCTAGAATACTAATAGCATAGCATATTTAGCTTATAATAAGATCTCACCAATATCTGCGAGCTATTCCTTAGATCTTTCAACATAAAATTTAGCTAAGGCTCAGAAGCTCCAGGAATAAAATTTTGATGTTATCTTCAGATCTTTTATCTCTTATATCAATCAAATCAATATCTCGATTTAATGGCCAGAACTTTGCTTCTGCTCGGGTTGTGAGATAGTGTTAAATTGAATTCAAAGCTATTAAAGAAGGAGATATTTGATCATTCTCGACTAAATACATATTGCCAAAAATACAAATTGTTCACCACCTTGAAATACAAAAGGTTATGACAATTATGAATGTAAGAACTTTTCGGAGAACTGAACTATTCGGGGAAACGGGGTTTTCGGGGAACTAGCATTCTGAGAACTGGTGTTGGGAGAACGACATTCAGGAAACCACCATTCAAGGGAAAGTAGCAGAACCAGATAATGCAATCCCAAGCTACATGTCTTTATGATTCAATGAAAATCACTTAAGAACCTTGAAGCTCATTTTTTGTATTCCAAAAAGTAGCGTTTTTTAAGAATTTCCAATTTTTTACGTTACACTTTTCAATTTTTCAAATTCAAACGTATTTTTTTCTTATATTTTATTACTTTATTGAAATATTCACTGTTTGAACAGGTAATCCAATCAATTGTGTATCAGAAGTAAACACAAAGTAGTTTTGTTTTTTCATTTTGGGTATTGTATGAATAATTATTTTATGAAGATCCGTATTTTGGAAATCCATCAAAATTTGGCATAAATATGAGTAAAGAAACGCAAAAAGTTAAGCAGAAGCATGTACGGATCAAGTTCAACTCTGTTTGAGAAACTAACTATTACTTGAAAAATAGATGAGTAAGACAATAAGCTCTGAAATATTTCTAAAAACTTTTTGTTATTTGATTATTTTTATTTTTTTACTGGTGTTGAAAATGATGTTCTAATTCTCCATTTCCTAAAATACGGGACAACTCGAGCATTTTCCATAAAACGACGGCACATTCCATCGAAGGGATGAAAACGGTACTGTCCCGTTAAATACGGTACGTATGGTCAGCCTAGCATAACATCACATCCACATGATTAAATTGTAAGGCATTTCTAAAAATCAAATTAATTTTGGGCTCTTCTAAATATTTTTGAGATTGTTTTAAATGTTTGCAACTGCTTTTTGACCCACTTCTCAGTTGTAACATTTAAGGCTTAGTAGCCCGTCATTCGTTTTGGCAACAATGATGCCTTTTCAGCTTGCCTTTCAAAGTGATATAACTAAGTCTTGATAGTTTTTATCGACTTGATAAAGCATCACTGTACGCGCCAACATGTATAAAGTATTCTGATACTTTTCCAGCTGTGTCAGTTCAAAACCAAATGGTTTTATTTGATTCGAAATCGTGAGATGAATCAGCACCAATCATCAACGACGCGTACAAATTTCAATGACGGCCTACTTCGCCTTAAATTAAACCCACTCATTGCCTTGCACGGAGAAATATTTTTACCTAATTTTTAAGTTCACTTTACCCAAAATTAAGTATATCGATTATAGTTTCAACCCAAAATCTCTCGGTTTTCTCTTTCTCCCACACGAAAGTTATCAAAAATAGAGAGAGCTGCATCTACCCAATTGGGGTACTTTGGCCCAATAAGCCAAATTTGGGTAAATGCAACTTTTATTATGTTTGGGTCGAAAGAACTCAATTTTGCGTTTAATTAACCCAAAATTGAGTATATTTTTCTATTGGAATTAGAGCCAAACTACCTAGTGGGGACCTTGGAAATTTAGCCAAACTTGAGTTATTGTGCTCAACTACAGAATTGCGTTGAAACAACCCAAAATTGAGTTGAATTCCGTCTCCGTGTGTGTGAATGTCGGATATGTTGAAATGAAACCTTATAAAGTTATTAAGAAAATTTCAAACAAACAGAAAAGAGTCTTACCAAAACATGTAAGGATTCCGCTGAGCAACACTAAGGTTTCCATATGGTAAAGGATTTAAAAATACGTTTTTTTATGGTCAAATTTCCAGCTTTTGACAAGAAAAAATACTTAAACGTGTATTCCGCGAAACAAATTCAAAAATTTCGTTTCGTTTCGAAAAATTCCGTGAGATATTGGATTTCGTATCGAGTTACACGAAACATTTTTAAATTTCGTTTCGTTTCGTCATTATCAGAGCAAGATATTCCGCGTATCGTTTCGTTTCGTATCGACATGGAAAAAATCCATATCGCATACCCTTAGTGTTGTTGCGAACAGTAAGAATTTGGATTAAAAATTGCTCGGGCAAGTAGTCTTGTAGACGATTTTTCGTGAAGCATTGTAAAACAAGTTGAAAAAGAAGTATACACAAGTCGTTGGTCAGGGAAGGTATCCAACGCTCTTGTATGGAATTTGTTTCATTTCACTGGCTGAATATTTTTGCTACGTATCAATTGTTGTGTAACCAAAAAGCCGTCCTAGCCAAGGAATCGTACTGGAAGAACATGCTGTACCGATTGAAAAATATTTTGAACGAAAGTTCTAGATCATGTAGTTTGAAAATTCATCAATTTTGAATTGTCTACTTGCTAGTGATCCTGAAGGAAATTGGGTTGATTTTTTAAGCATCGTATTCCAAAATAATCGGAGAGCTACTAAGACGTCTAGCTTGGGAAAAAGCATTAATATGTTTCAGAATAAATTGAAACTAAAGATTAAAACTTTTTTTTTCAGCATTCGGGGAGAGAGCTTTTTATCGTCCAGAAAGGTAGCTTTTTCAGCTTTCTAAGAGACAACTTTTTCTGCTCCCCGAAAATAAGCTTTTCCAGCTTCCTCACAGAAAAACTTTTCAGCTTGTAAAAAGATACCACTTCTAATTTCCCCGAACCAATTTCTTCTAATTTACAAAGAGGAGGCTACTCCTGCTTCCTGGAGATTTTAAGTTCACTGAAAATAATTTCCAACAAAGAAGCACCCCCACCTTTAAAACGGAATCTTTTCCAGCTCAACAAGGAAGCTTTTAAAGCTTACAAATAGGAAGCTTTAAAGCTTACAAATAGGAAGCTTTAAAGCTTCCAAAATGGAAGCTATTCAGCTTTCTAGGAGGAAGCTTTTCCAAAATCCTGAGCCGAAGCTTTTCGAGCTTTGTGAAAGAGAGCTTTTCCAGCTTCCCGACCCGAAGCTTTTCCAGCTTCTTGAGAATAAGTTCTTCCCGGCTTATTGGGAAAAAGCTTTTCCAGCTTCCAGAGAGGAAGCTTTTCCAGCTTTCTGAGACGGAGCTTTTCCAGCTTCTTGGGAGAAAGCTTTTTCGCCTCCTCCTGAGTAGAAGCTTCTCCTGCTTCATGTGAGGAAGCTTATCCAGCTTCCTGAGAGGAAGCTTTTCAAGCTTCCTGAGAGGAAGCTTTTCCAGCTTTTCCTGAGAGGAAGCTTTTCCACCTTTTCTTGAGAGAAAGCTTTTCCAGCTTCCTGAGACGAAGCTTTTCTAGCATCCTGAGATGAAGCTTCACCAGCATCCTGAAAGAAAGCTTTTTCAGCTTCTTGGGAGAAATCTCCAGCTTTTTTGAGAGGAAGCTTTTCCAGCTTCCTGAGGAGACGCTTTTCCAGCTTCCTGAGAGAACGCTTTTCCAGCTTCCTTAAGGAAGGTTTTGAAACTTCCTGAGAGGAAGCTTCTCCAGCTTCTAGCGAGAAAGCTTTTCCAGTTTTTCATGAGAGGACGCTTTTCCAGCTACCTGAGAGGAAGCTTTCCAGCTTCCCGAGACGAAGCTTTCCAGCATCCTGAGAGAAAGCTTTTCCAGCTTCCTGAGACGGAGCCTCTCCAGCTTCCAGGGAGAATACTTTTCCAGCATTCATGAAGGAAGCTTTTCCAGCTTTTAGGGAGAAAGCTTATCCAGCTTCCTGAGACGAAGCTCTTCCAGCTTTTTGGAAGAAAGCTTTTCCAGCTTCCTGACAGGATACTTTTCCAGCATCCTTAGAGAAAAGCTTTTCCAGCTTCAAGAGACGAAGCTCTTACAGCTTCCTGAAAGGAAGCTTTTCCAGCTTCTTGGAAGGAAGCTTTTCCAGCTTTTCCTGAGAGGACGCTTTTCCAGCTTCCTGAGACAAAGCTGTTCCAGCTTCTTGGGAGAAAGCTTTTTCAGATTCCTTAGACGAAGCTCTTCCAGCTTCCTGAGAGGAAGCTTTTCTACCTTTTTGAGACGAAGCTCTTCCAGTTTCTTGGGAGAAAGCTTTTCCAGCATTTCCTGAGAGGAAGCTTTTTCAGTTATTCCTGAGAGGAAGCTTTTCCAGCTTCCTAAAAGATAGCTTTACCAGCATTCTGAGACGAAGCTCTTCCAGCTTTTTGGGAGAAAGCTTTTCCACCTTCCTGAGAGGAAGCCTTTTCAGTTTTCTGAGACGAAGCTCTTCCAGTTTCTTGGGAGAAAGCTTTTCCAGCATTCTCTGAGAGGAAGCTTTTCCAGCATTTCCTGAGAGGAAGCTTTTTCAGTTATTCCTAAGAGAAAGCTTTACCAGCATTCTGAGACGAAGCTCTTCCAGCTTTTTGGGAGAAAGCTTTTCCAGCTTCCTGAGAAGATACTTTACTAGCATCCTTAGAGGAAAGCTTTTCCAGCTTCATGCGATGTAGCTCTTACAGCTTCCTGAGACAAAGCTGTTCCAGCTTCTTGAGAGAAAGCTTTTTTAGATTCCCTAGACGAAGCTCTTCCAGCTTCCTGAGAGGAAGCTTTTCCAGCTTCTTGGAAGGACGCTTTTCCAGTATCCCGAAAGGAAGCTTTTCAAGCTTCCTGAGAGGAAGCTTTCTGCCCTTTTTCTGAGACAAAGCTTTTTCACCTTTTCCTGAGACAATGCTTTTTCAGCTACCTGAGACGAACCTCTTCCAGCTTCCTGGGAGAAAGCTTTTCCAGCTTTTCAGCTTTTTCTGAGAGAAAGCTTTTCCAGCTTCCTGAGAGAACGCTTTTCCAGCTTCCTGAGACAAATATTTTCCAGCTTCTTGGAAGAAAGCTTTTCCAGCTTTTCATGGGAGGAAGTTTCTCCAGCTTCCTGAAAGGAAGCTTTTTCAGCTTCCTGAGGGTAGGTTTTTCCAGTTTCCCGAGAGAAAACTTTTCTAGCTTCATAAGAGGAAGCTTTTCCAGCTTCTCAGGAAGCTTTTTATTCAATCGGATCGTTCAATACTTTATAGTAAATCAAAAATTGAAAAAAATCTTGCGCTATATTTCCAATGTATCTAAGTCAAGACAAGAGATAATCGATGAGTTCTCTCACCAATATAAGATAGACATGAAATTGTGACTTTTAAACGTATTCCATTTAAGGCGTATGAAACACGTTTGAAAGTCACAACTTCATGTTCGTTTGATCCTAAGGCAGCGGAATGAATCCGAAACAGAACATTATCATCTTCATCGGCAAGCACGGTCACGCATGTTAATCTCCGTTGAAAGGCTACCCACGGATAGTGCCTGATATGAAGGACTGTAGGTAGATAAAGCAAAAAGAATCCCGACAAACAACGGAAACGCTACCCAATTATCACCGAAAGATATCTGCGTCAGTCCAACCCATCGCACGAAGGCCGCCACCGTTGTTGGTTGCGAGTAATGGCCAGAGGGCATCATCAAAGCTCCGTCATCGCATCATAATCATCATCGGGGCACGGGTTGCCGGGTTTAGCGAGAGACATATCCGCACGGCTTAACCTTAAGCTAAACCACGGTCATCATCCAGTTCGTGGAAGGCAGATAGAAACCGGGCGGCAGTAGCTAGCTGTTAGAGCCCACTATCTTTATCGCTTATCTGAAATCCGTCGTCGTCGTCGTCGTTCTCGTTCGTTGTTGTCGTTGCTGTTTGGCGGCAGCCTTGATGACCGCGTGTTGTTGGTCGTATTCAGCGACATCGACACCGAACTGAACCGACCGACGACGACGACGACAACCGGAGGACACATTGTCATCATCTGTCTACTCATGGGCGTAGCCAAGAATTTTATTTGGGAACGACCTCAAATACGTGATTCATCAATTCTAAATAAATGACTATTCTCGTCACTTCCGCACCCTTTTTGTATATTCGAACTTAAAACTATTAAGACTAGTTCTGTCGTTGGATTAATAACAAACGGACAACGGAAATACGCTGGCCGAAAACCGGAGAAGGTAAATTCCGAGCGGTGGGTCCCATCGCCAACACTTCATTTAAGTACCACATCTACTACAGCGGCGGCGACAGAGCAGAACGTGGAGCAGGCTTCATAGTGATTGGGAAGTAGATGAACCCGGTAAGCGACCGAATTTGTGAGTTGAGAATGAAGGACAAGTTCTTCAACTACAGCCTAATCAGCATATATGCGCCAACGAACGATAAGTCCGATGAGCCTAGATAAGGCCTACGGAGTGTGCCCAAAACAAGATGTCATGCGCGACGCAAATGCGCAGATTGGGAAAGAAAATTTCTTCCGACCCGCCATTACCAATGATAATGGTCTGCGGTTAGTAACCTTCGCTGCTGCTAGAGGGATGACAATCAACAGTACCTACTTCGCCCGAAAGAATATCCGCAAACATTCCTGGCGACACCCGAGTGGCGATGTCTGCTCTCAAATAGATCAAATGCTGGTTGATGGGCTACATTTCTCAGATGTCATGGATGTCAGGACCTTCTGAGGCCCTACGGATCATTAATTCGTTTTAGCTAAAATTCGGGCGTGATTATCATCAGAACACTGCGCTTCAATATCCAACGCTTGTCGACTGATGGGGTAGCTGGAAAGCAGTTGGGAAGAATCAACGTTGCTGGAGATGTCGGCAGCCTGTGGGACCCTATCGACAATGCTGTGACAAAAACGGCGCGGGAAGTGATTGGCACTGGTCAATGACAAAGCAAAAACAACTGATTCGATGAAAAGTGCCAGAGAATGATAGACATGAAGAATGTCGCCAGAAACCGTATGCTTGTGGCCGATACCTGACAGAACAGAAGTGGAACAGTGCGGCGAAATAAAAACGAACCCACCGCAAAATGAAAAGGCAGCATGAAGAAAGTGTGGTAGCTGAACCGCAAGATAGCATGAACCGAAACGATATGCGGAGATTTAATGCAATGGCGCGTGGAACAATACCGTATCAGTGCTCGCTATGTGCAATGATCGAGACCACCGACCATAGGAGAGGGTAAAAAGGCAGTCAGAAAGCTAAAGAACTGGATGGCTACTGAGAAGATCGAGATCCCGGTCGAGCTTCTCAAGCACGGAAGTGAGCAGCTTTACCAGTCGATCCAACGAGTACTCTTGAAGGTATGAGAGGACGAAGAAATGCCCACCAACTGGTTAGATGGCCTCATATGCCCAATCTACAAGAAAGTGCACAGACTGGAGTGTGCCAATTACAGAGGAATTACCCTGCTGGATTCGGCGTACAAAATTTTATCGCGCATCCTGTTAAACAGACTGAGACTGTAGTGTCCGAAGGAAGGAACCGGCATATGCAAAATAATTGGCTCAATCAGCCAAATAGCAACATGAGCAATTCCAGCGCAATTTCAATGCTCGAAACACCTAATAAGACTGACATGTCATTCGTCTCTTCCTGTTTGCTTAGGATTTCATAGTAACTCAAACCTTCTGCTTATATTATAACTTCTTTAGTAACCCCCTACATTCTCCTCCTGCTCTACTCTTATAATAATAAGAATGTTTCTTCTATTATCTTTTAATAAAAAAATAAATTTATATTATCATTCCTTCATCTCTTGCTTTCCTTATTCCTCATTTCTCATTCCTCGCTCTTCACACCTCACTTTTCATTCCTAATTTTTCACTCCCCACTCCTTATTCCTCATCTTTTATTCCTCATTTCTTACTCTTCATTCCTCACTTCTCGCTCCTCATTAATCACCTCTCACTTTTCATACCTCATTCTTCTTTCATCACTCCTCCTTCCTCATTCCTTATTACTCACTCCTCACTTCTCATTCCTTATTACTTACTCCTCACTCCTCATTCCTCACCCTTCTTTCCTATCTCCTCACTCTACAGACATCACTCCTTATTTCTCATTCTTCACTCCTTATTCCTCACATCACACTCTTCATCCCTCATTCCTCGTTTTCCACTTCTCACTCCTAATTCTTCATTCCTCATTCCTTATTACTAACTCCTCACTCCTCACTCCTCACTCCTTATAACTCATTCCTTGTTACTTACTCATCATTCCTCATTCCTCAATCCTCAATTTTCATTCATCATCTCTCATTTCTCATTCCGCATTCCTCATTCTTCACTCCTCTATCCTCAATTATCACTCCTCATTTCTCATTCCTCATTCCTTACTCATCATTCCTTATTCCTCACTCTTCATTCCTAATTCAGACTGATTTGGAAGAAGTGAGAACTATTATTAAAAATTCAAAAATATGAAAGCTCCTGGCGATGATGGAATTTTCTACATCCTCATCAAGAAACTTCCAGAGAGTAGCTTATCATTTTTAGTTGATATATTCAACAAATGTTTTCAATTAGCATATTTTCCTGACAAATGGAAAAATGCTAACGTTGTTCCAATTTTAAAACCAGACAAAAATCCTGCAGAAGCTTCTAGCTATCGTCCAATCAGTTTACTTTCCTCCATCAGTAAACTTTTTGAAAAGGTTATTTTGAACGGAATGATGGTCCACATCAACGAAAATTAAATTTTTGCCAATGAACAGTTCGAATTCCGCCATGGGCTTTCGACCACTCATCAACTTTTACGGTGGTAGGTCATTTGGCATAAAGTCGTTTGGCATAAAGCCGTTTGGCATAAAGTCGTTTGACATAATGGTCATTTGGCATAATGGTCGTTTGGCATAATGGTCGTTTGGCATAATAGTCGTTTTGCATAATGAGTCTGAAACCAAGAATTTCTCAATTTTTCGTTTTTACGTTTCTATTGAATCTTCCTGATGACATTAGGCTTGTTTTGGAGTCAATTGATACAAAATGGCACTATATTCAACAATTATTCGCTCTTGAATAAATTTAAGCATATTAGGAAAGTTATTGCCAATAGTATTTTATTATTTATCCAGAAATGACCCTTCTTTCAAATATTAATTCTTCTTATGAGTTTTGCTATTGGAACAAATGTTTGCACTGAAGATTTTTATATATTTAGCACAAATTTACCCTTCTTTAATTGTTCTATTTTTTTATCCTAAATATGATGTAACCATAATTATAGGCATGAAAACTGTTGGTATTTTTGTTTCCAACTGACAAAAAGGCGGCAATCAATAACATCGATCTGCTCAAATTATCAGCGGAAAGAGAAATCGATTACTGCAGTTACTTTGATGGGTTGTTCTACTTTTCCCCGAATGTAGGCCCCCGAATGTCGTTTCCCGGAACGCCAGTTCCCCGAATATCCCGTTTCCTCGACAAGTCCACTTCCCCGAAAAGTTTTAGCATCCATAATTGTCGTAACTTTATACATTTCAGGGTGGTGAACGAACTGATCATCTAATATGCACCCTTCTTTATTTAAATTGCAGTTCTTTCGAGTTTTACCGTCCTCAGCATTTTTTCCAACATGTGTATAGCCGAGAACGACAGAATACTTCCTTCTTTTGACTGTTTATCGTTCTTTCTCGTCACTACTTTTCGGGAAAACCAGTCATTGCCGCAATAATTTTTGGCGTCCATTCTTCTATTGGTTTAATTGTCAATTTTGCCTTCTTCTAAAAATAGGCTGTTCTTTATATTCATACTGTTTTAAATTTAAGTATTCAGTGAAGCTAATTGTTAACCATTTTTATATTTTGCTGTTTTAGCAATTCTTGTCAGATGTGTTGTAAGAATGATAATTATTTTAGAACCTGCCAATATTCAACATATACTTTTTTGGGGCAAACGCGTGATCTTTTATTGATATACACTTCCAAAATATTTATATTGAACCGATGAAAAGTTTGCCACAAATATTTTCTTTTAAAGATGTGTTGTTCATTTGAGCTAAGCTGTGAAAAGATTTTTTTGCGTTAGAGTCTGAAATATTTTGAACGAAAAATAATCTGCTTTCGTATAAAGGCTATTTTTGCATTAAGTTTCATTGAAAGATCTTTGGATTAGAGCTTTTGATATTTTGCAAACAAAAAAACTTTCTTTTATCAAGTAATTTTCATCGAGTGTTACGTCCTAACTGGGACAGAGCTTGATCTGCAGCGAAATATCCTATGAGTTTGCCAATTTACTGTTTTCAAATATGTATATCGCAACAAGCCCAACGATACTCTATGTTCTGAGATGTAGAAGACCCGTCACGAGTTTTATTTAGTAATGCTCTATAATGTCACAACAATTTTTGAATTTCTTAGCTTGGATAATCTTTCAACGAACACAAAGCTTGTTTAGAACCTACCAATTTTTTTTTGCTATGGGCTCGGTGGTGGTGATCTCGGTAAAAGCTTAAAAAATGCCGATATTTATTTTAAGTCAATCATTATGCCAAACATCCATTATGCCAAGTGACCATTATGCCAAACGGCTTTATGCCAAACGACCTTATTCCAAACGACTTTATGCCAAACGAGGTACAATCAAAACTTTTACGTGTAACAAATTTGATCTGTTCCAACAAATCTGAAGGCTACTCTACTGTTCTTGCTCTTCTAGACATAGAAAAAGCATTCGACAGTGTTTGGCATGAAGGTTTGATTGTAAAATTAAAAAACTTTAATTTTCGTACATACATTGTTAGAATAATTCAAAGTTATCTGTCAAATCGTACACTTCAGGTTAATTATCAGAACTCCAGATCTGAAAGACTTCCTGTAAGAGCTGGTGTTCCTCAAGGCAGCATTTTGGGACCAATATTATACAATATTTTCACATCTGACATACCTGAGCTACCTCAGCGATGTCAAAAATCTTTGTTTGCGGATGACACAGGCCTCTCCGCCAAAGGACGAAGCCTGCGTGTCATCTGTAGTCGATTGCAAAAAAGTTTGGATATTTTTTCATCATACTTGCAAAAATGGAAAATTTCTCCTAATGCTTCCAAAACTCAACTAATAATATTCCCACATAAACCAAAAGCTCTTTATTTGAAACCTTCAAGTAGACATGTTGTCACGATAATTGGTCAGATGAAGTTAAGTATCTAGGGCTCATGCTAGATAAGAATTTAACTTTCAAAAATCACATTGAGGGCATTCAAGCCAAATGTAACAAATATCCACTTATTAATAGAAAATCAAAACTTTGTTTTAAGGCGAAGTAGGCCGTCATTGAACTGTACGCGTCGTTGATGATTGTTACTGATTCATCTCACGATTTCGAGTAAAAAAATCAGTTGGTTTTGCACTGACACAGTTGAAAAAGTATCAGCATACTTTATGCATGTTAGCCCGTAAAGTGATACTTTTTCAAATCAATATAAACTATCAAGACTGAGTTTTATCACTTTGAAATGCAAGCTGAAAAGTCATCATTGTTGCCAAAACGAATGACGGGCTACTTAGCCTTAAGAACAAGCTTTTGATATTCAAACAAATTTTCAGGCCAGCCATGTTGTATGCTGTACCAATATGGACTAGCTGTTGTAATACCAGGAAGCAAGCTCTGCAGAGAATTCAAAATAAAATTTTGAAAATGATTCTGCAGCTTCCTCCCTGGTATAGTACCAATGAGCTACATAGAATATCCAATGTTGAAACATTGGAACAAATGTCGAATAAAATAATTAATAATTTCAGGCAAAAATCGTTACAATCTTCTATTGCCACGATTAATGCGTTATATGTTTAGGTTAAGTTAGGTTAAGTATATTCAAAACGTTTATTTTTCTCTTATAAGCAGGTGAAATCAACTCACTTGTAAAAAATCTGAACTGCTACGGCACATGAAATGTAATATGTAGTTAACAAAATGTTAATGAAATCTTAAATTTGTTTTACCAAATTAGGATGATAGTGTTGTCTAATAACACAGAACACCTAGATATAAGAAATAATAAATAATACTAATAAAAAAATTTAAAAAAATCCAGAATTAGTTAGTTTTTTCCAGTAAGATCTGGTTAGCTAACTCGGAAATTTTTGTTTCACAATTCTGTGAGGCATCCTAAGAAAAATATAATCCAGCTATTTAAAAACGCTGCAGCAAACAGGCGCGCTTTCTGGTAGGGATTGGTCGATTTAAAGTTTGGCATGGGTCGCTTAATATTGAGCGAACCCAAGCCAAATATCAAATCGACCGATCCCTACCAGAAAGCGAGCCTGTTGATGGAACCATTCAGAGAATATGATTATAGTAGAGAAACGCGGAGAGGATTTTGACTTTGTTTATAAACAACATTTGCAATGACTATCGATAATTGAAGTTATTCAAACAATACTTTAGTTTGAGTGTCATCCTGTCAGTCGCCGTAAGAAACCAAGCTTATCAATGACGTCACTTACGTATCGCTTTCACTTACACACATCCATCCTCTCTTTTGTGTAACTTCTTTTTGAGTCTCATCGAATTTGCTCGTGTTTCCAGTTTGACGGTTCAATTGGAACCTTTGGTCTCAGAATTCGCGCTTCTCTATAATAAACAAATTCTCTGGAACCATTAGCGTTCGTAAAAAAAACTGGATAGACACAGAGCCGTAGCGTGGCCTCACGGCGCCCTTGGCAAACTTCCCTTTATGCGCCCCTAAGTGAATTTGGTTTTCATGATAAAATGATTTAAGTATTCATAATAAAATAACCATGCTGTAATTTATGTATATCAACGGAGTGCATTACTATATAACTACAATTACAGTGGATTTAGATCGGGAAAAGGCTTTACAAATGTCAATATATGTTTACTTGGGATACTAGTCAATTTTCATTGGAGATTTTTTTTAAATACTGCGACCAAAAATAAAAAAAAAATTAAGTATATTCAAACATATGTTTTTTTAAATTATGTATCATTTCAAACATTACATTCATTTCTTCTTCTAGGTGTTCTGTGCTAGGCAACACTATCATCTTTATTAGATAAAACCTAATTAAGCATTTATTAACATTTTGTTAACAACATATTAGATTATATTTGTTGTATCAGTTCAGAACTTTCACAGGTAAGTTGATTTCACCTGCTTATAAGAGAGTTCGAATATATGTTTAATAATATCAATAGAAGAAGTGCATGATAGTTCTTCTTGGGAACTGTTGAAGAATATCTTAAAGATGTTTTGAAAAAAATCATATAAAAAATATTGTTCATGAGATGCATCTGCAGAAAAAATGAGCAAAGTATCAAACATATGCTTGAAATAGCTGAACAATTTTTTTAATTTTTGAACACAATGTGCTAGCTATATTTTCATTTGTTGAAACAAAATTGCAGAGGCGTCTAGAAGATTTATAGTGATTTTGCTTTAGTTGTTCTGCCAAACGTCTTCCAATAAATGAAATTGATCAAAATTTGTCAAATCGTTAATATTCATCAAAGAAAGCTTTTTGTACAATTTAGTGTGGCTAAAAAAATGTTAGAAAATTTCTGTGTTCATCAAGATTGGAGTTTGCAATTTTCCCGGGAAACGGGAAATGAAATTGCCATTGCCCGGGAAATCCCGGGTAACGAGAAAATAAAGCAAATTTGATGTAATTTACTTTTGAGTTATTCGTATTTCATGTATATATATTTTATACCAGTAAATTTGTATGGTTGCTTCTCTTTTTTGTGTCGTCAGGTTTCAAATGAAATTCAAATCATATACATATACAAACATCAAAGCAATCCTTTCAAGCACTAGAATAAAAACCAACTAGAGTCTTATGTTGAAAATTGTTATTGTTACATCCATGAAAACTTTATAAGCCCACTCAATTCATGAAAAAAATTCTTCGAAAAATCCTTCGTTTACTATAGCTTATAATCATTTTTAGAAAAAAAAAAAAAACAGTGCAGCAGAAAACACTTTGCTTGCGTGTGTGGCGTGGCGCGCAAAGCAATGCACGTGCCAAGCGTTATGATTAAGCCGAGAAACAAACGAAGGAGAATAGGGGAAAATCGTTTCGTTGCTTTATATGATCTGAGCTGATCACATGAACCGACTCTCGCCAAAAAAGAGCCACGGATCACTCGTTCTTTTGAGTGATTCGGATCTTTTGAACGGTTCCGATTCTTTTTGCCCATTTTTAATGTGAAGTGTCTTGATACTTTTGGCGGGCCGCACAAAATGAAGCCGTGGGCGCGCATTGGGCAGCCCTGTTCTAACAAATGATCTTAAAGCTTTCTCAGTCTTGTGTTAATGACCAGCATGAAAACAGTCACTTTTAATTCGCCGTCTAGGATTCCATAAATTTGGATTTTTTTTTTGAACTTCCAACGATGCCAACCCTTACCCAATAAGGACGTGCCTCTGCTCGTTAACGTAAGAGAAGGGGGTTGTCTAAGCAACAGCAATATTTGCATGGTTTTCTTGCAAAATTGTAATAAAACCGTGCAGACACTGGTTGAGTGTGTTTTATGGACAAAATAGTACTGAAAACCTAAGGGGTGTGAACTCGAATATTTTGGCTTGGCTGCTTGCTGATACCCAGTTCGTACCCCTCAGCTAAAAACTATGTGTAAGTATTGTGTTTTTATGAATTCTGTGCAAATATTTTTTTAAGAAATCGTACAATAATTTCCTTATAAAAAAAAGCGTTTTTAAGAGGAATCTTTAGATAAAATATCTGCTTAAGGTGAAAAGCAAGTGAACATAGCCAGCGGTTGTACCGTGCATTTGTAAATAATAATAAATACGAGTAATAGTAGTTGTTATAAGGATGTACGAAAGTACATACGTAAACAAAGAATAAAATAAATGTTATTGTTATGACTGGACTATAAATAGCAAAGCAATAAACCTAGCTGGATTGTATTTCTATCTAGTGAACTGAACAATGATCTTGTTATTTGTAGAACATATCAGTTCCGTCTGAGATTTAGTTAAAATCTACAGAAATAAATTTGAATATATTCAGTGGATTCTTTTTTCTAGAAGAGTTAAGAAGTTCTTATGACAAAACTAAATGTAACCGCTCGCTAAAAATTCGCTGAAAGCATCAAATATATTTCCTGAACAATGTCAGAAAAAATGATGATGTAATACTTATGAACAACATTTGGAGGAATTCTCTTGAGCAGTGCCTTTCTGAATTCGTCGTACAACATTCCTGAGTAGATATATTTTGCCGAAAAAATGTAGTTCTGCTGGCAAGATCCTAGGCAGAATGCTGGCAATTTTCATTATAATTCGGAAAATTTTATCATGTCGTAACTTTTTTTTAAAAATGACTGCTGGACGCAATCTTTGAAAATTTTAAACAAACTGTTAACCAACCTAATAATCCAGTGGATATTGATTATTTTTCGGTCGGCCTACCCCTACCCTTTTTGGCTACGCCCATGTATCTACCCATAGAGCACAACTCGAGCATCACAAGGACCTTACGGCTATCTCTTGTGCGTTTTCGGCTCGAATGTGTGAAAGACGCCCGGGAAAAAGAGCGGAAGGGTCGTCGGTCGGAGTCATGTAGCACTTTGTTGTTAACAATAATTTCCGCAGGCTGTTGTCTATCCGGTTCAGGTCGAGCAGTACAATTGTACGGCAGGGGGCGGTTGTTGTAAATAGGCATGGAAAGAGAGACTGCACATATCTATCGTACCAAATCAAACAGACGTGAGGCCCTGCAGGCAACGAGCCGCAAGTGTGACATTATCTACAATGTAGTGATGCGTAATTGACGAATTGTCAACCGGTTGTTGGCGTTATCACGGTACAGCTTTAATTAGTTTCCGAACATGATTCTTTTTTCTGGAACTCACTTTAGAAATTGAATGGTTGACGTTCTGCATCCGTTAACCAATGAATGAGATATGAGACAGACAACTCGGCGCCCGAATTACTTTTATGACATTTATCTGACTTACCTGAGTAATCTCAGGGATGCCAAACATCTTTGTTTGCGAATGACACAGGCCTCTTCCGCCTGCGTGCTTCTGTAGAAGATTGCCACAAAGTTTGGATGTTTTTTATTCATACTTTCAAACATGTAAGATTGCTCCTAATGCTTTCAAAATTCAACTAACTCTTTATTTGAAGCCTTGAAGATATAATAAATAAATTTAATTATTGAAAAAATAATAAAACCGTGAAAAATATTGCGGCTTATCTGAACTCTATCCATCCATGCCTGGCAGCTGGAAACCGATCGATTGAAACATTTTTCTCAACCCAATCGCAGCATTGATTTCGCTTATAATGGCACTCTTTTTCCTCATCCGACATGACAGGTTTCGAACCGTAAAAATAGCCCACCCCGTCCAATTTAGGGCTGAGCGGTATCAGATGTCAACCTCTGGCTGAACCGTCATTCTCTGTATCGATTGGTACCTGCCAAGTTATTTGTACAACGTTCAAAAAGAAACATCGAGCATTGGGTGGCCACAGATAAACAGACGAAACAGCGACTAAATTTCGACTTTTAACGATCGCATCAAATTTGCTTCGTTTCATACTTCACAACTAGATGCACGAGCATAGTTTTACTTTGTGTTTGACGTTTGACATAAGCGCCTTCTGCTGACATTATTGCACATAAACGTATTTCGTGCAACATGGCCGCCAGGTAATAATTTTGTGAAGTGATTGATGAAAATCATTCTAAGTGTTCGGTCTGTTGATCGGTGGTATGACTGCTATTGCCATCTCATCCGCCGTGTGATGCAGTTGATTTTAGCCTCTCACCACTGCCAAAATCACAGAAACCCAAATCGATTTGAGGCGGTGTGGAGACTTTTTATAGCTAGCCGTAAATTCGGTGCTTGCCGTCCATCCATCCATTGACGATTTGTCTCTCGAAAGGCCACCTCGCCTCGGTGTGCAATTCGGTTCGAACGATTTAGAATATTTGATGAGTGGCATAAAATTTCAAACATGTGCTCGCGATAGTCAATGCAGTTTGCAGTCGGTTGTCGAGTCGATCGATGTCACACTCAACTGCAGATGATTGAGATTCCGTGTTTTCGTGTCGCTGTTGGAGTGGTCATTGATGGCGTAGCGGTGGTGTAATCGAACTTTTTCGTTTCTCTGTAATTTTATATAACCATAAAATGAACACATGAAAATATTTGCTGAACAGAAGTTTCTGCAAGTGAAATATATTGAAGGTATTGTTCACAAATAACGTAATAATGTATGTTTAGGGAGAGGATGTCTAGTGTTTAATCTGTCCATGCATAAGGAATGATAGAGCAGGAATTGTTCATCTCAGAAAGCTGGAAAAGATTCCTCTAAGAAAGAAGGCAAATTTTTTTCTCAAACAGATAGGATGGTCCTAGAGATAAATCACTCGTAAAAGTCTTTCTCCTGGGATGCAGGAAAGATTCCTCCAAAAAACTGGAAAAGTTTCTTCCGCGGAGCCTAAAAATCTGTCTCCAAGGGAGCTAGGAAAGCTTCCTATAAGCAAAAATCTAAAAACACTTCCGAATAAACAGCTGGAGAAGCTTTCATTTAGAAACGCAGAGAAGTTTTCCCCTGGATGCCGAAGCATTTTCCTCTCAGTAAAATGGAGAAGCTCCTTATTAGTAAGTCAGAGATGCTTCCTTGTCTTTCTTCAATAACCGTCTGCGGCAAAAAATCGAACCAAGTCACATGGTGTATCATGGTGCTCTCATTGAAGAGCTGTGGAGGTGTTCTTAGAACGCTAAGCAGAGAAACATGCTCAGTTCCATTGAGTACGTTCTGCCAAGAAGAAAAATTAAAAGCTAACATTTTTTCTTCTTTTTGACATTACGTTCCAACTGGGAAAAAGGGGGCTTGAAAATTGAGAAGCTTTCTCTACGAAAGCTGGAAAAGCTACCTCTCAGGTAGAAAAGCGTCATCTCATGAAATCGGAAAAACTTCTTCTCAGGACGCTGAAAAAATTACTCTCAGAAAACAGTTTCCTTTTAGGAAGCTGGAAAAGTTTGTTCTTAGGAAGTTAAGTTTTGCACATGGAGAAGCTGTAAGGAAGCTGGAAAGCTTTGTTTCAGAAAGCTTGAAAAGCTTTCTCTCAGAATGCTTCGTACGTTCTTTGTACGTATATATGGAAAGAAACAAAATACACCGATGAACTCGGAAAATAGCGTTTTATGCGCACGGATAGAAATCAGAATCCAAAAACAAGATTATGACTCATGATATCATGATTCCAGCGTGTTTTCGTCTTATGAAAATACACCATGATTTGGACTCATGATATCATGAGTTAGATTGCCGTAACGCAACACACGCGTTAGGTTTTTGAGCTGATTGCTCGGAATCATGATTCAAATGCCAAAAATGCTGAGTCGCGCATCCGTTTATGATCGAAAGAATAAAAAAAGTTAAAACAAGCATACATTGAGATTCGAGTCAAGAACTTCCTGATTGTGAGCTAAGTGCTCTACCACTCAACCACTTTGAGAGTGATCGATACGAATAACTTGAAGCAAAGTGCGCCGCTTAGTGTTTTCACACTGGATGTTACGCTTATGAGGAATCATGATTATGACTCCAGGAACCATGATTTGTGATCCTGATATTATGACCTAACCAATTTATGAATTTCATGATTTGTAAATCATGGTGTGGGGATCAGATTTTTATCCGTGCGGAGAAACTCGTCACTCAAACGATTTTCGACACCGCTTTGTGCGGATTTGATGTTATTTGTACAAGTAAATGGGTTTTTACGTTAAGTTTTGTGCAACCTCTGGTTGTTTGGATTCACAGCACATACTCATTTGTACAGACACACGCACCCCAGTAGTAAAAAGGATTCCTACAGTATTATACCATTTGAATTTTCAAAGCATTTTCATAGAAATGCCTGAGGCTTTCGCACAAACATCCAATAAAATTGACTCTTACATGATTCCCACAGTATTCACTCATTAATCACATTATATTCTCACAGAGCTCACACCGGATCAGTATTTCCGCAGTATTCCGACGACATTTGCACCAAATTTTAACAAAGGATTCCTACAATATTCCCACTGGATTTCCAATGTATTTCCTTACTATTTCTAAAGGACTTTTGATGCTTTTCTTAGAACCATAACGATAATCTAGACAGTCTCGTAAACATTCGACATCCCTCGCGACGTTCGTTTCGCCTCCATGGTCAGCAGCAGTCAGTTGATTTGTCTACCATCATCCGCTACCGTCACTTTTCAAACACAGTACGAACGGTAGAATTAATATCGAAATGAACAAAAAAAAACTCCCAGCCGAGCACGTGGATTTTTTTCATAATTTCACCCATAATTTGCCATTCTTTACCACGCGTAATGAGTTAATTAATTTAATAACCATGCGGATTGGATTACCGAACAGCTCAATATAAGTGTCAATTTAAAAAAAAACTGTGAATCTGTGATCTACTCTGTAATAATACGATACATACTACAATCCCGAGATCCACACTGAATACCACAATCCAACTGTTATGGAAAGATCTACACTGAAATCTCAGGATCCACACTAAAGTTCCAAGATCCACAGTGAAATCCTACGATTAATCAATCTCAAGATACACACTGAAATAACATAATCCACACAGGAATCCCATGGTCTGCGCTGGATTCACAGGACATCACTGAAATTCCAATATCCACACTGGATTCCCGAAATCCACATTGGAATCACAGGATCCATGCTGCAATCCCATGATCCACATCGGAATTGTAGGATTTTCTTACAGAAATCTCCGATTTGGAACCACGCTTGTTGTAACATAACGCGAGCGTGGTGATGGCGGCGAGAGCTGCCGACAAAACAGTCGATTCAATTGGAATATTGTATGTTTCCAGCGTAATCTACAGTATGGCCCATAAAAAATGCGAAAATCGTCATATCATGTTTTATGGTAGTTTTTACATAGAAAATGTGAATGAAACATACATATTATTCATTACTTGTATTGTTTAATCTATTTAGACTCAGTTTTTCGCTTTGGACATGATTTTTATCTGTTACATTCACCTTACCAGAGAAGAATTGGAAGCATACCTTCAAATTTGATCATGCGGACGTCGAGTTCAATATCTGTGTGATGAAAGCTTCTAAAACATCAACGATGGCGTGAGATTCTTCACAGGCCTTGTCTGTAGCATACGCCCATATCAAATGAAAGAATTGGTTCATACCTGGATAATTGGAGACTTAAAGCAACCCCCCTGCGAAGTGACAGATAACGCAATTTTCACGTACCAAGTCCATCAAGCATAATTTTAGTTTACGCCCTATTTTGAGCACACTCAATGATTTCATTGAGTTTGACAGTACCACGGACCAAAATTTTTCGGTACACTGACGTTGTACTGCAGCTGTCATGGTGCTCCCAGGTTGACTTAAAGCGAAGAGCCGTTGATTTGGATTCCCCGATCATGGTGAAAAAGTTCTCGCGCTTTGAGTAACGCACCACATAACGTCCTTCTTCGGTTCGGGAAACTGTTGAAACGTTATAATCCTCGCATGCCTTCTCCTCTACGGAATATGTGGATCTGGTGGCCAGCTCTTTAATTTTCCGAAATTTCTCGAGGTGATCCTCTAAAATCTCTGTTTTGCAACACACTTATTCCATGGATAGAGGAACAAGATGGGTGCCACCTGCTCCAGTTCAACCAAATTCGCTGTCAACTAATATCGGGAAAGTGGCCGACCGCTGGATTCTAGCAGCAGTAGGGAAGCAACCGAAGAAATGTTGTGATCCTAGAATCAAATCTACATCACTGGAATGGTTGAAGCCCGGATCTGCCAAGAACACGGATCTGCACTTGCACGTTGGGCCTCTGTCGTTTTAGTCTTACAAGCGTAGTGTTCCTTTCTATATACATCAACGATCTTCAGGACAACTGTCAGCAGGAACGTGGTGGGAGCGCATCACGGGCAACATTGCTCTTTTGGACGTCATTTGATTTTGTGGTTCCTGGACTGTACTCAAACCTAAATGTTTGAGGGAATGGTGACTCTTTCTACACACTCGACATGTGTAATTCTATGAGCAATCACGGGCGAAGTGATCTTGGCGGAAGCAATCTACAAAAAGGCGCTTTGAATTCACAAGACGCAACTTATCGGCGACGGCCATTACCATGAACCGAGAACATATTACTAATAGACGACGGTTGTCACAAGCATGGCACTTGGGAAACGAATTTTCCGTTACGGAGTGGGATGCCATCTTGATGAACGGTTTAAGGAAATGCGATCCACTCGGCTGGGTTGCGGAAGTAAACGCCATGATGGTTGGCGGAAATCGATTCGAGCATTCGAACCCGTTTGTCCAAAAACTCGACCAAACAGGAGTAGCTCTGGTCGTCGACGGATGCTGCATGGTCGTCACAGGCTTCAATGATGGCATCGGTTAATTTGGAGAGGTACATTACCTTGTACCTATACCAAAAAGGGCTTGAAATATTTCAAAAGCAGCAACGCGGATCAGGAACCATGGTGATATTACGACATGCAAATGACATCTACACAATGCCCATGCAAGGGCGGCCTCTATCTTCAACTAGAATGGCGATTTCCACCAGGTGTATCGTGGTTTTTATAACGTGATGACTGCTGAGTCACAGCTCTCACTAGCTAGCTTGGAACGATAACAGTGGTTCAGTCCACGATCCTGTTGTCGGCACCTGAAAATGTTTGGGCAGGGCGTTGCTCACCTAGGTCCGGATTCATGCAAATCACCATTGGGATGCTGTTCACCCGATCTCTTATCGTGTGCTGAGAGAGAGTTTAAGAAAATCTCCACTCGATAAGAGGTATCGGACCCCTATCTATAACAGATAATTTCGATGAAACAGAACACTGCCTTTGAATACTTCTTTTTTGAAATAAACTGTTTTCTTTTAGATTTGGCCTAATTCGGATCATATTACAGGTTAATGTGAAATAATTGTTATTATTGATACATATTATAGATGCAAACATCGGTGTCAACGCTCAAGTAATACCCGCAAAAACGTAGAAAGGCACTCAAATTTGTAGGTTGTCAGAATATCGTAGATATTTAACGTGAAACAAAATTATTTATGAAATCTAACACACTATTAAATCATAATAACGTCGAGGAAGAAATGTTTTCAAACATAATTTAAAAAAGAACTTTTTTACTTATGACCATTAAAATTTTTATGTCGTGAGATCGTTTTGGAAAACACTCTTCTAAGCCAGAGGACTAGATTAAGTTAACAACTGATACTTTATCCTCATTGGTCCAAACCACTCTATACTGTTCTATAAACCTAAAGTTCGTTAATATATACTTCAAGAGCATTCGTAACGATTTATCCGCAGCATCGTTTGAATATTTATCTCATCGACCAGCAATCATTGCCAGTTAATCTAATGACGAGTCATTGTTCCCCTTGAGAAGCATTGTGTATACAAACCGAGCAGATGGCCATAAAAACGTCGAACATTTTCGTCGCAGTAGATCATCTCGGCAGTGTATGCATACATATTAACAAGATCCTTCTTTCCATCCCGAAACCATGGCCCGCGGTTTATCAGTTGTCGATTTTTCAGGTTTATATCGCTTGGGCCTCATCCAGCCTGAGGCACGTCGGCCAGCCAGTCGTTTCGTCCGGATACGGCAGGATGATAAATTTCCCAGATAGGCCAACTGCGAGCAAACGACCGAAGACGACAAGAATCCATCGACGACGCTAGCAGATTCATGATTCAAAACAAACCTCCAGTGTGGTACAACATAAGGAATACATTAGCATCGTTGAGCCTTAGCCAGTCTCAACATCGCACAGTGGGCGAAAACTAACCAAAAGTATCGAAGAATCATATCAAGCCGAATCAACCGAATCAAGCTTTTTCCTCTCGTAAATTACTTAACCGCTAACCATACTCAACCATGACACGAAATATAAAATTCTTCACAGCTTTTGGACAGTTTTTGCCCACTGTGCATTGCCTGCCGTGCCATTGGTTGTTGCTGATATAGACGATCGCATGAATAATACGGAAATTCAACCCACGAAAAAAAAATCGTAAATTTATTTTCATTCTTTACCCGAACGATTCCTTATTCCTAATCACAGATCTCTTGATGTAAAACATGCGCTCGCTCGGCTCGGCATTCCCATTCTGCTGTTTCCTCTCTCTTCGTGCCCGCTTCTGCTGCCCGTCCCGTCGTGCGTGAATCCATTCATTCGTTTCGGAGTACTTATTATGGTCCTTTCATACCTACAACGTATCGAATCGCATCGGGGCTAAGGACCAGCAATCTTTCTCTCTGGGGCCCGCCGGACGGGAATCGTGTGCATCCCGCAGGTTTCGGTTTCTGTTTCTCATTTTCACGCTATTTATTATTCTTTCGTTCAATTTAATTTCTGGCAAAAGCAGGGTGGGAGGAGTGAGGGAAACGAGCTCAACGATGAGTCTGGTCTTTAAATGAACGGGAGAACTGTGAGGAAAAAGGCGTAATATTATAGTCTGTTCCTGATGCTCGGGATCCTGGTCTGGGAAAGGCGATTAGGCAGCAAATCCCAATTTAGATGGAAACAAAAAAGATTTGCCTTGCTCGATGAAGTTGGGCTTATTGGTGCGAACTAAATACGAAAATATGATTTACTGTTTTGTGCAGTACAGACGTAGAGTGAAGAACTACTTGGGCACCTTCATTTTTCACATCTTTTCACCCGGGATCAAACGGAATACACGAGAATTCGTCAAAGGTAGAATCCTCAAAGGATCGCAAGCACCCAGCCAACCAAAATGTACGAATGACGAAATCACCTGGAGGCTTTGCATGTGCAATTTCACTTATAAGATGTCACGAAAAGGTTTTTTTTTTGCAATTTCTCATCGTAATAGGCTGTTTTACATCATGCCAATCTGTCATGAAACGGCCTGCTTTCCTGCACTGAAGTATGCAGTGTGGGAATAGCCATTACCAGTGCTGGGAATGGTAATAGTAGTAGGCTTGAATTTCGCGAAAATCACGTGGCTTTCCCAGTACAGGGTGATTACTATGTCCTGTCAGTAAAATAAGTAATCATAGAAAAAAGATGGTTGTATGATTTTTTATTACCAGTGCATATCCAATTCTGGACATCTATAACATTTGCCCTCACTATACAAAGATAACAAATTTATTTGCGTTGTTACAGAAGCATTACAGTTAACACGCACGTTATTCAGAAGCATATTTTTTAACCAAAGAAGACATATTTTTTTCGCTAAAATTTTCCATAATCAGTCTTATGCTATTCCCTAGTAAGTCTGAAAGATTTTGGTAACATACTGTTTCAATCAGGCAAATTTTTCACCGGAGTTTAGTCAAAAATACATATCTGTGGAAAACGTGCGTGCCAAGTGTTATGCCTTGAAAACAACACATATGACAAAAAACTTAGGTAAATAAAAAAAGATTTAATCTTTACTTTGTCAAAACAAACTTTATAGATGTACAAAACAGAATGTACGCTGGAAATTAAAATTCATACATACATCTTTTATCTACGATCATTTACTTAACTGACAGGAATTAGTAATCACCCTGTACAGTACTTCAAAAACGTGAATCTCATCAAGTAGCCTATGTTGGGAGCATGAATTTTCTAAATCTTTAGTGTCATTGAAGGCTCTAAATGCGGGAAATGCAGCGGGAAGTAGAACATTTTTCTACAGTAATTTTGGGTTGCCCTTAGCAACGGGTGTTTTGCAATTTTCAAGGCTCTTTGCCTACAGTAGCGATGGGCGTGAGTTTCACTGGCTTCGCTGACTGCGATTGGCTTTATTTGGCTACTGTAGAATGAATTTCAGATTTTTTCCCAACTCTGGCCATTACCTAACTGAAATCAGTGCTGTAATGGTTCATTACGCAACGCTTTCTCATTACGCAACTGTTTTGAGTTGCGTAATGAATCATAACACTACAATTTTTCAGAAATTGTAAAACAAAAATGTGAATGCATTCCGATACAATTTCTGATGCTCTCAAGTGGTCTTCTCCGAAATTGCAAAACATGTTGTACGTAACTCTATGCAGAACTCGATTTTTACAGCACTCATCGTAGTTATCCTAAATAATTAATTAATAAATTAATTTACGACTCGTGCTGTACAAATCATCATTCTGCAACTTGTTCCGTAAACTACTATTTACGTACAAAAGTGGAGGCGATATACGTGCATATATTTTGTGATTAATAATAGCATACAAGGCGAGTGTATAAATTTCCTATCGAACTAACCTATGATCTTATGCGACTTAATTTATGATGCCAAATGTTGATGTGACATCTGCTACGGATTTTTTTAAATACACCTACACGTTAATGCTTCCAATGGACGATTTGCCCTTTGAAGGAAGAACCACACTAGACAATGGACTAGCATGCAACGCCCAGTGGCACAGTTGAAGTACATTCCTGACGGAAAGTTTCCGGATTGAAGCGGGAACCGAACCCACAACAACAAACTGTATTTTTAAATTTGGATTTATATTTTCGGTGTTACATGGGGAGGAGCCCCCCTTCCCTGTTAGCATACGACCAAGGTCCTACCAGGGTTGGTTACCCGATCTTCCCTACGGTTACTCGTGCCCCAGGCGGCACCACGGGGTTGGGATAGGAGTTACTGGACAAGAGGCTAGGGACCACAAATGTGGTCACATTGTCCAGTCGTTTACCACCCATTGTTGTTAATAAAATGTTAATCAATGCTTAATTAATTAATTCCGACGTTCCTACCTGGACAGCTGTCCTGTACTGGAGGAGTGAAGGGAGCAATATCGTTTTTCTCCTGCTGTATGTTGACGACATCATCTTGGTGTCCGACCGCCTGACAATTTCTGTAACGAAGAAGAAGTTGTCACCCAGATTTGACATGACAGATGTTAGTGAGCTGCAAATGTTACTGGGACTTAAAATCGATCGGAATCAAGCGAAAGTAACGATGAAAATCAGTCAACCGAAATACGTCATCAACTTGTTAGATTGGTTTGGCATGGCTGATGGTAGACCTGTAGCAACGCCGCTGGTGCCAAACCTCAAGCTAGAACGAGGAAGTGGAGCTGTGATCAACGAACCGTACCGTGAGCTGTTTAACGTATCTGGCTCTTGCACCCCGTCCGGATATTGGTGCAGTTGTTAACTTCTTAATCAGATATCAATCCAACCCGTCAAGCGAACAATAGAGTCATCTGAAGCGCATTCTCCGATACTTAAAAGGAACCGTCGATCACGGACTGGTCTTCTAGAATAATGCTGAAACGGTACCATTAAAAGAATACGCTGATGCCGTCTGGGGCAACCCAACCGACCGTCGGTCAATATCTGGCAACTTTTCCCACGTATTTGGCGGGACGGTTTCCTGGATGACCCGCAAATAGAGAACCGTCGCCCTATCATCAACTGAGGCGGAGTACGTTTCACTCAGTTATGCGGTATTTGAAGCTATCTTGTTGAGAAACCTTATAATCGAGCTCGGCATCAAACGAAGGCAGTTTGTAATTCTCTACGAAGACAACCAGTCGTGCATCTTCCTTGCTCAGGAGTAGAGTTACTGTGCACGTGCTGGAGACTAAGGCGCAGGAGCCTCATTGCTTGCAAGCGCACGGGCGCGCGGTACATTGTGAGACCTTTTTTGGTGCGTCTCATTTTTCTTAAGATGTGTCTCTCTGCGGTCTCATGCGCTCCGTCACATGTGCTGTTTAAAATTCAGCACAAAATTTGAAGTGATTACAAAAGTTTTCAATGAGGATCGAAATTGTAAATCTTGGATCGCGAGTCTTCGTCCATATCATGTAGGCCATCTAGACACCTGAATAATGAGGCGAAAATAGTTGTAGAGGTTCTTCGTTACTAAGCAGTTGTTTTACAACTTGGATACCGATGACGAGTCGTAGCGCCGAGCAGCGCATGAGACGAGTCTCTTGAGAGCACATCACTTAGCGCACGCTTTTAGAATTTTCGCGAGCCTCCGTCTAGCGCAGCACACTAGGATTTCGACGAGCTGGGAGACGGTTTGGTTGGAGGCTCGTCAATACATTTATGTGCTCCTGAGAAATATGTAACTCTACTCAGGAGTCATGTGACCACAAAAGGATGAAGCACGTGGACATACGAACAATTTCATTCGTGACAAGCTACAAGATGGTATCGTAAATTCGGGTGAAATTGCTCAGTAGGGGAACTGGGGGTAAAATGAACACCCTAAGCAATTCTCATGTTTTCTTGCTTATGAAGCTGTCAGATTCTTTTTCAATAGCTCAGAATTGAAGAAGGATGTTTATGCCATGTAACAAGTTGAAATATTGTGATGGAAATAGAATTTTATCAACATTATTATAGTTTAGAAAATTTCTTTCCATAAAGTCAATGTTCCAAACATGTGGGTAAAATGAACATGTAACGGGGATAATATGAACATATACTTGGGGGTAAAATGAACATACAATGGGGGTAATATGAACATATACTGGGGGTAAAATGGACACATGCTGAGGGTAAAATGAAAATGCAGTGGGAGTAAACAAACACCATTTAATTTGAACAGGTTGCGGTATGATTCTCGGCATCTGGTACATGAACAATGCATATCTCACAGACATTCTGGAACCGATGGAACGTTTAGCTGCGACCATTTCGATGGCTGCCGATGTCTGTCTTTGTATTTTCTCCGGAAAACTCTCGGCATCTGAAATAAAATCCGGTAATATTCGCCCTGCCATGGTGTTCATATTACCCCCATCTCGAGTGGTTCATTTTACCCCCAAAGAATCAACATATTCAAATCATTTGTTCTAAGAATTTAAAAGATAAAAATTCTTTCAATTTCCGTCTACTTATCATAAAAACCTTAAAGATATGATGTGCTACGCAGTTCAGTAGATTTTTGATGATTTTAGTCATAAAAACCTTAAATTCCAAGAGTGAAAAATTACATTACATGAGAAAACCAAGAGGCGTACTTTGTTTTTGTTTACTTATGCAGCTTTTGACAGTTCTAGATCGTGCTTGAGTTGTCGAAATAGTTTCTTAATCTGAGTATTAAGGATGGTGCCATGTTTTGCATAGATTTATAGCATAATTACCGTAAAACACAAACCTGTTCATTTTACCCCCCTGTTCATTTTACCCACAGTTCCCCTAGGGTGAAATTGATCACTGTGTCACTCGATTTTATTTCTTCCTAATGGAGCACAAATATTAATGTAACCGTCAGTGAATGAACGTTGTTTGCCGTAAGTATGTCCAAATTGTGTGTTGTGAAGTTTTTTGCGTTCAAAATGTTCATTTCTATTGAAATAATGTAAAATTTCAAAATCATGTACGGTGCAGTGTTGACAAACATCAATAAACTTCTAGTTCTAGACAAGGATTTGGACATGGTATGATCCTGAAAGTTTGTGAGGATACTTAAGATATATCCCCAAACTAGATTTCATAACCAAAACTCGTACCAAATCGTTGATTTGGTTGAAATAATTGAATTTTTGGTATATATCAGAAAATTACTTAGGAAATTGCATATATTTAGGCGTTTTTTGCGTTATTCTTGAAATCTAAACATTCGTTATTTCTATTAATATTGTATTGTTAAGAATTTGGCAAGCATATTCGGATTCAGGGAGCTCAAATTTATTATGCAAAGTTGTGGCAATGGCATTGATAAGTGATCAATTTCACCCCGAAATGAGATCTCCCTATTTTTTATTTTAGACATATATTTTAGCACTAAAATTACATTTGTTAGTAAATTTCGATACTTGAGTCAATGAGGATCACCTTCATACTTGTTTTCCTGCATTCAGTTGTTTGGCATTGTCAACATTATAGAAATCAGACACCGTGAAAAGTGATCAATTTCACCCAAAATTACGGTATTTTCAAAATCAAGTACATCCCAACAAGAAACCAGTTAGCAGACTTGTTCACCAAGGGGCTGCCTCATGGACCTTTTGAAACCCTACGATCTAAGCTAGGATTATTCGGTTGAGCAGGGGTGTTGGATGGCAACCGATAGCCTTGCGTTTAGCAACGTGGGATAAAAATCGTAGCAGTCCTAGATAGTAAATGTATTAAATTTTTCATGGCTTACCATTCTAATTGTGCACAAATCGAGAGCTTAAAATTTAAAAGTCAATAACGACTCCGGCCACGTCCTTACGGTCATCGGGGAAGGGAAGGAATGTTAGTTAGACAACTAATGTTACTATAAAGACCGAAGAATCTTCTGCATCTCCACAGTTGTCATGGGAAGGATATTGGGTTAGTGGGATAAGGTAATGATCTGGAAGTCACCTATCGTTGTTGATGCGATCGACGATATAATCACGCTCAACCGGATTTGTGGTATTACTGTGATTCTTTTGAGGAATCCAGTGTTTAGAAGGTGGCTACAATGGTAGGACATGCTGCAAGAGTTCCGGACAGCAAAAATGTGTCCGCTTCGGATCCGTGTGTTACCAAAAGCCGTGGAACATAGATCAAGTTCGGGATATGAAATTATGCAATCATGATTAAAAAAGAGAGAGCTGAACTATGTTTTAGCTCTGCCGAATATTTTGCTTAATACTATATTTTGAAATCAAGTCCTTGCATTTTACTAAATTATCATTGGATCTTGTTTCTACCAGAGACGATTCTTTTCACGACCCTCTTTTATCTTCAATATTGATTGGTCCTCTGTTACTGTTCTTCAATTTTCCGACAATCTGTCCTTAAACATTCAAGCTCAAATTTCCGAATAATTAATCTAGGATGTATCCTTTTTCACCAGAAAAAAAACCGTTGTCGACCCATCGGGTCAATCTCCAATAAAAAACTAAACGGCCTGACAGTAGAACAGCAAAACAAAAAGCAAACTCAAGTAAAGCCTTAATCAGCTTTACGATTCTTTCATTTCAACCCATCGAACACAGAGGACAGAGGACGAACGGACGAAGGAAACCCCTGCCTGGGCTCTCTGCATGCTGGCAGCCACGTCACCCAACATTGTTCAGATATGAAATCAGGAACCCGACTGAGAAGGAAACACGTTCCGATAAAATGAAAAAAACATCATCAACGCATCCGTTGACTCAGGTTTTGATCCCAATCCCTCCGGCTCGCAGTGTTGTTGTAATCCGAATCGGTCATAAAGTTGACCTGCCTCTGCCAGCCAGTCAAGCACAGACAGCACAAAAACGGGAAATCTGACCGGGCCGCATCGCATCGGCCGGTTGTTATAATCTCAATCTCGATAGGACTTCCCTCTTCAAAAAAGATTTCTTTTCCTCTGATTCCCGCACTTATCAAATGTTAAATTCCCTCACCAGACGTATCCCAGCTGACTGGGCCACGGGAATTAGTTTTCCTTCGTTCTCATCGCAAAGTGGCGCAAAGTTAATTAAAAGCTAGAAATTGTTTTGTTTGTTTTATCGCTGATATTTTCCTTTGCTTATTTTTAAGTATTGAATAGTAATTGCCTGTAAGTGTTTATATTGATTGGTGTACATATGAGCTAAATATTTAGTACAGAGCTGAAATAATTGATCTTATTTTATGTTTTAACGATGTTTCAAAATGTATTTGATATGCTTGTCATTTCAAAATATCAACAAGTGTGTAACTTCAGAAGTTTTCGTATTTTTTAGAAATGTTTTTGTAACGTGTTTAGGAAATTATCGAATGCTCCTCAATGTACTCTGATTGTGCCATAGTGTTTGATGTACCATTAATAGATTCGTATATTTGTTACATAGCAAATAGACCATCCAACATTTGCACGGAGTGCGGCCACTGTGCATCAGCCAGGTTTCGCATGGTTTGTGTGTATTTTATGTGCCATTGGCAGCTCTATAAAAAAAAAACTTTTCTCCTTGCTCTGGGCTCTGTAAATCAAAATAAAGGACATCAATTTATTTTCGCCGTAAAATGCGGCCACAATCGTGCTATAATGGGCAACTGCCGTTAGGAGGGATAGGGAAGGATGTGCGGAGGGGATCAATTCGTAAAAAGCGCCTCGAACCGGCGAACGAAAAGAATCCGGTGCAGAGCAAGAAACGACAAAAACAACAGTTGCCAGACGGGATTTTAAAGGACACACGCTTGGCAGCAGAATTTTTCCCCCTGCTATAAGCCATTAGCCGTTAGTGTAGCCGGCAGAAGCTATAGAAAGCATCATCCTGCATCGTTATCCTTCACGGAGGATTCGTTTTCATTCTCGGCTTTTTGGCGAAGGAAAATGGGTGGTTCTACAATTTTTGCGCTATTGTTAGACATCCGTTTTACTCACTGACTGCTGCTATTACCGGAGCAGGTTTCCCATTACTCACCGATTTTGGGTGTTTTTTTTTTTGGTGCTGATATAAATACCATTGTTAGCTCGAACGGTAGAAATAGAGGAAATGTTTCATGCTTTCCAGATTTGCTCGGGAGTACCTGGATGCATTGCTAGGCCGATTATTGCATCTTAGGCTTCATAAACCAGACTGCTTGACGGAACTTTACTGATTTATTTTAGAACTGACTGAAGAGGTTTATCTCCCTTATCTCTCTTAAGAAGACATTGATAGTGCAGCGGAAGAAGCCATTAGATACGTGGAAAGACATCGACGGAACGATTGGTTTCAGAAGATGTTTCAAACTGTTCGAGACGATATGAACACTGTGCAAGCAGATGAGGATACCCAAGCAACGCTTGGATTAATTAAGGTATGAAGCAATGGAGTAGTTGTGTCGCGCAATTCCTACAAGGAACTAAAACGCATCTCGCAAGGGCTACGTGATGCAAACCGAAATCTGTAGGGATACGAATTGAGGTATCTGACGGATGGAGGAGAGGTGATTGAAAGGTGGAAGCACTACTACGATAAACACCTGAGTGTCATGTAGGTTGAATATTTTAACAGGAGGTATAAGTATACTGATGTACGGCCGTCGAGGGTGATATGACAAACAGAAGTAAACGATGTTATTAAACAGCCTAAAAACCATAAGACATCTTGTAATCTTAGAAAGAAATTTTTAATTTGTTTACCGGCATATCGGTCTATTTTGCTCAGAGTAAAAGGGAGCATGGAGAAGAAAGCAATGAATACTAGATGGATAGGTACCCTAAGGGAACGGCGAGTCCCGTATGGGACCGGCTCGGTGTGTTTTTCGAATAACACTATCAAGACAGCCTTTATTTTTGCTGTTTCAAAAATATATCTGATTGAAAATGCTGTCTGTAAATTCAACAATATTTCTGTTTTGTTTGGATGAAAATCATTATTGTTACAACGCAATTTTTCAATTACAACAAATTGAGAGTGCTTGTTGAAAATAAAAAAAATCATTGTTTTGAATCGCTGTGCGTGCACCTAGAAAGATGGCGTCTTCTTCAAGATTGTTCAGTAGCTCAAGAACTATCATTGTTTGAGATATAAAATTCGAGATTTAGTTCAAGTCGGTAAAGTTGTTCAGTAGCTCAGGGATTATCATTGTTGGGGCCATGAAATTCAAGATTTCTTCTCCATGTGGCGCTAGTGAGCATGAAATCTCAAGATCTTGACGACTTCGAAAGATGGCATATTCAGCAAAATTGCTCAAAATTCAGAAACCAGGTGGCTCCAGTGAGCATGAAACTTTTGTTTTGTGTCAAAATTGTTCAGGATCCTGAGATATTCGCAGAACAAAAAAATCGTGTTGACTAGCACCACCTGGTGGAGAAATCTCGAATCTCTTGACTAGAATAATGATAGTCCTTCTGCTACTGAACAACTTTGCTTAAGACGCCAACTTTCTATGTGATATGATTCCTGCGATAACCGCAAAACAAAAATTCTATGCTCACTGAGTGGTCAGAATCATGAGATATCCGCAAAACAAAATTTTCATGCTCACTAGCATTACTTGGTGGCGGACTTTTACTTGAACAGTGTTGCCAGCTACGACAAAATTTTGAACCCTTCATAAAAACTGGATTACAGTTGAAGAGTATTGCTATGTTGCTATGTTGCATTCTATTTTTCTATCCCGCTCAAGTTTTATGGTTTTGATCTTTCCTAAATACTTTTTAAACAGTGTTGCCAGTCTATGGACATTTTTGCTTTGGCCGACTGTATTGTATGACTTACTTCAACTTTGGTGAACATTCGGTACCGTTATGTTTAAAATTTAGTGGTATCTGCATCTTACACCCCCATATAATTGGCAAATATCTCGGATCAGTAGAGGACGTTGCATTTTTCAAAAACATAACTATAACCCTGATTTTTTTTACGACCGATTCATTTTACGACCTCCCGTAAAAAGTGGTTGGGCATATAAGCTGATCTAAATTCCAATTGATAGTACTACAGTAATGTCCCGATTTTGTCAGCCCCATGCTGCATTTAGGGTCGACAAAATCGTGAGAGAGTTAAAATCGGGATAAATAAATTTCGACTGGTTTCAAATTTTATGTTTACTTAACGACTTAGTTTTATGATTTTGTTAATAAAAACATTGTTTTTCTACTCCATTTGCAATGAATCACAATTCAAGGTAATAATGATAAGTTTCTTGGATAATTATGAAGAATTTAAAATTTCAAAATTTTGGTCCTTAGATGATTGTATAGACATGTTACAGTTCATACCCAGGTGACTTTATGCACCCAATATTGCCAGTAAAGACGTGTTTAGTCTTATTAAAATAAATATAAATTTTAGGCTGACAAAATCGGGTAAAAAGGATGCTTAAATCGGGGGTAGACAAAATCAGGTCAAAAAGGGTGCTAAAATCGGGGGTAGTTAAAATCGGGGGTAGACAAAATCGGGGGCTGACAAAATCGGGTCATTACTGTATCTAGTAGACTGGCCCTTAAACAAAAAAGTTGTAAAACTTAACGGGGCACCCCCTAGATATGAGCCTTGGGGTAAGAAAAACGCTTTCTCAAAATTTCAACTCAATTGGTTGCTCCACCAGCTGGCGCAATCGTTATGAAGTTTGTATGGGGTATTCGTCTCAAATATATTGAAAATTGACCCTATGTCACTGTTTCGTTCCGTATACTAATTGTTCGCGTTCAAATAAGCCCAGAATGATAAATACACTAGTTGATACCCTAATGAACATAATTGCAGTAGGTTGTATCTGGATTTAATCTCATTTTCATTACTTTTTCAGTTGTTGAAAGTTAGGCTTAGATCAGCACTCCCGTACAGTCACTTATATGCATGCGACATGTGCCTCAGCTCGCCCAGCGTCATAGGTGGCTATGATGCGCTTAGTGGTTACCTCCAAGCTATGTTGAAGAAATACAAGCAGTATTGCATGATATACTTCAGATAGTTAAAACACCAACTTTATTAATTTGGATCGTGGTACAATCTTCTACAATATTCTTCGCTATTATATCAAGTAGTGCTTTTGACATTCTGGAACCAATTGAACGCGATCATCAATTTTCCTGAACCAAACAGTAGATGATGTGCTGTTGCTCATATGTTTGAGCTGAAAATCCAATATTAACTTCAATTCAAATGCGCCAGCTCATGGAACGACCAAATGAGCTGAATTTTTCAGAAAGGCTTTCTCTAGCCCTAAGAAATAATCCTGGGGGGTGCCCCGTGGAATCATACAACTTTATTTTTCTCCCATACTGAGCTAGGCCAGTTTAGTATCTAGTATTACTTCTAGATATTTAACATTGGAAGAATATTTTAAAATACATAAACGGATGCAATCAAATTTTTTAAATTAATGTTTCTCCTGCGAGTAAATGGCAACAAAGCTGTTTTCGATGAGTTAATGTTTAACACTTCATTTTGAAACCACTGCCAAGTACAGTTCAATGTTGATTGCATTCTGTCGGTGACTATATTATCAAACTTCTCACGAACTATTAAAACCACATCATCTGCAAACTGAATAACTTTGAAGCCTTTTTCTACTAGCTTATGAGAAGATCATTAAGAACAATCGACCATACACCTCTTTGTGGACATCCCTTAGTGGTTTTTATTGTTACTGAAGATTCTCCCAGATTCAGCAGATACTTGTCTATTATTCAATGTTTACAACGATCGAAATGCCTTATCACCATACAATTTCCAATAGATTTATAGGATGCATTACCAAACGCACTTTCAACATCCAGTAATGTCATAAGAGCTATTCCTGTGAAACGTAGATTCTTTTATTTGTAATCAATTCATAATGAGCTGAGACTGTAGATTTATTGGTTAGATAAGAAATTCGATATTTACTGAGAATATTTGTTTGTAAGTATATTGATTTTATTTTATATTTAAATATTATCTTTTCCATGATTTGAGTCCATATTTTTGAAACTAGGCCAAGACATATGCTAGCTTTTTAGTTCCGAAACTGTTAGTTTTGAAGGAAAATGTTCAATGAAGAAGTTGTAGTGATTCGTTTGGACAACATGAAAAAAATATACACTGAACAAATGTTTAATTTTTTTCCATTGAAAATTTAAAAATAAAACTCAATTTTTAAATCACACAAAAACCCCATTTTCAATTGTTTTTGAATTTTCACCATACAATATTCATAGTAAACAGATATTTATGACAAAGTTTCATGATGGAGACATTTTTAATAAAAAAAGTTATTCTAAGAAAAAACTTTTGGTCGATTTTTAACATATCGTTTTTTTTTGTCGAAATAAATTCGTTCTGATGATACAATAAGAATCTTGAAATAATTCTGAATCATAATGGTTATCTTGATGGTTTCTCTAGAAGTAGCCAATTTCGAATTATATTAAGTTTAATGTAAAAAAAATACAAACTAAATAACAAGATGAGCCATTTTCATTAGTTATTCGCGATACTCCATCAAGAAAAATAAGTAAATATAGATAAATATGGCCAAAACTTTCGAAAACGTATTTTTCTTGATGGCGAACCGCGAATAACTAATGAAAATGGCCTATTTTATTATTTAATTCTAGAGAAGTGTTTCATTTTATCATTATGGTTAAGAATACATTGAAGATTTTTATTGTATTATCGCGCGTATTTTTTTTGACAAAGAATCAAAATTTGGAAAATCGACAATAAGTTGTTCTTATAAAAACTTTTTTTTATTAAAAATTTCTCCATCATGAAACTTTGTCACAAACATGAATTAACTATCAAGATTCTATGCCGAAAATTTAAAAAAACATTTAAATTGAAGTTTAAGTGTTATTTAAAATTTTATTTTTGTTTTTGAATTTTTCATAGAAAAAAAACTTTTTCTCTGAAATTTACAGTTTCTGAGTGAGAATTTTCTGAACAAATAACATTCAAAAATGTGTAGGCCATTTTCAAAAGTTATTCTTGAGTCAAAATAATCGATTTTTCAACTAAGGCGAATAAAAACAAGCCATTTTAACTCAACACGTTTTTAAATGCTGAGATGTCCGGTTTACTCAAATACACTTTTTATGGGCATTTTTTTATTTATGTTGACCTCTTCCATTTCCCATCCTTACCTGTTCAGTTGTTAGTTTGGTTTGTTTGTTTGTTTAGTTTTATGGTCTAAGTACAACCAAATTTTAGCATCGTGTTATTTGTTTATAACTTAGAGCATACAGTTCGTAGCTGTAAATTGCAGCTGTTCAGAAAGATCAAATAGAGTTTGGTGGAATTGAATACCACTAGTTAAAAATGGGAGCAGGCCGTTAGGCCGAAATTACATTACACCATTTATCACATTCATCAGTGTTTTATCCTTCTTTTAAACAAAGGCCGTTCTTTCCAGTTAAATTTCACATAGGATATTGTGATTATTCTGACCTAACAACTCCCAAGTAACACCGAAAACATAAGTCCAAAATTAAAAATATGCAATTTGTTCTACAACAGTTGCTAGAAAGTTTTTGAAACATGTAATGTCTCACGTAAGTCGTCGTTTTGTTTTGTTAAACCTTTCAAAATTGAACTTGAGTGAAGATGTTTTACTAAGGCTTGTAGTTTGTTTTGCAATACAAATCTGCCATTTTTTGAGAAATGTTCTAATTATGTTTACTATGTTTCAACCATATTATGTTCTATAGCTGTCTTCTCATGTTTACCAAAACAAGTGTTTGCTCATATGTCTTATTTCGGTTGTTTTAGACTTGTACGAAAAACAAACACTTTCAATTTGTCATATTCCTGTCACATATATGTTATAATACATATTATTTTCAATCATGTTCTGTATAAACAAAACATGTTTATTTTCAGTCAAATATAAGTTATATTATTAGTCTATCAAACAAATGCAACAAAAGTGATATTTAATTCTTTTGATAGCATGGATGATACACTGCCGACCAAGAAATTCGCCATATGGTGTTCACTGAATACTCTTAAGCGAATGTTTCAAGAATATAATTATATTGAAAGCATGCTTTAAATACCGATCAACCAATTTAGATTAGTGTGGTGATTGTATGCCACTGTTTAGTACTAAAAAGATTCCACGAGATTACTTAATTCGCCCACAGTTGTGTTCGTGCAGGGTTTACTCGTTTTTTAATAGAATGTAGGAAAAACATAAATACTTGGACTACACTTTATAGTCACTTGGTATACGATTATTTTTGAGAAAAAATGACAAATGCAACGAAAGTTTTATCTTTTCTCAATACACTCGTCATGCAGTGTATCAATGGGACCATCTTTATTTCATTAATTTTACTTTGAATATTTACTCAAATTATATGATTTTTGCTTCTAAGTTTTGATGATGGTAAAAATAGTTTGAAAAAATTGATGTGTTTTCAGTAGAAAACGAAATTGATGAATTAATTTGTAAAAGGCGATGATCTCTACTTTCGAATGTTTACTTGGTCTGATGTAAAACAATGTATAACAAACGATTTATAAAGGCGAGCTGGTTTTTTCAAAGCAAAAGTGCATGTTTCACCATAATTTTTGATTCGCACATGAATTTACTGTTAAATAACAGTTTTTTGCAGCCATAATCCTGTAATTAAAATTGTCAATGTTGGCACTTTTGCATTTTCCATTGTCGACATCACAATACATTTACAATACCAAAAGTTATCAACATTTTGTTTTATTTATGGTTTGTTGAAAAAGGTAGAATACATATTTATGTATATCTTAACTCATATGATACATAATTTAGACAATAAAAATATGTTGCACAAGCTCCACCTTCTGCGCTTTTCCAATCATATATAAGTATAAATAACAGTTTTATCGCTATGAAGCAGAACATTCTCAGTAGTCATATTGGAGTCAATGTGATTTCTATGAGACATATTGTGTTACTTGGGGCTGGTAATTTCCTCTTGGTTTCTGGAATTGTTCCCATGTCACAAGGTCATCGATCAAAAGTCTTGCTTTTTCTAAAGCCTTAATATTATTTAGGTCATTTTGGTTATAGGGTTTCGTTCTACATCGTCGTAAGCGCTACTATTCGTCGTATCAAACTTTAAATGTTCCACTACGGCGGATATTCAAACTAACCTGCAACATAGATTCATTTTCCAAGTGCAATTTTGTGAAAGCTGTTATGGTTTGTACACTTGTACACCAAAAATGCAATAAAACTACTGTATTTCGGTAGTTCAATTATCCACTTTGCACTTTTCCACCGAAATCGCATGGACGAACACGAATTTGAGAGAAATGCTTAACGATCGACTGAGCCACACCACTTTCCAACACAAGTTTCTTCCCGCCCCCGTCCCAAGTAACACAATATGTCTCATAGAAATCACATTGACTCCAATATGACTACTGAGAATGTTCTGCTTCATAGCGATAAAACTGTTATTTATACTTATATATGATTGGAAAAGCGCAGAAGGTGGAGCTTGTGCAACATATTTTTATTGTCTAAATTATGTATCATATGAGTTAAGATATACATAAATATGTATTCTACCTTTTTCAACAAACCATAAATAAAACAAAATGTTGATAACTTTTGGTATTGTAAATGTATTGTGATGTCGACAATGGAAAATGCAAAAGTGCCAACATTGACAATTTTAATTACAGGATTATGGCTGCAAAAAACTGTTATTTAACAGTAAATTCATGTGCGAATCAAAAATTATGGTGAAACATGCACTTTTGCTTTGAAAAAACCAGCTCGCCTTTATAAATCGTTTGTTATACATTGTTTTACATCAGACCAAGTAAACATTCGAAAGTAGAGATCATCGCCTTTTACAAATTAATTCATCAATTTCGTTTTCTACTGCAAACACATCAATTTTATTAAACTATTTTTACCATCATCAAAACTTAGAAGCAAAAATCATATAATTTGAGTAAATATTCAAAGTAAAATTAATGAAATAAAGATGGTCCCATTGATACACTGCATGACGAGTGTATTGAGAAAAGATAAAACTTTCGTTGCATTTGTCATTTTTTCTCAAAAATAATCGTATACCAAGTGACTATAAAGTGTAGTCCAAGTATTTATGTTTTTCCTACATTCTATTAAAAAACGAGTAAACCCTGCACGAACACAACTGTGGGCGAATTAAGTAATCTCGTGGAATCTTTTTCGTACTAAACAGTGGCATACAATCACCACACTAATCTAAATTGGTTGATCGGTATTTAAAGCATGCTTTCAATATAATTATATTCTTGAAACATTCGCTTAAGAGTATTCAGTGAGCACCATATGGCGAATTTCTTGGTCGGCAGTGTATCATCCATGCTATCAAAAGAATTAAATATCACTTTTGTTGCATTTGTTTGATAGACTAATAGTATAACTTATATTTGACTGAAAATAAACATGTTTTGTTTATACAGAACATGATTGAAAATAATATGTATTATAACATATATGTGACAGGAATATGACAAATTGAAAGTGTTTGTTTTTCGTACAAGTCTAAAACAACCGAAATAAGACATATGAGCAAACACATGTTTTGGTAAACATGAGAAGACAGCTATAGAACATAATATGGTTGAAACATAGTAAACATAATTAGAACATTTCTCAAAAAATGGCAGATTTGTATTGCAAAACAAACTACAAGCCTTAGTAAAACATCTTCACTCAAGTTCAATTTTGAAAGGTTTAACAAAACAAAACGACGACTTACGTGAGACATTACATGTTTCAAAAACTTTCTAGCAACTGTTGTAGAACAAATTGCATATTTTTAATTTTGGACTTATGTTTTCGGTGTTACTTGGGGTGGGTGACTTACTTCGCTGGGCACTTATTTTCACTATGGAAAACCTTCGTACTTCTTCATTGAAGGATTTCATTCCAATCACACGCCGTAAAACTTCAATAAATCACCAAATTTTACGAAATTTCCTCAACCGCCGCGTATAATTGAGAATGTAAACAAAGTTCTATCCGTCGTACTGAGAAAAAAAGCTTGTGCGCATCAATGTGTGCGCGACGCTCGACGTAAAAATACGATTCCTTTGATTGTGTTGTTTTCGCTGTACTGTGAGCAAATGCCATAATTGTACGGTCAAAAGAAATTGTGTTCATATGTTTGGGCTGAATTTTGATGACGAACAATTAATTTTAAAGGAAATTAGTATATTCCACCATGCTGAAGGAATGGAGGGAGATGCCCGTAGATCTATATATTCTAGTAAAACATTTCATTATAGCGTTGATATGTTGTGTTTTAACCACTCAATACATCACAGTGAGCCTTAAGTTGTGAGTCGAATCTGGAAACTGATTGCGACGGAGTTGAAAACGATATGACGGATTGAGAATACGGTAAGATGCATTTTCTTTGCATTATTTTCAAAAACAGATCAAGATTTATCAAAATGTTATTGTACAATGCTGAAGCCGTTTCGAGAAAGAATTGTTTGGCATCGGCTTGTATCAGCATCATTCACTGCAATACTGGGAAAATTGCAGTTCTCACTGATCAATGCTTAATACGATGGATGCTAGCACATCACCCTAGTGAGCTAAACAACATTCTTGAGAAAGACCTTTCCAACGAATGCCAGATTGGGTACTTTTGTTCATAATGACTACTCGAACTGGAGAAAATCCAAGTAAATCATTCATTCCATTTTCGATCTCTCCAGGGGACTTATAGTTAGTTTAGAGACTTTTCAAGACGACCTTGAACAATCGTTCTGTTTTGTTGCCATTTGTGCTTCTTCTTCTTTTCAAGAAATTAGAAAAGAAGTTCGCGATCTTTAAGAGTTTCCGGCAAAACGAGACAGTCTCCTTTCTTTGCGATTTGGAAGGAATCCTTGATTCCCCTAATGGAGTTCATGATATCCTGCCTTAATGCTTCAAATTCAGAAGAACTTTTCGCGGCACCCATTGTATCCTCACTTGAATCTAAGAGCATGGGATAGAAGCTGCTTCAATTTGATGTTCGAAAAATTTGTCTAAAGCATCGAACTCATTTCGATGCATTTATCAACATTATCTATTTCACCCTTGGAAGAAAGTTCGCTTTCCGGAGAAACGTCCTTTCTTCCATTCTTGCTACGTTTAGTGACAGTTTTTAATCCTACTTTTTTGGAAGGAAGTTGTGAATTCAGAGATTTACCCTTTGTTTTGTTTGAAGTTGCAACCATGTTCAGTGAATAAACGAAAGAAGACGTGACCTTCGAGAGGTTTTTTTCCAAGACCACCGCTAGCTTTCGCCAACGGGTCCAACGAAAAATCGAAGGCACGGGTAGTCAATTGTAGAAAAAGTAGTTCTGAAAAATAATATTTATGTAGCACTGAAAAGTACTGTTTTATTTCCCAAGAGCAGAGAAAATTCGTGTACGCACAGCACAAAAGTACGATACACACTAAACTTTTGAAGTGTTCCCATTTTATCTGAAAGTCCTAACGAAAGAAACTGTGGTAAGCATCAGCAATCGAATAGAACAAACCGCAGAAATGGAAAGTGATATGAATATGCCATATCAAAATGAGAATGATCCACGAAACCATTGGGAGAAAAAAGAAGCAGTCCGCTAAACCACATTCTTCTCATATTTCTTTTCGGACGGCTTCAACATATCAAAGGCCGTCGACAAACCGGGAAGTACGAGGAAGCCATCAAGCAATAACGAGCTGGCGGCATCATCATTTTGGCTACTGCTCGAGCCCGATTCCGTCGAATAACCATTCCGTTTCGTGCCTCATGATAAGACACATGGCATTTCAATACGAAAGAACAGCGCCAGAAAGAGGAAGTAAAAACACATAAAAAAATCAGAAAGAAAAACATCACCTCGTAAAAAATAAGCAATAACAATACAAATTAAATGGGGTGAAAGAAGAACGACTGCACGGTGCGAAGATTGCGAGGAAAAAGAAGCAACTAAAATACTCGAAATGCCTTTGCTCATTTTTTTTTTCGTTCGTTCGCTCATCGCAACCAAAACGAAGGACCGGCTCTGGCCGAAGGGGAAGCAGGGGCCGAACAGCAGAGGCGAACAAAAAAAAATACGGATCAGATGTTTTCGTAATTAGAAGCAAGCGGCTCGGAGAGGGAACGTGATAAACAAGTTTCAGTCGACTCGAATGTTATTTTATACATTCTGTTGCCGTTGTCGTGTTTTGTTTTTTTTTGCGCAAAAGTATTTTCTACGAGTTTGAGCCGATGGCCCAGTAGAGAGACAGAAGCCTTGCTTTTGCAGAGAAGAAGGGTGAGTAAGCGAGAATCAGATTGCTATTCGCCAAATATTTTCGCTGTTTTGCGAGTAACGATTCTGTTGGGACTATCGCTGATAAAAAAAAATATTTGCGGGGATAGAATTTTTCGACTGAAATTTATTTTCTTTAAATTGTACATGAATCCACGAAGTTTTATATATGCTGAACATTTCTCAGTGGGAACTTTAACTCAAATGGTGAATTCCCAAGCACGCTGTTGGTGCCGATGTCGTCAGAGCTGCTGCTTTGCAAATAAATTGGACCATGGGGGAATATTTAATTGTGTCAAATGCACACAGGGAACTACTGACCACTGGGTGAGGTTGGGAACACGTTCGTGGTGGATTCCCCAACGAGCAATAATGTGCGTCCCAATTGACGGTTACGTGTATTTATAGTTTGCCATTAGGTTGGAAAATTTGTATTATTCAAGTAAAGGAAAAGCAAACAATTGTGCATTACATTGGGCACTATTCATTGGGTTAAGTTCGTTAATGTATAATAGCTCATCACAACGAGGAAACTATTGAAAGTTATGAATGTGAATTCCATTTGCATTACATATTTGAATCCATAACCTGTCGTCAGAAAATTATTGTTGATGCGAAAACCCCTCCACGACGCCAAAATTTCGATTATTATCGATTGTTTTTTTCTACGAGGGTAAGTATCCCGACAAAACATGAACATCCTGAATGTTAGAAAATATTCTGTCGGGAAAAATTGGATTTGTTAAACTTTTTCCCATATTCAAGACAAGCCCATTTTGCAGCTTAAACTGATTCTTTTTGGAAAAGTACGTGTCTAAATTCTATTGGGGACAAAGTTTTTTTCTATGAAAATGAAAGCAAATTTCCCCAGAAATAAAAAAAATATTAACTGGAAACAGTTTTCCACTATATTTTCCACCGTTGAGAAAATTCGTAAAGAAAAGCCGGAAAAACTATGCTCCAACTCGTGGAAAATTTCCAAAAAAAATTTTTGAGAAGATAATTTTACAAGCTTTAATCGCTGAAATTTTTGAAACGTACTTTTTTTTTCGTTTTTGAGTTATTTCCAATTTTGTAAAAATGCTTTGCTCCCAAAATGGATAGGAAACTGTTTCCAAAATATTATGCCCTGAACTAATAGTTTTCTGGTTCATCCATTGCCGTCACACACCGTTCTCCTGCACACCGCCAAAGATTGTCCTAAGCACCCGACGTTCGAAGACTTTGAATCAGGGACGAAAATACTCAATCTACCCTCGCCTACATTGATACTTGCTGGGTTGAATCTTCGTTGATTTTTATTTGTTTTTATCCTTACCTTGACAACACAACAAAGATAGGCAACGCGCTTGCGCAAGATTGTCAGTTTCCTTTTAACCTGCTGCTACTCAACCGCTTTTTGATAATCGGGAACAAAAAATGATATTCATTCTAACCAGCTTGACTTTTTTACATTCCGCTTCGGGAAGTTGTAATTTTTGCACGAGGCACACTAAATACGAGTCAATATAACCCATTCCGTGCATCGGATCCTTTATTACCCGTATAGTAGCATATTTTTTAATTAATTTGAACCTCATTGATAATCAATTTTCTAAAACTGACACTCTTCTGATAATCAAAAACACCAACGACATACGGGCATCGTTGTTTGTTTTGCCCATCTACTTTTGTGCCATCTTCATTGGTACAATCATATTGGTGGAGGTGCGGTTACTTTGATGGTGGCATAAATTCAGTCAATTGAGTATAGTGAGCATGATTTTTTTCGTCCCTGCTTTGAATGCTCTCATCACAATATGTGGATGATGGGGCGTGCAACGATTCCTAGTTATTAGCATTACTTTGATCTTACAGCATTTAAAGGAAGCAGATTTCTAATTGACCATAAAAATATCCAAGAAAAATCTTCGTATAGTAATAGTGCCATCTCCGAAACGGAAAGATCTGTAGCTTACATATTTGGAATATTTCAATATTTCAGGACACTTGGCAAATCGTTAATGAAAATAGTAAAAAGTAGAGAGGCCAAAATTGAGCCTTGAGGCAGACCTGATATAATGTCAATGATGTCTGAAAGCTCATCATTAACGTTGAGATCGATCAGTTAATACACTTGTATTAAAAGACTGCAGATCTAGAAAGCATGAGCTGTGATGAAAGCTTATGAATCAATTTCGCATGTGGCGCTGTAGTTGTACTGTGACCAGCCATGAAACCCAATTAATATGCAGATAGAAGGTTAAAATCAGATGTGTTGTTGGATCTGTAACTCCAGGATTCTTTCAAAAAATTTGGCAACGCGCTCAAAATACTGGTAGGTCGTAGATTACCAAGCGTTTTAGCTGAAGCCTTTTTTATAGGGATAACTTTCGAAGTCTTCCAAGCAAATGGATTTATCTATGAATCAATTATTAAATTAAAAATTGATGTGATTCGAAACACCATGTATGGAAGGATTAAACCAACGAACTTCAAAGAAATATTATTAAGTCCAACTGCAATCTATTTAATAGATGTAATTGCTAGTACATCATCTTGATCATTCACTGGAGAGAACTGGAATCTATTGACATCAGTGGGAGGCAGGGCCGCATTTACGGGGGGCCGAGGGGGCCATGGCCCCCGGGCTCCCACATTTTAGGGGCCCCCACATATATTGAAAAATTGGTATGAAAAGATCAAGTTTTTTCAATAAATCCGGATTAATAGGCGAAATTTTTGGAAATAAACTTTAATACATATGTAAAATTACTAGAACAAAATATCCAAACATTCTGAATGGGATTTTGTTGACTTTACAAGAAACAAAAAGATCAATGAAAATTAAAAAAAAAACATGTGGATAAACAAGTGGATTGCCATCCTCTTGCTCAAATGTTTAACGATTTTCTAACATGACTTTCCAACTACAACGAAAAATTGCTCAACGAAGTTTAAGACTAGATTCAAATGCAATTTATATAAATACAGATCAAGTAATAGTACTTAATTATTTAATTTATTAACAAAATTACACTATCGATCACATTGCAGGCCTGGCAGCGTTCAAGTGCCTTGAATATAGGAACATTAGAGAACTCTAAGTTCAAAAAATGGACCAAAAAGAGACCAGACAGGAAACAAAAAGAGACCAAAAATGGATGAAACAGAAACCAGAAAAACAAAATTTAACCTAAACTAAACCAGAAGGAAAGAGAATCAGGCCAGTCATTTTTTTTTGTTGTTATTCTTCATTACGACATTACGACAGTGTTACTGCTCGTATTACTGTAGGAGCCGGATCCTATTCTTGGGACTTTTGATTCACTTCGGCAGTGGGATGTTTTTGAAAGCTACTGAGCTCATATTTGGCCACAATATGCATTGTATTGAAGTGCTTCTTATTGCAAAGTTTCAGACAATTTGACCGAGAAAAACCTCCCATGCCAAAGTGCATCATGGAAATGTCCAAGTAGTTCTGCACCCTATGTATTTTGTCATGTTTTTATTCTAGGAATTTCGTGAGAATGTAGGTATTTTCCCAAAGATTCAGAGAAAATTCCAAATAGGTTATTAATCCCTGAGAAATTCCTCTAAGAATTTTATTTCGGATATCTCAAGAATATACCATGGATTTTAACAAGGATTACAATAGAAATTTCCCAGGAATTTCTTCGAAGATTCTTTTAGATATTTTTCAAGGAATGCCTAAGTCCTCCATGATTCTATCAGCTGATTCTTCCACCAAATTTCTTAGTAGCAACTGTAGAATTCGGTTGAAGGATTTGTGATAAAAAAAAACCTGGAGGAACTCGTTATATATTATTTGGAAAAAACTCGGGGTAATCCCTGAGGAAATAACTGGAGGTTGGAGTGCTCAAAGTTTTCTTGGAGAAATTGCGATCGCTGAAAGAAAAAAAACTAGAGGGATCTTACTATGAGTTTTTCGATGAGACATGTGAGAGGAAATTCCTAAAGAACCTCCTGAAAAGCTGTATTAAAGTCCTAGATATTTTTTTCTTTGGAGCCCGTAGAATTTTGCATCAGGATTCACTGCTACCTTATGCCGGAAAAAAGATACTCTAGAGAGCATTTTGATGAAAATAGATATCATAGAGATCTTCTATTGAAATAAGAGACTATTTAGAGACTTTCATTCAAATAGAGACCGTTCCAACAAACATTAGTAGCTAAATAACAATTTATTCAGCTGAAATATGTTTGAGAGTGGTTGGTTCAACTCTTATTGTGTGAAAATTTTTGTTGGGAAGTCTCTAGAAAAAAGATCTGTTACCGGCCCTAGAGAAATTTTTTCAACTCAAAAATGTTAAATAAATCTGCTTGTTCAACAACTTAAATATTCAACATGAATAGAATAAGCATAATTTGAATTAGGGTACCTATAATAAGAGAATCGTTAAAAGAATTTTGTTGTTGACATAGACAAAAAACATTGAATTTAACCTGTACACATATAAAATCTACTAACAAGGGAAGGTCACGATGGTGTTACAAGGAGTTTTAAACCGGACTATTTTTGTTAGATTCTACAAGTCGAAATATGAAAAACCCCAAAGCCTTTCGGGTGATGGACCAGTGGTGATGTCAGGAGGGGCGATTTTGTACGTATATTATATTATTGAGCTAATTGAAAATTTGACAAAAATATTTTTTTAGTATTTATTGTGATGGTAGAGAACAGAATTGACATTAATGTTTGGTTAAAATGTATTATATCCATGCCGTAGGCGCAATCGGGATGGGTTTCTTGTTGGTATGCTATTCTAATAAAACCATATTCATTTTGGTGCCCATATCCGTGTTAGTTACACCAATGGCATAAAAATAGATTACAAACATACATTATTGTCAATTCTGTTCATTACTATCCTAATAAATACTGGGAAAAATATATTAAACAAATTTTCAATTGACTTAATAATATTATATTCGTACAAAATCGACCCTTTCAGAGCCCCTCCTGGCTACACCACTGGTCCATCAACCGAAAGGCTTTGGGGTTTTTCATATTTCGACATGTAGAATCTAACAAAAATAGTCCGGTTTAAAACTCCGTGTAACACCATCGTGACCCTCCCTTGTAAGATGTTTTAAATACAAAAAAAAAAACATTGCCTACATTAATTTCAATTTCAATTTGTTCATAGGGGACTCGAGGTATTTTTTAACATTATAAAATAGTTTGACTTTGGTAAAGAAAACCTTATAAAAACATAGCAAATTTCTATTCTATGCTCAAGTATCAAAACGTTTTATTTTTTTTTCTGGGGAAAGGGCCCCCACAAGGTAATGGCCCCCGGGCCACCACATTTGTAAATCCGGCCCTGATGGGAGGTAATGCGCATATACTGTTATCTACCGTGCAATTAGAGGAGAAATAATATTTGATTTCTGAGCAATTATTTTCAAAACAATTATTTTAAGTTGAGCAAGTTTAACCAATAGTGTCATTTCGTTTCAATTTCCTCCAAAGATTCTTTGATGAACTAGATGACTCAATCCTATGAGAAACAAGGTTAGATTTGACCAATTTTATGAGGTCTGTGACCTTGTTCCTTAGCCGCTTGTACAGTTTGTGATTCGCTGATGTTATTTCGGACACCCACGAACGATACGCGATGTCCCGTTCTATCATGGCCTTCTGGATTTCATTATTTACCCACGGATTTCATTTCTGCTTAAGACAACAAAGTGGTGCAAATGTATCATGTAAATCATTCAATTTCGCACCAAACATGTTTACAGCAACATCAGTGTCAGTATTACTGTTAAAATTTGACCAGTGCACTAAAAACAACAACATCGTCCAAGGCTTGAAAATCGATATTATTATACTCCCTATAAATACGTTGATTGATTTTAATTTCCCGTGGAATATTTAAAGTAGAGAATATTATATCATGATTTGAAAATGCCGGAGCAGACACTTGTTGTGTATTCAAGATAAACACCGTAGTAGATGGTAATATCAAGTTGATTTGAGTGCACCCTCCAGGGTAAAAATGGGTTGGAATGGAATTAACACAGCTTAACCAAAAGAATCAACAGAGTTTTTAAAATTCAGTGTTTTCCTACACGATTTGATCCAATTTGTGTTAAAGTCACCTAAAATAATAGTATTGATATACCGAACAAACAAATCAGAGAGTTTATCAAACAAAAAATCTGAGCAATCGGAGTCAGGAGGATTAAAAAAACTCCCAACAAAAAAATATCACTGTTCAACTTCTATGAATAAATACTCAATTTAACAAGAAAATTCTGTACCAGGCAATAGTTCACAATGGCTGACAAGTGTGTAGTTTAAGTAGAACTTTAAATAAACACAAATTCCACCCCCACGACTGTATGATAGATCTAATCTAATCAAATTTTATCCATCAACAGCAATCAGATTATCATTAATTTTAATTAAATGCCAGCTCTCAGTTACACAGATAATATCTGTTTCTAAACCACATTTTTAAATCCTTAAGTTTGAGGATCTGACGCGCACAAATATTTTGAACATTATTATGACAAATATTGAGAAAATTTACATTTAGCACACTGTCAATTACATCACGAGGAACACAACTATTTGAATGGGCATGTCTTTGGTTACCCTGAATCAAAAAAATTCAATGTGATCGAATTTAAGCAAAATTGACCCATCCCAGTCAACGGCAACACATCAGCAACAAGACATATTAGCGAGTTTGCAAAATGAAAACAATCCATTAATGAACTTGTAAAATGATAAGCAGCCAACTATTTGTGAATTTAAGCGTACGAACAGATCGGATCTAACAACAGCAACATCTTGCAACAACAACAGCAGCAGCATTAAATGGCGAATACATGGAAAGAACTGAAGGAATTGAGTCATGGGATGCCATGAAGGAGTATTCAGAATCTTCAAGGAAGAGTTACTTAATTTATTTGATTTGACTTTCAAGAGGGGAATATACAAAGAACAAAACGACTCGAGTCATGGAATTCATAAGGAAGGATAGAGTAACTACATTGAAAAGGGTTTAAGTCAGCAACTGCTTCAGTGACAGTACTGGGACAGAATGCGGCACCTTCGATTAACCGGTCTAGTTTCTTAAGGTAGTGGTGATGGTGAAAATGCGCTCACCTTGGTACAATCTGACGCTACTGAAACAACCGGTTGTCGCCAATGCATACGCGTAGTACCTTGAGGCAGCGTTGCCGGATGAGGGCAAGCTTGATTGGGCCCCACTTGCTGGAGGACAGTCAAAGCAACCATCAACGACAAATCTGCCGAAAGAATTGTCGGATATGTGGAACGGAGTTAAAGACACGATTGAGTGCCAGGAGGTTTTGGAGGAGAAGAATGCAGCGCGGGCTGCAATGTTGCAGCATGGTACGCGGCAAAACGTGAAACGATACAGAGTGAAGCGGAAACAGCAAATCCACCGGGACAAAAAGCGCTGCCTGGAAGATTTGGAATGTCAAGAGATAGAGTTGCTGTACCGTTCTCAAGAAACGCGGAAGTTCTATCAGAAGCGCAACACATCCCGCAGAGGCTTTGTGCCGCGAGCTGGTGGTGGACTCAGCACTACGATGAACAGCTGAATGGCGCAGAGAACACAGACACAGAAGGCGAAGGTGATAGCTACGTCAGCACAGTGGACAGTGGAAAACAATCAGCTCCCACGATAGGGGAAGTTAAGGATGCCAATCAACAGCTCAAGAACACGGACGACAAACTGGAGTGTGAAAATTATCGTGCAATCACTATCCTAAACGCAACCTACAATGTGCTATTCCAGATTCTCTTGCGTCGTCTATCACCTACACTACCCGTCTGAAATAAGTATTGCAACACTCAGCTGAATAATGAATCACCCCCAAAAAGTTTAGCATCACCTCAAAACAGGTAAATTCACATAGCTATATCTCGAGATCCTTACGACTTGCAAAGAAGCGATCTTCAGCAAAGTTGTTCAGGGGATCAAGGACAACCGGAAAGCGAACAGTTTAGTTCGCGATTTTGCCGCTAGGTGGCGCTAGTGAGCATGCAAAATTGAGCATTTCAAACTAGTTCTAGCTTGTGATCCATAAGAGATAGAAAGTTCAGGTCTTCGGCAAACTTGCTCAGGGGTTCAAGGACGTCCGGAAAACGAACAGGTTAGTTCGCGATTTGGCCGCTAGGTGGCGCTAGTGAGCATGCAAAATTGAGCATTTTGAACTAGTTCTAGCTTGTGATCCATAAGAGATAGAAAGTTCGGGTCTTCGGCAAAGTTGTTCAGGGGTTCAAGGACATCAAGGTTCAAGGTTCAAGGACGAGCGGCAAAATCGCGAACTAAACTGTTCGCTTTCCGGATGTCCTTGAACTCCTGAGCAACTTTGCCGAAGACCCGAACTTTCTATCTCTTATGGATCACAAGCTAGAAGTAGTTTGAAATGCTCAATTTTGCATGCTCACTAGCGCCACCTAGCGGCAAAATCGCGAACTAAACTGTTCCCTTTCCGGATGTCCTTGATCCCCTGAACTACTTTGCTGAAGATCGCTTCTTTGAAAGTCGTAAGGATCTCGAGATATAACAATGTGAATTAACCAGTTTTGAGGTGATGCTAAACTTTTCAGGGTGATTCAATATTCAGCTGAGTGTTGCAATACATATTTTAGTGAGTCCGTATATATGACGGGTAGTGTATAGCAAACGAGTTCGTGGGAAGTTATCAAGCAGGTTTCCTCGACGGCCGTTCGGCGACGGACGACGGGTCATGTGGCAAATCATCCAGAAATGCCGTGAGTACCAGGTCACTACCCACCATCTGTTCATTGATTTCAAGACGGCATATGACAGTTTTGACCGTATAGAGCCGTGTAGAGTTAGATTATGAACGAGAACAGCTTTCCCGGGAAGCTCATAAGATTGATTAGAGCAACGATGGACGGTGTGTAAAATTGTGTGAAGATCTCGGGCGAACAATCCAGTTCGTTCGAGTCTCGGCGGGGACTTTGACAAGGTGATGAACTTTTGGGCCTGTTTTTCAATTTTGCGCTTGAAGGTGTGATGCGGAGAGCCGGACTTAACAGTCGAGGCACGATTTTCACGAGATCCGGACATTTTGTTTTCTTCGTGGACGACATGGATATTATTGGGAGGATATTTGGAACGGTGGCAGACCTGTACACCAGCCTGAAAAGCGAAGCAACAAGAGTCGGGCTAATGGTGAATGCGTCGAAAACAAAGTACATGCCGGTAGGCGGAACTGAGCGCGACAGGGCCCGCCTAGGAAGCAGTGTCATGATATACGGTATCCCCGTCTTTGAGGTGGTAGACGAGTTCGTCTACCTCGGTTCCTTGCTGACGGCTAACAACAAAGTTAGTCGGGAAATACGAAGGCGCAGCATCATCAGCGGAAGTTGTACCTACAATGGGCTCCTAAAGAAACTGTGGTCAAGAAATATTCACCCCCGCACAAAATGCACGATATACAAAACGCTCATTAGACCGGTAGTCCTCAACGGGCATGAGACGTGAACTATGCTCGAGGAGAACTTGCAAGCTTTTGGAATTTCCGAACGCTGAGTGCTAAGGACGATCTTCAGCGGCGTGCAGGAGAACGGCGTGTGGCGGCGAAGCATGAATCACGAGCTCGCCCAACTATACGGCGAACCCAGTATCCTGATACGCTGGGCAGGGAATGTTGCAAGAATGCCGGACAACACGAATCCGGTTAGATCGGGAAGGCGTGGTGCGCAGCGAGCTAGGTGGATTGACCAGATGCACCAGGACTTGAAGAGCGTGGGTCGCAGTCAAGGATAGAGAGAAGTGGCCATGAACCAAGTGAATTGGTGAGGTTTTATCAAGCTGATGTAAAACCAAAAAAATGAATAACAAAACCGTCGGAAGAAATTCGCGCAATTTATTCGAAACTATGTCAATTGTTGATTTCGATTACAAACTAGTAATTTACTGTCCATTTGATGAATATACAACTGATTTGTCTGTCAGAACCATAGACAATCACACCTTGTTCGATTACTCGCGATTAAATGTGCGTGATATTTTGGCTATTTTATATGGTACTTACTTGATACTTGATGTGCTACAATTCGCTACGATGAATCTGCGCCGAATGGATGAGTCTTCTCCACTGGGCTTGGTCCTGGGCCAATCGCTTCCAGTCGCCCTGAACGTTAAGTGCCCTTAAGTCGGTCTTTCACAAAGTCGGCGGCCTCGTCCGGGTTGTTGAATATTAGCTTTGCTTGTCGTTCTTCCGTCATACGGGCAACGTGACCAGCCCAACGCAGCTTGCCGTGTTTTATGCGCTTTTTAATATCAATAAATAAATAAACAAATAAATAAATATCCACCTCTTTATACACTTGGTACAACTCGTGATTCATGCGACAACGCCAGATGCCGTTTTCTAGTTTACCGCCGAGTATTGTTCGCAGCACTTTACGTTCAAACACCCCGAAAGTTCTCCGGTCGACTTCCTCCAATGTCCATGATTCATGGCCATATAGGTCAACCGGAAGGGCCAGTGTCTTGTATAACGCGAGTTTTGTTTTCGTTTGCAGGCTACGGGACTTCAGCTGGTTACGGAGTCCGTAGAAAGCCTGACTCGCAGCTGTAATACGTCTTTTCAACTCGCGGGTAACATCATTATCGCATGTCACTAGTGTTCCAAGATACACAAATTCTTCCACCACTTCAAACTTATTACCACCTAGCACCATTTCGCTACCACTAACGCGTCCGGACCCACCCCGGATCACACTTGATTTCGATCCATCAAGCGTTGCACGAATCAGTCTAATCAGCTTCGCCGGAAAGCCATGTTCGGACATAATTTGTCACAACTCGTTTCTCTTCACTGAATCGTAAGCTGCTTTGAAATCTACAAACAGATGATGAGTCTGCATGTTATTATCGCGGAATTTATCTAGGATTTGACGCAGGGTAAACATTTGATCCACCGTTGATCGGCCCTCTCGAAAACCAGCTTGGTATTCGCCGACAAAGGACTCCTCATACGGTCTCATACGGTGTTGAACAGAATTCCAGACACGATTTTGTACTCCGAATTAAGGAGTGTTATCCCTCGATAAATGGCGCACCCCTTATTACCCCTTAGTCGATGCCCTTTCTTGTACAAATGGCAAATGAGACCTTCCAACCAACTCGTAGGTATTTGTTCTTCCTCCCATATCCTCGAAATGATACGGTGAAGGAGTTCGTGTAGCTGCTCACTTCTGTGTTTGAGAAGTTCGGCCGGGGGCTCGTCCTTCCCAGTAGCCTTGTTGTTCTTCAGTCCATTGATAGCTTTCTTTACCTCATCTAGCGTTGGGGGTTCCACAGCCTGTTCATCGTCATCGATTTGGATTCTGGTACCAGATCCATTTTCCAATCTCCGTTTAACAATGACTCGAAATACTCTTTCCACCTGGCGGCCACCATTGCTTTATCCGTCAGCAAGTTTCCTTCACGGTCATTACACATGGCGGAAGATGGCGCTGTTTTTCTCCGCACACCATTTACGGATTCGTAGAACCATCGCATGTCGTTCTGTTCCGTAGCTTCTTGCGCCTTTGCAATTACTGCTTATTCATGCTCCTTTTTCTTTCTGCGATGGATCCGTTTTTCGGCTGCCCTTGCTTCCTTGTACCGCTCTCTGCTCTGACGGGTACCAGACACCAGCCGGATGCTTCTAGCCAAGTTCTTCTCGTTCGTCATTCTCTGACACTCCTGGTTGAACCAGGCGTTCCTTGGTCTTCGTTGAGCAGTACCTACCACTTCTCGCGCTACTGTGCTCACCGCTCCATGGACTAACTCCCACAGATCGCTAAGGTTGACGCTTTCGTTGATTTCGCTAATCCGCTCGTCGAGCTTTTGATGGTAGTCCGCTGCTACATCATCCGCTGATAGGCGTTGAATATATTTTTGGTATGTTCTCCAAAAGAAGCAAGCAGCTACGAACCTACTCAAACAGTCTGTCATGACGCGAATTTTTTCCACCACCGAAAAGATAATTGACCAGGTGAAATTGAACCTCTTTCAACATGGTCTTTCTGAAAAGATGCGCGTTTTCGTCATGTCTATTTTTTGGCTGCAGGTCTTGTGATCGGTTTAATAACAACTTAGTTGCTTTGTTACCTTCAGAGCATAACAAATGCTATTTCGAGCGGTTCTACGATAAGGTAGGGATATTCATTTCCGATATAAAAAGAGATCATCTTACAAAAAGCTTATAACAAATTAATAAATAAGTCATCATCAAAAATTAAATGTTGAACAAGAAAAACAATCAGTAACATTGGGCAACAGAGGTAACTCATAGTCACTAAGTGTGGAACTAAATTCAAAGGTTTGTTTTTGATCGCTACTTATGACGCTTGCTTTCCTGAAATTTCTATTTGTATGAGTGTTTGTTCTTTCGTAATGTTTGTCCATCCAACTTTCCATTCGACCTTTTGTTCATTCGAACTTTTATCCATTCGACCTTTTGTCAATCGACCCTTTGTCTTTCGACCTTTCGACTTCGACCTTTTGTCATAGATTCCTGAAAATGTAGTCTAAATTATGTATAATGGCGATAACATTCCTAGTTTGACCGTCCTAAAACTATACACGCTTCTTCAAAGTGTGATAGCACCTATCCCTGTAGTTCATGGTAACCTTCAATTTGTGGGACAGTCCAATTTGGAATGACGTATTCAATAATTTGTACAATCTCGATTACACTGTTTGACAAAAAAAGTCGTTTTGAATGCATAGAGACCGGACACCCCGGGCTTGAAAGTATAAAAATAAACAAAAATAATGGCGTTTTCAAAATGTTCGTGTCTGCCCCAGGTCATTTTTAAAATATACTTGAACATTTTGCATTTTTTATTTTAAAATCTAATCTAATCAATAAACCGACACAGTGTTTTATATTCCGTGCAGCGGAATTCATGTGCAATATTATGTTTTAAACTTTAAAAACATCATGAAGAGTTGTACTAAGATTTGCATGGAGCCCTCCCCCTTTTTTGTACCTTCCCCATTTTTAAAGTATCGCAAATGATGGAATATTTGACATAAATTTGACATAAATGACTGAAATAAGCGATTTTAATGATACTGCAATCCACTAGCTATCTCTCCAGAAATATCGTGGTTTATGAATAACTCCTTAACCATACTGTGCAGCCGTCTATAAATTGCGTGTTCATTTTAAGGGGGGAGTCTGTACAATGATTACGGTTCGTATGAATAAAGATAAAAAATTTGAAGAGTTGGTATATGAAGGGTCCTTGCAGGCTATTATGTTTCATGTTTACAATAATGAATTTTAGATCAAGGGACTATCCATAAACCACGTGGATTTTTAAAATTTGTATATGGACAAAAGGCCACAGATCAACGGACTTTGAACTAGTTTTTAATGTGTCCTATGCTTGTGTGATAACTATACCTTCTTATTAGACAGTTTCACAAAAATCAAAATTTCTGGGATTCAACCAGTCACCCCCTAGTCCTAGTTGCAATACTAAAACAAACTACCAGACAAATGTTCATCCAATTTGGAGAAGATTAGGAGGTGCCTCAAGTCGAATTTGTGTTTTTTGGCTATTTTTTACATTCCAAAAATTCTAACGATAATTTGGAAAAAGGAAAATCAAACTAAATACCACTAGTTGAACGTATTACACTCCAACCTCTTTTTACGACCGTTTTTTTACCGACGGTTCTTTTTCCGACCACTTTTTTACGACCGAAATTCAGATTAACGACCGTTTTTATAAATGATCATTATCTTAAAAAGTATTTAAAATAGAGGATCATGATGTTCAGCAAAATTGTTCAGTAGTTCAAGGGCTAACATATGGTAGTCATTCAATTGCGGAATTCTGCCACTAGGCGGCGCTAGTGAGCATAGAACTTTTGTTTTGCGGATAGCTCAAGATCCTGACCACTTAGAGAGATGGCGTCTTCGGCAAAGTTGTTCAGTAGCTCAAGGACTATCATTATACATGTTATGAGATTCGAAATTTTTCCACCAGGCGGCGCTAGTGAGCATAGAATTTTTGTTTTCCGGATAGCAAAGGATCCTGACCACTTAAAGAGATGGCGTCTTCGGCAAAGTTATTCAGTTGCTCAAGGATTATCATTATTCTAGCCAAGAGATTCGAGATTTTGCCACCAGGCGGCGCTAGTGAGAATAGATTTTTGTTTTCCCGATAGCTAGGGATCCTGACCACTTAGAGAGATGGCGTTTTCGGCAAAGTTGTTCAGTAGTTCAAGGACTATCATTATAATCGCTATGAAGTTCAAAATGTTGCCACCAGGCGGCACTAGTGAGCATGAAACTTTTGTTTTGCGGATATCTCAAGATCCTGGCTACTTAGAAAGATGACGCCTTCGGCAAAGTTGTTCATAGCTCAAGCGCTATCATTATAAAAGTTATGAGATTCGAAATTTTTCCACCAGGCGGCGCTAGTGAGCATAGAATTTTTGTTTTGCGGATAGCTCAGGATCCTGACCACTTAGAGAGATGGCGTCTTCGGCAAAGTTGTTCAGTAGCTCAAGGACTATCATTATAATCGCTATGAAGTTCAAATTGTTGCCACCAGGCGGCACTAGTGAGCATGAAACTTTTGTTTTGCGGATATCTCAGGTTCCTGGCCACTTAGAAAGATGGCGCCTTCGGCAAAGTTATTCAGTAGCTCAAGGACTATCATTATTCAAGCAAAAAGATTCGAGATTTTGCCACCAGACGGCGCTAGTGAGCATAGAATTTTTGTTTTCCCGATAGCTAGGGATCCTGACCACTTAGAAAGATGGTGTCTTTGACAAAGTTGTTCAGTAGCTCAAGCGCTATCATTATAAACGCTATGAGGTTCAAAATTTTGCCACCGGGCGGCTCTAGTGAGCATGAAACTTTTGTTTTGCGGATATTTCAGAATCCTGGTCACTAATAAAGATGGCATCTTGAGCAAAGTTGTTCAGTAGCTCAAGGACTATCATTATAAAAGCTTTGAGCAGGGTTGGGAAAAAATCTGAAATTCATTCAACAGTAGCCAAACAAAGCCAATCGAAGTCAGCAAAGTTGGTGAAATTCACGCCAACCGCTGCTGTAGGCAAAGAGCCTTGAAAATCGCAAAACACCCGTTGCTAAGGACAACCCAAAATTACTGTAGAAAAATGTTCTGTTTCCCGCTGCATTTCCCGCATTTAGAGCCTTCAATGACACTCACGATTTAGAAAATTCATTCACCCAACATAGGCTACTTGATGAGATTCGCGTTTTGGAACTACTGTACTGGGAAAGCCACGTGATTTTCGCGAAATTCAAGCCTACTACTATTACCATTCCCAGCACTGGATATGAGATTCAAAATTTCGCCACCGACGGTGCTCGTGCGCATGAAACTTTTGTTTTGCGGTTATCTTAGGATCCTGGCCACTTAAAAAGATGGCGCCTTCGGCAAAGTTGTTCAGTAGCTCAAGGGCTATCATTATAAAAGTTATGAGATTCAAATTTTTGCCACCAGGCGGCACTAGTGAGCATATAATATTTGTTTTGCGGAAAGCTCTGGATTATGACTATTCAGAGAGGTGGCGTCTTCGGCAAAGTTTGAGATTCAAAATTTCGCCACCAGGCGGCGCTAGTGAGCATAGAATTTTTGTTTTGCGGAAAGCTCTGGATTATGATTATTCAGAAAGGTGGCGTCTTCGGCAAAGTTGTTCATCAGCTCAAGGACTATCATTATAAAAGCTATGAGATTCAAAATTTTGCCACCAGGCGGCACTTGTGAGCATAAAACTTTTGTTTTTCGGATATATCAGGATCCTGACAACATAGACATGGCGTCTTCGGTAAAGTTGAGCTACTCATCAAGTTTGCCGAAGACGCCATATTTCTTAGTGATTAGGATCCTGAGATATCCGCAAAACAAAAGTTCCATACTCATGAGCGCCAGCTGGTGGCAAAATTTTAAAGCTCATAACTTGTATAATGATAGTGCTTGAGCTACTGAACAACTTTGCCGAAGACGCGATCTTTCTAATTGGCCAGGATCCTGAGCTATCCGCAAAACAAAAATTCAATGCTCACTAGCGCCACCTGGTGGAAAAAATTCGAATCTCATAATTTTTATACTGATAGCGCTTGAGCTACTGAATAACTTTGCCGAAGACGCCATCTTTCTAAGTGGCCAGTATCCTGAGATATCCGCAAAACAACAGTTTCATGCTCACTAGCGCCGCCTGGTGGCAAAATTTTGAATCTCATAGCGATTATAATGATAGCTCTTGAGCTACTGAACAACTTTGCCGAAGGCGCCATCTTTCTAAGTGGCCAGGATACTGAGCTATCCGCAAAACAAAAATTCTATGCTCACTAGCGCCGCCTGGTGGCAAAATTTTGAATCTCATAGCTTTTATAATGATAGCGCTTGAGCTACTGAACAACTTTGGCGAAGGCGCCATCTTTCTAAGTGGCCAGGATTCTGAGATATCCGCAAAACGTGCACACTAATACTGCCTGGTGGCGCAATTTCACTTAAGCAGTGTTGCCAGCTACGAAAAAAAATTGGAACCCTTCATGAAAAACTGGATTACAGTTGAAGAGTATTGCTATGTTGCTAAGCATCATATTTTTCTGTTCCGCTCAAGTTTGATGGTTTTGATCTTTACTTTACCAGTGTTGCCAGCCACATTAACATTTGTGATTCGGCCGACTGTATGGCACGCAACACTACCTTCAACTTTGGTGAACATTCGGTATCGTTATTTTTAAAATTTTTTGGTATTTGCATATCACACCCCCATAAAATTGGCTCTTTTGATAACAATCGAGCAGTGTTGCCATCTTTTACCAAAATATGAAATTTTTAACGGTCATTTTGAAAAGTTCTCAGGCCATGCTTCAACTTTGCCGAATATGTCGAATCAGTATTTCCGCATCTAGACGTTGCATTTTTCAAAAACATAATTATAACCCTGATTTTTTTTACGACCGATTTTTTTTACGACCCCCCGATAACGGTCGTAAAAAGAGGTTGGGGTGTATTAGTACTTTACAACTTTTGAGAACACTGAATGCCAATTAGAGATGGTTTTGACCTCATAAAATTGATTTCTGTTCATTAAAGTACCTGTAAAACATACATTTCTCTACAGTTTTTGTTTTACAAGATTCTTAACCGCATGCCTAATCATAAAAGTTCAACCGTAGTATCATTCCTTTGTTATTTCTGAACATTATTGTAGTACATCATTTTTGTATCCGAATTACAGATAAATTGTAAAAAATCGTCGGAAATACGACATTCCTCATTCCCCTGCATTTAGAGCTGCTGCCAAATGGCGCAATTGCTGACATGTTACAAAATTGAACATAGTAGCTTTGCTTTTTCAATGATGGAATTGAACTCCGATCCTCAAGATCGGTAGTCGAGAAGCTTAACCTAGGGGCTATATCACATATGTAATTGCTTGTCATCAAATGTGAATGTTGTTTGAAACACGACTGCGTTGATGACATTTGATAGCTGCTTTCTTCAATCATCATCCATCATTGAAAAAGCAAAGCTACTATGTTCAATTTTGTAACATGTCTGCAATTGCGCCATTTGGCAGCAGCTCTAAATGCAGGGGGAATGCGGAATGTCGTATTTCCGACGATTTTTTTTACAATTTATCTGTAATTCGGATACAAAAATGATGTACTACAATAATGTTCAGAAATAACAAAGGAATGATACTACGGTTGAACTTTTATGATTAGGCATGCGGTTAAGAATCTTGTAAAACAAAAACTGTAGAGAAATGTATGTTTTACAGGTACTTTAATGAACAGAAATCAATTTTATGAGGTCAAAACCATCTCTAATTGGCATTCAGTGTTCTCAAAAGTTGTAAAGTATTAATAATACGTTCAACTAGTGGTATTTAGTTTGATTTTCTTTTTTCCAAATTATCGTTAGAATTTTTGGAATGTAAAAAATAGCCAAAAAACACAAATTCGACTTGAGGCACCTCCTAATCTTCTCCAAATTGGATGAAAATTTGTCTAGTAGTTTGTTTTAGTATTGCAACTAGGACTAGGGGGTGACTGGTTGAATCCCAGAAATTTTGATTTTTGTGAAACTGTCTAATGTCAGCAATTGCGCCATTTGGCAGCAACTCTAAATGCAGGGGAATGAGGAATGTCGTATTTCCGACGATTTTTTACAATTTATCTGTAATTCGGATACAAAAATGATGTACTACAATAATGTTCAGAAATGACAAAGGAATGATACTACGATTGAACTTTTATGATTAGGCATGAGTTTTAGAATCTCGTAGAACAAAAACTGTAAAGAAATGTATGTTTTACAGGTACTTTAATGAACAGAAATCAATTTTATGAGGTCAAAACCATCTCTAATCGGCATACAGTGTTCTCAAAAGTTGTAAAGTACTAATAATACGTTCAACTAGTGGTATTCATTCTGATTTTCATTTTTCCAAATTCTTGTTAGAATTTTTTGAATGTAAAAAATAGCCAAAAAACACAAATTCGACTTGAGGCACCTCCTAATCTTCTCCCAATTTGGTTGAAAATTTGTCTGGTAGTTTGTTTTAGTATTGCCACTAGGACTTGGGGGTGACTGGTTGAATCCCAGAAATTTTGATTTTTGTGAAACTGTCTACTGGCTATGATGCGCTATGTGGCTATGTTGAGGAAATACAAAGCAGTATAACATGAGCTTAACAAATCTACTTCAAATAGTTAAAACACCAACTTTATCAATTTTAATCATGATACAACCTTCTACAATATTGTTTGCTATGGTATCAAGTAGTGCTCTGGGTGCAATTGAACGCGATCAACGATTTTTCCTGAACCAAACATTAGATGATTCGCTGAATCCCATATGTTTGAGCTGAAAATCCCATAGTAACATAGTCTATTATGCATATCCTATCAATATGGTGCCCGTAAACTGCTTTGTTCTAGTTATTAAATATCGAAGGATAAACAATGCTGAGATTGAAGCTGTTGGAAATCAATACATTTCACATTGATTAATTGTAAAACAAACAATACTTGTGCCACCTGGCCAACGATTTACAGGTAAGATAAATTTATAAAAACCGGTTGATTTTTGTTGTTGTCAAACTTGCTTTTTTCGAGTGGGTAGCTAAAACTCATCTTTTCAAACATCACCTCACATTCGGCCGTTGAGTTGATTTTACTTATAAAAATAATTTTACGGCGTGATATGTTTCTTCATTCAAGTAAAAAACAAAGTGTTAATTGTAAGGTGAAAATGGATACTTATAGTTATGATTTGGTTAGAAGTTCCAAATTTGCCACTGAATTCAAACTTCATGTGTATAACAATTATTATCAACAAAGTTCATAATACTTTCGACACTCAAAAAATATTTTTTGATGGTTTCGAAAAGTATTGTATTTTGTCATATAAGACAAACAAAGAATGTTGTAATTTTGAAAAAATCGATTTAATCTAAATTTCATCTTACAATTTTGACCAAATTATATCTGAAACGAAAGTTAAAGTCATATATTGTATGCTCCATGGATTAGATTACAAAAAAAATATAAATAATACTTTAAATTTCATGTAAATATCAATAAAAACAGTGATTTGTACAACTTTGCCGACCTGTAGCAAAAATTGAGACGTGCTGGAACATTCCTGAGAACGGCATCAGATACATCAACCCCAAATCTACTAGAGATACATAATTTGATCCTTGAGGCCGCAAACATGTCATTTTTGTTACGCTGGATTATCAATAAATTCCCTAATAATTAGTTGTTGATTCTGATATTATCACGATTTTTTATCCTACAAGCGGATGAGAATATAAAGGAATTTCATATTCAAAATAATACTCATAAAACAAATTAAATGGACCTCTGGCAGTTACTTTAAAGTAGTCTTGAAAATCCATTCAGAGTTTATGGCACCCGATTACCTTAGACCACAACTGTCGATAATAATCCTTGTGAGCGCCTCAGACCGTCATAATCATTTTCAATGTCGCGAATAGTATACGATGTACATTAGAGTGATGCAAATTTTGAAATGTTTGCTCCCCTATGCTTAAACGATTTTATTTATGGTAAATAGCATCCTCCCAAAGTTTGAAGTGATTCGGAAGAAATTTGACTGTGCACACGTCATTTGAAGTTTATATGGAGATTACTATGGAAAACGCCAACTTTTTGTGTTCAGACCTCTATCTCTTCGACATAATACTTTATGGAAAACAAATTTTACTTACCACCCACCAAAATGTAGTCTTCGGCAAAGTTGTAGCTGGGAAGATTTCACATGAGTAGAGTATGTTCACTTTCCATAAATTATTATTACGAGCGATTAGAGGACTGATCACAAAAGGTTGATCTTTTCCATAGTAGTTTCCATAGAAACTTCAAATGGCCTGTGCACAACCGAATTTCTTCCAAATCACTTCAAATTTTGGGAGAATGATTTTCAACATAATTGACACCGTTTAAGCATAGGGGAGCAAAAACTTCAAAATTTGCATCAGTCTAGTACATACATTGTACATACTTTCACATAATGGGCCGCAAAAACTCAATGAAAGAAGTTTTTCTTCCGCAATTCGTCACCCCTGTCATTGTCATCGCATGTGCCCGTATAATTATGGGTAAAAAAATCTACTGCCTACTTGGGCGCGAGGAAAAACTTTTTCTACGGATCGCAACTTTTCCTATCGCCCCATCCAGGAATTAACTCACGAACGTGAAATGAATGGAAACGTTGATTAAATTTGTTACGTCGACGAAATTACTTGGGGATGATGATGGGTCTCCTTTGTATGCCAGTTACTCGTTTGAAGTTATTCCTTATGAGGCTGATGCGGCTCTTCGCCAAGATATGATGTGTTATCTAATCTGATGGTGCAATTATGCTTCAAAAGATCATAAAAGTTGGTTGATGTCGTAGCAGCATTAATCATGCACCCCTTTGATTGAATAAAGTAAGGGACATTAACTGGAATCCAGCGGAGCGAACACATCATCACGTTTCCGTCCATTCCGCTGAAATCAATTCAACCATCCCGGCTGGCGAGGCAGGTCTTCGATTCGACTCACCTTGTCGGATCGAGGCTCTGTTGCTGATGCTATTCGGATGGATACAATAAACCATTCGAGGTCGAGAGTTTTTACGGGTATTGAAAATTAATCGTTAATTCATCGGTTCTCTACGCTTCTCCTTGGCCTTCGTCCCCTTGTCACCCAACGTAAATCCCATAGCTCAGCCCCCAGACAGAGTTATCTCTCACACTTTCCATCCATCGTCGAGTTCTGTTCGACGATGCCAGATCTACGGAAATATACGTAAATCTACGGATCTTCGATGACATTTACTCTCGTTTTGTGTTCTATAATTACTTATTTACTTACTTGGGTACATTAAATGATATACGATGTCAATGTGTTATCGACAAAGTGGCCGTAAATGGTAAATTTGAATTTCTGAGTTGATTTTTCCTTATAATAAATATCGTGCAGGATAAATCTACAAAATCGAAGCTCTGACAAACTGGCATCACCGACTTCTATTTGCCACTCAGCCATGCTTGTTAATTCTCTCTAATTTATCACACAGACGAATCTCTATTATTATCGTTTTACGCCCCGAGAATGTGTCTTCGGTTCCCTTTTCAATTTAAGTACCCTCCTCCTGGAACCGAGGCGCTGGCTGGTGTAGGATAACTCTGGATATCGGATCCAATAAGCTGCTCTAAAGCCTGAAAGGCCTTTCTCTTCACCCCGACGCGAAGGCTGCGCGCCTTGGCAATATCTCTTCCGTAGAAAACCCTATGGAACCGTAACACTGATTTCGTGCTTTTGTGCTTGATTTTGCCATTATTCATCCCTGGATGAGGAGCAGAAGAGAAGCGGGTCTCATATTTCCCATCAAACACAAAGTGAAGCGAGGTGTCGACGAGCACGTTCTTCAAACGGATGGCGAAGACGGAACACGGGAACTACGGGAGCGTTAAACTGAAGCAGGTTCTATCTCTCGGTATCTGCGGTTCGGCACACGTTTGTCGGCTCCCGGGGAATTTGAAATTGAGCTGAAGAAGATAGATATGGGAAGTATGAAAAAAATATTGCTAGGTATAGGGAGAGACTCAACACACTTTGATTACCGAGACCGGATTAAGAATAATGGAATCAAATAGAATATGCGCATGTGGTACTGTCAAAGGGCGTAGCAAGGATTTGACGGATTTCACGCCAACTCGACACGCGATTGGCAGCACCCCTTCAGAATTCAATGAAACTTTCTGGATGTCAAAAGTATGTGAAACTAAGATACTTTGCATACTTTGTTTTTTCAAAATCGATCTAGACTAACATTTGGAAAGGGTCAAAGTTTTTTTTACTCTTTTTTATAAACCCGTTTAACTCAAAAACGGTAAGACCTACAAAAAAGTGTTGTATGGGGAACTGTCGTGAAATTTTCTGAAGTTTGAGAAAAAATATTGAAAAAATAAAAACACATTTTCTACACTGAAAAAAAAATATTCAAAACTTTAAAGTCGATTTAAAAAAAAAACTGCCATTTCAGATTTTGATCATCCTTAAGCAAAAAGTTTCGTAAATAAATTTACTAAAAGTCGTCCATACATTGCAAATTGGGCAAATTTTAGGGAAAAAAGTTTTTCTAACTTCGAATTTTTTAAGTCCAAAACAGAATTTTTTTTTTCAAAGATTTTGTTTTAAACCGTCAAATATGATCGTGTTTTCAAGTGATAAATGAGTTTGAATCAGAAAATAGATTGTATTATTTATTGAGAATAGTTAAAAACGGAATTATACAGTGATTATGTTTTTTAAATGAAGGCAATCAATGGACTTCACCTCTGCCTATGAGGAAATCAACTCCGTCTAACAATCCGACGGATTTTTATGGTTCTAAAGGTATCACAACAGTATTGCAAACATTGAAAAGTTACAACCTTATCCATATCCCATTAAATTCTCTTCTAGAAAAAGTTTTGTGAAAATAACTTACTAAACGTACCTGCGTTAAACGCCAGATGAATAAGAAATAATGAATATGTTTGTATTGTTATCTACCTAAAAAAAAGTTGATAAGCTCATAACTCATGATTTTATTTGCAAATAACAGTCTTCTTTTTCACGAAACAAAAAAGACTCCTTAAAACAAGGTTAAATACTGGTTATTAGCGACTTTTCTGAGAATTATAACGCTGCTCAAGGATATCACTGGAATAATTCCCAATTCTAAATTTATCATAAAAAAGATAATAAATTGGAAAATATTAGTTTTATTATAATATCAGACCCATGACACAGTAGCAGTTCAGCCAGGTCCGTCGCACTCGGGCTCAGATTGGGTACCACTTCTAGTACTGCATTCGGTCCCTCGGTAGTGCAAAAGGTACCCAAGTTTGACACATCGCAGTACACTTTCCACGGCATTCTAGATTACCTTATGAGCCATAAAATTTTGGGCATTTGCAAGGGACATGAAGGTCTTTAATTTGTCTTTGGTTCAGCTATTTATTTCAAAATTGATAAATTTTGTTAAACAAATCAAAAGTTATTTTTAAGTCAGATGGAGCTGCAGCTCATTATAAAAATAGAAAAAAAAATTTAAAAAACTTTAAAGTTTTGAATTTTTGTTTTTCAGTGTAGAAAATGTGTTTTTATTTTTTCAATATTTTTTTTCTCAAACTTCAGGAAATTTCACGACAGTCCCCCATACAACACTTTTTTGTAGGTCTTGCCGCTTTCGAGTTATACGGGTTTATAAAAAAAGTAAAAAAAAAAATTTGAGACCTAAAAAATTCGATGTTAGAAAAACTTTTTTCCCTAAAATATGCCCAATTTGCAATGTATGGATGACTTTTAGTAAATTTAATTACGTAACTTTTTGCTTAATGATGATCAAAATCTGAAATGGCCGTTTTTTTTAAATCGACTTCAAAGTTTTGAATATTTTTTTTTTCCAGTGTAGAAAATGTGTTTTTATTTTTTAATATTTTTTTCTAAAACGTCAGGAAATTTCACGACAGTCCTCCATACAACACTTTTTTGTAGGTCTTGCCGTTTTCGAGTTATACGGATTTATAAAAAAAAAGAAAAAAGAAAATCGTTGGGACTTGAAAATTTCGATGTTAGAAAAACTTTTTTCTCTAAAATATGCCCAATTTGCAATATATGGACGACTTTTAGTAAATTTAATTACGAAACTTTTTGCTTAAGGATGATCAAAATCTGAAGTGGCCGTTATTTTGAATCGCCTTTGAAGTTTTGAATATTTTTTTTTCAGTGTAGAAAATGTGTTTTTATTTTTTTAATATTTTTTACTAAAACGTCAGGAAATTTCACGACAGTCTCACATACAACACTTTTTTGTAGGTCTTAACGTTTTCGAGTTAAAAGGGTTTATAAAAAAAAAGTTAAAAAGAACTTTGACCCTTTCCAAATGTTAGTCTAGATCTATTTTGAAAAAACAAAGTATGCAAAGTATCTTAGTTTCACATAGTCTTCACATCCAGAAAGTTTCATTGAATTCTGAAGGGGTGCTGCCAATCCCTTTGTCGAGTTGGCGTGAAATCCGTCATTTACATCAAGCAGGGCTTGTTCCTTAGGTTTTCTGGCCGCCATCGGCACCCATCGTACGAATTCAAATTTTATGTCATTTATCGCTAGTATATGCTAAAACCGTTTCGGTTTTCTCAAATTGGTTGACCTCTCTTTCGCCAGCTAACTAAACAGTTTGCGAATAAAACATTTTTTTGATAATAAATCTTTGAGCTGTTTAGTGGGATACCTATAAGTAGAAGAAAACCCGAATTTAGTACTATATACCATTTAATTCCACTAGAGTTTGTATCCTTTGACAGATACGCGTATTTCGACCTCAACTGTAAGGCCGTCTTCAGTGTCGTGTACTAGACTCGACTGTTTTAGAATATAATAAGAGCCCATCTGACTACGCCCCTGATAATAGCTGTTTCGAACGAATCACGTCCGGTGGCTTCATCGGGTTAATCGGAGAACTCCCTTGGTGTGGCCGGCCAGAACCCTACCCCTACCGTGCAGACACATAACCTACCATTCTGGTGCACAGTTCAGCCATACACATCGCATTCAATCAGCAAATTGGATTCACTGTGTTTGATGTTGCTGGGAACGAAACGAAATAATTAGCAGCAGTGATTAGTTTCCGAGAAGAAAATAAATATTTTGCATTCGTTGTGCAATTGGCAAATGGAAGAGAAGAGCGGAAGATCCAATCAAGCGAAGGGAAAAATTTAATTAAAGTTGTTATCTAGCATTCTAATTAACACCCTGCAGAGGCAAATCCGGAATGGTATTTATGAAATGGGACTATAGGTGGTTCTGATAGACGATTAGTTTAGCAAAGCTTTACATTTGTGCCGTTGTCAATACATTAAAGTACGATGTGTTCATGGTACTGATATACTCTGTTGTGATTGATTCCAAGAGCTTTCCCGATGATGAGAAATTACTTCATGAAACTTCTATTTGTCTCCATAGGGAAATTCGAAAACGATAAACACTTTGCCTAGACTAAATTTATTTTATTGCAGAATACACTGTAACCTTAATTTATGATCTAGATCAGGGGTTCGTAAATTGAATCAGATCTTAAAACGAGGTACATACTGAATTTTGAAATCTACTTGTAATTCGAGAAATTATGCTCCTTCAGCAAACTGCAGCATCACCTAGACTTATAATATTTATCGTGCAGTATCAGGTATCAGGTATCAGAAGGCCGGCTCCAAAGGCACGTTCCCCACCAGTTGGGAGATTTGTGCCATCGCCATATTTGAGCCTATTTCATCATCTACCCGATGGGAGAGGAAAGGGAAGGGAAAGATGGGAGGAAATAGGAGTGGGGTCCCTTGAAGAGGGAAGATCGCATAAGCGAAATGAGAGCATGTAGCTCCATACCACAATGGGTTCGCACAGCGCCCTAAAAAGGGCACTGCAAAACGCATGAGCGTAAAGAGAGCCTATAGCTCATTACCACAGCGGGTTAAGAATAACAGGATGTCCTGAAGATTCAGGCTTCTGTATTCAGTTTCACTTAATAAGTGTTTACCAAGTAATTGGAATCGCATTTGCGCAAAAACTGGACAGTTACATATCAGGTGATACGAAGTTCCATAATCGGAGTCACAACTATCACACACAAATGAGTCAGCACGCTGAATATTTGCCATGTGATAGTTGAGTCGGCAGTGGCCTGTCAACGCTCTGACCAAGAGACTGCAATTCTGCTTTGACAGATTTGTTAAATACTTCGCCACCCTTGGAGATGGCTCAGTAATGTACAATTTTGTTTGACGACATGACTCCAAACTATTCCAATATTGCTTGTGCTGAGTTGCCGCCCAAGAATTTATCTGAAGCTTCACCCAGCACTTCGAAATTGGAATAGCCGGCTCAGGGCCAATGAAGTCATGCGATGCTCCATCGCGAGCTAGCTCATCAGCCAATTCATTTCCAACGATGGAAGAATGGCCAGGTACCCATACAAGGTTTACAGAGTTGACTGAATTCAGTTCCTCAATTTGAGTTCGACATGCGACAACAAGCTTCGACCTTGAGTTGGCCGAAGCGAGAGCTTTTATAGCAGCCTGACTATCTGAACAGAAGTATATGACTTTACCCATTACGCGCTGTTGAAGTGCTGATTGCACTCCACACATAAGGGCAAATATTTCCGCCTGAAAAACGGTGCAGTTTCTACCAAGTGAGTAAAACTGATTCAGCCTTAGCTCACGAGAATATACTCCTGCACCAGCTCTACCTTCAAGAAGGGAGCCATCAGTGTAACATACTATATTGTTTGATATACTTCTTTCCAAATAGCCAGACGTCCACTCTTCCCGTGAAGGGAATTGTGTGATAAATGTCCTGTAAGGAAAGTGACAAGCAATTGTGAAATCACTTGGAGCAAGGACAATTTTGTCCCAATTCACCAAAAGTGGAAACAACGAAGTGTGTGTAGATCTACGATTCACTGGATTTTTCTCCAGTAGATCCAGTACCCATAAACGGTAAGAGCAGGAAAGTGCTTCTTGTTTAAGATATATGTGTAGTGGCGCAACGTCGAAAAGGGCCTCGAGCGCTGCTGTGGGAGTTGTAGAGAACGCACCAGACATCGCTATCAAGCACATCCTTTGGAGATGGCCCAATTTTGATTGGATTGTTCTCACTTCGCCCTTTTGCCACCACACAAGACATCCATATGCCAATATTGGTCGAACAACTGTTGTGTAAATCCATTTGATATATTTGGGTTTGAGGCCCCAAGTTTTACCAAAGGTTCGCCGGCATTGACCGAAGGCCATACAAGCTTTTTTGACTCTGAAATCAATGTGAGCTGTCCATAAAAGTTTGGAATCTAGAATGACTCCGACATACTTTACTTGATCAGTCACATTAATCTCAGTGCCAAAAAGACGTAAAGGTCGAATTCCATCGCGGTTTCGTCTTTCCGTAAAAAGAACAATAGATGTTTTATTCGGGTTAACCGAAAGGCCATATTGGCGACACCAACTCTCGACTACCTGAAGAGCACTTTGCATCAGGTCGAATAGGGTGCTTATGCACATACCAACTATCAGAGCTAGATAGTCGTCGGCAAATCCATAAGTTGGAAAACCGCAATTATTGAGTTGCCTCAATAGCGTATCTGCTACGAGATTCCACAAAAGTGGTGACAAGACTCCCCCTTGGGGGCATCCGCAAACACTCAATTTTCGAATCGCTGCTTGACGCAATGTCGAGAAGAGATGTCGGTTTTTGAGCATTTGATGAATCCAATTGGTAATCATTGTAGGTAGCCCATGGTTTCGTGCGGCTTCCAATATGGCATCGAAAGACACGTTATCAAAGGCACCCTCAATATCCAAGAAAACACCCAAGCACGATTGCTTCTGAGCGAATGCTTTCTCGATATCGTATACAACTTTGTGTAAAAGAGTCACAGTGGACTTTCCAGATTGGTAAGCATGTTGATTCACATGAAGAGGCATGTTTGCCAAATAAACATCACGGATGTGATGATCGATAATGCGTTCCAGACATTTCAGAAGAAAAGAGGTCAGACTGATTGGTCTAAAACTCTTCGCTTCCTCATACGACGCACGTCCTCCTTTTGGGATAAACTTTACAGTAATATCACGCCAGGACTTGGGAATGTACCCGGTAGCAAAACTGCTTACAAGTATCTTTTTCAAAACATGTTTGATAGACTCAAATCCCTTTTGGAGCAGAACAGGATAAATCCCATCCGCTCCTGGAGATTTGAAAGGAGCAAAACTATTAAGTGCCCATTGAATCGATTCAGTAGTTACGATATTGCGAGCCGAGGCCAGAGACTCGTAACTACATGAAAAGACATTTGGTTCATCCGTAGATGCTATGTCCACACATCCGGGGAAGTGTGTATTGAATAAACATTCTAAAACTTCTTCATCGGAAGAAGTAAAGTCACCATTAGGTAAGCGAATTTCGTTCACTTGGAAATCCTTAGATTTTGCAAGAATTTTGTTCAACCGACTGACTTCACTCAAACTGGAAACATTTGTACAAAGGTTTTTCCAGCCGGATCGTTCAGCAGAACGAAGAGCCTTCTTGTAAGCCTTGCGAGCTGACTTGAACGACTCTGAACCAGCTGAACGGCGTCTGTTCCAACTCCTTCTACATTGTTTCCTGAGTCTAGTCAGATCGGAATTCCACCATGGGGTCCCTCTTGTAGTCTTTACAGATCGCAGAGGACATGCTTCTTCAAAAGCTTCCATAATGTAGGATGTTGTAGTATCAACGGCATCATCCAGATCACTTGGATTTTCAATGGACGGAGAATATCCATGAAATTTGGTCGCAACCAATTCAATGTAGAGTTCCCAGTTTGTTGACCGGGGATTCCTAAAACGCAAAGTCTGCGCAGTTACATTTGAATGTTCAAAGAAGATGTAGCGATGATCAGATAATGATTCATCATCTGATACATGCCAATTCGTCAACTCGTGACTGATTCTATTCGAGCAGAGCGTTATGTCTAACACTTCTTCTCTATTAGAAACCATGAAGGTTGGGCGATTGCCTATGTTAAGTAATCCAAGGTCTGTACTACTTAAGTATTCCATCAAACTGGAGCCTCTCAAATTGATATCCGAGCTGCCCCAGATGATGTGATGAGCATTGGCATCACTGCCCACAATCAGCGGAAGGCCTTTTGTTACGCAGTGTACGACAACTCGTTTGAAGTCATCCGTTGGGGATGGTTCATCATGTGGTAAATATACCGAACAATAGACGTATTTCCTGTTGAGGTCACCAACAGAAACATCGATTGTGACAGCACATACATCTCTGGTAGTTAACTCAGAAATGAGTGTAGCAACGATTGCTTTATTAACGAGCACGCATGCGCGGGGCATGGAGCGCGAGTTTGCCATTTCAAGCTTGCTAAAAGTAGCAAAAACTGGGTCCACAAGGTTACCTAGATAGAAGTTCCCTCTACGAAAGTAGGGTTCTTGAACTAGCGCCACTTGGGCTGCACCATTTTGCATGAGTCTGCAAAGATTGATCGTTGCTGTTCTTTTATGCTGAAGATTGATCTGAGCTAACCTAACCGTAGCCACTACCCAAACTAGGCAGGATTAAGCTTTTTGCAATCTCAGCACGAAAAAGACCAGCAACGAAAAAACCAGATCGGTATCTATTTAAAGTCGCCAAAGGCGAAAGAGCACAGAATACACTGTGTAAAACGCATAATGCGAATCCATATAGGTGATAATTTAAATTAAATGTCAACATATTCATAATCCCACCCTTATTAAGCCTCAGGATAGAGACTGAAGAAGGGCAGCCGATTATCTCGGAGAAACACAAGGTCACCTGCACCATTGCTCCGGGTAGCACAGGAAGGACTCGATACTGTGGAGGGCGCCCTGGTACCCCACAGGCTCCGTTTGCGGTTAGGTTTTATTAGACCCCCCTAACCATTCATTCTTAGGCACGGTACGCATCACACCATAAATTAGGGGTCACCTGTGAGGTGGACTTTTACCACCGGAACAGGCAGTCCGTAGTGTTAATTCTTAGCCAGTTGAAACAACCGCTACCGACACTACGCGGCTATCTAGGCTGCTCGGGAAAAGGAGGTTAATATTGATGATTAACTCCTGACGTGCCCAAGCAGCCCGCACCTAGACTTATAATATTTATCGTGCAGTATCTCTGAATCCTTACATTCTTATGGGTGAAATTTTTGATGCATAATTTTGCTGCTACGTGGCGCTAGTTTGCATGTAATTTGGTCATATTCTAATATTCTAGCATGCCCTAGCTCATGACCCCGACTACTTAGAAAGTTCGTGTTAGCTAATAACTTTGCCACTACGTGGCGCTGGTGTGTATGTATTTGGCCACATTCCAGTAGACTCTAGTTCGAAATCAAGAACTTTCGTCGCTTTTGCCAAGTAGTTCAGAAGATTGGGAACAATTTGAGGCAGCTCTGTTTGGTTAGTACTTTTGTTGCTTGCGCTACAGTGTGCATTAGGGCGGTTCAGAATTCAAAAATGTTTGAAAAATTCAATCTCCCATATCTTTCTTACCATCCTTACCATAAAAATAGTGTTCTGTGAAATTTTCAGCTTTTCCGGCGGTGATTTAAAGGTGGCCAAAGACAAAGTAGGTTTATATGGAAATAACTAAGGGGAAATTTTGAAAAATGTTCCAAATACGTTAGTACAGTAATGTAAGTACAAACTTATCATCCCAAAGTGAAAACTCATTCTTCAAACCTTAATAAAGGGTGTTGCTGAAGATAGAAATCACTTTAAGCTTATTTTGTTTGGATTTTTTGTAAAAGTTTTCAGGGCTATAATCCCATATTAAGCTAAATAATGGCAAACAAACTCATTAATATCTCTTCACTTATCCATCAGATTGAATTGCTCTCTTCATCAAATTTATTTATTAGAAAGCTGAAAATTTCACAGAACAGTTTTTTCATGGTAAGGAAGATATTTTTGTATTCTGAGCCGCCCTAGTCATATTGAGGCAGCACAATCAATTTTCATGTTACGTGGTGCTAGTGTGCGTAAAAATTTGATCATATTGAAGCTGGCTCTAGCTCATCATTCTGGCCACCAAGAAAGTTAATGTTATCATCAAAATTGTTCAGAAGCAATTTCAACCAGCACTGTTAGGTAAGAATTTTTTTTTCATGTATATATATACAGCCATTCCATGAAAAAAAGATTTAGTGGGTTACCGAATTCCGTTAAAATTTGCTGTTTCGTTCCTTATCCGATATAAGGATACACGTGTTTTTGGATTTTTTTTATTAGGGTGACCATTTTCAAAATAAAAACCAGAAAAATCGCGATTTTGCAAAATTTTTATTTTTTTTTTTTTAAATTATAACTCGACAGATTTTTCAAATTGTCTTGGACGGCATGAAAGCTAAAGATTTTGACTTTTCAAGAAAAATATAAATTTTCACAAAAATTGTTTTTTTTTACATAAAAAAAAATCAATAATTTCCGATTTTTTGTATTTTGAAGGCCTCGGAACCAAAAAGCTATTGCTGTTCTAATTTTTTCTTGAAAGTTCAGTAAATTTTACGTTTACTGTATGTTTTTTATTTTTTGAGATATTTTTTTTTGGAAATAAAAAAATCAGTATTTTTTATCGGTACACACTGTAGGTCTCAGCGGAATAGATTTTTTATTTAAAAAGAAATCATAACTTTTGAACAGCTCAACCAATTTCCAATCTTAACAGCTTAAAAGCCTAAAATTTCAACTTTCTAGAAAAAGTTTTTTATTTTACATGACAATGTATAAAGTGTTCCTAAAAAACTAGATTTTTTTATATTTTTCCATTTAAAAAAAAAATGTTTCGGAGTTTTATATATATTTTTTTTTGAAAAGTTTAAGCAAACTTCAGGAAGAACTCTAAGCGTAACTTTTTGAGGAACTCATGAAGAAACTTTTGCAGTAAGACCTGTGGAAACTTGCAGCAAAACTCTGGAGGAAACATTCGGAGGAGCTTTAAGAGGAACTATCAGACAACTTCAGATACTTCCGGAGGAACTCAAAAACAAAAGAAACACCTTAGTGAACTTCTAATGCAACATTGGCGAACTTCCAAATAAATTCTTAGTGAATCTATTGAGAATTTTCAAAAACAAAAATCCCGAGCAACAATTTTGGAAGTTCTTACAGAAATTTTCTTCAAACTTTTCTGAGCATTTATCTAGAAACTTGCCTAAGAATTCCTTCAGCGTTTCCTTTAGGATTTTCTCAGTTACTCATTCTAGGGCGTTTCATAACATAACATCAGAAGTTTTTCACGATATTACTTCAGGAATACCTGTGAAGAATTATAACAAAAGGTATTCAGAGAATTGTTCCCAAAATTCATCTAAGAATGTTGAAGATTTATTCACGATCGTATAGAGGATTCTACTTGAAATTCTTCAAGGAATTCTTCCTGAAATATCCAAGTGAATTCGTACCGGCATTTTTAGGGAATTCCTCTGAAATTTGCACAAGAATCCGTCTGACAATTTCTATAAGTGCAATTAACAAAAAAAATCGGTAGAACTTCTAGAGGAATTTACTTACGAATTTCTAGAGTAGCTTCAGAAGAACTCTTGCTACACGAATGGAGAAACTCTTAGCGAAACTGCCGAAGAAACTCAGGGAAAATCCATCTGTGGAACTCCTGAGAAATCTTGCGTGGAACTTCTAGCGGAACTTTCGAAGTAAATCCTTGCAGATCCACCTGGAACAAGTCCAAGCATTGCTGGAGGAACTTTTAAGATAACTTACAGAGTGCTATAATAGACGTGAACTTTCAGAGGCTCCTCTGAAGGAACTGCAAAACTTCTAGAAGGAATCTTAAATAAACTACCGGAGAAACTTCAGAATTAGGGAACTCCATGGCAATCATGCGAATCCCTTGCTAAACTTTAGGAAGACTCTTAGGATAACTTCTGGAGAAGCTCCTAGTAAAACCTCTGGAGTAAGTCCTGGGGAAACTTGCGGCGGAACTCTGAAGGAACTTCAAGAGGAACTTTCAGACGAAACCTTAAAGATACGTCCGAAGGAACTTCCAAATGAATTCGTTGCGAAACTCAAAGGGGTTTTTGGAGGATCTTGTGGAGGATCTCCTAGAGAAACTTAGAGTGAAACTACCGAAAAAAAATATATTAAAGGAATTTCGGGAAGAACTTCTAGAAAACTTTCTGGAAGAACTGCAAGAGGAACAACCGGAATATTCCGGATTAATTACTACAGGTACTTCTGGAGTAACTCCTACGGGAAATTTTGGAGTAACTCCTAGTGAAGTTTTTCCTACAGGATTTTTTGGAAAAAATGCAACATGAACTTTCGGATGAATTCCAACAGAAACTACTGCTGTATCTTTCTGAGGAACTCCTTCAGGAACTTTTGAAACATCTTTCATAAGAACTTCTGAATGAACTCGTACAGGAATTTCCGGAAAAAGTCCTATAGGAACTTCTGGAGACGCTTCTGCAAAAATTTCTTGAGAAACTCCTTCAGCAACTTCCGGAACTTTCAGACGAAACCTTAAAGACAATTCCGCAGGAACTCAAAAACTGGGGATACTTCGAAGTAACTCCTTAGCGAACTTCCAGAGCAACACCTAGGAAAACTTCCAAATGAATTCGTTGCATCTTTTGAAAGTACTCCTATAGGAACTTATAGATGAACTTCTGCAGTAACTTCCGGAGGAACTCTTACTGGAAATTTTGGAGTAACTCCTAGGGATGTTTCCTAATAGTTAAACTATAGTAAACCCTGACGGAAGCATTAGACGAAAGCCTGAAAAATCTCTGAAACAATTTCTAGCGCATCTGTTGAATGATTCCCGTTTGAATATTTAGAGAAATCCTTAGAAAAATAATTAGATTATTTTTTAGTTAAACTACAGAATGATTCAAGAGTTGATTCATAAACCATTTTACCGAAGGGAGTCTTGGAAGATTCCGGAATCTCATTAAGAATTATCGAAGTACTTTTAAGTTGTTTGTTTTTCTTGAAATAATGCATGGAGCCTTGTGTTTTGAACAAGAATGGAAATGTAGTGATCATGACAAAATCCATGATGCATCGCGGTTGTTCTTTATCCTGCGATCATAGCAACAACGATTAACCTTTTGTCGTCAAATTATCATAACAAATATCCTGCATGTGTGCTAACGATCAAATGTTCGCAAGCCAAAGTCATAATTCAAGCGTGTGCTAGAATAAGGGCGTAGGTCGCATGATCGATTTCTCTTCAGCGATCCTCTCTTCTGTTAATAAAGGTGACAAGACGCAAGTTTGTCAGTATTTTTTAGCCTCAGGTCGCAAGAGGTCGCCTTTATTCACAGAAGAGAGGATCGATGAAGAGAAATCGATCATGTGACTTACGCCCTTTTTCTAGCACACGCTTGAATTGTTGAAGAATTTTTAAGCTTTTACTTCGAGATTCGGCTCCAGGTATGCAATTCTTGATCCGGAAGTTTATCTGGCATGGTTTGGGCAAAAATTAATGCCGTGGATGTGTTCCAATTTACATTAATCGCTACATGTTACATTATCCGACAAACGGTTTGTCCCGCGACAATCAGTGCATCAGATGTTCCATACATCTGAACCAAACGCGCGTAATGAGGTGTTGCAATCATGCTTTTGCAAGAACAACTGCCCTCTTAGACCGTTCAAATATTGTGTTGTTAGTCGCTAGAGACTCCATCCTTGGTTTTAAAGGAAATTCCAGAAGCACTACAAAGACTCTATCCCGAACAAAAACCTCGACTTATTGCTGAAGACTCATCGAAGAAATTCGAAGTATTCAAAGAAACAATTTCTAGAATAAACTTTGGAGTAATTTTTTTATGAAGTCTTTGAAGAATAGAAAGAAAAACATCTAGAAAAATCTGAAGAGGAATTTGCTAACGACTTCGCTAAATTAGAAAAAAAAATCGGTTTAATGCGATAATGCAAAGAGATTAACGTTATCTTCGATGAATGCAGATAAGACCTTATAAAAAAAAACATTGTCAAAATATTCGTATACAAGCTGGAAGGTTTCAAAAACTACAATGCAGTTACGCTTTGGCAGCCGGCGAGATCGCACGCTTTTGCAATTGTTCGGAGTTTAAAAGTGAAGCTATTATTTTGCCAGTCAATACAGACTGTGCTCATCAACACAACACAATACAACACGTGAGAACAATGGCCGTATCGCCATATCACCTCACCTCCAATGGACCACGAATCAATACTATTGTCATCGATTTGGCTACAGTGCCCACGAGGAAGGTCACGATGGACTTGATTGTACGTTTCATCAATCACAATTTGAAAATACAATTTTCGTCAGTTCAATCACCTCAACACAATACGGGGAAATCCTTGGTATTTCTGGAATGACAATCTGAAGAGCAAGCGTTGGCAGTTGCGGACAAAAACGATGGAAAACACGAGATCACGATCGAGAACATCAAGTATGCAGTAAATGTATACATGGAGGATGGAGCAACAACCGTAAGGATTCATGATATCTCACCGCAATCGGAAAATTCGGTTATTGAACAAGCGTTGGAGCAGTACGGAGACGTAATTTGGCTGAAGGAGGAAACATGGACTGAACCAGCTATTTTGAAGGGAATCAAGAGTGGAGTCCGATCGGTTCGTATCCGGTTGCATTCTGCCATACCGTCGTACATCAACATCCGGGGTGAAGTCACGTTAGTCACGTACAAGAACCAACAACAGACATGCAGGCATTGCAACAAACCGGTGCACTGGGGACGAAAGTGCATTGAGGCCAACTACATGGAGTTACAACTGCAGACCGGGTTGACTGGAAATATCAGCGATAGATTGAGAGCTTCTGGCGTAGATTACGCAGGGGCGTTAAAGCAAGTGGCTCAAGAACCCGTAACAAGCGTAGGAACAGGTAGCGCTAACAAACAGGTAAGTGCCAATTTCACAAGTCTCAATCAACTGCTCCGAGTAGAGCAGAATGCTAATACGAGCAAGTCGGTCGATCCAGTTATTCACGCTTCAAACTCAGAAATTCCTCACACGAAAAAAGGCAATTCCGTCACTATTCATCGCACCACGGATCCATCTGTGGGTAATGAGATGAACACGGAGAGCGTTAGCTCAGCCACCAAATCACCATCTTTCTTAGCAGAAGGCTCTCAGTTGGGAATTCCGACCAACAACACGTTTATGGCACTCATTTCAGACGACGAGTCATTGCATAATGACGGTACTCGGAGCAGAAGCACCTCTCCCTCTCACCAAAAAGTTCAGAAACGTAGTAGACCCAGAAAAACCTCGAAGTAATTTCGAAAATGAACGCTCTCTCGTATAACATTGGTTCCATTAACATGAACGGGATCTCCAACAAGAACAAGATCGATGCTCTCAGAGCATTCGTTCACTTAATGGAACTAGATATAGTTATGCTTCAGGAGGTTCCTGAGCAAATTGATTTTAATGGCTTTGATTCCTTTTCAAATATCGATCATAAGAAGCGGGGTACAGAGATAATGGTTAAGTCGCACATAAAAACATCAGGGATTCAACGCAGTATTGATTCTCGTATCATCAGTCTTCAGATAGATCAACATGTAACCATTTGCAACATATATGCACCATCAGGGTATGCTTTGAGGTCAGAAAGGGAGAAGTTTTTCACGGATACGATTCCACACTATATCAATCATGGTACTGGCGAACTGATTTTGGGGGGCGATTTTAATGCTGTTATCAACAAGAAAGATGCTAATCACACTTCTAATCACAGTAGTTCTTTAAAATTTCTCGTAGAATCTTTGAAACTGTCGGATGCATGGGAGCACGTACATAAAACGGTAGTAGATTACACTTTTGTTAGAAACGGATCCGGAGCAAGGTTGGACAGATTTTATGTGACAGAGGGAATTAAACAGAACGTAGTAGACATTAAATCTAATGTGTGCTGCTTCTCTGATCATAAATCAGTGATTTTGAAGGTGAAATTACCAAATTTAGGAAAGCCTTACAGAAAACAATTCTGGCGTTTCAACGACACAATTTTAACGGAGGAAGTTCTGTCAGAATTTAGAACTAAATGGTTGTGGTGGGTTAGACAGAGGAGGTATTATGATTCTTGGTTCTCATGGTGGAACGAGTTAGCGAAAAAGAAAATTGTTTCGTTTTTCAAATGGAAAAATAGCATTGCTAGGAAACGAAATCATGACACCATGGAATTTTATTATGCAGCTTTGAACCTGTTGCACAGGGAATATGTTAATAAACCAGCTTTGATTAGTGAGATAAATCTTGTCAAAGGTAAAATGCTAGCACTTCAGAAGCAAATATCAAACAATTTTTACTCCCACTCAAAAACAATGATCGCGGGGGAAGATGCTTCAATATTCCATGTCGGTGAGCAAATCAAGAACAGGGGGAAGGCGTTTATCAAATCACTGGATATTGCAGAGAACACGGAAAGAGATGCAGATAAAATAGAAGAAGAAGTAGTGAATTATTTTCAAAAACTTTACTCAGCGTCAGATGTTACATCTGATAATAGTTTTAATCCTCAAAAAACAGTTGATGTCAATCTACCTGCCAACAATGATTTGATGAGCCCCGTGACCGAACAAGAGTTGTTGTTGACAATCAAAACCAGTCAATCCAGAAAATCCCCCGGAATTGATGGTCTGTCCAAGCAGTTTTACTTGAAATGTTGGAATATTATTAAAACAGAGTTAGTTGAAGTTGTTAATGATGTACTCAATGGGAAAATGTCAAAAAAATTTGTTGAAGGTATCATAATCTTAATACATAAAAAAGGATCCAGGAGTAGTATTGAAAATTACCGACCAATCACATTGTTAAATTTTGATTACAAACTGGTTGCAAGAATTCTAAAAACTCGTCTAAGCAAATTTAGTCCGTTGCTCTTGTCTAAAGCACAAAAATGTGCTAATGCGCCAAACACCATATTTGATACAATTTGTGGCATCAGGGATAAGATACTCGAAGTAAATTGCAGAAGAAGAACTTGCATTCTCGTATCATTTGATTTCGAGAAAGCATTTGATAGGGTCAGTCACACCTTTTTAGAAAAAACTTTGGTCAGAATGGGAATTAATAACAGATTCATCGATTTTTTAAAACAGATTCATGCTAATTCATATTCCAGAATTAAGGTCAATGGTCATTTTTCTAACCAGATAAAAATTGGAAGATCAGTCAGGCAGGGCGACCCTCTTTCAATGTTACTTTTTTGTTTATATCTGGAACCTCTAATACAAAAGTTACAGAGATGTTGCAATGCTGAGTTTGATATGTTGTATAGTTATGCGGATGATATTAGTTTGATTTTGAATGATTTCACTAAACTTGAGGAGGTCAAACGTATTTTTGAAAATTTTGGAAAAGTCTCGGGGGCAAAAATTAACTTCTTGAAAACTAAAGCTATGTGTATAGGAACAAATAATACGTCAAACGTGCCGGATTGGATTCAGCTTGCCGAGAGTGTTAAGATCTTAGGCATTTATTATCACAACAACAGCAGAACAATGATGAATTTGAATTGGGATAACGTAATACAAAAGTTAAAATTTTCAACATGGAATAACCAGTTTCGGAACTTAAATTTGATACAGAAAGTTATCTTTTTAAATACATTTGCTTCATCAAGAATTTGGTATGTTTCATCGGTGGTGCCGTTGGACAAAAAACGGAATGCTAAGATCAGGAACATTTATGGTAACTTTCTTTGGTACCGTGCTACACTAAGAGTCGCTTTTGATCAATTATGCTTGCCTAGAAAACGTGGAGGTTTGGGTTTGATAGCACCCAACCTCAAAAGCAATGCACTTTTATTAAATAGATTTTTGCGCTTAGAGTCTGAATCACCATTTCTCCACAACTTAACTAATCAAATAGATAATCCTCCGAACATAAAAGATGTTCCCCTAAATTCACCTTTTCTCAAAACTGTATATCTGGAGCTTCCATACATTCCTGAAAATATCAGACAAAACTCAACAGCTAACGCTTTGTATAATCATTATATAGCTAGACTACCATCACCACATATCGAACAAAAATATCCACAGTGCACGTGGCAACGGATTTGGAAGAATGTTTTCAACAAAAAAATCATTTCGGAAAACCAAGTATCATGGTATCTTTTTGTAAATGAAAAAATCCCATGTGGTAAACAACAATTTCGTTTCGGTAGAACTGCAAGTGAAAGGTGTGTGTTTTGTCCTCAAGAGATTGAAGACTGGAAGCACAGATATGCAAACTGCGAAAAAGTGCGGAAATGTTGGTGGTATTCCTTAACCCAGATAAAATTGATAAATAGGAATCGAACTCGAAATTTGAGTTTCGACGATTTTAAATTTCCTGTATTGAGTCGCCTTAATATGCTTGAAAGAACGGAAGCTTCAAAAATATTTATTGAATATTTGAATTACATAAAAAGCAGAAGCAGAGAAGAACTGGATTTGTCCGAACTTGTATTTAATTTGAACTGTAAGACATGAAATTGGCACTTTAACAAAAATAAAACGAGAAGGGATAAACTCACTAACACATAATTAACATCAAGACGCAACCAATGTCAAACAAAATAGAAAAAAAAACACAAAAAACATACATACTTATTGTATTACAATATTAAACGGAAATAAAACAAGTTTTTAGAAAAAAAAAAAAAAATGCTGATTTACCTTCTACCAACTTTTAATAATAATCGCAATGTTTTATACTGCAACGTGATGCACTGAAAAATCATTCTCGACGTTGAAAAACTTGTAAATGTATTTATGGACCGAAATTGGCGAAGAGCATGGTGTACAGGTATTGAACACTATCACGTATGGGCATCCAAATAATGAAGAAACAGTTTTGTATGAACTTTAAAAAACCACATTCATTATCAAAATATTTAAATTTCTTTTATTTTATCTTTAACTTTAATTTTTCATTACATCATTTAACTCTAATTTTTCATATTTAAAATGTGAAACATATGCAAATTTTTGAACAAAAAAAAAATAAAAAATCCCGTGTAACACTAAGCTTCTTTCTCCCCCCTCAAGTGTATTTTGGAAAATTACATTAGATAAATCAGCCTCCTTTTTGCTAGTAGTGTAAGTTCATACAGGTGGTAGGTCATTTGGCATAAAGTCGTTTGGCATAAAGCCGTTTGGCATAAAGTCGTTTGACATAATGGTCATTTGGCATAAAGTCGTTTGGCAAAATGGTCGTTTGGCATAATGGTCATTTGGCATAATAGTCGTTTGGCATAATGAGTCTGAAACCAAGAATTTCTCAATTTTTCGTTTTTACGTTTCTATCAAATCTTTCTTATGACATCAGGCTTGTTTTGGAGTCAATTGATACAAAATGACACTTTATTCAACAATCATTCGCTCTTGAATAAATTTAAACATATTAGGAAAGTTATTGCCAAAAGTATTTTATTATTTATTCAGAAATTACCCTTCTTTCAAATAATAATTCTTCTTTTGAGTTTCGCTATTGGAACAAATTTTTACACTGAAGATTTTTATGCATTTAGCACAAATTTACCCTTCTTTTAATTTTTTTTTTCTAAATATGATGTTAACCATAATTATAGGTATGAAAAGTGTTGATTTAAAATTTCAATAAATTTTCCTTCTTTTATGCATAGGCTGTTCTTTGGAGCTATATCTTTAAAGTATTTTTTTTTGTTTCCAACTGACAAACGGGCGGCAATCAATAACATTGATCTGCTCAAATTATCAGCAAAATGAGAAATCGATTACTGCAGTTACTTCGATGGGTTGTGCTACTTTTCCCCAAATGTCGTTTTTTCCGAACGCCAGTTCCCCGAATATTCCGCTTCCCCCTCTAGCCCACTTCCTCGAAAAGTTTTTAGCACTCATAATTGTCGTAACTTTATACATTTCGAGGTGGTTAACGAACTTACCATCTAATATGCACCATTCTTTATTTAATTGGCGGTTCTTTCGAGTTTTACCGTCCTCAGCTTTTTTGCCAACATGGGTATAGCCGAGAATGACAAAATACTTCCTTCTTTTGACTGTTTATCGTTCTTTCTCGTCACCACTTTTCGGGGCAATGGCATTCGGGGAAAAGTAGCACAATTATTTTGATGATTCTGAACGCACTTTTTTATGCCTTTTGGTTTTATAAAACCGCAATAATTTTTGGCGTCCATTCTTCTATTGGTTTAATTATAAATTTCGCCTTCTTTTAAAAATAGGCTGTTGTTTATATGTATACTGTTTCAAATTTTATTATTTAGTAAAGCTAAATGATAACCATTATTATATTTTGTTGTTTTATCAATTCTTGCCAAATGTGTTGATAGAATGATAATTACTTTAGAACCTGTCAATATTTCACATATACTTTTTTGGGGCAAACGCGTGATCTCCTTCCGAGATATGCTGGAAAAAATATTATTTCAATCATAATTTTCCCTTCTCTCCAAGTTAACACCCATTCATTCGAATCATCAAAATAACACCGGATACCCATCGCCTGCGATGCGCTGACGCTGCACCACGCGCTGCAATCAACCCGTGTGGAATCTAGGCCGTTGTCAACGCCGATCTGCTGCTTAGGTTGCATTTTATGTTTTCATTTTAATTGAAATAAAATTATTGCTCACTTCTGTTTCGACCGTCAACGAGTCCGCGTTCTTTTTTAAAAACCCGAACAGGCCCCTCAGGTCTTAACTGGCGCCCGAAAACGGGACCCTTTTTACCCAGTAATCGTATAAGTGTTTAATCACGAAGCTGTCTTCAGCCTCCGGATAGGATCCTCATCGACCGGACCCAGCTCCACTCGCTATCAAATTGGCGACTTGCGTCTTCGAGGAACGGCGAAAAGACACACTGGGAAAAGGAACACCCGCTACCCCGCATCAGTGGCCACAAGAAGTCGAATCGCTGCCACCGACAGGGAAATGAACACCCTGCTTCTCTATTTGTAAGTAAATACTAAACATAGAAAGAAATTAGATTAAGATTAACACGACACTGCTTGCCGTTAGTGTCTTAAACCATAATCCCTACTAATTCAGAGTGACTAGGCCGGACCAACCGTAACCGAATCACTGAATATCACAGATTAATCCGAAAAACTAACCCTAAAAACTACTTCAAAAGATAACCGAAAACAAACCGCGAGTGACAGTGAAGTGAAGTGCTAGTGAAATCTTAGTTAGAAAAAAATGGCAAACCCACCAAATCCAATCCCTCTTTTGCAACCTGCACGTTTAACGGTGAGAAATAATTCTTCAAATCCAAATGCCACCCAGGCAACACAAAGATATGCAATCGATGCTTCTGTTAGCTTTTTAGATAGAGGTAAAATCCCGAGTATTGTGAAGGATTTACCTGAGTTCAATGGAAATGCACGAGATTTATCCACTTGGATTCTCGATGTTGAAGATTGCCTGGAATTGTTTGATGATTTCCGGGACAGTTTCGAATATCATCTAGTGATGAAAACAGTCAGGAGAAAGATAAAAAACGAAGCAAATGACATTTTAATTTCAAACAATACATCCAACAATTGGGATGAAATCAAAGAGGTTCTGCGGTTATATTATGCCGATAAACGGGACCTCATGACACTCGACAACCAATTGAAAACCATGGTTCGAAGGCAAAATGAAACCATCGAAACTTATTACAGTAGAGTGCGAGAAATGATCACCTTGATCAGCTCAGCCATCTCTACAGACGAAACTTGGAAAGGACATGAGGCCGCCTTGATAAAACTGTACAATATGATGGCGCTAGACACATTCATTAGAGGTCTAGGTGAACCGCTATCACTTTTTTGCAAAAATTACAAACCGAAATCCCTTGCTTCAGCCTATCATTATTGTGTTGAGTTCCTAAATTTGAATGCTCGCAATGCACCCTTCAAATCACATCCTCTACCACCTATCCCAGCTCCTCGAGGTAACATTCCGGTACCACCGCCAAAACCTATTCAAAGGCATCTTCAACAAGCACCACCGCCTCCACCCAGAAACAATTATCAGCCTCCACCAATAAATTTCAGACAACCACCCCCTTTCCAAACACAAACTCAAAACAAACCCTACATTCAAAACCAAACTCCATTTAGAGCGTATGCTCAAAACTCGCCTAACGTCTTTGCTCCTAATAGAAGCTTTTATCAACAGCAACCCAAGCCTGAACCAATGGACGTTGATAGATCGATCCATTCTCGTATGTTAAATTACGGAAATAGACCAAATTTCAAAATGTCTAGACCAATAACCGAATCAATGCAAGCTCATAACCCCCCGACAAAACGAGTTGCTCATCAACTGGAAGATTGTTCAAGAGAGGAATATGACGAAATAAGAGAATACAATTTCAACCCTCCCGCAGAATTATCAGATGCTTTAGAACCACAAGAACCAGTTGAGCCTCAAGAAGGTGAATCTGAAAACGAGCCAAATGTGAATTTTTTAGAGAACGATCTGGAATGGGTGAGCAAATGGTTCGATTAAAACCTACCATCTCTCCCCTTCCATACATTAAAATCCCTACTACTAGAGGTGAAATGAAGTTTCTGATTGACTGTGGAGCTAACGTAAATTTAATTTCAAAAAAATGGGCATACCACTCCGGTAAACCCGTATTCAAAATTCCAGATGCACCCGTAAAAGGAGTAACCGGTAAAGGTTTTATTTCCGAAATGATGCATCTTTCATTATTTGAGCCAGTAAGAAAAGAACCTTCAGAATTTTTGGTTTTTGACTTCCATACCTTCTTTGACGGTTTAATAGGAACCGAATTTATATTTGGGGAAAACTACAATCTCATATCTAGTTTATCGACTTTCCAAGTGTTCGGTAACGACACAACCCTTAACATTCCTTTGCAATTTTACTACCCTTCACCGAGCCCACGCAAAATTAACCACGTTAACCAAACTTCCGATATTAGAACTTCACATCTCACCGAAGAAGAAAAAAATGCTTTACTACCAATTTTGAATTCTATCAAACAAGTTTTTCACAATCCGGACAACAAATTATCGTGTACAACTAATGTTGAATGCGATATACGCACGGAAGATGATATCCCCATCTACCAAAAATCTTATCCTTACCCCGTCGCTTATAAAGAAGAAGTTAATGCACAAATTACAAAACTATTAGATGATGGAATCATTCGACCATCCAGATCTCCATGGAACTCACCAGTTTGGATTGTTCCAAAGAAGATGGATGCGTCTGGTAAAAACAAATTCAGACTTGTAATAGACTTTAGAAAACTAAATCAGAAGACAATATCTGACAAATACCCGATGCCGGAAATTTCTAATATACTAGATCAGCTTGGAGGTAACCAATACTTTACTACTTTAGATTTAGCCTCTGGGTTTCATCAAATAAAGATGAATCCTAGAGATGTTGAAAAAACAGCATTTTCCGTTAACCAAGGCAAATACGAATTTGTTCGTATGCCATTTGGTTTAAAAAATGCTCCAGCGATTTTCCAAAGGGCAATGGATGACGTTTTACGTGAACACATTGGCAAAATTTGTTATGTGTACATGGACGATGTCGTTGTATTTGGAAAAACATTGGAAGAAGCTACAAAGAATTTGAAAATAATTTTAAAAACATTACAGGATGCAAATTTGAAAGTGCAACCTGATAAATCTGAATTTTTGAAAAAATCTGTTGAATTTCTCGGATACGTAATTACAAAAGACGGAATAAAACCGAACCCAAAGAAAATAGAATCAATAGAAAAATGGCCTGAACCTAAAACAGTTAAAGAATTAAGAAGTTTTTTGGGATTAATTGGATACTACCGAAGATTTGTAAAAGATTTCGCTAAAATAGCAAAACCTCTTACAAATCTCTTCAGAGGGGAGAGAGACCCTTCATCTAACAAAAAAATTACCTTTGGAGATACAGAGAAGGAAGCTTTTGAACAACTCAAAACCATACTTACTTCCAGCGATATATTAACGTACCCAAGCTTTGATAAAAAATTTCTTATTACGACAGATGCTTCTAATTACGCTATAGGAGCAGTTCTTAGCCAAGGTGAAATAGGGAAAGACAAACCAATTCACTTCGCTTCTCGGACGCTGAACAGAACCGAGGAAAACTTCTCAGCTACAGAAAAAGAAATGCTTGCCATCTACTGGGCTTTGAAAGTTTTCAGGAACTACATTTACGGTCAAAAATTTGTAGTAATAACAGATCACCAACCCCTAACTTTCTCTTTATCTTCAAAGAACACTAACGCTAAATTAAAACGTTGGAAATCGTATTTGGAGGAACACGATTACCAAATCATATATAAACCTGGACGGACAAATGTTGTAGCGGATGCATTGAGTCGAATTCAAATTAATTCTCTCACTCCAACACAACATTCGGCCGAAGACGATGACAGTAACTATATTATATCGACTGAAGCCCCACTTAACGCATTTAGACTTCAAATTATAATTGAGCATACCAAAATTAATCCCGAAACGATAGTTACGACTCCCTTCCCAGGTTATAAAAGAATTTTGATAAAACGGACTCAATTTACGGAACAAGTACTTACTACCATTTTAAAAAACTTTTTTGTACCTAGTAAACTCATTGGCCTACATACATCTGAAACCATCCTCGGACAACTTCAAGAAGTATACAGAAAATATTTTAGCAGAGCAAATTTATTAAAAATCCGATTCACACAAAATCTCCTTATTGATGTAACCGACCCCAATGAACAAGATAAATTAATTGAAAATACTCACGAAAGAGCACATCGAGGCATCAACGAGAACAAGCAACAAATTTTACGCACACATTATTTTCCAAAACTCTCTGCTAAAGTGAAAGATTTCATACGAACCTGTGACACTTGCAATACAACGAAATACGACAGACACCCTTTAAAAATCCATATCCAAGAAACTCCTATCCCTAACCATCCTTACGATATCATTCATATAGATATTTACCAGATTGACAACAATTACTTTTTGTCCAGCCTAGACAAGTTTTCAAAATTTGGAAGAATGATACCTATTAAATCACGCCATGTTGTTCATATTCGTCGAGCATTTGAAGAAACCATAACGTCTAATATCATTCCTTCAGCCGTGACAACGGATAACGAGAAAGCATTTCTGTCGCCGGAAATAAAAAGCATTATGTTAGATCTGAATATTCAAGCATACGTTACCCCCAGCAATAAATCTGAAGTTAATGGACAGGTTGAACGATTTCATTCAACTATCACTGAGTTATACAGAATTCAAAAATCCCTAAACCCATCTTATCCTTGTCGAAGATTGATGGCAATATCCGTGAACAAATATAACGACACAATTCATTCAACCACCGGGAAAACTCCAAAAGAAATTCTTTTCGGTAAATCCAGTAATCCTGTCCCTATTGAAGAAATTGACCATGTAAGAAATAGACGCTACGACGAAGTTATTGTACAATTAAAAGCGAAACAAGAAAAACTTTTGGAAACACATAACAGGAAAAGACAAGAGCCCCCAGATTTAGAAACAGGGCAAGAGATTCTTGTAAAAGACAAAATTTTCAAAAGCAAACATAAACCTCTCTTCAAAAAACATTTTGTCCAAACCAATCAAAGAGTAACGGTAAGAAACGAGAAAAATCAAAATTTACATAAGTCAAACATAAAGAATATCAACATACGAAATCAAAACTTGTAAGATTCCAGCGAACCAATAATCCTTCCTCTAACACCGCACCATTCTTTTCATTCCAGCATACCCCCTATCCTTGCATCCCTGCAAATCCACAACCTGGATAAAAATCCCATTGCTATAGTAAAATTAAGAAACGGAAGAATATTAGAAGGCTACACAAAATTCATACACACTGTCAATGTGACGTCTATTCAAACTACTGTAACCTACCTTGAAGATATTGTAAATGAAAAAAATTGTTCTAATCCAATACTTACTCATAGAATCGAGACATTAAAAAATAACCGCACAAGTAAAACCCTTAAATAGCAAAAGAGTCAGAAGATGGGACGCTTTAGGTAAAGCATGGAAATGGATGGCTGGATCTCCTGATTCAGACGACCTCAAAAATATAAATAGTTCGATAAATCACCTTGTTGACAATAATAACGATCAAGTAGAAATCAACGAAAAATTAGAGAAAACACTTACAAATTTGACTATCTATTTGAATGACATAAGCCTCTTAGATTCTCAAAATTTTAACGAAATATCAAAGGAGTTAGATTCACTGAAAATTATGTTTCATCTAGATCTAATAAATGACGAAATCGAAGCTATTAGAAATGCAATAATATTTTCAAAATTGAATATTTTAAATAACAAATTGTTAAGTCCAACAGAAACCGAAGAGATTACATCCAGATTAGAGACACAAGGAATTCACCAGAACCTGATAGATGAAGCCTTGCAGTTCGCTACCACATCAGTCGTCACCAACGGAGAAGTCATCTTGTACATTGTAGGCATCCCCAACTTCAGCAACACTACATTTCAACAACTTCGAGTCGAAGCTGTGATCAATCAAGCAGAGCGTATTGTGATACCCGGCAAAATCTTCTTTAAAAGCGTGTCAAACCTTTATCTGTTGATAACACCATGTACGGAATTGGCTAATTGGACCATTTGCAAAACATCTGAACTTAAAGACGTGTCCACCGATAGTTGCATTAGCAACGTCATAACAGGTTCTCCAAGCAACTGTTCATACGAAGTCATCTACAATCATATTCCAGTCATCGAAATGGGAACCACAACAGTACTTCTAAATGATGTACACGACACTCTACAAAATACCTGTGGAGCGACGAACAGACAGTTACGAGGCTCATATCTCATCGTATACGAAAACTGTTCTATCACCTTTCAGAACTTTACATTTACAAACGCTGTAACCAGAATCGTAGAACAACCGTTCTTTGCACCATCAACCGACCTAAACATATCCAGGACCCAAACTTATCAAACTGTTGGCATTAACAGAATACACCAACTTCATCTGAAAAACATCAAAAAATTGGAATATCTGCACACAAAGACAGATGTAACATCGTGGTCATTGTGGGGAGGATTTTCATTCACCACAACATTGATCATTCTACTAGGATTCTACATCTTCGTTAAGGCACGTCAACAAACAGCTTCAGTTAACATCATCACACCTCAAGAAAAACCACAAGCCACTCCGCTACATTACATTTATCAACCACCGACACTTGCTGACACATACAGTTCTACCAGTCGTTGATCCAGGAGGCTCAACACTTCAAAGGGGGAGTAGTTAACACCCATTCATTCGAATCATCAAAATAACACCGGATACCCATCGCCTGCGATGCGCTGACGCTGCACCACGCGCTGCAATCAACCCGTGTGGAATCTAGGCCGTTGTCAACGCCGATCTGCTGCTTAGGTTGCATTTTATGTTTTCATTTTAATTGAAATAAAATTATTGCTCACTTCTGTTTCGACCGTCAACGAGTCCGCGTTCTTTTTTAAAAACCCGAACAGGCCCCTCAGGTCTTAACTTCCATAATAGACGATGTTTTTGGTGTACCCTTCCAAAATTAGAATTCATATTGAACCGTTCAATAGTTTTGCCATATATATTATCTTTAAAAGATGTGTTGTTTATTTGATCTATGCTGTGAAAAGATTTTTTTGCGTAAAAGCCACAAACATTTTACACGAAAAATAATCTGCTCTCGTATATAGGCTATTTTTGCATTAAGTCGCATTGATACATCTTTGGATTAGAGCTTTTGATATTTTGCAAAAAAAAAATCCATTTTTTTATCAAGTAATTTTCATCGAGTGTTACGTCCAAACTGGGACAGATCTTGATCTACAGCGAAATATTCTATGAGCGTTCCCTTGATAAATAACTGCGAACTTTCTTTGCCAATTTACTGTTTTCAAATATGTATATCGCTACAAGCTCAAAGATTCTCTATTTTCTGAGATGCTCTCTAATTTCACAACAATTTTTTAAAATCTTAGCTTGGAAAATCTCTGAACGAACACCACGCTTGTTTTTGCTATGGGCTCGGTGGTGTTGATCTCGGTAAAAGTTTAAAAAATGCCGATATTTATTTTAAGTCAATCATTATGCCAAACGGCCATTATGCCAAATGACCATTATGCCAAACGACCATTATGCCAAATGACTTTATGCCAAACGACTTTATGCCAAACGGGGTACAATTGTTCATACATGCTTTGAGCGGGTGAGGGTAACTAAAATGTGCCTATGATGTTTCATCCTTTTTTAAATGTTTGTAGATATATAAATATATATCAATTTTTCTTTTTGGACTCCTATTTTATTGTCCAAAACCCCCCCTAGAGCCAAATCCTGGTTGCGCTACTGAATTCCATTATCCATACTATAATTCAAGTATTCACACTGGAATCCTAGTATCAGCACAAGAATATCAGCATTCGCACTGAAATATCAGAATCTACACGAATCCAGAATCCAAACTGAAATCTTAGGATTTACTTTGGAATCCATGGACCCATATTGGAATCCCAATTTTTATACTGGGAACCCAGGATCCACATTGGACTCCCAGGATCCACACTGGAATCTCAAAATCCATACTGGAATCACAACATTCACCCTGGAATCCCAGGATCGATACTCTACAATCTTAGAATCTACATTTATATACCAGGATCCATACTGTAAGACTAGGATCCACGCTGGAATCCCAGGATCCTCACTAGTACTACAGCATACACACTAGAATCCAATATCTATACTGGGAACCATGAATCCATACTGAAATCCTAGGATTCACATTTGAATATCAGAATCCACATTGGGATCCAAAGATTTATATTGGAATCCTAAAATCTACACTGAAATCCCTAAGTCCTTACTTATTACAATCTCAGAATTAAATTTGAACTCCTACGATGCACGCTACAATTCCTGGTTCCACACTGGAAAACCAGATTTCGCACTGAAATCCCAGAATCCAGCACAATTCAAAATTTACACTGGAATCCTAAGATCCACATTGGAATCATATAATCTATCCTGAAATCTTAAAATATATTCTGAAATCTCAGAATTCACATTGGAATCCCGTAATCCACACTGCACCCAGAATCCATTCTACAATCTTTCAAGTATCTCTGATTTGGAAACCAAGCTTAATGTAACATAAGACGAGTGTAGTTATTCCGACAAGAGCTGCTAATGAAATAGTTAAAAAAAAAAGGGTTTCGGTGCCATTAGTGGACTACCTAACCTATACAAAAAATTATAACCTAATAACTAAAAGCCCTAAAAGAGATCGTTTGGCGTCAGCAGAAAGATTTCAACCTGTACTATATGGAAAAATATAGAAAGAGTATTGGTACAAAGACAAATTGATTTGTACACGTGTTCCAGTAGTTGCGCTAGTGCTCCAGTAGTAGACGTTCGGGAATGATACAAGGAATTTTAAACAAAAAAGTTAAACATCTTTCGAATAAATCATAAAGATCATCTTTGGGACTTTTCTTTATTTTTATACATCAATTTTGAAAACTACTTCCATCCGTTGATCCACTACTAAAACACGACAACAACTACTGGTGCAAGGGAGGACATTTTTTGCGTAAACTTAATTATTTATATGACTTTTTGATCAAATAAAAAGTCAAAATTTGGCAAATCGACAAACCACCAAAAATAGCGCGTGTCATTCTTATCGAAAAATGTACGTTTTATTTCATAGTCCAATCTACTGGTACATTATAACCATTATGCTTACAGCGCAACCTAGTGGGAGTTATCTGAATTAAAAAAAAACTGTGTATAAAGCCTGTCCACGATAAATTTCGGACACGGATGGCGGGTGTACCTCAGAAAGTTCGAGAATTTTACAGAAAGAAGGATTAACATCCTTGTCAACTGTTTATTTTGTAGATATAACTCTTTTATTCTGAAATAAACAATTGTTTTTGTTGAATTATGAGTAACTTATTTTTGCTGCCATTATTTGGGTGTCCGAAATTTAACGTGGACAGGCTTTAGACTGCCCTTGAGCACTTTCACAACTTTGCCAAAGATACTTTCCTTCCTTTTTCCCTAAAAAAAATGACTGTGTTCATAAACTATCTTATGAGATCTCGGGCATAAATTTAATTGTTTGGTGAAGTTGAAAAATTCTTCAAGGAATCAATCAGAACGCAATTAGTTTTGAAATATGGATGCTGAAAGCAACACCTGATTGCAACATTGATTTTTTTTTTTGCCAGCCAGCCTTCAAACGAGCCCCTCCCCTCTTCCACTGGCTATACCCATGTTGGAAGTCGCATAATCATAGAAGCGTTGATTCAAAATGAAAACCACACTACCAAATAATATAAGATGATTGCTAAATAAACGTCAAAACATATGCTTTTCCTTACAATACTCTGGACAAACATTTTAAAAACGGCACATAGACATTGGTAAACATTGGATTTGCAAGATGCTGTTGAGCCCAATACAACTCGATCACGCTCACCAATACCAGTATCAGGAAGAGCTAATACCAATCTTTCTAATAGTAGTGTTAGTTTGCGTGGGTGGACTAAAAAGGGTTCAACAGCAACGTTTCTGAATGAAGGCTCAAGACCTTATGAGACCTTTTCAAATGTTTGTCCAGAACTTTCCTTTAATTCGCAAATAAATTGCTGTTATAGTGCTCTGATTTATAATTCAGACGATTTGATCCACAATAAGGATCTTCATCTGCCACTGATCCATGTCTGAGGGATGGAAAGTTTTTGAAAGTTCTATAGAAGTTGACACTTCTTCATGAATTTAGAGGTGTACCACCTGAAAACAACTATATTCTGCAGTGGCAGGAAATTAATTTTGTTGTGAACAGCGTCAGAGCTATAAACAAATAATTAAAACCTAATTAAAACCTTTTAAGTGCGCATCGATCCACTCGGCTCTCCCTTCCACAAGTTGTGAAGCAGCGTTTGACGACGGAACGGACCACGATATAAAAACAATATTTCCGACGTTGACATTGGATGACCATTTGGCCGCAAAGTCCATAAAGGCAGTTAAGCATTATCAATGACAATCTTTTTTGTTTCCACCCCGGCCAAGTGCAGATTGGTCTCGTCCGGTTTAATGCGAAGCTACGTCATGCGAGCGACAAGAGGATATAATAAATATGATGCCCAGTTTATTGCCAAACGATGTTTCGCTAGTTATAAAGGCATCCGGGATGACAAGTTTCGCCGAGTGTAAAGGCTTTCTCGGTTTCATATTTAATGAGTGAATCGCTCATAAAAATTGGAGTTATTAAAATTCCTTTTGTGACATTGTTTATTCTGAGATGTATTTTCAACAAGTAATTATCACGAATTTAGTATCGAGTCAAACTAATACAAATAATTGAAATTTCCGGCGTTTAGCGAGTAAAATAAAATACTATTGAACAATTGCCAAATAGTTCCAAATCTTCAAGAACGTTTTCGATAATTCATGATTATTTGATTCAGTAGAAGTAAGAACAATTATTTGAAAAATCAAAAATACCAAAGCCCCTAGCAAGTGTGATAAACATTAAATTTTAGATAAGATTTCAACAAGAATTCAAAAACTTCATTAGGTACATCCACAGCCATGAGCAAAAAGAATATTTCGTGTGGAGATGCCGGGGATTGAACCCGGGACTTCTCACATGCGAAGCGAGCGCTCTACCACTGAGCTACATCCCCTTCGAGAAATTTGTTGCTCAGACCAATACAAAAACAAAGCCCCTAACCTATGTGAGCAATTTAAATTCCTCTGAACTTGACTCGCAAACAGCCGGCAAGAGAGCGGCCTCGATCAGCTGATGATGACGAACCGGTTCCCGGCTTCGCTCTCCATCTGTTCCTTCGTTCGCTCGCTTCATTCACACATTCGGGGCGAGCTCTGGTGCGGTGAGAGACTACAACACTACGCAGAGAGCGCATGCGCTCACCAGCTCTTATCACTCTGTCTGACGGCGACGGTCGAATCGGGTCTAAATATAGATTTAAATGCCCTCCCGGTCGGTGCTTGTGGGTATGCTTTTGTTACTGAAGACGGGTAGGTAAGAAAAGCAAAAGCGCGCGCTCTTCTCTCGCGTATTCTCGCGCGGAAATTCCATTCCGCAGTACGTGGTTTATTGGCTAATCGAGTAAATATGTTGTATGCTGCGTCGAGTCGCGGTGCTAGTGGGAAATAAACGGCTTATAATAGCATAAAAGAGATGGCGAAAAATTATGTTTCCTATGGGGCTGTAAATCACGCGTTAGCCTTTGCGGATGCCGTTTTTATTGAATATCTTCGGTTACTGCTGTTGGTGGAAGAGGGCGGGGGTTGAATTCACTTGAAAAGTTGAGCGCAAAATGTGGGTTTCCTTCGAACTGATGCAATGGTTTTGGGATTTTATTTTCTCTGCCAGGCAATTAGCTTTATTACGTTCTTAATAAATAAAAGCGTACAGCGAGCAAGCAAGTGCAAAGCGGAAAGCTAGAGATATAGATGGGTTTTGAGTGCTAAACATTGCTTTTTTCAGTTGAAGCTAATGGGGCAATACAGGTCGTTAAAGCCAACTGTGTTTACTTATATCATTCGACTTCGGCGGACGGTTGTTGGGATTGGGAATGAAGCGAGAACAAGAATGATTGGCTTTTCACTTTACGAAGTGGGACGCTTAACAGGTAATAGTGATGTATGGAACGCAAATGATGGTGTTAACAATTTCCAACTTACCGTAATGATTAGCAAGGAAAGGAACTAGTTTCTAGTAGCATTAGCGAAAATGACAGACACATTCTCAAACTCGACTAAAGCACATCGGAGAAAGTTGAAATGACTGGGGTACGATTAAAAAGTGAGATATCATTGGGAAATTTTATAAGGATGAGCAATTCAATAACATATATTTAAAGACAACGAACGATTCAAACTTCTAGGAATGAAAAACAAAATTTAATGATCTCATGTTCAAAACTTTGCGTTTTACCTTGCCTCACTCCTTTCAACTTGTCACGATAAACCTTAGAGATTTTTTTCTTTGCATTCATTTACTATACAGTTGGTTGGTTGGTTTGACTTTATTAACGAGATTTTTAGCCCTGGGCTAGTTCATCTCGGGACCAACGGCTTTACTTCCCTTCCGAAGGAAGTCGTCACTATAACTTTTTACGTCATAAGTGACTATGTCGGGGATGGGATTCGATCCCAGGTCCTCGGCGTGAGAGGCGAGTGTTCTAACCACTACACCAGGTCCGTCCCCACTATACAGTTAAGGAAACTCTTCTCATTTGAAACCTTCCAGCTACAACTTTGCCGAAGACCACATTTTGATGGGACGTAAGGATAATTCTTGCTATTTTTGATAACAAAGTCTAAATCATGCTGAGATGACCATTCAATTACTTTCAGAGCAACACTGCTTTTTTTGCTGCTCCTAATATTTGTTTAGTCATTTTCTGGCATTGCTATAACGTGTGAAAAGTACACTTGACGAATAAGGTTAAAACCTTCTCTATCCAAATAATTAAGGAAGCTAGGGTCCATGGATATGACCATTTAGCGCTCCAGCATATGAAATCCATGCTATGATAATGTTGCCCTATAATAGTTCTCACGTACTCACATTAGCGTAACTAGAATTTTTTTAGGGGCTTACCCATTTCATGTTCTACAAAAGTAATGTCGGTTGCAAGAAATAAGATTTGTTGCAAATTTCGTTGTTTGCATAGATTTATGTATTGTATTGCATAGATTTGAAAATTTCAATTTTAACTACGGAAAATATTCTTTCTTTGTCTAATCCATTGAAAAGTTGTATAACATTTTTCCTAAAGAACCAGGAATATCTCATGTGATTCTTCTACGATCGTCTCTTGTATTCAACCAGATTCCTCCAGATTCCAATTCAGATTCCTCTGAGAAATCCCACGGGGATATCTTCATGAATTATTTACGTACTTTTTCAGTCCTTTCTCCAATAACTCCAATATCAGTTTCTTCTGGGATTCCCACGGAAAATCAAGCCTGGGACCTTGCATAACTCGATATTGAAGGTACCATCGAGTAAGGGGGGAATCGAGTTACAGAACACAAAACCAGCCCAAATGCGATCCTGGGGATTTCTGATCTTTCCAAAAATGTCTCGAAAAATCTTTATCAAATTGATTTCAAAGAATTCCACCAAAAAATGCCTAAGATTTGTTACGTACTTATTTACTTGTCAAGATATACGTACTTATTACATATAAATTCCTAATTAGCTTTAAAATTATTCATCCATGAAAAAAGAATGTTTAAAATTTTATTGATTTACTGAGGATTACTCAGTAGAAGAAATTCTAGGAGTCTCACCCGAAATTGTCTTCAATATTACCAAGCAACGATTCATTCCACAAATAATTTAGAGAGTACACCAACAGTTTTTCTCACTATGCCTTTGCCAACGAAATACGTTCAACAGTTATTTCAAAAACCTTTGCCAAATTACTCGGAAATTTCCCCAGCAATTTGTTCAGGGATTTCTTCAGAGAATTAATTTATGGTTTCCTCTGGGATGTCGTCGTAGAATTTTTCCGAAAAACTCATCAAAGATTTATCCAAGTACCGATTCTTCGGATTTTTTTTCTTTAAACATCACTAGCGATTCTTGTGGGCAATTTTTGAAGGAATTTTTCAACAGATTTACTAGAGCGGTTTCAATTCATTCTCATGTTCATTCTCAATTCATGTCAGATTTATCACAAACAAACATTTTTTGGAGGGACTTATAAAGAAATTTGTTGGATAATTTCAGCTTAAATTAAATACAGAAAATTCACTAAAATCTTATAGGAAAATTCCACAATTCGCCGTGGAATTTCTGAAACTTTTTGACACATAAAAAATAAGTGATTTATTTTAAAATAAACTACAAAAATTTTTGTTCTTTTTTCTTTGTTTTTTTTTATAATGGATAAATGATTGGCATGGAGATGGATTTTTTACTGGATATGCTTGTATCTTACATCTTGAAAATGTTTGGTATAAACTTTCATTTCAAAACAAACAAATTGATGTAGAAACAATTTCACGAACAAAGAATTTCACAAACAGATTGTTGTAGAAACCATTTTTATTAATAGGTGAATGGTTACAGCACAATTATAACCCCTCTAATAAATTGAAAAAGCAAATTTCTCAAGAATTTCCATCAAAACTTTTATAGAAATTATACAGTAAATCAAGTAGAATTCCTACCGGTGAATTCTGCCAGAAAGCATTCTGCCAATAATTCATTCAACTATTTCTAAAGAAGGAAGATCCTTACAATTTTTTTTATGAATACCTTAATAAATCCCTTCCTTTTCCCAGTTGTTTTGATGAATATTTGTCCACAGATGCCTTAACCGCTATCTTGAGCAAAAGAATTTCAGTTTTTTGTCCTCTGAAGATTCGAAAGAAAAAAACTTTTCAAGATCACTTCATAGATAATTCTTGTAAAATTCGGGAGTTCGAACCAAATACAACATTCTGACGCAATTTGATGGTCTTCGCCAAAAACTACTTGGAGGAATTCACAGAGGAATTTCCAGTTGAAATTTCAGCAAAATGTCTCAGGAATTGCGAGGAAAAACTTTGAACTTTTGAAAAGTTAAGTTTTTTTTTTAAGTTTAAACCGGGAACATGTTCATCCGTCTGAAGAAATCTTAGCCATGTTTAAATTTCTTGATTATACATGTTGTTAATTATGCCTTGATTATACAGCGTAACAAAAATGACATTTTTGCATGTCTCAAGGATCAAAATATGTGCCTCTAGTAGATTTGGGGTTGCTGAATCTTATGCCTTTCTCAGAAATGTCCCAGTACGTTCCAATTTTGAGCTACAGGTTGCCAAAGATGTATAAAACACTGGTTTCATCAATGTTTAAATGAAATTTAAAGTATGAATTATCAATTTTGTAAGTGATCCTATCCATCATGCATGCAGAATAGGACTTCAACTTTCATTTAAGATATAATTTGATTTGAATGGCACGATTTAATTTTGAATAAATAGATTTATTCAACATGCTTGCAGTCCCCATACACAATTCTTCGTTTCTCTTATATGAAAAAATACAATACTTCTCTGAACCATCAAAAACTAACCTTCAAGCACCTTAAATGTTATGATCTTTGTGGATAAGCATTGTTTAAGACATGATGTTTGATTTCTGTGGCAAATTAATGAAATAAATGGCCATACAAGTCGGCAAACGTGCATACAAGTTGACTGAAATACTCAAATTCTGCATTTTTAATTTCTGAGAACGAAAATGGATTAAACAAGTCTAAATTAAGCAAATAGCGATGTGTTGGTGCTTGAGACAAAAACGTGTTCCGCAGTGTTATCGCCAAAATTTCTGGGTAACTGTTATCTACGAAGTATCTTTAGTAACTTTGCCTATCATTTGCTCAACACTGACAGTCTACTAAATCGGGTCTGTAGACCAAATTGCGTTTTGCTTTCTTGTGAAGATTTTATAATCATATATGTGTGGACATTTTAAATTCCGAATGAGATCAGATCTTTCTTTTTTGGATGACTATGTAGTCCGATTGATTTACTATTAAAGAGGGAGTAGTGTTTGATCTGTTTGATCAATTAAATCCGGTTCGTGAATAGGGTCCAAAAGCCCTGTCCCAATTTATGTACAAAACGCTTAAGTTTAGGCCAAAAATACATATTTAGAGTTAGAGAACCATAGTAAAAGTTGGATTTTATGGCTAACTCGATGGTCCTTTGGATCGCAGTTGCATTGGTTTTGTGTTCTGTAACTCGATACCTCACTAACTCGATGGTTCCTTCAACATCGAGTAAGGGAGAGCTGACTGGAGGAACCATTTTTAAAATTTAAGTTTAAATATGTTATAGCCGTTACTGAGTTGGAAAAAATACTAAAGTAGTTGCAAGAACATGCTATTTGGTATTATTTAATTTGTAATTAATTAAGTATTATTAATTATTAAATTATTATTATAATTATCGACTTACAGATGTATCAAACCCTGCTAGATCAAAGGGACCGTGCATTCCATCGAGTTAGGGGCAATATGGAGATACAAAACATCGAGTGAGGGAGAGTTAACTGTATGTAGGGACACTCAAACGGCTATTCGGAGTCACATTTTCAAAACTTGTTTTCGTTCCAAAAATTTATATTTTTTTTATTATTCGAAAAATAAAATGTAATTCAAGATCGATACCAACAATACGTCAAAAAATTTTTAATGCCTAATGGAACAGACTTGATTCTACCACTAATTAGAAATTATCTCCGTGAATAAAAAAAAAAAACAAAGTATATTTTTTCGAGAAATTCATATATTCGGCAGGTTGTAAAATGTATCTCAGGCTGAGCCAACTTTTAAACACAATATGTTCATACCTGTTATATCATGTAGTACTGCAAGAATAATTTATAGAAGAATCCGACGAACGGAAAATCATGGAATAAAACATTTGGTTTATGTACCTTTTCTGGGATTTTGCTAAATTTGATGGTTCTGGCCTAATTGTAACGTAATTGACTGACCAAAGGCAATTTGCTTTAATTTTGATCGTTTGAAAACTTTAAAATAATCACTCTGATAATAAGCCCTTGATAGTTTGAGGAGTCTCCTAAGGAATTGCTGTAGGAATTTATCAAGAAGGTGTTAAGTAATTTCCCTTGAAATTGATATGGAATTTAATCAGATTTGTTTTCTATAAATTTGTTTTTGTAGACTTGCTTGACTTGTGCTCCAAAAAATCCTATTTTTCCAGGATTTCCTCTCGACTTCTACAAGAATTCTTGCAGACGTTTTTTCGTGAATTTTCAAAATTTTACTTTACGCTATTTAGAAACTGTTTGTCGCGTTTTGCTGTGTCAGAAGAAACACTAATGGAAATTTCAACAGACATTCTTGGAAAAAATCCTTACCAAAGTGTGGTAAAAGTCCAAAGTGTGGAAAAAGCCTAGAAAAAAACTCATGAAAAATTGCAGATTGATTCACAGATGAAATTGTTGGCTATATCATCATGGAAGAGTCCAATGAAAATGAAAATCTACCACCTTGTCGAGAAAAGATTGAAAATCATATGTTTGCGAAAGTTAATGATAGATTCTTATGTAGTTTTTGCTGGAAACTCTCTACAGTTGGGGCAGATTTTCAGGAAAAGCTTCTGGTAAGAGTCCAGCATTGAAGTTTTAGGAGTAAGTCTTCGGAGAAATCCCCAAATCTGAGTTAGAGGTATCCTTATTATAGTGCTCTAAGAGCTGCTCTGCGAATTTTCTTTTAATCTTTCCGGGAACATATAGGAGAAATTTCATCAGCAATTTCTTAAACGTTTCATTCTGAGATTCTGTCTTCCCAAGTTTTTTTTTATGTTCGTATACATTTTTAGCAAAACTGATTGAAGGTACAATTGCATTAAAAAAAACATTTTATCATCCCTTAATTCTTTCAATTTTTTTCAGCATACTCGCGTTACTTCACAAAAGGACCTATCATCCCAAAACAATGTAACCATGAGAGATCCTCTCTTTCAATTATAACAGTGCAAAACTAATGCTTCTGACAAGTTTTTCATCAAAAATCATCGCGATTTTTTACGGCGACAGCGACAAGCAATCGCCGCGAGTTTGCTGATGTTTCGCTGCTTGTACAGTTTGATGAGCATGTTGAAGCCACAGCGATTTTCGGTTCCATATAAAAGTGCTTGCGGCGAATCAACATCGAAATCGCGTCGACTTTTGTCGCTGTCACAGAAAAAAATCGGGGCAAATTAGTTGTTTTACTGTACTTACTTAGACTGATGAGTTGCAGCAAACTGTGTTTGTATATGTGCCGTGCCGTGCAAAGCAAGATATGTCAGAAGCGTCATAATAAAACCGAGAAACGAACGAGTAGAATAGACCAATCCAATTGCTTGCGTGGTAGTGCAATGCTGACAAAATGTTCTTTGTTTGCTGTCAGAACTGTCACAACATTGGTTTTGTTTGCTGTGAGAATGCAAATATGAACAGAATTGCTGCCGAGCATCACTTCCTTTTCGGACAGACGTTGAAAGAAGGTTCGACTCTCGCCAAAAACGAGCCACAGATCACTCGTTCTTTTGAGTGACCCGGCACCTCATGACGCCCTTGGCGAGCAATCATTTTTGACTCCTTAGTCAAAAATTATTTCTGAAACTCTTGAGTGCCTGCTGTAAAACTTCTTATGAAGGTCAATAAAAGTATCATAAACAGCTAACATACTTCCTTATGTATAGAATAAATTTTATTATTTGGTGAACTTGGGCAAGAAAATATGTACACCCGATTCTGTTTTTGCACGGATTTTTTTTACACGGCCATGCAAAAAAAGTTTCCATACAAAATTTTCCGCCAGAACCTTATGTTTGCATGAAACGTCGAGAAATGGTGTTACTTTTTTTACACGGTTTTTGAAATTTTGAACTGAAAACTTTTTTTGCACGGTACGCATCCCCTGTGCAAAAACAGAATGGGGTGTATATCGTTTATTTTATTTATCTCAGAACTATGTTTATATTTAATGAAGACATGATAAATAAATACCTAAGAAAATTACTCTTCGTATGGCTACAAACAAATCTGCCGAATATGCTATAATAAACAACATTTTTCATTTAAAATTTTGATGCAATGCATACTCTTAGAGACATTTTTCCATACAGTATATTTTTGCTGTGTTTTCCAAATTAATCAAAAGTACATTCCTGAAACAGAATTCGTCACGTTCGTTTTATATGATTTTATAAACTTTCATATTTGGCTTCATAACTTTTTTTAGCAGCTCGTTTCAAAAATCAAAGACTGTAGAATTGTTTTACCAATACTTATACCATAGTTGTAGGAAAAATGTAAAAATTTCCGAATTAGGATAGGAGGGTTGAGATTTTAAGAAAAATCATTGGTTGCCTGATCTTCAAGGGAATTCTCAGAGAAAACAAAGAAAGTTCTCAAATTGATCTCTTCATATATTTTTATAAATTTCTCGTACACTTGGACTGGGCGTGTTCTCTAGGAGCTTCCTTTTAAAATAGCAATAAGGAATGAAATCTAAAATAATGTCATTAATAAACAATGCAGTAAATCAAATCTCAGAAACAGTTTTGTAGAGCTCTGAAACAATTTTGTACAACCCTATGAATTCCAACCATTTACAAAATCAATAGAATAGCTAGTGTAGTTGTATAGAGTCATTAATTTGTCAAAAACAATGTCTCTCAGAATGCTATAAGAATTTTGCTAAAAGAAAATATCACCCAGGAGTGACTGTGCGAATGTTGTCTAGAAATTATAGAAAAAAAAAGGTTGGGTGACAAATTGTCGAAAACAAAACGTCGAATCCCAAAATGTCGAATGCCGAAACGCCTAAAGGACAAAACGTCTAAAGCACAAAACGCCAAAAAAAAAAAGAGGGAAACTAGATTTCTTGGAAGAATGATTCTTTTACGAAAGAATAAATAATTCGTTATGTGCCAAACGTTATTTATGATCCCGATGTGAAAAAAGAAGTGTGGCAAGCAATGTAGAAAATTCATGGCTTTCGACGTTTTGGCATTCGAAGTTTTGTCTTTCGACGTTTTGTTTTTCGATATTTTGTCCCTAAACCAGAAAAAAACAGCTGTTTGTCACGTAAACAACAAGTTGTCACGTAAAATTATATAGCGTTCAATCAGAATCATATTTAAAATAATTTGCAAGACCTGCCAAGATTAAGCGAGCACTCTAACTCTGCACTTGTTATTAAACATTATTCCCAATTTTCGGTCCGCGTATACCGCAAAGGATTTTATTTGATTCATGCCAGAATTCTTGTAGGATATTTTGTTGAAAACCTTGTACAAATTGTCTGATGTTTCCATTAAGTCTACAAATTTCGTAGCCCTAATTTAATATCCACCTTCCAAAATTTTACCGAATGAGTCACAGCCCCCTTGAGGCTGCCGCACTCTACAGCGCTGATCTATGGTCCGGATCATTGCTACATGAGTAGCAAGTATTAACGGTACCATGTTGTCCGAGACAGTAGGCGTTATCGCCAGAATTATACCCGTCTGTAGCATTCCGGCTGAGGAGTTGAGTTGATGAAACTATGCGTGGAAAAAAAAGGAGAACTCACCAGCTAATTCCTAATATTTCGGTATGAGAGACCAGAAAACTAGGCGAAGGTAGCTTCTACTTGTAGCATTTCTTGTCAGACCACGGATTCTTTCGAAAATATCTGCATGAAGCCAGACAAACAAAGTCTCCATTTTGTCCAGCATGCCAAAATATCAAGAAGATACCGATTGCCCTCAAATCAGGAATATACGAAGCGAAATATGCTGTCAGATATTGCATGCGTTCGAAACCTCAAACAACATCGTGCAGTACGATTTCTAGCATGAAAGCACGTGGAATACGGTGAGCAGAGAGCAGTGTTGATAGACTCGCACTCAAATCTCGATCAATACGCTCTCCCGTGAGAGCAAACTCATTAGAGATCTGTTTCGCAAATCTCACGCTTGAGATTTTGATGCAAAAATCACTCAATCAACTCAAACCGTAAAAATGATTCATTCGCATTACACGTCAAAAATTCGTGAAACCCGAATGTTGTTGTTTACGTTAGAGAGGATCTCAAGCGTGAGTTATGAGAAATTGAGTTTTTCACAACACTGGCAGAGAGATAACGCAGATTATGTTACCACTGTAAAGGGCCATAATAAGCTTCTGGTATGAATGGTAATGGGGAAATTTGGTGTAAAAAGAATTATCGCAGGATACAGGATTTCCGGTGCTATTTGCATATATGGAACACTGTATTCTTGATAGATTTTTGGAAACATTCTGGAATGTGGTAAGAAATACCTAGTTATTCGATCAAATAAGTAAGAGGGAGGTTGCGGTCAAATATCCTCAAAATTTGATAATAAATTTCTTACGTAGGCCACAAGCTGGTAGCGATCTATGCCTTGCCTAGTAGGAGTTTCTGGATAAATCTGAATTCCTTCCTGTAAGCAACTACTGGATTGTACAAGGATGGTATACCAGCGAAATTTGAAGATTATTTTTAAAAAAGCGTTTCTTTGAAGAAATAATTCCTGAATAAGTGTTTTGGGGGATTCTTCCAAGAAACCAAGAGTAAATTCTTCTAAACATTTTTCTTGGTGAAATTCCAACAATACTTTGAGGTATTCCTGCACGTCTAGGAATTCCACTAGAAATAACTTGAAACTTCCTCTAGTATTTCTTCAACAAATTTCTTACCTGAGGTATTTCTCTAGGGATTTTTGATAAAATTTATAGCAAATTTTCCTTGAAAAATTCGTATCAGATACATTTTAAACAATTTTCCAGAATTCTTTGAAGATTCAGGGATTACTGTAGAAATGCTTCAATGTATTTCTCCAAGGTATCTATTATCAGTTGACATGTGAAAATTCCTTCAAAAAATCTTCCTGTTATTTGATTCTCATGATTTCTTGAGATATTTTTCGAGAAATTATTTAAAAAACTCACTTAGGAATCACTAAGGAAATTTTTGAAGTACAGTCAACTCTCCATAACTCGATATTGAAGGGGCCATCGAGTAAGGGAGGTATCGCGTTACAGAACAAAACCAGTGCAACTGCAATCCAACGGACACTCGAGGCAGCCCTGAAAACCAAAATTCAATATGGTTCTTAAACATAATATCGAGATAAAGAATATCGAGTAAGGGAGAATTAACTGTAATTATCTTATGAATTCCAGATTAAATGAAGATTGAGAGACATATCTTAAGAAACAGTTTGATGTTTTCCATGAGGGTACTGAACAGTACCAAAAAATGAACTTTTATATTAAAAGAAGTCTTGTAGTATTCCTGGAGTAATCATTGGATTATTTTTAAGATATTTTTCGCATGTACTCCTGAAAGAATTTAGAACAATTGTTGTAAAAACGCAATGTTAAATATTTGGATAATTTAGCCAACCGTATGTATGGAATGGCGTATTGGAACGCTTATTCTATTATTATCATCATCATTCGGGTTTTTGAGTACCATAACAAGAAGATCATTTTTTTAAAGGATCTTGAGCAACTAGGGTTTTCTATATGAAATTTCGACGGGAATTCATTATGAGGAAATTTTCATACTCCATCGAGGAATTTCTGCAGGGATCTTCTTTTTGTGAATTCCTCCGAGAATTTCAGCGATAATGTCTTCTAATCTTTTAATTTTTATACAAAAATTCCTCAGGGAGTTCATCCTGAAGCTATTCCTGCAGGGATGCATCCGGAAATTTCTCCAGGGATTTCGGTTACAATTCCTCTGGGGATTCCTCCGAGAATTCCTCCAAGACTTCCTCCTCGGATTTCTCCTGATATTCCTCCAGACATTTCAAGGAGAATGTCTCCAAGGATTTCTGGGACACTTCCAAGAAAACCCTTTTTGGATTGTTTTGGAGTCTCTTTAGGTATTTTTCAAAAGAATCCTTTCAGGTATTTCCCCAGGAGTTGCTCCAGGTATTTCTTCAGGAATACCTCCAACGATTTCTTAAGGATTTCTACTGGGAAATCTTCCAGAATATTATTTAGGACATGCTCCAGAGAATCCAAGCAGAATTGCGTCGGTGATACCACCATGGATTTCTCCAGTGATTTTCCTATAAATTCTATCAATAATTCCTTCCAGGATTCCTCGTGAATTTTTTTTCCTAAAAATATTCCGCATGGAATTACTCCAAGGTTTTATCCATTATATCCTCCATAGATTTCCTCGCCTATAATGCCTGAAGGCATTTCCTCCATGGATTTTTCCAGTGGTTCCTTCAGAAATCCTTAAAAAGATTTTCACAGTATTTTTTCAAGGATCTTCCGGGGATACCTCTTAAAAGATCTCCAGGAATTGTTCTATCTTTTTTTTGCAGAAACTCAGTAATTCCTCGAGACAATCTTGTTGAAATTCCTTCAAAGATTCCTCCAGTATATTCTCAAGAGATTTCTTCCTCAAGAAACTCCTACAGGGATTTATTCCTTCAAGAACTCATCCAGCAAGTCTTTCAGAGATTTCTCCAGAATATTTCAAAATCAAGGCAATTCTTCCACACATATCTTTAGGGGTTCCTCCAACAAATCCTCCAGGTGATGTTCTGGATATTTCTCCAGGAATTTTTCCGCATTTTTCCTCCGATAATGCAAGAGATTTCTTTAGGGAGTCTTTCATGATTTCTTCTAAGGATTCCATCAGAAAATCCACCAGGATAACGTAAGAACATCTATATGGTGGAATTTCTGGAGGAGTTTCCTGAATTTCCTTCTGGATGAATTCCTGTTTGAGTCGCTGGAAGGATTCCTTCAAAAATTACTACGGAAGTTTCTTCATGGATTTCTACAGGATTTTGCGGATTGTTTGAAGGAATTCGTTAAGAGGTTCCCATAAGAATTCCTAGTGAAAGTTATGATGGAATCTCAGAAGGAACTCCTGAAGGAATCGCGGAAAAAAACTCCTGAAGAAACTCTTGGAGAAATTCCTGAAAGAAATCCTGGTGAAATCCCTGAAGGATTCTCTGAAGAAACTTCAGGAAAAATGCTTAGAGGAATCCCTGAAAGAACTCCTGGAGGTATTCCTGAAAAAACTCCTGTAATAAATCCTAAAGAAACTTCAGGAGGAATCTTTGAAGGTACTCCTAGAAGAACACCTGGAGTAATTCATAGAGCATAATATCTGGAGAAACTCGTGAAATAATCCTTTATGGGACACCAGGAGAAATTCCTGGAAGGACTCCTTAGGGATCTCTAGCGGAACGCTTGGGGGAATCGCTGGGGAAACTCCTGGAGGAATCCCTGAAGAAATTATTGGAGGAATTCCTGAAGGAACTTCTGGAAGAAACCCTGAAGGAACTTCTGTAAGAATACCTGAAGGAACTTCTGGAGCAATTCCTGAAAGAATTCCTGAAGGAATTCCTAAAAAAACTGATGGAGAAATTTCTCCTGGAAATAATCCTGGAGATTTTTGACGTGTATTGCGAATGAATCATTTCGCAATACACGTCAACAATTCGTGAAACCCGAATGTTGTTGTTTACGTTAGAGACGGCGCGCGGCGTGCACGGAGATCAGATAACATCGAGTCGCGGCGAGGTCCTGCGCCGGAGAATAGACTAAGTGGAGCGGGCGTAACGTAGTCGGTAATGAGTCGTCTAGGCACCTGGAGACCGAAAGTCATCCGCAACTTGGAATCGCACACGTCCATAACCGGGGATAAGTTAGGCAGATTGTGAAATAGCACCAGTAAATGGTCGTCGGGATGCCTGCGAACTGGAAGTTACTGGAACGGTAAGACCGACTTCGGCGAATCGGGTCGGGAGATTTTCTGACGCTTGGGAAATCTACGTCGTAGATCTACCGCTGGGGACTATTCTGAGTATATCGTAGTGTATCACCAGGATGAGTCGTCGAAACTTCAGGGAATCGAAAGCCAACCCACAACCGTAATGGCATGACCGTCCTCGGTATTCAACTGATCAACCAGGTGAGCTCGTAAAGTAGCGAATAGACTGGCCCAGCTCAGTATGGGAGAAAAATAAAGTTGTATAATTCCACGGGGCACCTTTTCAGGATTATTCCTTAAGGTTAGAGGAAGACTTTCTGAAAATTTCAGCTCGTTTGGTCATTCCATGAGCTGGCGCAATTAAATTGAAGCTAATATGGGATTTTCATCTTGAACATATGGGAAACAGCATATCATCTCCTGTTTTGGTCTGGAAAATTGTTGATCACGTTCAATTGAACCCAGAATGTCAAAAAAAACTACTTGATACCATAGCGACCAATATTGTAGAAGGTTGTATGATGATTAAAATTAAGAAAGTTGGTCTTTAAACTATCTGAAGTATAGGTATTTGAAATTTTACTTCAACTCAGCTGAGTGGTAGCCACTGAGCGAATCAGAGCCACCTATGACGCTGGACGAGCTGTGGTACAAGGTACATGCACATTTATAATTTTACGGGAGTGCTGATCTAAGCCTAACTTTCAACAACTAAAAGGTTGATGAAAATGAGCTTAAATCCAGATACAACCTTCTGCAACTATGTTCATTAGGGTATGAACTAGAGAATTTGCCATTCTGGGCTCAATTGAACGCGATTAACTAATATACAGAACGAAACAATGACATAGGGCCAATTTTCAATATATTTGGAACAAATATTCCATACAAACTTCGAATGAGAGCTTTTTTCTAACCATAAGGCACATATCTAGGGGGTGCTCCGTTGAGTTTTTCATTTTTTTTTTTGTTTAAGGGCCAGTCTACTAGCGAATCATCAGCAATTTGTCGCAATGCAACAAGCTCAGAAGCGAGTAGTAGAAGTTGTGCAGGGCTCCGACGTGATTCTGTAAAATTAAACGTAGACTACAACCCTCATGATTTATGCTTGAACTGTAGTTAAAGTATATATTGCATCTTCATTCGTATGATAATCAAACATCGAACCGGAAGTTTTACTTACCTCAATACGATTTCATGAATGTTGATTTATTGATAAGGCTAATTACATCAAAGCCATAAAATTCCACACTCAGCTCATGGTCGCTTTTTTGTACTTCCTTTCTACCGATTGGACGCATGACCAATGACCATAAATAGTTGCATCACAAATGTTTGCATTAGCTACCCGCTCTCGGGTGCGGCTGCAGTCGGTTAGAGCAGCAGTATAAATTTTCAACGGAAATGCCCAACCACTCAACAATGGACAAACCCCTACAGCAGTCCGATAACAGCGATTCTCTCCGCCCGATACGATTCGAGACAACAAACGAGTAATGGAAATATCAGCTTTCGATGCCACACTGGTGAACCTGTTGTATGTCTGGTTTGGTGCGTTTTCAGGTACTCGATTCAGCATCTTCGGAAAAACACAATATGTATGACATGGAATTTCTACATGTTTGCGGTTTCAGTTATTAAATAACTTGGGAGTGTAATTTGAGACCAACATTGCAAATGATTCATGTGGGCCATGCTGTAAAGGTATAAACCTTCCTCTGAACTACAACATTCTCTTCGGTTGGCTGCAGCACGTCTTCAAACAGCACGAAGATTATAATGATGATGATAATGTTATTGATTGCGATGGAAATTGTCACGCACATCGAATTGGACATCCCCAGCAGCAGACAGCCGGGCATTATCATTCCATGATTAGTAGAAATTCCCCCTCCGGGTGTAGTATTTGCCGTAAGGCCAGGCCATTATTCCGCTTGGAATCTCTCGGAATAATCGAAGAAAGAAAGCATAATCAGCATTTCTCGAGAGACTCGGAGCCCCCATCTACGATTATAGGGGATAGAGAGAGGGCCCTATCTGGTGCTGGTGGTTCCATTTCGTCAGTTCCTTTTCTGATAGCGCTGCTGGTTGTTCCATCGTTTGATATTACATGCCTACACGATTCCAGCCAGTATCGCATAAAGCCATAAAAAACGACAACACCGAACCAAAAGTGAGGACATGGGCGTAACCAGGATTTAAATCAGAGAGGGATTGGAGATGCAATTTACCTCAGAAGTTTTTTCATGAATTCGACACACCATCGATGGTTAATAATACACAGCCTCTGCACTCTTTCTGCATGGAAACAATGGAACAATGGAGAATATCCTACTTCATGCACAGCAAAGTGTTGTCCAAAACGCGGTCCCATGAACCAATTACTTTGTCTTGGCCAGTTATACACCCGGTATCAACCTTCGTTGCTTGTTGTACACGATCGTTGAATTTCAGACAGGTCTTCCAAGAAATTTTTAAGTAAAACTTAATCAAAACGTCATCTAGGAATAACTCACAAATTTCTCCAGTTATTTATCCTCGAAGAGACACGTACTACAGTACAGCAGTTGTTATCCGACTTTACCAATGATCCAAGGTACACAAATCCATCCTTCATCTCGAATTCATCTCCGTCGATCGTCACACGAGTTTTCTATCGTTCATCAAGCCAACAGATACTTTGTATTCGACATAATAGCTTTCAGCAACCACCTGGAACGTTTTTTGCGACAATGCCCACGTCGTCAGTGAAACATATGAATTGGTTAGGTATTGTAAAAAGCGACCCGTCCGGTAACACCTTCTAGCTACAATGTTGAACATGAGGCAAGCAGACCATGCTTCGTCGAAATCACACAGCACAATTTCATCGTTGCCTTGATCAGTCTAATCAGCATTTCAGAAAAACCGATCTCGTCTATTATTTTCCATAGCTCTTCGCGGTTAAACCATGGGCTGCTTTGAAATCGATGAATAGGTGGTGAGCAGGAACTTGATATTCGCGACATTTTCGAGGATCTGCTGCAACTTAAATATTTGGTCTGTTGTTGCTCGCTCGTCAAAAAAAAGTCATCTTGATAACTTTCCACAAATCTGCTATCTGGGAAAGCTCTCAATAAGCTCCGTTAAGTATACTGATCGCTCAATTCTGGACAAACATTTCAAAAGGGCACATCGACATTGGTAAACATTGGCTTTGCAAGACGCTGTTGAGCCCAATTCAACTCGATCACGCTCACCAATACCACTATCAGGAGGAGCTAACGCCAATCTTTCTGATAGTGGTGTTAGTTTTCGTGGGCGGGCTAAGAAGGGCTCAACAGCAACGTTTCTAAAAAAAGGCTCAAGACCTCTTGGGCCCTTTTCAAATGTTTGTCCAGAATTGTTCACACATTCTTACCTGTAACTGTTCGCGTCCGAATCGACTGCTCCGGTGGTAATATTGTCCCTCTGTCCCCTACAGCAAGGAGCACGAGAAGAAACGTCAAATGTGGGAACAACATCCGCATCAGCGGCATTCAACCCAACCAAAGCCAGCAGCTGCGCGCGGTCACTCGCTGATATAAATAATCACTCATGAGTGACGTGCGTGCACGCAAACGCTGCCGAAGAGAGCTCAACGTCATCACAATCATCGCCGTCATCGCGCGTAATGGATTATGACAGCGTGAGTGGCAGTGCATCCAGATTCCAGACATTTCTGTAATGTTCGAAGCTGGACATGTCTCAAATGCTCTACATGGAGCCACAAATCAACCCAACTTTGACTTCTTTTGACGCAATTCGGCTCTTCCGTGGGATAACCCAAATTTGGGTAAACTGACATTTCGCTATCGTGAGGTAGTTCTCCTTTAACAACAGCGAAAAAAAAAACAACTCTGTGCACAAAAAAAAATACTCAGCGTTAACTTTCGAAATCTCCGTAGTGGGTTAAAACAACTTAATGTTGGGTAATCTCGAAAGAACCCAAATTTGGCTTATTCCATTGAACTTCGACGATGGCTCGGTGCGTCTCTCTCTGTTTTTGACAACATTGCTGTTGCGAGAGAGGCAAAACAACCCAACCGTGGATAAAAACTAAATGCAGTTTACCCAAATTTGAGTAAAAAGAACTTATTTTTTGGGTAATCTGATTTCTCCGTGTAGTTATTCTCGGGAAGATTACATAAGGCGAATGAAAACGTCGAATCGGAGAGTCATCATCATCATCATTCTTGTCCGTGTTTTCAACACGTGCACACGTTGTTCGCGAGTTCGTGATTGTTTTTCGAGAGTGAGATAGTAGGAGATGGAACTAGTAACCACCAAGACCCGGCTCAATCCATCGATTCCGGCACACACCATGGTCTGACTAGATCGGTCCACCCCAAGTGGCGGAGGTGGAGTGGCTGTCCTGATCAAGCAGCACATCCGCTACAAAATACTGCCGCATCCGAAAACCAGCGTCATCGGGGTAAAAATCCACGTACGCAGTGGTGACATCGTACTGTATGTAGTCTACGTTCCTCGACAGTGTACGGACCACGACTGCACATCCATCCAATTGTCGGAGGACCTCGGGAAGCTCACCAGCGGAACCGGCTTTGTGGTAGCCGAAGACCTTAACGCTCGTCATATCCTGTGACAAAACCACACCAGCAACAGGAACGGCAACCTCCTTGCCGACCACCAAAGCTCGGGCTCGTGCGTCCTTCCCGAACATCAACCCAGGACATTTTCCTCTCGGACCTGGACCTCTCGAAGCCAGTCACCCACCACGAGTTGAGTTCCGACCACTATCCAGTGGTATGCGAGCTCAACTGCAGCCCAACACCAACCGCGCCGGCGGTGAGACGGGATTACCATTGAGTCAACTGGGTGGCTTTTAGTCGCCTAGTGGACGCCCGTCTTCTAAAAAATCTTGAACTCCGGACTTCCGAAGCGATCGAGAACCAGCTCGGTCTGTTTGAGGATGCCGTGCACGCCGCAGAAAATGCGTGAATCCACTAGGTACTGGTGAGGTGAAAATTCACCACGATTGACGCCTACTCCCGACAGTTAATCCAGCAACGCAACCCTGTGAGGTGGCAATTCCAGCGCTTCAGATGCCCCCTCAAGAAGCACGAGCTCTCGCTCCTCAATTGGCGGATGGGGGACCGCATGACAACCATCCGTAACCAGCATTTTGCCAACAGCATTTGACAGATGGACGACCACTCGAGGCCATTCAGGAAGGTGGCGAACATTCTGAATAAACGGCCAACTGCAGTACCTCCACCGATGGATGACGTTAGTGAAATTCTCGTATCTCCGCCGGAAAAGGCTGAAGCTATCGTCGGAAAACTCGTGTAAGCGCACAATCATGGTGAGCCCGCACGAAGCCACGGTGCGGCGAACCATCAATCAACTGAACGATGTCGATGGCGCTCCGTTCACCGGTCAAGTCACCGAAGATGAAGTACGATCATTTCCCGGCCAGGTGGAAGATAGGGAAGGTCATCCCTATTTTGAAACCCGGCAAGGACCTAACTGCCCCACAAGCTACTGGCCCATAACGTTGTTCTCGGCAGTCAGCGAACTCTACGAGCGGCTCATTCCCCAGCGATTGATGGCACATATCGATGAGCATCAAATCATCGTCCCAGAACAGTTCGGCTTCCGGAAGGGATACTCACCGTCCACCAGCTGGTCCAAGTGGAGAACATCATCAATCGGAACAAGGCGCTCTTCTCCAACAACATGGCCATGGTTCTCATGGATGCCGAAAAGGCCTTCTACAACGTCTGGCACGACGGTCTCATCCATAAGTTGATGCAGGCAAACGTCCAAGACCACCTGACGAGGATGGTAAGTAGCTACCTAACTAACAGATCGTTCAGAGTCCATCTTACAGGTGCCTCGTCAACTCACCGAGCGGTTGCAGCGGGCGTGCCACAAGGCAGTCTGCTAGGGGCCATCCTGTACAATCTGTACACCTATGACGTCCTACAGTTGCCTGCAGGGTGCAGCTTGGCACTGTACGCGGACGACAGTGGGATTATCGCAAACGGTAGAGCCCCCACTCACTGCCGGTGCCGGCTTCAGCAAGGTGTGACGGCGTACGTTGCGTACCTTGCCACCATAGCATAGCATAGCATAGACTGACTGTACATGTCAATGGTTGCTACTCCGTGATTGATCGGAACTGGTAAGAATTGCACTACGATCCAAATGAATAAGGAATGGGAGTTTCCGCTTACTCTCGAAGTGCAATTTTAGCAGATCTATAATAATAATAATAATCTATAATCTATAATTGATCAATGACGGCGCCGGCCAAGTCCTTACAGTCAGTTGGGATGGGGAAGGAATGTTAGGGTGGAACGATTGTTGCTTCTAGAGACCGAGAATACCTCTGCATCTCCACAATCACCACGGGAAGGGTGTTTATTAGTGAGGGAGGAAAAGATCTGGGAGTCACCTCTGGTCGGTGATGCGATCCATGGACAAGGGGGAAATATACAACTTATATTTAAAACTAGTTTTGTATTTTTGTCTCGAGAAGTTTTTGGTAGAAGCTTTAAAAAATACGTCAACATCTATAATGTCGAACAATTCAAAAGACGTTTTTATTAATGACGAAAACTGAAAATTACATGTATATATTTTAAATTATATGAAACAGGAATAATGCCGACACTTGTAGTGACGAACCATACATAGTTTGTTTGAAAATGACATATGAGTATTACTGTGCATTTTGTCTCGATATGGTAGATGTTTTTAAAAAATACGTCAACATTCACAATGTCGAACAATTCAAAAGATAATTTTTGGTAATGTCAAAAAGAGAAAAATATATGTATATTGAAATTGTATAACAAAAAAGCATAATGCCGACACTTATAGTGACGAACCATACAAAGTTTGTTTCAATATTACATAAAAGAAGAAAAAATGTGTTATCATAAGCATGAAACGAACTCACCAGTTGGTAATCCATTCACGACTGAACACAAAACTGACACTGGCAGCAAAACTTCTTGGCGTCCCGAAAACAAACCGTCTTGCTTGGGCCTTCCAAAATACCTACCAAGCAAGATGCTCCAAAACAGGAAAAAAAAAATCTCCGGCGCCGAAAACAAAGCCAAACTGTCCTGCTTGGGCTTCACGAAGCAATACCCAGCAAGACGCTCCAAAACAGGGAAAAAAAATTCTCCGGCGACGAAAACGCGCGAAATCGCGAGCAAAATCTATCGGACAACGCAAAGCCGAACTGTTCTGCTTGAGCTTCACGAAGCACTCCGTACGTTGCGTACCTTGCCACCAGGAAAAATAAAGTCAACGAGTCGAAGAGCCAAGCCTTCCTTTTCCGACACCGTCCCTCGCCAAAACTGCTTCCACAAAATAAGAAAATAAAAATTAAATTCAATGTCAAATGTCAATGTCGCATCGGAGAATAGTTGTTTTTGACCAGGCAAACGGTCAAGGGCTAAGTAAGTGAAGTGATAAGACTAGAGTGTAGCGTAAAGTGAAGTTGAGCTGGCTAAAACTTTGTTAGTGAAGTGTTATAAAGAATTAGTGGAAAAGTTATGCAATCCGTATTTTGTTCACCGTGGAAAGAAATTCACGCTTGAAATACTGCGGCACCTCAATTTGTTTTTTGTTTAGGTGCTATGTATAGATGGAAAGTAGTGATCCTTTATAGAGAGATAAGCGGAAGTAAAATGGAATGATTTGGCAACAGACCAGCAGTGCTGATTTTGCTAGGCGTCGAGAATAATATTGTAACACGGACATGACTTCCTCATTGCTAAAAAGTGTATTTTGTTTCGTTATAGATCTTTGAGCTACATATTAAAACTAATAAACAGAAACAAAAATTCAAAAACTAAAAATCGCATTGACAAAAATTCAAAAAAGTAAAGCATTTCATATTTTTGTTTCATGCAAAATTACTTTTACCGAAATATTTTCAAGCGGATTACATTACTCCTCAAGAAAAGTTCAAAACAAGCATAACGCATGTTCGTTTGGCTCACACTTTGACAGCCCTCGCTGCTCGATTGGGTCACACTTTGACAGAAATGTCAGCTTCCGCGAATCTCTCTTATAAAGGATTTCTAATGGAAAGTGTGGATGTCCTACTATGATTGCCGGTATATGTGATGGTCAACGCCCTTGTTGGTCCTCGATAAACATCTTGCGACATGATTCTCAATCTCTTGAGAATTCTCAACTCCTGAACTTCATTCTGGTGCTCTAATGGCTTTTCCTCCATAATAGTTTCATCTTCCATCATTCTTGAGTTGTTGGGATCGAAAAGTTCTTTATCTGTTTCAGAAATAATGCTTCCAGTTTCTTCATCTGACTGGCTCACGGTCTCTGGGTATGCAATCTTGAAATCATCGAACTGGCACTCAATGGGCATTTCATCTCTTCATCATCTGGCATCATGTCATCTGGAATACCAGTCAGATTACTGATACCACACCCACTTCATCGCCTGTGCCGCTTGATAGATGTTGCTCACGTAATTCAGTCCTCTTTGTGCGGTCGTCGTGGCCGCAATCAATCCATCTTTCTCGATGGTGCATCTGTTGTTCTCAAAAATTACCTTGTCAGATTCAGATCTGACTGAGAAGGTATCCAGATCTGGCATAAATGATGTTCCGCTTAGCTTCAACAACTTTTTATCACCCTTCTCGTCCAACGTTTCTAGTAAGCAAGTCCCTACGCCCTAGGAGAGGATCTACTTGCCATCAGCCATTGTGACTTCTACGCCAACGCTTGAATTGATGTCCACGAACATGGATTCTTCGTTGCACATATGACAGGATGCTCCGGAATCTGTGGATGTCCTTGTATCATCTGCAGTCCGGGGTCTTGATAAAAACGCAAACTCTCCATCGCCTTTTACCGCTACTTTGGCTTTCTGGGGACTTCTCTGCTTCGGAAAAACTTTCTCCGCTTCTTCCGCTTTCTGTTGCTTCATCTTTTGACGACAATTTTTCCGCTTGTTCTCGGGCTTCTAACAAAAGTGGCACTGAACTGGATTCTTCTTGAACTCCGTCCTCAACGCTGATTTTAGACCACTTGAAGGCCGGCTTCGAGTAACTTCATTTACCAGTTTGCCTTGGACAAACACCTTCTTCAGATCCGTATCCCTTTGTTTCAGAAATATGCACGAAATTATGATCACCTGTCTTTCAATATGCTTCTCAATTGGAAATACTCGGATAAAGCTATAGGTAACTTTGGGGTTTCTCCAGGGAATTCTTCAAATGATTCACCCAGGAACTCTTCAAGGTAGTCCTCCCGGAATTAATCGAGGGATACCTCCCAAAATTCCTAAGGGAATTAACCTCCCGGAATATGTCCAAGGCTTCTCGAGGGTTATCATAAATTCTTGTAGGGATTTTATCAGAAACGTTTTATCAGGATTTCATCACCGGAATTACACAAGAAATTCTTTCCGGAATTTTCAAAGGATTCATTGCGGAATTCATCAAGAGCTTCCTCCCGGAATTCCTTAAGGAATCATTCCCGGAAAACCTCAAGAGATTCTCCGGATTTTTTTAAGGAATTTATCGTGGCAAGACTCCAGTGATTCTTGGGAGGTGTCAGGATTTTCTCCAGCGATTTTACCAGTAATTTCTAAAAAGAATTTCACCTGTAATTTGGGAATCCACCAGTATAAAATCCAGTGACTCTAACAGAAGTTCTTTAAGGAATTTCACGAGGAGTTCTTCCAGGGTTAACACTGGGAATATCACCGGATTTGCGCTAGAATTCCCTCATGAAAAATCTATTAGATTTCGCCAGTAGTACTGCCATAATATACTTCAGAGGTTTTAATATTATTATTTTTTTAAGTTAACTAATATTTACTCAGAGGTTCAAAAAACAAACATTTTTTTGAATGTCTTCAGGTTGAATCCCATAAGTAGGCATAACATATTTTTTATGGAAAACTTCTGAAAAAATCCATGGCGCTATTTCTTGAGAAATCATTGGAGGAATTACCAAAGAAATCATTGCAGAAACTCCCATAGAATTCCTTGGATAAGTTTCTTAATATTATCTGGAAGGACTTTCAAAGCAATCTCTGAAGGAGTTCCTAAAGGATACTCTAAAGTGATTTTTAGTGGATTACTAGGAAAAAAATCTTCTTCTCCTTCTTCCTGGCATTATACGTCCTCACTGGGACAGAGCTTGCTTCTCAGCTTAGTGTTCTTATGAGCATTTCTACAGTTATTAACTAAGAGCTTTCTTTGCCAAAGTTGCTATTTTCGCATTTGTGTATCGTGTGCCAGGTACGATAAAAAATACTTCAAGAAATACTTTGAAGGAATTCATGGATGAATTCCATTAGGAATCCTCGGAGAAAATTATGGTAGATCATTGAAATAATTCCTGCAGACATCTCAGGACGAATGACTCGTAGGGTCCCTTCAGAGCTACAAGGAAGAATCTTTGAAGGAAACACTGGTGGAATTTAAAATAAATTTATTGAACATTCCATAGAAGAATACCGGAGGATAACCTGGGGGAACCTCTCAAAAATTGCTAGAGGAATCTTAAAAGAAATTCCTGCTGATATCCCTTGTGAATAGTTTAAATGAATATTTTTGCAGTATTTCTCGTGGAATCATCGGTGGAATTCTTTGTGGAATCCCTGGAGGAACTCTATGATGAATCCTTGGAAAAAATCTGTACAAAATCATTGTAGGAGCTCCTGGAGAAAATCCTGGAGAAAATCTTTCTGTAGGAATTTTCGAAGGAATTTCTAGAGAAAATCGTTGAAGGATTTTCTGGAAAAATCTATGGAGGAATTACTAAGGAAATCATTAGAAGAAACACTGAAAATTTTTTAATAGAAGCAGTTTCTGGTGGATATTATGAAATTTTTGATGGAATTCCTGTATTAATTTCTTGGAAGGGATTTGTTGAGCAATCTCTTCAAGAATTTTTAGAGGAATTTCCGTTGGAACCGTTGGAAAAATTCTGATAGAATCTTTATGGAAATTCCTGAAGATTCGCTGGAAGAATTCTCAAATAAATCAATGAAGAAATCACTCGAAAAGTTTTTGTATAAATCCCTGGAGGATATTGTAGAAAAATTACTAGAAAGAATCGCTGATTCCTGGTGGAATTTCTGAAGCAATTCCTCGTGAAATTTAAGGAGGAATCCTAGGATGAAGCCCTGTACATAGTCCTGCTGAAATGCTTGGAGGAATTTTAAGTGATGATCCCTTGAGAACTATCTGAAAGAATTCGTGATGTGATTCCTGGGTAACGCGTTTTGAAGGATTCCTCAAGGAATCTTTGGAGAAATTGTTATAGCAATCTCTGGAGGAATTCTTGGAGGCAGCCTTGGAGTAAGTCTTGAAGAATTTCCGAAGAAATTCCTTGAGAATTTTTTTAGATTGATCTTTGAAGGAATCAGTGAAGGAAATCTACAATTATTTGTAGAAGAATCTTTCAACGAATCTCTGGAAGAATGCCACCTTAAAGTATGCCTGAAGAATTTTACCAGGAGGAATCTGTAGATACATTTCTAGAGGAATTATTGAGAAAATTCCTGGTAGAATCCCAGGAAGAATTTTTGACGGAACTCCCATGGATTCCTGGAAAAATTTCAAAGAAAAATAACTATAGTAAACCACTAAAAGATTTTAAATAGAATGTTTGAAAAAATTCCCATGGCCATTCCCATATCGATGACTGGTCAGAATATTCCCTGACTGAGGCGCCTCATTATTTGTTGGAATACTTATGATGAAAAATATGCTATTCTTTACTACGATTATTTCAACAAAAAAAAAATTGTAGAAATATTCTTCCCCACTGCCGCAGAATTCGAAAAAATAATTAACACATATTCACTAGACTTGCCAAGATCATTCAAAACATGCGAAAAAATATCGTGTTGCTGCAACGAACTTTGACAGTTGGTCAAACGATTGCTTAAAAATAAATTGGTTTGACTAACTCAGGGGGTGGAGTCCATGTTGGTCAAACCGTCTGAGCGTCTGTGGGCTGCATCAAAGACTGAAAGCTATGCCTTCAAACATCAATATCACATCGCATTCCCAAGAAAATATTTTTTTTTGAAGAAATTCCTTGACGTATTCTTCAAACAATTTGAAAGATGTATTTTATATTACTAGTGAATCAGCTGGTATCATCTTGGACAGAAACTATTTGAGTCAATAATTTTAAGTGGATTCTACGCTAGATTCATTAAGGAATGAACGAATTGAAAACTTGAAATAATTCTTCATAAGATCTTTACAGAAGCCTGATTATTTGATAATCTTCAAAAACTCTATATCTGCCCTTCTCGGGTTACGCCCATGAGTGAGGACGAAAGTCACGGCAGGAAAGGCGGCAGCAGCGCACAGTATAAGGCAAAAACTTTTGCCCCAAGATGATGTTTCGCTTTTTAAAAGGCAAGAACTGGGTTGTGCGGTTCTGTCCACATATAGATTGCCGCCTTCTGCTTCCCCGCACTTGGCTCCCAAACGTGGACGCCTTCAATGGCGAAGCGATGGGGCAAACTTGTACAAGCCGAATATGAGTGTAACATAAATTTTATCTCCATTCCGAGTGTGTGTGTCTGAGGAGCGGCAAAGGCGAAGTTCCCTTGACGTTGTTCTTCTCGTATTTCTCTGGAACATGTTCGTGAAGCCTGGTGCGCAAAAGTTGCCGAATTGAAACTACTGTTCGGTCGCACTCCAAACCCGATTAGGGGGTCTCCGGTTTCTTCCGAAACCGCTCTCCTATGTGGCTCGGGAGTAATTCTGCTTTTCACATCAAGTTAGAAGTAAGAAAAAAAACAGTCGCTTTTATGTGGTTGGACGGGGAGATAGAGAACTGGAGGAGAATGTGCACATTTGAAACCGCAAGCCAGAAGGCAATGACGGCGGGCCTCAGATTTGAATGTATGATACTGAGGATGTCGTTTTGATGTACGTACATATATTGGACCAAAAACTCTACAGTCTTCAGCGGTAACAGTGGTAGCAGACAGACGCCAAATGATATTACTTCATGTCAGCTCAACTTCCTGTTTTGGATAAAATACAGTGTTTTTGCTTTCTTTTTATTTCATACACAACATTGATAACATTCAATGAATGTAGAAGTTTAGTTTCATTATCAGAAGAACGCAAATTCTACCATAACGTTCTGGCCAGAAGGTTGCAAAGATTTTAAGAGAATTCCTTTGAATTAAATGAAATGCTTGTTCTTTGAATGGTAAAAAGGACGAGCTTTTAAATTTTGTAAAAGCTAATAACATACATATAACAGTTATTACCGAAACTTATTTGAAACCTGGATCCACACTCAAAAGAGATTCTAGCTTTTTGGATCATCGTTTATAGGTGTAGAAAATATCAACTTTTTTAGTCATTTGAAACTAAAGTTTTTGGAACTTTAGGTATTTTTGTAGAAGCACAGCTTGGTAAATATACTTTCATAGCTGCATATTTGCCATTTTAGTGCCCTGGACAGCATGTTAATTTGCTTCAAACTGACTTGCGAAAATTCACTCGCAATAAGTCAAATTTTTTTGTCATTGGTGACTTTAATGCCAACAATCGGTCATGGAATAATTCGCAAAGCAATTCCAACGGCAGAATTTTATTTGACGAGTGCTCTTCAGGACATTTCTCAATTCAATACCCTGATAGTCCTACATGTTTTTCCTGTTCTAGAAATCCATCTACGATTGATTTGATCTTAACCGACTCTAGTCATCTTTGTAGCCAACTGGTTACTTATGCGGATTTTGATTCTGATCATGTCTTTATTACATTTCAAATATTACATGCAGCAATCCAAATCCTATCAGTTCCACCTTCAATTATTTTCGAGCCGGTTTCGATAGTCATCTTGATGTTATAATTTCTTTACAAACAGTCTTTGATAGTGACAATGCTCTTGAAACTTTAACAAATTCCATTGTTGAAGCCGGGGCACTGCAATTCCAAAATGTGAATTCAGAATATCAGATAAATTTTCAATTATTTTTTTGGCTGCTGAACATCCTTGCCGAAGACACCAACCTCCTAGCTAATGAGGATCATTAAGTAGTGATGATTGGAGATTTCTTTTTACTAGTGCCACCTAGTGGATGGATTTCTAATTAGACTCTTTACCGCTAAATAGCCCCCAATCTGATGAACAACTTTGTCGAAAACACCAACCTTATAACTGATAAGGATATTGAGATACAGACGATTGAAGAAAATTTGTCACTTGCGCCATCTAGCGGATGAATTCCCAATCAGACTTCTCACCACCAGATAGCCCATGATTTGCTGAACAACTTTGCCGAAAACATTAACTTTCTAAGTGATAAGGATTTTGAGATACAGATGATTGATTAAAAGTTGTCACTAGTGCCACCCAGTGGATGAAATTTCAATCAGATTGCTCATGATCTTGATCTTCTGAATAACTTTTTCCCCTAGACACCAACCTTCTTGCTCATTCATATGTTGAAATATCAGTTTGAGGCCAAATTTGGACCCCTCGTAGCCACGCTTTTACGTTACCTAGAAAAGTGAGAGGCATCAGGCGGGATGTCTTACCCAACGATTGTAAGACCTACTAGCAGCATTTACTTCAAAATTTATTTCAATTTTATTGATCTACTGGTTTCCGAATTGTGGCCATTCAAAAATTCAAAGTTCATCTCGGGCTTTTAAAGTGAAACATCTCGGAATCCAAAGATGGCCGCCAGAATGGCCGACTTGTGCCCCTACTGATCTACCTACGCTTCTGATCTTCTTATTTTAAGCTTTCTGCTTGTGCACAAGGCCAAAATAAAAAGTGCAATGTTGTTGGTTCTTTTGCGAGATAAGTGCCTTTGAAGTTTTAGTACAATTTTAGGGAAATTTCACCGGTGGTCCAAATCATTGATTGGTTCTAAATTTTTGGATCAATTTTATTTTATACCACTTTTCTGATCTATTATTTAGAACAGGCTAACTGCCTGGTCCATTCTTTGATCGGATTTGGGCCAAGACTTGAGCTGTTCCAAAACAGGATTGACACATGTTTGTTCACCGTTTTATTAGAGGTAAGTAAAAACAGGAGCAATAATCCATCGTTGCTGTTTTTTAAACAATATTCATTCCTCTTCCAGCAATACCTCTGGCAATTCCTTTGGGAATCCTCTAGGAATTCATACAGAGATTCTTTCAGCAATCATCAGCTTATTTTTTCGGGGAATTCTTTAGAGATTGCTGCAGGAACTCGTACATGGAATTCACCAAAAATTTCTACATGAATACATCTCCTCCTCCGGCGATTTGCTTTTCTGCTTCCAACAGAGATTTTTTCCGGGGATTTCATCCAGGGATTCTTCAGGGGATATTTTTTATAGAAATTTTTCGGATATTTCCTTCCCCGAAGATTTCCTCCAAATTTTCCTGCTGAGATTTTGTTCTGGAATTCCTCCGAAAATTATGGAGATTTCAAAGATTCATCCGGGAATATCTCCAAGAATCCCTCCGAGGATTTTCGTCAGGAAATTCTCAGGCGAATTCCTATAGCAATCCCTCCGTGGATTTCGTCCAGGACTTTCTCTGGGGATTTCATTTAGGAATTTCTCCGGAGATTTCATTGTAAAATTCCTCCGGGTATTTTCTCCAGAAATTCCCTCGAGGGAGTTTTTAAGAGAATTTATCCGGAGATTTCTTCCATATGGAATTTCTTTAAAGTTTGTCCGAGAATTCTGTAGTAGTCACGGGAATTTCTTAGGAGCTCCATCGAGAACTCCTACGAGGTTGTCCATGGATTCTCAAGGATTTTTTTCAGTGATCCTTCGGGAATTCCTCAGATTTCCTCCATACATTTCTCGGAGCTCCTTCAGGAATTGTTTTAGAGATCCTCCAGAATTTTCTCCAGAGTTCCTTCCTGGATTTCCTCCATAGTTCCTTTAGGAATTTCTTCGCAGTTTCTCTAAATATTATTCCACAGTTCCTTTAGCAATTGCTTTGGAGTCCCTGCAAGAATTCCTGTGGAGACCCTCCAAAATTTCTTCAGAGATCCGCAAGGAATTTCTTCGGAGCTCTTCATTGAATTTCTTTGAAATTCCTCCGGGATTTCCTTCAGATTTCATCCGGAAAATCTTTTGAAGCTCCATCGGCAATTCCTTCGGATTTCCTTTATATTTCCTACTGGATTTTTTTTTTTGAATTTTTACAGGAATTCTTCAGAGTTCCTCTAGTAGTTCTTTGGAAATTCTCCGGAGTTCCACTACGAACTCTTCAGGACTAACTTCGGAAAATTCTCTGCATTTCCTCCGGGGAATCTTCCAAAGTTCCCCAAAAAAATCTCAATAGTTTCACCGTGAATTACTCTAGAAGTTCTCTGGTGATTCCTCCAAAGTTCCGCCAGGGGAACTCATAATGAATTTATTCCAGGCATTTTTTCCAGGAATCCCTTAGGGAATTTTTTAAGAGAATTTTTTCGTGCATTTTTTTCAAAAATTTCTCTTGACATTTGCACCATGAATTTCTCGGGGGACATTTTATCCAACATTTTCTCCGGAAATTTCCACCAAGAACTGCTCCGGGGATATTCACCAGAAATTCTTTGATTTCCAACAACAATTCCTCTGGAGATTATCTCCAAAAAAAAACCTTCGGAGATTTTTTGCAGCAGATTTACCAGGAGATTCCTTTTAGGTATTTCTCAGGAAATTTCCTCCAGGAATTCCTCCAAAGATTTTCTCTAGAGACTTTCTCAGAAGATTTCTTTCAGGGATTCCTCATAGAGCTCCTCAGTGGATTTTCAATAGCATTATCTCCGAGAGTTTCCTCTGTTTTTTTCCATGAAATTCTCCGGGATTTTCCCACAAGAACTCCTCCGGGGACTTTATCCAGGAATTCCTTCGGGAATTTCCTAGAGGGATTTTTTCCACGAATTTCTCCACAGGTTTCCCCTAGAAAACCTTCGGGGATTCTTTCCAAGAATTCCTCTGAGGATTTCGTTCAGAAATTCTTTCGAGGATTTCCTTCAGCATTTCCTCTGGGGATTTTCTCCACATTTTCAGAGAATTCATCTGGAGATATCTTCCAAGAAATCCTCCGGAGATTCCAACGATTCCTCCGGGGAAATGCTCAAGCACTTCTCTGGGGATTTTCGTTAGGAATTCGCATTCCACCGGTGGTTCTAACGTGAATTTTTACAGAAATTCCTCCAGCGATTCAGCTTGAATTTCGCATTTTCCAAGCATCACCAACTTGTTTGTTTTTGTGATCACGTTTATTAGAAAAATAAATAATGATTTTAAGGAATTTGTACGGTAAAAGTGGTACCAAAAGCCCAAATGCTTATTACTTAAAAACGGTTGTACCAATCCGCCTAATTTTTTAGCAACTGACTCTCATGATAGTGTTGTTATGAAAAGCAAATTAACGAACATGAGAAAAACTGCAGCTTGAGATATTCAAGTGGGTTTTGGTTTCGTATGTCCAGATTTGCTTAGTGTGATAACACTTTTTTAGTGGATTTATATAGTTTTTTAAACAAATGGTTCAAATATCAGTATTTTTCGAAAGTATAATTTTTTTTTACCGGTATAGTGTCCTCCTTTTTCAAAATAATGCAGAATTTCCTCCTTTCTGAAATATCCTTCTGATAAGACAACGTACACCTAAGGTGCTTTTGTTGTCAGCAAATCTAAGTTGGAAAACTACTTTTATTGAGCTACCTCAATAGCGTATCTGTTACAAGATTCCACAAAAATGGTGATAAGACTCCCGGAGGCATCCGCAACCATCAATCTTCTGAATCCCAGCTTATTTGTTTTTGAGCTATTCGCCAAAGCACTCCAGAGATTTTCGAAGAAAAGAAATCAGATTGGTTGGTCCATAACTCTTTGCTTCTTCGTACGACGCACCTTCTCCTTTAGGGATAAACTTCACAGTTATATCACGCCAGGATCCGGGAATATTTCCGGGAGTTTAACTGTTTGATACTTTCATATCCCTTCTGAAGCAGATCAGGATGATTCCCAGACTATGCTCATTGCATCGGTTCAGTAGTTGCGATACTGCGAGCAGTGGTGGAAATGTTCACGTTATAAAGCACCTCACGAGTGTAAACCAACGCAAAACAAATATGACAGACTCGCGAACAGGCTTGGTATGAATAAGTTTGCACCCGCCTGCTCGAGAAAACATACCAAATGAAAAGGCAAAAAATTCGAGAACTTTTACTCGCGAGTAATCGAACAAGGTGTGATTTATAATGATTTTGACGGACAAATCAATTGTATATCCATAAAATCGACAGTAAACTATCAATTTGTAGTCAAGATTCCTTGAAAACTAAAAATCTCGGTGGGAAAATAGACTTTTCCCAAAAGCGCAATTGACTTTGAACAGCTCCGAACACGTTCATGAATCACTTAAGCTTGTTCACTCGCGAGCACGACAGACGCGAGCAAATCAGCACTCTGATGCTCGCGAACATTTTCTTTTGTGTTTGTACCGATTCAGCAAATATGTTCGCCACTTTCCATCACAGACGGCGAGCCGTATCATAAATTTCTTTATCAGAAGAAGTAAAGTGATTATTTGCAAGGACTTCGTTCAGCCTCACTTGAAACGGGAACCTTTGTTTTCCAATCGGATATTTTATCAGATCGACGAGCCTTTTTGAATACCTTGGGAGCCGACTTGAACGACGCTGACCCGGGTGAAAAGCGTATCTTACAACTACTTCTACATTGTTTCCTGATTCTAGTCACACTGGAATTGCGCAAAGGGACCCCTCATGTAGTCTTTACAAACCGCAGAGGACAAGCTTCTTTAAAATCCTCCCTAAAGTAGGATATTGTAGTATCAACGGCATCATCAAAACCACTTGAATTTTCCATGAAACTTGGTCGCAATTAATTCAACATAGAGTTCCAAGATCTGTACTACTTACATGTTCCAGCAGATTGGAGCCTCTCAAATTGATATCTGAGCTGCCCCAGATGATGTGATGAGCATTGGCATCACTGCCCACAATCAGCGGAAGGCCTTTTTTTACGCAGCGTACGACAACTTGTTTGAAATCGTCCGTTAGGGATGGTTCATCATGTGGTAAATATACCGAACAATAGACGTATTTCCTGTTGAGGTCATCAACAGAAAAATCGATTGTGACAGCACATACATCTCTGGTAGTTAACTCAGGAATGAGTGTAACAACGATTGCTTTATAAACGAGCACGCATGCATGGGGCATGGAGTGCGAGTTTGCCATTTTAGGTTTGCTGAAAGTAGCAAAAACTGGGTCCCTAAGGTTACCTAGATAGAACTTCCCTCCACGAAAGTAGGGTTCTTGAACTAACGCCATTTGGGCTGCACCATTTTGCATGAGTCTGCAAAGATTGATCGTTGCTGTTGTTTTATGCTGAAGATTGATCTGAGCTAACCTAACCGTAGCCACTACCCAAACTAAGCAGGATTAAGCTTTTTGCAATCTCAACACGAAAAAGACCAGCAGTGAATCGGTGTCCATTGAATGTCGCCAAAGGCAAAGAAGCACAGAACACACTGCGTAGAACGCATAATGCGAATCCATATAGGTGATAATTGAAATTAAAAAGCAACATATTCATAGACCCACCCTTATTTAGCTTCAGGCTAGAAACTGCCGATTTTCTCGGAGAAACACAAGGTCACCTGCACCATTGCCCCGGGTAGCACAGGAAGGTTACAATACTGCAGAGGGCGCCCTGGTACTCCACAGGCTCCGTTAGCGGTTAGGTTTCATTTAGACCCCCCTAACCATTCATTCTTAAGCACGGTAAGGTTTGCGCCGCGTGTATGAGGGGTCACCTGTTAGGTGGAATTTTACCACTGGAACAGGCAGTCCGTAGTGTTCATTCTTGGGCAATTGAAACAATCCCTACCGACACTACGCGGCTATCTAGGATGCTCGGGAAAAGGTAGCTAGAATTGATGATTAACACCTGACATGCCCAAGCAGCCTGCAAGGTTGAAAACTGGGTCCACGAGGTAATTTACATAGAAGGTCTGCTAACAAAAGTTGATAGCAGCTAGTATTAGCATAATTGACTGTATACGATTTCCAAACATCCAAATTGTGCATTCAAAATTGAATTCCATTTTTTGCAAATTCCACTTTACCTTGAGACACAATAAAAATGTGCTTCGCTGTTTGGCATACAGCTCCAGCGCAAACACATGGCGACCATCAGCGGAATTCTCAATTGGCCACCCTGACCATTACCATTATTGGAGTGGGCACTCACAGTGCAAAAACACCGCAATGACCAACACAAAGCTGAAACAAGTCGGGTGATTCTCCGGGACTTGTCAGATGGTTACCATTTTCCCAAACAAAGGCAGGATGTAAAACTTATACCCGAAAAAGGAAAACAGTTTCCGGAGCTCTGCGCTTTCAGAAGTGGTTTTCTGCCCCCATAAGAAAGTCCGCAATAAGTATTTCATATACGTACGAACGTTCGTAGGATTCGCTTGATTGGGTCGGACAAAGTTTCCTGCAGCTGAATTTTGAATAACTAACGAGAAGCGATAAAAAAACTCTCGATTGTATGTTTTATGAACTTCAGGTCTGAACGAACGAACGAACCAACAGAGATATGACATGAATTGTGTTTTCCACATTAAATTATGAGTGTTGCTTTCAGCGATGTGAACTGACTGACGACGGCAATGATGTTGGTTTCGGAGATGGCAAGACATCAAGAGAGAGAGGAAACAAGAGAAGTTGGCATCATAAATTCTATAAAAGGGTTCCCTGGCAGATTGAATCAAACTGATATCTTTTTGTGTCGGATGCATTCAACACGAGCGCTGATGTTACGCATTCCTAAAGGCTGCTGCTGCTGCTGCTTGAGAGGCAACGTGCCATTTTAATGCCAACCCGATTCGAATCGAGAAGTTTTCTGCAGGGTAAACTGGTTCATAATGCTAACTTAACCCTAAATTACTATGAAATTATGCATCGGAAAGGCAAATTGGCAGCTATGAAAGTAAAGCAAGCTGTATTTCAACAGAGACACCCAAAGTTTCCAAAACTTCGATTTGAAATGACGGAAACAGTTGATGTTTCATACGCCTCTGAATGATGATATCAAATCAATCATTACGATAAATAAAAACGTTTGGATCTCTTTTGAGTTTGGATTGAATCCAGGTTTCAAATAAGTTTCAGTAATAACTGCTATAAGTATGTTATTAGCTGTTAGAAAATTAATCAGCTCATCCTCTTTACCATTCAAAGAACGAGCATTCCAATTTAAAATATTTAAATTATTATTTGAATCCATTAGAAAAATGTAATTCAATAACAATTTTATTAGTAAACTTTACACCAACTAGGACCGCTTCATCCATTGGTTTTGAACATTGCATTAATCATTTGATTCAATTGTTCACTAAAACAAATTAAAATTTGAGGAAGATACGAAATAGAAGTTACCTGCGACGGCATGAGTATGGCTATTTCCATTTGTTTAAAATAATTTGAACGGTTACCCGTAGGAAGAAAATTCGATGGGGAGGAACTGAAATTACCTGGGACAAATCAAAAGATTCAAACGGTTACCCGACGGAAGAAATTTAGCTTGTGAAAGAGCATGATTATAATTTACCTGATGGACATGATTATTAAGCAAGCGCTCGTCAACTGATAAATAGGAATTGTTGGAGATTCTGCCTGGGAAAATCCAACTAGAGAAAACGTTGCCGTTTATCTGCCTAGTACGAGATTCAACGATTCGTTCGCGCGATGGGCAATCCCAAAAGTTTTACCTATGGTTGTCCTCTCAATTTGTCCATACATAGTTTTTGTAATACTCCTTCACAGGACAGACGTCCTTAGCGTGAGGTTAGCCTCCTTAAGTCATACATTTAGCATCCATGTGACAATGTTTGGTACCTTGACCCAACTTTTGGGATCGACGGCTAGAAACTTTCACCTTCCCCCTCCTAATGGGGTTTAGGCTCTGTTCTCACCCAACGGTCTATTACGGATGCACGTCTCGAGTGTGGTACAGAGAAAAAAGAGGAAAACGATTCTGTGCCTTGCCACCTTTATTTGGCTTGGGCTCCATTTCGGCTCTGGCTGCGATTTGTCTCTGTCACGTCACTTACATTTTGCGGCCAGTCATACGCCTGGGCCATGACATAAAAAGTCTAATTATGATAGATGCTCATGTGCTTGTTGATTCTCTGGACTCCAGTGCGCTATGTGCCATGCTCTTCGAGCGGACCGGTTCCGCGTTGTTCTTACTCCGTTGTTGGTCGGTAGAGTGCCGAAGTCAGCCCAGCGATTTCGGTCGGAGGATGGCGTCCGGTTCACTGGCGCTCCGACGACTCAAATCGGTGACTCGCTACGGACTACTCAGAATAGTCCCTGACGGTGGATCTATCCTACTTCGACGAAGATTTCCCCGACGGCGGAAGATCTTCTGAATCGATGCTATCCGGGCAGGTGGAAACGCTCTGTTTAGCTTTCCGCAGTTCCGCTTTATTTCCAGTGCCTTGCCCAAAGCAGGAATTCCTTACCTCAGTATCGATGACGAGACTTTAGCTAGCAGACGCCTAGTACTGCTGCTGGGACCGCCTAAGTTAGGCATGATTCTCCCTATTGCCTTCTGTTCTGGTAGTAGCCTTCAGGATTTTGCACAGATAGACGAGTACCTGCATTCTGTGCAGTGCTGCGGCTATGGCCTCCCAGCTGGCGCTGTTGAATACGTTTTTCACATCTATTGTAACCACGGCGCAGTATCGATCTCCCTTCGTTTCTGCTTCGACGCATTCTCAGCACATCTGTTCGAATTGCGTCTATCGTCGATACTCATTTGCGGAATTCAAACTGCATTTTCGACAACCCGTGCTAACTCTCCGTACACTTCATCAGCCTGTTGAGGATGATTCTTTTTAGAAGTTTTTCGAGCGTATCCAGCAGGCAAATGGGCCTCCCAGTGGCTTCCCTGGCTTTGGCAGCAGTACCAGTTTCAAGATCTTCCATATTCCTGGGAAGTTGCCTTCGTCAAGGCACGTCTGCAACACCTTCATAAACATGTTCGGATATGCCAGGATGGCAGTTTTCAGAGCCACGTTCAGCTTTCTTAGATTTTAGGCTTTTTGTCGCTTCTAAAAGCTCGTCATTAGACTCTTGCCGGTCTATGGTACGTAAGATTTGGTTTGAAGGCGTTGATGAAGCCGTGTGCGGTTGGACTGATTTCAAGCAAAGAATAGCGAGCATTTCTATCAAGAATCGTTGTAGTGGATATTCATAGTGTTCTCAACAGGCGGATCAAGTAAGCAGATAAAACATACGAAAACTTTGTATATGACATCGTGGCCAAAGCAAGAATGGTGGACCTTACGGATGGAGCTATAATCAAATACGTCATCAATGGTATTTCGAACTCTCAATTAAGACTGGTGCTGAGTACTACAGGACACACATCCGTGGAGAGTTTGTTGGAAGCAATTCTTCGACATGAAAATCAAATACAAATGCAAACAGATAGAAATGCAAATCTTCAAGAACATATGCGGTCAAATGATGGTAACAGAAGTTGTTATAGTTGCGGAGAACGAGGTCATTTAGCAAGAATGTGCCCTCGGAAAGGTGGACTGCGATTTCAAGATGATAGGAATAATTATCGACAAAACTATGACGCAAGATATAACTTAACTCACTCAAGTAGCGATCAGCAAGTCAATGGTTTCGATAGTTTCCGTTATCCCGCTGGCCGTGGCGAAGGAAGATCTGGACATTAACGGTTTTCAAGAGGTGGTGACAATCGACAATTAGAGGGACGCTACTCAAATGCAATTTCTGCGGTAAAAGGAACAGATGCAATCCAAGGAGTAGCTGAAGCTGATTTTGAGCGATCTCGAGGTAGTATTGAGTATAGAGGTAGGAGTAGGTTAGAAAAAATATTTTTTCAAGATTTTCGAATTTTTATTGCTGTGTGCGTTTGAAATGCAAAATTCAAGTGCGGGAACACCAAACGCGGTAAGATTTTTAACAAGGAAAGCGAAGTCAACGATTGATTTTCTTTGCTAGGTTGGCGGTGATGTGGATCACGGTTGCCGGTATCCTTTGGTTACTTTGTGTTACCGCATTTGAAGTCCAGTTAGACTGGATTTGCACGTCAAACGCAAACAGCAATATAAGGAATGTGTAACATTTTTCGATACAGGTAGCCCAATTTGTTTAATTAGAAGTAGCGTTGTTCCTAGTTCAATTCAAATTTCAGAATATTCTGATAAAACGTTTTCAGGCTTAAATAATTCTGAAATTGACATTTTAGGGACATTTGATTCAGAAGTTGTCATTAATAATTATATTCACAAATTACAGTTTGAAATCGTGAGAGATTCTACCATGGAACCGATGTGCATTTTAGGAACGGACTTCATTAGAAGGAATAACTTATTAGAAGAATGAAGAACATAGGGGGGTTTTGAACGTGTTTGCAACTGAAAATAATTTTCGTAGCTCAGGCACTTTCTTGAATACTGATGTGGATAAACTAGATATAGGTGACGCTAGAATTCCTTTTAAATATATTACGGACATCAAATATCTTTCTAACAATGTATATGAAAACGGAATTGGACCAATAAAACCTAAAAATTCGTATTCTATGAAAATTGAATTGCAAAGCAATAAAACATTCAACTTTCCACCGCGTCGTTTATTAAATTATCAGAAATTAGAAGTTGAATCACAAATCAATAAGCTTTCACAAGAAGGGAATTCATCTTACGCTAGCAGAATAGTATTAGTGAAGAAGAAAGATAACTCTTGGAGGATGTGTGTAGATTATAGGGAGATAAATAAAATTACGGTTAGATATCCAATTACACATATTGAAGATCATTTAGATAGCTTACACAATAAGAAATATTTTAGCACTTTAGATCTTAAAAGTGGTTATCACCATCTATTAATTGATGAAAGCTCTCAAAAATATACAGCATTTGTGTGTCATTTGTGTCAATTTGAATATAAGAGAGTACCTTTTGCCCTATGTAATGCACCTGCAGCATTTATGAGATTTATTAACACAATTTTCAAACATTTGATTAAAAGAGGTGTGATAAGAATTTACATTGATGACATTATCATAGCAACCGAAACAATTGAAGAGCATTTAACAGTGATTAAACAGGTTTTTGAAATTTAAGTTGAAAATCATTTACAACTAGTGGTCCCGGCAAACTTCGTCTTCCTATCAAGTAGGCTGTTGAAAAACGCCATGCAAGTCCCGTGTAGAAAATGACAGATTAGTATTCTCCCGTTTTTCCCACTATCCCGAAGACTTTCCTAACATTTTTTTCGCACAAACACGTCGGAGCTCTGGACGAATTCAACAGTGAAAGAATCATGTAAGTCCAATCACCCGTTCTAAAGCCATTTCGTGACATACAAACACCATTCCATTTTTATTTATATAGATTACAATTGACGAAATGTAAATTTTTAAAATGTAATGTTGAATATCTTGGTTACAATGTCAATTCCGAAGGAATAAGGCCAAGTGAAAAGCATGTAGAATGTACAGGCGTTGCAGAATTCGCTCTCATTTGAGAATGAAGCACGATCAAAGCAAGCAAAGAAAAACATCCCATCTGTTGCGGTCCACGATCGTCATTGTATCGCAAGGTGTAACAAGTCTGATAAATGGAAGCAGCGAGCGAGAGCCCCAACGAGAGAGCGATGATAAAATCCCTTTTTCTCGCTTGTTTACCGTTGGGGATAGGTATTTTTCTTTACTGGCACGATAAACAATCCACGAACTTCCAATAACAACAGTTTCCCCCAGGCTTGGAGCATGTTTAGAGGGGTTTTATCATGCACTTCTATCCCCCCAATCTGATCAAACTTGTAGCAGTATACGATAAACAGTCTCTCATAATGTGCAGCATGTTATGATAGTTACAGAGAGCGATACGTGAGAGATTCTCTCAATTTTCTCAGGATTCAATCCCTGAGAATGTATAAAAAAACTTTCCGATTCCTAAGAATATTCATGACGTACACAAATTTATTGGATTAGCAAGCTATTTTTGAAAATTTATTTCAAACTTTTCAGTGATTGCAAAACCTTTTTATGATTTATTGAAAAAGGATAAAAAAGATTTCAGTTTAGGAAAAGAGGAAATTATTGCTTTCGAAATTCTTCGTGAGAAACTTACAGCTGAACCAGTTTTGAAAATTTATTCGCCTTTTGCTCTCGGATTTGGTGGTGTCTTAATGCAAGAGCAATCAGATGGGGTTCTGCATCCAGTAATGTATTATAGTAAGAAAACAGATTTACATTAATCAAAACTTCACTCTTTTGAACTTGAAACATTAGCAGTAGTGAATAGTATAAAAAGGTTCCACATTTATTTACAGGGCATTAAATTTACCATAGTTACAGATTGCATTGCACTTAAAAAAACCTTAAATAAAAAGGACATAAATGCAAAAAATGCTCATTGGGAACTTTTCTTATCTGAATACGACTATGACATCATTCATCGTAGCTCTTCTAATATGAAGCATGTATACGTTTTATCTCGTTTGCCGATAATCTGTGCTTTAGGAAGTAAAAATAATAACTTTGAAAGAGCTTTATTGGCTAGCCAGATGTTAGATCCTAGAATTAAGGAAATAAGAATTCAGTTAGAAAATAGAGAAGACAAAAATTTTGAGTTGCGAGATGGAGAAGTGTATAGGAAAAGCAAAGACAATAAATTATTATTCTACGTTCCTCAAAACATGACAAACCAAAGATGTATCATGACGACTTTGGACATTTTGGAGTTGAAAAAGTTTACGATTTAATCAATAAATCTTATTGGTTTCCGAACATGAGAAAGCAAATTAAAAAATATATTAATAACTGTTTGAAATGTATCATATATTCCAAGAAAAACTTCAAAAAGGATGGTTATTTGAGTATAGATACATATTGATCATTATGGGCCAGTAACTCTTAGGAATTGTAATTACAAATACATTTTTGTTATAGTGGACGCTTTTACAAAATGTTTAAAATTATATCCTTATATTGTCAAAAATAAAAAAAACGCTTCCTTATAATCGTTATGTTGTGAGTGATATTGACGGTATTCAGCTAACGCGTTTACCTTTCACAAGAATTTTCGATCCTGTTAATATGAAGGTATGGGATATGAAAAATGAATTAAATGCACATCGGGGCGATGTGGTTGTCAGGATGGCCGTGCTGTAGGAGTTTGAAGTAGGCAATACAATTATTAGGAAGATCATAGTAGGCTTTCAATAGCAAATTAGGATCATTTCTCAGTAGGGGAAGGGGTGGTAAAATGAACACCTTAAGGATATCATCTTGTTTCTAATAGTAAAACGAGGAATTTTTGTAGTTCTATAGCACAACATCAAAGGTGGGGATGTTATCTAAAGCAGCGACACGAATTCAGACTAAAATAGCTAAATTTTCACATATTTTTATCGCTAGCAAAAAACGATGCAAATGTTCATTTTACCTGCACATGTGGGTAAAATGAACAGCTATTGGTGGTAAAATGAACATCATACAATAAACGTGAGCAAAACAAATATTTTTTTAAAATTTTTATTGCATATGCGAAAATATATCCATTGAGGATGGTATCACATTCAAAAAGAAATTAAAAAATATCAGAACTGACATCATATCATAACGATATTCACCTCACTGAAATACCTCAAGACCTTCGAGCGAAAAGTTACGTCAGTTCTAATCTTTAAAAATGATTTTCTAAATTCTTAGTTTTCGTTGAAATTTTACTTGAATTGACCTCCATATCAACCCGATCACACCGATTTATGCTCTAAATTGTCCGTGCATGATAAAAATTAATTGAAATTCGATTTTTTTCGGTAAATGGCATGGTGTTCATTTTACCACCCCTGTTCATTTTACCACCACTTCCCCTTCTTCTTCTTTCTGGCGTTACGTCCCAACTGGGACAAAGCCTGCTTCTCAGCTTAGTGTTCTTATAAGCACTTCCACAGTTATTAACTAAGAGCTTTCTATGCCAATTGACCATTTTTGCATGTGTATATCGTGTGGCAGGTACGAAGATACTCTATGCCCTGGGGAGTCGAGAAAATTTCCAACCCGAAAAGTTCCTCGACCGGTGGGATTCGAACCCACGACCCTCAGCTTGGTCTTGCTGAATAGCTGCGCGTTTACCGCTACGGCTATCTGGGCCCCTCACCACTTCCCCTATGACATTCATTAATCCTCGAGACGCCAAATAAACAAGATCCATTTATAAGAAGCTCTCTGTATTTTGTACTTCATAAGCTTGATCTTCCGTTTGAGTGCAGTTCTAGCTACTCGAAAAGCCGTCCTTCTCTCCATTCCGTCCCTGCTCTTTGAGTCCACTTTCTGACCCTTACATGGTGCCTCAACGGATAGTTCTTTGTGAAAGGCTTTCTTACGGCCCCCACTTACGCTCGCTAGTTATTCTACCCATTGTTGCCGCAGGGTTCTGCTAACAAACTGTCCAGTTCATATTCATCGGCAGGAGTGCAAAACGTAACGTCAATTATGGATAACCCATCTATGTCTCCGAAATGTGCTAACGGAGCCTTCATTGAACAATCGTACGTCTAACTTCGCTATGGCTTCCTGCTGGATGTATCCTTTAGCGTTGGTCACTCTGCTGCCCCACAATACATCCCAGGCATTGAAGTATTTTGCCATGAGTATCGGCTTCCTTTCGATCCGCTTGTCAGCTAGCTGATTCACCATCTGGCTGAACTGCTTCAGCACTGGAGGTGCATAAAACAGCATACAACGACACCATTGATTTTGGCGATGACGAAGCATTTATCTGAAAAGTCCACCTTTTCCCGAATAGCAAATCTGCCCATAATATGTATCGCAGCCGTTCTCGTTCTATTCGCCACCCAGTTGCCAGTATCAGGTGGAACATATTTTCTGTCGTCGTTGACTGCCACAACAGCTGCTGTGCGGCCACTGCGAGCTCAGATTGTTCTGAGTTATCTCCATTAATATTGACGTTTTATCGCTCTACGTGCAGTCTTTCACAAGATGACACATTCCTCAAAAATTCCAGTACATTTTGGATCTGTCCGGCCCGTTGCAAGCGCCTGCCCGGTGTCCAAAGCTTACGCACTTTAAACATTTTTCTGCTTGCTTGTTCAATCGCGGAGCGACTCTCAATCGGCATTTCGGCCATCGAATCGACACTTTGCCTACCTCCAATCCCTTATTGGCAGAGATCACCGTCAGACGAATCATCGTTGTTTGTGTGTCTCCATGCACCTTTCTCAATCGGATCTCCATTTGCACGTCGCACAGTGGCGCATGGCCGGACAAAACCTCAAAAATTCATGTTCTCAAAATCACTCGTCAATGTTTTTTATAGACTTCTATACTATTGAGCGACAATTTCTCAAAGTTTGAGATTGATCTGTTCTGTTTTCAATTTTTGGCAGCATCTTTAGTGTGGGAAAGTCAGCTAAGTTGAACTGCTCGAAATTCATCAACTATGATTCACCTAGCAAACATCAAACAGCTGTATCTCAACGAAATCATAACCGATTGAGGCTCAATAGGTTCCATTTGAAAGCGTAGTTATAAGCCTTAGTTTTGGCTATAATTATATAAATTTTAACATATCAAGTTGTTATTTGTAGCAAAAAAGTTTCAAACAATCTTTCTCCAAAATTTTGTTAAATTTTCAAAACTTCGTACGTTTTATGTGAAGTGTTTCGGAAAAATGAGTTACTCACTATGAAGCAGCTAATGATCCATACTTTCAAACGTGCAATAGTTTTTCTTGCCCCTCTTTGCCCCTAGAGGTGAAAATTCCATTTTCATTTTATATTATAATTCATCGATTTCATCATTCAAATCTATATTATTTGTCATAACTCGTTTGAAACTTTAGTGGAATTACTAAAAGGAAGTTAAATTTGTATCTCTTGTTTGGGTTTATCCACAAATTTTTGCATTACAACAAAAAAAATTGTAGTAATAGCCTTTTTATACGATTAGATGAAAAAACTTTATTTGGACCAATTTCACAAGAAAATCGAATTTTCAATTTGACTGTTATTTCCAACGGGATGATATCAGGTATGCAAGATAATTATTAGATTACCATTATCAAGCATTTTGAGACGTATTTGAGGTTTTGTCCGACCTTTGTATGAAGGACCGCCACTGTGCGTCGCTTAAGTTACACTGTGACTGTAACTGCACCTCTCAGCTCTTCTTCTGGTGTAATTTCGTCCAGAGCCTTGCAGACATATACAATATCCGGGCATGGAGCTTTCACTTCTGTCTTATTACCCAGCGATTGAGCCATGCGCTTCTGAATAGCTAAACTGTCCATTGTAGGATTCTCCTTCAACTCATAGAGCATCTCACCTTTTTAGGTACGTCTGCCTTTGATCACGTTTTCGCCCAGATCCCTTAAAATCGGGTATTCTCTGATGCTTTGCGTACATCGTAGCATCGTTAGCATTGCCGAGTACGGCGTCCCTCTTTGGCGGCATCTGCCGAGTTTGAGGCTTTTCTTTCTTCTTCTGCTACATTTTTTGTACCTCCGTCCACTTTTGCTGATTTAACTCCCTTCTGTCAACGACTCTTGTCCACTCTTTCTTCCGTGGAGTGGCGTTCGTACTGTGCATCTCTTGGAGTGTCGTCCCTATTTTTTGCCACATCTGCTTCTTGAACCCACCTGGTCTCCCATCTCTCGGCGAGGTTCTGCTTCTCTTTGGAGTCATGGAAACTGGTGTGTTTTCCACCCCCACTGACCTGTCTTTCGATCACTTATCCGATGTAACAGCGAGAGCAGCTTTAGCTGTTTCGGCTCTCACAGCTGCCGTATCTTTCACCGCCGATGAGAGGGCCTTTCGGATCCGTACGATCATGAGCTTTATCTCCTTGTGGACGTTGTTTCTATTTCTACGTAACTGTGGAGTTCCTCTGCAAGGCACTTCGCCACCACTACCATTGTGGAACTGCGTTCAATCCACTGCACTCTGGATTCTGTGGTTTTGCGTCTTCTGTCGTTGCTGCTACGGCTATTACTGTCCATACTCCTGTTGCTACTGTTGCAACAGTATTAGAAGGACCTCTACTGCTGTCATCGTTGGAGATGGCCTCAGTTAACCACATTCACTGAGTTGTTGTTGTTATCTCATGTCATGCTGTAGGCCCACTCCAAACCGCTATCCCTACCCATGAGAATTTTTTTTATGTATAGTTAGGTACAAAAAAGCTCCAAAAGCCTGGCCTGTTGTGTGTTAGCACGGTGTGGGACTCACGTTAAAAAAAACTTTCCCTACTGCTCCTGTGCCTCGAGCTTCCCCGGAACTACCATCACGCAACTTCATCGGGGGAGGGTTATGCTCATGCACTTCATCAATCTCAGCCTCTAGCTGTTCTGCTAGTTTAATTTTGATGTTTAATGTCGTCAAAAGCGCTGCTCACTATGACATTTTTACGGTATCGCTATGACCTTTCGTTTTGCCCAATGGGCGGTTGAAGATCTCGCCGGGGCTATGGACAGCTTTCTGTGCGACGACGCATATTTTCCTTGGGCTGGCCTCGCGTCAGAGCCCTGTTGAACTTCTACTGGATGCTCATGTGCATTTCGTTGCTCTACGACGACTCGTTCTTCGCTGCTGTGATCGAGTTTTGCTGCCGAGGTTGGTCCATCGATTCCAGTTAGAGGATGGCTTCCGGTTGCTTGGTAAATGGCTGGGCATAGCGTACCATTGGTGCCTCGCGTACCTGAAGGAATAAAATAGACCCATCTGTGTGGTCCTTAGCCTACTGCCAGCAACTCCTATTAAGGGTATGCGAAATACCGAATGATTCCGTCAAACACGCTTCGAAACGAAATTCCGCGGAATTCCACGGAATTCATACAGGCGGAATTTTTATTTTACGATTTCGTTTCGTTTCGCCAAATTAAAAAAATATTTCCGCGGAAAATTGAAAACAAACGGAATAAAACGGAATTTCGCGAAATTTCGAGTTTCGTTTCGAACAAAAACGGCATATCATACGCTACTATTCCTATTTAGTATATCGCCCATAGAAATGTTAAAAAAAAACTTTTAGCAATATTATCGCGGGTCAAGAGTCCTCAATGCACACTGGTCCAGGAAGCTAATTTAGGCGGACATGAGGTTTTCGTCAAGATTTATTGAGTTTAGAGCCATAGTTTATTCTGATAATATGTTCAGAATTTTCAGTACTACAAAATGTACGGAACAAAAATTTTTTTACGGTGATCGCAAGAGTGACGCATACGCCAACTTTTTTATTTTAACGAATCGTGAGTTGGTATATTCAGCAAAGTTGTAGCAAATGATCATAGAAACAACTTTGCCGAACAAACTTTTTCTCGGTTTTGCTTCAGTGCCGAGATAATTAAGTATTTTTAATAAAAAATCGTTTTTTGCTCTTAAGTGTTTTATTTTTTAGTTTTATTGGCCTACTATGTTCTACAAAGTTTTCATACTTATCATTTGCTACAACTTTGCTGAACATACCAAAGTTGTATTTCTTATGGTTTTCATGTTATTTGAGATTTTCATCTTAAAATTAGCTATTTTGTATGCCTTGTATCTCAACTATGAGCACCTCAAAAAAATATATCTTTCCACCAAATGATTTTGCAGTCTTTCAAGTACCTGTGAGCAAAATTTGGAGAAGATGATATTTTTCTATCTCGTTTAAAATCTATTTTAATAATAGACGATATGAGATAAATCCATATTTATTGAATATTCATACATGTTCAACTCACAAAAGTCATGGCTACCTAAGCATATCAAACCAAAAGTAACACGTGTATTTATATAGGAATATAAAGTACATCGTTTTTCAGTTGTTTTCGATTAACTTGGAAGCTTCTGCAAGAAATTCATCGTCTTTTCCTCTTCCTGTATTTAATCTATTCCTAAGCAAGATCACCGGGTTGAAAGTCAACATAAGCCACTTCCGTGCAATAGTTGTAGACGTATCAGTTAATGTAACAGCATTCTAAAGGATCGCCACGAAAAGCCCTCGAAGGAAGGTTAGGGCTGAGACTGTACGAAGCTCTTCCAGCTGGTAGGAACTCAAATGGTCGTAACACGGCATGCCGCTTTTTAAGGGAAGTAGATATTGTATATTTCTTTCACTACTGAACTGCGAAGTGTGGCCTCATTAGTCCGAAAGTGTGAATAAAAGTGAGGGATTGCATTAAATCCTGTTGGTGTCTTCAGAGCACTTATTCTTCGATTTACGAAGAATAAGTCGATTTGATTCAATTGCGCACTTATGTTAGCGTTTCTGCACTTGTAATAACTTCTTTTCACGGATCTCAATCATTTTGAAAGTGGTCAACTTTAATCGGAAGATTAACGAGAAGGCATTTGAACCGTTTTTGTCAGAAACGTACTGTTAGTATCGCCAGTTCTACGATTGGTATGTACTCTCTTCAACGGTGCAAAAACTACTTTCGCATGGAGTGATGTTGTCCGGCATGCCGCCGAAGAAGCATAAAAAATGCGGAATAAATCCATCAGAAGATTCGATTCGATCGATGAATTTCTTGCAGAAGCTTCCAAGTCAATCGAAAACAACTGAAAAACGATGTACTTTATATTCCTATATAAATACACGTGTTACTTTTGGTTTGATATGCTTAGGTAGCCATGACTTTTGTGAGATGAACATGTATGAATATTCAATAAATATGGATTTATCTCATATCGTCTATTAGTAAAATAGATTTTAAACGAGATAGAAAAATATCATCTTCTCCAAATTTTGCTCACAGGTACTTGAAAGACTGCAAAATCATTTGGTGGAAAGATATATTTTTTTTGAGGTGCTCATAGTTGAGATACAAGGCATACAAAATAGCTAATTTTAAGATGAAAATCTCAAATAACATGAAAACCATAAGAAATACAACTTTGGTATGTTCAGCAAAGTTGTAGCAAATGATAAGTATGAAAACTTTGTAGAACATAGTAGGCCAATAAAACTAAAAAATAAAACACTTAAGAGCAAAAAACGATTTTTTATTAAAAATACTTAATTATCTCGGCACTGAAGCAAAACCGAGAAAAAGTTTGTTCGGCAAAGTTGTTTCTATGATCATTTGCTACAACTTTACTGAACATTCCAACTTACGATTCGTTAAAATAAAAAAGTTGGCGTATGCGTCACTCTTGCGATCACCGTAAAAAAAATTTTGTTCCGTACATTTTGTTGTACTGAAAATTCTGAACATATTCTCAGAATAAACTATGGCTCTAAAATCAATAAATCTTGACGAAAACCTCATGTCCGCCTAAATTAGCTTCCTGGACCAGTGTGCAATGTTGAGCATGAGCATGAGCACAGATGACCGTACAATTCGTAGTTGTTACTCTGTGATTGGCCAGAACAATCGAAGTTGCACAGAGATTGAATGAATGGGGCTTGGGATTAGATAACCATTCTCAAAGTGCACAAATCGAGAGCTCAAATGTTAAAGTTAATAACGGCACCGGCCACGTCCTTACGGCCATCGGGAAGGGAAGTATTGTTAGTAAGACAACTATTGTTACTTAAGACCGAAGAATCTTCTGCATCTTCACAGCTATCATGGAAAGGATATTGGGCTAGTGGGATAAGGATCTGGGAGTCACCTATGGTTGGTAATGCGATCCATGATATATTCACGCCTAACCAAATCCGTGGTATAAATCGATAACAGCATTGTTCGACAAACCACTATCTGTTTCTTTAGATATGTGCTCTTGATATTTTGAGGTATGCCTTCTATTTATTTTCACTTTGAACGAGGAAGATGCGTACATTATTTTATATGTAAAAAAACAAGCTTTTATAGCGTGACAAAATTTATTTGGTACCCAATTAAAAAATGCATTTTTTCAGAATGTTTAATATTAGGCATCGCTGATTACAAGTATCGGATGCAAAATACCGCAAGGCATTCACTTAATCTTTACAACAATGGAACCGACATCAAAATTTCAAAATTCTATAGTTTCAGTTAATTTTGATGATTTTATTTTAGAAAAAAAAATCACTATAATCAAAAATTCATACATTTATTATTTTGAATTTAATGATGGTTAAGGATTTAGGTTTAAAATTTGATTTGGGTATCTAGGGTACCATAAAACGGGGTAACTTTGATAGTTTTTTCGAAGAAAACTTGAATATTTATGCATGCTGTTTTAAAAAATTATAATTAATATTTTTAAAACAAGTGCTGGTATTATAACTATCGATTGCAGTTGATAGATCATCAAAAAATTTATTCTGAATGAAAATATAATTTTTCATATAATCGAAAGTCGGTTTTCTGTTTTGGGGTAACTTTGATAATCGAACAAAATTGAATGAATTACGGAACATTTATAGGGCTTTGCATACCTCTAGGCGTTTAACGCTATATGGAAATTTCTGACTTCGATTACAAAAATGGTCCCAGTTTGTAAAAATGGTATTCGCTAAGAGATTTGAGACCGAATTCATGTTCTACTACAAATAGGCTGTCAAGAATAAGTGACGAACTCATTATGGCTTCATCAAATAGTGATCGTAAAACAGATTGTTTGTAAGCTTTTAAAAAATGCTTATAAATTTTTATTATTTGTATATAAATACTCAAATGTACTTGATTCCAACGAAAATAGCTTTGACGTGAAGTGTCATACTAACACTTTTTACTTTTGCATTCGTTTTGATTAACTGATTAACAGAAACTTTGTTATTTCGTTTAGTATGTTATTGGTCTCGCACTATCAACGTTACCCGCCTTATCAAAGTTACCCCGTTTTACGGTATTTCGAATTGGAAAAGCACAACATTATTTTTTGCGAGAAACCAATGAATAAAATTTCGCTCAGTGAAAGACGAATTGTCTGAACGAAGATGGATGAAATTTTCACTCTAATTTGGAGTTCCTCAATGCTATGTTGTCCACGTTCAGAACTTTATTCATAATTTTCAAATAATTTTTGAAATACTTTTAAGTTTCAAATTTTATTGATAATTTGATTTTGAAGTTAGTTTTAAACCAAGAATCTTAAAATGACATAATCTCAAAACTCATCAAAAACCCAATTCTCGCAGAAATCGTTCAGAAATTATTTCACAGATTTTTGAATACGCTCATTTATCCAATATTTGCTCAAGAAAATTACCGGAAATACCTCTGAGTCCTCTCGTGGTGTAGGGGTAACGCGCCCTATCTAATGAACAGGGAGTCGTGAGTTCGATTCTCACCAAGAAGACGTGTAACATTATAAATTTCACATCCATTTTTCCATTTGATCCAATTGCAAAATATATGTAATGTTTAGTTTTTCGGTACATTATTTCATATTTAATGGAAGTTAGTAACATAACATCACCTCTGCATGGTTTTAAATAATATTGTAAGGCATATCTAAAAATCAAATCGCTTTTGGGCTTAACTCAACATTGTTGAGATTGTTCAAAATGTTAGAGACTACTTTTCGATCCAATCCTTAGTTGTAACAATTTAAGAACATCCACCTATCCCCTTGAGCGTCATAAAAAATGTATAAAATATTTTTTTCAAACAAGACATGAGACATGTGTAGGTAAGTCCTTGAAAGTCATGAAAGCTTCCAACGTGAAAAGATCCCAAACCGGACCGGGACTCAAACCAGTCACATTCAGCATGGTTTGGCTAAACCGTTTAAGCAACTGATTTTGCGCTGCGGTAAACAATGCGCGTTTGACTGAAGCAGTCAAAATATTTTCTTTTGGTCTTTTTTACAGTATTATGAAATTAAAATAGAATTAAAAACATTTTTTACAAGATTTTGCAAAAGTGCTCAAATTACTCCCCAGGGTCGCAACGTATGATGCGTATACTGTAATTGAGAGAAAACCGGATAGTTTATTGCAGATATGGGAACTTGTCTATTTTCGGTAGTATAGTTCTCTTCGTCATGGCATTTATTTGTCACCCAAATCGACTGCAGTTTAGTAGATGCACGTAATACAATTGAAATTATGTTAAGCCCGATGGGTTATAAAAAGACCCTCCTTCCCTGATAACGCTATGTTTATATACCAAAATTACCATTACACAAAAAAATTTCGCGGTATATTCAGAAAAATTTCGTTTCGTTTCGAAATATTTCGTGAGGATTTGAATTTCGTATCGGTTCTTACGGAATATTTCAACTATTCGTTTCGTTTCGCTTCTAACAGTTTTGAAAATTCCGCATATCGTTTCGTTTCGTATCGCCATTGAAAATATTCATATCGCATACCCTTAACTCCTATCCCTACTTCCTCACGGTACTGGCCGGGGTACGAGTAACCTTGGGGAAGATCTGGTAACCAACCCCCGAAGGGAACTTTGGTCGTATGCTGACAGGGAAGGGGGGGGGGGGGGTTTGCTTTTGCTATTGCTTCTGCAAACCTTGAGCGTTGTACTCCATGTTAGGAGCGGCTCACAACAGCATCTGTTTCCCATGTCAGGGGCGGCTGATCATCGTCCGAGTGCCAGAGAAGGATTCTAAGCTTAACTGCACACTATGGCCCTCCAAACATTTAGGGGAAATGGTCCTCCGGAAATATAGGGGGTTGGTGTCAGGCCCTGCAAGCCAGCCGTAAAAAAATCAAGCAACGAATAATTAACGAGAGAATGCGAACCGGGTCAATCGGCGACGTGAAGGGACTAGCGATTGGAAGCTCGGTACGTAGAACTGTAAATCTCTCAACTTCATCGGGAGCACACGCATACTCGCCGACGTGCTGAAGGACCGTGGATTCGGCATCGTAGCGTTGCAGGAAGTGTGTTGGAAGGGATCAATGGTGCGAACGTTCAGAGCTGCGGCAACACACACGAGCTGGGAACAGCTTTTATAGTGATGGGTGATACGCAGAGGCGCGTGATCGGACGGAGGCCGATCAAGGCGGTTCTTCAACTTAACCATAATAAACGTGCACAGCCCTCACTCCGGAAGCAACGCAACGGCTTCGTGCCGTGAGCCGAGATGTACAGGGATAAGGATGGGAGCATTTTGACGGACGAGCGTGAGATGATTGAAAGATGGAAGCAGCACTTCGACGAACACCTGATAACGTAAGAAATGCCTTCGTCAGTGCTGCCGGCAATGGAAACCAATCAGCCCACACTTTGAGGGAGGTCAATGGTGCCATTCACCAGCTCAAGAACAATAAAGCTGCTGGTAAGGATGGTATCGGAGGGTTTCGCCTGAAACGCGAGGCAGCTAAAGTTGGACTGGTGGTGAATGCGTCGAAGACAAAGTACATGCTAGCTGATGGGGCCGAGTGCGACAGGACTCGCCTAGGTAGCAGTGTCACGATAGACGGGGATACGTTCGAGGTGGTCGATGAGCTCGTCTACCTTGGATCCTTGCTGACGGCTGACAATAACATTAGCCTTAGTTAGTCGGGCCTACTATGGCCTCCTCGAGAAGCTGCGGTCAAAAAAGAATCACGCCCGCACCAAATGTACCATGTACAAAACACTCATAAGGCAGGTAGTCTTCTACTGGCATGAAGCGTAGACGATGCTCGAGGAGGTCCTGCAAGACTTTAAGTTTCCGAACGCCGGGTGCTTAGGCGGCGAAGGATGAACCACGAGCTCACCCAACTCTACGGCGAACCTAGTATACAGAAGGTGGCCAAAGCTGGAAGGATACGATGGGCAGGGCAAGTTGCACGAATGTCGGACAGCAACCCTGCAAAGATGGTGTTCGCTACGGATCCAGTTGGTACGAGAAGGCGTGGAGCGCAGCGAGCTAGGTAAGCGGATCAAGTGCGTATTAATTTGGTGAGCGTGGGGCAGAACCGAGGATGGAGAGATTGGGCTACGAACCGAGTTTTGTGGCGTGCAATTGTTGATTCAGTGTTATCTGTTTAGATGTTAATTAAATAAATAAATAAATAATGATACTTAATAGTGGAAAAGTTTATTTTGAGATATGTGTTTTATGTGAATTCGACAAAAGCTTCCAATATCTGTAATAATTTTCCGTAATAGCAAGAGATAATAGTTTCAGAAATAATATAGTACCATTGGAAAGATTTATAGTATTTACTACCCGGTAAGTACTGTTAATAATATTAATCTCATTAAATCTGGGTAATTTAACCCCGTGTGAGTGCACATTGAACCACTTTGCCCTCTCGTTGCACTGGCTGGTCGGTCGTTTCGAATTGAGCCACGCCGCGAGCGAAATTGACTTGACCGAGCGCGCAATTAGTTGAATCTAATCTAGAAATCAATGGCAACCATCTAATCGATTACCATTAAAAGGTTCAACGGCGACGACTACGACGACTTCGCGTTGGTTGTCGCGGTCTGCTCGAGTACGTGATCAGGCACTGGCAATAATAGCGAGAGCATGTACTACAATGCGACTTAATAGTAAATGGTGCCCTCCGCGATAGAGATCAAGTCCGGTCACATAACTTTGCGCTATATTTAAGTATCACGTTTCAGGGTGTCCACGTCGTGTCCACTTTGGTTGTCGCTTTTCGTTATGAAGCGGGTAGGTTCAGACGTACATATGGGCAGGTCGCATAGAAGTCCAGTTTTCAAAAGAGCTGACAAAAATCCAATTTTGAAACACGTTTTTAGTTGACAAACAAATTCAAACATGCATCAAGAATATCATATAATTACAGTTACAGTTGTGATTGGAACAAACGCAAAACAAACAACAAAGCTTTTTTTTTCCTTTTTTAAGGAAGTTAAGTTAAGAAAGTTAAATGTATGAAAAATAGCAACTCTGCTCTAGGAAAACCAAAATATAGTGACTTTGCTCAAAACAGGGCCTGCAATCTTAAAACATGTTCCATAACACTTGTCATGACCAAAACCTGCAAAATATTAATAATGCATAATTTTTGCCATGATTTTTTTAAAATCTGGACCCCTGTGAGTCAACCGGTGGGCTGTTTCGAGCCTCAAGTGGGTTTCACCCAAATTAATCGGCTGGCTTCGTGGCGTCCTTTCACCCGTTCGTTTCGTCGCCCAAATTGGACTGAGCCGATTTTTGATGGGGGATGGGGCGTACGAATGGTTAATCGATGCAAATCGTTTATTGACGGTCAATCAAGGCATACCTACCTACCTACATATGGTCGTGCCTAAATGTCAAAATCCATCCATCTGATTATCCGGCTGTAATGGGCACTAATTTGAAAGTATTTCTGGTTGGTGTTTTGGAGGTTTCCAGTGAACTATACTGAAGTAACCATAAGCATTAATAATGAGCTCTACATCAGATAAATGCATACAGAAGCTTACAAGCATTAGATAAGCACTTTATTGACTCTATATTCGCATATAGGGAAAATTCCGCATATTTTATGTCGAAATCAGAATTATACAACTTTGGTGACCTGTAACTCAAAATTGCGACGTATTAGAACATTTCTAAGAACAGTAACCCCAAATTCACAAAAGACACAAGAAAGCTATCCGGTCGACTTTGTCAAAGTCTCTTGAATCACATAACTTTCATCACGATACGCCAATATATTTGCATTATCAAAAAACCCTCTATGTCAAGAATTGCGTTTTAATAGTGTAACCATAATCCGTGTTCCGGGGGGAGAAAGTGATGACATGAAACAGCCCATGTCTGTCGCTTATTAAATATTAATATCCCCGATTTGACACGATCCGTTACCACAGTACCGGCTTGGCATGCATAATTCATAATGGGATTGCAATGCAAATGATAATGGGGCACCAAACAACATAAGACCCTGAGCCGCATATCGTCGACAACGAAATAAGATGCCAAAAAAGTAATTAATTCGGAACAATCCATCAGCTGTGGAGCTATGTGCCTATCGAATCGAATTAACCAGCAGCCGTAGCGCCCGCATCAGTGACTGTTGGTTTGGTTGAAGCAGAAGTGGCAAGCATAATGAAAATTCAAAACGTGGCTGATTTTGGCACCACCTTCCGAGGCGTCAAAGTACAGTGACTCAAGGTCAAATTCGCACAGGGCACTGTTTTTACATCAAGTTGATAAAATTCTATGAAATGATATATCAAATTTAAAATTCTTTATCAATAATGAAAGTCATAGTCATTTCCGACGTATGAGAGTACATTTGGATAATATATAAGCTGACAAGTTTATAACTCAAATAATATTTTTTCAATATTTTTTGCTATACAACCCAGAAACAGTAAATAGGTTAACAAGACGGGATTGGTGGTCACATGGTTGCCGCTTATATTTCAAAAGCAGAAGGTCCATGGGATGAATTCCAGACCCGTCTTTTTCCTAGTACTTCGTGATTGTTTCTTTAACTTGCTTCCATTTTCCACGCTTAATCCACAGACAAACATACGTAACAGTTAGAACTAATCTTGATCCAAATCATACTCATGAGGATATGTACATTGTACGCCCAATGCTAAAATTAATGTATTTGGTCGACTGGCCAACAGATGGCGGTAGTGTGTGAACGTCAAATGTGAACAAAAATGGTGCGAGTGCTGCGGGTGGCGGAATAGCCACCTATCATATTTTTGAATCGACCGTTAAAAAGGTGGTCGATGGACAATGATGTTACGTCTTTTTGTCTGTGCTTAATCCATCACAGTTGATCGATTCGTTCATAGCATTACTTACTTTTGCTGGCTTTACGTGCTTCAAGACATGACCTGCGCCACAATGTTACGCCAATTAACTCGGTGTATGGCTGCTATCCTTCAGTTTCTTGATCGCCCCACACTTCCAAGGTCCTGCTCCACTTGGTCAAACCACCTAGCTCGTTGCGCTCCCCATCGTCTTGTACCGGCCGGATTTGAGGTGAACACCACTTTTGCGGGATTGTTGTCCGGCATTCTCACAACGTGTCCCGTCCATCGTACCCTTCCCAAAGCTGGACCTTCTGAATACTGGGTTCACCGTAGAGTTGCGCAGCTCGTGGTTCATCCTGCCCCTCCATACGCCGTTCTCACATACTCCACCGAAGATCGTCCTAAGCACACGTCGCTTGCAGGTCCTCTTTGAGCATTGTCCACGATTCATGCCCAGGTCTTATCAGCGTCTTTTACATGGTACACTTAGTACGGAAGTGAAGTTTGCCAGACCGCAAGGTCTTGTGGAGTCCGTAGTGAGCACGACTTCCGGAAATGATACGTCTTCGAATTTCTCTGCTGCAGTTGTTATCCGATGTTATCAATGATCCGAGGTAGACAAATTCGTCCACCACCTCGAACTCATCCCTGTCAATCATCAAGCACCTGCCAATGCGAGCTCTCTAACGCTCGGTTCCTCCAGCCAGCAGATATTTCGTCTTCGACGTATTTACCTTCAATCCAACCCGATCTGCTTCACGTTTCAGCCTGGTATACTGTTCAGAAACCACCTGGAACATTCTTCCGACAATGAAGCCCGCCCGTTCCATAACACCTTCTAGCGCAATATTGAACAGGAGGCTGGAAAGACCATCGCCTTGTCGAAGAGACGGGTCCGGTAATGCACCCGATACCTTCACACAGCACTGTACACTATCCATCGTTGCTTTGATCAGTCTAGTCAGTTTCCCGGGAAAACCATTCTCGTCCATAATCTTCCATAGCTCTTCACGATCGATGGTATCATAGGCCGCTTTGAAATCGATGAATAGGTGGTGCGTAGGGACTTGATATTCGCGACACTTTTGGAGGATCTGCCGCAACATAAAGATTTGGTCTGTCGTCGATCGCCCGTCCACAAAACCGGCTTGATAACTTCCCACAAATCTGCTTGCCAGTGGCGATAGACGGCGGAAGATGATCTGGGAAAGCACTTTATAGGCTGCGTTAAGAATGGTAATCGCTCGATAGTTCTCACATTCTAACTTGTTACCCTTTTTGTATATTGGGTATATTATTCCCTCCTTCCACTCCTCCGGTAGCTGTTCTGTATCCCAAATCCTGGCTATCAATCGGTGCAGACAAGTGGCCAACCTGTCCGGGCCCATTTTAATAAGTTCCGCTCCAATACCATCCTTTTCAGCTGCTTTGTTGTTCTTGAGCTGTTTGATAGCATCCTTAACTTCGCCTATTGTGGGAGTTGGCACGTCTCCCTCATCCGCCGTACTGATGAGACCATTCCTCCTGCTATCTTAATCTTCCTCCTCTGCGCCGTTTAGGTGTTCATCGCAATGCTGCTTCCACCTTTCAATCACCTCACGTTCGTCCGTCAAGATAGCTCCATCCTTATCCCGGCACATTTCGGCTCGAGGCACAAAGCCTTTGCGGGATGCATTGAGTTTCTTGTAGAACTTACGCGTGTCTTGAGAACAATACAGCTGCTCCATCTCTTCGCACTCCAACTCTTCCAGGCGGCGCTTTTTATCCCGGAATAGATGGGTTTGCTGTCTTCGCTTCTGTTTGCGTCGTTCCACGTTTTGACGGGTGCCTTGCTGCAGCATCATCGCCCGCGCTGCATTCTTCTCGTCCAAAACTGTCCGACCCTCCTCGACGATTTCCTTCCACGAACCCAACGGCACCTTCCGCTGCGTTGTTAATGGCTGCTTTGAGACTACTTCAGCAGTCCTCAAGAGGGGCTTCGGTGAGCTCTCCCTCTTTTGGCAACACAGTTTCAAGGCTTTGCGCGTAATCAGTTGCGACTTCGGGTAGCTTGAGTCGTTCCAGGTTGTACCGTGGCGGGCGTCGGTACCGAATGTTGTTCACAACGGAGAGTCGTTGGCGCACTTTAACCGTCACTAGGTAGTGGTCCGAATCGATGTTTGCGCCGCGATAGGTTCTGACGTCGATATGACCATGACCATGTTTTTGGAGGCGGCAAAATCAATCAGTCTGAGGCCGTTTTCGTTCGTAAGCTGGTGAGCGCTGAACTTCCCTATAATCCGTCTAAATTCATACTCGTTTATAGCATTTACCAGAATCAAAGACGGATAAAAAAAAAAACCGTTTCCATATGCTTCCATTTCTTTCATCATTGTAGCACGCCTTTCCTTGCGCCTGATACATCGGCAGTCTGCTAATCAAGAACAAGCCTCAAGTGGATTTCGGCTTTATTAACTTTTGGATCTTGTTAGTAAATTAATTAATAACAACAAAATAAATATATTCATGAATTCATCGAAAAGTTCGCCAATAAAATCATTAATGAAATATTTACTCTTTTCTGCAGGAATAATCCCTCGAAGAATTATTACAAAAAATAGTTTTAGAGTACCTAGAATATAAGCAGCATGTCCTCAACAATACTTTTACGGAATGTTTGAGAATGTTTTCTAAATGTTTCAGGTTTTTTCTTCAGTAACTTATCAAGACATTCCATTTGAAATGTTTTGCCTAGAATAATTCCACACTCAGGGATCCTCCTGAAATTTCTTTTGTTTGAAATTATGTCAGGAATTTAAGACAAAACGCGAAGAGAAACTCATCAAAAATCTATGCTTCGATACCTCTGAGAACTCAAACAAAATATTTTTTGGTGATTTCTTTTGAAGTTCTTCTGATCATCTCATTGTAATTCTCATACAATTGCTAAGATGATCAAAGGACTCCTACAGGAATGATCTCATATATTTTCCAAGACAAGAACATGTCCACGAATTTAACCGAGAACACCTCTGTTGGGGAACCGGTGAATTACCTCCTTCGACTGCCTTGGGCGGCTCCTCAGCACTCGACCAGATGGGGTAGGGTTGGTTTGAGCGAATCTACCTTTCCAAAGGTGTAATAAATCATCTTCCTGGATGGAATTTGAGGTACAGTTCTTCCTTCGTAATTATTAAACTACACAAATCACTTCCGGTTACAAAACACTATATTTACAAAAGCCACAAACTACACGGAATACATTTATTTTCGCTTAATTCTTGCATGAATTCTCAAAGCTAAACACAGATTCCAGATACCGTTGGTCGTGCGTAGGCCTATACTCGGCACGCGTGCGTTCTAAAACAACGATCGATATTGACTGGTGTAGATATGACTTAGATTTTACGCCTAAACCTGTAATCGGGATCTCAGGAAGCCGAATCATGGGCAGTGAGAATGAGACCCTCTCTTACTCCTCTAAACATCTCATGCAGCATATTCACCACTGCGATTTTGATGGTCAAGCTCTCCAACTATCTCCCTAACTCTCATCATCTCTCTTTGACCATCCATCTCGATAGGTAGCCACGAATGACTGTTTACACATCCCAGATCTATCGCCGTAAGCCTATCTAACCAAAACAACTTGTCTGCTGTCTGGTTTGCAGTTAATCTATTACATGTAGCAGACTGAGGTTCGCAGTTAATACTGTTGAGATCCAGGGTCGTAGCTGCAGGAGGTTTGAGGTATCCTACCCCACAACAATCTCCAAGCATTGCTCGAAAAACTTTTAAGATATCCTAGGATTTTTACCCTGAATGCTTCCTGATGGCTTCCGGTTCACTGGCGCTCCAACGACTCAAGCCGGTGATACGCACGTACTACTCAGAATAGCCCCCGAAGGTGGATCTATCCTACTCCAACGAAGATTTTCCCGGCGCCGGAAGACCTTCCGAACCGATGCTATCCGGGCAGATGCCGAGGTCGGTCCTGCGATTCCGGTGGAGGGAAACTTCCGGTTCACAGGTGCCCCGACGACCTATTGCCGGTGCTGTTTCGTGATCTACTCAGCTAGTCCCCGGCGGAGGATCTAGCATACCCCGGATCGCGTCCGATTGTCTCCTCTTATCAACTGACTAACTTGTCGAGTGCCGAGTACTCACCAAAAGCTGCCGACACCGTATTTCGTATTATGTCGAACCTCGGGCAGTCGAAGACAAAATGTTCTGGCGTTTCTTAAATCTCCATACACTCAGGACAGAATGGTGAAGACGTATGGCTCATTCAATACAGATACTGCTTGAAGTAGCCGTCACCTGACAGGAACTGTGTCAGGTGGAAGTTCACTTCTCCGTGTTCACCCAGGTCGATAGATTCGGGACCCACAGGCTGTTCCATTCTTGTTGCCACTTAGCCAGCGAACGAATTCTTGCCAACTTCCTCGTTTGCCTGGTTTCACTACGCTGATAGCAGTCGATGTCTTCGGACAGGATGATGCAGATTGGGATCATCCCAGTGATTACGCATGCCGTCTCCGACGATATAGTTCTGAAGGCGCTCACCACTCGCAGAGTGATGAGTTAGAACGCGCTGTTTAACTTCTTCCAATTTCACTTGTGTAATCCAGTAAACATATAGGCCTATATAATCTTGGATCCCCGGGCGGTTTTCCTGGCTTCACCAACAGTACCAATTTCTGAAGTTTCAATATTTCTGGAAATTGACCTTCGTCCAGGCATTTCTGCATAACCTTTTTAACCATATCTAGATACGCAAGGACCGCTGCTTTAAGTGCGTTGAGGATTCCATCCGGAACCGGGTCCTTATTTAGCTTCAGCGCTTTCTCCGCTGCTATCGTTGGAGGCCTGACAAACTTCAAAATTTTCTACCTCTTCATTGCCATATGGTGTGACCGGCCACATAGTAGGGTCGAGCTTTGGGAATAACCCTCCACAATGACTCTCAGGTTGTCCGCACACGTTTCGACCGGCGTTGACGGGCCCTTGATGTTCACCATTATCACTCGGCAGGCATCTCCCCTAAGATTGGCATCAGCTGCTGAAGCAGTTAGACCAAAGGCAAATTAAAACTTGGGTACCTTTTTCACTACCGAGGGACCAAATGCAGTACTAGAAGTGGTACCCGATCTGAGCCCGAGTGGGACGGAGCTGGTTAGGCTTGCTAAGCTTAAAATCACTTTTGAAAGTCACTCTGACCTGCTGGAATATATTTCTCCGCTCTTCTCGGACTTTATCGTGTCTCGCTCTCTAATATCGTCTCCAGGCGTTAAGACAAGCAGCGCGAAGAGTGCAGAGTCATCCTTGTCAGCTTCACCGCATCGAGATCCGGGATATCGCTGTCTTCACGAAGTGCTTCGTCATAAAGGCCCTTGTCGAAGGCCGCCTTCTTCCACTACTGCACGATAGTTGGTTTCTCGGTGTTGCCGCTCAGTCCAGTCAGCCAATAGTATAGCAGATTGCCTGGTGATTGCTATGGGATACTCCTCACTTACCATCCTGTTCATTTAGCCCACCAGCGATGGGCTACACCATGTTAGATCGATGATCGATTCTCGTCCATTTATCCTTAATGTTCCAACGGCACCTTCACAGTTGGAGATTTAGCTTTGTCAAGACAAGTTGGTCACTTTCTTCGTAACCTCCTTTTTCTTGTCACTTCCTTCACCGTGTTTCTGTTTCTCTGATCAGCTTCAGGTTTGCCATTATTCATCGCTTCCTGCTCCGTTCAGTGGGTAGTTACCCTGCTCGTTTCGTTCGAGCCCGTTTCTTCTCCTAGCGAGTCTCTTTCACGCTTCTTCGACGGCTTATTGGCATGTTTATTAGGGGTTTTAGGCGTGCCAGTTTCTACTTGTTCCGTAGCATTTCATAAGCTAAGGAAATACCAAGCTGATAAAATGCTAGGGTTGACTTCATGGGGTACCGTATTTAGAGCCAGATCGGGCGCAAGACAGGAAACATTCAACTGTGTCTTCTTCCATCGGCTAAGGTGGCGGATTTGGAACGTACACAAAGGCTTGAAAAAGTTTTAACGGGACGGGGACAACCGAACTATTAGCCTACTCGCCGTTTCGGGGAGGTGTAATAGATCCTTACAAGGGAAGTGGCTATCAGCTCTACATCATCGGTGTCTATACGTATTCTTTAATCGTGTTCATGTTAGTTGCGGCTAGTATACCGTAATCAGGATTTTAGTGGCATGCATCCTGATGTACTAGTTGGCACGCCAGGGGGTTAAGGCATTTTGAATGCGGTACCAATTCGCTACTTGCAGAAACCTGTGTTTTTTTTTTGTAGAAATTCAGCAGAGCCCACTGATGAGCCCTTACTACATCCTAGGTAGACCATGCTTGATCTGCTTGTTAAATGGATTAGAAGCTCGGCCATCTCTCGGAGGAAATGCCAAAGGTGGTATTCCATATGGCTGTATGGATGAGTTTTGCTTAGGAAAGGCAAGAATCCCAAACTTCCACCTCAAGCTAAAAGGAATATGCGACCGTGTGATGATAGTGCCGTTTCTCTACACGACAGATCTCCTTATAGCACCATAGAGTGCAAAGTTGAACAGTAAATTCGAAAGTGTGTCTCCTTGCTTCAATCCGACTAACGTCACATACGAGGTTGACACCTCATCTGCAATCCGAACACTTTATTTCGAAACATCCAGCGTTGCACTATTAGACCAATTAGTTTTGCCCGAAAACCATGTTCAGACATTATCTGCCACAGCTCATTTCTTTTCATTGAATCGTAAGTCGCCTTCAAATAATTAAATGGATTATGTGTCTGCAAGTATTAATTCCGCAATTTATCTTGAATTATTCGAAAGGAAAAAAATCTGGTCCGTAGCCGACTGGCCCTCACGAAAACCAGCTTGGTCCACGAAGGACTCCTGGAGCGGTCTCAGTCTGGTAAACAGGATGCGTGACAGTATTTTGTACGCCGTATTCAACAGGGTAATTCCTCTGTAATTGGCACACACCAGTCTGTGCCCTTTATTGTAGATTGGGCAAATGAGGCCATCGAACCGATCGGTAGGCATTTTTTCGTGCTTGAAAAACTCGACCGGGATATCGTCCCTTCCAGCAGCCTTACAGTTCTTCAACTTGTTGACAGCCTTTTTAACCTCTCCTTTGGCGTTGTGTCCACAGCTTAACCTTTTCCCTCAATACTCACCCAGTTTCTCGGTACATTTCCATTTTCGCCATTCAATAACTAGTAGTTTTTAGCTACTGAAAGTGCTTCGTATGTTTATGATATTGATTCACTGTAGATGACCGGTGATCGACTCGCTGGAAGGTGCCAGATGCCAATCACCACCGCGCAAGGAAAGGTGCCATTTTCCCGTGCTCATGCAATCTTCACTCGATGGACACTCTCCGCTCCAATGGTAATAACAATAATAAGCCGGCGCAACAACAGCAACAACTATCCGAAAGAAATATAAAACTTGCCAGCGGATTAATGGTAATTTAATAAGAAGTCTGTGCATCGCGCAATGGCAGAAAAAAAAAGGAAAACAACATTAAAAGCATATAATTACGGCTCAAATTAATTATAAACGCTCGTGAGTGGTACTCGGTCGGGTTTCATTTCAGTCTTTTTAAACTGATTTGTTGCCGTTCGGTACGTCCCCCAGACCATCTTCCCTCTCTTCTAGCCCAAAGAGTGCTTCAGCCTGGGCTCTTATCTCGAAATTAGATTCGAAATTGGATGATTCTTGCCCAATTATTCTCTCACCCTGCTCTGTACACAAATTGCGGCAGCCTCTCTTTGGCCGGTTGCTAATGACGCTGCTTTGGAAAATTTTGAAGTACGCCGGATTCTGCCAATTGCACCAAATGGCTTGGAGATAATGCCTGCTTCTGTTCAGCAGCGCTGGGGTCTGCTCCTTTGAACCATTTTTGTTGGATTCATACAGCTCTGGAACATCCATTGGGTTTAGAACAGACTTCATTTAGGTTTATATGGTCTTGGAATTTTCTCATTTCACTAGGTATTCCATGGTCATGCGATCCTGGTTTTGGTTATGCCTTGTTCAGACTACGGAGTTGTATCATGATACAAGCAGCAGCGTGATACAATTGTATCACGAAACCCGTTCACACGGGATATTATGGTGATATTGTTTGACAGCTGATATTATGATTCAACTTCTTTTTATTCTTACCAAATTTTGTTGATTACTATCTCTTTGCTAAAATCTTACAGCCCCGGAAGTTCCTCTTGGAAGTTTTTTCTAAAAATCCTCCACCTCCAGGTGTTCATCGAAAAAAATCGTGCTGTTTATTCCATCAGGAAGTTCCTCCGGAAGTTCTTCTGGGTAGTTTCTCCAGCAGTTCCATCTGGCAGTGTATCCAACAGACTCCTCCGAAAGTTCTAAAAGTCAATTCCTCCAGGAAATTCCTTCGTGAAGTTCTTTCGGTATTTCCCTTAGGAATTGTGATTTTCTCTATAATTTCCTTCGGAGTTTCCTTTAGACATTCGGGTTCTCCGACATTACCCGGAAAACCATTACCCGGAATGCAATTAACCGGAAGACCATTACCCGGAAAACCATTTACCGGAATGAACCATTTACCGGAAAACCATTACCCGGAAGGACCATTTACCGGAAAATTATATCTCCATTTCTCGACTTTTTTCATTAACGTCCTTCAAACCGTTTTATGGTCATTCATGTCAGTATGTTGACTTAAAAATATTTAAAATGACCACCAAGTATAGGGCCTTAGTTCAAAATACACAAGCACCAAAGAGGAGTCTAAGATATCTTTATACTTGATAATGTCAATATGCACCATCTTCATATATTTGCATTTCATAAATGATTCACCCTTCTTTTAAAAATAAGCTGTTCTTTCAACTTATCTTTTCAGCTTGTCTTAATTTTGCTACCACTATGTAACTTTACGTTTAATATTAGACCGTCGATTCTCCAAGCTTCCAAATGTTAATAAATAAGCAAGGATTAGAATTTTCAATACTTTTCGCCAAGTGTAAATTCGCCGAATGCCGTTTCCGCAAACGTCAATCAACCGATTTTAAATACCCCGTATATTCCTTTTTCTAGAATGACCCATTTTGGATCATCAGATATTCACCCTTCTCTATTTGGTTGGCGGTTCTTTCGAGTTCCACCGATCTCGGCAGTTTTGGCAAAATGTGTTTAGTCGAAAATGGCCAAATATCTTATAATTTGATAAACAAGAAAGAACATTGTTTATTACACTGGCATTGAATTTCGGGAACCGACATTCAGAATTATGACATTCGAAGAAAAATAGCGCAATCAATCAAATTCAAAGGAAAAGAAGATCTATTGAGGTTCCAAAAATGGACGTTACAATGGCGAATAGTGTCCCTACTCTCAATCACCAAGGAACTCTTAGTTTTCGGCTTGATTTTTTAGCTTTCCCCAAACCATAAAGCTGACACGAGAATTGAACTGTTGCTTCTCTCGCAAGATAAGTGTTTTTTTTATATGTTGATACAATATTAAAATTGGATTCTGATCTGTTTTAACGTAAAGGAATAAGAAAACCATGATAACTCCAAACATTTTTAAATGCTGAGATGTTCCATTTACTCAAATGCAACCTATCTTATTTGTTATGCTTTTTTCGATTTCGATTTATAATGATGGTACCTTCCAAGTAGTCTCAGATTTAAAAGAAAATTAATAATTATTATAATTCTTTCTATCCTTACCTGTAATATTTAGTTTTATAGCCTAAATTAAAAGACATAGTTTTCCGATCTATATCAGGCGATTCTTTTCTAATTATGTCGCCAATAAAATTACATGTTCAATCAAATATTGGTATCGTGATATTCGTTCACAGTTTAAATCTTACGTTGCGGCAAAGTGAAGTTATTCAGAAAGATCAAGCTGAGGTTGGTAGAATTGAATACCGCCGGTTCAAAATTATTTCTGGATGACAAATTTGACAACGTTTCAGAGCTAGAGTACTTACATACTTGACAAACTATGAACGAATGCAAAAATGGTCGGTTGACATAGGTTCTCAGCTATTAAGGCGAAGTAGGCCGTCATTGAAATTTGTACGCGTCGTTGATGATTGTTGCTTATTCATCTCACGATTTCGAATTAAAGAAAATCAGTTGGTTTTGCACTGACACAGCTGAAAAAGTATCAGCATACTTTATGCATGTTAGCGCGTACAGTGATACTTTTTCAAGTCAACATAAACTATCAAGACTGAGTTTTATCACTTTGAAGAGCAAGCTGAAAAGTCATCATTGTTGTCAAAACGAATGACGGGCTATTTAGCCTTAACTGTAGAAATGCTCCTAGAACAGCTGAGAAGCAGGGTTTGTCACAGTAGAGCCATAACGCCGGCAAGAAGAACAGCATATTTGGTCCACAGCTGTTTGAAGATGTCTTTTGAAATAGTGTTTATAGAAACCGAGGGAGTCGAGAATGTCCATGGTTAGAGTGACAGAATTTGTGCTGCGCATCAATGAAAGGTCGTCGAAAATGAAAGATTTGGCTTTCCGGGTAATGGTGTATTCCGGTAAATGGTACGTTCCGGTAAATGGTTTTTCCGGGTAATGGTACATTCCGGTAAATGGTCTTCCGGTAAATTGCATTCCGGGTAATGGTCTTCCGGGTAATGGTATAGAATCAGACATTCGTTCGTAATTCCCCGTGGATTTTTTTCAGAATTTTATTTGGACTTCCCTTCGGAATTTTGATTGGAATCTACTTCAGAATTTTCTTTGGAATTCCCTTTGGAACTTCCATCGGAATTTCCTTCAGAATTTACTTTTGAGTTTGTTTACTTTGGAATTCAGAATCCCTGCTGTTTTTTCCGGAATAAACTTTGGACATGCCTTTGAAATTTCCCTTGGATTTTTCATCATAATTTCCTTTGATTTTTTTGTTTTGATTCGGAATTTTCTTCTGAATTCTTTTTGGATTTTCCTTCGGAATTTCGTTTGCCTTTGAAATTTCCTGCAGATTGTCCTTCAGCATTTTTTTTTTTTGAAATTTCCTTTGGAATTTCCTTCGGAATTCCTTGTGGATAAATTCCTTTGAGATTTATTTTGGAATTTCCGTAGACATTTCAATTGTTCAATTCTTTCGCAATTTCCTTCTGAAATTCTATCGGAATATCCATTCCAAAGAATTTCTTCTGTCTTTCTTCGGAACTTCCTTCTAAATTTCCTTTCGGAATTTCCATCGGAATTTCCATCGAAATTTCTTTGGAATTGCCATTGGAATTTCCTCTGGAGTTTCCTTTTGAATTTCCTTCGACATATTTTTAGAATATCAAAATTTTCTTTAAAATTTCTTTTGGATTTTCTTTCAGCATTTCCATTAGCATTACCTTTGACATTTTTTCGTAATGTACTTTGGAATTACATTCGGCATTTTCTGAGTTTTCTTTGGAAAATTCTTCAGCATTTCCATCGGAATTTTCTTCTGAGTTTCTCTTGGAATTTCTTTTGCATTTGAGATTTTTCTTCGGAACTCTCGTCTAAATTTCCTTTGGGATTTTCTTCAGAATTTTCTTCAAAATTTCTTTTGGATTTTTCTTCATCATTGCTATTGGATTTCCATAGAAATTTACATTGGAATTATCTTGGATTTTTGTTCGTAATTTTCTTCGGAATTTCCTTCAACATTTCCATCTGAATTTCCTCTGGAAAATCCTTCAACATTTCCATCGGAATTTTGTTTGGAATTTCTTTCGGGATTTCCTTCGGAATTTCTTTTGCCTTTGGGATTTTTCTTCGGAACTTCCTTCTAAATTTCCTTTGGGATTTCCGTCAGAATTGTCTTTGAAATTTGCTTCCTAAAGCAATTTCCTTTTGAACTTCCTTCGAAATTTCCTTCAAAGTTTATTTGGAGTTTCCTTCGAAACGTATTTGGGAATTTCGTTTAGAATTTTCTTAAAAATTTCTTTTGAAATTTCCATTTGATTTTTCTTTAGCATTTCCATTGCAATTGCATAGGAATTTAGATTTGATTTTTTTCGTAATTTACTCTGGAATATCCTTCGGCTCTATCTGAATTGCCTTTGGAACATCCTTCAACATTTCCATAGGAATATCTTATGGAATTCCCTTGGGAACTTCCGTAGGAATTTCCTTTGCAATTTTCATCGGAATTAGGAACTTCGAATTGAAATTTCTTTTAAATATTCCTTTGTCATTTCCATTGAAATTTCCTTCTGCATTTCCATTGAAATTTTCTTCGTGACAAGGAAATCCTTTGGAACTTCCATCGGAACTCCCATGATTTCCTGAGAAATTTTCTTTGGATTTCCCTTTAGAATTTTCATTTGATTTGTTTTCGGAATTTCATCTGCAATTCCCTTTGGAATTTACTTTGGAATTTCGCAAAGAAACTTTCTTCAGAAAGTTTTTCCAGAAAATGCTCTAGGGTTTCATTCAGGAATTTTCTTGTGCTTCTTCTTCTTCTTCTTCTTTCTGGCGTTACGTCCCAACTGGGACAAAGCCTGCTTCTCAGCTTAGTGTTCTTATGAGCACTTCCACAGTTATTAACTGAGAGCTTTCTTTGCCGATTGACCATTTTTGCATGTGTATATCGTGTGGCAGGTACGAAGATACTCTATGCCCTGGGAATCGAGAAAATTTCCATTACGAAAAGATCCTCGACCAGCGGGATTCGAACCCACGACCCTCAGCATGGTCATGCTGAATAGCTGCGCATTTACCGCTACGGCTATCTGGATTTTCCTGGATGAACTTCCTTGAGAATCTTTCTGAATGGACTCTCTGGAGGAACTTCTGGAAGAAACTTCAAAGGAAACTCCGAAAAAAAATCTCAACTAAGTTCTGAACTAAATTCAAATAGAAATTCCAAAAGAAATTTTGGAAGCAAATTTGAAAATAAATTCCAAAGGAAACTCCAAAGAAAATTCCAAAAGAAATTCCGAAGTAAATACCAAAGCAAATTCCGAAAGAAATTCCGAAGGCAATTCTAAAACAAATCCTCAAATTAAATTCCGAAGAAAAATCCAAAGGCAATTCCAAAGAAAATTCCAAACTAAATTCCAAACGGATTTCCGAACGAAATTTCAATGTTAGTTTCGAAGGAAATTCCAGAAAGAAATTAGGAAAAATATTCTGAAGAAAGTTCCTAAAGAAGTTTAATTGAAAATGGCAAGGGAAATTACAATGAAAATACTAAAGGAAAAACAGAAGGAAATTTGAAAGAAAATTCTAAAATTAATTCCAAAGGAAATTCCGGAAAAAATAAAAAAAAATCCGAAGAAAATTCCTAAGGAAATTTAAACGGAAATTCTAAATGAAATTTCGAAGAAATTATAAAATGAGTTCCGAACGAAATTCTGAAGGGAATCCTAAAAGAAATTCCGAAAAAAAAATCCAAAGGAATGTCCGAGGAGCATTCCTAAGGAAAGTGCAATGGAAATTCGAAAGGAAATTCCAAACTAATTTCCGAACAAAATTGCAAAGGGAATTCTTATATTAATTTTAAACGGAATTCCAGAAGGAAATCCCAAAGGAAATTAGGAACAAAATAGAGGTAATTCCGAGAAATAAATCTTAAGGAACTTTCAATGGAAATTGCAAAGGAAATTTCAATGGAAATTCTAAAGGGAATTCCAAAGAAATTTTCAAAGGACATCTGAAAGGAAACTCTGAAAAAATGTTTTAAAGGTAATTCCGGAGAAAATACCCAAGTAAATTTCAATGGAAATTCCAAAGCAAATTTCAATGGTAATTCTAAAGTAAATTCCGAAGAAATTTCAAAAGGAATTTCGAAGAAAATTTCAAAGGAAATTCCGAAGAAAATGCCAAAGAAAATTTCGAAGGAAATTGTGGAGGAACTTCTAAAGAAATTCCGAAAGTGATTTCAAAAAATACCGAAAGACATTCTAAAAAAATCTGGAAAATTCTAGAGGAAATTCCGAAAGTTACATTCTTAATCTTGGAAAAATGACCTGAAAAATTCCTGTAATAACTTCTGTAGTTATTTCCAGAAGAATTATGTTGCAATGCTTGGCAAAATTTCCTAAAAAATCCTCGAAGAAGTTTAATGAGGAATTCCATGAAGGTACAATCAGGAGAAATTTGAAACGCGATGCCCAGTAAAATTTCTGGACGAAACTAAAAGGAAATTTTGAAGAATCTTCCGCGATGTATTCCTGTGCAAATGCTTGGAAGATTTTGTGGAGGAAATTACTGGATAAATTCCTGAATACAGTTCCGCAGCATTGTCTAGAAAAATTACCGATGAAAAAGCAAAAGGAATGCCCGGTATAATTCCTCAAAGAGATCCCAGAAGAAATTCTGAAGGAATTACCAAAAGGGTACCTGGAGGAATTCCCATAAAAATTCTGGAGAAATTCCTGAAATAATCAGTAGAAGAGCATAGGAATTCCTGAAAAAAAAAATCCCCGAAAAGTTCCAGGTGCAACTGCTTGAGGATTTTCTGAAAGAATTTTCCTAGGACTTTTTTGAAAATTTTCCGGTCGATTTCCAGAGGAATTATTTTTGGAAATCTTCTCCTAGATTCCAGATTAATTACCAAAATGAATTGCTCGAAAAGTTTACTGAGTAATTATTGAAGGATTTCTTGAAGGAATTGTCTGAATCGTTTCTGTTGGATCTTCCAAGTACAGATTTGTCTCGGCCGAATTGTCTGATACTTTGCAATAACAAGCACTTCAACACGACGCATACCTACCTTGATACCTTGATGGCTACAGCGTAGCATCACGCTATTGCCGGGCGTATTATAACCATCTTCGTCGGTCTTGGGCGAAACTTCTCCAGTTGCCCCGAACGTTTAGGGTCGCCAGGTCCTCTTCCACTGCGTACAGCCAGCGTATTCGTGGTCTTCCCCGAAGACGCCGACCTTTACCTGGTTCCCTGCTGAATATTATTTTCGCAATTCTTTCTTCCGCACATTCGCACTAAGTGACCAGCCCACTGAAGTCTGCCGTATTTTACACGATTGATAATATTCGCATCTTTGTACACTTGATACAACTCGTGATTCATGCGTCTGTGCCACATACCATTTTCGAGTTTCCCACCGAGTATTGTCCGCAGCACTTTACGCTCGAAAACACCGAGAGCTTTCCGGTCTGACTCTTTCAACGTCCACGCTTCGTGCCCGTAGAGAGCCACCGGAAGAATCAATGTTTTATACAGGGCGAATTTTGTTTCGGTTTGCAAGCTGCGGGACCTAAGCTGGTTACGTAGTCCGTAAAAGGCCCTATTCGCAGCCGCAACACGTCTTTTCACTTCGCGGGAAACGTCGTTGTCACATGTCACAAGTGTTCCAAGGTAAACAAATTCTTCAACAACTTCAAACACATCCCCATCAAACACTACCTCAGCACTTACACCACCATGCCTGACTCTATCTCTACCTGCAACCATGTACTTCGTATTGGTAGAATTGATGGTCAGGCCTATCCTCGCTGTCTCCCTCTTCAGAGGCACGAAGGCCTCTTCCACTGACCTGCGATCGATTCCAATCAGGTCTATATCGTCCGCAAAGCCAAGGAGCATGTGCGACCTTGTGATAATAGTGCCATTTCTTTGCACGCCAGATCTCCTAATAGCACCCTCAAGTGCAATGTTGAATAGTAAATTCGAAAATGCGTCTCCCTGCTTCAATCCGTCTAATGTCACGAACGAGGTTGACACCTCGTCTGCGATCCGAACACTTGATTTCGAACCATCCAGCGTAGCACGTATCAGCCTTATTAGTTTCGCCGGAAAACCATTTTCAGACATTATCTGCCAAAGCTCATTTCTTTTCACTGAGTCGTACGCCGCCTTGAAATCAATAAACAGATGGTGAGTCTGCAAGTTATACTCCCGGAATTTGTCTAGGATCATTCGCAAGTTAAACATCTGGTCCGTTGTCGAACGGCCCTCACGAAAACCAGCTTGGTATTCGCCGACGAAGGACTCCTCGAGCGGTCTCAGTCTGTTAAACAGGATGCGCGACAGAATTTTGTACGCCGAATTCAGCAGGGTAATTCCTCTGTAATTGGCACACTCCAGTCTATGCCCTTTCTTGTAGATAGGGCGTATGAGGCCATCCAACCAGCCGGTGGGCAATTCTTCGTCCTCCTGTACCTTCAGAAGTACTCGGTGGATCGACTGGTAAAACTGCTCGCTTCCGTGCTTGAGAAGCTCAACCGGGATCTCGTCCTTCCCAGCAGCCTTACAGTTCTTCAGCTCGCTGATAACCTTTTTAACCTCTCCTATGGTCGGTGGGTCCACAGCTTTATCGTCATCATCTATGTTCATCCTGTTCCTCGCTACATTTCCATTCTCACCGTTCAACAATTGCTGAAAGTGCTCCTTCCACCTGGCAGCCACCGCCGTTTTATCGGTCAGCAAATTCCCTTCTCGATCATTGCACATGGCGGGCACTGGTACGGTATTGTGCCGCGCACCATTGACCGTTGCATAAATAACACGACGCATATTGTGGCCAAATATGAGCTCAGTAGCTTAAAAAAGAAACAATAGATAAAAAGTGCCAAGAATAGGATCCGGTTGCCTATATTCCAAAATAAATCTTGGAGTTTCTGGATTAATCCAAACAGGAATACTTTCGGAACCTCCGTTGAACTACCACAAGTGTTTTCCGATGATTTTCTAAATGTTCACTCAGAAATCTCTATAGGAATTGCTGGAGAATCATAGGTTCCTAGATAGCAGCAGGACCTCAGCAAAATTGTCCCAAGTGCCTCTCTGCGAAACTTCCTTTCTCTGCAAATTTCCACCACCATTATCACTTCACTGGATCTATAAAAAAAAAACACAACCATGCATGCCAAAATATTGAATATTGTTTTTTTTTTATCATTTCATCTTCCGATCACTTTGGCAAGGTAATTTTTTATTCGCCAGCTCCATCAAAACTTCCAGCAATCGTATTTTCAGTTTTCTCGTCCATCTATTCCGGAATGAAAACAAACATTCGGAATGGCATTTCTGTCAAAAAACCGCAGTGTTGCTGTAAAATTTGCAGTCGAGCGGCACATTCGAGAAGTTTGTATAACGATATTAGAAATATCACCTTCAAAATGTTTATATTGGAGCTGTCAAAAATGTATGGAAATATCACGTTCCAGAAACATGATATTGGCCTAATATCACGAAAACCGCTTGTATCATGATACAACTCCGTAATCTGAACATGGCATTGCATAAATATTCTTTTTGTATTATCGTTGCATAAAAAAATGAACAATAGATCGTTGGATCCTATTTTTTTTAATGTTTTTAATTGGAATGCCTTCTTTTTGAGCGGTAAATAGGACGTGCTGTTTAATTTTCTAACAGCTAATAACATACATAATACTGGAACTTATTTGAACCCTGGATTCAAATTTAAAAGAGATCCAAACTTGTTTATCGTAATGATCGACTGAATGGATCATGCAGATAAATTGCTATCATTGCTATCATCAAATTGCTAAACATTTTTGAAACTTTAGGTGTTTCTGTTGGAACACAGTTTGGTAACTATACTTTCATATCTGCATACTTGCCTTTTCAATGCACTGCAAGTTGATTTGTTTCAAACTGACTTTCGGGGATTGACTTGCAAGAAGTTAAACATTTTTGGCATTGATACTTACGCAGAACTGGTTGTGCTTGAATCTGCTAGACTTACACAGAATTTGTTACGAACTTCTTTCTGATTTTCTGAAGAAGTTCGCAACTCTCACTAGGCCTCAACTGTTTAAGAAGTTTCAAGAAGCATGACTGGAATTATAAAGTTCCTAGGAGTTCCTAAGTGCAGTAAACTAGTTGTTTGAACTTTTCTTAGTATGTTTTTGGATGCCATATATTTATTTTGCAAATTTAATTTACACTCTCTTGCTTTTATGCAAACCAAAATGTGGGTTGCTAGCATACAATGGAGATTATCATTGGCAACCACAACTAAAATCAATTTCCATCAGTATCATAGTAACAAACAGCAATCCAGCTCAGTAACGTACATTCAGCAATAAACCCTCAAAACCAATAATAATAAAAATGTATTAAAATGCCCGAATAGCTTCACGTACCGATAGCTGATGTTTGCTGCTTCTGTACTGTGCTGCATAGTTGTGATTGGCGGGGAGGAATGAAGGTGGGGGCTTTCAAATCGACTCTGTAAAATGCGAAATAACCGCAGCGGAAAAAATGAACTCCACCACAGTTCTCCGCGCTGTTGCTGACCGACAACCGTATCGTGCCGCCTCCCATTTTGAGCGTCCACAGTAGGGTGGTTCAGAATGATCAAACTATGAAAACCCAGGAGCTACCACGAAAGTTTAAACTTTGTTTGGAGAAACAGTTGAGTTATGAATAAAAAACTATCACAACTACATTTATTTCGATTTTTTTTCCATTATAGATTTGAAGATTCTCCAATTAATATAGAAGAGAATACAAAAATTTGTACCTTAGGATTTAAAATTCAAGTTTTGTCTCAAGATTTTTTAGTTTGAGTTTCCTCATAGAAAAATGGGCCACCTAAGCCCCCAGTCATTGAAAAACGAAAACACAATGTGTTGATAAATAACGTAAAATTAAGGCATAAATAAAGTCCGAGGTACGAGACTAACCGCGAGGTGATGTGTTTTGGTTCTTTTTTTCTTTTCTGTTATTAGGCATATCGGTGGGAGTACAAGCATCAGCCATGTTTCAATGAGAAAGGTCCACACGATACGGACCTCCGTCCATGGTCGATGGTGAGGGACCTTAAATCTTCATGGATGATGGTTTAGAAAAGTGCGGTCGTCGTCATGGTTTGGCTGCGGTCGTGGCCTCCAGCAGGGAACATGCTTTATGGGCAAAAAATGTGGAACATTGCTCATGAAACGAAGTTTTACCGTCGGACGATAAGATTTGTAGCAGATTATGCACACCGTAATTGAAATGGACATGGCGGGGTATCGGTGAAATCTGATTGTTGGCCGGAGCATTGGGGAGGTCGCTGTTCTTGTGAATGGCTCAATACATCTCATCAGATAATTATACGATATTGTTCAACTTTTTTTTGATTCAATGTTTCAAAATGAGATATTCTATGTTATTCATTAGTACTATACTAGGGACGGAGCCTCAGAATCATTTTCAAAATTTTATTTTGAATTCTCTGCAGAGCTTTCTTCCTGGTATTACAATAGATAGTCCATATTGATACAGCATACAACATGGTTGGCCTGAAAATTTGTGTGAAGATCAAAAGCTTGTTCTTAAGACAAAGTTTTGATTTTCTGTTAAAAAGTGGATAGACATTTTACACATTTGTTACATTTGGCTAGAATTCCCTCAATGTGATTTTTAAAAGTTAATTTTTTATCTGGTATAAGTCCAAGATAATTTCATCTGACCAATTTATTGGAACCCCTCTCAACATGACAACATGTCTACTTGAAGGTTTCAAATAAATAGCGTGTGGTTTATGTGGAATTATTATTAATTGAGTTTTGGAAGCATTAGGAGAAATCTTCCATTTTTTTTCAAGTATGAAGAAAACAATATCGCGCATGATGACGCGCCTGCCTTGAGGAACACCAGCTCTTATATGAAGTATTTTAGACTTGGAGTTCTGATGATTAACCTGAAGTGTATGGTGACAGGACCTTCCTTAGCCGAGTGGTTAGAGTCCGCGACTACAAAGCAAAGCCATGCTGAAGGTATCTGATTTCGATTCCCGGATGGTCCAGGATTTCTTCGTAATAAAATTTTCCTTGTCATCCCTGGGCATAAAATATCATCGTGCCTGTCACACGATATATGAATGCGAAAATGGTAACTTTGGCAAAGAAAGCTCTCAGTTAATATCTGTGGAACTGCTCATAAGAACACTAAGCTCAGAAGCAGGCTGTGTCTCAGTGAGGACGTTAATGCCAAGAAGAAGAAGAAGAAGCACTCAGCTGCGGCGACATAAACAGAAGTACTTCTAAAAAAAAACAATTCGAACATTTACTCGTAGGAAGAAAAGGGGTTGAACTAAAGTTATCTGCGACAACATTAGCATAGGAATGAACTGGGACATTGCCCTTCAAATTGGGAAGATTCTAACGGATTCCCATGTTGAAAAATTACCTGTGAATGAGCATGATTATCATTCTCCTGAAGGTTATGATTACTTAGCTATATACGCTAGCCATAAAACAACGAGGGGTGATTCGTTTTTGACGTTTCTTGCCTACTTATATTATTGCAGTATGTTAATTGTCTGTAATTCTAGTTTATTGTTTAAAATAACATTTTTTCCACTAATCTGTGAACAGGATCCGTTTGTATTCCAAATCATATTTTATTTTATTATCTTAGCAAGACTAATAACATTACTTATCATTATAGGCACCATTATTCAAAATTTTCGGTTCTATGAACGGTTTCAACATTTACATTTCGGCATGGCTTCTAATTGTTTTAGGCGTTAATTGTTATAGACATGTTGAAGTTGAACGCAGGAATTTCTTAGTATAAACCCACATATTTGAGACTCATTTCCCTAGCTGCCAATATGATAATGGGTTCAATTTGATCAGTACATTAGTATTCGTCTTTCCTTACATTTCTCATAAGTAATCTTAGTTCCTTATGGTGGCCTTCTATCACAGAACTTTTCAAAAAAATATTCTATTACTTTGAATTTGTGAACGACGGCGTTTCGTGCAGGATTCGGACTGTTTACAAGATGCTGCTTCTGAAGAAAATTTGGTTGCTTCTGAAGAAAGATGGTGCTTCTGAAGAAGTTTTTAGGCAGAATCAATAGTCCGTAAATAACGGCGAGATGAATAGTTTGGGATTGAAGAATGAAGCTTTTCGATTAGTTTTAGCTGCTGGACTTCGATAAAATACATTGAAATAGAGTATGAATTGCAAATAATCCCTTCAGAATGCTGTCTACAGTTATATTCTTGACTAGTGGTCCCGGCAAACTTCGTCTTGCCATCAAGTAGGCTGTTGAAGAACGTCAAGAGTCCCCCATACTAAATGACACCTTAGTTTTCTCCCGTTTACCTGATTATTTTGGATACTTTCCTGAATTTTTTCTTCGCACAAACACGTCGCATCCCTTGTGGAGGGCAACAGTGAAAAACGTGCATCAATTCGTTAACTTGTTCTCGAACCATTTCGTGACATACAAACACCACTCAATTTTTATTTATATAGATAGATAGATAATCTAAAAACATGATGAAGAAAATATTTTAACTTTAAAGAGATTTAAAAACAATCAAACCTGGACTTTTTTTTTTCAGATTTACGTCAATATTTAAGTTTTCCATCATTCAAAGATTACTAAGATCTAGCCATTAATTTTATAGTTAAGGCAAGAATGAGCCTCTGCGCGTGCCATAAATTCTTTTGTTCTCTTGACTTTTACTGTGCGCCGTGTGTTGGTGCTGTCTCGCTCTCTCTCACGGGAAACTTGAAAACAGGGCGCACAGTAAAAGTCAAACGTTTTATAGCATGCAAAGGCTCATGAGCCTCTCACGGACAACTTAAAAACAGGGCGCATTGCAAAAATCAAACGTTTTATAGCATGCAATGGCTCATTGTCATGCGGAGGTGATGCAAAGTTTTATGGAAGTCCAGCGTAAAAGGTTGGATTAACAGGCGTTCGTTTTCCGAAAAATTAGAATTGTTGTAGATTTGACCTGGGGAATTCCGGCTACGATAAAAGTTGTCCTTCAACTGCATGGTACGAGCTTCAACAATTCGTTGGCTCGATGGGCAATCCCAAAAGTAAGAATGATGGTTGCCACCGTAGTTTGCGCATACAGACTTTTTGGTATATTTCTTCACGATTTGAGCAAAGTAAAGCCCCTGAGCATTTACTCCAAACCGTATGAGTAAAGAGAGTAAGTTCGGAATTAAAACATAGCCTTTACTTTGTCAACAAATTGTTTTTGTTTTGGCTATCTGGTATTTGCAAAGAAGGAGAACGTCAGTGGTGCGATTGGTAGTGCATAGTGTTTATACAAGGGAGCAAACATTTATCTGCAGTTTAAACTGTGCCGTTTACTGCCGGCAGCAGATGGAGTTACACATTCCAGAGGAACGCAACTGAAGGCATCGCGTCTACCGGGAATGTGTCACCGAGCGTAAGGAAATGAAGCTGTTCTATGCGACGGGAAGTGCAACGCTAAACGCCGTTCCAACCAGCCATTTCGGTCATACATAAATCGGTACTCGAGATCCTACCTTAACCCCTTTACCGGCAGCTTCATTTTTTACCGCTCTTTTGTTTTCCAATATTTTTGCACCATTTTTTCACAAGTTCTCAAAAAACTCTTCTAATTTTAGGATCTGTGTGAATATTGATCATTGGTCATCTGGTTTTGAAGATATTCCAAAATTCTTTGGGGGACCGACGCATAATCAGAACACTCCGTCAATTTCTCAGGCTACAGAATTTTAACCGTATTCGGATATTCACTCTTCGAAACAATACATTAATGAGAGTATGTTGTGAAAAAATGAAGCAATTTGGTGCAGCCGTTTTTGAATAATGAGCATTTAGGTTTCTGGAACCAAGTTGGTTAAAGATTCCAAAAACTTCAAAAAACATTATATCGTAATTTTCAGATATCTCCTAGAATTCTAAATTGTTTTGTATGATTTTTTCAGTGTAGCTCCTTATAACTTGGCATTATATAGCCCACATTATATTTTTTTGATAAATTGATCAAATACAAAATGGCTGCCAAAGACATTTTATATGGAAAATGTGGGTTCCCTAAGGAACATCGGAATATCTTCAAAAACCGATCACCAATTAATAATATCCACACAGATCCCTAAACTAGAAGAGTTGTTTGAGAACTTGTGAAAAATATTGGAAAACAAAAAAGTTATAACGATTTGAATATTTATTTTGCAGTAAAAAATGAAGCTGCCGGAAGAGGGGTTAATTCTAAAAAAAAAAACCCATGAAATAATTGTATAAATAAAAACTTTTTCAATAATTCTAGTAGTTCATAAAAAATGCTGTGTGGTTTTGGTTTCGCCCAAAAACCACCACAGATTTTGCAAACACTGCACTTTGCAAATATCCTACTTTTTTCTTGGAATTATTTACAGCAAAACCATGCTTAACTATTCATTATCTTAAAATGAACTTATCCAAGTAATCATTGAGTTAGAGAGTTTTCAAAAAATTGCTACAAATAGATAACAAAAAATTTCTCAGAAGGCAGCTTCTGGAATTCTGTGAAAATTCGTGAAAAGACTATCTATTTTTATGAAATTCTTTTAAATATTAGGTGACTATTATCGACTAGAGTGAAGTGACTCATTGTGTAAATCAAAAGGACAATTTTCACCTCACGTTACTCGTAGAATGAACCCGAATATTTTGTTCTCAGAATATTCTCCCTTGGGATTTCTATCTCATACAATTCAATAAGTAATTGTTCAAGTATTCTTTTGTGGTTCTTTCAGAGTTTACTAACTTAAAGAATTTCTTGATATTCGATAGATATCTCCAGAAACTCGAGGAACGTGGGAGGATGGAATCTTTTCTGAAATCAATTTAAATTCTCTTACATTAGCAAGGATTTCCAGAATTTTATGTACTTAGAGTAAGGTGGGGCAAAAGTTCGACCTTAGTGGTATAATCAAAGTTTCCAGGAAAACAATAGCAGTTAAAACAAAACAAATACCATACAGTGAACCTTCAACATATTGGCTATAATTTTGCTGAACAATTTTGTGTCAAAATATTTACCCATTTTTAGTTATAACAGTTTCAAAATTGATTGTCTTATTCGAACTTTTGCCCCACCGGTGGGCAAGAGTTCGAATCTAGTGTGGAGCAAAAGTTCGCTGGCTAAAACACAAAATATCGATCCTTTTATGACAAGCATACTTTACACCAGCCGTAAACTTAAGTTTGACGAAAAATACACACTAAATTATGTTCAAAAAAATGCCCAAAACCGGGTTAATTGTAATATACTCAAAAATAGCAGTTTTTCGCAAAACTAAGTGGATATGTAAAATTTTGGTGACAGTTTTCACACGATCAGACAAATTTAGCTAAATTTGAAGATAATATGTGGATTTTAGGCAATTTGCAAAATTTTCCGTGATTTTATACATGGGTCGAGCTTTTGCCCCGAAGATTCGAACTTTTGCCCCACTATGGGCCAAAAATTGTTTTCAAGCATTTATATAAAAACTAATACACCTCAAAGCAACCTTATGATAGGCCTAGAAACGCCCTTACATAAAATATTGAAAAAGATTTTATCTTCAATTGGTTCCATGCAACGAAAGTTTGACCAAAAATTACAATATTCACGTCGAAAAACAACAAATAGCCATAACTTTTCCAAATCTCAATCGATTTTTATGATATTTGGATTGAAGGTCTCTTACTTGAATAGCATTCAAACCGCTATGACATTTATAAGATTTGCTCTGAATTGAGCTAGAAATCTTAAAGAGAAACTCTTACCCCACTCGAACTTTTGCCCCACTTTACTCTAAGGAGTCCTAAAGTAAGTTTAAATAGAATCTTCTGAAGACATTTTTGTGCCCTTAGAGGTAGTCATCTCCTCTGGTATTTATTGGATAACTTCTAAATCGATCACTAAACAATCTTTGAGCGATTTCTTGGTTTGTTTTTTTGAGTAATTATAAGTTTCAATTATTTTTTAGAAAATCCTGCAAAATTATCTCGAAGGAACTCTTATAGATACATTCTATAGGGTTTAAGTCATCGTCGATTGTAATATTTGGAGATTGTTGATATTTTTCGGTGATTACTACACTCTGAAACACGATTATAACGTTTCGGCTTACTGGTTTTCAGCCATCATCAGATTTAATTAAATCGGTCGTTCACCACCAGTGTGGTTTTATTACTCAATAATATTATTTATATAATATATTATTACTCAGTAATAAAACCACACTGGTGGCGAACGATCGATTTAATAAAATCTGATGATGGCTGAAAACCAGTAAGCCGAAACGTTATAATTGTGTTTCAGTGTGTAGTAATCACCGAAAAATATCAACAATCTTCAAATATATATCTTATGGATTTAGTTGGTAAACCCGCTAAATGAACTGTTTTATAAATCAATGGAGCAATGTTTCGGAAGACTTTCCTACCGTAGGTACTATGGCAATACCTTCGAAGCTCCACCGGGAATGCTCTCAGTGTTTTTTCAGTGTTCTTTTGGAGCTCCTCCAGGAATTCATTTGAAGATTCTTCAGGATTTTCTTCGGAGTTTCTCTAAAAAAAATTACGCGGTTCCTCCAGCAGTTGCTTCGGAGTCCCTACAGGAATTCATTCGGAGGTCCTTCAAAAATATCTGCAGAGTTCCTCATGGTATTTCTTTGGAGTTCTTCGTGGCAATTCTTTTGAGATACTCCAGGAATTATTCCAGATTTCTTTTGCGAATTGTTTTGGGACTCCACCGGAAATTCTTTCGGATTTCTTCTATAGTTCCTCCTGATTTTTTTTTAATTTATCCAGAAATTCTTCAGAGTTCCTCTGGTATTTATTGGAAATTCTCCGGAATTCCACTAAGAATTCTCCTGGAGTTACTTCAAAAAATTCTCTACATTTCCTCCGGAAAATATAGAGTTTCTCTGGGAATTCTTTTAGAGTTCTTTGTATAACTCCTCCAGAGTTCCTACGGAGTTCCCTCAGGATTTTGTTTAAAGTTATTCCAGAAATCCTTCCGCATTCCCTCCGGCAATTCATCTGGGTTTTATCCACTAATTGCTGGAAAAATCCTCCGGAGCTTCATCGGGACTTCCGTTCCCCGTAGTTCCTTCACAAACACCTCTGGAATTCCTCTAGAAACATATCCGGAATTTCCTCAGGAACGCCAGGAGGTGCTCGAGAAATTCCTACGGAGTTCCTTCAGCAAGATTTCTGGACTTATTCAGCATTTCCTCCGAAGTTCCTCCAGAGCTCACCGCGAATTGCTATGGATCTCCCTCATAGTTCCTTTTGGAATTTTCCCGAAGTTCTTTCAGAAATTCCTCTAGGAACTTTTATGCATTTCCCTCATGATTTTCCCCAGGAATTCTTCTGAAGTTCGTGGAGCAATTTTTCAGCAGCTCCTGCAGCAAACCATCCGGAGTTTCTCCATGAATTCTTTCAGAGTTTCTGCGGGAATTCCATCATAGTTGCTTCGGGGATTCCTCCGAGATTTTTTTTTTATCAAAGCTCCTCCAGGAATTCCCTCAGAAATTGTTTCAAATTCTTGGCGGGAATTCCTTCCGAGCTCCACCGGGAATCCCATCGGATTTTCTCCATGGATCCATTGAGAATTCTTTCGGAGTCCTTAAAAAATCCTCGGAATTATTCCAGGGTTCCTCGAGGAATTCCTGAGGATTATCTATGAGAGTATTTTCAGAATTTCCCCGGGAAATACTTCAGAGTTTCTTCGGGAAATAGTCCAAAGTTAATCTTGGATTTCTTCCGGAAAGTCTCTGAAGCTCTACCTAGAACTGCTTCGAAGCTCCGCAGGGAATTCCTTTGGAGCTCGACCGTGAATACCTTCATCCAGGTACTCCTTCGGAGTTTCTTAGGGAATCCTCATAAGTTCCTTCCGAAATTCTCCAGAGTTTCTCCCGGAGTTTTTTCGGTGTTTCTCCAGGAATACTAACATATTTTCTTCAGGAATTTCCACGGGAGTTGCCCCAAGAATCCCGCTGGAAGGTCCACCAGGAATTTTACCGGAGTTCCTGTACAAATCCCGCCAGGTGTTCTTCCAGGAATGCTCCCGGGAATCCTCCAGCAATACACCCGGGAGATATCCAGTTTTTCTTCTGGGAGTTCCTTCAAAAAAAAAAAAAAAAAAGAACCGTTAGGAGTTCCTCCATAAATTCTTTTAGGAAATCCTACAAGAATTTCTGAGGACTCCGTCCCCAGGTTTTTCTCTAGAAATCTCACGAATACTTAAGATTTCGAGTGTTTTGGAAAGCCCACTCAAGACACTTCGTTTTCGGGACGCCAGGAGATTGGTTTTCGTTTCGCGTGTTTTGCTGGGCAGTGTTTTGGAGAGCCCATGCGCTTGCAAGCGGGACTCTATACTATGCTATGCTATGCTAATTCTCACGAGTATTTAAGATTTCCTCCAAGAATTCCATAGTCTGTCTCCTAAGTCGTGATTCCTCCAGAAATTAAACGATACGTTTCACCAGTTCAAGTTCCACCAGAAATTATGCGAAAAGTTTCCATTACGCGGAGAATACTACGCCAAGAATTGCAATTATCAAATACCTTGAAGGTGTCAGAAACTGTCGGTTTTGCCAGAAATTATTTTTGAAGTAGTTTGCTATCCTGATGAAGATCCTGTCTACGTTCTTGCTCGAGAAACTAACGTTCTGTGGTCAGCGTTGTGCCTGCTATGCGAATTTCAAGTCTTGTGTTGATTGTAAATCCGGAGAGTGTCGAAATCCTCTTCAAACTGATGGCATGAGTGTAGGTCCAAAAATGTGTATCAAATAAACGAGAACCTGATTATCTTTCAGGCTCGTCCGCACATTCCTCAGCTGAAAATATGGAAATTTACCTTCACAGTCCAAATGAAGACGAAGTCCTTACTGCAGAACCAACTTTCTCGCTTGTTTGTATTCAACTGAGCATGGCCAGTAGCTAACTCAGGATTTCCAGGCTGAGTAGATGAGCTTTTACAGCTCTATTCATACTGATTTTCATGCTCGAAAAATAAATACTCAAGAGCTCAGTTTATCATACCAATCTGCAAATTTTCTCCAGGTTTCTGGAAATGTTCTCTTGTCTCACAAATATCGAACATAAGTCTCGCTTTTTCTAAAGCTTTAATATTATTTAGATCACTATTGTTAAAGTGACTTAAATAATATTCTTAAGATAGTCCTTTCAGACGAATGCCAGATTGGGTTCTCTTTTCATAGTGATTTCTTGGACTGAATTAAATCCAAGTAAATCATTTATTCCATTTTTTTTTTATCTCTTCTGGGTGTTTCATAGTCACTTGAGAGACCTTTCAAGACGTTCAGTTTTGTCGTCATAAGTACAACAATCGTGCTTCTTCTCTTCAAGATGTTTGAGAAAAAGTTCGCGATCTTTAAGAGTTTCCGGCAAAACGCGGCAGTCTCCTTTCTTTGCAATCTGGAAAAAAAATCCTTGATTCCCCTAGTGGAGCTCAAGATCTACTGCCTAAATCCTTCAAATTCGGAACAACTGACCACGATAGGCGGCACTCTTTGTTTCCTCACTTGAATTAATGAGCCTGGGCTAGAGGCTGTGGTATTCGGAAAACTTGTCTAAAGCATCGAACTGAATGCTCGCTTCGATGCATTTTTCAACATCATCTATTTTACCTTTGGAAAAAATGCGGTGATTCCGGAGAAACTTTCTCTCTACCTTATTTGCCACGTTTAGTGACAGTTCGTCCCTTTGAAGTTCGCGTTCAATCTCGTCGTTCGCCTCGTATCGTCGACATTATTGTCCTCTCCGTCGCCCCCTTGTCCTTTGATATCTTCTTCTCGGTTTCCGACTGATATGTACCTACACTGAATCCTCGGAGGAAATTTGATTACCGAACCGGTAGCTTATTCACATCGTTTTTCAAAGGCGACCGATTGTGTAAGAATACACCCATTGTGCTTTCCTTCTCTAACATGGTATCTAGCAGATGATGATAGCTGTTTGCCACAATGGATGGATGGATGGATGGTTGGATGAATGGCGCGCAACCGAAAGTAATTTAATTTGGTTCCACATTGGCGTTGAACCTACAACCAACCCAACCGAGAGACATATAAACTCGATCGTGGTGGTCCCCTTCTCGATTAGGGGATTGTGGGGTAAGATGGCCACCCTAAGTATTGTCGTTTGAGGAATGATGTGCAAAGTTTCCGTATAAGTTGTCGTCAAAAGGCCTCATTAGCGCCACGATAGGTCCTGACGTCGATAATGTCGGAGAAGTGCCGTCCATCAATCAGAACGTGGTCGATTTGTGATTCTGTCTGTTGGGGTGATCTCCACGTATATCGGTATGGAAGGCTGTGCTACGAATGGTTATATTCTTGGATTTCCAATAGTCGGTCTAAACTGCACCTCCTGGTCAACCTGAGCGTTCAAATCTCCTTATCATATTTTATTTATTATTCTTCATTATAAAAATTTCATTCTAAGTAAAATATATGCCAAAAACTTAAGATGTCCACATTGCCCCACATTCCTCTATTCGACGGTCTTGGAATATCTTTAAATCTATTAAACGTGAAATGAACGGTTTTTTTTTATTATGCGTTCGTTCTTTTCAAGATCTCCGTCCCGCAATTCTGCTTGGAGACGACGACGGTTAGATAAAGGAACGCGGATAGCGCACATTTGAATTGGATATGGTGGCCGCCGTTTGTTTGCTATTCAGCGTTCGTTTCGCGCCCTGCTCTAGAATGGATAAATCAGGAATGACCGGTCGCGACGGGCTTGTTTGTGTGTTACGGGCAAGAAGCGTATAAATTTCAGGCGGGAATGCAAATGACACTTGAATTAAAGAGGTATTATTCGAGGGTTTTTATAAGCAGCAGACGGTTTTAACAAGGAATGTATATTAGGGCGGTTCAAAAATTGAAGAAGTTTAAAAATCCAATCTCCCATATCTTCCTTACTTTCCTTACTATCCCCCCCTTTTACTACCATAAAAAAGTATTCTGTGAAAGTTTCAGCTTTCTAGGTGGAGATTTAAAGGTGGCCCAAAGACGATGTAGGCTTACATGGAATTTACTATGGAGAAATTTTGAAAAAAAGTACTGGAATGTAAGTACAAACTAATCATCCCATAGTGCAAACTCATTATTCAAACCATAATAAACAAGTTTGCTGAGGAGAGCAGCTCAATCTGACGGATAGGGGAAGAGATATTCATGAGTTTGTTTGCTATTATTTAGCTTCATAGGGATTATAGCTCTGCAAACGTTTACAAAAATCTCAAATAAAATTTGCTCAAAGGGGATAGGTTTATTCAGCAACATCCTTCATTGGGGTTTAAAGAATGAGATTTCACTATGGGATAAGAAATTTATACTTACATGACATTACTAACGTGCATGGAATTTGTTTCAAAATTTGACCACAGTAATTTCCATATAAACCTACATTGTCTTTGAGGTAGCTAAATCACTACCGTAATTTCGGGTGAAATTGATCACTTTTTACTGTTCTCCATGTCTGTTTTCTATGATGTTGCCAATTCAAAACAACTAAATGCAGGAAAATAAGTACGACGGTGAGCCTCATTGGTTTTTTATACTCAAATTTTCATACAGTTGTGATTTTAGTGCTGAAAATCGTCTCTAAAATAAAAAATCAAGGAATTCCATTTCGGGGTGAAATTGATCACCTGTCAAAACAATCATTGTTAGTTTTGAAAACAACTTAACTTATTTAATTTTGGGCCTCCTGAATCCAAATAGCTTGCCAAATTCTTAACAATGCAAAATTTATGGAAATAATAAACAATTAATTTTCAACAATACCGCAGAAATCGCCTAAATGTAGGCAATTCACGAAGGAATCTTCTGATATCTATAAAAAATTCAATTATTACGACAAAATGAACAAATTGGTACAAATTTTTATGATAAAATTCGTTTCGGGGATATATTTCAAGCTTCCTTACTAATTTTCAGGTTGACACCATGTCCAAATCCTTGTTTAAAACTATAAGTTTATTGATGTCTGCCTATACCACACAGAACACCATTATGGAATTTTCTATTGTTTTCATAGAAATAAACATTCATTAACACAAAAAGCTTCACAACATGCAGTTCGACAATAGTTAAGACAAACAACGTTCATTTATATAGGTTGCATTGATTTCTGTGCTCTATTAGAGGGAAATAAAATCGTGTGACAAAGTGATCAATTTCACCCTACTGATCAATTTCACCCGAATTTACGGTACCTAGAAAGCTAAAAATTTCACAGAACACTATATTTATGGTAAGGATGGTAAGGAGCATATGGGAGATTGGATTTTCAATTATTTTTATATTTTGAATAGCCATAATGTACATTGTACATCCATTGCCGGATTTGTCGTTCTCGTACATATAACAGTGCTGTAAAGCGAAATAATAAAAGACATGGTTTTGTTAAAAGGCTTTAACAATATGATGAACTGTTGGAATTTTTACAACAGCTTAAACCATGGTCGTCGATGAAACCAGCTTGATAACTTTTCATGAACTCTTTTGCTATAGACGATAAGCAACGAAACTGGGTTAGAACTTTGTAAGCGGCGTTTATGATAGTGATTGTACGATAGTTTTCACACATCAGTTTTTCGACTTTTTTTTTGTTAACGCCTCGTTTTCATTTATTTGGTAGCGGCTCCGTCTCCCGGATTCTGACTATCAGCATATGCTAGCAAACAGTTTACCAGTTGGACGAGCTCGGATCCGATGTAATCCTTGGCATCGTTAACTTTTTTCATCATGGTAGCTGGTTGGTTTCCACTCTCCGGTCTACTGACGTAGGCATCACCTTCACTGTTGTCTGTGTTCTCTACGTCATACAGGTGTTCATCATAGTGCAACTTCCACCTTTCGATCACCTGTTGCCTGTCCGTCGAGATGGTGGCAAGTGCCATTGAAAAAGTTGAAAATGTGTTGTCCAATACTGTATGTGGGTTTGGTTTCACCGCCTGCATTGCATTCTTTCTCGTGAGTTACGTTTATTTGCTACTGTCTCAAATTCCGAACAGACTCATATTCCGAACACTCGGTTTTTGTATGGCGATGTGGCTGAAATGTTTCGCTGAAATATGTCATCAAATTAAAAGGAAATGGCAGTCAATTGCAATTCAATTTTAACGTCTTCGAATCTATTTTATACCTCTGGAGTAGTTATGATTTTCTTGTTTGAGACTAGTAGAACTAGCTCAGATTAATTTATTTGCGAAATTATTCATTTGAATACGATTTATTTGTGCTGTTCGGAATTTGAATCAAAATGTTCGGAATATAAGACAGAATGAACACAGTGTTCGGCATTTGAATCAAAATGGTGTTCCATACTTTAACGTAAAAACGTTACTAAACAAGCTAAAATAATCAATTTTATTGGCACACCCAACAACTAACAGTTAGACTTAGCGAATAAATTGAAATTTTTACTAATATCAGCTAATTCATGCCTATCAGATGCATTTGAAGTCACTGTTGGCCTTAAGTGTTCGGAATATGAGTCAAAACGGTATATCGCTGACGGTAGCGCCAGATCGTCGGATGAATTCCGGGTCGTAGCTATCGAAGACAGCGAGACTGGTAAAGTATTAGCCTAGGCCGTTCAATATAACGATGTGTTATTGTTATCAATGACGAGTGTGGGCGGGGTGACGGATCGTTTGTCGCTAAGAGAGTTGACCTTAGCCCATCAGTTGTTGAGAAGATTGATGCTGTCGAGAAATTCCTTCCAACAAGAACGAACAGGAATGTTCGCCTGAAAACTTCACACAATTTTGCACACAATTACATCGTTGCTCTTATCAGTCTCGTGAGCTTCCCGTGAAAGCTGTTCTTGTCCAGGATTTTCCATAGCTCTAAGCGGTCGATACTATCGTATGCCGCCTTGAAATCGATGAAAAGGTGATGCGTTGGGAACTGGTATTCACGACATTTTTGGAGGATTTGCCGTACAGTAAAGATCTGATCCGTTGTCGATCGGTCGTCAACGAAGCCGGCTTAATAACTTCCCACGAACTTGTTTACTACAGGTGACAGAAGACGGAAGATGATCTGGGATAATACTTTGTAGGCCGTATTTAGAATGGTGATCACTCGAAAGTTCTCACAATCTTACTTGTCGCCTTTCTTGTAGATGGGGCATATTGCCCCTTCCTTCCACTCCTCCGGTAGCTGTTATGTTTCCCAGATTATGCCTATCAACTGATGCAGACATATGGCCAGCCGATACCATCCTTACCAGCAGCTTTATTGTTCTTGAGCTGGTGAATGGCACCCTTTACCTCCCTCGAAGTGGGGGCTGGTTGCTGTCCATCGCCCGCAGTACTGACGAAGGCATGTCCTCCGTTGTCCCGTTCTTCATTGTCTGTGCTTTCAGCGCCATTCAGGTGCTCGTCGAAGTGCTGCTTCCACCTTTCGATCACCTCACGCTCGTCCGTCAAAATGCTCTCATCCTTTTCCCTGCAAATCTTAGTTCACGGCACGAAGCCGTTGCAGGATGTGTTGAGCTTTTGATAGAACTTACGTGTTTCTTGAGACCGGCACAGCTGTTCCATCCCAGTGAACCACATATCGTATAAGAATGTGCATCCAAAATCACATATTCATGCGTCCAAAATCAGAATTGCACAAGATGCCATATTAAGCGTTATCAATGTCAACACAAGTTGTATATAAATCCACAATACGATTCATAAACGACAATCTGTGTTGACAACAAAACATGTCGTAAATAGTGCAACATAGAATCACGTTATGTTATATAAACTGACAGATCATATATCAATCCAGTAAGCATCGTATGAAATCGCAATAACTTAGCAATAATTGCCACCCAAACTTTATCTAGCTGCTGACGATGGGCCTGAAAGAACAACAAAGATGTGTCGCTGTAAATGAAACATGTATTAAAATTGGCAAATAATCGCTCTCCGACAAGTAACCCTTGGTGGTACAGTGGTAAGGTGCACGAATCCTTATCCGAAGGTCTCGTGTTCGAGACTCGTTGGAAACTTTTTTTTATTTTTATCCAAATTTTGTGGCATCGTATATCTGATCGCAGAAAGTCCGAAAAAGTCGTGCCAAGTACGCATATAGCCTCCACTTTGGTAGGTATATAGCCTTTTCGTGCATTCTATACGATTGAATTGATTCGTATAGAATGATGTATATCAAAAGTTATACCAACCAAAATGTTGACTGGGATCTCCTCCAGGTGGCGTTTTTTCTCCCGAAAGGGGCGGGTCTGCTGTTGCCGTTTCCGTCTATAACGCTCCACGTTCCGCCGGGTCCCTTGCTGCAGCATGACCGCCCGCGCTGCATTCTCCTCCTCCAGAATCTGCCTACATTCCTCGTTGAACCAATCGTTCCGTCGACTCCTTCCCACGTACCCGACGTTGCTCTCAGCAGCATTGTTGCCTTCACTGTTCTCCAGCAGTCCTCAAGAGGGGCTTTATCCAGCTCACCCTCTTCCGGTAATGCAGCCTCGAGGTGCTGCGCGTATGCCGCTGCGACATCCAGCCCAAGCAGCACATATTGTTACAAGTAGCTTACAGCAACGACTACTTAACATATCCAATAGTTACAATATGATACATTTGCAACTTGGAAAAATACTGCTATGTAACCAAAAAAGCGCAAAAAGTCGAGCCTTATGTAACTTGTGTGTTCGTTACATAAGAAGTTTACAAGCGACTGCTATGTAATTTGTTGATTACGCATGGGTTTTCCTGCGACAAAATAAATGAAACGGCGTTGAAGTTGTTGTTACTTTCTGACAGTTTTGGAACCGAACAACCATTTAAGAATTGAATGTCAGTAAAAGTAATACGTATGATTTTTGAACGCGTAATTATTCACAAGTACATAATGGATTTAACATGCCGATTTGAATTTGTGGTGAAATCAATCATTTTACTTGCTCAAAATTGACGCGCTCATAAAATAGATAATAATTTTTTATTGAATAACACATGATACCTGGATTGTTGAGTTATTATTCCATTAGAACTGACAAAAAAAAAATGGAAATTGACACTGTTACTCAAATCAGCAGTGTTTTTGATTTTAATTTAATTGTTTGTGAAGATTGTGATTCCAAAATCACGTTGTTTCGTGTCCCGCTGTTGAATTTTCTGGGTTGCCTATCATAAATCGCCATTTAATTTCATCTTGCTGCAGATACACTTCCGAATGACTGTTTGTGGATAGCCAATCTAAAATGATGAAAACTATTAAAATGCTGTTAGAGAGGCTGCAAATTGTAAATTCAACAATTTTAATTAATCACTGGAAAAATATCTATGAAAACAATAACTAGTCATAAAATAGTAAAGTTCTTATATCAAAATTCACAATATGTATGAAAATTTTTGACATGTAGTGTTGACCACTGTCAGCAAGTTACTCGTTAGTTACACATTAGTTACCCAGAAATCTTATGTTATTTTGAAACTGATGTGTAACTATACTGAAACTGCCAATAAATTACACTGCTGTCAATAGAGGAAGGGGTATTAAAATGAACACCTTAACGATATCATCTTGCTTTTAATGGGAAAAACGGTGAATTTGCGATAAATCATCAAATAATATGCAAATGTCCCCTAAGCCAATTGACTGGAACCTTACAAAAGTATGAAAATTAATTGCTCCGTCCAAGAAAGCACATGGTTTGTGACGTGCTCAAATGGTTCAAATAGCTCGAAAGAAGGCAAATTCAAGCGTGTGCTATAATAAGGGCGCAAGTCGCATGATCGATTTCTCTTCATCGATCCTCTCTTCTGTGAATACAGGTGACAAGATGCGGGTTTGTTAACAATTTTTCACTACAATACGCTAGGAAGTAATGCAATCTTGCGTCCTGAGGTGAAATAACGAATTCAATATAGAAATTGATCAATTTGTGGCAATATTAGGGACTGAGGGTAATATGCCCATTATAAGAAAAATAGCGATTTAGATGTGAAAAATATACTTTTTTTTATTATAATCGGATATACAAATATGTTCTCTATCAAATAGTAGAAACATCATCCATCCATTTGATTATTTCTAGGGTTAACAAATCAATTTAAAAATGCGTGCTTATGGATGGGTCATCCATAAACCACGTAGTCATTTATTGGGGGAGGGGAGAGATTCTGCCCAATGACCACGGTCCATACAAATTGTAAATTTTGTGTATGGACAGATGACTACTAGGGGGAAGGTGGGTCTAAAATTAGGAAAAAATTGCCGCGTTGTTAATGGTAGCCCCTTGTGCATTTCTGTGCTGTCACTTTAATAGGGCCTAACTAACATGAGTGATTTCTCTTCATCGATTCTGCATATATAATGCATACCTCCAGGCGTTTGTTCTGATGTTATTGTTCAATAAAAGATACATGCTGATGCGAAAATTTTACATTTGTAAGGTTCTAATTTGCGCGTTACTTCAGCATGGCATTACGTTTGGTAGAATTTGAATCTTTGAATTCAACAGCTGTTTTGGTGTTATGAAATAGGGGGGTGGGGGTTTTGCCCCCACGTGTTGATTAAAGTTTAGGTTCTTCGATAAGTTTTTCAAGGACAAATTTAACGTATTTATTGCACGTAATACAAACTATGACAGTGCATACATAAGTGGACCCTGTGGGAGTTGGAATCCCAGAACAAATTTGAACAAAGAAGCCAGCCACTGACTGCTGTCGTCTAAATCACAATCATTTACGGGATTGACTGTTTATCGAGAAGCTTGCGACGATCGACGCGCCACAATAACTCGTGGACGGAGGGTATTAGAACTAAGTTGGAGATGTTGATTCCGAAATTTTGACGTAAAAATCACCTCCAAACACTAGCGATTTTGCGGTGGAGTGTTGACGTTTGATTACGAATTGTCTAGAGGACCCAAACACTTTAACGTTGAAGGATCCGTCATCGTAATCATCGTAACTTCAACAGCCATTTTTCTGTTCAAAACTGAAATTTACTCGTCGAAAATGTGTTTACTGTATAATAAAATACAGAGAACACATGAATATATTCATGATTTTGAACGAAAAAACTGCGTTTGACGGATAGAGATGTTAATTAACGCAGCGACACGAATTAAGACTAAGACAGCTAAATTTTCACATACTTTCATCGTCATTAAAATGTTATGGAAATGTTCATTTTATGTTGGTGGTAAAACACACGAGCAAAACAAACATTTTTGAAATTTTTTATCGCAGTCCTAAAAACATCTAGGGTTGATGTACCAATAGCCGCATAGCTAAGAACAAAAAATCATAGAAAATCGAAAAATAACGCCAGCGTCATTATTTTTACATCATCTGAAAGCTTTTTATCTTGGTTTTGTGGGAAAAATATGAAAACTACGAAAACTCAAATGTTTGTATTTATTATCGCGTGTGCCACTATAGGAATACATGTGCCTATAGTAGCACTATTTCTAATTCCTGTTCCTATAGTAGCACTAGCATCACGGCGTTGGAAAAATACTTATCAAAATTGTATTTTTACAAAACTTTTATATTTTTCCTACAGAGTGTGGATCAAAAGCTTTCGATTGATGTAAAAAAAGTTCTTATTTCATCAATTATTTTGTATAATAAAAAATAGTTTCTCTCAGTAGTGCTACTATAGCCTTTGTGGGCTTCGTAGCCGTGCGGTTAGCGGCGTCAGTCGTTTAGGCGTATTGTGCTACGGAGTGTGGGTTCGATTCCCGCCCCAGCCGAAGAAAACTTTTCGTCAAACGAAAAACTCTTCACTGGTCCACTGGTCGTTCCGTGTGTCCGTTGTCTAATGTTAGTTATGTTCAGTCTGTGCAGCCTATAGCTGAAGACGGTGTAAATTGTCTTTTTTTTTTTATAGGAACAATAGGTTAACTATAGGCGCAAGGGAGCTCAAATTTTAAGCAAAACTAATTATTTCGATCATTTTCTGAAACAAATCAAGCAGTGTATAAATGGTACCGTAATCCGGGGTAACATTGATCATTTTTCTGAATGTTTCTTTAATATTTCGTTTGAAAATGCAAGTTTTGCAAATTTTATATTTTTAAAACAAGTACTGCCAGCCATAGCTCGTGACTACATACTGCATTTTGTTTTTTGGAAGATTTAAGCATGTTTAAAAAATGTTTTAAGTGTTTTTTGATTATGCTGATATGGGGTAACATTGAGCACCTATGTAAACAACATTCGGTAATATTGAAAATGCCATTACTTACTTAAATCAAGGCGCCTGAACCCGAATATGAAGACCAAACGCTTACAAGTCATTTACTTTTTGAGTTATTTTAAAAATAAAAACACCCCGAACCACGGAATACGCCTAAAGGTAGGCAATTTCCTAAGGGAATGCTATATTATTTACAGTAATTTGTTAATGTTGCCTAATTGAGCATACTTATAAAAGTTTTGACAACGGAATCGTTTTCGGCGATGCCATTTTTAGTAAGAATCACATTTTCCTTGCTTATATCGTTTGCAGAACTTGTGTGAGACATGAATCTTCGGTAGTGTCATCCTTAACAATTAAAGTCATTATTTCAAAAAGTTGATAAATTTACGTATAAGGTGAACTCAATTTTCTCAAAAGCATTAACTTTCATTAGCTCATGAATATAAGAAAGAGAAGCACCATTCATAATTTGGAAATGTTTCATCAATAAATGATAATACGTACTTTTGATGAGATGAGTCATGCCGATCAATGTTACCCCGCTGATCAATGATACCCCGGATTACGGTACCGTAAAATGGGGTGAAGTTGATCACTTTCGAGCGATTCTGTTCTGTAACTCCTAGTAGAATGTATGTTTTATTATCAATATATTTTTAAAACATGTACTAGATGGATATCTATCGAATTATACAAACCATATTTCGACGAAATGTTCATTTAACTACAAAAATATATTTTAAAAATCAAAAAGTGGAGTTTTTGATTCCGGGGTGAAGTTGATCAATTATTGCGATAATTTTCCTAAAATAAAGAGATATGCTTTTCACTAAACTTGGGGTCACTGAATCTGGATCAATTCTCAGAAATCTTACAACATAATGATATATCGGTCAATTTTAAATTTGAATGTTGTAAATTACAGAACACACCACATTAAACGCCTAAAGGTATGCAATTTTCTTTGAAATTAGCAACTCGCGCACAAAAATATACATTTTTTACTCAGAAAATGATTGTTTATCCACAGTGCAAACTCAAATCTGGGTTCACAGAACATATCTGGAATATATGAAATAGTTTATTTAAATGGTGTCTTTATGTAGCGTTGTCAATAGTCGATTGTTTGGCGAAGAACCCTTCAACAGTTCATCAAACATTTCATAAAAATCTGTTTTTCCCTGTTATAATTATCTTCAATGTCAAACCGAACTTAGGAACATCAAGAGCAATCATCAGGTAATACGACGTCACAGAAATTGTGCTAATTGAAATCGAATCATAGCTCTCTTGACAGTTTATACATGTGGGTACGTGAATGATCAACTTCTCCCCACTGATCAACTACACCCCGAATTACGGTACTTAGATTAATAGCTCCTGACCTTCATGTCAAAAAATATTTTGAAAAGATTTATAGCAAAACGGCCGTAAAAAGCCCCTAGGGGTCATGCACAAATTACGTCACGCTCCGAGGGGGGGGGGGGGGGAGGGGGTCAAGCCAAGCGTGACAAGCCTTACAAAAATTTCGGAGGACTCATACAAAAAACGTGACAAAGTGGGGGGGAGGGGGTCAAAAAAGTTGTAATTTAGCGTGACATAATTTGTGTACCATCCCCTAGTGCGACTATAGGGGACTGTCCACTAAGGGAACACCGACCCTATGAATGATTATAATCCCTTCGAAAACATTTCTAAGGTTTCTGCTTCGACATCATATCATTACGATATTCACCTCATTGAAAAACCTCAACATTTCCGTGCCTAAAATTACATCAGTTTTAATTTCTGACTGTGGTTCTGACTTAAATTTATCTCCGTATCAACAAAAATACTCTTATTTATGCTCTAAATAATCCGTGCGCAATAAAAATTATTGAAATATGTTGTTCATGCGTAACAAGTTTGGTGTTCATTTTACCATCCTGTTCATTTTTTCACCCCTTCCCCTATTACAAATGGTAAACAAACTTCATGCTGTTACACACATGTGACTTAGCCATCTGTATGTAACCTAGCGTGTTATTTGTTTCTTTGCAACCACAGATTCAATTTCAATGTAACTTATTCATTTTGACAGCTCTAGGTTAAGTTACATGCAAGGAAAAATGCAACACCTATGTAATGTAAACAAAGCGTAAGTTACAATGTAATAGTTTAGTAACCAAAATTGAAAATCATCAATAAGATATGCTACAAATTATCTGAAATGCAACGGCAATGTAATTTGTTTTATTTTTCTGAAATATTGCATTTGTTACCAGTGCTACTTGGGAGTTGCTTAAGCCGCTGTAGGTCATATCGGGGCGGCCGTTGGTACCGTACATTGTTAACCGCGCAGTTATGGGCGCAGTTTAACCATTACCAGATAGTGGCCAGAGTCGATGTTAGCGCCACGATAGGTTCTGACGTTGATAATGTCAGAGAAGTGCCGTCTATCAATCAGAACGTGGTCGATTTGTGATTCTGTCTGATGTGGTGATCTCCAATGGTATCGGTATGGAAAGCTGTGCTGGAAGTAGGTGCTACGAACAGTGCCGGATTTGCGGTCTTGGAGGCCCGGGTCAGATTTAGCGAGGGGCCCATTGGCGAACAAACTTCAGTGATATAGATGAAAAACTGCACCAGCTTTCATGCTGTTATTGTTTTATTTCAAATATAAAAGTAACAAAAATAAAAAAAAACATACAAAATCAGGCAAATCGTTGTCTTCTGCATTTCGCGTTTGAAAAGTCGTTGATACCGTGATGAATCAATACCCGGACGCTTAAGCAGTACCAAATGTTCTGACACTACTATCAATCAATATTCTTTGAATTTTTGAATGTATTACCATTTCGCAAATCATGTCGACATTGATCTACATGAAAATGAAAGTATTCATGTTAAAATAAAGATTTTAATACAAAAATGACGAAATCAGTTGCACTAGTCTTGTTTTTAAATCCGGACATATGAATCAAATTCCGGACATTCGTACTTAAGCTCGCTAAATTTATTTAAAATTCCAAAAAAATGCATTAAAATGCGACTATTTGACTACAATTTTCATAGTTCATTACATGGAAACACATGACAATGCCTTCAAGCATGACCTATTAAGAATATTCATGTTTCTTTTACTTACTTGCTGTGACTGTAGTTAGACTCAGGATTGCCCGCAATAATCAAGATTGTTGGAGCGAATTTCAGCAATTATCTATTTTTTCATCCGATCATACACTTTTTCTAACTTTCCTTTAGGTTTTCATCACATTTTTCTTCACAAATAGTTATCTTTTCAAGCAAAATATAATTCTAACGCGAGGCGTCCGGATTTTAAAACCATGGCTCATAGAACCGGACACTCGCTAATCGCTCGAAAACATATTCTTTTATACCATTTTCGCCGCTTTATTATGCTTATATTGTTTATTGCTAAATTTTTACACACAATTCATAAACAATGTATATTCAATGAATTATCATTCACTCAACTTGCACTTGATTTGCAGGCAAGCTTGAACCACAAAAACTGCACTGTAGAAAAACAGTGTCAGATTGTGGTTACAATTATGTTTTTGTATTTATTAATTTTCTGCCAATGATTACTAGATGGAAAAGTAAAGTAATCATTGGTGTAACAAAACTCAGATGTGAATAATTAAAACACATTATTATTCAAATTAATATTTTAATCAGTGAATTTTATTGGTGTGTCCGGCTATTGGTACCGTCCGGATTTTGATGCACCACGGTAAATTCTTCAAAATCAATCGATTTTAGAACATCGCTTTCGATATTCAACAAGCAAAGTGAAATTAACCTTTCGTCAGTCATAGTTGTTCGTAGTTTATTTTTAATCAACGCTAATTTGCTGAAAGATCTTTCTCCGGAACAATTAGTAATCATTAAGCTTAGATATATCCGCAAAGCAATATATACGTTCGGAAATGTATCAGCAAGATCTTCATCGTACAATAAAACTGCCTGTTGAGATGATGTGAGACACTTCCTTATCTTTGCGAACGCAGCAAATTGAACAATTTCATCCGCCAGCAGATTCGTTACATCATGGGGATATGCAGAAAGGGGCCGTCCATTAATTACGTAAGGGTTTATGGGGGGAGGGGGGGTTTGAGATTTCTTACGCGCCGTACAATTTTTTTTATTTTCATACAAAAAGTCTTACCATGGGGGGAGGGGGAGTTGAAAAATCCCAAAAATTGTCTTGCGTAATAAATGGATCGCCGCAAACCAGCTTCATTGCTTCAACCCGTAGCTCTGCTTCCGAAAGACTGCATAGATCAACAATAGCTTTGAATTTGTCATACACCGTTTGGTACGCTTTTCTTCTGTTTTTCAATGCTTGTTGAAGTTGTTGAATGATGACATTGAACGTGAGGCGCTTAAAGTTTTCTGTACTGGATCCTTCAGGTAAATTGCGGGGTCGTCCTTTGGATGGTCTGTATTCTGCATTATTACAGAGTGCAATTGCGGATTGCTCCAAATCGTCGAAACGGCTTTGCTCTCCAAGACTAGTGCAACTGCAGAAACACATCTAGCGAATCATACAAATCAACCACCTTTTTCAAATCGACATGAACGCCCTGCATGGCCTTGCTTGTCTCATTGAATCGTAACAGTATTTGACTCCAGATTTGAGTCAGTAACGCAGTTTCAAGGCGATCCATTCTTTCTCCAAGAGATCGTGCCTCGTATTTTGTTTTGGGGGACTGGTCTTTTGTATCTTCGATGTGCTTCAAAGCTTTTCAAATATTACTGTATCCTTCCAATAAAGCTTCTGCTGCATCGGCACGTGCAGACCAACGAGTATCAGAAAGGGACTTGATGGTAAGTTTCCTTTCGTTGTCTTTCAAATTACTTTCCAACACAGTCCAACGCCAGGTAGATGCAGAAAAGAACGTATACAGTTTCTGAAAAAAGCCAAAGTAACCAACAGCATCTGTACAGCAAGAGACAGCCGCATGGCCTACTAAATTCAAAGAATGTGCTGCGCAAGGCACAAAAACAGCACTTGAGTTTCTCTCAAGAAGACGAGCCTGCATACGGACCAGCCATGTTAGAAGCATTATCGTAAGATTATCCGCGACAATCATTGAAATCAATTTCTTGTTTTTCTAAGTATTCCAACAAACTGGTATATAAGTCTCCATCTTTATGAGAATTGGGCTGCAAAAATGTGAGAAATATCTCCACCGCATGTCCAGAAACGACATACCGTAAAATTACTGATAGCTGATCGGTGTGCGCCTTCAATTCCACCACAATATGATTTTGCACACGCTTTACCATCAGCATCAAAATTTCTTCCTAAGCTGAAGACGACAAATATGATTCTCGTCCACTTCCAGGATTCCCAAAGTTCTGTAAATGGCCCATCAAAATTGGGTCGAATTGTGCAATGAGTTCTCTAATCCCTAAAAAAATACCGTTGTGTTTAGAACCGATAATCTCGTCACTTCCTCTGAACGCCAAGCCTCTCTCCGCCAGAAAGGTGATAACTGTAATAGTCCGGCGCAGAATTTCTCGCCAGTACTTCCGCTTTTCGTTTGTTTGTTTTTCTAGGTCTTTGTCAATGCGGCATGAATCCGAACATCGAAGATTGAAGTTCAGTACAGCTTCTCGATGATTTTGGCCTTGCTCATGTACTTTGATTTTTTCTTCTGCTTTCTTCCAATTATTGAACCCATCTTCTCTTGAAAATGCATCTCGGCTCGATGACATCAATGAGCAGTACAAGCAATAAAATGACCCTTATAAAAAAAAATGCAAGTTTTACATTTCAATTAGTAAAAATACCTTTGGATACACTGTAGATTAGCCATTTTCTCAAAATATGCTCGCCATTATCACGTCTAGTGTAAAATATGGAGTTTTTGAAAAAAACGATGAATATCTGCCGAAGAACCATCCGCTGACGGATAGATTCGTCGTGACTCCGGGTAGGAATCTGTCGAAGTCCCAGGTTCAATTTTATCAACACGTTCAATTAGCATCCCAGCGGTATCTTCACTACAACTTTGCAGGTTCTGCTCTAATACCGTTGGATCGTTACATGAGACAGCGTGGTTCTCAGGTAAAGGGAGCTTTGAATCATGTTCGGATTTTGAATCTGCAGAGAAAAACTCCGAAAGACGAGGAGTTTTCGCGAGCACTGCTGCATCCTTGTCTGCCTTATGCTTGGCAGTTTTCCTTTTCTATGCACCGGAGAGTTGGATCGAACGAGGCATCGTTTGCAAGGAGCTAAAACAAAATCATTTGAAGAAAACATGCTAAAAGCTGGTGTTAGGTTTATGATCTTACGGACTATCTTACGCTTTCGATAATATTTAATGAATCGCCGTGTGGAACGGAGTTTTCTTTTAAAACCTATTTCAAACAAATAATGAATCGATTATTCTGAAGTAAAAACTGTTCGTTGACAAATAAACTAACTTATAGATGTTTTCATGTTCATCGATAAACTGACAGATGAACACACTGAAAAAACAGTCATATTTTCTTGAAAATATAAGACAATTGATTTGCACTTGCACTTAATTTATTTTTAAGGAGATTATATTAATGTTAAGATACAAACATTAATGTCTTATTAGTCAAGCTCATGTGTTTTAAAACTATGAGTAAGTACTAACAAGTTACTGAAACATTTTTTTTATTTGAAATATAAAACTTCAATTCCACGGGGGGCCTCCCTTAGTGGAGGGCCCGGGGCAATTTCCCCCTCTGCTCCTCCCTAAATCCGGGCCTGGCTTGGCCATATTCTTGGAGGCGACGAAATCAATTAGTCGTAAGCCGTTTTCGATCGTCAGCCGATGAGCGCTGAACTTTCCAATAGTCGGTTTGAGTTCCTCTAGCTGGCCAACCTCGCGTTCGAGCTGCGCGTAAAAAGCGTCTCAATCATTCGTTCCATATCATATCAAATCATACCGATCGGTTCGTATTCTGTCGTTGATTATTCGTTGCTTGATTTTTTTACGGCTAGCTTGTAGGGCCTGAATGTTCGGAGGGCCATAGTGCACTATTTAGCTTAGAATTCTTTTCTGGCACTTGGACGAAGATAAGCCGCTCCTTAATGGAGTACAGACGCTCCAAGTTTGCAGAAGCAATCCCCCCTCTCCCCCTTCCCCGTCAGCATACGAGGAAAGTTCCCACCGGGGTTGGTTACCCGATCTTCCCTAAGGTTACTCGTACCCCGGCCAGTACCACAAGGAGGTAGGGATAGGAGTTGCTGGGCAAGAGGCTAAGGACCACACAAAGGGGTCTATTTTATTACTGCAGGTACGCCATTTAGCCGATTACCGTGCCAAACTTGTGCTGAATTAAGAGCATTGAAATCAGCCTTACGAAAAGTAAACTGTCCTGACGCATCTGGTTCATCAAAACGTACTGGTGGCGAGCAATCCAGTGACGGAAGTATCTGAGAATGAAAAGAATCCTCAGAAACTAACGGGTCAGATATAGGCAAAAACAATTTACAAGACGCATATCATGTTTTTGATAACATTCAGCTGCTTGAGATCCAAAACCGGCTTCACATCTAAAAGAGTCGAGCTGGTTATCATCATATCAGCAAACTTATTTAATGCTGCTAAAGTAAGCCGTACCTTTGTAGACAAAAACTTGTTCCCGCAATTATGGGGAAAGAGAACGTCGTCAGTTCCGAGGAAAAATAACAGAATGTAACTCAGAAATATAACAATAACTGGTATTCGACAGGCTCAACCGCAGAGTCGTCGTCACCGTCCCCGATGTGATTTATTGTGCATAAATTGATTTTTAATGACCTCATTTTGGCCGTGATGGCCGCGGTTTTCTCCCTCTCGTTACCTCCCCCTATGAAGGCATTGTGTTTGTCCCTCCGATAATACGATTGCAGCCACAAGAAGGGCCTCCCCGCAAATAGATGATGGCAATAATAATCATGAACGCGCGCTCAGTTGAACCCCATATCTGCCGAGGGGGAAATAAATTAAGCATTGATAAATGAACGTGACCACGGCCAGGCCAAGCCAAGCGCAAGATTTAAACTAGCGATAACTGTTCAAGCTATGGGTAGGTACAGTACAGGATATTCATTTAACATGCAAGTATTCTTGAGTTCCAATCACAAGTTCAAAAGCAATAACGGTTAACACAATTCAAAAACCTAAAAGAATACCTTCATCTCTCAACAACAAAGTTATAGAATTGGACGAAATGAATAAGTATGCTGATGACAGTTTTTGTATGGAGCTTTCATATTTTTAGAGAAGAGTTATGTTTGATCCTTCTACCTTGACGCTTGCTCTTGCGGTGGCCGGCGATGAGGGCTGGATCAAACATGTCGCGCGTCGGTCGAGTGAAAGTGAAAAAGTGGCGTGATCCGTTAGTTATGTTTGATCCTTCTACCTTGACGCTTGCTCCTGCGGGGGCCGGCGATGAGGGCAGGATCAAACATGTCGCGCATCGGTCGAGTAAAGTGAAAAAGTGCCGCGTTCGATCAGTCCTTTTTGATCTTTCGACTTTGACGCTTGCTCCTGGGCAGTGTGTCAAGAAAGCCCGAGCAGTCGTCAGTTGTTTTCCCTGTCGGGTCACGCGCCTATTTTCTCTGAGTGCTTTTATATAACCGAGCAAACGAGTGAAGCTGAAAGTGGATTGTTGCTTCTCAAGGATGACGGATCAATTGGTGAGCTCGTTTCATGCTACTATTTCAAATCTATAAAATATGTATGACTGCACCTTTAATCGTTACAACGGTGAGACGTAAATATGATTTTTCAAAAAACTATGAATGGGTCGTCCCTGTGAGTATCGACATAAACTCTGATTCATAAATTATTTATGTCTAAATTTGTTTTTTTTTAAAACACCTTTTTCCTTTTACCTTTATTTTTGTAATTAAAAAAAACATTGAAAGGTTCGACACTACGAGTGTAGACTTGCGAAAGGTTCACTTTATTCAACAAACTTTGATAGGTGCGTCACCTCAAGTGTCGGCATAATTTTTCTCTACATAAATATTGTTCATATCAAATGAAAATATTATATTTACGCATGTTTATATTTCACAAATAATTATTTATCATGGTCTAATCACTTATCAAAGTGAATCCTTTGACCCAACGATCCTCCCCATTAACAAACATCCTTCCCAGTAACCTTTGTGGAGATGCAGAGGCAAACACGGTCTCCAAATAGCAAAGGTTACACACTAACATTCCTTCCCCCAATCCCACCTGACTGCAAGGACGTGGCCGGCGCCGTTATTGACCCTGTATAAATAGAGGCACTGAATTATGCACATTGAAGAAGATTATGGCCAATCCCAGCCAAACTTCTAGTTGATTCTTTGTGCATTTTCACTGACTTCGGTCAATCACGGAATAGCAACCATTGATATGTGTAGTCAGTCTAAGCTAAGCTAGCTAAGGAGCTTTCATATTTTTAGAGAAATCGTTTATGGTTTTTCTATGTGTGAAATTTTTCCTGTACATGTTTTCTAAATCGGTGAAATCATACTCCACCAAAGTTGACCCCTTTGTACGAAAATTCAAAAAAGTTGCAAATGTACTGTCCATCACTGTATCCACCACGACAGAAAGCCAATTGTGCGCGATTAGAAGGTCGTAAAAAAACTGCGGTGCGCAAGTTTCTAATAATTGGTCGCGCGACCTATTACTATGGGGGTAATGCAATCAACCGACCGCTTCAATTGTACCTCTTTAGGGTCACTCGCCCGCGACTTGCTCCCACCTTCCATCACCAATCGAAGCCTTAATGAGCACTCAAAGCGGCTTTCCTGCCAATGTACAATTATTCAAATTAGGTGCTCTTGAGCCATTTCGATTACTGCGGAGAGGGAAGGCTTTAGCGCACAACAAATGGACTTTGCAATCGAAGCCGATTATCGTTCGAAATGAACAAAGTCGGAAGTTGCTTTACGCTGTTCACAAACACTCCTAATGTACCGAATGATTTGAGATTAGTTTCATAAATAAAAACTTCTCGCAATCACCAACGGTATCCGAGTAGCTGCTAGTCAGCAACAACTGATTGGACAAGGCTTTCCAAAAAACACCATTGAGTCCCATTTAGAGGCGAACGCACGAACCGTATGCCTGAAGCCGACGATTTTTGGAGACCACGTCTCGACGGATGGATTGAACGCACTTTCGATTAAGTAATTAATGGGGCTCATTCATTACGTTCGGTTAAGCCTCGGCACCAACTACAAAGCAGCACCATTTACGAGTGGCTTTTGGAACGTTTTGTTCCATTTTCAGAAAACAGTAAGCTCTTGGTTTGGCTGACTAAGAGGTGGGCTCGTAAGTAGTTATCGTTTCGGCCTGCATGGCGTTTTAGCTGTGCAAACTAAGTCAGGCCATCTGTATGCGTGGTATTATTTTCTGTTACGTGTTTTGAAGACAATTAACCTAAATTGACGGTTCAAGATTGTTGATTGGAAATTACTATAAGTAGCATAATAGACAAAGCTACATATGTAAGGCAAAGATCTTTTGAATCTTGATTTCTTGGCTCTGTATCAGATGATAAGTCCAGTTGTCCTGGATAATTATCAATAGACCACTGTCAATGGCGTGCGGAAAAAAAACAGCGCCGTCTCCCGAGCAAAGACCGTGAAGGAAACATGCTGACAGACAAAATCAGCGACGATGGAAAAGCTATGGGGCTCCCGACGCTAAATGAGGTTAAAAAGGCTATCAGGAAGTTAAAAAACAGTAAGGCTGCTGCCTGCTGGAAAAGACGAGCTTCCGGCCGAATTTTTCAAGTTTGCACCGTACTTTGTTAAGGATATGGGAGGAAGAAGAACTGTCTGCTAGCTGGCTGGAGGGCCTCATCTGCCCTCTGTCAAAGAAGGGACACAGACTAAAGTGCGCCAATTACCGAGGAATAACGGTCCTCAATTCGGCGTACAAAATAATGTTACGTATTCTGTTCAATAGATTGAGGCTGCTTGAGGAGTCCTTCGTCGGCGAATACCAAGCTGGTTTTCGCGAAGGTCGATCAACAAAGGAGCAAGTGTTTACCTTGCGACAAATCCTTGATAAGTTCCAGAAATACAACTTGCAGGCTCATCATTTGTTTATTTATTTCGTACGATTCAGTGAAGAGAAATGAGTTATGGCAGATATAGATAGAACATGGTTTTCCGTCGAAACTAATTAGACTGATTCGAGCAACGTGAGATGGATCGAAATCAAATGCGGATTGCGGATGAGATTTCCACCTTCGACGAGATTCTTGACCTTATATGGATTGAAGCAAAAAGATGCGCTTTTGAACCTTTTGTTCAACATTGTCCTAGATTGAGCTGTTAGGAGAGTAGGCGTGCAAAGAAGCGGTACCATCGTCACGCGGTCGCATGTGCTCCTATGTTTTGCGGACGAAATCGATATAATGGGAATTGATCGTCGAGCCGTGGAAGAGGCATTCGTGCCTTTTGAAAGCAAGACAGCGAGAATTGGACTTACCGTCAATACAAGAAAAATAAAGTACATGATCACTGCACAGTGGTCCAGGAATCAGTTTTACACGGAAAGATGCATTTTGAGCATTAGAATGAAACATTAGACAAAAATGGTCTTCTACAAAGTTGTTTGTATTAGTTAAGCCCTTTGTTTGGTGTTATTGAAAAGTAGGGTGGACCACATTTTCATAGAAATTGTGTAACTAACTTTCTTATTTGTAGAAATTATATTATACATGCTTCAGCAAAGTTATAGACCATTCAATTTCAAGCAACTTTGCCAAAAAAAGTTTTTTTGTATCTCTTAAATTGACCGATTTAGAGCTTTTTTCCTGCAGTGACATAGGGTGGTCCGAACAAAACTGGTTTTCTGGCTCTAGAGTTTTCAATTCAAGTTTCTCATCAAAGTAGTCTATGAAACACTATTAGAGCTTTAAAAAATGCGTAATTTGGTGAGTGAAGAAACTCGCTATCTCCTTTCGTTTAGGAGTTATTGTTGTTTTTCTCTCAAAAACATGCCTACTTTGATTGTGAATATCTCTGATTGGGGCAAACATAAAAAAAATCTTTTGACGGCATTCAAAAGACAAAATAAAATTGTATATTATATCAAAAAATACAGATGTGTTATTTTTGTAACTCTAATAAAATGCCTTGAAAAACAAAGGTTTTTAAGCAGAAAAACTTTAATAACTTTTGAACTAAAATAGATATCATCAATATTTTTGCATGAAAATTTGCGTTTTGTTAAGTTCTTAAAGTCGTTCATAGATCGCTTTGACGAGAAATCTGAAATAAGAAAGATAGGGCTTTAAACCTATTTTGAAGATTTTCATGGTATGTATGTCTTTATTATTTTACATTTTGAGCATGAAAATGAAATTTTAGACAAAATGATCTTCTACATAATTGTTTCTAAAAATGTAAGCTTTCATACTGTGTCTTTTGAAACTAGGGTGGTCCACAATATCACACATAGCATATAATCAACTTTTTTATTTGCAAAAATACTGGTATATGCACTTAGACAAAGCGGTAGAACTTGAAATTTTGATCAACTTTGCCAAAAAAAGTTTTCTGTATTTCAAAATTTGACCAATCTAGAGCATTTTTTCCTAATCATCGCAGGGTGGTCCAACAAAAATAAGTTTTTTACTCTAGTTTTTTTAATATTATTTTCTCGTCAAAATCGTCTACGAACGACTTTAAGAACTTAACAAAACGCAAATTTTCATGCAAAAAGATTGTTAATATCTATTTTAGTTCAAAAGTTATTAAAGTTTTTGTGATAAAAAATGTTTGACTTTCAAGACGTTTTATTAGAGTTACAAAAATATCACATCTGTAATCTTTTGATATAATATACAATTTTATTTTGTCTTTTGAACGCCGTCAAAAGATATTTTCTATGTTTGCCCCAATCAGAGAAATTCACAATCAATGTAGGCATGTTTTTGGAAGAAAAACAATAATAACTCCTAAACGAAAGGAGATAGCGTGTTTCTCCACTCACCAAATTACGCATTTTTCAAAGCTCTAAAAGTGTTTCACAGACTACATTGATGAGAAACTTGAATTGAAAACTCTAGAGCCAGAAAACCAGTTTTGTTTGGACCACCCTATGTCACCGTAGGAAAAAAGCTCTAAATCGGTCAATTTAAGAGATACAAAAAAACTTTTTTTGGCAAAGTTGCTTGAAATTGAATGATCTACAACTTTGCTGAAGCATGTATAATATAATTTCTACAAATAAGAAAGTTAGCTTAATCATTTCTATGAAAATGTGGTCCACCCTAATTTTCAATAACACCAAACAAAGGGCTCAACTAATACAAACAACTTTGTAGAAGACCGTTTTTGTCTAATGTTTCATTCTAAAGCTCAGAATGCATCTTTCTGCGTAAAACTGATTCCTGGACCATAGTGCACTGGTAAACAGCCTGCTTCCAATCGTGATGTTGGTATTAAATTGTTGCTGGGTGGTGAACGATTTGAAGTAGTGGAAGAATTTACTTACCTTGCTACTCTAGGGACGTGCGATAATGAAGTTACCAGCGAGGTGAAAAGGCGTCTTGCAGCAGCGAATAGGGCTTTTTACGGGCTCCGTAACCAGCATACAGAAGCCTGCAGACGAAGACAAAATTCGCGCTATATAAGACACTGATCCTCCCTGTTGCTCTATACGGCCATGAATCGTTAACGTTAAGGTGAAGATGAATCAAAGCCAAAATAAAATTTTCAAGAGCACAAATCTGGAGAACCGAACATATGTTTAAGTTGAAAACTTAATCAATTGGTTATCACCAGCTACTATGGCCTCCAGAAGAAACTGCGGTCAAGAAAGATTCACCCCCGCACCAAATGCACGAAGTACAAAAAGCTCAGAAGACCGGTAGTTCTCTATGGGCATGAGACGTGGACTATGCTCGAAGAGGACTTGCAAGCTCTTGGGGTTTTCGTACGCCGAGTGCTAAGGACGGTCTTCGGCGGCGTGCAGGAGAACGGCGTGTGGCAGCGAAGGATAGACCACGAGCTCGCTCAACTCTTCGGCGAACCCAGTATCGTGAAGATAGCTAAAGCTGGAAGGATACGCTGGGCAGAGCATGTTGCAACAATGTCGGACAAGTCTTTTAGTTAATCGGTAGCGCTGCTGAAAGAAAAAAATCTCTGGAAAATTCTGGTGATTTTTTCGGAAGGATTCTTGGATGACATTCAAGGGGAAATAATAATATGTTTCTCTGAATAAACTCCTGAATAAATTGCTTGGGAGTTTTTTTGAGTGTTTTCATGATAGAGATTTTGAAAGAACATTTGAGCCTATTCCGCTGGAAATAGGAACGTTTGAATTTTTAAAATTTTCTCAGGCATTTCTGAAGAAATTTTTAAATACTATTTTGGAGAGAATTTGGAAGGTATGCAGGGGGCAACATCGTACTGATTTTTAGTGAAACCTAAAGAAACACAGAGAATTTTCTGCAATCAAATTTATCAAGAAATCCTTAAAGAACTGCCGAGATGAAACTGAAGAAGACTGCAAGTGGTAGTCGAAATGCGCGTATCTGTCAAAGATAAGCATTTAGGGTGGAATTAAAAGGTACAAGGTACCCCAATCTACTTTTAAGTTTCTCTATTGAGATTCTGCTTTGAGGATTCGAATATATTAAAAAGAGTTGGAAAAACTGTTGGTGGAATATATGAAGAATTTGTGAGAAATATCCTTGCTTGGTGATATTGATGACATTTTTTGCTAGCGCGAGGCTTTTAGAGTTTCTTGCACTGTTTCTAGGTGAATTCCTTAGTTATTCCAGATAATCATAAACAAATTATTAATGAACAACTCGATGCTTTTTCAAACTAACAATTGGGATTTATATGTAATAAGTACGTTGAGGATCTTTTGGAGAAATGATTAGAAGAATTACTGAAGCATACTTTGGTGAAATTCTTCAAGAGATTTTTAAAGCAGTTCGATAGAGATCTTAAGGTAATTTAGGAAAAAAAACCTGACGAATAAGAACTACTGAACCCGAGAAAGATTTTCCGTGGGAATCCCAAGAGGAACGCAGTGGAAACTGGTAAAGGAGTTCTTGAATAAAGCACTGAAAAAGTACGGAAATATTTCATAAAAAAAAAACACGTGGTGATTCTTAAAAGCACAAGCAGGAATATTTTTCATAAGTTATTTGAAAGATTTGTTGAATGTTGTGTTGTTGGATTGGACAAAACATGAAACTTGAAATTTATAAATATCACTAATGTACAGCAATATGAGACAAAATAACAAACAAATTAAATCAAATATATGCAAACTTCAAAATTTATGAAAATCGAGATAATTGCGATTGATATTACTTCTGTAGAATAAGAATTTGCTAGACCGCCCCCCCCCCCCTCCTAGGCCGGTGCTGGAAAATAATCCTAGCTACGCTAAGGTTGCCAAAAGCCTAATTCTGTCTAGTTTGGGTAGGGATTACCATTGATCTTTGGAGATTCATGCAAAACGGAACAGCATAAGTGGCATAATTCAGGAACTGTGTTTTCGATCTTCTATGTAGATAATCCTGTTTTTGCTACTTACAGCAAACATGATATGGCAAATTCATATATCACGTCTCGTCTGTTGATACTACGTATCAAAATCTGAGACATCAATGAAGCTTTCAATTGTAGGCACTGATGCTCATGTTTAACACATCATCTGGGCAGGAAAGCTTTGTAGTACATCATATTTGTCCCAAGTAAAAGCTACTCTTAGTTTAAAGAAGTTTCTCGATTTTTTTTAATTTACTAAAAAAATAATCTTTGTTTGACCATAACTTCATGAATATTCAACTGATTTCAAATCTTTTGTCCTGCTTTTGAAGCTCATTAAAATGTTCTTCAACTGTGCATGCAGCACATTTAACTGCGAAATGGTTTTTCCCAAGTTATTCAACAAATTATGAGCAAATACATGATTTTTTTAAGGATTTATTTTTGTTTGGCCCGGTAAACTTTGAAAACAAAAGTGGAACTGATTGTTGTCACCTTTGGAAAGGTCTTTGCAACAAATTTTGAATAATTTTGTATCAAAACAATTTTTGCATGTGTTAAAATACATATGCTTTATTCAACTCGTATTTATAACATGCTTAAGAAGCCTTAGTTTTATAGTAAAAAGGTAATTTCCGACGGAAAAACTCAATTAATTCAAAGAATATCGATTTTTTCATTGAAAACTAGTAGTTTTGTCCAATCACTAAGTCAAAATGCAAAGTTTTAAAACAATTAAATTAGCTTCAAAATCATGTAGAAAGATTTGGAATCGGTTGAGTATAGATGAAGTTATGCTCAAACAACTATGATTTTTTCGGTAAAATGGGTAAACCTTTCAAGAAAACTACTTTTAAATTAAAGTTGTTAAATGTTTATGGTTAAGACGAATTTGATGTTGTGGTTTTTTGTTTTGTGTGATTCTAATTTAGAAGAGCACAAATTCTCGGCACCCTAAGGACCAGTTACGAGTTGATGAATTCGCATATATCGGATGAGGAGCCCTTATCTGACCATCGATACATCTGTTTTTAACACATGAATACCTTCGAAGCCTTTGAGTTTTAGGAATCTCCAGTAAATGTCCAGGGGATTTTACATTGAATTAATTACAAGATAACCAGTGGAATGGAAATAAAGCCAACGAACATCGCAACTAACAGACTTTTCATCCATTTTATATTGAGCGAACCGAACACGCATTACAGCCCGGAACCATCTATTATAGAGTTTTTTGCCTTTTTGTGTCAGCACGAAACCACATTCTTTAGCGGATTGCGTTCAGTTTAAATGCAAACTTCCTCGCATTCCAACCGCATGGCACTGCTCGAAACAGGCAAACCAAACGACTAGGGGAGAAGCACAGGTGTTGGCCAACCTGTGAGTTTGTTTTTAGGATGAGAAAAGCACCTTATACGCAACAAATGGATGCTTTCAATTCATATAAGATTAAAGTGGAGCAAAACTCTAAGTGTAAAGAGGTTTATTTTTAGGATTTCTAGTTCAATTAAACCATTTAATAAAGGTCATGGTGGTTTGAATGCTATTTGGGTAAGAGATATTTATTCAAAGGGGCCTTCCTTAGCCGAGTGGTTAGAGTCCGCGGCTACAAAGCAAGGCCATGCTGAAGGCGACTGGGTTCGATTCCTGGTCGGTCCAGGTGGTCCAGGTGAAAATTTCCTTGATTTCCCTGGACATAGAGTATAATCCTACCTTCCACACGATATACGAATGCGAAAATGGGAACTTTGGCAAAGAAAGCTCTCAGTTAATAAATGTGGAAGCGCTCATAGGAACACTATGCTGAGAAGCAGGCTCTGTCCCACTGAGGACGTTAATGTCATGAAGAAGAAGATTGTGGCATTGAACGTGGAATTACAGTGTGGGTCCTAGAATTGCAGTGTGAATTCTGTGTATTCTAATATGGATAACAGGGTTCCAGTGTGGAACCCAGGATTCCAGTATAAATTCTGTTGTTTCAGTATGGATCCTAGATTTTCATTATGGAGCCAGGTATTCCAGTGTGAATACTGCGATTCCAGTGTGGATCCTAGAATTTAGTTTAGATACTAGGAAGTCAATGTGGATTCTGAGATTTCAGTGCTGCTGGGTTGCATTATGGTTTCCATTATGGATCCTGGTGTTACATCATGGATCCTGGTATTCCAGTGTGAATTTTCAGTTTATAGCATAGATCATGGGATTTCAGTGTGGATCCTGAGAATGGACTCTAGGACACTCTCTCCTGAGTGTGGACTCTAGGTTTCCTTTAAGGATCCTGGATTTTCGGTAAGCAATCTTTAGATTGTAGTGTGGAGCCTCGAATTCCAGTATTGATCCTGGGGTTTCAGTGTAGATTATAGAACTCTAGTGCAGATCCTGAGACTCCAGTGCGGATCCAGTAGTTCCAGTGTGGATGATAGGTTTCAAATGTTGATGCTGAGATTCCAGTGTGGTTCCTGGGATTATAGTGCGTAGTATGTTTTAGTGTGGATATTGGGTGGCTCTCGTGATGTATGATGAATGATCGATGCGAATGACTTGAAGCAAAGTGCACCGTTTTGTGTTGTCGCTCTGGATGTTGCGTTTATGAAGACTAATGATTATGACTCCAGGAACCATGATTTGTAGTTCTGATATCATGGCCTAACCAATTTATGAATTTCATGACTTGTAAATCATGGTGTGGGAATCAGATTTTGATCCGTGTAAGCATTCTGGGAATCTTGTATAATCCTGGCAATCTGGATCTTAGGGATTCTAGTGAATAAATATACACAATTAAATAAGACAATCAACTTACTGCATTGTGTATCCCTATAGCCTAGTATCTGGATTTTTTTTGTTAATGATACTTTACACCGCATTGGTGCATTCGTGTCAATAAAAAATCTTTATGCATACAACAGTTCACATGTTTACAATAGCAGTGCAATTTAAACATCTTCCTTTTTGTTCTTTCTGGACCTCGTGTTATGGATTCTCCACTCTGAACCAGGGTCACTCTTACTGCATGCTCGTTTCGTTTCATTTTCCAATATTCCATCCGCTTCAATTGACAACCACCGCTTTCCAGATTCAAGCTCCGATGTTTCGTTTCTACGTTGATCACCACGGTTGACGTTGTTGTTCGCAGTCTTAGCATGTTCGTCATTTGATTCTGCATCGGTTGTGTTTGACCCAGAGGGATGGCGTCCTATTTTTTCACTATGGAATTTGACAGCTTGAGCTGTGCCTCCTTATCGGGAGCATAATTTATACTCCAGAATCAAAACGATATGGACCAATACTGCCCATAAAGGCATAACTGTCCCATATGGAAAAAGTAGGCATTGAGAAAATAGCGCTCAAAGTTTAAAGTTTGTCTTTTCATACAAGTGTTCATAATTTTCTAGTACATTTCTACATGCCATATTCTCACCGAAATACCGCATAGATTACTTATCTTGCTTCCATTCATCAGCAAAAAATATAAACTTGAACACAATTTAAGTTATGCAGTTGCTATTTGGGTTGAAAGTTCATTTAGAGACTGTTATGCCTTTATTTTTCAATATGGGACTGCATCCACTTCATATTTTTTCACAACATTTTCAAATAAAGTGCGTCAATTTTTATATGCATAGTAAAATATATACTAAAACATGGATGATGCGACGAAAAAAGGTGTTGGCTCGAAAATCAATATGGGACAGTTATGCTTTTATGGGCAGAATAGGTCTGTGCCACAATAAGGGAGAGAGTCAAATTCCACTCACACACCTATATTTTTCGGATGTTTATCTTTTCCTACGAGAGAAAACAGTACAAATCGCATGAAGCGCAACAAAATCTGCTAAAGCTGATGATGGTAATGAGCTGCAGAAAAGCAAATGTTTCTTCGGATAATCAAACCATAACAGACAAAAAAGAGAAGTGTGAATCAATTTCTTCAGAATGAAACGCAAGTAATGCGTTGAATTTGTGTGCCGTGGTTCATTTCCCCACATTCGCACCAGCTACTTTGTTGATGTGCACATTCGTATGCGTGAGCTCCGCTATTGTTTTATAAGAGGCAACAGAAAACGATCTTCTTAGCAATCCCTTGGTATTCGGACTATGCGAACGCCGTTTGGCACGCCCGGGAAGAAGTTTTTCCAAACTTCGTTTTGGATCGAGATTACCTTTCCGTACTGCTGCATGTGTTTTGTGATGACGGTCTTGGACAGATGCGATGGAAGGTCGAGAATCCTCACTGTTGTAGTGGGGCCATCCACGTAGACGGGAACGTAGTAGTCCACTCCATCATAAACGAAAGAGTACTGTAGATGGTGCTGTTTGTGCAGCCGTGGAGCTACACCTGCGTCGATCATTTCAATATACACACACTTTTTCAAGTTGTGCAATTGAATGCTCTTCACATCGGCCATGTCAAGCTTGATGATTTTTTTTTCAGAAATTGTTCTACCTGGTCCAAAGTGGGTAACTTTGGCAGGACGCTGAAATCCACGACGTGTACGTGGACATCTTGCAACAGGAATAAACTTGATGAAAGAGAAAACTGTGTTCCGATAATGACGTGTGTCGCGCACGAAGGGCGGTTGCCAACTGAGTATCTGGATATTCTGATTATAATGTATTCTGTTTTGTATTTCAGTGTGGATCATAGAGCTGTAGTATGGATCGTAGGGTGTCAGTGTGGAGTCGTGAAATGTCGTCCATTTGTATAAGGATCTTGGGATTCTAGTGCAATTTCAGTGAGACTCCTGGGATAGTTAGATGGATCCTTGGTTTTAAAGGTGAATCCGGAGATTCCAGTGTGAAAACCTAGAATTCCGGTGCGAATTCTCGGAGTTCCGTGTAAATTCTGTGATTTCAGTATGGGTACTGGATTTCGGTATGGATACTGGGATATCAGTGGAAATTTTGAGTTTCCATTATGGATCTTTGAATTGCAATGATTACAGTATGGATCCTGGATTATAGTTTGGATTTTTGGATTTCAGTGTGGATCCTGGAATTCCAATGGGGATTCTGGTATTTCGATATGGATGTTGGTATTCCAATGGATTAAATGGGAATCCTACGATTCCTGTGAGAATCCTTGGCTTTACGTGGCAATACTTTGGGAATCATGTGAGAGTTCTGCTGAAATACTTGTCATATTTTGCGTAAATACTGCGGAAAAAGAAAGCAAATCATTTGAAAATAAATTGAGAATCTTAATGGAATGCTGGGATTCTTGTGAAAGTTATGTGGAAATCCTTTGGAAATTCTGAGAGGGTCCAGTGTAAGTTCGGAGAGAATCCTGAGAATGTTATGAGGCAAACAATTATAATTTCTTAGAGAATCTAGCGGAAATACTTTAGGAATCATGTAAGAAACTCATATGAGTCATATAAGAGGAATTACTACCGTGTGGTTTTTATGATCAACCTGGGGAAATTCCAATGGATTTTCTTTCGGAATCTTGCTGAACACTCAGTGGTTTTTATTATGAGAAAAATATGTGCTTGTGTGTATGTATGTTTTGTAACATTTCAGCATCATATTGTGGTGTAGTTTTCATAATTTTCGAACAAACCCGTTTTTTCACTTAATTTATGGTTATATGTTATTACCGATACATTATGTTTGTCACAATATCATGTCACTTTTTAACGCGCCATACCACCTTCAAATATTTGCGAAAATAATCATGTATGTTTCATTTTTTTTTTTAATATTTTGCGTTCAAATGACCCACCGTGTACTGAAAAAATATGTTACCTTGAGCTTGACCCTTGAATGGCCGTCCGTGGTTGCTACTTCAGTTTTGCCAAATCAGCTGCACTTACACAAGGAACCACTGCACTTACACAAGCGCTGGTGATTTTCTATTTTTAGGCGATAATGGCGCCTGCCACGTCAGTACGCAGATCAATGAGGGGTAGAAGACAGAAGACCATTATATACCACTGCATCTACGCCAGTTCATGCGAGAAGGCTTGCTGTTTGGTTAGCAGACTGCTTATGTATCAGGCATAAGGAAAGGCGTGCTATTAATAATGGAAGAATGGAAGCGTAGGGAAACGTTTTATTTTTTGTCCGTCTTGGGTTCTAGCGAATGCTATGAACTGTGATAGATCAACTGTGATATATTGAGTGTGAAAGACAGAAGTAAGTGAGATATACAACTACAAAGCACGAGGGAAGGTACGGGACAGGGATTGAACCCATGACCTTCGACGTATGAAGCAGAAGCGGTAGCCATTGGACCGGTTGATGGTTTTTAAATGCCATTATCCAGAAAGAAGCAGGTTATTACTATGAAATAATTCGGCCGTTAATGGATTAAATTGGGATTTGTATGACAGATCGCGCTTGAAAAGTCAATAAAATTTCACTTTTTTTATCATGGTTTTGCAAAAACTCCTGTTTTCGGTAAGGTACCGTGGGGTAAGTGGATACAGAAAAATCAATAGTCAACTTCATGGTTATGTACAGCTAACGTGAATACACCCGATTCTGTTTTTGCACGGATTTTTTTTACACGGCCGTGCAGAAAAATTTTCCATACATTTTTTTCCGCCAAAACCTTATTTTTGCATGAAACGTCGAGAAATGGTGTTACTTTTTTTGCACAGTTTTTGAAATTTTGAACTGAAAACTTTTTTTGCACGGTACGCATCCCCCGTGCAAAAACAGAATCGGGTGTAATGTAATTCAAACTTTTTTCTATGGATAACATATGAGGGACTGATATAATTCAAATCGTCATTTATTTCGATTTTTTCTGATTGTTATGTATTGAGTATGAGGGACTTAAAATTTGCGCCAAATGATCCACTTGTCCCACCGTGGTGGGGTAAGTGGATCACCAATGAAAAAAAAAAACTGTTCTCAAATCAAATGTGGTGTAATTATGTACAGTAGGAATGATATTACTCTCGTTCTTGTTATTAGTGCTAGTAATGTTACATTTTAACACTTCAAAATTAAAAAGCATCTTTATTTAATCAAAATATAATCAAAAATATGTATATATTAGTTCACTGTAATTAAAACAAAAAAAAACATCACAACTAGAATTTTTTACAGAAAATTCGTCTATTTGTACACTTACGTTATACAGAAGTACTGTGGGATTATTCCTAACAATGTTTTCGAAAAGCACTCGTAGTTTATAATTTACATGATCAAATATAGTACGATAATATGCTTTGAATTGGAAAATTAGTATACATTGCTCTTTTGCAACTCAGCCAAGTTAAAAGTTAAATTTCGTTGATCAATATAGTTCACCAGAACAATTTTATGCCACATATATAAGTTCGGTTCCTAATTTGTCCAATTACATTGCTAGTGGCCAAATTACATTGGCTAGATTGGTTATATGTGAGTTTATCCTAGAAGGATTATGAATCATTTTTTTTATATGTATTCTGATGAGTAAATGGATATAGCTGTGTTATGTGAATGGGTCTACTGAACACAAAAAGTTCCATGCTGATTTGCTTTAGAAAGCGGTGTAAATCCTTTATGGCTACCACTAGCGATATGGCCAAAATTGGTGCTTCTACCCCACTCGCAATAATAACCTTATCGGTGCGACCGCGCGAATAAAGACCTCCTCGCATATCGCAAATTGTGTGCTTTGTAAACCATCCGATCCGACGACGATGAGAGAGAAGGTACCTACCTACTACACCACACATCAAGTGTTAAGCGGTGACGAAACCAAATCGACTCACAATCAGCGTTCACCTTCAATTTCACCTCGCCGTTGGTTTACTGCAAGGGTGGCGAGATCGCAACTCGCAGAGTCCATCACACACCAGACGCCGCGCAGTATTGTTTCGCCCATATCGCCGCCGACGATGCCGCTGTGATATGCCAAAGCGATGCGATGCCGGTTGATGGTGAATTCCTAATTGTAAGCATGAAACCCCCATTCCGTGCTGCAAAAGCTTTGCGCGGATGCGATTTGTAGCGTCGTCGTACCTACTGAGGGCACGTCGTAGTCGGTCTAAATACATATCACACTTACGGCTTGGACTGTGAGAGCATACGCAGCACTGCGGAGTGCGGATACCATCGATCGGTTGCAACGGCAGCACCGGGAACTTCGCGCTACAGTGGTCCTTATCTAGAAAAAATTGTCGGCCAAAAACTCAAACTCTCCTTTGAAAGATATAGTAGGATTTTTACTGAATTTATATAATTGACAAATATCGCTGGCGCATGACGACTCATCATAGTAGCATGTCCGAAAGAACTTTAATCTGTTGAAAACTAGAGCTAAAAGTCCAAAGTTGTAGATAATGTTTGAACATGGTTTTGCAGCGAAACTAATTAGGCTGATACGTGCAACGCTGGATGGTTCGAAATAAAGTGTTCGGAATGCAGATCAGTACTTGTTTTAAAAATACAAAACTTGCAATAGTTGCATTTTCAAATGAAATTTTAAAGAAATGTCCAAAAACTGATCAATGCTATCCCGGATTACTATAAATAAATTCAATTCGAAATGTATTCTGATTACTCCAAGCACAAAAATTGTATGTATATTTGAGTTTGTATTACTTTTAGTTAGATGTTTGTTAATTGTAACAGTACTTATAATTTTGTCACGAAATTTTTATTTCTGGCCCATAGTGCATCGGGGGCTCCGCACGTTTCGCCGCTGGGGTAAGGGTATGCGAAATACCGAATGATTCCGTCAAATACGCTTCGAAACGAAATTCCGCGGAATTCCACGGAACTCGCACAGGCGAAATTTGTATTTTGCTATTTCGTTTCGTTTCGCCAAATTGTTAAAATATTTCCACGGAAAATTGAAAACAAACGGAATAAAACGGAATTTCGCGAAATTCGAGTTTAATTTCGAACAAAAAGAGGCAAAGCGTTCGCTTCTATTCCTAGCTACAGTCAAAAATGGATCCATATTACGGATCAAATCGACTCATATCATGGATCAGAACACTATAACATTAAATTATCTGCGAGGCAAACGAATGGTGTGCTGGTGAAAGCATACGTTTTGGCGTTTCTTTAGGAATCGTCTTATCTTATGTCGTTTTCGTTTTTAGGAACTGAGTCGGTGATCAACACATAAACAAACCATCGTCAAGCAAATTGTAGTTCGGTCGAACCTGAATCGGGTTGGGGTTGGAACTGTGATTCAGAACGGGTTGCGCCAGTTCCAACCTAGGTTCAAAAACGAATTCGACATTAGATTCATAACTGGTCGGTGTTCAGACAGACTGAACCAAGTGTTTTTTCATGGTTCCAGAAAAACGTTCCCCAGGCATGCGAAATATCCAAACGTTTGTGTTATTTGCTGTAATAATGGAACTTATCTATTTGATGATACATCTGTATAAAAATAGCATAGGAAAAATAACATTTGATTGAGTCCTTAACGTATCTTTAGAACGCCAAAATATCATCTAGTCCGGTCTGTCTGAACACCGACCAACTGTGGTATGGGTTTCAATGCCCCACAAATATGAATCAACGCTTCTAGGCACATGTATGACATTTTATATCGTACGAATGGAACAAAAGTCTTTAAGCATGTTATTGTTGATTGCGATGCTCTATAGATTTATGGTTCGCGTAGGTAAAATAGGTTCTGCGTTATTGCCACCGTAGATTCGGGTGAAATTGATCAGTTTTCACCGTTTCTCTGATCTGTTTTCTATAATGTTGTCAATTTCAATCAACTGAATGCAGGATAACAAGTACGACGGTGAGCCTTATTGGCTCATGTAACGAAATTTTCTAACAAATGTGATTTTGGTGCTAAAAATTATCTTTAAAATAAAAAATCGGGGGATCCCATTTTGGGGTGAAATCGATCACTTATCAAAGCGATTATTGTTAGTTTTGAAAACAACTCATAATTAAATTTCAAAAGTACCGCGTAAAACGCCTAAATGTAGGCAATTTCTAAAGGAATTTCGAATTAACTAACATAAATTTTATTATTTTAATCAAATGAGCGAATTGGTACGAATTTCGATTATAAAATCTGTTTTGGGGAAATATTTTAAGCATCACAGTACGAACCTGTAAAATTATAGCGAGTTAAATGTAATAAAAGGACTCCATCATATATGATAGATATTTATGTGCGATCTTAAAATTACATTGCTGCTGGTTTAAAAATAAGCTATAATAAGCTACCAAACTAGAAGAAAAAAAGTTCAAAACAGGTATCGAACTCGCGACCTCTGGAGCGATAGCTACACGCCCGAGCTTTCTCAGCTGTTCCACCATCTTAGTGAGCGGCTGATGAAAGTTGATTATGGTCTGCGTAAAATGAGTGTATCACAGAATCGTTTCGACGGTTGGTGGCTTCATCGAGAAGTTATTGAAATAGCAATCAACAATGCGGAGTGCTCTCGGTCGCGTGATTGTTGAGCATGGCTGGGTTTGTTTTGAGGCAGATTCATGTAAATTTCTAGTGGATTTAACTGAAATATGGCTGGAAAGGCCCTGATTGGTTGACAGATGGTCATATTTGCTTCAGCTGGTGGCTAACGCTTGTAATTTTCAAATGCCTGCCACAATATTCCGTCGATGTCCAAATTGCGTGCTGCTTAATATTCACAAATTTTTGCTGTGTTGTTTAGAACTAGAAGTTTATGAAAGTCCACGCCTTACATGATTCTGCATTTTCACAATATTTTCATAGAAATAAGCATTCTTCAACCCCTAAAACTTCACAACACACTATTTGACCATTGCTAAGACTAACAACGTTCGTTTACTACAATTAACATTGATATTGGTGCTCTATTAGTAAGAAATAAAATCATGTGACACGGTGATCAATTTCACCCGAATTTACGGTACTCTATTTGATGAGATATTCTCCGTTTAATCCAACTTTGATCTATATTTGTGTGTTATCCATAACTGTTGGATGACTGTAGTATTGACTGGTCCGCAGGATATGATAAACTGCACTGCCGTTGTAAAGTTTCCAAAAACGCCCATTTGCCCTAAATTCCTCGCGGCGAATAGGCCAGGAAAGGAACAACTGCGTTTGATTAACTACCGCAATGTTTTCTTCCATAAGAATGAAGAAAGCAAAACCACGGTTTTATCTTGATTGATTTCTTAGGTATGTGGTGATGGATTCTTTAAAATTTAATTTAATTCAATACTCCAGCTAATACTAAAGCAAATATTCCAGTGATTCCTCTGTTCTACTTATTTTTCTTCTTCTTTCTGGCGTTATGTTCCAACTGGGACAGAGCCTGCTTCTCAGTTCAGTGTTTTCATGATCACTTATCGACTTGTGTCCCCAATCTCATTCATTCATGCCACAAAGCATGAAGTACAGCAAAAAAAAATGAATATCATTATTCCATGTTTTATGGTATATATTAGCATAACATAGGCTGACCATAAGCCAATCAGATAAAAACGGGACAAATAAAAAACAAAAACTGGACAATATCAAAAGACATAGATTATGCGATTGTGCTACTTTTCCCCGAATTCCAGTTCCTCAAATGGCCCGTTTCTCGGAAGCCTTTATCCCGAATGACCCGTTCCCTTGTAAAGCAATTCAGCTCAAAAAAGTGCAATGATAGTCTTTACCCGAGTAGACGAAAAAAGCTAAGTAATAACAAATTTTGATATGGACATACAAAAGTATATTAACTTGAAAGATATAAGAGATAAAAGATCCGAAAATAATATCTAAAATTTACTCCTAGAATACTAATAGCATAGCATATTTAGCTTATAATAAGATCTCACCAATATCTGCGAGCTATTCCTTAGATCTTTCAACATAAAATTTAGCTAAGGCTCAGAAGCTCCAGGAATAAAATTTTGATGTTATCTTCAGATCTTTTATCTCTTATATCAATCAAATCAATATCTCGATTTAATGGCCAGAACTTTGCTTCTGCTCGGGTTGTGAGATAGTGTTAAATTGAATTCAAAGCTATTAAAGAAGGAGATATTTGATCATTCTCGACTAAATACATATTGCCAAAAATACAAATTGTTCACCACCTTGAAATACAAAAGGTTATGACAATTATGAATGTAAGAACTTTTCGGAGAACTGAACTATTCGGGGAAACGGGGTTTTCGGGGAACTAGCATTCTGAGAACTGGTGTTGGGAGAACGACATTCAGGAAACCACCATTCAAGGGAAAGTAGCAGAACCAGATAATGCAATCCCAAGCTACATGTCTTTATGATTCAATGAAAATCACTTAAGAACCTTGAAGCTCATTTTTTGTATTCCAAAAAGTAGCGTTTTTTAAGAATTTCCAATTTTTTACGTTACACTTTTCAATTTTTCAAATTCAAACGTATTTTTTTCTTATATTTTATTACTTTATTGAAATATTCACTGTTTGAACAGGTAATCCAATCAATTGTGTATCAGAAGTAAACACAAAGTAGTTTTGTTTTTTCATTTTGGGTATTGTATGAATAATTATTTTATGAAGATCCGTATTTTGGAAATCCATCAAAATTTGGCATAAATATGAGTAAAGAAACGCAAAAAGTTAAGCAGAAGCATGTACGGATCAAGTTCAACTCTGTTTGAGAAACTAACTATTACTTGAAAAATAGATGAGTAAGACAATAAGCTCTGAAATATTTCTAAAAACTTTTTGTTATTTGATTATTTTTATTTTTTTACTGGTGTTGAAAATGATGTTCTAATTCTCCATTTCCTAAAATACGGGACAACTCGAGCATTTTCCATAAAACGACGGCACATTCCATCGAAGGGATGAAAACGGTACTGTCCCGTTAAATACGGTACGTATGGTCAGCCTAGCATAACATCACATCCACATGATTAAATTGTAAGGCATTTCTAAAAATCAAATTAATTTTGGGCTCTTCTAAATATTTTTGAGATTGTTTTAAATGTTTGCAACTGCTTTTTGACCCACTTCTCAGTTGTAACATTTAAGGCTTAGTAGCCCGTCATTCGTTTTGGCAACAATGATGCCTTTTCAGCTTGCCTTTCAAAGTGATATAACTAAGTCTTGATAGTTTTTATCGACTTGATAAAGCATCACTGTACGCGCCAACATGTATAAAGTATTCTGATACTTTTCCAGCTGTGTCAGTTCAAAACCAAATGGTTTTATTTGATTCGAAATCGTGAGATGAATCAGCACCAATCATCAACGACGCGTACAAATTTCAATGACGGCCTACTTCGCCTTAAATTAAACCCACTCATTGCCTTGCACGGAGAAATATTTTTACCTAATTTTTAAGTTCACTTTACCCAAAATTAAGTATATCGATTATAGTTTCAACCCAAAATCTCTCGGTTTTCTCTTTCTCCCACACGAAAGTTATCAAAAATAGAGAGAGCTGCATCTACCCAATTGGGGTACTTTGGCCCAATAAGCCAAATTTGGGTAAATGCAACTTTTATTATGTTTGGGTCGAAAGAACTCAATTTTGCGTTTAATTAACCCAAAATTGAGTATATTTTTCTATTGGAATTAGAGCCAAACTACCTAGTGGGGACCTTGGAAATTTAGCCAAACTTGAGTTATTGTGCTCAACTACAGAATTGCGTTGAAACAACCCAAAATTGAGTTGAATTCCGTCTCCGTGTGTGTGAATGTCGGATATGTTGAAATGAAACCTTATAAAGTTATTAAGAAAATTTCAAACAAACAGAAAAGAGTCTTACCAAAACATGTAAGGATTCCGCTGAGCAACACTAAGGTTTCCATATGGTAAAGGATTTAAAAATACGTTTTTTTATGGTCAAATTTCCAGCTTTTGACAAGAAAAAATACTTAAACGTGTATTCCGCGAAACAAATTCAAAAATTTCGTTTCGTTTCGAAAAATTCCGTGAGATATTGGATTTCGTATCGAGTTACACGAAACATTTTTAAATTTCGTTTCGTTTCGTCATTATCAGAGCAAGATATTCCGCGTATCGTTTCGTTTCGTATCGACATGGAAAAAATCCATATCGCATACCCTTACGCTGGGGGATTCTAGGGCGATCAACTGCGCGCGAGTAATTAAATTAACAACACATTGTAATTCCATTTCCATTGGAATGAGTTTTACAGCTTTTCGATTTTTTTTTCGTACGTTCGTTCGTTCGTGTTTTGTTTCCAGTCCCATGGCGAGCCGCATGCTTGTGCTTGTAAAAGGCGTTTGCACGACTTGGGTTTTGCCGCGTTGCTGTTTCAATTTTTTAGCAGACGTTGCAATTCAGCTGTCGGCTGCTGTAATTCGAATTGCACCGCCGGCCGCTTCTGGCTGTAAGGTGATGGAATAGTTTTCCGATTTTTACTGCTCTGATTGATTGGGTCCGGTACCAGTCTGGGCCACAGACGTTGATCGATTATTATATCTAGATTATTTTTTGCTCGGTCTGAATTAGTAGAAATCAAATTTCCTCCAAGTGGTGCGCACGATTAATCCATTATATATTAAGTTGCTTATTTATGTTGGACAGCTGTCGGAGCGATTTTCAACGGTTTTGTTTTGCAGCGCGTTTCAATAGTACTAATTCCATTCTGTATCGAAGCAGGAAAAAAATAAACTACATAATTCAAATGATGCGAAGAGTTCTTGGACAGACGCACATGTTCTCTTTAGGCTTAAATTCTTCTTTATTAAGCACTATTAATTGTATAAAGCGGACAACTTGCTTGTATCAAATCTTTTTCATTTAAGCATAGTCCGCAGCTGAAATGTACTGTGCAAAAAGATTAGACAAGGAACGGTCACGGAATGATTCCGCTATCGAAATTACTCGAGCAGTCAACAGCTGTTAAGTAGTTCTATTAGTTAATTATTCTGCTGCTTTCTTCTTCTGACGGAAGGGCAGGGTTGCTGTCCGGAATTCTCCAGATCGTCCTAAGCACCCGGCGTTCGAAGACTTGGCCGTAGAGGACTACCAGTCTTATGAGAGTTTTGTTCATGGTATATTTGGTGCGAGTGTAAATGTTTTTTGACCGAAGCTTTTTGTGGAGACTATAGTAGCTCCGACTTCCACTGATGATGCGGCTCCTTATTTCACGGCTAACGTTATTATCAGCCGTCAGCAAGGATCCACGGTAGACGAACTCGTCGACCACCTCGAACGTATCCCCGTCTATCGTAACACTGCTACTGTGTCGCCCTGTCACGCTCGGTCCCACCAACCTTACACTTTGTCTTGGTCGCATTCATCATCAGTCCAACTTTTGCTGCCTCGCGTTTCAGGCGAATGTACAGATCTCCCACCTTCTCAAATATTCGGCTGACAATGTCCATATCGTCCGCGAAGCAAACAAATTACTTAGATCTCGTGAAAATCATACCCGGCAGTTAAGCCCGACCCTACGCATAACACCTTCTAGCGCAATATCGAACAACAGGCAAACAAGTCCATCACCATCCATGCATCCATGTCGTAGTCTCCGGCGGGATTCAAACGAACTGGAGTGTTCGCCTGAAATCTTCACGCAATTTTGCACACCTTCCATCGTTGCTCTTATTAGTCTTATGAGCTTCCCGGGAAAGCTATTCCCGTCCATTACTTTCCCTAGCTCTACGCGTTCGATACTATCGTATGCCACCTTGAAATCGATGAAAAGGTGATGCGATGGGACCTGGTATTCACAACAGTAAAGATCTGGTCTGTTGTCGATCAACCGTCAACGAAGTCGGATTGATAATTTCCTACTAACTCATTTACTACAGGTAACAGACGACGGAAGATAATCTAGGATAATATTTTGTAGGCTGCGGCTAGGATGGTGATCACTCGGAAGTGGGGGCATATTACCCCTTCCTACCACTCTTCCGGTAGCTGTTCTGTTTCCCAGATTATGTCTATCAGCCGGTGCAGACAAATTGCCAGACTCTCCGGGCCCATCTTCATGAGTTCAGCTCCGATACCATCCTTACCGTGGTCTCGAGCTTCATTGCCTGTGCTCTCAGTGCCATTCAGCTGTTCGTCGATGTGCTGCTTCCACCTTTCGATCACCTCACGTACGTCCGTCAAGATGCTCCCATTTTTATCCCTGCACAACTCTGCTTGCAACACGAAGCCATTGCGAGATGCATTGAGCTCCTGACAGAACTTCCATGTTTCTTGAGACCGACAAAGCTGTTTGATCTCCTCGCACTCCGTCTCCTCCAGGCAGCAGATCCGCCCGTAAGATGCGGACCTGCTGTAGCCGTTCACGTCTATAACGTTTCCCGTTCTGCCGGGTCCCTTGCTGCAGCATTCTTCTCTACAATCTGCACGCATTCCTCGTCTACTCCATTCCACGTACCCGACGTTGCTCTCAGCTGCATTGTTTCATCATCAGTGCTTCCGGAGTGAGGGCTGTGCACGTTTTTCATGCTGAAGTTGAAGAACTGGCCATTGAGCCTCAACTTGCACATTTTCTCATTGATCGGCCACCACCCGATCACGCGCCTCAGCATATCACCCATCACTATGAAAGCTGTTCCCAGCTCGTGTGTGTTGCCGCAGCTCTGGTAGATGGTATGGTCACCGCTAAACGTTCACACCATTGGACCCTTCCAACACACTTCCTGCCACGCTTCGATGCCGAATCCACGGTCCTTCAGCACGTTGGCGAGTATGCGTGTGCTCCCGATGAAGTTGAGAGATTTACAGTTCCACGTACCGAGTTTCCAATTGCTAGTCCCTTTACGTCGCTGTGGTCTTCGCCGATTGTCCCGGTTCGCATTATCTCGTTGATTATTCGTAGTTTGATTTTTTTACGGCTGGCTTGCAGGGCCTGACACCAAGCTACTATATTTCCGGAGGACCATTCCCCCTAAATGTTCGGAAGGCCATAGTGCACACTTTATTCCAGAGTCCTTCTTTGGCACTCGGACGATGATCAGCCGCCCCTGACATGGGGAACAGACGTTGTTGTGAGCCGCTCCTAACATGGAGTGCAGACGGTCCAGGTTTGCAGAAGCAAAAGCAAAAGCAAACCTCCTCTTCCCTGTCAGCATACGACCAGAGTTTCCAACAGGGTTGGTTACCCAATCTTCCCTAAGGTTACTCTTACCTCGGCCAGTACCGCGAGGAGGTAGGGATAGGAGTTGCTGAACTTAGCGATGGGCGATTTTGAATCGATGTTCCGAACATCGATTTTTTCGTTCCGATTAATCTATTTTTTGAATCGATGTTAAGATCACTCAAAATCGAGTGAATCTATTTTCTTCATTCGATTTTTGTTTCGATTCACAAGTATGAAATTGATTAAAATTTTTTAATGAGTTGATGAATCACAAGCTTAGTTTTAAAGCGTTGAATGTATAATTTTTAGTTTCAATCCTTATTTAATTGAAGGAATCTATATAAATAAAAATGGAGTGATGTTTGTATGTCACGAAATGACTTAAGAACGGGCCATAGTATTTTGAAATTTATCATATGGATGTGATCCTGAAGTGTTCCGACGTGTTTGTGTGTATAAAAAACTCTAGTTATTCACAGGAAAGTTAGAAAAAAACGTGAGCGAACGGAACTGCCTGTTTTGTATGGGACGTCCATGACGTTTCTCAGCAGCCTACTTGATGGCAAGACGAAGTTTGCCGGGACCACTAGTTATATATACAAATACAATTGCATTTGGTCTAATTTTGAGAGCTTGTTTTTTGTAAATTTTTATATGAGCCTGAGAATTGAATCGATTAAAAAAACATCGATTAAAATGAATCGATTAAATCGATGAATCGATTCACCATATTGAATTCGAATCGATTCAGTAACATCGATGTTCTGGTCAAATTTGCCAAACGCTATGCTGAACAAGAGGCTAAGCATCACACAAAGGGGTCTATTTGATTCCTGTAGGTTTTTCTCGATAAACACCAGTCGGAGCTTTCCACGCCTGGATAAGGCTCCCAAACCATCACCGACGATGCGTTTTGGAACCACGGGACGTTTATGAGGGACGAGAGGATGCGTTGGCGCCCACAGCCAATCATTTTCGATAATGTGCGGCTATTGCAAGACAAAGAATTTCTCATCAGAAAACACACACTCCTGACCAGCGTGCCGAAATGTCTCAGAATGGCCTCTTATTCGTTGTTGCCTCCGTTGTTCCATGAACCTTGCGTTTCTTGTACGGCTTGTATCCCAGGTCCTTCGTCATGAAGATGTGAGTTGTCCCGATCGACACATCCAGGTCAGCAGCGGTCTTCTGGATCGACAGGTGAATTTTTCGGCGCACTCGCTCCCTTACCACCTTGATGGCTGCTGGTGTCCTCGCCGAACGCGGCCGCCCGGATCTCACACAGTCGTCGGCCGAAAGTCCTTCTCCAGGTACCAACAAATGGTGCTATAAACTAAATTCCGCTTCAACCGCCCGAAATAGGTCACGTCAATTTTACTACGACGTCGCGCTTAGCGTTGGGCGATTTTGAATCGATGTTCCAAAAATCGATGTTTTCATTCCGATTAATCGATTTTTTGAATCGATGTTTGGAGCACCCAAAATCAGGTGAATCGATTTACTTCTTTCGATTTTTGATTCGATTCTTTTGGTGAAATTAATCAATTTTCCATAACGATTTTAAGAAAAAGAAACAGGATTTTATAGCCGCCATCAAGTATTTAGTATGGTCGATTGGATTTCAAACGGATTTGATTGAAACATGTTGAAAGCAAAAGCAAATTAATTTGATTTTATTTCAAATGTAATAAATTTCAATTTGAATTCGATTCGAATCGATTCAAAAACATCGATGCAATGGATTTGATTCAATCGGTGAATCGATTTGAGAACTTAAATTTGAATCGATTCAGTAACATCGATGTTAGGGACAAATTTGCCCAACGCTAGTCGCGCTACTCTTTTATCATGCGCGTCGGTTAGCCTATAAGTACTTATACTTATAAGTACGAGGCTAAAGCTGACACCAATACCAATACATAGAATGTACATGGTGTGCACCTACACAACCGCGATCGACCGCGAGGATCATTGCAGCCAACTTTCCACTGGTGACTGCAGTTTCAATAAACTGGGTCAGATGAACTAGCTGTTGGCGTGTGTCGTGACCACGCTTGAACCCAAACTGTTGCGCAGGAATGATGTTGCGACCTTCAAGGTGTCTTTCGATTCGAGACAAATGTTTGACGAACTGATCGTTCCGTATGTAGGAATGTTGCACGAACATCGACGTCAGCATGTCAAATTGAACCTTCGACGTCGCATGAACTGGCGATGCAGGGGGGGGGGGGGTTAGGGGGAGCTCTTGAGTTGTTTCTATAAATTGCACTGGCGGTTTTCCACAATCTTTAACCTTTGTGTTTAGCAAACACACCAGCAGTTACCAGTAATTCCACCAAAAGTTCAATACAGAATTCCAGGAATTTTACCAGGAACTCATCCAGGGATTCTTTTTAAAGGTCTTCGAGGGATTCCATCAGGAAAGTTTCCATTAGCAGTTATTGTAAGGATTATACCAGGAATTCCTTCAGAAATTCCACCAGGAACTTCATCAAAGTTTCCTCCAGGAATTCCATCACGAGTACTTCTAAAATTTTAATAATGATTTCCACGTAGGATTACATCAGGAGTTCTATCAGGGTTTCCATAAGGAGTTTCTCTAGGGATTCCATCGTAAGTTGCTCTAGGAATTCCATCGGAAGTTACTCTGGAGATTCCATCATGAGTTCTCGTGGGGATTTCATCAGATGTTCTTCTAGGGATTCCATCAGAAGTTTCTTGAGGGATTCCACTTGGAACTCCTCAAGCAATTCCATTAGGAGTTCCTCAAGTATTTCTATGGGAAGTTTCTCCAGGAATTCCACCAGGAGTTCCTTTAGTGATTCCACCTGATATTCCTCCAGGAATTCTATCAGGAGTTCCTATAAGGATTCCAACAGGAGTTTTTCCAGTGATTTCATCAGAACTTCTTTCGATGATTCCATCAGGAGTTTCTTCAAGAACATCTGGAATTTCTCCAGGGATTCCATCAGGAGTTCCTGTAGAGATTCTATCAGGGGCTATTTAGGGCTTCCATCAGAGTCCTTCGGGGAAGTTTATCAGGAGTTCCTCGAGGAATTTCATCAAGAGTTCTCTCTGTGATTTCACCTGGAACTCCTCAAGAGATTCTATCAGGAGTTCCTCAAAAGATTCTATCAGTAGTTCCTCGAAGAATTTAATCAGGATTTCTTCTGCGGATATCATAAAGAGTTCCTCTAGGGATTCTATCAGGAGCTCCATCAGGATTCTTATAAAAAAATCCTCCAGGGAATCCAACAGAAGTTCATGTAGGAATTCTATCAGAAGTTCTTCTAGGGAATTCATCAGGAGTTTCTCCAAAGATTCCATAAGGAGTTCCTTCAAGAATATCTTTAGGAATTATTTGAAGGATTCCATCAGGAGTTTCTATAGGGATCTTATCAGGAGTACCTCTGAGAGTTCTTCTGAGGATTTCATCAGGATTCTATGAGGATTTCATCAGTGAGATTCAAACAGGACATTCTTCATAGATCATATCAGAAGTTCCTCGTAGAATTTTATCAGGATTCTTTCTATGAATATCATACCAGTAGGGATTCAATCAGGATTTATGACTCTTATCTGGAAATCCTCCAGAAATTTCATCAGGAGTTTCTATTTGGATTCCATCAAGAGCTCTTCAAGCGATTTCATCAGTAGTTCCTCCAATAATTCCATCTGGAGTTCCTTCAATAATATCTTTAGGAATTCCTCCAGGGATTCCATTAAGAGTTCATATAGAGATTCTATCAACAGTACCTTTAGGGCTTCCATCAGTTCTTTTGGGAATTTTATCAGGAGTTCCTTCAGAAATTCCTGTAATTCTTCAAGATATTTCGTCAGAAATTTCTTCAGAGATTCCACCTGGAATTCCTCCAGAGATTATGTCAGGAGTTTCTCAAGGCAATGCATAAGGTTTTCTTTTAGGGATTACATAAGGAGTTTCTCCAGGAATTCCATCAGGAATTCCTTCAGGAACGTTATCAGTAATCGTCAATAGGAGTTTCTATAAAAATTTCTTCAGGAGTACCTCTAGAGATTACATTATAAGTTTCTTCAGAGATTCCACCTGGAACTCCTCCATGGATTACATCACAAGTTTTTCTAGGGATTACATCAGGAGTTCTTCTGTGGATTACAACAGGATTTCTCAGGAGTTCTTTCAAGGATTCCATCAGGAGTTTATCTATTGATTATATCAGGGATTCCTTAAGAAATGCTATAGGGATTTTTTCTTGGGATTTAAAAAGGAGTTCCGCCAGGCATATTATCAAGATTCCCTCCAGTGGTTTCATCAGGAGTGCTTATAAGGATCTCGTCAGAAGTTTCTTCAGATATTTAATTAGGAGTTCTTCCAGGGACTACATAAGAAGTTCTGGGGATTACTGCAGGAGTACCTCTAGGAATTCCATTAGGACTCTTTCTATGGATTTTATTAGGAGTCCCTAAAAGGATTCTATCAGGAGCTCCTTCAAGAGTATTAATAATTTCTGTAGGAATGCCATTAGGAGTAACTGACCGGAGATTTCATCTGGAATTCCTTTTATCAAGAGCTTATCTAGGGATTCTGTCATAAATTCCTCCAGAGATTACATCAGAAATTCTTCCAAGGAATCCATCAAGAGTATCTCCAGGGATTCCATCAGGAGTCTTTCAATAGATTTCATTAGGAGTATCTGAAGTTCTTTCATGGATTCCATTTGAAATACTTCTATGATTTTATAATCAAATCCTCTTGTGACTCCATCATGTACACTTTCTGGGATTCCACCAGGAATTTTTCTAAAGGTATCTTCAGGTTTGTTTTTAGGTTTTTTCTGGGTTCCATCAGGCTATTTACTACGGATTCCTCCAGGAATTTTATGAGGGATTCTACCAGAATTTTCTTCCTGGGGTTTTTATAGAGAATTCTCCAAGGGGTTCATCCAGGAATTTTTCAAGGGAGTCCTACCGAAACCAATCAAGGAATTAATATCTCCAAGGATCCTCTTGAGATTTAACCAGAAATTTCTTATAAGGATTCTCCCAAAATTTCTTATGAGGATAATCTCGCGAAATATCGCCAGGGATTGTTTGGGGTTAACAGGAATTCCTCCAGCAATTTTGCAAAAAGTTTCTTGTAAGGAATACATTAGTAATTTGGGTATCCAGTGACTCTATGAGAAGTTCCTCGTTGAATTCAAAAATGTTATTCCTTCAGGGATTCCTTTGAGAACACTTTCAGTAATTCCACTAGAAATTCCTTCGAAAATTTCGCTAATTTTTTCTCAAAGAATTCCAACCTAAAATCTCCCACATAAAAGCTCCAGCCAGGGATTCCTGTAAAAATTTCACCAGAAGTTCCTCCATGGATTGCATCTGAAATTCACCCAGGTAATTCATGATTTCTATCAGGAAAACCTTCAAGGACTTCAGCGGAAATTTTTTTGGGGATTCCACTAGTTATTTTTTTTTCAGAAACTCCACCAAATTTTTTCATTGATTTTTCTGGGAATTCAAAAAATCCTTTAGAGGTTCTTCCAAAACATACCAAGATGATCTCCAAGGATCCCAAAACGAATTTCTTATGGGAATTGACCACAATCTCCTATAACGATTCCATTAGTAATTCCTTCAGAGACTTCACCAGTATTTTCTCTTATTATTTCACCAGTAATTTTTCGCGTTTTTAAGGATTTTCTTCAGGAGTTTTCCAAGGTTAACACTGTGAATATCTCTGGAAGAACTTTTAAATCAATCCCTGAAGAAGTTCTGGTAGAATCCCTAGATGGATTCCTGGAAAAACTTCAAAGTAGAATAACTACAGGAAACCATCAAAGATACTGGATAGAATCATTGAAGAAATCATCACAGCCATTCCAGCTAATACCCACCAGGAAAATATGCAGTTTCGCTGCATTTTGAATTTGTATCCCGACGGTTTCTATTGCTCCTGTATTGAGGTCCAATTGTGAAAACTTGGTACCTTTTTTGATGGCAATAAGGACACCACCACCACGCTCGTTGTTATTTGATCTCCTGTCAGTACGAATTGAGGATATTCAAGATGGTGAAACGTACTCTTAGATGCTAGCCAAGTTTATGATATGATAGCAAAATCAATTTAGTGCTAATTTATAAAAAAAATCAATTCTCTTTGGATTGCTTTCAATAAATCACTCAAATACTTTTTTGCGTTGTAATACAGTGTGAGTTTAACAATACATAAAATTCTTAACTCTGCTCAAATTCGGAAATACGAAACTGGCTTATGGGCATTTCCCAAAAAAATGATTTTCCCATATCTTTTCCCGTTCAACCACTTGTTAACTCCAACGTCAGTCAGCCCATCAGAAAGAGGAAGTACAAATTACGCCATCAGCAGTTAACTTAAAGTTCAGGAAAACCATCGAAAATGTGTGTCGAAACAACTTAAAGTAAATGGCAAACAATAAAGCAGCTAAGTTGAGCTGCCCCCAGACTCGGGCTACCCCAATCGGTACCATCCAACAATAGGTCCAATAATTGCTCTCGCAGCTCTTCTGGAGGGTACGTACCGAAAATCCTTCAACTGCGCAAAGCCTAGAGCAAGTCGATTCTGTTTCGTATTGTTCGTTGGCCTATAGGATCCATTTCGTACCGGCGGCGGCGAGATAATTTGGAGCGATTGCCCGGCTGCCGCTGCGATTCAATCGGACTCGGTTGAATAGTTTAAAAGGTTATGATGAAGCTTAAAATTTAAGGCCTCTTTTTTCGCTCTTGCTCTTCTAGGCCCGGGCGGCCAGTTGTGTAATCGGGAGCTACGGGCGGCTGGCCGGCTTCGATCGCGGTCTGATTGCCGTAATTGCTGAAGTTTGGACAGTGGATGGTGCGAGGCGAGACGAGGAGTGCCTTTCGCTTCTTTCCGAAATGAGTGCATGCCTGGAAGGAATTATTATTGCCATAATGAGCAATTAAGATTCTCGCTGAGCAGCAAATTGAGGTGAGTTTCGAAGAAGAAAATAAAACTGAAATCGAAAGCTGCCAGTTTAGACTGGGGAAATGGGCTATTCGTGTGGAGTTTTTGATCTTTTTATTCTTGGGTGATTGGAGGATCAATACACTTAGTGGGTCTTCAGGAGTCTATTGCTCATTTTACTAAACATGGAGAATTTTCAAAACACCAGACCTTTAAGTAGTCTGGTTAACTAGTGTATTATTGGAAATTGAACACCTATTCTTACTTCTCCAAAGTGTTCAGTGGGATATATAGTGTACATTGCATCGATACTAGATATGCGAACAAGAAATAGGGAGTCCGAAGGCTTTGACTAGGGTTTCAAGACTTATTCATGTCCGATACTCAACCCTCAACTCTCAACCCCGATGATCTACAAGATCTACCAAGTGTTTCACTGTTTTCTTCCCAACAGTACATATCCATGTATGATCTGTTGGTATATTTGCTACACTACCAATATAGGAAGCTGGATCCTATTTTTGGCACTTTTGATTCACTTCCACAGAGGCTACAAAGCTCATATTTGGTCACAACATACTTCGTACAGAAGCACTCCTTATTGACAATTTGACCGAGAAAAACCCTCCATACTAAAGTAAACCATAGAAGTGCCCAAGTGTTTCTACGTCCTATGTTCTTACATATTTGATATAAATACTAGGATCTTCAAATCAACTCGAAGCTCATTTGATCTACTCGATTCAATAGGACGATGATGATGTCCTCGATAACGTAAATTATTCAATAAGGGTCTAGATGGAATGCTGCATAGTTTAACAATCGAGGCAACTTTCTGCGATAATCAAGAGTAGGGGACGGACCTGGTATAGGGGTTAGAACACACGCCTCTCACGCCGAGGACCTGGGATCGAATACCAGTCCGAGATAGTCACTTATGATGCAAGAGTTATAGTGACGACATCCTACGGAAGGGAAAGTGAAGCCATTGGTCCCGAGATGAAACTAGCCCATGGCTTAAAATCTCACTCATAAAGACGAAAAAATAATAGTACAACTAACGAGTGGCAAGATATTCCCCATCCTTGTTTCTTGTAGAATTCATGTAGGAATCATTGGAAAAGTTTTAAGGAATGTCAGGCGGAAATTCTGGAGGTATTTCTTGCAGAATACCTGGAGTAAGTACTGGAAAAACCTCTGAACAAAATTCTGGACAGATCCTTCAAGAAATTATTTGAACAATTTAGGGCGAAATACCCACAGTCATCTCTGAAAGAAATGGAGAGTCCCTAGTAGAATTACTGAAGAAATCGGTTGGTGAAAAACCGCTAGAGAGATTCCTGGATGGGGGAGTCACAAAAAAAAATGGAGGATTTTGGAAAACATAAGCGAAGCTTTTGTGGCTAAATTTCTAGAAGAATATCTGAAATAATCCCTGAAAGTATATCTGAAGAAGACATGCAAGATTTTTTTATGAAACTTTTTAAAAGAAAGCTGAACGAATCCGTTGAAGATTTCCTCGAGCTGAATTTAAATGAAGAAATATTAGAAATGAGAGAAATCTCTAGAGGTACTCCTAAAGAAATCTCAGAAGGAAGTTCTGAAGAAGTTTCCTTAAGCATCCCTAAAAGAATTCCTGAAGGAATATTAAGATATTTTTTTAAAGGAACCCTTAGAGAGATTCCTGAAGAAATCCTTGGAGAGATTCCTGGAGAAGTCCATGGTGCAAATTTCTCGAGGAATCCCTGGTGGAATTCTTGACGAAATCCCTGGTGATATTATGCCTTTATGGAATTAGTGGTGAAATCCCAGGTAGAATTTCAGGATGAATCTCTGGAAGAATCCCTAGAGGAATTCCTAGTGGAATTTCTGGAAGAGTCCCTAGTGGAATTTTTAGAAGAACCCCTAGTGAAACTCCTGGAGGAACCCCTAGTTGAGTTCCTGGAGGAATCTCTAGTATAATTTCTGGTGAAATCCCTAGTGAAATTTCTGAATGAGTTCCTGGAGGAATTCCTGGTGAAATCCTTCGAGAAATTAATGGAGAAATTCCTTAAGAAATTCCTGGTGGAATTCCTGCAAGAATTACTAGTTGAATTCCTGGAAGAATCACTGATAGAATACCCTGTTCGAATTCGTGGAGGAATTCTGGGTGAAATTTCTTGAGGGATTCCTGCTGAAATTCCTAGAGGAATTTCTGAAGGAATTTCTGGAAGAAATCCTGGTGGAATTTCAGGAGGATTTCGTGGAGAAGTTCCTTACGAGATCCCTAGTGGAATTTCTGAATAAATCCTTAGTGGAATGCCAGGTAGAATCCTTGGAGGTATACCTGATGGAATTATAACAGGAATTCCTGGTGAAATTCCTGGAGCAATCCCTAGTGAAATTCCTGGCGATATACCTTGTGGAATTTCTGGAAGAATCCCTAGAGGAATTTCTAGAGGAATCCCTAGTGGAATTCCTGGGGAAATCCCTAGTGGAATTCCTGGAGTAATCCCTTATGTAATTCCTGGTGGAATTTCTGGAGTAATCCCTTATGTAATTCCTGGTGGAATTCCTGGAGGAATCCTGGTTAGAATCCCTGTGGGAATACTTAGAAAAATCCCTTGTGGAATTTCTCGAATAAATCCCTAGTGGAATCCCCGGGGGAGTCCCTAGTGAAATTCCAGGAGGAATCCCTAGTGGAATTTCTGAAGGAATCCTTGGATGAGTTCCTGATGGAATCCTTGGAGGAATACTTGGTGGAATTCTTGGAGAAATTCCTGTTAAAATTCCTGGAGCAAGCCCTAGTCAAGTTCTTGAGGGAATCCCTAGTGGAATTTCTGGAATAATCCCCTGAAGAATTACTGGAGGAATACCTTGTGGTATTCCTGGAGGATTTAGTGGTAAAATTTGTGGAGAAATCACTAGTGGAATTCCTGGAGCAATTGTGGGTGGAATTCCTAAAGGACTTACTGGTGTAATTCTTAGATGAATTACTTGAGGTGGAATTTCTGGAGAAATTCCTGGTGAAATTCCTGCAGCAGGCCTTTGGAATTTCTTTCGGAAATTCCTTTGTAATTTTTTTTCAAGCCTCCTTCGGAATTACTTTCCCTTGGAATTTCTTTTGAAAATTCCTCTACGAAAAAAATGTTTTGGAATTTCCTTCGAAATTTCCCCTTGGAATTTTCTAAGGGATTCCTTCTAGAGCTTCCTTTGAAATTTTGTTTGTAATTTACTTCGGAATTTTATTTGGATTTTTTTCAGACTTTTATTTAGAGTTTCCTCTGAAATTCCCTTTGGATTGTTATTTGGAATTACATTCGAAATCTACTTCGATTTTTGTGTATTTCCATTTTTAGATTTTTTTTTCAATTTCCTTTGTAACTTTCTTTGGAATTTCCTTTGAATTTCTTCCGGTATTTACTTTGGAGATCCGTTCGTAATTTCATTCACAATTCACTTTAAAATTTCCTTGGAATTTATTTTGTTATTTCCATTGGAGTTTCCTTCGGAACTTCTTCTGAAATTTTAATTGGAATTTCGAAATTTTTTTCAAAGCTGCTTTCAAAATTTCCTTTGGACTTATGCTCGGAATTTCCAACGAAATTTCTCCTGGAATTTTTATAAAAAATTTTTTTAGAATAATATCTGTTTTTCCCTTCGAAATTTCCTTTGGTTGTTTTTTAATTTTCTACGGAATTTTCTTTTGAATTTCCTTTGAAATTTTCTTTTAAAATTCTTCCGGAATTTCCCTTGAAATTTCATTTAGAAATTTCTTTGGAATATCCTTGTGATTTTTCGGTAGAGATCTCTTCGAAATTTCCTTTAGAATTTCTTCCATAACTAACTTTGGAGTTCCTTTAGGGATTTCATTCGCAAATTCCTTTGGAATTTCCTTCGGGAATTTTCTTTGGAATTTCCATTGGAGTTTCCTTCGAAATTTCCTATGAAGTTTCCATCGGAATATCCCTTAAAATTTTCTTTGGAATTTCGAAATTTGTTTCGGAGCTTCCTTCGAAGTTTCGATTGAAATTAAATTCGTATTTGACTCCGAAATTTCCCTTGTGGTTTTCATCGTAATTTTTTTTTAGAATATCATTTGGAATTCTCTTAGAAATTTCCTTTGGGTTGTTTTTTTTTAATTTTCATCGGAATTTGCTTTGGAAAGTCCTTTAGAATTTCATACGAAATTTGCTTTGGAATTTTATTTATAAATTTCTTTGGAATTTCCTTTAGAATTTTCTTCGGAATTTCCTTTAGAGATTTCTTCCGAATTTATTTTAAAATTTCTTCCGCAATTTCCTTTAAAGTTCCCTTCAGAATTTATATTTGAGTTTCCATCGACATCCCTTAGAAGTTTCATTCGAAATTCCTTTAGAATTTCCTTCGGATTTGCCATTAAAGTTTTCTTCGAAATTTCCTTTGAAATTGCCTTAGCATTTTTTCCGGAATTTTCTTTGGAATTTCTCCTGTTATTTTCTTCATGATCTTTTTTGGAATTTTTTCCTTGGAGCTTGATGGTATTCCTGGAGGAATTACTGGTACAATTCCAGGAGAAATCCCTGTTCGAATTCCAGTAGGAATTCTGGGTGGAATTTCTAGAGGGATTCATGGTGGAATTCTTAGAAGAATTTCTGGTGGAAATCCTGGAAAAATCCCTGGTAGAATACCCTGTTCGAATTCGTGGAGGAATTCTGGGTGAAATTACTTGAGGGATTCCTTTCGAATAACATTTGGAATTTTCTTCAGAATTTCCTTTAGATTTTCGTTCAGATTTTTTTTTTGTATTTCTTTTGGAATTTTCAACGGCATTTACTTCGGAATTTATTTTAGAATTTCATTCAGATTTTTTTTGATATTCTTTTGGAGCTTCCTTTGGAATTTTCTTCAGAATCTTGTTTGGAATTGCCTTCGAGATTTCATTCGGAATTTATTTAGAACTTACTTTGGAAAATTCTACGGAATTTCCTTTGGAGTTTCCTTCGGGATTTCCTTTCGAGCTTCCTTCGAATTTTTTTTTCGGAACTTCCTTTGGAATTTCTTTTGAAGCTGTCTATGAAATTTACTTCAAAATTTCATTAAGAATTTCCTTCGAAGTTTCCTTTGGAAATTTTCTGTGAAATTTCCCTTGGAATTTCCTTCAGAAATCCATACGGAATTTCCTTTGGAATTTTCTTTGGAGTTTTTTCTAGAGCTTTCTTCAAAATTTTCTCTGAAATTTACTTCGGAAGTGTTTTTAGAATTGTCTTATTTTATTTAAAAATTTCTCCGGAATTTCCCTTAAGAGTTCTCTTTGGAATTTCCTTTAGAATTTCTTTCGGAATTTCCTTTGAAGTTCCCTTTGAAATTCAATTTGTAGTTTCCATCGAAATCTCTTTGAAGTTTCCTTCACAATGCCTTTAAAGTTTCCTTCGGAATTTCCTTTGAAGTTTTCTTAGAAATTTCCTTTAGAATTTTCTCCGTAATTTTCTTTGGAATATCCTTTGTTATTTTCTTCTGGATTTTCTTTTCGGAATTTTCTTCGGAATTTCCTTCGAAATTATCATTGGAGTATCCTTTGGAATTTCCTTTTGAACTATATTTGAAATTTTCTTCGAAATTTCCTTTGAATTTTCGTTCAGATTTTTTTTAAATTTACTTTTACTTATCATTTTTTTTAATATTCTTCGGAATTTATTTTAGAATTTCATTCAGATTATTTTTTGGAATTTCTTTTGGAGCTTCCCTTGTATTTTTTTCAGAATCTTTTTTGGAATTATCGTCGGAATTTTATTCGGAATTTACTTTGAAAAATTCTTCGGAATGTGCTTTCACGTTTCTTTCGGAATTTTCTTTGGAGCTACCTTTATTTTTTTTTCTTTTGATTTTTTTCGGAGCTTTCTTTGAAATTTCATTTAGATTTTCCTTCGAAGTTCCCTTTGGAATTTTCTGTGGAATTTCCTTTGGAATTTCCTACAAAATTTCGTCTGGAATTTCCTTTGGATTTTTTTGGAATATCCTTCGTAATTTCTTTCGGAATTTCTTTTGGATTTTTTTCGGAGCTTCCTACGGAATAATATGCATTTGGAATTTCTTCCGGAACTTTTTTCCGAGCTTCCTATGGAGTTTCCTCCGTAATTTCCTTTGGAATTTTTCTCTTGAGCTTCCTTCGGAATTTCGTTTGGAAATTACTTCGGAATTTTATTTGGAATTTCTTTTGAAATTTACTTTGTAATTTCAAACGGAAAGTTTTTTGAATTACATTCGGAATCTGGTTTAGAATTTTGTTTGGAATTTCCTTCGGAATTTCATTCGGATATTCCTTTGTACTTTTCTTCGGAATTTCCTTAAGAATTTTTTCAGGAATTTCCTATGAGCTCCCTTCGGAATTTCATTTGGAATTTGAAAATTCTGGAGGAATTCCTGGTGGAGAGATATTCTAGAGAGATTTCTGCAGGAATTCCTATGGAATTTGCTGGAGGAATCCCTAGGGAAATTTCTACGGGGATTATTGGAGAAAATCTAGGGGAATTTCAGGATAAATTCCTAGGAGAATTTCAGGAGAAATTCCTAGGGGAATGTCTGGAAAAATTCCTAGGAGAATTACTGGAGGAATTTCTGGTGGAAGTCCTGCTGGAATTCTTGGAGGCATGTCTGCTAAAATTCTTGGTGGAATGTTTGGTAGAATTCCTGAAAGAATTCCCAAAAGAATTCCTGGTGGAATTTCCGGAGGAATTTCTGATGGAATCCTGGAGAAATTCCTGGATAACTTCCTGTACGAAAACCTGCATAAATTCCTGTTGTAATTCATGGAGGAACTCCTAGAGGATGACTGGAGGTATTCCTGAAGGAACCCTGGAGGCATTCCTGCATAAACTCCTGGTGAATTCTTGGTGGAATTTTGGTAGAATTCTTGATGGAATTCCTTTAGAAATTCCTTCAGAAATTCCACCAGTTATGGAGGAAATCCTGACGGAATCCTGGAGAAATTCTTGATAAAATTCCTGATGAAATTCCTTGTGAACTTCCTGTAAGAATTCTTGGATGAACTCCTGGTGTAATTCCTGGAAGAGTTCCTAGCGAAATTCCTGGATGAATTCCTAGCGGAATTCCTGGAAGAATTTCATCAGATATTCCTACTAGGCGAATGTTTGGAGGAATTCCTAGGGAAATGACTGGAGGTATTCCTGATGGAATCCTGGAGGCATTTCTGCAAAAATTGCTGGTGGAATTCTCGGTGGAATTTTTTGGTGGAATTCCTGGAAAAATTCCCAAAAGGATTCCTGGTGCAATTTCTGGAGGAATTTCAGATGGAAATCCTCCAGGAATTCCATTAGAAATTTTATTCCGCCAGAAAATCTATTAGTTATGGAGGAATTCCTGGCAGAATCCTGGAAGAATTCCTGGCAGAATCCTGGAAGAATTCCTGGTGGAATAACCATTATTTCGTGTGGTAATGTAAAACCTTAAACCCCACAAGAAGCTCAGTGCATCGTCAAAAAACCGCACTTCACTTCCATCCCTTTTCCCAGGCGCGAGAAACGTACAAAAAAAAAACGAATCATCAGTCGGAAATGGGTTTCCCATGCAGCTACAAACAGCGCAGTAGCTGCTCATCAAAATCGTGATTGATTCATTTCGCTGATTTTCGATCTGGAAATTGATTCCTTTCTGCTGGCTCGTCTGCGTCCGCCCTACAAGGGTGGCGGGAAGATGTGGTAGATATGCTAAATTGTGTCTAACCCGGGCTCCGAACCGCAATCGGCCAGAATGATTATATTTCTATAAATTTGAATCCGCACAAGGCTTCGAGGCGGATCGAATTCACATCCCGTCATTTCGTCTCCCGGCCCGTCGCAACGGCCACCTCCCGCAAATACTGAATTGGTTCAGTTGGGGTTTGGCTACATTGGATGAAACGATTCGATGTGCATAGGAGTGAAGAGATAAATTTCTTGTCCAAAAGTAAGTCATTCCAGATTATAAATCATCATCATCGTATTGCCTTAATTGCTACCATTTCAAATGTTCGGCCGACAATGTCCATATCATCTACGAAGCAAACAAATTGACTGGATCTCGTGAAAATCGTACCCCGGCTGTTAAGCCCGGCTCTCCGCATAACGCCTTCTAGCGCAATTTTGAACAGCAAGCGCGAAAGTCCACCACCTCGCCGTAGCATATCTTCAAGTATCTCAAAAAAGGATTAAAACTAGTTTGAGTTATGTCCACGAATTTGGACCAGTTACTCCCATGCGCGATGGCAGGCAGACGGTAGGCGCGAGAAAACAGCAAATTTATTCGGTCGTGACCGAGGGCAATTTATCTCGGGCCGGTGAATTTTGTTCTTGTTTTTTTTAGTACGTTCAGCTTTAAAAAGAGACAGGACGACCTATGTTATATGTTGGATGGGGCCTTTTTCCATTCATTCTTTTTCTGGCCCATGATGATGATGATGATGGTAAGCAAAGCATAATAGGTACCCCTCGAAGGGTAAGGCTGCACAGAAAAAAATATTTAATTTTCAATGTGATGTAAACTGAAACCTACTGTAAAAATAAATCAAATTCGTGTGATGTTACAGCATCATGTAAACTTAAATGAATAAACATTCAATTTTCAATCAAAAATGGTTGAATATTACATGATCGTGTAAATTTAAAGTGAATTCGATTGAAAAATAATGGATTGGTCGTTGAAATTTAGGTTTATTTTGATGCTCCAAATATGTGCATCAAAATAAACTTAAATTTACAACATTTTTTTAGCTGTGTGGCGTTGATGACGGGGTCTCGTTTGTTCGCATGGCGCATTCAATAAATGAGAGGAAGCGATGGGTAATTGGATGACTTGGATGCGATTGAACAATCGACACGGCTCAAAGGATGAGGTTGGAGAATTGAATTGGATGGTTGGATGTGGGAAGTTACGCTTAGTTTGCAGCTTGATGAATTCGAATTACTATTTTGTATAGCGTAGCTTGTATAGTCATCAAAACCATTCACGTCCTTGATTTAGTAAAAGAGCTCTCCTTACTAGCACAACATTTGCGAAAAAGATTTATATGAAATATATAAAACCGGACAAAAATGTCAAAACTGCCAGCTATCGTCCAATCAGCTTGATTCCTCCATCAGTAAACTTTTTGAAAAAGTTATTTTGAATAGAACGATGGTTCACATCAACGAAAATTCATGTTTTGCGAATGGACAATCGACTACTCATCAACGTTTACATGTAACAAATTTGATTCATTCCTACAAATTTGAAGGCTATTCAACTGTTCTTGCTCTTCTAGACATAGAAAAAACATTCGACTGTATTTGGCATGAAAGTTTAATAATAAATCATACATTATAACAAAATATCTGAATCCAATTATTAACAGACAATCAAAACTTGGTGTTAAGAACAAGCTTTTGATCTTCAAACACATTTGCAGGCCAATCATGTTGTATGCTGTACCTAAATGGACTAGCTGTTGTTATACCAGAAAGCAAGCTCAACAGAGAATTCAAAATAAAATTTGAAAAATGATTCTGAAGCTACCAATGTGGTATAGTATTAATGAGTTACTACATAGAATATCAAATGTTCTTTGGAACATCTGACGAATACAATTATTTAGAATTTTAGACAATCTTCTTTTGTCACGATTAATGCGTTATATATTTAGGTCGAGTTAGGTTAAGTTGATTGAAAGCGTTTTTTTTTTCTCTCATAAGCAGGTGAAATCAACTCACCGTTCAACTCAGTTCCGTTGCCGCCACGACGACCGCTAAATTGCGCTTGTCTGTCTGGCTGATGTGCAAGGTTCGCAATTCATTCTCCATAGGTGCACTTTTTTTTATTTCGCAAATTTGCAATCCATTCAAGCTTATGATTGATCTATCAAAGCGTTCCCATTTCGAAGCGATGAGTTTGTTTAAATACCTCCCGTTCGCTCTCGTCGTCAGCACCACTGCTCGCGGATCGCTTGACTTCACGGAGCCACTGTATTGTTATTGTTATTAAGTTTGCTTCCACTCGCAATCTGCCCCCGAACCGTTCAACCAATCGTCTGTTTCGGCACAGAGTCGCTTCAGCAGTTTCCTTGTAGAGCAGCAGCAGCAGCTAAATGTACGGCCTGAAACGTGCCGTAATAATATTTACAATCGGTTAAAGAAAAACAAAGCCAATCTTTATGGGAGCACACGGAGGTTTGTAAAAATGGTGTGTTGTTTGTGTAACAATTTTTTTACCTACCCCAAACAACGATCCGGTTGAATCCATTTAACGGCGATATGCACGTCAAGGGAACAACGGGTTTGCGCAAATTTATGACCGGTTCGAGTGCAGAAGGGTGGTTTCCACGTAAATGCTAGGTAGGTACTGCCACAGAAACACACAGATGATTTCATCTGCAATGTGCAGTACTAAGAAACGGTTCTGTCTGATCGATATGTTCTCTCGGAAGCAGCGTGTTGATAATTTCATGATTCACCTCGTGTTATTTGATTATTTCGATTCCACATGCACCCAATCATGCATACGGGTCCCTTCTTAGCCTATGGTAACGCCAACCACTTTAAAGCAAAGTCATGTCGAATCTCTATGAGTTAGATTTCCAGATGGCTTTTCCACTGACATGCCGTGGATTACTGCGATGAAATCATATTTTTCATTAAGTCAATGGACCGATGCACGGGTTCACTAATTTGACGTTTGAGCGGTGCCGAATTCACTAGTTTTCATGGTCACGTAAATAACACGGCACCGCTCAAACGTCAATAAGTGAACGCGTGCATTGGTCCATGGTCGTTACCTCGGAGGGAGAAACCGATACGAAATTTATGTACATCAAGGTGAGCCGAGATTCTGCTGTCACGAACTGTCACTGTGAGCCCAGATCTAAAACAATGGACAAACATGATAAAAGCGCGTAATCGATTAAAACATCTGCATTTTATTAAATGTGACAAAGCTATTCATGCTTATTCAAAAGTAATGTCACAATAGCATCTTTTATTCTGATTGAATATACAGTTTTCAAATACGCATCATTTTACTTTTTTCCAATAAAAACGAAAATGAAATGCATAGAAAACTTAAGCCCTTTTTCCATGTTTGTCCAGAACGATCGAAGGAACACAATAAAAGAAAACTAGCGATTTTCATCAAGTCTGCCTTGATTGTCGTTGGCAAGCTGGAGTTTTCTTGCAGTTCGGAATAACTTTGTGTCATATTTTGTGTGTAGTATCGGTGCCCCCCTCCCAGGTCGTTACTTCCCGTTACAACATTAACATGCATATTAATTGCGCTTCTTGAATTTAGGCGGTTAAATCACGTTCAATCATGCTTAGTACCTCCACTATTGGTATATCTACCCTACCTTAATATAGTTCTGTGTAGAGTTGTGTTTGATCCCTCGACCTTGACGCTTGCTCCTGCGGGGGCCGGCGATGAGGGCAGAATCAAACATGTCGTTCTTTTTGATCTTTCGACGTTGAAACTTGCTCCTGGGCAGTGCGTCAAGAAAGCCCGAGCATTCGTCAGTTGTTTTCCCTCTCGGGTCGCGCGCCTATTTTCTCTGAGTGTTTTTATATAGCCGAGCAAACGAGTGAAGCTGAAAGTGGATTGTTGCTACTCAAGGATGACGGATCAATTGGTGAGCTCGTTTCATGCTACTATTTCTAATCTAGAAAACATGTATGACTGCACCTTTAATCGTTACAACGGTGAGACGTAAATATGATTTTTCAATAAACTTTAAAAGGTTCGTCACTGTGAGTGTCGACATAAACTCTGATTCATAAATTATTTATGTCTAATTTTTTTTTTCAAAACTTTTTTTTTCTTTTTACCTTTATTTTTGTAATTAAAAAAAACTTTGAATGGTTTGACACTACAAGTGTAGACGAAAGGTTTACTTTATTCAACACTCTTTGAAAGGTTTGTCACCTCAAGTGTCGGCATATTTTTTCTCTACATAGATATTGTTCATATCAAATGAAAATATTATATTTACATACAAGCATGTTTATATCTCACAAATAATTATTAATCATGGTCTAATCGCTTATCAAAGTGAATCCTGTGACCAAACGATCCTCCCCATTAACAAACATCCCTCCCAGTAACCTTTGGGGAGATGCAGAGGCAAACACGGTCTTCACATAGCAAAGGTTACACACTAACATTCCTTCCCCCAATCCCACCTGACTGCAAGGACGTGGCCGGTGCCGTTATTGACTATGTATAAATAGAGGCCCTGAATTATGTACACTGAAGAAGATTATGGCCAATCCCAGCCGAACTTCTAGGTGATTCTTTGTGCATTTTCACTAACTTCGGTCAATCACGGAATAGCAACCATTGATGTGTGTAGTCAGTCTAAGCTAAGCCTACCTTAATATAGTTCTGTGTTTTTTTGTATAAACATGTTGTTTATTTAGTCGTAGAACATAAATAACAAATTCGAACGTAAAAAAATAATTTTCTAGATTCAAAATGAATTCTAGCTCACCAACATCGATTCTATTATTAACATTATTATTAAGATAGTTGATGTCATTGAAATTTATACGCGTCGTTAATGATTGTTGTTAATTCATCTCACGATTTCGAATCAAAGAAAATCAGTTGGTCTTGCACTGATACAGCTGAAAATGTATCAGCATACTTTAAGCATGTTCGCGCGTACAGTGATACTTTTTCAAGTCAATATAAACTATCGAGACTGAGTTTTATCACTTTGAAATGTAAGCTGAAAATTTATCATTGTTGCCAAATCGAATGACAGGCTACTTAGCCTTCAGGATTCTACTTCTTCTCGTTGATGTAATGTTGGCCAAAGTCGGTCGGATGAGGTCGTCGAATGAAAGTGTTTGCCAACCACTGAGCATCATTGTTGTTTTTCGCTGTTTGTCGATGTGAGTATCGTTGTCCATTGTCTAGTGTTAGGTTACAGTCCGTGCAGCTAAATGGCCAAAGACGGTGACCTTGTCTTTTTATTTGACATCGAATGAAGTTGAAAAGTGATATATTTTTTTTACGGTTTTTTTTTCTATGCGGATTGGAACACATTTTCTCATACTCACCACCAGAGGTCTAAGTTTCAATCAAATAAGCCTATGAACTAATATACGATGACGTCACGCTGCAACTTTCAGCGAGAAGAAAACCTTTACTGCGAGCGATGTACACAGAAAAATAAACGATTTCGTTGCACATTCATCCACGCATTGTTCATCCGGTGAACATGTAACAGTGTTACAAGAAGAACACTTGGTTATCATTTCATAACGCTATTCATTCACGCCTTAAAAATAAAATAAAATTTAAAACCTAATTTGACGCATGGGACCAGCAAGGGTTAAACGATAACTTTTGTACAACATGAGCGCCTCTAGTGGTGGGAGATTGAACCACAATTTTAAACCACTCGATTGGTAACTTTGTTGTGATTATTTCATCACCTAAGAACGATGATCATCAGGCTCATCAGTTGGACTGCCAACTGAAGAGTTGTTTTTTCTAAAATACAATAGAACTGTAGAACAAAAAAAGGGGCTTAGCGTCGGGGGACAATTGAAAAATAATAACTACGATCAAGTCTTCTCAGTTCGGTCGTTGAAACAGTCAGACGTTCTTTAGACGAAAAGTTAAACTCTAAGGGACGATTCAAATATGATGTCCATCGTTTTTTGGGATTTCTAGACCCCCCCTCCCCCTTTGTCATGCTTTTTCCAATACCTTATACACGTACTGTCACACTTTCGTAGACTCCCCCCCTCCCCCAAATGATGGACGTCATATATGAATGATCCCTAAGTGGTGACATAAGACGATCAGAAAGTTAAAGTGCGTGTAATGTAATGCTAATTTTGAATCAAAATGTATTAATTAAACTAAATTATATTTACAGTAGGAGAAGTTAAGGTGGATAAAAATGAAGCTAAATTGTTGGCCCTAATGAAAAGATTTTGAGTACAAAGTGTGGGTAAAATTTAGAAAGTCATATGCAAATCAAATAATTATTAACTGAATTTATAGAAACATCCTGAAGTTACAAAAACTGAAAAAACTGCACAAAATTCTGTAGTGCAGGTGCAGAATTCCCTCGAGGACCAGGTATATCTCTCTACTTTTTATTTAATCCATATTGTAATGTGAATGTGAACAAAATTGTAATGCGAATGTGTATTATCTCATTGAAGGACACCAGTATCCTTCAAGTGAAGGTGTCGGTGTAGGGTGCAGGAAATAGCGACACGCCGTTGTTGTTTCTAGGGACGAATCCGAAGCCCGGCGGCTTGTAGTCCTGCCCTCGTCGTCGAGCCAGCATTCGACCCTCGTGCATCCCAGGGCCCAAGGGTATCCACGCCCTTAGGAGACGATCGGTCGCCAAATTCGTATCGTGCTCCGCGGTCTCGAAGGGAATATAAAGAGGAGTCCTCGTTCATGGATGCTCCCTCCATCGGTGCAAAGCGTGAAACCATCAGCATTTGAACTGACAGCATCGGGTTCGCTTAAAAGCAATCGAAGACAATCACCTGCGTAGTTCCGATCGTCGAGCCGCCGTGCAATTCGGCCATCAGTCAATACGCCGCCGAAGTAGTTTGGCCGTTGCACCATTCTGCCGAGGGTATAGGTGCTCACCACCGAGATCGGGTCCTACCGTGGGTGCCGCACACCACTCGCAACACGTTGCGACAAAGAGCCGTGAAACCGCCGCCACCGAGTGAACTTTAGTGTTGCACGACATACCGTATGTATCCCCCCTGCTGTGACATCGTTGAAATCAACCGGCATGCTGCTTAAACAGGTCAGATCTAGCTGATTAAGTTAAAATCCCATTCGCAAATGAACCCATATACACCAATAGTAGTTTTAAGATTATAGCGCTATACGTTTTAATATCCGTGGATAAGAAGCTTTTAAATTCACTTAAGGCTTGAAATATAACGTAAGGAATGAGAAAATTTGATCGTTGTCGGTACTTGAAGTTATAATTTAGTTCTTTCGGTTGATCGTCTTACCGATCGCCTTACGATTGGTTCGGGATTAGTCTAATTAAGAAAACACGACTCGCCTTGAGGAGTCTCGCTGGGAGATCTTGCTGATCCACATGTGGGTAGACTTGGTTTGCTCACTTGGCGCATAAGTGGATTAAGTTGTTATGACATTCTGACTTCGTGACGCGTAACCGTTACAAACATTCGTGTTGGCGTCGATGTAAACATATTTGGATCGGAAAAAAATCGACAAGAAAAGAAGCCCGCGGATAAGTCCATTGGATGAACTATCCAGCTTTTTAAAAGCGGTAATGGCTGCCAAAAGTTACCTTACTTTCTGGTTGGGATCCAACATATTGACGTTTGTCTTGGGTCCGGTCAATTGACTCGTCCACCGGTGTGATAAATTCACTCGGTTTTGACACTTTAGTGGGTCACGCTTCTAGATGCTTCCCACGTGTTTCCGTCAAGCAGGGCTGCCACATGCACAGATTTATCTGTATTACACAATTTTTTTTATTCTGACAAGGGATTAATTTGTATGGAACACAGATTTTCTTTCAACAATTTTGTATGGACACAGATTTTTTTGTATGGGACACAGATTTTCTAACCTGGTGGATACAGATTTTCTATCAAATCATCTGGCAGTTCTGCCGACAAGTGTCAAAATTGGACTGAGTAAATTTAGTGTACCGGTGGATAAGTCCATATCAAGCGACCCAAGTCAAACGTCAGATCACTAGATCCCTTTTTGTAAAAGTGGGCTAATTTTTGGTGATATTAGTGCTCGTAAAAACTGGATACATCATCCAATAAGCTTCTCTGATTGAAACTTAGACATTTGGTGGTAAGTATGAAAAAAGGTGTTCAAATCCGCAAAAGAAAATGTACTGCGAGTTGATCTGATCTCAGATTGATTTCAAGCTTATAACTACAGTCAATTACCCATAAATCAATGATCATCGTAAATATCTAATGGATGAATCAAATATTACTTTACGAAGAAATTTGCCAATTTAAACCCTGAAGTAACCGGTTTTGTATGGAAAATTTCAATTTATTGTATGGACCGTAACACAAAATACCCCGGTTACTATAAGCAACTTACATGATCACATCACACCACTATTCAAAACTCGCTCGTGGGCCATACAAAATCTTCCCGATGACCGTACAAATCCTTTCAGAGAATCGCTATTTGGTGATCACTCGTTTATAATGATATTACAAATGCCAAACAAAAATTCTAAAACTTTTTTTATGTCCATCAAGCATAATTCTAGTTTACGCCCTATTTTTCCACACTCCATGATTTCATTGAGTTTGACAGTACCACGGACCAAAATTTTTCGGTATATGTAAGTGTTGAACTTGTGGTTATTCCATGCAGAAACATAAATAATAAAAGCTTAAAAAAAAAAGAAATACTTTGCTGCAAAAAATCACTCAGTTTTTTGGACTAAAAATAAATGAAATGTGTCCTAACCAAGGCGATTCTGTCATTACCAGGTTACGAGCTTTGATATTTCTAAAGAAAACTCAAATATAGATATATTTAGATGCCTAATTGTCACAGTTTCAGTCTGTAATGAAATAGCTTGCTCAATCAAATGAAATAAATATTTTTTGCTAGAGATAAAAGTGTAAAATAAAATAAAACCTAACTCTTACTTCAATCACAGACATAACACATAGTACATATTTAAAAACAAAAATCCTTTAATCAATTCGCAGTACCATCATCTAATGAGCTGGTTGCTCGTAAAACTGTTTCGTGCAACAAGACCTACAGATGGCGTTAGTGTGAAACGTCAAACAAAAAGAAAAACGATGCGCGAGTCTGTGGTTGTGAGGCATGTTCTTCTTTTTTCGTTTTTGGCATTAACGTTTCCACTGGGACAGAGCCTGCTTCTCAGCGTAGTGTTCTTATGAGCACTTCCACAGTTATTAACTGTGAGCTTTCTTTGCCAAAGTTGCCATTTTCGCATTCGTATATCGTTTGGCAGATACCATGATACTCTATGCCCAGGGAAGTCAAAGAAATTTTCTTTACGAAAAGATCCTGGACCGACCGGGATTCGAACCCAGGCACCTTCAGCATGGTTTTGCTTTCTAGCCGCGGACTCTAACCACTCGGCTAAGAGAGGCCCTTGTGAGGTATGTAACAGTGTGAATTTCATCGTTAAATAATTGGTAGATGGAAATTTTGTCAGTGTAATGTCTGTTTATCTATACTTCAATGTTTTCATTTACACTGTAGGGTCAAATCAAGCTTGTAAAAAATCAGGATTTCAAACGGAGTAGTGATGAAGAACAGGTGCTCCGCGTACCAATTTTATTTCAAAAAGTGCTCCACGAGTCAAACAGGCTGGAAACCCTTGCATTACACTATTAACTATTAGTCGTTGAACATGTTTGGCGTTTACTTAGTCGACAAACATACGCCATTAATTCGGAAAAAGTCATCGGGAAAAAACATTTTCCGATGACCTTCTCCATTATTATTATTATCAATATATAATTGTCAAATTTACGTGATATTCAGTTGAGAACCGGTGAATTTTAATAGCAAGATTACAAGGCCCTTGGCTAAAAATAAATCGAAAATATGGTGTTGATTTGGTTTTCAGCAGTAGGAGTTGTCAGCTGAAATCTAGACTAGGATAAACAAAGGATAAAATTAATAAACTGAATTGACAATCTTCTATTGCTTGAGCTTGCTTGAGCTTGATTGGCCGCCTGTGGATGCTACTCCAGTATCGCCAGATCAGCTGCACTTTCACAAGGAACCAACCGAATGACTGCTTGGGACTAACAGACAACCTCAGTGTATAAGTGCTGGTGATCTTCTATTTTGTAACGTTGGGACGTTTTTTTTTCCTTTTTAAGCAAAATAATTTTGCTTTGAATTCGTTGATCTTAAGATAATATATTGATTTAGTTTAGTTGATGTTACAGAAAAACGGTTTGACGTTTTTCTCTTTTTAAGTAAATTTATAGTTTGAAATTGTTAAATAAAATTTGTAAATATCGACGAAAAGTATCTTGGATTGAGTTTTGAATTCTCATTTTGACTTTGCCTCATGGGAACGTGAAATAGAAACTGTATGTAATTGGTTTGTGTCTAAGCTAAATGTATGCCATAAAAAGACGTAGTGAGTGCAGTAATGGCTCCTGAATATATGTAACTCATATACACCATCTTGACGAACCTACAGAAGCGCTAAGATCGCCATTCGAAAGATTCGTTGGCGCGATTCTGTAGACAAAAAGGGGATTGTTTAATGTCGGTTTCTTTAAGGAAAAATGACTTAAGCTCGTTAATTTCGTTCTATACAAGGCTGGAGATTAGAAGTTATCGCGGTTTTCTAGTTCGTTTGTGAATTTTCTATTCTGTGCCCTTCGATAACGTACCGAAGGTAATTTGTGTAAAAAGGTGATTTTAGTGAAGTGTTTAAAACTGTTTTTTGTGTCTTTTGTGTATTTGTAGTAAATTGTACGTGTTTCCGGTTGTTTTGACCGTGGTCCCGCGAATCTTCTATTCGTGCTTGAGATTATTCGTACAAAAAGATAATTTTTAGATTTTAAATTTGTGTTTTGACAAAATATTAATTTAAGCCATTCACGTTGGACTTTCCAGCGCTTAGGCGCTTTTTGTATTACGGGCTGGTTGAGAGTTTCGACAAGTGGAGTCAGTTTGGGGTTCACCCGTGGCGTCTCCGTCGCCATCATCGTGAAGCATTCAAGCTCGGGATCCACTAAGGCCCGCCGTAAAGGTAGCTAAACGGAGGGAGGTGAAGTTCGTCAACCCTTCGAACGAAATACTCCGACGGTCGCCAAAAACCGTCGTAAGTTCACCTTATGCTACAACCCCGGTGAACGGAGTCCGAGAGCGCGATCCCCGTACGTAGCCAATTAACGTACGCCGGATCGGACCAAATCTGAAGGTGACGGGTTCATTTCATCGCGTGCGGTCAGAGCCCCCAAGGCAAAGCCGTGCGAAGGTACGATGGCCTCGACCCTGAAGAGGCGGTCAAACCCGGGAAGCACGACAATCTGTCGTTGCGGCTCTCGTAGCAGACCAAACCGGAAGCCTTCCGTCCAGCCTCCACCTCCTCCGCAACGTTAATTCGGCCATACTCCCCGAGCTCAGACCCTTCGTCGCTGCCGCCATTACAGCAGCGTCAGCGGACAAGCAACGTTCCCGCCATTGATCCGAGGAGCGATCAAACGACGACCGTCCTTCGCCGGCAACCGCCGTATACGACAGACGTCATCGAGTCACCGAAAATCCTGCGCAGGTACGTGGAAACCTTTTTCATGGACATGATAGTTTACCTTAATACCCGTCAGTAGATAGGTCCAACCCGAATGTGTTTTCGTTAATAAAGAGTAATAGAAGTTCTGAAAGACAATTGATTTTTCCGTTTTGGGCAATTCAGAGAATTCACCCTTTTATATACGTTTTGCTTTTCGTTTTATGGTAGGTTGGCCTTTCAGACTTCCAAACTCCATTTAGGTTACGATCGGGTTGAACGAGTTTAAGGTCTTGGGGTAAAACTTTTTGTGGGTCGAAGGTAAACTTTTGGGCGTGAAGTTAGGAGGTTCGTCAAGGTGAGAGAGAAGATAGTAAAGCCGTTCACGAGTCCCCTGAGGAAAAAGTCTCAAAGTAGTCGGGCAAAGTTGAAAACGACCGGTGGTCTCTCGGTTTCCGGGAGTGGCGCCTAAGCCACCGAGTTTACGCAAAACCTCGTGGAATTTGAACGGTTACAATTTTTAGGCTATAATGGCGCCTGCCACGTCAGAATGCAGACCAATGTTGGGAAGGGGGAGGAAATGATGTTGCACTTATACTAGCCCTAGAGTGTATGGATTGGGGGAAAGGCATGGCAGAGAGGTTTGCTGTTGTGGTTAGCAGACTATGTATCAGGCGTAAGGAAAGGCATGCGCGTGGAAGAATGGAAGCGTTAGGGAAACGGTTTCTTGTCCGTCTCTGGTTCTAGCGTTTGCTATGAACGAATAGTTTGAGTGTGATAGATTTAGAATGGAAGACAGAAGCAAGTGAGAGATATACAACTACAAGTACAAGTACGAGAAAAGGGACGGGCCTGGGATTGAACCCATGACCTTCTGCAAATAAATTGCCATACAAGCTGGAAAGCTTGCATGCAAGTTGGATGAAATAGTAAAATTTAGCATTTTCAATAGCCAATATCTCAAAAACTAGAAGTGCTATGATATTTCTGTAAATGGCAATGAATTCAGCAATTCCTAATTAAGTAAATAGCGGTATTTTGGTGCTTGAGACAAAATCGTGTTCCGCAGTGTAAGCAGGTGAAATCAACTCACCTGTAAAAAATCTGAACTGCTATGGCAAATGAAATGTAATATGTTGTTAACAAAATGTTAATTAAATCTTAAATTTGTTTTACCAAATTAGGATGATAGTGGTGTCTAATAACACAGAAAATCTAGATATAAGAAATGTAATGATTGAAATGATACTAATAAATAAATTGAAAAAAAAAACTGAATAGAGCAAGAGTAAATAAAATTTCATGCCCCCAATATAATAAAATCTATATAGGACAAACCAAACGAACTCTAGAAATTAGATTCAAAGAGCATATTGATGAGGTTAAACAAACGGGCAAGGAATTACAAAAGGGATTAGCGTATGACTTTAAATCAAAAGGTGCCGAACATGTTTTCAGGATGGATATCAAATGACAAGTGATAACATAGACATCATACGAAGCGTATCTTCATCTTGGAAACTAGACGTCGCTGAAAGTTTAGAAATTTACAAGCAAAAACCTTCAGTACTTCTTAATAGGGATCAAGGAAACGGACAGTCAAGGCTGTTAAAAGTTGTACCCAAGAAATATAATTGTAGATTATTTAATAGGTATGGTGTTAGTATTTAAAGGAGAGAGATGAGGCGATTTCTTCAGTGGATACGAGTGACTGAAGAAAACTGAAAGTGGTAGTCGGAATACGCGTATCTGTAAAAAATAAGCATTTGGGGTGGAATTAAAAGATACAAGGTACTCCAATCTACTTTTAAGTTTCTCTATTGAGCTTCTGATCAGAGGATTCGAATACATTATTAAGAGTTTCAAACTTTGTTCATTGGATGTTCATTGTCATTTCCAAATCAAAAAGAACAGGAGTGCGCGGTGGTATGACGCGGTGGACATTGAAATGTAAACCAATATTGTGTTATATTTTTTAAAACAATTATTGGTACTAAGCTGATTTCAATTAAAATTGTCCATTCTTGTAATGATAGGATAGTCTTTCCATATGTTAGTTAATAGGGAATAATCCACAAACCACAGAGTCAGGTAGGAAATACAAATTTTATTATTTTTGTACGACCACGAGGAGAAAAAGCGGTCTAAAAATCCAAGAAACATGACAGCCCCTAATCACGTATTTATTTCAAACGTCCATTCGGCAACACATTCCTACGGAATTTTATTGCTGGTAAGGGGCCTGACCACCCTTTCCACCTACTGTTCCTACGCCCATGATGGCTTCGCAATTAATAGCACATGAGAGCGTGCACGAGAAGTACGTGAGCGAACCGGCGTGCTGTTACAGTTTGGATTTACAACAAACAGTTTGGGAGGAAAGTAGCGAACAGTAATGGCAAAACTATGACTGCGATCGTTCATAATAGTAAACCAACAACCGACAAGCGACCGTCATCATAATCGTTGTTGCCATATGGCAAAGTGCACGTTCGAATGGGCGAGGGAAAGCAATTATAACAATAACGGTTGATTAGATTTTCTAAGCAATATATCGATTGAATAAATTGGTAAGAACTGATTGGGATCGTCACTGTTTGATAAAGCATTTTAAACACAGATTTAATGAGAAGTTCGTTCAAATAAATGATTAGCTTGGATTTTCCCAGTCAAAGTAATTATAATGAAAAAGAGAACCCAATCTGGCATTCGTTGGAAAGGTCTTTCTCGAGAATTTTATTGGGTTCGCTTCAACAATAGTGTAAAGCTATAGAAAAAGCACATCTTATGTGCGATGCCAATAAATTGGAACTTTTAAAGACCACGTTGAGGGCATTCAAATCAAATTCAATAAATATATAAAATGTCTGTATCCACTTATCATTGGAAAATCGAAAGTTTGTCTTGAAAGCAAGCTTTTGATCTTCAAACAATTTTTCAAGCCAGCCATGTTGTATGCTGCACCAATATGGACTAACTTTTGCGATACCGGAAATAAAGTTCTGCGGAGGATTCAACTTAAAGTTTTGATGAAGGTTCCAAAACTTCCTTTTCAAATTTTGAAACATTGGAACTTATTTAACATATTAACATTTGAACTAATGAAGGAATTTTAATACATGAGTAGCTCGTTTCCACATCTAAGCCTTCGGAACTAATCCTGAAGAACCACTTCGCAGCAGGGTGCCCCCGGTTATACAATCATCCATATTCACGTTCCATTCATCCCGATAATCGCATTCAGATGCCAAGGAAACCCAACGCGCTCTGTAATAATTGTGCGCTGGCCCTGACGACGATGTCGACGATAGACGAAGGCGAAGAACACACACTGCGTTCGCGCGTAATTAGCTCGCTATGTCTATCACTGAGGCAGCGCAGTCGGTCGACTGGCGCGGCTTCCAGGGAAACGAGTTACGATGACGGCTACGGTAAAGGCAGCAGCGCCATTGATGACCTCCCTTGGTTTTAACATGGGCAAGGCACGGCACAGCACGCGGCGAGGCGCGGTTCGAGAAGCCCTCTAAATAGGTTTAGCCGTATTCCCACTCGCTTCGGTGGATCGGAAGGTCGGGGAAGGGTTCCGGGAAGACACGAGTACCGATCAAAACAAAGGAACTCGTAATCAAGAAGTTGTTGGCAACAAGAAGACTCCGCTAAGTAATGTACGAGTGCTACTTGTGGATTAAGCTGGCTGGGCGAGAGGCGGTTGGGGACGGGGGAAGCCCTCGAAGAGTGCACGTAATGTGTAGCAGCGGCTTCGGCAGTACGGCTTTGGGCATAACAAAACAACATGCGGCAGGAAACACGAAACACTACATGATTCTTCTACGAAACCATGGAAAGCGCTACAGGGGAAGATGGTGCAAAATGCCCACTATAGCTCGATCGTATTTTACAGAAAAGTAACACAATGGTAAAGTCCGCGACTGCCAAGCAAACCCGTGCTGAAGATGTCTGGGTTTGACTCTCGGTCCATCAAGGATCTTTCGGTATTAGGCACAATCGGAAAAGAAAGATAAATATAACAAAAATAAAAAAAAAATATCCAGAAAATTTAAGTTTTGTTTAAGAACATCTTTTGATTTTTAAACAAATTTTCAGGCCAGCCACGATGTATGCTGTACCAATATGGACTAGCTGTAGTAATACCACGAAGAAATCTCTACGGAGGATTTAAAATAAAATTATGAAAATGATCCTGAAGTTCCTTCCTTGGTTCAATACAAATAAAATACATAGAATTTTCAATGTTGAAACATTGAAGCTAATGTTGAATAGTTCATTTTGAACCACTTTACCCTTTAACACTTCTCTGGCTGAAGCTGTGAGGATTGAGGAACTGCGAGCGTACCGTGGGTATGAGTGGGTGGTGGGTGGCTTCAGTTGCCACGCAGTTAAACTCGAACGAAGGATAGCCGTTGCCGTCGTCGTCGTTGTCGTGACAGCTTGTTCATGAAGTGAGCACGTACACGGCAATTGGCAACAAAACGAGGAATTAGAACAAGAAAGTGGGTACAGAAGACGAGAGGCCAAGGCGGTTGGTCGAAGGAGCGCAAGAAGGACGACGGACGAATCAGTCTAGTTTCATTCGTTTGGAAATAGCTTTTAATTAAAATGCTATACTCTCGAAATAGCCTCGTTTTTATTTTCGAGCAAAGTACCTACCCACTTTCGGAGTAGAGCACGCTGGCTGCTGCTCCGTTTTCTGCCCGTTTGCGTGCTTGAATGCTGTTTTGCAGCGTTTCTTCGCTTTGAATTGGTGGTGTTTTTTTTGGGGGGGGGGGTTTGAAATCTTAATTGGATTTATCGTTGAAGGACTTTCGATTTCGGGAAGGCACCAGATGATGTGCTCTTCGAGGGATATTGACCATGCTTTCTTGGGTTATTTGACTATTCCTAATCCTCGAGAGAATGTAGTGCTTTTGGAGTATTAAGAGTATCTTTGAATATCTTTGAATGTAAAACAGCAAAATTGTGTAAATGAATTTTGTGGCGTTAACCAAATTAATTTTTTTTTTTATTAACATCCAACCAAATTACACTGAATTATCAATTAAACGCTACTGCTAGATTCGTGGCAGCATGTCTTCATCCTCGGTTCTGTCCCAGACTCGCTAAATCGTCCTGCCCATCGTATTCTTCTTGCTTAGTCACTTTCTGGATTCATACTGGGTACACCGTAGATTTTGATAAGCTCGTGATTCATCCATCACCGCCACGCACCGTTTTCTCGTATATCGCCCGATGTTCAAAAATCCCAGGAGCTTGCAGGTCGTTTTCAAGTATAGTCCACTATTCAGGCCCGTAGAGAGCTACTGGTTTTATAAGCGGTTTGTACATGCTGGGCGAATCTTTTTAGACCGCAAGTTCTTCTAGAGTCCATAGTAGGAATGACTTCCACAAATTATTTGCCTCAGTATTTCACGGTTATTTTTTTTCAATCTTTATTAACGAGCTTTTTAAACCCGACGTAATTCTTCTCGGGTCCAATGAGTATAGCTCTTCTCGAGACCAACGGATATAATCCTTTTTGAAGGAAGGTGTTATTCTTAATTTATTCAAATTAACAATTGACTTTTTCGAGGATGGAATTTGATTTCAGGTCCTCGGCATGTGCTCCAACCAATATAATAGCTCGGTCCCCGTGAAAATGTTATTATCTGTCGCGCTTGGCCCTGACTACTAGGATGTACTTTATCTTTGACGCATACGCAATCAGTCCTAATTTGTTGCCTTGCGTTTTAGGCAGGTGTACAGCTCTGCTTACATTCGCGAAGCAAGCAATTTGACTGGATCTATTGAAAATAATTCTTCGACTCTCCGCATAACACCTTCTAGCGCATTATTGAAGAAACAAAAAGAATGTCTACCACCCTAGCATAATCCAAATGGACTGAAATGTTCATCTGAAATCATCACACAATTTTGCAGATCATCCTTCGTCGCTCTTGTCAATCTTGTGAGCTTCCCGAGAAAGCAGCTTTCTCAATTATTTGATTGTGTCTACGTGGTCACTGCAATCTTATGCCACTGTGAAATCTATGAGAAGTTGAAATATGAGATATATTGAGAGCTAGTATCCACAACATTTTTGAAGATCGTATAGTAAAGATCTGATCAGTTGTTTATCGGCCGTCAACGATGCTTCTTACGAATTCGTTTACTATAGGTGACAGACGACGGAAGATTAACTGGAATAATACTTTGTAGGCCACAAAGTCAGGTGATCACTAAGGAACCCTCACAATCCAATTTATCAACTCTCTTGTATAGAAGCCTTCTTACTTCTTCCTTCCACTCCTTCGGTTACTATCATGTTTCTCAGATTGTTCCTTTTAGACAATACAGACAAATTGCTATTTTTCCGCTCATTTTATAAGCTCAGCTGATGTCATCCTTACTCGCAGCTTATTGCTCTTGAGCTAGTTAATAAAATCCTGATAGTAGTGTTTGATCCTTCGACCTTGACACTTGCTCCTGCGGGGGCGGATGATGAGGGCAGGATCATGTCGCGCGTCGTGTTCGCGTCGTAGTGAAAAAGTGCCGCAATCCATTAGTAGTGTTTGATCTATTGATCGCGTCACTTGCTCTTGCGGGGCCGAGCGATGAACACTTGTTCGGCGTACAGTTCGTTTATCGAATTATTTCACGAATCCAGTTAGGCAATGGATCGCATCACCAAAAATTGGTGACTTCCAGGTCTTTACCTTACCCACTAACCCAATATCCTTTCCATGACAACGGTGGAGATGCAGAGGTGATGAATCGATCTCTAGTAACAACGGTAGTCACACTAACATTCTTTCCTTTCGCCGTTATTTACTTTTTAAATTTGAGCTTATACTTTTGCTCACTGAGCTGGTTAATAATATCCTGCACCTTCCTTCCTGCTTACGCGCTCAGCGCCATTCAGGTGTTCATCGAAGTGCTGCTTCCACCTTTCGTCCATCTACATATGTTCCCATTCTTAATCTTGCACGTCTTGGCTCAAGGCACGGAGCAATTACGGGATACATTAAGCTGCTGATAGGACTTCCGCGTTACATAACCGGCATAGCTGTTCCATCTCATCGTCCTCTACTTCATCTGAGAGGCTTTTCTTCTCCTGAAAGAAGCAGGTCTGCGGCAACAGCGACATCTATAACGTTCCACGTTCTTCTAAATCCCTTGCGGCTCTGTGGTGAGGGAGAACTTCCATTGTCGGGGAACTCTGTGGTTGTGTGCCAATCTACGAAGTATTCCGTAAATACGCTATAGCAAACACATTCTTCGTCGGAAAACTCTCCAGCGGAGTAGACTAGATGCACCGTGGTTAAACAGAACGCTACGAAACACTGGTTTTCGATCATCAGAGTGCCGGAGAACGAAACCAGTGAAACTATGAGGGAATGGAAGGCTTAGATGCACAGAAAAGTCTTTCGGTTACTGAAGTAATACCATGAGATAAGTTCCAAGCAGTGGTCAAGCTTCTGACATGGCAAAAAACGGCCATGTGCATATTCCCTACCCGATTGTGTTACTCTTCGTCAAATTCCCGAATGTCGGTTCATCAAATGCCAGTTCCCCAAAATAACCCACTTTCCCGGCTCTTATAATTGTCATAACTTTATACATTTTAAGGTAGTAAATAAACTGCCTATCTCATATGAACGCTTCCTTGTTTGATTGGCAATTTTTTCGAGTTTCACCGTCCTCAGAATTTTTGGCAATATACGTTTAATTAAAAATGTTTAGTCATTTTGATAAGAGTTTTTCGGGGCAAAATTTTGCAGTGTGATTTTTTTCGGCTCACGCAACAGAAACCCTAGCAACACGATATAGGTTTGACAACTTATTAGAACAGCTGTTGACAGATTTGATACCGTCGGAAGCTTGATGTTCGGATAAGGGAAACCAACGTAGACAACAAGCTCAACAATCTGTGGAAGTCTATCCACAGAGCGGTGGGCACAGCAGCGCAAGAGGTGATAGGTACTACTCAGAGACGATCCAGGAATGGTTGGTTTGATGAGGAATGCCAAAAAGTCGGCTTCGTAGCCGTGCGGTTAGTGTCACCGAGGCATTTAGCCGCATCGTGCTAAAGAGTGTGGGTTCGATTCCCGCCTCAGACCGAAAAACTTTTCGAGAGGAATGTTTTCCGACTGTGCCACTGGTGACAGATGAGAAGAATGTTGTTTTTGTTCCATGCGCAGAACAGCATGGAACAAAATTATATGTGGAGATTTTACGAAACTGTTAATGGCGTGTGGAGAACAACAGCGCCGTCCCCCGTCATGTGCAATGACCGTGAGGGTAACTTGCTGACAGACAAAGCCATGGTGGATGCTAGGAAGACTGAGCATTTGTTGAACGTAGAGAACATCAGAACAGATTAACCATCAACGACGACGAACAAGCTGTGCAGCCCCTGACGCTAGATGAGGTTAAAAAGGCAATCAGAGAGTTAAAGAACAGTAAGGTTGCTGGGAAAGACGAGATCCTGGCCGAACTTTTGAGCAAGGTAGTAAGCACCTGTACGAAATACTGCACCGTACTCTGTTAAGGATATGGAAGGAAGATGAGCTGCCTGCTAGCTGGCTGGAGGGCCTCAGCTGCCCTCTGTATAAAAAGGGACACAGACTGGAGTGCACCAATCACAGAGGAATAACGCTTCTCAATCCCACGTACACAATAATGTCACGGATTCTGTTCAGCAGATTGAGGTCGCTTGAGGAGCCCTTCGTCGGTGAATACCAAGCTGGTTTTCGTGAGGGCCGATCAATAACGGATCAAATGTTTGTCGCAAGTGTCAATCTTTGATAAGTTCCGGGAATGCAACTTACAGACTTGTCGTATGTTTGTTGATTTTAAGGAGGCGTACGATTCAGTGAAGAGAAATGAGTTATGGCAGATAAAAATAGAACATGGTTTTCCGACGAAACTGATTAGACTGAGTCGTGCAACGTTAAATGGATCGGAATCAAGTGTGCGGGTTGCGGATGAGATTTCGACTTCCTTTGTAACTTTAGATGGACTGAAGCAAGGAGATGCGATTTCGAACCTTTTGTTCAACATTGCCCTCGAAGGAGCTATTAGGAGAGCATGCGTGCAAATAAGCGGTACCATCGCCATGCGGTAACATATGCTCCTAGGTTTTGCGGACGATATCGATATAATAGGAATCGATCGTCGAGCCGTGGAAGAGGCATTCGTGCCTTTTAAAATGGAGACTGCGAGGATTGGACAAACCGTCAATATCAGCAAAACAAAGTACATGATCGCCGGTAGACAGCGTAGTTCCAATCGTGATGTTTGTAGTGAAGTGTTGTGAATAGGGCTTTTTACGGGCTCCGTAACCAGCTGAGGTCCCGTAGCCTGCAGACGAAGACATAATTCGCGCTATATAAATCACTGATCCTCCCGGTTCCTCTGTACGGCCATGAATCGTGGACGTTATAGGAGGTCGACCGGAAAGCGTTCGGGGTTTTCGAGCGTAAGGTGCTGCGAACAATACTCGGTGGTAAACTGGAAATGGCATCTGGCGGCGCCGCATGAATCATGAATTGTACCAAGTATATAAAGAAGTGGATATTATTAAGCTCTAAAAACACGGTAGGCTGCGTTGAGATGGTCACGTGGTACGAATGCCGGAAGAACGACAAGCAAAAGTAATATTCAGTAGAGAACCCAGACGAGGCCATCGACTTCCACTCACACGATGGATTTGTGCAGTAGAGAAGGACCTAAGAGCACTCAAATGTTCAGGGCGACTGGAAGCGATTGGCTCAGGACCGAGTCCAGTGCAAGAGAATCATCCATTCGGTGTAGATTCAACATAGCGGATTGTAGCCCATCAAGTAGCAAGTAAGTTAAAAGATTTATTTATTCAAAAGTCAGTATCGACAGACTTCAAAAGCCCTAATGTTAGAATAATCTAAAATTAAAAACATTTTAAATATTAAATATACTATTCCGCAAAATGCGACACAAAACGCCGACGCAAAGTTGACCGAGGCAGATGAAAATCTAATAATGCAGAGACTCGGTTAAAAACGCGCTGAATTCTACCAATGACACCGTTCAAGCTATCATTAGTTCGAGGAAGCGGGATTCTCAACATAACACTGCTACGCAGGGCTCGTGGTTGTACATTTATATTGATGTGCTGTAGTATATAGTTGTAGTTTGTTCGGCCTTGCAAGATGTCAGCAGCCAGGAGAGCTCTTGACGTATCCCTACAAACTCGAAGCATCTCCAGACCAATCAGCCGGAAATGATCCTCGTAACTTGGCAGACGGAATGGGTCTCTCCAAGGAAGTTTGCGCAAGGCGAATCGAAAAAACCGGCGTTGGACCGATTCATGTCTTTCTACTCCGTTGTTGTAATACGGATTCCAAACGGGAGAACAATACTCCAAAATGTCATGTGTTGTTTGTAATCAACTGCGAATCAAGGATAAATTTCAAGTCTTTTCTGTGAATTGTACGTTTGATTGTCATGTTGGACAGCTGGAAGTAGATGTGCTCTTCTTTCGTTGAAAACTTTATCACCGAACATTTCTCTGGATTAACCAACATACGTTTGATGCTGCACCAGTTCGCCAATATTCCGAGTTACCGTTGTAAGAAATGACAATCATTTACAGACTGGATTCGCAGGTAAAGCTTAAGGTCTTCTGCATACGATAGACGTGGGGCTTCGAGAACTCGGCTTCGGTATAAGCCGACTTATGTTTTTTGAGAAAGGCTGATGGAACTTCATATGGATTAAAAGAGCTTCAGTTGTGATGCGGCAGTCGAGATCATCTCAACGCTGATGTTTATAGCACGCAGAGTCTAAGCATACGGGGAACATTATTCGCCGAAATAGCGATCTGGTTATCATATAGAAATTCATCGCCAAACACATCAGCAAACTTGGACGAGAATGACTGACAAATCCGCTGAGGATCATTTCCGGTTAAATTGTTCCATGTCAATGACGAAGGAAGGTGTCTAGGCGTTGTTGTTTAACGCACTTCCAAAACGACTTCGGATGCGACCTGAGTTTTCCTTGGATATTTCATTGGTAACGAAAATAGCATAAACGACTAATCCGCTTGTACTCATAATTTAGTCTTACGTAGTGAAGTTTCAAGGAAACGTGCGATATTTTGTGTATATCCAAAGAGCGGCTGTTTTGACTGTTTTGAGCTGTTTCAATTTGCTTGTCAGCCACGGAAGATGGTTTAATTGTTGACTTTGACATATCCCAGAACATGTGAAAAAGTAAGAGCAGCAGCACTATTCGCATCATTGGTGTCAAAGATGACATCCCAATCGAAGCTAGTCAGCACACCGATTATGCTACGATGGTCGGCCTTCCGGAAGTCTTACGAAACGGGTTCAGGGAAATTTTTAAAGTCCAGACACTTTGGAAAAGGGTTTCGTTCTACTTCGTCGTAAGCGCTATTACTCGTCGTATCAAACTTAAAATGTTCCACTACGACAGATATTCCAACTTACCTGCAACATAGATATAAGCGAGACTGGTAGAGCGTAAGGTACTGGAACGCGAACCAGCATGAGGCGCAAAATGATCGATCGATGAACAGCTGATGTTATACTTCCGTGACAAGACAAGTAGGTAGACTCCAAATCCGCATCTAACCTCAGGGCCAGGACTATAAGGAATTCTGGCAGCAATGGGTGTGACTAAGTTAGAGGAACAGGAGCCACCCAAAATGCTTTATATGGTGCGTCCTGGATGTCCACAAATAATTGAAGCGTGTCCGATCGATAGTACGTCGAAGAGTCCAAACATTTAGTATTGAGTCAGCAGTTGATACAGTCCTAGAAGTCGTTTCTATTATTATTTAGACATAAAAAAATTCAATTTTGTATGGATCGTACGCTTTACTTAACTATCTTACCCCTAGTAGTGCGGAATTTTTCTTATCGTCACTGAGAAGAAGCGTTTTACAATTTAGGTTTTAAATTCTCCAATGAACAGGTTGTACGGCGAATGTTAAATGTTAGCTGACTTGAGAATTGCTGTTATAATTTCACAATGCCATAAATTATATCTTACATCAGATAGAACGATGTACTTCGTGTACTCACCGTGACAAGTTCCCTCATCCCCGGTTGCTCTTTTCAGCAGATTAGCTCCGCTATGGGAACTTCATTCGAGAACCGCAGAGAAGATGGCCTCTGCCATCGCCGCTGACATTGTGACGAAACGATCATATTTCACTTCAACCGCAACGCATCATCGCATGGTCGTACCATCGAGCGGGACCGCCACCGCCGCCAGTTATGATCATCTCATCTGAATCAACTTTGGTCCATCTTCAATAGGGTCCTAAGGTCCTTTCTCAATTTTTGTACCAAACGCTTGAACTTACATAAGAAATACACGTCTACTTTACATTCATATGTTTTGTATTGGTTTAATTGAACGTCAAACATGATAATAAGTGTCAAGATGGAAATGTCGACCATAAGTGACAAAGCTGCATATAGAACACGCTCTATTGTGTTGTTCAACAAAAACAAGATTTTATCAAACATTTAGAGCCCTATTGCAATGATCAAGTCGACTGCCGGACGGTTGATCCGGATGATTCTAAGCGTGCATGATCAAAACGGAGTCACGGAGTTCTGTGCTCCAATCGGTTACGATGATTAACAATGCTGGTGGTAGCCGGGAAACGGAAGAGGGTTGGAGTGTGGGCAGAGATCGGATCAAAAGACCACCATCACGACCATCGGGGAGGCCTCTGGTCGCCTCGACGTCAGCGAGCTGAGTTTGGATCAGAACCGCGACCGAGATGCGATTAACATGTAAATACAGCGAACACTACAACTCGGTTCGAATGCAGGCCTCCCGAGAATATATTGGCAACAACACGGAACGATGTTCTTCAGTCGGTTAGTTGGCGAAGATTGGGGACTAGGGTGGCTCATGATAAATAAAATAAAAATATCTTGAGTGACACTCTCAAATTTCTTCATTTAGACCCCAAGAATAGCATTCCGGTTCATGCTATCCAGAGCTTCAGCCGTCACATTTTCTTTGTGCTACCTTTTCTTTCTGTGAATGGACTCGCTTTTTTTCGTCACCCGCTGCCCAGTACCACTTTTTGTTCTGCCCGGTACCTTTCACTGCCATACGGCTTCGTGCGAAATTTATCACGTCTGTCACTCTCTGGCACTCTTCATCGAACCAGTCGTTTCGCCTTCGTCGTTGACCAGTGGCAATAACATCCCGTGCCATTGTGGTGGTTGTTTATAGAGTCCCATAGGCTGTTGACACCACCATAAGTGATGATTCTTCCAACTGCTCGTTGATCTTGAAATGCACAAAAAGTTGATTGGCAAAAAAAAGCTCTGAGTAAATGGCTGTGGTAGTGCTCATGATAACGTTGAGCTGAAAATCAGGCTGTTACAGTTCAATTTTTCCATAAAAATGGGCCACCTTAGTGAGGACTTTTGGCAAAGATGTGGATCCTCACAAAGGGGGGAAGAGAAGCGGCGTGGCATGTGTCGGTCCAACCGATGCCGTCGCTTTGCAAGAAAATCGAAACGACTGCTCGATGGCAGATGACTGGCGGTAAAGTTAATGTAGGACAGGCAACCTCACAGCAGTTGAAGTGGTTTCGTTGTCTTGACGTAGTACTACGGATCTCCAGGATAAAATTACTTGGATTTCTTTGAAAAGAAGTAGAATCCAATACATTCTTATTAGGAAACTGACCATTCTGGTCTCATGTGATTTTCATGCTAATAATATTAAATCAGAAATAATACGTAGTCCTACGTCAACATTGCGTCCACTGCTCAACCCATCATGTTCTTTTTTCTTGCTTTCGTGATGTGAGTTTTCCTTTCCGTTTTACGCCCGTTTCCGATCCGTCGGTACACTTCTGAATTGAACCGTGCACCTAAGGGGCCGGGGGAGGGATCCCCCGGGGTACAAACGATGAATGGTAGCCACTCTGCGAGAGTCACGCGGGAAATAGTCACTTTTGATTAATGAAGTGTGGGTGTTCTGTGCAGTGCACTATGGTCCAGGAATCAGTTTTACGCGGAAAGATGCATTTTGAGCTTTAGAATGAAACATTAGACAAAAACGGTCTTGTACAAAGTTGTTTGTATTAGTTGAGCCCTTTGTTTGGTTTTATTGAAAATTAGGGTGGACCAAATTTTCATAGAAATTGTGTAACTAACTTTATTATTTGTAGAAATTATATTATACATGCTTCAGCAAAGTTGTAGATCATTCAATTTCAGGCAACTTTGCCAAAAAAAGTTTTTTTGTATCTCTTAAATTGACCGATTTAGAGCTTTTTTCATACGGTGACATAGGGTGGTCCGAACAAAACTGGTTTTCTGGCACTAGAGTTTTCAAATCAAATTTCTCATCAAAGTAGTCTAAGAAACACTTTTAGAGCTCTAAAAAATGCGTAATTTGGTGAGTGAAGAAACTCGCTATCTCTTTCCGTTTAGGAGTTATTGTTGTTTTTCTCTCAAAAACATGCCTACTTTGATTGTGAATATCTCTAATTGGGGCAAACATAAAAAATATTTTTTGACGGAATTCAAAAGACAAAATAAAATTGTATATCATATCAAAAAATTACAGATGTGTTATTTTTGTAACTCTAATAAAACGTCTTGAAAGTCAAACATTTTTTATCACAAAAACTTTAATAACTTTTGAACTAAAATAGATATCATCAATCTTTTTGCATGAAAATTTGCGTTTTATTAAGTTCTAAAAGTCGTTCATAGACGACTTTGATGAGAAAATAATATTAAAAAAACTAGAGTTGAAAAACTTATTTTTGTTGGACCACCCTGCGATGATTAGGAAAAAATGCTCTAGATTGGTCAAATTTTGAGCTACAGAAAAACTTTTTTGGCAAAGTTAATCGAAATTTCAAGTTCTACCACTTTGCCTAAGAGTATATACCAGTATTTTAGCAAATAAAAAAGTTGATTTTATGATATGTGTGATATTGTGAACCACCCTAGTTTAATTGACACAGTATGTTAGCTTACATTTTTAGAAACAATTTTGTAGAAGATCATTTTTGTCTAAAATTTCATTTTCATGCTTAAAATGCAAAATAATAAAGAAATACATACTATGAAAATCTTCAAAATAGTTTTAGAGCCCTATCTTTCTTATTTCGGATTTCTCGTCAAAGTGGTCTATGAACGACTTCAAAAACTTAACAAAACGCAAATTTTCATGTAAAAATATTGATGATATCTATTTTAAATTCAAAAGTTATTAAAGTTTTTCTGCTTAAAATCCTTTGTTTTTCAAGGCATTTTATTAGAGTTACAAAAATAACACATCTTTAATTTTTTGATATAATATACAATTTTATTTTGTCTTTTGAATGCCGTCAAAAGATATTTTTTATGTTTGCCCCAATTAGAGATATTCATAATCAAAGTAGGCATGTTTTTAAGAGAAAAACAACAATAACTCCTAAACGGAAAGAGATAGCGAGTTTCTTTACTCACCAAAAAACGCATTTTTCAAAGCTCTAAAAGTGTTTCTTAGACTACTTTGATGAGAAATTTGAATTGAAAACTCTAGAGCTAGAAAACCAGTTTTGTTCGGACCACCCTATGTCACTGCAGGAAAAAAGCTCTAAATCGGTCAATTTAAGAGATACAAAAAAACTTTTTTTGGCAAAGTTGCTTGAAATTGAATGGTCTACAACTTTGCTGAAGCATGTATAATATAATTTCTACAAATAAGAAAGTTAGTTACACAATTTCTATGAAAATGTGGTCCACCCTGATTTTCAATAACACCAAACAAAGGGCTTAACTAATACAAACAACTTTGTAGAAGACCGTTTTTGTCTAATGTTTCATTCTAAAGCTCAAAATGCATCTTTCCGCGTAAAACTGATTCCTGGACCACTGTGCAGTGCTCTCTTCCGGCGGCCGTCCGTCCGTCGTCGCCTAATCTATGTCTCTCCATCTACCGACGGTAGCGACCGAATGGCGAGTTCTTTTTTTTTTTCTCTCCAATGTATCGGAGCTTCTGTTCAGTTTCCTTTTGCCGTTTGTCGTTGATTGCACCCAACGTGGAGAGTGGTGGGGTAGGAGTTACGAACATACAATTCGGTCGTTCTGAAGCTAATGGGTGTTTTTGTTTTTGTTATATCCAATGAACGAACAACCCCTCCGAAAGTTTCACTTCTGACCCATCCCTGAGAACATCCAACTTTGCCAAAAGGAAGTTTTTCTCCACCTCAGGGACTCTTCAACCAGAGCTGTAGTCTTGAGTAACTGTAGTTTTACCTTATCAACGAAATTTTAAACAATATTTGCTTGAAAACTATTCAAGGTTAATAATAGTCAGTGCGAATCATAGCCTCGTGATGTGCGTACACAAATTCTTTCTGCCCTCGGAAGCTATCAAACAGCACTTCTTAGAGCTACAAAAACAGTACTCTACAGTGGTACTTTTTATACCTATTGATCTATTTTCGATTCATGTTTGGAGTCATGTCTTTCATTTTTCGTTGGACTCGTTAGGAGCAGGCATTCACTATGGTAATACTTGGATGGTATAACTGTTGATATACATCATTCTATATGAATCAATTCAATCGTATAGAATGCACAAAAAGGCTATATACCTACCAAAGTGGAGGTTATATGCGTACTTGGCACGACTTTTTCGGACTTTCTGCGATCAGATATACGATGCCACAAATTTGGATGAAAATAAAAAAAATGTTTCCAGCGAGTCTCGAATACAGGACCTCTGGATCCGGATTCGGATACCTTACCACTGAGTGATTATTTGCCAACTTTAATACATGTTTCATGTACAGCGACACATACTTTGTTGTTTTTTGAGGCCCAGATAGACGAAGTTTGGGTGGCAATTTTTGCTAAGTTATTGCGATTGCATACGATGGTTACCGGATTGATATATGATCTGTCAGTTTATATAACATAATGTGATTCTATGTTGCACTATTTACGACATGTTTTGTTGTCAACACAGATTGTCGTTTATGAATCGTATTGGCGATTTATATACAACTTGTATTGACATTGATAACGCTTAATATGGCATCTTGTGCAATTCTGATTTTGGACGCATGAATATGTGATTTTGGATGCACATTCATATACGATACGTGGTTCACTTGGTGGACACCGTCTTGAAAAAAAAAAACCCTCACCTTTCGTTTATTCACTAAATATGGATGGTGGTGTTTTAAAAGTGTCACTAAACGTGAAAAAAATGGAAGAAAGGGCATTTCTCCGGAATTCCCGCTTTTTGCCGAGGGTAAAACGGTTAAGCAATCAGTTCGGTGCTTTTGACAAATTTTCTGAACATCAAATCAAGCAGCCTCTAGCCAAGGCTGTTTGATTCTAGTTAAGAAACAAAGAGTGCCGCCAATTGTGGTAAACTTTTCCGAATTTGGAGTATTTAGGCAGAAGATCTTGAACTCCATCAGAGAAATTAAGGTTTTCTTCCCAATTGCAAAGATAGGAGACTGACGCGTTTTGTCGAAAACTCTTTAAAATCGCAAACATTTTCTCAAACATCTTGCAGAGAAGACTCACTTATGACGACAAAACTGAACGTTTGTGCAAAGCCGTTTTGAAAGGTCTCTCAAGTGACTACAAGTCACGTGAGATCGAAAATGGTAAAAATGATTTTCTTGGATTTTTCCCGATCCAAGTAATCATTATGAAGAAGAAAGACATAACTACCCAGTAGCCGAGGAATGTGTCGTCGAAGATTTCTTTGTGGATGATGTCTTAACAGGAGCGGACAACCTGGAGTATGTATTGGAGAAACCTCGTCAACTATCCGCAATGCTTGCGTCGGTTTCCCGTTGAAGAAGTGGGCTTCCAATGTTCCAGAAGCGTTAGCTGACATTCCACCAGAAGACTTGGCGATCAAACCCGTGCATGATCTGCAAGATGATCAGTCGGTTTCAACCCTTGGACTAGTGTGGGATACAAGGACCGATATGTTACGGTTCAACGTCGACCTTCCACTATTGCCAGCCGTTCTCACGAAGAGGAAAGTTATCCCCTACATCGCCAAGATCTTCGATCCTCTCGGCCTTGTTGGCCCGCAATAGCTACGACAAAACTATTTATGGAACGCTTATGGAAGCTCAAGAACGAAGACAAGTCGTCGTACGAATGGGACCGTCCACTACCGGATAAGCTGCAAGATGAATGGAATCAGTTTCATGCACACTGCCTGATGTTTCTAGAACCGAGCTACATTTCTTCTTCGATACCTCCGAAGTAGCATATGGAGCTTGCTGCTACGTTAGTATACGTAGATCAATAGATCAATTGACATCGAAGTCAAAGGTGACTCCACTCGCATCGACGCACGCCATAGCGCGATTCGAGCTCTGCATCGCTGTTTTATCTACAAAGTTGTATCATAAAGTGCAGCAGTCGAGCAAAGCCTCAGCAGATGTCTTTTTGTGGACCGATTCGACCACCGTCATCTTCCACCGATGTCTCTTCTTGGTACAACGTACCAGGAATAGAAAACCTAGCTGACGAACTGTCCCGTGATCTCATCAACTATACCAGATGGTGTAAGGACCCGCAGTCGCTATCGGATTTCCTAAACCGTTGGCCCTTATTGAACGATCCAGTAGAAGAATCCGCCACAGCCATCGATGAAGCTCGGAAGCTAATACTCACCACGATCATCTCTCCCAAAGGGCAACTACTGGATCAGCTGTTCACTAGCGATGGGCGATTTTGAATCGATGTTCCGAAAATCGATTCTTTTGTTCCGATTAATCGATGTTTTGAATCGATTTTAGGAGCACTCTAAATCAAGTGAATCGATTTTCTTCATTCGATTTTTTTGTTTCGATTCAAATGGATGAAATTTATAAGTATTTTTTAATGAGTTGATGAACCATGAATCCAGTTTTGAATCAGCATTGAAGTGCTTAATATCTGATTTTAAATTTCAAACGCTATTCGGTTAAAGGAAATTACAAATCCTATGCAACTGCATTTTGTCTTATTTTAAGATATTGTTTTTATAAATGTTCATATAAACTTAAAAATCGAACCGATTCGAAAACATCGATTCAAATGATTCGATTAAATCGATGAATCGATTCGACATATCAAATTTGAATCGATTCAGTAACATCGATATTGTGGTCAAATTTGCCCAACGCTACTGTTCACACGTTATTCGACGTACACCAACTTCGCCGTGTTGTTGCGTACTGTGTGAAATACATCGTTCCCAATCACAACTCTACTCGGGAAAGCTAACCGCCGACAATAATTCGCTGAAGTCCTTCTCGCTCAAGCTGCTGCAGCCTCATTTCCACGATGACGGAAGACTTCATGTCGATGGACGCCTTTCGAATGCCGAAATTCCGGTAAACATCCCTTGGCACAACTGCTCGCTGAACACTACCATTCCAGACCGCAACTGATGCTGGCAACAATACGCCAGACCGAGATATTGAGTCATCGGCAGAAGGAATCTTGTTCGTAGTACGTATCACCGTTGTGTCAAGTGCTTCCGGAGTAAACCTATTATCGTTCAGCAAAGTATAGCAGATCTTCCCAAATCTCGTGCCACTCTGGCACGTCCCTTCGCCATCTTCGGCGTCGATTATTGTGGGCCTGTGTTTATCAAGTTGCCCATCCGCAATCGAGCACCAACCAAGGCCTATATCGGCATCTTCGTTTGCTTCGCTACCAGAGCTGTTCACATTGAGTTGATCACGGATCTCTCCACGCCAGCCTTCTTATCGTCACTCCGCCGATTCGTCGCCCGTCGTGGTCTTGTTCGAGAAATCCATTCGGACAACTCGACCACCTTCAAGGGAGCAGCTAACGCTCTCCATCGAATTTATTTAATGCAAAAATCCAGTGATGCAGACCGTAATCAGATCAATACCTCACCTGCGCTGAAAGGCAGATCCAGTGGAAGTTCATCCCACCCCGCGCACCACACTTTGGTGGATTGTGGGAAGCCGTGGGGAAGACAGCAAACCACCATCTCCTGCGTGAAAGCGGTAACATTAGTCTATGCAGCATGAAGATATGGTTACGTTGCTGGCGCAGATAGAAATGTGCCTCAACTCGAGGCCGTTGACTCCAATCCCGTACGATCCCGCTGATTTAGAAGTGCTGACACCCAGTCGTTTCCTGGTCGATACTCCAGACAACCACTGGCAGTTCACCCAGAAGCTGTTCCAGCGTATTTGGGTTCGTTGCTATCCCGAATACCTCGCACAACTCCAATCACGTGCGACGAAAGGTTGTAAAACACCAGACCCGGTCCGGGTGGGCCAAATTGTTATCATCAAGGTCGAAAATCTGGCTCCTGTGCAGTGGCCGCTTGGAAGAATCACCCAGTTGCATCGAGGGAAGGACGGAGTTGTTCGCGTCGATACTATGAACATTGCCAATGCCGACGGCTTAGTGAGGCCAGTTGTGAAGGTCGCAATACTGCCCATTCCAACGGATGTCGAACAGGAGCAAACGACATACAACAGTTCCTGATTCTGCAGTCTGTCTGTCCGAAACATTCTCAACGTGCCTTCGAAGCGCTATCAGGTGATAATTGTTTCAATAAGTTACCATATAAAGTACACCGGGGCAAGTTGAAAAAGGTGAGGCAAGATGAAATGCTAAGTTTTGAATATGATGCCAATAAATATTTGCAGGTTCTTCTTCCCTAAAAGTTTGTTCCATCTGTTAACTTAATGTTGCGCTAGATAATTTTCCTATCATTATAAAATTTCACTATGATACCTTGCCATTTCATCTTACCCCAGCCGTTTCAACTTACCCCGGTGTACCTTATCCGTTTCATCTACCAGGTCTTTCGTTGATTCTAGTTCGTCTATGCCAGTGTTTCCCAAACTTTTTTGACTTTCGCCCCCTTAGGTACAATATATTTTTGAAATCGCCCCCCTTGATATGTTTTTGAAATATTTATATTAGACGTTTTACGTTGCTAAACTTTTGACCAATCTATTATCATAAGTGTATATAATATTGGTTAAGTAATCAAGTATACTAGTGTAATATGTTGAACATATGCGGATTTAAAGCATGTTATACATTAAAAAATCCCTCGACTCGTATATTTATGAAAAAGTCAAACGATTACCTTCATATTCTTTGTTATTCTTGTATCAACAAGTCTTTCTACCATATTTTATTAACTTTAAAAATTATTATAATGTTGTACTTGTATACTAACCTAAGTGTATTACAGACTACTGGACCAGATTGCACTACATTAAATGGAGTTGGCTCACTTTCTTCGTTTCGGAACTTATTAATTTGATTGATTGGAAGTTATTTTCTGTTGTATTATCTTTTTTTTTTTTAAATCAGTGAAATTTTTTTTATGATTTTTCAGATATAAATGTTTGTCAATTTTAAAATGCCATAACTTAGAAAACAAAAAACCTTTGAAATTCCAAAAATGTGTTTATTATCTATTTCACTGTGTGTAACGTGGACAAGTATTTTATTTAAAAATCCTGATTTTAACATCAACTGTCCAACTCGAAAGTTTCTTTACAAAAAAATTCGAATTATTTCTTTTAGATTTTTTAACCAATTTCTAATAATTTTCACCTACTGTTAACTTTAAAAACACTTTAATGTTATCTGTAACCACAAATAAATAGCGTAGATCTGAATTCATTATCTTTTGGGAAAATTTAAGTTGCCGATTCATAATTCATGGTGGTGGTCACAAAAGCTTTAAAAAACTCAATACTTATCTAACATATTTCGTCATTGACATTGTTCGCCATCGTTATTATCAAATGAGTCTGTTAAGAGGTACAAATAGAAAGAAAAGTTTGATGTGCAATCAACTACTATTCAGATTATAAGAGTATAACCCTCAATTTAATCTCCAAATTTTATAAAACGTTGTTTTCAATTCCTCACTTTTTCGCCCCCCAAATTCCATTTTGCAAATTTTCGCCCCCCTGAACCCGAAAATCGCCCCCAGGGGTGCGAATTCGCCCACTTTGGGAATCACTGGTCTATGCCATCAGTTCATCAACCGATCGTCGATCGCCGTTGCAATTCGTTGTACCTGCCTGATCATCAGTACATCACCTAATCCGTCAAGAAGTCCAGCAACCAAGCCAAGAAGTCCATTAAGCATTCTGCATCGGTAGAGCAATCTGAAACTGATTCAATGCGCATATATAGCGCAATCAGGTGTTTAGCGTTCCTACACTTCTAGCCAGATCCGTTCGATCTACCGGGTCTTTTGTTGTCCACAGATTATCCTCCATGTCATCCGATAAATCGTGGCTCGCTCGTCTCTTCAATTCATTAAATCTGGTCCGGAGTCTACTAAGACCGGTAGAGCAGTTCAAAACTGCTCAATGCGCAAATTGAGCGCAATCAGGCGATTGTCACTCCAATATCCATAGTTAACCCGTTCGATGTACCGGAACTTTCGTAGTTCCAGATCATCGTTCCATTCATCTCCATCGTATCTCGTGTTCAATCAGCTGGACCGATTCCTCAATCAGACGTGAGGGAATGAATATTCCTTTTTTTCCATTCCATTTTCCATATTTTTCAATTCACCAATGTATTTGTTCCGTCAAGCACGTGAGGAGAAGCGGCCAATCTCAGAAGCCAATCGTTGGAGCAGTCGATGAGAGAGCACGAGAACGAGAGTAGAGTTATATATTTCTCAGGAGCACATAAATGTACAGATGAGCCTCCAACCAAACCGTTTCTTAGCTCATCGGAATCCTAGTGTACTGCGCTAGAAGAAAATTCTAAAAGCGCGCGCTAGGTGATGTGCTCTTGGGGAGACTCGTCTCATGCGCAGCTCGGCGCTACGGCTCGCCAACGGTCTTCCAGTTGTGAAACAACTGCTTAGTAACGAAGAGCCTCTACCAGGATTGGGAAAAATCATGAAATTCACTCTACAGTAGCCAAGCAAAGCCAATCACAGTCAGCGAAGCCATTGAAACTCACGCCCATCGCTGCTGTAGGCAAAAAGCCTTGAAAATAGCAAAACACCCGTTGCTAAGGGCAACCCAGAATTACTGTAGAAAAATGTTCTATTTCCCGCTGCATTTCCCGCATTTAGAGCCTTCAATGACACTCATGATTTAGAAAATTCGTGCACCCAACGTAGGCTTCTTGATGAGATTCACGTTTTTGAACTACTGTACTGGAGAGCCACGTGATTTTCGCGAAAATTCAAGCCTACTACTATTACCATTCCCAGCACTGGCCTCTACAATTATTTTCGCCTCATTATGCAAGTGTTTAGATGGCCTACATAATACGATAGAAAACTCGCGATCCAAGAGTTACAATTTAGATCCTCGTAGAAAACTTTTGTAATCCCTCCAATTATTGTGATGTATTTTAAACAGCACAAGTGACGGAGCGCATGAGATCGCATTGAGGCACATCTTAAGAAAAATGAGGTGCAGCAAAAATGGTCTTACGATGTACAGCGCGTCCGTGCGCTTGCAAGCAATGAGGCTCCTGCACCTAAGGCTATACAGCACGTGCACAGTAAATCTAAACGAGAGAGTAGTCCAGAGAAGAGAGTAGCGATTGAAGCAATACGATTGTTTCAAAGTGGCTGGAATGATCAATACTTACCGACCATAAATTTATAACCTGAATCTTGTGAATATATTGCAAATAAAACTTACCATAATGTTAATAAAACTGAATTTGATTTGAGCTATACGAACAAAAATTGACCAATCTTAATTGAGTCGTACGCTCGCGAGAGCAACGAGAGTACTACTCAGCAATGGTCAAACTGACCATCTATCGCATAATCTTATATCGAAGACCAAGTTAGTCAGAACTTCATCTCGGTAGCGTGCACAACAAGAATGCTGAGTTCATGGACCGTTATAATGGAATAAAGTGGTGCTACAAAAACGTGAAATTGAATTTCGTTGTCGATCCGAAGATATTTGTGGTGGTGGCCAAGGGGCAATATACAACTAATCAATTGACCAAGCGTTGGCAGTAACATACTTCGTGCGTTCACGGTAGCGATTTGCTGTGTGTACAGATCAAGATCTTCAGAAGAAGTGATTAGTGATATTGTTCTGCCTTCGGTGAAGAAGGAGAAGATTCCTCGTAAGGCCATCGAGTGGTGCTAATTGGTGTTCTACGTTCCTGTTCGAAGTTCAAACGAGAAGTAAAACCTTCGATCCCGTCACATACAGAGTCCCTGCCTTGTTCAAAGGTCCTTGACCAGAGGGATTGGAAATTACGACCCTTAGCATGATTAACATCATTCATAGGTTGTAAAAGTTTGCATTTTGTTCAATAAGAACTTAACTATTTGGTTGCAACGGTTGCATGGATTTGATGAGATAAATGCTGTACACTTCGATTCTGTAATTTCTGGAAAACAAAAAAATGTGATGAAAAATCATCAAATGCAAAGTCAAGATTATTGCTTTTATATGCGAATTTTTCATCGAATGCCTGGAAAAGCTCCTAGAGCAATTCTAAAGAATCCCTGGAGCAACTTCCAAAGGAATCAATGGAATTGGAAGAGAAAACAATTACTACAAGAATGCCTGGAAAATCCAAAGTGGACTTAATACACACAATCAGGGAAGAATTGAATGTTTTGGAATTTCTGAACGGAAGCAAGGAAGAGTTTCCACCTTGTACAAATAACAGAGTAATTTTCATTGGACAACGCCTTATTCCAATCACACCATTCAAAATGAACGGAATTTTGCAATTGTCTTTCGGAGAAGCTCCACTCATGTAGCAGGTAAATTTGGAGCTTTGCAGGGTCCTTCGGGGACTGCTGACCCATCACTTTCTCGAAGACAGCAATTTTTCACCTCATAGTGGATGAATTCGGAACTTTGCAGGTTCTCGCGAGCAAGCACTGCTCTTGATACGTGATACGAATAAAAAGCGTTGAACTTTACTACATGTAGCATCTACTCAAAAACAAAATCCACAAAGTTTACTACACTTTTGGTATGAATAAAAAACTTTTCGAACATGTAGTACCTACTACTTTCAAACATGAGCAGTGACTGATGCTGCGCGTGAAGAAAACTCCATTCAGAGTGCAGAGTGATTCTGCACGTAAAGAAAAATCTATTCAGAGTGACAATACAATCATGCATATGAAGGAAATGCATGGAATCTAATCGATTGATTTGATCTTTACCGACTCTAGTAATCTATATAGCAAACTGGTTACTTACGCTGATTTTGATTATGATTTTAATCTTGTTGTTAGCATTTCTTTGCAAATAAAAATGGATATTGACAATGCTCTCGAAACTTTAACGAATTCCATTGTTGAAGCAAGAGGCATTTCAATACCAAAATGTGAAGAAAAATTTGAAACCGTGACTATAGACCATTATACGATGACTTAAACTCTTGATCGATCTTAAAAACGGGAGAAGAAGGCAATTTCAACGCACCCGTGATCCTTCTATGAAAATGATATGGCAGGATCTGCAAGAAGAAATAAAAAAAAATGGTTTATTAAATAAGGCAACAAAAATTTTGAAAATAAAATTTCTCAATTGGCTCTACGCCCTTTTAGAAATCATCAAACATTTTGAAAAGAAACACTCAAAAACCAATTCCGACCTTACTAACTGATTTCGAAAATGCTCCAAAATTAGCTATGCAGTTTGAAAGCGCGCATAATTTCAATTTAGGGCTTACTAGTCCAATAGAGAATCAAGTTACTCTGGATTTCGAAAGCATTCTAAATCAAGAAAACGTATTCGAAAATTCCTGGGAGACTGATTTGGAAGATGTGAGAATTATTATTAAAAAATTAAAAATATGAAAGCTCCTGGCGATGATGAAATTTTCTACATCCTCATCAAGAAACTTCCAGAGAGTAGCTTATCATTTCTAGTTGATATATTTAACAAATGTTTTCAATTAGCATATTTTCCTAACAGATGGAAAAATGCCAAGGTTGTACCGATTTTAGAACCAGACAAAAAATCTGCAGAAACTTCTAGCTATCGTCCAATCGGTTTGCTTTCCTCCATCAGTAAACTTTTTGAAAAGGTCATTTTGAACAGAATGATGGCCCACATCAACGAAAATTCAATTTTTGCCAATGAACAGTTCGGATTCCGCCATGGACATTCGACCACTAATCAACTTTTACGTGTAACAAATTTGATCCGTTCCAACAAATCTGAAGGCTACTCTACTGGTCTTGCTCTTCTAGACATAGAAAAAGCATTCGACAGTGATTGGCATGAAGGCTTGATTGTAAAATTTAAAAACTTTAATTTTCCAACATACATTGTTTGAACAATTCAAAGTTATCTGTCAAATCGTACACTTCAGGTTAATTATCAGAAATTCAGGTCTGAAAGACTTCCTGTAAGAGCTGGTGTTCTTCAAGGCAGCATTTTGGGTCCAATATTATACAATATTTTCACATCTGACTTACCTGAGTTACCTCAGGGATGCCAAAAATCTTTGTTTGCGGATGACACGGGCCTCTCCGCCAAAGGACGAAGCTTACGTGTCATCTATAGTCGATTGCACAAAAGTTTAGAAATTTTTTCTCCATACTTGCAAAAATGGAAGATTTCTCCTAATGCTTCCAAAACTCAACTAATAATATTCCCACATCAACCAAAAGCTCTTTATTTAAAACCTTCAAGTAAACATGTTGTCACGATAACAGGATTTCCAATAAATTGGTCAGATGAAGTTAAGTATCTAGGGCTCATGCTAGATAAGAACTAAACTTTCAAAAATCACATTGAGGGCATTCAAGCCAAATATAATAAATTTGTAAAATGTCTCTATCCCCTTAATAAAAGAAAATTAAAACTTTGTCTTAAGAGCAAGCTTTTGATCTTCAAACAAATTTTCTGGCTAGCCATGTTGTATGCTGTACCAAGAACATCTAGATAAAAGAAATAAATGTATTGCTTGGAATGATACAAATCAAGGAGAACAAAAAGAAAAATTGTCAAAAAGCAAAGAAAGCTCTTAGTTAATAACCATAGCAGTGCTCATAAGCACAATAAGCTGAGAAGCAGGCTTCCAGTTGAAACGACACGCAAGAAAGAAGAAGATGAAGATGGACCGTGGCCATCGACACCTCCTTCCATATAAATATGACCACGTAGGCTATGCACGACTCCTGTTGAGAAACTCTTCTCAATCCAAATTCATACTAAATCCACCCTCTTCCTCTTAAACCATATTGAAGTTCGGCCTTAGGTCTAAGACTACATCCCTGACAGAACTAGCCGAATCAGCAAAGTTTGGCGAAAGAAAATTGAATTTGAAATTAGTTTAGGGCGACCGGCATGACTGTCTTTATATCTTGTCGTCCTCTACACAGCCGACAGTCCCGAAATCCTTTTTCCGCCACCACAAAGCCATGAAGACAACGCCTTACCGAACTTATCCAGCCAAAACGAATCAAGACGCTCACCATGTCGACGTGTGTTTCCGAACGTGACGAAGATGCTTGCGGTGATTAGTGAGTGGTGCTTTAATCTGCAGGGTCACCTCGGGTCAGAGAGACCATCATTTTGTCGAGAGAATTGTGTGGTTCCGTGCGTGCAAATATGTGGGTACCAGATATGGTGGATTTTCAAAAATATGTGGGGGCCATCATGGTTGATAGTTGACGGTACGACATGGCGAAAGACATTAGAGGGAACGTTATTAATGATATTTATTGTCTGACAGATGCCAACTTTGGCGGTTCGGCGCTAACACGAATGGGCGGATGTTGTTTGGTCTACTTTGCGCGGTGACATTCCCATGGCAATGAATGACGACGGCGACCGCGACGACAGCAGATGCGAGCGTGTCTCTAATGGTGGCGAATGTCATTTTGGCGTCTTAGTCAGATGAATTGTTGTTTTGGCGTTTTTTTTTTGTTGGGTAAATAAATTCCCAACGTCGGGAGGTCTAGCGAAAAGCACAAGGCACTTAAGTGTGTATTTTTAATGTCTGACACCCACGGTCTAAGTAATTGACGAATTATTTGCGATTGTCTCAAGATAAGGCACTACTGGGAATTTTCGGATTAGTGGTGTTGAATTTGAATCTATTGATATGTGAAGCCGAACACAATAATCGAGCACGGTCCAATTGTTATCATTAGGCATTGATTGAACAGCTTTCTCTTTAGGTTTTCAGAGACCGTTTTCAAATACATTGCTTTACCGGTTTTGGTAATAAGACGTTTGTTTTTGTTGAAAAATCCAGGAATATCTTTTAGCTTCTATTTTATTCTATTGCAAACTCTAAGTTTCAGGAAATGCATGACAGAATAGATTGTACTTTTCCCCGAATGTCAATGCCCCAAACGCCAGTTCCCTGAAAAACCAATTGCTCCAAATGCCATTTCCCAGAATGGCCCGTTTCTCTAAGAAATGATGCAGTCTAAAAATTATGGGGAATTTTTTTCCGTGACAGAGTGGTTAACTATAGAGAATGATAAGCAATCGAAAGATGGAGATATTTGGTCTTTCTTGCTTAAAACGAAAGATCCGCCGATTAAATAAAAAAAGGTGTGTATCATTAGACATGTTCGTTCTCTACCTGTAATTGTGTAAAGTAATAAAAGTAAAGTATGAGTACATAACGTTCGGGGAAGTTGAGATTGGCTTCTTAGTTAGAATTACCAAATGCAAATTTTCCAGATGTATACAGTAGATATAAACGAATTAGGATGGTGTGCTCAAAAGACTATGGACTAAAAGAAATTTTCCGTTATGTCGGTGAGTACGCGCAGTGCTTCTGGAAAAAAAAACACCCGATGTGATTTGTTTCAACGATTTCCGATTCCTGTAGCACTCCCGGAAGAAAGATCTCTGCCATCGGTTGTATCGCTATACCATCAACGGGTTGGAAACTGCCGCCCTCATACGGAATTCCACATGTATCTGAACCTTTGAAATCGCACCCATCGCGTTTTGAATTTATAGTCCTAGATAGTCTACAATCATCCAATTCGGAATCAGTCGTACCGAGGATGAGTCAACCGTATGAGAGTTCTGTAGATCAGCCAAGACCTGCACAACAACCATTTGTACCGAATCCTATTGAACCAACGCCCCTCGATCCTCTATATTCCGTAAGGCAGGTGTGAGACGTAGTAGTACCAGTCTGGGGACCAACAGCGCAGCAGCTAGCTGCGAGGCATGTGATAGTGAAGGAATTGTCGATCTTTTCTGGATATCCCGAGGACTGGCCGCTATTTATAAGCTCTAACAACAACACCACTCAGGCTTGCGGGTATTACTTGAGTCGGTACGCAGTCGTCTTCTGCTTCCACAGGCGGTTTCCCACGTCATTGCTACTTTGGAGACGCTGTACGGTCGACCTGAACTATTGATCCATACGCTTTTGCAGAAAGTTCGAGGAGTTCCAGCACAGAAATACGGCAGGTTGGATACGTTGATGGGATTTGAAATGGCAGTACAGAATCTGTGTGACCACCTGGAAGCCGGAGGTCGAGAAGCACATCTTAATAATCCAATGCTGCTATGCGAGCTGATAGAAAAGCTACCCGTGAACCTGAAGTTGGATTGGTCACTCTATAAGCAGCGATGTGGGGAAGTAAATCCTCGGGCGTTCGTTCAGCTGAGCTCAGTACATGTTCACCCTTGTGCGTGCACGGACGTGACGTTGTACTATGCTCCGTGACCATTGCAACATCAGCAGCGAGACGCGAGGCCTGAAACATGTTACAGGGATAATAACTTCTGTAGCGCACACTCTGTATCTACCTTGATAGCTACAGCGTAGTGTCACGCCATTGCCGGGCGTATTGTAGAGCTCCATCTTCGTCGGTCTTGGGCGAAACTTCTCCAGTTGTCCCGAACGTTTGGGGTCGCCAGGTCCTCTTCCACTGCGTACAGCCAGCGTATTCGTGGTCTTCCCCGAAGCCGCCGACCTCTACCTGGTTCCGTGCTGAATATTATTTTCACAATTCTTTCTTCCGACATTCGCACTAAGTGACCAGCCCATAAAGTTTGCCGTATTTTACACGCTTGATAATATTTTCGAGTTTCCCACCGAGTATTGTTCGCAGCACTTTACGCTCGAAAACACCGAGAGCTTTCCGGCCTGACTCTTTCAACGTCCACGCTTCGTGCCCGTAGAGAGCCACCGGAAGAATCAATGTTTTATACAGGGCGAATTTTGTTTCTGTTTGCAAGCTGCGAGACTTAAGCTGGTTACGTAGTCCGTAAAAGGACCTATTCGCAGCCGCAACACGCGGGAAACGTCGTTGTCACATGTCACAAGTGTTCCAAGGTAAACAAATTCTTCAACAACTTCGAACACATCCCCATCAAACACTACATCAGCACCTACACCACCATGCCTGACTCTATCTCTACCTGCAACCATGTACTTTGTTTTGGTATAATAAATGGTCATGGCCTCGCTGTCTCCCTCTTCAGAGACACGAAGGCCTCTTCCCCTGACCTGCGATCGATTCCAATTAGGTCTATATCGTCCGCAAAGCCAATGAGCATGTGCGATCTTGTGATAATAGTGCCATTTCTCAGCACGCCATATCTCCTAATAGCACCCTCGTGTGCAATGTTGAAGAGCAAATTCGAAAGTGCGTCTGCAGGGAATCCGTCTAACGTCACGCACGAGGTTGACACCTCGTATGCGATCCGAAAACTTGATTCCGAACCATCTAGCGTGGCACGTATCAGCCTAATTAGTTTCGTCGGAAAACCATTTTCAGACATAATCTGCCACAGCTCATTTCTTATCACTGAGTCATACGCCGCCGTGAAATCAATAAACAGATGGTGAGTCTGCAAGTTATACTCCTGGAATTTGTCTAGGATCATTCGCAAGCTAAATATCTGGTCCGTTGCCGAACGGCCCTCTCGAAAACCAGCTTGGTATTCGCTGACGAAGGACTCTTCGAGCGGTCTCAGTCTGTTAAACAGGATGCGCGACAAAATTTTGAACGCCGAAATCAGCAGGGTAATTTCTCTGTAATTGGCACACTCTAGTCTGTGCTCTTTCTTATAGATAGGGCGGATGATGCCATCCAACCAGCCGGTGGGCAATTTTTCAGAAGTACTCGGTGGATCGACTGGTAAAGCTGCTCGCTTCCATGCTTGAGAAGCTCGACCGGGATCTCGTCTTTCCCAGCAGCCTTACAGTTCTTTAACTCGCTGATAGCCTTTTTAACCTCTCCTATGGTCGGTGGGTCCACAGCTTTATCGTCATCATCTATGTTCATCCTGTTCCTCGCTACATTTCCATTCTCACCGTTCAACAATTGCTGAAAGTGCTCCTTCCACCTGGCAGCCACCGCCGTTTCATCGGTCAGCAAATACCCTTCTCGATCATTGCACATGGCGGGCACTGGTACGGTATTGTGCCGCGCACCATTGACCGTTGCATAGAATCTCTCCGCATATCATTTCGGTTCATGCTTTCTTGAGCGTCAGCTACCACACTTTCTTCGTGCTGCCTTTTCTCTCTGCGGTTAATTCGCTTTTCTTCGGCTCTCGCTGCCCTGTACCGCTCTCTGTTCGGTCGGGTACCGGCTACAAGCATACGGCTTCTAGCGACATTCTTCATGTCTGTCACCCTCTGACACTCTTCATCGAACCAGTCGTTTCGTCTTCGTCATTGACCAGTGCCGATCCCTTCCCGCGCCGTTGTTGTAACAGCTTCGTGGATAGGGTCCCACAGGCTGTCGACGTCTCCAGCAACGTTTTTTTTTTTTTTTAATTTCTTTATTAGTATCATTCCAAACATTACATTCATTATTTCTTATATCTAGGTGTTCTGTGTTATTAGACAACACTATCACCCTAATTTGGTAAAACAAATCTAAGATTTTATTAACATTTTGTTAACAACATATTACATCTCATTTGCCGTAGCAGTTCAGATTTTTTACAGGTGAGTTGATTTCACCTGCTTATAAGAGAAAAAAAAAACGTTTTAAATAAACTTAACCTAACTTAACCTAAACATATAACGCATTAATCGTGGCAATAGAAGATTGTAACGATTTTTGCTTGAAATTATTCATTATTTTATTTGACATTTGTTCCAATGTCTCAACATTGGATATCCTATGTAATTCATTGGTACTATACCAGGGAGGAAGCCTCAAAATCATTTTCAAAATTTTATTTTGAATTCTCTGCAGAGCTTTCTTCCTGGTATTACAACAGCTAGTCCATATTGGTACAGCATACAACATGGCTGGCCTGAAAATTTGTTTGAATATCAAAAGCTTGTTCTTAAGACAAAGTTTTGATTTTCTATTAATAAGGGGATAGAGACATTTTACATATTTGTTACATTTGGCTTGAATGCCCTCAATGTGATTTTTGAAAGTTAAATTCTTATCTAGCATGAGTCCTAGATACTTAACTTCATCTGACCAATTTATTGGAACCCCTCTCATCGTGACAACATGTCTACTTGAAGGTTTCAAATAAAGAGCTTTTGATTTATGTGGGAATATTATTAGTTGAGTTTTGGAAGCATTAGGAGAAATCTTCCATTTTTGCAAGTATGAAGAAAAAATATCCAAACTTTTTTGCAATCGACTACAGATGACACGCAGGCTTTGTCCTTTGGCGGAGAGGCCTGTGTCATCCGCAAACAAAGATTTTTGACATCCCTGAGGTAACTCAGGTAAGTCAGATGTGAAAATATTGTATAATATTGGTCCCAAAATGCTGCCTTGGGGAACACCAGCTCTTACAGGAAGTCTTTCAGATCTGGAGTTCTGATAATTAACCTGAAGTGTACGATTTGACAGATAACTTTGAATTATTCTAACAATGTATGTTGGAAAATTAAAATTTTTCAATTTTACAATCAAACCTTCATGCCAAACACTGTCGAATGCTTTTTCTATGTCTAGAAGAGCAAGACCAGTAGAGTAGCCTTCAGATTTGTTGGAACGAATCAAATTTGTTACACGTAAAAGTTGATGAGTGGTCGAATGTCCATGGCGGAATCCGAACTGTTCATTGGCAAAAATTGAATTTTCGTTGATGTGGGCCATCATTCTGTTCAAAATAACCTTTTCAAAAAGTTTACTGATGGAGGAAAGCAAACTGATTGGACGATAGCTAGAAGCTTCTGCAGGATTTTTGTCTGGTTTTAAAATTGGAACAACCTTAGCATTTTTCCATTTGTCAGGAAAATATGCTAATTGAAAACATTTGTTAAATATATCAACTAAAAATGATAAGCTACTTTCTGGAAGTTTCTTGATGAGGATGTAGAAAATTCCATCATCGCCAGGAGCTTTCATATTTTTGAATTTTTTAATAATAGTTCTCACTTCTTCCAAATCAGTCTCCCAGGCATTTTCGAAAACGTTCTCTTGATTGAGAATATTTTCGAACTCCTGAGTAACTTCATTTTCAATTGGACTAGTAAGTCCTAAATTAAAATTGTGCGCACTTTCAAACTGCATAGCAAGTTTTTGAGCTTTTTCGCAATTAGTTAGTAATAATTTGTTTTCCTCTGTCAATGCCGGTATAGGCTTCTGAGGTTTTTTCAAGATTTTAGATAATTTCCAAAAGGGCTTAGAGCCGGGGTCCAATTGAGAAATTTTATTTTCAAAATTTTTGTTTCTTAAATCTGCAAAACGTTTCTTGATTTCTTTCTGCAAATCCTGCCATATAATTTTCATAGCAGGATCACGAGTGCGTTGAAATTGCCTTCTCCTCACGTTTTTAAGACGGATCAAGAGTTTAAGATCATCGTCTATAATCACGGATTCAAATTTTACTTCACATTTTGGAATTGCAATGTTCCTGGCTTCAACAATGGAATTTTTTAAAGTTTCAAGAGCATTGTCAATATCAATTTTAGTTTCTAAAGAAATGTTAACATCAAGATTAGAGTCAACATACGTTTCATATATATTCCAGTCGGCTCGTAAATAATTGAAAGTGGAGCTGATAGGATTGAGAATCGCTTCATGCGATATTTGAAATGTAACAGGGACATGATCAGAATCAAAATCAGCATGAGTAACTAATTGGCTACAAAGATGACTAGAGTCGGTTAAGACCAAGTCAATCGTAGATGGATTTCTAGAAGAGGAAAAACATGTAGGGCTATCAGGGTATTGAATTGAGAAATATCCTGAAGAGCACTCATCAAATAAAATTCTGCCGTTGGAATTACTTTGAGAATTATTCCATGACCGATGTTTGGCATTAAAGTCACCAATGACAAAAAATTTTGACTTATTGCGAGTCAATTTTCGCAAGTCAGTTTGAAGCCAATTAACTTGCTGTCCAGAGCATTGAAAAGGCAAATAGGCAGCTATGAAAGTATATTTACCAAACTGTGTTTCAACAGAAACACCTAAAGTTTCAAAAACTTTAGTTTCAAATGACGAAAACAGTTGATGTTTTATACGCCTATGAATGATGATTGCAACTCCCCCACATGCCCCATCAAGTCGATCATTACGATAAACAAAAAAGTTAGGATCTTTTTTAAGTTTGGATCCAGGTTTTAAATAAGTTTCGGTAATAACTGCTATATGCACGTTATTAGCTGTAAGAAAATTAAATAGCTCGTCCTCTTTACCATTCAGAGAACGAGCATTCCAATTTAAAATATTTAAATTATTATTTGGATCCATTAGAAAAACGTAATCCAATAACAATTTGATTTGTAAATTTTACACCTACTTGGACTGCTTCAGTCATAGTGGTGGCTTTGAACATTGCATCAATCATTAGATTCAATTGTTCAGTTAGAAAGTTAAAATCAGAGGCAGACATATCATCTGATGATTTCCCATTGGAATTTTCGGTAGACGAAGAAGCGGGGTAGGAGTTACCTGTGGCGGTAGGGTTTTTTCCATTTGATTTGAAACAAGTAGAATGGGTACTCATGGAACGAACAGGGGAAGAGTTCAAATTACCTGCTACGATATCGGCAAAGGATTTACCGTGGGTAGATACATTCGAAATTGAAAGATTCGAACGGCTACCCGACGGATTAAAATTTGTTTGTGAATGAGCATGATTATGATCTTCCTGATGGGTATGATTCCTAATCAAGCGATCGTTAACTGAAAAATGAGCATTGTTCGATACTCTACCAGGCAAATTCCGGAAACGACCGTTATCGTAACGGATATTATCCTTCATCTGCTTGGCACGAGCCTCAACGACTCTTTTGCGTGAAATGCATTCCCAAAAGTTAGCTTTGTGAGGGCCCTTGCAATTGGCGCATTGAAACTTTCTGGTATCTTCTTTCACAGGACAGTCGTCCTTAGCGTGAGAAGAACCTCCGCAAATCATGCATTTAGCATCCATGCGACAATTTTTTGTACCATGACCCCACTTTTGGCACCGACGGCACTGAGTGGGGTTCTGGTAATTTCCTCCAGGTTTCTGGAAATGTTCCCACGTCACACGGACATCGAACATAAGTTTAGCTTTTTCTAAAGCTTTAATATTATTTAGTTCTTTTTTGTTAAAGTGAACTAAATAATATTCTTGAGAAAGCCCTTTCCGAACAATGCCAGATTGGGTTCTCTTTTTCATAATGATTACTTGGACTGGGGAAAATCCAAGTAAATCATTTATTCCATTTTTGATCTCTTCAGGTGACTTATAGTCACTTGAGAGACCTTTCAAGACGACTTTGAACAAACGTTCAGTTTTGTCGTCATAAGTAAAAAATTTGTGCTTCTTCTCTTCAAGATATCTGAGAAGAAGTTCGCGATCTTTAAGAGTTTCCGGCAAAACGCGACAGTCTCCTTTCTTTGCGATTTGGAAGGAAACCTTGATTCCCCTAATGGAGTTCAAGATCTCCTGCCTAAATCCCCCAAATTCGGAACAACTGACCACGATAGGCGGCACTCTTTGCTTCCTCACTTGAATCAAAGAGCCTGGGCTAGAGGCTGCTTCGATTTGGTGTTCGGAAAATTTGTCTAGAGCATCGAACTGATTGCTCATTTCGATACAATTATTCATTTCACCCTTGGAAGAAAGTTCGCATTCCGGGGAAGCGTCCTTTCTTCCATTCTTGCCACGTGTAGTGACAGTTTTAAAACCCACTTTTTTGGAAGGAAGTAGTGAATTCAGAGATTCACCCTTCCTTTTGTTAGTTGTTGATACCATGTTTAGTTAATAAACGAGAAAGACGTGACCTTCGAGAGGTTTTTTCCCAAGACGGTGTCCAAGAAGGATTACCACCGCTAGCTTTCGCCAACGGGTCCAACGAAAAATCGAAGGCACGGGTCCAAACAAGGATCGTAAAGAAATCAATAGTAGAAAAAATAGTACTGAAAAGTACTGTTTTAGTAGCACTGAAAAGTACCGTTTTTAATTTTAGCACTGAAAAGTACTGTTTATGTAGCACTGAAAAGTACTGATTTATTGCTTTAGGTAGTTTTTAAGAAAACTTCCAAGAGCAGAGAGAATTCGTGTACGCACAGCACGAAGGTACGATGCGCACTGTCTCCAGCAACGTTGATTCTTCCCAACTGCTCGTCTAGTTGCTGACGGTACTGCGCAGCTATCCCATCAGTCGACAAGCGTTGTATATTGAGGCGCAGCGTTCTGTTTGTTGTGGAACTCGTGACGCTGGATAACCGCGCCAGAATTTAAGCTACAACGAGATAATGATCCGAGTCGACATTAGGGTCTCGGAAGGTCCCTACATCAATGACATCTGAGAAATGTCGCCCATCAACCAGCACGTGGTCTATTTGGGAACAGGCATCGCCACTCGGGTGTCACCAGATGCGTTTGCGGATATTCTTTCGTGCGAAGTCATCCCTCTAGCAGCAGCGAAGGTTACTAACCGCAGGCCATTATCATTGGTAACGGAATGAAGACTTTCCGGGTCGGAAAAAATCTTCTTTCCCGATCTGCGCATTTGCGTCGCCGATGACTATCTTGACGTCTTGTTTTGGGCACTCTCCGTAGGCCTAGAACTCATCCTTCATGTCATCGGGCTTATCATTCGTTGGCGCATATATGCTGATCAGGCTGTAGTTGAAGAACTTGCCCTTCATTCTCAATACACAGATTCGGTCGCTTACCGGTTTCCACCAAATAATTCGCTTCATCTGCTTCCCAATCACTATGAAGCCAACTCCACGTTCTGCTCTGTCGCCACCGCTGTAGTAGATGTGGTACTTGAATGAAGTGTTGGCAATGGGGTCCACCACTCGAAATTCACGATCTCCGGTTCTCGGCCAGCGTATTTCCTGGATAGCTGCCACTTTCACGCCGACATTCCGCAGTTCACGAGCCAGGAGCCAAACACGCGCGGGTTCATTCAAAGTTCTCACGTTCCAAGATCCAACTTTCCAATCGTTGTCCTTTATTCGTTACCGGGTCTGTTGCCGTAAAATCAATCCGTTTGCTCTACTTTTGCCTTTCTTGGTTGCTGAAAAGTCTTCGATAGGCCACCTAACCAGGGTTGCGCTACCTACATCGTGCTAGAGAAACTGCCTCCTCGGTGCTGACACGATACAGCATTGTCCGCTTGTTCTTCACATGATGACCACGGTCATAACAACCATCCACCTTTATCAGGGCTTTGGACCTGTAGCTCTGGTTCTCAATAGTTTCAAGTTCTTTCGGACATGCTACTATGGTGAGCCGTCATGCGCTAGCGGTGTTTATGTTTGATATGACGAATAATAGTGCTTACGACGAAGTAGATCGAAACCCTAACCGGAAAATTTGTGAAATCATACATGTGTGTTCAAAAAAAAGATTGAGGCAAACCCAGAGAAGTCTCTTTGGTGACGTGAAATCGTTTCTCGATGATTTTTTTGCTACCTGTTTGGGTGAACACCGAAGTATTGATCCCGATAACAAATTGATTATGTATCACAAGCATTTCTTATTCTAAGACCCCCCCTATTTATTCCAGTTTCATCTAAAGTTTCTGCGTTGAAAATTCACATAAAGTAGTTCTAGCTCGAACTACACATATTACTACACATGTTGCAGTTTTACATGTTACATCTTTCTGGGTTTACGGTTTCCCCCTTGGGAACACATAAAATCGAGCCAACCCGTACCTCCGGCGCTTGGCCCCATTCGGAAGCTTCTAACAGTATAAGAGCAAATGCTTGTCGGCACGGAGCACACCGAGTTCTGCATGTAAAACCTACCATTTCCTCGTCGGCCGCCCAGCTTCTGTGGCCCGAGAAGAAGAAGTGCATTTCGGAAAATAAATTATACAAGAACACGATTTCCGAAAAGTTTCCCGAAAGCTCCCCCCTCCCTTCTTCCCCCCTCCACAAATTTGTCCGCTTCTTGGGAGCATATCTTCTTCTGCGAAAAAAGCACTATCCAAGAAAAATCGAGCACGAATTCCCGTGTTTGCCATTACGGGGTTGGGTTTGGCCCCAGCAAAAAGGGCGTTCGTGTCGGAAGGATTTTGGGTATTTTCCCTTCCTTGCACCTTCCCGACCGTGTGCGGCGCGACTCCGGCAGCAGTTCTATGGGCCTTCTTGCATTCGTGTCGTTGCATTGCATGCAGTTAGGGTATGCGATACTTCGAATGTAAAAAAGCCACCAGAATAATCAAATTTCACGTTAATCTGAACGAACGTTTAGAATTGTCGTTTTTTGAATGCCATCAAAATTTATGATTATTAGAAATTATATTGAAAAACGACTATCTATATATTTTTCATTATTAAAAACGGCTTTGTTCTTCAAAGGTATGAGTTATATTGATGTAACTTTTACTTGTATTACACTTGTTTACATTTTTATAAGAGATTTTTACTTCTTTTTACCATAGGATGTTCTTTTAAAACAGAGTTTTGGTTTTTTTTTATATTTGCACTTCAGCTGTAATCACTTCCATAATTGCTCAACGAGGAATTTGGTTTTGTTTTTATTAACCTTTTATCATCATTCCTTTCCTTCTCCCTAATTTTGACAATAGGCGCTACTCTTGAACAGGTATTTGTACTTCACAGCGGGTGGTGTTTTCTTAGCCGAGTGGTTAGAGTCCGCGGCTACTAAGTAAAGCCATGCTGAAGGTGTCTGGGTTCGATTCCCGGTCGGTCCAGGATCTGTTCGTAAAGGAAATTTCCTTGACTTCCCTGGGCATAGAGTATTATCGTACCTGCCACACGATATATGAATGCATAAATGGCAACTGGCAAAGAAAGCTCTCAGTTAATAATTGTGGAAGTGCTCATAAGAACACTAAGCTGAGAAGCAGGCTCTGTCCCAGTGAGGACGTTAATGTCAAGAAAAAGAAGAAGTGGGTGGTACTTACATCAGTGTTATAAATTCAGTATTGACATCAAAAAAATGCATATCACATACCCTTCACATGCAGTCTGTCTACGGAATGGACGTTGGATGGAAATTCCTATCTTGAGCCATCGAAACGACCAATTCGAAGAACCCTTAAAGCAATCAATTACTTTCCGTTCCACGGAATCGAACTCTATATGCAGTCAAATTACACCGGGCCCTGTTGTTCCTCCCGATATGCCCAACAATATTTATACCGATTCGATTCGAACAACCGTCAATCCATTAAGCGGATGATGATGAGGAGGTCGGTCGGTCGGCGGAACTTGGCCATGCATGGGCCCCAGCGTGTTACGGTAATCTCTTAGCTAATAGACGCCAATCGCACACAAGCTCGTCACGGCAAATCGGATTCCCGCTGTCAAATTTCATCCGGCGCATGGATAATCGAGAAACAAGGTCAACGACTAAATTAGGCAGTCCCCCCGCGTGCGTGTAGTCGCCGTCGTCCACGTTTAACGGACAGAAATGCAGCGCAGCCCAGCTCTGACGCTGAAACTGAAAAGTCAGTAATTTCATCCTCAGTCCAGTCACGGCCTGATCCGATTTGCTGTCGCTCGACTGACTGGCGTGCTTGACGAGAGCGGAAGAATGATAATTGGTGCAATCGTTTCGGAGATTGTGTCTGAGAGCATTGAACGAAACTCTTTCTTGTTTTTTTTTTCGATCCACGGTTGACGACTCACGATTTCTTTAATTCTTTTATTAGTATTATTTCAAACATTACATTCATTGTTCATACCTAGGTGTTCTGTGTTATGATATGTTCAGACTACGCTACGCAGTTGTATCATGATATAAGCGGTTTTCATGATATTGGACCAATATCATGTTTCTGGAACGTGATATTTCCATACATTTTTGACAGCTCCAATATCACCTTCTTGAGCGTGATATATCAAATATCATGATACAAGCTGCTCGAAAGCAAATTTGCAGCAACCCTGCGGGCATTGGACGAAATGCCATTCTGAATGTTTGTTTTCATTTTGATTCTGATTTTGTTTTTGTTTTCTCCCCGGAATGGTCGACACCTTCAATTTGTTGAAGGCAGTATTTCGGACCGCAGGAAGTTCTGATGGAGCTGACGTTAAAACTACCTTGACCGAGTGATCTGGAGGAGGAACGACTAAAAAACACCCCGATTAGAATGTGCGATTCATGGATCTATTGGAACAGTAGAAGCATTAACCTAAGAATGCTAATGTCGCTGCTGTTCGTGTTACAAACATCTAGTTTGCCACGAACTGACAGCTTGAGTACCGGGCCTCAAAGTGTCAGATTAATTTTAGAAACCAAAACAACAACATGGTATTGAACAAACAATGGAAATCCATAATTTAAGGTAATAATAATCAAAATCAGTTTTGTGAAACAACGCCATTAGCGTTCTACTACTAATATTTCTATTATTGGAATTGATGATGGCGGAGTACGGATGTTTTGCAGCGGGGCATTGTGATACTGAGGTCAAATTGGTGACAGTTTGCCGTTCACGTACTATGGCCACGCAGATTGAAGTTTCCTCCAAAAATCCTCTGCAAAGTTTTTCGAGAATACCTTAGGAAGGCCTCAGCGAAATATTTCATGAATTCTTCCGGGAATACCTGTAAATATTCATCAAAAAATCAGTTTTTCTCCACAAAATCCACAATTCTTTTTCTAATTCTTTAAAAAATATCCTGCAGGCACCTCTCCAAGAAATTTTTGGTGGTGGATTTCTCCGAGGATTCTTCCACAAAACGCTCGGAGGATTCTTCCACAAAGAAATTTTACCGGAAATTCTTCCAGAAATTCTTCCTCAAAAAAGTTTATTTATTTTCCGGAAATTATTTACGGAACTCTTCCGGGAAGAAAGAACTGTTCTGCGCATTCGTCCAGGATTTCCTTTGAGAGTTTTCTCCGGGTATTTGTACAGGAAACTTTTCAAAAATTTTATCAAAATATTTAGAAAACACAAATTTCTAAAGGAATACCTGCAGGAATTATTCAGGATTGCCTTTAGGAGTTTATTTGAGAATTTATGTAGGAATTCCTCTAGGTATTTCTCAATATATTGCTCAGGAGATTCTTCCACGAATAATTTTAAGAACTGCTACAAAAATTCCACCTTGTATTTCATAATTTTCCTCGTTATTTCTGTAAAAACATTCTGGGCGATTCCCCTACAAACTGTTTAGGATTTTTTTGCAGTATTTCCTGTTAGCACATCTATACGATTTTTTCTGCATTTTTTTATCCAGAAACTTCTCAGGGAATTTATCCAGGACTTCATCTTGGATTTTCAAAGTGAATTCCAGAAACACTTCACGGGGCTGCCTGCGACTGAGTGAGATTTTTTTTCAGGTAAATTTACGACAAGTGAAAATGTTTTATGCATTTTGCATTTTATTGAAAATTTACTATTTGATTTTTTCAGGAATTCACTTAGGGATTATTTCTTATGGAATTCCTCCACGAATATTCCTAACTAGCTCATCCAAAAATATAATTTCGATACCTCAAGAATACATTATGGTTTCTTCCAAGATTTATACCTTAAATATTCCATCAGGAATTCATCCCAAGATTTTTTTTGGTATTTTTTTAACAAAAAATCAAAGTCCTCCAGGATTTACTCAGGTGATACTTCATTCGATTCTCTAGAATATCTTCCAAGACTTCAAAAATCCGTCTTTGAGATATTTCTCAACGAAGTTTTCAAAAATTTGTCCAGGTATTCTTTTCAGGTATGTCTCAGACTTTTTTCCAGAGGAATTAAAAAAAATCATGTACCGTAATCCGGGGTAACATTGATCATTTTTTTAGTTTTTCTTAAATTTTTCATTTCACAATACAAATGTTACAAGTTTCATATTTTTAAAACAAGTACTGACACCCACCGCTCCTAACTATGTACTTTATTTTGTTTTTCGAAAGATCTAAACATGTTTAAATAAATGTTTTAAGTGATTTTTTGATTCAGCTGATATGGGGTAACATTGATCACCCAAGTAAACAACGTTCGCTAATATTGGAAATGTCGTTACTTACTAAAATCAGGGCCCCTGAAGCCGAATATGAAGACCAAACTCTTACAAGTCATTTACTTTTTGAGTTATTTCAAAATTAAAAACACCTTGAACCGCGGAAAACGCCTAAAAGTAGGCAATTTCCTCAGAAAATTCTACATTCGTAATAGTAATTAGTTAATGTTACCTAATTGAATAAACTTATGAAAAATTCGACAACGGAATCATTTTCGGCGATGCCATTTTTAGTAACACCCGCATTTTCCTTGATCACATCGTCTGCAGAACTCATGTGAAACATGAATTTTCGGTAGTGTCAGTGAAAATGATAGAAATAATTGTTTCAAAAAGTTGACAAATATGCGCATGAACTAAACGCAATTTTGGCAAAAACCTTAATTATCATTAGCTTATGAATATACGTAAGAGAGGCACCATTCATGGTTCGAAAATGTTTCATCAATAAATCTTTATTCGAACGTTTAACTAGATGAGTCATCCCGTTCAATGTTACCCCGCTGATCAATGTTACCCCGGATTACGGTAGTAGAAAGTTTTAAAGAAACCTCCGATTAAACTATGAGTTCTAATGGCATCCTAGATGAACAATGATTTCTGAAAGAACTCAAGGACTCGTGAAATCCCTAAAAAAATTATCTTATAATGATCCGAGAATTTTCTGAAAAAAAAATGGTAGTGTTGTGAAGCCTTAAATAGACTTTTGAAACTTTTTTTTTCTTTTATAAATGTTGAATTGTTTGGATCCAAAAGAAACTTTAGAGAATTTATTAGAAAAAAATCAAAAGGCAGTTAATGGTCACATCTAGTTTATTTTGGAATTTTCTGAAAAGTTCCTTATAGATTTTCTCGATAAATCCATTGAGGAATTTTCGAAACAATTCTTAGGAGTAACCGTGGATCGAAAGGCGTCGGAATTGTCAGAACAAATTTCACTCACATTTTTTTTTTTTTTTTTTGAATGTATTCTGTACGAGTCTTTGGAATATGTCTTCAATCTCTTCGTTTGAAGGATTAGTGGAAATTCCAGTTAGCATCCTATGAAAAAAATCGCTGGAAGAATTTCTGCCAGACTTGGTAAAGAAATCTTTAGCAGAAATTGTGCAGAGATTCCTGTAGGAATTTGAGAATAAATTGTTGAAGAATCAGTTGAACAGTCGCGTAATAGTCTCTTGAATTTGTAGATCCTTCGGAATTAGATGCAAGCAGAATAACAAAAATAAGAGACTTTAGAGACCTTTGTGATTGAAATAGAGACTTTATAGACCTTTTATTAAAAATATAGACTTGCATTAAAATAGATACCAATTCCAGATTTTTGATTCCTTATGGAATTTCTCCAGGAAGTCCTACAGAATTTTATAATGGAAACTTGTCAGTTAATTTCACCAGGAATTCACTGGGATTTCGTTCCACAATTCCTCGAGATTTTGACTTGAGATTTTCTTCAGCTGAAAATCCTGAAGAAATCCTTCAGGAAGTGTTCCTGCGGGATTTTTTTTTTGAGGATCCCTTCAGAAGTCTTGAAGATAATCTCTAGAACAATTCCATGAGGGATTTCTGAAAGAGTTTAAGGGGAATTTTCGAGAATTTAGTTCTATGAAGAATCTGCATAGAATACGCTGGTATAATTTCAGAAGAAAACGCATAGAGGAATGTCCGGAGGAACTCTTAGAGGATCTCATAGAAGAAATTTTAGAGGACCTCCTAGAAAAATTTCCGGAGGAATTTCAGCTGAAAGTTCTGAAAATAATCGAGGAACACTTCTACCGGGATTTTTTTTTCAAACTCTCCCTTAATTTTCCCATCCATTCTGGAATTCCATTGGACAATCCAACAGAAACATGTCAGAAAGTTACTTCAAAAATTTCTTAGGATAATCTTTCAGCAATTTATTCAGGTAATAAGATACATGGAATAACTCCTAGATTTTTATGAAAAAATCATCTGAAGATTAGTCAGGAAAGCTCCAAAAGTTTAAAAAATAGTTCAGAAAATCCTCAAGAAGTTGTTCAGGATTATTTGTTTGATTAATTTCTATGGTTTTCCTACTGATTATGTCAGATATTACTTAAAGACTTTTAGAAATTCTTCCAGAATACTCATGAGAATTCCTCCTCGAATCCTTCTGAGAATCCTTACAGGACTTCTTCAGGAATCAAATCGGGCATTTCTTTAGGAGTTCCTCGGTTATTTCCCCAGAATTTTTTTCTTAAAATGTCTTCTCAAGGATTTTTTCAGGGAAATTCTCCATAAATCCTTTCAAGGATGTTTTAGAAAATTTTACCAAGAAACCTCCCTGAATTCTTCCGGAGATATCCCTATGAATATGCACGGGAATTGCTTCATGAAATATTTCAGAAGTTGCTCTTGAAAGTTTCTTAAGTAATTCTTCTACCGTGCATTCCCGCTAATTTGAACGGTATCTCATGCAAACCATCTGGGTTTATTTTTAATTTGAACATCTAGTCACCCTATAAACGTGTTTCTGGTTACCTCTTGCTCTGTTTTGTTTTGGTTCTGCATTCCGTCCCAATTCACTTTACTCAGTTCCATGAGCTAAATGACGTTTGAACCATTTTTAATCTGAACGATGTGCAAATTAGCGGGGAACAAATTAAAAAGTGTTCAGATTAAATGTGGTCAAACCAACGGGGGTACCCGGTACCAGCGAATACACCTCGAGGAATTTCCTTCGGAAGGTGTGTCAGCAGTTTCTTCGGAAGTTCCATCGGAAGATCCGTCGTAAGCTTCTCCGGAAGTTTTTCGGAAGCTCCGTTGTAAGCTCCTATGGAAGTTCCGTCGGAAGTTTCTCCGGAAGCAGAGGATACAGCCGAAGGAAATTTTCTAAAGCAATTTCCCGAAAGAGTTTCCTGGAGGAAATTTCAAAGGACTTCCTTCAAAAACTGTTGGAGGGATTTCACAGATAAACTACCAGAAAGAACTTCCTAAGAAACTACTTTGAAGAACTTTCGAATGGAACTACCAGGACGAAGTTTTCCGATGAACATCTGGAGGTGGAAGATTTAAGAAGAAACTTCCGGAGCTGTAATATTTTGAAGAATAGTAATCAATGAAATTTAGTAAGAATATGAAGAAGTTGGAACATAATATCAGCTGTCAAACAATATCACCATAATATCTAGTGTGAACGGGTTTCGTTGTATCACGTTGCTTGTATCATGATACAACTCTGTAGTCTGAACAAGGCATAAGCTCGTACGGGAGCCCAGTGCCGGATTTGGGCTTCGGGGGGGCCGGGTCAGATCTCATAGAGGGGGCCCTTTTAAACAAAACTCAGCACGTTTTGGGATTCCACAAACAAACGTTTTGAATTTAAGTTTTGAACAAGATGGTCGGTCCAAAGATATGAGGAGCCCAAATGCAAAGTGGGTTGTGAACTATTTATATTGAAAAACTCAACTATTTTTTAGCTTTCCAATAGTGTTTTTACACACTTAGATATTTTTCACGAGCTCGGCTGTGCGAATCTCGGTTTCCTGATTTAAATCGACACTCAGCTAACAAATTGTCCGGTTGCTTAGCAACGAAGCACGATTTACTGATACTCGGCTATTATTTGCTGAGATCCCAGATAATTTTTCGACAACTAGGCTGTGTGGACCTCGGTTAAAATAAGCCGAGATTCGGCATTCTGAATTAAGTGTGTAGGTGATTTTTCCATCCAACGGGGAAAATATTACAATTCGTAGAATACTGGTTCGCTTTTTGACTTTTATTTAATTTGTATGGAGCGAAAAAGCCGTTTTTCTCCAAAGCTCCTCTTGATTCTGTTTACCTACTACAAGTTTCCAGTTTGTTTCCGATTGAAAAAGAAAATGTAAATACGTGGTAAGAGTAAAGTTCGCAAATCTGATTTTCATACAAAATTGTCAAGTTTGGAGTCTTTTGCTTCTAGCAAACCAACTGATCTGAAATTTTAACTGCGTTCTGGAGATAGCTTCACATTAGATCTGTAAATAAATCATCAAATTCTAGGCAAAATCGTCGAAGTTTTTGAAATTCGCCCATTTTGAAAAAAAAAAGTCCAAATTTTGATACTAAGATATATTGAAATCAAACAATTTACGATAAGTGTAATCTTCTACAAAGTTTTCATTTCATCTAAGTGAAAAAAAATTGCAGAAACTACTTCTAAAAATTTACATTTCAAAAATTTTTCAATTAGATTTCTTTTTGATTTTTTTTTTAAATAGTTTTTATTTTAATATCTTCCAAACTCTTGAATAGTATTTAAATAATTTCCAATGAATCCGATTTCAAGTTATTTATGAGATGGAATTCAATTTTCAGGTCAATCTGTTCGTAAGAAGCTCTTATACATTTTCCTGAACTTGAACATTTTGTATGAACATCGGTCCATATGTACATTTTTTTTTTCTTGCCAGTACTGTTAATTCTTTGGATTATATTGTAAACTAAGCCATTACTGAAGCAAAGCTAAGCCTACTGAATTCAAAGAAAATTTTATCGACTTTGGCATACAAAATAGAATAGATATTTAAAAGTACTGACATAAACTTCAAGTTTCTGATAGAATTGCAAATATGTTTAAATTTTAATGTTCTGATAGGAACCCAATGAACTCTTTAAATTGCACAGTGCTTAAAAGGTTTAGCCGTATTGTTGAAGATCATATCAGTGATCATGTTTCTCAAAACTAATAAGAGAAGACTTTAAAGATTTTGGCTTAACATTCATGTTTTCTTGTAATATATTGAAGGATAATCATTGATCGAACCATACTGTTTGAAATATATGTTCAAATATCTAAAGAGAAAATATTCAAAAGTATTTCAAAATGTTTTTTGTTCTTAATTTTGGTTCCTCAGGGGGCCCCCTTAATCCGGGCCTGCGGGATCCCTAATAGTTGCCGGAATTTCGGAGACTATCGACGTAGATGGTGCTCTTCAATGTGGTCGGTGTGAAAGTGATCTATATTTAAATGCCTGAAGCAAAAGACACCATGTTATTTAAAAAATTAAAAATTTTAATGGTACTCAAAAGTGTTGCCAAAAACAGATATATTTTGTTGCCAAAATCGGGGGTTGCCAAAAATGGAGCATGCCAAAAACGGAATCCCACAGTTGTACAATAGGGGCAGCCGGAATGAAATTAATATTCCAGAAAAATAATTGATTAGTTGCCATTGCTGTTTTGTCATGATGAATTAACAAGTAAAATCATAGGGGAAGTGAACACCGTGCCTTTTACTGAGAAAAAAAAATTTCAATGAGTTTTTATCACGCATGGACGATTTAAAGCATAAATCAGAATGTTCGGGTTGATACGGAGGTCAATTGAAGAGAATATATCAACGAAAACTATGATTTTAGAAAACCACGTTTGAAAATTTGAACTGACGTAACTTTTAGCTCGGAGGTCTTGAGATTTTTCAGTGATGTGAATATCGTTGTGATATGATGTTAAATCTGATACTTTTAGAGTTTTTTGTGTTGAATGGGTCACAATCATTTATAGGTATATTTTCGGGAATGCAATGAATTTTTTTTTTAAATATTAGCTTTGCTCACGTTTTTTGCATGATCACGTTTTTGCATGATTTTTTGCATTTATCACCAATAACTGTTCATTTTACCAACATAGTGCAGGTAAAATGAACATTTCAAAAGTTTTTTGCTTGCGATAAAAATATGTTAAAGTTTTGCAATTCAAGTCTGCTTTTCGTATTGCTACTTTAGATAACATCCTCACTTTTGATCTTGTGCTATAGAACTAAACACATTCCTCGTATTTATATCAGAAACAAGATAATATCCTTTAGATGTTCATTTCACCACTCCTTCCCCTAATGTTGTGATTAAGCATTGAATCTGTTTGAAAAAAATTCAGCTGTTTTTCACTTTTTATGGTAACCAAGCAGTATTTAAAAGTTTAACAGTTCGGGCGTGCTGTTATGAAGAATATAAGCAAATATATGGAACATGAATATTAGTTTCGCTTTATTACATTGGGAATAAGTGTGTATGAGATATAACGCAATGTTAATGATGGCATTTGTGAATTTTCAGCCGCGGCGTGAATCGGTGTGGCTTAAAATGGCTCTTCGTCGATTGAAACAAACGTTGTTGACGCTACACAGTTATCTAGATTAATTTGGAACTCGAGTTATCATTGATTCATAACATTCATCGAATCCCGCGATATTGAAATGAAAATTATTGCAGCGGTGCTCTCATTTCCATTTTGCAATACCATCACTTCAAGCTTTTCCAGGTTAATAACTTTGGCTATATGGCCAACCCTTTTCATGAGCATGAAATGGCTAAGAAAACTCAAAATCCGTCATAAATCCACAGTGTCTGAAATTCCACTTCCACCGTCTTCTGCCGTGCTTCCAAATCGCTTGAATAAACTGAATTATTAGTTTTTTTTGCCAGAAATAACGTCGATTTTCTGCACACCAACCAGCGCAGCGCTCAAATTTCCCCGGCTTCTAAACAAAAACATTGCATTGGCAGGGCAGTAATGGCATGAAACCGCGTTTTTCCTCACCGCCGCCGTCGGCAAAACCCTGAAATTCAATTTATCCACTGCTGCTGTTCTGGTAATATCGTGAGGTGCGGATGGCATTGACTGCGGACGCGAAGGGGGAAGGGGCTGATGGTTTTCCAGCAAATAATAACTCGTAAATTAACGCCCGAAACGAAGCGCGAAAATAGTAAAGTACTTACATAGCAGATTGGCGAAAAAAAAAAACCCGGCCAATGTTTGAAAACTGCCGGCCGCGATCGAACTCCAAATTCGTCGAGTGCAGCAACATCAGTTTACCGTCCATCGCACAGTGGGCAAAATTCGACCTGTAATTGCACTTATTTCGTATTGTTCATAATGTGTGAAGTAGTTTTCTTTATGTGAAAAATGCTTGGATATCCAATGGCGTTAACTTCATCTACCTCACGCCACCTCAAGTACCTCAATTACCACGTTTTCCGATTTTTTTTTGTATGAAATTGGAGGTTTTCTCGAAAACACGAAAAATACTATTCCACATTGGGTCATGCACAAATTACGTAACGCTCTGAGGGGGGAGGAAGTGAAGTCTAGCGTGACAAGCCTTACAAAATGTTCAGAGGTCTCATACAAAAAACGTGACAAGTTTTCTAATGTTTTGAGATAAAATTCCAGCATTGTACAAAGAATACGTTAAATCATCCGTAAACAGCAAGGGGTCGTCCATATATCTCAAGGTCCTGCATAGATATAAATATTTAAATTCCAATAGTGTAAACTGAGGCAAATAGTAAAAATAAACCAAATCATATTGAGACGGTTGGAGAATTAGTGCTTGCAGCGAACGAATATAAGGTATCGCGGGGCAAGTGGGAACGAAAAAAGTGATAGTTCAAACAAATTGTTCAATAAAATTTTCAAATGTCAATATTTTTAAAATCCAACTACACAATCACATTTTGGCAACATATTTGCTGGTGTGTGCATGAAACTAATCGAATAATTTCGAAATTGTGAAAACCTTGGAAGAAAGTTTTAGAATGAGCCAATGGACGCAGTTACCTCGCTAAGCGGGGCAAGTGGGACACATCCAGTTTCATGCGTCAATCCACATCAGTAAATCAACCATTACAATAATAGGATTGATAAATCATAGATTTTTAATTTTAAGTACATATTTGATGTACATAAGGGATCAACCATAAAATACGTTACGTTTTAGGAAGAAACCCTTTATTTAATAGTATGTCACCTCACATTTAATATTTACTGAAAATTCCTCAATAAAATCGTAAAGAGTAATTAAACATGTTCAAAATATATCATTTATAAGTTGTTAATTAAAATGTAGCACATAAACAATCAACGATTGACGAAATTATAAATATGTTTTGTTATTATTTATGTGCATGGCAGAAAACCACCTTATGGGATGGAATTGTTTTCCATCACTACTTAATTTGGTAGAAATAACAAATAAAGTTCAAATAACATAGAAAAGTAATCGTTCTCATGATGCATTTCACATTTCAGCTGTGTGTTTGTTCAATTTTGAAGTCGTATTTCAAAAATAAAAGATAATTAAAAAATAAAGAATAATAACACTTTTCTTCTCCCTCTTATGCAATTACGTAATTTGAGGTTGATCTTTTTTGATAAAAATCATTTGTTTGAATGTTTTAGTGCTACTCTCTAGCAAAATGTATGAAACGTGTACGAAAAGTTTTGATTCTGGTTTTTGTTTTGATAGGTCCCTCTTACCCCAGGTACAGATATATTTTGGGGTTAAATTTCATATGAAATCAAAAAAAAATACTGGTTTTATCGTTAGCAGCTTGTAATAATACTAAAAATTATAGCTTACTGATGGAAATTCGATTTAAAACACATTTATTTTTTGCGAGTCAATGCAAGACGTGAAACGTGTCACAATTTGTCATGCAAGTTGAAAATGGCGCTGAACTGACAACTATTACATGAACCACATGGTAATGAAAATAACAATATGTTTAGTACTAAATACATTTCTTGTCATTGTATCTTCAACTTTCTAGAAGAATACCTCCATGAAAAACTTTTCCTAGTTGAGATATGACGAAACGCCCCACTTACCCCGGATTCTCACTTGCCCCGGGGTACCTTACCCGGATTACATCGCTCGATTCCAAGACAGCCCAGGAATACCGAACTGGTCGGAATCACTGCTTTGTCAGGTAATTATACATAAGTTCGGTATATGTCTGGCCGAAGCAACCTCGCATGACACTAACGCCATCATTTCGATCATGCGCTGAAGAAACCGGCAATCCGCTGGTGTTGATCGCTTATCCGAGGATATCATCGAGTATTTCAACCGCTTGAATTTCTGCGGACGAAAACGGAACGACGAACGATTCCGCGGATAGCGTCAAAATACTCCTTCGTAGGTGAGTGCACTTTAAAGTATATGTACCGCCGAAGCAAGGCGTGCAGAAATACACTCTGGTAATTTGAATTCCTGTATTCTATTCATTTATTACTGCGCAATCCCTGCAAACTGCTCGTTAGAGCAAGTATGTTGGAATATTCACTAATTGCAACCTCCTCTTTTGGACACGGTTGGTGGAGTTGTTAGTCCTCCAGGTTAGTTTTACGGTATATGTCCTACCGAAGCAAAACCTACGAATATTACACACTTCCATTTCCTCTTCAATTGCTACTGTACACTACCCACGTTTGGAGCCCAAGTTTGTGACGATCAATTATTGGAACCCATCGCTGATTGGCATTTTGTGTTTTGGAATTAGTACCGCTGTTGGTACCTCCAGGTAGGTTGTCGCAGTATATGTCAAGCCGAAGCCAAGGTTTTGTGGATATTACACCCCAACTTCTCCTCTTCTCTCGCAAAATCTGAAAGTGAGCCGCCACTGATGATAGTTTGATGTGACGTCATTGTGCTTTCGAGACAATTCGCTGAATTTTGGAACATTTTTAGAACAGCCACCTGTTCTGTCAGGTCAGTGAAATAGGACAGTATATGTTCGCCGAAGCAAAACTACACGTGGCATACTACATCTCTGTTTTTTTCCCACCGCCAATCGACATCACATCATGCTACCCATTACCAGAAAGGGATCCACCCTGAGGCAGTTGAGGACTCAGCTGGAGGAAGTTACGGCTTCTTTTGACGACATCGCGGTTTTATCCAGAGGTTCGACGAGCATACTACCGCTTCTCAAGTCGAAGTTCGGTTGGAAAAAAAATGATGATTTGTGGGAGAAATTCAGTGAGACGTTAGTTGAACTGAAATCTCATAAGGATTTTGAAGATGAGGAGAAGTATTACCAGAAATCAGTGAATAAATTGTCACCCAACACGCAGCAACAAAGACATTGTCACCTCCTATTCTTGTTGCAACAATTTTATTCCGCAACAAGAGTTTATCATCACTTGAACAGAATATGACAAAGATCGATCACCACGTGCGCGGCGATTTTCTGGACTTCACATTGCAATTTTCGAGAACTTTCTCCGTGTTGGTAAATATTGACACATTATCAAAAGGCATCCATAAAACAAATTTGGTTTTGTATTTAAAATTACTGATTAATCGCGAGTTGAAAAGGTTACAACAATGTTGCGCTCTGTGATTGTCATGACAATTCTGCTTTTGATTATGTCCTTATCCGCAACAGTTGTGACAAACGGTTGTGAGCGAGCATGCTTTGTTGTTTGTTTTTCGTCTACTTTGATGATAATTTGATTCACTGCCAGAAATTATGAATGAATGAATGAATATCAGCGAACAGTTTTATGATGGGAAGTCCTTTCTTAAGGACAAGGCCAAATCACTCCATGAGCCAACGGATTTGGAGCAATCAGTCCGTGAACCTTCAATGTTGGATGTTCGCGACCATGTTCGGTTACCGCAAATTAAACTGCAAACGTTTTGTGGTGAAATCGATGACTGGTTGAGCTTCCGGGACTTGTTAACCTCTTTTAGTCATTGGAGAACCGACTTGCCAGAGCGATGTCTTCAAGGCGAGCCAGTCTGATCGACTCGTTGAAGATAACAAAGGCAAATTACCAAATCGCTTGGGACACTCTGTGCAAGCGGTTTAACAACAATAAATTGCTGAAGAAGAAGCAGGTTCAGTTACTATTCAAGCTTCCTACCCTAACCAAGGAATCCGTGGCCGAATTACGAAGATTAGTGGAAGGTTTCGATCGAATCGTCCAAACGCTCGATCAAATCGTGGAACCAGCGGATTATAAAACCTTTTGCTCGTAAATCTCCTTACTATGCGACTAGATCCATACACCCTTCGTGCTTGGGAAGAATGTGCAGTACCAGGATACTCTGGAGGATATTACCGAATTCCTTCGATAGCGAATTCAAGTTTTGGAATCCTTTCCGCCAAGGCCGGCGGACCAAAAGTTTCACCAACAACCACACTCGTCAAAACCCAAACCACCAGCAGTGAAAACCAGCTATAATTGGGTCCAATCAATCTTAGGAAGATCCCACACGGCTTGCAAGGATAGCCACCTTCTATACCAATGTTTCGCATTCCAACAATTACCCGTGGTGGACAGAGATTCACTGCTGAAATCGAATGGACTTTGCCGAAATTGCTTTCGCTTTGGACATCAGGCAAGAGATTATCAATCCAAGTTCTCTTGTCGGATTTACAGAAAGCGTCACCACACTCTGTTATGCTTCAGAGCGGAGAAGGACAATGCTACAACGGTAGTATCAGTTGCTGGGGGCAACCATCCTTCAACCTCCCAAGATTCCCATGGCTCTATGGGTCCCAATTCTACCCATGTGGCTAATATGGCGGCAACGGACGTTTCGCCATGCAATGTTACTCAAAAGGTTTCATCAAAGGTTTTGCTAGCAACAGCGGTAGTCGTTGTCGAGGATGACATCGGCGTAAGGTTCAATGCTTGAACCTTTTTGGACTCCGGGTCGGAGAGCAACTTTGTGTCGGAACGATTAACACAACGGACGAAAGTCTCCAGGAATAAGGTCGACATTTCGGTTCTCGGCACAGGGCAGGGAACCACGAAGATGAAACATTCGGTGCAAATGGTTCTACGGTCGCGAGTTTCGGATTTCTCGCGAGAAATGGCGTTTCTGGTATTACCCAAGGTAACTACCAATCTACCCACAACCTCAATCAATTCGGAAAGGTGGAAAATACCAGAAGGAATCCAATTGGCGGACCCAGCCTTTTTCCAATCCAAGGCAGTCGATATTGTTCTTGGCATCGAGGCTTCCTTGAGTTTTTCGAGGCAGGAAACGGTATCAGGTTGGGTAGTCTGCGGTGGCTGCTCAATTTCGATAGTATCCCAACAAATCAACTGTAACCACGGAACTGGAAAGGTTGATGGAAAGGTTCTGGTCATGCGAAGAGGTGGAATTCTCAAATTCCTATTCCCCGGAAGAAAAATTGTGTGAAGATATATTCCAACGAGGAGTTCAGCGAGGTTCAGATGGTCGGTACACCGTTCCATTACCCAAGAATGAAGATATTATCCAAAATCTGGGCGAATCACGGAATATCGCCTATCAACGTATTCTCGGGACCGAGAGAAGATTGGCAAGGGACGATAAACTACGAGAACAGTACGTCGCATTCATGAACGAGTACCTAACATTGGGACACATGGGGAAGGTCGAAAGCAATGAAGAAACCGTGAAACGGTGGTTAAGGAAGCCAGTACCACCACTAAAGTCAGAGTAGTCTTCGATGCTTCCTGCAGAACATCATCTGGAGTATCCCTTAACGATGCACTACTGGTAGGGCCATTTGTGCAGGAAGATTTGCGGTCCATCATTCTCCGAAGTCGGACAAAACAGATTCTCCTTGTATCAGACGTGGAGGAAATGTTTCGACAGATCCTAACTGCACCAGAGGACCGACACTTGCAGTCAATACTATATGGTTTTTCACCGAACGCGGAAGTTACGGTGTTTGAGTTAAATACCGTGACTTACGGAACCAAGCCCGCAACCTTTTTGGCAACCCAGACTCCTCAACATTTAGCAGCTGAAGAAAAGCGCAATTTTCCACTTGCGTCAAGAGCAATTCATGAAGACGTCTACATGGATGACGTTATTACTGGCACGGACACGGACGACGTTAATACTGCCATTTGTCTAAGAAACCAACTTTCGGAAATGATGGAATGTGGTGGCTTTATGATGTGAAGAAAGTGGTCCTGTAACATTCCAGCAGTTTTACGTGGATTACCCGTTGAAAATCTAGCGATTCGGGACAATACCGGAGTCAACTTGGATCCCGATCAAGCCGTCAAAACCTTAGGGCTGACTTGGATGCCCATGAACGACACCCTCCGATTTCAGTTTGATATTCCTCCACCAGAACAGGATGTTCCATTCACTAAACGTCGCATTTTATCATTCATCGCTACATTGTGCGATCCCCTTGGATTTATTAGAGCCACAACTGTGTCTGCCAAGATTTTCATGTAGCGACTCTGGACGCTGCAAGACAAAAACGGCAACCGATTGGAGTGGGATAGCCCGGTACCTCAAATGGTGGGTGAGGGTTGGCGGAAATTCCACGAGAAACTTCCACTTTTGAATGAAGTCCGCGTCAATCGTTGTGTTATCATTTCCGATGTTGTTTCGGTGGAATTACACCGCTTCTCGGATGCATCAGAAAGGGTGGCTTCAAATATGTGCATGAAAATAAACTGAAATTTACAACATATTTTTAGCTGTGTGGTGGAGTGAGAGGAGAGGGGCCATGGGGGTCTAAAAATTCAAGAAAAAATACCACGCGGATTATGGACAGCCCCTTATTGGAATACTACGTAAGTCTGATCTGCGGTATCTGAGGTATCTGCAGTTCACAAATTCAGAACCCAGATTTACGATATGATTGCGTTATAAGGTCGGATTTTTGCCCACTGTGCGTCGTCGAAGGAACCAGGCAAGCCAATTGAGCCCGAAGCGGTAAGCCCCTTCGGAGCCAAAACGGACGAAACGAAAGATCTTAAAGGCAAACAGTTATTAGCAATACTTTTATTTTGCCATCATTAAGAGTTTAGCTATTGTTTCAAGGGGCTGCTGCACTCCCGTCTCCGTAAGGTATTTATCTATCGGCGCTCTAGGAGCAGCGAGGTCTTGGCCAAATAACGGACTGGGAAAGCGGGGACCGGAGAGACTTTGCCTCGTTCGTGTACATACTTATTATCCACCTAACAAGATCTAATGGAAAAAGCCAACCCACAACGACGACGATCCGATTTGGAACCCCACAACTAGCTGGTGCCTATACTTATAACTACTTTTAGTTTGTACTTACTTCGGGGGTACGTTGTTGTTATTTGCTGTTGATTGCTTGCTACTTAGCCGTACACCATCGAGGAGGATCGATTCGGTTGTATGTTGGGTTGGGACCTAACCTGCCTACCTGATGGTGTACTTGAAGCATACTTTGTGGGTTGTAGGATCAGAGCCGTAGCGAGGCCATCAATATAACATGCACACAATTCGAACGAAACGTGTTAATTTCTGAGACATATAATGCACATAATTGGAGCGTGGAATATCATGCATTTTTACATGATATGTCATGTAAACTTCAATTATATGTCATGTAATCTAGCAGGATCCTGAGAGATTACATGACATATAACACATTTTTACATTACTTCAAACATAAATTTACATGACGTCATGTTTACATCGTATAAATGAAGTTTACATGACGTGTAATCTTCATTATTTTTAACTGTGCAGATCCGTACTAGGAAATTATGAAAATTTGTATGAGAAGACAAACTTCAAAGTCTGACGCTGTTTAATCAATACCTACTTTTTCCATATGGGTCAGTTGTGTTTTAAGGCTAAGTAGCCCGGCAACAATGATGACTTTTCAGCTTGCATTCTAAAGTGATAAAACTTAGTCTTGATGGTTTATATAGACTTGAAAATGTATCACTGTATGCGCTAATATGCATAAAGTATGCTGATACTTTTTCAGCTGTGTCAGTGCAAAACCAACTGATTTTCTTTGATTCGAAATCGTGAGAGGAATTAGCAACAATCATCAACGACGCGTACACATTTCAATGACGGCCTACTTCGCCTTAATTAAATGGCGTTATCAAAGATGTCTCTTCCTTAATTTTACATAAGTTCAACATTTTGGCACCCCCTGAAGTTTACCCCCCTCTGCCATGGGCCAACCTAGCCAACAGCACCAACAGCACGCTACGGCACTGTACAGAGGATATACCTATGCGTGGAATGCTCTCTCGGAAAATGGCTTGGCGTCATTAAAATTAGCAACATTTCGATGGCACCGCACACATCGCTTCGCATCGGTGGACCCCGGCCTCATCGCTGATGAATGTAATTAAAGTGTAATTATACCATAAAGTGCATTGTAACTAGGGCTTGATGCTGAAAACGACGACGACGACAACGGTTTGGTGGTTCAGTTGCTGCTGTTACTCTGCCACTACTGTTCAGCGGAATTAAAGCAATTAGGAAACATCGAGTCAAAAGAAGGGGAAATTAATCTACGCTGCTAATGACGTTCTTGGAAAAAGCCGGAGCGTGAATGCTTTCTCAATATGGTGTAGCTGCAGAGCTGAGCTGGCGACGAAGCAAAAAAAAAATACACTAAAATGATGTCATCCGGTTTATGTGCGATCAAATTATCTGTCGCATGTTGTAGTTTTTGTCGTGGTTGATTTTTCGGAACGAATTTTGCAGCTGTTCGTTATTTGCGATATGCATCAAGGCTATTCAGAGCAGGAAAATCGATTTATTCTGGGTCTGATATGATTTCAGATAAACGTTGCGGATATTTCATTCGGGGGTTTGAACAATGGCATCGTTTAATTTATTGTTTTAACAGTCAAAAGCTCCGATTAATGTATTTTCATTATGAACTTGTGAAATGATTACCGTAGACCAAAAAAAAAGACAACAAATTAAATCGGACTGTTTTAATTTGTTGTCTTTTTTTTTTGGTCTACGGTAATCATTTCAAATTTCTTTTTTATTATTTTACATCAAATTTTGGTATTGCTATGTCCCTTGCTTCAACAATGGCATTTGTTAATGTATTAAGAGCGGTGTCAATATCAAGTTTCGTTTGCAAAGAAATGTTAATATCAAGATTACTATCTATGTATGCTTCATAAGTATTCCAGTTTGCTTTTACATAATTGAAAGTGAAGCTGATAGGATTGAGAATCACTGCATGGGATATTTGAAATGTAACAGGGAGTCGGTTAAGACCAAATCAATCGTAGAAGGGTTTCTATCTATCAGGGTATTGAATTAAGAAATATCCTGAAGAGTCATCAAATAAAATCCTGCCGTTGGAATTGCTTCCCCAATTGTTCCACGAGCGATGTTTGGCATTAAAGTCATCAATAACAATAATTGTTGACTTATTGCGAGTAAATTTACTCAAGCCAAATTGAAGCAAATTGGCTTGCTCTTCAGTGCATTGAAAAGACAAATAGCCAGCTATGAAAGTATATTTACCAAGCTGTGTTTCAACAAAAGCATTTAAAGTTTCAAAAACTTTGGTTTCAAATGACGAAAAAATCCAGCCGATCATTACGATAAACAAAAAAGTTTGGACATCAACTGATCTTGGATCCAAGTTGTTGAAGTACAATAGATCATAGCAACCTGCGCTATCTACCGTTTTGCTTCGAATTGCCGGACGCTTCGAAAACCGGACACTATGATAATTTTTTACACTATTCATACAGTAAATTTGAATTTTACTATAATACTTATGCACATAACTATTATTCAACTTTAGTTGCATGTTATAGATGTTAAGGTATCGTTGTAGGCATCAAGATATTATTATTTAAAATGATAGAATAAAATGCGTATCGATACTCTACACATTTCATTGCGAGTAGGACTGCATCTCACATTTGCCATGAAGTGTGAGAATCGTTTTTGCCCAAACTTTCTATACATTTCTGATAGCTTCAGAGTTTGTCACGACTCGATACTTTTGTGATTACGTTTAGTAAACTGTTCAAGATCCTGAATTGTAGAGATGGTAAGTTGAATTTTATACAAAATATGCGAATATTTCGTCAAAAAGTAGTGTCCGGAATTCGAAGCAAAAGTGTACGGATTTCGAAACAACTTAAACAGAGTGTCCGGATTTCGAAGCAAGACACATCTCTTGGTTTTGCATATTTAAACGTGTTTTGCATTTACAACAAAAAAGGTTACGGAAAAATCAGGCTAACTTTTACCGTTTTAAAGATACAGCGATTTTAATACAAAATTATGATGTAAATTTCAATTTTCGGTCATTATAATATAACTTAGAAACGGTTTGTCCGATCTGTTTGGAGTCTTCCGCAAAGTTTTAGGTTATTGTTGGGACTATCTGGAAAAAAATATACACTGTAAAAAAAAATGTTGTAATTTTTTATATATCGCAAATAAAGCTTAAAAATCAATTTTCTCAAAAATCGTATTTGTGATTTTTTTTATATGTTAAAGTAGACAAAAAATGAAGTCTTTTGCACAGTGGGTCAAGATGGAGAAATCATGGACAAAAAAGTTATGATTTTTTTAAAAAAAAGGTTGATTTTTCAATATGGTCTAAATAAACTTTTTGAATGCTTTTCGACCCGATTTTATGAAAGTACGCAAAATTTTCAACGAAAAAGGTATACGGAAAAATCAGTAAACTTTTTGAATGCTTTTCGACCCGATTTTATGAAAGTACGCAAAATTTTCAACAAAAAAGATATATGAGAAAATTTTGCTAATTGCTACCGAAACATTTGAGAAGTTTATTATGACCATTTTCTACAAATTCACCTTTTTTTTTAAATCATAACTTTTTTGTCCATGGTTTCTCCATCTTGACCCACTGTGCAAAAGACTTCATTTTTTGTCTACTTTAACATATAAAAAAAATCACAAATACGATTTTTGAGAAAATTGATTTTTAAGCTTTATTTTCGATATATAAAAAATTACAACATTTTTTTACAGTGTATATTTTTTTCCAGATAGTCCCAACAATAACCTAAAACTTTGCGGAAGACTCCAAACTGATCGGACAAACCGTTTCTAAGTTATATTATAATGACCGAAAATTGAAAATTATATCATAATTTTGTATTAAAATCGCTGTATCTTTAAAACGGTAAAAGTTAGCCTGATTTTTCTGATTTCGTTGTAAATTTTGCGTACTTTCATAAAATCGAGTTGGAAAATATTTAAAAAGTTTATTATGACTATTTTCAACAAATTCACCTATTTTTAAAAAATCATAACTTTTTTGTCCATGATTTCTCCATCTTAACCCATTGTGCAAAAGACTTCATTTTTTGTCTACTTTAACATATAAAAAAAAAAATCACAAATACGATTTTTGAGAAAATTGATTTTTAAGCTTTATTTTCGATATATAAAAAATTACAACTTTTTTTTTAAAGTGTATATTTTTTTCCAGATAGTCCCAACAATAACCTAAAACTTTGCGGAAGGCACCAAACTGATCGGACAAACCGTCTCTAAGTTATAATTTTTTGAAAGTTATTAAGGATTTTTTTCTTAGGCCCTTTTCAAAAGTAAGGCTAGAGTCAAAATGGCGAGCCGATGATGCAAAAAGGCATTTTTGGGCATAAAGAAAGCATGTGCAAAATTTCATCCAAATCAAAAAATACAAAAGTAAACCGACATTCGAATTCAAATGGAACCGCTCTCCTTTGTCAACCACCAACCAGTAAAGGTGCTTTAATTAATTAGCTCTGCTAAAAGGTTGTGGACCCAGCAAATCCAAACCGAGAAGTTTCTGGAAGTCAGCCGAAAAATCTGCAGCGATGGGAGACGACGAAAAGTTCCTCAAGATTAAGCCTTTCGACGGTACGGGTTTCAACAATTGGAGGTTCAGGATGTTGGCATTCCTGGAACAGCTGGAAATCGCACACTGCGTCGAAGAAGAAGCACAAGAGGAATAATTAATCTTCGCGTTGTTTAGTAGAATACCTGTAAGTAGATGAAAAAACCGAATTTAATACTATACCATTTAATTCCACTAGAGTTTGTATCCTTTGACAGATACGCGTATTTCGACCTCAACTGTAAGGCCGTCTTCAGTGTCGTGTACTAGACTCGACTTACTACTTGTACTTCTACTTGTACTAGAAATCGAGTCTAGTACACGACACTGAAGACGGCCTTACAGTTGAGGTCAACATACGCGTATCTGTCAAAGGATACAAACTCTAGTGGAATTAAATGGTATAGTACTAAATTCGGTTTTTTCATCTACTCACAAGAGGAAGTTTTCTGGGAAATCCTGGAAACAGATTCAGCGGCTGTCAAGAAAGAAAAGGAGGAGAAGAAAGCGTGCCGGAAGAGAAAGGACAACAAGTGTCGTTCGGTCCTGATTGGAGCGGTCGCGGATAGTCACCATCAAGGCGCGTTCAATTCTCTAAGGTGTCCTATTATGCTCACTTTGTGGAGAAAACCAGACAGGGTAGGTGAGGAAGGGCTGGCGGTTTTGTTTACAAACATCTGAGACAGGTAGTCGAGAGTCGAGAGATTGACTCATGATTGGTTGGAGAAACAGTGTTGTCAAGAATTATTCCAATCTGGTCGCTCCTGCTCCTTGGGTGCACTACGCCTTTCTTTTTTTTTGTCAATTTCGTTCGCAGTGATGGCAGCACAGCTAGTTTCAGTTTCAGCATCATCCAGGCAAGGCAGTAATGTTTGTAAACAAAACGGCCAGCAAGTAAAAGATGGCCTCCAAGCCGCTTTCGCCAAGTGATTACACCTTACTCTGGCTACAGAGTAAAATGCACACACCTTGGTCACCATGAATACATCAAGGACAAGAGAAGTCCGAAGGAAATCTGGGACGGTATCCATGAAGTTTTCGAGAGGAAAAGCCTAATGAATCGTTTCATGCTGAAGCGGAAATTATTGGAGATGAAGCACGATGAGCGTTCAATTCTGGAGTCCCACATTCTTCGATTCGACCAGTTGGTTCGGGAGTTGAAGTCAACCGGAGCGAAAATACACGAGGAGGACATCGTGTGCCATCTCATGCTCACCATGCCGGTGTCGTATGAATTGGTGAACACCGCAATGGAGGCGGTATCGGAAAGATTGACCTTGGAATTCATAAGGGAATGTATTTGGACGTCGAATCGAAGCGCAAGGGAAGAAATGTACCGAGTAATCAAGAATCGGAGAACGTTGCGTTTGCAGGTAAGTCTGGCGGAAAATGTCGACTGAAGTGCAACGGCTGCGGAAAATTTGGCTACAAGCGTGCTGAATGCCCTGAGTCAGAACTGCGTCAAGAGCAGGGTTGGAACCATGACAAAAAGAAGCCTACAAAGGTCGGCGCTGCTGCGAAAACTGTGTTGTTTGTTGCCGGGTCTGGGTCAGCGTTGGATAAAGAGTCGCAGCGTTGGTACCTGGATAGCGGGGCATCAGACCACATGGCGAATCAACGAGAGCTGTTCCAAAAGCTGGAGGTACTCGAAAAACCCGTCTGGATAGCTACAGCGAAGAAAGGCGTCAATCTGGTCGCTAGGCAACGTGGAGAAGTTAACGTCTCGCGTTCAGTATCATAAGGGCGTAACTGCAGTGATCGATTTCTCTTCATCGATTTTCTTTTTAGCTAAATACTTGGCCAGCTAACCGTTTTCACCTGCTATTTTTCATCCATTAGTAAGTACTTATAGTCCTTTATCGAACTATATCGTAAAATGTTACGAAAACACATTGCATTTTGTGTAATAATAAAAAGAGAAAATCGAAGAAGAGAAATTGATCAATGCAGATACGCCTGTATGATACTAAACGCGAGACGTGCACTCGACCGTTGAGAGTAAGCAGATTCAAATCCGCATGGAAAATGTACTTTTTGTTCCTGAGCTGACGTTGAATCTGATGTCTCTGCGTCGGCTGGAAAGTGTTGGAAAGAAGGTTATTTTTCACAAGGAAAGAGTTGTAGTTGAGGACGATGACCAAGATGTCGTGGCAACCGGCAAACAAGTTGGTGTGCTCTACGGGATGGATTTTCATTACCTAGCAACGCCAAACAGTGCTATAGTAACTGAAAAAATAAGCAAGGGAATGGATTTGTGGCATCAACGCTTCGGTCACCTTGGCAGTAGAAATCTGATGAAGCTCATCGGCAAGAAGATGGTGGATGGATTGGACTTGAACAGCAACAAGAAACTTGAATGCTCGCAACCGGTGGTATGTGAGCCGTGCCTGGCTGGCAAGCAAACACGAGAGCCGCTCGTCAGTCGTATGGGGAAGCGGACAACCCGTCCGTTGGAGCTAGTGCATAGCGAATCCGACTGTTGCGGTGGATGGAAACCGCATTCCTTTTGAAGTTTGGAATGGAAGAAAGCCAAACGTGAGTAATCTGCGTATTTTTGGGGCAGAATGTTTCGTCCATATCCCGAAGCAAAAGTGGGCAAAGCTAGATATAAAGATAGAAAAGGCCAACTTCGTGGGCTACGCACCAGGAGGAAATCGTGTTTGGAATGGCAGGAAAGTGTTCATTGCTCGAGACGTCGTATTCAACGAATGCAAGATGAGTGACACTAAGATGGACAAAGGCAATAGTGGTGAAGAAGAGCAGTTGATTGTGATCCAAAATCGTGTTGACCCACTGGCTCGTGTTGTCGTTGAAGAAGCTGGTAATATGCCGCAAAACCATGATGAACTTGAAGCTATCACTGAAGATGACTTGGAAGATACACTAATCGATGAAGTTGCAGGATAAGATCCGGATGAAACTGAAGTTCGCAGGAGTTGTAGAAGTTGTGCACCTACTATCTGACATGAGGATTACAATAGTTCGGCGTTTGCGTTGAATGCTGAAGAATACGTGGATAACATTCCAAGCGAAATAGCGGAGTTGAAGAAATGTGACGACTGACCGCTTTGGATGGAGGCAATTGACCCGTTCAAGTTCTGTTTCATTTCGTGGCTCTGAAGAAGTACGGACCTCAATAGGTTATGGGCGACAAGCAAAAAGAAGTGGCTGTTCACGGAATCCCTCAGTTTTCCGGAACCAGCTACGATACTTGGAAGTTCCGCGTGCAAGTCTATCTCGGAGCCTTGAAGGTGTGGGACACAGTGGTGAACAATGTTCAGGCGCAGACCGGTGAAGCATATGGTGAATTCGAAGCGACATTTCATATCCGTGGAAGTCCTGAAGCAACCAGTGTACATCGACGTAGCAAAGAATGGAGAATTCCTGGTGGCCAAGGAAGCAGGTGTCATCAGCGGAATGAGCAACCGTGGCGTGTTGATGAGTGCGAAAGATGTTCTGTACGTTCCGACTCTGAGGGAAAATCTCATGTCCGTGAAGAAGCTTACCAAGGCTGGTGTGGAGGTGCTCTCCAACGACAAACTGGTTACGCTGAAGATGAAAGGTTAAACGATTGCACAACACAGAAAGAAGCTCGATGTGAAGAGTCGCCAGTTATTTATGGTCGGATACGCACACAATGGTTACCGACTGTGGAAATGTTCCGGTCGAAACATCCGACGATGATGATGAAGTCCAATCTGGAGATGACCATGAAGATGCAGCGGATCGTGTCGTCTAGCGCTCCCTTCGTATTCAGATCTGGACTTGTCCTCCGGCCCTAGTGATGAGCAGTTCACGAGGCGCAGCGAACGAGAGCGCTGTTTTCCGGATAAGTTTCTGAATAATCTTACCGGATTCATTGCCAGTGCTGTCGGGCTTCACATCTCCTCAGACGTTCCCGAAACATTAAACGAAATCAGTGCTCGTGAGGATCGTGACCTGTGGTACCAGGCGGTGCAGGGCGAACTCAATTCCAAAAAGGTCAACGGTGTATGGAAGTTGACGACGTGACAAAATGGGAATTCCGGCTCAAAGAGGACGAGACCGCAAGACAGGTGCAACGTAAAGCGCGACTGGTAGTCAAGAAATTCCTGCAGCGTTCGGGGAACGACTTTGAAGAGCTGTCTACAGTTCGCGTGGTGTTGGCCGTTGCTGTCAATCATGGTTTTCACGTGCACCAGATGGATGTCAAAACGGCTTTCCTCTACGGAGTGCTGAAAGAGGACTTATACATGGAAGTACCCCAAGGCGTGAAAGCGAAACCTGGTATTGTGTGCAAGCTTCAAAGGTCACTGTATGGTTTAAAGCAAGCCCCAAGATGCTGAAACAACAGATTCAACTCAACGCTATTGAAGCTTAGATTTCACAGATCCAACCATGATTATTGCCTGTATGTGTACACCGTGGAAGGTGATGAAGTCTACCTGGTGCTCTACGCAGACGACCTTCTGATAGTCGGAAGGAACATCCGAACAATCGAAAAGTTGAAGCGCCGTCTTTCTGATGAGTTCGAGATGACCACCCAGACAACCAAAATGTATGTATAACGAAATCACCTGGAGGCTTTATATGTGCAAAATTTCACTTATAAGATGTCGCGAAAAGGCCTTCTACGTACAAAAGTGGAGGCGATATGCGTGCATATATCATGTGATGAATAATAACATACAATGCGAGTGTATAAATATTGTACCGAACCAATCTGTGATCTTATGCGACTTAACTTATGATAACAAATGTTGATTTGACAGCTCCTACGGATTGATGCGACTTACTTTGTACGAGTGTACGAGACGAAACAAAATGTATAAATGAACTCAGAAAAGAAGTGTTTTATGCGAGGAAACTCATCAAACTGACGAGTTTATCCACGGTGTTTTACGGGTTTGATGTAATTAGTATGAATAAACGAGTTGTAACGTGAACTTTCATGCGATTTTTGGTTGTCTGGGCAATTGTGGACCAACGAAGTTTTTCCTGGGGATGCGAGTGGAGTACGACCAGAACCGTGGTGAACTTAAGCTATCACAGGAAGCTGCTGTTACTAACATCCTGGAATTGTATGGCATGACCAATCCAATGGAAAAAGACTTCAGCTGAGCCGTGAGGGAAGCCGTACTGTGCAGCCATACCGGGAGTTACTAGGCAGTATAATTTACCAAATAGTGTGCGTGCGGCCGGACCTGTGCTGTCCTGTTGCCAACATGGGAAGGTTTTTCGAAAGATCTCTTTTTTTCAAACGATCTACCTCCAGCTCCAGTTGCTCAACAGTTGAAGAAGTTGGTCGTTGGTAGTCCATCAAACTTTATTCTCAGCTCACTTTGCTCCCTTCTTACCATCCATCGAATAATCTAGCTTTTCGTATAAGAAGTTGTGAAACTTCCACAGGACTGAAACGGCTGTCATCCACGAACAACTAGAGTGAAGTCAAAATGTTGGTGCTGAAGAAGGTGCTAATTTGACAGCTAACCCAAAAATATCCGGGCTAGCTTGAGTGGAGATAGCACGTCCAGCAATGTGGCTTCACTTGATCAATGTAGATCACTGTTGAATAAACGATTGGTTCGCTACAAATTGATAAGTAGTATGGATAAACCAGTGTTGCCAGAATTTCATTTTGTTTTAGTTGCTCGAAAAATGAATCTAATCAATCGAACTGATTGCTCATTTTGAACATTACACACATTACATTACTCTCTGGAATTACTTTCTTTACATTTTTGACTCCTTTATCAATTGTTTAATAGTCCGCTAATGGAAGTATGTTGTGAGATATTAATTGAAAGATTCATTCTTCTTTTAAGGGGGCAGGATCCGTCATTGATTTCTGAATTTTCAAAAGCAGTTTTGTTCGTTTAAAATCAAGACAATTTACCTGAAAATGTGTTCACTGTATTATATTCTTCAACCGAAACACAGTGAACACATTTTCACACAGTGAACACATTTGAACAGAAAAACTGCTTTTGAAGTTTCGATGATGACGATGATTACAATGACGAAGCGTTGAACGTTAAAGCGTCGCAGCAAATTTGTTCAGTGAAAAAGCGCCCTGCAGCTTGTTGAGATGTAAAAGAAAGGCAACATTCGAACGGATTGTTCTGGCTGACTTGCATTCATGCCCCGAGGAGTGAGCATTTCTCAACTCAATTATTCAAAACTTTATCTACGAAGCCGAACTTCCACAGTCCGAGTTCGACAACTAGTCCGGTCCAACAAACCCATCCCTATAATGTGCTCCACCAGTTTCTTCCAATGCAACCCAAATTCGTTGGAAAAGAGGAAAAAGTCGTTAAGAGGATTTGATTTGCCATTAAACTGACAGCTGTCGTCGTCATCGTCTTCGTCTTCGTTGTCCGATTCAACTAGCCAGTAAAGTTGTCTGGTAATCCATAAGACTGCGCTTAGTCCCAAGTGCATTCACATCAGCAAGAGAAGAAAAGCTAGAACAATATCTTGATCCCTGGCTTTAAACCCCCGGCTCAGCGTCAGCTTCTTTTCGTTGCTAGTGGATTTTTAATTCACCGGATGAAAAAAAAAAAGAAAACTTTGTTGACATTTTACTTCTGTGCTTGATGGCGATCAGCGTCTCGGCTATCGTCTTCCATCCTCTCGTCGTAGGAGGTCACCTCGAAGCTCTACAGCTCCGAGAATGAACTCTCCGGCTGCTGGAAGGTTATCGAAAATGGGAAATCTTTTGTGCGAAGAGTCCAACTCGCCGTCGTCGATTCGATTCGATAATGGGCCCTCCTCACGCTTGATGGCTATTAATGATTTTTCAAATCACCATCATGCCATGCATTCAAAACCGGGAAAAGAATAGGATGCTGATGAAAATGGCCATGACTCGGCCCGGAGATCCTATCCCTTGAGCGTTGGAAAGGAAAAAGGTTTTCGCGAGCATCGGAAAATTAAAATGCTTTTAGAGAAAAGCAGAAACTGCGTAATTTTTCCATGGAACACGTCAGAAATTGTAGAGGTGAATAACTGCTCTTGTTATAGATCGATTTTTAATTTTATATGGAGTATTTCAACCATTTTATTGGCGCATAAAACAGGCTACCCTTCGGAATGGCTGTTGGCAGGGGTCTTTTGTCTTTCCAATCCAAGTTCGTTTTATGTGTGTGCCTTATAATGGTTGCTTGTCTCTTATCTCGAAGCACTCACTTTGTGTCTCCCTTCCGCTGAATGCTTTCTGCCGAAGAAAAGGATATAACCAGCATGAATAGTGCTTTTCTTGTTCGGTTTTATGTGTAATGAAGCTATTAAGCTCGGGGCCCCCACTGCGGCGAAGCACGTTATAATTGAACAATAGTCGAAAGACGAAGACCGGCGGCGCAGTGCCTGAGGAGGAAATCGATATTCCTATGATAAAAAGGCGATTTTATGGTTGACACAGTTCTTGAATCGCCGTCCCAAGCGAACGAAATTAATGCTATAAAAAATGAGAAAATTCAGCACGTTTCATTTTCCTGATGGAATTTTAATTAATCCGGATGACTCGCTATCGTTCGCAGTCCTCGACGGCCGATTGATCCGCAAATACAGCCTCCCTGCAGAAAATAATTGAAACAATTCAACGTTCCCTTTCGTTGATGAAAATTCCAGCGGGTACACACCGCAAAGCCGAGCGGTGTCGAACTCTTTTGAAGTCACAGCTTGAAACTATACTCCCGAGTCAACGCTTTGGCTATAGCGCGTTGCATTTTTAGTCGGCAAACTTCCGCCCATGAATAATGAGCCGAGAGCTCCAAAGCCAGCTTAATTAAACTTCCTATCTGGAATTTCCTGTGCGGTTTTTCCATCTCATTCTGCGGTCACTTTCTACTTTATTCAGCGCCGCCGTCGTGTTCGTCAGAGTCAGGGCGCGTTCTTCACCTTTCTGTGCCTGAAACGGTGCCGTAGGAAGGGGAAATTTTGTGGCGAAGGCTCCTTGACGATATCTCGGGAGATACTATATCAGATACATCTCAAAGAATCCCTGGCAGAATATCAGAGTTCTCTCTGTTGAAATTTCTCGAAAAATCTTTGGACGAACTTTTGAGCATTGTTTAGTGATATTCCTGCAGGAATCCACAAAAAAATTTCTGGATTTTGATGGATTTGCTACTGAAAGATTGCTATATGAACCCCTGGTATTATTGCTGGAGCAAATCTTTGATGAATTATTGTAATTCTTGTAATCTGCAAACAGACCCCCTGGGAAGGTAACTCAGGGAGTGTAGGGATGCCGCACCAACGATCGCTGAATTGCTCAAGTGATGTACAGAGTCGTTACCTTTGGCCTCAGACCCCCATTTCCCCGGAGCCCCCTCACGGTATGCTTCGCTATTTCCTCCACACCAGCACAATTGGGGCACGCAGGAGATTCTGAGTGCCCGAAACTATGCAGGTAGTGTCTATAGCAACCATGTCCTGACAGAAACTGTGTCAGGTGGAAGTTGGGGAAATGATGCACACGGTATCTTTAGATAACGTCCGGTGCTTTCCAACCGCTTTAGATCTCTGCTCGTTCTAAGCGCTTTTGACCTGATTGGTCCTTCATACCTTGGTATGGATAGCGCCACGCTTGCCAGTAGCTTGCGTTTGCTAGCAATTACAGCAGAGCAGTTAGACATCATCCTCGAAAGCACCGATCTAGCCCTAGATGCCGTATTACAGGGATATTCAAGGTGGCTAGCGAAGCTGAGCCTGTCATCGATCTTCACCCCAAGATGCCTAAGGAATCGCTTGGACTCTATGGTGTAATCACCTACCGAGATAAGCGACCGTTACTCGGTTTAGTGGTTGTTGACCACCACCACCTAAGTCTTGTGACGGGCCAGTCCTAGTTTCCTAGACTGCATCCATTCCTCAACTACGGAGATATAGTGCGCTACTGTCAACTCTACTTCCTCCATCGATTTGCCATAGACCACTAGGGTGATATCGTCGGCGAAGCCAACAATCTTAACCTTTCAGTCGTCGCGTGGTTGACCACAATGTTGTACAAAATACAAAAGCGCGACGACTGAAGAGTGATTCCAAGCAACAGCACCAAAATTTGGTAAATTTTTTAATTCATTTTTTTCTATTGAGCTGAAACTTTGCACAGTTTTCCAGTTCCATCTAAATCGTCATTTTCCGATATCAAATCTTCAAGTTGAGTCACGACTAACTTTTCAAAAGGATGTATGTGAAAATGGTTCAAAAATATTCAAAAAGCTGCACAGCAAAAACGGTTCGTTCGATTGTTAGACAACTAAAGAAACAAAGTTAGACAACTAAATAAAGATTCCAAAAAAAATACACACAGTAAAAAAAAATCATTTGCATTAAAAAACATAATTTTTGACACAAAAACTCAAATATCTCAAAACCCTATCGGAATACCAACGTAATTTTTTGAGTGAAAACGGTCCATTATATTAGCTATCTACCATAAAAATGGTGATGGTAAACCAATAAACAAAAAAGTAATGACATTTCAAACATGTCACAATTTTCACATTTAGTAGAAAAAAAAAATTTTTTTCGGTGTAAATTAGGCTGATACAAATATTAATTTTCTTTTATGTCACCCCCCCCCCTTCAAAAATTCAAAAATTTTGAAGGGGAGAAAAAAAAAGATTCATCATTTTTTTGACATCAGTTAGTTTATTTTTTAATTTTTAGAGTAAAAACCAGGTAAAATAATGATCCAGATGATGATTGGAAAAAGTTTTACAACAATCGTTAAAAATTAAAAATTCGAAAAAAATAACTTTTTTTCATTTTTATTTTTTTGTTCCTTATTTATTTTTATCCCCCCCCCTCGTACCTTCCAAGTGGTCTCGGATATAAAAGAAAATTAATATTTGTATCAGCCTTATTACGGGAACCGCAGTTTGTTGCTGATTTTATTGTTAAGGGCCTTGCGTGAATTAAACAAGTCGTTTTCATGTATTCATTAGTATTATGTATATTATATGTATTATATGTATCCGAACAAGATCGTAGATAGCAATTTGATGTTGTATTTTCACACAAAAGACTACCAGTTAACATTTTAATATCCTTTGATAAATTGATTCTTTTCAAACTATGTAAGATTAGGTTAATATTTTCGTGTGTTGTGCACACACAAACATTATGTGTTCCTGAATTGGATAGAAGCTTGCATTGCCTTGGACGAAGGCTTGCAAATGAGGAAAAACCTACCTTAATATTTTCGTTAATTTCCTTGAAGCGTGTATACGCTTCTTTCAAAGTAGTCATCATTAATCGTTTTTGGATTGCTTGACGCTTTCCATCTTTTTTTACAGATACATAATCTTTTTGGCCAGGCATAGCTCTACTTACTTCATCGTCTTCAAAATATTGAATTATTTTTGCTTTTGTCTCATCTGTTAATGAAGTACTCGACCTAGCATTTTTGGTTGCAAGACAGTTATTTTTGAATTGTTTTGCCTCTTTTGCTGTATTTCTATTGGTTTTGAACTCATCAATGGCGTCTTGAATAGACCACGAGCTTGGCAGCATCGACAAAATCAATAATTTTTCTTTCCTTGTCGTGGCTAGATTCGAGAACCTTTCCTTCATATTCATAATTACCTTATCGTAGTCTGTATTTTCCACATCCTCAGGTCCTAATTTGAAGAGGTTTCTTCGTACAGCTTCGTTGATTTCACGGTATTTTTTCTCGGGATAATTGACGTAACCCATCTTCGTCCATTTAATCGGAGTCACTTTTATTCCAGCTATCCCTTCGTTGAAGCGTTCGATGTTGACCTTCTGGATGCACTCATCTTCTGATTGATTTGTTGAAACAGATGTCGCTGATGGTACCGTGACAAGACTATCTGCACTTGGTACTTCTGGTAACTCCTCAGTTGTTGTCGGTGCATCTAGTAATTCCTCAGTTGTTGTTGTTTTCGAACTTCCTGCAACCTGATCCACCGATGATGTACAGATTGCCCGTTTGTCAACGTTTAAACGGCAGGACGTACAAATGCGTAAATTTGTATTCAATGTAGACATTGGAGCATATCCAGCCGCGTTCAGTTTATCTATGGTGCTTTCGGTGAGATTTCGTAGCTCTTTCGAACACTTTATTTCTGCAAACGGCCTGCAACAGTTGAGAAAGCGACTACTCATGTTGCTCGTTAGATTTTAATAAACAAAATCACTTTTAAGTTTTTACTGACTAGTTTGGCGTCGTTTGCTTGACTGAAGAAAAATTTTACAATTAAATCTTTTATAACCATAGTGGTAGTATATTTTTAGCTTTTTCGTGAGTATGTTCATGGTATGTACCTATCATGTTTTTGATGTTGTTGAAGTTACTCGCTTTCTCCCAAATATGATTAACAAAGTCTATTCTCTACCAAGGCGGGTCTATACCCAGGTGTAATCAGATTTTAACTTTGTGGAGAAAACCAGCGCCGAGAAAATCGACCTGCTTTACGTATACTAGATCACCTGGGTATATACCCGCCTTGTTCTCTACGAGGTAAACTTTTTACAGGTAAACTAGTCGTATACCTGTATAGAAAACTTTTTTTGTAGCTTTTGTCTTCAATATTAGATTTCTTATAGGTTTCTTTTATCAAAAGGTTTCAACACTATTGAGAGAATTTTTCTTCAGTTACGTACAATAAAAAATATGACACTATCAAGACTTTAGATCACAACACTGGATCGCGTCTAACTTTCTAATAGATGCTATAATAGTTATGAATAATTAAATAAAATATCATGAAAACAACTTGTCAACCTCATGTGGTACCCTTAACAAAAAATTCAGCAACAAACTGCGGTCCTAAAAAAAAATAACAATGAAAAAAAAAAATTTTTTTTCACTAAGTGTCAAATTTGTGAAATATTTGAAATGTCATAACTTTTTTGTTTATTGGCTTACTATCACCAAATTTTTATGGTAGATAGCTAATATAATGGACCGTTTTCCCTCAAAAAATTACGTTGGTATTCCGATAGGGTTTTGAGATATTTGAGTTTTTGTGACAAAAATGATGTTTTTTAATGCAAAAAAAAAATTTTTTTTACTGTGTGTATTTTTTTTTGGAATCTTTATTTAGTTGTCCAACTTTGTTTCTTTAGTTGTCTAACAATCGAACGAACCGTTTTTGCTGTGCAGCTTTTTGAATATTTTTGAACCATTTTCACATACACCCTTTTGAAAAGTTAGTCGTGACTCAACTTGAAGATTGGATATCGGAAAATGACGATTTAGATGGAACTGAAAAACTGTGCAAAGTTTCAGATATTTTTGAAATGGTCGATCAGAATCGACTTGCATGCCTCCGTGGAATCCCTCAAGTGTTAACACTACATCGCATTCCATAACATCGGGCCCAGGATTGAACCTTGATGTACTCCCGCAGTAATTCGAACGCTTTCCTGCCCCTCCTCTATGTCATACAGTAGAATCCTACCATCAAAATAGCTATCTAGACAGCCGCGCAGTAACGGATGCCGCTCCTCTGCTGCTCGATTGCCAAATCAGCTGTCTGAACGACCAAACTGGATAGCGTTCAGAGTAGTTTTACCTTCCCTAAATCCAAACTAGTTGTTAGACAGGCCAGCCTTCTTCTTCTTTCTGGCGTTACATCCCCACTGGGACAGAGCCTGCTTCTCAGCTTAGTGTTCTTATGAGCACTCCCACAGTTATAATCTGAGAGCTTACTATGCCATGATCATTTTTGCATGCGTATATCGTGTGGCAGGTACGATGATACTCTATGCCCTGGGAAGTCGAGAAAATTTCCAACCCGAAAAATCCTCGTCCGGTGGGATTCGAACCCACGACCCTCAGCTTGGTCTTGCTGAATAGCTGCGCGTTTACCGCTACGGCTATCTGGCAAGCCCCCCCCCCCTTCTTCCGTGTACAGAATCCTGTCGAGAATCAACCTTTCCAACAATCTACTCATTGTATCTAGTAGAAAGATGGGTCTATACGCGAACGGGTCATTTGGTGGTGACCCGTCGGCGTATAGACCAATATGCTTGATCGACACGGCAGGGAAGGTGCTCGAGAAGATCATCTTCAACATACTGTTGAGGTACACCGAGGGTGTAGCACTCCAGCGTAAGAGGAAGGGGGATTCGCTACTGCGCAGTAGTGACTCTGGATGTAAGGAACGCATTCAATAGTCAGAGCCGTAGCGTGGCCTCACGGCGCCCTTGGCGATCCTCCCTTTGGGCGCCCCCAAGTCAATTTCGTTTTCATGATGCAAGTTTGTATGTGATTTTCGTAAAGCTTCCTAAGTAAAGTGGATTTAGAGTGGGAAGGGCTCCACGTATGTCGATTTAATGTTATAAGTTATAACATCAATATGGCTCTAGAGGTGCTCTTCCTCACTTTAAATTAAGTTCAACTGTAGTTATACAGTAATGCTATTCATAACTTTATACATTTCTGGGTGGGGAACGTACTGGTCATCTGATATGAACCCTTCTTTATTTGATTGGCGGTTTTTTTGAGTTTTAGCGTCTTCAGCATTTTTGGCAATATGTGCATAGTCCAGAATGACCAAATACCTCCTTCTTTTGGTTGCTTATTGTTCTTTCTAATTCACCATCTTGCCAATGTTAACTACTATAGCACCTATTTGAACAGCCCCGGGAAATGGATCATTCGGGGAAATGGCATTCGGGGAAAAGTAGCACAATCCGCTGGACCATTTGTTTCATTTTTTTTAAAGTATTTATAACAATTTTACACATTCATTTCAAAAACAATTGCAGAGGCTTTTAAACAAAACTTTTTTTAGTTGTTTTTCCAAGAGCCTCCCAATAAATGAAAGCAAATTAACCTAATCCTTTAAATAAAGTTAAATAAAAAAAGCTTTTTTTCATTTTTTTTGTAGTTGGTGGAATCAGAGCAAATTGTTAGATTTTTTTGTTCGTGGAAATATTGTTAAGAAATTCAATTCCTAAATAGTAGCATGTTAAAATTGGAAATTATTTTATTAATTGATAAAAAGCGATAGAATACAAGTAGAAATAGGTGCCAATTTTTAAACACTGTCCACTCAATAACCTTTTCTCAGTGATGTTTGTGTAAGTAATTCACTAAAGGAATGTTGCAACAGGTCTAGAGCACCCGACAGGTGTGAGGTGATTTAAAATTTGATGGTAATATATCATCTCCTCTTAATCAAAAATTATAGAAAAAAATAAATAAACGATTGTTAGTCGTGTCCATACTAGGGAAAAAAATATTCTTTTTAACTCATGTTTGTACTTCACTGACATAAAATGCTCTGAAAATGTTGTTCAGGATTCTGTGAAAGTTTATATTTTTTGAATATTTTGACGAGCTGTTCAGAATTTATAAAAAAAAAATCCTCCCAAAACTCACTTTGCATCATGTAAAAGGCTTGTTCAGGATTTCCTGTTATAACTATGGACCATACTCTGAGAACTCTGGGAAAGAATATGGGAATTTTATTCAGGATTTTGTGAAAATTCAGTCTGTGATTCATTATGAAAAGTAAAGATATTACGCAATAACTTTCGTTCGCATTCGACAGAATTTTTGTTTGGGTTGTGTTTTCAAAATGTCTTCATAATCCTCTTCAAGTTTGAATATTTCCTTATCAGTATGAACCTCTAATTCAACAGAAGTTATAAAGACTATTGAAAGAACAAGAAAGATCACTTAAAGATTCAGCAAGTAACCATTCAAATTAAAATGTTGAAATTGAAATTAATGTATGGGAATCATTCACAATATTATGCAATTATTGAAAGCGATTCAGAAACCAAAACCAATAATAGAATTGCGTTAAGGAACTTCCTTTGCAATTGTGATTTAAGAGGCGCCCTTATTAAATAAATCTCCACCTCGTTTAACGCATTTTGGCGCCCCCCAAAGGCTGGCGCCCTTGGCGGGTGCCAACCTGGCCAACCGCACGCTACGGCACTGTCAATAGTGCTAGTTGGGCGGCTATTGCTGATGCGCTCCTGCGTCTGGGGATACCCGATTACCTGTACAAGATTCTCGGAAGTTACTTCCAGAATCGGGTATAAGTCTATGACACAGAGGTGGGTCGGAAGTGCTTTCACATAACCTCAGGAGTCCCGCAAGGTTCCATCCTGGGTCCGGTGTTATGGAATGTCATGTACGACGAGGTGTTGAGATTAAAATTCCCGGTGGGTGTGGTCATCGTTGGCTTTGCCGACGATATTACGCTGGAGGTCTACGGTGAATCGATCGAAGAAGTGGAATTGACTGCAGCCCACTCGATCGCAATTGTGGAGGAGTGGATGAGCTCCAGGAAACTGGAATTGGCTCACCACAAAACTGAGGCGGTTGTTGTCAACAACCGAAAGTCGGTGCAGCAAGCGGTGATCAGTGTAGGCGACTGCACGATCACTTCGAAGCGCTCCGTCAAACACTTGGGGGTGATGATCGACGACAAGCTTACCTTCGGTAGCCATGTCGATTATGCCTGCAAGAGAGCCTCCACAGCTATTGTGGCACTGTCCCGGATGATGTCCAATAGCTCTGCGATGTACGCCAGTAAGCGTAAGCTTCTGGCCAGTATCGGCTCGTCTATACTGAGGTATGGTGGCCTGGCTTGGGGCACGGTATTAAGTACTGACAGCTACCGTAGCAAGCTGGAGAGTACATATAGGCTAATATGCCTGAAGGTTGCGAGCGCGTACCGTACCGTGTCACACGATGCACTCTGCGTTATCACCGGTATGGTGCCTATTGGTATCCTTATCATGGAAGACATAGAGTGCTTCGAAAGGCGCGCACAAGAGGCATACGCAGGACTGCCAGACTGGCCTCTATGGTCAAATGTGGGGACTCACAGGTTGATTCCGAGGTTAGATATCTGGGTCAATAGGCGCCATGGGGAACTAACATTCCACCTGACACAGGTCCTTTCGGGCCATGGTTGCTTTAGACAGTATCTACATCGTTTCGGTCATGCGGGTTCTCCCGAATGTCCAGTTTGTGCAGGTTTAGAGGAAATGGCGGAACACGTTTCGTTCGTGTGCCTGCATTTCCGCACAATGCGTGACCGCATATTTGCCACATGCGGTGGGGGCACAACTCCGGACAATCTGGTTCAGAGGATGTGTGAAGACGAGTTTGACTGGAATGCCATTTCATCGGCTATCACCCACATCGTCTTGGAATATCAAAAGAGGTGGCGAGTGGACTCGAGGAGTGGCTAGTGCAGACGCTAAACAACAGGTGGTCCAAGGGTTCGCAGTCGGCTACGTAGGTCATACCGGAGCCCTACGGTCGAAATCGACCTTTACAGCGATTAAGTGGACGCGGGGAGAACATCCTGGTAGCGTTGCTGTCGTGGCGCCGGCCTACTGGGTCGGATACGAGCCTCTGGTTGTTCGGGGCAGGTGGAGGCCCCTTCGTCAGCAATCCCAGCTGGTGCTAGCTGATAGGGCTTGACCTTCAGTAGGTCAAATTGCGAAGCCCGCAGTATCAGTTCTTGATATCTGCGGTGCAGCTGAGCGCGGGCGTTGTGGTCGACCCTGCCCGCTTTCAGCAGACAATGGGAGGTAAGGACCACCTGGGAATCTGGCAAAGCGCCAGCATGCTACCTTGGTGGACCCCCCTAAGCGTGTCATCGTTGTTCGTTGCTGCATGGCTACGCAGCTAACCTTGAGGATGCGATGTGCAATAGCCCCTCTCCGAAGCAATGCCTTCTTGGTGGTCCCGGAAGGGTTTGGCGGCAATGGGAATGGTTTAGTGGGTCGGGGGTGTAGTCCTGTTTATTGCTTGTATGTAGTAAATGGTCCCCAACCCCACACTCGCGGACCTTGGTCCGGAGTCTGTTGAGCAGATTATCCCCCCATTGCTAAAAAGAAAAAAAAAACATCAACAGTGGTCGGTTTTATTCCAGTTGCGTAATTTTTACAATTAGAGCCTTATAAATAAAAATAAACATTTACAATGCATATTTTTCTTCATTAAAGCATATTTCACATTTTCGTGAATGCATGGATTGGTAATTTGCAGTATTTTTGCAAAACATTACCTTCCGAATACCTTAAGTAAGCTTCTGCCAAAAAATTTGAAAACTGCTTGATGTGAAAAACTGCACTCGTTTTGAAATAGCAGTATGATAAAATCGTGCCCATACTTTCTGGGACACCTACTTTCCGGTATAAATCTTGTTCCTAATCGTCCAAAAGATCACTGGCTACACTTTTAGATTCGAAAGTCTGTTCTCAAACAAGTTCTTGCATAATCTTAATCGTTGAACTCAAAACATGACAGAGCATTTGTTCATAAGCTTAAGTGCGTATAAATATTTTTCATAAACCTTTGGGAGATTACTGGCACGGTGAATGGCTGGGCATGGAGTACCATTGGTACCTCGCGTACCTGCAGGAATAAAATAGACCCCTTTGTGCGGTTCTTAGCCTCTTGCCCAGCAACTCCTATCCCTACCTCCTCGTGGTACTAGCCGGGGTACGAGTAACCTTGTAACCTTGGGGAAGATCGGGTAACCAACCGCCGGTGGAAACTTTGGTCGTATGCTGACAGGGAAGTGGGGTTTGCTTTTGCTTTTGCTTTTGCAAACCTGGAGCGTCTGTACTCCATGTTAGGAGCGGCTCACAACAGCGTCTGTTCCCCATGTCAGGGGCGGCTGATCATCGTCCGAGTGCCAAAGAAGGACTTCAAGCTAAACTGCGCACTATGGCCCTCCGAACATTTAGGGAGAATGGTCCTCCAGAAATCTAGGGGGTTGGTGTCAGGCCCTGCAAGCCAACCGTAAAAACACATCAGCACAGGAACGTCAACGAGAGAATACGGACCGGAACAATCAGCAAAGACCACAGCGACGAAAATGGACTAGCGAATGGAAACTCGGTACGTGGAACTGCAAATCTCTCAACTGCATCGGAAGCACACGCATACTCTCCGATGTACTGAAGGTCCGCGGTTTCGACATCGTAGTGCTGCAGGAGGTGTGCTGGACAGGTTCGATGGTGCGAACATTTAGAGGTAATCATACCGTCTACCAGAGCTGCGGCAAAACACGTGAGCTGGGAACAGCTTTTATAGTGATGGGTGATATGCAGAGGTGCGTCATCGGGTGGTGGCCAATCAACGAAAGAATGTGCAAGTTGAGGCTCAAAGGCCGGTTCTTCAACTTCAGCATCATAAACGTGCATAGCCCTCACTCCGGAAGCACTGATGATTACAAGGACGCATTTTACGCGCAGCTCGAACGCGAGTACGACCGCTGCCCAAGCCACGACGTCAAGATCATCATAGGAGACTTAAACGCTCAGGTTGGCCAGGAGGAGGAGTTCAGACCGACGATTGGGAAGTTCAGCATCCACCGGCTGACGAACGAGAACGGCCTACGACTGATAGATTTTGCCGCCTCCAAGAACATGGCCATTCGCAGCACCTACTTCCAGTACAGCCTCCCGTATCGATACACCTGGAGATCACCACTGCAGACGGAATCACACGTCGACCACGTTTTGATCGATGGACGGCACTTCTCCGATACTACCGACGTCAGAACCTATTGTGGCGCTAACATTGACTCCGACCACTACCTGGTGATGGTGAAACTGCGCCATAAACTATCCGTCATTAACAATGTACGGTATCGACGCCCGCCTCGGTATAACTAGAGTTACTGTGCACGTGCTGTTGCCTTTGGTGCAGGAGCCTCATTGCTTGCAAGCACACGGGAGCGCTGTACATTGTGAGACCTTTTTTGGTGCGCCTCATTTTTCTTGAGATGTGTCTCACTGCGGTCTCATGCGCTCCGTCACATGTGCTGTTTAAAATTCAGCGCAATAATTGAAGTGATTACAAAAGTTTTCAACGAGGATCGAAATTGTAACTCTTGGATCGCGAGTCTTCGACCATATCATGTAGGCCATCTAGACACCTGTATAATAAGACGATAATAGTTGTAGAGGCTTTTCGTTACTAAGCAGTTGTTTCACAACTTGGATACCAATGGCGAGCCGTAGCGCCGAGCAGCGCATGCGACGAGTCTCCCGAGAGCACATCACCTAGCGCGCGCTTTCAGAATTTTCGTGAGCCTCCGTCTAGCGCAGCACACTAGGATTCCGATGAGCTGGGAGACGGTATGGGTGGAGGCTCGTCAGTACATTTATGTGCTCCTGAGAAATATATAACTCTAGGTATAACCTAGCGCGACTGGCCCAACCGAACGTCGCTGCCGCATACGCGCAGCATCTCGAGGTAGCGTTGCCGGAAGAGGGCGAGCTTGACGAAGCCCCTCTTGAGGACTGCTGGAGCAACATAAAAGCAGCCATCAACAATGCAGCCGAGAGCATCGTCGGGTACGTGGAAAGGAGGGCATGTGACGATTGGTTCTACGAAGAATGCAGGCAGGTTTTGGAGGAGAAGGATGCAGCGCGGGCTGCATTGCTGCAGCAAGGAACGCGACAAAACGTGGAGCGATATAAAAGAAAACGGAAGCAGCAAACTCGCCTATTCCGGGACAAAAAGCGCCGCCTGGAAGAAGCGGAATGTGAAGAAATGGAACAGCTGCATCGTTCACAAGAGACGCGGAAGTTCTACGAGAAGCTTAACGCATCCCGAAAAGGCTTCGTGCCGCGAGCCGAAATGTGTAGGGATAAGGACGGAAGCATCTTGACGGACGGACGTGAGGTGATTGAAAGGTGGAAGCAGCACTACGATGAACACCTGAATGGCACGGAGAACACAGGCGCAGAGGGTCACGACAGCGGAGGAAGTGGCTACGTCAGCACGGCGGATGAAGGAAACCAACCTGCCCCCACATTGAGGGAAGTTAAGGATGCTATCAACCAGCTCAAAAATAACAAGGCCGCTGGTAAGGATGGTATTGGAGCTGAACTCATCAAAATGGGCCCGGAGAGATTGGCAGCCTGTCTGCACCGGCTGATTGTCAGAATCTGGGAAACGGAACAGCTGCCGGAGGAGTGGAAGCAAGGGGTCATATGCCCCATCTACAAGAAGGGCGACAAACTGGAATGTGAAAACTATCGTGCGATCACTATCCTGAATGCCGCTTACAAAGTGCTATCCCAGATTATCTTCCATCGTCTATCGCCAATAATAAATGAGTTAGTGGGAAGTTATCAAGCTGGTTTCATCAACGGCCGCTCGACAACGGACCAAATCTTCACTGTACGGCAAATCCTCCAGAAATGCCGTGAATACCAAGTCCCAACGCATCACTTGTTCATCGATTTCAAAGCGGATTATGATAGCATCGACCGCGAAGAGCTATGGAAAATCATGGACGAGTACAGCTTTCCCGGGAAGCTCACAAGACTAATAAGAGCAACGATGGACGGTGTGCAGAATAGCGTGAAGATTTCGGGTGAGCATTCCAGTTCGTTCGAATCCCGCCGGGGACTTCGACAGGGTGATGGACTTCCGTGCCTGCTGTTCAACATCGCGCTAGAAGGTGTCATGCGGAGAGCCGGGTTCAATAACCGAGGTACGATTTTCACAAGATCCAGCCAATTTGTTTGCTTCGCGGATGATATGGATATTGTCGGCAGAACATTTGGAACGGTGGCAGACCTGTACACCCGCCTGAAACGTGAAGCGACAAAAGTCCTGGTGGTGAATGCGTCAAAAACAAAGTACATGCTGATTGGCGGAACCGAGCGCGACAGAGCCCGCCTGGGAAGCAGTGTTACGATACACGGGGATACTTTTGAGGTGGTTGATGAATTCGTCTACCTCGGATCCTTGTTAACGGCTGATAACAACGTTAGTCGTGAAATACGGAGACGCATCATCAGCGGAAGTCGCGCCTACTATGGGCTCCAGAAGAAGCTGCGGTCGAGAAAGATTCACCTCGCACCAAATGTACCATGTACAAAACGCTTATAAGACCGGTGGTCCCCTATGGACATGAAGCATGGACCATGCTGGAAGAAGACCTGCAAGCACTTGGAGTGTTCGAACGAAGGGTGCTTAGGACGATCTTTGGCGGAGTACAGGAAAACGGTGTGTGGCGGCGGAGAATGAACCACGAGCTCGCTAGGCTCTACGGCGAACCCAGTATCCAGAAGGTTGCGAAAGCCGGAAGGGTGCGCTGGGCAGGGCATGTTGCAAGACTACCGAACAACAATCCTGCAAAGATGGTGTTCGCGTCGAATCCGGTTGGCACAAGAAGGCGAGGAGCACAGCGAGCGAGGAAGCTTGATCAGGTGCAACAAGATCTGGAGAACGTGGGCCAAAATCGAAGTTGGAGAGACACAGCCATGGACCGAGTAAATTGGCGTAACATCGTTAACGAGGTTTTATCAAATTAATTGATGTAACACCAACTAAATAAAATAAAATAAAGCATCAATTTTTGATTTACTACGAATACGGCAATTTGAGGATGTTTCCGAGGAAACTGCTGCAGTGCCGTCGGGATGCTATAACAGCATAATGCTCATCTTGTACATCCCTTGCCAAGACAGCAATTTCATATAGCCTATTTCCCAGATCAAAAAGCGAAGAATATGAAAAGGAGGAGCATCATCTGCTATTCTAAGGGTATAACGCATATCTTCTTCGTTGAATTCGGTTTCATCAGTTTCTTTTTACCTTTCTAGCGTGACGGACATAAAAGTGTCAACTGAATGCAACTGATCATGATGGCATCACCAGAAAACGGTACAATTTTGTTTTGTAGAAAAATCATAGATCGTATCACCAACCATTGGTGACTCCCAGATCCTTACCTTTTTCCACTAACCCAATTTCCTTTCCATGACAAATGTGGAGATGCAGAAGATTTTTCGGTCTCTAATAACAATGGTTGGGTAACTAACATTCCTTCCCTTCCCCGATGACCGTAAGGACGAGGCCGGCGCCGTTATTGACTTTTAAATTTTGAGCCATCGATTTATGTACATTGAGAATGATTAGTTAATCCCAAGCCTCATTTATTAAATCTCTGTACATTTCCGATTGTTCTGGTCAATCACGGAGCAGCAACTCCGAATTGTACGGTCTATGTTCATGCTTGACTACTCCTACAAAATCCTTTCAAGGCCAAACTACTTTATGGGCATGAAACCTTGAGTATTTTCGAGAAGGACTTGCAAACTTTTGGTAGTTTTTTAACGCTGATCGCATAGGGCTGCGAGCTAACCAAACTTTACGGCCATCCCAGTATTCAAAAAATGTCAAAAGCAGAAACAGGGGTAATGTTGCAAGAACGTTGTAAATTAAGTTCAAGACTGGCCCGTTTAAGTCTCCATCATGTCCCGAAGCAACTACGTCACTGTAATTGCACCATTGAAATGTAATCGTTTCGCGTTTCATTCACCCAAGCTCAAAAGAACAATTTATCTTTTCGGCTGCGGGTAAAAATAGGGGCTCGGGCAAGACGTCGCTGCTCTGCCCGGGGTCAATTTAATTGCCTGGCTCTTTTAGAAAATTAATATTTCGTTCCTTCTACCGGCTGCCAAGATAAAGCCTTTCGTGTCGAATTCCGGCGGCGGCAAAACCAGCAGGAAATTGCCGAACGAAACGAGATTTGGGCGCCCGCGTTCCAGCTGAATAATTCCCTGACACGATAGACTCCGCTGGAAAGCCATGAACTGGTCACGTCAGTGTTACTGTGCTAGATTAGATTGTATTTAGCCTTCTCGGAGCACCGGGCCATTAAAGTGGGACATCACAGTATCAACCCAAATGGGCAAACCATGCTGCCTTGATGAAACTATGCGACAAGAGACGGCAGTAATGCGATAACCAGCAGGGGGACCTTGACTAAATTAAATCTCCCCATCAATTGGCCGACGATACGATGGCGTGAAACAATATATTCTTCTAACATTGCCACTCTCGACTTGAATGACAATCCACCCCCAGCCTCGATATCTTGCCATGTTTAATATGTCGAAACTGTAAGCGCAGCCGTAAACAACGATAAAGCAGAACGAGTCATATAATAAAATCACGAAGTGCCATCAGCTCAGCCACATCCATATCTCTAGGGCGAATCGACCAGCTCAAAACAGCTGACACTTGGCAATCTCGTTAGCAATTGGGATCTCTCTTCAATTCGCCTCGCCTCGCAATGCCATCCACGCCTTCGGTCGGAGGAACATCGCAACATATCAACCCGATGTTTATTGCACTTCGACAACGAGGACGACGACGACGACGACGACGAGAGATGCTGAAGGAACTCCTCATCGCTGTTCGGTTCAATTGGAGCGTAAAGTGCTGCTCGTGTTGCTCACTCACTGTCTGTCTGTCTAAGCCCCGTCTGTCTATGCGCGCTTTAGCCAGTTAGCCGAGCTGTGCTGTTATTGCTGCTGTTGGTGCGCACCTAATGAGCTCTGCTGCCAATGCCGATGCCGCCGTTGGCTAAGTTACAGAAAGACCAACAGCATAGCGAAGCGAAGAGATACAGATTGGGATGGAAATAGACACTTGAACGAACAAGCGGTGGTAGGGAAGAAGCGAGGTGGCATGCAGGCAGCAGTATAGTAGCGCAAACAATTATCAGCAATCGGTGAGTGATATCATTTTTCATCTCTCGGCTTCAAGATGTTGAATGTGCCAGACAGCTGACGCAGTTCGCTTTGGCCACGAGTGGTTTGGGGCACTTGATGGCTCTTCTCGAACGGTTTTACGTTTGCGGAGATTGATTGCGCGAGGGGAACAGATAGGAGATTCCTGATTTATCGCGATGCAGCGATGGAATTTTGTGTTGCACTCCATAGGGGCGAGATGGCTTACCCTGGACCCGGTGGAAACAGTATTTCTAAAAATTAAAGATTGCATTCTTTAAATTTTCCGTAGTTTAAGTTTTATTCACTTTGTGAGCCATTTTGAATTTATCAAACAATACTGTCATTATAGATCCATCACTGATTTGCTCACAAATATCTCAGCTAATATCAACGAACAAGATGCAAACGAGAGCGATTCTGCGGATATCTAATCGACAGTTATTTATTACATCTCAGTCTCAATATAACTGGCATTATCTAGAGAGAGAAAAATCTTTTTTTTTTTCGACATTTCACTTATTTTTATTTATTTATTTATTTATTTATTTGGTGGTGTATTCATCTGACAATATTGTGTGTCTTAATGAATCTATAGTTAGAGTATAAACGTCATTATTAAATAAAATCTATGTTATGATACATTTGATTGAAAATGTTCATCATTGATCGAATTGGCTCGTTCGAATCGTAGGCGTGGAATCGTCGTGGTAAGCAAAAGAAATCATTGGAGCGGAGCGTATATGCTGGCACGTTTATATCTAACGATCCCAGTAAGTTAGGAGCATCAAGTTCCCCAGTCAGGACCTTCGAGATGAACACAGCCTTAGCATTTTCTCTGCGTAGTTGTAATGGTTCGATTTGCAGAAGCTGGCATCTAGCTTCGTACGGAGGCAGGTTCACAGCATCATTCCAAGGGAGCAACCGTAAAGCAAATCTTAAGAATTTGCGCTGCACAGCTTCAATTCGGTCAATCATTGTTGCATGATAGGGATTCCAAACAATAAAGGATGATTCCAGTATAGGACGGACCAGACCTACATACAATGATTTAAGAGTGTATGGGTCGCGAAATTCCTTCGTTATTTTGGACATAAATCCTAGTTGACGACGAGCTTTTTTCACGATTTCCTCGTAATGATACTTAAAGGTGAATTCGGTGTCAAGAATAACGCCCAGGTCACGTATAAAGTCAACTCGTGAAAGAAATTCTTCACCGAACGCATACCTGAACATGATCGGTTGTTTCTTACGATGGAAACTAATGATAGAGCATTTAGGAACACTGAGTGTCATTTTGTTTGCCCCACACCACTCAATAAGCCGGTCAAGAAGCGATTGTAACTCGTAACAGTCAGAAATGTGCTCAATAATCTTGTAAATCTTCATATCATCGGCGTAAAGTATGCAGAAGTCTTCACCGAGAACTAAGACGACATCATTGATGAAAAGGGAAAACAATAATGGGCCAAGGTTACTCCCTTGAGGTACACCTGAACCGATCGAGAACCAGCTGGAGACAGATGAGCCAATTTTGACCGCGAGTTTCCTGTCACACAGGTATGATTTGAACCAAGCTACGAGCTGAACAGAAACACCAAGCTTCTCTAGCTTTGCCAGTAAAATCGAATGGCTAACACGATCGAAAGCTGCTTTCAAATCAGTGTAAACAGTGTCTATCTGTTTGCCACGTCCGATATTTTTCACACAAAGTGACGAAAATTCCACTAAGTTAGTAGTAACATTTCGTCCCGGGAAAAAGCCATGCTGTTTCCCACTGATGTACTGCTTTACACGAGAAAACATGTAGCTGGACACTACTATTTCCAACAGTTTTGAGCAAGCACATAAAGAAGTGATTCCTCGGTAGTTTCGGACATTATTTTTGTCATTCTCTTTGTGCACCGGAAACATGAACGATGACTTCCACAGTGTTGGAAAACGAAATTGCTGCATTGACATGTTGTAGATGTGCAGAAGAGGTACAATTAGTCCCGTGAAACATTTCTTCAGGATGCAGGCAGGAACTCCATCAGGACCAGGCTGATAGGAAAGCTTGAGCTTGCATAACGCTTTGGTGAGATCCTCCGCAGTAATTTGGAAAGTGTTAGCGTCTATGGCATCTCTCGGTACGTGCGTTAGGGCACGTTCATTACTCACATTAGTGTCCGAGTTTTTAAAAACTGATTCGAAGAACTCAGCAAACAAGAAGCATTTTTCGTCAGAAGTGTTAGCCATGCGGTCATCCATATGCATAACTGAGGGCAAACGATTATCCTTCCGTTTGGAATTCACAAAGTTCCAAAACTGCTTAGGGTTACGTTTCATGTTGCGTTCGACTTTTTTAGCATAACGTCGATAAAGACGGTTGTTCAGAACCTTGTATCTCTGGCTGCAAGCTTTAAAAGTGGCCTTGTTTAACGATGATCGATCAGTGCGGTATTTTCGATGAGCAGCATTCCGTTCCTTTTTACGTATCCGAAGTTCACGACAAGACCATGGTGGCTTCGAAGGGGGGCGTAGCAAAGGCACACACTCCGTGAAAGTGTTATGAAGAATCTGCGTGAATTTGTCAACACAACCATCGATGTCAGCACAACGATATACAGTGGACCAATCGATTCCTATCAGCCGATGTGTCAATGTCTCAAAGTCGGCTCTTTTAAAATCAAACGCGGAGAGGTCACATTCATCCGCTGTACTGATAAGAGCCCCGGTTGCGCCGTGAATGGTGAGAACAAGAGGTGGATGAGCCGGGTCAATCGGAACAATAGGATCGACAGCTTCCTCCAGATCAAACTTCCCATCGATTAAATCCTTTAGAAAAACGAGATCGAGCGTATTACCTGCATGATTTTTCATATCGTTAATTTGCTCAATACCGTTGGAATACATTCCGTCCAAAAAAATCGTGCATGATCGTGAAAGTGTCTAGTTGGGTATGTCAACAGTACAATAAAGCCTATTCGACCGTGTCCACCGTAAACCAGGTAAGTTGTAGTCTCCAAAGATAATGATGTTGTCACCGTCTTTCATCGACATCGAAATCTCCTCTACACAGGCAACATGACGGCGAATCACCAAATGATCATTTGACACATCCGGTGGTAGATAGATCCCGCCGATAATTAGACTATATCGACTGAGCTTAACGGAGATCCAAACATGCTCTGTAGACAGGTCTGACACTGGGATTACTGACGAAGGGAATTTGTTGAGCACAGCAATTAGCACTCCACCGGATCGTTTTTTGTTACTCGTTAATGAATTTCGGTCGCAACGATACGTCGTATACCTTTCGTCGAATAGCATCCGAGATTCGATATCATCGTCTAGCCACGTTTCAGTGAGTACAAGGACATCGTACGAAGAGCTGTTCACGGTGGTGTAGAAGTCATCCAGTTTTGTTCTCAGCCCTCGAACATTTTGGTAATATATAATCACGTCGTCGGGGGAATGCAGGGTTCGGTTTTGACTGAGTTGTCTGTTCATTGCTGACTGATGTATAGAGTTACTATCGGCACACGATGAAAAACTACGAATGTTGAAAAATTCAGGAAGCGAATTGCTCATGTCAGATGAATACTCGCCTGCATTCGGTGTTTGGAAGACCCCTCCTCCAACCTCATACACAGGACCGGGATGACTGAGGGTCGGTGGCAGGAGAGGCTCGACTGTGATGAGGGGACTTGGGGCTTCCATACAACTGGCAGGCATGCATCCCGGTGAAGGTTGATTTGCGAACGATGTTTGCATCGAAGATGGTTGTTTTGACATGATGATTTCAATTTTTAGCTTAGATCCATAACGGGGGTGACGGCAGGCGATGTGTCTTGTGGATGGAGTAACGGAGTCATAGGTCTTCTGGATTTCAGCGGAAACCGAAATTTTTGAGCGTAGTCCTCGAATTCGCGGAACAACAAACCCTCAGGCCAAGTATTTGGGTTTAATGCCTTAGTTTTCAGTGATGGGTCTAGACCAATTTTGAAAGACACAAAGCTTAGTGTGTTGATGTCTTTCTCTTTGGCAACCAGCTTCACAACTTCCGGATTAGCGTCAAGTGCAAGGTTGGCCTTAACCATGGCACAAGCTGCATCGTTAGCCACGTCCGGTCTAATCCTCGACAAATATAGCCAAAATTTTTGATCACGGTTATCGTCACATATTGGAATTGATCCCATTTATTAAATTTTAGTTTTGTTTGTAGCAAAATCGGAAAATTCACACGGAGCTCTCTTTGGTATCCTTCATATTTTTTTCAACATGAAGTTGATTTAAATATATTGTTTGCATTTTTGTAGAACTAAACAACAGACTCGTTTGAGAGCCACCTTAGGAACTCTTCAATCCATTTTTAGGGAGAGTTCAATATACTGTTTTAGGTTATATTTTATGTTTTAGGTTATATATTTATATATTTCCAGGAGATCTTCCAGGAAATGCTCAATGCGTTTCTTCCAAAAACTTCTTTTCTGCTAGGATTTCCTCTAAAATATACACTTAGGATTCATCACAAAACTCCTTCAGTAATGCCTACAATGAAGGAGGAGTTCAATATACTGTTTTAGGTTATATTTTATGTTTTAGGTTATATATTTATATATTTCCAGGAGATCTTCCAGGAAATGCTCAATGCGTTTCTTCCAAAAACTTCTTTTCTGCTAGGATTTCCTCTAAAATATACACTTAGGATTCATCACAAAACTCCTTCAGTAATGCCTACAATGGCTCACAAGAATTTTTCTTGTATTTATGAAGGAGTTCCTTCAAAGTTTTCTCCAGAACATATACCAAGCAAGTCTTTATTAGCCCATATATTGATACTAGAATTTTGATAAGATCCTTGGTTTTTTTTTCAGGGTTACTTTGAGAATTTTTCAATTATTCGTGCAAGAATTCTTCGAAGAGTTCTCCCAAAATCCCAGCAAAAAATTACCATAGATTCTTTCGACAACATTTTTCCGATGAATCACACACATTTTTCTGTGGTGATTTCTCCAAATATTCTTGCGAGTACCTTTCTGATTCTTAATTATTTTTTCCCCAGGATTCGTCCAGAAACCATTTCAGATTTTCCATATTCCAAGACATTCCATAATATAAAGTATCTCAGAGGCCTGCCTTAACCAAATGACAATGTCCACGGCTACAAAGAAAGGCTATGCTGAAGGTGTCTGGGTCCGATCCCCGACGAGCTCAGGATCTTTTCATGTAATAGGAAATATCCATGCCTTCCAGGGGCATAAAGTGTCATCGAAACAGCCACATGAAACACTAATATGAAAATGGCAACTTTGGCAAATAAATCTCTCAGTTAACATTTTGAATTTGATTTTGAACATTTCGCGATTTTAGCTAAATCTCGGAACGAAAGCTTTTCGGAACACCATTTGTGCAGAATTAATCTGCGTGTCTCCATGTTAATCCGACCCATCGCTTTGAATTTAGAACTGTTTTGTTGTCAACTTTTTTGTGCTGTCAAAATAAGCGATTGAGTACACACTGAAACAAAATTTTTATTTTTTTTTTATTGAATTCTCACATCAAAATGTTGATAATCATGTGTCCACTTTCTTAAATGAACAGTCCTTATTCTTGGCACTTTTGATTCACTTCAGCAGTAGGGTTTTCTGAAAGCTACTGAGCTCATATTTGGCCACAATTGAAGTCGTATTGAAGTGCTTTTTATTGCAAAGTTTCAGACAGTTTGGCCGATAAAACCCACCAGACATCCCAGGTAACCAATAAGCATTGAAATAAGCCTCACATTGGACTGCTTACAGCATTTGATCTGCTTGCTGTCTTATGAAAGCATGTTCATAGCTTAGCTGACATAAACCAGCACAACCACTGCTATTCAATACCATTCGGTTCTTAATAAGCATTTCCACTGCACATGCTATTTTCGATTCTTAGCAAACGAAATGCTTTTTCATTGCAGTAAGAATGCAACGAAAGAGCAATACAGGTTGAATGTTACATATTTGACTCTGTTTTGTCTCTTTCACACTTATGTCTCGATTCTTGCATCTGATGGAGACGATCTCAAAGGCAATTACTATCAATTTCTAAACAAACATGATTGCCTGGGGAGAAACCAATTATCGCAAATTTCAATTTCTTGTTTAATCAGAATGATAGCACTAGTATCCAAATCATCATTCCTTCATGAGGAAATAAAATAATTTACCTACCCTCATTAGCTTCAATAAAATCCATTTCAATCCATGAATTCTCGCAATTTCTATCAAGAATCATTACCTTCCATCGAGACATTAAAGATTGGCACGTATATAATTGAATGCGTTTTCGAGCAAAACGTGGCTTATATTGGGCATAAAATCAATGCTCGACCAACACCAACTGCAGCATACGTTGTAGCGTGGAGCATCACCATCATTCACAATCACCGGGTCGTCAGTTCGTATCGCAAAATGTTAAAAATCATCAAAACATGATCCGCAACGAGAAGTATCCAGAACAAAACAAGCAGCCGCCATCGTTGGAAAGATGCGAGATAAAGTGGGAAAATATTTTGTTTTGGTTTGATCTTCGCTGAGACTTTACGTTTTTTGACAGGCGAAGCATTGAAGTAGCCCGATATTTCGCCAAAACCTGCTTTTAAGAAGCACTACTGGCAGCTATACGTTCAATCAGCTTTTAATGCTCTGCCGTACTAGCGCATATAATGCTAATTGAATGCGGTTTTAAGTGCTTATTGGTTACTTGGGATGTTTTTCGAAATCTGCCAAACTATTGGTGGAATACTAGAATATCCAAAATCATAACTTAAATCCACTTAAGTCATTGGTGAGATCCTCCTAATGTTATCAGGAGGATTTTGGCCGAGAACTGTAGCCGTGATCCTCGTCAGCTAGCTATATGATAATATTTTTGAAGGATATTTGACAGATACTCTGAGATTTTAAACGAAATATTTCCACTACCTATGATTGGTTCACAAGAAGTTTTGTTCCTTAAACTTTTCATACAATCTAGAATAAGACAATATGTAATATGTTTGAAAATTTCTAGTTGAAACCTTCGCACACTTCTAGCGGGAATTTCGATTGTCTGACAGATTTTTTCGTTCTCATCTTACCATGTATTCGGCCAGTAAAATTTCTGGCTTGATCCAGGTTAGCAACATAAAAAAATATGTAACTATGTAGTCTACAAATGATTGACGAATGAATAAATAAGTTCATTTTTAAACCATTAAGAAAGTATCTATGAGGGTTCCTCTAGAGGATCATATCAGACTTCTTGTTCGATCTTAGGCGAATGTGTATAAGACCATTTTCTTATTGATCTTTATTAAATGCTCCACGAGATCATTTCAATCAATTTTATTCTTATTTTGAGCTGTATTGGAATAATCCGATCCTAAGCTCACAACATTTCCATAAACATTGGTTTCGGAACTATCATTTACAGGGGTTCGCTGGATGTTTGAAAAACGCCAGAGAAGTCACACCTTTAAAAAGATTGGCATTCACAAATCTAAACCCACTTATAATCGCCTTGAGAATATCTAAGAGCGAATGAATATCCCCTGGAACTCTATGGGAACTTGCATGATTTACTACGAAACCTTCAAAAATCGCTTGTTGGCCTCTTGATAACACGCTAACAGAAGGGGCGGACCTGATGTAGTGGTTGGAACGCAAACCCAAAGATCTGAGATCAAATCGCATCTCCAAGATAGCCAGTTATGGCAAAAAAAAGTGTTATGAAACGACTCTCTTCGGAAGGGAAGTGAAGCCGTTGGTCCCGAAATTATCTACCTAATTAACCAAAATAGCCCTTTGATTCGCCCTGCGTGCTAAAATAGTGCTAATGTTAACATATCCTATATTAGCCGTATGACAGCCCAATAAGCCGAAATTGTAAATTAAAGAGCTTATGGTTACTTGGATGGCTCAGTGCCAAAAATCTCGTTAATAAAGTTAAAAACATACACGCTGAGAGCCTTCAATAACTCTGAAGTCACCCAAAAATCCAGCGTAAATTTATGGGATTTTCTGATACTCCTTGGTAATCCCTATAACTCCATTAAGAATGCATAGGAACCACTAAAAACAATTGAAGGCTCACGTCAAACTTTCAGAATATTCCCCCAACCTTCCAAAACCTCTTAAGGTTCATTTAGGAATTTCTTGAGAATATTCGAACATAGAGAACTTTCTGAAAGTCAACCAACAGCTGTCAAATCAAATTTGATAAATTAAGTCGTATAAGAGTACAGATAGGATCGCAATAAAACCTACAAATTTGCATTTCTTGCTTATTTTCTTCGTATATAATATTCACGTATATTTCCTTCACTTTTGTATGTATAAGGCCTTGTCACGACATCTTATAAGTGAAAATTATACGATACAAGCATTGCATAACACCAAGCAAAAGTGCAAAACACAGAAAATCGGAAAATTCGATGTAGAACCAAGTAGCGTGGATGAATGGATTATTTGGATGGAGAAAAGTATTGAAAAGGATAAACGTATGTTTAAGAAATTCTAGTTATTAAGTTATATTGTAATGAATTTGAATTTAGACCCGAATGATCGTGAACGATTAAAGGGTCTTTAATAAAACAAACAAACAAACAAACAAACAACCACTTTGCTCAAGTCTTGTCTTCCATATGAAAAGGACACCACACAACTGCAGCAAACTCCATTATATGACGTAGACTGCACTATAACGACTTAAGGCAAAGCGGGTCGCTGAATCCATCTGACACCTTCAATACGAAACCAAGTTGTCTATTTGCTCTGGTGAAGACATCATCATAGTGCTAGATAAGGTAAGTTCCTCATCCAGAACGACACCTAATTCACGAATTCAATGCAAGTGTTGTCCCTGGAAGCTTATACGGCAATTTGATTGGGTTACACTTTCTTCACGAGATGACCTGACACTTCTCAATGCTTATCATTAGGAAGTTTTTTACACACCATGCTTTGAATGTGTCCAACAAACTCTAAACAGCCTACATCAGTCATTCAACCCATTTATGATCATATAGACTTTGGCATCGTCTTAGGAACCTAAAATCCCTTTGCAATCCTTTATGAAGTTCTATGGAACACTGAAAATCTATTCTGGGAGTTCGGATAAAATTATCAGGAACTACTCTGCCCATAAAAGCATAACTGTCCCATATTGATTTTCGAGCCAACACTTTTTTTCGTCGCAATATTCATGTATCAATATTATGCATAAAAAAATTGACACACTTTGTTTGAAAATGTTGTAGAAAAATATAATGTCGGTGTGGTCCCATATTGAAAAATGAAGGCATAACAGTCTCTGTATAAACTTAAACCCTAATAGCAGTTGCACAAATTGAATAATGCTCAAGCTTATATTTTTGCTGATCAATAGTAGTAAAAGTAGTGATCTGTGCTGTTGTGGTGAATGGATAGAGTAAGGTGGGGCAAAAGTTCGACCTTAGTGGTATAATCAAAGTTTCCAGGAAAACAATAGCAGCTGAAACAAAACAAAAATCATACAGTGAACCTTCAACATATTGACTTTAATGTTGCTGAACAAACTTGTGTCAAAATATTCACCCATTTTTAGTTATAACAGTTTCAAAATTGATTGTCTTAAACGAACTTTTGCCCCACCGGTGGGGCAAGAGTTCGAATCTAGTGTGGGGCAAAAGTCCGCTGGCTAAAACACAAAATACCGATACTTTTATTACAGGCATACTTAACACCAGCCGTAAACTTAAGTTTGCCGAAAAATACACACTAAATTTTCATCAAAAAATTGCCCAAAACAGGGTTAATTGTTATATACTCAGTTATACAGTTTATACATGGGTCGAACTTTTGCCCCGCTGATTCGAACTTTTGCCCCACTATGGGCCAAAAATTGATTCCAAGCATTTATGCAAAAACTAATACACCTCAAAGCATCCTTATGATAGGCCTAGAAACGCCCGTACATAAATCTCAATCGATTTATATGATATTTGGAGTGTAAGTCTCTTACTTGAATAGCATTCGAACCACCATGACATTTATAAGTTTTGTTTTGAATTGAGATAGAAATCTTAAAAAGAAACTCTTACCCCACTCGAACTTTTGCCCCACTTTACTCTACGGCATGAGAAATTGTATCAGAAAATTATGAACATTTGCATGAGAAGACAAACTTCAAACTTTGAGCGTTATTTTCTCAATGTCTACTTCTTCCATATGAGACAGTTTTGCCTGTATGGGCAGTACTGTAATCCTTTAAAAATCCCGAAAACCACTAGAAAGCCCTGTGATTAGAGGTGTTTTTACAATCCCTAAAAACTGTGAACGCTATGAGAAACTATGATTTCACACAAATATCAATGTAACCTGCAGTGAATGAACGTTGTTTGTCGTAAGTATTGTCAAATTGTGTGTTGTGAAGTTTTTTGCGTTAATGAATGTGTATTTCTATTAAAATAATGAAAAATTTCAAAATCATGTATGGTGCAGTATTGACTAGCATCTCTAAACTTCTAGTTCTAGACAAGGATTTGAACATGGTATAAGCCTGAAAGTTTGTGAGGATAATTAAGATACATCCCTTAACCAGGTTTCATAACCAAAACTCGTACCAATTCGCTCATTTTGTTGAAATAATTGAATTTCTGTTAGACATCAGGAAATTCCTTAGGAAATTGCATACATATAGGCGTTTTCCGCGTAATTATTGAAATTTAATTATTAATTATTTCTATAAATATTGTATTCTTAAGAATTAAGCAAGCATATTCGGATTCCGGGAGCTCATATTTATTATGTAGAGTTGTTTTGAATACTAACAATAATCGCATTGACAAGTGATCAATTTCACCCCGAAATGACATAACCCAATTTTTTATTTTAGAGATATTTTTTAGCACTAAAATTACTTTTGTTAGAAAATTCCGGTACTTGAGCCAATGAGGCTCACCTTCGTACTTGTTTTTCTGCATTCAGTTGTTTGGCATTGCCAACATTATAGAAATCAGACAAGAAAAACCCTGAAAAGTGATCAATTTCACCCGAAATTACGGTACCCTAGGAAACTACAATCAGTTTGTCAAATGATTCCATTTATGAATCCCCATCTTAGTTTGTAAATGAAGATTGTATACATATGATAGCTGAAAATTGGCCATACAAGAACGAAGTGATAAAACTTAAGGTGAAGATGAATCGAAGCCAAACTTCAAATTTTCAAGAGCACGGATCTGGATAACCAAACTTCCGTTTAAGCTGAAAACTTAATCGATTGGTCACTAGCTGGTGGTGACCAATCGATTAGGTTTTCAGCTCAAACGGATGTTTGGTTCTCCAGATCCGTGCTCTTGAAAATTTGAAGTTTGGCTTCGATTCATCTTCACCTTAAAGAAAAGTTGCAACGAACATCCTTTTTATACATAAAACATAGGCTAGTGCTTGAGCACTACGCCATAAATCATAATGATTGTACAGAAATTCAATTCATTATGTGAAACCTACAAGCTTACGCGCAAAACCAGAACCAGAACTTTAAATTGAAATAAAACAACCCAAAAAGTTTTGCGATAGTACCATTTTTTATGGGCCATCTTTATGTTCCGAACAGCTACCATTTCCCTCGTTATAATCCTCATCCCTACCAACAGCCAGCAGCAGCACCGTCCGCAATTCTCCTATGATTAATCGTAAAAACCGTCGTCGTTCTCTCTATTCCTCCCCTGATAGTGCACCGTCATAAAGAATAAAATCACATCGCACGTATTTAGCGCTTGGCTGTTCAACTTCGAAGAAAGATAAAAGCCCCCTGTCCTTCGTCATCGTCGAGTTACACATATAGCATCTACCGACGGACCGTAAAACTGCTACAACTGCTCCGGGCAGCAATTTTAAAAGCACCGAAAGTCATAAAAATAATAAAACCCAAGGGTACCTCTGCCCTCTCGCTCCGAAATTTGCTGCCTTCATTGGCCGCTGCTGCTGCTGCAACAATAAAACCGAATTTTTATCTCCGTCGACTTTGGAACCTGCTGCCTGGGTTTCTGCTACGCGATGGACCAACTTTTCGACAAACTATCCATCTTTTCAGGAAGGCGACCCCATCCACCGCACAGAGATTCCTCATCAAGTACCCCTACAGTCAAAAGTTTGATTGGAAGGAATTTTCGATTCAGCTGTGTAGCGAAAGGGGAAAAGAAGTTTTCTTTCTCTCGCTGAGTTTGCTGGTCGATTTCTACGGGTAAATGCGGAGAACGAAGGGGGAGACGGATGGTCCGGACCTGGTTGTAAAATTGATTCGAAGCGTAACTTAATTTATTGGTACGCCGAATTTGCCATGCTCGGTTGTCGTAAATTATACCCGGTGCTTGCGGGTTAGGGATGCCAGATCTACGGAAATGTCGGTATATCTGCAAAATCAATGACTTTCTATAGATCTACGAATCCCGGAGATAAAATCTACGATAGCTAAATTCTTCTACAAATCTAAATATCTAATAAAAGAAACAGTCCGATAAATTTGTAATCTTCGATTTCAGTAGCATTCTCTCAAAAGTCATAGAGTGTATCCAGTCGTAGAGAAGTTGTTAAGAGCTGTGAATATTAAATTGCACATGTCAAGCATCGGGGTGTCAGATTGGAACTGACTGTTATTCTCCGAATCCGAGGAGAAAAAGAAAACTTGTAAGGGGAGTTGAGTTTTGGCGGGTCATGATTTGGAATATGGGAAATTACATTTTTGAAATGTCTTCTTCTTGGCATTACGTCCTCACTGGGACAGAACCTGCTTCTCAGCTTAGTGTTCTTATGAGCACTTTCACAGTTATTAACTAAGAGCTTTCTTTGCCAAAGTTGCCATTTTTGCATTCGTAAATCGTGTGGCAAGTACGATTATACTCTATGCCCAGGGAAATCAAGAAAATTTCTATTACGAAAAGATCCTGGACCGACCGGGAATCGAACCCAGACACCTTCAACATGGCTTTGCTTTGTAGCCGCGGACTCTAACCACTTGGATAAGGAAGGTTTGACTGACGTTTGTTCCCTATCTTACCTTTTCTCCTCCATTATCTCGTTTTATAAATTCCTACTGTTTTGTTCCGTTAAAGTTCTGGACAAGCGGTCGCATGAAACTTCATCAACTTAGTAGTCTATGCAGCTTAAGTGCAACAGAAACCCCCAAAAACCCTTTCCCTCTTATTATACAAAATTTGTCACCTCGAATCAACCGCAAGAACTTCAGTTCCCCAGACAAACCCAAGAGAATACCTGTGGCGTTCAGTAAAGTTATTCCTCGATCTCAAGATAAGCATTATCAAGCCAATGTTTACTGATTTGTAATGATTAATCCCGGAACCGATTCCTCGGAAACCCGGATATCAGTTCCAAAGTTATTAAAGGAGTTCTGAATTGTGCAGCTCACACATAGATTGTAATCATTTGAAGTTTGATGTGTCGCATGATATTATGTAGTCACCTTTGAAGACTGTCCCCGAACCGGTTTCCCGGAGACCCGTAAATAGGTTCCAAAGTGGCCAAATAGATCCCAGGCGTTGCAGCTCACCCATTGAAAGTAATAGCTTTCAAAACCACGAAGTTTGATGTGTCACATGACAATGTTTATTGATTTTAAATAATTATCCCCGGAACCGGTTCCTCGGAAACCCGGATACCAGTTCCAAAGTGGCCAAATGGGTTCTGAATGTGCAGTTCAGTCATAGAATGCAATGATTTGAAAAATCATGAAGTTCAATATGTCGCATGACAGTATTTACTCACTTCCAAAAATGGCCCCGGAACCGGTTCCCCGGAATATTCGGAAATTGTGATCCGCGGCATGATGACCATAATGGCCTTGTAGACATCCGTCCTCATCGTTATAGAGCTAATAATTGTGAAAAATCAGCTGATTTCATATTGCAAATTCACTTTTTCGAAAGTGGCTATTTCGAAACACCCATTTTGATTCCGGAATAACTCCGGAACCAGGTGACCAATCCTAAAATTCTGTCCAAGCCTTCAAACAAGAAGGATATTCGCTTCTTGTGTCAAAATTTTGTTTAAAAATATCAAAAAATAAAAAAGTTACACCCCAAAACTTGTTTTTTCCAACACTCGTTTAGAGGGGTTGGTAATGGAAGGGTTAATTTACTTAGTACGATTCGAAGCATCAAATTAAACCTACTACAGAAGAACGAATAGTATTGAACCGTTACAGTTACTGTCAAAATCTGATTACAAATACAATGCGGAAACCAGCTATGACCGCTAGCAGAGAAGTGGAATAATTGCTTACATTTAGGGTTTTCTTCTTTCAGCATTGACAGCATGCAAACTGTGGTTCACTACAGTTTTCAATTTCGGCCAAACGGCATTCGGCCAAATGATCCGGAACCGCTCTCAAATGCTATGGAGTGTAGGGAGATCGATGCCGGTTATGGACCCTTTGCGTATTATGGACCCCCTACAGAAAAACATATATTTAACACTCAAATCAACCTTATTCTTATGAAAATCTACCGGGAGAACTTCTTTTGCATTGTTAGTCAGCAGTTTCAGGCAAAATATTTGGTTTGAGACGCATAAATACAGATATTTGAACAATTTTGTAAATGAAATCACACAAAGGGGTCCATAATACGCATTTCCAGGTGGGTCCATAATAGGCACGTCGGCAGCGAGCCGGATTACATGGGAATCAAATGCAGGGTCCATAATAAGAAACGTCAAATTTGTAAACATTCCTATTATGGACCCCGGGAGGGTTTCCAAATGTATATTTCGCTGGAAAAATCGAATGATTTTGTATGTTTCATAGGTGTACTATGAAATGAAGACATTGAATTTGTTGTTAGACTCAAAACAACGTATATCCGTCTAATATATCATTGCGGAAAAGCGTCGTGAATGAATTTCAGCAACTAAGGGGTCCATTACTAGCATTGAAACCCTATATTTTCATGAATTACGCGCTCTAAAATAATTGTAATTGATGAAAACCGAATTTATTGCTATATCATTAAATTCCAATAGATCTCGTACCCTTTAACATTTGAGTCTATTACACGGCACTAAAGACGGCCTTACAGATGAGGTCGATATACGCGTATCTGTCAAAGGATACAAACTCTACACTGAAATGAATTTTATTGTAGAAACTACCGAATCCATGGTAAAATTAAGAACTGCACCAACCATTTTCAACCGACTACATTAATCTGTTAACTCTACCAAAACATAGTCAACATCACTACACAAGAAAATTTCTTCTGTTGATTTAACCAGAGTTGTAGTATTTTTGAATAGAAACATTCTAGATTTGAGAAGTTTAGCATCATGCTTTTGACCACAAAGTGTTGTACGGTGGGTGTCACGGATTGAAATACAATGCTTTGTAGTGGATGCTACTATGGACATACCGTAAAATCGGGTGTAATTGATCAGAAGGGTGAAATTGATCATCGTATCACACGATTTTATTTATTCGTAATGGAGCACAAATATCAATGTAAGCTGCAGTAAATGAACGTTGTTTGTCGTAACTATTGTTGAATTGTGTGTTGTGAAGTTTTTTGCATTGAATAATGTTTATTACTATGAAAATAATGTAAAATTTCAAAATCATGCACGGTGCAGTTTTGAAAAACATCTATGAACTTCTATTTCTAAGCAAGGATTTGAACATGGTAACAACCTGAAAGTTTGTAAGGATGCTTGAGATATATCCCTAAACCAGATTTCATCACCGAAATATGTACCAATTAGCTCATATGGTTGAAATAATTGAATTTCTGTTAGATATCATTGAATTCCTTAGGAAATTGCATACATATAGGCGTTTTCCGCGTAATTATTGAAATTTAACTATTCGTTATTTTTTATAAATATTGCATTGTTGAGAATTTGACAAGCATTTTCGGATTCAGGGAGCTCAAATTTATCATGTAGAGTTGTTTTGAAAACTAACAATAATAGCATTGACATGTGATCAATTTCACCCCGAAATGAGATCCCCTGATTTTTTATTTTAGAGATATTTGTTAACACTATAATGACATTTGTTAGAAAATGTTGATACATGAGTCGATAATGCTCACCTTCGTACTTGTTTTCCTGCATTTAGTTGTTTGGCATTGTTAACATTATCGACAGCAGACTAGAAAAACCGTGAAAAATGATCAATTCCACCCGAAATTACGGTAGTCACATTTACTGCACTGCTCAGTGATTTTTACCAGATTATAGTAAACTTAACAGATTTTTGTAGTCGGTTGAAAATCCTTGGTGCAGTTCTTAATTCTACCGTGGATTCGGTAGATTATACAACAAAATTTGTTTGCGTGTAGTGCAAAAAAGGTATAGTACAGTCGACTCTCCACATTCCACATCTCGATATCTTTCCCTATATCGATGATTTGTTCGGTCCCTTCATTCTGCATACATTTTCTCTCTCCATATCTCGATGTCCTCCTTATCTGTTACTAGACTAGATTTAAGGGATTGAAAACAATTTTCTAATACAAAATGACGTCTGTTTGTTTTTAATTATCCTGGCAATGGAGTGTTTTTCAAACTAGTTTTCATTTAAAAAAATGTTCAATGTCTCGATCTTTCCCTATCTCGATGGTCCCTTCAATAACAAGATGTGGAGAGTCGACTGTACTAAATTTGGTTTCCATATGTTTATTGAATTTTTTTTTTGCATTGTGTACATTCAACTATACACCAATATATCCCTTTCGGGACGAACCAGCACAATTGTGCTGTTCGGCACCCATCACTTTGAATGATTCTTTTAGCCAATAAATCATTGTTTTACTAAACTTTTTTGATTTCGATTATTGAAATATCATTGCTACTTGTAATTAGGCACAACAGAATTTGTTTACATCGTGTTTAGAAAACACCAGCTCAGGGTAAACAAAATGTAAACAAACACCGTAAGAATTGAAAAAGTTTTATCTGTCGCAATTTTTTAACTATGCGTTTTTTCTAGGTATGCACAGATACGAATCGAGAGTGAAAAAGTCATTCTTTGAAATGGTGAAGACCAAATGAGAATTGATTCACACAGCAAATATTTCTGGAGGGACAAAGTGGGACCAGCACAATAATTGTGCTGGTGCCGGCACTTACCCGGTCGATGTTCGTTGAGACTACCAATTTTCATTTTCAGTATTTTGATCGAATTAAGTGGCTGAATCTGGTTCTAATGTCCACAATAGTGCATAATATTGTATTAAAACATGAATGAGTGATTTCATACGAATTATAAGGATGATGTACCGTTCGAAAACTATGTAACAGAAACTCATAGCTTTGGTTTGGTGTTCTACAATGTATGCCGGTTCAATATCTGCCATAATATTTATGAAATTTGACAACTGAAGCTGAAAACCATTACTTACTATTTGCTTCCGAACCACAGAGTCCTTTAAATGGCATACTATTGATGTATGCAGCCCATGCTGGTCTTCTTCTTCTTGGCATCACATCCTCACTGGGACAGAGCCTGCTTCTCAGCTTAGTTTTCAATAAGCACTTCCATAGTTATTACCTGAGAGCTTGCATTGCCAAAGTTGCCATTTTCACATTCGTATGTTATGTGGCAAGTACGATGAAACTCTATGCCCAGGGAAGTCAAAGAAATTTCCATTACAAAAAGATCCTGGACTGACCGTGAATTGAACCCAGACACCATGGCTTTGCTTTTTAGTCGTAGACTCTAACCACTCGGCTAAGGAAGGTCCCTGCTGATATTACTTGCAAATATGTTGTTTATGATGTATGAAATGCGTTTGAAATACTCTACTCAACTATTAAACAATGTATGAAGTTATGGAGTCAAGATTATCCGCTCATATAAAAAATATCGTTTCATTCCTTTTACGTTTAAAAATATATTGTCCAAAACTTGAATTTTGAGACTTGGATAAGCTGATATATTAAAAATTAAAAATGTGTACTTTATTGCCGTGCGTATAGTGTTGCAAAGTAACTAGCAGTATCGATCAAAGAAGTTTAGGTTCAATTCCCGCTGCAGTATTTTTTTCGTCAGATACGTATTACGATTGTGCCATTTGGCGTTGCATGCTAGTCCGTTGATTCCCTTTAAAGGCCATAATCGTACATAATGCTTTCCAGGAAACTTTCCACGGTAGGATTGATAGCTAAAAATGTGCATGCAACCGAAACGAAAGGGAAAACAAAACTTACGAGTATGGTCGAGCATTACATTTTCCTTAGTAATCTAACGGTCACACCGATTGCGAAACTTTAAAAGCTCATGGCAAACCAAAAAGTCTACTGTTTGCAGCTGTCTTCTATATTGTCTTATTAGACGCATTGTCAGTGTCTTTATTTTCAAATCAGGTAGTTTCCAAATATTTAAATACATTAAAAAAATTGATTGTTCTATGTATTTTTTAAATTAGCTGGAATATATGTATGTAACAATTTCAAAAATCAAATTCATTCTTTAATATACTTATTGACCTGATTTTGTAAATCCTTTTTAAATGGGTTTTTGAATTCCCTGTTATATGTAAGCTATCCGTCATAGTTCTTTCAATCCTACACACTACTAAAAACTAATACAGTACTGACCCGATTTTGACAGCCCCCGATTTTGTCTGCCCCTAATTTTGTCAGCTTTTTGACCCGATTTTGTCAGCCTATCTTGAATATATCCAAAAATTGTATTCGTCATGTAGTACCTGTTTACATTAATACTGATGATGATGTTCGATGTCATGCACGCATGGGCGTACCCAGAGGGGGCAATGGTAATCCTCCTTCCCTCTGTACAAAAGAACAATTTTACTAAAAGAATCTGAATTCTTCAAAGATTGTCTCCAGCACTCGTATTTATACAGTAGTTACGTCATGGTAGATTATAAAACTTAAAAAGTCTACCAAACATCAGACTTTTTGAAAACATCTTGCCAGAAATTGATCGAAGGTTTCATCAACAGTCCGCAATGGAGACATGCACACCTGAGTAGTCGACAAACGAATTACACACATTCTCGAGTATCAGTAAATCGTGCTTCGTTACTTGGCAACCTGGTAATTATTTGTTAAAATTGAAAAACCGAAAAACACAGCCGAGTTCACGAAAAAGAAATTTGGTATGTAGGTTCATTCATGAATACCTCTAAGAATTTCTCTAAAGGTTAAGATGCATCGAAGCCAAAACTCGAATTTTCAAGAGCACAAATCTAGAGAACCAGTCAACCGTTTGTACTGGAAATTTAACTCATTGGCCACATTTTGTTACATTCTTTCAGGGTTTTTTTTTAAAGTAATATCTCGAAGATTTCCTTTAAAATTTGCTCCTAATGTTTTATTGGTTTTCTGCCTTGAATAACTCTATAAGCACTTGAAAGTATCCCTTCAAAGCTACATTTTGATAAAATTCGCTCACAGTATTCTTAATGTAGTTTGGCCTAGGACTCATCAATAGTTTCAAAAACTCCTCTCTGTCTTAGAGAATCCTTCAGGAATTCCTCTTATTTCACTTCTATTTTTTTGCATAATTGTTAAGATTATGAAGGATCCTTACTGGAATCATCTCACGAGATTTTTCAATAATTCGACCAGGAATTTCACGAAGATCTTTTTCAAGTATTAAACCTTCCCATAGGTATAGAAATAATTATAGATATTTATTCACGACTTTATCGAATATCATTTATGAATACCTCTAAGAACACCAAAAAATCGCAAACTAAAAAGAGTTTCTCAAAATATTATTTTTTAATTTTCATACTGGAAACAATTTTTTACAACAATTCCAGGTCAAACTCTTGATGAAATTCCTGCGAAACTATAAAAACAATTCTATAAAAATGAATGATGAATTCAAAAATGTTTTAAAATTTACATAGAAATCTCCAGTTGAAATATTCGATGAATTATACTTAAAGGAATTGCAAGAAGAGCTTCGAGGTAATTACTGATGCCATTTTAAAAAAAATTCTGAAAAAAAAACCTAAAGAAATTTTCGTTTGATTTTTCTTAGGAATTCCGGTGTCTTAAGAAAAATTCTTAGATAATTCAACGGTTGGGTAGATTCAGAATTGATGTCGGTTGTCTTACAGGCCAGAGCAACATTGCCGATCAAAGGGATCCTTTGGCGCGAAATTTGAGAATGAAATTGTGAGGGCCGCTTTTCTCCCCCTGATAAACAAAAAAAACCTGACTACGCCCATGTCCCTCGCCCCCTTTAAAGGCTATGTAGGTCGAAAACGTAGTTCATAAGCAAATATTAACACGGTAAAATTTGAAAAACAGAAACAAAAAATATGTCCCGAATTTGTCAGGTTCCCCATTTTGTCAGCCTAAAATTCATCGGGGGGCTGACAAAATCGGGTCTCTACTGTATTACAATGAGCAAATAGACTCGATGTAAAAAATAAAATAAAGTAAATTTGATATTGGGAGCCAGATAGCCATAACAGTAAACGCGCTAAATCATGCTGAGGGTCGTAGGTTAGAGTCCAGCCGGTCGAGCATCTTAAAGGGAATTTTCTCGACTTTCCTGAGCGTAGAGTATGATCGTACCTGTCACACTATATACACATGCAGCATTGGTCGCTTGACAAAGAGAGCTGTTAGTTAATATCTGTGGAAGTGCTCATGAGAAGTTGAGAAGCAGGCTACTTTAGCGTCAGAAAGAAGAAGAAGGAATTTTATGGTAATTATTTGCACTTAAAAATGCGCCATTCTTGTTAATTAACGTCCAAGCTGTCGGGCACATATGACGTCAATTTACATGAATGTTTAGGGAAGTTGCTTACGCAGACTGAATATTTTGACGTTTCCATTTTAGCTCTAGGAATAAAATGAATGAATCCAGTTATTTAAAATAAATTAGTTCCATGTTACCAACCTTAACAAAAACATCGTTCAAGCATCATTTGAAGGAGGGTTATGTGATTTCAAAAGTGATAGTGTATATGTTAGGTAAAGTGAGTGAAAGAGGTTGGAGGGAGTCTCTAAAAAAATAATTTAATTTTCGAGTCTAGTACACGACTCTGACAACGGCCTTATAGTGGAGGTCGAATTATGCGTAACTGTCAAAGGATACAAACTGTAGTGGAATAAAATGATATAGTTCTCAATTAGGTTTTCATTTATATATAGGTATTCCACTAAACAATTCGAAGGTTTATTATTATTTTCAATTTTAATTTTTATTGCATCATTATTTTTGAGGAAAAATCCCACATAATTTAGGAGGATATAAACAAACATAGCAAAATCAAGACGTTTTGTTTGAGACAATTAGTTTTCAAGTTATTCACACATGTATGTTTACCCATTTTTATATGACGTAGACTAGTTCTTGAATAATCTCGATAAACGTCATCGTCACGTGATGCTTTGAATCTTAGAGAGAATATGATTTTTTTTATCTCTCGTACATTGTTTCCGTTCCATTTATAAAAAAAAATCCTATAAATTAGAGTATATTATTTTTTTTAATTTCAATGTACATTAAAAAAAAACATAATTATTTCTGAATTTTTGGGTCACCCTATCTCACGAAAAAGCACCCTTATGACGAAATAAAAAAATACGGGTCCAAATTTTTTTTAAAAAGGCATGATTTGAACAATTTTCTAAAAAAATAAAAAAAATATTTTTTTTTTTCGAACATCGACCGCCTTGGGGACGGACCAGCACAATTGTGCTGGTCTGAATTTGACCCTAAAAAGTTCATGGAGTGATAGAATAGCCTAAATTAAGAATGTTTTGTTCTACGAGATGATGAGTTTATAAGGTAAATTTTGAAATAATCACTCAAATATGGTCCGTCCCGAAAGGGATATATGACTATTTTCGGAATACAGGCTTTGAAAATTGCTCAGGAAACACTGGGGAGTTTATTTCATGAATCGTTTTAAGAATTCTCGGAGTTGTTGGTAGTGCGAAAATTATTTACACGGAAAAATAATCCGTTCTCAGAACCTGTTAGAACCTTAAAAAAACACAAGGAAATCAAATCTTTGACGAAATACTTGGTTAATAGTGTTTTGGGTTGAGTATTGATGAACTGTGATGCTCCATCTTTCCATATTATTCAAACTTTGTTTAAAGAAATCCTAACCATTCATAATTAATTGATAAATGAGTTTGAAATTTTCCATATGCCTCAACAGTCTTAATTTTGTCAAACTATTCTGTCAGAAGTCCTGAGCATTAGCAAATAACCCCTGGTTTATGAATGGCCCGTAATATGTTGATTTTGACTGCAGAATTTTCATGATTAGTTGTTTAATCATTTAAGTTGAATCTATGGCACAAATGCTCATGAAAATCTGGCATCGCTGCTTGCGGATACCAGAAACTACGATGATTGAAAGCAGGGGATTTGCAGTTATGCTGGATCAAGGGTTCAGGCTTTGTTTCGGAAATCGGAAATTGGAGTTCTTCCTCAGCTGTTGAGCAAACTGCCTGTGTGCATTTGATCGAATGCTAATTCTACAGGAGATTGCACCGGGCAGCTCAGCCGCCGAGTCAAGAATGGATTCGGAATGGAAAGTGTGTGTGTGTGTGTGTGGAAGAGCCGAAGGGGGTCAATAAGGCCGGCAGAGCGCAATAAAAACTATCGTTAATTTTATTTTCTTCCCTCCGGCGGTAGCACGGCTTCGTGGGGGAAGAAGACGATGAGAAGAAACTCGCGCAAAACGTGGACCTGAATGGCCGGCAATCGCCGAGCGGAGGTTTATCTCTTAATTTATCTCCTGCTTCGTCTCGCTCCACGGGCGATCGTTACTGCTGCGCGAATGCTGAATGTTTCTTGCAATCGGAACGACGACGGCGTCAACGTGGGAGAGAACCCCACCGACCGATGGCAACCGAGACCGTCATTCTCTCGGAGCTGGTAGTCAGCTGACAGCTGGACCGATCCGTAGAATGTGGCGGCAGATCCTCAGCGCTGTTACCGGTAGTGCAAGATGCTGGGTGGGGTAAGAGCATGGGCCGCTTCTCGGTACAGAGATGTGATTGTGCCTTTTTCCGTGAAATGGTACTACACATATCGGATGCTACCATCTTTCCGTACCACGCCCGTCACTGTGCGCATGTACGGACTCCAGCTCCCGCAGAAGGCTCCCCCGCTTCCTGGACCATCCAGAGATGTTGGGGCAACCAGCTGTTTTCCAAAAGCTGGAATCAAGGTAGTATCTGTGCATCAGACTGCGCACTCACACAAGCGCATTGCTTTAGGGCCCCCAGGGCTTCCGCCGGGCTGATGTTAGCTAATTTTGCAAATGTCTACGTCAAAGGCGATTTATCGCTGTATGGGTGACGTCGCAGCTGAGAGTCCTTTTTGGCATCAACGGCCTCGACATCGATTCCGCGAAATCACCCAACAACCTTCCCCCCGGGTTAACAGAAAAGGATCACCTTCAAGCGAAGAAGAGGCCACCATCATCAGCATGCCGACGTCAAATGAGTTCACGTAACAAACATTCATCGCCGCTCTAGTCGTCATCATCCTCGTTGCCGTTGAGCTGTATGCACGGTCGATGGTCGCCGCCTTGGGCCAGCTTGTTGACTTGATTTGGAGGAATTACTCTATACGATGAGTGTGTCCCCATTTGAGAGCGTTTGCACAGACAACGTGACAGCAGTGGAGGCCCCGTGTGACTGCGGGGTGGCCCGTGTATCAGGTTCGTGGGGAAACACGGCACATACAGCCAGCGCAGCGTTAGAGTTCAAGGATGTTGCTCCGTATGGCATTGCGTTTGCTGACGTCGACTGATTGAATGGGCTGGTTTGAAGAGTAAGGCAGCATTTGAACAAAATTTGTTCAATGAGAGTGTGATTTGTGGGATGATGATTACAAACACTTCATGGAATCACCTTGAACCACCAGGAGCTAATAAATATGGGACTATTCAACTACAGTTTTCCCCAGAATGACAGTAATATACCAAAGGTGGTACTGGCGGCTCTTTATCACTACCCCAACGTGCAGCTGGTTCTAAAATGTAAACAACCATACAAAATTACGACCAAAACATCGAAAACATCCATTTTGTGAATACAGCAGAATTTTCTGATTAAATTTCCAACAGTGCACTGTAGTACCACGTAGCAAATAATTGCTTGCAAACAATCTCCTTCAAGCGCATTTAATACCTGTAATTTTGCGAATAATATGTTTTACTAATATTCCGCGTTAAGCCTTAAAAGTGGTTCTGGATTTAGGTTGGCGGCTTTTCAATTTTACTCCCATTTGACAGCCGCCCTCCACCTTTGTAATATACAGTCCTTTCTGTTGAAGTAATTGTCTCTATGAAAGAGTGAATCGTGATCCAAAACATTTATTTATAATTTTCAAGAAATATCCCGTCGAGTAGTTACAGAGATTTTTTAATGTATTTACACACTGTGACAATATTGAGGGATTCCACGGAGGCATGCAAGTCGATTCTGATCGACCATTTCAAAAATATCTGAAACTTTGCACAGTTTTTCAGTTCCATCTAAATCGTCATTATCCGATATCAAATCTTCAAGTTGAGTGACGACTAACTTTTCAAAAGGGTGTATGTGAAAATGGTTCAAAAATATTCAAAAAGCTGCGCAGCAAAAACGGTTCGTTCGATTGTTAGACAACTAAAGAAACAAAGTTAGACAACTAAATAAAGATTCCAAAAAAAAAATACAAACAGTAAAAAAAAATTTTTTTGCATTAAAAAACATCTTTTTTGTCACAAAAACTCAAATATCTCAAAACCCTATCGGAATACCAACGTAATTTTTTGAGGGAAAACGGTCCATTATATTAGCTATCTACCATAAAAATTTGGTGATGGTAAGCCAATAAACAAAAAAGTTATGACATTTCAAATATTTCACAAATTTGACACTTAGTGAAATTTTTTTTTTTCATTGTTAATTTTTTTTAGGATCGCAGTTTGTTGCTGAATTTTTTGTTAAGGGTACCACATGAGGTTAACAAGTTGTTTTCATGATATTTTATTTAATTATTCATAACTATTATAGCATCTATTAGAAAGTTAGACGCGATCCAGTGTTGTGATATAAAGTCTTGATAGTGTCATATTTTTTATTGTACGTAACTGAAGAAAAATTCTCTCAATAGTGTTGAAACCTTTTGATAAAAGAAACCTATAAGAAATCTAATATTGAAGATATAAGCTACAAAAAAAGTTTTCTATACAGGTATACGACTAGTTTACCTGCAAAAAGTTTACCTCGTAGAGAACAAGGCGGGTCTATACCCAGGTGATCTAGTATACGTAAAGCAGGTCGGTTTTCTCGGCGCTGGTTTTCTCCACAAAGTTAAAATCTGATTACACCTGGGTATAGACCCGCCTTGGTAGAGAATAGACTTTGTTAATCATATTTGGGAGAAAGCGAGTAACTTCAACAACATCAAAAACATGATAGGTACATACCATGAACATACTCACGAAAAAGCTAAAAATATACTACCACTATGGTTATAAAAGATTTAATTGTAAATTTTTTCTTCAGTCAAGCAAACGACACCAAACTAGTCAGTAAAAACTTAAAAGTGATTTTGTTTATTAAAATCTAACGAGCAACATGAGTAGTCGCTTTCTCAACTGTTGCAGGCCGTTTGCAGAAAAAAAGTGTTCGAAAGAGCTACGAAATCTCACCGAAGGCACCATAGATAAACTGAAAGCGGCTGGATATGCTCCAATGTTTACATTGAATACAAATTTACGCATTTGTCCGTCCTGCCGTTTAAACGTTGACAAACGGGCAATCTGTACATCATCGGTGGATCAGGTTGCAGGAAGTTCGAAAACAACAACAACTGAGGAATTACTAGATGCACCGACAACAACTGAGGAGTTACCAGAAGTACCAAGTGCAGATAGTCTTGCCACGGTACCATCAGCGACATCTGTTTCAACAAATCAATCAGAAGATGAGTGCATCCAGAAGGTCAACATCGAACGCTTCAACGAATTAAAACTGCAAAAGAACTATTTGATTGGGTGAATCGCAGAAAAGAAGAAGATTTAACAAAATTATCATTTTGTTTTACTACTACTGAAGAGTATGAATTAACGGCATCAGAGCTCAGCGAGCAATATAATAACGCGAAAACGATCCAAGGAACCCAAAAATTTCACTGTTTCATTCCATTGTCAGAAAATAAAATTAAAGCAAAACTATACTCGAATTGTACTGATAATGATGCAAAAGTGTTCGATATTGTAAAAAAATTGAATAACAATAAATAAATAAATAAGTATTAATAAAATGTTTTCATGATCTCATAACGCATACCCAAATCCAAAACTTTTAAAGTTTATATATAACATTTAGAAACTCATCGATCATACTCTAAAGAAAAGAATATACTGGTAAAAAAAAAATATTTTCGTGTAATCTGTTAATTCATTTTAATTTATACATATATACATATACATATAATATTTATACATATACATAATATTTATACATATAATATACATAATACAAATGAATACATGAAAACGACTTGTTTGATTCACGCAAGGCCCTTAACAATAAAATCAGCAACAAACTGCGGTTCCCGTAATAATTTACACCGAAAAAAAATTTTTTTTTTCTACTAAATGTGAAAATTGTGACATGTTTGAAATGTCATAACTTTTTTGTTTATTGGTTTACCATCACCAAATTTTTATGGTAGATAGCTAATATAATGGACCGTTTTCCCTCAAAAAATTACGTTGGTATTCCGATAGGGTTTTGAGATATTTGAGTTTTTGTGTCAAAAATTATGTTTTTTGATGCAAAAAAAAAAAAATTTTTTTTAACTGTGTGTATTTTTTTTGGAATCTTTATTTAGTTGTCTAACTTTGTTTCTTTAGTTGTCTAACAATCGAACGATCCGATTTTGCTGTGCAGCTTTTTGAATATTTTTGAACCATTTTCACATACACCCTTTTGAAAAGTTAGTCGTGACTCAACTTGAAGATTTGATATCGGAAAATGACGATTTAGATGGAACTGGAAAACTGTGCAAAGTTTCAGCTCAATAGAAAAAAATGAATTAAAAAATTTACCAAATTTTGGTGCTGTTGCTTGGAATCACTCTATTTTGAATCCAAATGCTGTTTTCCCATATAAAATGTCCAAATTTGGGATTCTGTATCTCAGCTTCTGGTAGTCTGAATGTGCTGAAATTTGAATAAAGAGCTAGAAATAATTACACAGCACAACAAAAATATCATTTTTGCGTGTCTCAAGGATTAAATTATATGTCTCTAGTAGATTTGGGGTTGCTGAATCTGATTTCATCTTCAGAAATGTTCCAGCACGTCACAATTTTTAGCTACAGCTCGTCAAAGTTGTATAAAATACTGGTTTAATTGATGTTTACATGAAATTTAAGGTACGATTTATCAAACTTTTGTTTGATCTAATCCAGTAAGCATGTAAAATAGGACTTCAACTTTCATTTCAGATAAAATTTAGATTAAATCTCTTGTTAATTCACCATAGATTACTGTCTCTTTAGGCAATCAAATTGTTTAAAAGTGCGATAAGATTAGAGATACATGTGTTATATTAGATTCTCAGCATACAATTTCGGATTCCATTAGTAGAATCAGTTCTAGAATATTGCAGTAATGTGTAGTCTTCACATATGAGAACACATCGGGACAGAATCGAATCAGTACAAAAGCAATTTCTTTTATATGCTTTACGCAAATTAGGGTGGACAACGTTTACACTGCCACCATATGTGGCTCGAAGCATTCTTATTGGCATTCAAACTTTAAATGTGCTTCACGAATCAGCCATGATTTCCATTGTCAATGATTTTGTATCGATTCGTATTGATTCCACCAATTTCTTATCAAGTTTGAATTTCTACACACCCGCTTGACAAACGGAATTTGTTTAAAAACAAAAAAAACATAGAACTAACAATTCAAAATTCGGTCCAATGAATCGAATGACGTCTCTTTATAATCAGCATTGCACAGAAATTGATTTGAATATGTCGCGAACAAAATTAAGACAACATTTTAACTCTTTATGACAAAATGCAATATAAAATAAGGAAAACATGTTTTTTTTTATATATATTTGAAATATTGATGCACAATTTTACATATGTATTATTTTTATATGCTCAAAGCGACTACAAAGAATAAGAACTCAAAAACAAATGGGGTAGAAGCACCGATTTATGACCAGCCTAGTAGAAAATGTCTTTAAAAATTATAAGGAAAGACCGTCCAATACTACAAATACGTCAAACGCAAGCTTTCGATCCATATTATGTATGCAAAATATCGAAACTTAGCTGCAATCATCTTCTCGCTTTGAAAATATCGTTGGTCAATAAAGGCCATCATAACCTGTTTCGGCCAGATATTTAGCTTTGGTTCAATCACATTGATTTTTTATTAGAGTGACCAAATTAGGAGTATCATGGCCAGATTAGGTGTATGTGAGTTAAAATTATAAGGAATATGAATTAGTTTTCTTATATTTTGATTAAATTCGGACTAATAAAAGAATGTAGCTCTATCATTTCATCACTTTCGTATGGCCAAATCCGAAAACCGGTGCTTCTACCCTACTTTATTTTGAAAAAAATCACCAAAAAAGCGTAAAATGTCACCTTTTGTAGCATCATAGCTCATCATACTATCAGAAGGAGAAGCACTATTTTGAAATTACACATTAATGCGCATAATAAATAAATTGTATGAAAGTTGGGTAGATATCTTGTCCTTTATTCTATATGCGAACCAATACCAGGGCTCTTGATCCAATTCCATTCCGCTCGAAGGGATGGGCATGGGTTAACTTTAATGTATTTATACCCAGGTAACAATTTGATGCTGCACAAATGCTTTTTTAACTAATTTGACTCAGCCTTTGCTTGAATAAATGCGGTTCATACACAGATAAAAATATTCAAATTTAAATGTAGCGTAAACAGAAGAGTACCGTCAAACGGGGTAACTTGCTACAGGGGTGAAACTTACAATACTTCGACATGTAACCGAATGGTCGTTTCGTTCAGCATTGAGTTAAATTATTATAATTTATTTAGTTATTTATTGACCTTAGGTATATAAAACGAGATTTCGGCGGGGGTTTGGGTTCTGTTTCTTTTTTGGTTGGTTTGCTGGAGGGGAAAATCATATTAACGTTCCTCGTACCATACAAACGGTAGAAACATGTCATTCGAGACATTTTCTGTCAGTTATAGTACTTAGGGGAAGACGGGGTAAGAGCGCCCGCCGGGGTAAGACGGACCACCTTCAGTTTGGCATGAAAATGGCAATATTCTTAAAAGTTCATCAAGCACTTTCCATAAACACAAGATTTTTGACATTCCGGAGTATTTAGTGTAATACTTAAATCAAATTGTTCATAACAAATGTCAAAAACAAAGTTTCTGCTCGTCGACATTAAATTTGATCTAAATTTAACAGATGCTTACTTAAGGATTTCGGAAGTGATTTTTTTGGAAAAACATAAAAATTACCCGTCCATGCTTTAACAGAAATGTGAAATATGCTTCGGTGAAGTGAAATATGAATAGTAAATATTAAGCTTTGAAATAAGGCCATAGTTGTGAAAATTGCGCAAGCGGGGTAAAACCGACCACTGTTGACGGGGTAAGACCGCCACCCCTTATTTATATCAAATAACTGTGTAAACCATTTTTAAAGTTTTAACTACGTTGTACATTACTGTTCAAGTGAAATGAAATCAATTTTGTGAAAAATACAAGCCAAAACCGCATAGTTTTTCCAAAATATGGGTGCTTCAAGGTAATTATAAGTATACATTGAAGTTTTTTGAAATAATTAACCCTAAAAATGATTGAATATTCACGTTAATCAATGTAGAATTCATAAAACATTATACTTTTATAAATCACAGGGAACTGATATATTTGTTCACCAAATTGTGTACGAAAATCGTGGTGGTCGCTCTTACCCCGTGGGTGGGCGGTTTTACCCCGTCGCTAAAAATAATCGTGATAAGGCATCACTTTTTAAAAGCTTCAATAAATAAATATTTTTTAGAAATACAACACCTGTGATATTTTTTGATCATGCCTAAGGCTTCAAAAAAACGATATGCTGCGTCGAAAAAGGATTTATTGATTCTTGATTTTGACATACGAATTAAATTGCTTAGGCGGGCGGTCTTACCCCGTCTTCCCCTAGTAGTGTACAAACTGACAATATAAAAGTTTTGATAATTTAATGCTTGAACATTATAAAAATTCAAAAGCGTTTTGACTACCTTTGTGGGGTAACTTGCAACAGCAATTTTGATCTCAATTGTTTGATATTTCTTGCCGTTTGTCATTGAAAACACATGAAAAGGCAAAATTGAACAGATATTTGTTCAGTAACATTCAAATGTTTATACCCCAATCAATTCAATACACGTTTGACACTAAATATTAGAAAATTTACATTATTCGCATTATTATTAGATTTAGTTTTGTTTTCTTCATGAAAATGATTTGGGTTTGTTAATTCTGAAAATCTGTTTAAAAATTAACTGGCAGATATGCGAGAATTGGGAAGTTTGTTCATTAAATATTATGAATGTTATGTCAAAACACAGACAGAGACCATTTTAAAAAAACACATATTAATATGTGACACGTCGTTTTGATTTACCTATTTATAAAAAATGAGTTATGTGAATTATAACCTAAAATACCATTGTATTTGTAGGAAAGTTGCATTGAAACGTTTAAATGGCTTCCCAATAACTGTCAAGACTTATGATATGCTAGAATTTCCCCGTACGGACACCACACCATGCCATGCTAATGGAGTTTTCAATCGAATTGATTCAATACTCATAATTCAATCAATAATATTTAGTCTTTTAAGATTAGGGCAGCTTGTTTCTGATTATAGGCATGCTTTAACTGCAGGAAATTAAAAAATGATCATAATAACACGATGTAGGTTAAGTTTTTAATAGTGTACTTTATCTAGTACTGTGTGTTGCATGTTACCCCACATCAGGGATAGCATTAAAAATGTATATATTTCGTCTTTCCTGATCCCAGAAAATCAAATTCTGATAAAACTGATACCGCGTGGTATTCTTCACGTGGCGACTAGGGTGCCAGATGGTTTTTATCTTATCTGAATCCTCGAATTTTTCATCCATATAGCTTTAAAGTTGAAAATTGTTGCAAGTTACCCCGTTTGACGGTATAGTAAAAGTATATCAAATTCATCTATTGCTACAGCATCACGTTTAATTTTTAACTAAATAAAGTTGAATGATGCATGATCGTATAAATTTAAAGTACATTCGATTGAAAAATAAGCGATTTGGCGTTGACATTTCAGTTTATTTTGATGCTCCAAATATGTGCATGAAAATAAACTGAAATTTACAACATATTTTTAGCTCTGTAGCCTCCCCACACCATGGTTCAGCTATTAATGTTCAAGAATCCGTCATCGTCACCATTAAAACATTAAAAGCAGTATTTCTGTTCAAAACTAAAAATTTATCGATGAAAACGTATTTATTGGGTTTCGGTTGGAGAATACAGTGAACACATTTTCGTGCATTTTTTTTTTATTTTAAACGAAAAAAAATTTGAAAATTCTGATATTAATGATGCATACTGTCCCCTGTACCTAGAAACTATATGAAAGTTTAACCATCGATTGTTCAACCTTTAGTTAGCAACAAACCAAAAAAATAATAGTTGCAGGTTTATGGTTTTGTGAATTATTTATGCCGTCCCAAGGTTATGTATGCTGAAATTTAAATATGAAGAACAATTATTATGAACAATTTAGAATTGAACTTAATTGATTCATACCCACTTATCTTACCATCTGCCCCACCTGAGACTGTATGAACATTACTCAAAGCAAGAGGATAGCTTAATTACTTGTCTGAATAACAGCTATATAATTTTTGATTAACCCTCTAATACCCAAATTTTTATTTACGATCTAAATATCATTTTTAGTTATCTAAAATCGTTCTTAACACGTTTTGAGCAATGATTTATTTTTATTCGCAAATCTATGAATTTTGGTTTTTTATAATTTTTATAATTTTTATAATTTTTATTTTTGAACATCCCTATCATTTTTTATTTTTCTTGAAACGTCTTCTAGTTACTAATTTTTGGCAATAATAAAAAATCAAAGTTTTGCGGTACTTTTAAAAATAATAAATTTTAAATATTTTTCTGTAAATATTTTTCTTTTCCGTGTAATTAACGGAAAAACAGGTTTAATTTTTTTTAATACCACCAAGCTCTTCTTCTGTTGTAGGTTAATAGTAGAAAAATATAAAAGGTACGATTTTTAATATTAAACGTTAAATAAACTCCAGGCATTTGTAGGTTATATAAAAATACAATTTTTCAAACAATTTTCAAAAATACAAAAAAGTTTCAAAAGTCATAAAAAACTTTTCTCATATGCATGTTATGAATCAAGGTTTAAGCCAAAAATAAAATCATTTTGATTTCCGAGCTACGAAAAAATACACAAAATTCCAAAGTGTTCCCCGTCTAAAGGCGGGGTTGGGTATTAGAGGGTTAATGGTTGCATTGAGGCTAACTATATCAACGCTTGTCTTCTGCATATGTAGATTTCTATAACCTGTTGGGCTCAAAATTTGCATCAACAATTTAAGCATGTGAGCACACCTTTTCTGTCGAATATCGGAAAATTTGAGCTATAAAAGCTCCTGATGACGAAAAGAACAAAACGAACAATAATACGTAAGTTCTACTAGTTGTTTCATGTGTTATGCGTGTTATTAGATGTTTAACTCTGAAGTTAAATTCAGTGTTTACTGTCAAATATTCAAGGGGCGTTCCATTAATTACGTAAGACTATTTTCGGGGTTTTTCAACCTCCCCTCCCCCATGGTAAGATTTTTTGTATGAAAATTAAAAATAAATTGAATGGCGCTTCAGAGTCTGCCAGTAGCTAATACATACTAAAAAAGGTTTGTAACATTTCTTTTGAAGAATGAATTTTAACCTCTAGGGGCAAAAAGGGGTAAGAAAAACTATTGCATATCAGAAAATATGGATGATTTCCTACTTCATAGTGAGTAACTCATTTTCTTAAAACACTTCACATAAAACGGAAGAAATTTTCAGAATTTATCAAAATTTAGGAGAAAGATCACAAAAAACTAGTTTTGCTACAAATAACAACTTAATTATTTTTTTATAGCCAAATCGAAGGTTTAACACTACGCTTTCAAATGAAATTTTGAGGAATAATCACTTGATGGTATAGAAGTCTATAGAAAATATCAACAAGTGATTTTGAGAACATACATTTTTGAGATTTTGTCCGGCCATGCGCCACTGTACGTCCCGTGAATTCCTGTAGATTTGAAGTGGTAATTCCAGTATTCACGATTTCAAGATTTCAAGCGAAAAACTCAACATTTTTAGCTAACCTTTCGGCGTAAATATTTATTATCGGAATCCTAGGAGAGATACTGAAAATTCTAGACGGGACCATGTGAATTCTTAGCAAGATGCTTGAGAGTCCAGTGTGTTCCTGTAGTTTCCTTACGAGCACCTGAAGATTCCTTCGGGATTTGGAGGTTTCATAGCATAATCCTGCAAATTTACGATGATTACATAAGGTTGGTTTATAACATACATCAAGCTCAACAACAAAACTTATTACACTGTAACCTCAATTTACGAACGGGATCGGGGGTGCGCAAATTGAGTTGGTGCGTAAATTGAATCAGTTCGTAAAACGAGGTTTTGCCAATTTATCATTTCTATGTAGAAGAATGTCTCACAATACTGGACCCTAGAAGATTGTTATATTTTTAAGAAGCGTTTGTATTGTCAGATCCAAGTTTTGGTAATTAAGTGAGTACAACATGTTTTCTAGTTCATCCAAAAACTTCCTGGAATATATACCTGCAATTTACTGGCATATTTAGCGATCCTTTGATGTTTTTTGATATGGCACAGGCCCTTATCTATTCATAGTAGTAAAATGTTTATTTATATAATTTGTGCCGATGTCCTAGGTTCTCCAAGGTCTCCATATAGGCCTTGGGATCTACAACCGTAATAAGAGATTAGAGGTTATTTTTCATTTACTCCACAGGCCCCTAACCATTCATGTGAGTAAATGGTGTATTGTAATTATTTGTGCCGATGTCCTAGGTCCTCCAAGGACTCCATTGAGTATAGGCCTTGGGATCTACGACCGTAATAAGAGATTAGAGGTTATTTTTCATTTACTCCACAGGCCCCTAATCATTCATGTGAGTAAACGGTGTATTGTAATAATTTGTGCGGATGTCCTAGGTCCTCCAAGATCTATATCGAATATAGGTCTTAGGATCTTTAAGCGTAACCAATTATCAATAGATGCTTTTTTGATATGGCACAGGCCCTTATCTATATGTAGCAGTAAAATGAGTATTGTTATAATTTGTACCGAAATCCTAGGTCCACCAAAGACTTCATTGAATAGAGGCATTTGAATCTATAAACGTGATCAATAGTCTATAGGTAGTTTTTTAATATGGCACAGTCCATTAACCATTCATTTAAGGCAACGGAATATTTTATTGATTTATACGGATGTTTTTGGTGCTCCAAGGACTCCATTGAATAAAAGCCTTTTGATCTACGGCCATAGTAAGTGATTAGAAGATAGTTTTCAAATACTCCAAAGGCCCCTTACCATTTCTGTGGGTAAACGGTGTATTGTATGAATTTGTGCAGATGTCCTTGGTCCTCTAAAATCTCTATCGAATACGGGCATTAGGATATACAAGCGTAACCAATCATCAATAGATAGTTCTTCAATATTGCAAAGGCCTCTTACTGTCCATATTTGCAAACGAGGTGTTGTATTGAGTTGTGTCGATGTTTTTGTACTTCCGAGGACTCCACGATATATAGTCCTGAGTACCTACACACTTAAGTAGTTGTACATTGATGATACTTATTTATAGCATCAAATATAAACTCTTAAGGCTAAGTAGCCCGTCATTCGGTTTGGTAGCCTTGTTGATTTTCCAGATTGCAATTTCAAAGTGATAAAACTCAGTCATCTTAGGTAATATTGATTCATAAAAGTATCACTACTTGAGCTTACATACACAAAATATGCTGATACATTTTTAGCAATGTCAGTGCAAAACCTAGTGATTTTCTTTAATTCGCAATCGTGGGACGGTTTGGCCACAATCATCGATGCCCACTACAAATTTCAATGACGTCCTGCTTCGGCTTAATATAAGCAAATGGATCAATGTACTGATCTGTACTGATGTTCATGAATTTACTTCGTTAAACAAGTAACGTCTATTGAATTTGCGTAAAAACAGACTTCGTTCATTGAGGTTTAGATGAATTTAATTTAAAAATGGCGTCAGACATCGATTTTCGTCAACAATATTCTCCAAACGTAGGTCGCCATCTTGGATTCCAAAATTGCGTCAGATATTGATTTTCGTCATCCCCTCGCCGTGCCCGTTCTGAAAATACCCATACTGTATGGGTTTCCAACGATTTTCCCAAACCAGAGGTCGCCATCTTGGATTCCAAAATGGCGTCGGACATCGATTTTCGTCATCCCTTCGTCGTGCCCGTTCCAAAAAATACCCATATTGTATGGGTTTCCAACGATTTTCCCAAACCAGAGTTCGCCATCTTGGATTCCAAAATGGGGCCGGACATCGATTTAATTTTAAGCAAGGGCCTTAAAGTTAAACTCATTTTAAATGTTCAATAAAATAAAATAAAACCCATGTGGTTTCGAGAAAAGAGAAGAATACAGTAATAGATTACATTTTTTTTCGTATTCTAACACAGTTTTAAATAAACATCCAGTTCTTGAATAAACGTCACTAATACGATTATTGATTTAACATACTCCACATACTATTATTTGCTACGACTTTTGCAGTCTAAAGTATTATGTAGCCGGCGAGACTTGAACCCACAATTTCCATTCTGTACACGGACTCATTACCAATCATACTGCAGCTACGCTACGGTAAACTGAAGTATTTTTCTAATGACCATTGTAGCATCCCCAAGCCCCACAATCTTACTTGCCCATATTTCACGTTTATCACTGATTATATATCTATCTGCTGACATTGAATACAATAGTGCGTAAAGCTTTTACAAAATCATTTAAGCAGTAAAAAGTATATAGAACGTTTGTCACAATTAACCAAAATTCCATCAATAATTTTGGAGGGATTTATCAAAAAATCTTTCAAGAAACTCTGTCATAAATTTTGAGGTTATGTTGGAGATACCCGTTCATAAATACCTTATATAGCTGTCTAGGAATTGCTACATTGGTAAATTTTGACAAAATGCGATATTTTTCTCAGAATGTTGGTAAGCAACTCTCGGAAAATGTATGACCGAATTTTGCAGTTGGAATATGGAAACAAATTCTAAGTAAATTATTGCCATTAATATCGTATCGCAAACCCAATTGATAATGTTTCAGTCTTTAGTGTTATTTTTTCCTTCAGATAAGTTTGAAAACGTTGTATTTAAATCCACAGTTCATTTCAATAATATCCAACCGTGTATAAATCCAAAGCTTTTTTTTATCACCGACCAACTAGCGCAAGACTTGCTCGAACATTTTTAACCATCCATATGCAAAAAAACACTACACCCATATGCCCACATCAGCAAACAAGGCCACCAGAGCAGGCAGATAATCTCCCACCTCTTGCGAAGCCGGTGTCAGGGACACTCCGATGAGGACGACTAATCCGTCGAACTTTGCGGTTGAGATTAATTAGGATTACGCTCGAGTTGAAGTAAATACCTCGTCGTAAAATGTGCTCTAGGTATAGGCATAGGAAGCCACCTACTATCAAGTAGGTATGCGATGCGACCCGGTCTGAGCTTAGAGACTAAAAGGATTAAACTACTTTTTTCAAGCCTCGAGTCGGGAGTTTTGGCGAGGCCTAGTCCTAATACGTACCTCTACACAACAGAGAGGTAGAGAGAAAGTGACATCGAAAAAGATAAACGATTCAGACGCTTGGCAAACAACAACGTAGAGGGCGACTATCGCTCGTATCGTATACCTGTTTTCGGCGAACAACATTACAAATGAGTTTTCCCATATATTGATTTATAATGGTGCCCGAGAGTTAGTTGGTTGGCTCGGCTCCGGCGGCGAGGGGATAAACACATTCAATCCAACATGAGCGGAATAAATCTGAATACAATTAGGGTCCCCGCCGGCTGAGGAACATAATACGTCGACTACCCTGCTGAAAATGGATCGTAATTTGAAGCTTTGTGCTGGATTTGCTGCTGCTGGGAATGGAATTGTGCCGGGGAAACGCCCACTATTCGTTGCTCTAGGGAACTAGGGATTCCATTTGGATGAGTTCACTTTGTTTCCGAATGATTGAAACTTGATTACGAATTTGTTCGGAGTTTCAGTAAATGTTTGTTTGGATTTCTTTTTTGAAGTTGAGAATCTTGATGAATATTGACATGGACACAACAGCCTACGCTGTAGATGAAGTGTACATTGTTTCGGCTATCATCAGCAATAAATCCTCTTCCAGTGGAAGATTTGCTTATCGATTTGCTTCGTTTGCTGTCTGTTGCCTCTCATCGCCACTTGTGCAAATGTCAATAGATTGGAACCTAATTGCGTTTCACTTTGATATGTATGTCTTCGAGAGTACCAACCAAAGAAACCTCACCGAAGTTTAACGAGACTGACAAAATGAAGTCTTTCAAAATTTGATGTTATATTGATAAATATATGTGTTGAACACCCCGAATAAAAATTGTGCTGCGAATCGTTCGAACTATTCCTACAAATTAATTTGAATAAAATGATAAAATTTCGGTCTTCAATACCAAAGTACACCAACAAACTAGATTACATCTTTACAAACCATAATTTTCAATAACGCAACTCATTCGAAATGAATCATGCGATAAGATTCTAAGCGACAACCTTTGCTGTAAACATCAGTTTTCACGTGCCTGCTCACGTAGGCTACCATAAAACAAATGATAGATTGAAATCAGCAGGCAGAAGAGGTGAATCATAAAAGGCACTTGTTGGGCGGTCGTAGATTTGCAAACTAATGAGTAAAGCTTCCTCTCCTTCATCTAAGGTCGTAACATTTAAATTGGACCTGTACCTAATGCAAAACTTTTTGAATCTACAAATGGCCGTCACTATGTTAGACTAATACTAACACTACGTTCCAGATCTTATTATTCCAAGCTTCTACTAATATACAAAACAGTGTGCATCTTATTGTTATGCTATGCATACACATATTCTTTCTACTGATGGAAGTTTATAAAACAGTACTTCTTATTTTAACAAAAGCATTACGTTTCAATTCTACTTTTTATACCAAATGGTTCCTTTTCAGGACCCGTGCTACGAAATGGCAAAAAAAGGCATTTCTTAGGCGTTATGGACGTTAAATTCGACGATTACGACACATTTTCCAAGTAGCAAATCGAAGCAGCCTCCAACACAAGGTCTTGAGGTAGCAAAGGGTGTCGCAAATCGTAATCAATATTACCGAATTTGGTGGATTTAGCTAGGAGATAATCGGAGTATAAGCATTTTGATTCATACAGACATTCCGGATCCTACAAGAGCTCCGTGGAATACAAGCTTTGAAATCTACATACATATATAAACAGTTGTATAGGGTCAGTGTTCTCTCAGTAGACAGTCCTCTATAGTCGCACTAGTGGCTTTTTACGGCCGTTTTGCTATAAATCGTTGCAAAGTATTTTTTGATATGAAAGTCAGGACCTATTTATCTAAGTACCGTTCATACACTGCTCGATTTTGTTCGAATTTGATCGAAATAACCTTGAACCTATAGTAAACCTATTGTTCCCATAGTAGCACTACTCACAGAAACTTTTTTTTAATAAACAAAATAATTGATGAATTAAGAACTTTTTTACATCAAACGAAAGCTTTTGATACACACTTTAAAGGAAAAATATAAAAGTTTTATAAAAACTCGATTTTGATCTGTATTTTGCCAACGCCGTGAAGCTAGTGCTACTATAAGAACAGAAATTAGAAATAGTTCTACTATAGGCACATGTGTTCCTGAAGTGGCACAAGCGATAATAAATACAAAAAGTTTTCGTGGTTTTCATATATTTTTCACAAAACCAAGGAAAAAACTTACAGACGATGTAAAAATAACGCCGCTAGCTTTATTTTTCGATTTTATGCGAATATTTGTTATCAGCTATGCGGCTATTGTTACATTGACCCTATTGATCGTTTTCAATTATGGCATATAACTTTTACCCCTTGGTATAGGTATACTAGGTTTTACGTAGATTCTATATTCCAAGAAATGATGAAAAAGGGCGCTCATTGAACTCAAAAATTTATTAAACTTAATAGCATGGGTTTCTTGGACGTGTACCGCTGTCCAAACAATCAGTTGTTAAGCAAATGGATCTTGAAGATCTTTTGGACTGTCCTTCCGGAAGTTCTTAGATGACTAATAACGTCCTTTGTATTCATCAAGATTCGCAGTTGAAATTTTTTCTCCATTTCTGAGTATGTACCAAATTCAAAATTCTCCAATATGTCACAAATTATGCTGGTTGATTCGAAGTACTTTATTTCAAGAAGCTCTTGGATGACTGGGATTGTCCACAAACATTTTAAATGATCTGTATTTAGAATTAATAAAACCTACTTCTTTAAAATGCTAATAGCGTATACCGCATCAACAGTCGTCCACTATTCTCCTTATTACGTATGTAAATTCTTAGACCTATATTCCAAGAAGCTGTTGGATGACTCAGATCATCTCTTAAATAAATCACAACAATACTACAACAAAATCAAAGCACAATATTGAATTGAATTACTCTGCATATGTAAAGATTCCGATGATTCATAGATCACGCTTGTAGATCTGAAGTCTTCATATGACGTTAATTGAATTGACGTAAGAAACACACAAGTTGCGCAAATCATAAAGTCGACCAATTTCAATATAACGATCATGACACAAGATATATATACGTAAACACTGAATCCGAATTGGGTGAAGATTCCCCCAGCTTTTGACCATTCCTTACGAGTCTAACAGATGAGCCATAAAAACTCATATGATAAAAATATGAAGTTCCCATTACCGGGTAATGAATTAGTCGATAACTGCAAGTGAATCACAAAAAATCGGTATTGTCTTTTATGGACCGATCCATAATTTTCCATAATCACCTATAATAGAGAGGATATGATATAAGTAACATCTTACCAAACAAAACTCACACTCGTTTTTGTGCTTTCAAATAATCTTATCAATAACAAAAGTATGTTCAAAAACTCCTAGGGTCGGTGTTCCCTTAGTGGACGGTCCCCTATAGTCGCGCTAGTGGCTTTTTACGGCCGTTTCGCTGGTAATCGTAGCAAAATAATTTTTGACATGAAGATCAGTAGCTATTTATCTAAGTACCATTGACACACAGCTCGATTTTGTTCAAAAAATGATCGAAATAAATAGTTTTGCTTAAATTTTTAGCTCCCTTGCACCTATAGTTAACCTATTGTTCCTATAGTAGCACTACTAAGGGAAACTATTTTGTTATTAAACAAAATAGTTGATAAATTAGGAACTTTTTTACATCAATCGAACGCTTTTGATCCACACTTCAAAGGAAAAATATAAAAGTTTTGTAAAAAAACGGTTTTGATTTGTATTTTGCCTATTCCGTGAGGCTAGTGCTACTATAGGAACAGATATTAGGAATAGTGCTACTATAGGCACATGTGTTCCTATTGTGGCACAAGCGATAATAAATACAAAAACATGAGTTTTCTTATGTTTCATATTTTTTCCACAAAGCCAAGATAAAAAGCTTTCAGATGATCTAAAAATAATTCCGCAAGGCTTTATTTTTCGATTTTATACGAATATTTGTTTTTAGCTATGCGGCTATAGGTACATCGACCCTATCTGTATTTGGGAAAAACTAATGGAAAAGCTCAATAATATTTTACTAACATTTACGTTCACTGAAATCGCGAAGTAAGCTTATCTTAAGACAAATTTGTGTTGTCCATCCATATGCGCAAAGCAAAAGTCACGTTTTTTAACAGTGTTAGATAGATTGTTGTAGCCATCTACAGAAAAGAATAATTATCAGAATTTTTTTTTCTGGTTTTCAGCTATAAATATATATTGTGATTAAATCTTAACCACTTTTCAAAAGCTCAAAGCCTATTGGAAATTAACTTTGATTGTAATACAGCCCTCCATTTTTTGTTGTTGTTAAAAGTCAACTCATTCTTTCATCATTATGGGCTTGATGATACAAATGAATCAACATAATGAACTCATAAATATACGTATTGGCCGTTTTCAATGGTCATGTTTGGAGGCTTGGATCTCAGCTTCTAGTGCTCAGATTGACCTGAATCGCAGCTTGAAATTTACTTCAGAGTTTTTCATAAACAAACTTTTGAGTTTTCGCAAATCTCCAATTTTGAGTTATTTTTGAGTTGAGTAAAGTTCATGTTATTTCTGAACTGCGGTGAAAATTTAAGATTTATCTGCCCAGTAGAAGCCGAGATCCAGACCTCCAAACTTGATTATTTTGTATGAAAAACGGCCAAAGCGTACTCTTTTGCGCAATCGTATACGAGTTTGTGTTTACATGGCAAGGAATACAATTTTGCTAATATTTTTCGCCCTATGCAAACTCGGGAATGTTCCTGTGGCGGGAGATATTCCGGTGAGTTACTGGGTCGGGTGACAAGAATGCTGTAGTTCCGTGCCTCTGAAGGTAGGCTAATTTCAAGTCACAGTTTCCAGAATCGGTTATAATGTGGCCACTACATCAAAGACATTTAAGAAAAACGTATCACTGTGAACCTTTTGAGTAACGATTAAATTCGATAACCATGTTTCCCGAATTTGATTGATCCCGTAAATGACCATTTCCGGGTCCCTGGACGCCTCAAATTACTATTTAGTGACTAATTTGTACCAAAACATATGTGCCAAGCTTATATAAACGCATTTTTGTGAATTATGATCAAATCTACAGTTCTTCAGGGCATTATGTCCAAGTGACCACATCCGATACATTATAAATGGTTCGAAACCTACATTTATAATGTTAAGTATCAGATACCAATGATGTATGCAAATAGAAATGATTGTCATTGCAAATAAATGAAGGTTGAATTGGCATGCCCCTAAAAATAGCTGTTTTTACCCAACCTGACCTAGTGACTTACCAGAATAACTCTGGCCACAGGAATATTCCCGAGTTCCTCTGACCACTTCTAGAAACAAGATATGTACCTAGCTATATGTACCACTAAACTGACAAAAAATAGTTGAATCCGTTAAGTATTCGCTGAGCGCTGAGGGTTTTAGTATCTTTACCATCACTCAGGCCTATACGGATTAACAAAACGATATAAATTCAGGCCTAACGTTTATAAATACGGCAAAGAGCTCGCTTGGAAATGTCGGCGTAAGATTACGTTGATTAACATATTTTTTCTAAGCTTACAGCGTAGGCTGTTTCCCAGCTTAGTGTTCTATGAGCTCATCTTTCGTCATTAACTGAGAGATTTCTTTGCCAAATTGGCTTTTTTCTGTATTTGTATATCATGTAGCTCCAGAGCGTTTCAAAATTTAAAAATGTTCAAAAATCCAATCTCCCATATATTTTTTACCATCCAAACCATAAATATAGTACTTGTTTTTAATTATGAATCGTTGTTTTACGGCCAACCAGCCGAGTGGAAGTTTAACAACTACCGAAAAGTTAAACATTACATATAATTTGCAATTGAATTAGATGGACAAATTGATGTGAAGATTTGTGAAAAAGTTACACGTCTTCTCAGTGAGAATCGAACTCATGACTCCCCGATCTCTAGTTGGGGCGCGTTACCACTACGCCATGAGAGGACTCATGAACGCAGAAGTTAACCTGAATTCGATTTAAGTTCAATAATCACGTGATCCTTTTTCGCAAATATAAATATAGTGTTCTGTGACATTTTCAGCTTTTTCGGTGGTGATATATAAGTTGGCCAAAAGACAATGTAGGTTTATATGAAAATTACTATGGAGAAATTTAGATAAATGTTCCAAACACGCTAGTACTGTAATGTGAGTACAAACTTATCATTTTATATTGAAAACTCATTCTTTAAACCCTAATGAAGGATCTTGTTGAAGAACCAACATTCATCGAGTATACCCCATTAGGCATAAAGACGTTAGGCATAAGGATGTTAGGCATAATGGACGTAAGACATAAAATACGTTGGGCATAATGGGCATAAAATAACTTGCGCGTGTGCCATTTTAAACTCGGCTTGTATCGAAAATTGTTCGGGCCCATTAACAAATTCCATTACGCTGATGGGATGGGTGGGTTTCCTTAAGGTGTAACAGCTCATAAAAATGTGAAAAATTCATACAAAAAGCGTTACGGGGGGATGGATTGATTGGCTGGTATTGAATTACTATTTTCGATGTTATGAAATTTGACAATGAACCGAATTACAGATATGGAATAAAAATGTTATCATGGTTATCATTTTAAAACCCAGCTCAATCCATTTCTGTAGGTATCAATTTATATTTGCGATATGTAATCAAAGTGTTATTCGTTTCTAAAGATGTTTATTTTAGTGACATGTTTGTTATGTTTCTTTTACATAATTGCGTTAATTCTAAGGAAAGGAAATCTTCCATATTAGTATTAGTACATATAATGCAAATTATCACCTTGAAGACAATTCAGTAGATGTTTTACGCAGTCAGCAAAAACGATTGTAGTGATTTTTGTGGTTGCAGAATAATGTATGAAATATAACATGTATTTCTGTAAGAAGTAAAACCTTTTTGGTGAAATTGTAAAGGTACCTAGGCAAAATATTCCAATATTCCACACTCCAGCTGTAGTACAAATGTGACCGTAATAACTCTTGATTGTTAGAGGAAGCATTCATTTCGTCCAAAATGTCTGTCTAAGATAAATGTGACCGGAATAAGGAAACTTCAAAGATTTCAACAATATTAATAGAACAAGGATACTTTGATGAATCGTCCTGAGGATTCCTCTAAGAGTTTCCTTCAAATACTACTAAACTATGTAGCAGGACATATTAAAGATTGTCTGCTCTATGAGACTACTTCTATACGTTGAGCAAAAACTTAAGTTCTACTCACAAGTACGTTTCACATTACCTATATTTACACGATTTGTTCCAAATTGTATGATGTGTTTTGATTTATTTTAGCATTCTATTTTCTTTACATACCTAATGATCAAATAAACATATTTTTAAATGTGTTTCCAAAGTCCGGAATAAAATGTTGCCAAACAGATGTGTTGCCAAAATTGGAAGGGGACTTTATATGCGTTTACATGCAAAAAGCATGCAGATGATTTTTCAGTGAAGTCAGTACAGAACTAACTGACTAACAACAATTGTCAAAAATAAGTATTTACATACATGTCTATGGAAGTTTGAAATATCCTACTGCATTACTTATATGTCTGATGGCTTGATGAGTTCAATTAATGATTTTACTTTCCTGATTGTGAAGCGGCTGGAAAAAGAATCATTACGGCGAAGTAGGTCATATAAATTTGTACCCGCCGTTAATGATTGTTGCCAATTCGTTGCTCAATTGCGAATCATTAAAATATTGTTGGTTTAGCGCTGACATTGCAAAAAAAAAAATCAAAATACTTTTTGCATATATATGCATCCATGGATACTTTTCCAAATAGTATTTACTAACTACAGACAGTGAGTTTTATTACTTCAAAGATGCGAGCTGTAATGCAATCATAGCTTCCAAAACGACATAATGTGGCCTTACACACTTAAATTATTTAACCGATCTCAGAAAAACGATCCACCAAGAGCCCAACATCTGAGAATTCGATTATTTTCAATATCGATTCTCGGTACTTATTTTTCCGAAATGACGGCAAAACAAAGGTTTCACCGAGATTCGGCAAACAATTACCGAAATCTCAACTACTGGTTTCTGATAACTATTTCCAAATTTAATTGTGGAGCTTTGAATCGAAACGATTCTTGGTCCCAGAATGCATATCCTCGATCTTATTACTGACATTCAATTCTTGAAACTTATCTTATTCCATGAAAGGTGACATAACAACATCTTTCATCCGAAAATCATGGCAAATCCTCCCAATAAATTGATCACTTATTGCTCTCTGTAACAATCATGATCTGCAACGCATCGTGAGAGCTTGTTTATCATCTTTTGTTGCAGGTCTGGTTGGATCGGAGGAATAACAGTGCATGGCATAAACCCATCTGAACAAGCTTTATTCCTGGGGAACATTATTGCTATCAGATGTTCGAGGATTGTTTATCATATCAGTAGAATAAAATACTTGCTCCCAGTAGTAAATAGATAGAGAAAAATGGGTTTCATTATTTCTTTTTGGGGCTCTCATTTGCTGCTGTTATTTGTCAAGCTTGTGAAACATTGCCGATCAAGGCACGATACAGAAAGGATGTTTTTCTTTGCTTCCTTTAATCGTGCTTCGAAATCAAATGAGAGTGAATCTTGCAATGCCTGCTAGAGACACATGATTGGATCCATGAAATTCACAAATCTTATTTATCTGAAAACACTGCAGCTTTGTTCTATTCACAATGGAAAGCTTTCTTAATCAGTACTCTTAGCCTATAGGCGCATTTTACTGCTGAATTCCAGAAGATTTAACACATAACGTCAGGGAAAAAATCCAGTAAATACGTAAGCACACCTACTAAAATGGATCCGCATTATATATACCTTTGCGGCTCCGACAAAAAAAGCCCATTCTTGCACTTCGCCGACGGTAAGTTTTTAGGAAAAACATGTTTTCGATAATCAATGCAACAAATCTTTGTCACAGCTACACTACTCATGGATAGTATGGAATAGTTGCAATTTTGATTACTGCAGTACTTTAAATTCAGCAATGCCTAAAACCTTGTGCGAAAGTTTGTCCAATCAAACTAAAAAATAAATCGCTGTAACAAAAGGCAGCTTTTAGAAAGGTGATCCCAAAAATAATATTGATCTTGAACCTCAAAATCACGGTACCGTAATTTCGGGTGAAATTGATCATTTTTCACGGTTTTTCTTGTCTGATTTCTATAATGTTGGCAATGCCAAACAACTGAATGCAGAAAAACAAGTACGAAGGTAAGTCTCATTGGCTCAACTACCAAAATTTTCTAACAAAAGTAAATTTAGTGCTAAAAAATATTTCTAAAATAAAAAATCGGGTGTTGCCATTTCGGGGTGAAAATGATCACTTATCAATGCAATTACTGTTAGTTTACATAACAACTCTACACAATAAATTTGAGCTTCCTGAATCCAAATATGCTTGTTAAATTCTTAACAATACAATATTTATAGAAATAATGAAGAGTAAAATTTCAAGAATTACGCAGAAAACACCTAAATGTATGCAATTTCCTAAGGAATTTCCTGATATCTAACAGAAATTCAATTATTTCAACCAAATGAGCGAATTGGTACGTGTTTTGTTATGAAATCTTGTTTCGGGATATATCCTAAGTATTCTCACAAACTTTCAGGATTATACCATGTTCATATCCCTGTCTAGAACTAGAAGTTTATAGATATTTGTCAATACTGCACCGTACATGATATTGAAATTTTACATTATTTTCATAGAAATACACCTTCTTTAACGCAAAAAACTTCACAACATACAATTTGACAATACTTACGACAAACAACGTTCATTCACTGCATTGTACATTGATATTTGTGCTCCATTAGGAAGATATAAAATCGAGTGACACTGTGATCAATTTCACCCTACTGATCAATTTCACCCGAATTTACGGTACTGCAATATACAAAACGTGTACGTGATTCCATATTTATGGTAGGACGTATATAATAGGCGATTACTCTAGGTTTTATGATAGTTTTATGAGAGTTGCATAGAATGTTTAAAGCATTTATCTCGTATACAATTATACTATTTTCGATGGCATTATTTAAAATCGCTATAAAGCTGTCAAACATCATAAAAAACTTAAATAGCTCTGAAAATGTTACAGTAGGTTTGGCAGAACCGACATATTCCTCTCATTCAATTCCAAAGTACATTTCCTTCCTCTTATCGATGACATGAATTCCTAAAATCCTTTCACATTCCATGAAAGGTGACATAACGACATCTTTCATCCGAAAGTCGGTGCAAATCCTCCCAAGAAATCGATCACAGAAGACCACTTCCATCGAAACAAATTCCCATTTATCGCACCCCGATTCTCCAGCATTCAACCAGGCCAGGAAAAAATCTTCCCACAAAAAAAAAATCCGTCTTCCGCACAGCTGAAAACCGTCTGGATTTCGCCGCATGCGCCATCGCCGTTTTCCGTCGGAGTCATAGCCTTCAAAATATCAACCGGAGAGAGAACCAACGGAGCAACAACAAGAACATCGAAGACGACGAGTCGCAGTCTCAAGATGAAGCGGACCAAAGTACTACTTACCTTTTTTTCATCCGAATGAGAACCGGAAGGGACCCATATCATCATCCTCGTCATCTTATAGCAAAACAGAGAGATACTTTCGAATTCATCAGGCTCAATAAAAAGAACGAACGAGTTTTTTTTTGTTTTTAACTTTTGCATAAGAGCGATTATTATTTTTCCATTTGATCTGTTTTTTGTTGGATTTTTCCATCTTTTCTTGTTTTGTTTTCACCGTTTTTAAATAATTAAATTATCATAATTTATACAATTGGTTTCATCATGCATGCATGCAAGGGGGCTGTTTTGTTTTCCGCTTACTTGGGGACCTACTATAACTGGCGTGTCTGGGTCTGTCTGGGTCGGTCCAGGGATCAGTTCGTCACGTCCGTCTGTCTGTCAGTCAGTCAGTCAGTTCAGTTTTCTCACCTAAAGAATATGTACAAACAACGATTTTCTTTCGGACTGGGCCGATTCTAGGTTTCTCGCATAAGATTTCTTCTGTGCTGACTGCGCTAAGATTTCTGTGTCTCTCTCTCTTATCCTCGTCCTGTCCTACTTTTGCTCCTATCTTATGCTCTCTCTTCCCCACGCTCTTCGCAGTTTGCTACTTCTGTTCCGTTTCTTCTTCCGTGTCTCTTTCTCTCACTAATGTTTTTTTTTTAATTTTAACTTTTTCTCTTGTTACTGAATAGTTACTTTTTTTTGGTTACTTTTGGTATAATTTTGTGTGTAATACAATGCTTTCGGTTTGCTCAGCTTGATTATTTGATTCTGGGGTTTATTCCAACGAGAGGGTGTGTAGTTTACTTTTCGTTTGACTATGTGAGTTTTGTGTGTTACTTTTGTTTCGACTTCCAAAGCGATTCTGTTGGTTGAGAGTATGAAATGTTATGTTTTTTGCATCATCTATTACCAAGCGCAGTAAAGTAATGGAGAAATGGGTGAGAGCGTTTCAAAGATTCCCGGAACTTAACATCTTAAACGAAGGCGTTGCGAATTCACGAATGAGGTGCGTGTACGGATAACGTTCACTGAGATACGAGTTATGTGTAGATAAAAGATTTTCTTTTCAAATAAAAAAATACACAAGAACAAAGGCAATATACAAATCTAGGCAAATAAAAGAAAACTTAAAAAAGAAGGCTTTAAAAGAGAAAAAACGTAACAATAGAATTCGAGGGTAAGCATCAAAGCTTTTGTTTCGACTGAATCGGCGACGATAACTCACGGGGTGTAGGGGAAAAGGGGAGAGGGGTCTGTTCTTCATTTACATTCTAGAGCTTGCGTTCTGGTCGCTGTACTGTGTCGTCTCTATCTCTCTTTCTTTTTTATCTCTCTATAGGCGGTAATCAGTTCTAATCCCTCGATATTTGTTTTTGTTTTTTTTTTGTTTTCTCGAATAGGAAGAGGGGTTTTACAATGTGATTCAGCGTGTGGTTGTCATTGTGTATGAGTGAGTGTAGGTGTACATTTTCTTTTATTCTGTTAGCGAGGAGATGAGTGTTGGAGCGTGAAGAACTAAGCTCGCGGTTGCTACTGACGATCCTAAGTTCCCAATTTATTCCATGTACTGTAGGCTGAAGTTTAAACAGGTGCTAGTTGCGGCCAACAGGAACCGCCGGCATCATCGTCTTCGTGATGGATCTGTACTTGTCAGACGATGAAACGACGGCGATCCGATGAATATTGATGAGACGGATGCTGCTGAGTTTTCTTGCAGAGCTGGTCTCCGCCGGATGAAGTTGACGATGACAGATCGGCGGCTGCTAACGGGTAATCCAAAATGGTTTCTTCTCGGATTTTTGCAACTTCTTCCAAACAAACTTCACAATCTTCATTCTTCATCTTGATATTCTTCGGCTTACACAATCGGCACCCATTTGCATAAACTCTTCAACCAGTTTCACTCAGTATAGCTTTGCTTCCGCTGCTCGGCTCCGACGGCTTCACAAACTTTCTTCTATTTTGCTGTTGTTTTTTTTTGTATTCACTACGTTTCGCTTGACTTTCTTTGGAACACATATTTTAATATATAGCGATATTTTTTTCTTGATTTCCCTTAACTTGTATCCTATTTGTAATTATTATTTTCTTTACTATCTTTCGAAGTTGCTTGGAGTAAAACTACTATCACATTTAAATGCAACGAAAAAAGTTGCTCGATTATAATTTTTGCCATACTTTTGCCATCATTTTCTTCGTCACCGTAAGACACAAACAAAGAGATTATAGCGATGATTAATCATTCAATAAATTACTTCATCTTCTGCTTCATTCGCCGACGGCTTCTCTCTCTTTGCCGAATCTTCTTCTGCATTTTCTTAGAATCACACATTGTAGCACGACACTTGCTGCATCTGCGGGAATGCTGGAGCCATCAGCGGCGGAAAGGAGCCGCCCATCGAGCTGGTCATCATGTACGGGTGCAGCCGATGGGAGGCCCTCTGATGTTGCCGATATTTGCCCGCAAACAGGGCCGCCTTCTCCGCCGCCGACGTCGATGACTGGTGGTGATGGTGGTTGTGATGGTAACTGCTGGCCGCCGCCGTGTTGCCACTAGCACCGGAACGCATCAGCGAGTGACCGGAAGCGGTTGCACCAAGCATGCCACCTGCTCCGGCAGACATTTTGCTACACGCCATGTGTTCCGGTCCGGCTTGATAATCCCGTGGAATGGTGGCCATTGGACTCTTCTCCAGTAAGGCGGCCGTCGAGTCCCACAGACTTCCACCACCGCCACTTCCGCCCAACTCCGTGACGTTGTTATTGTTCCTAAGGTTATTATTATTGTTGCTACTATTACTATATACACCACAGCCTCCGGAAAGCATAGCATCACGTTTGCCAACGACCGACGGGTTCCGGTACATCGTTGCCGACGGTTGATAGCTGTTGTTGTTGTTATTGTTGTTAGTGCTGGCAGCGGCCGTTTGAGAACTGACGGCTGCTGTGGCCAGTAGACTAGCATTCGCTTTGATCGGTAACGATTCCGGGCCTGCCTGGAAATCGCGAGGCACCGCGGCCATTGAAGTCTTTTCGATGTCCCATCGGGGACCGGAAGGCAGGCCACCTTCCAGACCACTGCCACCGCTGTTGAAAGCGGCACAGCTGGCAGCTATTAGGTTTTGTTGGTGCTGTTGCTGATGCTGCTGATGGCCCCCAGAACCGGCGGCTGTCAGCTGCGGTGGCATACCCGTATTACTACGCTTGATGACTTTTGACTTGCTGCTGTTGCTGCTACTACTGCTACTGTTACTGTTGCTGTAGGCAGTTTGGTTGGCTAGGTTGGGTTTTCTGTAGCCTCGGACAACCCCGTCGGGGGCCATGTAACAGCTCCAGTCTGAGGTATTTACTAGTTGTTGTTGCTGCTGTTGACTCTGCAAGCTGTACTGATTGGTGGATTGCTGTTGACTGGACATGTGTGACTGCTGTTGATGAAGTTGCTGTTGTTGCTGCTGTTGAGGCTGCGTTTGATGAGAATGATGGCGATGATGCTGAGATTGAACGTGTTGTGACTGTTGTTGCTGCTGCTGCTGTTGTTGTTGCTGACTGCCAGCCCCAACAGGATAATGTGCCTGTTGGGACCGTTGAGCCATCTGTCGTTGTACGTACTCATCGATTTGCTGTTGCAAATTCTGGTGACGCTGGATAGTACTCTGATGGCTCGTCACAACAGCATGCTGCTGTTGCTGTTGTACCTGCTGCTGTTGTTGCTGCTGGGCACTGGATTTAGTACTCCGTCGGCTCATCGACGACGAATCAACAACATTGGCAACAATTGAATTAGAACTACGGGATGAATTTGGCATATTGTTTATGAAAGGACTTCGCCGCTGGCTCTCCATCTTGCGGAAGTAGCATGGGTGAATCATCAACAGCGGTTCCACTCGGGCTCCCACCGGCGGTTTGGCCTGATTTGGTAACTCGTACTCCACGCTACAGTCCACATGCAGTGGTATGCTGTAGTCTTTCTGGGCCATCGACGGTGCACCACCCGTTAACCGCGATGGCATCGACAGATGATGCAACTGCGACGGCTGCTGCTGCTGCTGATGTCCGATCCCGGCCGACGAGGACAGGTCGTAGTTTGGATAGCACGCTGCCATCGCCATCCTGCTGCCAGTGTTGATGACGGTGTTGGCGCTGCTGAATTTTCTCCACTCCAACGTTGCACCCCGACGTGGTAACGAGACCACTCGATACGGGTAAACGACACTTACTCCACACTTTTACTACTTTTCATTGGAATTTTCACTTCCCCAGTGCCCTCGCTTATTCTCTTCCACACTTTTCAACCATTTGGCACCAAACTTCAATCGATATGCTTCAATTTTCTTCACCCTTCGGCAACTAGACTTTGCACACTTTTTTCAGGAACATTAATCCAAAAAGAAACTTTCAACTGCTACTACTGCTGCTTTTGCTTCAGCTCCACTTCCCCGACGGCAATCTGCTGCGGGACTTCAATTGGCTACTACAACTCAGTCTTAGCGAAATGAAATAGTGCTGATGAGTTAGAGAACGGAGCTCCTCGTCGCCAGAAGTATGAGATTCGATCAACTGCTTCCTCGCAATCTCTCCTTCCTTCGATTCCACCCGTTCCGTTCAGCTCAGTCTTCACTCTAGGAAACTCGATTCCTACCTTGCTTCCTCTATTTCCGTTTGTCCTCGACAAGAACTCGACTGTCAAATTCCAACTTCCACACTTATAACTTCTTCTTCCAATCAAAACCCAACACAAAAATCCGCTGACCGTCTCGCATTAAAGCCACTAATCAGGCACACTCTCAGGGGCTCTTGCTTTAAATCCACGGTGACCTGATTTTGACAGCATTCACATAATATCGATTTTCTCTTTCCCCATGAACACACACACTCAGTCGGCGATTGCTCGCACTCGTCGACCCGCGGCGACTGCTTCAATTCTTGCCACTTAGAACGACAACGGCGAGGACGACGACGGTGACGTTCTTCTCGGTTCACGCTTTTCCTCGTTGCTGTACGGCTCGAATCGCTGACACACTGGGGTGCTGAAATCTTACTGTTACTGTCCTGTTTCTTCGTTACCCGATACCGACAAACCGTACCCGAGTGCGCTCGTGCTCTTTCTCACTCTCACTGCTCTCGTTCCGTCTCTTTCACGCGCACGCTTCGACCGATCTTGTTCCTATTGTTGTTGTTGGTTTTGCTTTAGCTTGTTATGTATGTTTTTGTTCTCCTTGTCTAAGCCCGGTCCACAGCGCTTTGTGGGTTCTGTTTTTCTCGAATAGTGTTTCTTCTTCGGGCGTTGCGCCTCGACTAAACCGTACCTACTGCGGCCAGCACATACGGGCAGCCATTCTGGGCTCCAGCAGACACGACGAATGCGCACTCCATCACTCTCTCGCTCTCCTTTGGTGCATATGCGCTCTCTTCACTTTTCGCTTCTTCTTCACACTGTGTTCATTAGTCGATTGAAAGCACGTAAATGTCAAGTGATTGCAGATACGATTGCAATAATTGAATAAGGAATCAAACAAATCTGAAATCATACATTAGTAATTGCGCAATTGTTTCCAAGATCTCCCTTCCTCATTGTACCCAAAATGTCAATCCAAAAAAATCCGATACTCCAAGATATTCCATTCCGCAACCTGCCAACCCTGGCCTAGTACAGACCTTCTGATCGCCCACCACCCTCTCCCGACCTCCGCGAACCGAGTCCACGACCTTCCCAAAAGTGACGTAGTACGGCACCCGTTTGGGAATCCCGCACGGTGGTGTTCGTGAACCCCAACAGCACCGGACAGAAAAATCATGATGGCCAACGTTGCTGCTGCTGACTCACACAATCCCATCATACCCGACCAGCCAGCAAAGAATGAGAGAACCACCCAGTTACGGCCTTTATATTGCGTCAGAGTAACTTCTTTTGTTTGCGTCGCGCCCGAGAGAGAGCGGAGAGAGCTCGGCCAATTCGGCCTACTAAGACCACCACACGGAACAGATGATTGCGCGCTCGTTGCGCCGCCGTGGCAATGTTCTCTGTCGGCAGCTACTGGAAATACTCACACGTCTTCCCGCACCTTGCACCGCACTTCGTTCGTCGGTCCGCTTTCATGTTGCCGACGCTTGTGCTCTCGGCAGGTTGGGTTCGGCGGCACGAGCTTGTGCGCTGGTTGGCGGAGAGGATTTTTTTAAAGGTTCGGCTCTGGGTCTCGGTTCGACGTTGGTACCAATACCAGTCGGGAACTTTAAGGGCTAATTTTGAGCTGAAAATGATGGTGGATTCTTGGCAGGCAGGGTTTGTGGAAATAATTGTTTTTTAAAGGTGGGTCTTCAAAAACAATTGTCTCAAATGTTTAAGACGTTTACCTATAATATGTTACTGGAAGTACTATACCTGTACCAAGGTATGATTTTCAATAATTGATAGAAAACTACCTTTACGTTTCTCCAATAGGTAACTTTATTGTTTGAACGAATGAGAGGTATCCCAAAAAATATATAGGTACGATAAACTTTGGTGGTTCACATCGTCGTAACCTACGAATCTTATGAAATCTTCATTAGAAGATTGCCAACACATGCAAGTCAGATAAACGTGATCCGTACAAATCTTCTTCTTCTTGTTGTTTTTTTTTTTCTAGCGTAACGTCTCAACTGAGACAGAGCCTGCTCCTCAGTTTAGCAATGTTATGAGCACTTCCACAATCATTAACATAGAGCTTTCTTTGCTTATTTTGCATGTGTTGCGGCAAGTACAATGGTAATCTATGCCCTGGGAAAAAATCCTTTAAGAAAAGATTCTCGACTAGCGGGATTTGAACCCACGACCCTCGGCATGGTCATGGTGAATTTTTTCCGTTTACCGCTACGACTATTTGGGCCCCTTCTGGTTCCTATTTAGCAGAACATAGTATTTTATGCACAAATATATGACATATTCTGGTTTACTATACTGGCCTGCCCTTTTCAAAATGAAATTTATCAATATTTCTCGAAATCTAATACAAAGTTCAAGTTTTTAAGCAACATAAATGATTTTTCATTAATTGTGCAACATCTTATTTGTACCTTGACGATATCATAAACGTAGGCTTGAAATTTGGGGCCTTCGTTAGCCGAGTGATGAGACTCCGCGGCTACAAAGCAAAGCCATGCTGAAGGTGTCTGGGTTCGATTCCCGGTCGGTCCAGGATCTTTTCGTAATAGAAATTTCCTTGACTTCTCTGGGCATAGAGTATCATTGTACTTGTCACACGATATACGAATGCGAAAATGGCAACTTTCGCAAAGAAAGCTCTCAATTAATAACTTTGGAAGTGCTTATAAAAGCACTAAGGTGAGAAACAGGCTCTGTCCCAGTGAGGACTTAATGTCAAGAAGAAGGCCTCCAAATACGTTCAAAACTTGCCACTTTATTCGGTGGAAGTAGGCTCAGATGCAAATTCCTGACTAGCGCCGATTTGAATCTGAACATGGCGAGTGCGTATTGAACGATATCATCAGATGCTGTATGCGTTCTAGCCGGTACGATCCCCATTTGTATCACTTTGGCGAAGGATATCGAGAGCTACCAACGTACGGAAGATCGCCAGAGTCGGATCTATGGCGTGGTGGCAGCACGAGTGGGACTGCGCGGAGAAAGGAATATGGACCCACCGGCTCATCGCAAACCTGTCGACGTGGATGAATAGGAAGCATGGAGAGGTGAACTTCTACCTGACACAGTTCCTATCAGGTGGATGTTTCAGAAAGTATCTTCATAGATTCGGGCACGCAGTGTCACCACACTGCCCATACTGTCTAAACATCACCGAAAAATGTAGGTTTTGCCTACGCGGAAGTACGGAACGAAATTCTCGGAAGCAGCGACGGAGATTTAAACCGCGTCGATCGTCGGGGCGCCTGTGTAGTGGAAGTTTCTCTCCACCGGAATCGCAGGACCGACTTCGGCATCTGTCTGGCCAACTGCGGAATAAGTTAAATCTACTGACTGGGACTAACTGAGTAGGTTGCGTAGTTGCACCGACAAAAGATCGTCGAGCGCCAGGGAAATCTTCGTCGGAGTAGGATAGATCCATCGTCAAGGACTGAGTAGTCCGTAGCAAACCACTGGCTTGAGTCATCGGAGCGCCAGTGAATTGGAAGCCATCCTCCAACCAGCACTCTACCGGTCAACAACGGAATAAGAACAACGCGTAACTTTACCGGTTTTGTGAGATATTCCTCCGTCGGGGAGCTCTCCAGCTTGCGTACCGGAAGTCACCTCTCAAACAGAATCACAAGACTGACCCCGCTATCCAACCGATCCGCCCAAAGAGCATGACGAGCAACGCGTTAAAGTCCGGAGAACCATCTAGCACCGGAGCATCTATTATAAAAAGTCTTACATGGCTGGCACCAAAATGTAAGTGACGGAATAGAAACAAATCGCAGCCAGAGCGAATAGAGCAAGAGGTGACGAAATGGCGTAGAGGCATCAACCAGCCCTCAGCCCTCTGAAGTAATACCATGAGGTTGTTCCGGGGGGACATCGGACTTGTAGCCTAAGCCAAATAAATGTGTCGTGGTAGAGAGTCGTTTTCCTCTTTTTTTTTCTCTGTACCAGACGTGCATCCGTAATGGGCCGTTGAGAATCTCAGAGTCTAAACCCCATTAGGGTAGGCGAAAGTTTCTAACCAGAGATGCATTTAAACGCGTTCTGTTCATGTTGTATTCAAAGCATGTGCTCACGAGAGCTGTGATCAAGTTCAAACAATTAGCGTCGTTAGAACACAGTGCACTGTTCATCACCTGGCAACCATTTCTATCAGTCATTGTTTTATCCGCCGGGTATAGCAAACACTGGCCAATTGGACAAGTTAGAATTGTCTAATCCACCGAAATGCTGTTGAAACCCGACGATACAAAAGTGGCCTAACAGTAGCGTCTGGGAGACGATATCTTGTCATTCCAAACAGGGACCGCACGATGAATTCTGTTCAACGAACGTTTACAGCCTTGTGAACCTTTCTCCTGAAAGTTCACAAAAAAAGTGGTCTTGTTTTTGAATGTTCGGATAATTTCAATATATTTTTAAAAATAAATTGTATACAATACATCTAACAAAAGCTCTTTTTGTCTTTTAAAAATATTATTTGAAAATCAATCGACATTCATGGTATTTTGGAAGGTTTACTCTTACTATACGAATGCCAATTTGCCCTGCTGTCGATTAACTTCCATATTCTGTTCGTTCATCTCTTTCGAATTATTACGATTCACATATGTAGAGTCATTCGATTTTCGGCAGTGTTTTGTCGAACGGCAAGAGTTGTTAATGTGCACATTGCGTTATTTTTCAGAAATTGCCCCATCATTTGGCAACTAGCGAATAACACTCGCATGTTGGAGACCCAACCGAAGTATCCGCGCCTAGCTACTCAAAACTTGGAATGTTGTATGGAATGCTAAGGTCGAAATACGAAAATACGGTTTGCGATTTTGCAGAACACAGCTTCGTGTTCAATCTAGTGGCCGTGTGTTTGATCAAAGAGCTGAACACGAACACGAGAGCAATAAAAAGATCATTCGCTAACGCTCGCAGAACATGAGCGTTCAGAATGCATCTCTGTTTCTAATTTTGCTAGGAGTTCAAAAATTACATCAACAAAAAATAGATAAGGAATACCTACCATAGCTACATACATTAACTATTGCAGATGTGTTACTAAGTTGTATCGACTGTGGGACAATCCTGGTCCTGGAGCGAATCCACCTAATACACGTTCAAAAATGAGTTTTCTAACGAGGTCTACACCTAGAGCTGTTACTTAGTCTTGAGTATTGAGTTATGTAAACAGTCATTGGTTAACTCCATAGCACGACACTCACTACCTAGAGTAGTTTCAGTTTTTTAGATTGGAATTTATCTTCATATAATAAATGATAAATTAATCACATTAAAGCAAATAAATTCGCAAACTCTGCACCCAGTTCTCTTCTCTATCAACCAGCCGATTTTCAATCCCTGCCTTTTTGGTTCCCATAATGCAAACAAGCCTGCCCCTTTGTGGTGCGCACGCGATGCCGACCGTCTAGCAGAAACCATCGGTGCAGGGAACATCCGGGGGGTCGGCTCGGTCTCCGACACCACAATCACAGCCCTGCCGTTGGTGTGCGTGAGCGGTGTTTTCGTTCTCACGATCACGCAAAACGCAGAAAAACATGCAAGAGAAAGAGAGAATGTGCGAGGAACGATCGACCGAACAGAAGAGCAATGGTGGCCGATTGACCGAACCAGCCGAACGGACAAAAGGCCCAAAGAAGAGACGAAAACGACCGAACCGGGACCATCATCAGGGCTGGTGTCATCCGTTCTCGTCGTCTGTCTCTCTTGGGTCGAGGCTCTCCCCTAGCACATGCTCGACACGATCGTCTTTCTTGTTTTATGATCGCACTTTTTCCGCGCTTCCCTCCCCTTTCCCTTCGGGTGTTCAGTTGGCCTCACACGGTCCCATGTCTGTCAACGTGAGCCATTGATTTCCCCAGAATCGGAAGGGCCACCGCGGCAATGGAACAACAATGTATTCCACGGAAAAATGGATCAAACTGAGCATAATTCGGTGGAACAAGAGTCATCCATCCGGAGCCGATACAGAGAAGGAAACCCGTCAGGGAGGGAGGAGCTTTGATATCCGAGTGAAGAGGTGCGGAAGCGAGAGTTGTGGAGAGGTAATCGGAGGGAAGTCATTCAGCAGAGACGACCATTCGAGACATGTCGTAAACATTAGGATACGTTTGCACAGTAGGTATGGAGGAATTCGCTTAGGCGAAGGTATGTACATGAACGGTAGGTAGATGGATGTATGAACACGAGGAGAGCGAATCAAGAGGGTCGACTGCATGCAGAATTGACGGTAGGTACGTCCGGGAGCGGCACTGGAAGCACAACGAAAAGGAAATTAACACACAGCGAGGCGACATATTCGTGCTCCGCGTGGGGTCTCTCCATCTCCATCTCCGGACGGCACGCTGCTGCAGGCCTTGCTGGTCTTCAGATGGGGCCGTACTTTTGATATGTGAGCGAAGAATATGGATGGTGATGTGGCGAATGGGTGGGACGTTTAGGCTGAGGTGCGTGAGATGTGCTGATGGGGGTTCAAGGCGAGAAGCGCTTTTATGTGATTATGTTATTTTTACGCAAAGCGGTGGGAATATTTGAAGGAGTATACCATGCAATAAACTTTGCTTGGAATGTTTTAAACATTCCTTAATAAGTGTTTGATGAGTTTTGCGATTTAAGAATCTCAAAGTCGTTCAAGAGTGTTATTTTGCGTGGACGCAGTATTATATCCTGCTGGCTTCAAGCACTGCAATCAGCGTTTTTATTTTCTGAGCATTAATCAAGCATATGATATTGTTGTTCATGTCGACTATCATCCATAGGCACCCAAAGTGTAATCTGCTGGTTCTGAACGTCAGCATGTTGTCTTGCACTGCACAACGAATGGTGGATAGGTTGAGTCTGAGTTATCTTCTTGATAAAAAGTTACCATATGAGTAGTTACCGAAATCTTCTGGCTCCAAGCATGGTCCTTGGCATTCTGCCTACAAACAACCTACCGCTGGAACAATCTAGAAATTGCAGATTCTTTCAAAGATAATACTATAGAGATTCCAAACGTGCATATCATTTGTGTGCATAATGCGATGAATACTGGTTGGCAATGATCACCATCTACTAGATCAACGTGCACCTGCTAGTTCGACATTGCGCGACCTGACCCAGATAACCAGATAGTTTCGAACACCGAAGTCACTTTCTGCGCTACGCATTGTCTACACGTTAACAGTTTCACGCGTATCAATCGTGATTACTCTATATAAGAAAAAGTGGAGACCATTTAATAAACACTACCTACCTGAAATATAGAATCGCTTCACTGAGATTTACATTACTCCAAAAAGGATGAAAAAAAAGTAAGAGGTTGTTTCCGAGATACAACCGCCAAGTGGACGTTGGATAACGTTAGCTTCTTCTATTTCATGGCTTGAGACCGTCACGAACTCATGAAAGATTTATACTGATAAGAATCCAATCAATTTTCATACTATTTGTTGCATGTCAATTCTGACCTATTATGGAAATTGTGTGTTATTATTTGGTTGGTTCGGTTAACACTTCAACACAGATAGAATCGGTCGATGGAAGAAGAAGTATGAGCGGTAACTCTTGCTTCTCAAACAAATGTTCCGGTCAAACGTTAGGTCCACGCATGATCGTTGCTTCAGTTAGTGCTTTAGATTGGTTGCTTTAATGGGTTCCGAAGCCAGTTTGAGGTTGAAGTACTTCTCCATGAAGTCCGCGAACTCAATGTTCTCCACTTTGTGCTCAAATCGATGTTAAAGTTGCCAGTCACGATGATTGGCATGATCTCGTTTTGATACTCGAAGAAGTTCCGCACCATGAAGAACTGCTTCTGCTTCGTCGTGGTACCCGGGAAGCAAGTGGCCTAACTCATGTGCACCAAAATTGATGCAATCTGTAGTAAATGAACGTTGTTTGTCTTAAATATTGTGTGTACTGAAGTTTTTTGTGTTAAAGAATGGTTGTTTCTATGGTAATAATGCAAAATTCCAGAATCATGTCTTGTATGTTGTTAAAATGCATTCATAAACTTCTAGTTATAAACAAGCATATGGATATGGTGTTTGTAATGATATCCCCAAAGCAGATTTTACTACCAAAATTCTCATCAATTTGCTCGGTTAAATAATTTAATTTCAGTTGAAAGTTAGGGAAATCCTTTGGGGATTGCCTACATTTAGGCGTTAACCGCTGTATTCTTGAAATTTAATTATTGATTATTTCCAAATATATTATCTTGTTAAAAATTTGGTAAGCATATTCGGATTCAGGAGACTCAAATTAAGTTTGTAGAGTTGATTTCAAAACTAATAATAATCACATTCACAAGTGATCAATTTCACCCCTAAATGGGATCCCCTGTTTTAGGTACATAAGCCAATAAGGATAATCGTCGTACCGTAATTTCGGGTGAAATTGATCATTTTTAACGGTTTTTCTAGTCTGTTTTTTATAATGTTAACAATGCCAAACAACTTAATGCAGGAAAACAAGTACGAAGGTGAGCCTCATCGACTTATGTACCGAAATTTTCTAACAAATGTCATTTTAGTGTTAACAAATACCTCTTAAATAAAAAATCAGAGGAACTCATTTCGGGGTGAAATTGATCACTTGTCAATACCATTATTGTTAGTTTGCAAAACAACTCTATATGATAAATTTGAGCTCCCTGTATCCGAATATGCTTGTAAAATTCTTAACAATGCAATATTTGTATAAATAACGAATAGTTAAATTTCAAGAATGACGCGAAAAACGCCTAAATGTATGCAATTTCCTAAGGAATTCAATGCTATCTAACAGAAATTCAATTATTTCTACCATATGAGATAATTGGTACGAGTTTTGGTGATGAAATCTGGTTTGGGGATATATCTCAAGCATCCTCACAAACTTTCAGGTTTATACCATGTGCAAATCCTTGCTTATTAAAAGAAGTGCATAGGTGTTTGTCAATACTGCACCGTGCATGATTTTGAAATTTTACGTTATTTTCATAGTAATAAACATTCTTTAACGCAAAAAAAACTTCACAGCACACAATTCGACAATAGTTACGACAAGCAACGTTCATTTACTGCAACTTACATTGATATTTGTGCTCCATTACGAATAAATAAAATCGTTGGATACGATGATCAATTTCACCCTACTGATCAATTACACCCGATTTTACGGTACTTGTTTTCCTGCATTTAGTTGTATGGTATCGATAATATATAAGAAGGCAGACCCGAAAAACTGTGAAAAATGATCAATTTCACCCGAAATTACGGTACCGTAATCCGGGGTAACATTGATCATTTTTTTTAATACAGTACTGACCCGATTTTGTCAGCCCCCGATTTTGTCTGCCCCCGATTTTGTCTACCCCCGATTTTGTCAGTTTTTTGACCCGATTTTGTCAGCCTATTTTAAATTTGTCAAAAAATTGTTAACGTCATGTTTTACCACGTTTACATTAAAATTGATGATGATGTTTGATGTCATGAACGCATGGGCGTAGCCAGAGGGGGCAATGGCAATGCCTTTTATTCAGTGTTAAAAATCGATATTACCAATATAAGGGAGGGGAGAGCCCCTGATAAAAAAAACTGGCTACTTCCATGACCATCGTCCTTTTAAAAGTCCATGTAACCATGTAACACGACAAAATTTGAAAAACAGGAACAAAATAAAGTGACCCGATTTTGTCAGGTTCCCCATTTTGTCAGCCTAAAATTCATCGAGGGGCTGACAAAATCGGGTCCTTACTGTATTTCTTTAACATTTGATTTGAAAATGCATGTGTTGCGAATTTTATATTTTAAAAACAAGTACTGCCACCCATTGTTTGTGTTTATGTACTGTATTTTGTTTTCTGAAAGTTTAAAGAATGTTTAAAAAAATGTTTTAGGTGAGTTTTTGATTTAGCTGATATGGGGTAACATTGATCACACCATGAAAACATCGTTCGGTAATATTGAAAATATCATTACTTACTAAAATCATGGTCCCTGAAGCCGAATATGAAGGTCAAACTCTTATAAGTCATTTACTTTTTGAGTTATTTAAAAATTAAAAACACCTTGAATTGTGGAATACGCCTAAATGTATGCAATTTCCTAAGGAAATTCCTCACGCTTTATAATAATTTGTGAATTATGTTTTATTGAACATATTTATGCAAATTTTGACAACGGAGTCGTTTTCGGCGATGTCATTTTTAGTAACAACCGCATTTTTCTTGCTCATATCGTTTACAGAACTCATGTGAGACATGATTCTTTTATGGTGTCATCCATAATCATGAAAATCATTGTTTACAAAAGTTGAAAAATATACGCATGAACACAACTTTATTTTCGCAAAAACCTTATTGTTTATTAGCTCATGATTATAAGAAAGAGAATCGCCATTCATGCATTGAAAATATTTCATCAACAAATGTTGATTCGAGCTTTTTACGAAGAGGGTCATTGCGATCAATTTTACCCCGCTGATCAATGTTACCCCGGATTACGGTACATACATGTTAACTTCAAAACGTCGAAACCGTATAACAGCAAGAAAAATGTGCTTTTCTATGAAAAATAAGACATGCCTCGATATTTACCAATTTTTCAATAGTTCAGTCATAAAAATCAATAGTTTTCATTATTGGAGTCAATTCGTAGAAAGATTTCCAATCGATTGGTGCAAGAATCTTGAAAATCTATCCAGGCGTTAGTAAGTTATTAACAGTCAAAATCTAACCACTTTTCGTGACGCGAGCGATTTTTCGTTTTTCGAAATTGTACCCCAGTATGTTGCCGTAAGACGTTATCCAACGTCAAAAAAAATCTCGAGGGGATTTTTATTTACTCGTTCCATATAAATTTCGTATATTTAGGCGGGACAATCATAATTATCTTTTCTATACACAAAATAAGAGCCGTAACTTACCTAAGTTTCAACATATTCAATTTCATTTACTAAAGAGTGCGCATCGTACCGTCGTGCTGTGCGTACACAGATTCTTTCTGCTGTCGGAAGTTTTCAAATCTACCTTAATTAATAGAACAGTACTTCTCAGTGCTACTTTTAATAGCTATTGATTCCTTTTCGATCCTTATTTAGGCCCATGTCTTCGATTTTTCGTTGGACCTGTTAGCAATGGCTAGCGGTGGTGGTAATCCTTCTTGAACACCGTCCTGGGAGAAAAAATCTTAGGAGATCACTTCTTCTTTCGTTTATTCACTGAATATGGTTGCAACTACGAGCAAATAGAATAATGAATTTATCGTAATAACCGACTGGATGGAGCATGTGGTGGAAATGCAATCATCATTCATAGGCGTGAAACATCAACTTTTTTCGTCATTTGTAACCAAAGTTTTTGAAACTTCGGGTATTCTGTTGAAGCACAGCTTGGTAAAAATACTTTGATAGCTGCTTATTTGCCTTTGCAATGCATTGGATAGCATTTTGATTTGCTTGCGGAACTTTTCTTGCAATAAGTAAAAAAAAAATGTTATGCCAACGTCGTCTCGAAAAATATTGATTTATTTCGTTAATGTCTTAAATCATTAACATCCGGTCCGAGAGGGTACTCAGATTATTGGCACCGGGTGTTGAGCGTGAAATGCGGTGCTAGTTTTCTTGAAGTTACTGTGTTTTTTTTTGTGATTTTCATGGAATTTTTAAGGTTTGTGGTGCAGTTTTACCATCAAAGTGTGAAAATTCGATGTAGTGCAAATTTGGAAGGGTTTCTGGAGGTTTCAAAACCATTCTGATGCGCCTCTGCTACTACAGAGCATACTAGACCCCGTGCGAGAGTGATTTGAGTGACATGATGACCGTTAGTCATTGACATGCATTAGAAAGGCTGCATCTATACTATGTTTTCCAGATGGACTCATCCGTGCCTTCGCGTGTCTTTCCCACTTTTCTGACAGTTGAAAACTTGAACATTTTTACTTATAAGTATTGATTATGCGTATCTGAGCACTTTTTTTAACTAGTGCTTAAATGCGTATAATTGAGAGTTTGAGGGTTTCGAAAAATGTCATAATTTTGTTCATCTTGGTATGTATTTGTTACATGTGTACACTGGAAAAAATCTTTGGTAAATATTACCATTATAGCTGGCTATGCGTATTCCTTAAACAACCTTGGTATTTCAGAAAAAAATATTACTTTAAACTGGTACATTTGACAGAAATAAATTTAATCAATCTGATTTTGACTACAGACATCATGGTAAAATCAAGCGCATTTCTGGTCTGATGAAAATTCCCGGTTCGAGAGCTCAAGTGGTTGTTCTTGGTAGTTCTTACCACACAAATTTTTTACGTGTAGATATGTACTCAGCCCTGTCGTCCTGCTTAGTCGCGCTTAGTCGACGACTAAGAAGCTTTTCTGAAATTTTTTTTTTTAATTTTTCACCCGAAGTCATAGAAAAAATGTGCAAAATCAACAACATCGCCCCATAAGATATCAATCGAAATTTCCAACCTGTACCTACCATACCCTATTTCTTTGTAAAATTTCCATCGAAATTTTTGAGCTGTATCAACGCCCTATATAAATTTCACATTATTCCACGTAGATCAAAATTGAAAACTACAAGCTGTATCAACGCCCTGGAGTAATTTTCCTTTGAGCGTTAGGATGCTACGGATCTATATGGTACGTAGCATCCTAACGCTCTGTATGACATCAATTAAAAATTCAAGCTTTATCAACGCCGAAGAGTAACTTGACCTCCCTTATGAAGACCAAGTGCATCCTTTCGCCCATCTTTACGCCCCACATCACTTGAATATTTTAAGCATTATCAACGCCCTGGAGTAACTTGGACTCGTGCCATGTAAATCAGCTGCATCTTAACGCCCTGTGGGACAAATGTCAAGTTGTACAAACGCCCTTGACTGATTTGACCTTGTCTCACTTAGATCAGGTGTACCTCAATGACCTGCATCGATTGAAAGCTACAATCTATTGACGCCCTAGAGTGGTTTGAACTTGTCTCATATAGATCAGCAACATCTTAACGTACAGGGCTGTAGGACATTATTAAAAAATTTCAGGCTGTTTAAATGCCCTATACTAATTTAACCTCATCCCAAGTAAATCAAGTGCATCTTGACGCCCTGTGTGACCTCAATAGAAACTCCAAGCGCTATCAACGTCCTGGAGTAATGTGACCTCATTTTACGTAGACAAAGGGCATCTTTACGCCCTGTAGGATATCAATTGAATATTCAACGCCCTGGAGTGAATTGACCTTGTTACATGTAAATAAGCTGCATTTAACGCCCTGCAGGACAAATGTTAAGATGTATGAACGCCCTTCACTTATTTGACCTTGTCTTACGAAGATCAGGTGCTCCTCAATGCCCTGTATCGATTGAAAATTCCAATCTGTATTGACGCCCTGGAGTAATTCGACCTTGTCTCACGTAGAACTTTGATAAGGTGCACATTAACGACCTGTAGGACATCAATTGAAAACTCCATGCAGTATCAACGTCCTGGAGTAATTTAGACTCGTGTCATGTAATCAATTCATATAAACGCCCTGTTCTATATCTATTTTCCTTGTCTTACGACCTTGTCCAATGACCTTGTCTTACGTAAATCAGGTGCAACCTAATGCCCTGTATCCATTGAAAATTCCAAGCTGTATCAATGCCCTGGAGTAATTTGAGCTTATTTTATGTAGATCAGGTACATCGCAACGCCCTGTAGGACATCAATTAAAAATTCCAAGCTTCTGCAACACCCTGGAGTAATTTGGCCTTATTTCACATAGTTCAGAAACATCTTTACACTTTGTGTAACATCAATCGACCAAGCTATATCAATGGTCTGAAGTAATTATGTTTTATTCCATATAGATCTTTGCAAGATCTGGAGGATATTTACGCCCTGTTTAAAATCAATAGAAATTTCTTAGTAGTATCAACGCCCTGGAGTAATTTGACTTTATGCTTTGAAGATCAGGTGCATCTCAACGCTCTGATTGATGTGATCGAAATTGTCAAAATATATCAACGCCCTGGATCAATTTGTTCCTTTTTCACGTATATCTTAACATCCTATATGCCATCAATTGGAAATTCTAGCCTGTTCAAGGTCCTGGAATAATTCAAGCTTATCTTATGTAGTTCAGGTGCATCTTAACGCCCTTTAGAACATCAATTGAATATTCCAAACTGTATTACCGCCCTGGAGTAATTTGACCTTATTCTATGTAGATCAGGTAGATCTCAATGCTCTGTAATCTCTATCAACATCCTGCAGTAATTTAACTTAACTCCACATTAATGAATTGAACCGTAACGCCATTTAAAAATCAATCAAATTTTTCATTTTGTATCAACGCCCTGAAGTGATTATACTTTGTTTCACGTAGATAAGCTGCATCTTAACGCCCTGTAAAAACAAAAACAATTAAATTTTGTTTGCTCTATGACCTTAACTAACGTATATCAAGTGGAGAGTAGTATTTGGTACATTAGTTGCGTCGTCTGCTCTTGCGAGGACGAGCGATGCAATCAAGATCAATGTTGATTGTGTATGCTGAGCAATTTATTTATTATATTGGTGAGTTCTCTCCGTTTTAAACGTTGTTTATAATATCTATATTTTGTCTCATATTATATTTCCATACTATTTGTCAAACGATTTTGCTACTTTTCCTCGAATGTCGCTTCTGCGAATGACAGTTCCCCGAATAATCCTTTTCCTCGAATCTCATTTTTCCGAATGACCTGTCACTTCGAAAAATGATGCAGTTCATGAAGGTTCAAGAATAGTTCTCAATGACAGAGTGCTACCAGATGACTGGTCCGTTCACTACTCTGAAATGTAGGAAGTTGTGAAACGGGATATTCGGAGAACAGACATTCAAGGGACTGACGTTCGAGGAAACGACATTTGGGGAATCAATATGTAGAGCAAAGTAGCACAATCCCACTATGGGCGATCAGGTGGCCAATAATCGAAAAAATGATTTGTTCTGTTAGGTTTTTCTTGTACATCATTCCATAGTAAACACTTCTATTAAATGTTCCTGGAATATAAGGGCAAGATCTTGTATAGTTTAATTGATACAGTGTGTCAAAGTTAGAATTTTTAAGAAAAATAAAAAAATCAGTGAAAACACAAAGTACACATTAAATACAATATACTTCATAATCGTAATATTTTCTACAGATCTTTATACGCTGTCCGAAAGCTTACTCAAAAAGCTATCTTAGAAAAATAATATGAAATGAAAATTCGTACCTTAGGTCGGAAAAATGCGGGGAGTACACTGAAAAAAATATATTTGATTTTTAATCGAAACTTTACACATCCCATACTTTTCCCAAGTCCCAAGTTGTCCTAGGCTAAAATTTATTCACAAGGGTACTTTGAGATGTAACCAAAAGGATCGTGAAGAATTTAGCTGCACAAATTTGCACTTTTTTGATTTAGGGCTTTTTGAAATTTTCCAATATTTTTAACAATTTTCTATTAAAAACAGCTAAAAATAATTCAAAGGATGACTGAATATAACTATATCATTCATATCATCATTTCTTTGTAAGTTATAATATTTATAATGGTTTGCACAACGTTAATCGCATAAATGGCTTATATACATCATTAGTAACAAAACATATTAGGGGTATTCACTTAAAGTAGCGTAAATTGAGATATTGGCGATGAAACGTTTCAAATGGAATATTCCTGTTCTGGCTCCAGGCGATAAAAACAAAAAAACTATAACCTAGTTACCCAACAAAACTATCAAGCTTGTCAACAGTTTGTTTATATAAATTACGAACTTTTATTCGAATCGTTTCAGCTAAGGTTCACCATAGTTGACGAACCTTCGACTGTATTATTCACAGCACCCAGAACTCCTACCAGTTCGTCAACGAAAACCAACCTTTGTGCTGTTGCTGCAAGAACATTTTATTCAACCTATTATTGTCAAAATTTTTTAATAATTTCTCAATATCATTCAAGTGATCCCAAGGGAAATTTTGCTTATGATTTATAAACGGAAAACAACGCAGCATTTATACCTACTCAAATATCCAATTGCAGAACCCAAATCGATGGGATGAAATGGTTGTCGATGTGCCTTGCGTTCAGTTTGGTTAAGACATAGGGTCCATTAATTACCTAAGACAACCTCCTCCACGAAAAGATTTTTGAAAGAATGGCGCGTAAGAAAACTCAAACTCCCATCCCTTCCACCATAACCCCTTACGTGATAAATGAATAGCCCCAATATTGCTTAGACTCAGACATAACACTCTGCCACCTAGTTCATTTTATTCCTCACTGTGACGATTCAATATCCGATAAGAACAGAACCTCTTTCACTTGAAACAACTCGTTCTATGATCATACTCATTTATTCATCTAACTTTTCCCCAGTCTTTTATTAAATTCTCCCAGATCTACCTATCGACAATCCTACTCTCATGTACGTTTTCCAGTGGTTTTTCATGATTTGTTGTTTGTTTGTAAATAACGTACTCAAGTTGCTATGATGACTGACGCATTCTTGGATTGGTTGACTGTTGAATTTCAACGGCTTGAAATGTTTCCTACGCAGTTTACGCAATTTTGTGAAACATTTGAGATAAACAGTTTATCACGATATACGCAGGGTTTTATGCCGTTAAGTGAATACCCCTATTATTTCGCTATAGGCCCTTTTCAAAAGTTAGTCTCGAAAACTTGTTTTTGAAAATAAAACACCAAATTTGTATCACAAAACTCAAAAATACGACATGAGGTGAAAAAAATATTTTTGGCCGTCAGTCTGTATGGAAATCGGCCATAGTGATTCCCTTAATTAAATGGGCTGTATGTGCTTTATCTCAAATATTCGGTGTTATTAAAGAAATTGTTGGTTAAATTATCTTGAGAGATCCTTCGATAACAGCACGTGATTATTAAGAGGCCCAAGACCACTCTCGAAGTTCGATGAAATATGTTAATGTTTATAGCTGAAAAAAATTTCAACTTATATGTTCTTAAGACAGTCAGTTCATACCCTTGTTTATTTTGGACCAATAATTTTCAAATGAACTTTCATAATCAAGTATGCAAAAAGAGCAGCATTTTCGTGTTATTAAATTTGATAAAATTCTGTAATTGATACTTGACAATTCCAAGATTCGCAAATATATTCAACGTAAAACTACAAAAGATAAAACCATAGCGAAATATATTGAAATCCAGAGCAATTGTTGACTTTTTTTTCATTTTGATATCACTTCAAGAGCGATATTTTATTTTAATGTAAGCCAGCCGTAGCGGTAAACACGCAGCTATTCAGCAAGACCAGGCTGAGGGTCGTGGGTTCGAATACCACCTTTTCGGGTTGGAAATTTTCTCGACTTCCCAGGGCATATCTTCGTACCTGCCACACGATATACGCATGCAAAAAATGGTCATTTGCACAGTAAGCTCTCAGTTAATAACTGTGGAAGTGCTCATAAGAACACTAAGCTGAGAAGCAGGTTCTGTCCCAGTGGGAATGTAATGCTAGAAAGAAGATTTGGCTGAAAATTGAATACCTCTTCTTAAAGTTAAAAAAAGTTCGAACATTCTAGATGTCCTGCTTTTAGAAAACTCAAAAAAAGTCTTTGTTAACTTAGTTATTTGATTTATTTTTTACGGAAAAAAATATATTTTTTTTTATATGTATATATAATATATGAATACTTTACGTTCAAATATAATCAATCATTTGAAACATTGGATCTTAAGTATTAATTTATGTATGCTTAACTCTTAAACTTTTCTTTGCTTCCTAATCAAATTTTCTTAGTCTGACAGGACTGAGAATATACATACAGTGAGAGGCAAAATAAAGTGCCCACCTTACCAGTTTTCGAATTTCTCTCATTGATTTGGTTCAAATTAAAGTTAACACACCTAAATCTTTTGTGATATTTTATTTTTGATGTTCTTTTAAAGTTGCACTTACGAAATTTTGATTAAAAAAAGAATTTTACTTAAAGAAAAAGAAAATCAATTTGTATTGAAAAAAAAGTAGTGACAAAAATAAGTGCCCACTTCCTTCTTGGCCCCAGAAAAGATGATTTAAGAAAAATAAAAAGCAATTTAATAGTTAATGTGTCCTCCTTTGGCCTTAAGGACTTGCTGGAGGCTCTTCGGCATGCTTTTCACCAGGTTTTGTAGGTGTTGTGGATCTAGTTCTTCCCAGGCGCGCTCCAAGGCTTCAAAATAATTATTTTTGTTGGTAACACCAGTTTTTTCAACCCTAGCATCGAGAATCGCCCACAAATTCTCGATGGGGTTGAGGTCTGGGCTTTGTGGAGGCCATTCCAGCGGTTTAATCCGACAAGACCGGAAGAAAGACTTGGTCTTCTTTCCAGTATGCTTCGGGTCGTTGTTCTAGAGAAATATGAATTTCTCTTCAAGGCCCGTCTGGATCAGCGAAACCTCCAGATTTTCCAGCAAGATGTTAATGTAGGAATCTGCCGTCATTATTCCGTCGATTTTCACGACGCTTCCTACTCCACTCCATGAAAAACACCCCCAGACCATCACATTTCATCACATCACACTTCCATGCGTCACCGTTCCTTGGATGTGGCGCTCCTGAAGCTCGAGCTGTCTAACCGAGAGCGGCGGGCTCGTGTGTGATGCAGAGCACCACATCCAAGGAACGGTGAAGCATGGAGGAGGAAATGTGATGGTCTGGGGGTGTTTTTCATGGAGTGGAGTAGAAAACCTCGTGAAAATCGACGGAATAATGATGGCAGATTCCTACATTAACATCTTGCTGGAAAATCTGGAGGTTTCGCTGATCCAGACGGGCCTTGAAGAGAAATTCATATTTCTCTAGAACAACGACCCGAAGCATACTGGAAAGAAGACCAAGTCTTTTTTCCGGTCTTGTCGGATTAAACCGCTGGAATGGCCTCCACAAAGCCCAGACCTCAACCCCATCGAGAATTTGTGGGCGATTCTCGATGCCAGGGTTGAAAAAACTGGTGTTACCAACAAAAATAATTATTTTGAAGCCTTGGAGCGCGCCTGGGAAGAACTAGATCCACAACACCTACAAAACCTGGTGAAAAGCATGCCGAAGAGCCTCCAGCAAGTCCTTAAGGCCAAAGGAGGACACATTAACTATTAAATTGCTTTTTATTTTTCTTAAATCATCTTTTCTGGGGCCAAGAAGGAAGTGGGCACTTATTTTTGTCACTACTTTTTTTTTCAATACAAATTGATTTTCTTTTTCTTTAAGTAAAATTCTTTTTTTTATCAAAATTTCGTAAGTGCAACTTTAAAAGAACATCAAAAATAAAATATCACAAAAGATTTAGGTGTGTTAACTTTAATTTGAACCAAATCAATGAGAGAAATTCGAAAACTGGTAAGGTGGGCACTTTATTTTGCCTCTCACTGTAATACTTCGTTAAAAAATATTTCGAGTTATGGTTGAGTAATTATCGCTGAAATGTGTTACTATTGGCATACATAATTAGAATTACAGTTTGTGTCGTATTTCGCTTCAATTTCATAAAACTAGAGGAGAAGCGTTTTGGTTAATAAAATTACGAGGCGAATGAACTTGCTAATCAAGTTAAAACCCTCATAAATAAAAAACAAAAAAAAAAAACTCAAAATGCTGAAGTTTGCAAAAAGCTCAGTTTTTTGAAAAAAAAAATCTATGTATTTTTTCAAGTATCTTTCTTCTCATATATTCCTTGAAACACAAAGCAATCTTAGGGGCATTTTGAATTCGACTCCATTTTGAATTTTATCAGAAAAACGTGTTTCACCGTTAGCGCTTCGTTTTGAATTCTGAGATAAGCATCATAAGCTTATAAAAAACTGAGTTTGAGCAGCTGCATAAACTGTCCAATAATATTAACCGAATGAACGAATTTTTGATTAAATCCAAACATCCAAAAGCATATTAGTTTTCGTTTGTTAAGAATGTATATTGAAGTATTTGTGATATTTGTAATTTTTATATATTAAATGTTGCTGAGGGTTTTTGGATTTCCGTTTATGATCTGTACAGACTAAAAATCGAAAACCCATAGCAAATATAACCTTCGTCATAGTTGATCCCTATATGCTAAAATATGTGTGATATTTCTTATAAGAAAACATCATAACGCCTGGAAACAGAAGCGCCCTCTGAGCTATAGTAACGCCCCCCTCAAAAAGGGACGACTAAGAAGCTCAAATTTTACGACGACAGGGCTGTATGTACTATGCAATCGGTGAAACAAATTCATATTATTCAATTAATTATTTTTACCTCAAGTTTAGTTTATTCGAGTTTTGAGCTCCATTGTGCATTTTGAATTGAACGGGCCGTTCATGAGCAGTGTCAAATTTTACACAAGAGTTCAATGTTTGCTGCGTTCTCGTGCAAAATTGGAACGCGTTCAGTTTAGTTTTGGCTCGCGTTCAGTTTGAAATGCATCACTGGAAGGAAGTATGGATTCAACGGGGTATGTGTTTTGCAAAATTAGTAAGCATTGTAGTAGCACACGTCAGAGAAGTTTATGTGGTTGCTTTTACTATTGCAACTTTTAAATTTTGACTGTCTGATTAATGTCTTACATTAAAGGACAGATCAGTGGAACTGAAATACGTCATTTTGTAATATCTTAAACCTGATCAAAGGATATTAATTGTGTCCCTTTAAAGCTTGCTGCGGTATAAATTGTAACGTTTTTAAAAAGTAGGAGTGTAAATATGCGGATTTGTTAATTGAAAAAGCATGTTAGTGGAACAACTTCAAAGAAACTGAACGATGGAGATAGTTCCAAATCGTCACGAAATACTCATAGATAATAGTTAACTTTTTTTTTTGAAATTTATGGTATTTCAGTATTAACATCATGTGCTAGCAGAAATATGTCCTTTTAGATAGTATTGCAGATAGCTCCTGAGCAATCAAAGCAGGCTGTAGGTTCGCTAATAACAATGATAAACATCGACTTTACGCTGTACTACTAGAACCGCGTATAGTTAGATTGCCGCATATATAAAGCAGTATAACCAACATTAGTTGACTCATGAGCGACAAAGACACGCGAAGACACGGATGAGTCCACCTGTAAAACATAGTATAGATGTTGGCCTTTCTAATGCATGTAATTTTGTTTGTTACTTTTTGCAACTTTTCGATATATTTTAGTGTAAAAAGGTGATTTTTCTACAATAGAATGCTTATAACTCATAGAAAAAATAAAGATATTGTCTTGGTATGTTCAACAAAGTTTTGTATTTTGAATATATTTACATAATCCTAGAACATTGTAAGCCAAGAAAAATCGCTACGAAAAAAGTTAAGTGAGTATTTGTACTTTTGAAGTGGTTTTTATATGAAAATCGCTATAAATCCTTTGTTTTAATAGATAGAGTTAAAGTGTCTTTGACAACTTTTCTTCATTTAACAATTCCAACAACTTTGTCCAAGACACCAAATGCTTTTAACGACAAACAGAGAAAATAAAAATTGTATATCACTTATGAGTAAATTAATCAAAAATTTGTAAATGTCAAAAGTTGCTACTTAACATATGCAGTAACTTTGCCGAATATAGTATGGCAATATTTTCACTCGTTTGTACTGAAAAAGCTGATGATCGTGTTTTTTTTTGGTTTTAAACCACTGTGTAACGGCTCGAATCTAATAATTGTTGTAGTTTTGTGAACAAAAAACAAGAGAAAAGTGAAGCGGATGATGAAATGAGAGAACAACAGTTTTGCGTGTGGTCTCACGTCCCGAAGCGTCTGCTTCTAGACATTGCCCAAAATCGGATTGGGAGATTAGGTGAGTTTGTTCTGATTACTACGCTTTTTATTTCCAATCGGCGCGTTCGTTCCACACGGCAATATGAGGAAGTACAATTCATAGGTAAAAGGTTTTTTTTTTCAACTTTGTTAATAATACATATCACTTGCTTTGTTAGTTATAACGCGATTTTTTTTTCGCGACACGATAACATCTAACGTATGTGCAACTATTATACCTCGGTCGTGTTTAAAGTGTTTTTTTGTTATTATTAATTTTTGTTCCTCATTTTTTATCTCTTTCGTTGGTCCGATGACCCTGGAAGGATCGGTTCTGCTCTTTGTTTGTTGTGACCGGAAAACTTTACCTAAAACATTTTTATTGTTTACTGAGTTGTAGATAAACATTACGCAAAACACTAATGAGAATGAAAAATAAATCTTCTATCTTTTGATTACCGGCATTTAAAAGATTATATTTTAAAACATTTAAAAAACAATGCTTTGGGCCCATCGCTAGCTTTTCAAGCGAATCCTATAACCTATTACCCCTCCCAATCTCCACCTCCGTAGTGTATTATTATTCCTACACGTAGCACTTTCCAGACATAATGCACTGATGAATTCGGGAAACATCTTTTAATGCGAGGAAACCCGTCACTCAAACGATTTCCGACACCGTTTTGAACGGGTATGATGTTATTAATACAAGTAAACGAGTTTTTACGTTAATTCTTTTGCGACTTCTGGTTGTTCTGGTTATGAGGGTGTTGCTGAGTCGGTGGCCTCTCGCTAAGTAAGTGCTACATCAACATTTCCTTCCCCTATTCCTAGTTACGGTCAAGATGGACGTGGCCGGGAATAGCGATATTCATGCGTTTGGTTGTTTTATTTACGATTGAATCAAGGTTTACTCTCAAAACTTGTTTCTAAAGGCAGTCTAGATGAGATTATAAAAACAAACATGAATATTGCTAGTATCTAATCTACGAAGTATACCGTAACTACGCTAGTGCTAACGCTAACGTCGCTCATGGAATAATGTAACACAAAAATTCACCGAAACACATATCACAATGTGGACCCATTCGGTCAAGGAATTTCTTTACTTTTCTTGTAAAAAACAGCAATCGTAGCTTTACGATAAAACTGAAAGCTGATTAGCATTGATTTGCACTGGCGATGCATCAGTTGGCTTCAATGATACAGGGGATAGGCAAAATGATTGAGATAGGCAAAATTTTGCCCAAATTCAAATGCTTATAACTTTATGAAAAATGAATGAAATTGGATGCATCTGGAAGAAGTCGACGGCAAATTTGGTCCAGGTTTAGGAACTTCCTTGGCCATGCATATTGGCCACTTCCCCCAGGGCACCTGGAACGTTCTATAGAGTGGTCTGTGCATCTAATGGTTCTGAATACGCTGCAGGAAACATCATTTTTAAGGTTGGTGTCCGCTTGGATATAGCTCCGGATAATATTTACATGATTGGAAATACAAACATGACTGACCATGCTTTCCGGAACCAGTTTTACGGAAATGGTCATATTTCTGAAGATTTCCAACCAATCTTAATGCGTCCGGTGGCATTCAACTTCCTATTAGTTCTAGTTTCTAGGAAAATTGCAAACATCTATCTAACTTTACACCACACAAAAATACAAGCGACAGAAAAAATGACATTTGGACATGACCTCAGAAAATCCGGAACATCTCCGGTGTCCAGTGGCCAATATGCATGGCCAAGGAAGTTCCTAAAACTGGACCAAATTTGCCGTCGACTGCTTCCAGATGCATCCAATTTCATCCATTTTTCATAAAGTTATAAGCATTTGAATTTGGGCAAAATTTTGCCTATCTCAATCATTTTGCCTATCCCCTGTACCTTAGATACCACTCTGAGAATTGTTGTTCGTTGCTAGTATTCAAAGTGTTTTCTTTCTCAAACATTCTATGATTGAATTGCTTGCTTCAATGGTAAAATGATTTCCAAGCCTGCGGTTGAACTTCTTAACGATTTCAATATCCAGAATTTGTTGTCTAATAATGGATCTTTAATGATAACTAGAATACGCTGTGCATGAGATTTTTATACCATAATGAAGTAAACAGTCTCACATTTCTCTATTCCGAAAAAAAATGCATGTGAAATCATAAAAAAGTCTCAAATTTTCTTTGATTCCTAGTTTGATTAAGATTTTTTTTTCATTCTGCTATGTCCGATGCTATTTGAATAAAGTGAGCGTCCTTCAATATCTATCCCATTTTCCTGATTGAAAACTGGTGGTTTTATATTAACACACATATTGAGATTTTCGGCAATCCAATTCACATGCTTTTATATTCATTAACTCATTATGGTTGGTAAAGATGGTTGAATTATGAGTGAAATTATGAAAAAAAAAACATTCGCATGCTAAAATAGAATTCTAATCCATGACTCCAGTATGCTAGACGAGTGTTTTACCAACTGAGCTACCGAGCTACTTGGTGACCAACTCAGAAGGTAACAAGTTTCAAATTCAAATGTAAGGTCTGTTTGAACTGTTGGCAAACTATTGATAAAGAATCAATGTACTATTTGTGATCAAACTTCAACATCCCACCGCAAAATCGCTAGTGTTTGGAGGTGATATTAACCTCCAAATTGCGAAATTATCACCTCCAAGTTAGTTCTAATACCCCTCGTTATATGAATTATGGTGGCACGTCGATCATCGCAAGTTTCTCGTTAAACAGTCAATTGAATTATAATGTGTTTTTTAACTGATTTCGAAAAAAAAAAACCATTTGCTACATTTTTTGTTTAGCTACTGTACATAAAAAAGACTTTGTACGTAGAGAAACTGTCAATAAAAAGCGTTGAAAGAAAGGGATAAAACTCTGCTTTAAACGTAATTAATGTGGGTAAATTTGACCTCATTTTAGCTTTATTTTAATTCATTGTATTTCAGACCTCAACTCTGTCACATCTTTTGAATCTGTAAAAAAAACAATATTCACAAATATTATCGAAACAAACATTGGAAAGTTTTTTTTGTAAATCTTTAACGATCCACCACCTCTAATGCTAAGGGGCAAGGAAGTTTGATAGCTATATACGCCTCTGGGGTTCTGTAAATAATTTCCCCAGCGACCTTACAGAAATTCTTTCTGCTATTCATCAAAGCATTCCTCTGCATAACACAACAAAAAATCTTTTAAAATTTACAAAGACTTCTGCAATTCCTTTATTGAAGTTTTTGAGGGTTTTCTTCATTCTGGCATTACGTCCAAACTGATACGGAGCCTGCTTCTCAGCTTAGTGTTCTTATGAGCACTTCCATATTACCTGAGAGCTTTCTTCGCCAATTGACGTTTGCATTCGCATGTCGTGTGGTAGGTAAAAGGGTCTTTTTATACTTCAAATACTCATACTGAAATTTCTTCACTGTCTTATAAAAAGTCCTCCACTAATCCATACAGAAACTACAACTGGGGTTCTTCTAGATGAACTTCATTACTTATTTTCAAGAGAATTGCTATAGAAATCACTAAAGAATTCTAAGATGCAGTTCTGATGGAATTGATAAGACTTTTATGAAAGTATTCGCGAAATGCTGTAGCGAAATAAATGGACCATGCAAAACCTTCCAAAAGAATTTCCGTTGCAAATTTCTAGAAAAAAATCATCAGATACCACTTAAAAGACTTTCAGAACAGTTTCTCAAGACATCCACGGAGGAATTACTTGAAGATTTTAGAAGCATTTCTGAAGTTCCCAAGAGCAATTTTTGTATGAATTCCTGAATAAATATCTTAAAGAATTTCAGAAAAAAATCCTGGATGATTTTTGTAAGAATATCTGGAATACTTCATAGACAAAGCCCTGCAAAGACATCTAGAGCAATTTTTTTAGCAATCTTTTAAAACTCCTGGTGGAATCTCTAACGGATTTTTGGGGGGTACTGTTCAAGGACTTCCTCAAGAACTCTAGGACTCAAGGAGTAATTGTTGCATCATTTTCTGGAATGATTTAATTTTGCAAGTATTTATGCACGTATGCTCATCAGGATCTTCGATGACAACCTTTGAAAGAATTCTTCGAGAACTCCCAGGAAAAAAATGCTGGAGGAACATATATCGAAATTCTTGAATGATTCATAATTCATAATTCATCCGTGTTTTCTACTGAATCTGTCACGCCTTCTGAGGTGGATGCTGCAATTACTGACGTACCAAGCAACCTGTTGGATTTGGATACATTCCGCATAACACCGAATATGATTACGAAAGCTGCCAAAAAGTTGAAATGCTCTTTCTCGCCGGGCCCTGACGGAATCCCTACTGCTGTGTTTTGTCGTTGTATTGATGCGTTAGCTGAACCACTGTGCTAAATATTCAACCAATCGTTTGACGATGCACGTTTTCCTAGGATTTGGAAGCAGTCGTTCATGGTTCAAGTTCACAAAAAAGGGCGATAAGCGTGATGTTAAGAATTATCGAGGAATTACTAATCTCTCTGCCACATCAAAATTGTTTGAAATGATCATCAGTCACGTTATTCTAGAGCAGGCCAAATGCTACATTTCTGCCGATCAACATGGCTTTATGCCGGGGCGTTCGGTAACCACGAACTTGCTAGACTTCACCACGACCTGTTTTGAACAGTTGGAGAACGGAGCCCAAATCGACGTTATCTACACTGACCTCAAAGCGGCATTCGACTCCATTAACCACGATATCCTACTGGCAAAGCTTGCCAACCTTGGTGCTTCGAGTCGGTTATCATCATGGTTTTCCTCCTACCTGAGAGAAAGGTCGCTTCGCGTAAAGCTCGATTCAAACACTTCTTCGTGCTTCATGAGCTCATCCGGAGTTCCTCAAGGAAGCAACCTGGGTCCGCTGCTTTTCCTTCTATTCTTCAACGATGTGATGGTTCTTCTGGGATCCGGCTGTGGACTTTCCTATGCTGACGATTTGAAATTGTACGCCACCATACACTCCATCGATGATTGCTCCCGACTACAGTCTATATTGGATATATTTGTTGATTGGTGTCATCGTAACAAACTAACTGTAAGTGTTCCTAAATGTATGGTGATGTCCTACTTCCGCACTACTAGGCCACTCATCCAAGACTACGTCATCGATGGTTCTGTTCTAAATAGAACGGATGAATTCAACGATTTGGGTGTGTTGATGGATCCTAAGTTGACATTCAACCTACATCGCTCGAATGTAATTGCCAAAGCAAATCGCCAGCTTGAATTTATATCTAAGATTTCCCGAGACTTCACAGACCCGTATTGCCTAAAGGCACTCTATTGCTCCTTAGTACGGCCAATTTTGGAATGTGCTGCTTTGGTGTGAGCTTCCCATCAGCTATCGTGGAGTCTTAGAATGGAAAGCGTCCAACGAAGATTCATTCGTGTGGCATTAAGGAACCTACCCTAGCGTGATCCACGGAACCTGCCACCATGTGCTAATCGATGTAAACTGCTTGATCTTGACTCTCTGGACCGGCGGCGCAAGACTCAACAAGCTGTTTTTATCGCGAAACTACTGAACGGAGAAGTGGACTGTTCCAGACTTCTTGCTGTTTTGAATATTCGTGTAGCTCCAAGAATGTTACGCGGCACTGCTTTACTCCAACCAAGGTTCCATCGAACAGCTTTCGGTTACCACGAGCCTATGACTGAAATGATCCGCATCTTCTCTAGTGTTGAAGGGTTACGCAACTTTGGCAAAGAAAGGCAGGCATCCTAGTGAGGAGTTTAATGCCAACAAGAAGAAGGAGTTAAATTGTGATAGTAATTCAATAAACAATTCGCACATATCCTTTTTTGACCCATTTTCACCCCAAACGACGGTATGTCAAAGGTTTTCGAATGGGATTCCTAGATGAATTTTCGAAAGCAATATTTATTGAAGGTTTTGAGGTGTTTTCTGAAGTAATTTATTAGGCATTGTCTGTAACTGTTCAAGATAGATTCACAGTTGAATACTTCGAGAAATCTCGGCAAACGGAATTTCGGAAATTGTTTGAAAATTGAACTCAAAAGTTTGCTTTTAGCGCATACATATTTAGTTTCACAAATCTTTCTTTTGAAGCCATGTATTCTAAAGAATTTTTAGCTTTATCCAAAAATATTGAGCTTCATTTTGAAACTTCTTCTTGGCATTACGTCCTCACTGGGACAGAGCCTGCTTCAATGAGCACTTCTACAGTTAAGTATTTACTGAGAGTTTTCTTTGCCAAACTTGCCATTTTCGTATTCTTATATCGTGTGGCAGATACGATAATATTCTAGGCCCAGAGATGCCAAGGAAATATCCTTTGCCAAAAGAATCTGGACCAACCGGGAATCGAACTCAGACAGCTTCAGTATAGCTTTTCTTTGTAATCGCGGACCCCAACCACTCGGCTAACCTCTTTTCAAAACATACTATTCATTTAATCAAAGCACAATTTATTCCCACAACTTTAGGCTTATTCGTGGCATTTTCAGATTATTTTGAAGTCTACTTGCTTTTGTATACATTCGAACCCAAATTTGAACCTTGCTGCAAGTACTATTCCTTACAATATTTTGTTCTTAATCAGTCCGACATCTCTGAATGCCTCATCGAATCAATTAATGCTCGTCATGCAATCAAATCGCTCCCTCCCCAAGAAAAATCGTGATCTCAGAAGCTCCGACCCACCACTTAGCCGTGTGCAAAACAGATCCCCAAATCATCTCGCGCTCGGTCAATTCATTTCGGAACCGTGTCAATCATCGTGACTTCAGTCACGTTCCCCGAGCAAACTTTATGGTAGATGGAAGCTCGTGACGATGACGATGATGTTATTTTTGCAACTTTGTTTGCTCCATCAGCAGACCCTCATCCAAGTCGAATTTTAAAGCCATTTGAAACGAACCCTGCCCTCCTACACTGTGGAAGTCTCCCGGAGGCCCTTTCCTTGCGTGGTTAATATAAAAATAATAACTCCAAATCCCCCACTGAACGAGCGCATGATGATGGTGAGGGTCCACAATAGGGTGGCCCATAATGATTAAACTACATTTTTGTTACAGTTAGTTCAAATGCCTTCATTGTGGTTTTGAATGTTGGATTTTTATCTAGCATGAGCTCTAGATACTCGACTTTATCTGATCAATTTATTGGATCTCTTTTCATTGTGATAACATGTCTACTTGAAGGTTTCAAATAAGGTGCATTTGGTTTATGAGGGAATATTATAAGTCGAGTTTTGGAAGCATTAGGAGAAATCTTCCATGTTTGCAAGTATGAAGAAAAAATAACCTACAGATGACACGCAGGCTTTGTCCATTGGTGGAGAAGCCTGTGCATCCTCAAACAAAGATTTTTGACATCCCTGAGGTAGCTCAGGTAAGTCAGATGTTAAAATATTGTATAATATTGGCCCCAAAATGCTGCCATGAGAAACGCCAGCTCTTACAGGAAGTCTTTCAGATTTAAAGTTCTGATAACTAACCTGAAGTGAACGATTTGACAGACTTTGGATTTTTTTCAGATTTTAGATTTGTTGGAACGAATTATTATTTTTTTTACACGATAAAGTTCCAAAGGTCCAAAGTCCATGTTGGAAAACGAATTTTTCAAAAAGCTTACTGATGGAGGAAAAAAAAGTCATTGGACGATAGCTGGAAGTTTTTCTTACATTAAAATGGGCCACCCTATTCCATCAGTTCAAGTGACTTAATGCTCTGACGGTGAATTTGACTCCGCGAGTGACCTGAGCCATCCGGCACATAATAACGCTAAGTACCTACCTACCCATCCACGGCGAAATGACAGAGAGCAAACCTGTCAGCAGCACTGGCCGTTTTCTACTTCTGATGGCATCTCCTGCTGTGGTACGAAGAGATGTCCGAATTTCTTCGTGATTTACAGTGCCGTCGTTTGATCCCCCGCACACCACAAGTTGATCCATTTTATCGATTTTTTTTGGTGGAATTCTTTCCCAGCCATTCGTAAACATTCTTGGGGGAATTTTGTGCTGACATCAAAAAGCTGTGATTTTGATGAGTAAATGCCCTCTAGATCTCACAGAAGTGACATCAAACGCTTTGACTGTTGTCGTGAATTTAGGGGGAATTGAAATCGGAAACGTTCTCAAATGCAAAAATACGATAAAATTTTTCTACGACTTTTCCAGTGGCGTAGTCAGGATGCCCTAGGTTTGCTTTTCTCCGTTTCCAATAATATACCTACCTTGATACCTTGATGGCTACAGCGTAGCATCACGCCATTGCCGGGCGTATTGTAGAGCTCCATCTTCGTCGGTCTTGGGCGAAACTTCTCCAGTTGCCCCGAAAGTTTAGGGTCGCCAGGTCCTCTTCCACTGCGTACAACCAGCGTATTCGTAGTCTTCCCCGAAGCCGCCGACCTCTACCTGGTTCCCTGCTGAATATTATTTTCGCAATTCTTTCTTACGACATTCGCACTAAGTGACCAGCCCACTGAAGTCTGCCGTATTTTACACGATTGATAATATTCGCATCTTTGTACACTTGATACAACTTGTGATTCATGCGTCTGCGCCACACACATTTTCGAGTTTCCCACCGAGCATTGTCCGCAGCACTTTACGCTCGAAAACACCGAGAGCTTTCCGGTCTGACTCTTTCAACGTCCACGCTTCGTGCCCGTAGAGAGCCACCGGAAGAATCAATGTTTTATACAGGGCGAATTTTGTTTCCGTTTTCAAGCTGCGGGAGCTAAGCTGGTTACGTAGTCCGTGAAAGGTCCTATTCGCAGCCGCAACACGTCTTTTCACTTCGCGGGAAACGTCGTTGTCACATGTCACAAGTGTTCCAAGGTAAACAAATTCTTCAACAACTTCAAACACATCCCCATCAAACACTACTTCAGCACTTACACCACCATGCCTGACTCTATCTCTACCTGCAACCATGTACTTCGTCTTGGTAGAATTGATGGTCAGGCCTATCCTCGCTGTCTCCCTCTTCAGAGGCACGAAGGCCTCTTCCACTGATCTGCGATCGATTCCAATCAGGTCTATATCGTCCGCAAAGCCAAGGAGCATGTGCGACCTTGTGATAATAGTGCCATTTTTTTGCACGTCAGATCTCCTAATGTGCAATGTTGAACAGTAAATTCGAAAGTGCGTCTCCCTGCTTCAATCCGTCTAACGTCACGAACGAGGTTGACACCTCGTCTGCGATCCGAACACTTGATTTCGAACCATCCAGCGTAGCACGTATCAGCCTAATTAGTTTCGCCGGAAAACCATTTTCAGACATTATCTGCCAAAGCTCATTTCTTTTCGCTGTGTCGTACGCCATTTTGAAATCAATAAACAGATGGTGAGTCTGCAAGTTATACTCCCGGAATTTGTCAAGGATCATTCGCAAGCTAAACATCTGGTCCGTTGTCGAACGGCCCTCACGAAAACCAGCTTGGTATTCGCCGACGAAGGACTCTTCGTGCGGTCTCAGTCTGCTAAACAGGATGCGCGACAGAATTTTGTACGCCGAATTCAGCAGGGTAATTCCTCTGTAATTGGCACACTCCAGTCTGTGCCCTTTCTTGTAGATAGGGCGGATGAGGCCATCCAACCAGCCGGTGGGCAATACTTCGTCCTGAAAGTGCTCCTTCCACCTGGCAGCCACCGCCGTTTTATCGGTCAGCAAATTCCCTTCTCGGTCATTGCACATGGCGGGCACTGGTACGGTATTGTGCCGCGCACCATTGACCGTTGCATAAAATCTCCGCATATCATTCCGGTTCATGCTTTCTTGAGCGTCAGCTACCACACTTTCCTCGTGCTGCCTTTTCTTTCTGCGGTGGATTCGCTTTTCGTCGGCTCTCGCTGCCCTGTACCGCTCTCTGTTCTGTCGGGTACCGGCCACAAGCATACGGCTTCTGGCGACATTCTTCATGTCTGTCACCCTCTGGCACTCTTCATCGAACCAGTCGTTCCGTCTTCGTCGTTGACCAGTGCCGATCACTTCTCGCGCCGTTGTTGTCACAGCTTCGTGGATAGGGTCCCACAGGCTGTCGACGTCTCCAGCAACGTTGGCTCTTCCCAACTTCTCGTCTAGTTGCTGACGGTACTGCGCAGCTACCCCATCAGTCGACAAGCGTTGTATATTGAAGCGTAGCGTTCTGTGTGTTGCGGAACTCGTGACGCTGGATAACCGCGCCCGTATTTTAGCTACAACGAGATAATAATCCGAGTCGATATTAGGGCCTCGGAAGGTCCTGACATCAATGGCATCTGAGAAATGTCGCCCATCAACCAGCACGTGGTCTATTTGGGAGCAGGCATCGCCACTCGGGTGTCGCCAGGTGTGTTTGCGGATATTCTTTCGCGCGAAGTATGTACTGCTGATTGCCATCCCTCTAGCAGCAGCGAAGGTTACTAGCCGCAGGCCATTATCATTGGTAACGGAATGAAGGCTTTCCGTTCCAATGACGGGTCGGAAAAAATCTTCTTTCCCGATCTGCGCATGTGCGTCGCCGATGACTATCTTGACGTCTTGTTTTGGGCACTCTCCGTAGGCCTTATCCAGGCTCTCATAGAACTCATCCTTCATGTCATCGGGCTTATCGTTCGTCGGCGCATATATGCTGATCAGGCTGTAGTTGAAGAACTTGCCCTTCATTCTCAACACACAGATTCGGTCGCTTACCGGTTTCCACCGAATAATTCGCTTTATCTGCTTCCCAATCACTATGAAGCCAACTCCACGTTCTGCTCTGTCGCCACCGCTGTAGTAGATGTGGTACTTGAATGAAGTGTTGGCGATGGGGTCCACCGCTCGGAATTCGCGTTCTCCGGTTCTCGGCCAGCGTATTTCCTGGATAGCTGCCACGTTCACGCCAACATTCCGTAGTTCACGAGCCAGGAGCCCAACACGCGCGGGTTCATTCAAAATTCTCACGTTCCAAGATCCAACTTTCCAATCGTTGTCCTTTATTCGTTGCCGGGTCTGTTGCCGTAAAATCAATCCGTTTGCTCTACTTTTGCCTTTCTTGGTTGGTGAAGAGTCTTCGATAGGCCACCTAACCAGGGTTGCGCTACCTACATCGTGCTAGAGGGGCTGCCTCCTCGATGCTGACACGATACAGCATCGTCCGCTTGTTCTTTACATGATGACCACGGTCATAGCCATCACAACCATTCACCTTTATCAGGGCTTTGGACCTGTAGCTCTGGTTCTCAATAGTTTCAAGTTCTTTCGGACATGCTACTATGGTGAGCCGTCATGCGCTAGCGGTGTGTTCCAATAATATATCTGAACCATATATTCTGAGATTCTATAAGGGAACTCCTGCAACAACTAAATTCATTCTTCGAGGAATTATATTATTTTTTAAAAGTCCACGTGGACATTTGGGGATGTTGATTCATTTTCGTTGACATTCCACAGTCTTTGCCTTCAACCAGTAGCGCAACCAGAATTTGGTTCTGGGGTGGGTTTTGTAAACTGGAGTTTGAAAATGTATTTTTTAATAAAATAAAATCGACTTGAAGATTTATATAAACTTCACTATTTTATCACGCATAGTATAACATTGTTAAACAAGTTTACAATGCATTGACGTGATACCGTTTGTTCGTCCATATGTGTACTTTAAATGTCTTTTCAAATTTTTCAACGATGAGAATCAAAATCAAAATAGAATCATTGCAATTATTGTTACAGCCGGAATTGTTGGGAGCACACCAGCATAGCAAAACTTAACTTCCAGTGGGAACATAATTATCTAATGTTAAAGAACCGACAATCCATAATATCGAGTCAAAAAGTCAAAAACGAGCTTTTCTTTCACTGTGAAGATTTAGATAATCAAATATGTGTGAACATCTTTTAACTTTTTTTTTTCAAGTAGGAACATCAAATTGTGGTTTTGGATGATTTTGCATACTTCGATAGCAAACTATTTTTTCTGTTGGCATGGCTTATACGGAAGTTCATATGCTCTAAAAATAGTTGTAAAATTTATTTAAATACTGCGCTAACTGAAATATTTTTGATGCTTCCGATTCTGCATCTTATGTTAATTTTCCGTTGAACACTTCACAAGCACCGCGCTGATGCTGAGTACAAATATAGATCGATGTTGTACAAAATACAAAAGCGCCACTACTGAAGTATCTTAAAGTCCCCAATATATCTAAATATTTGACAAACTTCCCACACAAAGATTCCTATTTCCTATTCCGAAAAGGCAAGAAAATTTTGTTGCTTATGAGCTTTTTTAATAAACTCTTCAGAGATCTGAGTGATATAACTTCGAAGATATAACTGTAAAAATCACTGAAAATTTAGTGCTAATTTGAACCGAACTAAATTACTGTTGCGAAGTTGCATAAGATGTGTAGTGATGAGTTTCAAAAATATACTTGATTTTCCTATTTTTTCGGCTCTGGGGGGGGGGGGGGGGGGTGACCCCCAAATCCCCCCCTGGTTGCGCCACTGCCTTCAACATTCACTACCCAAAAGGTCAAACGAACGTACTATGTCAATCGAATGCAGCTGACCACGATTGTATCATTAATTTCTATCATTTTTTCCTAAATAGAGCTGCTGCTAATTTATGTGTTTCACATTTGACATAACAGTATAGATTGAAATGGTCTTATGGGTTTTGATAGGCAATATCTGAAATCTATGCAAAACTCCTGATTTATGAAAATATCGTCGTGTCATGCTGTGGCATTCTGGCCTTCTAGCCTTCTAAACTTTTAGCATTCTAGCCTTCCAGCCTTCTGGCCTTCTAACCTTTTAGACTTCTAGCCTTCCAGGCTTCTGGTTTTCTAGCCTTATAGCCTTCCAGCCTTCCGGACTTCTAACCTTTCAGCCTTCTAGCCTTCTAGCCTTCTAGCCTTCCAGCCTTCTTGCCTTTTAGCCTTCTAGACTTCTGGTCTTCTAGCCTTCTAGTCTTCTGGTCTTCCAGCCTTCTAGCCTTCTGGTCTTCTAGCCTTCTAGTCTTTAAGCCTTCTCAGCCGTTAGCCTTCCAGCCTTCTGGCCTTCTAACCTTCTAGCCTTCTAACCTTCTAGCCTTCTAGCCTTCCAGCCTTCTGGCCTTCTAACCTTCTAGTCTTCCAGCCTTCTGGCCTCCTGACCTTCTAGCCTTCCAGCCTTCTGTCCTTCTAACCTTTTAGCCTTCTAGCCTTCTAGCCTTCTGGCCTTCTTGCCTTCTGGCCTTCTAGCCTTCTAGCCTTCTAGCCTTCTAACCTTCTAGCCTTCTGGTCTTCTAGCCTTCTAGCCTTTTAGCCTTCTAGCCTTCTGGCATTCTAGTCTTCTGGTCTTCTAGTCTTCTAGCCTTCGAGCCTTCTAGCCTTCCAGCCTTCCAGCCTTCTTGCCTTCTAGCCTTCTAGACTTCTGGTCTTCTAGCCTTCTAGCCTTCTGGTCTTCTAGCCTTTTAGTCTATAAGCCTTCTGGCCTTCTAAGCCTTTAGCCTACAAAAATAGAAGGCTGAAGGCTGGAAGGCTAGAAGGCTAGAAAACCAGAAGGCTAGAAGGCTTAAAGGCCAGAAGGCTGGAAGGCCAGAAGGCTGGAGGGCTAGAAGGCTAGAAGGTTAGAAGGCCAGAAGGCTAGAAAGTTAGAAAGCTACAAGGTTAGAAGGCCAGAAGGCTGGAAGGCTAAAGGTTAAAAGGCCAGAAGGCTAAAAGGCTAGAAGGCTAGAATACCAGAAGGCTAGAAGGCCAGAAGGCTAGAAGGTTAGAAGGCCAGAATGCTGGAAGGCTAGAAGGCTAGGAGGCTAGAAGGCCAGAAGGCTAGAAGGTTAGAAGGCCAGATGGCTTAAAGGCTAGAAGGCTAGAATACCAGAAGGTTAGAAGGCCAGAAGGCTGGAAGGCTAGAAGGCTACAAGGTTAGAAGGCTAGAAGGTTAGAAGGCTACAAGTTTAGAAGGCCAGAAGGCTAGAAGGCTAAAGGGTTAGAAGGCCAGAAGGCTAAAAGGCTAGAAGGCTAGAATACCAGAAGGCTAGAAGGCCAGAAAGCTAGAAGGTTAGAAGGCCAGAAGGCTGGAAGGCTAGAAGGCTAGAAGGTTAGAAGGCTAGAAGGTTAGAAGGCTACAAGGTTAGAAGGCCAGAAGGCTGGAAGGCTAAAAGGTTAGAAGGCCAGAAGGCTAAAAGGCCAGAAGGCAAGAATACCAGAAGGTTAGAAGGCCAGGAGACTAGAAAGCTAAAAGGTTAGAAGGCCAGAAGGCTAAAAGGCCAGAAGGCTAGAATGTTAGAAGGCCAGAAGGCTGGAAGGCTAGAAGGCTAGAAGGCTAGAAGCTAGAGCCAGGAGCTAGAAGTTAGAAGCTAGAAGTTAGAAGCTACAAACTAGAAAGTAAAAGCTAGAAACTAGAAGCTTGAAGCTAGAAGCCAGAAGCTAGAAGCTAGCAGCTAGAAACTGCTTTCTCAACTGAAAAGCCTTGGCCATCCAATACTGGGCACAATTGTAAAACTTCATACAAAGGGTCGGTCGAAACTTCCAAACATGGTTTCGATTTTTTTATAGATTTTATTATCTTGTTTATTATTTACTTATGTGGACCGTGGTCTTTGGCTCATTCTATTGTGACATCATCGGAGTTAACGGAACCTGCTACAGGCCCTTCAATTTTGAATGATACATATATTGCTGATATCTTTGAAAAGATTGTCTTGAAAAACCCGATGGTTGAAGGTAATGCTTTTCCAGCGAAACTTATTTGGCTGATACGTGCTGGATCGGGTTGCAGACAAATTGTCACAACCGGTAGGACGAATTGAAGCGGGAAGACGCACCTTCGAATTAATTGGTCAACATTGCACTCGACAGTGCTATTCTATCTGGCGTGCAGAGAAACGGCACTGTCATCACACGGTCGCACATGCTCCTTATCTTTGCGGACAATATCGACCTTAATGGAATCGATGGCAGGTCAGTGGAAGAGGCCTTCGAGGAAGGAGGCAGCGAGTATTGGCCTGACCAACAATTCTACCAAAATGAAGTACATGCTTGCAGGTAGAGATAGAGGTAGGCTTGGTGTTATTGAAGAGCTTATTGATCTCGGATCACAATTGTGACATGTGACAATGCCGTTTCCCGCGAAGTGAAAAGACGTGTTGCGGCTGAGAATGGGCCGTTGACGGATTACGTCAGCTTAGGTCCCACCACATGCAAACGGAAACAAAATTTGCCCTGTTTTAAACATTGATTTCTCGGGCACGAAGGCAGATCAGAAAGGCTTCAGCAATTTAGATCGTAAAGTACTGCGGATGGAACTTGGTGGGAAACTTGAAAATGATGTGTGGCACAGACACATGAAACGTAAGTTATATCATGTGTATAAAGATGCGAATATAATCAAGCGTGTGAAATACGCCAGACTTCTGTGGGCTGGTCACTTAGTGCGAATGTCGGAAGAAAGAATTGTGAAAATAATATATTTTCTTTTATCGAACTTTATTAATTCGACACATAAGATCAGCCTACATTAAAAAACTTGTTCCAATTTAATTTTGAGTTCATGAATAGTTGAACCATGAGATGAATTCGGACCCTCATCTTCCTGGCCCCTCCTTAACCCACGCCACTGGCCTTTTCCCATCAATTTCTGTTTCAATTCCTCAATTTCAGTGACTAGCCCCTCCCTTCCTTCCCCAAAACCATCCTCTTCAACGACAGAAAATTCCCACGTCCAGAGTAGTTGACGCAAGGCACTGCGTCTGTCAGTGCAGCATCGTCGTGGTGCCAGTTCTAGGCGAACCTCGCGAGAAAACGAAAATAAAATTTTTATATTTATGACTCTGCCACTTGGCATGGGGGCGCTGCCTGTCCCAACGATTTTAAAACGACGACGACGACCAGTCAAAGTGTATTTTTCAAAGAGCGCAAAAAGTTTCCTTCGTCAGGGAAAATTAAAAGCGAAAACTTCCCCGATAAGATATGGGATGGTCGGACAAATGAACGAACCATCCCAAACGAAACTAAAAAGCGTGACAGCATGGGATCAGCGATTAAAAGGAAAGAGATTTATCGGATTTTTTAATCTGTCGTCGTCCCCTGCCTAACAAACAGCTCGGGGCCTTAGAGTTTGTTGGCTGGCAGAGATAACCACTGCGGGTAGGGGATGGACGAAAAGCTCACACTGACTGTTGGGATCAGGTCTCACACAGCTAGGAGACTGTTTTATGACGAAGCTAGGCAGTCAGTCAGGCAGGCAAATTACATTTCCAGAACTGCAGCTGTCGTCGTCGGCTCGGGTGACATTCTCAATATGTAGTCCGGATAATGAGCTGAGCAGTGCTGAAGGTTGATTTGCTTTCAAGAAAAAGCGATTGTGTGTTGCTGGATGCTGCTGCTTGCTTTATGGGAGATCACAGCCTCTAAACAGCAGGTCAAGGGAAACGGGAAAATCGAAAAACTATTCAATTGTGTCAGGTCATTGTTTATTGTTCGCCGAGGATTTGTAGCACGTTTTTAATGGTGGTGTGCTGGAAAAGGATGGGGGTTTCTCGTAAAAACTGTTTCCAAGCATGAATACACGTTTCAAAAGGGAAGGCTGATTGATGGTTGGGTCGGTTTTACCGGGAAGAGAGAAATTTAAACGAGAATCGAGGACGGTACAACTATAATTATAAATTATCCATCTTTTGAGAGCGTTGGCAATGGACGAGAATCCTAGACCTTGTTTTTTCGACCAAATCCGAAAGTAGAGTACGGTTCAAGCAAAAGGTTGGAGCTTTTATGATTGTGAAAACTGTAATAGTTAAAATTTAAAACGCTACAACACATTTGCTAAAGTATTAGCATGGGCTCAGTCCTGAGTTATTCGCCTCTAGTCGCCTCCACTGCTGCAAATCAAACATTTGCGAGGCCTTACACGAAGTCGGCAGCCTCGTCCAGATACTCTGCTGAACATTATCTTTTCTCGTCGTTCTTCTGGCATATATTCAACCTGACCAGACGAATCTAACCGGTCGTGTTTTATTAGCTTCACAATGTTCACTTCTGTGGAGTTAAGAATTCACTTCACCATGTTTTCATTTATACCAGTCTGACACATTTGGTATTAGCCGATGAGTCCATTTACTATTAGTGGAGTTATCCCATTTCTCCTGCCAACCTCTGAGCGTTGTCGCTTTTCACACGTTCCGTATTCCTTGAATACCTCTTTGGTTGAAGCATTGAACTTCTTCCTTGATGGATTTCATCCCGGTTATGATGCACATGGCCTCATTGGAAACAGTTCGGTATGCGCTTGCCGCTCTAAAGCACATGAGGCTATACGTGCTGTCCAACCGCTTTAGGTTTTCATTCCTTCCTCAGCCATAGATGCCTTTTTATAGGAATATTCAACATGCCTATTGAAGCTGAAGTTGCCATCGATCATTACCCAAGATGCCTAAGGGATTGCTTCGACTCTATGGAGCAATCCCCTACCGATATAAGCGCACGATACTCGAAATTGTTGTTGTTGACCAATCTTGTGATGGACCAGTCCCAGTTTCCTAGATCTCGTCTATTCCTCAACTATGGAGATGAAGTGTGCTGTGGTCAACTCTACTTCCTTCATCGGTTTGCCATAGACCACTGGAGTGAACACTCAATACGCACTTCGCATTCCACAACATCGGGCTCATGATTGAACCTTGAGGTACTCACGCAGTAATTCGAACGCTTTTCTCTATGTTATACAGCAGAATCCTACCATCAAAATAAATTTTAAGGAGTTTACACAACTTCACTGGATATTTAAGACAGTAAAGTGCCTTGGCTAATGCCTCCTAGCTGTTGAACGCATTCTTCACATCCAGAGTGACAATCGCGCAGTAGCTGATACCACTCTTTTTATGCTAGATTGCCATCTCAGCTGTCTGAACGACAGACTGGAAAGCGTTCAGAGTAGATTTAGGGTGATGTGCTCGTATACATCGTTTTAAGCTTTGATCAGTGAGAATTTGCAATTTTCCCAGTATTGCAGTAAATGATACTGATACAAACCGATGCCAAACAATTTATTCCCAAAATGGCTTTCGCATTGTACAATAAGATTTTGATAAATCTTGATCGTTTATTGGAAATAATGCAATAAAATTATTACTTGCCGTTTTCGCTATTCGACGTATCGTTTTCATTTCTGTCGCAATTCGTTTTTTAGATTCGTCTCACAACTAACGGCCTACTGTGATATAGTGAGTGGTCAAAGTACAACATATCAACGCTATAATAAAATGTTTTACTAGAATAAATAGATCGACGGGTATCTCTCTCCATTCCTTCAGCATGGTGAAATGTATTAATTTCCATTAAAATTCATTGTTCGCCCAAAGTTCAACCCAAACATATAAACACAATTCCTTTCGACCGAACAATCATGACAGCTGCTCACAGTGCAGCGAAAACAACACAATTAAAGGAACCATTTTTTTTACGTCGAGCATTGCGTACACATTGATGCGCTCAAGCTTTTCTTTATTAGTACGACGTCCATTTTCTTTGCCTCTCGGGTTGCGCGTTTTTTTTTACCGGGTAGTGCGTCGAGAAAGCCCGAAGCAATCCCAGTTTTTTCCCCCATGGGTTGCGAGTTCCCTTTCTTTTTTTTTTTGAGTGCTTTGGTATGGCCCGAGCAAATGAGTCGGTTTCGTGCCTCATTGTAGTTGTTTATTTTTTTTTTTGTTCATTCGGCTTACGCGCATATTGCTGAGTAGTGCTTCGTGGAAGCCCAAGCATTCGTGTTTTGAGCGATCTTTTGCATGAAGAGCAAAAATGTTTTTTTTCTCGCGCCTCTAGAGTGATTTCTCTCTCAGTTAGTCCGTACGCGTTAAGTGAAGCTGGAAGTGGATTGCTGCTCAGTCGAGGATAAAGGATTAACTGGTGAGCGAATTTCATGTTTTTATTTTAAATCCGTAAAATATGTATGAATGCACATTTGATCGTTACAACGGTGGTACGTAAATACGAGTTTCAACAATTTATGAATGGTTCGTCACTGAGAGTTCATAAATTGTTTATGTTTTTCAAAACACCCCTTTCCTTTTACCTCGATTTTTGTAATTAAGGAAGGACATTGAATAGTTTGAGACTCATTTGTTTGTTCGTTTGTGTAGGTTCACTTTTTTCAACAAACTTTGAATGGTTCGCTACTGTAAGTGTCGGCATAAGAGTGTTCTGTGATGGTCCACCCAATCGAGTTCTTTTTATTTTCATATGAGTCTTGACAGCTATAGGAATGCTGTGCTTAGCTATTTGTTCAACAAATTTTGAATAGTTCGTCACTTCAAGTGTTGACATTATTTTCTTCTACATGGAAAGTTTTTCATATCAATTGAATACATTATATCTATAAGCATGTTTATATCTTACAAACAAACGTTTATCATGGTCTAATCGCTTATCAAAGTGAATCATGTGACCCAAAGATCCTCCCCACTAACAAACATCTCTCCCAGTAATTTTTGTGGATATGCAGAGGAAAACACGGTCTCAAATAGCAAAGGTTACACACTAATATTCCTTCCCTCAATCCCACCTAACTGTATGGACGTGTCCGGCGCCGTTATTGACCCTGTATAAATAGAGGCACTAAATTATGCACACTGGAGAAGATTGTGGCCAACCCCAGCCGAACTTCTAGTTGATTCTTTGTGCATCTTCACTGACTTCGGTCATTCACGAAATACCAATCATTGATATGTGTGTAGTAAATTTAAGCTAAGCGACTCTATATAATGCATTTGAGCTCTCTGAGTCCGAATTTGCTTGCGCCACGCCGCCGCCACCGTTTCAATTTACGTCACGCCGACGCCAATTGACGTATCGGCGGCGCGCCATACGCCGGTCAGCGTATCGCCACCGATTTTGTGTTTTCACGCCGATTAATATTTCAGCTCGAAAAAAATAAATTTAAAAAATGGCCTAGGAAATGTTTAGACCTTACTTTCGGAATTTGTATAGGACATCGTTCATATAATGCGTCAAGGGATTTCTTCAAGAAGTTCTTCAGAGAATTATTCAGAATTTGTTCAGAATTGATTCCAGAATTTTTTTCTTCAGATTTGTTGTCCAAATATAAAGTTATAGTATTTGTCCATAAACTTCTGTATAAGTTACATTAGTCACCTTCGAGTCTATATTCAGAAACTTAATTCATGAAATCTCTGCAAGGGTTTATCTGATATGTTTTTTTTATTGATTCTCCATAAATTGCTTCTTAAATATGTATTCCAGGTTCTACCAGGAACTCGTGAATTATGAAAGATTCCACTATGAATTCCTCAAGGAACTCGCCGTTGGATTGCTTCATATTTTTCTGGAATACTTTTATGCGGATCTTCTTCAAGGATTATTTTTGATATTTCTTCATGAATGATTTTGAAAACGTTCCAAAAATTATTCCTGTAATTTGGCCATGCATTTCAAACAAATATCTAAAACATTGTTTAGACATATCTTTATAAATTTATGCACGCAACTAATAAAAAATGCATACATTTAACTCCTAGATCCCTTCCAACAATACTCCATACGTGCCTCTAGTGATACATCTAGAAATCAGTAAAAGGAATAATCAAAAGCATCTCTTCAGTGGTTCTGTCAAAATTTTTCCATTTTTTTCCTCTAAAGATTCTTTATGAGTATGACTTGAATAAAGGATGCTTTTATTTTTACAAAGAATTTATGTGTAAATAAGACACCACTTGGAATCTTCAGAAAATGACAAAAAATCTTCATTGAGTTTTTCCAAGGATTCTAACAAATATATCTTATGCGATCTCGAATACTATCTAGGATTCCTAATCTGCCCTTACCATGTATTCACCTTGGTTTATGTTAAGCCGTTCAAAGTTGTTACAGAATTAATTATCGGATTGCTCTAGTGATTTTTTCGTTAAAAGTCTTTGCATTCCGCTGCTAATTTCTTCGAAGATTCTTTCAAGAAACTACCCGAATTTTTGAAGAATATCACTTTAAATTATTGCAAGAATTCTTTTCAGAATTCTTTAAGAACTGTTTTTAAGATTCTTGCAGAAATTACTTCATTGATCCGTTTTGCCTACCAAATGTGTGAGAAAATATCGTTTGTGGGCACCTGCATGATTTGCTTTGGATTTGGAGGGGTTCATCTCGCCTCAACTATCTGAATGCAATAATAAGCACTTCAATGCAACGCATATTTTAGCGAAATGTGTGCATAGAAGGTTTCAAGACAAGATCCTGTAAAATTGCCTCGCATAAGTTTTGCAGAAATTGATTCCGTTCTCAAAACTTTCCTAAGAATATTCAATTAGTCATCAAAAACGAATCAATGTTGAAATGTAAAATTTTCTTGAAAAATTGCCTGCCATTAGGCGTACTCCGCGGTTCAAGGTGTTTTCAATATTAAAATAACTCAAAAAGTAAATGACTTGTAAGCGTTTGACCTTCATATTCGGCTTTAGAAGCCATGATTTAAGTATATAACGACATTTTCAATATTACCGAACGTTGTTTACATAGGTGATCAATTTTACCTCATTTAATCTTAATTAAAAAAATCGCTGAAAACATTTTTTTAAACATGCTTAAATCTTTCAAAAAACAAAATACAGTATATAGTCAGGAGCTATAGGTGACAGTACTCGTTTTAAAAATAAAAACCTTATGAATGTTGCCCCGGATTACGTTACTAAACTACATCATCAAAATTCAATGTCAAAATTCATACCTATATTTTCAAATGTATTTTTGTACGCTACAAAAACGATAATATTTATCATAATAGGCACCAAGACCGCATAAAATAAATATTTTTTTAATTACGAATTTAGCGGGTTAGGTGTCCGGTACTAGGGGATCTCCCCAATCTTATTGTTTTTTTTTCAAATAAAATCTGTAAAACTTCCTCTATATATAATTTTTAAATTTTCTAAGTAAATCTCTTACATATTTCTAGAGGAATGCTACCAAAGATTCTCCCTGAATTTTTTTAAATAGATTAGTTCAAGCGTCACTTCAAGAATTCCTCATCAAATTCCCCTATACGTTTTTCTAAGGATTTTTGAACCCATTTCTTTAATTTCTCAGAAATTTCTTCAGGGATTCCTCAGATGACTTCTGCACAAGTTCTTCCTTGGAAGTTTTTGGGTGATTTCTCCTTATATACCGGCTAGAGTTTTTCGATGGATTTTATTTTGAACATTCGTGTTCTTATATCTTTGAGGATCCTGCAAAAATTCCAAATTACCAATTATTCCCTATGAAATCTCTCTAGTAAATAATTCATGGGTTCCTTAGAAGATTCCTTCATATATTCCAGCGTTAATGTCTTCAGGTTCTTCCATGTACGTTTTCAGAAAATATTTCTAAACTTTATCCCAGATTTTCTTCAAACATTCATTTAAGAATTACTACTGTTCTTTCTCCGACAGATAATCCTCCAAACTAATCTTCAGGCATCCTCCCAGAGTTAAAAAAAATCTGACAGGAATTTTATTAACAACTTCTCCGAGTATTCTTTCAAGATGGTTTTGAAATTTTATTAGGAAGTCCCTATGAATTTTGGTAGTGCTTCGTAAAGTCCAAGCAGGACAGTTCGGTTTTGCGTCCGGGCGGCTGTTACGCAACTAACAATCGGTTATGGATGCCTTTTAACCGTTCGATGACCCTGGAGGGATCGATTCTGCTTTTCGTAGAATTTTGAGCAGAAAAACCGACTGTGTTATCCTAGGGTGTTTAGTTCGAACGCGCTTCCTTTCGTTTTTCGATTATCTAAAAATACAGTACCACCGGTTTTTTTTTTTCAAGGGGCGGTGTTTTTTCTACGCGTATCGTTATTTTATACAATCCGATGACCCTGGAGGGATCGGTTTTGCTTTTTACTGGCTATTGAGCAAAAATATTACTGCACAATCGACAAGCATTTAGCGAAATACTATTTATACTATAAATAAACTATTGTTTTCTCTTTTGATTGCCGGCATTCAAAAGATTAAATTGAAAACACTTAAACAACAAATGTTTATGGTCTATCGCCAGCTTTCTAGGCGAATCCTGACAATATACCTTCCCCAACCTCCAACTCCGTAGCACTTATGAGGGTGTCGCTGAGTCGGTGGCCTCTCATTAAGTAAGTGCTACATCAACATTTCCTTCCCCTATCCCAAGTTACGGTAAAGATGGACGTGGCCGGGAATAGTGATTTTCATGCTTTTAGTATTCTTGTTTATAATTTGAACAAGGTATACTCCCCTGCCTTGTTCCTGAAAGTAGTCAGGATGAGATTATTAAAAAGAAACATGAATGTTGCGAGTATCCAATCTACGAAGTATACCGTACCTACGCTAACGCTAACGCTATTAGGAAGTCCCTATGAATTTTATCAGAGATTGTTACAGATAAACAAATATAGGGCAGCAACTTTAATTGCTCTATCATTTGAAGAACACACGCCCTACAGTTATAAATAGCCCACAAATATGGATTAATGTTTGATGAAATACATAAAATTCATCATTTATTCTGGGGAAGATACATACATATTTACTCATTTCTTCTTCTTTCTGGCGTTACGTCCCCACTGGAACAGAGCCTGCTTCTCAGCTTAGTGTTCTTATGAGCACTTCCACAGTTATTAACTGAGAGCTTACTATGCCAATGACCATTTTTGCATGTGTATATTGTGAAGCAGGTACGAAGATACTCTATGCCCTTGGAAGTCGAGAAAATTTCCAATTCGAAAAGATCCTCGACCGGTGGGATTCGAACCCACGACCCTCAGCTTGGCCTTGCTGAATAGCTGCGCGTTTACCGCTACGGCTATCTGGGCCCCTCATTTATGTTTCTTAAATAACGTTAAAAACATTTAACATATGCTAGCTTACAATCCATACAGCAGCAAACAGAATTAATTAACAGAATTTGATACATTTTCCCCATCGAAGAAAATAAAATTTGGAAATTGTAATTTTGTATGTACAGCTTTTACCGTCCCTTACCGAGTGAGCACTGTGTTCCTAGGTTGTAATAAATTATTAGTTGTACCAAAAAACATTCGTTTCTTGTTCTCGTTATCCGGCCTAGTAAAGTCAAAACAACGTAGGAGAATACATCCTGGCCACTCAAAACAGTGGTTCATAACTGGCATTATGTATAAATCAAAGATATGGCGATTTTAATATAATGCCATCTATAAAAAAATCATGCACAATTCTACCAAAACAAAAACAATTTACATAATTTGCACAAAATATAATTATTAATTTAGCAGCTGCTTAAACAAGCTTGAGTATTAAGGTTTGGTAATGTATCTTTTTCATATGAGTTATTATTTAAATATAAAATACCTGCCGAAAATTTATTATAAAGAAACCTTGAATGCTACTTTCGATTTCTTACCAAAATGTCCGAAAATTTGAAAAAAAAACTCTATTTCATAAAGATATGGCAATGGGGTTATCCAAGATTTTTGTTGTTTGATCTATATGAAAAACCATGTACGCCGCCGCCGCCGCCGGTGCAAAAATTCCCTGACGCCGCCACCGATTAAAAATATTTCGGCGCACAGGTCTAATTTCGAATACGTTGGCTGCACGTAGTCGAAGAGATTTTGGAAACTCTTAACATTCATGATAACTCTAGAAATTTAGCTTAAGCTGATATATGTTATACAATGTGTAGCTGTACAATACGGTTGACAAGTTTTGTTTAAATTTTCTGCCAGAGTTAAGCATTTGTGTAAGCCCAGTTAAAACTCTCTTTCTTATCGTATAATTTCCTGAGGCTTCTGTTAGGATTATAGTTATTTCCCTTCCCTACTTTTACCACACTGTTTTCCTTTCTCCTTATATGTAATCAAACAGGATTTCGTTTCAGACACTTTAATGAACTGTGGCGAGTGACGTAGACTGCTGCTGGCGGCAATGATGGTTTTCTCACAACAAAGCCCTTAATAACAGAGGGTAGTCATGCAGCGTCATCATTATCATGAACAGGCTGCTCATCCGGACCCCTGCATAATTCTGTACCTTCGCTTCTATTGTAGCATGTTATGAAAAATGCTACTTAGGCTCAAAATCCCTCGGAAAAATTAAATCGCAATAGTTGAGTCCAAATGTTGCTACCTATAGAGAACCGAACCTGATTGCATCAATACAGAACCCCTACCTTCAGAGGCGGAAACTATTTCCAGCTCGAAGAAATTGCAAAAAGGGAGCCCTATAGGGATGCATTCCTGGCTTTGCGATAAGTCGTCTGTTGTGAGCAAGGAGAGTAATTAATGTTTGGTGTCCTGCCGAGAACAACGGTATGCCGCTTGTCTCTCCCTTCCAGTTTCAACATAGGCACTAATGATAATCGGGTACGGTTTTTGACGTCGAGCGCGCAAGAAAGAAGAATGCGGCGGGCAAAAACGAGAAGTGAATAATTAAATCAAGCGGAAATAATGAGCATGGTTGGTGCATATTTTAGTGGGAAAACCTATTGACTGACAGCATTACAAATTGATGTGGGCGAGGTCTTATTGGTACACTGGAACCTCAGTTTACGAACTGGATTGGGAGTTCGTGAATTGAATTCGTTCGTAAAACGAGGTTTTGCCTTCTGGAGTCTGTCATCTACAACATTTCTTAAAACTATGCTTTTTTTAGAAAGAAAACGTATGCTAAGAATACTTGTGGATCTTTTAAAGAATATCTTCAGTACTATATATATTCCTAACATAATTCCTGCACAAAATAAAATATTTAAACTTTCCAAGTCATTCAGATGCATTGCGAATATAATTGAGGGGCCCAGACGCAAAAGAATTTAAATGGCATTTGCCATTTAGTTTGTGTTTTTTTGTATACAATTTGTATGGGATTGAAAGTTGCTAAAAAACCTTAAAATTGATGTTCTTCAAACTATATTTTTGTCACTTAAACCCCTTCGTTTTCAACTTCCTTTAACTTTTACTTCACATTTTGATATTGTTTCAACAACGAAATTTGTTGAAATTTCGAAAGCACTGTTGATATAAATTTTCGTTTGCAAAGATATGTTAAGATTTCTATTGCATGCTTGCATTGGTCCGTCACTAAAAGTCTGAAAATGGCCGTAACCTATTGTTGAACATTCGTTTCATTGCTCAAGTTGTCAAAATGTGACTGGGGAACACTTATTTTCGGTTAAAATCCCATTCGTAGTGGACTCATTCCATCGATCATAGTGAAAACTCATTTGTTTCTGAGCACCAGTCGATTGAAAATAAAAGGCCTGTCCCGGGGCTTCGAGGGTTAACTCAATTTAAGATTTTCGTATTAACTTCTTAAAATGAGAACTAAGTGTAGCTGTAGAATGAGATGATGAAGCGGGATTGCTTGAGCCTTGGGGTGAAACGAATCACACCGTTCAATTTCAAGTATTCGAATTGTGGAATGTTACACCGGGGAATGGATCCAATCCAACCAATCTACACAAATGACAATTTGATGTTAATGTGCACTACATATTGAGACCATATGTTCCCATTTGCGTAAAATTTCCATACAAATCGTGTGATACTGGTTGATTACATCATGCACAAGTGAACCTGTCATGGCCAAAAACTCATTGCCTCGCTGGTTGGTTGTCTGCGGCTGTTTTTGTTATTGCCATCACAAACTGTTAAAACCAGCATTTTCGCTACCAGTTTGGAATCGAGTTCCGTCGATCGAGTGGCGGCAAAAGCGATAATAATGCGGTGGCACATCATCAGCGTGCAATCAAGTGTACATGGATGGATATGTAGGTTTATGCAAAAATTGACGACGCTGATGATGACGACGGCGACCGTCAGAGGCACTGTATCCATTAATGGTGCACATTTCGATACTCACAAGTAGCCCCATCATCGATTGACAGGCTCTGAATTGCTATTTGAAGCCCCTCACCCCTTTCCATATTGCACGGTGCAAAAAGAGAGTGATTGTTAAAAGCTTTCTGACTTTTTTCCTGCTTTTCCCACCCTCACTCATCGCCAGGTGGCGGTAATGGCAGAGCCTCCACCCCCTATTCCTCATCAGAGCCAATCCAATAGAGCCAGGGAATCATGCCGGCATGTTTTTGAGCTCATTTATTCTACACAGAGCGAAGAGCGCTCGCGATTTGTATTTGTGAGGACTCGATGCGATGGCAGATGATGGCAGCCCAAAGCAGCACTCGAAACTTCATTCGTCAGCAGGAAAAAGCCATTAATTTGCGAACAATGTAGCTTTGTCGGACTGAAAAGGGGACAACGGGGGGTACAAATAAGGGTATGCGAAATACCGAATGATTCCGTCAAATACGCTTCGAAACGAAATTCCGCGGAATTCCACGGAACTCGCACAGGCGAAATTTTTATTTTGCTATTTCGTTTCGTTTCGACAAATTGTTAAAATATTTCCACGGAAAATTGAAAACAAACGAAATAAAACGGAATTTCGCGAAATTCGAGTTTTATTTCGAACAAAAAAAAAGCAAAGCGTTTGCTTCTACTCCTAGTTACAGTCAAAAATGGGTCCGTATTATGGATCAAATCGACTCATATCATGGATCAGAACACTATAACAGCAAATTATCTGCGAGGCAAACGAATGGTGTGCTAGTGAAAGCATACGTTTTGGCGTTTCTTTATGAATCGTCTTATCTTGGATTCATAACTGTGGTATGGGTTTCAATGCCCCACAAATATGAATCTAGGCATATGTATGACAATTTATTTCCTACGAATGGAGCAAATGTGTTTAAGGTGATTATAAAACGAAGCCAAACTTCGAATTTTCAAGTGTACAAGACGAGAAAATCTGACAACAGTTCGCTTTGAAAATGAATCAAAATGCTTGCTTGCCGGTGGTGACCAATGGGATAGATTTTCAACTGCGGAGCACTGTTTGGTTTTCAAGTCTTGTGTTCTTGAAAATTTGAGGTGTAGCTTCGTTTTATAATCACCTTAAGCATGTTATTGTTGATTGCGATGCTGTATAGATTTATGGTTCGCGTAGGTAAAATGGGTTCTGCGTATTTGCTACTCTATTTATTGAGATATTCTCCGTTTAATCCAACTTTGATCCATATCTGTGTGCTATTCATAACTGTGGGATGACTGTAGTATTGACTGGTCCGCAGGATATGATAAACTGCACTGCCGTTAAGGTGAAACATCTCGGAATGCAAAGATGGCCGGCACAATGGCCGACTTCTCCACCTACTCACGTTTTTAAGGGCACAAAACTGGGGAAATAGTTGGCAAATGTTCCTGATCTTCTTATTTTAAGCTTTCTGCTAGTGCACAAAGCCAAAATAAAAAGTGCACTGTTGTGGGATGCTTTTGTCACGAGATTTGTGCCTTTGAAGTTTTAGTGCAATCTTAGAAGTTGATTCCAAACTGTTTCACCTTAAAAAGTTTCCAAAAACGCCCATATGCCCTAAATTCCTCGCGGCGAATAGCCCAGGAAAGGAACAACTGCGTTTGATGAACTACCGCAATGTTATCTTCCATAAGAATGAAGAGAGCAAAACCACGGTTTCCTTGTAACGGTCAGCCTCCTGGACTTCCCTTTTTGTAAAGTAGGATGACTTAAGCGCCACTCCCGAGGGAGACCATCCACCAAGATTAGGGTTGCCCGACCGTTGAGACCTTTCAGGGGGAATAAGGCTCAGTTTTCCAGATTTGGACGGGAAGTAAGGTGGCTGACTAAAACGGTTCGCAGAAATTCCACTACTAATAACGACTTCTGAATATAACTATCAGAAGCGTGAAATCGATCGTCGGTCGGTGACAAAACAGCGATGACGGTTTTTATCATCACTGGCCAAGTCTACAAATTCCCTTCGGACCAAAATGTGTCCGAATAAAAAGTTGCCCGGTTGGTTTCGGAGCCAACCTCCCCAGTAAAATAAACAACAGAGAAAATTACACACGAAAAACAAACGACATGAAAAACCTTCGACCAACTTCACTTCATCGGGACATTAAATCAAATTACATTTCCAGGGGTATCAATGTTTATTGCCGGCAGTGTTCCTCGAAATACTTCTACATGCTACCATAAAACAAAGCTTTTCATTCGAGCTTTTTATATTTCATCTCTACAACTACAAAGTGTTCATTTCTTCGCTTCTCACTCTCTACTCTCTTACTACCTTTCCCCTCTACTGTCCCTGACTACCTATCGTGTGTGTGCTTGGCTCGGTGTAGTTTCAATAACGTGCAATTAAAGCTTACGTGCAAATATAAATTATTCCACGGCTAGCATAAAAATGCCGTGTAGCCGCCTAGCAACGGTAACTATGTTGCGGCGGGAAAAATCACATGCGCATGGATAAAACATATAAAGTGAGTACTCACGACCTTTCAACGATTACGGTGACGGCGCCCGCTCGACGCATGAACGGGAAGGGGTGGCGGTGAACTCTTCTACCTTGCGCCGGCGGGAGAAAGCGGTTTGCTTCTATCTACTGCTGCTGCTCGTCATGGGGGTGAACCGATGGTCCTCTAGCGCTTCATTGGTTGGCGATGACGCGGCACGTGCGTTTGAGTTCCGCTGGTCGTCACCAACGGAACGGAAAACGTGCTCGTTCACTGATGATGAACTGCACGATATGCCCTGCCTAGGGCGCGTGAATTGGCGAACGGCCCTCTTCCGGCGTGCTCCGGGGAAACTTCGGAGCCTGATGGTGGGGTCAGCAATGGCCACGTAGGGTTGGATTGTGGTGTGTCGGGTGAAATGACGGCCTTGGCCTCGAATCTAAATTATAACCATTGCACGTTGCACGTGTAAGCACAAATTATCCACATATAAACTAACTGCACAAATTACCTTCTTAATCCACAAAGCCACACACGATAACACACCGACTAGCTATTCGCACACGAACGAAATCTAACTGGGGAAACTAGGAAAGGTTTTACAATAACTAAAGATCCACTGATCGAAGACACTTAATGACGCTTATACCTGAAAGACAACACCACGGCGCGATTACAAAATTGGGCCACTCCTGCCTCTTCCACAGATCAGTTCGAAGTGATCTTGCAAGACTTGGGACTCCTCAGATCAAGCGTCATATAATAAGTTTCGTCACCGGAAATCACGAATGTAAGTTCGTGATCCCGAAAACCGCTCTCCCGCTCCCAACAGTCATATTCGCGCATTTTCGCTTCTCATTCCACGAACAGCCTCAGTCAACCACCTCGCTGCTCGGCCAAAATGATGGGAGGAAGGAATCGGGAAAAGGTCAATAAATCCTCAAAGGATTCTCAACGGGTCGATGTACGCTGGTGATAGCGTGCGAAGCGAGAAACCCAGCATATTTGCAACCGTTTTCGGTTTGAGATTTTGCGCGCTTTGCAGTGGGCACTCATTCAAAATAAATCCAGCGGAGTGTGCTAGATGAACGAAATGAACGCTCATGCGGTGAATTCGTATTAGGCTGGCTCAAAGTTTTATATCTTTTACATTCTATTGGTAGTTTAATAATAATTTCAACTAGGATAAACATTTACGAAAACAACTTAACGACATGCTCGTTACATCCTCCGGGGAATATCGCGTGTCCTTTTGAGCAAATCCGTTAATATATCGCAAAAATTGTTTGTGCACAAATGTCAAAAAAAAAGCTGCGGAGCGTGAGTCCCTGATGTTCTGGATTTGCTCATGTGGTGCAGATTATTGATCCGCGCATTAGTTCTCTCTCTTGCTTTCCCGCTATGACGTCACTTTGAACTCTGCATAAGAACAGCGGGAGAATAGAAGAGAAAACTAATAGTACGCATCAATGAGTAAAGGCTCTCCGCGATTTCGTTGTTGTGTCATAAAAGTCTACATGTAGCAGCGAAACCGCAGCGATTGTTTGTCGCTGTCACCGTAAAAAATCGCGTTGATTTGGGTGATCCAAAGCCACACCTTAAACCTTCAAGAGCACAAATCTAAAGAACCAGAGGTTCATTCAAGCTGAAAACTCTATCGTTTGGTTACTCGATGGTCAATCGATCAGGTGTTCAGTTTGAACCGCTGTCAGGTACGTTAGATTTGTGCTCTTGAAATTCTGAGGTATGCTTTCGATTTACATTCACCTTAAACAAGGAAGATGCATACATTATTTTATATCGAAAAATGAATCTAGGTTCATTCACGCTGTACCACACCACCAACTCCCTCTCTCCTCTTATAACGTGACATAATTTCCTCACGACCCCCAATTAAAAAAGCGAATATTGATAATATATCATTACAAAATTCTCTAGTTTCGCCATCTTTCGATCGATTTTGATGATTTGTTTTAGTAAAAATCACAAATCAGTTATAAATTTGCATGTACCGTCAAAATTGTTTTTTTTTTTTCGATTTTCGCACATCTAAATCTCGAGAAAAAAAATAAGCCAATCATTAAATTTAGCTGATTGGAAGACGGATTGTCTGAACGAACATTGGTGAACTTGTCAATCTTATTTGCGGTTCCTCTATGCTATGTAGCCCAGGTTCAAAACTTTTTTTTTCGAAATTTTCAAATATTTTTTAAAATACTCTCGAGGCTCAAAATTTAGGGAAAATGTGATTTTGTAGTCAGTTTTACACAAAGATTCTGAAAATGAGATAATATCAACAATCCTTATATCTTCCAGAAATCGTCCAAAAATTCCTTCACAGTTTGCATTCATCCAGATTTGATCCCTCCAAGAATTAATTCTCAGTTTATGCAAGGCTTTTCCAGAAAATTTATTAGGAATTTCTTTCTAAATTAACCCCAACAGGCAATCCTGGTTAAGTTGCTGTCGCAATATTTCTTGGAGTTTATTACTTTTGCAGTTCTTTTAAATTTATCTTGATTGATTTCTTAGGTATGTGTTGATGGATTTTTAAAATTTAATTTAATTCAATACCCCAGCAAATTCTAAAGCAAATATTCCAGTGATTCCTCTGTTCTACTTATTTTTCTTCATCTTTCTGGCGTTATGTTCCAACTGGGACAGAGTCTGCTTCTCAGTTTAGTGTTTTCATGATCACTTATCGACTTGTGTCGTCCCCAATCACATTCATTCAAGCCACAAAGCATAAAGTACAGCAAAAAATGAATGTTTTATGGTATATGTTAGCATAACATCAAATCCACATGATTAAAAAAATTGTAAGGCATTTCTAAAAATCAAATTAATTTTGGGCTCCTCTCATTTTTTGTTTTAAATGTTTGTAAGTGCTTTTCAACCTACTTCTTAGTTGTGGCATTTAAATTAAACCCATTCATTGCCTTGTGTGAGTGTTAGATATATTGAAATGAAACCTTATAAAGTTATTAAGAAGATTTCAAAGAAACAGAAAAAAGTCTTACCAAAACATGTAAGGATTCCGCTGAGCAACGCTAAGGTTTCCATATGATAGAGGATTTAAAAATATGTTTTTTATGCCTATTGTCAAATTTCCAGCTTTTGACAAGAAAAATAACTTAAACGTGTATTCCGCGAAACAAATTCAAAAATTTCGTTTCGTTTCGAAAAATTCCGTGAGATATTTGATTTCGTATCGAGTTACACGAAACATTTTTAAATTTCGTTTCGTTTCGTCATTATCAGCGCAAGATATTCCGCGTATCGTTTCGTTTCGTATCGACATGGAAAAAATCCATATCGCATACCCTTAGGTACAAAACGCGGGGAAGGGTATTATATGCAAAAACAAAGACCTCCAGACAACAGCAGTCGCAGCAGCATTTGCTGCCACATTGACTTTTGGTTGAAGCAGAAGAAAGCTGATGATGACGTTTTTTTCTGTTAGTTGATTTGATGGAGAATTAGAAAAGTGTAGAACGACTCTTAGAGCTAAAGCTGTTGACAAGAAATGCAAAAGTCCATGGTGTAATAAGGGAGCTCGACTCGAAATAGACTTGCAATATCTGGCCTGTCCTATTTTATTGATTCATTGGGTTCTATATCAATTTTTATAGAACCGCGTCAAAAATGTCAATCTATTCAGCAGGATACTTTTCACAAAAAAGAAAACTAATACCGCATCGTGAGTGTACCAACTGCGTACCATAGCGTACCTCGCGGGATTTTGAACGTACCTCACGTTTTCTTCAAAAACGGTGATCCTGCTGAATAGATGGTCGATTTTGCGAAAATCTAGACAAACCATTCCGACTTTTTCGGAATTTGCGTGTATCAACGATGTACCTTCCGGTTCTATCCTCGGTTTTAAGGACATTATAAAGCGAAGCCAAATATGGCGCCTGATATGGCACCTACCGCACCTCTTCCCACTTTCACCCCCTTTGCCACGCAACTGGCTAGGGCGATCGAATGCAAAGATATTATGCGAATTAAATCCTCATTACCTACCTGGTTGTGGCGTAAATTCATTTCAGCTGGCCCGTGCATATATATTGCTCCTTTTTTTCGCGAGATTTCATTAGAAGCTCCTTTTTTTCGCGAGATTTCATTAGAAACACTAAACTCGTGCATTTTTATCATCCTGCTAAAATATGTTTCTTCCAACAACTAGCGCAACATATTTTTACACGGCACATTCACACTCTTCACAAAACAATCACTAACAAAAATATATTCACTTGAATCGTGGATTTATCAATTTTCCGTAACTACAGTTAAACTCACTATTTAATGTTTAAAACCACGAGGAAGTGCTTAAATATTTTCGCTTCCAATTTTACTCCTACGAAATTTAAACAATCACGACGGCAACCATTTGCTATCGTGTTGCTTTGTAGTATTGGTGGCATCTTTAGTAGCGACAGTTTGGTTTTACGATTGTATTTATGATATGCTTTCTCCCTCACAAACACTATCACTTTTTGAAAAAAGTGGTAGTTTAACAAATACTGATGCAGTATTTTATATGGCTTCCTTTTATAATGTCCTTAAACGCACCTCAAAATTTTCCATACATCCTTATATGAACTTTTTCAAATCACTTAATATGTTTAAAAATACACTGCATCGGATTCCTTATAAAATTTTAGTCCGAAAACATGTAAAAAACTTTATACTTTTATATATGACAACTTTATGCCAAAATACGTAATCTCAGAACGCTATATGGAAGATTTCAACAAACCCCTTAACGTATACTAAGAGCTGTGTTCATATAATTGCCTGGATGTATGCAACACTCTACATTTAACTCAGATAAATAAACATAAAGTCAGTCATGATGTATACGGGTTTGACCTTTCGGTCGTTGCGCGAATTATTGTAACGCGAGAAGTCGCGCGTTGTACTTTGTACAACACCCTTGGTTTTGCGAATATCCTCGGAGTCTGACCACTTAGAAAGATGACGTCTTCGGCAAACTTGTTCAGTAGCTTAAGGGCTATTATTATTATAGCTAAGAAATTCGGGATTTTGCCACTAGGCGGCGCTAGTGAGCATGAAACTTTTGTTTTTCAGATCTCATGATCCTGACCACTTAGAAAGATGACGTCTTCGGCAAAGTTGTTCGGTAACTCAAGGTAACTCATTGTTAGAGCTAGTTGATTCAAAATGTTACCACTAGGCGGCGCTAGTGAGCATAAAACATTTGTTTCGCAAATATCTCAGGAGCCTGATCACTTAGAAAGATGGTGTCTTCGGCAGAGTTGTTCAGTAGCTCAAATTCTTTCTTTGTTTAATCCTGAAAGTTCGAGAATATGTAAAATAATGATAGTTCCTGAGCTTCTCAACAACTTTGCCGAAGGTGCCTGTCTAAAAAGTCGAGATCCTGCAGTATCTGCAAAAAAAAAATCATACTTGTTTTTAATTATGAATCGTGGTTTACGGCTAACCAGCCAAGTGGAAGTTTAACAACTACCGAAAAGCTAAATATTACATATACTTTGCAATTGGATTAAATGGACAAATTGATGTGAAGTTTTGCGACAAAGTTACACGTCTTCTTCGTGAGAATCGAACTCACGACTCCCTGATCTCTAGTTAGGGCGCGTTACCCCTACGCCATGAGAGGACTCATGACCGCAGAAGTTAACCTGAATTCGATTTCAGCTCAATAATCACGTGGTCTTTTTTCGCAAAGTGCACCTATTTCGGACGAATTAAATGCCCATCCCAGTGCGCATCGTACCTTCGTGCTGTGCGTACACGAATTCTCTCTGTTCTTGGAAGTTTTCTTAAAAACTACCTAAAGCAATAAAACAGTACTTTTCAGTGCTACATAAACAGTACTTTTCAGTGCTAAAATTAAAAACGGTACTTTTCAGTGTTACTAAAACAGTAGTTTTCAGTACTATTTTCTACTATTGATCCCTTTACGATCCTTGTTTGGACCCGTGCCTTCGATTTTTCGTTGGACCCGTTGGCGAAAGCTAGCGGTGGTAATCCTTCTTGGACACCGTCTTGGGAAAAAACCTCTCGAAGGTCACGTCTTCTTATTCACTAAACATGGTTGCAACAACAAACAAAAGGAAGGGTGAATCTCTGAATTCACAACTGCCATCCAAAAAAGTGGGATTTAAAACTGTCACTACACGTGGCAAGAATGGAAGAGAGGACGTTTCCCCGGAATGCGAACTTTCTTCCAAGGGTGAAATGAATAATTGTATCGAAATGAGCAATCAGTTCGATGCTCTAGACAAATTTTCCGAACACCAAATCGAAGCAGCCTCTAGCCCGGGCTCTTTGATTCTAGTGAGGAAGCAAAGAGTGCCGCCTATCGTGGTCAGTTGTTCCGAATTTGGGGGAATTAGGCAGGATATCTTGAACTCCATTAGGGGAATCAAGGTTTCCTTCCAAATCGCAAAGAAAGGAGACTGTCGCGTTTTGCCGGAAACTCTTAAAGATCGTGAACTTCTTCTCAAACATCTTGAAGAGAAGAAGCACAAATTTTTTACTTATGACGACAAAACTGAACGTTTGTTCAAAGTTGTCTTGAAAGGTCTCTCAAGTGACTATAAATCACCTGAAGAGATCAAAAATGGAATAAATGATATACTTGGATTTTCCCCAGTCCAAGTAATCATTATGAAAAAGAGAACCCAATCTGGCATTGTTCGGAAGGGACTTTCTCAAGAATGTTATTTAGTTCACTTTAACAAAAAAGAACTAAATAATATTAAAGCTTAATAAAAAGCAAAACTTTTGTTTGATGTCCGTGTGACATGGGAACATTTCCAGAAACCTGGAGGAAATTACCAGAACCCCACTCAGTGCCGTCGGTGCCAAAAGTGGGGTCATGGTACAAAAAATTGTCGCATGGATTCTAAATGCATGATTTGCGGAGATTCTTCTCACGCCAAGGACGTCAGTCCAGTGAAGGAAGTTACCACCAAGTTCATATACACTAATTGCGGGGCTAATCATGAGTCAAATTTTTGGAATTGCCCTTCACGCAAAAGAGTCATTGAGGCTCGTGCCAGGCAGATGAAAGATAATATCCGTTACGATAACGGTCGTTTCCGGAATTTCCCTGGTAGAATATCGAACAATACTCATTTTTCAGTTAACGATCGCTTGATCATGAATCATACCCATCAGGAAGATCATAATCATGCTCATTCACAACCTAATTTTAAACAGTCGGGTAGCCGTTCGAATGTTTCAATTTCGAATTTATCTACCCACGGAAAATCCTTTGTCGATATCGTAGCAGGGAATTTGAACTCCTCCCCTGTTCGTACTATGAGTACCCATTCTACTAGTTTCAAATCAAATGAAAAACCCTACCGCCACAGGTAACTCCGCTTCTTCGTCTACCGAAAATTCTAATGGGAATTCATCAGACATTGTATCCACTTCAAGTGCTATGTCTGCCTCAGATTTTAATTTTCTAACTGAACAATTGAATCTAATGATTGATGCAATGTTCAAAGCCGGTTGTGCTACTTTTCCCCGAATGTCAGTTCCCCGAATGTCGTTTCCCCGAACGCCAGTTCCCCGAATGCCGGTTCCCCGAATATCCAGTTTCCCCGAATATCCCACTTCCCCGAGAATATTTTGGCACTCATATTTGTCATATCTTCCTACATGTTAGGGTGGTGAACGTACTGGTCATCTGTTATGCACCCTACTTTATTTGATTGGCGGTTCTTACGAGTTTCACCGTCCTCAACATTTTTGGCAACATGTATATAGCTGAGAATGACCATATACCACCTTCTTTTCACTGCTTATCGTTCTTCCTAATTCGCCATCCTGCCACTGAAAACTATTCTAGCACCTATTTGAACTGCAGCCACTTTTCGGGGAAACGGGCCATTCGGGGAAATGGTATTCGGGGAAACGGGTCATTCGGGGAACTGGCGTTCGGGGAACCGACATTCGGGGAAACGACATTCGGGGAAAAGTAGCACAATCTTCAAAGCCACCTCTATGATTGAAGCAGTCCAAGTAGGTGTAAAATTTACAAATCAAATTGTTATTGGATTAAGTTTTTCTAATAGATCCAAATAATAATTTAAATATTTTAAATTGGAATGCTCGTTCTCTGAATGGTAAAGAGGACGAGCTGTTTAATTTTCTTACGGTTAATAACGTGCATATAGCAGTTATTACCGAAACGTATTTAAAACCTGGATCTAAACTCAAAAGAGATCCTAACTTTTTTGTTTATCGTAATGATCGACTTGATGGGGCATGTGGCGGAGTTGCAATCATCATTCATAGGGGGTCTTGCACAAATTACGTCACGCTCCAAGGGGGGGAGGGGGTCGAGCCAAGCGTGACAAGTCTTACAAAATTTTCGGAGGACTCATACAAAAAGTGTGACATAGGGGGGTTAGGGGGTCGAAAAAGTTGAAATTTAGCGTGACATTATTTGTGTACCAGCCCTAGGCGTATAAAACATCAACTGTTTTCGTCATTTGAAACTAAAGTTTTTGAAACTGTTGAAACACAGTTTGGTAAATATACTTTCATAGCTGCCTATTTGCCTTTTCAATGCTCTGGGCAGCAAGTTAATTTGCTCCAAACTGACGAGCGGAAATTGACTCGCAATAAGTCAAATTTTTTTGTCATTGGTGACTTTAATGCCAAACATCGGTCATGGAATAATTCTCAAAGTAAATCCAACGGCAGAATTTTATTTGATGAGTGCTCTTCAGGATATTTCTCAATTCAATACCCTGATAGCCCCGCATGTTTTTTCTCTTTTAGAAATTCATCTACGATTGATTTGGTCTTAACCGACTCTAGTCATCTTTGTAGCCAACTGGTTACTCATGCTGATTTTGATTCTGATCATGTGCCTGTTACATTTCAAATATCCCATGAAGCGATTCTCAATCCTATCAGCTCCACTTTCAATTATTTACGAGCCGACTGGAATATATATAAAACGTATGTTGACTCTTATCTTGATGTTAACATTTCCTTAGAAACTAAACTTGATATTGACAATGCTCTTGAAACTTTAACAAATTCCATTGTTGAAGCCCGGAGCATTGCAATTCCAAAATGTGAAGTAAAATTTGAATCCGTGATTATAGACGATGATCTTAAACTCTTGATCCGTCTTAAAAACGTGAGGAGAAGGCAATTTCAACGCACTCGCGATTCTGCTTTGAAAATTATATGGCAGGATTTGCAGAAAGAAATCAAGAAACGTTTTGCTCAATTAAGAAACAAAAATTTTGAAAATAAAATTTCTCAATTGGACCCTGGCTCTAAGCCCTTTTGGAAATTATCAAAAATCTTGAAAAAACCTCAGAAGCCAATACCGGCATTGAAAGAGGAAAACAAATTATTACTAACTAATTGCGAAAAAGCTCAAAAACTTGCTATGCAGTTTGAAAGTGCGCACAATTTTAATTTAGGACTTACTAGTCCAATTGAAAATGAAGTTACTCAGGAGTTCGAAAATATTCTCAATCAAGAGAACGTTTTCGAAAATGCCTGGGAGACTGATTTGGAAGAAGTGAGAACTATTATTAAAAAATTCAAAAACATGAAAGCTCCTGGCGATGATGGAATTTTCTACATCCTCATCAAGAAACTTCCAGAAAGTAGCTTATCATTTTTAGTTGATATATTTAACAAATGTTTTCAATTAGCATATTTTCCTGACAAATGGAAAAATGCTAAGGTTGTTCCAATTTTAAAACCAGACAAAAATCCTGCAGAAGCTTCTAGCTATCGTCCAATCAGTTTGCTTTCCTCCATCAGTAAACTTTTTGAAAAGGTTATTTTGAACAGAATGATGGCCCACATCAACGAAAATTCAATTTTTGCCAATGAACAGTTCGGATTCCGCCATGGACATTCGACCACTCATCAACTTTTACGTGTAACAAATTTGATCCGTTCCAACAAATCTGAAGGCTTTTCTACTGGTCTTGCTCTTCTAGACATAGAAAAAGCATTCGACAGTGTTTGGCATGAAGGTTTGATTGTAAAATTAAAAAAAAACTTTAATTTTCCAACATACATTGTTAGAATAGTTCAAAGTTATCTGTCAAATCGTACACTTCAGGTTAATTATCAGAACTCCAGGTCTGAAAGACTTCCTGTTATAGCTGGTGTTCCTCAAGGCAGCATTTTGGGACCAATATTATACAATATTTTCACATCTGACTTACCTGAGTTACCTCAGGGATGTCAAAAATCTTTGTTTGCGGATGACACAGGCCTCTCCGCCAAAGGACGAAGCCTGCGTGTCATCTGTAGTCGATTGCAAAAAAGTTTGGATATTTTTTCTTCATACTTGCAAAAATGGAAGATTTCTCCTAATGCTTCCAAAACTCAACTAATAATATTCCCACATAAACCAAAAGCTCTTTATTTGAAACCTTCAAGTAGACATGTTGTCACGATGAGAGGGGTTCCAATAAATTGGCCAGATGAAGTTAAGTATCTAGGGCTCATGCTAGATAAGAATTTAACTTTCAAAAATCACATTGAGGGCATTCAAGCCAAATGTAACAAATATGTAAAATGTCTCTATCCCCTTATTAATAGAAAATCAAAACTTTGTCTTAAGAACAAGCTTTTGATATTCAAACAAATTTTCAGGCCAGCCATGTTGTATGCTGTACCAATATGGACTAGCTGTTTTAATACCAGGAAGAAAGCTCTGCAGAGAATTCAAAATAAAATTTTGAAAATGATTCTGAGGCTTCCTCCCTGGTATAGTACCAATGAGTTACATAGAATATCCAATGTTGAAACATTGGAACAAATGTCAAATAAAATAATCAATAATTTCAGGCAAAAATCGATACAATCTTCTATTGCCACGATTAATGCGTTATATGTTTAGGTTAAGTTAGGTTAAGTATAATCAAAGCGTTTTTTTTTTTCTCTTATAAGCAGGTGAAATCAACTCACCTGTAAAAAATCTGAACTGCTACGGCAAATGAAATGTAATATGTTGTTAACAAAATGTTAATAAAACCTTGAATTTGTTTTATTTATTTATTCATTGATTTAGTCAACAGGTGTTATTATCCCAATGACAAAACTTAAGCTAAACGTACAATATAGTAAAATCTTAGTAACAGAATACCCGTTTAAAACTACACTTATTAGCTTCCCGTGACACATTAAAATCAAACACAAAATAACACTTGTTGAACAGACGGGACATGCTGCCTATTGGTTCATGCTGACCATAGTTCGTCCTCGCAGAAGGAATGCTGAAGAACGAGTGTGACCGAAGATTTCTGTTGCGTATGTTTATATCAAGCATGCAGAGTAATGTAGAACAGTCTATATTGCCTTGCAGAAGGTCTCCAATGAACCAAGCTTTCGCCACATTACGTCTCGCTATGAGTGGTTCCAAATCGATGAGCAGCGGCTCTCATAACTTGGTAGGTTGAGCGGGTTTCTCCAATTTAGGTGTCGTAATGCAAAGCGAATAAATTTTCGCTGAATCCGTTCAATGTGGTGTACTTCATTTTGATAAAAAGTAGCCCAGACAACTGAAGAATACTCCAGTATGGGACGCACGATCGAACAATACAACGATTTCAAGCAGTAGGCATCCTTGAACTTCTTAGCAAACCGAAAAAGGAAACCTAACTGGGATGAAGCTTTAGCAACGATGCAAGCAACATGGTCTTTGAAGGACAATTTAGAGTCGATCAGAACTCCCAAATCCTTAACCGTTGATTCACGCTTTAACTGCTCGTCTCCTAATGCATAATCAAAGTGCACGAGTGAATGCTTGCGGCCGAAGGAAATAACAGAGCACTTAGATACATTTGGTGACATACGATTTACACGACACCAATCGGCGAAAGATTCCAGCTGATGTTGCAGAAAAATAGCATCACGCGGTTGCTTTATCGTGAAGTATAGCTTGAGGTCATCAACATACGAAAGTTTCATACATTTAAGAATGAAGTTTACGTCATTCATGTATAGCAAGAACAGGAACGGTCCAAGATGACTGCCTTGCAGTACATCGGACCAAACTTGGAACGCAGGAGAAACATAATCGCCGATTTTCACAGATATACTACGGCGTTTTCCATTTTGTTTTCGAAAACGTCAGTTCTGTTTTCAGTTTCAAATTTTCTGGAACGCTTATACAATACTGTATACACCCAGCATTATACTTTTCACTAATAACAAAAAAAAACCTGCGGTTGAAGTGAATTTTCAATTGTTGCGCGAACCGCGCCGTCAAAACGCAGGTGCTGTAAAGGAAAAGTCAGTGTTGTACAAAATACAACTGCATTTTATTGAGCAATATATGTATTACATGCCAAATATATATCATATAACAGTAAATCGTGAGGCCGGCACCCGTTCAGAGTGAGAACTAGCGCAGTACATACTCGACAGTTCTATCGGTCAAGTAGTGTTTCAATGCGATCTGTCTGTTTCGATCAAATTTCTTTGCTTCACACTATCGAAGCATTTCGACCAATAATAATTATTCTTATGGAAACGACAGCACCGCTAGTTATCCAAACACCATCGCTAGGAAAATTAAATTTTTCGACGTTTTGTCCCTTCGACGTTTTTGTCTTTTTCGACGTTTTGGGATTTGACGTTTTGGTATTCGATGTTTTGAGTTTCGACGTTTTGTCTTTCGGCATATTGTCCTTAAGCCATTCTCACCAATAACATTTCAAATCATAGCAGAAGAACTGATTTCAAAGTTGTGATGATGACTATAAATGTGGTGATGGATCGTTGATGGGTAAAGCAGACATTTTTTTTTTTCAGTTTCATATATATTGTGGAACTATTCAGTACAAAATAATGTTGAAGGAAAAGTTTGTGAAATCTAAAATGAGTCAAAGTTTTGAAAGTGACTTTGGTTTCGTTGGTCTAGACAACAGAGGTACCACAGTACCCTTCTTGCAACGTCCATACAACAAATAGTCGAACGTGCGGTTCTCTCGTTTTTGGAGAAACAACAACATCATGACTGACAGCAACGACAGTTGCAGCCTGGAATACTAATGTGACTCGGGAGGTGGGTAGTCAAACAACAATGGCAAGACGACGAACGACCCAATCCAAAAACTGGAACCCTTTCTTTTCGCGTGCTGCTGCTGCGGCTTTTGATTCGACGCCGGACGGTTCGGCGATCATCATCTGCAGTCGCGAAAATATGGCCATTCGACAACAATACCTCGTGTTCGTGATGCGTCCGTCCGCATTCCGGCCCTCGGGGACTGCGCAGAAATGGATATCTTCCGTTTGTCCTCGCCATTCATCGGATGGATTGTTTTCGCGCTGAATTAGGGCCATAAATTTTCACCAGAAACATACATTATTTCCACACAACCCAAACCGTCCCTATCCGATCCGATCCAAACCGGGGCAACCGCGATTGTTGATGATGACGACGGCATCCAGTGGTTCAAAGCTTGTCTAAAGTTAAAAGAATTGAGTTTGCAATTTTTAACTCATATTTGCGCTTTCTAGTATACGAAAGAAATTCCCAAAAGTTTGAAATCGATTGATGTCTATTTCGTTTTTTTACATTATGTGAACAGTAAAAATGTCAACTGAAATTGAAATTTTCTTACTAAATCTGAATCCTAGATCAAATACTCAACCGGTCTCTTTTGAAAGAATAGACCATATTTTTTTATTGATTTTGATCCTACCAAATTTAACAAGTTTACCATAATATTACTGCGGATTCGACAATTTTCACATGATTTTAATGCTAACAGTTTGAAAGATGGATATTGTTCAGCTCTGGATCACACTCATTAGTGGACAACATTCGAAAATGAAGAAATTGTGAAGTGTCGTGCATACAAAACTGAATGTTCATAGAATCCTATTCCTCATAATCAAAAGTTGTGATCACTTTGTGATACAATTTTGGTACCACTCTCCTGCAAAATGCACCGAAAATATGGAGGTTTTGTTTCGGCGACTATTTTTATATACATTGACTAAAAAATCGTACTTTTGGACAACATTTACATGGACTGTGGCCACTGTACGACGGTTCGAATTTAATTTTTGTGTTTTTTTCGGTACTCCAAGCAAGAATGGAAACGAGTTTCAATTGTTTCGATTGTGTTTCGTGCCACACGGCGCTTGCTTGCTCTCTCCCAGATATGAATTGCATTGTGTGCTATCATCATCGTCGTCGTCGTCATCATCATTCGTGAGCTCTTGAACCACTTGAACGGCACGATTGTCCCGACCAGAGACAGGAGAAAAAAACACATCATTCTATTTGAATAGCAATTCACGAAAATCGGAAAAATAAATTCAACCAATTGATGCTGAGTGGGTTGGGATATTGGCTGCTGACTGCTGCTGCACCACGGTCACCCGAGTACCTCTCTGCCTTTATACCGAACCCGACGTATACTTTCTCACGATGTTTGATCAATCAATTGTTTTCTGAGTGAACACCGCGCAGCAATAACGACGACGATTCGCATCGCATCGCAGTCCGGTACCGACATATGACGAGAGGACGACGACGACGAGTACCGACAGGGACAAATGCGCCAGAGGGATGGGAGTGGTAAGCTTCTACTCCTGATTCCGAACCGAACCCGAAGCGACCGTCTGAATAACAGAGAGATTCGTCTTATTGTTATGATTGAATAATTGAAATCAATCAAAAATAATTTCTTCTTCGCACAATGCCCCCGGGGGCCCCATAATTCATTTCTCATGGATCTTCGAGAGTTGTGTGTTTTTGAGAAATCTTTCTGCCTGGAACGTCAGCAGCTGGAATGAATAGGACGTTTCTGTGTGCTTTTTTTTGCCGAAGGTTTTTCGATTCCGAGATAAGAGCAAGGATGAAAAGGAGCATTGTTTCAGCACAGCCTCGAAAGCGTTTCATTGTTCGATGGAAATGCTGGAGTTCAAAAGAAAACATTCCTTCACTCTCTACGACTTGGAAAGATTGATTGCTGTGTTTTATAAAATTTCATGAGCAGAAATGTGTCTTCGGCATACACTACTTCACTATGGATACTTTTGCTAGTTTTACATGATTTAAATTCTAAGCAAAGAAATGGTTCTTATGAGTCTGGGAAGACCTTTTCTGTCCTAATTTCTAGTATTCAGGAATACACAAATGAAGTACGAAAAATCCGACACTTTGTTACGGTTAAAGCTATGATTCTGAATTGACGAGTTAAAAATTATTGCATCCAGTATTACGGTTATGGTGAATATTTGTGACAAAAAAAGGCCTTTTAAAATCCTAAGAAAGTTACTTCTTCTTTCGTTTATTCACTGAACATGGTTGCAACCACGAACAAAGAGAAAAATGAATCTCTGAATTCACAACTTCCTTCCAAATAAGTTGCCTTTAAAACTGTGGCTAAACGTGGCAAAACTGGAAGAAAGGACGTTTATCGGTAAAATGCGCTTTCTTCCCTCTTTGTGAAATGGAAAAAGAGCGCATATTTGCATACAGATTCTTTATGACCAAAAATGCCATTATGCACTTTCAGACCGCCATTTTGAACCTCGCCTTATTTTTGAGAAGGGCGTATCGTAAAATGCATAGCAAATCTTTAAAAAACTGTAACTCGAAAACGGTTTGTCCGATCGATTTGAGATCTTCTACAAAGTTGTAGGTATTGCTTAGGACTATATGGAGAAAAATATGCACGGTAAAAAAAGTTACAGATTATTTTTTATTTCAAAAACAAAATTTTAAAATCGATTTTCTCCAGAAACGCAGTTTCGATTTTTTTATTTTTGGATATGTTTTAGGGGACAACTTATGTGATTTATTGCACAATGTTTCAAAATGGAACAACTATGGACAAAAAAGTTATGAAGTAAATTTTTTCAAGGTTGCATCAATTTTGAGATATACTCATATTTATATAAAATTTTCAAATAAAAAAAGAAAAATAGGTTCTTTTCAAGCATATTTCGTGTTTCTCCATTCCAGAAAAAAAATATTTTGATTGAGCGAATCATAGCTAAATCGTTTATCGTTTGATCATAACATTTATACTTAAGTATTGAAAAAAGAGTGCACGGTAAAAAATATAAACGATATTTTCAAATGAAAAAAGTTCTTAAAAACCGCAACATTTATGTTTTTGATTTTTGGATTTTTTATATGTGTTTATTTGAAAGTACAGAAAATGCATTGGAAGAGTACTTAAGTAAAATTTTTCTAGGTTGCATCAATTTCGAGATATACTCATACTTATATAAAATTTTCAAATAAAAAAAGAAAAATAGGCCCTTTTCAAACATATTTCGTGATTCTCCATTCCGGAAAATTTTATTTTGATTTCAACAACACAAACCAAGTCAAGTCAAGTACATAACACTGAAGACGGCTTTACAGTTGAGGTTGAAATACGCGTATCTGTCGAAGGATACAATAGTAGAATTAAAAGGAACAGTACTACTCATCTTGTTGAATATTTACAGGCATTCTACTAAACAGGCTCCACAAGGGTTTTCATCACTTTTGCCTGTGTTAGTAGGTATGATGAACAAACACGTTTTTCCCATACCCATACATTTGGACATGGTAAATGAATAAAAGAAAAACTATGCTTTTTTAAACGTACTTCATGGGTACAAAAATAATGCGCTATATTGTCAAGTTTTATCACTGTAGAAATCATCATTTTAAAAAATGCGGTACAAAAACTTCATGGTGTGAAGTACCTATGTAGTATATAAGATAAGTCTGAAACCGTGAGAGCATTAGTGTTGTATCAACTGTGATTGTTCAGTGATTGTAGGTGACGTTTATTTGCCTGTGAAATTAACGTGCTACGAAAGAAGATGCAGCATTATATTGTGGATTAGGGAGGCGTTTTACAGAGGTATTTATTTTTGTTGTGCGTGAAGCAATGAGTTATATCAGTTCAAGTTGTATTAAAGTGTTCAAACAAAGTTGTTCTAAACATTGTCGGAATCACACGGAAGATAATATTCAGAAATTGGTTTTGTTGGGATTTGCTAAACATAATAAATTAAATAGTAAGTTTAAAATTTGTGATTCTTGTCGTTTAAAACTGTCTAATTGTACTAAACTATCTAGTAGCGATGCCTCATCGAGCAAAGGTAGCAAAGGTACACCGTTGTGATAGAATCACATTTTTAATGCCACGTTTAGATTTACCGTGTATATCTCGGAAGTGATGCATCTCAGCTAAATTTTACTTGAGTATTTTTCGATAGAAATTTTTCAAAAAAACGCACCAAAAATATCGTTTTACATAAATTCGTTTTATTAATTTTTTTAAATAATTTATTTTTTTATCCAAAAATTTTCCGTTTTGATGCATTGTGCAAAAAATTTCAAACAATATGCTGCAAAACATATCCAAAAATTAAAAACATCAATTTTGCGGTTTTTAAGAACAATGAACTTCAAATTTTCATTTGAAAATTTCGTTTATATGGTTTTTACCGTGCATACTTTTTTAAATACTTTAGTATATAGGTTTTGATCAAACAATAAACAATTCAGCTACGATTCACTCAATCAAAATAAATTATTTCTGGAATGGAGAAACACGAAATATGTTTGAAACTGGCCTATTTTACTTATTTTATTTGAAAATTTTATATAAATATGAGTTTATCTCGAAATTGATGCAACCTAGAAAAAAATACTTAAGTTTTTTTTCGATTGCAATTTTTCTGTACTTTCAAATAATCTCATAAAAAAAATATTGTTTTCCTCTATTTCGATTTTTTTTTCAAAATCTGTAATTTTTAAAAAAATCATAACTTTTTTGTCCATAATTCTTTTCCACTTTGAAACATTGTACAATAAATCACATAAGTTGTTCCCTAAAACACATCCAAAAATAGAAAAAAAAAATAAAACTGCGTTTCTGGAGAAAATCGATTTTAACATTTTGTTTTTGAAATAAAAAATAATCTGTAACTTTTTTTTACCATGCATATTTTTCTCCATATAGTCCTAAGCAATACCTACAACTTTGTAGAAGATCTCAAATTGATCGGACAAACCGTTTTCGAGTTACAGTTTTTTAAAGATTTGCTATGCATTTTCCGATACGCCCTTCTCAAAAATAAGGCGAGGTTCAAAATGGCGGTCTGAAGGTGCAAAATGGCATTTTTGGTCATAAAAAATCTGTATGCAAATTTTCAGGCGATTTAAAACATAAAAAAAAATAAATTAAAAAAAAATCGTCATGTTCGGTGTTATTACTCTAAAGTAGATAAATGCATCAAAATGAGCGATCAGTGCGATACTTTAGACATTTTTACCGAACTTCAAATTGAAGCAGCCTCTAGCCCAGGCTGTTTGATTCAAGCGAGTAAACATAGAGTGATCAATTGCCGGAAAAGATTGAAGACCGTGAACTTCTTCTTGAAAAATCTTGGAGAGAAGATGCATATTTTATTACCTATGATAAAAAAACTGAACGTTTGGCCAAAGTCGTCTTGAGAGTTCTATCAAGTGACTAAAAGTCACCTGAAGAGATCAAAAATGGAATAAATGATTTAGGTACTTGGATTTTCCACAGTCAAAGTAATCATTATGAAAATGAGAACGCAATCTGGCATTCATCGGAAAGGCTTTCTTAAAAATATAATCTAGCTTAGTTTAACAAAAGTGATCTAAATAATAAAGCTGTAGAAAAAGCAAGACTTATGTTCAATGTCCGTGTGACATGGGATCATTTCCAGAATCCAGGAGGAATTTTCCAGATTTCCACTCAGTACCGTCAATTCCAAAAGTAGAATTGTGGTACCAAACATTGCTGCATGAATGCTGAATGCATGATTTGTGGAAGTTCTTCTCACACTAAGATCGTCTGTCATGTAAAGGAAGATACTAAAAAGTTTGCATGCGCAAATTGCGGGGGGCAACCATACGTATAACTTTTAAGATTGCCCTCCGAGCAAACGAATCATTGAGGCTCGTACCAGGCAGATGAACGGCAACATTTTTTGTAGTCCGAATACCCCAGGCAGCATCTCCAACAATGGATTACCTGCTTTGCTCTTGTTCACAGTTGATCAGCAGAAGTTTTCTCATTTAATTTTGTATGGGGAAAGGTATCTAACTTCGAATATCTTGTTAATGGAAACTTTAATCGAAAAAAATATTTGGTAGGCGTGATAGCCATCGTCATCACGCACAACCGGTACCAAATATTTTTTTCAAAAATAGTTCCCAATTTTGAGAAATAACTCATTAGAAGCATTTCGCCATACAAATATTTTTCGCGTTACCTTTTAGCGATTTTTCGCGCATAGACACTAGCGCATGTGCGTTACGGTGTAGCGAGTAGCGAATCAGGGCATGTATGTAACCCATTGCTTGCTTAAGAATCATACCCAACAGGAAAATTATCATGCTCATTGAAAAGCTAATTTTCTTCCGTTGAGTAGCCATTCGAATCTTTTGATTTAGAAAGACTTTACCCAATCAAACTCCTATGCCTAATTTGTTGCAGGCAGTTACAACTCATCCCCTTCAAATTGTCTACCTGCAGATAACCGTTCTAATGGATTACATGCATGCCCTGATTCGCTACTCGCCGCATAGTAACGCAGTTGCGCTAGTGCCAATGCACAAAAAAATCGCTAACAGGTAACGCGGAAAATATTTTTATGGTGAAATGCATCTAACGAATTATTTCTCAAAATTGGCAACTTTTTTCGAAAAAATATTTGGTACCGGTTGTACGTAGTATCGAGCTATCGAACATGACGACATGCTATGCTTGACTTGTGGTGGGGCCTTCCATAGCTTAGGCTACAAAGCAAAGCCATTCTGAAGGTGACTGCACACTTAGATTAAATTACTGGGGTCGGTAAAATTTTACTGGGTTTTGGAACTACCGAAAAAGTCAGTAAAATGGAAACTGTCGCCACGCGTAATTGAAAAGCAAATTTCACCATGTTTTATTTTTTATCGATATATGATATAAAAAGAAAGCTCTCTGCAAAATTTCAGTGAAATATCTCTGTTTTTCGATTTCTGACATTTTTTTTTAGTTTACTGACTTTTTCGGTAGTTCCAAAACCCAGTTATTTTTACCGAACAAATTGAGTGTGTGGGTTCGATTCTTAAGTTCTCTTCCCAACAGTTATTGGTCTTTATTTACCTGTAGTGGAGCTATCCAATTCCTACTGCCAACCTCTACGCGTTGTCTTCTTACATGTAGTGGACCATAGACCATTAGGATGATGTCGTCGGCGGAGTCAACAATCTTAACAACCGTCGGAAGAGTCAGTACGTCATCGTACATCGCATTCCATAATACCGGGCACAGAGTTGAATCTTGAGATATTCCGGCGAACGATCTGCCCCTCCTCTGTGTAATGCAGCCCACAGACGCTCAGACGGTTTGACCAACATGGACTCCGCCCTCAAGTTAGTCATACCGATTTATGTTGCTGCAACCGTTTGACCGACTGTCAAAGTTCGTTGCAGCAACACCATTTTTCTTCGCATGTTTTTGAAGCTCTCGGCAAGTCTAGTGAACATGTGATTGTTATTTTTTTTTTCGATTTCTGTGACTGTGGGGGTGAATATTTCTACGGCAATAATCGTAGTGAGGAAGAGCAGAACTTTCAGAATTGAAGTACCGGAATAAATTGACATTGATGAGGAATTTCAATTACATTTCGCACGAAGTATTCCGGTAGAACTTTAAAATTATTCGGGATCTCTGTCGGGGATTATTCTGAACAGTGATCGATATGAGAATGGCTATGGTAATTTCTTCAAAGATTCTCTCCAGAGTCGTTAGTAATGTCCTCTAGTTATTCTACTTTGAAGTCTTTCCAGAAAACCATAGGTTATACTAGGGATTCCACCAGAAATTGGTTTAGAGATTCTACCAGGAATTTTATTAGCAACTCCTCTAGAAATTTATCCACATATTTACTCAAAAATTCCTCCGGAAAAACTTCAGGCATACGTTCAGGTGGCTTTCTTCCAGCGGTTCCTTCAAAGGTTCGTCTACTAATTATTCAGGATTTCCTCCACTGATTCCTTCAAAGATTAAAAAAATCTTCAAGTGATTTCTTCAGTAATTTTTCAGAGTTTACTTCAAGGCGGACTCCAAGAATTCTTACAGAGATTGCTATAACAATTTTTCAAAAAGTCCTTTAGGAATTCCTCTTAAATTGATATCCAAGGGGGAGGAATCACATAACGAATTCTTTGAGATACTTCTCAATAAATATATCACCAGAAATTCCCATAAGGATTTCACCAAAGCTTTTTTCAGGGCTTCTCCTAGGACTCCTCCTTAAATTCCATCAAAAGGAATTTCTTCAGCGATTCTTTCTTGCAGGGTTGTTATTAGTCGCCGGATTCGACAGACTATCAGTGACGGTGACGGAAAATAAAAAGTTTTCGTCACCTCCTCAGCTCAGCGCAATCCAACGACGCCCAACTACCAGCAACCAAGCACCTCGTCGCGACAAAAAATCTTTGCCGTTTCTCTCTGTCTGTGTGTTCGTTGAACATGTTCAGCTTGAATGGAAAGGCAGACAATTAAGAGGTACCAATTGGAAGGCCGACCAAAAATGGAACTCGCAAAAAAAAATTAGCGCGCTTCTGGAGTTGAACAAAAACCTCTACATTATCGGTAGCACGCGCATACCGACAGGGCTAACATAAGTTCTTGAAAATAAGTTTGTCCAATTGCTAACATAAGTCACTTGGTTGACTAGTAGTTCGTAGCTCAGACTCTTTGTCTGCAATTGTGCGCTCGGTGACGATTAGACGCTTATGTTGGCTCAGTGCGGAGGGGTGACGGGAAGAGTGACGAAAAATATTACTCGCGGACTTTTTGCGGCTTTGTTTCGTCGTGGTCTCCTTGGCAGTCATTGGAGACAAAGAAAATGATGATCTTTTACGCACTGAATATTTTTTTCAAATTTTTCGCCATCGGTCAGTGATGAAACCGATGGTTACCAACCCTGCTTTCTTGTATTTTTTTCTACAGAGTCCTCCAGAGATTTGTGCACTTCCCAACGGATTTCCCAGAGATTTGTGCAACTTCCCAACGGATTCATTCATCCAATGCTTCCTTCAAGAATTCCACTAAAATATCCTCCAAAAATTTATTTAAGAATTTCTCCAGCGAAACTTCAAAAAAATCTATACAGATTCTATAAAGGTTTGTTTCCTGCGCTTCCACCTGAAATTCCTCTAGAAATTTTTAGAGAGATTACTAAATGAATAACCAACCCTCCTCCCTTCAAAAAATTATGACAGGAATTCCATCAAAAATTAGACCAGGAATTTCTCCTATGCATCAAAAACCTTTCCCTATGAATACCTGAATATTCTTCCTACGAAGCATTGTACCTGTAATTTTGGAAGGAATTACTTCAAGAATCTACTAGATATTTCTCCGAGGATTCCTAGAGGAATTTATCCATCAAATCTTTGAAGTATGTCTTGGAGGATTTTTTCCAAGGAATCCACTAGGAATTACCTTAGAGAATCCTGTCAGGGATTGCTTTAAAAATTCTTCCAGAGACAAGTTAAAATATTTCCCCACGGAATGTCTTCAGTTTTTTCTTTGGTGATTCCTCCAAGAATTTCACAATAAATTGTTCCATAATTTTTTCCATAAATTTTCCAAAAAATACTTCAACGGATTCATCCTGAAGGCATTCAGAGAAATGTTAACCCCTCTGAATAAATATCAGTGGAATCCATGGAAGAATAATCTTTTGGGATTTTGAAGGTGTCTTCTGTGGTGATATGTGGAATATTTAGAGTAGAGAAAGAAAGAACTTATAGTTGAATCCTTCGTGAAATTCCTGGTCGATTCTTTCGCGGTTTACAGTGGTCACACTATTATGGGTCATTTGCATATCGTGACTAGGTGACCCATAATATTATGACCACCGTACCAGAAAAAAAAATTGAAATTGTGGATATTTTTGATTAATATCCTGTATGAATTTCGGATAATCCTGAAAATTCTTAGAAGGGAAATACTAGTCAAAGCATTGAAGTATTTTCTGGAAGAACTTCTGGCAAAGCTGTATTAAACTTTCCTGTTAAAAAATTTCTAGCGAAACTCTGTTGATATTCACAGTATTAATTCTGGAAGAACTCCTGACGAAATTTCTTGAAAAACTCCATTGGAAAAATTCCGGAAGAAATAGTTAGCGAAAATACTGGTGAAGTCTCTGAAAGAACTGATGGATTTTTCCCAAAATGTTCTGGAAGAACTTCTAGAAGATTTTTTTCGAATTCCCGGTGAAATCACCGGAAAAATATTGGTAAATTTTCTTAAAGAATTTTTAGTGGAACCCCTATGAGAATTTCAGCTGCACGGGTAGAAATCAGAATCCAAAAACAAGATTATGACTCATGATATCATGATTTCAGAGTGTTTTCAGCTTAAATTCATCATGATTTGGACTCATGTTAGCACGAGTCAAATTGCGGTAACACAACACGCGCGTTATGTTTTTATTGCGGATTGCTCGGAATCATGAATCACATGCCTAAAATCATGAGCCGCGCATCCGTTTATGATCGACTACATAAAAAAAATAATAAGGTAAAGCGAGATTCTAACCAAGAACCTTCGGATTGAGAGTCCTGTATCATATCACACTACCACTTTATTTTATATATTTATATATATTTTTTATAATGGTGATCGAAACGAATTAAATTATGCAATGCGCCCCGTTTACTGTTGTCACTCTGGATGTGACGCTTAAAGGCCCAAACGCAATGACAGTGGAACGGCAACGGAAAGCGGAACCGGTTCGCCAGTATGAACTACAACATGCTTGTCGACTTGGTGTTGATTTACTTTCATTCGTTGATGGGTCAGTCGAGATGGTATGATTCATGCTGGCGAACCGGTTCCGCTTTCCGTTGCCGTTCCGCTATCATTGCGTTTGGGCCTTTATGAGGAATCATGATTATGGCTCCAGGAACCATGATTTGTGGTCCTGATATCATGAGGTCCACCAAATTATGAATTTCATGGCTTGTAAATCATGATTTGGGTATCAGATTTTTTCCCGTGTGAAATCCTTGAACATTTTCCTGATGTAAATCATGGAGAATTGGGTGAATTCCTGATCCAATCCATGGATGAACATCTGATGGAATTCTTAGAGAAATCCCTGGAGGATTTTTAGTTGGAATCCCTTGAGACAAATCTGGCAAAATTTCCGAAGCAATTTCTGGTGGACTCACTGAAGGAATTCTCAGAGGAATTCTTCATCTATAAGGAACCCCTCATAGAGTCACTTGGGGATATACTGGTAGATTCCCAAATTACTTGTGAAATCTTTTTGAGAAATTTTTGGTGAAATTGCTGAATTAATTCCCGAGGGATTGCTGATAATATGCCTGGCAAAACTCTTTATAAAATCCCAAGAAGAAATCCTCCAGGTGCAATCTCCGAAGGAACTCCTGACGGAATGCCTAAAGAAACTTCTGGAAGAACCCCTGTAGGAATTCCAGGTGGAATCTCTGAAGGAGCTCTTGATAGAATTCCAGAAACTTCTGAATGTAATCCCAGGAAGAATTCTAGGTGGAATATTTAGAGGAACTCCTGATGAAATCCGTAAATGAATGCCAGATGCATTCCCCAGAAGAACTTATAATATCTGACGTAATCTCTAGAAGAACTCCTGAAGAAATCTCTATAGGAACTCCTGATGAATCCCTGGAGGAATTCTTTTTGAGATTCCTGATGAAACTCCTGATAGAATCTCTAAAGGAACTCTTTATGATATCTCGAGAAGAAATGCTGATGAAATTTCTTGAGGAACTCCTGTTCTAATCTCTGGAGGAACTCTTGATACAATTTCTAGATGAATTCCAGATGGAATCTCAGAAGGAGATAATTATGAATTCCATGGAGCAACACCTGATGAAATCCCCAGAAGAACTCTGATGAAAGCCTTAAAGGTACTTCTGACAGAATTTCTATAGCAACTCCTGATGAAATCATTGGAGGAATTCCTAGAGATATTATTGAAGGAATTCCAGATGGAATCATTGGAGGAACTCCTGAAGAAATCTCTTGAAGAGCTTCTGATGGAATCCCTACCGAAACTTCTGATGCAATCCTTGGAGTAATTCCTGATGGAACTGCCGATAAAATCCATAAAGAAATTCCGTATGATATGCCTTGAAGAAATCCTGATAGAGTTCCTCGAGGGACTCCTGATACAATCTCTTGAGGAACTCCTGATGGAATCTCTGGAGGAACTCTTGATGGAATCCTCAGAAGAACTCTCAGAGGTACTCCTGATAGAATTCCTATAGGATCTCCTAATGCAATCCCTGGAGGAATTTCCAAAGATATTCTTGAAGGAACTCCCGATGGAATCATTTGATGGACTTTGCATCATTTGATTTTGCATCAAAATCTCAAGCGTGAGATTTGCGCACCAGATCTCTAATGAGTTTGCTCTCACGGGAGAGCGTATTGATTGAGATTTTGAGTGTGAGGCTATCAACACTGATCTTTCCTGATGGAATTCCTAAAGGAACTCCTGTTGAAATCCCTGGAGAAATTCAGGGATTTCTTATGATATCCCTAGAAGAAATCCTGATGAAATTCCTCGAGGAACTCCTAACATAATTTCTTGAGGAATTCCTGGTGAAATCTCAGAAGACACTTTGGATGGAAACCCTTGAAGAACTGCTGATGAAATCTCCAGAAGGACTCTGATGGAAGCCCTAAAGATACTCCTGACAGGAACTCCTGATGGAATTCCTGGAGGAATTCCTGATTGGATCCCTAGAAGAACTCCTGTTGGAATACCTAGTGGAACTCCTGATAGAATCTCTGGAAAAATTCCAGGTGGAATCTCTGAAGGAACTCCTGGTGGAATCTTTGGAGAAGCTTCTCATAGAATTGTTAGAGTAACTCCTGAAGGAATTCCTATAGGAGTTCCCTGAAGGAACTCCAGATGTAATCCCTGGATGAATTCCAGATGTAATCTCTGAAAGAACTCCTGATGGAATTCCAAGAGATACTTCCGATAGAATGCCTAGAGAAATTCCTAATGGAAACCCTGATAGAACTGCGGATGTGATCCTTCTTGGAACTCATGATTGAATCTGTAGAAGTACCTCTGATGGAATCCTTGGAAGAACTTTAAAAGGTATCTCATTACCTGGATTATGTCCTGGTAAATTCCTGATGGATTCCTGGTACAATCCCTGGAGGAATTCAGTACTGAACTTTTGATGGAATCACCGGTAGAGCTGCTGGTGTATTTGCTACAGAAATAGTTGAAGATTGTGCGTAAACGCCAGTGTAATATATAGAAACATCACAAGAGCGCACATTTTCTAGATCAACATGTTGTGGACGCTGTTTAAATTCACGCATTTTGACTTGCCACCCATCTGCATCGGCAGTTCATGGGATGTCGAAGCTTCAATTTGACATGCTGACGACGATGTTCCTGCAACATCCCTACAGACGGAACGATCAGTTCATCAAACATTTGGCCCCGCTACTGGTGGTTTGAGCAAAATCAAACTCGTTTGATTTTGGCTGACCGATTCGCCAACCGTAAAATCGGTTTCACAAACTGTCAGATTGGTTCGTCAAGCAGAATTACACACGGTTAAACATAGCACCAACATGGGCATCAACCTGGGGCGGAATCAATGTTGGTCAAACCGTCTGAGCGTCTGTGGGCTACATAATATAGCTAAATCCTTCCAAGGTATTGAATTGCGTGGGCTATCGCATCCCAGATTATACTATTGAACTCATCATTCACACCCAGAGACTAGAAAGCGTCCAGGGTTGATTTTACTTTCATGGGTCCGGAATGTCTGTTAGATATCTAATCTATACGCTAACGAGTCACCATTTGGTTTCCCTATCTTTGGTATTAGCACCAATTTCTGTCGCTTCCATATATCCGGGAATATTCCTTGATCTATACAGCGTTGCATTGCGGTTCTTAACATGTCCGGGATACCATCACGTCCCGGTAGCTCATTTGGGAGAAGAGGACATCAACTATCGATCGCAGCAATTTGAGCGACTTGGAGCGCCTTGCCTTCCTGGTCTTAGCCCCTACCACCCTGTAGGCGTTAGTCATCCACTTTGGCGTTGGCACTTTGGTGCAAAATAGGATTGCAATGTTTGAATTTTGCAAATCGTGTATTGCTTTCGGAAAGATGTAGCTACCCAACTGACATAGACAAAATTGTTAGCTCAACTTATTCAGAAACTAAATTAAACCCGAAAACAATTCACTCGAATCGAGCTTATCTATTTAAGTGCATGAGTAATTGTGATTTATGAGCTACAAAAGCTCGGCCAGCAAGTAATACAATCAACTATAATTTGCATATCGCAAACATCGTAAATGTATTTAAAATCAGCTTTCCTATCGCACCCTTCCCGTCAGTGTCAACCGTGAGAAGCAGAAACTGTCCCTCGCAGATACCATCGATTGTCAATTACAAAGTGCAGCACCGTGCATATCACACACGTTTCCGACGTCCTCTCTGCCAAGACATTAGCCGTCGTCGCCCACGGCAAAGGAAACCCTGCCTTGTCGAGTTCCTCCCGTGTAATAACGCCTCAGCACTATCGGAGTGGGTAGTCGAGAACGTCGAATTGCTCGGCGGACGGTAGTTAAGCCACTCTTTATGGCCACCGGGTTGTTGCAATCTCTACTTGTTCCCTCGAACAGCTCGACAGGCCGGCAGCAACAAAATAGAGAAATAAAAACCACATTCATTAAAATCACTCAACAATAAACGCTGTAATTTCGAGCAAATGAAAGAGAAGAAAATAATGGATATTATTATGACGATAACGACTTTACCCGGGCCTCGGAGCCGAGTTCTCCTTTATGGATTGCTGAATTGCCGTTGACCGCCATTGGCCCTCGGAGCCGCTGCCGTCGGATTGCGAGTTTGTCATAGCGACAAACGAACTTTTTTCGCTCGAAGAAACACGACGATGACGACGACGACCCGGCAGCAATAATGTTGACAATTGTTGACAACGATGAAGATTGCCACCGCTCGCCACTGCCGCGCCATCGGAGACCCGTTCGACATATCGCGTCTTTGTCAACCAAATGGTGACGACACCGGCGAAGGGCCTCCCCTATTATACAGGGGGGTGATGATCCGGGCTGCGCTCGAGCCGTATCGTCGGAGTGTCGCACATAAAGGACAAGTGATATTACTGTGAAGAAAGTATTGATGACTCTATTGTTGGGAATAAATTGTACAGACGGGGCTTCTGATGCAATGGATAATGAGATCCACACAGAAGGTTCTTCTTTGCTTATAATGATAGGGGATCCGACTGCCATGAGTTAGTTTAGAAACCACCCCGCCAGATTTGTTTCATGTTAGATTATGGAGGTACAGGGGATAGGCAAAATTTTGTATAGCTTCAAATGTTTATAACTTTTTTTTAAAAAATAGTCAAACTGAAAGCAGCCCAAAGCATTCGTTAGCAATTTGGTCTAGCTAGACATTTGCTTGGTCATGCATTTTATTCCGAATTTTCCAAGGTCATGTCAAAATTACATTTTTTTTTTCTGATGGTTCCGGAAAAATATGCAGAACCATTAGATGCTTTGTCCAGTTTTTAGTAGAATCCAGATACCCTGGAAATAGTGACCAATTAGGAATATGTGCGGTACGATTTCAATATGGATATCAAATTTCAAGATTTTTTTCGGAAGCATTTGACGGATTTCACGCCAACTCGACAAAGGGATTGGCAGCACCCCTTCAGAATTCATTGAAACTTTCTGGGTGTGAAGACTATGTGAAACTAAGATACTTTACATACTTTGTAAAGTATCTTAAAATCGAAATAGACAAAATCAATCTAGACTAACATTTGGAAAGGGTCAAAGTTTTTTTTTACTTTTTCTATAAACCCGTATAACTCGAAAACGGTAAGACCTACAAAAAGTGTTGTATGGGGGGCTGTCGTGAAATTTCCTGACGTTTTAGAAAAAAATATTGAAAAAATAAAAACACATTTTCTACACTGAAAAAAAAATATGATTCAAAACTTTAAAGTCGATTTAAAAAAAATGGCCATTTCAGATTTTGATCATCCTTAAGCAAAAAGTTTCGTAATTAAATTTACTAAAAGTCGTCCATACATTGCAAATTGGGCATATCTAAGCGAAAAAAGTTTTTCTAACAACGAATTTTTCAAGTCCAAAACTGATTTTTTTTTTCAAAGATTTTGTTCTAAACCGTCAAATATGATCGTGTTTTCAAGTGATATATGAGTTTGAATCAGAAATAAATTGTATTTTTATTGAGAATAGTTAAAAAACGGAATTATGCAGTGATTATGTTTTTTAAATGAAGGCAATCTATGGATTTCGCCTCTGCCTATGAGAAAATCAACTCCGTCTAACAATCCGACGGATTTTTATGGTTCGAAAGATTGCAAACATTGAAAAGGAACAACCTGATCCATATCCCATAAAATTTTCTTCTAGAAACTACTAATAAACGTACCTGCGTTACAAGCCAGATGAATAAGAAATAATGTTTGTATTATTATCTACCTAAAATGTCCGTTAACGACCTGAGTTACTCAACAATCACCGCGTCAGTGTATAGAAAGATAGGTATTTATCTAATAATTGTCGTTCTACCTATGCATATAACTATTTAAGCTTGATGTCAATAAAACTCTTTCCATTTTATCTAAGTCATTTGTGAAAAGAAGTTAAAGATGGATCAACAAGATTTATCGTGCATTAAAATTTCGAGATGTTGCGCCGGTATAAACAATCCTAAGTGCAGGCGTAGCCAGTTGCGAAACTTGTCACCAACAATGATCGAACACATACGTGCTATGGGATATAGTCATCAGCTTGATGAAACTATGCATATTTGTGAGTCATGTCGCTTAGTGATCAGGCTCCACAGAAGTCCGCCTAAGAAAAAACGACGGCAAAGGCCCCTGTGACGCTATTGGTGGCACTCTCAAGCGAATGGCAAAAAGAGCAAGTCTTGCAAAATACTATGGAAACACAATCGCAACTCCGCGAGAACTATTTGACTGGGCAGTGAAACAAACTGATACATGTATCACCAAATTAAATTTCTGTTATATATCTAAAGAACAGTATGTTAAAATGTCAGAGGTATTGATGGAATTGTTTGATAAGGTTAAAACTGTACCTGGTACCCAAAAATATCATGTTTTATGCCTATTAGTGATACACAAATTGCAGCCAAACGGTATACCAATTCAGAGGATGAACCAAAAATATTCAATTTATTCAGTAAAGCCCAAAAATAATGTAAATATTCATGTGCAGATACTACGTTTTAGGATATATAGCAATAATAAAAATAATGATGCATGATAAAAAAAAAACCACGACTTTTTTTATAAGCATAATATTGACCCTTTCCAGATACCTGTTAAGATTGGCTTTGACCAAATAAGAAATAAAATATTATTGTGATATCTTTCCAACCATTAAAAACCCATCGGATTGTTAGACGGAGTTCATTTTCTCATAAGCGGTTTGGTGCGAGATCAATTGTATTTAATTAAAAAAAAACTCTGTATAATTCCGTTTTATTTCTTTTAACTACTCCCAATAAAACAAATATAATCTATTTTGTGATTAAAAATCATTTATCACTTCAAAATATGAGCATACTAGACTATTTAAAGCGAAATAAAAAAAAAATCAATAAAAAATTTTGGACTTAAAAAATTCGTTGTTTGAAAAACTTTTTTCCCTAAAATATGCCCAATTTGCAATGTATGGACGACTTTTAGTAAATTTAATTACGAAACTTTTTGCTTAAGGATGATCAAAATCTGAAATGGCCGTTTTTTTTTTAAATCGACTTTAAAGTTTTGAATCATTGTTTTTTCGGTGTAGAAAATGTTTTTTTTTTTATTTTTTCAATATTTTTCTCTAAAACTTCAGGAAATTTCACGACAGTCCCACATACAACACTTTTTTGTAGGTCTTACCGTTTTCGAGTTATACAGGTTTATAAAAAAAGTAAAAAAAAAACTTTGACCCTTTCCAAATGTTAGTCTAGATCGATTTTGAAAAAAACAAAGTATGTAAAGTATCTTAGTTTCACATAGTCTTCACACCCAGAAAGTTTCATTGAATTCTGAAGGGGTGCTGCCAATCGCGTGTCGAGTTGGCGTGAAATCCGTCATTTCTAGAACCACTGGCTGTCATGACCACTCTGGCAGGTTTCAAGTGCCCCAGGGAATGTGGCCAATTCAAAACATGTTTGGAACCATATCAATATGGGTATCCAACTTTAAGAATTTTAAAGCTGAGGCTTTCGAAAGCATTTTCAAAACCAACAGTCGGTTCCGAGTGCCCCGATGAATGTGAGTAATTTCGAACGTGTCTAGAATCATATCTATATGGGTATCGAACTTCATGATTGTTGAAGGCGATGCTTAATGAATCTAGACATATCGCTTACTGAAACTAGATAAAATTTGCCGTTGAATGCTTCCAGCTGCATCTAATTTCATACATTTTACAAAAAGTTATACAGTTTCGAAATATTGGCAAAATTTTGCCTATTTCAATCATTTTGGCTATTTCTTTTAAATGATGAAATACATGTTAAATGATGAACATTTAGAATATACCTACAAGGAACTAGTTTAATTATGTAAAAACAAATGTGCATTTGTGTTGAATTGGGAGCTGAATAATTAAAATGAAAATAGAATACACTGATGGGTTTCGCTCTTATTTGACCGGCCGCCTACTCAACGTAAAGATTGGAGATCATTTCTCGGACAGCTTTGCTGCATCGTACGGGGGTCCCCAGGGAAGCAATTTGGTACCGTTAGTTTTCATCCACTAGTTCAGGACCTAGTCTATCATACGCAGACGACTTCAAAATATTCTTGCAAATTGCTGAACCAAACGATGCGAGTTTCTTGCAAAACTAGTTATTTATATTTGCAAATTGGTGTGATCTGAATCGAATGATTCTGAATGCTAAGAACCCAGTAAACACAAACTCGTATACGATAGCGCATAAGAGTACACAAGTGGAGGCGATATACGTACATGCGCCATAAGGCTGCATGCATGATGTATGTATATCGCCTCCACCTTTGTACTCTTATATACCATCATATACGATGGTGTGTTTACTGGGAAATGCACTAGTGTTTTCTTCTCTTGAAGTCAGAACCCATTTTTCTACGATTACAGTTTATCCGGCGAAAGCTTGAGCAGAGAAAGCTGTATGAAAGACCTTGGCATGATACTGGTCTCCAAAATGACTTTCAGGCGTCTAGGAATCTTGGACTCATCTTTGTATTGTGCTAGTTTACGTATAACCCTTCCTATATAAACGGGTCTGATAGGATAGAGAGAGTTCAACGCATCTGGGAGCTCTTGCTAAAAATACTTATTAAGTGTGGAGTGAGCAACATAGTCGTTATTGAAAACTTCGAAGAAATGCTCAAACTGAATACTCAGCCAAAATTCATGAGAGTTTATCTCTACTACATGTCATCTTACATAAGTATTCCATGTTAAAACCCTCCTCGTGTACGCTTCACAAATGACAGTTCGCTGTTGAATACGATCTGTCCATGAAACAAGCTATTCATGGAATTCCAGACCAATTTCGATGTATAACTGATCCCAATCCCTACCATGTCCTTCCTACAAAAATTGTTACCACTAATTGCCACGAGTACCCTAGCTCAATCCTGTACTAATTTCTGTACTGAAAAGTGAATATATTGTAAATAATACAACAAATGAATTTCGGCTCCGTAAAGCGTTAAACGCGATTGAGCCTCAAATAAATGAAATTGTTGACCGAGACGAGAATACACTATTTAGAGTTTAGTTCCGTCGCACAAACTATAGTGATCCTGTGATCCTGGCCAATAGCAATAGGGTTCGACTAGAATTTTCGAAACCTATGATGATCGCGAAAGATATAATTATCATTTGACAACATCGCCACCACCTTGAAAATAAGTTTTTCAACATTTGAAGCTGAATACAAAGGAAATAAATGACCTTGTAAACTAAGAAGTTACATATGGCTCGATAACATAATTAATTCTCTTCTGAACCATTGATAAATGTTTCCTGTTCTGATAACTCATTATTCTTCTCTAAGGGCACTAAACAAAACTTCGTTACGGATCGTTCGATTACACCCCGACTGGTGCGAAGATACACAACTCACACTACCTTGGGTTTCAGGTATACCGGTCCTGCGGGTCCTGCGTAGTCCATCCCAGAGACGGCAAACAATCGGCTTGGCTTAATTCGGTGGAGTAATAGCTGTCCAATTTGTAGGCTCGGTGGGACATGATTGGCTCGGGCGCAACGATAGCAGCTGCGGAATCCCGATGCTCCTTACGAAATGCATCAGCTTGGGCTAACTGGATTAAAGCTTTTTCGGCGGAACGCAGATTATTTAGTGCAACAATTGGCAGCGGACCAAGAGACAGAAGTGGTTGCGTGCGAGCTTTACAACGATCATTGCACTATGGACCACGGACGAAATCTGGCGGGAAAAAAACAATAACTCGGTAACGAAGCATTTCCAGCATATGGTGTCTTCGGCAAAGTTTTATTTTTGGGGTAACAACGAGGACCATCTGCTGACATAACCGAATAGTTCGTAAATCATCCGCATGGTTTGAGCCACAATCTAACTTTTTACTGTGACGTTCTGGAGACTTGGCATAATCAGCAAAGTTGTTGATTTTATTAAAATAAACAACTCTCTCAAAAACGTCAAAATTCCACAGCCTACTGTTTCCGAGTTAATGACAAAATAAACCCAAAGAAGTGAAAAACGATTTTTTTCACCGAGTTCGATATAGTTCTTAAAAACCATGTGAAATATTTTTTTTGCTTTTAAAAATAAAACAAACACAAGCACTGGCGGAAAGTATTTAATAATACGACGCCTAAAAATTAGGAAACAATTAAAAAACTTAAAATAGTGCAATTTATTAACCTTAATATCTCTAGAAGCGCAAAAATACGCAAGCTCAAATTTTCAGGCAACATGGAACAATACTTGATGAAACGAATGTCAAAATTTCAGAGAGGTATATGTAAGTGATATGAGATATTTCCCTTTTTTAATGAATATATTACTTGAATGCAGTTCAATTTCCATGAGTTGATCTGAAGGGACGATCGACTTTTAGAAATAACGAGTCATGGAACAAAAACTTTTTGAAAACTATGCAAATACGCCATCATAGTAGCCATGAAATCCAGTTTAGGAGTTGAGTTGATATCGAGTATTTTAGATGATTATCATACATATAATTTTCAAAACTATGGATTTGGAGAACAAAACAACTGATCACGCTAAGTAATTGGGTCTTAACTCTTTTTATAAAATCTTGTTTCTATCAAATAACAAGACAAAGCGTGTTCTTTCTACTACTTGGATAAATTTTCCCGCTCTAATTACAGCTCTATAATATTTAATCTTTAATTTTATAAATTGGTCCAAATTTGAACCTTGACACTTTTGATCATGTTTAACGTTCACTTCGGCGACAAATTTCCTCTGGTGTTTTACTTTTTAAAAAGTGCTGACAGTGGGACTGGTTCTATCTGACATTTCAGGAGGCACACGAAAAACAAAATACATCCAAGTTTTGAGTTTACACCAAAGCGATATGACAATATCTAAATAAACAACAATTGTTTTTTTGACTTACTTATGGCCTAAACTTAAACGTTTGGTACTAAAATTGGAGAAGGGTTTTAGGACCCTATTTGTTGATTGCGACCTGGGAGGGAGGCATAGATACTACACATGAAATATGAAATATTTCTTCGAACTTCAAAATAAGTTCATTTTTCCAACGACATTGAAGGCAGACTTGATGAAAAGCTAGTTTTTTTTTGTTGTTGTTGTGTAACTTCGATCTTTCCGGAAAAACATCTCTTGCCCATGTTTTACATGCATTTAATTTTAATTTTTATTGAAAAAAAAAATAAAAAATGTGTATTTCAATACATTATATTCAATCAGAACAAAAAATTGCTCTCGTTGCATTACTTTTGAATAATCATAAATTGATTTTTCATTCGATTTTTGCTCATTCGATGCAATGCAAACATATGTTTTGATCAGTTATGCACTTTCATCATATATGTCCATTGTTTAAGAAGTCGGCTCACAGTGACAGTTCGTGATAGCAGAATTTCGGCTCACCTTGATGTACAGAAATTTCGCATCAGTTTCTCCCTCCCAGGTTGCGGCTATTCGATAAACTGTCAAAATTTTTACGAAGTTGTATTTGTAATTGGAAAGTAAAACAAATTTTGTTGATGATTTTTTTGTGACAGTTTAAGCTGCAAAAGCTCATGATTCCTCATAAGCGTAACATCCAGTGTGAAAACACTAAGCGGCGCACTTTGCTTCATCTCATTCGTATTGATCACTTCTAATTCAAGTTGACGAAGCGCTTGCGTGGTAGAGCACGTGGCTTACAATCGGAAGGTTCTTAGCTCGTATCTCAATGCATGCTAATTTTAACTTTTTTTTTTATTTTGTCTACCATAAACGGATGCGCGACTCAGCTTTTTTGGCATTTGAATCATGATTCCGAGCAATCAGCAGCAAAAACCTAACGCCTGTGTTGCGTTACGGCAATCTGACTCATGATATCATGAGTCCAAATCATGGTGTATTTTCATAAGATGAAAACTCATGATATCATGAGTTATAATCTTGTTTTTGGATTTCTACCCGTGTAGGGTTGTCATGTCTATACGGCTTAAACCAGCCGATGGTGTTTTGAAAATACCTGAAGGTCGTAGACACAAAAATCTATTCGGACAAATTGAGATGTAAAATTGTGAAAAATTATAGAATCGTTCTGGTGGGCTTCGATCCCACGACTCCCAATACACTAGAGTGGGTGCGTTAACCAACTACGCCACAGAACGGGTAACGATTCTGCAGCGCAATCGGCCAACCTGAAACCAAAGTCCGTCACGACCCCATATTCTCCTTCACAACCCTACACCTCCTTCGGCTCTCTGAGATGCCCAATTCGACTCTCCTAAGCGTGCCTACGAACAACAGTGAGAGATTTTGTTTTTAGCGTCGCACTGCTGCCTAGTTTGTACCACACTACTCATAAGCCAACGTTGGCTCAATGAGATGGTTAGTATGGGTTCGGCTTTCGACGTGGTCGTATCTCATCATATCATCCCCTTTTGCGATAGAGAGATCGCCGCTCAATTTTACGCAACTAGGGTTGAACGAATAGACCGATTCTATTATTTTTCACAATTTTACAACTCAATTTGTCCAAATTGACTTTCGTGTCTACGACCAGATATCTTCACATTAATGATTGCTTGACAAGGAAATATTTCGTAATAGACACTCGCCCAGTTGTTCAAATTAATAACAAAAGTTGAAAATTCAAAAAACAAAGCCGCACAATTTCAAACATTTGACGAAAAACCGAATATAGCTCGATTAAGATACCTTATCTTTGAAGTTTAAGGCTGAGATAAAGCTTTGTCCAATCAAATAAAACAAACCCTTTAGCTTTTAATCGAATGACTGAATATTAAAACAAAAATCAAATTAACGAAAGATTGCTCAACATAAATCTTACTTAATTTTTTTGTAGGAATTGAAGGGTTGTGTTGTAAAATCCGTGTTCCAAACAGAGCGGTGATGAATAACAGGTGATCAATTTTATTTCAAAAAGTGCTAAGCGAGGCAGAAAACCCCTGCACTAGAGGTTTGCTGTAACTGTTTCAAAGAGGTAGCTGATATTTTTGATTTTGAAGTGTCCGAAAATGTGTTCAAGTCAAGGATTAGCTCATAAGTTTCTTTTGTCTGTGCGATGTTTTCTTTTATATTGAAGACAAATAAATATTTAAATCAATAAATAAAGAATGATGGAACAATTCCTTAATCTCCGAAAAATAAATTAATATTGTAAATTTTCCTCTGCAGGAATATCAGGAATGCCTGTTAGAATACAAAAAAAAACTCACAATAATTTCATTGAAAATATGCAGAAATGTTGTAAAATTGATTCGCTGATAAATTTCCAATGAAATAATGTTCGAAGTGCGTGGATTAAATTTTATAAGATTTTTAAATGAAAACTCTTGAGAAGTATCAAGGAGAATCTGCCGTGTGATTTCTGGAAGAACCTTCCTACAAAAATTGTTAATCATACAAAGAATTCAATATTCTGTTAAAAAATATAGATGTATTTCGTAAAGATTCGATTTCATCCTTCAAAGGGTTTAACTCAAGGAAAAATATTCGAAGCAAATGGAGGAATCTCTCAAGTTACAATGGAGCTTTATTACGATGGTATATAAAGCAGCTGCATTGCTATAAGAAAAGTGGGCATTTTACAGTCGAAAGAATGCAAGAATATCGATAAGAAAATAAAGACATGTATTAAGTAATGGTAGTACAGCAGGGATTTATCGATTTCATACAACTTGGCTACAAGTTTACCAGCTTGTAAGATGATTTTTGTGCTTAATTTACTACAGAAATCAGTATTTAAGAACTTCTAAACAATTTGAATCGACTATGTTTATAATATTTTCGTTACTATAATGATACTTTTCGATAATTTGAATAAGTATTGTAATTGGCCACATAAAAGAAACGACGATTTGTGTATGGAGGCTGCATGCATGTTCAAATATTCAACTGAATCGATATCAAATCGGAAAATTCAATGAAACTTAGTCTCATTCAAAAGTTTAAGTCTAATTTTTCTTTCTTGGAGGCTTGATTTAACGGAGATGAAAAAATCATAGTTCAAATTTCCTTCAAACATCAATGAAATCAGTAATTTCTACAACTTTTAAGACCTGTAGCAAAAAACACTTTGAAGTTCTGGAGCATTTTCTAAAGCGGCAACGGATTCAGCAACCCCAGCTTAAACGGAGACACATTATTATGTGGTCTTAAAGACACCCGGTAAGGTTATATTTGCACCGCTGTTTTACGAACGTTCTGTGTTCGGTGTTCTGGGAAAACTATGAAGAACTCCATAATTCTCGAATAAGGGAAATTAATGCAAAATATTCTCGGAATATATCAGGAATAAATCCTTGCAAATTTTTAAATGATTTTTTTTTTCAAAACTCTTTTCACGTATCTTTAAACAAGAGATATCTGGAGAAAAAAAAATTTGGAGGAAAATCCAAGGGTACTCCATGCGAAATCTGAGCATGTTATAAAGCTTTGGTTTCGCTGCAATTTCATCTCTTACTCTTCTTATTTCTTGTTGGTATTACATCTCCACAGTTATTACCTGAGAGCTTTATTCGCTCAAATTGTCATTTTCGCATTTGTATATTGTGTGGCAGGCACAATGTCACTCTATGGCCGAGAAAATCTAACCCAGACACCTTCCGCACTGTTTCGCATTGTAGCCGTGGATAATCCAACCTTGCTAAGGAAAACCTTTATAGGGTAGGTGTACCAGTTATGAACATAATGGTTCTCTATTTCGCCAAACACAATAATTTGATTATCTAAATATTTTGAAGCGTTCTGTGTGTTTAAGTAGTTTCATATCAAATATATCTTAATGTTAAAACATTCAAAAATATTCAAAACATGAAAGTTTTCGAGAAAACACATATGACCAAATAGAGAACCACTATAGTCATAACTGGTACACTTCCCCTATTTCATCTCATTTTCATTAAGAATTTTATGAATTGATAAATCGCAAAAATTCATACACTAAAAGTTTATGCAAACTACTCAATTAATTGAATCGTAATTGTTGCGACGGATATACAAACCTGTGAACAAAATCTGCTGATCACTACTACAAATATAAGTCTGCACAGTGGGCCTGGTCATTTTAATATTTGTATTAAACTATTGGTTTGCTGCAAACATAAATGCTGTCATTACATCCAGAAAATACTGGAAACATTTTCAGTATTTCCTTTACAATATTGTTTGTGCAAGCACTAGATTCGATTTGATTACATGGGGCAATTATCGGCTTCGGCATTATTCAACTATTGTCGGCAATCAAAATAAAACACGAAATTCACAGTATTTTTCTATCAAATGCACCAATGAAAACATTCAGATGATTGTTTGAACTGTCAACTTTTCGTTGACGAGATTTCCGTGGCTGAACAAATAATTTCGCCAAAGATGTCATCAATCCAAATTGATACGCCTCGAAATGCGGCTGATTTGACACTGCTGGACAGATTTGCCTGCAGTTCTAATGGGAGCTGCCGAAGAAAACAAGGCTGTCGACAAAAGTCACATTGGCATGAGATGATCGAAACTTTTCCAAAAAGCTTTTATGAAGTCTTTTGGTGGGAATCGATTAAGGATTGAGCATCGCATATATTTGTCTGCTTATGTCCGAGATAATTACAAAAAAAAAAGTTCGGCATCGGCTTAGACTGCCAAGAATACGTTAGTTCCCTAACTACGCCTGACTTCGTTATGTAAACTTCCATGGGAAAAACATGTTCCTTGGACAAACAGTGGATACACTCTGAGTAAATCAATAAATTAAGAGAGTGTGACGCAAATTGGTTTTGTTTAATTACACTCAGTACAATAAGACAACATTGTTTCAGCTTGGTTCAAGAATTTCTGATACTCATGAAAACGTCCCCTCAACCTTGACTGCATGACCAATCACCGCTCAACCATGATGGATCGCTCTCAATAATTCTGCCCGGTCAGACAACTGCGGTTCATTCGTATACATGCTGAATTAGATTGATGGAACGAGGGCAACACAGTATTCATTGAGACTATAACTTTAGTTACCTATGTTCAGGCGACACCGCAAAGCAAACGAAAACCGAATCTGGTCCAACCAGAGAGCACTGCATGACAACGATAGAACCAACAAGGAAACGATAGTTCACGTAGTTTCTCCATTGAAGGCACTACTGCTGATGGATGTTGGCGTCAATCCTATTTCGATCAATCAAGGAACCTACTTTGGCTCGATTGCCGTCAGCACCATTCAACAGAGACGACGGACAGAGAGATGGCCTCAATGAGCAGAACAGTTTTCCACGAACTCGTTGCAAGCGATTCTTTGATTCTAGGGCAGCCATCGCATCCACAAGATTAGAGCCGTTTTTCCAATTACGAAAATCACGACACGCTCTCAATCACTATTTCTGTGCTAAGCCGTCCCACCGGAGTAATAACCTTAAATCCGTAATTTATTTCACTTTCATTCAATCTCCGAGGAAAGGGAACAAAAAACATGTCCCCTACTGGTTCTCGGCAGCCAGCACTCTCGCACGTCAATCCAAGCATGGGAGCAATATGCGTCTTCCATTGAAAACATAAAGCAAAAAAAAAATTTGAAATTTATAAAATATGACAAGCCTAAATACACAATACGGGCCCAACTTGAGCTCACAACACAGATAAATAGACGTAGTAGCTAGAACAATACTCGCTGAACTTTTCTCAACGACCTATGTAACAATGAGAGATTCTCTCACCTCTCGTCTCGTTCTGTTTTGATTATGACAGTGCAATACTGAAGCTTCAAAACAGTTTTAAACTATAGATCGAAAGACAAAATGCTTGGCTATAGACTCGTACGAAAAAAGCATCAGAAGTTGTAAATACGACTTAGATATTGATGAAAAAGAAAGTAATCAAAGCAACGTTTATCTCAAATAAAGGCAATACTAGCGCCACGAGTGAGCTGTTGATCAACTACCAAATACTAGAATTCAGCGCTATTTCCTGTATGTCTGATGAAAATAAGTTAAGTGTTGCGTCCATTTGTCTGTGCTCGCTGTGTTCCCTTCAGATCCACACCCGGTAGCTAAAGGTGATGCGGAAAAAAAACGTGTCCGCATCTTATTCGATTCGATTCGTTACGACGCCAATTATATTTTGGCTATACCGTAAATAAGTAGACCATGTGGGTTTTTCACATTCGTTAGCGCGTCGAGGAGAGTGCGAGTGTTGGAATAATTGTAAGGAAAAAAGCTGTCATCGTCACGACATGTGTGTATGAGCCAATTTAATCACTTTTTTCGTACATTTTCGTATGATTTGTGTACGGAACAATATCGGAACATTGAATGTTGCAAGCAGTTGCCTGATGGTACTTTATTGGGTAACGGGATGGAGTGTTTCAATGTGCTACGATTTTATGAACGATTATCTGCTTTGCACAATAGAGCATGGAATATCAATTCGCAAAAAAATTGATTATCATTAGTTCCAGTTGCATTATGAAGACAAATAAACAACTAAATGGTTGTATGCCTAGAACTTTAATTACATCTCATTTATAAAGATATAGCTTTTACATTCCATTTTACAAATGCATTAACAATATAGATCGATTTCATGCTCACCAATAAATACGCAAGCAAATAATTGGGTTTAGATATCAATTTAAGGCAAATAAGCTTTCTATTGGATTATTTACAGAGGCGCTAAAAATCAAGCCTTTTTGCAAATATTATGTATTTATTTGGTTCTGCATCAATTAACTTGATAAAACCTCGCCAACAATATTTCGCAAATTCACTCGGTTTAGGGCCTCCTCTCTCCATCTTTGATTCCGATCTACGCTCTCCAGGTCCTGGTGTACCTGGGTAATCCACTTAGCTCGCTGCGCCCCACGCCTTCTTTTGACGACCGGATTCGTAGAAAACACCATCCTTACATAAATTTTGCCCGGCATTCTTGCAACATGCCTTGCCCAGCGTATTCTTCCAGCTTCTGGATACTGGGTTCACCGAGCTGGACGAGCTCGTGATTCATCCTTCGCCGTCACACACCGTTCTCCTGCACGACGCCGAAGATCGTCCTAAGCATTCGTTCGAACACTCCGAGAGCTTGCAAGTCTTTCTCGAACATCGTCCACGTTTAATGCCCGTATAGGACTACCGGTCTTATTAGCGTTTTGTTCATCGTGCATTTGGTGCGGAGGTGAATCTTTTTTGACTGCAGTTTCCTCTAGAGCCAATAGCAGGCACGATTTCCACAGATGATGCGCCTCTGTATTTCACGGCTAACGTTATTGTCAGCCGTCATCAAGGGTCCAAAATAGACGAACTCATCCACCACCTCGAATGTATCCCCGTTTATCGTGACCCTGTTTCCTGGGTGAACGCGCTTAGTTTCGCCTACCAGCATGTACTTTGTTTTTGACGTATTCACCATCAGTCCGACTCTCGTCGTTTCAGGTGGGTAAATAAACATGCATCCGTTTCAATTTTTCTCACAATATTATCCATGTCGTCCGCGAAGCAAACAAATTGTCCGGATCTCGTGAAAATCGTGCCTCGACTGTCAAATCCGTCTCTCCGCATGACACCTTCAAGCGCAATGTTGAACGACAGGCACTAAAGTCCATTACCTTGTAGTCCCCGACGGGATTCAAACGAACTGGAGTGTTCTTTCGAGATCTTCACGCAATTTTGCACACCGTCCACCGTCCACCGTCGTCTCTATGCTTTTGACAGCGTCGTTAATGGCTGCTTTGACTGTCCTCCAGCAATCCTTAAGAGGTGCCCTATCGTGATCGCCTTCAACCGGCAACGCTGCTTAAAGATGCTGCGCGTAAACGTTGGTTGTTCCAGTCACGGTAGGTTACACCGAGGCGGCCGTCGGTACCGTACATTAATGAGTTATAGTTGTGGGCGCAGTTTCATCATCACGATGAAGTGATCGGAGTCACGATTAGCGTCATGATAGGTTCTGATGTCCGTTATAACGGAGAAATGCCATCTATGTTTGCTTCTGTAAACCTGGAGCGTCAGTACTCCATGTTAGGCGCGGCTCACAACAGCGTCTGTTTCTCATGTTAGGGGCGGCTGATTATCGTCCGAGAGCCAGAGAAGGACTCTAAGCTAAACTGCGCACTATAACCCTCCGAACATTTAGGGGGAATGGTCCTCCGGAAAACTAGTGGGTTGGTGTCTGGCCTTGCAAGTAAGCCGTAAAAATACACCAGCACAGGAACGTCAACGAGAGAAAACGGACCAGAACAATCAGCAAAGACCACAGCATTTCCGGTCAGTTCCGACTACCGATTGGAAACTCGGTACGTGGAACTGCAAATCTCTCAACCTCGTCGAAAGTACAGGGTGATTACTATATCCTGTCAGTAAAATAAGTAATCATAGAAAAGATAAGGCTGTATGTATTTTAATTACCAGTACATATCCAGTTTTGTACATCTATAACATTTGTCTTTGCTATGCATAGATAATATATTAATTTTTTTACCTCAATTTCCAGCCACAAGCGTTGTTTCAGAAACATTACAGTTAACACGAACGTTATTCAGAAGCATATATTTTAACCAAAAAAGACATATTTTCTCCGCTAAAATTTTCCATAATCAGTCTTATACTATTCCCTAGTAAGTCTGAAAGATTGTGGTAACATGCTGTTTGAATCAGGCGATTTTTTCAGCGGAGTTTAGTCAAAAATACATATTTGTGGAAAATGTGCGTGCCAGGTGCAATGCCTTTAAAACAACACATTTGGCTAAAAACTAAGGTAAATGAAAAAAGATTTAATCTTTACTTTGTCAAAACAAAGTTTATAGATGTGCAAAACAGGATGTACACCGGAAATTAAAACTCATACATACATCTTTTACCTACGATCATTTACTTTACTGACAAGAATTAGTAATCACCCTGTACTCGCATACTATCTGATGTACTTAAGGCCCGCTGTTTCGGCATCATAGCGCTGCAGGAGGTGTGCTGGACAGGAGCAATGGTGCAAACGTTTAGCGGTAATCCTACTTTCTACCAGAGCTGCGGCAACACAAGTGAGCTGGGAACAGCTTTTATAGTGATGGGTGACATGCAAAGGCGTGTGATGGCCGATCAATAAATAAATGCGCAAGTTGAGAATCAAAGGCCGATTCTTTAACTTCAGCATAATCAACGTGTAAAGCACACACTCTGGAAGCAATGATGATGACAAGGACGCATATTACGCACAGCTCCAACGTGAGTGTCACGATGTCAAGATCATCATAGGAAATATGAACGCTCAGGTTGGCCAGGAGTAGAAATTCAGACCGACGATTGGAAAATTCAGCACCCACTGGCTGACGAACGAGAACTGCCTACAACTGATAGATTTCCAGCACAGCTTCGGAACACCTAGAGATCACCTCAGCAGACAGAATCGCAAATCGACCACGTTTTGATCGATGGACGGCACTTCTCCGACATAACCGTCGTCAGAACCTATCGTAGCGCTAACATTGACTCCGACCACTACCTGGTGATGGTAAAACTGCGTCCAAAACTACCCGTCATCAACGATGTATGGTACTGACGCCCGCCTTGGTACAATCTAGCGCGACTGAAACAACCGGATGTCGCCAATGTGTACGCGCAGCATCTTGAGGCAACGTTGCCGGATGAGGGCTTCTCTTGAGGATTGCTAGAGGACAGTCAAAGCATTGTCGGATATGTGAAATGGAGCTCAGGAAACGATTGTTTCGACGAGGAGTGCCAGGAGGTTTTGAAGAAGAAGAATACAGCGCGAGGTGCAATGCTGCAGCATGGTACGCGGCAAAACGTGGGACGCTATAGACGGAAACGTTAACAGCAGATCCATTTTTTTCAGGAGAAAATAACGCCGCCTGGAAAAGTCGGAGATGTAACAGCTATGCCGGTCTCATGAACCATGGATGTTCTATCAGAAGCTCAACGCATCCCGCAATGGCGAGCCGAGATTGCAGGGATAAGGATGGGAGCATCTTGACGGACGAACGTGAGGTAATTGAAAGGTGCAGGTGAACACCTGAACAGCGCAGAGAACACAGGCATAGATGTTCAGGACCGCGAAAGCGATGGCTACATCAGCACAAAGGACAGTGGAAACCAACCAGCTCCCAAGATGGGGGAAGTTAAAGATGCCATTCAACAGCTCAAAAACAACAAGGCCGCTGGCAAGGATGGTATTGGAGCTGAACTCAGCAAGATAGGCCCGGAGAGGTTGGCCGCTTGTCTGCATCGGCTGAGAGACAGAATCTGGGAAACGGAACTGCTACCGGAGAACTGGAAACAAGGCGTTATATGCCCTATCTACAAAAAGGACGACAAACTCCAATGTGAAAATAATCGTGCAGCCACTTTCCTAAACGCTGCCTACAAAGTGCTATCCCAGATTCTCTTCTGTCGTCTATTTCACCTATAGTAAAAAAGTTTGTAGGAATTTTTTAAGCAGGTTTCATCGACGGCCGCTCGACAATGGACCTTTTCTGTGAGACAAATCCTCCAAAAATGCCGTGAGTGGCAGGTCCCTACGCACCATCTGCCTCGGGCTGCAAATCTCGTTAATAAAGATAATAATAATAATAATAACGCACCATCTGTGAATCGATTACATGGTGGCATACGACAGTATTGACCATGCAGAGCTACAATAGATCATGGACGAGAACAGCTTTTCCGTGAAGTTCACAAGATTGATTACAGCAACGATGAACGGTGTGAAAAACTGGGTGAAGATCTTTGGCTAACATTCCAGTACGTTTGAGCCTCGTCGAGGACTACTTGCCTGCTGTTCAATATTGCTATTAAAAGTGTCATGCGGAGAGCCGGACTTTATACAAGATCGAGGGACGATTTATACAAGATCCGGACAATTTGTTTACTTCGCGGACGACATGGATATTTGTTCACCCGCCTGAAACGCGAAGCAACAATAGTCGGACTGATGGTAGTCCTCAACGGGCATGAGACGTGGAATATGATCGAGGAGGACTTGCAAACTCTTGGGGTTTTCGAACACCGGCAACTTAGGACGATCTTCGGCGGCGTGTAAGAGAACGGTGTGTGGCGGCGAAGAATGAACCACGAGCACGCCCAGCTCTACTGCGAACCCAGTATCCAGAGGATAGCCAAAACTGGAAGGATACGCTGGGCAGAGCATGTTGCAACAATGCCGGAAAACCGCCCTGTAAAGATGGTGTTTGCTTCGAATCCGGAACGAACAAGAAGGCTGAGAGCTTAGCGAGCAAGATGGATTGACCAGATACACCAGGACCTGGAGAGCGTGGGTCGCAGTCGAGGATGGAGAGCAGCGGCCATGAACCGAGTGAAACGACGAAATATTGTTGGTGCGGTTTTATCTAGTAAATTGATGTAGAACCAGATTGAGGAATGTTAATAGAAAACTAAATGTACTTTAATGCAAAGGTACAGAAAAAAATATTTTAGAATAAATATCGGAATAAATCTTTTTTTTTAATTGAAGGTAGGTTTATCTTGAAGAATATTGAATGAATGACGATTAGTACATAGGGCATTACATATTCCTTGGGGTTTACCGTTATATGGACATTCCTGATTTTGATTACAAAATTGGCGCAAATTTATAATTTATGCGATTCGCTAGAAGATTTGAGACTGAATTCAAGTTCTACAGGGGATAGGCAAAATGATTGAGATAGGCAAAATTTTGTCCAAATTCAAATGCTTATAACTTTATGAAAAATGAATGAAATTGGATGCATCTGGAAGCAGTCGACGGCAAATTTGGTCCAGTTTTAGGAACTTCCTTGGCCATGCATATTGGCCACTGGACACCGGAGATGTTCCGAATTTTCTGAGGTCATGTCCAAATGTCATTTTTTCTGTCGCTTGTATTTTTGTGTGGTGTAAAGTTAGATAGATGTTTGCAATTTTCCTAGAAACTAGAACTAATAGGAAGTTGAATGCCACCGGACGCATTAAGATTGGTTGGAAATCTTCAGAAATATGACCATTTCCGTAAAACTGGTTCCGGAAAGCATGGTCAGTCATGTTTGTATTTCCAATCATGTAAATATTATCCGGAACTATATCCAAGCGGACAGCAACCTTAAAAATGATGTTTCCTGCAGCGTATTCAGAACCATTAGATGCACAGACCACTCTATAGAACGTTCCAGGTGCCCTGGGGAAAGTGGTCAATTAGGAATATATCCGGAACCATATCAATATGGGCATCAAACTTCATTATTTTCGAAGGTTATGCTTTCCGAAGCATTTCCAGCATCACCGGCTGCCATAACCACTTTATAGTAGGTTCCAGGTGCCCCGGGGGATGTGGCCAATTCGGAACATGTCCGTTTATCTGTTTAGAATCACATTCTACCATAAACAGTAAGATCCATGTGACTTGGAAAATGGTGAGCATTTTCAGAACCACAAGATATAATAATCACTCTATAGTATATTCCAGGGGCTCCTAGAGAAGTGGCCAACTCGAAACATGACCTCATCCCCCAGGGCCCATGGAACCTACTATACAGTGGTCATATAAATAAGTTGTGCTGTAAATACTTTTATTAGCATCACCTTCAAAAATCTTGATGTTTATACCCATATTGATGTGTTTTCGGGCATGTTTTGAATTGGCCACATCCCCCGGGGCACCTGGAACCTACTATAAAGTGGTTATGGCAGCCGGTGATGCTGGAAATGCTTCGGAAAGCATAACCTTTGAAAATCATGAAGTTTGATGCCCATATTGATATGGTTCCAGATATGTTCCTAATTGACCACTTCCCCCAGGGCACCTGGAACCTTCTATAGAGTGGTCTGTGCATCTAATGGTTCTGAATACGCTGCAGGAAACATCATTTTTAAGGTTGAGGTCCACTTGGATATAGCTCCGGATAATATTTACATGATTGGAAATGCAAACATGACTGACCATGCTTTCCGGAACCAGTTTTACGGAAAAGGTCATATTTCTGAAGATTTCCAACCAATCTTAATGCGTCCGGTGGCATTCAACTTCCTATTAGTTCTAGTTTCTAGGAAAATTGCAAACATCTATCTAACTTTACACCGCACAAAAATACAAGCGACAGAAAAAATGACATTTGGACATGACCTCAGAAAATCCGGAACATCTCCGGTGTCCAGTGGCCAATATGCATGGCCAAGGAAGTTCCTAAAACTGAACCAAATTTGCCGTCGACTGCTTCCAGATGCATCCAATTTCATTCATTTTTCATAAAGTTATAAGCATTTGAATTTGGGCAAAATTTTGCCTATCTCAATCATTTTGCCAATCCCCTGTACTTACTACAACAAGGCTGTCAAGGATTAGTGGCGAATTTTTCAAAACTTTAGAAAATAGTGACCGTAGGACCATTAATAGTTTGAAAGCGTTTCAATAACGCTAATTTCTCAAAAAATTATAATGTTTGAATAAGAGGCCTCAAATGCTCTCAATAGCAACGAACATAATTCAGACATGAAGTGGCATACTACAGCTTATTTCTTTCGCATTCGATTTGCTGAACTGATTAATAGAAAATATGTCATTACGCTTAGTATGTTGTGTGTTCCGCACTATCAAAGTTACCCGCATTAGCAAACAAAAGTTTTACGGTACTCAATTTGCATCATATTATACTCCTGGCGTAAAACCTTGAAGATTGATGTATCCCATGATTCAGATTACAAACATCGGATTGACATACTTTTCCAGGGTTTTTTTAGTTCCAGAATATCTTGAGCTTGGCACTATTTTGCACACAATAACTCAATATGCATCATTGAATCTCCCGATGAAAAAGCTTAAAGATTTTCGTGTCGCATGATATGGATTGCAATCATCAAATTGTTGTCCTTCTCCGTTGCACCTGAATCGGCTGTAGAACATCCCGGTAGTATTTTTAAATGATCATAAGTATATGTTGCAAATAATTACTCAATTTGCATCATATTATACTTTCAGTGAACAAAACTTGAACACATAATTACATGTCACATAATAGGGTTTGCAATCATCGGAATGATGGAAGTGCTTATAAATCACTCCATGTTGCAATGAATTATTGAATATGCATCGTATTAATCTCCAAGTGAAAAACCTCGGAGATTGATGTGCCGCAAGTCGACATCCGTAGAAATCCAGGACTAATCGTACAACTGGGGTTCGTAGTTCACCCACTACACATTTTTTCTGAATAAGAGTTGAACAAATCACTTTCAAGCATACTTCAGCTGATTGAACTGTTATTCAGCTGCTAACGTTACTTGGGCAGGTCACACAAATTGAATAGTGTTGTGCTATTGTGTCAAAATCACGAAAATTTGGTTGTGAAAATAGGTCTGGGACGCAGAGGTTTATAAAAATGTATATATTTTTGCACTGACATGGCTGAAGAAGTGTCAGCATATTTTCTGCATGTGAGTACAGATTAGGTCGAAATAAGATATATACACTCGTATTGTGTTCCATTTTTGGTCATATAAAATATACATGTGTATTAGCCGATTAGTTAGAGTCCGCGGCTACAAAGCAAAGCCATGCTGAAGGTGTCTGGGTTCCATTCTTGGTCGGTCCACGATCTTTTTGTAATGGAAATTTCCATGGCTTCCCTGGGCATAAACTATCATCGTACCTGCCACACGATATACAAATGCGAAATTGACAACTTTGACAAAGAAAGCTCTCAGTTAATAACTGTAGAAGTAGGGTTTTGTTCTACTTCGTCGTAAGCGCTACTATTCGTCGTATCAAACTTTAAATGGTCCACTACGGCGGATATTCAAACTTACCTGCAACAGAGATTCAATATCCAAGTGCAATTTTGTGAAAGCTGTTATGGTTTGTACACTTGTACACCAAAAATGCAATAAAACTACTGTATTTCGGTAAATAACTTCAGTTCAATTATCCACTTTGCACTTTTTCACCGAAATAGCATGGACGAACACGATTTGAGAGAAATGCTTAGCGATCGACTGAACCACACCACTTTCCAACACAAGTTTCTTCCCGTCCCCGTGGGTGACTTACTTCGCCGGGCACTTATTTTCACTATGGAAAACCTTCGTACTTCTTCACTGAAGGATTTCATTCCAATCACACGCCGTAAAACTTCAATAAATCACCAAATTTTACAAAATTTCCTCAACCGCCGCGTATAATTGAGAATGTAAACAAAGTTCAATCCGTCGTACTGAAAATAAGCTTGTGTGCATCAATGTGTGCGCGAGACTCGACGTAAGCATACGGTTCCTTTGATTGTGTTGTTTTCGCTGTACTGTGAGCAAATGCCATAATTGTACGGTCAAAAGGAATTGTGTTCATATGTTCGGGCTGAATTTTGATAACGAACAATTAATTTTAAAGGAAATTAGTATATTCCATCATGCTGAAGGTATGGAGGGAGACGCCCGTAGATCTATATATTCTAGTAAAACATTTTATTATAGCGTTGATATGTTGTGTTTTAACCACTCAATACACACAGTGAGCCGTAAGTTGTGAGACGAATCTGGAAACTGATTGCGACGGAGTTGAAAACGATACGACGGATTGAGAATACGGTAAGATGCATTTTCTTTGCATTATTTCCAAAACGATATCAAGATTTATCAAAATGTTATTGTACAATGCTAAAGCCGTTTTGAGAATGAACTGTTTGGCATCGATTTGTATCAGCATCATTCACTGCAATACTGGGAAAATTGCAGTTCTCACTGATCAATGCTTAATACGATGAATACTAGCACATCACCCTACTCATTGAACACAGATGAGAAGCAGGCTCTGTCCCAGTGAGGACGTAATGCCAAGAAGAAGAAGTAGGCTGATTTAGCCATTGTCCACGAAGTTGAATGCATAGGCGAAGTCAACATTGGTTATTGATTATTATGCCTTTAAATCTAAGGATTCCCCTCGAATTGTGCCTGAACCAAAACAGCAATAACATTTCGAAGTAATATTCACAAAACAATAGTTACCGCTACCCATCGCGATAACATTAGATCCAGTCGCTTCCAATAAATTACTTGCAACTTTTCAGACATAATGCACCGTGACAGAGAGTGCTCAATAATACACCCGGCAGACCTCCAGCCGTGGAAAACTTCTGGCACCAGCTTCACTGTGTGGGGCCTTCAAAAACAATACACCCGACCGACAGACCTAGGCTCTATACTTACTGTACACCAGAGTTTGTGCTCTATCGCTATCGTGTATTCTGCATCGGGAACTCCAACTGCACAAATACCGCATCTCATCGCCCGGAGTGCAAGTCAAGGCAGCCAGCCAGCCAGCCAGCGAGAGTAAACGATTTATTTATGAACAATGTAACATTTTATTTCACTTCACCATTTAGGTATGCCATATCCGTCGCTTGAAGTCCGGGATCGGGGCGAGGCTCCGGAAAGCTGGAAACACAAAATAAAAATAATGTAATATGTATGTAGCGTGCGGGGCCCTAAATGCGATATTTATGTAGAAAACTCTCCCACAGAGCACAAAACGAGCAAACGTTTCACTGCTGCCGTGTGTCTAGCAGTACGAACTTGGGACAAAGCCGATTTTTCGGTGTGGTGTCGTGCCGAGAATGGAGCAGTTTTTTAATGAATATAATTTATAGGCGTTTTTGTTTCGCCATCCGTTAGCTGCAGCCCTTCTGGCATCCATTGCTGACTGGACGGGGGCTCGGAAGCATTCGGGTTGATGTTTCTCGGTATAAAACTATGGATTACATGGAAGTTTTGAAAGTTAGATGGCTACAAACATCCTATTAACGCCACCCACTTAAGGGATCTAGCTACTGCTTCATTATGGTGATTAAAAGTTAAGATGGAATTCCATTGGGACTCAACACAAAATGTCAAAAAAAAACACCTACCTTATACCGTGACGTCACGCCATTGCCGGGCGTATTGTAGAGCTCTATCTTCATCGGTCTTGGGCGATACTTCTCCAACTGCCCGAACGTTTATGGTCGACAGGTCCTGTTCCACTGCCCGATTCCGGGCGAATACACGAGTTTGTTCGAATTTCACTGGGAACTTCGATAGGGGGATAGACTGCACTGTAGTAAACATCTAAACAGATAACACTTAATCAACAATATAACGCCCATGCTCGTCAAATCGATACGCACTTGATCCGCCCACCTAGCTTGCTGCGCTCCACGCCTTATTGTACCAACCGGATCCGAAGCGAACACCATCTTTGCAGGGTTACTGTCCGGCATTCTTGCAATATGCCCTACTCATCGTATCCTTCCAGCTTTGGCCACCTTCTGGATACTGAGTTCGCCGTAGAGTTGGGCTAGCTCGTGAGTGTACAGGCCACCTTTTCAAATGTTCGGCCGACAATGTCCATATCATCCGCGAACAAAACAAATTGACTGGATCTCGTAAAAATCGTACCCCGGCTGTTAAGCCCGGCTCTCCGTATAACACCTTATAGCACAATATTGAACAACAGACACGAAAGTCAGCTTGTAGTCCTCGATGGGATTTAAACGAACTGGAGTATTTGCCCGAAACCTCCACACAATTTTGCACACTTTCCATCGTCGCTCTTATCGTCTCGTGAGCTTCCCGGGAAAGATGTTCTCGTCCATGATTTTCCATAGCTCTACGTGGTCAATACAATCGTATGCCGCCTAGAAATCGAAGAAAAGGGTAGGGGTTTGGACCCTGGTATTCACGACATTCTTGGAGGATCTGCCGTACAGTTAAGATCGGTTCTTTTGTCGATCGGCCGTCAACGAAACCGGCTTTATAACCTTCCCACGAACTCGTTTACTACAGGTGACAGACGACGGAAGATAATCTGGGATAATACTTTGTAGACCGCATTTAGAATGGTGATCGCTCGGAAGTTCTCACAATCTAACTTGCCGCCTTTCTTGTAAATGGGGCATATTACCCCTTTCTTCCACTCCTCCGGTAGCTGTTATGTTTCTCAGATTGTGCCTATCAACCGATGCAGACAAATGGCCAGCCTCTCCGGGCCCATCTTTATGAGTTCAGCTCCGATACCAACCTTACCAGCAGCTTTATTGTTCTTGAGCTGGTGAATGGCATCCTTAACCTCCCTCAGAGTGGGGGCTGGTTAGTTTCCATCGCCCGCAGTACTGACGAAGGCATTTCCTCCGTTGTTCCGTAATTCATTGCCTGTGTTTTCAGCGCCATTCAGGTGTTCGTCGAAGTGCTGCTTCCACCTTTCGATCACCTCAAGCTCGTCCGTCAAAATGCTTCAATCCTTATCCCTGCACATCTCGGCTCGCGGCACGAAGCCGTTGCGGGATGCACTGAGCTTCTGATAGAACTTGCGTGTTTTTTGAGACCGGCACAGCTGATCCATCCCCTAGCACTCCGTCTACACTAGACGGCCTTTTTTTTCTCCCGAAAGAGGCGGGTCTGCTGTTGCCGTTTCCGTCTATAACATTCCACGTTCTGCCGGGTCCCTTGCTGCAGCATGACCGCCCGCGCTGCATTCTTCTCCTCTAGAATCTGGCTACATTCCTCGTCGAACCAATAGTTCAGTCCAGTCCGTCCCACGTACCCGACGTTGCTCTCAGCTGCATCGTTGATGGCTGCCTTCATTGTTCTCCAGCAGTCCTCAAGAGGGACTTCATCCAGCTCACCCTCTTCCGGTAATGAAGCCTTGAGGTGCTGCGCGTATGCCGCTGCGACATCCGGTTTTTTTAGCCGCTCTAGGTCGTACTGGGGCAGCCGTCGGTACCGTACGTTGTTAACGACGGAGAGTTTTGGGCGCAGTTTAACCATCACGGTCCTGACGTCGATAATGTCGGAGAAGTGCCGTCCATCAATCAGAACGTGGTCGATTTGTGATTGTGGTGATCCCCAGATATCAGTAAGGAAACTGTGCTGGAAGTAGGTGCTACGAATAGCCATATTCGGCGAAATCAATAAGTCGTAGGCCGTTTTCGACAGCGGGTGGGCGTTGAACTTTCCAAAAGTCTGTCTGAATTCCTCCTCCTGGCTAACCTTAGCGTTTAGATCTCCTATTGCGATTTTGACATCGTGGAGTGGGCAACTGTCGTACCCGCGTTCGAGCTGCGCGTATAAAGCGCGTTATCAGCATCGGTGCTTCCGGTGTGGGCTGTGCACGTTTATTATGCTGAACTTGAAGAACCGGCCTTTAAGCCTCAATTTGCACATTCTTTCATTGATCGGCCACTACCCGATCACGCGCATCTGCATATTACCCATCACTATAAAAGCTGTTCCCAGCTCGTGTGTGTTGCCGCAACTCTGGTAGATGGTATGATTACCTCTAAACCTTCGCACCATTGATCCCTTCCAACACACTTCTCGCAACGCTACGATGCCGAATCCACGGTCCTTCAGCACGTCGGCGAGTATGCGTGTGCTCCCGATGAAGTTGAGAGATTTACAGTTCCACGTACCGAGCTTCCAATCGCTAGTTCCTTTACGTCGCTGTGGTCTTCGCCGAATGTCCCGGTTCGTAATCTCTCGTTGATTATTCGTTGCTTGATTTTTTTACGGCTGGCTTGCAGGGCCTGACACCAACCCCGGAGGATCATTCCCCCGGAGGACCATCGTGCGCAGTTAAGCTTAGAGTCCTTCCCTGGCACTCGGACGATGATCAACCGCCCCTGACATGGGGAACAGACGTTGTTGTGAGCAGCTCTAACATGGAGTACAGACAATCCAGGTTTGCACAAGCGAAAGCAAACCCTCCTTCCTTTCAGTATACGACCAGAGTTGCCACCGGGGTTATGGTTGCCCGATCTACCCTAAGGTTACTCGTTTCCCGGCCAGTACCGCGAGGAGATAGTGATAGGAGTTGCTGGCCAAGAGGCTAAGGACCACAAAAAAGGGGTCTATTTTATTCCTGCAGGTACGCGAAGTACTAATGGTACGCCATGCCCAGCCATTTACCGTGCCGAAATCGCAAGCTCATCATATAATAATCTATGACATATAAATAAGGTTATGATCCAAGGAGCCATATTATATCTCAGTAAATAAGGCAGCGGTTAAACGTCGAATGTGTGATCTCGTGCATTGGTCCGTAGTGGAATCTGCGAAAACGCGTATGTACCTTCGAATAATTTAAATATCCGTATCTTAATACTCACACTACTATAGCTTGTCTGCACAACACAACATAATGTTTTTTTTTATTATAGCACAACCGCCATAATGATCAAACAGAAGGGAAATTCAGTGCCAAGAGGTCCTTCGAGAGAGTGCACAACCGCACTCAATCAAAAGCCACCAGAGACGGGAGAGGAGCAAGAGCGTCCGGAAGAATACTGCTGGGGCGGTTACCATCCGGTCAAACTAGGAGACATGCTCCAGGAGCGGTATCAAATAATTCGGAAGCTAGGCTGGGGCTACTTTTCTACGGTATGGCTCAGTTGGGATCCGGTTGAGAAACGGTACGTTGCGTTAAAAATTGTCAAATCGGAGAAGATTTACACCGAGACGGCAGAGGACGAGATCAAAATTCTCAAAGCAATACGAGATGCAGATCCGGGCGATCCGAAACGAAATAAGATTATTCAACTGTTTGACGATTTTCGCATAACCGGTGTGAATGGTACTCATGTTTGCATGGTGTTTGAGGTACTGGGCTATGAACTTTTGGAACTGATTGCGAAAAGTAACTACCGAGGCATTCCACTTCCAAATGTTAAATCGATTGTTCGCCAGGTTTTGGAAGGATTGGATTATCTGCATTCGAAATGCCATGTGATTCACACAGACATCAAACCGGAGAACATTCTGGTCTGCGTAGACGATGAATACTTTCGCAATTTAGTTGTCGATCCTTCGAAACTACGTGAAGAGCTATGTCCAACGACCGAAGATACCGATGAACACCAAACTGATGTTGAATCAATTGCCCTTCAGATAGGAGAGCTACAAATTGGCAGCACTGGTGGTCCTTCAGTTCAAAATAAAACTGAACATGGAAACGGAGATATGGCCAAATCTGCGAATGTGGAACCATGCACAACAAGCAGTACCGATGACCTAAGCAAAAATATCCCACACTCATCCAATGAGTACGCTCCCTTATCTCAATCAACCAACAATTCCTCAAGTAAAGATCCGGCATTGACTGTGTGTGACATCCAGGTTAAGATCGCCGATTTGGGAAACGCATGCTGGATCGACAAGCACTTCACCGAAGACATCCAAACCCGTGAGTTCCGCTCGCTGGAGGTGATCATCGAGTCCGGTTACAACACTTCGACCGATATCTGGAGCGTGGCTTGTATGGCTTTCGAGTTGGCCACCGGAGAACATCTGTTCGATTCGGTAGACTCCGGCAGGGATAGTGGTTCTGAGGATAGCGATGACGACGGCTGCGATGATGTTCACATAGCTTCCATGATTGAGCTGCTAGGGCCCATACCGAAGAAGATCGCCTTGTCCGGTGCTAAATCTAAGGACATTTTCAACGCGAAGGGGAAATTGCGAAGCTTTAAGGACATCAAGCCATGGAGTTTGAGTGATATGTTGCAGGAAAAGTATGGATGGGATCAGCAGGATGCAGAGGATTTTGGTGATTTTCTAAGACCGATGTTGGAATACGATGCGAAGGAGCGGGCAACTGCGGCTATTTGTCTTGACCATCCGTGGTTGCAGGATTTCGAGAGGTAGAGGGTTTACGAAGAATCGAATAAAACTGGTTTGCGTTCAAGCGTTATGTTTATTTATTTATTTATTTATTTAGGTTTACATCAACAGACTATGTATAGTCCCAATGATATTAAAAATAAAAACAAAAATACATATTGCACGTTCAGATGCATCTGTTGCAGGATAGCTTCGCAATCGATTCTTCCGTTTAGAGTATCGACGACGGTTAAAGCTCTACAAACGTCTCTTCGAATTCGCAAAGGTTGCAAGTAGTGGCAGCGGCTCTCGTAACTCGGAAGGCGTAAAGGGTCTCTCCAAGATACCCTTCGAAGTGCAAAACGAAGAAATCTCCGTTGAACTGATTCGATTCGCTCGCATCCGTTGTTGTAGTTCGGACTCCAGACCGCAGACCCATAATCCAATGTTGCTCGAACGAGGGAACAGTATAACGCTATCAGGCAATAGATGTCGGTAAAGTTCTTTGCAGTTCTAAAGACGAAGCCAAGCGTTCTTGATGCTTTATCGACAATATAAGCGATATGATGGGAGAATGTCAGTTGCGAATCCAACAGAACACCCAAATCCTTAATGCACTGCACTCGTTCGATTGGCGTATCAAAAATGCTATACTCGAAGATTATCGGCTGTTTCTTCCGTGAAAAGGTGATTACGGAGCACTTTGACGGATTGACGACTAGTCGGTTGAGATCACACCATCCAGCGAAGACGTATATACACAGTAATCCAGCTCAGTTATTTTTCAATATGGAATCAATGGAATTGTTACTGATATAAAAATTATTTTACAACTCTAATGGGGGATTTTTTGAATATTGTAAACATGGATCAAATCACTAACACAGACAAGCAGACATAACACTCTCGATCGTATCCATCGCCTATTCAAACTACTGCATAATATGGTTATCATACATCGAAATCATTTATAATCAAGGAAAATATAATTTCAAGTTGGTGAGAAGATTACAAACCGAGGGTGAGTTAGGAGCACAATCAGACCCATGAATGTGCAATGTGGATTAGTATATGGGAAATGCCATTGACGGTTTTTAATCTTCTACGACAACAGGGCGAGTGCACCGAGTTGCGGATAGAAGCAAAGGGCGATCAGTAGCATCCACTTAAATAATAAGACAAAATGCCGTTCTTTGACTAGGTGATGTTATGTGATCTCCTATGGTGTTGTAGTACTATAAAGTTCTCACTCTCTGGGAATTCTGGCCTTGATATTAGTTTTTCAGTTAAGTAATAAATCTGATAACATCAATTTTCTATATTTGACAAGGTTTTGAAGAAAATCAATGAGTGAAAGAACTACTCATTAAATGAGCCACATCAGCTAAGTCTATACATAGAGTAAAGTGGGGCAAAAGTTCGAGTGGGGCAAGAGTTTCTTTTTAAGATTTCTAGCTCAAATCAAATCAAAACTTAGAAATGTCATGGTGGTTTGAATGCTATTCAAGTAAGAGACTTTCACTCCAAATATCATAAAAATCGATTGAGATTTGGAAAAATTATGGCTATTTGTTGTTTTTCGACGTTAATATTGTAATATTTGGTCAAACTTTCGATGCATGGAACCATATGAAGATAAAATATTTTTCAATATTTTATGTAAGGGCGTTTCTAGGCCAATCATAAGGATGCTTTGACGTGTATTAGTTTTTCCATAAATAGTTGGAATCAATTTTTGGCCCATAGCAGGGCAAAAGTTCGAATCTGCGGGGCAAAAGTTCGACCCATGTATAAACCCACGGAAAATTTTTCAAATTTCCTGAAATCTACATATCATCTTCAAATTTAGCGAAATTTGCCTGATCGTGCGAAAAATGTCACAAAAATTTTACATTTTCAATTAGTTTTGCGAAAAACTGCTATTTTTTGGGTGTATTACAATTAACCCTGTTTTGGGCATTTTTGATGAAAATTTAGTGTGTATTTTTCGGCAAACATAAGTTTACGGCTGGTATAAAGTATGCCTGGCATAAAAGTATTGATATTTTGTCTTTTAGCCAACGAACTTTTGCCCCACACATGTTGAAGGTTCGCTGTATGGTATTTGTTTTGTTTCATCTGCTATTATTTTCCTGGAAACTATGATTATACCACTAAGGTCGAACTTTTGCCCCACCTTACTCTATACAAATGTTACGTCATAGGGTCCTGGTGAGAGTTTGATATGTATGGTTATAGTTAATTCTTATCTAAATGGGGTATTACAAGACCACGCGGACAATTTCAAAACAAATTATATTTATACATCGGTTTTATTAACCAAAAGGCTCAGCTATGCTGTAAAACCATTCCTTAGCAAATACTCATTAGTATTATCATGTAACAAATGTAACGCAAGAGTGGGTGTGGTTGGGCTCTTAATACCCCCATTGTCAAAAGCAAACAATTAGTGTGACAATTGTTTGCTTTTGACAACGGGGGTATTAAGGAGAAGATGAATAGATGCCGGGCTTTAGTTCTATGGTAGTACAGATCTGGAGAGCAGGACAGCCACTCAGGCTGAGGGTTTGATCGATTTGTCATTCGTTGATGACCATTTCGTCAGGGTTTCGGCGTGAGTGGTTGGTTGGTTCTTTGGGTTTGTGCTTCGGTTCATCTTCACCTTAAATTGACTTCAAAGACCTTGGGAGGCAAAAAATCATTTCTGGTGTTCAACAATTAGTTACACAGGTAGTTTACTTGATTTTTTTTTGTTGGCGTTTGGACGACAGGGTGGATTTTGATTTCTGTAACGACAAACAACAATTAGGATGTAGATGTTTTTAATTAAACATCTCTCATGTCGCTATTCTAAGTTTATTTCTCAAATTTCTTAGATGTTATCAGCGGATTTCAGGTTTCTTTCATATTTTCTATTTGTTAAAAATACTATTTCAATATTGAATTACTGTGATCGTAGGCTTCGAAATAGTCAAAAGAATTTTTTGACCTTCGGATTTTATTGTGTCAAGTCTATCCCATTTACCTAACACCCAAGCCAATCCAATTTTCCTTCTCCCATGGCGTCTGCGTGGTCAGCATAGACTATTCAGCCATTACCAAACGCTGCAAAATAAAAATATTTGTTTTATTCAATTTCTATTCCATATCCATTTTTCTTCATATCTTCCTCCGATTTCTGCTTTCTAACGTCCTCAGGAGCATCGAATTTATGATGAGCTATGAAAAACTGGATCCCCGGAGGCTGCCGGAAGGCTGCTAATTCGATTTATTCGTGTTGTTCGGAATTTGAATCCAGGTGATCGGAATATGAGACAGAATCAACACAGTGTTCGGCATTTGAATCAAAATGTTATTCCATACTTTTACGTAAAAACAATACTATAACTAATTAAATCAACATTATTATCGGTACACCCACCAGCTAACAGTATGGTTTTGCGAAGAAATAAAAATTTACACAAGTATCAGCTAATTTATGTCAATCAGATGCATTTGAAATCACTGCTGGCCTTAAGTGTTCGGAATATGAGTCAAAACGGTACCTCGAGATCCTTATGATATGCAAAGAACCGATCTTCAGCAAAGTTGTTCAGCATTTCATGCATCTTTGGATCTACATGAGATAGAAGGTTCGAATATTCAGCAAGTTTTTTTTTTTGCTAGGTGGCGCTGATGAACATGTAAAATATAACATTTTAAGCAAGTTCTATCTTGTGATCCACATGAGATAGAAAGTTCGAGTATTCGGTAAAGTTGTGCAACAGGTCAAGGGCATCCGAAAAGCAAATATTTTGATTCGAAATTTTGCCGCTAGGTGGTGCCAGAGAGCATGTGAAATTGAGCGTGCTAAACAAGTCCTCTCCTGTGATTTACACGAAATAGAAAGCTCGAGTCTTCGGGAAAATGGTTCAGAGTGTCATAGACATCATACCTTTAAAGTCAAAAAATAAAATCTTGTTGGTGCCACTAGTAAACAAATAAAGGATTCAAGCGAATTATATCTTCTTATCCAGATAAGATAGAAAATTAGAGTCTTGAATATCCAATTATTTAAGCCCAAAACACTAGGAAATGAAGTGAATCAGGACTAAATCACTGTAATATGAAGTGGATCAGACCTAAAACCATTCAGGCGAACTTACATGATTTGTTAAAAATCAGGTAGACTAATCCAGATTTTTTTGAAAATAAAGTGAATCAGTCTAGAATTATTTAAACATGAAGTGAATCAGACCTTTATCATTAGAAAATGAAGTGAATTAGTCCTAAACTATTTGAAACACATGAATCACTGGAAAATGTAGTTAAACAAAAATGAATAACAGAACTTGAATTGAATTAGACCTGAATCACGTGAATATGAAATAATTTAGACTCATAAAGTGAATCAGACCTAAAATTGAGTAAATTAGTCCTGAATTTCTCAAATATGGAGCAAATCAGACCAGAATAACTAAAATATAAATTAAATCAAGCTTTAAACACTAGAATACAAAATACATCAGACATGAATCACTTGTGAATTAATAAATCAGACCTGAATCATTCAAAAATGGAGCGCATCAGTAACGATGTCCTCAACTATGAAGTAAATCAGACCTGAATCTCTAGAAAATGCAGTCAATCGTACCTGAAACACTTGAATAGAAAGTGAATCAGGCATGAAATATGAAGTAAATCAATTCTAAATCATTTGAATGTGAAGTGAATCAGACATGAATTTGACCACACTCGATCATAAAGTGAATCATAAAATGAATCATGCTTGAAACACTTTGGATATAAAGAGTTTCTGACTTGAAAACTTTGAATATGATGTACATCAGGCATGAATCACTCGTACATGAAGTAAAACATACCCGTATACGTAAAAGATGCATCAGATCTGAAACATTTGAATATGCAATGGATCAGACCTGAATCACTTGAATGTGATATGATTTATGATTCTTAATCACTTCCACTTCCAAATGCCAAAAGCCAAAGATGATCAAAAGATCAACAAAATAACAGCCAACCCTCCATAACTTGATGTTCCATATCTCAAAAAAGTGTTGAAGGACAAGAATAAAAGTTGGAACTCAGTAACGTTAGTGATGTGCGGATTTCTTTGGTTGTCTGAACAGCTTTGTCGAAGACTCGAACTGGCTATTTCATTAGGATCACAATACAGAAGTAGCTTAAAATTCATTCACCATGTTCACTACCGCCATTTAGTTACAAAATTACAAGCTAAACTGTTTACCTTTCGGATTTCCTTGACTTTCTAACAACTTTGCCAAAAATTTGAACATTTTTCCTTATCAAAAATATGAGATAGAACTTGTATGTAGTTAAAAAAAATATATGAATCAATCTGCTTTCCGGATGCCCTTGATTTCCTAAACAACTTTGCCGAAGGCTCGAGCTTTCAATTTCGTCTGGTTCCCAAGATAGAATTTGTTCGATTAAATATGCTTACTAGTGCTACCTAACGGCAAAATTAAAAACCAAACTGTTTGCTTTTCGGATGTCCTGATCTTTCTATCTCATTTGTATCAAATGATTAAACTAGTTAAGAATGCTCAATTTCACGTGCTCACGTGCTTGAACTTTACAATCAACTTTGTCGAAGACTCGAACTTTCTATCTCATGAATAAGATGATGAGATCGATGCTCATTTTTATCTACACACTAGCGCTACCTAGCGGCTAAATTTTGAATTGAAATACCTGTTTTCTGGATGTCCTTGACATCCTGAATAACTTTGCCGAAGACATGAACTTTCTATTTCATATGGATCACGAGATAGAACTTGCTTAAAATGCTCACTTTTACATGTTTACTAGCGCCACCTAGCGGAAAAATTGCGAATGAAACTGTTTGTTTTCCGAATTCCTTGAGCTTCTGAATAACTTTACCGAAGATAGCACCATTATAGGTCATCAGCATCTCGAGGTATAACATCATTAATGCTCCTGTTTTGAGGTTATGCTAAACTTTTTGGGGGGTTATTCAATATTACGGTGAGTGTTGCAGTACTTTTTCAAGCTAGTCCGTATTTGTGGCGGGAATGTACCTCCATCTTTCCAACGATTGCACATCTGCTAGTCAAACTTACGCAGCGTAAACAAATACACATTGAACAAATTACACTTAACTTTCAATAGAAAACCTCGTTACAGCCATTTAAAAGTTGTACAATTTGATTCCGTACACCCTTTAGGTTAATGTGCTAATATCTTTCGTATAAAGCTTCGATCAGAGAGAACCTGCCATTTTTCCAGTATTACAGTGAACGATGCTGCTGAAAACAGATGCCAAATAATTCTTTCTCAAGACGGCTTTCGCACTGTGCAATGAGGTTTTCAGAAATCTGGATCGTTTATCGTAAAAGATGCAATGAACTAATTACTTACCGTTGCCTCTATTCGTCGTGTCCATTTTCATTTCGGTCGGAATCAGTTTTGATTCGTCACACAACTAACGGCTCACTGCGATATAGTGGTTGATGAGTGTGGAAATTACAACACTTCATCGTTATAGTAAAATGTTTCACTAGAATATCTGGATCTACGTGTATGTCCCTCAATTTCTTCAGCATGACGAAAAATGTATTGGGGCCATCAATCACGTATACACACAATTCCATACTGTCATTCACAGTGCAGCGAATAGACCACAATAAAAATGTTTTTTACGCCGCACATTATATGCGGTCGTTGAGAGAATTTCTTAAAATTTTGTAAGTTTTAAAAGTTATGCGGGTTGTGGTTGGAATGAAATCCTTTAGTGAAGATATACGAAGGATTCCTATAGTGTAAATAAGTGTCCGGTGAAGTAAGTCACACGAGGGGGCGGGAGAAAATTTGAATCATAATGTGACGTGGCGCAGTCGATCGCCAATCAGATTTCGCTCGCTACGTCTTCGTCAATGTCATTTCAGTAAAAATGTGCAAAGGTGGTAATTGAACTAAATATATTTTTCGAAACAGTCTTATTGCATTTTGGGGTACAGGTGGATGAACCATAACAGCTTTCACAAAATTACACTAGAAAAATGATTCTATGTTGCAGATAAGTTTGAAAATCTGCCACTGTGAAACATTTCAAGTTTGATACGACGAATAATAGCGCTTACGACTAAGTTGATTGAAGCTTTATTGAAATCTTGAAGCTTTTTCAAACCCAAAATCGAAGCATTGATGGGGCAAGTACTTCAATATTTTCTCAAATCTAAAAAAAAATTTCTACGGCAACCCATAGGTACTTTTAGTTTTTTCTCATATTTTTCCGCATCTGTTGAAGCAACGTAGAGACATAACTATTTGGGCATTTTCATGATTCACTTTGGCATGGGAGTTTTCTCAACTGAATCTTCGGAGACTTTGCAATAAGAAGCACTTCAATACGATGCATATTATGGCCAAATATGAGCTCAATAGCTTTCAAAAAACCCCACTGCCGAAGTGAATAAAAAGTGTAAAGAATAGAATCCGGCTCCTAGGCTTCTCAGCGTAGTGTTCTAAGAGCAGTTCTACAGTTATTAACTGACAGCTTTTTTTTGCCAAAGTTGCTATTTTCGCATTCGGATATTGTGTGGCAGGTACGAAGATAACCAGGGAAGTTGAGAAAACTTGCATTACAAAAAGATCCTGGACCGACCGGAAATCGAACCCAAACACCTTCAGCATAGCTTTGCTATGTAGCCGCGGACTCTAACCACTCGGCTGAGGAAGGCGCCGTTAATGACATTACTAAATTTGGAGTCCTCGGAAATGTACATTAATAATAACATGCCACTCTCAAGCTACACGTGTTGGAAGCCTGTACAATTTAGATTTGTTTCCGCTATCAAAGTCGAGGAATTTTGAATATATGTTAACCTTTCAGTCGTCGCGCGAATTTTTGTAATGCGAGTAGTCGCGCGTTGTACTTTGTACAACACCCTTGGTTTTGCGAATATCCCAGGAGTCTGACCACTTAGAAAGATGACGTCTTTGGCAAAATTGTTCAGTAGCTTAAGGGCTATTTTTATTATAGCCCAGAAATTCGGGATTTTGCCACTAGGCGGCGCTAGTGAGCATGAAACTTTTGTTTCTCAGATCTAATGATCCTGACCCAGTAGCGCAACCAGGATTTGGCTCTAGGGGGGGTTTTGTGAATTTCAAAATACTCTTTGAGAAGATATTTTCTGACAAAAAATCGAATTGATGAATTTAAGTAAGTTTTTTTTTTGCATAATAAAATAAATTAGGCAATTGCAATACATGCGCGTGATGCTATTCAACCGCTATATTTTGAAATTTTTCAACAATATAAATGACTTCGATTATTAAGTGCAGCAATTTGCAATACAAATCATTGCCCCTATTGTTGTAGAAGGTGAAAAGTTAATCAAGATTGCAAAACTAAACTGCCAGAAGAAGACGAATTGTCACATCTTACAGAAATGGCAATCTAGAAAATCGAGTAAAAAAGTCAAAAATGAGTTCTGCTTTCATTGTGAATATTTTATTTGCAAATGTGTGATAACACCCTAAAAATTTTAAATCTTAAAATTACATTTTGTTTTTGGAAGACTTAGTACATAATACGATTGTTTCAATAGTTTAGTGGGACGCCAATGCATTCATATTTTTAATGGACAAATCCAAAAATTTTAAATTAACACCCTATGTATTTTTTACGATTTACTTAAAAAATAGAATGTAATTATTGATTCATATCTACAAAATCACATCATTGTTGAAATTCCTAATGGTGGCGAATGGTTCAACCGGGAGCTAAATTCAATAGCATTCGCAGATTTGTTTTTCTCTCTAATCTTTAAAAATCAAGGAATTCATATGCTCTGGAGATCGCAAACTTTGGCAAAATGCTGAGGCAACTGTAAGAATTTTGATATTTAAGATACTGCATCAATAAAAAGATTCCAATATATCTGAAGGTTGTTCAAACTGCTGACTCAACGCTTTCAGTTTGATTAAAAAAGGCCTGATTTTTTTGTTATTCATTAGCTTTTTATAGCAGTAATTACCAGATAATTTTATTTTTATCAAACTCCATGAAGAGTTTACGAAAAAAAAACAACAACTTTGAAGAATAAATCTGTTAAAAATACTGACATTAAAAGTGTTCATACGAACCAAACTAAGTTACTGCTCTATATATGCTCTATATATACTCTATATATAACTATATAACTATAGTTGTATGATGTGTAGTGTTGAATTTCAAAAATATACTTGGAAACCTTATAATTTTTCGGCTCTGGGGGGGCTTTTGACCCCCAAAACCCCCCCTTGGTTGCGCCACTGTCCTGACCACTTAGAAAGATGACGTCTTCGGCAAAGTTGTTCGGTAACTCAAGGACTATCATTGTATGAGCTAGTTGATTCAAAATTTTGCCACTAGGCGGCGCTAGTGAGCATAAAACATTTGTTTCGCAAATATCTCAGGAGCCTGATCACTTAGAAAGATGGTGTCTTCGGCAGAGTCGTTCAGTAGCTCAAATTCTTTCTTTGTTTAATCCTTAAAGTTCAAGATTTTGCAAAATAATGATAGTCCCTGAGCTTCTGAACAACTTTGCCGAAGGTGCCTGTCTAAAAAGTCGAGATCCTGCAGTATTCACAAAACAAAAATTTCATGCTCACTAGCGCCGCCTGGTGGCAAAATACCCTACTTCTTGGCTCAAATAATGATAGCCCTTGAGCTACTGAACTACTTTGCCGAAGACACTATATTCCTAAGTGATCAGGCTCCTGAGATATCTGCAAATAAAAGTTTTATGCTCACTAGCGCCGCCTAGTGGCAAAATTTTGAATCAACTAGCACGGAAAATGATAGTCCTTAACTTACTAAACAATTTTGCCGAAGACGACATCTTTCTAAATAGTCAGGATCCTGAAATATCTGCAAAACAAAAGTAAAACTTCCATGTCCACTAGTGCCACCTAGCGGTCAAATTCCGAATTAAATGAGGAACCATCAGATAGCGCTTTACCTCCAAAACAACTTTAATAAAGACCCCAAGTTTCCATATTATCTGGATTTTAAGATATGACGATTTCAAACTGTGGTTTCCTCGAACGCGTTCATTATTATGCGACTTCCATGTACATTTGTTGATTTTTCCGTATTATAAAGGGCCATACTGTAAATAAAAACTGTAGAGTATTGTTTTTAAGAAGATTCTTAAGGAATACATCTTGGTTTGGTGTCGATAGATATCTTTGTTGCAAAATGATAGCATATAAATCACAACTGTTGTACAAAGTACAACAGTGCGACAGCCCGAAGGTTAATTCAGATCCAGCTGTTTGACCATTTCCATGCTTTCGCTTCGTTCATTCTTCGTCCATCTTCGTGTTTAAAATTAAGAAGATTTTTGCAATTCTATTGAAAGCCACTCGAATAAATCCTTTAAAATCTTGTGGACTTCGTCATGTGTTGTATGCATTCTGATGTGTCGTGGAATCAGTTAGGCGGCGGGTCCCTGTCCCCACAAAAAATACACCAAAATATACTCAAGAATGTGCCTGACAACTTTGGATGCTGAAATGTGTCTAATAAATTATAATCCTCCACTAATTGGAAGGGCTAGTAATATACAAAAACATACTTATTCTTCCACAAACTGCAGTGTCCGAGGGAGAAGATTTTCACGGTAATGATCTGGTAAAGGGTTTCCCAGAAAGTATAGGCACGACTACGATAACGAGAATCACATATTTTTTTATTTTTTTTTTTCAATTAAATAAATATATTGATTTTTTTGTATTTTACCTTGGGGAATTTTTAATGCTGTCTGTAAAATGTGGTATGATAAAATAATCTTTGAAATTTTTGATTTTAGAAATTCTTATCTAACCAGCACAGACTCTACTTTTGTGTTTTGTTGGAACTTAATAGTCAGTGCTGAAGATGTTTATCAAATCCCTTCGATGTGGTGAGCTCAAGCACATTGCATGTGAGATATTATACAAGATTTTTTGTTTAAAGTTTTATTTGGATTTGTTAGAAAACCTTCGACAAAACGTTAAAATTCTTAAAACTTACTAGTGAAAAAGATATTGTATGTTCAAGCTCTTCATCAGTTCAATTATAATTGACTATAACTTATATGCACACTTCTAAGTATGCATATAAGTTTGAAATATTATAATCAGAAAAAAATGTATCGCATAAATTATCTCACTTCCCCAGCCAATTCGGGTTTACCAGTGCAAATCAAGCCAGTCCAGGTCTACTTTTTCAGTATTACGATGCATGCACTCGTACCTATGTAAGTTGAGCACCCATTTTGGTCAATCCTCATCAAAATTCAACAACATTTTCGGCTCAAACTGACACGCGCTTCCAAACGACGTCGTTGTTGGGTCACCACACTAGTCTCGCCAGGTTCCAGTTTGTATTTAGTTCTTGTTTTTTTTTCTCCACTCTGCTCAAACAATTCAAATCGCAATCAAGCATCAACTTGAATTGGATACTCCCTTCCCATATCAAATGTATCACCTTCGGCCCGGAACACCAGACGAAGATAATCTCGTTGTTGGTTGGCAGCATGTTTGCTTGTTCGTTCGTCTGTCCAACTCTACCTATGGAGCAGCAAATGTGTTGTCACAGACAAATAGATGTAACACTAAGAGTAAGTTTCTTTAACATCAATCGTCCAATTCATACCATCATCGTCTTTCGAACATTCTGCACGAAACGCTGGTGCAAATCGTCCAATTTGAAGAGATCCTTAAATAAGTGTTCCATGGAAACTTCGTCAGTGTTACGTCTGTTTGCCTGTGGTTTAATGTTACATGAGCCACGGTGAAATTCTCGTCGAGAGTAAGTATTCGGTGTCCCTGCGAGGATTTCTATTGGAAAAGTTACCTACTCTACTGCACGTCACACCGAGCCTTGTTCGCCTTCATTCAGCCATCTATGGCTTTTATTCCCAAGCCGTTCGTTCGGAATAGGCTCCCGGACGAACGTGATACCCCGAACAAGAGGCGATATTCAATGTCTTTTGTTCCGTGCCTACGGTTGGCCGGTGACGTGTCGTCTGAATTGCAACGACACAAAACAGCTTCTTGCAAATCCTCGCGTCGCCTCGTGCACTGGATCTTCCTGTATTTGGCACCGAGGCGAAAGAGGCGGTTGCTCCAGTTCCTGTAATGTGTGACACTGTGGGCCAGAAACCAAAATTTTGCCACAATCTTTCAGACGTTTTCATAAGGCAGCGTCTATTTATTACGTAACACTTAAAATGAAAATTTTCGGCTCTTCAACCTCCTTCGAAAGCGCTTTTTATTTAAAAAATATTTTTTTGTATGATACACTACACTACGAATTATTAATTTTAAATATTTTATTTTTTAAATCATATGGCATAACCGAACAAAGGTTTTATCATTGAGAGCATGTGATTGTAGATATACAATCACATGCTCTTACAAAGAGGGAATCGATTCATTTTAGAAACATTGTTTTCAGTTTTTGTCGTAAAGTTTTGATTTCTAGCCCATAGTGATGCATAGAGATACCCTCGTGGTCGCCTTTTGTATGTGGATCTTTTCTTCTTTATTGAAACTTGTCTATTCGTCCGTAGATGGGGAAACGTGTGTATAGAAATGGGTGCTTTGAATGAACCGATTCTTTTGGATTTTTTTTCAAATCCACAGAAAAATGAGAAGGGAATAGACAAACACGAGGCATATACTCAACGCTTTTCCTCAAGCTCCTAGACGACGACGTTGCAACGAGTCGATTCTGGTGCGCCTTCCGCGTTGTTATAGACAAGTGTCTTTTATTTCACCCGTCATCAATTTCTGTGCTCCGATTTCCAGGGGGTGAGATACCAGTATCTTTTACCGTCTTTACCCAAAGCATTCAATCAACCGTGATTGGAACCCCGAGCTTGTAGCTCTAGACACCGTTGGTAACGGAAGTTGAATCCCGTGCTATTGAATTAACACATCTTTGATTTCAAAAAGTGTTTCCATGCATCACTAGATCTACGGGAATATAATGTACGTTTTTTTGATCGAGTCCTACAAAGGAAGAGCAAGTCTCAAAAGCGACTGATGTTTTTTTCTATGGGTTTTTTATACTACCATCAATTATGAGGAAGTTGATCTGATGGAAGATGTAGAATTATATTTCGATAGATGTCAGTCATTGATGTATCGCTCGGAAAAGAACATTTTCATATTGCAAGTATACAATTGAAGTTTATGGCAAAATAGTTAAATGGAGTGATATAAATCAGCTAGCGTGGTAGAAGTCAAATACGTCGAACTGTTTGGCAGAAAAGTTATGCTATTATCAATGCGACTAAAAAAAAATGTACAAAAATCATTTGTACCAGCACCATTGTAATGTGTAATGTGTAGTATGTAAATCATAAAAGAGAACGTTTTAAACTATGCAACGAACGATAAGTCAAGCGTGTGCTAGAATAAGGGCGTAAGTCACATGGTCGATTTCTCTTCATCGATCCTCTCTTCTATGAATAAAGGTGACCAGTTTGTCAGCACTTTTTCACTTCAAACCGCTTGGTAGCGATGCAATCTTGCGTCCTGAGGTGAAAACATGCTGACACACTTGCACCTTGTCACTTTTATTCATAGAAGAGAAGATCGATGAAAAGAAATCGATCGTGCGACTTACACCCTTATTCTAGCACACGCTTGATATATACAACATAACATGAATTCATTCGTGCACGAGTTCACTTGACGTTTGAGCGGTGTCGAATTCACTCGTTGCCATGGTCACATAAATAACACGGCATCGCTAAAACGTCAAATAGTGAACCCGTGCATTGGTCCATGGTTGGAAAAAATGAAATTTGGCCAGAACTAGTATTATCGCCCTAATCGATTGGTTGGTAAATGGCTGGGCATGGCGTACCATTGGTACCTCGCGTACCTGAAGGAATAAAATAGACCCCTTTGTGCGGTCCTTAGCCTCTTGCCCAGCAACTCCTATCCCTACCTCATCGCGGTACTGGCCGGGGTACGAGTAACCTTAGGGAAGATTGGATATCCAACCCCCGGTGGGAACTTTGGTCGTATGCTGACAGGGAAGGGGGGGGTTTGCTTTTGCTTTTGCTTTTGCAAACCTTGAGCATTCGTACTCCATGTTAGGAGCGGCTCACAACAGCGTCTGTTCCCCATGTCAGGGGCAGCTGATCATCGTCCGAGTGCCAGAGAAGGACTCTAAGCTAAACTGCGCACTATGGTCCTCCGAACATTTAGGGGGAATGGTCCTCCGGAAATCTAGGGGGTTGGTGTCAGGCCCTGCAAGCCAGCCGTAAAAAAATCAAGCAACGAATAATCAACGAGAGAATACGAACCGGGACAATCGGCGAAGACCACAGCGACGTAAAGGGACTAGCGATTGGAAGCTCGGTACGTGGAACTGTAAATCTCTCAACTTCATCGGGAGCACACGCATACTCGCCGACGTGCTGAAGGACCGTGGATTCGGCATCGTAGCGTTGCAGGAAGTGTGTTGGAAGGGATCAATGGTGCGAACGTTTAGAGGTAACCATACCATCTACCAGAGCTGCGGCAATACACATGAGCTGGGAACAGCTTTTATAGTGATGGGTGATATGCAGAGGCGCGTGATTGGGTGTTTGCCGATCAATGAGTGATTGTTCAAGTTGAGGATCAAAGGCTGGTTCTTCAACTTCAGCATAATAAACGTGCACAGCCCTCACTCCGGAAGCACCGATGATGATAAAGACGCTTTTTACGCGCAGCTCGAACGCGAGTACGACAGCTGCCCAAGCCACGACGTCAAAATCATCATAGGAGATCTAAAGGCTCAGGTTGGCCAGGAGGAGGAATTCAGACCAACGATTTGAAAGTTCAGCGCCCACCGGCTGACGAACGAAAACGGCCTACGACTAATTGATTTTGCCGCCTCCAAGAATATGGCCATTCGTAGCACCTACTTCCAGCACAGCCTTTCATACCGATACACCTGGAGATCACCACAGCAGACAGAATCGCTAATCGACCACGTTCTGATTGATGGTCGGCACTTCTCCGGCATTATCGACGTCAGGACCTATCGTGGCGCTAACATCGACTCTGACCACTATCTGCGCCCAAAACTCTCCGTCGTTAACAACGTACGGTACCGACGGCTGCCCCGGTATGACCTAGAGCGGCTCAAGCAACCGGATGTCGCAGTGGCATACGCGCAGCAACTCGAGGCTGCATTACCGGAAGAAGGTGAGCTGGACGAAGCCCCTCTTGAGGACTGCTGGAGAACAGTAAAAGCAGCCATCAACGATGCAGCTGAGAGCAACGTCGGGTACGTGGGACGGAGGTTTTGAAGGTGAAGAATACAGCGCGGGCGGTCATGCTTCCACAAGGGACCCGGCAGAACGTGGAACGCCATAAATGGAAACGGCAACAGCAGACCCGCCTCTTTCGGGAGAAAAAACGCCGCCTGGAGGAGACGGAGTGCGAGGAGATGGAACAGCTGTGCCGTTCTCAGAAAACGCGTAGGTTCTATCAGAAGCTCAACGCATCCCGCAACGGCTTCGTGCCGCGAGCCGAGATGTGCAGGGATAAGGGTGGGAGCATTCTGACGGACGAGCGTGAGGTGATCGAAAGGTGGAAGCAGCACTTCGACGAGCACTTGAATGGTGCTGAGAGCACAGGCAATGAAGGACGGGACAACAGAGGAAATGCCTTCGTCCGTACTGCGGAAGATGGAAACCAACCAGCCCCCACTTTGAGGGAGGTTAAGGATGTCATTCACCAGCTCAAGAACAATAAAGCTGCTGGTAAGGATGGTATCGGAGCTGAACTCATAAAGATGGGTCCGGAAAGGCTGGCCATTTGTCTGCACCGGCTGATAGGCACAATCTGGGAAACAGAACAGCTACCGGAGGAGTGGAAGGAAGGGGTAATCTGCCCCATCTACAAGAAAGGCGACAAGTTAGATTGTGAGAACTTTCGAGCGATCACCCTTCTAAATGCGGCCTACAAAGTATTATACCAGATCATCTTCCGTCGTTTGTCACCTGTAGTAAACGAGTTCGTGGGAAGTTATCAAGCCGGTTTCGTTGACGGCCGATCGACAACGGACCAGATCTTTACTGTATGGCAAATCCTCCAAAAATGTCGTGAATACCAGGTCCCAACGCATCACCTTTTCATCGATTTCAAGGCGGCATACGACAGTATCGACCGCGTACAGGGTGTCCGCAAATTATCCGTACAAACTTTGAAGACATGTCTCTATACAATCAAGCATAATAAATTAAATTTTCTTGCATGGTTTCAACCATTGGCTTATTATATTCATAAGAAGAAAGTTTGACGCATTTCCGAACTCAATTATTTGTAAAACCAAGCCAATTGTGTAGAGGTGTCTTAAAGAGAGCTGTTTTTCGTGCTTTTTGACGGAAGAGAAATGTCCGTAGAACTCACTGGATTTGAACCGTATAATTTTCTATTTCCAGTCTAACTTGAAGCCACTAAACTGTAGGTTACTTCAAATAATAATAGAACATTTGGATTCATCTCTTTTAGATTTTAGGGATAACACATCTCCAGTATGACTAGCGGCCCTCAGGAAAATCGTCTCCGAAAAATTTAAATTTGCCTTTCTCAGTAACAAGCAATCAATTCGAAATTATTTAAAGTTGTATTTTGTGTTAGCATATAGGTGTATTATAAAAGGTACATGGACATTGATTTTTCATTGTTTTCAATGCGAAATCATCTTTCGCATATTTTGCTGTTCGGATAATTTGCGGACACCCTGTAGAGCTATGGAAAATCATGGACGAGAACAGCTTTCCCGGGAAGCTCACGAGACTGATAAGAGCGACGATGGAAGGTATGCAAAATTGTGTGAAGGCTTCAGGCGAACACTCCAGTCCGTTTGGATCCCAGCAGGGACTACGACAAGGTGATGGACTTTCGTGCCTGTTGTTCAATATTGCGCTAGAAGGTGTTATGCGGAGAGCCGGGCTTAACAGCCGGGGTACGATGTTTACGAGATCCAGTCAATTTGTTTGCTTCGCGGATGATATGGACATCGTCGGCCGAACATTTGAAAAGGTGGCAGACCTGTACACCCGCCTGAAACGCGAGGCAGCAAAAGTTGGACTAGTGGTGAATGCGCCCAAGACAAAGTACATGCTAGCTGGTGGGGCCGAGCGCGACAAGGCTCGCCTAGGTAGCAGTGCTACGATAGACGGGGATACTTTCGAGGTGGTCGACGAGTTCGTCTACCTTGGATCCTTGCTGACGGCTGACAATAACGTTAGCCGTGAAATACGGAGGCGTATCATCAGTGGAAGTTGGGCCTACTATGGCCTCCAGAAGAAGCTGTGGTCAAAAAAGATTCACGCCCGCACCAAATGTACCATGTACAAAACGCTCATAAGGCCGGTAGTCCTCTACGGGCACGAAACGTGGACGATGCTCGAGGAGGACCTGCAAGCACTTGGAGTCTTCGAACGTCGGGTGCTTAGGACGATCTTCGGCGGTGTGCAGGAGAACGGTGTGTGGCGGCGAAGGATGAACCACGAGCTCGCCCAACTCTACGGCGAACCCAGTATCCAGAAGGTGGCCAAAGCTGGAAGGATACGATGAGTAGGACATATTGCAAGAATGCCGGACAGCAACCCTGCAAAGATGGTGTTCGCTTCGGATCTGGTTGGTACAAGAAGGCGTGGAGCGCAGCGAGCTAGGTGGGCGGATCAAGTGCGTATCGATTTGTCGAGCGTGGGGCAGAACTGAGGATGGAGAGAAGCGGCTACGAACCGAGTATTGTGGCGTGAAATTGTTGATTCAGTGTTATCTGTGTAGATGTTAACTAAATAAATGAAATGAAATGAACGATAGTGAGGAAACCGCTTATAACAGTATGTTTTTGTTAAGTTTAAAGTTGCTTGAGTGAAAACGCAAAAGTTCCTTCAAAGTAAACAGTGGAACGTACATTTAACTTGACAGTTGCTTGAGATCTTCCTCGGAAATCGATTGGAACTTTTAAGTTTCCAAGAGGTCTGTTTTGTACTCTACGCAGCTTAAAGTTTTGCATAAGCATGTTTAAACTAAAGCAGCTAGAAAGCTCTGCTTTGAAGTTTAACCGAAGTTTTTGGAATATGCATGTGGAATATGAACTCTTGATTCTAGAAAGCAACATGCATACGATATTAGATGTGAAAAATTTTCACGTAAAATCAAATTGTTTGCGATAAAAATTTACGCGTTCGTTTAGTACAAATTTTAAGTCTTTTCAAATAGACGCTCAATAAAAACCAAAATCATTATTTATTCCAAAACATGCACCCAATCAAATGGGATTCCTTGACTTTGTTCGGGCATTTGCGTTTTTCCGTTTTAGGGCCTTGCTTTATTGAATATTCAACAGAATTGTAAAAGCGATTCTACGCATCCGGAGCAGCGGTCAGTACTCACAGTAGTAATGCCCCCATGGCCTACGATGTGAACCAACAACCGTACCAAATTATCACCCAGATTGTACTTTTCTCTCGTTGAATGCCGTCCCCTTGGTTGTGACACAACGAGCCACAGTCAGCCAGCATAGCGTGATGAGCATTCACCAGAAAATAATGATCACGGACGAGCATCGTCGAACACGAGATGTGAGAAAAGATTTATTTAATGACAGTTTCCTATCAATTTAAGCCCCATTCATTTAAATAGAGACACATGATGATCATTTTGTCGTGTTGTGCTCACGTCCGTTCGTCTTCCCCGCTCAAACCACAACTCCGAAATTGGCATCGCTGCCATCAACCAGCTCAGCTCTACTCTTATAGAGTATACTGTACGCTACACGAGAGCCAGTCTCAGTACGATGCCTTTTGCCGGCTTTTTGCCCGAGATGTGATTCGCATTCACACGTTCATTCCCATCGACCCGCCTTCACCCCCGTCACCACACCATCATTGTACGCTGCAGTGGAGCTCTCGATTGGGGCATTTCGCAGTGGTGCGCCTTCATACAAGACTCGGATGAAACTGAAAATGCGTCCCAAATCGAATAAAAAAAAATGATAATCTATTGTTTTTTTCGATACCTAATATCATCCTAATGAAATTCTTCTAGATAGTTTTTTTTATCCAATCGGATAAATTATGCTAACTTTTTCATTAAATTGGTTTGTAATGTAAATATGTGTACCTTACTAGAGTTATAAATTAAACTTCCTTTTGGTAATTTCATTAAATTTAAACTATGCTTTATTATAATATTTTTTTTTTAATCATTTATTCATTATTATTTTTATGTTTTATTATATTATAACAAAACATAAAAATGAAATTTTCACCTCCAGGGTCATAACATCATAAAAATCAAATTTCTATCGTCAAATTATGACTACGTTTTCGAGGTAATTGATGGTCCGGGACTTTTCGAGGCCACGGTTCACAATTGGAAGAACCTCCTGAAAATGCAGGTGGCCGCTTACCAACTCGATATCATCATCGAGTTTGTTAAGAGCGAGTTTGTTCCTTCATAGGCAACGCGAATATATCAGATGATATTATTCGATACGCGCTGCGAAAGAGGGAACTTTCCGAGGATGAATGCGTGGCGAAAAGACGCATGGTTTCAGTGGACCTACGTGACTGTCCTCCAGAGCGGAGAAACTGACACGAGCAAAGCTTCGCGTCAAGAGGACATAGCAACATTGGAGACGCCAACACCACGTCTAAGGCAAAGAAAGAGCCACGGAGTAGCCCAAACTGGCTAGGGCTAGGGCTCAAATGAACCATAGCAACCCAAGAGAAGTCACCCGAGTTGCTGCGATCGATAATCGATGTACACTTCCCGCATCATGCCACAACCCCATGGCCCCCAGCGTTGTATGCGGCAGATGAAGGAGAATAAGTGGCAAGGGTGACGAACGAAGAGCTGGCAGAACTCGTGAAATCATTCGCGTCAAATGACCCGATGATATCTCGAACGTTGCCCTAAAAGCGGAAGTCAATGCGGATCCGGACGTTTTCAGAACCACGATACAACGCTGCATAGATCATTATGATGTATGAAAGCGACAGATGCTACCCCCAGGTGACCCATCAGCGTATAGACCTATCTGTCTACTAGATACGACGGGCATGTTATTGAAGAGGTTGATCCTCAACAAGCTAGTACCGTATACAGAAGGTGCGGACGACCTGTCGCACAACCAGTTTGGATTCACGAAAGATAAGGTACTCAGGACGCTATCCAGTCGGTCATTCAGACAGCTGAGGTGGCAATCGAACATAAAAGGAGCGGCATCCATTACAGCGCGGTTGTCACTCTGGATGTGAAGAATGAGTTCAACAGCGCAAGCTGGCAAGCAATAGCCCAAGCACTTCACCGCCTCAAGCTACCGGTGCAGTTGTGTAAGCTTCCTTAAAGCTATTTTGATGGTAATATTCTACTGTATGACACAGAGGAGGAGCAGAAAAGCGTTCGAATTACCGCGGGGGTACTTCAAGCTTCAATCCTGGGTTCAATGTTATGGAATGCGATATAGGATGACGTACTGAGGCTGCCCCTTCCGACAAGTGTTAAGATGGCGAATCGATGGAAAAAGTAGAGTTGACAGTAGCGCATTCTGTTTCCATAGTTGAGGAATGGATGAGAGAAAACTAGGACCGGCCTATCACAAGACTGAGTGGTCAACAACCGCAAGTCCAAGTAAAGGGCGCTTATCTCGGTAGGCGATTGCACCATAGAGTCCAAGCGATCCCTTAGGCATCTTGGGCCAATGATCGATGACAATCTCAGCTTCGCTAGCTACGTTGAATATGTCTGTAAAAGGGCATCTACGACTGTAGCGGCACTTTCGAGGATGATGTCTAACAGCTCTGCTGTAAATTCCAACAAACGCAAGCTCCTGTCAGGCATGGCGCTATCCATATAGAAGTATGGAGGACCAATCTGGTCTAAAGCGCTTAGAACGAGCAGAAATCTGAAGCGGTTGGAAAGCACGTATATGATCATGTGCCTAAAGCGTGGACCGCAATGGTCCGTCAACTTCAACTTCTCCGTCAACGTTAACGCATTCGTCAATGTACTAAAAACGTTGACGGATACGTTAACACAATGTCTGCCCACAATGCTGCGTTGCGTCGCAACCATTGTCGCTGTCTGTTTATTGTCGTCAAAATCGTTGTTAATTTATTTTTCATTTTTCTCCAGGAATTTCTCAGTGGATTTTCAATAGCAATTCCTACGAGGATTTCTTCCAGAAATTTTTTCGGGCTTTCCTCTAGAGATTGCTTCGGGAATTTCCAAAAGCATCTCCGGGGATTTCCACAAACATCCTCCGAAGATTTTGTCTAGTCATTCATCCGGAAATTGCTCCATAAATTTCCTCTAGAAAGTCGTCCGGGGATTTGCTCCAGGAATTTCTCTCCAGGATTTCACAAGGATTTCCTTGGATTTCCTTCAGACACATTCATCCGGGTTTTTCTTTCAAGAATTTCTCTACGGATTTCCTCCGGAGTTCTTTCCGAGATTTTGCTCCTCCAGGAATAGCTTCGGAGTTTCTCCAGGAATTCCTTTAGAGTTCCTCTATAATATCCTCAGGAGTTCCTTGATGAATTCTTTTGGGATTTTTGCTGGAAAATCCTTCGAAAATTCACTACTTTAAACATGACGGAATTTACCTCAGAGTTCCTCCGGAAATTCCTTAGAATTTCCTTCATGGACTAACCAGGAATTCTTTCAAAGTTCCTATAGGATTTCCTGTGATGATCAGTTATTTCTCTGGAGGTTCTCTAAAAAATATTTCGTGGTCGTGCGGTTAGTGTCACCAAGCATTCAGCCGCGTCGTTTCAAGGAGTGTGGATTCGATTCCCGCCTCAGACCAAAAAACTTTTCGTCAGGAACGTTTTCAGACGCCACTGGGCGTTGCATGCTAGTCCGTTGTCTAATGTGGTGCTTCCTTCAAAGGACAAAATGCAAACCCCCCCCTGTCCGTGTCTGTCTGTCAATTCCTCCTACAATTCTTCTGGAGGTTCTGCAGGAATTCCTTTGGAGGTTTTTCGAGTATTTGAAGTTCTTCTTGGAATTTAAAGAGAGTTCCTCCGAAAACTCATTCAGATTTACTCTGGGCATTCTTTTCATAAGCTGCACCGGGAATTCCTTTGGTTTTCCACCATAGTTCCTCCTGGATTTTTTTCGAAACTTCTCTAGGAATTCTTCAGAGTTCCTCTAGTAATTCCTTGGAAAACCTCCGGGATTACATCAGAAATTACTTCGAAAAATTCCCTAGATTTCCACCGGGAATTCCTCCTAAGTTCCTCAGGAAATTTCTCAAGAGTATCTTCGAGAATTCCTCTAGACTTTCTCCGGAAATTCTTCTAAAGTTCCTCGTGTAATTCCTCCGGAGCTCGTCCAGGATATTTTTTCCAGAAATTCTTTCGGACTTCCTCCAGAAAATTCATCTGAATTTCATCCAGAAATTTTTCGGAACTCCCTCCGGATTTACAATGGAAATTCTCTCAGAGTTCTTCAAGAAATTCCACTGGAGTTCCTCCAGCAATTTCTCTGGATTTCAACCAATAATTCCTGGAAAGTTCATCCGGTGCTCCATCGGAAATTCCTTAGAATTTCCTCCATAGTTTCTCCGGAAATTTCTCCCGATTTTCCAAAGCATTTACCCCGGAGTTTCACCAGAAACACCTCTGGACTTCCTCCAGGAACTCTTCCGAAGTTCCTCCAGGAATTGCTCCAAAGTTCCTCTAGATTCCTTTGGAGTTTCTCTACGATTTTATCCAGAGCACCTCCAGAAGTTCGTCCGTAAATTTCTTCAGAGTTGCTCCATTAATTTCTCCCGAGTTCCTCCAGAAACACCTTCAGTGTTCATTCAGCGAATCTTCTGGATTTTATTCAGCACTAGTGGTCCCGGCAAACTTCGTCTTGCCATCAAGTAGGCTGGTAAAAAACGCTATGAATCGTCCCATACAAAATGACAGTTCCGTTCACGCCCGTTTTTTCGACTTTCCCGGTGAATATTCTGGAATTTTTATACACACAAACACGTCGGAACACTTGACGAACAAAACGGAAATATAATTATTCAAATCCGTTGACCCGTCCGGAAGTCATTTCTTGATATACAAACACCATTCCATTTTTATTTATATAGATTTCTTCCGAAGTTTCTCCAGTGCTCCACTGGGAAATCCTTTGGATTTCCTTCATAGTCCTTTTTAGAACTGTTCGTAGTTCTTCCAGTAATTTCTCCAGGACTTTTTTTCAGATTTCCCCCATGAATTCCTTCGCAGTTCCTCCAGCAATTCATCCTGAATTCCTTCAACAATTTCTTCAGCGTTCCTTCAGGAAATCCTTAAGAACTTCACTGGGAATTCCTTCAGAGTTCCTCCGGAAATTCCTTTAGAGTTGCTCCAAGATTTTTCTCGGAGATCCTCCAGTAATGCCTCTAGACGTCCAACAAGAAATCCTCCAAAGTTTCTGCGGAAATTCCTTCAAAGCATTCCAGGCATTTCTGCAAGAATTTCTTCAGATTTCCTCCAGCATTTGCTTCGGAGTCTCTTCAGGAATTCCTTCTGAGTTTGTCCAGGAATTGCTCTGGAGTTTCTCCAGGACTTCACTAGGAAATCTCTCAAAAAATTTGCCGGAAATTCCTTCGGAGTTCCTCCAAAAATTGCTCAAAGATATCCTCAACAAAAGTCTACAGTGTTCCTTCAGGAATTTCTCTGGAGTTTCATATTCATATTCTGGAGTTTCATATTCATATTCTGTATCTCATCCAGCAAATCCTTCGGAGTTCCTCGAAGTTTTTTTTTCGGAGTTGCTCATGAAATTTCTACGGAGTTCCTCCGGAAATTGGAGCTCCATTTGGAATTCCTTCGGATTTCCGCCATTTCTAGAATTTTAGTTTTTCCAAGAATTCTTAAGAGTTCCTCCAGTTATTCCTCGAAAATCCTCCGGAGTTCTATTTTGAATTGTTTTGGAGTAACTTCGAAAATTCCACTCGATTTCCTCCGGGAAATCCTACAGAGTTCCTCCCAGAAATCTCTCAGAGTTCAATTGGAAATTTGGAGTTTCTTTCTTCCAAAAATTCTTCCGGAGTTCTTCCAGCAATTCCTTGGAAGTTCTTCCAGAGTTCCACCAGAAAATTCTCCGAAATTTTCACATAAAATTCTCCAGAGTTCCTCCAGCACTCTCTCGGTAGTTTCTTTGGAACTCCACCGGGAATTTCTTTCTTCCATAGTTTCTCCAAGAATTTCTTATGAGTTCCTTAAGAAATTACCTTAGAGTTTCGGCAGGAACGCCTCCGGAGTTTTTCTAAGAATAGATCCGGAGTTCCTCTAGGATTTTTCTCAGATATCCTCTGGCAAGTCATTCAGAGCTTCACCGGTATTTCCTTCAGATTTTCTTCGTGGGACCTCCAGCAATTCCCCGGGAGTTCCTCGATGAATTCCTTCGCAGCTCCTCCAGGAATTCATCCGAGTTTCCTCCAGTAGTTTCTCTGATAATTGCTTCAGACTTGCTACGAGAAATACTCCAGAGTTCCTTCGAGAAATCCTTCTGAGTTGATTTGGGAATTCCTCCGCAATTGCTTGAGGAATTCCTTCGCAATTACTCTTTGCATTCCTTCGGAGCTCCTGAAATATTGAGCATAGATGACCGTACAATTCGTAGTTGCTACTCCGTGATTGACCAGAACAATTGAAGTGGCACAGGGAATTTATGAATGGGGCTTGGAATTAGCTTACCATTCTTCAATGTGCACAAATCGAGAGCTCAAATATTAAAAGTCAATAACGGCGCCGGTCACGTCTTTACGGTCATCGAGGAAGGGAAGGAATGTTAGTTAGACAACTGTTGTTACTAAAGACCAAGTATACCTCTGCATCTCCACAGTTGTCATGGAAAGCATATTGGGTTAGTGGGATATGGTAAAGATCTGGAAGTCACCAATAATTGGTGATGCGATCCATGATTTAATCACGCCTAATCGGATTCGCGATATAATTCGATAAACGCATTGTACCCCGAACAAGTGTTCATCACTCGCCCACGCAAGAGCAAGCGACTCGATCAATAGATCAAACAGTACTTACGATCCGCGGCGCTTTTTCGTTTGACTATACTCGACATATTTGATCCTGCCCTCGTCACCCGCCCCCACAGGAGCAAGCGTCATGGTCGAAAGATCAAACAGAACTCTCCTTCGGAGCTCCTGAAATATTAATGGAATCTCTCTAGGTATCGCTGGTGGAATCCAGAGTGAAATTGTTGAAGGAATTAGAGATATCCCACATGTAAATTCTGGAAGATTCTGGAGAAGAAAACCAGAGAAATTCTAGTTGAAATTTCTCAATAAAACTTTCGTTAGAGTTTTTCGGGAGAAATTCCTACAGCAAACTCTGGAAGAATTTTTAAAAGGATTAAAGGAGTTCAACGAAACTTTTGGAGGAATCTCTGTATAAATACTTGTACGAATTGTCGAAGGAATTCACAAACAACCTTAAAGAAGAGCGATTCCATTTGATACTTTTGTATTTTATGATTTGGCTGAAATTTGGCATATGCTTTCTTTATACCCAAAAATGCCTATTTGCATCATCGGTTCGCCATTTTTACCCTAGCGTTACTTTTGAGAAGGGCCTAAGAAAAAAAGCCTTAACAATTTTCAAAAAATTAAAACTCAGAAACTATTTGTCTGATCGGTTTGGTGTCTTCCGCAAAGTTTTTGGTTATTGTTGGAACTATCTGGAAAAAATATACACATTAAAAAAAATTGTAATTTTCACAAAAATCGTTTTCTTGATTTTTTTTATTTTTTTATATTCTAAAGTAGACATAAAATGAAGTCTTTTGCATAGTGGATCAAGATCATGGATCATGGAAATCATGGACAAAAAAGTTATGATTTTTTGAAAAAAGGTGAATTTTTGAAAATAACCATAATAAACTTTTTAAATATTTTTCAACTCGATTTTATGAAAGTACGCAAAATTTACAACAAAATAGGTATACGAAAAAATCAGGCTAACTTTTACCGTTTTAAAGATACAGCGATTTTAATACAACATTATGATATAATTTTCAATTTTCGGTCATTATAATATAACTTAGAAACGGTTTGTCCGATCAGTTTGGTGTCTTCCGCAAAATTTTAGGTTATTGTTGGGACTATCTGGAAAAAATATACACTGTAAAAAAATATGTAATTTTTTATATATCGAAAATAAAACTTAAAAATCAATTTTCTCAAAAATCATATTTTTGATTTTTTTTATTTTTTTATATGTTGAAGTAGACAAAAAATGAAGTCTTTTGCACAAAGGGTCAAGATGGAGAAATCATGGACAAAAGAGTTATGATTTTTTTAAAAAAGGTGAATTTGTTGAAAATGGTCATAATAAACTTTCCAAATGTTTCGGTAGTGATAAGCAAAATTTTCTCATATACCTTTTTTGTTGAAAATTTTGCGTACTTTCATAAAATCGGGTCGAAAAGCATTCAAAAAGTTTATTTAGACCATATTGAAAAATCAACTTTTTTTTAAAAAAAATCAGAACTTTTTTGTCCATGATTTCTCCATCTTGACCCACTATGCAAAAGACTTCATTTTTTGTCTACTTTAACATTTAAAAAAAATAAAAAAAATCAAAAATACGATTTTCAAGAAAATTGATTTTTAAGCTTTATTTTCGACTAGTGGTCCCGGCAAACTTCGTCTTGCCATCAAGTAGGCTGTGGAAAAATGTCATGGAATCTCCTATACAAAATGACATATTAGTATACCCCCGTTTTACCAAATTTTCCGACAACTTCCCTAAACTTTTTTGTCACACGAACACGTCGGAACCCTTCAAGAAGACAACAGTGAGAAAATTGTGCAAATCGAGTGTCCCGTTCTCAAGTTATTTCGTGACTTACAAATACCACTTCATTTTTATTTATATAGATATATAAAAAATAACAACATTTTTTTACAGTGTATATTTTTTTTCCAGATAGTCCCAACAATAACCTAAAACTTTGCGGAAGACTCCAAACTGATCGGACAAACCGTTTCTAAGTTATATTATAAAGAACGAAAATTGAAAATTATATCATAATTTTGTATTAAAATCGCTGTATCTTTAAAACGGTAAAAGTTAGCCTGATTTTTCCGTATACCTTTCTTGTTGTAGATTTTGCGTACTTTCATAAAATCGAGTTTTAAAATATTTAAAAAGTTTATTATAATTATTTTCAAAAATTCACCTTTTTTCAAAAAATCATAACTTTTTTGTCCATGATTTCTCCATCTTGACCCACTGTGCAAAAGACTTTATTTTTTGTCTACTTTAACATATGAAAAAATAAAAAAAAATCAAAAATATGATATGATCATAACTTTTTTGTCCATGATTTCTCCATCTTGACCCACTGTGCAAAAGACTTCATTTTTTGTCTACTTTAACATATAAAAAAATAAAAAAAAAATCAAAAATATGATATTTGAGAAAATTGATTTTTAAGCTTTATTTTCGATATATAAAAAATTATAACATTTTTTTTATAGTGTATATTTTTTTCCAGATAGTCCCAACAATAACCTAGAACTTTGCGGAAGGCACCAAACTGATCGGACAAACCGTTTCTAAGTTATATTTTTTTGAAAATTATCAAGGATTTTTTTCTTAGGCCCTTCTCAAAAGTAAGGCTAGAGTCAAAATGACGAGCCGATGATGCAAAAAGGCATTTTTGGGCATAAAGAAAGCATGTGCAAAATTTCATCCAAATCAAAAAATATAAAAATGAAATTTGGTAAAAAAAGTCGTCATTTTCTGTGGAACCGCTCAGAAGTCATTACATCAATCTCTTCAAGAATACATTTAGGAATTTCTGACTGAAACTCTGGAGTAATTCTGCAAGGCTTCTGAAGAAATCATGTGATGAAAAAACCGGAGCAATCTCTTGAGGCATTTCTTAAGTAAAATTTAATGCATAAAAGAATTTCAGGAAGGCACTCTGGAAGTATTGCTAGAAATATTTCTGAACGAACCCTGAAATAATGCCTGAATGAATGTTTTGAAGATTGTTTTTTAGTTCTTCAGTAAGGGAATTGTGATGTAAATTCTGGAGAATCATAGGAAGAATGAATGGAAATATCTCTTTAAAAATACACATTTGATTACCAGTTCGAATTTTTCTCCCTGAAACAGCCACCGCCTCTGATTCCTACTCATTTGAGGCAAGCGTAAACAGAAACAGTTCATCGCTGCCTCTTTTTTTGAAACATTTTTTCTATAAAAAGCTTGGTAGTTCCCCGTTTCCTAAGTGAAGGTGCAAATGTTAAGAGTGATTATGAAGAAGTTAAGATTTAAGAACGAATGCGAGCATCAAGTTATTTCTCCGAGTAATCCTTTAGGTATTTCTGCAGAAATACGTCCAAGGAATTCACCACGAATTTCAACGGGAATAAATACATCTGAAGTTTCCTCAACGAAGTCCTCGCACAGAAATCTGCAGCAGCTCTTCCACCCAGACAATCAGTATGAACGTATAATCAAATCACCTTTGCGTTATGCGATGCTTATATGTGCAAAGTTTCACGTATAAGATGTCACGAAAAGGCCGTGCATATTTTATATGATGAAACATAACATGCAATGCGAGTGTGTAGATTTTCTTGCGAATTTGTCTGTACTCTTATGTGACTTAATTTATGATAACAAAATTTATTTGACAGGTGCTATGGATTGATCCGACTTACTTTGTACAAGTATACGGGGCGAAATGGAATTGTCTTTTTTACATATGGACTTAGCGTTTTATACGAGGAAACTCATCGATCAAACGATTTCATCCACAATGTAGTGCAGGAGTGATTCAGTTTGTACAAATAAGCGACTTTGTTCGTATACTGCTATGCGACTTCTGGTTGTCTGAGCATGCATTCTATCGAAGATCCTCTGATGTGTATTACAAGATTTCCACCTCGAATTCCTTTTTGAATTTCCTTCAGGAAAGCCCCCGAGGTTTTTTTTTCCAAGAAATCCTCCAGGGATTTCTTAAAGGAATTCCTTCGGGGATTTTCTTAGAGAATTTATTCGGAGATTTCCTCCAGAAACTCCTCAGGGAATTCCCAATGACAATTCCTGCGAGGATTTTGTCTAGAAATTCTTCCGGTCTTCCTCCAGGAATTACTCCGGGGAATTCCTCTAGAGGCACCTCCGGGATTTCTCTCAGTAACTCCTCTTAAGGTGAAGATGAATCGAAGCAAAACTTAAAATTTTCAAGAGCACAAATCTAGAAAGCCGAACACCCGAACAAGCTGAAAACTTAATCGATTGGTCACAAACTAGTGGTGACAAATCAAAATTTGTGCTCTTGAATATGTGAAGATTGGCTTCGATTCATCTTCATTTTAAGGTTCTCGCAAGGAATTTCTCCGGGAATTTTTTACATGAATTCCTCCGGGAATTTCCTCCATAGTTCCTTCGGGAATTCCTTCAGATTTGCTCCGGGCCTCCCTTCATAATTTTTTTTCTCCATTTTTTTTCTCCATTTACTCCCCATTAACTTTTCTTCTTAACTCCACCGACAATTCCTTCTGATTTCCTACATGGATGCTCCAGAAATTCTTTCAAATTCTTTCAGAGTCTCCTCGGATTTCCTTCAGAAATTCTTCGGAGCTCGTCCAGGATTTTTTTGTAGAGATTCTGCATGATTTTCTCCAGAGATTCTCCGGAATTTCTTCCATAATTGTTGAATAACAGTTCACACAACTACACAACTACAATCGGAAGGAAAATCAGCAAAGGATGCGTCTGCTTTGACAGATTTCAATGTTCAGACACGACCAAGGCTGCAGAGGATTAGCCTTGCCAAGGCTGGTCCCCTGCAATATTGTTTAAGTCGGTTAAGAGAAGCTGCTCGCCAAGGATGCTTCTGTTACATGTGTTAAGTGCACTGGCCTCTCCCCAAAAAATATCAGATGGATAATGTCTGAGCTTTCTGTACACAACTTGATAGTGGGTCGTCAGTGGTGTGACATCCCTGAGTTACCTTCTCAGGAATCTGATTGCAGATTTCCCCCTTTTAAAAAAGCGCAATTAGGAGACATCGCATGAAGGAATAAGGCACTATCATCACACGGTTGACTTTACTGGAATCTTTCTCAGTTTAGTGGAGGACGCCCTAGCCGAAAAGTACGTCTCAATCATTTAATTTGTTGGAAGCCATACAGTTTTGATACTCCTATACTCCTTCTAATTCCGTCCGGATTCGAAGCACTAGAGCACAACGCCTAAATACACACTATTATTTAACCTTATCTACTTTCTTTTTTAATGATGCTGCGTTGTCTCTTTACGTTCTCTACGTTTCGCCGGTGTTGCCGAGTTATAGGAAGCCGGATCCTATTCTTTGCAATTTTGATTTACTTCGGCAGTAAGGTTTTCAGAAAGCTACAGAGCTCATAATTGGCCACATTACGCGTCGTACTGAAGCGCTCCTTACAGCAAAGTGTCAGATAGAGAAACAACCCCCTCCCCCCATGTCAAAGTGAATCGTGGAAAGGCCAAGTGGTTCTGCACCCTACGGGTGTCTTGCTAGAAATCCTTACCAAAATACTCGGATAAATAGCCCAATGGAATACAGAGAATTTGGGAACGAGATGCTTGGGGACGAATCCTAGAATACATTGCAGATATGCATATGGGAAGTCCTATAGAAATCCTGAACAACCAGAAGTAAAGGTGAAATAAAAAGTGCTTTGAAATTGAAATTTTGTTCCATGAAGTTTATCGCTGATTAAAATACACACATCTTGGGCAACGCAAAAATAAACAAGTGTGCTAATAAAAAGTGTTTTAATTTTTTGAACATTATCTTTAACATGCATTTTGACAGAATAATTTGACTATGGAACAGTTTTTGGAGATTTCTTGTAGTTCACCAAAATAATAATTCATATTCCAAAGATTTCTCTGAAAAATAACTATTAAATAAGATTTTTTTTTTCAAAAACATGAGTTTTTCTAAAAGTTGAAATATAATCTTCAACTATTCATTCTAGAGTTCCACTAATCATTACTTTGAACATTTCACTAGAGATTCTTAAAACAATTCTTTGGGCATTCCGTCCTGGAATACTATCCATAATTTTTCTATGGAACGTTAAGGTTTACTTCCAAAGACTTTTCAGAATAACAAAGGTATACCGTATTAAAATTTGACTTACACTGCATCGAGAATTTCCAGGGAAATAAAGGCAAGTATTCGTTCACAAATCCGTCCCAGAGATACCACTGGCGATAACTCCATGAATTCTTATAGAAGTTTCTTCCGATTTGTTTGTCTGGAGTTCTTCCAATTTCCAACAATTTTTTCCAGCAAATTATAGTTTTCTATGAAATTCTACCCAGATTTTAAACAATTAGGGGAAGAGCACCAATTTTCGACCCATTCATACAATTTGGCATTGTATGAAAGTCCGAAAATCGGCACAGATTTCTTATGGGTTATTATATATTAACCATTTATCTGGAGTTTCTGTGATGAAAATTTTACTAGATAAAAAACCATATCTTCATAGATTTTTTAAGGGACTTCTACTAAAACCGTTTTCAGAATTTTTAGGTTGTTTTTCAATTTATTTATTTTTTTTTTTTTTTTTGAAGAAGAAAGAGATGCTCAATTACTAGTAATTTTTTGGGTATTTGTCTCGAAACTTTTCATGAAGTGCCCTTTTATTAGTTACCTCAGATATTCTCGGAAGAGAGTAGTCCTTAGAAAAATGTCTGGTGAAAATCTTTGAGAATCTATGAGCTTAGAAGCTTTCAAAAAACCCCACTGCCGAAGTGAATCAAAAGTGCCAAGAATAGGGTCCGGCTACCTAATCCTTGAAATCTTGAGAAAAAAAAAACAATGAGAAATATCAAGGAGTATTGAAACCTTAAAAAAAACTGAAGAAATTCTTAGAGTAATTCATAACCTCCGCACTCAAAGGTAAAGGGAGCCTATAGCAGATTTTTGCAAATAATGGAAATGACTAGGTGGAAAGGCGTCGCAAGGGAGCGACGAGATTGAAATTTTATTAGGTGGTGAAAATTGAGCAAGCCATTTTAAAGTCAGTAAGCATCGAAGCGTTCTGTGTTCTACTTAGATTCTCTAATGGAGTAAGATTGGCTTAAAGCTTTGAGCTTTGCTACCAACACAGGCCTGAGCATTTTTACAGGAATTCTTAATAGAATTTCCTCCAGAGACTTCCTCAGGGGATCTCCTCCAGGAATTTCTTCGGAGATATCCAGCTAGAACACCCCAGTGGATTTTCAATAGCATTTTCTCCTAGAACTTCGTCCAAGATTACCTCTGACTTCCCATGAATTTCTACGGGGTTTTCCCTCAAGAACTCCTCTGGGAATTTCCTCCAGGAATTTCTTCGTGGATTTTCTCCAGAGATTCATCCGGAGATTATTTTTTTCCAGCATTCGTTCAAGGATTTCCCCCCCAGAAAACCTAGATTTTCTTCAAAAATTCCTCCAATTCAGTTTAGAATTTTTTTCAAAGATTTCCTCCAGCAATTTATACATTCTGGGATTTTGTTTAGGACTTCCTCTGAGGATTTCGTCAAGAATATTTTTTTCAGAGCGTTTCTCCGGAGATTTCTTCCAAGAATTCCTCCAGAGATCTCCTCCAGAAATTAACCCCCTACCCGAGGAGGAAAGAATAACTCGCAATAACTAATGCATACCATAATTTAGTCTCATACCATAATTAGGTATTGTTCAGTTGTCAATACCTAATTTTGGTATTATAATGGTATTTGAAAAAAAAGAAGATTAAAACAATAAAAAATACTTCATTTTGGTATTTGGTAGCTATTGAGGACTGCTGGAGGTGTTGAACTACTATTGAAAAATTTCACTTTTATATGAAAATCCATCATGTATTTTTAGGCATAACAATACCTGATCTAGTTATCAGCTTTGTATTTGTAGAATATGCAGAATGTATTATTTGAGGTATTTTACCTCTTATGCAGGGCTCATTCATACCTCATTCAGGTTGTAGGTATTGGAAATTATCTGGTATGGACTACCTCAATTTGGTATTCAATAGTTATTTTCTTCTGCTCGGGTAGGGATTTCCTCCAGGAATTCCTCCGAGAATTTCTTGCAGGAATTCTTTCATAGATTTACTCCAGGAATTCCTCCGGGGATTTAATTAGGAAATTCCCTTGTTTTCCTCCGGGGGTTTTCTCCAGAATCTCGTTTAAGATTTTTTTTCTGACAATGTGTCGGAAGATTTCTTTCAGGAATTTCTTCGGGGATCCCTAAAGAACTCCTCTGGCGATTTTCTCCAGGAACTCCTCAGGAGAATTCAAATAGTAATTCCTCCGTGGATTTCGTCCAAGAATTCCTCTGGGAATTTTGTATAGAAATTCTTCCAGGGGTTTCGTCCAGGATTTACTCTGAAGTTTTTAAAAAGAAATTCCTTCGGGGATATTCTCCACAAATTTATCTACGGATTCTCTAAGTATTTTCACCAGGCATTTCTACGAAATTTCCTCCAGGCATTAATCCGATAATTTCCTCCAGGAATTAATAAGGAGAATTCCTCCAGGAATGCCACGGGGGACTTCTCCCAAGAACTCCTCTAGAAAAAGAAATTCCTCCGCAGATTTTTTCCGGAGATTTCGTCCAGTAATTCTTCCGGCGATTTCCTCCAAGGATTCCCCCGGATATTTCCTCCAGATTTTCCTGCTGAGATCACGTACAGGAATTCCTCCGAGAATTATCTCCAGGATTTCTTCCAGTGATTCCTCTGGAGATTTCAAGGATTCTTCCGGGGATTTCTTTAAGAATTCCTCCGGCGATTTTCGTCATGAATTCCAATAGCAATTCATCAGGGTATTTTCTCCAGAAATTCCTTCACGGTTTTTTTTTCAGAGAATTTATCCGGAAATTTTCTCCAGGAATTCCTCTGGGGATTTGCACCACCGGAGATGTCTTCAGAATTTCTTCGTAGTTACTTCAAAATTTACTTCGCAGTTTCTCTAGGAATTCCTTCAGAGTCCGCAAGATTATTTTTCAGAATATTTGCCGGAAATTCCTCCGGAGGTCCATCTGGAATTTCTTCAAAGTTTGTCCGAGAATTCAATAAACTACGGGAATTCTTTGGAGCTTTACCGAGAACTCCTACGGGTTTTTCCATGGATTCTCATAGAATTCTTTCAGTGTTCCTTCAGAAATTTATCGGATTTCCACCTTACATTTCTTGGAGCTCCTTCAGGATTTCCTTTGGAGATCCTCCAGGGTATTCTCCAGAGTTCCTCCGGGATTTCCTCTTTAGTTCCTTTGGAAATTTCTTCGGAGTTTCTCTTGAAATTATTCCTCAATTCCTCCTCCTTTGGAGACCCTCCATAAATTTCTTCAGAGTTCCTCATGGAATTTTTTCGGAGTTCTTCATTGAATTTCTCTGAAGTTCCTCCGGGAGTTGCTTCAAATTTCATCCAGGAATTCTTTTGGAGCTCCATCGGGAATTTCTTCGGATTTTCTCCCAGATATTTTTTCGGAATTCTACAGGAATTATTCCGAGTTCCTCTAGTAGTTCTTTGAAAGTCCTCCGGAGTTTCACGACGAACTATCCTGAAGTTACTTCAGAAAATTCTCTACATTTCCTCCGGGAAATCCTCCAGAGTTCCTCAAAAAAATTTCAAGAGTTTCTTTGTGGATTACTCTAGACGGTAATTCCTCCGGAGTTTCTCCAGGATTTTGTTTAAAGTTCTTCTCTGTGGATTTCATTATGAAATTCTTCCAGGAATTCCTTAGGGAATTTTTAGTAGAATTTATGCGGGCATTTCCGCCAGGAATTTCTCCGGAGATTTGCACCAGGAATTTCTCCGGGGATTTTTTCCAGAAATTCCTACCAAGATTTCCTCCGGGGATTTCCACCAAGATCTGCTCCGGGGATGTTCTCCAGGAATTCTTCAGGGGATTTCCAATAAAAATTCCTTCGGGGATTTTGTTCAGCAATTCATTAGTAAATTTCTCCGGAGATTTATTCTAAAAATTCCTTCTGAGATTCTTGCAGAAGATTTATCCCGAGATTTCCTCCAGTTATTTTTCTGGGGATTTGCATCAGGAATTTCTCCGGGGATTTTCTCCAGGGACTTCCTCAAGAGATATATAGGATTCCTTCGGGTATATAGCCCTATAGCTCATCAGTGGATTTTCAATAGCATTTTCTCCGATTATTTCCTCTTAGGATTTTTTCCTTGAAAATCTCTGGGTTTTTGCCCCAAAAACATCTCCGAGGGTTTCCTCCAGGAATACCTTCGAGGATTTTTCCCAATAATTTCTCCCAGGATTCTCTCCAAGAAACGTCCAGATATCGTCCAGAAATTCTTTCTGGGATTTCTTTCGGGAATTTCACTGAGAAATTCCTCCGGGGATTTTCTTCAGGGATGTTTTCAGAGAATTCATCCTGAGTTTTTCTCCAGGAATTTCGCTGGGGATGTACACTAGGAATTTCTCCGGAGATTTCCTCCAAGAATTCCTCCGGATATTTCAACGATTCCTCAGGGGAATTCCAATAACAATTCCTCCGGGGATCAAGTCCAGGAATTCTACCGGAGGTTTCAAAGATTTCTCCGGAGATATCCTCTAGAACTCCTCCGATGACTTTCACCAGGATATCTTCAGGGGCTTTTATTAAAAAATTCCTTCGGCATTCCCTCCAGAAATTCCTCCGTTGCTTTCCTCCGGGAATTTCAAAGATTTATTCGAAGATATCACCCAAGAACTCCTCCGGGTATTTTATCCATGAATTCCTCAGGGGAATTCCAATAGCAATACTTCCTGGGATTTCGTTCAGAACTCCGCCTGGAATTTTTTTTGGAGCTCCGCTGCGAATACCTCGAAATTCTTCCGGGAATTTCTTTGGAGTTCATCCAGCTACTCCTTTGAAATTCCTTAGGAGCTCCACCGGAAATTCCTAAGAAGTTCCTTCCAATATAAAACTGGAGTTCCTCCAGGAATTCCGCCATACTTCAATCAGGAATCTCTGTGAGTTGCTCCAATAATCCCACTGGCAGCTCCACCAAGAATTCTATCGAAGTTCGTGCTGATATTCCGCTAGGTGTTTCTACAGGAATACTTCTAGGAATTTTCCAGAATCTCTCCGGGAGTTCTTCCATAAATTCCTCTAGGATATACTCCAACATTTTTTGAGGCTTCCGTTCCCAGGAGTTCTTCAAATAATGTTATCGGGAGTTCCATGAAGAATTCCTAAGTTCGTCTCCTAGGTCATAGTTCATCCGGAAACGATAAGTTCCACCAGGATTCCAATATACAAAACGTCAATAATTCCTAAGTCTGCCTGAAATTTCAAGATGAACGAACTTTGCCAGGAGCTCCTTTGTAAATTTCACGATATATTTAATGCGCATTCCTCCGGTGGTTACATTAATTTCTACGGAAATTCCTCCAGGGATTCAGCTTGAATTTTGCTTTTTCCAAGCATCACCAACATGTTTGTTTTTTGATCACGTTTAAAATTGATCAGAAAAAATACAACACCGGTGCATCCGCGGGCGGTTTGTTTTATTTTTACTGGTCCAAATAATTTTGACATATTTGGAGTAAATTTGGACCGAAAATTGACCACCGTTTATGTTGCCCTTAAGTTACCATGATAATTGAAAAGTTTAAAGTGGAAGACATTGGAAGACATTTTTCTGTGCAATTGGAAGACATTGGAAAAAATCACCTTGCATCCCTGAGTTGAGCGTTCGCTCAGAGATGTCAGTCCGCTGTCAGCAGCCGTATTGTTGAACGAATGGGCTCGTGTTGTTCTTGAGCGGACTGACAAAGTTTTTTGTTGAGGGGGCTGGGAATCAAACCCATGACCATCCGCCGATAAAGCGAACGTACAGTCAACTTCGCCACTTCTTCTTCTTCTTTCTGGCATTACGTCCCTACTGGGACAGAGCCTGCTTCTCAGCTTAGTGTTTCCTTAGCACTTCCACAGTTATTAACTGAGAGCTTACTGTGCCAATGACCATTTTTGCATGCGTATATCGTGTGGCAGGTACGAAGATACTATATGCCCTGGGAAGTCGAGAAAATTTCCAACCCGAAAAGATCCTCGACCGGTGGGATTCGAACCCACGACCCTCAGCTTGGTCTTGCTGAATAGCTGCGCGTTTACCGCTACGGCTATCTGGACCCCTTCAACTTCGCTACATTACCCCCGAAATTACTGTTTTAATCGTTTTCAATCGATTTGAAACACTGTTGAGGTTTTTCCTATCTATTTATAATTGCGCGCCACTGTGGCGCTCGCTGTTGTTATAAAGACTGCTGGCTGAGCTGCCTCCTCCTCTCGAGAAACGATTGCCTTCGATTCGACGGCAATCAATTTTAATGAAATCTCGCACAGTATTGTTTTTATTTGAATCATTAATTATATAGTTCCTTCACGATTTCCTCCCCTCCTCGGGCGGGAAACGCAAACGCAGGGGGTATTTATATGATGCTTGCCAGAGGATGCCGGCAGCCGCCAATCGGGTCGGGATTTGAACCATTCCAGCCGCACAGTCTCTCTTGTCGAGGGAAATAACACAGCAACTTTTGTGTGACTGATTGTCTATCTTCTCAGATTATAAAGCTGGGGCTTTTCGGAATCCACTCGAAGTGGATGGAATGAAAAAAACGAAGCCTCGAAATTGAATGCGGCTTTTGAGATGGATTTCAATGGGGGTTTGATAGATATGTGTTGTGTACGTAGTCTACCTCCAGCATACGTCGTTTCGTTAACGAGCTCCGTTCAAAATGTGATAGAGACGAGATTCGGACCACTCAGACTGCCGTTGAGCGATTCCGTCTATCTACCCATTCGATGAGCATCAATTGTATACTTACAGATTGGATACAACAAATAGGCAGAGACTGAATGCCATAAACGTTGGTGTGCAACAAGGGAAGCCTTGGAGTACTTTGGAAAGATTATGCTAAATATTTCTATCGCCAACTGTAAGAAGTTTGCATAAAGCATATACGTATACATAAAGCAGTTATTACTGAAACTTGTTTGAAATCTATATCCAACCCCAAAAGAGATCCAAACTTTTTTGTTTATCGTAATGATAGACTTGATGGGGCTTGTGGGGGAGTTACAATATTCATAGATGTATAAACCATCAACTTTTTTCGTAATTTTAAACCAAAGTTTTTGAAACTTTGGGTGTTTCTGTTTAAACACAGCTTGGTAGATATACTTTCATAGCTGCTTATTTGTCTTTTCAATGCACTGGGAAGCTAGTTATTTTTTTTTCATAATGACTTGCGGAAATTGACTTGCAATAAATCAAATATTTTTGCCATTGGTGACTTTAATGCCAAACATCGCTTATGGAATAATTTTATTTGACGAGTGCTCTTCAGGATATTTCTCAATTCAATACCATGATAGCCTTACTTGTTTTTCTTCTTACCATAGAAAATTTGGTCTTAACCGATTCTAACCACAAACTTATTCCTCATGCTGTTACATTTCAAATATCTCAAGAAGCGATTGTCAATTATTACCACCTTCACTTTCAATTATTTACGAGCCGACTGGAACACATATGAAACATACATCGATAGTAACATTTTGATATTTGCATTTCTTTGTAAACAAAACTTGATGTTGACAATGCTGTCGAAACTTTAACAAGTTCCATTGTTAAAGTAAGACACATTGCAATACCAAAATGTGAAGTAAAATTCGAATCCGTTGTTATGGACGATGATCTTAAACTCTTAATCCATCTTAAAAACGTGAAGAGAAGGCAATTTCAACGCACTCGCGTTCTTGTTATAAAAGTTATGTGGCATGATCTGCAAAAAAAATTAAAAAACTTTTCATTCAATTAGGAAACAAAAACAAAAATAAAAAATCTCAACTGATCCATGGCACAAAGCCATTTAAGAAATTATTTAAAATTTAAGAAGCCAATAAAAAAAAAGAAAGATGAAAACAACAAACAAAGCTTAAGAGTGATGTTAGAAAATGTAGTTCAAATCCGTAGATTGAGCATGTCCCAAAACTCGATTTATCATTTGCATTCAAATCTATAGCTTACATTTTCTTCTTCATCGGTTTCCGGTTCTTTAGCGTTGAGATAGATTGCAACAATATAATCCAACACCACGACCATGTGAATCGCATCTCCCCATGATGTTGTAGGCCTTGGTCCCAGAAGAGAGCGAAAAATGCTAGTCGAAACAACAATCCGTGAAAATGAATTTATCATCTCACATGTACAAGCCATTTCCCCGGGTTCTCTCCCCGGTCCCGAAAGTTTTATGATCGATATAAATTAAGCAACATCTGATTCTACACACCCGAGAAGACACAATAACACAACCCAGCCCAACCCAGAACTGACGACTATGGAGAGACCCCGCTTCGATGTAAATCCCATTTCACCCGAGCAGTTTTCGCATTCTTTTGCCTCTTTTACTTTTTCCTCTCCACTCCCGGGAAGGAATAAACTTTGAAAAACGATCAATTTTGCTTCATGTCGTTTAGCAGGAAAAGGGAATGTTTACTAAATTTCCTACTAGAGGCTCGTTCGACTTTTCGGTCTCGGGTTCAGATTACGATTATTGCTTCTGTGCTATCTCTTTCTGCCCGCTCTGGACTCAAACTCAGAGTCATTGCCACTGCCGTCTAATGCCAACGTGAAGTTTGTAACTACCCAGGCTCTGCTGCATCGAATGCATTCGGACTTTTGCCTTTTTCCTTAGTATTGATTTTCGTATAGGTTTTGGGACCTTTGACTTTACCCCAGGCCGGGACGAACACTGTTTATTGTTTACGATACGTATTTATTTTCATTAACAAATCGCTCTAGGTGTCCATAATTTTAATTTTTTCCTATATCCGAGCGATGGCTTTGTCCGTGCTCGATGGTTGAGCGATAGGTTGAGATTAGAAGCGGACGACTGACATGGGTGCGATACACTGAAACTTTTTCTACGAAGTCTAAAATTTGCTACGTAAATCCAATGTGAGATTTGTTCAAGTTGTCGCTAAAAGATAAAAATATTCCATTGCAGAATAATATGTTCTTAGTATATTGTCGTAGAAAGAACTACTGTTTGGTTTAGCGTTGATTGCTAGATAACGGTTCTCTCTCCTCCTTCTCCTCTAAATAGCTTGTGTCCATCGGAACTTTGGATGGCTTCACATTTTGCAAATTGAATCTTTCGAATGTATGCTTGCTGATTGAGTTTAAATCCTTCATTGTTTTTCTCTACCTCGATTCCCAGAAAACTTCGTACATCTCCTAAATTTGTAACGGCAAAGTTCTTCTCTAGCTGGTTGTAGATCGACACAAATTCCTCTTCAGTTGCTGTAATAATAATCATGTCGTCAACGTAAATCAGAATTCTGTCGCTCCTCCTGTGGTCTTGCGCTTGTACAAACATTGATCAGTTCGACATTGTTTGAAACCTAACGTCTTGAATACTGAATCGACTTTTCTGTTCCAGACCCTCGCCGATTGTTTCAATCCATATAAACTCCTTCTTAATCGACAAACTTTGCGCTCGGATCCAGTGCTGTATTCTTCAGGTTGCCGCATATATATAGTTTCCTCCAGTTGTCCATTAAGATAAGCTGTTTTAACATCTACGTGCTTCACATACATCTTTCTATGGTTAGCAATACTCAGCAACATGCGGAACGTAACTTGTTTGGCCACAGGAGCGAATACTTCATCATAATCCACTCCGTACTTTTGAGTAAAACCTTGTGCGACAATCCTTGCTTTGTATCGGACGACGTTCCCTTTTTCATCGACCTTGGTCTTGAATAACCACTTGCATCCAATCGTTTTCGCACCGGTTGGTAAATCAACTAAATCCCACGTATTATTCTTTAGTAGCGCTTGAAACTCCACATCCATGGTAGTTCTCCACAGCTCCGCATCATCATTGTTCAATGCTTCTGTTGGAGTTCGGGGATCTTTGATGTTCCGTACTGCCTTTAAACCATGGATTGGTGGTGGTTCCTCATTCGTCTGCTGTTGTTGATGCTACGACTGGTTGATTCTCGGGATATATCTGTAATTGGGTACGACGGCAAACCTTTGTTTGGAAGATAATAATCGTTATAATTGCCAGGGAATGCGCGCTCCCGTCCACTGCGCCTCAACACCGGTGACAACGGTGGGTTTGAAGTTGTTCGTGGAGGGAGCGCCATTATTGTCACGTCATTTGAATCGTCAGAACTATCTTCATTACCACTTTCTGTTTGCGAAAAATACTGCGAAACCTCAGAGTCTTGCAGTTTATCGTCATCGTCGGGTTTGTCTGGAATCACGCCATTATGGGAAACTTGCAATCTCTTTTCTCCAGTATTGAGTGGCTGTTCATTATTCGAATTAGTAACAGGAATATCTTTTAAAAAATCTAGGCTAACAAAATTGTGGTTTCTTGATCGTTTTGATAGATTATTGCCTTTTTATTGATCTCGTTCTATTGACTCATTGATAAAAAGAACATCTCGACTCTTGAATATGGTCTTCTTAACGGAATCGTATAGACAATAGGCTTTTGTTTCTTCCTCATATCCTACGAAAATAGCTTCTTTTGATTTGGCATCCCATTTCTTTCTCTTTTGCTTAGGAACGTGAACCATGACTTTTGATCCAAACACACGTACTGGAGACAAATCTAGTTTTCGTCCAGACCACGCTTCTTCTGGTGTTTGCTTGTGCCCCTTTGTTGGAGAACGATTTACCAAATATGTAGCCGCTGCTACTGCTTCTGCCTAAAAAGCTTTCGGTAACTTCGCTTCAAATAACATGCAGCGCGCTCGCTCCACAATTGTACGATTAACGCGCTCAGCCATACCATTCTGTTCTGGATTGTAGTAAGCTGATGTCTGATGTCGTATACCATGCTTCTTCAAAAGGTTCTGGAAAGCTTTGTTTGTGAATTCCTTACCATTATCAGCTCTTAATGTTTTCAGCCTTCGTCCAGTTTGATTTTCAGCAAATCTCCCAAATTGGTTGAATGCTCGCATGACTTCGTCACTTTTTCGTTCCAAAAAATACGTGAAAATTCGTCTTGTTTTATCATCAGTGAAGGATAGATAATAACGACTTCCAACGAGCGATTTTTCCTCCATGGGTCCACAGATATCAGAATGAACAATTTCCAAAACTTCATTCGCCCTGTGTTCTTTCTTCGGAAACGGCAAGCGAGTTTGTTTTCCCATGGCACGCAAGTTCTGGACAACATTTTGCTGCTAGATTGACGACTCCGGATAATTCAATCTTCATCGGTGCCTTATCTGCTGCTAATACTGTGCCAGTCGCCGGTCGTTGCTCCGTTAGAGTAAAGTGGGGCAAAAGTTCGAGTGGGGCAAGAGTTTCTTTTTAAGATTTCTAGCTCAAATCAAATCAAAACTTAGAAATGTTATGGTGGTCTGAATGCTATTCAAGTAAGAGACTTTCACTCCAAATATCATAAAAATCGATTGAGATTTGGAAAAGTTATGGCTATTTGTTGTTTTTCGACGTAAATATTGTAATTTTTGGTCAAACTTTCGATGCATGGAACCAAATGAAGGTAAAATATTTTTCAATTTTTTATGTGAGGGCGTTTCTAGGCCTATCATAAGGATGCTTTGACGTATATTAGTTTTTCCATAAATAGGGTAGGTGTACCAGTTATGGCCATAGTGGTTCCCTATTTGGCCATATGTGAAATTTCGGTAACATTCACAATTTTTATATTTTTGAATGTTTTAACATTTAGATACATCCTTTATCTTACTGCTAAAACACACAAAACTTTTCAAAATGTGAAGAAATTCAAGTTAACACGTATGGCTAAATAGGGAACCACTATGGCCATAACTGGTACACCTACCCTAGTTGGAATCAATTTTTGGCCAATAGCGGGGCAAAAGTTCGAATCTGCGGGGCAAAAGTTCGACCCATGTATAAATCCACGGAAAATTTTCCAAATTTCCTGAAATCTACATATTATCTTCAAATTTAGCGAAATTTTCCTGATCGTGCGAAAAATGTCACAAAAATTTTACATTTTCAATTAGTTTTGCGAAAAATTGCTATTTTTTGGATGTATTACAATTAACCCTGTTTTGTACATTTTTTGATGAAAATTTAGTGTGTATTTTTCGGCAAACATAAGTTTACGGCTGGTATAAAGTATGCCTGGCATAAAGGTATTGATATCTTGTGTTTTAGCCAACGAACTTTTGCCCCACACTAGATTCGAACTTTTGCCCCACCGGTGGGGCAAAAGTTCGTTTAAGACAATCAATTTTAAAACTGTTATAACTTAAAAATGGATAAATATTTTGACACAAGTTTGTTCAGCAAAATTATAGCCAATATGTTGAAGGTTTGCTGTATGGCATTTGTTTTGTTTCATCTGCTGTTATTTTCCTGGAAACTTTGATTATACCACTGAGGTCGAACTTTTGCCCCACCTTACTCTAATAAATACTTATCCTTGGTAAAATGATCTGAAGCTCCCGAGTCAAAATACCAGGCATCGCTCTCTTCTTCGTTGTTGGTGGACAATACCGCAAAAAAAGCAGATCCCTTCTTCTTTCTACAATCTCTTGCGATATGACCGAACTTGTAATAGTGCTTGCATTTTGGTCCCTTCGGCGGCTGCTCAGCTGACCTTGGATGGTTTGCGCCTAGCTTCTGCTTATACGGGTATACATGCTTACCTACAAATGTGTTTTTGTCCGACGATGAATGAATTTCCTGTAGTAATTTTGTTTTGATACTATCGCCAGTGATCGGGATACCGGAATTTTCCAGTGCCATCAGCATAGGCTTGTATTCCTCGGGTAATCCAGCTAACAAGAGGGTCCCAATCCATTCTTCAGATATTTCAAATCCGACCCCGCGTAGTTGATGAGCTGTAGAGATGATTTCGTTGACGTAAAAATCCATAGAATCACACGATGAAAGGTTGTTTGTAATGAGTTTCCTCAGCAATCCTACTCGTCTGGTAAGACCATTATCTTCGAAAGCTGCCTCCAGTTTCGCCCATACCTCGCGGGCCGTCTTCGCATCTTTGACGTGAGCGTAATTAACAGGATCCAAAAGTAGAATTATTTTTGCACCAGCCTTGCGTTCTTTGGTTGCATCAATGATAATTTCTCCTTCAGCGGTAGGTATTGGTTTCACAGGGTCTTCTAGTTCTAAGAACGTCGCGACAGCGAATTTCCACGTTGTCCAGTTGTCTCTGCCGATCAATCGCTCTATTGAGGGTAGACTTGACAGACTATGACTATGATGAGTAACTTGAGGAAATTCTCTCCCTCCGTGAGTTGCTTGAACACCATCTCCTACACTGCCGTTATTCGCATAATTGTCCCATGTTACTTTTTGTGTATTTTGACTTTTTGTCATCAAATCGTTTTTTTTACGTATAGTTTTAGAAAACACTTACCAAAAATTAACTTTGTTCGGAAACGCAATGAAAAGCAAGTCAGGTCAATTTGTCCCATGGGGCTCTGCACAAAAATCATTCTCTCTCTTTCACACTTACATAAAATTAGTAAACAACAAGGCCAGTAAACGTCAAAACCCCATACAAAATCAAAATAGTGCAGAGGCCTATTGTTGAATTTCCACGCATAACTGTCCCACTACTGTATTTCTACGCATAACTGTCACACTATACAATTCGCTGCGCTGATCTCGAACAAAATATTCAGTTGTCAGTTTTGAATTAGCTAGTGTTTGGGAAAATCGTTTTAAACATCTTCTCATGTTGGCTTCACATCCCATGTGGAACACAACCTGTTTTACATGTTTGTAGTATCGGGATGCATTCATCATTCATGCGACATATCAATTTTCATGAATTTGCAAATCAAGTCAAAATTTGAACCACAATGTGTTTGAATGACTTGACCACATGCCGGATTGTTCCAAATTCCCGGTTCCCTGGGGGAAATGGCTTCCTAGATGGCAACTTATGAAGTTTGATACCCAAATCAAGGCTAAAGAAGAGTAATTCAAAGGTTCTTGGATGACTTGATAACATGCCAGGTTGTTTGGGATACCCTGTTCCCCAGAGGAAGTGGCCATTATATTGGCGGTCCTGAGACCTATCTTGCAACTTATCAAACTTGATGAAGTCAAGAAGAAGTCAAAGTCAAGTCAAAAGAAAAATAGTTCAACAGGTTTTGGTTGACCTGGCCACATACTGGGTTATTCCGCTTAATTGGCTTTTCGTTGCAAGTGGCAAATATGTTGGTGTTTCTAAAACTGAATTTGCGATGTATCCAACACCATGATTTTGCAAACAAAGCCCAAAGAAATGTCAAATTATGTAAAGATTTGTGTTGTGATTTATGAGCTAAATACCTTGAATTCGCAGACGAGTTTCTGTCAAGCCTGCAGCTGGAAGAGTCGATAAAGGAATTTATTACATCTTATGAACTCTCTAACTTACTCATCCACTCTTTCTTTCACTAACTCATACATTTTCTCATTATCACACATACAGAAACTTTGCTTTCCATCCCAAACTATAAAATCGTATTTTTTCACTTCCCCACACGTGGCTCCGTTTGGCACATGTCACTTGAGCCTTCATTAGGTGCTTTAACATAGTCTTGAGGATATATACATTCGGTACAATCTATACGTAAGAACGGTCATCTACAGCAGTATGCTTAGCACATAATTGGTCACTACTATCAGTGGGACTGTTATGCGTAGAAATTCACCAAAAACCCCGTATTTCTAGGCATAACACTCCCACTTTGAATTTCGTAGCTAAATTTACTTTATTCCCATAATGCAAACTCTTGACTCTAATAAACACGCTATACTTTACACTATTGTAAAGATTTTAATTTAATTTACCAAACACCTGGTCAATACGAGGCCTAAATGTGTTAAAATCTTTAAACGCGTTTTTCTCGTTTGCATATTTTGGAACATGGGACAATTATGCGTATAACGGCAGTACACCGCTTACTTCAGAGTTGACTCGTGACATATTTCAGTGGAAATGTTTCAATCTGGGCCCATAACCTCTTAGTATTGCAATTTCAGAGAAAACTTACCATTTTACGGTCCTACGAAAAGCTACCGCAGCTGTCACATCACTGATTTGTACTGGTAAATCATCAGTAGGCTTCAATGATACCTTGGATACCGTCTTGATGATTGTTGTTTGTTGCTATTTTCCATACCGTTTTCTTTTTCAAGCATACTATGATTGAATTGTTTGCTTCAATGATAGAATGATTTCGATGCCTGCGGTAGAACTTTGACAGCTGCGGTAGAACTCGGCGGCTACCGCAAACCGGAAAATTTTCTTTATAACCGTAATATATTGTCGTAGAAAGAACTACTGTTTGGTTTGAGAGTTGAACAGTGAATGACAAGATTTATTTCTTCATTTATTATCTAGGGTTACTATGATTAAACTCAGGTCCAAACGCCTACTGCTTACATATGTACGTATACATTGAAATGACAATTTTCACAAATCGCTGTGTAATCACATATGCTGAAAATCCAACGGATTCAGTACCGTTGTATTCGTATTGCACTAGGCTGCATGCGCTCAACTTACGCGATGAGTTGAGATGTCTCAGGTTAAGATGTACCATCAGTGCTCCAGTACCCGCTTATGTTTCAGTAGCCTTTTTATTTATTTATTTGGCTTTACCTCAATAAATACCTCGCCAACAACATTTCGCCAATTCACTCGGTTCATGGCCGCTTCTCTCCATCCTCCTGGTCCTGGTCCTGGTGCACCTGGTCAATCCACTTAGCTCGCTGCGCCCCACGCCTTCTTGTTCCGACCGGATTCATAGAGAACATCATCTTTGCAGGGTCATTGTTCGGCATTCTTAAAACATATTCTGCCCATCGTATCCTTCCAGCTTTGTCCACCATCTGGATACTGGGTTCGCCGTAGAGTTGGGCGAGCTCGTGGTTCATCATTCGCCGCCACACGCCGTCTTTCTGCACGCCGCCGAAGATCGTCCTTAGCATTCGGCGTTCGAAAACCTCAAGAGCTTGCAAGTCCATCTCGAGCATAGTCCACGTCTCATGCCCATATAGAACTACCGGTCTTATGAACGTTTTGTACATCGTGCATTTGGTGCGGGGGTGAATCTTTCTTGACCGCAGTTTCTCGTGGAGCCCATAGTAGGCACGACTTCCGCTGATGATGCGCCTTCGTATTTCACGACTAACGTTGTTGTCAGCCGTCAACAAGGATCCGAGGTAGACGAAATCGTCCTCCACTTTGAAAGTATCCCCGTCTATCGTTACACTGCTTCCAGACGCGCTTATTTCCGCCTACCAGCATGTACTTTGCTTTCGACGCATTCACCATTAGCCCTACTCTTGTTGCTTCGCGTTTCAGGCGGGTGAACAAATTGTCCGAATCTCGTGAGAATCGTGCCTCAACTGTTAAGTCTTGCTCTCCGCATGACACTTCTAAGCGCAATATTGAACAACAGGCACGAAAGTCAATCACCTTGTCGTAGTCCCCACCGAGACTCGATCGAACTGGAGTGATCGCCCGACATCTTCACGCAGTATTTCACTCCGTCCATCGTTGCTCTGATCAATCTTGTGAGCTTCCCGCGAGAGCTGTTCTCGTCCATGATCTTCAATAGCTGTACACGGTCAATACTGTCGTATACCGCCTTGAAATCGAAGAACAGATGGTGCGTTTGTGACCTGATACTCACGGCATTTCTGGAGGATTTGCCGCACGGAAAACTTCTGGTCCGTTGTCGAGCGGCCGTCGATGAAACCTGCTTGATAACTTCCCACGAACTTGTGTGCTATAGGTGATAGACGACGGAAGAGAATCTGGGATAGCACTTTGTAGACAGCGTTTAGGGTAGTGATGGCACGATAATTTTCACACTCCAGTTTGTCGCCCTTCTTGTAGATAGGGCATATATCGCCTTGCTTCCACTCCTGCGGTAGCTGTTCCGTTTCCCAAACTTTGACTAATGTAGTGTCCCAGTCGTTCGGATTACGGAAAGAATTAAAAGCTTGACTGATCCAGTGAAAGTCACTACAATGAATGTGGTTTTCATTCCAACTCCTACTATGATCTAATACATGAATATCCGCCTACTACATCTCTCCTTTCATCTTAAATTAATTTATTTAAATTGAATCCCGTGAAACTAAGCAATTCTCTTACATTTATATACTAAATAATCTCTCAAATATTCTGGCTTTCGAGCTTCACGATGTTTCTTAGTTCTCACAGGTCCAGATGCTGCCGGTGTATCATCTTCCGCCTTCGGATGGTCAATTATTTCGTTTGCTTTGACAATTTCATCAAATACCAATGCTGGTCAACCCTGGTTTCTAAATTCTTCACAGTGAGACGGGTTCCATTATTATTTGTAACTATATATGGCTGTGGATCGAAAGTTGGCGTTAGTTTGTTACGTTTCGAGAAATTTTTCATCACAACGTGATCTCCAATATCAATCGCTGAATGCTTAGCTCGTCTCTTGTTGTCTCCATATATTCTGCCTTTCTCCTTCTTGATATGATCAGTTTTCTGGAGCTTAGCCCATGATCCTTGTACATCTGCATCTGAATAATCTGGAACTTTATCCTTCAAATTACGACCAAACATTAATTTCGCTGGCGTTTCATTGGTAGTAGAGTGTGGTGTGTTTCTGTATGCTAGTAAAAAATCATAAACATCATTTTTCCAGTCACGTCCTTGGGCAACGCTTATTTTGATGGACTTCAAAAGCGTTCGATTGTAACGTTCGACTAATCCATTCTGAAATGGAGCGTATGGTACCGAATGATTGAGAATTATTCCAGATGATTTGCAAAATGTGACGAATCCATCTGATCCAAATGGAGGTCCGTTGTCACAAATGATTTCCCTAGGGAAACCAAACCGCGCAAATATCGTGCGTAATTTAAATATTGTGGCCTTTCAGGGAATCTTGAGAAATAATCAACGACAACCATAAGATGTGTACTATTTGATACCTCTGTAAAATCCATCGCTAATTTCTGCCATGGTCCAGAGGTGTTCTAACCATCGGTTTTGTTGTTGGATTCGAGACTAACACGCAGCCATCACAATCTTTGACGAAATTTTCCACCATCGCATCGATTCGTACCCACCATACTTTTTCCCTTAACCTTTACTTCATTGCAACAATGCCTAGAGATAACATAAAATAATTGTTTGTTAAAATTAAACCTTTAAAACTATGATTAACTATTTTAAAATATCCGTTTTAGTACCTAGGTGAGGCTCATGCGCAAGCCTTAAGATGTTCAACTGTAAAGCTTTCGGTATGATAATCATCTTGTTTTTCAAGATAAGGTCCCCATCCGATGAAATTTCGCTTGAAATTGATTTGTACCGTATCAACGTTTTTGGCCATCTTTTCGTCGGGTATGGTAACCAACGAATGAGCTCCGATAATTCAATGTCATTTCGAGTTGCTTCCATAATCTCCGTGAGTGAAACAGCAACGGGACAAATGTCAACGGACATTAAACGCACGATTCTTTCACTTTCTTCATCGTAGCTACCTAGTTCAACTGGTACTTCCTGACATAGCCTCGAAAATGGATCTGCAATGTTACTTTTTCCCAGCCTGTAGACGACTTTATAGTCATATGACATTAATCGCAACCTCCATCTCTCAATTCTGGCGCAAGGTTTGGATTTATTTCCGAAAATTGTTACCAATGGTTTATGGTCAGTTATAAGCCAGAAAAATTTTCCATAGGGATAAAAGTGGAATTTTTCTGGGGCCCATACTAGAGCGAGAGCTTCTCGTTCTGTCTGCGCGTATCGACGTTCAATTTCGGAGAGTGTCTTAGATGCATAACTAATTATTCTTAGTATGTCGTCAGGCCCTTTTTGGTAAATAACTGCTCCAAGACCAATTGGACTAGCGTCAGCGATAAGAAAAGTTTCTAAATTCGGATCAAAATATGCTAACGTTTCCACACTAGCAAGGTTGTTTTTCAATTATTCAAAAGAATGTTGATGATCTTTGGTCAATTCGAATTTCTGTCCTTTTCTTGTGAGCGCATTAAGAGGACTACAAAGTGTTGATAGATGTGGAATATGACGCCCAACAAATGTTATCAGTCCCAGAAAACTCCGGACTTCTTCCGCTGACTGCGGCTGCCGAAATCTGGCAATCGCTTCAATCTTTTCTCGTGAAATGCTGACTCCTTCAGCAGATAGATGGAACCCCAAAAACTCCAATTCTTATGCACATTCTACGGTTTTCTGATCATTTAGAGCTACATTGTCTTTCAGTAATCTCTCCTTCAAAATATTTGTTCTACGCATCAAGGTCTCCTTATCTGGGGCAAAAATAAGGATGTCGTCGATAAATACAATAAGCCACGGGAAATCCCCTAACATTGATTCCATACATTTTTGGAATAGTTCGGGTGCAGCAGACAATCCGAAAACTAGTCGTTTATAACGCATCAATCCTAAAGGTGAAATGAATGTCGTTATGTATCGACAGTCTTCACTAAGCATTAGTTGATGGAACGCTTGTTTGATGTCAAACTTAGCGAACGCTTTACTGCCTTTCAATCGACTAACCATATGCTCAAATGTTGGCAAAGGATGAACTTCTCTCACTATAGCCTTATTAGCTTCTCGGAGGTCAATTATAATTCTTACTTCATCTGCGCTTTTACGTTTTACCAACATCGGCGACACCCATTCTGAAGCCTCAGAGACACGTTCAATTACGTCTTGGCGCTCAAGCTCTTTAAGCTTAAGTAGGGTAAGCTCTTCAAGTGGGATAGGTATACGACGATACGCTTGTCTCACAGGAGGGACTAATTTATCAATTTTGATGCGGAATAATCTGCATTTAATCAAATTTATTATGTTTAATTTCATACATTAGTTTTAAATGAGTTTCTTTAATATGGGTTAAAATTGCTCACCTTTAATGCATGGTAATGCTTCATCCGTAACAGCATGTAGAAACTTGATGAGTCCGAGGGCTTCTGCAGACTTACCAGAAAGCAACGAGCATTTTCCATCTTTGATCACGAAGAGCGTTGTTTTGCAGTATCTCTCGCCAACAGCAACTCGAGCATCCACTTCGCCTAAAACGTTCAACGACTTCATTGATCCATATGCACGGAAGATTTTGTCACTGCCGTTCCTGACGTCAAAAGCATTGAATCCAACACGTTTCAAGGTTTTCCAATCATCAACGCTTAGTACATCCTCATCCGCCCCGGTGTCGATAACGAACCGAACATTTACACCTCCAACAACAGCAATTACAGTTCGCTTGCCTTCAAGATGAAACAACTCACGCATCTGGACGGTATTCGTTACGTCATCCACTTCTCGTACAAATTTCTCTTTTCGATCACGATTCTTGCTATTCTGAATTGCTGGATTGCCGCTTGGTCGGAATTGCTGGGTTTTACAGCATCGCGCATAATGTCCTAGTCTGCCGCATTTGCTGCAACGGGAACTTCTTGAAGGGCAACGAACATCATTTGCAAAATGGTTTCCCATGCACCGAGAACAGGATACCCTACCCTGTTTGGGATTCTTGACAATTTCTCCTACAGCATTCAACTCAACAGCAGGAACTGGTTTACCACGAAGCTCGAGAATTTGAGATTTCACCGATTCGTGCGTGCGTGCAATTTCCAACATCTTCTCCAGGCTTGAGTCAGCTTCTAGATACTTGGCACGAAGCTTGTCGTCATACTGTGTAGCGAACACAATTTGATCCATGATCATCTCTTCAACTTGTTCGCCAAAACCACATTGGGCGGCTTGTTCTTTCAAACGAATGACAAATTTGTCAATCCGCTCATTCGGGTTGAATATAAGTTGACGAAATTTAAACTGCTCGTACCTCTGCAACATCCTCGGGGAGTAGTAATTATCTAAAACTTCCATTGCCAATCTGTACCGGTTGTCCACAATCGCCGACTCACCTACGTTCACATCCCGCGCAATCTTACGGACGTCGGTTCCACCAAAGCACATTAACGTCTTAAACATTTCCTCGTGGTCCTCGATACCTTTGAGCGTTAGGTACGAAATGAACTGGTCCTTCCATAATTCCCAGCGAATATTCGTCGATCCGTCACCGATCTCGGAAAATGGATGGATGTTAAAGTTCAGCTGTAATTAATTTCATTTTTAATTTGGTTCGTAAATTAGTGATACGTGATAGATTTTTTTTTTTCATCATAGCAATCGAGCTTTTATAGGTATGAAGTTACCGGAGTTGTATTTTCAGTCTCCATAGCAACGCATAACAACTTTTTCTGTTATTGACAGACGAAACCAAATTTTCATTATTTTCTACTCAAAACGGACCGGATTTATTCGCATGAAATTTCCTTCTTTTCTAATGAGATAAAGGACCGAAATATCCATGGATCCCTTCGTTCATTTTTTTTAATACGGACCGGATTATGGTATTTGCAATCCCCTTCATTTCCTTGTCAGAAATGGACCAAAATTTCCATAGTCCCTTCGTTTTTTCTTACTTCTAGCATCACGGACCGGACACATAAAGCTTCCTTCAATTCTTTATAAGAAAAGGACCGAAATCTTTATGATACCCTTCGATTGCTTAAACAGACACGGACCGGTAATACCCTTCGTTTCATTATGGAGAGCAGACCGAAATTGCTTAATTGCATTTCCTGTACTCTCTACTTAACAATTTAATTAATTAATTTCAAAATTAGTTTCTCCAAAAAAATCATCACAGATAATAACAGAATAATAATTGGTATAATTACCGACGCCATTTTCAAAGTACTTCCAAATTCTTCTCGCTCGAGGGTTATCGGAATTTTCCTGCAGCTTTTCGCTTGGTTCGATCCCATCCTCGTCGCCAGTTGTAGTGTCCCAGTCGTTCGGATTACGGAAAGAATTAAAAGCTTGACTGATCCAGTGAAAGTCACTACAATGAATGAGGTTTTTATTCCAACTCCTACTATGATCTAATACATGAATATCCGCCTACTACAACTAACAGCCGATGCAGACAGGCGGCCAACCTGTCCGGGCCCATCTTGATGAGTTCGGCTCCGATACCATTCTTGCCAGCGGCCTTGTTGTTTTTAAGCTGTTGAATGGCATCCATAACTTCCCCCGTCGTGGGAGTTTCCACTGTCCGCTGTGCTGACGTAGCCATCGCCTTCGCTGTCCTGACCTTCTGTGCCTGTGTTCTCTGCGCCATTTAGGTGTTCATCGTAGTGCTTCCTCCACCTTTCATTCACCTGGCGTTCGTCCTTCTAGATGCTCCCATCCTTATGCCGACACATTTCAGCTCGCGGCACGAAACCTTTGCGGGATGTGTTGAGCCTCTGATAGAACTTCCGCGTTGCTTGAGGACGGTACAGAAACTCCATCTCTTGATGATATTATATTTGACAATCATCGTTGAATAGGAATTTAAAAATATCTGTAACAAATAGGCGTTTCTGAGCAAAGAAAATCGAAGATGACTCATGATTACGCACAACAGAGAGTTTCTAGAGATATTATCTTTTCTTATCTTGAAACAGCATCACTAGAATAAGATACGCACCAATTGTTTTTCTAAACCCAAACCGTATTACCTGCCCATAAATCCGGCAAGCAAGGGCATCCGATTTTCAACGCTAGGATGAGTAAGTGGGTTTCAAATTTCTTCCAAATACCTCACGCTCCTCTCGCATCATCACAGGCCTTCAACGATGCGATGGGATAATGATGCTCGAATTCGAAACAACATGCAACTGCTGGTGCTGATTGGGGTTGTTTTCCGCCTTGGGCTCGGTGCCTTTCCAGCAAAACCGGCACCGAGAGATTTGTGCTATTTCCCAAAGCGCAGAGAGATAAGAACCGAAAACGCACGCACTAGAGCGATAATTAACGCTGCATGAATTCACCCGAAAATTGTTCGTAAATAACTCGAGTGCCGCTCCGAGAATGCGATAATTTTATTTATAAATCATCCGTGGCCGAGAGATAGAGATATGTATTGTGGGGAGAGAGAAAGACAACCCAAGCAATTGAATTGAAGCAATGGGTATACAGTCAGTATCAAAATAAAGTGTCCATTTGCTTGTCAACACAGAAAAATCTTCCACTAAATGTTTGTACTTCATAGTTAACACCTTACCAGAATCACATAACATGATTAAAATACATTTCAATCAACAGCATAAAAAATAACAAAATTTAATATGTCAAATATACCGTTTTGATTCATATTACGGACAGCTTCAAATTCCGGACACTCTCGTTCGTATGGGAAACATTTCACACGAAATGTTTCAATTTTCGACGTCCAAAAGTTCTCATTTTCGAGGTTCGTTTTATTAGTTTTTTTTCCATAAATATCATTGCAAATTTATAATGCCCAACTAACTTAGACGTCTCTTAAGTGGATGAACGATTTCAATTGATGATTTGACTGTTCCATTAATGATTATCATGAGCTGTCCGTAATTCGAATCAAAGCGTTCGGAATATGAGGCAAAAGTGAGGGAGCGTCCGGAATAAGAATCATGAAAAGGCCACACGTTTTGATTTATTTAAAATTATTCAAGTTGCGGACGCGTATTCTTTACCCACCATCCGAAAGTTAAGGGCTTCCGACGCTCGATAACGCTTAAAAATCATACAGAATGATTTATTTTGTATGGTCCATGATGGGTTATACTTCACTGAGGCCTTAAGTGTCCGTAATATGAATCAAAACGGTACAGTACTGGACAGAATAAAGTACGCATTGGTCGTTATTCCATAAAACATGATCAAGTTTTGAGGCATGGATCTCGGCTTCTAGTGCTTTGGTTGACCTGAAATTCTCACCACAACTTGAAAGTTACATCGAATTTGATAAGATGTAAACTCAGAGCTTTTTAATAACAAACTTTTGAATTATGGAAAATTTACAATATTGGCAAATGTTATGAAATTTTGAATTTCAAACAATTAGGCCGAACATTTTTAGATCAGAGAACATCTGAACAGGAAACTCTCCCAAAATTCTTGAATGGCTTAAACAATAAATTTGTGACAAAACACATTGGACAACAAAATTAAAATATTGAGGAAGCTTTAAGTAAAAACCTACTTAATTTTGACACACTTTATTTGGAAAAATTAGTTCCATTTTTTAAAAACCCAATTCCTCTTCAAAAATATAAAAAGATTGTTTTTCTACCGCAAATGTTATATGTGAACTATGAAGTACGGTTTTGACACATGATTTCCGCCAATTTGAGTGATTACAAACAAGTGGGCTCTTTATTTTGGATGTGGCTGTATCTCTGTACCAGGCCGGGGACCAGATCGGATCGAATTGCTTATTATCGTGTGTGCACTTGGCAGTTGTTGTTCCATTTTCCAAATTACCATCTCGTGTGTTGCACTGCGCTACAATCGTCGTCTCTCTCAACAGACTGTTCCAGCCAAAGTTCAATCGCTCACATGTCGACCAACTGACGCACTTTGCTGATTATCGACTGAGTTATAAGTTTATTTCTAAGACAATTTTAAATAACAGACATTTTTGACCTTAATATTGAAAAAGTTACCAATAAAATAAGTAAAAAATAGGCACAAATAGTAGTAGTAAAACTTTTTCGCATTTTTCTACACTTTGAATTACAAGCACTATGAAAATATCAATGTTATGGATTTTTTGTTTTAGCAAACGAACGATCATTTGCTATAACCATATGTAAGTCTATTTAAACTATATCTTTTTTAATTCAAATCTTTCTTTTGTAGAAATAGAATCTATGACACTTGGTCGAAAGACATTTGGTCGAATGACATTAGGTCGAATGACGTTTGGACGAAAGTACGTTTGGTCGAACGGACATTTCGTCGGATGGACATTTGGTCAAAAAGGTTCGATTGCAACAGAAAGCATATGACATTTGATCGAACCGACATTTCGTGGAAAGGACATGTGATTGAATCAATGTTTTATGTTTATTCTGGTTATCGCCGAAAGTAACATTTTGTCGCTAATACACAGAGTGATTGCATAATTGGAAAAGTATCAGCCATTCTACCAACAATCTATATGAAGTTAACAAAAGTTTGTTATTCAATTTGCTAGACCCTACTCTCCCAACACACTGATCAATCTCGTGCGTTTGAAACGTCTTATGACCCCGGGAGCGATGATCGGACCCAGAAGGAGACCGCATAAGCCCCAAGCTGCTGGTCTAAAGCCACGGCAGTTTCCGGGGTGGGCACAAAAGACCTCTTTTACTCCCGGATCCCAGGGCGTTTAGTGTAGGGGAGGTTTCGAATGCGGAATGCCTAACAAAAAGAAAGCAACTTACATTGGTATTATTTTAATATGAAAATCTCCGAGACGATAGTACAGGCTTTGAGATTATTGAAGCGACTGCTAAAGCTGTGTTGGAATACACTCACATACATCCGACGGATACATAGCTTGATGGGGGGGTGCTGTTTTCCCTTGATGTGCCCAAGTATCTATCCCAAGGGGGGGGGGGAGTTGGCTGATTGGGTACTCCAGCTTTTGGTGACCTTATCACGGTCTTGTTGATGGTCACCTTCACACGCGGGTTTTTCCGGTTGCCTTCGGCCGTCATGGCCACAGAAGCAGTCTTTCCTAGTGGGATGACTTGCCATCGGTAATCTCCGATTGGCACACGGAATCAATGGTGTTCCGGTGATCACTTTATGGGCGGTAGCAACTGAAGAACCGATAGGTAAACCGCGGTGGCAAACTTCCGTAAAAAAAAACTCTTTCGAATGGCGTTAGGGTGAAGATGAATCGAAGCCAAACTTCAAATTTTCAAGAGCACGGATCTGGAGATCCAAACATTTGTTTAAGCTGAAAACTTAATCGATTGGTCACCAGCTGGCGGTGACCAATCGATTATATTTTAGACTCAAACGGAAGTTTGATTCTCCATATCCGTGCTCTTGAATATTTGAGCTTTGGCTTCGATTCACCTTCACCTGAAGGCAACGGAGAAATCGACCAGCACCATGACCGTGCAGAAGTTCTTGTCAAATATTGTCAAGTCTTGATATAAAAAATGAGCACCGCATTCGGGAATTCTGAGTGACCAATGAGCCGAGGATGAACGAAGAGTCGCTGAGGGAAACTGGGGCAGTTTGTGTAAGGCAATAGACGGAACAACAGCCCAAAAACGTTATCTGTCGTATAGCGGCCCACGTGCCGTAGGCTGGCTCTAAGGTGAAGGTGAATCGAAGCCAAAGCTCAAATATTCAAGAGCACGGATATGGAGAATCAAACATCCGTTTGAGTCTAAAATATAATCGATTGGTCACCGCCAGCTGGTGACCAATCGATTAAGTTTTCAGCTTAAACAAATGTTTGGATCTCCAGATCCGTGCTCTTGAAAATTTGAAGTTTGGCTTCGATTCATCTTCACCTTAATGTGGAGTGAGAAGAAGAGCGCACTTAAGCAAGATCCCTGCGGTGTGCAATCGGTTAGTCGCTGCTCGGCCGACAGGGTGTCTCCTACTTTAACCACTTGACTCCTGTTGCCAAGAAAAGATCCGAGGAGATTGCAGGCTGAAATTGATAGGCCAATTTCACGTTCGAGTTTATACTGTGGCTTGCCATGGTCGACGCTGTTGAAGGTGAAGATGAATCGAAGCCAAACTTCAAATTTTCAAGAGCACGGATCTGGAGATCCAAACATTTGTTTAAGCTGAAAACTTAATCGATTGGTCACCGCCAGCTATTTTAGACTCAAACGGATGTTTGATTCTCCATATCCGTGCTCTTGAATATTTGAGCTTTGGGTTCGATTCACCTTCACCTTAACAGCCTACCAAACGTTCTTCAGTGCGAGTCTCATCTGTACGCCGATGATCTTCAGATCTATGTAACAGGTCCCATCGAACAACTGGATGATCTGGTTGGAAAAATCAACACCGACCTTTCGGCAATCGAACGCTGGGCAACCATTAATAGTATGGTTCCAAATCCCAAGAAGACACAAGCCATCATCTTCACCAGTGAAGGTACAGTCATTACCCAGTCTGACATAGTTTTCTGCAACGAGGTAATCGAACCGACTAGTAGTGTCAAGAATCTCGGCCTTTACATGGACAATAACCTGACTTGGCGGCATCAGGTTGACGACGTCACTGCTAAAGTCTATGGTACACTACGAACGTTCCGGAGATTTGCGTCCGTCCTTCCGGGAGCGACTCGTCAGAAACTCGCTCAGTCGGTAGTTGCACCGTTTTTCACCTACGCAGATGTGATCTATTATCCTGGATTGAACGCAGCCCTAAGGAACCAACTGCATCGATGTTTCAAATCAACAATCCGTTTTGTATATAGATTGCGATCCCGAGATACTACAGTAGGTAGGAGGAACTGTGTGTTTGGTCGAGATCTTCCAGACAACTATATCTACCGAATCTGCTGCTACCTTCGAAAGGGATACCTTCGAAAACTACCGCAATACATCCTGCAGCACCTAGAGCAAGGTCAAATGCAACGCAGCCGGTCGTTCGTCGCACCACCCCATTCAACTCAACTGAGACGAAGTGTATTAGTACATGGAATCTGTCTCTGGAACAACCTTCCACTGGAGATAGAGTTACATATTTCTCAGGAGCACATAAATGTACTGACGAGCATCCAACCAAACCATCTTTTAGCTCATCGGAATCCTATTGTGCTGCGCTAGACGGAGGCTCACGAAAATTTTGAAAGCGCGCGCTAGGTGATGTGCTCTCGGGGAGACTCGTCTCGTGCGCTGCTCGGCGCTACGGCTCGCCATCGGTTTCCAAGTTATGAAACAACTGCTTAGTTACGGAAAACCTCTATAACTATTTTCGCTCATTATGCAGGTGTCTAGATGACCTATATGGTATGGTCGGAGACACGTGATCCAAGAGTTGCAATTTCGATCCCCGTTGAAAACTTTTGTAATCACTTCAATTTTTCGCTGAACTTTAAACAGCACATGTGATGGAGCGCATGAGACCGCAGTGAGACACATCTCCAGAAAAATGAGGCGCATCAAAATAGGTCTCACAATGTACAGTGCGCCCATTCGCTTGCAAGCAATGAGGCTCCTGCACCTAAGGCTACAGCACGTGCACAGTAACTCTACCTGGAGACGCGGATGAAACCTACAGTGCATAGTTTTAAACAGTCTCTGTAACCTAACAAACATTGCTTTAAGACACCAATGTAATTTGATATTGTTCAAGATTTTCCTAAAGTTAAACATTTGTTTCTCCTTGACCTCACCTTAGCATAAAATGTAAAAGGTTTACGTATTTTCTAATAAAACTATTAAACTATTAAACTATATCTGGCTCTCCACACAAATGAAACTCGCTGCCCACTTACCAATGAGTGCCTCATTGTACCCACACCATCTTTCGGTTTGAATTGGACGTTAGCGAACTTAACATGGAAGATTCCATACCATCCCACATCTGAGTGATTCCAAGCAACAGCACCAAAATTTGGTAAATTTTTTAATTCATTTTTTTCTATTGAGCTGAAACTTTGCACAGTTTTCCAGTTCCATCTAAATCGTCATTTTCCGATATCAAATCTTCAAGTTGAGTCACGACTAACTTTTCAAAAGGGTGTATGTGAAAATGGTTCAAAAATATTCAAAAAGCTGCACAGCAAAAACGGTTCGTTCGATTGTTAGACAACTAAAGAAACAAAGTTAGACAACTAAATAAAGATTCAAAAAAAAAATACACACAGTAAAAAATTATTTTTTTTGCATTAAAAAACATAATTTTTGACACAAAAACTCAAATATCTCAAAACCCTATCGGAATACCAACGTAATTTTTTGAGGGAAAACGGTCCATTATATTAGCTATCTACCATAAAAATTTGGTGATGGTAAACCAATAAAGAAAAAAGTTATGACATTTCAAACATGTCACAATTTTCACATTTAGTAGAAAAAAAAAATTCTTTTCGGTGTAAATTATTACGGGAACCGCAGTTTGTTGCTGATTTTATTGTTAAGGGCCTTGCGTGAATTAAACAAGTCGTTTTCATGTATTCATTAGTATTATGTATATTATATGTATAAATATTATGTATATGTATAAATATTATATGTATACAGTCGAAGCTTGTTATAACGACATCGCAAGGGACCGTCGTAATAGAGAAAAGTCGTTATAGAGAACAGTTATAACATCAAAATATTTTTCAAGGGACCAAAAAATGTCGCTATAGAGAGCTTTTGTCGCCATAAAAGTTGTCGTTATAACGAGCTTCTACTGTATGTATATATGTATAAATTAAAATGAATTAACAGATTATACGAAAATATTTTTTTTTTACCAGGATATTTTTTTTAGAGTATGATCGATGAGTTTCTAAATGTTATATATAAACTTTAAAAGTTTTGGATTTGGGTATGCGTTATGAGATCATGAAAACATTTTATTAATACTTATTTATTTATTTATTGTTATTCAATTTTTTTACAATATCGAACACTTTTGCATCATTATCAGTACAGTTCGAGTATAGTTTTGCTTTAATTTTATTTTCTGACAATGGAATGAAACAGTGAAATTTTTGGGTTCCTTGGATCGTTTTCGCGTTATTATATTGCTCGCTGAGCTCTGATGCCGTTAATTCGTACTCTTCAGTAGTAGTAAAACAAAATGATAATTTTGTTAAATCTTCTTCTTTTCTGCGATTCGCCCAATCAAATAGTTCTTTTGCAGTTTTAATTGGATGCTCACGTTCTTTGGCTAAACTTGCTCTTGTGGCCATGCGCTTTATGGTTCCTCCAATAGCATCACAAGGACCTTTGCCATGTGACGTAGCAAAGAAATGCCATTCTGCATCAATTCCGTACTTTGATTTAAATTGACATAGGCTCGAAAAATTCTTACGGTTTTTGTACGGCGATGCTGCTCCATCAGACATGAAATATATCTTTCTGATTTCTTTATCCTTATCAACGCGTAAAAAGTTAATCATTTTGGCAATGAACAAATTTACAGATACTGAGTCGTGTCTTAAATCTTCGGAAATAACAATAAAACTAAAATGTTCAATTTGCGTACTTCCATTGAAATAAATAACGAATGGATGAATTGTAGCTTGTTGTACGTTCCAGTGATGTGACTGCACTTCATCTTGCAATACAAAGCTATAGTTTTCAGAAAAATCACAAATGACTAAAAATTCACCATCTTGTAATGTATTTTTCGTATTTTTTAAAAAGCGGGATTGCTCTGTTTTAATAAAGTCGTGAGGAATTAAACTTTCTAATTTCAAGCAAAAAAATGGCACAAACTCATCTACAGGTTTTACAATAGTTTCTAGGTCACACCTATCCGTGGTCACCCATTGCTCAAATGATAACTGATCAATATAATTTTCTTCAAACTCAGCGAATAAAGTATTTTCCAATGATGAAGAATCTGGACAATCCGAACAAGATCGTAGATAGCAATTTGATGTTGTATTTTCACACAAAAGACTACCAGTTAACATTTTAATATCCTTTGATAAATTGATTCTTTTCAAACTATGTAAGATTAGGTTAATATTTTCGTGTTTTGTGCACACACAAACATTATGTGTTCCTGAATTGGATAGAAGCTTGCATTGCCTTGGACGAAGGCTTGCAAATGAGGAAAAACCTACCTTAATATTTTCGATAATTTCCTTGAAGCGTGTATACGCTTCTTTCAAAGTAGTCATCATTAATCGTTTTTGGATTGCTTGACGCTTTCCATCTTTTTTTACAGATACATAATCTTTTTGGCCAGGCATAGCTCTACTTACTTCATCGTCTTCAAAATATTGAATTATTTTTTCTTTTGTCTCATCTGTTAATGAAGTACTCGACCTAGCATTTTTGGTTGCAAGACAGTTATTTTTGAATTGTTTTGCCTCTTTTGCTGTATTTCTATTGGTTTTGAACTCATCAATGGCGTCTTGAATAGACCACGAGCTTGGCAGCATCGACAAAATCAATAATTTTTCTTTCCTTGTCGTGGCTAGATTCGAGAACCTTTCCTTCATATTCATAATTACCTCATCGTAGTCTGTATTTTCCACATCCTCAGGTCCTAATTTGAAGAGGTTTCTTCGTACAGCTTCGTTGATTTCACGGTATTTTTTCTCGGGATAATTGACGTAACCCATCTTCGTCCATTTAATCGGAGTCACTTTTATTCCAGCTATCCCTTCGTTGAAGCGTTCGATGTTGACCTTCTGGATGCACTCATCTTCTGATTGATTTGTTGAAACAGATGTCGCTGATGGTACCGTGGCAAGACTATCTGCACTTGGTACTTCTGGTAACTCCTCAGTTGTTGTCGGTGCATCTAGTAATTCCTCAGTTGTTGTTGTTTTCGAACTTCCTGCAACCTGATCCACCGATGATGTACAGATTGCCCGTTTGTCAACGTTTAAACGGCAGGACGTACAAATGCGTAAATTTGTATTCAATGTAGACATTGGAGCATAACCAGCCGCTTTCAGTTTATCTATGGTGCTTTCAACAGTTGAGAAAGCGACTACTCATGTTGCTCGTTAGATTTTAATAAACAAAATCACTTTTAAGATTCTACTGACTAGTTTGGTGTCGTTTGCTTGACTGAAGAAAAATTTTACAATTAAATCTTTTATAACCATAGTGGTAGTATATTTTTAGCTTTTTCGTGAGTATGTTCATGGTATGTACCTATCATGTTTTTGATGTTGTTGAAGTTACTCGCTTTCTCCCAAATATGATTAACAAAGTCTATTCTCTACCAAGGCGGGTCTATACCCAGGTGTAATCAGATTTTAACATTGTGGAGAAAACCAGCGCCGAGAAAACCGACCTGCTTTACGTATACTAGATCACCTGGGTATAGACCCGCCTTGTTCTCTACGAGGTAAACTTTTTGCAGGTAAACTAGTCGTATACCTGTATAGAAAACTTTTTTTGTAGCTTTTGTCTTCATTATTAGATTTCTTATAGGTTTCTTTTATCAAAAGGTTTCAACACTATTGAGAGAATTTTTCTTCAGTTACGTACAATAAAAAATATGACACTATCAAGACTTTAGATCACAACACTGGATCGCGTCTAACTTTCTAATAGATGCTATAATAGTTATGAATAATTAAATAAAATATCATGAAAACAACTTGTTAACCTCATGTGGTACCCTTAACAAAAAATCAGCAACAAACTGCGGTCCTAAAAAAAAATAACAATGAAAAAAAAAAATAATTTCACTAAGTGTCAAATTTGTGAAATATTTGAAATGTCATAACTTTTTTGTTTATTGGCTTACCATCACCAAATTTTTATGGTAGATAGCTAATATAATGGACCGTTTTCCCTCACGTTGGTATTCCGATAGGGTTTTGAGATATTTGAGTTTTTGTGACAAAAATGATGTTTTTTAATGCAAAAAAAATTTTTTTTTACTGTGTGTATTTTTTTTGGAATCTTTATTTAGTTGTCTAACTTTGTTTCTTTAGTTGTCTAACAATCGAACGAACCGTTTTTGCTGTGCAGCTTTTTGAATATTTTTGAACCATTTTCACATACACCCTTTTGAAAAGTTAGTCGTGACTCAACTTGAAGATTTGATATCGGAAAATGACGATTTAGATGGAACTGAAAAACTGTGCAAAGTTTCAGATATTTTTGAAATGGTCGATCAGAATCGACTTGCATGCCTCCGTGGAATCCCTCATCTGAATATAAAGATAAGATGTTACCGTACACGTACGGTAACACGTGTTTGACGGTTCATGATGGTATTCACCCGAGGTCATCAACACCGTCAGCAAAACCATATATTTGCATGAGGAATGTTATTGAGCTGAAAGTCACAATAATCCAATGTATAAAATGTCGTTAATCCACAAAAAAGCAATAAACATTGGCCATAAGTAGAGTTACGACATTCAACATTTACTTCGCAATTTTTTTTTTCGTGAAACATTTTTTTCTGCCGTTCCATTCAAAAATTTCACCCATGTCCGTAAGCTGCAAGACCCGGAATCCAATGAAAGATTCCGAGCACTCTTTCCAAATGCTTCCATCAGATGAAGATCAACAGTTCATTACAAGAAAGATGAAATTAATAAAAATAATAAATAATAAATGCAAAAAATCCACGTCGTTAAATAATATTCAATGAATGATGATATTTTTATAGAATAAAAAATTCACTAGAGTTACGTATTTCAGCGTAGCTCTCATGAATTTATTATTCTTTAAAAATATCAACATTCTTCAAATATTACTCAACGACGTGGATGTTTTGAATTTTTTAATCTCAATGTATAAAAATACTACTTCTTAAAAGTTTATTAATCATCGAAATCCTGGATATTGGCGTAATTTCAAATCACAAACAAATAGATGTATGAGATTTAAAAAAACGACTACATAAAAAACCACGTTTTTAATTCAACGACAGCTCAAAATGAGGATTATTTAAAAGAATACGTTATCTTACCAACTTTGCTAAGCTAAGACAACAGTAATTAAATCTACCAAATGATCTTTAAATACAATTTCAAAATAATTTTTCGACCAAATTTCCGTTCAACTAAACGTCATACGACTTAATGTCATGCGACGAAATGTTTTAAATCCATTCGATCAAATGTCCGTTTGACCAAATGTTCTTTCGACCAATTGTCATTCGACCAAACGTCATTCGACGAAATGTCCTAAAGCCGTAGAAATATAATGCCACTGAGACCATTAAGTTGATTTTTTGAAGCGATATTAGGACGTAAGAAGACCATTAAAGGGGTCCGTCATTGATTTAATAGTTTTCATAAGTAGTTTTTTCGTTAAAAATAAAGAGAGTTTACATAAAAATGTGTTCACTGTTATAGTATTCAGTTCTTCAACGAAAACACACTGAACACATCTTCATCGGATAAATTTCAGTTCCAATCAAAAAAATTGCGTTTGAGGTTTCGATGACGGATTTTTGAACGTTTAAAGCAGAAAATATTGGCCAAGATTGCATAAAATTGCTCCTATATATGATTTGGCGTTCAAAATTTAGCCACACATAGAGAGAAAAAAAATCTGAAACAAGCTTTTCAAAATAATTGCCAACAGCAAAGCCGCATTGTTTTACCCGCGAGCGCAAGTGTCATCGTACGCAAAATGTCATCGGCAATTGCTACTCGTTCTTGGCGTGTCGTTTTTGTCAATCGATAGATTGAGCACGATGACGAGGGGGTCGATCATTCAATTTTATTAACGTCGTTCGGTTGAATGACAACGACAGCGGCGTCGTCATCATCGGGGTGACAAGCATCTTTCTCCGCTTTGTTCACTCTTGCGTCAGATATTTTTTTTTTCATCTTGATGCCTTCTCGACCAGGGGGACTAAGTTTTCGATTGTGTTTCCAATAAAAAACGACTATTCAATTAGACAACGATTTTTTATTATTGTTTCCGTGAATCATCACAGCCCAGCGCAGACTTTATCATTGGGAAAGCTATAATCGTGGAATGAGATCATACGATCCGAATCATGCGTTCGAAAAAGGACAGCTGAACTGATGGATAATTAAAGATGTGTTTCGGTCTGTTTTTTTATGGCTAGCATGGGTTTTGTTCTGCTCTAATGGTTCGATCTGTGACAAAGACTAGCCACTCCTATGATTATTTTAGGAGATTTTTATAGGTGTATGCTTTGATTTATAATATAGATCATTGCATGATGAATCCTCAAAATCAAGATTACCTTCTGATCCTGCATGGTTGGTTGATAGATGAAAGTTTACGATAGACATAACATGATTTAAACTTCAAGTTTTCATAATTTCTTATGTATTTAAGTGAAACAAATTCTTATGAATCTACTTGATACTATGCTAGTTCAAACATTGTATAAATTTCTGTGAAAGCTTTGCTTATTAGACAAGTTTGGAATAATTTAAGTTAGTAATAAAACATTCTAGCAGGATAAATACGGCGAGTACTGAAAAATCGAGTTTTGCAACGAGTTTCATAAAACATTTCTTGTAATTAGGAAATTTGTTGGTATATTCAGATTATTTTCTGGAGCATCGATGTTATTTTCACTCAGAGTCGAGGAACTGAGTCAAATGCGGATTATCCAAAGGTTGTAAAAACTAGTTAACCTCATTGAGAAATCTTGAGAAATTCGATGGAGGCACTCAGTTATTAATTTTCCAACTTCCCAAACAGACAAAAGTAGCACTTTATAGAACAACAAATTGAATATTTATTTTAATACGGGAACTTGTTTGAATAAATCTGCATGGCACATGTGCATGATTCATTGTATCCGAAACAAAGAACAGCTCTTCGATGGGTTAACGCCTTTTCGTCATCCGTTCGACGTATTAGAACAATAAATAAACGAAACTCAAGGCAACAGTACCCCACATACACACAAAATTATACACGTGGTTATTTGTGAATCAACAATGGAAAATGCATAACAATTGTGTTTAGGACGCTCCGAAAAAACAGCACGTCTCAAATAAAGGCGAATGACACGGCTATTATTTTGCCATTATTCTTGTCGTTTCTGGCCGTTTTCTGTCGTGGTCTTCGTCGTCGTCATTGCTGTTGTCGGTTGTTATTGTTGCCTATAGTTGAAGAGCTCAGGGCTGTTGGGGAATTATTGTACTGTGAATAGAAAAGCAGTAACTTACTTCTACACTACCCGCTGCGCACTTTCACTGGACTGACGACGACGACAATCAAACAGACGGATCGTTTGTTCTTTTTGTTCTTGGGAACTCGCTCTCTGCCCCCCCTTATCGTTCCAGCTCTGGCATTTGGGACATGAATGTGTTCTTTCCTGTCATTATTCTGCCCTTTATCGCCGAGACGAGTTTCATGCTGCGAGCGCTGCCTTGACATGAAGGTTTTGCAAATTCAGTAAGCCCAAAAAACACATTTTTGAACCAACCCATGTTTCTAAATTATTCCGCTTCGAAAACTGAGTTCAGCCCGGCTCGTCGCATGGAGAGGAAAAATTGAATAAAATATTATGGCAGCTTATCTAAACAGTATCATAAATTTCCACATCCATCCGTTCGAATCGCATTAAAGGTCTGTGAATCATCATCAGCGCCGTCAGCTATAGCGATATGACGGCAGCAGCAGTAGCAGCTCAGTAAATGCGCTAAATCCATTCATCAAAATCAGAGCTTGCGTATGTTGTTTGATTTGATGCATTCAACCGCAGCTCTACACGAATGGCGAGCGGGCTTCCAAACGGTGAGCCATTTCAACCCCGCCCCGCAGTCAACGAGCTCGAGCGGTGCGCTATAATTCCTCGTAATATTTTAATAATAATAAATGACTCCACAAATAGAGGAATCGTTGCAATTTAACTTCCCAGCACGACCAACGGCGAAAACGGCGACGACGACGACGATACGACCTTTTACGCGATTCTGTTTGCTCCCTTTCGCCTTTTTCCTCTCTCTTTCCTTGTCTGAAAGCATTTATTTTCACGATATCAAGATTCATTAGACGGATTATCATAATTGTCATCGGAATGGCAGTTGACGGCAGTTCGAGTCCGCACAGCTCCGGGGTTCACTCAAAGTCCCCTATCTTGGGTGTCAGTGGGTTGCAGACCTCGTGTGCCTGCCTTTATTTGAATGGGAATTGCTTAGAGTAAAGTGGTACAACATGCTCTCATGGGGCAAATGCGCACCATTTGAATTCGAATGTCGGTTTAATTTTGTATATTTTGATTTGGCTGAAATTTGTCATATGCTTTCTTTACACCCAAAAATGCCTATTTGCATCATCGGTTCTTCATTTTTACCGTAGCGTTACTTTTAAGAAGGGCCTAAGAAAAATGGCCTTAACAATTTTCAAAAAATTCAAACTCAGAAACTATTTGTCTGATCGGTTTGGTGTCTTCCGCAAAATTTTAGGTTATTGTTGGGACTATCTGGAAAAAATATACACTGTAAAAAAAATGTGTTGTAATTTTTTTATTTCGTTTTTTGATTTTTTTTTTTTATATTTTAAAGAATACAAAAAAATGAGTCTTTTGCACAGTGGGTCAAGATGGAGAAATCATGGACAAAAAAGTTATGATTTTTAAAAGGTTGATTTTTTAATATGGTCTAAATAAACTTTTTGAATGCTTTTCGACACGATTTTATGAAAGTACGCAAAATTTGCAACAAAAAAATATATGAGAAAATTTTGCTAATTGCTACCGTTTCCGAGAAACAGCGATTTTAAAATTAAATTTACTGAAAATTCACAACTGTTGGTTGTGTTCGGATGTTTTTCGAGTTGATAAAATAAAGAATTTTTTTTTCTGTAAGCATGTTCTTATACAATGATGGAGCGTTATATTTTGATACAGATTTCTTACTTTTTCATAATGTTTACAATTTTTTTTACTATCATTACAGTTTGAAAATAGCCTAACTTCTATTTTATCTACGGAAACTGATTTATTCCAGAATGGTATTTTTGTGTTCCCTGAATAGTTATTGCTTTCGAATATTGTTCATTAAGCTGCTCCTTGATATGTTCATACTCTGTTGTAGCTGCATAAGAAAAGAAAATTTGTGTTAGTTGCCCCTTTTTTCGCTTTCTAAAAAATCACATATTGCTACAAATTGTCTTTCCTGCAAGTTATTTATTTTTTATTTTTAAAAAATGTAGACTGCTCTTTTTTAATTAAATCATGTGGTATCAATTTTTCTAACTTTTGAATGAAATAGGAAACAAACTTCTCCTTCTGTTTTGTGAACGTCTCTATATCGCATCTGGGGATTTTTTTTTATTTCCGTAAAAAGTGGGCCGAAGGGTCTCAGATTTTCATGAAACTTTTTCCACAGGCAGGGCTTATCAATATATGAATAAAAAAAAATTAGAGAAATCCAGGGTCGCCTATTTTCCCGGAAAACTCAGTTGGATTTTTTTTTGTTTTCCCCTGACACTACTTACTTGGAAAAATCAACTCAAAAAGATTTAACTGGAAAAAGTTTTCCACAAAATTTTCCACCGTTGAGAAAATTCGTAAAGAAAAGCCGGAAAAACTATGCTCCAACTCGTGGAAAATTTTCAAAAAAATATTTTTGGGATATTATTTCATAAGCTTTAATCGCTGAAATTTTTGAAATGTGCTTTTTTTTCATTTTTGAGTTATGGCCAATTATGTAAAAAATGTGCAAATGTGCCATTTTGAGCCTTTTCTTTGAAAAATAATAACTCAAAAAAGAAGCATCGTAGAAACAAAGTTTTTTTCATAAAAATGAAAGCAAAATTTCTCAGGAATAAAAAAAAAATATTAACTGGAAACAGTTTTCCACTAATTTTTCCACCGTTGAGAAAATGTGTAAAGAAAAGCCGGAAAAACTATGTTTCAACTTGTGGAAAACTTTCAAAAATATATTTTTGAGAAGTTAATTCCATAAGCTTTAATCGCTGAAATTTTTGAAATGTACTTTTTTTTCGTTTTTGAGTTATGGCCAATTTTGTGGAAAATGACCATATAAGCCTTTTTTTTTGAAAAATCGAAGCATCCGAAAAACAAATTTTTTTTATCAAAGCAATTGCAAATTTTCTAAAACATTTGAAAAAAGATATGGGATTGGTTTTAATGAAGTATAAGTCGGAATATATGATATTTTTCATAAAAAATTACACCGCTAAGAAAAACTGAAAAAAACTGTTTCTGCCTCAATTTTTCATTACACTGAAAAGGGATTCTTTCTTTTCTATGGAACAAATAAGATTATTTTTTTTTTTTTTTTATTCAATTATTCAGTATATAACTTACATTTTCAACTTAATACTATCTATTTTTTCAACCGGGAAGATTGACTTTGGTTGCTAACACCAGAAGATTTTCGTTTCTTTGTATTATTAAGAACAAAGCATGCTGTATTTTCTTGGTTATCATGTGCATCTGAGAATTCACTTGCAAAAATGCTTCGTTCGTGTTTTGGTATAAATGAATGATATTTTTTGTTCCAGGAATTGGAACAAGGTTAGAGAATTTTTCCTGAAGAAATTTTTCAGCCTCTGAATAGTCATTTTCAGTTGCATGGATAAATTCCCAATCTTTTTTGAATTGGTCTTTCGCCTTTTGCGACACAGCCCAGTCGAGAAATTGTTTGGCGTAATAACGCCATAATATAATAAATTTCTGCTGACTTTCTAATACTAGCATCTCTAGCCATTCGCTTAATGTCAAATTTCAAAAATGTATGCAACCATGAAAATTATTTTAATATTAAAGCAGAATGGCACTTTTTCCCAACCTCACATGGAAAAGGTCCTTGTGATGGTATCGGTGGCAACATTAAGCGAATGGCTAGAGATGCTAGTATTAGAAAGTCAGCAGAAATTAATAACGCCAAACAATTTTTCGACTGGGCTGTGTCGCAAAAGGTGAAAGACCGATTTAAAAAAGATTGGGAATTTATCCATGCAACTTTATATGAAGACCACTGCCTGTGGAAAAAGTTTCATGAAAATCTGAGACCGGCCCAAACCCGTCCGAAAAAAAAAAATAATCCCCATCTATCAGTTGTGACCCATTGCTCAAAAATAATTTCATCAACAAATTTTTCATCCATTTCTCCTAATAGCTTTTTTTCTAAGGAAGTTGTGTCAATGCAATTTTCACATCGGCGTAAAAAACAAACTATCTGTAAACACTTTTAGTTCATTAGATAAACCGTATTTTTTTAAGCTGTGGGTTATGAGAATGGTACATACAAAAACGTTGTGAGTTCCCGAGCTAGTTAAGAGTTTACAGTTTTTAGGCCGAAGATTAGCAAAGGATGAAAATCCGATTTGTATTTCAGTGTTCAATTCCTGGAATCGGTTGTAGGCCTCTCGCAATGCGGTAGTCATGAGCCTTTTCTGAACAGCTTGGCGTTTTCCGTCCTTCCTAATTGTTACACAATCACGCTGCCCCAAGTAACATTGGCAGCTGAATAACGGCTTATTCAGCTAAAATTATGACTAAACACCCTCTTTTCAGCTGAATAAGCTGTTATTCAGCTACCAATGTTACCTGGGTGACCAGGCATTGCTCGACTGGTTTCATCATCCTCGTAAAATTGCATAACCGCGTGCTTGATATTTTCATCCAGTCCAGTGGTTGCCCTCGGACCAATAGTAGAATGCACGCCGCTTTTGTTCAGTAATTGTTTTGCTTCCGTTGCCGTGTATAAAGTTGTATCAAATGTGTTCTTAATTGTCTCGGCTGTCCATGATTAAGGCAATACAGTTAAGAGTTGAAATTGCTCTGCCCTTGTAAACTTTTCTTTGAACTGCTCAATTATTTCATAGAATTCGCCGGTTCTATTTTCATCCAATTTAGCTTCCTTATTAAGCGCAAAGATGTTTTGTCTAATGCTGTTGACTATCTCGTGATATTTTTTCGTAACATGTTTAGTAGAACTAATTTTTGTCTGATCGATCGGCGCTACGAGTATACTTGATATTGACTCATTGAAAATATCGTTATTCACTTTTTGGATGTATTCAGGGACGTTGGAATCCGTTGTCTCAATCTATGTTGCTGACGTTGCTTCTAATGTCTCCTTACTAGAAACATTCAAGTTGGAGTTCGTTGATTCTATTGAAGATGCTGACGTTGCTTCTAATGTCTCCTCACTAGAAACATTCAAGTTAGAGTTCGTTGATTCTATTGAAGATGCTGACGTTGCTTCCAATGACTCCTGACTAGGAATATTCATATTGGAATCCGTTGACTGTATTTAAGTTGCTGATGCTGATGCTTCTATTGTTTCCTCTTCCATGCAAACATCTTCCTCTTCACTACTTGATAAGTCATCACTGCTTGATAATGCTGTTCTTTTAGCCAATTGTAAACGACACGAATCGCAAATTTTTAATTGTTTATTAAGTTGATTTTCATCTGCAAATCCTAGTTCAACTAATTTGGCAATATTACTTTCCGTGAGATTTCGGTAACTTATTGAACACTTTTTTGAAAACATATTTACACAATCTTTGTTGATGGGGTTCATTTTATACTTCATTGTTCTAAGCTATCTTTTATTTTCACTTGATTATCACTTGCTTGTGTCTTTGCTGTATCAGCTCTTTTGCTATACCAACATGGGTACTTGAATCAACTATAAGGTATGTTTCTGTCCGACCACAAAAATATACCAACGTGCTGTACTTAAAGAAAACATCAGGTATATTTGTGTGAGACAACTGGGCACGTTACTCCTCTACTCATAAAGCTTTTGTTTTCGAATGAATGCATTTCACGTATTGATTGCTTTATATGCGTTATTTTTTAACTTTTAAAATTTTGTTCCATATTTTCTTGATAATTACATATCAAAATATCACAATGTTGAATGTTGAAGTTGTGTTTCGTTAAAAAAAATAAATAAATCATTTTTACAGGGCACATTTTTTATTTCGCCCCTTACCATGAAAAATTACCAAATCAATATTTTTTCAAACATTTTAGTCAAAAATTATCTGCTCTTTCAGACAATGAACAAATTTCTAGGCTTATGAGCCTCGAAAAACATTAGAAAATGACCGAACATTGAAAATTATATCATAATTTTGTATTGAAATCGCTGTATCTTTAAAACGGTAAAAGTTAGCCTGATTTTCCTGTATACCTTTTTTGTTGTAAATTTTGCGTACTTTCATAAAATTGAGTTGAAAAACATTTAAAAAGTTTATTATGACCATTTTCAAAAATTCACCTTTCTTTAAAAAATCATAACTTTTTTGTCCATGATTTCTCCATCTTGGCCCACTGTGCAAAAGACTTCATTTTTTGTCAACTTTATCATATAAAAAAATTAAAAAAAAATCATAAATACGATATTTGAGAAAATTGATTTTTAAGCTTTATTTTCGAAATATAAAAAATTACAACATTTTTTTTACAGTGTATATTTTTTTACAGATAGTCTCAACAATAACCTAAAACTTTGCGGAAGACACCAAACTGATCGGACAAACCGTTTCAAAGTTATATTTTTTTGAAAATTATTAAGGAATTTTTTCTTAGGCCCTTCTCAAAAGTAAGGCTAGAGTCAAAATGGCGAACCGATGATCAAAAAGGCATTTTAGGGCATAAAAAAAACATGTGCAAAATTTCATCCAAATCAAAAAATACAAAAATGAAATTTGGGAAAAATGTCGTCGTTTTCTGTGGAACCGCTCTCTACTGTTTTAGACTTATTTTCTAAGGATTGTCCAAAGTGCAGACAAGATGTTACCGAAATGAATTGTAATTTATTCTTTTCTTTCATACGCCGTTCTCACACTCCGCAAAAAATCGTCCTAAGCACATTTCGTTCAAGAACTCCTAGCGCTTGCAGGTCCTCTGCGATTGCCCACGTATCATGCCCGTAGAGGTATAACGGTCTTCTCAGCGTTTTGTACATGATACAAGGTCTTGTGTAATACGTATCTCATCTTCGTTGATCATCACACTTCTCCCAATGCAAATTCTAGCCAGCAGACGAAATGTCTTCGACGTATTTTTCTTCAATTCAACCCTGACACACGTATCAGTCTGTTCAGCTACCACCTGGAACGTTCTTCACGTCGTTAGCGAAACAGATGAACTGGCTGGATTTATTGAAATCGTGCCCCGCATGTTGAAGCCCGCCTGTTTCATTATACCTTTTAGCGCAATATAGAACAGGCGCATTTAAATAAGTTCCGCCCCAATACCATCCTTTCCAGCTGCTTTGTTGCTCTTGAGCTATTTGATAGCAGCCTTAAGGTGAAACATCTCGGAATCCAAAGATGGCCGTCACAATGGCCGACTTGTGCCCCTACTCACGTTTTCAAAGGCACAAAACTGGAGAAATAGGTAGCAAACGCTTCTAATCTTTTTATTTTAAGCTTTCTGCTAGTGTACAAAGCCAAAATAAAAAGTTCACTGTTGTTGGATGCTTTCTTCGCGAGATTTGTGCCTTTGAAGTTTCAGTATAATCTGAGAAATTGATTCCAAACTGTTTCACCTTAACTTCACCTATTGTGATAGTCTCCCTCATTCGCCGTACCGATGAAGCTATTCCTCCATAGCTGCCTTGGTCTTTCGCCTCTACGTCCATTCATGTATTCATCGTAGTGTTGCTTCCACCTTTCGATCACCTCACGTTCTTCCGTCAAGGCTCGTCACATTTCGGCTCGCGGCACAGAGACTCTGCGGGATGCATTGGGTTTCTTGTAGAACTTACGCGTTTCTTGAGAACGATACAGCTGCTCCATCTCTTCGCACACCAACTCTTCCAGGTGACGTATGACACTTCTCGCCAAACCAATTGTTCCGTCGATCCTTCCGCGAAACTACTCCATCATTCCTCAAGATATGGGCTTCGGTGAATTCTCCCTCATTCAGCAACGCTGCTTAAAGGCTTTGGGTGTCATCAGTTGTGACTTCGAGTAGCTTGAGTTGCTACAGATTGTACCGTGGCGGGCGTCGGTATCGAATGTTGTTCATAACGGAATGTTTTCAGCGCACTTTAACCATCACAAGGTAGTGGTCCGCATCGATGTTTGAGCCGCGATAGTTTCTCACGTCGATTATATTCAATAAGTGTCGTCCATCAATCGAAATGTGGTCGATTTGTTATTCAGTTTTTTTGGGGCGATCTTCAGGTGTATCGATACGAGGGACTGTGCTGGAAGTAGGTGCTACGACCAACCTGAGCGTTGAGATCTCCGATAACGATTTTGACGTCATGGTTTGGGATAAACACAGATTTTCAGAGTCGTTTGAGCGATTTTTAGGTGGGGTACTATAATTGATTTTCAATGCATCAAATCTCAATACTTTATTATTGTATAATTAAATATTGTTAACTACTGTAATACGCTCCCAGTTAAACCGTTTCTTGTAATACTTTCGTCAATTTCAATAAAATACGACTGAGCCTACGTTGGCATCTCAAACCATCTTCCCCTATGCTTTGCTGCAAGGCGACGGCAGTTTCCCGTGCGTAAAGTTTGGGTTGCTCCGACTCCAGGCGTAATTTGAAAAGATAAGCCTCGCTCAATTTTATAAATGTTCGTTCTCCTCTGTAGCAGTTAGGTACGCGGAGATTGAAAATCAGACATAAGAGCGGATCGAATTTCATCGTCGGCGTTGAACAAATTGAGCTCGTTAAATTTGCATCATCCGTTGGAATAAGTTTTGATATCTGTACAGACCGATTGAAGTAGGGCAACTTGAGAGGTTTTCGGGTATCGTTTGACGTGGGATTTTATCAATTATGCAAAACTGTTACGCTCCTCAAGCGAAAAAAACAGTTTCCAATTTGTGTATCAAATATATATGAAAATAACAAACCAATTTTGCAACTTAAGGCGTACTTGGTAATATATTATATTTATTGTTGTTCCAAAACAACAGATGAAACTTAACTTACCAAAAACCAGTGTTTCTGATGCTATTAAAAAATGGCATACATTACTATTTTCGTCAATCATGAGTTTATTCATAGGACATCCATGGAAAACTTATGAGAATGAAGGGACGAAGCTTTTTCCTCACTTCCTGGAGGAAGCCTTCCAAGCTTCCTGGAGGAAGCCTTCCAAGTTTCCTGGTTAGGCTAGAAGAAGCCTTCCAAGCTTCTCTGAAGAAGCCTTCCATGCTTTTTGGAATTTAATTGCATCAAATTTAATAATTTAATTCCAAGCTTCTTGAAAGATGCCTTCCAAGCTTCTTGTAAAAAGCCTTTCAAGCTTCTTGGAAGACGCCTTCCCTGCTTCCTGGAGGAAGCCTTCCAAGCTTTCTGGAAGAAGCCTCCCAAGCTTCCTGGCGGCAGCCTTTCAAGCTTCCTGGAGGTAGCCTTTCAAGCTTCCTAGAAGAACCCTTTAAGCTTCCTTGAAGAAGCCTTCCAAGCTTCCTAGAAGTAGCCTACCAAGCTACAAGGAGAAGCCAAGCTTCCTGGAAGAAGCCTTCGAAGCTTCCTGGAAGTAACCTTCCAAGCTTCCTGGAAGGAGTCTTCCAAGCTTCTTGGTGGAAGCCTTTTAAGCTTCCTGGAAAAAGCATTCCAAGTTTCCTGTAAGAAGCCTTCCTAGCTTTCTGGAAAAGTCTTCCAAGCCTCCTAGAAGAAACCTTACAAGCTTCCTGAAAGAAGCTTTCCAAGCTCCTGGAGCCTGGTTTTAGAAATTATAGAAGAACTATTTACGACGCCAGTACCATTTAAGTAAATTGAGCAATTACATTTACCTAAATCCAAGCAAAATAAGTTCTTTCGCATCAGAGGTCACATTCTCAACCGTTCCTTCGACCGGCACGGGCATCCCATTCCCATCAGAACCCACAATTTACCAACCGAATCTCCCGGAACCCCTATTAGGCTGCTCCGTCGGTGGAGAACTATCATCAAGGGGTACAACAGCCGCTAATTACAGCACCGGGCGGCTCTCCGCGCTGCAATCATTAAAAAGTACTCCACAATCCACAGCGTTTTCGAAGTCGAACGTTCAAATTAGACAAAATTGCTGCCGGCGGCGATCAGAGTCGACCGGCCGCTGACTTACATGACTTGGTGATAACTCTAAAAGGGGGCTTGAAGGTTTTATGTAGAAAATTGATGAAACTCCATCTAAGAATAACTTAAAAACGTTTTATTCGAGGATTCTAACCTAATTTCTCCAGAATTATCTCTTAGAGGAATTCGGGAATATTTCTGTAAAGGAAACTTCTGCGAGACCAAATAAACAAATTGGAGTAGGGGTGCAACTTAAGATTTGTTCAAGTTGGTTTTGTCCATACAAAAATGGGCCACCTTAGCTCCGCATGCATTGACAGTCGACAGCGGATGGAAGAATGAAATATTAAGACGAGGCCGGCTGGCGGCGCGTGACTGTAGTTGCCGTAGACTGCGGTCGGGATTGGCGGGTGGCATCGGCAGCGGGATGGCAAACCAGCGAGCGTGAATGATTATGACTTATTAAATTTTAATAACAGTTCACAGAAGAAGGCCGTAGGATTTTTCTGCTGTCCGTGGCCGCTGTCATTTAGATGCTGCTACCGGTCTGGTTGGTGGTTAACCGGACTATGACATGTGTGATTGACGTGAGGTCAACCGTGTAAGGAATGACGACAACGCCGATGACGGCGACAACGACGACAGAGCGGTAAGAAACTCATTCTATCCCAATCAAGAAGGACAAGCATTCATGGGACAGAGAAACGTCGATGTAGGATGTACGAATCCGGCTTAGCAAGTTGAAAACTTTTGTCAAAGACATGAACCTTCTACGTGTTCATGGTATCATATCTATCAACGCGTTGCCAATTACCGTCCTGCATCGAAGAACAACTGTATTTTTCTTGATGTCAAGATGCCTCCAATTGACGTAACCCGTAAATGGAGAATGATGTCGATATTCCGGACGTTTGCTTCAGATATCACATGTGCGCACGTGTTTTGCCAGGAGACACTCAACGAGACACCCCAAATGGGAGCGATTTCCAGAACGAGTTGCTATTTTTTTTGCATCGAAATGGGTATTTTTATGGCCCAACCAACGGGCGATCTTTTGAAATAAAATAAATTGTGGAGGAATCCGGACAAATCCTTTTGTCGTCGTCGTCGTTGTCGGCATCGCTGAAGGGATACACATTCCATGATGTGGCTGCTTCTGCTGTTCTTCAGCGGCGGTATTTTATTTGCGCCAGCTTTTATCGCATATCTCGTCCCAACGACTCGTCGTCATTCCCGGGATATTCGATTCGAGTCGGTATTTTTCGAATTTTCCTCCAATAACTGCTTCTTTTTACGATGTTTATTATTTGCTATCCAAACAGCTATATACAGGGTTGACGACGCACAGTGGTGCATGGTCGGACGAATCCTTACATATTGATTTTTTTAGAATATAAATGTATGTAACAATCCCAGACAACCAGAAGTCGCATAACAGTATACGAACAAAGTCGGTTATTTGTACAAACTGCATCAATCCCGCTACATGGTGGATGAAATCGTTTGATCGATGAGTTTCTTCGCATAAAACGCTATTTTATGAGTTCATATGTACTTTCCATTTCGTCCCGTATACTTGTACAAAGTAAGTCGGAACAATCCGTAGCAGCTGTCAAATAAATGTTGTTATCATAAATCAAGTCGCATAAGAGTACATACTAATTCGCAAGAAATTCAACACATTCGCATTGCATGTTATGTTTCATCATATAAAATATGCACGTATATCGCCTCCACTTTTGTACGTATAAGGCCTTTTCGCGACATCTTATACGTGAAACTTTGCACATATAAGCATCGCATAACGCAAAAGGTGATTTAGTTATACGCACATTCTGGTTGTCTGGGATTGCTCTTTCATCTTAATTTTTGAAAAACATCCTACGGACAATATACATTGAAACCCCGGAATGTTTAATCCTCAGTGTTTTTTTTTTTTTCATGGAGATCACTTTGAGGAACAAGTAAAGCCAAAGTAAGCCAATTGTCGTATTCAATTGAGCCATTTTTGAGCTTTTGGCCAATTTTTGTATTAAGCCGTGCCACTGTTCTCCGGTTCCCAGCCAGCCAACTCCCATCATAATAGTGCACTCCCTTGTTGGCGTTAGTGGGCTGAAAGGCTGCCTGTGCCTGGCTGGCTGGCATCCGTCCGTGAAGCTCTTTATTTATTTATAATTTCGTAGATTAGACATTTTATAGCTTCGAAAATTGCGCTTACGAATCCCAGAAGGGTTCGACGGGGTATGGGGACGGTGAATGGGTCTCCCTCCGTGGGACGTTTGCGTGCAGTCCGTAGTTGCCCTGTGCCGGAATGGACAGCCAACCAGCAATCCACGTCCAATAATGCTGCCAGAATGAAGTGGAACGAATGCTAAACCCTAATCAGAGTAATAGAGCGTTTGGTAATGTCGTTTACCACCACCGGTTCGTATGAGGATGGATGGACTTAATCCGCTGGAGATGCGAATGGGAAAAGCTAGAAGTAAGTATGAATTATTTTTACTCGCTGCGATTTGCCAAAAAATATATACACTTATTCTGTTTCTACTTTTTATGAAGTTTCAATTGTTACATGAACAAATTATTGTTTGAAATCATGCAGAATCGAACCACGGTCGATGAAATGGAACAACTTGTACTTGCAACGCTAAACATAAATGCAAAAATGTTGAATTGTCTAAGAAAGCTCTCGGTTAATAACTTGGAAAGATCTCAGCTAATAAACAGCTTTTTTGAGAACTGTTATTTTTGAATAATTACGGTGTGCATATGGCAATTTTATACAATATACCGAAGTAGCCGTTGAGAAGGCGCATTAGAGAGTTTCAATTAGGCGTGTAATCACAGAGATATGGATAAAACACCTTTGTAAAAATTAATTACAGTAAACTCTCCCTTACTCGATATTTTGTATCTATATCGAGTTAGAGAATCATAGTAAAAGTTGATTTTCATGGCTACCTCGATGATCCCTTGGGTCGCAGTTGCAATGCACTGTGTTGGATTTTGTCGATTTCATGCGCTTTTTGAATTGCGCCCAAACCGTTGATTTTAGCTATATAGTTTGTTCGGAGAAGTTTTTTGGTAAATTAAAGCGCACCTTATGATGCAAAAAGCTTTGTGATCAATCCACCTAGTAGCAAGATAGAAAAACTATTTTTCATAACATAAGATAGACATAAGGTATCTTCGGCAAAGTTGTAGAATTGGTAATATGAAACAACTTTGTCGAAAACACGGATTTTCTATCTCTTATACTTTTTGAAATATATGCCGTTGTAGGCTCCATCCCATTACCCCGAACGCTATTACCCCGAACGCCACTACCCCGAACGCCACTACCCCGAACGTCACTACCCCGAATGGGTCACTACCCCGAAAGCCATTACCCCGAATGGGTCATTACCCAGAACGCCACTACCCCGAATGAGCCATTACCCCGAATAGTATGAGATACAGTACAGTATCTTGTTTTGCGTGCAAAAATGCGTATCTAATGAAGGCTGGTAATTAATGGCACGTAAAATTCGTCGGTAAAATGTTCATCATATATTTTCTCTTCTTTTATATGCCAGCTATTCTTTCGAAATATCTTGAAGGCAACAATAATCTTCTCATTCTTTCTGAGACAGTGCCTGTTTATCAGCTCAGTGGGCACCTTCGCAATTCAAGGGTTCATTAACAAATTTAATTTTGCCAAAAATTGCCATTTTTAACTCCTACCCACCCCCTTGTACTTTTTTTTTTGTATGGAAATTCTACATAATGTGAATGGGCTGTAACATTTTGAGGACAACCACCCACAAACTCTTTTGCTCCCTTCTGCGTTACGAAATTTGTGAATGGGCTTTAATAAAATAAGCCTTTTATTGACTGAAAGGAATTCGAATCCATAACCCTCAATATGGTGTTTCTTAACAGATGCGTAATCACCGGTATTTGGACTTATTGGTGGAGTTCATATTTCAATTTTGTTTTTGAACAAATATTTTTCTTTCTTATGAATATAGGTTGTGTCATAGCATCACGTTGTTACAGTGATCATTCACGTCATAGCTGCAAACATTTCACCAGAAATTTGCCCTTCTTTTTTAAATAGGCTGTTCTTTTGTTGGATAAGCTAGCCACTAATATTTCCATATACAACAGCTTTTTATAAAGGAATATATCTTGACGGCATTCACTAAAGTCATTCCTGCTATAATTCTAATCGAAAATTTTCCCTTTCTTTTATCTTCTTGTATTAAAACAGACAGGTCTCTTATGGATTTACTCACCACTTTTCTGCCATCATCATTTCTTCATTATATTGAATCAAAAAAATATTTTTTTTTTTGGTTATCCCACAGATATTCAAATTAATGATCCCAGTTTATCAACAAAAAATCTTACTGTAGCGTCAATCAAAGGCCGCCGATTTTTCTAACATGTACAAGTGTACAAGTGCGATAGCGGAACGGTCGTCTATTAGGTTGGTTTTTAGGCGGGTTCCATAGAACAACACTTGCAGTGACTATCTCAGGGTGAACTTCCATTACCATCGTTTACGAAACAAAATCTTTAAGAAGCTCTTAATCTTAATGCCCGACACCTATAAAAATGAGTAAAGGAAGTGGCTACCGAGTTCCAATAAGAGACTTTACTACATCCTAATTTTGTGCATATTATAGCTATCCTTCTCATAATAAATTCACCCTTCTTTTCGAAATAGGCTGTTCTTCAGAGCATTGCAATGTGGCTGTGTGAATCTTCCCAAAATTAGAGGACAAAACTTAGTGTGTAAAAATTATTTGCTGAACAACTAGCTGCTTTTTTATCTTCTAATATGTGAAAAATACATTTTTGAGCCAAACACGTGAAATACTCAAAAGGAATCGTACAATTATCTCCCCACTCTCTAACTAGAATATGTCTCAAAATGTTATCTATTCGGGGTAATGGCGTTCGGGGTAATGACCCATTCGGGGTAATGGCTTTCGGGGTAATGGCGTTCGGGGTAGTGGCATTCGGGGTAGTGGCGTTCGGGGTAGTATCATAGAATCGCCGTTGTATGTTAATAACCCCAAAAAGTCATATTTTTTATCATAATTTTTTGACGTAGAAGTACGTCTTTCTTCTCTATACAGGAGTGAAATTGGAATTTCAAAACCAAGGGCGTTACGCTGGCATGAAATATTTTAAACGTTTATAACTTTTCGCTGGCTTAACGAAATTTCTTGATTAGCACCTCAATCGAAAGATAAGACATCGAAGCTTCATGTCGTTTACTTACTGAATCCCACATACCTGTCCAAATAGTTAAATAACTGTTTTAAAATAGAACGTTGATTTCAAGCAAATCTATAAATAGGGGTGGCTAGAGAAAATTTGACGTCATTTGCTTTTCACTCTCCGATTGGCTCGCATCACAGCAGGCGACAGATCGGCTTGTTCTGACCGGGCGTGCTTCTCAGGCACAGACATCGACAGCAATGGACCCCCCGTTTGTCGTGGTTCGCTCAAATCAAACTGTCGAGCGAGCGAGAGAAGATGCCGTCCGAAGCTAAAGCCATCACCGCTGCTGCCGCCTAGAAGGAGAAGAGGAAGCAGTCCACAGGTGAATTTGCGGTCGAACTGTGAACACGGTCTGGCGAGTCATTCTCGCTTTGTGGTTCACCGCTTGTTTGTGTTCACCCAGCCATCGTCATCGCCGCCACAAATTTCATCGGCCGAGGAGCTGTTGACCCGTGTTTCAAAATTTCGACTCGTGATGAAATCATCATTGGTGGTCAAGAAGCAATCCCGTTAGGAGCCAATACCAGAAGCCCCCTGAGTTTTGCTGGTCCGAGCAGTGTTATTTATCCGTAACAACATCGAAGCTAACAAAGCCATCGGTTCTTTTCAGAGCCATCAAACTTGTGGAAAAGAGTTAAAAGAGAAATATTTCCGACTTTATTTATAACTTCTAATATTCCTAAATCAATTTCACGGCTTCATACAAAATTTCATTTGTCATGAATAATTTATGACTCAACCATTTTAGATTGTACTCGCGGACGCTGCTGCAGTGCCGTCGGGGTGAGTGCTCAACATTTCACAACGATTGTAAAATAGAGTGACTTTTCCAACAGCGCCTTTTATGTTCAATATTATATGGGAACACTTTGATTAGGAAAATTATCACATGTAACAAAATTGCGACATATTTAGAAAGCTTTTGATAAGACATTCTCATTGAACAATTGTAATAATTTTGGCACCCATGGTCCGAAATTTACCGTCATAATAAAGAAAACTATTGATTATCAATAGCTCGTATTGAATATTTAGGGAATGCCAATCATTCCAACAATTCATGTTCGACCAATTTCTCACTCCACAATTTTCAAGTAATTCCAAGCCCAACACATTATTAGCACATACCCATTTCCCAGATTGGTCGATCAGAAAGCGAAGAGCACAAAAGGGAGGAGCATCATCTGCTATTCCAAGGTTATAAAACATGCTGCCTTCGTTGGATTCAGTTTCATTCCATTTCCGCTTTCGAGCTGGTAAGAGCTCTTGCTTAGCGAGAAGTACCTCGCTGCTAGAAGCCTGCTGAGCTGTTAATCCAGAATCTGGTTTGTGAAATCGCTCAAGATTTCAAAATTGAGCTACGTTTCCAGATTTCAACTAAATCCCTGTGATCCGCTACCCATGTGATGTGCACCCATGAAATATTTAGCTGGTTTGTCGAATAAACTGAGAACTTATTCACATCTTCTTATTCTTCTTCTTCTTCTTGGCATTAACGTCCTCACTAGGACAGAGCCTGCTTCTCAGCTTAGTGTTCTTATGACACTTCCACAGTTATTAACTGAGAGCTTTCTTTGCCAAAGTTTCCATTTTTGCATTCGTATATCGTGTGGCAGGTACGATTATACTCTATGCCCAGGGAAGTCAAGAAAATTTCCATAACGAAAGATCCTGAACCGACCGGGAATCGAACCCAGACACCTTCAGCATGGCTTTGCTTTGTAGCCGCGGACTCTAACCACTCGGCTAAGGAAGGCCCCAACTTATTCACATGCATTTGCAACTTTTTCGATTTTCCATACGAAATGACCAACTTTGGTAAGTTAGATCTCAGTTATTTATGGAAATATTTTCGAATGAAACTTTCACAGAACATCAGATGTAACTTGAGTTTTAACATATATTTTTGAATTTTTTTTCCAATCACAAGTTTATAAGTAATAACGGTTTGACAAAACTGTAATTTTCGACGAAAAAATCAAAACTTTTTATCTTAAAATCTGATAGCCTTACACAAAAACTTCAGCAAACTTATTCATCTCGTCAAAATCTACAACTTTGCTGAAGATACCATGAAGCTATTCCTTCAATATGTTTAGTTATGTCAATTATAAAAAATCGTCAAAAAATTCACTTTAGTCAAACCGTTACTGCTTTTCAACGGGTGATTGGAAAAATCACTCAATAATATATGTTACAATTTAAGTCTGATATAATAATATCTGATATTTTGTGAAAATTTCATTCAAATCGGTCCATAAATAACAGAGATATTTTTTTTTAAAGTTGATCATTTTGCATGAAAAATCAAAAGAGTTGCAGTTCTTTTTTCTCAGCGAAGAATCACACCATCAATGAAAAAGGCGCGAAAGCAATAACCAATCGCGTGCGAGTAGCGAACGGAGTGACGAAACAACCAAGCGAGAACCCCACCACTCGCCATCGGTGAACGGAGCTCGAGCAAATAAAACCACTGGTTGTTCTGCTCCCAGCTCATTCACAAATCGAACGGCATAACGAACGGATCAAGCAGCGGAGCAGCAAAGAAGAGCGCGTGAAAGCCACAGCAGTGTGCGAGTAGCGAACGGAACCAGAGAGCAACGAAGCGAAAGCAACAACTGAAAAACGTTCAGTGGACGGATTAGTAGTCAGCGCCAACCGGCGATCTGTTGGAAACTAACGCCAGGGAAATATACACCATCTGCCTCTCCTTACCATTCATCTTCTTGTACTTGATGAATTCAATGAAATGGTTTAGTTTGGTGATGGAGCAAAGAGTTATTTAGGATGATTTTACTTGACAAAGAGTTGTTGATAAATATTCCAATCAAAAAGAGTTGTTTTGAAAAAGTTCACTTTAAGCAGAATTTCTGCTTTACCAAAGAGATGTTAATGAAATTCCTGTAGCAAAGGGTCGAGTTTCTCCCCACGAATATTTCCAGCCAGGACCAGTCATGACCCCCGCTTCCAAAATTCTCGAGTACGGAAATTGGAAAATGTATTAAAATTGCGACAGATTTTAAATACTGTTCAATAAACTGTTTCTTGACCAATTGTAATGAGCAACTATTGATCTGAATTGATTTTTCTACATGTTGTCTATTGCGTTAATCTGAGAAATAGGCTATATGAAATTGATGTCTTGGCAAGGGATGTACAAGATGAGCATTATGCTGTTATTGCATCCCGACGGCACTGCAGCAGCGTTCTCGGACCATCCTCAAATTGTCGTATTGTCGATTATTCGTGATAAATCAGATATTGTATGATGCTACGAGATGAATTAAGAGATTATAGCAAATATGTGGTAAGCACATTAAGAAATATTACTAGCTATACTGTGTTTATCACGAGAAGTTCTTACTAGCTCGAAAGTGTAAATGATATGAACCGAATCCTGTTGTTGTTACAGAGGGATTTTAATCCGAAGGTCATTCGTCCCTTAAATGAACCGAATCTGTCGAAGATAGTTGGGTTTATTCTACGACTGGCGTGTGGTGACAATTGTCGGTCTCGTATAGCGAGGTGACAATTCTCGACTCGAGTGAAGTGACTCACCGTGTAAATCAAATGGAGAGTCACTTCACTCGAGTCGAGAATTGTCATCTCGCTATACGAAACCGACAATTGTCACCTCACGCCAGTCGTAGAATAAACCCAAGTATGTTTTACATAATTTGAATTGCAGACGATGCTCCTCCCTTTCGTATTCTTCGCCTTCTTCTGATTGACCAATCTAGGATAAGAAAATATGGACAGTAAAAATATCAACATTATTTCGTCCCCTTAATGCTACAACTAGATAACTCGAAAATCAAAATTTTGAGATGTGCAACTTTGAAAGTATGACCGTTTAACAAGGTGATGGTTAATCGCAGAGATTATGATTGAAAAATAATCTTTAACTTGTATATTTTGAATCACACGCTTAAGACCTGTGGATATTTTGCAGATCTAATTAAGAAAAATGTGTTGACATATTGAAGTCAAAAATTTCAAATTTCAAACACTGGTTCTCGGAACCACATAACGACAAATGGTTCTTTTCAGGACTACCAAAATGAGTCCAAAAAGAGTTAACTTCTGAAAACTTCATCCGATCAATAACAAACTTACAAATTCATACACATGACAAATCAAATTATTAATCATCGTAGTTCTACGTCAACCCCGCGGTAATGTAATAGACATAACCCACCCCAAATTTTTTTCAAAATTTATAACATTTTTTTGTATAGTCAACAATGTTGTTTGTCATAAAAAAAATCGTGTTTTTGTTGAACATATCACCACGCTATCTTTTGAAGTCAATATGTTATTAATGAATTACTCTTTTCAAATAGGGTAGTTTAGGCCCCTATATTTGCCTTCGGCGCAAAATGACACAGACAACTCTTCAAATCATGAAAGTACCATTTCTTCCCTTTCGGCAGATAATAAAAACTTGTGTCTTTATGCGCCTTATTAAAACGAATTCGATCGATAATTCCTTTACTTTAAGAGTTGGAGAGGTGCGATGTTCAGCAAAAATATGCTTCTTAAGAAATCTAACAATTTTGTAGAAAACATGAAAAATGTAGAAAATCTTTGTTAACAACTTAGTTACTTTGTAAAAACACAAAAAAAAGTTAAAAATGTTGGAAAAACGTCATGATAAAAAATATTATTTCAAGGAGTCATTCACATACGGCATATACACTCCCGTGAAGTTTGGGTTCACCCCCTCAAAAACATACAAAAGTGCTCTGTCCGTATCTTTGTGATTACACGTCCAATTTAAACACTTTGAGCCGCATTCGAAAGGCAAAGAGTTATTCTTACTTCGTATGTATTTTTCCAAAAACATTATTTCAATTTTGTATACTAAATTGGTACTTAAAGTTGTGAAATTTTTCAAAAAACACACTGAAAAATCATATCTAATTTCCTCAGCATTGGATCGACCAAAATTTTAAAACAAGGTGTCATTAGAATCGTAATCTTATATACTTTGAAGAGCACTCATGAAATTTTGGCGGAAAAATCAAAAAAGTATTCAAAATCAATGAAACAGTCAGTCAAGTCATCGTGCAAAAGTTTGGGTTTGGGTTTGGGTGTATATATCGAAAAGCATAAGAGATAGAAAAATCGTACCAGTCATTGCTAGGTGGATAAATCGCAAAACTTTTTGCATCAAAAGATGCGCTTTAACATACCAAGACACTTCTCCGAACAAACTATATCGCTAAAATCAACGGTTTGGGTAGTATTCGAAAAGCGCATGAAATCGACGAAATAAAACACAGTGTATGACAAAATAAACACAACGTTCTCAGGTGGGATTCAAACCTACGACTCTTGTATGCTAGACAAGTGCTTTACCAACTAAGCTACCGAGCCTAGCAAAGTGGCTTTCCCTTCAAAAATTGCTTCATCGATATAACTAATGAATTTGAAGAATCGATCTGAAAAAATATTTTTCTGCTCCTCTTTTTTATCCTCTATATTTGTTTAGACATCAATCCTTGTAATTTTTGTAAGACTTTACTTATGTGTAGAGATGATTCGGAGATAACTCCTCAATACTTCAATTATTTTGAAAATAATTCAGAAATCTTTGAAAGCAATCCTTATTTGTGGAGAATTCTAGGTAAAATTTATTGTGAAGTTCTTAGACAAATTCCTTATAGAATTTGTGAAATAATCACTGTAACAATTTTGGTAATTATTAAAGGAATGATTCTAAAACCGGCTGGATGTATTTCCAAAAATATGCCATGATAGATTTACAATGCCTCGTTTTGATTTCTTGATATTGTTTTTGCAAGGATATTACCAATCGTAGAATAAACCTTTTTTCCTGTAAATTTCTGTAGAAATTGTTTTAGATATCTCAGTGTAATACCCAAAGAAATTGTGACAAGAATTTCTGAGAGAAATTTCGTTGTAATTCCGTTGTTGCACTACTGAAGGATGTGCTGGAGTCAATACTGGAGTACTATACCTGAAGTAAGCTCTAAATGAATCTCAAGAAGAAATCCTGTAGATGAAAATTTACAAACCTAAGGAGTAATCGCGTAGTAATCTCTGAAGCCTTAAAAATTTACATCAAAATTTACATAGGGGCCCCTAAGAACCCGGGGCCCGGTGCAGACCGCTAAGACCGCACCCTCCTAGCTACGCTACTGGCTAACAACCTATATTACCTCAATATGTCTTAATAAATAACTGAAGAAAATCTTCGATGAATTTAACCAGAAATAAAGGACACCAACTACAAAGCGAGAATTACTAATAGGAATTCCCGTTATAATTCCTGAAAGAATTGAGCAGGAAATGCATGAAGAAGTTCTTGATGAATTTGTAAAAATTTCCAAACAACCATCTTACACGACTACTTCAAGAGATCTCCATAACGTTCCCAGTATGTTCTTAACACGAATTCCTGGAATAATTCAAGTAGCAATTCCTTGTGTCGTTTTTAAGAGGACACCATTAAATAAATTTTGGAATAGCTTTGAGGTAAATTGTCGGTGGGATTTATGGATTAAAACCTAGAAGAATTATAAAAGCCTTACCAAAAAAAAATCGTAACATTTGTTGATATTTATGGAATAATTCCTGGATTTATTTTGGAAGAAATTCCTTGGAAGTAAAAAAAAATATCGAGAAGGAAATTTCGGGGAAATATGTGGCGTTTTCTCTAAAGAGATTTGTTAACAAATTTTTCGAATATTTATTTCAAACTAAACTACAAGTAGAATTCCAAGCACAAATCTTTAATGTTACATACCGCAATAATGATAATATAATTTCTATTAAGATATGACTGTTTTGTGGGCTCCATGAACTTTTCATGAATTGATCCATAAATCTATAATGACGCAATTATTTTATAAATATGGTTGCCAAAGTTTGAAAAATTCAAACACTAGAATAATTCCCGTGTCCATTTTTTTGCATTGTCCTGATGGAGTCAACTGTTCCCTTAACCCTCTCTGACTACGCCCATGGTATTTTATGCATTAAAGTGTATTTCGTGTTTGGGTTTCGGATACATCTTATATGATTGAATTTGGCATACAACGCGAGTGTAAAAATGCATACATACATACATGCGACTTATTTTATGATAACAAAGCTGATTTGACAGCTGCTACGGATTGATGCGATTTACTTTGTACCCGTATACGGAACGAAACAAAATGCGTTGGTGAAATCAGAAAATAGCGTTTTATGCGAAGAAGCTCGTTGATTGAACAATTTGCAACGATTACTACAATTGCAACATTGTTGGGGCGGGTGCACGTAGACGAGTTTTTATGCATATTCTCATGCGACTTCAGGTTGTCTGGGAAAAGACTTTTATTGATAATGCATTGTTTTATTCCTCCAACAGGAATAGAATATCGCAATTCAACTGCTACTTCTTTTTTTTTTTCTTATTTTCAGGAGCTACGCCCCATTTGAACAGGGCCTGCTTTTCATATGTTACTATGAGCACTACCACTGTTATTAATTGCCATTTATCTGTTTTTATCATTGTATATCGAGTGGCAGGTGTGACAATACTTTATTCCCTGATCGGTGGTATTCGAACCCACGACCCTCAGCTGGGTCTTTCTGAACAGCTGCACGTTTACCTTCAGCTGAGCCCCACAATTCAACTAATATTATATGTATATTACGTCCGAACCAAACATGTGATTAGAAATTCCAACTAGGAATCCGCAGAGTATAACAAAGGTTCATTGACAACATTTGACCTTACATCACGATTCTACAACAAAAGCACGTCTAAATGTCACTGTAATTTAAATGAAACATTATTTTGGAAATATCCGGCATCAGGTATGCAGACGGCCAGCACAAAACATCGGCATACACAAAGAAAATGTATTATCCATATGCAAATTCATAAATAGTTTACGGATTCCAATTTAATCTGCCTTGTCCTGCATTGAACCAACAACTGCAAAACATGTTCTCCGTCCGTGTCGTTCAGCCGAAAAGGTCTCCTACATACTAAAGCCATATCTCTGTCTATTTACGTATCGTTTTAACAATAAAACCGAGAACTTCTTCCAGCACAAGGCATTTTAAGATAGTATCTTCCTCCTTTGTTTCCCCTTTGACGCAACCCGTACCCTGTCTTCATCCTGATGCTCTATGCCTTGGGTTGCCCGAGGCTAACGCTTCTACTTACCTTACAAACAATTCACCGAACGTGTTGGCTATTCTGATCCGACGCACGAAGCCAAAAGTGGTCGTTCAAAGAAGTCGACCCTAATGACCCTCGTCCTCTCGGCGTTTGCTGCTGAATCATAAAGTCCCATCCACCTACGGAGCCGTAAATTTTAGCTGAGGCATTTTCAAAGCTAGGCATTAATTAATTCTGATCTCGGATTTCCTCCGCCACCATTTGCAGCCAAACCTGAAAAACTCTGGCCATCTAATCGCCAAAGGCTTCGCCCGGCCAAAGCACAATGGGATGTTTTCGAGAAAAAACGATTAAAAACTATCTAAGAATATGTTCAGAATGTTGTTCTACACCTTTGTACTAAATTATTTTAAGGTTAAGCTAGAACGAGATCAAAATGTAGAGGCTTGGTGACTTCAGCAAAGCTATGAAATATACAATTTTTACTTAATTTTTACTGTTTCGAGTTCGTTTTCAAGGAGAAATTTCAGCAGTTTTGTAATTCAACTTTAATCGTGTTTTTGGACTTTAACACGTATAAACCTCAAAATAAATTGTGTTTGTGCTGAATATATTAACTCTGTACAACTAACTAAGGTAGCGGTTAAAAAAATAAAAAAAGCGAAGAAAGAATATACTGTTTTGGAGCTGGTCCTTATCTGCCTTACGAAGTGAACTGTATGTTGAAACGACTGGGATTCCTGGGTTTGTATTCGATACAATCTGTTGTTGGGTCCGGAAGTTTAGTTGGAACTTCCTCGCGTTTAGCCAAATACAATTTAATTTGTTGCACTTTCACATTTTACTAAGTTCATTACAACACTTTCACTAACAGAACATTTATTTACAGGAAACTACATTTATTTAAAATACATATATTGGTTTCCAAATTTCCAACACACTCTGCTCCGTTCAAGCTCTTGGGCAGCGTTACATCAACTGTCTTTAAAACTATATAATTCTCGTATGCCTACGAGTGGCGTCATTGATGAGGAATGCATTAATTCGGAGAGCAATTTCTCGCTCCTTCGAGTAATATGTTTTGATCCGGCTCTTCTTCTGAGGATGATTCTGTGCGCAACCTATTTGGATTATTGCGCATACTCTGCGCCATCTATGTTGCAACGAGGGGATCATCAATGGGATTTGGTGATTTATCTGAGTTGCAAACATTCACGCCCGCCCTGAAATTGCTGGATTTCTGAAAAGAAAGAAAATCTCTCGTGCGCTGATGGACGGCCTGTGTTTACCTTTCGATAATATCTTCAACTTCTTCAACAGATGATGAAAGGATACACAATTTTTCAACAACTCTATCCAAGCCTTCCGTAGCGGACTTCAATGTAACAACTCTAACTACTCCGTCATCTCCAGAACTCGAGTATCCGTCCCATTTTCCACCGGATGGGTGGCACGTTGTCTTCATGAATGGCTACTAACTGGCCAACAGATATTGGGACTCTTGGTCGCCAACGCTTCGTTCTTCCTTGTAGCTGCGACAAATACTCCATCCTCCAACATCTTTTCCAGAATTCTTGCAACAACTTCGTCGTGTATTCAGAAAAAATGCTACTTCAGAAGAAGCAACATTTTCTTTGGTGGTAACATTTTTGTGTGAGCCGTTTTCAGCGTGTGTGAAAAGGTGTTTGACAAGTCTCTTGCTCGATTGGAATGACATTGACAGTAAATTTGGAATTGGAACATTTCGTTTCTTTGCCTATAGTTTCTTTAGTTCAACCCAATATGGTATTAAAGTACATTGGGTTCAACTTTCCTTAAGGTGAAGATGAATCGATGCCAAACCTCAAATTTTCAAGAGCACAAATGTAGAGAACACCGAACATCCGTTTAAGCTGAAAATTTAATCGATTGGTCACCAGCTGGTGGTGACCAATCGATTGAGTTTTCAGCTCGAATGGGTGTTCGGTTCTCCAGATTTGTGCTCTTGAAAATTTGAGGTTTGGCTTCGATTCATCTTCACCTTAAAAAATTCATCAATCGCAGCCAGTATGCTGTACGCCTCACCATATCGACAAATTTCGGAAATTTCATCACATACCAGCTTCCAAAATACTTTGTACCAAAATGTTTTGTACTCTGCGTATACATCACGGGCACTATCATAATGCCGGGGAGCTTCCTTCGCCCAAGCCCCAACATCGAATTTGGTGGTGGTTAGCCCACAGAAGGCGAGAAGATAGAGGAGGGGGGTTCTCCATCCTTCCCATACCATTTCCCTTGCAGTCGATTTCACTAGCTCCACATTGAGTTTGGTTCGGTTGCTTGGTATTAAAGGAACAGAACATTGATTTCCACAAAACACTACAAAGTTAACTATATTTATTCCACACTCACGGCATAAAAAAATAACAAGGCAGGCTCTTCACTGATGTAAACATCAAGTTTGGTTGAAAACATGTGACGTCACTCCTATCGTACCATATACCATCCGGACCACTAGATCAATTTTTTTGAAAATTTGTTCGAGGTGGATATGATTGACGTCGTCAAGTAGCTGTCAGTTTTCGGAATATATCACCTTCTTAAATATAGTACACCGTGTTCCACACTAGTGACCCCGGCAAACTTCGTCTTGCCATCAAGTAGGCTGTTGAAAAATGGAATGCGATCTCTTATACAAAATGACAGATTAGTTTTCTTCCGTTTTCCCGACTATTTCAAAAACTTTCGCAAACTTTTCCTACGCACAAACACGTCGGAACACTTGAAGAACCCAAATATAGAAGAATAAGGTAAGTCCGTTGACTCGTTCTCAAGTCATTTCGTGACATACGAACACCATTCCATTTATATTTATATAGATATATTTACAGAGAAGTTTATAAAGTATTATGGGATACATGGATCTTTCCTGACCACATGTTCCAATGGCTGAGTTGCAACTAACTATTTAAAGCTAAAGAGGTAGAACCCCAAACTTATTGGGATTTATGTCCTGTGGGTTGAGATACACACGATCATCCTTAGATCATAAAATCGCCTTGTGTTACTCCTTATGGAAGAGAATGAGTGGTGTAATAGAGTCAGTGATATCAGCATATTTCTATTTCCTCATCACAGACGTTGCCAGGTAGGGTAGGGGATGCTAGTCTCGAACATATACACTGATAGGCAAAATAAAGTGCCCACCTCACCAGTTTTCGAATTTCTCTCATTGATTTGGTTCAAATTAAAGTTAACACACCTATATCTTTTGTGATATTTTATTTTTGATGTTCTTTTAAAGTTGCACTTACGAAATTTTGATAAAAAAAGAATTTTACTCAAAGAAAAAGAAAATCAATTTGTATTGAAAAAAAAGTAGTGACAAAAAAAAGTGCCCACTTCCTTCTTAGCCCCAGAAAATATGATTTAAGAGAAATAAAAAGCAATTTAATAGTTAATGTGTCCTCCTTTGGCCTTAAGGACTTGCTGGAGGCTCTTCGGCATGTTTTTCACCAGGTTTTGTAGGTGTTGTGGATTGAGTTCTTCCCAGATGGTCTGGGGGTGTTTTTCATGGAGTGGAGTAGGAAGCCTCCCGAAAATCGACGGAATAATGACGGCAGATTCCTACATTAACATCTTGCGGGAAAATCTGGAGGTTTCGCTGATCCAGATGAGCCTTGAAGAGAAATTCATATTTCTCTAGAACAACGACCCGAAGCATACTGGAAAGAAGGCCAAGTCTTTCTTCCGGTCTTGTCGGATTAAACCGCTGGAATGGCCTCCACAAAGGCCAGACATGAACCCCATTGAGAATTTGTGGGCGATTCTCGATACCAGGGTTGAAAAAACTGGTGTTACCAACAAAAATAATTATTTTGAAGCCTTGGAGCGCGCCTGGGAAGAACTCAATCCACAACACCTACAAAACCTGGTGAAAAACATGCCGAAGAGCCTCCAGCAAGTCCTTAAGGCCAAAGGAGGACACATTAACTATTAAATTGCTTTTTATTTTTCTTAAATCATATTTTCTGGGGCCAAGAAGGAAGTGGGCACTTTTTTTTGTCACTACTTTTTTTTTCAATACAAATTGATTTTCTTTGAGTAAAATTCTTTTTTTTTATCAAAATTTCGTAAGTGCAACTTTAAAAGAACATCAAAAATAAAATATCACAAAAGATTTAGGTGTGTTAACTTTAATTTGAACCAAATCAATGAGAGAAAATCGAAAACTGGTGAGGTGGGCACTTTATTTTGCCTATCAGTGTACATTATTATAATCATTCTTTATTTGAGTGGCTTTTTACCTTTGGCAAGTTCGTTACAACAAACATAAAAAAATAATTTTAATTTGCACTCCACTAATCTGCACGTCGTTCAAATTAAAAGTGGTTCAAATGGCTCTTGGAACGGGGAGAAGCGAAATGGGACAGCTTGGAAAGAAACGCAGAATCAAAACAAAACGGGCAAAGAGGTAACCAGAAACACGTTTTTCTGTTGCTCATAGGGTTTAGAAGTTTAAATTGAAAATTAACCCCGAGGCATTAACCTTTCAATAGACACTTTTCATAACCTACAATTTCTATATTTTATTGTTTTATTATGTCCATTATAATGTCTTATAATAATAAATATGAGACCACGGTGAGTAAACAGTCAGGCATCATCATGTGATACAGTTTTTCCAGCAAATCTAAAAGATCAAAATTTGAAAACCGTTTGTTGTTTGTTCGTGCCATAATATCAATTCTCGAATACTTTTCCAAAACGAGGTAAGTAACTTTCATACGGGCAGCAAAACGGTGAGTTGACAACTAGGAAGGAGCGTTCAACACAGCTCTGGTCCTCACAAGTTCCTACCTCACGCTTCCACGGGTCAAACGATGACAAAGACCGCCAGCTAAGGGTTGCGTACTTAGCTGGTAGTGCAGCCTGGGCAGCCTTGTCCTTCTGACATCAGCTAGATTGGAGAGGTACGTCTCGAGCGTCTGTTCACCAGGAGGTGCGGCTCAAACAGCGTCTGTTCTGGTATCCAGCGGCTGAGTAAGAAATGCTGAATCGCGCACAGCTAAATCCAAGGTGGTAGCCCCATCAGCGCGATCGTCCTAGTGTTAGTTGGGACGTTAAACAGAGCTGGCACGATGGCGCTCCGGCGACACAGGAGTGTTGGCGTAGGCCCAATAAGCCACCCGTAAAAAACCTTATTGCGAATAACATAGGAGATAATACGACCCGGAACAATCGGCAAAGACCCACGCGACGAAATAAGGATTACGATTGGAAACTTGTAACATGGAACTGCAAGTCACTTGGTTTCGCAGGGCATCGAGCGGCTACCTTCTACAAAAGCTGTGGCACCACAAATGAGCTAGGAACAGGCTTCATAGTGTTGGACAAAATGCGACAACGCGTTATCGGGTGGCAGCCGATCAACGCAAGGATGTGCAAGATGAGGATAAAAGACCGTTTCTTCAACTACAGCATCATCAACGTACACTGCCCACACGAAGGGAGACCCGACGACGAGAAGGAGACGTTTTACGCGCAGCTGGAGCAGATTTATGACGGATGCTCTCCGCGTGACGTGAAACTCGTTGTTGGCGACATGAACGCACAGGTAGGACGAGAGGAGATGTACAGACCGGTGATCGGGCGGAACAGTCTGCATGCCGTATCTAACGACAACGGCCAACGATGCGTCAACTTTGCAGCCTCTCGTGGTATGGTAGTCCGAAGCACCTTCTTCCCCCGCAAAGATATCCATAAGACCACCTGGAGATCACCCGATAACCTAACCGAGAACCAAATCGACCACGTTCTGATCGACGGAAAATTCTTCTCTGACATTACCAATGTTCGCACATACCGCAGTGCGAATATAGATTCGGATCACTATCTAGTTGCTGTATGTATGCGCTCAAAACTTTCGACGGTGAACAACTCGCGTCGAAGCCAAACGCCGCGGCTTAACATCGAGCGGCTACGGGACTCAGAAGTAGCCCAAGAATACGCGCAGCATTTGGAAGTGGCCCTACCAACGGAAGAGCAGCTTGGCGCCGCCACTCTTGAAGATGGCTGGAGGCACATAAGATCCGCCATAGGTAGCACCGCAACAGCAGCACTAGGTCCAGCGGTCTCGAATCAGAGAAACGACTGGTACGACGGCGAATGCGAGCAGTTGAAGAATGAGAAGAATGCAGCATGGGCGAGAATGCTGCAACACCGCACGAAAGCGAGCAAGGCACGGTATAAACAGGCGCGGAACAGACAAAACTCGATCTTCCGAAGAAAAAAGCGCCATTAAGAAGAACGAGATCGCGAAGCGATGGAAGAGCTGTTCCGCGCTAAAGACACACGGAAGTTCTACGAGAAGCTTAACCGTTCGCGCAAAGGCTTTGTGCCACAAGCCGACATGTGCAGAGACTATGACGGAAATCTTCTCACGAACGAACGTGAGGTGATCGAAAGTTGGCGGTAGCACTACGACGAGCACCTTAATGGTGATGTGGCCAGTAGCGGAGGTGGCACGGAAATAACTTTGGGAGCACGCGCGGGCGACGAAAGACTTCCGCCTCCAGATCTCCAAGAGGTAGAAACGGAGATTAGACGGTTGAAAAACAACAAAGCCGCTGGAGTGGACCAACTTCCGAGCGAGTTGCTAAAATACGGTGGTGATGCACTGGCAAGAGCGCTGCACTGGGTTATTTCCAAGATTTGGGAGGAGGAAGTATTGCCGGAGGAGTGGATGGAAGGTGTCGTGTGTCTCATCTACAAAAAGGGCGACAAGTTGGATTGCGCCAATTATCGTGCGATCACAATTTTGAGCGCCGCCTACAAGGTACTCTCCCAAATTCTATGCCGCCGTCTATCACCAATTGCTAGAGAATTCGTTGGACAATATCAGGCAGGATTTATGGGCGAACGAACAACAACGGACCAGATATTCGCCATCCGCCAGGTGTTGCAGAAATGCCGCGAATACAATGTACCCACACATCATTTATTCATCGATTTTAAAGCGGCCTATGATACAATCGATCGAGAACAGCTATGGCAGATTATGCACGAATACGGTTTCCCGGACAAACTGATAAGATTGATCAAGGCGACGATGGAGCGAGTGATATGCGTAGTCCGAGTATCAGGGACACTCTCGAGTCCCTTCGAATCTCGCAGAGGGTTACGGCAAGGTGATGGCCTTTCGTGTTTACTGTTCAACATTGCTTTATAGGGTGTGATAAGAAGAGCGGGGATAGACACGAGTGGCACGATTTTCAGAAAGTCCGTTCAGTTACTTGGTTTCGCCGACGACATTGATATTGTTGCACGCAACTTTGAGACGATGGCGGACACGTACATCCGACTAAGGGCTGAAGCTAGGCGAATCGGACTGAACATCTATGTGTCAAAGACGAAGTACATGATAGCGAGGGGCTCAAGAGAAGACACGGCACGCCCCCCACCTCGAGTTCATATTGACGGTGATGAAATCGAGGTTGTCGAAGAATTCGTGTACTTGGGCTCACTGATGACCGCCGATAACGACACCAGCAGAGAAATCCAGAGACGCATCGTTGCTGGAAATCGTGCCTACTTTGGACTCCGCAGAACGCTCCGATCGAGCAAAGATCGCCATCGCACGAAGTTGACCATCTACAAGACGCTGATTAGACTGGACCCTACGTGCAGAGGATCAACGCGCCCTTGGTGTTTTCGAACGGAAGGTGTTGCGGACCATCTACGGCGGAGTGCAGATGGAAGACGGAACGTGGAGAAGGCGGATGAACCATGAATTGCACCAGCTGCTGGGAGAACCAACCATTGTCCACCTCGCAAAAATTAGGAGGCTGCGGTGGGCCGGGCATGTCACCAGAATGTCGGATACCAACCCGGTGACAATGGTTCTCGAAAACAATCCGACCGGCACAAGACGACGTGGTGCGCAGCGAGCAAGATGGGTCGATCAAGTTGAGGACAATCTGCGGACCCTTCGCAGAATGCGTGGCTGGCGACGGGCAGCCATGGACCGAGTCGAATGGAGACGTCTCCTACGTACAGCAGAGGCCACCCAGGCCTTAGCCTGACTAGTAAGGTAAGTAACTTTCATACGATTTTGAGAAAATGAATTGAGAAGAATCACAACCTGTATTCTAAAACTTTTTTAAAATGAATACCCTTTATAACATTTTTTCATCGTGTGCATCGCTTAAATTTTGCATACAATCAGCTCGCGTTCAAGAACTAGAGAGTTTCTATTATTTCCCACAAACAATATTGCAAAATACTATGCCGTTTCTTTCAGTTACTTACGACGTTTTCGTACCAGTGTAAAATCGACTCATGTAGTGTTTTGTTTTGATTCGTGGTTAAGTCACTTTGTCTCTCCATACAACGGAGCGGTGAAAGTAGCGGTTATGTTACAAAATCTGAAAATCTTACTTACGCCGTTTTGTTAATCCGGAAATTGAACGTGACATAAGCGAACGAGTAGAATGTCGTCTGCGAAACACGTAGGATCGATTAAGTATGTTTGTTTACTTTTATAACTTGAGACTGTTTGAATAAGTTTTCGAGAATTGGTAATAAGACAATCCATGAGCTGGTTTTTTGTTTACCATGAGATTTTGACGTTTCGCGGTCGGAGTGACCGTTTAGATTACAAAGGAAAATGTTAAGCTCTGATAACACTCGCATGTTTTGTCTACCCTTTCGATTCGGTTGCATGCACACTTTTAGCTGTCAGTCCTATCGCGGAAAGTCCTCATGGAAAGCCTTATGCACATAGTTGAGAGTTGGATAAGGCAATCCATAAGAAAGCTGCGATCAGCTGTATTTTTTTTTTGTTCACCGTGAGATGTTAACGTTTTGCTATCGAAGTGACAGTTCAACTACAAGGAAAATGTAAAGCTCTGGTAACACTCGTATGTTTATCCTTTCGTTTCGGTTACATGCATACTGATAGTTGTCAGAAATCGTGGAAAATCCTCCTCACTAACAATAATTACTGGTCATCGGAGATAATGAGAAAACAAATGGAGTTAGAATATATACCACAATTGTAAGACGTGAAATCTATGGGTGTGGACATAGACGTGCAAAGCCTTCTTGAGTATTGAACTGGATTAATTCTAGGACAGGATGTGACAGCTTAACTAAGACTGCCCCGTTGTTTTTCAGTCGATAACCTTGACGATACAAAATCCAGTGCTACCATAATTTGGTGTTTTTTTTGCTTTTATTCAATGCAATAGAGGATGCTAGCCCTTAAACAAAAAGATTTATTTTCAAAATAAAAAGATTTTATGAAAAATGTTCAAACTTTTGATGAAAACTCTAATATATGAACCAGCAACACGGCCTGGCTAGCAACATGAAAAGTGCCCTGTTGCAATTGAACTCAACGATGTGAAAGTAGGCTTTTGCCAGAACGACCAATGAGAAGTGGTCTTTTTGACAGGCAATTGGTTTCGTTTTTGTACTCTTACCAGACACGCCTTGTCTTAGGATTAAACTATACATTTCTTTCTAAAGAGTGTTCACGATGAAATTGCCACACACAAAATTGATTTGCAAAATTCGTGTTTTCATCCGATTGCCATCAAATTTTCAGGGATTGAAAATTAACTATTAAACTTCATTTTACCATTTTACTCGTATTTTATTTACAGTCCATACGCAAATGCCCGCACCTTGGCCTTAACCCCGGCCATGAGATTCTGCACAACCTGTGAATCAACCGTTTTTTGCATGTAAACCAATACTTTCTTCAGTTCCTCGACTGTCTTCACTATCTTAGGTCATTTAAGAAGGTGCTGCTTCATAATCGCCCAGTACTTCTCGATGGGGAGGAGCTCCGAAGTGTTGGGAGGGTTGAACATTTTCGGCACGAAATTGACCTTATTGTCCGCATACCACTTCAGCACGTTCTTGGAGTAGTGGCATGAGGCCAAATCCGGCCAGAAGATTTTGGGACGTTGTGGCAGTGGCGTAGCTAGAGTTTTGGGGGCCTGGTGCGGAGGTAGATTTGGGGGCCCCTCGAAAAAAGGTTTGCCAAATTATGTCATTTATTAAGGAATTTTCATTTACCTTTCACATTTAATAACGTTAATATTTGTAAAAAATTGTGAATAAAAGGTCAAAAAATAATCTCCTGGTAAAAACAAAAATCGGTCAAGGAATAGTTTTTGTTCATACGTCTTGTGGGACCAACACACTTTCTGAGGTGTTGGATTCTCGGCGATTCGTTTTGCTGAGGACAGTGAAATAATTTAATTGTATATAACGCGAATGCTCTATAAGCTTCTATATGTTTCTGTTTTAAATGATCTTAAAAGATATTCTTGGATACCTTCCTGTATGTTGTATGGTATTTTGTAGTATGCGTACGGTTGTTTCTATTTGATTTCTTCTGAAAAATTTGAAACTATTCATAGGTAAATATCTGGTGAAATCACTGGACAAATTCTAGTATTGTGCAAACTACTGATAAATTCTTTGTTGTGGTTTTCTATGCAGATTTAGTAGGCAATCAATGTAACATGTTTGATTTTATTTTTGATGTTATTTTATGAGGAACTCCCAGCAAAACTCATAGAGGTACCCCAAATTCTTGGTTTAAAAAAACTTCTTGTAAAAAAAGAAATTTCGAAGGAATATTTAATAAAAAATCTTGAAAAAATGCAGAATCTCCTGTGGAAATTTTTGCTTTTATCACTTGAAAAACTTATTGTACAGGGTGTCCGCATATTATCCGTACACAATTTGAAGGCATGCCTCTATGCAACCGAGATGAATAAGTTGTGCACTCGTACGTTGTATATTATATTCTTTAACAACAAATTTGACCCACTTCTGATGTTAAAATATTAATAAAATACGACTGAAAGGCGTTGGGCTGTCTTAGCGAACGCCGTTTTTCGAGCTTTATGATGAGAGAGAAATGCCCTTCGAACTCAATGGATTTGAACTAAATAATTTTCTGTTTCCAGTATATCTTAAAGCCAAGATTATGTAGATAGTTTCAAACATTAATAAAATATTTGAATTCATCTCTTTTTTTTTTCTCCGATAAATTTCAATTTGATTATCTCAGTACGAATCAATCACTCATTTTGATATTATCAATCATTGTATTTTTTGATATTTCATAAATGTTTCAAAAACATACATCGACATATAATTTTGTAATGTTTGTAATTTATGGACACCCAGAGCAAATTCAAGCAGAGCTTCCTGAATAAAATGAAGGATGTTGTAACTGTTTTCTTTTAACTGTCCTGTGAGTAAAACTCGATGTTGATTGGGACAGCTTTAGCTGTAATGAATTTATTACATGTATTTTGATGTTTTAATTGGTTTAACTTAACAATTTTACTTACAATTTGAACAGTTTCTCCGTACTATTCCTTTAGCTTTAACTAGTTTTGAGTATTTTTGTTCGTATATTCTAGCTACAATAACATTTTATATTCATAAGACAATAAATTCAAGGTTTTAGTTTTAAGCTTACCCTCACATTTTGGTCCACAATTCTTCCACAAATTTAATCATAAGTTTTTTTTTCAAAAGGCAAAATCTCGCTGGATTTTTCTTCTTCGGAACTATCAATTTTACCTTACTCGTTTCAAAATCGCAATCTCATCGATGACGGATCACATTGCACGCCCTGTAGTATTTTACAACCATAACGAGCCGAGGGGTTCTCGTCGTCAAAAAGGACGAAACCAAAAGGATTTCCAATTATCTGAGGAATTCTCGCAAATTGCTAAGATGAATACCAGGAAAAAATCCTAAGAAAAATCGCAAGGAAGAAATAAATGAAAATTAAATGAATTATTCGTGGAGTTATTGGTGAAGGAATATTTGGGGAAATCTAGGGCTTGACCAAGGGTACCCTAAGAAATCCCTTCAGTGGTTCAGAGAAGTTGTGCACTCTTAGAGGTCTCCTCAATGAAATTTTTGGTTGAAACCATAATAAATTCCTAGAACGATTCCTGTAGGCAATCTTCGAAAATCCTTGAAAAAATCAGGGTAGAAATTTTCGGAATCCCTGTGACATATTTTTTAAATCTCCTAATGAATTGACGTCCATATCGAAATGCCAAATAAATTATTACTAGCTATTTAATAGTTGTTTTACGCTCGAAGCAGTTCTTTCAGAAATTAATTGAAAAATTCCAGGCAGCATTGTCAGAATATTTTTGACATGAAAGCACTGGAAAAAGATCCCTGGATTTGTTGCTAATGTTGATTCTGAAGAAATCCAGTTAAAATTTCTGCAAAAATTGCTAAGACTAAGACCGTAATTAGACTCGACATTTTCGAAATAGGTATCCTAGCCTACTTGAGTATCCTTATGAGGTATAGCAAAACGCGGCCTACATCGATCGCTCAGTTCTTTCATGCGCCCAATCGTTTGAACAACAATAAGGAAAATAACTTACAAAGTAAATATTTCTGGAGGCCCCTAAAATATGGGGGCCAAAAGTAACGGTCCCGGTACTCTCTGCTTACTCAAAATCTAGCCCTAATGTATTAAATATAGGTGGTAATCAAGGGGCCCCTGTACATCGTGATTGAAATCTCCTCTGAAACCTATGCTTATCATTCTATTTTTTAGTTTGGAATCATACAAATTGTAAGTTTCCTTTAAGCTAGGGCGAACTTAATGCTATAAGAAATCCGCACTGCAATTTTGAGGCCCCTATGAGCTCGGGGCCCGGTGCGGACCGCACCCACCGCACCCCCCTAGCTACGCTACTGCGTTGTGGGTCTTCAAGAGAGGAAGCAGCCGCTTCTGGAGGCACTCTTCCATGTACACAGTACACCTGTCCGTCCATCGTGTTCTGGGTCACGAAAGGTGCACTCCGCTTCCCGCACGTGCAGATGCCTTGCCAAACCAGGATTTTTTTCGCAAATTTGGACATCTTCTGAGTGCGGACATGCTCCGGAACGCTGAATTTATCCTTGGCCGTGAAAATCAGGTTGCCGGGGATCTGTTTGAAGTCAGCCTTCACATATGTTTGAACTTAGGAAAATGACATAACATTAGGAAAATAACATTAGGAAAATATGTACAGAAACTCCTCCAGTAAAATCTCTACATTAATGTCTTTTGGAAAATCTCTTCATGGATTCCTCCAGAGATTTCACCTGGGATTTCTACAGAAATTTCTCAATCGAATTTCCAAGGATAATTCAAGGGATTTTTTCAGAAAAAACTCTGTACAGGGAGTTTTCTCAAGATTTCACTAGGGATTCCACCAGCAAAATCTCCACAGTGATTCTTCCTGAAATACCTTCAAGAATTCTCGAGAGGTTATATAATCCTCCCTACAGGAGTTTCTCCAGAGACTTCTCAAGGGATTGCTCTAGGAAAATCTCTACAGGGATTACTGCAGAGATTTCTCCAGCTTTTTCTTCAGAAATTCCTCCAAGGATTGGTTTCATCTAGAAATGGTTCCAGGGATGGGCTGGTAGAGAATCGACCGTATATTTTAATGAAATATGCTGTTATGCTGCGCAGTCTTTATTATAAAAAAGACGTTGACAAAATAAAGATTCCGGTATTATTTCCAGGAATTTCACAATTCCTCTGCTGATAACTATAGATTTTTTCAAGAGGTTCCTCTAGGGTTTACTCCAGGAATCCCTCTGGGAACTTATCCAGGGATTTTTCAAAAAACATTTTCAGCAAAGGAGTTCTGGAAGAATCTCTATAAAATTGGGATAAAAACCCTGGAGGACTTCTTATTCTTTAGATGAAATCCCTAGAGGGATTCATGGGTGAATCTCTGTAGGAATTCATAGAAGAATTCTTAGAGGATTTTTTGGAGGCTCAGTACAAATTTCTGGAGAAATTTCATAGGGAATTCCTGAAGGATTACCTGGAAAAATCATCAGAATAATTCATGTAGTGATTTTCCTGGAAGAATTCCTGAAGGAAACTCTCGAAGAATCTCTATAGAAATTTATGAAGTAATTTCTTGTAGAGTCCTGAGATAAATTTTCGCAGGAATCTCTGGAAGAATTCCTGGAGTGATCTCTGGTGAAAATCTCAAGAATAATTCCTAGAGGAATTACAAAAAGACTACCTGCAGAATTTCTGGAGAAAGCCTTGAAGACATCACTGCAAAAATCCTTATGGATAATTTCTTGGAGGTGTTATTAAGTGTTTCTGGAAAAGTTTTTTGAGGAATTTCAGGAAGAATCGCTTGATGATTCTTTGAAGTCTTGGAAATGAATCGCTGGAGAAACTTCGATGGAAACTCCCGGATTAATCGCTATGTGAATCCCTGTAGAAATCTCCTTGCAAAACATTCTGGAATAATCCTTGGAGGATTCCCAGGAAGAACTCCTGGCGAAATTCCTGAACGAATTGCTGATGGTATTTCTGGAGCCCTATCGGAACCGGTCTAAGAAATCTGGTAACAAACAAATGTTCTTCCTGAATGCATCTCTGACAAAAACCGCCAGGGGAAGTCCTGGAGAAATCGCTATAGGGATTACGGTAGAGATTATTTGCGAGATGTTAAAAATCGACGAAAGTTAAAATTCGTCAGCGATAAAATGTCTTTTCACTTTTAGGTAAGAAACATTAATTATGACTTGTCGAATATGTCGATGATTTGAACGGTCCCTTCAATATGCATACATCTCTCGGTATCTCTCTATCTCGATGTGATTTTCGTTCCCGATTTTCTCTCCGTATGTCAATATGCCCATTATCAAAGGTTACTAGACAAGATTTTAGTAAATCAAAACAAATTGCGAAGTTAAGATGACTTCTGCTTGTTTTTGATGTTCCTGGTAACGGAAAGATTTTCAATCTAGTATTCATTAAAAATTGGTTCTATGTCTCGATCTCTCCCTATCTCGATGGTCCCTTCGATATCGAGATAATACATACGGTGTGGTAAAATAGGCTAGGAGGAGGGACGTTCGCTAACATGCAAACACAACCACATGTCCTTTTTGTATTTGCAAAATTTTTATATGCCTTCTAAAACCCCTTAGAGGTTTTGATCGTCTTTCTCCCAAATGATCCCATTGTGCGGTGGAGCTCGGAATCGAATTACTCCTCAATTCAGCTTTAAACCTCTCTCTCTACACACTTTGCAATCAGTTTTATGGAGGCTCCGACACTCGGCCCCGAGGGGTGATGGGAAGCAAAATTAAAGCCTCAATTATTGATGTACTGAATGTATTGTGCAAATCGCAAAATAAGCACTTGTCCAATTTAATTGCAGTCACTTGATGGGCACTTGAAACGGGAATATACCACGCCGTCGACCGATTGTTCAGGATTGTTGGTTTGTTTCTCTACGCGGGCCATGGCAGCGCAGTGTACCTAAATGGAACGTGAGGAACTTGGGTTAAATCTTATCATCCCGTTCGAATCTGTTGTAATAAACCGAGCAGCTATAGCCAGCCGTTAGAAATCAAGCGTGATTGTACGATTCGATTGCGTCTTCTGGTCCACAGTGGTCCAGGTTTGAAAATTTATGGCATCAACTGTGCTTTCTTGAAATTTTTCTACTGTTAACCATGATAAAGGCTTTAGTACTTGATTAGGGCTAAAGACTCTATTTTTGGCATAGTCACCATTTTTTTTTGTTTTCATAGAACAACAAGAGAGCTGTTCTAATACATTTTGGGGCTCTCAACCTAAAAAACTAATATTTAGGCAAAATTATTCTTCTCTCGTCTATTCCTTAGTATTGAAAACGATTTGTATGGCATTAGGACTATTACTTTTTGAAATATTTTCAACAACTGTTAATTTAATAAGGTTAGCAACAGAGAAAAAATATCCGGGAATGCTCTATCCAGGTACCAATGCGTTATCGGTCAGAACAAAATATGCTGAAACAGAAATTATCACAGGTTTTGGTAAAGATTAAAAAATCAAGTTTTGAAGCAAAAGAAAAGGTATTTGAACATATGCAAGTTTGAGCGTAGAAACAAGATAAACAACACATTTGTTTTATTCTCGTATGTTTTCTTGACTATTCGATATTGTAGATAAATGTTTAAGTTTGTTCTTCAACTTAAAACAATGTTTAGAAAATGTTGCTTAACCAACTTTTGAAAATCTGAACTTCTGTATGGTCTAGACCTACCCACCTATCTATTATCGAAGCAACACCCAAACCCAAGCCGGGCAGCGCCAAATCAAATCCGAAAGAAGTCATTAATGGTTTAAATCAACTCACATGACTTGTCGCTTTCTTGGAATCGTACTGCAGCTGTTTTTATTTTTTTTTACTTATGATGGTCGCTCCCGGCTTCGTCTGTGTCATCCCTTATTGGTGCAGGTCCAACGAGAGGGAGCTTCACATGCACTGACTCAACGGATGATGGTACAGTGGGAATCGTTTGTTTAGGGTGTAACATGTTACGGCTTTACTTTTCAGGTGTGGGTCAGAACCAAAGATAGAGAGATTGTACATTACGGCGTGAAATTGTTGATTCAGTATTATCTGCTTAGATGTTGACATGAAATAAATGAATGAATCGTATCGTAATCTAACCTACCATAGTCCGGCAAACACGACACACCCTATATCTTCCCATCCTCATGTAATTGAATAACCGGCACAAGTCGACAGCTCATCATCAAACACGCTCGCTGCTGGTCGACCGTCTTGACTTTCGAATCCTCACACTTCTCCTCCTCTACAATCGAAGAACATGGCACCATGCTGATTGCCATTCAACCGAGTAAACCAAGGCACGAAAGACGAGACCAAAATGTGTACTAATTATTTAAATTTTAATGGAAACACTTGATGGCAGCAGGGGGTTTTCATGACTATTGCCTGGCATTCGACGCATCGTCGCCGACGTCTTCAGGAATCCGTACGTTTAGGGATGATAATTAGATTCGTCAGTGTGTAGGCTTGGAATTTCTGAAGCTATTTCACTAGCGGAGTCGAACAGTCGTTGTCACATCAGTCAGACGGGACGTGATCGATATTTGTTTTTTGGCAACTGTTCTCAAATCGCTGTTTGCCGACCCACGCACCACTTCTGACAAAGTGCCTCTGTCCTGTTGCGATTGAACATCTTGCATCCATCGCCCATATGCTTGGGCAAGTGAAGTGCCTACACACAACACTTCGAGTGTCTACTTTCTGCCAAACTGCCACGCCGCGGCTGTTGTCGTTGATTGCGACTTGCACGAAAAAAGGCAACTGTTGTTGGCCTCCTAAAGTGAGCTTCCTGTCCTTGGTCCCGTACCGCAGCGTTCCTCTGTGCTTTGTTGTGAGGGTATTTGATAATTCGAACGATTCCGTCAATGATGTTTTGAAATTAAATTTTGCGGAATACCACGGAATTACGTAATTGAACCGGATTATTATTGGAATTATTAGATGAATTCCACGAGTATAACTTGCAAGCCCCCCATCTGTTTAAAGATTTCAAGGAAGCGTACGATTCATTGAATGAGCTGTGGCAGATAATATCTGAACATGGTTTTCCGGCGAAACTAATTAGGCTGATACGTGCAGTTTTGATAGACTCACACTCAAATCTCAAACAATACGCTCTCCCGTGAGAGCTAACTCATTAGAGATCTGCTTCGCAAATCTCACGCTTGAGATATTGATGCAAAATCACTCAATCAACTCAAACCGTAAAAAAATGGTTCAGTTGCAAAACCCGTTGAAAACTTGTGAAACCCGAATGTTGATGTTTACGTTAGAAAGGATTACTATAATTTAAATATGTGTCTGACAAATAGCATTTCATTGCGTTATTAACAGTTCTGAAAGTTTCGTGCATCGTTTCGTATCGTATAAACACGAAAAATTACATATCGCACACCCTTGCTCTGTTGAGCAAGGCCAGTGCGAGAATATGTCTGAAAAAGTAATTACGCCACATTGGTTCTTTCGTTCAGTTTCATTCCGATTCCCGATTGGGACGAGGACGGAAAATACCGTGTGTGGGAAATATGTAAATGCGAACGAGTGGACGAGTACGGCGAGGACGACGTCGACGTCGATGGGGTACTTAAAGAAGCCGGTAAGGGCAGCGGCTGGCGTCATTGCTCGTAGCCGGGAGTCGGGTGCCACTTGAGATAATGGTAATGATCTTACGGTGGTCGGTTGGTAGAGTCATTTAAGAATTTGGATGTTCGGAATTTTAAGTCGAATGGTACACGGTGTGCTGGAACACACATATTATCGAACTTGCATGAACCTCTGATCTTTTTTCACTAAAAGTTAGCCTTGATAGTCAAGAAAAGCTTGCGGAATATTAAAAAATCTTTCATCGGCAAAAAATTGAAAAAAGTCGATTTTTGTATTTTTACCCTTCTCCCATATATGAGTTCAAAGGAGAATATTAGAGTTATACTAATTTTGATGCATTGCAGACTAATTTGATATACCTAGATCACGAATCGATTACAAGACGTTTCAAATTGAGCATAATTTCTACCTACATTCACACAATGTGACCAGCCCATTGTGGTATGCCGTTTATTAACGACATCGCATTTTTACATAAATTTATTAAGGTAAACATACTACAACTTATCAAGTTTCAATCAATGTTTCCTATTCTACTGAATAATTGAAACTATTGGAGTTCGTTATTGAACATGAAGCTTTTTTAAGATAACAGACAATTGTATAATTACATGCAACCATTAAATAAACCGCCATACAATTATATTGGGCAATGTACTGTTTCAATTTTGTATGGTATGTTCACTCTAGCTGATCTTGTTATTCACATTTGTTTTGATTGAAAGATATTCCTTGTATGAGTAACTTTTCAAATATTATATAATATATATTTGAAAAGTTGTCATGCCGATTTATATTGAAATCTTGCAGCCGCTGGTTGGGTGCGTTTGCTAAAACCTCACATCATTAACATATCCTTAGTTACCTTCATATACTTAAAACTAAATACATACCATAAAACGGGGTAACTTTGATAGTTTTTTGAGAGAAAATCGATTTTTGTTTTTATTTGTAAAACAAGCACTGGTTTGTTAGTTATCGATTGTACATGAAAGATTGCATAACGGTTCGATCTTAATGATCTATAGTTTTTCATATAATCGAAAGCCAGTTTTTGGTAATGGGGTAACATTGATAATGAGTAGATAAGCACATTAAAATCCAAAACAAACTATTGTTTGACATCATCACAGTTTGAATTGGATTAGAGAATGTTAATAGAGAAACTGGATTAGATTTTATCAATTAAAGTACAGAATTTATTGAACAAAAAACATCTTTAAAAGGGTTTTCAGTCAAAACAAACATAATAAACACCATTATAAGTTGATAATAATGGGTACCGTAATCCGGGGTAACATTGATCATTTTTTTGAATATTTCTTAAGTATTCCGTTTCCAAATGCAAATGTTGCAAATCTTATATTTTTAAAACAAGTACTGCCACCCATAGCTCGTGACTACATATTGTATTTTGCTTTTTGAAAGAATTAAGGATGTTTAAAAAAATGTTTTAAGTGATTTTTTGATTTAGCTGATATGGGGTAACATTGATCACCTATGTAAACAACGTTCGGTAATATTGAAAATGACGTTACTTACTTAAACCATGGCCCCCGAAGCCGAATATGAAGGCCAAACGCTTACAAATCGTTTACTTTTTGAATTATTTTAAAATTAAAAACACCTCGAACCACGGAATACGCCTAAAGTTAGGCAATTTCCTAAGGGATTTCTATGTTCTTAACAGTAATTCGTTAATGTTGCCTGATTGAGAATATTTATGAAAATTTTGACAACGGATTCGTTTTCAGCGATGCCATTTTTAGTAAGAACCGCATTTTCCTTGCTCATATCGTTTGCGGAACGAAGGTGAGACATGAATCTTCGGTAGTGTCATCCTTACCCATTGAAATGATTGTTTCGAAAAGTTGACAAATTTACGCGTAAGGTAAACGCAATTTTCGTAAAACTGTTCACTTTCAATAGCCCATGAATATAAGTAAAAGAAAACCATTCATGATTTGGAAATATTTCATCAATAAATGATGATACCAACTTATTACGAGATGAGTCATTCCGATCAATGTTACCCCGCTGATCAATGATACCCCGGATTACGGTATAAACATTCTTCTTCTTCTTTCTGGCGTTACGTCCCTACTGGGACATAGCCTGCTTCTCAGCTTAGTGTTCTTATGAGCACTTCCACAGTTAATAACTGAGAGCTTACTATGCCGATGACCATTTTGCATGCGTATATCGTGTGGCAAGTACGAAGATACTCTATGCCCTGGGAAGTCGAGAAAATTTCCAACCCGAAAAGATCCTCGACCGTTGGGATTCGAACCCACGACCCTCAGCTTGGTCTTGCTGAATAGCTGCGCGTTTATCGCTACGGCTATCTGGGCCCCGGGTATAAACATATATCTCTGAATAGATATCTATCGATAATCATGTTTCGACATTAAATTCACCATAAATCAATCGTTTTTGGAACATGAATGAGTATAAATCGACTGAATCCCGTAAAGTACATGAGGCGTTGCATACCTCTAGGTTTTTAATGTGATATGGGAATTTGTGACTTTGATTACAAAAATGATTCCAAATTGTAAAACTGTTTTTCGCTATGAGGTTTGATACCGGATTCATGTTCTACTATAGCTAGGCCATCAAGCATACGTACCGAATTCATTATAGTTTCATGAAATAGTGATAGTAAAACAGATTGTTTGTGAGCGTTTTGAAAGTACCAAAATCTCATCATTTTTTAATATTCGAATATAAAGCCTCACATACTCTTGATTGGCACGAAAACAGCTCAGAGGTGAAGTGTCACACTGATACTCCTTAGTTTCGTATTCGTTCTGCTTAACTGAATAACATAATTTTGGTTATTTTGTTTAGTGTACGTTGCGGATCCCGCACTATCAAAGTTACCCGCATTTTCAAAGATACCTCGTTTTACGATAATAAAATTTATGTGTCCATGTTGGTTATTGAAATTGTTGTGTCTATTTCGCAAAATGTGCCCTCCATAAGTGCGAAGTCGTGAATAAAAGGGCTGGATTACGTTGGATCGATTTGTTACCGTCGCCACATTTATCCGAAGTAATCCAGCCCTTTTACTCAAAATCAGGCACTTCAAACCCCAAATATAATGTGCGCATTGCATATGAGTAGATTAGTGACTGCACAAAACTTGTATCACGATGAGCTTGAGACCACCTTAAGGCTATATAAGCCATTCACTGTTAATCATATTATAGTGAACCCGCTTTCAAGAAGTTTGCGCGTATAAGCACATGAATACAGCTTATACTGCCATGTGTATCAATTTCTGGGAATTCCTATTCTGATTAGAAAACTATACCACATACGTAAAATATTACTGATTTGATTCAGAAAGAAGAATACAAAGCGTTCGTATGAGCTTTTCTGAAGTGAAAAGTGAAATTTCCATTATATAAAATACGGCATACCACCATGGGCTGGTCATATTATGTCAGTGTATGTAGGAAATGATGCTTAAATCTAAGAATTCATTCATGTTAAAGATATGTCATGTCAAATTGGTCATTAGGTCGTTAAAAGTCATCATATTAGTGTATCTCCAATATTCTCCTATGAACTCATATATGGAAAAAGGGTAAAAATACAAAAATCGTTTTTTTTTTTTCAATTTTTTGCCGATGAAAGATTTTTTAATATTCAGCAAGCTTTTTTTGACCACCAAGGCTAACATTTAGTGAAAAAAGATCGGAGGTTCATGCAAGTCCGATAATATATGTGTTCCAGCACACCGTGTGGTACTTCCATACTTTTTTGATGGTTTGAAGACAAAATGCGATAGTGATTCAGAATCTAAATTGGCTCCGTTACATTGCTCACAACACGTTGGGTTCTATTACTTTTGTTTTGGCTGTTATACATAATTGTTGTTTTTTTGCATTTGTTTTAACTTTTTAAGGCTTACTCATCTCGGCAACTGCTTTGTGAAGGGGTATTCAGTCTTTTACAAATTCAGGATCTACGTCTATCTATCACTTTTGAATTACCCCTCGGCATATTTTACTACGGGACGAGCCGTCATTACGAGAATTAAAATAGATTGAATTTTTTATCGTTTTAAATATCATATTAAATATTTAATTGGAATCAAATCATGTTTAACTACTTTTTCATTGCATAACAACCCATTCAATTACTTAGCATTACCTTAGCTTAGCTTAAACTAACTACCCATGTCAAATAGTTGCTATTCCGTGATTGCACTATGGCCGGGCTCCATACAAAGGGACAGCCAAAACTACGAAAAAAATATTGTGGGTTTTTTACAACTTTTATTATTTTAAAATATAGCTAATGTATTGATGTATTATATCAATTTAATTGACCACAATGGCATCAAACCGGGTGAGGTCAAGAATTAAAAAATATGATATTTCAAACAGGATCGAAATTCACTTTATAGGAATGCAATAATTTACTAATGTTATGCACTATCTGAAAGCTTATGGATCAATGATTCTTAAGCAAATCAGGACGCAAGCACAATAAGCAAGGAACAAATTTGTCAGAGAGTACCGAACAAGCCACGCACGTCGTTCATCAAGAGCCGCTAATCTTGAGGATGTCTTCAATCGTTTGTTAGATACAAGTGATCCTGTAATATCCGACGTTTATCTAGAGGAAAGGTTTAAGAAAAGAACGCATAAGAAGCTACCAGATCGTGTGCAGGAAATTCTTTTAGTATTAAACGATAATACAACCCCCGAAACTATTTCACCTGTAGTTGACCCAATGGAGGGGTTTTACGGAAACCTCGATCGTTATAAGGCGCTGTGGACATTTCAGATGATAAAGATTGCGACGAGTGAAAAGTGCTCTTGAACGTATGCGAATTATGTTATTCGTTAATAATATTTTCGGTTACAGTTTTCCTATGTGTTTATCACTCAAACACCAAAATTTAGGTAGAATCAGCAGAAATCTGCCAAAATTTCGTTCGACGTTTCCTTTAAAAACTTGTTCTCCCAGAATTCCTTACTTTCCAAGAATTCAAGGAGATTCTCCACGATTTTGGAGGATTTCACAATAAATTCTTCATCGATTGCCTTAGATTTTTCCGGGTTTCACGCATTTTTTCAACTTCCCTCCATGAATTAGACGTTGTTTCATAAATTACTTCAGTTATTCATTGTTGACATAGTCCAATAATTATTGCTGGAATTTTTCCAAATTTTACAAGAATTATTTTAAAACGTAAACAAAAAAATCTAGGGATTTTTACTAAAATTTATCTAAGTTTTTTGTACTCAATTATCCTAGAACTCCTACAGCAATGACTCCCAAAAGATTCATCAAGAATTTACCTTGAATAAACTTCAATGAATTAATGATGAGTTGCCTGTATTCCATGGATTCTTTTTATTTATTAAGAGAATTTTCCAAGGATTATGTTCTGTGATACATCTCTAGAAATTATCTGAAAATTAGCATTGGATTCTTGAAGGAGTTTTTTGTTAGATCCTCATAACTATTTGTTCAAGGATTCCTCCAAGAAATTGTTCTGGTATACATCGATAGATTTCTTCAAGAATTGTGCCTAGAATTCCTCAATTTTTATCATGAATTCGCCCTTTTTCATGAGGGACGAGCAGAATGGCCGGGAAATATACACTCTAGCTATGACACAAGGTGGAAATACCTGTGCCCCATCCCTGGAAGACAAACACGTATGGAGTGACATTAACTTTCTTAGCTGCGTCACTCCCAACGTTGATAGAAACATTTCATTCCCAATTACCCAATTACAAAAAATACTAAATTACACATACACTAAATTTGTATCCGGTCGCATCACTCGCTTATAGTGAATCCTAGACCATTACCCTTCCCATTATCCAACTTCTTGACATCTATGAGGGCATCGGTGAGACGCTGGCCTCTCTTAAAGTATGTCATATCATCATCATCCTTTCCTTTCCTCGTAACGGAAAAGATGGGCATGGCCGGCAATGGAAATTTTCATGTCTTTCCATCTCTGACTGCCGATTGGACAACTATTTCTTTCAAAATTGTTTTGCATAAGTAATTAGAATAAGAGTGGTAATAGTTGTTTACGGAACAAGTTGCAGAATGATAATTTTTACAGCACAAGTCGTAAATCGCTGTAAACATCGAGCATCGAGTTCTACAACGAGTTAAATACGTACAACATTGTTTGCAATTTCGTAGAAGACCACTTGAGGGTATTAGAAATTATATCGGAATACGTTCACCATTATTTTACAATTTCTGAAAAATTATTGTGTTACGATTCATTACGCAACTCAAAACAGTTGCGTCATAAATCATTACAGCACTGGTTTCAGTTGCGTAATGACTATCCCCGCACTCTATACTTCATTGCAGGAAAGTAAGCCGTTTCATGACAGATTGACGTGATGAAGCCTATTACGATGAGAAATTGCTAAAAATTAATAACATGACAGTTTTCAGTATGCAATCTATGAAATACTCCGTTACTACACAACGCAAAATTATATCGGTTGAAATATTTTTGAGGTAAAAAATGAAACTGACATTAGAAGGGTTAAAGTTTTAAAAACAATAAGTAACAAGCTAGGGGCCCAGATAGCCGTAGCGGTAAACGCGCAGCTATTCAGCAAGACCATGCTGTGAGGGTCGTGGGTTCGAACCCACCGGTCGAGGATCTTTTCGGGTTGGAAATTTTCTCGACTTCCCAGGGCATAGAGTATCATCGTACCTGCCACACGATATACGCATGCAAAAATGGTCAATTGGCATAGAAAGCTCTCAGTTAATAACTGTGGAAGTGCTCATAAGAACACTAAGCTGAGAAGCAGGCTTTGTCCCAGTTGGGACGTAACGCCAGAAAGAAGAAGAAGTAACAAGCTGTGTTATTATGACAATTCGAGACCGTGAAATGAGTTGGATAAACAAGCAATTTTAAATTACCGCAAATAATCAACTTGCTTGATGTTTTCATTATCATGGTTTGGTTCGATTTCTAACGATGTCTACTTTCATAGGTAACAATCAAATGGCTTTTGACGAAACGCAGCCCTCTTGAAATCGAATATCGGAAAGATGATCACCTGAAAGTGCTTCTTGCGAGCTCTTTAACTAAAACAAGCCAACCGTATCCGACAGCAACCCGCTCAACCGCTGGCTGTGGGCCGTATCCTATCGAGCAACTACTTTGGTACGGTATCAAATGTGAACTTTGTAAACAATTCCCTAGAAAACACGTCCCATAACTTTAGCTTAATCCCAAACGACGACGACGTTACGGTGTCTGCTTGTTTGCTTGTTTGCTCTAGCAAAATCGAAGCCAGGCGGGCGGGAAATACGAGAAACGGAATACCGAGAAAGTTGAGATCTCGTCCAAGCAGGGAAAGAATACGGCTTCCTTAAAGATTTGACTTCTGCCGACGACCCACAACCTTCTCCTCTGCAAAACCCTCGTCGGGGAATTATTACACTCCGATCCCGAGATTCGGAAATCCAAGCGCGCACAAGTGTGCGAAGGTAAAATTATGTAGATTTTGTTTTATTTGTTCTCAATCTACCATAAAATATTTATTTATGTTGCTCTGTTTTATTATCCGCTCTTCGTGTTCGTTTCTTCGAAGTCCGCAATTGCTGCTGGCTGCCGAGATTGCCGCTATTTACCACCACATGTCGGTTTGCCCTTTTCTTAGAGTGGTATGGCATGGACCGAATGGTTGTAAAATCACAGTTCAGTAACAAACCAAACTGAAATGACTAATTTTACTATCCTATCTTATTTTGATATAAATGAGTTCTGAAAGAATCGATAACAATAGATGAATAACAAAATATGCTATTGTGATTAATGTAAAATTATATGATAATCACCCCTATCCTTGTTATTTTTTATGTTACGTCAGCAAAACCAAATTTGCCGTGGATTCGAACGAATAGTATTCGATCTGAAGTTGGATCAACCATAAACAAGAATGAGGGTGAATAACTTAATCTGGCGTTGTTCTGTTCTCATAAATAAATAAAAACTATTTTATTTTTGTTTTCTATCTTTATTAACCAGATTTTTGGCCCTGGGCCAGTTGATCTCGGGGACGAATAATATTAGGGTAAAAATTTTCGTTAGTATAATGATGACGTTGAGAAAACTTTATTTAGAATGTTTTATGAATAAATTCAAGATTTATGTTAAAATTGTTGAATTATCGCACTAAAACAGAGATTAAAATGTTTGAAATTACTTTGCGTTACCTGCTAGATATAGTAACAAAAGCACCACATTACCAACAATTTCAATAGAACACTTGATAAATTTCTTATCGTCGTGTGTTTAAAAAATAAAAATACAAGCTATTTTTTTCTAAGTTAATTTCTATTAAAACAATGTTTATTGAGAAGCTTTAGGGCATATTAGCTGGGGCACCTCCCTTTTATGCTTCATAATGAGTTTGAGGGGCCCAGATAGCCGTGGCGGTAAACGCGCAGCTATTCAGCAAGACCAAGCTGCGGGTCGTGGGTTCGAATCCCACCGGTCGAGGATCTTTTCGGGTTGGAAATGTTCTCGACTTCCCAGGGCATAAAGTATCATCGTACCTCGTATCGTATCGTACATCGTACATCGTATCGATATACGCATGCGAAAATGGTCATTGGCATAGTAAGCTCTCAGTTAATAAATGTGGAAGTGCTCATAAGAACACTAAGCTGAGAAGCAGGCTCTGTCCTAGTGGGGACGTAACGCCAGAAAGAAGAAGAAGAAGAAGAATGAGTTTGAGACGTTTCTCAAAAGAATCGCGCATGGCACGCACCTGGTCCATCGGTATCTCGTCTCAGATCTTAGAAATAAGCTTCGTGAATTGGTCCATAGTGCTCACTTGATGTTCGCTCTGTTTGGCCATACATAAGAGTTCATTGGATTAAGGCCTGGGGAGCTAGGGGGCCACAAAGTCTTATCGAGAAAATTAGTCAAATTTCTCAACACCACGCTTGGACCACCGACGCGGCGCTTTGGAACCACGGGATATTTATGAGGCACCGGGTGGTGCTAGCGAACGTCGGCGCCCATATCCGATAATTTTGGACATTGTGCGGTTGTTGCAAAACAAAGAGTTTCTCATCAGAAATTACGAACTTCTAACCTGCGTGCCGCGAAAGTATCAGTTTGACTCATTCCAGCCTCTTTTTCGCTGTAGCCTCCTTTATTCCGCGTTTCTTGTATGGCTTATATCCCATGTCCTTCGTCATGGTGGTGTCAGCTACCCCAATCGACACATCCAGGTCAGCAGCGGTCTTCCGAATCGAGCGGTGAACTTTGATGGCTAGTATAAATGAAATTCCGCTTCACCCCGTGGGATTGCAATTGTCGCTCACCTCTCGCAAACAACTATACACGGAGAAAATGAAGTACTCAAAAGTGAGTTCATTCCACTCAATTCCGGGGGTTCGTGCGTTAACCTAATTTTGGGTTGACGGGGTAGAAGTTGTTTTCATTTGCAGCCGTGCAAAAAAATACATACTGGCTAAGTTCTTTTCACTCAACCGGCAGATCAAATAACTCAACTTCCAGTACTGTGCCGCTTACTCAAATTTGAGGTAACGCACCAAGGTTCGGTTTTTGGGTTGTTTTGCTCTTCGCTCTCTGACAACAATAGAAGGAGCGAATGGAATGGGGAGAGAAAAATAACTCAAAAGTAAGTTAAAAAATACTCAAATATGGGTTTTCCGTTTTCTCCGTGTACTACGACGTCGACGTCAAATGACATTCATCGTGCGCGGTAAACAAACAAAAAATGACAAGTCGACATCATGTGTGTCGGTTAGCCTATATACGAGGCTGAAGCTGATACCAATACCATTACACAGAATGCACATGGTGCGTACCTGGGAAGGAGAAACTGATACGAAAGTTAGCCAGGATCTTAAACAATAGACAATCATGATAATAGCGCGTAATTGATCAAAACGCGTTTTTGCATTTCATCAAAAGTGGTACAAATCGAATAAAATTCAATTCATGCAATTTTGAAAGTAATGTCACGAGAGCACCTTTTATTCTGATTGAATATAAAGTGTAGGAACTATTTCCTAAAAAAATCAAAGATAACTAGGGTATATGTACCAATAGTGAAGGTACTAAGCACGATTGAACTTCATTTATCCGCCTAAATTTGAGAAGCGCAATATATGTGCATGTTAAGGAGACACGGGAGACCGTGTTATTCTCCCTATCCCTATCTCTTACGATTATTATCAAAACTTTGTGGAAGCAAATCTCGAGTTTTAGTGAACCGATGTTGTAACGATAAATAACGATCATTGACTTAAAGAGAAAAAAGATTTCATCTCAGTAACCCACGGCATGTTAGTGAAAAATAATACCTCCACTATTAGTGCACTGTTCCTTTAGTTGCGGTAAATTTTTGATTTGTGTTCCTATAGTTGCGGTAACCGTTGTTTTCTTATGGGATCCTCCACTGGGAACACTTTACCACAACTATTGGTACAAGGAAGACAAGTTTAGCTAATTTAGTGATAATTCATCGATTTAAGGCAATTTGAACGCTCTTTTCAACTACTTTGTGTATCAACAAGCCAATACGTCGATTGGCAATGTCGGTTATGTGGCTTATGTAATAAAATTAGTGAAAATGGCACTACCGAAACTATAGGAACACCCACAACTAATGGATCACTTACCCTATGGCTCTGTTCCCATGTTTGTTCCGAAAGATCGAAGGTACACAACAAAAGAATACTAGCGATTTTCATCAAGCCTGATCAAGGCAGGCCGATGACAAGCTGGAGTTATCTTGCAATTTGTTTCATAGGTCGTATGTACCGTTTTGATTCATATTACGGACACTTAAGGCCTCAGTGAAGAATAACTCACAAAAAAACATATAAAATAAATCACTCCGTATGATTCCTCCTCGTTATCGAAACTTCAAGCCTTTTAACTTTCGAATGGTGAGTGAAGATTTCGATTCCGAAACATGAATAATTTTAAATAAATAGAAACGTGTGGGCTTTACATGATTCTTATTCCGGACGCTTCCTTACTTTTGCCTCATATTTCGAACACTTCGATTCGAATTCCGGACAGGTCAAACAAATCATAAAGAGAAAAATCAAATCATCAAATGAAATCGTTAAACCACTAGAGAGACGCCTAAGGAAGTTGTGCGCAGCGGTAGAAGACCCCTCGTCACCGTTTAACACAGCCAACTCTCGGTTGGCAAATCGGTAGACTTCAACCGTTTCAGCTATGACAGACTAGCCTTGTCATGCAATCTGTCATCGTCAATTTTGCTTATCACTATATCTATACCAAACAAAACACGTTTGAAAAGTTGAATTTCCTAAAGTTTATTATTTGAATTTGTTATTTGCCTAGTAAGTATTAAAATAAACTAAAAATTGAACATAAAAACACTAATTAAATAAATAGTTTACAAGGTCACACTTATCTACAAAAAGCTTGTTATACGAAGACGAATTGTGAACGAAGAAGACTAGTTAATGTAAGTAACCTAAAAACATATGAATCTATGAACTACAAACTAAACAAATAATAAAATTTACAGCTTAAAGCTTACTCTGAACTAAAAGGACGAGTTTGACTTTGAGAGGTCCGAAAGACTTCGCCGTCTCCGTAACAAGAACTTTAAGATTAACTATCAGTTAATCATCAAATCCAGTCATGTCGAAGGCTGGTTCACATGGAAAAGCTAACCCTAGATCTAATGCAGGTGCCGACACAACACTGCACCAATGCATGATCTGCAGCCTCCCGAACGAAGCAGATCGGAAGATGGTCCAGTGTGACGTATGTGACCACTGGTTCCATTTCATGTGTGCGGGTGTCAATGATAGCATAGAAGATGAGAATCGAAGTTATGTATGCGTGGCTTGTGCTCTACCCGCTCCGTCTATATCGTCGACGACCAGCAGTGTTCGAGAAGCGAGGATGCGACTCGAGATGCAACGGTTAGAAGAGGAGAAGCGACTTCAGGAGCGGTTACGAGAGGAACGAGAGAAGCAGGAAAAGACCCTTCAAGAAATGACGATACGTTTGGAGAGAGAACGCGGAGAGAAAGCAATTGCGGCGATGCTGACTTTGGAGAAGGAACACATTCAACAGAAGTATAGTTTACTTCACACGCAGCTGAACGATGACGGAGATGTAGGTAGCGCGCGTAGCCGAGCGAACCGCGGCACAACGAGTAAAGTTCAAGATTGGATGAACCAGAATACAGCCGTGACCCTAAGCACCAATACTGGGAGCAACCACACTGGGCTTACGTTACAACCAGCTGTTTCAGTTGATTCGTCCCTAATTAACTCGTCTGTTGCCATGGCATCTGGCAACACAGCAACACCATCCCATAATCAGCAAGATTTCCAGTCTATCCAGCCAGTAGAGTCACATCAAGTTAGAGTGATTTCTCAATCAGACTGTGTATCGTCGTTAGCACCCACCAATACGATTAGTTCGCCTCTATCGGTACCACCACAGATAAAGCAACCAGTGAGTTCCCTGTCGATGCTTTGGTGCTATAGGAACCCAATACCTACACCGTCAGCCAGTGTACAGGAGGCCTCAAATGTACCATCCACGACATGTGATAACAACAATGTTTTTGTTATCTCGCCTCCAACATGTACATCAGCATCGTACGGACAACTGCCACCGATTCCATGTTCATCGAGCTCGCAACAACAATCTGTCCCTCAGACTACATCCGTTTCACAACACTATCCGCAGCAATCAACAGCGAGCTTATCCAGCAGTCATGTCGTCGAGATCCGTACAGCATGCTCAGCATGGTTCATTACCGTGGAATGCGTCGTTACCACCACCGGTACATCAGTCAACACCAACAAGCATGCAGTCTGGGAGGCATCCGCTGATCGGGACTGTCGGAAATCAATCCAACCCGTATACATCTCAACACCAGGCAGCATATGGGTGCCATAGACAGCCCCTAGGGGCTAATGATGCAGCCTACCCAGTAGTAAGTCAGTATATCCCTACGGCGACGGCGGTAAGTAGCCAACCATGGTTCAATGACATGCGAAATATGTACTAAAATCAATGGGTTTCCGCTCCGAATCAAAATTTGTTAACGGCTGGGTCGCAAATGTTTCCAAATATAATGGGTAATGTTAGTAGTCAGGGACTTCAAGGGCACTTTCCAAACCAAATCAATCAATTCACTAACGCAATGCCAAGTAATATAATGCCAGCTAGTAATGTGGGTTTGAATATTTCCAATTTCCCAACACAAAGTGGGTCAGCTCCTTGTCTGTCGACTGGAGCAGAGCTTGGGCCGAATGCCCAACAACTTGCGGCGCGTCATGTTGTGCCGAAAGATCTTCCACCCTTTGACGGAAATCCTGCTGAATGGCCATTGTTTTGGAGCAGCTATGAAAATTCAACGCAAATGTGTGGATATTCTTCGTCAGAAAACCTTCTGAGACTGCAGCGATGTCTAAAGGGAGATGCTAGGAAGGCGGTCAACAGTTTCCTGCTGCATCCGTCCAATGTTGGAGAGATCATGTCAACTCTTCGTATGCTCTATGGCCGTCCAGACGCCATCATCGGTTCTCTGTTGAATGACGTCAGAAATACCCCAGCACCAAAGCCGGAGAAACTCGAAACTCTGGTGAATTTTGGACTTGTGGTGCGCAACCTCTGTGCGCATCTGGTATCCGCTGGACAGCAAATGCACTTGACCAATCCCATTCTCTTCCAAGAACTGGTAGACAAACTACCAGCCAATATCAAGCTTGGGTGGGCATTGCATAAACAAACAGTAGTGGAAGCAGATCTTCGGAGTTTTTCGGACTACATGAGTCTCATGATCAACGCTGCAAGTAGTGTTACAAGCGGAATCCGAGAGTGCTCCAAATCGGAGCGTCAAAAAGGAAAGGCGTTCGTCAACTCTGTTAGAGCCGAGGCCAATGCGGAAAGCAGTCGCGAAAATAACAATAAGAAGAGCAGCGGTGGTAGGAATACGAATAATTCGCAAGCATTAACAAGTCCAAGGATTCGTCCGTGCGCGGTGTGTCAAACGGACGGACATAAACCAAAAGATTGTCCTTCATTCAAAGCGAAAAATCTCGCCGACCGTTGGAAGACAGTCCAAGAAGCACATTTATGCAAGCGATGTTTGTACCCTCATGGAAAGTGGCCATGCAAGGCTCCTCCATGCGGAGCTGAGGGTTGTCAAGAAAATCACCATAAGTTCCTTCACCCAGGGAATCCACAAAACTCATCTGGCTTCGGAAACGTCGCTTCGTCACCGTCCAATACTGGAGTTGTGACGGTTCATCAGCACTCACACCAAAAGATATTGTTCCGGATCATTCCCGTTTCACTTCATGCGAACGGTAAAACGGCGAAAACTTTCGCCTTCTTGGACTGAGGATCGGATTCGACTCTGCTAGAGAATTCAATTGCTAAACAGTTGGGTCTGTCTGGGCCAACGGTTCCACTCTGTATGCAGTGGACAAATGGAGTACAGCGAACTGAAGAAGAATCCAAGCGTGTTGAGTTGGAAATCTCCAACAGTTCAAAACGCTACAAGTTGAGTGGCGTCCATACGGTGTCGAGCTTAGATCTGCCACGGCAAACGGTTGATGGCAACATGCTTCAAGCCAAGTTCCCGCGTCTCAAAGGATTGCCCATCACAAGCTACGATGCAGCAGTGCCGGGAATACTCATCGGACTCGACAACACTAAGCTGAAGACGACGTTGGTAATCCGGGAAGGAAACGGCGACGAACCAGTCGCAGCAAAAACCCGACTAGGCTGGACAGTATTCGGAAAAGCTGGTACGTCTAATGTAGCAACGTCCAACCGAGTACTGCACGTGTGCCACCAATCAAAAGATACGGATCTTCACGAATTGGTGAAAAGCTTCTTCACGATAGAAGGAGCGGGAACCGATTCGAACACATTAGTTGAATCTAAACTAGAAAAGCGAGCTCAAGAGATTATGGAGGCTACTACGGTACGTTTGGACTCAGGAAAGTTCCAGACAGGTCTTCTTTGGAGATATGACAAAATAGAGTTTCCTGACAGCAGGCCTATGGCAGAGAGAAGGCTGCAGTGTCTCGAGACTCGACTGTCTAAGAATCCAACGCTCTATGAAAAAGTGCGCCAACAAATGGTCGGGTATGTTACCAAAGGGTATGCCCATAAAGCAACAAAGCAGGAGCTGGAGCAAGCAAGTCCTGGTCAAATCTGGTACTTACCACTGGGCGTGGTGAGCAACCCAAAAAAGCCGGAAAAAGTGCGTATTGTGTGGGACGCCGCAGCATCGGTTAGAGGAGTCTCCTTGAATTCGGTTCTACTTAAAGGACCGGATCTTCTTCAATCTCTTCCAACAGTATTATGCCGGTTTAGACAAAGGGAGGTGGCCATCAACGCTGATATTAGGGAGATGTTTCACCAGGTGTACATACAGCCCGAAGACCGCCAAGCCCAAAGATTTCTTTGGCGAAACAACCCGACGGAACGATTGGAGGTGTTCGTAATGGATGTCGCCATATTTGGCGCAACATGTTCCCCGTGTTCTGCGCAGTTTGCAAAAAACCTTAACGCTAAGGAGCACGCGGCAGAATATCTAAGTGCCGCAACTGCAATAGTCGAGAATCACTATGTTGACGACTACTTGGATAGTGTGGACACAATTGAGCAGGCAATCCAGTTGGCAACGGAAGTGAAATTGGTCCATCTACGAGGAGGATTTGATCTTCGACACTGGCTGTCCAACCGAAAGGAAGTATTGGAGAAGCTTGGCGATGAATGTTCCGATGAGTCTAAAAACTTCGTTATGGGAAAAGGCTGTAGTTCAGAGCGGATTTTGGGCATGATTTGGCTACCGCATGAGGACGTATTTTCGTTCGCTATAGAATATCGAAAAGATCTGGGTCGGCTACTGAACGGAGACGTCTATCCCACCAAAAGAGAACTCCTAAGCCTCGTAATGAGTATATTTGATCCCCTGGGGCTGGTGGCTAACTACGTCATTCACGGAAAGGTATTAATACAAGACGTATGGCGAACGAATACCGGCTGGGATGAAAAAATACCGGATGAAATCTTTCCGTCGTGGCAACGATGGGCAGTGTCGCTTCGTGAACTGGCACAGTTGCGTATAGATCGATGTTATTTTCCGGGCTATACTCCTGTGGCATTAGAAACGCTGGAATTGCACGTGTTCGTGGATGCGAGTTTGGCAGCTTACGCGGCCGTAGCCTACTTCCGCATAGACGATCGTGGGACGATCCGCTCTAGCCTCGTGTCATCTAAGACTAAGGTGGCACCACTCAAGCAACTCTCCGTACCTAGACTGGAGCTACAAGCAGCTGTTCTGGGTACGAGGTTAATGAAGTCTATTATTGGTGGCCATACCCTTCCCATTCGTAGAAAGGTCTTCTGGAGTGATTCCAATACCGTCCTGGCTTGGCTTCGTGCAGATCAGCGTAGATTCCACCAGTTTGTGGCGTTCAGAATTGGAGAGATCCAGGAACAAACCGACATTTCAGAATGGAAAAAGGTGCCTTCAAGGTGGAACGTTGCAGATGATGCCACAAAGTGGGGTTTCGACTCGAAAGCTCTCAACAGCAGTAGATGGGTGCAAGGTCCCGAGTTTCTCCACAAGGATGAATCGGAATGGCCTGAACAGAGCAACGACATGATTACTGAAGAAGAATTGCGTGCAACCGTTGCCACCCACCGTCGAGCAGAATACGATGAAATCATACAGTTCGAACGTTTCTCAAAATGGGAAAGGTTGGTGCGTACGGTAGGATACATTCTACGCTTCTGCAGCAATATTAAAAGGAGACTTGGCAAGCATCAAATGCCCAGAACCGGAATTCTCAACAGCGAAGAGTTACTGGAGGCAGAAAGGACGATAATCTGTTTGATCCAGCGTGCAGAATTTCCAGAGGAACATGTCGTTCTGAATTACAATCGACAATCGAAGAATGGCGATCTCAAAGCGATCAAAAAGATCAGTAAGATCTATAAATTGTGCCCTTTCATCGGAGCTGATGGTGTTATACGCAAAGACGGACGCATCGGTGCGGCGCCATGGCTAACCCTTGAAACAAAATTTCCAGCTATTCTCCCAAAAAACCATTATGTAACGGCGTTGATCATTGACCAGATTCATCGCAAATTCGGCCATTCGAACAACGAAACAGTTGTCAATGAAGTCAGGCAGCGATACCATGTGTCCGAGCTCCGAGTCGTCGTGAGAAGGGTAGCCCAAGGCTGTCAACGATGCAAGGTGCGCAAAACAGTCCCCCGACCACCGCGAATGAGTCCTCTTCCCGAAGTGCGTCTAACTCCGTATATCAAGCCATTCACGTATACCGGACTTGATTATTTTGGTCCACTTACTGTGAGAATAGGGCGGAGTCAAACCAAGCGGTGGGTGGCTTTGTTCACCTGCCTTACTACAAGGGCCGTGCATCTGGAACTGGCTTTCACTTTATCCACGGAATCTTGCAAGCTGGCTATCCGAAGGTTCGTTGCTCGCCGTGGGCCCCCAGCGGAGATATTTTCGGATCAAGGAACGAACTTTCAGGGAGCCCGGAAAGAGCTAAAGGATCAAATTCAACGGATGAATAGCGAATTGTCTACAACTTTCACCAATACCACAACAAAGTGGAAGTTGAACCCCCCGTACGCTCCACACATGGGTGGCATATGGGAGAGGTTGGTCAGATCGGTGAAGAGCGGATTGGCAGCTATGGAGATTTCAAGGAGTGCTGATGAAGAAACACTGCTCACAGCGTTGGCGGAAGTAGCGTCTATGGTCAACACACGTCCGCTCACATATTTGCCATTGGATGCAGCAGAAGATCATGCATTGACCCCGAACCACTTCCTACTTCTGAGTTCCAACGGCGTATGTCAGCCTGCCGTTATTCCGCAGGATGAAAAATCAGCGCTACGGTCGAACTGGAACCATGTGAGGGTCATGTTGGACAGATTCTGGAAGAGGTGGATTAAAGAGTATCTACCGGCGATTACGAGGCAGTCCAAGTGGTTCGGGGAACAAAAACCCCTGAAGGTCGGTGACCTGGTAATTTCCGTCAATGAGAATGTGAGGAATAGTTGGGATCGTGGAGTCGTTGTCAACGTATATCCAGGAAAGGATGGGAGAATCAGACGTGCAGATGTGAAAACGACAGCCGGTATATTTCTGCGGCCAGTGACCCAGTTGGCGGTCTTAGACGTGCAGGATGAAGGTGGTATAGCTGAAGGGACTACCAGCAATACGGGGCGGAGTATGTGCGCAGCGGTAGAAGACCCCTCGTCACCGTTTAACACAGCCAACTCTCGGTTGGCAAATCGGTAGACTTCAACCGTTTCAGCTATGACAGACTAGCCTTGTCATGCAATCTGTCATCGTCAATTTTGCTTATCACTATATCTATACCAAACAAAACACGTTTGAAAAGTTGAATTTCCTAAAGTTTATTATTTGAATTTGTTATTTGCCTAGTAAGTATTAAAATAAACTAAAAATTGAACATAAAAACACTAATTAAATAAATAGTTTACAAGGTCACACTTATCTACAAAAAGCTTGTTATACGAAGACGAATTGTGAACGAAGAAGACTAGTTAATGTAAGTAACCTAAAAACATATGAATCTATGAACTACAAACTAAACAAATAATAAAATTTACAGCTTAAAGCTTACTCTGAACTAAAAGGACGAGTTTGACTTTGAGAGGTCCGAAAGACTTCGCCGTCTCCGTAACAGAAGTTGTGTAGTATATATTTTCATAGATATCTATGAAAATGCTTGTTAAAACAAGCCTTGAAAATGAGAACTTTTGAACGGCGAAAATTGAAACATTTCGTATGAAATGTTTCCCATACAAAGTAGAGTGTCCGGAATTTGAAGCTGTCCGTAATATGAATCAAAACGGTAATATCTGTGCCTCCCTCCCAGGTGCGCAGTAGGGCGATTTAAAATTTAAAAATGTTCGAAAATCCAATCTCCCATGTCTTCCTTACCGTCCTTACCATAAAAATAGCGTTCTGTGGAATTTTTTGCTTTCTATGTGGTGATTTAAAGGTAGCCCAAAGACAATGTGGGTTTAATTGGAAATTACTATGGAGAAATTTTGAAAAATGTACCAAACACGTTAGTACCAGGTCCATCACACTCCGGCTCAGATTGTGTACCACTTCTAGTACTGCATTTGGTCCCTCGGTAGTACAAAAGGTACCCAAGTTTGACAGATCGCAGTACACTTTTCACGGCATTCTAGATTACCTTATGAGCCATAAAATTTTGGGCACCTGCAAGGGACATTGAGGTCTTTAATTTGTCTTTGTTAGTACTGTATTGTAAGTACAAACTTATCATCCCATTATAAAAACTCATTCTTCCAATCTTAATGAAGGATGTTGCTAAGAAACAAATCCCTTTTGAGCTAATTTTGTTTGGAATTTTTAACTGCTTTTTAACACGGCCCGCTAGCTCGCATGAAACTCAAGGAATACTTAGGGTCGGCTCAATTCCTTGCCATTGAAGAGACGCGGATGAGAGGGAAAACCACAGAGATTTACGGTGATGGCACGTTTATTATTCAATTGCCCTACAGTCGCTAATCACCTAACGCCCTAACTGCACCCTAACAAGAACAGTTCAGTATTACTCACCGTGTGTGTGTTGATGTGTGGTTCCGTTGGGGCCCGTACGCTGCGCTTCGGTTGATGGTCTGCTGGGTAGCTCGGTCTCCTGTCCATCTACGTAGGAACTCGGGATGGCCGTGATCTGCCTATTTGGAATGCTTGGTCGGTCCTGCCCTTTCGGAAATTCGGATCGAGCTCGTAGTGACTTGCACCACCTCCTTCCTCGACTTTTGATGTGGGGTATTCGCTTCTGGGTATCGGACGCCTATTCGGACGAGAGATGTCCGGCCTTGGATGAAACTCTTGCGGTTATAAACCACCGGGAATATCGGTCAGCAGCACTGCGACTTGGATTTTTGGATCACCACCGGTAAAATTCGTATCGGAAACGTGGGATAGACTTCTGGGTTCGTCACTAGATACTTTTTAATTTAGTTTGGACACTTGTTACTTGCTTCGTGTCCTCGAACTAAGTGAACGAGTCGATCTCATTTGCTGGCTCTGGGACCTTCGACCGCCCATTCTAAGGCGTTCCTTTTTAAAACAGTATGGGTGTAATCCACCCGGAACCTCCCAAACGGAGAAGTTTGGCTACCAATGGAGTTCAGTCTCGTTGACACTATTGGTTGGTGCTGGAATTTTGAGTAGTGTTGCCTGCTGTATATAATGCCTATATGTGTATTTAATTTGCACGTTATGCCATCAGCCTATCTAGCTGTTTTTATCAAACTGTTTCTGTTATGTAGATTTTAGCTCGTTCTTTTTTTATTTTGTTTTAAAGATAGATTGTATGATTTTTTTGAATTTTATACTATAATATTTCCCTACTAGCTTAACTATTTACATGTGGTTTTTCCTCTTACAATATATGCGAATAATTTAGTACATATGATCCTTGATATCACACAAGTAGTGAGCGGAGTGAAACGACTGGTCACAATTTTTGTAGATGTTTGCAGGGCTATAATCCCAAATGAAGCTAAATAATGATAAACAAACTCATGATCATCTCTTCCCCTATCCGTCAGATTGAATTGCTCTCTTCAGCAACTTTCTTTATCATGGTTTGAATAATGAATTTTCACTAATGGATGATTAGTTTATACTTACAATATTCAATATTCAATAGTTTTTGTTTACAGTATGGCCCTTTATAATGCGGTAAAATAAACAAATGCACTAAGAAGTCGCATAATAATGGACGCACCGTATATAGTTCGAGTAGACCACATGTTGAAAACGGTATATCTCAAAATCCAGATAACTTCGAAACTTGGGGTCTTCAGTAGAGTTGTTCTGGAGGTGGGGGTTCTATCTGATGGTACCTAATGTAATTCGAAATTTAACCGCTAGGTGGCACTAGTGGGCATGAAAGTTTTACTTTTGTTTTGCAGATATCTCAGGAGCTTGTCCATTTACAAATATGGCGTCTTCGGAAAAGTTGTTCATTGCTCGAGCTAGTTGATTCGAAATGCTCTTTATAGCTATCATTATTTTAGTCCATCTCAAATTTCAAAGCCTTTATAAAATAGGCTTTGAGCTACTGAACAACTCTGCCTAAGACACCATCTTTCTGAGTGGTTCAGTTCCTAAAATTTTAGGATAGGTCTATTTCCCACGAGCATCGCATTCGAGGTGGGCGTTGAAAATTAAAAAGTTAATAGGAAGTTTAGAAAATTAAGAAGGGGACGGACCTGGTGTAGTGGTTAGAACACACGCCTCTCACGCCGAGGACTTGGGATCGAATCCCATCCCAGAGATAGTCACTAAAAATTTCAGTGATGACTTCCTCCGGAAGGGAAGTAAAGCCGTTGGTCCCGAGATGAACTGGCCCAGGGTTTGAAAATCTCGTTAATAAAGATAGAAAAAAAAAATAAGAAATTGACAGCAGTAGGTAAAGAAGTGAGGAGCGTAGAAGCGAATCAGAACCCGTGGAGTTTAATTCAAGAAACTCCTTCCGTATTGAGTCCCTTAGAGCCCACTAGTGCGTATGAACCCAGGTTGGTAACAGAAAGAAGTTTGCTTCAAGCACAAGCAACTGAGTCCAAACTCCGTGCCGACGACCCGGTTTCGAAGGACGCAAATCTCCAGGACGGGTCGTTCTTAGTAGTCGAGGAAAACGAGCGGTCATTCCCAGCACCCCGTTCAGCTTTTCCACGCTGTCAGCTCCGACGAACAAGCTCTGCAGTCTACATTGCCACCATTCCTCCAGAGATCCCCGAACATGCCGGTCGGTTAAATTAGATATAACAACACCACACTGCACACCCACCCACACAGATATGTACATTTAGGGCAATATACAGGCTACATTGTTAATCACCAAAGCTTTTATTTACACCCCTCCCAATATCAGAGGTCTGATTAGCCTATTAGAGAACTCCAGCCGATCTTGAGTCCAGAGAGGTGCTCCAGATCGCGATAGCCAAGAAAAGAGGTCTTTAACGCACACAGCCTCACAGGGCAAGCCGTTGCTTAGCCAAGCTTGCCGAGGTCTTTATCCTGGCAGAACACGTGTTGCCCAACGTAGTGGTAAGAGAACCAAACCGGTACCATTTGAATATGAAGTAATTCAGACCTGAATCACGTAAATATGAAGTATTTCAGACCTGAATCACTTGAATATTCAGTGAATCAATACTGAATTACTAAGATTCACACGAATATCTTCAATATGAAACTAATCAATCCTGAATAACTTGGATATGGAGCAAAATAAACTTGAATCATTTGAATATGAAGTGAATCAGTTCTGAGTTACTTTCACATGAATCTTTTGGATATTAAGCATATCAAACCTGAATCAGTTTAAAGTGAAGTGAATCGAACCTGAACAACTTGGATATGAAGTAATTCTGACCGGAGAAATTTAAATATGATGATAATAAATCTTAGAGCTGTTTAGTGGAATGCCTTTAAATAAAAGAAAAACCCGAATTAAGTACAAAATTTGAGCTTAGTTAGTAATTATTTTGAATATGGAAAAATAGTTTGGATCACGCAAGTATGATTGAATATAATCATTATTTGGTAGTATGAATGTATTTTGTGCCATATTTAAACTAAATGTTGACAAACTACAATTTTGGTCAATTATGTCCTGTCCCCCAGTTTCGAACAGCTTGATTTGTCATATGATATCTTTGTAATTTTTGCACCAGTGCACAGTGGTCCAGATAGCAAGTTTACGCGGACATGAACTTTTCGACGTCATTTTGTGGTTTTGGAGTATAGGTTGCTTCCCAGAAGTGTCTCGAAATTAGTTGTACTACAATTCGTACGAAAGGGATTTTTTTTCTGCACTAATCGCAATAGTGTCCTATACGCCAACTTTTTTATGTTAATAGATAGCAAGTTGGTATATTCAGCAAAGTTGTAGCATATTTCAATACAAAGAACTTTGTAGAACAAATTTTTTCTCTATCTCTTATACTTTCTGAGATAATTGACTTTTTATATAAAAAAAATGAAGAAAATCATTTTCGCACTCATAAGTCATTTATTTCCAAATTTAAGCAGCCTACTGTGTTCTACAAAGTTTTTGGTACTATTATATTCTACAACTTTGGTGAATATACCACAGTTGTGTTTCTTCTGGTTTTCTTATTGTAGGAAATATTAATTAAAAATCATACCGCATTACAGGCCAAATAACTCGCAAAGATGCACTTGAAAATGATCCTACCTGTCACACCGTGGCACTACACCCCTTAAAGAGTATTTGAGTGAAATTTGGTGAATATATTATGTTTAAATATATTTTTAAGACTATTTTCAATGACAGGTGATTTGCAATTAAAACACATTAATTAGTCATCTTTTTTATAAAACACACAAAAGTCATGTTCGCCGCGATTCAGCATGAAATAATCAACACCTATTTGATTTTGTAGAGTGTACTATATTTGTTAAAAAGCATAATTTTCAAAACTTTTCAATAATTCTTGCGCTTTTTCGTGCAATTCCGAATGCTTTTGTGCGATTCGACGATTTGTCAGTGAGATCACTGAATCTGATGTGAGTAGCAATCGCAATTGTATTTTTTTGACATGATTACTATGACTGATTACAATACGACTTTAACTACTGTAATAATTACTGCTATACATAAATCAAAGACTCAAGATAAATAAATTGAATGCCTCTCAACTCTTGCAACATATTACCATGTATGACTTTTAATACGGCATGATTTTAAATCAAAATCTTCTTTGGGACGTTACGTCAGGAAGAAGAAAAAGAAGAAGACAATAAGAAAACGAGAAGAAATACAACTGTGGTATATTCACCAAAGTTGTAGAATATAGCAGTACCAAAAACTTTGTTGAACATAGTAGGCTGCTAAAATTTGTAAATAAATGACTTATGAGTGAAAAAATGATTTTCTCCATTTTTTCATATATAAAGTCAATTATCTCAGAAGGTATAAGAGATAGAGAAAAAGTTTGTTCTACAAAGTTTTTTGTATTAAAATATGCTACAACTTTGCTGAACATACCAACTTGCTATCTATTAACATAAAAAAGTTGGCGTATAGGACACTATTGCGATTAGTGCAGAGAAAAATCCCTTTCGTACGAACTGTAGTACAACTAATTTAGAGACACTTCTGGGAAGCAACCTATACTCTAAAACCACAAAATGTCGTCGAAAAGTTCATGTCCGCGTAAACTTGCTATCTGGACCATTGTGCAGTGTGTCATAATACCTTCTTTTTTCATAGATTCCTTCCTTCATGGTATCAAACATACAATAAAAATGAGAAGATTGAACATTCAGAAAAACATCGTAAAATGTATTGTTTTTCATTATATAGGAAAGAGGTTTTTGATGGACATCTTGCAAATTAAGTAAAACACAAATTGTTCTTGTAAATGTTGCAAATGCATTGAATTGGCGATGAAACACTATTTCTGAAGTAAACATTCGGAAATGTTCAAATTTCCATAAATTAGGCCATTTCTAGATAGTGTCCAGTATTGGGAGCCACCTTTTATGAGGTAGTGCTTCGTGAGGCCCAAGCAGGACAGTTCGGTTTTGCGTCGTCCGATCGATTTTGCTCACAATTTCGCGCGTTTTCGTCACAGGAGAATTTTTTTTCCTGTTTTGGAGCGTCTTGCTGGGTAGTGCTTCGTGAGCCCAAGCAGGACAGTTCGGTTTTGCGTCGTCCGATCGATTTTGCTCACAATTTCGCGCGTTTTCGTCACAGGAGAATTTTTTTTTCCTGTTTTGGAGCGTCTTGCTGGGTAGTGCTTCGTGAAGCCCAAGCAGGACAGTTCGGTTTTGCGTCGTCCGTTAGATTTTGCTCACGATTTCGCGCGTTTTCGTCACCGAAGAATTTTTTTCCCTGTTTTGGAGCGTCTTGCTGGGTAGTGCTTCGTGAGGCCCAAGCAGGACAGTTCGGTTTTGCGTCGTCCGATCGATTTTGCTCACGATTTCGCGCGTTTTCGTCACCGGAGAATTTTTTCCCTGTTTTGGAGCGTCTTGCTGGGTAGTGCTTCGTGAGACCCAAGGACAGGACAGTTCGGTTTTGCGTCGTCCGTTAGATTTTGCTCACGATTTCGCGCGTTTTCGTCACCGGAGAATTTTTTTCCCTGTTTTGGAGCGTCTTGCTGGGTAGTGGTTCGTGAGGCCCAAGCAGGACAGTTCGGTTTTGCGTCGTCCGATCGATTTTGCTCACAATTTCGCGCGTTTTCGTCACCGGAGAATTTTTTTTTCTTTCCCTGTTTTGGAGCATCTTGCTGGGTAGGTATTTGGGAAGGCCCAAGCAAGACGGATTGTTTTCGGAACGTCAAGAAGTTTTGCTGTCAGTGTCAGTTTTGTGTTCAGTCGAGAATGGATTACCAACTGGTGAGTTCGTTTCATGCTTATGATAACACATTTTTTCTTGAAAGCGTAACTTTTATGTAATATTAAAACAAACTTTGTATGGTTCGTCACTATAAGTGTCGGCATTATGCTATTTTCTTATACAATTTCAATATACATATATTTTTCTCTTTTTGACATTATTGAAAATTATCTTTTGAATTGTTCGACATTGTGAATGTTGACGTATTTTTTAAAACTTCTACCATATCGAGACAAAATGCACAGTAATACTCATATGTCATTTTCAAACAAACTATGTATGGTTCGTCACTACAAGTGTCGGCATTATTCCTGTTTCATATAATTTAAATCTATACATGTAATTTTCAGTTTTCGTCATTAATAAAAACTTATTTTTTCAAGTTTCCAAAAACCAAAAACTTCTCGAGACAAAAATACAAAACTAGCTTTAAATATAAGTCGTATATTTTTCTCCTTGTCCATGGATCGCATCACCGACCAGAGGTGACTCCCAGATCTTTTCCTCCCTCACTAATAAACACCCTTCCCGTGGTGATTGTGGAGATGCAGAGGTATTCTCGGTCTCTAGAAGCAACAATCATTACACCCTAACACTCCTTCCCCATCCCAACTGACTGTAAGGACTTGGCCGGCGCCGTTATTGATCAATAATATTAGATCTGCTAAAATTGCACTTCGAGAGTAAGCGGAAACTCCCATCCCTTATTCATTTGGATCGTAGTGCAATTCTTACCAGTTCCGATCAATCACGGAGTAGCAACCATTGACATGTACAGTCAGTCTATGCTATGCTATGCTAGTATTGGGAGCCACCTTTTATGATTGACCAATTTGGTACCAGAGTACACCATCAAAATGTAATGTTAAAATCTATATTTATATTTTCCAATTTTTTTTTCGTACGCTACAAAAATAATAATATTTACTATAAATGGATAACAGGATCACATAAAATCAATACTTTTTTAATTATGAATTAAATGGTTTAAGTTTCCGGTACTGGGGGATCTCCCCCAATATCATTTAATTCCTCTAGCGTATGTTTTATTTTTACAGATACGCGTATTTTGCTCTCAACTGTAAGGATTCTTGGAACTCGAAAGTCGAGTGCTCAGGACAAACTTCAGCGGCGTGCAGGAGAACGGTGTGTGGCGGCGAAGGATGAACCACGAGCTTGCTCAGATGTACTGCGACCAGAAGGTGGCCAAACCTGGAAGGATACGATGGGCAAGATATGTTACATTAATGCTGGACAGCAACCCTGCAAAATGATCTTTGCTTCGGATACGGTTGGTACAAGAAGGTGTGAAGCGCAGCGAGCTAGGTGGGCGGATCAAGTACGCATCGATTTAGCTAGGATTTAGGATAAATTAATAAAAAAAGTGGATCCCTCTTTTGAACCATATGCAATGCACTTAGTGAAGTAATTTTTCTAGAACAAATAAGATCGTCATAGATATTACCATTCTACCATTCTAAGAAATATAAATTTTCCAAATAGAGTTTTATTTAACAGCAAATATAATATTTTCATGCAAGTTAAGGTGATTATAGAACGAAGCCACACCTCAAATTTTTAAGAGCACAAGACTTAAGAACCAAACAGCGCTCCGCGTTAAAAATCTATCCCATTGGTCACCACCAGCAAGCAAGCAAGTTGATTGATTTTCAAAGCGAACTGTTGTCGGATACTCTCGTCTTGTGCACTTGAAAATTCAAAGTTTGGCTTCGTTTTATAATCACCTTAAGTTATTTTTCAAATAAAATCATAACCAACACATCTAAATTAAGGGAATCTTATTAAGTTTTGTGTCTAGTTTTAGTAATTTCAGTCTCCTAGTTAAGAAAATTTGAGACGATTTGTTAAAATATCTGCAAAGTAATTAAGATTTTTCTAAGTCGTTCAAAAGATCTATTTTGGATTTTATTTCAGCTTATTCAAACAAGTTGCTCTTAAAACATTAAATTATCTGATGGGTTTTGAGCTCTGAAATTGACTTTTATTCAGACGAAGTATTGCATAAAGCTACTCAGAAAAAATCTGTATATTATCTCTGATCCTGAGAAAACAGGGTGGGATCAAGTTTGCCCAGTCTTCCCTTAAAAATGCTTCGGAATAACTCAACATAGTATTGAACAGATACAACAATATGCTTTTGACAACAACAAAAAATGTTCGATTGTGGGTAAAATATTGCTAAGTAAAGAAAACGCCAAGTGGAAATTTAGTTTTCACAAATCTTTTCTAGATACCTACATTTATTTCGTTTGAGTGAAAATCAAAATTGTATTGAACAAAATAAATCTACTGCTGTGCACCATAATGAATATATGTAAAACATGCATTCTAAACATCTAAAAGAAAGAGATTCCCGTTTCATCAAACGGGTTTCTTCAATTATCGTGATAAAAAGTAAGTACGCACTTTATTATGAGCATGCTTGGTGATTGAATCCAAAATTTTATGTAAACATCAATAAAACCAGTATTTCATACAACTTTGGAAACTTGTAGCTAAAAATTGTGACGTGATGGAACATTTCTGAAAACAGCATCAGTTTCAGTAACCCAAAATCTACTAGAGGCACATAATTTGATCCTTGATACAAGCAAAAATGTCATTTCTATTACGCTGTGCTATAGGCTATTCTTTCTCACTATTTTTTTTTATTATAGGCTACTCTTTCCAATTAATTTCAAGTTCGGCCTAATGACCCATTCGGCCTAACGTACATCTGTTTATTGACCCAGCACCAGTTTTTTGCTCTTGTTAATTTCGACTACGTTGCCAAAAACGGAATCCCACTGTAACTGAGTAGTAGCTCACTAAAGTTGACCATTTTATATGGAAAATCGAAGAAGTTGAAAATATTTTGTCCCATACTGTAGGTAGATACCTGCTTCTTCTGGTTCTGGTGTGCATTTCATCTTTTGGCAATGTGATCTAACCGACCGGCGCGACCTCTCATCCTGGGTCACGACTTGAAAACGGAAACCAGTCGGAATTTTCGCCAAGTGGAAATTTAGTTTTCACAAATCTTTTCTAGATACCTACATTTATTTCGTTTGAGTGAAAATCAAAATTGTATTGAACAAAATAAATCTACTGCTGTGCACCATAATGAATAAAGAGATTCCCGTTTCATCAAACGGGTTTCTTCAATTATCGTGATAAAAAGTAAGTACGCACTTTATTATGAGCATGAGTAAAGTTGCATCTCCACCAAGTGAATGAGTCATGGTGGGCGGGATTGAAATAAGACCAAGAACGGTGTCAAAGAACCACTTTATACTGTTTACCGGAATACCGAGAGCTCAGAGGGGGTATGACGACAGTGCCAAGCAGGAGAAGGACGACGTGCAGTGTTTTTCTTTCAGTTTTTGGGCTTTTGTTCGGAATTGTGTGATCCTCATTTTAATAGATATTGTATGTGGGTTTATAACGCTGCCTTGTAAGGGGACGTGGGCAGCAGCAAAGTGTATAGAGAGAGAAAAGCTAACAGGAAGGGATGGACTATCTTTTAACATTCTCGGCAGGCTTATCTGGGCCTCGTTCGAATCGTTACCGTCGTCGTTGCCAGTGCTGCTTAGCTAATAGCTATGTAGAGCCCGTACCGTATATTCACGTCGGGTGATTGCTCGGCTTTCCGAAATGGCTGTAGACCAAAGTTATTACTCTCGAGGATGTTTGATTTAATCTCTTTTACGACTTACTGAGTAATTTTGGGTTGAAAACATGCGCACAATGTTGGATTGTCTTCTACAACGAACTGAAAGATTAGCTTTAAGTAAAAATAATATTCGACGCAAAGAAATAAAACTATACTATCCTGTTGTGCAAATTAAAGAATCTACCTCAATCCCAACTCGTCTTCACGGGAAACATGTCGCAATGGGCCTTCCTTAGCCGAGTGGTTAGAGTCCTCGGCTACAAAGCAAAGCCATGCTGAAGGTGTCTGGGTTCGAATCCCGGTCGGTCCAGGATCTTTTCGTAATGGAAATTTCCTTGACTTCCCTGGGCATAGAGTATCATCGTACCTGCCCCACGATATACGAATGCGAAAATGGCAACTTAGGCATAGAAAGCTCTCAGTTAATAACTGTGGAAGTGCTCATAAGAACACTAAGCTGAGAAGCAGGTTCAGTCCCATAGAGGACGTTATGCCAAGAAGAAGAAGATGTCGCAATGGAACCAGTTTATGGATGTCGAATAATGGAATAAATTATCTTTTTTTTTTTTAATTTAATACATAATTTGATAAATTTTAGCAACATGAAGTGAAGACAGTACCCTGTATGAATATGAAATTAAGCCATTTTATGGATCGAAAAAGTTCAATCGGGTGTTTTTTCGTTGGCGTACAATCGAATTTTGTTGCACCAAAATGGCGACGATTGTCACAAGGCTTGCCACATGCCTCACTGTCCCCATTCCAATATTCAATGGAATATCTTTCAAATTTATCATCCTTTTGTACGTGCCATGACCCGATCCAGACAGATACGGTCATTTTCATCAGCATCATCTCCGTTGTTGTCCTTCTTCAGGTTACGCCCCTGTCAGTCAATGCTGTTCTGGTTCATCAACTCCTCCGGTATCAATTGAAATCTCGTTCGTTCATCAAGCAAAATTCGTCGACTCCAAAGTAAGATTCAAGCATTTCTCCCATTCAAAGCCTCATAAAAATATCAAAACAATTTTTCGAACTGCGCATTTCGCCACAAAAGCGACCACAGAATGGATCGACGGAGGTGGACAATGAAGCGTGCGGAATGGAGGGAGGGGGTTTGCTTTGGAGCAAAACCGTATATAATGAAAGGAAATGTTTTGTGAGCACCAATTGAAAAGAACTGCGAGAACTGAAACGGCTATCAATTATCATTAATTTACAATACACAATAACGACGACCGGAGTCGTCGTTCAGTCAGACACAGGCGACCTGGAACCCGAAGAAACAATTCGAAGAAAACGGCTTTTTGTTTCAGCGAGCGCGAAATGAATGGAAATGCCCCTTTCTTTTCCGGGAGGCGAAAATTGATCGCCTGCTGCTGCCACCAGCTAGTTTGGTATACAGTATTGGGCAATACATTCGCTACTTTTAGGACTTTCCATACGAAATGATTAACTTTGGCGGGTTAGATCTTAGTTATTTATGAGCCGATTTGAACGAAATTTGCACAGGACTTCATATAACTTGAAATTTGGCATATATTTTCCACTGTTTTCTTGTTTTTCGGTTTGACTGGGTTTAATTTTTTGATAAATTTCAAAAACTTACATAATATAAAAAAATGATGATATAGGTTGAGCAACTTGGACAGAATTTTACATTTATACAAGATGATTACACTGCGGAACACGATGTTGTCTCAAGCACCAAAATGCCGCTATGTACTTACTTAATTAGGAGTTGCTGAATCCATTGCTGTTTTCATAAATATCATAGCACGTCTGGTTTTTAAGATATTAGCTGTTGAAAATGTGAAATTTGACTATATCAGCATGCAAGTTTATCAGCTTGTATGGCGATTTAATTGCTAAATTTGACTCAGAATTAAAACTTGATGTTATTAACAATACATAGCAACAAAGTTCAGAATACTTTCAATGTACAAAAGTTATTTTTGATGATCTAGAAAAGTATTGTATTTTGCCATATAAGAGAAACGAAGAATTTTGTATGGAGACTACAAGCATCTTGAAAAAATCGGTTTAATCTAAATTCAATCGTGCAATTTCAACCAAATCATATCTAAAATGAAAATTGAAGTCCTACCTTGCATGCTTGGAGGATTGAATCCAAAATTTTATGTAAACATCAATAAAACCAGTATTTCATACAACTTTGGAAACTTGTAGCTAAAAATTGTGACGTGATGGAACATTTCTGAAAACAGCATCAGTTTCAGTAACCCAAAATCTACTAGAGGCACATAATTTGATCCTTGATACAAGCAAAAATGTCATTTCTATTACGCTGTGCTATAGGCTATTCTTTCTCACTATTTTTTTTTTATTATAGGCTACTCTTTCCAATTAATTTCAAGTTCGGCCTAATGACCCATTCGGCCTAACGTACATCTGTTTATTGACCCAGCACCAGTTTTTTGCTCTTGTTAATTTCGACTACGTTGCCAAAAACGGAATCCCACTGTAACTGAGTAGTAGCTCACTAAAGTTGACCATTTTATATGGAAAATCGAAGAAGTTGAAAATATTTTGTCCCATACTGTAGGTAGATACCTGCTTCTTCTGGTTCTGGTGTGCATTTCATCTTTTGGCAATGTGATCTAACCAACCGGCGCGACCTCGCATCCTGGGTCACGACTTGAAAACGGAAACCAGTCGGAATTTTCGCCTAAATCAACTTTTTCGGTGCCTGATTATGATGATGGCGATGGTCGGCCATGTGGCGTTCGCTGCAAAGGGTTTCCTGGTCCCGAAATTTATATTATATTCTTTGTAATGCGATCCCATCGAAACTCGAAAGTGACTGGCATGCTCGATTGGGAGGGGGAAGAAGCAGAGAGAAGCTGTCGTTTCGCCGAGAAATACTCTTTCAGCATAATAATAGACTCTCATTATGCTGCTGCCTTCGGTGGATATATTAGTGCGTCCGTGCAGTTTTGCGATAGCGAAGCCCATTCAGTCCATATCTAATATTCAAATGAGCCATTGTTCTTATGTGGCACCGAACCTCTCCCAAGGACCTCTCGTTGCGCCGCCTCTCTCAGCATGGCGACCGTTTTCTTATGCAGTGGTAGTTCGCGTTTGTGACGTTAAACGAACGGGAACGGGAATTTGGTTGCGGTACGGCTTCTTGGCAAGATTCGGGCTGCTCGCGAAATGCTGAGGTTTGCTAATTTCGCCAAACCATTAAGCGAATCTCTTTTTTTGTGCTTTTCGGTTTAATTTACTTTTGTTTTCGTGAGCTCCGTGGAGTGCAATTTCGTTGCTGAAGTAGTTATCCACTTTGGCTGTGCAGCTTTGGCCAATGAAACCGTTCCCGCAGAATTATTCCAATTCAGTTCGATGCACTTCAGTGGATTGCCGTAACCTTTTCTGCAAAGTGTAAATAATGAAGTATTGCAGGAAAATGTTTTTTTACTAACTAAAACGAAAAATTCCCATTCTGCTCACAGTCATTGAGCCGTAAATTGAAATTATGCCCACTTTCAATTGCATTGCAAATTTTTGAGCTTTTTCGCAATTAGTTAGTAATAAATTGTACTCTTTCAATATCGGCTTCTGAGAATTTCGTTTTTCAAAAATTTTGATGATATCAAAAGGGCTTAAAGCTAGGGTCCAATTGAGAAATTGGTTTGTTTCTTAATTAAGTAAAACCGTTTTTTAATTTCTTTGGATCAATCCTGCCATATCATTTTCATAGTAAGATCGCGAGTGCGTTGAAATTGCCTTCTCCAAACGTGTTTAAGACGGATCAAGAGTTCAAGATCAACGTCTATAATCACGGATCCAAATTTTACTTCACATTTTGGTATTTTAATGCCCCTTGCTTCAACAATGGAATTTTTCAAATTTTCGAGAGCATTGTCAATATCAAATTTTGTTTGCAATGAAATGTCAACATCAAGATTACTATCGCTTTATGTTTCATATGTATTCCAGTGGTTGGTAAATGGCTGGGCATGGCGTACCATTGGTACCTCGCGTACCTGAAGGAATAAAATAGACCCCTTTGTGCGGTCCTTAGCCTCTTGCCCAGCAACTCCTATCCCTACCTCCTCGCGGTACTGGCCGGGGTACGAGTAACCTTAGGGAAGATCGGGTAACCAACCCCCGGTGGGAACTTTGGTCGTATGCTGACAGGGAAGGGGGAGTTTGCTTTTGCTTTTGCTTCTGCAAACCTTGAGCGTCTGTACTCCATGTTAGGAGCGGCTCACAACAGCGTCTGTTCCCCATGTCAGGGGCGGCTGATCATCGTCCGAGTGCCAGAGAAGGACTCTAAGCTAAACTGCGCACTATGGTCCTCCGAACATTTAGGGGGAATGGTCCTCCGGAAATCTAGGGGGTTGGTGTCAGGCCCTGCAAGCCAGCCGTAAAAAAATCAAGCAACGAATAATCAACGAGAGAATACGAACCGGGACAATCGGCGAAGACCACAGCGACGTAAAGGGACTAGCGATTGGAAGCTCGGTACGTGGAACTGTAAATCTCTCAACTTCATCGGGAGCACACGCATACTCGCCGACGTGCTGAAGGACCGTGGATTCGGCATCGTAGCGTTGCAGGAAGTGTGTTGGAAGGGATCAATGGTGCGAACGTTTAGAGGTAACCATACCATCTACCAGAGCTGCGGCAATACACATGAGCTGGGAACAGCTTTTATAGTGATGGGTGATATGCAGAGGCGCGTGATCGGGTGGTGGCCGATCAATGAGAGAATGTGCAAGTTGAGGATCAAAGGCCGGTTCTTCAGCTTCAGCATAATAAACGTGCACAGCCCTCACTCCGGAAGCACTGATGATGATAAAGACGCTTTTTACGCGCAGCTTGAACGCGAGTACGACAGTTGCCCAAGCCACGACGTCAAAATCATCATAGGAGATCTAAACGCTCAGGTTGGCCAGGAGGAGGAATTCAGACCGACGATTGGAAAGTTCAGCGCCCACCGGCTGACGAACGAAAACGGCCTACGACTAATTGATTTTGCCGCCTCCAAGAATATGGCCATTCGTAGCACCTACTTCCAGCACAGGGACCCGGCAGAACGTGGAACGCTATAAACGGAAACGGCAACAGCAGACCCGCCTCTTTCGGGAGAAAAAACGCCGCCTGGAGGAGACGGAGTGCGAGGAGATGGAACAGCTGTGCCGGTCTCAGGAAACGCGTAGGTTCTATCAGAAGCTCAACGCATCCCGCAACGGCTTCGTGCCGCGAGCCGAGATGTGCAGGGATAAGGATGGGAGCATTCTGACGGACGAGCGTGAGGTGATCGAAAGGTGGAAGCAGCACTTCGACGAGCACCTGAATGGTACTGAGAGCACAGGCAATGAAGGACGGGACAACGGAGGAAATGCCTTCGTCAGTACTGCGGAAGATGGAAACCAACCAGCCCCCACTTTGAGGGAGGTTAAGGATGCCATTCACCAGCTCAAGAACAATAAAGCTGCTGGTAAGGATGGTATCGGAGCTGAACTCATAAAGATGGGTCCGGAAAGGCTGGCCATTTGTCTGCACCGGCTGATAGGCACAATCTGGGAAACAGAACAGTTACCGGAGGAGTGGAAGGAAGGGGTAATCTGCCCCATCTACAAGAAAGGCGACAAGTTAGACTGTGAGAACTTTCGAGCGATCGCCATTCTAAATGCGGCCTACAAAGTATTATCCCAGATCATCTTCCGTCGTTTGTCACCCGTAGTAAACGAGTTCGTGGGAAGTTATCAAGCCGGCTTCGTTGACGGCCGATCGACAACGGACCAGATCTTTACTGTACGGCAAATCCTCCAAAAATGTCGTGAATACCAGGTCCCAACGCATCACCTTTTCATCGATTTCAAGGCGGCATACGACAGTATCGACCGCGTAGAGCTATGGAAAATCATGGACGAGAACAGCTTTCCCGGGAAGCTCACGAGACTGATAAGAGCGACGATGGAAGGTGTGCAAAATTGTGTGAAGGTTTCAGGCGAACACTCCAGTTCGTTTGGATCCCACCGGGGACTACGACAAGGTGATGGACTTTCGTGCCTGTTGTTCAATATTGCGCTAGAAGGTGTTATGCGGAGAGCCGGGCTTAACAGCCGGGGTACGATTTTTACGAGATCCAGTCAATTTGTTTGCTTCGCGGATGATATGGATATCGTCGGCCGAACATTTGAAAAGGTGGCAGACCTGTACACCCGCCTGAAACGCGAGGCAGCAAAAGTTGGACTGGTGGTGAATGCGGCCAAGACAAAGTACATGCTAGCTGGTGGGGCCGAGCGCGACAGGGCTCGCCTAGGTAGCAGTGTTACGATAGACGGGGATACGGTCGAGGTGGTCGACGAGTTCGTCTACCTTGGATCCTTGCTGACGGCTGACAATAACGTTAGCCGTGAAATACGGAGGCGCATCATCAGTGGAAGTCGGGCCTACTATGGCCTCCAGAAGAAGCTGCGGTCAAAAAAGATTCACGCCCGCACCAAATGTACCATGTACAAAACGCTCATAAGGCCGGTAGTCCTCTACGGGCATGAAACGTGGACGATGCTCGAGGAGGACCTGCAAGCACTTGGAGTCTTCGAACGTCGGGTGCTTAGGACGATCTTCGGCGGTGTGCAGGAGAACGGTGTGTGGCGGCGAAGGATGAACCACGAGCTCGCCCAGCTCTACGGCGAACCCAGTATCCAGAAGGTGGCCAAAGCTGGAAGGATACGATGGGCAGGGCATGTTGCAAGAATGCCGGACAGCAACCCTGCAAAGATGGTGTTCGCTTCGGATCCGATTGGTACAAGAAGGCGTGGAGCGCAGCGAGCTAGGTGGGCGGATCAAGTGCGTATCGATTTGGCGAGCTTGGGGCAGAACCGAGGATGGAGAGATGCGGCCACGAACCGAGTATTGTGGCGTGAAATTGTTGATTCAGTGTTATCTGTGTAGATGTTAACTAAATAAATGAAAAATAAATGTATTCCAGTCGGCTCGAAAATAATCAAAAGTGGAGCTGATAGGATTGAGACTCGCTTCATGGGATATTTAAAATATAACAGGGACATGATCAGAATCAAAATCAGCATGAGTGACTAGTTGGCTACAAAGGTGACTAGAGTCGGTCAAGGCTAAGCCAATCGAAGAAGGGTTTCTAGAAGAGGAAATACAAGTAGAGCTTTCAGGGTATTAGATTGAGAAATATCCTGAAGAGCACTCGTCAAATAAAATTCTGCCATTGGAATAACTTTGCGAATTATTCCATGAGCGATATTTGGCCTTAAAGTCACTAAGGACAAAAAATGTTGACTAATTGCGAGTCAGTTTTCGCAAGTCATTTTGAAGCAAATCAACTTGCTGCCCAGAGCATTGAAATGACGAATAGGCAGCTATGAAAGTATGTTTACCAAGCTGTGTTTCAACAGAAACACCTAAATTTTCAAAAACTTTAGTTTCAAATGACGAAAACAGTTGATGTTTTATACGCCCATGAATGATGATAGGCATGTGGGGGCCCCATCAAGTCGATCATTACTATAAACAAAAAACTTTGGATCTCTTTTGAGTTTGGATCTATGTTTCAAAAGTAGCGTTGGGCGATTTTGAATCGATGTTCCGAAAATCGATGTTTGCATTCCGATTAATCGATTTTTTGAATCGATGTTTGGAGCACCTAAAATCGGCTGAATCGATTCTCTTCATTCGATTTTTTGATTCGATTCATTTTGTTCAAATCGTTAAATATTTCTTAACAAGTTTGTGGAAAGAAAAAATATTTTGAACTAGCTTTGAAGTAGTAAATCGGTTCGATTGATTTTCAAAACTGATTTGATTGAAAAATGTTGAAATCGAATACAAATGCATTTGGTCTCATTTCAAACTTAATAAATTGCAATTTTCATCCGATTCGAATCGATTCAAAAACATCGATGCAAAGGATACGATTAAATCGGTGAATCGATTCGACAGTTCAAATGTGAATCGATTCAGTAACATCGATGTTCTGGACAAATTTGCCCAACGCTATTCAAAAGAGCTTCGGTAATAACTGTTATATGAATGTTATTAGTTGTTAGAAAATTAAATAGCTTGAGCTCATAACCATTCTTGAAGAATGAGCATTCCAATTTAAAATATTTAAATACATATTTGGATCCATTAGAGAAGCATAACTCGATATCAATTTTATTGATAAATTTTACACCAACTTGGACTGCTTCAGCCATTTTGGTGGTTTTGAACATTGCATCAAACATTTGATTGAACTGTTCAGTTAAAAACTCAATACCAGAGGGAGATATTTCACTAAAAGTAGGCACATTTACTAGCAATTTTCTGTTGCGATTTCCCGTTGATGAAGAGCGGAATAGGAGTTGCCTGTAGCGACAAGGGTTTTCCATATGATTTGAAACAATTTGAACGGTTAATTGTAGGAAGACAATTGGAAGGTGAGAAGCTGAATTTGCCAGTTACAATATCGGCATATGAGTTTCCTTGGGTTAATCCATTCGAATAAAAAGATTCGAACGGATACCCGACAGCATGCGATCGTTAACTGAAAATGAGCATTGTTGGAGACTCTGCCTTGGGAATTTCTGAAACGACAAACGTTACTGTTTATCTGCCTTGTACGAGCCTCAACGATTCGTTTACACAAAGGTCAATCCCAAAAGCAGGACTTATGGTCGCTCCCGCAGTTTGCGCATACAAACTTTTTGGTAATCCTTCACAGGACAGACGTCCTTAGTGTGAGAAGAACCTCAGGAAATCATGCATTTAGCATTCATGCGGCAATGTTTTGTACCATGACCCCAAAATTAGCACCGTTGGTACTGAGTGGGGTTTGAAAATGTTCCCCCAGGTTTCTGAAATTGTTCCCATGTCTCACAGATATCGAACATAAGTCTTGCTTTTTCTAAAGCATTAATATTTATATTAATAGATCACTTTTGTTAAAGTGAACACAATAATATTCTCGAGAAAGCCGTTTCCAAGGAATGCCAGATTGCTTTCTCTTTTTCATAATGATTAGGGAAAGTGTACCAGTTATGGACATAGTGGTTCCTTATTTGGCCATATGCGAAATTTGGATAACTTTCACATTTTTAATCTTTTTGAATGTTTTAACATCAAGATATATCGTTTATCTTACTGCTAAAACACATAAAAACTTTAAAAAATGTTGAGATATTCAAATTATCACGTATGGCGAAATAGGGAACCACTATGGCCATAACTGGTACACCCACCCTACTTAGACTGAGGAATCTCCAAGCAAACCATTCATTCCATTTTTGATCTCTTCAGGTGACTTACAGCCACTTGATAGACCTTTCAAGACGACTTTGAACGAACGTTTAGTTTTGTCGCCATAAGTAAAAACAATGTGCTTCTTCCCTTCAAGATGTTTGAGAAGAAGTTCGCGATCTTTAAGAGTTTCCGGAAAAACGCAACAGTCTGCTCTCTTTGCAATTTGGAAGGAAACCTTAATTCCCCTAATGGAGTTCAAGATCTCCTACCTAAATCTCCCAAATTCGGAACAACTGATCACGATAGGCAGCACTCTTTGTTTTCTTACTTGAATAAAAGAGCCTGGGCTAGAGGTTGCTTTGATTTGGTGTTCGAAAAATGTGTCTAAGGTATCGAACTGATTGCTCATTTCGATGCAATTATCAACATTATCAATTTCACCCCTGGAAAAAAGCGCGCATTCCTAAGAAACGTCATTTCTTCCATTTTTTTTTCCACGTTTAGTTACAGTTTTAGGTCCCGCTTTTTCGAAAGGAAGTTATGAATTCAGAGATTCACCCTTCCTTTTGTTCGAGGTTGCAACCATGTTTAGTGAATAAACGAAAAAGAAGTGACCTTCTAAAAGGTTTTTTTCCCAAGACGATATCCAAGAAGGATTTCTACCGCTAGCTTTCACTAACGGGTCCAACGAAAAATGAAAGACACTGTTGGCGCATTAACCGTGGCCAGCTCCGGTCGGGTCGGGTGGACTGTATATTTCGGAATGAAGGGAATCGACATCACTGATTCTGCTAGTCACTACTTATTCTCACTACTATTTACACTACTGTTCACTATTCACTTTAACAGTATTCACTTCTCTTGTATTGGTTTATATTCGCAGCGGTTGAAACATAACTGACTCCTAGTGCGGAGCGGTTTGGTATTTATAGTCGCTTTTTCGTGTTCTAGAAGGTTCGCTTGTTTGCGTGGCACGTGTTCCATATACGCGTGGAACATTCTCGAACTTTCTGGATCACAATGACTGCTGGTTTCCTAGGTACAGTCCTAGAATCTCTCAATAAGATAATTGTTTCAAGTTTAAAAACCTAAAATCTGCTCTATAATGTTCTTCTATCTTCCTTAGCCGAGTGGTTAGAGTCCACGGCTACATAACAAAGCCATGCTGAAGGTGTCTGGATTCGATTCCCGGTCGGTCCAGGATTTTTTCGTAATGGAAATTTCCTTGCCTTCCCTGAGCATGGAGTATTATCATACCTGCCACACTATACTTCTTCTTCTTCTTCTTTCTGGCGTTACGTCCCAACTGGGACAAAGCCTGCTTCTCAGCTCAGTGTTCTTATGAGCACCTCCACAGTTATTAACTGAGAGCTTTCTATGCCAATTGACCATTTTTGCATGTGTATATCGTGTACGAAGATACTCTATGCCCTGGGAAGTCGAGAAAATTTGCAACCCGAAAAGATCCTCGACCGGTGGGATTAGAACCCACGACCCTCAGCTTGGTCTTGATGAATAGCTGCGCGTTTACCACTACGGCTATCCAGTGCCGGATTGGGGCTTCGGGGGGCCCGGGTGAGATTTCATAAAAGGGGCCTCTTTATACAAATTCAACACATTTTGGGATTCCACAAACTAACGTATTGAATTTGAGTTTTGAACGAAATGGTCGGTCCAAAAATATGAAGGGCCTAAATGCACACCTTCAGTTGTGAGCTATATATATTGAAAAAATCGACTGTTTTAGGCTTTCCAACAGTGTTTTGAGGTGATTTTTCCATCCAAAGGGAAAAATATAATAATTCTTAGGAGATTGGCTCGTTTTTTGGCTAATAAATTGCATACAAAAATGAAAATGAATGCAAAATTGCTGGGAATCTTCAAAGCCGTTTTTCTCTAAATCTCCTTTTGATTCTATTTAGTACAAGTTTCCAGTTTGTCTCTGGTTGCCGCATTCTCTGTAAAAAAAAAGTGTTCACAGTACTGGCCAGAATACAGTGCACAAGGCCGATTGACCTGAAAATTGAACTGCACGTTGGAAAAAAAACTTTATATTAGATTTGAAAATTAATCAACAAGTTCTATGCAAAAGTATCTTAGTTCCTAAAATCCACCCATTTTGACAGAAATGCCCAAATTTAGATGCTTAGATATTTTGAAAACAAACAATTTAGGATAAGTAGAACCTTCTACAAAGCTTTGCATTTCATCTAACTGAACAAATTCGCAGAAGCATGCCTTTTTTTAAATATTTACATTTCAAAAATATTTCGATTTGAAAATTTTAGCATTTTTCTCAAAACAGTATTTTTAAATAGCTTCCAAACTCATGAATGGAATTTGATTAGTTACTCATAAATCAAATTTCAAGTTATCAATGAGATGTAGTTCAAATTTCAGGGCAATCGGTTTGTTAGAAGCTGTTATACAGTTCCCTAAACATGACCAATTTTGTATGAAAATCGGCCTTTATTGCAAACCTTGGTGGACAGCTGAACTCCGTCAAATGCGTAACAGGTTACGAAAAACTCGGAATCAATACTTCGGCGATCGAACTGATGCAAATCGAATTGCACTTCACTAGCTGGAAACTGACTACAACGACTTGCTTTCATCGACCTATACAGTATATGTAAACAACATCCAATCCAACTTGAAACAGAATCCATCCTCGTTTTGGTCATTCGTCCGAGCACAGAAGTCATCAAAACGCACTCCATGCAACGTCGAATACAACGGACAAACAGCAAGCTCAGCCAAAGAGGCGGCAAACCTATTTGCCAACTTTTTCCAAAGCGTGTTTCGAGATTCTTCTCCAGCAGCCAGATTCCACCATCTTCCATCGTATGACGTCAACTTGCCGGATTTCCGGTTCTCCACCAGGGAAGTTTTAGAACTGCTGCACTGTCTGGATGCATCTAAGGGACCAGGGGTAGACGGACTACCACCATCGTTTATAAAGAGTTGTGCACACGAGCTGGTTACTCCAATAGCACTGATCTTCAATCGCTCTCTAACAGAGGGTACATTCCCGGCTATGTGGAAAACTGCAAGAATGATAGCAATCCACAAAGGGGGATCCATCAATCATGTCGAGAACTACAGAGGCATTTCGATACTTTGCTGCCTTGGTAAAGTGTTCGAAACCGGTGTTCGTAGATATTTATACAATGCCGCAAAACCCTTCATCAGCGAATTCCAGCATGGCTTCGTCGAAAACCGGTCAACAACGATAAATTTGATGGAATATGTCAACACTCTGTTTCCTGCATTGGAATCACGATGCCAAGTTGACTCGGTGTACGTGGATTTTTCTAAGGCCTTTGACTTGGTTCCGCATAACCTTCTTATTGAAAAACTGCGTCATTTGGGCTTCCCGAATTGGATCACTAATTGGCTTTATTCTTATCTCACAGACCGCAAAGCGTTTGTCCAAGTTAACCAACAAGTTTCAACTCATTTCCCCATCCCTTCCGGAGTTCCGCAGGGGAGTGTGCTTGGTCCTCTAATATTCGTTCTGTTTATCAACGATCTAGCCGACCGAGTGTCTTCATGTAAATTATTCTTTGCCGATGACCTCAAAATGTTCCGGATTATCGCTTCCGCCTTAGACTGTACAGCCTTGCAAAATGATATCGATCAACTTAATGACTGGTGCCAAGAAAACGGGATGTTCGTTAACATAAAAAAATGCAAAGTAATCACTTTCACTCGATGTCATACTCCGATTTGTTTCTCATATAAAATCGGTTCAGCCTCACTTGAACGGGTTGAGTCCATTCGAGACCTGGGTGTGATAATGGATAGCAAATTGAATTTCAACGAACAAGTCTCATTGGCGGTATCCAAGGCGTTTTCTGTGCTTGGTCTCGTTCGCCCTCATTCAACGTTCATCACCGATATCTACGCTCTAAAAGCCCTGTACTGTTCTCTTGTTAGAAGTATACTGGAATATGCCGCTCCAGTGTGGGCCCCGTACCAAGTAACACAGATTTCGAAAATCGAGCGTGTTCAAAAGTATTTTATTAGGTTTGCCCTCCGTCAACTCCCCTAGGAAAACCCTTCAGAGCTGCCCCCATACAACTCGCGCTGCCTGTTAATCGACTTGGAGACGCTTTCCGCCAGGCGCATAAAGCTGCAACGCGTTTTCATTTTTGATTTGCTTTCAAATCGCATTGACTGTTCAGCTCTACTTAACAGTATCAATATAAATGTCCCTTCTCGCACCCTCCGAAGCCATAATGCATTGGTTGTCCCAGTTAGTAGGACGACGTACGGATTTAATAATCCATTTTATGTTTGTATTTGTGCTTTCAACACTGTATTTTATCTGTTCGACTTTGATATAAGCAAAAATGTATTTGTTAGTAGAATTAAGAATATAGTCTAGAATAGCATACAGTCTGTACGGCTAAGGCCGAAGACGGTGAATAAATAAATAAATAAATAAATAAAATTATATGTCCAAATGTCTAAAGAGAAACTATTATAAGGTATTTCAAAAGGTTTTTTTTTTTAATTTTGATTCCTCGGGGGGCCCCCTTCATCGGGAGGCCCAGGGCATTTGCCCCCTTGGCACCCCCCCAAATCCGGACCTACGGCTATCTGGGCCACACGATACACGAATGCGAAAATGACAACTTTGGCAAAGAAAGCTCTCAGCTAATAACTGTGGAAGTGCTCATTAGAACATCAAGCTGAGAAGCAGGCTCTGTCCCAGTGAGGACGTAATGCCTAGAAGAAGAAGAAGAACGTTCTTCTACCTTTCTGGAAAACCTTCAGTTTGACCTGGTACATTTGAATTTAATCATATCTCAGCCCTCCTCGGTTTATTGTTACCTAAACTCGCACCAATCTCACGCACAATAAATCCTTTTGTGTGCGCCCCACATTCTTCCGTTCGGAGCAAATTCTGAAGTCACGCGCTTCAAACGAATTTAAGGAAACCTTTCTGTTCAACAACGGTCGAAGGCAACACGAAGAGCTTCACGATGCCAACGGACGGTTGGTCTCTAGTCCCGGTAATCATTGCCGGAACGAACGGCAGGCGGAACCTTATGGATCGAACCCGATTTCCACTGCGGGCACGCACAGCATGAGTAGCCACCTCTTGGTCCCTGCCTACCTGTCCGTCTCCTATCTATAGATAGCTGATTCCGTTCATAACGACGACCCGACCGAGGAGGCGCGCTGAGAAACGACAAACGAGTCCTTCACGTTTGAAAGCCTATATTTCGGGCTTAGCCCGATGCCTCCAGGGGTCGTAAATAATTCCAAGAACAAAAGAGGGTTAATTAAATAGGAAAAAATATCAAATTTATGGAGCTCACTTGCTGAAGCAAAGGGTAATTTTAGTACCGGGGGATCGATAATTTTATTCCTCATTTCACTGGAAGGTCGTAAATGTATCAAATTCGACGTGATACGGCTTGATTTCGGTGCGGTTTATGGCTCGGTTCTCAGTCTCAGGGCCTTCGCTCTAACACGCTTCAATGGGCTTATGCTATAATACTTGTAAAAGACCAGTTGTTATTTCAGTAAATGAGGATCAATCTTCGTCCAAATTGAGCTCTGTTTTGAAACATTTGCCGTGGCGTTACTAGGCTTTCTTTTTCTGGAGGGGACCGATGGCTTCTTTGATTTCTTATGCACTTTACACTAGAAATATCTTCAGCATTTCTTCAAACAGATGTCATTTTGTCTTCGCAAATTATTTTGAACCCCTAAAATGTAGTCCAGTAACTATTGATAATATGGGCATATCAGCATATGGAGAGAAAATCGGGAATAATCACATCGCGATAGGGAAATATCGAAATAAGGAGGATATCGAGATATGGTGATTGAAAACGTATGCAGAATGAAGGGACCGAAAAAATCATCGATATAGGTAGTGATATCGAGATGTAGAACACCAAGATGTGGAGAGTCGAACGTATATGTTTTGAACAGTTATCATTGATTCTGAAGAAAGAGAATTTTAAAAGAAATAATTAAAATTAACCAGAATCTCACGAGTTCTACAAATCCTTCATAAATTGCTCGAGCAAATCAGTTTTGTACGAACTTTCAACTTTCAAAACTAAAGAGAATTTAAAATATAAATTTGAGCGTTACACCTTTTAATTCCGTCTTAATTCTTTATGTTTTGATAGATACGCCTAATTCAACTACTACTAGCAGTTTTCTTCAGTGTATATAGCTACTCGTATATCCAGCACGCATTTAAGTACGCGTATATGTCAAAAGTTAATACTGCGGAACGTGCTTGTCCCAAGCACTAAAATACCGCTATTTACTTAATTTTCAATTGCTGATTCCCTTGCCGTTTTCAAAAATATCATAGCACGTCTAGTTTTTGAGATATTGATTGTTGAAAATGCAAAATTTAACTATTTCAGCCAACTTGCATGCAAGCTTGCCAGCTTGTATGGCAATGTGTTTAATTTGCCACAGAATTCAAACTTCATGTGTATAAAAATACTTATCAACAAAGTTCGACAGTAAAAATATATGTTTTGGTGGTTAAGAAAAGTATTGTATTATGAGAAACAAAGATTTTTTTATGATGACTGCAGGCATGTTGAAAAAAAAAAAGATTTGATCTAAATGTTATCGTGCAATTGCAACCAAATTATATTTAAATTGAAAGTTTTAGTCCTGTTTAGCATATTTGATGGGTTGGATCACAAAAAAGCTTGATAAATCATACTTTAAACTTCATGTAAATATCAATGGAACCAGTGTTTTATGAAACTTTGCTGACCTGTAGCTAAACATAGTGACGTACAGTAACATTTCTGAGAACGTTTGATCCTAAATATACTAAAGACCTATAATTTGATCGTTAAGGGAAGTATGCACTTCGACAGAAAACTAATCGCCTATCTCGATGGTGGGAAATTTCTTGCAAGAAATGCTCAAGAAAAGCATTATTCTTCGATCGCAGTACGCAGTTGAGAAAAAATGTCAATTCAAATGGAGCTCACTGTAGAAAATTTCTTGAGCATTTCTTCCACAGAAATTTTTACTTTTCTTGAGCGGAACAGCATACTTAGCTTAAGGACACAAAATGTACTTTTTGTTTTGCTGTGTAAGCAATTACGGTGGAATTTAAAGGTACATACTAAAATCTACTTTTTTAATTCTCTAAATTCTGCTCAGATGGCTTGAAAATGTAAGACTTTAAGGAATTTCTCTTAAATAAATCTTTTCAGGAATTCCTACAAGAATTGTTGTCGAGATGCAGTGAACGATTGATCTATGACAGGGTTTCTCAACTGGTGGTCCGCGGACCCCTAGGGGCCATAAAAGCTTCTCAGAGGGTCCGCGAAGCCTTTTTTTAATGGGTGTTATTTTTGTATTGATAGATAAGAGGATTTTCTTATCTCGCTTGTTTTGCAAGAACTCATAGTTAGTGGAGTTTTATTTTCAATATTAGAAAAACGACTTTTTCACTCACACACTCACTGGAAAAATAATTTCAATGCAATTCTGACCATATGAGTTTACAAACCTAACTTTTAGTTCAAGCTAGAAACAAAATTAACATTTTACCGAGCGATGTAGCAGAAATTTCCTGGCATTTTTAGGACTAATCCTTGACATATTTCGACAGCTTCCTGGTGATTTTCTGAGAAGTTTCTTAGCGAACTATTCACGGGAATGGAAAAATGAAAGTATTCACGGTTTAACTCAAACCATTAGCGAAATCTTATTGAATCTATCAGCAGGATTTTTAATGAGATTTTTGAAAGGTATCCATAGTAGTGATCCTAAAAAAATACTAGGAAAATTCTTAACGGATATCTGACGAGGTTTTTGAAGAGTTATTGGTTACATTTTAACAGCTATTGTCTAGTTTCTAAGAAGCTCAATAAAAAATTTCCATTAACTGTTTTTAAGAAATTATCAACTTTAGGGGTCCGCGGAAAGTTTGTAAATCTTTGAAGGGGGTCGCAGCTTCAAAAAGGTTGAGAATAGCTGATCTATGATTTTCGTTTGAACCAATCCAAAACGGTGTTGATATTTTATACAGTGATCAACGAGGGATGTTTTGTTGGTATGTTCCAATATTGCATGGTTATTGTATGTGTAAACGGCATCCAAATGCCGCATTAGTTTGTTGACGTTCGACTTGTGATCACTAATCTGAGTTTTCAATTTATTTGTTGATTGAGCGCAACAACAGAGGAAGATCAAACAGACCAGTTGCTCTCCTATGTAACAATTCCACACTTTCTAGAATTAAACCAGTCCATTGCGAAGTCCTTGAAGGAAGATTATTCATCAATTCGAATCGCCAACTCTAACTATTGCTGTATACAGATGTAAATAATCCAACAGAACCGATGTTGCACTACAACGTAATCTATAAGATCCCCTGTAAAAATTGTATGATCACCAAAAAATTAAAAACTCGGACCACTGGTCACAAGTCGAACGTCAACAAACTAAAGCGGCTAGGTTATTCCAAAAAAATCCAAAACTCTACAGGAATTCCTCTACAGATTTCGCGAGAAATTTCTTAAGCAGTTCATGCAGGAATGCTTTCAGTGATTTCTTCATAGATTCCTCCAGTAAAATGTTTACCGTTTTGACTCATATTCCGAACACTCGAGGCCAGCCGCGACTTCAAATGCATCTGATAAGCATAAATTGGTTGATATTTGTGAAAAATTTTATTTCTTCACAAAGTCCAACTGGTTGCTGATGGGTTGGCTGATGAAATTGTTTGTTTAAACTTGTTTAGTATTGTTTTTACGTTAAAGTATGAAACAACATTTTGATTAAAATGCTGAACACTGTGTTCATTCTGTCTCATATTCCGAAAACCTTGATTCAAATTCCGATCAGCAAGAATAAATCATATTGAAATGAATAATTTCGTAAATAAATTCATCTGAGCTAGTTCTATTGTTCTCGAACTAGATAATCGTCACTACTCCCGAGGTATAAAATAGGTTGGTAAACGTTAAAATTGAATTGCAGTTGACTGCTACTTGCTGGCAATTTAATGACATATTCCAGCGAAACATTTCAACCTAATCCACATACGAAAACCGAGTGTTCGGAATATGAGTCTGTTCGGAATTCGAGACCAAACGATACTGAGATTTCTTTACAAATTTCTCCAAGAATTCCTCCAGAAGTTTTTTCAGGAATTCTTCAAGGGATTACTTCAGAGATTCTTCCAAGAACTCTTCAAGCAATTTCTTCTGATATTCCTTTAGAGATCCCTCCAATAATTCTTCCAGAAACTCCACCAAGGATTCCTCCAGAAAAAATGTACAGGGATGCATGTAGATATGTCTTCAAGGCTTTCTCCAGGATTGTCTCTAGAGGTTACACTATGACAATCTCTTCAAAGATTACTCCAGATATTTTTCCAGTTTTTTTTTTTCAAAGGATACTGCAAAGACTCCTCCAGAAATTATTCCGGAGATTTCTTAAGAGTTACCACCAGAAAATCCTCCTTAATTGCACCAGGATTTTCTCCATGGATTTTGCGTAAAGTAGCATTTCCCATATATTCCTCAAGAGCTTCCCCCAAGAATTCTCTCAGGGATTTCTGCAGGAAAATTGCTACATGAGCTATTCCAAGAAATTTTCTTGGTAATCTTTCAAGAATTCCATTAGAATCTCTCTAGAGATTTAAGTTTGTTGATCTTTTAGCTCGCAATTTAAGACACAATTTGCTATAAAATATAATATTCAATGTATGCAATAAAAATGACTTTTTCGTTTCATATTTGTCATTTCGAAAAATGTCTCGGAGAAAGCCTGGATGATTTGAGGAGGGGGGGGTGTGGTTAACCTTACCCCTCTGTTCCTACGCCAATGAGCATTCGGCAGTTGACGGCAGAATGGCCCATTTTCCCGAATCATTTCCTCAATCACGCTTCAATCCGCCGGCCGCCGACCATAAAATAAACTTTGCTGAAAGGAACTGGAAAGCAATAAATTAGTTGTATGAAACCGTTAATAAATCCGGTCACTCAACAGCACTCGAGAATTATTATTAGGAAAAACCAGCTAACATGCCCACGCGAACCCTCCGTTTGTCTTCGTTTGCGTACCGAACTACTCTCAGGAGCGTTTCAACATGCGAACAGCTAGCTCTAAAGGGACTATACGGGCTGACGACATGAGCGTAATGTAATACATTTGATGAGGAATTGCGTGCACCATTAACAAAAGTGGTACTAAACGTAATTGCTACTCCCATTTCCGGAATGTGGCTGATGTTACTGTCTCGCTCTCTTTCTCTCTTGGTTTGTGGAGGATAGTTTTTAGTACGCAAACCGGGTCCGAATTGTGTGATTTACGATCGCTGTTCGGTCCTGCATTGCCACAGTCTCTAAGTGGAAACCATAGTTCACAAGAGGAGGGAAGACACCATCCGCCGTTTGCTATCCCAGGAATCGCATTTAATGAGCCATGTAAGCAGTGTTTTGTAGTTTGCTGCATTCCCTTCGGTTGAACGAGTAAGGAAACCTTTGAAAATTGTCGGTTCTTGTTGCTCGGCTGTAGACTACAAACTTAGTGCAAAAATGAGGGGTCAGTGTCTAGCAATATCATAGTTAAATTTCTATATTAGGTATTAGCATCATTTCATACATCGCATTAATTTCTAGTATTTAGCTGCTCTGTATTACACAACAGTATCATCCCAGATTGGTGATACTAAATTAAACTATCTAGTTGACAACAGCAGTTCAGAAGTTTTACAGGAGAAAATCTTAAATCCAATGTCGATTATCATAGTCAAAGTTTACTGATTTGTTGATTGTCATACCACCAAATTATTATAGATATTTACACTTCAGGAGCTCAGCTCCAGCTCATTCAAATATTTCTCCGAAAGAAATCTAATCGATAACCGCCACGACGATGACTAAATGTGTTCCCTTTGTGAAGGAAGAGCGGCTTGGAGCAACACGGCGAATGTTATAAACCGGCGGCGACAGGCGTGTTGACTCTGTTGACTGATCTTGTTTTCCGTCCGTGGGGTGAATACATTTATAGTAATTTAAATATCTCTGCACTGAATTAACGAGTCCCTCGACATTCTGGGCGCGCGCGGGTGAACGAATCCAGGCAGAAAGACTGCGCCGCCTGTTCGTATAATTATTAACTTTTGTAGCAAGGAAACGTGTTTGTGTCATGTTCTTTGATGTTGAAGTCCTATCACTCGGCTCGAGTGCGTTTGATTCCTAAATTGGAATATTCATCAGGGGGTTGGAAAAATTAAGACTCGAGATTCGAGAGACTTTTTCGCACCATTGGGATTCTATAACTCAACAAGGTCTAAGTTCAATAACACGAGATGGCTCAGTAATATACAATATTGTTTTATGAAATGACTTCCTTCCTATTGATTGTGCTTAATTGCCACCCAACTTTGAAGTTATACCACTTCGGAATTCAAGGATTATAAAGAAATTAACTTATCTATCATAGAATTGAGTTAACTTGGTCCCTGAATTTTGACATATGAGTTTGACACGCTCCCGAATAATCTCCAATATGTTCCAGGCTTGGTCAAGTTTTCAATAGGGTCCTAAAGCCCTGTCCCAATTTTAGTGCCAAACGCTAAAGTTTAGGCGAAAAACACATGTTTACTCATTTTTTATACTTTCTCGTTTGTTTATGTTCAAAAAACATTTTTTTATTTTTCGTTAGATTTTGTCACACCCCTTGCCTTAAACTTAAATTTTGGGTGTATTTTGTTTTCTGCGTTCCTTCCGAAATGTCAGATAGGAACAACCCCAGTGTTAAAACTATAATCACTGTGGTGTTTTTGTCGACTAAGCGAACGTCGAACATGATCGAAAGTGTCAAGGGTCATCTATGGACCAAATTTTTAAATTGAAGTTCAAATATGATATAGTCGATATTTGAGAGGGAAAAATTTCTAAAGTAGTTGCAGTTACATGCTCTTTCGTGTTATGAAATAAAAACAAGATTTCATTAAACATTTTAGGACCCTATTCACGTTTGATTAACTCAAACCCCTTCTGGATCAAGACAGAACATCCTATCTGGTCCTGAAGATTTGAAACGAGCAAACTATTAGGTGTTAAATCGATTAAATAGTAAAGATACTTCTATCCGGAACTAGAGTCTCTTACCCACAAGAAAACATAAATCTACATTTTCAAAGCTCTTCATCAAAAGAATTCCAATCATACATCGCCATCATATAAGAAAATTTTGTTGAAATTCTTAAATTCCGCAAGAATTTTATTCATACGACTGACCTTAATCAGACTAAGAATATCCACAAAAGAACTCCCGAGGTTTTGCGAGCCATTAATAATCTGATGAATGGCGTCTGTTCCAACTCCAGATAGGCATCCCACCATGAGTCCTTCTTGTATTCTTCAAAGACCGAAGAGAATTCACTTCATTACATTTATTTTGTTATCACTAAACAGATAACACTGAATCAACAATTTCACGCCACAATACTCGGTTCGTGGCCGCATCGCTCGCCAAACCACTGCGCTGCCCTGCCCAGCGTATCCTTCCAGATTTAACCACTGGATTGGCCGTAGAGTTAGATGAGCTCATAATTCATCCTACGCCGCCTCTCAGCATTTTCCTGCACTCTGTCAAATATCGTCCCAAGCACCCGGCGTTCGAATACTCCAAGTGCTTGCAGGTCCTTCACGAGCATCGTCCACGTTTCATTTCCGTAGAGAACTACCGGTATTATGAGCGTTTTGTACATGGTACATTTGGTGAGGGTGTGAATCTTTCTTGACTTGCAGATTCTTTTGGAGGCCATAGTAGGCCCGACTTCCACCGATGATGCGCCTCCGTATTCCAACATTATTGTCAGCCGTCAGCAAGGGTCCAAGGTAGACAAACTCGTTAACTATCTTGAACGTATCCACGTCTATCGTAACATTTTTACTTAAGCGAACCCTGTCGTGCTCCGCTCCACCTACTAGCATGTTCTTTGTCTTGGACGCATTGACCACCAGTCCAACATTAACTGCCTCGCAATTAAGTCGGGTCTGCCACCTTTTCAAATGTTCAGCCGACAATGTCCATATCATCCACGAAGCAAAAAAAATTGACTGGATCTCGTAGAAATTGTACCCCGGCCGTTAAGCCAGGCTCTCTGCATAATACCTTCTAGCGTGATATAGAACAACAAGCACGCAAGTCAATCACCTTGTCGTAGTTCTCGGCGGGATTCAAACGAACTAGATTGTTCGCCTGAAATCCTCCCGCAATTTTGCTCACCGTCCATCGTTGCTCTTATTAATATTGTGAGTTTCTCGAGAAAGCTGTCCCCGAACATTATTTTCGATGAACTCGACGAAAAGGTGAAGGTGATGCGTTAAGACTTGGTATTCACGACATTTTTGTAGGATCCGTCCAGTAAAGATCTGGTCCGTTGTCGATCGGCCGTCAATGAAGCCGACTTGATAACTTCCCATGAACTCGCATAACCACTTTCTTCTACTTCTCCGGTAGCTGTTCTGTTTGTGATTGTGCCTATCAGCCGGTGCAGACAAATGACCAGCTTCTCCAGGCCCATTTTTAGGAGTTCAGCTCCGATACCATCCTTACCAGCAGTTTTATTGTTCTTGAGCTGGTGAATGGCATTCTTAACCTCCCTTAAAAAGGGGGCTGGTTGGTTTCCATCATCCGCAGTACTGACGAAAGCATTTTCTCCGTTATCTTGACTTTCATTGCCTGCGCTCTCAGCGCCATTCAGGTGTTCATCGAAGTGCTGCTTCCATCTTTCGATCACCTCACGCTCGTCGTATATAACGATCCACGCCCTGCTGCAGTATAATCGCCCGCGCTGCATTCTTCTTCTCCAGAATCTAGCTATATTCCTCGTCGAACCAATCGTCCCGTTTCATCCGGCTCACCCTCTTCTGGAAATGCAGCCTCGAGGTGTTGCGGGTATACAATTGCGACTTCCGGTTGCTTTAGCCGCACTTGGTCAGACCGGGGCGGCTGTCGATACCATATGTTGTTAACGACGAAAAGTTCTTGGCGCAGTTTGACCATCATTGGATAGTGTTCAGCGTTGATGTTAGAGTCAGTCTGAACTTCTCTTCCTAACCAACCCGATCGTTCAGATCTCCTGTGATGATTTCTAAGTCGTGGATTGGACAGCTATCGTACTCGTGTTCGAACTGCGCGTAAAAGCGTCCTTGTCAACATTAGTGCTTCCGGAGTGAAGTTGAAGATCCGGCCTTTGATCCTCAACTTGCACATTCATTCATGGAAGGGCCACCACCCGATTACGCACCTCTGCATATCACCCATCACTTTAAAAGCTGTGCCCAGCTCGTGTGTGTGCCACAGCTCTGGTAGATGGTATGGTTACCTCTCAACGTTCGCACCATTGATCCCTTCCAAAATACTTCCTGCAACGCTACGATTCCGAATCCGCGAGTATGCGTGTGCTCACGATGAAGTCAGGAGATTTACAGTTTCACTTACCGAGCTTCCAATTCCTAGGTCCCTTTACGTCGCTGTGGTCTTTGCCAGCTGTCCCGGTTTGTATTTACTAGTTGATTTTTCGATGCTTGTTTCTTCACGACTTGCTTACAGGGCCTGACCTCAACCTCCTAGATTTCCGGAGATCCATTACCCCTACATGTTGGGAGGGCCATAGTGCACAGTTCAGCATAAAACCCTTCTCTGGCACTCGAGCGATGATCAGCGGCCTCTGACATGGGGAACAGACGCTGTTTTGAGCGGCTCCTCAAACCCCCTTCCCGTCCCTGTCAGCATACGACCAAAGTTCCCACCGGGGTTGGTTATCCGATCTTCCCTAAGGTTGCTCGTACCCCGACCAGTATCGCGAGGAAGTAGAGATAAGGGTTGTTGGGCAGGAGGCTAAGGGCTCTTCAAAGGCCTTCTTCACTGACTCGTGGTCGATTCGAATCAGGTCGATATCGTCAACAATGTTTCAAGAGGCTTGTGCAACCGTTTGATGATAGTGCCGGTCCTCTGGACGCCAGATCTATTAATATCATTCTCGAGTACAATGTTGAACAGTAAATTCGAAAGTGCGTTTCCTTATTTCAATGTATATAACGCAACATAGAAGATAGACACCCCGCCTGCAATCCAAATGTTCATTATCTGCCACAGCTCTTTTTTCATGAATTCGTATGCTGCATTCAAATCAATAAAAAAGAGGATGAGTCTGCATTCTGTAAGTTATATTCCTGGAAATTTCCGAAGATCATACGAAAGGTAAACATGTGTTCAGTTATTGAGCGGCTCTCAAGAAAACCAGGATTGTACTCACCTATGAAGGACTCCTCGACAGAGTTGCGCGCTGTCATTATCAAGGCTTAAAAGTTCGACTAGTCGACTACGATAGAGTAAAGTGGGGCAAAAGTTCGAGTGGGGCAAGAGTTTCTTTTTAAGATCTCAAGCGTAATTCAAAACAAAACTTATAAATGTCATGGTGGGTCAAATGCTATTCAAGTAAGAGACTTTCACTCCAAATATCATGAAAATCGATTGAGATTTGAAAAAGTTGTGCCTATTTGTTGTTTTTTGACGTGAATATTGTAATTTTGGGTCAAACTTTCGATGCATGGAACCAAATGAAGATAAAACTTTTTCAATATTTTATTAAGGGCGTTTCTAGGCCTATCATAAGGATGCTTTGAGGTGTATTAGTTTTTGCATAAATGCTTGGAAATAATTTTTGGCCCATAGTGTGGCAAAATTTCGAATCAACGGGGTAAAAGTTCGACCTATGTATAAATTCACGGAAAAATAAGAAAATTCCCTAGAATCCACATATTATCTTCAAATTTAGCTTAATTTGCCTGATCGTGCGAAAAAAGTCACCATAATTTTACAGTTCTACTAAGTTTTGCGAAAACTGCTATTTTTGAGTATATTACAATTAACCCTGTTTTGGGCAATTTTTTGATGAAAATTTAGTGTGTATTTTTCGGCAATAAGTTTACGGCTAGTATAAAGTATGCCTATCATAGAAGTATCGATATTTTGTGTTTTGGCCAGCGAACTTTTGCCCACACCAGATTCGAACTCTTGCCCCACCGGTGGGGCAGTAGTTCGCTTAAGACAACCAATTTTGAAACTGTTATAACTAAAAATGGATAAATATGTTGACACAAGTTTGTTCAGCAAAGTTATAGCCAATATGTTGAAGGTTCACTGTATGGTATTTGTTTGGTTTCAACTGCTATTATTTTCCTGGAAACTTTGATTATAACACTAAGGTCGAACTTTTGCCCCACCTTACTCTACAACTCAGATCATTCTGTACACCTTCAACAATATCTAGGTTATTCCATCACCAGTGCATTGATAATGATAGAATATGGATATCACAGAAAGGTTAAGTTGAGTATTAAATTAAGCTAATAAAACAGCAACTTATCAGTACGATATTTTTGACAGTGCTGTGGATGGATGGCAACTGTTGGTCACCGAAAAACATATAAATAAATATAAATTCATCATATAAAAACGTGTTCACTTATTCTGCTGCGATTATGATCTAGAGGGCGGTATCGCTTCACTGCTGTTGGTTGTCAAATCAAAATGATATTGATAGTTCGATAGTGATATTGATTGTTTTGAGCCATCAGCCATCAGTTGATATTACTGATATTGTTCAACTCTGCTCCTCGAGCGGGCTCAGTCTGTTCAACACGATACACGACAGTGTCTTGTACACCGAATTCAGCAGAGGTTCTTCTATAGTTTTCGTTTAGGCCATCCATTCAATCGTTTGGCATATCTTAGTACTCGTAGTAGATCAGTGGTTCTCAATCTTTTTGAAACAGCGGCCTCCTTCGAAGTTCTGCATACGTGGACCCCAAGAATGGATGCCTTGAAATCTAGGTTCCTGCAAACCTCCCAAGGATCTCAGAATGATTTGTCAGATAAAAGTACAGATAAATATATGGTGTTTGAAATTCACAACAGTTAATGTAAAGAATCTGTTATGATTTTTAGGAGAGGGGCAGTGCGTCGAGAAAGCCCGAGAAATCGTCATTATTTTTCCCTCTCGGGTGACGCGTTCTTTTCTGCTGGGCAGTGCGTCGAGAAAGTCCAAGAAGTCGTCAGTTTTTTTTCCTCTCAGGTGACGCGTTTTTTTCTGAGTGCTTTTATATGGCCGAGCACACGAGTGAAGCTGAAAGTGGATTGTGGCTGCTCAAACAAGGATGAAGGATCAATCGGTGAGCTCGTTTCATGCTTTTTTTTTAAGTCTATAAAATATGTATGACCGCACATTTAATCGTTACATAAATATGATTTTTCAACAAACTATGAATGGTTCGTCACTGTAAGTGTCGGCATAAACTCTTATTCATAACTTTATTGTTTTATATTTTTTGTATTAAATCACTTACCTTTATTTTTATACATAAAAAAATGCTTTGAATGGTTTGGTCTGTGCTAGAAGTGTAGACTTGCAAAACGTTCATTTTATTCAAAAAACTTTGAATGGTTCGCCACTGTAAGTGTCGGCATAAGAATATTATGTGATGGTCTAGCCAATCGATTTTTTTTTTCAATTTGAGTAAAATATCCTGTAGGAATGTTGCTTTTAGCTATTTGTTCAACAAACTTTGAATGGTTCTTCACTTCAAGTAACGGCATTATTTTCTCATACTTGAAAATTTTTCATGTCAATCGAAAATTTTATATATCTAAGTATGTTTATATCTCACAAATAATCGTTTATCATGGTCTAATCGCTTATCAAAGTGAATCCTGTGACCCAACGATCCTCCCCATTAACAAACATCCCTCCCAGTAACCTTTGCGGAGATGCAGAGGCAAACACGGTCTCCAAATAGCAAAGGTTACACACTAACATTCCTTCCCCCAATCCCACCTGACTGCAAGGACGTGGCCGGCGCCGTTATTGACCCTGTAGAAATAGAGGCACTGAATTATGCACACTGAAAAAGATTATGGCCAATCCCAGCCGAACTTCTAGTTGATTCTTTGTGCATTTTCACTGACTTCGGTCAATCACGGAATAGCAACCATTGCACTATGGGACAGGGACGCAATCTGGCGGGACAAAATTAATAACTCGGTAACGAAGCGTTTCCGGTATTTGGTGTCTTCGGCAAAGTTTTTTGTAACAACGAGGACCATCTACTGAAATAAACGGATAGTTCGTAAATCGTCCGCATAGGTGGCGCCACAATCTAACTTTTCACTGTGACGTTCTAGAGACTTGGCATGTTCTGCAAAGTTGTTCATTTTGATAAAATAAACAACTCTCTCGAAGACTTCAAAATTCCATAGCCTACTGTTTTCGAGTTATTGGCGAAATTAGAAAAAAATAGTGAAAAAACGATTTTTTTCACCAAATTTGACATTTTTCCTAAGAACCATGTCATATAATATTTTTTGCTGATAAATATATAACAAACGTAAGCTCTGGTGGAAAAATTTTGATAATACGATGCATAAAAATTAAGAAATAATGAAAAAACCTGAAAAATAGAGCATTTTTTGAACCTTAATATCTCCAAAAGCGCAAAAAATCGCAAGCTCAAATTTTCAGGCAACATAGAGCAATACTTGATGAAACGGATGTCAAAATTCCAGAGAGGTATATTTTGGTGTTTTTGAGATTTATCTTTTTTTTTAAATGATTATATTTCTCCAATACAGTTAATTTCCATGAGGAATCTGAAGGGACGATCGACTTCAAGAAATAACGAGTCGTGGAAGGAAAACTTTCAGAGTATTGTTTAAAAAAGTCATCATAGTAGCCATGAAATTCAGTTTAAGAGCAGTTCCTTGAGTTGATATCGAGTAATGTAGATGAAAGTGTAGATTAAAACTGGGTACATAATTGTTTTTCTTCAATAATTCAAATGATTTAGTATGCCATGAAAGACTTGACCATGTGTCAGTTAATTGTTGTCATCATGGCTCGAGATGAGCAATTTATTTTGTGAATGTGTTACTTTTAACACTGAAAATCAAATTTTAAAGCATATTCATGTCGATATCTCTAAATACTGAAATTTCAGAGCGCACGATCTCTTGTCCGGAGCTTGTAGATTTGTTTTAAAGCGGAAAGAGCGTTGATTCTTGGATGTTTCGAAACAGAGGATACAGATCAAAGGTATAAATTTGGAGATTCTTTCGATTTTGAGAACTGTTAGGTTGTTTAACCTTAAATATGTGTTCAATCACCGGATTTTCTTAAATTTTGAGCTTCCGGATAACTGTGGCAACGAATTCGAGATGAAATCCAAAGCCAGCTTGTACTGTGAGCAGGTATAATAATTTCATTAAATAATATAATATATTTTTCCGATAATTTAAACATACACTTAAATATTTGCCATGACAATATTAATCACGTAATGGAAAGGAAACCGTAAAAAATTTAAAAAAAATCTCAAAAACACCAAAATATACCTCTCTGGAAATTTGACATCCGTTTCATCAAGTATTGCTCTATGTTGCCTGTTGAGCTTGCGATTTTTTGCGCTTTTGGAGATATTAAGGTTTAAAAATTGCTCTATTTTTTCAAGTTTTTTCATAATTTCTTAGGTTTTATGCGTCGTACTATTATTATTTTTTCCACCAGAGTTTGCGTTCGTTGTATATTTATCAGCAAAAAATATTATATGACATGGTTCTTAGGAAAAATGTCAAATTCGGTGAAAAAAATCGTTTTTTCACTAATTTTCTCTTATTTCGCCAATAACTTGAAAACAGTAGGCTGTGGAATTTTGAAGTCTTTGAGAGAGTTGTTTATTTTATCAAAATGAACAACTTTGCCGAACATCCCAAGTCTCTAGAACGTCAAAGTAAAAAGTTAGATTGTGGCGCCACCTATGCGGACGATTTACGAACTATCCGTTTATGTCAGTAGATGGTCCTCGTTGTTACAAAAAACTTTGCCGAAGACACCAAATACCGGAAACGCTTCGTTACCGAGTTATTAATTTTGTCCCGCCAGATTGCGTCCCTGACCCATAGTGCATTGATATGTGTAGTCAGTCTAAGCTAAGCTAGAATCTGTTATGATTTTTAGGAGAAGTTTAGTAAGATTCACCAATAGTCGACTGTACATCTTATGACAATATGATGTGAATATGGAGCTAATCAAATCTGAAACACTTGAATATGAACTAATGAATCAGACCTGAGTTCCTCAAATATGAAGTGAACCAGACCTGATTAGTCACTAGAAAAGCAAATGAATCAAGATTGAAACACTGAAATATGAATTTAATTAGGCATGAATCTTTTGGATATGTTGCGATTCGAACCTGAATTAATTGTACAAGAATTTAATCATTCCTGAATTGTTTAAATAGGAAGTTAATCTGCCAGTACAAGATGAATACGAAGTAGCTTGAGGTCTTAGACATTAGAATATGAAGTAAATCAGATCTAAAACACTTTAATGGGAAATGCAGCAGGCTTGAGTCACTTGAATATGAAGTGATTTAAACATGAATCAGCCTGGATTCACTTCAATATGAAATGAATCAGACCTGAAAGAGAATCACACCTTAAAAACATGAATATGAAATGAATCACTTGAATATGGAGCTAACCAGCCTTGAATCACTAGAATGTGAAGTAAGACAGTCCTGAAATAATTGAATATCTCATCTGGTTCACAATATAGAAGTAGTTGAAATTGCTGTATTGTGTAAAATACTTAACATATACTAGCCCACCTTATGGCAAACTTTCGAACAAAACTGCATGCCATTCGGATGTCTTTGATCTTATAAAAAACTACACCGAAGACTCAAACTTGTTATTTCAGAGAGAAGCAGTTGAAATTTTACAATATTACATGCTCACTAGTGCCACCAAACAACAACACTACGAAACTAATTTCTGGATGTCGTTGACCTGTTGAACAAATTCGCTGAAGACTTAAATTCCCAATCTCATCTGAAATAAAACTGATAAAAAATTCTCAATTTTATATGCTCACTAGCGCCACATAGCGGTAGAATTTCAAACCAAACAGTTTTCCTTCGAATGCTGAAATCAGAACCATGCTGGAGATATTACGAGATGTACTGGTGTCACAAAGGTGCCATGTTTTGGAAATGTGATATTTTTTTTATTTATTGCCGTTGAAACAACGAAGTTTTTATGTTGAACGTTAGATAATGATCGATTGTCATCATTTCAGCAAAATTCGAATGAGTGGACCGTTCCGAAACACCATGTCCGTTGACAATTCCCTTTTTTTATCCAAAACATATCGTGCGACATCTCAATCTTCATGAATTTGAGAGAACATGTCAGTACAAGAAAAAAAACTCGGCACGAACAGATGTGACCACTCCTAGCCTCCATGCCAGGGGGTTTCAAGAGGGCCTCTTTGGGGACATTTCCGTTTATGATCAAAGCATATTGTGCAACATATCAATATTCGTCAATTCGAAAGAACATGGAAATATTTGAAGAATAAACTAAATCAACTGCAATAAATAAAAAATAATAATCACATTTTCAAAATTTGGCACCTTTGTGATCCCCGTCCAACCCGGAATATATCCGGCATGGTTCTGAATTCAGCATTGTCAATTTGCGACAAATAACTGGTACCATTTTAACATCAACAGAGGGTAGTTTAAAAAAAAATCGAATGGAAATTGACGAAATGGCAGCTATTTCAGCTTTGTCGGGGTTCGGTAAAGTAAAGGTTCATGCAAAAATAAATTAGGGGTCGTCCGTATATCACGTGGTCATTTAGAAGGGGAGGGAGGGTTTGGCCAATAACCACGGTTCACACAAATTTTAAAATTTTTGTGTGGACAAATGACCACGATGGGGGAGGGGGATGGTCTGGAATCCCAAAAAAACTGTCCACGTGGTTAATGGACAGACCCTTATATTTCAATAATATCCGATACATAAAATACTTCTTTGAAACAAACTTATTATGAAATATTATACAGATATTCATCAAACAAGAAAAACAGCACTTATTCTCAATATCTTCGCGAACCCTCTGAAAAGTCGTCACGGCCCTCTAGGGGTCCGCGGTAAAGCTTGACCAGGATTTAGTTCTTCCAAGCAGTTATCCATCTACCACATTATGTTTAGAACGCGCATTTTACGTACTCTAGGTTGTTAGAACGTTGAATGTTGGACACTCCTTCCATATTGTAGATTCACCTTTTCATATCTCCAAAAGCTTAAGATATTTCATAATGATAGTGCTTTTCAAAATCATCTCTCTCTTCAACATTCGAAAAACAGAAAATCACGACCTCCAAGTACAGCAAATTACCGGCGTGCAGGATGCTCAACATGCTAAGCCTTCTTAATGCGTAGGTACGGAGAGGGGGTTCGTTATTTCAGGCGATTATCATGCCTCGCCAACATCCACACTCAACGAGTTGCCTCGCCATGAGCATGAATCTTCCACCGAAAGGATCACAGACAACCAATAGCCATGAACAGAGTGGCAGAGTGGCGTTCATGTTCTACATAAAAAAAAATACTCATCCCAGTGCACGTTCCTCTAGCTGTAGGCATACGACGACGACGTGCTCTTATTCAATTTCTATGGCCACAACACATTCTGGACGAAACGGGGCGAGGGAAACCTCTTTTCTATACATTTGGCAAAAAGGATTAATTTATGAGTTACGCCGATATGCCAGAAACAACACCAGCTGACGCCCATCAATATGCATAATCATTCCGAGAGCGATCCCAGATATGATGACTAGTACAGTTGTGTTCGGAATATTAGTAGTGTAAGCCAATTTTCATATAAAAGCATTTTGTATGACTTTGGAATGTTGTAATTTTGTTTCCGTTGTCTCAAAAATTTCAAATATGCTCAATTTAGCTATCGAATTTTTTTTTTTTTCGGAGTACTCGTTTAAAAGTTAGACACAAGGTAAAAACGCTCAAAGTAATAGTAGTTTTTGTTTTAAAAATAATTATTCAGTAAGAGTTTTGTAAAAAAAAAATTAGCCTATTTATGCATTCATATCTTGGATGGAAAATGTCTAAGTAATCCACAGATAAAATTATACACATAAGTTTACGTCATATGTGCCCGACATATTGAAGCATGTAAAATTACATAACATTACAAAAAAAATCGTCACTGAATTTAATATTGATTGGAACACAAAAATATTCAATCAAATTGAACGTAATTTTACAGGAATGACGCATTTTAAAGTACAAATAGGGCAAGTGTACCATTAGTGGTGCACCTAAGGGAAAACTGCTAAAACACGGTGTTAAGATCATGAAATATATGATTTTAACGTATCATTCGATAGATCTCAAATCCTTCTATCATTCAAATGTATAAAAATCACGATTCATTTGAAATTTCCCTGCAAAAAGCCTTGCACCAATAATAGGAACACTGTTCCTTTAGTGGAGGTATATTTTAAGGATGGTTCCTTTAGTGGCGCAAACCATTGATTTCTTATGGGATCCTCCACTATGGGTACTGATGCACCACTATAGGTGCAAAGGAGCAAAAAAATTAAGCAAAATAATTGTTTTAAATAGTTTTACGGTTAAATTTCATGAATATTATTCGATTACTTGTATCATTTTCGTATCGTACATAATACAAAAATATCACATAATCATTTATTAGCGCGAAACATGCCAAAACACACTACCTCCACTATTGGAGCTACCTCCACTAAGGGAGCGTTTGCCCTACTATCAAATTTCCGTCACTTTATTTTTTACATGGAGTATTTTACTTGAAATGATTTTGACATCAAGTGTAATCATATTATTATTACTTCGTAGATTGAATGTTAAAAAAAAATAAAACGCTGAGCATTTTGTATGATAATTGGCTTTCACTACTATTATTTTGTACACAACTGCGCATGGGTTGCTTGGTGCGGGGGAGAACACTGACAAGAAGAGAGGGACGGATTCGTGTTTTTGTTATTTTTCCACTTGGCTGCGATAGGCGATAGAGACCGGCGAAAGAGGAAGGAGAGGAGGAACTGCAGGAAACAACAAAAAGCGAAAAACTCTGTACGCCTACCCACTTCACGGGTTTTTATCGATTCCTCTGTGTGCTGTGGTCGATTCGTTCCCGATGCATGAGTCGGATGTTTTTGCCGCGTGTTATTTTTGAGTTCTCTCTCCTTTTGCTTGCTTCCCCCGGGGCCGGGCATCAGTCATCGTTGATAACTGTGAAAAATTAAGATTAGAAGGGAGATGAATTATGGCTGTTTAATTTTAATTAGTTTCCATCCGATGTGAATTGGTGGCACATGGTGGACTGGAACTGCAGATTTTGGAATGTAAATCTGTGCAACGTCGAAAGCAATCTCTGCCCAGGAAGGTCATTCCTTTGGACGATGAATAAATAAAGATTAGCACGACCCAAAGGAATAAGAATCGAAATTCCGATCTAACATGATTCAGGAAACAATGTAGAAGGAGTTATTGCAGACACCATTCAACTGGATTAGAGTCGTTCAAGCCGGATCGGAACAAGGGAGGTAATCGCGGCTCTTTATTGCTACCCCAAAATGCCGCTGGTTCTAAAATGTAAACAACTAAACAAAATAACGACCAAACAATGGTGAAGGCGTAATCAATTTTCTCGAACACATCCATTTCGGGAATTTAGCAGATTTTGCCGATTAAATTGCCAACAGCTCACTGCATTAGCAAGTAGCAAATAACTGCTTGCACACAATATATTTCAAGCGCATTGATTACCTGTAATTTTGCGAATAACGATTTTCACTTTTGCGCGTTAAGCCTTAAAACTGGTTCTGGACTTAGGTTGGCGGCTTTTCAATTTTACTCCCATTTGACAGTCGCCCTCCACCCTTGGATCGGAAGGCTTAGTTCCCATGACGATGTCAGTGGTGAATATGAAATATTTCAAGATACTGATATTCAACACTGTTCGACGCAACACGCTGTGTGGCGGCGCTAGTGATTTCAGCGTGTTTGAATATTTGCACAGGTTTTCAGAAGATTTTTGTTCTAGTAAAAACATCTGTTATCTGTGGTTAAATCATCTTAAGAGTGGAATCAAATTGCCCCACTTTTGAATGGCCGTAACTTTTAACCCTTTGGGTATTTTCTATTGAATTTTTGGGTGTAATTTGTTCAATGTGTATTTGTTTACGCTGTGTAAGTTTCACTAGCAGATATGCAGTTGTTGTGAAGATGGAGTGAGAACAGTAGTGGCGCAAAGAAATTTTGCTCACGTAACTCGAAAATCCGGATTTATCTCATCGTGCCATCAGCAAAAAGCTGGGAATTGTGCAATCTACGGTGTCTCGTGTTTTAAATCGGTACCACGAACGTTTGACCACAGATAACAGATGTTTATGCCAGAACAAACATTTTCTGAAAAGCTGTGTAAATACTCAAATTGAAACTCCTTGCAATCACCAGCGCCGCCACACAGCGAATTGCGTCAATCCGTGGTGAATATAAGTATTTTAAAATATCTCATATTCACCACTGACATCGTCATGGGAACTTAGCGATGACAGCGCCACCACAATGTTGCTACTTGTGATACCATTCAAAATGACCGTTAATTGGCTTACACAGTCTTACAATCGGATTTCAACGTCTGTTATCTGTGGTTTGACCATCAATCGGAAAGAAAAGGGTGGCAAAAATGGATCTCAATATAGTGTCAAGGATCACACACGGGTAGTTTAAGCTATCAAGAGGAATCCCAACAGTTCAGTTCGAGATGTGGCGAAGAAACTGAATATATCCAAAACTCAATTTGTTTACCGGCATATCGGTCTGTTTTTGCTCAAAGTAATAGGGAACAAGGAGAAGAAAGCAATGAAAACTAGATGGATTGGAACCGTAAGGGAACGGCGAGATAAATTGGATGAGATGTTGCAGAGGGCATACCATATAAAACAGTTACTTGAAACGTCTTTCCTTGTGGCTAACGTCCCCTATGTGAACGGCGTGTTGTTCGAATAACACTACCAACACGCAATTTGATGTAATACACCCTTCATTGGTCTTTTTTTCGAAGAGACGAAAGTGCGACCTTTGCGTCTTTTGGATCTAAAATTAACCCGTGTAGGCCTGAGTGAAAGAAAAATACTGAAACTCTCACCACCCTGCGAATACTTAACAGATGTCAAATTATTGTGCTCTGCAAGATAAATCCACGTAATGCGATTATTTGAAAATGTCGATATACCGTCGCAGTGATAATGAAAATCACCAAATGTTTCAGATTTAGCAAATTTGAAACATTTGCGTCCTTGAAGAACGAAAAAATCCAAGCCTACTTGAATTTTGACGTTGCGTTTGAATTGCGCGCATATCTTCTGCGCGTTACCGCCGCCGCTGGATGTGGATTTAATATAAGCGCCGCTATATTTTTGTCTGCATATTTAACATTATTATATATAACATTATTTTTATCTGCATACTCGTACACACATCTAGTTTCTAACAGTTGCCAAAGAAACTCCAGAATGTTCCTGTGGTCGGAGTTATTCTGGTGGGTCTTTGGGTCAGGTCGGATGGAAAGGATGCTGTACGTAGCCAAATTTTAAATCACAGATAATTTCCAGAATCGGCTATAATGTGGCCACATATCAAAGATTTGTTTAAGTAAAATGCATCAGTGTGAACCTTTTGAGAAACGATTTTATTGGATAACCATTTGCCTACATTTGATTGATCCTACAAAGGAACATTTTCGGGTTCCCGGGACACCTCGAATTTACTATAAAGTTGATAATTTTCATCTAACCATCTGTCTCAAGCTTATGGGAATGCATTTTTGTGAACTATTATGTTAGATATCAACTTTTCGAGAATAGGGTCTAACATGGTTTGATAAAACCTCGTTTTTTATTGATTGACACAATAGAGCGTTTTCTTGCTACTACTTTGGTGTAATCCATAAAGTAATCGATGAGCGGTGAGAATTTTCGCTTGTCTTCTTCTTCTTCTTCTTCTTCTTCTTCTTCTTCTCAGAGCCTGCTTCTCAGCTTAGTGGTTTTATGAGCACTTCCATAGTTATTAAATGAGAGCTTTCTTTGCCAAAATTGCCATTTTCTGATTCGTATATTGTGTGTCAGGTACGATGATACTCTATGCCCAGGGAAGTCAAGGGAATTTCCATTACGAAAAAATCCTGGACCGACCGAGAATCGAACCCAGACACCTTCAGCATGGCTTTGCTTTGTAGCCGCGGACTCTAAACCACTCTGCTGAAGAAGGCTCCGCTTGTACTCTGGATTATACGGGTTAGTAAGACAAATCAAGTAAAATACGTTGGACTCAAAGTAGATTCAAAACTTTCCTGGACATTGAAATCAGAGTTAAGAAAGCGTACATTAACTTTGGTCAGTCGCGAGTCGTATACATGCTGATACGAAAAATGCGCATTTATAAGGTTCATCCGTAACTTCAGCGTTTGGTAGATTTTGATTACAACCGGCTGTTATGGTTATAAAACAGGGGTAGGCCCCACGAGTTGATTAGCTATATTTCCCGTATGTAATACAAACTTATTGGGGGTTGCGACTGGAAATTGAAAACGTAAATTCTTGGTTGTCGGCTATCTCAGTCTTAATCAGCGAACGTTTTAATTTATTTTGCCCGACGTTTCAGCCATTTGTTGTGGCCTTTTTCAAGGGAAAAATTATCAATCGTTTTTGTCCTTATTGATTTAGCTGTTCTGCGTGTCGAGTATTCATAATTTTACTTATTTGTACTAATTTTGGAAACAGATAATATTGGTCACTTGGTCACAGTTATAATTACAATCACAAACGGTGTAATACAAACTATTATAGTGTACGAGTTGGCTCTCGGTAATAGTTTTGGAAATTTGGTTTTGTATGATTTGGAAAATCATACAAAATTACAACGAAAACAGCGAAAAACGGTTTTATCGATTTTCTTGAGAAAAACACATAAAATATAATTGAAGCAGCATTTTTATTAATTTTCTAAGATTTCGACCGGAGAAAAGTATCCTAAAACGAATAGTTCGTCCAAAACGAGGGTGGCACGTGAAGTACGAATTTGGACAAATTCACCCCAGTTCCCTTAGTTAATGCATAAACAGTTTAACTGACATGGTCGACATTGCACCGTTTTTCAAGCTGCAATATTTGCTCTTATATGTGAGGTGCACTCAGAAGATCAACAGTACATAATGCCACTCACAGACGTATCTGTAAGATTTTTGTGGAGAATCCCTTGCATGATTTTCTGATGAAATCCACAAATACATTTCTGTGAGAATTTATTGTACAATTTTACAATTTATAGAAGATTGCCTAGAAAAATTTCTGAAGGAATCCCTGTATCATATTTCGGAGAATTTTTTTCCTGGATACACTCCCAGAGAAATTTTAGAACAGATTCGAGAAGGAGTTTCTGAAGGAAATCAAGAAATTTGATGGTGAGTATTTTTTTTTTAATCCGGAGGAAGCTTCTTCTTCTTCTTCTTCTTCTTGGCGTTACGTCTTCACTGGGACAACGCCTGCTTCTCAGCTTAATGTTCTTGTGAGCACTTCCACAGTTATTAACTGAGAGCTTTCTTTGCCAAAGTTGCCATTTTCGCAATCGTATATGGTGTGGAAGGTACGATGTAGAGTATCAGGGACGTCAAGGAAATTTCCAGTATGAAAAGATCCTGGACCAACTGGGAATCGAACCCAGACACCTTCAGCATAGCTTTGCTTTGTAGCCGTGGACACTAACCACACGGCTAAGGAAGGCCCCTGCAGTTATTTATGAAGAAGCTCTACAGTAAATTTATTAAACAAATACTGGATTTATCTGTAATGTTAATCTTTGGAGGAATTTCTGAAGTAATTTCTCAAATAGTCCACGAAAGAATCTTTGGAGGATTTTCTGAAGGAGAACTGTAATTTTTCTTTAAAAATTTCTGGTGTAATTTCTGCAGAAAATGCTGGATGTCACTTAAAAAAGTTCTGGAGGAATACGGAATATTTCCAAAAGGAATCCATGGAGGTTATGTATAAGTGGAGTTTCTTAAGAGTAAAACCACTGAAATAATAAATGAAGGAATCCCTGGAAGATGTTTTGGAGGAATCCCCTAAGAATTTTCAGGAAGAATTCCTGAAGGAGGAATACCTTGAGGAATTTGTTGGGGAATTTTGAAAGGATTTTCTATAGAAATCTCTGGATTATTTATCTTAATAAAACCCTGGTAAATTTACTGAAGGAATCTCTCGAAGATTTTTTTTAGGAATCTCTGCAAAAATTACTGACAGAAATGCTGGAGATTTTTCATGAAGAAATTATTGATAGAATTTGTGGATACATTCGTGATGTCATATCTGGGAGAAATTCTATAATTCTAATATCTGATGGTCACTCTTGGTAGAACTTCCTAAGGAAATCCAGGCGTAATTTTTGCAGCAAATTCTGGAGGAATCCCTGGAGAAATACTTGGAGGAATTCCTGAAGTTATTTCCGGAAGAATTTGTGGAAGAATTCCTGGTTGAATTTTTTGCCAAATTTCTAAAACAGGAAAACCTTTAGGAATTCTTAAAAGAACTTGTACTTGTGGAACTTGTGGATTATTTTATGGAAAATTTCACAAGAACCCCCCCCTCTGCTGGAATCTCTAAAAAAAATCTTAGGAGCATTTCCTGGTAATCCCTGGTTGGATTTCTGAATGAATCGCTTAAAAAATTCCTGGAGGATGTTCCGAATGAATTCCTGGTGGAATTTTAAAAAGATTTTCTGAAAGAGGAATATCTTGAGTAATTTGTTAGGGATTTTTTGTTACCTTCTGGAGAAGTCGCTGAGACAATTTCTGGAGGAATCCGTGTAGAATTTTCTTGAGTAATCCCTAGTGAAATTATTGGAAGTATTCTTGAAGGAATTGCTGAAAGAATCCTTGGATAAGATTCTGTATAGCGATTCGTGGAGGATTTTATTTATTATTTCCTGGTTAGATCTCTATACATATTACTGGGAAAATTCGTAGAGAGTTTCTTTTTTTTATTCTGGAGTAATTTCTAGGGGCGTTCCTAGAAGCATCTCAAAACTCAATAATAAATTCCACTGTTGCCTTCAGGAATACCCTCAGTAAACAATTTAGATCCAACTGTGGTAATGAACGACTTGGTTACTTTCTTGATTCATTTGACACTTTTGGGGTTTTATCAGCCGAATTGTCTGAAATCAAAGTCCCTACATGTTTCCAACCATCATATACCGGTGTTTGATGATGATTGGCAAATTGTTCCAGCTTGTTGAAGAGCAACTGTTTGATTGAAATCCGATGGTTTTTTCTACTGCATCGCATTCACACAACAATCTAAAATATCCTCCATTCCATTATTACTTCTGTAGTATTAGAGCAGAGATCACTCGAAATATGATAAATAGTGTTGGTGCAACAAAATCTGACCGTCCGTCAAGCGCAACGTATTTTGACAGCTACTAAAGGTAAGCTGCATTTTTGTCTATCTTACACGAATACACTCACACAGATAAAATAGTTATGAAAATCCGTCAGATTTGTACTGAAATCGGAATATAAATTCAATTAATTCAATTGGTTTGTTTAGAAGCATCCATCTTTTTTACATAGCATGATTCTACGTCAAAAATTGAGCCAGAATCCAAAATTTCATAATGTTTCGTGCCCTGGAACTATTTTTTAAATAAATTTGAAGTTAGTATGGAAATCGCTTTTGAATCATTGCTCGGCAAATGTTACTACGGGACGAGCTGTTATTATGTAAATTGAAATCTCATTGAGTCTACAGATTTAAATCTTCATTAATCATTTATAACGTCAAAATTATGATACTGAAGCGCTATCAAATTGTATTATACTAAGACAATTGTAATCTTTCGATCAAGCTACGAAAACTTTTTCAGTGCCAGTTTTCACCGGTTTGAAACTAGAAAAGCGCTTGAATTTCACAATCAAAATGTCGAATTGTCATGTTCCGACATGCAGGAGCAAATTATATTCCAAGAAACCCTAAAACAGAACGATATAAACCGGTTACATTCCATAGAGTTCCAACGATTAATGTTCAGAGAAACCGATGACTAACATTTTTGGGCTAAAACGTGAAAACAAATACCAATAATCTTTTCGTATGTTCCAAACACTTCCGAGAATGGGATAGCAGGACATAATAGCGGAAGAAAATACAGAGAATCCTGATGTAAGTTTTGAACAACTATCGAAAGTTCAAATTAAACTGAACAATAAACAACAAGCAAATCCACCTTGTGTATTTATTTTATTATACCTATCTGAAATATCGAAAGGGTCTATCGAAAATGTTCCAAAAACACTGTTGTAAAGCTTTAAACTTTTCAGTATACTTAACTGAAAACCGACCGAAATGTCACACTCACTCCTTTGTATTTGGGCCCCTCATGTGAACAAGACGTTCGGTCAAATTTCCCAAATTATATCAGATTCAACTTATGCGTTCCGTAAAATAAGGCCTTTCTCTGTACATATAGTAAATATATTCTTGTATATAAAATTAAAAAAAAAACAACTTGCAATTACAATTACAAGATTACAAGTTATTTCTGATGGAGGTAATGGGTTGTGATGAGTAACATGAAAAATACTCCTCATAAATAGAACAAATGCATTAAATGACCTCCCAATCGGATACGTAAAAAAATATTCTGCTAAGTTATCGATATTTTGTTATCCTAAATACCTAAATTTACTTAAATTGCATTAAAATATAACAAATGTCATACAAATCCGGAAAAAGTTCATAACTATCTACTAATACCACGACTGTGCATCGTGAATAGCATACCTTCTATATACTGTCAATATACTTAGCGTCAAGCGGTCGTTCGAACATGAATTGGTCTAACTTGGGGCGAAGCCAATTATGTTGATAAAAAAAGACTGAGCATGTGTGGGGTGCAATAAGGGAATATACTGCTGTTCAGATAGTCAGGCAACTAACAATCTCTCTTGCTTCAGCGAATTCGAGGTTGAAGCCAGCTATTCCATGTCAGTCAACTCTGTAAACCTGGCATGGGTACCTAGCCATTCTTCCATCGTTGGGAATGAATTGAATGGTGAGTTAGCTCGCAATGGAGCATCGTAATACTTTATTGGTCCTGAGCCAGGTATATCATTTTCCAACTGTTGGGTGAAACTTCAGATCAATTCTTGGGCGGCAACTTAGCACGAGCAACATTGGAATAGTTTACAGTGGTGTCGTCAAAAAACAATATACATTACTGAGCCACATCCAAGGGTGGCGAAGCATTTAACAAATCTGTCAAAGAAAACTGACCACTGCCGACTCAACTATCACATGACAAATATTCAGCGTGCTGACTCATTTGTGTGTGATAACTGTGATTCCGATTATGGAACCTGATTTGTATTTGTCCAGTTTTTGCGCAGCTGCAATTCCAATTACTTGAACTAGTAGTGATTCCAGAAGACTGAATCTTACGGATACTCTGTTATTTTTAATCGTTTTTAGGCACTGTTCGTACCCATTGTGGTATGGAGATACTTGCTCTTATTTCGCTTATACGATTTTCCCTCTAAAAGGGACCCCTATTTTCCTCCCATCTTTACTCTTCCTTTCTTTTCCAGGTTAAATATGACAATAGGTTCCGAAAGCTCTGTCCCAATTTTAGTGCAAAACGCATAAGTTCAGGCAAAAAAAATATATTTGCTCTTTTTTTAAATATTTTCTATTTGTTTTAGTCCAAAAAACATTTTTTTACGTTATTTTAGCTTTTGTCACACTCTTTGGCTTAAACTCAAATGTTGGGTGTATTTTGTTTTCCGTGTCCCTTCCGAAATGTCAGATAGGAACAACCCCAGTGAAAAGATGAAATAAATAAATAAAAATGAGCCCCTGTAGTGTTTTTGTCGACTAAGCGAACGTCAAACATGATAAACAGTGTCAAGGTTCATTTATGGACCCAATGTTTAAATTAAAGTTCAAATATGATATAGCCGTTATTTGAGCGGGAAAAATTGCTAAATTAGTGGCAGCAATATGCTCTTTCGTGTTAATAAATAAAAACAAGATTTCATTAAACATTTTAGGACCCTATTGCACAAATCCCCCAATTGGCGGGGGACGTACCTCTGAAGCCGACTTTCTTATACTTGATGACTGTTAATTTTCAATCAGTTTCCATCCGCTGAGGATGAGTCACACATGGTGGATTTGAACTGCAGATTTCGGAATGTAAATCTGTGCAGCATCGAAAGCAATCTCTGCTCAAAAAAGGTCATTCCTTTCGACGATGAATAAATAAAGATTAGCACGACCCAAAGGAATAGGAACAGTTTGCTACAAACATTACTTACCAGCATCGAAACACATAAAAAGAGAATCGTTCAAACAATACGCGCGCAGATCTTTTATAACAATAGAGATTATCTCTATTGAATGGAGGAAAAGCCTTCTTTTGTCGCAGTCTGGCTCATTTCGTTCCACCCAGGGCTTCGGGCAAACTGCTTGCTATCGGAGCCGCTGACTGCTGCCTGCTGGTTGCTGTTACTGGCATGCATCATTAAACCATTCATTTCCAATTCCGATTCGAAATAAATGAACCCTGAAAAAACCTCGCGGAACATTACTAAAGGACCTATGTACGAATGAGAGATTCTCTCCTCTCTCGTTCTCTTTTCATTATAACAGTGGAATACTAAAGATTTTGGGAAGTTTTTCACCATAGATCGAAAGTCAATTTCCTTGACTAGCTTTTCATACAAAAAACGCAACAGAAGAGGTTAATGTGACTCAGTTATTAATGAAAGAGAAAGTAAACAAAGAGAGCCTCTCAATGTTAGATAGGTCCTTTAGTAATGTTCCGCGAGAAACGAGGCGACCGTTAGCCGTTAGCGAGCGAGGAGCACAATAAGGAACATATTTTCCGCTTATTGTTGGTTTGAAAGGCGCTGCTCCGGCAGGAACAATTCAATTGGCCGGATTCTTCTATTGTGTCCTTGGGGGTATGCTGGTTGAGTATGCCCAAAATAATTGGTAGTACTTACTGTTAGGTCACATGCAAGGGTTTAAAAACTAATTCAATGGCACTGCACTCCAACATTATTTCATTTGACAACAAGATTCTTGGTGAAATCATTTCACAATTTATTTTTTTAATTCTCGATGCCCACTTTTCTTGAATCTTGTCAAAACCTCCATAGTTCGTTTTCGTGAATGATACCAAAAGTTGCTTTCTTCAAAATTCTTTCATTATTTAGATCACTTTAGAGGAAGTTATCATCTTGAGAATATCTTTTCGACGATAACCAGGTTTAACAATCTTTTTCATTTTGATTTATTATCCTGGGGGAAATTCAAATTATTTATTTATTTCAATTTTGAACTCTTACGGCAACTTGAGATTTTTTATTTATGGCAGCTTGGGAGGCCTTTCAAGACGACCTTGAACAAAAGTTCATTTTTTTCGTCATAAGTAGATATCTACTAGATAAATGTTCCTCTTCTCTTAAAGACGTGTGAGAAGAAGTTCGCGATCTTTAGGAGTTTGCGGCAAAACGCGACAGTCTCATTTCTTTGCGATTTTGAAGAAACTTTGATTTTCCTAATGGATCACAAGTCCTGTCTTAATCCACCAAATTCGAATATACTGTCCATGGCTGGCGGCCCCCTTTGTTTTCTCACTTGAATCGAAGAGTCTGGGCTAGAGGTTTGCTTTGATTGGCTGCTCGGAAAATTTGTTTATTTCATCGAGCTCATTGCCTATGTTAATACAATTTTCTTCATTATCTATTTCATTCTTGTAGGGTAAATGTTCCAATAGTGGAGGTACTAAGCACGGTTCAACTTCATTCAACCCCTCAAAATTCAAGTAGCACAATGATTGTATTGTTGTAACGGGAAGTAACGACCATTAACTTAATGTGAAAACTGATTTCATCGCAGTAGCCATCGGGATGTCATTGAAAAATAATACCTCCACTATTGGTACACTGTTCCTTTAGTTGAGGTAAAATTTTAATTTGTGTTCCTTTAGTTGCGGTATCCGTTATTTTCTTATGGGATCCTCCATTATAGGAACACTCTACCGCAACTATTGGTACAAGTGAGAAAATTTTAAGCATTTTGTGTGGTATATGATCAATTTTGAAGCAATTCGAACGATGTTTTCAGCTATTTCGTGTATCAATAAAAGCCAATACGTCGATTGGAAGTGCCGGATCTACTGCTAATTCGATTAAATCAGTGGAAACGGCACTACCGCAACTATAGGAACACTCACAACTAATGGATCTTTTACCCTAATTCCGGAAAATGTACTTCTTTGGAAGAATGTTGTAAATTCAGACTATCACCCCTCCTTTTTTTCTTGGCAGCAGTGGTAGTCAGTGAATAGTTAGAAATTACCTTCTAAGAGGTTTCTTCCAAGACGGTGTCCAACGAAAAATCGGTTGTTAACCCTCTAAGACCCAACCCCGCCTTTAGACGTGGATACTATGGAATTTTGTGTATATTTTCGTAGCTTGAAAATGAAAATGATTTTAGTTTTGGCTCAAACCCGCATATAAGAAAAGTTTTTTTTTGTGATTTTTGAAACTTTTTTGTATTTTTCAAAATTGTTTGAAAAATTGTATTCTTATATAACAAATGCCTTGGGTGCATTTAACGTGTAATATAAAAAATCGTATCTTTTATATTTTTCTACGATAAACTTCTCACAGAAGAAGAGTTTGGTGGTATTAAAATAATTTCAAACCTCTTTTTCCGTTAATTACACGGAAAATAATAAAATTATAACAAAAATAACATTAAAATTCAATATTTTTAAAAGTACCGTAAAAACTTGAACTTTATTATTCCCAAAATCAGTAACTAGAAGAGGCTTCAAGAAAAAATGATGAAGGATAGAGATGTTCAAAAATAAAAATTATAAAAATCAAAAAACCAAAATTCATAGATTTGCGAACATAAATAAATCCTTGCCCAAAACGTGTTTAGAAAGATTTTAGATAACTAAAAATGATATTTAGATCAAAAATAAAATAAGGGTTTTTTTTGCATTAAATTCATGTTTATTTAAATATTTGTTTAACACAGAAATTTGCCTAACATTTCAAGAGACCAAAGTGGTCATTCAGTTTCGTTGAATAAATTTGCTTTTGCTCTGGTCATTTAATTGGTTTTACCCTGGGAGGGAGGCACCGATATTACACACGAAATATGACACAAAGTTATTTTGAATTGCAAGAAAACTCCAGCTTGCCAACGACAATCAAGGCAGACTTGATGAAAATCGCTAGTTTGCTTTTGTCGTGTTCCTTCGATCGTTCTGGACAAACATGGGAAAAGGGTCAAAGTTTTCTATGCATTTAATTTTCATTTTTATTGGAAAAAGTTAAATGATGCGTATTAGAATACTTTATATTCAATCAGGATAAAAGGTGCTATTGTGACATTACTTGCGAATAAGCATGAATAGCTTTTCAATCGATTTTTTGACACATTTGATGAAATGCAATAATATGTTTTAATCAATTACGCGCTTTTATCATGTTTGTCCATTGTTTTAGATCTGGGCTCACAGTGACAGTTCGTGACAGCAGAATCTCGGCTCACCTTGACGTACATAAATTTCGTATTGGTTTCTCCCTCCCAGGTTTTACCCTAGTAAAATTAATTGGCCTTTTAGGCTCTGGTAGTTAAAAAAAAAAAACAAAAAACCTAACTCTATTTGCAAGACTACTAATAAAAATTTGATAACCTAGGGGGAACGAGGTCCCGGATGACCTGCTGGCCAGATTGTTGGCAACGCGCCCTGTACCTATCGATCGAGTCACCGAAGCGCTCCTCAAGTGTTTTGATCTCGGCCAGACGGTGGACCTCGGTTGTCCTCATTCTCGGAGGACTGTTGAGGATCATCCGGAGGAATTTATTCTGGGTCCTCTGGAGCCTCATTCGATGACCGGAAGAATGGCCTGTTTGTAAACAGCAAGCTTGTTCTTCATAGACAAGGTTGACTTACAGTTGATCAGTGGGTAAAGTGCTTTAAGCAAGATGTTGTATTTGGTGACCGTTTTGTCAACCTGTTGTCTGAAGAGAAGCTTGCTGTCTAACCTTAAACTAAGGTAGTCAGCTACATCAGACCATTCCACTGTTGATCCACCGAGAGTGATTTTACAATCCTCAGCCGGAACAAGTTTAAGGGATTTGAAATAGGGGAAGAGGATGACCTGGGTCTTCGCCGCGTTGATACTGGTCTTGCAGATGTTCTAATAATCTGACAAGACATTCAGGCCTCCCTGGAGTCGAGATGTTAACGCTCTCGTGAATCTGCCACTGTAGACGACTGAGGTGTATGTAATGTGTAATTTTTGATGATTTTCAATAAATAGGTGGGAGGATTGTATCGGTGCAGCTTGTACACCAGGCCGTCATGCCAGACGTTGTCGAATGCTTTTTCAACATCAAGCAACGCCATGGCGGAGGATTTGGCGAGGGACTTGTTCCGCCTGAGAATGTTGGTTACTCGAGTCAGTTGGTGCACGGTTGAACGACCGCGTCAAAAACCAAACTATTCCTCGAGTAAGATGTTGTTTTTATCAGCTGCTGAAAGCAGCCGTCTGTTGATCGCTTTTTCAAAAAGCTTTGATAACCCTGATAGAAGACTGATAGCTTTGGGGGGAGGAAGGATCCTTCCCAGGTTACCAGATGGGGATGACTTTTGCTGACTTCCACGACGAGGGGAAGTAGATGTTGATAGAATTGGAGACTCAATTGCTTGAGCTCCAAGTTCAGGATGTTGTCGAAACCTGGGGCCTTCATGTTTTTAGATGTTTTGACATAGGCCAGCAATTCGTCAGCTGTGATCTCCAACTCCTCCGAGAAGTCGTTGGGAGATCGGTGTAGGTTAGCTGCGTGTTCTGAGACAGCAGCTTCGTGTGGGCTAGGAATGTCTAGCCCTAGATTGTGTGAGCTGACGAAATGCCAACCTATCTCAGCAGCCTTCTCCGCAGGGGTTATCAAGCGATCCTTAGAGTCGGTGTTGTCTAATGGGATCAACGGTGGAATTAGTCTGGGTTTGGTTTTTAAAAGTTTGGTCATCTTCCAGAATGACCTGGAACAATCTGGGAGAGAGCGGATTTTTTTTTGGAAAAATTATCGTTCCTGCGGTCCATAATTCTGGCCTTGATTATTTTGGATATGCGATTAACCTCGCTTTTTAACATGGGCAGACCAATGCGTTGGTGTTACGTAAACGAATGAGATCTTTGGTAACACGATCGATAGGAAGGGTGTTGCTTACCCGATCAGATGTCTTCAGTGGACGCCAGAGGAGCCTCATACCGGGAATAGACCTCAGTCGACATGGTGGTAGTTCCGCCGGGTGACCCGATGCCGATTGACCAGGGAACCAACTTCTGCCACCACCGGGTAGTAGTCCGATCTGAGGTCCTGATGAACGACCGGTTGGGAGATGTTGTCATCCATGTTGGTCAGGGAGACATCGATGGTTGAGTGGGCCCCGGACCGGCTCAGGCGGGTGGGTGAATTCGGGATCAGCATGGTGTAGTGGCCTTCCCCCAGGCCCTGTTGTAGGATGTGGCCATTCCTGTTTCGCCGGGGGTTTCCCATGTCTCGTGCCTTGCGTCCAGGTCGCCAGCCAGAAAGAACTGCCCCTGCCACCGTGTCAGATTGGTGATGTATTGCATTAGGGCCGCCGATGTTCCCTCGTTGATGGTAGCTTGCTTCGGGCAGTACGCCGCGATGATCTTGATTGGGCCGATGGAGGTTTCCACCAGAACACCTACTGCCTCGATGACTTGGAGCTGGAAGCTCGGCAGGGTGCAGTTTATGTTCCTCCGCAGAGCAATTGCAACGCCTCCTCCTTCAGTGCCGCACCGGTCAAGCCGCACAAGCCGGAAGTCGGGGATGAAGACGTTAACTTCCGGTATGAGGTGCGTCGTAGGGAGCAAGCGTTCCAATTGGCGATCCTGGTCTTGGCCTCACGGGCCATATTTTGCGAGGAAGGCAAATACCACCGAGTTGGCGGCGTTGATTTGTTCCGACTTTGAACGGCAAAAATTTGGATATTAGAGGGTTAAGGGATCAATAAGTACAAAAAGTAGCACTGAAAAGTACTGTTTTATTGCCTAACTGCTCATAAAAGCAACACCTTTTTTCAGGGCAACGTTCATGTTTTGTATGAGAAGACAAACTTCAAACTTTAGCGCTATTTTATCAATGCCTACATTTCGATATGGGATTCTGGATAACGTTGTGTGATCAATCATAATAAAACTCAAATGAATTTCGTGATGCAAGGCTCGATGCAGATAAGTAGGCCGTCCAATTATTAGTTTGACAGAAAGCAGTCGCTGAAAAATAGCAAAATTCTAGACTAATATTTGAAAACACCGTATATCGAACGTATAAAAACGTGATTTTGTCAGGAAATAATGAATTTCGTTAAGGCATTTTCGTTGCACTCAAAATTGGGTTTGATATACCAAAAACTTTCATGATCATTATAGGATTTGAACAGGCAGAGTCCTGATCGTGAAGGGAAACTTACATTGAGCAGATGAAGAAAAAGTATGTCTCATGCAGCGCAACCTATTGGATTATTTATAAGATCGTCCATTTGCGTTAATAGTTACTACCAACGATCCCACACCAGAGAATGCGATTTGAATTCAATAAAATTGATGGCCATTAAATTACCATATCCGAACTCGGTAGAAATATGTTTTGAGAGGTGGGCAACTTACGGTTTTTATTCGTCCATTGCAATGCTTTCTGCTGTTTCATGGTGAATTGCCCAGAATCATAAGTTACCCAAAGGCAAAGCGCATGTGACTGATTGCCATGATCCTATACCAAAGAACCGGGAATGACAAACATAGAGCGAGAAACATGTTCAGTTCACCCTAGTTTATTTTATTTTTTGTTATTCTTCTCAGTGCAAATTTATGACTCTCCCATCGGGCCATGGCATGCTATGCGCTAGTCTCGGACGGAAACGCGCCCAACCAGTGCAACATTTGGCTACTATGATCATCGTCGTATTCTCGGTCTCTGCCTGCACCACATAAAAGCACCACTGCAGCCGGATTGCGCGAGCCTAACTGCCCCGAATACGCCATTAAAAAACGAATAAATTAACTAAATTATCATACACTTCTGATTATATTTCATAAAGCGTAATTATGAATGAAAAATAACTACTGCCGAACGCCGAGCCAAACTGCGGGGAAGATTTTTTGTCGATATGTTTTATGTCTGGGCGCTCTCGAGCTACATTGCGCCGGGAGCCGAAAAATGGTTAGAAATCGTTATTAGTGCAATTATAGCAATCGTGGAAGCCACCACATGCGGGCGCCCGAAAGGTTATCAGGTTGCTCTTAGCGTTTCTTTTTTAGATTGGTATTGGTCGTTTCAATGAAATTTGGTAACACTATCCTACTTATTTTAAGATGTTTCAAATTTAGAACGGTTTAACTATTTAGACTTTGTTCTATACATATTCAATGTACGGATCTCAGTATTTCTGTTCAGTTGTATCATAAAAGTAATGTAAAAAGCAAAATAGGTTGCAAAAGATTTTTCAGAGTTTTCAGGTATTCAAAAATGTTCTGGAATTTCTATGTTAGAATGTAGGTATATCCATAAAGTATGAGTAAGAATTTTCTATTCTTTTTAACAGACACATAGACTGTACATGTAAATAGGTGCTATTCCGTGATTGATCAGAATTGGTAATAATTGCACTTCGATGAAAATAAATAAGGAATGGGACATTCCGTTTATTCACGCAGTGCACATTTCAGCAGAAAAAGTTATCGCGATTAGATTTTTTTTTTATAGAAAAGTGCAGATGGGAATATTTAAAAAAGGTGAATGAATCAATTCGATAAGCGAACATGTATCCACTAATTCTCATTCTTGCTTCAGCCACTTCCCCGTCTTGTCGATGGAACAAATTCACTTCAACCATCCTCACAAAGGTAGGTACTTTGAGATTCCTCCGGCGCCGAATGAAAAACCATCATCAAGCGAGTTAAGACCCCTCGGCGCTAATTCAATAGTTGCGCCCATTATGCTCGTCGAGCACCGCGTCTGATCTATTCAGTTTATTAGCTCCTCTCGGTCGGTCCAGAAGAAGAGGCAGTAAATTAAATATTTGAAAAACTTCTTTCCGTTCCAGGGAAGTCTCACACCGGCAGATTGTTTCGCGACGCAGAGTCGGCCCCTCTCCTATAGGGATGTACAGCAAGGCGTTAATTTTCTCATGAAGGGAATAAAAAAAAATCATTTATGGCCTGCAACTACCGACCGAACCCAATGCCGTCGACATTTCTTTTGTACAAATACCTATCTACAAAATTCTCTCTTCGTATCCTCATTAGCACCGTGATGTGATATTCCTTTAGATGGGTCATCCACTCGGTTGGCCACCGGCATAGAAGAACTTGCAAACTTTGAGGGGAGTGCATCAAAGGAGAAGCGAGACTCAAACTCAATGCTGGGAGTTAATCTGTTTATTGTGGTACCCGAGCGTCGTCGGTTTTTCTCCTTTGAAGCTGGTGCATGACAAGAAGGTATATGTACATATTGGTTGGGGATTTTCTTACTCAACCTGTCTCTTTTTTAGTTTTTCGAGGTTTATTTTTGCCGATCCGTTTCAACCAGCTATTAATTTGATTTTGTTCTATACAACGTTATTTTTCTGATTTACTATCGGCAATTAAAGGCGCATTGCTTATGGAAACTCTTTTTTTATTATTTGATGATTTTTAGTTAATTACTTTTGATAACTCCATGGAAAGCGATTCATGCAGTTTGTAAAAAAAAGCTGAACAAATTTACCTTCCATATACCAATCAGACAACTTGAGAAGTTTTGCTAGGGAATTTGGGTGAAATTGTCTGGATCAACTAACTCAAGCCGCTAGATTTCCATGTACAGCATTCGGAGTTATTCATCTTTGCTTGATTTCTTTGCTACGGCCCACACTGGGGCAGAATCGAAAAAACGCGGAAACAACTTGTAAATTTTCGGACTCAAGAGATAGAAAAATCTGCGAAAATGATCCTTTCAATGAGGCCGATGTTTTCAGATACAGTCATATTTTTTGTGTTATTCGCATCAATGGCTCAAAATTCGTTTCGCTCAAATGGAATTTTAGGTGTGTAGTTTCTTCGGCAAAGTTGTTCATTGTTTTATGCTGAAAATTATTGCTGGAGACGTCAAATTTCCAAGGCGTACTATTTTTTAAATATAGACAATATTTAAGAAAATGGTGCTTAAAAACGTAATTTTTGAGTTTTGCTTGTATTTTTCCAATTAAAATGTCATATATCGTCGATAACTATGTCATTTATTGGCATAAAGCAGATCTGCTAAAAAAATTATGGTAAAAATAAAATTTTGTTTGATTTTTTAAAGAATATTTCCAAGAAACATGGATACACCCGATTCTGTTTTTACACGGCCGTGCAAAAAAAGTTTCCATACATTTTTTCCGACAAAACCTTATTTTTGCATGAAACGTCGAGAAATTGTGTTACTTTTTTTGCACGGTTTTTGGAATTTTGAACTGAAAACTTTTTTTGCACGGTACGCATCCCCCGTGCAAAAACAGAATCGGGTGTATTGCGAATAGGCCATTCATGCGATCGGGCAAGTTCGGGCAGGTGTTTTCATCGCCATTCACGTACGAAAGGTTAGAGCATTATTGTCTATTATTTTCTAGGATATGATATTTAATATATTTTTTCTATGCGATCTGGAATTGTGCTAAGCATATAAAACGGTTCAAAAGTTTGAATCAAAACTATTTTACATCACAATGTAGCAGTTTTCCAATGAGAACAAAAGTTCAAAATAATAATGAACATTCTTGCGGATCACTGATAGCTACATTTACTCAAATATGTGTTATATACATTGCCTATACATTGCTCTATTCACAAAAATGCCCTAAGCGCCAGACTCATTATATCCAACCATTTCGGTCGAATGATAATTTAGATATGTATATGATTTCTTCGGCAAATTTGATCGTTATTTTATGCTGACATCAATTGGTGAAGATGTCAAATTTCCAAAGCCTACTATTTTTGAAAAACTGATAAAATTGTTTTTAGTACTATATTTGGTTTTCCCGTACTACGCTCGGTATTGCGGGGAAATTTAAAAATTAGGATAGGCTCGCGGAAATAACGCGCACAGAGCTATCTCCGCACAGAACAAAATTCACAAAGTGTGCTTTGCGTGCTGTTTGATAGAAACATCATCAAATTAGTCATTACCAGGGTGTCCTCTCCTGTCACATCGCAGATTCCCAATAAATAGTGCATAAGAAATATTGCCGTCGGAACGTTTCAAAGATTTGCAATGCTGTTGATACAGATTTTCCTCGATAAGGGATGTTGTTTAATATCGCATAATTCCCGTAAATGGCAGCCCGTATCTAATTTCGAGTGATTCGCTCCAGTGTAAGAAGAACAACCAAATCGCATCGTGCTGAATTTCTATGGACGCGGTTCTGAATGAGTGGATGGTACGTATTCCAAACCTTTCCAGACCTTATCAAACAGAATAAGTGCGCTTCACAGCAGCTGTAATTGGGTCAGCATGCCGTTTGCGAGACATGCGAGACATAGTAATGTTTCAGTTCCCATAGCATGCAATATACAATCGTAACGATCATCCTCAAGATTTCTCAATGTCATCAATCAAACCAAACAATTAACAACCTAGTAACGAGCATAGCTGTCTTTGATTTTTTGCCTGGAAAATTTCCTGATCGATGTAGATGAATTTTCCAGGAATCAAAATTTTTCTTGCAACGCGTAATACCAAGTTTGGCAAACTTGTGTTACACTTGCACTTGTTTGTTTGTTACAACCTCAGTATTTTATATGTTTGTATATTACCTCACCTGTCATCAGATTTAAGGCAAATGCAAGCGAAATGATCGTCTTTATTTCGTATTTGGCTAGAGTGAATGAATATGTGCATTACGATAAGTTTGCGTTTTGGAATCATTGGCGGAAATCCCATATGCTACGAGTACTTCATGCGCGTGGTATGATTAACTGTCCAACAGAGGGAAAGCTGTACAAGGTTTGACATAGTTAACCGCAAGAATATTCATCATTATTTGGGACTTTTTTCATTGAAAACTTCTTCTTTAAGCCTGTATTTAGCTTTGCAAACTTCCAGATAACATTTAAAAAATATATTAAATATTATGCCCTTGGCAAAAATGGACATTAATGCCCTGCCCTGGATAGCGATAAAAACACCTGCCCGAACTTGACTGATCGCAAGAATAGCCTATACACCTTAATAACCCTGTTTTTTATTGAAACTTCTGTAAAATAATCAAACAAACAAACAGCTCTGTTTCATGCCAATAAACTACATATTCATTGGTATTAAAACTGAAAAAATACAAGTAATACTTACATATTAAAACAAATATTTTGAACAAAATTTCTTAAAATTTTGTCAGCTTTTCAAGAATAGTTGGCTTTGGGAATTTGACATCTTTAGTTATTATTTTCAGCATAAAATAATGATCAACTTTTCAGAAGAAATCATATACCTACCTGAATATCCAATCGACCGAAATGGATTGACATAATTAATCTGGCGCTTAGGGCATTTTTGCGAATAGAAAATACATAAGCAATATATGTTACAAATATTTAAGTAAATTTAGCCACCAGCAAACCGCAAGAATGTTCATTATTATTTTGAACTTTTGTTTTCATTGGAAAACCGCTATATTATGATGCAGAATAATTATGAATCTTTTTAGAAGCATGGCATACTTCCAGATCGCATAGAAAAAAATATATTAAATATCATATCCTAGAAAATAATAGACAATAATGCTCTTACCCTTCGTAAGTGGATGGCGATTAAAACACCTGCCCGAACTTGCTCGATCGCAAGAATGGCCTATACGCAATATCCCTGTTTTTTTGGAAATATTCTTTGAAAAATCGAACAAAACTTTATTTTTACCATCAACTTTTTACCAGACTTGCTCTGCCGTGAATCGCAAGTCTGTCCCATCTGCATTTTCGTCAAAATTGAGTTGAGTTCAGTTTTCAACAGATTTTCTTATGCTCTTTCAGCTGCCCAAATGAGATCATAAGATTTGTTCGGAAGAATTGGGAAAAAAAACCGCAAGTCAATTTGTAAAATAATGAAAAGTAACCGCATATCAGTTCCGCACCGTGTAACATAAAAATGATCCGTGTTTTGATCAACTTTTAATTTTTGTCAGAAAGATATCGTAGAAAAAAGCAAATTGTGAAATCTTCATTTAGATTTGAACATGTTCCAATCCTCTGGAGTTTTTTGAATATTCGTATGGAAAACGAGTTTGGAAACTTCACACCCCATTTTCTCAATGCCTACTTTTTACAGATGAGACTGACTTGCGATTAAACGGCAGTGCTTTATGCCAATAATATACATATCATAGACGATATATGGCTTTTTTTTTGAAAAAAAAATACACGCAAAACACAATTATTACGAAAATACCTGAAGGTCGTAGACATAAAAGTCAATTTGGACAAATTGAGATGTAAGATTGTGAAAAATAACAATCTATATAAATAATCTGTGGCGTAGTTGGTTAACGCGCCCAGTCTAGCGTATTGGGAGTCGTGGGATCGAAGCCCACCAGAACGATTCTATTATTTTTCACAATCTTACATCTCAATTTGTCCAAATTGACTTTTGTGTCTACGACCTTCAGGTATATTCAAAACACCGTCGGCTGGTTAAGCCGTAATAGACATGACAACCCTAGTTGAGACAATTATTACGGTTTTAAGTACCATATTCTTAAAAATTGTCTACATATTAAAAATAGTAGGCGTTGGAAATTTGACGTCTTAAGCAATAATTTTCAGCATAAAACAACGAACAACTTATACACATAAAATGCTATTTGACCGAATTGGCATATGAGCCATTTATGTGAAAAACCCCAAAAAATTTGACTGTATCTCAAAACATCGGCCTCATGGAAAAAATAATTTTCGCTGAAGACACCAAACGTCTATCTCTTCATTCCGAAGATCTACATGTTGTTTCCGCATTTTTTCGATTCTTCCCCATTGTGCGGTCTCTGGCCGATGCCAACAAGTTTAATCATATGTTTAAGTGTTATATTATCTAATAAAGTTTACTAGAGCCCAATAAATTTTTCAGGATTATGTCGAAGATCTCTCAATAGTTTTTTTTTTTGTTTTGGAAATCCATTGTGGTTTTTAGAAAAAATCCTCAAAGGTTTCTTTCAAAGATCTTGTCAGCAACACATGTAGCAAAATAAATCCTGGAAATAATCAAAATCTAAGTTTCCTCATATACCCATAAATTTTCTTAAAAATCTCTCCAATAATTTCTGCAGAGATTCATTAAGAAATTCCTAGCAAGAGGTTTTAATAATTTGATTCTTCCAAGAATAATACTCTGAGTTTATCCAGGGTTTACTTAATGTGTATTTCCAAAGATTATTTGAGAATAACTTTGATGAATAATAAGTCAAGTCTAGTACACGACACTGAAGACGGTCTTACAGTTGAGGTCGAATTACAGGTATCTATCACAGGATACAAATTCTGACGGAATTAAATGGTACAGTCATTGGCGTAAATAGGGAGGGGCCAGGGGGGGCCTGGCCCCCCCGAATCATGGGCTTGGCCCCCCCCGAAATAAAATGGAGAAGAAATGAGAATATAGTTAAAACTAGTTTTTAGTATAAAACATGCACTTATGAAACTAAACGCGTTAAATGCATTTTGAATATAAATTTCTAAATGATCATTGTTTGACAGGCAATAGCAATATGTAATTTTAAAACGTCACATAGTGCCATACTGTTTCCTTTTTGCCCTTTCCCGATTTTGAAATTCATTGAAGCATGTTTTAGAATTAGCTGAACTGGCTTGATCTATTTGTAGTGGTATTATTAATTAGAAAACCAAAGTCTCTTCATATTTTAAAACTAGCTGCGATATTTTGTGATCAATTATCTAGAATGAATCGTTGCTACTAGGAAATGTTTGTGTATGAGAATTATGGTAAAATTTTACAAAAAAAATCTCAAAAATAAACAATGGTGCAGCAAGCGAACTATAGTTTCTTCACATTTTTCGCGAATCTTTAAATGTTTCATATTAAAATTTATTAGTCATTCGATGTATTTGTCTACAAAACGTCGGGAACAGATATGAACTGCTAGTAAGTTGACGACAGTGAAGCAGTTGCATTCAATAGTGACAGCTAAACTGTTAACATTGAAATTCCTTTACGTATAGTAAGATAGTGGCGGATTCGTATAAAAAACAACATCAAACCGTGTAAAGGCGTAGATTTCGCAAAATTTTTTTTTCAATTTTCAATTAACAAAAATGTTCTGAAGTGTTCAGATTGAAAAAATAATAAGACCATGTTACTATTTGTTTCTGTAGAACAAGCGTAAAACCTAGTTCATACTGAAGATTGTGATTAGACACGCTTTTAATTTTTCTATAAGTGTTTATAATATGACTTTTTTTATTATTTTTTCTTACGCAACATTTTTTGGCGTCTTACGTAGGTTATATGGTAATTATTTCAATTCTTTTTTGTCTTTGTAAACGAGATTTTTAACCCTGGGCTGGTTCATCTCGAGACCAACAGCTTTACTTCCCTTCCAAGTGAAGTCACCACTATAACTTTTTTAGTCATAAGTGACTATCACCGGGATGGGCTTCGATCCCAGGTCCTCGGTGTGTACGGTTAGCGGTTAGACTACACTAGGTCCGTCCCCACATCAATTCGGTTCAGGGAATTTTTTTTTCGTTTTAAATATATATGCATTCATGTACAATTTCTGTTATTTGTAAGAAAAATATAAAAAAACTTGTTTCTAGAATAATGAGGAGATATCGATGATGTACTGCATTGTTTTTTATATGTTTTTATTGCAAGTATGAACAAATCTAGAAAGCCTAACTGCAATCATTTTTTTTAAGTGAAACTAACATTAGAATTTTATACGTGTAAAATCAAAATACATTCTTAAATTTGTCTTGGCTCAGTTTGCTTATTTTACCAAGTCCAATGAAGCAGCCGTTTGTTAGACGACCTTTACTAACATCTATGTCAATCTATTGTATGAAAACTTATTGTTTTCCAAGCATGAGCTCACGATTTTTAGTCAATATGTATTTCTCAGTCGTACATTTATATTTTAAGACCAGCCGGATTTATTTTTAGATTTTTAGTAGCCCAAAATTAAACATTACTAGAGAGACTGGGACAAAAGTGCGAGTGACCCAAGATTTTGTTTTTAAGATTTCTAGCTCGATTCAAATCAAAGCTAATAAAAACCATAGTGTTCAAGAATAGATTGAGATTTGGAAAAATTATGGCTATTTGTTGTTTTTTAACGTAAAAAATAAAATTTTTGGTCAAACTTTCATTGCATGGAAATGAATAAGGATAAAATCTTCTTTTATTATTTATGTAAGGCCGTTTTTAGGCATCATAAGGATGCTTTGAGGCGTATTGATTGCTACATAATTGCTAGGAATCAATTTTTGGCCCATAGTGTGGCAAAAGTTTGAATAAGCGGGGCAAAAGTTCAAGTCATATAAGCTTACAGAGAAATTCACAAATTACCCCAAATTCACACGAAATTTAACGAAATTTGGCTGATCGTGCAAAAAAAGTCACAAACTTTTCACATTTTCACTTAGTTTTGCAAAAAAAAACTGCTTTTTTTGGGCTTTGGGCAATTTTTCGTTTTCAACTGCTATTGTTTTCCATCCTGCTTTCTTCAAACAACTGTTACCGTACGAATTTGCTGACAATAGCTTTATTTGAATACAAAAAAAAACCTTTCAATTCTTGATAATAAATCTTCGAGCTGTTTAGTAGAATGCCTATAAGTAGATGAAAAAAACCGAATTTAGTACTATACCATTTAATTCCACTAGAGTTTGTATCCTTTGACAGATACGCGTATTTCGACCTCAAGTACTAAATTCTTTTTTTTTCATCTACTTTCAATTCTTCAATATGATGTTAGCCAAGCAGCTTTAGGTTTTAAAGTTTTTAACTCTAAAAAGGTTTTATTCAATCCTATGTTCAAATTTTGGTTTCGTGAGGTTTAGAGAAATGAATCGTTCGCTACAGAAATTCTAAGCACAATAATCCATATTTTCAAACTAGCAAGCGTTATTTTTTTTTTCAAAGGCTAGGTTTTTTTAACTTGTCTGCTTCAAAAGGTTTGAATTTCACATTGATCTTGAACCTTAATTGAACTGATACATTTAAATCTTTATCTTGTTTTATAACTTTGAAAAAGTTCTAGTTCAAATCTAAATGGAAAGGTAAATCCCGATTATAGTCTGTTTTTTTAATTCTTGTTGTTGATCAATCGGTTTTGGACGATTTTTAGGTTTTGATCCACCTCTGTATGAAAGTACGCGACTCGGTTCACAAATATTATCGAAACAAGCATTGTTAAGTTATCTAAATCCCTTATGACTTTTATCTCTCATGAGAAAGCAACCCCCCGCGAAGTGACAGATAACGCAATTTTCACGTACCTACTTTCAACGTAAACAATGGGGCCATCCACCGCTGCCGGCACAATTTTTCACTATGGCAGATCGGAATTTTGTTTCGTTGTTGACGGGTGCGAAACAACGAATGGAATGAAATGAAATAAGGGCGAGTCTGATATTTTCGTCTGCCAATAGAAATAAATTTAATAAAATCATCAAGTTTAAGCACCAAATGAACTTAAGAGCGTACCAATTCGTTCGGTGAAAAGATTAAATAACGTGTTAGTGCTTTGGTTTACGGAAAAGTAATCTATAAGAAATTACTTACAATATAGCCTAACTGATTTGTGGATCGCTTTCATGCCCTCAAAAGAAAGCGCTGGCCGTAACATAAAATAAAATAAAATATTGTGGGCCTCGTGGCCGTGCGGTTAGTGTCGTTAGGCATTTAAGCGCATCGTGTCATTGGGTGTGGGTTCGATTTCCGCTTCAACCATTGAAACTTTTCGTCAGGAATGTTTCTCAACTGTGCCACTGGAGCATCCTTATCCATTGTCTAGTGTTAAGTTCCATTTCGTACAGCTAAATGGCTGAAGACGGTGTCCTTATCTTTTTATTTGAGATCGAATCTAGTCGAAAAGTGATATTATTTTTTATTTGCAGTCTTTTTCTATGCGGATTAGAACACTTTTTCTCATACTCACCACCAGAGGTCTAAGTTTCAAACTTTCAATCAAATAAGCCTATGAACTAATATACGATGACGTCACGCTGCAACTTTCAGCGTGAAGAAAACCTTTACTGCGGGCGATGTAAATATACAGAAAAATAAACGATTTCGTTGCACATTCATCCACGCATTGTTCATCCGGTGAACATTCGTGTTGGCGTGGATGTCATTTTATGTAAACATATTTAGATCGGAAAAAATCAACACGAAAAGAAGACCGTGGATAAGTCCATACTCCACTGCACTGTGACGTCACGCATCAATTTTGACAGGCACTGGTCCTGTTGTTTACAGTTTGGACTTAGAACTTTTTTCGAATCATTCTTAATTTCGTGAAAGTTTGCTGCGAGGAGAGGTCAAATCCACTGCAGATACCCGCGGATCGTATTATTCTATCTTCCTACCGTGGAAAATCGTCACCATCAGCATGCTGGTGATAGAAATGCGAAGATGAAAAAATGATGGAAAAAACGACTAAGTCCAAAACATAAACAACAGGACCAGCAGCTGTCAAATAAGTGAGGTTAGGCTCGTCATATGCAGCGCTCTATTGGATGAACTATCCAGCTTTTTAAAAGCGGTAATGGCCGCCAAAAGTTAGCTTACTTTCTGGTAGGGATCCAACATATTGACGTTTGGCTTTGGTCCGGTCAATGGACCAATGCACGAGTTCACTAATTTGACTTTTGAGCGGTGCCGAATTCACTAGTTGCCATGGTCACATAAATAACACGGCACCGCTCAAACGTCAGATAGTGAACTCGAGCATCGGTCCATTGACTTGTCCACCGGTGTGATAAATTCACTCGGTTAACCCGTATAGGCCTGAGTGAAAGAAAAATTACTAAAACTCACCGCTCAGCGAATACTAAACGGATTTCAATTATGTTTTGACAGTATACTCGTACACATATCTAGTTCATAAAAGTGGTCAAAGAATCTCGGGAATGTTCCTGTGGCTGGAGTTATTGCGGTGAATCTCTGGGTCAGGTCGGGTGACAAGGGTTTTGTGCTTCTGTGCCCCTGGAGGAAGGCAAATTTCAAGTCACAGATAATTTCTAGAATCGGCTATAATGTGGCCACTATATCAAGAAGTTTTAAGAAAAACGCATCAGAGTAAACCTTCTGATAATCGATTTAATTTAATGATTATGTCAACTGCATTTGATTGATCCTACAAATACCATTTTCGGGTCCTCGGGATGCCTAAAATTTATGATAAAGTGCATAACTTGTATCTTAACATCTGTGTCAAGCTTATGGGAATGCATTTTAGTGAACTGTTATGTTCGATCTATTCTTTTAGAGATTTGAAACGGTTTAATACCTAACAAATCTAGAGCCGGTTCTTCAGGACATTAAGCCCGAGTGGCCGCATCTGGTTCACTATAAATGGTGCAAAACTATTAATTTATTATGTTGAATATCAGATCTAAATGATTTATGCAAAATAAAATATATGTAATTGGAAACAAATAATGATTATTTAGAATGTCCCAAAAAATAGCCTTTTGCTACCCGACTTGACCCAGTGACCCACCGCAATAACTCCGGCTATAGGAGTATTCTCGAGTTTCTTCGGCCATTTCTAGAATTTAGATATGTGGGCCAGTATACTGACAAAAAATATTTAAGTCCGTTAAGTATTCGCTGAGTGTTAAGGGTTTTAGTATTTTTGCTTCCACTCAGGCCTATACGGGTTAAAGAATTTTGACACTTTAGCGGGTCACGTAGATGCTTTCCACGTGTTTCGGTCAAGTGTCAAAATTCTTCGACTGAGTAAATTTAGTGCACCGGTGGATAAGTCCATATCAAGCGACCCAAGTCAGATCACTAGATCCCTTTTTGTTAAAGTGAGCTAATTTTTGGTGATATTAGCGTTCGTAAAAGCGGGATACTTCATCCAATAAGCTTATCTGATTGAAACTTAGACATCTGGTGGTGAGTATGAGAAAAAAATGTTCAAATCCGCAAAAGAAAATGTACTGCGAGTTGATATGATCTCAGATTGATTTCAAGCTTATAACTACAGTCAATTTCCCATAAATTAATGATTATCGTAAATATCTAAGGGATGATTCAAATATTACGTAACGAAGAAATTTGCCAATTTAAACCCCCTTCCTCCCTGAAGTAACAGGTTTTATATGGAAAATTTCAATTTATTGTATGGACCGAAACACTACAAAATATCCCTTACTTCCTCTTGTTGTGTTACGTAATATTTGAACGATCCCTAACAAATTTGCCTTGCTTTGAATTGACAAGTGGTCAAAAAATAATTTCGTAAACAAAGGAACGGTTACTATAAGCACCTTCAGCATGCGGATCACATCACACCACTATTCAAAACTCGCTCGTGGGCCATACAAAAACTTCCCGATGACCATACAAATCCTTTTAGAAAATCGCTATTTGGTGATCACTCGTTTATAATGATGTTACAAATACCAAACAAAAAATGTAAAACTATTTTTATGTCTATCAAGCATAATTCTAGTTTACGCCCTATTTTGAGCACACTCCATGATTTCATTGAATTTGACAGTACCACGGACCAAAATTTTTCGGTACATTGACGTTGTACTGCAGCTGTCATGATGCTCCCGGGTTGTGAGAAAGGGGCCGTGGCCCCCCTCAAGTCTGATGGCTATTTACGCCCATGGGTACAGTACTACATTCGGTTTTCGGTTCATGTATACACGGAAAAAGATCTGTTCCCGAAATCTCGAATAAATCATAAATATGCATATTCATGATCCGATTTTGAATGGAAAAGAGTGCCATGAATATGGGTATTCATGGTTCCATGAATAATTTTCGTGGTTTCAGGTTCGCATTTCAATCCGTGTAGAATAGGGTCCTAAAGCCCTGTCCCAATTTTAGTGCCAAACGCTTAAGTTTAGGCCAATAACACATGTTTACTCAATTTTTTAATGTTTTCCGTTGGTTTGAGCCCAAAAAACATTTTTTTAGATTTTGTCACACCCCTTGGCTTAAACTCAAATTTTGGGTGTATTTTGTTTTCCGTGTCCCTTCCGAAATGTCAGATAGGAACAACCCCAGTGGTCGAACTAAAACCCCTGTGGTGTTTTTGTCGACTAAGCGAACGTCAAACATGATCTTAAGTGTCAAGGTTCATTTATGGACCCAATTTTTAAATTAAAGTTTAAACATGATATAGCCGTTATTTGAGCGGAAAAAATTGCTAAAGTAGTTGCAGTAAGGTGCTCTTTCGTGTTATTGAATAAAAACAAGATTTCATTAAACATTTTAGGACCCTATTGCTACAAAAATAAGTAAAACATTATTTTTTTTTTCCAGAAACTACTCCCTATTAATAAACCTAATATTATACTACCACGCATTTCAGAGATTCCGGAAACTTTCTCAAGTAACTCAACAGAGCTCAGGAATTATTCTGGAATTTTTTAAGCATTCGACCAGAACCCAATCAACCACTGACTGCATGATTTTCGATAGCGATCGATATCGATTCGGTTTTAATCGTTGGCGATCGCCGCCATCGCTGGACAAAGATCTATGAAAGAAATTGTAACACTGGTTGGACGGGAAAGTCCACAAGATTATTTTTATAAGGGCCTGGATTTTCAAACTTCAGCTGATTCGGTTCTTCTTTTCTGTTCGTAATGCAGACCAACTCCAATTTCTTCGACCCACTGTCACCCCTCGATGAAGTGAAAATGGGTCAATTTTCAGGCTCTTATAGATTGGCCCTTATTCTTGATACGTTATGAGCATTCGTAAAACTACTCAAAAAATCATATCTCCGTTGTTTCTGTAGCGATTTTTTAAATTTTACCACTAATGGGACCGGTTACGTTTCTATATTTCATACATATTATGATATTGGCCGGATTAGCGAAATCGACGAAAGCGTCAACCTCAGCGATCTGTGGGAGTCAGTCCACGGAGCGGTGAGCACAGTAGCGCGAGAAGTGGTAGGTACTGCTCAACGGAGACCAAAGAACGGTTGGTTCGACGAGGAGTGCCAGAGAATGACGAACGAGAAGAACTTGTCTAGAAGCCGGATGCTGGTGTCTGGTACCCGACAGAGCAGAGAGCGGTACAAGGGAGCAAGGGCAGCCGAATAACGGATCCATCACAGAAAGAAAAAGGAGCATGAAGAGGCAGTAATTGCTCAGGCGCAAGAAGCTATGGAACAGATCAACATGTGACGGTTCTACGAGTCCATAAATGGTGTGCAGAGAAAAACAGCGCCGTCTCCCGCCATGTGCAACGACCGTGAAGGAAACTTGCTGACGGATAAAACAATGATTGCCGCCAGGTGAAAAGAGTACTTCGAGTCATTGTTGAACGGAGATAATGGAAGTGGATCTGGTAGCAGAATTCAAATCGATGACGATGGACAGGCTGTGGAACCTCCAACGCTAGATGAGGTAAAAAAGCTATCAATGGGCTGAAGAATAACAAGGCTGCTGGGAAGGACGAGCTCCCGGCCGAACTTCTCAAACACGGAAGTGAGCAGCTGCACGAACTCCTTCACCGTATCATATTGAGGATATGGGAGGAAGAACAAATGCCTACTAGTTGGTTGGAAGGTCTCATTTCCCCTCTGTACAAGAAAGGGCATCGACTGGAGTGCGACAATTACCGAGGGATAACACTCCTTAATTCGGCGTACAAAATCATGTCTGGAATTCTGTTCAACAGATTGAGACCGTATGAGGAGTCCTTTGTTAACGAATACCAAATGACGGATCAAATGTTTACCCTGCGTCAAATCCTAGATAAATTCCGGGAGTACAACTTGCAGACTCATCATCTGTTTGTAGATTTCAAAGCAGCGTACGATTCAGTGAAGAGAAACGAGTTGTGGCAAATTATGTCCGAACATGGCTTTCCGGCGAAGCTGATTAGGCTGATTCGTGCAACGCTTAATGGATCGAAATCAAGTGTGCGGGTGGTGGACGAGATTTCGTCATCGTTCGTAACCTTAGATGGATTGAAACAGGGTGACGCTCTTTCTAACTTGCTGTTTAACATAGCGCTCGAAGGTGCTATCAGGAGAGCCGGTGTGCAGAGAAGCGGTACCATTATCACACGTTCTCATATGTTCCTTGGCTTTGCGGACGATATCGACATCATCGGGATTGACCGTCGGGCAGTGGAAGAGGCGTTCGTGCCTTTCAAGAGGGAGACAGCGAGGATTGGGCTCACGATCAACACCACAAAAACGAAGTACATGATAGCTGGTGGTCAACGTGGGTCCGGACGTGTTAGTGGTAGCGAAATGGTGCTAGGTGGTGAAAAGTTTGAAGTGGTGGAAGAATTTGTGTATCTTGGAACACTAGTGACATGCGATAATGATGTTACCCGCGAGGTGAAAAGACGTATTGCAGCTGCGAGTCGGGCTTTCTACGGGCTCCGTAACCAGCTGAAGTCCCGTAGCCTGCAAACGAAAACAAAACTCGCGTTATACAAGACACTGATCCTTCCGGTTGTCCTATATGGCCATGATTCATGGACATTGAAGGAAGTCGACCGGAGAGCTTTCGGGGTGTTTGAACGTAAAGTGCTGCGAACAATACTCGGCGGTAAACTAGAAAACGGCATCTGGCGGCGTCGCATGAATCACGAGTTGTACCAAATATATAAAGAGGTGGATATTGTCAAGCGCATAAAACACGGCAGGCTGCGTTGGGCTGGTCACGTTGCCCGTATGCCGGAAGAACGACAAGCAAAGATAATATTCAACAGAGAACCCGGACGAGGCCGCCGACTTCGTGGCAGGCCGCGCACACGATAGCTTTTTGCGGTTGAGGAGGACTTGAGGGCACTTATCGTTCAGGGCGACTGGAAGCGATTGGCCCAGGACCGAGCCCAGTGGAGAAGACTCATCCATTCGGCGCAGATTCATCTTAGCGAATCGTAGCCCATTAAGTATCAAGTAAGTATGATATTGGCCACATGATTCCGGAGTTATTCCGGGGTTCAGTGGGGTAGGTTTTTTGCATTTCGGAACTCTTTCGGACACTTGGTTATCCTGGAGGAGTGGCCAATTATGGATCGGTTATAAAACATGGTTTGCGACATACAGTCGATTCTCCACTTATCGATGTTCTATATCTCGATATCTCTCTATGTCGAATATTTCTTAGGTCCCTTCATTCTTCATACAATTTCTCACTACATATCTCGATATCCTCCTTATCTCGATATCTCCGTATCTCAATGTGTTCCTGTTAATTTTTCGTTCCCAATTTTCTCTCTGTATGTCGATATGACCAATATCAAAGGTTACTAGACCCTATTAGGAACGTGCAATGACGTCTGATTGTTTATTATTTTCTAGGTAACGGAGTGTCTATCAATCTAGTGTACATTCAAAATATGTTCTTTGTCGCGATCTCTCCCTATCTCGATGGTCCCTTCGTAATCAAGATGTGGAGAGGCGACTGTATCAATCTTCAAGATTTTACGAATAAAGCATATTGGAGACAATTTCAATCGTTTCTGGTCACATTGTCCACATTCAGGAAGTCTTTCGGACACTTGGAACTTTCAGGATAGTGGCTATATATTAATATAAAAGATTATTAAGAAAAAAATAGATTATTGTTTATAGTTGTTGGTCACTTTGGCCACATTCCGGAAGTTCTCTGGACACCTGTGTAGAAGTCAATAAAACACTTGTTACTTCTTGGAGCTCTGGATCTAAAGTGACATTTATTATAACATATATCTTACGTGCCTCCTATGATTGATACATGTTTCTCGGCCTACTACACCCCTCCTTAACTTTATTTAATTTTAATTTATTTTAATAACATTCAATATAAAAGTGCTTAACAGTCAATTTCATTAATATTATAATCTTTCAAATACTCAGGCATTCGTCGTTCTCGTCTTGGTTTCTTAGTTATTCTGCTGGTATCATCCCGGCCATCTTCTTCACGATGCTTAGGATCACTAGAAGCTTTGTTTTGATTCGGATCGAACAGATCTTCAGTAGCAGCTGCTTCAGAGTTCTGAAAAGGGCTGCTTGATGTAATTCGTTTAGCATGGTTAACATGTCTGTCACTTTCTGCTCCGGTTTTGAGATCCTTAACCGTAAGCCTCGTCCCGTTTCGTCTTAAAACTATGTTAGGCTGTGGATTGAAATTAGTAGTAAGTTTGTTTTTCTTCATTTGGTTTTTCAGTAGCACAGTATCGCCGACGTCAATTTCCGAGTATTTAGCTTTCCTTTTGAAATCGCCATATTGTTTTCCTTTATCCTTTTTAATTTGGTCAAAACTGGTTACCACATCTTTCTCATCTTCTTGCGTATTCAGCGCTTCAGGTAATTTGTCCTTCAACGTTCTACCAAACATTAGGACCGCTGGTGATTTTCCAGTAATGGAGTGGGGAGTGTTTCGGTAAGCCAAAAGAAAACTGTATAGATCATTTTTCCAATCTCTTCCCATAGCTACACTAATCCGTATAGTTTTCAGTAAGGTCCTGTTCTGTCGTTCTACTAGACCATTCTGAAATGGTGCATAAGGAATTGAATGGTTTATTCGAATATCATTTGATACGCAATAATCCTTAAACTCTTCTGACTGAAATGGTGGACCATTATCGCACACAATTTCTTCTGGGAATCCGTATCTTGAAAAGATAGTGCGTAATCTGAATATCGTCAGATTTGCCGTTGTAGAAGTCATGATTTCAATCTCCGGAAACCTTGAATGGTAGTCTACTGCAACCAAAAGATGAATGCCATTCAATACTTCCATAAAATCTATGGCAATTTTCCTCCATGGTTTGGATGGCATTTCAATACGAGTCATAGGTTCCACCGATGGTTGCGAAACAAGCAAACATCCATGACATTCCTTAACAAAACTATCCACCATCGTATCGATACGCACCCACCAAACTTTCTCTCTCAATCGCCGCTTCATTGCATCAATACCAAGATGTGGTTCATGGGCCAATTGTAGAATTTTCTTCTGAAGGCTTCTGGGTATGACAATTTTCTGATTCTTCAATATTATCTGCCCGTCTGTTGATAGATCATTTGCAACTAATCTGTATCTAGCTAATGTCTTCGGCCAGCGTTTGTGTGGGTAAGGCAACCATTTAATTAATTCCAGTAAGTCTAAATCTTTTTTAGTGGCTTCGATTATTTCAATAACTGGAATCGCTACAGGAGAAACGTCAGACGAGATCAACCTTACAATTCTCTCACTTTCCTCATCGTAGCTACTTGGACATAAGGTCTGATTTTGACACATTCTAGATAATGGATCTGCAATGTTGGATTTTCCAGGTCTATAAATGACTTTGTAGTCATAAGACATCAATCTTAACTTCCATCTGTCAATCCTAGCACAAGGTTTCGATCGGTCTCCGAATATCGTTACAAGTGGTTTGTGGTCTGTTATGAGCCAGAAAAACTTCCCATATAGGTAAAAATGGAACTTCTCTGGTGCCCATACTAAAGCTAAAGCTTCACGTTCCGTTTGGGCGTATCGTTTTTCTACATCTGACAGTGTTTTTGAAGCGTAACTAATTATGTTGTATTCTCCCGATCTTGTTTTCTGAAACAGAACTGCACCTAAGCCAACTGGGCTGGCATCAGCAACTACAAATGTTTCTAACTCAGGATCGAAATAAGCCAAGGTCTCTTCTTTTAGTAAACTATTTTTCAGTAGTTCAAACGCTTTTTGGTGTGCTGCCGTCCAATTGAATATTGTGTTTTTCTTCGTAAGAGATACTAGCGGATTGGCAATAGTTGACAAATTTGGAATGTGACGGCTTACGAATGTTACTAAACCCAGAAAGCTTCGAACTTCTTCGGCAGACTGCGGTTCCCGAAATTCTCTGATAGCTTGTAACTTCTCTTGTGAAATGCGAACACCATTCGATGTTAAGTTAAATCCGAGAAAATCAGTTTGAGAGACACATTCTACTGTTTTGGAATCATTTAACATTATGTTCCTTTCGGTTAGTCGACGTTTTACAATATCAGTTCGAATCTGTAAAATCAAATTATCAAAATCTAATATTTAAACATAATATTCTAAAGTTTAAAATACCTTCAATGTTGCTATATCGGGAGCATGGATCAAGATATCATCAATAAACACAATTACCCATGGGAATTCTCCCAATATTGTCTCCATACACTTTTGAAAAAGTTCAGGTGCCGCTGATAAACCGAAAACCAATCGCTTATATCTCATAAGACCCAAAGGAGAGATAAATGTGGTGATGTAACGGCAATCTTCACGCAACATGAGTTGGTGGAATGCTTGCTTAATGTCGAATTTTGAAAATACCTTGCTTCCCCGCAGTTGGCAAGCCATTTGCTCCAATGTTGGAAGAGGATGAATCTCTCTTATTATAGCTTTATTAGCTTCTCGAAGATCTATTATGATTCTCACTTCAGTCGCACTTTTCCGTTTTACAATCATTGGAGATACCCATTCTGACGCATCTCGGACACGCTCTATAATGTCCTGTTTTTCTAGTTCTTTAAGCTTCAAAAGAGTTAATTCTTCTAAAGGAATAGGGATCCGACGATAAGATTGTTGAACAGGAGGAATACTTTTATCGATTTTGATCGATGCGCACATATCTAAATTTTTAATATTTATTTCAATAATTATCCATTGGTAATATAAATTTGAAGCACAATTTTTACTCACCTTTAATTGCAGGCAACGTATCATCAGACAACGATCTGAGGAATTTTACCACACCAAGCTTTTCGGCAGTGTTTCCCGATAGTAAGGAACATTTGCCATCTTGGATAACGTAAAGCGTAGTGAAGCAGGACTGATCTTCGATTGTGATTTTCACATCAACTTCACCGAGTACAACTAGGGCTTTGTTTGAACCATACGCATGAAAAATCTTATCACTTCCTTTGCGAATACCGAAAGCTTCAAACCCAACTTGCTTCAAATGTTTCCAATCCATTTCACTTAGTACATCTTCGTCAGCACCTGTATCTATGATGAACCTGATATTGACACCTCCTACTGTTGCTTGAACTGACCGTTTGCCTTCCAGATGAAAAATTTCTCGGATCTCTACAGGCTTGGTCACATCATCAACTTCGCGAATGAATTTCGGATTTCTATCGAATCGAGACTTTCCGTTCGTCCTCCCAGTTTCTTGCTTCATCGATCTCTTGAATCTTGATTGTTGACTTTCGAATTTACGGAAACGATCACAACACCGGGCAAAGTGTCCTTTAGACTTACATTTGTTGCAACGTGATGAACGGGCTGGACATCCTGGATCTCTAGAGAAATGATTACCAAGGCACCTAAAGCAAGTCCGACTAGGTTTATCTGCATTTTTGTCGATGCTCTGCATGGTGTTCAAATCACCAATCTCGATTGACTTGCCACGAAACTCTTGAACCTATTATTATTATTTTTTTTTTTTTTAATTGGTGAAATTACATATATATTACATGGGACACATTAAAATAATTTTCAAGTAGTTTAACATTACCTGTGCTCTTACTGACTCATGTGTTCGACCAATTTTCAGCATATCATCAAGACAAACATCAGCCTCGAGATATTTTGCTCTCAGTTTATCGTCATTTTGTGTAGCTACAACTATCTGGTCCATCAACATTTGATCGAGCTGGTCATCAAAATTGCAAAGGGCGGCCTGTGACCTCAACCGAATGACGAATTGATCTAGCTTCTCATCTGGATTGAACATCATCTGTCTGAATTTGAATCGCTCATACCGCAAAGACATACGAGGCGCATAATAATTGTCTAAAACCTCCATCGCGATGCGGTAAGGATTGTCCATAACATTGCTGACCACAGATGGCACATTTTGAGCAATTTTCCGTACATCCGGACCTCCAAAACACATAAGAGCCTTGTACATTTCCTCATGATCCGTTACGTTTTTCAACGCAAGATACGCGCAAAACTGATCTTTCCACAGATCCCAGCGTGAGCTTGTAGGACCCACATCATTCTCAACAAACGGGGTAATTGTAAAATTGAACTGTGGAATAATATGATTCCAATTATAATTTATAAAATTATATTCCAAATAATCTTCTATTTGACAGTTATTTATTTTCTTCGTGAATTGGATCAACTTTTCATTTGCATTCATTACACTCAACCGTTGCATAGCAACGGTCCAAAGCGACATCAACAACAGCGTTGATTTTTTTTTTCAGACGGTCTTGATACAATTCACTACGTCTTCACTAATTTATTGGACTGGAACCTTCGTTCCCTGCAATCTTTTCAATTCGGAGACAGGCTGGAAATTGATTTCCCTTTGTCTACCTGGACAGACTGGATTACCTTTAATCCCTATGTGTCAGGATTTTTCCAGAACAGACTAGAATTTTCCGAATTCTCTTTGTTTCTGGTCACTACTCAGACAGACTAGAACATTCTTTCTCTATGTCTGAGATTTTTCCTGGCCAGACTGGAATGTCTTCCCTTTGGCTCAGGTCAAAATTTGAAACAATTCACTCAATAAAAACTGTCAAATATTTTCTCCACTTGAAATTAACATAAAATATAATTACCGTAGCCATTTTCTGTTCCGCTCAACGATGATTGTATGGTACGATGAAATAATTCCCACTCTCGAGCCTCGCGATTCTCACTTTTCCACTTCTGCGGCTGGAATTTTCTGTCGGCGGCCAAACGTCCTTCACTTTCGTCGCCAATGTAGAAGTCAATAAAACACTTGTTACTTCTTGGAGCTCTGGATCTAAAGTGACATTTATTATAACATATATCTTACGTGCCTCCTATGATTGATACATGTTTCTCGGCCTACTACAACCTGTTTCCCTCAGAAAATTGGCCGTTTATGGACCGATTATGAAGCAAGGTTTACGAAATATTAATCTTTGAGATTCGATAAATCAAGTGTGTTGGAAACTATGTCAATGGTTTTTAGTAAAAACTTTTTACTACATTGTCCACATTCCGGAAGTCTTCCAGACACCTGGTTCCTGCAGAAAAGTTCCCGTTTATGGAGCGATTATGACATATCAATCTTCAGGTTTCAGGAAATCTTTTGGGCACCTGGTTTCAATGGGTTAGATGCATGGCCTGATTCGCTATTCATCACATAGTAACGCACATGCGCTAATGTGTGCACGAAAAATCGCTAAAGAGAAATGAGAAAAATATTTGTATGGCGAAAAGCATCTAACGATTGAATTCTCAAAATTGGGAACCATTTCCGAAAAAAAAAATTGGATACGGTTGAACGTGATGATAATGACTATCACGCCTACAAAATTATTATTATTATTTATTAAGGAGTTGTTAACTACAAAATCATTTGCCTCCAGCCAACAAAATATTTTTTCGATTAATGCTTTCATTTACGAAAAATTTGAAGTTAGATGCCTTTCCCCATACAAAATGAAACGAGAAAACTTCTGCCGATCAACTGTGAACAGGGATTGAATCCTGAGAAAATTGAGAGAATCTCTCACGTATCGCTCTCTGTAACTATCATAACATGCTGCACATTATGAGAGACTGTTTATCGTGTACTGCTACAAGTTTGATCAGATTGGGGGGATAGTAGTGCATGATAAAACCCCTCTAAACATGCTCCAAGCCTGGGGGACATTGTTGTTATTGGAAGTTCGTGGATTGTTAATCGTGCCAGTAAAGAAAAACACCTATCCCCAACGGTAAACAAGCGAGAAAAAGGGATTTTATCATCGCTCTCTCGTTGGGGCTCTCGCTCGCTGCTTCCATTTATCAGACTTGTTACACCTTGCGATACAATGACGATCGTGGACCGCAACAGATGGGATGTTTTTCTTTGCTTGCTTTGATCGTGCTTCATTCTCAAATGAGAGCGAATTCTGCAACGCCTGACTGTGAACAAGAGCAAAGCAGGAATCCATTGAAAAGTTTTAACATATGGCTTGAGACATATCAATTTTAAGATTTTATGGATCATGTACTTTGGAGGCCAGTCCACTATTTTTAGTTTTAGTCACACGCGCCACACTGCAGGAATCATTCATACAACTGGTTTCCACATGAAAAAAAAACATAACCGAATAAGCTATAAACAATGATTGCCACACATGCAATACTCAAGATATTATGAACCAAGTACTCTCCACAACTCGATATTCTATAAATCGACTCTCCACAACTCGATATTCTCTAAGTCGATATATTCTATAACTCGATGGATTTTTCGGTTCCTTCAAATTCCCATACATCATGCTCTCCATATGCCGATATTTCTATAACTCAATATCTCCACTAGTCGATGTCACGTGTGAGGCAAATTTCCCTCCCTAACTCGATATCTATCTAAAAATTCTGTTTATACAGGGTAATTTGGACCGCTTCTGGTTTGGATGTGAATAAACACATGCATTTTGCAATGGAAGTTAAAAAAACACATAAAAATAAAAATATAAATTTTCAGTAAAAAGTAAGTGATTTCTCAAACATTTTAAAAATAGCGTTTAAATATGATTTTTCAAAATACTATAAGCAAAATAATATTGCTTTCTTACAGAAGTGATCTTAAAAGTATTGGAAATACAGAAATTTGATACCATGATTTTATGATATTTTGTGTCCATATTTTCTATAACTCGATAATTCTAAAAGTTGATGGTCCCTTGAATATCGAGTTATGGAGAGTCCACTGTATGTTGGGGACTGTTTTGAACGTTTTTTGTCCTGTATGCATAATGAATTACATCAAAGATGATTAAAAGGAAAAAGATGACCGACTCTTTATTTTTACCAATTTTTTTTTCGAAAAATGTTTCCAATTTTGAGAAATAATTCGTTAGATGCATTTCGCCATACAAATATTTTTCGCGTTACCTTTTAGCAATTTTTCGGGCACAAAAACTAGCGCATGTGCGTTGCTATGTGGCGAGTAGCGAATCGAGTTATGTATGTAACCAATTGAAACAGGTTCAATGAAAAAAAAACTAGAATATAGCTCAACATAGTTTTTATTGGTTTTCCATTAAAATTTGTTTACTAGGAAAAAGGATCATTTTCCTATGCTTATTAACTATCTGTAGCAGATATTGTTTCTGTTCTTCATATCTTGTTATTTTATCATTGAATTCTGACATGAGTGACACCCTTCTTTCCGCTTTGGGGTCATGCACAAATTACGTCACGCTCCAAGGGGGGGGGAGGGGGTCAAGCCAAGCGTGACAAGCCTTACAAAATTTTCGGAGGACTCATACAAAAAGTGTGACAAAGGGAGGGGAGGGGGTCAAAAAAGTTGGAATTTAGCGTGACATAATTTGTGTACCATCCCTTTACCATTCGTTACGCAAATGTTCATCAATTTAGCTCGGCCATCTTGGTAATCTTGGTTGTCATTCCAACTTCTCACATCATTTTCCAAGAAAGATGTGTTTATATTGAACCGCTTGAATAGGTTCTTGGTTTCGCTGTCAACAAATTTTTATGGACAAGCTTTTTTCACTTCTTTCAAATTCATTTCAGTCCGCTTACTTCCGACAAGTTTATCGAGTTCTATTACCATCTTCCTTTTCACTTCCATTTCTAAGCCATCGTCAAAAAAGGCCGATCCAACCAGCTTTGGGCAAAGGTACCATAAGTGTTACTTGAACTTCTCTGCGGCGGCAAACCACATGGTGTCCTTCTTTCTTCTATACAATGACTTTAACAAAAGCAAATCATATCTTGCTGCACTTTACTCCATTGGTGCCGTTTCCTCAATAGTGGATAGGAAAACTTGTCGTCGGAATAAATACATTTTAAGAGAGTATATTCCCTTATTCATCCATCTTGCTCGATTCACTGGACCAGCTTCCAAAAGTTCCCTGTAGTCGTCACTGGGAAGAAATTTCTGTAAATATATTGTTGTTATATATAGGGTTACTTGTTGTATTATCCGACATTTTTGTTCTCTTTCGCATAGGCGATTTTGTGAAATATAAATAGTGGGCTCAAAATTTGCCCCATTACTTGTAGCATATAAGCGCATCGTACGGCCGAATCTCATAAAAATTGGTCACAAAAATAACCCTGTGACTAAGAAAACAAAACTGCGGAAAATAAGAAAGTTCCCATATTAAATTTTATAATCAAAAATATTAAACATTGGGCCGTAGCTTTCCAAATGAAATAATTTCATGGCGGTTCTTTATCACGGTGGTGCACTGATCAAGAAGGCGAGGGCTGCTTTTGCGAGCTTAAGAAATAGTTGCAAGAACAGTCAGATTAGTCAACGCACCAAAATTCGAATATTCAATTCCAATGTCAAATCTGTGCTGTGATACTTCAGTGAAACGTGGTGTTTATCAGCGGAGAACACTCAAAGGCTGCAAGTGTTCATCAACAGACGCGTACGGTATATAATTCGGGCATGGTGGCCACACAACTGGATGTCTAATGCTGAGCTCCAGAGGCGCGATCACGTTCTGAACCATGGGTAGGACAAACGTTAGCAATTTTCTTGTGAAGCTAAGAAAAATGTTAACCCTGGACTGGAAATTGAAAGTTACTATATTTGAAGGGCTCAAACGCAGAGCGGTGTAAGTGACATTTTGGTCGTTTTGAATTGAGTCGAGGAAATTCTTCTATTTCCAAGCATTCTAACAACATTTTCAGGTGACTTGTCCGCTCAACTAAAAAATAGCATAATTTTTGGAAGACTTGTCTGTTTTTTGTGCCTTCCATACAATTTTATAAAATGAAAGATTGCTGAATAAACTTCAAAGTAGATAATCACAAAACTAGGTTTTTGTCACTGACATAACTTTGCTTCTAATCCCTCTATTTCATGCCAGCCTTTATCCTATGACTAAGAAATCGTTTCATCGAGCAGGTAGCAACTGAGTGCCTAAAACTAGGAACTACAAGACCTCTTTCCAAAAAAAATATTAAAAAGAATCAAAAAGAGACCGAAAAGAGACCAAACAGGAATCAAGAAAACTAAATGAAGTCTAACAGGAACCATCCATTGATTTACCTGGGACATCCTTCAAGATTACCGGTCAAAAAAACATTTTTTTCAAGAATTCTTCCAGGAATGTCTCCAGGGAAATGCCAAGGAAATTTGGTGAAATCAGTGAGGTATTTCCAACCCGGGAGCATCATGACAGCTGCAGTACAACGTCAATGTACCGAAAAATTTTGGTCCGTGGTACTGTCAAATTCAATGAAATCATGGAGTGTGCTCAAAATAGGGCGTAAACTAGAATTATGCTTGATAGACATAAAAATAGTTTTACATTTTTTGTTTGGTATTTGTAACATCATTATAAACGAGTGATCACCAAATAGCGATTTTCTAAAAGGATTTGTATGGTCATCGGGAAGTTTTTGTATGGCCCACGAGCGAGTTTTGAATAGTGGTGTGATGTGATCCGCATGCTGAAGGTGCTTATAGTAACCGTTCCTTTGTTTACGAAATTATTTTTTGACCACTTGTCAATTCAAAGCAAGGCAAATTTGTTAGGGATCGTTCAAATATTACGTAACACAACAAGAGGAAGTAAGGGATATTTTGTAGTGTTTCGGTCCATACAATAAATTGAAATTTTCCATATAAAACCTGTTACTTCAGGGAGGAAGGGGGTTTAAATTGGCAAATTTCTTCGTTACGTAATATTTGAATCATCCCTTAGATATTTACGATAATCATTAATTTATGGGAAATTGACTGTAGTTATAAGCTTGAAATCAATCTGAGATCATATCAACTCGCAGTACATTTTCTTTTGCGGATTTGAACATTTTTTTCTCATACTCACCACCAGATGTCTAAGTTTCAATCAGATAAGCTTATTGGATGAAGTATCCCGCTTTTACGAACGCTAATATCACCAAAAATTAGCTCACTTTAACAAAAAGGGATCTAGTGATCTGACTTGGGTCGCTTGATATGGACTTATCCACCGGTGCACTAAATTTACTCAGTCGAAGAATTTTGACACTTGACCGAAACACGTGGAAAGCATCTACGTGACCCGTTAAAGTGTCAAAATTCTTTAACCCGTATAGGCCTGAGTGGAAGCAAAAATACTAAAACCCTTAACACTCAGCGAATACTTAACGGACTTAAATATTTTTTGTCAGTATACTGGCCCACATATCTAAATTCTAGAAATGGCCGAAGAAACTCGAGAATACTCCTATAGCCGGAGTTATTGCGGTGGGTCACTGGGTCAAGTCGGGTAGCAAAAGGCTATTTTTTGGGACATTCTAAATAATCATTATTTGTTTCCAATTACATATATTTTATTTTGCATAAATCATTTAGATCTGATATTCAACATAATAAATTAATAGTTTTGCACCATTTATAGTGAACCAGATGCGGCCACTCGGGCTTAATGTCCTGAAGAACCGGCTCTAGATTTGTTAGGTATTAAACCGTTTCAAATCTCTAAAAGAATAGATCGAACATAACAGTTCACTAAAATGCATTCCCATAAGCTTGACACAGATGTTAAGATACAAGTTATGCACTTTATCATAAATTTTAGGCATCCCGAGGACCCGAAAATGGTATTTGTAGGATCAATCAAATGCAGTTGACATAATCATTAAATTAAATCGATTATCAGAAGGTTTACTCTGATGCGTTTTTCTTAAAACTTCTTGATATAGTGGCCACATTATAGCCGATTCTAGAAATTATCTGTGACTTGAAATTTGCCTTCCTCCAGGGGCACAGAAGCACAAAACCCTTGTCACCCGACCTGACCCAGAGATTCACCGCAATAACTCCAGCCACAGGAACATTCCCGAGATTCTTTGACCACTTTTATGAACTAGATATGTGTACGAGTATACTGTCAAAACATAATTGAAATCCGTTTAGTATTCGCTGAGCGGTGAGTTTTAGTAATTTTTCTTTCACTCAGGCCTATACGGGTTAACCGAGTGAATTTATCACACCGGTGGACAAGTCAATGGACCGATGCTCGAGTTCACTATCTGACGTTTGAGCGGTGCCGTGTTATTTATGTGACCATGGCAACTAGTGAATTCGGCACCGCTCAAAAGTCAAATTAGTGAACTCGTGCATTGGTCCATTGACCGGACCAAAGCCAAACGTCAATATGTTGGATCCCTACCAGAAAGTAAGCTAACTTTTGGCGGCCATTACCGCTTTTAAAAAGCTGGATAGTTCATCCAATAGAGCGCTGCATATGACGAGCCTAACCTCACTTATTTGACAGCTGCTGGTCCTGTTGTTTATGTTTTGGACTTAGTCGTTTTTTCCATCATTTTTTCATCTTCGCATTTCTATCACCAGCATGCTGATGGTGACGATTTTCCACGGTAGGAAGATAGAATAATACGATCCGCGGGTATCTGCAGTGGATTTGACCTCTCCTCGCAGCAAACTTTCACGAAATTAAGAATGATTCGAAAAAAGTTCTAAGTCCAAACTGTAAACAACAGGACCAGTGCCTGTCAAAATTGATGCGTGACGTCACAGTGCAGTGGAGTATGGACTTATCCACGGTCTTCTTTTCGTGTTGATTTTTTCCGATCTAAATATGTTTACATAAAATGACATCCACGCCAACACGAATGTTCACCGGATGAACAATGCGTGGATGAATGTGCAACGAAATCGTTTATTTTTCTGTATATTTACATCGCCCGCAGTAAAGGTTTTCTTCACGCTGAAAGTTGCAGCGTGACGTCATCGTATATTAGTTCATAGGCTTATTTGATTGAAAGTTTGAAACTTAGACCTCTGGTGGTGAGTATGAGAAAAAGTGTTCTAATCCGCATAGAAAAAGACTGCAAATAAAAAATAATATCACTTTTCGACTAGATTCGATCTCAAATAAAAAGATAAGGACACCGTCTTCAGCCATTTAGCTGTACGAAATGGAACTTAACACTAGACAATGGATAAGGATGCTCCAGTGGCACAGTTGAGAAACATTCCTGACGAAAAGTTTCAATGGTTGAAGCGGAAATCGAACCCACACCCAATGACACGATGCGCTTAAATGCCTAACGACACTAACCGCACAGCCACGAGGCCCACAATATTTTATTTTATTTTATGTTACGGCCAGCGCTTTCTTTTGAGGGCATGAAAGCGATCCACAAATCAGTTAGGCTATATTGTAAGTAATTTCTTATAGATTACTTTTCCGTAAACCAAAGCACTAACACGTTATTTAATCTTTTCACCGAACGAATTGGTACGCTCTTAAGTTCATTTGGTGCTTAAACTTGATGATTTTATTAAATTTATTTCTATTGGCAGACGAAAATATCAGACTCGCCCTTATTTCATTTCATTCCATTCGTTGTTTCGCACCCGTCAACAACGAAACAAAATTCCGATCTGCCATAGTGAAAAATTGTGCCGGCAGCGGTGGATGGCCCCATTGTTTACGTTGAAAGTAGGTACGTGAAAATTGCGTTATCTGTCACTTCGCGGGGGGGTTGGGTATTTCTGAAAAAAAAAAAAAAAAAAAACAAAAAACATATATAGTACACGGATAAAAATCTGATTCCCACACCATGACTTACAAGTCATGAAATTAATAAATTCTCGATTACTTTTTCAAATCGACGTAAGTAACTTCCATACAGTTTTGAGAAAATTAATTCAGAAGAGTCACAACCTGTTTTCTAAAATTGTTTTAAGGGGGCAGGATCCGTCATTGATTTTGGAATTTTCAAAAGCAGTTTATTCGTTCAAAATCAAGAAAATTTACAGGAAAATGCGTTCACTGTATTCTATTCTCCAACAGAAACACAATGAACACATTTTCATCGAATAATTTTTAGTTTTGAATAGAAAAACTGCTTTTGAAGTTACGATGATGACGATGATTATGATGACGTAGCGTTGAACGTTAAGGAGAAGATGAATCGAAGCCAAAGTTCAAATTTTCAAGAGCACGGATCTGGAGAACCAAACATCCGTTTGAGCTGAAAACCTAATCGATTGGTCACCACCTCACATGCTGGTGGTGACCAATCGATTAGGTTTTTAAGTTTTCAGCTTAAACGGATGTTTGGTTCTTCAGATCCGTGCTCTTAAAAATTTCAAGTTTGGCTTCGATTTATCTTCACCTTAAAATGAATCACCTTTCAGTGCGCATCGTACCTTCGTGCTGTGCGTACACGAATTCTCTCTGCTCTTGGAAGTTTTCTTAAAAACTACCTAAAGCAATAAAACAGTACTTTTCAGTGCTACACAAACAGTACTTTTCAGTGCTGAAATTAAAAACGGTACTTTTCAGTGCTACTTAAACAGTACTTTTCAGTACTATTTTTTCTACTATTGATCCCTTTACGATCCTTGTTTGGACCCGTGCCTTCGATTTTTCGTTGGACCCGTTGGCGAAAGCTAGCGGTGGTAATCCTTCTTGGACACCGTCTAGGGAAAAAACCTCTCGTAGGTCACGTCTTTCTCGTTTATTAACTAAACATGGTATCAACAGCTAACAAAAGGAAGGGTGAATCTCTGAATTCACTACTTCCTTCCAAAAAAGTGGGTTTTAAAACTGTCACTACACGTGGCAAGAATGGAAGAAAGGACGCTTCCCCGGAATGCGAAGTTTCTTCCAAGGGTGAAATGAATAATTGTATCGAAATGAGCAATCAGTTCGATGCTTTAGACAAATTTTCCGAACACCAAATCGAAGCAGCCTCTAGCCCAGGCTCTTTGATTCAAGTGAGGAAGCAAAGAGTGCCGCCTATCGTGGTCAGTTGTTCCGAATTTGGGGGATTTATGCAGGAGATCTTGAACTCCATTAGGGGAATCAAGGTTTCCTTCCAAATCGCAAAGAAAGGAGACTGTCGCGTTTTGCCGGAAACTATTGAAGATCGTGAACTTCTTCTCAGACATCTTGAAGAGAAGAAGCACATTTTTTTTACTTATGATGACAAAACTGAACGTTTGTTCAAAGTTGTCTTGAAAGGTCTCTCAAGTGACTATAAATCACCTGAAGAGATTAAAAATGGAATAAATGATTTATTTGGATTTTCCCCAGTCCAAGTAATCATTATGAAAAAGAGAACCCAATCTGGCATTGTTCGGAAAGGGCTTTCTCAAGAATATTATTTAGTTCACTTTAACAAAAAAGAGCTAAATAATATTAAAGCTTTAGAAAAAACTAAACTTATGTTCGATGTCCATGTGACGTGGGAACATTTCCAGAAACCTGGAGGAAATCACCAGAACCCCACTCAGTGCCGTCGGTGCCAAAAGTGGGGTCATGGTACAAAAAATTGTCGCATGGATGCTAAATGCATGATTTGCGGAGGTTTTCTCACGCTAAGGACGACTGTCCTGTGAAAGAAGATACCAGAAAGTTTGAATGCGCCAATTGCAAGGGCCCTCATAAAGCTAACTTTTGGGAATGCCCTTCACGAAAGAGGGTCGTTGAGGCTCGTGCCAGGCAGATGAAGGATAATATCCGTTACGATATCGGTCATTTCCGGAATTTGCCTGGTAGAGTATCGAACAATGCTCATTTTTCAGTTAACGATCGCTTGATTAGGAATCATACCCACCAGGAATATCATAATCATGCTCATTCACAAACAAATTTTAATCCGTCGGGTAGCCGTTCGAATCTTTCAATTTCGAATGTATCTACCCACGGTAAATCCTTTGCCGATATCGTAGCAGGTAATTTGAACTCTTCCCCTATTCGTTCCATAAGTACCCATTCTACTTGTTTCAAATCAAATGGAAAAAACCCTACCGCCACAGGTAACTCCTACTCCGCTTCTTCGTCTACCGAAAATTCCAATGGGAAATCATCAGATGATATGTCTGCCTCTAATTTTAATTTTCTAACTGAACAATTGAATCTAATGATTGATGCAATGTTCAAAGCCACCACTATGACTGAAGCAGTCCAAGTAGGTGTAAAATTTACAAATCAAATTGTTATTGGATTACGTTTTTCTAATGGATCCAAATAATAATTTAAATATTTTAAATTGGAATGCTCGAGGACGAGCTGTTTAATTTTCTTACGGTTAATAACGTGCATATAGCAGTTATTACCGAAACTTATTTAAAACCTGGATCTAAACTAAAAAAAGATCCTAACTTTTTTGTTTATCGTAATAATCGACTTGATGGGGCATGTGGGGGAGTTGCAATCATCATTCATAGGCGTATAAAACATCAACTGTTTACGTCATTTCAAACTAAAGTTTTTGAAACTTTATGTGTTTCTGTTGAAACACAGTTTGGTAAATATACTTTCATAGCTGCCTATTTGCCTTTTCAATGCTCTGGACAGCAAGTTAATTTTCTCAAAACTGACTTGCGAAAATTGACTCGCAATAAGTCAAAATTTTGTGTCATTGGTGACTTTAATGCCAAACATCGATCATGGAATAATTCTCAAAGTAATTCCAACGGCCGAATTTTATTTGATGAGTGCTCTTCAGGATATTTCTCAATTCAATACCCTGATAGCCCTACATGTTTCTCCTCTTCTAGAAATCCATCTACAATAGGGTAACGACTGTTTATTTCGTTCTTAAACACCAGCGGCAAAAAGTACAGACAACAATCTTTCGAACATGCAGTTTCTTTCACTGGCCGCCGAGCGACGACACTGTTGTTTATATTCCACCCACTGATCGCGCTACGCTGGATTCTCAAATTTCTCAAACTTTCAACACAAGCGCATGGAAGAATGGTAGTCGGGGAACTGTCAAAACGTATGAAAAATAATGAAAAAAATTTTGGAAATTATCTAAAATCTTGAGAAAACCTCAGAAGCCAATACCGGCACTGAAAGAGGAAAACAAATTATTACTAACTAATTGCGAAAAAGCTCAAAAACTTGCTATGCAGTTTGAAAGTGCGCACAATTTTAATTTAGGACTTACTAGTCCAATTGAAAATCAAGTTACTCAGGAGTTCGAAAATATTCTCAATCAAGAGAACGTTTTCGAAAATGCCTGGGAGACTGATTTGGAAGAAGTGAGAACTATTATTAAAAGCTCCTGGCGATGATGGAATTTTCTACATCCTCATCAAGAAACTTCCAGAAAGTAGCTTATCATTTTTAGTTGATATATTTAACAAATGTTTTCAATAGACCATTTCCGTCAAATTTTTTTATTGGCTTATATGCTTTCTGTCAATTTACTGAACAAACTTTCCTAAGGAACCGATATGTTTTGGAGACTTTTACTGTTATAAAACAATGAAAAACTTGCGGCACGTTAGTTCACCCCTCGGTCCCCTACCATTTGTTTCACCTCGAAAAAATGCAGACCCCTTTTTCCCCTATGGTCTTGCCACCACTTTATGGTGAATTTACGATCAGCTGGCATGACCAGATGATTTTTGTTTATGTTTTCATTCATCATAATGGGCTCCGTTGCGGATTCGCTCCCTCCTTCCTTCACGGCTCCTGAAGTCTCCGTAATCACCGCGGAAACCACCTTCACCGCTTAGGCCGGTTATGACCGCACCCGGCGAACACTACACGGTTCTGTAACACAAGGATTGTAGTCGACAGATGCCTGATCTCTCTGCTTTGGACGAGGATTGAAGGGATTGAATATGCCGGAAGATTCCCGCCTAGAGGCAGCAACAGCCGCTCGAAATAATGCTTGGATAAAATGCAGGAAAAAATCTTAGAAAAAATAGATATATTCGAAGAACTCCTCAAGGAATTTTGGACTTCAGAAAAGAAACATGGATGAATTCTTGAAGGAATCCACATGAACAGGAGGAGAAATTCATCCAGTGCATTCGGTTGATGGAATAATGAAAAATATCTGGGGGAAAATCTAGGATAGTTTAGGAAAAAAAAAGTCAAAGTAACATCTGAGAAAATTACTACAGGTAGTAGCTTTGCAGTTCTCAAAGATTTCCTTGAGCAAATTTTGGAGAAATTCTTCTAAGCATCCCTTAAAAATCACTAAAAGAATTTCTGGGAGAAACGGTAGATGAATCTCTAGAAAAACTTTTGAAGAGTACCCTGTGGAAGACTTTGATTTTTTAAAAATAAAATCACTATGATAATTCCTGAATCTTTTCTTTGGGAAATCTGAGACGAAATTTTTGAACAGCCTGTTGAACCCGTTATAGTCTCTGAAAGTTTCTTTGGAGCTTGTACAATTCGGCATCAGGATTCAATGCAAGCAGAATCGAGGAAAGACCATTAGAGACCATTTTGGATGAAATATGTACTCCAAAGACCTTCCGTTAAAAGTTGAGACTTCTTGCCTTTACTAACCATATTATAATGATCTCCTTAATTTCTAGGCAACAAATGGATGTACAGCAAACATTCTGTGGATTTGAGTATTTTATTTTTCTTTGCACCGAAGAGACCTGGAATTTCTTGGACAATTCGGCAAAAAAATCTTTCGAAAAGCCATCATAAACTGCTCTAAATATTTCTATGAATGATGCAACAAAATATCAGTAGGTATTTGATCAAATAATTTTTAAGGAATTAACTAAGAATTACTTCCAGAAATGTCTACGCCAAATTCTGAATCAACCAAGTACTTTTAGATATTGTGCTGTGGGATTTCTATAGGAATTGCTCTGAAAAATCGTCAAGAGATTCAGCAATGCTTTGATAGATTATATCAAGATAGATCGCGCTTTCACAAATCGCTAGCACCATCACACTCGAACTGTTTATAACACGATGCGGCTGGTATTAGATTAACCCATTACGTCATCAAAATATTTTTCTGATAATTAACTATGGATGTTCCAGAATCTTCTCAAGACTTTCTTCCAGGAATGTCCACGGCAATTTGTTAGAACATATACAGGGTTGGCCGTGTATATATTTAAGAAACCATTATTTATTAATTTAGAAATGCCATAAAGGATCTCTCCATTTCCTTTTTTAATGGTTAAAGAAGTAGCAATTTACGGTTAGTTTACCATGATTTTCATTATAGATATTCTAAATCGTTCTTCTCACGAGCCAGAACTTTTGGGGTCATGTACACACCATGTCATACTTTTCTAGGTAAGTAAGGTTCTTTTTCAGCGTTGGTTGACTTGGATTGATTGGGACATATTGACCTAGTAAACAGTAAATATTATTATCTATCTCCATCAACTCTACTATACTTTTTTTACTGTGATCAAGTGAATCCCATTCTTTACGAAATTTATCAAACATTGGGATCACAGGACTTGATAATAAATCTTCGAGTTGTTTAGTAGAATACCTATAAGTAGATGAAAAAAAAAACGAATTTAGTACTATACCATTTAATTCCACTAGAGTTTGTATCCTTTGACAGATACGCGTATTTCGACCTCAACTGTAAGGCAGTCTTCAGTGTCGTGTACTAGACTTGACTTCCGAGTCTATTACACGACACTGAAGACGGCCTTACAGTTGAGGTCGAAATACGCGTATCTGTCAAAGGATACAAACTCTAGTGGAATTAAATGGTATAGTACTAAATTCGGTTGTTTCATCTACTTAACCACAGGACTTGTCGATGTGCCGAATTGATCTTCAACACTAACTCCAACACGTGATGGTGACAGGTAAGGTGCATGAAAGGCCTTATCAATTTAGCTTCAATTAACGCACACTTGCTTTATGCCCAGTAATTACTGGAAGTCGATCAATTACCTGGCCTGCAAATTTATGAATGAAAATATGTATGTGTATGTGAAATATACAAAATATATACCAGTGTCGTCATCAATCAAATCCCGGAAAAGTTTTCCGTCCCTATGAACGGTCCAGTTATCACTCTATAAGAAATCTGATTTTATGTTCATAGCTTCATCTTCGGGTAGTTTGATACTTGCTCGACGAACTATCGAGACAAACTCAGATCATTGATTTGCTGACCGAAGCTCGCTGCAGCGACAATCATCGTAGCCTTTGTGTTTGAAAGTCCATTCCTGTCGAGAGCCGGAACATAGTTCCTGTTCCACCTCAATCAGATCAGAAGGTTCAACGATTCCTCGTTTAAAATGTTTTTGTTTTCACTAATATTGTACAGTTTGTTAAGGTTACAAATGAATGCAGCCCTCTGTTGGTCAGTTTTACTTTGTCTGAATTTATGCTTTCTCAATGTAATCCATTGGTCGTGAAATTTTAAAAATTTCTTCCGTGCATAGTCTTCCCAACGTGTTGGAATGCAAACGCCTTTCCAAACCGAAGTGATGACTTTACATGCCTTGCGAACTGCAAGTTTACGCACACGTTTGCCTTCTTAATTGAAGAAGAAAACGAGCTGTAATGACCTGTAATGACTGTCTGTTACACGGCAGCTTTTGATTTCAGAGTTCGGAAATAAACTGAACTGCCCTATTGGTCACTCGCTGTTGAAAACCAATCAGTCAAATTCTGGGCCGGAGCGCTTTTTGCTTCTCATTTGCTCACATTTGTGCTCTTGAAAATTCGTCGTATGGGTTCGTTTTATCTTCACCTTAAAAACATTTTGACGACACAACATCATAGAGCCATCAGCTTGGGAAAAACGGCCAAAACAAATGCGCCTTGGCCCTCTTTACGTCCACAAGGCAAACCGCAGGTGTACACTTACGCACCCCCAGCCTCTGGCGGTGACTAGAGAAACTACCGTCATAGGGTAATGCACGATAATTGATTATCACGACCGACGGATAGATGGCTTCCAGTTGCGATTCAAAGGGAAAACCAAGTGTTCGTAAAAGCAAAGGCTTGTGGCAATTTGACCACATTTTATTCATGGGAATTGTAGGGAAATTTCTCGTTATTTAAAAAAAAAAATGTGGATATAATTTAACATTTACATGTTTTAATGCATTTGATCTCATTGAAGTGAAAGGGTGGTGTATGTGGCGGAGTGTGTCTTTGTGTGTTCTTGTTAGAGTTTTGCATGTAACTATCTGTTATATTCTAAAACCTACTCCTTTATGAGTTTTCTCTCTTCGTTTACTACTTTATATGTATAATAATGATAACGCTACTACGCTGAGATAAATGTGTTGCTGTTCTGTTATGTTGCTTGCTTGAAATACTTTTTTGTTCTATTTAGCTGCGTTAAAAAGTGTGTCGTGGGAATTTGAAAAATTGGTGCTGGAATATTTTGCTTGTGGGGTGCAATAATTTGATTTTGGGTTTTATGTAATTTCATCAGTAATTCATTAATCTCCATGATTTGAAAAAATGAGGAGCTCAATTGTATTGTTCTATTTATCTGCTGTTGAGGATATTAGACGGACTTGAATATAATATTTCATATCAAAGGTGTTTCATTAAGGATATCTATGATATACATTAAAAAAATACATTTTAACAAATAAAATCGCATTTTCCCTAAACATTCCGGTGTATCTCCCTGCCTATATAAGTTGTTTCACTGTTCATGATGGTTATCTCATTTCATACAATCTTTCTAGTGTTTTTAATTTATGATTATTAAAATTATTTAATTCCTAGGGTTGTTTTGTTAGATGTTTCACTAAACAGCGATCTCACTTAAATACTTTTATATTTCATTCATATTTCCTAACATACTAAACTACGACATTTGTATGTATCATCTCAGCGATAAAATGCATAATTATTGGAAAAACAGGTTTTGTAACAAGTTTGAATTCCTTTGTTTTTTTTTACAATTATTAATAGTAAAAAGTACACATCTATCAAATCGTTATCGTATATTTCATTAGGTGACACTTCAATACCAGTTTCACGTTTTGCTATTAAAATTTTAGTTTTTTTAATCCAGCTGCTAACATTGGAGGCATAAATTGACCGATCACCCCACTTGGAGGGGGCAACGCTAATAACTTTCTATCCAAAAGGGGAGGGAATATGCAGTTTTGTTTTTGTAGGTCACTTATGTTGAATAGTATAAAAAATAGCTAACACTCTATGCAAATATAGGAGTTCGATACGAATCGCTTCTGTAACATCAGAAAAAATCGGGTTCTACCTCAAATTGTTCCACTCCGTTTTAACTTCAGTTCGCTAACCCAAAACACGTTCAGCAATTTAATCAGCTGGGAAGTGCTATAAGGTCCAGACTACTTGCCCTAAATACTTCTCGAATTTTCTTCTGGATTGGTTATGCTCTTTTTAAAATACGCATTCTCCTAATCTAACACGCGACTTTAAATGTCATTTCTGGCGTAAAAGATGTTTATAAAAATGAAAATATTTCTCTCTTCGTTTTTGGTCCAATGGGTTTCTCTAGAGTATGTGTGTGAAATTTTATCATCTCGCTTAACTTCTTTATAATATGTTAGTTAGCTTATTTAGAGGGTTCACTTCAATGCGTTATACAATTACAGTAGGATTTGTATTTGCTGCTTTCCTTCATAACGTTTTACATTACATTAATGTAGAAGTTGTTTTATTTTGTCTGTTCATTTTAATAGTAGTTTAACCTTTTCTTTATACACCTCTAAAGAAGTAACAACAAAAACTACCAAAACGTTTTCAATTTATCTAAATTTATACACAAACCACACCTCGTTCGTTCGTCCTTTTCGCTTAGCGGTAATTAAAACCAATGTTTTAGAAAACCTTTGCTGTCTCTCGTCAAATATAAAAAAATAACAGAAAACAATCACCAAATGAAAAGAGGAAGCTAGTCTCGTCCTGCGTCATACTTCGTAGATTCTAATACTTCCCACTGAATACCGATTCGTTATGTGCCGCAGTGCACTGATCTTGGGAAACGCTTATACACTGCTCTAATGACTCAGAGTGAGCTTTTGCCCTGTGGACCGGGGGGAGAAAGGCATGAAGAAGGCAAATGACTGCTACTAGGTAGTTTATATATGTTTTAAGAGTATGGGGGTGGGTCCTCAATGTACGGCGTCAATATCCCGCTGGGCGCGCGAAATCTTCAACTTATCCTTCGGTGTATTATTCTCGCCCGACTCCAGTGCGAACATCTTCATCTTCTCCTTGAACGAAAGCTTCTCCGGGACGGGTTCCGACTTTTGCTTCTGCTGTTGCTCGGCCAGCCGACGGGTGCGTGGGTCACTAAATAGATGGAAAAAAATCGTTTAGATTCCTACAATTGTTTTAAAAGCACAGATGAGTGTCGCTTACCGATAGACTTCTTGAGCGCCGATTACGCCCGGGGTGATTTGAAGCTGCATGTTCCAGCCTTCTGTTTCCGGAGTGGTCGGGGTGTGCAACATTGCCGGCATGGTCTCGTCGATGAAGCGCTGTGGGTTACAAGAAGAGGATCGATACGAAAATTAGTTGACTGTTATTGATGCAATCAGTTATTTTTTTACTACGATGGTCCCTTTAATCAGATTTAAGGTGAAGATGAATCGAAGCCAAAGTTCAAATTTTCAAGAGCACGGATCTGGAAAACCAAACATCCGTTTGAGCTGAAAACTTAATCGATTGGTCATCACCAGCTAGTGACCAATCGATTAAGTTTTCAGCTCAATCGAATGTTTGGTTCACCAGATCCGTGCTCTTGAAAATTTGAGCTTTGGCTTTGATTCACCTTCACCTTAAAAATCTCTGTTCCTTTACTCGATATATCCATGAGTCGACGGTTATGTAAGTATGATCATGCAAAACATAACTACTGTAGAAATAACCAACATTCGATTTCAATGCGGAGCTAAAGGTGAGTCCTTAGTTATAGCGATACTTTCTAACTTGCGTAAAATTTTTCATACTTGACTGAAATTAATCAAATCTTGGCCAGTTTCTCTTTAGTAAAGTATTATGTTTACATCTGCTCACTTGAGTACTTGTCAGTGAGATTCCGGTCGAGATGGAAGAATACCAGTAAGCCGTTAGCAAATGCATTCTGTTCAAACCCAAAAATCCAACAAAAATTTCGATACGGTTATCTTGAAGATGTGAGGCATAGATTGCACTGTGTTGGGAAGTGGCAATATAATTGATCGCAGCAAGCGGTCTGGTGCATTAACCATATACTTTCTGGCACTTGCGAACTGTCACTTGTCTGGGTAAGTTGTGTGAGCATCACTTGAAGGGTGATTCCTTCTCCGGTTAAATACTGAATCTCCACATTGGCGATCCAGCCAGATTTACGCTATTTTGCGGAAAAGTTACCTGGCATTATTTTTTTTTTACAGGAGGAATCACCCTGCAGCGTGCATGCAAGAAGTATTTTTTTTATAAAAGAAGCCCATACTGGTGAATCTGGAAGGTACGTCTTGGTGCTCGATGAAAGTGATAGCTGATAGTATCTGCAGCTGATTGATGTTCGTGGAAAGAAGAATATTGGCGTTCTTGTGTGGAAGCCGAGCGGAAAATCTACATCTACAGTGAGTTGGTATAAAGAACGTTTGTTTGTTTGTCGGTGAAAACAGCAGCATGAAAAAAAAAAACAAATTGCATTCGATTCTGTTGTTTTGCTCAAGCAAATGTCAGAACGATAGCTTACAGTGTGTTTGGCAGAGCACTGACAATGTCCACTGACGAGAAGCTAAGATTGTCGATTCTGTTGATTTGCTCAATCTAAATATCTGAAAAATAGCTTACGGTGTGTTGTTTGCCAGGAGGAACGAGGAGCCCTGGCCATGTCCGCTGATAAGAAGCTAAAATTTTTGATTCTGCTGTTTTGCTTCTAGCAAATGTCAGAAAGGAAGCTTACAGTGTGTTGTTTGTCAGGATGAAAGAGAAACCCTGGCAATGTCCACTGACGAGAAGTTAAAGTTGAAGACTCTGTTGATTTGCTCAATGCAAATATCAGAAAAATAGCTTGCAGCGTGTTGTTTGCCAGTAGGAATTGTGATATCCTGCAGCACTACGATACACATTATCTGTTTTTCATAACAATTTACACCAAGAAACACACTTAAATACCGGACAAATCTCTGCGTCCATCTATGTTGTTCCATCTTCCAATTCCAACTCTCTAATACCCTCACTCATACATCTTAGGATGCCACATCCTCCCTTTTCGGAAAATGTTTCAATCATTCCTGTAACCCTTAAACATTACTATAGTTGATCATTTTTTTTATCATGCAAATAGTGTAAGAGCATAAGTGAACCAATATAAACATGAAGGATGTCAAATACACCTACTTCGATTCCCTGCGGTGAAGAACACATTTTCTGCATCCATTGTTTTCTGAAAACGTCTTCAACCAAAGCTTCACTATACTGTTTCTCCTATCACAATAAAAATAAACTCTTTGCCTTTGTAACTAAAGTGTGACCCTAGTTTACAGCCTGTGGCACCAATGAAGCAGTGCACTCTCTACCCACGGTTAACTACCTATACTAGTCCTTTAATAAGGTTCGAAAATCCTAAAATGTCAAGCCGAGCCGATAAATTAATTTTTGTTTCTGCTTGTTGCACTGATTTCGCAACTAACTCAAAAATGAAATAAAACGCTTTGGAAAAAATAATATAATCAGCCTTAACATAAGAGCTATATATGTTATATCTTATCCTGGTTGAAATACACTAGATGCTTCTAAATTACGAGAAAAATCCTCTTGATTGAAATCCTTATCATAACAGACACACATATATTGGAATTCGGTGATCCTTGTTCAGATTAAGGTACACAATCCAATGTTTTAAAGAGACCGGACCGTACGCCCAACTATGCCTTCTTTAAACTTTTTATTTTGAAAGTCACAATTGAGCAACTAGCAATATAAAAAACAGGTTTCCATCTAAAAATCAAATCATCATCTCTTCAAAATGTGTTCCTATTCTCCAACATTGTGAACGTTGATCAGTCAATTTGCTCTCCACAAAAATGTCGTGCCATGACGGTAAGCATGTCTTGTTAATAAAACAAATCAAGCACCGCGATGATGCTGTACGTAAAGCGAAGTTTGCTAACATGTGTGTTAAAGAAAAGCAGCGTGACCAGGCGTTGCAGAATTCGCTCTCATTTGAGAATGAAGCACGATCAAAGCAAGCAAAGAAAAACATCCCATCTGTTGCGGTCCACGATCGTCATTGTATCGCAAGGTGTAACAAGTCTGATAAATGGAAGCAGCGAGCGAGAGCCCCAACGAGAGAGCGATGATAAAATCCATTTTTCTCGCTTGTTTACCGTTGGGGATAGGTGTTTTTCTTTACTGGCACGATAAACAATCCACGAACTTCCAATAACAACAGTGTCCCCCAGGCTTGGAGCATGTTTAGAGAGGTTTTATCATGCACTACTATCCCCCCAATCTGATCAAACTTGTAGCAGTATACGATAAACAGTCTCTCATAATGTGCAGCATGTTATGATAGTTACAGAGAGCGATACGTGAGAGATTCTCTCAATTTTCTCAGGATTCAATCCCTGAGCGTGACTATTGAAGTGACTATTAATGAATCAAACCCTTTCAATAACATCACTGCCGGAACATTGTTATACGTAAAAAAAATTGTCACGCTGTCTAAAAAATACACGCACACATCTAAACGCTTGAAAGATGAACACCACTCAAACGATGAATTCATCTCTTTCGGCTTTCGTGGATTTGAATTGCTGAGCTTTAGCAGTGCAGGCAGATAACCAGATTTTCAATCATCTATATTTACTAAAACGCTCGACAAACTTAAAATCAATAAATTATATATAAGTCAAAGGCATTCCAATTTCATTCGGATTTTGCGTAAGATAATCTTTTTATTGCTGTTGACCCAGCCAAACATAATTGACCGTTTCCTACTTCCATTCAGTTTTGCTGACCATGGGCTTAACCCGATTCAACTTTCCTATATTGTTCAAACTCTACACAGCTAATCACTTCGTATGCTTCACCGTATTGGCCATGAGCTAAACTCGGCGCAATACATTACGTTGGTCATGGGCTTTGCCCGACTCAACTTTCAAAACTCTTGGCAATGAGCTTAAACTCTGCGCAAGTCTCTCGTTTGTTTATTTTTGGTATTGGCCATGAGCTAAACTCGACTCAATACATACAATAACCTAGGGCTTCATCTGCTTCAAAACTCACCATGACGCTTGGCAATGAGCTAAACTCTACGCAAGTCATCATCTCCTAGTATTCCTTAATTTCTGGCAACCATGACAAATGAATATTCACTCATTTTATAATGGTCTGTTGCAGTCACCATACTCACAGCTGGAAGGAAAATCCGCTGCTTCTCCTTTGCCTTCCGAACCAAAACCTTTAATTTTCCCTCGATACTCCATCGAAACTACTTTTCTATTTACATGGCAGGATCGCCAATGTGATATCCTGCAGCACTACGATACACAACATCTGTTTTTCATAACAATTTACACCAAGAAACACACTTAAATACCGGACAAATCTCTGCGTCCATCTATGTTGTTCCATCTTCCAATTCCAACTCTCTAATACCCTCACTCATACATCTTAGGATGCCACAGGAATGAGGAGCTCTGGCAATGTCCGCTAACGATAAGCAAAAATAGGCGATTCTGTTGTTTTGCTTTGCGCAAATGTCAGAAAGAAAGTCGCAGTGTGTTGTTTGCTAGTAGAGTAGAAGAGGAACCCTGGCAATGTCCGCTGACGAAAAGCGAGAATGGACAAATCTGTTGTTTTACTATATGCAAATGACATTACGGAAGCGTGCAGTATGTTGTTCGTTCTGGGGGATGCCAAACCCCAGCAATGGTAACTAATTGAGAACAATCATTGCTGGCAAGTGACAGTTCCACGATAAACTTCCCATTCTGGTCTGACGTTACTGGATGAGTGAGGCGTTGACGTTTTACCAAGCCTACTAAGATGTTTAATATGCAATCGGATGGCACTTTCATATATTCTGTCGGTTGATGACTATCATGAGAGTACAAGGAAATAAGTGCCATAACGATGTTAATTCAGTGTCGCACAAAACCGTGTCCCGGAAATATCCGTTAACAAAAAAATAAATATCAGATTCTGTACAGTACAGCTTGGTATTGCCTTTAGTAAAAATGAGCTCTGATTTCCGCTAGCGAGAAATGATAATTTTCGAATATTTCGGTTTGTGTCGTGGAAAAAAGATGAACTTCGGAAACATCGCGCTGAATAAATGTCAGAAATTTACATTTTTGTCATTTTGCTTTGAGCAAATACTGTGTTGGGGCCCAGATAGCCGTAGCGGTAAACGCGCAGCTATTCAGCATGACCATGCTGAGGGTCGTGGGTTCGAATCCCGCTAGTCGAGGATCTTTTCGTAAATGAAATTTTCTCGATTCCCAGGGCATAGAGTATCTTCGTACCTGCCACACAATATACACATGCAAAAATGGTCAATCGGCAAAGAAAGCTCTCAGTTAATAACTGTGGGAGTGCTCATTAGAACACTAATCTGAGAAGCAGGCTTTTTCCCAGTTGGGACGTAATGCCAAGAAGAAGAAGAAGAAATACTGTGTTGACAAAATATTGTTGTTTCTGCTCGCCATAGAGAAAGATGAATTCCGGCAAAATCCGGGAAAGGAAAATGAAACAAAGATTATCATTTCGCGTCACTGTGTGTAACTGTCAAATTAGAATATGATGTAAATATGTAATGATTTGAAAATATGTGAAGCAAAATAAGCTTTTGTAGTAGTTTTTTTTTTATTTTGTTACATGCCGATTACACTCTGTTATGCAAAAATTATTGTCCACTGACGGTATGAGAGATTTTATATATCCTGTTTACTAGAAAAGTCTGTAATATTATTTGTACACATTGAATAAAATTCGACGACTTTATTGTAAATGCATTACGTCACGTAATAAACAAATTACAAAACAGTAAACATGGAAGTATAGCCAGCCTGTAGGACAGAATATTGAGCAAAAAATAGAGCTATTAATCCAAAGCGGAGTACATCTTGATAAGTAAAATTTCGATGCTTAAAAAATAAATAAATATATAAAAAAATCTAAGAAGAAAATTGTAGAACAAAATAAAAATTCAATATAATTGCCTATGAAAAAATAATTAGGGCATTTACGAGTTACGTGGGATGATTCACGGAGTTATTGAGCTACAGCTTGCCAAAAATGTGCAACGCTAGACAAGTTTGCATAGTGTACAGTGATTAGGGATAACCAGCTCTAAAAAGCAGATTGTCATTGTTTGTAACATTTTTTGTTTGTTTGTTTATTATTAATTGAAAACTAACTTTAATTTCTTTGGAGCAGAGGGAGAATGTGAGGCATAGATTGCACTGTGTTGGGAAGTGGCAATATAATTGATCGCAGCAAGCGGTCTGGTGCATTAACCATATACTTTCTGGCACTTGCGAACTGTCACTTGTCTGGGTAAGTTGTGTGAGCACCACGTGAAGGGTGGTTCGTTCCTTCTCCGGTTAAGACCGCACGGGACGTCATCATAATCACCCTATCCATTTCAAGAAGCAAATCCCAAGAACCACTCCATATATCGATGCGAAAATGTATCACTATGATTCTATATATGTAGTGCACAACCCAATAAATTTCCAGCTTCATCGGTTCACTTAAACTCGAGATTTGCTTCCACAAAGTTTTGATGATGATTGTTAGAGTGAGACGAAAGATAGGGAAAATAACACGGTCTCCCGTGTCCCCTTAAATACTGAATCTCCACAGAATTTTCTTCACGAACTCAGCGAGAAACTTCTCTAGAAATTGTCTTAAGGTCTTCTCCTAGAGGTTCTACAGAAATTCCCACATAAATGCCGTAAGAATTGTATACGAAATTTTTTTTGAATTTCTATAGAAATACTCATATAGAATCTTGAAGTAATTTCAACAGAAATTCTGTTAGAAAATCTTTCAGAGACAATTGCAAGCATTTTTCTGTAGATATCACTGGATATTCTTTTGACCTATAATTTTTATTGTGACGTGCAGGGACATTTCTGAGAACGGCATCAGATTCAGCGACCTCAAATCTACTAGAGACACATAATTTAATTCTTGAGACACGCAAAAATGTTGTTTTTGTTACGCTGTGTAATGTGTAATCTGATGGGATTGATTTTACTGCTCCCAGCTGCGGCGTTACGAAAACTTTTTCTATGATATTCAGATGCGTTTTTCTCGACATGATGATTTTCCTAATGGGACTGTATTGCGAGTATGGACAGGTCCATCTAGTGGATGTATTGGCATTCAAATTTGTTACCGCCAGATTCTACTAATACAACGGGATCTTCAAATATCCGTTGAAATTATAATACGGCTACTTTTCACAAGATAATCCGCAATAACTCCGGAACTACTTGAACTTGAAGCTTTGAAACTTTCAACAACATCCACCAAGAAACAAAAAGTTATGCAGATATAAGTGTGTTTTCAACATGTGAAAAGTATGTGGCCCGGATGAAGGTTAATATAAATTGTTGGTAACGAACATAAGAAACTATTTTTTTAGAACCCTCCTCTCCCTATCGAATGTGTATACAACTTAGTCTACTTACATCCGGATCCGGTCGCTCCATGATCGTGCCCAGTTCGCCGCCCTGTTCCCCGCTGCTTCCGATCAGGTGTCCCGCCTCGGTATAACTACTGCCCATCATGGGCCCGTTATGACCCCCGGGGGTGCTTCCGTTGTTGTTCATCGCGTTGGCGGCTGCAGCGGCAGCGGCAGCCATTGCGTCCTCATCGTGAAACGAAACCCGCTTGTTGTCGCGGAAGGCGGCAGCGGCCGCGGCAGCATTGTAGGCTGCGTTGTTGTTCAGCATGTTACTGCTGGCGGTGGAAGTGGGTGGCGTTGCTGAGGGGGTTGTTGAGGACAAGTTGCTGCCGTACCGGGGCAGGGTGTTGCTAGCATTGGGGTTGGGGTTGTTGTTTAGGAGATTTTGTTGCTGCTGCTGCTGTTGAGGTGGGTGTTCGGCGGTGGTGATTAGATTACTGTTGAAGGTCAGCTTTGTAGCGCTGCCGCGTATTTTCTGCTGCTGCATGATCATGTAGGAGCTGTTGCGTTCCGGTGGGGGTGGTGGAGGGGCAACAGAGGAAGAGTTGGTGGTTTGTGCGGTGGGTTCTTGGAGATAGCCGTTCATGTTGGATTGATGATCGTTTAGTTCTTCGTCAACGCGATCGGCAATGTTGAGCTGGCTCATATCGACTGCCATCTGGGACATGAGTTGGTTTGCGTTGGTGTTGTTCATGGTTATTTCGCTCAGGTTGAACTGCTTGTCGTGGTGGACGAAGCTGGCTGATTTGGCGGCGTTCTTCGAAGGGGACGATGGAGTGCTGCTGTTGTGTTTGAGAATGCTTTTCGGCTGAATGGCCGAACTGGCGGAGGCGACCTGCTGTTGGAAGCTGGCGATCGTGTTGGCGACGGATGTCGGAGATTGATCGTTCGTTTCGGACGAGGTTTCGGAGTTTTGGACCGAAGGCATTTTGATGTCGACTTGCTTCATTTTGGTCAGAGGCGCTGAGACGGTGTTCTGGTTTTGGGCAAGTCGTAGAACCTCATGGACGGAGGGATCCTTTCCGTATGGGGAGGTATCATTATCGAAGTCCTGATCTTCCTCCATGGCACGCCGTTCAAAGTCACGTTCTAGCATGAGAGTGCGAAGAAGATCATCTTGTTGAGGGGTTCTTTGGGGCAAGGATTGTAGATCAGCGATCTGTTGATCACGCCAAGCGCGGATGTGTTCGCGACGAAGTTCGGTTTCCTTTTCTTTTTCTTCGCGCTCCCAAGGATTGGTTCCAGACATAACGTTCTTGTTTTGTGGTGGCACTTGCGAAGGGTAGAATCCGACCTTGGGCGGCTCGGACGAACTGTACGCAGTGGAGCTGCCCGGGGTGGTTTTGAAGAGAGGATGAGTTGCAGAGGGGGGAAGTGGAGGTTGATCCTGGTCCGAGGGCATTCCGGGACGAAGCTGAGGTTTGGGGGCAGTCGTCGGGGGAAGCTGTTTGTGTGAGCTCAGTGGAGTACTGGGATGAGGACTAGCACCGCTGAATCCGGGATGCTGCGGTTGTTGCTGCTGCTGTTGCTGCGGCATGGAGGGAGATGGCATCATTGAAGAATCGACGTTTTGGAGACGCTGTTGCTGCTGCTGTTGTGATGGGGGCACAGCTTGGTTGCGTCGTTTGATAAGCTCATTCATCTCTGCTAGCTTCGCTTGGCCACGAAGTAGCGAGGCATGCTGCTGTTGCTCATTCGGGTAGAGCTGAGGGGACATCATGGGACTACCGTTTTGGTAGCCGAAACCTCCAGCTCCTCCAGGACCACCGGCGATCATGTTCACGTTCTGCATGCTCTGGCTGGCAGAAATACCACCCGGATGATGCTGTGGATGTTGATGTGGTCCCGGCTGTTGTTGCTGCTGCTGATGCTGGAAGGAATGTGCGATATTTGGCATCGATGGGGCCATCATCTGGTTGAGCCGGAGACTTTGCTGCCCTTGGGAGTCCCGAACAAAGTTGTTGCCCATCATCGTCTGCTGTGGTGGGAGCTTTTGCAGCCTATTTGGACCTGGACCGGATGTAGCTGCCGCAAGATTCGGATGGGAGATGTTGCCACTCAGTTGAGGATGCTGCTGTTGTGATGATGGCATTCCGTAGGCCATTGAGCCGGTTTGTGTGGTTAGTAGTAGGTTACTGGGGTTGATGTTGGAGCTATTATTGCTATTGAAATAGGCAGATGCTGGACGGCTTAAGATAGGTTGCTGCTGGGCTTGCTGTTGCTGGTGGCTACTGCTGCCACTGCTTACAGAAGCGCCCGGGGAGTTCAGTGATGTCTGTAGAGGCATTGGAGGTCTGAAAAGGAACATCTTTGGATCAGTACTGTGGCTCAATGATAAAGGGAAATGTACGAACCGTTCTCCCAGATTTGGATGACTCTGATTTTGAGCACGATAGACGCTAAGGTTTTGATAGAATCCTTGGTCTTGACTGGTTCCCCCGGCCAGGTTGTGGATACTGCGGGACTTGTTGGCTGTAGATCCTATGGTGGAAAAATACACGTTAAAGATAAATTACAGGTCAAGTTGAATAGCTTCCTATCAATCTGGGAAAATGTTTGAGCATGGTGCATGTATTTGTACAATTAGTTTGCATGGTAAAATAATGATAGATTGGCAAACGTGCTTTTGTGATGTCTGGTGCTCTTAAGCTTAATCTTGCAGTTATGAGTATGAGTTTTACAAAACAACATATAAAACAAAAATTCATCACAAACAAAATCCCAATGTGGAGTGGTCTGTCTGTCTGCCAGGAGCATCTTACCAATGTTGCCCACGTGGTGCAGGGCGGGGACCGACTTGCTGTTGGGGAGTGGTGGCTGTCCAGATGGTGAAGGTATCGGAGGTTTACTGGGATCGCTGGTGCCTATGCGTGTCATGTCTCGTTCGGACATTCGTCTGCCACCTATCGACCCGGTCCGTTTGAAATTTTGCGTAGATAGAAGAGATATGACCCATTTAAAATTCGTTTCAATTTATTCCCAACGGCCAAAAACCAACATACTTAGATAAGGAACTACTTTGAAACATCAATCCAAACTACCTAACCTAATTGGGATAAACGCATGCATCAAATTACCGACTGCCAACTACCGAACAGAGTGGGCAAACCGCATACTACTAGGTACACCAAATCATTACAACCTTTCTACACAAAGTCAATTTATCACGGACCGAACCACTCTATCGCAGTACCCTACGGGAATCAATATTACACCTGGCGAGTGACACCCGCTTGACGCGTTTACAATTGCGATCGATATCGCTGTGCATTGGCATAGGTATCTCCGCAAAACTCGTGGAACGACGATAGCGTGACTTCCACTATAGGTAGGTGCATGGCAGAGTGTGCAGCTCCGGCGGTGACATGCAGCATTGCGCGGTGTGAATTATGGCAATCTGATAACGAAGTGGGTTTACAAATGCAACATTTCGATGGGCGAAAGGGACTGATGAAGGTTCTGACCATGTCGTTCGTCGTCCTGAAGGGTAAATTGATGGCTACAATGTGTTCTGCAGAGTTTTCTAGGGATGAATAAATTGCTTCTAGATTGCACGGCTCATTGTATCAATGCTTTTCCTATTATGATTTATTATTAAAATATAAAGTATTCTCCAATCAATAGTTAATAGATTAAATTGCGTTATCCGGTTTTAAACCGGCTAAATTGATGCAAAAGTAATTTGACGAAAGTATTTCAGCATTCTACTGATATTTGTTTAGTAATTTGATTGACATCTGTACAACTAAAGGCAAACCATTTATTAGGACTCAACGATGTTCAAAAAAAAAAAAAAAATGAAATCGAAATCGAATGGAAATAGAATCGAAATCGTATCGAAATCTAATCTTAATCAAATCGAAATCGAATCGAAATCGAATCGAAATCGAATCGAAATCGAATCGAAATTGAATCGAAAACGAATCGAAATTGAATCGAAATCGAATCGAAATAAAATCGAAACCTAATATAGATCACGAGCACGAAACATCTCAATGCAGCTTCCCGACAGAAGCTTGGAAGATTCCCGATAAAAACTTGGAAGCTTCCCGACAGAAGCTTTGGAGTTTCTCGACAGAAGCGTGAAAGCTTCCTGACAGAAGCTTGGAAGCTTCCCGACAGAAGCTTTGAAGCTTCTAAACAAAAGCTTTGGAGTTTCTCGGCAGAAGCTTGGAAGCTTCCCGATAGAAGCTTGGAAGCTTCCTAACAGAAGCTTGGAAGCTTCCCGACAGAAGCTTGGAAGCTTCCCGACAGAAGCCTGGAAGCTTCCCGACAGAAGCTTGGAAGCATCCCGACAGAAGCTTGGAAGCTTCCCGACAGAAGCTTGGAAGCTTCCCAACAGAAGCTTGGAAGCTTCCAGACAGAAGCTTAGAAGCTTCTCGACAAAAGCTTAGAAGCATCCCGACAGAAGCGTGGAAGCTTCCCGACAGAAGCTTGGAAGCTTCCCGATAGAAGCTTGGAAGCTTCCCGACAGAAGCTTGGAAGCATCCCGACAGAAACTTGGAAGCTTCCCGACAGAAGCTTGGAAGCTTCCCGACAGAAGCTTGGAAACTTCCCGACAGAAGCTTAGAAGCTTCCCGATAGAAGCTTGGAAGCTTCCCGACAGAAGCTTGGAAGCATCCCGACAGAAGCTTGGAAGCTTCCCGACAGAAGCTTGGAAGCTTCCCGATAGAAGCTTGGAAGCTTCCCGACAGAAGCTTGGAAGCATCCCGACAGAAGCTTGGAAGCTTCCCGACAGAAGCTTGGAAGCTTCCCAACAGAAGCTTGGAAGCTTCCAGACAGAAGCTTAGAAGCTTTTCGACAGAAGCTTAGAAGCATCCCGACAGAAGCGTGGAAGCTTCCCGACAGAAGCTTGGAAGCTTCTCGACAGAAGTTTGGAAGCTTCCAGATCGAGGCTTAGAAGCTTCCCGACAAAAGCTTGGCAGCTTCTCGAAAGAAGCTTGGAAGCTTCCCGACAGAAGGTTGGAAGCTTCCCGACAGAAGCTTGGAAGCTTCCCGACAGAAGCTTGGAAGCTTCCCGACAGAAGCTTGGAAGCTTCTCGACAGAAGCCTGGAAACTTCTCGACAGAAGCTTGGAAGATTCTCGACAGAAGCTTGGAAGCTTCTCGACAGAAGCTTGGAAGCTTCTCGACAGAAGCTTGGATGCTTTCAGAATTTCTAACCTAGTTTTCTCAAGATATGGAAAATGTCACTTGGTCCACTCTGACTTAACGCCAACCATCTTCGTAGATGCTGTTCTAGAACTCTCAGTATTATTCTACCTTCGAAAAAGCGTAAAAACCTTTAACAAAGAATTCAAAACTATGCAAACGAATAACACTAGAGGCAAAAGCTGCGGCTGCAATTGCATTATTCAGACCACCTGAACGATAACTCGTAATTTGAAGCGAAAAAAATGTGCGCAAATTTGTCAGCGTAAAACCTAATGAACACGTGCGAGTAAAAATAACGCCCGTACTATTGTGACTGCAGCTGGCGTGAAGTTGTCAACTCTCCTCCGGCGCCGGTCCGTTTCCGTTGCCATCCACTGTGGAGTGCTGCGAGGATGAGTACTTCCGGTTGATGGATTTTAGGATTCTAATCAAATTATGCTGCTTTTTGAGCTGCCGCAACGTGGTCGGAACTCGATCCGTTCGTGGACTGAAAGGTCGAAACCGTGCCGCCGATGGGGGGCTTTCGATCCTCAAATTCGGACAACTCCGGGCTGCTGTTGCAGCGGAAGGGTAATACGTCAGACTGAGTTTGATGCGATTGTTTTCCACGTTGGTGCAGTTTTTCCGACACAATTTGACCTTCCGCAGAATGAATCCATCCGGTGGGAACTGACCGCTCCAGCCATAATCCATAACGTGGTACCGGTTCAGATTGGTTTCGCTGCGAGCGATTGGTCGCTGTTGGCCGTCCAATTTTTCGTACACTTCATCTAGATATTGGCACCGGCCGTAATCCTCGCCGGATAGTGTGTGCAGCGAATCTTCGCATGATTTGCTTTTGTGAAGGTTACACATTCCTCCGGCGGCGTCCACTCCGTCACTCATCGACCCGAATTCACTCCACTGTTTCAGCTGGTTGACGATTTCCTGTTCCTCGCGTGGAGAGAGTTTGTCCAGATGGTCATTCAGACTCGGAGTGGATGACGAAAGTCGCGGTCGATTATCGGAAACTGATTGCGTGCAGTTGTTGTTGGTGTCCCGTAAGGAGTCGTAGAATTTGGTCAACGCTTTCACTTTACCGGACGGGACCTGTTCGGAAGCTACTTTCGGTTCGATGGGCACCGTCGCATGAGTGGCCCACCGGATGTTGTACGGAATTGTTTCATGAGGTATGGCAGGAGTGGTGGCAGTGGAAGTTGGCTCATCAACGATTGTGAAATCTTCGGCGATGAGCTTTTTCATAAGAGCACATGCGGTAGGAATGGGCGAATCGGTAAATCGTGGTGGAGGTTCTTTGGCTGGAATAAGGAAACGCACATCGAGCAGGACAGAATGATTGTTGTTAGGGGAGTTTGTGATTCGTAATTGACATAGTGAAATGAGATGCATTGAATGAGAGGACAGGAAATGGTTGTTCTTGATATACACGGGTCAACTGCGGTAGGAGTTCGAGCAAAACAAACATCAAGAAGTAACAAACGACCTAAACAGGCAGATCCTTATCTTGTTTGAAATTAGTGTTGATTTTCCTATTCTAGTATTTCATTTAATACTGAAGAAATTATGCAACTCGTAAATGTAAGGTAAAGAACTACTTGGGCACTTCCTTGATTCACTCAGGGACGTGGAATGCCAAGAAAGATCCTTTCAAGCGTGTGCTAGAATAAGGGCGTAAGTCGCATGATCGAGTTCTCTTCATCGATCATCTCTTCTATGAACAAAGGTGACAAGGTGCGGGTTTGTTAGCATTTTTTCACTTCACATCGCTTGGCACCGATGCAATCTTACATCCTTATGTGAAAAATAAACAGAATAGCTTGCATCTTGTCACCTTCATTCACAGAAAAGAGGATCGATGAAGAGAAATCGATCGTGCGACTTACGACCTTATGCTAGCACACGCTTGCTTTAATACAAAAACAAATCCAAGAAATACTACTAGATAAAAAGAACGATGCTTCAAAGAGATATATAAAATAATCAAGGTTCTCCAAAGTATCCGTAAGTTCAATCTATTTAGATTTTTACAGTGCACATTCGATATTTAATTTACGACTAACTGTCCTCAAGATTAAATGAATTAGAATTCCCGTTACTATCGATAAAAATGTAATCGAAGTTGAGAGGTGAACTGTGATTTCCTAAACGATATAATTTTGCATTTTCCTACATTTACTTTCATTTCGTTTAGTCGACATCACTTCAATTGTGAAAAAATTAGTTCTCAAAAGTTCATTGTCGTCGTTCAACAGCTTTTCAGATTCGATTAGCTCACATGGGTTATAATATCGTAAGGTGGTTCAGGTGAGAAAAGCAGGGTGTCCATTCAAAATCAATTTTCGAATTTCCGGATTTTTACTGCGGCTAGATATTTTGTAGAGGTTTCGATAGACAGTCTTGATATTGATTCGTCTTTTATTCTATGGATTTTGAAGCAGTATCTGCCATTCATTGAAGAATTAGTTCTTTATTTGATTTTGAAGCAGGATCGAAGCAAGCGAAGAAAAATGTCCCATTTGTCCATGATTGGCAATGTTCGCAAGTTGTAACATGCTTGATAAATAACAGCAGAGAAAGAGAGTTCCAATGACAGAGTGATGATAAAACTCTATTTTCTCCTTTATTTAACATTGGGGGTTGGTGTTCCATTTGACTGGCATGACAAACAATCCCCGGGTTGAGAGCTTGTTTAGATGGGTTTCATAATGCAATGTTATTCACCCAATCTGATCAGAGCTGTAGCAGAAGCCGATAAACCGACTCTCATGATTGTTACATAGCACGATAAGTGAGAGATACTCTCTACTTGCTCGGAATTCAATCCTTGGCGAACCCATATATATTTATGTTTTTTTTTTGTATGTTATGAGTTTATTACCTCATGATTTATTTCGCAATGCTAGTTCTTTACGTACCTTATTTGAGTTGCGTAATAACTCATTACACGATTCAATAAAAAATCTGTTGTGACTAACTAAATACAGCATTTTACAAGATTGCAAAAGAGGTTTTACGCAACTCTGTGCGGAATGATTATATTATAACACTAATCATAATGTACATTCCATAAAGATATAAATTCAGGGATGTCTTGTAGGATGACGTCTGAAATATGCTTGCTTACTTAAATCGACACTGATTACAGACGAGTCACATGAATCTGCTCGATTTACAAAATAGACCCATAGGTATAGGTGCCTATTTTATAAGTTGAGTCGATCAAAATGACTCGACTGGAGTCACTGTCGACCAAAAACTTCGCTCGTCTCGGCTCTGTCACTCGAGTTTCTTGACAGTTGTCACTCTATGTGACTGGATTACTATGACAGTCGACGTGTGTGACATCTGAAATACGCATGGTTAATTTGATCGACAGTGACCTAAGACGAGTCACATGAATCTGCTCGATTTACAAAATTGACCCCATAAACTTTCATGACCATGAAGGTTTGATTGTTATATCGCAATAATAGGAAATTCCACAATAATGGACAAAGTTGTGAAAAAGCCCAAGGACAGTGTGATGACAGGTTTTTCTAATTCACATTTCTTCCACTTGGTTGCGCAGTAAGCACACCACGCTCGTCTTATGTTACAATCAGAGTGGTTTCCAAATAAGAGATTCCTGATTGATTGTAGAATAAATCCTAAGAGCCAGTGTGGATCCTGAGATACCGGTGTGGATTCTAGAATTTAATTGTGGATCCCCAGTGTAAATCCTGATATTTCAGTGTGGATCCTTTGATTTCAGTATAGAATCTAGGAATGTAGAGTGGATCGTACCATTTTAGTGTGGATTCTTGTATTTCAGTGTGGATATATTGAGGCCAGTGTGGATCTTGAGATCGTAGTGCAGATCGTAGGATTTCAGTGTTGATCCGGGGATTGTAATGTGGATCGTACAATTTCAGAGTGAAGCTAGGGGTTTCAATGTAGATCCTTGGATCCAATGTGGATCCTGGAACTTAAGCCTGAATCCTGGTATTTCAGTTTGGATTCTTTGATAACAGTGTGGATCTTGGAATTGTAGTTTGGAACGTAGAATTTCAATTGAGATCCTGGGATTGTAGGGTGGATAGAAGGATTTAAATGTGGATCTGGGGATACCAGTGTGGATGCTAGAACTCCAGCGTGGTGTTCTGTATTTTAGCGTGGATCCCTCGATTATAGTGTAAATCCTAGAATTGTAGTGTAGATCGTATGATTTCAAAGTGGATCCTGAAACTGTGATGTGGATCGTAGGGTCACAATGTGGATCTTGGTATTCCAGTGTTGATCCTTCCAATGTGAAACCTAGTATTCCAGTCTAATACTTGGGATCCTCGTGTAGATTCTGAATGTGGTTCTTTGGATTACAGTGTGGGCTCTGATATTCCAGCCTGGATTTTAGTATTTCAGTGTGGATTTTTTGGTAACAGTGTAAATTTTAGGATTAACGCGTTGATCTTGTAATTTCAGTGGGGTGTCCTACGTTAGGCAGAAACACGAAAGGCGGAAACACATAAGGCGGAATTTCAAAAGGCAGAATTAACAAAAGGCGACTACATACAAAAGGCGGAATCACGAAAGGCGGAATCTCGAAAGGCGGAATCTCGAAAGGCGGAATCTTGAAAGGCGGAGTCTCGAATGGCAGAATCTCATAGGGCTAATTTAAATTAGGCGGACTTTTTGAACCAGCAGAGCAAACGGCCGGCCGTTTGCTCTGCTGGTTCAAAAAGTCCGCCTAATTTAAATTAGCCTTATGTGATTCTGTGATTTGCTTTTGCAGTGAAATCTCCATGAGTCGATGTTCCATGACTCTATAACGACTCATGATATCATACTAAACAAATGATCTAGTTGTCCGGATGGTGTTGCTACGATAGGAATGATGTCACATGTTCACAAATCTAATTTGAGTTTCACAAGTAAAGTAGAGTAAAGAGTATGACTTAATAGTTTTGTATTCTGTGCAGCTCTCCAAAGCATTTCTGTTCCATGACTCGATGTTTCCATGAGCCAATGCGAACATTTGCGAGACAAAGTTTCAAATGAGTAATTGTTCTAGCTGTTACGTCTGTTTTTCTGTGCCATAACATTGAGGTGAAGATGAATCGAAGCCAAGCCTCAAATTTTCAAGAGCACAAATCTGGAGAACTGAATACCCGCTTGAGCTGAAAACTTAATCGATTGGTCACCACCAGCTAGTGACCAATCGATTAAGTTTTCAGCTCAAACGGATGTTTGGTTTTTCAGATTTGTGCTCCTGAAAATTCGAGGTTTGGCTTCGATTCATCTTCACCTTAACGCGAATATGAGCAGCTTGAATACCACTAGCAGCAATATAAGGTGAAAAAAATAGTACCGTTTTGATTCATATTACGGTCACTTAAGGCCTCAGTGGAGTAAAACTGATCAAAAAGTATATAAAATAAATCAGTTTGTATGATTTTTCCGCATTATCGAGCCTTGACAACACTTAGCTTTCAAATTGTGAGCGAAGATTTCGATTTCGCAGCGTTAATAGTTTCAAAGAAATACAAATGTGTAGACTTTTCATGATTCTTATTCCGGACGCTACTTTTGCCTTGAATTCCGGACGCTTTGATTCAAATTACGGACAGCTCATGAAAACCGTAAATCGAGAAATCAAATCATCAATTGAATTCGCTAAACTACTAAACAAACGTGTGATGCAGTTGAGCAATGTTAATTTTCATAGATATCGATGAAAAAAGCTTAATCAACCGAGCTACAAAATTACGAACTTTAAAACGGCAAAAATTGAAACATTTCGTGTAAAATGTTTCCCATATAAAGAAGAGTGTCCGGAATTAAAAGCTGTCCGTAATATGAATCGAAACGGTATATGTTTCAAAGAAGAATCAATATCAACTGGCTCTTTAGTTGCTCGTGGCGCCAAAGATATTCAAGGTGATAAGTTCAGAAAGAATAGCCGATGATTAAAAGAAGGAAAAATCACTGATAATGTATTAGATATTTCTTTCCAAAGAATAGACTATGTCCATCATTCGGGCAAATGTTATTTTCGAGCAAGTGTCTTTCGGGCTAGTGACGTAGAATTACACTATATAAGAATGCGAAAGTGACAACTTTGACTTTGGTGGAAGTGCTCATTTAACTCAAGCTGAGAAGCAGACTGTGTCTCAGTGGGGGCGTAGTGCCAAGAAGAAGAAGCAATAAAATTGGCTAGATTTCTCGAAAATTTAGCGCAAACCTAAGGCTGAAACAGTCGACAGTAAATAAAAGAAATAGAAACAGGCGACGGATATTTCACCTAACATCAACCTGGTGTGGGAAGATATTTCTTGGTTATAGTGGCTAATACCTACATATAAATTGAAAAACAAAAAAAACACCAAGAGATCAGGGAGTCGTGAGTTCGATTCTCACTGAGAAGACGTGTAACTTTTTCGCAAAACTTCACATCAATTTGTCCATTTAATCCAATTGCAAAATATATGTAATGTTTAGCTTTCGGTAGTTGTTAAAAAAACACCGTTTTTCAAAAGTTATTCTAAGTCCGTTTAGAGATTTTGAAAACGTCGATATGAATAGGAACCTTAATAGCTCAGTCTAATTATCGTTTGGAAGCTTAAGTAAGCATTTTAAAATCGTTTTTGAACAATTCCGCCTTTTTAGATTATGCCTTATGTTATTTTCCGCCTTTTGTTACACGTCTAAGTTAGTCTGCCTTTTGAGTTTCCGCCTTTTGTGATTCCGCCTTTCGTGTTTCTGCCTTTCGTTAGAATCCCTGTAATTTCAGTGTGGCTCTTGGGATTATAGTGAGGATCCTGAAATTCCAATCTGGATTCTGGTATTGCAGTTTGTATCATTTGATAACAGTGTGAATGTTGGAATTAAAGTGTTGATCTTGGGATTTGAGTATGGATTCTGGGGTTCCAGTGTAGGTCCTGGGATTTTGTAGGAGTTCGATGTGAATCCTGGGATTGTAATATGAAACGCAGGATTTCAATGGATTTTGGCAGGGATCCTAGGTTTCCTGTGTGGTATTCCAGTGTGGATTTTGTGATTCCAAAAACTCCTTCAGGAATTCCGCCATGAATTCCTTCGATAATTCTTCCAGGAGTTCCTTCAGGAATTACTCCAGGAAATCTATCAGAAAATCTTCAAGGATTTACTTCAGGCATTCCTTCAGGAGTTACTCCAGGATTTTCTTCCGGAATTCCCCCAGAAATTCTTTCAGGAGTTCCTTCAGACATTTCTCCAAGAGTACCTTCAGGAGCCTTTCCAGGAGCCCAAGTAACCAGTAAGCACGATAATGCGGCACGGTAACAGCATTATATGCGCATATAGGGTAATCATTTGATGCTTGTCAGTTTTATATACGCATATAATGCTATTATAATGCCAGAAAAGGCGAAATAGCGTGCCATTATAATGCGAAGATATAACCGTGCTTCTCGGCATCACTAGTGCTGATATAAGACCACGTGAGAAACGTCAGTTGTTTTCGCCAGGTTTTTCGGGCGAATATTTTGTGCTTTCGCGTACGCAGCCAGAGAGCTTTCGCGTATGCGGCCAAGCAGCTGGTACACGAGGTAAATAAATAAATGAATGAAAATGGAAACCTCGAATAGTATGCAAAATGTAATAAAATGATTGAGATAGTACTTCTCCGTATCAGACTTATTCATTTTGGTGGTTTTAATCCTTTTGAGGACTTGAAATTGCCACATATTGATCCTTGTTTTATGATGATGAAATTCCTCATTTTGCGTCTCGAACCTGCGACACCTGTATTGTTGAGTTGTTGAAGTTCTGCTCCTTTGCTCCTTCGCCCACATAAGATGAATAGTATTGGAAAGAAAAGTGACCAATTTAAACCATCACTTTTCCCCGTCATAAAAGCTGCAATTGTAGTAGTGAGAAGACTTATGTTTGACTCCCTCTCACCACTATATGTAAACACAAAGCACGTGGTATATATGTCAAAACACTGGATGGCATTTAAACAGGCCCTGTATGCGAATATAGAGCCAACATAGTGCTTATTTAATGCCCGTATGCATCAGGCTTAGAAGCATTAATGATGCTGTAATAGGGTTTCTATGCAGCGGAAGTGCTGTTATAGGGTGTGTAAGCATTTGTGGTGCTATTATAATGCATGTACGCATTTATGATTCTGATTAAGGGCTTATTATTAGTGCTTATGGTTACTTGGGAGTATCTCCAGGAATTCATCACGGAGTTCCTTCAGTTATACCTTCAGTAGTTCCTCCAAGAATTCCTGAAAGAGTTTCTTCTGAGATTAGTCCAGGTATTTATCCAGGAATTCCTCCAAATATACTTCCAGAAGTTTCTTCAGGAATTCCTCCAGAAGATCTTTCAGGAAATCATCCAGGGTTTCCTTCAACAATTCCTCCAGGAATTCATCCATGATTTCCTTCAAGAATTTTTCCAGGAGTTCCTTCAGGATTTACTCCAGGAAATCTTTCAGGAAATATTCGATGATTTACTTCAGGACATCCTACACGCATTCCATCAGGGAGTTCCTTCAAGAATTCCTCCAAGACTTCCTGTAGGAAACCCTTCGGGATTTCCTCCGGAAGTTTCCCAGGGATTCCTCCAGGAATTCTTCAGGATTTTTTCCAGGAGTTCTTTCAGGAATATTCCTCCGGATATTCCTTCAAATTTTACTCCAAATATTCCTGCAGGAGTTCCTTCGGGAATTCCTTCAGGGTTATTTTCAGGAATTCCTCCCGTAGTAGCTTCAGGAATTTCTACTGGAGTTTCTTCAAGTATTTCTCAGGAATTTCTGCAGAGGTTCTTTCGGGAATTTTTCCAGGAGTTCTTTTAGGCAGTGTTGCATTTTGAACTGAACGCGAGCCAAAACTGAACGGAGCAAGTTCAAATTTTGCTCGAGAACGCAGTAGACAGTGAACTCCCGAGCCGGAGCCCACTGCTGCTCTCGAACACCTCGTTCAGATCGCAATTCACTACAATGGTAATCAAAGCATAGATTTAGGATTTTATCAGGAAAATATTTCTTGAATCAATAGTAAAACCAAATTTAGTTATAAATAAATATATTATATTTCACTTTGAGCACCTTCTAAACAACTTTATGACGGTAAGATGACGTGAATTCTGTCAGAACAATCTGCGTTCAATTTTCTGCTCATTAGTGTTCAAATTTTTGAACTGAACAATGAGCAAGCCTACTTGATCACTCCGTTCAACAAATTGAACTGGAACGCAAACTGAACGCGTTCAAATGCATCACTGCTTTTAGGAATTGTTCTAGAAATTCCTTCAGGAATTCCTTTAAGAGTTCCACTAGGAAACCCTTATGGGATTCCTCCAGGAGTTTCTTCAGGAATTACTTCAGGAGCTCCTTCAGGATAATCCTTCAGGAATTTCTTTAAGAGTGCATTCAGAAATTCCTCCACGAGATTTCTAAAGGGTTTCAGGAGTTCCTTCAGGAATTTTACCAAGAATTCTTTAAGGAATTCCTCCAGGTGTTCCTCCGGTTATACGTCCAAGAGTTCTTTAAGGAACTCCTCCAGGAATTATTCCAAGAGTTCTTTCAGGAATTCATCCAGTTCCTCAAGAAATTCCCTCAGAAGTTCCTTCAGGTTTTTTTTTTCTAGAGTTTCTTCTGGAGTTTCCTCCAGGAGTATTTCCATGATTTTGTCTAGGAATTCCTTCAGTAATATCTCCAGAAATTCTTTCAGGAATTTCTCTAGGAGTTCCTTCAGGAATTCCTCCTGGAGTTCGCTCAGGAATTCCTCCAGGAGGTTCTTCGGAAATTCCTCCAGGAGTTCCTCCAAGTATTCCAGGGGTTCCTTCGGGAATTCCTTCAGAGTTATTTTCCTTTAGGATTTACTTCGGGAATTACTCCAGTAGTCCCTTAAGAAATTCCTCCAGGAGTCCCTTAAGAAATTCTTCCGCGATTCCTCCAAGCGTTTCACAAGAGATTCCTTAAGGAGTTCCGCTAGAGATCCCATAGGAGTTCTTCCAGGAATTCTTCCTTGAATCCCTTAAAGGATTTCTTCAAGTTCCTCCAGAGATTTTACTTCATGGATTTCTCCAGTTGTTTTTCTAGGAGTTCCTTCAGGGATTCTCCTGAAGTTTCTTCAGGAATTATTCCAGGAATACTTCCAGGAGTTCTTTCAAAGATTTCTTTTAGCATTCTTCCTGAACTATCAGATTTTTTTTTTTCAAATATGGAGTATTTACGGTTGTTCCGGGTTAGTTTAGGAATCATAAAATGACCATAATTATCAAACATTCATATAACTTATTTCGACATTTAAGAAAACTAACATGGAACATAGAAACTATCAGAACATTTTTTTCAATTTTACGGATGTTCCGGGTTAATTACGGAACCATAAGATGGTCAAAGTGATCAAACATTTATATCACTAAATCCAATATGTTAGAATTCTTAATTTTAATCAACAAGAAACATATGAATAATCTTTTTTTTTTCAATATGGAAAATTTTACAGATGTTCCGGGTTAGTTCCGGAACCATAAAATGGCCGTAATGATCAAACATTCAGATTACTAAATACGAATTGTAAGAGTACTTCTTTCTAACAAACAAGAGACAAAGGAACTATCAGAAAATATTTTTTTTCAGTATTTCCATTTTTTCGGATGTTCCGGGTTAGTTCCGGAACCATAAAATGGCTGTAATGGTCAAACATTTAGATTACAAAATACGAATTGTAAGAGTACTTCTTTCTAACAAACAAGAGACAAAGGAACTATCAGAATATATTTTTTTTAATATTTCTAATTTTACGGATGTTCCGGGTTCGCTCCGGAACCATAAAATAGCCATAACGGTCAATCATTCATTTCACTAAATCCCCCATGTAAGAATATTTTCGTGTGCGGTTTCGCAGCAAAACGTAATCATGACAGTTTATTTTCAGTTCCATTAATTCTACTTGCTGTAAGGAACTCAGGATGATTCCAGGGCTCTAGGTGGCCATGGCGAAGTCTCCGGTCAATGGGACCACCACCAATCGATTCAGCAGCCTTTTTCCGATCTAGAATGGCCAAAATCATTTCCTGGAACCGTTACCCAGCTGAGATATTGCATTTAGTCGCGTTTTGGACCCCGATTTTCTCACTGTGCATTGTGTTCAAGTTTAAAACCTGGTATTCCAGTGTAAATCCTGAGATTTCATTATGGACCCTGAGATTTCAGTGTGGATACTGATATTCGAGTGTGGATCTTATAAAATAGAAGATGCTGGGATTCCATAGAAGATCCTGAGATCCCAGTATGGATCCCTAGATTGTAGCGTTGATGGTGGTTTCCAATGTGGATCTATATGTTCCAATGTAAATCCTGGTATTCCAGTGCTGATTCTGGGATTTCAGTGTGGATGTTGGGATACCAGTGTGATTGCTGGGATGCTCGTATTCGAGTGCGGAACCTGAGATTCCAGTGTGAAATCTGATACTTCATTGTGGATCCTAGGATTTCCGTGTGGATCCAGGGATTCCTGTGTGAATCATAGAATTTCAGTATGGATCCTAGGAAGCTAATGTGGATTCTGAGATTCCAGTGTGCATGCTGGGTCTCAAGTGTGGATCTTGGTTTTACAGTATGCATCCTGGTATTTCAGTGTAGATTTTAAGATTGTAGCGTAGATCGTAGGATTCCAGTGTGGATATTAGGATTCCAGTATGGATTCTGGGTATGTAGTATGTGTCCTAACACAGGACTTCTCGGATTGTAGTGTAGATACTGGGAGTGCGATATGAATCCTGGGAATCCATTGTACACCCTGGAATCCCAATGTGGATCCTGGGACTTAAGTATGTATCCTGGAACTCCAGTGTGGATCCTAAGATTGCAATCTGGATGCTGGCATTATAATGTGTAGTCCAGTGCGGATCGTGGGATTCCAGTGTGGATCTTTGGATTCCAGTGTGGGATCCTGGGCTTTCAGTATGGGTGTGTATGATGCGAATTTAGTGTGGATCCTGGTGTTTCAGTTTGGACCCTTGGATCCAGTGTGGATTGTGTTACTTTATTGTGGAGACTAGGTTACTAATGTGGAAATTGGGATTCCAGTGTGGATATTGGGATTCCAGTGTGAATCCTAGTATTCCAGTATCCTGGGGTTGTAACACGGGTTGTGGAATTCTAGAACCTGAAATTTCAGTGAGTATCTTGAAACCTAGTTTGAAACCTGATATTTCAGTGAGATTTTGAGAATCTAGTGCGAACCTTGGGTTTCCACTGTGTATCTTGAGATGCCAGTGTAGATCTTTTAATTTCAGTGTGGATCCTAGGATTGGAACATTAATCCTTGGTTATCAAGGTGAATCCTGGGATCCAGTGTGGATCTTAGGATTCTGGTGTGAATTCTGGAATTCGTGGAGATCCTAGGAATGCTTTATGGGTCCTGGATTTGAATGCTTTATGGCATTCTGGTCTTCCAGTGTGGATGTTAATATTTGGATTCTAGTATTCCAGTGGGAATGGTTAAATGGGAATCTCAGGATTCCTGTAAGAATGCTGGGCTTTGAGTGGCAATACTGTGTGAATCCTGCCAGAGTTATTTTGGAAAGTTCGAAATTAACACCAAAACGTATGTATAACGATGACGATGTCTAACAGTTCTGCGATGATTACCAGCAAACGTAAGCTCCTGGCCGGCGTGGCGCTATTCATGCCTATGTATGGAGGTCCAATTTGATCAGAAGCGCTTGGAACGAGCAGAAAACTAAAGGTTTTAGAAAGCTTATGTATTGTAGAGTAGCAAGCGAATACCAAACGGTATCTAAAGAGGTATTGTGCATCATAGCCGGGATGAAAAACACCTGGATTATCATCAAGGAATATGTTGAATGCTTCAACCAACGAGGTATTAGAGGAGTCCGCAATGCATGTAAAGAAACAACGCTTAGAGGTTGACATCAGTTGGGATAACTCCGCTTAAGGTGAACCTATAAGCTAATACCAAATGTGTCAGATTGGTATGAAAAAAAAAACATGCGCTAGTCTACATCCACCTGACGCACTTTCTGTCTGGACATGGTTGCTATAGGCAGTACCTACACAGGTTCAGGCAGTTAGAATCTGCAGTCAATCGTGAACTGTAAAAAATCGGAGATGAAAGATAGGTGGGTCAATATGACTCATTCGTCCTGGAAGAGTTAAAGCGTGATTCAACTAATGTATCGCATGAATCTTGCTATTTCTAGCAGCTGTGACTGAAACGAACATAACCTGAATTTCAACCACCTATCAGTGCTCAATCATAAACTTATAACTGTTATACTGCAGTGAATCGCAAGTCAGTCCCATCTGTAAAAAGTAGGCATGGAGAAAATGGGCTGTGAAGTTATCAAACTCGTTTTCCATACAAATATCCCAAAAATTCCAGAGGATTGGAACATGTTTAAATCTTAATAATCTTAATGAAATCTTTCACAACTTGTTTTTCACTACAATATCTTTCCGAGAAAAATATAAAGATGTTCGAAACACGGTTCACTTCTGCGTTACACGGTGCGGAGATCTGTAGTGGGACTGATATGCGGTTACTTTTCATTATGGGACAATTTGACTTGCTGTTTTTTCTGACTTCTTCCGATCAAATCATATTATTTCATTAGTGCAGCTGAAAGAGCATTGGAAGATATGTTGAAAACTGAACTCAACTCAATTTTAACGAAAATGCAGATGGGACTGACTTGCGATTCACGGCAGTATATCTGAGAAAAGCCTACATTAATTTCCAAAATGTGGACAAACCAAATGTGTTATAAACCTCTCATAGATTTGACCAGCATAAAACGTCAATGTGCATACAAATTCATTTTTCCACAATAGCAAAAGATTCCTGGAGAATTCAATTGACATGCTGCACCATATCATGCCAATTTTTTACCAACAAATTTACAAATCCATTTCATTCAGACCACGTGTGAACATACAGATACCTATAACGAAAAACGATTCAATGCTAACAAACAAGGGCCACTGAATGGGTGCAAGTCGGATGCCAATCACCGAAAAGTTGTGCGCTGAGCTTTGAGATTTGTTGGAGCTTGCTATCACATTCAACGACCAAAAAGAGGAAAAAGGGGACAATGCACAAGGGGGGTGAGTTTTATGACACAATTCGAAACGATAACGATTCCACGTGTGCTAGTGGTGGTGGTGGAGGCGGTTGAAAATTGGCAGACTTACATCATCATTCTCGTCGTTGGCTAACGAAAAATCATAGCTGACTATACTCGAAAATTTCGCGAAAAAATCTCACATCTCAAAAAATGGTGTTTGGTGTCTCTGTGTTGTGATTATTATCTGACTCGTACCCGTCGTCGTTGTTCGTAAGGATTCTTCCTCGCTCTCTCTCTCAATGCATATCAGTCATGAAACAACTCTCAACGCTGGCAAGTAGTTTACCTTTCGCGATGCTACTGTTAATACTATTGCTGCTGAAAAGTGTTCGTCGGTCCCCAAAATCGTTCCCATCCTTGAACAATCGAATGTTCCCGATCAGTTTGCTGTGGTCGTTTCCATCCTCATATCCTCCATCATCGTTATTGTTATTGTTCGTTCTCACCGGTGAGGCGTAATTACGCGAAACATAGTCCCTAATGGCTTCCACCTGGGCCATGCTGCTCCTGCGATGGACGGCACCACAATCAATATTGGAGTCCTGCCTGGTATCGTCACCATTATCTTCGTTATTGTTGTTGTTGCTGTTGCTGTTTCTATTGCTATTGGGGTTATCGCTGGCGTTGACGTTCCTACTGCTAGTGGATTTCATTTTACAAAACTTGAATATAGGTTCACTTGGTGATTTTTTGGTCCCTCGACTAGGCTTCCAACGAGGCGAATCGACAAGGTCGTCGTCATCATCGTCCTCGTCATCGGTCGTCACTTCATTAGTGCTGGGTCGTCGCCGGTAATGATAGTGATTTGAGTAAGAGCCGTTGTAGCTACTGTTGTTGTTGTTGTTGTTGAGCCGGCTTTCGTCCAGCCCACCATCCTGGCCGTGGTCGGTGATTATGTCGAAACTGACGGTCTTGCGACAGGACGAATTGCTACCACGGCGGCTGCCAGGGTTCACCATAATGCTCGGGATGTTGCCAAGTGTGGCACTGTGGACTGGAGGAGGTGGCGGCGGCGGTGGTGCCCTATAAGCCGGCGGAACTGCTCGGGGCGGAAATAGTTCCTCATCGCTGCTGGCAGTCGTGTTGGTGTAGAATCTAGTTTCCTATGAGGAGGGCAGTTTTTTTTTGGTAAAAGTTAGTGACATGAGAAAATTGAAGACTTGTTTCGAGAAAAAAAATTGAATCAAAAGCAGCCAATGGTTCACGTGACTTCTATAGCATTTTGTCACGCTGAGAAAGGATTTTGTGCCGAGAAACATTGACCTGTGACTATTATCCGACAAGATGAAAAAAGACTACTGAACTGGAATGATCATGCCAATCTTCAGGCGAACTGCATGTCTTGCTCTACAAGAAAATCTTCATCGTGGTTGTAGACGGATAGGGAAAGTGTACCAGTTATGGACATAGTGGTTCTCTATTTGGCCATATGCAAAATTCGGATAGCTTTCACATTTTCAATCTTTTTGAATGTTTCAACATCAAGATATATCCTCTATCTTACTGCTAAAACACAAAAAAAACTTTTCAAAATGTTGATACATTCAAATTATCCCGTATGGCGAAATAGGGAACCACTATGGCCATAACTGGTACACCTACCCTAATTGAACAGATGTGTGCAGTGATGCATTTGAACGCGTTCAGTTCGCGTTTCAGTTCAATTTGTTGAACGGAGTGATCAAGTAGGCTTGCTCATTGTTCAGTTCAAAAATTTGAACGCTAGTGAGCAAAAAACTGAACGCAGATTCTGCTGCCAGCATTCACGGCATCTTACCGCGCTAAAGTTGTTTAAAAGGTACTCAAAGCAAGACATAATATATTTACTTAAAACTTAATTGATTTCACTATTGATTCAGGAAACCTTTTCCTGGTAAAATCCTAAATCTGTGCTTTGATTACAATTGCGGTGCATTGCGATCTGAACGGGGCGTTCGAGAGCAGCAGTGGGCTCCGGCTCGGGAGTTCACTGTCTACTGCGTTCTCGAGCAAAATTTGAACTTGCTCCGTTCAGTTTTGGCTCGCGTTCAGTTCAAAATGCATCACTGGATGTGTGCGTACATGTAATAATTTGCTTGATGGTTTTTTGATTAACAAATTGAAAATACGCTTCGCACAAATCAAGAGAATCGAAAAGTATTGCGATTGATCGATCGATCATTACCAGTGAGTAAAAAATCCATGAAATTCTCAGCGTGAAAAAAAATCTGGTTCTTCATATTTGTGTTCTTGAAATTTTAAGGTGAAGCTTCAATTCATCACCACCTTTATAGTATCCGATAATCGTGTACAGTTGCAAAACTAAATGAACAAGTAAGATTCTGAGAACGATAAACTTTACAAATATTCTTGAACGATGTTCAAGAAAATTTAATCTCTGCAATTTTTACTGAAAATCTTCTGAAACTAATACCCCGATTCAGTATTCTAGACCAAGATGATGCTTGGATATGTCAGATTAGAAAACATGTCTTCATTTTGTAAACTTTCGAGGAAAATTTCTATAACACACCTGGAAGAAGCTGTTGTATTTTTTAATGAAATTACTAGCCGAATCCCTGAAAAAAAAAAAATGCTCGAGATATATAATTTATGACGAAGAAATTTATTGTACAAATGCAACAGAAATTTCAGTTACAATTTGTGTTACGAATAGAAATATTTACTTTATAACAATTTGTCGCTCGCGGTTTGAATAATCAGTTATAAAACCATTAGAAAACAAACTCAATTTTTGAAATTAGTGGAGAAAATCGATTTATTTCGAATGAATGCCTGAAATCAGCCGTTTTTAAAATTAATAGTCAATATCTTTTTCTTTTATTTCCCAAACAATAATTGGCGATACATCTAGAGTAGACCTGTTCATATTTGAAAAAATATCTGGAAATCTACCGGTCAAGCAGTACTCTGAATTTTCATGCTAAGAACAATGTCTGGTCAAATTTTCAGCTCATTCGATGAAGATTGCAGTATACTTCAAGTGAAAAATGTGTTTTTGGGCTTATTTCAAGGTTTGAAAATAAACGGTAAATTTAAAACGGATTGAGTTTTAGATATGCATAGTTATCATGTTCTGGAAATTAAAAATTCGGAAATTTTCATACAGGCATGTTTTTCAGAGAGAACTCTCCCCAAAAATAGTGATTTTTAAGATCCTCGAAGCACTAACCTCAACCAAAGTATGTTAAAACTCGCTCCAGTCATAAAACTGTGTTCAACAAAAGTTCGTAGAATTTAATATGTATGTAGAGGTGTTTCCGAAAAGTTTTGGTATTCGGTAGTTATGATTTTTTAAGTTTAAAATTAGTCCAGAAACACATAATTGATTTGAAGCGCACCTAAATTTTCTTCAAATTGGCTGAAATTTTGATCAGAAGCTCGTTTTGACATGGAGAATCATAATATTGGTTGACTGGGAAATTTCCAAATATTTTTGAAAATATGAATAGGTCTAATCTAGAGACATTCCTAGAAAAACTCCTTTGGGAATCCCTGGATAAATTCCAGGAATAATTTGAGATGGAAAATAAGAAGGATGCCCTCATTCCATGCCTGGAGGAATGCTTGAATGTTATTCTGGTGAAATTTTTTGAAGAGGTTTTCTCAAATCACAAAAGCAGCGTCCATTTATTACGTAACGCCAAAATTTGCGTTTTTCGACGCACCAAATGGAAAAAAGGCTATTGTTTCAATTTATGCGCTTTCAGCACTGGTTATTTTCCCAGCTTAGGGTAAATCGGGATAATGCGCCCCAACCGAGCAATACGTCCAACTTCATTTTCAAGGAATTGGAGGATTCTCTAACACCTAATTTGATTACATATCCTAAATTGTAATTGTAATTGCTCAATCCACACCCTGGCAGACAATTATCCGCCCATCTAGACACGGGCTGGGTGAGGACCTACCTAGCCTCCCCCGTTAACATGTCCTATACCGTTTAGCACACCGGGATCTTCCACAAGCAGGCGCCGGAATTAAAGCGGTCCCACAAGCTTCAGATACATTAAATAGATTTAGTCCCTCTGGCACTAAACCAGAAGGACTATAAGTATAACGAAGAAGAAACGAAAAGATAGTAGAGTTGGTTCGGTTATTTGATTGCTGAAACGAAAAAAAAACAGAAAAAACAGAAACAAAGTGTTAACATTAAAACGGGGTTTTATAATTGATAAATGTATCGATAGTTTCTCATCTGTTACGTTTCCTTATCGTAGCGCTGTCGATTTTTCCATCTCCAGGGTGTTCGTCTCCGCTCGAGCAATGAGGACCATGATGAAATGAGAATATAAAAATGTGAGCATTAGTGTTGATCTAGTAATAGATTAATTTAAACTGCTTTTCATGTGCTAAGTAACTTGTAAACTCCTACTCAATTATGTTTTGTTGGCCTACACGTTTTATTTAGATACAATTTTTATTTAGAAAACTATTTGGATCCGAGATTTTAGGTGCAGATTGAGCATGTTTGATAAAACAAGCATCCTGTTTTCAGTTGAAGAATGTTCAAGAAGTTGATGATTCTGTTATTTATACTGGCTACATACAAGAATTCACTATTGATATAATATATGGATATTGAAAGTTCCAACGCGCGATTATAATACTTCAGTTTTCGTGCTGTTGTATTGGTGTAAGTAGTAGAATAAAACAGACTACGGGCATTTATTACCTGTTGCAAGGTTCCTAAGTGATCAGATATTTATCATTTTCTACAGCCTAATTTAATAATACCTACATTGGGTTGTAACAAAAATTTGATCTTGGGATGTTGATTTGCCTCCTAATCATAGTTTCGACAATAGTCACATGCTTACTATCCCTTATGGCAGTGTTGTTGATTCTATTGTCTATCGCTCATCAGTTTCGCGCCACCCGGCAGGGACTTGGTCCTATGTACCCAATACTCTGCTGTGTCTTAACTTCACGCAATACATTCTGTAGATGTGTGATACAGTTTGCGGAATATTATGATTTATCACTTCGTTCAGATGGAAAATTCTGTTATGGTACCATATTCACATATCAGATAACTCCCACCTGGAACGATGTAATACATCGGAGACATGTAGATTCAGATGTATGTAGACGATCTATGCCTAGTTCGGCTCTGATCGACAGGCAATCAGTGTATTCAGTTTTTCAACTAGCTTGAAGCGATGAACGTATCAAGACAAGCTCTCCACTATATCTGCTAGCAATCACCGGTCGTCGATAGACATTTCGGTTCTTTTCTGCTAAAGAAAGACCCGATTGTATGCCAAAGACTATGGCTCATGCTTTTCAATACAGCTGGAAAAACAAGAACTACACCCAGCACCAAGTAGTACGTAACTATGAGGCGGACCGGAAGGTTTGATAAGCAATCCCCACCAATTTGATTACATATCCTAAATATCCACAAAAAAAAAATGATGTTGCGCATGTTAGATCTTTGTGGTAGTCAAGTGTAAGGTTCAGCATTTCATGAGTTAGCTCAGTGGTACTCAACATGCTGATGGAGGAACTCTTGAATGTAACACTGGGAAAATCCAAAGAAAAATCTTTGGAGGAATGAATGAACGAGGTTATTAAGAAAGCATGGAGAAATTTCTGTATGTATCCCTGGAAGATCCCATGAAGGAATCCTTAAAACAATTACCTTTAGGAACCTGGGAAAAAATCCGCGTGGATGCCCGGAATAATGTCAGTTTAATTGTGATTTTATGGCTTTCTCAGTCTAGGGAAATCACAACGGAAAGTTTTGTTTTGCCCAACGTCTGTTTAATTCTATAGAGAATCCGGACAGAATTGTTTTAATGAATTTTTGTAGGACTTGCTGGTGAAGCGATTCTTTTCAAAATTTATTTACGGGCATGGAGAAATTTCTGTATGTATCCCTGGAAGATCCCATGAAGGAATCCCTAAAACAATTACCTTTAGGAACCTGGGAAAAAATCCGCGTGGATGCCCGGAATAATGTCTGTTTAATTGTGATTTTATGGCTTTCTCAGTCTAGGGAAATCACAACGGAAAGTTTTGTTTTGCCCAACGTCTGTTTAATTCTATAGAGAATCCAGACAGAATTGTTTTAATGAATTTTTGTAGGACTTGCTGGTGAAGCGATTCTTTTCAAAATTTATTTACGGGCTTATCAGTTTATTTTGCTCGAAGGCAGCATGGCGAATAAACCAATGAATACTAGATGGAAAGATAGATGACTAGGCGTGTTGTTCGAATAACACTACCAAGACAGCCTATCTTGTTCGCCAAGCCATTTCCATAGGGGATGTAAGTCGAAAACAAGGGCTGTTTTATATGTTATGCCCTCTTCAACATCTTATCCAATTTCTCTCGCCGTTCCCTTACGGTATCTATCCATTTTTTATTCGTTGCTTACTATTAGGGTGCGGATTATTTTTCAAACGTTCTCAAAACCAAAAAATCATGTGCTCTTATGAATTTTAATCACATTAAAGAGATACCTCAAAATTTGAGCTAAAAATATTAAGATTTAGAGGTGGCAAGCGTCTTGAAGGTGAACTTTCAAGTTATTTAAAATGGTCTTCTGGTAGGGACGGACCTGGTGTAGTGGTTAGAACACGCCTAAGCAACACACATGTTATAATTGAGTATTATCAACTTATATATGACTAAATTTGGTTATATATCAGTTGATAATACTCAATTATAACATGTGTGTTGCTGGGGCACGCCTCTCACGCCGAGGATCTGGGATCGAATCCCATCCCCAAGATAGTCACTGACAAAAAAATTGTAGTGACGGCTTCCTTCGGAAGGGAAGTAAAGCCGTTGATCCCTAGAAGAACAACAAAAACTACCCAATAACATGATTTATTGAAGGAAAAATAAAATTTCTTTGGATTATTTAAGTTTTTTGCCATAAATTGCATTTTCTGTAAAATTTAACTTCATTAAGTTATGAAGTCTTGTTTTAACTACGAGTTGAATAGTGCATACATGTTTTAACATTCGCAAAAATATGTTTGTTTCAAAATTATTTAAAAATTGTTGCAAAGTCAAAGTAATTTTTTCAGCAATAATTTGTGTAAGAATCTTTGGAAAGTGCCATGAAGTATCGTCTATAAACAACGTGGTCATCTATGATGGGAGGAGAGGTGGTGATCTTGTCAATGACCATGGTCCACATAAATTTTCAAATTTTCGGTTTTTGGTTTAAATATGAAACACTTTTTAATTTAATCCCCACTAATTTACACATAGTTTAAATTTAAAATAATTCGAACGTCATTTTGATCGCCGAATTTATTTAATTTTCTCCATCTGACACTTTTATCTTAATGAAGAATGATGGATGGAAAAGCTTAATTGAATTGGTGCGTAATTCAAGTTAGCATAAAAAACCCATATCTTTTCAACAATCAATAACATATAAACGTCTAGTATAGGGTGTCCCAGAAACTATGGGCACGACTTCACCATACTGTCATTTCAAGACTAGTGAAGATTAAAATCTGATTTTCACACATTTCATTACTGTACCCAACAATTTAATTATTAATGTGTTGATTACGTAACATTTATTTGAAGCATCTCTTATTAGTCTTGCACAAATCGTGTTAATTTTGAGCGACTTTGTTTTAGAAAACTTGTTCTATGTAAAAAAGTGCGTATAATAAAAATCTTAAAAAAATATATTTATCAGCGACGATATGATAATTCATCGGACAATCACTTTTTCAAATTGAAATTTTAAACTTAAGCGTGTAATATTTGTATTGGAACTAAAATTCGATTACAGCCGTGGTCGCTTTGAAAATGGTAAAAAAAACAAATCCTTATATTTCCGTAAAAACTTGAATAAATCAAACATTGAAGTTGCCTATCGAAGAGAATAAGGATTTACCTTTCGTAAATCTGAAATGTATTATTTTTATTACTATTTAAAATACCTGCAGAATTATATCTTCGTGATGTTGTCTTATATGGAAAGAAAAATACGAGATTTTTCGAATTGTACCATTTTTCAGGTGTTCTCTGACAAAACCAAATAAAATTTCAAACAAAAATATATGTAAAACATTCTTGATACAATGTAATTGAACTCACCACAGCGAAAGATGTTGAAAAACACATATTTTACTAATTATTTTTTCAACAAAAACAAAATGTAGGGTCTGTGCTGACCAGATAAGAATTGATTTTCTAAAATCAAAATTTTCAATGTAAACGATTATTGAACCAAACAAATTTATAACAGATGAAAAATATAAAAATATTTAATTGTTTGGAAAAGTACTATGATTTGCATTATCAAAGTCGTGCCCATACTTTCTGGGACACCCTATAATACAATGGTCTGGTATAAACAATAGCAATTAGCAAATTAAAACACAAATATAACCAAAATTACAAAATACATAAATACAAATAATCAATAATCGATAATGCATTGAAGTGAAATGGAACGTTGTGAAACGGAATGTAGAATCAAAACGAAACAGCCAAAGAGGTAACCAGAGACACGGTTTTAGAGTGACTAGAAGTTCAAATTAAAAATAAACACCGATAGTTTACATGAGGTATCGTTCAAATTAGCGGGGGTGCACGGTATGAAAAAAGTCCTAGAGTAAGTGTCTGGGAATAAAATGCAATCCTTAATAATCTGCTAGAGTGAGCGCAGGATAAAATGCTGCGGAAATGCATATCGAAATCTCTGGAGGCATTTCTTGGAAAATCTCAGGGCGATTTTGTTGAGATGGAGACATTTTTTTGGAGCAATTCCAGGAAAAATCCATGAGGAAATGTTAAAATAAATATCTGTGCAAATAAATTGAATAATCTGAAAAAATCAGAGCAAAAAAAAAATTGTAGGAATTCTTATAGGATTTACATGAATGATTGCTTTTCCAAACCCAGAAGTAAATATATGTGTTTTTTTTTTAAGAGTTTCTGTAGGAAACTTTGAGAAATCGCTGGGAAGTCAACAACTGAAGAAATAAGTGCAAACATTGCCGGAAGAAACTCGAAAGGAAATTTTTAGAACATCCCACAATCCTTGCAGAAATGAGGGATAAATTTCAGATTGCTAAAGGATTTTCGGAAGATATTCTAAATAATTTTCTTCAGCATATTATGAATAACTGGAAGAATTTCTACAGAAAATGTGGAGGAGTCGCGAGGGGGACTGACCTGGTGTAGTGGTAAGAATACACGCCTCTCTTGCCAAGGACCTGTAATCGAATTACATCTCCGAAATAGTCACTTAGGACTAAGGAACTAAAGCCGCTGGTCCCAATTTGAACTAGGCCTAGGGCTAAAATTCTCGTAATAAGGATAAAAAAAGCCTCAAGGACTTACACAAGGGATTCTTCCATGTATTCTTGCAGAATTTTCATCTTGATTACTCAAGGGATTTTCCCAGTTATACTGTTTTTTTTTTTTACCAATTCATTTATTTAAGGCTCTATCGCGTTTAACGCTTTACGGAGCCGAGATTCATTTTTGCACTTTTTTTTACAATTGTTTAACTTCTTAAGTACCAAGTTTAGTCCGGGTTGGAGCCAGGGTACTCGTGGCAACTCGAGGTTAGTGGTCACAAATATTTTTAGGAAGGGCTAGGTTGGGATTGGGTTACAGGGTTCTTTGCAGCTCATCCGGGTGGTATTTCATGGTTGCTCGTTTGTCGTATCATGGCGTATACCAACTTCATGTAGGTTTTCGATTGCCGGATGGCCAGGAACATCAATCCAACACAAATGGACCATAACACAGAGAGAAAAAAAACTGGGGAAGAGAACACAAGAGAATTAAACTTTTATACAACACAAGCGAAGGTAATCGTAAATCGACAACATGTAGACGAGATCGCGGGAGCCCAACACATCTCTAACTGAAACATAGGGTTGTCTACCTCGGGCCACAAGGGTATCCATAAGTTGTGCTCTGGAGGCGTCCATATCCGGGCACTGCCAAACTACGTGATCGATGTCATCATAACCGGAACCACACCTATTACATATATTGCTCAGCGCGAGGTTGATCCTGTGCAAATGTGCGTCTAGCGAGTAATGGTTGGACATAAGTCTTGACATCACGCGAATGAAATCTCGACTTACATCCCAACCTTTCCACCACGCTCGCAAGGAAACTCTAGGGATTATGGAATGTAACCACCGTCCCAGTTGGTCATTTAGCCAGTCGCTTTGCCAACCGTGAAGAGAACTTTGACGTACTAAATGAAACAATTCATCGTGTGAAATTCTTCTATCATATATCTCACCTTCCTCAGCGCCCACCTTTGCGAGAGAGTCCGCCTTCTCATTGCCATAAATTAAGCAATGTGAGGGGACCCATACAAAGGTAATCTTATATGATCTTTCGACCAGTGCACACATCTGCTCTCTTATTTTTGTAAGAAAGTAAGATGCATGCTTTACAGGTTTCATCGATCGGAGTGCCTCAATAGAACTGAGACTATCCGAGAAGATGAAGAAGTGGTCTGCGGGCATGTTAGAGATCATCCCCAAAGCGAAGTTGATTGCTGCCAGCTCAGCAACATAAACCGTGCAAGGTTCCTGAAGTTTTCGGAAGGCGGAAGAGTTTTCATTGAAGACACCGAAGCCAGTGGATCCATTTATACGTGACCCGTCAGTGAAATATCTCCTGTAGGAATCGACATTCTGGAACTTTGCGTTGAAAATACGTGGAATAGTTATACATCGAAGTTGATCTGGAATTCCATGAATAGCTTGTTTCATGGACAGATCATATTCAACAGAGGAACTGTCATTGGTGAAGCGTACACGTGGAGGGTTATAACATGGAAGGCTAATGTCAGATGACATGTAGTAGAGATAAACTCTCATGAATTTTGACTGAGTGTTCAGTTTGAGCAATTCTTCGAAGTTTTCGATGACGAGTGTGTTGCTCACTCCACACTTAATAAGTATTCTTAGCGAGAGCTCCCAGAATCGGTTTTGTAGCGGTAAAACCCCTGCCAGAACCTCTAGGCTCGCATTATGTGTCGAGTGCATACACCCTAAGGCGATACGCAAACAACGATATTGAATTCGTTCCAATTTAATCAAGTGGCAGTTTGCTGCTGAGAGAAAACAGAAAGAGCCATACTCTAGAACAGAGAGAATGGTTGTTTTATAGAGTTTTATGAGGTCTTCCGGGTGAGCACCCCACCATGTTCCGGTAATTGTTCGTAGAAAATTGATCCTTTGTTGGCATTTTTCCGTTAAATACCTAATATGAGTTCGCCAAGTGCCTTTTGAATCAAACCAGACCCCAAGGTATTTTGAAGTCAAAGACTGGTCGATGTCTGTTCCCAAAAGCTTAAGCTTTAGTTGGGCAGGATTCCGCTTCCTTGAAAATACGACCAGTTGAGTTTTTTGCGGAGCAAACTCGATCCCTAAATTTCTAGCCCAAGTGGATAGATTATCAAGGGAATTTTGCAATGGTCTTTGCAAGATTTCCGCTCGTGGGCCCTTCATAGAAACCACAGCATCATCTGCAAGTTGTCTTAGCGTGCATGGTTCTTCCAAACAGTTGTCAATATCTTTAACATAAAAATTATAAAGCAAGGGACTCAGACATGAGCCTTGGGGAAGGCCCATATAACTAATTCTGGAAGTTGTCAGTTGACCGAGAGTGAAGCTCATGTGTTTTTCTGACAACAGATTGTACAAGAAATTATTCAATATTCCAGGTAATCCACTATTGTGCAGGCTTTCTGACAATATTTCTATGGAAACTGAATCAAAAGCGCCCTTAATATCCAAGAAAACCGAAGCCAATTGCTCCTTGTCCGCAAAGGCTAGTTGAATATCTGATGAAAGCAACGCTAGACAATCGTTTGTTCCTTTGCCCTTGCGAAAGCCAAATTGTGTACTGGAAAGCATGTTGTTTGATTCGACCCAGTGATCGAGTCGGGATAGGATCATTTTTTCTAACAATTTCCTTAAACATGATAACATAGCAATCGGGCGGTACGAATTATGATCAGACGCTGGTTTCCCAGGCTTTTGAATAGCTATTACTTTGACCTGTCTCCATTCAGGTGGAACAATGTTGTGCTCCATGAATAAGTTGAACAGGTCAAGCAACCGTCTTTTAGCGATATCAGGGAGATTTTTAAGAAGATTGAACTTAATCATATCGCGTCCCGGAGAGGAGTTGTTTGATGAAAGAAGAGCCATAGAAAATTCCAGCATAGTGAATGGTCTGTCCAACGCATCGTCTCTCTGGGTTTCCCAGAATGGCGGTTGAGCTGGAACTGAGTCTGGACAGACCTTTTTTGCGAAGTTGAATATCCAACGATTGGAGTATTCGTCACTCTCATTTGAGGATGAGCGGTTTCGCATGTTGCGAGCCACTCTCCAAAGCGTCGTCATTGAAGTTTCTCGTGAGAGGCCATCGATGAAACGTCGCCAATAGCTACGCTTCTTCGCTTTAATAAGATTCTTCAGTCTTTTTTCGAGCTTCGAGTACTCTAAATAAAGTTCTGAGGTACCATATCTACGAAAAGCTTTAAAGGCATTAGATTTTTCTCGATACAACTGAGTGCATTCATCATCCCAACCAGGTGTGGCTGGTCGTCTTTTGAAGGATGCACTTGGAACTCGTTGCTTTTGGGATTCTAATGCACTTTTATAAATCAATTCTGTTAGGAGTCGATACTCATCCAACGGTGGGAGAGTGTTGAATGATTCGATACCAAAGGTTACCGCTGATGCAAATTTTTGCCAATCGATATTCCTAGTGAGGTCAAAAGGAACCTGAATTGACTGTTCTGACCATTCAAAATTATTTCTGATAGAAGTTATTATGGGCAAGTGATCACTACCATGGGGGTCATCGATAACCTTCCACATGCAATCGAATGATAGTGAACTTGAACCCAAAGACAGGTCAAGGCGGCTTTCTTTGCCGTCGGATGAAATACGTGTCACTTCACCTGTGTTCAAAATGTTCAAGTTGAAATCGTCGCATAAGTCATAGAAAATAGCCGCTCTATAATCGTCATAAGATTCGCCCCATCCAGTACCATGTGAGTTCATATCACCCAGTATTAAAACTGGAGATGAGAGCATGGAGACTGCATTCCAGAGATGACGGCGGTTTATTGAAACTCTTGGAGGAATATAAACAGAAGCTACGCAAAGGTCTTTACCCTTTACGCTTATTTGGCAAGCAACGATTTCTATGCCTGGATGAGTCGGGATGGGGATTTTGTAGAATGAGTGGCACTTTTTGATCCCTAAAAGCACACCCCCGTAATTATCATCTCGATCCTGGCGTATAATGTTAAAATCGTAGAAGTTAAGATCATCTTCAGAAGAAAGCCATGTTTCACAGAGTGCAAATATATCACAATCGGAATTGTGAAGCAAAAACTTAAATGTGTCTAATTTAGGTTTTAGACTATGACAGTTCCACTGTAGCACAGTGATCATATCTTGTACCTCACTCGATGAATTATCCATCGAAAGATATGATCGAAGCAAGGAGGGGCCACGAAATAGTCAATTCCCTGAGATACTCTTCTATTGCGGGGAGAAAAAGGTCGAGTATGCCTCTGAATGAGTCTGAAACTCCGAGGGCATTGCATATGCGATCCACAAGGGCCGTAAAAGTTATCAGTCCTCGCTTGGCCCCGGGGGTTTTCGAGGAAGAGCGAGGGACTTCAGTAGCTTTTTTCTTGCTATCTTGTCTAGAGCTTCTTTTTGAAGTATATTTAATCGGTGGAGGCGGGGGCGGCAGATCTTTGCTGCAACACGGAACGGAAGCATCAAAGACCTGTTTCTTCGGGATTTGCAAATTTGCCCCACCTCCTTTGGAATTAGGCAAACTTCTGAGGGAAGATTTCAATACCTTACGGCGCAGTCCCGGAGAAGATGGAGACTTTCGTTTACCGGGAGCGTGTACCTCCGAAGAATCTCCCCCATCGGTTTCGTCGTCGTTCGCTTCATCGGAAGACAACTCTTGAAAAGAGTTACCAACTGGGATGGCTGATGAAGACTCTTTTGCGGACGGATTTAAAGATTTTACCATTTCCGCGTATGTCTTCTTGGAGCGCTTCACAATTGAGCGACTCTCATTTCGAATGCGTCTTTTATAAGCCGGGCATTTCTGCAGGTCATGAAGTTCCTCGCGACAGTAGCTACATTTTTCGGCTTCCTGTGTGCAAGCATCTTCCAAGTGAGCTTGGTTGCATTTGCCACAACGGGGCTTGTTGTCGCAATAGCTAGCACTGTGGCCAAGCTGCTTGCAGTTGGTACAATTGAATACCTTCGGCACGTAAAGACGCACTGGGTAAAAAGCACTGTCAATACAAACAAATTTCGGGAGGACGGAACCGGGGAAAGTCACTCGAAACGAGGCTGACGGCGAAAACACTTTCTTATTTCCTTCCATGGAAACTGATTGTAATTGTTTACAATCCAGTATAGCCACATCAGGAATGGACCGGTTCTCAAAGACGCCTTTGCCAGTCTTAATGTCTTCGCATGTTAGACTCGCGTCGATAATTTTCCCTTCCACCTCGACTTCTCGTGCCGGCACATAGACGCAATATTCCACAGTAAAAGCCTCATGCTGAGCAATTTCATTCGCTGCTTTGTAACTAGGTGCAGTTACACGCAGCTTGGATTCTTTCACTTGGTGAATAACGGTCCCAGGATATTTACGCGTCAGCTCCCGAGAAATCGAGAGCACGTTCAAAATCTTCTTTTTGCGCCGGAAATAGACAACCCAAGGCCCAGCCGAAGACGGTTGATAGAACCGCGTTCGAGCAACGAGATCTCTAGGAGGCGTATCGCCTCCATCCGATTCATCCATGCGGAAAAAAGCTTAACCGCAACCAAATGAAGAAAAAAAATAATAATAAAAATAACAAAAACAAAAAAAAAATATGTGTAAAAAAATTATTAATCAGTGGACTATTTTGTACACACCTCCCCTAAATGGCTAAATCAAATTCACAAAAAAAAAAAAAAAAAGAAAAAAAAATTAACCAATCAGTGGGCTATTTTGTACCCAACTCCCCTATACGGGCAAAATTGCACCGGGAGAGAGACAGAGGAGAAGCGAAAAACAACCTTGAACTCAACACTGTTGTTCGGAGATGCGAAAGCAATTCAATAGATAATGTATACTTATCCGTTCTACAGCAGGAGAACGTCCACGCGCCGTAGGTAGTAGACCGACCGGGTCGGCCTTCTGCCTTGTTGTTGTTCTCGGTGCGGGAGAAAATCAATCACCGATAATTGATGATGGGCGATGATTTTATTGCGGTGGAACGATACTAGTTTCACTAGTTCGCTTCCTTCGCAAAGCGCAATCGTCTAAGCACTCACTTTGCACAAAACTGAAACTTGTTTAACTCACTAATTAAACCAAAAACCCACGCGGGCGGTGGGGAAAAAGGCCTAAATGAACTCTGCAAAAAGTGCCGTACGATGAGACCGGGATCCTGTCGACCGACTCGTTCAAGCGCTAAGCAAGGAATGACAGTTATACTGTTGCTACTAGTACTACACAAGTGATCAATCTAATCTTTTTCTATGTTCTCCCACCTCCAGGCATAAAAAACAAGCTTGCTGCATAATTAAAAATTTATTGGCTTCTAGATTTAGCGAAGATTCGTTTGCATTAAAAAAAATGATGTAGTGCTGCTGACAATCATTTATAATTTTAATATAATATTTCTATTTAAAGAACAACCAATCCATTCAACACCGCCACGATGAAGATCTCTTCTAAAAACGACAATAACATTCCTAAAATGGGGGGAAATCCAAATTGCATCGGCAAAACTCAATCACTTCTCTGTGAGCCCATTCCTGCATCTAGAATGCAGAGCAGCACCTATCCGCTCTACAATAAAATCACATCCACGCACACACACACCAACACAGAAAGCCGCATTCTGTGTGTATGGGCGAACGGTGACCGTCTCTAGAAGACCAAATTAGAATCCTGACGAAAAAAAAAAAACCATCCACGACATCGAAACTAAACATCCATATCCTACCCTTTCCTCGTCCTCATCGTCATCGATGAAGGGGATGTCGTCCAAGTTGACATCGGCCACGAACGACAGGTTGGACTCCGTCGAGGGGGCGTCCACTTTCAGCTCGAACACTGGCACGACCACCGTTGTCGCTTCGGGCGTTTCCGGTTCCGGAGCTTCATCGATTTTGATCATTTCTCTGCTGCTGTTGTGACTGCTCGTTCTCGAGTCGTAGTCCTCGACGTAGATTGACGGGGGCGTGTCGTACCGGACCGGTTTTATTGCTGCTCCACTCCCTCCCAAGATTATCGTGGAGGAGGGCGGCGTTCCACCCATCATCGGTAACCCGTTCATGCGCCCAATACTACCAAGGCTATTGCTTCTGGTTCGATTGTGAAAACTTGTCAAGCTAACGGTCGATCGACAGTCCCTGTACCGCGGATCGAAGTGTATCTGCTGGAGCTGATCGTTCGATAGGATGTCGTCGTTCGAAAGGGACAAACTGTACCGGCGCGGTTGACTGATATCCGGATTGGACATCCTCCGATAAGCGTCGTTATATGACAGATAGGGTGTTGAGGTGGTGTGCTTCATCAACGGTGAAAGCGGTTGATGCCGAAGAGATCCTCTTCGGGATAAGGATCGCGAGCTGCCGTGGAAATTGAGACTTTCGTGCGATCGACCGAAGTGGTACCGTTGAATACCGTCGTTGTCGTAAACGGTACAATTGAATTCGTTTTCTGGTTTAGTAGGAGGTCAGTATCATGCAAAGCAATTACGTTCAAGCGGTTATGATAAGGGGAATTGTTACCGTTATTACCATTTGATACAGGAATCAGTGTAGCAAGCAGCATGGGAATGATTTAGCAAATGTACTTGGTTAGTATCCTAGCGAGTGTAATATCGGATTCCTCCACCATACTTCTTTCATTGAGTGAGTGAGATAAAATAGGAAGCACTTACCGCGCTGGATGACGGGACTGGGTTGTTGCAGTAGCGTGGCCAACCCGTGGTAAATGGCACCCTGTTTGGCAACCTTGAGCGTCACCACCGGTCCGGTTCGCACCAAATGGTCCGCTGCTCGTTCCTGTGTGATACCGATCAGACTTTGTCCGTCGACTTCGAGCAGTTGATCGCCGGCTTGCAATCGGCCGTCTAGGTCAGCTGCTCCACCCGTTACCACCGACTTGATGTAGATCCCGAGCCGCTCCTGGCCGGCACCCTTGGCAGCCACAATCGACAGGCCCATTCCGTTGGCATTTTTGTGCAGTTTGATGATTTGGATCTCCGGCTGCGGGAGCTTGCTGGACATGACACTTGGCGATCGACCCTGCTGTAGGAAAAAATAAATTGTAATGACATAGTTTTGCGCGTGTTTGTAGCACTAGTTACGAATGCACTATTTTGCAATAAACTAAAACCTCCATTTATCAAGTTTGTATGAAATTCTGCAGATTGACGTTAAATAGACAAAGAATCATGACAGTTCTTGTGAAAAACTATGTCAGTTCTAGGTCAGCCAAGAACTCCATGGGAATCAGGGGAAAACGTATACATCACAAGCACAGTGATGTTACGAAGGATTATGAGCAATGTTGATACTCAAACGGGCTCATTTAATTAAATTTTCAAAGATTTCAGTACAATGTCCATTTAAGGTCATCCAGGAAATCTTTGGAGTACAGTGTTTCAGATCTTCAAGCATTACCAGTGAGCTTTTAGAACATAGCGAGCAAGGATAATATCCATACAATCTCATATAGTTGAGTCCTACCAAGTTTTGAGCTCGACAACTGTTTAAAGGTATCCAATAAATTTTAAAATGCAGGTTTTCAGATCTAAAAGCATAACCAGTAACTGACGTCAATTTTGAAATTACCAACATAAAAAAATCATTACCTCGCAATAACTTTGTTTATTCTCAACCGATTTCGATGATTCCATCACGGTTAGATCGGGAATCTAATATAGTTTTAGGAAAGTTATGAACGAATTTGAAAACAAGCGTAGTTTCAAAATAGGGCCAAAGTCGCGTGGGTACCTTAGGCAGCCAAAACAGAATACTCAAAAATAAATACATTGAATCACTCTTAAACACTTATTAAATCATTATATGATGAACCCTTAGATATGAGGATACTATCCTAAGCAGCTTAGGATTATATGGAACCATTGTGGCTACATGACCATCTGGTACAGGTTCCGATAAGGAACCCAAGGAGACACTTAGCGAATTTTACATATTGGTAGCGTTCGGCGGATCGAAGTTATTGAAAACATGATATAACCCTATCCAAATGTTCCGATATTGGATCCGGTGGGCCTTATATGGATCACTTATCGACTTTTCAGTACCAGAGTATTCTGAAGAATCTAAATTCATGATTTTTCATATTTAATTGAGTATGCATGATGGTATAAATCAAATGGCGGACTAGATCCATCCAGGTATTCCGAATTCGATTCCGTTTTTCTCCAAGGAATACCTCCAGGGATTCCTCCAGGAATACCTCAAAAGCTACCTCCAGGAATACCTGCAGGGATTCCTCCAGGAATTTCTCCAAGGAGACCTCCAGAAATTCGTCCAAGAAAACCTCCAAAGATTTCTCCAAGACTACCTCCAGAGATTCCTCCAGGATTGACTCAAGGGATTCCTCGAGGACTACCTCCAGGGATTCCTCCAACAATTTCTCCAAAAATTCCTCCAGGATTACCTGTAAGGATTTCTCGTGGTCAGGAATACCTTCAATGTATCCAGGAATGCCTCCAAAACTTTCTCAACCTTCAAGAATTTCTCAAATAATACCTCAAAAGATCTCTCCTGGAACACCTCCAAGAATACCTCGAGGGATTCCTCCAGAGGAATTTGTATAGTTCAATCGCACAACATCAAAAATAGGGATGTAGTCTATAGCAGCTACATAGATTCAGACTAAAATAGCTAAATTTTCACATATTTTCATCGCTATCAAAAAGCGATGCAAATGTTCATTTTACCTGCACTATGTGGCTAAAATGAACAGGTTGGTGGTAAAAAAAACGTGCAAAAATTGTGAGCAAAACAATTTTTTCTTCAAATTTTCATTGCTCCACCGAAAATATATCTAATAATGATTGTAACCCATTCAAAAACGAATTCTAAAGGTATCAGATTTTACATCATATCAGAACGATATTCACCTCACTGAAAACCTCAAATCTTCCGAGCTAAAAGTTACGTCTGTTCTAATTTTCAAACGTGGTTTTCTAGAATCTTAGTTTTCGTTGATACAGTGATACCTCCATGAGTCGATGTTCCATGACTCGATATCGACTCATGGAACCATACTAGGAACAAAATTTCATGGTTACTACGATGGTCCCTAGAAACAGCTTTCCAAAGGATTGCTGTTCCATGACTCGATATTTCCATGAGTCGATGGTCCCTTCGATATCGACTCATGGAGGTTTCACTGTATTTTCACTTCAATTGACCTCCGCATCAACTCGAACACTCAGATTTATGCTCTAAATCGGCCGTGCGTGATAAAAATTCATCGAAATTTGTTTTTTCTCGGTAAAAGGCACAGTGTTCATTTTACCACCCCTGTTCATTTTACCACCACTTCCCCTACATCGAACACGGCTTACGGAGCATGTGTCTACCCTCGATCGGTGAATCACGATGGCACTGCGAGTTTGAAACTGGTTACCAGTAAGTCAAAGGTGTGTTCCATTACGCCCCTGTCTATTCCGCGGAAGGAGCTGATGGCAGCCCTACTACTGCATCGCTTAGTAAAGAAGGTGATCAACGCAAAGGAGTTAGAGCATAGCACAATTCCATACGAGGCGTAGCATCAATGGATCATCCCGAACAAGCACCCTGTAACAAGAAGACTAATTGCTGCTGTACACAGGGAGAACTTACACGCAGGACCGAGTAGCGTGATGGCGGCCTTACGAGAACGCTACTGGATTTTGAACCCCAGATCAACGATACGAAGTGTAATCAGAAACTGCATCACTTGCTACAAGTCGAGCCCAAAGCTTGCAGAACAATTCAAGGAAGATTTGCCCTCGTATCGCATCACCGCTGCACCTACGTTCTTGAGAGTTGGAGTAGATTTTGCTGGACCTATCTACATAAAGCAAACTGCTACACGCTCAAAAAAGAATTCTGGAAAACGTGAACTGTCAAAAATACACCATGAACTACCACAAATGGTCACATAAACATGATCTAGTTAACGGTGTATTTTTGTTGTTGACGAGTTCGCGTCTGCTGTTCACGGATACGAGAACGGATTTTTTTCTGTGTAGAAAAGCAGTTCCAATGGCTACATTTGTGTATTTGTCTGTATGGTATCGAAGGCAATGCACTTTGAGATTGTGAAAAACCTATTCACTGAGGCATTTTTGGCTGCGCTACCACGATTCGTTTCAAGAAGAGGAGTTCCAGAGGAGGTTGAACGAATAGAATGGAACGAATTTCATGGGCGCGATATCCGAGCTCCACGACTTATACGAGCTCTTCAAGTCTGACCTAACCAACAGAAAGCTATTATTGCTGTGTGCGTTTGAAATGCAAATATCAAATGGGGGAACACCAAATGCGGTAAGATTTTTCACAAGAAATGCGGGGTCAAATGCTAGGGCGGTGGTGATTTATATAATCGTTGCTAGGTGTCCTTTGATTGTTTTGTGTGACCGCATTCGGAGAACGTTTGGTCAAGATTTGCATCTCAAATGCAAACAGCAATACAATTCTGTCAAGTCAAGAAGATTAAGTTGACCACGATTCCCCCTGACGCACCTCATTTTGGAGGGTTATGGGAGGCGGGTGTTAAAAGTGTTAAATCTGTGCTCAAGGAAGTCTATCAATCGCCTCTCTGACAATTATGGAATTTGCGACCTTACTTTGCCAAATTGAGGCCATTCTCAATTCGAGACCCCTTTATGCACATTCGTCTTACCCCAATGACCCAAATGTTCTGACCCCAGGCCATTTCATTATATTTCCTTGATGGAATTCCCCTAAACCGACTATCAAAATGGCAGCACATTCAACTTCTTCGACAGTATTTTTGGAAACGCTGGTCGAAAGAATATTTGGTAGAGTTTCAATGTCGTATTTACTTAAATAGTTTTTCTACCGACTAAATGCCAAAAAATTGAAGAATATAAAAATATTTTTTTTGAAAAATTATTGTAATTCGTGCCTATACTTTCTGGGACACCCTATAGTTTCATAAGATTACTGGTTACATTTGTACATTCGAAGTTCTGGTTCTGAACAAATTAGCGTTAGTGTTAGCGTAGTTACGGTATAGATTGGATACTAGCAGCATTCATGTGTCATTTGGTTATCTTATTCAGACTGCTTTCAGGAACGAGGCTGGGGAGTAAACCTTGGCCTAATCATGAACAATGTTACCAAAAGCATGAATATTGTTATTCCTGGCCACGCCCATCTTTACCGAAACTTGGGATAAGGGAAAGAAATGTTGATGTAGCACTTACTTAATGAGAGGCCACCGACTCAGCGACACCATCATAAGTGCTACGGAAGTGGAGGTTGGGAGAGGTGGGCGGTCAGGATACACCTGAAAAGCTAGCGATAGATACAGAGAATTTGTGGCTAGGTTTTGATATTTTAATCATTTGAATGTCGGCAATCAAAGAAGGAAAATATATTTTATTAACAATTTTGTTGATTACATTTTGACCGGTTGTGATTTTTTGCTCAGTAAACAGTAATGGCAGAACCGATCCCTCCAGAATCATCGGATTGGTCCAAATAAAATGAAAAAAAAAAAAAGAAAACAGAGAAAACGTTTAACATTGAATACAAAAGAAAAAACGAGAAAATCCGGCCGCACGTAATGCATTCATCGAATAAAAAACAAACAAAAGACGCACGAAAAAAAAACATTAGAGCGAGTTCCACAAAGTACGACCGACAGAAACGCGTAAATCGAACAAATCGAAGGAAACGATCTAAAATATAAACGAGAAAAAATGTCGAACTACAATACAAAGTGTGCTACGTAACTACCGGCGGACACGCAACGTTATTCACTTTGTAGAGGAACAGACTCACCAGATGCACCTGAAAGAGTCCTAGAAAGTAGGCAGTGTTGAAATTGAAACTCCAGCCAAAAACTAGCACTTTAGCACCAAGAACTAGTACCTCGTAAAACACTCTTTTAGAGGCAGTCGCCCTTACTAAAGTTAGAGTAAATTTTGTACAGAAAAAAAAAGACACTTGCATTTTTTTCTTTTTTTTTCGATTTCAATAATTGCAATTCAACTACTAACTAAAAACCTATCCGGGTGGCGTAGTACCGATCGAACCACCAGCGGAATCGTGGAAGAGAAACATTATCACAAAGAACGCGAAAAAAAAACCGTGACGTTAGTTCAAAATACGTCCGTTCGCGGCAAAGCCTACTGTGCTCACCCTCGAAGTTCTGTGCTAAAGGAATTTTTCGAAAACCTTAGAACTCAAAACCGATAGATTACTTGATAAACCTAATTTAATTAACCTGTGTGATTATAATCCATTATACCATATATTACTTGGATAACCATAGATAGGCATGTAAATGGAGGTTTCAGTATACAGAAAACGAATACTCACATTGAACTGATGCATATAAACCGTCCACAGTCCGATGCTGGTCGGTTGCGACGCTAGTCGGCACATGTTCGCCATCTGGAACGGACTCAAAAAGTCCACCAAACCCGCGGGAATGCCACGTACCACATCGCAACTGAAACCATCGTCGGGCAGCAGCAGTGCCAGTGGCAGTTCCGGCGATTCCTCTAACCGTATTTCTCGCCCGTCCGCCCTACTCAGCTCGTCCGCCACCGATTCAGCCATCCGTACAGCCGTATCGATCAAATTCCGTGGAATGGTTTCCTGCGACAGCAACGCAGCCATCTGAAGCGAATTTAGCCGGAAACACGAACACGCCAGTTGCTGTACTTCGGTGATGGAGGTTTTCGGTGCCTGTAGAAACTGTGCGCATTGGTTGATTTTGGCCAGATGGCAGTCGGCCGCCAGTTCCAGACCTTGCTTCTCGGCCCACAGTTCCAGCAGGGAGAGTCGCTCGCTCAACGCTTTACCCCACGCACTGGTGCACATGTGTGATGTCGTGACAAACTGCGAAACAAAGGTGATTAATTATTGAGGTGGCTTTTGGCACTCGGCAGAGTGGCAACAGGTGGTTAATGTCTACTACCGCTCGTTTCGCACGAGAAAGAGGTAAAATTTTTAACGAAGGTGTTTAGCTAAATGATGGAAACGACGCATAAAATTCAAAGCAATTTTTCAATGCCTAAGCTGTGGTGAAATTAAGTGAGGAAGTCCACACATTTATATGTATTTAAAACTAATCATTTTGCATTCGAAAATTAAGGGATTGCAAGACTCGATAACGCGAAGAATTCATACAGAATAACTTATTTCATATGCTTTTTGAAGAGTAATACTTCACTAAGGCCTAAAGTGACCGTAATATGAATCAAAACGGTATCAACTATTGAATTTCCGCCCTCGCAATTTACCTTGTTGAAGCAGACCACGTTGATGTAGTGGAACAGCTGCGAGAACAGCTGTATCGTGAGGGCGGCATTGACGCGGCACCGGCGCAGCAGTGCCATGGCCGACCCCAGCACCGACAGGACCAGCCCAGCGGCGGAATCGTGGTCGATGTTCTCCGACAGAAACTGGTTCAACGTTTGCGACAGCTCAACGTGGAAAATCGACACCAGATTGCGGAATGCGGTTTGCACGCTCTCGGCCAGCACCTCCTGTGCCTGGACGCTGAAGGCCGAAATGTGCCGGTCGGATTTGAGGAAGTGCAAAAACTCCGAACTGTTGGCCATCCAAAAGGACAGGATTTTGGCATCGGTGTACTGCTCCTGAACGACGTTCTGGATCAGATTGGCAACGTGATGAAGGAATACTGTTAACTTGTGGGCACGCTCCGTGGGCTGCAGGTCCGGACGGTAGTGAGTGGAGGCACGATACCTAGACGTGATGAAGATTACAAATTGGATTAATTGAACGGGTTTCTAAGTGACGAAGAATACATACCTCGCGCACAAGTAGAGCGTGTACACGGGAGCTAGCTTAAAATTAGGGGAATTGACGTCTAGTTCGCTGATGACGGCCTGCAGAAAGGCTTCCTGGTGCTGTTCGGGAAACTCGAGCACCGCCGGCAGGATCGGTTCCTGGCCGCCCGGTTCGCTCGAAATCGATGCTGCCGTATGCGACGGTTGCAGCTTGGGGAATGTGCTAGTCCTTGGAGTGGTGAAGATTTGCGAAATAAAAAGAGATAAAAAAGATATTAGTAAAACATATAGATTAAATCATTTTTAAGTCTTGTGAAGAGGTCATAAGAAAGTTAATAATTAATTATGATTTTCTTTGCATTATTAGAAAACGTATTTTTATTCACACTATAATTTATTAGTTATTTTGTCACATAAATATATCATACGTCATTTTCTCTTCTGAGTTTTAAGTAGAATATTCCCAAAATACGTTATTTTATATTTTTTTAAATAAATTAAAGATTTTGCTCTAGAGTCTAGATCAGTGTTTCTCAAAGCGTGTAAGAGTTTTATCCCCTTGATCAGTGTTGTGAAAAACTCAATTTCTTATAATTCACGCTTGAGATTTTTCATGCGTGAGTTGTAATTCACGCAACTCAGCAGTCAAAAAATCATGGGTGAGTTGGCTCACCTTTTTGACTCGTTGTCTCGTATTTCTACAGTTTACTCACAAACGGCAATAATTTCTTGTTAGTCTGGTAAAATTATAGTAATCCTTTCTAACGTAAATAACAACATTCGGGTTTCACGAGTTTTTGACAGGTTTTGCGACTGAATCATTTTTTACGGTTTGAGTTGATTGAGTGATTTTGCACCAAAATCTCAAGCGTGAGATTTGCGAAGCAGATCTCTAATGAGTTTGCTCTTACGGGAGAGCGTATTGATTGAGATTTGAGTATGAGTCGATAAACACTGCCCTGAATTTCAATATTTGTTCGATCTGGTTTATAGATTTACTTGTATTGAATTTAATGTTTTGAATGGTTGAAGATTTGACCAAAACACAGCGGAACAAATATAACCTTTTCACGTGTCTCAATGATGAAATTGCATATATCCAGTAAATTTTGATTGTTGAATTCGTTACCGTACTTATAAATGTTCCAGCATAACACAATTTTTTGCCAAAGTTGTAGGAAATACTGGTTTTATTGATGTTTGAATGAAACTATGATTTTTTTACATATATTTTTTTGTAGTGCAATCCATTGAGTATGCAAAATTGAAATTCAACTTTTGTATGGCACATAATTTGATTGAAATTCCCCGACATAATGTCGATTTAGTCGAATTTTTAAGTATGCAGCGGTCCTATCCCCTAAGGCCAAATGTCGTCAGGCCGAATGTCGTTAAGAAGAAAGGGTCGTTAGACCGAAAAGGTCATTAGGCCGAAAATGGTCGATAGTTCTAATGAACCGTAAGGTCGAATGGGTAACTAATAGGGATAGGCCAGGATAATTTACAGCCGCCGAATGAATTTTCAGATCAAATGGATTGTTAGTTATTAGATCAGGAGAATTTGCATTACCTAGAAGGCCACAATACCCTCTGTGAAATATAGTTAGAAAGAAAGCCTTTGATTTAAAAACGGAAAAAAAAACACTGATGAATGTGTTAGCCATTTGAAATAGTACTAAATAATCAAATCAAAGTAAATTTCGGCAGAACGACCCATTCGGCCTAACAACTCTTTCGGCCTAACGACATTCGGCGTAATGGTTTTCGGCCCAACGACATTCGGACTAACGACTTGCACCCGCTTGCAGCATTCATACATAATTAGTTTTTTATACACGCTCAGATACACTTCAATTAGTTTTTACGACGGTTCTTTATAGACCACTTTTTCACGATCGAAATTGAGATTAACGACCGTTTTGATTAATGATCAATATTTTAACAAGTAGTAAATTAAGACGATCATGGTGTTTAGCCAAATTGTACAGTAAATAAAGAGCTACCATGTGGTGGCTATTCAAATACGGAACTCCTCCACCAGGTGGTGCTAGTGGGCATCAAAGTGTTGTTCTTCTGATATCTCGTGACCCTGACTACTTAGAAAGATGGCATTTTCGGCAAATTTGTTAAGCAGTTCAAGTGCTATTAGTATAAAAACCATGAGATTTAGAATTTTGTCACCAGGCGGTGCAAATGAGCACGGACATTTTGTTTTGCGGCTATCTCAGGATCCTGACAACTTAGAAAGATGGCGTCTTAGATAAAGTTGTTCAACAGCACAAACACTATCATTATTTGAGCCAAGAAGTTCAAGATTTTGCCAGCAGACAACGTTAGTGACCATGACCCAAGTAACCCAATATAACTATAATTCACCCTGCGTGCTGATATAGGGCTATTATATAGCTGTAATGTCCTACATTGGCCGTAAAATAGTCCTATAAGCCAAAAAGAGGCGATTTAGCGTACCACTAGGCTAGTGTTTACTTGGGGAAACTTTTGTTTTGCAAATATCTCAGGAGCTTGACTACTTAGAAAGATGACGACATAGGTACACTTGTTCAATAAGAACTTTTCAATAATGATAGCCTTTGAATCATGAAATTTCGATGATGTTCGAGCTATGAAATTGAAAAACCAGGCGACACAAGTGAGTATGGAACTTTTATTTTATGGATATGCCACGCTCCTCGGCAAAGTTGTTCAGTAGCTCAGGGGCAATCTTTATTTGAGCCATGGGACTCGAGATTTTGCCAGCAGGCGACGCTAATGGGCATGACATTTTTGTTTCGCAGATATTTAAATATCCTAACAAAAATTAGAAGAAGTGGCGTATACAGGAAAGTTCTGTAAGTAAAGGGCTGATTTCGTTCAATACAGTCGATATTTTTTTTCTCGCGCATACAATTTTTGTTTCGCGACATCTCAGGATACTGTCTACGTCGAAAGGTAACGCTTCTGGGTAAGTTATTAAGTTGATTATAATTATAATTATAGTTATAATTGGCATATTATGATTTTCTCATTCGCTAAGAACCGAGTAGTATTGCCATCTTTTGCCGGAATATGGAAACTCAAATGCCCATTTTGGAAATTTCTCAATTTGTGCTTCAACTTTGCCGAATATGTCGGATCACATCTCGTTTTTCACATCTAGACGATGCATTTTTCAAAAATATAATTATGACCCTATTTTTTTACGACCGAATTTTTTAACGTTCCTCCTGCCGTTTTGATTCATATTACGGACACTTAAGGCTTCAGTGAAGTACAACTAATCACTACACATATAAATTTAATCGTTATGTACAAAACTTCAGCGTAATCAGGCGTTGCAAACACTTTAATTTCGAATGGTGGGTGAAGATTGGATTGGATTCCACATCTTCAATTTACTTTAATTAATAAAAATGTTCGGCCTCTTCATGATTTTTATTCCGGACACAACTACACTTTCGCTTCATATTCCGGACACTTTGATTCGAATTCCGGACAGCTGTTGAAAAACACAATCAGAATAGCCGAATCATTAATTAAACGCGCTAAGCCTTTAGAAAGGCGTCAAAACTAGTTGAACATTGTATATTTTCATGGATTGCTATGTCAATTGTTTATAAAAATCATCTTACAAATTGGTTACTCTTTGGCGTCGCATTTTGAAACATTTCGAGTGAAATCTTTCCCATACAAAGTAGAGTGTCCGGGATTCGAATAAAAACGGTATAACGGTCGTTAAAAGAGTACCATAATTTTTTAAACCATCAAAAATTGTTTTGTTTAGTAACGAAAGAATTACAAAATTTGTTAATTCGCAATCATAAGCGCCCAAAAACTCATTCGTGTACCAAATTTAGCACATAAATCTACACACAAGCTAGTAAACTTGCAGAAGAGTGGACCGAAATCGATAAATAATGCAATCTCAACCGTCAATATCCTAAAATCATGACGTTCTGTGACATTTTGGAAAACGGCAATAGATTACGCAAATCAAGAGGCGATTTTTGGAGCCTAGGAATCTTAGATATTAAAATCCATTAATTTATCTGGTTTACCGAATCAGTACTTCAAAGTGTGATAGCACTGTCAAATATTGAAGTTGGAAGCACATATTACCTCAGAAATGTGCTTTCGACTTTCATGCCAAGGGTATCATTTTTAATTATTTTCATTGGGGTAATAAAAAAAGGAAAATGGAGGGCTGTAAGCCATCTTAGAGAATATTATTATCTCTCTCAAGGAAGTTAAAACTTCCAAGCATGGTGAGCACTTTTCTCAAGGACTTTTTCGATCGAATGGGTCCCTTCTAGTTCCTTCTTATATTCAGCTAAATTTTCGTTAATGTTTATCATTGAATTCTGATTAAAATATTCGATGTACAATTATGATAAAAGTTTTCACGTTCAGTATTATAAGGTCGTAACTGCATTTATCGATTTCTCTTCATCGATTTTCTTTGTTTGTTATTTTGGATTCAGAAGAAAGTCCTCATTGTCCTTCGTCATCCTGCATCGTAAAATGTTCCGAAAATCGTTTGAATTTTGCGTACTTTTCCAATGAGAAAGTCGATCAGGAGAAATTGACCACTGCAGATCAGTGATGGGAAATGTACTGTCGCAAACATTTACCACATCGACATTCACATTTTTCTACACGACCATCAAAATCCAAAGCAAACCATGACCGTTTAAAACAAAGAAATGTCACGGCTCTTCAAAACTGTAATCTTCTTCTTCCTAACGTTTTTTCAAACCCGAATGCGAAATGACTCGAGCACAGTGGTAACACGATTTTTCCGGTTTTCGGGGTTTTGCATTTTTGCTCGATAAAGGCAGCATGAAATTGAACTTGTTTATATCAGGGCTGGTAGCAAGAATTGGTACCGAAAAAAGTTATTTTAGTGACCAAATTTGAGAAATAAGTGACTAAAAAGTGACTTTCTATTCTTGAAAAAGTGACTAAAAGTGACTTGAAAAGCAAGCCGTAATCAATTTTATTTCAATTCTAGTATACTGTTTTACGATCAATATCAATCATGATAGGGAATATTCCATATGATCTTCTGCAGGTAGTAGGTCTAGTTGAGTACCATATTTGGACATTTTTATTGTGCTTCCAAATTTACAAGATATCGCCTAGAATTTTTGTAAACAGGTTATTTTATATTTACGTAAATAATCCTTTTTAGTAGATTTTCAATATTTTCAAAATGTTGTGTCTTTTATATTACCAAAGTATTTTATATTGTAAATTTTAATAAGAATTTGGAACATTTGTAAAATTAAAATTTTTGTCATTTCACATTTCCATTTAAACTCCAGTAGAAAACTACCTAATAAGGTCAATATTTTTATGCATTAATCGATATTTCAAATAAAAAATGATGACAGAAGATCGAATTTGATTGGAATATTGCTTAAATCGCGTCCTTTAAACGCCGACTAAGGAAGAAATTTTCCATCAGTAAGTTTAATGGAAGGTATTCACATTCTAAGACTTCCTCGTAAAATTACGACAAGTAACTTTTCGTTTTGCCGTAAATTATATACCGTTAAGTTACCAGTCACCGTGCGGCCTCCATTCACCGTGCACATATACAAATTCCTACAGAATTTTCATACAATTTTCACAAAATATTCTTTTGTCAGCAAAATAAGATAAAACTGATGAAATGAAGTAGTTTTTGTCACAAAGCATTTTGAAAAATCTAGTTTATGTAGTCAAAGTCTTGTGAATTCTGTTTGATAATGAGATTTTTCAACACTCTTAGTAGAAACGCCAAATAATCACATTTTTCATTTTAACGATAGAGTATGAAATTTTTCAAAATTTCAACAAGTTTCCACTGTGGATACTTTTAGTAAGATGTTTTTTTTCGTATGAGCAATGAGATTTTATGCAAATTAGATTTTTTTATTACTTTTCAGTCGAAGCTCAAATGCACGGTGAATGGACCCTTTTCAATATATATGGTTCCTATTACCGTGTATTAGTGTAAAAGGCATGAAACTATTCGGTAATATTAGATTTATTAATACGTTGTCATTAAACTACTTCATATTAAGTTTTTGAGTGAATATGGAATGATTTGGACAATACAGTCAATCCTCCTATAACGATTTTGATGAAAAAAATATTTTTTAGACAATTTTAATTTTTTATGGTTTTTATTGTAATTGAAGATTTGAATACTCCTAAAAATGAGTGCGCACACTACTAGCAACATTGTTGCTCCATCAACAACGTTTCTTCGTGATACAAAATTAAATCATGACGAAAACTATACGCACGGTGAATGGTGCACTAGTGTGCACGGTAAATGGTGACATAGAACGGTACGAGGGGACCTTTACATGACATTTTCAAACATATTTTTTGAGTATTTTTTTGTTGTGCATCACTAGTTTCAGATTTTTTCCTTGATTATTTTATAATTTCACGCTACGTAGTGGTATTCTAGTACGCTTCAAATTATTTGGAAAAGTTATAAAATTTGTTGAAGTGCAATTTTTTTTTAAATGCACGGTGAATGGTAGCCTGACGGTACCTTCATGTATTCAATCTGTTTTTTTTTAAAGAAAAACCACGAACGAAAAAAAAATAAAATTAAAAAAAATCATATTTTTTGTGAGAAATTTTCAAAAATTTACGAGGAATTTCTAAAAAAATCCTAGTGTAATTTCAGATGAAACTTGTGTGAGTTATAATGATGAATACCGTAATCCGGGGTAACATTGATCAGCGGGGTAAAATTGATCGCAATGACCCTCTTCGTGAAAAGCTCGAATCAACATTTGTTGATGAAATATATTCAATGCATGAATGGCGATTCTCTTTCTTCTAATCATGAGCTAATAAACAATAAGTTTTTGCGAAAATAAAGTTGTGTTCATGCGTAAATTTTTCAACTTTTGTAAACAATGATTTTCATGATTATGGATGACACCATAAAAGAATCATGTCTCACATGAGTTCTGTAAACCATATGAGCAAGAGAAATGCGGTTGTTACTAAAAATGACATCGCCGAAAACGACTCCGTTGTCAAAATTTTCATAAATATGTTCAATAAAACATAATTCACTAATTATTATAAAGCGTGAAGAATTTCCTTAGGAAATTGCATACATATAGGCGTATTCCACAATTCAAGGTGTTTTTAATTTTAAAATAACTCAAAGAGTAAATGACTTATAAGAGTTTGACCTTCATATTCGGCTTCAGGGACCATGATTTTAGTAAGTAATGATATTTTCAATATTACCGAAAGGTGTTTTCATGGTGTGATCAATGTTACCCCATATCAACTAAATCAAAAACTCACTTAAAACATTTTTTTAAACATGCTTTAAACTTTCAGAAAACAAAATACAGTACATAAACACGAGCAATGGGTGGCAGTACTTGTTTTAAAAATATAAAATTTGCAACACATGCATTTTAAAATCAAATGTTTAAGAAATATTCAAAAAAATGATCAATGTTACCCCGGATTACGGTACCTACAAGGATAACTGAAAGATCTCTCGGATTCTTGATGAATATATTTCTTGATAAATTTCTATGATAATAAACGCATGTTAATCCATCAATAGTCGGAGCAATAACTGTAATAATTGCTGTAGTATTAACTAGTGTGGAAACTTTAATGAAATTTTAAAGAATCTTTGCAGGTCTTGTATTTGAAAAAAAAAAAAAATATCAGTGAAGTGTTTGAGCCACAGTAATAATATTTTGAAGAAATGCTGGACAAATGTCTAGAGGAATCTAATGAGGAATCCCAGATGCAATTCATCGAGCTATTCTTGGAAAAGATTTTATCCAATAATACCTTAAATAAGTTTTGAGAAATTCCGGAGAGTAATTATGGATGAATTTTTGAGAGAATCCTTATAAAAAAGCCTAGATTAAATGAAAAATGCGTAGAAATTATTGTAGGGTTTCTTGTAAAAATGTCGATTTTTTTCGAAAACTCTATAATAAACCTTTGGGTAAAAACTTCTGTAGGGCATGCGGGAAGAATCCTAGAAGTAGCGATTGAAGAAATCTGTGAAAGAATCAGTGATCTGGAGGAAATACTGAAATTTTTTCTTCAGAGTAATCTCTGTGAAAATTACTGTAGGTAGTAGCGTGGGAATGCTCTAAAATTTTTAGTATAAAATTGAGAAGAAATTCCTCTGAGCTTCTAGTGAAAAATTGCTGGTGGCATTCCTGGTGGAGTTCTTGAAAGTATTCCAGAAGGAATCTCTGGACAAATAGTTACGTAATAGTCTCTGAAGGTTTCTCTGGAGCCTCTAGAATGTTGCACCAGAATTCATTGCAAGCAGATTAACCATCTATTTCCGACGACTTTAATCGACAGTTTCTTTATGAAAAAACATTTCAAAGGGTCTACTTTTTTCAAAATCAGTTTAAAATTTGTTGGTTGTTTCACAATAGTAAACTGATTGACTTTTGGATTAATTTGATAAGTATTGAATCTATCTAGATTATCTGTTAACTCTCCCTTACTCGATATTTCGTATTTCGATATCGAGTTAGAGAGCCACAGTAAAAGTTGGTTTTCATGGCTACTGCGATGGTCCCTCAGATCGCATTTGCACTGGTTTTGTGTTCCATAATTCGATACCTCCCTTACTCGATGGCCCCTTCAATATCGAGTTATGGAGAGTTGACTGTAGAAACTAATGCATAGTATTCCTCTGGTTCGGTTTGCCTCAAGTTCGTCAAAAACTAATTGAGCTCTGGAGCTACCATGGGAAAGAGAGGGTTATGGCAAAAAAGTGACTTTAGTGACTTTTATGGTATTGATTATAATGTCTTTAGAGACCTTAACTAAAAATAAACACTTTTTAGAGATATGCATTGAAATAGTATCCAAGCCTTTAAAAAAGATCTGCTTACCTGAAAATATACTATTTTTACTAGCTTTAATATTTTCCTACAAATATTATTTATTTCATATGCTCATGAAAGATACCCAACTAGAACTGGGAATCGTATTTGCCTTTCACATTTTAGCAATCCTAAATAAGGAGTAGTATTTAAACAAGTTATTCGGAATATTAAAAATAATTTAAAGTGAATTGACAGAATTTCCGGCGCAGCCGAAATTTTTTTTTGATTGAAGAAATGTTGTGAAGGGCATATTCTGTTATAATAATTACTGGTTCGAGGTTTTTTTTCCTGCGTATAGCCGAAATCCTCTGATAATTCCAGGTTTTTTTCCAGGTTGAATAAAATTCCCTGATAATTCCAGGTTATCCAGGATTTTTTAGGTAGAAGACACCCTGCTAACTTAAAACATAGCCTAAATTAAGAAGGCCGATTCAAAATTTTCTCCCGAAAAATTAGCTCAAAATAGTTGAAAAAAGTGACTTATTGACGAAAAAAGTGACTTTAGTTGAAATGGCTTCAAAAAAGAGACTTTAAAGTGACTGGCCTCAAAAAAGTGACCAAGTCACTAAAAAGTGACTCGCTACCAGCCTTGTTATATGTATCGCAACGGAATGATTGTGCTCTTGCTATTAGCGTTAAAAGATTTCAATTAATTGAGAACACACGCGAAATATTAGCGATTGAATTATTTAACATATTTTCCAATCATTCACCTCGAGATGGCTGCCCGAAAACGGTCATAGAGGAGAGACAAAAACAGTCAAACAGTGTGTGAACCGTTGGCAGCGAAACGCCTGATGGTATTGATGCTGCTGCTGCTGTAGATACGCATGTATGACACTATGCGCGATAGTTTATTTCTTTTGAAAACAGTAGTCAGAAAATTAATACAGAAATTAGATTTTCGTTCAAACTAGTTATATCTATAAGCAACATGAATGTAATTTCTAGTTTGAGTTAAATTGTTGGCGAACTTTAATATTGCAGAAGTTTGTTTGTAAAGCTTAGTGCAATAAATGTTGGCAAGTTTCGTGAACACCATATTAAACAATCCACACACTGAAATTATTCTACGGATTACTGTGAAATCCCAACAGCTGAATAGTTCGGAAAAAGTGTTCACAATTTTCGATGAAAAATTCATCGGTGTCTGTAAAATTTTGAAGGAGTTTTATCTAACCGTACCGTTCAGCGTTGAGATTACGGTGAAATTCACGGATTACGGAAAAATGGGCCCATATGCATACTCTATAAAACCAATGGATTATGGCAAATGTACGATTAGGGGTGCACCTAAGGAAAAACAGCTAAAATATAGTGATCAAATCATAAATTTGTGATTTTAAGGTATCAGTCGATAGTGTTTTTATTCTTCGGTAATTTAAATGTATAAAAAGTACGATTAATTTAAAATTTCCCTGCAAAATGCCTTGTACCAATAATAGGAACAATAATACCAATAAATGGAACAGTGTCCTTTATATGTTCTTAGAATGGTTTCTTTAATAGAGAAAACCATTGATGGAATCTTTCACTGTGGGCACTGATGCTCCATTATAAGTACAAAGGAGTAAACATTTTAGGCAAAATATAAAACAATTATTTTAGCTTTACGGTTAAATTTCATGTACATTATTCGATTGCTTGCATCATTTCCGCATTCAATTATGTGAAAAGTATACATAATCTTTTATTATATCCAGTGCCGGATTTTGGCTTCGTGGGGCCCGGTCAGGTGTATGAATTACCGAGTATCTTTCCAGTACGCAAGAAGAGTTTTGAAGTTTTCGATATCACTTTGATGAATTTCATCAGTAAATTGCAGAGTTTTCATTTCATAAAAATTCAGGTAAAAATCATATGGAAATTACTATTTGATTCAAATTAACATAATCTCATGGCATAACATCTCTGTTAGAAATCGTATCCAATTTGTATTTTAAATTTATATTCATTATGGTATAAAATAATTCGATGAATTGTGTTTCACTTTGTTCACTTCTCGTCAGCCCGTCAAAACACAGTAAATAATGGGAGTGGTTTCAAAACCTTTCTGTAATTAAAGTAAAGGGCGCAATTTGTTTTCTCTCCAAGAGGACTTCCTTCAAATGCTGTCAGTTCAATTGAAGATGGCGTCGAAACATCAAGCACTCCGCTATCGTATTGTACAGTTTTACGAAACGCCGCCGTACGTGCCGAAAGAAAGGAACCTGACCAATGCCGTCCCATTTTCCCTCAGTGCCCTAGTATACAAAAATAATTAGCGGGCCAAGGATACGAAGCAGTTGACCACGAGGATCAGGAAATTTATCCGGAAGATGGACGTCAGTACCGTTCAGCGCTCTTGTGAGAGCATCGCGACTAATTTATGTCGCACGACTGATCAGAGGCCCTTCTCCGATATTCATTGACCTTTTTTTTTTTTTGAAGAATAAATATTATGTTTTCAATAAAAATACTGAATTCTTGATTTTTTTATTTACTATTATAGACTGAAAAAAAACTCATTTTTATTGAACACCCGTCATTAAATGGGAGGGGGTGCTGCCCAATGTTTGTTCTAATTAGCGTGAACTATCTCCAAACCCGAAAAAGTGCCTTGTTAGTTAGATGAGTACTTCAAAATGTCAACAAAAATTACAGTAAAATTCGTCCTTTGAGATTTCCTCGTTCAAATCCCCCTATCGGATCCTGGCATACCTACAATTAACGGCACGTGACATGTAAATTGCTAGCATATGAAAAATACACACTACAACACGAAAAGCATAAAGCAACAAAATAACATGCTATTAGTAACGGATGAGTACAGGAGGATACTACAAGGAGACAAGGAACGGAAATAATTACATGATAAAAACGGACTTTGTATGTGACATAAATCCCATTTTCGATGTTTATCTCCCGCTATGTATGTTTCGGAATTGGATCAAAAAGGATTCTCTCCCGGCGGAGTCAATTAGCATCGCCAATTATGCAAAGGGAACAACAAAAAGCGGTTTTCGTGATGAAATTAAAGAGCGCCGAGCGGTAAGGTTGTAACGCCGTAATTAAATATGCGCGAGTGGTACATAGAAAATAAGCTTAATAAAAGGAGAAAGCAGCACCAGTGCGGTGCGGTGGAAGTGTAATAAAATTAGCGTAAATTATTCCGCGGGATACCGCCGAGAGTAGAAGAAAAGGTAAAGCCGCGACCACGACCAACATTCCCCTGTATGTTAGCAATGATGAAAAGTGACTTATTAGAGGAGCTGTGTTTGTGTGCGTGAGTATAGATGGTGAAAGGTTTTCCAGGCCTTAAGAAAAAACAAAATCGTTGAGCCATTTCTTCCTTGGTTGGCGGTGGTGTCGAATAGCTTTCTATCAGACCCGGAAGCGATGAAGGCAGCGAAAGTTGAAGAATTATGGATTGAGGAAAAAGCGGCGACAAATCACTTGGTATAAGCATTTTTCGGATAAACATTTTTTATAATGGTTATTTGAACATCTCAAAAAGCTGGGAGTGAGGGTTTCCGGAAAAACGCGGCATTCCTATTTCATTTGCGATTCGGAAGTGTCTCAGTTGGCGAACAAAATAAAGTGAACACATTTTCATGTGAACTTCCATGAATTTGAACGAAAAAACTGCTTTTGAAAATTCCCAAATTGATGACGAATCCTGCCCCTTTAAATCCTCCAAATTCGGAAATACTAACCACGATCGGCGGCACCATGTGCTTTTTAATTTGAATCGAAAAGCGTGGGCTAGAGGCTACTTCAATTTGCTGCTCGGAAAATGTGTCTAAAGTATCGAACTGATTGCTCATTTCGATGCAATTATCAACATTATCCATTTCGCCATTGGAATAGAAAGCGCATTAAAGAATACTATGAAGACTGCAGGTTCGATTCTCCATCTGTTGCATTTACATATACCAATCATGCTTATACCAAACAAAAAGCGACCATAGAGAACCATAAGAAAAACCAGAAGTCATTGTTCAAGTAGAAGAGACGAGTTCAGTTGAGTTAGGGATATCAGCTTATTCAATCCACCCCGCACACACACCGCGACCAACCCGGATCGTTGCCGAAGAGTAGTTGAAAGGAGCCTCACCTGTCCTGGGTTGATCCAATAGATTTCAGACTGGATATCGATTTCGTTTCCGTTTCCACGTTACCGACGTCGTTCTCGTTGAATTCTCCGCCATTTCCGGCGCCTCCGCCGGTGCTGAGGGTGTTACTTTTGGCGTCGTCATTCAGCGCTACCCCGCCGGTCGTTGAGGCCGCATCCGTTGAGTCCACGCTGGTCATTAGCAAGTTCTGCGTCTGATGGATGTGTGGCGGAGGCTGCGGTGCAGCTTGCGAACCTTGCGAGTGCTGGATGTCGAACGAGGGAGGCTTCGTAATCTGACCTTGGTCCAGCAGTTTCTGATTCATTCCTGGACCGGTGACATCCGGTCCGTCCAGAAAGCTCGGCTTAGGCTGCATCTGCGAACTTACCGGACTGATCGGACGACTTTCCTCCTCATTCCACGAAGTAGGCGAAGTGGGCGATCGACTGTTCGCGCAAAATGGGTGTATTTGTGTGTTGCGTGATGGAACGTGATGATCAGAGTTCGGGGCAAATGATGGGTAACATAAAATGAAACATACGAAAAAAAAAATGGTGCGTAAAACAACAAAACAAACTGAAGCACATTTATCAAACGAGGGAATTAAATTACTGATGGGCACAACAATGAGAAGCGACGTAAATTATTTACACCACGCATTCTCTCTAGCTAGCTACTGTTGCAGCTAAATGATAGATGGTTGAGTTGGCTTCCGTTCGTCCTTGTCGGGGCTTCTGTTTTCTAACAATTGTTAGCACGATTAACGACAGCGAAAGCGACATTGAGCTTAGTTGAGAAAGCTTCAGTTCAGACACGTGAGCCTTCGTCGTCTTCTGTCGTCCCGTCGCGTCTTCGGGGGAGGAGAAGATTTCGAGCATTGTCGCCACTTACCTTTCGTACAAACAGGCCGAATCCAGCTGAGACTGCGACAGGGCTAGGTTGTAGCGACCATCGGATGGGGAGTCTACGAAGCGATAGGACGCCACCCGGCCGAACATCACCACCGAACCGTTCTGTAAAAGAGTGGGAGAGTAGATGGAGAATGAGTCGTGAGCCTAAATGATTAATGGTGATGATAAGCGAATTTGGGTAAATTTGTTGCTTGTTGATAAATGGAGTGTTGGCTATTATCATCCTTGCATTCCGTAATCAACAACTATTTTCCTTAAATGTATCATTTGTAGGCAAAGGTGCACTCAAGTGGATAGATTTTTATATTGCAACTCATAGCAAAAAAAAGTTTGAATTAATTTTGGTAAAACAGTCCACATAGAAGTATTCAGAATGTTGCCTGAACATGAATCATGAAAAAATAATTCATATTTTCTTGAACAAACTTATTTACATTTCAAAAAATTGTCTGAATAAATGTTCATGTTATTAAAAAGATGGAAATAACAGCATTAAGATACTTAGGTTGAGTTCATAAGTTCATTCCCAGTAAACACATGATCGCATATAATAGGATATAATAGTACAAATGTGGAGACGATATACGTACAGTCTAATGGCGCATGTACGTATAGTGCCTCCACATTTGTACTCTTAAGCGCTATCATATACGAGTTTGTGTTTACTGGGTTTGTTCCAAATTATGATGATAGTGTTGCCTAACAAAGAACACCAAGATATAATAAATGAATGTAATATTTGTAGTATTACTAATAGAAGAGTCATAGAAAGAGCATTAAGCAATAATGGTGGGAATTTTTATTTTTTTAGATTTATTTATGAACCTATTGTAAAAAATAGAGAAAAGAACCTACTTCTTCATCTTCTTGGAATTAACGTCCTCACTGGGACAGAGCCTGCTTCTCAGCTTAGTGTTCTTATGAGCACTTACACAGTTATTAACTGAGAGCTTTCTTTGCCAAAGTTGCCATTTTCACATTCGTATATCGTGTAACAGGTACGATGATGCCCAGTGAAGTCAAGGAAATTTCTATTACGAAAAGATCCTGGACCGACCGGGAATCAAACCCAGACACCTTCAGCAACTCCAGACACCTTTGCTTTGTAGCCGCGGACTCTAACCACTCAGCTAAAGAAGGCCCCCAGAAAAGAACCTTAAATTGTTCTATTTTTTCAAAAGATTTATGACTAAATTAGTATGATTGTTCTCATTATATTTGTTATAAGTAATAAACTTCGTTAACCCGTATAGGCCTGAGTGAAAGCAAAAATACTGAAACCCTCACCGTTCAGCGAATTCTTAACGGATTCAAATGATTGTTTGTCAGTTCACTGGCCCACATATCTAGTTTCTGAAAGTGGCCAGAAGAACCCGGAAATATTCCTGTGGCCGGAATTAATCCGGTGGGTCACTGGGTCAAGTCGGGTAAAAAAGTGCGATTTTTTGGGACATGTCAAGTTAGCTTAAATGAAGAGTTTTGCACCGTTTAAAGTATACCGGATGTGGCCATACTAAACCGTTTCAATTCTCGAAAAGTAGAAATCAAACATAATTGTGCACTAAATTGCGTTTCCATAAGCTTGGTACAGATGTTCAGACATAAATTGGCCAATTTATCATAAGTTTGAGGCGTCCCGGGACCAGAAAATGGTCATTTGTATGATTAATCAAAAGCAAAACCCATAGTTATCCAATTTAATCGTTTCTCAAAAGCTTTACACTGATACAATTTTCTTAAAATTCCGTCGTGTAGTGGCCACATTATAGCCGATTCCGGAAATTATCTGTGACTTGCAATTTGCCTACCTTGAGGGACACAAACGCACAGTATCCTTCTCACCCGACCTGACCCAGTGATCCACCGGAATAACTCCGGCCACAAGAATATTTCCACGTTCCTCTGTCCACTTCTAGAAACTAGATACAGGGACACGTATACTGACAAAATATCATTTGAATCTATTAAGAATTCGCTGAGCGGTGGGGGTTTTAGAATTTATGCTTTCACTCAGGCCTATACGGGTTAAAATTAGTTAGTTTCTCGGGAATACGACTGCGATAATTATGTTCTAGACCATCGCTGCCCTATATCACGACATTATTTTGTGTGACCCAGAAAGAGATTGAAGTCGCTTCTCATATCCGGCCCTTTTCAACTTACCTGGTCTCCCAAATTTAACCCTCAAAGCCCCGGGACAGACCTATAATTTCAATCAACTGGTGCTCTGAAACAAATAATTTCAATAAAATGCGGTTTTCACTATGATCGATCTGATGAGTTATCCTTCATACGTGTAGTGATTTCAAACTAGAAGTTCGGGTCTGAACATATTTTTCAACGTTCCAGAAATAAGTGTTCCCTTGTCAGACTTTTTTAAACTTTAATTATATGATATTTAATGAAGTTTGAACGGTCACATGTCTAGTTTTACCTGTTATAAATGTTCGTTTCTGATTCACCGGAAGTGGCCTCAGAATCCGGTCATTGTTTTGTCATCTGGTTAAAGTATCAACTTATGTAAGAAGTATGTTCTTACAGCAATGCTGTGATTATTTCATGAAGTTTGAGCAGCCGCATGCCTGTTTTTGAGGTTCATCCATGTTTATCTCCTGGTTCACCGGAAGTGGCCCTACAACCCAGCCCCTGCCATATGGTTAAATTGAGAATATTGAGAGTTGATGTCTGTACTTGCAGAATCACGTTTCAGCATTTGCCCCATGCAAGAAAAAAAACCTCTTGTGTATTCTTGCATTAGTCCGTTACATAAAGTCTAAAAATGTCTAAAACCTATCATTAAATATGGATTTCGATGCTATAGTTGTTCAAAATGCGACTACGGCACACTTATTTTTGGTTTAAAAATATGTCCAGGCCTGAGCTTACGGTTTGAAAATCGTACTCGCATCCCATCGACCATAATGAAACCCGCATTTCATTGAACTTATGTGTTTCTGAGCTCCAGCCAATTGGAAATAAAAAGTCTGTCCCGGTGCTTCGAGGATTAAGTAAGAACATGTTGCCTTACACCTACGCTCCCATGACTTTCTTGGCTATTTAGGGGCCTATTTTGTAAATCGAGCAGATTCATGTGACTCGTCTGTATTTATTGTTGATCAAAGCAAGTATGCATATTTCAGATGTCACGATTTTATCCCATTACCCCGAATGCCATTAACCCAAACACCATTACCCCGAATTCCAAAACCCCGAACGACCCATCACTCCGAATTCCAATATCATGGGGAAATGTCATCAATATCATCATGTCAAGAAAATTGTAAATTCGGGGAAATAGCATTCGGGGTGATGGAATTTCAGGTATTGGTACATTTGGGGTAACGGAATTCGGGGTGATGGCATTCGGGGAAATGGCATTCGGGGTAATGGAGTAGAACCCTTTGTAGACATAATCGAATTTCTATCAATCTAACTTGTGAATACGCCAAATTGGTCGAACGCGAACTGGCTGAAACTAAGGCTAGATTCTAGAGAATTCTGAACATTTTACACAATTCAGGAAGCGATTGACGTAGAAACCCGGGTGGGATTCTCAAAATTTATGCAGGACTTCTCACCAAATCATAAACAGGTTTCTCTCAACATCGTGGACATGTTTTTATACTATCAACAGTGTCGTGCAAATACGCGCATTTTAAATTGCATTCTATTTGAAGTAAAAAAAATACCTAATTTTATATTATAATATAGAGCCGTTCTACGCATATTTGTCCCACTGTCTATAAGGTTTACATAGAACAAAGTATGCAAAGAAGGGCAGTAAACATTAGTTCATTCAAATACCGTTGAAATGAATTTGTGATGGTTAACCCATTAACAATAAAACTTGAAGTAGGCGTGTTTTTGTAAGAAATTCGTCAATCACTATTGAACGGAAAGAAATAGCGAATTTCTCTGCGCATCAAATAACGCGTGTTTTAAACATTAAAAGTGATTCAGAGGCTGCTTTGATGAAACGATTGGAGAAATCTCACGTAACGTTCCAAAAGAACTTATCTAACACTGAGGGGCTCACTTTGTTTAATCTCTGTTCAATCAATAACTTTCATTAATTTTCTGTCTGTGCGATAGGGCAAAATTGACCACAAATTCAAATCGTAAGAACTTCGCGGAGTTTCAACCGATTTTCGATTTACCTGTTATTCTAGAAAAAAAAATTAAATCAGTTTCAATCAAAAATATAAGAAAATTCAAAAAAGAAAGTTCTTGGCGTGGAGTTTTTTTTTGTGAAAACAGTTTAAGAAACGTGAAATTTGGAAAATGTTGACGCTTATATCTGATAAAAACAGTTAAACATAAAACTATACTTTCTTCAGTAAAGATTTGATACAGGGATAGGGCTACTATGTCGCACATTGTTTGGCTGGGAATTCCACCGCATGATTGAGCTATCACAGAAAGCATTGTTTTCTAATCCACAGAATTCTATAATTTTAGGAATCTTTTTTTGCAAGATATTTGAAAAAGAAAATCATGTATGAAACAAACAACTCGTGCATACGCTCCAATGTGTGAACAAAAATCACGAAACGATTCATTAACAAAAATATTACAGCACTTCAAAGTTATCTGGGGTCATATAGACCCAAGAAAACAGACAAAGGGTTAAAATTCAACGAGAAGTGCTCTAAATCAGTAAGTTTTAAATTTGAAAACTTATTTCAGCGAAGATGAATGCCAGCAACTTAGAAACTTGCTTCCAGCATCGATTCTAAAATGCCGATGTTTATTGAATGTTACACAGAAAAAACATTCTTTGTGAAAAGCAGCGTTTAATGGAATACCATCGTGTAAAACTACATTAATTTCATGTAAATTTATTCAAATGGCTGTGCTATCGGTTAGAATCCATGCTGGATAACGCGACGTGTAGCGGACATTTACATGATAGTGATGTTATTTTACATGATGCGTGGTGTTAATCTGCGACAAATCTGACATCCCCTTATGTGTATGATTTTGGGGTAAAATTTACATGGATTTTTCTTTCTGTGTACAACTATGTAATTATGGACAACAAAGTGCAGTTGTGGTATTGGAATTGCTGTGGGTAAATATTTAAACAATGAAAATTTACAAGTCATTACACTTAAATACAAAATAATTCAAAAAAAAGGCAAGTTATACACAGCAACAAATAAATTGTAATACCACGTCATTTTAGCTACATATCCGTCCCGTCGCAAATATGGTGTACAATTACATCATTGAAACGTATAAAACCAGTCAACTGGAAATTGAGCTCTAGCAATCAATAAAACCAGTTCGACAATTTTACAAAAAAGATGTTAAAGTCTAACCGAGATTTGAGCCCAGATCTAGGGAATGAGAGTTACTTCTGATACCTTCCTGTCAACTCACCACACTGAAGAGGGCGAGTTAAGCTTGATATAAGATTTGTGTTGCAAATCGAAATGGGTTTCTTGGCATTTTAGTCGATTGGATCCGATTACATTTTGAGCAGAATATGGTTGTAAAATGAATATAATCTCATTCAATTGCGTCCGATACTTGATACATAGAGAAAAATTACGTCGGCCGTTATTTTACTTTTTTTTTGCTGTGTACTGAACATATACATGGAGAAAAATCACCCTAGTTTGAAACAACCAAAATGTTTGTTGAATTTCAAACTATAAATTCTGATATTTTTAAATTGTTAAAAAACTGTTGATGTGAGCTTAAGATTTTGTTTGAACTAGCTTGTAGCATTGGTTGTTACAGACTTCAATGTATGTTCCTGCTATGTTCCCTGCTTCATAACTGGCCGATATATGGCCACTTTCCTGAGAGGCCCAGGTGCCCGGAACGTGGCCAATGTGGCCAAAATCAATTGAAATAGTCTTCAACATACCGTTTTGATTCATATTACGGACACTTAAGGCCTCAGTGAAGTATAACCCAGCTTGGACCATACAAAATAAATCATTCTGTATGATTTTTTAACGTTATCGAGCGTCGGAAGCCCTTAACTTTCGGATGGTGGGTAAAGAATACGCGTCCGCAACTTAAATAATTTTAAATAAATCAAAACGTGTGGCCTTTTCATGATTCTTATTCCGGACGCTCCCTCACTTTGGCCTCTTATTCCGGACGCTTTGATTCGAATTACGGACAGCTCATGATAATCATTAATGGAACAGTCAAATCATCAATTGAAATCGTTCAACCACTTAAGAGACGTCTAAGGTAGTTGGGCATTATAAATTTGCAATGATATTTATGGAAAAAAACCTAATAAAACGAGCTTCGAAAATGAGAACTTTTGGACGGCGAAAATTGAAACATTTCGTGTGAAATGTTTCCCATACAAACGAGAGTGTTCGGAATTTAAAGCTGTCCGTAATAGGAATCAAATCGGTACTTGATTCGTTAAATCATGAAGTTTGATATGTCGCAAGCTCTGCTTCATAACCGGTCCATATATGGCCATTTTCCTGAAGGGACCAGGTGCCCGGAGGACTTCCGGAACGTGGCCAATGTGTCCAAAAACGATATAAATAGTCTCCAATATAATTGGTTCGTGAAATCTTGAAGATTGATATGCCGCAAGCCCTGCTTCATAACCGGCCCATATATGGCCATTTTCTGAGGGGACCAGGTGCCCGGAGGACTACCGGAACGTGGCCAATGTGTCCAAAAACGATTGGAATAGTCTCCAATATAATTGGTTCTTGAAATCTTGAAGATTGATATGTCGCAAGCCCTGCTTCATAACCGGCCCATATATGGCCATTTTCTGAGGGGACCAGGTGCCCGGAGGACTTCCGGAACGTGGCCAATGTGTCCAAATACGATTGGAATAGTCACCAATATAATTGGTTCGTGAAATCTTGAAGATTGATATGTCGCAAGCCCTGCTTCATAACCGGTCCATATATGGCCACTCTCCTGAGGGGACCAGGTGCCCGGAGGACTTCCGGAACGTGGCCAATGTGGCCAAAATCAATTGATATAGTCTTCAACATACTTGATTCGTTAAATCTTGAAGATTGATATGCCGCAAGCCCTGCTTCATAACCAGTCCGTAAATGGCCACTTCCCCAAGGGAACCAAGTGACCGGAAGACTACCGGAATGCAGCCAAAGTGGCCAGAAAGGCCCAAAGTGGTTTAAAGTGACCTTCTCTTGTTAAATCACGAAGAATGACATGTCGAAGTCCAGGTTTCTGAAGCACTTTGTAAGTGGATCATCATCCGGAAAAAAAAAACCTACCCCACTGCACCCCGGAATAACTCCGGAATCATGTGGCCAATATCATATTCTCTATGACATATGGAAACTAGAGAAGTGACCGGTTGCATTGGTGGTAAAATTCTAAAAATCGCTCCAGAAATAACGGAGATATGATTTTTTGAGTCTTTTTACGTATGCTCAAAACGTATCAAGAGAGGATAAGGGTTAAATTGATTCTTACAAACTGATTTGGTTCTAACAAAAAATTGATTGTTTGTCTCACTGTTTAATTTTTAGTTTCAAAATAAATAAAAGGATGATGCGACGATTACAATATGTTGAATCAGACTAAGATTTTGTTTGAATCAAAAACATCCAAATGATTATATACTCCGTTTTTATCTTATTCAGTGCTTTTATTTTCCAAATTCACATATAAAACCATCCAATAGCAAAGGAAAATGTCAGAGCTGCTTCTCATAATTCATTTTCCGAATAACTCAGAAAAGGTAAGATAAATTTTCGCAAACTTTTGTTTGATGTGCTGATCTGCCCTTCTATACCTACTTGTCCCAAATTCTTTGTAAACCTAATGGATGGCATACAACTTTCGCGTGATCATAGCAGCTTGTTGTTGTAGAACTAATTTCTGTAATTGTCATAGAGACATTATTTTTAATCGTAATATATGAAAATACAAATAAACAAGAAAGCATGAAGGAATAATTAGGAAAGTTAAATAACGCTCTTCAGGAGCGCATGGCTCAATCACTGGGTGAAAAGGTAGAAGTTACGGCTTTATGCCCGAAGATTGTACTTGTTTGCAAGGATCTGCACGAAATTGTTGGAGAGCAGGTACATCACACACCCTGCAATGGAGATGTGTATGAGTAAGAATTGTAAAAGTAACTGTAGTAATTTGAACAACGTCTTAGCGAGCCAAGATTAGACCAATAACTGACAAGCCTACTTGAAATGTGATGTTGCCTGTGATAATTCAATTACACTTCCACATTAATTCCACAAAAAATACCACAATCAAACCAATAAACTCGGTCGAATCAAATAGTAGATTTGTTTGTTTCAATGTGGTTCATGGATATTTTAAACCACTTTTTTTAGTTGGGATCAACTTTTTAGGTAGTTTCTAGAATTTTAAAACCAGCAACAAATTTCATGAAAGTTTCAAAATAATATTTGTTGAATTTATGTAGAAAATCGTGGAAAAATAACATAGAATTTTAGAGTTGTGTTTGATCCTTCGACCTTGACGCTTGCTCCTGCGGGGGCCGGCGATGAGGGCAGGATCAAACATGTCGCGCGTCGTTTGAGTGAAAATGAAAAAGTGACGCGTTCGATTAGTTCTTTTTGATCTTTCGACGTTGACGCTTGCTCCTAGGCAGTGCGTCAAGAAAGCCCGAGCAGTCGTCAGTTGTTTTCCCTCTCGGGTCGCGCGCCTATTTTCTCTGAGTGCTTTTATATAGCCGAGCAAACGAGTGAGGCTGAAAGTGGATTGTTGCTGCTCAAGGATGACGGATCAATTGGTGAGCTCGTTTCATGCTACTATTTCTAATCTATAAAATATGTATGACTGCATCTTTAATCGTTACAACGGTGAGACGTAAATATTATTTTTCAACAAACTATGAAAGGCGTCACTGTGAGTGTCGACATAAACTCTGATTCATAAATTATTTAAATCTATTTTTTTTTTCAAAACACCTTTTTCCTTTTACTTTAATTTTTGTATTAAAAAAAAACTTTGAATGGTTCCACACTACGAGTAGCTAAGCTAAAATCGTGAAAAAATAACATAGAATTTTAGTTTGTTTTTAACAGTGCATGTTATTGTTTTAAACCATAGTTTTGTTTGTGCAAATTTCAACCCTAGAAACTGTTTGAAGTTAACTGAAAATTGGTTGAATTTAATAATTATTTTTCTCTGTGTATGCAATAACTGCTACCACACTGGCGGTGATCTTTCGATTCACATAACAATCTGATGATGATCGAATACCAGTAGGCCGAAACGTCATATAAAATCGTAATCTAGTGTATATATAAATCATCGAAGCATAGAAAATTCGACGGTAGCCCAAACCAGATAAGATATTTATTATTCGTGTGAAATTAGGTTCCACGTGACGGAAAACTACATCTTTCGAGTTGTAAATCCACGTCATTCATGACGCTCGTATATGCCAGGCCCTGGAAACCTAAGTTTACGGCAATGTAATTCAACATGACTCTAATTCTTCCGGTTACTCTCTACGAACACAAAGTATGATTTCAAGTGGCAAATTTTAAAGCCTCAGGTGGTTTTTCATTTATTTCGAACAATACCAAACACTACATTCCCCCATATGTAAATACTCCTGTAGCCATTCTCTAGATACTCCATCGGTCTTCCAAGCAATCTGCATGTAAATGAAATGATTTTCCCATCGCCAAATCCATAAAACATTTCGAGCACGTTTTGCTGAGTTGCTGTAACCACTTCCCGGCAGCACTCCATATACTACAACCGGTCCCGGTAACGAAACTTCCCAACAACACGGTAGCAAATAAACAGCCCCCGGGTGGCAAAGTTCACGTCGGGATGCAATAAAGTTTGCGGCCAGAAATCAGGTGCAAAGCATAAAGCACAGGGATTACTTAATTCCGCTTCTGCTCTACTCGACGCTCCGAGACCGGGCTAAGTTAGAAGCATAACAACCTAACACACAACGTTGGTGCTCTTGAGAGTCAGTACTATACGGTTTGATTGTAGCTGGCGATTTGGGTGGCCCAAACTACAAAAATCTGCAGAAAAAGGTTATTTTTTAAGAGTGCTCCGATTTCGTTTACATTTTGTGAATCGTATCATAGTTCAAAAATATTTATTGATATTCGTATTTTATTTTTTGGTGTCTTTTTTCGGTTTAAGTGATCCAAAAACTGCCCTTTTCACCTAGTGGGAAACCCGAATTACTCTTCTCTAAAGATTAGCGAAAGCGAAAGAAATTTATCGGTTACAGCGTTTCTGCTCAAATTTCTACAGTAGCTTCTGGGTATCTAAATGAACAAATTTGAGGAATGTAATCTAAGATTTGGGGGGCCAGTAGCTTCAAACACGCTGCTATTCAGCAAGACCAAGCTGAGGGTTGTAGGTTCGAACCACACCGGTCGAGGATCTTTTCGGGTTGGAAATTTTCTCGACTTCCCAGGGCACAGAGTATACCTGCCACCCGATATGCACATGCAAAAATAGACAATTGGCAAAGAAAGCCCTCAGTTAATAACTGTGAAAGTGCTCATAACAATACACAAGAACAATTTTTTTTTTACATACAAAAATGGGCCACCTTACTGACGTTAAAGAAACTGGAAAGGTCACTTGCACAATCAGTGGAGCATGACGATGACGATGATGCTGATGACGACGACGGGAGAATTGGGTAATTGGGACACAACGTGAATGAGTAGTAAGGGACGACGAGGACGACGACGGGGGCAAACACCACTTTCAAAAGATCGCAAATTTAATTTTGCCATCTCTGGCGAGCACTTTTCACTCCATAAAATATTTATAAAATGGGTGAACTTCAGAACTTTCTCATAATTGAATACGGAAAATCGGGAGCACCAGGGTGGTGCATGTGGTTGGTGCAGAGGTTTGGACCGGGTGCGGATGGATGGCTGAATAGTGCCTGGTGTGGTAACTGGGAAAAGACTCTGGACTGCCGAGCGGACTTGGTAGATATGGTGAGCACGGATGCTGGGAGAAGCTGAATCCCTTTGGCCCTTCGGCACATAACGTTTGGTCGCCAATCTGCAGATTGGTCTTTTATGGCTGTATTTTGACGATATTAGAACTGTATTCCCAACGAAATGGCTCCAGAAGACGAACACTTCCAAAGACTTGTTTTTTTTAATAATAGTTCTCACTTCTTCCAAATCAGTCTCCCAGTAATTTTCGAAAACGTTCTCTTGATTGAGAATATTTTCGAAGTCCTGAGTAACTTGATTTTCTATAGAACTAGTAAGTTCTAAATTAAAATTGTGCGCGCTTTCAAACTACAAAGCAAGTTTTTGAGCTTTTTCGCAATTAGTTAGCAATAATTTGTTTTCCTTTTTCAATGCCGGTATTGGCTTCTTAGGTTTTTTTTTTCAATATTTTAGATAATTTCCAAAAGGGCTTAGAGCCAGGGTCCAATTGAGAAATTTCATTTTCAAAATTTTTGTTTCTTAATTTGTTCTTGATTTATTTCTGCAAATCCTGCTATATAATTTTCATAGCGAGTGCATTGAAATTGCCTTCTCCTCACGTTTTTAAGACGGATTAAGAATTAGAGATTATCGACAATAATCACCTATTCAAATTTTGGTATTGCACCGCCTGGCTTCAACAATGGAATTTGTTAAAGTTTCAAGAGCTTTGTCAATATCAAGTTTTGTTTTAAAAAAAAAAACTGTTAACGTCATCAAACGTCATTATGTACAGCTCATTAGACGTTGAGGATTGCCTCAAGCTAACCATAAATTTCTCGAAAGCATTCGGTGCTTTCTCCAATACACTCGACCGAGTGTTTCGATTTGCTGATCCGCAAGTAAGGTGTATTACAATCTCGTCACGCTCAGGTGACTGTTTATCGACCCGATATTAATCGCATACGAACGCATGGTGACACTACTGTCAGGCTAACAACACCGACCGGCGAGGCTTTCCTACCGCCCCAAAGGGACCCAATCATGAGTGTGCTTTTTGCAGTGTCAATGCACAGTGGTACGAGCAAGAATACATATCGGGCAATATCTCAAACTCTTATTTAAATGGTAAATATTGTTGTATTTTTGCCTTACTTGACTTAACTTTGATGCATTAGACATATTTCTCACCATGTTCAAGCATTATGACCCCTATGAGTAGTGTGTGGTCTTTTGATTCCGTTGCGTGCTCCTGTGGAGCGAGCGACGTAATCAAAACCAATCGTGTTCAGTTCGCATTGTGTGAGTGCGAAAAGATAGTCATGTTCAGTCGAGGTTGGTGAGCTCGTTTCATGCTTATGATAACATGATTTCATGGTAAAATTACGTTTATGTAAATTTCCAACCAAATTGGAGATGGTTCGTCACTACAAGTGTCAACATAACATTTTAATATACACACATCTTTCATTCTTGTTATTACAAAAAACAATATTTGTAATGTCGACGTACTTTTATTTAATGCAAAACTAGTTTTAAGTAAGCTTCGTAATTGTCCTTCTTCTCCATGAATCGCATCACCGACCAAAGATGACTCCCAGATATTTTTTCTCCCTTACCAATCAACACGTCTTCCCGTAGTGATTGCTGAAGTGCAGAGGTATTCTAGATCTCTAGAAGCAACAATCACACACTAACATTACTTTTCCATTCCAGGAGCTTGGTTATAAACAAAAAAAAAAACTTTGAATATCATATCCACGGTCCACTGAAAGAGTTGTGTTCAATTCAAAACTCAACGAATCTGCTTTAAATTTCAGATTTAAACCACAAATAAGCTAGGGAAGTTGAAAAAAGTACTATATTTTTTGTGGTTTTGGCCGCCTTCCAACCACTGTTCAACATGCTGCTATTCTCTCGAAGCTTTTGTCATCTATCACTGCTATGAGCGGAAGGGGCCCCGGCAAAGCTAGGGGAATGTTTAATCTATAATGGTTGATTATTACCGACGATAGGTTGGTTGCTTGGTAGGATTCATGCGGTTATCGAAACCAATCACCACCATCAGTTTGCTGCGGTTGAATAAAGCATGAAAATGCGAGCCCAACGGGATCGGAATGGGTTTTACACTTCCGATAATAAATGGCAGTTGCCACCCATCACCGGAAAGCGATAAATCCAACGGACCCGCATTGCTTAATTTCAAATGTGCCAAGCTCATCCGAAGCTTTTTACCATATGGGGATTTGCATGTTCATGGAAATTTGGGGTAATCCAATCAATTTGTCAGAACGAAATCAAATTTCAAATAGCGCACATTGTGGGAAAAACATTGTTTTACCAATGCCGGAAATTGACGTATTTCTCGATGATGTGATATGATATTTTATCCTTTAAATAACGAGTTCCGTTAGATAATGTAAATTTTATGTCGCAAGGAAATTTTCCAGCTGATTGATGATATTGCAGACTTGTGCCACTCACTAAATTGATTAAAAAACATTATCGTTGTCAGCCGGTGCCAAGTTTTTCACAGCAATGTCAAGCAACGTTCCGCCTTTCAATCTGGCGGATTTGTCCTAGCGAGCAATCTGACAGTAGTCGCAAATGTAAAATCAAGCGGAGGAAAATTGTCGTTACTGATTGACTTTCATTTACTGCGAAACTGACGTTATTGTTGGACAGCGCGTATCGGCAGAGATTCTGATGGGCGGAATTTCATGCGATAAATTGTGCTGGCATCTGCCCTTTGGGTAGTAGTTTGTCATTTCATTATTCACCGGGTGTGATTAAAACGTGGGCATGAAATTGATACAAAATTTGTATTTTTTATTCTTTTTATCTGAATGACGCAAATTATTGTAAAAATCCATCGCTCAAAACATGAAACACATCGAAGTAACCAAGTAAAGTTAGCATTACTGTAAAACAATGGGGCTCTGCACTGTTTTGATTTTGTATGAGATTTTGACGTTTACTGGCCTTGTTGTTTACTAATTTCACGGAGGAGTGAAAGAGAGCGAATGATTCTTGTGCACAAAATCATGCTCTCTCTTTCGCTTTTTCATGAAATTAATAAACAACAAGACCAGTAAACGTCAAAAGCCCAAACAAAATCAAAACAGTGCAGAGCCCCATAATAAGGGTTTTTCTCTTATAAGCAGGTGAAATCAACTCATCTGTAAAAAATCTGAACTGCTACGGCAAATGAAATGTAATATGTTGTTAACAAAATGTTAATAACATCTAAAATTTGTTTTACCAAATTAGGATGATAGTGTTGTCTTATAACACAGAACACCTAGATATAAGATATGAATGTAGGGTAACTTGGTGTAATACGCCCCACCGGGGCAATACGCCCCTCTGAAGTTTCACGGGATTGAGGCTTCTTTTACACGTAAATATGATTACATTTCTTAACTATTCGCGAATAAATGATGTTGCGCATATATGTTCTTTGAAAAGTATATACAATCAAAAGAAATTCTAAAAATATCGAAAATCAGGTTTTTGGCGTAAAATTATGCGTCCGATAAGCAAGCCTGGCCGTTAATGAAGCCCTTCCTTTACTTTTGTACTTATTGAAAAAACTTTAACCGGAAGACGACTGCTAATGGACCCCTTTAAGCTTAACAAGTGGTGGAATTCTCCTTGGAAACATTTCTACAACGCTGTGGACCTTTTTTCTGTGGGAGAGGCATATTGCCTGGGTTGTTTTGAAATGTAAACATTGAGACGGTTTACAAAAAACATTTAGTACACTTTTTAAAAGCAACCTGGAAAGAGAAAGTTGCATGCAGAGCATGACCAACTAAATAAGTAACACATTGACATAAAAAACTTTAGGAGTAATGCATTTGCTACTGCGATAGAGCAGTTTTTCCTTAAGGGAGGGCGTATTACACCTTTTTACCTTAATGTTTGGAATGCCACTAATAAAGAACTTGAAAAAAGGGTTAAACCAAAAAAATCTGTTTCCGTTATCATGAATAAAAAATCATGAAAAACAAAAAAAAATATCTCATGGAACCATGAATCCAATTCATTATACACTCAAACCTCTTTTTACCATCGTGTTTTCACGACGGTTCTTTTTACGACCACTTTTTTACGACCGAAATTCAGATTAACGACCGTTTTTATGAATGATCAATATTTCAAAATATAATCAAAATAAAGGGTTATGATGTTCAGCAAAATTGTTCAGTAGATTATGGGGTAATATGCGGTGGTTATTGAAATGCTGAATTCTACCACTAGGCGGCGCTAGTGGTCATCGAAATTTTGTTTTACTGATATCTCAGCATCCTGACTACTTAGGAAGGTGGTGTCTTCGACAAAGTTGTTCAGTAGCTCGAGGACTATCATTATAAAAGCCACGAAATTAGAAATTTTGCCACTGGTCGGCGCTAGAGAGCATGAAACTTTTGTTTTGCGGTTATCTCTGGAACCTAACAACTTAGGAAGATGGCATCTTCGGCAAAGCTGTCCCGTAGCTCAATCGCTATCTTTATAAAAACCATTAAATTCGGAATATTGCCAAACCAAAAGTTTCATGCTTGCTAGCACTGTTTGATAACAAAATCTCGAAGCAAGTTCCATATCTACTAGCGCTGCATGTTGGCTAAATCTTGAATTCCTTGAGCTACTGAACAACTTTGCCGAAGACGCCATCTTCCTTAGAGATCAAAATCCTGAGATAATCACAAAAAATAATTCATGCGCACTAGCGCCGCCTAGTGGCAAAATTACGAACCTCATGACTTTTGTAATGATAGCACTTGAGCTACTGAACAACTCTGCCGAAGACATCTTCTTCTTAAGTGGTCAGGATCCTGAGATATCCGCAAAACGAAAATTTCATGCTCACTAGCGCCGCCTAGTGGCAAAATTTCGAATTTCATGGCTCAAATAATGGTAGTCCTTGACTGCCCATAACTACATAATAGTCACATTCGATATTTTTGACAAACAGGAGTTAATACCATTGAGAGTCATCAAATGATAAATACTTACGATGAATTTCCTGAAAACTGTGAGACTGTTCTAGAAAATTCGAAAATAATACCAAGTTGTTTTGTCACATTGGTGATTATAACCGCATAACAGTCACATTGAGATTATAAATGAGCCTCATAATGTAATAACAATGAAATTTCTATCAGAATTATTTTCTGACTATTCATCTAGTATGCGATATGAGTTGTGTAAAATATCAGCCTCAAATAAGCACTTTTGAGTTCCTGGTAGTTTTTAGAAATTTTAGTTTTCTCTCATACTGCCATAAAATGCACACTTGGTATTCCATTTCCAGTAGGCATTGATACTTTTCGAATGTTACAATTATGCAGTTATGGGCAGTTGAGCTACTGAACAACTTTGCCGAAGACGCCATCTTCCTAAGTGGTCAGGATCCTTACATAGCAGCAAAACAAAAATTTCATCTCACTAACGCCGCCTAGTGGCAAAATTTCGAATTTCGTGTAATCCTTCTCGTTCATTCCGGCACAAAATTCATGATTTCTTATACTGCACATCATACTGGTAACATGCGATTACTCCCGAAATGGTTCTGACAAGGCATAATATGTACCGTTTGTAGGATAGGATATCGACTCATGGAGGTTTCACTATGGAAACCATCTTTGTAGAATCCATTGAAATAGCTTTGGATCAATATCGATAAATCAAAGAGACACTTTTGAAGTATTTGTGAAAGATTGTCATAAAGAATACTATGAGAAAGAAGAAAAATCATCTCAGTAGATTTTCGTATAGAAATTCACCAACACATTTTTATGTGATTTTTGCTACGGGTAACAATCTAAAAATTATTAAAAAAATGCCTCAAATTGTTGTAATTCTGCTACAATTCGCTCCAGCATTCCAGGCTTCGTGGCCGTGCGGTTAGCGGTGTCAGTCGTTTAGGCGTATTGAGTCACGAGATGTGGGTTCGATTCCCGCTCCAGTCGGTGGAAACTTTTCGTCAAACGAAAAATTCATCACCAGTAGCCACTGGGTGTTCCATGTTGTCTGTTGCCTAATGTTAGTGATCATTCAGTCTGTGCAGCCTTTGGCTGAAGACGGTGTAAATTGTCTTTTAAATTATATGGATAACTACTGCATTTAAAATCCCTGAGGTACTAACAGGAACCTCATTACAATCTTCCATAAATAAACCCTGTTATTGGACTTAAAATGTTTGTAAGGAATACTGTAAACAGATTATTGCTTTCTCTTAAATTTATTTGGAATTTCCATCCAATTGGTTTCAAAATCCTCTAGTTTTTTACTCAAAACAGAAACCAATCAATTCTTTCACTGATTCCTTCATAAAGTCTGACAGATATTCCCTTCAGCATCCCATCCTGAAGGATTTATTCAAAATTTCTATAAATTATATTGAAAAAAATAAATGTTTAGAGAAATTTCTAGAACATGTTCACTACTAGTTCTCTCGACTATTTCATCCTACATTTCCTTTGTGAAGTTTTCCGGAATTCATTCGCCATGTCAAATATATTCTTATACATTTTTTGTTGACCTTGATGCAATTGATCAGAGCTAAGTATAATGTTATTTCAGTTAATATGGTGGCAGAAGTCCATAAAATTTAAATAATAAAGAAATTTTTCAACGTCTTTCAAAGTCATATGTTTAATTTTTATATAAATTGTAAACCTTTAATGCTGCTTTATATAATAAAAAAACAAACCAAATAAAAATATGTTTGAGAAATTTAAATTTAACGTTTTGAAAATGTCAAACGACATTTTTAATAATGAATTTTAAGTTAACAATTCCAAAACGTAATCACCAATAATGGCAGAGGGATTTGCGCTAAATTATTGTATCTTGAATTTGTAGGAGCATTAATTGCACACAATGGAACATAATTCCTTCTAGAGTTTTTTTTTTGCCGCCAATAATTCTCACAAAAATTACTGATCTCACTTGAAAAGCCATTGGTACCCAAGTATGTCGCTGGTTTTAACTGATAATACTAATGGGTTTTCATGTTACTCAACAATTCTACGATTGAGAGAAGACCCTCCTCTATCCCACAGGGGTTATAACTTTTAGCTTTGTCCAATCATGTGCTTGAAAACAAAGAGCTACACAATCGGTGACCAATGGTTTTTAAGACGAGATCATAAGTTATGCGACTACCAAGTTCCTTCCAACACTGTTGACCACTTCCTTAGATAAGTCAGCATTCGCTTCTCACTAAATTTGTTCGACGCGTATTGACCTTCAAATTTTCATTCCTCGTCCATGCTACCTCTTCCTCCAGGCTACACCTCAGCCTCCAGGCTATATCTCCACGAAGGGGTTCTGCTTCCTAGTTCAGGCTCTGTTGCCTAATGGTCACCCTTCGAACCAGCGTTAGTATCTCGTTGAGACCTTAAGAGTATCCATTTCAAGTATCTGGACAAAACCTTTATATTGTTGTATGGCGTGATGCTGTTGGATAAACAATATGCATTTCGTACTATACACCCGTATGTGACTAGAACCTCATATTGGTCCACGGCATTCAGGATGAAAATTCATAAATTTTGAGCCGTCGCACGAATGAATGAATAGGATTACAAAAGTGTCTCTCTGAGGCCCTGCTGGACTTGATTCCGGGGCATTCGGATGTGGGCAGAACTTCATATTAGTCCATGGCATTATAGCTATGATGTTCAAGATAGAAAAAAATCACGAATTTTGAGCTGCCGTACGATATGAGTGAGTAGAATTACAAAAGTGTTCCTCTGAGGCCCTGCCGGAACTAATTCCGGAATATCCGGATATGGCCAGAACCTCATATTGGTTCTTTGCATTATATTTATGATGATCAAGATAAAAAATCATGAATTTTGAGCCGTCGCACGGAACTATTCTTTAAGTTTTAGAAAATGTCCTTTTTGGGTATATTCAGGAACCGTTGCCAAGTGACCGGGTATCCGAAATGGCCAGAATAAATGAGAACCAATGTCATTCGACCTTCTGGCATCTTTTTATTCTTAGAAAGTACACAATGAATAATTTTCTTACCGCGACTCTTGAAAAAACTACGTGAACCATCACTTCCGGAACGAATATACCCCATTTGAATCCGGGATAACTCCGGAACCAAGTGACCAATCCCATTTCTTCCGGAACATAATAAATCTTGAAGAATATGCGGTTCGTTTGAGACCAAAAGATCCAAAATCGATCCATAACTGGCTAAGATATGATTTTGTAAAGTTCATTTTTTAAGAAGAGACAGGGTTTGAGAGTTAATCAGATTTTTTTATCGCCAGATAGCCCTTGATCGAAGCGCCCTTGATCGAACCACCCGAACGCACCAGAACTGCGGCCAATTGAAAAGTCATCATGAAGCAGGCACTTCGGAAGCATCCTAAGGAAATGAAATCGGAGGAAGATATGGAGAAAAAAGGGGACTACCACGCAAAAAAAAAAATAACTCCAAATGTTGTGCAAGACCTTATGAGTAGAGGAAGAGAAAAGTTCGTGCATTTTGATATGGAATTGAAATTGAATGAAACAAACATGGGAAAATATTCATAACATGTTCTATTTTACTCCCTGAAAGTTAAAAGATGATTGGTTGAAAGTGCGAATTTTGCCAAATATTTGCGTGTTTCGCAATTTGATTTCGTACTCCCTTTAGAAAGAAATAAGAAAAAAATTCTCAGTAGCGCATTCTCCGCATTTTCTTCCAATTTACTGCAATCCTTTTCATCGGCCAAAACTGTTTGGCCATTGCACTATGGTCCAGGAATCAGTTTTACGCGGAAAGATGCATTTCGAGCTTCAGAATGAAACATTAGACAAAAACGGTCTTCTACAAAGTTGTTTGTATTAGTTGAGCCCTTTGTTTGGTTTAATTGAAAAATAGGGTGGACCACATTTTCATAGAAATGATTAAACTAACTTTCTTATTTGTAGAAATTATATTATACATGCTTCAGCAAAGTTGTAGACCATTCAATTTCAAGCAACTTTGCCAAAAAAAGTTTTTTTGTATCTCTTAAATTAACCGATTTAGAGCTTTTTTCCTACGGTGACATAGGGTGGTCCGAACAAAACTGGTTTTCTGACTCTAGAGTTTTCAATTCAAGTTTCTCATCAAAGTAGTCTATGAAACACTTTTAGAGCTTTGAAAAATGCGTAATTTGGTGAGTGAAGAAACTCGCTATCTCCTTCCGTTTAGGAGTTATTGTTGTTTTTCTCTCAAAAACATGCCTACTTTGATTGTGAATTTCTCTGATTGGGGCAAACATAAAAAATATCTTTTTACGGCGTTCAAAAGACAAAATAAAATTGTATATTATATCAAAAAATTACAGATGTGTTATTTTTGTAACTCTAATAAAACGTCTTGAAAGTCAAACATTTTTTATCACAAAAACTTTAATAACTTTTGAACTAAAATAGATATAAACAATCTTTTTGCATGAAAATATGCGTTTTGTTAAGTTCTAAAAGTCGTTCATAGACGACTTTGACGAGAAAATAATATTAAAAAAACTAGAGTTAAAAAACTTATTTTTGTTGGACCACCCTGCGATGATTAGGAAAAAATGCTCTAGATTGGTCAAATTTTGAGCTACGAAAAAACTTTTTTTGGCAAAGTTGATCAAAATTTCAAGTTCTACCGCTTTGTTTAAGAGCATATACCAGTATTTTTGCAAATAAAAAAGATGATTATATGATATGTGTGATATTGTGGACCACCCTAGTTTCAAATGACACAGTATGAAAGCTTACATTTTAAGAAACAATTTTGTAGAATATCATTTTTGTCTAAAAATTCATGTTCATGCTCAAAATGCAAAATAATAAAGTAATACATACTATGAAAATCTTAAAAATAGTTTTAGAGCCCTATCTTTCTTATTTCAGATTTCTCGTCAAAGCGGTCAATAAACGACTTTAAGAACTTAACAAAACGCAAATTTTCATGCAAAAATATTGATGATATCTATTTTAGTTCAAAAGTTATTAAAGTTTTTCTGCTCAAAATCCTTTGTTTTTCAAGACATTTTATTAGAGTTACAAAAATAACACATCTGTAATTTTTTGATATAATATACAATTTTATTTTGTCTTTTGAATGTCGTCAAAAGATATTTTTTATGTTTGCCCCAATCAGAGAAATTCACAATCAAAGTAGGCATGTTTTTGAGAGAAAAACAACAATAACTCCCAAACGGAAGAAGATAGCGAGTTTCTTCACTCACCAAATTACGCATTTTTTAAAGCTCTAAAAGTGTTTCATAGACTACTTTGATGAGAAATTTGAATTGAAAACTCTAGAGTCAGAAAACCAGTTTTGTTCGGACCACCCTATGTCACTGCAGGAAATAAGCTCTAAATCGGTCAATTTAAGAGATACAAGAAAACTTTTTTTGACAAAGTTGCTTGAAATTGAATGGTCTACAACTTTGCTGAAGCATGTATAATATAATTTCTACAAATAATAAAGTTAATTACACAATTTCTATGAAAATGTGGTCCACCCTAATTTTCAATAACACCAAACAAAGGGCTCAACTAATACAAACAACTTTGTAGAAGACCGTTTTTGTCTAATGTTTCATTCTAAAGCTCAAAATGCATCTTTCCGCGTAAAACTGATTCCTGGACCACTGTGCATTGTAAAAAGCTAAAAATGAAAGAAACCGTTTCCCATCTTTTGAATGTCCACAGTCGTATCATTTTCTTAAATGATTTATAAACCTGCAACCATGATTGCAAATTTGTTGGTTTTCCTCTTCATCATCAGAGTTGACCTTTTCCCAGATTTCACAAAAAAAAACGACGAAGCAAATGCAAAAAGGGAAAATTTCCTCTGGCTTTAATGGGGCATGAAATCGGGAAAAGTTTTCCTCCACAGTCAATCGATTTCCACTTGTTTCGTTGAAAAAGCGGAGATAAAGGTCAAGCGAATCGCTGCAAGCAGGATAACTTTATCAGTATCGAGACGAAGGACTGTGGGTTTGTTTGGATGAAATCCACAGGAGAAGCCGGACGCTATTTATAGTCCGATGTAATTGTGTTATAACTGCCGCTGGTGCTGCTTTTGCCGTCATGTCGCTATTGCCCAGCAGTGGTTGTTGTTAGCAGCGCCCACCATATCGAAAAGATTGGTCAAAATGGGATATATTTAGATCCCGTTTCGTTCGACGTCCGTCGTCCCTCAGGCGCAGGCCGCACAGTGGTCCAGATTTCAAAAAATCTGAAAAAATCACCCGTGAGAATTTACAAATAATAAAAATATTTTCCAACCTAAAACTATGAGCAAATGAAAACCGAAATTAGTACTATACCATTTATTTCCACTAAAGTTTGTATCCTTTATACTATAGATATTTCGAGCTCAACTGTAAAGGCGTCTTCAGTGCCGTGTACTAGACTCGACATAAAACTATATTTCGAAATTGAGTTTTTTACCAGCTTATTGAAAAACTGGACTTCTGTGGGTCGGCTGGATCAAAAAAAAAAAAAACTTGTAAATGCAGCAGCAACAGCAGGGAAGCGATAGAGCGAATCAGCTCCAACAACTGTTTATTGCTGCCGTCATAATTCTCGGCTTCACATGTCGTACTTTGTTGGATGTTTCTAACAGCTTTCATTATTGGGTGAACTGGAAAAATGCTAGGAAGACAATGAACCGCTGCAACTAAAGAGGATTTACATGGTCTGGATGACGGTGATGACGTAGTTTCACCATTCGATCTGGACCGGAGATAAGGATTCTGGATTGAGTGACATAATTAGGTCAGGATGTACGATGATGGAAGTTACAGACCACATAGTATTCTTTCTGAATGGCATTGCATCCCAAAGAGGATAGAACCTATTTCTCACTTTAGTTTAATGAGAACTTTTACATATTGAATCTTTCGGAAAATATAAAGGCTTTCAAAACATTCTCTTATCTAATGCAATTCTGAAGGTTCGATCAATATCTTCTTCGCATATATAGATATGAAATAATAAACGCGTATTTCAAATAACAGTTGACGTCGACAGTGTTAGTAACTCGCATCCACTGAAGACTGCAAGTGGTAGTCGAAATACGCGCCTCTGTCAAAAGATAAGCAATTAGGGTTGAATTAAAAGGTACAATATTGAAATATACAATTATTTACTCCCTTTATGTTTAATTTTTTGGGACAAAGTTGTTATTGAAAAAAAAAACGAGAAACCAAAAGAGCCAACCACCTCTTCTTCATCAGAATTGATAAAAACTTTAATTGATAATAGATAAACCTTAACTTTATCGAGGTTAAAACGTTAACGTCTTACACAAATGAAATGTTCCTTGACTTCCTTGGCAATGAATTATACAAGATACGATATATCTTCAAATTTTACTACAGACATGGGAAGTGAAAACATGTACATTTAGAATACTAACCTGGGAAACAGGCCTAGTTCAAAAAAGTATCAATTTAACTGACAAAAATTAAATTGTAATCAAGTCAAATTCCCAAAACAGTCCGCTGTTAAAAAAGTTGTCATTCCAAATTTCAATGGATCGGATTTGAAGGGCAAAGTACTTATTTTGACACAACCTTAATTGCGGATTCAGTGCGATGTTGAATTCAAATTCCAAATTCAAAAACTGACCTTCACCCAATTACATAGGTCTTCTCATAGTTCTCAGGATTCAAACTACTCCATCATTTATGATCCCATTTAGTGCGTATTTATGATAACAATGAACACATTGCCAAACAGCTTGACCCTGTTTTCCCCCCATGAATGATAACAATGTAGCTACGCAAAATCTACTCACATGCAATATCGTCGGCTGCTGGATGTGGTGCCCGTTGACGAAGGTGGTCCCGTCGGCGTGCAGCGGGGTCACCGTACAGACGCCGTCGTGCATCGAAATCAGACAGTGCCGTGCCTGGATCGAGGGGCCAAACAGCTGCAGCGCATTGGTGTTGGCCGAGCCGACCTCGATCGGTTCCGAGCCCAGTTTGACCCGCCGACCCCCGTCGCCACTGTGGGTGATTTCGATCAGCATCGGGCCCTCGCGATCCCCGCCCAGATTACCACCCCCGTTCGACACGCCGAGGGGCTTTTTCTTGCGCCTTCGGGGCTGCGAGTCGGCCGGCCGCCGCCGAACGTGGAACATTATGGATCCTGCAAAGGAAGAGAGAACGAAATCACATTTTAGTATTTACTCGTACAGTATACTTCGGAGTTATTCAGCTACATTATGGAAATCACATGAGATCATAACCAGGGATTGAATCCTGACAAAATCTCTGTAACAATCAAGATTTGCAGCACATCATGAGAGCTTATTTATCGTATACTGCTACAGATTTGATTAGATCGAGGGATAGCAGTGCATAATAAAACCCCTCTAAACAAGATCCAAACCTGGAGGACACTATTGCTATCGGAATTCGGGCATTAATTATCGAGTTAGTTAGTTAACTCCTACCCCAATGGTACACAATTCTGCAATGAGTGATCATAACTCGATTCTCACCATCCCCAGGGCTGGTAGCGACAGACGCAAAAGTATGGTTAAGGAGCCAGAAAAAACATTTGATGAATAACGATTTTTTGTGAGATCTCATGATGTTTTTTAGACGTGTAATATTTAAACTGACGCCAATTTTTTCAAGTTGAGAATCATGAAAATGACTAAGGTTTAATGTTGAGTAGCATTACAGCGACTGACTTATAAAACATGTTGCCACTGCGTGATGGATAGTAACTGGTGAGAATTGCACTTCGATTCAAATGAATAAGCGATGGGACATTCGACTAATTCTTGAAGTGCAAATTTTAGAAGATCTCATATTATTGATCTCAATAACGGCGCCGACCAAGTTCTTACAGTCGGCCAAGTTCTTGTTGGGATGGGATGAGGAAGAAATGTCAGTGTGTAATATTGTTTGCTTCTAGAGACCTAGAATACCTCTGCATCTCCATAATCCCACGGGAAGGGAGTTTCTGGATGTCACTTTTGGTCAGTGATGCGATCGATGGATAAGGAGGAAAAACACGACCCTTACTGAAAACTTGAATTGTGTTTTCACCTGGCGGTTAAAATATATTTGTAGAAGATTGAAAAAGAAACAAAGCTACTATTGAATCATCTTAATTTAATGCAGTTTGAGGCGAAGCAGGCGTTGAAACAGCAGTCGGCAAAAACGCCACAGCAGTTTTACTTTTATAGCTGGGGTTGTTCAACGGACATTTCGGAAGGGACACGGAAAACAAAACACACTCAAAATTTGAGTTTAAAACTCATAATTTGAGTTTAAACCAAAGATGTGACAAAATCTCAAACCTGTAAAAAAAGTTTTTATTTTGTACTTAAACCAAGAGAACTATTCAAAAATTAAATAAACATAAGTTTCTGGCCTAAACTTAAGCGTTTGGTACTAAAGTTGGGACTAGGCTTTAGGACCCTAGTCGTAGTTGCTACTCCGTGATTAACCCGATTATTCGAAATTGCCCAATGAATCAACCTCTTATTAAGTGTTGCGGTTTATTTAACCCTAGTTTAATTAGTCTTCAATACGCAACCCTGTAGTTCTCGGCATTTATAATATCGAACTATTCAAAGGTTATTTTTGATAAAAAAACGAAAAAGAATGGTATATGAAGTATGCATTAATACAGCGAAAGCATCAAAGGTAGTTGTTGAATTGTGTAAACAATTGAAACCTTCTTGGGCCAAATTTATAATGCAGTGATCACACTAGCAATATTGTTTGGCACAGAAGTATCAACGCTTACAAAAAAGGGCAGCAAACGGCTTGAAAAATACGAGAAAATAATGGTCAAGAGCAGTGGTTCTCAACTTTTTCTGTGCTGCGATCCCCTTTGAAGCTTTATAAACGTCTCGCGGAACCTCAAAGGTGAATGTTCTTGAAGTCAAATGTCAATCAACCAAATGCAAGAATCCTGCTATGATCATTTGGAGGAGTTTACTAATAACTTAGCCAGGTATATAGATTTCTGACTACTAGCATCTTTTCAAAAATATGACAAGGAACCTCCCTAAACAATGTTGACAAAATCCAACAAAAAAATAATGCAGGGCAAGTAGGATAAACCCCTTGGGAGCCTTCATCTTTCACTTTAACGTTGTGGATTTTTCTCCATCCGAAGTTCTGAAACTCTGCAGTAAATCGCATTTATGTCCGGTTTTAGAATAGAGTTAAGAAAAACTTGGGACAACAACGATTCACTTTAAGATGGTGGATTTATCTCGGCCGAAACTATGCAATTAAAACGTTTCTTCAAAACAACGCATTTTATCCCAAATATGAGCTCAGTAGCTTTCAAAATATCCTGCCGACGTGAAACAAAGGTGCAAAAAATAATTTACATTCATCAAATTCCAAATACCACTAGCTTTTCAATAAAAATATTCCGAGCAGTCAATAGAGTCCTAAAGCCCTGACCCAATTTTAGTACCAAACGCTTAAGTTTAGGCCAGAAACACATACTTACTCAATATTTAAATGCATTTCAATGGGTTACGATCACAAAACATTTTTTTCCTGATTTATGAGATTTGTCACACCCCTTGGTTTATACTTAAATTTCCGGTGTATTCTGCTTTCCCTGCCCCTTCTGAAATGTCAGAACAACCCCAGTGTTAAAAACTTGAGCCCCTGTGGCATTTTTGTCGACTAAGTGAACGTTAAACATGATAAAAAGGGTCAAGGTTCAAATTTGAACCCATGATTTTAAATAAAAGTTTAAATATGGTATCGTGTTATTTAATAAAAATAAGTTTTTTATCAAAAATTTTAGGACTCAATTGAAGATTTTACCAGAAAGCGTCAGCGTTCAAAGATACTCGCTAATGGGCTTCTATGCTCTGCTATATTTTGCTGTGAGGAGAATTTGTCAAAAGTTTCGCCAGGAAATCTGCGAAAGCTTTGTCAGATATCCGTGAGAAATCTTTGCAGAAATCTACCAAAGATCACTGCACAAAAATCGATCGGAAAATTTACTTGAAAACTTAATGAAAAAATCACAAGATTTCCGCGAATGATTTTTGTAAAAGCTGTTAAAAACTTGCTTTGTTCACTACTTTCAAAAATCAACAAAGTTCTGAGAAATTTTTGGAGGATCTTGCCAGGAAGCTGGGAAAATCCGCCAAGAACTAAACTATTTTCAAGATCACACTGAATTGAATTGGTATGGATCATCAGCGTTAAGTAATCATCTCTGGCTTGCTATGTAAGCCGACAGAATGATATTGAAGGTAATTTCCCAGTATTATCACAATTGAAAGAAACAAAAAAGGTTACGGCTTAAACATATTTGAAAGACGCAAAATTTGCAACTGGGTAATAAAAGCTGTCTTATTTATTACGTTATACTAAAATTGGAAATTTATGACCCTCATCCGTAACGCTTTTTGCAAGAAAAAAAATCAATTTTTTGTATGAGCCATAACGCTTGAAACTACTCCCCCACTCCCCTTCGAGATTTACGTACTTGTGGATGGCGTCTAATATATTAGGAAAAAAATCCTTTTATCAAGAGAAACGACACTTATTTTCAATGGCTTCACGGACCCCCTGAGAGCTCGTCACGGCCCCCTAGGGATCCGCGGACCACCGGTTGAGAAACCCTGGTCAAGATTATTGAGCATCATTGTACAAAAGGAAATTGAATATCATAAAAGTATTAAATGGTAAAACAATAAATATAATAATGAGAGTAGGGAGAATAAGTTATTTTGGCCACATTAAAAGAAGACCACGAAATCATCCTTTGAAAATAACATATAGATTCAAATTCAACAATAAAAAAGAGGGCAAGTCAAGTTATACATGGAATGCTATTGACAAACATATATTAAAACAAAACGCTGTAGAAATCTACAAACATCACATGTTTATCTCGATACTTGTAGTGACGAACAATCCATTCCATACCTTGATTGAAAATTACATAAGCGTAACGTACCCACAATGGAAATATGTATTATTTTAAGCATGAAACGAGCTCACCAGTCAGAAATCCATCCTCGACTTAACAGTCACAATTTCGATGCGAAATAGCTCCGATGCCAAACGAAAGAAGATCGAACCGATAAGAGAACAAAATCACAACGATTGTCTGCCGAAAAACGATCGCGATAGCTTGGGCCTTCACAAAGCACTCCATGAAAATTACTATGTTCTAATACTGAATAGTACTAAACCTTCGACCAAATTCTTTTTTAATCCCCATGCGTGATAAATCATAAGCTTTTTGATGGTGCATGAAAATCATGAAATGTTTCATTCGTAAAATATAAATTTTGTACTTAATTTTAATATCATAATTTTTAAGGTTTTGGCTCCACCTTATTAAACGTCATAGAAATAAAAAATATGTGTTTAGTACAACTTCATTCAACGATCATAGGAATATAATTCACATTATAATAATCTCAAAGTTAGTTGTTCTGGCCGCTTCTTTGTGTCAAGCTCGACCATTGTGCATTACTCTAATGTTGGTAAGCTCCATCGAAGTTAATACGCCAATCGCGTATTATCCTCGATTTTACCATAGTATTAACTTCGATGGAGCTTACCACTATAAGAGTATTTTTTGGAATTCCTCGCAGTGTCTGCATATTTCAACATACAGTCAACAACGCCGACCCTCAGTAGGATCCGTCATTCGTCGTTGAATTCTTCTTTGTGTGAATGATTTTTTTTTTTGACAATACATGCACGAATCTAATAGAGCGTGTATTCATTCTTTTAATTACTTTTTTTGCACTGATTCTCATGCACCTACTGATATTCGGTGTCAGCAAATTCAATTTCCCTTGTGAAAAATTCATTTCCATCAGAATACCCCACAAAACCATCCGCAAATTGAAAAAGTTGTATTTTTTAATTAAGAGATAACCATGATTCATCAACTAGAGGCAACACATTGCCGTTTTTTAAACCAGCAATATAAAATTCAGTCGTAGTTTTTTATATTCAATTCTCTATTCAGTGCCTCTAGGTGAAATTGAATTTTGAAATGACACCAACAGTGGGTGAAACTAAATGTTTGCGTGTGTAGCACCGATTCTCTTTCTCGTCGCATTCGCGCTCATAGTCAGATTGGCTGCTAGCGGAGTTTGTTTTTGTTCGTTTTCGAACTGATCGGGTATCATTCGGCTGATTCCTCGTGACATTACGATAATATTTCTGCTTGTATTACTTTATAATTTTCTACGATTTTCATCATTTTACGAATATCATCAGAAATTCATTCAGGTATTCTGTCAAAGATTTTCTATAAATTGTAATACGTTCAAGAGTTCATTTAGAGATTTTTTACAGACTTCCAAAGATATTTCTCATAGATTTTTGTTCAAAATATCATCATAAACTCAACCTGGATGTGTTCAAGGAAATACCCCTTGGAGTTGCTCCAAAGACTCTACCAGGAATGTCCCTAGAGATTCTTTTTTTTTTCTTTTTCAACGAGTCTCGAGTCCTCTAGGAATTTATGCAGTGATTCTTCCAACGATTTCTCTAGGATTTCCTTCAATATACCTATTTAGGACTTAATATATTCTACCGGAAATAACTTCGAAAATTTCCGAAAATTTCATCCAAAATTTCCGTTCAGGTTTTCTTTAAGACTTGAACCAAACTTCCTCAAACATGTATTTTTCCAGATATCTGGAAAAAAAATTCAGGAATATCTCAAGGAAATTTTCCAGCAAAAGGAAATCCTAAGGTAATTTCTAAAAAAAAAAATCTTGATTTTTTAAGAATTTCGGGGAATTTGCTAGAAAGAATTCATAGAAATACATTGGACAGAATCACTGAAGAAGGATAGAACCCGAGAAATTACTATAATAATGACTGCAGTGGTGCAAAACTTGGAAGATTCCATGAAGATTTTACTTGAGAAATACCACGCCAAATTTATTGAAGAATTCTCGCAAGATTTAATGTATTTCCTGGAATAATCACCGAGGGAATTTTCATAGCAAGTGTTGGGAGAAACTGTAGATGATTTTTGAAGAAATCCATATGAAACAGCCTAGAAAAAACTGGGCAATCTTAGTAGGAATTCTTGTAGGTTTTCTTGGAAAAATTCCTAATCAAATTTCCTTAAAACATCTGGTGTAAAACGTTTTGGATTTCTTGGAATAACTCCCCTGGGAATTATCGGAAGATATTCTAAAGTAACAATTGAAGAAATCTGTAGAAGGACAACTGGAATTTGCTAAAGAAACTCTTGGGATAGACTTTGGGAAAATTTTGTTGAAAATAACTGGTGGCTGTAGCGTTGGTGTGCTGAAGTATTCCTGGAGCATATTCTGGAAAAATCCCCTAAACATGCGCTGACGGATTTTATAGTCAAATTCCTCGGAAAATTGGGGAGGATTCCCTAAAGGGATACCAGAAGAAATCTCAGAAGAAAGCACTTGAAGTATTTTTGAAGTTTTTTCATAAGTAATTTGGGAATAATTCCAGAAAAACATGCGGAATAGTCGCGTAAAAATTTCTGAAAGTTTCGATGGTTTTTGGATTTTGCAATTGGATTCACGTGCAAGGTAAAAAGTGGCTTAAGACACCGTTTTGGTTAGAAAATAAACTTTAAATACTTTCCATTAAAAATCGATTTTCTTAGAGACTTGCATTAAAATAGTTACCCAGTCATTAGAAAAAGACCCACTACCAGCCCTGCCCCCTCCCAAGACTCCAAAAATAGATCACATTTTCAAAATCCACCCAAACGTAACGCGCATTATTGGTCGGCGGATAATCCATCATCGTTTGTGGCCACCTTTCTGTTCGATGGCAATGTGCTTGAAATTAACAGAACGCCACAATGATCGCATCGTAGAAAACCACTTTAAATTTTCCGGTTGAGACATTTGGATCGCGCTACCGAAGTTGGGCGTGAAAAGAGGCAGAAAACCGATCTATCGCGGTTGGTTCATTCATTCATAGGGAAGAAATTGGAAGTATCCAAGACACGAGTGGCATCCCGACTATGTTTTGACCGAGTGTATTAAATTTAAATTTAAGCCTTTTAGAAGTCTTAATGGTTGGCGCTTATTGCTTCAAAATGCTGAACGCAGGGGTTTTCAAACTATCATTGTTGATTTGTGCGTTACGTGTAGATATCAATCCAATGCGAAATCAGTACCCATCATACTCACGGGCTGTGTGTACACAAATTCATTCTGTTGACGAAAGTTTTGACCATACCTAAAGATATACAACAGTGCTTCTCAGTGCTACGTTACGGCCATGATAGCTACCACAAACAAAATGAACGATGAATATCTGAATTCGCACCTTCCTTCCAAACAAGTGGGATTTAAAACCGTCGTTAAATGTGGCAAAAATAGAAAATAGAACGTTTCTCCAGAATTCACGCTTTCATTCATGGGTAAAATGGACATTATTGAAAATTGCATCAAAATGAAAAATCAGTTCGATGTTTTAGACAAATTCCTGTAGGAATATGTAGATGAATACTATATAAAGAAGTACAAAATTTAGCAGGAATCATGATTTTTCATCTGTTGTATTTTGGCAGAATCAGCAAATATACCGAGAACCCCTGCTAATTGGTCAATGGGTTCTCTGGGTCGAGCAAATGCAATGGTTTACCGAGTAAATATACTCACTATACTTCGTTTTGAAATTCAATTTACAAGCCGGGTCCATGCTTCCCAAAGTGACGACGGAACGACAGCGGAACCGATTGACCGACCATCAACGATGTTCGTTAATTCATTTCGTTTCGAGATTATTGATTTTGCACCCAACCGCTGACTGCTAGCATGTGCAAGCAGTTTCGACTACATCATCGTCTACAGTGAGAGGCAAAATAAAGTGCCCACCTTACCAGTTTTCGAATTTCTCTCATTGATTTGGTTCAAATTAAAGTTAACACACCTAAATCTTTTGTGATATTTTATTTTTGATGTTCTTTTAAAGTTGCACTTACGAAATTTTGATTAAAAAAAGAATTTTACTTAAAGAAAAAGAAAATCAATTTGTATTGAAAAAATCGCCGACATCCAAGGAACGGTGAAGCATGGAGGAGGAAATGTGATGGTCTGGGGGTGTTTTTCATGGAGTGGAGTAGAAAACCTCGTGAAAATCGACGGAATAATGATGGCAGATTCCTACATTAACATCTTGCTGGAAAATCTGGAGGTTTCGCTGATCCAGACGGGCCTTGAAGAGAAATTCATATTTCTCTAGAACAACGACCCGAAGCATACTGGAAAGAAGACCAAGTCTTTTTTCCGGTCTTGTCGGATTAAACCGCTGGAATGGCCTCCACAAAGCCCAGACCTCAACCCCATCGAGAATTTGTGGGCGATTCTCGATGCCAGGGTTGAAAAAACTGGTGTTACCAACAAAAATAATTATTTTGAAGCCTTGGAGCGCGCCTGGGAAGAACTAGATCCACAACACCTACAAAACCTGGTGAAAAGCATGCCGAAGAGCCTCCAGCAAGTCCTTAAGGCCAAAGGAGGACACATTAACTATTAAATTGCTTTTTATTTTTCTTAAATCATCTTTTCTGGGGCCAAGAAGGAAGTGGGCACTTATTTTTGTCACTACTTTTTTTTCAATACAAATTGATTTTCTTTTTCTTTAAGTAAAATTCTTTTTTTTATCAAAATTTCGTAAGTGCAACTTTAAAAGAACATCAAAAATAAAATATCACAAAAGATTTAGGTGTGTTAACTTTAATTTGAACCAAATCAATGAGAGAAATTCGAAAACTGGTAAGGTGGGCACTTTATTTTGCCTCTCACTGTATATCTAGTTCAGTAGCAACGCTGGCCATAAGGGCATAATTGTCCTATATGTGGAAAAAGTAGCCATTGAGAAAATAACGTTCAAAGTTTGTAGTTATTCAAATGTTCATAATTTCCTACTCTCTTTAACTCAATATTGAAGGGACCACCGAGTTAGGAAGGTTCTTCTTCTTTCTAGCGTTTCGTCCCAACTGGGACAGAGAATGCTGTTCAGTATTTTTTTCAGTAATTTTATCGTGAGTGATAGATGCGATCAAGAAATGTGTTGTTCCGAAAATCCATATGGGTCAGTTATGCTTCCATGGCCGGTACAGGTTTGTATCAATTAGGTGTCTTCCACCAGTTTGGTTTATGACGCTCTATCGGTATAGTGTGCGAGGGTGTGTGAAAGTACAAAGCTGCATTGTGACACCAGAAACGGTTTGAGAGCTCCAGTCGTCCAGACCAGATGCCAGAGTAAGCCGGAGCCAAAGATCCGACCGAATGTTAATTTTCCACTCGATTGGATGCGTTGTGAGTGGTCGTCGTTCTCGTTGTTGGTTCTGGGATTTTGTCGGAGTATTAACAAGAACGAGGAACATGGTCGACAATCAATTATGAACACATGTATTAATTGGTTGTTGGGAGCCAAGAGAGGCCCTCGAGATTGGTGCAGGGACATAACTTAATCTGCTCGGAATCGATGTTTTTGATAAATGCTTAATGATATAGAAACTGAGGTGGAATAATACATGAAGAGAGAAAATGCTTACTTCACTGCAGTGTATTCCGTGCATCAAGAAAATTTTAATGAACAAAATATTTACAAAGTGAATAAGTGAATTACCCACAGTTCAAAAGTTACTCTCAAAATCTTGTTTGAATTGCTTTTATGTGGCATGACAAATATCTGTTAGACATAATTTATGGAATGATTTTGAAAATCTTGAAGTATTTTTGGTGAGTTTTGTGACAGATAGTTTCCTAGATATTTGAACGAGAATATTGTAAGTCATTCACCATTATACGTAGTTTCAACCAGGAGTTAAATACTTAGAAAATTTAAAATATCTCTCACTTATCGCTCTCTGTAACAATCATGATCCGCAACACATCATGAAAGTCTGTTTATCATCTTTCGCTACATTTCTGGTTGAATCGGAGGGATAACAGTGCATGATTAAACTCATCTAAACAAGCTCCAAACCTATTGCCATAGGATGTTTGGGAATTGTTAATCATGTCAGTTAAGGTGAAGATGCATCAAACTAAGAGCCATCAAACTAAGCAGCCGTTCAAACTGAAATCGTAATCGATTGGTCACCACCAACGTGTGACCAATCCATTAGGTTTTGAGCTCAAGCCGCTGTCTGGTTATCTTGTGCTCCTGAAAATTTGAGGTTTGACTTCGATGCATCTTCACCTTAAATGAAACGTCTTCTCCCTAGGCTATCAGATCATCAATCGTAATTGGTAATCATTTGGGGAATTCTGAACACGATGAACGTAAAAAAGTTATTCATGTATAATAAACTTTCAGTAAAATGCGTACATGTTGAGCAGGATGGTTTAAATCCTACTTTACTCAATCAACTTCCCAACTTTATCGATCACAGACTGAGCTCCGCTGCCTAGATAAAACAAATCTCATGTTTACAGTTTCTGACGAACTTTTTGCTTACTCAACTAAGCTGATCTTTCTGGGCTGCCGTCACGCCGAACTTCAATCACTTCCAGTTGCGTGACATGACGGGGAACAGTAGCAGCAAATATGACGACACAGCATCCTCACCATCACCGTCTTGAGATGTTGGGCCAGGGAGAGGTTGCGTCTTATCTCGGTAATCAGGTTTCACCTCCGATGAATCACCTGGAGGCGGCCACACGCTACCGGAAAGATGGCTTGGCGGTGCAAACATGTCGCCGGTTGACGATGATGGGCAAGGCAATGACGGTAGCCTTCGTTAGTCTAGTGGTAACGTCAGCGGCTACCAAGCAGAGCCATGCTGAAGGTGTCTGGGTTCGATTCCGTGTCAGTCCTGTTCTTTTCGTAATGGAAATTTCTCAGACTTCCTTGTACATAGAGTAATGTCGTGCCTGTGATACATGATATACGAATGCGAAAATGGCAACTTTGGCAAAGAAGGCTTTCAGTTAATAAGTGTGGATGTGCCTTTAGAACACTAAGCTGGGAAGCAGGCTCTGTCCCAATAGGAACGTAATGCAAAAAAAGAAGACGAAGAAGAAAAAGACGTCGTCGGTGTCGCTTGCTGAGATTGAAGTTGATTGAGCTGGAAAGACGCGCCAAAGACAGTCAGTGTGATGGTGATTTTATGATGACAGAGAAAAAATCGATTCTACGGTTCAAAGTCGGTGGGATGGGTTGGTGGTGCAATCCATCCAGCTCCCAGCAAGGAGAGTAATTCTATCTAAAAGGATTGCTGATGGGAAGTGACTTTGGGACGGCTGATTTACGACGTGAGATGAGAGTGAAGGAACAAGCGACCTTATGATTTTATTTTGTTTTTCAAGAACATCTTTCAAGTCTGAATTATTGTATTACAGTACCAGAAATCTTTAAGATCTTTGAAGACGTTTAAAGACATACACACTTGCCGTTATTCTGATAAGGATAAAAATGTACTACAACTTAATGTGTTTTTAAAGAGTACGCATACATACAGCTGCTTTCAAAAACATTTGTATTAAAGTCATAAACAATCAAATTCAGCAGCACACCTCGGCATCAGCTGGCTGTTTCCCATGACAAAAGCATCCACGGCTATTGCCCGGATGAGTGCTACTCTTACACTTTTGGTCCGCTGGGTACAATCTTAGTCAGGCACAGTTTTGTCCTCTCCACACACAACAAAAAAAAATCTAGCACTTTTTTCAGTCCAGTGATTGCTCACGAAGCAGCAAGCATTTGTTCACCTTGCGACAAAGGATACAGTTCTGAAACAATCGCAAGCTATGGTACCATAATTTCAGGTAAAATTGATCAGTTTCTACGGTTTGTCATGTCTGTTTTCCTTAACGTTGCCAAAACATAGTATGACCATGAGCCCTATTGACTCATTCATTGAAATTTTCTTTCAAAAGTTATTTTAAGTAATCCTCAAAATAATGTTTAAAACAATAAAATCGGTTAATCCATTTCAGGATAAAATTCATCATGTTTCGATAGGTTGATTGTTTGATTCAAAAAAATGCTTCTCACTTGACTATGCTTGCTGAGTTCTTGCCAATTCATCTTATGGGCAAAATAAATAATCAAATTTCAAGAATAGCACGTAGAAAGCCTAAATGTAGATAATTTGCAAGATAATTCCTAGATGTTAAACAGAAATTCAATAGTTTCAACGAATTTTGATGACAAAATCATTTCCATAGATATATTTCACACTTTCAGGCTGTCCTTGTTCAGTATCTGAAGTTTGTCAATGTCTGTCATTACCATTCCAAACACGAATTTTGCATAGAATATATTGATTTTAATTCTCCTTTTGCAGGAAAGTGATCAATTTCACCTGACTTTACAGTGCCGCCTCCACTCTCCCTCACGGAGCTTTCCGAGAGCAGCATGCGGAGCTTTTCGGTGGAGTTGTCCTTTCCGAAATAATGTTCTTTCGACACACTTGTGGAACGAGATTGCTGCCGGCAGTTTTGTGTGTCCCCAGTGAGTGCGGAGCGTGTTTCAGAATTTCTTTGTTTTAGCGCTTCTATGCCTCCTCTCGATAGTCTCTACGGTAGACTACGTCGTTTTACGAGCCGGTTCAATTTGATTGGCGTCGGATTTAAGTGCATACGAGAATACTTTGAAATCGAGTTTCTGCTAGGTGGAAGCAGCTTGATGCAATCGTATTTATGGTTTTCGTCTAGCGCAGTGGCAGTTATATTTTTTAAAACATTCAGAAAGCCACGGAGAGTGATCTTCTTAAATGTAAATTCAAGTCACAATGACAAAATGTATTTATCGTGAACCTTTGTAAAGGGATGGTACACAAATTATGTCACGCTAAATTTCAACTTTTTTGACCCCCTCCCCCCCCCCTCGCAGCGTGACGTAATTTGTGCATGACCCCAAATTCCTTCACAATCCGGAGGAATTCAAGGAAGTCCAGATGAAAGAGTTGAAGCCAAAAAAATAATGAATAAATAGATTCTATCAGTCTCAATACTGATGTGTTTGATTAACTGTTTATTCGCAAACATGCCCTCAGACCGCTTCTTTATATTTTCGGATAGCCTCAGTGGGGCACTTTGGTGGATGAAACTTGAAAAACATGCATCCTTACTTTCTTACAAAAATAAGAGAGCAGATGTGTGCACTATTCGAAAGATCATACAAGACTACCTTTGTGTGGGTCCCCTCTTATTACTTAATTTGTGGCAATAAGACGGCGGACTCTCTCGCAAAGGTGAGCGCTGAGGAAGGTGAGATTAATGATAGAAACATTTTCAATGATGATATTTTTTTCATTCAGTACGTTAAGTTCTCTTTACGATTGATGAAATATCGACAACGCAGTCTTTTTTGTTAAAAACGAGTTTTATTATTTAACCCGACGTTTCGACGCTGGTATGGCGTCTTCTTCTGGGGAAAAATGATACGTTCGTTTTGTGTCTAGGGTTATGGCTAACTTTAACTGTCAAGTGTAATAATTTTTGGTACATGACTCAATTTAAATAAACTTTAAGCAAATAACAGTGAAGGTCCAACTGAAGAATTCTACAGATAAAGCGTGCAAATTGTTTCGAAAAGTAGCTTGAAACATCCTAAAATCCGCGTGATGTCAAGACTTATGTCCAACAATTACTCGCTAGCAGTGATGTGAACATTCGATATTTTTCGCGACGTTCGTTTTGCTTCCATGGTCAGCGGTCAAATGATTGTTCTACACTCATCCGCTATCATCACCTCTCACACAGTTCACGAGCAGTAAAATGAACATCGAGAAACTGAAATGAATGTCGTCTGAAACGACATTTTCATATATCATGAATTGTGGATAAATTTCAGAATTATCCTATTATAAACTACAAGAATAGCTCAATCTTTCTTGTTATGTCGAATGTGACACGAATACAACAAAATCAGATCTTATTATGACAAATGATAGCAATAAACATAACCGTAACATTTTATGGTGACGCCATCATGATCAGCTAAATTCAATTGACATTTTTCTTTCGTGCTTGAATGCTGAAAGCAAAATCTGTCAAATTTTAACAATAACGTGTCGACTACCGTGATTGCTAACAACACTGCTCGCTAGAAGCACATTTGCATAGGATTCATATTAATTAATTAATTCGCAATAAGCAATATTTGTTGGTTCCGGTTATGATGACATCGACCACGTTGTTTGGCAATGTCTCCAGAGCGCAACTTTTGGATACCCTTGTAATCAAATGCTCCAGTTAGAGAAGTGTTGGGCACTCGCGATTTCATTTATATGGTCGCAATTTACGATTTTCTTCGTTTGTTTAATTCGCTTGTGTTCCCTACCATCCCTACCATGCCCTCCTTATATAATAAACTAACTTCGAGTTGCCACGAGTACTCTGACTCCATCATATATTAATTTTAAACTGCAAAAGCTAATGAACAGTACATAATAAAATACAAAACAAATTAATTCCAGCTTCGTAAATCCTTAAACGCAATTGAGCCTCAAAGAGACGAACTAGTAAAAAAGCATCAATCAAGGATTAACAAGAATAGGAATATTCTTAGGAACAGAAATTTGACAGGTTGTCGTTATATGATACAACCAGATTTCTTATAATGCAATTTCAACCATTCGCCATATCATCTACATTGTATTGGAGGTAAAAAAGAGCAGCTATTTCTGTGGAGAAGCCCCGAAAATTAATACTTGGTCATAAGCTGGGGGGTGCGAACTGGATATCAACAAGCAGCCAGGCTGCTGTCAAACTCAAATTTTCATCAAAATAATCCGGGTATGCCTAGAAGTGTGTGGTCATTATTTAGTCACGCTGATAATATTATACATTTTATGTGAAACAGAAACAATCAACTGTTGAAGAAACGTTTTACTTGATATTATTGATGCGTAATATTTTCAGAACTTGTGTGAAAAATATTTATACTAACATACGATTAGAAACTATCTGTTTCAGCTAATTCATTGGAACTATTCCCCTCATCAATTTTCAGAAGCGTAGTGTGAAGCATTTTAAGTGTGCACCTTGAAAATGGTTTCCATCGATAAAAGCAAACAAACAACGGTTAGCACTGGTGGAAAAATTTGTGTTGAAATTGAATGACCAAAATATTCGAGACCGTTAGATTGCACTACAGTATTGAATAATCCATTTGCTACTTTTTCGATTTTCTGTACGAAATGGATAACAATAGAGAGTTATTCATAAACACTGTCGAAAATTTGCAACCTTATCCCAGAATTTCATATTACCATTTACAGCGTATGTATTAAAATATTTCATTTATGTGTATGTAAATCGCTATACAGCCATTCCTTGAAAAACCGATATAGTGGGTCACCGAATTCCATGAAAATTTGCTATTTTTTTCCTTATCCGAAATAAGGATACACGTGTTTTTGGATTTTTTGATTAACTTTGCGAAAATTTTATTTTTTTTGAAAAATTCATAACTTATGAATCGCTTGACCAGTGAATCAAATTATCATCAAAATAGACGAAAAACAAACAACAAAGCAAGCTCGCTCACAACCGTTTGTGTCAACTGTTGCGTATAATGACACAATCCAAAGCAAAATTGTCATGACAATCACAGAGCGCAACATTGTTGCAAACTTTTCAACTCGCGATTAATCAGTTATTTTGAACATAAAACTAAATTTGCTTTATGGATGCTGTTTGATTATGTGTCAATGTTAACCAACACAGAGAAAGTTCTAGAAAATTGTAATGCGAAGCCCAGAAAATCGCTGCGCACGTGGTGATCGATCTTTGTCATATTCTGTTCAAGTGATGATAAATTCATATTGCGGAATAAAATTGTTGCAACAAGAACAGGAGGTGACAATGTCTTTGTTGCTGTATGTTGGGTGACAATTGATTCACTGCGCTTGACCAATTTTCAATTTTCTTGAACAAAATGAAAACTAAAGATTTTCCAGAAAATTTCACAATGAATGTTTTTTTACATGAAAAAAAAAACAAAATTTCCGTTTTTTCGTGTTTTAAAGGCCCCGGGATCCAAGGGGCTATTGCTTTTCTAATTTCTCCTGGAAAGTTCAGAAAATTTTCAGCGACATCGTTTTTGCGTTTGAACATAAAAAACAGTCATTTTTTATCGGCACACACTGTAGCTGGAATGAAAGCTTAAGATTTGAACATTTCAAAAAAAAAAATAAATAAAAACTCATATTTGAGATATTTTTTCAAAAAAATATACCTCAAAAACTAAAGAGCATACATCGCTGAAAGTTTACGTATACGTAAAATTTTCTGAATTTCTAGAAAAATAAAAACAGTAATACCCATTTTGGTCCCAGAACCGAAAATAAGCCAAAAAAATAAAAAAGGCTAAAAAACTAGAAATGTTTTTATTTTTTTCATGCATTTTTTTTCAGGGTGTTGATGATGACAATGATTTTTTAAATCTAATGCGCTGAGACCTACAGTGTGTGCCGACAAAAAATGACTTAATTTTTTATTTACAAAAATATATATCTTAAAAACGTAAAATATTCTGAACTTTCAAGAAAAAATGAGACCAGCAATAGCCCCTTTGGTCCCAAGGCCTTCAAAACACGAAAAAACGGATATTTTTGATATTTTTTCATGTAAAATAACAATTTTCGTGAAATTTTATATATTTTTTAGAAAGTCAATTTTTTTTAGCTTTCATTTCGTTCAAGAAATTTGAAAATCGGTCAAGCGATTCAAAAGTTATGATTTTCAAATAAAAGTTTTTTGAAGTCGCGATTTTTCTGGTCACCCTATTTTGGAAATGGTCACCCTAATCAAAAAATCTAAAAACACGTGTAACGTTATTTCGGATAAGGAACAAAACGGCAAATTTTCACGGAATTCGATGACCCACTAGATCGATTTTTCATGGAATGGTTGAATTACTACTTAGAACTAGTAAAGAAAATCTACTCCTCAGGTTTTTTTTAGCTCACTCTTAGCTTCATTAAACTATGCACAACCGACACTGCACTGTTTTCAATGTATAACTTATATTTAGCTTATAATAAGCTTATGATAGACCAAAATCACATACATACAACAAATAAATTCAATTGAATGCGGAGCCGGGAAGAAATGAAATGTGGCCATTCATCGTGTACAGTTAACTCTCATACAAAGTGGAGGGTGGTACAACCTGATTGGAAATCAATTATGGCCGATTTTTGGTGGGTAATCCCATACAACAAAAGAAAAATCAGTTCCTTCGAAAGAAATTGAATGTAATCCTACTGCATTAAAATTCAGTCGAATACTCTGCTTCGGGATCGTCAACAAACCACGTGATCATTTATGGGGGTAGAGAGACGGGCCCAAATAGCCGTAACAGTAAACGCGAAGCTATTAAGCAAGACCAAGCTGAAGGGCGTGGATTCGAATCTCACCAGTGGAATCTATTTGAAAAGGAAATTTACTCGAGTTCTCAGGGGCCATACGATATACATATGCGAAAATGGCCAATTGACAAAACAGCTCCTAGTTGAAAATTGTGGAAGTACTCATAAAAACATCAAGCTGAGAAGCAGGCTCTCTTCCAGTTAGGGCGTAACGTCAGATAGAAGAAGAAGAATTGGGTCTGAAAATTTGAGAACATGGCCACGTGGTTTATGGACAGCCTCTTTGTACATGATATATCAATCGAATCGTGCAGGTAAAGCGCGATGTTCGTTGTCAGTACACGGAATTCAATAAGAATCACGACATACCAAACTGGTGGGAGGAGAACCAATTTCAGCCGATGATAACGAGAATAAAAATCAATCGCTAGGGTTTCCACAATCTCCTATCATCGGAAGCAGCTTTCCCTGCACCGTAGTAGCTACCTCCTGTGTATTGGATACAATATAGGTGAGCTAGGTGTAAAATGCCCCGTTTGGGATTAAATGCGCCCCTGCAATATCTACGAGATAACACATATTCTTCTGTTTGGCATTACGTCCTCACTGGGGCAAAGCCTGCTTCTCAGCTTAGTGTTCAATGAACACTTTCACAGTTATTAACTGAGAGCTTTCTTTGCCAAAGTTTCCATTTTCGCATTTGTATATCGTGTGGCAAGTACAATGATACTCTTTGCACAGGGAAGTCAATGAAATTTCCTTTACGAATAGATTCTGAACCGACCGGGAGTCGAACCCAGATATCTTCAGCATGGCTTCGGCTAAGGAAGGCCCTATAAACCATATTTCAGACAAATTCGATTATTTCATAAGATGTCTCCATCTATTTGAACGCCCTTCACGGAAAAACATTTTCCAACTTGCACATCAAAAGTATGAGCATATTACCCCGTCTTCCCTTACTGCCTTCGTGAATTACGTCAACGCGCGATGCACATAACTATAGGATCTAGCGCCAGTCAGTGGCAGGCAGCCAGTGTTTTGTTGTTCCCGCTTAAATACTATCCGAAGTTCAGTAATAATGAGAAATCGATATGGCCGTTGAAGCACGGCACCCGGCGGGGACGGAACTGTGCAACAATAATCCCTCGATGTCGGACGATGACGACGACGATGACGACGCCGCGTATACACATTTGTTCCAAAAATAAACACTCGTTCGCGTGATAGCGCATTTAGAAGACGTAAGGAGACAACGAAATGAAACAAGCAAATTGGAATCACTGAATCTGCTGCAGCCCACTCCAGTCCACCCATCTCGCCCATCAGCCACCAATCCGACTTGGAAGCACTTATAGGCGAAGATCATATCTTCTTTAGCACTTGTTGGTCTTTCTTATCGTATTGGAAATACACAGCAGAAAAATGTAATTTCACGTCGTTTTCGCTGCACATCAGCCGCGTTATAGTTATCACGCAAAATTACATAAAAATTGTTATAATAACATGTAAAAACGACTTCATTGGACGATTTACATCGTCTCAGCAATGTCAGTAATAACTGCTATATAATTTTATTAGCTGTGTTAGAAAATTGAACGGCTTGTCCTCTCGAAACGGTTCTTTCAAATATGACCCACATGATTTCTTTGACAGTTTGCGTTACCTTATCCTGAATCCCAAAAGTAAGTTAAATCATAACGAACTCAAACATGAAGAATCATAGCTCAGAGAAGATCTGGGGTAAAGCACATTCATGTTCCCCCTTCCCTGCGCTCTACCCTGATGGGTACTCACTGCGAAAGAAGATGTAAATTGTGATGCTGCACGAGTTATCCAAGGAACGACAACGATGCCAACGAAACCTTCATGCTGGACGAAAGTGAGAATTCTCTGGCACACTGCTCAAGGACGTCCCCACATTCCACTGTCGCGCATATCTACCAAGGACTTGTACCGAACTATGACTTGTACCGATTGTCACGTGTTGACCCGGTGCTTTGTATTACTGTACGTCCCAACTACTCGACACTTGGCCCCCCGTAACAAATAAGGGGGCGTATTGCAAATCGTACAGAGCAGCAAAACAAAGAATGCACACTACAGCAGCTGCAGAAATCATCCACCGGGAGGAGAACCGAAAAATGTGTCCATCCAACTGGCAATGTAACCGGATACCGACTGCTGAACAGAAGCTCTCTCGCGGGGTAACGCAATCCAGCAGCAGGCGAACACATCGAACCGCCTTCCCGGGTCGGTTCTGTCGGTGCTGCGGATTCTTGCGCTTGCTATTTGCGGGCGGGGCGGACAAAACAGAAAGGCCGCTTCGAGTGGATTTTTGTCTCGTCCCTAGCTTTGCGGCGACCCATGCCATTCTACACGCCACGGTGCTTCTAAGACCGTTACTATTAGAAAAAAAAAATCTCCATCAAATCTGTGCTCACCAAAATGGTGTATTTGGTGAGCACAGATTTATAGATTTTTTTTCTAATCACAGGTCTGGCTTAGTTCAACGTTGGTTTGTTTAGTTAATTGTTAAGGTACCCCGGGACAAATGGAACCTTAACAAATGACAGTTCAACAAGTTGTTCAATGTAATTTCCAAATACAAATATTTTTCAATGGTTTAATGGCTCAGTCAGTTTATATTTACTGATGTTGATATGACAGGGAAGTGATCGTTATTAAATGTTGAAGACTTAAGAAAAATGTTTAAGCAAATGACTATAACGCTCTGCGGGGCAGGACAAGTGGGACACACACAAGTGGGTTGTAATCTGCCTCAAAATATTGATCGTTGCTATAAAACGAAAAATCAATCATAGTGAGTAATTATCGCTGAGACCAGCACACTATTCACATTTGGTCTTTCAAAATGCTCAAATTAATGCTTGTTCGCAAGCGCCGGTTGAGCAAGTAGAGACACTGCATGGCCAAGTTGATAGATCCCTCGGCAGTTATAAACCGTGTTTGAGGACCTTTCCATTTTTGACAATTCTTGGCTTATCAAAACCACCATAAGTCAGGAATTTCTTGGACAACCCCTTAAGAATAATGTGTTTTTGTAAAGAGAAACATAGGAACATAGGTTATATTAAATTTAGCCGCCATATTGGATTTTCTGACACGAATGTGATAAAGTGTCTTTATAAATAATAATAAAAAATATTGGATTTCATCGGAAAACCTGAATTTTCCATGATGTTCACAACTACAGGTTTTCATAGTGTTTGATACATTGGAAAGGCAAGCTTTACAACAAATATGTGGATGGGTATGTTTTTTAATCAAAAGATATGTGCGATTTTGTGAAACATTTCTTATTACGCTGGTGCGGCTTTAGGACATTTCGTCGAATGACATTTGGTCGAATGCAACCACACCTTTTCGACCAAATGTCAATTCGACGAAATGTCCGTTCGACTAAATGTACTTTCGACCAATTGTCATTCAACTAAACGTCATTCGACCAAATGTCTTTCGACCAAATGTCATAGATTCCGCTGGTGCAGTTTGCAGTCATATAATGGTGCGATAGCGATTTACGACATAGTGGAAAAGCACTAATTTTCGACCAACAAGAGCCTTGTGCCAATTTTTGGATTTTCATACAAAGTAGGTCAAAATCGTATAGATGGGTAGAAAATTAGTGCTGGATCGAAAGTTGGTGCTTTTGCCCTACTATTCTATACGAACTACACCATATGCAAATATTATTTACCGATAGTAATTCAGAAAAGGTCACAGAGAAAAGCTTTTTCTGATGAATTTTTCCACGCGGAAGGAGATGATGTTAGCAATATTCAATTATCAAAGTCACGTGATACTCATGACATTTAACAGTTCTGCTGGTGAGCACAGGTTTGATGAAGATTTTTTTCAAATAGTAACGATCTGCGAAGCACCGCGTGCACACCTAAAAGCGGCGTAGCAACATGGATTGCAAGTGCCTTCCAGTAGTGGAGCGCGGATGGTAGATAACCTCTTCTCTATCCTACTGGCTTTCATCCGCGCCTCTTCTGTGTTGGGAGGGCAACTTGAATTGCCCAATGCGATGGAGACGCATGGTGGCCGGTGGAAGGAAAAATGGTGGCCCTGGAATGGTGTGTTGTTTGCTTTTTTGAGCACATGTTTGACTTTCTCCGCTGGATTGCAGGGGAGTTTCTGCTCCGATAGCAATTAGATGTGACTCAGTTATGACTGTCGGAGGAAATGTTGAACATATTTATTCGATTGATATACTTTGACGGCATAAGTTGAGCAAGATTGTCAATATTTTGTCATTCTGGTTAAATGAAGCAAATATTCTAAGAGCTAGAGGCAGGTAATGCGCATCTAACAGATTACGGATTCAATAGATCTTCTTCTTCTTCTTGGAGTAACGTTATCACTGGGACAGAGTCTGCTTTTCAGTTTAGTGTTCTTATGAGCACTTCCACTTAGCTTAGCTTAGCTTAGCTTAGCTTAGACTGACTACACATATCAATGGTTGCTATTCCGTGATTGACCGAAGTCAGTGAAAATGCACAAAGAATCAACTAGAAGTTTGACTGGGATTGGCCATAATCTTCTTCAGTGTGCATAATTCAGTGCCTCTATTTATACAGGGTCAATAACGGCGCCGGCCACGTCCTTGCAGTCAGGTGGGATTGAGGGAAGGAATGTTAGTGTGTAACCTTTGCTATTTGGAGACCGTGTTTGCCTCTGCATCTCCACAAAGGTTACTGGGAGGGATGTTTGTTAATGGGGAGGATCGTTGGGTCACAGGATTCACTTTGATAAGCAATTAGACCATGATAAATAATTATTTGTGAGATATAAACATGATTATGCCGACACTTGGGGTGACGAACCATTCAAAGTTTGTTGAACAAATACCTAAATGAAACATTCCTAACACTCCTATTCTTATGCCGACACTTACAGTGACGAACCATCCAAAGTTTGTTGAATAAAGTGAACCTTTCGGAAGTCTACACTTGTAGTGTCCAACCATTCAAAGTTTTTTTTATTACAAAAATAAAGGTAAAAAGAAAGGGGTGTTTTGCATAGCATAGCATAGCACAGCATAAACTGACTGCACATGTCAATGGCCGCCACTCCGTGATTGATCGGAACTGGCAAGAATTGCACTACGATCCAAATGAATAAGGGATGGGAGTTTCCGCTTACTCTCGAAGTGCAATTTTAGCAGATCTAATACCATTGATCAATAACGGCGCCGGCCAAGTCCCTACAGTCAGTTGGGATGGGGAAGGAATGTTAGGGTGTAATGATTGTTGCTTCTAGAGACCGAGAATACCTCTGCATCTCCACAATCACCACGGGAAGGGTGTTTATTAGTGAGGAAGGAAAAGATCTGGGAGTCACCTCTGGTCGGTGATGCGATCCATGGACAAGGGGGAAATATACGACTCGTATTTAAAGCTAGTTTTGTATTTTTGTCTCGAGAAGTTTTTGGAAAAATTACGTCAACATCTATAATGTCGAACAATTCAAAAGACGCTTTTATTAATGACGAAAACTGAAAATTACATGTATATATTTTAACTTATATGAAACAGGAATAATGCCGACACTTGTAGTGACGAACCATACATAGTTTGTTTGAAAACCACATATGAGTATTACTGTGCATTTTGTCTCGATATGGTAGAAGTTTTAGAAAATACGTCAACATTCACAATGTCGAACAATTCAAAGGATAATTTTTAATAATGTCAAAAAGAGAAAAATATATGTATATTCAAATTGTATAAGAAAAAAGCACAATGCCGACACCTATAGTGACAAACCATACAAAGTTTGTTTCAATATTACATAAAAGTTACGCTTTCAAGAAAATATGTGTTATCACAAGCATGAAACGAACTCACCAGTTGGCCATCCATTCTCGACTGAACACAAAACTGACACTGACAGCAAAACTTCTTGGCGTCCCGAAAATAAACCGTCTTGCTTGGGCCTTCCCAAATACGTACCCAGCAAGACGCTCCAAAACAAAGGGAAAAAAAAAAATCTCCGGCGACGAAAACACGCGCGAAACCGTCAACAAACTCTATCGGACGACGCAAAACCGAACCGTCCTGCTTGGGCTTCTCGAAGCACTACCCAGCAAGACGCTCCAAAACAGGGGGAAAAAATTCTCCGGCAACGAAAACGCGCGAATCCGTCAGCTAAATCAATCGGACGACGCAAAACCGAACTGTCCTGCTTGGGCTTCACAAAGCACTACCCAGCAAGACGCTCCAAAACAGGGGGAAAAAAATTCTCCGGCAACGAAAACGCGCGAATCCGTCAGCTAAATCAATCGGACGACGCAAAACCGAACTGTCCTGCTTGGGCTTCACAAAGCACTACCCAGCAAGACGCTCCAAAACAGGGGGAAAAAAATTCTCCGGCAACGAAAACGCGCGAATCCGTCAGCTAAATCAATCGGACGACGCAAAACCGAACTGTCCTGCTTGGGCTTCACAAAGCACTACCCAGCAAGACGCTCCAAAACAGGGGGAAAAAAATTCTCCGGCAACGAAAACGCGCGAATCCGTCAGCTAAATCAATCGGACGACGCAAAACCGAACTGTCCTGCTTGGGCTTCTCGAAGCACTACCCAGCAAGACGCTCCAAAACAGGGGGAAAAAATTCTCCGGCAACGAAAACGCGCGAATCCGTCAGCTAAATCAATCGGACGACGCAAAACCGAACTGTCCTGCTTGGGCTTCTCGAAGCACTACCCAGCAAGACGCTCCAAAACAGGGGGAAAAAATTCTCCGGCAACGAAAACGCGCGAATCCGTCAGCTAAATCAATCGGACGACGCAAAACCGAACTGTCCTGCTTGGGCTTCACAAAGCACTACCCAGCAAGACGCTCCAAAACAGGGGGAAAAAAATTCTCCGGCAACGAAAACGCGCGAATCCGTCAGCTAAATCAATCGGACGACGCAAAACCGAACTGTCCTGCTTGGGCTTCTCGAAGCACTACCCAGCAAGACGCTCCAAAACAGGGGGAAAAAATTCTCCGGCAACGAAAACGCGCGAATCCGTCAGCTAAATCAATCGGACGACGCAAAACCGAACTGTCCTGCTTGGGCTTCTCGAAGCACTACCCAGCAAGACGCTCCAAAACAGGGGGAAAAAATTCTCCGGCAACGAAAACGCGCGAATCCGTCAGATAAATCAATCGGACGACGCAAAACCGAACTGTCCTGCTTGGGCTTCACAAAGCACTACCCAGCAAGACGCTCCAAAACAGGGGGAAAAAAAATTCTCCGGCAACGAAAACGCGCGAATCCGTCAGCTAAATCAATCGGACGACGCAAAACCGAACTGTCCTGCTTGGGCTTCTCGAAGCACTACCCAGCAAGACGCTCCAAAACAGGGGGAAAAAATTCTCCGGCAACGAAAACGCGCGAATCCGTCAGCTAAATCAATCGGACGACGCAAAACCGAACTGTCCTGCTTGGGCTTCTCGAAGCACTACCCAGCAAGACGCTCCAAAACAGGGGGAAAAAATTCTCCGGCAACGAAAACGCGCGAATCCGTCAGCTAAATCAATCGGACGACGCAAAACCGAACTGTCCTGCTTGGGCTTCACAAAGCACTACCCAGCAAGACGCTCCAAAACAGGGGGAAAAAAATTCTCCGGCAACGAAAACGCGCGAATCCGTCAGCTAAATCAATCGGACGACGCAAAACCGAACTGTCCTGCTTGGGCTTCTCGAAGCACTACCCAGCAAGACGCTCCAAAACAGGGGGAAAAAATTCTCCGGCAACGAAAACGCGCGAATCCGTCAGCTAAATCAATCGGACGACGCAAAACCGAACTGTCCTGCTTGGGCTTCACAAAGCACTACCCAGCAAGACGCTCCAAAACAGGGGGAAAAAATTCTCCGGCAACGAAAACGCGCGAATCCGTCAGCTAAATCAATCGGACGACGCAAAACCGAACTGTCCTGTTTGGGCTTCACAAAGCACTACCCAGCAAGACGCTCCAAAACAGGGGGAAAAAATTCTCCGGCAACGAAAACGCGCGAATCCGTCAGCTAAATCAATCGGACGACGCAAAACCGAACTGTCCTGCTTGGGCTTCACAAAGCACTACCCAGCAAGACGCTCCAAAACAGGGGGAAAAAAATTCTCCGGCAACGAAAACGCGCGAATCCGTCAGCTAAATCAATCGGACGACGCAAAACCGAACTGTCCTCTTAGTGTTCTTATGAGCACTTCCACAGTTATTAACTGAGAGCTTTCTTTGCCAAAGTTGCCATTTTCGCATTCGAATATCGTGTGCAGGTACGATGATACTCTATGCCCAGGGAAGTCCAGTAAATTTCCATTACGAAAAAATCCTGGACCGACCGGGAATCGAACCCAGACACCTTCAACTTGGCTTTGCTTTTTAGCCACGGACTCTAACCATTCGGCTAAGGATGGCCTCTGGCTTAATAAGACAAGCAATTTTATATTTGTCTTTTGCATATACACTTTTTTTTTTCTGCGGTAATAGTTAGTTTTTTACCTACAGCTGAATATTCGGTAATCAGTTCGTTAATCGAACTCTGGTTATAAACTTGATAACCGGATTATGGAAATCCATTTTATTTTGTGTTATAGGTTTAAAGATTTTTGATGTATAACATCATAGTACAATGGAAACTTGTTTCATTGACCAATATTTTTTCATTTTGTTTTTATAATCGTCAGTAAGTTTTGCAATGCACCTGGAACTTCCATGAACTATGAATAAGAATTTCCAGACGATTAGTTTGATGAACGGAAGCTTATATCAATAATGCTGTTGTAGCAATTGTAATATCGATTTTCGTAAAAAGTTTGCCAACAGCATTTCAAACTCAACTTCATTTACAAAAAATCTTAGAATTGGGAGAAGCAACTTCAAAAAGTACCGAGGTTTAATGGCAATAACTTCGTATTGATTCATTATCTGAGGTCTGTTTATAAAAACTAAAGAAAAATCATATCTGTATGTACTGAAAACAGTACCTTCTCTGACTGAAACGACATTTTTTTTCTGTCGAGTGTAACACAAACCAGCCTAATCAGTTTCGTCGGAAAACCATGCTCGAACATGATATGTGATTCGTTCATTTCTCTTGAATCGTAACAGCTTGGTGCAGATTAGATCTTATCTTCATAGTAGAAGTTCAAGCAGAAGCTCGCTTTCGTTTAGCCATATGTGTTAAAATTCACGTTAATAAAGAAAAAAAAAAGTTCGCTTTCGTAATAACCTTGTTGAGCATTTTAATCGAATACTTGAGCACTGGAGGCTCTACAATCTCTCCATCGTTGCCGATTCTTAACATGTTCAACGAACATCTTCTATTTCCGACGTTCAACAATACATTTGATTTCCAAATTCTTCGCTCTGATGCTAATGCTGAAACACGAGCCTTTACGAGCATAGGTTTGGATTTCAGACGAAAACCATAACTCCCGTTCTATACAGAATAAATGACCCACTCTGGGAAAATCAATAGGCCACACAAGATGGATTTGTGGTGACAGCGGAACAGTAGTTCGAACCTTCTCGAAAAACAATTTGGAACAGACTTTCGCCCGTGATGTTATCAGTTCAGATGTGACATTTTATCAAAGGGATCGAGAGTTTCTCCTCTATAAATTCGATTTCCCCATGAGCACTAAACCGTGACTATTGTAATGCTAAACGTGGGTTTAGCGATTCAATAACAGCATTCAAGCCATAATGGAAAAATAGTCTATAACGTTTCTCATATGCATGATGTAGTACTTGGTGCTCTATCAGCACCCTCTAACATACATGAAAGTATATGAATGCACACTAGGGTGTGGCTTATTGTTCGAAAGTTCTCATAAACAATTGTCTTTGAAGACATTTTTAAAATCGGTTGTGTATTCTGGAAGTCCGGGTCAAACAAAACTCAATTTTTAGTAAAAATATGGAAATTTTGGAGAAAACTTACTTTTTTACTTAACACTTGTCCGCCTAAGATATTCGTCACTTACACGGACGACGAAGCCTCAAAATCAGTTGGAACGCTAAATTGAACCCACTTTATCTCGGCAGTCCTAAGCCCGATTTACAAAATTTTGGCGCCTACAGAAATGTATGGGCTTCTAGATTCATGTCAGATTTTTGAAATATTTTTGGGAACTACTGTTTGATTTGTAGTACTTAAAACACCGGAGCAAGTCCCTAAAAAAATCGAAATTTTGCCAATGCCTGTACACAACTTGAAGTTTATCGCGATAACCTCTAGATTTTTTTATTTTATGATGATTGTATTAGCGTAACCAAACAATTGGCATTGAATTTATGATTGTTAGCCGTTCAAAGAACTGCAATATATTCACAAAACTGCGTAGAATACAGAAAAAATACATTTTCAACTATAACTTGAAATTTATCGCGATGACCCAAACATTTTATGATCTTAAAATTTGCTCATATTTTAGGCCATCAAATTTGCAGAACACTGATAATAAATTTCTGTTGGAAAAACTACAATATTTTCACAAAATATTGAAAAATACAGAAAAATACAGGTTTTCTACAGTAATTTCATATTTATCGCAATGGCTCATCAGTTTTATAATTTTAAACTCTTTGTATGTTCATGAGAAACCAATTTGCTGAACATCGTTGATCGCTGTTTGTTCAAAGAACTACAATATATTCACAAAACTGCGTAGAATACAGAAAAAATACATTTTCAACTATAACTTGAAATTTATCGCGATGACCCAAACATTTTATGATCTTAAAATATACTCATATTTAAGGCCATCAAATTTGCAGAACACTGATAATAAATTTCTGTACGAAACACTACAATATTTTCACAAAATAGGGAAACATACAGAAAAATATAGGTTTTCTACAGTAATTTCATATTTGTCGCAATGACTCATCAGTTTTATAATTTAAAACTCTTGGTATGTTCATGAGAAACAAATTTGCTGAACATCGTTGATAGCTGTTTGTTCAAAGAACTACAATACTTTCAGAAAATCTTGTATAATACAGAAAATTCTTAAATTTCTTCTGCAATTTATTGATTGCCTCTAAATCAATTAAATGATTTGAAGTATTTTAGTTATAAAAATAAATATATTTATAGAACATTTTTGATGCATTTTAAAGAACTACAACAGTTTCACAAAACTATGAATAATACAGGGAAACTACGATTCTATCAACAGTTTGAAATTTATTGCAATGATACATGGATTTTGGGATTCTAAAATATTGTCATATTTAGGATTATCAAGTTTTCACAATATAATCGATGAAATTTGTTCGAAAGAACTACAATATTTTCACAAATTACCATATAACACAAAAATATTCTGTTGCTACCGAAGTTTGAAATTTTTTTCATCTGTATAATTTTCTTAATCGTTGTGTATTTTCAATAAAAATAAGTGTGCTCAAAATTATTAGAAGCTGTTCATTCCCAAAACTACAATATTTTCACAAAATCATGTATAAGAACTTTTCGTTAAATTCGAACTTCATTGTTAGATAAGTTTCAAGTTAGCGTTAGCGTTAGCGTTAGCGTAGTTACGGTATACTTCGTAGATTGGATACTAGCAATATGCATGTGTATTTTTTGATAATCTCACTCAGACTGCTTTCAGGAACAAGGCTAGGGAGTGAATCTTGTTCCAGTTTTGAATAAGACAATCAAAACCATGAATATTGCTATTCCCGGCCACGCCCATCTTTACCGTAACTTGGGATTGGGGAAGGAAATGTTGATGTTTCACTTACTTAATGAGAGGCCACCGACTCAGCGACACCCTCATAAGTGATACGGAGGTGGAGGTTGGGAAAGGTATGAGGTCAGAGGATTCGCCTGAAAAGCCAGCGATGGACCCATGGTATTTGTTGGTTAGGTGTTTCTAATTTAATCTTTTGACTGCCGGCATTCAAAAGAGAAGGGTATTTTTATTTAACAGTGTGGATTATTATGTTTTACGGTGTCTTTAATTTCCTGCGTGACATTTCGGTACAGACTTTCTGCTAATTGATAACCAAACAGCAGAACCGATTCCACCAGGATCATCGGATAATAAAAAAAAAGGCAAATAGCAAAAAACTAAAAAATAATTGAGCAAAAAAAAAATTAAATAACAAATAGCTAAAAAAAAAACAAATATTAATATTAATATAAAAAAAAAATAAGATAAAAGTCGTGAATTACGGAAACCGATCGTTCACAGATTAGTGTGCGCGGCGGCGTTTTACGCGTAGCTCTATCCCCCGCGGTACGATCCCCCATCATAGCAATGGCTGAGCATAGTGTTTGAATGCACGCGTCTAACATATACCGCACGTGTGTTCTCAATGCATCCCGTATGTAAAAGCACCATTCCGTGCTGTGCACATGACGTACGCGTTCGCCCATCAACGACCGAAATTATTCATTCAAATACGTCATTTTCCATTTTACAAACACAGTTCAACCAGTTAACAAACTGGCTTTTGCACGCTCAACTTCAGCTATGCACCAGATGTGCAAGTCCCTCACGACGCCCGAAAACTCCCCCCGGAATTGAGAGTCCTCACCCCACGCAATCCAGCGCAACGGCAGATCTACACATTGATAATGTGTAGATCTACCACAACTCAAAAAGGCGTAAAAAGACAAAGGAACTTTCAGGAGTTGTAAGAGACTTACACATCCAATGTGCTACCGAAGCTAAGCGTGTATACCGAAGTACACAGTGGATAAGTCTTCTCCAATACCTCGCACACAGCGTTTTAGATAAGTTTCAAGTTGTGTACAAACAAACGCTAATTTTTTTTCCAGTGTTTATAGTTCTACAAATCAAACAATAGATTTCAAGCACATTTCTATAACCGCACATGAATCTACAAATAAGGACAAACTAGGGTTTAGCGATCCACTTTTTTTTTTAACACCGTCATCCATGTAAGTGAAATATCATTAATTTTGTTATTATAAGTAAATTTAAAAAATTATGTAATTGCGACAATAATGATAAGCTACAATTTGTAGTTGTAAGCCTCAAATATGAGAATAGTTTAAAACCACAAAATCTATGCGTCGTTGCGGTAAATATGAAGTAAGATTGTTGAAGGTATTTTTTCTGTATTATTTACATTTTTTTTAAGAATGGTTTAATGCTGTGGAGAAACTTAAAATTTGCTTAGTTAATTTATGGTTTTTAATTTGAAAAAATATAATAAAATCATGAAAATGATAACTTTTTGCCACAATTATTATATTGCAACGGAAATCTGATAAATTTCTGTTATAATACATAATAATACATATATATGATTTGTGCAAATATTATAAATAAATAGAAATTACTATATTACCAATTTTGTAAACTGTTTGTCGTGCTTTGAAAACAGAAACAATAACTGCTCTATTTTTTATATTTATAACGTTGAGAAAATTTCAAATCGTAAACATAACTACTATGAAAACGCAACCATAGTCAGAGACTGTTCTGTATTATTCGTGGTTTGGTGAAAATATTGTAGTTCTTAGAGCAAATAGCCATTATAATTGTTGAGAAAGTTTTTTTTTTAAAGGTTATTATTACGATCTAACTTTTCTGGTATCTTTGTGAAACTGTTTTAGTTCATTAGAAATCATCATAAATGTTCTGTAGATATATTTACTTTTATATATAAGTATGCTTCAAACCCTTATTATGATATGGTCTGGAGGTAATCAGTGATTTGCAGTTGGCTGACAAAACGTCGAAAGGTGGGAATTGTAAGGGAACGAAATGATCTTGGAAGAATAATTCTCTTCCGAAAGAATAAATAATTCGATTTTTTTTTCAATTAGATGTATTGTTCCTTTCGACGTTTTGGCATTCAACGTTTGTTGTGTTTTGATACGTTCTGTCAATTTATATATGAATCTGAAAAAAATTAAACCATGGAGATTATAAGCCAATGCGGCAAGGCGGCAATTTCAAAATTACAGGAGAAATTTTAAATATTTCTGTATTACACATGATTTTTATTGAAAAATAACAACAATTAAGAAAATTATAAGATGATAAAATGTTCAACCTTCGGTAGCTACAGAATCTTTTTGTATTATACGGTAATTTGTGAAAATATTGTAGTTATTTCAATAAAATTTTATCGATTATGTTGTGCAAACTTGACAACCCTAAATATGAGAATATTTTAAAATCACAAAACCCATGGATCATCGCAAAAAAAGTGTGGTTAGGATCGTATTTTTCCTGTATTATTCACAGTTTTGCAAAATGTTGTCGTTCTTTGAAAAACATAAAAAAAATATTAAATTTTATATCAAACAATTGAAGCATTGTCTTTAAATTGATAAGGTTGAGACAATCAATAAATTGTAGAACAAATTTCAGAATTTTCTGTATTATACGCAGTTTTGTGAAAGTATTGTAGTTCTTTGAACAAACAGCTATCAACGATGTTCAGAAAATGTGTTTCTCATGAACATACAAATAGTTTAAAGTTATAAAACTAATGAGTCATCGCAATAAATATAAAATTACTGTATAAAACCTGTATTTTTCTGTATTTTTCACTATTTTGTGAAAATATTGTAGTTTTTCGTATAGTAATTTATTATCAGTGTTCTGCATATTTGATGCCCTTATATATGAGTATATTTTAAGATCATAAAATGTTTGGGCCATCGCAATAAATTTCAAGTTATAGTTGAAAATGTATTTTTTCTGTATTCTACGCAGTTTTTTGAATATATTGTAGTTCTTTGAACAAACAGCTATCAAAGATGTTCAGAAAATGCATTCCTCATGAACATACAAAGAGTTTAAAATTATGAAACTGATGAGCCATTACGATAAATATGAAATTACTGTAGAAGACCTGTATTTTTCTGTAATTTTCACTATTTTGTGTAAATGTTGTAGTTTTTCGTACAGAAATTCATTATCAGTGTTCTGCAAATTTGATGGCCTTGAATATGAGTATATTTTAAAATCATAAAATGTTTGGGTCATCGCGATAAATTTCAAGTTATAGTTGAAAATGTATTTTTTCTGTACTCTACGCAGTTTTGTGAATATATTGTAGTTCTTTGGACAAAAAGCGACCAACGATGTTCAGCAAATTTGTTTCTCATGAACATACAAAGAGTTTAAAATTATAAAACTGATGAGCCATTACGATAAATATAAAATTACTGTATAAAACCTGTATTTTTCACTATTTTGTGAAAATATTGTAGTTTTTCGTACAGAAATTTATTATCAGTGTTCTGTATATTTGATGCCCTTTTATATGAGTATATTTTAATATCATAGGGGCCCAGATAGCCGTAGCGGTAAACGCGCAGCTATTCAGCATGACCATGCTGAGGGTCGTGGGTTCGAATCCCGCTGGTCGAGGATCTTTTCGTAAAGGAAATTTTCTCGATTTCCATGGCATAGAGTATCTTCGTACCTGCCACACGATATACACATGCAAAAATGGTCAATCGGCAAAGAAAGCTCTCGTTAATAACTGTGGAAGTGCTCATAAGAACACTAATCTGAGAAGCAGGCTTTGTCCCAGTTGGGACGTAACGCCAGAAAGAAGAAGATTTTAATATCATAAAATGTTTGGGCCATCGCAATAAATTTCAAGTTATAGTTGAAAATGTATTTTTCTGTATTCTACGCAGTTTTGTGAATATATTGTAGTTCTTTGAACAAACAGCTATCAAAAATGTTCAGAAAATGTTTTTCTCATGAACATACAAAGAGTTTAAAATTATAAAACTGATGAGCCATTACGATAAATATGAAATTACTGTAGAAAACCTGTATTTTTCTGTATTTTTCACTATTTTGTGAAAATATTGTAGTTTTTCGTACAGAAATTCATTATCAGTGTTCTGCAAATTTGATGGCCTTGAATATGAGTATATTTTAAGATCATAAAATGTTTGAGTAATCGCGATAAATTTCAAGTTATAGTTGAAAATATTTGTTTTCTGTATTATACGCAGTTTTGTGAATATATTGTAGTTCTTTGAACAAACAGCGATCAACGATGTTCAGCAAATTGATTTCTCATGAACAAACAAAGAGTTTAAAATTATAAAACTGATGAGCCATTGCGATAAATATAAAATTACTATAGAAAACCTGTATTTTTCTGTATTTTTCACTATTTTGTGAAAATATTGAAGTTTTTCCAACAGAAATTTATTATCAGTGTTCTGCAAATTTAATGGCCTTAAAAATGAGTATATTTTAAGATCATAAAATGTTTGGGTCATCGCGATAAATTTCAAGTTATAGTTGAAAATGTATTTTTTTGTATTCTACGCAGTTTTGTGAATATATTGTAGTTCTTTGAACAAACAGCGATCAACGATGTTCAGCAAATTGGTTTCTCATGAACATACAAAGAGTTCAAAATTATAAAACTGATGAGCCATTGCGATAAATATGAAATTACTGTATAATACCTGTATTTCTCTGTATTTTTCACTATTTTGTGAAAATATTGTAGTTTTTCGTACAGAAATTCATTATCAGTGTTCTGCAAATTTGATTGCCTTGAATATGAGGATATTTTAAAATCATAAAATGTTTGGGTCATCGCGATAAATTTCAAGTTATAGTTGAAAATATTTTTTTTCTGTATTATACGCAGTTTAGTGAATATATTGTAGTTCTTTGAACAAACAGCGACCAACGATGTTCAGCAAATTTGTTTCTGATGAACATACAAAGAGTTTAAAATTATAAAACTGATGAGCCATTACGATAAATATGAAATTACTGTATAATACCTGTATTTTTCTGTATTTTTCACTATTTTGTGAAAATATTGTAGTTTTTCGTACAGAAATTTATTATCAGTGTTCTGCAAATTTGATGGCCTAAAATATGAGTATATTTTAAGATCATAAAATGTTTGGGTCATCGCGATAAATTTCAAGTTATAGTTGAAAATGTATTTTTTCTGCATTCTACGCAGTTTTGTGAATATATTGTAGTTCTTTGAACGTCTAACAATCATAAATTCAATACCAATGTTTAGTTACACTAATACGATCATCACACAATAAAAAAAATCTAGAGGTTATCGCGATAAATTCTAAGTTATCTACAAATTACTACCGGTTAGAATTTTTTTTAGGACTTGCTCCGGTGTTTTATGTACTACAAATCAAACAGTAGTTCCCAAAAATATTTCAAAAATCTGACATGAATCTAGAAGCCCATACATTTCTGTAGGTGCCAAAATTTTGTAAATCGGGCTTAGGACTGCTGAGATATAGTGAGTTGAATTTAGCGTTCCAACTGATTTTGAGGCTTCGTCCTCGGTGTGTTAATCAAGTCGTAATTTCAGACAAAAGTGTTACAAACTTTTCATGAATTTAATTTTAAGAAGAATGATGCTAAAATATACGAAAGTGGTTCACTGGTTCAGTGGTTCATATTTTATAACTTGTAAATTTACTTCCAAGTCGTTTCCATTACCTCTATATGTTAATATTCTAAATTTAAAGCTTCTTTTAATGTGGTTCAGAAGAGCACAAGAATGTTTGGTCTTGATAACTTTCGAACGAAAAAACCCCACCCTAATGCACACAACACACTCGGTAAGAGCCATTAGGATAGCTCACACACCACCAGCAAAAGTGCTTCCATCATTCTAACAGTACTCCCTCTGTATATCCGTATCCGGTTATCACTGGGTGTACGCTTTCACCTTCCTCATCACTGCCAGTACCCCTTATCACTGCCAGATACCTAGTTGAAGCAGGGCTTGCATTCGTGGAATAATTTCATTGAAATAAAACCATGAATTGGTCTATAACACTTTTATATAATCAAAATTGTTCTAGGGTTTAAACAAAAATCATAAATATTTTCTTTTTTATAGTTTTGAAAATTTATATTTTTCTAATGATTTTATTTATTTTGTAACTATAAAATGCCTGGATCTCATTTGATGTGTAATGCAGAAAAAATATATATGGAATAGTTTTTTACAACAAACCTAACACAGAAATAGAGCCTGATCATACAAATTGTAATAATAATTTCCGTCTATTACACGGAGAATAAAAATTTTCAGAAAAATGTTAAAATATTCATGTATTTTAGGTATTGCATATACTTATAGTTTCATCAAGGTCATAAATCGACCACTTGAAGAATTGAAGCCTAAATATTAAAAGGTAGGGATGTAACGAAATATAATATAGAAATTCATAAATATAAACTCATATATTTGAGAATAAAAATAAATCAGTGTCCAAATAGGGCTTTAATCGAATTTCGATAGCATGAAATTAATGTTCAGATCGAAAATATGAATTGATTATTAGAAAAAATACTGAGCATATCTTATTGAAGAAATTTCGTAAAATTATAATTCTAATCGATGTCTAAGCCCTGCCCGAAAGTGAAAGAGCCCACATGCTTCTGACATGTTGGCACAATGGGTACCGAAACCGATTGGACGACGACGATGGTAAAAGAATGATACGGAGAGCCGGAAAGACTGACAAACACTGACAGGATCAAGGGCGTCCTTCCGTTCTTCCGCCCAGTCCAGTACCGGCGTCTGTCCGAGAGGGAAAAAAGTCGTCAGCTGTACATATATGGGGGGTGGGGGAGAACGTTTTATCATAATGTGGGTCTCTTCGGCTTTTGATGGTTGTACTTCATCATGATTGCTGTGGGTCACGGTTGTTGGAACGACAAAGTTTCGATTTCTGGGAAATGAGTGAGTGAGTATTTGTTGGGATACGGGAGGCAGAAGAGAGAGGACCATATGGGACTGAAACCCCTTTTGTCGGTGAGAGTAAGTGAAGTAAGATGTTTTCATTAGCATGCACGGTCACGATATCACGAAGCGGGTTTTGGAATTTTGATGGCGTATACTCTCGAGGGAATCGGAAAAACGAAATCTTTCTAATGCCTTGCGATTGAGATTTGTGATTGCTGATGTTGATACGGATGGGATGTCTTTTCAAAGTTGGAAAGCTGTGATGATAGGGGTAAATGTCATTTGAAAAAAATTGGGTTTGGTATTTAGATTTGAATGATATGATAAAAATAACATAAAACGAGCTCACCAAGTTTTGATTGGCAATAAACTATCGATTTCAACTGTATGGAAATCAGCATATCAAATCGGCTATGTGATGGAATTTATATTCTGTTTTATGTAAAGACTTGTGTGGAGACTTTGGGAATACATTTGTAAAAACTTACAGTGGTTACAGTGGTCAGAGTAGGATAGACAAACGAAAAATGTATCACTACTGGGCTACTGGGTGTTTCGCATTGCTCATTCCATAATATTAGTTATAGCTCAATCTTTGGCCTGTGGCTGAAGACAAACAGGAGCACCAGTATATCGAGGAAAAAGCAACTGCATAGAATTAGTTACTCATGATTCCACTAAAAGCCAAACTTTATTAAACAAAATTCAATTTGATGTTCGAATGCTGTTTAGCAGTGTCAATGATCTGAACAAGGAGTAAGGCCGAAGTACATAAGGCCGAAGTTCATGTGGGCGTATCGGTCATTAGGCAGAAACTTTCAAAACTTAACTAAAACAAGAAAATGTTTCCTTCTTTTATTTCAAGCTGTTTTGTTTTTTCATTATTATTCATTCGGCATAATGACCCAGTACCCTGTTTAGCCTACAGTAACGAGCTCTATACTGCCCATAGCTGCATAACAGTCACATTCGACATTTCTGACAAATTGGAGTTAATACCATGGAGAGTCATCAAATGATAAATACTTTCGATCAACTTACCAAAATCTGTGAGATTGTAAGAAATTGTATTGTATAAATTGTAGAAAATTCGAAAAAATACCAAGTTGTTTTGTCACATTGGCAATTGTAACCGCATAACAGTCAAATTGAAATAATACATGAGCCTCATAATGTAGTAGCAACGAAATTTCCATCAGAATTATTTTCTGACTGTTCACCCAATATGCGATATGAGTTGTACAAAATTTCAGCCTCAAATAAGCTCTTTAGAATTCTTAATGATTTTTTAAAATTTTAGTTTCCTCCCATACTGCAGTAAAATGCAAACTTGGTATCCCATTTACTCAATGCCTACTTTTGTCGAATGTTACAAATATGCAGTTATGGGCAGTATAAGTGCCGCTTGTATCTTACATGGAGACGCGTGGCAACTCATTGTTTAACATCTAAAAGTTTGAATCAGAAACGTTGAATCATACTTTGAAAGAATAAGATCACCGGAAATCAACAATATAAAGCACAGAATTCAACATGTTCTTCTTCTTTCTGGCGTTACGTCCCCACTGGGACAGAGCCTGCTTCTCAGCTTAGTGTTCTTATGAGCACTTCCACAGTTATTAACTGAGAGCTTACTATGCCAATGACCATTTTTGCATGCGTATATCGTGTGGCAGGTACGAAGATACTCTATGCCCTGGGAAGTCGAGAAAATTTCCAACCCGAAAAGATCCTCGACCGGTGGGATTCGAACCCACGACCCTCAGCTTGGTCTTGCTGAATAGCTGCGCGTTTACCGCTACGGCTATCTGGGCCCCATCAAACATGTAGATTTGTTGAATTCTGTGCTTTATGTTGTTGATGAATCCCCAAACTATTCGATTAATGGTATAAGCGATAGTTTTCCAAATCCCAATTCCTCGTCTACCATTCCACAAACTGTCCGACATGACTTTCCACTTTCCAACTACAAGCATGCCCTATCACTCAAATGGCCATTACTGAAAGCGCTCCTCGCAGTAGCACATTCCACCGCTATCGAAAAGCAATTCACTTCCTATGTTGCTGCTGTTCGCCCATTTCCTGAGTGGAACGGATTTTGACCTCATAAACTAAATGCTGCCAAGCCGAGCGTTCGCTCGTTTGATTTTACGCGCCGGATTCGAATGGTGCAATATCCAAACAAATTGAGTCACTCCTATTGACACCGTGGCACGCACATTTCCCATGAAATAAATCTAGGAAGACTTTGACTGACTTTGTGTCCGTCCTCTGTTAAACGGCTTCGACGTTGCCGCTGTGGTAGAGTTGTTGTTTTTGGTGAAGGTGGTCGTATGGAAGCACGATTGTTGACTGTGGTAGCAGGGCACGTGCTACCTTAATAAATTATACGGAAGTGGTTCCCAAATTGCCAGTTTCAAATGTGTTGCAAGATCTTACCATAAGTTATTTTACAGTGGTAACAGTCGTTGAATGTACTATTCACTGCCATAACTAAGTGTACAATCTGTCATCTTTGGTTATTTATACAATTCAGTTTTGTATTGGGCAGGTGTTATTCTTTGACATGAATTCATGCAATCCGGTCGAAAGACATTTGGTCGAATGACATTTACACGAAAGTATATTTTATTGAATGGACATTTCGTGAATGGACAGTTAATCGAAAACGTTTGATTGCAATGGCTTTAGCACATTTGGTCGAATGGACGTTTGGTCGAATGATTAGAACATTTCGTAGAAAGATTATTTGATAATGGTTGATCGAAAAATCGTTCGGGTCTAGATTTTACGCTCAATAGATTATGTTAAGATTATTTTGGGCAAACATACTTTTCGCCAGAAGCTAATGAATAACCTATGCTTTACTACATGGTTAGTATATCTGCAAGTGTCTTTATAGTATAAATTATTCTTGGAAATGTTCTTATTCTGCAGCCATTTTAGGATTGTGAGACGGGAAGTTTGATTTCATCTAATTTTGTAAAAGTTAAAAATTAATTGTATCCATTTATTGCCCAACGTTGGAAGCACATTGATTTGTAAAATTTATTGTTCTTTTAAAATGTCGTAGTTCTTTATATATAAATGCTGATCTTTATCAAATGACAACTTCTAGAGTGAGTGCTCGCAATCTTTATTGCCTATCAAGTTTTACAAAACCGTTTGTAAAAAAAAAAATGGAATGCGGGAACCAGACTCGATACAATAGGCCATAGAACAACTTGGCCGCCTTGAAATGTCTGCATAAAATGCACTTTTATATGTAGAAAAACAAAAGGGAAATTTGAATGGCCATGGCTTTTGGAAAACGATTTTGACGAAGTGCATCAAAAGTCTGTATATAGGATACGTTTTCCTATACGTAGTGAATTACAGTCAGTGACATAAATTAGTAACCGAATGTTGTTTTTTTTTTCATACAAAATCAAGCGTGTGCTAGAATAAGGGCGTAAGTAACATGATCGATTTCTTTTCATCGATCCTCTCTTCAGTGGATAATGATGACGAGATGCAAGTTTGTAAGTATTTTTTTCACCTCAGGACGGAAGATTGAAAAGCTGTCAAGCGTTTTGAAGTGAACAACTCCTAACAAACTTGCATCTTGTCACCTTTATTCACTGAAGCGAGAATCGATGAAAAGAAATCGATCATGTTACTTACGCCCTTATTCTAGCACACGCTTGAAATGTCCAAGTTTGAGACTTTGTATCTCAGCATCTGGTAGTCCAAATTGACTGAAATTTGTGTGACGAACTACACATAAGTTAAAGTTTTGCCTGTGAAGTAATTATTATAATGCAGTAATTTTCCATAGAGTTTCAGAGAGTTGTTTAAAGACAAAAGTAAGTAAATACTTTTCAATTTAACTCTAAAACGGTGAGTTGTGAATGGTTGGCGTGTTCTGCAAATTTGTGTGACTTCTGAAATTGGACAACTTTGCCCTACAGACCAACAATCCACAGAGCTCCAAACTTGGCCATTTTGTATGGAAAAACAGCATTTGATTACTAACTTTTGTTATTGACTGTATTGTTGTGATTGTGACTTCCAGCTAAATTAGATACTTTGGGCAAACAAGTGGCTTTGACAACGGAGTCGATGACTTCGATTGATAATAAGTTGATAATTATTTCAATCTAAAATAATCAAAGAAGAGAGTTGTGTTTATCCTGTGTATCGCGTGAGGTAAGACAAGTCGACTTAGGTGATTTGCTTTCATTTTAGATCAGCTCGTTGCGATTCATTTGACTCCCAGAAGAAGCCTGAAGGATAAAAATGACATCAAGTAACGTCAACAATGCAAGGTTGGAGAGTCTGGGTGATCAACTGGAATCCCAAAATATCGGTCGGCTTGAGTATTGATCAAGAAATACCAATACAGCAATGATTCCTTGCATCATGTTGTCCTAGCATAGGCAACCTTCAGTAATAGTAATAGTAGTAATAACTTTGTAAAATGATTAGAAAAATTCCTATTGGACTGCATTTTCCTGAATAGCTATTGGATCGTTAATCCGTTCAAGCAATTGAATTATTTTCGACCAAATGTCCATTCGATCAAATATCCATTCGACCAAATATCCATTCGACCAAATGTACTTTCAAATAACCGTCATTCAAATGTCATAGGGCTTTAGGACATTTCGTCGAATGACATTTGGTCGAATGACGTTTGGTCGAATGACATTTGGTCGAAAGTACATTTGGTCGAATGGACATTTGGTCGAATACCTTTGAAACATTTATTTTGGTCGAAAGATTTTTTTGAACGGAAAATTGGATGAAAGCTTATTTTCAAATGGTTTCTTGGAATATCATTTTGTAAAATTTATTATTGTTTTCTAAGTTTTGCAAAGTTGGTAAAAAAACGTATTCTCATGAATAATCATTAACTATTGTTGAATAAAATATCGGACATTTTAGAAGGCTTGTTAAAATGTAAAACATCTTCCTATTTGTAATTTGAAGTTATGCCAAAATCTAGGATTTCGTTGATTATTGAAATGAACATTTTAGAAGTCGTTTTTTTAACGTTGAGCGAAATATTTGGCTGTAGTGAATTAGATATTCTTCGAAAATATCATCATTCATTGAAAAATTGCTTAACAAGTTATTTTATTACTAAACGATGTGAACATAATGATTTTATTATTTATTATTCTTTTAAAATGTCATCGTTCTTCATAATCAATTGCTGAACTTCATCTGATGGAAGCATTCGGAGAGATTGCTCGGGATCTTTCTTTGAATTGCGGATCTTGCAGCTTACGGACGTGGATAAGTGTTTTGAATGGGGAAATCAGAATTAAAACGGTAGGAAAAAAAATGCTTGAAGAAAAACCTTTATGGCGAAGTGAATGTTAGGTGTCGGAAACTCTACTTATGACCAATTGGCTTATTGTGTCTTTCAGCTCAACATTTCTCAAGCATACATGGCTTTGCTAATAGTGTTGATGGCCTCGGGTGAATAACAAAGTTTGCACTAGAAGCTTTCAATTATTCAAAATTAAAATTGTGCTAATACTATGTATCGGAAAAGGTAAGACGAGTTGACTAAGGCGACAAAAGTCGGCTTGCTTCCATTTAAGATCAGCTTATCTCGAATCGCAGAACATGCCTGAACAAAAAAGCAGCATGAAACGTCAAATTAAACAACAACATTTTGCTAATCGCATATAAATTGTTGGTAAAATGGTTGATACTTTTTCAATTGTTCAATCACTCATGACAAAATGCTACTCTCGACGAAAGCCAGACTAAACGTAAACCTTTGTTTCCATACTATTTAGATTCGACCACTATCCTTTCCACGAAATTACGGTTCGACCAAATATCATTTCCTTTCTGTTGCAACTAAACCTTTTCGACGAAATGTCCGTTCGACCAAATGTACTTTCGACCAAACGTCATTCGACTAAATGTCATTCGACCAAATGTCTTTCGACCAAATGTCATAGATTCGTCATTCAAATGTCATAGACTCTTTGCAATAGTAAGCATATGCCATTTGGTCGAACCGACAATTCGTCGAAAATACATTTGGTCGAATCTACTCAAGTAACCGGACAACATTTTATTCCACCCTGCGTGTTAATATAGTGCTATTATGCAGCTTACATGACCTACATTAGCCGTATAATAGTCTCATAAGCCTAGAAAGGCGAATTAGCGGGCTAGTGGTTACTTGGGTAGATTGAGCACGAGCATGAGCATGATTGACCGCCCGCAGATGCTACTCCGTTATTGCCGGGGGACACGGAGTAACCTTACAATATTTGCTAGCTACCATCATGAAAACATTTGCTAAATTTGCGTTTTTTACGGGTTTAAATCGTGTAGAAAAGTTGGTTGAAAAATGGGGGTGGTTTAAAATTACCACATGGATGGGGTAGAATGCCATTTAGTATGGAGAACTAGTAGTTAGCAACCAAGTTTCTCCATGAGTTTGCTCTGTAGTATGGAAACGTTTATTCTTTAATGAAGTCATCGGAAAACTTTAATATTTAAGCAAAAAAGTGAAAAATGTTCAATTTCACCGGTATATAAAGGAAAAATCTGTAAGTTTATGTCCAAGGGTTGTGGCGGCAACTCTTGGGTAAGGTGGGTTTGGCAAAGAATACAAATTGAAACGTTCTAGGAATGACTTAATGAGGTGAGCCATTTTACCTCATCATGTTCCCCTATCTGCATCTCGTGTCTCACATAATCTGTGAGTGGTGATATGAAATATCGCATGACAAACTAGCTCTTTTAGGTACACATGAGAAATACGATACTCTGATTAGAAGCTCTTATAAATACTTATTATTCATTACCTAAAGAAAATTGTTAATCCAATATGCAACATGCAAGACATTTTGAAACTCTGATTCAAAACTTTGAGTCTGGTAAGTTAGAGAAAAATTCAAGCCCTGATAGTGAGAGAAAAAAAAAACAAAAATATTTCGACACATTGCTAACGAATGAGAAAAGTGAAACATTTCTAATAAGTCTAGTGCTACACTCATATCATATCAACTTTGTACAACTTATTTTTGGTGGTTTGTTGATTTAGAGCTTGAAGATGATCGTTCCCGGTTACCATCTCAAATTTCCGGTTTTTCCCGTTTTTTCCAGATATATTTAAATACCCGTCTTTTTCCCGCTTTTCCCGTTTTACCGGTTCGGTGGCTACTACTCTCTTATTAAACCATTAAGCTTTTGATCAAATTTCCAAACGACCAAACGTCATTCGATAAAATGTTCTGAAGAGTTTTTGGCCAAATGACCATTCGACCAAATGTCCCTTCGATATTTTCTAAAGCCTTTGATTTTAATATCATGATATGGTATTCGTTTGCCATCCCGAGCAAAGAAGCATATCATGGTATTTAAATTCATTACTATAATAAGTTCTCCATAAAAGCAATATCAAAAAAATATATTAAAAAAAATCTGTACATTAACAAACTGGAGTCCGTCAAGCTACCATTCACCGTGCATTTAAGAAAAATCTGCACTTCCAAAAATTGTATAACTTCCCCAAATAATCTAAAGCGTACTAGAATACCACTACGAAGCGTACATTTATATAATAATTCAGGGAAAAATCTAAAACTAGTGATGCACGACAAAAAAATACTCAAAAATTATGTTTACAAATACCATGTTAAGGTCACCTCGTACCGTTCTATGTCACCATTTACCGTGCACACTAGTGCACCATTCACCGTGCGTATAGTTTTCGCCATGATTTAATTTTATATCTTGAGGAAATGTTGTAGGTGGAACAACTATGTTGCTAGTAGTGTGCGTACTCATTTTTAAGAGTATTCAAATTGTTTTTACAATAAAAGTCATGGAAAGTATGAAATATGGCTAAATCATCAATTTTTCTTTAAAATCGTTATAGTGGGTTCGACTGTATTGACCGAACCATTCCATATTCGCACAAAAACTGAATATGAAGTATTTAAATCACGACATAACAATAAATTTTATATTACCCAATAATTTCATGCCTTTTACACTAATGCACGGTAATAGGAACCATACATATTGAGAAGGGTCCATTCACCGTGCATTTGGATTTTGACTGAAATACAATAAACAAAAATATTTGCATAAAATCTCATTGCTCATACGATGAAATACATCTTGCTTGTAGTATCCACAGCGAAAACTTGTTAAAATTATGGAAAATTTGATATTCTAACGTTAAAATGAAAAATGTGAATTTTTGGCGTTTCTACTAAGAATATTAGAAATCTCATTATTAAACAGAATTCACATAATTTTGACTTCATAAACTAAATTTTCAAAAAAACATTGTGACAAGAACTACTTCATTTAATCAGTTTTGTATTATTTTGCTAACAAAACAATAATTTGTACAATTTTTATGAATATTCTGTAAGAATCTGTATATGTGCACGGTGAATGGAGGCCGCACGGTGACTTAACGGTATGTTATTACTGAATGCAAAACAGAACATTATTAAGCGTTTTAAAGAGCTCAATAAATTATTGAGTAGATACCGAATCACAAATTTATGGTAAACAATGTGTTTGCGATGATATACAATACTAAACCAAACTAGGGTGAAAGCACCGGTTTTGGCCAGCCTTAGAGACAATGTCAGGAAAAAAAAATATTTGGGAAGCCGTATTTATACTACAAATACGTCAAATGGAAGCTTTCAATCCATATTATGTATGGACAATGTTTAAACTGAACTGAAAGCATTTTTTCGCTTGAAAAATCTCGTTTTTCAATACAGCCCATTAGAACCAGATTCGGTTACAGATTTAACTTCGGTTTCTAAATTAGCTAATAACATTGATTTCTTATGAGAGTGGCCAAATTAGGAGTGCACTGGCAAAATAAGGTATATGGGAATAAAAATTATAAGGAAAATTAATTGTTTTTCTTATGTTTTGAATCCACTCGGAGAAGTAAATTCATGTAGCTCTATCATGTGTATGTTATCTACTGAACACAAAAGGTTTAATGCTGATTGGCTATAATCCATTATGGCTACAACTGGCGTATGGCCAAAACCGGTGCTTCACAGAATCTTCAATCTTAATAATATATTGTAAAGCAAAATCAAATGTTATATCTTATCAGTGGCTAATGAGGTCATGATATCCTTATATGGAATATCCATACTTATCCAAATAATGGCAAATCAAAAAGAAGTCAAGGTATTATAGCTCAGTTTTGTATGTAATTATTATAGGCTTGCTATTTTCTGCTGATTTGGGTGTTTTTCTGTCCATGTGTTAATGAATTTCTAACAGCCTTCTTAGCAGAATGATAATGAAATTTTGGGGATCATTCTCGCACATTTCAGAGCAGGGCTTCAAGATGAGTCTTTAGTAAGTTTCTGAAGCAGCTTTAGGCACTTTTTTTTTGAAGATAGTATTTTGAACATAAATTCTACATACATCTCACAAAGGATTTAAAAAAATCTGAGTTTCATTCTGACGTAACCATGAAATCAATTAAAAAAAAAAAACTTTGCCACGTTTATCATAGAGTTTTTGGAAGAGATTCATACCAAATCCTAAAAAATCAATTTCTTTTTTACTCTCGTATAAGTGAACAAAAAAATGTAATTGATCGTGCACTTAAAACATTTTGTCCTGCCACATGAATTTGTTTCTGACAGTTGGCCCGCAGTTCAAGAAGGTTGGGCAAGCCTGCTCTACGCTATCCACTATCAATTCCAAGAACCACAGCACTATGTATACATTGACTTGAATGGTTACGGCGGCGTTGGTGGTGCCGTGAGGTTTATTGACTTTCAACCTGTCATTCAGTCAGACTATGTGATCCGGTATGTGAACGTGGTCGCCTTTTGCTACGATATGTGATGGTGGTTAGCTATAAAACGCTCACTACTGGAGATTCCTAGTCTAGTGCAGTCTGGCTGTCTGGGCTATCGACGTCGGCAGACGGTTGGTGATATTGTCTCTGTGTGGGTTTATGAATATAGTTCTCTGCATCATAAACGAACCGACAATATCCTACTTCATATAAACACCTTGACCGTTCATGCACAGCCCTATTCAACTCTACAATATGCAATCGGCCAGTCACTCAACCCTGCATCAGCTCACCCGATCGCACAACACGAAGCATCCACCTCTTTCGTATTCAGGCAGTGGCAGAGGTAAGACGTGTGTCCCGCTATCCCGGACAAGTTCGGAGGCAAAATGGCTGGAGTCTGGCAGCGAAACCCGCACATTGGCGATCCTACCAGGCTGCTGAGTTCTCAGCAGAAAAGAATCATTCAATTTTTCGGATTTTTGCTGTCAGAAAATCAGCCATTGAGCCATATTGTTTTCGGAAATTTGAGTTTGGTGATTTTCTTTCTACATTCGGAGTAAAGACAGTGCTTTGGAAATGAAATGGACGGATTAGTGTACGGAAATTGGTGTAGTAGTTCATTGCAGCTTTAGCTTAGCTTAGACTGACTACACATATCAATGGTTGCTATTCCGTGATTGACCGAAGTCAGTGAAAATGCACAAAGAATCAACTAGAAGTTTGACTGGGATTGGCCATAATCTTCTTCAGTGTGCATAATTCAGTGCCTCTATTTATACAGGGTCAATAACGGCGCCGGCCACGTCCTTGCAGTCAGGTGGGATTGAGGGAAGGAATGTTAGTGTGTAACCTTTGCTATTTGGAGACCGTGTTTGCCTCTGCATCTCCACAAAGGTTACTGGGAGGGATGTTTGTTAATGGGGAGGATCGTTGGGTCACAGGATTCACTTTGATAAGCAATTAGACCATGATAAATAATTATTTGTGAGATATAAACATGATTATGCCGACACTTGGGGTGACGAACCATTCAAAGTTTGTTGAACAAATACCTAAATGAAACATTCCTAACACTCCTATTCTTATGCCGACACTTACAGTGACGAACCATCCAAAGTTTGTTGAATAAAGTGAACCTTTCGGAAGTCTACACTTGTAGTGTCCAACCATTCAAAGTTTTTTTTATTACAAAAATAAAGGTAAAAAGAAAGGGGTGTTTTGCATAGCATAGCATAGCACAGCACAAACCGACCGCACATGTCAATGGTTGCCACCCCGTGACTGATCGGAACTGGCAAGAACTGCACCACGATCCAAATGAATAAGGGATGGGAGCCTCCGCCCACTCTCGAAGTGCAACCTCAGCAGATCCAACACCATCGATCAACAACGGCGCCGGCCAAGTCCTTACAGTCAGCCGGGACGGGGAAGGAATGCTAGGGTGCAACGATTGCCGCTTCCAGAGACCGAGAACACCTCTGCATCTCCACAATCACCACGGGAAGGGTGTCCACCAGTGAGGAAGGAAAAGATCTGGGAGTCACCTCTGGTCGGTGATGCGATCCATGGACAAGGGGGAAACATACGACTTGTATCCAAAGCTAGTCTTGTATTTTTATCTCGAGAAGTTTTTGGAAAAATTACGTCAACATCTATAATGTCGAACAACTCAAAAGACGTTTTTATTAATGACGAAAACTGAAAATTACATGTATACATCTCAACTTATATGAAACAGGAACAATGCCGACACTTGTAGTGACGAACCATACATAGTTTGTTTGAAAATTACACATGAGTATTACTGTGCATTTTGTCTCGATATGGTAGAAGTTTTAGAAAATACGTCAACATTCACAATGTCGAACAATTCAAAGGATAACCCTTAATAATGTCAAAAAGAGAAAAATATATGTATATTCAAATTGTATAAGAAAAAAGCATAATGCCGACACCTATAGTGACAAACCATACAAAGTTTGTTCCAATATTACACAAAAGTCACGCCTTCAAGAAAATATGTGTTATCACAAGCATGAAACGAACTCACCAGCTGGCCATCCATTCTCGACTGAACACAAAACTGACACTGACAGCAAAACCTCTTGGCGTCCCGAAAACAAACCGTCCCGCTTGGGCCCTCCCAAACACGTACCCAGCAAGACGCTCCAAAACAAAGGGAAAAAAAAAAATCTCCGGCGACGAAAACACGCGCGAAACCGTCAACAAACTCTATCGGACGACGCAAAACCGAACCGTCCTGCCTGGGCCTCCCGAAGCACTACCCAGCAAGACGCTCCAAAACAGGGGGAAAAAATTCTCCGGCAACGAAAACGCGCGAATCCGTCAGCTAAATCAATCGGACGACGCAAAACCGAACTGTCCCGCTTGGGCTTCACAAAGCACTACCCAGCAAGACGCTCCAAAACAGGGGGAAAAAAATTCTCCGGCAACGAAAACGCGCGAATCCGTCAGCTAAATCAATCGGACGACGCAAAACCGAACTGTCCTGCTTGGGCTTCACAAAGCACTACCCAGCAAGACGCTCCAAAACAGGGGGAAAAAAATTCTCCGGCAACGAAAACGCGCGAATCCGTCAGCTAAATCAATCGGACGACGCAAAACCGAACTGTCCTGCTTGGGCTTCACAAAGCACTACCCAGCAAGACGCTCCAAAACAGGGGGAAAAAAATTCTCCGGCAACGAAAACGCGCGAATCCGTCAGCTAAATCAATCGGACGACGCAAAACCGAACTGTCCTGCTTGGGCTTCACAAAGCACTACCCAGCAAGACGCTCCAAAACAGGGGGAAAAAATTCTCCGGCAACGAAAACGCGCGAATCCGTCAGCTAAATCAATCGGACGACGCAAAACCGAACTGTCCTGCTTGGGCTTCACAAAGCACTACCCAGCAAGACGCTCCAAAACAGGGGGAAAAAAATTCTCCGGCAACGAAAACGCGCGAATCCGTCAGCTAAATCAATCGGACGACGCAAAACCGAACTGTCCTGCTTGGGCTTCTCGAAGCACTACCCAGCAAGACGCTCCAAAACAGGGGGAAAAAATTCTCCGGCAACGAAAACGCGCGAATCCGTCAGCTAAATCAATCGGACGACGCAAAACCGAACTGTCCTGCTTGGGCTTCTCGAAGCACTACCCAGCAAGACGCTCCAAAACAGGGGGAAAAAATTCTCCGGCAACGAAAACGCGCGAATCCGTCAGCTAAATCAATCGGACGACGCAAAACCGAACCGTCCTGCTTGGGCTTCACAAAGCACTACCCAGCAAGACGCTCCAAAACAGGGGGAAAAAAATTCTCCGGCAACGAAAACGCGCGAATCCGTCAGCTAAATCAATCGGACGACGCAAAACCGAACTGTCCTGCTTGGGCTTCTCGAAGCACTACCCAGCAAGACGCTCCAAAACAGGGGGAAAAAATTCTCCGGCAACGAAAACGCGCGAATCCGTCAGCTAAATCAATCGGACGACGCAAAACCGAACCGTCCTGCTTGGGCTTCACAAAGCACTACCCAGCAAGACGCTCCAAAACAGGGGGAAAAAAAATTCTCCGGCAACGAAAACGCGCGAATCCGTCAGCTAAATCAATCGGACGACGCAAAACCGAACTGTCCTGCTTGGGCTTCTCGAAGCACTACCCAGCAAGACGCTCCAAAACAGGGGGAAAAAATTCTCCGGCAACGAAAACGCGCGAATCCGTCAGCTAAATCAATCGGACGACGCAAAACCGAACTGTCCTGCTTGGGCTTCTCGAAGCACTACCCAGCAAGACGCTCCAAAACAGGGGGAAAAAATTCTCCGGCAACGAAAACGCGCGAATCCGTCAGCTAAATCAATCGGACGACGCAAAACCGAACTGTCCTGCTTGGGCTTCACAAAGCACTACCCAGCAAGACGCTCCAAAACAGGGGGAAAAAAATTCTCCGGCAACGAAAACGCGCGAATCCGTCAGCTAAATCAATCGGACGACGCAAAACCGAACTGTCCTGCTTGGGCTTCTCGAAGCACTACCCAGCAAGACGCTCCAAAACAGGGGGAAAAAATTCTCCGGCAACGAAAACGCGCGAATCCGTCAGCTAAATCAATCGGACGACGCAAAACCGAACTGTCCTGCTTGGGCTTCACAAAGCACTACCCAGCAAGACGCTCCAAAACAGGGGGAAAAAATTCTCCGGCAACGAAAACGCGCGAATCCGTCAGCTAAATCAATCGGACGACGCAAAACCGAACTGTCCTGCTTGGGCTTCTCGAAGCACTACCCAGCAAGACGCTCCAAAACAGGGGGAAAAAATTCTCCGGCAACGAAAACGCGCGAATCCGTCAGCTAAATCAATCGGACGACGCAAAACCGAACTGTCCTGCTTGGGCTTCACAAAGCACTACCCAGCAAGACGCTCCAAAACAGGGGGAAAAAAATTCTCCGGCAACGAAAACGCGCGAATCCGTCAGCTAAATCAATCGGACGACGCAAAACCGAACTGTCCTGCTTGGGCTTCACAAAGCACTACCCAGCAAGACGCTCCAAAACAGGGGAAAAAAAATTCTCCGGCAACGAAAACGCGCGAATCCGTCAGCTAAATCAATCGGACGACGCAAAACCGAACTGTCCTGCTTGGGCTTCTCGAAGCACTACCCAGCAAGACGCTCCAAAACAGGGGGAAAAAATTCTCCGGCAACGAAAACGCGCGAATCCGTCAGCTAAATCAATCGGACGACGCAAAACCGAACTGTCCTGCTTGGGCTTCTCGAAGCACTACCCAGCAAGACGCTCCAAAACAGGGGGAAAAAATTCTCCGGCAACGAAAACGCGCGAATCCGTCAGCTAAATCAATCGGACGACGCAAAACCGAACTGTCCTGCTTGGGCTTCACAAAGCACTACCCAGCAAGACGCTCCAAAACAGGGGGAAAAAAATTCTCCGGCAACGAAAACGAGCGAATCCGTCAGCTAAATCAATCGGACGACGCAAAACCGAACTGTCCTGCTTGGGCTTCTCGAAGCACTACCCAGCAAGACGCTCCAAAACAGGGGGAAAAAATTCTCCGGCAACGAAAACGCGCGAATCCGTCAGCTAAATCAATCGGACGACGCAAAACCGAACTGTCCTGCTTGGGCTTCACAAAGCACTACCCAGCAAGACGCTCCAAAACAGGGGGAAAAAATTCTCCGGCAACGAAAACGCGCGAATCCGTCAGCTAAATCAATCGGACGACGCAAAACCGAACTGTCCTGCTTGGGCTTCACAAAGCACTACCCAGCAAGACGCTCCAAAACAGGGGGAAAAAAATTCTCCGGCAACGAAAACGCGCGAATCCGTCAGCTAAATCAATCGGACGACGCAAAACCGAACTGTCCTGCTTGGGCTTCTCGAAGCACTACCCAGCAAGACGCTCCAAAACAGGGGGAAAAAATTCTCCGGCAACGAAAACGCGCGAATCCGTCAGCTAAATCAATCGGACGACGCAAAACCGAACTGTCCTGCTTGGGCTTCACAAAGCACTACCCAGCAAGACGCTCCAAAACAGGGGGAAAAAATTCTCCGGCAACGAAAACGCGCGAATCCGTCAGCTAAATCAATCGGACGACGCAAAACCGAACTGTCCTGCTTGGGCTTCTCGAAGCACTACCCAGCAAGACGCTCCAAAACAGGGGGAAAAAATTCTCCGGCAACGAAAACGCGCGAATCCGTCAGCTAAATCAATCGGACGACGCAAAACCGAACTGTCCTGCTTGGGCTTCACAAAGCACTACCCAGCAAGACGCTCCAAAACAGGGGGAAAAAATTCTCCGGCAACGAAAACGCGCGAATCCGTCAGCTAAATCAATCGGACGACGCAAAACCGAACTGTCCTGCTTGGGCTTCACAAAGCACTACCCAGCAAGACGCTCCAAAACAGGGGGAAAAAATTGGAAATTGGTGTAGTAGTTCATTGCATATGGAAAAAGTAACAAAACGGACGACCAAGTGACAAAAACCGGTTTAGCGGATCGAACGATCGTGTGATGGAAATATGGCAGCGGATCGGACGACCGCGTGAGAAAATTATGGAAGCGGATCGGACGACCGTGCGATTGAAACATGGTAGCGGATCGAACGACTGCGTAATGGAAATGTGGTAGCGGATCGGACGACCGCGTGGCTGAAATGTGTAAGCGGATCGGACGACCGCGTAGTGAATATATGGTAGCGGATCGGACGACCGCGCGGTGGTAATGTAGTGTCGTATAGGATGACTGCGGAGGGATTTGATGGAAAAAAAAATCCTAAATGATTAAGTGAAATAGTTTCTATCATCATTTTTTTTCTCGAGTAGTGTGCAGTGTTCAATATTTTTATTCAAATTGATCAAAGGCCTAAACAAATTTCCGAAAGCAACTTTTTCTAGTTCAATGATCAATGTGTTAACTAAAAAACTCAAACAAACAATTTATTGTGTTTGCAGGTTAACTTGAGCCATAATCGGAAAGTTATTTCAATCAGCATGTCGGAAGGGAAATATGTGCGTGCCCCTTGTTATCAAAGTGACCCGGAAGAGCTCGACGATCAAAGTGATGCTTCGTTGGGAAATGATCCCGATGACGTAGGAGATGAGGGAAAGCTTTGCGATTCGGATGGATGCGGCACAGGCGGTTTTGGTTTTTGTCCCGAAGAAGAATTAGGTGAAGACGGTAGATCGACCGCTAGCGTCGATGATGAGGAGGAACGCAATGCAGTAGGACTTGGCGGCAGCAACTCAGAAAACGCAGATACGGATCCGTCATCTGTGCATCCCGAAAATCAGGATTACGGTCGCCGGATGCAGCAAATGGAGAATATGCTGAACCAACTGGTGAAAGTTATGGTTCCCAATCAATCAGTCGTTGGGGCCAACGCGATTCCATACGAGGAGGACAACAGCTGGAACACTAGCAACGTTAACGTAGGTGCATCGACCAGTTCAGCCAATGTTCGTTGGGAAAATATCCAGCCATTCCCAGACAACGTGCCGGCCAACAGGATGTGGGAGCAGTGGAATCGATTTATCGACCGATTCGAGATCGCTGCATCCCTCTCCAATATTTGCGACCCGGTAAAGCGTTCACAAATCCTATTCTTGTCGATGGGTGAAAAATTACAAAGAATCACTCGGGCGGCAAGACTTCGACCAAGTTTAGAGGAACCCAGCTGCTATGCCGTTTTTGTGAGGAATATTGAAGGCTATTTACGCTCAATGGTGGATGTGACAGCTGAACATGAAGCGTTCACCAATTTGAAGCAGGAAGCGAATGAACCGGTTATGGATTTCCATTCCCGATTGATGGAGAAAGTTCGCCTATGTGGTTACAGTAGCGCCGATCAAGAGAGGTTTGTCCGGGCCCAGCTACTGAAAGGGATGCGAAACAAGGAGTTGGTGAAATCGGCAAGGACGTTTGGATACGACACACTCTTCATCGTTCAGTCGGCCACCCGTGAAGAAGCGTTTATGGACGAGAGCGCTCAAACGGAACCTTCCCAGGCACTGGCGTTAACCCGGAATCGCCCACGGACTTCTGGCGAGGCACGACATTGGAAGCAAACGAACGAATCAACAGCAGACAGATGGACACGTCCTAGAAGGCGCGAGACGGATGAGAAAAGAAATCGAGGATTGGGCCGCCGATCGCGCTGCTCGAAGTGTGACCGTCTTTTTCACAAATTTGGATCGTGTCCGGCTGTCAACAGCAACTGCAACAAGTGTGGCTTGCGCGGCCATTTCGCCGTAGTGTGCCGGAAGAAAGATGCAAACCAACTCCAAGTTGAGCGTAACCATGAAGCAGAATGGGAAAGTGACCGAGACCCTGGAAAGGTAAACCAGAAAATGATTCAATACTGAACTAATTTGATTTCTTGTTCTCTCCTTTTTTTTTAATGAACTCTTGAATTGAATTTAAATACAAGTGAATTCTCACACTCTAAAATTGTTTTATTGACATCGCACTTCCAGGAAATAAACTCAATTTCGTTAGCAGACACACTGATCGACTGCCGGGTAGGATCTTCGTATCCAATTCGTTTTTTGATTGATTCGGGCTCAGATGTAAATACGATTGGTGGAGATGACTGGACACATCTGAAACACGAGTATCAATCAGGGAATGCACATTTGGAACCTCTCGACCTGTCGACCGGTGATCTGCGATCTTACGCGTCCAGTAAGCCCATATCCGTGCAATGGGCATTCAAAGCGGAAATCGAGGTAGTAGATAGTCGCAAACCAACAATCGTCGCTGTGTTTTATGTCGTTGATCAAGGTTCCCGTTCGTTATTGGGTCGCTCCACAGCAGGGGATTTAAGACTGTTGCAAGTTGGTGTAGACGTCAATCGATGCGAGAGAATTGGACAAGATACGAATTTTCCCAAAGTACCAGGCGTATTGGTGAAGTTCAGTGTAGATCCAACAGTACCTCCGGCTAAAAACGCATATTATAATGTACCGGCAGCGTACAGAGAAAGCGCTAAACTTAGGCTTTCAGAAATGGAAGACCAAGGTATCATTGAACGCGTAACATCGGCGCCCAACTGGATCAGCGGCATGTCAGCAGTGGCAAAGGCTAAAGGTGACTTCCGGTTGGTCGTGAACATGCGGGCCGCCAATCGTGCAATCAAAAGGGAATATTACCGTATGCCTTCACTGGATGAGATGAGAATCAAGCTTCACGGGGCAAAATTTTTCTCGAAACTAGATTTGTCGAATGCATTTTACCACTTGGAGCTCCATGAAGAGTCCAGGGACCTTACGACTTTCTTGACAGAGAGTGGTATGTTCCGATTCACCCGTTTAATGTTCGGGGTAAATTGTGCCCCGGAAATATTTCAACGGGAGATGTCCAGAATGCTTGAGGGCGCGGAAAACACCATAGTGTATATTGACGACATCCTTATGTTCGCGGATACCCTGGACCAACTTCATACAATTGTCTCTAAGGTGTTGAGAATCCTGCGAGAAAACAACTTGACCTTGAATCTCGAAAAATGTGAATTCGACAAGTCCCGTATTAGGTGGTTAGGACACGAGCTCAGTGAAAACGGATTCAACATCGACGAGGAAAAAATCAAGGACATTCGAAGATTCCGGCAACCAAACACCTTATCTGAGCTACGAAGTTTCCTGGGACTGGCAACCTTTGTAAGCCCCTATATCCAAGGTTTTGCTAACATCGCGAGTCCGTTGTGGGAGCTTACCAGCAGTTCTAATGCGTGGGTTTGGGGAGAAGAGCAGTCAAAAGCTTTTGAGCTCTTGAGAGATCGGATTGTGCAGTGTACCACATCCCTCGGCTACTTCTCGGATCAAGGAAAAACAATATTATATACGGATGCATCCCCATACGCTTTAGGGGCCGTTCTCGTCCAAGAAAGCGATGAAAAACCACCGAGAATAATAAGTTTTGCCTCAAAATCTCTGACGATGACCGAAAAAAAATATCCGCAAAACCAGCGCGAAGCTCTTGCTGCTGTGTGGGCGGTAGAGCATTTTGCGTATTTTTTGTTAGGGCGGCATTTCACTCTCAGAACCGATGCGCAAGGCTTCACGTTCATATTGAACAGATCACGGGAGGATTCTAAGCGAGCACTGAACCGGGCAGACGGATGGGCTCTACGGCTTAGTCCATATAATTTCGAGGTAGAGTATGTTCGCGGACGAGAGAACATAGCCGATCCTTCGTCACGCCTCTACGAAGGGGAAGACGGTCCATTCGACGAGGGTGCTCGTTCCTGGGAGCTTGCTTCTCTGGAGGTGAATAAAGTTGGCTTTTTAACCGAGAAGGAAATTGAGCACGCAACAAGCAAGGATACGCAGCTGACGGAGGTAAACATGATCATATATATTATCTATCTATTTCTCCCTTTTCTAAATTTGAATTTGTCATCCCATAGGTGCTAGATGCCTTAGAAACGGACATCTGGCCGAAGCACCTCAAGCAGTTCCAAGCTTTAAGTAATGAACTGTCCATGCATGAAGGGATGCTGACTAAAACGGGATGCGCAGTAATACCCGAATGTCTTCGTCGGAAAACGCTAGAGGTCGCTCACGAGGGCCATCCATCCAATGCAAAATTTAAAAGCATTTTGCGAGAGCGAGTTTGGTGGCCTGGTATTGCGACGGATGCGGAGGCATGGGTGAAATCATGCGCTGTTTGTGCAACCAACGGGCGGCCTGAAAAGCCCACTCCAATGGCTCGAGTCTTTGCCCCCCAAGCAGTGTGGGAGACTATTGGCATAGATTTCAACGGACCCTATGCTAAATTCGGGGGTATTTCGATTTTGGTTTTAGTTGATTATCGCTCCAGATACGTAATCGCTAAACCCGTGAGATCAACGAGCTTTGATCACACCCGAAAGGTCTTAGAAGAGGTGTTCGAGAAAGAGGGCTTTCCGAAAAACATTAAATCAGATAATGGCCCCCCCTTTAACGGGGAAGAATATAAGCAATTTTGTCTTGAGCGCGGCATACATGCAACTTTCTCAACCCCGTTTTATCCACAACAGAATGGATTGGCAGAAAGCTGCATGAAATTGGTGAACAAGGCAATGAGTGCTGCCTCAGCTAACGGAGCTAGCTATAGAGACGAACTGAGCGCGGCAGTTCACGCTTACAACGCCGCTGCGCACTCTGTAACGGGAGTACCTCCAGAAGAGGTCATGACGGGGCGGAAAATTAGGCGTGGACTACCTCTGATACGTCGTGGAAAGGCTACCTTTGATGATAACCTGCTAAACGCCAAAGACATGAAATCAAAAATTGAGGCGAAACAGCGAGAAGACGCTAAACGAGGAGCTCGTCAGTGTCGTATTAAGCCAGGGGACAAGGTTGTCGTGGAGCGCCAGATCCGAGCCAAAGCCGAGTCACGTTTTGATCCTCGGAAATATACGGTAATAGAAGAACGCAACGGAACCCTTGTTTTGAGCGACGAAGACGGCCAGTTATTGAAGCGACATGTGACGCAGACTAAGAAAGTCTACGATTGGAGAGACGCAGTAAAAGCTGTTCCTACAAACCATACCGTTTCAGAGCAGGAAGCTCAATCGACTCCACAAGCGGAAAACCCACAATCTGGTGCTATTGATCGCCCGACCCGCGTGAAAAGAATACCGGAGTATCTGAAAAATTACGTAAGTGTTGTAGAAGAGGACATATGCTAAGGCAGTATTGACTTGAATTGATTTTTTTCCATTAACAACTGAATTAAAATAAATAAAAACATGAAAACGATTATTTTTTTTTCATTCCCGGGTTTCCATTTTTTCGGAGGAGGGGTGATGTGTGGGTTTATGAATATAGTTCTCTGCATCATAAACGAACCGACAATATCCTACTTCATATAAACACCTTGACCGTTCATGCACAGCCCTATTCAACTCTACAATATGCAATCGGCCAGTCACTCAACCCTGCATCAGCTCACCCGATCGCACAACACGAAGCATCCACCTCTTTCGTATTCAGGCAGTGGCAGAGGTAAGACGTGTGTCCCGCTATCCCGGACAAGTTCGGAGGCAAAATGGCTGGAGTCTGGCAGCGAAACCCGCACAGTCTCCAGACTGTGACAGTAATGGATTTCCACGAAGCGATAGCGCTCTAAATCTTTCAATTGAATTTTATGTTCCCCCTTCAGACGCTGATTTGCAGTGTACTTATCAGTCTTACATTCTGATGTCAAAACTATGTTTTTTTTAAGCGACCAACACGAACGAAATGGCTTCACATGAATCATCCCCAATTTGGACCCACATTCGATGCAAACAACCATGAAAAGCAACAATTTGTCTACGTCAAATTGAACTACTTCAACGAAAGAAGGCATCCATCCCACGACGACGGCGAAAATAAACGGGAAACTAGGTTGCCTGTCGCTCGCTGAAAAAGATTGCCGCCAACATAATCTGGCATATACAATACTTCTTAAAGAGATCCTAGTAGCATTTCTAGTACGAGGAACACAGCAGCGAGCGATGACGACAATTGATGGAGTTTTTACTCGGAAGAGACAAGCGTCTCGTTTCGTATGCAAATATCTTAAAGCAAAAACAAGAAAATTGCTGAGACGAAGTTGTTTGGACTAAAAATTGAGATAAATCGTTCAACTTTGAACCAGATAAAAAATTACCCAGGATTAATTTTTCACCGTTATACAAGCCAGCCGTTGAATGCTTAGATTCGCTACAAACCAAGGTTTGTCCCGCAATATAGGTGTTTCCGGTTGTTTTGGTTATTTCGGTGACAAATTAGGACCTAAGTGGTTATTTACATATAACAGTTTTAAATGAGGCACATGCTCGAAATATCGATAACAATTAATTGCAAACCTTTCAAAATTAAATCTGCTATCCGAGCAGGATTGTTTTTCATTTCAGAACTGGAACTTTACAGTTTAATATGTTATGCATGGCTTCTTCATTTCAAATCCACGTCAACTTCCGGAACATCGCGACAAATGTATTCAAACAGAAGCCATCATCCAATTTAGTTATTTCACTGAAAAGTCTGACAAAACTCAAACACCGCTATACAATTAGGTTAAACAAATTTATTAACAGCGTAGAAAAATACGAGTTAGCGGTGATGGTTGTGTAAGCACAAACTTTGCTGCATTGTCTTTTAACCGCAGTTGTGTGTGTGCTACCCAGAACAGTAGGTTACAGATGAGCAGAAGTTTTTGTCTGTTTAATTTTAAATGCTAAATTTTAACAAATTCTTTTCAGATAGAAGATATTGAGATAAAACTTTCTTGGTAGCATTTTAATTGTAAAAATGGGAGATGCACTGCTAATATTCATAAATATACATATAAATAGTTTCTACTGTCCTTAATTCGAGAAGTTCGCCGTAAAATTACCAAATGATCTTATGCATTTTTGTTTTCACATTGGTTGCAACTGAAAATAGTTTCAAAGTTTTCAAAAGCATTTGAAACCATATTAGCTATTGACAGATTCACTGCACAAGCTTCCTTCCAGTTTTATTCCGCCCTCAAACGTCCCCATCCATCTAAGCATGGTGTCAGTTCTAGGAAAAGAGTAGCATCGCAAAATTGTGTCACCGTCAAAAGCACCGAAAAAAACACCCTTTCGCACCAGGCAAACAATTCTCCGAAGTTCGCACCGACTCGATAGATGTTTAAACTCCGAAAAACAACACACCACCCACCGAGCGACACCCATCACGGAAAACGCAAAGCAACACGTGCAGATTTAGTGGCAATATATTGCGAACCACCCACAGTTCGTGGATCGCAGTTGGGGCTTGGGTCGTCGAGTTATCGACGATGATGATGGTTTGCAATCGGTCGGAACACAGTGGTCTAGATTTAATAAATCATGGCAAACATTACGCATTCTTCAAATTTTACAAGGTTTGATCATAAGCAATGTTGAGGAACATGTTTTAGGGCTGCAGATCCTATGAATGACCTTTGTTAGCCGAGTGGTTAAAGTCCGCGGCTACAAAATCAAACCCATGCTAAAGGTTTCTGCATTCGATTCCCGGTCGGTCCAGGATCTTTTCGTAATTGGAATTTCCTTGACTTCCTTGGGCATAGAGTATCATCGTACCTGTCATACGATATACGAATGCGAAAATGACAACTTTGGCAAAGAAAGCTCCCAGTTAATAACTGTGGAAGTGCTCATTGAACACCAAGCTGAGAAGCAGGCTCTGTCCCAGTGAGAACGTTTATGCCAATAAGAAGAAGAAGAAGAAGGGTTTAAACATGTACTTAACTAGGTATCTGATACTGTATATGGATGTTTGACTTCGTTTTTCAGCTAATAACATGATTGAAAATTGGATTTTTACCAGCTTTTAAGAAAACAAGATCTCTTTGCGGCACGCCGAGGGCGGTACGCGTTTTCCTCTCATTATTCAATACAAAATAGCACATTGAACAGTAGTAGTTTAGGTAGGTAGTGCAATATGGGTTCGGAGCGCATAAAGTCGAAGAAAGAATAGCAGTGCGGTCAACACGGTTTGTTTACGATACCGGCACGCTTCTTTTGTTCGCCTCTCTTTATTGATGTGGGTGCAACGCAAATGGGTTATTTTCTATCAGAGCTATCGGAATGCTGCTGAGGTATAGTGAAATGTCAAAGAATCTCGTGAAAAAAAAAAAAACGATTTTTTCCAATGTGCACTACATTTTCTATACTGAGTTTGACAACGATAGACGACGGCGTCGATGGTCTTGTGGATTCATGAGCATGATAGTGGATGACCATAAAATTCATAGTTACTACCAAAAATATCCAAAACGGCAAATAGATTCAATGAATGGGCCTTGCGATCAGTTAGTCATTCTCAATAGGCTAGGAGAAGTGGATGAACAAGGATGAATCTGTCATTCAAATACTTGTCAAATTTCATACAAAATCTACTTTTCCTCAGCGATAAGTTCATCCCTCATTCATGCTAGGTGAACCACGTCCCCTAGCCTATGCACATATTTCGAGCTCTCAAAATTTGAAAATCAATAACTGCAACGGCTATGATCCTTGGTGCTAGGCCCTGCAAGCCAACCGTAAAAACACATCAGCAAAGGAACGTCAACGAGAGAATACGGACCGGAACAATCGGCAAAGACCACAGCGACGAAAAAGGACTAGCGATTGGAAACTCGGTACGTGGAACTGCAAATCTCTCAACTTCATTGGAAGTACTCGCATACTCTCCGATGTACTGAAAACCCGCGGTTTCGACATCGTAGCGCTGCAGGAGGTGTGCTGGACAGGAGCATTGGTGCGAACGTTTAGAGGTAATCATACCATCTACCAGAGCTGCGGCAACACACGCGAGCTGGGAACAGCTTTCATAGTGATGGGTGATATGCAAAGGCGCGTGATCGGGTGGTGGCCAATCAATGAACGAATGTGCAAGTTAAGAATCAAAGGCCGATTCTTTAACTTCAGCATAATCAACGTGCATAGCCCACATTCCGGAAGCACTGATGATGACAAGGACGCATTTTACGCGCAGCTCGAACACGAGTACGACCGCTGCCCAAGCCACGACGTCAAGATCATCATAGGAGATTTTAACGCTCAGGTTGGCCAAGAGGAGGAGTTCAAACCGACGATTGGAAAGTTCAGCGCCCACCGGCTGACGAACGAGAACGGCCTACGACTGATAGATTTTGCCGCCTCCAAGAATATGGCCATTCGTAGCACCTATTTCCAGCACAGCCTCCCGTATCGGTATACCTGGAGATCACCTCAGCAGACAGAATCGCAAATCGACCACGTTTTGATCGATGGACAGCACTTCTCTGACATAACCGACGTCAGAACCTATCGTGGCGCTAACATTGACTCCGACCACTACCTGGTGATGGTGAAACTGCGCCCAAAACTATCCGTCATCAATGATGTACGGTACCGACGCCCGCTCCGGTACAATCTCGAGCGGCTGAAACAACCAGATGTCGCCAATGCATACGCGCAGCATCTTGAGGCAGCGTTGCCGGATGAGGGCGAGCTCAATAGGGCCTCTCTTGAGGACTGCTGGAGGACAGTCAAAGCAGCCATTAACAACGCTGCCGAAAGCATTGTCGGATATGTGGAACGGAGCTCAAGAAACGATTGGTTCGACGAGGAGTGCCAGGAGGTTTTAGAGGAGAAGAATGCAGCGCGGGCTGCAATGCTGCAGCATGGTACGCGGCAAAACGTGGAACGAGGACTACCGGAGGAGTGGAAGCAAGGCGTTATATGCCCTATCTACAAAAAGGGCGACAAACTGGAGTGTGAAAATTTATCGTGCAATCACCATCCTTAACGCCGCCTACAAAGTGCTATCCCAGATTCTCTTCCGTCGTCTATCACCTATAGCAAACGAGTTCGTGGAAAGTTATCAAGCAGGTTTCATCGACGGCCGCTCGACAACGGACCAGATCTTTTCCGTGCGGCAAATCCTCCAGAAATGCCGTGAGTACCAGGTCCCTACGCACCATTTGTTCATCGATTTCAAGGCGGCATACGATAGTGTCGACCGCGTAGAGCTATGGAAAATCATGGACGAGAACAGCTTTCCCGGGAAGCTCACAAGATTGATCAGAGCAACGATGGACGGTGTGCAAAACTGCGTGAAGATCTTGGTCGAACACTCCAGTTCGTTCGAGTCTCGGCGGGGACTACGACAGGGCGATGGACTTTCGTGCCTATTGTTCAATATTGCGCTTGAAGGTGTTATGCGGAGAGCCGGACTTAACAGTCGAGGCACGATTTTCACGAGATCCGGACAATTTGTTTGCTTCGCGGACGACATGGATATTATTGGGAGAAAATTTGAAACGGTGGCAGATTTGTTCACCCGCCTAAAACGCGAAGCAACAAGAGTCGGGCTAATGGTGAATGCGTCGAAAACAAAGTACATGCTGGTTGGCGGAACTGAGCGCGACAAGACCCGCCTAGGAAGCAGTGTTACGATAGACGGAGATACCTTCAAGGTGGTGGACGAGTTCGTCTACCTCGGATCCTTGTTGACGGCTGACAACAATGTTAGTCGGGAAATACGAAGGCGCATCATCAGTGGAAGTCGTGCCTACTATGGGCTCCAGAAGAAACTGCGGCCAAGAAAGATTCACCCCCGCACCAAATGTACGATGTACAAAACGCTTATAAGACCGGTAGTCCTCTATGGGCATGAGGCGTGGACTATGCTCGAGGAGGACTTGCAAGCTCTTGGGGTTTTCGAGCGTCGAGTGCTAAGGACGATCTTTGGCGGCGTACAGGAGAACGGCGTGTGGCGGCGAAGGATGAACCACGAGCTCGCTCAACTCTACGACGAACCCAGTATCGCGAAGGTAGCTAAAGCTGGAAGGATACGCTGGGCAGGGCATGTTGCAAGAATGCCGGACAACAACCCTGTAAAGATGGTGTTCGCTACGAATCCGGTCGGAACAAGAAGGCGTGGGGCGCAGCGAGCTAGGTGGATTGACCAGGTGCACCAGGACCTGGAGAGCGTGGGTCACAGTCGAGGATGGAGAGAAGCGGCCATGAACCGAGTGAATTGGCGAATTATTGTTGGCGAGGCTTTATCAAGATAATTGATGTAAAGCCAAATAAGTAAGTAAGTAAGCTATGTCCTTACGATCATCGAGGATGACAAGACATCCATTGCCACTAGAGACCTGGTAAATTTTTGCATCTTCATGACTGTCATGAAAGGATGCAAGGTACTGGGAGTTAACCTTCCAGTCGTCGCGTGGTTGACCACCGTCAGAACTACCACGCTGCTGTTGTGATCGAAAAACGAAGTTTTTTCACCAGTGTTGTACAAAATATAACAGCGCGACGACTGCAGTGTTAAATTTGATTGGCGATTCGATCCACGATATATGGACGCATATTTGATCACCGCACTACCCAAATTCTACGCTTAACAACTTCTTCTTCTTTTTCTGTTTGGCATTACGTCCCACTGGACCAGAGAGTGTTCTGTAAGCTCTTCCACAGTTATTAACTAACAGCTTTCTTTGCATTTTGACTATTTTTGCATACATATATTGTGTGGCAAGCACGAAAATACTCTATATCATGGGAAGAAAACTTTCAACCCGAAAAGATCCTCGACCGGAGGAGTTCAAATTTCGAACCCACGAACCCAGCTGGTCTTCTTTGAAGCCCAGTCAGCCAAGGTTCGCATGTCAAATGCAAACAGCAATATCATGTTGACATATATTGGGGAAACCCGAACACAAATTTTCTCAGGAATTGACTGGGGAAGGTTTTATGAACGTGGTACAGGATTCTTAAACGTTGCACTCTGGGATAAGCTATGATGCTCGTTTTGCCCCCATTCCCTGGAAAAACTTGTTTTATTTTGGAGTATATTTTCCATGAATTTCATAATTCCTAATCCTAAATATATTGCATAAAGCATAATTATTAACCATACATTTTGTACAAATTTCATAAGAACTTGTTACTGCAAGCTATATTTATATATTTATTTTTTTACCTGTTTCAGATTTTTTTTCAATAAAAAACTCGTTAAAAATTAAAAACAGAACTTTTTTTTTTTCAAAAATATTCCATTGTACATTTGACCCCATATATCCCTAATGTTCGAGGATCGTGTCGTATCGACGTACCCCTCGGTGAAACATAGACCATCAATGGTGATGAATGAAGGGCAACGGAAGGCCGATGACGAAACGATTCGTAACGCGCACCCAATTACCGAAGTTTCAGTATAGAATACGTCGGCATAAGGCTTGGACGGAGCCGAGAAAATGGAATGTGAATCCCGATTCAAAACCCCAAATATATGTAGTTAGTTTTAGTTAAATACATGTTGTAATTTGTGCGCAATAAATGTGTTAAATGTGTAATGGACTGCAATAACTGTGAAGGTGTTAATTTGATAAGTTAAGTGGATAAAACTCCAAGAAAACCCATCCAGAATCGGTCATCTGACCGCCCAATATAATTGCCGGACGTCCACTTCAACCACCTAAGGAGTCGCTTAATGTAACTATCCAAAATACAGTCCACTCGGGAGAAAGGTAAGGACCAGCTTCCAAACACCTAAATTTCCATCTTTCAATTTTACACAAAACAACACAAAAATCTAACTTTTCCAGAGAATCGGGGCAAAACGGGCTCCATAGCTTGTCCCAGAGCTGTTCCACGTTCATGAAACCATCACCAACCTGTTTTTGAGAAATTTTACTTTCGAACGAGATATAAACTTATTTTTAATCTTGCTTTTGTAAAAATTATTTTGGGTTCGGATTCCCCCAATGTGTAGTGTCATGAACTGTAATGGTCATAACTGCTGTCCTTACAAAGAATTTCGTTTGGAATATTTTGCTGACATTTGTTCGGAGATTTTTATAAGACTTTTTGAAGGATTTCTCTTGAAATTTTCTCACAATTTTTTTTCGAATTACCATCAAAAACTTCTTTGAAAATTTTATTTCGATTACTAGCATAAAATTCTGAAAGGACTTAATCAAGAAGTATCTCTAGGAATACTTTTATATTTCTAAAGAGAATTCTTCTAAAAAAAAAACTTCCAGTTATTAGAATTATTTTTCGTTTTCAATTTTGTTCAGCATCTATATCAGAATATTTTTCATTGTCACATTCTTCCAAAGAAACCCTCGAGTTTTTTTTATAAGTTTTTATTGCACTTGATTGATAGCAATTCTGCCAAAGTTTTTTATATGTTACACTTCAACTTGTTTTAGATATTAAATGCTGAGTCTTACTACAAGTGGCCGAAAGACCAGAAAGGCCTAATAGACAAATGGCAGACTAAACAGACTAAATGGCAGAAAATAAAGGTCTGCAACAAAAAGGTCTTCTCAACATGTTTTAAATTGACTGCACTTTTAAATCAACTTGATGAAATTGCCTTCATTTGATCCTTGAATGTAAAAATTAGCCTTTTGAATTTTGTTAGCGTGCCTTGGCCCAAGGCTAGGCCCTTTTGGTTTTCAACGAATAAGCAAGAGAGTGATTGGCCTCTCATCATACTTAGGGCAATGACAGTTTGCGTAGTTTTCCGCAAACCCTCTTGATGGAAAAAGATCTGATCAGAGTTTGGATTTGGATTCGAAAAAGCCGATCGAACCATATTCAGAGAGTGTAACAGTTCGTGGCACATCGCAATCGGAGAGCCCTATGAATGTTAATATCCACTCTCTCTCGTTTGGTACGTGACGAGAGAGCGTTCAGGAGCAGCAACTATCACAGATCACGGGTGATTTATGTTTTGCATAAAATTGGTAATACCTTTCATATGTTCTTGTAATGCAACCTTAAACAATTTAGTTATAATCTATTGGATCATCAAACATCCCTTTGCTTGTAAACATAGCACTGAAAATGGAGAATATTCGCCTCTTGATCAATATGAGAGTGTGTCTGAGAATTTTACAAGTGGTGACACACAATGATCGGCATCAAACAGTGGGTGGTGTGTATCTGTTTTTGTTTTCCTTCGTGGCTCGTTATCTTCTACGAACAATAAAAGTCATGCGTGTTATGTGAATGCAAACGGATAAGTGGGAAAAAATATGGCTCGTGTATTTGTGGTCGTTAAATTTTGCAAAACCTGGATCCGATTATTGGCCGTATTTAGGACCAATGAAAGATTTGTAAAAAAAACACTGATTGGCCGTTTTGAAAATCGAGTTCATAGCGGTAAGTTTTATGATTCTTTTGTTAAAGTCTGTACAGTTTATTGGGTGTTGGGAGATGCGGTATCTAAACCCGATTTGTTTACAAATTGATTATTAGCCCTCTGGAATTGTTACGCAAGATTTGTCCAAATGTCGTTCACTATTTGTCTTGAGATGCGTGTGAAGATCTTTCTCCTTAGTCAACATTCAATGAAATTTTCACGGAAATTCAAGAGAAACACCTCAACATGTTTGCGAACATTTTCTAGAAATTTGTCTATATCTTGATTTTTTTAGAATAAGGTACCGCGGGGCAAGTGGGTAAATGGGGTAAGTGAAAATAATTGGTATATTTTACTGAATATGTGAATTAACGTTTTAAACTCATGCGTAAACCTCCGAGGCCATGCAGAACATTACGATAGGTAAGAGAATCCTGAGATTTTTCAACCATTATTGCATTATATAGCGAAAGATTGTTAACCTGTTAAATATAACTCCGTAACAAGTTGGCGGCGTGCAATCTTATTTTAATATTTTCAGCGGAAAAAAGTTGCGGAAAATAATTTTCTGTACCACTTATAAGTTGTCCCCTCTGACAGTTTTGAACTGCAATGAAAAAAGTTTTAGAATTAATTCGACATAGAACTAAAAATAACTAAATTAAAACACCGTCAATTTTCCAATCACGTGGGGCAAGTGAAAAGTTTCTCATTAGAGATTAAATTTGTGTTTTCTCTTTAGGTAGCTATGAGTATATAAGGTGCGCAATTATCATAGAATAGCTGAACGTGCTGATAATTCAAGAAACACTATACTCAAAGCGTTAAAAGCTATTATCATGGCATTTCTCTAAATAAAGGTTGCCAAATATTATGATATTAATATGTGTACTTCGGACATTAAAAGATTAAAAGTAAGACGTTGATTGAAAAGTTCCAATATAAGAGAACGCATGGAAATCTCGTGGAATGTCTATGTAAAGCTAGTTCAAAACATAAAAATTGGGGTATTGGTCTACCCACATAAGAAAGTTTCAAAATACTTTGGCAAAATACTAGGAGTCCGTTTGATTTCTCACGAAGAGTTATCCGACGTCAAATCCGATTTTATTAAAAAAACAAATAATGAGCGGTGAAAATTCTACAGAGCAGAAAAGCAATTGCTGTCCCATGATGTAAGAACTATCATTGAAAATGTTGCAGTTATAATGTTATCGAATCATTTCACCTAACATAACTGAACAGAAGAAACTTCAAGTAACAAGAATAAAATGTTCTTTGTTTACATGTTATTTATGTTATTGTTCATTGGGACGCCTTAATAAATGTTAAAGGTAATAGGAATCGTGAATATAACTGTTAGTTTTTGAAATTATTGCTCAAAACGATAAACTTGTGAGGCAAGTGAAAAGTAAAGAGACGTTTTTCAAAAACTTGTTCTGTACTTTTTTATTCAAGTTAACATAAGAATCAATTTCAGCATACTGCTTATACTTGGTGGAAGTTAAGCTAAAAAATATACAGGACCACATTTGTTTTAATTTAAAGTCTCTAGAATTTGAAGAATCCCACCTATGCGAAATACATTACCCACTTGCCCCACGGTACCTTATCTCTCAGAACTTCCTCTCTGAATTGTTTTATATTTTCTACATAGATTTTTCAGAAATGTTTTCAAAAGTTTCTTAAAAAAACTTTGCTTTAAATTTCTTTAAAAAGTGTTTATCCTAAAGCATATCCTCTGCTTATTTTTTTTTAGAAGCTAGTAAAGTTATTTCTCTTTGAATTTGATAAGAGCTATTTTCAATATCTCTAACGCTGATATCCCTAAAAATTCCAAGTGAAATTTATGCAGGGAGATCTGTTCAAAATCTTTTTGAAAAGTGTTATAGCCATGATGTAATGGAAGAATTCATTAAAGACACATTTGCATTCAAAACAACTTCAGGGATTCCCGTTTCTGGTTTGTCTTTCTAAACATTTCTCCAAAAGTTTACGAAGAATTCTCGCTTAACATGACCGAAGGACCTATGTACAAATGATAGATTCTCTTCTCTCTCGCTCTCTCTCGATTATAACAGTAGAATACTAAAGCTTTTGGGAAGTTTTTCACTGTATAACGAAAGGCAATTTCATTGACTAGAATATCATACAAAATACGCAACAGAAAAGGTTAATGTGACTCAGTTATTGATTAAAGAGAACGTAATAGGTCCTTTAGAAACGTTGCGCGAGAATTTTTGTCAGTTTACTGTTTCTATTGCATTCTTTTTCAAAGATTTAGTAATTTACCCTGAAGTATATTCATAAAAATCTTTTGAAGTACAGGGTTGTTTTCAGGATTTTCCCGCCAGGGATTAAATTCTCAGAAAATTGAAAGTATCTCTCACATATCACTCACTGTAACATTCATGGTCCACAGCACATCATGACAGTCTGTTTATCATCTACTGCTACAGCTTCGATTGTATCGGGTGATAACAGTGCATGATAAAACCTATCTAAACAAGCTCCAAACCTGGGGCACTGGGTGAAGGTCGTTAGGCCGAAATAACATTTGATCATTTACTCTTGTTTCAAAAAGCTAACACATTCATCAGTTTTTTTTTTCCTTTTTTAATCCAAGGATGTTCTTTCTAGTTATATTCCACAATGAATATTGTGCTTTTCTAGGTACTGCAAATTATCCTGATCTAACAAGTAACAATCCATTCGACCTGAAAATTACGTTTCATTAGATTTACCATTTTCGGCCTAACGACCCTTTCGGCCTAACGAGCCTTTCGGCCTAATGGGATAGAACCCATTTACATCTGTTTCAAAAAGCTAACACATTCATAACTTTTTTTTTCCTTTTTTAATCCAAGACTGTTCTTTCTAGTTATATTTCACAATGAATATTGTGCTTTTCTCGGTACTGCAAATTATCCTGATCTAACAAGTAACAATCCATTCGACCAGAGAATTCATTCGGCGGCTTTTAGGTAATGCAAATTGTTCTATCCCCGTTAGTTACCCATTCGACATTACGTTTCATTAGATTTACCATATTCGGCCAAATGACCCTTTAAGCATAACGACCCTTTTGGCCCAACGGCATTTGGCTTAATGGGATAGAACCGTATTTGAGTAGTTTGATATCAAATGAATCTTGATGTTAAATCAATCAAAAAATATTCTTAATGGTAAAGTTTTGGAGAAAACTCATATGGCCAAATAGAGAACCATTATAGCCATAACTGGTACACTTTTCCTATTCATTGTTTGGCTTAGAATAACTTGTGTAGCTTTTATGTTATATCACCCTTTTTAGATCTAGTCAGCTTTTACGTATCAAACAGATAGAAACTTGATATCGGAAGACAAATTTAAATTAAATAACAACTGAAATGAAGAAATATTTCACCTAGGTGGTATCCAAATTCAAGGCTTAATGTATGGTAGATCAGTATTTCAACCAACAAGGCCGCGTAACAAGAAACATAGACCAGTCAAATACAATAGCCGAAGAAATTGAATGAAAATAATAAATGGGCTTTTCTCGCCCAGGAACAGGGATCGGTTCCCACCTCCGAGATAGTTCTTATGACGTAAAAAGGTTATAGTGACGACCTCAAAACTCATTTATTAAGATAGAAAAAAGGAGTAACACAGCAAAAAATAAATTGTAACTTATATAGCTAGAAATTACGTCAGCCGATTTTTCCATTTTTTTTTTTGCTGTGTAGCTACAAACGTGTTTTAAAATCTGATAGAACATGTAATTTTTCTTTCTTTGGTGGAACCATTGACTTAAGCTTGATTATCTTCATCTAGTTGTGAATGAATAAAGAATTATTTTCCAATATTTGGAAAAAATTAAAATCCTAGCTTTGCAAGTGCTAGGAGTAAATTTCAACCTTCCAGTCGTCACGCGGTTCGATACCGTCAGAACCACCACACTGCTGTTATGAACGAAAAGCGAGCTTTTTTCACTAGTGTTGAACAAAATACAACAGCGCGGCGACTGAAGTGTTAAATAAACATATATTATTGCGGGATTGGAAGAACAGAAAGATCAATACGCAAAACTTTAGGAAATTTGTTTTGGAAATTATAATTGAGATCCCTCATGGATTGTTACCTGGAAATCTCACAAAAAATCTTTTGAACTTCCTCTCGAATTTCACAATCTCTACGTAAATTATGAGAAAAAAAATATTTTTATAAATACATCCTTTAAAATATTCGGGGGTATGCACAGTAAACTTCCTGGGAGTACGTCGAAGGGATTTCTCAACTACCTCTACAACTACTTCCAGGGAGCTAACTGTACATACCTCCGAAAATCAAAAAAAATGCGTTCATAAAAAAAAAAAAAAACAAAATTTTTCCCATAATTTCGTCATGATTTTGTTTTGAATAGTTTATTTTCTTCAATTATTCTTCCAGGATTTTTTTCAAACAATTCGTCAGTATTATTATCTTTAGTTCATTCGGAATTTTTTCTGGAATACCTCCTGGATTATATCCTTTTTTTCATAAGTACAACAATTTGTCCAAAAATAACATCAGAAACTGATCAGTTGTTCTACGCATTTGAGCTGGAATGTATCTTATATATTTTCCAGTTATTTCAACCGGAATCATTTAAGTAGGGGTTTCACAAATTCCGACATGGAATGTTCTATCATTTCTACCAGAAATAGGTACAACCAATATTTTTTCACCTTAAAAAATTAAAACGAATATTTTTCGGAATTATACACAGTAACTACTCTTGAGACTTTTCAAGGATTATCCACTGATTCATTCTCACAAAATTAAACTTTTAAATGTTTTAATACACTTCGATATATCCAACCGATTTTTGATCTAAGTTAAAATTTAAGATCAATTTAAAGGCTTTCAATTTTTTTGTAAGGGGAGACATATCCGTTGAAAATATCAAATTATAGATAAAAAACTTTTCATATTTGATCTTCTCTTAACTAAATCTATTGTCATTGTTGATTAGCATTTATATTTTAAAACTTCATCAAGAAAGTCGCTATCATATTTTGGTTAGCTCAAACTCATAAACGTAAAATGATTCAAAATTACAATGTGATGGTGAACAGTAGATCACGGTTTCGCATTCTACTGTCGAAAGCATATCGAAAAAACTGTCTGGGTCCAAAACCTTTCAAAGCACTGCACTTTGTCATCCTTTTATTTCATAATGAAAACATTAAACAAGACATAATGCATTCCTCTAAAAAACAACATCAAATAAACTTACGTCGGATCCCCCAGTCCATCATAGTGTCGCGAATTTGTTGGTCGACCGCATGAGCGATCTACTGCAACCTGGAACCGACTTGGAGCTCCCTCCCCTACTTCTGCCTTCTCGCAAGACAACACTTCTATTCCTCCGATTTCCCAAAAACTTTGCTCCAAATTCACTCGGATCGATTCACTTCGCTTGCATCTTCGCACCTTCACTCAATATCACCCCCTCTTCTGGGCTAACTTCTTACCCTATGGCACAGCACATTTCATCTGTTTCAATCGCCTGACGATGGTGCACATCGGGGCTTCTTCTCGGAATTAAATTTAGCGTAAACAACAACTTAACTCTTCACGGCACAACACTTTCTTTTGGTCCCACAGAGACGGCGTCGGCGGCACTTTCACAGAACTTGAGTTCAAAAGGCTGCTGAAAAGGATACGATGGGACTCGATTCACTAAATCATTCTGTGGCGTCCCACAAACCAGAAAATCCCGTATAAACACCAAATCCCATTGGAAACTGGGGGAGTCAGATACCGTCAAGGTACAGAAATAGTAGAATCCAAGAGTACTATCTGGAAGTTGGTTGAATTCACTAAGCTTGGATATTACAGAAGTCGTCGAACATCAAGTCCATGTCCAAAATTCCGAAACAGTACGGAAATCTTATCACAGCGGTAACAGTAGCAACAGGACGAGAAAGCATAAGCACATAAATCACTGCTGGGGCGGACTTCTTGGGAAAGACATCGCACCAGTCAGTCGTTCGTAGACAGGTAAACAATCGTTTCTTCTGTGGTCTACCGCCTCCAAGCGAAACTCCTAATCGTTGTTTAATGACAAACCTAAACCGCTTCGACCGAGTCAGAAGAAGGGTCCTCCTCTGCTGGTGACGACTTTTGCGACCGAAATCAGTGAGCTGACTGACTCTGATGGGCTGACTAACTGGCTGACTGGCGAGCAGCAAGCAGCGAGAGCGCACATGGCTATTTGGAGCAATTTGTAATACATACTACAGAATGTCGGTGGTACCCGAGCAGAACGAGGATGCAAATTGAGATCAAAATTTTATGTGAATTGCTACTGTTAATTTGGATTGATTAAATCTTTTATCGATATAGAATGAATATAGAATATTTTTTGTACTTAGCAAACAAGACAATATTGGACAGTTAATGATATTTTGCTGATGGATTCAGGTTTCAACGAACAATATTCAATGGAATAAGGAAAGACAAACAATCCCAATGGACTGCATTTTTTGAAGTTGTAACAAGACTTGCGGCTCCGTCAAGCCTTTCAGCACTTGAGCCTTTAAATAAACTAATTAAAAAACACATTTGAATAAATTTTAACATTTTGCTATTATTTTAACGTCATCTTTTTATATTACAGGGCTGGTAGCGACTGAGTAACCTAGAAATAGGTATCGTGAAACGGTGTAACTTTGATAGCTTTGTGGAAGAAAATCTGATTATTTTGAGTAATCTGCATTCTGTACTAAAGATTTGTGATTCATATTTATAAACAAGTTCTGATATCTTAGTTGTCTATTGTCGTAGGAAGATTCCATAGCAATTCGGTTTGAATGGACCTATATTTTATCATGTAATCGAAAATCAATTTTTGATTTTAGGGTACACGGTGCTCCCCTGACTGTTATTATCAGTAAAAAAATCTCCACAAAGTTGTGCTCACCTGTCGTTTTCTATAGCTATGCTGTATGCCTGGACAAAATTTAAAAAAAAATCGTAGAGCCCGTTTTGAAGTTACTCTCTTTTGACAATATAAGTCTTAAAATTCCAAGGAAATCAGGGCTATTTCATTGGCCGTGATTATCAGATGAAATATACCATCAATATTTTATTCAAAGTTTGTTTATTTGATTATTTGTAACTTCTGACCGAAGTTTTGAATGAGAAGATGGACGAACTTTCGAGTTACGCCCTTCTGGAGATGTAATAGTTAAAACACTTAATTCAAATAGATTATTAATCTATCTATATAAATAAAAATGGAATGGCGTGTGTACGTCACGAAATGGCTAACGAGCGGGTTAACGGATTTGAACGGTTTTGTTCGTCAAAGGTTCTGACATGTTTATGACGATACCAGGATATTCATCGGGAAAGTAGGAAAAACGTGCGTGAACGAAACTGTCGTTTTGTATGGGACCATCCATGGCGTTTTTCAACAACCTACTTAATTGCAAGACGAAGTTTGCCGAGACCACTAGTTTCAAACAGATTAATTATACATTATTATACAGTTAAGCATGCTCGAACGCGCTACATAAGTCGCAATTAACTGATTTTTTACAGGCTCAAACGCTATAAGACATTACGGCCTTTTCAATCAACTTTTACCCAACTAATTAGTTTAAATCAGACTCAATTTCAACTGCTTTGTAAAGTTTCGACTACGAACATCATGTGAGAACTAAATTAGACACAGTGACCAGCTTTAAGCCTTGGGTATTTTTTCAGTTATGCATGTGACCTCCTTAGAACCGGCCAAAGAACCGGTCATTTTTTTTCTTCTAAACTGACGAAATTTGGAAACTTCATCATTTCCAAAAGCTAACTCATGGTCATGGAGAATAATTAGAAGGCCAATTAGATGGCAAGTTAAGTGACTTAGTTGTAAACCAATTTAATTCACAATATAAGAAAATTTCGTCAGAATAAGATTTATATCAATCAAAAAAGTTGGGTAAAACTTAATTGAAAAAAGGTTGGAATTATTTATACCCGACTTAAATAACCCGAAACAACTTCGAACCATTGGACATTTCCAAAATTACATTGATGATCCATAAACTAGACATCCAGACGATTTCATTCGAACTGAAATAAAGGCAATCCGTCAAGGATTGCCGAAATGGCAGAGATTTAAACTTTTTGTCATTTACTGGGCGGACACGGGTTAACGTTATATGGAAATTCTTGACGTTGATTACAAAAATGGTTCTAATTTGTAAGAATGCTTTTCACTTAGAAATTGAAGACCGTAATCAAAGTTCTACAATAACTTGGTTGTCAAGGAAAGTGACGAACTCTTTAAATCTGCATCAAATAGTGATTGTAGAACAGATTGTTTGTAAGCGTTTCATTAACCTTTACCTCCCCGACCTCCGACAAGGCATTTTCGAATAGCTGCCACTTCATCAAATTTCATTCGATTTCCTTAAAACCACCTTCAGTGTACTTTAAAAAGGTACAAGTTATTTGATATAAATGGACCCGTGTTGTGCAGGGGCTACGGCGGAGCCAAATATGAGAAAGGTTATTATTTTTTTATCAATTTCAATTACAACGCCGTAGTTTTAATGTAAAACGAATCAAAATGGTTGATTGTTCTTTCAAATTCACGATATGTTTTGCACATAAAAAGTAAATGTGCCCAAAAATGTCCTGTCGAAACCTGTGTCAGGTGTTCTGGAGTGACCACATTTGTTTATACTAAGTTTATTTTTCATTTTTTGACAAGTTCACTCGAATTCATGGAGATCTCCGACATGGTTCCGAATTCTGCATTGTCCATTTATATCAAATAATTTGTAACACTCGAATTCATGGAGATCGTCGACATGGTTCCGAATACTGCATTGTCCATTTATATCAAATAATTTGTAACTTTTTAAAGTACACTGAGGGTTATATGAAAAAAATCGAATGGAAATTGATGAAATGACAGCTATTTGGAAATGCCTCGTCGAAGGGTTGGAAACGTAAAGGTTAATAAAAAAAATCTCATCAATTTTTATATTCGAATACAAAACCTCAAATGTTCTTGATCCCAAAAAGTCTAGTTTTGGTTATCTGATTAACAGAAATTATAATATTTCGTTCAGTAAGTTGTAGGTTCCGCACTATCAAAGTTATCGAAGATACCCCATTTTAACGCTTTTTAGAGACCTTATGCCTGAAAAATAGATTGAACAAAAAAAAACAAAAAACCACACATGAACCAATAAAACAAAAAGTAATAAAATTTGCAAGCCAAAAACCAGAAAAGTTTCATGAGGATTCTTTAGAGAATATGACCAAATATTTCTTTTAAAATTGTTCATCGTGAAAGTTCGACGAGTTTCACTGTTTAATACCTCATTAAGTGCATCTTTTACGAACTTCCTTTGGGATTTTCTCTAAGGATTTCATACAAGAAACTTTTCTAAGGAAAACTCCAGAGATTCCACCAGGAATTGCTTCAAAGATCCGTGCAGAAAATCCAGTGATTCTTTCTTCAGTTTTTCAAGGATTTTCCCTTTTTCGTTTAGGACACTTTAAAAAATTCAACCAGTAGTGGCGCTTAAGTCTAGGCTAATAAGAGCCAGAACACTGGGAGAAAATTACGGTGTTCCAACCCCTGGACCATCGGATAACCATGAAGTGCAAATAATTATTCTTAGCAATACCACTCCCAACGGTCATAACCCGGTCGTATTACTCGCTTATGGTGAATCCTAGACTATCACTCACCCACCCACCCATCCACATCCTTGATATATATGAGGGCATCGGTGAGTCGCTGGCCTCTTGTAGATATCATATCATCATCATCCTTTCCTATCCCAGTAACGGGGAGAAGATGGGCGTGACATGCAATGGAAGTTCTCATGTCTTCTCAACTCTGAACTTTGATTGGATGGCTATTCACTCCAAAATAGCCCTCCATAAGCAATCAGAATAAGATTGAGAAAGCAAAAATATGAAAGCTCTCAGTATGCAACCTACGAATTGCTCCATTACTACGCAACGCAACGCAACTTTAAAAATTCAACAGTTATTTCTTCGGAGATACCTACCTCTAGAAATATCTGTAAGGATACATTGATGATTTGCTCAAGATATACCTCCTATGATTCTTTTGAAATGTTTTTGAAAAAATTCTCAAGGAAGTACACACTGAATTTATCTATGAAGTCTTGAAAGATGTCTCCAACGGCTCTTACAGAAATTTTTCAAGACAGTCCTAACTCAAGTAGCACATTTTGTAAGTGAGACAGATTAACCATTATATGACCAGATCTAGTCATACATTAGTTGATATGCGTTACTCCGGAAGTCTTCAGAAATTAATCCAGTGATTATTTCTTCAGTTTTCCTAGGATTTCCTCTTTTTCGTTGAGGACTCCTTAAAAATGCCTCCAGGAATTTCTTTAAGGACACATTCAGAAATTACTCCAGGGCTTCTTCCAAACATTCGTTCAGCAATTCCTTCTACCAGCCTACCAGGAATAGTAAAGGAAATTTTTCAGAAATAATTGGAGAAAATCTTTAAAAAAATGTAGGATGTTGCTCAAAGAAATCCTAAAATTATCTCTGATGAAACACTTTAAATTTTTCTGATGAAACCCTACTTGTATCTCTGAAAAAAACATTTGGTCTCTTTTCAGATGGATTTCATTGAAAAATTGCAAAGATGATTATGAAAAAACAAGAAAACGAATCCCCGTATAACATCCTGCATATCCTGCATGATTTTCCTTCTGCATGACCAATTCCTTAAAAAACATCGTACGAATTCCCTGAAGAAATTTCTGAAGGATTGCTTAAGTATCTGCTGGTCTAAAATCTGGTGAATACTCCATAACTTGATAAATAATTCGAAAAATATTTGGAAAAACCCAAAACACAATTCATGTATTAAATGCGAAAAAAAATTTGAAGTAACTACCTGACGAATCCCTTGTCGAATTAGTTGAGTTCTTGGAAGAGCCCTCAATAGATTTTCTGGAGTCAAATATGGTGAAAGTCTTTGGACAAGCCATGGATAAATTCTTGATGGAAGAAAAATCGACGTAGGATTTCCTAAATAAACTTTTGAGGATTAAAAAGCACCATAAGCGAATATCATAAAAAACTGTGACAAAAAACCTTTCTAGAAATCTTCGGAGAAATCGATTCAAATAAGTAAAAAATCTCCTGATAAAATCCTGGGATGGCCCTAAGAAAATTTTTCAGAGTGATCCCTATGGAAAACAGGTTAAAGTTAGCAGCATTGGCATGGCCAAAAGTTTCCAGGAACAAATTTTATAAAAATTTCATCAAGATTTTGACAAATCGCTGGACGAATTTCTGGGAGATGTGAGGGTGAAATTTCTGGAATGATTCGTGGAAGTATCCTTTGAAAATTTTCTGAAGAGATCAATTTGGAATCACTAGAAGAATTTCTGAGCTTTTCCTCGAGAAATTTGAGAAGAAATTCCCAAAGAAAAATGTAGATTAGTCGCGTGAGAGTTTCTTGAAGTTTTTCCGGGAGCCTCTAAAACTTCACACCAGAATTCACTGTAAGTAGAAACCAGTTTGGTTAAAAAAGACCTTTCAATGAAAATACAGATTTTTTAAAGACTTAAATTGCATTGAAACATGGGCCAAGTTTCTAAAATTAGACCTGCTACCAGGAATGGGCTGCGGCTCAAATCTTTTTCGGTGCTACACGCGCTGCTGTGAGACGCATCAAATATTCCACTTGAATTCATTTCACTTATATGTGACTGTCAAATCGATGATCATTATTTATTAACACCTTATGTTTTTGACTTTACCGAATATATTAAGATCCACACCTATAAGTTTTTGCAGAGCACCTTTTAAGCTTGTGCGCCTTCAAAGAACACCTTGCTGAAATATTCCTAGAGTGGAATTCTGTGCTGGCACGAAAGAGATTGAATGAGTAGAGATTGTGCTTCGCTTTGTGCCGCACAAATCCAAATTGTCTCCTGCACCTTACTTTGAGTGTACTCACACAGAATGGGAGACGCACAATTAATTTCGTAGTGGCACGCATGCATCTGGCACTTCACTGAGTTTTCAGACATTCCCTGTCTGCTACCAGCCCTGATATTACAATTTCCGAATTCTGATCACTTTCAGACATTCACTTCTACTCGGGTTGCCATCAACAGGAGTGCTATCGCTGTTGGACATAGTCTCCATCGCTATCCCCAACGCGAAAGAGAATTTTCCGAATGTGAGTTTGTGTGCAAGAGAGTGAGAGGACACGTGGAGAACGAGAGCATCGGAAAATGTATCCACATTTCCCACATTGTTTCCTATGGGAGCCAAAACGGAAGCAGCGGAGCTGGGAGTGAGTTGCTCCATGATGTCACCAACCTCTATCCTCCTATCTCCCTCCTCTAGAGGTTCAAACGAGTGTCGCGAAGGAAATAATGTTTGCATACGCAACGGCAACGTACGGGCATGTTTCCGATGCAATTGTGTAATTGAGACAACTATTCTCTGACGATGACGACGACGAGCGCGTCGAAAGGAAGCGTAATTAGGATACAATTTCTTTGGTGATAATGGGCGCCTCTCGTGATGTTGGGAAACGTGGAATAGTGGGGAGAGGTGTTGAAAACATGATGAAACTATGTGTGAACTGTATCATACATTGGTGAGATTCGTTCGGTGCCCCTTATTGCAAGACAATTCGAGGCTTGATTTTACTCTGAGACGAGACTCGCGAAGACGGTCTTCTTTTTCTGTGTTTGCTGAGTTTTTTTCTTATTCCACTTTGTGTTTATACCAATTATGCGCAAGCCGTTCAAACCCTCATATGAACCTCGCAGCAAAAAATGATTGAGTTTGCATCACATCGAATCATAAATAGCCGTTTGAATGAAATTACATGCCGTTTGGTAGCAGTCATTAGCAATAATTAATCTTCTGCTTAGATTTATCAGCAACTTTGGAAAAAACTGTTCCGCCGACCGAGGTTTTTAATAACAGTTTACTTTGAACACAATACTTTTCACTTTTTCAGCCATAAAAACGGTTGGCTGCATTTGACGTTTCGTGAGAGGGGAATCTGGGCTGCATATGACGTTGATATTTTTCCTCTTCGCGAGTCTCTCTCAGATTTTACTAATTGTTATTTCTTTAGTTACTCTCGAACGGTCCTCCATGTGAACGTGTGGAATGCACAACCGAACCTTCTATTCTACTGCTATTCATACTGCTTTTTCTATTCATATAACTACTCATATTCCTATTCCTATTACCACTCCTATTCCTATTCCTATCCTGATTTGGAAGAAGTGAGAACTAAAAAATCAAAAATATTGAAGCTGGCGATGAGGGAATTTTTTCAACCTCGTAAAAAACTTCCAAAGAGTAGCTTATAAGTCTTGGTTGATATATTTAACAAATGTTTTCAGTTGGTTTATTTTCTTGACAAATGGAAAAATGCTAAGGTTGTATGTACCAATTTTAAAACCAGTCAAAAATCCTGCAAAATCTTCCAGCTATCGTCCAATCAGCTTGCTTTTCTTTATCAGTAAACTTTTTGAAAAGGTCATTTTGAACAGAAAATCAAAGAAAATTTTTGCCAATGAACAGTTCGGATTCCGACATGGACATTCGACCACTCATCAACTTTTACGTAAATCAAATTTGATTCGTTCCAACAAATTTAAATTTAAATTTTTATTCTACTGGTCTTGCGCTTCTAAACATAGAAAAAACATTCGACAGTGTTTGGCATGAAGGTTTGATTGTCTAATTAAAGAACTTTAATTTTCCAACATACACCGTTAGAATAATTCAAAGTTATCTGTCGAATCGTACACTTCAGGTTAATTATCAAAACTCTAAGTCTCAAAGACTTCCTACAAGTGCTGGTGTTCCTCAAGGCAGCATTTTGGGGCCAATATTATACAATATTTTCACATCTGACTTACCTGAGTTACCTTAGGGTTGTCAAAAATCTTTGTTTGCGGATGACACCGGCCTCTTTGCCAAAAGACGAAGCCTGTGTGTCATCTGTAGTAAATTGCAAAATAGTTTAGATGTTTTTTCTTCATACTTGCAAAAATATAAGCTTTCTCCTAACGCTTCCAAAACTCAACTAATAATATTTCCCCATAAACCAAAAGCTCTTCATTTGAAACCTTCAAGTAAACATGTTGTTACAATGCACAGTGGTCCAGGAATCAGTTTTACGCGGAAAGATGAATTTTGAGCTTTAGAATGAAACATTAGACAAAAACGGTCTTCTACAAAGTTGTTTGTATTAGTAAGGTCCTTTGTTTGGTGTTATTGAAAATTAGGGTGGACCACATTTTCATAGAAATTGTGTAACTAACTTTCTTATTTGTAGAAATTATACTATACATGCTTCAGCAAAGTTGCAGACCATTCAATTTCAAGCAACTTTGCCAAAAAAAGTTTTTTTTATATCTCTTAAATTGACCGATTTAGAGCTATTTTCCTACGGTGACATAGGGTGGTCCGAACAAAATTGGTTTTCTGGCTCTAGAGTTTTCAATTCAAATTTCTCATCAAAGTAGTCTATGAAACACTTTTAGAGCTTGGAAAAATGCGTAGTTTGGTGAGTGAAGAAACCCGTTATCTCTTTCCGTATGGGAGTTATTGTTGTTTTTCTCTCAAAAACATGCCTATTTTGATTGTGAATATTTTTGATTGGGGCAAACGTAAAAAATATCTTTTGACGGCATTCAAAAGACAAAATAAAATTGTAAATTATATCAAAAAATTACAAATGTGTTATTTTTGTAACTCTAATAAAATGCCCTTAAAAACAAATGATTTTAAGCAGAAAAACTTTAATAACTTTTGAACTAAAAAAGATATCATCAATCTTTTTGCATGAAAATTTGCGTTTTGTTAAGTTCTAAAAGTCGTTTATAGACCGCTTTGACGAGAAATCTGAAATAAGAAAGATAGGGCTTTAAAACTATTTTGAAGATTTTCATAGTATGTATTTCTTTATTATTTTGCATTTTGAGCATGAAAATAAAATTTTAGACAAAAATGATCTTCTACAAAATTGTTTATAAAAATTTAGGCTTTCATACTGAGTCATTCAAAACTAGGGTGGTCCACAATTTCACACAAATCATATAATCAACTTTTTTATTTGCAAAAATACTGGTATATACTCTTAGGCAAAGCGGTAGAACTTGGAATTTTGACCAACTTTACCAAAAAAAGTTTTTCTGTAGCTCAAAATTTGACCAATCTAGAGCATTTTTTCCTAATCATCAAAGGGTGGTCCAACAAAAATCAATTTTTCAATTCTAGTGTTTTTAATATTAGTTTCTCGTCAAAGTCATCTATGAACGACTTTTAGAACTTAACAAAACGCAAATTTTCATGCAAAAATATTGCTGATATCTATTTTAATTCAAAAGTTATTAAAGTTTTTGTGATAAAAAATATTTGATTTTCAAGGTGTTTTATTAGAGTTACAAAAATAACACATTTGTAATTTTTTGATATAATTTACAATTTTATTTTGTCTTTTGAATGCCGTCAAAAGATATTTTTTATGTTTGCCCCAATCAGAAATATTCACAATCGAAGAAGCATGTTTTTGAGAGAAAAACAATAATAACTCCCAAACGGAAAGAGATAGCGAGTTTCTTCACTCACCAAACTACGCATTTTTCAAAGCTCTAAAAGTGTTTCATAGACTACTTTGATGAGAAATTTGAATTGAAAACTCTAGAGCCAGAAAACCAATTTTGTTCGGACCACCCTATGTCACCGTAGTAAAATAGCTCTAAATCGGTCAATTTAAGAGATATAAAAAAACTTTTTTTGGCAAAGTTGCTTGAAATTGAATGGTCTACAACTTTGCTGAAGCATGTATAGTATAATTTCTACAAATAAGAAAGTTAGTTACACAATTTCTATGAAGATGTGGTCCACCCTAATTTTAAATAACACCAAACAAAGGACCTTACTAATACAAACAACTTTGTAGAAGACCGTTTTTGTCTAATGTTTCATTCTAAAGCTCAAAATGCATCTTTCCGCGTAAAACTGATTCCTGGACCATAGTGCAATGAGACAGGTTCCAATAAATTGGTCAGATGAAGTTAAATATCTAGTGCTCAAGCTAGATAAGGAATTAACTTTCAAAAATCACATTGAGGACATTCAACCCAAATGTATTAAATATGTAAAATGTCTATCCCGTTTTTAATAGAAAATAAAAACCTTGTCTTAAGAACAAGCTTTGGATATTATAACAAATTTTCAGGCCAGCCATGTATGTATGCTGTACCAATATGAACTAGCTGTTGTAATATCAGGAAGAAAGCTCTGCAGAGGATTCAAAATAAAATTGTGAAGTAATTTGAAGTTTATTTGAACTTTATTTTAATACTGATGCGTAACATAGTACATCCAATGTTGAAAATTGAAAAAAAACACACTTTTCCCCTGCTGATTGCCCAATCAAACGCGACGATCGCTCCCTCGCCAATATGTACTCTCTCCCTCTTGTTCCACTTTAAAAACCTTATCTCAAAGTACACAATTAATGAAACAGCCTTCATCAAAAGGGATGACGAATTTGCCTGCCGCTAGACAAGATAGCATTCCTAAAGCCTGTCCCTCTTCTCTGCTTATGACACACTTCAGATGGTCGTCATCACATCGCACACCTTCGCCAACACGCGACCTTATCGATTTGGTGTCGCGGTCGGTGGTGTAAAATCCCTAGCAGGGCGCCAACTGCTTGAAGCCACCCCAGCCTTATCAACATGTCGATCAATTGAGTTGTTGTGATCCTATATTCGGTCACCATCATCGAAGAACACTTCTGCTCGTGGGTCGTTTAAATATCCTTTCATTCTCGCTTTCAAAAGAGGGTGGAGGATCAAATAGTGCTAGTTGCTTCATCCCGCACTTTGTTTTCTTAACACACAGCAAAAACACTGCTCGGTGCACACAAAAGTCACGTTTTGCAATTACCACCCACTCCCGGTGGGACTCCCAACGGAACCACGTCAACGGAGTAGAAAGATAGCGAACTGCAAGAGCAAAACCTGCTGAATGCGAAAGCAGCTCGCAGGAAACGCAAACATCGAATGCACATACGTACGCGAATCCGATTCCGGCGCGTCCGGTTGCGTTGGAAAATGAAACCGTTCTGCCGGAACTCGGCGGCAAACGAATTGGGGAGATGCTTCTCATCCTCAGGTTGTTGATGAGAGTTGATTCGGGGAGAGTGAGTACACACTGGACTCTCTGGAGTACTGGATCCAGCTGCGTTTCGGAGAAAACAGCTGCTTTCGATTAGGGTGTGACCTGTTGCGCCATTGCTTGAACTGTTTGTACGAAGGCAATCCTATTACTTTGAAGAGCATTGAATACTAGTAGTTTGCTAATTTATAATGCAATAGTATCCTACAAAAGCCTTTTGATTACACATTTATCTATTAAAAATTGCCTAAATGCTAAGCACTACAACTCTAGATCATTTTGTAATGATACTTGTACTGTTTCAATATGCTGTTGTAGTGTTCCCATGTTAAACAACTGTTGTAAAATTTAGTGAAACATTTCAGTATTAACATTTGTATATTTCTGTAAACGGGGCCTTCCTTAGACGAGCGGTTAAAATCCGCGACTGCTAAGCAAAGCCATGCTGAAGGTGTCTGGGTTCGATTCCCGGGTGGTCCAGGATCTCTTCGTAATGGGAATTTCCTTGACTTTCTTGGCCATAGAGTATGATCGTACCTGGCACACGACATACGAATGCAAAAATGGCAACTTAAACAAAAATAACTCTCAGTTAATAGCTGTGACAGTGCTCTTAGACCACTATGCTGAGAAGTAGGCTAAGTCCCAATGAGGACGCAATTCCAGGAAGAAGAAGAAGGTATTAATCTTGAATATCGATAATCTTCTACTTGATTTAATCTTTGCAGATTAACGAAAAAAGGGTCATCCTTAGCTGAGTGGTTAGCGACCGCGACTACAAAGCGAAGCCATGTCTGGGTTCGATTCCCGATCGGTCCAAGATCTTTTCGTAATGGAAATTTCTTTGATTTCCCTGGGCATGTAGTATCATTGAACCAGCAACACGATATACGAATGCAAAAATAGCACCTTGGGCAAAGAGAACTCTTAATTAATAACTGTGGAAATGTTCATTGAACACTAATCTGAGAAGCAGGCTTTGTTCCAGTAATGACGTAATGCCAAGAAGATGAAGAAGAAGATTTACGAAAACATCGTGTCCTTAGAAGTAACAGGTATGATGTCAACTACAAGCAATAAACGCTATGTTTGCGTCTCCCCATCCGAAAAGCATCACAGAAAAAAACTGAGAGAGATCTCCCACTGCAACAGAGAAATGGAATCGCGTCTAGAATGATAAGCATAGCGAGCGGAAACACGAAAGCAAAACAAAAGCATTGGTCGGAAATTACGATGGGTGGGGTGTGGGTGGAGCAAAGAAAAGCCGACTAGCGAAACTTTGTTGAACAAATTCAACGGCCAACCACCAGGTGGCTCCATGATGTGGCAGAAAGCTTTCCACCACTCGAATGGAGACGCATGGTGTTTATAGCAAACGTGTTTTGTTTCGTACACTGGGTACTTACCTTTCATTGCTGTATGCAGAGTTGTTGGTAAGTGTTTAGTAGGAGAATAATTACAATTAATCAGCCTCGAGCTTAAGAGAATTACGAGGGGGAATATGGGTGTAAAAGGCGTCACCGCAATATTTACAATATCAAACATATTTTTGTCAAATGGGATCGTTTTATAAATTTTAAGCTTCTCGTGGAAACACATTTTCCAATTTCTACATAATGCAGAGCACATACGCTCAGACGGTTTGACCAACATTGAAACCGCCCCCAGGTTGATGCTATGTTTGACCGTGCAGCATCATGCTTGAAGAACCAATTTGAGAGCTTGTGAAACCGATTTGACGGTTGACGAATGGGTCAGCCAAAATCAAACGAGTTTGATTTTGCTCAAACCACCACTGGTGGGCTGAGCCAAATGTTTGACGAACTAATTGTACTGTCTGTAGGCATGTTGCACGAACATCGACGTCAGCATATCAAATTGAAGCTTCGAAGTCCCGTGAACTCCATCGGCAAGTTAAGATGCATAAATTTACGCAGCGTCATCCCCATGGTTGTGCAGTGCACTCTTGAGTTGTTGTTATATATTACACTAGCGATTTCCCACAATCTTTAGCCTATTTATTTAGCAACTTCACCAGCAGTTCTACCTGTGATTCCATCAAAAGTTTATTAAGGAATTCCTACAGAGATTGTACCAGGAATTCCTACAAGGAAACTATCAGTAATTTTACCTGGAATTCCTCCAGGTAAAGCCACAGGATTTACACACGAAATTGGATACATTTTTTTCCAAATTGCAAGATAACTCCAGCTTCCCAACGACAATCAAGGCAGGCTTAGTGAAAATCGCTAGTTTTCATTTGTTATGTACCTTTGATCTTTCTGGACAAACATTGAAAAAGGGCCACAGTTTTCTATGCGTTTAATTTTCAGTTTTAATGAAAACAGTAAAAAGAGCCTCATTCCAATACGTTATATTCTCTTTCTTGTACGACAAACTGAGTACCGGGTAAACTGTACAGCACATTGTGCTTGACCAGAAGTCATACTTATGAATTTGGAGAAAAATCAACTATCGCTTGTCGATAATTTAGGCTGAGAAGTGAACGTTCGCTGCTTTTATTGAAAACTTTTCTTCGAACGAATAATTCTACACTGGTCCATTCAGTGTTTCATGTGTCTTCTGGTGGAAGACGGTCTAGCAGTCTCAGGGTCTAGTGCCCACGGTACCCTGGTGCCCCTTTTTTGGTCTTTAAATTTGTAGTAAAACTCAAAGATTAGCCTATAGTTTATCAATCAATAGAAGGCGCGTTCTTAAAATAGCTCTTCCCGGTGTGAAAACATGCTACTATTTTCACTCAAATTACGTTATTGTACACCAGCAATCAGTTTTGAAACAGACATTTCATCATAAGCCCAAAGAGCTGTCAAGATCATCAAGATCGAAAGATGGAATCATTTCCATACGCTCTTGGATTGATGATAATATATTTTAACCAGACGGAGATGATTTCTTCGATCAGATGAGATTGTGAAGCCTGCCTGGAATTCCTCAGGAGTTTTTCAAGGGATTCCATCAGGAAATTGCCTAGGGATTCCTTCAAAAGTTCTTCTAGGGATTTCATCAAAAAAAACTCCAAAAATTTCCATCGGAACTTATTGTGACGATTCCACCATCAACATTTTGTCCAAGAATTTCATCAGTAGTTTCTCTAGGGATCAAGAGTTATTGTAGGGAATTAAATACGAGTTCGTCCAGGAATTCTTTCAGGAGTACTTCTAAAGAATCAATCAGGAGTTCCATCAGTATTTTTATCAGGAGTCCCTCTAGGGATTCCATCGGAAGTTCGTCCATAAATTCCATCGGAAGTTCCTCTAGGGGTTCCATCAAGAGTTCTTCTGGGGATTTCATCAGGAATTGCTTCAGGGATTCCACCTGGAACTTCTACAGAGATTTTATCAGGAGTTACTTCAGAGATTGCACTTGGGACCAGTGATGCATTTTGAACTGAACGCGAGCCAAAAGTGAACTGATCCTGAGCCAAATTTGCACGAGAAAGCAGTATTCAGTGAACTTACGGGCAAGAGCCTGCCGTTGCTTAAGAACGGCCCGTTCATGATCGGAGCTCTCACTTGGCAAATAAACGAATGAATCACCGTAAACTTTCAAGAAGGGAAAAACATACAGTCCTTGATATTATGCATAACTAAAACAAAGGTTTGGCATACATTTTAGTCGTAAATCCGTTGAAATCTATTGGGTTTAATTTTTGGATCGCACGGGTTCATATATTTGAACTGCGAAATATTCAAGCCTACTTGATCGCTGCGTTCAACAAATTGAACTGGAAAGCGAACTGAACGCATTCAAATGCATACCTGCCTGGAACTTTTCGAGGGTTTTTAACAGGAGTTCCTCAAACAATTCAGGAGTATTTCAATTGATTTCATTGGGAGTTTCTGCAGCGATTCCATCAGAAATACTGCAAAGTTTACCCGAATTTTCTTCTAGCGGTTTCTCTCAATCTCTTCAAGAGATTCATCCAAAAACTCTTCAAGAGAGTCCTTCCGGAATTGCTGAAGGGATTCCTCTCGGTATTCCCAAAGAGATTTCTCTCGGAATTAATCAAGATGTGTCTCCCGAAATTTCTCTAGGAATTAATCTTTAAGGAATTCTTCCCGGAATATCTCCGAGGATTCTCGAGGGTTATCAGAAATTCCTTCAGGGATTTTATCAGAAATGTTCTAAAACGATTTCATCACTGGAATTACTCAAGAGATTTGTTCCGAAATTTCTTAAAGAATTCCTTGCCTCCATGCCCTGGGAAGTCGAGAAAATTTCCAACTCGAAAAGATCCGAGACCGGCGGGATTCAACCTTATGACCCTCAGCTTGGTATTGATGGATAGCTGCGTGTTTACCGCTACAGCTATCTAGACCCCTAACCTAACCCACCTAAAGTGGTAAGTTCCATCGAAGTTAATACGCCAATCGCGTATTAACTTCGATGGAGCTTACCACCACTAGAGTAGGCTTTTAGACCGAATGCCGGAAGGCTAAAAGTCATTAAGCTGAAAGACGTTAAGGATGAAAGCCGATAGGCTGATAGCCGATAGCCTGGAAAACTTCACCAAGGGCAGGTAGACTGTGGTACCGCTAAAGGGTCGTTAAATCCGTTTTTCGGTCATAAGGCCAAATTACGTTAGGCCGAAGTACGTTAGGCCGAAGTATGTGAGGCCAAATGGGTTATAGGGCCTAAGTACGTTAGGACGATTGGGTCATTAGGCCGAAACCTTCAAAACTGCATTCGAAATGTTTTTTCAATGATATTTTTTTTATTTTATGTATAATTTGAATCCTTCTTTTTTATAAGAAATACAAAGGTGGTCCTCAATTACTACAGCAGAGATATTATCTTCGCTGAAGCTTAGTGCAAAGAGTAACCTGCTGAAAGTTCTACATTCATACCGTCAAAATTGGAAGGGTTTTCGATTCAAAGTATTGTAGAAATAATTGTCTTTATATCCTAGTAACTTTTTTTTATTTTTTATTAAGACTGTTCTTTTAATTTTAGTGTCATCTTCTTCTTCTTTCTGGCGTTACGTCCCCACTGGGACAGAGCCTGCTTCTCAGCTTAGTGTTCTTATGAGCACTTCCACAGTTATTAACTGAGAGCTGACTGTGCCAATGACCATTTTTGCATGCGTATATCGTGTGGCAGGTACGAAGATACTCTATGCCCTGGGAAATCGAGAAAATTTCCAACCCGAAAAGATCCTCGACCGGTGGGATTCGAACCCACGACCCTCAGCTTGGTCTTGCTGAATAGCTGCGCGTTTACCGCTACGGCTATATGGGCCCATGTGTCATAGTGTTTTAGATATTTAAGTTTCATTCATTAGAATTTTTTCTTCATTTTCTAGCGTGTTTCAGCCTAACGAACTTCGGCCCAACATATTATTATAATGACCCAGCACCGTTAGGTCGGAGTAGTATAAGAAAAAGATGTAGAGAAACATTCAGTGAGGCAGAATATTTTAAGCGTTTTAACTCATTAGACCAACAGTGTCCCCATGCCGAAACAGCTATAAGGTTAACAGAAAGCAATCCGTTTCATCGAAATCTATTAGACAGAAAATATCGATTAACAAAAAAGATCATTCGCCAAAGAATCAGACCATGAAGCCAAATAATTTCTGACCATGAAGTAGGATCCGTTCTGGCTTTCAACCGAACAATACCATGGGTACAAGAATACAGAAAATCATATTAATCACTGGGTTTCGTTAGAATGTATCCACATATCTTCGCCGAAAATGCAACGCACTATCGTTTCCACAATATCGTTTAGTCCTTACTCATCCATATTTTCTAGCAATCGCTAAAATTAAAAACAGACATTATTAATTTCGATATTGCGCTTTTTTGTGTGCCGTGTGCCCAGTGGTGCATATGTGCACCATACAAGTTCCATCAAATTCAATAATTGCGAAACTAAATTGTGCATTTCTGAACATATATTAGAGCAAATAAAGAGTAAATCAATTGGAAAATATTTTTTTGCTACCTTGGCGATTAATTATCTTTGTTATATTAGGCTTCGAAATTATGTAATATGTTTCGACCGGTAAAACCCATTCCTTGATATATATTTTTCTTAAAAAAAACATGTTAAATGTGTTGCATCCCTATAATAAGGCATTGAAGTGAAAGAGGAGATGTGTAATTATGATGTAGTGTGAAAACAATTTAGTTTTGTTCGTTATTTTCAAAGATACAAAGGTTGAAAGTTTTGGTGCTCTACAGACACCATGGGCGGGAAAGGTCTAAATAAATATCATGAAAATTCGTTCCTTCTGAATAAATTTCTGCTGAAAATCTTGTATGAAATGTGAATTCAATATCAAACTTTCAAAATAAGAGAGCGATTTCGATAGTGTTTCTCAAGATCTTTGTAATTTCTACTGAGATTTGTTAAGATAATCTTCTATACAATTTTTAAAGAAATCTTTTACGAACTCCTTCAGAAATCACTATAAGAAATTGCGAAATTTCAATATAAATTTAATTCGCACCAAATATAGCTCCAAAAACTTCACCAGAAGTATTTTCTGGAGTCAAAAATTCATTCTCCTGTAGGTCTATCCGAGAACTATTTCCACCACCAGCAAAACAACCTTGCGGCCAGCGAACTTTATCACACTACTGCAAATTAAGCACCGAAAATCCGAAAATTTGGCCACTTCACCAAATCTCTAAGAAACTGCTGTGTACATAACAGTAAACTTTTTTTTTTTTCAAAAAGTATTTCTTGAATTATAAGTTTATTATTTTATATACTTTAGTTGCGAAAAGTTAATATTTCAGCTGTTCTAGATTAAATTGCGTCATTTAAAAACCGAAAGATCATATGGATGAAGCATTCATTTTTTACGATACTCCACGCGCTCCACCCTTCCTACTTGACATTTACACCCGCTTAACGCGCTTTCGGCCCATTGACATGGTAAAAGCTTCCCGGATTTGCAAAAAAAAAATCCAATTTAGTCCCACTACGCAGTTGTGCCCAACGCCAAGCGATGCTTCCATCGAATGAAATGCCATTTTTCCGTAGTCCCTGTCGCCCTTTCGCAGGAATTTCGGCCAGTATCCAGATGGTACACACCTCTTCCTACACTCCGCAAACCCGTGACGACGAGAAGAAGCTAATGACATTTATTCGCCCATTGCCGTGCAATTTGGAACGGATCCACTCGTTCCGCCACACACAAGGTTGCCATTGTCGCAATGGGATTATGCATTCTGGCAGTTCCAAATCGGTAACGTACACAAATCCGTTTCCTGCGTAGAAAGGTATGCTGGAGCCTATCCGAGGACAAGTCGTCGTTTGCAGGCTGTCCTCGACGGAATTGACCTTGTTATCGATGCGATTGTTAGAACCGTGTACATTTGAACCTCCATTTACGTGATGAGTCGGAGGTACATAAGTAGAATTTTACGTGAATGGAATTCTCAGATAAATGATTTTTTTGTAAATGTAAATGGAATTATCGCCTTTGATATACAGTTTTGTATTCCTTAGCCGAGTGATTAGAGTCCGCGGCCATAAAGCAAAGCCATGCTGAAGGTGTCTGGGTTTGATTCCCGGTCGGTCCAGGATCTTTTCGTAATGGAAATATCCTTGACTTCCCTGCCACACGATATACGAATGCGTAAATGGCAACCTTGGCAAAGAAAGCTCTCAGATGTGCTCATTGAACACTAAGTTGAGAATTTACGTCAATCGAATTTAATTCAATGGAGGCTTCAGTGCACTACCTACTCCAAACGAACGGATCGATCCAATAAAGCGGGAAAAGCGGGAGATGAAGTGGATGGGATAACATTTCATTTCCAAAAATGGCATCGATGGATCGATGACATTTTGTGTCTGCGAGGCTATCGATTTTGATTGAATTACGAGGATTGCCGCCGGCTTTGGTGGCATATTCTCTTCCAGGGCGCGGAACCTTTGGCATTTGCAAGGGCAGGATAATTATATTAATTTGGTTTTGGTTGATTTTCATCAGACGCGCATAGCCTAGAAAGCCGAAGGCGACATTATTTGAAATTGTCTTCAGATTTCAATTAGGCCGCAGCGAATTGATGAATCGAATAGGTTTATTAAAACATTCCGCAAAACAAATTTGTTTTGATACTTGATAAGCCTATTACTCTTTAAAGCAGAAACATCCATTCAAAGGACATCAAATGGTTTTCGCCAGAACAATATTTCACTGAATGAAAGACTTGATTGATTGAAAAAAAAACTCCCAGCCCAACAGTAAGAAGAATTCAATTGTATTTGTCATCATCTTCGCTCAACGTAAGACTGAAGAAGCATTGCTCGTTGTCCTGACGAGTAAGCTGGTACAAGATTTTTCATGCAACTTACCTCGTGACGTTGGATGGTTCATCAGAATCGACAGCGGACACTCGTCGTCGTCCAGAATGTACTCGGAGCCGTCGCTGTTGACCTGCAATAGAATAAATAATCCATGAAATCCCCCTGGCAAATGACATTGTCTTACGATAACTCACTTGAACCAAGCAGTAGTGCAGCGGATCCACCTTGTCCATCCCGTACTTGGCCAGCATTTCGCGAACCACAGCCTGGGCACAGTCCCGTATCGAGAGAAGTAGCGTTTTGTAGGGGACGTCTCGACACAGGCTTTCGCCGTAGATTTTCAACGTTCCACCCGTGTCTGGGCCACCGTCCCGGGATCGAAACTGCTGCAGTTTTTTCTCCAGCTTCTGCTGCCGCCGCCGTCGCATCACCGCTTCCGGGTTGGAGATAGACCGGGTGAAGGACGTTTCCGGGAGTTCTAAAGATGGGAAGGGAAATAACAAAATTGTGAAATGCGTATTCGATTAGACCCAAGGTTTGTCGATAAAGTCGAACGAAGTTTGATTCAAAAGAAAATAGGAGTCTATTTTTGGCATTTTTGATTCACTTCGGAAGTGGGGTTTTTTGAAAAGTACAGAGCTCATATTTGACCACAGTATGCGTCGTATTGGAATGCTTCTTATGGCAAACTTTCAGACAATTCGGCCGAGAAAAACCACCCATGCCAAAGTGAATCATGGAAGTGCCCAAGTAGCATCTGTACCCTATCTTTAGAAGATATGAAATTTTCAACTTCAAGTTTTTGTATATTTTACTGAGTGGGTCTACCTCGTTTGGCATGAAGTCGATTGGCATAATAATCGTTTGGCATAAAATTTGTTTGGCATAATAGTCGTTTGGCATAATTTGAAAAAACATATACTGCAGTGGTACACAGTTAACCAGACACTCGGAGTTCGGTAAAATAAATTACCGGAATATTTCGGTGATATAGAAATTTACTGATGATTCGGTGTTTTATAGCGCGATTACCGATATCTGTAAATTAAAAGTCGAAAGGTCTACGAATTTTCATGAATTTAACGAACACGGTGAAATATTTTACTGATAAACCAGTAAACCAGCCATACTACCGAAATCCGTAAAGCTATTAGCTGAATTTTGCGTAAATCATGTCCCTTATTACCGAGATCGGTAACATGGACAGCGAGAATCGTCAAATCCGCCATATTATGTTTTCGTTAAGCTCTTGTGTTTTGATTGGATGTGTCTAAGTGGTTTTGTGACGATTTTATTAATTCGTGAAGATAATATATGCCAAATAGAAGGAGCAAAGCTAGAAGGTAAGTTTTTTTTTTGAAGAGAAATCATTCGGTGTCTTTATTCACAAGGCAAAACATGTTTTCTTTTTCAGATGCATAGTAGTAAGGTATGACTACTTTCAATCGAACGCTGTTCCATATAAGGCAAACGATTGAAGAGCTCGATTCCTACCGCATGAATATCTGCAATCGTGAAATCATGTCTTGCTTCGCAGAAGGAAACTGTACATCGTAACATGGATATCTGCTGAAGCACGGGCAGATGTATGATTATTGGCCACGCGATACAGATTTACCGGATTACCGCGAGCTTCAACAAGAGGAAGATTATGCCGAACAATGATTTTTCCCAATAAAATAGGGTAATTCGCTAATTGTTGAACGCTACCCAAATGTTGAACGATCTGTACAAACCATGTTAAAACAGGAAATTGAACCATTTACAAACAGTTTCAATAAATTATACAGATTATTTTGTAAGTTAGCTGTACTATTGGACACAATAAATTTAATTAGCACATCAATTTCTGAAACGAAATATTAATTGAAAATTTTTATCGGTTGGTGGAACGAAAATTTCAATTCTCTAAGAAAATAACTTAAGCTGGGGCTGCTATGAAATAAGCTGTGTGGTAAAACATACTACGTATATTGGGTTAAGCACCTATTCACGATATCAGTAAAAGTCTACTTTAGTTATTTTCTAAACATCCGTACAATTTACTCGTATCTATTAATTACATAAAATCATTTTCAATTGCACTTTCGTTTCACGTACATTTTCCATTTGTTGAACACTAGCATAACATAAAAGGCTTGGTTTCATCAACAGTATTGCCAGATTTTTTATTTTCGTACCCACCTATATTGAAATGGAATATTGCATTACACAATATAGTATTGTTTTTTGCTTTAGATATCTGTTGAATAATTATTATAAAAAATCATATAATGGTGTATGTTACAATGGTGAAAAACGCGATTCAGAAAAGTATAATTAATTGCATCCCATTCCCATAGCCATTCTGATTCTTTTTTTTTATTCGAATTTCACTATCTTCACTATGGCATCAATGCCATCACCGTTTGTTTGTTTACACCATGATTGAAATTACGCATCGGCAGCCGATTTATCCGGAGTATAACCTCAATCTCGCGATTGATGCTGTAATGTCGAAAATAATGCACATTAGTAGAAGCCGCTAAAGTCTCTGGAGTGTCGTAGGGGACGATTCACTTCCGTTTCAGCCCAGAGTGGTCAGGGAAAGTGCTTCGCGGACCTAACCCTGGCCTCACAACCGACGAGGAGCGCGAACTTGCAAGTTGAATGAATGCGGGAGTAAAACGATCAACATTTAGCGACAATCGTTCAACATTAGGATAAGATGGGTTATGTATGTGTTCAACAATTGAGTATAGAACTATCTTTTTAAATATATACATATATTTTCAATTAAAAATGGACATTACCGTGCTAAAAATGTTACAGAAATAATGTTAAACAATTGTCTACGGTGTTGAATGCTTTTTTAGCAACCTTTCTATTAAAATTTCCATGAAAATTAAATAACAAAAAAACGTCTATCTTAACCGTTCAACATTTGGCGATTTACCCTATATATTGCGGGGAAATTTAAAAATTTGGATTGCTTCGCGGAAATAACGCGCAGTGAGCAATCCCCGCATAGAGGAAATGAACCATAGTAAGCATTGCGGTTTGGAGCACAATCAAACCCGTTGACAATTTGCACCAAATTTTATGTGAAGTGTGGAATGTGGTTAGACAAACAGCATTCTCTACTTAACAGATTCTACAAAATTGATACTTTGATGGATATGAGTCATGTTTCAGTTTTGTAAATTATGGTCCGCCATGTATATGACTTAAGGCTAAGTAGCCCGTCATTTGTTTTGGCAACAATGATGACTTTTCAGCTTGCATTTCAAAGTGATAAAACTCAGTCTTGATAGTTTATATTGACTTGAAAAAGTATCACTGTACGCGCTGACATGCATTGTGTATGCTGATACATTTTCAGGTGTGTGAGGGCAAAACCAACTTATTTTCTTTGATTCAAAATCGTCAGATGAATTAGCAACAATCATCAACGACGCGTACAAATTTCAATGACGGCCTACTTCGCCTTAACCATGGGCAACAACGTTCGAGACCAAAGTAGTTAGAAACCGCACTTTACATTAGGGATTGTGTCACTATTGCTTTATCAGAACGGTTCCTAAGACAGACTAAAATGAGAGCTAAACATGCGTTTTAGGTACATTAAGCAAATATAGCTGAAGGGCTTGATGATGCAATAAATTTAGGGGATTCAAACTACCGAGATCTCTTTGACCTATGTGACAACGGAGGAATTCATCGAAATCCGTTGAAATCATACATTTCACGATGACAGCAGCCACAATATAAACAGCTTTAATATTCTTCAAAGTCATCTGTGACTATGATGATTTTGGAGGAAATTTGGTGATCAATAGCTCTGGATTTATCAGGAATCATAATTTTTCTTGCAACGCGTAATAAATATGAAATAGAAAATATGTTTTTTTGTCGTTTCTTATAAAGACAAACCCGCCTCCACAATAAAAATACAGTTATTCTGTAAAGTAAATTACAAACCACTCGGTGAACTTTATCGATCAGTCGGTTAATTTGACAGTTGCTGCTCCTGTCCTTATTTTCAGATGTGTCGGTAATTTTTTTCGTTTACCGAATCGATTCCCGACGGTTAAGCTGTTGAGATTCCGGTAAACGAATCACCGAAGTCGGTAAATTTTCCTTAGTGTGTACAGTCATATGCAGGACCATAAGATGCGTCATAAAAAAAAAACCATGTTCCTTTTTTCCAAATCCCTAATATCCCGAACATAATAACCCCGGAAGTCATGTATGATGCAATTCCAAAAAAACTTTGGTTTCCAATGAATGATTAGAAGTATGACCCAAGGAGCGAGACAGCCTACTGATATTGAGCTAGATCATGAGTTGCTTTTGAGCAACTCAACTCGATCGTCGTTATGTGCACATAGCAACCGTAAATGTTGAGTTGTTTGTTTCGAAGTGAAAAGTTTTCGTATGGACTGATACACGAGTTCATTACCCGATATTTTAGCGGTGCCGTGTCATTTATGTGACCATGGCAACGAGTGAATTTGGCACAGCTCAAACGTCAAATTAGTGAACTCGTGCATTGGTCCATCGCGTCGTGTGTCGTGTGCAGCCGATAATCCTTATTAGTGGCCTTTTGCTGAAAACGTTTACTTTCGAGTTCGGTTTTTGCGTCGCCGGTGAGACGTCTATTTTTCTGCCACGCGTTTCGTTTGCTGGGCAGTGCATTTGAAGGCCCAAGCAAGCTAGTTCGGTTTTCGCGTCGCCGGAGTGACGTCTATTTTTCTGCCACGCGTTTTGTTTGCTGGGCAGTGCATTTCAAGACCCAAGCAAGCTAGTTCGGTTTTCGCGTCGCCGGAGTGACGTCTATTTTTCTGCCACGTGTTTTGTTTGCTGGGCAGTGCATTTGAAGGCCCAAGCAAGCTAGTTCGGTTTTTGCGTTGCCGGTGAGACGTCTATTTTTCTGCCACGCGTTTTGTTTGCTGGGCAGTGCATTTGAAGGCCCAAGCAAGCTAGTTCGGTTTTCGCGTCGCCGGAGTGACGTCTATTTTTCTGCCACGCGTTTTGTTTGCTGGGCAGTGCATTTCAAGACCCAAGCAAGCTAGTTCGGTTTTCGCGTCGCCGGAGTGACGTCTATTTTTCTGCCACGTGTTTTGTTTGCTGGGCAGTGCATTTGAAGGCCCAAGCAAGCTAGTTCGGTTTTTGCGTCGCCGGTGAGACGTCTATTTTTCTGCCACGCGTTTTGTTTGCTGGGCAGTGCATTTGAAGGCCCAAGCAAGCTAGTTCGGTTTTCGCGTCGCCGGAGTGACGTCTATTTTTCTGCCACGCGTTTTGTTTGCTGGGCAGTGCATTTCAAGACCCAAGCAAGCTAGTTCGGTTTTCGCGTCGCCGGAGTGACGTCTATTTTTCTGCCACGCGTTTTGTTTGCTGGGCAGTGCATTTCAAGACCCAAGCAAGCTAGTTCGGTTTTCGCGTCGCCGGAGTGACGTCTATTTTTCTGCCACGTGTTTTGTTTGCTGGGCAGTGCATTTGAAGGCCCAAGCAAGCTAGTTCGGTTTTCGCGTCGCCGGAGTGACGTCTATTTTTCTGCCACGCGTTTTGTTTGCTGGGCAGTGCATTTGAAGGCCCAAGCAAGCTAGTTCGGTTTTTGCGTTGCCGGTGAGACGTCTATTTTTCTGCCACGCGTTTTGTTTGCTGGGCAGTGCATTTGAAGGCCCAAGCAAGCTAGTTCGGTTTTCGCGTCGCCGGAGTGACGTCTATTTTTCTGCCACGCGTTTTGTTTGCTGGGCAGTGCATTTCAAGACACAAGCAAGCTAGTTCGGTTTTCGCGTCGCCGGAGTGACGTCTATTTTTCTGCCACGTGTTTTGTTTGCTGGGCAGTGCATTTGAAGGCCCAAGCAAGCTAGTTCGGTTTTTGCGTCGCCAGTGAGACGTCTATTTTTCTGCCACGCGTTTTGTTTGCTGGGCAGTGCATTTGAAGGCCCAAGCAAGCTAGTTCGGTTTTCGCGTCGCCGGAGTGACGTCTATTTTTCTGCCACGCGTTTTGTTTGCTGGGCAGTGCATTTGAAGGCCCAAGCAAGCTAGTTCGGTTTTCGCGTCGCCGGAGTGACGTCTATTTTTCTGCCACGTGTTTTGTTTGCTGGGCAGTGCATTTGAAGGCCCAAGCAAGCTAGTTCGGTTTTCGCGTCGCCGGAGTGACGTCTATTTTTCTGCCACGCGTTTTGTTTGCTGGGCAGTGCATTTGAAGGCCCAAGCAAGCTAGTTCGGTTTTTGCGTTGCCGGTGAGACGTCTATTTTTCTGCCACGCGTTTTGTTTGCTGGGCAGTGCATTTGAAGGCCCAAGCAAGCTAGTTCGGTTTTCGCGTCGCCGGAGTGACGTCTATTTTTCTGCCACGCGTTTTGTTTGCTGGGCAGTGCATTTCAAGACCCAAGCAAGCTAGTTCGGTTTTCGCGTCGCCGGAGTGACGTCTATTTTTCTGCCACGTGTTTTGTTTGCTGGGCAGTGCATTTGAAGGCCCAAGCAAGCTAGTTCGGTTTTTGCGTTGCCGGTGAGACGTCTATTTTTCTGCCACGCGTTTTGTTTGCTGGGCAGTGCATTTGAAGGCCCAAGCAAGCTAGTTCGGTTTTCGCGTCGCCGGAGTGACGTCTATTTTTCTGCCACGCGTTTTGTTTGCTGGGCAGTGCATTTGAAGGCCCAAGCAAGCTAGTTCGGTTTTCGCGTCGCCGGAGTGACGTCTATTTTTCTGCCACGTGTTTTGTTTGCTGGGCAGTGCATTTGAAGGCCCAAGCAAGCTAGTTCGGTTTTCGCGTCGCCGGAGTGACGTCTATTTTTCTGCCACGCGTTTTGTTTGCTGGGCAGTGCATTTCAAGACCCAAGCAAGCTAGTTCGGTTTTCGCGTCGCCGGAGTGACGTCTATTTTTCTGCCACGTGTTTTGTTTGCTGGGCAGTGCATTTGAAGGCCCAAGCAAGCTAGTTCGGTTTTTGCGTTGCCGGTGAGACGTCTATTTTTCTGCCACGCGTTTTGTTTGCTGGGCAGTGCATTTGAAGGCCCAAGCAAGCTAGTTCGGTTTTCGCGTCGCCGGAGTGACGTCTATTTTTCTGCCACGCGTTTTGTTTGCTGGGCAGTGCATTTCAAGAACCAAGCAAGCTAGTTCGGTTTTCGCGTCGCCGGAGTGACGTCTATTTTTCTGCCACGTGTTTTGTTTGCTGGGCAGTGCATTTGAAGGCCCAAGCAAGCTAGTTCGGTTTTTGCGTTGCCGGTGAGACGTCTATTTTTCTGCCACGCGTTTTGTTTGCTGGGCAGTGCATTTGAAGGCCCAAGCAAGCTAGTTCGGTTTTCGCGTCGCCGGAGTGACGTCTATTTTTCTGCCACGCGTTTTGTTTGCTGGGCAGTGCATTTCAAGACCCAAGCAAGCTAGTTCGGTTTTCGCGTCGCCGGAGTGACGTCTATTTTTCTGCCACGTGTTTTGTTTGCTGGGCAGTGCATTTGAAGGCCCAAGCAAGCTAGTTCGGTTTTTGCGTCGCCAGTGAGACGTCTATTTTTCTGCCACGCGTTTTGTTTGCTGGGCAGTGCATTTGAAGGCCCAAGCAAGCTAGTTCGGTTTTCGCGTCGCCGGAGTGACGTCTATTTTTCTGCCACGTGTTTTGTTTGCTGGGCAGTGCATTTGAAGGCCCAAGCAAGCTAGTTCGGTTTTCGCGTCGCCGGAGTGACGTCTATTTTTCTGCCACGCGTTTTGTTTGCTGGGCAGTGCATTTGAAGGCCCAAGCAAGCTAGTTCGGTTTTTGCGTTGCCGGTGAGACGTCTATTTTTCTGCCACGCGTTTTGTTTGCTGGGCAGTGCATTTGAAGGCCCAAGCAAGCTAGTTCGGTTTTCGCGTCGCCGGAGTGACGTCTATTTTTCTGCCACGCGTTTTGTTTGCTGGGCAGTGCATTTCAAGACCCAAGCAAGCTAGTTCGGTTTTCGCGTCGCCGGAGTGACGTCTATTTTTCTGCCACGTGTTTTGTTTGCTGGGCAGTGCATTTGAAGGCCCAAGCAAGCTAGTTCGGTTTTTGCGTCGCCAGTGAGACGTCTATTTTTCTGCCACGCGTTTTGTTTGCTGGGCAGTGCATTTGAAGGCCCAAGCAAGCTAGTTCGGTTTTCGCGTCGCCGGAGTGACGTCTATTTTTCTGCCACGCGTTTTGTTTGCTGGGCAGTGCATTTGAAGGCCCAAGCAAGCTAGTTCGGTTTTCGCGTCGCCGGAGTGACGTCTATTTTTCTGCCACGCGTTTTGTTTGCTGGGCAGTGCATTTCAAGACCCAAGCAAGCTAGTTCGGTTTTCGCGTCGCCGGAGTGACGTCTATTTTTCTGCCACGTGTTTTGTTTGCTGGGCAGTGCATTTGAAGGCCCAAGCAAGCTAGTTCGGTTTTTGCGTTGCCGGTGAGACGTCTATTTTTCTGCCACGCGTTTTGTTTGCTGGGCAGTGCATTTGAAGGCCCAAGCAAGCTAGTTCGGTTTTCGCGTCGCCGGAGTGACGTCTATTTTTCTGCCACGCGTTTTGTTTGCTGGGCAGTGCATTTCAAGACCCAAGCAAGCTAGTTCGGTTTTCGCGTCGCCGGAGTGACGTCTATTTTTCTGCCACGTGTTTTGTTTGCTGGGCAGTGCATTTGAAGGCCCAAGCAAGCTAGTTCGGTTTTTGCGTTGCCGGTGAGACGTCTATTTTTCTGCCACGTGTTTTGTTTGCTGGGCAGTGCATTTGAAGGCCCAAGCAAGCTAGTTCGGTTTTTGCGTCGCCGTGTGCATATCAAGTATGCTGATAAAGTTGCTTATGGCTGCTTAGTCAGGGATGAAGGATCAATTTGGTGAGCTCGTTTCATGCTTTCATTTTTAATGTATATTTTATTGTGAAACACTTTTTAATCATGACAACGATAGAAAAGTCACTTTTATGTATATATTTTTTTAACAAAACATGAATGTTTTTTCACAATAAGTGTCGGCAAAAACTATTGTAATTGTTTAAAAAGTATTCAAATACACATACCTTACCTTTTATCCAACATTTTTCATTACACAAATCGTTTTGAATGGTTCGACACTGAAAGTGTAGACTTACTTTAGGAACACGTTGTCTGTAGTGACTAATAGGTGACTGTTTGAACTAAGGCTGCATGGATCGCATCACTGACCAAGGTGAATCCTGATTATGTAGCTTTTGAACCCTCCCCACTAACAAATTCCTCCCTGTGACAACCATGGAGATGCAGAGGTGATCTCGGTCTCTAGTAACAATGGATGTCACACTAATAATCCCACCTTTCCCCGATGACCGTAAGGACGTGGCCGGCGCCGTTATTGACTTTATAATGCTTGGAGTTCTCGAAAGTGTACATTGAAGATGGAAAGCTATTCCCAAGCTACATCTGTTGGTTCCTTGTGCAACTTCGATTATTCTGGTCAATCACGGAGTAGCAACTACGAATTGTACGGTCATCAATGCTTATGCTTATGCTTATGCTTATGCTTTTTGCTGAAAACGTTTACTTTCAGCTTTGACTAAATATTATGTGAACAATTAGCAAGGATTCTATTGCAATGTATGTATGTTTTCCACATTTTTCAATACATAAAAACAAATGAAGTTAGGCAGGAACATCACTTTGTACTACTAAATTGATAAATCCAAGTGTTGTATTTTTTACCGTTGCGATAATCCAATCCAACTCCTTCCGATAATTGTTGGAAACATATGCAAGATCATGCAGCAAGTCAAATAACTGACAACGGGATATACGATCGTGAGCAGTTTATCCACACCGCTTTGCTTAATAGAAGGAATTTGACCCAATTCAATGTTTTTTTTTTATAATTATGTCAAACGGTTATTATGCCAAAATGGCGATTATGCCAAACTACCGTTATGCCAAATGACATTATGTCAAACAGCTGTTATGCCAAACGACTGTATGCCAAACGGCGTTATACCAAACGGGGTAGACCCTTACTGAGTAGTGTGGGATTTAAAGAAAAATTGCGAAAGGATTCCTAGAATTTAAATGCTTCAAGGCGAAATGGTTGGACGCCACCCTCTGAATACTTGATTTTCCACACTTAAAGCAAACAGTGACTTCAAATGCACCTGATAGGCATAAATTAGCTGATATTTATGAAAATTTTAATTTAGCATAAGCATAGATGACCGTACAATTCGTAGTTGCTACTCCTTGATTGACCAGAACAATCGAAGTTGCAGAGATTTAATGAATAGGACTTGGGATTAGCATACCATTCTCAATTTTCACAAATCGAACTCAAACGTTAAAAGTCAATAACGGCGCCGGCCACGTCCTTACGGTCATCGGGGGAAGGGAAGGCATGTTACTGTGACTACCGTTGTTACTAGAGATCGAGATCACCTCTGCATCTCCACGGTTGTCGTGGAAAGGATATTGGGTTAGTGGTATAAGGTAAAGATCTGGGAGTCACCAATGTTTGGTGATGCGATCTATGGTATTATTACGCCTAACCGGATTCACGAAATAATTCGATAATCACATTTTACGCATCAAGTGTTCATCGCTCGCCCTCGCAAGAGCAAGCGACGCGATCAATAACATCAAACACTAATGAGCGATCGTGGCACTTCTTCACTACGATGCGAACACGACGCGCGACATGATCCTGCCCTCATCGCTCGCCCCCGTGGAAACAAGCGTCAAGGTCGAAGGATCAAACACTACTCTTATGAAATTATTTAATTTCTCCACAATGTTTAACTGTTAGCTGTTGGGTTTGCTGATAAAATTATTTATTTAATCTTGTTTAGTATTGTTTTTACGTAAAAGTATAGAACAACATTTTGATTCAAATGCCAAACACTGTGTTCATCCTGTCTCATATTCCGAACACCTTGATTCCAATTCCGAACAGCACAAGTGAGTCGTATTCAAATGAATAATCTGAGCTAGTTCTGGTTTCGAATCAGAGAATCATCACTACTCCCGAGGTATAAAATAGATTGGAAGACGTTTAAAATTGAATTGCAACTGACTGCCATTTGCTGGGAATTTGATGATATATTTCAGCGAAACATTTCAACCAAATCGTCATACAAAAAACCGAGTTTTCGGAATAATATAGTCTGTTCGGATTTTGAGACAAAACGGTTCAGGGTACAATTTGCGAGAGAAATCATGTTACAAAGTCATGTCATTCAGGAAGCAAACAAATTGACTGGATCTGTTAAAATTAGTGGGATTACACTTTGCAAACGGCATTGAGAATGCTCATCACTCATAACTGTGGTATATTACCCCTTCTACTCATTCGATATTTGTTATGTATCCTGAATTCTGGCTATCAGCCAGTGAAGACAGACGATCAGCTTCCACGGACCCATCTTGTTGAGTTCAGCTCAGATACCAACCTTACAAGCTGCTTTATGGTTTTTGAGCTGTTGAATGGTCTGTGTTCAGACAGATCGGACTAGATGATATTTTGGCGTTCTAACGATATGTTAAGGATTCCATAAATTCTTATTATTCTAAAGTAATTTTGATACAGATGTAACATGAAATAGATAAGCAAATACAGCAAATAATGCAAATATTTTGATAAGGTACCGTGGGGCAAGTGGGTAATGGAATTCGCATAGTTGAGATTCTTCAAATTCTAGAGACTTTAAATTGAAACAAATGAGGTCGTGTATATTTTTTAGCTTGACTCCCACCAAATATAAGCAGCATGCTGAAATTGATTTTTATGAAAAATTAAAGCAAAAAATACAGAAAAAGTTTTTGAAAAATGTCCTCCTTACTCCTGCCCCAAAAGTGGGGCAAGTGAAAAGTTTACCGTTTTGAATAATAAATTCAAAAATAAACAGTTATATCCACGATTTCTATAAGCTTTAATATTTGTTAAGGCTTCCCAATGAACAATAACATAAGTAATATGTAAACAAAGAAAATGGTATTCTTTTCACTTGAATTTTCTTCTGTTCAGTTATGTTAGTTGAAATGATTCGACAACATTTTAACTGCAACATTTCCAATGTTAGTTCTTACATAATAGGACAGCAATCGCATTCCCACCGCTCGTTATTTGTTTTTGAGAAAGTCGGATATGACGTCGGATAACTCTTTGGGAGAAATCAAACGGAATCCTTCAATAACGTATTTAGAATCGTTTATATGTGGATAGACCTATATCCCATTTTTATGTTTTGAACTAGCTTTACATAGACATTCCACGAGATTTCCATGTGTTCTCTAATATTGCAACTTTTCAGTCAACGTCTTCATTTTAATTGGCTGCACGAAGTAGACATATTAATATTGTAATGTTTGACAACATCTTTTAGAGAAGTTCCATGATTTCTAATAGCTTTTAACGCTTGAGTATAGTGTTTCTTGAATTATCAGCACGTTATGTTTTTCTATGATAATTGCGAAACATGTTTACTTATGGCGACTTAAAGAGAAAACACAAATTCAATCTCTAATGATAAACTTTTCACTTGTCCCACCTGATAAGAAAATTGACGGTGTTTAAATTTAGTTATTTTTAGGTCTACGTCGAATTAATTCTAAAACTTTTTTTATTGCAGTTTGAAACTGTCACAGAGGACAACTAAGAAGTGGTACAGGAAATTATTTTCCGCAACTTTTTTCCACTGAAAATGTAAAAATAAGATTGTACGCTGCCAACTTGTTACGGAGTAACAGTTGACAGGTTAACAATGTTTCGCTCTATTATGCAATAATGGCTGAAAAATCTCAGAAATATCTTACCTATAGTAATGTTCTTAATGGCCTCAAAGGTTTACGCATGAGTTCAAAACGTTATTTCACATATTCAGTGAAATATATCAATTGTTTTCACTTACCCCATTTACCCACATGCCCCGCGGTACCTTATTTTGAATATCTGAGGTACGTTTTTCTGAAACTATTAAAAAACACTTGGTCCAGTCAATCTGAACACCGACCAAATAACATTCGTAATATCTATTGACGTAGACAGGATTTCCATCAGAGGAGGCGAACGATTTTAAAAATATATCAACGAATATCATGCGATCATTACACACAACTTCTTTACCCTTTTTGCATGAAACGTTGAACTTTGAAGGTCAAAATTTTTTCGGGAAATTCCTGATTAAGGCAATGTAATATTTGGAGATGTTCCTAGTGAAATTCCTGATCGAATCTGTGAAAAATCTTAGGAATAATTCCTACAGAACTCCTTTGATAATCTTTGCAGCTTCTGATCAAATTGCTCACAATGATAAAAAAATAGTAATTTTGTGTAAATTCTGCAAAAACTACAGAAGAAACTTAGTGGAATTTCTGAAATGATCTTTGAAAGAGTTTTGGGGAAGATCTAAGAGGCATTCGTGAACAATTTTTTTGAGTCTAAGGTTGGATTTCATAGAGAATATATAAAAAATGAAGAATTGGAGCTTTCTGAGGAATCCTAGAAAGCGTACATGAAGTAATTATTGAATCTCAAGCAGTTTATAAAGGAATATCTTGAATTTAGTAAGAAATTAAATAAAGAAACACTAAAGTGATTCCTAAAAGTATATAATACGCTGGGTATTTCTTCCGACTGAGCTCGAGAGGAAACGTGTGAAAATTTTTGTTTAAAATGTGCAGAAGAATTTTCGATGGCCTAAGATCCATCTTAGGCGATTAATCAGAGGATTTCCTATAAACTTTCCTGTAAGTTTTTTGTTAGAACCCAAACAAAAACCTGGAGTTATTGCTGAAGACTTATAAAGGAAATTCGAAGTATGCCAAGAAACAGTTTTTGGAATAAACCTTGAAGTGATTATTTAAGAAATCTTTGAGGAATCCAAAGAAAAAAAACTAGGAAAATCTGAGGAGGCACTCCTGAGAAATATATGGACCTACATATTTCTAAATTCAATTTTTTAACATATTCTTCGCTGAATTCTTGGAAGAATTTGATTTAGGATAACTTGGCACATTGTTGATGGTTCAAATTCAAGATGTATTGAAGGCTGTTAATAGATTCGTCAAATGATATCTGGTGAGATCTCGAAACTCCTAATTGTTTGATAAAGTTTAAGAATTTTTTAAGAATTTAATCAGGACGCATTTAGTTTTGAAATATGAATGCTGAAGGCAACTTCTGAGAAATTCACCCATAAGCTCAATGTCCGTGGCAGAATCGTATACATCGGCCAGGGAGTGGCAAGGTGAAGCCGAATTCTCTTAATGATTTCTGGAAAGATCTTTGACAGTCTGATTTTAAGAACGATTCTTAGATTTATTATTTATTATTTGATAGGTACGAAATTCTGAGAAATGTGAATGCTGAAAACATTCTTTGGAAAATTAAAACGAAATATTTTCCTTTATAGCATACAAGTCGATTTTAATTTTTTTCCGCTTGCCAGGGAGGGAGGCAACGGCCCTCCTCCTGATCCCTTCTGGCTATGCCCATGGTAATAGCCCTCAAAGTAATTTATTGTCGTCCGCGGAACTGACGTATACATTCTTGACTCTCAACGCTTGCTCTTACAACGCAACTGCTGCATTCACCTTTCGATCATTCGTATTCCAGTACTTCGTAGATCGCTGGGCGAAGCTTTTACGGAATGTATTGAGCTTCTGATAGATCTTGTGTGATAAAAATTTAAATCTTGAAGCCATATTTAAATGTTATGAGCTAGCCTATGACCCATTCAGTTCATTAGTGACCATTGCTAAATCACGTTTCCAATGATTCGATTCCCCAAGCTATAACAGTAATTCCTGGAGCATGCAAGTACCTCTTCAAGGAAGCAAGAAGACCTCGTAAAATAAAATTAGGAATTATAAGGAAAAGCAGTAAATTTCGAGAAGGGATTCCCGGAGAAATTTGATGAATTTGAAACACATTTGGGCATTCCCAAATGCTGGGGTGTCCGAAAGCGAAATTTGCTCACCTATGTTGTACAAAATACAACAGCGTGACTACTACAAGTGTTAGAGATTCCTTCAGTGATTTTTCTAATAATTTCTCTAAGAACACTCACTGACATTGTTACAGGCAGCTAGAAAGTTTGCTTAAGTAAAAAAAAACACCCTAAATTGATGAACCCTCCATTATTTCAAAGGTTCATCTGAGAAATTTCTTAAGAGATTAGGAAAACTTAAGGAAATACAACTCTTTCCAAAGTTCTACTGAGTAGTAACAACCCTGAGCTCTCCGTAATTCCGCTAATTCTCCAGAATTACTTTTAAAACTCCTTCGATGACTCTTTCAGGATCGCTCTGAAAAGTTCTTGAGTTTTCTTCCTCATTAATATACAGACTCCATTAGGATTTTTAGAATTGGTTGATGCAGTTATGTATCTAGTGCTCTTGCTAGATAAACATTTAACTTTCGAAAATCACATTGAGGGCATTAAATGTAACAAATATGTAAAATGTCTTTATTCACTTATTAATAGAAAACCAAAACTTTGCCTTGAGAACAAGCTTTTGATCTTCAAAAAAATTTACAGGCCAGCCATGTTGCACGCTGTACCAATATGGATTAGTTATTGTAGTACCTGGAAGAAAGCTCTGCAGAGGATTCAAAATACAATTTTGAAAATGATTCTGAAGCTCCCTCCGTCGTATAGTACTAATGAGTTACATAGATTATCCATTGTTGAAATATTGGAACGAATGTCGAATATTTTTTTTTAATAATTTTAGACAAAAATCGTTGCAATTTTCTATTATCACGATTAATGCTTTATATATTTAGGTTGAGTAAGGTTACGGTAATTGAAAATAATCTTAATAAAAACATAATTAAATCTAATTTTTAAACTAGAGTGTCTTCAGAAACTGTTGTAAAAATGCCTCAAAAAATCCCATCCATTGGATAAATTTAGCACATTGACGATTAATCTAAAAACTTTTCAAATCAGCTCGCAATAAAGAAAAATGAAAATTTCACCAATTAAACATCGCCACAGTCTCAGAAGGATTATCTGTTCCTGGAATCAATCCACAAACCTATTCAACAAGTTCTTCTGCACGGATTTTCAGCAATCACCCACCACTCACCGCAACGCGTCTTTGCGGTGAGATTAACGGTTCAATGAGACTACTTCAATGGATCAGAATTACATCTCGTCTGGGAAGACAGAAGCACGCAACATGAACTTCCAAAAGCGAGCGTTTAATTAATTCCGGGAAGCTCTTTTATTCGGATCACACCCACCACCACCCAGCACACCCTCTACTTACCGGTGTACAATTTCTCGGCGACGTGATTCTCCGAATCGGCACCCCCCGCCGATTGCATCTTGGAGAGCTTTTCCTTCTTCTTCTGTTCTTTCTTCTCCCGCTTCGACAGCTTCCGCTTGAAACTTGGCTGCTGATCGGTGATGCTGTCAAGGGTCTGTAAAGATTGCGGAAATTGAAATGATCCTGCCGATGATGCCATGTACAGTGGTGGTCGAATTTATTTAGCCGTATTTTATTTTGTTTATGAAAAGAGTCAGGAATTATTTTTTTGCAATTTCTCATAGTAATAGGCTGTTTTTCCTCACGCCAATTTGTCATGAGACGGCCTACTTTCCTGCACTGAAGTATGCAGTGCGGAAATAGTCATTAAGTAACTGAAACCAGTGCTGTAATGATTCGTTACGCAACTGTTTTGAATTGTGTAATGAATCATAACACAACAATTTTCCAGAAATTGTAAAATAATGGTGAATGCATTCTGATACCCTCAAGTGGTTTTCTACGAAATTTCAAAAAATGTTGTACGCAGCTAGTAGCAGAACTCGATTTTTACAGCACTCGTCGTAATTATAGTACTCGGCAAGCCTCGTAGGATAAATTTACGACTCGTGCTGCAAAAATCATCATTCTGCAGTTCCGTAAACTACTATTACTGATTACAGATGCGATGTTTTTCTTCGCTTGCTTTGATCGTGATTTGAAATTGAATTATACAACGCCTGGTTATTATAATAGTAACCACGACTAATATTTTCAAACAATTAATCTCTTGGAATCTTCCGACTCATTAAAAAAAAAAAAAGATCGACCACTGTAAACGTTGGGGTTGGGTGAGTGTGATTCTTACGTTGGTTTTCTGGGCGCAATTTTTCAGCAGGAAGCGACCCTCCCGGTCGTCGTTGTGCCAGTTGAGCTGCACCAGCAGCGGTTTTTCGTCCGGGTTGAGCTTCCGCTCCTCGCCGTTGGCATGCACCACATACAGCGCATAGTTCGGCAGGGACAGCATTCGCATGTCCGGCCGGAATTTCTCGATGAGCGTTTCTGGGGAAAAATAATAAAAAAAAAATGAATCTGATTCAGCACAGGATTTTCACAGCAATGACAAGCTTACCAATCACATCGGACACGGTGGCATCGGACGCCACCCGGATACATTTGGTGGCTACCTTCTGACCTTCATCTTGGAAGTAGAATCGCATCACACCGTGGAACTCCAAGTTCTGAAAGCATACCACAAGAGGGGTGAAAATGCAATGATTGAAACAATTTCCCACAGGGGGTTTTCTCTGTGACCGGTCGTCGCGGTTCGGTCGCTTGGTTAGTTCACAGTGGGGAATGATGGACCCGAAACTGCACCTAATTCATGCGGCTGATTATGATTCTCGAAAACATTATGTGGAAACGTTAAGAATCTCTTTGAAGCAGAGTAGAATCAGATTTTTTAGAAACGTGGGATACATAAATTTGAAATCGCATTTGAAAAAGAATGGATAATATGCTTCTAAATTACTCTTAAAATACACGGTGAATATTCATTTTCATTTTATTGAATTTTGTAGTGAAATAGTTTTACTAACGAAACACATAATTTTCAAATGTTGAGCTAGATGGAAAACATCTACTTAAAATTCCAGGTAGCTTCTAAGTGAAGATTTTTCTCAGTGCAGAGAAATAGACCTTTAAGGAAAAACGGGGCAAATCGTGCACTTTTATACGATTCCAGTGAACGAAAATATTGCCATTCGATTTCTTGATATTTTACCATGGAACATAACGATTACATGAATTAGATACCCGCTTTGGGTCCATTTCGTCCCACCGTGACCGGTGGCCGCACATACCTCGTTGGGCTCCGAGAGGGCAAAAATATCCAACCGAACCGTGTTCCATTGCTGGATAACGGAACGAAGCGTTTCGCGGTCGAGCATTCGTTTTTCGTTCACTGACATTGCCGCACCGGCGAGGAAAGCATCAGTTCAGAGTTCCGTCAGGGGGCGCATTTGGACCTCGTGCCGGCGGGGCAGCAGGGGTAAACAGGCAGGCAGACAGGCAGTGCAGACTAATTGCTCGCGGATGATTGCTTCGAAAGGGGGGAGCGCGGTCCGGCGCTGGCGAGCAGAATGAGATTATCTTGGCTGTTAGTTATCCCTTCAGGTCTGGCTACGCAATCTGGGTTGGCGTGTGAGGGTCTGAAAATAAAGAACAGAGAAAAAAGGGGGAAAGATTAGAGCGGTTATGAACGATCGCGCGACTGGTAATTGCGTTTATTAAGATCAATTAGACAGTTGGGTGGAAATATGTGGGCAGGGTTGGTAGCGGACAGACAGTAAAATAATAATGACTAAAATAAATAGTGACGTAAAAGTGACTTTTTAACTACAAATATTCCAACGGCAGAATTTTATTTAATGGGTACTCTTCAGGATATTATTCAATTTAATACCCTGATAGCCCTACTTGTTTTTCCTCTTCTAGAAACCCTTCTACGATTGATTTGATTTTACCCGGCTCTAGTCACCTTTGTAGAAAACTGTTTACTCATGTTGATTTTGATTCTGATCATGTCCCTGTTACATTTCAAGTATCCCATTCTCAGTCCTATCAGCTCCACTTTCAATTAATTTCGAGCCGACTGGAATATATATGAAATGTATGTCGACTCTAATCTTGATGTTAACATTTCTTTACAAACAAAACTTGATATTGACAATGCTCTAGAAACTTTAACAAATTCCATTGTTGAAGCAAGGGACATTGCAATTCCTAAATGTGCAGTAAAATTTGAACCCGAGATTATAGACGATGATTTTAAACTCTTGATCTGTCTAAAAAACGTGAGGAGAAGGCAATTTCGACGCGATCCTGCTATGAAAACTATATGGCAGGATTTTCAGAAAGAAATTAAAAAACGATTTTCACAATTAAGCAACAAAAATTTTGAAAATAAATTTGGTCAATTGGACCATGGCTGTAAAACTTTTTGGAAATTATCTAAAATTTTGAAAAAAAAACCTCAGAAGTCAATGCCGGCATTGAAATAACAAAACAAATTATTACTAGCTAATTACGAAAAAGCTCAAAAACTTGCCATGCAGTTTGACAGCGCGTACAATTTTAATTTAGGACTTACTAATCCAATAGAAAAACAAGTTACTCAGGACTTCAAACACATTCTCAATCAAAATAACGATTTCGGAAATTCATGATGCACAAATATGACAGCTTCTGGCAATGATAGATTTTTTACATCCTCGCTTAGAAACTTCTAGAAAGTAGCTTAGCATTCTTGGTTGATATATTTAACAGAGGTTTTCAATTATTTTCTTGACAAATGGAAAATGCCAAGGTTGTACCAATTAAAAACAGATAAAAATCTTCTAAATTATCAAATCAGTTTCAGTAAACTTTTTGATATTTTGTGCTTCACTCAAAAGTGTCTCGCCATCAACCCTGTACTGTGTGTGTGATTGGTTGCTGGCAGGCTTGGTGCGGGAGCGCTTTTAGCCGGTTATTGCATAGCAGCCGTGTAGTGAATTGGATTACCAGTTGATCTGTTTTAAACGAGTGACCGTGACTGAAGCGATGATTCCGTTGATTGTTTTATTAAGAGTGATTATTGCTGCTGGATATTGTTTTGGGGGTTTGCTGACTTACTGACTCACTTAGGTACCGAGCATTTCCAACTCAATTAGCGAACAAAAGTGGGTCATGTTCCTACCTACAATTATTGCATAATTTAAGATAAAACTTTTCATTGGTACCAATATGTAAAATTTTCGTCAATAATTCAAATTTTATGCTTTTCTATACTTTTTAATCCATGTTGTTCAAACTAGAAGACATCTTGGGAACGGCGAGAGAAATTGGATTAGATGTTGAAAAGGGCATACCATATATGAAAAAGTGTTGGCGATCATTTTGATAAACAAAAAAGTTTGGATATTTTTTTTAGTTCGGATCCAGGTTTCAAATAAAGTTTAGTAAGAACTGCTATTTGTATGTTATTAGCCAACAGAAAATTAAACCTTTTATCGTCCTTAGCATTCAAGAAACGAGCATTCTAATTTCAAATGTTAAAAAACTTATTAGGATCCATTACGGATGCATTATCCAATGACCATTTCACTGCTATTAATTCGGAGTTTATGAATTAAGAATTTATAGTAGCTCTTCTTGAATGGCTTGTATCCGAAATATAAAGTTCTAGCCCATGACTTGCTTCTATTCGCTTCGAACACGAATTATTTAGGCTTTAGGATTTGATAATACTTCATATCTTTTGTAATTCGGTGATATGATTTGTATTGGCAATTGACTGTTCAGAAATATTTAAAATTACTGGAGATTTCATTTTGTGTTTTACATGGTGTGCCCCGACTAGGAGCCCCGCGATCTATATGGATTATTGGGTACATCTCAGCGATGGCTCAGCCGATTTTCGAAATTCTTCCACGTATCTCATATCCATATCCGCATGTTTTGTACGAATTAAAGAAACTACTTCTTGGGGTGTTCAAATTTCCCCTAGAGCAATTAGACCAATACCATTTTTTTGTTAACCGAAACTGCATGAACATTGATTTGATCTTATCGAAAAAGATACTTCCTTATGTTTATTAGATTGAAATAATTATGAATAGTAAGAAGAATAATACATGTATTTGAAAAACAATATTTCTAGCATCCCTAACGAAGAAAATTTCGGTAGGTCGCTGATTCCGACAAACAATCCTCTAGTGTTTTGGATATGTATGCTAGAAGTTTGGTATCTTCGACAAAGTATTTTGAAATAAGTTGCACTACATTTTGAACCCTTTGGATTTGATCTAGATGACTTGTAACTGATCTAGATATTTTTTTTCTTTTTCATAAACGTCTTAGTTCACAACTTCCTTCTGCGATGCTATTCAATTAGACATTTTTGGCATTTTTTCGATATAGATTTGCTTGTTTAAGTGCAGCGAACATGTTTGAGCAGGAATTTAATTTTTTGATAACACTCAAAATGACTCTATGACACTACCCCGAACGCCACTACCCCGAATGGGTCATTACCCTGAACGCCATTACCCCGAAAGTATAATATTTTGAGATGGATTATTGTGGAGTATTGTGATGTGGAATTTCGATCGATAGGATAATATTCGTAGGAAACCCAAATAGGCATAGCCCTTAACGCACAGTAAGATCATCCTGAAGGAGACAGATGCAAATCCGACGATCAAGGGCATAGAGTATATTTGTGCTTGCTTCTCAACATACTCATGTTAAATGATTGATTGACTAAGCTAACTAAATTAATAACTGTGGAAGTGTAGAAGTGCTCGTGAAAATATTTGACTGAGTATCAAGTTTTGATACAGCGGAGATGTAACTTCTTCTTCCTGGCGTTACGTTATATCTATATTACGTTATATTAGCACTTCCACAAATATTAACTGAGAGCTTTTTTGTCTATTGATCATTGAAAATGATCTGTATAAGGTACCACGGGGCAAGTGAGAATCCGGGGTAAGTGGGGCGTTTCGTCATAGCTCAACAAGTTAAAGTTTTTCATAGGGGGTTTCTTCTAGAAAGTTGAAGATACAATGACAAGGAATGTATTTAGTACTAAACATATTGTTATTTTTATTACCATGTGGTTCATGTAACAGTTGTCAGTTCAGCGCCATTTTCAACTTGCATGATAAATTGTGACACGTTTCACGTCTTGCATTGACTCTCAAAAAATAAATGTGTTTTAAATCGAATTTCCAACAGTAAGCTATATTTTTAAATATTATTACAAGCTGCTAACGATAAACCAGTATTTTGTTTTCATTTCATATGAAATTTTCGATGGTCTATCTTACCCCAAAATATATTTGTACCTGGGGTAAGTGGGACCTATCAAAACAAAAACCAGAATCAAAACTTTCCGTACACGTTTCATACATTTTCCTAGAGAGTAGCACTTAAACATTCAAACAAATGATTTTTATAAAAAATACGTAATTTTATGCAATTAGAGGGAGAAGAAAAGTGTTATTATTCTTTATTATTTAATTTATTTCTTATTTTTGAAATACGACTTTAAAATTGAACAAACACACAGCTGAAATTTGAAATGCATCATGATAACGATTACTTTTATATTTTATTTGAACTTTATTTGTTATTTCTACCAAATTAAGTAGTGATGGAAAACAATTCCATCCCATAAGGTGTTTTTGTGCCATGCATATAAATAATAACAAAACATATTTATAATTTCGTCAATTATTGATTGTTTATGTGCTACATTTTAATTAACTAATAAATGATATATTTTGAACATATTTACGCATTTATTGAGGAATTTTCAGTTAATATTAAATGTGAGGTAACATACTATTAAACAAAGGGTTTCTTCCTAAAACGTAACGTATTTTATGGTTGATCCCTTATGTACATCAAATATGTACTTAAAATTAAAAATCTATGACTTATCAATCCTATTATTGTAATGCTTGACTTATTGATGTGGATTGACGCATGAAACTAAATGTGTCCCACTTGCCCCGTTTAGCGAGGCAACTGCGTCCAATGGCTCATTCTAAAACTTTCTTCCAAGGTTTTCACAATTTCAAAATTATTCGATTAGTTTCATGCACACACCAGCAAACATGTTGCCAATACGTGATTGTGTTGTTGGATTTGAAAAATATTGACATTTGAAAATGTTATTGAACAATTTGTTGGAACTATCGTTTTTTTCGTTCCCACTTGCCCCGCGGTACCTTATGTAAAACAACCAACAAAAAATTTAGGTCCGATTTTCTGCACCGTTACTTGCCAGCTTACATTACAGATGCATACATACAAACCATGATCAGTCCAATTTTATTGCCCATAAAAAAAAACTATGCTGAATTCTGAACTATTCGGGGTAGTGGCGTTCAGAGTAGTGGCATTCGGCGGGTAGTGGAGTTTGGGGTAATGGAATGAAGCTCTCAAAATTTATATTACTGGAAACAACTAAGAAATACCTTTTTTCTTAGCTGATTGCCTATGTACCTAAATATAAAGCAATGACATGGTGATCCAAAATTTATTTCTCTGCTCAAACATGTTCACTGGACACGTACAATCCAGTTGATGCCGAAAAAACTACATGTCATCGCTTTGAAATTTTTTTTACAGTCAAACATTTAAAAAATATTATGTTTTATAATTTCTTTATCAAAGTAAGTTTTTAGTGTAGTCTTGAATTTCTATTTCTACTCAAAAATGTTCTCTTGACTACTGCTTTCAAATTTATGTAAAAAAAACCTACATGTCAGTGCTTCAAATTTTGGTTGATAGGCAAACAGTTAAGAAAAAAGTATATCTTTAGTACTTTTCAGATATTGAATTTTCGAGTGTTATCGAAATGATGAAAATTTATATTTCTGGTCCAACAGCAATTCTAAAAGCAAATGAAAAAAAATGTAAAAAAAATCTCATTAACCCTTCAGTCGTCGCGCGGTTTGCCACCGTCAGAACCACCACACTGATGCTGTGTACGATAAACGAGGTTTTTCCACCACTGTTGTACAAAATACAACAGCGCGACGACTGAAGTGTTAAACAACATGACAGAGGGAATTTATCTTCGACGTCCCTAATAAGAGTTAAAACTGATCTAGATCAGTTTATCTAGGTCAAATCCAAAGGGACCAAAGTGTAGTACAACTTATTCCAAAATACTTTGTCGAATATTCCAAACCTTTAGCATGCATATCCAGAGCACTAGAGGTTTTGGCATGGGAAATTCGCGATCTACACTAATCTGCCCCATTAGGGATGCTCGATTTTTTTTCTGCTTCACATATCCTATATGTCTAGTTTTCTAGGGTCATTCGGATAGCAATAAAATTCGATACGATGCTCATGTTGCTCCAATGTGCAAAAAAACATTTGTATTGGTTTAATTGCTCTAGGGGAAATTTGAACACCCCTAAGAGCCCGTTCTGAACTATAGAATATGGACATGAGATACGTGAAAGAATTTCAAAAATCGGTTGGACTGCTGATGAGACATGGCTGATTGCTTTTAAGGTACAACTGATATTTGATTCCGGGGCTCCTAGTGTTAACATTGTTTTCGTTTCTGAACATATGTTTTGAATCATTGTTTGTAGTTAAGATTTGGTCACCATTTTAATAATTTTAGTCACTACTAGTGGTCCCGGCAAACTTCGTCTTGCCATCAAGTAGGCTGTTGAAAAACGCTTTTGACCGTCCCATATAAAATTACAGTTTCGTTCGCGCTTGTTTTTTCAACTTTCCCGGTGAATATCCTGGGATTTTTATACACACAAACACGTTGGAACCCTTGACAAACAAAACTAAGAAAGAATTATTTAAATCCGTTGACCCGTTCGTAAGCCATTTCGTGACATTCCATCATTCCATTTTTATTTATATAGATTATTTTGCTGTCTGGCCCGCTGCCCACATATGTCCATCCAACTTAAGAAAGAGAATTCTCAAAGGGATTCCACCAGAGATTCCTCCTGCTGTTTCTTCAAGGAATGCCTCACTTTTTCCAGAAACTCCTTCAAGGATTTGTTTACGACGGTTTCTCAAGAAATTTGTGTTGACAAATTCCCCAAAAAATAATTCAGAGATTATTTTCAAAAACACTTCCAAGCATTTCAGTAGTTCCTGCAAAAATGTCATCCAGACATAGTTCAGACACCAGAAATTTATCTACGTACTCCTCCAGAGACCTATCCGAGAGCTCCACCTGGAATTCCTCCAGAGTTACACCAGGGATTCTACCAAGAATTCACAAATAACTCTACTAGGGATTCCTCAAGAGAATCCTGCTGTGATTTTTGAAGGTATTTGTCCATCGATTCCCTCAGGAATTTCTCCCCAGAGGTTTCCCAGAGGTCCCTTGCAGAATTCTTCCAGAGAATACTCCATCCATTCATTCGGGAATTCTTACGAAAATTCCCAACGAGATTTCTATAGGGATTCATCAAGGCTTGCTCCAGGGATTCCTCATGCAGGAGTCTCGAAGGATATCTCCACAGTATTTTTTAAGAAAAGCCTTCAGGTACTCCTGAACTCCTTGTATGATTCCAGTATTTTTTTATTCAAAGCTCTCATCTCGACATTTTTTAGATATTTTCCAGAAATTTCTCAGAAATTCCTTCAAGAGATTTCTAAACGAATTTCTCTAGTAGCATTCCCTCAGGTAATGATTCAGGTAATGAAAACTTCTACAGGGATTACAGAACATTCTACTTACTCCTAAAAGGATTTATCGAAATAATTCTGGAATATTTTTGAAAATTTACTCCAATGTTGCTTGAAGGATTTCTTCAAAGCTTTCAGATATTTTCCACAAATTTATTTAAGGATACATGCAGAGTTTTCCCCAGAAATTTCTCCACAGATTCAACAACAAAATCTTCCGAAGATTTACAAAGAGATTCGTTCAGAGTTCTACGAAGGATTCCATTAGGGTTCTATCAAGGATTTTTTTAGGAATTCCTTCTGCAATTTATCCAGGAACTTCTCTAGGAAATCCTTCAGGAATTTTCCAAAGAATTTCTCTAGAAAAAAATCGCCGCCAAATAATTCGGAGATTCTTTTAAAAACTCCTGCAAGGATTTGAGTAATTCTTTCAAAGATTTGACCTTGGCATAATTCGAATACTTTCCAGAAATATCCCAAGGATTCATCTAGAGACTGCTTCCCGAACTCTTCCACCGATTTCTCCAGAGATTTTTCCAAGAAATTACAAAAAGGGTCCTGCAATTTCTCGAAGGATTCATCCACAAAATTCCTTCAGCAATTCGTCTAGAAATTTTTTCAGCGATTTTTCATGGAATTGCTTTGGGCAAAGTTCACCGTTCAATGATTCAAAGATTTTTTCGAAAATTCTTACAGGGATTTCATAGATTTTACATCGATATAATTAAGATATTTTCCCGAAAATTCTCCAAGGGTTTTTTTCGAGAATACCCCCTGGAATTCCTCAAGAATTTCACCAGGGATTCTTCCAAGGCTTACTTCTTCAATTTGTCCAGGGATTTTGGAAAATAAACTTCCAGGGATTAGTCCTGTATTTTTTCCAGTGATTCCCTCGAAAATTTCTCCAAAATCCACTTCAAATGTATCTAGAAGATTTTTTTCTAAGAACATTTTGCCAATAAAGGAAATATATTTTCGAGAAATTCTCCGGGTATTCTAATAATTCCTTCAAGAATTCACCAAGAAATAATTTGGATATAACCCTTCCGGAATTCCTCTCCGGAATGTCTCAACGGGTTCTTCCAGAGACTTCTCCATAAAATTTCTCCAAGAATTCCCCCAAGAATCCTATCTGCTATTTCTCTGTTTTGCAATTGCTTTAAAGAATTTCTCAAAAGGATTCTTCTAGGAATTTGTCCAAGCATTCCCTCTCAGGAATTCCACCAAGAGCTCCTTCAGAGATTTCCAAACGAATTTATCTAGTAGCATTTCCTCAGGTAATATTTCAGAGATATTTTTGAAAATCTCCTCAGGGATTACAGTACTTTTTCCTTACTACTAAACGGATTTCTCGAAATAATTCAGGCATTATAGTAATTCCTTCCTAAGATTTCACCTGGACAAATATCTGAATTCAATTTCAAGAAATTTCTTCAAGGATTCCTCCGAGAATTCTCAATGGGATTCCTCCAGAAATTCTTTCTGAAAATTTTCTACAGATTCCTCCAGGAATTTTTTTCAGGAATTTATCCTAGGATTTGCTCAAGAATTACTCCAGAAGCGCCTTCAGGGAGTTCGCAACGAATTTCTTTGAGAACGTTGAAATGTGATTCTAAGATTTTTTTTTCGAAAACTCGTCCAGAGAATGCCTTGAATCCTTCAGAAAAATTTTTCAAAAATTTCACCATTAAATATTTTAGATATTTCGAAAAGGGTACAACTAAAACTTTACCAAGAATTCTCCAGGGATTCTTTCAAGATTTCCCAAAGGGACTCCCCAGGGTCCCAGCATTTTTTCGAGGATTCCTCCACAGAATTTCTTTCAATCCTTCAGGAATGTTTCAAGGAATTGCTCTAGGGAAATTTCGCAGCTAAATATTTAGGAGATTTTTTTTTCGAACTGTTGGAGTTACAGTGATTTCTCCTTAGATGTCACCTTGACATTTTCCAGAATTTTTTTTTAAGGAATCCTACAGAGACTCTTCCAGGGGTTTATCCGAGATCTCTGGATTTTTCCAAGGATTCCCTCAGGAGTTCTGGCTCCATAAGCTGCCAAATGTATTGCTCACAGAAATTCTCTAAGATCATTTTGACAAGAAGTAAGATATATTTTCGAGAACTTTCAGTTTTTCTTTCGAGGATTTCTTCAAAGATTTCACCAAGAAAGAAATTCAGATATTTTCCTGAAATCCCTCCAGGAATACCTCCGGAGACTCCTCCGAGAATTACCGCCGGAATTTCTCCCAGAGTTTCACCAGTAATCCCGCCGGTGATTCCCTTAGTAAACACTACTCATTTTCTCCAGAAAATTTCTTCAATGGTTCCTCCAGAGAACGGTCTTGTTCAGAGTTCCTCAATGGTTTTTTTTCAGGAATTCTTCTAGGGCTTCGTTCAAAAATTTCTCAAAGGATTTTACCAGACTCAACAACTCACTCGATCGAATCCTATTTGGTCGAATTCACGACCCACTGTTTTTGATCGAAAGAGCATTCCAGCATAGGGGTGACTCTCTCCGGAATTCCACTTTAATCTCGTCATAGAATTCCGGTGAAAACTGTATGAATCGTGGTCTTTTGCCAAACCCACCAAAGATAACTTCAGTAATCAGGAACTCTAACAGAAATTTTCTCAACAATTCCATCATGGATTCTTCCAGAAATAACACCTATGCTTTATGCCAGTAATTCCTTCAGAAGTGCTGCCAGTAATTCCTTCAGTAATTTCTCCAAGAATTTCACCAAAAATTCAAACAGATAAATCGCGATTAATTCTTGAGGAATTATTCAGGAATTCTTCCAGAAAACTTGCGAGAAATTTCTCCAGGAATCGCACAAGGTGTTCTTCCAGGAAGTCACTCAAGGATTCCTACAGCAATTCACATAAAGATTTCACTAAGAAATTTGTCCTTGGATATTCTAGGATATTTCACAGGAACTTCTCCATGAATTGATTCAGTAATACTTCCAAGAATACCGTAAGAACGTCTATCTGAATTCCCTTTGGGAGATTTCTCTAGGCAATATTGAATGGTTTCTATCAGGATTTACTCTAAACATTTCTCCATGAATTCCTCCGGAAATCCTTTAGAGTCCTTCAGAAAATGTTCCATGTGTTCTTCTGAAGGACTTCTCTAGTTTTTCTTCTAGATATTCCTCCTGGGATTTTCCCAGGAATCCGTCCAGTTTCCTCCAGGCAATCCATCAAGAATTCTTTAAAACGTTTATAAATTACAGACTACAACATACCCTAGGTTTACGTACAAAAGTTCGAAAGGACAAAACGTCGAAAGGACAAATGGTCGAAAACGATTTACATAGTGGTTTTTTTTCCTTCTTTGAAAAGAGATTTTCAACCTTTTGTCCCTCCTTTTTTGTTCTTCGAACTATCGTCCTATCGACCTTTTGTCTTTCAACCACAAACATATTTTTTTTAGAAGCGAAAACGTGCTTGATTGCCAATATTGAGTAATTTAAAATTGTTTTAAACATTATATATAATTGGATTAGCTTACCATGTTCAATGTACGAAAATCGAAAGTTCAAAACTTAAAAACAATTAAGGCGCCGGCTACGTCCTAACGGTCATCGGGGAAGGAGAGGAATGTTAGTTAGACAGTCATTGTTACTAGAGACCAAAAAATCCTCTGCATCTCCACAGTTGTCATGAAAATGATATTGAGTTAGCGAGATAAGATAAGGATCTGAAAGTCATCTACAGTATTGGATAACACATTTAAAACTTTTTCGATTTTCTATGCAAAATGTTCAACTTTGGAGGGTGAGCTGTGAGTAATTTATGGTCCGATTTGAATCGAATTTTCTCAGTTCTGCAGACAAAACTGGAATTTCAAAATAAAATTCTAAATTGATTTACCAAATTCATTTAATCATTCATGAGCAAGACACAAGATTACTTGGAATTTATCTTGCGTAGTTTTTTGGAAATTTCAATTCACTATGAGCAGAGCACCACTGTTACAAAACTTCGTAGTTTACCGCATCTTTAAAACAAGTAACACTTGGAAAGATTATCACCGCGTGCTCCACCAATCCCTTCGAATGAAACTCAAATGTTGAGAGCTCAGCAAAATAATGCTCTTGAAAAAAAAAACTCTGTTTGCCCTCCTCCTCGTCTATTTATCATCCATTGAGTAGAACGCCACACATTCCGCAGTCGAAAGAGATACGATCCAAATCAAAACACCGACATCATCCATCCAACTATTGCTATGTCAGTTACCGAAATCAAAACACTTTTACTCTCGACTCGGTCTGACTGCTGGCTGCAGTGCTGCACCATAGTCAGTCGGTAGTGATACGTTATCGTGAAAAACGATAAATTTTCTAGCGTACCTTTTCGAATGGTTCAAAGTATCAATTGAAGTAAGTTGTATTTTTCTGGCTCCGAAAACAAATGTCAGAAGTGAGAATCAGTTGATAATTGAGGGTATGATAAAGGAAGCCTATTTGGTAGCATATCTGGTTTTATAGAAGCTTTAAGCAGGTTTTGGATTGGAATCAGTCAAACGTAAACCCACAAAAAGCTTTTATAAAACCTTAAAAGTTTCAAATTATCACTTTCAAATTAGTCTGAAAGTTTCTTCTTCCGACCCATAGCAGACCTTTTTCCAGGGCTAAACGCAATCGTTTTCCTGCCTGCTGGACTATACAGACGGCGTCTGTTCCAGTGGGTGATTCCGCCGAAACTCGATTGTTTTGGGAAACAAGAGCTGAAAGTAATGCGCGCACTCAGCGAAACGGAAAAACGCAACCCGGTCCATCTCGGTGGCTGATTGAATGCGCGGTGGTGTGAAGAACGAAAGTTTTCATTGCAACAGCAAATACATATCTGCCCACTCGACGAGGGCAGGCCACGACCATCATCATCATCGTCAAAATAAACGTTTGGGAAACTGGCACGAACTGGCGTTGTTTTTGTTTGGTCGAGAAATTCGACTACTTTTCGGGTGCTATAGCTAACCGTCGACGTAACTAGATGCTGGTTTTGGTTTGGTAAACTGAAATAGTTTATCATGTTACCATTTTTGTGTTATCTTGATCATTGCTAAATAGTTGGGAAATAGAATGGAAATCAAATTTAGGAAAGCCGAAGCTGCACAGCTACCATTTTTCAATTGGAAAAAAGTTTTATAAAACTTCATGAAATCATTTCTGTTTCATTTCTGTCTATCTCTTCTATATCTTCTAACTCTTCTATCTCTTCTATCTCTTCTATCTCTTCTATCTCTTCTATCCCTTGTATCACTTCTATTATTTCTATCTATTCTATCTCTTCTATCTTTTCTATCTCGTGCTGTATCTTCTATCTTATCTATCTCTTTTATCTCTCCTATCTTCCATCTTCTATCACCAGGGGTTTCACTCATCGTGTGAAATCACTCTTATGCATAATTGTAGGTAATGTTTTCACAGATTAATGTTTTGCTGCTATCTAATTTCAACTGGATAATATGAGGAAATTGCTGTTAGGTAATTCACCATTTTCCCTGATGAACATTTGATTGGTCTTTGTAAACAACCTTCAAAAGCCATTCACCGTCCATAGAATCACTCTATTCATTATCCAAAAGTCACAACGAAATGATACCTCACACCCATCGCATCCTTTTGGGGCCAGTATTAGTTCTTGCCCTGTTGATCTTCGTTCCGCAATCGTTGTCGCAAGAGCTATTCCAAGCTAAGCAGGATGTTACAACCGACAAAGGAGAAGCAATTGAAGGAGAAGCTATCGAACTGTCTACCATGACAACCATACCATTCATAATGGAGCAGGTCTTTTATGGTGCAGATGCGGATTCGGACGCTTTTTGGGACACACCGGACACCACAACAGCCAAATCAACCGACCCGGACAGTTCAAGAAAGATGACGTATGAAGCAGACAGCAGTTCGCCTGATGGGAACTGATGTTACAACGTATTTGAAAGTGTGCATTTTTCGGCGGAGAAAACTGATTAAGATTGTCGAAATAAATCATTAGTAGAAGTTTAAAGCATTAAAAAAAAAAACAATCGTTGGTTACACGAAGATGAACTTCCTAGTAAAAAAACTGACCACACAAAATTCATAATAAAATAATGAGATAAAAGTTTTATAAGGATTTATCAGGGAATACAACAGGGCCTTTTACTAATTTTTATCATTACAAAACAGCCATTATACGAAACATCAAATAACGCTATTTCAGCAAATTGGAACTTTCAGAGGTAAATTCCAAACATTCTGAACATAAAGGTAGTGTTTTGGGGTTTGTTCAGTAGCTCCGGTATTTGATTTTTTTTATTCATATTTTTAACAAAATATTAGTAGGAACATAAATGAAGGCTTTTCTCAAATTCTCATTACGAGTTATTTAAAATCCAAATGTTTCATAAAGGAAGCTAAATTTGAGTATTTTGGATATATTCGATCGTTGGACTGAAACTCAGGTTTAGTAACAAAGTTCCAAAGATTAATTTTTGAAATTATGATTCTATTGAGAATTGTGGAAAACAAGATGAGAATCCTATAAAGTTTCTGATAAATCTTCTCGTAGATTTCTCAGAATCCTCACACAATTCTTATCAGTATCATCTCACCATTCTCATCGGAGTCCTCGCAGGATTCACATAAGATTCTTCGCAGTATTTTCATCATAATCTGTTAATGATTCTAATCAGAATTATCACAGGATTTTCATCAGCATCATCACAGAATTCACAATAGATTCTTTGCAGGATTTACATTAGCCTCCTCGTAGGATTTTCTTTAGAATTTTCGCGGGGTTTTCATCGTGATCATCAATATTCTCATCGCCTCTTAAAATTCACATAGGAATCTTTTTGGAATTCGAATAAGAATTCTCTTAGAATTCTCATTTGGATCTTTTAAAGATCTTTAGTATTTCATCAGCATCCTCTCAGAATTCACATCAGACTCGGCTTAAGTTTTTTATTAGAACTGTTTAACCATAATCTCTGGGGAAAAATTCGGATCTTTTCTGGATTCTAATCAGAAACCTCTTTGGGATTCTCATCAAATTCATCTCAGGATTCTCATCCGAATCCTCTCCGAACTCTCATCAGAATCTTTTCAGGATGCTAGTCACAATCCTCATAGGATTGGTATCAGAAATCTTCTCAGAATTCTCATCAAAATCCTTTCGAAGTTCTCATCATAATCCTCTCACGATTCTCGTCAGAACCTCTCCTGGATTTTATCAGCATCGATGCCGAATTCTCATCAGAATCGTTCCAGTATTTCCATCTCACCCTTCCAAATTTATCTTCAGAATACTCTTTCCAGGATGCGAATTACACTTCTTTTAAGATTTTCTTCAGAATCCTCCAGAGTTCTCGAGAATTAATTCACAGTTTTTTTTTTCTTAGGAATTAAGAAATCTTCCAAGAATTATTCAACAAATGCGACCTGTTACTCCACATGCTGTGCCTTCAGAAATTTCCCTTAGTGTTTCTCAAGCATTTCATACAAGGATTATTCTAGCAGTTCTTTCCTGGGTTTCCTGGAAACACCCGTAAACGATTTTTTCAAAAACATTGGAAAAATCTCTGGAGATGGAGAAATCATTTGATAAACTTCCAAAGCTCTTCCTTGAGGAACCTGCAAATAAATTCCAGAAGAAACTGTGGAATAGTGAATGTGACTGCACTTTTACCACTACAGAGGGATTCCACGGAGGCATGCAAGTCGATTCTGATCGACCATTTCAAAAATATCTGAAACTTTGCACAGTTTTTCAGTTCCATCTAAATCGTCATTTTCCGATATCAAATCTTCAAGTTGAGTCACGACTAACTTTTCAAAAGGGTGTATGTGAAAATGGTTCAAAACTATTCAAAAAGCTGCACAGCAAAAACGGTTCGTTCGATTGTTAGACAACTAAATAAAGATTCCAAAAAAAATATACACACAGTAAAAAAAAATTTTTTTTGCATTAAAAAACATCATTTTTGACACAAAAACTCAAATATCTCAAAACCCTATCGGAATACCAACGTAATTTTTTGAGGGAAAACGGTCCATTATATTAGCTATCTACCATAAAAATTTGGTGATGGTAAGCCAATAAACAAAAAAGTTATGACATTTCAAATATTTCAGTGAAAAAAATTTTTTTTTTTTCATTGTTAATTTTTTTTAGGACCGCAGTTTGTTGCTGAATTTTTTGTTAAGGGTACCACATGAGGTTAACAAATTGTTTTCATGATATTTTATTTAATTATTCATAACTATTATAGCATCTATTAGAAAGTTAGACGCGATCCAGTGTTGTGATCTAAAGTCTTGATAGTGTCATATTTTTTATTGTACGTAACTGAAGAAAAATTGTCTCAATAGTGTTGAAACCTTTTGATAAAAGAAACCTATAAGAAATCTAATATTGAAGACAAAAGCTACAAAAAAAGTTTTCTATACAGGTATACGACTAGTTTACCTGCAAAAATTTTACCTCGTAGAGAACAAGGCGGGTCTATACCCAGGTGATCTAGTATACGTAAAGCAGGTCGGTTTTCTCGGCGCTGGTTTTCTCCACAAAGTTAAAATCTGATTACACCTGGGTATAGACCCGCCTTGGTAGAGAATAGACTTTGTTAATCATATTTGGGAGAAAGCGAGTAACTTCAACAACATCAAAAACATGATAGGTACATACCATGAACATACTCACGAAAAAGCTAAAAATATACTACCACTATGGTTATAAAAGATTTAATTGTAAAATTTTTCTTCAGTCAAGCAAACGACACCAAACTAGTCAGTAAAAACTTAAAAGTGATTTTGTTTATTAAAATCTAACGAGCAACATGAGTAGTCGCTTTCTCAACTGTTGCAGGCCGTTTGCAGAAAAAAAGTGTTCGAAAGAGCTACGAAATCTCACCGAAAGCACCATAGATAAACTGAAAGCGGCTGGTTATGCTCCAATGTCTACATTGAATACAAATTTACGCATTTGTACGTCCTGCCGTTTAAACGTTGACAAACGGGCAATCTGTACATCATCGGTGGATCAGGTTACAGGAAGTTCGAAAACAACAACAACTGAGGAATTACTAGATGCACCGACAACAACTGAGGAGTTACCAGAAGTACCAAGTGCAGATAGTCTTGCCACGGTACCATCAGCGACATCTGTTTCAACAAATCAATCAGAAGATGAGTGCATCCAGAAGGTCAACATCGAACGCTTCAACGAAAGGATAGCTGGAATAAAAGTGACTCTGATTAAATGGACGAAGATGGGTTACGTCAATTATCCCGATGAAATCAACGAAGCTGTACGAAGAAACCTCTTCAAATTAGGACCTGAGGGTGTGGAAAATAAAGACTACGATGAGGTAATTATGAATATGAAGGAAAGGTTCTCGAATCTAGCCACGACAAGGAAAGAAAAATTATTGATTTTGTCGATGCTGCCAAGCTCGTGGTCTATTCAAGACGCCATTGATGAGTTCAAAACCAATAGAAATACAGCAAAAGAGGCAAAACAATTCAAAAATAACTGTCTTGCAACCAAAAATGCTAGGTCGAGTACTTCATTAACAGATGAGACAAAAGAAAAAATAATTCAATATTTTGAAGACGATGAAGTAAGTAGAGCTATGCCTGGCCAAAAAGATTATGTATCTGTAAAAAAAGATGGAAAGCGTCAAGCAATCCAAAAACGATTAATGATGACTACTTTGAAAGAAGCGTATACACGCTTCAAGGAAATTAACGAAAATATTAAGGTAGGTTTTTCCTCATTTGCAAGCCTTCGTCCAAGGCAATGCAAGCTTCTATCCAATTCAGGAGCACATAATGTTTGTGTGTGCACAACACACGAAAATATTAACCTAATCTTACATAGTTTGAAAAGAATCAATTTATCAAAGGATATTAAAATGTTAACTGGTAGTCTTTTGTGTGAAAATACAACATCAAATTGCTATCTACGATCTTGTTCGGATTGTCCAGATTCTTCATCATTGGAAAATACTTTATTCGCTGAGTTTGAAGAAAATTATATTGATCGGTTATCATTTGAGCAATGGGTGACCACGGATAGGTGTGACCTAGAAACTATTGTAAAACCTGTAGATGAGTTTGTGTCATTTTTTTGCTTGAAATTAGAAAGTTTAATTCCTCACGACTTTATTAAAACAGAGCAATCCCGCTTTTTAAAAAATACATTACAAGATGGTGAATTTTTAGTCATTTGTGATTTTTCTGAAAACTATAGCTTTGTATTGCAAGATGAAGTGCAGTCCCATCACTGGAACGTACAACAAGCTACAATTCATCCATTCGTTATTTATTTCAATGGAAGTACGCAAATTGAACATTTTAGTTTTATTTTAATTTCCGAAGATTTAAGACACGACTCAGTATCTGTAAATTTGTTCATTGCCAAAATGATTAACTTTTTACGCGTTGATAAGGATAAAGAAATCAGAAAGATATATTTCATGTCTGATGGAGCAGCATCGCAGTACAAAAACCGTAAGAATTTTTCGAGCCTATGTCAATTTAGATCAAAGTACGGAATTGATGCAGAATGGCATTTCTTTGCTACGTCACATGGCAAAGGTCCTTGTGATGCTATTGGAGGAACCATAAAGCGCATGGCCACAAGAGCAAGTTTAGCCAAAGAACGTGAGCATCCAATTAAAACTGCAAAAGAACTATTTGATTGGGCGAATCGCAGAAAAGAAGAAGCTTTAACAAAATTATCATTTTGTTTTACTACTACTGAAGAGTACGAATTAACGGCATCAGAGCTCAGCGAGCAATATAATAACGCGAAAACGATCGAAGGAACCCAAAAATTTCACTGTTTCATTCCATTGTCAGAAAATAAAATGAAAGCAAAACTATACTTGAACTGTACTGATAATGATTCAAAAGTGTTCGGTATTGTAAAAAAATTGAATAACAATAAATAAATAAATAAGTATTAATAAAATGTTTTCATGATCTCATAACGCATACCCAAATCCAAAACTTTTAAAGTTTATATATAACATTTAGAAACTCATCGATCATACTCTAAAAAAAATATCCTGATAAAAAAAAATGTTATTTTCGTGTAATCTGTTAATTCATTTTAATTTGTACATATATACATATACATATAATATTTATACATATACATAATATTTATACATATAATATACATAATACTAATGAATACATGAAAACGACTTGTTTAATTCACGCAAGGCCCTTAACAATAAAATCAGCAACAAACTGCGGTTCCCGTAATAATTTACACCGAAAAAAAAACTACTAAATGTGAAAATTGTGACATGTTTGAAATGTCATAACTTTTTTGTTTATTGGTTTACCATCACCAAATTTTTATGGTAGATATCTAATATAATGGACCGTTTTCCCTCAAAAAAATACGTTGGTATTCCGATAGGGTTTTGAGATATTTGAGTTTTTGTGTCAAAAATTATGTTTTTTAATGCAAAAAATAATTTTTTTTACTGTGTGTATTTTTTTGGAATCTTTATTTAGTTGTCTAACTTTGTTTCTTTAGTTGTCTAACAATCGAACAAACCGTTTTTGCTGTGCAGCTTTTTGAATATTTTTGAACCATTTTCACATACACCCTTTTGAAAAGTTAGTCGTGACTCAACTTGAAGATTTGATATCGGAAAATGACGATTTAGATGGAACTGGAAAACTGTGCAAAGTTTCAGCTCAATAGAAAAAAATGAATTAAAAAATTTACCAAACTTTGGTGCTGTTGCTTGGAATCACTATACAGCTATATGAACTTATTTCGGTTGGAGACTTATGAGAGACTTGTATCAAGATAGTGATCAGCTCTTTAAAAACAGATCTGCTACTGTATCTGAAGCCAAAAATAATTTCATTTTGACTACTGCGCTACGAAAATATACCAAATTAGTTGTAGCCTAAATGTTAACTTTTGATACAATTCTTTAAAGTTCAAAACCAAACCCAAAACACGGAGCGCTCTTTTTCAGCTTTGCTCTTACTTTCGTTTATACAAGAACCATTGGGAGTTTTGACGGATTCTTTTTAAGCACCTAAGATGTGATTTCAAAAAGATTAGATTAGTTTATGTCTAACGAACTGATCGCTCTCTGTAACAAGCACTAAACTTGGAGGGGGATTATTTGTCATGCCAGTGAAATAAAACGCCTATCCCCAACGATAAATGAACGAAAAAATGGGTTTTATTATCGTCCTCTCTTTTCGGCTCTCGTTCGCTGCTGCTTTTCATTCTTGTTACAGCTTGCGAAACATTGCCGACCGTGGACCGATACAGATTGGATGTTTTTCTTCGCTTGCTTTGATCGTGTTTCAGAATCAAATGAGAGCGAATCTGAATCACAATAACTACATAACCCAAGCTTTTGATATGGAGCCATCAAAGTGCCTTTTTTCACAATAGAACAATCTAATTTGCAAATTTAACTGCGTAACTAATCGATACATTGTCACCAAATGCTTCCCTAATGAACTTAATTCATTTACGTGTGTGGTTGGTTGATTTTCGCTCAATTCATACGCTGTGCATGTGAAACAGTTCGCCGTTGGATAATCACAGTAAAAGGAGGGCACCCATATGTGCAAAATCATCATGAAATGGCGTTTTGATAACTCAACCCCTCTCTGATGGACATTTGATTGCTTTTGGAGAAGCTTTTAAAACCACCCAACCGTCCCTCGAATCACATTATTCAGTATCGAACAATCGTAACAAGATGATCTCTCGCGCCACTTTCGGCCCCTGGTTGGCCCTGATCCTTTTGGTTATCACCGTCCCTAAATCGTCTTCGCAATTTTCACCACCTTTGCAACCTAGAGGATTACCGGCCGTTGGCTACGCTATAAATGCCCCTGAAAAGGAAGGGGAAGTCATCGAAGCGACGACAGATTCCGACATAAAAGTCCAACGGGATAAGATCCCTCATGTCGTCGGATATGCGACGATGGAAGAACCGGATGCAACGGGAGAGAGTTCGGATCAGGCGGAATCCGGCGATGGCCGTTCGACCGAGTCGGTCGTTACAGCGAGTAATACGCAAGCTGAAGGCAGTAGCACCTGATGTGAGATGGTGTTTCATACGGATGCTTTGTTGAGTAGCGTACACTTCATAATGTTATAAAAATAAAATCAAAATTTTTGAAGCTGACTTTTCTATGAGAATTAAATTTGATAACAAGTTATCGTGAACATGGCTGCAATCATCGGATTCATCTTCACATCCATTGTAACTTATTCCAACCATCAATCTCATGATTTCGCAGTATGCTATTAACGCAGTGTATTCTGTGCTTTTCCCGTTTTGGCGTCTTTCAATAGAGGTTGATAAACGGTGGAACAGACCTTATTGAGTGGTCTTTAGCAAATATTTCAGAATACGTTCTCGTTTAATTATGAAGAACGATCAAAGAAAGCTAAGAAAAACATCCCATCTGTATCGGACATGTTTCGCCAGTTGTAACCCAGATGATAGATAAGAGCAACGAACGAGAGCCTCAAAGAGAGAGCAATAATAAAACTCATTTCTCTCGATTATTTACCATTGGGAGTAGATTCTTTATTTTACTGATATGATGGACAGTCCCCGAACATCCTATAGCAATAGTGCCATCAGGTTTGTAGCTTGCTGAGATGGGGTTTATCATGCACTGTTATCCTCCGATCAAATCAGAGCTGTAGCAGAAGACGGTATACTGACTCTCATGATGTGTTGCGGATTATGATTGTTGCAGAGAGCGATAAGTGAGAGATATTCTCAATTTCTCAGGATTCAATCTCTGGTCTTTAGTCTTTTGTGCAGTTCAGCCAAGTGTATTTACTTAGGTGGCATACCAATATGATTTATTCAGCCAATTTCGTTGATAGTAGACCTGTGCGCCGATGCGCCGCCGGTTTTGTGTTTTCAGAAAAAAAAACTCTAAGAATTTTATATTTTAAAAAAGGAATTATCAAGACAGCATTTTCAGATCATGCTCCACGGAGCACTTGGTGCTCCGCAAGGCCTTGGCTTCAAGACCGTTTTGAAAAATTGTACAAAAATTGTGTAAACAATCTTTTTAGATTAGAATTTGAAGTTTATAACAAAATTAAAATTATTGAAAGATTGACAAACATAACTCTTTCCTCAAGGCTTGCGTAGAATTTTTTTACGAATTTCATCGATAACCCTTCCTAATTTTGCCCAAAGTATACTCCAGGAGTTCCCTCAAGGATTTCTTCGAAAGTTCCACCTATTTTATGCCGAGAAAGTTTTTCTTTGGGGATGTCTGCGATATTTCTTCATTGATTATTTATTAATTAGTCATTATTTCTTGAAATTCAGGGAGAAATTATTCATAACATTTAGTAGGATTTTTCCCACTAGTATTTTTCAAGCATTTTTCAAAAATCACTCAAATATTTAATTTTGGTTCACACTTAAAGTTTTTCTTTGGATTCGTCAAGAAATTACTCTGTTGAGGTCATCAATAAGTCAATCATTCTGGAAATACTCTACAAGAATCTCTCTAGTGATTATATCAAGTATTTTTTTCTTATTTTTTATTTCAAGAAATTCTTTTAATGAATACTTGCATAAAGTAAGCTGCATGTTTAAATAAATGTATCTGGAAGGAAACTCTTCAGTGACTTCACAACTGTAGACAATTCTCAACGGCCTCCTATGAGCTATTTCAGGCATTCCTCCAAGAAATTGATAAACTATCAAAACGGAGATTCCACCGAAAGTTCCTCCTCAACATACACTAGGTATTCATATAAGAACTTCACCAAAATTTTTCAAATAACATTTGAGAAATTTCTCCCAAAAATTCTTAAAAAAAATCTGAATAATTTTCTCAATAATATGTAAGGAAATACACGGAGAATTCACTAGCGAAATACATCAAAAATAATTAAATAGTCCTTAATGATTTTTCCATCATTAAGGACTATTTAATTATTTTTGATGTATTTCGCTAGTGAATTCTCCGTGTATTTCCTTACATATTATTGAGAAAATTATTCAGATTTTTTTTAAGAATTTTTGGGAGAAATTTCTCAAATGTTATTTGAAAAATTTGCTTCCCTCAGGAATATTTAATGTAATGCTCATCAAAGTTTTAACTCTTCCTGATACTCATGCAAGGATTATTCTAGTTTTCTAGATTTTTCCAAGAATCTTTCCAGGAAATATTTTTAAAATGCCAAAAGATCACTGAATTTTTTAATAAGAAAATCCTACAAGAATTTTTCAGGCGAATTCCTCTTTCTTAACAGTTTATCTAGGGTTTATTCTCAGTTTCCTCCTACCATGCCTCCTACACATTTTTCGAGAATATGTCCATGAATTAACTCATTAATCAATTACTACAGGGGTATCTCCAAGTGCTGCAGAAATTTTTTCTGAGTTTTTTCTAGAGATTCTAGGGATAATGATTTCAGAGTTTATTGCTGATAAGCCACTAATTTCAAACGCTCTAACAGCTTTAATATTTTTATATTGAAATATATAAAACATGCCGAAAAGTTTGCAATATCAAACAACAACATCTGTTTTGTACGACAAGAGATTCATTTCAAATTGGACAATTTTCTCTCAAAACCGAAAATTCGTTTGCTCTTCTGAATTCAAGTCACATAAAAAGAAAAACCTCAAAACTTGAGCCAAAAATATTAACATTTTGGGGTGGCGCAAGCGACTTGATTTTCAAGTTATAAGAAATGAGCTTCAGTAAAGTATTCATAACTTTGTTATTTTTTTTTTTTGCAATCAATTTTGAAACTTTTTGCATCATTTCCTTTCATTTCTCTTTCAATTAAATTTATTATGCATTTCTCTTTGAATTAAATTTATTAAAACTTCATAGAACATCGAATTTAACAAAAAGGAATCTAGTGTAAGTTAGAAGTAGTTTACTCCAAATTTTTCCTCATTTCACAAAAAAATATCATTTCTGTTTGACCATAACTTCATGAATAATCAACCAATTCCAAATCTTTATTCATGCTTTTGAAGCTAATTTAGTTGATTTCACGCTGTATATACAACACACTTAACCCCTCTACCGCAGCTTCATTTTTTACCGTCAACAAAATATTCAAATCGCGATAACTTTTTTGTTTCTCAATAGTTTTGCACCATTCACAAGTTCTCAAAAGACTCTTCTAGTTTTAGAATCTGTGTCGATATTGATAATTGATCATCTAGATCTGGAGTTATTCCGAAATTCCTTGGGGGACCGTAGCGTTGTCATAACCCACGTAAATAGCTCAGGCTACAGATTTTTTATCGGATTTGGATATTCACTTTTCGGAACGATACATTAATGAGAGTATTTTGTGAAAAAATGAAGCAATTTGGTGCGGCCGTTTTTGAGTAATGAGCTTTTATATGTCGGGAACCGCCTTGGCCATATAAAAAACTTGAAAACTAAAAAAAAACATTGTATCGTAATATTCAGATAACTCCAATAATACTTAACCGATTTGAATGATTTTTTCAGAGTAGCTTCTTATTAACTGGTTTTTTATAGCTAACATTTTGTTTTTTGATAAATTGACGTAAAACAAAATGGCCGCCAAAGACATTTTATATGGACAATGTCGGTCCCCCAAGGAATATCGGAATATCGTCAAAACCAGATCACTAATGATCAATATCGACACGGATTCTTAAACTAGAAGAGTTTTTTGAGATCTTGTGACAAAAAGGTGCAAAAATATCGAGAAACAAAAAAGTTATCGCGATTTGAATATTTTTTTTACGATTAAAAATGAAGCAGCCGGTATAGGGGTTAACTAAAATCTGGTTTTGACTAAGTTATTGAGCAAAAATTGCACAGAAACATTATTTTTTAACAAAAAAAAACATTTTCTTTTGAATTTTTTACCAGTTAAACGTTATCTTCTTCTTCTTCTTCTTTCTGGCATTACGTCCCCACTGGGACAGAGCCTGCTTCTCAGCTTAGTGTTCTTATGAGCACTTCCACAGTTATTAACTGAGAGCTTACTATGCCTATGACCATTTTTGCATGCGTATATCGTGTGGCAGGTACGAAGATACTCTATGCCCTGGGAAGTCGAGAAAATTTCCAACCCGAAAAGATCCTCGACCGGTGGGATTCGAACCCACGACCCTCAGCTTGATCTTGCTGAATAGCTGCGCGTTTACCGCTACGGCTATCTGGACCCTGTTAAACGTTATCTCTAAAGCTGAAACAGGTTTTTCTCATTTGAGGGTTAAACAACGCCCAAATTTCTATTTTCGATCTAAATATCATTTTAAGGTATCCAAAATCGTTCTAAACACGTTTCGGACAATGATTTATTTTTATTCGCAAATTTATGAATTTAGGTTTTTGATTTTTATTTTTTTTTTTTTGAACATCCCTATCCATTTTCATTTTTTTTGAAGCCTCTTATAGTTACTGATTTTTAGCAATAATAAAAACTTTTAAACTTTTAAACTTTTAAAAATATTAAATTTTTAATTTTTTCCGGATATATTTTTTTATTATTAACGGAAAAACAGGTTTCAATACCACCAAACTCTTCTTCTGTGATAGGTTTAACGTAGAAAAATATAAAAGGTATAATAAGTATGGAATCGTTGCAATATTTAGTATTGCAGCACTTTTAAGTTAAGCATCACCCAAAATCCAGTGGTTATTTTTTTTTCATCGAAAATAAAATTTGCGGGGGCTTAAAGACGTATTTTTTAAGATGACCTCAAAAATACATTGATCTAGCACTTCAGAATCCCGAGATAATATTCATTTTAGGTGATGCTAAACTTTTCAAGGTGCTGCAATATTCAGTATGAGTGTTGCAATACGCGATTCCATACTTATGGTGGGTACTGTATAAGAATACAATTTTTCAAGCAATTTTCAAAAATACAAAAAAAGTGTCAAAAGTCATAAAACAGTTTTCTTACATGCGTGTTATGAGTCAAGGTGTAAGCCAAAACTAAAATCATTTTTATTTCCGAGCTACGAAAAAATATACAAAATTCCAAAGTGTACCTCGTCTAAGGCGGGGTTGGGTATTATAGGGTTATCCTTTAGAAAGGTCTTTGCAACAATTTTTAAATAATTTTATAACAAAAATGTTTTTGCGTGAACGTAAATAATCTAAAGAAATTCGATTTTATCATTGAAAATCATGTTTTGGAGTAGTTTTTGCTGAATAACTAAGTCAAAACCATTTTTCAGTTAAACTTGTTGGAAGTATAGTTTAAAAACAACTTAATTAGCTTCAAAAGCATGTAAGAAGATTTTTAATCGGACAAGTATTCATAAGCAAAATCTGAAGAAAACTGCATTTAATCCTCTGATACCCAACTGCGCCTTAAGACGCGGTACCCTTTGAAATTTTGTGTATTTTTCCTTAGTTCGAAAATAAAAATGATTTTATTTTTGGCCTATACCTTCTGCTACTACACGGATAAGAGGAAAGTTTTAAACAACATTTGAATATTTATTTGTATTTTTGAAAAATGTTTGAAAAATAGTATATTTCAACTTATTAATGCTTGGGTCTTATATAACGTGTTATACAAAATGTGTACGTATTATATTTTTCTACAATCAACCTATCTCAGAAAAAGGAAGAGCCAGGTGGAAATGAAATAATTTTAAATCGATTTAAAATTTTAAATCAGTACCCTGAAGAGGCTTCAAAATAATTAAAAATGATAAGGATGCTCAACAAATAAAAATTAGAAAAAACATAAGCAGAAGGCCATGGGTTCAATGCCAGACCCGTCCCTTTCATCGTACTTTGTAGTTATATCTTTCATTTGCTTCTATCTACTACTCTTTATCTATCACACTATTCGTTCATAGCAATCGCTAAAACCAGAGACGGACAAGGAACCGTTTCCCTACGCTAACCAAAAGCAAGCTCCTCTGTCATAAGAAATACCTCCCGCATGAACTGGCGTAGATGCAGGGGTATATCCGGTCTACTGTGGGCCAGTTTCGAATGCAACATCAATTTCTCCCCCTTCCCCTCATTGGTCTGCATTCTGACGTAACAGGCGCCATTGATGCCTAAAAGTGGAAGGTCACCAGCACTTATACGTTGAGGGTGTCTATTAGTCCCAGGTAAGTGCAGCTGATCTGGCAATACAGGAGTAGCAACCACGGGCGGCCAATCAAGCTCTAGCTCATGCGTTTTACACAGTGTACTATGTGCTGCATCACTTTTCGCGTCTTTTAATTGATACATGCCCGTTTATTTTGCTGCTGTTCTTTATCATGTTGATTAATCTTCGGCATAAAAGACTAACTTTTTGTGGGCTCATATAGAATGATACGGTCCGAGTAGGAATCTTATTTTCTCAAAGGGAATGGTATTCACGTCTTATATTCACCTCTACTTTGACTGGTTTAACCATAGTTTAGGATATGAGTATTGAAATTTCAAAAATAACAGGTTTAAATTTAAAGGATGTCAATGTCAATTGTCAATGAATGAAATCCGAATTTCTATGATGAGCTAATTTCCGCTTGATTGATACACGTGCTGATGATAACTTGGAATTACTCACAGTTGATTGTGTTACAGCTAATTTGCACTAGCCCAAATTTTGCTATGTGTAACGCAAATCAAAAAGAGGACACCTGTGTGAAAAAATATAGCCAAATGACTTTTTGATAACTAAACCATGCCCTAATGGATATTTGATTGGTCAAGGAGAGGCTTTTAAAACCCCCTCGTCATCCACTAAATCGCATTATTTGCCATCGAACCGTCGTCGCTACAAAATGATCACCCGCTTCCAGCGCACTCCTCTGGGACCAGCATTGATTCTGATTCTGCTGGTTATACTTCATCAGTCGTCATCGCAGGTTCTATTCCGCCGGCCGGTTGAAGCCGTAGATCCTGCTAACGAAGAAGGGAAAGCAGCCGAAGCGTCTACCGAGTCCGAGAAAACAATCCAGTTGCACAACTTCGAGGATGCGGAGACACAAGCTTATACGACGAATACTGGCAAAACGGGCGAATCTGCGGAGCCGGACAGTGATGGAATGATTTCGCCTACTGACGATGGTCATTTACACGTCATGCAAAGGTAGGCGATGGCCCGTCCTAACGATTTCGGTAGGTTCATTTATTACAGAAGCGTGAGAAGATTATTATTTTATAAATAAAGTTGTTATGATCAGAGAATGTTAATAAATAGTTGATACTAGGTGGCAGTAGAGCACAAACGTCAAACTCGAACAAAAGCGATATGAACGCCAAAAGGGACCGCTTAGCCCCAAACACAATGTGAACGGTAACACGTTACAACGGCAAAACGGCAAGCCCATCTTGATTTACACTCTAATTGTCAAATACTAGTTGAATCTCATTGAGTCAACATTGATCAAAACATTGAACTGTCATTCAAGTAATTCTTGCTGTAATGCCGTTGCATTGTGTTTGACCCTTCAGCCAACTATTGAACATTAGGATTGGGTTGTTGATTTTTTTTTCCAAAACTTTTAAAATGTTGTTTCCACATGGTAGCTTAACATTTTCCGACAGTACAACAGTATTTTGACTGATCTGCTAAATATTATACACCGCGCAGCAGTTGTAGTTTCCAAAAACGCGCATTTGTCCGAAATTCCACGCGGCCAATGGTCCGCGATTGTTCCGTTCCTCTGGGGTACGCCGCGTGTCCTTTTGAGCTATCGCACTAATACTTATCAGATTTTGTTGCACTTCTAAATCGCGAGAAAAACGAAAACAAAACTTCGCTCGTTGAAGGGCGGATAACATAATGACAGTTTACCTTTTACCAGAACTCTGAATGATTTCGGTTTATCATAAACAGTTTGTTTACGAATTGACAAGAAGGCGATGGGGTGAGAATGAATACTAGGTTATCTGGATGAACATAGTGCAGCTTGTCAATGGACCAATGCACGAGTTCACTAGTTGACGTTTGAGCGGTGCCTTGGTATTTACGTGACCATGGTAACTGGTGAATTGGGCACCGCTGAAACGTCAAACTAGTGAACTCGTGCATTGGTCCATGCCATGTTTCTGTCATCTTCTTTAGGGATATTTTTTTCGAAAATTTGCCCACAGAATTCACAAAATGTTCATCCAGGTTAAAAGCTCTCTTGTAGCTTTTGAATTTATTTGATAGATTCTTCAAGGAATCATTAGGCAATCGGTCTCTTACGAGTTACCGCGGAATTCTTCAGCCATAGAGTAAAGTGGGGCAAAAGTTCGAGTGGGTCAAGAGTTTCTTTTTAAGATTTCTAGCTCAATTCAAAACAAAACTTATTAATTTCATGGTGGCTCGAATGCTATTCAAGTAAGAGACTTACACTCCAAATATCATAAAAATTGATTGAGATTTGGAAAAGTTATGGCTATTTGTTGTTTTTCGACGTGAATATTGTAATTGTTGGTCAAACTTTCGTTGCATGGAATCAATAGGGCGATATTCAAAACTGAAAAGGCAATAGATGGCTCTTTTTCAATGGTAGTAAAAACGAAATCCTGAAGCAAAGAAAGCACCACGGAAGATGAACTAAACACAAAAAGTTATGCTTTCACTTTACACTTGATTTCTAATCACTACTTTTTTGATTCAGTTTCCTAATTGCGAGCAATGTACGATTTTCATTATTTTCCATACGTTTTGACAGCTCTCCGACTACCATTCTTCCATGCGCTTGTGTTGAAAGTTTGAGAAATTTGAGAATCCAGCGTAGCGCGATCAGTGAGAGGAATACAAACATTAGTGTCGCCGCTCGACGGCCGGTAAGAGAAACTGAATGTTCGAAAGGTTGTTGTCTGCAATTTTTGCCGCTGGCGCCAACTGTTAGTGGTTATGAACGAAATAAACAGTCGTTACCCTATTGAAGATAAAATCTTTTTCAATATTTTATGCAGAGACGAATGCCCCGTCAGGGCAAAATCTCTTAAAACCAAAAAAAATTATGTAAGGGCGTTTTTAGGCCTATCATAAGGTTGCTTTGAAGTGTATTAGTTTTTCCATAAATGCTTGAAAACAATTTTTAGACCATAGTGGGGCAAAAGTTCGAATCAGCGGGGCAAAAGTTCGACCCATGTATAAACTCACGGAAAAATTCGCAAATTACTCAAAATCCACTAATTATCTTCAAATTCAGCAAAATTTGTCAGATCGTGCGGAAAATGTCACCACAATTGTATATTTCCACTTAGTTTTGCCAAAAACTGCTATTTTTAAGTATACAATCGACTCTCCACATCTCGATGTTCTACATCTCGATATCTCTCCATATGTCGATGATTTCATAAGTCCCTTCAGTCTGCATACATTTTCACTCTTCATATCTCGATATCCTCCTTTTCTCGATATCTCCATATCTCGATGTGTTTCTGCTGATTTTTTGTTCTCAATTTTCTCTCCGTATGTCGATATGACCAATTTCGAAGGTTACTAGACCAAAGTTTTGGGATTCAAAACAAATAAGAAGCGCTAAATGACGTCTGTTTGTGTATTACTTTCTTGGCAACGGAGTGTTTTTCAATCTAGTATTCATCAAAAATTTGTTCTTTGTCTCGATCTCTCCCTATCTCGATGGTCCCTTCGATATCGAGATGTGGAGAGGCGACTGTATTACAATTAACCCTGTTTTGGGCCATTTTTTGATTAAAATTTAGTGTGTATTTTTCGGCAAACTTAAGTTTACGGCTGATGCAAAGTATGCCTGTCATAAAAGTATCGATGTTTTGTATTTTAGCCAGCGAACTTTTGCCCCACACTAGATTTGAACTCTTGCCCCACCGGTGGGGCAAAAGTTCGTTTAAGACAATCAATTTTGAAATTGTTATAACTAAAAATGGGTAAATATTTTGACACAAAATTGTTCAGCAAAATGATAGCCAATATGTTGAAGGTTCATTGTATGGTATTTGTTTAGTTTCAACTGCTATTGTTTTACTGGAAACATTGATTATGCCACTAAAGTCGAACTTTTGCCCCACGTAACTCTATCCCTATACTTTTTAAGGATGTTGTGGTTCCTTCTAAGAATTCCTCTAGGGTTTGTTTAAAAAAACATTAGTCTCTCTGGGAACTTCTACGAGCAGTCTTTCAGATTTTGTTTTTTCAAATAATTTTACTGTGGATTTTTTCATATGTTATTCCTGGGGCCCAGTTCTTTAATCGTTCGATGGCTCAACTCTAGTTAAGGAGAGATTTTCTAAAAATTCCCAAGAATATTTCGCGAAGATTTCCTACTCAGATACAAATTGTTCGAAGCAACGCCCAAGTGATTCTTCCAGAGATTTCGCTAAAAATCTTTTAATGAATTTCGCTTTATATGCTATTGTGTTTCTCCGTGAAAGACATAAGGAAGTTCTTAATGATATACTTAATGTATACCTCAAAAAGTTACTCCAGAAAATTTTCCAAGGATACCTGTAGAAATTTATCAATATCTTTCTTCTTTAGAGCTACCATCTGGAATTTCCATATGGTTCCTCTCAGAATGTCTTCCAAAATATCATCGGTAGACTCTAAGTAGGTATATCTCATGGAAATTTTCTAATCAGTGCTGCCATGACAACTCTATAGTAAGTTCCAGATGCCCCCAGGGATGTGGCCAATTCAAAACTTGTCCGTTCACCTGTTTAGAATCCTTGTACTATGAACAGTAGGATCCAGTGACTAGACCAAATTTTCCGTCGACTGCTGCCGGATGCATCCAATTTCATCCATTTTTCATAAAGTTATAGGCATTTAAGTTTAGGCAAAATTTTACCTATCTCAATCATTTTGCCTATCCCCTGTACTTTGGGGTCCCATCAGGAGCCATCGAGATATTTCTTTTTAAATTCTAGAATGTGTTCAAGAAAGCTCTATGAATTTCATCAAGGATTGGTGTTTGATTGTAGCCAGGGTCTGCTGTAAAGAGTTCTACAAGGTTTCTTTAGACTTTTTAGAAATTCCTCCAGGGATTCTGAGAGCTTCTGATAAAAAAGCTGTTAAGAATGGTTGTGTTTCTAGGAAATCTGTTTATGAATTTTCAGGAAAAATTTCTGAAGGATTTTTATTAATAATTTTTTATAGGATAAGTGGACAAAATCTAAGTAAAATGTCACGAGGAACACTTTGACAAGCTTTTATACGAACTCTTAAAGGAATTTCTAAAAGCTTTTCGAGAATTTATAATGCAACTCATGATAGAAATGATATCCGGACACTTAAGCATTAGACCTGTTCACTTTTTCTAAGGTACCCTTGCCACATCAAATTCTGAACTTCTTTATCAAAACAAGTTATCTGTAAAAAAATGAGCCAATTTGTTTTAGAGTTGTATCAAATCGATTTTGTGGTTTTTTCGACTTTTTCCCCGAATTGTATTCCAGAAACTTGAACCTTGAATCTTCTGATCCTCAGGCCCAAAACCTTACCATCGACTCTATATTGAGCCGATGGCGATAGGCTGTAGTGCATGTCCTCAACTCATACGATGAGTTTAGAAGTTTTAGCAGGAGTACTGCCTTTATCAGATCGTTTCGCGGAATTATCGCTACGCTACCTCATCCGATGTGAGTTGTTAAATCCATTGATGATTGGAAATTTTGAAAATCTAATCGAACGAAATCCTCAAACAAAATTTATGACACTGTACTACTGGTACATGAGTCTGGAGGTTAACCCTTCATTGAATGCTCCAAATCGAAGTTGCTTCCCAGACTTCTCCAGTTCTACTGTAGGTTTTGATCTGTCCATGAAGCAAGAAAGCCATGGAATTCCAGATCATCTCCGATCGGAGTATATTCCACTAATTTTTGCAAACAAGTTCGGTCATGTCAGCAGCGACAGAACGTTTTACACTGATGGGTCAAAAACAAATGATTACACTGGATTTGGTGTTCATAACGAATTTCATAGTGCCGCCCATAAACTTCAAACCCCATGCTCAGTATACGTCGCAGAATTAGCGGCTATTCATTATGCATTAGAGCGAATTGCCTCTCTTCCCTCTGATCGATATTTCATTTTTACGGATAGCCTCAGCTCCATTGAGGCTATACGTTCAATGAGGCCGGTAAAGCACTCCTCGTATTTCCTTCGCGAAATACGATCTTCATTGAGTGCTTTATCGAATCACACCATCACCTTGGTATGGGTCCCTTTACATTCCTCAATACCGGGCAATGAGAAAGCAGACTTACTCGCCAAGGTGGGCGCTATGGAAGGCGATATTTACGATCGACAAATCGCCTTCAATGAAATTTTTGCAATTGCTCGTCAGCAAACCCTGCTCAGTTGGCAACAAAAATGGGACAATGGTGACTTGGGTAGGTGGTTGCATTCCATTCTTCGTCGGGTGTCCAGGAAGCCGTGGTATAAAGGGTTAGACATGAGTCGAGACTTTATCAAGGTAATGTGTCGGCTGATGTCCAACCACTACTCTTTGGGATTGCGCCTCTATCGAATAGGGTTCTCAGACAGTAACCGTTGCGGTTGTGATGCAGGATACAGATACATCAATCACGTGGTCTGGTACTGTTCCGAATACGGCATTGCCAGATCCGATAATCTCACAGGGCCCGAGGGAAACCAGATAAGGAAGACATTAGAGATGTTCTGGGTAGGCTGGACCTCGAATTTATGATACTCATTCATAATTTTTTAAAGCAAATTGATGTCCTTGTTTGATTTCCTACATTGGTTGTTCAGTCCACCTCGTCCTCCTTTTGGTTTTCGTCTGTCCGCCTTGTGTTCTTGGAATACGTTTATTGTACCGTTACAGGTTGTCATGTCCACTCTACGGTTGACCTGCAGCAACAACGCGAAACACTACATAATGCTGCTGAACGTCAACGAGCATCCCCTAAATACTATCCTTCCCCGATAATTATTGTACTCCCTAACCTCGACCAAACCGCGAGTTTTACGGTTCCCCAAAACTAATATAGAACGTTAAAAAGCAAATGTGATTTTGTAAACAAAAAAATTTAATGAATTCGTCTCCGTTATGCCTAATGGCGCTTGAGCCTGAGAAATAAATGAATAAGTAAAAAAAAAGATAGACAGTAGGGTTCAAAGACATGACATCTAAATCATGGGTAACTGTGGTTTTCATAGAGTGTATTTGTGTTGGCAACCCTATGAGATTTTAGGATATAGAGTGATATACTTTCAATTATTTCACAGTGAAAATCAATTCTCACATGAAAATGATGTATGAACGATATGTTCGTAGCACTTAGATCAAATAGATAGTTGAATTGGATACAAAATATAATAAGATTTTTATCGGAATTTATAAGGCAAAATGGAAATATATATTGCTTATTCCGAGATTTTTTGACTAATTACGTTAAAAGCATATTGAAGAAGCAGTCAAAACACCCTAGTGTCTTCGGTAAAGTGTTAGACTATTGCGTTAGCAAAAGGCTAGTGGTATTTTAGAATCATTTTCAATGATATGTCTGGGTTTCAGGAACGCATTTCGGGGAAAAAGTCCAAAAAATCACAAAATCGATAACTTTTTTTCAAAAAGTGAACAGGTCTATTGAGCATGCACAAATGTTTGAACTCTGTTTTTTTATGAGTATTCTTCGTAATGTATTAAAGTATTTTAATCTAAAGAATAGTTTTATGTCAGATCTTAGTAAAGATGATAAATTTTCTGATAATAATTGAGAAAATACCATTAAAATAGTTAAAACAATGTGGATTGTCTTATTTTCAAATTCGAACACCTGCAGCAAGTTATGCTATAAATCCAGACATTTTTGAATCAAAATCCGGACAGCTTCTTTTAACATGAATTAATCAAAATTAATCACATAAAAGTATCGAAATCGATTGAATTTAACACATTTTTAATAGCTTGTGAAGTGTACATTTGCCGTAATAGTTTAAACATTGAAATGTAGTACAAGATTGTGATTTGATAACCTGAACTGAAACGCCTGTGGCTTTGACTGCAACTACAATTTTACTACACTTAACGATGCGTTGAATTGTTCTTAACACTTATTTAGCATGTTTTGGTAAAGGTTGATGTTTTACCTTGAATTTTAATTTATAAAAATGTTTTACCACCATCAAAATATAGGATTTTGCTCAATGTCCGGATTTAAAACCACTTAGATCCAAAACCGGACACTTCTCCGAACTTAAGACAGATATTTACTGCATAAGGACTGTTCATTTTATAAAGTGGACACTTTGTTTATGCTATATCTTTTTTATTTATTGATAAAATCGTAATCGGTTTTCTGTGTATCGTTGACCTATTATTCTAAAATGCTATGAAAATATAAAATCTTTGAAAATGCTTTTGGTTGAAGAGCTAAAACTCTTAAAAAAAGCTGTCTGTCAAAGTTTAACATTATTTTTCGCAAAACAAAAATCCTTATTTTTATGAACAAATTGTATGTTTGTATCCTTTGCTATTCTACTAAAGGTAAAGCTTTAAAAATATCAATTATATTCCACCATTCTATGACATTAGATAACTTTAGTGATTTACCCATTTATGGCCAAATTTGCTGATACACCATCCTTTCACTCCCAGCAAAAGAGAAAAGTAAAAAGCGTGTTCAAAACTAGTTTGGATTACTAAAGAAACTATATTAGTATAAACGAAAGCTAAATTGTGAGATTAAACTACAGTCTTAAGTATAAATTTTACTGTTTATGGTAGTTTTACTAAAAAGTCTCATACTTTTAAAATCATGTACGCATATTTATCGATCTACAGCAAATTATAAACAGTTTTCTCCGAATTTTTCAATTGGTAATCTCAGAATAACATATTATGAAAATAATATGTGGAAAATAAAATCGATTTTATTACAGCAGTGTTGCCAATTTTACTAACATTTCTCGGAGAATATTTTTAAGACTTTTTTTATTTCTTGTGACATTATGACGACATATCAGCAAATCTGGTATATGTCAATACAGGACAAACATTCATCGATGTATTACGACTGTTCAGAGAGCGAGCAAAGGTGCTTAAGCCAAGGCTCTAGAGCCAAGACATGAGGAAGAAATGCCTGTGTCCGATCACAGGAGAACTAAAGCTAGCAACGATGGAGTGTGCATTAACTTTCTTAGCTACGCCACCCCCAACGATTACCTATATCCCTGAATCGAAACGGTTGGTACGGTTGTCCCCGTTGCTGCCTTCTAAAAATTGAAAATATTTCGCCTATCATGTTATTCATTCGTGAATAACCTGATCGTCGTGATTTTTTTTTTCGATTACCTTCAACCCCAAAGTCTGCACAGTAGGCCTGGCCATTTTAATATTTGTATCATATCGTTGATATTCTGCAAATATTAATTCTGACAAAAAATACTCAGGTATTTCCAGGAAGCTTTTCAATATTGGCTGTGCAAGCACTTAGAATAGAATAGAGTAGTGAATAGTCCTCTAGGATTTTATCTGGTGATTCTCCACTCAGTTTTTGTAGAACATCTTCCAAGACTCCCGTTCAAAACATGTTGTAATATTCAACCAGAAACTTCTCCAGATGCCCCAAGGATTTTTTTTAAGATCTTGACTACATTTTTTTCTGAGGATACCTTCAGGAATTATTCCAGAGATTGCTTCTAAGATTTCTTAAGAAATTCCTCTTCTAAGAGATTTTTCAAGAATGTTTTCAAAACTTTTTTTCAAGCATTCTTCCAGGAGTTTTCTCTAAGGAAATTTGAATGATTTTTTTCAGAAAGCTGAGAAATTGCTGAGAAAAGTTCGTGACGTATTGCTAAAATTTTAGGCTAACTTCTGTTACAGTTACTTATGTAATTTCTTAGGGCACCCTTGATGAAAGAGGATTTTCAGGAAGACTCTCTCTTGAAGAACTTCTAGATGATTTCCAAGATTATTGCTAAGATAATCGAGAAAAAAAAAGAAAAAAAATCATAAGATCTCGCAGAATATTGTGAAGGAATTGCTGGAAAACAGGACGAAACTCCTGAAAAAATGTGTAGGAATTATTATTCCTACAATCGGAGGAATTCATAAAAAAGCTGTAGTGTTAACTGGTGTGGAATCTTAAACGAACTTTTCAATATCCACTTGGGATTTTTTGAGAAATTCATTGAAAAATGTTAGGATGAGCTCCAGTAATCCTTGGACGAAATGCTGGACAAATTCCTATAAAAACATTTAATGAAACTTAATAATAAAACACAGGTCGAATTTCAGGAATTATTTGAAATGTTCTTGATAGATTCACTCAAATAACCTCTCGAGGAACTTTTGGAGCTATTCTTTGGAATAACCGTAGATAAAATGGCGTTGAAATTCTTGTCGGCTCTTGTAAGAAATTCTGTGGGAAACTTTGGATATATCCTAGATTAACAACTGTAGAATTCGGTTGATATGTTAGTGAAAAAATATCTGGAAGAAGTCCTAGGATAGTCTTTGTTCCACAAGCATAATTCCTGAAGCTGTTCTCGAGAAATAACAGTAGAAATTTTGTATCTCAATTACCTGGAAGCAAGTTTAGGGAAAAAAGTAGACTTTAGAGACTATTTTGGTTTAAATAGAGACTTCACCTTTTCAAAAACACACGGAGAACAAAATATAGTGTGATTACAATTTAACTATATTTTAAGGTTGATTTGGAGATAACTAAAAATATAGTTGAATTGACAGTATATTGTTAAACATAACTATACCATATAGTTCTTGACAACTATATTTTTGATTGAATTTACAAACGTCAAACGTCAAAATTTAACTATATTTTAGTTGACTCAAAGTGAATTTTATTGAGTTTACAATATTATGCAGTGTTTACTCAGCATTTTGTTCTGCTTTATCAACATAACTGAAAAGATTCGGTGCTGCTTTATCGATCTAAAATAAACATTGCAAAAAGAAAACTCGCCCTTTGTCGACAAACTTGATATGTGGTCTCCTGCGTGAGTGGTGTTCATCTTAGCACCTACACTATTCCTTGCATGTTAGAAGTAAGTAGATTTGTGAGCATGACCTTCAAGTCAAGGGAGGTGAATGTTTCCGAATAGTGATAATTATCAAAATTATAATTGTTATAAGTAGAAGTGGATAGCTCAATCAAAGAAGTATGTGTATTTGATTTGACGTTAATTTAGTGTTGGCGTAAGTTAATTTTATTTCGAAACAACTATTTGTGCGTAAGTAAAAGTAATTGACAGGATTGTAATCTTAACATACAGAAATTCTTCTGCATGCAGAGACTTTTTAGAGACTTGCATAAAAATGGTATCTAAAAAGAAACCTGCTACCAGACCTAGATATATTTGTTAGTTCTTTACTGAATAAATATAGAGACATTGAAAACATCAATCATGTGTTGGTAAGCTGATACAATTTCCTACTCGAAAGGATCCTCACTCAGGATCAAAACAGCTCATATAGTGTTGAGAGCGGCGCAGCCGAATTTTTTTCGAATGAAGAGAGTTTTCTATAATTATAGTTATAATGGTAGCTCTGGGTTATGCCTCAAAATAATTTCCCTGATCGTGATCGAAATTCCCTGAGAATTCCAGGTTTTTTCCAGGTTAAATAAAATTCCCTGATAATTCCAGGTTTTCCAGGTTTTTCCAGGTAGTAGACACCCTGTTAAGACTGAAAGTGGTAAGAGCACGTGGAAAGTATGGAGAAGCTGGTGATAAAGTCAGTGATACAAGTAGGGTCTTTGCTAACAAATCGCCAAGTTTTAAGACTTCAGCACTTCACCTTTTCTGTGGATCGAATCGTTGGCCGAAGCGGAGTTTAGTTAGTCTGATGGAAATTGCCTAGAAGATTATGTTATTTCTATGTATTTCCAATTATGTGGCATATGGGTATAGACTGACCAGCCTCGTCAGATTATTGGAATTCCCCTTTTTATTCAAGACTTTTCATATGACGTGAAGGCTTGCTATCTTTAATACACTTAAAAATGGAAATTGCAAGTGCGCATGTATAAGTATATAGAGATCATACTAAGTTATCGTATATCCAGTGTTTGGAACGTAGGCGTGACTTCTTCGTTGAGGATGTCGAATGAACATTCTTCGAGACTCGTCAGTTCTCGAAATCATCATTCCATAGTATAATGAAACACACTCGGGCGCATTTAAAACTTAGTTGGAGGTGCGGAAAGCTATCATTGCTCCACGTAATAACTGAGGATTTCGCGGCCAAGGCCTTACGGGCTGTCGAGAGGCATAACCTCTCTGACGAAAGGCCCTGGCTTCACAGAGAGCCTCTACCTGGTCTGATGTATACCGACTTGCCTTCTTTGTGCACAAATCCTTCATTAATGGTGACCAATGAGTTAAATTTTCAGCACAAACGGTTGTCTGGTTCTCTAGAGTTGTGCTCTTGAAAATTCGAGATTTGGCTTCGATACATTTTCACCTTAAGAAAAAGTCTACGTAGACTTATGGATAATCTCCTTCTCCTGTAAAGAGTATACGTAGTTTATAGATATACCCATTGCTTGGTCACATCACTTCACACAACTAAATGATATAATTCTGTTGACAACCCGTTAGCCAACATGGTGAGCTCGTTTCAAACGCAACCCACTTTGACTTGTTGATTAGTTCTTTGAAGTTCTACAAAATCAATGTTCAAACAACGTTCTGGGAAACCTTTTCTGATTAACAGCTCTCGTCGAATAGCAGAACCAATCTGCCATTTATCAATACCGGATGGATGAATTTCATTGGATTCCGCAACAAAAACTCGTTCGATTGAAATAGCCACCTAGTGAGCACTCGACTAGAAATAACTGGCACAACATTTGCACCATGTGGAAAGGTCAGTTAATTTAGAGCCGTGCAAAATATGGACTCATATTCCGGGCTTATACCACCCAGTTGCACTGAGCGTGTGGATTTATTTATGATTGCTGATCACCGAGGAACAAGTGGTGACTGATGCACATTCATCATCAATCTACCTACTACTTCCACTCAACTGTGTTCGTTTGGATGTTGGTGCTTCATCATCAGGATGATAGTCATTCAAATAAATGTAATGACAATGCAAACAAGTGACTTGAGCCGTTGCAATCAACCAACTAATTCACAGTGAGTAAAAACGGAACCAAAATCGCAACTTTTAAAAGCCGCTGCCTTTAAAATGATGTCGTATACCTACTTTATAGTTCATTTCTTCTATTTCAAATATAACATTTTTTACATTGAAATAGATATTGAGAAACTATCTTGAATAATATTTTATACACTACGATAATGCCCCATTTTAGCCCATATGACTGACATACATGAAAAACCGAAATTAAAGACCAAGCTGAGGGTCGTAGGTTCAAATACAGATGGTCGAAGATCTTTTCAAGACGGAATTTTTTCGACTTCCCTGGGCATAGAGTATCATCGTACCTGCTACGTGATATACACATCCAAAAATGATCAATTGTCAAAAAATGCTCTCAGTTAATAACTGTGGAAGTGTTCATAAGAACACTAAAATACTTCCAGAAGTTACGATTGTGAGTCCGTTTTCGCCCACTGTGCAACCCATGACACAAGGTCTTGCCAGCGAATGATATGGAATGCTGGCCGGGCAGTTCGGATGCAACAGCATACTCCATTCAAGGGCAACCGGTACCGGTTGGTTTCTGCAACACTGAAAGAGTTGCATCGCCCATGCAGACAGGTGTAGGTGTTCGGTGTTCGAATGGAGTGCTCTCTTCCAGGATATGTAATATGAGTTTCAAGCAGGGATTCCTTCCTTGTTTAATTAATGAGATGAAAATCATATCCTAATGATGACAGAGAGAAGTTTATTGGACGTCGTAAACGTTAATGAACTTGACTTTCTGGATTGATAAATAGAAATTGTTTTCCATGCCGTTTGGCTCTTAATTGAATCTCGGTGCAACAATGTATTTCTTCGCACGAGGAGAGATATGATCCATACGAAGAACGCTTTCATAGATTATAATGGTAACAATTATTACAATGTGAATATTAAAAATGTTTCGCAATAACAAGAGATTAATTCTCCACAGGATTCCTCCTGTAATTTTCGATAGGATTGCTCATGGAACTCTCGAATGGATTTCTCTTAGAATCATCGTCGTTTTGTCCCTTTGACGTGTTTTACTTTCTGCGTTTTAACTTTAGAAGTTTTGGAATTCAACTTTTTGTCTCCCAACCCTGGAATTCTCTACAGGATTCCTTCTGGGAATCTCGAATGCTTATGCCCTTGTAATACGTCACAAAATATCTAATGGAATCATGCATGCATATGCATGAATAGTGTTCCTAACCAGACATTGACAGAATTCCTCTTCGAATTCTCGGCAATATTCCACCTGAAATTCTCTATACGGCAAGGAATTGTAAGGATTTCTCCTGAAAATCTTGGAAGGATTTCTTCAGGCATCCTCGACAGCATTCCTTCTGAAATCTACGACAGGACTCTTTCTGGAACCCTCGAAAGGAATTGTTCTGAATTCTTCGACAGGATTCATTTTGGATGCCTTTTGGAGTCTTCGACAGGACTCTTTCTGAAGTCCTCGACAGGAGTCCTTCTGGAATCCTCGACAGATTTTTTTTTCTGGAAATCGCAACAGGATTCAGTCAGAAAGTTTGACAAGATTGCTTCTGGAATCCACGACAGGATTCTTTTTGGAAACCCTAACAGATTTCTTTCTGGAATCCTCAACATAGTTCCTTCTAAAACCCTCGACAATTTTTTTTTTTCTGGAATTCTCGACTGGATTTCTTCTGAACTCTTTGACAAGATTCCTTCTAGACTCTTTGACTCTTTGAGATTCATTCTGGAATTTTCGAAAGGATTCGTTCTGGAATCCTCGAGAACATTCGTTCTGGAAATCTCGATAGGATTTCTTATGGAATCCCTATCATCATTCCTTCTGGAATCTCCGACAGCATTTCTTCAGGAATTCTTGAAAGGATTTCTTCTAAATTCCTCGACAGGATTCAGTCTGGAATCCTTGACAGGACTCCTGGAATCATCGACAGGATTCTTTCTGGAATCGTCGACAGAATTTCTTCTGGCATCCTCGACAGGATTCCTTCTGGAATTTTCGACAGGATTCTTTCTGGAATACTCGAATGGATTTCTTCTGGAATCCTCGACAGGATTCCTTCTAGAAGCCTCGACAGGACTCCTTCTGGAGTACTCGACAGATTTTCTTCTGGAAATCTCTAAAAGATTTTCTCTGAAAGTTTGACATGATTTCTTTCTGAAATCCTCGACAGAATACCTTTTAAAATTCTCGACCAAATTTCTTCTGGAAATTGTTTTTATTTTTGGAATCCTCGACAGGACTCCTTCTGGAATCATCTAAAGGATTCTTTCTGACATCCCTGAATGGATTTCTTCTGGAATATTCGACATGATTCCTTCTGGAATCCTCGACAGGACTCCTTCTGGAATCGTTGACAGGATTCCTTCTGGAGCCCTCGACAGATTTTCTTATGAAAATCTCTAAAAGATTCTCTCTGAAAGTTTTGCAGGATTTATTTCTGGAATCCTCGACAAGGTTCCTTCTGGAATCCTCGACAGAATTTCTTCTGGAATTTTCGACAGGATTCCTTCTAGAATCCTGGACCAAATGTGTCCTGAATCCTTGACAGGAATCCTTTTGTAATCCTCGATAGCACTCCTTCAGGACTCTTTAGCAAGATTCCTTCTGAAATTTTAGAGAGGATTTGTTCTGCAATCCTAGAGAACATTCCTTCTCGAAATCTGGACAGGATTTCTTTTGGAATCCCCGACAGGATTCCTTACAGAATCAATGACATTATTTCTTCTGGAATCTCCAGCAGGATTTCTTCTGGAATCCTCGACTGGATTTCTTCTCAATTCCTCAACTGGAAGCCGTTTGGAATTCTCAAAAGGATTTCTTCTGACATCCTCGACAAGATTCCTTCTGGAATCTTCGACAGGATTCCTAATGGAATCGTCGACAGTATTCCTTCTGGTATCCTCGACAGAATTCCTTCCGGAATCCTAGACAGCATTTTTTTGGAATCCTCGAAGGGCTACTTTTGGAAGCTCCGACAGATTTTCTTCTGGAAATCTCTAAAGAGAACTCTGAAAGTTCGAAGCACTGCTTCTGAAATCCTCGACAGGATTCATTTTGGAAACCTTGACCATTTTGTTCTGTAATCCTCGACAGACTTGCTTCTGGAATCCTCGACAAGATTCCTTCTGGAATCGTCCACAGCATTCCTTCTGGAATCCTCGACAGATTTTTTATGAAAATCTCTGCAGGGTTCTCTCTGAAAGTTTGACAGGATTGCTTCTGGAATCCTCGACAGGATTCCATTGGAAAACCTTGACAGATTTCTTTCTGGAATCTTCGACGGGGTTCTTTCTGGAATCCTCGACATGCTTCCTTCTAGAATCCACGACCAAATTTCATCTTGGCAATACTTATGCTGGACTCTTTGACAAGATTCCTTCTGGAATCCTCGACAGGATTTCTTCTGCACGGGTAGAAATCAGAATCCAAAAACAAGATTATGACTCATGATATCATGATTCCAGCGTGTTTTCATCTTATGAAAATACACCATGATTCGGACTCATGACTCATGAGTGAGATTGCCGTAACGCAACACACGCGTTAGGTTTTTGTTGCTGATTGCTCGAAATCATGATTCAATTGCCAAAAATGCTGAGCCACGTATCCGTTTATAATCGACAAAATAAAAAAAATAAAAAAGGCATCCACTGAGATTCGAGCCAAGAACCTTCTGATTGAAAGACACGTACTCTACCACTGAGCTAGTTCTTCATCTTAAAAAATGAGTGATCGATGCGAATGAGTTGAAGCAAAGTGCACCGCTTAGTGTTTTCATCCTGGATGTTACGCTTATGAAGAATCATGATTATGACTCCAGGAACCATGATTTGTGATCCTGATATTATGACCTAACCAATTTATGAATTTCATGATTTGTAAATCATGATGTGGGGATCAGATTTTTATCCATGTGGAATCCTCGACAGTACTCCTGGAATCATCGACAGGATTCTTTCTGAAATCGTCGACAGAATTTCTTCTGGCATCCTCGACAGGATTCCTTCTGGAATTTTCCACAGGATTCGTTCTGGAATCCTCGAAAGGATTCCTTCTGGAATCCTCGACAGGACTCCTTCTGAATCGTCTAAAGGATACTTTCATACATCCCTGAAAGGATTTCTTCTGGAATATTCGACATGATTTCTTCTGGAATCCTCGACAGGATTCCTTCTTAAAGCCTCGACAGGGCTCCTTCTGGAGTACTCGACAGATTTTCTTCTGGAAATCTCTAAAAGATTCTCTCTGAAAGTATGACAGGATTTCTTCTGGAATCCTCAACTCCTTCTGGAATGTTTGACATGATTCCTTCTCGAATTCTCTTAAGGAATCCTTCTGGAATTCTCGAGAATATTCCTTCTGGAATCCTTGACTCCTTCTGTAATCATCGATAGAATTCTTTCTGGCACCTTCGCCAGGATTACTTCTGGGATCCTCAACAGGACTTCTTCTGGACAACAAGATTCCTTCTGGAATCGTCGACAGGATTTCTTCTGGCATCCTCGACAGGAAGGTATGGTTCTGGAATCCTCGACATAATTCCTACTGGAACCCTCGACAGGGTTCCTTCTGGAATCCTCGAAATAATCCCTTTTCGAAACCTCGACAGCATTCCTACTGGCATTCTTTACAAGACTTTTTCTGGAATTCTCGACAGCATTCCTTCTGGAATCGTTGACAGATTTTTTTCTGGATTTTTCTGAAGGAATCTCTCTGAAAGTTCGAGTACTTCTGAAATCCTTGACAGGATTCCTCCAGGAATCTTTGATAATATTCCTTCTGGAATTGTCGAGAGGATTACTTCTGGAAATCTCGTAAAAATTTCTTCTCAGATTCTTGGTGGATTTCATTCTGAAATCCTCGGCAAGATTTCTTCTGGAATCCTCGACAGGATTTTTTCTGGAATTCTCGAAAGCATTCCTCCTGAAATCCTCGACACGATTCCAAATGGCATCCTAGAAACAATTTATTCTGAATTCCTCGACAGGATTCAGTCTGAAATCCTCAAAAGAATTTCTTGTAGAATCTTGAACAGGATTATTTTTTTTTTGTATTTTTGAAAAAAAACTATCCTTTAAAGGATACTTTTTGAAATTCTCGAAAGGATTCCTCCTTTTATGATTCTGAATCAGTTCTGGATTCCAATTCAAATTCCTGGAATGCTTAACAGGATTTCTTGAATAATCCACGACTGGATAATACCTCCTGAAATCCTCGTTAGGATTTATCCATGTAAATCTCGACAGGATTTGGGAACGAACGACAATAAGAATAATTTTAGAATAAATGTCCAATATCGAAGAACAATATAAATTACTTTATCTAACAGACTCAAGCTATTGATTTTTTATTTCAATAATCAAGTTTTTCAAGCAGAAAAATGTTTAAAGTGTTCGAATGTTCAACCGGATGCGACAAAGATTTGCATAGCAGTTGCGCTTTCCCTACATCAATCTGAAAATATCAATGTCACAGCGGGTCGTGATTCCTGCTCACCCCAGGGGTTTTCAAATTAAAGTTTTCTTAGTAGAATTTGAAAATGGCTAGTTCAATATTCTCGAAAGGATAGCTAGCGAATGATCCAAACTTGAGAGTACAGGCGAAATTTCTTGTGGAAAATGAACAGAATTATTCAAGGGTTTCGCTAAGATCTCTCGGAGTTACCTATTTTGAAAACGATAAAAATCGTACAAATCCTAAAATTAAGACATGATTCAATGCTGATCTGACAGTAATCGAACAGTGTTTTGGTAGTCAACATGGTCTCCTGTATAGTAAGTACCATTTCTGTCGATCAGGTATTGCAGAATTAGTTCTCAATCGATTTTGAAACACGATCAAAGTAAGCCACGTAAAACATCGCATCTGTATCAGTCACTGATCGGCAATGTTTCGCAAAGTTGTAACAAGCTTGATAAATAGCAACTGCGAAGAAGAGCCCCAAAGAGAAAGCAATGATTGAACCCATTTTCCTCAAGATTCCTTCTAGACACTTTGACTCTTTGAGATTCATTCTGGAATTTTCGAAAGGATTCGTTCTGGAATCCTCGAGAACATTCGTTCTGGAAATCTCGATAGGATTTCTTCTGGAATCCCTATCATCATTCCTTCTGGAATCTCCGACAGCATTTCTTCAGGAATTCTTGAAAGGATTTCTTCTAAATTCCTCGACAGGATTCAGTCTGGAATCCTAGTCAGAAATCCTTCTGGCATGCTCGACAGGATTCCTTTTGGAATCCTCGAAAGGATTTCTTCTGGAATCCTCGACAGGACTCCTGGAATCCTTGACAGGATTCTTTCTGGAATCGTCGACAGAATTTCTTCTGGCATCCTCGACAGGATTCCTTCTGGAATTTTCGACAGGATTCTTTCTGGAATACTCGAATGGATTTCTTCTGGAATCCTCGACAGGATTCCTTCTGGAAGCCTCGACAGGACTCCTTCTGGAGTACTCGACAGATTTTCTTCTGGAAATCTCTAAAAGATTTTCTCTGAAAGTTTGACATGATTTCTTCTGGAATCCTCGACAGGATTCCTTTTACGAATCCTTAACAGATTTCTTTCTGAAATCCTCGACAGAATACCTTTTAAAATTCTCGACCAAATTTCTTCTGGAAATTGTTTTTATTTTTGGAATCCTCGACAGGACTCCTTCTGGAATCATCTAAAGGATTCTTTCTGACATCCCCGAATGGATTTCTTCTGGAATATTCGACATGATTCCTTCTGGAATCCTCGACAGGACTCCTTCTGGAATCGTTGACAGGATTCCTTCTGGAGCCCTCGACAGATTTTCTTATGAAAATCTCTAAAAGATTCTCTCTGAAAGTTTTGCAGGATTTATTTCTGGAATCCTCGACAGGGTTCCTTCTGGAATCCTCGACAGAATTTCTTCTGGAATTTTCGACAGGATTCCTTCTAGAATCCTCGACCAAATGTGTCCTGAATCCTTGACAGGAATCCTTTTGTAATCTTCGATAGCACTCCTTCAGGACTCTTTAGCAAGATTCCTTCTGAAATTTTAGAGAGGATTTGTTCTGGAATCCTAGAGAACATTCCTTCTCGAAATCTGGACAGGATTTCTTTTGGAACCCCCGACAGGATTCCTTACAGAATCAATGACATTATTTCTTCTGGAATCTCCAGCAGGATTTCTTCTGGAATCCTCGACTGGATTTCTTCTCAAATCCTCAACTGGAAGCCGTTTGGAATTCTCAAAACGATTTCTTCTGATATCCTCGACAAGATTCCTTCTGGAATCTTCGACAGGATTCCTAATGGAATCGTCGACAGTATTCCTTCTGGTATCCTCGACAGAATTCCTTCTGGAATCCTAGACAGCATTTTTTTGGAATCCTCGAAGGGCTACTTTTGGAAGCTCCGACAGATTTTCTTCTGGAAATCTCTAAAGAGTTCTCTCTGAAAGTTCGAAGCACTGCTTCTGAAATCCTCGACAGGATTCATTTTGGAAACCTTGACCATTTTTTTTCTGTAATCCTCGACAGACTTGCTTCTGGAATCCTCGACAAGATTCTTTCTGGAATCGTCCACAGCATTCCTTCTGGAATCCTCGACAGATTTTTTATGAAAATCTCTGTAGGGTTCTCTCTGAAAGTTTGACAGGATTGCTTCTGGAATCCTCGACAGGACTCCATTGGAAAACCTTGACAGATTTCTTTCTGGAATCTTCGACGGGGTTCTTTCTGGAATCCTCGACATGCTTCCTTCTAGAATCCACGACCAAATTTTATCTTGGCAATACTTATGCTGGACTCTTTGACAAGATTCCTTCTGGAATTCTCGACAGGATTCCTTCTGAAATCCTCGACAGGATTTCTTCTGCACGGGTAGAAATCAGAATCCAAAAACAAGATTATGACTCATGATATCATGATTCCAGCGTGTTTTCATCTTATGAAAATACACCATGATTCGGACTCATGACTCATGAGTGAGATTGCCGTAACGCAACACACGCGTTAGGTTTTTGTTGCTGATTGCTCGAAATCATGATTCAATTGCCAAAAATGCTGAGCCACGTATCCGTTTATAATCGACAAAATAAAAAAAATAAAAAAGGCATCCACTGAGATTCGAGCCAAGAACCTTCTGATTGAAAGACACGTACTCTACCACTGAGCTAGTTCTTCATCTTAAAAAATGAGTGATCGATGCGAATGAGTTGAAGCAAAGTGCACCGCTTAGTGTTTTCATCCTGGATGTTACGCTTATGAAGAATCATGATTATGACTCCAGGAACCATGATTTGTGATCCTGATATTATGACCTAACCAATTTATGAATTTCATGATTTGTAAATCATTATGTGGGGATCAGATTTTTATCCATGTGGAATCCTCGACAGTACTCCTGGAATCATCGACAGGATTCTTTCTGAAATCGTCGACAGAATTTCTTCTGGCATCCTCGACAGGATTCCTTCTGGAATTTTCCACAGGATTCGTTCTGGAATCCTCGAAAGGATTCCTTCTGGAATCCTCGACAGGACTCCTTCTGAATCGTCTAAAGGATACTTTCATACATCCCTGAAAGGATTTCTTCTGGAATATTCGACATGATTTCTTCTGGAATCCTCGACAGGATTCCTTCTTAAAGCCTCGACAGGACTCCTTCTGGAGTACTCGACAGATTTTCTTCTGGAAATCTCTAAAAGATTCTCTCTGAAAGTTTGGCAGGATTTCTTCTGGAATCCTCAACTCCTTCTGGAATGTTTGACATGATTCCTTCTCGAATTCTCTTAAGGAATCCTTCTGGAATTCTCGAGAATATTCCTTCTGGAATCCTTGACTCCTTCTGTAATCATCGATAGAATTCTTTCTGGCACCTTCGCCAGGATTACTTCTGGGATCCTCAACAGGACTTCTTCTGGACAACAAGATTCCTTCTGGAATCGTCGACAGGATTTCTTCTGGCATCCTCGACAGGAAGGTATGGTTCTGGAATCCTCGACATAATTCCTACTGGAACCCTCGACAGGGTTCCTTCTGGAATCCTCGAAATAATCCCTTTTCGAAACCTCGACAGCATTCCTACTGGCATTCTTGACAAGACTTTTTCTGGAATTCTCGACAGCATTCCTTCTGGAATCGTTGACAGATTTTTTCTGGATTTTTCTAAAGGAATCTCTCTGAAAGTTCGAGTACTTCTGAAATCCTTGACAGGATTCCTCCAGGAATCTTTGATAATATTCCTTCTGGAATTGTCGAGAGGATTACTTCTGGAAATCTCGTAAAAATTTCTTCTCGGATTCTTGGTGGATTTCATTCTGAAATCCTCGGCAAGATTTCTTCTGGAATCCTCGACAGGATTTTTTCTGGAATTCTCGAAAGCATTCCTCCTGAAATCCTCGACACGATTCCAAATGGCATCCTAGAAACAATTTCTTCTGAATTCCTCGACAGGATTCAGTCTGAAATCCTCAAAAGAATTTCTTGTAGAATCTTGAACAGGATTATTTTTTTTTTGTATTTTTGAAAAAAACTATCCTTTAAAGGATACTTTTTGAAATTCTCGAAAGGATTCCTCCTTTTATGATTCTGAATCAGTTCTGGATTCCAATTCAAATTCCTGGAATGCTTAACAGGATTTCTTGAATAATCCACGACTGGATAATACCTCCTGAAATCCTCGTTAGGATTTATCCATGTAAATCTCGACAGGATTTGGGAACGAACGACAATAAGAATAATTTTAGAATAAATGTCCAATATCGAAGAACAATATAAATTACTTTATCTAACAGACTCAAGCTATTGATTTTTTATTTCAATAATCAAGTTTTTCAAGCAGAAAAATGTTTAAAGTGTTCGAATGTTCAACCGGATGCGACAAAGATTTGCATAGCAGTTGCGCTTTCCCTACATCAATCTGAAAATATCAATGTCACAGCGGGTCGTGATTCCTGCTCACCCCAGGGGTTTTCAAGTCAAAGTTTTCTTAGTAGAATTTGAAAATGGCCAGTTCAATATTCTCGAAAGAATAGCTAGCGAATGATCCAAACTTGAGAATACAGGCGAAATTTCTTGTGGAAAATGAACAGAATTCTTCAAGGGTTTCGCTAACAACTCTCGGAGTTACCTATTTTGAACACGATAAAAATCGTACAACTCCTAAAATAAAGACATGATTCAATGCTGATTTGACAGTAATCGAACAGTGTTTTGGCAGTCAACATGGTCTCCTGTATAGTAAGTACCATTTCTGTCGATCAGGTATTGCAGAATTAGTTCTCAATTGATTTTGAAACACGATCAAAGTAAGCCACGTAAAACATCGCATCTGTATCGGTCCATGATCGGCAATGTTTCGAAAAGTTGTAACAAGCTTGATAAATAGCAACTGCGAAGAAGAGCCCCAAAGAGAATGCGATGATTGAACCCATTTTCCTCGCTCATTTACCATTGAGGCTAGGTGTTTTACTTCACTTTCATGACAAACAAACCCCGAACATTCTTTAGCAAGCAATAGTGTCCCTTAGATTAGGAGCTTGTCCAGAAGGATTTTATCATGCACTGTTATCTCCCCGATACAATCAGAGCTTTAACAGTAGACGATAAACAGGCTCTCATTATGTGCTGCGGATCATGATTATTACAAAGAGCGATAAGTGAGAGATGCTCTCAACTTTCTCAGAATTCAACCTCTGCTGTCGATACTTTAGAATGATCCTTGTCGGAATCAAGATATGATCCGTACTGATATTCAAGATAAATCTTCTCGATAACTGAGCAAGCTTACACCATCAATCAGAGAAATCTTAGCATCGAAATCAATACACAATTTCTTCCGAAATCTTGGCAAGATTGTTCGCAATCAAAAATAGAACACTATTTCTTTGCCAAAGGCGTAGTTTTTCCCAATACATTAGTGCAACTAAGTATCTCGGTATTCCGGGAACCCCTGTCGTTCAATGCCAGCCAACAATCCTTCACGCAAGAAGCCATCAGCTTCGTAGATAATTGCAGTTTCTAGAGACAACGACGGAACGCAGCGCCCGGAATGCATTTCACTGCCCTAATTAAACTTGCCGGGCGGCATGTTTTACCCTTCATTCGTCCTGAAGTGGCGCGGGCGGGGAAGATTTATCTCGTAGAGGAACGTTCTGGAGCAAAACTTGTCGGAAAATAGCTTTTGATTAAATTGCTGCGAAAACTTTCCCAACGGTTTACTGAATGGCCGGTGAAACGGACAGAGATTCCGGCCAAAGGAAAAAAAATCTTTTTATTATTAAATGAGAGAAAAGGTTGCACGACGTTCCCTAGTGTATTGAGAAAGTGATTGAGAGAGATAACTTTTTTCTTCCTATCTTGCATGAAAAAAGGTTAAACTTATCATATACAAAGTCTTCGATTCGCTAGAATATATTGCTTTGGACCCCCAGAAGCAACATGGAAGCTTGAAGATTGTATGGGAAATAGGTCTTTTTAAGTTACGCAAGAATGGTGCCTTTAAATTCCGCCCTAATTGCTTAAATTTTGATAGATACTTCTTGGCATTACGTCCTTACTGGAACAGAGCTTGCCTTTTCAGCTTAGAGTTCAATGAGTACTTACACAGTTATTAACTGAGAGCTGTCTCTGACAAAGTTGCCATTTTCGCATCCGTATATTGTGTGGCAGGTACGATGATACTCTATGCCCAGGGAAGTTAAGGAAATTTCCATAACGAAAAGATCCTGGACCGACCGGGAAACGAACTCAGACACCTTCAGCATGGCTTTGCTTTGGAGCCGTGGACTCTAACCACTCGGCTAAGAAAGGTCCCAGTTACCCTAAGATGCCTGTCCTACTCATTCGCAATCTATTGAACGCGTTAAGTAGGTGGCAGTGTCATATAGGAGACCTGACTGTATATGGACGATTTCTCATTGGTGAAGGAGTATGACCAGACGAACCTAAGTTGATGGAAACTTATTCAAAATTTGCTAAAACTTTGTACATTCTAATCCAACCGCCATTTGGTACTTTCCTTCATTCGGGATACCAGCATGTTTATGATCAAAGAATAGCGACGTCGGCATGCAATTCATGGCAATGAAACAGCGCGATATGACTAGAAAATCCACTGCGAGATAAATTGCTTATCGTTCGACTCAGCAGAAACACGATGTAATAGTTACCTCGACTCACCTCTTGTAAGGAATCACCCTTCCCCCGTTCCAAACTATCAGCAGTAAAGGAATTTATGACTGGCTCGTTTGTTGTGAGATCTGGCTCTTGCGTAGACTAAACCAGTCTTCTAGAAACACACAAGTTCGAGTTCGAGAAATTGTTTTTGTTTGTCTGTCAAAAGCACATATTGTATAATATGTAAATAAACAATAAATTCCGGTCCACATCCACACTGTCCTGGTCGTCCCTATCGCGGATGGAATTGTACGAACATAGACTGACGGTATTTAACAGTTGTTTTACAATCGCATTCCATTGCACTTGCCTGACTCACAGTGGCGCATGGACGGATAAAACTTCGAAAATTAAAGTTCCCAGTCAGAAGTGCATGTTTAATTCGTTCCAACAAATTTGAAGGTCATTCTACTGGTCTTGCTCTTCTAGACGTAGAAAAAACATTCAACAGTGTTTGGCATGAAGGCTAGTTTGTAAAAATAAAAAACTTTAATTTTCCAACATACATTGTTAGAATAAACCAAAGTTATCTGCCAAATCGTACACTTCAGGTTAATTATCAGAACTCCAGGTCTGATAGACTTCCTGTGAGAGCTGGTGTTCTCAAGGCAGCATTTTGGGGCCAATATTATACAATATTTTCACATCTGACTTACCTGAGGGATGTCAAAAATCTTTTTTTGCGAATGACGGATTTTCCGCCAAAGGACGAAGCCTGCGTGTCATCTGTAGTAGACTACAAAAAAGTTTGGACATTTGTCCTTTATGCTGGAAAGGAAAGAAATTTCTCCTAATGCTTCCAAAACTTAATTACTTATATTCTTCCAAAAACCAAAAACTCTTCATTTGAAATTTTCAAATTAATGGCCACGATGAGAAGGGGGCCACGATGTTGATAAGAAGATAAAAATATAACTTTTAAAAATCACATTGAGGGCATTCAAGCCCATTGTAACAAATATGTAAAATGTCTTTATCCACTTACTAACAAAAAATCAAAACTTTGTCTTTAGAACAAACTATTGATCTTCAAACAAATTTTCAGGCCAGCCATGTCGTATGCTGTACCAATATGGACTTTTAAGCTTTCATTCCATACAAAAAGATTGGAAATCGGTTAAGCTGTTCAAAAGTTATAATTTTTTTTAAACATTACAAATCTAATGCGCTGAGACCTACAGTATGTGCCGATAAAAAATGACAGATTTTTTATTTTCAAAAAAATATATCTCAAAAACTAAAAAAACATACATCGCTGAAAATTTGACAGTATACGTAAAATTTTCTAAACTTTCAAGAAAAAATGAGAACAGCGATAGCCTCTTTGGTCCCGAGGCCTTCAAAACACGAAAAAACGGAAACTATAGAGTTTGTTCATGTTAAAAACACAATTTTTGTGAAATTTTATATTTTTCCTGAAAAGTCAAAATCTTTAGCCTTCATTTCGTCCAAAAAGATTGAAAATCGGTCGAACGGTTCAAAAGTTATAATATTTTTAAAAATAAAAATTTTGCAAAATCGCGATTTTTCTGGTCACCCTATTTCGGAAATGGTCACCCTAATCAAAAAATCCAAAAATACGTGTATCCTTATTTCGGATAAGGAACAAAATAGCAAATTTTCACGGAATTCGGAGACCCACTAGATCGGTTTTTCGTGGAATGGCTGTATAAGAAATTAATGTAATGTTTGGAATAATACTAATACAGGAGTTAAAAAAAACTATGTGGGGACTTCTGTCCGACCTTTATATGAATTCGCGCCACTGTGCTGTAATGGCGCGACGCACGCGGTGGATTATTCGGGCGAAACAAGTGTGGGAATTTGTGTCGCTGTCGGCAACGCGTGGCGGTGAGGGAGAGAGAGCTCGTTGTTGTGGAAACGCCCCTATGCTCTGTTTGTTTGGTATTTTGAACCACAAACACGCAGGAAGTCGCGGGGTGGAATGGTGGTGACGACGACGACGACGACGATGAAAGCAGTCAGTCATAACATAGGCATTTTGACGAAGTTAAATATCTATACACGATACTGGTTAATGGGCCGCATTGTTTGGTTTGATTGTACGCCTTCGGGATGCCCGATAGGACTGTTCGCTTCCTGCCAAAAGAGATTATCATCGGTCGGAAAGGTTATTCATACGTGAATGAAATTCCATATATCTAGGATACTCACTTGATACTATAGCTCTTTGTTGCACGACCAACTATTTGTCAGATCTTGCTACAGGAACAGGTGAGAATAAGCTCGAAGCTTATTTGAAAACCCGTATAACTAGATCAATTTAATAATACAATAATAAAACCAGATGACTGCATATTAGGATGCGGCTTATTTTTCAAAAGTTTTCAAAACCAAAAATTCGTGTGCTCTACTGAATTCAAATCACATTAAAAGAGAAACCTCAAAATCTGAGCCAAAAATATTAACATTGAGAGGTGACGCAAGCGTGTTGAAGGTGAATTTTCAAGTTATAAAAAATGACCTGCAGTTAAGTAAACATAACTTTGTTATTTTTCAACCAATTTCAAAACTTTTAAGCACCATTTTCTTTCAAATTAAATTTGTAAAAAATTGTAGAACATCTGATTTGTCTAAAATCAAAACTTGTCTTAGTTAAAAATACTTTTATCCAAATTTTTCCTCATTTAGCTAAAAAAATCATTTTTGTTTGAACATAACTTCATTAAAACTCAATCGATTCCGAATCTTTTAACATACTTTTGAAAAAAAAAAATATTTATTTTCAAACTGCACATACAACATTTTTTTCTAAAAAATATGTTTGACTTAGGTATTCAACAAAAGCTTAGGTAACAACAAAAACCATGATTTTTCAATGAAAAAATCAAATTTCTTTGGATTATTTAAGTTTTTTTTTTGCCGTAAATAGCATTTTTTCTATAAAACTTAAATATATATAGCATATTGCCTTAATTACGAGTTGAACAGTGCATATATTTTTTAACATATGCAAACATAATTTTGTTTCAAAATTATTTAAAAATTGTTGCAAAGTCCTTCCCAAAGGTTTAAAAAATGAGAAAAATCAGTTTCATCTTAAGAGTTTGCCAAAGATTTGACAAAACTGGCATTTTTCGTTAAAAAATAATGTTTTTGTGCAGTTTTTGCTGAATAACTTGGTAAAGACAATTTTTTAGTGAAATGTGAATATAAAAAAAATGTGAAATGTGAAATGTGATATATGAAAGGTTTGAAAACAATCAAATTGGCTTCAAAATCATTTAAAAAGATTTGGAATCGGTTGAGTAATCATGAAGTTCTGGTCAAACAAAATTGAAATTTTAAGTAAAATGAGGGAAAATGGAATAAATTACTTTTAACAAAAACTTGTTTAGATTTTAGACAAATTTGGTGTCAACAAAGTTTTTACAAATTTAATTTTGAAGGTATTGATGCTGAAAGTTTTGAAATCGGTTGAAAAATGACAAAGTTATGTGTACTTCACTGAAGGTCATGTTTTATAACCTGGAAATTCAACTTCAAGACGCTTGCGCCACCTCTAAATGTTAATATTTTTGGCTCAGATTTTGAGGTTTCTCTTTTAATGTGATTTGAATTCAGTAGAGCACACGAATTTTTGGTTTTGAGAACTTTTGAAAAATAAGCCGCACCCTACTGCATATGACTAAGAGGCGTTCTCAGAGTGCAAGTATTGGTAACACAGCGCAACAAAAATGACATTTTTGCGTGTCTCAAGGATCAAATTATGTGTCTCTAGTAGATTTGGGGTTGCTGAATCTGATGCCGTTCTCAGAAATTTCCCACCACGTCACCATTTTTAGCTACAGGTCGCCAAAGTTGTATAAAACATTGGTTTTATTGATGTTTACCTAAAATTTGAAGTATATTTTATCAAACTTTTTTGTAATCTTATCCACCAAGCATGCAAAATAGGGCTTAAATTTTCGTTTTAGATATATTTTGGTTGAAATTTTACGATTAAATTTAGATTAAACCGATCTTTTTCTACATGCTTGCAGTCTCCATACAAAATTCTTCGTTTCTCTTATATACAATACTTTTCTAAACCATCAAAAAATAACTTTTCCGCATCAAAAATATAATAGACTTTGATGGTAAGTATTGTTATACACATAAAGTTTGAATTCTGTGGCAAATTAAGCAAATAAATTGCCTTACAAGCTGACAAACTTGCAAGCAAGTTGGCTGAAATAGTCATTTTTTGCATTTTAAACATCCAATATCTCAAAAACTAGACGTGCTATGATATTTCTGTAAACGGCAATGAATTCAGCAACCCTTAATTAAGTAAATAGAGGTATTTTGATGCTGGATACAAAAACCTGTTCCGCAGTGTAATTTTTTATTTTAGAAAATGAATTAACGTTTTGTCTCAAATTCCAAATAGACTCATACAACGAACACTCGGTTCTAAGGTGAAGATGCATCGAAGCCAAACCTCAAATTTTCAAGAGCACGAATTTAGCGAACTAAACAGTCGTTCAAGCTGAAAACTTGATCGATTGGTCACCAGCGTGTGACAAATCGTTTCATTTTTCAGCTCAAAACGCTGTCTGGTTCTAACCACGATAGGCTATTCAAGGTAGGCTATTCCCACGTGTAAACAACGATTTTCCATCAAAACATGTGTCGTCATTCCTATCGTCAAGCATGAGGATAGTAAAGGAGAGCAGACCTTGCTTTCTTTTGCACTCGTTCGAGTTTGCGATAGGAATGACGTCACTGCCACATGTCATTTTTCGGAGTATAATACCTTGCTACTTTTTATCGTGGTTCTAACATTTGTGCTCTTGAAAGGTTGGCTTTGATGCATCTTCGCGTTAACGAAAAACAATAGGGGAACTCGAGGTAATTTGCCCATAATGGGCTAAACGCGCCACTCTCGATTTGGACGGATGTTGTGTTTTAGAATGCTGTTTTCCACCTTAGATAATAGAAAATTGATAAAAATGCATCTCCTCATATATTTTCCTGTGTTTTTTTTCTCAAGAAAATCGTTAAAAACTTTTTTTGCTGTTTTCGTTGCAATTTTTTGCGATATTCAAGGTAATTTTTTAGGCCGATAAATGTCATAGTGTTTATTACATGCATAATATATGTTAAATTTGCCCTTAAAAAGCTTATTGAAGGACCTAAACTTTAATCATCTCATGGGACAAAACCCCCACCCCTGTTCCGTAACACAAAAACAGTCGTTTGAATTCAAATTCTATCAAACGTACCGTGGTGAATCAAAATCCGGACGGTATCAATATCCGGACACTTTGATAATATTGATTATTTTTTGCATAATTAGAGTGTTCTTATGTATGGGATTTTTTCATAGTCTATACTTTAAACATTGAAGATTATTATACTATCATTCCCAATCTAGTTAGCATTGCCAAATAATTAATAAAAATAACAACATCTTAATCGTTTCTGTCAGACGATATTCCTTCGTGGTCTATGTTAATCAAAGATTAACAATCTTTGAACGCACAACCCAAACCAAAGGTTGAACAAAGAGTATGTGAAGTATATTTTTATGGAGTATTTTGAAAACAATTTAAAACAGAGACATATTTTCGATGTTTCGTAACAAAGCTGTTGTGGATTATGAAGCAAATGTGTATTTAAAGGGCTATAAAGAGACTGTCCGGGATTACGGGTCAGTGTTTTTAAACCCGGACATCGTGTGGAAGAACCACTTTTTACTAGTGTAAATGATATTTTGGATATATGAAACAAGAGAACAAGAAGCAAAATCTGTTCTTTCTAGGTATATTTCACAGCGGATATTGTGGTCTTCAAGGTAATACAGATAACCATATCCAAACTCCTAACAACCCATTCGGGATACAAATTTGGGCCGAAAGGTTCGTGAGGCCGATGTAAAATTTGATTATTTAAGGCGCAAAACACAAACTAAAGGCTAAATCATTTATCAGTGTTTTTCCTTCTTTAAAACGAAGGCTGTTCTTTTCACAGCAGATATTGTAAGCTTTGATGTAATACAGATAACCTTGATCAAACTCCTAACAATTTCCTTGATTTCTTAGGTAAAGACTATAATCGTGTACTTGCCAAACGATATACTATTGCAAATATGGTAGGGGAAGACGGGGTAAGACCACCCGCCTAAGCAATTTAATTCATAAGTCAAAATCAAGAATCAATAAATCCTTTTTCGACGTAGCATGTCGTTTTTTAAAGCCTTGGGCATAATCAAAAATATCATAGGAGTTGTATTTGTAAAAAATATTTATTTCTTGAAGTTTGAAAAAGTGATGTCTTATCACGATTTTTTTCAGCGACGGGGTAAAACCGCCCACCCACGGAGTAAAAGCGACCATCCCGATTTTCGTATACAAATTTTGCAAAAAATATATTAGTACATTGATTTACCTGGATTATGAATCATTTTTAGGGTTAATTTATAAAAAAAAAAACTTGGTTATGTACTTATCATCACTTTGAAAAATTTTCACTGCCATTTTCTTGCCAAACTGAAGGTGGTCCGTCTTACACCGTCTTCCCCTAGCACTGGCAAAGAGAGCTCCAAGTTAATAAATGAGGAATATGATGTATCAATGATTGAAGTGTTTGGAGAGCAATGATGCTCAAGCTTCGAATGGAACATATGTTTATTTTACAGCTCATTACAAGTTGAATGTGTACAAACCGCTTCAAATATCCTATAATGCTAGAATAAACATGTTGATTATACCTACAATAATTACACTCAAACTCATAGATATTAATCCTCAATACTTAATTGATCATCGGTTAAAAATATAAATTTTCACCTTGTACAAAAGAAAACAAATTTTTGAGGACAACAATTTGAAATTATACAAAATTGATGAACGAGTTTCTCAAAATATTAGTTGGTTTATTTATTGCTCCATGTTTTACATTATCGGCATATGTTGTTTGAATTGATTACACGCTTGGTTATTTTTGGTTTTATAGAAGGATACTTTATGCTAAGGTGCCTTCTTTCAAAACCATTTTTTTATTCGATCCTGTCCAAATATCTTTTTTTTTTGGTTATCTAAAATCATCGGTCGATATTATAAATATTTCATTGACCTTTTTTTTCACCATATATGGTTTGTTTTTATCGATACTACACAATCGTGTGTTTCCGTTTTTTTTTTGTTTTTCAATAATACAAAAAAATCATAGAAATAGAAAATTGTCCTGATTTCCTGACCGCAGTTTCTAATTAGTCAAAATTTTAAAACATTTTCATTACAAACCCCAATGATACCCGGTTTGAACCACACAGTAGAGCCTCACGTTAGTCACAATTCTTCCATGGAGGTTTGAGGAAAATCTTGGCAGTATTTCTAAGGAAATGTTGGAATTCCATGACGATGTATTATAGGATATATTGTAGGAGTTTTTGAAGCAATTGTTGATTGAAATCGTGGAAAATTGGGAGCTGTTGAAGAAATATCTAGAAAATTAATTCATTGAAATTAAAGTGGGTTCTAGATTTTTCGGAACAATCTGGTAAATTTTTCAAAAAAGCTTCTTGAAGAATATAAGCAGAAATAATTTTATATGCATTTAAAGCGCATTTTTTCTACTTCTACATTCTTCCTTGGAATTATCTATAAATTTCATCAAAAATATCCACGAAAAATATGAACAAAAAATTTACCACAAATTTTGCTGGATATATTTGTAAACGATTTCATAATATTTACTTTGTGATTGTTTCCTCAATTGAAAAAGACCGTATAGTCGAACAAAAATGAGTGTTTCTGAAAAGTTTTCACACATCTTCAAGTCATAATAATGTCTACACCGTACTTTGAGAAGTCTTCGAAATGCCTTTATTAAATTCAATGTCTGCAAAGAAGGTAAATATTTTCAAGGCGAAAAAAAAGTACAAAGAGCAGAAGTCATCAAAAGCTTTATATTACATAGTATAATAAAGAACACAAAAGTTGTAAGCAATTTTTGTGTTTCCCTATTTCTCAAAAGTATCGAACTCCACTGATACCGTTGTATGAAGGGCCAAAAGGAGGGTGGCGGATCCGTAAACAAAGACACTTACGCGAAACCTACGGGAAAAAGAGAATCGCGTTCCAACAGAATAACCCAACAATTAGAATAATGAGAATCGCGCGGAAAGAATCAGGTCTGGAAACAATGCTGTAAACATTCGACACTTTGCGCGACGTTCGTTTCGTTGCCATGGTCAGAAGTCGTGCTGAGCTTTAGGCTGAACGTCGACAAACACAAAAAAGTGTCAATTGAATGTCGTCCTACATGATGACATTTGCCTAAATCATAAGTTTTGCATAGAATTCAGACATCGGATCATAAACAACATGAATAGTTTGATCTTGCCTGTTATGTCGAATGTGACACACATACAGTGAAATCAGAACAGAAACAAACAAAACCGTAATGTTTCCTAGTGAAGTTATCGTGGTCGTAGGCTTTCAATTGACATTTTTCTTTTCGACATTCGTTTGAACGCTTATGTTGTGCATGTTTAAGAGAAGCGCTGCCGAATATCAGCGAAAACATGTCGACTACCGTGATTGCTTACAACACTGTCTGGGAGTCACCTGTGGTAGGTGATGTGGTCAATGGATAAGGAGGAAAAATACGATAGAACTAGTTTTGCATTTTTGTCTCGTGAAGAATATATATTGGTAGAAGATTAGGGGTTTATTTATGTCTATTTCTTTTTGGGTTATGACGAAAACAAAGTTGATTGTGTACACTGAAATTATGTGAAACAGAAACAAGGGTTCATGTCGACCCTTGTAGTGATGAGTCATCCATAGTTTGTTTTAAAATTACTTAAACGTAACGTTGCCACGTTAAAAATGTGCTATCATAAGCATAAAACGAGCTCACCGATTGGCAATCCATCCTCGACTGAAGACGAATATCTTTTCGCACTCGCACAATACCAACCGGACACGATTAATCTGGATTTCGCCACTCACCCTATAGGAGCATGCAACGAAATCAAAATACACTACTTCGTGCTCCACTAGGATTTTAAGTAGAGCGAAAAACTCTTTACTCCATCAACATTTCGAATACTCTACAGATAAAAGTTTTCGAAAATTGAGATGAGTTGAGATGTCCAAAAATTGGTCAACGCCATTTATAAAGAGCTGCTTAAGGCAAACATTTAGTGTCGTTGGAAAAATATCTGATTTTTTATTCTGATTGAGTTTCATCCAGTAAACCATTAGGTTGCTTGGCAGCGAATCGTTTGTTGCAGGTAGATACTGGACATACATGTGCTGGAAATTGATGCATGCTCTTTGATGATTGCTCGACTGAACTATTTTTCGTTGATATTGATTGATATACGATACATCGTATTACCATATATTATTTATAATGCTCTAAATTGTTGAATTGAGCTCATCCTCCTATACACCCTACCCTAATAACACAATCTCCCTATCCCGTGACGTCTATGAAGATAGTTTGGGTTCCCTGTATCTTCTTCAGTAGACGTTGAACCAACATTCCTTCCTTCCCCCCAGCTATTATAAGGACGTGGCCAGGTGTACAATGTGATGCTTTTTGTGTATTTCTATTATGTAGAAAAAGAAGTTCATCCCAGACGTTTTTTGCGTCATTAAATGTAGATTTCTCAAAACCAATAGAGCTGAGCATTGTACAGCCACCCACGATTTGTACAGTCGTTAATGCTATGCTTTATTGATTGATATTAGATCCTTTTTTTTACAATATGAAAACAGATTGTGAAAACATCATCGGACTGGTGTATGCAAATAATAATTTATTTCTATAATTTATTAGGAAAATATGTCACAATTATTGGTGAAATATTGGATCCCGTCGATCAGTAACATAAATGCTGTTCGACTGACACACTATGGTGAAAGCAACTGCATATTTCGGGGCCCCGAAACGACCGAAAAAGTCCACAGATTACTGCGGATACATAATTAGTGTCCAGTTGAAATTGCATTAAACTTGAATCGTATCAATTTGTCCGCTGCCTGATGCGTTTCTAATTTACATCCTTCATCATCATTATCATCATCACTATTCCAGTAGAGATGTTTACAGCCAACAACGGCCAACGTTGTTCATTAGTTATTTTCCAATTTTGCTCATAACATGGCGACCGTTTCCTCGTGATGCAGTTAACCGTTCGCACTCGGCTCATTCAACACAGGAAGATGGCACGAAAAACTACCCATTGCCAAACTCAATTCCGATCACGATCAAATTAGTATGTATTCCAGGCAGAGTACGATGCAGGAAAGTCCAACGGGGGACGTCCATTGATTACGCCACGCGCACATTGATAATTTCAAGACCCTATTCTACGTTTGTCACATTTTTTGTATAAGAATTTATTATGATTTATATTAGTTGTCACAGAGCTTAAGGACGCTCCCATTGCTGTTGTCTGTCTATGCAACTACACATTTAAGCAAGTATCCAAGCTCTGCAGTACAGGCGACATATGTTTCCATCAGAACCGTATCACCCACTCATATGACGCTAATGATGGGAATGTAATTAATTGGACGACTTTTATGGTTCTCATCTACTGGACCGAGTTCGATGCAGCCTAGATTGCCCGGTGCTACCCAGAGACCACTAATAGACACGTCCTCTTGGTCCAAACTAGACTGCCCCTGCTTACCTGTTCGCAATAAATGCACAACGTCAACCAACTGTTATAGCCTTGGCATTCGATTGTATATTTGTTGCTACTATGTATGTGTGTTTACCTGCAAAGACAAAAGTTAGACATCAACATTAATTTTCAATCAAGGTCTAGTTCACAAGCTGAAGTTTGTCCAGCCAATTAAATCTTGACAAAAGCCACGTTGAACAAATGCTGCTAGCCGGCACACGTGTAACTTCGTCTGTGAAGCTAGCTGTTCATTGTCAAGGATAAAGGTGTACAGGATGCACAGATTCATCATCGATATAGGATGGCAACGTCAAGCGCATAGGGGGTGTTAGATGTAGGTAGGGCAAAATGGACCAAAATGCCACTTTAAGGATTTGTGTCGTTTTCTCTTAATGAGATCTACATTTTAACACCATTCTAAGTCCTAACAGTAACTTTACAATATTTGCACATTGAAAACATTTCTCAAATTTGAGTTTTTTAACGGTCTTAAACCGTGTAGAAAAGTTGGTTGAAAAATGGGGGTGGTTCAAAACGACAGAATGGGTGGGGTAGAATGCCATTTAGTATAGAGAACTAGGAGTAAGCAACCATGTTTCTCCATTAGTTTGCTCTGTGGTATGGAAACGCTTATTCACTAATAAAATCATCAAAAAACTTTAATATTTAGGCAGAGAAGTGAAAAATGTTGAATTTCAACGGAAATTTAAGGAAAAATCTATGAGTTTATGTTCATGGTTTGTAGCCGCAAACATATTTTAACATCGTTTGGCAAAGGATACAAATAGAAACGCTGTATGAATGATTTAATGAGGTGAGCCATTTTACCCCATCAGTGTGTCTTGGACCATGTTCCCCTACATGTCTACGATGAACGATTTTTTATTTCATAACCATTCGGCTATCCCTCTTGATGGAGAGAAATGCTGAAGAAATTTGGACTATGCGTAGAGTAGAAATAACACATTTGCGAGTTTGAGCCCTGAGGGCATCACTACGTGTGTATTGCATTCTGTAAAACTTTTAAATTGGTATTTTCGGACAGCAAAATCGATTTACGTCTACGATGATGCTATCCGAAACATAATTTTACCTTTTTGTACACTTTACTTTACTACACGTTGTTGCTTCATTATATCTTCCCCTGAACAGGAGTAATGGAGAGTAATAAAATGTCTACCAGTTATGTATAATCAGTTTTTCGTTCACTACGTCGCATGACGTCCCGTTGGTTGAAATCATCCACAACGCCAGGGTTGTCCTATTCTGAACGAAGGGGTATATCAAAATAACCAATAAAAAGGGAAGAATCTTAAAATAACCTAATAATTGCTGAGACTTTTGGAGGATGGTTCTAAGCTGCTCGGTTTTAGATGGATTATTATCAACGGGCTCACCCGTTTCATGTTTTTATTTCAAACTAGTGGTCCCGGCAAACTTCGTCTTGCCATCAAGTAGGCTGTTGAAAAACGCTATGGATCTTCCCATATAAAATGACAGTTCCGTTCACTCTCGTTTTTCCTCACTTTTTCGGTGAATATTCTGGGATTTTTATACATACAAACACGTCGGAACCCTTGAGGAACAAAACGTAGAAATTATCATTCAAATACGTTGACCCGTTCGTAAGCCATGTCGTGACATACAAACACCACTCCTTTTTTTATTTATATAGATAGATGATAAGTGAAAAAAACGCGTTTTTGTGACAGCGGTAGGAATGTTACGTTTATGTATTCACAAACTATGAATGATTCGCCACATGTGTCGGCATTAACTTTTGTTCATAATGACACAAAATGTGAGTACTTATCCCTTCGTTATTTTTTTAATTGTTATCAAGAATCCCCCACTGGTGTTTCAATTATTCCTTTATTTTCCCTTCAAAATATTTTCCTTTGAAAATACATTAAGAATTTTTAAAGATACTACAGTGAATCCGAGTAGAAGCTTCTCTAATGATCTTCTTCTGTCTTCTTTCTTTTTGGCGTGACGAACCAACTGGGACAGAGCTTGCTTTTCAGCTTAGTGTACTTATGAGCGCTATCAAAGTTATGAACTGAGAGCATTCTTTGTCATTCGACAATTTTTACATATGTTTATCGTATGACATATACAAGATTCTCCAACGGAGGGATTCAAAGTCATGTTCGAGTTCTCAGTCGAGAAGTGTAGGACCTTTCTGGAATTTTGTGAATAATTAATTCCCATATGGGCGGACTTTCTTGATTAAGTTTTATTTGAATTCTTTCAACCATAACTTATTTTCTTCTGGTTTTTTGAGCAATTTGGGCTGGGAAAATCTAATAATGAATTTCTAATGGATTTTTTGAGAATGAAGTAAAGGTGTTTTTGAACAACACGTCCGGAGACTTTGTATAATATTTGTCGTAGATTTCTAGCGGGTTCGCAAAAGCTTATTAAAGTTATTTAAGTTACAACTTCAAAACACACAAAAAGAAAGTGCATGAATTGTTTTAGCAATGATTGCAGAGATGTCTTCATAAGGATTACAATATTTCTCGCATTCGTCTCAAGTATTCAAAACAAATCCACAGATAATACTGCCACAAAAATTTACAATTATTGTTCTTGAAATTATTGTAAGAAATTGTTTTAAAATATTGTTTTCACTAGGGTCGGTGTACCAATAGAAGCAAAGCTAAAAATAAATTTGCCTATAAAATCGAAAAACAAAGCCAGCGGCATTATTTTACGTCAAAAAATATGAAAACTACGAAAATCATATAATATCGCTTGTGCTACTTGTATTTTTGTATTTTTTTTTTTTTTCTTCAATGTATGGACCAAAAGCTTTCGAATGATGTAAAAAAGTTCTTAATTCATCAATTACTTTCCTCAATAAAACTAGTTTCTCTTAGTAGTGCTACTATGGGAACAATAGATCTACTATAGATGCAAGGAAGCTTAAACTTTGAGCAAATTTTTTTTCAGATCTTCGTGTAAAACATATATTGGAACGATTTAAAGCAAAATGGCCGTAAAAAGCCAGTAGTGCGACTATATGGAGACTAACTACTGAGGGAACACCGACCCTATTCGAGGAGAATCATTTTTTCTTCAATCATGTTGAGATTCTTTTCAGAGTATTGTTTGGTCCTTCGACCTGGTTGCTTGCCCTTGCGGGGGCGAGCGACGAGGGCAGGGTCAAACATGTCGCGCGTCGTTCGCGTACCACGGTGGAATAATATTGCGGATCGCGTTAGTAGTGGGTGGGCGACGACCACTTGTTCGGCGTACAATGCGTTTATCGAGTAATATCGCGAATCCGGTTAGGTGCATTAATATCAAATTATATACTTATCGTTCACCAAAACGAATCCTTTAAAGTGAAGATGAATCGAAGCCAAGGTTCAAATTTTCAAGAGCACGGATCTGGAGAACCAAACATCCGTTTGAGCTGAAAACCTAATCGATTGGTCACTAGCTGGTGGTTGAATTTGAATTTGAACTTTGGCTTCGATTCATCTTCACCTTAACCAACCGTTTTCCATATCCAAACTCTCAGTGTCTACTTGTGGAAGTGCAGAGGACTCCTCGATTTCTAATAAGCAAGTAACACGTCAACATTTTCCTCACATCCCCAAATTGACCTGCATTCGAACGCAGCCGGCGCCGTTATTGTTTGTTATAATAATGAGAGCACCAATACTAACACTTTGAGGATGCTACTGATCCCGAGTAGTGTCTGTTGGTTCACTGTGTAAGTACAGCTGTTCTTGCAATAACGGAGTAGCATCTGCGGGCGGTCAATCATCTTTATTACATCTTTACATCAATCATGCTTATTCTCATGAGTGATATCTTCACACGAATCGCAATTTCCTGATTTTTTTTGAGTATTTCTTGTAAATTTTCGCAAAATATATCTCTATGGCGAAATTCCAAAGAAAATTCCAAGAACAATTGACTAAGAAATCTAAAAGAACTGCTTGCAGCAATTCATGATACAATTCGAATCTTGAGTAATTTCTTAAGGTGTCGTTAGATAAGTTTTTAGATGTTTTCTCAAGGATATTGATGAATAAATCCATTTTATAAAATTTGAAGAAATCACAAAATGCTCTTCCTTGCTTTATCCTTTGAGCAAACATTAGGGCAAAAGGTGTTAAAATGAACACTTTTCTGATGAAAAAACGACGTATTTGTATAGTTCTATCGCACAACATCAGAGATAGAGTGTTATCTAAAGCAACGACACGCATTTAGAATAAAATATGTTTTTTTTTTCTTTTGTTTTCATCGTAAGCAAAAAACGGTTGAAATGTTCATTTTACCTGCACTATGTGATTAAATGAACAGCTGTTGGTGGAAAAACGGACATCATACAAAGTACGCAAGCAAAACAGATATTTTTGAGAATTTTCATTGCATTTCCAAAATTATATCCATAAATGAATGTAATCCAATCAAAAATAACTCCTAAGATATAAGATTTGACATCATATCATAACGATATTCACCTCACTGAAAAACCTCAAGACCTCCGATCTAAAAGTTATGTCAGTTCTCATTTTCAAACGCAATTTTATAAAATTTGAATTTTCGTTGATGTTTTTATTTCACATATTTACTAAGTGCAAATTATATTACAAAGCATTAGTTTCTTTCAAAAAAACATTCTCACGAATCTACAGTTTACGTATGGTGAAACTGGCTTTTTGGAAACCTGCATGACTTATTTCGCATGGTTTGTTATTTTTATTGATATTATTTATTCCCAAAGAAGGTTTATAGTCAACCTCTGAAATGGAATATCCAAGTTTTTCAGCTTAGAAGAACTTGATTTACATATTTTGTTGTGTTGATGACATATTTTTGTTCTCATTGGCTCTTCCCATTGGCTTTCTCGTCTTGAACAAAACCTCTGAATCAAAAGGCTTTTTTTGCGATTGGTTAGCAATTTAAGATATAAGTTTTCCAAGACATTTTCAGTATTTGTGTTACTAAAATACAGGACACCATATATGTTAGACCGATCTATCAACCAACTAGGCTACAGGAAAAGTTAATATTCTGTGAGCTTGAGCTTGGCCACCAGTGGTTGCTACTCCACTATTTCCGGATCAGCTGCACTTATACTAGGAACCAATCGAATGACAGCTTGGGACTAACAGACACCCTTATTGTATGCTGGTGATCTTCTATTTTTAGGCAACAATGGCGCCTGCCACGTCAGAATGCTGACCAATGAGGGGAAGGGGGAGGAATTGATGATGCATTAAACTAGCTTCCACAGTAGACCGGATATACCCCAGCATCTACACCAGTTCATGATGGAAGGAGTATGGGCGGTTATTTGTATGGCAGAGACTTGCTTTTTGATTAGCATACTGCCTATGTATCAGGCGTGATGAAAGGTGTGCTATAATGATGGAGGAATGGAAGCGTATGGAGAAGGTTGTTTGTTCGTTTCTGGGTCTAGCAAATGCAATGAACGAATAGATCAACTGTGATGAACTAAGAGTGGAAGATCGAAGCAAGTGAAAGATAAAACTACAAAGTACGAGGAAAGTGACGGATCTGGGATAGCACCCATGACCTTCTGCTTATGAAGCAGAAGCGGTCTAAAATTTTGAAAAAACCTCAGAAGCCAATACCGGCATTGAAAGAGGAAAACAAATTATTGCTAACTAATTGCGAAAAACCTCAAAAACTTGCTATGCAGTTTGAAAGTGCGCACAATTTTAATTTAGGACTTACTAGTCTAATTGAAAATCAAGTTACTCAGGACTTCGAAAATATTCTCAATCAAGAGAAGTGAGAACTATTATTAAAAAATTCAAAAATATGAAAGCTCCTGGCGATGATGAAATCAAGAAACTTCCAGAAAGTAGCTTATCATTTTTAGTTGATATATTCAACAAATGTTTTCAGTTAGCATATTTTCCTTACAAATGGAAAAATGGTAAGGTTGTTCCAATTTTAAAACCAGACAAAAATCCTGCAAAAGCTTCTAGCTATCGTCCAATCAGTTTGCTTTCCTCCATCAGTAAACTTTTTGAAGAGGCCATTTCAACGAAAATTTTTGCCAATGAACAGTTTGGATTTCGCCATGGACATTCGACCACTCATCAACTTTTACGTGTAACAAATTTGATCCGTTCCAACCAATCTGAAGGTTATTCTACTGGTCTTGCTCTTCTAGACATAGAAAAAGCATTCGACAGTGAAGGTTTGATCGTAAATTAAAAAAACCTTAATTTTCCAACACACATTGTTAGAATAATTCAAAGTTATCTGTCAAATCGTACACTTCAGGTTAATTATCAGAACTCCAGATCTGAAAGACTTCCTGTAAGAGCTGGTGTTCCTCAAGGCAGTATTTTGGGACCAATATTATACAATATTTTTACTTCTGACTTACCTGAGTACCCTCAGGGAAATCGAAAATCTTTGTTTGTGGATGACACAGGCCTCTCCGCCAAAGGACGAAGTCTGCGTGTCATCTGTAGTCGATTGCAAAAAAGTTTGAATATTTTTTCTTCATATTTGCAAAAATGGAAGATTTCTCCTAATGCTTCCAAAACTCACCTAATAATATTCCCACATAAACCAAAAGCTCTTTATTTGAAACCTTCAAGTAGACATGTTGTCACGATGAGAGGGATTCCAATAAATTGGTCAGATGAAGTTAAGTATCTAGGGCTCATGATAGATAAGAATTTAACTTTCAAAAATCACATTGAGGGCATTCAAGCCTAATGTAATAAATATGTAAAATGTCTCTATCCCCTTATTAATAGAAAATCAAAGCTTTGTCTTAAGAACAAGCTTTTGATATTCAAACAAATTTTCAGGCCAGCCATGTTGTATGCTGTACCAATATGGACTAGCTGTTGTAATACCAGGAAGAAAGCTCTGCAGAGAATTCAAAATAAAATTTTGAAAATGATCCTGAAGCTTCCTCCCTGGTATAGTACCAATGAGTTACATAGAATATCCAATGTTGAAACATTGGAACAAATGTCAAATAAAATAATTAATTATTTCAGGCAAAAATCGTTACAATCTTCTATTGCCACGATTAATGCGGTATATGTTTAGGTTAAGTTAGGTTAAGTATCTTAAAAACTTTTTTTTCTCTTATAAGCAGGTGAAATCAACTCACCTGTAAAAAATCTGAACTGCTACGGCAAATGAAATGTAATATGTTGTTAACAAAATGTTAATTAAATCTAAAATTTGTTTTACCAAATTAGGATGATAGTGTTGTCTAATAACACAGAACACCTAGATAAAAAAAATTAATGTAATGTTTGGAATGATACTAATAAAGAAATTAAAAAAAGAAAATAAATAAGTCAATATTAGTACTTTTGTCAGGATGTACTTGAAACCTAAATATTCTAGTCATTCGTGTTCCCTTTGAATTCAAAATATATTTGTTAAAAAAAATCAGTGAAAATTGTTTTATGATATCTTGAAAATTTTAAGCAAAACTATTTATTTCGATTATTTTTTGAACAAAATCGAAAATGTGTTAAAATTTAGCTATTTCAGTCTGAATACGTATTGCTAATATAGATAACATCCCTATTTCTGATGTTGTACGTTAGAACCATAAAAATTCCTTGTTTTTCTATCAAAATCAAGATGATATTCTTAAGGTGTTCATTTTATCACCCCTTCCACTATGGCTTTGCTTTGTAGCCGTGGACTTTGCCACTAGGCTATGGAAGGCCCTAGACTAAAATATGGTATCATTAGAGCTTCTACAAAACATCTGTAGTGTTCTATAGTTATTACAATATTCAGTTTGATTAGAAGATTGAATTGAAGATTGAATTGAAGATTATTGAATTGAAGATACCAAGTTCACTCAAATTTTCTTTTCCCGAATATATAGGGTTTACAGTTCATTCTTGCTTGCCTCATGATATGAAAGTGTAGGAAAGGTGGATTGACAAAGAAAGCTCTTAATGATGAACTGTGGAAGTGCTCACAGAACACTAAAAGATGGGAAGAAGGCTTTGTCTCAGTTGAGACGAAACATCAGTAAGAATATGTTAGTTTGACATTTTACTTCCGACACAACCTTGAAAAATTCACAACGCTATGCCACTGCACTAACAGATAAGAGATCTGTACATAAAGCTATCAGCTCACTGCACTCCGAACGCACTCTCTAGAACAGGTACGGCTTCAAAGCACCACCCGGTTAACGGTTCAAAAACACCATCAGCTGCTTGCTGCAGCAGAATGGCAAGGAAAATTGAAATGGCTTTCTATCAGCATCGTTGCTGCCGTTGTTGTTGTTGTTGTTGCAGTAGATGCAACAGTTCATAACGCTTCCGACGACTACGACAACTTCTTCGACGGCACGGAAATCTGTTGATGAGGTGTTTTCATCAAGCTCGAACCAGTTTGTTCGGTTAGGGTAAGGTGGGGCAAAAGTTCGTTTGAGACTATCAATTTTAAAACTGTTATAATTTGAAATGAGTGAATATTTTGACACAAGTTTGTACAACAAAGCAGTAGCCAATATGTTGAAGGTCACTGTGAAGTGTTTATTTCTTTTCAACTGATATAGTTTTTCTAGAAATGATCATTCCACTTCGGTCAAACTTTTGCCCCACCTTACTCTACTCTTCAAGCATCATTTTCTGCAATGCGAGGCGCAACCAGACCGGAAATCCATTCAGGTACCCGTTTCCTTCCCGTTGTCGTTGGTCGCAACGATGGTGGATGGCTTTGGCATTAAAGTATGAAAGTGACTCTTATCACCGAGAGTTGCCCTACTTTTAACGGAAGAACCTATCGACTTACAGCGATCTGCAAAAAAAAACACACACAGGTTGATTGAATGGGAATTCCTAACGATAGTTAATGGCATGTTTCTTTGAGGGAGGAAACAGATTCACGACGGGAGGTTGTAGTTGCAGCAAAAGTCCACCTCTAGGAGTCTTATCTTTTCTTATCTTCATGGACTGGCTGCACTACTTGGGCTGCAATTGACATCTTTCCTTTTGCTGTTCTGAGCTTTGGCTTTTATACCAATACAAACGCAGGTAGAAATAGTGTTTGCAAACTGTAAACAGTAAACTCGAGTGAACATTGCCTCCACCTCATTCGTAATGAACTCTCATCAGCAACGGACCGTTTTATTTCATTATAAATGTTTGTGAAACTTGATAATTGGTTCAAGTGATAAACTTCCTCTCTCGCCATTGGAAACAGGATAACAAGTCACGAATCACCAACAGAGAATCCAAACTAAACAGGAATGGTTTATACGACTGACTAAACAATTCTCCCCATCGTCCGCATTTCTTCGACTGAATTGGCTGTCGACACGGAAATAGTTGAGAACCTCAGGATAATAAATCTTCCACTACGGTGCACAGTGTATTTTGTTTCTTTGATTTCGTGGTCGGAATAGAATGAATCCTAAACCGTCAATTTCATTAGCAAAGTTTATTCAAGAGAGTGTCTTGATTTGTGAAACCGCTTCTTTCAGCAATAACGTCTTGGAGCCTTTCTCAGCCGAGTGGTTACAGTCCGCAGCTGCAAAGCAAAGCCATGCTGAAGGTGTCTGGGTTCGATTCCCGGTCGGTCCAGGATCCTTTCGCAATGGAAATTTCCTTGACTTCCCTGGGCATAGTGTATAATCGTACCTGTCACACGATAAACGAATGCGAAAATGACAACTTTGGCAAAGGAAGCTCATAGTTAATAATTGAGGAAGTGCTCATGAGAACACTATGCTGAGATGCAAGCTTTGTCCTAGTAAGGACGTAATATCAAGAAGAAGAAGATGAAGAAGAAGAAGAAGAAGAAGAAGAAGAAGAAGAAGAAGAAGAAGAAGAAGAAGAAGAAGAAGAAGAAGAAGAAGAAGAAGAAGAAGAAGAAGAAGAAGAAGAAGAAGAAGAAGAAGAAGAAGAAGAAGAAGAAGAAGAAGAAGAAGAAGAAGAAGAAGAAGAAGAAGAAGAAGAAGAAGAAGAAGAAGAAGAAGAAGAAGAAGAAGAAGAATACCTGATCTAATTATCAGTTTGGGGTTTTTGTAAAATATGCATTAGATATTATTTCAGATATTTTACTTCTTATGCAGGGCTCTTTATTACCTTATATTCAGGTCGCAAGTATTGAAAATAACTTGTCCCTCCTAATTTTGCGTTCCGGCCCAATGTGCACTGGAAACATCCTAAGACTTTTGCACACTCGACAAACTATCCAAAGTCGGGAACTTTTTCGAAAGCATTTTCCAGGCCGCTCGGCAGCTAGTTAAGAGTACCCAGCTAAAGGTAAATTCTTTCACGTTCCCAGCAGCAAAGCCGCACCCTGCTCGAGAGCCGAAGAACGTAAATCACCGGGATATGAACAGTTAGCAAAACAAAGCGAGACCCGAGAGCGCACCCGCGACACAGAAAACAATGTAAGCGTGTAGGATAATTATAATGCTTCCTCTGCTTCGTCGTCAAGCCCCTTACCTTCGCCCCCTAAGTATTTCTTCCCGACGATAATAATGTAACAAGACAATAGCACGTATTTTGAAAAACATTTATGTTTCAGGTATTACAAGTTTGTTGTAAATAACATCTGAGAGTTATGAGCAGTAATACCGTTTGCAATAATTTTTATATATTGCAACATCCTTGAAACATATTCTGTAATATTTTTTTATAATTATAGTAATATTTGTTATATTTTTGTTTCATTAGGTGCAAATTTAATTAGCAGTTTTGTAATTTCCACGACAGTGCATGCTCACGATACAAAAAAAATCGTATCATGAAAACACATTCTGTAACAATCTCATTTCTTCCATCGAGTCGGGTTATGACCCACAATTCGGGCGTACAACAACAATTGCCATGTGCAGTCTGCCGAGTTCCAATAGTGCGCGAACCGTGACGGGGACGCATCAAGACGACACACGAATTTACATGGAACACAGCGTCGTCGTCGTCGCTGGGTATGACTAAGACGTTTGCTATGTGACGACGAATGCTGGATGGCGAGGAGGAAACCGGGAAAGGTGCGTGTCACGGGTAATGCTCCCGAAGCTTTGTAAGCCGAAACAGAAACATATTGCTGATAATAGGTATGGTAAATTGATAGTATGCCATTACCGTGGCTCGGCACAGTTGGTTGACCGGGAAATTTGAAGATGCAAATCACGATGCCATCGTGTGGTTTGGATTTTAATCGGTCACGCAAATTTTGTATCGGTTGGTTTAATCGATATTTTCTAGCTTGGTGACGGTACCTAGTAGTTAGCAGTTGAAAGCTTTGGCAGTTTGTAGCATTTATGGTAGAAGCAATATTTTTTGGTCCGTTCGAAAAAGTACGGAGTTCACCATCAATGTTAACTTATCTTACCAATCAGGCGAGATAGATCAACATCATGCATTCTACACAGTGTATTCTGTGCTACCTCACATTTGGCGTCTTTCAATTGATACCGGATATCTGGATTTCTAGCAGTGGTGGAGCTTTCAATACCAAAGTTGCCATTTCGCATTCGTATATCGTGTAACAGGTACGATGATACTCTATGCCCAGGGAAGTCAAGGAAATTTCTATTACGAAAAGATCCTGGGCCGACCGGGAATCGAACTCAGACACTTTCAGCCTGGCTATGCTTGGTAGGCGCGGACTCTAACCACACGGCTAAGGAAGGCCCCAGAGGTATCGAGTTCTTCTTCTTCTTCTTTCTGGCGTTACGTCCCCACTGGGACAGAGCCTGCTTCTCAGCTAAGTGTTCTTATGAGCACTTCCACAGTTGTTCACTGAGAGCTTACTATGCCAAATGACCATTTTTGCATGTGTATATCGTGTGGCAGGTACAAAGATACTCTATGCCCTGGGAATCGAGAAAATTTCCAACCCGAAAAGATCCTCGACCGGTTGGATTCGAACCCACGACCCTCAGCTTGGTCATGCTGAATAGCTGCGCGTTTACCGCTACGGCTATCGAGTATCGGTATCGAGTTACAGAACACTAAATCAGTGCAATTGCGATCCAAGGGACCATCAAGGTAGCCATGAAAACCAAATTTTATTATGGTTGTATGTATCACGTTACGGTATTTCTTCGAGGAATGTTCTGACATTATAGCAGGAGTCGAGTCATTCGGCTTTATGCTTGTTGTGTCTAAGAATGAATGGTAAAGTTTAACCCGAGCATTCTCTTGCTGCGCACCATATGCCAATCACTTTCACTTGTTCGCTGATGTAATTCTATTGTGGAATCATGCCTCATTGGTGAGTTCAGATCCATACCTGCTTGAGAGATTTGCGATGATTTTTTGTGAAATCTTCTATGGATACTTGATCTAATTGTTGACTTATCTGCTTTACAAATTGCTTGCGTCATCTTTGGAAGATTTTTGATAATATTTTTGGCGCTCTTTCAGATTTTATCAAATATTTTAGGACCTCATTCAGTTATGGAAAATAACAAACTTTCCCTGTGATACGACTGTGATGATCATGTTCTAGGTTATGACTCAAAAAACGGATTTTATGTTCTCATCCGACGTTTCGGACACATTTATTGTGCCTTTTTCAAGGAATTAACTGTGCTCCGTTTTATCGTTAACATGCCCATAGCATAGGCAGCATACGTCAGCAAACGAGGTTTTGCCGGTTCTGGTATCTAACACCGGCGTAGAATCCGTTGACACTATCCGGGTCGCAGAACTTTGCCTGATTGGCGCCACATTTACTCTTCTTGTGTAGACTCATCTCATCCGAAACGTCGGATGAAAACATACAATCCGTTTTTAGCATTACAGACCGAAAGCCATAACCTAGAACAGAAAATAACAAAATAGGTTTTTTTTGTTTGATATGAAACACAATGAGTTACACTTTTTTTGGATTATAACAATTTTGTTTAGTGTAGAAGAAATTGTGCTATAATTTTGGCTATTTTCAACTACTAACCAGCCAAAATTATAACATATTTTGTAAGAAATATGTGCTGACTGAGTAACAAAATCAGTTACAACTCTTTTGTAATACACTGGTCGGGAAGCAACTCAGTGAAGTTTGGGAACCAAACCCAATCAGTGGATTACAACAGAATTTTAACAGATTTTTATACTCAGTAAGCCCGTTTTTTCTAACAAAATGTGTTACAATATTGGTTAGTTAGTAGCTAAAATAACAGAAATTTTAACAAAACTTCCACCACATTAAAAAAAAGGTAAAACGAAATGTGTTATAATTTAAACAAAAAATATCTTATTATGTATTAAATTAAACAAAACCATATCTTCCTGACCAGTGGATTACAACAGAGTTGTAACAGATATTGTAACTCAGTTGGCGGTTTTTGTTGTAACATAAGGACTGTTAATTTTAAAAAGTGGGCACCTTGTGCATGCTGAATCTTTTTAATTTATCAATAAAATTTCAAGCGGTTTTCTGCACATCGTTCGAATAGTATTGTACAATGTTGTGATAATAAAAATTCTCCAAAATAATTAAATTTCACACGAATATGGCACAACGATTAGAACGGTCGATTTTTGGAGGTTATCATAATCAATGCTTGTTAGAAATTGGCTGAAAAATGCGACAATTTATATTTTTTATTTTCAAAATAGGCTTGTCCTTCGAAAGCATCATCAATCAGAAGCCTGATGGAAAAAATAAGCTATTTTTGGAACAACAATTTTAAATCATTTTCCCCCTATATTTTTAGAGAAAACTAATGAAAAAAAATGAAAGGAACTGATATGAGTAGAATTTTTTGGTTAAATGTTTGTTCTGACGGAAGTCCTTACTTATCTAGTCCCCACGTCACATTTAAAGAACAATAGAAACACAACTGCTTTATTCTTAGAAGACCTTTCAAAGTACATTGACAATCATCAAAATTGGCAACACTGCTGTAAAAAAATCGATTTAATTTTCCACATATTCTTTTCATAATATGTTATTCTGAGATTACCAATTGAAATATTTGAAGAAAACCATTTACAATTTGCCTTAGATCGATAAATATGCGTACACGATTTTAAAATTATGAGACATTTTAGTAAAACTACCATAAACAGTATAATTTGAACTTAATACTATGGTCTGAACGCACGATTTAGCTCTCGTTTGTACAAATATAGTTTCTTTCTACACGATTTTTTCTTTTCTCTTTTGCTGGGAGTGAAAAGATGGTGTATCAGCAATTTTGGCCATAAATGGGTTAATCACTAAAGTTACCTAATGTCAGTGAATGGTGGAATATAATTGATTTTTTTTTAAAGCTATATCTTTATTAGAATAGTAAAGAACACAAACATACAATTTGTTCATAAAAATTAGGATTTTTGTTTTGCGAAAAATAATGTTAAACTTTGACGAACAGCTTTTCTAAGGAGTTTTTGGAAATCCAAAAGGAAGTTTTCATCAACCAAAAGCATTTTCTAAGATCTTGTATTTTTAAAGCATTGTAGAATAATAGTTGAACTTTGCACAGAAACACGATTTCAATTTTATCAATAAATAAAAAATATATAGCATAATCAACGTGTCCACTTTATAAAATGAACAGAGCGGTTCCACAGAAAATGACGACTTTTTCCCAAATTTCATTTTTATATTTTTTGATTTGGATGAAATTTTGCACATGCTTTCTTTATGCCCAAAAATACCTTTTTGCATCATCGGCTCGCCATTTTGACTCTAGCCTTACTTATGAGAAGGGCCTAAGAAAAAAACCCTTATAATTTTCAAAAAAATATAACTTAGAAACGGTTTGTCCGATCAGTTTGGTGCCTTCCGCAAAGTTTTAGGTTATTGTTGGGACTATCTGGAAAAAATATACACTGTAAAAATAAATGTTGTAATTTTTTATATATCGAAAATAAAGCTTAAAAATCAATTTTCTTAAAAATCGTATTTTTGATTATTTTTTTTTATATGTTAAAGTAGACAAAAAATGGAGTCTTTTGCACAGTGGGTCAAGATGGAGAAATCATGGACAAAAAAGTTATGATTTTTTGAAAAAGGTTAATTTTTGAAAATGGTCATAATAAACTTATTAAATATTTTTAAACTCGATATTATGAAAGTACACAAAATGAATTATGGCAAAATATGTTATTTTCGCACATGTTGCTCTTAATTTTTTATAACAAATTGTGTAATAATTATGTTTTAAAAAGAAACAAATTTGAAACAGCATTTGTTTTAACAACTGATTTTATTTTAATTATGTTATAATTTTGTTAATTATGTTATAAATTTGTTATTCATAACAAATCTTGATATGATAGTGATACAATTTTGTTCTAATCCACTGGTCGGGGTATCGTCAAATAACAAAATTTGTAACTTTCAATTCCTTTCAAATTATTGATAACAAATTGTGTTATAACTATGCCTGTAAATAAAACAGAATTTATTATTGCAACTGATTCTGTTCCAATTGTGTTTAAATTTTTCAGTGTGCTTCAAACAAAAATAAAATGTGTTATTTGGAACAAACTTTGATATAATTGGGATACAATTTTCAGGGTATCGACTCCATTTTCAGAACGGATTTCCCTGACTTTCCCTGACCTTCCAGTCGATTTCCAGAAGGTGATTTAATTCAGCCAAAACAAATGTGATTTTTATGAGATACATAACTGACTTTCCACATTATTCATAGTTTAAGTTATAATTTTGTAAATCAAATTTTATGACTAGAAATCGATATATGAAGTATCGAAAAATAAGTGTCATATCATACACAAAAAAGCTCGTCGTAACTGCTTTTTAGTTCAAATTTTGTTTTGTTAAAGGATTGAAAATAAACTTAACATGCTCTTTCAGTGCTATCAGATGCAATGAAGTAACAAAATTCCAATACTCAGCATAGCATAGACTGACTGTACATGTCAATGGTTGCTACTCCGTGATTGATCGGACATAGTAACAATGGGTACTTCAATCAAAATGAGTAAGCGATGGGACTTTCCGCTTACTCTCGAAGTGCACAGTTTAGCACTTCTCATATTATTGATCAATAACAGCGCCGGCCAAGTCCTTAAAGTTAATTGGAGGCATGTTAGGGTGTAATGATTGTGCTTCTAGAGACCGAGAATACCTCTGCATCTCCACAATCACCACGAGATGGCTGCAACCGAAATTCTACTTATTCACGCAAAACATTTGTTACACACTTTACTAAACGCAGATTTAAACTATCGCTGTGGTAAATACAATTTTCAATTGAAAATGTAAATCATTTAAATTAATGAAAAATTTAAAATGAAGTTTTTTTCCATTGGTTTTAATAGAATTCTTTCAGAGATTAGTTTATAATTTCCTTTCAAGATTCAGCTAGATGTTAAGAATATATTAAAAAGTAAAAAGAAAAGAAATCCAAACAATTTTTCAGAGATTGCTCCAAAAACACTTTCACAGACTTCTACAAGAAATTAACGAACAAATTTATCAGAGTTTCAACAAGAACTCTTTCAGGAATTCTTTGAAGTCCAGGAACTCTTCCAGGAGTTCTACCGCAGATTCCTACAGATTTTTTTTCTCAGTGACTTATCTCGATAATTATTGAAAAACTCCTCCAAGGATTCTTCTAGACATTCATTTAAAAATCTCTGCAGTATTTTCTTCATGGATCTTACAATTTGTTTCTACATGAATTCATACAAACATAATTCATCTAGAGATTACTCCAGGAAAATAACAAAAGATTTTGTTAAAAATTTCTTCAGAGTTTTGAGAAAATCGTCAAGAAGAACTTCAAAAAAAATTTAAGGACTTCTTCTAAAATGCTTGCAAAAATTACATTTTGAATTCTTCTAAGGATTCCTTTAGGAATACCGTCATGACTCGAAATCCGGACACTTAAGCACCGGACTAACTTTAACATCATGCATATAATTAATGATATCTATTTTCATAAGGTACAGTGATGTTCCACGACGGTAAATGTTTATTATTTAGGCTGATGTAATAAAAATAACGACTATATATGCAAAACACGTTTATATATGTAAAACCTAGAGATGTGTCTTGCTTCGAAATCTGGATACTCCTATTACTTTGCTTCGAATTTCGGACACTACTTTTTGCAAAAATAATTTGTGTATTTTGTATAAAATTCAACTCACCATCTCTACATTTCCGGATTTTGATCAGTTTACTATACGTAATCACAAAAGTATCGAGTCGTGACAAACTCCTGAAGCCACCAGAAATGTATTGGAAGTTTGGGTAAAATCGATTCTCTCACTTCATGGCAACCGTGAGATGCAGCTCAAAACGCAATGGAATGTGTAGAGTATTGGTACGCATTTTGTTCTTTTATTTTTGTTAATAATATCTTGATGCCAACAGCGATATCTTAACGCCTATAACATACAACTAAAGGTGAAGAACAGTTGCGTGCATAAGTATTATAGTAAAATTCAAATTGAATGTATGAAAAATGTAAAAAATAATCCTAGTGTCCGGCTTTCGAAGCGTCCGGCAATTCGAAGCAAAACAGTATTTGCCGAAATTCGTTCGATTTTTTTCCCAAAAATTCCTCCGAGTGTTCCTAACATAATTTTTTCAGAAATTATTACAAGGCTTTTTCAAGTGAGACATTTTTAAAAATTCTTTCAGAGAAAGTTTCCTATTACGTTGGTTGAGGATCTTGACGGTTTGGAAACATTATCGACTTCTCAGGACATAAAGTACCTCTTTGTTTGCCACACAGTATACATAAGCATAAGCATTGATGACCGTACAATTCGTAATTGCTATTCCATGATCGACTAGAATAATCAAATAATAGCTTGGGATTAGCATTTCATCTTCAATGTACAATTTCGAGGACTCCAAACATACAGTATGCAATAAAAGTTTATCCACCCCCAGTGGAAAATTAGATTTCTTCCGAAAATCCCACTAGAAATTAGAACACGGCTATTTGTTGTTCAGTTTCTTATTATTTAGGTAAAAACAAGTTCAATTCATGCGAGTTCGATGTAAAAAAAAACAACAACTACTTTTGAATACACCATGGGCACTAACGTAATTCAAAGGGTCACAGCCGTTAAAGATCTGGGAGTTATTCTCGACGTGAAGCTAAAATTCTCGCAGCATATTTCTTCTGTAACCGCAAAGGCATTTGCAGTTTTGGGCATAATAAGACGTAATACCCAAGCGTTTTGTGATGTATATTGCCTGAAATCGTTATACGTTTCGCTTGTACGCAGTATATTAGAATACGGCGTCACCGTCTGGGCCCCATATCATTCCGTCCAAATCGCTCGCCTAGAACGTGTGCAGAAATGTTTTCTGCGATTTGCTCTTCGTCATCTTCCGTGGCGTGATGTCAGCATCTCTCTCCATACGAACAACGATGTGCAATTATAAAATTGCCAACTCTACAAAAAAGACGGGAACTTCTACAACGACTATTGATCTTCGACCTCCTGAACAATAATATTGATTGCTCTGAGCTCTTAGGAAGGCTGTGCATAAACGCTCCGGGACGATCGATTAGAAGATTCGATTTCTTCCGACAGGCCATGCATCGGACTCAATATGGCCAGCATAATCTTCTAGATGTTTGTTGTCAGCGTTTCAATGATGTGTACCACTTGTTTGATTTTAACTTGTCCAAAAATGTGTTTAGATTAAGGATTAGCTTTTAACAATAGTCTGTACGATACTATTTTAATGTCGAAGACTGTATACAATAAATAAATAAATAAATAAATTCTCTTGCATTTGAGAGCTGATGTTAAAAATAAGTTAAAAAATGACGCAAAAAAGTTTATCCACCCCTCTGACACACATAGTTTTAGTACTTTGTGTGACCACCTTTGGCTTCAATAACTGCTCGGCATCGCCGGGGCATTGACTCAACAAGCTTAGCATGATGATGTCAGCTGAATGGAAAACTCGCTTTCAATTTGTTTCGCAATTTTCGGAGCTGATAGTCCCCGGTCCAGCTCCGCCTTCTTCACGATAGCTCTGTCAATTCGGCCAGTTGTCTTTGAAGGACGTCCCGATCGCTTAGCTGGTAAGATAGAACCACGCTTTTTGTACATCTGCACAATCCCAGCGACCGTATCTTTGTGGAGTTGCACAATTCCGGCAATATCACGGTAGCTTTTGCCAGTTTTGTGATGTTCAATAATCAAACTTCGGATGCTGATCGAAATTTGTGCTTTTTTGGGCATTTTGCAACAAAAAACCTCAAATTTTAACACGAAACTGAAATTTTGAGCACGAAAACTTCAAGAGCACAAAATGGATGCTAGACACAATGTTTACATTCGAGAAAGTTGCAGAATACACACTAAAACTCTGTAATAACACTTAAATCTTAGTATCCGATTGGGGGTGGATAAACTTTTTTTGCGTTATTTTTTACCCTTTTTCATAATTCATCACATAAAATCTCAAAAAAAAATATATAAACGTTATTTTTTTAATGGCAATGTGATAAATAAACATAAATTGATAAACCATGGAAAAACACTCATTAAATTGACATGATTTTCACCAGAAAACCAAAAGAATTCTAAATTGGTAGGGGGGGGTGGATAAACTATTTTTGCATACTATAGTAATGTCGATAACGGCGCCGGCCAGGTCTTTACGGTCATCGAGAAAGGGAAAGAATGTGACGTGTGACTAGACTAGACTTCTAGAGTGTACAAATAAAAGATTCCACCAAGCATTCTTCACGGACGTTCTTTAACAGGGTGTCGACTCAATTTTGAAAGTAAAATTCCCTGACTTTCCCTGACCTTCCAGTCGTTTTCCAGAAACATTCCAGGCCACTCAATTAATTAATTTGAACCGAAATTAGTAAAAGAAAGATACATATCCGAAAATTTGTATGATGTAAAGTTTCACATACACATACATACTAGGTCTATTCATACGAGGAAACAAACACTGAACAAAAGTTATTACTTTACTGAAATATACTTGTCAGATAACATTTTTTAGCGTTAATTCAAGTTGATATGGTAAAACTGAGCAACTGAACAAAGATGTGCTCAGCTACTGAACTACCTCAAATATAATTTCACAAATTTCAGGCATAAACGACAATTCTGGACCTCTTCCTGATTATACCTGATTACATTTTTGTATATAAGAAATAAGAAGCAATACTATTACGACCATCCATCATGCTTTTTAAGTGTGAGAAATTTATCCTGAAATTTGGCTATTACTTTTTCCAGGTAAAATTCTAGCCAATGCCGAAGAACTTTTTTCAAGAAATTCCACACAAATTTTTCAGAAATTCCTCTTAAAATTATTAAACATATTTTTACAGATATTCCTTCAATACTTTTCCATGACGATTTCCCCTAGAAGCTTCTTATCTCCAGGGTTTTCTAGAAATTGTTAGAGTTCTCTTTCAATCTTGAATTTTTCCAAGAATAGAATTTGGATTTTTCAGGATTAATTCAAGAACACGTCTAAAGATATTTTTCAGGAATCACATAAAGTTTCTTTCCAAACCGTATTATTTTTGACTAGTTACAAGTAATTTATTTTAGATAATATTTTAGGATTCCGATATGAATAACGCCTAGGTTTTCTCCTTAAGGAGTTTATCTAAGTATTCTTAAAATGAAGATGCAACGAAGCCACACCTAAAATATTCAAAAGCACAAATCTAGAGGACCAAACAACTGGTCATGCTCCAAACTCAATCAATCGATCCAGTTCTCAGAGCAAACGATTACTTGACTCTTGAAAATTTGAGGTATGGCTTCGTTGTATCGTCAATTTAAGGTGATTATCAACAAAGCCAAATTTCGAATTTTCAAGCTCACAGATCTAGAGAACCTGACAACCATTCGCCTTGAAAATTTGAAGGGTTGTTTGCATTCTGGAAAGATCAAACGATCACATTTTCAGTTCAGGGTGCTGTTTGGTTATCTATTCTATTTTATAAGTTTCTCCAAGTAATCTCACAAAAGCTTATTGAACAGATTATTTCAAAAAATATTCCTGAAATTCCTGCTTTCCAATAATCGAGACATTTTGAGAGGCATCCTCAAAATTTTGTAAAATATCTCCTGGGTATATTCTAAGAAAAAAAAACTGGTCATATCTATAACAAAGCTCCTGATAAAAATCCTGAAGAAAGGCGGTATTATCTGAACAAACTATTTTCAGAAACAACTTGAAAAAAAAACAAGAAATATCCTGTCCATATCCTTATATCTAAAACTTACGTATTTTCGACAAAATTTTTAATTTTTTTTTATTCATTTATTTTCTCATGCTGCTATTTTACTTAAGAACATTGAACCGAAAAATTGTACCTTGATCAGAAACACAAATCTAGAAAACCAAACAGTGTTAAGAGCTGAAAAATTGATGGATTCATCACCACCAGCTAGTAACCTTTTTTTCAAATAAATTAATGTTTGATTCATCAGATTTATGCTCTTGAAATTTTGAAGTAAGGCTTTTATTCATCATCACTTAAATACAAGAAATCTTTTTGGTTTTTTCTCTATACTTAGTTTCACCAGTTCTATTGGATATTTTGAGCAAACTTGTAAGGATTGATACAATTTGATGTTGTGAACTTCATTTTTTTTAAGATTTTGAGTATACGCGCCACACTAGGCAATTAGTTGATCTAGGAAATTTAACAACAAAATGTTTTTGAAACAATCCACGCCAATTTTGAACAAGTTGGTCGGAGAGTACTGTTGATGGTTTTAAATTCAGAAAATTTGAATTCTGAGGATAAATACAAGCAGTAAAGTACAGTTTACCCTATTACGCATAAGAGCATTTCCTCAATGGTTAACTGCAATTATGAAAGATTTGTTACCCATTTTATTCCATATATCGTATTGCTGACTTAGCCTGAACAATAACTTTTCAGACAATCAACTCGTTTGATGTTGTAGTATTGATATTTTTTCCCTGACCTCAAGTGAAATCCCCTGACTATCCCTGACTTTCCAGGTCAAAAATTGAATTCCCTGACATTCCCTGACTTTCCAGGTTTTTCCAGGTAGTCGACACCCTGTATTCATCTATGAATTTTTCTGATTTGGTGATATAAATTTAACCACATCTTATTTGACGGATTCCTCAAGAGCATTATTCATGGGCTTTCCTTTGAATTGGAGTTTTCGTGTCTGACATCTTCACACAGTTTTGCACACCATTTATCGCCGCTCTTATCAATGCTGTCAGATTTCCGGATAAGCTATTCTTGTCCATGCTTTTCCATAGCTCTACGCGGTCAAGATTATTTTATGTTGTCTTGAAAACGATCAAAAAATGATACGTTGATACCTGCTGATCAGAGCCTTTATGGAGGATTTGCCTTACAGTAATGATCCGCCAATTTGAACATCCCGCAACATGGGTTACGTTTAGTTTGTCGTTGGTGTTATAAATTGAATAAAATCCTGGTGGTTTATGCGATGATCTTTTTGTTTTCAGGCAGTCAAGTTTTTGGCAGTCTATTATAAATCTTCATACAAAATCACACAGAAAATTTTCGTCTGTGCCAAATTTGAATCAAAATGATGCATCCCAATTGGCACGAATCTTGAGCTCCTGCTCTACTTTTATAGGCACTGTCTCTGTAATCAGACGAGAGTTGCTCACGGCGTTGAATCATAATTCTTACCTGCAATGAGAAGAGAAAAAAAAAGAAAATTAGTAATAAGTAAGTGTGGAGTGAGTGAGAAGGAAAGTCAAAAAGGATAATTTTGAGTGCTATCAATCGTGGCTACGTAGACAAGTAAAGCAGCTCGCATTGAAAATAGGGCGAGTACTTGCAGATACCAGTAAGGTTCCAAGATAACGAATAGTGTTCTCCAAATTAGTTTTAAAAATGCTTCTACATTTCTATAATTAAAATTACACTTTTTGTACGAATAATCCAAAATTATCTGTCAAATCGTACACTTCAGGTTAATTATCAGAGCTTCAAGTATTAAAGACTTCTTGTAAGGGCTGTTGTTCATCATTATACAATATTTTCACATCTGACCTACCTGAGAATGACACAGGCCTCTCCGCCAAAGGACGATGCCCGCGTGTCAAAAGAGTTTGGATATTTTTTCTTCTTACTTGCAAAAATGGAAGATTTTTCCTAATGCCTTCAAAACTCAACTAATATATTTCAAGATAAACCAAAAGCTCTTTATTTGAAACCTTCAAGTAGAAATGTTGTTACGATGAGAGGGGTTTTAATAAATTGGTCAGATGAAGTTCAGTATCTAGGGCCCATGCTAGATAAAAATTTAAATTTTTAAAATTACAGTGAGGGCATTCAAGCTAAATGAAAAAAGTACATAGAATGCCTTTATCCACTTCTCAACATAAATTCAAAATTAATGCTAGGCTGAGTCCGTAATATGAATCAAATCCAAACTACAAAACTGAAAACTAACCAAACTATAGTGAAGCCCTCATCATTGTTCCACTTTCGACTTCCATCCAACTAAACCATGTAAATCATTTTCATCCCCAGTAAGCCGTCCGGCAGTTCGCAGATCTGGCAATAACATTGCAGCTCAACTCTCTCCTTCTATGCACTTGCATTGCTCTGTTGCAAATGTGCCCACAGTTGGTGTGCTGGTAGTCTATAAATAAAATCCTTCCCAAGCTGGAGCTGCTCCAGGATCCATCGGCAGCCTGGGACGCTTGATGCTAGCATTCAATGGGTATGGAAACACTACCGTATGGATGGAAGCTCCTTTCCGGGGAGAAGCGATAACTCTCTGTTGCACCAAAGCTCTGGCGTTAGACTGAATTAGGTTGTAGGCGGCATAGTGAAAGGATAACTATGCTAGGATCAAATGTAGATCTAAATTGATAATACTTAAGGCATATTACACAAATAAAAGGAATTGCACTACTTTTTCTGTACATGTTCCATAAAAACGTGTTTCTCTTGGGTATTTTTTTTAAGTTCATTATTAGTATCATTTCAAACGATCAAACATCAATTTCTTATATCTAGGAGTTGTGTGTTAGACAACACTATCATCCATATTTGGTTAAACTATATTAAGCTTTTATTAACATTTTGTTAGCAACATATTACATTTCATTTGCCGTAGCAGTTCAAAATGTTTACAGGTTAGTTGATTTCACCTGTTTATATGAAAAAAAAACGCTTTCAATTAACTTAACCTGAATATATAGCGCATTAATCGTAATAATAGAATACTTATTGCAACGATTTTTGTCTGAAAACATAAATAATTTGATGTAACATTGTCTCCAACGTTTCAACATTGGATATTCTATGTAATTCATTAGGGGGTAGGGAGCTTCATAATCATTGCAAAATTTTATTTTCAATTCTATGCAGAGCTTTCTTTCTGGTATTACAACAGCTTGTCCATACTGGTACAGCATAGAGTAAAGTGGGGCAAAAGTTCGAGTGGGGTAGGAGTTTCTTTTTTAAGATTTCTAGCTCAATTCGAAACAAAACTTATAAATGTCATGGTGTTTCGAATGCTATTCAAGTAAGAGACTTTCACTCCAAATATCATAAAAATCGATTGATATTTGAAAAAGTTATGGCTATCTGCTTTTTTTGACGTAAATATTGTAATTTTTGGTCAAACTTTCGTTGCATGGAACGAAATAAAGATGCAATCTTTTTCAATATTTTATGTAAGGGCGTTTCTACGCCTACCAAAAGGATGCTTTGAGGTGTATTAGTTTTTGCATAAATGCTTGGAATCATTTTTTTGCCCATAGTGGGGCAAAAGTTCGAATCAGCGCGGCAAAAAATCCGACCCATGTATAAACTCATGGAAAATCTTGCTAATTGCCTAAAATCCATATATTGCCTAAAATCCAAATTTAGCGAAATTTGCCTGATTGTGCGAAAAACGTCACAAAAATTTTACATTTTTACTCAGTTTTGCGAAAAACTGCTATTTTTGGGTATATTACAATTTACCCTGTTTTGGGCAGTTTTTTGATGACAATTTAGAGTGTATTTTTCTGTAAACACAAATTTACGGCTGATATCAAGTATGCCTGTCATAAAAGTATCGATATTTTGTGGTTTAGCCAACAAACTTTTGCCCCACACTGGATTAGAACTCTTGTCCCACCGATGGGGCATAAGTTCGTTTAAGACAATCAATTTTAAAACTGTTATAACTAATAATGGGTGAATATTTTGACACAAGTTTGTTCAGCAAAATTATAGCCAATATGTTTGAGATTTACTGTATGGTATTTATTTTGTTTCAATTGCTATTGTTTTTCTGGAAACTTTGATTGTACCACTAAGGTCGAACTTTTGCCCCACTTTACTCTACAACATACAGTCGCCTCTCCACATCTTGATATCGAAGGGACCATCGAGATAGGGAGAGATCGAGACAAAGAACAAATTTTTGATGAATACTAGATTGAAAAATACTCCGTTGCCAAGAAAGTAATACACAAACAGACGTCATTTTGCGCTCCTAATTTGTTTTGAATCCGAAAACTTTGGTCTAGTAACACTGCGGAACACGTTTTTGTCTCAAGCACCAAAATACCACTATTTACTCAATTAGGGGCTGCTGAATCCATTGCCATTTTCAAAAATATCATAGCACGTCTGGTTTTTGAGATATTGACTGTTGAAAATGCTAAATTTTACGATTTCAGCCAACTTGCATACAAGTTTTCCAACTTGTATAGAATTTATTTGCTTAATTTGTCACAAAATTCAAACTTCATGTGTTAAACAATACTTTTTAACGAAGTTCATAATTCTTCCGCTGGTAAAATTTTATTTTTTGGTGGTTCTGAAAAGTATTGTCTTATGCCATATAAGAGAAACGAAGAATTTTATATGGAGACTGCAAGCATGTTAAAAAAACGATTTAAACTGAATTTAATGGCAAAATTTACAATCAAATTATATCTATACTGAAAGATCAAGTTCTATTTTGCATGATTGATGGATTAAATCACAAAAAAGTTTGATAAATTATACATTAAATTTCATGTAAACATTGATAAAACCTGTATTTTGTACAACTTTGGCGACCTGTAGCTAAAAGTTGTGACGTGCTAGAACATTTCTGAAAACGGCATCAAATTCAGCGACCCAAAATCTACTAGAGACACATAATTTGATCCTTGAGACACGCAAAAATGTCATTTTTGTTACGCTTTGTAATCTTTGATATTGGTCATATCGACATACGGAGAGAAAATTGAGAACAAATATTCAACAGAAACACATCGAGATATGGAGATATCGAGATATGGAGGATATCGAGATATGGAGAGTGAAAATGTATGCAGACTGAAGGGACTTATGAAATCATCGACATAGGGAGAGATATCGAGATGTAGAACATCGAGATGTGGAGAGTCGACTGTAGCTGGCCTGAACATTTGTTTGAAAATCCAAAGTTTTGATTTTCTGTATTGATAGTTAGAGACATTTTATATATTTGTTACATTTGTCTTGAATGCTCTCAATGTATTTTTTCTTATTCTTCTTCTTCATGACATTAACGTTCTCACTGGGACAGAGCCTGCTTCTCAGCTTAGCTTTCTTATTAGCACTTTCACAGTTATGAACTGAGAGCTTTCCTTGCCAAAGTTGTCATTTTCGCATTCGTATATCGTATGGCGAGTACGATGATACTCTATGCCCAGGGAAGTCAAAGAAATTTCCATTACGAAAAGATCCTGGACCGACCGGGAATCGAACCCAGACACCTTCAGCATCGCTTTGCTTTGTAGCCGCAATCTCTAACCACTCGACTAAGGAAGGCTCCTAGATCTGGAGACTCATATTCAGATAGATGTGAAGCAATTGACATCGATTTCGCATAAGATAACGAAAATTTCAAAATATGTATCAGTCTAGTGGATAAGCCGTGGGCAATCAGGTGAAGCTGATCAGTTATTTGCGCTTTCAACGAAGTATTCCAGAGTAGCAAAACGAACCGTCATAGCTTTTTCTCATTTCACAGCAACAGTAGCTCTCACATCAGAATTCGTACAATGATTGTACCTCATTCTTTCATATGTGACGCTAGCGGTGCACCGCGGTGTAGACAATAGGTCACTATTTACAAGGTAACTGCAAGCAACTTTTGCTAAAGGATGGTCGACAACAGACTGATGAGGTTTTTATTTGTTTTGCAGTCACAACAAACATGCAAACCCACATCAATAAACCTACATTTGTAGGTAGTTTTACTTTGAAATAAATCTATGTGACATCTAATTAATTTAATCGGATTCGCTCAGTCACAGTATGAAGTAAATGATAGTAATCCCATGAAGAATTGTCTAACCAAGAACAAAACGATCAGAATTATACACGGGAAGAAAGCTGTAACAAGCTTGATAAACAGCAGCAGCGAACGTGAGCCCTAATGAGAGAGAGAGAGCGGGATGATAAAAAAACGTTTTTCTCGCTTATTTACCAGTGATATATCATGATATCACGACCTCACCCATTTTTGAATTTCATGACTTGTGAATCAGGATTTAAGAATCAGATTTTTATCCGTGTACAGGTTGAGCGATCCATCACCAGAGTAACCCGGTTCGTATGGTCGCATCACAACTTGACATTTCACATTGCCATTTGTAGTCTGCACATTGACATCAACTAACGCACCCTCACTAACATTGACCGTGACAATCCAGTTAGTGTAATCCAGTTTTTCTGTTTTATTTTATTAGGTCTCTCTATCGTCAGGTTCCTACTCTATATCATGTTTCGATTCAGTGGACATGACGACGACCCGGATAGAGAGGGGGCACACGGAAACACACAGATCATTGCAATTAAGCTGGAAATGGGTCGATGCTGTTGCTCGGGTTCAATGGAGTTTTATGACCAACCGTGGGGCGCTAGTGGTATTGTTCTGCTGCTTCAATGGCTGTAAATCAAGTTCACAAGTTTGGGGCTTGAACGGCTCTGGAGGGTCATTGACCATGAGAAATTTCATGAAGTATGATTTTCTATGGAACTACTTGACAAATGCTACAAATGAGCCTCAATTTCATAAAAAAATGTTTTAACAAATTTGAGTTATTCAGCATCAGCATTAAAACCCTGAAATAGAAATTCCCTCGACGTATTTTCATAACGAATCCAACCTTACCAATTTCACTTTGGTCATCCGAGCAAATTCACTTGCTTTCAATCACAAAAGGTCAGACATTTCATTTCGGCGATGAATACTCCGAAATCGAAACACAAGTAAAAGTGAGCCACACTATACGTGACATTTCATGACAGGTATACTTGCCACATATATTTGATTGGTTTTGACAGAGTGTGACATGCCGGACGAATGGACGACATCCGAGATGAACGAGCTGACAGCCAGTCGGTGTATGTCAGTCAGCGACGCAATCTCCTCGACTAAGTACAAAGAAAAGGTACTTTCACGCAACATCATGTTTGTGATGTCGTTTCACCACATCTCCCAAACAAATAAGCATGCCTAATGTGACGGCCGTTTTGTTTGGATGACAGATATGCTGCTGCATTATGCAACTTGCTTTACAGTGAATGGAAGAAAGTGAAAACGCATAGGATTTAGCGGGGGAAAAAAACATCAAATGTCGTCTGGCTTCCTTCCAAATAAGAGGAAATTTGAAACTAGGTACAGGTGTTTGAAAGACGAGAGCTTTGATCTGATGGCAAGCCAACCGAAGCGGAAATGTTTTCACAGAATGTGGAAAGCATTTTCCAATGCGAGACATTTTTTTATTCTTCGTATTGATGGATGTGATAAAGCTTTTTTCACCTTCTTAGAAAAGTCGAAACATCAGGATTTATAGCGGCCGTGAAAAAGAATTTCACCGTTCATTAAGGGGACACGGGAGACCGTGTTATTTTCCCTATCTTTTGTCTCACTCTAACAATTATCATCAAAACTTTGCCGAAGCAAATCTCGAGTTTTAGTGAACCGATGAAGCTGAAAATTTAATCGATTGTGCACCACATATATAGAATATAGTGATAAATTTTTCACATCCCTATATTGAGTGGTACTTGAGATCTGCTTCTTCAAATGGATAGAATGATTATAATGACGTCCCGTGCGGCCTTAATGAAAAACGGCAAAATATTTGTTTAGTCCTGGGCCGTTGCAATGAAGGAACTAATTTAAATTTCTTTTCTCAAAAGATACTTAACAAAATTTATCTTGATTTTTTCCCAATAATGAATAGTTTAATGCTGATTTCATCAGTAACTTCAACAGAGATTGCTTCGATAATGTCCTTAGAGGTTATTCTAAAATTTCCTACGAAAACCCCTACTCTAAGGTGGGCATTTAAAAAATCGACTTTGAAGTTTACAAACTCGTATTTCACACGAATATTCACAACATGTCAGAAGATTGGAACATGCTTCAATCTACATGAAACTTTCACATTTTGCTTTTCACTGGGATATTTATCTGAGAAAAATATAAAGATGATCAAAACACGGTGCTTTTTTGTGTTACACGGAGCGGAAATCTGTAGTGGGACTGATTTGCGATTACTTTTCATAACGAGATAATTTGACTTGCTGCTTTTTTTTCTAACTTTTTCCTAACAAATCATATCATATCATTAGTGCAGCAATTTTGACTTGATAGATGTGACTGACTTGAGATACGCGGCAGCATAGCTATATATTCCCGACTCCAATAATTCGTACAGAAAGTTCCATCGAAAGCTTCTCTAGTGATTTTTCTAGCATTTCTTGCGTAACTTTAAAAGAGGACCTAAAATTTGGGGTCTCTTTTTGTTTACTTTCTGTTTAATCAATAACTGAGCCACATTAACCTCTTCTGTTACGTCAGAGAGGAGGAAACATCTCGTTATTACATAGATCCTTTCGAAAAGCGACACGATATTTGTTATTTTTTCATCATCACTCCAGCAAACTCCCACAGAGATTTTTAAAGTTAATTCTGAAGTACCGTTTTGTCTCAAATTCCGAACATAACTTATTATTCAAACACTCAACTTTTTAGAGCTATTTTTCAAGAAAACCATACAAGTTTTTCGCGCGTTCGGAGTGTTTTTTTTCGGTGTCTTTGTTCGCTTGCTTAGTGCTTTGCGAAGGCCCAAGCTGTCCAATTTTTTCAGTGAGCACTTCCTTTGCGCACCATCGGAAGGCACAGAAAGAGCATGTTAAGTTTATTTTCAATCTTTTAACAAAACAAAATTTGAACTAAAAAGCAGTTACGACTCACTCCCTGTGCCTAACAAGTCCTTCGCACTTGAATTGGAGTACAATCAACAGCTTTTTTTTTTTTTTTTAAATCACCTTCTGGAAATCGACTGGAAGGTCAGGGAAAGTCAGGGAAATCCGTTCTGAAAATGGAGTCGACACCCTGAAAGTTGTATCCCAATTATATCAAAGTTTGTTACAAATAACAAATTTTATTTTTGTTTGAAGCACACTGAGAAATTAAAACACAATTGAAACAGAATCAATTGCAATAATAAATTCTGTTTTATTTACAGGCATAGTTATAACACAATTTGTTATAAATAATGTGAAAGGAATTGAAAGCTACAAATTTTGTTATTTAACGATACCCCGACCAGTGGATTAGAACAAAATTGTATCACTATCATATCAAGATTTGTTATGAATAACAAATTTATAACATAATTAACTAAATTATAACATAATTAAAATAAAATCAGTTGTTAAAACAAATGCTGTTTCAAATTTGTTTCAATTTAAAACATAATTATTACACAATTTGTTGTAAAAAAATTAAGAGCAAAATATGCGTTTATTTATTCATGTAAGGAAAATAACATATTATGCCATAATTCAGTAAAAAAAATAACAAAATGAACTATAATTTTGTTTGATTTAAAACATTATGAGCTACATTCTTGTTAAAATGAAAATATATTTTGTTTCAATTTTGCTTAGCGTAGATTTTGTTATTTTAACTACTAACCAGCCAAAATTATAAGATATTATGTTAGAAAAAAAACCGCTAACTGAGTTCCAATATCTGTTACAACTCTGTTGTAATCCACTGGTCAGGAAGATATGGTTTTGTTTAATTTAATATATAATAAGATATTTTTTGTTTAAATTATAACACATTTCGTTTTAACGTTTTTTAATGTGGTGGAAGTTTTGTTAAAATTTATGTTGTTTTATATTCCTGCTTATACGTGTTGACGCTGTGATTGTAACCGTTTAGTCGATAATGGATTACCAAATGGTGAGCTCGTTTCATGCTTGTAATAACACATTTGTATCATAACATGTATTTTTTATGAAATTGTTGAACAAACTATGAATGGTTCATCACCTTAAGTTTTGACATAAGCGCTTATTTATGTTTTATAAAATTTCAAGATTCAAACCTTTGAATAGTTCGATGTTTAAGATTGATGATAACTTTTTAAACAAAGGTTACATTAATCGCATCACTTACCAAGGTGAATCCTGATTATGTAGCTTTGAAGCCCTCCCTCTAACAAAACTCCTTCCCGTGGCAACCATAAAGATGCAAAGGTATACTCGGTCTTTAGTAACAATGGATGTCACACTTAAATTCCTTCCCTTCCCCGATGACCGTAAAGACGTGGCCGGCGTCGTTATTGACATTACTAATTTCAGAGTCCTCAAAAATGTACATTGAAGTTGGTATGCAAGTACAAATTTCGTCACAGGATGATCAATCTCCCTACGATCCTACGATATTCCTCTACATTTGAAATTTGTGAAAATATTAATTTTATGAGTCAGGTTCGGAATTTTAAACAAAATGGTTAGTTTTCCACGAATTCTTCAAAAAATAATTTAGGATTTCGATCAAAAAATGCTGCAGAAATAACATTTTTTTCGAGAACTCCTGTGTTTTATCAGAGATTCCTTTAGAAAATGCTGTAGTACAGATTATATCACGGATCCAGAAAAATGGCGTGATATACCGAAGCGTGATAAAATTTAAATGTATTTTATGCTATATGATTTTCATCAAAATTTGAGAATTATGTTTCAGAAATAAAGCGAATGAAATGAAAAGCACTTAGGAGATGGGTCAAATAGATTATCATATGAGGGGGTTAGAAGCAAAGGGGTGTTAATGACACAAACCAAGTTTTGAGAAAATTTACTTCGAAGTTTCTTCCGCAATTTTTCATCCCATACAAATTGTATGGGAGTCACAAAAACAAGCCAATCTTCAAATAATTATGTTATTTTTACTATTTCATGGAAAAATCATGGAAACAGTGGAATTTTTCAATATACTGAACTCAAAATCGACCAAAATGTCACTTACACCCCTTTGCATTTGGTCCCCTCATATATTGTTTAGGATTATTTTTCAATCTAAATTGTATAAACTTCATTCAATTATTGTAGCGTGATAAAATCGAACAGAAAACCGTGCTAAAATCGAGAGCGATATAATGAAGCGGTATTTAAACGAGCCGAGATAAAATCGAGAAACTACTGTATCATATTTAGTGGTTCCGATAATTATTTCAGCAATTCTAGATCCAGAGTATCCTCTAAGATTTTTTCAAGGGTTCAGAAATTCCTTCAGAGATTCTTGCAGAAGTTCGTCAGATATTCATCAAGAGATTACTCTTGGATTACTTTAATAACTTCTGTTAATTCTTGAGCCAGTTTTCAAGAGAAATTCAGGGAATGGCCGATGTGGAGAAATTTCAGCGGATCCTGTAAGAATTTCTGCAGTAATTTCTGGAGATATTATATACACATGCATGAAAGAAAAAGATAAACTTCTGGAGAAATTTATCAAGAATTTTCTGGAAAGACCTCTGGAAGAATATTCAAAGATATTCTCTAGATTAATTTGAAGGTATCCCTATTTAAATTCTTGATACAACTTTTTAAGAAATCCTGAAATAGAAACCTTGGTTGGATTCCTAGGAAATCAAAAGATACAAGAATCACTGGTTAAATGGCTGTGTGGACTTCGTGCCCGTGCGGTTAGCGGCGTCAGTCGTTTAGGCGTATTGTGAGTGTGGGTTCGATTCCCGCTCCAGTCTGGGCTACTGGGTATTACGTGTTGTCCGTTGTCTAATGTTCGTGATTGTTCAGTCTGTACAGCCTTTGGCTGAAATTGATATAAATTGTCTTTTTGAATGGCTAGGGACTTGCTTGAGAAACTTCTTGTACAATCTTTAGAATATATGTTATAGGTATCCTTAGTTATAATCCTGAAGTACTCTGAACATAAATCTTGGATAACTTTATAAATATTTGTGAAAGAATCTACAAGAATTAGTTAGATCGCTTAGAGGTAATACTTGGGAGAAATTTTGGACAAAAACCTAAATTGTTTTTTTTTTGGAGAGAATAAGAAATAATAAGCTTACCATGGCGCCATGTCACTAGGAAGGCTTGAACGAATATTTGTTAGAGGTCTTGTTCACATATTGATTTATGTTTGTCTTTTTTCAGGCATGTGGTCTCTAAAGTTACTTTCTAAGACACTCAGTTGCTACCAGCGCTGTGGTGTACATTTTCATGAACTGTGGATACATCAGTTTTGGTAGACATTGAACTATTTTTCAAACGGAAATATTCGATTATTTGTGTGGATATAAATCATCATTTGAATAGCACGTAATAGGTTTAAATACATACTTTTATTCAAATAGTCAAGCTGATATCAGAGATTTTGTTCCGGCCTACTCAATGTCAATGTCGCATGTCTAATATGTCTGAGAAGCTGAATTAGTTATTTCTGTAAACCTTATATGGGTACTTGACCATTCTTACATAACTGGGAATGGTTTTGCTGATTAGCTAGGGGATATTACGATAGATATGAAAGTAAAGAAATGTGAATTTTCGAATGATTTTGTTTAATACATTCCAATTAATTCCTATAGATTTCTAGAAGTTAAAAGCTTTTTAGGAGTTGCCATGTATTCCTACCAAGTTTCAAAGGAGTATCTAAAGTGATGAGTAATCCCAAGAAACTTTCTAGGAGTTTTCAAGACGTTTCAGTTGTTCTTATGTCATAGAAATTTTTATAGGTATTATTTGATTATCACCAAATTATTTGAGGTTCCCAGCTCAAGCAACACAGTCAACGAGCAATGAGGACCCCTTGGAAAATCCTGAGAAACGCTGTGAAAGCCTCTATGAACGAGCAAACCTTTAAAAATTGAAACTCATGCAAACCCCCCAAAATGTCCTTGTTAACCCCTGGTAATTTCTAAAAAATCTATTCTTCTTCTTGGCATTAACCAGAGGCGTCGCGTGGCCTAATTATCAACCTGTGCACTTCTAATTTATGTCGAATTCGTTTTTGAACCTAGGTTGGAACTGGCGCAACCTGTTCTGAACCACAGTTTCAACCCCAACCCGATTCAAGTTCGACCGAACTACAATTTGCTTGACGTTGGTTTATTTATGTGATGATAACCAACCCAGTTCCTAAAAACGGAAACAACATTAGTGTCATTTTATATATGTCATTATTAGGTACACCTTGGATTCAAAACAATTTTTTTCCATGGTAATAAAATGTATAATCAATCTTTACTAACCTTCGTTTTCAAATATAATTTTTTTCTATTCTTTCAGTTGATTAAAAACATTTATGATTGCAGATGCTAATCGTGTTGTTTAGTTTTATTTTTTCACTTTTTCAATTTTAACGATTAGTCATCATTATGGGGAAATTGTAAAATTGCATATGAAAATAATTCAAATTATTCAGGTCATCAGTTTCGATTTATAAAGCACTGGATTCTAATTAATATTGCAATATAGAGTTAGTGATCATAACCCACATATTTTTACATGGAATTAATACAAGATCGTTCGCTTCGTGTACTTGGTGCACGCATCAAGAAAACAATTATTGCTCGCTTTTGAACCACACCACAAGCGTTATACTGACGATGACGGTACGGAGGGCACGACCGCTATTGAATTCATTTTCTGATTGTCTTCTGATTGACCATCACAAGTACCACCGCGCTAATACTGTATGCTGGAGGCGAGGTTCTTAACCAGTATTGTACAAAAAACGTCTCAAACTTACAGAAACTTCTTACCACCAGCCGTTTAAAAAATCACGCCAGTACTCCACACCACAAGCGTGGTGATGTTGAAAGCGCGAAGGAAAAAAGCGAGCAAGCAAAATGGATCTCTCTCGTGGATTGATTTGTATCTTGTCTCCCCACCGCACGCTCGCACAGATTGATGTGGCAAGACTGTGCACCGGCCAGAGTTGACGCTTTGGCTGCTTACACACTGGCATTTGTAGTGCAAAAAACATTCTACCACATACACCCGATTCTGTTTTTGCACGGGGGATGCGTACCGTGCAAAAAAAGTTTTCAGTTCAAAATTTCAAAAACCGTGCAAAAAAAGTAACACCAATTCTCGACGTTTCACGCAAAAATAAGGTTTTGGTAAAAATTTTTGTATGGAAACCTTTTTTGCACGGCCGTGTAAAAAAAATCCGTGCAAAAACAGAATCGGGTGTATACAGAATTGTGTGTACGACGAAAGGCAACGCGTCTCCCGATGAGAGTGCACACGTTGGGTTTCATCGTCACAGCAGCAACGTGTAGCGTGGAACAAAGTGTTGCGTAGCATGCATCGCACTGAGCGCGTAGGGAAAATTCGGGCACAGATCTCGCGCCGCACCAAACAGCTTTTGCATTTAATTTGAATAGCAAAAATATAACAACAAATATTTTGAAAGGTGATAATTGCGATGATCAATGATAAAGATAATTGAAATAGGCTAAATTTTATTGAGAGAATTAAAGAATCGTACTTCAATAATAGTAGAAAATGGAAGGTTGTTATGATGAACGATTTGCCACCTGTGCAGTGCACATGTTGCACATGTGGACGCGACGCCTCTGGCATTAACGTCCCCACTGGGACAGAGCCGGCTTCTCAGCTTAGTGTTCTTATGAGCACTTTCACAGTTATTAACTGAGAGCTTTCTTTGCCAGAGTTGCCATTTTCGCATTCGTATACCGTGTGGCAAGTACGATGATACTCTATGCCCAAGGAAATTTCCATTACGAAAAGATCCTGGACCGACCGGGAATCGAACCGCGGACTCTAACCACTCGGCTAAGGAAGGCCCCTATGAGCTCTTTAAATCAATCATAAAGTAACATCCAAATTCAGTATAGCTTTGAAGGCTATATGAACAGCATAGAGAGAAGGCAATGTTAAGGCTAAGTATCGCGTCATTCGTTTTGGCAGCCATATTGATTTTGCAGCTCACAACTTCAAAGTAATAAAACTCAGTGCTCATGCTATATACTGATTCGAAAAACTATCACTATATGCGTTCATGTACATATAGTATGCAGATACTTTTTAAGCTCAGTTGGTGAAAAAGGCTTTGATTTTCATTATTTTGAAATCGTGAGATGAATTAGCAACAATCATCAATGACGGGTACACATTTCGCTGACGGTATACTACATGTGTAGGTTGGTTTCAGATTATGTCCTTTCAAAAGTTTTCGTTGATTCTACTACAACAGGGTGGCCAGTGAATTTCTGATTTCAAATTCCCGGTTTTCTCCCGGTTATTTCCCGGTATTTCAAAAAAATCCCGGTCGTTAATAATAAATATAAATCAAGATAAAAAAAACCTTATTTAAAAAAATACAGGTTATCAGAAAATTGTAACATTCTGACATGCAGAATTAGATGTTTGCAGTTTTTTGGTTTTTCAAACAACCGATTGTAATGAATTCTTTTCAACATGTTGTTCTTCAAGTGTTATAGCTCAGTGCATGTAGGCTTATTTTTGTATTACCAAGGGGTAAATTGAACTTCAAAACATTTTTTTTTTTTTGCAATTCCGTTGCATATCATCCTACTTTTCATCTACAGGATGAACGACATAATGGCCTACTTTTCCTATCGAAAGAATCAGCACTCTTTTCGGTGCTGTAAAGTAGAACTTTTCAAAACGGTTTTGAATATCAGAGTCGCTTCAAACGGTATCCATTTAAGAATTTCTCAATAACTTGCTAATTAACTACTTATTCTACACGGTTGGGTGGTCCGCATCCCAATCAAGGGGTTTTTATTTGGAAGCGGAACGTTCAGCGGGCGTAGAGGAGGCTGAAGTTGAGTCAGCTTTCTTACTTATAAGTAAACACAATGTTTCACGCTACAGTTTTCCACATGAATACTGTCGTTCTCCGCATAGGTGTCCAGCGGTCCATAAGGTTTACATAGAACATGGGACATGTAGGCGTAGAAGGGCAGAATAGCAACTGTAGAAAATGATTGAAAATTACTCGCTGAAATTCAATATTTGCACAAGAACATCACTAGCAAAGCAATTTACTAACACCTAATATAAAAAAAATCCTGATAAGTTGCAGAAAAATGCGTAAAAAACATTATAAGGGAAAAGAACTACTTGGACACTTGGCATGAATTTTTTTTTCTCGGCCGGACTGTCTGAAACTGATTGATTGACTCTTTATTATGGGGAAATTCAGCCCGAGGCTGCCCGAAACTTTGTAATAAGAAGCCGTTCAAAACGACGCACATTGTGGCCGAATATAAGCTCAGTAGATTTTCAAAAACAACTCGTGAAATCAATCAAAAGTGTCAAGAATAGGAACCAGCTCCCTATACCTGATTCAAAAAAGTCATATCCAGTTGAAACCTAACAATTAATGTTAATTATAGTTTCTTGATATACGTTTATGATATCAATAAAATCTAGGATGAAATCAGCTAATTTTACTTGAAAACCTTAAACAAGTGTCAAGCAAACTATTTTTCCAGTTACAAGGACACGGGCAAGGTAGGGTGTTTTATTTATTTTGGACCGAGCATTACGCGTATATAATTTGGGCATTTCCATTTGATTATGCCGTAAATGACCAAATTATATACGCCTAACGGCCTGTCCAAAATAGTTTGATCACCCTACTTCTAGGCCATACACCAAAATGAAGCATTTTCCCGGTAGTAATTGGAATTCCCGTATATTTCCCGGTTTTCTCCCGGTGATATGACATTCCCGCATATTTCCCGGTTTTCCCGATTTCCCGGTTCGCTGGTCACCCTGACTACAATCACTTTAGTCGCAGTCTGGCGGATAGAACTATCGGAGCCCATCGGACATGACAGGTAGAGAGTGCTTGGATCGGTGGGCAGTATTGTGACCGTAGAGATATTCAAATCAACAAAATATACGAAATAATTCGCATTCCAGGAAAAATTAACAAAACTTTGTAGGTATTAAAACAAAGTGCAGTTCAAAAATATTTGGCGCAATTTGACCCTAATGAAACACATTAGTTGATGAAGAAAACATATTTGTTTGTCATTATTCAATCAAAAAGTTCACTTGAAGGCTTAAACATTTTGTACAGTTGACAGCGATTTTAATGAGATTATCACGTTTCCAGTTATTGAAATTTTCTATTCGCCAGGCTGTGAATAGAATGACTGTAGCAGCATTGAGCTGTTGTTTCGTTGTGGTCAAACAAAAACTAGCTACTAAGAGCTAAATGACAGTTAACCTAAATTGGAGTTGTCACACGGAAGAACCGAAATGAGTCAATAGAAGTCAAATTTAGGTAGATCTGTGGCACCGTGTAGACTGCAGATTGAGATAATTGTGCGGTATAAGAATTCTCGCAAAACATTACTAAAGGACCTATGTACAAATGAGAGGCTCTCTTTGTTTACTTTCTCTTTGATCAATAACTGAGTCACATTAACCTCTTCTGTTGCGTTTTTTGTATAAAACGCTAGTCAAGGAAATTGCCTCTCGATCTGTAGTGAAAAACTTCCCAAAAGCTTTAGTATTCCTTTGTTATAATCGAAAGAGAGCGAGAGAGGAGAGAATCTCTCATTTGTACATAGTTCCTTTAGTAATGTTTCGCGAGAATTGAATGTTTGTTTTGTTTTTGAATGTTTGACGTTTCATTCTTCCATGCACGCTAAGTTGAAAAAAGCTAAAAGTAATCGCTTACATATTTTTCTGTCAAGAGATGGCGTTGCATTTGTGTCATTTTAGTGTCGTATGGAAACTGCAGAACTGGGGTATATTGAGATTAAGAATATTTGACTTAAGCCAACTTTACGTTAATAGGCATGGGTTCTTCCAGAACTGCAATTAGAAATTCCGAAAAAAAAGTCATCTGAAAGATACTCTTAAGATTCCTAGAGAAAGTAATCCAATACCATGACTGCAAGCAACCTCGGAGGGTGCGGTAATTTCTTAACTAGTTTTAGAAACTTCCGGAACATCATATCATCCCCTTTGAAGGTGTGGAGATGTTGAAATTTTGTCAAATAAACTTCAAAGACCAACATAGAGTTGCACTGATTCTTTCCCCTATTTCTAGATCAGAGTAGATGCACACATAGTTCTTTTCTCCTAGACATAACTGCCGTTTACCGCTATGATCCTAACAGCAGTAGACGTGCTGCAATTCAACAAGATCAGGCTGACGGTCACGGGTTTGAAACCTTAAAGACTATCTTCGTGATTGTAACACGATATTTAAATGCAAAAATGGGAAATAAATATAAAAAGCTGAAGAAGTGCTCATAAAGAACACTACTGATAAGTTGGTTCTATCCCAGTTGAGATTTAATGCCTGCCCAAAGAAATATTAGCTTTTGAAGTATTAGAAGCTATTGTTAGAGAAGTCCAAGTCAAACGTCTTATATCATCCCATTCATTATGCGATTGTCAAATTTCTTTAGTATGTCCCTCTACATGAACGATGTAACGTTCGAAAGTCGAAGCGAACGATCCAATTTTCTTAAGCCAACAGAATTTAACGAATGTCTAAGTGATAGGAAATGAACGGGAAACAGCCTAAAAAGGTACCCAAAACCATCGAACCTTGCAAACTGATACGATGGACCTAACCATAATTTTCCCCCCGACAACCAACGGTCGGTCAACCGAGAGAAGCAGGTGCCACAAAATTAGTTCGCGAAAATATAATTACAACCCCTCTGCCTACAATGTTATACCAGAAAGTAATTGGCCGAGCCAGCCAGAAACAACCTTGACTGGCAAATTTAATTGGTTTTCATCGGTGGTGAACCGACACCACTCGCGTAAGTGGAATTCGTTTGAAGCAGTTTATTCAACGAATTTTCAACGATGAATGGATGGGTAGTGGTTGGGACCACCATCCGGAAGGAAGACCGTGAGAGTGAAATTTCAAGGCTAACGGCTAAATTTGTGTCCCCAATCATGGTGAACGCAGTGGAACGGAGTTTCGATAAATGAATAACCAATTGTAGACTATCATATGACTGGACCATTTTTTTTAATTTCTATATCATCATTCTGCTCAAAATGTCATATTGAAAAGGTTTACTGATGAAACAAAGCAAGCTGATTGGACGATAGCTAGGAGCTTCTGCAGGATTTTTGTCTGATTTTAAAATTGGTACAACCTTAGCATTTCAAGACCAACAATTGAAAAGGCCTCAAGTCCAAAATGTAAACAAATCGGGTTTCTGCTGATTTAAGTGTATAAGAGCCTATTCTTACTGTAACATACAATAGTCATGCAAAAATATGCATGAAAGTTGAAAAAATATCATTTTTCTAAAAGGCCCCATCTCATTTCCCGATAATTAGGATATTAATCGTAAATGCGGCCTTTTCCCAAAAAGGCCCCATTTCTATATTTACTTGAAACCGAGTTGAGGCCTATTAAACAAACATCAAAATTGCAACTAAAATTACGAAAATATGTTTCAAATTTACTTAGCAGATACAAGCTATACTTCAGCCGCTCCGCTCCCTGTATTATTTTACACAGCGATAGTCTCAACGGCGAACATAATCAAATTTTCCGTCGGGTTCCTGTGAAGTGATGTATTTTGTATCATACTACCTAATAATACCTGTGTCAGCATGTCTGTACTTCACGAGTTATTAATAACAACACGATTTCGTTACAATTGCATGAAACATAACGTTCAATTGAAATATTACTTCAATTGAACAAATATGTCCATATAATTGCTCGACGACACTCTCGCTTAGCACATCCATTATGTTTATCGATGACGATGATTGAATAAATCACATATTTAATCGACCGCACGAATCTCCTCTTGCTGCAGAGATCCCATGTACCTTGCTTTACCACGTAAACTCTTCTTCAATTATCGTATTTTATCATCAATTTTGAAAGATTTTCAAAAGGCCACATCTGAACAGTGCTGGAAAAGTTCGCATCACGAAGCAGCTCACGAGTGTATACCAACGCATAACAAGCATCACAGACTCGGGTTCTGGCTAGGTGTGAGTAAGCCCGCACCCGTCTGCTCGGGAGAACATGTCAAAAGAAGTAGCAACAAGCTCGCGAGCGTTTACTCGCGAGTAACCGAGCAAGGTGTGATTTATTATGGTTTTGACAGACAAATTAATTGTATAACCATCATATCGATAGTAAACTACTAGTTTATAGTCAAAAGCCCTTGAAAACCATAAATCTCGGAGGGTAAGCATGAAAAGGGCTGCACAGCTTTTGGTGAAATAAAAGCCTCATTTCCTTTGACTCGTTTTTTTAGCAGGATTTTTTGCCAAAATGATAGTAATGAATATTCATAGCTATAAATCAGTTTATCCATCGACTTTCTGGACGATAAAATAACATAAAAAGCTTAAATTCATAATTTAAATTTGATTTATTGTTTGACAAAACGAGATTGCATTTTTCTCATTGTTTATTTTTTGGAGATGAGGCTTTTTGAATTGTTAGTCTTGATTTTTTCCTTTGGCCGGAAAATATGCCAACCTAAAACATTTGTTAAATAGGTATATCACAGAGTTGCTCGATGTCACTATCAATGCTTAAAATTTGCTGATTTGTACAGGCCGACTGCGATACAAATCGGATCATTCCATATCACATCAACATCATGCTGTCTACTCCATCACCAGTGCATTGATGGCGATAGACTATGGATATCACTGATAGGTTAAGTTTAGCTTTAAATTAAGAAGATAAAATGGCAATTTATCAGTACAATATTTTCGACAGTGATGCAGATAGATTGAAACTATGTGTTGGTCACTGAAAAACATTAATAGCGTGGATAATGACCACGTGATCACTTATTCTGCAGTGATTTTGATCTAGAGTGCGATGTCGCATCACTGCTGTTGGTTGTCAAATCAAAGTGATATTGATAGCTCGCAAATAGTTTTAGACCATCAGCCATCAGCTGATATCATTGATATTAAGCAACTCTGGTATACCAACTGAGAATGATAAGCTAAGTTCTGGAAGTTTCTTGATGAGGATGTAGAAAATTTCATCATCGCCAGGAGCTTCCATTTTTTTTAATTATAGTTCTCACTTCTTCCAAATCAGTCTCCTAGGATTTTTTAGAAAACGTTCTCTTGATTGAGAATATTTTCAAAGTCCTGAGTAACTTGATTTTCAATTGGACTAGTAAGTCCTAAATTAAAATTGAGCGCGCTTTCAAACTACATAGCAAGTTTTTGAGCTTTTTCGCAATTAGTTAGTAATAATTTGTTTTCCTCTTTCAATGGCGGTATTGGCTTCTGAGGTTTTTTTTTCAAAATTTAGATAATTTCCAAAAAGGCCAATTGGAAAACTTTATTTTCAAAATTTTTGTTTCTTAATTGTGAAATTCGTTTTTTAAATTTATTTCTGCAAATCCTGCAATATAATTTTCATACGAGGATCGCGAGTGCATTGAAATAGCCTTCTCTTCGCGTTTTTAAGACGGATCAAGAATTTAAGATTATCGCCTATAATCACGGATTCAAATTTTACTTCTTCCAAAGAATTGCAATGCTCCTGGCTTAAACAATGGAATTTGTTAGAATTACGAGAGCATTGTCAATATCAAGTTTTATTCGTAAAGAAATGTTAACATCAAGATTACTATCGATACATGTTTCATATATATATATATTCCAGTCGGATGGAAAATAATTGAAAGTGGTGATGACAGGATTGAGAATCGCTTCATGGGATATTTGAAATGTAATAGGAACATGATCAGAATTTAAATCAGCATAAGGAACCAGTTGGCTACAAAGATGACTAGAGTTGGTTAAGACCAAATCAATCGTAGAAAAATTTCTAGAAGAGGAAAAACATGTAGGGCTATCAGAGTATTAATTGAGAAATATCCTGATGGGCAATCATCAAACCAAATTCTGCCATTGGAATAACTTCGTGAATTATTCCATGACCGATGTTTGGCATTAAAGTCACCAATGACAAAAAAATTGACTTATTGCGAGTCAATTCCGCAAGTCAGGATAAAGCCAATTAACTTGCTGCCCAGAGCATTGAAAAGGCAAATAGGCAGCTATGAAAGTATACTTACCAAGCTGTGTTTCAACAGAAACACCTCAAGTTTCAAAAACTTTAGTTTCAAATGACGAAAACAGTTGATGTTTTATACTCCTATGAATGATGATTGCAACTCCCCCACATGTCCCATCAAGTCGATCATTACGATAAACAAAAAAGATTGGATCTTTTTTGAGTTTGGATCCAAGTTTCAATTAAGTTTCAGTAGTAACTGCTATATGTATGTTAGTAGCTGTAAGAAAATTAAACAGCTCGTCCTTTTCACCAAAGAACGAGCATTCCAATTTAAAATATTTAAATTATTATTTATTGAATCCATTAGAAAAAAAAAAGCAATCCAATAACATTTGATTAAGAGGAGTTCAAATTACCTGCTACGATATCGGCAAAGGATTTCCCTTGGGTAGACATTCGAAATTGAAAGATTCGAACGGCTACCCAACGGATTTAAATTAGTTTGTGAATGAGCATGATTATAATCTTCCTGATGGGTATGATTCTTAATCAAGCGATCGTTAACTGAAAAATGAGCATTGTTCGATACTCTACCAGGAAAATTCCGGAAACGACCGTTATAGTAACGGACACTACTGTTCATCTGTCTGGCACGAGCCTCGACGACTTGCCTACGCGAAGAGCACGCCCAAAAATTGGACTCATGATTACCCCCGCAATTCGAACATATAAACTTGGTGGTATCTTCCTTCACTGGACAGACGTCCTTAGTGTGAGAATAACCTCCGCAAATCATGCCTTTAGCATCCATGCGGCATTTTTTGTACCATGACCCCACTTTTGGCACTGAGAGGGGTTCTAGATATTTTCCTCCAGGTTTCAGGAAATGTTCCCATTTCACACGGACATCAAACATAAGTTTTGCTTTTTCTAAAGCTTTAATATTATTTAGATCTTTTTTGTTAAAATGAACTAAATAATATTCTTGAGAAAGCCCTTTCCGAACAATGGCAGATTGGGTTCTCTTTTTCATAATGATTACTTGGACTAGGGAAAATCCAAGTAAATCATTTATTCCATTTTTGATCTCTTCAGGTGACTTATAGTCACCCGAGAGACCTTTCCAGACGACTTTGAACACACGTTCAGTTTTGTCGTCATAAGTAAAAAAATTGTGCTTCTTATCTTCAAAATGTTTAAGAAGAAGTTTGCGAATTTTCAGAGTTTCCGGCAAAACGTGGCAGTCTCCTTTCTTTGCGATTTGGAAGGAAACCTTGTTTTCTCTAATGGAGTTCAAGATCTCCTGCCTAAACCCTCCAAATTGGGAACAACCGAGCACGATAGGCAGCACTCCTTGTTCCTTCACTTGAATCAAAGAGCCTGGGCTAGAGGCTGCTTCGATTTGGTGTTCGGAAAATTGTTCTGAAGCATCGAACTGAATGCTCATTTCAATGCAATTATTAACATAAAGCATTTCAACCTTGCAAGAAAGCGGATATTAGGAAGTAGGAATAGTTCCCTAGTCGAATGATCGTGACTCACGGTATTATGCAAAATTTACGCGAATGTTAAAACTGATTCATCCGTTGAACACGTATCCATGTGTGCAATGTTCCTACTTCAGATCGGAAACCCATCGACACAAGTTTCTCACTGTAAAACTGTCCCTCATTTAATTAACCACTGAACAGTTCAATCCTTGCCATTGCCCTTCGCAAACATCATTAGACCTTCCGCGGTAATAAACGCCTCAACGCTTTCGCTCGCCGATTCCCACGATACGACGACGAAACATTACGCGCCAATTGTCCGAGCTATGCGTGAAGTCGCCACCGTCGCGGATCATTCGCACACACAGACACACTTTAGAGCACCACACAAACTCGCTCCACTATCCAATCAATTTAAATCGCTTCCGGTGGTGGTGAACTGAATCTCATCAAAACGACAACACTCCTGAGCGCTTCTGATGTGACGATGATAGAGCAGAGATTTTCTCGCACTTTCCCTTTCGTCAAATCAGCAAAAATGACCGCTTCTTCGAACGGCGGTGATGACGAAGGGTGGACATTAGGGTGTTACATAATGATCAAACAGAAACAAAAAAAAATACTTTGTTTAAGCTCCTCAAATTGTGCATTTGGAATAACAGGGGTAATGACCAGGGGTTGAATTCTGAGAAAATTGAGAGCATCTCTCACTTATCGCTCTTTTTAACAATCATGATCCGCAACACATCATGAGAGTTTGTTTATTGTCTACTGCTAAAGCTCTGATTATATCGAGGGGATAACAGTGCATGATAAAAACCCATCTAAGCAAGCTCTAAACAAACGAGAAAAATAGGTTTTATCATCGCTCTCTTTTTGGGGCTCTCCTTCGCTGCTGCTGTTTATCAAGCTTGTTACAACTTGCGAAACATTGCCGATCATGTACCGATACAAAACGAATTCTGCAAAGCCTGTTTTTGATCATTTTGGTCCACCCTACTGTGCATTCCGAATGGCATCAGATACGAATAGCATCGCGGAATGACACAAACGGAACCCGAACTATGCACAATCAAACGTCACGGCCGTCCACAAGTGCAAGTGTTTGTACTGTGGTGGATGGCCCGATGTTGTTGATTGCCTTCCCTCGTCGGAGGAAATGCTCATTAGCATCCTTCTCCGGTAAGCAGGGAGAGCCGAGGTGGTCAGTGTCTTTGACTTCGGTTAGTTTGCGGTATCATTGTTTAACCGGTTTGTGTGGTTTCGGGTGGCGTGGCGGTTGTTGATGCGAAATGACGACTTTCTGTCCCACGAACCTTTTTCGCGGAATAGACACGCTACACGGATGGAATCCGGACCACCGTCATTGTCATTCTGGAGGAAGCGTTCATAGCTTGTTATGACATGTTAGTTTGAGTGGGGAAGGAAATACCGGCCTTTACTGGAAGTAAATTCTTGAAATTTTCGGGCTATAGATCTAATGGCCGTTCTATATTTTTTCTTGATACTTCGCAATATTACTCCCGATTTTAGCATACTTTTTTACCCGATTTTGTTAACCTAAACATTATATTATTTTAATCAGATCGAACAAGTTTATATTGGAAATATTGAGTACATACGTGATGTACAAGGTCAGCTATGACCTTGGCCACGTCTATACGATCATTCAAAAACCGAGATATCCTTTGTATCGTATTCAAACGAGTTTGATTTTCCTCCAATTACCGTTGGGCGGAGCTAGATGTTTGACGAACTGATCGTACTGTTTGCAGGGATGTTGCAAGAACATCGACGTCAGCATGTCAAATGGAAGCTTCGACTTCCCATGAACTGCCTATACAGATGGGTAACAAGTCAAAATGCGTGAATTTACGCAACGTCGTCGCCATGGGTGTCTAGAAAATTTACGCCCTTGAGTTGATTTTTAACCTATTTCTTTAACAAATCCACCAGCAGTTTTACCCGTGATTCTATCAAAAGTTCAATTAGAAATTCCTAGTACCAGGAATTCCTACAAGGAATCTATCAGGAATTTTACCATGTACCATAATTTCTTCATGGATTGCATCGGTAATTCCTACATAATTCCACGAGGTGTTCCTCCAGAAAAGCAATCAAGATTTTGTCCAGTGATTTAACAAGGAGTTACACTAAGAATTCCTTTAGGAATTCCTTCTGAAAGTTCATCTGAAATTCCTCATATTCAACCTGGAGTTCTTCAAGGGGTTCCATCTGGAATACTTCAAAGGATTCTTTAAAAAGTTCTCCTAGCTCTAACTTCAAAAGTTTCCATCCTCACACCAGGAATTCTTTCAGAGATTCCATCAAGAACTCCATCAAAAGCTTCTGTTGCGATTCCATCAGAAGTTACCCTGAGTTTTTCAGCAGGAGTTCTTGTTGGAATTTCATCTGAGTAGTGTTTGATCCTTTGCTCGTGTCACTTGCTCCTGCGGGGGCGGGTGATGTGAGCAGGATCAATCGTGTTGCGCGTCGCTTGCGTTGCATGATATATTAGTGGCGCGGATCGCAAAGCAGGTTAGTAGTGTTTGATCCTTTGCTCGTGTCCAGTGAATCAAATTATCATCAAAATGGACGAAAAACAAACAACAAAGCAAGCTAGCTCACAACCGTTTGTCGCAACTGTTGCGGATAAGGACACAATCAAAAACAAAATTGTCATGACAATCACAGAGCGCAACATTGTTACAACCTTTTCAACTCGCGATGAATCAGTTATTTTAAACACAGAACCAAATTTATTTTATGGATGCTGTTTGATAATGTGTCAATGTTTACCAACACGGAGAAAGTTCTCGAAAATTGCAATGCGAAGCCCAGAAAATCGCTGCGCACGTGGTGATCGATCTTTGTCATATTCTGCTCAAGTGATGATAAACTCATGTTGCGGAATAAGATTGTTACAACAAGAATAGGAGGTGACAATGTCTTTGTTGCTGCGTGCTGGGTGACAATTGATTCACTGCTCGCGTCAAATTATTTATCATGGTCTAATCCAGTGTTTCCCAATCTTTTCTGACTCTCGCCCCCTTGAGGCCATATTTTTTTGAATCGCCCCCCTGATAAGTTTAAACATTATTATAAATATTATTATTTGGAAAATTGGTCAAATTTGAAGGGTATAGTAGTAAATCATAATGCTTCAATTAAAATACCCAAAGAAATATTTTCTACTTGTACATCCATGAAAGAGTCACGCAATATCTCTCATATGCATCATTTTTTTTTGTTTCATCAGATCAATTATTCTGGCTACTGTGCGATCATCGATAAAGTTTTGACTATTTTTTGGATTTTTTGTCTTATTTAAGTTTTTTCAATTGTTGTATTAAATTTATTGTTCTGGAAACAGTCCGATCTATATACAAAATATGAAAAAAATATAAGCAAACCCAGACTTTCAACTCTTAGTGTACTGAAATATAACGTTCAGTGCAATTAAGATTTTTAAAAGCTTCAATCCATGGCCTATTTTTAAGTAGGGTGATCTACGTATGTAGCATTTAGTGGTTTTATCATTGGAACTCGATTTTTGTCCACCAGAGTCACATAAGTTTATTTTTTAAATTATTTGTACTACAAGTACTGATTAGAATTCGTGTAACCTAGAAATCAAAATGAGTAGTGTAACACATGCGTGATAAATAAAAGAACTTACAAATAAATTTCAAATACAGTTGACTCTCCACATCTCGATGTTCCATATCTCGATATATCTCTCTCTCTTTGTTGCTGATTTTGTTGATCCCTTTATTCTGCATACAATTTCCATTTTTCATATCTCGATACCCTCCTTATCTCTATATCTCCGTACCTCGATGTGCTTTAGTTGATTTTTTATTCAAAACTAGTGGTCCCGGCAAACTTCGTCTTGCCATCAAGTGGGCTGTAGAAAAACGCCTTGAAACGTCCCATACAAAAAAATAGTTCCGTTCACTTTCGTTATTTCGAATTTCTCGGCGAATATTCTGAACTTTTCAAACACACAAACACGTCGGAACACTTCACGAACACTTTAGTGAAAGAATTGTCAAAATCTGGTGGCTCGTTCGCAAGCCATTTCGTGACATACAAACACCACTCCATTTTTATTTATATAGATGTTCTCTTCGTATGTCATTATACCCAATATTAAAAGGTTACTAGACCAAATTTTCGTGATTCAGAAAAAGTCAGGAACGTGAAATGATGTCTGCTTGTTTATTATTTTCTCTATTTTCCTGATAAAGAAGCGGTTTTCCAATAAGTATTATCGATCTCTCCCTATCTCGATGGCAGTTTCGATATCGAGATGTGGAGAGTCAACTGTATCGCCAAAAGTTCGCGTATATTTTCTTCCTTCAAAACACATTCATTTTCGACCAAATTAATCAGACCTCAACGACAATCGTCAAATTTGTCTATTATAATTTAATAACGAGCGCGTTTAAAGGTAAATACGAGGACAGATGATATAGTTAGGTGTCAAATAAAATCTTCCTCAGGTGTGAATGCTTTCATTAAAATATGAGTGTCTCTTACAAACTTAGAATCTATTTTTGTTTTTCAATTGTTCCCATACCATCACTTTCGCCCACTTTCCAGCATTTTCGCCCCCTAAATTCAGTTTTAGAAATTTTCACACACCCCCCCCCCCCCCCACCCCTGAGGCTGAGCGCCGACTTTGGGAATCACTGGTCTAATCGCTTATCAAAGTGAATCCTGTGACCCAACGATCCTCCACATTAACAAACATCCCTCCCAGTAACCTTTGTGGAGATGCAGAGGCAAACACGGTCTCCAAATAGCAAAGGTTTCTAGTCTAAAAATTCTCATGCCAGCTTATGGTTATGACAAAAATTACTGAGTTTACCAGGATATCATTCTGGCTCTATGGGATGACAAGTTGTTGGATTGAAAACTTCTTGATCATCACTATACTATGCCACTCATTAAATTGTTATCTTTGTGATTTGGCAACTCACACTCTTCAAGTAATGAGAATTACTATTCACGTCATGACTGAATGCCACACGATGTACATGATGAAACGACACAAAAACGTGTTCTTGAAGGTGTATTGAACAAAAAAATGAACAATTTAAAGGACACGGGAACGATAGCACAGTGATCGATATTTCCTGAATTAGAAACTGACGTATTTAAGATACAACACACATTTACGTCATTCGGCTCGCTTCTTTTATGTGCATCCAAAAGACGTAAAATCATATGATTTTTTGGCAGTATGTAGGTTCGTCTAAAAACAATTGTGTTGCATTACAGGCTTTAATGAAGTTGCACAAATCTGCATCTGGTGTGTAATTTAAAAATATTCTGAATACTTCTCTTGGGTTGATTTGTTCTTCTTTTTCGCAAATAATTTTACATATAAAGAAGCTTCATTATATTAAGCATCTTTGTGTGCAGTAAAATAAAAAAAATCAGTAGAAGGTGTAGAAATCAACTCAACGTGGATTTTTCAGGAAATGCCAAAATTACACACATGGTGTTGGTCCACAAAAGCCCAATTTGGTGTAACTATATTTATCAGAGTACGATGAAATTGTTAATTAAAATTAAAAACATTACGTGGCTTCAAAATACGAATAAACTTGTGTTTTGAAGCCATGAAGCTTGACCAGGAACATGCGATTCCGCCAGTTCGCCGAGCAAAATCTCTGGAGCCAACATCACTCATTTTCATGATCCCTGGTACAGTAGAAATTTAGTGGCTGATCGATGAAAACCACATTGGTATCAGAAAACACTAAGCGTCATGGTTTTGAAATTAAAAAATCAGGGCGTTTGATACCTGGGAGTGTAAGTTAAACAGATCATGTTACGAAAAAAAATAGATAAATAAAAATACACTAGCATCGGTCTGACAAAATCGGGGCATTACTGTATTTTTATCCTGTAGCCAACGATGCAAACACTACGATTGGAAAAATTAATTCCGACAGAAATCTTACAAGTATCCTGTAAAAGATCTACGGATGGATGCCAGAAAATGTTCTCAGAAGTTAATTCTAGATTTTCCTTGGATGCTGCCAGGTAAGTATTACGAGAGTTATGAGTAATTGGACTACAGTATCTTGGGATATTAATTTTGAATCTCGCCAGCATTAACCAAACACATATACTATGATTGTGTTACTTTTCCCTGAATGCCGTTTCTTACAACGTCAGTTTCCTGAATACCCCGTTTTCCCCGAAAAGTTTTTGGCACCTATAATTGGCATTATCTTAAACATTTAGAGATGGTGAAAGAACTGGCTATCTAATATATATCTTCTAAGTTTCATCATACTCAGCATTTTTGACAATACAGTCAACTCTCCCTTACTCGATAGTCCGCATCTCGAGAACAATGAAACACTTTGTTTTCATGACTACCTCAATGGTCCCTTGGATCGCATTTGCACTGGTTTTGTGTTCTATAACTCAATACTTCCCTAACTCGATGGTCCTTTCACTATCGAGTTATGGAGACTTCACTTTATGTGTTTAGTCGCGAACAATCAAATATCCCCTTACTTTGCTTAATCGTTCTTCCTAATTTATCTCACTATCACTCATGTCCATATCTACGAAGTACCAAGCTTTGAACTCCATTCTGGGAGTACAGTTAGATAACCTATAAAATAGTACAGGTTCAATTACATGATGGGACGATTCAAATCTTGCTGAAGTACTGGCTCATTCGTTTCCTTCAATCTTCCTAAAACATATTTTTACTTGATTTTGGCAGGTCAATTTTTAGAATTTATGAATACACACGTTAAGAAGTGCAAAATTATGAATTAAAAATATTTAAAGTTGCTTGCCTATCAGATATAATGCAAATATTAAAAAATCTGTAGTTTATGATGTTTGAATATTCGAAAAAAGCTTGAAATTAAATTGAAAAACCTGTTGGCAACTTGCCCGTGGGGATCGATGTATTAATTCCTGGGCCAACTTGATTGCTAAATATAGAACCATCAGTATAAACTACGATTGATCCTGGGCAAAGCTCTGGGACGTGTAGATCATTTAAATCATTTCAATAGGATCATTTTAAATTTTAGTCCCAATTCCTTACCAACTACTTGCTCCAGAATTGAATACCAGAACAGTTTACTGTCAAAATTCACTGCTGGCCATCTGACTGTTTTTTTTTTATAATTTCAGAAGAGCCCCTTTCAATTTAATTTCATTTATGAGCATTTCCCTCTTTTGTGTAAAGAGTGCGATCATGGTTTTGAGATTTATGTTCAGCCCTTCCATATCGCACCACGAGGAGACATAATTTATTTCGGATGAAAAATTACATCAGCAAAGTCAATCAAAGTTCATCAACAATTGGATATCACAATAGAGGTGATGGTACACACATTGCGGGTAGCCTTTCACAGCTCTAACAGTAATTGAAGAGCTTGCAAAGATTGATGATGTCTCACGTTTTATATGAAAAAATACAATCAGCTATCAGAAGGCCGGCTCCAGAGGCACATTCCCCGCCAATTAGGGGATTTGTGCCATTACCATATTTGAGCCTATTTCATCATAATCAAGAAAGGGAAATAGGGGTAGGGTCCCTTGAAGAGGTCAAATTGCATAAGCGAAATAAGAGCACGTAGCTTCATACCACAATGGGTTCAAACAGCGCCCTTAAAAGGCCACTTCAGAACGCATGAGCGTAAAGAGAACCTATAGCTTATTACCACAGCGGGTTAAGAATAACAGAATGTCCTGAAGATTCAGGCTTCTGAAATCAGTTTCACTTAATAAGAGTTTACCAAGTAATCGGAATCACATTTGCGCAAAAACTGGATAGTTACATATCAGGTGATAGGAAGTTCAATAATCGGAGTCACAACTCACACGCACACAAATGAGTCAGAACGCTGAATTTTTGGCATGTAATAGTTGAGTCGGCAGTGGCCTGTCAACGCTCTGACCAAGAGACTGCAATTCTGCTTTGACAGATTTGTTAAATACTTCGCCACCCTTGGAGATGGCTCAGTAATGTTCAATTTAGTTTGACGACACGACTCCAAACTATTCCAATGTTGTTTGCCGAGTTGCCGCCCAAAAATTTAATATGAAGCTTCACCAGGACTTCGAAATTGGAATAGCTGGCTCAGGGCCAATAAGGTCATGCGATGATCCATTGCGAGCAAGCTCATCAGCCAACTCATTTCCAGCGATGGAAGAATGGCCAAGTACCCATACAAGATTTACAGAGTTGAATACTGAATTTAGTTTCTCAATTTGAGTTCGACATGCGATAACAAGCTTCGACCTTGAGTTGGCCGAAGCAAGAGCTTTTACAGCAGCCTGACTATCAGAACAGAAGTATATGACTTTACCCATTACGCGCTGTTGAAGTGCTGATTGAACTACACATAATAAGAGCAAATATTACCGCCTGAAAAACGATGCAGTTTCTACCAAGTGAGTACAATTGATTCAGCCTTAGCTCACGAGAATATACACCAGCACCAGACGTCCACTCTTCTCGTGAAGGGAATTGTGTAGTAAATGTCATGTTAGGAAAGTGACAAGCAATTGTGAGATCACTTGGAGCAAGGACAATTTTGTCCCAATTCATCTGAAGTGGAAACAACGAAGCGGTTCGATTCACTGGAATTTGGAAATGCAATTGTGAATAGTGTGTTTTTTTATTTATTTATTTACAGCCTTCGAGTTTAAAAAAATTCGCACAGACTAATTTTTAAAATCTAATTCTTGATTTCAAAGCTAGTTTACTTATTCTAAATTCGTAATGTTGATTCACATCGTTAAAAGATTTACAGCAAACATAAAGTGGATTATTCTGACCGTCGTTCTATGCGTGGAGCGTCGAAAGAATTCCGTTCTGCGAGTAGTTCTTGCTGGGACATTAAAACGAAGTCGCGTCAACAGTTCAGGACAGATTTGTTGCAGATTCTAACGTCTATAAAAGGAAGGAAGGTATTATATTGAGTAATCTTCACCGTTTTTTTTTTCTATTGAATTTTTGGGTCATACAAAATATGAAAACTGTTTTGCAAGATAGAGAAGTCGGATTCTTAGAAAGGTTTAAGTAGCAAATTGAACGTTATCGGTCCAATAGAAATCAGGTTGCTGGAAGATAAAACAATTACCGTTGCTGATAAGGTAGCACATACTTCGATAAGTTTAATACGATTCATTTCCGATATGTTCAAATCTCGTTATTAATTGATTGATTTATTGATAAGAGGCAAGTATTACGTGACAATTTCGACGTGTTATCTAAATTTCGCAATTTCTTACGAAAGCCAAATCGGTTCCACTTGAATTATTCCTAAAAATCGATCACTGATAAGGGGCTCGATGTGTAGCAGGAATGCTATTGATTCAATCATGCTATATTCCTATAAGATGTGGATCAATGAATAAATAACGCGTATTTACAACACAGGCAACATTCAGTGAACCAGTTCCCCCCAAAGCCTTCAAAATAAAAGGAAATGTTGACACAAACCTGCACAACCGGTGACGACGAAGACGAAGCGCGACTACGACGACTTAAGGTAAATGTGGTCAATGCCGTGGAGAAAAAGAGCGACGAAGCGTGTGAGTAGAGTACAGCGAGTACAAAAACAGGAACAGCAACACCAATAACAGCAACGCACTGCGCGAAGTAGAAACACGACGAACAAAAAAATGCTAATTTATGCCATCACGTTTTGAAGAGCCTCACGCTGCTGCAGTAAAGGTATTTACCGTGCAGTGGCACAAAAACTGTAACGATAATCCAATTAATACATTCACACATGCGCGCCTCGCCGCATTCGGTATCTCTCTTTCACTCGCACAGAAAAAACGGTCGCCGAACACTATTTGGCCGTTGTTGTTGTCGCTTCTTCACGCGATCAAGGAGCCTTTGGCAGCACGCAGCACCTCTTTTTGCTTCAGCTGCTTTTCAACACAAGGGCCTTGAATTAGGAACACCAGAAGCGACTCGACAAGTTACACCTCAGACTCCCGTCACCTTTTCTTCTGCTGCCTAGATGCACAACAACGTGTTATCACTTTGAAGCCATCTGCTCCGGATATCCACTTTGAATGCACAACGTGTAATTTCTCTTTAAACGTGCGAGCTTTTCCACTTGGTGTTGGTACACTTGTAACTTCCTTCTTAATTCACCTCGCGAATTCAATATATGAGGTCATCACTAACTTGTTGTTTCACCGTGGAATATCAGATCAACTACGCCACTAAATCGATGAACTTATGACTCACTGAAACATCACTTCCTCCATTTAGCAAGCCATGCACATTCCTTCGCAGATTGAGTAGTTAACGAAATTCGCGTCACCCAGGTAACCACCAATAAAGCGTAGCAAGATGATGACCTTGCTGCAATCATAAACCCACGGGAGGTACCTGACCGACACCGTAATCTTGCGAAATTCCAGGTAACCGTTTAATCCACACACCTTGAGAATAGACCTTCTTCCCTTTTATTGCGAATAATAAACGGCGGACAACGAAATGACGCGACAGAAACGAACCACTTGGAAACGCAACACGACGAATACTACCAACCCAAGTCGCTCGGGAACCTGCCCAAACCTCGCTGCTTCATGACGACGGTGACGGGTTCGTCGTAGGCACACACTATGACCATGCACCAAGGCACCTCAACACGAAGACGACAGCTAGACAGACGACGATTGGGGTGACGACGATTCGAACACCCATACAGCGACATGTGGACCACCTCAGCAAGCTGAGTGTGTGTGAGTGGCGAGGTATCCAAGTAACGGTAGTGGTTGGATTCAATGTTGATGATCGTGATGACGGGCGGTTCTGTTGTTATTGCTGTTGTCCATGGATACGAACGAAGCCGACGAGGGACAGCGTGAATGACGATGATGATGGGTCGCAAAAAAGCAACACAACAGGGGGCGGTGGAATTGTGTGGACGGACAACAAACAAGGTGAATTCGAATTCTGAGAAAAATTCAAAATTCTCGCATAGTTTAGGATACTACTCTAAAATCAGAGTGTCAATTCAAAATCAATTTTCGAAGTCCCGGATTTTTCCCGGATGTCTAAAAATTAGCAGCTTATTACAAAAAGATCCTGCGACTCGAAATGTTTTTTTTTTATTCAAAATGGCCAAATTTGGAGAACTTGATCCAAGTTATTTACAAATTATTTAAGACTATATTTTTAAAATATGTGAATTCAAAACGCTTTGAATTGCGAAAGAAATTAAAAAAACAACATATGAACTATTTGTTGAAATATCTAAAAGACCGTCCATCCCCAAAAAATCATAGAAAGTTCAGAGAGATTTTGAAATTATGAACAAATTTATGCTCTGTGTATTCTTTCTAAAAATGCCTTCGAAATTTTTCATTAGACATAGTCTGGTTGGTTCCTGGAGAAATTCTCATTCTGATGTTTCTCTTGTTGAGTCTAGGGTGAGATCTTTTTAACAGATGAAAAAACACTTATGATTCTCCTATGAAATTAGCTGTTTTTTTTCTACATGAATCCAAGAGCGATCAATCAATGGGTTTGTCAAAAATCTCGTTAAGAACTTCTGTCCAATAATACCTAAAAGAGCTTGCTAGATATTTAACCATAAAAGATTTTGCAAGAAACTTGTTTGAATGGTTGGAAGAATTCGCTGTAAATCTGCTGAAATCCCGTCTGAGGCTTCATAAGAATTTTGTCATAGTCAAGGACTAGTCCAACTAGTAATCTAGACATGACTTTACCAAGAATTTTACTTAATCCAGAAATACACCAAATGGAATGAAGCTGTCTAGGATTACAGCAGATCTCCCAAGAAATTTGTCAAATATTCTTTTGGATCACCTTTTCCCCAACCTCTACAAATGTGGCGATAATTTTGAGAAAAATCAGCCAAGTATCATTTCTAAAATCTATTAATAATCTTACTAGCACTCTATCAACTGTTACTGGCAAGGAATGTCTCAGTGATTCCATTAGGATTCCTGAAAATATTATGCGAAGTACGAGACCTTGTGAACCGCGGGACAAATATGCGTCGAAGGGCAGTTAGTGCCCTTGAAATACGTTTTCACACGGTGTGTTTTGCAAACTCCCGGGTATTTCCCGCATTTTCAAAGTCGTTTGTAATTCCTGGGGTTTCCCGATTTTCTAGGATTTCTCGGTTGGATGGATACCCTGTCGAATCCAGTGGTAATCACGTTTCTAAGTATATCAATGATTCTACACGTTATTGATCAAAGCGCTTAAGGTATTCGATACGTGGAGTGAGATTTCCTTCTTCAAATATATTGTAGTATTTGATAATTGGGTCCTAAAATGTTTAATAAAAACTTGTTTTTATTGAATGACACGAAAGAGCATGTTACTGCAACCTTTTTTAGCAATTTTTCCCGCTCAAATAACGGCTTCATCATATTTAAACTTTAATTTAAAAAATGGTTCCATAAATGAACACCACAGGGCTTTTAGTTTTAACACTGGGGTTGTTCCTATCTGACATTTCGGAAGGAACACAGAAAACAAAATACACCCAAAATTTGAGTATAAGCCAAGGAGTGTGACAAAATCTAAAAAAATGTTTTTTGGAATTAAACAAAAGAAAAACATTAAAAAATTGAGTAAACTTGTGTTTTTGGCTTTAGCGTTTGGCACTGAAATTGGGACAGGCCTTTACAATTACTTGTTTTGAGGCTTTAAGACTAAGTAGCCCGTTATTCGTTTTGGCTGCAATGATGTTCGTAAACTTAAATAAAAAAAAATCAGCCCTTATACCTTGTAATTACTTCGTCTTAAGATACCTTATACAATACAATCATTTATCGATTACTTTTTCAAATCGACGTAAACGTAAGTAACTTTCATACAATTTTGATAAAATAAATTCAAAAGAATCACAACCTAGCTTTTAAAACTGTTTCAAAATGAATCCCCTTTTAAACAATTTTTCGTCGTGTATATCGCTTAAATTATGCATGCAATAATTTTGCGTTCACGACGTTTTTGTACCAGTGTAAAATCAACTCAAGTCGTGTTTCGCTTTGATTCGCGCTTACGTTGGTTTGCCTCAACATATAACGGAGCGTCGTAAGTAGTGGTTAGGTAATTCAAATCCCCGCTTTTTTCCCGGTATATTTTTTAATATTTTCCTGGTTTTTAATTGAGGGACCCCTCCCGTACAAATAGTATGGAATGAAAAATTGCTGAAAATACTTAAAACTCAAAACTATGATTCGGTTACTTACATCCCTTTGTGCTAACCTTCTAGATTAAGCCAATAGGATGGTTTCTACTCTTGGAACATTTGATTCACTTCAACAACTAGTAATCCCGGCAAACGTTGTATTGCCCAGTAGGCCGTAGAGGCTTTGAAAAAAATCCCGAAGTTCATGTCAAATTTTCATTTCCCGTTTTCTCAATTTTCTTGGACAATTTTCAAAAATATTATTCCACTCAAACACGTCGGAGCACTTTAGGAAAATAAAAGTGAAAGAATTGTTCAATTGTTCGATAGTCCCGTTCTCAAGCCAACTCGTGACATACAAACACCATTCCATTTTCATTTATTTAGATATGTCCTTTTTGTGCATCCTAATACCCTATTTGAAGTATTTCAATTTATAGTCTTTCGATTTTTTTCTTGAAAAATATGAAGAGTTCATTAAAGCAAATAAGTTTAAGGTGAAAACCCAAGCAATCAAATGGTACTTTAATTCGCCCTGCGTGCTAATATAGAGCTATTATACAGCTGACATACCCTATATTAGCCGTATAATAACCCTATAAGCCCAAAAAGGCAAATTAGCGAGCTAGTGGTCATTCTTGAATGAAACAAAGCCGCACTAAACTAAACTAACTAAAGAAATTTTGAATCTAATATGTTTGAGTGCTTAAATCTTCTGCAAGAAGTTTTGAAACTCTGATTCAAAACTTTGAGTCAAATAAGCTCAGCATTTTTTTTTTTGCTAAGGGATTATCTGCATTCGTCGTTTCTTTTCTTTTGGTGATATGAATGAAAGATGAACTCCGGATATACCCTATCAGATTAAACTACTGCTGGCTGGATTTACCGTTAAAAATAACTTGCGACTTCTACAGAACATCCTTTTTTTGCAACATGTGTTGTCTGGATGAAGATTACTTATTTTTGTGTGTTGATGATAGCAAACCCATGAATTATGTGATCCACGTAGAAAAATCACTATCTATTGTTTGTTTTATTAAACTGTGAGTATGTCGAAAGGTCTGATCTTTGCAAACAATCAGAAAACTACAAATATTTATTCACCTATATCATGATAATGCAACAGAAAACTGTCCAGAAGCACTTATACTGATAATTTATAGATTATTTAACAAATACAGGGTGTTGGGTTCCTACTCGTTCTATAATAAATAAATTTTCGCTTTTCGCACTTATTGATAGCTTTGAATTTATCCTACTCTCAGTTTCAACTGTTTTTGCAAACAGCTAATAGTGCATGCTTATTTCAAGTTTCAAAAGCCAAAGTAATTGTCAAGAAATTCCAATTAAATCTTCAATGACACACTTCCCGAATACGCTTGTCGTGACACACCAGTTTGTTGCAGGCTCACTTGAAAGAACAATAAAAAGCGAACCAACGCTCGAACTCGCTACGATACTTAATCAATAATAATCAGTTTCTAGAAGACATCTAGAAGAAATCTTGGTAGTATCAAAAATAACTGGAAAAAGGAAAAATCAGTAGAGAAATCTACAAAAGTGATTTTATCATAATTTTGTATCAAAAAGATGTTTTGAAAGAATTCATGGAAAAAATATTGAAGTGCAAAACCAAAAATAGAAATAAAACCCTTGAAAATTTGTGTGCTGAAAAAGCATAAATAAATTGAAGTTTTCTCTGGAAAACACTAAGGATAAAGCATAGTAATCTAAAATAAATCCATGTCAAAGTTTTGAATAGTTTTTGAAAGAATTTTGGAAAAATCCACGAGAGAAAGAGAAAATCTTTGATTTTGAGGTGGTGAAAATCACTGCTGAATCTTCTTCAGAATTGCTGAATTAATCTGTGTAAAGAAACAAAAGAAAAACTCTAGTAAAACATGCTGGAATTTTCCTTCATTCTACTTTTGAGAATTTATAAAATATTTTTCCATAATGCAGAATGAAACAAAATTCAATACAAAAGTTGTAGTCGATAGCTCTCAGATTTTTTAGAAACAAATCGTGTAATTTTTAGAAAGAGCTGTTTTGAAAATTCAGACAAAAGTTTTGAATGCGTTTTACTGAATTTAAATCCTCTATTAAGGGAATTGCCAACGAAAATTTCAAATCTTTGAAGGAATTCATTAAAAAAATGATCTCTGATAAAATGACGTGAAAACACTGTACAACTCAAAGATCTGATTAATCTTATGCAAGAGTCAGAAAAACAAATATTTTCCAGAGGTTAATTAAAAAAATTAACATGTCTAAAAGTAATCTTAAACAGTATTACTGTAGTAAATTCCTTAACAAGTCTCTCGAAAAATAACTGGCAAATTTCTAGTAGTATAATCTTACAGGATTATCAGAAAATAATTTCTAGAAGTTCAATGAAAAATAACTGAATGATTTTTCGAAACTGATTCTCAAACAAATTCCAGTATTTTTTAATCTTTCTTCCATGGACCCTTGAAGAAATTTTTGATGAATCTTCTAATAACTTATGGAATTATTTTAGTGTTTTTCAAATATATTTGTAAAAACTTTTGGAAGAAACCAAAAACAGATATTCCTTGAGGAATTCTCAGGCGAGAACTTGAAAGATTCCTGTGATTATTATTTACATAACTCTAGAAGAGTTTCTATTAGAATGTTGGAGGTACCCTTTGATTGGTTTTTTGAAAAAAAAAAAATATTCAGGGAGATACATAGAAAAATCCAGTACGACATTATTCGCGAATTCTATAGAAGGATGTTAAGATGTTTATAAATTTTGCTTGTTGAAAGAATCTGGATAAACTTTTGCATAAATAATTATAAAATTTGTTTCTGATAAAATTACTGAAGCTCTTTTGAATAAATCTCAGAAAAAACTGATGTTCTTCAATTTTTAAGTGAAAATTCTTGAAAGAATTAATAGAATCGCTGGAAAATTTCTTACTTACTTACTTTGATATTTTCTGCTGAAATTCCCTGAAGGATCTCCACAGGCAATCAAGTTGGAATTTGACGATAACCCTCAGACTTCATGAAAGAACCTTTGAAAAAAAAAAAACTCTGGTAGAATTCCAGATTATGTTCGATATCCTAGATAAAAACCTAAAGAAGTTTTTGAAGGTATTTTCGAAATAATTATGTTGATTTTCTTGATGTAATCACTAGAGCAATTTCCACGCAAATATATTAACAAAATTTCAGGAGAAAATGTATAAGCACTTTCGAACGAATTTCACTATAAATTTTGAGACGGTTACCATGAACATTTTCTTGGAGAAAAGCTAAAAAAATCCACGCAAGAATTCGTTTTACATTTCCTCGGTGTATACATGCAAGAATTGTTGGTGAAATATGTGAACGTATTCCTGAATTAGCTGCTCGAATCGCTGGCTAAAACACAAAATATCGAGACTTTTATGACAGGCATACTTTACACCAGCCGTATACTTAAGTTTGACGAAAAATGCACGCTAAATTTTCATCAAAATTTGCCCAAAACCTGGATAATTGTAATATACTCAAAAATAGCAGTTTTTCGCAAAACTAAGTAGAAATGTAAATTTTTGGTGACAGATTTCGCACGATCAGACAAATCTAACTAAATTTAAAGATAATATTTGGATTTAGGCAATTTGCCAATTTTTCCGTGATTTTATACATGGGGCGAACTTTTGCCCCGCTGATTCGAACTTTTGAACCACTATGGGCCAAAAAATGTTTTCAAGCATTTTGCGTTGCGTTGCGTTGCGTTGCGTTGCGTGGTAACGGAGTATTTCGTAGATTGCATACTGAAAACTGTCATGTTATAAACTTTACAACACTTATTCCAGTTGCTCATGGAAAACTATTTTGGATCAAATAGTTATCCAATCGGAAGTCAGAGATGCAAAGACATGATAATTTCCATTGCCGGCCACGCCCATCTTCTCCGTTACGAGGGTAGGAAAGGAAAATGATGATATGACACCTACTTGAAGAGAGGCCAGCGACTCACCGACGCCCTCATAGATGTCAAGGAGTTGGATGGTGGGAAGGGTAATGGTCTAGGATTCACTATAAGCGAGTGATGCGACCGGATTGAAATTTAGTGTATGTGTAGTTTAGTATACTTTTTGTAATTGAGTGTAAGTGTGAATGTAATGTTTTCATCATCGTTGGGAGTGACGTTGCTAAGAAAGTTAAAGTCACTCCATGCGTGTTCGTCTTCCAGGGATGAGACACAGGTATTTCCACCTTGTGCCCTAGCTAAGAAGCTTTGGTTTGAGCGCCATTATTCGCTCTCTGAAACGAGAAGATGAAATGACCCAACCCCATGCTACAGAAATAGCCCAAAATTAATAATAGCGGTTAAATCGGAACAAACTCACCAAATCCGTCCATTTATCGGAACGCCGAATAAAAATACGTTTTCGTCAAAAACTTCAATATTAATCTGTTGCGAATTTGAATCGACATCCTTTGAATGGTTTCTAATCTGAATTTGGTTTGAATTATTTTTTCGTAACACAATAATCATCATCGAAGGCGGCTTTCATACTTAACATGGGTTTTCAACATTTACTATCAGAAAGCATAAAATTAAAAATGATGAAAATCTCACAACCGTATGCTTTTTTATCTTATTTTGTCAAAGTCACACTTATTCCAAACGAAAAAAAAAAACTATCTGGGTGGCGTAACACTAACGGAACCATGCAAAAATCTAGCACGCCACAAGCCATCTTTAAAATCTTCACAAATAAAAAATAACACTTAAATCACTGTACCATCAGCCAGCTTTATTGCAGCTGTTTAGTATTGTACAAAGCACTACTACTCGGATTACGTTGCACCTGCTAATATCGGCGGATTTGGGAATAACGAGAGCACTAAACATTTTGAAGGTGGCATAGCGCCATCAGCCGAATCTATTTTTCACCGTCCGAAACGTGGAACCGAAGTAAACGTGACAGAAAATTCAAAACACAGCCGCCCGCGCGCACGGCTTGCTGCGATCGTCCCAAAAAATGTTTTCAAGCATTTATGCAAAAACTAATACACCTCAAAGCAACCTTATGATAGGCTTAGAAACGCCCTTACATAAAATATTGAAAAAGATTTTATCTTCAATTGGTTCCATGCAACGAAAGTTTGACCAAAAATTACAATATTCACGTCGAAAAACAACAAATAGCCGTAACTTTTCCAAATCTCAGTCAATTTTTATGATATTTGGATTGAAAGTCTCTTACTTGAATAGCATTCAAACTACCATGACATTTATAAGATTTGTTTTGAATTGAGCTAGAAATCTTAAAAAGAAACTCTTACCCCACTCGAACTTTTGCCCCACTTTACTCTACTCATCAAACTATACATCTCTAGGAGTAAATAACACTTGCACATCTCAAATATAAATAGATGCTTACAAAAATGGGTTTAACTGAGCTTTAAAATGATAACAATGACCATGATAGCAATCTTCTTCCATATCTTGCGATAATGGATTCTTTGTCAAATTTCATAACACCGGAAATTGTAATTTATAACCAACCAATTAACTCACACTCTCGTAACGCTTTTTGTATGAATTTCCCACTATTTTTTATGAGCTGTTACATCTTAAGGACACACACCCTCCCCCATCAACGTAATGGAATTTGTAAATGGACCCGAACCCAAGTTTTGAATGACACACACGCAAGTTTTTTATGCCAAACGTCCAATATGCCTAACGTATTTTATGCCGAACATCCATTATGCCTAATGTCTTTATGCCTAACGTCCATTATGCCTAACATACTTATGCCTAACGTCCTTATGCCTAACGTCTTTATGTCTAATGGGGTATACTCATTCAAACCATATGTGTTATAACAAAAATTCAAAACAAAATTTATGCTTTATTATTCGAGAGGTTTCTGACGAACTCTTAGAAGAATTTAGTTTGGAATTGAAGAGATGTTTCTGGCTTACATTTTGAAGGAGATTCGGTAAGATTATGCGGTTTCCCCATTTTTTCTCAATTTTTCGTAGACTTTCCTAAACTTTTACTTCATACGAACCCGTCGAAGTCCTGGACAGATAGATTTATGCGAATCTGTTCACCCGCTCTCAAACATTCATTTTTAAGGAGTCATCAATCATTGCACTCAACATGCAATTAAACTAAAAAGAGTGAATATTCAGAACAACACCGTAAAATTGTTCTCATAAATGTTGCAAATGCATTAAATTGGCTATGAAATACTATTCCTGGAGTAAAAACATTCGACGATGTATAAATTTACAGAAACCGAGCCATTTCCAGATTGTGTCCGGTGTTGGGACCCACCTTTTATGATTGGCCAATTAAGTACTAGAATACATGCTCAAAATGTAATGTCAAATTTTATATTATTATTTTCAAATTTATGTTTGTACGCTACTAACATGAAAATGTTCATCATAAATGGGTAACAGGATCACATAAAACCAATATTTTTCGATTTATTATTTCAGTGGCTTCAGTGTCCGGTACTGCGAGATCTCCCCCTATAGGAAATGCTTGTAGAAAACTGATCTTAGAATCAGGCTCTGTTCCAATTGTGAGGTAACGTCAGAAAGCAGAAGAAATTTTATTTTTTGAAGGATAAAGGTTAACTGGATAACTTTCTCACGAAACATTACTAAAGGTTCTATGTACAAATGAGAGATTCTCTCCTCTCTCGTTCTCTTTCGATACAGTGGAATACTAAAGCTTTTGGGAAGTTTTTCACTACAGATCGAAAGACAGTTTCCATGACTAGCATTTCATACAAAAAACGCAACAGAAGAGGTTAATGTGACTCAGTTATTGATCAAAGAGAAAGTAAACAAAGAGAGCCTCTCATTTGTACATAGGTCCTTTAGTAATGTTTCAACAAATTTTGTTGATTGTACGACGAATTCCTTTCCCCAACTGTTATTTCCCGTTCTATTGCATTTATTGCACCGACCGGCTGGCATCGTCTGGTGTAACAGTTAAATATCCCGGCCGTAACAAAACAAGTGGTAACAGCATATCACCAACACATTCTGTCCGAGCAATTTATTACTGCACATTCCATCGAACACCAATACTAGGTACCAACTGGACGGACGAACCCTCGCAACAATGAATGCTATGCTATTCTATGCTTTACGCCCATTAGTCCGTCATCATCGTCATCATCATGGGCATCATCGTTTCCACGGACGACGACTGCCAACCGTGCTGTTACTTGAGCTGTATGAAAGGCACGGCGCGTCGCGGCGTGTTACGGCAAAGGTTTATCACAAAAAAAGGGCATCACCATATCATATCTCGCGTAACTTTTCAAAAGGGCCCATCTAACATTGAGAGTCTCTCTTTGTTTCCTTTTCTATCCCATCCCATGTAAAATAATGTAGGGTGATTTAGGGTTTCGGCACCATTCGACTGTAATCGGAAACCAAATTTCAAACGTCAAATACACATTTTTTCTATCGAACAAACATTCAGAATATTCAGATGATTCTTGTTCTGTCAGCTTCCCGCTGGCAAGATTTCCGAGACTGAACAATCAATATCTCCAGCGATGCCATCAATTCAAATGAACACGCCTCAAAATGCGACTGATTTGGAGCTTCCGAAGAAATTCGCCTGCAGTTCTTATAGGAAAGCTGCCGAAGGAAACAAGGCTGCCGATAATAGATACACTGACAAGTCATGTTCGAAGCGTTGTGAAAACGTATCCGAAAAGCTTTAAACAGTTCTGACTGAATCGATAGAGGATTCCGAAAAAAAATACAAAAGAAGCGCGGCATCGGCCTAGAGTGCCGAGAATACGTAAGTTATCATTCTTTGAGGAACAAAAGCTTATTGTACACAATTATTTCGCATCTCTCGGTGAATCTTTGGAGAAAACTATTTTTTTTTTCTTCAAATGGTATGACGATGTCTATTTTTCAACAAAAATATTCTTCCCGACACGCCGTGGAAGAAGTTCTATACATACGGAATAGAGCAAAAACAGTCACGCATCGGTGAATTCTTTTACGACTTTGCGAACGCCGCGACGACGGATACGCTCAGTATTCGATGTATGAGAACCGTCCTGTACGGTCCTGTACGTGTATCCTATTTACGCATTTTGCGTAGCATTCGAATAGATATTTTCGATTACAAAACTAGAGTATACCTATAGGTGTAATTAACGATCGTAAGAAAATTAGTAACTTTGCTTAGTTGCTGGTAATCTTAATAAAGGAAACCCATCAGTTAACAAAGTAATTAGGCTTAATAGGTAAAAAGCCGAAATTGAAGCGCAATTTCTTTCGAAAATTTGAACGAACATTTCGCAAGAGAAATTATAACCTTCCGTTGAAAATTAACACCTCTCTAGCAAAAAGGCAATGACTTCATCTCAATTAGTTCCAGCTGTGACCTGGTAAAGCACCGAACTGAAGTCGATTTGGACGGAGACAGACAGCGTGTCTCTTTTAGACTTGGCGGAGTTTTCCTTGACCTGCTCCCTCGTAGCACAGCTCGCAATCTCACAATGGATTAAATAAATGAATGAGATCGCGCAAAATTGCTTCCTGTTGCATATGCCCGATCAGAGGTTAACGAGACTGCGACGACAATCGCAGGGCTGGTAGCGACTTATTATTCCGAAGATTTCTTCAATTTTTTATTAAAACAAAATTTCAAGGAACTTCAAAGTCCCCTAGAGATAACTTTTTTTTTTCAATGAAAACATCATCTGCATGTGAGATTAAATGATAGGCTCTACATCACATCAATGCCCAGGTCTTTAAAAATAAACCTGCAACCAGCCCTGCAATCGCGAAGATCGCAGAGAACTTGAATGTCTTTGCTGTGTCTGTTCCTGCTGCTACTGCGACTCGATTCACCAGAGAGTGCTCGTAATTAGATTCGGTCCAACAACGATGAGCACCAAGCAGGAGAAACCGAATGCGACTATCGTAGACAACGCTCTGATTCTCTGTTCAATGAAACGGGTTCTAGTGGATGAATCCGGTTGGGGTCAGAAGACGAGGAATGTTAGGGTGTGGCTAAAGTGCGGCACATCGCAATTGTAATTGCAGTTCTACTCGAATCACACAGGGGGATTCTCGTCGAATTCCGGAGGGGATTCTCGTCGAATCCCGGAGCGGATTCTCGTCGAATCCCGGAGCGGATTCTCGTCGAATCCCGGAGCAGATTCTCGTCGGATCCCGGAGGGGATTCTCGTCGAATCCTGGAGGGGATTCTCGTCGAATCCCGGAGCGGATTCTCGTCGAATCCCGGAGCGGATTCTCGTCGAATCCCGGAGCGTATTCTCGTCGAATCCCGGAGCGGATTCTCGTCGGATCCCGGAAGGGGATTGTTATCGAATCCCGGAAGGGGATTGTTATCGAATCCCGGAGGGGATTCTCGTCGAATCCCGGAGCGGATTCTCGTCGAATCCCGGAGCGGATTCACGTCGAATCCCGGAGCGGATTCTCGTCGAATCCCGGAGCGGATTCTCGTCGAATCCCGGAGCGGATTCTCGTCGAATCCCGGAGCGGATTCTCGTCGAATCCCGGAGCGGATTCTCGTCGAATCCCGGAGCGGATTCTCGTCGAATCCCGGAGCGGATTCTCGTCGGATCCCGGAGGGGATTCTCGTCGAGTCCCGGAGGGGATTCTACTCGAATCCCGGAGGGGATTTTACTCGAATCCCGGAGGGGATTCTACTCGAATCCCGGAGGGGATTCTACTCGAATCCCGGAGGGGATTCTACTCGAATCCCGAAGAATTCTACTTACGTAAGAACATTAATTATTAAATCAGGATAAAAATGTGTTCTGTATCATGACATTTTTCGGGCTAGATGATCGCTTTGATTATTTGCAGTTTGAAAGTTTGTAATTTGTTTTTTATTCCTACGATAACTTGTTAGTTTCTTGGTTAGTTTGCACTTTTTATCAAGTGAAGGAAACTTTGAGGAAAATACATATTGAAGTCAAAACTAACAGAATTACTTAATAATCCCAAACAAAATGACTAAAAGAAACGATAAATTAACATAATTGAAAAGGTTACTTAATTAAATATTGAGTAAGGGAGTGTTGACTGAAGTACGTTGCATTTTACATGAAACTTTCAGTCTTATTTTACATTTAACTTTGTTAAAATGCCTTGCAAATTTCTCTAACTTTAACGTATTCCGCCTATTCCAAAGCTTGATACTCTTCCAACATCCAGGTTCACTGCTTTGTGTCCCCTCCTGAATAACTTCTCGTGCGAGCTCCGGTCTGAGGTCACAACGTATTTTTGCTTCCAACAGAAAAGCAACCGTTTGCAAATCACTGAACCATAACCGGTGTCTGAACCAACAGGCAGCACACTAACACACCAATTAGCACACAAACACAATTTCACCTCTCTTTTTTCTCTTCCTTCTTCGCTTGGCTTCTCTTCCACCAAGATTTCCTCCCAACTAGCCGAAATTCGAAGTAAGTGGGCTCGTTTTTGTTTTGCTGTCGTGCTTCTTCTGCCTTCGTTTTCGCCAATGGGAAAAACCTTTTTCTTTTGTTTTCTTCACTTTTGGGGGGAAACACTCTCTTCAATGATCTCGATTATTTTTTCGGCGTTTTACGCACTTCTTCATATGCTTTGCACAGGCGAACTCGTTAAGGTAAACAAATGGCTTTTCACATTAATTTTCCACTTTTAGTGCAAATTTTCACCACAAACCATTAACCGGACAGAAATGCACTTTGTGCGCTGGTATTTAATAATGATCTTCCTGCGAGTGACGGTATTTTGATTTAAACCATTTATTTCGCCTTTGCCATTTCCCTCATTCTTTCCCCTACACACTCGCGTCATTCACGGGTACACTTTTTCACACACTGTTTACCTACTTTTCCGTGTCACCTCTTTTCACTGCGATTCGTTCGACGATACAGAGCACAAGAAGGACGCACACTGCACCGCGATCCAAGCAATCCACCAATCCACGTTCCAGCACAGCGAGAGAGCGAAACCGGAGAAAAGAGTAACCAACCACGAACGCTCTACGAAAGAGAAACCCCGAAAAGAGACACTTTACACGGACAAGAAGAAAAACGATTGCGATCCTTGGCTGTCGCCCAAATTGGCAAATATGTTTTCACCTTTTATCGATTAGTAATCCACCGATAGAACTGGAAAACTGTCGAAAACTGAAGCATCGGCTTTCCACTGCACAATGTGATATATTTCGAGCAAAATTGTAGCACTTTTCACGCGATTTTGTCGCAAAAACAATCGAACGCGATTTTGAGATATCAACGATACCGAGCGAAGAGCCGTGTTTGACACAACAAAGATCACCACCTTGAAATTGCTCGATCGGTGCGGCTAGTGGGCGCTAGGGGCGCCGCGCGCAGTACTGATGCGGCAGCCGAAGTAAACAAATATGGCGGCGCACGCAGCTTCGAACGATGAATGATCCCTCTGCGCAGCAGAATGATGCTTTGTGATGTTTTGTGCGCGATCCGTGAGGGGTGATGCGTGGAATGGAGTGGACATTTGAACTTAACGTTAAGGGTCTGTCTTAATTGCGTTGTTAAAATAATGCCTTGTTCAGACTACGGAGTTGTATCATGATACAACTGTATCACGAAACCCATTCACACTGCACTGAAATGAATTTTATTGTAGGAACTACTGAATCCATGGTAAAATTAAAAACTGCACCAACGATTTTCAACCGACTACAACATTCTGTTAACTCTACCAAAACATAGTCAACATCACTACACAAGAAAATATCTTCGGTTTATTTAACCACAGTTGCAGTATTTATAACCAGAAACATTTAAGATTTGACCAGTTTGGCATTGTACTTTTGACCACACTGTGTTGTACGGTGGGTGTCATGGATTGAAATACAATGCTTTGTAGTGGGTACTACTATGGATATCGTCACATTTACTGCACTGCTCAGTGATTTGTACCAGATTATAGTTAAGTTAACAGATTTTTGTAGTCGGTTGAAAATCGTTGGTGCAGTTCTTAATTCTACCATGAATTCGGTAGATTATACAACAAAATTTGTTTGCGTGTGGACATTATGGTGATATTGTTTGATAGCTGATATTATGATTTTATGTCTTCTTATTATTACTAAATGCCATTGTTTACTATCTCTTTGCCACAATCTTACAGTTCCGGAATCCTATAGGGTGCAGAACCACGTGGGCACTTCCATGATTCACTTTTGCATGGGGGGGTTTTATCGGCCAAATTTTCTGCAACTTTGCTAAAAGAAGCGCTTCAGTACTACGCGTATTGTGACTAAATATGAGATCTTTAGCTTTCAAAAAACCCCACTGCCGAAGTGAATCAAAAGTGCCAAGAATAGTATCCGGCTCTCTAGGAAGATTTTTTTTTCTAAAATCCTTCAATTCCAGATGTTCATCGGAAAAGTACGTACTGGTGGTTCCATCAGGAAGTTGCTCCAGAAGTTCAGTTTGCAGTTTCTCCAGCAATTCCTTCTGATTGTGTATCTATGAGATTTCTCCGAATACTCCTAAAGGAAATTCCTCCAGGAAGTTCCTTTGTAAAGTTCGTTCGGTATGTTTCTTCGGAAATGTGGCTTCCTTTGTAATTTCCTTCGGAGTTCCCTGTGGAGTTTCTTTCGGAGTTTCCTTAACACATTTTGGTATTCCCTGTGGAATTAATTTCAGAATGTCATTTGGATTTCCATTCGGAATATCCTTTGGAACTTTCTTCGGCATTTGCTTAAGAATTTTCTTTGAAATTTCCTTCTGAAGTTTGATTTGAATTTCCTTCAGAATTTTCTTTGGAATTTCCTTCAGGATTTTCTTTAAAATTTTCTTCGTAGTTTCCTTCAGAACTTGGAATTTACTGTAGATTTTTTTTTCGGAAATGCTTTTGGAATTTCCTTTCGTACTTTTCTTCAGCATTTCCACCGTAATTTCCTTTGAATTTTTTGTTGAATTAGGAATTTTCTTCGGATTTTCCTTTGGAATTTCCTTCGGAATTTATTTTTCCTCTGAAATATTCTTTGTAGTTTTCATCAGAATTTGGAATTCCTGGTAGATTTATTTTTTGGAATTTTCTTTGGCATGCCTTCGAAATTTTATAAGGGATTTCTTTCGGAATTTACTTCGGCATTTCCATCGTAATTTCATTCCGAATTTCTTTCAGATGTTCTTTCGGAATTTCTTTTGTCTGTGAAATTTGGAATTCCCTATGGATTTTTTGTAAATTTTTTTCGGACATTTCTTTAAAATCTCCTTTGGGATTTCCTTTGGATTTTCTTTGACATTTCCATTGGAATTTCCTTTGCATTCGGACTATTCGTTTCATTTTTTTTCGAAATTTCCATTTGAGTTTCTTTTGAAATTTTCTCTGGAACTTCGTATGCCTTCTTCTGAATTTCCTTTAGAATTTTCTTTGAAATTTCCTTTGGCACTTCCGTCGGAATTTCCTTTGGAGTTCCCTTCTAAATTTAATTCTTTGGTTTTTTCTTTGAAATTTCTTTTGGAATTTCCTTCGGCATTTCCATCGAAATTCTGTGAGAATTTCCATAGGAATTTTCTTCGGATTTATCTTTGGAATTTTCTTTGGATTCTTCTTTGGCATTACTATCGGAATTTTCTTTGAAACATCCTTCGGAATTTCTTCTGGAATTTTGTTCGGAATTTCCTCTGGATTTTGCTTTGGCATATTCATCCGAAATTCTTTGGGAACTTCTTTCACTTCTTCGGCATTTACTTTGAAATTTTACTCGGAGTTTCTTTTGGAATATTCCTCAGAATTTCTTCTGTATTTTACTTCGCCATTTCCATAGGAAATTCCTTTGGAATTTTCTTCTGAATTTCTTTGGAACTTCTTTCAGAATTTACATTAAAGTTTCCTCCCTTTGAAATTTCTCTTTCCTTTAGAACGTCCTGTGGAATTTCTTTTGTAATATCCTTGGGAATTTCCTTCGGCATTTCGATTGAATTTCTTCGTGATTAGGAACTCCTTTGCAATTACCATTGGAATTCCCATGACTTCCTTCGGAATTTTCTTTGAATTTGCCTTTGGAATTTTCATTAGATTTTTTTTCCGGAATTCGATTAGAAATTTCATTTTGAGTTTCGCGAAAGAACTTCCTTCGAAAATTTTTTTGGATTTTTTTCAGAAAATGCTCTAATCACCCTTTTTTGCCGTGAGCGTGATTTACGAGATGGGTAAAAAAATACCCATCCTTTGACATAAACTGCGTTTACCCGTTAATGAGTAAACCGTGTTTACTCATTAAATGTGGAGAGGCACTTCTAGCGGAAATGGGTGAATTTTTACCCATTAAAGGGTATTCGCAAACCACCGTGTAGGGTTTCATCCAGGAGTTTCCTTCTGGAGAAATTCCAAAAAGAACAATTGAAAAAAAAAATCACAGCGAAACTCTAGGAGACTTTCTTGAAGGAATTACGTCTGTGGAAATCCTGAAGGAGTATTTGCGGAGCAAAACTTGGTGGATTTTTGGAGGAATTTCTAAGGTATTTTTAAAGAATTTTCTGGCACAATTTCTGTAGAAATTCCTTGAAGAATGGCGGAGGGATTTCTGAAGAAAAGTTGACAGGAATCCTTAGAGTAATTCATGAAACCATTTACGGAAGAACCCATGAAGAAATATCTGGTGAAAATCCTAAGCATCTACCTGGAACATCCAGACAAAATTGTGGAGGAACTTCAAGTAGAGTGCAATGAGTGGATATCCCGAAAAAAATCCAAAGGAATTCCAGTAAAATTCCTGAATTTCAAGGAACTTCCTTAATGAACTCTCTGGAGGAACTTTCAAAAGAAATTTCAATGGAAATTCAAAAAAAAAATTACAAACGAAGTTCCGAAATAATTAAAATTTCTAGAGTAAATTTTAAAAGAAATTTTCAAAAGGAAACTTCGATGGAAATTACAAAGAAAATTTCTAAGGAAATTCCTAAGGAAATCCTCAAGGGAATTCTAAAAGAAATCGCCAAAGGAAATTCCGAAGATAAATCCGAAGGAGTATCCAAAGAAAATTCCGAACTAAATTCCAAACGAATTTCAAAACAAAATTTTAAAGGAAATTCCTGTGTTAATTTCAAAGGAAATTCCAAAGGAACTTCCAAAAAGGACGGTTTTCAATCAAATTCCGAAGAAAATAACTAAAGAAAATTCCGAAGATTATTCGTAAGGAAATTTCAAAGGAAATTCCTGTGTTAATTTCAAAGGAAATTCCAGAAGGAAAATCCAAAGGAAATTTAAAAAGAAATTCAGAGGGAAATTTCAAAGGAAATTTCTATGGAAATTCCAAAGGGAATTTGTGGGTTTCGTGGCCGTGCGGTTAGTGTTACCAAGCATTAAGCCGCATCATGTGTGAGTTCGATTCCCGCTTCAGTCTGGAAAGCTTTTCGTCACGAACGTATTTCGACTGTGCCACTGCGCGTTGCATGCAAGTTCGTTTTCTAGTGTGGTGCTTTCTTCAAAGGGCAAATCGTTCACTGGAAGCATTAACGTGTCAGTGTCTTTTTAAATGGAAATTCTAAAGGAAATTCCGAATAAAATTCAAAAGGAATTCGGAAGGCAATTCTGAAGAGAATTCCAAAGGAAGTTACTATCAAAGAATTTATCGAAGGAAATTCGGAAGAAATTCCGAAAGGAATTTCGAAGGAAATTATGAAGAAATTCAAAAAAAAAAATTCGAAAAAAATTTCAAAAGAAATTCCAAAAGAAGTCCTTCAAAACAAGAAATTCCGAAAGAAAATTCAAAAGAAATCCTCAAAGGAAATTCCGAAGAAAAATCCGAAGGAAATTTGACATAAGGAAATTCCGCAGAAAAATCCAAACGAAATTCTAAACGAATTGCAGTGCGAAATTTCGAAGCAATTTGAAAGTAAATTCTGAAGGAAATTTTAGAGGAAACTCCGGATGGAAATTAAAAAAAAACTTTCAAGGGAAATTTTGAAAAGAATTCCGAAGGAAATTTTAAAAAATATGTAAAGGAAATTCCTAAGGATATTTCATAGAAAATTTCAATGGAAATTCTTAAAGAATTTCTGAACAAAATCCTAAAGGCAATTCTGAAGGGAATTCCAAAAGAAAAATCGAAGTGAATACCAAAGCAATTCTGAAGGTTATTCCAAGACATTCAGAAAGTAATTCCAAAAAATTCTGAATGTAATTCTAAGGAAATTCTAAAGAAAGTACCGAATGAAATTTCAAAGAATTTCCGAACTAAATTTCAAATAATTTCCTATATGAATTGCAAGGGAAATTCCGGAGGAAATTCTAAAAGAAATTTCAGAGGAAATTTCAGAAGGAATGTCCAAAGGAAATTCAAAAAGAAATTCAGGGGGAAGCTTCAAAGAAAATTCCTAAACGAGCCCAAAGGAAATTTCAATGAAATTTCTACAGGAAATTCCGAAGAAAATCCAAAAGTAATTTCGAAGGAAATTCTAAAGCTAGAATTCCAAGGGAATTCCGAAGTAACTATCAAATCAAATTTCGAAGGAAATTCCAAAGAAAATTCGAAAGGAATAGGGTCCTAAAGCCCTGTCCCAATTTTAGTGCCAAACGCTTAAGTTTAGGTTAAAAACACATGTTTACTCATTTTTCAAATGTTTCCGTTGGGTTAAGTCCAAAAAACATTTTTTTAGATTTTTTCACACCGCTTGGCTTAAACTCAAATTATGGGTATATTTTGTTTTCCGTGTCCCTTCCGAAATGCCAAATAGGAACAACCCCAGTGTTAAAACTAAAACCCTTGTGGTGTTTTTGTCGACTAAGCGAACGTCAAACATGATCAAAAGTGTCAAGGTTCATTTATGGACCCAATTTTTAAATTTAAGTTTAAACATGATACAACCGTTATTTGAGCGGGAAAAATTGCTCAAGTAGTTGCAGTAACATGCTCTTTCGTGTTATTAAATAATAACAAAATTTCATTTAAAAATTTTAGGACCCAACTCCAAAAAGTATTTCAAAGAAAATTCCGAAGAAAATTTTTGGGGAAATGCATAGGAAATTCCAAAGGTAATTCCAAGAAATCCCGATGGATAATCCAAAGTTAAATCCGAAGGAAATTCCGGACGAAATTTCAAAGGAAATTCCGGACGAAATTTCAAAGGAAATTCCTAAATTAATTTCAAAGGAAATTTCTATATCAATTTCAAAGGAATTTTCGAAGGAAATTCCATACTCCAAAATTAAATTAAAATTAGTTAAAATAGTGAGCGAGAATTGCTCAGTTATAATTTAAAATTTCAAGAAAATCCTGAAGGACAATTTTGTAGGAAAACCCTGGAGAAGTTTTTGGTGGAATTATTAAAGATGTTACAAAAAGGATGGAAGAATTACCTGATAAAATCCTGAAAAATATTAAATAAAATCTTTGGAGGAATTTCTAATGGAATATTTGAGGTAATTTCTGTGATTATTCTTGGAAGACCCTAGGTTGTATTTCTAAGGTATCGAATTCAAATTTTTGTAAGAAGCTTCTTAGGCATAGTAAAGTCTGTCAGGTGCTACCAGTCTTGTGAAGTGTTTCTGGAAGGACTCACTGAAAAAAATCCAAGATGTCCTGAAGGAACTCCTTGAGAAGTTTCTGGGAAAATTTGCATATAAAATCGCTAAGATGTCTTCTCAAGAAGTGTTGAAGAAAATTACGAAATAGTTTTTGGAGGAATCCTTAGAAAAACACGAGACAACCAAACAAATAACGGTTTGCACTCGTGGAAAAGTTTGTGTTCAATTTGAGCAACCAAAATGTTCGAGTCCGCACCCCTAGGTTTGTACTGTTCTATTATACCCTTCTCACTTATCCAACTTCAAGCATTCTAACGGTTAGGGAATTAAACAATGTTATTCTTAAAGAAAATATATTCTTTCATATAACAAATAACATGAAACTATCGATTCAAAATAAACAAAATAAAGCAAAATCTGCTTTTATTAAATAATTGACATAACATGCACTAAAACAAATACATATATTTCAACAATATAACAACACTTTAAATAGGTCAATCGTTCTATTGACCTCAATCAATCTCTCCACCACTTCAGGTTCAAATGGGGAATCTTGGCTGACCGACACGAAACCAGGGGATTCCTGCAAACATAAAAATCATCAATTAGTTTCATTATTCCGCAATTTCAATCGCCTATTCGTACTTGTTAGCATGCGGCAGATTTAGAGCTTCCAGCGCCACCTCGAAGCTGTTCTTATCGTTGACGTTCGCGCAAATAATTCCGGCCATGGTCGTCTTCTGCAGCTCCTGCAGTTGCGGCTTCGTAAAGTGGCCTGGATTACTGAGCCGTCCATTGCTGTAGAAGTACCGATCACCCTGCTTCAACCGCGCAAACTGATCGCTAATGATTTCGGCAAACGTTTGTCCAACCACTCCGCCGGAAACGGGTTGTTCCAGGATTCCGCCTACGTAAAGATCGACGTCGTCCGGAGCCGAATAGAGACTGGCCAGTTTGGGGCCATGAACCGGTCCGAAGTCCGCAAAGCTACGCATTACTTCCCGTCCGCTGAGCTGCAAGTAGTAGTTGTACGGGCGAATAGCATGATCCTTACCGCGCTGGATATTGATGGCGGCCAGATCTAGTCCGTAGGGTTTTCCTTCCTCCGGATTGAGTAACCGTGTCAAACTGTGCGTGAACATGTCGTCCACTTTCTGCATCGGCTGTTGCATTATGCCGTGAAATAGTTCGTCGAAAAACTTGGGCTCCGTGATGGCGGACGGATTGAAAAACGTCTCATGGGTGTTGATAACTCCATGTGGGAGTCTGGAACAATGAGGAAATTGGTTAGAAAACAAATGTGTTTGTGGTCGTTCAACAGTACTTACTCGAATTGTCCCGGAACGGTAGAATGTCCGAATCGGAATGCCGCCGTTGTAAACTCACTCGTCAGAGCGGGATTCTTCTCCGGATTGTAGAAATTGCTGTAGCCTTGGGAAGTGTGGAGGTCGTACATCTCCATGAAGTCCGGTCCCACCACTTTCGGCAAGTATTCGTTGTAGATGATGTGCTGGAATTCAGCCGCTACGATGCGGCGAGTTTCGTGGAATAGGATGTCGTCAGACCAGTGTGGATTGATCTTCTCCAGTTTTCTGGCGATTCGGTTGTGCTCTCGCAAGAACAGCGTATGGAAGCCAACTAGCGTCAGGACTTGATTCACTCTAGTGTCTCCTGCCTTGAAGCAAGCCTTCGCTGCCGAGGTACACACATAGGGTGCATCCAGTGGAGGCAGCTCGTTGAGCGATTGTCGATGTTGAAGCGATTTCAGCCGACCACCCTGATGAGCGCGAAGTTCATCCGCTTCCTGTTTGGAGCTTCCGTAGATCATGGAACCGTCGATGAAGTGCGTTACCTCGGAGATTTGTCTGCCGTGGCCAACGTGACATTGATTAAGCGGAGCCATAACCGTCCGTACGAAGTTCAAGCATTTCACGTTAAACTGTGAGTAGAACGAGTCTTTGGATGACACCCGGATCGGAGAGCAAGCCGGATGTGGATGAGGGTTGCGGTGGCTGTTGTCTGGTAGACAACACTTGGAATTGATCGGGGTAGCTTTATTGCGGCTGATGTCGTGAACCAGAAACTGTCCCAACTGCATCATCAGCACGTTGTGTCTACGGTGCGGAATGTGCAGATCGCTGAACATGTTGTCCGATACGACTCGAGAACTAGGCAAGTATCGGCCATCGTTGGAGAGCATCCGGGAGGAAGAAACTCCATTGTTGTACGCTGGAGGCAGAAGTCGTTCCATAGGGTAGCCGGCTGAGCCCCAGAGAGATCTGCCGGGGTGAATGTTGTTGCAACGACCGTTGAATCGTCGATAGCGATGGTCCTTGACCGTGCATTCCGGACCGATGAGGCAGCGTTTTGTTCGGATGTGTGATTCGTTGGATGACAGACTGCATGGACGAGGAAAGTCGATAATTAGAGGTGCTCAGAGGAATGCTAGTTCTTTGAATGGTGAAGAGGACATCCCAGACAACCAAAATGTACGTATAATGAAATCACCTGGAGGCTTTGTATGTGCAACATTTCTTTTATAAGGTGTCGCGAAAAGGCCTTCTACGTACAAAAGTGAAGGCGATATGCGTGCATATATTATGTGATGAATAATAACATACAATGCGAGTGTATAAATATTCCACCGAACTAACCTGTGATCTTATGCGACTTAAGGGACCGTTCAAATATTACGTAACGCAATAGGGGGAGGGAGGGGGTCTTACATAGTGTTACGGCCCATACAAAAATTCTAAATTTTCCATACAAAAGCTGTTACGTGGGGGTGGGTGGGGGTCTGAAACTGACAAATTTTGCGTTACGTAATATTTGAATGAACCCTAACTGATGATAACAAATGTCGATTTGACAGCTGCTACGGATTGATTCGACTTACTTTGTACGAGTGTACACGGTGAAAATAAAAAAATACTATTTAGTGTAGGCTTTAATATATCCTTGATATTTTTCATATTTATCCTTTACAACGCATACAAAATATCCACCGGATTATTATATTGTATACATTGTAATGCATATCCGTAATTTATATTTCACTAAACATATGTGTTGCTGCATCCTATTCTTGAGACTTAGATTGATTTTACTTTTCAAACCTGATGAGGAAACAAGCAACGGCGAGTTTCCTGAAAATTATCTACCGCTGAGTTAAGCTCTTTGGGAAAAGTTTCTTCTAGTTCTAGTGAGAAAGATACATGTGCTCAATTGCGCGGACGTTCAGGTATGTGCGAAGAATCCCACAAATGTACACTTCCTTATTCGGATTTTCTCGACTTTATTTGCAGGGAAGTTGCCACAAGGCGGTTTTGTTAAAATACACCGCAATAACAGCAAAACAAAGACGGTACTGTGAACAGCAAGGAAATAATTCTCAAATAGTCTTTTTTGAATTTTATTTCCAAGATATTCAGCTGTTTATGATGTGCAGAAAATATCAGTTACTTCTGAGAAATCTAAAATGGAAACATTCACTTGTAGAATCACCCAAATCGACTACGTAGAGCAAAGGCAGCAATGGTAACCCAAAACAGGAACTTAACATGATGAATATTGAGATAAATGTGGAAAATGTGAAAAATTGCTTTTTTTCTTGTTTCTTGGCGCTTGTTTACAACAGTTCATTCAAAATGGCTAACTTTATTAAATGTATGGAATTTCAAAGCTTTATGCAAAAAATGTATAATTACTGAAAAATCATTTGCCGATATAAAATCCGTTTATACAGGCCAAAGCTTAATGTTCTAAAATGCATCACAATGAGTGAATAGATGAAATATGGTTTTAGAATGGTTTTTAGCTTATCTAGTATTTTATTTTCTTAGCGTGTACGGGACGAAACAAAATGTACAAATGAACTCAGAAAAGAAGTGTTTTATGCGAGGAAACTCATCAATCTGACGAGTTTATCAACGGTGTTTTGCGAGTTTGCTGTAATTAGTATGAATAAACGAGTTGTAACATGAACTTTCATGCGATTTCTCGTTGTCTGGGATATAGCACTTATTACTAAAACTTATTTGGAACCTGGATCCAAATTTAGAAAAGATCCAATTTTTTTGTTTATCGCAATGATCGACTTGATGGGACATGTGGGGGAGTTGCAATCATCATTTATATGCGTATAAAACATCAATTTGTTTCATAATTTGAAATCATAGCTTTTCGAACTTTAGGTGTTTCTGTAGAAACACAGCTTTCTAAAAATATTTCAATAGATGCCTTTTTGCCTTTTCAATGCACTGGGTTGCATGTTAATTCACTTCAAAATGACTTGCGGAAATTGACTCAATTTTTAATAAGTCATTTTTTTGTCATTAGTGACTTTAATTGAAAACATTGCTCATGGAATGATTCGCAAAGCAATTCCAACGGCAGAGTTTTATTCGATCAATTCTCTTCAGGGTTTTTATCAATTCAATGCCCTGATAGCCCTACTTGTTCATCTTCTAGAAACCCTTCTACGATTGATTTGATCTTTACCAACTCTAATCACCTTTGTAGCCGATAACGTTGGAAAAGTGTGAATTGTTGATTTTTAAGAGCAATAAAAGTGAACTCTGTATTATTACATATATTATTCGTTTTGAAATTTTACGTCTCCTTCATTTATATGATTTGCGTTACAGAGAGAAAATCAAAGTCACATCGATTGAGCCAAATCTCAGATCGTCACCAAAATAGAAATCGTAAACCAAATCCCATAAATAATGCAATCCTAGAAAACATTTCCCTCGCGCCGCATAGCATCAATAACGGTAGCAATAAAATTATCAATAACCCACCCACCACGATTCGCTCATTTATAAACAATCCTCGAGAGGCTTCTATATCATTTACCCGAAATATATGAATCTGAAAACCGTTTACCCGAATGGCACAGTACTGTGACTTGATCAAGAAAGAAAGTTATTCTTTGTGGTGTTACATTTCGAATAGGGTTCATTCAGAAATTTCATAACGCCAAAAATGGCCATTTTTGACACTCACCTACCCTCTCGTAATGCATTTTGTATGAATATTTTTTTCGAATTTTGTATGAACTGTAACATTTTGAGGACACCCACCCACACCCTTCAGCGTTATGAAATTTGTGAATAAGCCCATAGGACAGAGCCTTCTTCTCAGTTTAGTGTTCTTTTGAGCACTTTCACACACGGGTAGAAATCAGAATCAAAAATCATTATTATGCACCCGGATATCATAATTCAAGTGTGTTTTCATCTTATGATCTATTTATAATTCTGTCAGTCAACCCGATAAAATGGAAAAAAAACAACATATACTAGAGCAAGATTTGAACCAAGAACCTTTAGATAGAGAGTCACGCACTTTACCACAGTACCAATCTACCGTGATGAATGATGGATGATCGATGCGAATGACTTGGAGCAAAGTGCATCTCTTTGTGTTGTCGCTCTGGATCAGGCTTGGGAACTGTGACCACAATTTACCAGAGTTCATCGATTCTGACAGTCAACCAAAACACAAAGCAGCAGCAGGATCAATTCGCGATGACGGAAGCAATTACCACAGTTGACCCTATGCTTGAAGCTCCGATTTCTTTACATGGCAAAGCATAGGAAGTCAATTTTCAAATGGTTCCAGAAAATTCAAAACATAATTTAAATAAATTCTGTTAAGTGTACGGGGTTAGATTGATGATAAGCTATAGAATCCACAGAATATTGAATTTTATTATTTTAAATATATAAAAATCAAAATAATGTGTCTATAATGTAACAAATGTTTATCAACATGTACTGAAAACATTTTGAATATCTATTGTGGTTAATTTTACATAAGCATCTGAAATTTAACTTCCTATACCTTGCCGGGTAAAATTTTCGACGCTTCACGCATAGAGTAAACTTTTTCCAGATGGCAGCACCGTACCTCTGCCAGATCGAATATTATCAGGTGTTGCGCTGCCAACGGTTCACACACTGCTTGACTGTTTTTGTCTCTCCACTATGACCGTTTTCGGGCAGCCATTCCAAGGTGAATGATTGATTTTTTTTTTTTAATAATTCAATCGCTAATATTTCGCTTGTGTTTTCAACTCATTGAAATCTATTAGCGCTAACAGCAAGAGAACACTCATTCCTTTGCCATACATATAAACAAGTTCAATTTCATGCTGCCTTAATCGAGCAAAAATGGAAAAGCCCGAAAACCGGAAAAATCGTGTCACCACTGTGCTTTAAAAAAAAAACGTTGTGAAGAAGAAGAAGATTACAGTTTTGAAGAGCCGTGACATTATTTTGCTTTGAACGGTCATGGTTTGCTTTGGATTTTGATGGTCGTGTAGAAACATGTAAATGTAGAGGTGGTAGTTGTTGGCTACAGTACTTTTCCCATCCCTGCTCTAGATGTTACGTTTAGTAGAATCATGATTATGACTCCAGAAACCATGATTTGTCGGCCTGATATCACGACCTAACCAATTTATGAATTTCATGACTTGTAAATCATGGTGTGGGAATCAGATTTTTATCCGTGCAGTTACGGACTGAGAGCTTTCTTTATCGGTTGACCATTTTTACATGTGTATATCGAGGTGTACATTATCCACCATAAGTATGGAATCGCGTATTGCAACACTCATACCACAGACAAACAGACGTAACACTTAGAACAAATGTCAATCAAAATCATAGTCACGAGGACATGTACGCCCAATGCTAAAATCGATGTGTTTGGCCGATAGGCCAACAGATGGCGGTAGTGTGCAAACGTCAAACACGAGCAAAAACGATGCGAGCGCTGCGGGTGATGAATCGGTCACCTACCATATTTTTGAACCGACCGTTAAAAAGGTGGTCGATGGCCAATGATGGGAGTGTGACGTCTGTTTGTCTGTGCTCATACCAAAGACACATTAAAGACCTCCCTTGCAGATGCCCAAAATTTTATGGCTAGATAGCCGTGCAAAGTGTACTGCGATCTGTCAAACTTGGGTACCTCTTGCACTACCGAGGGACCAAATGCAGTACTAGAAGTGGTACCAAATCTGAGACCGAGTGGGTCGGACCTGCTCATACTGAATATTGCAGCACCTTGAAAAGTTTAGCCTAACCTAAAATGAATATTATCTCGTGATTCTGAAGTGCTAGATCAATGTATTTTTGAGGTTATCTTAATAAATACGTCTTTGATCCCCTGCGATTTTTTATTTTTGTTGAATAAACTTTTATCACTGGATTTTGGGTGATGCTAAACTTAAAAGTGCTGCAATACTCAGTATTGCAACGATTCCATACTTATGTTGGGTAGTGTATATCATATGGCAGGTGTTGTGGGAAGTCGAGAAAATTTCCAAACCGGAAAGATGACCAATTCTCGCTGAAACCAGGCTGCATTCGGCCCACTTTTCGATTAATCTTAGGTATTTCTTCACGTGATATGTCCAATATTTCCCTGGGAACACATAGCAAACCTAGTGACATCGTATAGAGGAAGGATGTTGGTTTCATTTAAAGCTAAAAATAAGCGACGGTAATTTCGAATTTCGTCAGAAAACCCATTCTAGGCCCCTATATCTAAATGTATAGCACTCATTTTCAAATATGTCCAAAATTCTATGAGCATTCTATTTTTTAACAACGATTCGACCATCTGCAACTACATCCTACTTGAAACACAAAAGAAGTACTCCATAGACGCTTACTGCTACACAAGAATTCTCTTCAGTCGGAATTCAATCGTCATTAAAATTTAACTGGTTGGTTCATAAACTTCATGATAACATAGTGTAGGAAACAATTTTTTCCGCTCCAATTTTAGATGGTGCACGCTTAATCCAAGTTACGCAAAATTAAGTACGATTCGCACAAAATCGAGCTGTTATGAACAAACGCAACAGGCACAGACAAACAGACGTCACACTCTCATCACTGTCCATCGACCACCTTTTTAACGGTCGATTCAAATATATTGTAGTTGGTCAATCCACCACCCGCAGCGCTCGCATCGTTTTTGTTCGCGTTTGACGTTTACACACTACCGCCATCTGTTGGTCCATCGGCCAAACACATCGATTTTAGCATTGGGCGTACATGTTTTCTTGACTATGATTTTGATCGCGATTTGTTCTAAGTGTTACGTCTGTTTCTCTGTGCAACAGGTGTGTAATATCAACACATGCTGAGAATCCTACTACTTGGACGATGTCTTCTTGTTTTTTTGCAAAGTATTACCCCTAATTCTATTACCACGAATGCCATGACCTCGAATTCCATAGCCCGGAATGCTAGTGCCCTGAAATGGAATTCGGGGTCATGGCCTTCGGGGTAATGGGATATAATCCGTACAACGTTTAGTTAAAAAGGATCAAATAAGGACTGTTCATTTTATAAAGTGGACACCTTGTGCATGCTGTATCTTTCTTATTAATCAATGAAATTTCAATCGGTTTTTTGCACATCGTTCGACTAGTATTGTACAATGTTGTGATAATAAAAATTCTCCAAAATAATTAAATTTCACACGAATATGGAACAACGATTAGATCGGTCGATTTTTTGAGGTTATCAAAATCAATGATTGTAAGAAATTGGCTGGAAAATTCGATAATTTATATTTTCTATTTTCAAAAAAGGCTTGTTCTTCGAAAGCATCATCAATCAGGAGCCTGATGGAAAAAATCAAGTTATTTTTGGAGCAACAATTTTACAGATATAATAAAATCAATTTTCCCGTATATTTTTAAAGAGATTTTTTTAAATTTGATGGGAATTGATATGAGTAGAATTTTTTGTGTAAAAGTACGTCCTGACGGAAGTCCTAATATAGTATTAATATGAAAAATAACTTACGCCTTCATAGAGTTACTTAGTTAGTCCCCACGTCACATTCAAAACACAACAGAAACACAATTGTTTTATTCTTTGAAGACCTATCAAAGTACATTGACAATCATCAAAATTGGCAACACTGCTGTAATAAAATCGATTTTATTTTCCACATATTATTTTCATAATATGTTATTCTGAGATTATCAATTGAAAAATTCGGAGAAAACTGTTTACAATTTGCTGTAGATCGATAAATATGCGTACATGATTTTAAAAGTATGAGACTTTTTAGTAAAACTACCATAAACAGTAAAATTTATACCTAAGACTGTAGTTTAATCTCACGATTTAGCTTTCGTTTATACTAATATAGTTTCTTTAGTAATCCAAACTAGTTTTGAATACGCTTTTTACTTTTCTCTTTTGCTGGGAGTGAAAGGATGGTGTATCAGCAAATTTGGCCATAAATGGGTAAATCACTAAAGTTACCTAATGTCATAGAATGGTGGAATATAATTGATATTTTTAAAGCTTTACCTTTAGTAGAATAGTAAAGGATACAAACATACAATTTGTTCATAAAAATAAGGATTTTTGTTTTGCGAAAAATAATGTTAAACTTTGACGGACAGCTTTTTTTAAGAGTTTTTGGAAAAACTATTTAGCTCTTCAATCAAAAGCATTTTCAAAGATTTTTTATTTTCATAGCATTTTAGAATAATAGGTCAACGATACACAGAAAACCGATTACGATTTTATCAATAAATAAAAAAGATATAGCATAAACAAAGTGTCCACTTTATAAAATGAACAGTCCTTAACTTTCACTCGTGACATAATTCTGAAGAATATTCTCAAACTATTTGAGACTAATCAGGATTTCAAAATTTACAAGTTCTTATTACATTATTATAAGACTGCGAGGTAATTGAGTCAATCCACCAATAAGAGCAATTTTGTGATGGCATCCGTCGTTAGGTGCGTGGAAACCGAAAATACAACGAACTTTTTTTTGCTTTCTTGAGAAAGTGGAGCAATTGACTGTTTAACGAAAAACTCGCGATGATCGAAATCATATATATAGGCAAAACTTTAAATCACTAACAAATACATAGATTTAAAAATATGACTACAATATATGTCCCGTTTTTAATTCAACAACAGGTATTAATTCAGTTTACTAACCTTGCAAAACTTAGAAAATAGTAATCAATTTTACCAAATGATTTTTCAATAAACCATTTCAAAATAAGCTTTCGACCAAATGTCCATTCGACCAAATGTACTTTCGAGCAAATTCCATTCCACCAAACGTCATTTGACCAAAAGTCATTCGACGAAATGTCCTAAAGCCGTTTCAAACACGTTGGTACTGGAATGTAAGCACAAACTTATCATCTCATTCTGAAAACTCATTCTTCAAACCATAATAAAGAAAATTGCTGAAAAGAACAATTAGATCCAACGCTTCATATGGGATTATAGTCCTGCAACCTACATAAATCCCGAATACAATTAGCATAAAAACATTTGTTTCTTGAACAAACTCCTTCATTAACCTTCCTAATGCATTAAGGAAAAGTTACACGATATGCAATACAGGTCTAGAATGGACCATGACTTTGAAACGCTTTCAAAAATCAATTTTTCAACCAATTTTCGTTCTTTTAGCTTTATATGAAAGATATGAAACTCTAGAATGGAACCCTGGAAATTGGTTGTGAGTATAGCCATTCTGGGCACAAGGGCACAAGGGAACCTGGAACCTGTTCCAGAAGGAATTGCCTATGTATATCTTTTGGCAAGCACGATGATACTCTATACCTGGGAAGTCGAGAAAAATTGCAAGCGGGAAAGATCCTCTCTACCGATGAGATTGGAACTAATGCCCCTCAGTTTGATCTAGCTGAAAAGCTGCGCGTTTACCGCTAAGGCTATATGGACCTCTCAAACATAAAGTTATCATACTCGAATTCCATTCCCGTTATTACCAAATTAAAAAAAGGTTATACAATGAATCGGAATCATTCGACTAGTCATAGTTCAAGTTTTGAACATGACGTTTTTTTAGGAAAACCTCCAGAGATTCCTTCAAGAATTCCTCCCAAAATTTCTCCAGATACTCCTCCAGATAATTATCCAGGAATATATTTCGTCGATTCCTTCAGGAATAATCTCTATCGCAATCCTTACAGCAATTTCTTCGCTAGGACTTTTGCCAGAGATTCCTCCAGGAGTATTGTTCTCCATGATGCATTTTAGATTAGTTCCGATAGGACTCCATGAAAATTTTAGCAATTCCTCCAGGAGTTTCTCCAGGCATTCGATAAGGAATTCCTCCTAGGATTCCAGCAAACAATATTTACAGTGATTTTTTAAAGATTTCGCAAGTAATTTCTGCAGGATTGTCATTTGGCAAGCACGATCTAGTGATTTTACCAGTATTTTTTTTTACTTGAATTCTTTCAGGAATTTTTCCCAGAAATCCTCCAAGATCTGTTTCAAGATTTTTTTCAGGAAAGCTTCGGAATTTCTCCAGAGAATTTCAGAGCGCTTTCTTCTGGTTTTTCTTCAGAGATTCCTCTAGATTCTTCCAGAGAATCTTCAAGGCTACACTTTTTAAATTTTTCTTATAATCGAGTATGTTAAAGTTCAATTAGTGATTTTCATGCCTTCAAGGTTTCCTCCAGGAATTTCTCCAGAAGTTACACTAAGACATTATTCAAGGATTACTCAAGATATTTATCTAGAGATTTCTTCCGAATTTTCTCTGAGGATTCCTCCACGGAAACATACACAGATATCCTCAAGTAGTCCTCTCAAGATTCTTTCAGGAATTATTCCGTAAATTTCTTCCGGGATTCCTCCCTGGATTGCTAGCAGGAGTTTCTGCAGGTGTTCCACAACTCACAAATTCCTCAAGAATTTCTTGCAGGAATTGTCCCAGAGTTACTGCCTTGAAAATCGCGACATGAATAATGATTTCTCCAGATAATCCTCCAGGGATTCCGCAAGAATTTCTGCATGGACTCGTTCTGAGCCTCCAACGAATCGTTCGGGGATTCCTCCAAGAGTTCCTCTTGAAATGAATTGCTGCAGCAATTTATTCAGAAATTATCATAAGAACTATTTCAGGGATTATTTAAGGAAAATCAATAAAAAAGTTCCTCCAGTAAATGCTTTACATTAATTCCTTTTGAAAAATCTCTTCATAGAATCCTCCAGAGATGTCTTCTGGGATTTTTCCAAGCATTATTCCAGGTTTTTTTTCCAGAAAAATCTCTACAGGGGTTTTTCCAGGGATTTCTCTACAAATTCTACCAGCAAATTCTCTACAATGATTCTTCGTGGGATTCCTCCAAGGATTCTCCAGAAATTCTACCAGAAGCCCTTCAGAAATTCCTACAGGAGTTTCTCCGAAGGCTTCTTCTTCTTTCTGGCGTTACGTCCCCACTGGGACAGAGCCTGCTTCTCAGATTAGTGTTCTTATGAGCACTTCCACAGTTATTAACTGAGAGCTTTCTTTGCCGATTAACCATTTTTGCATGTGTATATCGTGTGGCAGGTACGAAGATACTCTATGCCCTGGGAATCGAGAAAATTTCCTTTACGAAAAGATCCTCGACCAGCGGGATTCGAACCCACGACCCTCAGCATGGTCTTGCTGAATAGCTGCGCGTTTACCGCTACGGCTATCTGGGCCATCCAGGTATTTCTCTAGTAAAATCTCTACTGCGATTCTTGCGGAGATTTCTTCAGCTTTTTCATCAGAAATTTCACAAAGGATTGCTTCAAAATAATCTTTAAATGATTTCCTCTAGAATTTGTCCAGGGATGAGCTGGTAAACAATAAACTGCATAATAAATCTTCGAGCTGTTTAGTAGAATACCTATAAGTAGATGAAAAAAACCGAATTTAGTACTATACCATTTAATTAAAACGATTTTTTGATGGATTTTGTGCACTCGTTCTACTGTGACTGAACCAAACGATATCGTTCAGTGATTTAGTTCATTCTGGCTGAACAATTTCTTGAAATATAACAATAATTTAACAGAGAGTGTATGCCACATCTTTTGGATACCCTGAATATTAGCATCTTTCGATTAAAGTATCGTAAGTTCTTTGAGATTTTATTTCTCAATTCAGATATACTATAGTCTGACAACGTTATGTTGACTCAGGGCATTGAAGACCAGAAATATTCAAGTATGCAATCAGTTAGAGTGGACCAAGTCAAACTGTATTGATTCAAAACCGGGTTCTAGGATATAAGACACCAGACAACTAACAACAACAATGGTACATGAATTCGACTGGAATGTTTGAGATTTAAACTACGTTAGTTTGACTTTCTTAGTCTTAGGAAACTCGAAACGGTGGGTTTTGTTTTACCCGACGTTTCGGCTCTTTTATTGGGTCTTTTTAAAGGGTATATCCTTGAAAACTGTCAGCTTCCATTGGGTTCTGGAATGGACTAAAAATGCAATGATAAATCAATTAATTGCTTTTTTATTCTTGGTTCGCTCTGCCTTCACAGAAATTGTTACAAACTTTTGAATGTATTTTGATTGATAAGAAGAAGATGCCGAAAGATCTGACGAATCACTAGGAAATTCTGGACTTTTCTCGCATTCTTCAGCGCGCTGATGGTTTTTGTTGTTGTAGTTAAGGTGAAAATTAATCGAAGCTTTGCCTCAAACCTTTCGAGAGCACAAATCTAAAGAATCAGACAATGATTAAGATGAAAACTTGATCGATTGAACACCACCAGAGAGTGATCAATCGATTCAGTTGTCAGTTATAATGACTGTCTGGTTCTCTAGATTTGTGCTCTTGAACATTTAAGATGTGGCTTCGATTCATCTTCACTTTAAAAGTACTCGACCCACTCTAACTGCACACTTCCATCCAAAGAAAAATCGCAGTTAACAACATTCATCAAATCTGATCAGAGTGCAATGGAGCTAACGTAATTTTGCATCTGCAATATTCTGTTTTTCCATGTTTTGTGCATGGACCCTTCTGACCAAATATAATCGAAACATACAGGCAGTGTTGTGAAAAACTCAATTTCTCATAACTCACGCTTGAGAATACCTGAAGGTCGTAGACACAAATCTAAACCAAGAAAATACAGCATGCTTTGTTTTTAATAATACAAAGAAACGAAAATCTTCTGGTGTTAGCAACCAAAGACAATCTTCCCGGTTGAAAAAATAGATAGTGTTAAGATGAAAATGTAATATATATATACTGAATAATTGAATAAATAAAATTAAAAATTATAATAATAATCTTATTTGTTCCATAGAAAAGAAAAAATCCATTTTCAGTGTAATGAAAAATTGAGGCAGAAAGAGTTTTTTCTAGTTTTTCTTAGCGGTGTAATTTTTCATGAAAAATATCATCCATTCCGACTTATACTTCATTAAAACCAATCCCATATCTTTTTTTTTAGATGTTTTAGAAAATTTACAATTGCTTTGATAAAAAATCTTTGTTTTTCCGATGCTTCGATTGAAATATGGGTTGTCAAATAAAAGGCTTATATGGTCATTTTCCACAAAATTGGCCATAACTCAAAAACGAAAAAAAAGTACATTTCAAAAATTTCATCAATTAAAGCTTATGAAATTACCTTCTCAAAAATATATTTTTGAAAGTTTTCCACTATTTGGAACATAGTTTTGTCGGCTTTTCTTTAAGAATTTTCTCAACGGTGGAAAATTTTGTAGAAAACTGTTTCCAGTTAATATTTTTTTTATTCCTGAGAAAATTCGCTTTCATTTTCATAAAAACTTTGTTTCTACGATGCTTCTTTCTTGAGTAATGATTTTTCAAAGAAAAGGCTCAAAATGGCACATTTGCACATTTATTACAAAATTGGCCATAACTCGAAAACGAAAAAAAAGTACATTTCAAAAATTTCAGCGATTAAATCTTATGAAATTATCGTCTCAAAAATAGTTTTTTGAAAATTTTCCACGAGTTGGAACATAGTTTTTCCGGCTTTTCTTTACGAATTTTCTCAACGGTGAAAAATTTTGTGGAAAACTGTTTCCAATTAATATTTTTTTTTATTCCTGAGAAAATTTGCTATCATTTTCATAAAAAAAAACTTTGTTTCTATGATGCTTCGTTCTTGAGTTATGATTTTTCAAAGTAAGTAGTGTCATGGAAAAACAAAAAATTTCCAACTGAGTTTTCCGGGAAAATAGGCGACCCTGAATTTTTCCCATTTTTTTATTCATATGTTGATGAGCCCTGCCTGTGGAAAAAGTTTCATGAAAATCTGAGACCTTTCGGCCCAAACCCATACGGAAATAAAAAAAAATCCCCATTGTGAAAAATACACTAAAACCTCAATTTACGAAGTCTTTTTTTACGCTACCTCAATTTAAGTCGCTTTTTTACGAAGTAACTCAATTTACGTCACTTTTTTACGCAGTGCGTGAATTGAGTTTAGACAATAATGTGGAAAATTATTGACCTCCGGTTGTGGAAAACCGTTAGAAACCCATGTAATATGGGTATTTTCGGAACGGGTACAACGAGGGGATGACGAAAATCAATGTCCGACGCCATTTTGAAATCCAAGATGGCGACCCCTGGTTTGGAAAAATCGTTGGAAACTGATGCATTATGAGTATTTTCGGAACGGCCACGACGAAGGCATGGCGAAAATCGATGTCCGACGCCATTTTGGAATTCAAGATGGCGACCTCTGAAGTAAATTCATAAATATCAGTACAGATCAGATTTAGAAATTTAGATTTTATGCTATAAATAAGTAGCATCAATGTACAAGTACTAACGTTTGTAGATTCTCAGGCCTATATATCATGGAGTCCTTGGAAATAAAAAAAAACATCCACACAACTCAATACAACACTTCGTTTGCTAATATGGATAGTAAGAGGCCTTTGCAATATTGAAGAACTTCTATTGATGATTGGTTACGTTTGTTCAGTGATACCTCCATGAGTCGATGTTCCATGACTCGATATCGACTCATGGAACCATACTAAGAGCAAAATTTCATGGTTACTATGATGGTCCCTAGAAGCAGCTTTCCAAAGGATTGTTGTTCCATGACTCGATATTTCCATGTGTCGATGGTCCCTTCAATATCGACTCATGGAGGTTTCACTGTATATCGTAATGCCCATATTCGATAGAGATCTTAGAGGACCAAAAAAATCCGCAATACACCGTTTACTCACAGGGCTAGGAGCCTTTGGAGTATTTGAAAACTAACTTCTAATCACTTATTATGGCCGTAGATTCCTAGGACCTAGGACAGCCGTATAAATCAATAAAATATTCCGATAGCTTAAATGAACGCCATATAACTGTGCCATATTATAAAACTACCTATAGCCCATTGATTACGTTTGTAGATTCAAAGGCCTATATTCAATGAAGCCTTTGGAGGATCTAGGATATCGGTACAAATTATAACAATTCTCATTTTCAGCTACATATACACTTTGTCCAGCTAGCTTAAGACCACCTGATTTTTTTCAGATCCAATAGGAAAACAGTTTATATTTATGACCCACCCTATGACACTTTGCTTGTATTTGTGTAAGCAGTCGAATGTACGAGTAGTGGTGGATGATGATGAAGGATCAGTGTTTATTCGTCCTTCGCATACTTTTGCGGTGTCCATTTAAGTTAAGACCACAAGTGTTTTACGTGTGTTTTGAAATTTTTAAGAAGAAAAAGTTCATTATGTCGAAGGGAAAAGCACTGACGGATAAGGAGAAAGGCAAAATAGAAGCATTTCACCGGGATAAAGTTGGAATCAGAGAAATTGCTCGTCGGATTGGCCGGTCACATCAAGTGGTCCTAACTTATCTGAAAAATCCTTCCGGATATGGCAAAAATCGGAAGAAACCTCGCAAATCGAAGCTTTCCGGACGAGAGAAACGTGAAATCGTTAGAACCGCTTCGAACTCCCAAAAATCGCTGAAGCAGATTAAGCAGGAGCTGAATTTGAACGTTTGCCGGGAGACTATTCGTCAAGTTTTGGTCCAAAGTCCGTACATAAAAAGGGCCAAAAAGGCAAAAGCTCCAAACCTTACTCCATCCCACATCGAGAGACGCTTGAACTTTGCAAAAGCCAACATGAATCTACAGTGGCCCATGGTAAGTTGTGAAAAGGGCGTATTATTTTAAAGTAATTTTCAGCGTGATTAAGGAATGTTTATTAAAAAGTATGTTTTCTTTTTTGTTTACTTCCAGATGATCTTCAGTGATGAAAAGAAGTTCAATCTGGATGGTCCCGACGGATTTAATGGATACTGGAGAGATTTGCGGAAAGAAGAACAATATTCCACCACAAGAAATTTTGGTGGCGGTTCATGCATGGTTTGGGCAGGATTCTGTGCATCTGGAAAGCTGGACCTTGCGTTCACGTCGTTCAAAATGAACAGCAAGGACTACATCCAGGTGCTAGAAACGCGTCTTCTACCATTCCTGCGCAGATTTCGACGCAAAAAGTTCACTTTTCAGCAGGACAATGCTGCTATCCACACAAGCAAGGAAACCAAACAGTGGATAAAGGACCACAAAATCGATTTGCTGGACTGGCCAGCGCGCTCCCCAGACCTAAATCCTGTGGAAAACCTCTGGGGAATCCTTGTACGCAGGATTTATGCTGAAGGTAAGCAGTACGCCACTGTTGATGAGCTCAAATCAGCTATTTTGGAGGCATGGGGAAATATTGAGAAGACTGTACTGGAAAACTTGGTTAACAGTATGCCGAACCGAATGTTCCAGGTTATTAACAGGAATGGTAAGGTGACCGATTATTGACACATTAATTTCACTGTTTACATAGCTTTTACTGTGTAAAAGCGAACAATATATGAAATGGTCCTAAATAAAATGGACAGCAGAAATCAATAAAGTTGCTCTAAAAAATTAGATTCATTCATTAGTCGTAAGTTAATCATTACAAAATACTGTACAACTGAAGTACTCAATAAAACATTCACAACTACTTTGAAGTTCAACAAAATTTGTTTCATTTGTTCTAAAATGTAGGTGGTCTTAAGCTAAATGGACACGGTGTAGATAAGGGCCTGTGCCATATCAAAAGAGCATGTATTGATAATTGGTTACGCTTGTAGATCCTAAGACCTATATACGAGATAGACTTGCAGGACCTAGGACATCCACACAAATTAAAACAATACACTGTTTACTCACAGGAATGGTTAGGGGCCTGTGGAGTATTTGAAAACTAACCTCTATTATTTTATTTCGGTCGTAGATCCCAAGGCCTACATTCAATGGAGTCCTTGGAGGACCTAGGACATCCGCACAAATTAAAACAATACTCCGTTTACTCACATGTATGGTTAGGGGCCTGTGGAGTATTTGAAAACTAACCTCTAATCTCTTATAACGGTCGTAGATCCCAAGGCCTATATTCAATAGTGTCCTTGGAGGACCTAGGACATCCGCACAAATTATTACAACACACCGTTTGCTCACATGGATGGTTAGGGGCCTGTGCCATATCAACAAAACATCAAAGGATCGCTAAATATTCCAGTACATTACAGGTATATGTTCCAGGAAGTTTTTGGATGAACTAGGACACCTACTCACTTAGTTACCAAAACTTGGATCTGACAATTCAAACGCTTCTTAAAAATATAACAATCTTCTAGGGTCCAGTATTGTGAGACATTCTTCTACATAGAAATGATAAATTGATCTCTGTTAACTCATGTTGAATCATATGCCCAAACTCCAAAGAGTTCTTGGAAGACCTTAACTTGCACACATTCTAGACTGATTAAGAACCCAATGTATTAATAATATGTTAATGATACTAAAAGAGCACATTTTTTTCTAAATAATATAAATTAATTTCATACAAGTAGACTCCAAACGGCAAAACCTCGTTTTACGAACTGAGCTCCCTCGTTTTACGCACTGATTCAATTTACGCACCCCCGATCCAGTTCGTAAATTGAGGTTACAGTGTAATAGAATCGTTCTGGTGGGCTTCGATCCCACGACTCCCAATATGTACGCTAGACTGGGCGCGTTAACCAAGATTTTTCATGCGTGAGTTGTCAATCACGCAGCTCAGCAGTCAAAAAATCATGGATGAGTTGGCTCACCTTTTTGACTCATTGTGTCGTATTTCCACAGTTTACTCACACACGGTCTGGTAAAATTATAGTAATCCTTTCTAACGTAAACAACAACATTCGGGATTCATGAGTTTTTGACGGATTTTGCTACTGAATCATTTTTGACGGTTTGAGTTGATTGAGTGATTTTGCATCAAAATCTCAAGCGTTATATTTGCGCTGCAGATCTCTAATGAGTTTGCTCTCACGGGAGAGCATATTGATTGAGATTTGAGTGTGAGTCTATCAACACTGCATACAGGATAGAAGTTCCTATTATGGCAATAGTGGGAACAAAAACAGTTTTTTTTTTTCTTATTGTTCCACTATAATATATTGACTCTTATTCACAAGAATGATACTAATTTAGATGGTGTGCAATCAAATATACCGTTTCGAGTTGGAAATCGTGTTATTATGGGTATATGACGATAACTGGTACAGAGAGTATATGAGAACCAAATTATGGCGATACTCTGGGGCCGGTTAGTTTACATTTTCTGTACAGTGGAATAAAAGTAGTAAAGCTATTTTATGGAGGACTTCCATGACAAGATAATTCAGTATGCCATTATTTTCAAGTTTTGTGTTCAATTACTAGGATTTTCAATCACACGTTCGAAAAAGTTCGCAAGCAGCATTTACTAATTTTATGGTAAGGATAGTTTTTTTCTGTGACACTCGATTTTTGATTTGTTGCTGTTATTCCCCAAGATAATGAACTGGAAAAGTTATGTGAAATGTGAATGCATCAACGCAATTTTGTATGGTATTTTGGATTTTCACAACATTTTGACTTCCTTTGGCAATAGATAAGTTGATTTAATATCAATTTAACACAACATTTCTAGAAAATGTTACATGCAATCACTTCATTACTTATTAGCGTTGCATTATCATTCGAGCTCGTTACTTGAGAATAATCGATAGTCCATAACTGGTACACTGTTATGATGAATACTATAAACACTATTGTCATAATTGGAACAAAGACAATGCTTTTCAAAACCAATTTACAGAGGCTTAAAGTTAATTCAATTTTTATAACTGTTTAATTCAACTGTTTCGCCAGGCTTCACGCTTAAGTTATAGAAATTTTGGTAAATTCTGTTTTTATGCATGCTGCTAAAATATTGCATCCATAATTCGGCGAAACCTATCGCATTCGAAAGTTATGCAAATTCTTAATGATCTACCACCTCCAATGCGAAGGGTCCGTGAAACCAACTCTTCGCTATGATGGCTATTTACGCCTAAGAACTTAATGTTTTCAGAATACTGAACCATTCGGGTAAACGGTTTTCGGTTATTTGTTATAGAATCCCCCCAAGAGACGCCAAAACCCATCAAATCCGCGCCATAATTACCCGATTAACCGCTCGTAATCCGGAATCGAGCTCTTCCGAATGTTACTTTTGCGCCAGTCCTGTTCGATGTCGTTACTCAGCTGCTGCTGTTGTTCATCCTCCGTGACCTGCCCCTGGCTTTCGTCGTCCTCCTTCTCCACGTCATCATCCGGATCGAACATCAGAAGCGCGTTATTTTCCACATAGCCCACGTCGCTTGGTCGAAGCTCGCGTGGTTCCTCCAGCTGGCAGCAGACGCCTTCGTGATGACTTCGGCCACTGGCTTCGGTGAAAATCCAGCACCGCTGAAAAGCTACGTCCAAGGGCGATGGGAGGGCTGCTAGGGGGGAACCAATCTCCCAGTTGGGTCCCATTTCCATGGCCAATGTCAGGTTCTTCCAGTAGAGTTGCATTATCGCGTCGCACCGCAAAGGGCGCACGCAAGTCGTTCCGGTAGGGCAGCTGGGGCCTGGGGAATGGTCACCGGGAAAGATGAGAAGCGAATTAGGTTTGATGTCAGTTTGGAGAGTGAATATTTATTCCCGGTGATGTTTACGCACGGATGGAAGCGGTAGGGTTTACGAGCTTCATTTTTCGATTTTATTTTTTTTTTTCGGATTTTTAAAAAGGTTGAATATCACGCTATAGAAAGTTGTCTTTATAAGATGAATGAATTGATAAATAAATTTATTATTAGGCCCGCTAAATTGCGTATCAGGAACCCTACATCAATACAAAAAAGAACTCCTCGCACCCAGCTCATCCAATCGAAATGAATCAGGTTGTAATAAATCAGGATGAAATGCAAACTTTACCGAAGTTGATTAGAGTCTCAGTTTGTCTTATAATGGAAACCTCTGCCTTCTCTTTACCATGGAGAATATTGTTTACCCGCGTAAATTTCCTTTAACCTAACCTTGATGCGAATGGTTTCTCATTTCAAGGTTAGTTTCATTTGAATAGTTAAAAGTGAATATTGAGATAAACCTTTTGGACGATTGATACATTTCATAGGGCTGAAAGTGCTAGATCAAGTTTTTTTTTATAGAAATACCACAATCATATTCATCCATCATGGTTTTGTGTCACCGCCACCAACGCCACTCGAAATCGAACTGGACCTCTTGACCACCACCAAACCTACCGTCTATCTGTGCACTATCCGCATTTTTATGCTGCCAATAGTCGGCGTGGATGGTTCCAACGAAGGGGAACAGCACCACCATGAGCGCCACATCAAAGAGGCGCACTGCGCTCGAGTTGGGTAATTTCATTTCCGGGAAAGTGGACTTAATTTGTCACATATAGATAGGGGTAAAAAATCACGCACGCACATTCACGCACTCGAGAACGACACTGGTTTTGGCGTGATATAAAACTGCGCTGCAAGAACCGGACCGCGAGATTGGAGCACTTAAATGGGACGAACCGAATGGTCGTGATGGATGGATGTGATGAAAAGAACGCTCGAACGCTTTTCAAAGCGAGAACTGCCAATCGGTTCGGAGATGGAGCAATTGTTTGCGATTTTTATGGGGATCCATTGTTGAGTATGTAGAGATTATAAAAGGGCTATTCGAGGGGCTGTGGTTTTATAGATATTTTTTTTTCGTAGATCTGGATTGAATTCAAATTGGATTGAATTTGAATTGGATTTAAATTCGGAATTGGGTTTGGGTAGGAATGGATTTGGATTGAATTTGAATTGGATTTGGATTTGGATTGGCTTTGGCTTTGGCTTTGGCTGTGATTTATGTTGTGTTGAAACTGTTTGCCTATCATACCCACATCGCTTTCACAACAAATGTATTGAGGAAGTGTATAGATGGAGGAAGGCCATTCGCAGTTAAGTGACTATATGATTACTACAGAGAGGCAGTCACTCTGATATATAGCAACACATATATTGAGCTTTTTCGGTAATCCAATCATCAATAGGTAATTGGGTCTCATCAAGTGGCTCGATAGCTTAGTTGGTAAAGCGCTCGTCTAGTATACTAGAGTCCTGGGTTCAAAGTTCAAATCCCAGCCGAGCACGTGCATTTTTTCATAATTTCACCCATAATTTATTCATCTTTACCACGCATAATGAATTAATTAATTATAATTATAATTATAACCATACGGTTGGATTACCGAAAAAGCTTAATATATGTACTTGATTTTAATTATGAATCGTGGTTTTACGGCTAACCAGCCGAGTGGAAGCTAAACATTACATATACTTTGCAGTTGGATTAAATGGACAAATTGATGCGAGGTGGTTTACTCGGTGAATTGGTGGTTTACTCGAGAAGACTGATTTTCCAGATGGAGCAAGTTTGAAGACGAAATCCGCTTCCAATATGGAAATCCAAATCGCGATAGGGGTATCAAGGCCCAAATTCGCGAATTAAAGCAGCGTAAGGGAGAGACGTTTACTGCGTACGTCATGGAAGTTGAAAAACTGAATCAATGCCTTCAACGATCATTCTCTTCTAGTACCTTGTTCGAATTAGTATGAATTAGGTCGCATATTTTACCTAACTACAGATCAAAATTGTCAATTATGGAAATTGAAGATCTAGAACATCTGATCAAGATCAATCATAAGATTGACGCAAGTGATCCCAACTTTTATAGATATCCGAATAGTCATCGTAGTGAAGTTCTTCACATAGAGGCAAATGAAGATTCTTTGAGCGACTATTCGGAAGACGAGGCTCCTGTTCAAACTGTTCAATAAGCACAACGAAACCTTCAGAAACCAATCCCAAATAATCGCGAACAGCGACAGTCTTTCACAGAGCGAAAAGATGGACAGCAGAGATCTCCACTAAGCTGATGGAACTGTCAGAAATCTGGCCACGCTTGGAGAGACTGTAGAGAACAGAAAGTTCTATTCTGTTACGCTTGTGGGAAATTGGGAAGAATTACAAGGAATTGCGAGAACAATCACCCAATTTATAGAGATCTGACCAAAGACAATACGCGACCAGAAAACTAATATCGAGATGCTTGTCAGGGAATCCGAACATCTCGTCCCTTACTTCGATTCCCAACCAACAAAATGATCCAAAATCAAGTAATTACTCACTTTTTTGAAATTAGAGTAGACCCTACTTCATGTCCTCACATTAGAGTCAACGTTTTAGGTACAGATATGACAGCTCTTCTGGATTCGGGAGCTGCAATGAGCGTCATGAGTTCGGTCAATCTGATTGAAGATCATGGATTGAAGATCCTAAAATCTAAAATCAAAATTTGTACCGCTGACGACACAAAACATTCATTTGGGTTACGTGAATATCCCGTATACCCGTATACCGTGCATTCAAGATCAGACCGATGATTATGTCAGAGGACAAAATCCAGGATCTCGAACTCACTTGCACGTCATCGGCAACTGAAAACGGGCTAAATCTTCTAAGATATGAACCAGAATCTTCCACTGAAGACGAGAAATTAATAGAATTCTCAGTTCAATTAGTTTCGTCTCTAGAACCTGAAATTTCCTTCAAATCAAAGCCAGAAGAGGACGAATCTTTTGACGTCCCTACTTTGGATTTGCCGGAAGACCCGCTCAAATCGATTGAGACGGTAGAAACAGAGCATAACCTTAGTAACGAAGAAAGACAAAAACTTCAAGAAATCTTGAAACATTTCCCATCAACTGGCGCAGGAAATTTGGGCAGAACAACTCTTCTCGGACATGAAATCGAGTTAGTTTCAGACGGAAAGATGAGAGATCTTCCTAGGTATCGATATTCTCCAAAAATTTGGGAGAAGATCGAAGAGGAACTGGAGCGATGGAAGAGTTTAAACGTCATCGAAGAATGTTCTTCAGAGTTTGCAAGTCCTCTCGTTCCGTTTTATTAGCTCAATTGAGTAGGCATCCTCTTCTGAATTCCCTAAAACTTTAAGGCTGTGGAGGAGTAAAAGTCATTCTTGCGTTTGATTTTCTAGAGTTGTTTACCAAGAATCGTTCAAAACTCTCCCAGAGAGAAAAGTCTCTAAACGTCGGGAAAATCTGAACACGACTGGTGGTCTCTCATTGAGAGTGGCGTTTAAGCCACCGAGTTTGATAATAATCTCTAGTATAGTTTTTACGAACGGTTACAGACGTGTAACTTTTTCGCAAAACTTCACATAAATTTGTCCATTTAATCCAATTGCAAAGTATATGTAATGTTTAGCTTTTCGGTAGTTGTTAAACTTCCACTCGGCTGGTTTGTCGTAAAACCACGATCTATAATAAAAAACAAGTATTTGTCGAGTAACGGACTCATGTTCCGTAACCGGTCGTTTGAGAACGTCGCGACCCATTGGAAGCCCACACAATAGAAACCTCAGCCAGTACAGTTGCTGGCTAGTGTTGTGTGCTATTTCATTACCTAAAAAATAATGCGCTCTCGGGCTAGGCATTGGATATAAATAGAAAGCGTTGTGTTTGGATGGGCATCTAATTCTTCCGAAAGAGGTGCACTTTGTGAAAAAGGACCACGTGATAATTGAGCTGAAATCGAATTCAGGTTAACTTCTGCGTCCATGAGTCCTCTCATGGCGTAGTGGTAACGCGCCCTAACTAGAGATCAGGGAGTCGTGATTTCGATTCTCACTGAGAAGACGTGTAACTTTTTCGAAAAACTTCACATCAATTTGTCCATTTAATCCAATTGCAAAGTATATGTAATGTTTAGCTTTTCAGTAGTTGTTAATATATGTGTTACTTTCTAATTAAATCGCTTAATAGTCTTCGCTCCTGTTTTCAAATAAATGTGGTTAGAGAGCCAAGAATCAGCGTTTTATACAGGGCAAATTGAAAATAATGCTTCATTTGGGCATCGTTGCACTTTTTGCATTAATATTGAAAACTGATTTACATTTCGAACGATGAAGGATCACGAGGTGTTTTAGCGAAGTTATTAACGAAATAATGGATCTATGAAGTCAGATTAGCATTAATGTAGATATGTCGTTTCTATAAGCTGGTTACTTAATCCTTAGAAGGATGTATTCGCAACCAGAACACATATTTTTACTACACGGGAAACATCATTATCACACGTCACAAGTGTTCTATAACTCTTCAACTTCAACTACATCCCCATCAAGCACTGTCTCAGCACCAACGCAACTGAACCTGCTTCTTTCTCCACATGCAACCATGTACGTTTGGGTAGAGTAAATGGCATTACAAGCTTATTCTAGATATCCTCTTTAAAATAGTGAAACCTTGCTCTACTGTATTGCAATCGATTCCAATAAAGTCATCAAGGAGTATAAGCGACAAAACGCAATATTGATCAGTCAATTCGGAAACTCATTTACTTAACATTCCATGTAATTTTACAAATAAAGTAGGCACATCGTCTACAATTCTTACACTTGATTGAATAATGTACTAGTTGAGAACAGCTTGGCCAACTTTTTGACCATTTTGTATGTTTTTTTCCAATGCCTTTATGTAATTTTTATATGGAGTATATTGAATTTTCAAGTCAAAAACATCAAAACAAGATTTCACGAGATTGCTCCTAGGGATTTGTTTTTAAACTGGACCAGAGGTGCAGAATGACCTCAGGAATCGAGCCGTGTACTCAGATTTGATCGACTTTTTTTTCATTATAGTCTGTCGGGCACCGTTGACTGAACACAGAACATTGGAATTTTACATATAAATTTTGGAGTGTGCACAGCCAAATTTCCTACAAATCGCTTCAAATTTCGGGAGAATGATTTTCATCAAAATTGACACCGTTAAAGCATAGGGGAGCAAAAAAAGATTAAACGCATTCCCCAGAATGGGTCATTCCCCAGAAAAATATAATAAAAGAATTTTGGGCTGTAAAAATCCAGATTAATGGTAAATAATGAATAGTGAACACATTGAAATAGAAAATCAGGGGAAATCTGAATTTTTGTTTTCATAAAGTAAAACATTTTTGTCTTGTTTTTTTTTGTAACAACAGAACTTCCGATTTGCTCCAGTCCTTTATATATTGATTGGAGAATCTTAAAATCAAAAATTCAAAAAATTCATCAAATAAAGCGCCACATCTCCAAGACGGGGCGGAGTTGATGCATTCTGCTTAAATTTGCTCAGTAGTTTAATGTAATCTGACCAATATGGGCCACCCTAGTGCACCCAGTCTACGATCTTTTGAAGCTATTAAGTTTTCACGTTAAAGAAAATCATCAAAGACAAGTATAATTTTACAGTGTAGGGCAATTCGCCTAATCTTGAACGACTAAAAACCTCGCCTATTGTTGAACAGTCCGCCCAACTAACATTCACTCATTTAACAAACTCCATTATAGAAGTTTTGTTCAGCATCATGTTTAATAACATTTTAATAATTTTCATGGCCAACCTTTGTTCCGGCGTTGTTCACACAAATTTGGAGAAACTTTAAAGCATATCGTTGAATCCCAACTTTATTTTAAAAACGACAATTTACACCGTCTTCAGCACATTGGCTGCACAGACTGAACAATCACTAACATTAGGCAACGGACAACACGAAACACCCAGTAGCTCAACGATGAATTTTTCGTTTGACGAAAAGTTTCCACCGGCTGGAGCGGGAATCGAAACCCACACCTCGTGGCACAATACGCCTAGACGACTGACGCCGCTAACCGCAAGGCCACGAAGCCTACTATTTATATTTTTCAGCTTTTAAAACGTTTTACAAGCACTTAGTTCAGCTTTTATACGACTGGTCCAAAAACAATTAAAAAAAAAATAAAAAAAAAATTTCTAGGCGCTTCAAATGTTGTGTACACAATTATCATGATATAACAACCATATTCAAAAATCGCCTGCATACTGGATTCGAACTCAAGACTTTCCTATCGTCAGCGGTATGCCTTGCCATTTGCGCCATCCTAGAAATGATGAGTTAATCGTCCAGTGCAAAATATAAACCTCTCATAGCTGAACATTGATCATGTTTGAGCTTCTATTCGACATCGTCTAACCAACACATGGTACGTTAATCAACAACTGAACAAGCATATTATTCAGTCGCTGTTTAGTGCTGATCCAAGCTGAGCTCAGTCGGATATTTTTAGCGCACAGTGAGAAAATTTATGTCAATGATGGTCAACAATAATTTTTATTTACACAAAGTGAAATCAGTCTGAAATGATCGAAACCAAACCTCAAATTTTCAAGAGTACAAATCTAGAGAACCAGACAGCGCAGCGATTTGAGCTGAAAACCTAATCGATTGGTCACACGCTGGTGGTAACCAAACGATTAAGTTTTCAGCCTGAACGAATGTTTAGTTTTCTAGATTTGTGTTCTTGAAAATTTAAGGATTGGCTTCGATGTATGTTCACCTTAATCTAATTTGATAATAAGTTTAAGTTTGTTCTAAACTTCATTTGAATGATTCATTAACTTAAATTGAAATTCATTTATTTTATAAATTATATTTGTATTGAATAATTATATTATTGATTTGTATTTTTCATAAACGTAGGTATTATGCATAAAAAAATAGTCCTCTGTATGAATATATTTAAATCATTTGGAACACTTCAAATGATTTAAATATATTCATACAGAGGACTATGCGCATGAATAGAAAAATGTTCGAATATCTTGACGCGTGGTATTTATTTTCAGAAATGGCCAAGTAAATTATTTTTCTTAGATCGCACTATTCAGTTGTAAAGAAATGTCTTTTCAAATGTAGCTCGCTATAGAAATTTATTGAATCAATTCTGTCGAAGAAAATTCCACTTTTTTTATACGGAACAACATCCCGAGTAGGCGAAAAAAGTTTAGCAATAGCAAATTATAATATGGATAGCTAAAAGTGATATTAACTTGATAGATATAATATATAAAATATCTGGAAATGATATCTAAAATTAACTACAAACAAAGAACAAACAATGTCATTTTGGCCTTTATTGGATCAACTGTTCTTATAATATACTGAAGCTGAATAAGGATTTTATAAGATACTTACTCAGCTCTTATTCATGCTTGTGTTAAACATGTGGAAATAGCTGAAGTGCGACGCAAGTAAAACGTTAGTTCGTCTTCTAAATATCCTTTTATACATATACATTTGTTTAGTGAAATATTGGCTTTTCAATTGGGGGAAACTTGTCTTGTTTAGCTCATTAGTAAAACAATCTTGACTAGTCGAATGAGAATCTTTGAAAACGTTTAATAAGTGGCCATTCAACATTTGTATCGTTGGTAGTTCGACTGTAGTTCCGATGTGATGACAGATTGGCTTTCCAGTCTTGACAAAATTAAAAACTGTTATTTTATTTTGTCAAGACTGAAAAGCCAATCTATCAACAACATTCAACATTTGTTAATTCTAATGCATAACGTTGAACATTGACCTAAGTTTGTGTTAAAAAAGCACCTTCTCAGCTGTTTATAGAGCAAAAATCAGCTGTCATTACCATTATTGAATAATAATTAAACATGCATGCTTGTTTGTGGCTCTGAATTGTTAGTTGGGCGTGCATTCCTTATGGCGTGTTCAACAATTAGCGACCATTTTGACCGTTCAACAATTGGCGACTTACCCTAGTTGTGTTTCATTATTCTGCACAATCACGAAGACAATCAACCTAGGAAGAACAGCCAATGTTGAAAAGAAGGGAGAATATGCTATGAAAGCAAACAAAAAATAACAGATTCCATCAAATTATGTTGCTAATATAAGGAATATTACACTAATACAAATCACTCTTTGTAAATACAACAAGAAAGAATAGACAATTTTAAAAGAAGGAAAAATAACTATGAAAACAAAAAAATATCAATAGCTTTGGCCAAGTTTAATCATAAAACATAGTATAACATATGTACGGCAAGATTATCTTAAACGGTTTTGCTACTTTTCCTTGAATTTCAATTCCCCGAATGTCGTTTCCCCGAACGCCAGTTACCTGAATGCCAGTTCTCCAAATATCCCGTTTACCCGAATAGTTCACTTCCCTGAAAAGTTTTTAACTCTCATAATTGTCATAACTTTTTGCGTTTCAAGGTGTTGAACGAACCCGTTACCTGATATGAACCCTTCTTAATTGATTGGCGGTTTTTTCATGTTTCAGGCATTTATGGCAAAATTTGTTTAATTGAGAATTTCCTTATAGTCTTTAATATCTCCTTCTTCTGATTACTTATCAATCTTTCTAGTTCAGCAACCAGTCTCTAAAGACTATTCTTGCACCTGTTCGAACTGCATCACTTTTCGAAGAAACGGGTCATCCGGGGAAATGTCTTCTGGGGAAACGGGTTATTCGGCGAGCTGGCATTTGGGGCAACGGCATTCGGGGAAAAGAAGCACAACCATGTTAAAACAGTTGTAAAATTGTTAAATAGCTTTCACGGTGCTCCAATTACCGTTATTATCAAATAAAATATACCATTCAAACGGCAGTCAGCAGTTGATTCCTTACGTTGTTCTGCACCTCTGGGCCAATTTTGAAAAAAATCCTTAGACAGAATTTTGAGTTACGCCCTTTTGAAGTTTATATGATAGAAATCACTTAAAATATGCCATTTTTACTTGTTTAAACAAAGAGATTATACAAAAAAATGTAGTTTTAATTTTTTATCTGGTTTAAGATATTGAAAAATATTTTCATAAAAAAAATCTAGACCGACATTTGAAAAGGGCCAATGCTATGTTTAGTTATTACTTATCAACCAATACACGAACAATTATATCTAACAATCTAACGCCTGATAGTGATTTTAGGAAATTGTCCAAAGCATTCAAATATGATTGAATAATTCTTGGACAGGATATGCAGATACGCCCTTTTGAAGTGTATGGAAAGAATATTGCATGGTGAGTTCCGTTTCATGTATAATCAACAGTTAGGTGCATACATAATCATTACACCTCTGCGGTTGTTCTTATTTCATTCAATTTAGCAAGTCGCACAAAATTTACACGTACACATATTGTCTAGATTGACATTATAAAAGGGCCAAAGTATAATTGAAATATATACACATCAATAAAGCTGAACATCAAAGTTGATCGCAACATTCGAACATAACATATCTGTATCTACATAATTCTATATTCAATATTCTATTCAATTCTATATAATTCTTTTCTATTCTAATCTGTTCTATTCTATTCAATTCTACTCTACTTAAATTTGTTCTATTCTGATCCATCCTACTTGTTTTTATACATATTTTTACAAATGCCAATGTTGTAGGGGAAAAGCACTAATTTTCGACCCACAAGAATTTTGTGCTAATTTTCGGATTTTCATACAAAGTAGGCCAAAATCGTATGAATGGGTCGAAAATTGGTGCTTTTCCCCTAATCAACAACTGCGCGCAAAAGAATTGAACGATACACTTTAGATGTTTGTTCGACTTTATAGCGCTGACAGGTCTGTGAAACAGCGCTATGCACAGACTCCGACGCCAGCTCATTATGTCAGCCTCGACCAGTTGCATTGCAGAAGTCTTTTACATTAAACATGGTGATATGATATTTCGAAGATTTTGTCAGACTCTGCTCTTCCCAGCTCTCGACAAACTTGTTCAAATTACCTTTAAAACGAGGATCCAGCTCAAATGAAAAGCATTTAATACAAAATGCTTAAGTTCCTTAAAATACATAAAAACTATCATATATAAGTTGAAACCCTTATTTGGACTTACTGTGAAATAATAATTTAAATCTTCATTTTTATGGATCATATGAGAAGCACGCATTAGGAGTCAGAATCTGTGCATAGCAATTTTTTAAAGAGCTGGGAGCACTAAAAAGCCGTACAAATGTCGAAAGAGTACCGTTCCAATCTTTTGCGCGAAGTTGTTAGTTTTTACAGTGCTTCATTTGTAAAAATATGTATACGAACAAGTAGGGTTGATCAGAGTAGAATAAATTTTCAATGTCAGTATAGACAACATGTGTACGTGTAAATTTGGAATCGTTCAAATATTACGTAACGAGGAGGTTCGGTAGTGTTACGGTTCATACATTTTCCATACAAAAGCTGTAACGTGGGGCAAGAAAGGGGGTCTCAAATTGGAAAATTCTGCGTTACATTTGAATACAATTTGAATCATTACTTCTATGCAACTTGCTAAATTGAATGAAATAAGAACAACCGCAAAAGTGTAATGATTATGTATGCATCTAGCTAACCGTTGATTACAGATGGAGCAGAATCCACCATATCCCATATTCCATATTCTTTCCATACATTTCAAAAGGGCGTATCTGCATATCCTGTCCAAGAATTTTTCATACAAATTTGAATGCTTTGGACAATTTCTTAAAATCACTATCAGGCGTTAGATTGTTAGATATAATTGTTCGTGTATTGGTTGATAAGAAATAACTAAACATAGCATTGGCCCTTTTCAAATGTCGGTCTAGATTTTTTTTATGAAAATATTTTTCAATATCTAAAACCATATAAAAAATTAAAACCACAAAATTTTATTATAATCTCTTTGTTAAAACTAGTTAAAGTGGCATATTTCGTGTGATTTCTATCATATAAACTTCAAAAGGGCGTAACTCAAAATTCTGTCTAAGGATTTTTTCAAAAATCGGCCCAGAGGTGCAGAACAACGTCAGGAATCAACTGCTGACTGCCGTTTGAATGGTATATTTTATTTGATAATAACGGTAATTGGAGCACCGTGCGCTTTCAAACAGGATTTTCCCTTTAAGGCGAAGTAGGCCATCATTGAAATTTTGCTAATTTTTCTCACGATTTCGAATGAAAGAAAATCAGTTGGTTTTGCACTGAGACAGCTGAAAAGTATCAGCATACTTTATGAATGTACAGTGATAGTACAGTGAAGTCAATATAAACTATCAAGACTGAGTTTTATCACTTTGAAATACAAGCTAAAAAGTCATCATTGTTGCCAAAACGAATGACGGGCTACTTAGAGTTTGGTCGGGTCTGGCCATGAACCACGTAGTCATTTATTTTGGATCGGATTTGGGTTACCAGGTAACCAATAAGCATTTGAATAAGCAGCCCAGTAGACTGCTTACAGCTTTTGAGCTGCTTTCTGTCCTATCAAAGCAGTTTGATTGCTTAGCCGTCTCAAATCAGCAGAAGCACTGCTATTTAAAAGCACTCTGTTCTTCAAAAGCATTTTCACTGCAAGCGCTGGTTTATTTTCTGAGCAACCAAGATGCCCGTTTGTAGCTATTGACTGTTTAACGAGAAACTTGCGACAATCGACGCGCCACCGTATTTCATATAACGGAGGGTATTAGAACTAACTTGGAGGTGATAATTTCGCAATTTGGAGGTTAAAATCACCTCCAAACACTAGCGATTTTGCGGTGGGATGTTGACGTTTGATCACGAATACAACTGTCAAAAAGAAAGAGTAAATGATATACGTTATGATTTGACAAAGCATTTTCTCTCTCTCATACCAATCGCTCGTTTGTGTATGCTGTTTCGGTCATCTGACGCCATTATTCGTGACTACGCAGTAATAAAAGATTTCAATTATGGAAAACCTCACAGAAAACCGAAAGAACATCGACAGCGTCAAAGTCGCGAATAGTTCTCGAGATTTTGTAGAGTTCTGCTCATGTATGGCATACTTTCCAGACTCCTATTTTGCCAGAAGCTGGGTACAAATATGGATAAATACAAAGTCCACTCTCTTTCCTCTATCAAATTAAATTTTCTTAACCAATACTGGATCATATGCTGGTTTATTTGGCACTGGTCATGCAGGCGTATTTTTACGAACCTGAATAGTCTAGCTTAACTAGGGCGCAATTTCTTTGCTCGACATCCAACCTTCTGTGGCATATTCTGCTGTGTGGAGCATCAAATGTCTTCCAATCGTCAGGTCTTCATTTCGAATCGGTCCCCGGGATGTAAGCAAAAAACTTCACAACAACAACAATAAGCTCCAATGACAGAGACGACGATAAGAGAGAAAGAGAACAGAACAACAGATCAACTTTTTGTTTTTGCTTTGCTCTCCACCAAGGCGTTACACTTTTTGACAGTTAAATACCGTTTTGACTCATATTACGAACACTTAAGGCCAACAGTGACTTCAAAAGCATCTGATAGGCATAAATCAGCTGATATAGGTGAAAATTTTAATTTCTTCGCAAAGCCTAACCGTTAGATGTTGGGTGTACTGATAAAAATGTTTATTTAAACTTGTTTAGTATTGTTTTTACGTAAAAGTTTGGAACAACATTTTGACTCAAATGCCGAACACTGCGTTCATTCTGTCTCATATTCCGAACACCTTGATTCAAATTCCGAACAGCACAAATAAATCGTATTCAAATGAATAATTTCGAGAATAAATTTATCTGAGCTAGTTTATGTGGTCTTGAGCTGGAGAACCATCTCTACTCCCGAGGTATAAAATTGATTTGAAGACGTTAAAATTGAATTCCAATTGACTGCCATTTCCTGGTAATTTGTTGACATATTTCAGCGAAACATTTCAGCCTAATCGCCATACAAAAACCGAGTGTTCAGAATATGAGCCTGTTCGGAATTTGAGACAAAACGGTACAACGTTTCTGAAGGTGTAGCATTGAAGCAGCCCGTTATTTCGCCAAAACCTGCCTTGGAAAAGCACTAATGGCAGCTATACGCTCGATAAGCATTTAAAGCGTTGCTGTACCAACGCATATAATGCTGGATGTATGCTATTTTAAGTGCTTAATGGTTACTTGGGTTGGATCCTCCTCCGTGGTTTTTCAACCCCCCCTCTCCCCATTGTAAGATTTTTTGTATGAAAATTTAAAATAAATTGTATAGCGCGTAAGAAATCTCAAACCCCCCCTCCCCCCATAAACCCTTACATAATTAATGGACCGCCCCTAATACGGTTAATGACATGATTTTGACAATGCGTATTTAAAAGGTTTTGAATCCCCTGTTATATGTTAGTTAACGGTCTTAGTTCTTTCACTCCTACAAAGTACTCAAAACTAATATTATTATGACGTAAATTCAATTTGAAGTGAAATACTCGATGTAAAAATTAAAATAAAGTAAATTTGATATTGGGGGCTAGATAGTCATAACAGTAAACTCAGCAAGACCATGCTGAGGGTCGTAGGTTAGAGTCCAGCCGGTCAAGGATCTTTTCGTAAAGGAAATTTTCTCGACTTCCCTGATATACACGATATACACATGCAAAATTGGTCGATTGACAAAGAGAACTACCAGTTGATAACTATTAAAGTGCTCATGAGAAGTTAAGAAGCAGGCTTCTGTAACATCAGAAAGAAGAAGAAATTTGATGGTAATTATTTGCACTTAACAATTTGTCATTTTTGGTAATCAACGTACATGCTGTCGGGCAAGGGTCAAAGGGTCTCTAAAAAGTAAACTTACTTTTCGAGTCTAGTATATGACTCTGATAACGGCCTTATAGTGGAGGTCAAATTACGCGTATCTGTCAATAGATACAAACTCTAGTGGAATTAAATGGTACAAAATTCGGTTTTCATTTATTTATAAGTATTCCACTCAACAATTCGAAGGTTTATTATTATTTTCAATTTTGGTTTTTATTCCATAAATTATTTTTGAGAAAAAAATCAAATATAATTTTTGAGGATATAAACAAACAAAGCAAAACCAAGATGGTTTGGTTGAGCCAATTAGTTTTCACACATGTATGTTTACCAATTTTTCTATGACGTAGACTAGTTTTTGAATTATTGCGATAACGTCATCGTCCTAATGCTTTGAATCTTAGAGAGAATATGAAGTATTTTATATCTCGTACATTGTTTTCGATCCATTTATAAAAAAGGGGTTCATGAGGTCAATCGATGAAATTTAAATACGTTAGAACTAATATTATTGTGCCCGTGGTAGCCCGAGTAGTTACACATCCATATCTCAAGGGCATGCTTAGGCATGTGTTCAAATGAGTTCTAGAATAACTTTAGATAGGCGTTGAACTCAAAACTTCATACATCACAGTTATCACAGTTTGAATTATTAATTATTAAGCTGCCAAAGATTACTTTTCAAATCTGAAGAATTATATTCAAGGAGTTCATAAGGTCAAGGCGTTGTTCTCAAAATGCTAACGTATTTTTAGTATAAGCTTCAATGATCCAATTTTACATTACATTTATAAGAATGGTCTAAACAAAGGCTGCGTAAATGAAATTTACATTCCAGTTGTGTATATATATAGTGTAGGGAAAGTGTACCAGTTATGGCCATAGTGGTTCCCTATTTGGCCATATGTGAAATTTTGATAACTTTCACATTTAAAATCTTTTTGAATGTTTTAACATTAGGATCTATCTTAAATCTATCTACTACAACACACAAAAATTTTCAAATTTGAAGACATGAAAGTAATCACGTATGGCGAGATAGGGAACCACTATGTCCATAACTGGTATACCTACCCTATTTATAGATTTGATTATTAACCCTTCGCTTGCGTCTTTAAACACTCCATTCCATTCGGTGCAGATTAATGCTGAAGCTCACTGTTTTGCGTTTCTCTGTTTCCGGCTTTGCTTTGGGCTTTTTATCAATCAATGCGCTTATCGTTCACCCATCACAGCCTGACGCCTTTGTTGGCCTATTGTTCCAATGCATTCACTTTCGGTTGCCTTGTTCTCGCTTGCTGGTTAGGTATCCAGCTGACGAAGAACGATCTAACGTTGGCAGTTGTTTGTGAGCTCGCGGAAGGTGAAGGTCGATCAGGTCCGCAGTGTCCGGGTCCTGTACTCGAGTGGTTTCTGTGCTGAAGTTTTACCAGGAGTAAGAAACACTCCGAACAGAGTGTAGACACCGAGGATGGCGAGGGAAGTTTTGCTGCTGAGTCTCTACTTGGCTGTGTTGTGTACGTGGGTAAATTTCGGTAATGTTCAGTGTAAGCTATCCATTGCGAGATCTGAAATTCCCAATTTGAACTACACGGTCGTTCAACATCCGGAAGAAGACGGTAAGTGGAATTTGTTACCAGAGATTTGCATAAGGTCGATGTGCATAAGGTTGCTTCCGAATAACGTAACGCTGTAGATTAGCCAGTTGATTGACTGGCTAATCACTGATTCTCATAGTGTGAGGTTCTTTGGTTCCATTGAATTCTATGTTTAACTAGCAGATCATCCCAGTTTTTCATGAATTTATCAATTTTCTTAAATCAATCTGCATTTTATGCATACAGATGGGTGCGAACAAAATGAGGTCTGTATGGCGTCAGTCGAGTGCACCTTGGACGCCGAAGTAAAAGCCAATTTGAAGCCATGTTCGACGGTCCCCAGCGTCGATGGCATTTGCTGCCCGTCCAGCAAGCTCAACGTAACTAGCAGCCATCACCAGAAACGCTCCATTCAACATGCCGCCGATCGCTTGATACAAAATGCCATTCACGAAGGTCGTCGCGAGTACGACGAGAAGCTTCGCCTTGAAGATGAATACCGCGAACTAATGACTGCCAAGGATAAACCAGAAGACATGTTCCACCGTATGCTTCTCCCCGGCGGTTTGAAGACCAAGCACGTCCTCGATCCGCAAGAGGAAGCTGATGTTTACGGACACGTTTTCGCCAGCCGCAAATACGCCGACTCGACCAATATGACTTTGGAGGACCGCCAACGTGACCGGTTTCCGAGGGTACCTAGGGCAATACAGAAGCGATGTCTGCCTCCCGTGCCGTGCAATCCTCATCGTCGCTACAGAACTATCAACGGATCATGCAACAACCCGTTGCCGGACCGCACCAGCTGGGGTATGGCGGGTTATCCGTTTGACCGAGTTCTGTATCCAGCTTACGAAGATGGCGTGTGGGCTCCAAGGTATATTCGTTACATAATCTTTTTTATCCATATTCTAAAGTTCAAATGTTTCAGAATTCATTCAGTGACCGGAAACCTGCTGCCCAGTGCTCGAGTGATCTCCGTAGCACTTTTCCCGGATGCGTATAGACCGGATCCAAGATTGAACATCTTGTTCATGCAAATGGGCCAGTTCGTATCCCATGACTTCACCCTTAGCCGTAGTTTTACAACGAAACATGGTCGTCCCATCGAGTGCTGCACACATAATTGCACGGCCCCTCTGTTTGGACCGCGTCGACACTTTGCGTGCTTCCCAATCGAAGTTCCTCCAAACGATCCGTTCTACTCCCGGTTCGGAGTCCGCTGTTTGAACTTGGTCCGCATTCGGCTAGCTCATGGACCCAAATGTCATCTGGGGTATGCCAAGCAAGCCGACCTGGTGACTCATTTCCTCGATGCGTCCACTGTCTATGGTTCGACTGATGATGTAGCTGCAGAACTTCGAGCTTTCCATCAGGGTAGACTACGTGACTCGTTCCCGAATGGAATTGAATTGCTTCCATTCACAAGACACCGTGAAAGGTGTGTTCCATGGGCTCGGGTATGCTACGAAGCTGGCGACATCCGGGTAAACCAGCTACTTGCCCTGACTATGGTGCATACGTTGTTTATGAGGGAACACAACCGACTAGCATCTGGCTTAAGCCAGGTGAATCCCCACTGGGACGATGAACGGCTGTACCAAGAAGCGCGTAGAATCCTCATTGCCGAATACCAGAACGTTATCTTCAACGAGTTCTTACCAATCTTGCTTGGTCGCGAGAGGGTACAGCAATTGGGCTTGGTCGATCCATTTGATACGTACACCAACTACTACGACCCGAATCTACGCCCGATGACGTTTGCTGAAGTTGCAGCGGCAGCTCACCGGTACGGACATTCTCTGGTGGAAGGTTTCTTCAGGTGAGTCAAGGTTTCCTTTTCATATCAGTAATATATTCATAGTCCATAGTCCATATATTCATTTCAATAATCCCATTCAGATTGCTTTTCCGCGACGAACCACCGAAGGACGTATTCATCAAGGATATCTTCAACGACCCCTCACTGACCCTCATTCCGAACAGCTTTGACATCATGATGTTCTCGTTCGGTCAGCAGCCGATGGAACAAATGGATCATTTTATCACAACTGGTCTTACGAGGTTCCTCTTCAAGGAGCGCAAACCGTTTGGATCGGATCTGGCATCTATCAATATCCAGCGAGGTCGTGACTTTGCCTTACGCCCATACAACGATTACCGCGAATGGGCCGGACTGGGTCGGATTACCGATTTTAGCCAGTTAGGTGAAATGGGTGCTCTTCTGGCGCGAGTTTATGAGTCTCCCGACGATGTTGATCTATGGCCAGGTGGTGTGCTGGAATCTCCAACGGATGGTGCCGTCATAGGACCAACATTCGCCGCGCTGTTAACCGCCGGATACACTCGTTACAAGCATGCCGATCGGTACTATTTCACCAACGGTCCCGAGGTGAATCCGGGTGCCTTCACTTTGCAACAACTCGGCGAGATAAGGCGTACAACGCTGGCCGGTATTATTTGCGCCAATGTGGACCACAAGGAAGATTTCTACCAAGCCCCTGAAGCTTTTATGCAATCCAGCAAGGACAATGTTCCCGTTCCTTGCACCAACTATCGCACAGTGAATCTAGGTCTGTGGCGTGAGGAAGGATTTTAAATGTGTTGGCCTTTTCCTGAAAATGTTCCCAAAAGTGTAACATTGTCCTAGTAGTGTGTTTTGTTACTGTGTTTAAAATTTGTATTTTTGTTGTTTAAAATTTGTATTTTTGTTTTAAAATTATTTAAATTTAAAAACCGTGTTTAAAATTTGTATTTTTGTTTTGAAAATATAGTTGTTGAATGTTCAAAAAGATCTAATCGAAAAATGTCCTATTCTCATGATTTGAAAGAAAAATTGGGAGTCTTTTTGGTAATTTAACAAAAAATGAAAACACACGTTGTTTTTTCTCCAACGACACTATGGAATATAGGTCTACAAGCCTTAACAATTGATTACCTGTTTTGCTCTTGTCCACAGTTGATCAGCAGAGGTTTTCTCGTTTAATTTTGTACGGGGAAAGGCATTTAACATCTTTTTTTTTTTGCAAATGAAAGCATTAGTCGAAAAATTTTTTGGTAGGCGTGATAGTCATTATCATTACGTACAACCGGTACCAAGGTGTCGACCGAATGCCATGTGGCCGAATTACGAACAAAAAATAATCCAATTGCTACAACACTGATATGTCGGATTCAGAAGAGCGGCCCAATAACTGTGATAGGATGGAACGTCATGTTTGTTGAAAATGAAAAAATCGACTTGTTAATTCAGGACGAAGTTGTGAACTTCACACCGTTTCAAAACTCTAAGCTGATGATTCGTTCGTTTCTGGTGTGTTGAAGTTTAAGATGATTTTTAATTATTTAATCCGAAATGTTACCATCTTTTGAATAGAGACTATTTTTCTCGAGTTCTACTGGTTTCATTTCTATTGACAATAATTTCGCTTAAATTTTAATTGGAAATTATACCTTCTTTGAGCAGTTCTTTGTAGTTATAATGATTTAACGATTATTTGCATAACATTTGCTTATGTTTTCATTGAAGTATTTTATTCTTTTGACAAACGGCTGTTCTTTCAAGAGGAACGTATTGCTTATAATGATTGTCAATAGTTTCGCTTATATTTTAATTGAGGATTTTACCTTCTATTAATCATTGGTAGTTCTTCGTACTTATACTAATATAACGATTATTTGCATTACCCTTGCTTATATTTTCATATGAGATTTTTCCTTCTTTTTACCAAAGGCTGTTCTTTTATAATGATTGGTATTAAAAACGTATTATAAACGTTCATAGTCTTATTCAAAACAGCATATGAGTTATCAGAGATGTTCTTCTTCTTTCTGGCATTACGTCCCCACTGGGACAGAACCTGCTTCTCAGCTTAGTACTTCCGCAGTTATTAACTGAGAGCTTACTGTGCCAATGACCATTTTTGCTTGCGTATATCGTGTGGCGGGTACGAAGATACTCTATGCCCTGGGAAGTCGAGAAAAATTCCAACCCGAAAAGATCCTCGACCGGTGGGATTTGAACCCACGACCCTCAGCTTGGTCTTGCTGAATAGCAGCGCGTTTACCGCTACGGCTATCTGAGCCCCTATTAGAGATGATATTCTCTCCCAAAATTAAGATTGAAACGTGTGAACTGAGCTCTGCACCGTTGCTTGCGTGAAGCCGTAAAGCAAATGACTCGGCGTACACTCACGTCAAAAATTCTAAGTGTTTCTCCGTTGTCAAATAAATAACCCAATATTTCGTGTTTGCAAAAACTGCATGTTAATTTGATTGCTAGAACTACCGTAAATTCGGGTGAAATTGATCAGTAGGGTGAAATTGATCACTGTGTCACTCGATTTTATTTCTTTCTTATGGAGCACAAATATCAATGTAACCCACAGTGAATGAACGTTGTTTGTCGTAAGCATGTCCAAATTGTGTGTTGTGAAGTTTTTTGCGTTCAAAAATGTTCATTTCTATGAAAATAATGTAAAATTTCAAAATCTTGTACGGTGCAGTATTGACAAACATCAATAAACTTCTAGTTCTAGACAAGGATTTGGACATGGTATAATCCTGAAAGTTTGTTAGGATACTTAAGATATATCCCTAGACTAAATTTCATAACCAAAACTCGTACCAATTCACTGATTTGGTTAAAATAATTGAATTTCTGATAGATATCAGGAAATTCCTTAGGGAATTGCATACTTTTAGGCGTTTTCCGCGTAATTCTTGAAATTTAACTATTCGTTATTTATATAAATATTGCATTGTTAAGAATTTTACAAGCATATTCGGACTCAGGGAGCTCAAATTTACCATATAGAGTTGTTTTGAAAACTAACAATAATGGCATTGACAAGTGATCAATTTCACCCCGAAATAAGATCCTCTGATTTTTTATTTTAGAGGAATTTGTTAACACTAAAATGACATTTGTTAGAAAATTTCGGTACATAAGTCGTTGAGGCTCACCTGCGTACTTGTTTTCCTGCATTTAGTTGTTTGGCATTGTGAACATTATAGAAATCAGACAAGAAAAACCGTGAAAAGTGATCAATTTCACCCGAAATTACGGTATGAAATAATTTGATTAGTACGATTCTTGAGGAATCTAAGCAAACCGATTATTCAGAAGGACGAGTAAGTCGTAAGCCGTTTCAGTCACTGTCAAAAGTTGATTATGGGGCTCTGCATAAAAATCTTTCTCTTTCTTTCACCCCTTCACAAAAATTGTAAACAACAAGGCCAGTAAACGTCAAAATCCCATGCAAAAACAAAACAGTGCAGAGCCCCATTATAAATTTTGCACCTTATCGGACACGACGATTTGTAATACGTTACACGTTATTATTATTTACCGTTAAATAGCCATCAAAACTTTACACGCCAGATGATTGATATACTCAATCCACATCTCTGTGCAGATTTTCAAAAAAAAAAAATCCTTAAACGAAATTTTAAGTACCGCCCTTCAAAAGACGTAACTGTCAAAAACGTTGATGTTTTATTCATTAACAATGTATTTCGATACCGGAAGCCGGGTTGGAATGCTTTCAATTACTTAAAATCATTCAGCTTTACAAGAACTAACCATATATAAATGATTATTTGCAGGCTCGAGTGCTATTTATAAGGCATTACGGAGCCGATTTAATTTTGTAATTACTTACACACTTCATTAATAAACATAACATTCGCAATAGTTCGAAGATCACAAGTTTTGAGGACTGTCAAGGGAGGTTTCACCATGATTTTATTGACAAATCAAAAAATAATTTTAGATTTAACTCAGGTTGTTCAACATTATAAATATGGTTCACGGGAATTAGAATATTTGTAGCTCATTACATATTTTTGTCGCATACGAAAATCGAGCCGATTTTTTCTGAGACTCCAACACGTTAATGGACGATTCTGAACTGTCCTTAAAAGGATGTACCAAACTAGGCAACTGATTAGCCATCAACGCCCATCGGCATAGTCGGATAACTTGTTTAACGTATTTTTTTGTCCTGGCTGAAGCGGGAATCGAAACTACATGGTGTTGTGAAATGTCTGACGACACTAATCACACGCCCACGAACATCATTAGTGTCTTTGAGTTGAATGTTGATACACTTACAGTACCGGACATAATAAATTGATTTTATAAATATTTTGAAAAAATCAGTTTTTCTGATAAATATTATTCTTTAAACTTGTATGTCTTATCAAATTGAACATTTTAGTGCAAGGGAGCATATCTCTAAGTTTTTCCTTTTAACAATTTTTTAGAATAATTTTCTTTTGCAAAAAATGCAGTTTTGTGATAATTTAAAAGCTTGTTTTTGAGAAACTCTGACTTTCGAGCTTAGAAAATTTGATGGTGCTTTCAAGCAGTGGTGAAAATTGCAGAGCAATCTCTGAGCAAAAATTAATCTAAGCACCCGAGATCCAATCCTCCAAGATTTGCCCGAATTTATTTGCAAATAAGGGAGGGACAAACTTTGAACGTAAAGAGTCTGGTATACCATGGATATTTTGCTTATTGAACAGATCAAAAATTACAGAGGGACAGTCGAAGTTTAGGAAATTGCCATGATTGGTGTTGACCGAAGATGGGCAGATCTCCAGCTACATGCCTCCAGTAGTACACACTCATGAAACGAGTTTGAGGATTGTGTTCGAGCAGCTTTTCGAAGTACAGTCGCCTCTCCACATCTCGATATCGAAGGGACCATCGAGATAGGGAGAGATCGAGACAAAGAACAAATTTTTGATGAATACTTGATTGAAAAACACTCCGTTGCCAAGAAAGTAATACACAAACAGACGTCATTTAGCGCTTCTAATTTGTTTTGAAACCCAAAACTTTGGTCTAGTAACCTTCGATATTGGTCATATCGACATACGGAGAGAAAATTGAGAATGAAAAATCAACATAAACACATCGAAATATGGAGATATCGAGATATGGAGGATATCGAGATATGGAGAGTGATAATTAGGGATAATGGAAATTCGCAATTTCGCGGAAACCGCAAAATCCGCGAAATTTGGCTTTTGCCGCAAAATTCAGGAAATCCCGCGAAATACCGCGAAATAAGTTTAATTTAATGAATTTATATGAAAACCAGTGTTGATAGACTCACACTCAAAATCTCAATCAATACGCTCTCCCGTGAGAGCAAACTCATTAGAGATCTGCTTCGCAAATCTCACGCTTGAGATTTTGACGCAAAATCAACTCAATCGACTCAAACCGTGAAAAAATGATTCAGTCGCAAAACCCAGCAAAAACTCGTGAAACCCGAATGTTGTTGTTTATATTGGAAAGGATAACTATAATTTTACCAGACTAACAAGAAATTATTACCGTGTGTGAGTAAATTGTGGGAATACGAGACAATGAGTTAAAAAAGTGAGCCAACTCATCCATGATTTTTTGACTGCTGAGTTGCATGATTGACAACTCACGCATGAAAAATCTCAAACGTGAGTTGTGAGAAATTGAGTTTTTCACAACACTGATGAAAACCACAGTCAATTACAGTTTTTTTTGCTTATGAAAATGGTTTATTCATCTTAAAGTGGAACTTCCATCAAAAAATTTATAACCATTTAGTTTAACTAGGATGTCAGTCTGGCTTATTACTTTCGTTCTAAATTTTGCATTGCCACTCTGATATCAACTTTATTATCTTAATTTGTGAAATAAATACTTTATTCAATGAAATTTTCACATATAAAGGCTATTTTCACTGAAAATGTGTATTTTTGTGTGAAATATGGTCAACATTATGAGACCGCGACAAAGCCGCGAAATTTTGAATTTATCGTTTTGGTCAAACGCGAAATTTCAATAATTTTTCCGCGAATTTCCATTGTCCCTAGTGATAATGTATGCAGACTGAAGGGACTTATGAAATGATCGATATAGGGAGAGATATCGAGATGTAGAACATCGAGATGTGGAGAGTCGACTGTATTCAATAACCAATGGATTCAGAACCTCACAACGAATGAGGAACCTGAGTGTTAACTGAGCGAAACGATCTGAAATATCCATGTCTGAACGAAGTGAATCAAATTTTAAGCAATTTCTCCTGGTGCTCAATTTTTTTTTAACAAGTTCTTTCAATTTTGTAGAAGTGAAATATTTGAAGTTCTCTGTCAATGCTAATTGCTCTTAAGGGAACAAAGTTGCAGCAGACGGATTTTACGCCAACTCGACACGCGATTGGCAGCACCCCTTCAGAATTCAATGAAACTTTCTGGATGTCAAAAGTATGTGAAACTAAGATACTTTGCATACTTTGTTTTTTCAAAATCGATCTAGACTAACATTTGGAAAGGGTCAATTTTTTTTTACTTTTTTTTATAAACCCGTATAACTCAAAAACGGTAAGACCTACAAAAAAGTGTTGTATGGGAGACTGTCGTGAAATTTCCTGACGTTTTAGAGAAAAATATTAAAAAAATAAAAACACATTTTCTACACTGAAAAAAAAATATTCAAAACTTTAAAGTCGATATAAAAAACGGCCACTTCAGATTTTGATCAAAAAGTTTCGTAATTAAATTTACTAAAAGTCGCCCATACATTGCAAATTGGGCATATTTTAGAGAAAAAAGTTTTTCTAACATCGCATTTTTTAAGTCCAAAATTGAATTTTTTTTTCAAAGATTTTGTTTTAAACCGTCAAATATGATCGTGTTTTCAAGTGATAAATGAGTTTGAATCAGAAAATAGATTGTATTTTTTATTGAGAATAGTTAAAAAACGGAATTATACAGTGATTATGTTTTATAAATGAAGGCAATTAATGGACTTCGCCTCTGCCTATGAGGAAATCAACTCCGTCTAACAATCCGACGGATTTTTATGATTCTAAAGGTATCAAAACAGTATTGCAAACATTGAAAAGTTACAACCTTATCCATATCCCATTAAATTCTCTTCTAGAAAAAGTTTTGTGAAAAATAACTTACTAAACGTACCTGCGTTAAACGCCAGATGAATAAGAAATAATGAATATGTTTGTATTGTTATCTACCTAAAAAAAAAGTTGATAAGCTCATAACTCATGATTTTATTTGCAAATAACAGTCTTCTTTTTCACGAAACAAAAAAGACTCCTTAAAACAAGGTTAAATACTGGTAATTAGCGACTTTTCTGAAAATTATAACGCTGCTCAAGGATATCACTGGAATAATTCCCAATTCTAAATTTATCATAAAAAAGATAATAAATTGGAAAATGTTAGTTTTATTATAATACTAGTGGTCCCGGCAAACTTCGTCTTGCCATCAAGTAGGCTGTTGGAAAACGCTTTTGATCGTCCCATATAAAATGACAGTTTCGTTCGCGCTCGTTTTTTCAACTTTCCCGGTGAATATCCTGGGATTTTTATACACACAAACACGTCGGAACCCTTGACGAACAACATTGAGAAAGAATCATTCAAACCCATTGACCCGTTCGTAAGCCATTTCGTGACATACAAACACCATTCCATTTTTATTTATAGAGATATCAGACCCATGACACAATAGCTGACGGGGTTGGTGGTCTGATGGCTACCGCTTCTGCTTCATATGCAGAAGGTCATGGGTTCAATCCCAGGCCCGTCCCTTTCCTCGTACTTTGTAGTTGTATATTTCTCACTTGCTTCTATCTTCCATTCTAAATATATCACACTCAAACTATTCGTTCATAGCAAACGCTAGAACCAGAGACGGACAAGAAACCGTTTCCCTAACGCTTCCTACTTCCACGCGCACGCCTTTCTTACGCCTGATACATAGGCAGTCTGCTAACCACAAAAGCAAACCTCTCTGCCATGCCTTTCCCCCAATCCATACACTCCCGCATGAACTGACGTGGATGCAGTGGAATATACGGTCTACGTGGGAGTCAGTTCAATGCATCATCTATTCCTCCCCCTTCCCCTCATTGGTCTGCATTCTGACGTGGCAGGTGCCATTGTTGCCTAAAAATAGAAGATCACCAGCACTTATACACTGAGGATGCCTGTTAGTCCCAAGCAGTCATTCGGTTGGTTCCTTGTGTAAGTGCAGCTGATCTGGCGATACTGGAGTGCATCCACGGGCGACCAATCAAGCTCAAGCTCAATCTCAGACCCATGACACAATAGCAGTTCAGCTATTTATTTCAAAATTGATAAATTTTGTTAAACAAATCGAAAGTTATTTTTAAGTCAGATGGAGCTGCAGCTCATTATAAAAATAGAAAAAAATTGCCAGCTTATGTAATTTCAAGAAAATACATGGATTGGAAGCAGAGTGGCACTTTTTTGCCACATCCCACGGCAAAGGCCCCTGTGACGCTATTGGTGGCACTCTCAAGCGAATGGCAAAAAAAGCAAGTCTTGCAAAATACTATGGAAACACAATCGCAACTCCGCGAGAACTATTCGACTGGGCAGTGAAACAAACTGATACATGTATCACCAAATTAAATTTCTGTTATATATCTAATGAACAATATGTTAAAATGTCAGAGGAATTGGTGGAATTGTTTGATATGGTTAAAACTGTCCCTGGTACCCAAAAATATCATTGTTTTATGCCTACTAGTGGTACACAAATTGCAGCCAAACGGTATACCAATTCAGAGGATGAACCAAAAATATTCAATTTATTCAGTAAAGCCCAAAAATAATGTAAATATTCATGTGCAGATACTACGTTTTAGGATATAAAGCAATAATAAAAATAAAAACAAACCACGACTTTTTTCATAAGCATAATATTTCCAGACACCTGTTAAGATTGGCTTTGACCAAATAAGAAATTAAATATTATTGTGATATCTTTCCAACCATAAAAAACCCATCGGATTTTAGAAGGAGTTGATTTTCTCATAAGCGGTATGGTGCGAGATCAATTGAATTTAATTTAAAAAAAAAACTGTATAATTCCGTTTTATTTCTTTTAACTACTCCCAATAAAACAAATATAATCTATTTTGTGATTAAAACTCATTTATCACTTGAAAATATGATCATACTAGACGATTTGAAGCAAAATAAAAATTAAATAAAAAGTTCATTTTGGACTTAAAAGTTAGAAAAACTTTTTTTCTCTAAAATATGCCCAATTTGCAATGTATGGACGACTGTTAGTGAATTTAATTACGAAACTTTTTGCTTAAGGATGATCACAATCAGAAGTGGCCGTTTTATTAAATCTACTTTAAAGTTTTGAATATTTTTTTTTTCAGTGTAGAAAATGTGTTCTTATTTTTTCAATATTTTTTTCTCAAACTTCAGGAAATTTCACGACAGTCCCCCATATGCCCAATATGCCCAATTTTCAATGTATGGACGACTTTTAGTAAATTTAATTTCGTAACTTTTTGCTTAAGGATGATCAAAATCTGAAATGGCCGTTTTTTTTAAATCGACTTTGAAGTTTTGAATATTTTTTTTTTCAGTGTAGAAAATGTGTTTTTATTTTTTTAATACTTTTTACTAAAACGTCAGGAAATTTCACGACAGTCCCTCATACAACACTTTTTTGTAGGTCTTAACGTTTTCGAGTTATACGGGTTTATAAAAAAAGATAAAAAAACTTGGACCCTTTCCAAACGTTAGTCTACATCTATTTTGAAAAAAAAAAACAAAGTATGCAAAGTATCTTAGTTTCACATAGTCTTCACACCCAGAAAGTTTCATTGAATTCTGAAGGGCTGCTGCCAATCCCTTTGTCGAGTTGGCGTGAAATCCGTCAGCATCTAAAGTTGAGCATTTTGTATGATAACCGGCTTGCATGTTCTTAAAATCAATGATTTTAGAATTTCAGAGAGTTTCTATTTATAAAACTCGCTCACCTGTAAACTCTTGTTTTATTTGCTATATCATGGTTTTCTGCCAGATGACCCCCATCTCCCCTCTCTCCACACGGGTCACGTTATTTACGAATGATTCCTTTGCTGGACAGAGCTTTTGAAGCAACGGGCGATTTGCAGAGACTGAAGTCTCTATTGGTCTATTGTTTGATAACATTTTCGCCCTGCGGTTGCCTTGTTAACGCGAAACAGCCGAACGAATTGCAGTTGTTCGCGGGAAGGTGAAGGTCAAACAGGTACCGCAGTGTTCGGGTCCTGGGTTCAGATGGTCGTCGCTTGATTTTTTTTTAACTTGAGAGTTAGTCTTTCAAAAGAGCACTCCGTTCTGAGTGTAGATAACGTGATTTTGTATGATGGCGAAGAAAGTACTGCTGTTGAGTCTCTACTCGGCGGTGTTGTCCACGTGGATCGGGTTCGGATATGTGCAGTGTAAACTACCCACTTCAAGGTCTGAAATTCCCAATTTTGATTATACGGTTGCACAACAGCCAGATCAAAGCGGTTAGTATCAGTTTAATGTCATTAGATAAATTTCTACAAATTATAATATCACTCTACTCTTCAATGCCCACAGACGCATGCGAACAAAATGAAGTCTGTATGGCGCCAATTGAATGCATCTTGGACGCCAAAAAGAAAGCCATCTTGAAGCCATGTTCAACTGTGCCCAGCGTCGATGGCATTTGCTGCCCGTCCAGCGAGCATAATGGAACTAGTAGCCGTGTTCAGCAAAGCTCCGAAGAACATGCCGCTGATCACTTGGTACTGCAAGCTATTCACGAAGGTCGTCGCGAGTACGACGAGAAGCTTCGCCTTGAAGATGAACACCGCGCGGTAATGACTGCCAAAGAGAAACCGGAAGCCATGTTCCACCGTATGTTTCTTCCCGGCGGTTTGAAGACCCATGGTAAGGAAGTTGTCGATGCGGAAGAGCAAGCCAATGTTTACGGGCATGTTTTCGCCAGCCGAAAATACGCCGAGTTGACCAATATGACCTTGAAAGAGCGGCAAGGTGATAGGTTTGCGAGAATCCCCAGAGCAATTCGGAAACGCTGTTTGCCACCAGTACCTTGCAACCCACTCTCCCGCTACCGAACCATCGATGGTTCATGCAACAACCCGTTGCCGGACCGCACTAGTTGGGGTATGGAGGGTTATCCTTTTGACCGGGTTTTGGAGCCGGCGTATGAAGATGGCGTGTGGGCACCAAGGTAAGAAAATTAGTTTGTCTTTCTGACTATAGTCTAAAAGAGTATCAATGTTACAGAATCCATTCGGTGACCGGAAACTTGCTGCCCAGTGCCCGAGTAATCTCCGTAGCTCTTTTCCCAGATGAGTACAGACCGGATCCGCGCTTGAACATCTTGTTCATGCAGATGGGCCAGTTCATTTCGCATGACTTCACTCTCAGTCGCGGTTTTACAACGAAGCACGGGCAGGCCATAGAATGCTGTACTCCAAATTGTACGGCGCCGCTTTTTGGACCACATCGTCATTTTGCATGCTTCCCAATCGAAGTTCCTCCAAACGATCCGTTCTACTCCCGGTTCGGAGTCCGCTGTTTGAACTTGGTCCGCATTAGGCTAGCGCAAGGCCCTGAATGTCAACTAGGATATGCCAAGCAAGCCGACCTGGTGACCCACTTTCTCGATGCGTCAACTGTTTACGGTTCGACTAATGACGTAGCAGCAGAACTTCGAGCATTTCAGCAGGGTAGACTAAAGGACTCGTTTCCGAATGGAATAGAGCTGCTTCCATTCGCGAGAAATCGTACAGCTTGTGTTCCTTGGGCTCGGGTATGCTACGAAGGTGGCGACATCCGGACGAACCAGTTGCTTGGCTTAACCATGGTGCACACGTTGTTCATGAGGGAACACAACCGACTAGCTGTAGGCTTGAGTAAGATCAACCCTCACTGGGACGATGAACGGCTATACCAAGAGGCACGTAGGATTCTTATAGCAGAATACCAGAACGTTGTGTACAATGAGTTCTTGCCGATCTTGCTTGGTCATGAGAGGGTGCAACAATTAGGATTAGCAGATCCGTTTGATACGTACACAAATTACTATGATCCTAATCTTCGTCCGATGACGCTTGCTGAGGTTGGGGCTGCTGCCCATCGATACGGACATTCTCTTGTGGAAGGTTTCTTCAGGTTAGTGAGAGCTTTAGAAGGTGTTGGTTGTCCATTTATTAACTCTGATTTTCAGGTTCCTTACCCGGGAATCCCCACCGGAGGACGTATTCATCAAGGATATCTTCAACGATCCCTCCAAAACCCTCGAGCCGAACAGCTTCGACGTCATGATGTTCTCGTTCAATCAGCAGCCAATGGAACAAATGGATCGTTTCCTCACTTACGGTCTAACACGGTTCCTCTTCAAGGAGCGCAAACCATTCGGATCGGATCTGGCATCTCTCAACATTCAACGAGGTCGGGACTTTGCCGTCCGTCCATACAACGATTACCGCGAATGGGCCGGACTAGGTCGAATTACCGACTTTAACCAGTTAGGTGAAGTGGGTGCTCTTCTGGCGCAGGTTTACGAGTCTCCCGATGATGTAGATCTGTGGCCCGGAGGTGTGCTGGAACCTCCAGCGGAAGGTGCCGTAGTGGGTCCAACGTTTGTTGCTCTGTTGTCCGCTGGCTACACTCGTTACAAGCGTGCCGATCGATACTATTTCACCAACGGTCCTGAGGTAAATCCGGGGGCCTTCACTTTGCAACAACTCGGCGAGATAAGGCGTACAACGCTGGCTGGCATAATCTGCGCCAATGCGGATCATAAGGAAGATTTCTACCAGGCCCAGGAAGCTTTAAGGCAGTCCAGCGCAGATAATGTTCCCGTTCCTTGCACCCGCTATGACACCGTGAATTTAGGTCTGTGGCGAGAGGAAGGTTTTTAAATTTGTCGGCTTTAATGTGTAAATGTTCTCAATGATGTAACATTGTCTGAATAATTGTTCTGTTGTTGTGTTTCAAGTGTGTATTTTTGTGTGTGAAAATATGGTTTTCGTTGTTAAATGTTGAACTTGTAAAAAGTGTTGGATGAAAAAAAAAGTAAAATAAAATTTGCTTATCGAACGTTTGCTTACACATTTATCACTGATGAGAGAGAATCACCTTTGGTTTGAGGTGTGATCCATAGCATACTAACGCCTAACATTACTTGATCACTTTAATGTGCGAATTGCATATGCTGATTCATGAGCATGTTCGATCCAAATTTATTAGTAGGGAAATTTTCTTGGAAGTCTATTGGGAATTTTACCTGGTAGGATCTTACAAATCTGTGTTCAGTATTTTTTCATACATTTTACCATTTTTTTTTTCTAAAACTTTTCTAGAATTGGTCTAGAAACTTCTGCGATTCATTCAGCAATGTTTCTTTGAATCCAGATTTTTAATTTGTTGTCCTTCTTTTAGAATTTGTTCAAATTTTCCAAATATTTTAAAAATCTATTTTGAATAATTGTATTCGAAAAACAGCAAATTCGTCAAAGGTTTGTGTGTCAGGAAAATCTCTGAAATCTTTCCCAGATTTTTTTTCCTCGAAAATAACTAGTGTTATTTATGTATGGCTACAAATATTACTTTTTCACTTCAGAAGAATTTCAGGAATCGTTTCAACCCTCTGATACCCAAACATTTTGTATGATGTCCAGTAACAAATAATTCATTAGGCGCCGTCCACAAATTACGTAACGCTCTAGGGGGAGGGGGAGTAGGCCCAAGCGTTACGACACACACAAAATTTTGAAAATTTTCATACAAAAAGCGTTACGAAGGGGGATGAGGTGGTCGAAAAATTTTAGTTTTAGCGTTACGTAATAAATGGATGCCGCCTAAGAGGGATTTCTCCGTATAAAGGTTTAACGAATAACCATTCTGGCGATGTTTCGTGCATAAACGCTAGCGCCATGTGATGAGTAGCGAAACAAACTGTGTCCAAAATAGTGTTTTTACGAACATTTTCAGAAAATTCATATTTGAAAAATTGTCGCTGAAACCAGGCCACAATCGGCACACACTGTTAGAATTTAATTTTTTTGTCACTGATTGCTTGTATTTGCAAAAACTAGAGTGTGGTATTTTCGGTTTTCTCACGCCAGCTAGCTGAACAGTTTGCAAAAAAGCCCATTTTTTTTAAATAAATCTGGCATGTTGTCGACTATTTTTTTGGCCAGGCAACTGGTTAATGCAATAGGCCGGTAGTGCTCCAAGTCCTGCGCTGATTTGGTGTGTTTTGGAATCGGGACAACGAAACTTGTCTTCCAGTTGTGCGCACTGAAAACATCTCTTCGTATTTTATCCAAAATCCATTTCGTAAAACAAGATTTCGTACATATAACGCTATTTCCATTTACTGTATGAATTATTTGTACTTGACAGGATTTCGCGATTCAGCGACTTTACGCGATTCAGTGACTTTACGAAATAATCGTAAGATGTACGATATACAATTTGTAGATGTGCGTTATCGTGTTGTTCGTATTACGAATTGTTTAGTACAGGTCGGACTCGATTATCCGTTTTTTTTTTTGTATGCTGGTCAAAAAATTCGTTTTCTTGTAAAGACCCCTGCTGTTCCTAGAAATAATTTCTGGCTACACCACCGCATCATATAAATGAAACAACAAAAAAAGATAATATTTAAGTTCTTTTATCGAAGATTCCAATTTTTTTCTTAGTGATTCGATTATCCGGAGGATTCGATTATCCGGAGTGAAAAAAAAATCGATACTCCGGATAATCGAGTCCGACCTGTATTACGAAACTGATCGTTTGATCAAGATCACCTCTTCATCTCCATGGTAGTCATGGGTAGAAGTTTCGTTAGTGGAGAGGAATCATAGTTGCATGATCAACATTCACCTTGGTGAGTGAAGTGATTCACACAACCTCAGTTCAATAAATCACCTATCAGTACTAAAATGGGCAAAACGGCTCATTTTAGTGAACGGATCCGATCCGAATCACTCATTTTACTGAACCGGATGTTCTCAACGGTTCAGTGGCTCAGCTGCTCGCAATGGAAGAGCGAACAAAACCGAGCGAACGGGAAAAAGAGCGGTTCACTAACTGTTACGCGACATGCGTCGTATTTTTCGTATTATACATCCGACAAAAATAAGGGCAATCATTTTTTTTGACGTTAACTACGTCTTACGGCAATATACTGGGTGTCAATTGAAAATCTAAAATGTTGAGACCGTCACGAATTTATGTAAGATTTTGTATACTAATAACTCAGCCATTTATCGGTAGATTCCCGACTAGAGGCTTGTAACAAAAATATAATAAAATTTTATCAGAATAGGATATGCATATCATATTAAGATATAATTTTGTTAGGCTCCGTTATCCATAGAACATAATAAAACAGAAATATAACATAATGTGTTTTATTTCCCTTTAAGAAATTTTTATGTTCATTTTTAAATACTTTTTAACAAAATAAATAGATAGTTATATGCATTTCAATAATATACAATATTATCGTATATCAAACAGTATTATAATGTTGATACTTTGTATCAAATATTATAACTTGGTTTGTTATGTTTTTGATAGAATTAAAACACATTTTGTTATATTTATGTTACTATTCATACACTTTTTGTTATAATTTTAGGTATTTTAACAACATCCTGCATCAAGTTTGTAACAACCTATGTTCGAAAAAAACTTATATGTAACATAATAACATATGCTGATATAATTTCGTTATGTACCCTTAGTCGGGTTTTCAATATTTTCCTACCAATCGGTCGGAAATTTATACAACATTTTACTCAAATGGAGAAAACTTTTGATTTTTGACGATGGACTGTCGAAAATTGGGAAAATGTCGACCCCTTTCTTACGCAACGAAACCCACGATTCTTTTGGGCTGGCAAATGCACTATAAAAGCAGACCAATTTCTGCTTCTTCGCGCATTCTTCTTTTGACGTTAACTACATCTTACGGCAATATACTGGGTGTCAATTTAAAATCTAAAATGTTGAGACCGTCACGATATTATGTTAGAGTTTGAACTAAAAGAAGGCTCCCAAGTAATATTTTTAGTTTTTTCATTTACTACAAGCTGTTGTTACCACCATATCGTTAAAACTCATATTAAAACTTATTAGTCTTACCTTAAAAAACCTTTGATAAAACGCCGTTAAGACCGAAAAGGCCCACACTACAGGAGGTTGTTAAGACTATACCTTAAAAACTCTCTCTCTCTCTCTCTCTCTCTCTCTCTCTCTCTCTCTCTCTCTCTCTCTCTCTCTCTCTCTCTCTCTCTCTCTCTCTCTCTCTCTCTCTCTCTCTCTCTCTCTCTCTCTCTCTCTCTCTCTCTCTCTCTCTCTCTCTCTCTCTCTCTCTCTCTCTCTCTCTCTCTCTCTCTCTCTCTCTCTCTCTCTCTCTCTCTCTCTCTCTCTCTCTCTCTCTCTCTCTCTCTCTCTCTCTCTCTCTCTCTCTCTCTCTCTCTCTCTCTCTCTCTCTCTCTCTCTCTCTCTCTCTCTCTCTCTCTCTCTCTCTCTCTCTCTCTCTCTCTCTCTCTCTCTCTCTCTCTCTCTCTCTCTCTCTCTCTCTCTCTCTCTCTCTCTCTCTCTCTCTCTCTCTCTCTCTCTCTCTCTCTCTCTCTCTCTCTCTCTCTCTCTCTCTCTCTCTCTCTCTCTCTCTCTCTCTCTCTCTCTCTCTCTCTCTCTCTCTCTCTCTCTCTCTCTCTCTCTCTCTCTCTCTCTCTCTCTCTCTCTCTCTCTCTCTCTCTCTCTCTCTCTCTCTCTCTCTCTCTCTCTCTCTCTCTCTCTCTCTCTCTCTCTCTCTCTCTCTCTCTCTCTCTCTCTCTCTCTCTCTCTCTCTCTCTCTCTCTCTCTCTCTCTCTCTCTCTCTCTCTCTCTCTCTCTCTCTCTCTCTCTCTCTCTCTCTCTCTCTCTCTCTCTCTCTCTCTCTCTCTCTCTCTCTCTCTCTCTCTCTTCCCGCGGTGGTGTTTTGTTCTTGCCGGTGGTCCATTTTGCCGTGTTCCTAAGTCGTTTGAGGCTAGCTGCCTACGAAAAGGGTCAGTTTGTCTCAGTCACCATCTGATACTGACGGAGTATGGATGCGCTCCCCAAAGCCAAAGCACGGTCCTCCGTGCGGCGTCTTCTGGTGGCTGGACTGGTTTTTTTTGTGGAGGGGCTGGGAATTGAACCCATGACCTTAAGGTTATTGTTTTAGAATGGTAAAAATCTGGTAAAAGCAAGGTGCCCCGATAGACCGTTATTATGTAAAAAAAATTGTTCATCAAATCTGAGTACAGGGTTCGATTTGAGGTCATACTGGAACTCTGGGCCAATTAAAAAAAAAACCCTAGGAGGAACCGCGAGAAATCTTGATTTGAACTTTTTGATTAAAATGTTAATAGAATCCATATTAAAATTACGCAATAGCTTAGAAAAACCCTACAAAAAACGCTATAATTGTTTTCGTTGTTATAATTAGAAATATATACAACTGATCGAACTTTCCAGAGTGGCACAAGTATGTTTTTCCACAGTTTTAAACCAGTAATATAATTGATGGTTGTACTCTATGTTAAACTGATTGAAAGGTAAAACTAATAAATTAAGTATTACCAATGTGGTTATTTTGTAAAAAAAAATGAAGCGAGAATAAATGTAGCACAATAATAATTAGAAGATAAGCCATGTGATTACTGTTAAAGTCGATAGAAGCAAGTATCAACCATTTGTTTCAAATCTGGAATGAATTGGTTGCTCTGCGTGAGCGTATCGTCAATATCAGAATGAACATACGCGGACGCTGACCTTCACCTGTGCTTCTTTTTCTTCCGCCATACGCACTAAATGACAAGCTCACTGAAGTTTTCCGTATTCGCTTGATAGTCTTCGCTCCTGTTCTTAAATAAATGTACTCACAGAGCCAAGAATCAACGTTTTATATAGGGCAAATTGACAATGATGTTTCATTTGGGCATGCTTGCATTCATCGTTGCTCTCTTTGCATTATTATAGAAAAATGATTTTCTTTTCGTGTTGAACGATGCGGAGTTGTTTTGGAGTAGTCAGATGAGCCTGTACACTTGATTCTGTTTTTGCACGGATTTTTTTACACGGCCATGAAAAAAAGTTTTCATACATTTTTTTTCGCCAAAAACTTATTTTTGAATGAAACGTAGAGAAATAGTGTTACTTTTTTTGCACGGTTTTTGAAATTTTGAACTGAAACCTTTTTGTTTTGCATGGTACGCATCTGCCAACCAAAACAGAATCGGCTGTATCAAGCTACAGTGTAGTAAAGCTGCGGGCCCCTTAGCTTGTTACGTAATCCATAATAGGTGATATTTGCAGCCAGAACACGTGTTTTTCCTACACGGGACATCATTATCACACGTCAAAAGTATTCTATGGCTCTTCAACAACTTCAACTACATCCTCATCAAGCACTGCCAACACAACTGAACTTGCTTCTTTCTCTACTTGCAACCATATACGTTAGGGTAAGGTAAATGGTATTACAAGCTTATCCTAGTTGTTTCTCTTTATGAATTCAAAACCCTGCTCTACTGCACTGAGATCGATTCCAATGAAGTCATCGTCTGCAAAATCAAAGAGTATATGCGACAAAACGCAATGTTGAACAATAAATTCGGAAACTCATCTTCTTTAATGTTAATGTACAGGAGTCTATGTCAGCACCAGTGTTGATAGACTCACACTCAAAATCTCAATCAATACGCTCTCCCGTGAGAGCAAACTCATAAGAGATCTGCTTCGCAAATCTCACGCTTGAGATTTTGACGCAAAATCAACTCAATCAACTCAAACCGTAAAAAATGATTCAGTCGCAAAACCCGGCAAAAACTCGTGAAACCTCAAAGTTGTTGTTTACGTTAGAAAGGATTAACATAATTTTACTAGACTAACAAGAAATTATTGCCGTGTGTGAGTAAACTGTGGAAATACGAGACAATGAGTTAAAACGGTAAGCCAACTCATCCATGATTTTTTGACTGCTGAGTTGCATGATTGACAACTCACGCATGAAAAATCTCAAGCGTGAGTTGTGAGAAATTGAGTTTTTCACAACACTGGTCAGCACTTACAGTGACGAACTGTTCATATTTTGTTAAATCAACTGATTTGAGTAACTTTCCCCACCGTTGCCATGATAACAATACGTTTCATAGTATATTGTACATTTGAAATTAAAGCATGAAACGAGCTCACCAAATTGATCGTCCATCCTTAATTGATTAGCTGCAGCTACTTCAATCAGCATGCTTATTTCACAAGAGCAAACAAATCGCTCTGGCGACGTAAAAACCTGAACTCAAGTGCACTCAGAACGCTTGCAACTAAAACGAGAAAAAAAATTCGGCAACATGACGACGTAAAAAAATGGTTTTCCTGGTTAAGATGAAACGATTGAAGACTTCGTTCAGCACAAATCTAGAGTACCGAACAGCGGTTCAAGTTGAAAATCTGATTGATTGGTCACCACCAGATCACTCGCTGATTTGATCATGCCCTCAGCCCGATCCACCGTTTGAACGCCATCTTGAATTTCGTCAGCAAAAAACGTTTTTTCACCATTAGCACACTGCTCGTTTTGGATTCTGTGAACACCATCAGAAAGATAAGAAAAAACTGATTAATATAGGCTACAAAAACATAGTGAGCAGTGGTATTTACCCTATGAAATAAACGATTTAAAAAACAATGTACTACGATTTAGACGTGTATGGTGAGTGCAATCAATGTGGAAATCAATTTTCGTACATAAAAAAAAACAAGTTTTAAATCGTTGCTGTTTTTTGAAGTCAGGAAAAGAAAAAGATTATTATTTTAAATTGAAAGTTCTGGCGGCCATCTTGAATTTTGACGCCATTTTGATTTTAAGTAGTAGAATGAGTTTTTCACCTTGTTAGCATTCAACATGTTTAATTTCGAAGCTACCGTCAGGGATGGGGTGCGATTTAAATCTCTTTCGGTGCTGCGAGATAGCACCTTAAATTCGAAGGAGACGTGCACGAGTTTTTTTTTTCTGGACTGCACCTGGCAGTGCTAACTCGTAATGTGCTTTGGGATGCGTGGTATCGAGTTGTTTTATTTTCACTCTTTGCGTTTCGTACACGCGTTTATAAATTCACCTTAATTCATTTCATTAATATGTGACTGCCAAAACACTTAAACATGATGAACATAATTCATCACATCTATATGTCTCTGACTTTACCAAATATATTGAGTTCCTAAACTATAAGTTTTTGCAAAGCACATACCGTTTTGTCTTAAATTCCGAACAGACTCATATCCCGAACAGTCGAGTTTTGTATGGTGATTTGGTTGAAATGTTTCGCTGGAATATGTCACCAAATAACATGGAAATGGCAGTCACTTGCAATTCAATTTAAACGCCTCCTATATAATTTATACCTCAGGAGTAGCGATGATTCTCTAGTTTGAGACCAATAGAACAAGCTAAGATAAATTTATTTGCGAAATTATTCATTTGAATACAATTTATTCGGGCTGTTCGGAATTTAAATCAAGGTGTTCGGAATATTAGACAGAATGAGCACAGTGTTCGGCATTTGAATCAAAATGTTGTTCCATACTTTTACGTAAAAACAATACTAAAACTAATTAGATCAACATTATTATCGGTACACCCAACAGCTAACAGTTAGACTTTGCGAAGAAATTAAAATTTTCACAAATATCAGCCAATTTATGCCAATTAGATGCATTTGAAGCCACTGTCGGCCTTAAGTGTTCGGAATATGAGTCAAAACGGTACTTTGTTGAAAATATTCTAGAGTGAATTTTTGTGCTTTCACGAAAGAGACTGAAAAAGTAGAGATTGTGTTTTGCTTTGTCTCGCATAAAAACAAATTTGCTTTGTGCACCTTGCTTGGAGTTTACTCGCAAAGAATGGGAGAGGCACAATCAATTGGCTTCACGTTTTTGGCACAGCACTGAGTTTTCAGACATTCCCTGGCTATCGTAACGCTTTCTCTTCTTCGTTTTTGCTGGGGTTACGTCATTATTGGAACAGAGCCTGCTTCTCAGCTTGATTAGTTATAAAAACAGGTCATTAAATATATTAAATAAATAATATAAGAATAAAGGAATCTGATTTTTTTTTAAACGGAGGACTCATAATTCAACATGATGAGCGCTTAGATGTTAAATAAAAATCATTCAACTGCCTAAACCCAAGATGGCGTTAAATACCAAGTAGATATAGGCTCTATTATAGAGCCTATATCTACTACAATGACCACCAGATTTTTCAACTTAAAAATTATACTCCTGAAAATTTTCATTGCGTCCACATTGGGACAAAGCCTGTTTCTCTGCTGTTCAATTTCGCTATTGTCACATGTATGTTGAGTGGCGCTCAAAACGATACTTTATGGCCGAGAAAATCTAATTCTCACTTTAAATTACTGCACTTTTGGGAATGTTCTATATTAAACCTACATATATCACCACAAGGCTTACTAGTATCGTAGCGCGCAATCTATGAACTTCATTTAATGAACAATAATGCAAATGGTTAAATTTTGTTTTGTTTATATCAATGGTTCTAGACGGTTTTCATTTAATAAATTTAATTATTCGTAATTCCTGAATTCAAAGAAATGTCGAAGAAGCATTCTGTTATCAAAAACATTTTTATTCCTTATTAAGCTGATAAACAGGTTTGGTTCCAGTAGGGACGTAACGCCAGGGAAAAGAAGAATGAGAAAAAGAAGAATAGTACGCGTAAATGATTTTAGTAGTAGCCTCGAAATTCAACATGTTGAGTGCTAACTAGATGAAAAACTCATTTTACTCCTTGCAATCAAGATGCCGTCAAAATTCAAGATGGCTGCCAGATTTTTTTACTTAAGTTATTAAATTATTCTTCACTCGACTCAAAAAGAACCAATTGAAAACTTGTTTCTTTGTTGTACAAAAAATGATGTTTTCATTGATTGCTGTCGCCATATACGTCAAAATCGTAGATGGTAATATCCGAATTCAAAACTAGTGGTGTGCTGATGGTGAAAAAAAAATCAAAATGGCCGCCAAAAATTATTTGCCTTCAAATGAAAGCTATATCTTTTCTTTATATGATGCCACTAAGTTTGCTATGTGTTTCAAGGGAAATATGAGACATATTACGCGAAGAAATACTCATGATTTATCAAAAAATGGGTTTATTCGCAAACTGTTTAGCTAGTTGGCGTAAGAGGGGCAAACTGGAACGACCACCCTTTAGCTTTAGCATTTTCTAATGATCAGTGACATACAATTGAATTCTAACGATGTGTACCGATGGCGACCTGGCTTCTGAAAGAATTGATCAATAATGTCTTGGCGTGATTTCAAGAACAAAAAGGTAATATTGTAAAAAAAAAAACAAAATTTTCTTTTTGTTCTTAAAATTACGTCAAGACTTTATTCATTTTTTTTACATAAAATCTTTCCAACAGTTTTTTTTCCAAGGGGGTTCCTCCTGAATAACTAAAAATGTTCTCTCAGATATGCTGCTAACATTGTTGAAGGAATTTCTCCAGAAGCTTCTTATTTTGTTAACAAAGTTTATCAACAAACAACAAAAACTTCTTGTGGGTTGTCAGTCAACTACTTTTAGACTAATCAAGTCAGATTGGTGAATAGCGATGAACATTGTAGAACGTGAAAATGAAACTAATAATTCTCGATACAAATATAAGTTTTGACAACACTTGCTGAAATTATGCTGAAATTTTCTTTTCCTATTTTTTTATTTTTAAGAATTAAATGATAATAATTTATAATAAAATATTTAGATTTCATTTTTACTCTATGTATTGCAATGCACTATGGTCCAGAAAGCTGTTTTACGCGGAAAGATGCATTTTGAGCTTTAGAATGAAACATTAGACGAAAACGGTCTTTTACAAAGCTGTTTGTATTAGCTAAGCCCTTTGTTTAGTGTCATTAAAAATTAGCGTGGAGCACATTTTCATAGATACTGTGTAACTAACTTTCTTATTTGAAGAAATTATATTATACATGCTTTATCAAAGTTGTAGACCATTGAATTCCAAGCAACTTTGCCAAAAAAAGTTTTTTTGTATCTCTTAAATTGATCCTACAGTGAAATAGGGTGGCCCGAACAAAATTGGTTTTCTGACTCTAGCGTTTTCAATTCAAATATCTCTTAAAAGTAGTCTATGAAACACTTTTAGAGCTTTGAAAAATGCGTAATTTGGTGAGTGAAGAAACTCGCTATCTCCTTTCGTTTGGAAGTTATTGTTGTTTTTCTCACAAAAACATGCCTACTTTGATTGTGAATATCTTTGATTGGCGCAAAAATAATAAAAATCTTTTGACGGCATTTTGTAACCGTTCGTAAAACTTTACTAGAGATTATTAGCAAACTCGGTGGCTTAAGCGCCACTCTCAATGAGAGACCACCAGTCGTGTTCAGATTTGCCCGACGTTTAGAGACTTTTTCTCTCTGGGAGAGTTTTGAACGGTTCTTGGTAAACAACACTAGAAAATCCAACGCAAGAATGACTTTTACTCCTCCACAGCCTTAAAGTTTTAGGGAATTCAGAAGAGGATGCTTACTCAAAAGAGCTAATAAACGGAACGAAACGTAATGTAAGTTAGCGAGTAGTTTTATTTAAGCATAGTTAAACGTAACGGAAAAAGTAACTAGTCTTTCTTCAAAATTTTTATTTTAGGAATCGAATTCACCATTCATTCGGGTTGGACAAAGGAAAACCGTACGGAATGGAAAAAGAGCAAACATGGCCATGCAAAATAAGCTCTTGACGTACCTGCGCAGGATTTTGGCGTTGACTCGATGAAGGCTCGTAGACGGGAACCGAAATGTCGACTCCGCAGACTCGATGGGATGGCGACGATCGACCTCAGCGATGGCGGTAACGAGATGGCGACCACCGGCGTGTCCGTGCTGCAAATTGGCGGGCAGCGATGAATTGACCCGCGTGCAAAATGGTCGAAATAACGTTGCGGAGGGAGTGGCGGCTGGAACGGAAGCTTCCGATTTCGGATCTCGAGAGTGAGACGGCGATTTCGCCTATTAAAGCCTGTCCACGATAAATTTCGGACACGGATGGCGGGTGTACCACAGAAAGTTCGAGAATTTTACAGAAAGAAGGATATACATCCTTGTCAACTGTTTATTTTGTAGATATAACTCTTTTATTCTGAAATAAACAATTGTTTTTGTTGAATTATGAGTAACTTTTTTTTGCTGCCATTATTTGGGTGTCCGAAATTTAACGTGGACAGGCTTTAATACCCGGAACGATCCGCTCCTGCCAATAGAGGAACACGTACCCAGCGACCCGGCTTCGCGTACCTGTCCGCTAATCCGAGCGGGGAGTAATGTCGCCCTATCTTTGGGTTAGGATCGAGGTTCGCGGCGTGCAATTGGCGTCACGCTTCAACGAACCGAACTCTCGGAAATGGGTCCACCAGAGATGACGTAATGGGACCGGAAATGGTCCACTAGGAGTAACGGAATGGGACCTTACCTTCGGTAATTGGCGTCCGAAGGAGGAAAACTCGCTACAGAAGAGTTTTAGCGACTTCACTCGCGCCTCCGTTTGACTACCTTTCGAAAGGCGGGCCTTTGCACTGCACACGGGTCCCGAAGATTAACGGACTCCAGAATTCTCGACGAAAGGACTACCAAAACTCACGATTCGGCGGGGACGGAAGCCGAATGTCAACGTAGAAATCCAGCCGTACGGAAAAAGCGCAGAGCGCTGCACGTCCAACGCAAAATCACATTAGTTTTTAAGTCTTCATGCAATTAATTAATTATAATTACCTTTTTCCGTTGAGATAAACTTAATAAAACCTTTCGCGCAGAAACGCGAATAATTTATGGACCTCGGTCCTCTAGAGATGGAAGAAACACACAAAACGTTTAACTTAACTTATCACGAAAAACTCACTCACTAACTTTTACCTTTAATTTAAACTTCAATTTCACCAGAATAAACTTTAACTTTTCGAATTTACTTCAATTAAACGTAATTGGTTCACTAAACTCGCGCACTTCTGCTCTCCAGCCAACTTCGTAGCGAAATGAACGAGTTGAAGAAATTCTTGCGCCAAGAAACTGCCTATTCTGACCGTCCAACTATTCAAACAAAAAGCAACTATTATAGAAAATCGCGCCAACTGCTTTTGCATGGCGCTTGGTAAGTATGGCGACAAATCTGAATTACGCCTGTAGTCCGCCAAAATGTGTACATGACGCTTTGCGAAGCTTTCACCAATTCGTTATGGCAAACGCAATCCACATATGCTTACGCTACATGGATCGCTGCATTTTACGAACACGAACAAAATATTTTTATTCAACGCTAAAATCCTTTTTTGTTTGTTTATTATTTATGTTTTTAAAATAAAAAGAACGTAAAACGTTACGTTACGCTTACGCTACATGGATCGCTGCATTTTACGAACGCAAACAAAATATTTTGATTTAACGCTATAAAAACTAAAATCATTTTTTGTTTTATTTATTTTTGTTTATTATTAATGTTTTTAAACTAAAAAAACGTAAAACGTTATAATTTAAAAGACAAAACAAAATTGTATATTATATCAAAAAATAACAGATGTGTTATTTTTGTAACTCATATAAAATGCCTTGAAAAACAAATTATTTTTATCACAAAAACTTCAATAACTTTTGAACTAAAATAGATATCAACAATTTTTTTTGCATGTTTATTTGCGTATTGTTAAATTCGTTTCAGTCGTTTGTAGACGATCCTTAGTCGAGCGGTTAGAGTCCACGGCTACAAAGCAAATCCATGCTTAAGGTGTTCGATTCCCGGTCGGTCCAGGATCTTTTCGTAAAGGAAATTTCTTTGACTTTCCTGGGCATAGAGTATCATCGTACCTGCCACACGATATACGAATGCGAAAATGGCAACTTTGGCAAAGAAAGCTCTCAGTTAATAACTGTGGAAGTGCTCATAAAAACACTGAGCTGAGCAGCCGGGGGGGACGTTAATTCCAAAAATGAAGTAGAAGACCCTATGTCATCGTAGGAAAAAAGCTCAATTAAAGAGACACATTTTTTTTTCTTTTTTGCAGAGTTGCTTAAAATTGAATGGTCTACAGCTTTCCTGAAGCATGTATAATATAATTTCTTCAAATAAGAAAGTTAGTTTCACAATTTCTATGAAAATGTGGTCCACTCTAATCTATATAAATAAAAATGGAGTGGTGTTTGTATGTCACGAAATGGCTTGAGAACGGGTCAACGGGTTCACGCAAGTTTTTCACTGTTGCACTCCACAAGGGATGCGACGTGTTCGTGTGAGAAAAAAGTTCGGAAAAGTCTACGGAATAATCGGGAGAATGGGAGAAGACTAAGGGGTCATTTTTTATGAGGGATTTCTTGACGTTTTCCAACAGCCTACTTGATGGCAAGACGAAGTTTGCCGGGACCACTAGTTTTTAATAAAACTAAACAGAGGGCTTAACTAATACAAACAACTTTGTAAAAGACCGTTTTCGTCTAATGTTTCATTCTAAAGCTCAAAATGCATCTTTCCGCGTAAAACTGATTCCTGGACCACTGTGCAATGTAATTACTCTAACAACGAATAATGTTAAAGTTTCGAAAGCATTGTTAATATTATATTTCATTAGCCAAGAAATGATTCCGTATAAATTAAACGTACAGGTACCGAAAATCAAGACATTTCATATACCTTGCAATTGGATTAAATGGAAAAATTGAAGTGAAATTTGCGGAAAAGTTACTCGTCGTCTCGGTGAGAATCGAACTCACGACTCCCAACCAACTAGACAGGGCACGAGACCGCTACGCCACGATACAATCGAAATTAATCAAACGAAAAACTGAAGACACAAGTTCGAACAAGGGTCGAACAGGTATGAATAGGCATTAATGTAGCACAGAAATGTACTGTTGAAATGTCGCACTGATAAGTTCTGTTTTATTTGTTTAAATATTTTGAAATCATTTGTCAGTTGAATTGATTGGTGTTGGCTCAGTACGTGAATGTTACCTTTGAAATTTATACTTACATCTTTCGTTAACCTTCACCTTAAAGATCAAAAAACTAGTTCACATACCCTAGGAGCCTTCTTCTTCTTCTTCTTCTTCTTCTTCTTCTTCTTCTTGACATTAACGTTCTCACTGGGACACTGCTTCTGCAAGAGCGAAAACTGCTTTTTCATTTTTGACATTTGCCTCATTTTTTCTTGCACCTTAACTGAGAGCTGCCATTTTCGCATTCGTATTCATGTGGCAAGCACAATGATAATTTATACTCAGGAAAGTCAAGGTAATTTCCATTGCGAAAAGATCCTGGACCGACCGGGAATTGAACCCAGACACCTTTAGGATGGCTTTGCTTTGCCCTAAAGCCAATGACCTCAAATCACATAATTTTATCGTTGACACGCGTGAGTGTGTTATTTTTATTGCGCTGTGTTGCTATACTTTGCTGAATTTTGTCTTCTGTCGCCTTTTTGATGGAAACAATATTTTTATTGGCTCGGCAAATGCTGATTATACGCTCTTGGTCGAAACGAAATATTTGAATAGCCTCTTAAGAGATATGATTCCCTTTCATCAACATAATCATAGTTTACTTTCGTCGACCAAGAGCATTGACCGTTGGACGAATGGTCACTCTCGGCCCATTAAATGGAGTGAAAGAATCGATTTGTTAATTAGCTAGTGTTGAATTTCAACACAAATATAGGCTTTAGCAAAGAGCATAATGGCAAAAATAGAGGCACGTGCTAGCGTTGATGATTGTGAACATCTGCTTTGTATATATATACACCAATTTTGTTTTTTATTTGCTACATAATAACAGCTATCGGCCTACCTTAGCCGAGTGGTTAGAGCCCGCGGCTACAAAGTAAAGCCATGCTGAAGATGTCTGGGTTCGATTCCCGGTCGGTCTTTTCGTAATAGAAATTTCCTTGACTTCCCTGGGCATAGAGTATCATCGCACCTGCCACACCATATACGAATGCGAAAATGGCAACTTTGGCATAGAAAGCTCTCAGTTAATAACTGTGGAAGTGCTCATAAGAACACTAAGCTGAGAAGCAGGCTCTGTCACAGTGGGGACGTGATGCCAAGAAGAAGAAGAATAACAGCTATCGCACTTTTATAAGCATAATTTGACATGAAAGAGAACCAAAATAGACGAAGCGGTACCTATACGCAACAGCTACTCGGCCTGATCATGCTAAGAATCGTGGGTTCTAATCCCGCCAGTCGAGAATGTTTTGGTGAAGGAAATTTTCTTGGCTTCTCTTGGTATGGAGTATCTTTATGATAGCCACATACACACATGTTTTCTTCTTTTTTATATTTAGCATTACCATAAATATAATTGGATGTATCATTTATTTCTTTTATTCTAAGAGTTGTTTTAAATTTACATTAGTATCACGTACGTTCGTCAAATTTTTCAATACATCGAAACGGTCAAATATCACATTAAAAGAGTATACCACGTTGAAACAAAAATCAACTTTACTGAGCCGATCATTCCCGCCAGGCTTCCAGATCCATGGGCCGATAGTTGACACATGGCATCGGCTCATTTTCCCAACTGGCCTTGAAGAATGCGTTCGAGGTTTGGTAGAAATCGTACCGGTTATCCACATTTGCACAGATCAGTCCCGCCAGAGTGGTTGCCCGTATTTCACGCAGTTGTCGCAGGGTAAAAGCTCCCGGATTTACTTCCGGTCCGTTGGCGAAGTAGTACCGATCTCCAAGCTTAAGCCGGTAGAACATTTCCGCTAACAGATGGGCAAAGGTCGGTCCAACTACCGCTCCATAGGAGGGTATTTCATGGAGCCCGCCTACCCATAGGTCTATGTCCTCGGGGGATTCGTAAACCTGTGCCAGCAATGCGCCCATCTCACCCAGTTCGTAGAAGTCAGTGATCCGAGGCAGTCCAGCCAATTCGCGATAGTCGTTATATGGACGTAATCCGAAGTCACGGCCCCGTTGAATGTTGAGTGCGGCCAAGTCCAAACCAAACGGATTTTCTCTCTGGAACAGGTGGTGGGTAAGACCAGCTGACATGGAGTTGTCTGCCAGCTGCTGCGATTGTTGGCCAAAAGAGTACATCATACTATCGAAACTATGCGGTTCTTGAATTTTTGAGGGATCGAAGTAGAGATCTTTTATGGGGACGGCTTCCGCTGCTGTGCCATGTCTCAGTAGTCTGAAATTCAGGAAACATTAAATTCCAAGCGAAATACTAAGACTCAAATATGGGCATTACCTGAAGAATCCATCGACGGTGGAATGCCCAAACCGGAACGCTGCAACAGCACTCTCCGCCAGGGCCATCGGTGGTACATCCGGGCTGTACGAATAGCCATAACCTTCCAAGGGATCAGTCAAACCAAACTGCATAGCTTTCTCGCTGCCAAGCAGAATGGGAAGATATTCGTTGAACACAATGTTCTGAAGTACGGCGATTAGAACTCTTCTGGCTTCCTGGAAAAGCCTTTCGTCATCCCAGTGGAGATTGATGTGACTTAGTCCAACTGCAAGGCGGTTGTGTTCTCTGAGGAACATCGTTTGAAACTGAGTTACCGCTAGCAGCTGATTCACCCGGAAGTCTCCCGTTTCGAAGCATACCCGAGCCCATGGTACGCAGTCTGTTGCCTTACGACTCAACGGAAGCAGCTCAATTCCAGCTGAGTGGGAAGATCGTAGTTTACCTTGCTGGAATGTCCGCAGGGAAGCTGCCACAGCTTCACTGTTTCCGTATACCAACGATGCATCGATGAAGTGCGTTACAGAGTTCGCTTGAGTGCCATAACCGAGACATGCGGTGCCACATGAAAGTTTGATGCGTACAAAATTCATGCAACTGACTCCGAACTGGGAATAGAACGGATCGTTAGGACTGATCTCGATTGGCAAACAGCCAAAGTGTAGCTTTTCTCCGGAGAGGGCTCGCGATCGGTCCTTGGTGCAGCAGTCGATTTCCTTAGCGTTGTCAAGCGTTACGCCCTGGCTTTGAGCGATGTCGTGCGTTATGACCTGACCCATTTGCATGAAGAGGTAGTTCAAGTGCGGATCCTGTCGGTCAACATCCGGGAACAAGATGGCGGAAACGACGCGAGCGCTGGGCAACAGGTTACCGGTTATTGAGTGGGATCTGTAATAAGAAATGGTAAAGTTGGTTCAATATCCACACGATTTCATTTCTTCCTAATGGAGCACAAATATCAATGCACCCAACAGTAAATGAAGGTTGTTTGTCGTTACTATTGTCAAACTGTGTGTTGTTAAGTTTTTTGCGATGAAGAATGTTTATTTATATGGAAATAGAGTTAAATTTCAGTATCATGACCAGTGTAGTATTAGCATCCATAAACTTCTAATTCTAAACAGGATTTCAGGTATCAACCTGAAAGTTTGCGAGGATGATTAAAATAAATCCTCCCAAACCGAATTTCATCATCAAAACACGTACTTAGTTTCTCATTTGGTTGAAATAATTGAATTTCTGTTGAACATTTGGAAATTCGTCTAGGAATGCCTACACTTAGACGTTTTTTGAATAGTTCTTGAAGTAAACTATTAAAAATTTCCATAAATATTGTAAGCGTATTCTAAATCAGGCAGCTCAAACTCTACATGTGAAGTTGTTTCGAAAACTAACAATAGTCGCTTTGTCAAGTGATCAATTTCACCCCGAAATGGGATACCCTGATTTTATATTTTAAAGATGATTTGTTAGAAAATCTCCGTATATGAGCCAATGGGGTTCATCGTCGTACTTGTTTTCCTGCATTAAGTTGTTTAATATGTGGCTGTATTAAGTTGTTTAATATTGTCCATGTTCTAGAGAACAGACGCGAAAAACCATGAAAATTGAAAAATTTCACCCGAAATTACGGTACACTAATTTAACATCCTGTAAAGGTGCCTTTAGGGAGAAGTTTCCGGGATTTCGTGCTGAGATTTCTCCTGGAAATTCTCCATGGATTCTTGTAACAGAAATTTGTCTAGGGCTGCAAGGGATTCTTTAAGCCATTCCCCTAAGGATTCTACCGTAAATTCTTCCAAGGATGCCACTGGGATTCTTTTCTTCACATTCTTAAAGATCCGCTCCAAAATATCCTCAAGGTTTCTTTTAAGAATTTGTTCGGGGATTCTCTAAATATTCTTCCAAAAATCAAACAGGAATTCTCCATTATCTTCTTCAGGTTGTCCTGCAACATTTTTTTTCAAGAGTTTTTTCATAAATTTATACCCAGGAATAATTTTGTACGAATTTCTAAATTGATTTCTCCTTGGAATCCTCTACAGATAATTCTAACAATTCCTTTAGAATTTCTTCTACGGATTACTTCTAGAATTTTTAAAAATATTTTTGCCATAATTTTTCAACAGGTACACCATGAATACCGCTTCGAAATACTTCAATGATGCCTCCTGGGATGCAAATTCAGGAATTCGTCGAGAAATTTCTCCGGGTTTTATTGCAGTAGTTTTTATTCATAAATTTTAAGAAGAAATGTACAACTATTCAACTTGATTTTTATCCTGCTAAAAATAATTCAAAAACATTCCAGTGATTCCTCCAGAAATCTTCCCGGTATTTCACTAAGAATTACATAAGCTTGTTTCATTGATTTATCAAGAGATAACAAATGAAAAACTATTCACTGGATTTCTGCAGGAATTCAGTCAAGAATTTATTGAAAAACTCATCGGGGTGCTCCACTAAGAATATCTACAAGTGTTTGTACAGTGTGGAATAAAAAAAATATATTAACTGGAAACAGTTTTCCACAAAATTTTCCACCGTTGAAAAAACTCGTTAAGAAAAGCCGGAAAAACTATGTTCCAATTAGTGGAAAACTTTCAAAAATATTTTTTTGATAAGGTAATTTCATAAGCTTTAATCGCTGAAATTTTTGAAATGGTTTTTTTTCGTTTTTGAGTTTGGCCAATTTTGTAAAAAATGTGCCATTTTGAGCCTTTTCTTTGAAAAATCATAGCTCAAGAAAGAATGGCACATTTTCCCAACCTTGTGATGGTTTCGGTGGCAACATTAAGCGAATGGCTAGAGATGCTAGTATTAGAAAGTCAGCAGAAATTAATAACGCCAAACAATTTTTCGACTGGGCTGTGTCGCAAAAGGTGAAAGACCAATTTGAAAAAGATTGGGAATTTATCTATGCAACTGAAAATGACTATTCAGAGGCTGAAAAATTTCTTCAGGAAAGATTTTCTAACCTTGTTCCAATTCCTGGAACAAAAAAATATCATTTAATTATACCAAAAGACGAACGAAGCATTTTTGCTAGTGAATTCTCAGATGCACATGGAAACCAAGTAATTACAGCATGCTTTGTTCTTAATAATACAAAGAAACGAAAATCTTCTGGTGTTAGCAACCAAAGACAATCTTCCCGGTTGAAAAAATAGATAGTATTAAGATGAAAATGTAAGAATATACTGAATAATTGAATAAATAAAATAAAATAATAATAATAATAATAATCTTATTTGTTCCATAGAAAAGAAAGAATCCCTTTTCAGTGTAATGAAAAATTGAGGCAGAAACAGTTTTTTTTTCAGTTTTTCTTAGCGGTGTAATTTTTCATGAAAAATATCATCCATGCCGACTTATACTTCTTTAAAACCAATCCCATATCTTTTTTTCAGATGTTTTAGAAAATTTGCAATTGCTTTGATAAAAAATCTTTGTTTTTCCAATACTTCGATTGAAATATGGGTTTTCAAAGAAAAGGCTTATATGGTCATTTTCCACAAAATTGGCCATAACTCAAAAACGAAAAAAAAGTACATTTTAAAAATTTCAGCGATTGAAGCTCATGAAATTACCTTCTCAAAAATATATTTTTGAAAGTTTTCCACTAATTGGAACATAGTTTTTCCGGCTTTTCTTTACGAATTTTCTCGACGGTGGAAAATTTTGTAGAAAACTGTTTCCAGTTAATATTTTTTTTATTCCTGAGAAAATTTGCTTTCATTTTCATAAAAAAAACTTTGTTTCTACGATGCTTCTTTCTTGAGTTATGATTTTTCAAAGAAAAGGCTCGAAATGGCAAATTTGCACATATTTTACAAAATTGGCCATAATCGTAATATTTTTTTATAAATTCCTCAAATAGTTTAACTTAACTGTTGCTGTTTAGGAGAAATTTGAAGGGAAATTTTAATCAATGTTCTGAGGAAATTCCTTTAAAAAAAACTTGAGGTGATTTCTTCTGAAATTTATGAAATATACTAATTCTGAAAAAAAAATCTATCACGAATTTGTCTATGAGTCTATTTGTCTATGTTCTACCAAAAATTTACTAACCTGGAATTGCAATGTTTCCTTGCTATGCAATCTTGAAGATTCTTTCAAAAGTAAGAAAAAAATATGATGAATTTTCCATGCCATATCAAAATAATCACCTTAGTGGTAACGTACAAAGCAAAACCGTTCTTTTCGTGATAAAAATTTGGTTGACTACTCCGGGTTCTGGGCATGAAGTATTATCGTGCCTCCCATGCAATAAGCCACTTTGGCAAAGAAAGATTTCAGTTAAAAATAAAGGGTGAAAGTTTAGAAGCAGGCTCTATCTCAGATTTTTCCAGATGTCCTTTCGAAGATTTCTCTTAAAATTGTTCAATTATCCGTTTAGTACTTTCAACAGGAGTTCTTTGAAAGTTTTCAAAAGCTTCTTTTATATTTCTACCAAAAATAGACAGAGGTTCATCCATTTTATTAGTTCCCTCAGAACATTGTTCTGGTTACAAAGGAACATTTTCAATCCCTATTTTCCTGTATTTTCTCCAGAAAACCTGAAAAAACGGGCTTCTTCAGCTTAGTGGTAACGTTCGTGGCTACGAAGCAACACAAAATTCAGAGTTAATAGTGTCTGAATGTTTTAAGAATAGAAACATCCGAAGTTTATCCAGCAGGATTTCCGTTGATTTCGCTCGAATTTCGTTCAAGATTGTCGTTTGGAACATTTTCAAGAATTCAAGGAATAATTGCTCTAGCCTCCACTGATTTCGTAGGATTTTCTTGAAAGTTGTTTTACAATAGTTAAAATTAAAAACGTAATTTTTTAACAAACTTCTCATAGAATTTATTCAGAGAAATGCGAATATTTTCGCAAATATGTATTATATTTTTTCGATAAATTATTGATAAAACTCCTTCAAAAATTAAAGATATTTCTAAAACAAATCTTATAGTTATCTTTGATGACACTTCTGTAGAAAATCCTGACGCAGCATCTCTGAAAAAGCTCAACTATTTCTGAGGAAGCCCTGGTAGGTTTTATCGATAAATTGCTTGAAAAAAGTCGAATTGAATCTGTTCCGTACGGAACGAGCCGTAAAAGGGTACATTTGAAACTGCCGAGATGTTAACATATCATCTAACAAATCGTCGCAAAACACACGCCATATTCGACTCGTGGCACTCACCCGAGTGCAGTCCCTTACACGACTCACCCTGCCGACGCCTCTGTGATCGATAGTTCACACAGCTGGTGAATGAACTCCGTGAGTTACCAACTGATCACTCGTGAGTTCCCTTCCACGAGTGAGTGACCGAGCTGCGTGCATCGCGACTATTCCACGTGTTTCTAGAAGCTTCCGCGTGCTTCTAGAACACGTGGCGCGGTGCTATACATACATACGCGATCCCTTCGCATAGTCGGATGAGTTATGTTTCAACCGCCGCGAGTATAATCCGATCCAAGTGAAGTGAACAGTAACAGTAGTGTGAATAGTGAACAGTAGTGAAGTAGTGAAAATAAAGTACAGTGGACCAGCAAAATCAGCGGTGTTGTTCCTTTCTTCCGAAAAAGTACAGTCCACCCCGACCCGACCGGAGTTGGCCACGGTTAAAGCGCCAACAGAATCCCAGGAAAGTATCAAGTATCAAGAAAGAATTCCTAGGAAAATATCGAAGGAAAACCCTGAAAAAAATTTGTGTAGGAATGATCGGAATCCTGGTATGAAACTTTCCATGGAAAGTTGAAGCATACATGAAGATTTAGTTTGAGAACAAATACGCGAGAGTCTGGTAGTTTGATTGTTTTTTCGTTGAATAGGTTACAGTTTTGCATAGCTTGATCGAAAAAGGGGCATTTTCCTTAGTAAAACACAATTTTATTGCGCTGCAATATCTTAATTTTGGTATTATGCTTAGCTTAGCTTAGCTTAGACTGACTACACATATCAATGGTTGCTATTCCGTGATTGACCGAAGTCAGTGAAAATGCACAAAGAATCAACTAGAAGTTCGGCTGGGATTGGCCATAATCTTCTTCAGTGTGCATAATTCAGTGCCTCTATTTATACAGGGTCAATAACGGCGCCGGCCACGTCCTTGCAGTCAGGTGGGATTGGGGGAAGGAATGTTAGTGTGTAACCTTTGCTATTTGGAGACCGTGTTTGCCTCTGCATCTCCACAAAGGTTACTGGGAAGGATGTTTGTTAATGGGGAGGATCGTTGGGTCAAAGGATTCACTTTGATAAGTGATTAGACCATGATAAATAGTTTTTTGTCAAATATAAATATGCTTTTATGAAAATATAATATTTTCATTTGATATGAACAATTTCTATGTAAAGGAAAATTATGCCGACACTTGAGGTGACGAACCATTCAAAGTTTGTTGAACAAATATCTAAATGTAACATTCCTACAGCTGTTAGGACGAAAGCATGTGTTATTATATTTTACTTATTTGAAAAGAAACAAAAACTCGATTGGCTGGAACATCATAGAACACTCTTATTCTTATGCCGACACTTACAGTGGCGAACCATCCAAAGTTTGTTGAATAAAGTGAACCTTTCGCAAGTCTACACTTGTAGTGTCGAACCATTCAAAGTTTTTTTTTTATAATTACAAAAATTAAGATAAAAAGAAAGGGGTGTTTTGAAAACAAAAAATGTTAAACATAAATAATTCATGAATTAGAGTTAATGTCGACACTCACAGTGACGAACCATTCATAGTTTGTTGAAAAATCATATTTACGTCCTACCGTTGTATCGATTAAATGTGCAGTCATACATATTTTATAGATTAGAAATAGTATAATGAAACGGAGCTCACCAATAGATCCGTCATCCTTGACTGAGCAGCAACAATCCACATTCAGCTTAACTCGTTTGCTCGGCTATATAAAAGCACTCAGAGAAAATATGCGCACGACCCGAGAGGGAAAACAACTGACGACTGCTCGGGCTTTCTTGACGCACTGCCAAGGAGCAATCGTCAAGGTCGAAGATCAAACAGAACTAACCGATCGCGGAACTTTTTCACTTCACTCGACCGACGCGCGACATGTTTGATCCTGCCCTCGTCACTCGCTCCCGCAGGTGCAAGCGTCAAGGTCGGAAGATCAAACAGAACTCATATCTTAATTTTGGTATTATGACTGATTAATGAAAATTTCAATCTACAGTCTGAGTCTACAAAATTAAATTTCAAATGACGTACTGACAGATCGTCCCGTGGTAAAATTTTGCCGTGGACTGATTCATATGTGATGTCCTTACTAATTTCAAACGTGTTTTAAAAATAGTTCCAGGGTATGGAAAATTATGAAACTTTCGGTCCCGGCTCAATTTTTAACGTAGAATTAGTTGTCTTGAAAACTGGATACCGCTAAACAAGTCAATTGTTTTCTGGAAAGTATTCCTTCCGAATTTCTTCATAAATTCTGGAACAAATCTTAGAGGATTTTCTTAGAAGAACTGTTGGAATGTTTGGAAGATCTGGAAGAGTCACTACTGTGGAAATCGGTATAAGAATTCCTGGAAAATATGGAGAAAATCTGAAAAAAAAACAGATTAATCCATGTGAAAATAACTGGAGTTAGATGCATAAGATTTCCTGGTGGAAATTGTGAAGATTTTTTTTTTCATTATGCTTTGAAAAATCGCCAATGAAATTTTTTTGGAACATCTCTAGAGCAATAGGTGAAGGGGTGCCGGTCTGGAGCAGGGAATGTCTGGAAACTCAGTGCTGTGCCCAGTGAATCAAATTGTCATCAAAATAGACGAAAAAAAAACAACAAAGCAAGCTCGCTCACAACCGTTTGTTGCAACTGTTGCGGATAAGGACACAATCCAAAGCAAAATTGTCATGACAATCACAGGGCGCAACATTGTTGCAACATTGTTGCAACCTTTTCAACTCGCGATTAATCAGTTATTTTAAACACAAAACCAAATTTCTTTTATGGATGCTGTTCGATAGTGTGTCAATGTTTACCAACATGAAGAAAGTTCTCGAAAATTTCCGGGGTGCAGTGCAGGAAAAATACTCGTGAACGTCTTTTTCGAATTTAAGGCGCTGTCTAGCAGCAGCGCGTGTTGCACCGAAAGAGATTTGAGTCGTACCCCCTCCCTGGTCTGAAGGAGTAATCGCGTTGTAGTCTATGATTGTTTTTCTAAAGCCTCATAAAGTTTGCATTAGGGTTAGGGTGCCCCAAAGTTTTACATTGTCAGACAACTTGTGAGCTTAACCTCCAAACGGTAGATAAGTATTTAAAAATGCAAGTAAAAACTTTGCCGAAAACAGTAGACCCTGATTTTACTCGTTTTAGCGTTATTCAAGTTTTACTGAGGGCAGATTTAAGACTTTCTTGGTATTTTATTGCATTATATCATACCAATGTGAATCAATTTTCAACATATGCTTCCATAAACCGAAAGAAATCAAATGACACATAATTATTGTTAGGGCAGGGTTTGCCATTTGATGAAAAGTTTTAGGTATAGTGGCTTCAAGGACCGTTTTAGTTAAAAAGAAACTTTAGAGACCTTCCATTATATATAGAAACTGACAATAAAATGATGACCAAGTCTCGAAGTAGGGAACTTATAACAGCCTTGAAATGCCAGAACAAAATGCTTTGGATAATTCTACACAATATAAAATAATCTGGATTAATCACCGGCTGTAGTATCAGAGGGATAATTTTTAAATATTTGAGCAGGATTCGCAGAGATTATTTTCGATCAAACTCCTGAAAGAATTTGGAGTGAATATTGACAACAGACACATGAAAGTCGTAGATAAATAGATTATTGCTTTCTTTGCTAAATTTTCCTTATTTGTGCATTTTTAGTTAGAATTTTTCAGTAATTCATAAGAATATTTTACACGTTAAAACTTCACCGATTTTCCGACCGTACAATCGATTGAATTTGAAAGAGCACTTGAGGAAGATGTATAGGAAAAAAATGAACTGAACTCAGTCGATTATTTTGATAGTGAAATTCCTAGAAAAATTTCTATCTGGATTGTTTGACAAATTCTTTGACAACAAATTTCGATAATATATCTGTTCGAATACACCCCCACCCGATCCCTTTTAAACACTTGGCATGGAAAGCTTTACTAATTCCATAAAATTCATTTAGAAGTTCATTATCTTATGCAGTTATGGATAGTGGCGAACATTTCTGCAGATCCGAAACAAAAGCAAAACAAAATGCTAGCGAGCATCAGAGTGTTGATTTACGCGCATATTTCGTACTCACGAGTAAACGAAGCTAAAGTGATTCGTGAAGCTGTTCAGATACAATTGCGCTTTTGGGAAAAAAGATATTTCTCCTTCGAGATTTCTGGTTTTAAGGGTTTGTGCCTAAAAACTACCAATTTTTTACTGTTGATTTGATGGGTATACATTTGAATTGTCTATTAAAACAATAATAAATCACAACTTGTTCGGTTACTTGCGAGTAAATGTTCGCGAACTTTATGCTATTTCTTTTGGTATGTTCTCCCAAGTAGGCGAGTTTGATTCCGGATGAGGTACAGGTCGTTCCCGAATTTTTTTGGATTTCCTGAGTATTAAGTATCATTGTATCGTCTAAACAATGTTTGAATGCAAAAATCGCAAGGTTGGCAAAGAAATTGAACACTACCGGGTATCCGCAGATTATCAAGCGGAATAAAATCAGTATTCTTTCATGGTTGAATATATTGACCTACTATATTCTTAAGCAGGAAGTTTGACACATTTTTGATTTGAAAACATTAGTAAAATCAAGCCAAATGTGTTGAGTGCTTTTAGACAGAACCGGTATTCGAACTCTATGATGGAAAACTAATGTCCAAAGAACTCACTGGATTTAAACCTTATATTTTTTTATTTCCAGCCTAGCTTGAAGCCTTGTAGATTTCTTCAAATAATAAAAGGGTATTTAGAATAACATATTTTAGATTTTAGGGAGAATACAACTCTAGTATGACTAGCGGCCCTCAGGAGAAACGTCACCAAAAAATTTAAGTTTGCCTTTCTTACTGAGAAGAAGCAATCATTTAGAAATTATTTTAAATTATATTTTGTGCTAATATATAGATGTAAAAGGTACATTGATTGCTTTCTCTTTCGCAAATTTTGTTGTTTGAATAATTTATGGACACCCTGTAAGCTGAGATGTAGACTCAATATCAGTGTGGATGTAAATGGTAACAGAAAATTTAAAAAAAATATCATAAATATAGAATGCGGAGAAAATTTTACAATTAGTCTGCAAGTGTTCTGTAGAGACAATGCAATCCATCAACAATGTACTCACCTCGGAGCCCACACTCCATCTTCGTAGGCAGGCGCTAAAAGTTTTTCAAATGGATACTCGGCACATCCCCAACTGGCGCGCTCCGGCATCGGATTATTGCACGTTCCATCGTAGGTTCGGTACCGAGAATTGGGATCACACAGCGCTAGACCGAGCTCAATCTGTCGTGGCCACCTCGCTACGAGATGTCGTGCAAAACGGCCCCCTTGACGTTCCTCTTTCGTCAAATTGGCCATTTCGGCGTATTTTCGGCTTGCAAAAACACTTCCATACACATCGGCTCGCTCCTTTGGATCGGTTTTGGTTGCATCTTTTTCAAGGCCCTCCGGTTTAAACAGTTTATGAAAGACCGACGCCGGCTTCTCTTTGGCGGTCATTTCGTGTCGGTGTTTTTCAACATGGCCGAGTTTTTCCTCGAATTCACGGCGGCCATCTTCCACAGCGCTGGCCCACAGTTTGTCGCTTGGATCGTTTGTTGAACAGCAAATGCCGATCGTATTGTCTGCAGTCGAACATGGCGTCAATTCGAGAAGATCAGCCTTGCATTTCACGTCGGCAACACACACTTGATTTTTAGCGCAAGTATCTGTAAAGGGACGAAATTAACATATTATCCGGATTGTAATTATAATTATTCATCGAAAGATTTCCTTCTCACCTCGTGCTTTCAATTGTGGAGCACCAGAAGGGGTCAAACTGTTGGCACTTGTAGAAGCAGCTTGTGCCGACGCCACTAGACACGAAACGGACAACACTACCGAGAAAAGGTGCACTAGTGCAACTTTGGATGCCATGTCCGTGTCGAGATGTTAGCTTTCCTCCTACACCTACTAAGTACGGACACGAATATTTCCCGGAAGGGGAACGGATCAAATCAATTAAACACAAGCACCGTATAGGAGCTGCACTATTGGTTTGCAGGCGTCCGAACTTTACCGTTCACACGGTAGCTAGCAACTGCAGAGAAGGAGTTAACCTTGTGGCATAATGCGGACATTGCAGTTCGGACCGAAGAACAATAGCCTATTGTATGAAGTATATGGACAATGATTCAATAAGCGGTGTAATTCGATCTAGGGATGCTGACAAAGGGGTGACCAATAATATTAATTTCGTGCGTTACCTTTCAAGGTAAACTGTCCATATTCGCATGACAATCTCATGTACCGTTTGGACTCATATTCCGAACACTTAAGGCCAACAGTGTCTTCAAATGCATCTGATATGCATAAATTAGATGATATTTGTGAAAATTTTAGTTTCTCCGCAAAGCCTAACTGTTAGCTGTTCGGTGTGCCGATACAATTGTTTGTTTGAACTTGTTTAGTGTTGTTTTTACGTAAAAGTATGGACCAACATTTTGATTCAAATGCCGAACACTGTGTTCATTTTGTCTCATATTCCGAACACTTGATTCAAATTCCGAACAGCACAAATAAATCGGATTCAAATGAATAATTTCGCAAACAAATTTACCGTTTTGACTCATATTCCGAACACTTAAGGCCAAGCGTGACATCAAATGCATCTCATGGACATAAATTAGATAATATCTGTGAAAATTTCAATTCATTCGTCAAGTCTGATTGTTAGCTGTTGGGTGTGCCGGTAAAAATGTTTATTTTAACGTGTTTAGTATTGTTTTTATGTTAAAGTATGGACCAACATTTTGATTCAAATGCCGAACACTGTGCTCATTCTGTCTCATATTCCGAACACCTTGATTCAAATTCTGAACAGCACGAAAAATCGTATTCAAATTGATAATTTCGCAAATAAATTTATCTGAGCTGGTTTTACTAGCCTCGAGCTAAATAATCATCACTACTCCCGAGGTCTATAACAAATTGGAATGTGTTTAAATTGAATTGCAATTGACTGCCATTTCCTAATAACTTGATGACATATTTCAGTGAAACATTTCAACCAAATCGCCATACAAAAGGCGAGTGTTCGGAATATGAGTCTGTTCGGAATTTGAGACAAAACGGTATCTGTGCCAGTTTTACTGGTCTCGAAGTAGAGAATCGTCACTACTCCCAAGGTATAAAATAGATTGGAATACGTGAAAATTGAATTGCAATTTATTGCCATTTCCTTGTAATTTTATGACATATTTCAGCGAAATATTTCAACCAAATTGCCATACAAAAAATGAGTGTTCGGAATATGAGTCTGTTCGGAATATGAGTCTGTTCGGAATTTGAGACAAAACGGTATATAGGAAATACCATAGCACATGTGACTGTTATGCGAATAAGGATAAGGTGTTGTTTAGTTTTGATTGAGCATTTGATGAAATGACATTTTGATTACTTACTTACAATGATTGTTAATAGGGAGCCGGATTCTATCCTTGGCACTTTTGATTCACTTCGGCAGGGTTTTTTTGAGCAAATATTTACCCACCTTATGATCTCCTCATAAAATGGCTAAATTACACTCAGTTTGGTAATTATCAATTTGATTTATGATTAAATAATACGTCTTATTTTATTCAGGATGAGTAAATTCGAAATTATAATTTTATCAGGAATTCATTACTTTGTTCACCATATAGATAAAAATGTGATACATGAAAAAAGGCCAACAACAATATCACTGAATCATAATTTTATTCTCTCAGAAATTTAAATAACTCTGAGAGTTATCTTTACACAGGTTTCATGCAAAATCGTGAACAGGGTACCCATAAAATCATTGATAAGATTTTCTCGAAATAATTTGACAGAATGTATTTTCATACACACTATGAAATAATTCAAATTGCAGATGATTTAAATTTCATGTTAAGCCTAATACTCGAAGTTAAATATGTAATGACGTAAATATGATGGCATTTGCACTTGAAAATGCGTCAGTCTTATAAAATTGCGTCCAATGTGATGGAAAAATTGTGTAATCCCAAAAATATTAGGGGAAGTGAACACCGTACCTTTACCGAGAAAAAACTAATTTGAATGAATTTTTATCACGTACTGATGATTAAAAGCCTAAATCGGAGTGTTCGGGTTGATACGGAGGTCAATTGAAGTGAAAATATCAATGAAAACTAGGAATTTAGAAAATCACATTTTAAAATTAGAATTTTCATAACTTATAGCTCGTAGGTCTTGAGGTTTTTCAGTGAGGTGAATGTTGTTATAATATGGTGTAAATTTGATACCTTCTAATTTCTTTTTGAATATTACGTCTATTTGTACCTTAAATCAACGTCATTTTACTCGCATTAATATGTATAGCATCTATGACGTAAGCTTACACGATTTTTTTTCTGAGTGTGTGCAATTTTCTGCACAATTGCACAGAACCCTAGTCAAGATTGAAAATCTCACGTATGAATCCTGCATAGAAATCTGGACAGCAATATCAAAGACTTCTGACGAAGATTTGTTGAGTAGAGGGTTACCCTTAAATGAAAAGCAGCATTCTCACAGAACCCTAGGAAGAATGTTTCAAATAACACCATGTAGAATTCTAAAAAAAAATTAATGCAGACTTCCCACCAAATTGTCAGTAAGATTCTATCAAAATCATGTGCATTATTCTCATAGCGCCCAGATCTGGATTTTTGAAAATAATGTTATACCAGATCTTACTTAATTATCATACATTCCTGTGCAAAATTATCACGGAATCTACTGAACTAAAAAAAATCAAAGCTGCAGCACTTATCTTCATCTCGGTATAACCAAGAGGAATAATAAAATTGCTTACTATTACAACAAGATCTGTCCCATTTGGGACGTACTGCAATAAAGAAGAAAAACGGAGACCCACTATTATAGGAACCTACTCCTTCCTCCATGATACCAAGATTTTTTGAACTCATTCATTTTATTTTGACAAGGGCTTTGCTGGAAAATGAGCATGAGCATGAGCATTGATGACCGTACAATTCGTAGTTGCTACTCCGTGATTGACAAGAATCATCGAAATTGTACAGGGAACCAACAGATGTAGCTTGGGAGTAACATACCATCTTCAATGTACATTTTCGAGGACTCTGAGATTAGTAATGTCAATAACGGCGCCGGCCACGTCCTTACGGTCATCGGGGAAGGGAAGGAATGTTAGTGTGACATCCATTGTTACTAAAGACCGAGTATAACTCTGCATCTTCATGGTTGCCACGGGAAGGAGTTTTGTTAGTGGGAGGGCTTCAAAGCTACATGATCAGGATTCACCTTGGTAAGTGATGCGATTCATGTAACCTCTTTTTAAATAGTTATCTATCAATGCATCGACATCTCAAACATCGAACTATTCAAAGGTTTGAATCTCGAAATTTTATAAAACATGAATAAGTGACGAACTATTCATAGTTTGATAGAAATGTGTTATTACAAGCATGAAACGAGCTCACCAATTGGTAATCCATAAATAATAACTCCGATGGCGCGCGGATGAAGTGCTAACTGAAAAACAAAAACACTCCGAACGCACAAAAACTGAATCGGACAGCTTGGGTCTTCGCAAATCACTGGGTAAACGAACGAAGCCACCGAAAACACACTCCGAGCGCGCGAAAATGAATCGGACTGCTTGGGTCTTCGCAAAGCACTGACAAGGGCTTTGCTGGAAAATGTCCACAAAATAGAAATTGCTTCAAATACCGTTTTGTCTCAAATTCCGAACACTCGTTTTTTGCATGGCGATTTGGTTGAAATGTTTCGCTGAAATATGTCATCAAATTACATGGAAATGGCAGTCAATTGCAATTCCATTTTAACGTCTTCCAAATTATATTATACCTCGGGAGTAGTGTTGATTCTCTAGTTCAAGACTAGTAAAAGCAGCTCAGATTAATTAATTTGCGAAATTATTCATTTGAATACGATTTATTCGTGCTGTTCGGAATTTGAATCAAGTGTTCGGAATATGAGACAAAATGAACACAGTGTTCGGCATTTGAATCAAAATGTTGGTCCATACTTTTACGTAAAAACAACACTAAACAAGTTCAAACAAACAATTGTATCGGCACATCGAACAGCTAACAATTAGACTTTGCAGAGAAATTAAAATTCTCACAAATATCAGTCAATTTATGCCTGTTAGATGCATTTGAAGTCACTGTTGGCCTTAGTGTTCGGAATATGAGTCAAAACGGTACGTTAAAACCGCAAAACCACCATTATTGTACACACCCTATCAATGGATTAGCCACCCCACACGAAAGATAGTGAAAGAAGTATGTAATATAGATTTCACCCACCATAGTATTTTCCATAGCGCCAAGCCTTCAATTTGTACGAATGGACTGATTTGATTATCATCAAGTACAAGTGCTTGTTACTGTCGTCATCGTAATCTGTTGCTTTGATGTTGTCCACGACGGAGTCAGATATCAAAATTATCACAATCCGTTTGACTTGTTCGAACCATGGTCCGGCGGCAGGCGGCAGGCTCTCAAACAGTGCAGTTTCTTGCTTTGAAATGATTGACGGTATAAAAGTTTATTTTTGGCTTCAATTGTCCTTTGAAATTTGGTATTAGGCTTTTCTCAATTTCAAATTGGCATATAAGCAAAGCGGTGGAAGAATCTACTTTTTGAGCAAAGTAACGAACCCACGAAGGTTCTTTTTAGCTATTATGATTTAAAGAGAGAGCTCTCTTACACAAAATTTTTGTCTGAAGGGGAATTTTTGTATTACAGAAGTAATAACGATCGTCATAGTCACGATTTTTACAAACTGTGAAGTGTGCATTGATTTGAATTGATTTCATTTGTTAGTGAGTTTGTCTCATATCGCTGCACATCAGTGATATTTGCAAAAACTCTATTTTCACTACGGAAAATATTCATTCTTTGTCTAATCCAGTAAAAAAACTCCTTAAAAAACAAGAATGCTTCCGAAGGCTTTAAGAATCCCTTGCGATTCTTCTACGAACTCAGTTCTTTCTCCAAGAACTCGTTTACCAGTTTTAACTGAGTTCTTCCTGGGATTTTCACAGAAAATCATTGCCAAGATTAGTAGTTATTATTCAACAGCTTTTTCCTGAAGTTTCTTTAGACTATTCCGATCTGAAATTATTTAAGGTGAAGCCAAACTTCAGTTTTTCATGAACAAAAATCTGGAGAACCCAACACCCGTTCGAGCTGAAAACTTAATCGATTGGTCACCACCAGCTAGTGACCAACCGATTAAGCTTTCAACTTAAACGGATGATTGGTTTAACAGATTTGTGCTCTTGAAAATTTGAGGTTTGGCTTCGATTCATCTTCACCTTTAAACATTTATCCAAGAAAGACCTATACGTACTTATTTCAATTGTTAGTTTAAAATATCATCCAGTTGTTCATTAGTAATTTGTTTGGGATTTTCTGGAATAACTAAGGATTTCTCCAAGGAATTCTAGGAGTCTCACCGAAAGTCAAGTTCATCAAGCAAGGATTTTTTTCCACAATTTTTCAGAGAGTTCACCAACAGTTTTTTCTTCTTAACCTTTGAGGTTCTTCCTAGGGTTTTTCTTCAGCTTCTTTCAATAGATGGACCGCTCGGAAATTCTTCAAGGATTGTTGAAAAATCACAAAAAAAAAATTTCCGGGACTTTCGGTAAAAAAAAACATTAGATGACTCTTCCAGGTGCTACTCTGAGGATTACATTCAATATTCCAAAAGATTCACATAAGCCATTGAACAGGATTAAATTGTGAAAAAGTTCTTAGTGATTTCTCAAAGAAGTTCTTCGCAGATCTTTCTGCTTTTTTTTCACAGAAAATTCTCCCTAATGTTTCTTTAGATTTAGAATTTCATTATATATTGCTTCTAGGATATCGTTCTAGGATTCTTTAAAAAAAATATTACCAGAGATTCATAAAAGTACTTTCTAGAGATCAAACAACACTAACGATTCATTTGAGTGTTTAAATGGTAGTTTACGGAACAAGTTGCAGAATGATGATTTTTACAGCACGAGTCGTAAATTTATCCTACGAGGCTTGCAGAGTAGGATACTTACGACGAGTGCTGTAAAAATCGAGTTCTGCAACGAGTTACGTACAACATTTTTTGCAATTTCGTAGAAGACCACTTGAGGATATCAGACAGTATATCGCAATGCATTGACCATCATTTTACAAGTTCTGAAAAATTGTTGTGTAATTATTCATTACGCAACTAAACCAGTTACGTAGTGAGAAAGCGTTGCGTAATGAATCATTACAGCACTGATTTCAGTTGCGTAATGAATCATTACACTGCATACTTCAGTGCAGAAAAGTAGGCCGTTTCATGATAGATTGGCATGATGAAAAACAGTCTTTTACGATGAGAAATTGCAAAAAAAAAGCTTTTCAACAAATTCACCAAAGAATTTTGCCAAGCATTTTAAAACTTATTGAAACATTTCTTCCAAAATTCCATCAAGTATTGTTTAACGTTCTAGAAATATATTTAGTCTCGATTTTTGATCAAGCAATATTTTTTATGGAGATTTCTTTGTAAATTACCTACTCTACGAATCGCTCCATATCCATATTCAAATTATTTTAGATTTCTATTGTACTCACAAAAAAAATTTAAGAGCTTCTCTTCAGAAATTTGTTGAACTATTTCTGCTTAAATTGAATACGTAAAAACAAACATAATTCAAGAACACACAGTAGAATTTATGAAATTTTGTGAACAAATTCCTAAATATATACCCCACGGAAAAATTTTACGAAAATTCTTGTTATATTTTCTTTATCTTTGCTGATAGACAATGATTGACTTTAAAATGGATGGGATTTTTTCTAAAGATATTTATTTAAACATCTTAAAAAATGTGTTTTTTTCATGAACTAGTATAATGATACTATGGCAAACATATTGATGTGGAATCAACTTTTCCTTACTTTCAGAAATCCCAAAAAACTTTTTTTTCAGGGACTTTTTTATCTATTGTGGTAGAACTGATCAAGTTGAACGCGGTGGTATTTTCAATCTTCAGTCTTAGAGGAAATTTTTGAATTACTTTGAAAATTTGTTGAGGAATACATGATGGATTTTCAGAAATTAGCAGCCTAACGTACACGAACTCTGCAATTTTTCAAAACTAATTCATTTTTCTGTTTCCTGTGTGAAGTTCCTCTAGTCTAGAAAGCTTTATGCTAAGCATGAAGAAATACCAAAATTTTGAAGCAGGTGTAGGCAGGTAGAGACAACAGATGCACAACAAAAAAAGTGATTGTTCGATATCATTTTTCAAGAGGTTCCTGATTAAAAGACAATTCAACCCTCTCTAATGAATCTAAAAAAACAAATTCTCGTGTTGTTCCAATTATCCTTGAAATCTAGCAGTACTTTTTTCTTGACTTCTGGATTGTCCATAATTCAGCCAGAAGGCCTCTAGGAATTCATTTAGTTTTAAATTTTTATAATAAATCACAATCGCCTACCCAGCTTTTTTTATGTTTAGCATTAGCATTAGCATTAAGAATTTCGCACAAATTCGTAGGTGGTACAGTCCTAAACCATTGTATGAGGGTTGCCTCCTCCCCGTCCGTTATCACAGTCTGAAATTTGGGACTAACCTCTAATTCTTAGACAAGATTGACGCATCCTCCAACAGTCGAGAGCTGCCTTGGCCACGTCCTTGCGAACGCTGGGGAATGGGAAAGGATGATTGATTGAACACCTACTTAAGAAAGATGCAGAGAACTCTACGACCTCTCGTAGATAGATGAAAAAGTTTGGTATACGTCACTGAAGACGGCCTAACAGTTGAGGTCGAAATACGCGTATCTCCCAAAGGATACAAACTCTAGTGGAATTAAATGTTATAGTACTAAATTCGGTTTTTTCATCTACTTATAGGTATTCTACAAACCAGCTCGAAGATTTATTAACTCTCATAGATGTTACGGGATGTTGTGGAATGTTGATGGAAAGATTAAAGCCATAGGATACGTTTGGTAGACGTTCTGGCCGAACAATATTTAATATTAACGCACTGTGATCATGTGCCGCTGATCAGAACAAACTCACCGAATTCCACCGAAACTCCTCTGCAATCCCTCGCTCCTCTAGCAATGAACACTACATAAAATAAACGGACACGCTTGTTTAAGCCGTAACTTAGCACTGCCCATTAAAATGAAAAATCGAGAAAATACTTCCACCTCTAACCGAGCATCCACAAACCATCCAATTTTTAAATCAATACGCTTAACACAAACCGGAGATAAAAACGAGTCGCGATAAACGAATTAGGCTCGAACAAAACGCGCGCAAATCGAAAAAAAGTTAAAAAAAAACACACAAACACCACTAATCGTTTTCAGAGATAACCTCTAACAATAAAAAAAAAACACTTTTTCACTTTGAAAAACATGTTTCTGCAAACCATTTGCACGTGGCATAGCACCATCTCTTCTAACGTTTGAAATTGGGCGAAGTATTGCCTATCTCAATCATTTTGCCTATCCCCTGTATACATGAGATGGATGGACATGGGTTATGAAAAGGGTCAGCGTGATCTGTGGGGATTTGAATTCGAAACTTCTGAGTTATTGGATAGCTTAGTTGGTGAGGCGCTCGTTTAGCATATTTTTTAGGATTTTTTTTTTCATAATTTTACACATAATTCATCCATCTTTACCACGCGTTTGAATGGCAGAGAAGATGAGCTGTTTAATTTTCTTAAAGCTAATAACATGCGTATAGCAGTTATTACAGAAACTAATTTAATACCTGGATCCAAACTCAAAAGAGATCCTAACTTTTTTGTTTGTCGTAATGATTGACTTGATGGGGCATGCGGGGGAGTTGCAATCATCATTCATAGGCGTATCAACATCAACTGTTTTCGTCATTTGAAACTAAAGTTTTTGAAACTTTTGGTGCTTCTGTTGAAACACAGCTAGGTCACTGTTGTTGGTTTAATATACTTTCATAGCTGCCTATTTGCCTTTTCAATGCTCTGCAGCAAGTTAATTTGCTCCAAACTGAATTGCGTAAATTGACTCGCAATAAGCCATTTTTTTCATTGGTGACTTTAATGCCAAACCTCTGTCATGGAATAATTCACAAAGTAATTCCAACGGAAGAATTTTATTTGATGAGTGCTCTTCATGATATTTCTCAATTAAGTACCCTGATAGTCCTACATGTTTTTCCTATTCTAGAAATCCATCTACGATTGACTTGGTCTTAACCGATTCTCATGCTGTTACATTTCAAATATCCCATGAAGCGACTCTCAATCCTGTTAGCTCCACTTTCAATTATTTTCGAACTAACTGGAATCTATACGAAACATATATTGACTCTAATCTTGATGTTAACATTTCTTAACAAACAAAACTTGATATTGCCAATGCTCTTGAAACTTTAACAAATTCCATTGTTGAAGCCAGGGGCATTGCAATTCCAAAACGTGAAGTAAAATTGGAATCCGTGATTGTAGACGATGATATTAAACTTTGGATCCGTTTTAAAATCGTGAGGAGAATGCAATTTCAATACACTCGCGATCCTGCTATGGAAATTATATGGCAGGATGTGCAGAAACAAATGAAAAAAAAAAACTATTTTATCAATTAATAAACAAAAATTTTGAAAATAAAATTTCTCAATTGGGCCCTGACTCTAAGCCCTTTTGGAAATTATCAAATATTAAAAAAAACCTCAGAAGCCTATACCATCATTGACAGAGGAAAACAAATCATTACTAATCAATTGCGAAAAAAGCTCAAAAACTTGCTATGCAGTTGAAAGCTTGCGCAATTTTAATTTAGGCCTTACTAGTCCAATAGAAAATCAATTTACTCAGGACTTCGATAACATTTTCAATCAGGAGAACGTTTTCGAAAATTCCAGCGAGACTGATTTGGCAGAAGTGAGAACTATTACTAAAACAATTAAAAATATGAAAGCTCCTGACGATGATGGTATTTTCTACATGCTCCTCAAGAAACTTTCAGGAAGTAGCTTAGAATTCTTAGTTGATATATTTAACAATTTTTTTCAGTTGGCATATTTTACTTCTCTGAATTAATTAATGGATTACTCCGAAAATTCTGATAAAAATTAAAAAAAAGGCTTCTAAATTTTTTTTTTTAATTTGTCCTGTGTACCCAGTCAGGATATTACTTGAAGTCGTCTATAATGAAAGGGGAATCGGAAAATCGTGAAGTACAGTACAGTACAGGGAATACACAGTTATTAACTGAGAGATTTCTTTGCCAAGTGATCATTTTTGCATGCGTATATCACGTGGTAGTTACGAAGAAACTTATGCCCAGGGAAGTCGAGAATATTTCTTTCAAGAAAAGATCCTTAGGGGCGATCCATTAATTACGTAAGACAATTTTAAGCAATTTTCAACCCCCCCTCCCCCCATGGTAAGACTTTTTGTATGGAAATTTAAAATAAATTGTATGGCGCGTAAGAAATCTCAAACCCCCCCTCCCCCTATAAACCCTTACGTAATTAATGGACGGCCCCTTAACTGGTGGCAATCAAATCCATGGACCCTCAGCATGGTCGTTTTGAATAACTGCGCTTTTACCGTTACGGCTTTCTGGCCTCCTTACAAATTTAAACTATGCAAATAAACTTGTTTTTAATTTTGTAACCTTCTTCTTCTTGGCATTAACGTCCTCACTGGGACAGAGCCGGCTTCTCAGCTTAGTGCTCTTATTAGCACTTCTACAGTTATTAACTTAGAGCTTTCTTTGCAAAAGTTGCCATTTTCGCATTCGTATATCGTGTGGCAGGTACGATGATACTCTATGCCCAGGGAAATCAAGAAAATTTCCATTTCGAAACGATCCTGGACGGACCGGGTATCGAATCCAGACACCTTCAGCATGGCTTTGCTTTGTAGCCGCGGACTCTAACCACTCGGCTAAGGAAGGCCCTAACCTTCTCTTCGATTTTATCGCTATAACTTCGTTGACTTTCCCATATCTATGGTTGACATGCGTCATCGTAATCCAAACTATCCAAAATTTGACCGGTGCGATGCGCAATTTGAATTTGCGAATTGACACTTCCAGTTAGCAAATGTTCCTGTCTATAGCATGGTATTTCATCGGCGGGCGTTAGGAATGTCACTGACACTATGTCACGCACGTGTTGAATAATATTTCTCAAATCGATAATAATTCTAGCAATAGATTCCAGTTAGTAGGCCATCGATTTGTTTGAGCTAAGCTTGTTGAGCGCTCTGTACTTAACTACTGCCTATCTATCGAGGGGCACGCTAAGGTGTTATCGCGAAAGTTCCGGTTTGCGCCAATTGAATGAAACCAAATAGGTTAGTTGATTGTTTTTCTCAATCAACAGTAACCTACTAGAATAAAGAATCCGTATTCGGATTTGCATCGGTCATCGGCTAAATTCGAACAGATCCACAAGAGAACCGCGAGAGTGGATCAATTTGCGATGTGTGAAAATATAAAGCAAACGATGTTTCCACCTCACATCTCCGTTGGCTTCTGCAGTTGAAATGAACGATATTGATAACGATCATTCTGTACACAGATCATCATCGCTCATCGATATCGTCACCGTGACATTCAATATTGGATGAACAGCTCTCAACAGCCGTGCAGGCCGAGTCTGCGCAGATGGATTCCCTGGCCTCGGGATGAACTCAACCAGCAGGTCTCGAAATTTAATAGCTCCCCCATTCGAGTGAAACGCTTAGTTGCCTACTGTGCCCTCTCTACCACCCATGCCGAAAAGTGTCGAGAGCCGGAACAAAATCACGTTCCAAACCACTTGTTGAATGCAATTGTATGATGTACTTTTTTACCGGGATCTGGATGTTCCTTCCGGGAAGTCAGTATCGATACGGGGAAAATTGCCGGCACAATTGGATATTGTTGCAAAGGCTTCACGGAACGCGCAGTTCATTGATGTGGAAATCGAGTTGCTGCCGATTTTGCCACCTGTTCGGATCAATATTATTAGATTCGAAATCAACACGACAATCAGAGCTGATGTGATTGTGAGGAAAATTTTCATAGAAGACGAAGCACAGGACAGGTGCAGTTATGATTTTTAATGTAATAGGAGTCATTTTTCATGAGTTGTAACGCTGTTCGGGAAACGGTTATGAACGGTTATGTCAGGCCTTTTTACATTCTTTTAATAATAAGGCCATTTCATGTATGTCATTATCAGCAATTTTAGGTAATTTTCAGCCAAGTAAAGCTAATTTGAGTTTTGAACCTAACCCCTCTACTTGCAGCTTCATTTTTTACCGCAAAAAATTAAATTGCTGTAACTTTTTTGTTTCTTTATATTTTTGCACCATTTTCTCAGAAGTTCTAAAGAAACTCTACTTGTTTTAGTATCTGTGTCGATATTGATCGGAGTTATTCTAAAAATTTCTTTGAGGACCGCAGCGTAGCCATAACTCACGTAAATTTCTTAGGCTACAGATTTTCTATCGTATTCCAATTTTCAGATATTTCCAAGAATATTTAATCGATTTGTATGTTTTTCTTTAGAGTTGCTTGGTATTGTATTGTTCACATTTTCTTTTGTTGATAAATTTACCAAAAACAAAATTGCCACCAATGGCATTTTATACGGAGAATGACGGTGCCCTAAGAAACATCGAAATATCTTGAAAACCAGATCACCATTGATTAATATCAACACGAATTCTTAAACTAGAATAGTTTTTGAGAATTTGTGAAAAATAATGAGAAACAAAAAGTTATCGAGATTTGATTTTTTTTTTGCGGTTAAAATGAAACTGCTGGTAGAGGGGTTAATATCATATTAAGGCAGTTTATGTCATATAAAGCCATTTTAAAAGTAAAATTTGAATTAATTAAATGCCATTTCAAATCATTTAAAATTATGTTTAGCCATTTAACACGTCAGTCGTCACGCTGTTGTATTTTGTACAACACTGCTGAAAAAACCTCGCTATTCGTTCACAACAGCAGCGCGGTGGTTCTGACGGTGGCAAACCGCGTGACGACTGGAAGTTTAATGTAATTTTAAACCATCTCAAGCCAATTAATAAAATTTAAGGCCATTTTAAGCTTTATTAACCCCTTCGCCAGTAGCTTAAATTTTATGCCATATTCGCTATAACTTTTTTTGTTTATTAAAATATTTGGACCATTTTTTCAAAAAAAAAAAAAAAAAAACTGCTATTTTAATAATTTGTATTGGTTTTGACCATTCATCTGGATCCGGATATATTCCAAAATTCCTTGGGGGACCGAAGCGTAGCCATGACCCACGTGAATATCTCAAGCTATAGCTATATCTCATATCCGGTTATTGGCTTTGCAAAACTATACTATTTGTTTGAGTCTGTTGTGACTATACTTTGATGTGTTGTCTGTTGTTTTTGAGAAATAATCTTTTATGTTTTTGGTACCACTACGGCCGTGACAAAATCTTGAAAACTTCAAAACACATCATGTTTTAATTTTTGGATTCGAACCAATTTGAATGATTTTTTTGACATTGTATAGTCCGCATTTTATTTTATTTATTTATTTATTATTTTTTTTTTATAAATCTTTCAGTCGATTGGATGGGATTGGAAAATGGAGGAAAAGAAATTTTATTTGAGCAATGTCAGTCCCCCAAAGAATAGCACAATATCTGAAAAACTAGATGACCAATGTTCAATACCGGCACAAAACCCAAAAATATAAGTTTTTTGAGAGCTTGTAAAAAAATCTAGAAAAAAGTTATCGCGATTTGGATATTGCTTTGTGGTGAAAAATTAAGCTGTCGGTAGAGGGGTTAAGCCATTAAAAACATTTAAAGCCATTGTCAATTATTTTAATCCTCTTTAATCCATTTTAGGCAATTTAAAAAAAAATTAAATCAGTTAAAACCATTCAAAACCATAAAAAGTCATTTTAAGGACATATAGGAAGGAATCCCTGTCATGGCAGGGAAAATGGCTTCCTCACACATACAAACACATTTGCCGGTGGTTCACATTTTTTCTCAAAATATTTCACTTACCTATAATTAATCACTCCCAAATTGCTAACAGGATATAAGAACACCGTAATTTTTCCATTATTGTAGTTTCAGCATCTGCTAACTATCCAAATTTCTCAAACCGTGCTAATTTTCATCACGAACGACGAACACTCCTTCGTTTGTTTACACTTTCTCACCCGCGAGCGAAGGATACTTTTCGACTAATTATATAATTTCCACTACACGTAGAACACCGTACTCAGTTTACTTTCATTAATTGTTTATTGAAAGACACTTTCTAGTTAATTTCTGATTGATATAACATAAAACTTTACAGAACCGTGCCTAAAACAGTTACCAGACCACAACTTTTCACTTTTTTTATTTTTCTAATTTCAAGACGGCTGCTCGTTTGCAGTGCTGTCAGAAATATTGATGGTAACGTACGGCATCAAGCAAAATGATTAAATCGAAATGTAAAAGACTGAAACTGATGCAGGGATGACTGGCAACGGCGTGTTATTGATTGTAATTTCACTATTACCAACTTTTAAGAGAATATTTTTTGTGTACCACTACTTTCAAACAGAAATTTACGGATTCAACGGAGTTTCACCTTAAGCCATATTTACAAACCATTGCATGAAAACATTTCAACCCATTTCAACCAATTTCAAGCCAACAAATAAATTTTAAGCATTAAAGTTTAAGTCATTTGGAGTCATTTTGATTTGGTATTTTAAGTATTCAAAGCCTTTTTAAGTCATTTTCAGGCATTTTAAGTAATATAAGCTTTATTAAGTGGCATCTGGCCACATTCATTGAAGCTATTTAATACCATTTTGAATTATATTATGCTTTGTAGGCCTTTGTTCAGCCATTCTAAGCCATTTTAAGCTATTTTAAGGCATATTAAACCATTATAAGCATATATTTTGGTTATTTAAATCCATCTTAAGCCATTCAAAGCAAATCCAATCGATTGTGAGCCATTCAAAGCTATTTGAAGACATTTCAAACCGCTATTTCAAGGATTCTACCCCATTACCCTGAATGCCATTACGCCGAATGCCATCAAACCGAACACCATTACCCCGAATTCCAAAATCCTGGGGAAAGGTCATCAATATCATCATGTCAAGAGATAATTGTAAATTCGGGGAAGTAGCATTCGGGGTAATGGAGTTCGGGGTGATGGCATTCTGGGAAATCGAATTCGGGGTAATGGGGTAGAATCATTCCAAGCCATTTAAGTTCAATTTAAGTCATTTTGAGGCATTTAAGGCAATTTTAAGACTGTTTTTTAACCATTTTAAGCTAGTTGAGCCCTTCGAAATCATATTATTCCATTTTTAGCCTTTTCAGAGTCATTGTTATCCATTTTTAGGCATCATTTCAAGCCATTTTAGGCATATTCAAGCCTTTTTATACATTGTAAGCCATTTTAAGCGTCATTTTAAGACGTATTTCGACGTTTCAGCCATATAAAGCCGTATTAAGCCATTTTAAACCATGTTAAGCTATTTTAAGCATGTTAAGCAATTTTAAACATTTTTTTTTAGCCATTCCAAGATTTTCTAAGCCACATGAAGGCAAATTAATCTTTTTTAAACCTTTTTCAGCCATTTAAATACATTTCAAGAAATTCAAAGCCATGTTAAATCATGTCAGGCCATTTGAAGGCACTTCAATAAATGTTAAGCCTTTCCAAGTTATTGTAAGCTATTTAAAGCCATATAAAGCCATTTTTGGCCATTTCAAACCAAATTTAGCCATTTCAAGCCATTTCAAGCCATTTCAAGCCATTTAAGCCATTTTAAGCCATTTGAAGCTATTTGAAGCTTATTCAAGCCATTTGAGCCATGAAGACAATTTATGGGGTATCAAGCCATATTAAGCATGTTTAGTCATTTTAGCCATGTTTAGCCGTTTAGAGCCATTTTTGGTCATTTTAGAAATATAAATCAATTTTTAGTCATTTTGAGCCATTTGAAGCTATTTTAAGACTTTTAAAATAGTTTTGAAGTGTATTAAGTTATTTGAAGCCATTTAAAGCAATTTGAAGCCTTTAAAGCCATTTAAAGCATTTTAAGCCATTTGAAGCAAATTTAATACTTTTTAAGACATTTGAAATGTTTCTATGCCATTTGAAGGTGAATTAAGGAGGAAATTTCCTTGACCTCCCTGGGCATAGAGTATTATCGTACCTGCCACACGATATACGAATGCGAAAATGACAACTTTGGCAAAGAGAGCTCTTAGTTAATAACTGTGGAAGTGCTCATAAGAACACTACGTTGAGAAGCAGGCTCTGTCCCAGTGAGGACGTAATGCCAAGAAGAAGAAGAAGAAGAAGAATAAGAAGAAGAAGAAGAAGTAGAAGAAGAAGAAGAAAGCCATTCTTAGCAATTTGAGGCCATTTTAAGCCATTCCAAACCATTGTTAGCCATTGGAAGCTATTTCAAGCCATTTGAAGCTATTTAAGGTATTTTTTAAGTTATTTTAAGCAGGACTGGGAATGGTAATAGTAGTAGGCTTGAGTTTCGCGAAAATCACGTGGCTCTTCTCACTACAGTAGTTCAAAATTGTGAGTCTCATCAAGTAGTCTATGGTTTAACGATTGAGCCTTAAATAAATGAATTGGTAAAAAAAATAGTCTATGTTGGGTTCCTTAAATTTTAAATCAGTTTTGTCATTGAAGGTTGTAAATGCGGGAAATAGAATTTGCAATTCTCAAGGCATTTTACCTACCGCAGCAATAGGTGTGAGATTCACTGGCTCCACTGACTGTAATTTGCCACGCTTGCCTACTGTAGTGTGAAATTCATAATTTTTCCCAAAGTAATTTGAGAATATTAAAAAAAAAGTCATTTTAAGCAACTTTTATCGTTCCTAAGCCACTTCAAGGCATTTTAAGTTATTTTCAAATATTTTAGCTATGTTAAACCATTCCGAACCTTTTAAAGCCTTAAACCATTCCAAGCTATATTAAGCCTTTGAAAGTAATTTTGAGTGTATTAAGCTATTTGAAGCCTTTTCTAGCCATTTAAGGCAATTCAAGCCATTTTAAGCTATTTTAAGTTAAATCCATTTTTGCCATTCAAAGCAATTTTAAGCGATTTTAGGCCATTGTAATCTATTTTAAACAATTTAATCTCATTCTAAGCAATTTCTAGCAAATTAAAGCTATTCCAAACCATTGTTAGCTATTTGAAGTTATTTCAACCCATTTTAAGCTATTTGTGTTCTTTTTAAGTCAGCCATTTAATATTTAAAGCCATTTTTATCCACTCTAAGCTACATGAAGGCATTTTAAGTTGTTTTCAAATATTTAAGACCATTTAAAGCCATTTTGACCATGTTTGGCTATGTGAAACTATATGAAGCTATTTTAGGCTGTTTTAAGCCATTTTATACCATTTGAAGCCATTTTAAGCCATTTCCAGTTATTTAAATCCATCCCAAGCCATTGAAAGCCGTTTCAAGCCTTTAAAAAACCATTTTAAACCAGTTTAAACTATTCAAAGCCATGTAAATTCAATTTAAGCTATTCAGGCAATTAAGTCAATTGTGAGACTTTGTTTTAACCATTTAACCACTCTAAGCCGTTCGAAACCATTTAAGCCATTTTAAGCTTTTTTTAGCCATTTAAACCCATCTTAAGCCATCCAGCTTTAGCCATTTAAACCCATTAAAATCAATTTAAAGCTACTTGAAGCTTTTTTAAAGCCATATTAAGCCTTTAATAGCTATCTTTAGCCACTTAAAGCTATTTCAATACATTTGAAGCCATTTTAAACAGTTTTAAGCCTTATTATTAGCAATTTTAAGTATTTAAAACTATTTTGAGCAATTTTAAACCTTTTATGGCTGTTTTAAGCCATTCGAAACTATTTTAAGCCAGTGCTTCCCAAACTTTTTCAACTTTTGCCCCCTTGAGGCCAATATTTTTCTGGAATCGCCCCCCTGTTATGTGATAGGTGAAATATTTTATTAAAGCGCTGTACGCCAGAAAATTTATTCGACTCGCATATTCATAGAATCATTATACATTAACTATTATGTAGGTATATTTTTGAATATCGATATTCCACAATTATTAGGAATGATTTACTGGTTTGTTATTTATGATAGTAATTTTAACAATATCTTGCGTGCACTATAGGCTGCTGAATCAGTTTTCAGTATAAGTTCGGCCCAGTTTCCATAACTTAAATATAAGTTATGCATAGGCATCAACTTGTGACGAAGCTCTCCAAAATTAAATCAAATGGAATGTTTCACAAGTGAACGCACAGACATGGTATCATTACTTTAAAATGATCATAACTAGAGATATAACGGTTTAAGGTAAAATAGTCTTTGAATTAAGTTAGTTTTGTATTAATTTACCTTCAAATGTGTGTCCCTTGAAGGTTATGAGTAATTATTTTCAAATGCTCCCGTGTTAGCTTTTTCGCTCTCTTCTTGGATTTTTCGCCCCTCAAATTCTGTTTTACAAATTTTCGCCCCCTTGAGCCTGAAAATCGCCCCAGGGGGGCGAATTCGCCCACTTTGGGAATCACTGTTTTAAGCCATTTTAAGCTATTTTGAGACTTTTAAAGCCATTTTAAGCTATTCTAAGCCGTTTTAAGCTTTCCATAGCTATGTCAAACCCTTTTCAAGTCATTGCAAGCGATTCTATTTTTTTGCAATTTTAAGAAATTTGAAGCCATTGTAAGCCGTTTCAAGATATTTCAAGCCTTTTTAAGTTATGTTTAGAATATTTATCTTTGAATTTTGAATTTGAAATTTGGAATGTGAAATTACTGATCTATCACGCGTTATTTATCATTCTGGTCTAAGATCTAAACTTGGAAAGAGCCAGATTCTCAGTTTGAACACTTCTACATATATTTTGAATTTTGAACTTTTTTTTTATTTTGTCTTTTTTATATGAATTTGATATAAATTTAAATGCCTTTCCATCAGCAAAACAGAACTTACTTCGCGTGTGAACGGTGAACATGAGCGAAGCAGGTAATCCATTAAAATATTTTGAAAATACGCTTGAACTCATCAAGGGGTCCCTTGATTAAAGACAATTTTTGGAGTGCAAAACCTGGTACCACCTGTAGCAATCATTCACAAATCATATGCGCATTATTTATTGCATCAGCCAAATAAGCTCACATGATAACACGAAATAGCATCTGATTTCTCTTTGCTTTTCAAATACACTTTCCGAAAACCAAGTGGATCCATCAATATTTGGCTGAAGTGTTAGATCAGTTAAGAACGTTCCAAGCACTGTTCATCCCATGCAAATTGCAATGTTTCCATACCAGACGAAAATTGTTTCGGCTATCAAGATGTCGATCTAAATCACAATGGAAAAGCTTGGATTCGTTTGAATTTCAACAATTTGACCTGCGTTTTATTTGCGTCAACTTCTTCAGCTTTGTCATGAAATATGGTTTCAACGTAAAAATGCCCTTAGAACATTAAGCTGAAAAGCAGGCTGTCCTAGTGAAGATATTATAGATTTGGAAAAATATTTACTACAAATAGTAAGTGCTATCAAAACCAGTTGTTTCAATCATGCTCGATTCATTGTATGAAATTTTCAATGCTTCCTCTTTTACTTCTTGGTATTATGTCCTCACTGGGAGAAAACCTGCTTCTCAGCTTATTGTTCAATGAGCACTTCCACAGTTATTAACTGAGAGCTTTCTTTGTCAAATATGCCATGTTTCGCATTCGTATATCGTTTGGCAGGTACGATGATATTCTATGGCCAGGGAAGTCAAGGACCGACCGAGAATCGAACTCAGACACCTTCAGTATGGCTTTGCTTTGTAGCCGCGGACTCTAACCATTTGGTTAAGGAAGGGACCACATATGAAACAGTATTTGTAGAATAATTTTCTTATGCATTTTAGATTGTTTGCACACTCAGTTGAGCTCGGCTAATTTTCATTCTTTTACCGAGATCCGCACAGCCGAGCGGTCAGCAACTGCATTTTAACTGATATTTCAGCAAAAACTCAAGTTTGTTTATAGCAGCACCTTCGGGTGCCACTGACATCATACGTCAGTTTTGCTGAGACGTCAGCAAACGAACTTTAACCGAGATTCGCACAGCTGATTTCGGCATTCTGATTTAAGTGTGTGGCCTAGCATCAGAATTATAATACACAATAAAACGTACAACTCCACAGATACAGAAGTATTGAGAAACAGTTTTCCATGTTGATGATTTGTGTTACAATATAAAATCGGTTTATATGAAGCTTATCAATGTTTTCAATTTTGCACTAAAATCCAGTCGAATAATCGCAACTGCCAAGCTCCGAACCAATTTACAGCGTGTGAAATATGAAAGCAAACGATATTTTTGACTGGTTGAAACTCAGGCACATTTATATCTTCGGCTCATATGGTTTTTATCCCGTATCACATAATCGCACTGATCATCATTATCATCATCGTCTCAATCGTCATCGTGAACACGATGTGTTCGATTGATGAACTCTTCGAAGAGTTCTGATGAACATCGAATCGGAGTCTGCGTATTTGGAACTGTTTTTCTCCAGGGGAACTGAACCGGGCTTGTATTGGGTGGGGTGAGTGGTCACCTGTCAACATGTTGATCGTCTTCGTCAAATTTGTGTGGTCAAACGTGAATCAATGTTCCTGCCAAGCGAACTATTATGAAAGATGTTCATTTGTTGGATGATGCTGCAGGACATTGATGAGTATAAACCAACGAATGTAAAACACCTGTTGAATGTACTGCTTTATTGCAGGTGATATACATTTACATATGTGCAGAATCCATTTGGATCGGAAAATTTCGCGACTCCTCAGTATTGAGTATGTTTGCGGTGGTCACACGATAGACAAATGCAAACTTGGTCATTTGGGAAAAATGTTTTTTGTTCATAAATGGTTGGTGTATTCTTCTGCTCGTGAAAAACTAAGCTAAGTAGCTGTCATTTACCCTTATGAAACATATGATTAGGAAAAAAGAAGAAAGAGAATAAGAATAAGAGCAAATAGACTCTGAAAACTAAATAAAATAAAAGCAAATATTTCAACAACTAAAATTTTCAAAAGCCTTCAAAGGATTACTGAAGGAATATCTTCGAAATATAGGAGAACTGTTTAGGAGTTCATTAACACAAAATCTAAATCTATATTGTTGGTGATCAGATCATTTTGATAAATATTAACTAAATGAAGATACAAATAAGTTACATTGTTTCGTTTGGGAAGAATGAAAAAAAAAACCTCCTTGTTTGCCTGTTTACATCTAATCATTCATTTATCCGTCAATTGCACCAAGTATCATGGTTTGTTTGAATTGTCATATAATTTATCAAAAGCTTGTAACTGAATGAGTTACCTTGTATATTAGACAGTATTATCATTTTGATACTTTGTACATACATTACAACCTAGTTTGGTATGTTTTTGATAGAATTGAAACACATTTTGTTATGTTTATGTTACTATTCATGCACTTTTTGTTATTATTTAAGTTATTTTAATAACATCCTGCATCAAGTTTGTAACAACCTATGTTCGAAAAAAGCCTTATAACATAATAACATGTGCTGATATAATTTTGTTATGTACCCTTAGCCGGGAAGATATCGAGATAAAGAGGATATCGAGATATGAAGCGTTGAAATGTATGCAAAATGAAGGGACCGAAGAAATCATCGACATAGGGAGAGATATCAAGATATAGAACATCGAGATGTGGGGAGTCGACTGTAGTTATTCAGTAAAATGTCATAATCAGCAGAACTCATTTAATTGATTTCCTAAAATTAATTCAATGGAGAGTGTTATATGTTTTCGACTAAATACTATTGAATAACATATTTTACGAGTTTTAAATTTTGCTCTATTGCTATAGCAGGTCCGTCACATTCGGGCTCAGATTGGGTACCACTTCTAGTACTGCATTTCGTCCCTCGGTAGTGCAAAAGGTACCCAAGTTTGACAGATCGCAGTACACTTTTCACGGCATTCTAGATTACCTTATGAGCCATAAAATTTTGGGTAACTGCAAGGGACATGGAGGTCTTTAATTTGTCTTTGGCTATAGTATGCAGTAACTGTCGTAATACTAAAGTGAAACAATTTGTAAGCTTCGTGGCCGTGTGGTTAGTGTTATCAAGCATTTAGCTGCATCGAGTTAAGGGGTCCACACCCCTTCGTTGACCCCTTTGATTACCGCTTCGTGTTGGTGTAAAAAAAAAATATGATACTTGAACCAGAAACTTCTCATGGAACCTGCATTTTGAATTCTCTAGAGTGAATTATGAAAGATGAAAAAATATATATAAAAGACATCCAATAAGTCACCAGACAATATTTACTCACCTTCGAGACGTATCCTCGGAAACCCGGATATCGGTTCCAAAGTGGTCACATAGGTCCCAGACATTGCAACTTATTCATGAAATATACTATTTTTTGACGTAGGACTACGTCTTTGTTTTCTATATTGGGGTGCACTTTAAAAGTACGGAAAATGAGACATGTAACGAAATTAGGGGAGATTTTGAACGTTAATAACTCAGTTGTTTATGAACCAATTATTACGATTTTAGTATCTTTCGATCAGAAATGTATCTACGCATCGTTAGTAATATATCCGATAAGTGAATTTTGTTGTTAAACTATTGAAAATTTGATAAATGTTGACCCCTTTCTTATCCAACCAATCACGTTCGAGCACTTTTCGACGGTGTCGCTTCCCACTATAAAAGCGAACGGGTCCCTGCTTCTTCCCTCAGTCTTCTTTTTGCGGTCGGACTGTGAACACGACCGGGCGAGTCATTCTTGCTTTGCGTTTGCACCCGCGTCTCAGTCCAATTTGTGTCGTCGGAAGAGGAAGACGCAATATTGATTTGCGGTGGCGATGACGATGGACGAACTATTGCCGCTCGGAGAAGCGTCCAAGCCATCGTCATCGCCGCCGCAAATTTATCCGCGCTCCCAGATTTCGACTCGTGATCGGTGGTCCAGAAGCAAGCCCGTTAGGAACCAGAAACCAGAAGCCCCCAGAGTTGCTGATCCGAGGAGATGCTGCTAATCGAGCGTCGGAATCGCTCGAGATTTCAAGAGTGAGCATCGTTTCCAGACTTCGACACGTGCCCGGGGATCCACTACCCGTTGCTGTTGCTGTTTGCGTTGAGGATTTCCCGTTTGACCATGGCAATCAAGTGATAACTTCCCGCAGTGCTATATATCTACCATCGGACCTTGTCAGGACCATCAAATTTGTGGAAAAGAGTTGAAGGAATAATATATCCGATTTTATAAGATCTTATATTTCTCAATCAATCTCGCAGCTTCATACAAAATTTAATTTATTAAGAATAATTGACTATTCGAGGACGCTGCTGCAGTGCCGTCGGGGTGAGTGCTCAACATTTCACGATTGTAAACTAGAGTGGAATTTCCGACAGTGTCTTTGATTTGCCATATTTTATGAGAACACTTCGATTACGAAAATGATCACATGTTACAAAATTGCGACATATTTAGAATGCTTTTGAAAAGAAATTAAAGAGTTGTTTGTGTAATATTCCCTAATGTGTTTACCACATACTTGCTATAATCTCTTAATTCATCTCATAGCATCATACAATAATTGATTTATTACGAATAATTGACAATACGGCAATTTAAGGATATGTCCGAGGACGCTGCTGCAGTGCCGTCGGTATGCAATAACAGCACAATGTTCATCTTGTACATCCCTTACCCAGACATCAGTTTCATATAGCCTATTTCCCAGATAAGAAAACGAAGAATTTGAAAGGAGGAGCATCACCTGCTATTCTAAGGGTATAAATCATCCCTCCTTCGTTGAATTCGGTTTCATTCTGTTTTCACTTTCGAGCTGGTAAGAGCTCCTCCAAACCTGCTCAGCTCCTCGCTACCAGAGGCAAGCTGTTTGTACGAGATGGCTGAAGAAAATCGACCAAAGCCGCTTGTTGAAGCGCACATCGTCATCTGCACCGCAAATCTCATCGAGCGAGGAGGATTGCAACCAGTGCGCCGCCAAAATGTGTCCGTGTTACGCAAATTCAACAATTCAATCGGTCCTTTCCAGAGCCAACAAATGTGTTTTAAAGAGTTGATTGTGTAATATTCCTTAATGTGTTTACCACATACTTGCTATAATTTCTTAATTCATCTCATAGCAGCATACAATAATTGATTTATTACGAATAATTGACAATACGGCAATTTGAGGATGTTTCCGAGGACGCTGCTGTAGTGCCGTTAGGATGCAATAACAGCATAATGCTAATCTTGTACATCCCTTACCCAGACATCAGTTTCATATAGCCTATTTCCCAGATAAGAAAACGAAGAATTTGAAAGGAGGAGCATCACCTGCTATTCTAAGGGTATAAATCATCCCTCCTTCGTTGAATTCGGTTTCATTCTGTTTTCGCTTTCGAGCTGGTAAGAGCTCCTCCAAACCTGCTCAGCTCCTCGCTACCAGAGGCAAGCTGTTTGTACGAGATGGCTGAAGAAAATCGACCAAAGCCGCTTGTTGAAGCGCACATCGTCATCTGCACCGCAAATCTCATCGAGCGAGGAGGATTGCAACCAGTGCGCCGCCAAAATGTGTCCGTGTTACGCAAATTCAACAATTCAATCGGTCCTTTCCAGAGCCAACAAATGTGTTTTAAAGAGTTAATTGTGTAATATTCCTTAATGTGTTTACCACATACTTGCTATAATTTCTTAATTCATCTCATAGCAGCATACAATAATTGATTTATTACGAATAATTGACAATACGGCAATTTGAGGATGTTTCCGAGGACGCTGCTGTAGTGCCGTTAGGATGCAATAACAGCATAATGCTAATCTTGTACATCCCTTACCCAGACATCAGTTTCATATAGCCTATTTCCCAGATAAGAAAACGAAGAATTTGAAAGGAGGAGTATCACCTGCTATTCTAAGGGTATAAATCATCCCTCCTTCGTTGAATTCGGTTTCATTCTGTTTTCGCTTTCGAGCTGGTAAGAGCTCCTCCAAACCTGCTCAGCTCCTCGCTACCAGAGGCAAGCTGTTTGTACGAGATGACTGAAGAAAATCGACCAAAGCCGCTTGTTGAAGCGCACATCGTCATCTGCACCGCAAATCTCATCGAGCGAGGAGGATTGCAACCAGTGCGCCGCCAAAATGTGTCCGTGTTACGCAAATTCAACAATTCAATCGGTCCTTTCCAGAGCCAACAAATGTGTTTTAAAGAGTTAATTGTGTAATATTCCTTAATGTGTTTACCACATACTTGCTATAATTTCTTAATTCATCTCATAGCAGCATACAATAATTGATTTATTACGAATAATTGACAATACGGCAATTTGAGGATGTTTCCGAGGACGCTGCTGTAGTGCCGTTAGGATGCAATAACAGCATAATGCTAATCTTGTACATCCCTTACCCAGACATCAGTTTCATATAGCCTATTTCCCAGATAAGAAAACGAAGAATTTGAAAGGAGGAGCATCACCTGCTATTCTAAGGGTATAAATCATCCCTCCTTCGTTGAATTCGGTTTCATTCTGTTTTCGCTTTCGAGCTGGTAAGAGCTCCTCCAAACCTGCTCAGCTCCTCGCTACCAGAGGCAAGCTGTTTGTACGAGATGGCTGAAGAAAATCGACCAAAGCCGCTTGTTGAAGCGCACATCGTCATCTGCACCGCAAATCTCATCGAGCGAGGAGGATTGCAACCAGTGCGCCGCCAAAATGTGTCCGTGTTACGCAAATTCAACAATTCAATCGGTCCTTTCCAGAGCCAACAAATGTGTTTTAAAGAGTTGATTGTGTAATATTCCTTAATGTGTTTACCACATACTTGCTATAATTTCTTAATTCATCTCATAGCAGCATACAATAATTGATTTATTACGAATAATTGACAATACGGCAATTTGAGGATGTTTCCGAGGACGCTGCTGTAGTGCCGTTAGGATGCAATAACAGCATAATGCTAATCTTGTACATCCCTTACCCAGACATCAGTTTCATATAGCCTATTTCCCAGATAAGAAAACGAAGAATTTGAAAGGAGGAGCATCACCTGCTATTCTAAGGGTATAAATCATCCCTCCTTCGTTGAATTCGGTTTCATTCTGTTTTCGCTTTCGAGCTGGTAAGAGCTCCTCCAAACCTGCTCAGCTCCTCGCTACCAGAGGCAAGCTGTTTGTACGAGATGGCTGAAGAAAATCGACCAAAGCCGCTTGTTGAAGCGCACATCGTCATCTGCACCGCAAATCTCATCGAGCGAGGAGGATTGCAACCAGTGCGCCGCCAAAATGTGTCCGTGTTACGCAAATTCAACAATTCAATCGGTCCTTTCCAGAGCCAACAAATGTGTTTTAAAGAGTTAATTGTGTAATATTCCTTAATGTGTTTACCACATACTTGCTATAATTTCTTAATTCATCTCATAGCAGCATACAATAATTGATTTATTACGAATAATTGACAATACGGCAATTTGAGGATGTTTCCGAGGACGCTGCTGTAGTGCCGTTAGGATGCAATAACAGCATAATGCTAATCTTGTACATCCCTTACCCAGACATCAGTTTCATATAGCCTATTTCCCAGATAAGAAAACGAAGAATTTGAAAGGAGGAGCATCACCTGCTATTCTAAGGGTATAAATCATCCCTCCTTCGTTGAATTCGGTTTCATTCTGTTTTCGCTTTCGAGCTGGTAAGAGCTCCTCCAAACCTGCTCAGCTCCTCGCTACCAGAGGCAAGCTGTTTGTACGAGATGGCTGAAGAAAATCGACCAAAGCCGCTTGTTGAAGCGCACATCGTCATCTGCACCGCAAATCTCATCGAGCGAGGAGGATTGCAACCAGTGCGCCGCCAAAATGTGTCCGTGTTACGCAAATTCAACAATTCAATCGGTCCTTTCCAGAGCCAACAAATGTGTTTTAAAGAGTTGATTGTGTAATATTCTCTAATTTGCTCGAGATGGCTGAAGAAAATCGACCAAAGCCGCTTGTTGAAGCGCACCGCTTGTCAGCACCGCAAATCTCATCGGGCGAGGAGGACGCAACCAGTGCGCCGTCAAAATGTGTCCATGTTACGCAAATTCAACATTTCAATCGGCCTTTTCCAAAGCCAACAAATGTGTCAAAGAGTTAATTGTGTAATATTCCATAATGTGTTTACCACATACTTGCTATAATTTCTTAATTCATCTCATAGCAGCATACAATAATTGATTTATAACGAATTATTGACAATACTGCAATTTGAGGATGTTTCCGAGGACGCTGCTGCTGTGCTGATGCAATATATTTTCTATTGTTACGTGGTCCTACGTCACCAGTTCGTACAACCCCATAGGGATGTACCCTTATAGTTTTTTTTTAAATTTTAATGTATGACAGTATAAACTCATCTTTCTTAAACGATTCCTCAGTAACCCAGATACCGGTTCCAAAATGACCAAATTAATTCTTCACTATTCAGTCATGGTATGCAATAATTTGCAAAATCATGAAGTTTGATGTGTCGCATGACAATGTTGTCTGATTTTCAATAATTGATCCCGGAATCGGTTCCTCGGAAATCCGGATACTGGATCCAAAGTGGCCAGATGGGTTCTGAACTGTGCAACTCAGTCATAGAATGCAATCATTTGAAAATTCATGAAGTTTTATGTGTCGTATGACAATGTTTACTGATTTTCAATAATTGACCCCGGAACCGATTCCTCGGATACCCGGATATCGGTTCTGAAATGGCCAAATGGGTTCTGAACTGTTCAGCTCAGGCATAGAATGCAATCATTTGAAAAATCATGAAGTTTGATGTGCCGCATGACAATGTTGTCTGATTTTCAATAATTGACCCCTGGAACCGGTTCTTCGGAAACCCGGATTCCGGTTCCAAAGTGGCCAAATGGGTTCTGAACTATGCAGCTCAGTCATAGAATGCAATCATTTGGAAAATCATGAAGTTTGATGTGTCTTCACGCGCTTCCAAAAATGGCTCCCGGAAATTGTGATCCGCGGCATGCAGTGACCATGATGGCCTTGTACACATTCGTCCTCAACGTTGTAGAGCTAATAATTGTAAAAAATCACTTTTTCGGCACGGACATGGATCGAGCAGGAGCAACGAAGACAACGGCAAAGGGGCCCTAAGGGCCGAAAGAAATGAAGCAATGAAGGTCAGAATAGTCCTAAGAAAGTGGGTGAAGTAGAGAGAAAGGTAAATAGCAAGGTTAGATAAAAGTTAGAGAGAGAGAGAACAACAACAAGAAGAAGAAGAAGAAGAAGAAGAAGAAGAAGAAGAAGAAGAAGAAGAAGAAGAAGAAGAAGAAGAAGAAGAAGAAGAAGAAGAAGCAAATTAAACAGCAGTGTGAAGAGGCTCTACCCCATTTGGCATAATGTCATTTGGCAATAAATAGATTCGGAAGTGCAGTAGAATCGACAATAATCTCACTAGAAAATATCGAATTTTACATTTAAAAACCTCAAAATGTCCCTATTTTCTTCACAAAAAGCAAGAAATAATTATAAATTTTCCACAAAAAAAGCCAAAATTTGCAATAAATTAATAATAATTCGCCCACAATAAATCAAAAATTTCCATTCAAAAAATCAAAAAGAGCAATAGCAATAAATGCAAAGTTGCAATAAACAAACCCAACTGAGTAATTCAAAATGACAATCAATACATGAAAATGTTGTAGAAAATTCTAATATTTAAGTAAAACTTTCCATAAAAATAACGTAATTTTCCAATAATGAGTAATAATGTGTGTAATGGATTTCATAAATTTTCAGTCAAACTGAAGCATTGATTTCACACTTGGAGCTAATTAGTCGTCGTATGTAGATGTAGTACTGAGACAACCCATTAGATCTAAAGATGAACCTTTTAGAAAATACAAGCAGTGACATAAGTGTTCCTAATATTGGAAGATTAGATATCCCATGTTCCATGTTTCATTTCAACTTTGCCGAAATAATTAAAATTGTAGCGCCTAACGATGGGGTGTATTAAAAACATTTTTTTGTGATTTTTCGAAACCTCGCCTCCCCTCCATGTATGATTTTTTGTATGAAATATTATTTTTTTCTATATGGCAAGAAATATTTTTTCAATCCCGGCCAATCTCCCCGCTCTCCCCTCCCCTAAATTCTTACGTAATTAATTATCAAACTCTACAATGCAATTACTACATCTACATATGACGACTAATTAGCTCCATTTGTGAAAACAATGCTTCAGTTTGACTGAAAATATATGAAATCCTTTACACACATTATTACCCATTATTGGAAAATTACGTTATTTTTATGGAAAGTTTTACTTAAATATTGGAATTTTGTACAACATTCTCATGTATTGATTGTCATTTTGAATTGCTCAGTTGGGTTTGTTTATTGCAACTTTGCATTTACTCAAAGATGGTTAGAAGGAAAAAGATAATCGACTCCCGGCTTTTTAAGGCGACATGAAAAGCGCCGCTCTAGTGAGTCAAAAGCAAACTAATACTTAACGTTCTCCTAGTGTCCACCAGATGACTATATATTCGTTTATGACATTCACGCTCCAAAAAAGTTACACAGCTAACACGGGATTGTTAGATATTGTAAATCAGCTCTGAATGCCATAAAATGTAAAAAAAGAAGAAATCAGCACAGGAGTAAATTTTTATTTGTTTAGCATGTGTCAAAAAACATTTTTGTAAAAACAAATTTTGTGTTGGTTCATAAGAGCCTAATTTTGTGTTAGTCGTTCTCAATTCTATGTGACTTTTTCTAAGCGTGCTTGTTTCGATTTTGTTGCTCATTTTTCGTCGTTTTTTAATGACTACATGCTTTGCTCTTGCCCACAGTTGATCAGCAGAAGTTTTCTCGTTTTATTTTGTATGGGGAAAGGTGTCTAACTTTAAATTTCACGTAAATGAAAGCATTAATCGAAAAAGTATTTGCTAGGCGTGATAGTCATTATCATTACGTATAACCGGTACCAAATATTTTTTCGAAAATAGTTCTCAATTTTGAGAAATAATTCGTTAGATGCATTTCGCCATACAAATATTTTTCGCGTTACCTGTTACTGTTTTTCGTGCATGGACACTAGCGCATGTGCGTTACTGTGCGGTGAGTAGCGAATCAGGCCATGCATATAACCCATTACCGAAAATAATGTTTACGCACTTTTCACTCAACAGATGGCAGTGGTGTTACTTGAGAAGCGTGTCGCCGGTAAAATATATGGCAAAACAAAGAGTCGGTCATCTTTTTTCTTCTAACCATTTTTGATTTACTGCTATTGCTCTTTTTGATTTTTTGAATGGAAATTTTTGATTTATTGTGGGCGAATTATTATTAATTTATTGCAAATTTTGGGCTTTTTTTTTGTGGAAAATTTATAATTATTTCTTGATTTTGTGAAGAAAATAGGTACATTTTGAGGTTTTTAAATTTAAAATTCGATATATTTTAGTGAGATTATTGTTGATTCTACTGCACTTTTGAATCTATTTAGTGCTCAATTTTTTTTTATTTATGGAAAATTTTGTTTTTTCTATGCACTTCTTTTTTTTATGTAAATTCAAAACTATTCTGTTGATTTTACCCTTGTTTCTTTACTGGCAAATTTTGCATTTTTTATGGAAGTTTTATATTTTTTATGGGACGTTAATATTTTAGCCTTGTAGATTTGAGTATTTATTCGTATCGCTTCATGAAGGAGTAATATGAGGAGTATAAAATTTGCCACCATAGAGTGATCTCGCTTAATCAATCCTATAATGCTCTCTGAACGCCTGTCTTCCTTTATTTGTGATAATGCTGTAGTTCGATTTTTGACCGTGGCTTGGATGTCACAATTTTATCGCTGCTGAAAATGCAGTTATGTGAAACCATTAGCTTAGCCTTTAAACAAATTGTTTTTTTTTTTAATTTCTGAGGGCGTAGAAACCGAATATGATGAATTACCAATGTTCTAAGGAAGGACAATCTCAAGAGAGAGGCTTTTCCTTAAATGCTACAAAAATCAGTTGATATTGGTTAATAATTCGGTTGTGCTACTTTTCCCCGAATGTCGGTTCCCCGAATGTCGTTTCCCCGAACGCCAGTTCCCCGAATGCCTGTTCCCCGAATGTCCCGTTTCCCCGAATAACCCACTTCCCCGAACAGTTTTTGGCAATCATAATTGTCATAACTTTTTACATTTCAGGTAAGTGAACGTACTGGTCATCTGATATGCATCCTTCTTTATTTGATTGGCGATTCTTAGGAGTTTTACCGTCCTCAGAATTTTTGGCAACATGTGTTTAGTCGAGAAAGACCAAATACCTCCTTCTTTCGATTGCCTATCGTTCTTTCTAGTTCACCATCTTGCTACTAAAAACTATTAGAGCTCCTATTCGAACAGTACCACTTTTCGGGGAACTGGGTCATTCGGGGAAATGGCATTCGGGGAAAAGGGTCATTCGGGGAACTGGCGTTCGGGGAACCGACATTCGGGGAAACGACATTCGGGGAAAAGTAGCACAATCTTACTCTTTTAGAAATTATACCTTCTTTCCAACATAAACTGTTCTTTTTAGTTTGCAGCGAAACGAATCATTGGCACAAGATTGAAGTTTATTACATCAGATTGTGTTGATTCGAATTGCCCATACGCTTCGAATTTTGGACACCGGCCTTAATTCACACAAAAATCTTTTTTTGGCTGCTTTTATGCATGAATAATGTAGAAGAAGCTGCAATTATGGAATTTAGGCGAAAAAACACTTCTTCTTATTTTTCTGGGCCAGTTGTTTGGTTAATAAGACTGTTTTGACTGGGTCTAGAATCGAAGCCTTTAAATTCCGATGGCCAGAGAGACAGCCACACACATCTAGGACCCTACATATCGAACACATAAGCAAATGGGCTAGGACCAAGGACTTTTCTTCCCTTCCGAAAGAAGACGCGATCGACGGCGTCGACGAGAATTGATACCCGACCGACTGGGGTGAGCAGCAATCACGCTTACTACTACACCATCGACACCGCTACGAGAAAGTCGGAATAAGGTCCAAAAACATGCCACTGCCCTGCTTTCGAAGCGTCTAGCAATTCGAAGCAGCACGGTTTAAAAGTTAAGATTAGCTGAAATGCAAATTCAAAAGAACAGCTCATGTTTGGAAGTTTGGATTAGTGAAATTCACTTATCTATATTAATTGCTCTGCACCAACGTGAATTTTCATTTCTGTAAAATTGGAACTATTGGTTGCACTATTTTGCAGGTTCTGTCACTTCAACTTCTCTTTTAGATGTATAACGTATACGTGAAATTCAAAACATTCAAAAGATTTCTCAGCCGCAAATGGAATTTCATGACTTATGGGAGTCAAGCCCATTCTTTCATTTGGTCAAATTGTACAACAATTCGGTTCGGTGTTTGTGTTTCAACACACTCAAACTTGAAACCTTTCTAATGATGCTGTATTGAAATCAATTATCCCATATGCTTGGATCTCCATCGCCACGATATGCTTAATCACAGATGTGACTTTACATTGCTGATGTTTTTGTCATCAGCCTCAAATGCACACTTTGTGACAACGATTATTTCTTAATGTGTTTCCTTGTACTTCACATTACTTATTCAAACTAAAAATCATGGTCAATATCTTCGCCATCTTCCAATAAACTTTACTTGTCTTAGACATATATTTCAAGCACCTAAATGAACGTTTTGAAATGTGAGAGAAAAATAATATTTCATCCAATTATGCCAAATGGCCGTTATGCCAAATGGCCATTATGCCAAATGGGGTAGAGCCGTGTAAAGAGGCAACCCAAGTGTTTTTTTTTTCTGAATTCCGCGATACAGCATGAATAAGCGTTCCGACGCTAGAGATGATTGGTGTATACAGAGTCTCGTTAGCCGCTGGGAAGGGTCACCTTCTGTGAACCCTCCCTAAGCTGACTATAGCTGTCGGTAATCAGCCGTTAGTTACAGAAAGCCCCTTTCGATTGGGTTCTCTTTTTCATAAGAATTACTTGAACTGGAGAAAATCCAAGCAAATCATTTATTCCATTTTCCTTCAGGTGACTTAAAGTCACTTGAGAGACCTTCCTAGACGACTTTGAACAAACGTTCAGTTTTGTCGTCATAAGTAGAAAAATTTGCTTCTTCTCTCCAAGATGTTTGAGAATATGTTCGCGATCTTTAAGAGTTTCTGGCAACACGCGACAGTCTCCTTACTTTACAACTTAAAAGGAAACCTTGATTCCTCTAATGGAGTTCAAAATTGCCTGCCTGAATCCATCAAATTCGGAATAACTGACCACTATTGGCGACACTCTTTGTGTCTTTAGTTGAATCAAAAAGGCTGATTCTTTTTGATGCTAGGAAAATTTGTCTAAAGCATCAAACTGATTGTTCATTTCGATGCAATTATCATTAACATTAATCATTTCACCCTTCGAGGAAAGCTCTCAGTTAATAACTGTGGAAGTGCTCATAACAACACTACGCTGAGAAGCAGGCTCTGTTCCAGTGAGGACGTAAATGCCAAGAAGAAGAAGAAGAAGAAGAAGAAGAAGATAGCACGAGGGTTCGAAGCACACTGACAGATATTAGCTTTAGTTTTAAATTTCGAAGTGTATACTGTTTTGTCTCAAATTCCGAACAGTCTCATATTCCGAACACTCGGTTTTTTTTTATGGTGGTTTGGTTGAAATGTTTCGCTGAAATATGTCATCAAATTACAAGGAAATGGCAGTCAATTGCAATTCAATTTTAACGCATTAAATTTTAACGCAGTCAATTGCAAAACAATTTTAAATAATCTATTTTATACCTCTGGAGTAGTGATGATTCTCTAGTTCGAGACCAGTAGAACTAGCTCAGATACATTTATTTGCGAAATTATTCTTTTGAATGTGATTTATTCTTGCTGTTCGGAATTTGAATCAAGGTGTTCGGAATATGAGACAGAATGAACACAGTGTTCGGCATTTGAATCAAAATGTTGTTCCATACTTTTGCGTTAAAACAATACTTAACAAGTTTCAATAAATATTTTTAACGGCACACCTAACAGCTAACAGTTAGGCTTTGCGGAGAAAATAAAATTTTCATTAATATCAGCAAATGTATGCCCATCAGAGGCATATGAAGTCAATGTTGGTCTTAAGTGTTCGGAATATGAGTCAAAACGGTAAATAAGTTCAACCATGCGTCTCCATTGCATCGCTTGCTTGTACAAGCCAATCTCGAGCACCCAACAGCCTACAATATCAAACAAAAATCAACAAAGGTTCATCTCCAATCAAATGCCTTCGCTTACAGCATTCCAGATTCGATCAGTTGTCTTCGAACATTGTAAATCTTCTGCGTTCCCGCAATTAACGCTTTTCAATCACGATGAGATCGTAACATTCGATTGCCCATCGAGTGATTTACAGGTAGTAAACCGAAGCTGATAATAAAATCGGCGATGAAATGAATTACCTCCGAATCCCGAAGTGCGTGGTGGATTCATCCGAACTCTGAGTTCCTAGTGATAATAGGCTCGAATGAATACCTGCGTAGTGTATCTACTGGAACATCCCCGTCAAAAGCGAATCGCCTGTTGATGATAGCTTTGGGGGTAGTTGATGTTTCCGTTGTTCGACGGATTGCACTGGATTTCAGTATCAGCTTGTCTGGTAAGACGCGCGGACGTGCGGATAGCGAACTCCCGGGAGTTTCGTTCGTTCTAGATAAATTCAGATGAAATAGACAGTGTTCAAGTGTTGGAGGAAATTCCAAGTGAAGGGAATGTTTGCCGAATTTTGCTTGCGTTCGAATCGGAGACTAGTGACTAGTCACGTTTTGTAATTTTCGATAGCTCAATAATTATCGTCAGTCGTGTGATTTTTAAAAGTTGAACGAGTCTAAATGTTGAGTGTCGAAAGCAGATAATTTGCAATTTTGGCCTAGATCGGTCGAAGATCAGCGAGTAATATAGCCCAGACAGTGTCAGTGAGGGATACGACCCAGTCAACGTCGTCAAGAAGACCAAGGTTCCCCCGGGGGGGAATGGATGAACCGATTCAATTATCATCTGGCGGTTAATTAGCAATGTAAATATGTGGATCCAAAATGAGCTGTGATATTTGCGCTGCGGTGGCGTCGGGGTAGTTTTGTGACTTTTGTGACCACGACTGCGTTCGTTGGTGGAGAAATCGTTACACCCACAAAAGCGCGCTGCGTTGGTTTCCGGATTGAGCTGAAAAGTGTAGAATCCTGAGACAGCGGGAGGAATCAACAGGAGTTATTTACCGAAATTTGTTGGGAGTGCTAAATCGTGATCGATAAATCCGATCCAAGAAGCTTGTGATCGGTGTCGATGAATAAATAGCTGGATGGTATATGTCTAGGGGTGAAATCACGATTTTTTTTCCTGGCGAGATCTTCGGAAAGCATACAACAGGTGAGAGTTACTATTGGACCACTATGGACAGTTTCCATGTACAAAGTCTGGCGGCTGAACATTTATTGGCCGTCTTATGTCATACTTATAAGTTTTGTGACAAACTTTCAATTTGGGTCTATAGTGCAATAATGAGTTGCTAATGATGTACAAAGGTCATTTGTGCGATTAACTTTTTGAAAAAAATGTTAACGTATAAGAACTTTGAACATTGAACATTGGAACTTTAATAATTGGCGCTCCTTAGTCTTGTGGTAACGTTTGTGGCTAAAAAGAAAAGCTGCACTGAAGGTGTTTCAGTTCGATTGGCGGTCGGTCCAGAATCTTTGCGTAATTGATATTTCGTTAACTTCTTTGGTTGTAGAGTAGAATACTATCTTCCAAACGATATACCAATGCAAAAATACCAACTTTAGTAAAGAAATCTCTTAGTTAATAACTGTGAATATGTTCAAAAGAACAGCTGAAAAGAAGGTTCTGTTCCAATGTGGATGTAATGCCTAGGAAAATAATTCACATGATATGATGATATGATTCATTTTGCAATATTTCTTTCACCCTTTCCCCAGTAATCCTTGGCTGTTATAAAAGGGGCCTTCATTAGCCTAGTGGTAACGTACTCGTACCTACCACACGGTATACGAATGGCAAACTTAGACAATCCACAAATGGCAATTTATCCAAAGAGACCATTCAATCAATAATTGTGAAAGTGATCTTAAAAACCCAAGGTGATTAGCAGGCTCTGTCCCAGTGAGGACATAACACCAAGGAAAAGAAGAAACGAAAATTGTTCAAAGTCTCAGATTAAAAATGTTGTAAAAAGCTTGTAAGCCCTATATGTAAAAGGTAAAAATATATAACGCTTAATTGTTCACGATCCTTTAGATTATATCTCTAACAACACTTGAAAACAAATTTGAACTTGTGTCATTCGGGTAAGGATAACTTGCACTGAAGTACGAATTTTCTTATATTTTATTTTGCCAGGATAGCTTTTTGGGATAGGTCAGAAAACCGTAGCGGTAAGCGCCCAGCTATTTAGCAAGACCAAGCTGAGGATATTGGATTCAAATCTCATCGGTTGAGAACTTCTTAGGGTATCTTTGTACCTGTCACAAGATCACATACAAAAATGGTCAATAGGCGAAGTAAGCTCTGAGTTAATAATTGTGAAAGTAATCATAAGAACACTGAGCTGAGAAGCAGGCTCTATCTCAGTTGAGACGCCAGAACGCCAGAAAGAAGAAGAATTTAGCCTACTGATCGCCCATAGTGCATTGTCTAGTGATCCAGCAAAGAAAATTTATGAGAAAAAGGTGCATTTAGAGGTTAAGGTGATTATAGAACGAAGCCACACCTCAAATTTTCAAGAGCACAAGACTTGAGAACCAAACAGCGCTCCGCATAAAAAATCTATCCTATTGGTCACCACCAGCAAGCAAGCAAGTTGATTGGTTTTCAACGCGAACTGTTGTAAGATACTCTCGTCTTGTGCACTTGAAAATTCAAAGTTTGGCTTCGTTTTATAATCACCTTAAGGATGAAATTAAAGGATAAATCTGGTTTCATCAAAATTGTTTGGTTTAGTAAGGCCCTTTGACGTTGTTTAAATTTGGCCCACGTTTCATAGAAATGAAATAAACATATTTTCCCGACCAGTGCACTCCAGAAAGGCCACGATCCAGGAAAGCAGTTTTATGCGGAAAGATGCATTTTAAGCTTTAGAATGAAACATTAGACGAAAATGGTCTTCTACAAAGTCATTTGTATTAGTCAGGCCCTTTATTTGATGTTATTGAAAATTAGGTTGGTCCACATTTTCATAGAAATGGTGTAACTAACTTTCGTAATGGTGGAAATTATATTATACATGCTTCAGCAAAGTTGTTGACCATTGAATTTCAAGCAACTTTCCCAAGAGAAGTGTTTTGTAGCTCTTAAATTGATCGATTTAGAGATTTTTTCCTACGATGACATAGGGTGGTCCAAACAAAACTGGTTTTCTGGATCTAGCGTTTTCAACTCAAATGTCTCATCAAAGTAGTCTTTGAAACACTTTTAGAGATTTGAAAAATGCGTAGTGAAATGGTGAGTGAAGAAACTCGCTATCTCCTTCCGTTTAGGAGTTATTGCTGTTTTCGCACAAAAACATACCTACTATGATTGCAAATATCTCTGATTGGGGCAAACATAAAAAATATCTTTCGGCGGCATTCAAAAGACAAAATGAAACTGTATATTATGTTATAATACAAAAATGGTCAATAGACGAAGTAAGTTGAACGAGTTATTAATTGCGAAAGTAATCATAAGAACACTGAGCTGAGAAGCAAGCTCTGTCTCAGTTGAGACGCCAGAACGCCAGCAAGAAGAAGAATTTAGCCTACTGATCGCCCATAGTGCATTGTCTAGTGATCCAGCAAGAAGATTTATGAGAAAAAGGTGCATTTAGAGGTTAAGGATGAAATTTAAAGGATAAATCTGGTTTCATCAAAATTGTTTGGTTTAGTAAGGCCCTTTGTTTGATGTTGTTTAAATTTGGCCCACGTTTCATAGAAATGAAATAGACATATTTTCCCGACCAGTGCACTCCAGAAAGCAGTTTTATGCGGAAAGATGCATTTCAAGCTTTAAAATGAAACATTAGATGAAAATGGTCTTCTACAAAGTCGTTTGTATTAGTCAGGCCCTTTTGTTTGATATTATTGAAAATTAGGTTGGTCCACATTTTCATAGAAATGGTGTAACTAGCTTTCTTAATGGTGGAAATTATATTATACATGCTTCAGCAAAGTTGTTGACCATTTAATTTCAAGCAACTTTCTCAAGAAAAGTTTTTCGTATCTCTTAAATTGACCGTTTTAGAGATTTTTTCCTACGGTGACATAGGGTGGTTTTCTGGATCTAGCGTTTTCAATTCAAATGTCTCATCAAAGTAGTCTATGAAACACTTTTAGAGAGTTGAAAAATGCGTTATTGCTGTTTTTCGCACAAAAACATGCCTACTTTGATTGTAAATATCTCTGATTGGGGCAAACATAAAAAAAATATCTTTCAGCGGCATTCAAAGCACAAAATTAAATTGTATATTATGCTATATAATAACAAATGTTTTATTCTTGTAACGTCTTGAAAAACAAAGGATTTTTAACACAAAAACTTCAATAACTTTTGAAGGTGTTTGATCCTTTGACCTTGACGCTTGCTCCTGCGGGGGCCGGCGATGAGGGCAGGATCAAACATGTCGCGCGTCGGTCGAGTGAAAGTGAAAAAGTGCCGCGTTCGATTAGTCCTTTTTGATCTTTCGACGTTGACGCTTGCTCCTGGGCAGTGCGTCAAGAAAGCCCGAGCAGTCGTCAGTTGTTTCCCTTCTCGGGTCGCGCGCCTACTTTCTCTGTGTCCTTTTATATAGCCGAGCAAACGGGTGAAATTGAAAGTGGGTTGTTGCTGCTCAAGGATGACGGATCAATTGGTGAGCTCGTTTCATGCTACTATTTCTAATCTATAAAACATTTATGACTGCACCTTTAATCGTTACAACGGTGAGACGTAAATATGATTTTTCAACAAACTATGAGTGGTTCGTCACTGTGAGTGTCGACATAAACTCTGATTCATAAATTATTTATGTCTAATTTTTTTCCAAAACATATTCTTCGTTTTACCTTTATTTCACTTTATTCAACAAACTATGAAAGGTTCGTCACCTCAAGTGTCGGCATAATTTTTCTCTACGTAGATATTGTTCATATCAAACGAAAATATTATATTTACATATAAGCATGTTTATATCTTACAAATAATTATTTATCATGGTCTAATCGCTTATCAAAGCGAATCCTGTGACCCAACGATCCTTCCCATTAACAAAAATTCCTCCCAGTAACCTTTGTGGAGATGCAGAGGCAAACACGGTCTCCAAATAGCAAAGGTTACACACTAACATTCCTTCCCCCAATCCCACCTGACTGCAAGGACGTTGCCGGCGCCGTTATTGACCATGTATAAATAGAGGCACTGAATTATGCACACTGAAGAAGATTATGGCCAATCCCAGCCGAACTTCTAGTTGATTCTTTGTGCATTTTCACTGACTTCGGTCAATCACGGAATAGCAACCATTGATATGAGTAGTCAGTCTAAGCTAAGCTTAGCTAAAAACTTCAATATCTTTTTAACTAAAATAGATCTCAACAATCTTTTTGCGTTTTCTAAAATTCTGAAAGTCGTTAGCCTAATCATGTTTGATCATCTAAGTTAAATGATGTTTTATCGTTGACGACTGATGTAAAAACGTTTGACCGCAAACGCAACTTTGAGACCAGTTCAAGTACAGCTCCAGGAATTCCTTCTGGAAAACATTCAAAGATTCCATTAAGAGCTCCTTTCGAAATACCTCCAATGGTTTCACTAGCCATTTCTCCAGACACTCTTTTAGAGATTTATACATAAATTCCTTTGAAGGTTCCAGGGATTGCACCAGAAACTGCTGCAAAATAATCTCTACCGTAGTCCCTACGAAGTCTACTAGGGATTTCTCCAGAATAAATCACTCCAAAGATTTTCCTCCAAGAATTCCTCGTGATTTTTTTTAAAGTTGCGTTATTGTCTTCCGATAATTCTTGTATAAATTCCTCTAGAGATTCTCTCATGAATTTAACCAGAAATTACTCTTAGCGTACCTACAGAAATTCTTCCAAGAATTTTCTTAGGAATCGCTCGAGGAACTCCTTTATTGAAGAAGGTATTAAAAAGCCCCTGGACAAATTCCTGGAGGAATCGCTGAAAAACTATAAGGGTACATCCCTATGGGGTTGTACGAACTGGTGACGTAGGACCACGTAACAATAGAAAATATATTGCATCAGCACAGCAGCAGCGTCCTCGGAAACATCCTCAAATTGCAGTATTGTCAATAATTCGTTATAAATCAATTATTGTATGCTGCTATGAGATGAATTAAGAAATTATAGCAAGTATGTGGTAAACACATTATGGAATATTACACAATTAACTCTTTGACACATTTGTTGGCTTTGGAAAAGGCCGATTGAAATGTTGAATTTGCGTAACATGGACACATTTTGACGGCGCACTGGTTGCGTCCTCCTCGCCCGATGAGATTTGCGGTGCTGACAAGCGGTGCGCTTCAACAAGCGGCTTTGGTCGATTTTCTTCAGCCATCTCGAGCAAATTAGAGAATATTACACAATCAACTCTTTAAAACACATTTGTTGGCTCTGGAAAGGACCGATTGAATTGTTGAATTTGCGTAACACGGACACATTTTGGCGGCGCACTGGTTGCAATCCTCCTCGCTCGATGAGATTTGCGGTGCAGATGACGATGTGCGCTTCAACAAGCGGCTTTGGTCGATTTTCTTCAGCCATCTCGTACAAACAGCTTGCCTCTGGTAGCGAGGAGCTGAGCAGGTTTGGAGGAGCTCTTACCAGCTCGAAAGCGAAAACAGAATGAAACCGAATTCAACGAAGGAGGGATGATTTATACCCTTAGAATAGCAGGTGATGCTCCTCCTTTCAAATTCTTCGTTTTCTTATCTGGGAAATAGGCTATATGAAACTGATGTCTGGGTAAGGGATGTACAAGATTAGCATTATGCTGTTATTGCATCCTAACGGCACTACAGCAGCGTCCTCGGAAACATCCTCAAATTGCCGTATTGTCAATTATTCGTAATAAATCAATTATTGTATGCTGCTATGAGATGAATTAAGAAATTATAGCAAGTATGTGGTAAACACATTAAGGAATATTACACAATTAACTCTTTAAAACACATTTGTTGGCTCTGGAAAGGACCGATTGAATTGTTGAATTTGCGTAACACGGACACATTTTGGCGGCGCACTGGTTGCAATCCTCCTCGCTCGATGAGATTTGCGGTGCAGATGACGATGTGCGCTTCAACAAGCGGCTTTGGTCGATTTTCTTCAGCCATCTCGTACAAACAGCTTGCCTCTGGTAGCGAGGAGCTGAGCAGGTTTGGAGGAGCTCTTACCAGCTCGAAAGCGAAAACAGAATGAAACCGAATTCAACGAAGGAGGGATGATTTATACCCTTAGAATAGCAGGTGATGCTCCTCCTTTCAAATTCTTCGTTTTCTTATCTGGGAAATAGGCTATATGAAACTGATGTCTGGGTAAGGGATGTACAAGATTAGCATTATGCTGTTATTGCATCCTAACGGCACTACAGCAGCGTCCTCGGAAACATCCTCAAATTGCCGTATTGTCAATTATTCGTAATAAATCAATTATTGTATGCTGCTATGAGATGAATTAAGAAATTATAGCAAGTATGTGGTAAACACATTAAGGAATATTACACAATCAACTCTTTAAAACACATTTGTTGGCTCTGGAAAGGACCGATTGAATTGTTGAATTTGCGTAACACGGACACATTTTGGCGGCGCACTGGTTGCAATCCTCCTCGCTCGATGAGATTTGCGGTGCAGATGACGATGTGCGCTTCAACAAGCGGCTTTGGTCGATTTTCTTCAGCCATCTCGTACAAACAGCTTGCCTCTGGTAGCGAGGAGCTGAGCAGGTTTGGAGGAGCTCTTACCAGCTCGAAAGCGAAAACAGAATGAAACCGAATTCAACGAAGGAGGGATGATTTATACCCTTAGAATAGCAGGTGATGCTCCTCCTTTCAAATTCTTCGTTTTCTTATCTGGGAAATAGGCTATATGAAACTGATGTCTGGGTAAGGGATGTACAAGATTAGCATTATGCTGTTATTGCATCCTAACGGCACTACAGCAGCGTCCTCGGAAACATCCTCAAATTGCCGTATTGTCAATTATTCGTAATAAATCAATTATTGTATGCTGCTATGAGATGAATTAAGAAATTATAGCAAGTATGTGGTAAACACATTAAGGAATATTACACAATTAACTCTTTAAAACACATTTGTTGGCTCTGGAAAGGACCGATTGAATTGTTGAATTTGCGTAACACGGACACATTTTGGCGGCGCACTGGTTGCAATCCTCCTCGCTCGATGAGATTTGCGGTGCAGATGACGATGTGCGCTTCAACAAGCGGCTTTGGTCGATTTTCTTCAGTCATCTCGTACAAACAGCTTGCCTCTGGTAGCGAGGAGCTGAGCAGGTTTGGAGGAGCTCTTACCAGCTCGAAAGCGAAAACAGAATGAAACCGAATTCAACGAAGGAGGGATGATTTATACCCTTAGAATAGCAGGTGATACTCCTCCTTTCAAATTCTTCGTTTTCTTATCTGGGAAATAGGCTATATGAAACTGATGTCTGGGTAAGGGATGTACAAGATTAGCATTATGCTGTTATTGCATCCTAACGGCACTACAGCAGCGTCCTCGGAAACATCCTCAAATTGCCGTATTGTCAATTATTCGTAATAAATCAATTATTGTATGCTGCTATGAGATGAATTAAGAAATTATAGCAAGTATGTGGTAAACACATTAAGGAATATTACACAATTAACTCTTTAAAACACATTTGTTGGCTCTGGAAAGGACCGATTGAATTGTTGAATTTGCGTAACACGGACACATTTTGGCGGCGCACTGGTTGCAATCCTCCTCGCTCGATGAGATTTGCGGTGCAGATGACGATGTGCGCTTCAACAAGCGGCTTTGGTCGATTTTCTTCAGCCATCTCGTACAAACAGCTTGCCTCTGGTAGCGAGGAGCTGAGCAGGTTTGGAGGAGCTCTTACCAGCTCGAAAGCGAAAACAGAATGAAACCGAATTCAACGAAGGAGGGATGATTTATACCCTTAGAATAGCAGGTGATGCTCCTCCTTTCAAATTCTTCGTTTTCTTATCTGGGAAATAGGCTATATGAAACTGATGTCTGGGTAAGGGATGTACAAGATTAGCATTATGCTGTTATTGCATCCTAACGGCACTACAGCAGCGTCCTCGGAAACATCCTCAAATTGCCGTATTGTCAATTATTCGTAATAAATCAATTATTGTATGCTGCTATGAGATGAATTAAGAAATTATAGCAAGTATGTGGTAAACACATTAAGGAATATTACACAATCAACTCTTTAAAACACATTTGTTGGCTCTGGAAAGGACCGATTGAATTGTTGAATTTGCGTAACACGGACACATTTTGGCGGCGCACTGGTTGCAATCCTCCTCGCTCGATGAGATTTGCGGTGCAGATGACGATGTGCGCTTCAACAAGCGGCTTTGGTCGATTTTCTTCAGCCATCTCGTACAAACAGCTTGCCTCTGGTAGCGAGGAGCTGAGCAGGTTTGGAGGAGCTCTTACCAGCTCGAAAGTGAAAACAGAATGAAACCGAATTCAACGAAGGAGGGATGATTTATACCCTTAGAATAGCAGGTGATGCTCCTCCTTTCAAATTCTTCGTTTTCTTATCTGGGAAATAGGCTATATGAAACTGATGTCTGGGTAAGGGATGTACAAGATGAACATTGTGCTGTTATTGCATACCGACGGCACTGCAGCAGCGTCCTCGGACATATCCTTAAATTGCCGTATTGTCAATTATTCGTAATAAATCAATTATTGTATGATGCTATGAGATGAATTAAGAGATTATAGCAAGTATGTGGTAAACACATTAGGGAATATTACACAAACAACTCTTTAATTTCTTTTCAAAAGCATTCTAAATATGTCGCAATTTTGTAACATGTGATCATTTTCGTAATCGAAGTGTTCTCATAAAATATGGCAAATCAAAGACACTGTCGGAAATTCCACTCTAGTTTACAATCGTGAAATGTTGAGCACTCACCCCGACGGCACTGCAGCAGCGTCCTCGAATAGTCAATTATTCTTAATAAATTAAATTTTGTATGAAGCTGCGAGATTGATTGAGAAATATAAGATCTTATAAAATCGGATATATTATTCCTTCAACTCTTTTCCACAAATTTGATGGTCCTGACAAGGTCCGATGGTAGATATATAGCACTGCGGGAAGTTATCACTTGATTGCCATGGTCAAACGGGAAATCCTCAACGCAAACAGCAACAGCAACGGGTAGTGGATCCCCGGGCACGTGTCGAAGTCTGGAAACGATGCTCACTCTTGAAATCTCGAGCGATTCCGACGCTCGATTAGCAGCATCTCCTCGGATCAGCAACTCTGGGGGCTTCTGGTTTCTGGTTCCTAACGGGCTTGCTTCTGGACCACCGATCACGAGTCGAAATCTGGGAGCGCGGATAAATTTGCGGCGGCGATGACGATGGCTTGGACGCTTCTCCGAGCGGCAATAGTTCGTCCATCGTCATCGCCACCGCAAATCAATATTGCGTCTTCCTCTTCCGACGACACAAATTGGACTGAGACGCGGGTGCAAACGCAAAGCAAGAATGACTCGCCCGGTCGTGTTCACAGTCCGACCGCAAAAAGAAGACTGAGGGAAGAAGCAGGGACCCGTTCGCTTTTATAGTGGGAAGCGACACCGTCGAAAAGTGCTCGAACGTGATTGGTTGGATAAGAAAGGGGTCAACATTTATCAAATTTTCAATAGTTTAACAACAAAATTCACTTATCGGATATATTACTAACGATGCGTAGATACATTTCTGATCGAAAGATACTAAAATCGTAATAATTGGTTCATAAACAACTGAGTTATTAACGTTCAAAATCTCCCCTAATTTCGTTACATGTCTCATTTTCCGTACTTTTAAAGTGCACCCCAATATAGAAAACAAAGACGTAGTCCTACGTCAAAAAATCTTTGATGAACCTCTAGAAAATTTTAGGAAGGAATTCTTAGAGTAATCTCTGGAAAAATATCTGAGAGAATCTATCGAGGAATCTTTTCCCAATCCCTGGAAAATTCTTAGAAAAAAAATCTTGCATGAGCCTCTGGATGGATACCCGAGGTAATCTCGGGAGAAACTCCTGAAAAAATCTCTGCAACAATTTTTACAGGAAAGGCGAAATTCCTAAAGAAATTGCCGGGTAAATCTTTGGAGAAATCCCTGGAGAGATTTTCCTGAAAGGAATCTCTAAAGGATTAACTGAGTAAAATGCTGAATGAAGCAAAGAAAGGTTACCTGGGTTAATTGATGAAGGGATCTTTGAAGGATCTCAGGAGGAATCCCTGAAGAAATTTTTGGAGTAATCCTTGAAGGAATCTCTAGAAGAATCACTGTGAAGATTATGCGGGAGGATTACTTGGAGAAATGCCTGCAGAGACATTTCTGGAGAATTCCCTGGATTCCCATGGAGAAATCCATGGAGAAATTTCTAGAGGGATCCATAAAGTGATTTTCCTGGAGGAATCTAGGTAGAGAATTTCTTAATATAATTCTTGGAAAAATCCCTTCAAAATCGTGAAGTAATATCTTGAAGGATCCCTGAAGAAAACTCTGGAGGAATCCCTGGAGAATTTCCTGATCGAATCGCTGAAGGAATCCATGGAGCCCTGAAGAGGACTACCTGGAGATATCTCTGCATGTATCCTTGGACGAATCGATGGAGAAATTTCTGATGAATTATCTGAAGTAATCATTGAAGAGATTATTCTAGTGTAACCCCTGAAGACTTGGAGACATCTCTGCATGGATGTCTATAAAGTTTTTCCAGGATGAATACTTGAAGGAGTCTCTGAAGAAATCTCTGAAAAAATATCAGGATAAATCGCTTGAAGAATCCTTGAAGGTATTCCTGGAGGAATCCCAGTTACAATTTTACTTGAGGAATATATGAAGGATTCACTGAAGCCAAAAGCAATATATGAAGCGTTTTATATTGCAATATTCATTCCCATTCCCGTTTACGCTGAGGAGGCGAATCTTACCATCAAATGGTGGATTTAGCGGTCTTATACGCTAGGAAGGAAAACCGCCATCGGATTTGTTTTGGGTGTACAAAATGTCCAAGGTTCTGTTCGATGGTTATGATATGATCTTTAATATAAAACTAAGAGAACGAAAATTGAGAGCATTTTATTGTCATTGGTCATTTTTTACCCTTGATGCATAAGGCGCCGTCCACAAATTACGTAACGCTCTAGGGGGAGGGGGAGTAGGCTCAAGCGTTACGACTCCTACACAAAGTTGAAATTTTCCCTACAAAAATCGTTACGGTCGGGGGGAAGGGGTCAAACATTTCCAATATTAGCGTTACGTAATGAATGGACGCTGCCTAATGTGTTACTTTCTCTTAATGCATTAGGAAGGTTAAGGATTACACTGCATGTTTCATAACAAGACAACATTGTCCTCTGGTATACTTAAAAGTGATATCGGAAAACAAAACATCAGGAACGTGTAAAAAATGTAATGTGAACCATCCATGTTAAACTCATTAAATGAGTTTTACACAATTTACACCGTCTTCATCACAGGTAGAGACGTTCCGATACTTCCGATATATCGGAATATCGATATTTTGCTTTCGATATTCGATATTTTGGTATCGATATTTCCTATTAAATATATCGACGGTATCTATATTTCCTTCCGATATATCGTAAACCAATATTTGGATAACAATTGTAGGGTTTTCTAGTGAAACAATTGATTTTTTAATATTTGAAAGATGTTCACATCTTCTTTCTAACGTTACGTCCCAACTGGGACAAAGCTTGCTTCTCAGCTTTGTGTTCTTATGAGCACTTCCACAGTTATTAACTGAGAGCTTTCTTTGCCGACTTTGCCGATTGACCATTTTTGCATGTGTATATCGTGTGGCAGGTACGAAGATACTCTATCCCGAGCAGAAGAAAATAACTACTGAATACCAAATTGAGGTATTCCATACCAGATAATTTCCAATACTTACAACCTAAATGAGGTATGAATGAGCCCTGCATAAGAGGTAAAATACCTCAAATAATACCTTCTGTATGTTCTACAAATATCTAGCTTATAATTAGATCAAGTATTGTAATACCTAAACAATATTTGATGGATTTTCATAGAAAAGTGAAATTTTTCAATAGTAGTTCAATACCTCCAGCAGACCTCAATAGCTGTTTAATACCTCAATGAAGTATTTTTAATTGTTTTAAAGATTTTTTTTAATACCATTATAATACCAAATTGAGGTATTGACAACTGAACAATACCTAATTGTGGTATGATACCAAAATATGGTATGCATAAGTTATTGGGGAGTTATTTGTTCCTGCTCGGGATGCCCTAGGAATCGAGAAAATTTGCTTTACGAAAAGATCCTCGACCAGTGGGATTCAAACCCACGACCCTCAGCATGGTCAGACTGAATAGCTGCGCGTTTACCGCTACGGCTATTTGGGCCCTAGATGTTCACATACCAATTGTTATATGATGTATTATGAAAAAAAAAAAACTATATTCATGTCCATATCTATCAATATTCCGGTAATATTGAGGGTTTAAAGAATTGTTTGCGTATCATTGAAAAAATTAACATCAGGTAACTAAGCGATTCAAGAATTTTGCGGTCTTCAAATATATCAAATGATATTGCGATATATCGATATTTTGATTCAATATCGGTGGTATCGATACTTCGATTCGATAATCGAATCGAATCAAATATCGATACTTGACAATATCGGAACATCCCTAATCACAGGCTCCACAGACTGAACGATCACTATCATTAGGCAACGGACCACACGAAACACCAAGTAGCCCAGCTAGGATTTTTTCGTTTGACGAAAAGTTTTCACCGACTGGAGCGGGAATCGAACCCACGCCGCGTGGCACAATACGCTTAGATGACTGACGCCGTTAACCGCAAGGCCACGAAGCCCATATGAATCATAGTCGAGTATCTAGCGAGAAGATGTCCCCAGAGATGCGAAAATGAAATAAATCTTTCATTCCGGGGATGCCAAAGAACTAACCTGCTTACTTGGGCTGCTAAGCAAAGTGCGAAGACCTAAAAAGTCATGGTTTTCCGGCGAAACTAATCAGGCTGATACGTGCTACACTGGATGGTTAGAAATCAAGTGTTCGGATCGCAGACCAGGTGTCAACCTCGTTCGTGATGTTAGACGGGTTGAAGCAGGGAGACGCATATAGACGACATAGACCTAGGGGAAAAGCACCAATTTTTTAACCAACCATACGATTTTGGCCTAGTTTGTATGGAAATCCGAAAATTGGCACAGAATTCTTGTAGGTCGAATATTAGTGCTTTTCCCCTAATTGGAATCAATCGCAGGTCAGTGGAAGAAGCCTCCGTTCCTCTGAAGTGGTTGACAGCGAGAATAGGCCTGACCTGGAAGGGAGGCACCGATACTACACACGAAATATAAGACAACGTTATTTTGAACTGCAAGATAACTCCAGCTTGCCAACAACAATCAAGGCAGGCTTCGAGAAAATCGGTAGTTTCCTTTTGTTGTGCACCTTCGATCTTTCCTGACAAACATGAAAAAAGGGCCACAGTTTTCTATGCACTAAATATTCATTTTCATTGGAAAAAGTAGAACGATGCGTTTTTCAATGCTTTATGTTCAATCAGATTAAATGGTGCTCACGTGACATTACTTGCGTTATGTGCATGAATTGATTTTCATTCGATTTTTCTCACTTTTGAAGAAATACGAAAATGTGTTTTAATCAGTTACGCGCTTTTTTCATGTTAGTCCAATGTTTGAGATCTGGGCTCACAGTGACAGTTCGTGACAGCGGAATCTCGGCTCACTATGACGTACAGAAATTTTGTATTGGTTTCTCCCTCCCAGGGCCTGACCATTAATTCTATCAAAACGAAGTACATGGTTGCAGGTAGAGATAGAGTCAGGCTTGGTGGTGTAGGTAGTGTTTGATGGGAATGTGTTTGAAGTTGTTGAAGAATTTGTTTACCTTGGAACACTTGTGACATGTTGACTTACTGACTGGATGGGCCCCACTTGCCTCGTTTAGCGAGGTAACTGCGTCTAATGGCTCATTTTACAACTTTCTTATAAGGTTTTCACAATTTTTTAAATATTCGGTCAAATTCATGCATACACCAGTAAACAATGTTTACTAAACATATTGTCAAAATGTGATTTTGAATCGAACAATTGGTTTCAACTACCGTTTTTAGGCCCCACTTACCCCGTGGTACCTTAAATCTCCTTTCTGAACCGTATTGCATTGATAAACTTCTTCCTGAGAGAGGGAGATTTGTTGGAGTGTTTTAACTATCCCATTGGTTTAAAATTTACTAAAGTTTGACTTCATTTTGCGAATCTTCCTAAATAAGATCACCTAGCCTGGGAGCTGTTTATCCAGCCAAAGAAGTCCGCATTTCAAGCGTTGGTTCGTAAACAACATTTGGTGTGGAACGAACGAGCGAGGAAAAACACGGACCAATTTTCCCATGCGTCATGTTAATAAATTTCGTGCTAATTCACTGAACTCGATTAGATCCCGCTGTCTCTCGACGTCGTCGGTTGGATTATTAAGCACGAATTAATTTCATTTGGTGTTGGAGCATGAAATTCACTAACAGCTTGTTATCTTCGGATTGTGGTATTTATGGGGTGTTCGGTTGATAAGAGGACGCGTGGGATTTGGTAATGTGGAGGAACCTCTCCGAAGATGTGCAGCATAGGGCGTTGTATCAGAACTCAATTTGCAGATAATCAGTCTTGGTTGCTTTTAACCAACCAGTTTGAAATATGTTTTGTTGGGTTGCAAAATGTCCATAAGTTTTCAGGAGTTAAAAAAAAAGATTTGAACATGCACGTATAGAAAAAAACGTAATTTTGGTACAATTGCACAACCACGGTTTCGATCAACGTTAAGTATGAAAACATCTCTTCCCACTTCTATTTACGACAGTGCCATTTAGATTATTGGACCGAACAGACATTGCCCAACATTTCTGAGAACCGTTCACGTGGAATTTGTTGTAATTTGACGGTCGCCCGCATATATTGGCAATCCATCAGAATGGTGTGGAACGATCCCGGATTACAAAACCAACGGCGGCATTAATTTACTCCAATTTGTGCCCCAACGCACTTTCGCGCCAAACACAATTGGCTTTTGGTCGTGCTTTTAGCTTTACCCTGATCAAAGCATTGCTCAACTGGTTGACCAATGAATATTGATAGTTTTACATATTTCTCGGATGATGAACGAACTGTGCATCGAACCAGATGGGTATTTGGGTTTGCAATAAATGCAATCATCATAAAGTATTTGTTTTTGACATTGAATGGTTTGTTTGAGTAACCAGATGTAAATTGTTGGAACTGCAGACCATTGATTACTGTACAAGTAGTTCTCAGGTGGCCGTACGTCCCTTAATGTTCAGCTCAAAATGTTCAATCTTGATGGAAAATCTAAAGAAAGGATTTGACTGCAGCTGTTTCACTCAAGTAAAAACTCCACAATTTGCACAACCATATTGAAACAGCTTTCCCACTCTTAGCAGAGCTTTAGGATAAATGTATCGGCTGCAAGGTGAGATCTATAGATTTACATAGCCCAACGTTTCGCATGCGCCCACCAATATCCAGCCCTTCGTTTTAGCGTGTATTCCATATCTTCTTTCCGGGAAACGACAGTTTGCACAACAACATAACTGTAGCCCTACTATCAAGGGTGTAGCCACGATTTATATCTGGGGATGGTAAAATTACTTCGGAGGCATTGTTTACCAATGTTCATTCGAAATTAAATATTTTGACACCTTGTTTGATTCCAAACATATGCATGAAACATTTATCTGTGAAGGATGGAAACTAGAGTGTCCATCCCGGGACATCCCGGGACAAAAAATCCCGGGATTTGACAAATTTCGAGATTTTCCATTTCCTGGGATTTTATTCCTGACATCCCGGGAATCCCGGGATTCCCGAAATGTACGTAGAAATTGATGGAAACCACTAAATTTCAATGAAAAATTAATGACATTTTTCCTCTCCACCTTATTTGATAAAGTAGAAAAGCATACAGAAGTTTCTCGGTTTTATCACTGCTCGTTTTAATATCACTTCAATATATCACTCTCGATTTAAGCACAGTTTTCTGTTCGATTTTATCACGCCACAATAATTGTTTAAATTTCATACATTTTTCATTAAAAACCAACCCTAAACAACCAAAATATATCAATTTCTGCAAAATAAAGCTCAAATTTTGATAGAAATTATATGGTAAAAATACATTTTCATTATATCACGTTTCAATATATCACGCCTAAAATTTTTGGGCCCGTGATATAATTGAGAAATTACTGTACTGAAAAAGAGAATAAACGCGTAATTATTTTCATCAAGAAACACATATTTTTATTTGTATAGTTGCAAAGTTTTAATGCTTTTATTTTCAACTTTAGCCGTTTATATAAGCGTTTGCTGAGATAACAAATTTAAATAACCCATATACTGCCGCAAATCGCAAGTCAGTACCATCTGTAAAAAAAAGGTATTGAAAAAATTAACTGAGAAGTTTTCAATCTCGTTTTCCATACAAATGTTCAAAAAAATCCAGGAGATTGGAACATGTTTCGATCTCAATGACACTTTCATAATGAGGCTCTGCACTGTTTTGATTTTGTATGGGATTTTGACGTTTACTGGCCTTGTTGTTTACACATTTTGCAAAGGAGTGAAAGAGAGAGGAGGGTTTTTGTGCAGAGCCCCATATGCTTTTCTCTTCGTCACCTTTCCAAGAAAAAATATAAAAATGGCCGAATAACGATTCATTTGTATGTTACACGATGCGAAAATCTGCAGTTTACTTCACTGCATTTACTTTTCATTATGGAACAATTTGACGTGGTGTTTTTTCCTAATTTTTCTGAAAAAGAAGTGATTTGTCGTTAATTAGAAAGATCATTAAAATATATATATAATTAAAACTGATACAAACTCAATTTTGACCAAAATGCAGATGAAACTGACTTCACGGCGATTCACGGCAGTAAACTTTACTCAGTTATCAAATTTTAGCATGATCTACAATACCTTCGAATTGCTTCAAAATTATGACTCAAGTTTTTATCACACTTCCATTCATAAGTGTTATAGAGAATTTGAAAAAAAAAATACATAGCAAACCCGTAATTAGTCATGCTAAGTTTTGATTATTGTTAGGTTACTTCATCAGAATAAGAAAGTCTTATTAGAAATGTGATTTGCTATAATTAACATATTATTTGGAAAAGTTACATTATCGGTTTATTTCATTGAAAAAAATTGTATTGTTAAATTTGTACTTCCATTTCAACCGAAATGCTAGTTTTACTGAAAATTTGATGAATCCCGGGATCCCGGGATTTCCCGGGACAAGCATAGATTTTTGTCCCGAATCCCGGGACGAGCAAAATGGCCGGGAAATGGACACTCTAATGGAAACCTTTCTCATTCTATTCAAGTAGAAAAAATGAAGTTCAAATTACGAGTCAAGTTTTATTTTCGATTAGGTAACGGGTTCAGTTAATGAGGAGAGGACCGAGATCATTAAAGAATGTATGTATCAAAGTATTCTTCCAAGAAATGCGAAGGATTATTTCGAAGGATACACTAGTAACCTTTAAAATTTCTGCAACGGTTCATATCATACTTCCAAAAATTTCATCAAAAGGTCACATCAATACATATGTTACATGTTGTTTGAAAATTCAAAAAAAAAAAATACTTCGTGGTTTATGGACAGCTTATAAACCACGAAGTACTTTTAGCAGGGTTCATGGAGTGCTTCGAAAAGCCCAAGCAAGACGGTTCACTTTTGGGTAGCTGGAGAAGTATTTTTTCGTTTTTTTTTTTTGCATTTTGTTGGGTAGTATTTGATCCGTTAGATCTATTGCATGCTCCTCCTACGTGACAGGTTTGCGTTGTGCGAGTGTCAGAATACATTACCAAATGGTGAGCTTATTTCATGCTTATGATAACCCATTTCTATTATTTCAGCGTTTTTTATGTAATTCCCATAATATCATTGATGGGTCGTCACTAGAAGTGTCGGTATAAACCCTTATTCCTGTATTATATAATTTTAATATTCACATACCACTCTTTCTTGTCATTACTAAAAACAATTTTTGAATGATTCGTCATTATGAATGCTGACGCTTTTTTTTTAATCTACTACCAATAAATTTCCATCGCAATACAAAAATGAAAAACTACGAAATGCACCAACCCTTCCCGTGGTGATTGTGGAGATGCAGAGGTATTCTTGGTCTTTAGAAGCAACAATCACACACTGACAGTAAGGACTTAGCCGACGCCGTTTTTGATCAATTATATGAGATCTGAATTTGTTTACCGGCATATCAGTCTATTTTGCTCGAAGTAAGAGGGAGCAAGGAGAAGAAAGCTTTGAATACTAGATGGATAGGTACCTTAAGGGAACGGCGAGAGACATTGCATTATATGTTGAAGCTACCATATGAAACAGTATTACTTGAAACGTCCTTCCTTGTGGCTAACGTCCCCAATTGGAACGGCTTGGCGTGTTTTAAGAATGACACTACCAAGACAGCCTGCCTGTCTTGGTCTTGGTCCGTATTTATTTTGTTTTGATTTACACCAGGAAGATCGACGTTTTATGCAAGATTTGTTTTACGAAATGTCAAATGATTTCCCTCATATTCATATTTTTTCTGGATCTAACAATGAAATCAAATAAGCAATTTCTCTTAAAATGAAGAATAGATCTTAAACACACTTCTGCTTTATTATTTTTTTTTTGTGAAATCCTAAACAATATATTAGATTCCCATCGGAATTCTGAAGAATTACCTGCAACAAATGTTGGCAAAATTCTGAAAAAATACTCAGGAAAACATTTAAAATAAAACATCAGATCATTACTCTGAAAACAAAATAAACTTTATTTTTTTTTTAATTAAACTAGTTGAATTTCTGGCATTACAGTAATAAGAGAGACTTGAGAAACTTGAGAAACTTCTATAGGATTCCTTAAGCAATCATCAGGAAAAAAATTTAGATGAGATTCTTGGAAAAGCTTCTGATCGAATCGTTTAAAATTTTATGAAGAAATTCGTACAGGATTGTCTGCAAGAACCCTTTGAAGCAATTTTTAGTTCTACTTGGAATTTGGTCGCACGAAGTTAGTGGTTTCTCCCAAAGGAAAATACGTACAAAAATCTTAGCACATCATTTTGTAGCGTTTTATTGAGCATCCAGGAAAAAATATAAGAAACTGTAAGGTACCGTGGGGTAAGTGGATACAGAAAAATCAATAGTCAACTTCATTATTATGTACAGCTTACGTGAATAATGTTATTCAAACTTTTTTCTGTGGATAACAAATGTGGGACTACTATACTTCAAATCGTCATTTATTTAGATTTTTCTGATTTTTATGTATTGAGCATGAGGGACTTGAAAATTTGTGCCAAATGACCATGGTGGGTCAAGTGGACCACCACTAAAAAAATCTATTCTCAAACATATATGGTGTAATTATGTATACTAAGAATGAAATTGCTTAGTTCTTGTAATTAGTTCTAGTTATGTCATGTTTTGATACTTTAAAAATTGAAAAGTGTCTTTATTTTTTTTATTAATAATATTTATACATTAGTTCACACTAATTCGAAAAAAAAAACATTGTAGCTTGTATTATTTGAAGAAAATTCTTCTATATAATCATATAAGTTATACTGAAGTATTGTAAAATTACTCCTAACTATGGTTTCAAAAAACACTGGTAGTTTAAAAATATTAGTTACATTTATTTTTGTGCAACAAATTGAAATCTTCTTAATCCTTTTTTGATGAATGAATGAATGAATGAATGATGTATGAATGTATTTATCTGTCTAGAACAATTTATATGGTCAAATAAGGTACGATAATATGTTTTCAATTGGAGAATTTGTATGTTTTGTTCTTTTGCAACTCAGCTTTAATAAACCACGAAAAGTTTTGTTTGAATTTTGCAATATTCATTGTTCATTGTAAATCCCAGTCGAACTTCTAGTTGATTCTTTGTGCATCTTCACTGACTTCGGTCGATCACGGAATAGCCACCATTGATATGTGTAGTCAGTCTAAGCTAAGCTAAGCTTAAATCGAGTTTTTTGTGACAATACCTTAGACATACATAGTCGGGTTAGAGCCCTATTAAACATTTATTCGATTAAATGAATAGAAAAATTGTATTCTAAATACACTTTTATTTGTAAGTTTGTCAATTTTTGTTCCAGTGATAAAAACCAATTATCTTTTTCTTACATGACCACAGATAGCATGCCAAATCATCAACTTACAAATTAAATGCAAACGCAAAAACTTATTTGAACTTACCCGGTACATCCACCTCATATTCTGCTTAGTATAATGATTCTGACAAATTTTGAACATTTAAGAATTTTTGGCGATTGTTTTTCATGACTATGGTGGGTTTTCACCGTAATTGTGCAAAATTATCTTTAGTCTTTCGCGTTCCAATTTCAATAATTTTGCAAATGTGTCCATACATTCATGAAATTTGTATCCCTGGAAAAAATTCTTCCCTATTAAAAGGCTATAATAATTTCCTCGCTAAGATAACTAGGCGCTACAGTAAAAACTGGACTCGGAAAAAATGAGACACAAAAAAATGTTCACTTCAATTTGTTATAATTCAGATACATATCAAATTTTCATGGATTTAAAAACTATATATTAGCTATGTTTTGTCATAATTTATTTATTGAATTTCCTCCTCCAAGCTCGTGCATTTCTCTTAACACTGCTCAAGAGATCTTGGGCGAGGCTTTACCCATCTTTCTCACACAATTTCTCCCAGTTTTCTCATCAAAGCTTCATCGGTTTTGAATGGTTCTCCGCTTTTCTTCAACTTCTTCTTCATTATCGCCCAAAACTTTTCGATCAGGCGAAGTTCTGGTGTATTCTGGTGTACTTCTTCACGAATTTGTCCATCTTTCTCTTCCGGAAGTTTTCCGGAACCTCCATGCGGGACGTACCGACAAAAAAACTCGAGGCAGGGGATTTGTTTGGTGTCCGCCTTGATGTGTGTCTTGTCGTCCATAACGAGACAGCCTGGCTAGCCCACTTACTCACGGTACAGCTTCCGCGCACGCAATTTGGCCACCTTGTTTTGCTTGTCAGTCCTGTTTGGCGCCTTCTTGACCATGAAAACACGTAGCCCAGTCCGCTCCATGGTCTGCTGGCCAAACCACATCGACGAATCGACCTTTTTGCCACGTTTCTGGTGGAAAGGTTTGGGTTATTCTTAAAGTACTACCTTCTCTAGGTATTCCGTTTTCGATTTTCGGCCGCTTCCATCGCGCCGCTCGATGATCTTCGTGTCCTGGAACATCATCACAAAGCGGGACACGATTTCAAGCCTTTTGCCGATTCATCTGTGCGGCTGACTAGGATTATCGATAACCGGGCCCAAGATTTGTTGGCGTATCTTTTCTTGTTTCGAATGCATTTTGAAAATTACTTGACAGATCGCGATAATTTTGCACACATAAACATAGCACACTAAACTAGTATTACCCAAAATTTTATTATTTTTTACCCACGCGATAAAATGTTACACCAAAACAAAGTGTCGCATTTTTTCCTTTAAGACTTTAATTCCTAGAAGAATCAGAAAATGGTCGCCTAGAAAAATATTCAAGATCTCGTTCTATATTCATAATTGTTTGTTATTTTTTGTAGGAGGCTGGTGCATTTTTGAAATATTCAAGAGATACGCATTTAAATTTTCATTTATTTCCAGAAGAAAATTATGGAGAAATTTTGAGGGAAATACCCGAAAGCCAAACCTCGTTTTACCCATATTGTATGAGTTTCAATTGTTTTTCACTAATCAAAAATCGCTATCTTGGCGTCGAACATCGATTTCCGGCATCTTCTCATCAGTTCCGTCTCGTAAATACCCATATCGCTTGAGTCTCCATTGATTTTCACAAATATTGCAATTTTACTACGAGCTTAGAATTTACTATAATTTTGACCCAAATCTATAGAACACTGAGAGCTAAAAAATTACCATTATTTCTTATTAAATCTACAGAATTTGAATACAATTATATTACCTATCCCCGATCCCAAAATTACTAGCTAAGGCGGATAAATTATCAAGGAATGTTTTCCTATGTGTTTTCTGAGATTATTTACAAAGGCTATAGTATCATCTGCTAGGTTCAGGGTCTTTTGGCCGAACGCCATTAAGCCGAAAGGTCGTTTGGTCGAATACTATTTCTCAAACCTTCAACACTAACACATGGAAGAATGGTAATTGAGAAATGTCAAAACGTATGGAAAATAATGAAAAACGTAAATTACTTACAATTAGGATTGAAAAAGTAATGATTAGAAATCAAGCGTAATGTGAATACATAACATTTTGTGTTAAGTTCATCATCCGTTGTGCTTTCTTTGCTTCAGTATTTCGTTTTTACTACCACTGAAAAAGAGCCATCTATTGTCATTTCAGTGTTGAATATTGCCCTTTTGAACAGTATACTATTTTTAAATAAAGTGAAATCTCTTATGAAAAGATTATAAATCACCGAGTTGTCTTATTTTCACTCTTTGCGTTTCGTACACGCGTAAATAAATTTGCTTGAATTCATTTAATTAATATGTGACTGTCAAAACTCTTAAACACGATGAACATAATTCATCACCACCTTATATTTCTGAATTTACCAAATATATTAAGATCTACAACTATAAGTTTTTGCAAAGCACTTATTAAGCTAGTCCACTTTCGAAGCATACTTAGTTGAAAATATTCTAGAGTGATTTTTTGTGCTTTCACGAAAGAGGCTGAAAGAGTAGAGATGGTGCTTTGTTTTGTCTGGCACAAAAACAAATTGTCTCCTGCACCTTGCTTTGAGTTTACTCGCAAAAAATGTCCGCGGCTACAAAGCAAAGCCATGCTGAAGGTGTCTGGGTTCGATTCCCGGTCGTTCTAGGATCTTTTTGTAATGGGAATTTCCTTGACTTCCCTGGGCATAGAGTATCATCGTACCTGCCACACGATATACGAATGCGAAAATGGCAACTTTGGCATAGAAAGCTCTCAGTTAATAACTGTGGAAGTGCTCACAAGAACACTAAGCTGAGAAGCAGGCTCTGTCCCAGTGAGGACGTTAATGCCAAGAAGAAGAAGAATTACTTAACAGAACAGCCTTTTTTTACAAGAAGTGATAGTCTATGATGAAAATTGAAGCAGCTATAATACAAATAATCACAATTCTAGCATATTTTGAAAGATCTGCTTGTGAAGTCTAAATTTCTAATTATACCTAATGTTCGTTGCTTTGACACTAACAAAAATTAGTGTGTGTAACTCGAATTAACTGCCCTATGTTGAATGTAGGGAGCATCTTTGATTTTTTGGGGTCGCTCTTCTGAACTCTACTCTTCAGCATTATTGACAACAAAATTGATTGTTAGTTGGATTGAGTTGTTAGTTGTTAGCATTTGGCCAAATGGCTATCGACCAAATGACACTCAGCCGAACGGCCGAATACCAACTGTAAATTGTTTAAGCGTGCAAAGGCTTTTCAAACCAATATTTGAAACAATTAAAATTATGAAAAGACTAAGATTTGAGCCTTGTAATATATTACAATGTTCTGGAGTTTTCCGGATTTTTTTTTTTTTTTTTGATACTAAACTTTCATATGCTTAGCATTTTCTGCTCATTTTGTACCAAGGGTCCCCGTAGGCACTATTTTTGAGGCCATTTCAATAAACAGTTCGAAGATTTATTATAAAATTATAAAATTATCGGAAGAATTCATGCGAGATTTTCTAGAAGAACTCATAGATAAATAATTAGAAAAATAATGCATTAAGTATGCATGGAAAAATCTCAACAAAATCATTCAGAAGAACAACTGGAGGCCCCCTCTGGCTACGCCCTTGCCTACACTTGCTTGCATGGAAGACACAATCGGTCCAATCGATGGGTAAACAGCGAGCAAAAACCGAACTGCACCACAAAGACGCAGCAAGCTGGCAAGCTCATATCCCGCAGTGTTCGGATGAAGGTCACACTTTCGTTTGATGTATTTTTAGCGAATGGAAGCGGGAGGATTGAGGATAGACAGTTGTTGCTCCGTTAACCGCCACCAACAACTCGATCTGGATATGGTGGAGAATAAGCAGTTCGGCTCATGTCCGCCCATGTGTGCTGCCTGCCGGACTAAGTTTTCCTCCACGAGATGTGTTTATTGCGGAAAGTTCATACTGGGCAGCAGCTGGTCATGATGACTGCAACAGGTGAACGGTTTAGCTAGCACTCGGTGATCGGTTTATTTTGAGAGGAAACGCTCTTCTCTACATGATAATAAAACGCGATTAATTTTGAGTGGTTTGTGGTTAACTTACTTCGCCAAAGCTATTGAATGCTTCCAGACCATTCGAATGTGTCTCCATAGGTAAAGTTTCTTCACACCTCAGTTTGTTTTTCCTATCATCCAGATCATTTTCTTGTCTGGTGCTACGTTTCAACTGGGACATAGCTTATGATCAATTCCACAGTTATTAGCGGAGAATTTTTATTTGCCGATTGATCATATTTGCATTTGTATAATGTATGGCAGGTACGAAAAATCTCTATGCCCTAGGAATTCGAGGAAAATTTCTTTACAAAAGGATCCTCGACCGGTGGGATTCAAACCCACAACCCACAACTATAGGTCTTGCTGAATAGCTGCCCGTTTACCTGCTACGACTATCTGGGATCATTTCTTGCATATCATGGATGCATTAGATTCATTTGTCCATGCAAATGGCCTCTTATCAGTTTCATTTTTTTTGTACAATTTATTGCCAGAGCAGCACATGAGTTTTACTCACGGTGGCTTGACAGTTTCACGAGCAAGCTACGTTGGTTTTCTTCAGCAATCATGCCCGAGCCTCCTTTTTTAAAATTTTTAAATGAGTGGCGTAGATGATCGTCTAGGTAATGGAAATTTGCTCGCTGAGAGAGCTTGCAGAAGACTCTCTTGTTTCTGTCACGTGATCAACACCAGCCGAACGGCAAGGACTCTTACAAGACACTTTGGAAAATTTGTCTAAAGGGATCCTAAAGCTGGGTATCGAATATTCTCCGGAGAAAACAGAGATGGTTGTTTTTTTTTTTATTTTTCAAAGAAACACAAACTTGCAATGTTTCCGCTTACACTCATGCATAAGATAATTTCTCATAGCTTGTCTGCTCAATATCTCGGAGTTTCATTTGACTTCTAAAGTACCTGAGGGAAGCATATTGTGCATTTGACACAGAACTGCTAAAAACGACTCTACTTTATGTGAACTACAAACAGCGGGGAGACCATTCGGAAGATCTGGTTAAGATGTACCTTCCAACTAATTCAATACCACTGTCTTCGCATTGCTTTACGTTGCATGAACTCGACTCATACAATGAGTTTATAGATAATTGCAGGAGGAGAGCCTCTGCCCGATCGTTTCAAGGAGTTAACACTCAGGTTTCTAATCCGTAGTGAGGTTCTCAATCCATTGGTCGTTGAAAACTTGTGTACTACTGGTACATGTTTCTTTGAGGTGGTTGATCTGTTCATGAAGAAAAGATATCCATAGTACCGTAATTTCGGGTGAAATTGATCATTTTTCACTGTTTTCCATGTCTGTTTTCTATGATGTCTCCAATTCAAAACAACTTAATGCAGGAAAACAAGTACGACGGTGAGCTTCATTGGCTCATACACCAAAATTTTCATACAGTTGTGATTTTAGTGCTGGAAATTGTCTCTAAAATAAAAAATCAAGGAAAACATTTTCGGGGTGAAATTGATCACCTGTCAAAACAATTATTGTTAGTTTTGAAAACAGCTTTACTTATTTAATTTAGGCTTCCTGAATCCAAATATGCTTGCCAAATTCTAAACAAGGCTATATTTATGGAAATAATTAACAATTAATTATCAAGAATACCGCAGAAAACGCCTAAATGTAGGCAATTTCCGAAGAAATCTCCTGATATCTATCAAAAATTCAATTATTTCAACAAAATGAGCAAATTGGTACGAGTTTCGATGATAAAATTTGTTTTGGGAATATATTTCAAGCATTCTTACAAATTTTCAGGCATGTCCAAATCCTTGTTTAAAACTATAAGTTTATTGATGTCTGCGAATACCACACCGAACACGATTACGGAATTTTCTATTATTTTCATAGAAATAAACATTCTTTAACACAAAAATTTTCAAAACATGCAATTCGACAATACTTGAGACAAACAACATTCATTTACTATAGGTTGCATTGATTTCTGTTCTCTATTAGAGGGAAATAAAGTCGTGTGATACGGTGATCAATTTCACCCTACTGATCAATTTCACCCGAATTTACGGTATACAAGTTTTTAATGCCGAGCTGATAACGGTTGTGAATGGATTAAAGCTGAACAAAGCTCCCGTTCCAGATGGTATCTTTAACGTAAAGCTAAGGACAGGAGTCATGGCGTTTCCCTATATATTTAGGACAGCGTAGCAGAAGTGTCCAGTGGAAGGCTGCCTCCCAGAGGAAGGTGCAGAAGCTGGTGTTGCTACCAAAACAGGGAATGCCGCCAAGAGATCCTGCTTCATGTGGACCAATATGCTTGCTGGATACATTTGGTAAACTTCTGGAGAACGTCATGCTCGGCAGGCTGCCGATCTACACGGAAGGTGGGAACGAATTGTTGAAAAGGCAGTTTTCGTAAAAAGATTTCGACGTTAGGCGCTATTCGGACAGTCATTGCGTGCGCGGAGAAAGCGTCCAAGCCAGAAGAGGAGAGGATAATCGAAACTGCGTGTTAACAGGATAATCGAAACAAGTGTTAACGATAGATGTTAAGAACGCGTTCAACAATGCCAGCTAGGAGGCTATCGCCGCAGTCCTACACAGAGTGCGAGTCCGCGAATATCTGTGAAAAATTTTGCAAAGCTTCTTTCAGAATCGGGTACTGGTTTACGACACAAACCAGGGACGGATGTCAACCAAAGTAACGGCAGGAGTTCCACAAGGATCCATACTTGGTCCATCACTGTGCAATATGAAGTACGATGGAGTGCTAACCTTGGCACTGCCGAATGGCGTCGAGATCATCGGGTTCGCAGATGACGTCATTCTGGCGAGACTGCGGAGGAGGTGGAGATGCTGACAGCGGAATCGCTAGACATCAATCAATCGTGGATCACTGAATCAAGCTGCAGTTTGCTCATCACAAAACGGAGGTCATGCTTGTCAGCAACTGCAAGGCGGTTCAGTAGTTAAAGATCAACGATCGAAGCACTCTCTAAAGCACCTTGGAGTAATGGTCGACGACAGGCAGAGTAGGCTAGATCCTCCGTCGGGGACCAGATCGAGTAGAGCGGGCGTAGCGTATTGTCCGCAATATGTCGTCTGGGCGTCTGCAAACCGGTAGTCATCCTCCATTGTGGGCCTCGTGGCCGTGTGGCTAGTGTCGTCAGGAATTTAAGTGCATCGTGTCATGGGGTATGAGTTCGATTTCCGCTGCAGCCATTGAAACTTTTCGTCAGAAATGTTTCTCAGCTGTGCCACTGGAGCATGCTTGTCCGTTGTCTAGTGTTCAGTTACAGTCTGTGCAGCTAAATGGCTGAAGACGGTGTCCGTGTCTTTTAAAAAAAATATCAGAACCGAATCTGGCACTTGGCCGACCAACGTCGAGTCGGAGTAGGCTGCGTCCACCGCCGGGGTCTAGCTGAGTAATTCGCGAAACAGCACCGGCAAATTGTCGTCGGGAGGCCTGTAAACCTGAAGTTTGCCTCCATCGGAATCACAGGACTGACCTAGCCATCTGTCCGGCCAGCTTCGGAGTAGACTAAGTCCACCGTCAGGAACTTGTCGAGTAGATTGCGTTGTTGCACCGGAAAATGATCGCTGGGGCGCCTGTGAACCGGAAGCTATGCACCACCGGAATCACAGGACCGACCTCGGCATCAGCCCGGATAGAATCGGTTCGGGAGATCTTCCGCCACCGGGGAAATCTTTGTCGGAGTATCATAGTAGGATTCCTTCAGAATCTCACTCAATAATCATTTTGAAATGCCACCTAGAAATCTATGAAAATGCTAAGAAGTATTTCAAAAGAAAGTTAGTGTTCTTGCAAAATGTTACATAGCGTTATGTTGCAATCTTGCCCAGGATTCTAAAAAAAATATGAATTGAAAGTCCTGGCTTTGGAATCCTGGTATAAAGTCTGTGAGATTCTTGCGAATGTTAAGGCTGATTTGCTGCTGACAAGAAAAGTAATCGCCAATCAAGATACGTGGGAAATTACTTGCATGAAATGGTCAATAAAATCACATTTCTTCGATCGCAGTACGTATTCGAGAAGAAATGTAATTTCAAATGGGGCTCTGCTCCATTCAGTCAAGGAATTTCGTGTCCAGAATTCTGCTCTGAAAATCGTGTCCAGAATTCTTTATAAATTCTGTTCAAGATTTTGTAAATAGCCTACCTTTCTTATAATCCTGTCAAGGATGAATGTCGAAGGAAGTCATGATAGAAACATTGTCGAAATACACAGAATTTAGATTTAGAATTAAATTTATTCATAAAATAAAATATCTTCTTCTTCTTTCTGGCGTTACGTCCCCACTGTTTCTGGGTTTGATTCCCGGTCGGTCTAGGATCTTTTCGTAATGGAAATTTTCTTGACTTCCCTGGGCATAGAGTATAATCGTACCTGCCACACGATATACGAATGCGAAAATGGCAACTTAGGCAAAGAAAGCTCTCAGTTAATAACTGCTGAGAAGCAGGCTCTGTTCCAATAGGGACGTTAACGCCAAGAAGAAGAAGATTAATTCTCTTAGATATTTTATTTTATGAAAATCTAAATTGATCTAAACAAAACAATTTAATGATTTACTAATCTAGAATATAAGGTTGAAACTAAATTGAAAATTGAATAGGCTTAGTATGCTCTAGCTTCGGGTTGGTAGAATATTCAACGGGCAAAATATGAGAAGAATCTTCGGACGTACGTTGAGCAGCCCTGGTTTAAGCCAAGGTAAAGAAATCGACTCTTAATCCGTTACCAGGAGTGAGATCTGCCTGTAAATGCTGAATGTTTTCGAGAATCAGTCAAATTGAGGAATAATTTGAATGTGAGCTCAAATGATTCCGAGCATTCGAATTTTCATGCTTCTATGTCGAAAACACCAAACTGAACTGTCCACACACAATTATTCAATTTCATGAATACGACAACCAGGCGATAAAACAATCCGGGACCATCGCCTATCATCCTTTCATTTCACTGTCAACGACCGTACTTGACCCGTCCTTTTCTTAACCGGCTTGTCTCCCGCAGGGATAACGGTTGCGGGTAATAATCAACCATAATTATCGACGACGACGTCTGATATGCTCAGCTGTCAAGAGCGATTGCTAAGGGGTGCAATAATTGGTCCAATCGATAGGATCCCAATCGATTGGAGAAACAACCGCTCATCATACGGTAACGGAAGATAGTGACAAGAGGAGAACAATTTGTAGGGGAAAACGGACATCAAAACGTTTCAAAACCTTATAAATTAAAATCATGTAACCCAAATCAAGGCTTGCTAACACTTATCTAGGTATGCGTGTTGAACGAATAGGGATTGAAAAAAAGCCGATGACCATCCTCCCAATATTTTTTTTTTATTATAATTCCTGTGAGAATATAGAATGCAAGCAGTTACCTATCTTTCTGACTATCAATTTACGTTGCCAATTGATTAAGATCTCCTTAAGGGTTAATGCATAAACAAAATCAACGAAGGCACTTGAACGCTCTTGAACATCACCGCCTACCTTAGCGGAAGCGTCCGCTTTCTCATTTCCTGGGATGAAGGAATGAGAAGAGACCCACGCTAGAGTGACGAATTAATTAACCGAACAATCTCATAAGAGCGGAGACAGTCGGTAAGAATGGAGGAGTGTTCAGGTGGAAAAGAAATAGTCTATCCAAAGGTGTAATGTTTATAGCTAGAGCAACACAATAAATAGAACATGGATTTCGAAGCACGAAGGAGATGCTATGAAAAATGTTATGAACACCAAAAACAGTCGTCCAGTTTTTTGATACATCAGTGAAAAATTGTCAGTCCTCGCTGACATGCCTGGTTTTACTTGCAAACTTTGTACGCTACTGATCTGGTATACCGTAAATTCGGGTGTAATTGATCAGTAGGGTGAAATTGATCACCGTGTCACGCGAATTTATTTCTTACTAATAGTGCACCAAGCTCATTGCAACTTATAGTACATGTACGTTGTTTGTCTTAAATAATGTCTAATTGTGTATAGTGAAGTTTTTTTGTGCCACAGAATGTTTATTTCTATGAAAATAATGTAAAATTCTCGAATCAAGTTTAGTGTGAAATTGATCATCATCTATAAACTTCTAGTTCTAAACAAGGATTTGGACATGGTGTAAACTTGAAAGTTTGTGAGGATAATAACAATATATCTCCAAAACAGATTTTACTATCAAAACTCTTACCAATTTACTCGTTTTGCTGAAAAAATCAATTTTCTGCAACAAAGTAGGGAAATCCTTTGGAAATTGCCTACATTTAGGCGTTTTTCGCGGTATTCTTGAAATTTAATTATTGATTATTTCCATAAATATTGTCTTGTTAAGAATTTGGAAAGCAGATTTGGATTCAGGAGGCCCAAATTAAGTATGTATAGTTGATTTCGAAACTAACAATAATAACATTGACAAGTGATCAATTTCACCCCGAAATGGGATTCCCCGATTTTTAATCTTAGACTAGATTTTTGGCACTAACATCACATTTGTTGAAAAATTTCGGTACATGAGCCAATGAGGTTCACCGTCGTACTTGTTTTTCTGCATTTAGTTGTATGATATTGATAACAGTTTAGAAAGCATACCAAGAAAACAGTGAAAAATGATCAATTTCACCCGAAATTACGGTACCAATTTGTATGAATCAAGTATTTTATTCATTTATAAAACAAGTTGTGTTACTTGGGTAGATTTCGACTTTCAATAATTTTTATGGAAAAAGTCCGTTTTTTAAAAATAGGTGGGGTGTTAAGGGATTTTCTTTTCTACTTTTTCCAAGCTACTAAACTCATACGATTTATGCCGTAATATACTCCAATATACTTTTGGCTTGTTCCGTTATTTGAAACTACATTGTAAAAGTTAAGAGGTCTATCACAAAAAATGTCTTTTCTCGAAAATCGATGATTTCAGGATTATGATTATGATTTCAGGATTATCTCAGAGATCTGTTATACTATCCTCATAATTGTATTTGGTTTTTGATATACTCGACGAGAGACTGGTAGGGCTGTCCTTTGTTCAATTATTGACATATGTACTAGAAGTTGCTTGAAATTCGAGTTGAATTTTTTTTTTCATTCCTTAACACCCCATTTTACGGTATCTTTGGTTCGTCGAAGTCAAACCTTATTTTCCAGTCTTACATTCTTATAATGTTTCGCAGTCTTACATTCTTATAATATTGAAGACATTTTTTTAAATGTTTGTAGTACTAATTAACAACTGTAATATTTACACAACCCTCAATTAGAACTTAATTTTTACTATATCTATGGTTGAACATCGAAAAATTGATTTTAACTACGTGGAATTGTGGGTGGCACTCTTACCCCGGGTGTCACTCTTGCCCCATGTCCCCCTAACTCCCAAAACCTAACCTTATCACACTGTTCCAATATCCTCTCAATGACAACTGTGGAAATTCAGAAGATTTTCCGGTCTCTTGTAACATTGGTTGCCAAACTAACATTTCTTTCATTCCCCGATGATCCTGTGGAAGTGGCCGTTAATGACTTTTAAATTCCGAGCTCTGAGAATGATAAGCTTATTCCAAGCCCCATTTATTGAATATTTTTGCAACTTCAATTATTCTGGTCCATCACGGAGTAGAAATTCAAATTGTAAGCTCATCAATGCTCATGCTCACATTCGAAAGCCATGTAACACAGATTTGTTCACAACTGTTTAATGTTCAATTCATATTCGATGCCCACAATTCTTCCAAATCTCACTATCAATAACTTACATTCGATTGGAAATAAAAATACCCTCCATAGAAAATTCACAGAAACACAGTAATGGTACGGCTAGACAAATGTGGAAGAAATCGTGGATCGGGTTCTGAGAACTAATGGCGTTCCGAGTCAACTCGATTCCTTTCCAATGCCATCGGTGTCAATAATGCTTTCTGTGTCAATCCCCCATCAGATAACCTCCTGCTATAATTATCCAACCGTGGGAAGGTCGGAAAACTTTGAATGGTATCACGACTGTGTCTTCTATTATTAGGGTTGGATTTTGTGACGGATAATGTGGATTGCTGATCAATTTTTTATTAGGCCGGTCTGGTACACAATGGTCTCGTACCGTAAATCGCCGAACCCGAAGGCGTGAGTCAATCAACCATCAGACGTGTTTGCCCACGGCCCTGTTGAGTTTTCCAGATGGAAGGCAACAAATTGGACAATGTGTTTACAGTTTCAAACCTTTGCTGAGCGTCGACGTTGAGCTGTCTACCGGATTGTAGTTGTTAATGGCTTTCCCTGTCACATGGTGACTAATTTTGTCACATGCTGGGGACGAAGAAGACGGCGTCAGTTGATTGAGCTTGAAGGGTGGAACTAATTTTTGGTACCAGTATAATAATGGTAGCTAAATGGCTGCCTAACGTTTTTAAAAACATGGAATCAATAGTATATTGAAGACATGGATTTTGAGGAATGCTTTTATTAATTTAGTTGGTGCATTTGGGGTCATTTTCACATAATCCAAATGATCTTTATTTTAAACCTTCAAGCAAACATGTTGTTACAATGAGAGAAGTTCCAATAAATTGGTCAGCTGAAGTTAAGTATCTAGAGTTCAGGCAGCCTAGATGAAAATTCAACTTTAAAAAATCAAATTGAATGCATTCAAGCCAAATGTAACAAATATGTTATTAATAGAACATTAAAACTTCGTCTTAAGAACAAGCTTTTGATCTTCATACAAATTTTCAGGCCAGCCATGTTGTATGCTGTACCAATATGGACTAGCTGTTGTAATACCAGGAAGAAAGCTTTAAATCAAATGTTAATAAAAGCTTAATTTTGTTGTACCGAATTGGGATGATGGTGTTGTCTAACACAGAACACCTAGATATAAGAAATGAATGTAATGTTTTTTTTTTCTATTATAGACATTTTAACCGCAAGGGTCATTCACGTCTTTCATGTAATGTTTGGAATGATACTAATAAAAAAATTTAAAGAAAAGAAAGAAAAAAAACTGGAGATAAGAAATACAAACATAAAATCACTGGCTTTATAAAACTTTTGAATGCTTAAATATTTGTGCTACAAAAAAATTTCCAGTGAACGATAAAAGCGGTCAACCCTTGTGTCTGAGAAAATTGGGAGTATCTCTCACACATCGCTTTCTGTAACAATAATGATGGTCCTAAAGCCCTATCTCAATTAAACATAGCCGTTAGTGCTTACATCAATTTCATACAATTTCACTAATATTTTTGAATGTTCCCTTTTGTTTTGGACCAACAAAACAAGACAAATTCCAGCTAGTGTTTCTTACGGAAACACAAGGAATTTCTCAATAAGTACCTACATGGGTTTCTCCAGAAATTCCTCTACAGATTATCATATGAATTGCTCTAGTAATTACTGAGGGGAATTCTCCTGTAAGCTTTCGAGGAATATTTGTTACTGTGAAATCTATGGATTTCACCAAGGGATGCATAGAAATTCTTCCAGGAAGTTTCTGGAGGTTGTTTCAAAACTCATTTCAAGCAATCTACTTGGATTTTCATCAGAAATTCCTCTAAGAGACCCTACTGGAGTCCTACTTTAGGCTCCAGAAGCATCTGTGGTTAAAGAAGGTTTGTGTCCACACAAAACGTTCCATGTACAAAACTCTTTTAAGACCAGTGCTTCACAGGCCTGAAACTTGGACTACGTTCGAGGAGAAGTTGCAAGCACTTTACTGCCGTGAATCGCAAGTCAGTCCCATCTGTAAAAAGTAGGCATTGAAAAAATTGGCTTTAAAGTTTCCAAACTCAAAATTCAAAAAAAAAAAATCCACAGGATTGGAAAATGTTCACATCTTAATGAAAGTTTCTCAATTTGCTTTTCACTATGATATCTCTCCGAGGAAAATATAAAGATGTTCAAAACATGGTTCATTTTTGTGTTTAACGGTGCGGAAATCTGTAGTGGGACTGATATGCGGTTACTTTTCATCATGGGACAATTTGACTTGCTGTTTTCCTAATTTCTCCGAACAAATCATATTATCTCATTGAGGTAGCTGAAAGAGCATAGGAAGATATGTTGAAAACTGAACTCAACTTAATTTTGACGAAAATGCAGATGGGACTGACTTGCGATTCACGGCAGTTTATGTGTTCGAACATTGGGTGCAAAAGACGATTCGCTGCAAGATAAACCTTAGGAATTAATCCTGAATTAATCTTGAGAAATTAACGAAAACTTTTGGAAAGGTAAATTCTGAATCATTCACGAGTAATAACTGGAAGAAGGCATCGCAAAATTCATTCTCATTTAATTTCGAAGCATGATGAAAGCATGCGAAAAAAAACATATTCGAGAAATGATTAAAACGTAGCAATAATATTTTGATGAATGCTGGAGATATTTAGTAATTCCTGAAGAAACTTTTTGAGGAAAACCAGGTCAAATTTATTGATGAATTCTCGGAATAGTTCTTTCTATAGATTTCATCGAATAATGCTTGAAGGAATTTTTGGAACAATTCCTGAGACTTATCGTAGATTTTTTAAAAACATTCCTTTCAAAAATGCCTGAAATAAATGAAAATATCGGCGTAGGAATTATTGTTGAATTCCTTGGAAAAATGTTGAAATGATTGAATTTTCAAAAACTCTGGAATAAACCTTTGCGGATGAAATCGTGCAGCATCTGTGAGAAATCTTCCAGAAGTCGCTGTAAGAACTAGGGATAAAACATATGGTGGATATCCTGGGATAATTGCTGGGATTTTTTCAGCGAAATTTCTGGAAGTAGTAGCGTTGGAGTGCTCTAGGATTTTTTGGACCAAATTCTGAAGAAATTTCTCTAAGCATCCCTTGAAAAATAGGTGATAGTGTCCCTGAAGGAGAAATCACTAGAATTCCTGAAACATTCTTGGGGATCCGTAAAAATATAATTAAGAACTTGTGGAGAAGTCACGTAATAGTAATTTTTGCTCTTTAAGTTTTATTATTTTTGTAGAGTAGACAGAAATCAATCTAAATGTTATCAACCTTGTTTAATATGCTCATGAACATGTTTTATGCTGAATGAATAAAAATGACAAAAAAATCCTTTGAATTTTTGAACTTATACCAGATATTGAAGAAATTTCCAAAGGGATTCTAAAAAAAAAAAAACTAGGAGAAAATTCGAAATTCAAATTTGCAGAAACTTCTGAAAGAAATCCTAAAGGAATGCCTGGTGGAATTCTCGGAAAAAAAAATCACAGAAGGAATAACTGGAAGACTCCCTTGTGGAATACCTTTTTTTATTAGTGACACTTTACACCTGAAAGGTGCATTCGTGTCAGAGAAAATATTTAAACTTTTTACTAATTCATCACAATTTACAATACACATTCATAATTTAACGTACAGTCTTGTATCATGTAAATACTCCATCAGTTTTTTGATTCGGTCTTTACTGTTATCCAGTGCTTCTCTCAAGGTAAGAGTATCGATGGTGTGTCGTGTTCTTTCATTCTCATATTTTCTGCAATGTAAGATGAGATGTCGTACATCCAGCGTGATTCCGCAACACTCGCAGGTGGACGGGGTTCCTTTTTAGGAGGAAAGTGTGCGTGAGCCGCGTGTGGCCGATTCGCAGCCTAGTTAACACGCGTTGGTCGGCCGCATTGCCGAATTCTGTCCACCTTTTCTCTCTCAGCTTGTTCTCTCTTATTCCGTACCATTGGCTATCCCACTGTTGTGGAATACCTCGAACAGTTTCTACAGATATCACTTCAGGAATCTCTGGAATATCTTCTGGAGAACTCTTAGGAGAAAGCCTTGAAAACATATTCCTACAGAAATATTGCTTGGAGAAATCACTTGAAGAGTTCATGCAAGCATTGCTGTAGACATTTCTGTCGGAATCTCTGGAGAAATACTTGCATGTATTTCTGGAGGAATCTTTAAAAAATACCAGGATGAACATTTTAAAGAATTTTCAGAAAAAATCCTAAAGGAATATCAGGAAGAATGCCTTGAATGCCTTGCTACGGGAAGCTGTTATCGCATGGAAAAATGTGTTATTTCGAGCTTCTTCTATTCTTCAATGCTTAGTGTGTGTGTGGCTTCATTAAACATTGAAGCACCGAGTTCTTTGAAATACATCAATCGAAATTAATCATCTCTCAAAAAAGTTGTTTAAGAACCTCTTGACTTACAAAAAGGACACTCTTTAGAATAGGGTTACCATCCGTCCTGATTAAGCAGGACATGTCCTGATTTTGAGATTCTTTTGAGACGTTCTTATTATTTTTCATATTTCTAGTTTTGTCCTGCTTTTTTCTGCTCTGCGAATACCTTGGAATGTTGAAGGTATTTTGAATAATAAAAAGCTATCCTTAAAAGCATAAAAAACAAAAATGTTCAAATGGCATCTATCCCAAAATCTATGTTGTGTTTTGTGGATCAGAAATAGATTTCAGCCACATTTTGAATGCGTTTATACCGTATCACTACACCTTCAAGTTCAGTCGATGTTTGACGATTGTGGTGTTGTTAATAGAATTATTTGGGCTCGTATTGAAACACAAGCATTAATCTTTGGTGTATTTTCAAAGAATTCCATTTCCATTAAAATTAAAAGAGCTATCCGAAACTCCAATAAATAGCTTCAGCACAGATGATAGCAAACATGAAAACCTAAAACAGTTTCCTATATTTGTGTAACATTTTGTTTGCTCGTAAAAAGGCAATCTATCATTACTTTGCCATATTTTTGGAACTCAAAGAAATATCAAATGAAAAAGTTTGTACGTTTGCTGCCATCATTGAAAATGTTCTCGAAAAACACAATTTGAAATTTTAGTTTTTTTTCTTGTGTTATGCGTACTATCAGTGTGACTTTCAGTGGAAAACCATGGCCGAAAATACAAAATTAAACCAAAGAGCGAAACGAAGAAATTCGCGTTTTGAAGAAAACTGTAGGTTTCTAGTGAAAATTTTAGTCGTAATTCTCCCAACCTTTTTTTTTTAAGAAGGACTCTTTATAAATTTCTAGCTAGATCCTATGCAAATTATCACGATACCCCAATGGAAACTTAACAAAAGCTTCTTTGTGAAACTTCTAAAAAGATTCTTAGCAGATTCTTTGTGAAACCATGATTCAATGAATCCAAGCGAAATTCTTTAATAATTCTTCAAAAGGATTTTGAGCAAATTACAATTTTTTTTTAGATTCTATGAAGTATACATTGACATTCTTAGGATGTTTTTTGACATTCTTAAGAATTGACAAGCGAGACCTTGATCAGACACTAAGCAGATTTCTTTGAAAACGTTTATAAATTGATGGCGAAATTGTTGCAGGCTTTCGTGGAATAAATAGATAGATGGATATTCAGAGACCCTCGGTAGATTCGCAACGGATTCCTGTTGGTAGATATCTGCACGGGTAGAAATCAGAATCCAAAAACAAGATTATGACTCATGATATCATGATTCCAGCGTGTTTTCGTCTTATGAAAATACACCATGATTTGGACTCACGCTATCATGAGTCAGATTGCCGTAACGCAACACACGCGTTAGGATTTTGTAGCTGATTGCTCGGAATCATGATTCAAATGCCAAAAAATGCCGAGTCGCGCATCCGTTTATGATCGGCAAAATAAAAAAAAGTTAATTATAGCATACATTAAGATTCGAGCCAAGAACCTTCCGATTGCAAGCCACGTACTCTACCACTCACCCGCTTCATCATCTTGAATTACGAGTGATCGATACGAATGAGATGAAGCAAAGTGCACCGCTTAGTGTTTTCACACTGGATGTTACGCTTATGAGGAATCATGTTTATGACTCCAGGAACCATGATTTGTGATCCTGATATTATGACCTAACCAATTTATGAATTTCATGATTTTTAAATCATGGTGTGGGGATCAGATTTTTATCCGTGAGACAAGATACCTGGATAAAAAATACAATATAAAAACAATATAACGTATTGTAACAGTGCCATTCAATATATTGGAAATACAATACAGTATATTGCAAAATGACAATACAATTACAGTACACTAGATTGTTTTGAACAGTTCACTGTATGGTATATGAGATTTCCGCAATATTAGGTATGGGTTGTTAAGTATCGTAACAATACCAATATAGATATTTTCTCATACATATATTTTGAAAATACAATACGATATATTGTTTATGTATTGTCTTTATTAGCGATTCGTGTATTGTTGTACAATACAAAAACAATTCAACGAACTGTATTTCAATTAGTGGTGAAAAGTATAGAATTTGTATTTTGTATGGATTGTCCCCCGACTTACCGGTTATTCGAGCCAACAGTAGCAAAATAATTTTAACTCCTATGCATTCGTCGTCACAGCTAATGTCAAGTGACTTCTACAATACTACTTATTTTACTTTTTGGATATTTTTCATCCAACATTTCTTGCTTTCTGAACTTGTTTAATTCACTTCTTTCAGCCAAGCTACACAGAAAAAAAGCAACAGTTGTTTTACGCGAAAATAGGAATTTGACCAAAAATATAAGGTATAAAACCAATAAAAAACAATACAGTGTTCTGTTACAATATATTATATTGTTTTTTTTTTTGTATATTCAAACAAGAATAACGTTGCTTCGACATTCAATTACAATACGCTGTATTGTATCCAATACGTTATATGGTACAATAATGGTTTATTCCATTCACTGAATGGTACGTTTTTATCCGGGTAATTGATGTAATTTTAAGTGACAGTCTTGCAATGCAGATTCCTAAACCGAAAAAAAAACGAAAAACCCATATATGAGTATTTTTAACATACTTTTGAGTTATTTTTCTTTTCCTATTTAATTCGATCCTCCTATTGTTGTCAGAGAGCGAAGAGCAAACCAAAAACCGAACCTTAGTGCATTTAGGGCGGAATGAAAACGTACAATGCAATGTACTCCAACCTACTTTTAAGTTTCTCTTTTGAGATTCTGCTCAGAGGATTCGAAGACATTAAGAAGACTTATGAGCGGTTTCTTCACCACCGATAAGGCCTTAAACCTGGTTTAATCGTATGGGTAAACGTGATTTACGGCTTAGAAGAAATCGGCCCTTAGTGCGTTACCTCAAATTTGAGTAAGTGGCACAGTACTGGAAGTTGGAAGTTATTTGAGTTATTTGATCTGCCGATTGAGTGAAAAGAACTTAACCAGTAGGTATTTGTTTGCATGGCTGCAATTGAAAACAGCTTCTACCCCATCAACTGAAAATTAGATTCACACTAAGCTCATACGGTGAATTTCACCGTAATCTCAACAGCTGAGCAGTTCGGTGAAGTAAAACATCGTAATTCCGTCGAAATTTAACGGATTCCGGAGATTTTTCACGGAATACTGTAAAAATTTACCGTACTCCGCTAATTTATTTCACCGAACTGTTCAGCTGTTGAGATTTTACAGGAATCCATCAAATAATTTAAGTGTGTTAACTTAGATTAGAGTACTTCATTTTCTCCGTGTATTGCGGTTTTAGCAGACTATAAACAATAACTTTGAAAAAAAACTTGTCAGATACCTAGCAAAATAAAAACACACATGTGTCTTTGAAAAATTGATATGTTTTGGAATATACATAGGGAAATTGTGAAAATTGCAAAATGTCCTGATTTTGAAACTCCAAGATATGGTCACCCTACTTTAGAAACGAATTGGTTACATCTTATCCACTGAATCAAATTGATCCCTTTGATTCCAAACGCGTAGCGTTTTTCATCCGAAAAGTTCATTCATATCGATTTATGACATTGAACATATATCAACTGGAACAAAACACGAGAAAAAACTAATATTTCAACCTTTTATCTTTAATCTTTCCGGGAAAATTTATGCCGGTGACCTTTTTTCAACGATCCATATACAACGAACACGTCCACCTTTGGATTACATTATTGTTTTCCTGTCTTTCAAATTGTCCTTCCTTCGGAGAAGATTTACTTGCCTTGTTATGGATGGATAAGGATGCAAACAACTCGTGCCATTTTTCATATACCGTGATCCGGGGTAACATTGATCATTTTTTTTAGTTTTTCTTAAATTTTTCATTTCACAATACAAATGTTACAAGTTTCATATTTTTAAAACAAGTACTGGCACCCACCGCTCCTAGCTATGTACTTTATTTTGTTTTTCGAAAGATTTAATTATGTTTAAATAAATGTTTTAAGTGATTTTTTGATTCAGCTGATATGGGGTAACATTGATCACCCAAGTAAACAACGTTCGCTAATATTGGAAATGTCGTTACTTACTAAAATCAGGGCCCTTGAAGCCGAATATGAAGACCAAATTCTTACAAGTCATTTACTTTTTGAGTTATTTCAAAATTAAAAACACCTTGAACCGCGTAATACGCCTAAAAGTAGGCAATTTCCTCAGGAAATTCTACATTCGTAATAGTAATGAGTTAATGTTGCCTAATTGAATAAACTTACGAAAGATTTGACAACGGAATCGATTTCGGCGATGCCATTTTTAGTAACACCCGCATTTTCCTTGATCACATCGTCTGCAGAACTCATGTGAGACATGAATTTTCGGTAGTGTCAGTGAAAATGATAGAAATCATTGTTTCAAAAAGTTGACAAATTTGCGCATGAACTAAACGAAATTTTGGCAAAAAACTTAATTATCATTAGCTTATGAATATACGAAAGAGAGGCACCATTCATGGTTCGAAAATGTTTCATCAATAAATCTTTATTTGAACGTTTAACAAGATGAGTCATCCCGATCAATGTTGCCCCGCTGATCAATGTTACCCCGGATTACGGTACTTTGGTTTCACGTTTCCTTTTTCCGTAATTTGTTCGAATGTATGTAAAGCTTGTGTATGTGTGTGTGTGTGTATGTGAAGATGTCCTCCTTGGGAACCGGCTTCCCCGAATTGGATCGACACATTGGGCGATAATCTCCTATTTGCTCATGCTGATCGAAAACTATGCTGCGGAAAATTCGGCGATGAATATTCATGCTGCATAAGATTTCACAGGTTGCCGGTATGGTTGCAGGAGAAACAAAAGGAAAGCTGTCACCGCCGTATCAGAAAAATGTCTTGTAGGCGAAAAGCTGGCAAAAACGAATCGTCTCATCCTTTCCGTAAGTTTTGCATTAATATATTAATGCAATATATATTAATCGCTTCCTTACAATACTGGATGGCATATGCTTCAGATATTGTAGAGGATGGTTTAATTTCAACATTTAGGAAAGATAATCTGAAGATGCCCTAAAAGTGTAGATTTTAATTAATTTAGAGATTAATATGTAGTCAATAATTACCCTAAAGATAAAAAAGGTTAATACGATGTTCCTGGGTCATTTTCCTACAAATTTCCACGTTCCAATCAAAAGATCCACTCAATTTGCAAGTCATTTGAAAAAATAGTCTGTTTCACACTTGCAACAACCGTTTGTACATAGAACATGTCTTTATTTTGACTAAAATTAATTCCATTCAATCGGTTCATCCCTATAACCGTTACAACACGTTTCACGAAGAAATTGGAGCCGCCCAAATTTGTCAAATGTAAATAATAATTATTTTCAAATTTATGGACTATAAAGCGGAACTTCTATCCGTTTTTCAATGTTAATCAATTGATTAGACTATGCACGAGCATATTAAACCAACAGCTTCTTTTACTTAGTCTCCAATCAAATGAAAACGTTGGGTGTCTAAAATGTATTGGGGTGTCCAAAATAGTAAGAAACAGTGCTTTACAATTGAACTACTTTCGACGTATTTAGAACTATATATGACCATGTGAGCATTTTTATTTCACAGAGGAAGCTACATTTTGGCATGCTCATTGACTTGGGTACGCTGTGTAAAAAAACATAATTGGTTCAAACACCCAAATTCACTTCCTTGGAGTGTACAAAATACGACCGTTACGATATTCCACCATTCCAGCTTCTTTTGTTAAATTGATCATTTTAGCAAGTTTATGTTCTGTGCCATGTACGAAGCTACGGATGGGATTCGAGCCTGCGACCCGCAGCATGGTCTTGCTGAATAGCTGCGCGTTTACTGCTACGGCTATGTGGGCTCTCGCCCTCTAAATCAAGAATATGAAATCATGAATACCCATTTAAATATCTGTCTATTAGACCTGTTCACTTTTTCTAAGGTACCCTTGCCACATCATATTCTGAACTTATTTATCAAAACAAGTTATCTGTCCAAAAATGATACAATTTGGTAAAGTTTTAGAGGTGTATCAAATCGATTTTGTGGTTTTTTGACATATTCCCCGAAATGCGTTCCTGGAAACCAGGAAAATCTTTAAAAATTCGAAAATACCACTAGCCTTTAGCTAACACAATAGTCTATCACTTTGCCGAAGACACTAGGGTGTTTTGACCGCTTCTTCATTGTGCTTTTAACGTAATTAGTCAAAAAATCTCGAAAAAAGCGACATATTTTTCCAGTTTGCCATATCTATTTCGATAAAAATCTAATTATATTTTGTATCCAATTCAACTATCTATTTGATCTAAGTGTTAAGAACATATCGTTCATACATCATTTTCATGTGAGAATTGAATTTCACTTCGAAATAATTGAAAGTGTATCACTGTATACTAGACAGTTTCACAAAAATCAAAATTTCTGGGATTCAGCCAGTCACCCCCTAGTCCTAGTTGCAATACTAAAACGAACTACCAGACAAATTTTCATCCAATTTGGAGAAGATTAGGAGGTGCCTCAAGTCGAATTTGTGTTTTTTGGCTATGTTTTACATTCCAAAAATTCTAACGAGAATTTGGAAAAAGGAAAATCAAAATAAATACCACTAGTTGAACGTATTATTAGTACTTTACAACTTTTGAGAACACTGTATGTCGATTAGAGATGGTTTTGACCTCATAAAATTGATTTCTGTTCATTAAAGTACCTGTATAACATACATTTCTCTACAGTTTTTGTTCTACAAGATTCTTAACCTCATGCCTAATCATAAAAGTTCAACCGTAGTATCATTCCTTTGTTATTTCTGAACATTATTGTAGTACATCATATTTGTATCCGAATTACAGATAAATTGTAAAAAAATCGTCGGAAATACGACATTCCTTATTCCCCTGCTTTTAGAGCTGCTGCCACATGGCGCAATTGCTGACATGTTACAAAATTGAACATAGTAGCTTTGCTTTTCCAATGATGGATGATGATTGAAGAAAACAGCTATCAAATGTCATCAACGCAGTCGTGTTTCAAACAACATTCGCATTTGATGCCAAGAAATTACATATGTGATATAGCCCAGAGGTCAAGCTTCTCGACTACCGATCTTGAGGTTCGGAGTTCAATTATGATTCTTTTTTTCGAGTGAAACCAATGTTTATTATATGCAGCATAGAAAAAGGACTAAAGGCGCAAATCACTACTTGAGCATTTCTCTTCATTCACTTAGGAGTGGGAGATTTGTGTGAGCCCTATTGATTAACTGAGTCACAAGATGTATTTTTGAACAAGAATCGTGATGATTTTTTTGGCCTCAAGTCATTTGGTCCATGGCAAAAAACAACACTCTAAATGAACTGCCGTAAGCGAACTCTGATCCTCAAGATCAGTTGTCAAGAAGCTTGACCTCGGGGCTATATCACACATGTAATTGCTTGTCATCAAATGCGAATGTTGTTTGGAACACGACTGCGTTGATGACATTTGATAGCTGTTTTCTTCAATCATCATCCATCATTGTAAAAGCAAAGCTACCCAGGTAACCAATAAGCATTTGAACAAGCCGCGTTGTAGTAGTCTTACAGCATTTTATATGCTTCCTGCCCTATCTATGCAGCATGATTGCTTAGCTACCGTAAATTAGCAAAAGCATTGCTATTCAAAATCTTTTGGTTATTAATAAGCATTTCCACAGCACAGGTTGTTTTCTGTTTTCAGCCATCGGAATGCTCTTTTGTTGCTGTACAAATGCAATCAAGGAGTAGTGCAGAGTGTATGTTACATATTCAGCATTGCATTCTGTCTCTCTCACACCTTAGTGCCCTCGCTTTGACGGCTGATGCTACCGATTTTGGGGGAGAGGAAAACATATTCAAACGTAAATGATGGTTGCAAAATGAATTAGGGCAAACGGTCCCTTAGTGGAGGTAGCTCCAATAGTGGAGGTAGTGTGTTTTGGCATGTTTCGCGCTAATAAATGATTATGTGATATTTTTCTATTATGCGCGATGCGAAAATGATGCAAGTAATCGAATAATATTCATAAAATTTAACCGTAAAACTATTGAAAACAATTATTTTGCTTAAAATTTTTGCTCCTTTGCACCTATAGTGGTGCATCAGTACCCATAGTGGAGGGTCCCATAAGAAATCAATGGATTGCGCCACTAAAGGAACCATTCTTAAAACATACCTCCACTAAAGGAACAGTGTTCCTATTATTGGTGCAAGGCTTTTTGCAAGGAAATTTCAAATGAATCGTGATTTTCATACATTTGAATTATAGAAGGATTTGAGATCTATCGAATGATACGTTAAAATCATATATTTCATGTTTTTATCACCACTTTTTAGCAGTTTTCCCTTAGGTGCACCACTAATGGTACACTTGCCCTAGTAGAAATTTGTTTTATCGGAAGGGGTACGCTTACTTCACAAAGCAAAATGTTATCAATATTCCGACATGGGAAAAAGAAAATTGAATTATTTTTTCTTGAGTTTATCTTTTCAAACCTCCAGCTATCAATGTTTTGCCATACCACACATGTTCATAATGTGCTTTTTGTTAACATCCCAACACAACGTTCCTTGATAAGGGTATAAAATCAGCGCTCCCCACCACATCATTTGCAGCGTATACTGCAACGCGAGGCATTATCACCAACAGCAGCAATCACCAGGTCCCAAATTCCAGCCGCACTCAGCTTAGAAATACAAAAAAATACACTAAACAGCGTACAGTATCCAAAAATAACCCAACACAAGTGCCGAGCCGACGAGAGAAGACGACAGAAGGAGGTGAAGAATATTTTTGTTTTGATTTGCTCCTAGCGAAGGCGTTACTCTTTTTTGACAGCAGGATTCAACGTTCCTGAAGGTGCAGCATTGAAGCAGCCCGTTATTTCGCCAAAACCTGCATTGAGGTAGCACCAGCATTAAATGCATTGCCGTGCGGGCACATATAATGCTGAATGAATGCTGTTTTAAGTGCTCCTTGGTTACTTGGGTACTATGTTCAATTATGTAACATGTCAGCAATTGCGCCATGTGGCAGCAGCTCTAAAAGCAGGGGAATAAGGAATGTCGTATTTCCTACGATTTTTTACAATTTATCTGTAATTCGGATACAAAAATGATGTACTACAATAATTTTCAGAAATAACAAAGAAATGATACTACGGTTGAACTTTTATGATTAGGCATGAGGTTAATCTTGTAGAACAAAAACTGTAGAGAAATGTATGTTTTACAGGCACTTTAATGAACAGAAATCAATTTTATGAGGTCAAAACCATCTCTAATCGGCATACAGTGTTCTCAAAAGTTGTAAAGTACTAATAATACGTTCAACTAGTGGTATTTATTTTGATTTTCCTTTTTCCAAATTCACGTTAGAATTTTTGGAATGTAAAAAATACCAAAAAAACACAAATTCGACTTGAGGCACCTCCTAATCTTCTCCAAATTGGATGAAAATTTGTCTGGTAGTTTGTTTTAGTATTGCAACTAGGACTAAGGGGTGACTGGTTGAATCCCAGAAATTTTATTTTTTGTGAAACTGTCTACTGTATACCCTAAAATCTCATAGGGTTGCCAACACAATTACACTCCATGAAAACCACAGTTACCCATGATTTAGACGTCATGTCTTTGAACCCTACTGTCCATCATCATCGGCTCAAAATAGAGTTGATGGTAAGGTTTGGGTCTAAGGATCAGAAGATCCACGGTTCAAGTGCAAGTAATAATCTTTTCTTCCATAATCAACAGTAATCGTAGCTTATCATCACAATCTTCGGTTAACAACACCCCTCCATCGTAAAGATTTTTGTGTGAACATTGTACAAGTTTTGTAAGAGCCGTAATATCATGGAGTCACCGAAGCCCATTTTCAGCGTCATGGAATTTGTGAATAAGCCCGTGCAATTCGATCATTGATGCTATGCTTGATACATTATAACTATTAGCATTATTTAGGTTATGTTGTGGTACGATGTTGGTTTACTCTTCAAATACTGGAAGACTCATTCGAGCTCTAGTTCTCAAGGCTGCTGCTACGCTGATCAACCTTGAGTCATCACTTGTAGTTGCCTTTACATATCAAAAGGTAGTTCTTCATGTAACGTGCTTTTTAGAATGGTACTGTATTAAGGAACAAAATATTTCATCCCGAGTGAGTGAAATTTGAGTATGAAAATGTTCCAAATTAGGTCAAATAGTTACAAATCTTAGCTTGATTGGTGTGAAAAAAACGCAAAAAAGATTATCACTTGTACTTGAACATTGAATCTTCTGATCGTCAGGCCCAATCCTTACCATCGACTCTATATTAAGCCGATGGTGATAGCCTATGGAGTCCAAAGACATGACATCTAAATCATGGGTAGCTATGGTTTTCATAGAGAGTATTTGTGTTGGCAACCCTATGAGATTTTAGGGTACAGAGTGATACACTTTCATTTATTTCGCAGCGAGAATCAATTCTCACATGAAAATGATGTATGAACGATATGATTGTAACACTTAGATCAAATAGATAGTTGAATTGGATACAAAATATAATAAAATTTTTATCGGAATTTATAAGGCAAATTGGAAAAATATATTGCGTTTTTCGAAACATTTTGACTAATTACGTTAAAAGCATAATGAAGAAGCGGTCAAAACACCCTAGTGTCTTCGGCAAAGTGATAGACTATTGTGTCAGCAAAAGGCTGGTGGTATTATCGAACCATTTTCAATGATTTTTCTGGGTTCCAGTAACGCATTGTGGGGAAAAAGTCCAAAAAACCACAAAATCGATTTGATACACCTCTTAACCTTTACCAAATTGTATCATTTTTGGACAGATAACTTGTTTTGATAAATAAGTTCAGAATTTGATGTGGCACAGAGAGTCGGATAACTTTTTCCAAAAAGTGAACAGGTCTACTGTCTATGACAATTTTTCGACACGGGTGCCATCACACACATTTCTGTTTTCGTCTCCGGTTCGGGCATTTTTTACCGTGGCAGTCTAGATCGGATGGCCTGGTGTTTATTTGAGTGCTAATTGCTCCTTCGATGTATGACAACGCTGACGGCTTGAAGCTCGATATCCATCGATGGCAAGCCTGATCGATGGACTACCCTTAGAATTTGCTAGTTAGTTCATTGATGATGTTTCAACTGAACATTTTCCGACTGTTCTCAAAGTGGTGCCATTATACTGTAACCGGCTCACGAAGAGCTGAAGTGTTTGAACGGTTTTACCAGTAATCAAGTTCAATGATGAGCGTTCAACTTTCTCAGCGTCTAATAGGTATTTTGGCGTCTAGGCGCAGTGGCATGCAAAGCATACCAATGAACCAAACAGCTGCTACCAAGTCTACTACTACTGCACGGTGTGCTGGAACACACATATTATCGAACTTGCATAAACCTCCGATCTTTTTTCACTAAAAGTTTGCCTTGATAGTCAAGAAAAGCTTGCGGAATATTAAAAAATCTTTCATCGGCAAAAAATTGAAAAAAGTCGATTTTTGTATTTTTACCCTTCTCCCATATATGAGTTCATAGGAGAATATTAGAGTTATACTAATTTTGATGCATTGCAGACTTATTTGATATACCTAGATCACGAATCAATTACAAGACGTTTCAAATTGAGCATAATTTCTACCTACATTCACACAATGTGACCAGCCCATTGTGATATGCCGTTTATTAACGACATCGCATTTTTACATAAATTTATTAAGGTAAACATACTACAACTTATCAAGTTTCAATTATTTTTTTAAATTATTCTACTGAATAATTGAAATTATTGGAGTTCGTTATTGAACATGAAGCTTTTTTAAGATAACAGACAATTGTATAATTACATGCAACCATTAAATAAACCGCCATACAATTATATAGGGCAATGTACTGTTTCAATTTTGTATGGTATGTTCACTGTTCACTCTAGCTGATCTTGTTATTCACATTTGTTTTGATTGAAAGATATTCCTTGTATGAGTAACTTTTAAAATATTATATAATATATATTTGAAAAGTTGTCATGCCGATTTATATTGAAATCTTGCAGCCGCTGGTTGGGTGCGTTTGCTAAAACCTCACATCATTAACATATCCTTAGTTACCTTCATATACTTAAAACTAAATACATACAATAAAACGGGGTAACTTTGATAGTTTTTTGAGAGAAAATCGATTTTTTTTTTATTTGTAAAACAAGCACTGGTTTGTTAGTTATCGATTGTACATGAAAGATTGCATAACGGTTCGATCTTAATGATCTATAGTTTTTCATATAATCGAAAGCCAGTTTTTGGTAATGGGGTAACATTGATAATGAGTAGATAAGCACATTAAAATCCAAAACAAACTATTGTTTGACATCTTTATACATGGATTTGAGAATGTTAATAGAGAAACTGGATTAGATTTTATCAATTAAAGTACAGAATTTATTGAACAAAAAACATCTTTAAAAGGGTTTTCAGTCAAAACAAACATAAAAAACACCATTATAAGTTGATAATAATGGGTATAAACATATATCTCTGAATAGATATCTATCGATAATCATGTTTCGACATTGAATTCACCATAAATCAATCGTTTTTGGAACATGAATGAGTATAAATCGAATGAATCCCGTAAAGTACATGAGGCGTTGCATACCTCTAGGTTTTTAATGTTATATGGGAATTTGTGACTTTGATTACAAAAATGATTCCAAATTGTAATTTTCGCTATGAGGTTTGATACCGGATTCATGTTCTACTATAGCTAGGCCATCAAGCATACGTACCGAATTCATTATAGTTTCATGAAATAGTGATAGTAAAACAGATTGTTTGTGAGCGTTTTGAAAGTACCAAAATCTCATCATTTTTTAATATTCGAATATAAAGCCTCACATACTCTTGATTGGCACGAAAACAGCTCAGAGGTGAAGTGTCACACTGATACTCTTTAGTTTCGTATTCGTTTTGCTTAACTGAATAACATAATTTTGGTTATTTTGTTTAGTGTACGTTGCGGATCCTGCACTATCAAAGTTACCCGCATTTTCAAAGATACCTCGTTTTACGATAATAAAATTTATGTGTCCATGTTGGTTATTGAAATTGTTGTGTGTGTCTATTTCGCAAAATGTGCCCTCCATAAGTGCGAAGTCGTGAATAAAAGGGCTGGATTACGTTGGATCGAATTGTTACCGTTGCCACATTTATCCGAAGTAATCCAGCCCTTTTACTCAAAATCAGGCACTTCAAACCCCAAATATAATGTGCGCATTGCATATGATTAGATTAGTGACTGTACAAAACTTGTATCACGATGAGCTTGAGACCACCTTAAGGCTATATAAGCCATCCCGACTAGAGGCTTCTAACAAAAATATAATAAAATTTTATCAGAATATGATATGCATATCATATTATGATATAATTTTGTTACGCTCTGTTATGCATAGAACATAATAAAACAGAAAAATAACATAATGTGTTTTATTTCCCTTTAAGATATTTTTTTGTTCATTTTTAACAACTTTATAACAAAATAAATAGATAGTTATGCATTTCAATAATATACAATACTATCGTTTATCGAACAGTATTATAATTTTGATACTTTGTATCAAACATTATAACTTGATTTGATATGTTTTTGATAGAATTAAAACATATTTAGTTATGTTTATGTTAATATTCATACACTTTTTGTTATAATTTTAGTTATTTTAACAACATCCTGCATCAAGTTTGTAACAACCTATGTTCGAAAAAAACTTATAACATAATAACATATGCTGATATAATTTTGTTATGTACCCTTAGTCGGGATTCACTGTTAATCATGTTATAGTGAACCCGCTTTCAAGAAGTTTGCGCGTATAAGCACATGAATACAGCTTATACTGCCATGTGTATCAATTTCTGGGAATTCCTATTCTGATTAGAAAACTATACCACATACGTAAAATATTACTGATTTGATTCAGAAAGAAGAATACAAAGCGTTCGTATGAGCTTTTCTGAAGTGAAAAGTGAAATTTCCATTATATAAAATACGGCATACCACCATGGGCTGGTCAAGTTATGTCAGTGTATGTAGGAAATGATGCTTAAATCTAAGAATTCATTCATGTTAAAGACATGTCATGTCAAAATGGTTATTAGGTCGTTAAAAGTCATCATATTAGTGTATCTCTAATATTCTCCTATGAACTCATATATGGAAAAAGGGTAAAAATACAAAAATCGTATTTTTTCAATTTTTTGCCGATGAAAGATTTTTTAATATTCAGCAAGCTTTTTTTGACTACCAAGGCTAACATTTAGTGAAAAAAGATCGGAGGTTCATGCAAGTCAGATAATATGTGTGTTCCAGCACACCGTGTACTGGTAGGAGATATTGGCTCTATAGTTGGCCTTTTTTTGTTTCATGCCAACTTGTCCTTTTTATAAATGAGACCAACTTTCCTTGTATATTATTTAAAAAAAAAAACTTTCTCCTTTTCCTATGCTTAGATTGGAACATTCAGCTTTGTTAAACTTCCAGTCATTAATCAAAAACACTGGATGTCGTTCCCATCATTCGATCGATGAATTTCCCGAAGACCAGACATGTTATAAACGATGAAATAGTTTGCCGGCTTCACATGTGTGACTTAACCATGTCACACGTAGCTGTCGGGGAGCCAAATAGCCGTAGTAGTACAAGCGCAGCTTTCCAGCAAGACCGGGTCGAGGATCTTATGGTATGGGAAATTTTCTCGACTTCCCACGGCATAGGGTATCTTCGTTCCTACCACAGGATATACGAACGCAAAAAATAGCCAATTGGCAAAGAAAGCTCTTAGTTAATAACTGTAGAGGCGTTAATAAAAACACTTATCTGAATAGCCAGATTCTGTCCCAGTTGGGATGTAACACCAGAATGGAGAAGATGAAACTGTCGGCATCGGTGATTGGACAGAACATATTTTGCCCGTGCGACAATATTTCTTCATAGGTTTCTGCGTGCGGTTGACATCAATTTTCTTGAACATCCGTGCAATGATTGTGCAACTTGCTATTGAAGAATTTTAAGCTGGCAATCCATAGATGTTTTCAGAGATTTCATGAACAAGAGAATAATCCAAGATTATTTTAATGAAAGGCATATGCGACAGCCATCTATAGATTAGGGTGTCGCACCTGAAAAATTAATGTCTGAAAAATTATGGTGCTCAATCCAAGAATGGAAGATATGCTTATTTTTAGCTGATGAACATATAAACTTTCTAGAAAAACGTGGTACATGAAGTAAATGAAAAACAACTTCTTACTGAACAATTGAATCGAATGTTTGATGCAATGTTCATAACCACCACTATGACTGAAGCAGTCTAAGTTGGTGTAAAATTTACAAATCAAATTGTTATTGGATTACGTTTTTCTAATGGATCCAATAAATAATAATTTGAATATTTTGAATTGGAATGCCCGTTCTCTGAATGGTAAAGAGGACGAGCTGTTTAATTTTTTTACAGCTAATAACGTGCATATAGCAGTTATCACTGAAACATATTTAAAACCTGAATCCAAACTAAAACAAGATCCTAACTTTTTTGTTTATCGTAATGATTGACTTGATGGGTCATGTGGGGGAGTTGCAATCATCATTCATAGGGTATAAAACATCATCTGTTTTCGTCATTTTAACTCTAGTTTCTGAAACACAGCTTGGAAAATATACTTTCACAGCTGCCTATTTGCCTTTTAAATGCTCTGGGCAGCAAGTTTATTTGCTCCAAACTAACTTAGGAAAACTTATTCGCAAAAAATCAAATTTGTTTGTTTAATGCCAAACATCGGTCATGGAATAATTCACAAAGTATTTCCAACGGCAAAATTTTATTTGATGAGTGCTCTTCAGGATATTTCTCAATTCAACACTCAATTCAAGACCCACGCTAGATGGGCGCGTCAACCTACCCTAGCGAATAGGGAGTTGTGGGTTGGATCGCCGGAGTACGTGGTTTCTTTTCGCAATTTCAATTTCAATTTGTACATTTGACACGTGTTTCGTCGTGTATAAGCCATTTTACGAGACGCTCGAATGACGTTTTCTGGCGGGCCGCTCATTGTTGTTGTTCAAAAAACTAGCATGATATCTGAATGGCACTGGTCACATTTTTGTTGCCGATGACTTCCCCGTCTCTTTCAGCGCATGTTTTTACCCGGTTTACATGTATTACAGGTAACGTAGATGAAAAATATCTTCCCTGCCTACTGATTTAAATTTTACATGCGAACATTAAAAACTTTGTTGCATTGCCACCAGCGCCATTATTGAATATGCTCCTTCCAAATGTAGCGCTAGAAGAAACGTAAATAAATCGGCCCGCCAGAAACTTTCAAAGCTGGTAAACAAACGGAAACCATATGATTCGAAACGTCTCATAAAATGGCTTATATGTAAACTTCAAAATGTCAAAACCTTATAACAGCAAGATTCCTTAGGCGGGAATTGCCTACAACTTGATCATAAATTAATTGTGGTTACTCATGCTGATTTTGATTCTGATCCTGTCCCTGTTACATTTCAAAGCGATTGTCAATCCTATCAGCTTCACTTACAATTATTTTCGAGCCGACTGGAATATATATATGAAAAATGTATTGACTCTTATCTTGATGTTAACATTTCTTTACAAACAAAACTTGATATTCACAATGCTCTTGAAACAAACAAACGAATTGCATTATTGAATCCAGGAGCATTGCAATTCCAAAATATGAAGTAAAATTTGAATCCGTGATTATAGACGATGATCTAAAACTCTTGATCCGTCTTAAAAACGCGTGGAGAAGGCAATTTCAACGCACTCGTGATCCTGCTATTAAAATTATATGACAGAGAAAGAAATTAAACGATTTAAGAAACAAAAATTTTGGAAATAAAATTTCTCATTTGGACCCTGGCTCTAAGCCCTTTTGGAAATTATCTAAAATTTGAAAAAAAACCTCAGAGGCTAATACCTGCATTGGATAAGGAAACAAACTATTACTAACTTATAGCAAAAAAGTTCAAAAACTTGCTATTCAGTTTGAAAGCGCGCACAATTTTCATTTAGGACTTACTAGTTCAATTGAAAATCACTGGGAGACTGATTTGGAAGAAGTGAGAACTATTATTAATAAAATTTAAAATTTGAAAGCTCCTGGCGATGATGGAATTTTCTACATCCTCATCAAGAAGCTTCCAGAGAGTACCCGACTAAGGGTACATAACAAAATTATATCAGCATATGTTATTATGTTATAAGTTTTTTTTCGAACATATGTTGTTACAAACTTGATGCAGGATGTTGTTAAAATAACTAAAATTATAACAAAAAGTGTATGAATAGTAACATAAACATATCAAAATGTGTTTTAATTCTATCAAAAACATATCAAATCAAGCTATAATGTTTGATACAAAGTATCAAAATTATAATACTGTTCGATATACGATAATATTGTATATTATTGAAATGCATAACTATCTATTTATTTTGTTATAAAGTTGTTAAAAATGAACAAAAAAATATCTAAAGGGGAAACAAAACACATTTTGTCATATTTCTGTTTTATTATGTTCTATGGATAACGGAGCCTAACAAAATTATATCATAATATGATATGCATATCATATTCTGATAAAATTTTCTTATATTTTTGTTATAAGCCTCTAGTCGGGTAATGCTTCTACTAGGATCACCGGTCTCATTCGCATTTTGTACATGGTATATTTGGCGCGGGGGTGAATCTTTCTCGACCGCAGCTTCTTCTGGAGCCCATAGTAGGCGCGACTTCTACTGATGATGCGTCTCTGTATTTCACGACTAACGTTGTTATCAGCCGTTAACAAAGATTCGAGGTAGACGAACTCGTTAACCACCTCAAAAGTATCCCCGTCTATCGTAACACTGCTTCCTAGGCGGGCTCTGTCGAAATGTACATTGTTTTGGACGCATTCACCACCAAACCGACTTTTGTCGCATCATGTTTCAGGCGAGTGTACAGGTCTGCCACAGTTCCAAATGTTTTGCCGACAATATTCATATCATCCACGAAGCAAACAAATTGGCTAGATCTTGTGTAAATCGTACCTCGTTTATTGAACAACATGACACCTTCTAGCGCGATGTTGAACAGCAGGCACGAAAGTCCATCACCCTGTCGAAGACCCCGGTGGGATTCGAACAAACTGAAATGTTCGCCCGAAATCTTCACGCTATTCTGCTTCCTGGAAGCTGTACACACTTAGATTAAATTACTGGGGTCGGTAAAATTTTACTGGGTTTTGGAACTACCGAAAAAGTCAGTAAAATGAAAACTGTCGCCACGCATAATTGAAAAGCAAATTTCACCATGTTTTATTTTTTAATCGATATATGATATAAAAAGAAAGTTCTCTGCAAAATTTCAGTAAAAAATCTCTCTGTTTTTCGATTTCTGACAATTTTTTTTAGTTTACTGACTTTTTCGGTAGTTCCAAAACCCAGTTATTTTTACCGAACAGATTGAGTGTGTACTCGTCCATGATTTTCCATAGCTCTTCGCGGTCGATGCTATCATAAGCCGGTGATGCGTTGGGATTTGGTATTCACGGCATTTCTGGAGGATTTGCCGTACAGTGAAGATTTGGTCCGTCGTCGAGAGGCCGTTGATGAAACCAGTTATCAATTCCCACAAACTCATTGGCTATTGGTGATAGACGACGGAAGATGATCTGGGATAGCACTTTGTATGCAGCATGCAGGATAGTGAACGCACAATAGTTTTCACATTCCAGTTTGTCGCCCTTCTTGTAGATGAGGCATATGACTCCTTGCTTCCACTCCTCCGGTAGCTGTTCCGTTTCCCAGATTCTGACAATCAGCCGGTGCAGACAGGCGGCCAACCTCTCCGGGCACATTTTGATGAGTTCAGCTCCAATACCATCCTTACCAGAGGCCTTGTTGCTCTTGAGCTGGTTGATGGCATCCTCAACTTCCCTCAATGTGGGGACAGGTTTAATTTCTTCATCCGCCGTAGTCACTTCCTCCGCTGTCGTGACCCTCGTCGCCTGTGTTCTCCGTGCCATTCAGGTGTTCATCGTAGTGCTGCTTCCACCTTTCAATCGCCTCGCGTCCGTCCGTCAAGATGCTTCCGTCCTTATCCCTACACATTTCGGCTCACGGCACGAAGCCTTTTTGGGATGCGTTAAGCTTCTTGTAGAACTTTCGCGTTTCTTGTGAACGATGCAGCTGCTTCATTTCTTCACATTCCGTTTCTTCGAGGCGGTGCTTTTTGTCCCGGAATAGGCGGGTTTGCTGCTTTCGTTTCCTTTTATATCGCTCCACGTTTTGTCGCGTTCCTTGCTGCAGCATTGCAGCCCGCGCTGCATCCTTCTCCTCCAAAACCTGCCTGCATTCTTCGTCAAACCAATCGTTACATGTCCTCTTTTCCACGTACCCGACGATGCTCTCGGCTGCGTTGTTGATGGCTGCTTTTATATTGGTCCAGCAGTCCTCAAGAGGGGCTTCGTCAAGCTCTCCCTCTTCCAGTCGCGCTAGGTTATACCGAGGCGGACGTCGTTACCGTACATCGTTGATGACGGATAGTTATGGGCGCAGTTTCACCATCACCAGGTAGTGGTCGGAGTCAATGTTAGCGCCACGATAGGCTATGACGGAGAAGTACCGTCCATCAATCAAAACGTGGTCGATTTGCGATTCTGTCTGCTGTGGTGATCTCCAGGTGTATCGGTATGGAAGGCTGTGCTGGAAGTAAGTACTACGAATGGCCATATTCTTGGAGGCGGCAAAATCTATCAGTTGCATGTTGTTCTCATTCGTCAGCCGGTGGGCGCTGAACTTTCCAATCGTCGGTCTGAACTCCTCCTCCTGGCCAACCTGAGCGTTCAAATCTCCTATGAAGATCTTCACGTCGTGGCTCATTTTACGCACTGAGTTAATTTACGAACCAATTCATTTAACGAACCCCCTATTTGGTTCGTAAATTGAGGTTACAGTGTATTCAAAATCATGAAGTTTGAGTCGTTGCATGCCTGGTTTTGGTGCTGATACTTAGTGGTTCCTCAAAACGGGGTTCTCCGGTGGCTATTCCGGTGTTCGAAAAGGACCGGGGAATAGTTATCCATGCGTCTTTTCGACAAAAGACATCCAATCTTCAAAAACCTTATAGATTTGGCTGCCATTCATTTCGTTTTGGGGCAACAATCGGAAAAAAAATGTATTGTCAAGATTTTCCAACTTCCAAGAACCCATCGGTTCCGCATAGACTATTCCGGACCGAACTTTTCAGGGAGTGTGCATCGGTTACTTGTTTCTTATTTCAGAGCAATTTTTATGCAAAAATATTTATCAACCGATTAGTTCCTATTTGAATTACATAATCAAAACCACGATGGGAACTATATATTCGGATGGCACTAGGGAAGGTTAAAAATGTCATGAGCTAGACAGTAATATTCTAAAACGCCATTGTTTTCGTTTTTTTGTACTTTCATGCCTGGGTAGCTCATCCCTGTACATTCATATCGCCTATATTTGTCAGTATTAACTGCCTACAAGCTTGATTTTTACTGGAAACCCCTATTTAACTGCCCAGTTTTCCTAAGAAAATATTATTTAAACGGTGTTTCCAAGGGACATGTCCGTTTAATTTCCCAATATAATTCAATCGTCACCATAGGTCCAGGTGTTATGCGGCGCTATCAGTTCATTGTAAATTTAATGTATTGTTCAAAAGCGCATTTTTGTTACACCCAACACAGGGTGCCAATGGTTTCACTCACAGCAATCGTTTTGCCAGACAAAACCCCGGTCAATCAGTGGGTTTGGCATTTTGCAATTAATTCGACTACCATTCAGAACCGGTTCTTATGAAATGGCGTGGGTTTGAATTCATTATGAATTATTAGCACCTGGAATCATAGGTGACGCTTTCGTTTGTGAGTGCATAAATGTCAAACCATAGTAAAATTTAAATACAGTCGAATGCCGTAGAATGCCATCAAACCCACTCACCATCAGCCATTGCAACTGTTTCTTCTAATGAAGTCGTTCGTGTTTAAACGTTCAATTATTTAAATGAACAGACATTTTGTTGGTATGTTTCCACTATTGATCCCTTTCCGATCCTTATTTGGACCCGTGAATTCGAGTTTTCGTTGGATCCGTTAGCGAAAGCTAGCGGAGGTAATACATCTTGGACTTTGTCTTAGAAGGTCACGTCTTCTTTCGTTTATTCACTGAACATGGTTGAAAACACGAACAAAAGGAAGGGGGATCAGTGCGCATCGTACGTCCGTGCTGTGCGTACACAAATTCTATCCGCTCTTGGAAGTTTTTGAAAAAACTACCTAAAGCAATAAGACAGTAGGGTAATTCGCCAATTGTTGAAAGGCCAACATGCTCGCTAATTGTTGAACACGCCATAAAGAATACACGGACTGTCCAACAATAGGCGAGGTTCTTAGCCATTCAACATTAGGCAGATTGCCCTACTTTTCAGTGCTAAAATTAAAAATGGTACTTTTCAGTACTACTAAACAGTACTTTTCAGTACTATTTTTTCTACTATTGATCCCTTTACGATACTTGTTTGGACCCATGCCTTCGATTTTGTGTTGGACCCGTTAGCGAAAGCTAGCAATGGTAATCCTTCTAAGACACCGTATTGAAAAAAAACCTCTCGAAGGTCACGCCTTCTTCCGTTTATTAATTGAACATGGTTGCAACTACAAACAAAAGGAAGGGTTAAGGAGGTGAACCAGCGTTCGGCTGAAAGCCTCTTAAATAAAGACAAAAAAAAAGGAAGGGTGAATCTCTGCATTCACAACTTCCTCCCAAAGAAGTGGGATTTAAAACTGTCACTAAACGTGGCAAGAATGGAAGAAAGGACGTGTCTCCGGAATGCGAACTTTCTGTGGGTGAAATGGATAATGTTGATAATTGCATCGAATGAGCATTCGGTTCGATGCTCTAGACAAATTTTCCGAACATCAAATCGAAGCAGTCTCTAGCCCAGTCTCTTTGATTCAAATGAGGAAGAAGCCAAGAAGCTTGGTAGGTTTCTTCAAGGAAGCATGGAAGTCTTCTTCGAGGATTCTTGGAAGGCTTCTCCAGGCAGCTTGGAAGGGTTCTTCCAGAAAGATTGGAAGGCTTCTCCATAGGTGCTTGAAGGACTTCTTCCAGGGAAGCTTGGAAGGATTTTCCTGGAAGCTTAGAAGACTTCTTCAGGAAGCTTGGAAGGTTTCTCCAGCAAGCATAGAAGGCTTCTTCCAGAAAGCATGGAATGCTTCTTCGAGAAAGCTTGGAAGGCTTCTTCCAAGAATATTGGAATGCTTCTCCATGAAGCTTTGAGGACTTCTCCAGGAAGCTTGGAAGTATTTTTCAGAAAGCTTGGAAGGCTTCTCCAGGAAGTTTGGTAGCCTTCTCCAAGGAAACACGGAAGACATATTCCATGATACTTGGAAGGCTTTTCCAGGCAGCTTGGAGGCTTCTCCAGAAAGCTTGAAAGGCTTCTTCAGGAAGCTTGGAAGGCTTCTACAAGAAAGTCTTCTTCCATGATGCTTGGAAGGCTTTTTCCAGAAAGCTTGGAAGGCTTTTCTAAAGGAGCTAGGAAGACTTCTTACAGGGAAGCTTGCAAGATTTCTTCCAGGGAAGCTTGGAAGACCTCTTCCAGCAAAGCTTGGAAGGTTTCACCAGGAAGCTTGGAAGTATTCTCCAGGAAGCTTGAAAAGCTTCTTCAGGCAGCTTGGAGGGCTTGTTTCAGGAAGCTTGTAAGGTTTCTTCCAGAAAGCTTGGAAGGCTTCATTCAGGAAGATTGGAAGGTTTCTTCCAAGAAGCTTTGAAGGCTTCTCCAAAAGAGCTTGGAAGACTTTTTCCAGAGAATCTTGGAAGACCTCTTTCAGGAAAGCTTGGAACATTTATCCAGGAAGATTGGAAAGCTTAGAGGGTTTCTCCGGGAAGCTTGGAAGGCTTCTCCAAGGAAGCACGGAAGTCTTCTTCCATGATGCTTGGAAGGCTTCTTCCAGGATGCTTGAAAGGCTTCTTCTTGGAAGCTTTGAAGGCTTCTCCAGGAAGCTTGAAAGGCCTCTCTAGGCAGCTTTGAGGGCTTCTTCCAGGGAAGCTTAGAGGGCTTTTTCCAGGTGGCTAGGAAGACTAGGAAGACCTCTTCCAGGAAAGCTTGGAAAGTTTCTCCAGCAAGCTTGAAGGAATCCCTCCAGATAGGTTGAAAGGCTTCTCCAGGAAGCTTGGAAGGCTTCTCCAGGAAGCTTGGAAGGCTTCTTCTAGGGATGCTTGGAGGGCTTCTTCCAGAAAGCTTGTTAGGCTTGTTCCAGGAAGATTAGAAGGCTTCTCCAAGGGAAACTTGAAAGAACTCTTCCAGGAAAACTTAGAAGGTTTCTATAGGAGGAGGAGGGCTTCTTTCAGAAAGCTTGGAAGGCTTCTCCAGGCAGCTTGGAGGCTTCTCCAGGCAGCTTGGAGGTTTCTCCAGGAAGCTTGGAAGGCTTCTCCCAGGAAGTCTTCTTCCATGATGCTTGGAAGGCTTCTCCAAGGAAGTCTTCTTCCATGATGCTTGGAAGGCTTTTTCCAGAAAGCTTGGAAGGCTTCTACAAAGGAGTTTGGAAGACTTCTTACAGGGAAGCTTGCAAGATTTCTTCCGGGGAAGCTCGGAAGACCTCTTCCAGGAAAGCTTGGAAGGTTTCACCAGGAAGCTTGGACGGATTCTCCAGGAAGCTTGGAAGGCTTCTTCATGCAGCTTGGAGGGCTTGTTCCTGGAATCTTGGAAGGTTTCTTCCAGGAAAACTTGGAAGGCTCTTCCAGAAAGCATGGAAGGCTTCATTCAGGAAGATTGGAAGGCTTCTTCCAAGAAGCTTTGAAGGCTTCTTCAAAAGAGCTTGGAAGACTTTTTCCAGAGAATCTTGGAAGTCCTCTTTCAAGAAACCATGGAACATTTCTCCAGGAAGATTGGAAAGCTTCTCCAGAAAGCTTAGAGGGCTTCTTCGGGAAGCTTGGAAGGCTTCTTCCAGGGAAACTTGGAGGACTTTTTCCAGGTGGCTAGAAAGTTTCATACATAAAGCTTGGAAGACCTCTTCCAGGAAAGCTTGGAAAGTTTCTCCAGGAAGCTAGTAGGAATCCCTCCAGATAGGTTGGAAGGCTTCTCCAGGAATCTTAGAATGCTTCCCAAGGAAGTTTGAAGGGCTTCTTCCAGGGAAGCTTGGAAGGCTTCTTTCAGGAGCTTAGAAAGCTTTTTCAAGGGAGCTTGGAAAGCTTCTTTCGGGAAGTTTGGAGGGCTTCTCCAGACAGCTTGGAGGGCTACTTCAGGCAGCTTGGAAGACTGCTTTCAGGATGCTTAGAAGACCTCTTCCAGGAAGCTTGGAAGGCTTTCCCCACGAGTTTTAAAAGGGTATTTCCAGAAAGCTTGGAAGGTTTCTTCCAGAAAGTTTGGAAGAATTCTCAAGGAAGCTTGGAAGGCTTCTCCAGGCAGCTTGGAAGACTTCTTCCAGGGAAGCTTGGAGAGCTTTTTCTAGGATGCTACGAAAGCTTCTTCCAGGAAGCTTGGAAAACTGCTATCAGGATGCTTGGAAGACCTCTATCAGGAAGCTTGGAAGACCTCTTCCAGGAAGCTTGGAAGGCTTCTCCAGGAAGTTTGGAGGGCTTTTTCTAAAGAAGTTTGGAAGGCCTCATTAGGGAAGGTTGGAAGCCTTCTTTCAGGAAACTTGGAAGGCTTATTCCAGGGAAGCCTTAATGGTTTCTTCCAGGGAAGCTTGAAAGGGTTTTTTCCAAGGAAGCTTGGAAGGCTTCTTCCAAGGAAGCTCGGAGGCTTTTTCCAGGGAAGGTTCAAAAGCTTCTTCCAGGGAAGATTGGAAGGTTTTTTTTTAAGGAGGCTATTAAGGCTTCTTCGAGCGTTTCGAAGGCTTCTTCAAGGGATGCTTTGAAGGCTTTTCCCAAGTAACCATGGAAGGCTTTTTCCAAGAATGATTGGAAGAGGTTTTCCAGGGAAGCTTGAAAAGCATCTTCCAAAAAAGTTTGGAAGGCTTCTTCCTGGATGTTTTGAAGACTTCTTCATGGATGTTTTGAAGGCTTCTTCAAGGAAGCTTGGAAGATCTCTTCAAGCAAGCTTGGAAGGATTCTTCAAGCAAGCTAGGAAGTCTTCTTCCAAGGAAACTTGTGATATTGTGATATCGATGGGCAACCGATTGCGGTCAAGGTCGATCAAGTCGACGTTACAAAAAATCAGCTCTCTAGATCAATTTTCAGGATACGTCCACTATAACGTACAGTGCTGTTCTGAATAATAGCAGCGCATGTCGATTTTCATACAAAATGCTCAACTTTGACATGCTGTAGTTTTGTTCCCTTTCAAGCAATCGAGTTGAAATTTTTTCCACAGAACTACAAATATGCCCAATTTTGTAAACACAAAATTTCAAAATTTTCTAAGCCCCTGCCGGAAAGTGAGATACTAGGTGAAATTGTTCGAAAAAATAGCAGTTTTAAAAATTTGAATTTCGGCTTGACATTATAGTTTTAAATTGTATATCACTTACCATTGGAACAATCTCCTCCAACTTATCAAACCTACACCTAAACCCAAAATGTTTAAAATATTTGTAGAAGAAAAATTTTAAAATGAAAAACTGCTATTTTTTCGAAAAATTTCACCTAGTGTCTCACTTTTCGGCAGGGACTCAGTAAAAACTGAAATTTTGTAGTTACAAAATTGATCATATTTGCAGTTCTGTGGAGAAAATATCAGCTCGATTGCTTGAAAGGGAACAAAACTACAGCATGTCAAAGTTGAGCATTTTGTATGAAAATCGACATGCGCTGCTATTATTCAGAACAGCACTGTATGTAACGAATCTTCCGTGGAAACTAGAAATCGCCATTCAGAATCATACCGAGGCAACAATGGTATACTTATTTGAAACTCACCACTGCGCGCCACTTAAAAAAAGATCTGGCTCTCAATTTTCAGGTTATGTTCAATCCTACGGAATATTTCGGATCTTCCCCGAAGGACCTAGGAATGGTCATTCGTGATCATATATAGGTAACCATTAGCGTGGGACAAAAATTAGATTCTCGCTCCAGTCCACTTTTTGGATTGCATTTGAGTCTCATAACAACTGTGCAAAATTTCAGCTCGATCGGTGAAACTATATTTTAGCGCCAGCCGTTCAAAGTTTGTATGGGATTTACTATGGGAAAACTAACTTTTGCAAATAAAAATCACCAGAGGTCGCCCATTGACCTCTATAAAAATTCCGAACGCAGACCTCGATAGGTAATTTTACCATGAAGAATATTGCCGAAGACCGCGAAACAATCCGAAACTTGTGAAGAAAGTTATTCAATGAAAACCTATTGGCAAGGCGACGTTGATTAACACGTAAAGGAATAACAATAATAACGAAATAGGGCAAAAATTCCGAATAGTCGATGCTTAATAACTTTTTCCACAAGCATCGGATTGCTTTGCGGTCTTCGACAATGTTGTTTATTGTGAAAATACCTATCGAGGTCTTTGTTCAGAATTTTTATAGAGGACAATGGGCGACCTCTGGCGATTTTTCTTTACAAAAGTAAGTTTTCCCATAGTAAATTCCATACAAACTTTGAACGGCTGGCGCTAAAATATAGTTTCACCGATCGAGCTGAAATTTTGCACAGTTGTTATGGGACCCAAATGCAATCCAAAAAGTGGACTGGAGCGAGAATCTAAATTTTTCATATATCCGTGTTCCAGGCTAGTAACCATAGTATGATTATTTGAAGCTCATCACTGCAAGTCATTAGTAAAAAAGTCCCAGCCCTAGGTCAATTTTCAGAATATGTCCACTACTACAAAAGTTCCGGATCTTCCGAAAGATCATAAAGTAACCTTGACCGCAATCGGTTACCCCACGATATTGCAATATTACTCGAGGATACATAACTTTTGTTTTCTGTTAAATTTTAGGTTTTTCATTACCATATACTATAATTAAACTTTTCTGAAAAGGAAATTGATTGATTTTTCACCCGATTTGAAGCCTTTGGATTTCATTCAGTAAAAAACGCATCTAAATTAGTTAAATTCTACGTTTAAAATATAAATTTGAATTAAAACAAATCGTTACGCTGTTGGATACGGATTAATCTTAATAGTTCTAAATAATAATGCGGTTAAGCTTAAAAGCTCTCTATGAGCTTTCTATGGAACCTGAGTTGGGCCTTAAAACTCCAACCACCTAAACAGTTTACGAGTGGTCAAAACGTATCAAGAGAGGATAAGGGTTAATCAACAAGAGTATTACCTATGATATATTAGCTATAATTCACCATAGCTTCCCATAAGTTCGAACGCAATATTTTGTTTACTGGGAGCACTTAGGAATACATTTTTAATACGGAAACTTGTTTGAATAAATCTGCATGGCACATGTGCATGATTCATCGTATCCGCAAAGAGTGCCGCCTTTCGTGGTCAGTTGTTCCAAATTTGGGGGATTTAGGCAGGAGATCTTGAACTCCATTAGGGGAATCAAGGTTTCTTCTTCTTCTTCTTCTTCTTCTCATAGGGGAAACTCCTTCTTGAAAGGAAGCAGCACATTTTTTACTTATGGCGACAAAATTGAACGTTTGTTCAAGGTCGTCTTGAAAGGTCTCTCAAATGAATCACCTGGAGAGATTAAAAATGGAATAAATGATTTACTTGGATTTTCCCCAGCCCAGTAATCATTATAAAAAAAAGAAACCAATCTGGCATCCTTCGGAAAGGGTTTTCTCAAGAATATTATTTATTGTTAATTTGAAGCTTCGAAAGCTTCAAAAAATATTAGTTATCAGTAAAACATAGCTAACGATCTTATCAAATATATTTCAGGAAACAAGTTCCAATAACTGCAAAACTTCCGGACCAGCTAACTGCGCTCTCCATCATACGCCAATCATCTCGCTTCATTAATGATCAAATGTTAAACTTTTCACCAACCCCCCGTACCGTTCGAAAAATCAATCAATTCACCGTGTCATTTCTCCTGCTTCTTTGCAGATATTTCCAAACGCCCCAAAGGGCACTCAATTAGCTGGCTTGCCATTATTCAAATTGGACTGCACACAGCACGGAGTGGGAAAAAGATTTCCGGACGACAGCAGCGCCCGCTTCCACGAATTTTGACGACGGACGAAATCCATCAAAATGATTCCACCACGGCACTTGGGGCAACACCCACGTAAATAAAGAGAGAGAGTGAGGTGGATCATTTGGATTATCGTCCCCTTCGGAGCACCTTCCTATAGATTTTGGGAGGTTCCGCAGCGTAAGGCAGAAGGTAAATTAAATTTCGCTGGAAAGTTATACAGTGAGTGAAAATTGAAAACATAAACGGATGGATGGAGATTTTTTTTTCTAGCGTTTCTAAAGCTTTACGACGGATGTGATTTATTTTTGCTTAAGGGGATTTTTTTTTATTATCGTACAAATTGGGCCGAAGGGTCTCAGATTTTCATGAAGCTTTTTCCACAGGCAGGGCTCATGGATATATGAATAAAAAAAAATTGAGAAAAATTCAGGGTCGCCTATTTTTCCGGAAAACTTAGGTGGAAATTTTTTGTTTTCCCTTGACACTACTTACTTTGAAAAATCATAACTCAAGAACGAAGCATCGTAGAAACAAAGTTTTTGTATGAAAATTTCAGCAAATTTTCTCAAAAATCCAAAAAAAATATGAACTGGAAAAAGTTTTCCACAAAATTTTCCACCGTTGGGAAAATTCGTAAAGAAAAGCCGGAAAAATAATGCCTGAACTCGTGGAAAATTTTCAAAAAAATATTTTCGAGAAGGTAATTTTATAAGCTTTAATCACTGAAATTTTTGGAATGCAGTTTTATTTCGTTTTTGAGTTATGGCCAATTTTGTGAAAAATGTCCAGATGCGCCATATAAGACTTTTCTTTGAAAAATCATAACTCAAGAACGAAACATTGTAGAAACAAAGTTTTTGTATGAAAATTTAAGCAAATTTTCTCAGAAATCCAAAAAAAATATGAACTGGAAAAAGTTTTCCACAAAATTTTCCACCGTTAGGGAAATTTATAAAGAAAAGCTGGAAAATCTATGCCCGTACTAGCGGAAAATTTTTATTAAAATATTTTTGAGAAGGAAACTTTATAAACTTCAATTCTAGTAACTTTTAGGATGTACTTTTTTTTTGTTCCTGAGTTATGGTCAATTTTGTAAAAATGCAAAGATTTGCCATACATGCCTTTTCGTTTAAAAATCATGACTCAAGACTCATCATGACTTGTCGATTCCCATTACCGGGAGCACTTCACGCAAATTTTCATCTTTTCCGTAATCCACCGAACTCCATTCGAATGAAGCTTACTGATGAGGCCTTGGCTGATCGATCGCAGATTTGTCCTTACTGATTTGTGGCCGTCCAGTCCAAAGGGGTTACAGCATAAAGAATTGTATTCGTAATATTGAACTTTGTCCATTTCAACAGCTTCGGGAAAACTTTTTTCACATTTCCAAAAATTAATAACGAGGAATATACAGCTGATAGACAACACTTGCACTTTCTCACTGCTCTTTGTTAGTTTTTGGTAAACTTATGATTCTCAAGCCATTTCAACGCTTTAAACTTGAATTTGTAAATACCTATTTGTCATATTGTCTACCCATTTATTTAACTGTCAATTTTGTAGTTACCTAACAGGAAAAAAATGCCTACATTCTTATTGTTTCTATGTAGTTTCGTTCTTAAGAAATTTTGTTTATGAACTTATAAATTTGTAAATATATGGTTCAAACAACTCATTCTAGCAATATTTGATCATGTTTTAGGAACGAAAAATGAGCGTATTGAAAAATATTGTAGGATTGGATCTTATTGATCGCTCTTTTCAAATAAACTTTGTTTGAAAGCTGGAATAGCTAATCGGGTTTTCATTATTTATTTTCATAAACAGTGAAAAATGTCCTGGGAAACTGATTCCATTTCAAAAATTTCATATTTTTGAGATAATTTGAATCCGGTTCGACAAGTCATGATGAGTCTTGAGTCATGATTTTTAAACAAAAAGGCCTGTATGGCAAATCTTTGCATTTTTTTTACAAAATTGACCATAGATCAGGAACTAAAGAAAAGTACATCCTAAAAGTTACCAGAATTGAAGTACATAAAGTTTCTTTCTTAAAAATATTTTATTAAAAAATTTCCGCGAGTTCGGGCATAGATTTTCCAGCTTTTCTTTATGAATTTCCCCAACGGTGGAAAATTTTGTGAAAACTTTTTCCAGTTCATATTTTTTTTGGATTTCTGAGAAAATTTGCTTAATTTTCATACAAAAACTTTGTTTCTACAATGTTTCGTTCTTGAGTTATGATTTTTCAAAGAAAAGTCTTATATGGCACATCTGGACATTTTGCACAAAATTGGCCATAACTCAAAAACGAAATAAAAGTGCATTCCAAAAATTTCAGTGATTAAAGCTTATAAAATTACCTTCTCGAAAATATTTTTTTTTTAAATTTTCCACGAGTTCGGGCATAGTTTTTCCGGCTTTTCTTTACGAATTTTCCCAACGGTGGAAAATTTTGTGGAAAACTTTTTCCAGTTCATATTTTTTTTTGGATTTTTGAGAAATTTTGCTTAAATTTTCATATAAAAACTTTGTTTCTACGATGCTTCGTTCTTGAGTTATGATTTTTCAAAGTAAGTAGTGTCAAGGGAAAACAAAAAATTTCCACCTGAGTTTTCCGGAAAAATAGGCGACCCTGAATTTTTCTCAATTTTTTTTTTATTCATATATCCATGAGCCCTGCCTGTGGAAAAAGTTTCATGAAAATCTGAGACCCTTTGGTCCAAACCCGTACGGTAATAAAAAAAATCCCCTTTAACATTAAGTTGATGGTTTTTTGAGGGCAGAATTGTTATTAAATCGAAAATATTTCACTCTTCATTTTGTACAGTAATGTTCATAAAAATAATCTTCATCCTTCGTTTATGTTTTCCCTTGCAACCATCTGCTTCAGCAGCAATTTTCCCGGTTTTCCAGATAATGAGACACATTGTTGAAGCACTGCTCCGTCGGCACGAAAATTTCGAACAAGAAGTAACGTGAATGAGTATCCTCCTCAGACTTATCCTTATAGTGCAAAAGTATTTTCTCATAATGAAGTGGCTGAAAACTTGAATTCTTATATAAGTGACAATTACAACGGTAGCTGCGAAGAAACGAAACATCCAGAAGAGGTAGATAGTTAGGCCGGGAAGAGTGCCTTCCACTGGTTCCCGGTAGTGAAAAACGGATTTCTTTTGGGAACGATTGTACATCGATAATGAGCGTATGTAGTGCACGGCAAAAGAAGTTGGTGGTAGTGGTGGGGCTGTGGAGGGCTTTGACCTTCCTGCTAGGGGTGGTGCGGTTGCTACAAGCCGTCCCACTGTTGGACAACGATTCGTCCTCCCTGTCGCACATAGTGACCGAAATGGACATGGTCTCTTCGTCAGCAATGATGAGGTTGGATTCGGTATTGCCGCTGGACGGCAATCACACACTGATGCTGGAGCCGAACAGCACCTTGCCACAGGTGCACGACCCGACCGTATTGAGCCACTCGAAGCGAGTCTGCAAATGTTGGAACTCGACGGATGAGTTTCTGGAGGAAGTCCATTGCCGCTGCGAGGGAAGCTCCATAATGCGAGTTCCGCAGAAGTTAACCACAATGCACAAGCTCACGCTGGAGAAGGTCGGCATCAAGCGACTGCGGGAGAACGCCCTGTCGGTGTATGCCAACGAGCTGCAGGATTTGTAAGTACCTTTGTTTATGTATTAGTGTGTGTGTGTGTATGTAAGTGGCTGATAACGATGATGTGGAAAATTCCAGGGTCACGGTGCTCAGACCGTTGTAATTAGAAAAATATATCTATCAAATCTGGACTGGATAATAAATCCTCGAGCTTATTAGTGGAATTCCACCGAACATGACGAATTTTTTTTTTAAATTTAATTTTTGTATTTTTTGAATCGCCTGAAAATTTGCATACAGATTCTTTATGACCAAAAATGCCATTTTGCACCTTCAGACCGCCATTTTGAACCTCGCCTTATTTTTGAGAAGGGCGTATCGGAAAATGCTTAGCAAATCTTTAAAAAAACTGTAACTCGAAAACGGTTTGTCCGATCGATTTGAGATCTTCTACAAAGATGTAGGTATTGCTTAGGACTATTTGGAGAAAAACATGCACGGTAAAAAAAAGTTACAGATTATTTTTTTATTTCAAAAACAAAATTTTAAAATCGATTTTCTCCAAAAACGCAGTTTCGATTTTTTTTATTTTTGGATATGTTTTAGGGGACAATTTATGTGATTTATTGCACAATGTTTCAAAATGGAAGAATTATGGACAAAAAAGTTATGATTTTTTAAAAAATTACAGCTTTTGAAAAAAAATCGAAATAGAGGAAAACAATAATTTTTCATGTGATTATTTGAAAGTACAGAAAAACTGCAATCGAAAAGTACTTAAGTAAATTTTTTCTAGGTTGCATCAATTTCGAGATATACTCATATTTATATAAAATTTTCAAATAAACGAGTAAAATAGGCCCTTTTCAAACATATTTCGTGTTTCTCCATTCCAGAAATATTTTATTTTGATTGAGTGAATCGTAGCTGAATTCTTTATTGTTTGATCAAAACCTATATACTAAAGTATTTAAAAAAGTATGCACGGTAAAAAAATATATAAATATATATAATATAATATATATATATATAAGTTCGTTGTTCTTAAAAACCGCAAAATTGATGTTTTTAATTTTTGGATATGTTTTGCAGCATATTGTTTGTAATTTCTTGCACAATGCCTCAAAGCGGAAAATTTTTGGATAAAAAATAAATTATTAAAAAATAAAATAAAACGAATTTATGTAAAACGATATTTTTGGTGCGTTTTTTTGAGTACAGGAAAATAACTATATATTTTTAAATATGAAAAATTTCTATCGAAAAATACTCAAATAAAATTTAGTTGAGATGCATCACTTCCGAGATGTACACGGTAAATCTAAACGTGGCATTAAAAATGTGATTCTATCACAACGGTGTACCTTTGGTCCCCAGGGCTAAGCCCGGCTAATGGGTAGAGCCCTCTCATCGCGGCAAGATCGTACAACCAGTGAGAAGAACTTTGTTTTTTTTTTTAATATATATATATATATATATATATATATAAATATAAAATATAAATTTGATTCGTTCCAACAAATCTGAAGGCTTTTCTACTGGTCTTGCTCTTCTAGACATAGAAAAAGCATTAGATAGTGTTTGGCATGAAGGCTTGATTGTAAAATAAAAAAATATTGACCTATTTTTGTTTCCACCTGAGCAGGGTTTGCTGACGAGCAATTGCGAAAAATACATTGAAGGGGACGGTCATAAATATCGCATTCCCTAGCCCACCTTGGCGAGCGAGTCCGCTTTCTTATTACCCGGTATCGAGCTATGTGAAGGGATCCATACCAAGGTGATGGTGTTATTCGATAAAGCACTCAATGAAGATCGTATTTCGCAGAGAATATACGAGGATTGCTTTTCCGGCCTCATTGAGCGTATAGCCCCAATAGAGCTGAGGCTACTCGTAAAAATGAAATATCAACCAGAAGGAAGAGAGACAATTCGCTCTATAATGCATAGTGTATAGCCGCTAATTCTGCGACGTATACTAAACACAGGTTTTGAAATTTATGAGCGGCACTATGAATTTCGTTGTAAACACAAAATCCAGTAGAATCATTTGTGGTTGACCCGTCAGTGTAAAACATTCTGTCGCTGCTGATAAGACCGTACTTGTTGCTAAAATTTGTGGTATGTACTCCGAACGGAGCGAATCTGGAATTCCATGTCCTTTTGTAGATTAAAATCTACTCAGTTCTAATGCTATATTTCTTTAATGACAACTTAAAAAATTCACTGATTTTTTTTTTGAAAATTCGTTCAAAAGGGCCCAATTTGAAAAACGGCCGTAAGTAATTGCCCAGACTTTAGCCATAGACAATGATGACTGAGTCCTTAAGTAAATGAAAAACGGAATTTAGTACTAGAGCGGTTCCACGCCGTTTCGCAAACCCGATTATTTTTGTATTTTTTGAATCGTCTGAAAATTTGCATATAGATTCTTTATGACCAAAAATGCCATCATGCACTTTCAGACCGCTATTTTGAACCATGCCTTATTTTTGAGAAGGGCGTATCGGAAAATGCATGGCAAATCTTTAAAAAACTGTAACTCGAAAACGGTTTGTCCGATCGATTTGAGATCTTCTACAAAGTTGTAGGTATTGCTTAGGACTATATGAAGAAAAATATGCACGGTAAAAAAAGTTACAGATTATTTTTTATTTCAAAAACAAAATTTTAAAATCGATTTTCTCCAGAAACGCAGTTTGGATTTTTTTTATTTTTTGATATGTTTTAGAGGACAACTTATGTGATTTATTACACAATGTTTCAAAATGGAAGAATTATGGACAAAAAAGTTATGATTTTTTAAAAAATTACAGATTTTGAAAAAAAAAATCGAAATAGAGGAAAACAATAATTTTTTATGTGATTATTTGAAAGTACAGAAAAACTGCAATCGAAAAGTACTTAAGTAATTTTTTTCTAGGTTGCATCAATTTCGAGATATACTCATATTTATATAAAATTTTCAAATAAAAAAAGAAAAATAGGCCCTTTTCAAGCATATTTAGTGTTTCTCCATTCCAGAAAAAAAATATTTTGATTAAGCGAATCGTAGCTAAATCGTTTATCGTTTGATCAAAACATTTATGCTTAAGTATTGAAAAAAGAGTGCACGGTAAAAAATATAAACGATATTTTCAAATGAAAATTTGAAGCTAATAGTTCTTAAAAACCGCAACATTGATGTTTTTAATTCTTGGATATATTTTGCGGTTGTTGTAGGTATTGTTTAGGACTATTGGGAAAAAAATATACACGGTAAAAAATAATGACGGATTTTTTAATAAAAAAAATTAAAATCGATTTCCTATGAGAATGCATCTGTGATTTTTATTATTTTTGGACATGTTTTAGGGGACAACTTATGTGATTTATTGCACAATGTTTCATAATGGATGAATTATGGACAAAAAAGTTATAATTTTATAAAATATTACAAATTTTGAAAAAAATCGAAATAAAGGAAACAAATATTTTTTTATGTGTTTATTTGATAGTACAGAAAATGCATTGGAAGAGTACTTAAGTAAAATTTTTCTAGGTTGCATCAATTTCGAGATATACTCATACTTATATAAAATTTTCAAACAAAAAAGAAAAATAGGCCCTTTTCAAACATATTTCGTGTTTCTCCATTCCGGAAAATTTTATTTTGATTTCAACAACACAAACCAAGTGAAGTCAAGTACACAACACTGAAGACGGCTTTACAGTTGAGGTTGAAATACGCGTATCTGTCGAAGGATACAATAGTAGAATTAAAAGGAACAGTACTACTAATCTTTTTATTTTTTTATCAATTTTATGAGGTCAAAACCATCTCTAATCGGCATACAGTGTTCTCAAAAGTTGTAAAGTACTAATAATACGTTCAACTAGTGGTATTCATTCTGATTTTCATTTTTCCAAATTCTTGCTAGAATTTTTTGAATGTAAAAAATAGCCAAAAAACACAAATTCGACTTGAGGCACCTCCTAATCTTCTCCAAATTGGTTGAAAATTTGTCTGGTAGTTTGTTTTAGTATTGCCACTAGGACTTGGGGGTGACTGGTTGAATCCCAGAAATTTTGATTTTTGTGAAACTGTCTAATATGAGTATATCTCGAAATTGATGCAACCTAGAAAAAAATTACTTAAGTACTTTTCGATTGCAGTTTTTCTGTACTTTCAAATAATCACATAAAAAATTATTGTTTTCCTCTATTTCGATTTTTTTTTTCAAAATCTGTAATTTTTTTAAAAATCATAACTTTTTTGTCCATAATTCTTCCATTTTGAAACATTGTGTAATAAATCACATAAGTTGTCCTCTAAAACATATCAAAAAATAAAAAAAAATCCAAACTGCGTTTCTGGAGAAAATCGATTTTAAAATTTTGTTTTTGAAATAAAAAATAATCTGTAACTTTTTTTACCGTGCATTTTTTTCTTCATATAGTCCTAAGCAATACCTACATCTTTGTAGAAGATCTCAAATCGATCGGACAAACCGTTTTCGAGTTACAGTTTTTTAAAGATATGCCATGCATTTTCCGATACGCCCTTCTCAAAAATAAGGCGAGGTTCAAAATAGCGGTCTGAAAGTGCATAATGGCATTTTTGGTCATAAAAAATCTGTATGCAAATTTTCAGACGATTCAAAAAATACAAAAATAATCGGGTTTGCGAAACGGCGTGGAACCGCTCTAGTACTAAATTCCGTTTTTCATTTACTTAAGGACTCAGTCATCATTGTCTATGGCTAAAGTCTGGGCAATTACTTACGGCCGTTTTTCAAATTGGGCCCTTTTGAACGAATTTTCAAAAAAAAATCAGTGAATTTTTTAAGTTGTCATTAAAGAAATATAGCATTAGAACTGAGTAGATTTTAATCTACAAAAGGACATGGAATTCCAGATTCGCTCCGTTCGGAGTACATACCACAAATTTTAGCAACAAGTACGGTCTTATCAGCAGCGACAGAATGTTTTACACTGACGGGTCAACCACAAATGATTCTACTGGATTTTGTGTTTACAACGAAATTCATAGTGCCGCTCATAAATTTCATCCTGCTCGTAATGACCTTTTCAAAAAGCTTACTGATAGAGGAAAGCAAACTGATAGGACGATAGCTAGAAGCTTCTGCAGGATTTATGTCTGGTTTTAAAATTGGTACAACCTTAGCATTTTTCCATTTGTCAGGAAAATATGCCAATTAAAAACATTTGTTAATATATCAACTAAGAATGAAAATTTCTGGAAGTTTCTTGATGAGAATGTATAAAATTCCATCATCGCCAGGAGCTTTCATATTTTTGATTTTTTTAATAATAGTTCTAACTTCTTCCAAATCAGTGATGTCCAACCACTAATCTTTGGGATCGCACCTCTACGGTATAGGGCTCTCAGGCAGTAATCGTTGCAGTTGTGGTACAGGATACAGAGACATCAATCATGTGTTCCAAATACGACACAACCAGATCCGATTTATGTGATTGATGTCATTGTCCGATTTTCCACTCTAGCTATTTTGATTGTCCAAGTCGTTCCCTTTTTAGCTTCGTTTGTATACCTTGTCCCCTTTGAATACGTTTGTTTGTACCATTACAGGTTGTCGTCATGTTCACTCTGCGGATGACCTGCAGCAACAACGCTACTCACTACTGTGCTGAACGTCAACGTTAAACCGTACCCTATCTTCCCATACATTTTTTTGTTATTCTTAACCTTGGCCAAATCGCGAGTTTTACGGTACCCCAAATCTAACATAGATTACTAACAAATAATTATGAATTTGTAGTAAATCAATTGAATTTGGCTCCGTTGTGCCTAGTGGCGCTTGAGCCTTTTAAATAAACGTTTAAGTGAAGAAAAGCTTCAGAATTTGGTTCAATGTTGATTTGTTTGGTTATTTATAACATCTGTATGATGTTTTGAATAAGAAGATCAAACTTTCTTTGGTTGAAATACAGTCGACTCTCCACATCTCGATGTTCTACATCTCTCCCTATGCCGATGATTTCCTCGGTCCCTTCATTCTACAAACCTTACTCTCCATATCGCGATGTGATTTTCACTCCCGATTGTCTCTCCGTATGTTGATATGCCCATTATCAAGGGTTACTATAGACCGGATTTTTTGCGATCACGAAATGACGTCCGTTTGTTTATAATTTTCCTGGTAACGGAGTGATTTTCAATCTAGTATTTATTAGAAAAGTGTTCTTTGTCTCGATCTCTCCCTATCAATATCGTGATGTGGAGAGTCATCTGTAACATTATTTTGTGTTCAGCAATAAAAAAAAGTGCAAAGAGTGTAAAAAAACTGTTTGAAATATTAAATAAATAATGTGATAGTGAGCTTTAAGCTCATAACACGTTATAGGTTTTGAAAATTTGAAAGATTCATTATAAAATCTAACGCTTTGGCAAACGTGTACCCATGTTTATCGGTCTACAACAAGTCTTTATCGTTCTTTCCTATTACTTCCTTTTTCTCTGTTGTGCTCTAATTATAACATGGAGACCAGAGTAAGGACTGTTCATTTTATAAAGTGGACACTTTGTTTATGCTATATCTTTTTTATTTATTGATAAAATCGTAATCGGTTTTCTGTGTATCGTTGACCTATTATTCTAAAATGCTATGAAAATATTAAATCTTTGAAAATGCTTTTGGTTGAAGAGCTAAATAGTTTTTTCAAAAACTCTTAAAAAAAGCTGTCCGTCAAAGTTTAACATTGTTTTTCGCAAAACAAAAATCCTTATTTTTATGAACAAATTGTATGTTTGTATCCTTTACTATTCTACTAAAGGTAAAGCTTTAAAAATATCAATTATATTCCACCATTCTATGACATTAGGTAACTTTAGTGATTTACCCATTTATGGCAAAATTTGCTGATACACCATCCTTTCACTCCCAGCAAAAGAGAAAAGTAAAAAGCGTGTTCAAAACTAGTTTGGATTACTAAAAAAACTATATTAGTATAAACGAAAGCTAAATCGTGAGATTAAACCACAGTCTGAAGTATAAATTTTACTGTTTATGGTAGTTTTACTAAAAAGTCTCATACTTTTAAAATCATGTACGCATATTTATCGATCTACAGCAAATTGTAAACAGTTTTCTCCGAATTTTTCAATTGGTAATCTCAGAATAACATATTATGAAAATAATATGTGGAAAATAAAATCGATTTTATTACAGCAGTGTTGCCAATTTCGATGATTGTCAATGTACTTTGATAGGTCTTCTAAGAATAAAGCAATTGTGTTTCTGTTGTGCTTTGAATGTGACGTGGGGACTTACTAAGTAACTCTATGAAGGCGTAAGTTATTTTTCATATTAATACTATATTAGGACTTCCGTCAGGACGTACTTTTACACAAAAAATTCTACTCATATCAATTCCCATCAAATAAAAAAAAATTTCTTTAAAAATATACAAGAAAATTGATTTTATTAGGGGGAGATCCCCCAGTACCGGACACTCAAGCCACTAAATTCATAATTCGAAAAATAGTGATTTGATGGGCTCGTGTTACCCATTTATGATAAATATTATCATTTTTATAGTGTACAAAAATAAATTTGAAAATATAAATATGAATTTTGACATTGAGTTTTGAAGATGTATTTTAGTACCAAATTGATCGATCTTGAAAGGTGGCACCCAATACCGGACACGATCTGGAAATGCCTCGAATTCTGTAAATTTGAACATCATTGAATGTCTATACTATAGAAATAGTTTCAATTCAATGCATTTGCAACATTTACAAACATAATTTGAGTTTTTCTTAGTTTGCAAGATGCCTATCAAAAACCTCTTTCATATATGATGAAAAATAGCACATTTTACGATGCTGTTATGAATGTTCATTCTTCTTAATTTTATTGCATGTTTGATACCATGGTCGACGGAACCCATGAAAAATGAAAGTATTTTGAGACACTGATGCAGTAATTACAAAGATATCATATAACAAATCAAGCTGTCCGAAACTGAGGGACAGGAGGTGCTTAACCAAAATTGTAAGTTGTCCATATTTACTTCAATTGTGGTACAAAATACATTCATACTATCAAATTAGGATTGTGTTCGATCATGCTTGCGGGATCCAAAGTATTTTTTCGTGTTCAAAATAATTACTAAATAGGCTCAAAATTAAGAAGATACGTCAATTTTTTAAAGATTTTCAAACTTTTCTACTTTTTTAAAAAGGGATGCATATTTCAAGGATGTGTTATTCTACGCAAACATTAGTCTACATAACAGCTTTCTTTTCTACTAATACACCATCTTGATTGGACCATGATTTCTCAATGTTTCGACTTTGTCCGGTATTGGGTGCTGTCCGGCACTGGGGGATCTCCCCCTATATCTGTAAAACTGTTGCTCCAAAAATAACTTGATTTTTTCCATCAGGCTTCTGATTGATGATGCTTTCAAAGAACAAGCCTTTTTTGAAAATAGAAAATATAAATTATCGAATTTTCCAGCCAATTTCTTACAATCATTGATTTTGATAACCTCAAAAAATCGACCGATCCAATCGTTGTTCCATATTCGTGTGAAATTTAATTATTTTGGAGAATTTTTATTATCACAACATTGTACAATACAAGTCGAACGATGTGCAAAAAACCGATTGAAATTTCATTGATTAATAAGAAAGATACAGCATGCACAAGGTGTCCACTTTATAAAATGAACAGTCCTTAGCCATATTGTGATGGCAGAGGTTATTTTTTGTTTATTTATTTATTTATTGGTATAATTCATCGGACTGATTTGTCTAATTGAATTGTTCTTAAATCTAAAATACATAGGTACGTGCGATATACAACAAATAACATCATATTCAAAATACACAAATGTCATCAACAAATAATCGAACTACATCTGAAACAATCCATTTCAAATCAAACACAACAAGACAAACACCTAACAATGATGTTCCTTATAAAGTTAAACTCAGTGCGCATCGTACCTTCGTGCTGTGCGTACACGAATTCTCTCTGCTCTTGGAAGTTTTCTTAAAAACTACCTAAAGCAATAAAACAGTACTTTTCAGTGCTACAAAAACAGTACTTTTCAGTGCTAAAATTAAAAACGGTACTTTTCAGTGCTACTTAAACAGTACTTTTCAGTACTATTTTTTCTACTATTGATCCCTTTACGATCCTTGTTTGGACCCGTGCCTTCGATTTTTCGTTGGACCCGTTGGCGAAAGCTAGCGGTGGTAATCCTTCTTGGACACCGTCTAGGGAAAAAACCTCTCGAAGGTCACGTCTTTCTCGTTTATTAACTAAACATGGTATCAACAACTAACAAAAGGAAGGGTGAATCTCTGAATTCACAACTTCCTTCCAAAAAAGTGGGTTTTAAAACTGTCACTACACGTGGCAAGAATGGAAGAAAGGACGCTTCCCCGGAATGCGAACTTTCTTCCAAGGGTGAAATGAATAATTGTATCGAAATGAGCAATCAGTTCGATGCTCTAGACAAATTTTCCGAACACCAAATCGAAGCAGCCTCTAGCCCAGGCTCTTTGATTCAAGTGAGGAAGCAAAGAGTGCCGCCTATCGTGGTCAGTTGTTCCGAATTTGGGGGATTTAGGCAGGAGATCTTGAACTCCATTAGGGGAATCAAGGTTTCCTTCCAAATCGCAAAGAAAGGAGACTGTCGCGTTTTGCCGGAAACTCTTAAAGATCGTGAACTTCTTCTCAAACATCTTGAAGAAAAGAAGCACAAATTTTTTACTTATGACGACAAAACTGAACGTTTGTTCAAAGTTGTCTTGAAAGGTCTCTCAAGTGACTATAAATCACCTGAAGAGATCAAAAATGGAATAAATGATTTACTTGGATTTTCCCCTGTTCAAGTAATCATTATGAAAAAGAGAACCCAATCTGGCATTGTTCGGAAAGGGCTTTCTCAAGAATTTTATTTAGTTCACTTTAACAAAAAAGAACTAAATAATATTAAAGCTTTAGAAAAAGCTAAACTTATGTTCGATGTCCGTGTGACATGGGAACATTTCCAGAAACCTGGAGGAAATTACCAGAACCCCACTCAGTGCCGTCGGTGCCAAAAGTGGGGTCATGGTACAAAAAATTGTCGCATGGATGCTAAATGCATGATTTGCGGAGGTTCTTCTCACACTAAGGACGACTGTCCTGTGAAAGAAGATACCAGAAAATTTCAATGCGCCAATTGCAAGGGCCCTCACAAAGCTAACTTTTGGGAATGCATTTCACGCAAAAGAGTCGTTGAGGCTCGTGCCAAGCAGATGAAGGATAATATCCGTTACGATAACGGTCGTTTCCGGAATTTGCCTGGTAGAGTATCGAACAATGCTCATTTTTCAGTTAACGATCGCTTGATTAGGAATCATACCCACCAGGAAGATCATAATCATGCTCATTCACAAACAAATTTTAATCCGTCGGGTAGCCGTTCGAATCTTTCAATTTCGAATGTATCTACCCACGGTAAATCCTTTGCCGATATCGTAGCGGGAAATTCGAACTCCTCCCCTGTTCGATCCATGGGTACCAATTCTACTTGTTTCAAATCAAATGGAAAAAACACTACCGCCACAGGTAACTCCGCTTCTTCGTCTACCGGAAATTCCAATGGGAAATCACATGACATGTCTGCCTCTGATTTTAATTTTCTAACTGAACAATTGAATCTAATGATTGATGCAATGTTCAAAGCCACCACTATGACTGAAGCAGTCCAAGTAGGTGTAAAATTTACTAATCAAATTGTTATTGGATTACGTTTTTCTAATGGATCCAAATAATAATTTAAATATTTTAAATTGGAATGCTCGTTCTCTGAATGGTAAAGAGGACGAGCTGTTTAATTTTCTTTCGGTTAATAACGACCGAAACGTATTTAAAACCTGGATCTAAACTCTAAAGAGATCCTAACTTTTTTGTTTATCGTAATGATCGACTTGATGGGGCATGTGGGGGAGTTGCAATCATCATTCATAGGCGTATAAAACATCAACTGTTTTCATCATTTGAAACTAAAGTTTTTGAAACATTAGGTGTTTCTGTTGAAACACAGTTTGGTAAATATACTTTCATAGCTGCCTATTTGCCTTTTCAATGCTCTGGGCAGCAAGTTAATTTGCTCCAAACTGACTTGCGTAAATTGACTCGCAATAAGTCAAAATTTTTTGTCATTGGTGACTTTAATGCCAAACATCGGTCATGGAATAATTCTCAAAGTAATTCCAACGGCAGAATTTTATTTGATGAGTGCTCCAGGATATTTCTCAATTCAATACCCTGATAGCCCCACATGTTTTTCCTCTTCTAGAAATCCATCTACGATTGATTTGGTCTTAACCGACTCTAGTCATCTTTGTAGCCAACTGATTACTCATGCTGATTTTGATTCTGATCATGTCCCTGTTACATTTCAAATATCCCAAGAAGCGATTCTCAATCCTATCAGCTCCACTTTCAATTATTTACGAGCCGACTGGAATATATATAAAACGTATGTTGACTCTAATCTTGATGTTAACATTTCTTTAGAAACTAAACTTGATATTGACAATGCTCTTGAAACTTTAACAAATTCCATTGTTGAAGCCAGAAACATTGCAATTCCAAAATGTGAAGTAAAATTTGAATCCGTGATTATAGACGATGATCTTAAACTCTTGATCCGTCTTAAAAACGTGAGGAGAAGGCAATTTCAACGCACTCGCGATCCTGCTATGAAAATTATATGGCAGGATTTGCAGAAAGAAATCAAGAAACGTTTTGCTCAATTAAGAAACAAACATTTTGAAAATAAAATTTCTCAATTGGACCCCGGCTCTAAGCCCTTTTGGAAGTTATCTAAAATCTTGAAAAAACCTCAGAAGCCAATACCGGCATTGAAAGAGGAAAACAAATTATTACTAACTAATTGCTAAAAAGCTCAAAAACTTGCTATGCAGTTTGAAAGTGCGCACAATTTTAATTTAGGACTTACCAGTCCAATTGAAAATGAAGTTACTCAGGAGTTCGAAAATATTCTCAATCAAGAGAACGTTTTCGAAAATGCCTGGGAGACTGATTTGGAAGAAGTGAGAACTATTATTAAAAAATTCAAAAATATGAAAGCTCCTGGCGATGATGGAATTTTCTACATCCTCATCAAGAAACTTCCAGAAAGTAGCTTATCATTTTTAGTTGATATATTTAACAAATGTTTTCAATTAGCATATTTTCCTGACAAATGGAAAAATGCTAAGGTTGTTCCAATTTTAAAACCAGACAAAAATCCTGCAGAAGCTTCTTGCTATCGTCCAATTAGTTTGCTTTCCTCCATCAGCAAACTTTTTGAAAAGGTTATTTTGAACAGAATGATGGCCCATATCAACGAAAATTCAATTTTTGCCAATGAACAGTTCGGATTCCGCCATGGACATTCGACCATTCATCAACTTTTACGTGTAATAACTCTGAAGGCTATTCTACTGGTCTTGCTCTTCTAGAATAGGACAGCTAGCATGATAAGATGAGACCATTTGCTCAATGATCCCATCTCTTCTAGACATAGAAAAAGCATTCGACAGTGTTTGGCATGAAGGTTTGATCGTAAAATTAAAAAACTTTAATTTTCCAACATACATTGTTAGAATAATTCAAAGTTATCTGTCAAATCGTACACTTCAGGTTAATTATCAGAACTCCAGATCTGAAAGACTTCCTGTAAGAGCTGGTGTTCCTCAAGGCAGCATTTTGGGCCCAATATTATACAACATTTTCACATCTGACTTACCTGAGTTACCTCAGGGATGTCAAAAATCTTTGTTTGCGGATGACACAGGCCTCTCCGCCAAAGGACGAAGCCTGCGTGTCATCTGTAGTCGATTGCAAAAAAGTTTGGATATTTTTTCTTCATACTTGCAAAAATGGAAGATTTCTCCTAATGCTTCCAAAACTCAACTAATAATATTCCCACATAAACCAAAAGCTCTTTATTTGAAACCTTCAAGTAGACATGTTGTCACGATGAGAGGGGTTCCAATAAATTGGTCAGATGAAGTTAAGTATCTAGGGCTCATGCTAGATAAGAATTTAACTTTCAAAAATCACATTGAGGGCATTCAAGCCAAATGTAACAAATATGTAAAATGTCTCTATCCCCTTATTAATAGAAAATCAAAACTTTGTCTTAAGAACAAGCTTTTGATATTCAAACAAATTTTCAGGCCAGCCATGTTGTATGCTGTACCAATATGGACTAGCTGTTGTAATACCAGGAAGAAAGCTTTGCAGAGAATTCAAAATAAAATTTTGAAAATGATTCTGAGGCTTCCTCCCTGGTATAGTACCAATGAGTTACATAGAATATCCAATGTTGAAACATTGGAACAAATGTCAAATAAAATAATCAATAATTTCAGGCAAAAATCGTTACAATCTTCTATTGCCACGATTAATGCGTTATATGTTTAGGTTAAGTTAGGTTAAGTATATTCAAAGCGTTTTTTTTTCTCTTATAAGCAGGTGAAATCAACTCACCTGTAAAAAATCTGAACTGCTACGGCAAATGAAATGTAATATGTTGTTAACAAAATGTTAATAAAATCTTAGATTTGTTTTACCAAATTAGGATGATAGTGTTGTCTAATAACACAGAACACCTAGATGTAAGAAATAATGAATGTAATGTTTGAAATGATACTAATAAAGAAATTAAAAAAAAAAATAAATAAAGTTAAACTACGTTACTTAATGCCAGGTTTCCAGGTACACTGCCTTCTCATGAATTCCCTAAATTTAACGTGTTCTGGCCATACTGAAGGCGTCAATGCGGTCAACTTCCATTTTTTATTGAGAACAACTTTGAACGAAACATAATCCAAATTGTTGCAGTCAACTCATCTTGGAACTAGTTTTCGAACCTCTTTACAGTCATCATCGCAAGCACCCAAACATCGAGAAACCATTTGCTGAACATCTTCCTCAGACACGCTGCCATCGATATTGGTCAACAATAAGGCAAAGCTCTCATCAGCAGGATTTGCTTCATCGGGTGACTGCCGGGAAACATCAGGGGCAAAAGGCTTTTCACTGTGCTGATTCGTTCGTCCACTTTCTAGTTGCGGTGTTGAATGAGGAGTCGAGTGACGTAGAGCAGAATCCGATTGACAGCATGTCGAACTAGGACCAAGGATGGACATAATTGCATCGACTTTAGATTTCAGAACTACTGCAACTTGATTCCGTTATTTCTCGACGAACAGCGTTGGATAAGATTTCTAGTGATCAATATACCGATTCACAGCGACAGTCCTTACTTTACAACACTTTTGAGAATTTTTCGATATAATTTCAACTAGAAATTCAACAGCTACGAGGAACGTACATCAAACAGACCGACTCACACGGACACAACACAACTCTTTTGTATCATAGGTTTATTAGAACTGCCGTCAGCATGTACTTTAAACCTTAAAAGATTGCTTATTTCTGTCGCCCATCAATTTCAAATTTCTTTTTGAAAATAGGTTCAAATATATTGTTTTTAGTATCTTACTAACTATTGCTTCAAAAAACTTCAATTTTGATTAAATGGCTTTTTTTTAATACAAAAATAGATTTTCAAGTTGTTCAGACAATTTCTAATAATCGTTGTATTTGGTAACCTTCTAAAATTGATTGTTTTTAACAGAGAAGTGTTTGATTCATATCGTTCATATCAAAATATTGATATATATTAAAAAATATATATTATATATATATAATTTTTTTTTTTCAATTTATCAATGGAATGGCGATAGAGTTTCTGTTCATCGCTAGACTAATACTGTACAAAATAGTTGAAATAAAAAAGGCATCAAAATAACGGAAATTCCTAAGAATAATCACAAATGTTAACAAAAGTCGACTTTTGAGTATGAGCATGAGCATAATGGACCGCCCGCAGTTGCCACTCAATGGTAGACCAGTTCCCTGAATATCCCGTTTCCCCGATTAACCCACTCCCCGAAAAGTTTTTGGCACTCATAACTATCGTAACTTTAAACATTCCATGGTGGTGAACGGACCAACCATCTAATATGCACCCTTCTTTATTTAACCTTCCAGTCGTCGCGCGGTTTGAGACCTTCAGAACCACCTCGCTGCTGTTGTGAACGAAGAGCGAGGTTTTTTCAACAGTGTTGTACAAAATACAACAGCGCGACGACTGAAGTGTTAATTGGCGGTTCTTTCGAGTTTTACCGTCCACAGCATTTTTGACACCAAGTGTATAGCCGAGAATCACAGAATACCTCCTTCTTTTGATTGCTTATCATTCTTTCTCCTTTACTATTGCACTACTTTTCGGGGAAACCGATCAGTCGTGGAACTGACATTCGGGGAGCCGATGATTATGAACACAATTTCTGATGTCTTTTCGTTTTATTATGCCGCAATAATTGTTGGCGTCCAATCTTCTATTGTTTTAATCATAAATTTGGCTTCTTTTAAAAATAGACTGTTCTTTATATATATACTGTTCTAAATTTTATTGGTTGGTTGGTTGGTTTGACTTTATTAACGAGATTTTTAGCCCTAGGCTAGTTCATCTCGGGACCAACGGCTTTACTTCCCTTCCGAAGGAAGTCGTCACTATAACTTTTTGCGTCATAAGTGACTATGTCGGGGATGGGATTCGATCCCAGGTCCTCGGCGTGAGAGGCGAGTGTTCTAACCACTACACCAGGTCCGTCCCCAAAAAATTTTATTATTTAGTCAACTAAAATGTTAACCATATTTATATTTTACTGTATTATTAATTCTTACAAGACGTGCTGTAAGAATGATAATTACTTTAGAAGCTGCCAATATTCAACATATTTATTTTTGCAAACACATTATCTCCTTTCGAGGTATGGTGGAGAAATATTTCAATCACATTTTTTCCCATTTTTGATAATAGACGGTGTTTTCGACGTACACTTCCAAAATTAAAATTTATATTGAATCTTTCAAAAGTATAGCACACAATTTTTTTTTTAATGTGTTGTTCATTTGAGTTATGCTATGGGAAGATTTTTTTTGCGTTAGACATTTTAAACTAAAAATAATCTGCTCTCGTATACAGGCAATTTTTGCATTATGTTGCAGTAATAGGTCATTGGATAAGAGCATTTAATATTTTGCAAATAAATTTTCCCTACTTTTATCAAGTAATTTTCATCGAGTGTTACGTCCAAACTGGGACAGAGCTTGATCTGCAGCGATATATTCTATGAGCGTTCCCTTCATTAATAACTGTGAACTTTCTTTGCCAATTGAATATTTTATAATATGTATTTCGCAACAAGCTAAAACTGCCCATAACTGCATAACAGTCACCTTCGACATTTTGGACAAATTGGAGTTAATACCATGGAGAGTCATTAAATGATAAATACTTTCGATCAACTTACTGAAATCTGTGTGTATATATATATATATATATATATATATATATATATATATATATATATATATATATATATATATATATATAACGTGCACGAGGTGGCAACTCAATAAAATGAAAAATCCTTATTCGTCATCAAACGTCAACATCCCACCGCAAAATCGCTAGTGTTTGGAGGAGATTTTAACCTCCAAATTGCCAAATAACCTCCAAATCATCACCTCCAAGTTAGTTCTAATACCCTCCGTTATATGAAATATGGTGGCGCATCGATTGTCGCAAGTTTATCGTCTAACAGTCAATTCTGAATTGTTTGCCAATTCTAGCGTTGGGCGATTTTGAATCGATTTTCCGAAAATCGATGTTTTCATTCTGTCTCATCGTTTTTTTTTTTTTTTTTGAATTGAGGCTTGGGTATCTGAAATCGGGTGAATCGAGGTTCTACATTTGATTTTATGATTCGATTGATGTTATTGAAATCTATGAATATTTCTTAATGGGCTGATGAAAAAGAAACTTGATTTTTAACTAGAATTGCAATGGTAAAACTGTTTTATTGAATTTCAAAACTGATGTTATTGAAACATGATTAAATGGAACTAAAATGCATTTGGTTTTAATTTTAAGTTTTGATTCGAATTCGTATTGAATCGAATCAAAAACATCGGTTCAAAGGATAACAGCATTATAATTACTGAAAAAGCATGAAGAAATGTGTAAAATAAATATTATTATGATTCTGAAAAATGAAAACTACAAATGAGTGCAAATTATGGGTTATTAATGGGGTAACGATGCGCACATCATATTATCTCTTGAAGTCTTCAAAAACAGTGTATAAAGCTGTTCCAGGAGCCTTTAACTAATGAGCAGCAACATTTATCCCAAATATTTTAATTTATGTCTTGTAATATCAAGGTAAGTTTCATTTTTTTATGGTTTTATATGAAATACAGCTGTATTGATTTGAGTGTCCGGATTTCGATACATCGATGTCCGGATTTTGATTCAAGTGTCCGGATATGTGAACACGACATGGTAAAGAACAAATACACTTTTCACAATATTCTCATAAAATTCATTGTAAATTATGTGTAAATTATCAAGTTCCACCCACAGTTATCGTTTTATACTAAATCATGAACCAATACTACTGTATCACCTTAGGCGTCCGGGTATTGATGCAGCACGGTGTAAGAAATTATGAATAAAATCCTCAGTGCGCATCGTACCTTCGTGCTGTGCGTACACGAATTCTCTCTGCTCTTGGAAGTTTTCTTAAAAACTACCTAAAGCAATAAAACAGTACTTTTCAGTGCTAAAATTAAAAACGGTACTTTTTAGTGCTACTAAAACAGTACTTTTCAGTACTATTTTTTCTACTATTGATCCCTTTACGATCCTTGTTTGGACCCGTGCCTTCGATTTTTCGTTGGACCCGTTGGCGAAAGCTAGCGGTGGTAATCCTTCTTGGACACCGTCTTGGGAAAAAACCTTTCGAAGGTCACGTCTTCTTTCGTTTATTAATTAAACATGGTATCAACAACAAACAAAAGGAAGGGTGAATCTCTGAATTCACAACTTCCTTCCAAAAAAGTGGGATTTAAAACTGTCACTAAACGTGGCAAGAATGGAAGAAAGGACGTTTCTCCGGAATGCGAACTTTCTTCCAAGGGTGAAATGAATAATTGTATTGAAATGAGCAATCAGTTCGATGCTCTAGACAAATTTTCCGAACACCAAATCGAAGCAGCCTCTAGCCCAGGCTCTTTGATTCAAGTGAGGAAGCAAAGAGTGCCGCCTATCGTGGTCAGTTGTTCCGAATTTGGGGGATTTAGGCAGGAGATCTTGAACTCCATTAGGGGAATCAAGGTTTCCTTCCAAATCGCAAAGAAAGGAGACTGTCGCGTTTTGCCGGAAACTCTTAAAAAACGTGAACTTCTTCTCAGATATCTTGAAGAGAAGAAGCACAAATTTTTTACTTATGACGACAAAACTGAACGTTTGTTCAAAGTTGTCTTGAAAGGTCTCTCAAGTGACTATAAATCACCTGAAGAGATCAAAAATGGAATAAATGATTTACTTGGATTTTCCCCAGTCCAAGTAATCATTATGAAAAAGAGAACCCAATCTGGCATTGTTCGGAAAGGGCTTTCTCAAGAATTTTATTTAGTTCACTTTAACAAAAAAGAACTAAATAATATTAAAGCTTTAGAAAAAGCAAAACTTTTGTTTGATGTCCGTGTGACATGGGAACATTTCCAGAAACCTGGAGGAAATTACCAGAACCCCACTCAGTGCCGTCGGTGCCAAAAGTGGGGTCATGGTACAAAAAATTGTCGCATGGATGCTAAATGCATGATTTGCGGAGGTTCTTCTCACGCCAAAGACGTCTGTCCAGTGAAAGAAGATACCACCAAATTCATATGTTGTAATTGCGGGGCTAACCATAAGTCCAATTTTTGGAATTGTCCTTCACGCAAAAAGGTCATTGAGGCTCGTGCCAGGCAGATGAAAGATAATATCCGTTACGATAACGGTCGTTTCCGGAATTTGCCTGGTAGAGTATCGAACAATGCTCATTTTTCAGTTAACGATCGCTTGATCATGAATCATACCCATCAGGAAGATCATAATCATGCTCATTCACAAACTAATTTTAATCCGTCTGGTAGTTGTTCGAATCTTTCAATTTCGAATGTATCTACCCACGGTAAATCCTTTGCCGATATCGTAGCAGGAAATTCGAACTTCTCCCCTGTTCGATCCATGGGTACCCATTCTACTTGTTTGAAATCAAATGGAAAAAACCCTACCGCCACAGGTAACTCCGCTTCTTCGTCTACCGGAAATTCCAATGGGAAATCACATGACATGTCTGCCTCTGATTTTAATTTTCTAACTGAACAATTGAATCTAATGATTGATGCAATGTTCAAAGCCACCACTATGACTGAAGCAGTCCAAGTAGGTGTAAAATTTACAAATCAAATTGTTATTGGATTACGTTTTTCTAATGGATCCAAATAATAATTTAAATATTTTAAATTGGAATGCTCGTTCTCTGAATGGTAAAGAGGACGAGCTGTTTAATTTTCTTACGGTTAATAACGTGCATATAGCAGTTATTACCGAAACGTATTTAAAACCTGGATCTAAACTCAAAAGAGATCCTAACTTTTTTGTTTATCGTAATGATCGACTTGATGGGGCATGTGGGGGAGTTGCAATCATCATTCATAGGCGTATAAAACATCAACTGTTTTCATCATTTGAAACTAAAGTTTTTGAAACTTTAGGTGTTTCTGTTGAAACACAGTTTGGTAAATATACTTTCATAGCTGCCTATTTGCCTTTTCAATGCTCTGGGCAGCAAGTTAATTTGCTCCAAACTGACTTGCGTAAATTGACTCGCAATAAGTCAAAATTTTTTGTCATTGGTGACTTTAATGCCAAACATCGGTCATGGAATAATTCTCAAAGTAATTCCAACGGCAGAATTTTATTTGATGAGTGCTCTTCAGGATATTTCTCAATTCAATACCCTGATAGCCCCACATGTTTTTCCTCTTCTAGAAATCCATCTACGATTGATTTGGTCTTAACCGACTCTAGTCATCTTTGTAGCCAACTGATTACTCATGCTGATTTTGATTCTGATCATGTCCCTGTTACATTTCAAATATCCCAAGAAGCGATTCTCAATCCTATCAGCTCCACTTTCAATTATTTACGAGCCGACTGGAATATATATAAAACGTATGTTGACTCCAATCTTGATGTTAACATTTCTTTAGAAACTAAACTTGATATTGACAATGCTCTTGAAACTTTAACAAATTCCATTGTTGAAGCCCGGAGCATTGCAATTCCAAAATGTGAAGTAAAATTTGAATCCGTGATTATAGACGATGATCTTAAACTCTTGATCCGTCTTAAAAACGTGAGGAGAAGGCAATTTCAACGCACTCGCGATCCTGCTATGAAAATTATATGGCAGGATTTGCAGAAAGAAATCAAGAAACGTTTTGCTCAATTAAGAAACAAAAATTTTGAAAAAAAAATTTCTCAATTGGACCCTGTCTCTAAGCCCTTCTGGAAATTATATAAAATCTTAAAAAAAACCTCAGAAGCCAATACCGGCATTGAAAGAGGAAAACAAATTATTACTAACTAATTGCGAAAAAGCTCAAAAACTTGCTATGCAGTTTGAAAGTGCGCACAATTTTAATTTAGGACTTACTAGTCCAATTGAAAATGAAGTTACTCAGGAGTTCGAAAATATTCTCAATCAAGAGAACGTTTTCGAAAATGCCTGGGAGACTGATTTGGAAGAAGTGAGAACTATTATTAAAAAATTCAAAAATATGAAAGCTCCTGGCGATGATGGAATTTTCTACATCCTCATCAAGAAACTTCCAGAAAGTAGCTTATCATTTTTAGTTGATATATTTAACAAATGTTTTCAATTAGCATATTTTCCTGACAAATGGAAAAATGCTAAGGTTGTTCCAATTTTAAAACCAGACAAAAATCCTGCAGAAGCTTCTAGCTATCGTCCAATCAGTTTGCTTTCCTCCATCAGTAAACTTTTTGAAAAGGTTATTTTGAACAGAATGATGGCCCATATCAACGAAAATTCAATTTTTGCCAATGAACAGTTCGGATTCCGCCATGGACATTCGACCACTCATCAACTTTTACGTGTAACAAATTTGATCCGTTCCAACAAATCTGAAGGCTATTCTACTGGTCTTGCTCTTCTAGACATAGAAAAAGCATTCGACAGTGTTTGGCATGAAGGTTTGATTGTAAAATTAAAAAACTTTAATTTTCCAACATACATTGTTAGAATAATTCAAAGTTATCTGTCAAATCGTACACTTCAGGTTAATTATCAGAACTCCAGATCTGAAAGACTTCCTGTAAGAGCTGGTGTTCCTCAAGGCAGCATTTTGGGACCAATATTATACAATATTTTCACATCTGACTTACCTGAGCTACCTCAGGGATGTCAAAAATCTTTGTTTGCGGATGACACAGGCCTCTCCGCCAAAGGACGAAGCCTGCGTGTCATCCGTAGTCGATTGCAAAAAAGTTTGGATATTTTTTCTTCATACTTGAAAAAATGGAAGATTTCTCCTAATGCTTCCAAAACTCAACTAATAATATTCCCACATAAACCAAAAGCTCTTTATTTGAAACCTTCAAGTAGACATGTTGTCACGATGAGAGGGGTTCCAATAAATTGGTCAGATGAAGTTAAGTATCTAGGGCTCATGCTAGATAAGAATTTAACTTTCAAAAATCACATTGAGTGAATGCCCTCAGCCAAATGTAATAAATATGTAAAATGTCTCTATCCCCTTATTAATAGAAAATCAAAACTTTGTCTTAACAACAAGCTGTTGATATTCAAACAAATTTTCAGGCCAGCCATGTTGTATGCTGTACCAATATGGACTAGCTGTTGTAATACCAGGAAGAAAGCTCTGCAGAGAATTCAAAATAAAATTTTGAAAATGATTCTGAGGCTTCCTCCCTGGTATGGTACCAATGAGTTACATAGAATATCCAATGTTGAAACATTGGAACAAATGTCAAATACAATCATTAATAATTTCAGGCAAAAATCGTTACAATCTTCTATTGCCACGATTAATGCGTTATATGTTTAGGTTAAGTTAGGTTAAGTATATTAAAAACGTTTTTTTTTTTCTCTTATAAGCAGGTGAAATCAACTCACCTGTAAAAAAACTGAACTGCTACGGCAAATGAAATGTACTATGTTGTTAACAAAATGTTAATTAAATCTTAAATTTGTTTTACCAAATTAGGATGATAGTGTTGTCAAATAACACAGAACACCTAGATATAAGAAATTAATGTAATGTTTGGAATAATACTAATAAAGAAATTGAAAAAAAAAAAAAAAAAAAAAAAAAAAAAAAAAAAAAAAAAAAAAAAAAAAAAAAAAAAAAAAAAAAAAAAAAATGAATAAAAAAAAAAATGAATAAAATCCTGCTGCTAACCTCTTGAGCTTTGCTTCTTTACACGCGTTGCGGTCTCCTCTCGTACCTCTTTGGTCGAAGCAGTTAACATCTTCCTTGATGATGAGCCTGATAGGCGTCATCCCGGCTATGATGCACACGGCCTCTTTAGATACCGTTTGGTATGCACATGATCCTCAAGTGCTTTTCAACCGCTTTAGGTTTCTGCTCGTTCTAAGCGTATGTATGAATAGTGGCGCGCCTGCCAGGAGCTAGACGTTTGCCAGACATCATCGTCGAAAGCGCCGCTATAACCGTAGATTCCCTTTGCAGCTTTAGCCGTATAAATCGACTAGTTAGCAAAGATTTATGAAGGTTTTTTTTTTATTAAAAAGATCTGAACAGCACCGTGAATGCGTAACTTGTTAGAGTCATATGGGGAAACGTGGACGGATCAATTTTGCCTTCAATGGCATCTTTTCACTGATTGACTGCGCCGGAATGGCAAACCTTTCATAGAGAACATGAATTTCTCCCGTGTCTAGGCACTACTTTTCGCAGAATAATGATCCAGGTTTGCTGCATCCCCTTACCGAACGGTGAAGTGAACGTCAGTCAGTTGCAGTGGTAAGTGACTGAAGCTTGTGCATTGATTAGCGTTGATTGGCTGTGTTCACACGAGAGATGGAAAGTTCGTTTTCAACATGAATGGAGCTTCCTCGGGAAATGGGTTTAATGGAGTGCCATCGTTAGCATGACGGAAGAGTTGAGCTAGGATCGTTACTATAACACAGATACTTCCATTCAAAAAGACTCAAGAGCCTTATCTCATTACCGCATAAAAAGCAGTATCCATAGTTGCGCAGCATTGCTAATCACTTTTGAATCGAACTGTTCAACAGTAATCATCATATGGGATAAGTTAGCTCCTATTATATCATGTTCTTGACAAAATTATATTCTTCTATACACAGAATATTCTGATTTTCCGTTTTTTTAAACTTGTAATCAGAAGGCACAGTGTATGTTTGAATGACGAAAATCACACGTTCTGATGAGACTCGAACTCATGACTCCATGTACGCGACACTGGCGCTATAACCAACTATGCCACAGAACACTTTTGAAAAATTTCCATAGATTTGATATGCTGGATTGAATATGTTTTAGTTCGGAGCAATGAAGTACTCTCGAGTACTTTTTTACTGTCTATCTTGATGTTGACTTCTCCAGTTTTTTCAGTACCTAACTTAGATTCGTTAGTAATACACTAGCCTTTCATTTTTTTGTAGAAAAAGGCTATTGATGATCCATTACGATTGATGTTAATTGAATGCTTTAACTGGTTCCCCGTTATATTATCCGAGAAAATTGATTGCAGCAATGCATTCCCACAATTTCCATCGCCCATCAATCCCTGTGATGGTTCTTGGTCGACCATGAATCAAACAGAATAGAGGGATATCTCGTGTTCAAAATCATAATGGCGTAATCGATATTTCTTCATCGTTTTTTTCTTCAGCTTATTATTTGACCGGGTTACTGTTTTCGATTCAGTGGAAAAAACTCATCATTCTTCGTTGTAGTATAATTACAAATTCAATTGAATTCCGTCTACTATCCAAATAGAAACCAACCACTGCAGATACGCCCGTACGATACTAAATGCAAGTAATGGCATTAAATATCCACATCATCGATTCATTCAGGATCTATCATCCTATTGATCTATTTTTCATTTTTCGCTGCAGATTTTTTATCTCCCTGAAGGACTTTCACCACATCGAGGCCCGGGCGTTTGCCAAGCTGCGGAACCTGCGGACACTATATATTGCACATGCACCCAAGCTGCAGTTTCTGGAGTCGAACGTTTTCGAGGGAATTTCCACTAAGCTGAAGACATTGTAAGTATGCAAGTTACGGTGAAACGATGTTTTTATGATTTAATCAAGAAAGACGGTAATGATCTGCTTTTGTTGATTATACAAATTTGAAAGCTCGTATGAATGTGAGATGTGAGGATTATTCAGCTTTGTTTAAATTGTTTTTTTTTTTTTTTCTATTTTCATGTAAAGCTGTTCTTGCAGAAGATTATCCTTCACATCCTTCCAGTTCATATGTCAAATTCTTACAAATATCTTACCAATGAAAAAGCTACTTGCACAAGGATAAACGACCAAACAGAAAAAAAAACATTCAGGAATCGTATCACGCATTGGTGTGCATTTGAGGGTATTTTAAAACAAACAAAATGAATTTGCATGTTCTCACTAAAGCTGAATCGCGTTTTTTCTTGCATCCCATCCAACTCCATTCATGGAAACCAAACAGATATCAACTTTCCATCCCTCTGGAATTTCTCGTTTTTCACGGTTTGCTCCCGTTTTTCTTCCTTTCCTTTTTTCTTACAGGCGCATCATCCATTGCGGACTGCTGGCGGTACCGGACATGCGAATGCTCTCAGTTCACATAATTTTACACATGGTGTGAGTAAGCTTACGATGGGAAGGTGTTTTCCGTGTTTCAATGTCTGCCACCAGCTGCCGAACAGGATCCAACATTCCAAGATCCGTTCACTGCTGGGTTTCGTACGTTTTTTTCATCGCCATCACAACCCATGGGAACCCAAATGGGTGCAAAACTCACATAATTACACGGATCGGCGACCGATTCGTGACCATCATCGAACAAACATGACTGACTTTTGATTACCTTCATCATGGTCGCCATTAGCATCACCGTTGTCGTCATCATTCATCGTCGTCACCACCACCACTACCATTATGGGCATGAAATGTGATCCTCAAATATCGTTTTTCGTTTGCATATACATATTTGCATCAGCCTTTTTATGTGATAAGGATAGCTTTCTGTTCGCTTCAGTGTGACTTTCGTCTGTAAGTTTATAATAGTTAGGGTGTGGCTTATTCTCTCAGGATGTTGATTTCAGCTTCAGCAATGTTTTTGTATGAGATATGTGCGAACACAAATCTAAACAGCAGCGTAAGAAACCATATCAGTATCGATTGAAAGACGACAAAGTAAAAAAAAAAACACAAAGTGCACTGTGTTAAACTCAAAATTTGAAACCATCATTGAGTTGAGTTTGAAACCTAAGAAGAGTATCCGATTATTTCAAAGAAATACAGGCTTTAGGACATTTCGTTTGGTCGAATGACATTTGGTCGAAAGTACATTTGGTCGAAAGGACATTTAGTCGAATGGACATTTGGTCGAATTGCTTTGGTACATTTATTTTGGTCGAATGACGTTTAGTTGAACGGAAATTTGGTTGAAAGCTGTTCTTCAAATGGTTTATCATGGGGTAAAATTGATTATTTTTCAGTAAGTTTTGCAAAGTTGTTAAGATAACGTATTCTTTTAAATAATCTGAATCATCCACTGTTGCTGAATAAAAAAACAACGAGACATTTTATGTACTCTTATATTTAAATTTCACACATCCTTTTATTTGCAATTTGAAATTATGTCAAAAGCTAGGATTTCAATGATTATTCAATTGAACCTTTTAGAAGTAGTTTTCTTGTACATTGACTGAAATTTTCAGCTCTAGTGAATTTATTATTCTTTCAAAATATCATCATTCTTTGGAAAACTGCTCAACAAGTTATTTTACTATTCAACTGTGTGAACATATTTATCATTTATTATTGTTTTGAAATGTCATCGTTCTTCGTAATGAACTGCTGATCTTCATCCGACGGAAGCATGCAAAGAGAGTACTCTTAATCTTTCTTTGAATTCCAGGTCTTACAGCTTACGGACGTGGGTAAGATTTTTGAATGCGGAAATCAGAATTAAAACGGCAGGAAAAATTTGCTTCTTGTGAATGTTAGATTTCGGTAACTTGACTTATGGCCAATTGGTTCATTGTGACTTCTATGGAAAGGAAAGACGAGTTGACTGTGGCAACAAAAGTTGGCTTGCTTCCGTTTATGATCAGCTTATCTCGAATCGCAGAACATGCCTGAACGAAAAAGTAATATGAAATGTCTAAAACGCAAGAGGCTGATCAATATGTTGGGAGAGCTTCCATCAAATTGAATAACAAAATTTTGCTAAGGACTGTTCATTTTATAAAGTGGACACCTTGTTTATGCTATATCTTTTTTATTTATTGATAAAATCGTAATCGGTTTTCTGTGTACCGTTGAACTTTTATTCTATAATGCTATGAAAATATAAAATCTTAGAAAATGCTTTTGGTTGAAGAGCAAAATAGTTTTTCAAAAAACTCCTAAGAAAAGCTGTTCGTCAAAGTTTAACATTTTTTTTCGCAAAACAAAAATCCTAATTTTTATGAACAAATTGTATGTTTGTATCCATTACTATTCGACTAAAGGTATAGCTTTAAAAAATCAGTTATATTCCACCATTCTCTGACATTAGGTAACTTTTGTGATTTACCCATTTATGGACAAATTTGCTGATACACCATCCTTTCACTCTCAGCAACAGAGAAAAGTGAAAAGCGTGTGTTGCAGCTACAGCATAATTTTATCGCTAAGGGCGATCAAGTGTTTTCGCGCAATTGACCGAACCATCTCACTACATCAGCAGTAGTATATAACTGAAACACATTGTTTGATAGTGTAGTAGATCGGCTGCCCATGGTGAGCCGAATAAGTTTTGTGCTGCTCTGTACGTTCAGTTTCGATTTATCCACTATCCATGCAAGGTCGCCGTCGTGGTCCGTTTGTAGATATAAAACTAGAGAAATACACGTTTTACGTTTTGCGGTAATAAAGTATTTTGTATTAAAGTGAACCGGTTTTGTGCTTAGCTTTTCGAGTTAGGAGAAGTGCCTTAAGCGATTGTCCTACGTGGCCCCCGTTTTCCTTGATCCATTCTGAACGTAGATTGGACATCTCGGATGGTACTCCGGACGCAGACTTCGCTGTAAATACCAGCCAAGGATCTCGGGCACACACCAGGTACGGGAATCCTATATTTGGACCCAACAAAGTGGTGCCGTGACCAGGATAGGTCGCATTGGACGCGGCCTCGAACCGACCATTGTACTCCGAAGCGACGACTCGGAAAGCGCCCATCGCCATTGTGGACCGGCGGAACAATTGATGAATGCGAGGTATTGAAGTGCTGTCGCCATTGCACTGATTTGCGATTATGGTCAATTGAGGACAGAAGCTGTAGGAATTATAAAATACAAGGCCTAGAACTTGCCTTGAGCAGGTTAGTCTCTGTCCAACTCCCTCATCTGCCTCGCTGGTGCGCTCTAGATTCCGTTTTCCGTTCTCTTTCCGAGCAATTTCGTTGCTGCATCCATCAGGGGTTCCCGACCGTTGGTGTACGATCCTACTGTTTGATTGTCGAAGAAGTTTCGGCAATCCACTACTATATTCCTGCGGACGATCTACGAGTCCCAACCATCTTTGGACAAGTTCATCCCGGACTGACGAATTCTCCACGACCGACTAATTGAGAATTTGTTGGGCGAAAGTTATCCGCGCTGAAAGAAGTTGTTCCTGTCAACAAAATATATGATACAAGGCTCAAAGCTAGCCTCTGGCAGGTTAGTAGAATTCCAATAGCACCCCACACCCCGCTGGTGCGCTTAAGGTTGCGCTTTTCTCTTTTCCACGGTTCATCGTCAGTGCTTCCCAACGGCCGGCAGACGGCCACCTACGAGTTTCCCGAAGAGTTCCGTTCGTTGCATCCATTCCGTGGCCATCACTACCATCAACCGTGGTTCCCAACCGTTGATACACGGTCATCCATGCTTCCTCTGGACGATTTTGGCACACTTAAATTGTGAGCAGTGCAGACGTTCTTCATACTCGGTTCGTTGAACTCTCTGTTGCAACAACCATTCATCAACCCTGGCAATATTGTGCGCTCGACTACGTCGATCGCGACCATCCAAAAGTTGGCGATAAACTTTGTTCCTGTTGGCTGATTAATAATACAAGGCAAATTTTTGCCTTGGAAAAGGTACGTACCTCTCCAAGTGCTTTACATTTCCATCCCAGGGCAACTGGTCTTAATATTTGCCAGGAAATCATCGCTCTTCGTTCCTTCCACTGCACAAACGTCGGCGTACGTGAGTGCCTTCCAAAATGGCGACCACGCAGGAGAACCGGCAATTAGTACTGCGGCGCACGTCGCTGTTGGCTTCGCTAGGACGAGCAAGGCAATTCTTGGAGGCCTATCAAGATCCGAGGGACAGGCTCGAGGTGCAGCTACGGATCGACGATCTGGACAGCATTCGACAGAAGTTTGAGGATATCCAGGAAACTCTCGAGGGCATCGAGGAATCGAGCGAAGGCGTTCAACTGAATGCGCAGGTACGTTCTGGCTTTGAGGAGTCGTATTTTCAAATAAAGGCTGGTCTGTTGTCCAAATTACCTCCGTCTAACCCTGCTGGCGGAGCTCCCAATCCCCTCCCCCCTACGGTTTCCACTAGTTTAAAGGGTCTCAAGCTTCCGACGATAACCTTGCCTGAGTTTAACGGCGATTATAAGGAGTGGTTGGCGTTCCACGACACTTTTATGGCGCTGATTCATTCAAACCAGGACGTTCCAGACATCCAGAAGTTCCACTACCTGAAGTCATCGGTTTCTGGTGAGGCCTCCCAGATCATCGAATCGTTCGCGATCAGTGCAGCCAATTATCAACTGGCCTGGCAAGCTCTGGTTAGCAGATACGCGAATGAGTACCTCCTCAAGAAGCGACACCTGCAGGCAATGCTGGAGATTCAACGCGTGAAGAAGGAGACAACATCAGCGTTGCATGGGATCGTAGACGACTTCGAGCGGCACACCAAAATCCTGCGGCAACTTGGTGAACCAGTTGACACTTGGAGCACCATACTGGAGCACCTACTCTGCGTCCGGCTCCCGGATGATACACTTAAATCCTGGGAGGATCATGCCGCTACTACCAACGATCCGTCATACAAATCCCTTATTGAGTTCCTGCATCGCCGGATTCGAGTATTGGAATCTGTTTCTGTGAATCATGTCCACCCTCCGCCGCAGATTGTTAACTCCTCCCACGTTTCGGCAATTCGAAAATCGTCACAGGTGAAACCGTCGACCACTACAGCTATCGAAAGTCCTCCGAGCAAATGCTACGCTTGCGATCAGCGTCATCCGTTGGTGAAGTGTTTGAAGTTCGAGAAGATGAGTGCTTCAAATCGCCTAGCGTTAGTGAATTCCAACCGACTATGCTTGAACTGCTTTCGAGCTGATCATTTTTCAAGGAACTGCACATCCAAATACACATGCAGGTACTGCAAAAGGCGTCACCATTCCCTTCTTCACGATGGTTTCGGCGACAACGTTCCATCTCGTTCCGATCAAATGCCATCCAATGCTGCACGCGCATCTACGAATGTGAACTTGGCCTCTGTGAATGACGATTCCTCGCACCCCGTCCTGTCGGCCGCTACGTCCATACAGCCGGCTGAGAGTACCTGTAGTCTACCACTCCAAGACGTCGAGAAAAACGTTTTTATGCTGACAGCGATAGTCATCGTTGTTGACCGTTACGGTACAGAGCACTTAGCGCGTGCTCTCCTCGACTCTGCGTCTCAACCCAACCTAATCACCGAGAAGATGGCTCAACTTCTACGGTTGAAGCGAAGCAAGACGAATGTCCTCGTCCAAGGCATCGGGGCGCAATCACAAAACGCCAGAGAGGCTATCCACGCTCATATCCGATCCAGAAAGGAGAACTTTTCTGTAATCGCCGAGTTCTTGGTTCTTCCCCGAGTTACTCCAGAACTTCCCGCATCCGATGTTCCAGTTGACCACTGGAATCTTCCTTCGAATCTGTTCCTAGCAGATCCGCAATTTCATAAGCGAGCACCGATCGATATGATTCTCGGAATCGAGCATTTCTTCACCTTCTTCCAAACGGTTAACAAAATCAACCTCCCCAAACCGCTTCCAACGCTGGTCGACAGTGTTTTCGGCTGGCTCGTATCCGGATCGATGGGCAAGAATTCTTCCGCAGGGCGAAATCCTCCGCATTCCATCGTCGCGGTCTCCCTGTTCAACCTGGAGGAGAGTGTTGAACGATTTTGGAAGGTCGAAGAACTAGAATTTCGGTCGGATTATTCGCTCGAAGAGAAACAGTGTGAAGAGTTGTTTTCGACTACCACGTCGAGAAACGCGGAGGGGCGATACATTGTGCGTTTACCCCAGAAACCTAACTTCGTCGAGCTTATTGGGAATTCCAAGGCAATGGCACTCCACCGATTCAATCTGCTGGAAAGAAGGCTCGATCGAAATCCCGAATTGAAGGAGGAGTACCACAAGTTTATGGCGGAATATCTCTCCCTTGGACATATGCGGCGTATTCAAGAGGACGACGAACTCCATTCCGCAGCATACTACCTTCCGCACCACCCAGTAGTGAAAGAGGCAAGCACGACAACGAAGGTACGAGTTGTCTTCGATGCTTCGGCAAAGACCTCTACAGGCTTCTCCCTCAACGAAGCACTGTTGGTAGGTCCCGTGGTGCAGGATGACCTCCTTTCAATCATCCTTCGTTTTCGGACGTTTCCGGTAGCGCTGGTTGGTGATATCGCAAAAATGTACCGGCAGGTCTTGCTTCATCCGGATGATACACCATACCAACGAATTCTATGGCGGTTTGACGTGGAGGACTCCATCGGGAGTTATGAGCTGTTGACGGTGACTTATGGGCTGAGTCCGTCTTCCTTTCTTGCCACTCGCACTCTACAACAGTTAGCCGTTGATGAAGGGGACTCTTATCAGCTGGGTGGGTCAGCTCTTCGGAAAAGTTTCTACGTGGATGACTTCATTGGCGGCGCGCAATCCATTGAAGAAGCGATTCAACTAAGACAAGAAATGAGCGAACTCCTTAAGAAAGGCGGGTTTGAACTCAGGAAGTGGACTTCCAACCAATTACCGGTCCTAGCCGGTCTCCAACCTGACGAAATCGGAACACAGTCATCGATCAAGTTCGACGAAAACGAGACGGTAAAGGCGTTAGGCATCTCTTGGGAACCCGAGTCCGACAATCTCCGTTTCGATTCGAAAATCCAACAGCACAAGGGTGTGCCTACGAAACGTTCAATTTTGACCGGGATTTCCCAGCTTTTTGACTCCCTAGGGCTGATATCACCAATTATCATTAAGGGTAAGATGTTGATGCAGAAAATTTGGCTGCTACCCTGCTCCTGGGACGACCCAGTTCCCGAGGACATCGCAAGATCATGGGAAGAATATGTGTTGCAGATCCCAAAGGTGGCAAACTTCCGCGTCAGTCGGTACGCATTGCTGCCGAACTCCAGCGTTCAACTTCACACGTTCACCGACGCCTCGGAGTTAGCCTACGGAGCATGCACCTACGCCAGATGTGTGGATCCGTCCGGAATGGTCCGAATTCAGCTGGTTGCATCGAAATCTCGAGTGGCGCCATTAAAGAAGATCACGTTGCCTCGTTTGGAACTGTGTGCGGCCGACATAGGTGCAAAACTCCACTGCCGTATCGTTGAAGCACTTCAAATCACCATCACCAGCTCGCACTTCTGGTCCGATTCCACTGTGACGCTCCAATGGCTACGAGCACCCCCTAGCACTTGGAAAACCTTCGTTGCAAATCGGGTGTCAGAAATCCAAGGTTTAACCCACGGTGCTTTCTGGAATCACGTTGCAAGTAAGGACAATCCTGCGGATTTAATATCCCGCGGCATGAACGTGAACGATTTCCTGGTCAGCGAACTGTGGAAGAAAGGTCCAAATTGGCTGTCCAACACCGAAGAGGAATGGCCGGTCACGAAACTCCCTCAGTATCCCGAGCATGGGAAGGAACGACGTAAGCTGATTGCTGCTGTAGTCAGAACTCAATCCACAGTCAACCCGGTGTTCGCAATATTCTCCTCCTATGAACGTCTACTTCGTGTGACTGCCTACGTTCTGCGTTTCATCTCCAACGTTCGGTGCAAAACCCGCACGCAACCACTCCCTTCCACTGGTCCGCTTCCCAGTATCACCCTGGCTGTTGAACACCTAGCCATCGCCGAACGTACCTTAGTCCAGCTTGCACAGGCAGATGCATTCCATGAAGAAATCCGTGACCTTCAAAACAACAAGGCCGTCGGAAAGCGATCGTCAACTCGTCTGCTTGCTCCATTTCTTGATCCTGAGGGAACCATTCGGGTAGGGGGGAGACTCAGACTTTCAGACCAGCCTTTTCTAGCCAAACATCCCGCTCTGCTGCCAGGCAACCATCCTCTGTCACGCCTGATCACCAAATCCTACCACCTGATGCTCATTCACGGTGGCGGCCGCCTAACTCTTGCGGCAATGCGGGAGAAATTTTGGCCAATCCATGGACGGCGACTCGTCCGCAGTATTCTCCGTAGCTGCTACCGTTGCGCCCGAGCCAATCCTGTCCCAATGAGCCAACAGATCGGACAACTACCGACTCACCGAATCACGCCCAGTCGACCGTTTGCTGTTACTGGGATGGACTTTGCCGGACCGGTGTACCTGAAACCGGTACACAAGCGAGCTGCAGCAACGAAGGCGTACATATGCATTTTCGTCTGCTTCTACACCAAAGCGGTGCATATAGAATTGGTGAGCGACCTCTCAACCCAAGCTTTCCTATCGGCCCTCCGTCGGTTCATAGCACGTCGTGGACGTCCAACCGACCTCTATTCCGACAATGGGAAGAATTTTGAAGGCGCTGCCAACGAACTGGAGGAAGTTTACCGTTTGCTACAGGACGAAAACCTAAGGGACCAGATCACAACCGACCACACCAGTGAACAAATCACGTGGCACTTCACTCCACCTAAGGCCCCACACTTCGGAGGGCTGTGGGAAGCAGCGGTGAAGGTGGCCAAAAGTCAATTGTACCGACAGCTCGGTACGTCCAAACTGTGTTTCGAAGACATGTCTACCATTCTTGCACAAATCGAGGCGAGCATGAACTCACGCCCCATCGTGCCTCTAAGCGAAGACCCGAATGATATCGCTGCCCTCACTCCGGCGCATTTTTTGATCGGTGGCCCAATGTATTCACTGCCAGAAGTCAGCCTACAACAAACTCCTCTCAATCGGCTCGTTGACCATCACCAGAAACTTCAGGGTATCTACCAGCACTTCTGGCATCACTGGAGGCAAGAGTACTTGCAAGAATTGCAGCGCGATACGAAGACTTGCCATCCCAATACCGAAATCCAACCGGGACGACTTGTCGTTTTGATGGACGAACACCAGATGCCGGTGAAGTGGCCGCTTGCCCGAATCGTTGCTGTTCATCCTGGCGCCGACAAGCTAGTACGAGTTGTGTCATTGCGAACTAGCAAAGGAGTCATCGTGCGACCAATCACAAGAATATGTTTGCTTCCGATTCAGCATCCAGAAGAAGATACAGTGATCGAACATGTAGACGATCATAAATAAGTTTACTATTGTTTAGCTTTAAGTTTATTCGTTGAATGTTTGTACCTATTTACTTAGCCTCAATTAATTAGGGATCAAAAATTGAAAATCATATTTTTTCAAGGTGGCGGCGATGTTGCAGCTACAGCATAATTTTATCGCTAAGGGCGATCAAGTGTTTTCGCGCAATTGACCGAACCCTCTCACTACATCAGCAGTAGTATATAACTGAAACACATTGTTTGATAGTGTAGTAGATCGGCTGCCCATGGTGAGCCGAATAAGTTTTGTGCTGCTCTGTACGTTCAGTTTCGATTTATCCACTATCCATGCAAGGTCGCCGTCGTGGTCCGTTTGTAGATATAAAACTAGAGAAATACACGTTTTACGTTTTGCGGTAATAAAGTATTTTGTATTAAAGTGAACCGGTTTTGTGCTTAGCTTTTCGAGTTAGGAGAAGTGCCTTAAGCGATTGTCCTACGTGGCCCCCGTTTTCCTTGATCCATTCTGAACGTAGATTGGACATCTCGGATGGTACTCCGGACGCAGACTTCGCTGTAAATACCAGCCAAGGATCTCGGGCACACACCAGGTACGGGAATCCTATATTTGGACCCAACAGCGTGTTCAAAACTAGTTTGGATTACTAAAGAAACTATATTTGTATTGAAGAGAGCTAAATCGTGAGTTTAAACCACAGTCTTAAGTATAAATTTTACTGTTTATGGTAGTTTTACTAAAAAGTCTCATACTTTTAAAAGCATGTACGCATATTTATCATTCTACAGCAAATTGTAAATTTGCTTTTGATTTTGATAACCTCCAAAAATCGACCGTTCTAATCGTTGTGCCATATTCGTGTGAAATTTAATTATTTTGGGGAATTTTTATTATCACAACATTGTACAATACTAGTCGAACGCTGTGCAGAAAACCGATTGAAATTTCATTGATAAATTAAAAAGATACAGCATGCACAAGGTGTCCACTTTATAAAATGAACAGTCCTTAATCGCATAATAGATTGTTTTTGAAATGGCCGATACTTTTTCAATTATTCCATCACTCTTGTATTAGCGAGAAAATGCTACTCTCGACAATATTCAGACTGAACGTAAAACTTTGTTCCATACTAGGGTGGCTGATCCAGTGGTAGTGTGTGTTCCAATAATAATGATAGTGCGGTTTTAAGCGTGTTATAGACAATTTATATTTTGATGTGTATTTTTCTAACATGGCCCTTGCTAAAATAATATGAATAGCATAGCATAGCATAGCATAGACTGACTGTACATGTCAATGGTTGCTACTCCGTGATTGATCGGAACTGGTAAGAATTGCACTACGATCCAAATGAATAAGGGATGGGAGTTCCCGCTTACTCTCGAAGTGCAATTTTAGCAGATCTAATATTATTGATCAATAACGGCGCCGGCCAAGTCCTTACAGTCAGTTGGGATGGGGAAGGAATGTTAGGGTGTAATGATTGTTGCTTCTAGAGACCGAGAATACCTCTGCTTCTCCACAATCACCACGGGAAGGGTGTTTATTAGTGAGGGAGGAAAAGATCTGGGAGTCACCTCTGGTCGGTGATGCGATCCATGGACAAGGGGGAAATATACGACTTGTATTTAAAGCTAATTTTGTATTTTTGTCTCGAGAAGTTTTTGGAAAAATACGCCAACATCTATAATGTCGAACAATTCAAAACTGAAAATTACATGTATATATTTTAACTTATATGAAACAGGAATAATGCCGACACTTGTAGTGACGAACCATACATAGTTTGTTTGAAAATTACATATGAGTATTACTGTGCATTTTGTCTCGATATGGTAGAAGTTTTAGAAAATACGTCAACATTCACAATGTCGAACAATTCAAAAGATTTTTTTAATAAATAATTTTTAATAATGTCAAAAAGAGAAAAATATATGTATATTCAAATTGTATAAGAAAAAAGCATAATGCCGACACATATAGTGACGAACCATACAAAGTTTGTTTTAATATTACATAAAAGTTACGCTTTCAAGAAAATATGTGTTATCATAAGCATGAAACTAACTCCCCAAGTAACCATAAGCACTAATAATAAGCCCTTAATCAGCATCATAAATGCGTACATGCATTATAATAGCACCACAAATGCTTACACACCCTATAACAGCACTTCCGCTGCATAGAAACCCTATTACAGCATCATTAATGCTTCTAAGCCTGATGCATACGGGCATTAAATAAGCACTATATTGGCTCTATATTCGCATACAGGGCCTGTTTAAATGCCATCCAGTGTTTTGACAGATATACCACGTGCTTTGTGTTTACATATAGTGGTGAGAGGGAGTCAAACATAAGTCTTCTCACTACTACAATTGCAGCTTTTATGACGGGGAAAAGTGGTGGTTTAAATTGGTCACTTTTCTTTCCAATACTATTCATCTTATGTGGGCGAAGGAGCAAAGGAGCAGAACTTCAACAACTCAACAATACAGGTGTCGCAGGTTCGAGACGCAAAATGAGGAATTTCATCATCATAAAACAAGGATCAATATGTGGCAATTTCAAGTCCTCAAAAGGATTAAAACCACCAAAATGAATAAGTCTGATACGGAGAAGTACTATCTCAATCATTTTATTACATTTTGCATACTATTCCAGGTTTCCATTTTCATTCATTTATTTATTTACCTCGTGTACCAGCTGCTTGGCCGCATACGCGAAAGCTCTCTGGCTGCGTACGCGAAAGCACAAAATATTCGCCCGAAAAACCTGGCGAAAACAACTGACGTTTCTCACGTGGTCTCATATCAGCACTAGTGATGCCGAGAAGCACGGTTATATCTTCGCATTATAATGGCACGCTATTTCGCCTTTTCTGGCATTATAATAGCATTATATGCGTATATAAAACTGACAAGCATCAAATGATTACCCTATATGCGCATATAACGCTGTTACCGTGCCGCATTATCGTGCTTACTGGTTACTTGGGTCACCAGTTGGTAATCCATTCTCGACTGAACACAAAACTGACACTGACAGCAAAACTTCTTGGCGTCCCGAAAATAAACCGTCTTGCTTGGGCCTTCCCAAATACGTACCCAGCAAGACGCTCCAAAACAGGTGAAAAAAAAAAAAAACAAAATCTCCGGCGACGAAAACACGCGCGAATCCGTTACCAAAATCAATCGGACGACGCAAAACCGAACTGTCCTGCTTGGGCTTCACGAAGCACTACCTGGCCCTTGCTAAAATAATATGAATGTGTAAAAAACATCTCGGATATCAGTAAGGAAATAATAGAAAACAATTAAAAACCTTAACTGTTTTGCTCCTTTGCACCAATAATAGTGGGTCGTTCCTATAGGCTGTAGGATATTTCGTCGAATAACATTTGGTCGAATGACGTTTGGTCGAATGACATTTGGTCGAAAGTACATTTGGTCGAAAGGACATTTGGTCGAATGGACATTTGGTCGAATGGCTTTAGAACATATATTTTGGTCGAATGATGTTTAGTCGAACGTGAATTTGGTTGAATGCTTAGTTTGAATTGGTTTATTGAAAGATCATTTGGTAAAATTGATTATTGTTTTCTAAGATTTGCGAAGTTGATAAGATAACGTATTATTTAGAATAATCTGAAGCATTAACTGTTGTTGAATAAAAAATGGGTTTATGTAGTCTTATTTTTAAATTTCATAAATCTTTTTATTTGTAATTTGAGGTCGTGCCAAAATCTAGGATTTCAATGGTTATTTAAATGAACTTTTTAGTAGTTTTTTGTACATTGAGCTTAGTATCTCTAGTGAATTTATTTTTCTTTCAACATATCATCATTCTTTGAAAAACTGCTGAACAAGTTGTTTTATTACTCAACGATGTGAACATAATGTTTTCTTCATTGATTATTCTTTTGAAATGTAATCGTTCTTCGTAATGAAGATCAGCTCATCTGATGGAAGCATTCGGAGAGATTGCTTGAGATCTTTCTTTGAATTCCGGGTCTTGCAGCTCATGGATGTGGGTAAGATTTTTGAATGCAGAAAGCAGAATTAAAACGGCAGGAAAAAAATGCTTTTAGGAAAACCTTTATGGCGAAGTTAATGTTAGGTGTCGGTTGCTCTACTCATGGCCAATTGGATTATTGTGGCTTCCAGATTAATAGCATTCCTCAAGCAAATATATGACTTTGCTGACTGTGTTGATGTCCTCGGGTGAATAACAGAGTGTGCAGTAGAAGATTTGGATGCTTAACCCTCTAATACCCAAATTTTTGTTTTCGATCTAAATATTATTTTTCGTTATCTAGAATCATTCTAAACACGGTTTGGGCAATGATTTATTTTTCTTCGCAAATTTATGAATTTTGGTTTTTGATTTTTATTATTTTTATTTTTGAACATCCCTATCCTTTGCTATTTTTTCCTGAAGCCTCTTCTGGTTACTGATTTTTGACAATAATAAAAATTTGAGTTTTTACTATACTTTTGAAAATATGAATTTTTTAATTTTTTTCTGGAACATTTTTTATTTTCCGTGTAACTAACGGAAAAACAGATTTGAAATCATTTCAATACCATCAGGCTCTTCTTCTGTGATAGGTTGATCGTAGAAAGATATAAAGGGTACGATGTTTTATAATACACGTTAAATGAATCCCAGGCATTTGTAGGTTATATAAGAATACATTTTTTCAAACAATTTTCAATAATACAAAAAAGTTTCAAAAATCATAAAAAAACGTTTCTTATATGCGTGTTATGAGTCAAGGTTTAAGTCAAAAATAAGATCATTTTAATTTCCGAGCTACGAAAAAATACACAAAATCCCAAAGTGTACCCCGTCTAAAGGCGGGGTTGGGTATTAGAGGATTAAAAATGAAAATTGTGCTAATTCTATGAAGGCGAGTTTTTCTTTTTTTTTCTATCTTTATTAACGAGATTTTCTGCCCTGGATTAGTTTATAGATCAACGGTTTTACTTCCCTTTCGAAGGAAATCGTAACTGAAATTTTAAGCGACTATTTCGGGGATGGGATTCGATCCCAGGTTCTCGGCGTGAGAGGCATGTATTCTAACCACTACACCAGGTCCGTCCCCTGGAAGACGAGTTGACTGAGGTACCGAAGGTCGGCTTGATTCCATTTAAGATCAGCTCATCTCGAATTTCAGAACGTGCCTGAACGACAAAGCAGCATGAAACGTCAAAAATGTAAGAAGTTGATCAATATGTTGGAAGAGTGTCCATCAAAATGAATATCAAAATTTTATAGATTGTTGGTAAAATGGCTGATACTTTTTCAATTATTCAATCACTCTTGTATTAGCGATGGTATTCTCGACGGTAGTCAGACTAAACGTTAAACTTTATTTCCATACTATTTTGATTCCTTCCCACGAAATGTCGGTTCGACCAAATATTATATGCTTTCTGTTGTAACCAGGGATTGAATCTTGAGAAAATTGAGAGAATCTCTCACGTATCGCTCTCTGTAACTATCATAACATGCTGCACATTATGAGAGACTGTTTATCGTACACTGCTACAACTTTGATCAGATTGGGGGGATAGTAGTGCATGATAAAACCCCTCTAAACATGCTCCAAGCCTGGGGGACACTATTGCTATTGGAAGTTCGTGGAGTGATTATCGTGCCAGTAAAGCAAAACACCTATCCCCAACGGTAAACAAGCGAGAAAAATGGATTTTATCATCGCTCTCTCTTTGGGGCTCTCGCTCGCTGCTTCCATTTATCAGACTTGTTACACCTTGCGATATAATGACGATCGTGGACCGCAACAGATGGGATGTTTTTCTTTGCTTGCTTTGATCGTGCTTCATACTCAAATGAGAGCTAATTCTGCAATGCCTGGTTGTAACCAAACATTTTCGACCAAATGTCCATTCGACGAAATGTCCGTTCAACCAAATGTACTTTCGACCAAACGTCATTCGACTAAATGTCATTCGACCAAATGTCTTTCGACCAAATGTCATAGATTCGGGGCGGTCCAATAATTACGTAAGACGATTTTGGCTATTTTTCAATCCCCTTTCCCCCATGGAAAGATTTTTTGTATGAAAATTAAAAATAATTAGTATGGCGCGTAAAAAATCTCAAAACCCCCCCGCCACCCAAAACCCCTTACGTTATTAATGGACAACCAATAATAAAACTAATCCCGATCTTACAATTAACAATTCATTGGACCTGAAAATTCATTCGGCGGCTTTCCTCCTGTCCTATTCCTGTTAGTTACCTATTAGACCTTCCGGTTCATTAGAATTGTACGGTTTTCGTGGTGGTTCAAATACGTTAACTGCTATCAGTGAACTAGTGGATGACATCTATAAGGCTATGGATAAGCGGAAAGTAGCCGGAATCCTGTTTCTAGATCTAAAAAAAGCGTTCGATACGATTGATCACGGTATAAGGGGACCAGCAAACAGTTTGATAAAAAGCTATTTAACTGGAAGAAGACAATACGTTCTACTACAAAATTGTGCCAGTAGTAACAGAAATCTGTCAGTAGGAGTACCACAGGGCAGCAATTTGGGCCCACTTCTATTCCTATTGTACATCAACGACTTGCCGCATCTTCCCTTACACGGAAAACCTCGTTTATTTGCGGACGACACCTCTATCTTGTACATATGTAACGAAGCTGACCAAATCATCAATTTCATGAAACAAGATCTGGAGAAGCTCACAAAATTCTTTTCTGAAAATTTGCTTTCTTTGAACCTGAACAAAACGAAATATGTTTTGTTTCACTTACCATTACGAAAAATATCGAACTGGTGGTGAATTGCACTAAAATTGATGAAGTCAATTGTTACAAACATCTGGGCATAACACTCGATTCTTCATTGTCCTGGAGTAATCACATCGCCATACTACAAAAAGATGTCAGTACAACATGTGGAGTATTATGGAAGATATCTAAATTTGTACCATCAAAACAACTGTTGCTACTGTATCATGCTTTCATACAATCTAAAATCTGCTATCTTGTCTCAGTATGGGGCGCAGCTAGCAAAACGAAGTTGAAGATAATCCAAACCATACAAAATCGTTGTCTGATGGTCATTTATAGAAAACCAATTGCTGCTTTACGAGATCTGCAAACTCTAATTCAATTGCAGAATCTGTTACATAATCCGTTAGCACTACACAACCAAAAGTTTCCACGCACTTCTCACCGTTACGAAACTAGGAATCCTCCGGCCTTAGTTATAAGCCGTTCAAATACTGAATTTGGGAAAAAAATCTTATAGTCACTATGGTAAATCAAGGTACAATGCCTTGCCAATACATATAAGGGCTGAGATAAACCCACTTCTATTCAAACACCGTGTAATTGCATGGATTAGATCACAGCTTTCAAACTTTATATTGTAAATCTATGAGTCCAGTGTATCACTCGTAAACTGCCATCAATGCTCCCTTCAAAGAGTTAAGGCTCACTGGGAGCAAAAAGCCGTAGTTTCACTAAATACTAATGCTGTAAATACGATTTTTTATCTCTTCCGCCTCCTACCGCAACGCCACCCTATACTGCCACCCGCTGCTGCCGCCTACCACCGCCACCCACCCCAACAACGCCACCCTCCGCCATTCAACGTTCTCCATCAACTGTAATACGTTATTGAACTAATTGAGAAAAAATGTAAAACATGTATTTAATGAAAAGATGAGAGGTTTTGTGCCTTTTGGAGGAACAAAACTTGAAAAAAGTTTACCTCCAGGGGGTTTTCCTACTCCTTAATAATAATAAAAAAAATGTCGGACGTTTTCAGTCTAACGGCAGACGTCCTGACGGCATTCGGCCTAGCGGGATTGAATCGTGACACAGTAGCTTAATTGATGAAGCACTCGTTGTAGGCTCGAATCCACCTGGATTTTTGTTCACAATTTATCCATCTTTAACACGCTTATTGATCTAATTAATTTGATAAAGGATGGAAACGTACAAAGAAGCTAAACAAGTACCACATTTAGGGAAATTTAAAATATGGACCACTTCCTGAGGTCTGCACAGGATTAATTCTGTATCTATGTATTTGTGGAGCATTTTTCCATTAAGAATGTGACGTTTCAAGATTTCATTTCAGTAGTTTTTAATAGGGTCCTAAAATGTTTGATAAAATCTTCCTTCTTATCAATAATACAATAAATCACGTAATTGTTTATACATTGTCAACATTTGCCGCTTAAATAACGGCTGTATCAAGTTTACACATAAATTTTAAAATCGAGTCCATGTATGAATATTGCCACTTTTGATCATGTTTGATGTTCACTAGTCGGCAAAAATGCCACTGGGGCTTTCCTTTTTAACACTGGGGTTGTTCCTATCTAATATTTTGGAGGGGACACGGAAAACAGAATACAATCACAATTTGAGTTTAAACACGGGGTATGAAAAATTCACGAAAATAAAAAAAATGGGCTTGACCAATAAAAACCATTTGAATGTGTTTTTGCCCAAAACTTAAGAGTTGGTACTTAAATTGAAACAGGCCTTTAGGACCCTATTAAGTCCGATTTTGCCCACTGTGGCAAAGTTCTATATACAGTCAACTCTCCCTTACTCGATATTGAAGGGACCATCAAGTTAGGGAGGCATCGAGTTATAGAACACAAAACCAGTGCAAATGCGATCCAAGGGACCATCGAGGTAGCAATGAAAATCAGCTTTTACTATGGTTCTCTAACTCGATATCGAGATACGGTATATCGAGTAAGGAAGAGTTAACTGTATTTAGCTTTAAAAACTTTTTGCGGTTCTTTTTACATAAAGAAAACTTTACAACTAATCAATTAAACATTTAATCGGCAAGTGTAAGTTACCATAGATTTGTGTCACAATGCTGCATATCTCGAAAACAAAATTATATAATAAGCCGCACCCTAATATTACGCATCCATTAAAATGCAATCCGATCCTATTGCCGGAGAGCTTTTGTAATCATCCCATCGCTCTTGTCTTTATTTATTTTCTACCCCGCTGTGCTGCCGCCTGCCCAAACAGAGATTTAGACGGTAATCAGATCCAGGAGATCCACGAGAGAGCCATTCAAATCAAGACTGATGAATTGTAAGTATTTTTTTGTTTTTCTGTTGTGTGTTTAAACAACTTACATAGCCTTAAGGCTTGTTATGGGTGGACAAGCGATTTTTTTCTTTTTCAATTAAGGACAAAATGGTTTTGCTGAGAATTTTCCTTGCGGCAATGGCAATTAATTGTTTTCATTGAGGTTTTCTGAAAACTAAATACTATGGTTACATGGAAATTTTCTGTGTTGACGAAGCTGATGTACACTCTATGGCTGCTTCAACATTCTCTAGTCTTCAAGTTTAAAGAGCCATTTGATGGATTTACTCAATTGCATTTGCTTCTATGTTAGGATAACAGTTTTTCTTCTATGCCAATCGATGATATTGATGACATTGATGGAATTTATTTGATTTCATACAAGCAAACCGTACTATGTTAAGTCAAACATTCCTTTGACTCCATTTCATTCGAATGATTCCTTCGAGAAATGTTAGTAATACATTTATTGATGTAAAAGGTAGAAGTAGAATTTATAGCATCGCAGCACTACAGCCAGAGAACCTAAAATAAAGCCCATATCGAAAGGAATGTCACAAAAAGGATGGAACAACCCATTTCAAAATCGGCATAATCCGTACAACATTCCCAAAACTTGCGTCGGACGTCAAGCAGGGATTTGAAACAGGGAGAACATTTTGTCACTTGTCGAACCTGTATCACTTTGCTCGGGACTAATAAGATTAGCGACAAGCGTAACGCAGTTCTTGCTGATTTATAGCATTTATACATCGGGCTTAGTGCAGAGTTGACAGCCTCACATCTCAACCTTTGAACATTCGCACGAGAGTTACTCGTTTTTCATACAAAATCGTTCACATATTCTCATGCTATGTAAATTAAACGAAGATTACTTTAAACAAAATTAAAAAAAGTCTTTTCAATGAAAATATATTCAAATGCAATATAGAGCAATAGGAGCAAAATACTGAACATTAAATTATTATAGTGATTTACAGCAGGACTTCAATAAACCAGCTTTTTCCAATATTATGTTTTCTAGAAGCTCTTATTGGGATTCTTAAACCTCTGTTCAGTAATATTTAAATAAAATTTGAATTGAGAAAATAAAACAATGCACCAGATTTGTTAAGATGTTTCCTTGGAATTGACAAATTTTGATAAATATTTTTTGAACTAGCCGCCCGTGAATTACACCAGAATTAAGAGATACTGTCAATGTATTTTAAAGCATCAATTTCAGTACTAGTTTTAATTATTTATGATGCGTGGTTTACGGCTAACCAGCCGAGTGGAAGTTTAACAACTGCCAAAAAACTAAACATTACATATACTTTGCAATTGGATTTCATGGACAAATTGATGTGAAGTTTTGCGAAAAAGTTACATGTCTTCTCGGTGAGAATCGAACTCACGACTCACTGATCTCTAGTTAGGGCGCGTTACCCCTACGCCATGAGAGGACTCATGGACGCAGAAGTTAACCTGAATTCGATTTCAGCTCAATAATCAAGTGGTTCTTTTTCGCAAAGTGCACCTCTTTCGGAAGAATTAGATGCTCATCCAAACACAACGCTCTCTATTTATATCCAATGCCTAGCCCGAGAGCGCATTATTTTTTAGGTATTGAAATAACACACACACTCATGTTCCGTAACCGGTCGTTTGAGAACGTCGCGACCCATTGGAAGCCCACACAATAGAAATCTCAGCCATCACAGTTGATGGCTACCCGAGCAGAAGAAAATAACTACTGACTACCAAATTGAGGTATTCCATACCAGATAATTTCCAATACTTACAACCTTAATGAGGTATGAATGAGCCCTGCATAAGAGGTAAAATACCTCAAATAATACCTTCTGCATATTCTACAAATACCAAGCTGATAATTAGATCAGGTATTGAAATACCTAAATAATATTTGACGGGTTTTTATATAAAAGTGGTTTTTTCAATACTTTATTTATTTATTTATTTATTTCGTCAATCATTTGTAGACTACATAGTTACATAGTTTCTTTTATTCTAAGATTTCCTAGTGAGTTAAAATATGATTTCAATTTGGTCCGGGGCATACTAAGATCAATCATTTCACAGTGCTCATTGTAAACAGACATCATTTGATTTAGAGGACTAAATTTGGCGTAGTTTGTACGATAACGATCTAAAGTAAACAAATTTCTGTGACGCAATTGTCGATAAGGAGCATTAAAGTTTAATTTAGATAATAGCTTTGTTGAGTCAATACGTTGGGAAACGATATCATTAACAAATGCGACCATGGCATATTCTTGTCGCTGTTTTAATGTCTGAATTTTTATCAACATGCATCGTGCTTTATATGACGGAAGAGGAAATACAGTCCATCCTAATTTGCGGAGTGCGTATAGTAAAAACTGCTTTTGAATCGACTCTATTCGTTCTTCATGTGATTTCAAATATGGGGACCAGACAACACTACAATACTATAATATGAATCTCACATAAGCAACGTAAAGGGTTTTGATCGTATAAGGGTCTTGAAAATGATATCCGAAACGTTTTATGAAGTTAAGCATATTGCCCGCTTTATGAGTTATTGTGTTGTAATGTTCAACGAACGTTAATTTGGAATCCAAAATTACTCCTAGATCTCTAATTTTATCACATTTTTTAACTTGTTGGTTTCCTAACCTTATTGTTAAATTCGGAGTGTTTCGTTTTCTGCTATAAGTTATTAGAATACATTTTTCAACATTCAAATTCAATAAACTTTTAAAACACCAGGTATTAAATAAAAGTATTTCATTATGGAATGTTTCATAATCGTCGTCTTTCATGATTTCTATAAACAATTTCATGTCATCTGCATATATAAGAATCCGTATTTTTTTTAAGAAGAAAAGATACGTCGTTAACATATAAAATAAAAAGGAGAGGTCCTAAGTGGGAGCCTTGAGGAACACCTGATGTGACTTGAATTGGTTTGGATTTTTTGTCATTAAATCTTACTATTTGCTGCCGGTCAGTTAGATATGATTCAATCCATTTGAGAAGCTTTTTATCGATACCTATTTTACTCAGTTTGAAAATTAACATTGAAATGTCAAGTCTATCAAATGCTTTACTAAAATCAGTGTAGAGAGCCTCTACGTGGCTACCTTTATCCATTGCCATTATGGAATAATCAACAAACTCCAGGAGGTTTGTAGTAGTTGAACGGCCTTTAAAGAAGCCATGTTGTGAATTAGTTATTCTGTGTTTAATTTGACCAAAAATACATTTGTTAATAATTGATTCGAACAGTTTTGGAATGCATGAAATGATGGCAATCCCACGATAGTTCCTGATATCAGATTTTTTGCCTGATTTGTAAATACCAAGAAAGACTTTTTCCATTCCTTTGGAAATTCACCAGATTCAAGTGACATATTGAAAAGCCAGAATAGTGGAGATGTAAGTTCTACCGCTAAATTTTTTATAAATACTGGTTGAATTCCATCTGGCCCTGATCCTTTAGTAGCATCTAAATCATTCAGACCTGTCGTAATGTCTTGAACATGAATTTGATTTACTCCAACATCCCTTGAAATCTCTGGAAGGTATGAAAAATATCCAAAATCACGATCATTATCAGTGAAGTTCGTGTAAGTTTCTTGAAAAAAAGTTGCAAAAAGGTTACAAATATATTCTGAGTTATTTCCTTCTTTGTCGTCTAATGTAATTTTTGATGGGAAATTGTTTGAATTAATCTTTGATTTGACATAGTTGAAGAAATTCTTTGGACATGACTTGACTTCATTTTCGGTTTTTATGTTATAATCTGTAAGTGCATTAGAAGTAGTTAAATTTAGTTGATCACAAATACTCAGATACTTTTCTAAATTTGCTTGACTATTATGTGCCTTGTAGGTTTTGTGTGCTTTTTGTTTGCGATTTTTCAAATTAATGATTTGCTTATTGAACCAGACTGGATTTTTTGAACCAAAACCTAGTCTTTTACGTTTGAGTGGAACTTCCTCCTGAATTACCTCCGACAATATTTTGTAGAAGTTTTGTACGGCACTTTCAATATTTACTTCTTCTTTCAGATTGGATTGCCAGTTTACTCTATTTATTTTGTACCTTATATTGCCATAATTAGCCATATTGTAATCAAATACATACTCATAACTACAGTCGTGGGGATTAAGGTTACTGTGTACAAATATGGAATATTCGATCGAACGCTTCATTTTTCCATAACGGAGAAACAGATTCTACAACACAAAAATCCTCACATATATTCGTTAGAAGTAAATCTAAGAAACAATTCTGTTGGTTTTTGACATGATTAATTTGGTTGAGTCCTAGGAATGCAATTTTCTCAAATATAAATTGTAATGTTTCATTTTCAGCAACAACTGGAAGAAGAATGCTCTCATTATCATAATCTGGAATAAAATCTACATTTCGTTGATTGAAATCACCATAAATATGAATTTTATATTCAGGAGGAAAGTATGAAACGGTTTCTTCGGCTGCTTTAAAGAACACTTCATACGTTGACTTAGTAGCTCGATCAGGAGGAAAGTAAACTGACGCGAATATATGGGTCTCTCCAATGATCTCTGTTTTTACCCAAACGTGCTCAAAATCCTTAAATTTTGGTGAAGCAATAAGCTCAGAATTGAATTTTGAAGAAATTGCAACTAGAACTCCACCACCTGACTTCCTTTGGGTTAAAACTAAATCCCGATCATTTCTAAATACATTATAGTTGCTACCAAATAATAGTTCAATACCTCCAGCTGTCCTCAATAGCTATCGAATACCAAAATGAAGTATTTTTAATTGTTTTAAACATTTTTTTCAAATACCAAAATGAGGTATTGATAACTGAACAATACCTAATTGTGGTATGATACCAAAATAAGGTATGCATAAGTTATTGCGAGTTATTTTTTCCTCCTCGGGTAGCGTGGTGTGTTATTTCAATACCTAAAAAATAATGCGGTCTCGGACTAGGCATTGGATAAAAGGATCACGTGATTATTGAGCTGAAATCGAATTCAGGTTAACGTCTGCGTCCATGAGTCCTCTAATGGCGTAAGGGTAACGCGCCCTAACTAGAGATCAGGAAGTCGTGTGTTCGATTCTCACCGAGAAGACGTGTAACTTTTTCGCAAAACTTCACATCAATTTGGCCATTTAATCCAATTGCAAAGTATATGTAATGTTTAGTCTTTCGGTAGTTATCAATTTTAGATTTTTCAAAAGAATTGTTTCAAATTTCCTCTAAGATTTACTTGAGATATTTCTCCTGGTATTGTTTCTGGAACTCAGCCACACATTTTTTCAATAATTCCAACAAAGATTCTATTAGACAAACAGTTTTGGACAAAACATTTGCAACTTTTTCGATTTTCAAAAGCAGTAACGGTTTGACTAAAGTGAATTTTTTGATGATTTTTTTTATAAATTACATAACTGAACATATTGAAGGAATAGTTCCATTGTATCTTCAGCAAAATTGTAGATTTTACCGAGATGAACAAGTTTTCTGAAGACAGCTTATGTGGTGGGTCTTCCAGATTTTGAGATATATAGTTTTGAATTATTTGTCGAAAATTACACTTAAGTCAAATCGTTATTACTTAAAAACTCGTGATTGGAAAAATTATTCAAAAATATATGTTAAAATTCAAGTTATATTTGATGTTCTGTGAAAATTTCATTCGAATCGGTCCATAAATAACTGAGATCTAGCTAACCAAAGTTGGTCATTTTATATGCAAAATCGAAAAAGTTGCAAATGTTTGTCCAATTCTGTATCTGTTTCTCTTCATTATAACAAAACCATTTTGCTCTAAATCGTGAAATAGTTCAATTGTAATCCCGCTTCCCGTTGTTGTTGATTTCATTTCTATCTTTCGCAGAATTTTAGATAATAATGCACTCACCGACATCCATGGTGCCGCTTTCTTCGGTTCACAGGTAGCTAAACTGTAAGTATCCTGCAACGTTCATTAGACTCCCCTTTCATTCTGACTGTAATCCTTATTATCGGCTTTCACCTATAACATTTGTATCTCTATTTTCACCGAACGCCAATCCGGGAAACGACTAAGCAGCAGTCTGAAGCTCAACTTCAAACTGAAACACATCCACCCATCCGCCTTCGTTGGAATGCGAAACATCAGAGAGTTGTGAGTGTGTCGATTATGGTGGCCCATAATGATCAAACTAAGAAAAATCTGACGTTACATCCCTCAAAAATGTTCATTTGGATCCCCAGAAGCAATTTTAGCAAAATCCGTCAACTCTAAGGGGTCGTGAAAAGAGGCTTGAAGTTTGTATGAAGAAAATCAAACAATTTTGTTTAGATATTACCTAAATATAGAGGGAGATCCCGCAGTGCCGGACAGCACCCAATACCGGACGCCTTCTAAAAATTGAGAAAATATGGTCCAAACATGATGGTGTATTGAAAGAGAATAAGCTATTATAGAGAGGAATAGTTGCGTAGAATAACATATTCTTGAAATATGCACGCATTTTTTGGATGAACAGAGATGTATGAAAACCAATAGAAAGTTAACGTGTCGCCTTAAATTTGAAGTTATTCAATAATGACTTTGAATATGAAAAAATAATTTTGATCTTGCAGGAATAATAGAAAATCATCATAATTCAAAAGTGAGAATGTATTTTGTACCATATTTGAACTAAATATAGTCAATCTACAATTTTGGTTAAGCGGCTCCTATCCCTCGATTTCGGACAGCTGCATTTGTTACATATTTTTGTAATTTTTACACCAATGTTATCATATATATTCATTTTTCAAGGATTTTATTGATCATGGTATCAATCATGCAATAAAAATAGCAAGAATGAAAATTCAGAACAACACTTAAAATGTATTATTTTTCATAATATATGAAAGAGGTTTTTTGATGAACCACTTGCACACTAAGTAAAACTTCAATTACTCTTGTGAATGTTGTAAATTCAATGAATTGGCAGTAAAATACTAATCCTAGAGTAAAAACATTCGATGGTGTACAAGTTTACAGATTTCGAGGCATTTCCAGATCGTGCCTGGTATTGGGTACCACCTCTTAATATGGGTCAATTCGACACTATAATTCATCATCAAAATGCATATTTATATTTTCAAATTTATTTTTGAATGCTACAAAAACGATAATTTTTATCATAAACTAGTGGTCCCGGCAAACTTCGTCTTGCCATCAAGTAGGCTGTTGAAAAACGCTATAGATCGTCTTATACAAAATGACAGTTCCGTGCACTCTCGTTTTTCCAACTTTCCCGGTAATTATCCTGGGAGTTTTATACACACAAACACGTCGGAACCCTTGACGAACAAAACGGAGGAAGAATCATTCAAATGCGTTGACCCGTTCGTAAGCCATTTCGTGACATACAAACACCAATCCATTCTTATTTATATAGATAGGCACAAAGTCCGTATAAAATAAAAAGTTTTTGAATTACGAATTTAGCGGCTTAGGTGTTTGGTACTGGGGAATCTCCCCCTCCATTTAAACAATGCAAATACTCAAGTTTAACAGTGTCTAGACGCCATGTTACTAGTTGGTGCAGTGGTAATACATAAAAATATAAAGTTCCCCCTCAATTTCTACCCACTATCATCCAACAGAAGGCCAAATCATTCCCCCACCGAAACGTTGGAAGTTAAATAACTATCCCGCTTTCACTACGTTTGACGTGACTGTGTTTATTTTTCTAAAAGTTAAAAAACAAAAATTAATTAAAATGTTTTAGGACATTTGTCATTTGGCTGATTCGGTATTACATTGAACATTCGTGCATACAATGATCGATAATATTGAGAACATCGTTACTTACTAAAATCTTGGCCATTGAAGCCCAATATAAAAGTCGAACATAATGAACCTTGATTTATTTAAAATTTAAAACACCTTGGATCGTGCAATATGCCTAACAGTAAGCAATTTCCTAAGAAAACTGCATTTTTAATAGTACCGTCATTAGGAGTGACATTGATTACTGGTACTTGATTTTCTTCATTCAAACTTCCAGATCGTTTAGCCTCCCTATAAAGTTGATGGATTCTGGGGATCCACATGAACAAATTAAGAGGGTGTAACTTAAGATTTTTACAGGTTGATTTTTCCACATAAAAATGGGTCACCTTAGTGACGATTCAAGAGTTAATACATTAATTCCCGTTTTATTCGGCAGGGACCTATCCGGAACGGCATTGGAAGCCATGCCGACTGAAGGCCTCAGCGAGCTGGAGGTTCTGCGGATTCAGAACACCCACTCGCTAAAAACCATCCCGTCGGTGTATAATTTCAAGGTTAGAACAAGTACCACTCAGCTACTGTGCGGACACCGTCAATTAAAACTTTCCCCATTGCTCTTCTATCCGTGGCTATCGTTTCAGAACCTGCAAACGGCGTACCTGACGCATTCGTTCCACTGTTGTGCGTTCCAATACCCGGCGAGGCATGACCCGGACGGCCATGAACAAGCCCTGCGACGATTCCATGAAGTCCAGAAAAAGTGCATCGCTAAAGGTTATTCCACACCGAACGTGAAAGTGGGAAGCTTCGCCGAACTGGCAACAGATGGGGTAAGTCCGGGCCGGATATACCTAAATGGCCAATGGGTATAAAACTTACTCCAATTTCGGTGGATAGATTCAGTCCGCTTAATTGATATTCGATGCGGGAGCGAAAGCTTCCTACGAAAAAATGTTGATGCTGCACTGTGGGCGGTTTCCATACAGTGTGGTGACTAAAAATATTTTAGGGATTCGATGTAAGGCTTTCAATTTCATAGCATAAATTTAGTGTTTTAATTGAAAAAGAGTGTTCTTGAATGGCTTAAGTAATCGAGTTCGTTTTCGCATGTCTCCGAAGTAATTTTACTTGTACATCAGCCTGTGTGTTTTAATGGATTTGAACATGGTTTGCGGCTACTTCAGACGAGGATGGATTTATCAACTGGTGAGCTCGTTTCATGCTATTGCTTAAAACGAATGAAATAACATACATTTCTCTCGTTTAGCCCTATTCAGCCGTATCGTTGAAAACAGTCGTCTTTGCAAGTCATTAGCTGAAAAGAAATCGATAATTGCAGTCATTGGCGTAGCTAGGATTTTTGTCAGTAGGAGGCGAAGAGCCTTAAGAATTATTTTTCATATTACTCGCCAAAATTACAATTTTTGACTCCTTATTTGTATGAATATATACATTAGAGTGGTTCAAAAAATCGTTTTTGCTCCACACTGCTCATTTGATTCTAGATCAAATTCTGAGTGTCTTCCAAAAATTTGAACTCATTTGGATGAAAACTGAGACTGCACAAGCCCTTTAAAGTTTATATGGAATTACTATGGTAAAAGAAAGCAAATCATTCAATCGGTCATAGTGTTTGCCCATGTGCTTTTGGGGATTAGATATTGTGAGATACATTCATCAACTTTGCCGAAGACCGTTTTTAAATCGGACGCCCCAGTAATTAGTTATTGATTTTTGAATGAGTTGTAAAACTTTGGCTATAATTATTGGGCTGTTCTGCAGGCATCACTGGATATATGCAGTAAAACATAGTAGCCATGATTTGTGCGTGCTATCTTTTGCGCCAGTGCAGCAATGTTGCCTGTTTAGAAGTTAAATGAGCACTGCTGAAGAATTTGTGACTGGATATAAATCAATATCTAATTACTGAGGCGTCCGATTTGAAAACGGTCTTCGGCAAAGTTGTAGCTGATGAATGTATCTCATAGTATCAATGTAGCTCTAGTCCCCAAGAGCGCATGGGCAAAAACTATGACCGATTGAATGATTTGCTTGATTTTCCCATAGTAATTCCCATATAAACTTTAAAGGGCTTGTGCAGTCTCAGTTTTCATCCAAATGAGCTCAAATTTTGGGAGGACACTCAGAATTTGATCTAGAATCGAATGAGCGGTGTGGAGCAAAAACAATTTTTTGAACCACTCTAATATACATATAATCTATTACAGATCAATGTCCAGACAACCTAAAAGTTTCCCACAAAATTTGCTAAAATATTATGAACAATTAATTTGAACTTGTTAATTCCGAACGTGAATAGTAGGTTTGAGCGCATTTTAATCAGCATTTTTTTCATTTCTAACGTTTTTTGCATTCAATGACCACGAAATTATAGATTTTATTGACTAACTAGTTGTCCCGGCAAACTTCGTCCTGCCATCAAGTAGGTTGTTGGAAAACGCTATGAATCGTCCCATACAAAATGACAATTCTGTTCACGCTCGTTTTTTTCCGACTTTCCCGGTGAATATCCTGGGATTTTCATACGCACAAACACGTCGGAACATTTGACAAACAAAACGCAAAAATAATCATTCAAATCCGTTGACCCGTTCGGAAGCCATTTCGTGACATACTAGCACCTTTCCGTTTTTATTTCAATAGATAATTTTTCGACTTTTGTCCACCTAATCGGCCATAGTGACGTTTGGCGGTGAAGTGCTTCTTGGTACGTTATGGATGCTATGCTGTGCTCTGCTCACGCATAATATCTATTTTGGGAAGGCGACGTTGGAGAAAAGTTTGCGGCGGCTGGATGGATGAAAATGATTGATCGATTCCTAATTATACCAATGAAATCATAGATGATAGGTCATTCTACTTGTTATGCTTTCGAATCTGGAGTATATGACACCAGAATTGCTGTGTATATTACGATTTGTTTCTCGTAGTGCAATATTTTACAACCCATATATGTTATTATATGTTTAAATGTAAATCATAATGACTTCCAAAAAGAGAAACAATCAAACGAATTTCAATCACTTCGCATTAGCATGCCAATTTGGTGCACGAACAATTTTGTTTAAACTATTGAAAGCTTATTTATTGGCACGACATTTTGTCCTGTAATGGGATCGATGATCCCTTTCCAAAGCTATTACAGAATATGACACATGTCACCCGAAAATGCTCGGTCATAAGCCTCTTTCACACCCAAATACTTTTGACTGCCGATGAAAAGTCCAATTAGCCTCGTCAGAGATTGAATTTGATGGTTATCCTTTGATGGTGTAAATAAATTTCAGTTCGGTAGAAACCTCCACATTGCGCGTGTTCTCAAGAGGTGCTTAAGCCAATTTCTACTATTCGGGACTCAAGTAAATTGGGGATTTACAAATGACTTCAAAAGCATTACCACACGCCAGACTTTCAATTAGGTCCCCAATGTCATTGCGATTGAGTCTTTGAAACGAATTTATTTCAGGTTGACAGCATGGCGTGCTTTTCGCGTTCCGCAAACATACGCTTGTTAAACACATCAAACCGTACCACTTGGGAAAGTAAGGCATCCAAAGCAGTAAAGCTCAAGGCAGAAAATTCCACTCAGAGGTGTTTATGCTGATGTATTTCTAGCAGGTGGTGGTACTTTAAAAGCAGTTGTCAAACACACATGTCGATTGCGGTACCGGCCTACTTTTGATTCCAGGGGCTACTTTGGACACTCACCTTTTGTATTTATTAGCAGCGTAAATATTAATCTGAGCAATTTTGTGTCTTCAGCACTTTTATTAACCAATATATGCTCTACCACTAGGCATGATTTTTTCTTGGAACAACATCAACAATAACAGAATAAACAAGAAAACATTTAAAAAAAGCCCGAATAAATATTCACAAGGTATAAAACATTGGCTATACAAACATTGTTTGAATTTTACCCATGTCGTTGAAACTTATTGGGAGCATCACAAAACTATCGAATCGTCATGTTTCATGAAAATCTTGTGATTTGTTTTGCTTAAAATTATTGTTTTATTAAAATAATTGATCAAAGGTCTTATTTTTGTGACTTTGATTTTATTACAATGTTTTGGTTTGTGTATTTTACAACATAAAAAAAATAAAATCAATGTTTGTAAAAGTGAATAGACATAAAACACACATATTTCAATACGTACCAATGTCAAATTCACAACATAATCTCTAAAAAACTATATTTCGTCATATTTTACATGAATTTGTAGTACAGAACAGTTGCATCCTTCAAATGCTTAAATTAAACTACTCTTAAGCCAGCTCTAAACGGCCAAAAAGCTAAAAGCATATTGCAAAAGCAAACTTACTTCTTTACGATCTTGCTAAACTTTACTTCATAGATTGCGTTTTTAATGAAAATTACTTACTGGTATTAAATTAGTTACCGGTATTAATGTGATCCTTCAACATATCGTTCATATAACAGTAAGAATAGAAAAAAAGAGTTTTTGTACATAACTCATTTATCATCGCAGTACCTAGTAGTTACGTCGTTCGTTTATGTCAACTTGAAAAACGCGCATTCGTTATCCATAGTTCCATTTAAGAGGAAGTTGAAATTTTAAATGTCATACTGCAAACTGAGAATAGTTAATGGCATGTTTCGTTGAAATTTGTTATACCGTAAAATGGGGTGTTAAGGACTCGTGGGGTTTCAAGAGATTGAACTTCTCAATCAAGTTCGACAAATCACAGAAACGTGGAAAATCGATATATAAGTCATCTGAAATGCTCGATTTGTTCGGAGGATTGTGAGCTGCATTATGTAATAGGAGTTATCTATTAATATGAAGTATTGTGGTTGCTAGATATTGAAAACTTTTAAAAACATTTTTGTTCGAATTTTATGGGCTAAATACATTCATCTACAAAACCAAGATATATATTTGAGAAAAATTCGCGAGTAACGTAGAAGAGAAGTAAATTTAATTGAGATCATAGTCCAGACAAAAACTTCTTAAAATTATATCTGGGTTTCGATTTTTAGAAACTTTTATGCAAAAAGTCTCGTTTTGAAAATAAGTGGGGTGTTAAGGGTTTATCTATTCTAACTTTTCTAAGTTACTAAACCCATTTGATTTATGCCGATATGTATTTCAATATAGCTTTGGATTGTTCCGTGAAGTTAACCTGCATGGAAAGTTAAGGGATCTATTTCGTAAGTCACTGAATATCACCAGAAAAGACTTATCTCAAAATTTGGTAAAATTGTTAGGAAAATGTAGATTAAAACTGAATTGGGGATACGACTGTGATAATTATGTTCTAGGTTATGGCTTTCAATCTATTACGCTCAAAAACGGATTTTAAGTTTTCATGTCCAAAACGTCGGATGAAAACTTAAAATCCGTTTTGAGCATAATAGATTAAAGCCATAACTTAAAAGATAAAAACTGATTAATGTGAATATGAGGTTTTCATGATAGTATTTTCAAAAGCTGTTTCATCGCATTGGTGAAAAGTTCGGAAATAGGAATGGTTATCTTATATGAGATGGTTTTGGAGCTATTTATTATTTTAAGCACTACCTACGTCCTAGATAAACAATAATAATATAAGGTTATTTCCGATCTCTTTTTGGAAAACTTTTAAGGCTTGGTGGTCATGTGTTAAGTGTAGTCGAGCATTGAGTACATTGTAGTATAGTGTGCGCGATTTTCGCTTAATATTGGAAACTTTTCGTTAGGATTTTTTTCCGATTATGCCATTGGGTGTTACATGCAAATCCGTTATTTGGTGTGGTGCTTTATTTAAAAGGCAAAATGGACACTTACTCTATTCAAACTGAAAGCTTGTTGAAATTATCCTTTTTTTGACAAGTCATGACAAGGTTGCTCTGCACTATTCTAGGATACGAATACTGCATATAAGTATACAAATCCTTTCAAGACGGTTGACAGCTATACCCTTGAAAAAGGCCCAATAAAAGAGCCGAAACGTCGGGCAAAGCAAAACATACCGTTTTGATTTTTTCCCATGACTGAGAAAGCCAAATAAACGTAATTTAAATAATATTTTTTTGCTGTTGGCAAAGTATAGTTTTATTTACAAATTCCTTAACACGCCTTTTTGCATTTTCGTCAAAAATCACACATTTCATTCTGCCATAGGATAATCTTCATTGTAATTGGCTCTTGAAATACACGCCGGGAGAATGGTAGGACTGTATTTTGTTCAATTATTGACATACTAGAAGTTGCTCGAAAATTCGGTAGAATTTATTTTTTCATCCCTTAACACCCCATTTTACGGTATATGCGTAATTGATTCTAGCTTTGCAATTTTCTACATTAAATTTATCAATAAAAAACGTTCCATAACATCACAGTGGACGACAATCTATTTAATCAGTTTGAAAGCTATAAGGAAAAATCATTTCATTAGCAAATTGTGAAAATGTCCAAAGTAGCCCCTTTTTTGTCTTGAAGGACACACTTTTTTCGCTATTCAAGCATTTTTGTTATTTCTTAATGGATTTGCCTCATATTTTGCACATTTGTTACGTACATATACAACTTAAATATAGGCAAAAATTATCAACATCTATCCATAATTCTAAGAGTTACAAATCCTCAAAGTTAGAGAATGTGGAAATAATGTCAAAAGAAGCCCCGTTTGACGGTACGTAGAGTGGCGTACAAGCATATCTTCCATATAAGCGTGTCGATTCCAACCGACTCCATCTATTCGATTAGGTCAAATGTCATAAGGCAGAATTTTATTTTGCCTCAGTAGTTGCATGAATGAATTCGTTTCAATGAAAAACAGCGTCTCCCTAATGGACTTAATGAATATAGTTACTGCCCAGCAATCCCTACCTCCTCGTGGTACTGGCCGAGATACGAGTAACCTTGGGAAAGATCGGGTAACCAACCCCGGTGGGAACTTTACTGTAAAAAAAACAAACAAGGAATAGTCATCGAGAGAATACGCACCGTGACAATCGGCGAAGACCACAGTGAAATAAAGGAACTAGTGAACTAGCATACTTGCCGATGTGCTGAAGGACCGAGAATTCAGCATCTTAGCGTTGCAGGAAATGTGTTGAAAGGAATCAATGATGCGAGCGTTTAGAGGTACCATACCATCTACCGGTGGCCGATCAATAAGAGATTGTGGAAGTTGAGGATCAAAGGCTGACTCTTCAACTTCATCATAATAATTCTGCACAGCCCTCACTCCGGAAGCACTGATGATGATAAAGACGCCTCTTACGCGCAGCTCGAACGCGAGTACGACAGCTGTCCAAGCCACGACGTCAAAATCATCATAGGATATCTCACCATCTGGTGATGGTTAAACTGCGCCCAAAACTCTCCGTGGACAACGTACGGTACTGACGGCCGCGGTATGACCTTGAGCGGCTTAAGCAACCGAATGTCTCAACTGCGCACCCCGGGACTGCATTACCGGAAGAGGATGAGCTGGATGAAGCCCCTTTTGAGGGTTGCTGGAGAACAGTGAAAGTAGCCATCAACGATGCAGCTGAGAACGACGTCGGGTACGTGGGACGAAGTCAACGGAACGACTGGTTCAACGAGGAATATAAGCTGATTTGGGAGGAGAAGAATGCAGCGCGGGTGGCCATACTGCAGCAAGGGATCCGGCAGAACGTGGAACGTTATAGACGAAAACGACAACAGCAGACTTGCCTCTCTCGGGAGAAAAAACGCCGAGGAGTGCGAAGAGATGAAACAGCTGTACTGGTCTCAAGAAACACTTAAGTTCTATCAGAAGCTCAACGCATCCCGCAATGGCTTCGTGCCGCGAGCCAAGATGTGCAGGGATAAGGATGGGAGCATCTCGACAGACGAACATGAGATAATCGCAAGATGGAAGCAGCACTTCGAGGAACACTTGAATGGCATTCAGAGCACATGTAATGAAGTTCGAGACAACGAAAATGCCTTTGTCAATACTGCGGACGATAGAAACCAACCAGCCTCCACTTTGGGGACGGTACACAAATTATGTCACGCTAAATTTTAACTTTTTTTCTTACACCATGTCCTGCCCAACGCACCCTTCCGACTATCGCCACCTTCTGGATGCTGGGTTCGCCGTAGAGCCTAGCGAGCTCGTGGTTCATTATCCGCCGCCACACACCGTTCTCCTGTATACTGCCAAAGATGGTTCTAAGCACTCTTCGTTCGAACACTCCAAGCGCTTGCAAGTCCTCGTCCAGCATGGTCTATGCTTCATGTCCATAGAGGACCACCGGTCTCATTAGCGTTTTGTACATGGTACATGTGGTGCGGGGGTGAATCTTTCTCGACCGCAGCTTCTACTGGAGCCCATAGTAGGCGCAACTTTCACTGATGATGCGTCTCCGTATTTCATGAGTAACGTTGTTATCAGCCGTTAACAAGGATCCGAGGTATACGAACTCATCAACCACCTCAAAAGTATCTCCGTCTATCGTAACACTGCTTCCAAGGCGGGCTCTGTCGCGCTCGGTTCTGCCTATCAGCATGTACTTTGTTTTTGACGCATCATGTTTCAGGCACGTACAGGTCTGCCACCGTTCCAAATGTTCTGCCGACAATATCCATATCATCCGCGAAGCAAACAAATTGGCTAGATCTTGTGAAAATCGTGCCTCGGTTATTGAACTCGGCTCTCCGCATGACACCTGCTAGCGCGATGTTGAACAGCAGGCACAAAAGTCCATCATCCTGTCGAAGTCCCCGGCGGGATTCGAACAAACTGGAATGTTCGCCCGAAATCTTCACGCTATTCTGCACACCGTCCATCGTTGCTCTTTTTAGTCTTGTGAGCTTCCCGAGAAAGCTGTACTCGTCCATGATTTTCCATAGCTCTTCACGGTCGATGCTATTATAAGCCGCTTCAAAATTAATGAATAGGAAACCAGTTTGATAACTTCCCACAAACTCATTTGCTATTGGTGTGAGACGACGGAAGATAATCTGGATAGCACTTTGTAGGCGGCATTCAGGATAGAGATCGCACGATAGTTTTCACATTCCAGTTTGTCGCCCTTCTCGTAGATGGGACATATGGCCCCTTGCTTCCACTCCTCCGGCAGCTGTTCCGTTTCCCAGATTCTGACAATCAGCCGGTGCAGACAGGCGGCCAACCACTCCGGGCCCATTTTGATGAGTTGACCAAGATTTGATCTATTGTAGTATATCCCGTGTCCTTTGTTTAGTGCATATCGTGTTACCTATTGAAAAGTGATAATGTATTCGGCTTTCTTACAGTTGTAATTCCTAACTTGATCGCAGGAAAGGATTCTAATTGAAAGGTTCCGCTATTTATACCCTTTGAAGAATGTGGTGAGTACACTCTCCACAGGCGCGACCCTTTATCAGTCAAAATCGGATCCCTTGATAAAGCCAAGAAATTACACCGATATTGTCCATGCATTAGAATCCTAGTCCTTATTTCTTCAAACTAAAGAACTAAATAAATAAAAAAATAGAAAACAAATTGTTGTATTCGACTCATTTTTTTCCTTGGCTCAATATCATTCTCGGTAACTGGGAAAACCGAGACTTATCACTTTCAACAAGGTTTACAAATGTAACAAGGACTAAAAAATGTTCCTTTGATTATTGTAATATCCTATTCTCTTCGTTTGAAGCAGTCAGGACTAGAGTTCACAGGTAGATCTTTACCCCATAACGCACCACGAAAAGGTGATCTAACCGCGTTATGGGTCCCGTAAAACGGGGTAACTTTGATAGTTTTTTTTGAAGAAAACTTGAATATTTATACATGCTGTTTAAAGGAATTGTAATTTACATTTTTAAAACAAGTACTGGCATCGTAGCTATCGATTGCAAATGATAGATTGCCAAAATATTTATTTTGAATGGATATATAATTCTTCATATAATCGAAAGTCGGCTTTCTGTTTTGGGGTAACTTTGATAGTCGAACAAAGCGTTGCATATCTCTAGGCGTTTAACGCTATATGGAAATTTCTGACTTCGATTACAAAAATGGTCCCAGTTTGTAAAAATGGTAAGAGATTTGATACTGAATTCATGTTCTACTACAACTAGGCTGTCCAGGGTAAGTGACGAACTCATTATGGCTTCATCAAATAGTGATCGTAGAACAGATTGTTTGTAAGCGTTTCAAAAATGCTAAAATCTCATAATTTTTTTTTTATATTTGCATATATATCCTCAAATGTACCGTTATCCGGGGGCAAATTGATCACTATTTCACAATTTTTTGTCATGTTATCCTTTAGAAATCAAATATTGTCAAAATTATTTCGGTAAAATCAGTACTTCCTTGATCTCTATCAGTTTATGTAATCGATTTTTTATGAAATTAAATTTAACATTTCATAAAATTAGTTTTAATATCAAAAATTGAAAATGACACATTGGGGTGAAATAGATCACTGTATATTAAAGCATATTTTAAAAAGTAAAATTTCCCTATCTACTAAATTTGGGTCTCCTAAATCTGAAAATGATGTCAAAATTCTTAAAACTCATGATGATATACATTTTATTGCAAAATTAAACTATGTAAATCTGCATAATACGCCTAAAAAATGTATGCCGTATCTAAAAATGTAATGTATGTAAAAAATGTATGCAATTTTCCTTGAAATAAGCACGTTATTCAACAATAAACGGTTTTATGAGCAAAAACTATTCTTGTAATGCTGTACGATTTCAAAAATGAGTTCAGCAGTTCACACTGAAGCTTACACAACATTTTTGATACTCAAAGTTTGCATGCAGTCTTAGCACCAGCGGATTGTTTAGTACCGTCATTTCCAACATTATTATTAACACCTTCAAAAAGTGTGAATATTTCTATGCAAAACCAGCCCTAATAAAAATGAAATAGTTTAAGGCGAAGTAGGCCGTCATTGAAATTTGTACGCGTCGTTGATGATTGTTGCTAATTCATCTCACAATTTCGAATCAAAGAAAATCAGTTGGTTTTGCACTGACAAAGCTGAAAAAGTATCAGCATACTTTATGCATGTTAGCGCGTACAGTGATACATTTTCAAGTCAATATAAACTATCAAGACTGAGTTTTATCACTTTGAAATGCAAGCTGAAAAGTCATCATTGTTGCCAAAACGAATGACGGGCTACTTAGCCTTAATATCATCATTTGACATCTATAAACTAGAAAACATGAAATGTCTGTGGAAGTATTAGGCATCCTTGAAAGGAAATGCTTTTTGATACCGACCTGATCAAATTCACCCCAGTGATCAATTTGCCCCCGGTTTATGGTACTTGATTCCTACGAAAATAGCTTTGACGTGAAGTGTCATACCAATACTCTTTACTTTTGCATTCGTTTTGCTTAACTGATTAACAGAAACTTTGTTATTTCGTTTATTATGTTGTGAGTCTCGCACTATCAAAGTTACCCGCATTATCAAAGCTACCCCGTTTTACGGTCCTTACAAGTGGCCTTGTTGTTCTTGAGCAGGTTGATGGCATCCTTAGCTTCCCTCAATGTGGCGAAAGGTTGGTTTTCTTCATCCGCCGTGCTGACGTAGTCACTTCCTCCGCTGTCGTGACCCTCTGCGCCTGTATTCTCCGTGTCATTCAGGTGTTCATCGTAGTGCTGCTTCCACATTTCAATCACCTCACGTCCGTCCATCAAGATGCTTCCGTCCTTATTTCTACACATTTCGGCTCGCGACACGAAGCCTTTTTGGGATGCGTTAAGCTTCTAGTAGAACTTTCGCGTTTCTTGTGAACGGTGCATCTGTTCCATTTCTTCACATTCCGCTTCTTGCAGGTGGCGCTTTTTGTCCCGGAATGGGTTTGCTGCTTTCGTTTTCTTTTATATAGCTCCACGTTTTGTCGCGTTCCTTGCTGCAGCATTGCAGCCCGCGCTGCATCCTTCTCCTCCAAAACCTGCTCGCATTCTTCGTCGAGCTAATCGTTGCATGTCCTCCTTTCCACGTACCTGACGATGCTCTTGGCTGCGTTGTTGATGGCTGCTTTTATGTTGGCCCAGCAGTCCTCAAGAGGGGCTTCGTCAAGCTCGCCCTCTTCCGGCAACTCTACCTCGAGATGTTGCGCGTATGTGGCGGCGACGTTCGGTTGGGCTAGTCGCGCTAGGTTATACCGGGGCGACGAATATTTTTGGGCGCAGTTTCACCATCACTAGATAGTGATCAGAGTCAATAGGTTCTGACGTCGGTTACATCGAAGAAGTGCCTTCCATCGATCAAAACGTGGTCGATTTGTGATTCCATCTGCTGCGGTGATCTCCAGGTGTATCGGTATGGAAGGCTGTGCTGAAAGTATGTGCTACGAATGGCCATGTTCTTGGAGGCGGCAAAATCTATCAGTCGCAGGCCGTTCTCGTTTGACATCCGCTAGGCGCTGAACTTTCCAATCGTCGGTCTGAACTCCTCCTCTTGGCCAACCTGAGCGTTCAAATCTCCTATGATGATCTTGACGTCGTGGCTTGGGCAGCGATCGTACTCGTGAACATCGAACCTGCCCAGCACACTTCCTGCAGCGCTATGATGTCGAAACCGCGGATCTTCTGTATATATGAGAGAATGCGTGTGCTTCCGATTAAGTTGAGAGATTTGCAGTTCCACGTACCGAGTTTCCAATCGCTGGTCCATTTTTGTCACTGTGGTCTTTGTCAATTGTTCTGGTCCATATTCTCTCCTTGACGTGCCTGTGCTGGTGTATTTTTACGGTTGGTGGCTTGCAGGGCCTGACACCAACCTCCTAGATTTCCGGAGGACCATTCCTCCTAAATGTTCGGAGGGCCATAGTGCGCAGTTTAGCTTAGAGACCTTCTCTGGCACTCGGACGATGATCAGCCACCCCTTACATAGTGAACAGCCGCTGTTGTGAGCCGCTCCTAACATGGAGTACAGACACTTCAGGTTTGCAGAAGCAAACACCCCTTCCCTGTCATCATACGACCAAAGCTCCCACCGGGGTTGGTTACCCGATCTTCCCCAAGGTTGCTCGTACCCCGGCCAGTACCACGAGGAGGTAGGGATAAGAATAACCCTTGGCATTAGTTTTCGACCAACTGGCTCGTCGGTCCGCTTCTCCAACATCCGACTAAATTCTTCGAGCGTCCATCTTGGAGGCGCATAGCAGCTGCAAAATAGATTCCGTTGATTTTGGCGAGTCATAAACTGGCGTAGATGCAGGGTAATATCCGGGTTGTTTTATGTGCAGCTGACCTGGCAATACTGGAGTAGCAACCAACGGGTGGCCAGTCACGTGAATGAATATCTAAAATTTACCAAACATGATCTTTTCGCAAACTGTTTAGCTAGCTGACGTACGATGGGTTCATCAATTTTTGTAAACCGAAACGATCCTCCTTTAGTTTAAGCATATACCAGCCATCAGTGAGTTAAAGTTGTAATTCATCCTAGTTTCAGCAAGAATTGCTCATATAAATGATGCCTAGTATTCAGCAGATTTTTCCACCCACTTCATACGACATTCGATGAATCGAAAACCATCGTTACAGCAGTCACCTTTGCTCGTCTTTTTTCTGTCTTTCACACTTCACAGTTTCACTCCGGAAACAGGCAGGGTTGCTATTGGAACAGATTTTCTTCGAGCATATATACTTACAGCTGAAGCACGTTTCTCTCTAAATCTGAACAGACACATAAAATTGCAGCTTTGGATCTTCTGGATGAATAAATGTTAATTCATATGATTTCATACAAACAAAAGCTATAATCTGAAGGTGAAATCATTATGTCACTCAGTACTCAAATCACAGCAGCATAAAGAAATATCATGAATTTCTGCTAAACGGTTAAGCAAAACGAATGCAACACAAAAAAAAATTATAAGTATGACACTTCATGTGAGAGCTGTTTTCATTTGAATCGAGAACATTTGAAGCTTTATATACGAATATTAAAAATTGACATGATTTTAGCATTATCGAAACACTTACAAGCGTTCTACGATCACTATTTAATGTAGTTTTGAATAATTGATCACTTATCATTGACAGCCTAGTTATCATAGAACTTGAATATGGTCTCAAATCTCTTGGAGAAAATCATTTTTACAAACTGGGATCAATTTTGAAATCTGAGCCAGAATTTTCCATATAACGTTGAACGATTTCAGGTATGCAATGCCCTATAAATGTTACTCCATTATCGAAATAACCCCAAAACAGAAAACCGACTTTCGATTATATGAAAAAAAATATATATTCATTCAAAATAAATCTTTTAGCAATCTATCATCTGCATCAATAGCTAGGATACCAGTACTTGTTATAAAAATATAAATTGTAATTTTTTAAAACAGAATGCATAAAATTTCAACTATTCTTCGAAAAAACTATCAAAGTCAGCTTGTTTTACGGTAACCATTTATGCAGATTCTAAGTGTTACATGCCGATTGCTCAGTTCAACCGTTAAGAGAAATCTCGACACATTGACGAAATGTGTCAAAACTCAAACACACTCTTTTCCTGGTGAGAAGGTTATACAAAACGCATCGATTGACGTTCTGTAGAAACTGTTGCCTATCGCATATGTTTTCTTATAAAAAGTATTTCGTTCAATATATTATGGGAGAAACTGCAATGATCAATTTTTCTTCATAAAAATAGGCTTTAAACTGTTACTGTCCACTGTAGTTAGATTCTACAATAAAATACAAGCAAAAATAATGGTGGAAACAGTATCCTAGGAAAGTTATTAGTGAAAGAAAATATCGATGATGGTGAAACGACCACTGAAGTTACACAATTATGATACTGAATGCGAGAATTTAATTTACCAAGAAAATAAACTAATAAGACCGGTAGTCCTCTACGGGCATGATACGTGGACAATGCTCGAATAGGACCTGCAAGCGCTAAGAGTTTTTGAACGACGTGTGCTTAGGACGATCTTCGGTGGAGTATGTGAAAACGGCATATGAAGGAGAAGAAGGAACCACGAGCTTGCGCAACTCCTCGGTGAACCCAGTATCCAGAAAGTCGCCAAAGATGGAAGGGTACGATGGGCGGGACACGTTGTGAAATCCGGCCGGTACAAGACGAAGGAGAGCACAACGAGCTAGGTGGTTTGACCAAGTGGAGCAGGATCTTGGAAGTGTGGGGCGATCGAGAAATTGTGGCGCAGGTTATGTCTTGAAGGACGTAGAGCCAGCAAAAGTAAAGTAAGAAAATAAACTAATCTTTTTGGAAGTATAAAATCAGGGCAGGCAATCGTCAGATTCGTCACAGTGCAAAGACAAAATAAAAAAACATCGTCATCCAGTATAAAAACTCTGGCAGGTTGTCGTCTCGTCATCTACGAAAGAATGCACGACAAACGTCAATCCAAAATCGTCAACGAACAACTTTGTCTTCATTCCGTTCGCTCCCCTTTCTCAAACGAAGGAGGCGTTTATTGTATATTCGCTTGCCATGCACAAAACGGCGAATGCCATCCCAGAATTCGTTGTATTGGCAATTCAACCCGTACTCCTCAAGTTTCAATAATAGTTCTGTTGGTAAGCGCGTGACGTTGACGATTCAGAGATCGTTTGTTCAATTCCCAACACGTTTTGTTTTTTGTTCTTTTTTTTGCAAAAAAAGGCTCATAATCTATCGACGCCACGGTTCATATTTTTAGTCAGCTCAGAGCTCCCGAACGAAGATTCGAGCGTAACGAAGGAGGCTTAGGGGGACATGGGGCAAGAAGGACACCCGGGGCAACAGTGCCACCTCTAATTTCACGTAGTTCAAATCAATTTTTTGATGTTTAACGCAGTATAAGAATAAACTGAGTACTAATTGAGGGTTGTGTAAATATTACAGTTAAAAATGTTTAGTACAAAAAATTAGAAAAATGTCTTTAACTCACCAATGCAAAAAATGTGAAATATTATAAGAATGTAAGACTGGAAAACAAGGTTTGACTCCCAATAAATACAATACATATTTGTTTTTCCGCACATTATTGATGATTTTCAATTGTTTAATATAGCTGTGAGAAAATTTTTTCGAAAAAGTTCTTTTGACATTAAGTTTTACATACAGTATGTCTTATGGGGCAAGAGGGACACCGCAATTTTCTCATATAAAATCACATGAACTTTTATTTTTCTAGTTTAATATTGCACTAAATCAATGCTTCCTACTAAATAAAATCAATACAAACCATCATGGATATTCAAAATGGTTTCTGAATTTTTTTTCTACTATTGTTATAGTCAAATAAGATGAGAACTAAATTAATTTCGTAAAATTACTTCTTAACTATAAGTCAACTTTTATCCCTCAGTTTTTATCTTTACTTACTCTAGAATTTATCGTTTAGGTGGAGAAATAATAATATACAAAATTTGTGGCATTTGCTCTGGTGGTCTTCTTGCCCCATACAAGTGGCACTCTTGCCCCGTGCCTCGTTGAAAAACATCATAAGAAGGGACATTTTCAAAAATCACAAATCATCATGTAAATCTTATATTTTTGAAATCTATCGATAACATCATTTAGAACAAGAGGTAAGCTTGCCCCTACACTGGAATAATCTTCAAAAATTGTGCTAATCAACCATGATTTGAATCTATATATCTTAAGGTGTCCTTCTTGCCCCCAGCCCCCCTATTTGTTCGTCATGACGCCGAGCCTTTGTGGCGGACCACTGCAGCAAATCGTCATCCAACGCTGGTTGAGTGACGATGACGATTCTTTTTTAAGTTTCGTCGACGACTTTTTCCATTTGACGGTGACGATTGTCTACCCTGTATAAAATACAACTCCACTAGTTCATTTAGTACCATTGTCTCCCGAACATATCACAGCAATAAAGGGAGCAAATTTCATGCATCGATGTCTTGAAGCTTTGTTCCAACCACGAGGGCGGATGTCGTGCATAGAAAAGTTCTTCGATTATGAAAAGTTCACCTTTTGTTGAGTGGTTCGATGGAGAATCATGAATTGAGAAGACCCGGTAGGTAGATGTGGGTGCGTGTGAAGCAAAATCTGTGCCATTAACTTTTCCTCACGTACCAAGTATGTGTGGGAAAGAGAATAAAATAATAAAATCGTTTGTTTTGAAAAGTTTATTACATCAAAACATTATTATTATAGCTTTATGAAGGAGATTTTCAGCCCTAGGCTGCATCAAAACAAACTAAACTGATGACAGTGGCATTACCGTTTTCTTGACCTTATTTTAAATTGATTTCATTTGCATTCTTCACTCTTTCGAACAAATTTAGGTCACTATATTCTCACACGTGGGTGATTCAAAATCATTGTAAATAGAAAAGTCTAATGACAAAAAATAATCATTGTTGATTTATCACTCCTACTGAACTTTAAACGTTGTTAATTTTTAGTTTTTTGATTGTGTGCATATTTTTTACTTATGTTTTAAAAACACTCTTCTATTCTAAGAAGCTGTGTCAATTTTAATCGTTGGTCAAATATCACGAGATAAATTAACCGCTTTTATTTTATTTACTGTTATTTAATAAACCGGTGTGAATGGTTTTCTACGAATATTGCTTCAATGAACGGAATCTTCCAATATCGAAACGAATGAAAGGAAAAAAACCGAATCAGATTGTCGAACATGTAATCCACTAGCATTGCCTAGATAAGTTTCCATTTCCGGCGAAATGTGTCCAAATAATCCTCATTCTCAATTCGGGGTTTTCCATCTGTTTTAGATTGTCTCCAATCTTTACCAAACAGCATCAATTTGAATCACAGAATTGCTTCCAGCAAAAACACAACGTTTCGCGACAAAATAAATTTTCAGATAATTCTTGGTACTTATCTTCCGAGCAACGAGACACAGTTAGCTAAGATCATTCGCAACGCAAAAAAAAGAAAATCGAACATTGTCTTCAGTTACAGCTCATTGGACGCCGCACATCGCAGCACGTCGCGATGTCGCAGCGAAAGTGAAATAATTAAATTCCTCCCTTCCTATTTTCAGACCAAATCGATGAGCGACCAAACAGCTGAGCTGGTTTCCGATGGATGGCACCGGGAAAAACGCTACGCCCATCCCCCGACCCCGGTTGACGAAGGAAACGGCCGGTTGCGTATCTTTTCAAGGTATCTCTTCACTTCAATTACGGTGTGTCTGAAACCGATATTAACGAAAAAAATTGATAATGAATTCTGCACTTTCCATTTGAACGATATTGTATACTAGCATGTTCTCCGTGAATATTTTTATCAAGGGAACTGAAAGTAAAAGTGGTTTGAAGCTTATAAGTTAAAGGGCTTTATAAAAGGGATATTTTCGAGTTATAAAAATGCTTTACGTTCCATCTTTTACCATTCAATAATATACCGAATAACTATCAGTTCCATGTTCAGCAATCATAAGACGTAATATCTAGCATCTTCCTTAGTCGAGTGGTTATAGTCCGCGGCTATAAAGCACAACCATGCTGAAGGCAGGCCCGGATTTGGGGGGTTGGGGGGGGGGTTGGGGGGTGTGCCGAGGGGGCAAATGCCCCGGGCCCCACGATCAAGGGGGCCCCCGAGAATTGAATAAAAATGTGAAAGACATTTCGATGAATTATTCCATACATCAATAATTCTCAATTTAAAATGCATCGGATATATAGATTTATAGTTAGCAGTAAATTTCATACGATTTTCATCTGTATTTTTCAGTTTCAATAAAAATCTTTCTATTCGCCAATAAAAACCATCCAGGGTATCGTTAGCGTAGTTACGGTATACTACGTAGATTGGATACTAGCAACATTAATGTTTTGTTCGATAATCTCAGAAACAAGGCTGGGGACAAAAACCTTGATCCAATGAAAATCATCAAAGTTAGCAAAGTGACAGCCTTCTGGATCAGTGCTGTAAAATGACAGTGCTCTATGCTCTGGAATGATCATGTAAAATCGAAGATACTCGGTAATTCATACATTTTCTTGATTTGTCAGAGTACTAAAACTACCAGCTTATCGAACACATCTGAAATTCTACCAGAAATTTGATGTTTCCATATTCCACTGTTACTCTTTTATATTAGTACCTGTTTTTTTTTAAATTTTGTATTAATATTTTCAAGGTTTTTTTTTTGTTTGCAATTTTTACTAAAAGTGTAAAATTCACCATAGTTTGCCTGAACTCTACAGAATTTATGTACAATTATATTTTATCTGATCCCTAAATTACTAGCCCCAGTGGATAAAATCACAAGGTTATTTTGCTATGCTCTTTTCAAAATCCAAATCTTGATAATCATTTTTAATTTGATATTTGGAATATTTTTAATTTGATTGATAACGATTCAGATGAAATTCAATCTCAACATCTATTGTGTATGACTTTTCAAATAATTCATACATATTATTTATTTTACTTAGCATTTACGAAATGATGTGGTTATAGTAAAATTCGAGTAATATTGAATTTTTTTGAAGTTTTCCGGATATTTTCCATTCATTTTGTACCAAGGGCCACCCTCAAGAGTTCAGACCCGGGCCCATCGAGGCGCAAATCCGGCACTGGCTGAAGGTGTCTGAGTTTGATTCCTGGTCGGTCCAGGATCTTTTCGAAATGGAAGTTTCCTTGACTTCCCTGGGCATAGAGTATCATCGTACCTGTCACTCGATGTACGAATGCGAAAATGGTAACTTTGGCAAAGAAAGCTCTCAGTCAATAACTGTGGAAGCGCTCATTAGAACACTAAGCTGAGAAGCAGTCTCTGTCCCAGTGAGGACGTAATGCCAAGAAGAAGAAGAGGAAGTAATGATTTATTGAGTATAGAATTGATTATCATTGTTTAGTTCGTTAATAACGATTTCAGACACACCGTGCAGTCAATATTGTCTTTGATATGCAATTCAATCCCCGTTCGCGTTCGCAGAAATAGCATCAATTTCCGGCCAGATGAGCAACAAGACGGTCCAGCAGCGGCCGGTTCTGGAGCAGACCCGGACGCCAGTCTTGCGAAGAGCGAACTGGGCGAAAGCTACTTTCAGCCCATCACCGGCCTGCCCATGGGAAGCATCCTGCAAGAGGACGTATCCGATCTGTACACGGAGGACAGCCTGATGGGATTTTTCCACGAAACGGAAGTGGAACCCTCGTCGATGGAAGCGATCTGCGGAAACCTTACGCCCACGTGTGTATCAAAGCGATATGTTTTGACCGTTTGTCTGTGTTTTGCGGTCATTCCTGACCTCAGCGAACTTCGAAAAGTTGTCTCTCAATCTAAAAGTTCTTAGTCCGAAACACCAACAATTCGAAAACCCATTAAACTTTTTAAAGTTTATTACATATTGAATCTGGGGTCAATATGACCCATGACACAGACAACGTAACTTTTGGTTAGAACAGACTGAAGGTTAACTGTAACGAAGGTTTTGGCTTTTCATCAGCGATTCTAATGGTATTTTTTTGCCCAATTTTAGAACATTTGATGTTAAGTGCTATCCGATGCCGGACGCGCTGAATCCATGCGAGGACGTAATGGGATCCCACTGGCTGCGTGGTTCCGTCTGGGTTGTGGTCCTGTTGGCCGTGTTTGGAAATGTTGCGGTTCTGGTGGTATTGTTCTCCAACAGGTATGTACGTGCCTCTGGCGGGGTAATCGTTTTAAATTTGCGGAACGCTAATTGAATTCGATTGCTATTTTTAGGACCGATTTAACCGTTCCGAAGTTTCTTATTTGCCATCTGGCCTTTGCCGATCTGTGCATGGGGCTGTATCTGCTGCTAATTGCATCGATTGATGCACATTCCATGGGCGAGTACTTCAACTTTGCATTTGACTGGCAGTACGGTAAGTTGAGAAATTGCGTTTGTATTTGAGTAGGAGTTCAAAAGGGTGGCTTTACTTAGCCTAGCAAACAAGCAAATATTTTAGCGATGATGCTTACATAGAACATTTTAAACAACAGTTTGTATTCCTATGATTTCTACTCAATGATACATACTATCTATATGATTTCATAAAAAATTATTGATAAAAGTGGTTGTTCGCGCTAATCACAGACGCGTCATCGCTGGTTGCCGCTCAATTGAAGCGTGTGGAGAAAGAGAGAGAGAGAGACGCTACCTATTGTGCCATTCATCGACGCAGTGGAATATTCCACTACCAGTCAGCGTGTAGCCTCTACAGTTGGCGCCAAAGCAACAGCGCGCCAAACTGTATTGAGAAGCGTGCGCGGTAAAGACTCAATAGTTCAATTATTGTATGCCCGTACTGTGTGCCTGTATAAGGCGCACCCACGGTGCTCCCCTGACCGTTATTATCAGAAAAAAATCTCCATCAAATCTGTCCTCACCAGTCGATTTCTATAGCTAAGCTGCATGCCTGGGCAAAATTTTAAAAAAAATCATAAGGCCCGTTTTTAAGTACGCCCTTTTGAATGTGTAAGTCCACTAATTCTAAGGAAATCTGAGATATTTAAACGAGTTTTTATTGGTCGTGATTACCAGAATAGATATAATATTAAAATTTGAATCAAAGTTGGTTTATATAGTTTTTTGTAACTTCTGGGAGTAGTTTTGAATGAGAAGATAGACGAAATTTGGAGTTACGTCCTTTTGGAAGCGTAACCAAGGAAAACACTAATTTCTAATAGATCAATTAGGCATTCTTATACATTTGAGCATATTCAAAATTTTTCAATGGAACATTGCACTTATATGTCGTCAAAGTATTTCACAATCAATTGATTTTCCATAGGCTCAAGTGTTTTAAGGCATTACGGAGCTAATTTCATCATGTAACCAAATTAGTTCTTGTAGCACAATATTCTGGCTAGCTTGGTGAACCAAAGTATCACGATTCAGATTATTTAACATGCAATTGATTGTTACCTGTTGTACATCGAAGCTAAGTATACGTCAACGAATACTTTACGAAATAAGTTTTCGGTTAGCAGTGTATGGAATGAAATAAAATTAACAACATAGAAAGCAGCGATACAAAATGGAAGAAAACAATGCAAAGTTTAGAACATCCGTTGTTATTTTGTTTAATGGAGTTCAACATTGTAGCATTACAGAGCTTAATTTCAAATGTTTGTCTTTGTCAATTTGGAAAACTTTGTGAAGCTCCCAAAGTATGTTTTTTTTTTTCGTTTGTGATGAGTCATAGCAGCTGGTGAATCTTTACTTCACAAGCACAGTCTTCGATCGAAAACAAATAAAAGTTTACATGGAAATCTTCAGTTTGTGTAGGATTGAAACCATATTCTGATAGGTAGACTAGAAGGTTATCAATAGGGCCACAGAACAATTTACGATTTTCCGGTAATCAAAACTGGAATTTACGTAAAATCCATGAACAATTCTGTTTTAACCATATTTTATATATCTTTTCAAAATTATACCCCTTGACATTGAATTCCATTACCCCGAATACCCGAAGACCATCTCCACAAGGTCCAGTTTCTAGAATGGCATTACTTCGAATTCCATTATCACGGGACAATGTCATTCAAGGTAATTATATATTCGGGACAATAGCATTCAGTGTAATTGTGCGTTCAGGGTGATATCACTCGGGTTAATGAAATTCGGAGTTAAGGTATAGAATCTTCTCAAGAGAGTTTGATTTACAAGGGAGACATGTAACAGTGTTATGATTTTAAATTCAATGGAACCTAATAAAAACGAGTGTTTCTTACTTTTCTTAAGCATATTTCACGTACTGAGGCTTTCTCTTCACGAGTTAGCATGAGAATGGATTGATTGATTTATACAATTCTTTCACTATTGTATTTATACAGAGCTCTTACGTGTTTGTGTAATCGAAAAGACCGAGAAACCCAATGGTAAAATTGTAGATTTTTGAAAAATATAAATGTAGTAATGTATGCTACAAATGCTCATTAAAGTATTGACAGTGGTCTAGAGTTCTATAGTGTGGCCAATTGTGCATTACTCAGCAATTGAAATTTATGTTCTGAGGCAGTACAATACTAGTCGCAATAGCCGATAGCTTCTGCTCCTTCTTATCGACATTACGTCCTCACTGGGACAGAGCCTGCTTCTCTACTTAGTGTTCAATGAGCACTTTCACAAATATTAACTGAGAGCTTTCTTTGCCAAAGTTACCATTTTCGCATCGTATATCGTGTGGCAGGTACGATGATATTCTATGCCCAGGGAAGTCAAGGAAGTTTCCATTACGAAAAGATCCTGGACCGACCGGGAATTGAACCCAATCACCTCCAGCATGGCTTTGCTTTGTAGCCGCGGACTCTAACCACTCGGCTAAGGAAGGCCCAAGGTAGCTAGTTGGGCCATAACAATATTTTATGAATAATAATAATGACACGAAAATTGCTCCGTAATGTCTTACAGCGCTTGAGCCTTTGAAAAAAATAATCAATTGTAAAATACTTTGGCGACATGTAAGTGCAATGTGTCATTGAAAACATTTGAATATGCCTAACGGAATGCCTACTTGAAGGAATGCCTAATTAATCTATTGAAAATTAGTGTTTCGTCTATCATCTCATTCAAAACTACTCCCAGAAGTTACAAACAACTACATGAATCAACTTTGATTCAAATTTTAATATTATATCTATTCTGGCAATCACGACCAATACAAACTCGTTTAAATATCTCAGATTCCCTTAGAATTAGTGGACTTACACATTCAAAAGCGCGTAACTTAAAAACGGGCCCTACGATGTTTTTAAAATTTTGCCCAGGCATGCAGCTTAGCTATAGAAATCGACTGGTGAGCACAGATTTGATAGAGATTTTTTTCTGATAATAACGGTCAGGGGAGTACCGTGGCACCAATTTAGCCTGTAAGATTGTAGTTTGTTTCGTTTCGCCCACCGAGTAGGCACGCTGCATCTCGGTGGCAATAAATCAGTAAGAGTAAAAGTGAGTCGATCGTTTGATTCTTCGTCCGCCCATAAAAAGACACAACGTAGGGAAAGACGTCCTGGCCGAAACATTGGTGCCGTGACCAGGATAACGGACACCCCGGAGGAACGATCGACGAGTGATGGGCTACAGCAACGGACAATTCACCCCGGGGCGAAGTGTCGCCCATCGAACCCTGTAGGACCCTTGCGTCCACCCGCCGGACCGTAGCCGTCCATGCAACGGACCTCGCCGTCCACCTGTAGGACCCAGCGTCCACCCGCCGGACCTTTGCCGTCCATGCATCGGACCACTGCGTCCATCCCCGGACCCCTGCGTCCATTCCCGGACCCCTGCGTCCATCCCGGACCATCGCCGTCCATCCGAACCGTAGCGTTCACCTGTGGGACCCCCGCGTCCACCCGCCGGACCTCCGCCGTCCATCCGGACCCCTGCGTCCACCTGCAAGGCCGAAGAGTCGACTTTCGAAGCGAAACGATGATCCCCCGACCCCTGTATCCTTTCGTCGGACCCCTGCGTCCATATGTGCAAAGCCGAAGCGTCGATTTGCCGAACCAGAGCGTTCATCCTGGACCCCTACCTCCACCCGATGGATCCCCGCATCCAATCATCCGTCAATCAATTCGTCATCAATGGACCCGAGTTTCAATTGATCAAGCAAATCATCCCGTCCAAGCGTTTCTCGAGTGTCATCAAAATCAATCAACGAGAAGCGAAATCATCCCGTTTACCATCAACCAAGCGATCCGGCGATGTAGCCAGAATGCTACCTGAACTGTCTGCGCATCACCATCGCACAGTGGGACGAAATCAAAAAAAGTGGGACATGTGTGTTTGTGCTGAAACTATTGGGTTTAGCGTTTCGACATGTTCTACAAAGTTTCATCATTTGTTGAGTACTTAATTTAGACACTGAAAAAAATTTCACTTGAAGTGATATACACTGAGAAAAAAAATTAACTTTTTTAATTATGGTCAAAATTGAAAACTGTCAAAGGAAGTATTGTAGGCGACATCATTTCATGAAAGTTTGTCCAAGACAGGAAAGCTCTATCTCCTACACTGACGAAGTTAGGGGGTAAAAATGATGGGTACCCCCTTAAAACTCATATTTTCTTAATAACTTCTAAATTTGAATTTTTACATTTTTTAGAATGTTCTACAATGTTTAAGGTACTGTAAAAATACACATGTTTGCCGAAGACACTGAAGCGCTAGCTCTCCATTTTAAAGATTTAGGAACGATTTTCTGATTTTTTCACACCAAATTTAAGTGTGCATATCTTGTAAAGTTGCAAGTAGTAGCAGCTAATTTTAGCATCATGCTGTTCCTCAACCTATACCCTTTTAATATATGTACGAACAGGGATTGAATCCTGAGAAAATTGAGAGCATCTCTCACGTATTGCTCTCTGTAACTATCATAACATGCTGCACATTATGAGAGACTGTTTATCGTATACTGCTACAAGTTTGATCAGATTGGGGGGATAGTAGTGCATGATAAAACCCCTCTAAACATGCTCCAAGCCTGGGGGACACTGTTGTTATTGGAAGTTCGTGGATTGTTTATCGTGCCAATAAAGAAAAACACCTATCCCCAACGGTAAACAAGCGAGAAAAATGGATTTTATCATCGCTCTCTCGTTGGGGCTCTCGCTCGCTGCTCTCATTTATCAGACTTGTTACACCTTGCGATACAATGACGATCGTGGACCGCAACAGATGGGATGTTTTTCTTTGCTTGCTTTGATCGTGCTTCATTCTCAAATGAGAGCGAATTCTGCAACGCCTGTGTACGAATAATTGCGGGGTCAAGCGGGGCTCATCGCAGTTTGTTTAATTGAAAATTGTATTTCCTATGAATAAATGTATGTTTTCTAAATTTTAATTATTGTTTTTTTCTATCTTTTAATTATTTTTTTATGTTTTGCTATGATATTTAACTCTTGGACCATTTGAAACGGCAAATTTATAATGTTTACTGTTCAAGTTTCAATTTGACACGGCTATAGAGGAAAATTTGTTGTTTCCGTGAAAATTATCGGATTTTTTCAAGTGTATCAGGCTTATTAATAGTTAAACACAGTTTTATTAATCCTTAAATACTCAATTTTGTCCCTATGCTAGATACCGTCTGTCACTTTTTGTAATTTTGCAAATCTAGGAAATCAATACATATACAGATATACGCTATAATAGATATCCAAGCAATGTCCTTGATAGGTATCAAAAAAAATTTGTATCTTTCTATGTTTTAATGTTCTTAGGAGTGCAATTCAATTTTTTTTTATTACTAAGATTGTAGTTTTTTGAATCAGTTGATCAGTTGATTTTATTCTTATAGCGGTATTTAGCTCTTTGATACACTTATAAAAATGTTGTCAGATACATGAAAAAATAAATATTACTTTAAAAAATATAACTGTTCAAATTTTGACAAAAACTGTAAAACATAACATTTTATCATCGTTTAAAATAGGCAAACATTAAAAATTCCATAACAAAATGAAAACCATACTTAAAAACTATACCACATACATAAAAAACTGCAAAAAATTATAATTAATTATGGGAAATACAATTTTCAATTAAACAAACTGCGATGAGCCCCGCGTGACCCCGCAATTATTCGTACAAATATTAAAAGGGTATAGATTGAGGAACAGCATGATGCTAAAAATAGCTGCTACTACTTGCAACTTCACAAGATATGCACACTTAAATTTGATGTGGAAAAATCAGAAAATTGTTCGTAAATCTTCAAAATGGAGAGCTAGCACTTCAGTGTCTTCGGCAAAAATATGTATTTTTACAGCACCTTAAACATTGTAGAACATTCTAAAAATGTAAAAATTCAAATTTAGAAGTTATTAAGAAAATATGAGTTTTAAGGGGGTACCCATCATTTTTACCCCCAAACTTCGTCAGTGTAGGAGATAGAGCTTTCCTGTCTTCGACAAACTTTCATGAAATGATGTCGCCTACAATACTTCCTTTGACAGTTTTCAATTTTGACAATAATTAAAAAAGTTAATTTTTTTTCTCAGTGTATATCACTTCAAGTAAATTTTTTTTCAGTGTCTAAATTAAGTACTCAACAAATGATAAAACTTTGTAGAACATGTCGAAACGCTAAACCCAATAGTTTCAGCACAAACACACATGTCCCACTTTTTTTTGATTTCGTCCCACTGTGCATCGTCGAGAACGAACCATCTCACTCTGCCAACAGCAAGCTGTCGTCGTTCGCGCCGAGCCGTAGCTACAGTTGAAAACATTCGTTTTCGGGCGGGAGTATGTTCGGTCTCACCGCAACGACTCTCCCATTCACTGCAAGCAAGGCGCAATAAGGTACAGCAGCAGCGCAGCAGTGCGTATTCAATTTGTCTCCTTTCGCCCAGCTAGCAGCAAGCAGCCCGTTTGCTTTCATGCTATTGCTTTGGGCTGCGTGATGCTAGCCGACGGCGCACTGTTATCTGTGTAACAATGCCGTAAGCGATGTGCACTTTTGCTACCTCTGGCATATATAATGTTTCGTCCAGGGTTGACCAGGCCCTACGTTGTGATTATTTAATGGTCCCGAAGGGGCAGACGAATGAACGAACGACTTCTACTTGTACGATAATTGATTGCCCACCACCGAGAGGCAGTGCTCCTGCTCGGTGGGGGATACTGTACGGAACGATTACAATCACAGCTTACAACTAATGTTACATCGGAACGGTGTCGCTTATATATGCGAGAGGTAGTACGGCTGAGAAATTAATATACAATAATGTGCTGCGCCGGCAAACTAGCATCACGCAGCCCAACTCAAGAGCATCAAAGCAATTGGGCTGCTTGCTGCTAGCAGGGGCGAAAGTGGAGAAATTGAATGCACACTGCAGCGCTGCTGCTATTGCTGAGTGCGCCTAGCATTCATCGAATGGGAGATGTCATTGCGGTGAGCCCGAACAGTGGTAGAATTAACTATACAGGGTGATTGCTATTTCCTGTCAGTAAATTAAATGATAGCAGAAATCAGATATTTGTATAAATTTCACATTCCAGTGTACATCCTATTTTGTTTATATATTATGTTTGTCTTGGCAATTAGATTGAACCTTTCGATTACCTTAATTTTTAGGTGAATGCGTAGTTCTAACCGTGTTGCAGTTGGCACGTACATTTACCACAGATATATTTTTATTGAAACATCGCTTAAAATTTCCGCAATTGAAACTGCATTTGGCCACACTCAGCATGTGGCTAAATATTAAGGTGAAACAAAGAAAAATAACAACTACCGAAAAGCTAAACATTACATATAATTTGCAATTGGATTTGATGGACAAATGGATGTAAAGATTTGCGAAAAAGTTACACGTCTTTTCAGTGAGAATCGAACTCACGACTCCCCGATCTCTAGTTGGGGCGCGTTACCACTACACCATGAGAAGACTCATGAACGCAGAAGTTAACCTGAATTCGATTTCAGCTTAATAATCACGTGGTCCTTTTTCGCAAAGTGCACCTCTTTCGGAAGAATAAGATGCCCATCATTTTTTTTTTATTTCTTTATTAGTATCATTCCAAACATTACATTCATTTCTTATATCTAGGTGTTCTGTGTTATTAGACAACACTATCATCCTAATTTGGTAAAACAAATTCAAGATTTAATTAACATTTTGTTAACAACATATTACATTTCATTTGCCGTAGCAGTTCAGATTTTTTACAGGTGAGTTGATTTCACCTGCTTATAAGAGAAAAAAAAGTTTTTAATATACTTAACCTAACTTAACCTAAACATATAACGCATTAATCGTGGCAATAGAAGATTGTAACGATTTTTGCCTGAAATTATTAATTATTTTATTTGACATTTGTTCCAATGTTTCAACATTGGATATTCTATGTAACTCATTGGTACTATACCAGGGAGGAAGCTTAAGAATCATTTTCAAAATTTTATTTTGAATTCTCTGCAGAGCTTACTTCCTGGTATTACAACAGCTAGTCCATATTGGTACAGCATACAACATGGCTGGCCTGAAAATTTGTTTGAATATCAAAAGCTTGTTCTTAAGACAAAGCTTTGATTTTCTATTAATAAGGGGATAGAGACATTTTACATATATGTTACATTTGGCTAGAATGCCCTCAATGTGATTTTTGAAAGTTAAATTCTTATCTAGCATGAGCCCTAGATACTTAACCTTCCGTCAGCCGCTCAAAAAAAAGTTACACCAGCGGTCGCATCGTGTACTGAGTACACGCGGAGCAATTTTGCTTGTCAATCTGAAGCTAGGCAAGATAGAGTATTGATGTCTTCGGCAAATTTCTTCAGTTCAACGGTTCCAATTGGTCAGTGGACAAATGCAACTTTGGAAACATCCTCAACTTCCAGTGGCCATCGGATTGTTCCCCGGGGGAACCGATGAAGGGGACATTTTGCAATGCAACTTCTCGAACACAAATATCTCAGGATCTAGATTGTTTAGCACGATGGTGTCTTCGGCAAAGTTGTTCAGTAGGTCAAGGACTAACATGTGATAGGCCGTTGTTTCGGAATTCTGCCACCAGTTGGCGCTAGTGAGCATGTAATTTTTCAAACACAGATATCTCAGGATCCCGACTACCTAGAAAGATGCGGTCTTCGACAAAGTTGTTTAGTAGGTCATCCACTAATATATTATAGGCCATCTAACTTGCTATCAGATGGCGCTAGTGAGTACACAATATTTCAATCACGAATATCTCAGGATCCTGATTTTTTAAGAAAGATGGTGTTTTCGGCAAAGTTGTTCAGTAGTTCAAGGACTAATATGTGATGATTTATTCAATTCGGAATTCTTTCACCAGATGGTGCTAGTGAGCATGACATTTTTCGAACACATATATCTCAGGATCCCGATTACCTAGAAAGTTGACGTCTTCGACAAAAGTGTTGAGTAGGTCAAGGTCTAGCATGTGATAGGCCACCCAACTAGAAATTTTACCACCAGATGGCGCTAGTGAGCATGCTATATATTGATCGCGGCTATCGCTATTGAGATGTTATAGCAAGATGGTGTCTTCGGCAAAACTGTTTAGTAGATCAAGGACTAAACATATGATGTGCCGTTTGATTAGAAATTCTTCCACAAAACGGTGCTAGTGATCATGGAATTTTAAAAACGCAGATATCTTTGGATCCTGATTCCTAAATAAATGTCCTGAGATATCCTCATTACTAAGAAATATAACATCTGCAGCAAAGTTGTTCATTAGATGAAAGCCTAAAATTTAGGCCCTAAATGCGAAAGACCTCAAGTTTTAAAACTCATCCAATAGGTGGCGCTAGTGAGCATGCAGATTTATGATCGCTAACATCTGAGGAACCCGATTACATCGAAAGATGAAGTTTTCAGCTAAATGGATCAGTAAATCTAGTATAAACTTGTGATGGGCCACATACGCTATACGACATCGACAATTGTCACCTCACGCCAGTCGTAGAATTAATGCAAATATACCAGTGCAGCAAAACTCGCCGAAGCATGCCGAAATTAAACGATCTTTTTGTGACTCAGTTTTGTAGTCAAATTATTTAGATATTGAAATAGTAAATCGTCCTATAACATTGATTTTGTTATATACATTGTTCATAATTAATGCTATATCATAACATATTTAGGAAACCCATTGCATTGGGGTCGAAAACAAATGTTACCAAAACCGAACAGTAATTATGTTGTGAAAAATTCGGTTTGCCTCAGCTCTTGGGTTCTCGGCGAAATGTTTTGCTGATGTCGGAGACATAATGTAATTACTTGTATTACTGTATACTTAAGTGTGTACGGATCTCCATATATTCGGTTCACCGTATCATGAGAATTTCCGAGATGATTCTACCTGTAAACCGCGTAGATATAGTGCGTTTTATGTGAGAACTTCTGTGCGTTTTACGAAGTCTTTTCACGCAAGCATAATCAATGTATTCATCAGAAATTCGTTCAATGGGCTAATCGTAAAAAAGAAGTTCAATTTTAATCTAGAATTCTATTGATTCATTGATAGCGAAATATTTAAACATTTGACAAAACGTGCACTGATAGCTCAAATATCAGCATAATAAGATGTTTAAAAAATAAAATGCTCACTGGCGCCGAATTACATAATCTATATAAATAAAAATGGAGTGGTGTTTGTATGTCACGAAATGGCTTTAGAACGGGCTATCGGATTTTTAAAATTCTTCCATTGTTATGTTCCTGAAGTGTTCCGACGTGTTTGTGTATATAAAAAGCCCATGATATTGAACGCAAAAGTCGGAAAAACGGGAGTGAACGGAACTGTCATTTTGTACGGGACGTTTCATGGCGTTTTTCAACAGCCTACTTGATGGCAAAACGAAGTTTGCTGGGTCCACTAGTTCCAAATATAATTGCTCATAACATGTCAGCACTTTGCTTACTTAATAACTTTGACGAAGACGTCAAGTTTTAAAATAATCGGGAACTCGAGATACTGTATTAGAAAACTTTGAATCAGGACCTGTAGTGTAGCCTGATGTGAGTATTTAAAATCTAGCCACCACCTGCGTTTTAAATTGAATGTGGAAGAATTTCAAGTATATTTTACCCCTCACAAGTTGGCCCGTGATCAACAACTTCATCAAAGACATCATCTTTCTAATCTTTTATTTCCCTAATCAGGATCCTGAAATATATGCTTTCGAAAAACTACACAAACCGTGTTCTGTAAGAATTTCTAATCAAACACCACAGCACATGTTTAGTCCTTAATCTACTAAACAGCTTTGCTGAAGACACCATCATGCTATAATATCGCTATCCTGAGATTGCCGCGATCAAAATACAGCATGCTCACAAGCGCCATCTGGTAGTAGAATTTCAAGTTAGGTGGCCTATCACATGACCTATCACCCACTCAACACTGCCAAGAGATCGTGTAATCAGGACGACCAGAAACCCGATTCTTAATGGAAGGTGCACTATACACGATCGAAAAAAAGATGTACTTAATTTGTAAGACGCTGTTGATAAGTAAAATGAACAAATACAATTTCCGACACGAATGCACTCTTTGAGTGTAAAGTGTCTTTAATAAACAAAAAAATACTTTTGTTGAAGACGTCAACTTTCTAGATAATCGGGATCCTGAGATATATGTGTTCGAAAAATGTAATGCTCACTAGCACCATCTGGTGAAAGAATTCAGAATTGAACAAATCATCACATATTAGTCCTTGAACTACTGAACAACTTTGCCGAAAACACCATCTTTCTAAAATATCAGGATCCAGAGATATTCGTGATTGAAATATTGTGTACTCACTAGCGCCATCTGATAACAGAATTTCAAGTTAGATGGCCTATAATATGTTAGTGCATGACATACTAAACAACTTTGTCGAAGACCGCATCTTTTTAGGTAGTCGGGATTCTGAGATATCTGTGTTTGAAAAATTACATGCTCACTAGCGCCAACTGGTGGCAGAATTCCGAAACAAGCGGCCTATCACATGTTAGTCCTTGACCTACTGAACAACTTTGCCGAAGACACCATCGTGCTAAACAATCTAGATCCTGAGATATTTGGGTTCGAGAAGTTGCATTGCAAAATGTCCCCTTCATCGGTTCCCCCGGGGAACAATCCGATGGCCACTGGAAGTTGAGGATGTTTCCAAAGTTTCATTTGTCCACTGACCAATTGGAACCGTTGAACTGAAGAAATTTGCCGAAGACATCAATACTCTATCTTGCCTAGTTTTAGATTTATAATCAAAAGGCTCCGCGTGTACTCAGTACACGATGCGACCACTCGTGTGACGGGCCCGGTAAAAAAAAAAGTTACACGAGCGGTCGCACTGGTGTACTGAGTACACGCGTAAAAACTTAGGTTAAAAACACGATGTTTTCGAATACTTTTCGTTGATTTTTTCGGAAAATTTCTTCTGTACAAGCAAAAAGAAGAGTAGATCTTGGAAAAGGACCAACACCCGGATCAATTTGAAGAGATTTTCAACGTGTTTTTCGGCTTTTCGCAAAGTGCGTGTACTCAGTACACTAGGGCGACCGACGGTGGGTTAACAACATCTGACCAATTTTTTGGAACCCTTCTCATCGTGACAACATGTCTACTTGAAGGTTTCAAATAAAGAGCTTTTGGTTTATGTGGCAATATTATTAGTTGAATTTTGGAAGCATTAGGAGAAATCTTCCATTTTTGCAAGTATGAAGAAAAAATATCCAAACTTTTTTGCAATCGACTACAGGCTTCGTCCTTTGGCGGAGAGGCTTGTGTCATCCGCAAACAAAGATTTTTGACATCCCTGAGGTAACTCAGGTAAGTCAGATGTGAAAATATTGTATAATATTGGTCCCAAAATGCTGCCTTGGGGAACACCAGTTCTTACAGGAAGTCTTTCAGATCTGTAGGCGAATTCCGGCGCGTATTTTCTTCGAAGAAAAGAAAATTTTCTTGCTGGTGGATTATGGAAGAAAATTTCTTCTCTTCGAAGAAAATGTGCGCCGGAATTCACCTACTGGAGTTCTGATAATTAACCTGAAGTGTACGATTTGACAGATAACTTTGAATTATTCTAACAATGTATGTTGGAAAATTAAAGTTTTTTAATTTTACAATCAAACCTTCATGTCAAACACTGTCGAATGCTTTTTCTATGTCCAGAAGAGCAAGACCAGGAGAATAGCCTTCAGATTTGTTGGAACGGATCAAATTTGTTACATGTAAAAGTTGATGAGTGGTCGAATGTCCATGGCGGAATCCGAACTGTTCATTGGCAAAAATTGAATTTTCGTTGATGTGGGCCATCATTCTGTTCAAAATAATCTTTTCAAAAAGTTTACTGATGGAAGAAAGCAAACTGGTTGGACGATAGCTAGAAGCTTCTGCAGGATTTTTGTCTGGTTTTAAAATTGGAACAACCTTAGCATTTTTCCATTTGTCAGGAAAATATGCTAATTGAAAACATTTGTTAAATATATCAACTAAAAATGATAAGCTACTTTCTGGAAGTTTCTTGATGAGGATGTAGAAAATTCCATCATCGCCAGGAGCTTTCATATTTTTGATTTTTTTAATAATAGTTCTCACTTCTTCCAAATCAGTCTCACAGGCATTTTCGAAAACGTTCTCTTGATTGAGAATATTTTCGAAGTCCTGAGTAACTTGATTTTCAATTGGACTAGTAAGTCTTAAATTAAAATTGTGCGCACTTTCAAACTGCATAGCAAGTTTTTGAGCTTTTTCACAATTAGTTAGTAATAATTTGTTTTCCTCTTTCAATGCCGGTATTGGCTTCTGAGGTTTTTTCAAAATTTTAGATAATTTCCAAAAGGGCTTAGAGCCAGGGTCGAATTGAGAAATCTTATTTTCAAAATGTTTGTTTCTTAATTGGAAAAAACGTTTCTTGATTTCTTTCTGCAAATCCTGCCATATAATTTTCATAGCAGGATCACGAGTGCGTTGAAATTGCCTTCTCCTCACGTTTTTAAGACGGATCAAGAGTTTAAGATCATCGTCTATAATCACGGATTCAAATTTTACTTCACATTTTGGAATTGCAATGCTCCTCGCTTCAACAATGGAATTTGTTAAAGTTTCAAGGGTATTGTCAATATCAAGTTTAGTTTCTAAAGAAATGTTAACATCAAGATTAGAGTCAACATACGTTTCATATATATTCCAGTCGGCTCGTAAATAATTGAAAGTGGAGCTGATAGGATTGAGAATCGCTTCATGCGATATTTGAAATGTAACATGATCAGAATCAAAATCAGCATAAGTAACTAATTGGCTACAAAGATGACTAGAGTCGGTTAAGACCAAATCAATCGTAGATGGATTTCTAGAAGAGGAAAAACATGTAGGGCTATCAGGGTATTGAATTGAGAAATATCCTGAAGAGCACTCATCAAATAAAATTCTGCCATTGGAATTACTTTGAGAATTATTCCATGACCGATGTTTGGCATTAAAGTCACCAATGACAAAAAATTTTGACTTATTGCGAGTAAATTTTCGCAAGTCAGTTTTGAGCAAATTACCTTGCTGTCCAGAGCATTGAAAAGGCAAATAGGCAGCTATGAAAGTATATACATAGTATAACTGTGTTTCAACAGAAACACCTAAAGTTTCAAAAGACGAAAACAGTTGATGTTTTATACGCCTATGAATGATGATTGCAACTCCCCCACATGCCCCATCAAGTCGATCATTACGATAAACAAAAGAGTTAGGATCTCTTTTGAGTTTAGATCCAGGTTTTCAATACGTTTCGGTAATAACTGCTATATGCACGTTATTAACCGTAAGAAAATTAAACAGCTCGTCCTCTTCACCATTCAGAGAACGAGCATTCCAATTTAAAATATTTAAATTTTCATTTGGATCCATTAGAAAAACGTAATCCAATAACAATTTGATTTGTAAATTTTACACCAACTTGGACTGCTTCAGTCATAGTGGTGGCTTTGAACATTGCACCAATCATTAGATTCAATTGTTCAGTTAGAAAATTAAAATCTGAGGCAGACATATCACTTGAAGTGGGTCCATTTGATGATTTCCCATTAGAATTTTCGGTAGACGAAGAAGCTGAGTAAGAGCTACCTGTGGCGGTAGGGTTTTTCCCATTTGATTTGAAACAAGTGGAATGGGTACTCATGGAACGAACAGGGGAGGAGTTCAAATTTCCTGCTACGATATCGGCAAAGGATTTTCCGTGGGTAGATACATTCGAAATTGAAAGATTCGAACGGCTACCCGACGGATTAAAATTTGTTTGTGAATGAGCATGATTATGATCTTCCTGATGGGTATGATTCATGATCAAGCGATCGTTAACTGAAAGATGAGTATTGTTCGATATTCTACCAGGGAAATTCCGGAAACGACCGTTATCGTAACGGATATTATCTTTCATCTGCCTGGCACGAGCCTCAATGACTCTATTGCGCGAAGGGCAAGACCAATAATTGGACTTATGATTTCCCTTGCAATTGACGCAAAAGAATTTATCGGTATCTTCCTTCACTGGACAGACGTCTTTGGCGTGAGAAGAATCTCCGCAAATCATGCATTTAGAATCCATGCGACAATTTTTTGTACCATGACCCCACTTTTGGCACCGACGGCACTGAGTGGGGTTCTGGTAATTTCCTCCAGGTTTCTGGAAATGTTCCCATGTCACACGGACATCAAACAAAAGTTTTGCTTTTTCTAAAGCTTTAATGTTATTTAGTTCTTTTTTGTTAAAGCGAACTAAATAAAATTCTTGAGAAAGCCCTTTCCGACCAATGCCAGATTGGGTTCTCTTTTCTCTCTTCAAGTGATTTATAGTCACTTGAGAGACCTTTCAAGACAACTTTGAACAAACGTTCAGTTTTGTCGTCATAAGTAAAAAAATTGTGCATCTTCTCTTCAAGATGTTTGAGAAGAATTTCGCGATCTTTAAGAGTTTCCGGCAAAACGCGAAAGTCTCCTTTCTTTGCGATTTGGAAGGAAACCTTGATTCCCCTAATGGAGTTCAAGATCTCCTGCCTAAATCCCCCAAATTCGGAACAACTGACCACGATAGGCGGCACTCTTTGTTTAATTAATAAACGAAAGAAGACGTGACCTTCGAGAGGTTTTTTCTCAAGACAGTGTCCAAGAAGGATTATCACCGCTAGCTTTCGCCAACGGGTCCAACGAAAAATCGAAGGCAAGGGTCCAAACAAGGGTCATAAAGGGATCAATAGTAGGAAATAGTACTGAAAAGTACTGTTTTAGTAGCACTGAAAGTACCGTTTTTAATTTTAGCACTGAAAAGTACTGTTTTATTGCTTTAGGTAGTTTTTAAGAAAACTTCCAAGAGCAGAGAGAATTCATGTACGCACAGCACGAAGGTACGATGCGCACTTGAATAATAACTAAATCATCAATTTTTGAATATTCTGGTCATAAACCACATTTTTCAATAGATGAGTGTTCTGACTTAAACCTACACCGCATACAATATAAAATATGTTATATGATTGAAAGTCTACTTTGTTAACTGCCGCACACTTTATGCAATTGTTATGGAAAAGATGTGTGATAACATGTTTTGTTATCACTTAATCTATCAAAAGAGTCGACTCACTTTTGTGAATGATTCACCAACGATCCACTCCCAAAATTGAATCAATTTTTCCATCTCCAATGAGGATGATTTGGTATGTCGCTTGGTGTGGTCTTTCACGAATATAGCTATTAGAATTAACAATTGCACAACTGTAAGGACGGATTTAGTCCACTTTATCGTTACTCTAAAAACTATTTGGCCTAATATTCTTCTTCTCATTTTGCAGGTTTCGGTTGCAAGGTGGCTGGCTTCCTAACTGTCTTTGCGAGCCATCTATCGATCTTCACGCTGACCATCGTCACTCTGGAAAGATGGTTCGCCATCACTCACGCCATCTACCTGAACAAACGCATCAAACTTTCGGCGGCCACCTATATCATGATTGCCGGTTGGATCTACTCCGCCGTAATGGCTGCCTTCCCGCTGTTTGGCATTAGCAACTATTCATCAACAAGCATATGTTTGCCCATGGAAGCTCGTGACACCTGGGATATTGCCTATCTATTGACGGTGCTGGGAATCAACGGATTGGCCTTCATCATCATCGTCATCTGCTACGCTCAGATCTATTTTTCACTCGGCAAGGAAACTCGCCAGGCTGCCAGATCAACTCACAGCGGAGAAATGACTGTGGCGAAAAAGATGGCACTTCTGGTTTTCACAAACTTTGCCTGCTGGGCACCGATAGCTTTCTTCGGACTGACAGCCATTGCCGGATATCCGCTGATTGATGTGACCAAGTCCAAAATTCTGCTGGTGTTTTTCTATCCCCTGAACTCGTGTGCAAATCCATACTTGTACGCTATTCTGACGATGCAGTACCGGAAGGACTTCTTCACGCTGCTATCCAAGTAGGGGTGTAATGCACGGTGTGTCTGAAACTGTTATTAACAAAAATAAATGTAGGTTGATCTACACTTGCGATTTGAAAGACGTAGTATTTACGCATCTGTCCGTAAAATTGAAAATATTTCAACGTTATCGTGATTTGAAGGTCTTCAAATATTCACAGTTTCAGACACACCATGTATCTAACTTGTATACAAGTTTTTCGTACTAAAACAGAGCTTTTCCTCCATTTCAGTTACGGTTTGTGTACCCAACGTGCTCAACAATACAAAATGACCTACTCATTACCGACAAATACGATCCAAATTGTGCCGGCAAGGGGCTCCATAACCACCACCCTCAATACCACATCGAACACGAATGGAACAACTTTCAGTCAGGTGGCTAGCAGTTGTACTAATATGGACCAATCCCGTGCCAATAGTTTGAATGGCCACGTCACAAACGACACAGTGGTGGAAGAGGTGAATGTGAAACCGGATAGAATCAACAGCCTGGCCAGCAGTGTCGTCGAGGAGCAGGAAAGTGAAACTTTTCTGTAAATCACCACAACGATGCCATAAAAGATGGGGTGTGCTGGCGTGGCTGCCATAAAGCCGGAAAATGGATCAAGAAAGCTCTCACATAAGGGTGCTCTAGGAAAAATTAGTGTGCAAAGAGTCGTGGTGCTGAACCCTAGGTGCTCATACATTGCATTGTTGTAGGACATAACAACTTTCTTAAAATAATGTATGTAGGTTTAGCCAGATCATAAAAAAAGTAATTATTGATGTTACTTTCCAAACGTGTTGTGTTTTCAAATCCTATTATTTTCTGATTTATCTATGAGTATTATTGATCATTAGTGCAACATTATTTTTTTAAAACATTCATTTTTCTTGTCTACAAAACGTTTTGAAAGTTATAAACGCTTCCAGATCATTATTTTGTAAAAGTTCAATATACATACCATTTTTTATGTTGAAGCTTGACACCCCTATCCGATTGCATTTTTTAGCGAATATTTTTGTAAAAAAGATAGAATTAATATAGTCAGGAGGCTGATCATCATTGAGCATGATTTGTTACAGAATTTTGAATTTGGTACATGATCAGAAATGTTCGAACTATTCAACTGCGAATCTTGACAGAAGTTCTTAGTCATCCAAAAACTTCCGGAAAGTCATTTCATATGATCTACAAGATCTGAACAATGTCAACACTGATCATAAGAAAAGTTCTGTAATCAAGAATATAGAATATTTAAAAAAATATCATATCACAATAATACTCTGAGAAAATAAGAAAATATTTGAAGGATCGTAGGCTTTGAAAACATCTAGGAATGATAATTTTTCATAAATTGATCTAGCGAAACTTCTGAGCGATTTTTGAGAAAATAAATTTGTTAAAAAACAAATGCTATTATAAGCATATCTTTCATTTTAAATTTGAGCACCATAACTTTTCCAACATATTTTTTTCTCTGGCATCCTACTCTCACATGTATAGCAATGGCACCGGTAATCAAGTACAATCGAATCTCACTATTTCATGTTTTCTTATGAGAAATACTTCACATACATGTGCCTGTGTGGTACTGACAATTAACGGTAAAGAAACAAAATCCCATTTCTCACGGTTCCGTTATTGACACTCAAAAGTTTATTCTCCTGCCAAGCAAGCAACCAGCAAACAAAATACGAAAAATGGAAAATGTTCATTCCCATGCAAATCTATATGTGATACTGGAACCTCGGTGTGTAAACTCAAATTGCTAAATGCTACGTATGATGCGTGTTAAACACGAGATGTATTCGTTTCCCTTGGATGCACTAGAACTTTATGTGAATATAAGAGAGGGGAGGCGGAGGCGTGTGGTTGAGATTGAGAGATCAGAATGATGATGAATATAAATTCGGTGATAACCCATCCGGGGGTAGATAGGATGTCTGAGCTAAAGTGGAGACCCAAAAGTGCCAGGATCTAGAGGCGAGAGGGGTCAGCAAGACAGAGCGATCGTAACGCGATAGGATTACCAATAAATCCAAGTTTTATGTGCTTGACGAAAGACCACTGTTTACGGTTTTATTGATGAGAAATGGGGCGTCCAATAGGTGTTTTGTGAGGGAATGGTCTTGTCCATTTCTTGTCTTTACTCTGGAAAGTGTTAATGGAGGTAAATGGATTGGACTTGGGTGCCTATATGCCATATGAAGACAATTGGTATCTGTGGTTTGGTTTGTTTGGCTAACGATAACATAGTAATGTTGTTTTTGCTCTTAGAGTGCTTCGAGTTTGTTTGGTAACGAGGAAAACAATAATGTTAAACGAGTAGATATGTGCTACTGTTCGAATAATGTACCAAAGACTCAAATTAAAACTTTATATTTCGATTTGTATTTTTACTTTACGTTGAAATGTTTGGCTATAGGTTTATATACCATTTTGACTTAATTAAGAACACTGAACAACAGTGACTTCCATTGCATCTAATAGGCATAAAATAGTTGATACATATTTTTTTATTTCTTCGCAAAGTCCAACTGTTAGTTGTTGCGTGTGTCGATAAAAATGTTCATTTAAACTTGTTAAGTATTGTTTTTACGTAAAAATATGGAACAACCTTTTAATTCAAATGCCGAACATTCATTCTGTTTCATACTCCGAACAGCACGAATAAATACTATTCAAATGAATAATTTCACAATTAAATTTATCTGAGCTACTTTTGCTGACCTCGAACTAGAGAAGCACCACTACTGCCGAAGCATAAAGTAGATTTGAATTCAGTGTCAACTGAATTGCAATTGATTGCCATTTCATGGTAATTTGTTGACATATTTCAGTGACACATTTCAACCAAATCGTCATACAAAAACCAAGTGTTTATGAGTAGATGAAAAACCAAATTTAGTACTATACCATTTAATTCAAAGGATACAAACTCTAGTGAAATTAAATGGTATAGTACTAAATTCTATTTTTTCATCTACTTATAGGTATTCTACTAAACAGCTCGAAGATTTATTATCAAGTGTTTATTTTTTTTTATTAAGAACTGGGAAACACCCTTGGGAGTGAAGTCCCTTTCAAACGTCTACTCCCAGAGCCATAAACATGCTCTCATTTTGAATCAATGTACAAGAGGAGCATATTTTCAGTGAGAAATAGTTCTCTTATAAGGAAGTGTAGTAAAACTTATCCATTAAGGTGAAGATGAATCGAAGCCAAACTTCAAATTTTCAAGAGCACGGATCGGAAGAACCAAACATCCGTTTAAGCTGAAGCTGAAAACTTAATCGATTGATCACTAGCTGGTGGTGACCAATCGGTTTGGTTTTCAGCTCAAACGGATGTTTGGTTCTCCAGATCCATGCTCTTGAAAATAAGCTCTTGAAAGTGTAATGCCTGTGTAATAATGATAATAGCACTACAAATGCTTACAAGCCTAAAAAGAACACTTACACTACAAAGAAACCCTCATTACTGCACCATTGATGCTTTTACACCTGATGCCCACAGGCAATAAATAAGCACCATATTGTCTCTATATTTTCATATAGGAATTATTTCAATGCTCTCCAATGCACTATGGACGAGGGACGCAATATGGTGAGACAAAATTAATATCTCGGTAACGAAGCGTTTCCGGCATTTGGTGTCTTCGGCAAAGTTTTTTGTAACAACGAGGACCGTCTACTGACATAAACGGATAGTTCGTAAATCGTCCGCATAGGTGGCGCCACAATCTGACGTTCTAGAGACTTGGCATGTTTGGCAAAGTTTTTCTAATTTTGATAAAATAAACAACTCTCTCAAAGACGTCAAAATTGCACAACCTGCTGTTTCTGAGTTATTGACAAAATAAGACCAAATTAGTGAAAAACGGGGTTTTCACTGAGTTTGACATTTTTCTTAATCATGCCATATAATATTCTTCGCTGATAAAAATATAACAAACACGAACTTTGGTGATTTTTTTTAATAATACCTAAGCCTAAGCCTAAAAATTGAGAAATAAGTTAAAAACTTGAAAAATAGAGCAATTTTCAATCTTAATATCTCCAAAAGCGCAAAAAATCGCAAGCTCAAATTTTCAGGCAACACATAACAATGATTGATTAAGCGGATGTAAAATTTTAGAGAGGTACATTTTGATGTATTACAGATTTTTTCAGTTTGCTACGGTTGTCTTTTAACGCGATTAACATTTTCGTGGCAAATATTTGAATGTTATTTATAATCAGCGGAAAAAATATTACTTAATGAAGATATTATATCTGCCTACAGTACAAGCTGGCTTTTGGATTTCATCTGGAATTCATCTGTTACAATTTTTGGAAGCTTTAACAACCTAACATTTCTCAAAGTCGAAGGAGTCTTAAAATTGATACCTTTGATCTGAATCCTCTGTTTCAAAACATCCAAGCTCTTCCCGCTTAAAAACAAATCTACTAGCTCATGACAAGAGATCGTGCGCTCTGAAATGTTAGTATTTAGGAATATCGACAGGAATATGCTTTATATAGGGTGTCTCAGAAAGTATGGGCACAACTTTGATGACGAGAATCACAATATTATTTCAAACAAATAAATATTTTTATATTGTTTTTTTTTCTTGGGGTATATGCTGCCTGTAAAAATTTTGTTTGAATAAATAAACTTTTACATTGAAACTTTTTATTTTGTAAAACCAATTCTTATCTAGCCAGCACAGACCCTACTTTTGTGTTTTGTTCGAACTTAACTAATAAATGTTTTTAACAAAATCCTTCGATATATTGAGTCCAAGTACATTGTATCCAAGACGTTCCAGAAGAGTTTTTGTTTAAAATTGTATTTGGCTCTGCTAGAAAACATTTGACAAAACGGTAAAATTCTAAAAAAAAATCTTTCCACATAAGATAGTTTCACGACGAAATCATAGGTTTTCAGGTATTTATATCTAATCTTTTGAATAGAAAACACAAATTTTAGGTTTTTACATGTTTTATTGGATATACACGGACTTGGTTTTGGCCCATTTTAAAATCAACCACAGCTGAAATCGGATTTTAAGTTTCTATTCAATTTCATATAATTCAGTTTTTAATATCCAATAAAATAAGTGATTTTCTGATCTTTTATCGTATCGACAATGATAAATATTTTTTTTCAGATTTTTACTGTACGTACTTTATGACCCAGCACAAATTTCGTACAAATTTCGTCACTCAGAAATAAAGCAATTTGTGCAGAACAGATAAGAAGAGCTTCCAAAAATTTAACACCATCAACAAACAGGTAGCAAAAAAAATGTTAAAAATTCATAGTCTACTGTTGATAAGTAAAAGAATTGAATGTATAAAAACCTGTCTGCATTAGTCTCCAAATGGCAGTATGGTAAAGTCATGCCCATAATTTTTAAGACACCCTATAGTTTGATTTTCCGTATTAAAAGTAACACATTCACAAAACAAATTGCTCATCTTGAGCTATAATGACAACAAATCAATGACACATGATCAAACTTTTCATGGCATACTTTATCATTTGAATCATCGAAGAAAAACATACATGTATCCAGTTTGAATCTACACTTTCATCTACAATACTCAACTCAAGGAGCTGCTCTAAAACTGAATTTCATGGCTACTTCGGTGGCTTATTTAATCAGTTTTCTAAAAGTGTTTGTTCCATGACTCGTTATTTCCAAAAGTCGATCGTCCTTTCAGATTGCGTGTGCAAGTTTCTTTGAGGAAAACAAAAACAAACTGTGTGTGAACACCCTAAGCAATTTTCATGTTTTCTTGCTTATAAAGCTGTCAGATTCTTTTTCAATAGCTCAGAATTGAAGAAGGTTGTTTATACAATGTAACAAGTTGAAATATTGTGATGGAAATAGAATTTTATCATCATTATTATAATTTTGAAAATGTCTTTCCACAGAATCAATGTTTCAAACATGTGGGTAAAATGAACATGTAACGGGGGTAATATGAACATATACTTGGGGGTAAAATGAACATACAATGGGGGTAATATGAACATATACTGGGGGTAAAATGAACACATGCTGGGGGTAAAATGAACATGCGGTGGGGGTAAAATGAACACCATTTGAATTGAACGGATTGCGTCACGATTCTCGGCATCTGGTACATGATCAATGCATATCTCAAGACATTCCGGAATCGATGGAACGTTTAGCTGCGACCATTTGGATGGCTGTCGATGTCTGTCTTTGTATTTTCTCTGGAATACTCTTGGCATCTGAAATAAAATCACGAAGTATTTGCTCTGCCTTGGTGTTCATATTACCCCTATCTCGAGTGGTTCATTTTACCCCCAAAGAATCAGCATCGTCAAATCATTTGTTCTATGAATTTAGAAGATAAAAATACTTCCAATTTCCATCTACTTATCATAAACACCTTAAAGATATGATGTGCTACGTAGTTCAAAAGATTTTTGATGATTTTAGTCATAAAAACCTTAAATTCTACGAATGAATATTAACATCTTGTGAGATAACGGAGAGGCGTACTTTGTTTTTGTTTACTTTTCCAGCTTTTGACAGTTCTAGATTGCGCTAGAGTTGTCAAAATAGTTTCTTAGTCTGAGTATTAAGGATGGTGCTATGTTTTGCATACATTTATAGTATAATTACCGTAAAACACAAACCTGTTCATTTTACCCCCCTGTTCATTTTACCCACAGTTCCCCTATGACGAGTGTATGCTAGTCTACGTGTGTTCAAATGTCACTAAGCTCTACACGGAGAAAATGAAGTACTCAAAAGTGAGTTCATTCCACTCAATTCGGGGGGTTCGTGCGTTAACCTAATTTTGAATTGATGGGGTAGAAGTTGTTTTCATTTGCAGCCATGCGAAAAAATACCTACTGGCTAAGTTCTTTTCACTCAACCGATCAAATAACTCAACTTCCAGTACTATGCCACTTACTCAAATTTGAGGTAACGCACTAAGGTTCGGTTTTTGGGTTGTTTTGCTCTTCGCTCTCTGACAACAACAGAAGGAGCGAATGATATAGGGAGAGAAAAATAACTCAAAAATAAGTTAAAAAATACTCAAATATGAGTTTTCCGTTTTCTCCGTGTATAGTGCAGTGTTTTGACAGATAAACTGCGTGCTTAGCGTTTGCGTGTATAGTCCACTGCACTGTGACGTCACGCACCAATTTTGACAGGTACTGGTCCTGTTGTTTAAAGTTTGGACTTAGTACTTTTTTCGAATCATTCTTAATTTCGTGAAATTTTGCTGCGAGGAGAGGTCAAATCCACTGCAGATACCCACGGATCGTATTATTCTGTCTTCCTACCGTGGAAAATGGCTAAAATATTAACGTCCCATAAAAAAATATAAAATTTCCATAAAAAATGCAAAATTTGCCAGTAAACAAATAAGGGTAAAATCAACAGAAAAGTCAAAAATTTCCATAAAAAAATAAAGAAGTGCATAGAAAAAACAAAATTTTCCATAAATAAAAAAAAAATTTAAGCAATAAATAGATTCAAAAGTGCAGTAGAATCGACAATAATCTCACTAAAAAATATCGAATTTTCCATTTAAAAACCTCAAAATGTCCGTATTTTCTTCACAAAAAGCAAGAAATAATTATAAATTTTCCACAAAAAAAGCCAAAATTTGCAATAAATAAATAATAATTCGCCCACAATAAATCAGAAAATTTCCATTCAAAAAATCAAAGATAGCAATAGCAGTAAATGCAAAGTTGCAATAAACAAACCTAACTTAATAATTCAAAATGACAATCAATACATGAAAATGTTGTAGAAAATTCCAATATTTAAGTAAAACTTTCCATAAAAATAACGTAATTTTCCAATAATGAGTAATAATGTGTGTAATGGATTTCATAAATTTTCAGTCAAACTGAAGCATTGTTTTCACAATTGGAGCTAATTAGTCGTCGTATGTAGATGTAGTAATTGCATTTTAGAGTTCGATAATTAATTACGTAAGAATTTAGGGGAGGGGAGAGTGGGGAGATTGGCCGGGTTTGAAAAAAAAATTCTTGCCATATAGAAAAAAATAATGTTTCATACAAAAAATCATACATGGAGGGGAGGCGAGGTTTCGAAAAATCACAAAAAAAATGTATTTTAATACACCCCATCGTTAGGCGCTACAATTTTAATTTTTTCGGCAAAGTTGAAATGAAACATGAAGTGGGTGATGAGGTACAAAAGTAGCGTTACAGCATGCTTAACCATATTTGCAGTACTGAGACAACCCACTACATCTACAAATGAACCTATTAGATGATACTTTAAAAAGCGTTATGTTCGTATGCAAATAAAAAAAAATATTTAGGAAAAAACTCATCAATCGAAATATACACATTTCTGCAACTGCTGTGGGCAGTTACTTTACTGATGCTTAGTTTGTAAACACCAGTTCCCTGGCTGGTGGGGCATGAGAGCATAAGCTTCTACCATCAATGTAGTTGGACATAACCCAAGCAGTGACATAAGTGTTCCTAATATTGGAAGATTAGATATCCCATGTTCCATGTTTCATTTCAACTTTGCCGAAATAAGTAAAATTGTAGCGCCTAACGATGGGGTGTATTAAAAAACATTTTTTTGTGATTTTTCGAAACCTCGCCTCCCCTCCATGTATGATTTTTTGTATGAAACATCAATTTTTTCTATATGGCAAGAAATATTTTTTCAAACCCGGCCAATCTCCCCACTCTCCCCTCCCCTAAAGTCTTACGTAATTAATTATCGAACTCTAAAATGCAATTTCTACATCTACATACATATGTACGACGACTAACTAGCTCCAATTGTGAAAACAATGCTTCAGTTTGACTGAAAATTTATGAAATCCATTATACACATTATTACTCATTATTGGAAAATTACGTTATTTTTATGGAAAGTTTTACTTAAATATTGGAATTTTCTACAACATTTTCATGTATTGATTGTCATTTTGAATTGCTCAGTTTGGTTTGTTTATTACAACTTTGCATTTACTGCTATTGTTATCTTTGATTTTTTGAATGGAAATTTTTGATTTATTGTGGGCGAATTATTATTTATTTATTGCAAATTTTGGCTTTTTTTGTGGATGATTTATAATTATTTCTTGCTTTTTGTGAAGAAAATAGGAGCAATTTTGAGGTTTTTAAATGGAAAATTTGATATTTTTTAGTGAGATTATTGTCGATTCTACTGCACTTTTGAATCTATTTATTGCTCAAATTTTTTTAATATCTTTAAGTTTATATTTTTTCCTGATCAATAGAAGCAAAATGAGTTGCTACACGTCGATAGCATACCCGCATCTATACTCTTCCACAACACAATTGTCTGCTCTCTCGTTATTCCCGGCGCATCCAGGAAACTGAAATTGTGACATCACACCCGATGTCATTTCTCACATCTGTTGTTCATCAAAATATTAAGTATGCTGGATACGGGAATATATTTCTCGATATTTATAAAAACCAATAACTTATTAATAAAAAGGCCATTAACTAAAATTGTCAACGTTGTTCTTTTTGGTCTAGAAAATGGGTTCCGGGGAACAAAAATCGGTGCACCGTGTTTACAGTTCTTCGGTAAACGATTACCGATCAATCAGTTGTTTTGACAACTGAGATCGAAAATGCGAATTACCGAAAGGACCGTAATTTATTCGTTTACCAAACGGGTTACCGGCCGTTCGGCTGTTGAGATTTCGGTAAATGGATTACCGGATTCGGTGATTTGATATAAGTGTGTAAGAAGAATCTGAATAGAGATAATCTAACAAGTATATAGAGTATTGTTCCGCCTTAACTGCATTATATTTTGGAAAATAGGCGTACTTCAACTACAATTTGTAGTCTACTTTAGTGTCAGTTACTCGTATCTACATCATTCTTCTTTTTAGATTCTCTTTATCAAGTATGGCTAATGAAATTGAAAGAAGTTATCACTTCTACTAGTTTTCGGTTTACTGAAAGCTCTAGATTTTAATTGCTTTTGCTGAGCTTCTGAATAAGTCTTTTCTTAGAGAGATCTTTGATCATGCATTTAAAGATATCTGTTTATATATTCATTCTTTGAAGATATCTGTTTAGATATTTATCTAGAATTTTAATATGACGGAAGTTTTTGGTAATATTTCTTATATAATTATTACAAGATCATCATGTATAAGTTCTATCATTGTATTAATTCTATCAGAAGGTTTGGGTGTCTACTTAACAAATTGCAAGATCTTAAACAAATCTCTGAAATGATAAACTAACTAACTTATAATTGTTTTGTATAGTATATACTGTTTAGTAGCTTCTAGATTAAAAATAATTAAATAATTTGAATTTTGATTTCACAGTATAACAGTTAGTCGAAACGGAGCTAAAATAGTATTCACATTGAACATAGAGGGTAGCACAGGAGGGAATTATACAAAGACAAGCACACTCATGTTTTATTTATAGACATTAAACGCTAAGAATCAAAACAAACCAGAAAAACGTAACAGTTCAAATAAAATCTGTAGCAGAACAGAGTGTCTGTTTGAAATGAAAGTTTTTCAATAAAAAGAAACCCACTGGATCCGGCCAAAGTGTTGATTTTCATGAACATTTTTTGGTCCTTCGAGCCGGATCCAACGTCTAGAGACCAAGTTTGCGGAGATTTAACGGTTCGAGTGCTAAAAACGTTGAACTACGGACAATACGCATCCGGACAATACGCATACCTCCGGTCAGAGGTCAGTGACCAGATACGCAGTTCAGTGACCTGTAAACAACTGCCTAAAGTGATCGAGAAGAATTGCGCCGTGGAACAGTGAGGGCCAATTGCTGCTATAGTTCTGTAGAGAGTATGGCGAAAAACGAAGATCGGGAGCTGTTAATCGCGAAGTTGCAGCATCGCGTTGTTAATGTCATGGAGTCCTTGACTCTTCTAGAAGAGTTCGCCATGAACTTGAAACCTGGAGCTAATATTGAAGAAGTCAATGTTCGGTTGATAAAGTTGGAGGAGCATTTCCGGCAGTTTTTCGATGTGGTAGCAGAGTTAGAATCATACTCCACTGAAACTGCTCCAATTTCTATGAAAAGGGACCGACATTGCTTTGAGAATCGGTATTATGCTGTGAAGACTGTACTGCTTAAGATGTGCCCAGGTGCTGAATCTGTTGTTTCTACCGGTGCGCCACAACCTTCAGCATCATCGTTCTCTAGTTCTCACATCCGCTATCCGGAGCTACCATTAGTGAGATTTAGTGGTCGTGAAGAAGATTGGGTTTCATTTCGTGAAAGCTTCACTGTAGCGGTTATCAATCGACAAGAAATTGCGAAAATTGATAAACTACAATATCTCAAGGGATTGATGGACGGAGATGCGACAAGGTTGGTCGGTCATATTGAGCTAAGCAACGAAGGATTTGCCAGAGCATGGAAGGTGTTGTGTCAGCGGTATGAAAGCAAACGGCGATTAATTTTGAGTCATTTGAAGAGTCTTTATGATACTGAACCGATGGTCAACGAAACGAGTGAAGAGCTATTGCGAGTTGTGGACACATTCGAGGAGCATATTTCGGGCTTAAGGAAGCTCGGCGAACCAGTTGAACAATGGAGTTCCAGTCTGGTTTATAATTTGTATATTCGGTTGCATTCAAACACTAGGATGGAATGGGATCGTCACTGTAATGCGATTGATACAAAAGATTACGGTGTCCAATCGTCAGAGATGGGGATTTGTAACTGCCAAGAAATGCCGAAATACAGTGATATGTCCAGCTTTCTTCAAGGATATGCAACGGTTTTACAGTCAACAGCCAACTATACAAGTACTACTGAGTCCTGTGCGTTTCACGGCGGCCGGCGTTAGCAACAACACAACAATGAATAACAGTACAAGCAACGAGGAAGAGACAACGAATAAGTGGAGAGTCAAACAACAAGGACGAAACAACAAATAAGTGAAGAGTCAAATAACAAAGAAGACAAGTGGTGAGGCAAAAGGTAACGACGAAGAGACAATGAATACGAGGAGAGACATGCAAACAGTAAGAATAAATACATAAGTGGCGAGACAAACTACAAGAATAAATAAATTGAAAGGTGGTGAGACAAACAGAGAAGAGACAATTAAGAAGTAGAGAGACAAAAATAGAGTGAATTGATTGTGAGGCAAACAATACAGAAAAATAGATAAATGAACTGTAAAGAACAAAAACATTCATGAAAGGGTCATTCAGAGAGTAGAAGACATTTGATTGGAAAACATTAAAGGAGGAAATAACAAGATTTCGTTACAAAAATCAAGTTGAATTTGAAACATTAGGCAGTTTTTGTATATTTGTTTAGTATAATTAGGTCAAAATTCAGGCGACCGGTATGTTTAGTAGCTTCTAGATTAAAAATAATTAAATAATTTGAATTTTGATTTCACAGTATAACAGTTAGTCGAAACGGAGCTAAAATAGTATTCACATTGAACATAGAGGGTAGCACAGGAGGGAATTATACAAAGACAAGCACACTCATGTTTTATTTATAGACATTAAACGCTAAGAATCAAAACAAACCAGAAAAACGTAACAGTTCAAATAAAATCTGTAGCAGAACAGAGTGTCTGTTTGAAATGAAAGTTTTTCAATAAAAAGAAACCCACTGGATCCGGCCAAAGTGTTGATTTTCATGAACATATACTTTTTTCAATTATTTTTCATAATTGTTAATAAATTCCTTGCGAGATATTGAGGAGACATTATACTGATGTCTTTAATCTTCCTTAGTCCCTAACAAAAAGTTACAAATTGGGACTTAAGGTCGTTTTTGACTCGAAAATTCAAACAGCTCGCCTAAATCAGAGTGGAGTCCCGGAAGGTGTCCAATCTGGACAATTCGATGAAATTACTTGGACTTAACCTCCAAACCAAATGAATGGTGTGCAAATCTATACGATTTTTAAACTTGGATGTATTTTGTAGTGATGGTCGGGTTTCACATTTTCCAAACCCGAACCCGACCCGTACCCGATTTATTTTATTTTTTCAACCCCGGACCCGACACGAACCCGAGACAATAATTCAAAAACAAACCCGGACCCGACCCGAACCCAAAAAAAGTCACTGTTCGAACCCGAACCCGACCCGAAACCCGAGATTTTTTTTGCAAAATAAACCCGCAAAAACCCGAGTTCGAAAAGGTGGTAAATTCATTGATTTTGATGCACAGGGATGTTTTCAGGTGATTACTCTGTTCTAAATTCTCACCAAACCCGACCTAAGCCCGACTTAACCCGACATTTTTCAAGCCCGAACCCGACTCGTACCCGATAATTTTGTAGCCTTCAAATCCGACCCGAACCCGAACCCGAAAAATTTTATATTTTCAAACCCGACCCGAACCAGTCGGGTTCGGGTTCGGGTCGGGTTTCGGGTTTGAAAACCCGAGACCCGACCATCTCTAGTATTTTGTCAAAATGACGAATGAATGGTTATTCTGGTCCTTTTGGAGCACCGGAATGGTCACCGGGAAACCTATAATATGAGACCACTAAGTTTCAGCACCAACGCGGCATGCGACGGCTCAATCTTCATGATTTTCATGGTTCATCTAGTTCAATTACAGATAAATGACCACTTTGGATTTTTTGGACCTTCGAAATTATCCTGGAATGACCACCGAAGATACTCGTATTGTGAGACGTTTCAGTTTTTGTACCAAAACCAGGCATGCGACGGCTCATCAGCCTTAAACAAAACATAATAAAAACGTAGTCTCTTTTCAAATATACTGTCATCGTGGTTCAGTTTATCTAGTGTATTATTCTGCACTCTGTATCATATATCTTCGTCATGTATCTTTCTCCATACCCATCATACTAGCAATAAAAATCCATTATAGTCATATTTCGCGCCCATCAGTATGGCATATAAATGATTATCTATTCCGAAGCAATGATAAACGATCACCATTTGTATCAATTTAACTTTATGTCTTGCTCCAAAAGCTTCCTAGCACTGAGTCATGCGAATCTGGCATCCACCAGCGATAATATATGATACCCACCATCACCGAAAGTTCAATCGACTTGCCTTAAAGAAGCCACCATTGCAACGTGATGCGATTTTCATATCATATGCCAATGTCGATGATAATCCATCATGCTTCGTTGCTGAAGACGAACGGCATATTGACTGACGCTGTACTGATAACCCACATCGCAGAAACTGATCCTATCGATCTATGATTGCACATTGAGCCAGATTACAAATTTGGAAGGAAAAAAAATCTATAAAGATGGTGTTTTGACATAGTTTTATACAATTTGGAAATACTTTCATGAAATAGATAAGATAGCGATTTGCAGTATTCAAAAAGTTTGTTCTTTGTTTAATTTTAAACAATTTTTTCCAAAAACACCATCTTTGTAAATCTATTGTACCCAATAGCATGCCTTTGAATTGTTTGAAAAGGTAGCTGACTGCCTTACTACTTCTATTATGCTAGCTTATAATGAAAGCTGTCCAATAAAGGTACGCTCTACTAGTAGAGATGTTCCTTGGTGGAATGATAGATTAGATAAACTAAGAAGAAATGCTCGTAAACTATTCAATCGGGCAAAACGTACATCGAACTGGTCTCAGTATAAAGAGGCCTTAACCAATTACAACATAGAGATAAGAAGATCAAAGCGGAAAAATTGGAGACACATGTGTGAAAGCATAGATAGTACTCCTGAAACTGCAAGACTTCAAAAGGTTCTTTCTAAAAACCATACCAACGGTCTCGGAACACTAAAAAAGAACGACGGGTCTTTTACTGAAAACACACAAGAAACTCTAGAATTAATGATGGAAACTCAATTTCCAGGATCACTACCATGTTAATCTGATCAAACTAGTATATTTGGCTTATCAAATGGATCGGAAATGTCTAATGAAGAAGCTTCAGATCTAGCAGATCATATATTTACATATTCTAAGATAGAATGGGCATTGGACACTTTTGATCCATTTAAAACCCCAGGATTAGATGGAATTTCTCCAATACACTTGCAGAAATGCAAGGAAAAAATTATTCACACCCTGCTGACCCTATTCAAGTGCAGCTTTTGATTAAGGTATATTCCAACCAAATGGAGACAAGTCCGAGTGGTGTTTAAAACCAAAGTAAATAAAAAGGATAAAACATTGCCAAAATCATTAAGGCCAATAAGTCTTACGTCCACATTTTTAAAATTAATGGAGAAATTAATTGATGAGTATATTAAATCAGATATAATTAAGCACAAACCGTTAAATAGAGCTCAATTTGCCTATCAGACTGGCAAATCCACGACAACGGCTCTCCATTCCTTAGTTACAAAAATAGAGAAAACTTTTGATTACATAGAACTACTTATGGCAGCTTTCCTTGATGTTGAAGGTGCGTTTGACAACACTAGCTTCACATCGATGAGAAGAGCCATGAGAAGTCGGGGTTTTTCAAAAAGTATTATTGATTGGATAGAAGAGATGCTGTCAAAAAGAGAGATATCAGCATATCTTGGTGATTCAGTTGTAAGGGTAAGAGCTGTTCAAGGCTGTCCCCAAGGCGGAGTTATCTCTCCCCTCTTCTGGTCCCTAGTTGTTGATGATCTTCTTATAAAACTGCAGCATCAAGGGTTTGAAGTAATTGGATTCGCGGATGATATCATCATTATTGTTCGTGGAAAATATGATGCAATCATTTCTGATCGAATGCAATCTGCGTTGAGCTACACTTTAAGGTGGTGCCAAAATGAAGGGTTAAACGTTAACCCTAACAAAACCACAATTGTACCGTTTACTAAAAGACGCAGAATCTCCATATCGAGTCTAAAACTAGGAGATGTTAGACTGTCTCTGTCTTCAGAAGTAAAATTTCTTGGAGTTATCTTAGATAGTAAGCTCAGTTTGAACAGACATGTTGAACGACAGATAGAAAAAGCAAAAAAAGCTTTCTGGGGCTGCAAAAGAACTTTTGGTAGAAAATGGGGACTAAAACCAAGGTGATACTTTGGATTTATACAGCCATTGTGAGGCCGATTATTACATATGCATCTGTTATTTGGTGGGAAAAAACCAGACAAATCTCAACTCAATCCAAATTGAACAAGCTGCAAAGATTAGCTACAGCTGCATTAACTGGGGCGATGCGTAGCACTCCTTCTAAAGCTTTGGACGCAATGTTGAATCTACCTCTTTTGCAAGATTTTATACAAATGGATGCTGTTAAAAATGCTTCACGACTCAGAAGGTCCTCTACTATCAATGATAGCGATCTCAAAGGACATATGAGCATCGTAAAAACATTAAATATAAATCCAATATTTTCAATAAGCGAAGAATGCATGATGAAGCGAAACTTTTTCGATCATCTCTTTTGTGTTCCTGATATAACTCGTCAGGACTGGGAAGTGGGACAACCGAACTTCCGTTCTGGCTCAACAATCTTTTTTACAGATGGCTCGAAGCAAGATAACCTTGTTGGTGCGGGAATATCTGGCCCGGGAGTAACCGTTTCACTACCACTAGGTTGTTGGCCAACAGTTTTTCAGGCGGAAATTTTTGCCATCTTAGAATGTGCCGACATCTGTCTAAAAAGGCGCACACTGGGGCAGAATTGAAAAAACGCGGAAACAACCTATAGTTCTTCGGAATGAAGAGATAGACGTTTGGTGTCTTCAGCAAAAATGATTCTTTCAATGAGGCCGATGTTTTGAGATAAAGTCATATTTTTTAGTGTTATTCGCATAAATGACTGAAATGCCATTTCGGTCAAATGACAGTTTAGGTGTATGGTTTCTTCGGCAAAGTTGATCATTATTTTATGCTGAACATAATTGCTGAAGACGTCAAATTTCCAAGGCCTACTATTTTTGAAATATAGACATTTATTTAAAAAAATGTGCTAAAAACCTAAATATTTGAGTTTGCTTGCCATTTTCCAATTAAAATGCCATACATTGCCTATGACTATGTCATTAATTAACATAAAGCAGGTCTGGCGAAAATTTGATGGTAAAAATAAAATTTTGTTGGATTTTTTAAGTAAAAATTTCAAAAAACAGGGATATTGCGTATAGGCCATTCTTGCGATTGGGCAAGTTCGGGCAGGTGTTTTCATCGCCATCCACTTATGAAAAGTCAGGGCATTCATGTCTAATTTTTCCAAGGATATGATATTTAATATATTTTCTCTGGGTGACTTGAAAGTGTGCCAAGCTTATAAAAAGGTTCAAAATTATTTTACATGACAATGTAATAGTTTTACAATATAAACAAAAGTTTAACATAATCATAAACATTCTTGCGGTTTACTGGTACCCAAATGCACTTAATTATTTGCTTTTTATATTGCTTTTATATTTGCTATTCACAAAAACGCCCAAAGCGCCAGACTCATTATGTCAAACCATTTCGGTCGAATGGAAATAAAGGTATATGATTGCTTCGGCAAAGTCGATCGTTATTTTAAGCTGTAAACAATTGCTAAAGATGTCAAATTTCCAAAGCCTACTATTTTGAAAAAATTACAAAATTTTGATAAATTGTGCTAAAATATATACATAAGTTTTGTGATTTTTCAGTTTAAATACCATTTATCGCTTATGATTATATCATTCATTGGGATGAGGCAGAGCTGGTTAGAATTTAATAAGCAGATGAAAAACAAAATTTACTGTACCATTTAATCCCACTAGAGTTTGTATCTTTTGACAAATACGCGTATTTCGACCTCAACTCGACTCGATTTAAAATACAAACATGATTGACCGAAAATATGGAACCAGTTTTACGGAAATGCTCATGTTTCTGATGATTTCTAATGCATCTAAATGCGTCCGTCGGCATTCAACTTTCCATTAGTTCTAGTTTCTAGGAAATTTGTAAACATCTATGCATTTTCAAACTACACAAAAATGCTATTTGAACATGACCTCGGAAAATCCGGATAATCTCCGGTGTCCGGTTGCCAATATGCATGGCCAAGCAGTTTCCTGAAACTAGATCAAATTTGTCGTCGATTGCTTGCAGACGCATCAAATTTCATTCATTTTTCATAAAGTTGTAAGCATTTGAATTTAGGTGAAATTTTGCCTATTTCAATAATTTTGCCTATCCCCTGTATATAACGGTTTTTAGCACAATTTATCAAAATTTTGTCAGATTTTAAAAATAGCATGCTTTGGAAATTTGACATCGTTAGCAATTGTTTACAGCTTAAAATAACGATCGACTTTGCCGAAGCAATCAAATACCTACATTTCCATTCGACCGAAATGGTTTGACATAATGAGTCTGGCGATTAGGGCGTTTTTGCGAATAGCAAATATACTAGCAATATAAAAAGCAAATAGTTAAGTGCATTTGGGTACCAGTAAACCGAAAGGATGTTTATGATTATGTTAAACTTTTGTTTATATTGTAAAACTATTACATTGTCATGTAAAAGAATTTTGAACCTGTTTATAAGTTTGGCATACTTTCAAGTCACACAGAGAAAATATATTAAATATCATATCCTTGGAAATGTTGACATGAATGCCCTGACTTTTCGTAAGTGGATGGCGATGAAAACACCTGCCCGAACTTGCCCAATCGCAAGAATGGCCTATACGCAATATCCCTGTTTTTTGAAAGTTTTACTTAAAAAATCCAACAAAATTTTATTTTTACCATCAAATTTTCGCTTGACCTGCTTTATATTAAATAATCACATAGTTATAGGAGATGTATGGTATTTAAATTGGAATATTGCAATCATAACTCAAATATTTAGGTTTTTAGCACATTTTTTTAAATAAATGTCTATATTTCAAAAATAGTAGGCCTTGGAAATTTGACGTCTTCAGCAATTATTTTCAGTATAAAATAATGATCAATTTTGCCGAAGAAACCATACACCTAAACTGTCATTTGACCGAAATGGCATTTCAGTCATTTATGCGAATAACACTAAAAAATATGACTTTATTTCAAAACATCGGCCTCATTGAAAGGATCATTTTCGCTGAAGACACCAAACGTCTATCTCTTCATTCCGAAGAGCTACAGGTTGTTTCCGCGTTTTTTCAATTCTGCCCCAGTGTGTGTCCCCGACACTGAAAAAAAAATGCCTTTTTTGTGGATCTAGGGTAGGGTGGTTCTTGAAGAAGTGTTTATTTTGTGAATATTTTTTTTTGGTGTTTTAAATCGTAGGTACTTAAGTTGTTCTTTTTGGGGACGGACCTGGTGTAGTGGTTAGAACACTCGCCTCTCACGCCGAGGACCTGGGATCGAATCCCATCCCCGACATAGTCACTTATGACGTAAAAAGTTATAGTGACGACTTCCTTCGGAAGGGAAGTAAAGCCGTTGGTCCCGAGATGAACTAGCCCAGGGCTAAAAATCTCGTTAATAAAGTCAAATCAATCAATTGTTCTTTTTCTTAATATTATGTCCCAACGGTGCCAGAGCCTGTTGCTCAGCTTAAAGCTCAAGGAGCACTTCCACGGTTATCAACTGAGAGCTTCCTTTGCCTAAGTTGCCGGTGTCGTATTTGTATATTGTGTGGCAAAAACTGAGGACATTTGTAGTTCTCCACAGCCGAAATAAATAGAATCAGTTCGGAGGATCATTTTGTAAAGAAAAACGACTTTCGTGCATTTTATATGTCCGATACCGTATGTTTTCGGCTTAGTTTTCGGACCTATCTTTTTCATAAAAAGTTTTTCACACAAACACGTCAGAACACTCTAGGAACATAACTATGGAAGAATTTTTAAAATCCGATAGCCCGTTCTCAAGTCATTTCGGGACATGCAAACACCATTCTATTTTATTTATATTGTCGAACAAATTTTTGTTCATATACAAGCTGATGTATAGTCAAAATCATTTGTCCCTCATAATTTTGTGATCTGGTCCAATGTGGATTGGTAAATGGCACAGCGAGTGCAAAGTTTCGCAACTGGAGCGACGTGTAATGTGACAATCTCGATTGTGAGCCGAAGTGAATGGAACAAGGTGAAATGGCTGAATAAATCATGAGTGCCAACGCCAAAGCAAATACGTCTGCGTTTGTTTTTATGTGGGTCGTTGTGATTGGCATGTATCGATAAGGCGCAACTTATTTTCGCAGAAAACTGCTGATGGATAGATACATCAGCAAGTAGATAGCGAATCAGGACATGGCTCTTGAATCGGAAGTTGACACTCGTCACAAAATTTCCTGCCGAGGTTTCCAGCATATGAAACTGCTGGAATGATGTTTTTGTAAGTATAACTTATTTTTGTTTTATTTTACGGATAGTCCAACATTTTAACATCCAAATTTTGTTGATAGAATGATCTTTGCAAAACTGCACAAAATATCCCACATATTTTTAACGCAAAGTACCAGAATGTCGCCTACAAGACCTGCCTGACCTACAGGAGATTATTCACTGAAGGGTCCCGTATTAATGGATCCACTGGCTTAGGTGTTTACAATCTGAGCTCTTCCGCCTTCCAAAAACTTCAGGAACCTTGCACGGTTTTTGTTCTTTCTTCTTCTGTCGGGTGTGAGATCACTGCGTCCATTTTTTAGAACTATTGTGATATATCCTTTTGCTTTTACAAAGACGCTCAGTGGCGAGAACGCCACCGGAATACTTTGCGCGATGACTGAACTTTTAGCCATCTGCCATTGATGGGCAAAAGTCCTAAGTTGCAGCATTGTGAATCCCCCAATCTGGTACGATCAGCCTGATAAAGCCGACCACTTCCCTGGGGGATACGTTCCAAATAACGGACGGCTCCAAAAAGGGCTTGCCAAATATTTTGGACCTTCGTTGTATATGTGCACTGCTGGAGCAGAGAACGTGTTGAGAGGTTTCGCACGTTTCACTACAGAATCGAAAATTTGGGTTTTGGATGCCTCCGATCTTTTGTAAATGGTATCTGCAGGGGCAGTGTCCAGTTATTAGACCGGTGTAGGTGCTGAGGTCCCTTTTGTTGAGACCAATGAGTTTTTGTGTTTGTTTCGAATTAATTGTGACTAATCTTTTGGACTGATTCGCATTGGAAACTGTTATCCAATTGGATATCATTTGACTGGATAACCAGCTGTTCAATTCAATATTTAGTGAGCAGTTTGATATGCCGAAGTATGGATCAGGACCAATGAATGTATTGGCCGATCAATTCCTGGCTAGCTCATCGGCAATTTCATTACCCTCTAGACCCGTATGCCCCGGGATCCAATATAGTTTAACTCGATTGCGGATGGTTAGGGTTTTCAGAGCAAGAACACATTCCCACACTAATTTTGAGTTAAAAGTGTAAGCTTTCAGAGCATGAAGACTGTCGGATGCTTGGCTGTCGGAGAAAATACAGATTGTGGCATTTCTGTAATTCTTCTTTACGCTGAGCTGCGCACATTCAATGATAGCATACACTTCAGCCTGAAACACTGTAGGCTACTGTTCGAGAGGGACAGAGATTTTAGTTCTTGGTCCGTGCACTCCAGATCCAGAACGATTGTTCATTCTCGATCCATCAGTGTAGAATTTGATTGAGCCTGGAGGAATACTCGGTCCACCTTCTTGCCACTCTTGGCGAGAAGGAATGAACACCGTATAGCTACCTTGAAACCTTGATGGCTACAGCGTAGCGTCACGCCATTGCCGGGCGTATTGTAGAGCTCCATCTTCGTCGGTCTTGGGCGAAACTTGTCCAGTTGCCCCGAACGTTCAGGGTCGCCAGGTCCTCCTCCACTGCGTACAGCCAGCGTATTCGTGGTCTTCCCTGAAGCCGCCGATCTCTACCTGGTTCCCTGCTGAATATTATTTTCGCAATTCTTTCTTCCGACATTCGCACTAAGTGAAGTCTGCCGTATTTTACACGCTTGATAATATTCGCATCTTTGTACACTTGATACAACTCGTGATTCATGCGTCTGCGCCACACACCATTTTCGAGTTTCCCACCGAGTATTGTCCGCAGCACTTTACGCTCGAAAACACCGAGTCAACACTTCGTGCCCGTAGGAGCCACCGGAAGAATCAATGTTTTATACAGGGCGAATTTTGTTTCCATTTGTAAGCTGCGGGACCTAAGCTGGTTACGTAGTCCGTAAAAGGCCCTATTCGCAGCCGCAACACGTCTTTCCACTTCGCGGGAAACGTTGTTGTCACATGTCACAAGTGTTCCAAGGTAAACAAATTCTTCAACAACTTCAAACACATCCCCATCAAACACTATTTCAGCACCTACACCACCATGCCTGACTCTATCTCTAGACGAGGTTGACACCTCGTCTGCGATACGAACACTTGATTTCTGGAATTTTCGAAATGTTTCACAGCTGAAGAAACACTACAAGCTGTAATTATTCCAAATAAGAACATTACAACAGCATTAAGGTCACATGCACAACAGATTGTGGTCAAAGTATAAATTTAGGCGATTTTGCGGTCATTAGTGTCATGGATGTCAATGTCGGGTGATGTTAATAAAATTATAACCATTATTCTCTATTTCTAACGTTACAGCTCCACTAAGACGGAGTGTATTTCTCAGCCTATTATTTATAGAGCACTTTCACAGTTATGAAAAATTATGAGAAATTCATTAGTTCATATTGTCATTTTGCAGATAAACATAAACATTATCAATCTTTGAAGGATTATGCATAGCTTTCTGCTTTCAAATTTTGTGCGAGCGTGGCTAGCCACGCTGGGTAAGCTAGTTGCGAATAATTTTACTTGCGAAAGAAAGTTATATTATTTTACGAGATTCGGTAGGTTTCCATAAACGTTTAAGAACATCCATCCTTAGAGGCCCGCAAGACGTTTGTTAATGCAGTTTATACTCGGACGCCGTTGAGTGAACACGTACTCGAGTGTGCTGGTCAAGTATTAAACAGTTGCTCACACTTTGTGTGATTTTTTTTTTGTTTATTGTTCAAGCGGAATCTATTCATCGAATAGATAAAAATGGAAACCAGAAAGAACACGTTGAAACTTGCTTTTTTGCAAGGTGCAAAGATGCCAATTCACCTGGATGTTTTACGGTTCATGATGCGAGTGCTGAAAATTCCAGCAACTGACGTGCATTCAGTGTAGGGGAACTGGGGGTATTATGCCCATAGGGGGCAAAACGCGCCACCATCGATTTGGACGAACGATGTGTTTTAGAATGCTTTTTTTCACCCTAGATCATAGAAAATAGATAAAAATGCTTTTCTTAATATGTTTTCATGTGTTTTTCTCAACCAAATCAATGAAATCGTATAAAACGTTTTTCGCTATTTTCGTTGCAATTTTGTGCGATATTCAATGTGATTTTTTAGGTCGATAAATAACCAAATTTCTGAAACTATTGCCGAGAGCCAACTTGTGCACTGTCATAGTTTGTATTACGTGCAAAACATATGTTAAATTTGCCCTCAAAAAGCTTATTGAAGGACCTAAACTTTAATCAACTCTGGGGGCTAAACGCCCACCCCTATTTCATAACACCAAAACAGCCGTTTGAATTCAAATTCTACCAAACGTAATGCCACGTTGAAGTTACGCAAAAATTGGAACCTTACAAATGCACATTTTTCGCATCAGCATGTATACTATTATTGAACAATAGTGCGATGGAGGATCAATATTGGTTCCAGTATGCGGATGGTGAAAAGACCAAGGTTCAGCTTGAGATGGCCAGCCGGCAATTTAAGTACATACGGATTTTCAATCTACCCCCTGAAGCGGATGATAAGGACATTGCAGCGGTGCTAAGGCAATTTGGCAGGATCAGACAACACGTGCGTGAGAAGTACCCAACCGACTATGGATACCCTGTTTTTAGCGGAGTGAGAGGTGTGCATATGGAAATCGAGAAGGAAATACCGGCAAACCTTTACATTGGCCACTTCCGTGTCCGATTATATTATGATGGACTGAAGAACAGATGCTTCTTCTGTAAAGCAGAAGGTCACAACAAATCAGATTGCCCTAAGCTGGCAGATTGCAGAGATGCCGGTTCATCGGGATCGGTCAACAGCAGACTCTACAGTCAGGTGACGGCTAATTTGAGGATCGCGAGAGGGCTCAGCGGCAGTGTAAATACCGCACCAACTTCGATGACGGTGCTCAGCGTTCCACAGCATCCAAGCGCACGAGAGGCCGAAACCGCAACAAAGCAACAGGCAGCGTCGATGAGTGTAGGAGAGACGAATGGTGAAACACCGGAGAGCAGCAGAGCAAACGAACCGTCGAAGACATGCGGTGTATCGTGCTCCGGCCAGAAGGAGAACAGTTTGAAACGGGGACCATTGTCCACGTCTGAAAACGATAGCTCGGACATGGAAGTAGTAGGGGAACTGGGTGTAAAATGCGCCTTTGGGGTAAAACGCGCCACCCTTGTTTTGAACGAACGACATGCTTTGGGACGCTATTTTTCACCCAAAATAATGGAAAATGTATTTAAATGCTTCTCTATGTATATTTTTGAGTGTTTTCCTGGCAAAAATCGTGAAAAACTCTAAAAAACGTTTTTTGCTGTTTTCGTTGTAATTTTGTGATATTTTCTAGGTCATTTTTCAGGCCGATAAACAACAAAACTTTTGAAACTAGTTTGTATTCCATGCGAAAAAAGTGTTGAATTTATCCTTAAAAAGCGTATTGAAGGACTTAAACTTTAATTAACTCGTGGGGCAAAACGGCCACACCTATTTCATAACACCAAAACAGCCGTTTGAATTCAAATTCCAGCAAACGTAATGCCAAGCTGTAGTTACATGCCAATTTGAACCTTACAAATGTACATTTTTCGAATCAGCATGTATACTATAATCGAACAACATCTGATCAAACGCCCTTATGTATGCAACGTATTTGCAAGCATGATTGCGCATGCGTGCGCGCGAACGACTAACGCCGAGATCAGGTGGCGCGTTTTACCCCGCAAAAAATAAAAATGCAGATAAGCAAGCATTTTATAAAAATTGATTTATTAACTCCAGAAAAAAGAAAATGGATGGCTGTTTCTACTATTTGATAGGAAACATGTTTGTCTATGAGATAATGAATAAAAAAAGGCTTATAATAATGCTCTTCATAGCTAAAAAAGGCTTCCTTCCTTAGAGGGCGCGTTTTACCCCCAGTTACCCTAAGCAGAATGGGACGAGGTAGGAAGAAAAAAAATTCAATGAAGGTGCCTGGTATTCGATCTCGAAGTAACTCACGCCGCAGTTCTAGGAGTAACTCACGGCAAATGAAGTAGAGTGTTGAGTTGTTTGTTCTTCACATTTGTTAACCTTTGCAGTATGCCTTCTCGCACTAGTATCTCTCAGTTTTTGATTTTCTCGCAGATTTGATCTTCATCTAGCTTCCATCTGATTTGTTAGTGACCATGTCATACATTAGAAAGATGGCCACTGTAAATTTGAATGCAATAAGCACTAAAGTCAAACAACATCTTTTCAAAGAGTTCGTGTTGAATAACGACTTGGACGTTATTTTCATGCAAGAGGCAACTTTTGAAAACTTCACCTTTATGCCAACACACAGAGCGTTAATCAACATCAGTACAGACGGGAAAGGAACGGGTATACTAGTACGATCAAATATCGAATTTTCAAATGTAGTTATGCACACTAATGGTCGTATGATCTCCTGTGTTATAGACGGAGTGAATTTTATAAACGTGTATGCGCACTCAGGTTCCAAGTTTAAGAAAGAGAGGGAAACCCTGTTCACTCATGAAATTTTGATTCACTTGGGAGAGTTCAAGGAGAATATCATTCTAGGTGATTTTAATTGCATTATTGACAAAAGCGACTCATCAAGTTCTGCGAAAAACCTGTGCAATGGCTTGAAAAAGTTAGTTAACGAGTTAGATTTATTCGATGTTCAACTGTCAAAAGGAAACGGGCGAACTTTCACATTTGTTAGAGGAGATTCAAAATCTAGATTAGATCGATTCTACGGTTCCAAGAATTTTATCGAGCAGGTAAAAAAATTGATACGGTGGCTGTTCCATTCTCCGACCACCACAGTGTGATTTTAACAGCTTCTGTGAAAGACATCAACCAGATTAACTTTTATGGCAGAGGATATTGGCGAATGAATTCAAATCTTTTAGGTGATGAAGACATAAAAGAAAAATTTGTAACTTATTAGGCTGATACAAATATTAAATTTCTTTTATGTCCGAGACCACTTGGAAGGTATGAGGGGGGGGGGGATAAAAATAAATAAGGAACAAAAAAATGAAACTGAAAAAAAAAAGTGTTTTAATGATAGTTGTTAAACTGTTTTTAATCGTCCTCTGAATCATTATTTTACTTGTTTTTTACTTTGTAAATTGAAAAAACCTAACTGATGTCAAAAAATGATGAATCTTTTTTTTTCTCCCCTTCAAAATTTTCGGATTTTTGAAGGGGGGGGGGTGACATAAAAGAAAATTAATATTTGTATCAGCCTTATGCGAATTTGAAAAACAGAAATTCATTCCACAATTTGAGTTTTTGGTGGAACAATGATTTAAAAAATGGGATCAGAAGGTTTTTTAAAAATGAATCGTTCAATTTGAATCGACAAATCAATAGCCTGAAAAGTTTTTATTATAAATGTTTCAATGATGCAATTCAATATCAAGCATTAAACATCGACGTCACTGATGAGCTAAACATTGCAAAATCAAAATTAATGGATCTAGAGCAAAGCAGGCTTAATAGGTTTCGGAGTAAATTGAAAGCTAATTCTTTGCACAATGACGAAAAGCTATCTTTTTTCCAAGTCACGTCTTTTATCAACCGATTTTCACAATCTAGATTGATGAAGTTGAACGTAAATGGTGAAAATACTTCAAATCCCTCTATTTTGAGACAAGAGATTTTTGAATATTTCTCAAGCAGATTCCAGAAAAACTCTGGACCACTTCAAGAATGTCATGAGACTCTTAAGTACATTGATCGGTTTTTATCTGAAGATGATAAACGAACTCTAACTGAACCAATCGAATTAAATGAAATAGAAAATGCGATCAGAGAAGCTTCAAACAATAGCTCTCCCGAACCGGATGGAATTAATTATCAATTTTATTCAACTTTCTTTGATTTAATCAAAACTGAAATGCTTGCGTTGTTTAATAATTATCTCATAAATGGAGAATATTCTCCAGCTCTGTTTACAACTGGAATAATAACGCTGATTCCAAAAAAAGGAAATAAATTCGATCTCGACCATCAACGGCCGATCAGCATGCTTAATACGGACTACAAAATTTTTACAAAAATCTTATGCAACAGATTGAAACCTTTAATGAAAAAAATATTAGGAGCGGGACAATCGGCATGTGTAGAAGACAGTTCTTGCATTCAAAATTTGACCTTACTTCGTAATGTAATTGTGAAAGCGAACAAAAGTAAAAAAATCAAAGGAATAATTCTCTCTGTTGACCTAGAAAAGGCCTTCGACAGAGTAGACCACGAGTTTCTATGGATTATATTGCAAAAGTTTAATTTCCCAACTGTTTTTATTGATTGTTTAAAAAAATTATACAAAAACGCAACTTCGAAAGTTTTGTTCAACGGGTTTTTTTACAAATTCGTTTCCGATAGGAAAGTCCGTGAGGCAAGGATGTCCATTAAGCATGGCATTGTTCGCACTGTATATCGAGCCGCTTTTGATGAGTTTAAGTAAAAATATCAAAGGAATACTTATCGACGATGTTTTTATTAGAGTCATAGCATACGCAGATGATCTCAATATTTTATAAGAAACGATGCTGAATTTAACTCTACTCTGAAACTGATAAATTACTACAGTATTTATTCCAAAATTAAAATAAATTTCTCAAAATCACAATTTTTGCGACTGAACAATTGCCCACTTGGACCACAACAAATCCAAGAATCTCAAGGATTAAAAATTTTGGGTGTTTACTTCTATGAAAATTATCAAAAAATGATCGAAGTTAATTACGATGAATTGATTAAAAATATCAATTACAGTCTTGCTATGAATTTTACCAGAATCCTGAATTTAATTCAAAAAGTTTGGACTTTGAATACCTACATCCTATCCAAATTATGGTACGTTGCTCAACTGTTTCCCCCAGAAAATAAGCATATTGCAATAATTAGAAAAATGTGCGGTAGTTTCCTGTGGAAAGGATTATTCTATCGAGTTGAAAGATAAGAGCTCTATGCACCAGAATACAAAGGAGGTCTAGCTTTGATCGATGTAGAATCCAAGACAAAAGCACTTTTTGTAAAAAATATACTCTGTAATACGAAAACTCGTACATATGACAAGTTTATGATGGAACAAAACAACAACAGAAAATTATCAAGAACTACGCGTGAGTGGATTAATTTTGCAATTCAGCTAAAAGAGAGTAATATTAATTCAAGTAAACAAATATATGATAAATTGATTAATGATATGAACATAACTATTAAGCAGCAAGCAAAAACGCCACATATCGTGTGGGAGAACATCTATGAAAATGTTAATTATAACTTCGTTTCAAGTGATTCAAGATCAACACTTTTCATGGTTCTACGAGATTTAGTTCCATGCAAATCAAAACTATTCCGTCACAAAGTGAGAGGGATTGATTCACCAACTTGCGATTCTTGTGGAAGAATCGATACTGTTGATCATAGAATCAAGAATTGTGTGGGATCAGCAAGTATTTGGACTTCGTTAAATAGAGTAATTAAAAATAAATTAAAAATTAATTTGATAGATGCAACAGATTTGTTGTCATGCAGAATAGGTTACCGAAATTGTAAATATAAAGCAGCGCTTTGGTTGATAATACAAACTATGAAATATTGTTTAAATAAGTATAGTGACGGAACACTCGAAGAATTAAAATCCCGTATAAGTGAAATACGATGGAATAGCAAACGACTTTTTGAAAAACATTTCAAGCATTATATGTATATGTTATAATCAACTCATTGTACATAGTAGATAATTTGAAAATAAACTATTTTATTTAAAAAAAAAAAAGGAAAAAAAAAACAAAAAATGTAGGGGAACTTACATATTCTCGGCAGCCTAAGCCGATGCCGCGCTTCTTTTGTAATTTTCGCGGACATCAGCAGACAAATTACTTGTTTGTTTGTTTACATTTATGCGCTGCTAAATCCTCTATCGATTCACACCGACAGATTTGTTAAAATCTGTCTGGAAACGTTTTTGCAACGCTGCGAACATCTCTTGTCAGTGTGACTATTGTCGGCAGCCTCATTCTCTTCGGCAACTTTCCCATAATCGCTGCAGGCGAATCTGTTCGGCAGCTCCAAATCAGTCGCATTTTGAGGCGTGTTCAATTGATTTGATGACATCTCTGGCGAAATTGTTTGTTGTCGTCTCGAAAATCTCGTCAGCGGGAAGCTGACAGAACAAGGAATCATCTGAATGTTTTCATTGGTGTGTTTAGAAAGAAAAACACTGTATTTGGCATTTGAAATTTGGTTGCCGATAATAGTCGCATGGTGCCGAAGCCGTAAGTCTCCCTATATAATTCATATCACGAACATTCGACTTTTAACATTTGAATATTTGAAAGGGTTAGTGAACTTTGTTTTCATTATTTGTTTAGGTTTATGAGACACTTACCATGTTTCAATTATTTCTTCAACAAACAATGTTCGACCCACACATTTGGAGAAGAAATATTGGATGCCGAGAATCCTGTATCGCTATGTGGTTTACTGAACTGAACAGCATTTTCAACCCAGTACCTTCCAGAAATAAAATAATAGACTTGTACCAATTTTCCCCCGTCGCTTCCGTTCTGCGTTGAATTTATATCGAAAATATGTCGGATCCTTCGGAAGAAATCAATCTTATCTATAATGGCATTCGGCAGGTTGAAACCCGGTCGGCGCACCTTCTGGTGGGTGCGGGGCGGCAAACTCATCAAGTTAGGAAGGAATTTGATTAACTTCCCTCACCTGAACTCCATTTCCGCCGCACCGGAGCTTTTGCCGCTCGTAAATTTGTTCACTCGCTTTAAATTGGCATAATTTATTGTATTTACGGGTGAATGACGACGGTAATAAAGAGGTACATACCTGCTGCCGGTATTGTTCTTCTTACGCACATACTTCATCGTATGGGGAAGTGCCAATCAGATAGCGTGTGGTTGTGTGTTCTGGACAGAGGAAGGCTTCTCTACAGATTCAAGTGGGGGAAATTAATTAAGTTTGAAAAGAAAATTACAATGTGGGGTTCAGCGACCGGGTGGAAAAGAAACTCAAGAAGAGATCGTAAGTGTTTCATTTTTTTAGAGAGTCTTCGATACAATTACTCGATATTCTTCAACTCAATCCAAGTCCAATTTTCAATTTCTGTTTTTTGTATCATTTCGAACATTACAAATAATTCTCATATCTAGATGTTCTGTGTAAGGTAACACTATCTTCCTAATTTGGAAAATTGAAATTAAGCTGTCATTAACATTTTGTTATCAACATATTACATTGCATATGCCGTAGCAGTTCATTTCACCTGCTTTTAAGAGAAAAAAAAAATGCTTTTAAATAACTCAACTTAAATATCTAGCGCATTAATCGTGGCAATAGAAGATGGCAACGATTTTTGCCTAAAATTATTAATTGTTTTATATGACATTTGTTCCAGTTGGATATTCTATGTAACTCATTAGTACTGTGTTATGGAGAGAGCTTCAGAATCATTTTCAAAGTTTTATCATGCATCTTCTGCAGAACTCCCTCCTAGTATTACAACAGCTAGTCCATATTGGTACAGAATACAACTTGGCCAACATGAAAATTTGTTTGGAAATCAGAAGCTTCTTAAAACGAAGTTTTGATTTTCTCTTAATAAGTTGAAATAGACATTATATATATTTATTACGTTTGAATTGAATATCCTCAATGTGATTTTCAAAAATTAATAGTTTGTATAGCATGAGCCCTTGATACTTAATTTCATTTGACCAATTTATTGAAACTTCTCTCATCGTAACAACATGTTTACTTGAAGAATTCAAATAAAGAGCTTTAGGTTTATGTGGGAATATTATTGATATTTTTTACTCCGCATTATTTTTCCACAGTAAATTCATGTTGCTTCAACATCGAGTAAATCAGAGTTCAATCTCATCTATATTTTCAATAAATCAACCATTCTTGAGTCGCACAAATATCCTACCACAAGTCAACCCAGATCGGATTACCTCACCGACTTAGGAATACCACTGAATGTCATCGTAACCCGACTAAGTGGCATGCTCCCGTTTCAAGAGATGGGATTTAAACCCGTCACATAACCACACACACTTGGGCACTACATCTATGGCAAAGTCTGATAAACTGAAAGCCATTCATCACCATCTTCCAGTGTTGCTTCCAAGACGGTGCCTGACATACCGTGATATACCAGGATGATGTGTGGAGCAAACGGCGGGATTCCGCACCACCCACTCTGGCCGCATGCTGTCTGGTTTGATATTGTATTTAATTGAAGACTTCATTATTATCCAATTTGACCGAAGACGTAGCATCATCTTCGCTAAGGATCATGCCAATTCAGCACACATCACCATTTTCGCAATTGGGCGGAAATTTCCATTTCATCCCCCCGATTTCATTTTCGCCATTGAAGCTAAATATGTAGGTGAGACGCGTCACCCGCAGCAGTTTTGGCTATGAACGAAACCTGGAAGCTTAGATAGCGTATTGTTTGAAGGTCTGCAGCGTTTTTTTCTCACTTTTGCAAGAACGCGATTTGCGTTAAACATGTGAACGATGACGTAGTAGGACGATATTCAATGAATTGTGTGAAACGTTTTCAGATTTATAAGTGGTGAACATTAGAGAGGTTCCAAATTCAAAACAAAAATTGAAAATCCAATCTCCCATATCTTGCTTACCATCCTAACTATAAAAATAGTGTTTTGTGAAATTTTCAGCTGGTGTTGATTCAATGGTGGCCCAAAGACGATGTAGGTTTAAAAGGGAATTGATTCCAAACACGTTAGTGCAGGAATGTATGTGCAAACCTATCATCCCATAGTGAAAACTCATTCTCCAAACAATAATAAAGAAATGTGCTGAAGAGAGCAGTTCGACCCGACGAATAGGAGGAAATGTATTCCTGAGTTTGTTGGCTATTACTTAGCTTCACATGGGATTTCAGATCTAAAAACATCTACAAAAATCACAAACAAAATTAGCTCAAACATGATTTGTTTCTTCAGCAACATGTTTCATTAAGGTTTCAAGAATGAGTTTTCACTATGGCATGATAAGTTTGTACTTACATTACAGTACTAACATTCATTCATTTGTTTAGTTAACATCACAACACTGAATCAACAAATTCGCGCCACAGCACTCGGCTCGTTGCTGCATCTCTCCATCCTCGCTTCCCAAATCGATACGCACTTGATCCGCCAACCTAGTTTGGTGCGTTCCACACCTTCTTGTACCAACCGCAAACAAAGCGAACACCATCTTTCCATGGTTGCTGTCCGGCATTCTTGCAACATGCCCTGCCCATCGTATCCTTGCAGCTTTGGCCACCTTCTGGATACTGGGTTCGCCGTAGAGTTGGGCGAGCTCGTGGTTCATCCTTCGCCGCCACACACCGTTTTCCTGCACACCGCCAAAGATCGTCCTTAGCACCCGACGTTCGAAGACTCCAAATGCTTGCAAGTCCTCCTCGAGCATTGTCCACGTTCCATGCTCATAGAGGACTACCGGCCTTATGAGCGTTTTATACATGGTACATTTGGTGCATATCATCCGCGAAGCAAACAAATTTACTGGATCTCGTAAAAATCATACCCCGACTGTTAAGCCCGGCTCTCTGCATAACACCTTCTACCGCAATATTGAACAACAGGCACGAAAGTCTATCACCTTGTCGTAGTCCTCGGCGGGATCCAAACGAACTGGAATGTTTGCCTGAAACCTTGACACAATTTTGCACACCTTCCATCGTCACTCTTATCAGTCATGAGCTTCCTGGGATAGCTGTTGTCGTCCATGATTTTCCATAGCTCTCTATACTATCGTATGCCACGTTGAAATCAATGTAAAAGTGATGCTTTGGGACCTGGCATTCACGACATTTTTGGAGGATTTGCCGTACAGTAAACAGCGGACCAGAGTCGATCGGCCTTCAACGAAGCCGGCTTGATAACTTCCCACGAACTCGTTTACTACAGGTGACAGACGACGGAAGATCATCTGGGATAACACTTTGTAGGCCACATTAAGGATGGTGATCGCCCAAAAGTTGTCACAGTCTAACTTGTCGCCCTTCTAGTAGATGGGGCATAATACCCCTTCCTTCCACTGCTCCGGTAGCTGTTGTTTCCCAGATTGTGCCTATCAGCCGATGCAGACAAATAGCCAGCCTCTCCGGGCCCAGATTTATTGTTCTTGAGCTGGTGAATGGCAACCTCCCTCAAAGTGGGGGCTGGTTGATTTTCGTTGTCCCGTTGTCCGTTGTTCCGTTGTTCGTCGAAGCGCTGCTTCCTCCTTTCGATCAACTCACGCTCGTCCGTCAAAATGCTCCCATCCTTATCCCTGCTAATCTCGGCTCGCGGCACGAAGCCTTTGCGGGATGCGTTGAGCTTCTGATAGAACTTACGTGTTTCTTGAGATCGGCACAGCTGTTCCATCTCCTCGCACTCCGTTTCCTCCAGACGGCGTTTTTTCTCGCGAAAGGGGCGGGTCTGCTGTTGCTGTTTCCGTTTATAACGTTCCACGTTCTGTCGGGTCCCTTGACTACGTCCCACGTACCCGACGTTGTTCTCAGCTGCATTGTTGATGGCTGCTTTTATTGTTCTCCAGTCTGGCTTCAAGGAGTTCTTCTTCCAGCTCACCCTCTTCCGATAATGCAGCCTCGAGGTGCTGCGCGTAAGCAGTTGCGACATCCGGTTGCTTCAGAAGCTCAAGGTCATACCGAGGCGGGCGTTGGTACCGTAGGTTGTAAACGACGGAGAGTTTTGGGCGCAGTTTAACCATTACCAGACAATGGTCAGACTCGATGCTAGCACCACGATAGGTGCTGACGTCGATAATTTCGGAAAAGTGTCGTCCATCAATCATAACGTGGTCGATTTGCGATTCTGTTTGCTGTGGTGATCTTCAGGTGTATCGGTATGGAAGGCTATGTTGGAGATAGGTGCTACGAATGGCCATATTCTAGGTGGAATCAATCAGTTGAAGGCCGTTTCCGTTCGTCAGCCGGTGGATGCTGATTTTTTCAATCGTCGATCTAAACTCTTAACTCCTAAATCTCCTATGATGATCTTAATGTCGTGGCTTGGGCAGTGATTATATTCACGTCCAAGCTGCGCGTAAAATGCATCTTTATCATCATCAGTGCTTCCGGAGTGTGAGCCGTTGATTAGGCTTGTGTTGAAGAATTGGCCCGGTGGGAACTTTGGTCGTATGCTGATAGGGAATGCTCTTGCTTCTGCAAACCTTGAGCGTCTGTACTCCATGTTAGGAGCGGCTCACAACAGCGTCTGTTCCCCATTTCAGGGGCGGCTGATCATTGTCCGAGTGCCAGAGAAGGACTCTAAGCTAAACTGAGCACTATGGCGCTCCGAACATTTAGGTGGAATGGTCCTCCGCAAAATCTAGGGGGTTGTTGTCAGGCCCTGCAAGTCAGCCGTAAAAATACACCAGCACAGGAACGTCAACGAGAGAATACGGACCGGAACAATCGGCAAAGACCACAGCCACGAAAAAGGACTAGCGATTGGAAACTCGGTACGTGGAACTGCAAATCTCTCAACTTCATTGGAAGTACTCGCATACTCTCCAATGTACTGAAGACCCGCGGTTTCAACATCGTAGCGCTGCAGGAGGTGTGCAGGACAGGAGTATTGGTGCGAACGTTTAGAGGTAATCATACCATCTACCAGAGCTGCGGCAACACACGCGAGCTGGGAACAGCTTTCATAGTGATGGGTGATATGCAAAGGCGCGTGATCGGGTGGTGGCCGATCAATGAACGAATGTGCGAGTTAAGAATCAAAGACCGATTCTTTAACTTCAGCATAATCAACGTGCATAGCCCACACTCCGGAAGCACTGATGATGACAAGGACGCATTTTACTCGCAGCTCGAACGCGAGTACGACCGCTGCCCAAGCCACGACGTCAAGATCATCATAGGATATTTGAACGCCCAGGTTGGCCAGGAGGAGGAGTTCAGACCGACGATTGGACAGTTCAGCGCCCACCGGCTGACGAACGAGAACGGCCTACGACTGATAGATTTTACCGCCTCCAAGAACATGGCCATTCGTAGCACCTATTTCCAGCACAGCCTCCCGTATCGGTACACCTGGAGATCACCTCAGCAGACAGAATCGCAAATCGACCACGTTTTGATCGATGGACGGCACTTCTCCGACATAACCGACGTCAGAACCTATCGTGGCGCTAACATTGACTCCGACCACTACCTGGTGATGGTGAAACTGCGCCCAAAACTATCCGTCATCAATGATGTACGGTACCGACGCCCGCCCTGGTACAATCTCGAGCGGCTGAAACAACCGGATGTCGCCAATGCGTACGCGCAGCATCTTGAGGCAGCGTTGCCGGATGAGGGCGAGCTCGATAGGGCCCCTCTTCAGGACTGCTGGAGGACAGTCAACCCAACAAACATTTTTGCTGAATAAGAGTTGAACGAATCACGCTAAAGCTTTTTTCAGTTTAATAAACTATTGTTCAGCTACTAATGTTACTTGGGAAAGCAGCCAGGATATGTGAAACGGAGCTCAAGAAACGATTGGTTCGACGAGGAGTGCCAGGAGGTTTTAGAGGAGAAGAATGCAGCGCAGGCTGGAAAAAACGTGGAACGATATAGACTGAAGTGGAAACAGCAAACCCGCCTATTCCGGGACAAACAGCGCCGCCTGGAAGAGGTGGAATGCCAAGAGATGGAGTTGCTGTACCGTTCTCAAGAAACGCGGAAGTTCTATCAGAAGCTCAACACATCCCGCAAAGGCTTCGTGCCGCGAGCTGATATGTGCCGGGATAAGGATGGGAGCATCTTGACGGACGGACGCGAGGTGATCGAAAGGTGGAAGCAGCACTACGATGAACACCTGAATGGCGCAGAAAACACAGGTACAGAAGGTCAGGACAGCAAAGGCGATGGCTACGTCAGCACAGCGGACAGCGGAAACCAACCAGCTCCCACGATGGGCGAAGTTAAGGATGCCTTTCAACAGCTCAAGAATAACAAGGCCGCTTCCAAGGATGGTATCGGAGCCGAACTCATCAAGATGGGCCCGGACAGGTTGGCCGCTTGTCTGCATCGGCAGAATATGGGAAACGGAACAGCTACCGGAGAAGTGGAAGCAAGGCGTTATATGCCCTATCTACAAAAAGGGTGACAAACTGGAGTGTGAAAATTATCGTGCAATCACCATCCTAAACGCCGCCTACAAAGTGCTATCCCAGATTCTCTTCCGTCGTCTACACCTATAGCAAACGAGTTCGTGGGAAGTTATCAAGCAGGTTTTATCGACGGCCGCTCGACAACGGACCAGATCTTTTCCGTGCGGCAAATCCTCCAGAAATGCCGTGAGTACCAGGTCCCTACGCACCATTTGTTCATCGATTTCAAGGCGGCATATGATAGTATCGACCGCGTAGAGCTATGGAAAATCATGGACAAAACAGCTTTCCCGGGAAGCTCACAAGATTGATCAGAGCAACGATGGACGGTGTGCAAAACTGCGTAAAGATCTCGGGCGAACACTCCAGTTCGATCGAGTCTCGGCGGGGACTACGACAGGGCGACGGACTTTCGTGCCTGTTGTTCAATATTGCGCTTGAAGGTGTCATGCGGAGAGCTGGACTTAACAGTCGAGGCACGATTTTCACGAGATCCGAACAATTTGTTTGCGTCGTGCACACATGGATATTATTGAAAGAAAATTTGAAACGGTGGCAGATTTGTTCACCCGCCTGAAACGCGAAGCAACAAGGGTCGGGCTAATGGTGAATGCGTCGAAAATAAAGTACATGCTGGTAGGCGGAACTGAGCACGACAGAGCCCGCCTAGGAAGCAGTGTCACGATATACGGGGATACCTTCGAGATGGTGGTTGGTTCGTCTATCTCGGATCCTTGCTGACGGCTGACAACAATGTTAGTCGGGAGATACAAAGGCGCATCATCAATGGAAGTCGTGCCTACTATGGGCTCCAGAATTCTACTGCGGTCAAGAAAGATTCACCCCAGAAGAAACTGCGGTAGAGATTCACCCCCGCACCAAATGCATGATGAACAAAACGCTCACGAGACCGTTAGTCCTCAACAGGTCCAGAGACGTGGATTATGCTAGAGGAGGACTTGCAAGCTCTTGGGGTTTTCGAACGCGGAGTGCTAAGGACGATCTTCGGCGGCGTGCAGGAGAACAGTGTGTGGCAGCGAATAGAGTTTCCAATCCCGGGAACATTTCCCGGGAATTTAGATTTCCCGGGATATCCGATTCCAGGAAAATGATTTTCTGTTTCCCGGGATTCCCGTATTTACCGGGAAGATCGATTTAAAATGAGCATCCATATTAAAATAATAAGCAATTTATAACACAATTTACTTTTCATTACCAACCAATGTTCTCACTAGATCATGTTGATGTTTTTTGTAATCAAATAGTTACTGATATAATGCATATGTGCTTTGCTATTCGAAATAAAAGATCTTTCGAAGGATCATTTTCATGAGTTAAGTAGGATCATGATGTTTCTAATTAATTCTGTACAATATAATAGTCACAATTTTTAACGGGAAAACTGTAGTTGGTTTTATTCTAGTGTTTGAAAAGAATGATTCAATGTTGGCAAATATTATTAAACTTCAATTAATATTTGCCAACGATTTGTCAAGAATGAGCTACACATGGACTATTGTTCAATGTTATACACTTTTTTGCATTGAAGCCTAGCGTTCAAAACGAAGCCAACATTTTTTTTTAAGTTGCATGAATACATTATAGGTTGGACTCGATTATCCGGAGTATCGATTTTTTTTTCAATCCTGAATCGTTCGGGTAATCAAATCACTAAAAGAAAAATAATCTGCGATAAAAGAACTTAAATATTGTATTTCTTGTTGTTTAATTTATATGATGCAGTGGCGTAGCCAGACATTATACATAGGAACACAACGGGTCTTGAGAAGAAAAAAAATGTTGGTTGAAAAAACCAATACTAAATTATCTCAAATTTATGCATAAGAACTGAGAAACAAGAATATAAAAACATACTCCGGATAATCGAGTCTAAAATTCCGGATAATCGAATCCCAGATAGTCAAGTCACCGTATAATCGAGTCCGATCTGTACTCATAAAAAAGAGAAAATACCATACATATGTGCTGGCATAACATATAATGCACATAAGTTCGGATTCCGCCATGGACATTCGACCACTCATCAACTTTTATGTGTAACAAATTTGATCCGTTCCAACAAATCTGAAGGCTATTCTACTGGTCTTGCTCTTCTAGACATAGAAAAAGCATTCGACAGTGTTTGGCATGAAGGTTTGATTGTAAAATTAAAAAACTTTAATTTTCCAACATACATTGTTAGAATAATTCAAAGTTTTCTGTCAAATCGTACATTTCAGGTTAATTATCAGAACTCCAGATCTGAAAGACTTCCTGTAAGAGCTGGTGTTCCCCAAGGCAGCATTTTAGGACCAATATTATACAATATTTTCACATCTGACTTACCTGAGTTACCTCAGGGATGTCAAAAATCTTTGTTTGCGGATGACACAGGCCTCTCCGCCAAAGGTCGAAGCCTGCGTGTCATCTGTAGTCGATTGCAAAAAAGTTTGGATATTTTTTCTTCATACTTGCAAAAATGGAAGATTTCTCCTAATGCTTCCAAAACTCAACTAATAATATTCCCACATAAACCAAAAGCTCTTTATTTGAAACCTTCAAGTAGACATGTTGTCACGATGAGAGGGGTTCCAATAAATTGGTCAGATGAAGTTGACAGACAGACAGAAGACAGTGAAGTGGTAGTGATGGGTAGTGGACGTCTCTGATGTCCCCATTAGTGGTTTTGATTGTTTATACAATTTTTACCGTAGAAAATATCGGTTTTCACTGTAGTGTCTGAGAGTTTAGTAGTGCTTCATGAAGTTGTTGCAGTGTAACAAAAAACGTTACTAGTTTACAACAAATTCAATTTTTCGTTTGTGATTTAACATGGTTGTCCATTGTGTATTGTTTGTTCGTCAAGCAAATGTTTCATACGTGTATAAGTGAAGTATTGTGCTACGGCATTTGAACGTGTATCAGTACAAGAGTGTTCAGATCGAAGATCTCACTAGAAGATGAGTATTTGATCACTAGTGTTCATTCTATTTGTTTGATCCTAAATCATATGCCCAGTAATAATAACAAATTCTGTTCCTGTAATGATTAACGCTCGACTCCAGAGTGTATGTGTTACCCTAGTGCCAATGGTTTGTTTGCTGTCTGGTCTGCATGAATTTGGGGCATCGCCTTTTCTAACTTGTTTCCGTGAGTTTTATCACGGGTAAGTTTCATCTGTTACATATATGTACAACTGAACTACTGCTCCCCAAGGTGCATTGTGCCCCAGTTCCCCCAATACTCAGATGAACATTCATCTGGTTACTCAAGAGAGTGTATGACTACAATTGACTTTTGTTCATTCGAAGCGAAGGTTTCAAGCGTACTCGAATACGATACACATGGAATTATGTGATCTTTATAGCTTTTTTTATGATCATGGTGTGCAGTGCAATATTGTCGAAGTTGTATTATGTACAACAATGCCAATTTTAACTGTATTGTAAATTGTTATATTTCCCCCTTCTATATTTATGGTTGTTGTACACTAATACAACTCTGTTTGCTGTACAAGCAGCTCTGAAGAACCTGTCGATTTTAACACTCGTTCTTTTATCACAAAACCATCGAGGAGTGCACATCGTTGTTCTACAACCTACAAAACCTACAAGTGTTCTTTGCCGAGTGATCTGTAAACGGTATTTCTACAGTAAAGATGGCAGCAGACAATGCTGGGAAGACAAGTGCTGGTGAAATTGTGGATCCTGATTCACAGGTCGTAAGTGTTACCGAAACCTGTGACAAGGGAGCAAATTCGACAGCACTGCTTTCTGCTATGGTTGCTGACAGCTGTGGTGTGGAAAAGCCAAGTGGTAAGGATCGGTTTGGACTTGCGTCTGGGGATGAAACCAGCAGTAAGATGCCTGGTTCTGAAGCGGACGCCATTGTTGCCAATGCAACGAATGATAGCGATAAGTGGCGTTTTCAAATCCGCCTTGAGAATGGCTATTTCACTGAGACGTTGAAAAACGAACTTATGAGAGACTTGAACGTGTTCTTGTACTCTTCTTCAGGTTCTTCTTTTATCCCTTGTTTCAAAGGTTCTGGGTTGCGATTCGGTATTGTCTGGTTTACACCAGACAATGAAGACAGTTTTAACTGGATTGTTGATAAGCTTAAAGCTATCAATGAAAAGGCGGGAGAGTGTAAGTTCATTATTGAACCTTACTCCGTACGCCAGAACAAGATTTGCCTGAACCTTCCTTGGGATACTAAAGAAGGCTTGACAGAGGGAAATGTTTTGGAAAGGCTTAAATTCCAAAACCCATGTATCCCATTAAATCACTGGAGTGTTATAAACTCCCAATCAACAAATTCGGGTAGTAAATTGGTGATGTGTACTATTGATGACACGTCTTTGAAGCTTTTGGAAAAGCAAAAGTTTCGGTTGAACTACGGGTTTCATACAGTACAAGCAGATGTACTGCCTCAGAAAAAATCTGCAAAAAATCAAAAGTGATTGATTTGTTGTTTGCTTTTGCTTGCTTGGGTGGCTTGTCTACCTTGTGCTATTGTTTAGCTACTGGCTTCAAATATGAGGCTTTCATTCTCTTATTTTGAATTGAACTTTGGGTTTCACAATGCAGCATGTCTGCTTCTTTTCTACCAAAATGACCACATACATACAATATTAGTAATACACTTACACATCCCACTCACAACACAACTTCCACAATACATAAACACTCACATAAATCGGTTCAATTTATGGTTGTTCTGCGCTGAGGCGTTTTTGTTTCTGTTTTCTTTTTTGCAATTAGGTCGATATAGAACAAAATTGAATTTCAGTGTTGGAGGTTTCTCTCACACAGAGGACATTTTTGATTTTATATCGTCCATATTGCTGTTGGCCTTCGGGCTTATTCTTTTTTCGAAAAGCTTTGGCCCCTATGAGGAATTTGGGCTTCATTCTAATGATTTTTTACGCCTTAGCGTCTCTGGATGCCTTCTAAAGCATCTATCTCTTTTCCCGGTCCTTCCTCTCCTTTGATCCCTATCCTTTTCTCCCATGCTTTCCCGTCAGGTAAATGATGAGAAAAGCGTCACAAAGGCAAGGGCACAAATCTCCCATTTGCAGGGGAACGTGCCATTTGAGCCGACGTTCTGATACCTGATACCTGATAAGTATCTAGGGCTCATGCTAGATAAGAATTTAACTTTCAAAAATCACATTGAGGGCATTCAAGACAAATGTAACAAATATGTAAAATGTCTCTATCCCCTTATTAATAGAAAATCAAAACTTTGTCTTAAGAACAAGCTTTTGATATTCAAACAAATTGTCAGGCCAGCCATGTTGTATGCTGTACCAATATGGACTAGCTGTTGTAATACCAGAAAGAAAGCTCTGCAGAGAATTCAAAATAAAATTTTGAAAATGATTCTGAGGCTTCCTCCCTGGTATAGTATCAATGAGTTACATAGAATATCCAATGTTGAAACATTAGAACAAATGTCAAATAAAATAATAAATAATTTCAGGCAAAAATCGTTACAATCTTCTATTGCCACGATTAATGCGTTATATGTTTAGGTTAAGTTAGGTTAAGTATATTCAAAGCGTTTTTTTTTCTCTTATAAGCAGGTGAAATCAACTCACCTGTAAAAAATCTTAACTGCTACGGCAAATGAAATGTAATATGTTGTTACCAAAATGTTAATAAAATCTTAGATTTGTGTTACCAAATTAGGATGAGAGTGTTGTCCAATAACACAGAACACCTAGATATAAGAAATAATGAATGTAATGTTTGGAATGATACTAATAAAGAAATTAAAAAAAAAAAGATGGAGCGCTACAATACGCCCGGCAAAAGTGTGACGCTACGTTGTGGCCATTAAGGTAGGTGAAAAAGCTTAAAAATTGCTTCTACTGTGCATGTATATAACTTACAGGTTGTACTTAAATTTCATCCACTCTTATTTACAAATTGAAAGTATATGCTGTCTGTATTAACTTACCGTTACACACTTGCCTTATCACGTCACTGCTTCCCTTCCGTCATCCCTCGCAGAGTTCGTTTATCACGTAGCACATTACGTGGCATACCGCTGATTCGCTTTCATCCCGGAGGAAAATCTCCAAACGATTGGGCACGTTCTCCTGTCACACCTGATGTGTACCTTACCGCCGGTATTACCTACAAAAAGTAGTAGGTACAACTAGATTGCCTCTCGGAATGCTCAATGAGAAGGTTAAGCCGCTTGCCGTTATCCCCTCATCTTTTTCTCGGCTGGTTTCAACCGTTATCTTAATGATCTAGTAATAGAGCTATTTTGCTCTGCGCCGATTAGAGACACAAGGAATTGTTCCAAGGACAAAATAACGCCTGGTTGAAGCAAGTAATGAATATTTCCACACTCTGCACGACATGACAATGAAATTACTGCCTTCGTTGTGTCGCAATTTGAAAATGCCTCATCGTCAACGCTATCTAGAGGAAAATGGTTGAGAATGAACCTCCAGGAACATCTGCGGTGTAGGACATATACGCAAAGATCGTTTTTCCACACAAAGTAACCACATTTGGAGGTCTGCAACTCGAATTCTAGAGCTTTGTCCAGAAATGTTAACAAAGGCGCTGAAATTACTAGAATTTTCTTCAGTAGAAAATCCACAATATTTCTAATTATTATATTTTGCCTCAAATCATTCATTTTACGAAAACTGAAATCATTTCTTCATTGCGAAATATTTTGAAGATTTTGAATTTCAATGAAACAAATTATTCTAGCATTGATCCAAACTTAAAAGAGCTACCTTTTTTGTTTATCGTAATGACTGACTGGATAGAGCATGTGATGGGATTGCTATCATCATTTCTAGACGTATAAAACATCAACTTATTTCGTCATTTGAAACCAAAGTTTTTGAACTTTGAGTGTTTCTGTTAAAACACAGCTTGGTAAATATACTTTCATAGCTGTCTATTTGCCTTTTCAATGCTCTGGGCAGCAAGTTAATTTGCTTCAAAATGACTTGCGGAAATTGACTCGCAATAATTCAGTTTTTTATAGTCATTGTTGACTTTAATTCAAACCATCGCTCGTGGAATAATTCGCAAAGTAATTCCAACGGCAGAATTTTATTTGATGAGTGCTCTTCAGGATATTTCTCAATTCAAGACCCTGATAGCCCTACTTGTTTTTACTCTTCTTGAAACACTTCTACGATTGATTTGGTAAGACTATAGCCACCTTTGTAGTCAATTGGTTACTTATGCTGATTTTGATTCTGATCATGCCCCTGTTACACTTCAAATATCCCATGAAGCGATTCTCAATCTTATCAGCTCCACTATCAATTATTTTCGAGCCGACTGGAATGTATATGAAACATATATCGATAGTTATCTTTATGTTAATATTTCTTTACAAGCAAAACCTAATATTGACAATGCCCTTGAAACTTTCACAAATTCCATTGTTGAAGCCAGGGGCATTGCAATTCCAAAATGTGAAGTAAAATTTGAATCCGTGATTATAGACGATGATCTTAAACTCTTAATTCGCCTTAAAAACGTGAGGAGAAGGCAATTTCAACGCACTCGTGATCCTGCTATGAAAACTATATGGCAGGATTTGCAGAAAGAAATCGAAAAACGTTTTTCACAATTGAGAAACAAAAATTTTGAAAATAAAATTTCTCAATTGGACCCTGGCCTTAAGTCTTTTTGGAAATTATCTAAAATTTTGAAAAAACCTCAGTAGCCAATACCGGCATTGAAAGAGGAAAACAAATTATTGCTAACTAATTGCGAACAATTTCAAAGACTTGATATTCAGTTTGAAAGCGCGCACAATATTAATATAGGACTTACTAGTCCAATTGAAAATCAAGTTACTCAGGACTTCGAAAACATTCTCAATCAAGAGGACGTTTTTGAAAATTCCTAAGCGCTTGGCGATTTTCTACATCATTATCAAGAAACTTCCAGAAAGTAGCTTATCATTCTTAGTTAATATTTTTAACAAATGTTTTCAAATGGCATATTTTCCTGACAAATAGAAAAATGCTTAGGTTGTACCAATTTTATAACGAGACAAAAATCCTGCAGAAGCTTCTAGCTATTGTCCAATCTGTTTGCTTTCTTCTATCAGTAAACTTTTTGAAAAGGTAATTTTGAATAGAATGATGTGGACCATCATCAACGAAAGTTCAATTTTTGCCAATGAACAGTTCGGATTCCGCCATGGACATTCGACCATTCATCAACTTTTACGTGTAATAACTCTGAAGACTATTCTACTGGTCTTGCTCTTCTAGAAATAGAAAAAGCATTCGACAGTGTTTGGCATGAAGGCTTGATCGTAAAATAAAAAAAAAACTTAAATTCTCAACATAAATTGTTAGAATAATTCAAAGTTATCTGTCAAATCGTACATTTCAGGTAAATTATCAGAACTCCAGGTCTGAAAGACTTCCTGTAAGAGCTGGTGTTCCTCAAGGAAGCATTTTGGGACCAATATCGTACAATATTTTCATATCTGACTTACCTGAGTTACCTCAGTGATGTCAAAAATCTTTGATTGCGGATGACACAGGCCTCTCCGGACAAAACCTGCGTGTCATCCGTAGTAGATTGCACAAAGTTTGGAAATTTTTATTTATTATACTAAACGTACAATAAATCATCTTGCACCACAGTCCTCTACACCAACATCGCTTGTTTGCGAACACGATTCGGTTGCATATTTTGATCTGATTAAGCAATTTTTGTCCGTCCCCTACTTGATGGCATCCAAGCCAGTGTTGGCTGGTCGTTATCGGCAAAAAATTGAAAGACGGCGACGAAGATTGGCCCAGTTAGATGAAAGACGAATCACTGGAACGCGCAGTGATGACATCGGGGGAAAATTATTGGCTCAAATTCTCGGCATAGCTGCTTTGCTTAGTAGAGAGGGAAACCTAAAACAAACGGGCGTAACACGTTTCTCACTAGTGCCATCTTTAGACCTTGTTGTACAGAATAGCATTCCGTGATAATACCAGATGATATTGCATGAAGTGGGCGAATGATTTTAATGAAAATCTGCTTTTAGTGAAACATCTGTTTGTCTGTGGGGAAACCTTTCCATCGATCCTTGCTGAGGATACCGAATGGTTGCATATTGGTCGAGAACCGGTTCACAAGGATACGCAAAAAAAAGTTTGTACTAGAACGGATGACGATTTGATTGTGCCAGCCGGGTTGATGCTAATGAAAGACTACAAAGGAAGGGCTGACTGTCAATAGTGGCAAATTTGTGTGTGTTTTTGTCATTTCGTCACTTTATCAATTAGTTTTTGTTACATGGCAACTAATTGCAACGAGCGTGATTCGATTAGAGCTCTTGAGCGAGAGAAAACGAGATTTCGGTTTCCATCCGGTCGATATTCTTTCTCGGGTGGGAATTCCCTTAGATTTGTGGGTAGAATGTAATTACCCGCAGGTTATATACCTAAAAAATCGTTGGTCGGTCCTCGAGAAAACCAGTATGATAAACCGCTGACCAACGCTCTTCAAATGCTGTGCTTGTTAGACCGTATACGCGGCAGATGTTCTTTTGCTGAAATAAAAAGGGATTTTATCTGTAATTAGTGCAAAAAATATCTACTATTATGTACCCAAGCAGCACTCATTGGTACAAGTAAGTAACAGCAACGACTACTTGACATGTTCAATAGTTACACTAAGAAAGCACATGGTTTGTGACGTGTTTAAATAGCTCGAAAGAAGACAAATTTTTTGTAAATTATTTAGAAATTGATCAATTTGTGCCAATATTAGGGACCGAGGGTAATATGCCCATGATAAGGAAAACAGCGATTTTGATGTGAAAAACATGCTATTTTTTAATTATGATCGAATACACAAATATGTTCTCTATCAAATAGTAGAAACAACATCCATCCATTTGAGTATTTCTAGGGTTAATAAATCAATTTTAAAAATGCGTGCTTAGTTGTCATCCATAAACCACGTAGTCAGTTATTGGGGGAGGGGAGAGGTTCTTCCCAATGACCACGGTTCATACAAATTTTAAAATTTGTGCATGGACAAATGACCACTAGGGGGGAGGTGGGTCTAAAATTGGGGAAACAATAATCGCGTTGTTAATAATAGCCCCTCAACTGCAGGAGCGATTTCTCTTCATTGTTTCTCTCTTTTGCTAAATTAGGGCCCATTCACAAATTTCATAACGCTAAAAGGGTGGGTGGGTGTGCTCGCGCTGTTACGGCTCACACAAAATTTGTAAAATGTTCATACAAAAAGAGTTACAAGGGGGTGGGTGGGTGTCAAATAGGTGAAATAGGGGAGTGGGGGTTTTGTTCCCACGAGTTGATTAAAGTTTAGGTCCTTCGATAAGCTTTTTAAGGACAAATTTAACATATTTATTGCACGTAATACAAACTTTTACAGGTCATAAGTGGACCCTGTTTGAGTTGGAATCCTATAACAAATTTTAACAAAGAAGACAGCAACTGATAAGCTGTCGACTAAAAGTAATCATGTTTATTAAAATACAATCATTTACGGGATTGACTGTTTAACGAGAAACTTGCGACGATCGACGCGCCACGGTAACTCATATGACGGAGGGTATTAGAACAAAGTTGGAGATGATGATTTCGAAATTTTGCAGTAAACATCATCTCTAAACACTAGTGATTTTGTGCAGGGATGTTGACGTATGATTATGAATTGTCTAGAGTATCCAAACACTCGTCATTCCGTGTCATCGGCTTTAAGAATGGCATTCCCCACAAAAGTAGTAAAGGGAACATTATAAAGTTACATGTTCTGTGATATGTCTACTCGCGAAATTGTCCTTAATTTATTAATTTGTTTATTTATTATAATTAGCTCTATCGCACAACATCAAAAATAGAGATGGTAATTAACGCAGCGACATGAAAATACAGACTAAGATAGCTAAATTTTCACATATTTTTATCGTCATTAAAATATTATGGAAATGTTAATTTTATGTTGGTTGTAAAACACATGAGTAAAACAAATATTTTTGAAATTTTTTTATCACGGTCCGAAAAATACATCTATTAATGATTATAACCCCTTCGAAAACATGATATATGATTCGAAATCATATCATTACGATATTAACTTCATCGAAAAACCTAAACACCTCCGTGCCTAAAATTACATCAGTTTTAATTTCTGAATTTATTTCTGACTTCAATTTATCTCCGTATCAACAAAAACACTCTTATTTATGCTCTAAATCATCCGTGTGTAATAAAAATTATTGAAATTTGTTGTTCATGCGTGACAAGTTTGGTGTTCATATAACCATCCTGTTCATTTCTTCACCCCTTCCCCTATGACACATGGTAAACAAACTTCATGCTGTTACACACATGTGACTTAGCAATCTGTATGTAACCTAGTGTGTTATTTGTTTATTTGCAACCACAGATTCAATTTCAATGTAACTTATTCATTTTGAATTATATCGTGAATCCGATTAGGCGTGATTATCATGGATCGCATCACCAACCACTGGTGACTCCCAGATCTGTACCTTATACTACTAACCCAATTGCCATTCCATGACAACCGTGGAGATGCAGAGGTGATCTAGGTCTCTAGAAACAATGGTTGTCGAATTAACATTCCTTCCCTTTCCCGATGACCGTAAGGACGTAGCCGGTGCCGTTATTGACTTTTAAAATTAGAGCTCTCGATTTGTGCACATTGAAGAATGGTAAGCTAATCCCAAACCCCATTCATTAAATCTCTGTGCAACTTCGATTGTTCTGGTTAATCACGGATTAGCAACTACGAATTGTACGGTCATCTATGCTCATGCTCATGCTCAAATATTTCCCGTAGGTCGTTCAAAAGAAAGGCAGTCAAAATTGAAAAGGTGACTTCTTATCTTACAAACCCAATATCCTTTCGATGACAACTGTGCAGGTACAGAAGTACACTAAGCCTTTTGTAACACTAGTTGTTTACCTAATATTCCTTCCCTTCCCCGATGATCATTGGGACGTGGCCGGCGCTATTATTGACTTTTAAATTTTGAGCGCTTGATGTGTGTACATTGAGAATGATTAGCTAATCTCAATTCCCATTCATTAAAACTCGGTGCAACATCGATTGTTTTGATTTTAATGGATATCCTAAGATTTCAATGAGAATCTTTGAGCAGGAGAATACTGCAATTGATGTGGAAATTTTGAGGTTTTAATGGGTTTTTTAGTTACTAGAATCCCACCAAAAACTTGAAGGTATATACAAAATCTCAAAGATTCTAATTGTTGTCAAAAAGATTCCCACAGGAAGTCAAAATGTTTATAATCGAAGGCTACAGGTCAAAATCTCACCCACAACCCGCACACAGATTCATCTAACATTGCACGAATCAGTCTGATTAGTTTTGACAGAAAACCGTGTTCTATAATTATCGGTCATAATTCATTCTTCTTTACTGAATCTTACGCTGCATTGAAATCAATGTATAGTTGGTGAGTCTGCAAGTTGTATTCCCGGAACGTTTCGAAACAGGAAAGGCATGTTAATACGTTAATGACCTGATTTGTAGAGAAGGGTCACAGAGAGCAGATGAGGCCGTCCAGCCAGCTAGCAGACAATGGATTACCTGCTTTTGCTCTTGTTAACAATTGATCAGCAGAAGTTTTCTCATTTAATTTTGTATGGGGAAAGGCATATAACTTCAAATAGCTTGTTAATGGGCCCAGATAGCCGTAGCGGTAAACGCGCAGCTATTCAGCAAGACCAAGCTGAGGGTCGTGGGTTCGAATCCCACCGGTCGAGGATCTTTTCGGGTTGGAAATTTTCTCGACTTCCCAGGGCATAAAGTATCATCGTACCTGCCACACGATATACGCATGCAAAAATGGTCATTGGCATAGTAAGCTCTCAGTTAATAACTGTGGAAGTGCTCATAAAGAACACTAAGCTGGAAGCAGGCTCTGTCCCAGTGGGGACGTAACGCCAGAAAGAAGAAGAAGAAGCTTGTTAATGGAAGCTTTAATCGAAAAAATATTTGGTAGGCGTGATAGCCATCGTCATTACGCACAACCGACACCAAATATTTTTTCGAAAATAGTTTTGAGAAATAACTCGTTAGATGCATTTCGCCTTACAAATATTTTTCGCGTTACCTTTTAGCATTGTTTCGTGCATAGACACTAGCGCATGTGCGTTACGGTATGGCGAGTAGCGAATCAGGGCATGCATGTAACCAATTCTTCTTCTTCCCATATCCTTAACAGAGTACGCTCATCAAGATTCCGGCGGTATTCGACTGCTACACCTTCTATTGATAAGCGCTGGATGTTGAAATTGTCATCGAAATCTCAAAATTCTTCCTGGAATTCTAATACGGCTATCACAGTCCCAGAATTTCTACAAAGTTCCTCTTATGTTAATTCTCTAATTCTCAAACTCGTACTAGCACTGATCATGCCACTTATGCTTGAAGTATTACGTTCAAATAATTTACGAATCGTACAGAACGTCAAATGAGCAGCCTAGACTATTTTTACTTCAGAAATTTCGACAGAATTTCAGTAAAATATGTTTCCTTCAGTTATTATATATTATAATAATAATTAAACATTTCTTTTTGATTACATCAAAAATCATAACAGAAAACTTGTCAGTGATCTCTTCTGTTGTTGATCGCTCGTCTACAAAACCGGCTCATTAATTTCCCACAAATCTGCCTGCTAGCAACGGTGACAGACGATTTGGGAGTTGAGGTTACTGATCACTGAATAGTTCTCACATTTTTCTCACCCTTTTGGTGTATTAGACATATTACTCCTTCAGTAACTGTTCTGTACCCCAAATTCTTCACTTATTGTAAGAGTTGGCATGTCTCCTTCATCCGCAGTACCGATGAAACTATTCCTCCTGCTGTCTTGGTGTTTCGCCTCTGCGTAATGGAAGTACTTTTCAGTGCGAATGTCAAATGAAACTGCATAAATTGAAAGAGTACTTTTTCGTGTGCATTTTTTTACTTTATGTTTTATTGGGCTGCAAAATGGTGAGTCGACGGGTCGTCACAAGTTCCTACCTCATGCTTCCACGGGTCGACGGATTACAAATGACTTCCTTCTGACTTCAGCTAGATTGAGGAGGTACGTCCACCGAGCGTCTGTTCACCAATGAGGTGCGGCTCAAACAGCGTCTGACTAGCATCCAATGGCTGAATAAGAAATGCTCTTCCCCAAAAGCTTCACCTAAGATGGCAGCCCCATCACGGCGGATTGGGAACCTTTGGCTAACAACCTACTGTCCCCAAAACTTCAAAAAATGTTCAAGAAACCTATAGAGAAAGATTACGAGCTGATTCAACGGCAACGACTTTTAGCGCGAAACAACGGACACGAATTGGAACATGGAACTTTGGAGAACACAGAATACCATCGGGACAGATTCTGCTATATTCTGGCCTGCGATGTGAACACGCTCATCGGTACCGTGGAGTTGGCTTTCTGCTCAGCGCCCAAGTTTACGCCACGCTTATGAAGTGGGAGCCTATAAATGAGAGAATAATAGTCGCCAGATTTAGAACACGGGTCCGAAACCTTACCATAGTCCAATGTTATGAGCCAACCGATGCTGCCGAATTGCAGGACAAAGAGAACTTTTACAGTCAACTCAATGCTGTAGTGGATAAGATTCCGAAAGGTGATATCAAGATCAACATGGGCGACTTCAATGCAAAGATCGGATCCGATAACTCGAGCTATGAGTCCGTCATGGGATGCCATGGTCTCGGAGAAATGAGCGAAAACGGAGAGTTGTTGGCAGAGTTTTGTAGCAATAACGACATGGAGATCGGGGGATCGCTCTTCCCTCATCGTCTGGTTTCACAAGGTCACGTGGGTCTCCCGTGACGGCTTTACTGAAAATCAAATTGACCACATCTGTATCAGTCGAAAGTGGGAACGAAACCTTCTTGATGTGCGGAATAAACGTAGCACTGACATCGCATCCGACCATCACATTATCATCGGCGAGGTGCGTCTGCGCATTCCGCGGATTCGTCGTCAGGAGGAAAGAGTCGGATGTCGATTTAACACACGCCGACTGGGAGATGCCACAGTGAAAAGGTCCGTCGTCGAAGAACTGGAGACTCGTGCTGCTAATATTTCGGGAAATGGCAGCGTAGAAGAACAATGGACCGCCATCAAGAATGCCTCCATCACTACCAGCGAAAATAATATGGGTGAGCTACGTACTTGGAGAAAACAGAAGATTACCGATGAAACCTGGAGGAAGAAAGAGGAGCGGAGAGAAGCCAAAGCCGCGATAGAGCGAGCGAAAACCTGAGGAGCCAAGGCAATTTTCCGTCAACGATACTCGGCTCTAGAAAGGGAAGTTAGGCGCTCATGTAGGCGGGACAAACGAGCGTGGGCGGACTCCCTTGCTGACGACGGTGGGGAAGCCGCAGTAACCGGCAACATTCGTCTTCTCTACGATATCTCACGACGCCTTAGCGGGGCAAAGATGAATACGACGATGCCCGCGAAAGACACGACTGGACAGCTGTTAACCGACCCCACTGACCAGTTAAAACGCTGATTTGAGCACTTCGCACAACTTTTTCAAGTATCAACCCGGTCACCAACACCTCAGCATTATCCGGCTAGGGTTCGGCGTATTAGTCGCGTAACACCGGAGCTATATCACTGCATGAGATAGAAACAGCCATTCAAAGTATGAAATCTAACAAAGCCCCAGGGGTCGATCGCATATCAGCCGAGATGCTCAAAGCAGACCCCGCAATACCCGCACAACTGTTGCATCAACTATTCCGCATTATCTGGGGGGACACCGCGACTTTTCCGGCCGACTAGATGCAAAGCGTGTTAGTGAAGGTACCCAAAACGGGTGACCTCACTGTATGCGATAATTGGCTGGGCATCATGTTGTTATGTATTGTTATCAAAGTTCAATGTAAAGTGATCCTAAACCGGATCCAGGGGAAGCTCGATGCGACTCTCCGTCGGCAACAAGCAGTCTTCCGTGCCAGACGATCCTGTGTGGACCATATTGTCACGCTCCGTATCATCTTGGAGCAAGTAAATGAATTCCAAGAGTCCCTCTATATGGTATTCATTGACTACGAAAAAGCTTTCGACTCTATCATGAAAATATGTGGGGTTCCCTGAGACGCAAGGGTGTTGCTGAGAAAATAATCGGCCTCATCGAAGTACGAAGCCTTTACGTGCAGAATATTGCACAACGGGGTAGCTGGAGTGAGGTAAGGATGTATACTATCACCGCTTCTGTTTCTCATCGTAATTGACGAGATCCTGATAGGCGCCATTGACCGCGAACAAAACCGTGGGCTGCTGTGGCAGCCTATTACTATGGAGCACTTAAATGACCTCGATTTGGCTGATGGTATTGCTATACTAGCTCAACGGCGCTCTGATATGCAGAGTAAGCTAAACGATCTTGCCGAACACTCCTCAGTTGCAGGTCTCAACATCAACGTTAACAAGACCAAATCGTTGGATGTAAACACGGCCAGCCCTTTTTAAGCTTTGCGGTAGTGGGAAACGTCGAAAACATCCAATATCTTGGTAGTCAATTGGCGTCTGACGGCGGTACCAAGATTGACATAGGTGCACGGATCAAGAACGCGAGGGCTGCTTTTGCGAGCTTAAGAACAGTCAGATTAGTCAACGCACCAAAATTCTAGTGTTCAATTCCAATGTCAAACCTGTGCTGTTATACGTCAGTGAAACGTGGTGTGTATCAGCGGCGAACACTCAACGGCTGCAGGTATTCATCAAATGATACCTACGGTACATTATTCGTGCATGGTGGCCACACAACTGGATCTCTAATGCTGAGCTCCACCGTCGGTGCCACCAGCAACCGATACAAATCGAAATTCGACAACAAAAGTGGGGATGGGTCGGCCACACTCTACATCGGGGCGGAAACGAAATCTGCAAACAAGCGCTGGAACAGCAGGACATCGCAGCAAAGGCAGACCCAGAGGCTCATGTCGATTCATTGCTGAACCGTTACATTTTTCTCGATAATGACTTGAAGGTTCTCCTTTTAACCTTTGCAATACTGGGTGCCGAAAACGCAATTCAAAAACTTTTCCATCGTTTGTTCAATTCTTATAAAATTTTTAGGAAAAATAGTTGTTCATTTATTTTGAAATTTTGAATTTGATGATGGATCTTGATTTACGTTAAAATTTGTTTGGGTACCGAAGATTATTCATAATGGAAACTATGGGGAAAATGTAGAATTGCATTACAAAAACCTATGTAACCTTGATTTAGAGAAAGCGTACCAGTTATGGCCATAGTGGTTCCCTATTTGGACATATGTGAAATTTCGATGCCTTTCACATCTATATAAATAAAAATGGAATGGTGTTTGTATGTCACGAAATGGCTTACGAACGGGTCAACGGATTTGAATGATTCTTTCTCAATTTTGTTCGTCAAGGGTTCCGACGTGTTTGTGTGTATAAAAATGCCAGGATATTCTCCGGGAAAGTTGAAAAAACGAGCGCGAACGAAACTGTCATTTTGTATGGGACGATCAATAGCGTTTTCAACAGCCTACTTGATGGCAAGACGAAGTTTGCCGGGACCACTAGTTTTTAATAAATTTGAATGTCTTGACATCTAGATACATATTTTATCTTACTGCTAAAACACAAAAACTTTTCAAAGTTATTCTGTAAGGCAAAATAGGGAACCACTATGGCCATAACTGGTACACCTACCCTATATTTATATTTACAGTCGACTCTCCACAACTCGATATTCTATAACTCGATATAATCTATAACTCGATGGATTTTTCGGTCCCTTCAAATTCCCATACATCGTGCTCTCCATAAGTCGATATTTCTATAACTCGATATCTCCACTAGTCGATGTCACGTGAGAGGTAAATTTCTCTCCATAACTCGATATCTATTTTAAAATCGTTCTTATTTTGGGAAACTTGATCTTATTTTTATTTGGAGGTGAATAAATAGTTGAAAGTTGTAATAAAAGTTGAAAAACATGAAAATAAAAAAAAATATTGTCAGTAAAAACAACGTGGTTTTCGAGCTTTTCGAAAAAACTTTCCAAATAATAGTTTGTATAATACTATCAACAAAATAATATTTCTATCTTATAGAAGAGATTATATATGTAATAGAATTAAAGAAATTTGTTTCTTCGATTTTGTGATTTTTTGTGTCGGTATATTCCATAACTCGATAATTCTATAAGTCGATGGTCCCTTGAATATCGAGTTATGGAGAGTCGACTGTATTTAAAACATATTTATCCACTGTTCATACACATTTTGATCAAACTCGGTTAAAGACAAACCAATTTTTTTTTCAGCCAAGTTTTACTGCATTTGTTATAAAAAAAAAGTAAAAAAAAAACGTTTTTAAAAAAGTTACGTGATATGTGAATAATCCTTTCTGAAACAATAAAAACACCAAATAACATATTCAGATTACATATTTCATCGATTAAGGCGATAAAACTAGTTTTGGCCAAACTTCATTTTTTTCCGACCATTGTGCAATGTCCAGAGAATTTTGAACATGGGCTCTTTTTTTATTCGTTCTTCGAATTGCTCCGTAAACGTTTTCAATTACTACCTCAATACCATTTTTCCTTAATTGTCATCTGGAGTTATGAACAAAGCTTCTCACTGCTTTCCTCAACAACTGTTATTGAAATGTCGACAGAAATACATGAAAAAAATTACTCACCAATTATTCAATATGTTTTAACGGATTAACTGATCAATGATCCCGACATAAGTCGAATATATTTTCACGCTCATCAGACCACCACACATATTCAATTGGATATGTTTCAAAAATACAAGCACAATAACAACATAACAGATCTTAACATCATATTCCACCAATTTATGATGCCTTTCATACTATGGAGCAATAATTTATACAGCTTGCCTGCTTTATAAGACTTCTCCTATACGTTAAACAATAACTTTAAAATATTCGAGCTCTACGTTTCACATTACGTTTCTTAGCTCGCAATGGTCATCACCATTTTTATTTAGACTTATTTTCACTTTGTTTCCACTCAAAATGTCAGGTTTCATTAATTAAAAATCAATTGAAAATATTTTTCATTGTGTTCCCAAAATCGGAAAGAAAATGTTGTCAAAACGGGTGTTGCTAAAAACGGAAAGACACTATATAACTCATTTTGTTATTTTTCATAACTGAATTATAACAAATTTAGTTATAAGCAATTGCTCTAAAAATATAACAAATTGTGTTTTAATTATGTTTTAAATAGAAATATATTTGAAGCAGCTTTTGTTATTACAACTGATTTTGTTTCAATTATGTTAAAATTTCCTCCTTCAATTCAAAGTGCTTCTAACAAAAATGAAACAAAATTTGATATTTGTAACAAATCTTGATATAGGGTAGGTGTACCAGTTATGGACATAGTGGTTCCCTATTTCGCCATACGTGATTACTTTAATGTCTTCAAATTTTGAAAATTTGTGTGTGTTGTAGAAGTTAGATTTAAGATATATCTTGATGTTAAAACATTAAAAATGATTTAAAATGTGAAAGTTGTCAACATTTCGCATATGGCCAAATAGGGAACCACTATGGCCGTAACTGGTACACTTTCCCTAATTATGCTACAATTTAATTGTGATGCATTGGTCGGGATTCGTCCCAACTGCTCGTTCTAGCTGGCGGTACTGTGCAGCTACCGCATCCGTCGACAAGTGTTGGATATTGAAGCGCATTGTTCTGTGATTTCTGGAATTCGCGAAGCTGGATAGCCGCGCCTGAATTTTAGCAACAACGAGATTCGGATCATTGAATCGATATTAGGGTCCCGAAAGATCCTGACATCTTTGACATCTGAGAAGTGTCGCTCAAAAACCAGCACGTAGTGTATTTTAGAGCAGGCATCAACCTTTGGGTGTCGCCAGGTGTGCTTGCGGATATTCTTGCGTGCAAAGTAGGTACTACTGATTCCCATTCCTCTAGCAGCAACGAAGGTTATAAGCCGCAGTCCTGTACCATTGGTAACGGAATAAAGGCCTTCCGTTCCAATAACGAGTCGGAAGAAATCTTCTTTTCCGATCTGTACATTTGCATCGCCAATGGCTATCTAGACATCTTGTTTTGGGCACTCTTCGTAGGCCTTATTTAGAATCTCGTAGAACTTATCCTTCATGTCATCAGGCTTATCGTTCGTTGGCGCATATAAGCTGATCGGCTGTAGTTGAAGAACTTCCCGTGAAGGGCACATTCTCAACACACAAATTCGGCCGCTTACGGTTTCCACCGAATAACTCGCTTCATCTGCTTCTCAATCTCTATGAAGCCAGCTCCACCTTCTACTCTATCGCCGCCGCTGTAGTTTATGTGGTACTTGAATGAAGTGTTGGCGATGGGGTCCACCGCTCGGAATTCGCGTTCTTCGGTTTGGAACTAGCGTATTTCCTGGATAGCTGGCACGTTCTCGCCTATATTCGGCTGTTCACGAACCAGGAGCAAAATACGCGCGGGCTCATTCAAAGTTCTCACGTTCCAAGTTCAGACCTAACAACAACGATTGTTATTCTAATTCGTTTCAGAATCGATTGCCGCAAAATTAACCCGTTTGCTCTACTTTTGCCTTTTCTGGTTTGTGAAGAGTCTTAGATAGGTCACCTAACCAGGGTTGCGCTACCTACATCGTACCATCTTCTCAGCTTCTGCTTCTCAGCTTATTGTTCTTATGAGCACTTCTATAGTTATTAAATGAGAGCTTTCTTTGCTAAAGTTGCCAATTTCACGTTCGCATATCGTGTGGCAGGTACGATGATACTCTATGCCCAGGGAAGTCAAGGAAATTTCCATTACGTTATATTTCTGATATTCAACGACACGAATGCAAAATGTCTTAAATAAATAAATAATAATAATAATTACGAAAAGATCCTGGACCGACCAGGAATCGAACCCAGACACCTGCAACATGGCTTTGCTTTGTAGCCGCGGACTCTAACCACTCGGCTAAGGGAGGCCCCTACATTCCCTAAACATTTACTCTAAGAAAATAGGATTGTCATCAGAAGAGAATACTTTAACATTCTCAGTTTTAATTTATGAAAACAGCTACTACCTTTATTTCCATTTGTGTAACATATTCATATCAACGGCTACTGTACAATCTACGCTACGAACAGAAACAAAATTGAATGTTTCACATTTTCCTAATGCTTTGCTTCCCAAACGGAAACAAACACCACTCTTCTTGATGTACAAATTACTCACTGGTACCGGGCCTAGCGCCAGTTTTCGAAAAGCTCTCCTCAGATGGGAGATTTGATTCTACTTAATTTATCGCAAACAGAAAGCATAGCGCGGAATGGAATTTTCCACTAACTCTGTTCTTTATTTAGATGTGTTTCGCACGCCCGTTCAGGATCCGTTTTTTGTGCTAACGGGTTTTTTTTTCATTTCCTGTTTGTTCTAGATAATCTTAACATGTCTGAAAACATTTTGCTTTGCGTTCTTTAAATTGCGACCGTATTTTTGCTTGTAAACCTTCTCTTCCCGAACTTGCTGAGGTAAAAATATTTATGGCTGTTAAATTTACTGCTTGGTTAAAAAATGAATAATGGAAAAGGGATAAATTAAATTTGTTTGATGAGTTTTTGAACTAAGTGACCACCTATAAAAGATATCTTCATTTGTGTGGTTTTACTATGAAAATTTCTATTTTATGGTCTACCTTAATCATAACTCTCTATTTGGACCAATCTTCTCTTCGCTTTATCTTCTATAGAAATTTTTCTTCGAACAAATTGCAGTTTCTGTCATGTGAGTTACAAAAAGCTATTCAGATGGAAAATTGCCAATTGATATATTGAAGAATTGAACACCCAGTTCGACTCATTTTCACATATATGAAATCCAAATTGCCAGGAAAATGCTACATACTATCATAAGGATCGAAAATCGTAAAACGATCACCCGCATCGAAACATGCTATTGACTGCCAACCAACGAACAGTCAAAAGAGTTCCCTTCCAATGGACATCCATAATTGGCAATAACAATTGCAATTAAAATTTAATACGGACGATAGCCTCAGTGAAAGGTGAGCAGTAGACTGATGCATATTGGAAATTGTTGCTTTCCCATAGTAATTGTCATCCTCAGTACGTAAATTGCAAAAAAAGGATATTTTTTCTTCATACTTGCAAAAATGGAAGATTTTTCCTAATGCTTCCAAAACTCGGCTAATAATCCTTCCCCATAAACCAAAAACTCTTTATTTGAACCCTTCAAGTAGACATACTGTCACGAAGAGAGAGACCCCCCTTTGGAATGATTTCCATACATATTTTGAGTCACGTGGGCTCATTCAAATTTATTCATCTCAAACTTTCTCATGATGATAATAACCACATCCTAGAAGCATGCACGAGCAAAAAAAAACAAATCTGCCAATTTGCGACAGTCTAGTGAGCAGGCCTTTGTGTTTGTCACATGACAGCAGAGAATGGGATGGAACCCACCGATACTCGGAAAGAGACTGATAATGAATTCATTAAACCCTTACAAACACAGTTGCAGAACATTTCGACTGCCAAATATAGCTCCGGAGCTCATGAATGGAATTATATAATTGATGAATAAGCATGGCTAAAGTACAATTCTGCTTGCTGCACACCTCTTGTGTTCCACGCAATTTAATCAACGAAAGTATGTTAACTATTCGCAGAGCTACAATGGAAAATGTTGTGCCGAAAACAGAAAGTGGAGGATTGTATTACTGAACTTGACTGAATAATCTGTAAGAGCGGTCACTTTTTTAAGTCCTACAGAATAATCTACGTGAGAGTTTCTTGGGGGATTGTTAGATGCATCGCTGGAATAATTGGAAAATGAAATCTTACACGAATTACCATTGGACTAATATTTGAAGGAACCCTTATAAACATTTCTAGAAAAAATCCTTATCTTCTTCTTTATTGTGTCCTCACTGGGGCAGAACCTGCTTCTCAGCTTAGTGTTCTTATTTGCATTTCCACAGTTGTTTACTGAGAGCTTTCTTTTCCAAAATTGCCATTTTCACATTCGTAAATCGTGTGGCAGGTACGATAATATTCTATGCACAGGGAAGTCAAGGAAATTTCATTTACAAAAAGATCCTGGACCGACCGGGAATCGAATCCAGACACCTTCAGCATGACCTTGCTTTGAAGCCGCGGACTCTAACCACTCGACTAAGGAAGGCCCCTTACATTAGTGCTTGGGTAATTCGAATTTTAGAATTTTCCATTTTTAAATTTCAAACTTGCTAACTATTTAGTGTTTAAAGAATTTTGAATAATGAAACTCAAACTTTAATCGAAACCCATCTCATTTTGAAGCAGAAAAAATAAACATAGCAATTTGTTGATTGATCACAACATGTTGTAGCGTATGCCTTATTTATAAAAATGCATTGAACCGTTCACACACCGATACATTTAATTTATTGGATGAGGGTACATATTCTCGGAATACGTTACCATCGCATAAATCTAAATGAATTTTAAAAATTGCCCGTGGCCACCTTTCTTCTGCCACGTGTACAATACTGAATTCAACTTGAAAATAATGTAAGGTTAAAATGCATATTTTGATTCTTTGCTGTGAAGTAGACTTTGTTCCAATTATCAATATGATAAACGTAACTCAACTCATACAATTCCCATTATTATCAACTTCTGCTGCATCACGCACCGGCCAATCAATCAAAACCGAAACGAAGAATGTGGTTTAAGTTGCAGAACTCATTGCAAACGTAACGCAAAGCTGTTGTGCAATAATATGGTGATTGATGATTCCTAAAATCTCCTGCAGGTATTACATTGTTCCGGATAAATCCACACGCTCACGAGTGCAGGTCATTACAGCGGATTGTTATGTTACGCAATGAGATGGCAATTCGTAACTGAAAACCGAAAAGGTAAGCCACCATGCGTTTCCATCACATTCAAACTCCCTCCCATCGGGTAGCATTTATTGCCTTACTTTGAGTGCAGTCACATAGGGTAGAAGTACCAATTATGGCTATAGTACCAATTATGGCAATAGTGGGAACAAAAAGAGATTTTTCTTATTGTTTCACTAGACTATAATGGCTTATATTCAAAGGAATGATTAAACTATTTGTTTTTGATGGTAACTAAACCTTGAAAAGAACATTCGTGCAATAAGCATCGAAAAATGAACATTTGAAAATTTTGCCTCTCATATATGTCCCCTTCGTAGCAGTTGGCTAAGGGACCTCCGTTACGAAATGTATGTTTTCATCCGGATAAACTGTTTCAACCGATGAATGTATGTTACCTAGTGAGAACAAATGAATAAATTTAGCTGGTATGCAATCAATTCTACTGTTTTAAGTTGGAAATCGTGTTATTTCCACTATGTCGATAACTGGTACAAAGAGTGTATGAGAGCCCAATTATGGCAATACTCTGGAAGCGGTTTGTTTACATTTTTTGATCAGTAAAATAAAAGAAGTAAAGCTATTTTACTGGTGACTTCCACGACGGGACGGTTCGGTAAGGCATTATCTTCATGTTTTGTACTAAATTACTAAGATTTTTCAATCACACGTTCGAAAACGTTCGCGAGCGGAAGATGCTAATTTCATGATAGAGAGGGGTTTTCAGCGACACTCGATTTTTGAATTTTCCCTCTTTTTTCGTTAAAAATTGGCACTGGAAAGATAATATGGGATCATTAATGCTGTTTTGTATCATAATTTGCATTTACACTACATTTTGACTTCTTTTTCGAAAATTAATTTTCTCCCATGAACCCATTGCAAAAAATTGATTTAATATATATTTAACCCAAAATTTTTGGCAAATTTTATGAGCGATATCTTCATTACATATAAGCGTTGCATAATCATTCGCTCTTCATGGCGTTTGAGTTCATTTCGTGCAAATATTCGATAGTCCATAATTGGTACACTTTTATGTCGAATGCTAGGAACGCTATTGCCATAATTGGTACAAAGACAACGCTTTTTAAAATCCATTTTTAGAAGCTTAAAGTCAATTTAGTACTAAAACTGTTTAAATCAACAGATTCGCAAGGCTTTAAACTAGTAATTGACACCAACAAGTCATGCTTGCGTTTTAGAAACGCGGTTACAACTTGATTTTTATTACTACTGTTGACATATTGCATCCATAATTGGTACACCTACCCTACAACAAGCGAGCAACGATGGTAAGGGAAACTACGTGTGGGTAACCAAAAGATTCATATCCGCCCAACCGAATGGAATTCGATGTCCTTGGTGTCTGACCACCGCAATTTGATTCATAGCTCTCCGGAGAGTCATAAACAAGATATGGTTGGCCCTTCGCCCCTTTCGGTTGGAACAGGTGTCAAACAGCAACGAACAATGATGTGCTCTTATACTGCAGTTGAAGTATGGTTGCGTTTGATCTTCTTTTTCTTCTTGGCATTACGTACTCACTGGGACAAAGCTGGCTTCTCAGCTTAGTGTTCAATGAGCACTTCCACAGTTATTAACTGAGAGATTCTTTGCCAAAGTTGTCATTTTCGCACTCGTATATCGTGTGGCAGGTACGATGATACTCTATGCCCATGGAAGTCCTGGAAATTTCCATTACGAAAACATCCTGGACTGACCTGGAATCGAACCCAGACACCTTCAGCATGGGTTTGCTTTGTAGCCGCGGACTCTAACCACTCGGCTAAGGAAGGCCCCAATGTTGCGTTTGATCTCTGTTGGACGTTGAACGATGTTTACCCGTGGGTACATACAAAACTTTGTTGTTGTCTTCACTGGAACTACTAAGCAGAATCATTTAGTTGAGCTTGAGCATTATGATTATCATCAGCCATAAAAGTATTTGTGAAACGTTGCTACAGACTTGATGTGAATTTACGTCATATGTGCCCGACATATTAAAGAGTAATGAAGTAAACTTAAGTTATAAATGACGTATTTTTCTTCACATTGAACTTAATACTGTTCAAACTACATAAAAATCCAGTCACATTGGACGTTATTTTCCAATGATAACGCATGTTTAAGTACCGTTTTGTCTCAAATTCCAAACATGACTCATATTACGAACACTTGACTTTTTATAGAGATTTTTCATTAAACCACTCCAATTTTTAGACAGGATGATCAATTTTTCTTTGATGCAAGTCTTCTATATTTAAAACCTGTGAATATATCAATTTTTATTTTTGAGTCATTTTGTAGTCATGTTTGGAATTTGAGATAAAACGGTACAAATCCTCTTTCGACATCAAGTATTTTTGTTTGCCATGATATTCAGGTGAAACATTAGTTTTTTTCGAAGTGTGTATAAAACAATTGGTCTGAATACCCCAAGGAATCATTGAGCTTAAGGTGAAACATCTCGGAATCCAAAGATGGCCGTCACAATGGCCGACTTGTGCCCCTACTAACGTTTTCAAAGGCACTAAACTGCAGAAATAGTTGATAAACGTTTCTGATCTTCTTAATTTAAGCATTCTACCAGTACACAAAGCCAAAATAAAAAGTTCACCTTTGTTGGATGCTTTTTTCGCGAGATTTGTGCCTTTGAAGTGTCAGTGCAATCTTAGATCTTGGAATTCCAAACTGTGTCCACCTTAAGGTGAAGTTTAATCGAATTTTCGAGAGCAAAAATATAAAGAATATGTATAGTTTTCCGTCTCACTTCCAAAATGTCAGATAGGAACACTCCAGTCTTAAAACTAAAACCCCTATGGTGATTTGTCGACTAAGCGAACGTCAAACATGATCAAAAGTGTCAAGGTTCATTTATGAACCCAATTTTACATTAAAGTTTAAATATGATAAAGCCTTTATTTGAGCGGGAAAAAATTACTAAAGTAGTTGCAGTAACATGCTCTTTCGTGTTATAAAATTAAATCAAGATTTCATTAAAGATTTTCAGACCCTATCTTTCGTTTTTGTTTAAACAACCCTCAGGGCACTTTAATAGTTACGAGTTATTTTTTTATAAAAGAATAATGTTGAATTCGGAACCATACCGGACATACAGGGTCAAAGCTACATGAAAACTAACATATACATTCATCAGCTACAACTTTGCCGAAGACCTATTTAAATCGTACGCCTCAGTCATTAGTTATTCATTTTAGTATTAGTTGAAATTCTTCGGCCATCATAATTGAGATTTGAGATGCATTGCAGGCATCACTGAATATATTGCTGTTTGCTTTTGTATTTTCAAATCTCGACTAACTGAGCTTCAAATGCGGTAAGACAAAACAATCAAAGGATACCTAGCAACGATCACTCAAATCACCGCCAACCTAGCAAAGAAAAGCTAGTTTTGGCATCGGGTTGCTTGTGAAAAATCTTACCGCGTTTGGTGTTCCCGCATTCCATATTTGCGTTTCAATTGCACACAGCAATATGCAGTGCAACATAGTAGCCATGATTTGTGTGTGCTATGGGGCTCTGCACAAAAATGTACCTCTCTCTTTCACTCTCTCATGAAATTTGTATACAACAAGGCCAGTAAAAGTCAAAATCCCATACAAAATCAAAACAGTGCAGAGGCCTATACTTCGATGCAACAATGTTGGCTGGTCAGAAGCTAAATGAGCACTATTGAAGAACTTCCGATTCGATTTAAAACAATAACTAATTTCCGACGTCCGATTTGAATACGGTCTTCAGCAAAGGTGTAGCTGACGAATGTATCTATCAGTATCAATGTTACTCTAACGCTCAAAAGTACGTGGGAAAACACTATGATCGATTGAATGAATTGATCGCTTCTCCCATAGTAATTCTCATACAAACTTTGAAAACGATTTTTTCAACCACCTTAATGATCCATATCATCGCCACACAGTGGTCCAGATTTTGAAATTATGGCATAAATTCCGCATTCTCAATATTATACTATTTATAGCCATAAGGCGGCATCCACAAATTACGTAACGCTCTAGGGGGAGGGGGGGAGTAGGCTCAAGCGTTACGGCTCATACAAAAATTTAAAAAAAATCATACAAAAAGCGTTACGGAGGGGGGGAGGGGGTTAAAAATTTCCAATTTAAGCGTTACGTAATAAATGGACGCCGCCTAAATAGTGTATTGAAACATGATTTGGTGTTGACGACTGTATTTTGGGCATAGTCACTATTTCTCGATTAGTTTTTCAAATCGACGTAAGTTACTTCCATACGGTTTTGAGAAAATTAATTCAGAAGAATCACAACCTGTGTTCTAAAACTGTTTTTAAAATGAATCATCTTTTTAACATTTTTTCGTCGTGTGCATTGCTTGAATTTTGCATACAATAAACACGCGTTCAAAAACTAGGGAGTTCCAATTATTTCCCACAAATATTAAATGACAAAATGATAAGCCATTTTATTCAGTTACTTGCGACGTTTTTGTACCAGCGTTAAATCGACTCAAGTAGTGTTTTGTTTGGATACGTGGTCAAGTCACTTTGTCTCTCCATACAGCGGAGCGGCGAAAGTAGTGGTTAGGTTGCGAAAGTTGGAAATCTTACTTTCGTCGTTTTGTAAATCCGGAAATTAAACATTCCATTCTAAAAGTAAAAAATTGAGTTGGTTCAAAGCAAAACGTGTACAATTTTGTCTGCAAAACACGTAGATTCTATGTAGTAAGTATGTATACATTTCTGACTTGAGTCAGTTTGAATAATTTTTCGAGATTTTTTAATTCATAGTCATAGAACAAAATTATATAAAAAAAAATGTTGTTTTCCATACATTTTGAGGCCCTCAGCTTTAAAATAAACTAACGTTTATACAAACCTAAGCAAGCGGAATTTTCTTCAATCGTTTCCTTAGTCTTTGTAGCGTATTTGAGCCAAATATCACCGCGGAGAGTGTCGGGGAGCGATATTTACTGTTCAAAGAAGCTGTTCTTCAATGATTTGCTGTAACTACAACAATAAGCGTTTATTTAATAAGGTTGATGACAGTTGTAAATTAATTTGCGGATGCTGAATCTACATAAAAGTAAGTTATCGACCAGAAAAAAAATTGCTGAAATTCAATTTTGCACAAATTTTGATGCAAATGATTTAGTCGAGTTTCGAAGCAAAAATTTAGCCTTATGGATATGTTGTGCAGGTAACCAATGTCCGAACATGTTGAAAATTATTTTTCTTTTTAAATTCTTCTTTGTATTCTTAACTATCTGATATTGTTGATGAAAGTTTGCCATCGTTTTTCTACAAAAACAGTGTTTTGAAATTGGATTTTTTCAGCTATTTAAAAAAAAACAGTGCACCAAACTAGCAAAGAAAATATGGAAAACTTTCAAACATTTTCTAATTTTAAACTGGCCTAACCCAACACAGGTTCCACAAGGGCCTCATTTTCGTTGTATGATCAAAACATGTTCTTCATTGTATGAATCTATTTATTTACAATTTCGAAAAATATGTCAATTAATGAGAATGATCTCATTATTCACAAATGTGGGAGTGCCCAGAGTTTCTGGTGATGTTCATATTTATGTTCATAATTTATGTATGATAATGAACATTCTTCCACATAAATATGCTTCCTACCAACACAAGCAACTTTGTTGAACATTTTGACAATCTTGTCTTGTTTTGGTCATATCAAAACTTCTGTGTTCATGCTGTTGTTTTTCGTATAAAAATAGATAGGAAAAACTCGCTTTGGGTTAACGAGTTTGATATGCAAATTATGTAATTTCAATTCAATATTTTAGCTTTCTAAAGATTTTACAGAATTGATTTATTACGTAACGATCAATAAACCATGAAAGATGTGTTTTCGGTAAGAAGAATATTTCATCCAATGGTTGCATTGAGGAATTCCTTATATTTAATGGTATCGGGGTTTGTTAAAATAACTGGAACAGGCAAAAATTGGGCTAACTTCTGAATGCTGTAACATTGTCAAACATTGACCGATTTTAGATCTCTTAGAAGTACTGGACGAATCAACAAATCTAGTGTTGACGTGCTCCTACGGAGATGAGGTATGACCACCGGATACCGGTAATAATCCGGATTTCCGGTAGCATGCCTCATGCGGTAAAATTATGACGTGTTTTAAGCAAAGACATCTTTTAAAAATTCAAAATTTTTCTGCACACTGAGATAGAAGATGAAATGCTGAAGCGATTGGTGCAACGAGCATGAGGATCAGTCCAGAAACAATCAAGATATGGCCTTTTCCCCGGAATCACCGCGATAGTGGATCAGAATGGGGATTAAAAATTTATCCACTCAATGCAATATTTTTTTCTCCATAGCTCATCATGAATCATGGATAGATTTGGACACTCATGGCACCACCAAGTACCCCGGGGAAACCTTGCATAGGGAACAAAAAACAAGCACTAGAATCAAAACTTTTCTTACACGTTTCAAACATTATCCTAGAGAGTCGCTCTGAAATATTCAAACAAACAAATTTTCATCAAAATATATCAATATCAAATTACGTAACTGTTTAAAACGGAGAGAAAATGTCTTATATTTATATATTTTTGTTTATTATTTTTGAAATACGTGTTCAAAATTTGCGCGGTAAATGGCTGGGCATGGCGTACCATTGGTACCTAGCGTACCTGCAGGAATAAAATAGACCCCTTCGTGCGGTCCTTAGCCTCTTGCCCAGCAACTCATATCCCTACCTCCTCGTGGTACTGGCCGGGGTACGAGTAACCTTGGGGAAGATCGGGTAACCAACCCCCGGTGGGAACTTTGGTCGTATGCTGACAGGGAAGGGGGGTTTGCTTTTGCTTTTGCTTTTGCAAACCTGGAGCGTCTGTACTCCATGTTAGGAGCGGCTCATAACAGCGTCTGTTCCCCATGTCAGGGTCGGCTGATCATCGTCCGAGTGTCAGAGAAGGACTCTAAGCTAAACTGCGCATTATGGCCCTCCGAACATGTAGGGGGAATGGTCCTCCCGAAATGTAGGGGGTTGGTGTCAGGCCCTGCAAGCCAACCGTAAAAACACATCAGCACAGGAACGAGAGAATACGGACCGGAACAATCGGCAAAGACCACAGCGACGAAAATGGACTAGCGATTGGAAACTCGGTACGTGGGACTTCAAATCTCTCAACTTCATTGGAAGTACTCGCATACTCTCCGATGTATTGAAGACCCGCGGTTTCGACATCGTAGCGCTGCAGGAGGTGTGCTGGACAGGAGCATTGGTGCGGAGTTCAGACCTACGATTGGAAAGTTCAGCGCCCACCGGCTGACGAACGAGAACGGCCTACGACTCATAGATTTTTCCGCCTCTAAGAACATGGCCATTCGTAGAACCTATTTCCAGCACAGCCTCCCGTGTCGGTACACCTGGAGATCACCTCATCAGACAGAATCGCAAATCGACCACGTTTTGATCGATGGACGGCACTTCTCCGACATAACCGACGTCAGAACCTATCGTGGCGCTAACATTGACTCCGACCACTACCTGGTGATGGTGAAACTGCGCCCAAAACTATCCGTCATCAACAATGTACGGTACCGACGCCCGCCCCGGTACAATCTCGAGCGGCTGAAACAACCGGATGTCGCCAATGCGTACGCGCAGCATCTTGAGGCAGCGTTGCCGGATGAGGGCGAGCTCGATAGGGCCCCTCTTGAGGACTGCTGGAGGACAGTCAAAGCAGCCAGGATATGTGAAACGGAGCTCAAGAAACGATTGGTTTGACGAGGAGTGCCAGGAGGTTTTAGAGGAGAAGAATGCAGCGCGGGCTGCAATGCTGCAGCATGGTACGCAGCAAAACGTGGAACGATATAGACTGAAGTGGAAACAGCAAACCCGCCTATTCCGGGACAAAAAGCGCCGCCTGGAAGTAGTGGAATGCCAAGAGATGGAGTTGCTGTACCGTTCTCAAGAAACGCGGAAGTTCTATCAGAAGCTCAACACATCCCGCAAAGGCGCGGCACGAAGCCTGATATGTGCCGGGATAAGGATAGGAGCATCTTGACGGACGGACGCGAGGTGATCGAAAGGTGGTAGCAGCACTACGATGAACACCTGAATAGCGTAGAGAACACAGGCACAGAAGGTCAGGACAGCGAAGGCGATGGCTACATCAGCACAGCGGACAGCGGAAACCAACCAGCTCCCACGATGGGGGAACTTAAGGATGCCATTCAACAGCTCAAGAACAACAAGGCCGCTGGCAAAGATGGTATCGGAGTGTGAAAATTATCGTGCAATCACCATTCTAAACGCCGCCTATAAAGTGCTATTTAAGGGGGGTCCGTAGCCTTGAGGTTACGCTTCCGCTTCATAAGCGGAAGGTCATGGATTCAATTCCCAGCCCCTGCAAAAAATAACCCTTCCAGCCACCAGAAGACGCCGCACGGAGGACCGTGCATAGGGGAACACATCCATCCTCCGTCAGTATCAGATGGTGACTGAGACAAATTGACCCACTTCGTAGGCAAAACGACTCAGGAACACGGCAAAAACGAACCACCGCAAGAGCAATGGACTATGGCTTATGGAAATCGATTGGCCCAACAGCAGAGCACTCTCCTACCTGCTCGGTGTGAGAGCAAATGAGTGGAAGAGAGTGAAAGCAGATGTAAATATAGATTAGTTAAAAATAGAACTGTATCGGTAAGAAAGATACAGATAAAACTGATTCCGGAACAGTAGTGGCCACAAGCACAAAGTGCCTTAAAAAAAAAAAAAAAAAAAAAAAAAAAAAAAAAAAAAAAAAAAAAAAAAAAAAAAAAAAAAAAAAAAAGAAAAGAAAAAAAAAAAAAAAAGTGCTATTCCAGATTCTTTTCCGTCGTCTATCATCTATAGCAAACGAGTTCGTGGGAAGTTATCAAGCAGATTTCATCGACGGCCACTCGACAACGGACCAGATCTTTTCCGTGCGGCAAATCCTCCAGAAATGCCGTGAGTACCAGGTCCCTACGCACCATTTGTTCATCGATTTCAAGGTGGCATACGATAGTATCGACCGCGGAGAGCTATGGAAAACCATGGACGACAACAGCTTTCCCGGAAAGCTCACAAGATTGATCGGAGCAACGATGGACGGTGTGCAAAACTGCGTGAAGATTTCGGGCGAACACTCCAGTTCATTCGAGTCTCGGCGGGGACTACGACAGGGCGACAGACTTTCGTGCCTGTTGTTCAATATTGCGCTTGAAGGTGTCATGCGGAGAGCCGGACTTAACAGTCGAGGCACGATTTTCACGAGATCCGGACAATTTGTTTGCTTCGCGTACGACATGGATATTATTGGGACAAAATTTAAAACGGTGGCAGATTTGTTCACCCGCCTAAAACGCGAAGTAACAAGAGTCGGGCTAATGGTGAATGAGTCGAAAACAAAGTACATGCTGGATGGCGGAACTGAGCGCTACAGGGTCCACCTAGGAAGCAGTGTTACGATAGACGGGGATACCTTCGAGGTGGTGGACAAGTTCGTCTACCTCGGATCCTTGTTGACGGCTGACAACAATGTTAGTCGGGACTCTAGAAGAAAATGCTGTCAAGAAAGATTCACTCATAAGACCGGTAGTCCTCTATGGGCATGAGGCGTGGACAATGCTCGAGAAGGACTTGCAAGCCTGTTGGTATTGTTTAGAATATTCTTTAGATTTCATACATGAAAGCGCTGAAAAAATTCCTTGAATTCGTTGTCAATGTTTAATTTGAAGAAAACTTACTGCTTATCAGAAACTTCTGCAAAACTCCTGAATGAGTTCTTTTATCAAATCGGAAGCATTTTCCCGTTATTTCAACGAAATAGTTAAGGCATCTCTGCATACGATTAACATGAAAAAAGTTGATAACATCCATGACACAATTTCATATAAATAACAAAAAGAAGTTTGTAATGAAATATCCTGAGGAATTATTTAAGGTGAAGATGAATCAAAGCCAAACCTCAAATTTTCAAGAGCACGAATCTGGAGAACCAAAAATCCTTTTAGGCTGAAAATATAATCGGTTGGTCACTAGCTGGGTGTGACCAATCGATTAAGTTTTCAGCTCAAACGGGTGTTCGGTTCTCCAGATTCGTGCTCTTGAAAATTTGAGGTTTGGCTTTGGATGATTTGTTGTAGGTATTTTTCGATGATTTATTAAATAATACTTAAAGGAATTTCAATTTGCAATAAATTTCATGGAAGAGTCATTCCGTGAAACCCGTCGGTGAATCATCAAAATACTTCCTAAAATAATTTCAACATATCATTGCCATCAGTGGCGCAATTAAGGGAAATCTTTGACTTAAGGCCCAAACGCAATGATAGCGGAAAGCGAAACCGGTTCGCTAGCATGAATAACACCATCTCGACTGCGTTGTTAACGAATGAAAGTGAAACAACACTGAGTCGACAAACTTAGTATAATTGCACCGTTACCTAATCAATGGTCAACTCCCGACAATCCCCGCCTAAGGAATCATGCTGTTATAAGGTTTTGATGTTTTGAAGTTTACCACGGTGTACCGTAATCCGGGGTAACATTGATCATTTTTTTGAATATTTCTTAAATATTTGGTTCGAAAATGCAATAGTTGCAAATTTTATATTTTCAAAACAAGTACTGCCACCCATAGCTCGTGACTATATACTTTATTTTGTTTTTTGAAAGGTTTAAGCATGTTGAAAAAAATGTTTTAAGTGATTTTTTTTTAGCGGATATGGGGTAACATTGATCACCTATGTAAACAACGTTCGGTAATATTGAAAATGTCGTTACCTACTAAAATCATGGCCCCTGAAGCCGAATATGAAGGCCAAATGCTTACAACTCATTTAATCTTTGAGTTATTTTAAAATTAAAAACATCTTGAACCACGGAATACGCCTAAAGGTAGGCAATTTCCTAAGGGAAAGATACATTCTTAACAGTAATTCGGTAATGTTGCCTAATTGAACATACTTATGAGAGTTTTGACAACGGAATCGTTTTCGGCGATGCCGTTTTTAGCAAGAACCGCATTTTCTTTGCTCATATCATTTACATAACTTATGTGAGACATGAATGTTTGGTAGTGTCATCCTTAACCATTGAAATCATTGTTTCGAAAAGTTGCCAAATTTACGCATGAGGTAAACGCAATTTTCGCAAAAATCTTCATTTTTATCAGCTGATGAATATAAGAAAGAGAAGCACCATTCATGATTTGGAAATGTTCCATCAATATATGATAATGCGAACTTTTTATGAGATGGGTCATTCCGATCAATGTTACCCCGCTGATCAATGATACCCCGGATTACGGTACCGTAAAACGGGGTAACTTTGATAATGCGGGTAACTTTGATAGTGCGTAACCCACTGCATACTAAATGAAATATCATAATTTCTGTTAATCAGTTAAGCAAAAGGAATGCAAAACTAAAGAATATTAGTATGACACTTCATGTAAGAGCGGTTTTTATTTCAATCAAGAACATTTTAGGCTTTTTATACGAATTTAAAAAAATTACACAATTTTAGCATTTTTAAAACGCTTACAAACAATCTGTTCTACGATCACTATTTGATGTAGTTTTGAATAGTTGGCCACTTATCTTTGATAGCCTAGTTATCATAGAACTTGAATACGGTCTCAAATCTCTTAGCGAAAAGCATATTCACAAACTGGGACCATTTTTGTAATCTAAGTCAGAAATTTCCATATAACGTTAAACGCCTAGAGGTATGCAATGCCCTACAAATGTTCGTTATTCATTCAATTTTGTTCGAATCATACTCCATTATCAAAGTTACCCCAAAACAGAAAACCAACTTTCGATTATATGAAAAATTATATATCCATTCAAAATGAATCTTTTGCCAATTTATCGACTGTAATCGTTAGCTAGGATGCCAGTACTTGTTTTAAAAATATAAATTGTAAATCTTTGAAACAGCATGCAAAAATATTCAAGTTTTCTTCGAAAAAACTATCAAAGTTACCCCGTTTTACGGTACTAAATTAAGAAGGTGATATATTCCGAAAACTGACAGCTACTTGACGACGTCATTCCTATCCACCTCGAACAAATTTTCGAAAAAATTGATCTAGTGGTCCGTATGGTATATGGTACGATAGGAGTGACGTCACATGTTTACTACCAAACTTGATGTTTACATCAGTAAAGAGCCTGCCTTGTAAATTTTTTATGCCGTGGAAGTTTACATGTACACGACGAAACACGTGTCACTTGTACAAATTGAAATTTAAACTGTGAAAAGAAACCACGTGCTCCGGTGGGGATCGAACCCACGGCCACGACTCCTTATTCGCTAGATGTGGAGGAGGCTTGGATCAGCGATATAGGGGAAGTGGTGGCAAAATGAACACCGTGCCTTTTACCGAGAAAAAACAAATTTGAGTGATTTTTTATCACGCACGGACGATTCAGATCATAGACCAGAGGGGCCAAGATAGCTGTAGCGGTAAACGCGCAGCTATTCAGCAAGACCAAGCTGAGGATCGTTGGTTCGAATCCCACCGGTCGAGGATCTTTTCGTAAGAGAAATTTTCTCGATGTCCCAGGGCATAGAGTATCTTCGTACCTGCCACACGATATACGCATGCTAAAATGGTCATTGGCACAGTAAGCTCTCAGTTAATAACTGTGGAAGTGCTCATAAGAACACTAAGCTGAGAAGCAGGTTCTGTCCCAGTGGGGACGTAATGCCAGAAAGAAGAAGAAGCAGAAGGTTTGGGTTGATATGGAGGTGAATTGAAGTGAAAATATCCACGAAAACTAAGATTTTAGAAAACCACGTTTAAAAACTAGAACTGGCGTAACTTTTAGCTTGGGAGTCTTGAGAGTTTTCAGTGAGGTGAATATTATGTTGATAAGATATCAAATCTGATACGTTTGGATTTCGTTTTGAATGGGTTACAGTCATCAATAGATATATTTTTGGGAGTGCAATGAAAATTTTCAAAAATATTTGTTTTGCTCACGTTTTTTGCATGATGTTCATTTTACCACCAACAGCTGTTCATTTTACCTACATAGTGCAAGTAAAATGAACATTAGCATCGTGTTTTGCTGGCGATAGAAATATGTGAAAATTAAGCTATTTCAGTCTGAAATCGTGTCGCTGCTATAGATAACATCCCTATTTTCGATGTTGTGCGATAGAACTATACAAATTCCTCGTTTGATCCTCGATGATATCCTTAAGGTGTTCATTTCAGCACCTCTTCCCCTACAGGGATCCAAGCTTCCTCCACAACTTATGCTTGACATGCTCATTTTCTTTTTTGGATCTTAAAAATTGTCAGTTTCCTACAAACTAGGTCGAATTTTTAATACACAGATAAATCGGCACTGCAATTTTGGGACCTCTAGGAAATTGAAGCCCGGTGCGGATCGCACATACCACACCCCCTAATCACACTACTAAGTCTACTACGCACCGGTAGTCCTCTACGGGCATGAAACATAGATATTGTTCGGATAGGACCTGCAAGCGCTATGAATCGTTGAACAACGTGAGCATAGAATAACCTTTAGAGAAGTATTTAAAACAGCGTATGGAGCAGGATAATGAACCACGAGCTTGCGCAACTCTCCGGTGATCCCAGTATCCAGAAAGTCACTTAAACTTAAACAGTACAAAACGGAGATGAGCGCAATGAGCTAGATTGTTTGACCAAGTGGAGTCTGATCTGGGAAGTGTCGAACGATCGAAAACCAAGATGACCAAGTTTTTTGGCGTAACTTTAGGGGGCATGTCTTGAAGGATCTAGCATCACCAAAAGTAAATTAAATAAGTCGGTAAGTTATTAAAATCTGTTCTTTAGTTCTTTAACATAACCAACTGAATATTCACCTACTCAGATTCACAATGGTACAGCACACGTTTTATCAGAATGTACAATCACATTTTTCCAATAACAATAGGTCAGAGACAAAACGCCCATTATCGCGCTCACATACGAAGCATATTATCCGTACGTAATCCCATAATGTGTTGACAATAGAAGCGGAATCATCCGTGTGAAACCACATCTCAAATCGCACTTTCCCAGCCACACGAGACAGAAACTGCAAATTTGTCGTTCACTTTTCAACCTGCCCGGGCTCTGATTCGGAGGTTCCGCTTATACAAGCAACAAGGTGTCATTTGAACTGTGGATGGAGAGAGGGTGGATCGGCTATTATAGGAAATTGGATGCGGTCGGAGCTTATCTCCGCATGGACATGTTGTGAATGTTGGCAAAGGGTGCCTTCTCGCTGTTGCGGAAAAAGCGCCGCAACGTCAAGCGCCAGAAGGCCGCCCGGAAGTCCACGCTGTAGAACGCGTAGATGAACGGATTGATGGCGCTGTTGATCCAGCCGAGCCATGTGAAAAACTCCCCCAGTTTGGGTGCAGCCAGCTCTTCTGGCAGGAACGGCGTAATGATGTAATGGATGAAGAAGGGCAGCCAGCACGCGATGAAGCCTCCGACCACGATGCTGAGCGTTTGGGTCGTTTTGTTCTCGCGCTTCATGGACAAAATTCGCGACGAAAGTGACTTCTGGTGGATCCGGATATTTCGCCCGGCCGCCACTGCCGAGGCCGATGCCGTGGCGGTCGACGACGTAATTGAGTTACTAATGGTATTGGTACGCCTCAAGCCGCCCGATTGATTTGCCGTTTGTGGTTTCTGCTGTTGATTGAAAACGTTATTGGCCGAGGACCAAAGCTCCGTCGTCGAGGCCAGCTTGTAGTGGATGGTGGAGTTGCGTTTTATGCCTCCGGTAGCTCCCGGTGACTCCCGCTGGCCACCCGGGTCCATATGGTCCTCATCGAGTCCAGCTCCGTTCGTACCTCCACCGTTGCCCACGAAAGAAGTTGTGGTTTTGGACATGGAATTGATGTCGACAAGCTCGTAATGTCCATTCTTGTGATTTTTTCTGGTGCCGCCTCCCCCCAGCTTAAGGCAATCTCCTCCAGGGCAGTCTCCGCTAAGGGCCGTAAAGCTGGATGAGCCTCCGCCACCGCCTGGCCCCAGCTGTGTCACGTAAGTTGTGGTTGCTGTCGAGAGCTGCGATGAGGAACGCTTTCGCTTGGGACTCAACTGGGCCGGATCCATCTCCGAAGCGTAGTGGTAGCACGGCTCGTCGGCATCACGCGTTCGGTGACTTTTCTGTGGAAATGAGCGGAAAGATAAAGACGAAATAATGCATTGAGTCATTTGTTCGTTCACCGTATGGTATGTGAGTGTTTGTTGTGGCAAATTCGTGTGGAAATTGGAGAAGCATTTACGCCAGATGGCAAAAGACGATTTATGTTGGTTCAGCAAACAGTTGAGGACTTTTCATGTGTTGCAGTGGGACTTAAGTGCTTGAGTACTGATCGTTACTTTCGCTTTTGCAAAGCAGTATTTATAAATGCAGTTGAAATGGAATAGATTTAAGTAGAGTAGGGTGGGGCCTTAGTGGAATAATCAATATTTACTATAATAGTTGAAGAGAAATAAATACCGCATAATAAAGCTATGGCCTATTAGCTACAATTTTGCGGAACAAACTAATGTCAAAATGTTTAACAATTTTTAGTTATAACACATTTAAAATCAGTTGCCTAAAACAAATCTTTTACCTTACCGGTGCACAGTAGGACGCAGCTTATTTCTCGAAAGTTCTCAAAACAAAAAAATCGTGTGCTCTTCTGAATTCATTTCACATGAAAAGAGAAACCTCAAAGTATGAGCCAAAAAATAAAGTGTTTAGAAATGGTGCAAGGGACTGAATGGTGAATTTACAAGTTATAAAATATGATCTACAGTGAAATCTTCATAACTTTGTTATTTTCTAACCAATTTTGAAGCTCTCAGCATTATCTTCAAAATTAATTTATCAAAAGTTAGTAGAACATCAGATTTGTCTGAAATCAAAACTAGTATTAGTTCCTAATTTTTCCCCTTTCTACTAAAAATCATCTTTAAAAAATATTTAGGAAAAATAAACATTTTCGCTCCCTGCTAAACAATTACGTAATTTGAGATTGATCTTTTATGATAAACATCATTTGTTTGAAAATGTTAGTGCTACTTTCTACGAAAATGTTTAAAACGTGTTGATTTGTGTGCTTGTCTCACTTACCCCAGGATATAAAAATATGTTGGGGTAAGTTAGACCATATAAGATTTCATATGAAATGAAACCAAAATGCCTGTTTATCGTAGGCAGCTTGTAATAATTCTTAAAATTGTAGCTTACCGATGGTGATTAGTACGAGCCAATGCAAGACGTGAAACGTCTCACAATTTATCACGCAAGTTGAAAGTGGCCCAGGATTGATAACTGTAACTTCGAGCTCATGTTTATAAAAATAACAATAATTTTTGTACTAGACACAATCCTTACATTGTATCTCCAACATTCTGGAAGAATACCCTCTTGAAAAACTTTTTCTAAATGATCTATGACGGAAGGTCCCACGTACCCCGGATTCTCACTTGCCCCGGAATGCTTTGTGAAACCTTCAAATAATCTAAACAAGATGTACATTATCTAAATCGATGCGTAATCTCCGTCAAAAATATTTTAAATATTTTAAATATTTTTTTTGTTTTATTTTCATGAAAAGTTCGTGTTTTTGGACAGTTGTTAAATAACTAAATCAAAACTATGTGTTGTGTAAACAGTGTTAAAACAACTTAATTGACTTCTAAAGAATGTAAAAAGATTAAGATTCGGTTGACTATTCATGAGGTTACCAATAGGTCCAACAAAGAAGGAGTTTAGGTAAATAGAGAAAAACTTTGGAGAAATCTACTTTTACTTACTAGGACTAGTTTTCAGTTTAGAAACATTTGATATTCAACAAGCTTCGTTTAAGTCGACTCCCCCACTCTCTAGAGCGTTACGCAATTTGTGGACGGCGCCTAAACAGTTTGCGAAAAAGTCCATTTATTGATAAATGTTTTGTCAGCCATTCCATGAAAAACCGATCTAGTGGGTCACCGAATTCCGTGAAATTTGCTATTTTGTTCCTTATCCAAAATAAGGATACACGTGTTTTTGGATTTTTTGATTAGGGTGACTATTTCCGAATTAGGGTGACCACAAAAACCGCGATTTTGCAAAATTTTTATTCAAAAAATACAGTTATCTCTCCCTTACTCGATATTCTGTATCTCGATATCGAGTTAGAGAACCATAGTGAAAGTTGGTTTTCATGGCTAACTCGTTGGTCCATTGGATCGCAGTTGCATTGGTTTTGTGTTCTGTAACTCGATACCTCCCTAATTCGATGGTCCCTTCAATATCGAGTAAGGGAGAGTTGACTGTATATGACTTTTGAACCGCTTTACAGAGGTTCCCCCATAGGTCATAAATTCAAAAATTCAACTTCAACGAAATTGTGATATTTTTTCAGGGGTTTCATATTAAATACTCATAGAACAAGGTTCCATAATTGTTTTTGCTGAATTCTTGTTTCTTCGTTCCGATATGGGTCATTTAAGTTATGTGAGTTGAGTGGAGATAACAATCATAAAAATTTCAATATTTTCAACACTTTCATTACACTGTCCAAAATATTAACGATACTTTACAAGTACGTTATCAATGGCACTGGTTTTCAATAAGGTTTTAACCGATCTCTAAAAAAAATAAAATTCAAATTTGCATATTTTGTTTGGAAACATCATCGCTGCTGTACAATTTACATTCGAAAAAAAAAACCAACATTCTAGAAACATTCACTTAGCCGAAAAAATATTTTCCCTCCGAATCATTCCATGCATTCTTCTATGAAACTTACCTATATAGTTATATTACATTTTGAACATAAATGCAGCTGTGACCGTTTGCGACCTGATTGGTGGTAACCGCTTAAGTGTCGTGTGTACAGTTTATCAAAACATAACTTGATTAACAACAAATAATAGCTGTCAAGTATCTTATTTTTGAGTTTTAAATGTAAAATCATAGTAGGCTGCTGAAAAATACACGTAGAAAGCCTTAATTGTACAACTTCTCCGAATTTGTTCACTCTTCTGGTATATGTGAGTGAATAAAGCTGAAATCATGTTGATATCGCTTAAGCCAATTAGTGGAGGGGGAGGGGGTGAAAACCTTAGTACCTCCCCCTCTTAGAAGAGGAAATACTTTGCATGTAGAACACAAGTACATATCAAATTGCAAGAATTTAGGACTAATTCACCGACTTTCGTATTTATGACCGCCCCCTATGTAGCTGGAACCACTGTGCGCTTGACCGATTTTCAATTTTCTTGGACGGAATGGAAGCTGAAGATTTTGACTTTTCAAGAAAAATACAAAATTTCACAAAATCGGTCTTAACATTAAAAAAATCCAAAAATATCAGTTTTTTCGAATTTTGAAGGCCTTGGGGACAAAAGGGGTTAAAGCGATTCTCATTTTTTCTTGAAAGTTCAGAAAACTTTACGTTTACTGGCATACTTTCAGAGATGTGTTTTTTAGTTCTTGAGATACCTTTGAAAATAAAAAAAACAGTCGTTTTTTATCTGTAGGTTCTTCTTCTTCTTCTTCTTCTTCTTGGCATTACATCCTCGCTGGGACAAAGCCTGCTTCTCAGCGTAGTGTTCTTATGAGCACTTCCGCAGTTATTAACTGAGAGCTTTCTATGCCAAAGTTGCCATTTTCGTAGTTGGTTCGACTGGTTATATTGTTCAAGGGCATTTTTCGGCTATTCAGTCTAGAGAACCTTTGCGTTGATTATTTTAGAATCTTCGCCAACGTTTCGGTCCTTGTTGGGACCTTCTTCAGAGCCTAAAATTTTATTCATTTTGATTGAAAAATTACAAAAGATACTCATTTACATTTGACTTACTCGATTTAAAACAACAATTTAAACAAGTTTTTTACAAACATGAAAACATCGGGTCTTGAAAGGGTCAATTCTGTTCCACTCGTAAACCTCTACATGGAGAGTGGAATTAGTCATAGCACCTGAGGTACATTTCATAGCTATCGCACTTACGTTCATTTAATACCGTTTGGCTGTTTTTTTTTTCTATTCGGTAGAGTTTTAGTTTTGGGGGTTTAAACTGTTATTTCTACGCTGGGATTTGGGTATGGCGCTCGGTGATAAGCCTACTACAGATAACTGCTCTGAGAAAAGTTTTCTCTCGGTTAGCTCTGTTGTGTAGTTATTTGTGGTCCATTTTGGGATCTGTGTGCAGTAGGTGGTGTTATTTGTGTTTGTAGACGTTGGATTGAGGAGAGAAGAAAACTATAAACCGTACTAAGGCCGTCAGTGTCCGTACGACGATTGACTGTATGTGGGGTCGTTCTAATATGACACATCTCCAGTATTGGTAGACATGCTGTTTTGTAGGTATGGTCCATGATCTGCGGATTAACAACATCAAACCAGTGTTTGTTGGCGATGCAATGATCCATTAAAGCTGTTTTCTCTCTCAAATCTTGTATGGAGATATCCTCATACTCAACATCATTTTCGAGAATTTTCTTAAGTTTGTTGATATGGGTTTGGTGTCCATACATTCTAGTTTTTAGGGTGTTGGTCGTCATTCCCACATAACGACATCGACACTCTTTGCAGTTGATGTTGTAAACAATATTGCTTTTTTCTAGCGGTGAAACTGAATCTTTTGCAGTTTTATACAAAGATTTAACCATTTTATCATTTCTAGGTTTTATACCGATTGATGGTATCGTACTGTGCAAGATACGTTTGATTTGTTGGCTCAATTCGTGGACATTCACAATGGATCGATACGTGGTTACAGACTCAATCTCTCTGCGCTGTGGTGATTGTCGAAGCATTCGGTTGATCAAGTGAAGGGGATAGTCGTTGCGCCTTAGTATTGTTGTTATTACTTCGTTCTTCTGCTCTTCAGTTTTGATGGTGCTAAGTGTCCTGACTCTATCGATGAAATTGGTTGCTACAGCAAGTTTTTGGCCCAGTGGGTGGAACGAAAAAAAGTTTAATAATCTTCCAGATGCCATGGGTTTAGAGTACCAGTCAGTTTTGATATCCCCATTTTCAGTCCTGATTACCAGCAAATCCAGATAGGGTAATTTTCCGTCGTTCTCTGTTTCGCAGGTGAACATTGCCATTGCCATTTTCACATTCGTATATCGTATGGACCTGGAATTGTCTTACCACTCGGCTAAGGAAGACCCCTGTAGGTATCAGCGCATTAGATTTTTTATATTAAAAAAATCATCACTTTTGACCAGCCCAACTGGTTTCCAATATTTTTTTATGGAAGCTTAAGATTTCAGCTTTTCAGAAAAAATATATTAAACTCCGAAAAAACAAAATAAAATGAAACAAATAAAAATTTCTAGTTTTTAGGAATTTGTTATAATTTTTCATGTAAAAACATTTTTTTCAGAGTTTCATATATTTTTGAAAAGATGAAATCTTAAGCCTTCATTCCATAAAAAAAGATTGTAAATCGGTTGAGCTATTAAAAAGTTTTTTGAAAATAAAAAATCTAATGCGCTTAGACCTACAGTGTGTGCCGATGAAAAATGACTGATTTTTTATTTTCAAAAAAATATATCTTCAAAACTAAAAACATACATCGCTGAAAGTTTGAGAGTGAACGTAAAATTTTCTTAACTTCCAAGAAAAAATAAGAACAGCAATAGCCTTTTTTGTCCCGAGGCCTTTAAAACACGATAAAACTTTTTATTTTTTGCATGCAAAAAAACAATTTTTGTAAAATTTTATATTTTTTTAAGTCAAAATTTTTAGCTTTCATTTCGTCCAAAAAAATTGAAAATGGATCAAGCGGTTCAAAAGTTATAATTTTTCAAAATAAAAATTTCGTGAAATCGCGATTTCACCCTAATAAAAAAAATCCAAAAATTCGTGTATCCTCATTTCGGATAAGGATCAAAATAGCAAATTAAATTTTCACAGAATTCGGTGACCCACTAGATCGTTTTTTCATGGAATGACTGCCCTAGCAACACACATGTTATAATTGCGTATAATCAACTGATATATGACCAAAACTAGTCATATATAAGTTGATAATACTCAATTATAACATGTGTGTCGCTCGGGTGTGGTGTTTCTTATTACCCATGGAACACATATTTAACTAAATGGCATCGTATAAATCAGTGATCCTCAGCCATGACTTTTTAAAAAAATACTTTTATTTCGGATAGTGGATAATTCTCGTAATAATATAGTTTGACGTTCTTGATAACTTTGGGAGTAGAACAGCTTCTCGAAGAAAAAATATGCAAAACTTATCACAGGGTGGCCACCAAATTTCCAATTTGAAATTCTCGCTTTTTTCCCGGTTTTCCCGGTACAATCGCCAACATTCTCCCGGTTTTTGATTTAGCAAATTGAAGATATTTCAACTCAATTTCTAATCTTTTGATTTTTTCTTCATGAAAAAAAAGAGTAGCACAAAGCAAACAACACACATAGAATGAATGAAAAATCTGTGAAATATGATTCAACAGATTTCTCTGTGGAACAACAGTGGTTTCTACATAACTGTCAAAAATTCGGTGAAAGCTAAAGTTTTACAAAAGTTTGTGAAAAATTGACATGAAGCTCGATGAAAATCATTTTTTTTATCCATATACCGAAATTTACACTGAACATGTGTGCAATCATGTGTGGCCGGCGTATTTATAATTGCGAATTCCGCTAAAGTTTTTATTTTATCTTATTTATATAAAGTATTGTGTGGTCTCCGCATATAAAAACACATGGTGATAGAATCGAATCAGTACAGAAGCAATTTCTTTTATATGCCTTACGCAAATTAGGCTGGACAACGTTTCCACTGCCATCATACGAGGCTCGATGCATGCTTATCGATATTCAAACCTTAAATGAGCGTCGCGAAATAGCCATGATTTCATTTGTCATTGATATTGTATCGCAGCGTTTTTTTTTTTTTAATTTTTTTATTAGTATCATTCCAAACATGTTCTGTGTTATTAGACAACACTATCATCCTAAATGAGGGGCCCAGATAGCCGTAGCGGTAAACGCGCAGCTATTCAGCAAGACCAAGCTGAGGGTCGTGGGTTCGAATCCCACCGGTCGAGGATCTTTTCGGGTTGGAAATTTGCTCGACTTCCCAGGGCATAGAGTATCTTCGTACCTGCCACACGATATACACATGCAAAAATGGTCATTGGCATAGTAAGCTCTCAGTTAATAACTGTGGAAGTGCTCATTAGAACACTAAGCTGAGAAGCAGGCTCTGTCCCAGTGGGGACGTAACGCCAGAAAGAAGAAGAAGATCATCCTAATTTGGTAAAACAAATCTAAGATTTTATTAACATTTTGTTAACAACATATTACATTTCATTTGCCGTAGCAGTTCAGATTTTTTACAAGTGAGTTGATTTCACCTGCTTATAAGAGAAAAAAAAACGCTTTGAATATACTTAACCTAACTTAACCTAAACATATAACGCATTAATCGTGGCAATAGAAGATTGTGACGATTTTTGCCTGAAATTATTGTTATTTTATTTGACATTTGTTCCAATGTTTCAACATTGGATATTCTATGTAACTCATTGGTACTATACCAGGGAGGAAGCCTCAGAATCATTTTCAAAATTTTATTTTGAATTCTCTGCAGAGCTTTCTTCCTGGTATTACAACAGCTAGTCCATATTGGTACAGCATACAACATGGCTGGCCTGAAAATTTGTATGAATATCAAAAGCTTGTTCTTAAGACAAAGTTTTGATTTTCTATTAATAAGGGGATAGAGACATTTTACATATTTGTTACATTTGGCTTGAATGCCCTCAATGTGATTTTTGAAAGTTAAATTCTTATCTAGCATGAGCCCTAGATACTTAACTTCATCTGACCAATTTATTGGAACCCCTCTCATCGTGACAACATGTCTACTTGAAGGTTTCAAATAAAGAGCTTTTGGTTTATGTGGGAATATTATTAGTTGAGTTTTGGAAGCATTAGGAGAAATCTTCCATTTTTGCAAGTATGAAGAAAAAATATCCAAACTTTTTTGCAATCGACTACAGATGACACGCAGGCTTCGTCCTTTGGCGGAGAGGCCTGTGTCATCCGCAAACAAAGATTTTTGACATCCCTGAGGTAACTCAGGTAAGTCAGATGTGAAAATATTGTATAACATTGGTCCCAAAATGCTGCCTTGAGGAACACCAGCTCTTACAGGAAGTCTTTCAGATCTGGAGCTCTGATAATTAACCTGAAGTGTACGATTTGACAGATAACTTTGAATTATTCTAACAATGTATGTTGGAAAATTAAAGTTTTTTAATTTTACAATCAAACCTTCATGCCAAACACTGTCGAATGCTTTTTCTATGTCTAGAAGAGCAAGACCAGTAGAATAGCCTTCAGATTTGTTGGAACGGATCAAATTTGTTACACGTAAAAGTTGATGAGTGGTCGAATGTCCATGGCGGAATCCGAACTGTTCATTGGCAAAAATTGAATTTTCGTTGATGTAGGCCATCATTCTGTTCAAAATAACCTTTTACTGATGGAATAAAAAAAATACAAAATAAGTTTACTGATGGAGGAAAGCAAACTGATTGGACGATAGCTAGAAGCTTCTGCAGGATTTTTGTCTGGTTTTAAAATTGGAACAACCTTAGCATTTTTCCATTTGTCAGGAAAATATGCTAATTGAAAACATTTGTTAAATATATCAACTAAAAATGATAAGCTACTTTCTGGAAGTTTCTTGATGAGGATGTAGAAAATTCCATCATCGCCAGGAGCTTTCATATTTTTGAATTTTTTAATAATAGTTCTCACTTCTTCCAAATCAGTCTCCCAGGCATTTTCGAAAACGTTCTCTTGATTGAGAATATTTTCAAACTCCTGAGTAACTTCATTTTCATTTGGACTAGTAAGTCCTAAATTAAAACTGTGCGCACTTTCAAACTGCATAGCAAGTTTTTGAGCTTTTTCGCAATTAGTTAGTAATAATTTGTTTTCCTCTTTCAATGCCGGTATTGGCTTCTGAGGTTTTTTCAAGATTTTAGATAATTTCCAAAAGGGCTTAGAGCCGGGGTCCAATTGAGAAATTTTATTTTCAAATTTTTTGTTTCTTAAATCTGCAAAACGTTTCTTGATTTCTTTCTTCAAATCCTGCCATATAATTTTCATAGCAGGATCACGAGTGCGTTGAAATTGCCTTCTCCTCACGTTTTTAAGACGGATCAAGAGTTTAAGATCATCGTCTATAATCACGGATTCAAATTTTACTTCACATTTTGGAATTGCAATGTTCCTGGCTTCAACAATGGAATTTGTTAAAGTTTCAAGAGCATTGTCAATATCAATTTTAGTTTCTAAAGAAATGTTAACATCAAGATTAGAATCAACATACGTTTCATACATATTCCAGTCGGCTCGTAAATAATTGAAAGTGGAGCTGATAGGATTGAGAATCGCTTCATGGGATATTTGAAATGTAACAGGGACATGGTCAGAATCAAAATCAGCATGAGTAACTAATTGGCTACAAAGATGACTAGAGTCGGTTAAGACCAAGTCAATCGTAGATGGATTTCTAGAAGAGGAAAAACATGTAGGGCTATCAGGGTATTTAATTGAGAAATATCCTGAAGAGCACTCATCAAATAAAATTCTGCCGTTGGAATTACTTTGAGAATTATTCCATGACCGATGTTTGGCATTAAAGTCACCAATGACAAAAAATTTTGACTTATTGCGAGTCAATTTTCGCAAGTCAGTTTGGAGCAAATTAACTTGCTGTCCAGAGCATTGAAAAGGCAAATAGGCAGCTATGAAAGTATATTTACCAAACTGTGTTTCAACAGAAACACCTAAAGTTTCAAATGACGAAAACAGTTGATGTTTTATACGCCTATGAATGATGATTGCAACTCCCCCACATGCCCCATCAAGTCGATCATTACGATAAACAAAAAAGTTAGGATCTCTTTTGAGTTTAGATCCAGGTTTTAAATACGTTTCGGTAATAACTGCTATATGCACGTTATTAGCTGTAAGAAAATTAAACAGCTCGTCCTCTTTACCATTCAGAGAACGAGCATTCCAATTTAAAATATTTAAATTATTATTTGGATCCATTAGAAAAACGTAATCCAATAACAATTTGATTTGTAAATTTTACACCTACTTGGACTGCTTCAGTCATAGTGGTGGCTTTGAACATTGCATCAATCATTAGATTCAATTGTTCAGTTAGAAAATTAAAATCAGAGGCAGACACATCATCTGATGATTTCCCATTGGAATTTTCGGTAGACGAAGAAGCGGGGTAGGAGTTACCTGTGGCGGTAGGGTTTTTTCCATTTGATTTGAAACAAGTAGAATGGGTACTCATGGAACGAATAGGGGAAGAGTTCAAATTACCTGCTACGATATCGGCAAAGGATTTACCGTGGGTAGATACATTCGAAATTGAAAGATTCGAACGGCTACCCGACGGATTAAAATTTGTTTGTGAATGAGCATGATTATGATCTTCCTGGTGGGTATGATTCCTAATCAAGCGATCGTTAACTGAAAAATGAGCATTGTTCGATACTCTACCAGGCAAATTCCGGAAACGACCGTTATCGTAACGGACATTATCCTTCATCTGCCTGGCACGAGCCTCAACGACTCTTTTGCGTGAAATGCATTCCCAAAAGTTAGCTTTGTGAGGGCCTTTGCAATTGGCGCATTGAAATTTTCTGGTATCTTCTTTCACAGGACAGTCGTCCTTAGCGTGAGAAGAACCTCCGCAAATCATGCATTTAGCATCCATGCGACAATTTTTTGTACCATGACCCCACTTTTGGCACCGACGGCACTGAGTGGGGTTCTGGTAATTTCCTCCAGGTTTCTGGAAATGTTCCCACGTCACACGGACATCGAACATAAGTTTAGCTTTTTCTAAAGCTTTAATATTATTTAGTTCTTTTTTGTTAAAGTGAACTAAATAATATTCTTGAGAAAGCCCTTTCCGAACAATGCCAGATTGGGTTCTCTGTTTCATAATGATTACTTGGACTGGGGAAAATCCAAGTAAATCATTTATTCCATTTTTGATCTCTTCAGGTGACTTATAGTCACTTGAGAGACCTTTCAAGACGACTTTGAACAAACGTTCAGTTTTGTCGTCATAAGTAAAAAATTTGTGCTTCTTCTCTTCAAGATGTCTGAGAAGAAGTTCGCGATCTTTAAGAGTTTCCGGCAAAACGCGACAGTCTCCTTTCTTTGCGATTTGGAAGGAAACCTTGATTCCCCTAATGGAGTTCAAGATCTCCTGCCTGAATCCCCCAAATTCGGAACAACTGACCACGATAGGCGGCACTCTTTGCTTCCTCACTTGAATCAAAGAGCCTGGGCTAGAGGCTGCTTCGATTTGGTGTTCGGAAAATTTGTCTAGAGCATCGAACTGATTGCTCATTTCGATATAATTATTCATTTCACCCTTGGAAGAAAGTTCGCATTCCGGGGAAGCGTCCTTTCTTCCATTCTTGCCACGTGTAGTGACAGTTTTAAAACCCACTTTTTGAAAGGAAGTAGTGAATTCAGAGATTCACCCTTCCTTTTGTTAGTTGTTGATACCATGTTTAGTTAATAAACGAGAAAGACGTGACCTTCGAGAGGTTTTTTCCCTAGACGGTGTCCAAGAAGGATTACCACCGCTAGCTTTCGCCAACGGGTCCAACGAAAAATCGAAGGCACGGGTCCAAACAAGGATCGTAAAGGGATCAATAGTAGAAAAAATAGTACTGAAAAATACTGTTTTTAATCTGTAGCACTGAAAAGTACCGTTTTTAATCTTAGCACTGAAAAGTACTGTTTGTGTAGCACTGAAAAGTACTGTTTTATTGCTTTAGGTAGTTTTTAAGAAAACTTCCAAGAGCAGAGAGAATTCGTGTACGCACAGCACGAAGGTACGATGCGCACTGTATCGCAGCGTATTGATTCCACCAATCTTTTATCATGCTTGAATTTCTACACGCCTGCTAGACAGTTAAGAAATCGGAATTTGTTTGCATCAAATAATCATTGAACTAACTATGCAAAATTCGGCCCAATGAATCGAATGATGTCTCTTTATAATCAGCATTGCACAGAAATTTATCTGACCATGTCGCGAACAAAGCTAAGACAATTTTTTAATTCCTGAAGATATAATACAACATAGAATTAAGCAAACGTGTAGTCTACTATTGATTGACGAAATAAATAAATAAATAGATTCTATAACATTCCCCAGAAAACCATTCCCCCGAAAACCATTCCCCAGAATTCCGTTCCCCAGAACGAACCATTCCCCAGAATCTCATTCCCCAGAATGTAACATTCCCCAGAATTTCATTCCCCAGAATGCACCATTCCCCAGAAAGCTATATGAATATCCATTTGTTTTCTTTTTTTAATTATTGCTTTGCGTGAGTCACCTTAGGGATGGTACACAAATTATGTCACGCTAAATTTCAACTTTTTCGACCCCCTCCCCCCCTTTGTTACACTTTTTATATGAGTCCTCCGAAAATTTTGTAAGGCTAGTCACGCTTGGCTCGACCCCCTCCCCCCTTGGAGCGTGACGTAATATGTGCATGACCCCTTATGTGGGGGCGCAGATTGCCGTAGCGGTAAACGCGCAGCTATTCAGCAAGACCAAGATGAGGGTCGTGAGTTCGAATCCCACCGGTCGAGGATCTTTTCGGGTTGGAAATTTTCTCGACTTCCCGGGGCATAGAGTATCTTCGTACCTGCCACACGATATACGCATGCAAAAATGGTCATTGGCATAGTAAGCTCTTAGTTAATAACTGTGGAAGTGCTCATAAGAACACTAAGCTGAGAAGCAGGCTCTGTCCCAGTAGGGACGTAACACCAGAAAAGAGGAAGAAGAGTCACTTATGTGACAGGCTAAGGTCTGATGTGACAAAACAAATATGTAGGTAGGAGGGTTAGGGACATAATGAACACACGGGGCGAAATGGACACCCCCTTACTCTCTGGGAATATGCATATTTCAGCAAAACTTTATAAACTACGAAATCTGTATTGTATATGAACGTTTTGACGGTATAAAAGTTTACGCTTTGCTTCATTTGTCCTCTGAAATTCTACTATATGTTTTTCTCAGCTTCAAATTAGTTTATAAGCAGAGGAAGCGGTGGATTTATTTTAGAGCAAAGAAACATATTTCCATTCTATGTAAAATAAGCATTTACCTAATGTGTCCAATATGCCCCTAATCCCCCTATTCATGAGTATTTAGCATATTATTATAATACACCCTTTTTTAATACATTCCCATAAAATATACAGACTATATGTTTATTTTTGCATATATAGTGATGCACCCTTCTTTCAGTATTATCTCGTTAATGATATAGGCAAAATATATCGATGGAAAGCCCATATAGCAAAAGGTCACTTGGCATAAAATAATTTGGTATAAAGCCATTTGCCATCCAGCCATACTTATGCTCCTTCTTTTCAAAAAGGATGTTCTTCATGTCATGCAAAATGGTCATTGGCCAAATGACCATTATACCAAATGGTCCTTGATCATTTAATCAATCATGCCAAATGCCTTCTTGCCATTTGGTATCCTTACGGAAAATTTTGTCTATATCGTCAACAGGATAAGACTGAAAGAAGGGTGTATCACTATTTTGTGCAAAATTAAACAAGTCATTTGTAATTTAGACTTGACGCAAAGAAGGGCGTATCATTTTAATGTGCAGAATAATAAGTTTTTATTCTGCTGAGTTTACGTAATCATTATATCGGAAACGTATAATATGATACTACGAACGTCTTTATTCTAATCGGTGTAGCCCTAAAAAGTAAGAGATGATGCACCTTCTTAAAACATTGATGAAAAGCTGCATACATCACTACATTTGATAAAAATTGGACATACATGTGAAATTATACATTTGGAATCTACTATACCGAAAGAAGGGTGTAGCTCTATTTTGTGCAGAGTAGTGATGAGTTGTATATTCTTTTAAATAAATATTGTATATTGTGTTTCCCCATAGACTGATCTATCAGTTTTTATAAGTGCCAATAAAAATGAAACTACTGTGATAGTTCATTTGCAAATGAAATTTGAATTATGCGTGAAGTGTTCATAATTAGCAGCACCAATGCTAATCTTCTCATGTACTTGTAAACAACTTTGTATGGAGTTTATTTTCAAGTTTTTTAAATAGATTATTTCAAAACTTTAAAGTAGGTATATAATTTTCTGGGGAATGGTCCATTCTGGGGATTGGTTTTCTGGGGAATGGTGCATTCTGGGGAGTGAAATTCTGGGGAATGGTACATTCTGGGGAATGAGATTCTGGGGAATGGGTTTCGGGGGAATGGTTTTCTGGGGAATGTTATAGAATCAATAAATAAATATACTGGACTTCACTTCAATCATCACAGCTTCATGGATCTGTCGATGAAATAAAACATCAATATTCGGTTGAATTGCATAGAAATTTGTGAATTATTCGAAGTGTGAAGTTTAAGGTGGAAATTAAACGAAGCCATACATGTAGAAGCATGTATCTCTACCTAATTTATTATTTTTGTCTATTTTTTAAACAATGAAACATTAGATACTTTTTAAAAAAAATTATCGTGTGAAAAAAAAATTGAACCTTGATTTAAAACATCGAGTCAGAAATGTTAGAGAAAAGGTTGAAATAAATATAATTTTGACAGTGTTGGAAAGATTTGAAAACCATTTCGAAACATGGTTAGCGATGTTGTGGGAATAGTCGAACATTTTTAAGACGCATAGTGTAGAAAGTGGGAATTAAATCATTAAAAAAAATAAGCAATGTGTTATTCAAACATAACGGTTTTCTACGACTTCTGGTCTGTAGCTCCAAAATGTTCGTTCAACACGATTTTCCCGGAAGTCATCTCAAATTCCCGGCTTTTCCCGGTGGAATCAAATTCCTGTGTTTTTCCTGCTTTTCCCGTTTTTCACGGTTCGGTAGCCACCCTGTTGTCAGATTTAAGAGGTACAGACATCACGAGCAGCCCGCGGGCCGCACTTTGATGACCACGGGTATAGAGGAAGGATATAGCTTTCGTTTAAAACTGAAAAAAAATGGCGGCCATTTTGAATGTGGCAGCCATTTTGAATTTTATAAGAAAATTCGTATTTTTTAATTCTCAGATTACCATTAGAAAGCTGAAAATAAACTGGATAAGAACTAGAACAGATACTAGGTGAGCAATGGTATTTACCCTATGAAATCAACGATTTTCTAAATCATGTTCTACGATTTTTAGTGCAATCAATACAAACATCGTGTTTGTACAACAAAGAAACAAGTTTTCAATCGTTGGTGTTTTATCGAGTCGACTGAAGAATAAGAGTATTAATATAAGTCAAACAATTTTAAGTATTAATATAAGTAAAGATTTTAAGTTATATAATGAATTTGTCAATTTGTTTGCACTCAACAGGTGTAATTTCGAGGCTACCACTAAAATCTGGTTACGTATACTTTTCTTCTTCTTATTCTTTTTTTTTTAATTGTTCGACATATATTTAAACTCATTATTATAAATAAATTATGTTGCAATTAAAGCAACTCAGCAACATTTTACCCCCTGGCGATAGGGACGTTCCGATATTGCAAAGTATCGATATTTGATTCAATACGATTATCGAATCGAAATATCGATACCACCGATATATTGAATCAAAATATCGATATATCGCAATATCATTTGATATATTTAAAAGGCGCAAAATTCTTGTATCGATTAGTTTTCTGACGTTGAGTTTCCTACGATTCGCAAACAATTCTTTGAACCCTCGATATTATCGGAATTTTGATCGATATAAGCATGAATATCTGCTTTTACGATATATCATGTATCAATTGGTATGTGAACTGCATTTAAATATTTAAAAATCAATTGTTTTACGAGAAAACTCTACAATTGTTATCCAAATATTGGTTTACGATATATCGGAAGGAAATATCGATACCACCGATATATTGAAAAGAAAATATCGATACCAAAATATCGAATATCGAAAGCAAAATATCGATATTCCGATATATCGGAAGTATCGGAACGTCTCTACCTGGCGAACCATTTCCGTCGCTGGGAAGACAGCATAAAAACGTTGATGTCATGCGATGGAAAATTTATATGACCAACTGAAGCCGTCAAAGGACGACGCCTTCTAGCGGAGCAGCAAAAGTGATCTGGAAGAGAATCCGGTTTGAGTGTTGCGAGCAGGTCTGACGGAGTGGTGATGGCGGCCAGATCCGGAAATCGTCAGGTACAATCATCGAAATTCGCCAATAAGTGCTACCACTGTGGAGAGATCGGCCATAACAAGTTTGCCCGCCCGAAAGTGAAAAATCGTTCCGACCGGGCTCAAATAGCAAAGATGCCGATCGACAGGCGGTGGTGCTTGTGTCCGGAGCGAAGGTGTCGGAAACGCCGGACGAAATCGAGTGGGTCCTAGATTCGGGTGCGAGTTTCCACATGGTCGGCGACGAAGATTACTTCCAAGAGATCCACAAGCTGCACGTTTCGCGATGGTGAACGGGCTGGATGGTGTCCATGGTGATGCAAAATTTTATGCACTCCCACCACAATCAGAAAGGAACGAAGCTACTGGTGCGAATTCCCTACAGGTTCCCGAATGTTACAATGATGTCAAAGGTCATCCAAACGAACCTGAATGGGGGCAAGCAATCTAAAACGAGTTAGTAGCATTGCAGAAGAACCGAACGTGGACCTTGGTCAAACGCCTAGCAGAGGTACAACTCGTACCTGTGGGCTTCGTGGCCGTGCGATTAGCGGCGTCAATCGTTTAGGCGTATTGTGCCATGAGGCGTGGGTTCGATTTCTGCTCCAGTCGGTGGAAAAAATCATCACTAGTCCGTGATTGTTCAGTCTGTGCAGCCTTTGGCTGAAGACGGTGTAAATTGTCTTTTTTTGTCAAGTGGGTGTTCAACCTGAAGACGGATGCTAATGGCCGCTAAAAAGCGATGCTGGTAGCTAAGGGCTATGCACAAAAGAGGTACGTGGACTACGAGGAGACTTTCACGTAGAGTTACTGTGCACGTGCTGTAGTCTTAGGTGCAGGAGCCTCATTGCTTTGCAAGCGCACGGGCGCACTGTACATTGTTAGACCTTTTTTGATGCGCCTCATTTTTCTGGAGATGTTTCTCACTGCGGTCTCATGCGCTCCATCACATGTGCTGTTTAAAGTTGAGCACAATAATTGAAGTGATTAGAAAATTTTTCAACGAGGATCGAAATTGTAACTCTTGGATCGCGAGTCTCCGACCATACCATATAAGTCATCTAGACACCTGCATAATGGGCGAAAATAGTTATAGAGGTTTTTCGTAACTAAGCAGTTGTTTCATAACTTGGAAACCGATGGCGAGCCGTAGCGCCGAGCAGCGCAGCGCATGAGACGAGTCTCCCCGATAGCACATCACCTGAAAATGCGAGTACCCCTACCGCGAGCTCATTGGTAGTCTCATGTATATGTCTTGATGGGTTCTCGGCCAGACCTGTGTTTTGTCGATGCTGCTGGTGAAGAACAATGGAAGCATACCAAGCGCGTCCTACGGTACATACAAGTAACGAAGAAGTTAGAGTTAATCTATAGAATTTCGTTTAAGGAATCAGATACATTCTTATTTCATCTTAGCTGTTCGATTGATTGTTTGTTCATTTCAATCAATTATTTGAGACCAAATAAATGAATCTATTCTTGAACTAGTAGATATGTCGAAGATCTGGTAGCAAATAAGCTTTATAAAATATCCTATTTAATAAACTATTTTTATAGCTAGTTAAGCTGAGGTTATGTTCCAGTAGAGAAGTAACGCTAGGGACAAAAAGAACAAGAAGAACAATAAGCGTATCGGAAGCATTAAAATTCAATATGTTGAGTGCTAGCAAGGTGAAAAACTCATTCTACTACTTAAAACCTAGATGGCGTCACTATCCAAGATGGCCGCCTGGTTCTTTCACTCAAAACAATATTCCTATTCTTTACTTGACTTCAGAAAAAATACCACCGATTGAAAATTTGTTATTTTGTTCTACAAAAAATTATGAAATAATTTCAAATTGTTTTGTATTGATTACACTTGCCATATACGTTAAAATTGTAGAACATGATTTAGTGAACCGTTTACTTCATATGGTAAATACCATTGTTCATCTAGTTTTTGTAGCCTTTCTTACTCAGATTTTCCTCAGCTTTTTGATGATGATCTCAGAATTCAAAACAAGCGGAGCGGCCATGGTGAATAAATGATTTTAGTTACAAAGTTCGGCCAAAGTTCTGGATGTCTAAACCGAGGTTAACCCCTCTACCGGCAGCTTCATTTTTTACAGCAAAAAAAAAAAAAATCAAATCGCGATATCTTTTTTGTTTCTTAATATTTTTGCACCATTTTTTCACAAGACCTCAAAAAACTATTCTAGTTTAAGCGCCCGTGTCGATATTAGTCGTTGGTGAACAAGTTTCGAAGATATTTCGATGTTCCTTGGGGGACCGACATTCGCCATATAAAATGTTTTTGACGGCCATTTTGTTTTTGGTCAATTTATCAAAACCTACAATAAAATGTATGACGGGGTTGGTGGTCTAATGGCTACCGCTTCTGCTTCATAAGCAGAAGGTAATGGGTTCAATCCCAGGCCCGTCCCTTTCATCGTACTTTGTAGTTGTATCTTTCACTTGCTTCTATCTACCACTCTTAATATATCCCAGTTGATGTACATAGTATCTATCATAGTTCATAGCATTGGCCAGAACCCGAGACGGACAGAAATAAATTGTTTCCCTACGCTTCCATTCGTTCATCATTATAGCATGCCTTCCATTACGCCTGATACATAGGCAATCTGCTAACCAAACCAGCAAGCCTCTCTGCCATAAAAAATAATCCACCCTTTCATCCTTTCCGCATGAACTGGCGTTGATGCAGTGGTATATACGGTCAACCGTGGGAGCCAGTTGAATGCATCATCAATTCCTTCTCTGAAAATGATTCTGAAACTTCCTCCCTGGTATAGTACCAATGAGTTACATAAAATATCCAATGTTGAAACATTGGAACAAATGTCAAATAAAATAGTTAATATTTTCAGGCAAAAATCGTTACAATCTTCTATTGCCACGATTAATACGTTATATGTTTAGGTTAAGTTAGGTTAAGTATATTTAAAGCGTTTTTTTCTCTTACAAGCAGGTGAAATCAACTCACCTGTAAAAAATCTGAACTGCTATGGCAAATGAAATGTAATATGTTGTTAACAAAATGTTAATAAAATCTTAAATTTGTTTTACCAAATTAGGATGATAGTGTTGTCTAATAACACAGAACACCTAGATATAAAAAATGAATGTAACGTTTGGAATAATGCTAATAAAATAATTAAAAAAAATCAATTCCTTCCCCTTCCCCTCATTGGTCTGCATTCTGACATGGCAGGCACCATTGTTGCCTAAAAATAGAGGGTGCCTGTTAATCCCAAGCAGTCATTTGGTTGGTTCCTTGTGCAAGTGCTGCTGATCTGGCGATACTGGAGTAGCAACCACGGGTGGCCAATCAAACTCAAGCTCAAGCTCAATTTATCAAAAAGTAAAATAAAATGTGTACTATACAATGCCAAGTAATAAGGAGCTACTCTGAAAAAATCATTCAAATCGGTTCAGTATTCTTGAAGAAATCTGAAAATTACGATATGAGGTTTTTAGAGTTTTCAAGATCTTGATTTGTCCAGTGTGGTACCAGAAACATAAATTCTCATTACTCAAAGATGGCTGCACAAAATTGCTTCATTTTTTTCACAACATACTCGCATTAATGTATCATTTCGAGAATTGAATATCCGAATACGATAGAAATTCTGTTGCCTAAAATATTTACGTGAGTTGTAGCTACGCGTCGGTCTCCCAAGAAATTTTGGAATTACTTCGAATCCAGATGACCAATGATCAAAATCGACACATATTCTGAAACTAGAAGAGTTTTCTGAGAGTTAAAAATATTTTCAAAACTTAAAATCGAAAAAAAATGATCGAAGATAAAACTGTTTTTGAACCAAAACTTTATCTTACCTTAAATAGAATTTTTAACGTGTCCTTTTCAAACAAAACTTAACAAGTGAAAGTTACAATTATTTCAGAATTTGATGAAGCGCAATAAGCGAGTCAATTTGGTATAATAAGAACGGTTACCGGATAGAAGAAAATTAGTTTGGTAATGAGCATGATTATAATTTACCTGTTGGGTATGATTATTATGCAAGCGATCGTTGACTGAAAAAATGAGAATAGTTGGAGATTCTGGCTGGGGAATTCCGGCAACGTAAACGATTCGATTACGTGAAAAGCAGTTCCAAAAGTTAAACTCCGGTTGCTCCGCAATTAGCGCATACAAACTTTTTGCACGCTCGAAAAGCGTTCTGGAAAACGTGAATTGTCAAAAATACACCGTGAACTACCATCATATTTACATGAACGTTTTCGGAACTAGACAACGCGTTCATAGATACATGATCCAGTTCACGGAGTATTTTTGCTCGTTGACGAGTTCACGTCTGCTGTTCACGGATACGAGAACGGATTTTTTTCTGTGTGGTATCTTCCTTCACACGACAGATCTTCCTCGCCTGAACCTCCGCATTACGGTAAAAAGAAACGAGATATTATACTCCGAAAAATGACATTTGGCAGTGACGTCATTCCTATCGCGAACTCGAACGAGTGCAAAAGAAAGCAAGGCCTGCTCTCCTTTACTATCCTCAAGGCCTCATGCTTTCCCAAGCAACACACATGTTATAATTGAGCATTATCAACTCATATATGACTTGATCTGGTCATATAGCAGTCGAAAATGCTCAAATATAACATGTGTGCTACTCGGGTGACGATAGGAATGACGACACATGTTGCGTTGTTTTCACGTGGGAATAGCCTACCTTGTGCATACCGTGCTCCGCATAACATGAATTCAGCATCAGCTAATGAAAATTACCTCCAGGTTTCTTGAAAGGTTCTCATTTTACACGGACATCAAACATAAGTCGTGTTTGGTCAGGTGACTAATTCAAGACGACCTCAGTTTTGTGGTCATAATTTAAAAAAAAATTGGAGACACCATGCTGTTTGGAGCTCGTGATCTTTAAGAGTTTCATGCATAACTCGCCAGTCTCCTTTCTTTGCGATTTAGAAGGAAACCTAGATTCCTCTAATGGAGTTCAAGATCTCCTGCCTAAATTCCCCAAATTCGGAACAACCGACCACGACTGGCGGCACTCTTTGTTTCCTCATTTGAAACAAAGAGCCTGGGCAAGAGGTTACTTCGATTTAATGTTCGGAAAATTTGTCTAAACTATCGAACTGATTGCTCATTTCGATGCAATTACTAACATTAACCATTTTACCCTTGGAAGAAAGCGTTCATTCCGGAGAAACGCCCATACTTCCATTTTTGCCACGTGACAGTTTTAAATCCCACTTTTTAGATGGAGGTTGTGAATTCAGAGATTCACCCTTCCATTCGTTTGTAGTTGCAATCACATTAAGTGAAAGAAGGGGTAAACTTCTAAGAGGTTTTTCTCAAGACGGTGTCCAAGAAGGATTACCAATGATAGCTTTCGCTAATGGTTTCAAAAAAAAAATCAAAGGCACAGGTCTTGACAAGGATCAAAAAGGGTTCAAAAGTAGAGAAAATAGCGTTTTATTGCTTTAGGTAGTTTTAAAAACTTCCGAGAGCAGAAAGAATTTGTGATCACACAGCACGAGGATACGTTGCGCACTGCTCGTTCCGATAGATTATTCTACCAGCAGTATCATCACTCAGAACCATTTTCAATCAATCACGTCCTGACTGTGATTTATATTTCAATCATCAACTCTCCGAAGTGGCTCTGCTTCTCTTTCATGCTAAATTCAAACATATCCTACATCGTAATCCAATCTCAGAATAGTTCATCTTCCTCCATCCCGATTAGACAGAGAGAAACTGGACTAGCTTCAGTGTCTGGGAGAAGAAGATTTAAAACAATGTAAACTGACATCCAACGCTTGGAAAATTGCTAGCACCATTTCTCTAACGCTAAACCAGGTGGAACGTATGAGAAGCAGATTCAGTCTCTCTTCTGGTCTCTGTTGGACGCTTAACAACCACCCGCCTTAATAGACGCACAACACGGTAAAAGCCCTTCAACCATTGTATTTTATCACGTCAAAAATTTACGACCATCATTCACTCGGCCGGATGGCGACGGGTTGAGATTTGTCTTTTAATGCCAGCTCCGCCAGCTGCATCTGCAGTAGGGTGCGGCTTATTTTTCGAAAGTACTCAAAACCAAAAGTTCGTGAGCTTTACTTAATCTAACCCAATGGAATGAGATACTTCAAAGATTGAGCCAAAATATTAAGACTTCGAGGTGGCACAAGCGACTAGAAGGTGCAGTTTCAATTAATACATAAATTACTCTTAGTGAAATTCCGACAACTTCATTATGCTTCAACTAGTAGCCACTCCGTTATTGCTAGTAATTCTATACTTGCACAAGGAACCAACGGATGCTGGGTTGAATTGCACCCTCAGTGTGCAAGTATTAGAGTTCCTATCTTATTTATTGTCCTAAACAATACCGGCGTCAGCTGCGTCAGAATGAAGGTCAATTTGTGATGGGGAGGAAATATTGACGTGTTACTCGCTTTATGGAAGCCGTTCCTCTGCACTTCCACGAGAAAACACAAGGAGTTTGGAAAATGGGATAGGGTTGCGTTACAGGATTCGTCTTGTTGAACGACATGCTTAATTGTAGGGGTCCTAGGGAGCATCCAGAAACAACATATCATTTTTACGGGTTACACAAACGAATGAATGAATAGATAGTGGAACATCAAATATGTCTAAACGTATAACTAGCATTGGTTAAAATAAGTTTTCTACAACTTTTTCATTTCTTTAGTATAATAAAGTGGGGGCCTTCTTTAGCCAAGTGGTTGGGTCCACGGCTACAAATCAAAGCCATGCTGAAGGTGCCTGGGATCGATTTCCGGTCGGTCCAGGGTATTTTCGTCTTAGAAATTTCCTTGATTTCCCTGGCCATAGAGTATCATCGTACCTGCTACACGATATACGAATGAAAAAATGGCAACTTTGGCAAAGAAAGCTCTCAGTTAATAACTGTGAAGTGCTCATAAGAACAATAAGCTGAGAGCATGCTCTCCCAGTGAGGATGTTAATGCCAAGAAGAAAAGAAGAAGAAAAAGGAAAAATGGTAGAAAACTACTTTTGACTAACACTTGTAATAGTTTTAGATAAATTAGATTTTTACAAGCTTTTTTACTGGTACAAAAAGATTCAAAATTAGTTGAAAAATCACAAAACTATAAGAATTTCACTGAAGGCCATATTTTATAACTTTAATATTCAATTTGAAGTCGTTTGCACCACTTTTAAATCTTGATATTTTTGGCTAAGACTTTCTCTTTTTATATGATTTGAAAACAGTAATGCTAACGAACTTTTGGTTTTGAGAACTTTCGAAAAATAAGCCGCACCCTAACCCACAGTTAGGTACCCACCTTGTGCACTTCGATTTCGGTCATTTTGTCGTGGCGGGATGCCACCACGCAGGATATCCGCACGTACACGTAGATCATGACGGCCATCGGAATGAAGAAGGATCCCATCGCCGAGAAGACGACGTAGCCCTCGTTTTGGTTGTACCGGCACTGGGTGAGCTCCCGCCGGCCCGGTTCGTACCTTTGTTTAGGGTGGGGGGAGAGAGACATTACAGATGAGTAAACGGTGAGTGTTTTATGGACAACTCAGTGACATAGAAATACTCACCAGCCGAGAATGGGAGGGCAGGTGATGGCCAGTGCTAGTACCCAGACGACCAGAATCATCAGGAGGGCCAGCCGTTTCGAGCGCCGTCGGCGAGAGTAGTTGAGCGGTTGCGTTACCGCTAGATATCTGTAAGGGAGACGAAACGAAAAGAATGGTCAAATAACAATTAGAGGGTCTTGTCCCGGGAATCTGAAAAATCCCGAATCCCGGGATATTTTCGAAAATCCCGGGATTTCCCGAATTTGTATATTGAGCTTGAAAATACTACTGTATAATTTACACATCATGGCACAAAACAAACGTTGTTCTGGTGGCTGTTGGTGCATGGATGCTTTTTCGTTATTGCCTTTAGCTTACTAAATAAGGGTTTTATAGAGGTTATAGGGGATTTTGCTTGAATTTCTATACATTTTCTGTTACACTAGTAAGGTCATTTTCAATTTAGTTTCGAATATTGACAAGTTAAAACTTGATAATTTGAAACTAAATTTTAGAAACATTTAGGTTTTTTAAGTGACAAATTAATCGCGTGTGCATTTTAAGTATACACAACGCTTCATTAGTTTTGGAATCCATAGTGAATTTTCTATTTTTTTTATATGTTGCTATTAGCATTAAGGGTAGCTTTTGAGTAATTCCATTTTAGTCGCAAGTTGAAATTGTGGGACAGGATGAATTGCGAACTTTTGAATATTACGTCAAAAAAATTCACCAGGTTTCTCAACGTACTTTCTTTTGACATTCATCATTTTGCAGCTGTTTCAACTTTCCCCGGCGTATCTTAAACTTATTCTGGTATGATATGCCTGCAGCTAAGGCGAATAGGCCAAATATTGATGAATGAAATATAAAATACCATTGTGTTGTTTTGTTAATTATAATTCAACTGCATCTTAAAAACCAGGTACAGTTATTGTGAAACTACTCTTTTAAACAAAACTTTGCTTCACAATCTGCTCCGACCGTTATAAAAAAAAAAATTTACACCGTCTTCAGCCAAAGGCTGCACATATTGAATATAATTAACATTAGAAAATGGACACACGGAAGTGGACCAGTGAAGATTTTTTTTGTTTGACGAAAAGTTTCTTTCGACTGGGCCGGGAATTGAACCCGCACTTCATAACACAATATGCCTAAACAATTGATGGCTGCGAAGTCATTATATAGTCATTTTAGAAGAATTTGATTTTATCCCGGGATCCCGGGATTTCCCGGGATTATGAAAAATAAAATCCCGAATCCCGGGATTTTCTTGAGTCCGGGAAACAAGACCCTCTAAACAATGATGGAACTCTTGTGATGTTCGGGGTGCAACATTTATTGTGGTTTTGATGCCATCCTGTGCACATCGGAAACGGAGAACAGATACTATAATGGGAGTGACGATGCCGACCAACTTTGAATTTGCTGGGATTTTCGCCAAAAGTTGTGGTTTGGAGTTTCTTTGTTTTACTGTCATTTTCCGACCAAGCAATTTCCCGGAATCCCGGGATTTTTTGTTTTTCACTCATTCTAAAAAAAAATGATAGATTGGTGGTGACCAATCAATTTAATTTTCTGGTAAAACACTGCCTGGTTGTTTAGAATTTTGCGCAAGTTTGATTTATGACTTAGAATCATTGTCGCCTAAAAAGAACGTAATGGGGAGGTGTACCAGTTTTCGCCATCCTAAGGAAAAATATTGATTACATATTCTTAGTTATCCTAAGAAGAAAGCAAAATACATTGCGCCGAAACATTGGAAAATATTTAAACGCTGTTTTTTCTATGATTTGATGAGACTATATGCTAATTCAATGCTTAAAAAACTATTCATCACCTACCGTGAACGTACCATATTTGACGCGGGTCCAAACTTGACGCATTTTCTCATTAATTGTATCATAAATTAATTCTCATTCAGACTAGCACTCGAAAATTTATTACCTAATCTTCATTTATATGTTATTGAAGGATTCTAATCGAAAAAAGTTTATCTTTGATTAATAATTGGCAAAAAATAAAATTTATTTGAAAATGTATCCGACAAGTGCGTCAATTTTTTCATTCCTTAGTGAATGTGCTAAATATTGTTAATCAATTTTCGTGAAAATATTATGCTGTTTTACAGCAATATCATCAACAACAGTCAGTAATATTATTTTATTCGTGAATTGACGTCGAAATTTTTCTATTTTTAAGCTTTCAGACATATTTTTGTATGAAAATCTTGTGCGTCAAGTTAGGCACTCAATGTGCCTTATTATTTGCTATTTCGTTTAGCATGTTTTGTTGGATCGAAAACAGGAAATAAAAAAATTATCGTGCTTGCCTTCAAAAAATCCGTCCGCGAAACAACCCAATGATTTATGTAATCGCATGTAAAAAGTCATCCATATATTACGTAACGTTTTTAGGGAGATGAGGGGGTTCAGAGAAACGCAACGATTCGTACAAAATATTCGCACTTTTCATTGAAAAAAAAAATTGGCCGAGGTTAAAAGAGGTTGAAAATTGTGCAATTCATCGCGGTTTATGGACGTCCCCTAATGTTTTAAGGAAGCTTCAATAAATTCGTCAGGAGGTGAGGTGTAGGTTCAATGGTTTGTTTCGTATAATTTATAATAGGGGGTGTCCATGAGATACGTGTCACAAAAACATACCACTTTCTACAACAACCCCGCCCATCCGCCCTACGTACCACTTTTTATATGGAACCTTCAAAAAACTTGTATGATTCGTCACATCTTGCAGAACACCTCCTTCCCCCTAATAACATGACGTACTTAATGTATGACCCATATATGGTTCTCGATCTATTCTGAGGCCCATACTGCCGTTGGTTCTACGCATATTTGTCCCGCGGTCCATTAGGGTTACATAGAACATGAGACAAGTATGCGTAGTTCACGTGTTATAAGTAAAGAAGATTCGACGACCATTTTTGGAACCGGTTTCGTTCTAGTTTTTGACCAATTTATCCTTATTTTAGCAACTACCTTTTCCGTTTCAGCACAACGTAGTTTTCAAACCTTTCCCTTGTTTGATATCACGGCGAAAATACATTAAACTAAACAATAATGCTTGACTATGGATTGAACTCAATCGCCGGTTTTATTTTCTACATTTTAACTAAACGCATATGCGAGAGTACTACCAGATGACGTCATTCAAAACTTTTTCCAAAGGTTCTAACTTTTATGTCCACTCAAAAGCGCTTTTTTCAATTAATTGAACTATTGAATACTGCAGCTCTTGTATATTTTAAAATTTAGCAATTATTTTTTAGTGCGTCAAATAAGGAACATAGTGCGTCAAATTAGGCACATTGAAGAATTGATGCGTCAATTAAGGAACCTAATGTGTTCCACAAAAAGTCAATCAAACATAAGGAAAAAAACGTTTAATATTTTTTTACTGATTTTTCCCTAATTCTATAATAGTTGAGCTAGCATAGGTTCAAATTTCAACAAAATCGGACAGGTTTTGACGATTTGACAAATGTTTGAATTTAGAATTTTCTTAACCGCGTCAAATATGGTACGTCCACGGTACGTTGATTTCTTATTGAGGGTGGCGAATCAGGAACACAATGACGAAACGAGGTGCAAAGGAACAAATGTTTTAAGGCTAAGTACCCCGTCATTCTTTTTGGCAACAATGATGACTTTTCAGCATGCATTTCAAAGTGATAAAACTCAGTCTTGATAGTTTATATTGACTTGAACATGTATCACTGTACGCGCTAGCATGCATAAAGTATGCTGATACTTTTTCAGTTGTGCCAGTGCAAAACCAACTGATTTTCTTTGATTCGAAATCGTGAGATGAATTAGCATAAATCATCAACGACGCGTACAAATTTCAATGACGGCCTACTTCGTCTTAACGATCAACGCTCCGTCATCGTAATCATCGTCATCATCGAATCTTCAAAAGCAGTTTTTGTGTTCAAAACTAAGAATTATTCGATGAAAATGTGTTCACTGTGTTTAGGTTGGAGAACAGAATACAGTGAACACATTTTGCTGTAAATTTTCTTGATTTTGAACGCAAAAACTGCTTTTGGAAATTCCGAAATCAATGACGGATCCTGCCCCCTTAAGAAAAATGTTTTTTTTTTCTATTATTTTGTGAGCCAATTTTGATGTATCTAGAATGTTTCCGTACCATCTAAAAGCCATTTAATGGACACTAAACGATTGGCAACGATATAGGTCCTAAAACGGTATATAATCTGGGGCGGCGCATAGGGTAACGGACGTATTTTGGACCCCCTAAGGAAGTGATTTTACATTTTTGTCCCAAATTATTAATTGCACAGCGTAACCAAGTCAAAGAACATACCAAAATGTAGAGAAAAACTTCCTCTACGAGATAAAAATGGCCATACGGTCATGTAGGATCCAAAATACGTCAAAAATAATTGAATTGTGATGCACTGTTTTTCATTATTTTGGACACACCAATACATTTTGGACACTCAAAGTATATATTTTGGACCCCCGGCATTTTTTTTTATCGTTTGGCGACAAAGTCCACGGCACTGGTTGTATAATATGCTTGCCCATAGTCTAATCAATCGATTGACAATGGAAAAGCGAAGAAAATCTACGAAATTAGAAAAATGTTTTTGTTTACATTTGAAAATTTTCTGACGTCTTCAATTTCTGTGTGTAACGTATGGAGACAAACCAGCCTCCGGCTGAAAGTCTCGATAATAAAGATAATAATAATAATGTGTAACGTGTTGTAACGGTTGCATGGATGAACCGATTAAATTAAATTCATTTCAGATAAAATAAACACATTTTCCATGCACAAACGCTTGATGCAAGTGCGGAATGGTCCTATCTTTCCAAATGGCTTGCGGATTGTATTGGTCTTTCGATTTAAACTGGAAAATTTGCAGGAAAATGGCCCAGGGGGTCCAAAATATATTGGTTATCCTACTGGTACACCATTCCGATTAAAATAACCAAACATTAATTCAGTTTGCTTACCCGTAAAGGGTTGGCATCATAATTTTTCGAATACTGCATAATAAAATACCCAGACAACCAGAAATCGCATGAAAGTTCACGTAATCACTCGTTTATTCATATAAATTGCATCTATCCCGCAAAACATGGTGAATAAAATCGTCAGATTGATGAGTTTCCTCGCATAAAACGCATTATTTCTGAGTTCAATTATACATTTTGTTTCGTCCCGTACACTCGTACAAAGTAAGTCGCATAAATCCGTAGCAGCTGTCAAATAAACATTTGTTATCATAAGTTAAGCCGCATAAGCTGACAGGTTAGTTCGGTAGAAATTTTATACACTCGCATTGTATGCTTGTATTCATCACATAATATATGCACGTATATCGCCTCCACTTTTGTACGTAGAAGGCCTTTTCGCGACATCCTATAAGTGAAATTTTGCACATACAAAGCCTCCAGGTGATTTCGTTATACGTACATTTTGGTTGTCTGGGTAGAAAGTATGGCAAACATGATTCATTACATTGAAACCAAGACAAATCTTTGAAGCATAGAAGAATTTCTTCAAGACCATTAAAGGTGCCTTAGTGGATTATAATCAGTGTTAAAATTGAAGAGAAAAATAATGAATAAAGTGTTCACTTGCAATACTTAGATCAATAAATTATTATTTAGTCAATTGGATGAATTTTCTAGATAATAACTATCAAAATCTTCGATGCTTTCGTTCCATGTTATCTGATAAGCTTAAATGTTTCGCTTCAAAATTTTGATTAGGATACCTCGAAAATGTCCGAAATCCGTTTTTTGTCCTGGAATGTTCCGGGATAGACACTCTATTGTGAGATGAATGGTACAACTACTCTTCCATGTAGGACGGTAATATGACAAAATCACCTGTAAAGGCACGATAACGGGTACCGCTTCTTGTGAGTTCCACGACATGGCAATTTACTATGGATCTTGTTTAGGGTGCATCGTTCTCCTTCACTGCTCCTAAGACGTTTCTAAGCGCATGACGTTCAAATAGCGCTGTTGATCGTCAGTGCGGTCGCATGAGAGCTCAACGCATACTTAATTACGTGCACGGAAAGTATCCGGCTAATAGGTATGCGGATGTAGAGCGTAAGAACTTAGTATCTATAAACAATTCGCTCTCACTTGTATTCGGGAGATATAAAATCGCGAGCGTGTTAAGCTTTGATTGCACAGTGCGTGCAACGCACGAACATTTGTGCAAGTTGTGACCAGTCTACCGCTTTCATTAGTATTTTGGAAATGGTACATATGGTACGATGGTTCAAATTTCATGGTTTTTCATTCCGTTTTTCAAGAGGACCGACAATTAGATTTGGTCGGATTCGGTCGGAGTATTCCGGAACCGGTTCCAGTATGGTGTGGTGTGGACGTGGACATTTTTAGACCATCATATGGTCGACGTTAAGTCAGAATGGACCAAGTGACATTTTTCATATTTTGAGAAAAATGGGTTTAAAGTCTAAAGCTCTGTAATTTTTAAAATCGTTCAAATTTTGGTTCAATATTTTTACACATTTTTGTAATACTTTCAAAGAATATAATGTGAAGTGATAACCATGAAAAATCATAATCCAAACCTCTGATAGAACGATTTTTTGATGGACTATGTGTACTTGGTCCACTCTGACTGAACTAAAGATCACCGTTCAGTGAGTTGGTTCACTCTGACTGAACAATTTCTAGGAAAATAACAATCATTTAATGCTTGCATAGTCAAACCGAGTGCATATCTCTAAGATAAGCAGATTATCAAGAACCTTCGACACCAGTCTCGTAAATTCTTCAATAATCTATATAGTCAATACCGAAATCAGTGGCATTACCATAGCTTGAAAATTAAGGTATTGCAGGGTCATTGCATTGAAGACCAGAAATATTCAAATATGTGTTCAGTCAGAGTGGACCAAGTGAAAATCTTGAATACCGACCAAAATATACTGGTTCAATAAGCGGGTTCTAGCACATTCCATACATATACCATAGAACTACCATAAACTTTTACCGGTCTCTGAAATTGACTCAAAAATTGCAATAATCAATCAGTTTAGTACTTTTCAACACATGGTCCGCTCTGTCTGCACAGAAATTGTTGCAATTTCTGACCACCCATCCAAATATGGTAAATGGTCAAAAATCAAAATCAAATGGATCGAATTGAGTTATATTTATTAATTTTTATTTATGGATAAGCAGAAGAATCATTGGGTGTCGAAAAATCTGACAAATCTCTTGAAATGTTTTTCATTGTCCGTATTCCTCAGCGCGCTGATCATTTTCGCTGTTATGGTAGTAAGCCCTTGGTCCTCTCTGACTGCACACTTTTATCGATTTTTATTGATCATCCAAAGTAAATTTGTTACATATCTCTCGCAGTTTACAGCATTTATCAAATCTGGTCAAAGTGAAACGGAGGTGTGGTAGTTTCGCACCTAATGACAGAATAATCCAATTTTCCCAAGTTTTGTACTTGGTCCCCTCTGACTTAACGCCGACCATATATCTCCATCATGCGACAGCTCAAAATTCATGATCCATCATCCAGATTCATCCAGATCTTGATAGATGCCAGAAATCAAACATAAAATTCTTCTTCTTGTTTCTGGTGTTACGTCCCAACCGGGATAGTGCCTGGTTCTCAGCTTATTGTCCTTATGAGAACTTCTTCAGTTATTTACTGAGAGTTTTCTTTGCTGATTGACCATTCTTGCATGTGCACACAGCGAAAAATATGTTGTAAATTTCAGTTTATTTTCATGCACATATTCGGAGCATCAAAATAAACTGAAATGTCAACGACAAATCGCTTATTTTTCAATCGAATGCACTTTAATACGATCATGTAACATTCCAGCATCTTTAGTTAAAAATTAAACGTGATGCTGTAACAATAGATGAATTTGATTTACTTTTAATATACTCTTCTGTTTACGCTACATTGAAATTTTAAATATTTTTATTAGTGCATATCGTATGGCAGATACGAAGATACTCTATGCTCCAATCCAAAAAGATCTTCGACCGGTGGGATTCAAATGAAAATCCTATGAGAATCCGTATCATTCGACAAGTCATAATTGATGTCGTTTTTATCTACAAGTAGAATATCATTTTATTGCTGACGAATTATAACAAAGGAAAAGTGTACCAGTTATGGTCATAGTGATTCTCTATTTGGACATATGTGAAATTTTGATAATTTTCACATTTTTAATCTTTTTGAATGTTTTGATATCAAGACATATCCTAAATCTTACTATTATAACACACAAAATCTTTAAAAATTTGAAGACACTCAAGTAATTACGTATGGCGAAATAGGGAACCACTATGTCCATAACTGGTACACCTACCTTCTCGCGTTCAGTATGATAAGGGCGTATCTGCAGTTTTGGCGGGAAATGAGATTTCGTAATATTTGAATTCTACAGGTCCGAAACTATAACCCTACCAAAAATTATGACTAAAAACCTTCTAGAAATACCATATTTGCAAAAAGATTATTTGACGTAACAACAGAACTGCAATGGGAACAAATATACGTCAGGCGTAACTTTTCTGGTCATCTTCTGTTGAAGTTACGCCAACTGTGATACTGTTCCGTGTTTACAAAATGGCTAACAGATAATATTTGCTGCTCCGTATTATTTCTTCATTTTACACATGATATGGCGCAGTTGTTTAAGTTCGATGCATTCGAGGATGTAGTATGGTTTACACCTGAAGAAATGGTGAAGGAATAGTTTAGGTTTAGGTGAGTGATGCTAAAATAACGGTTGTGCTACTTTTCCCCGAATGTCGTTTCCCCGAATGCCAGTTCCCCGAATGTCCCGTTTCCCCGAATAACTCACTTCCCCGAAAAGTTTTTGGCAATCATAATTGTCATAACTTTTTACATTTCAGGTAAGCGAACGTACTGGTCATCTGATATGCACCCTTCTTTATTTGATTGGCGGTTCTTTTTTGGCAACATGTGTATAGTCGAGAAAGACCAAATACCTCCTTCTTTCCATTGCCTATCGTTCTTTCTAGTTCACCATCTTGCTACTAAAAACTATTAGAGCTCCTATTCGAACAGTACCACTTTTCGGGGAACTGGGTCATTCGGGGAAATGGCATTCGGGGAAAAGGGTCATTCGGGGAACTGGCGTTCGGGGGACCGACATTCGGGGAAATGACATTCGGGGAAAAGTAGCACAATCTAAAATAACAGTCCAAACATTTTTCAGTAAATTTGCGTTTCCATCAGCGGATTCCCGTACAGACAATGTTGTAGGAAGAGAAAAGGACGATTTGGAATCAGTGTACAATATAATTGGATCAAATTCTAGTTGAAAATTGACTATTTTTCCCTATATCTTAGCCGTAAACGATACATGAACACCAAAATGATATTATCGAAAAAAGTGTTGTTTCATTAATTATAAATATGTCCAAACTGTACGTACTTGAGAAGCTGGTTCGATTCCAGTAGATATGAAAATTTAACAAAAAGTTATTAGCGACTCTCGGAGTCTGTTTGGTGTTACAACAATTGTTAATTTATCAAAAACTAATGATTTTGCTTCGTGGCGTAACTTTTTCCAATACGACAGACCGGCGTAACTACTATTTATTTCATTTTCCACCATATAATACGTGTACTTCAAATGGCACCGTATACTCTAATGTCATGATAGTATTTATACAAATTTTCAGATAAATTCACTATAAAACAAAAAAATACGTGAATTTTTTGTTTGTTCAAAACTTTAATGTCGATTTTCTCGATTTCTTCGAAACTGCAGTTACACCCGTATGATACTGAACGCGATACTTTTGACAGCAATCAAACGACCAGTGTAGCTCCAGGTGTTCCTTCAGGAAAACCTCTAGAGATTGCTTTAAAAATTCTTCTAGAAATATCTCGAGAGACTCTTCCAGAGATGTCTCCAGGCATTCATTCAGATTCCATCAGGGATAATCTCTCCTGTAATCTCTATATGGATTTCTCCAGAGATTCCACCAGGGCTTTACCAGAGATTTTGCCGTTCCTAATAGCAATCCAATAATTCCAGATAGCATCCTTCAGTTATTCCTCCAAAGATTATTCCAAGAATTTCTGCAGGGACATTTCTACAGGAATTTACTTATTTAGAGTTTCGCAAGAAGTTCTTGCAGGAATTCAGTGATTCATATATAGATTTCTCCAATAAAATCCTTACTGGGATTCTTCCACAAATTTCTCAAAGGATTCCTCTAGGATTTGTTTCAGAAATACTCCGGAATTTTTCGAGCGATTTATCCTTGCATTTCTACAGAGGTTTCTCTAGAAAATCTTGAAAAATATAGAAGAGACTTCTCCAAGGATTCCTCTAGGAAAATCTCTACAAAGATTCTTGCAAAGACATCTTTAAGGCATTCTGGAATTGTTCTCAAGATACTTCCCATGTGATTTCTCCAGAGTTTCCTCCGAAGATTCCTCCACGGATACATACTAAGATATCTCCAAGTAGTCATCTCGAGATTCTTTCAGAAACTGTTCCGAAGATTTTTTCTAGGATTCTTCCATGACTTGCTCCAGAGATTTTATTTTTTTTAGGAATTCCTCCAGGTGCTCTAAAACTCACGAATTCTTCAGTAAATTCCTTAAGAACTTCATCCAAGAATTCTACTAGAGTTACTACCTGGAAAATCACTGCATTACATGCACTCTGGAACTATTCCAGAGAATCTCTCATGAGTTCTTGCACGAATTTCATCAGAAATTAATCTTATTTGTTATGAATTACATAAGGAAAATCTATACAAAAAAAATCCTCCAGTCAAATCAATCGCTTTTGGAAAATCTCTTCATGGATCCCTCCGAAGATTTCAACTGGGATCTCTACAAAAAATTCTCAATAAATTCCTCTAAGGATACTTCCAAGATTTTCTTCAGAAAAATCTCTACATGGAGTTTTCCCGGGATTTTTCTAGGGATTCCACCAGCAAAATGTCCACAGTGATACTTCCTGGGATACCTCCAAGGATTCCTTCAAAGATGCCTCCAGGAGTCCTTCAGTAATGAGCTTAGATAATCCATCCTACAGGAGTTTCTCTAGAGAATCCTCCAGGCAGTACTGTAGGAAAATCTCTACAGGGATGCCTGCAGAAATTTCACCATTTTTCCAGGAAATTCCTCCAAGGCTCCAGAAAATCCTTAACACTTCAGTCCTCGCGCTGTTGTATTTTGTACAACACTGTTGAAAAAACCTCGCTTAACGTGCACAACAGTAGCGTGGTGGTTCTGACGGTGGCAAACCGCGCGACGACTGAAAGTTTAATGGTTTCCTCTTGAAATTGTTCCAGGGATGAGCTGGAAGAGAATCGACTGTATATTTTAATTAAATAGGGTCAATAGGGGCAGTATGGTCCACCTAAGCAAAAGTTCTTGAAAAGCATAGAAACATAATACAATTTAATGGATCCATAAGCTTAATTTGTAGTTTGAAGTATCTCTTTTTATATCACATTTGTATTTTGGTAAAAAGATTACTTAGAATTTTTTTGGGAACCTTTTTGAAAAACACTATTTTGAGTGTGACTCTACACTATACGGGGCGAAATGGTCCCCCCTACGGGGCAATATGAGCCACCATACTAAATATTATTATTTTAATTGGAAAACCGTTTGCAAGTCTTAATTTAGAAAAAGACAATAATGTATGATAGAGTTTAGTACAAAAACTGGATTGAAGTCTGATTTGAATCATGAAAAGGTATGTTTTGCTGACAGTTCGATAAATCATGGTTCTAAGAGCTTCAGTTTTCAAACATAGTCGTTCAAACAAGTTTAACAAGTTAAAAATTCTAGTTTTAATTGAAATCACGCGCGATAACAATATTGCAATAAAACTGCTAAAATGACATGCCATTTTTGGTTATCTATTTTTGTGATAAGATAGCTTTGACCGGCTATGACCATATTGCCCCGTTCCTAGATGTTTCATATAAATTATGTTTTATTGAAAATTTATTTTAGAATCTGTACAATTTCGTGCACATAATGCCTATAAATAATGGAAGAACGAACTGCTGTGAAAAAAATTGAAGTCAATAAACAAAACTTTATGCAAAGCTTATTTTTACATTCAAAATCTTATAAGATTTTCGTAGTAGCATCAACGTTTCAGATTTTTATCGATATATGAAGTTCAAAATCAGATTTTTGCGTAGTTTTCACTGTGGTGACTAATTGAAGCATACTTTATAAGGTCCTAAGGTTATCAAGATCAAAATCTGTGTTTGAAGCTCAAATGAAAGGTGGCCCATTTTACCCCGTATGACCATACTGCCCCGCCTTCCCCTATGCTTCTCGTCTACGCAGTTCTTATTGTAAGGAAACGATGAAAAAATAAAGCCTGCGTGACCGAGAAGCATGTTTTATGTTCCAGGGATTTCTTCAGTAATTTCTCCTGAGATTTCTTCTGAAATCCCTTCATAGGCTCATGCAAGAATTTGTCCAGGATTTTTTCAAGAACCGAGGATTCCTCTAGAGAATATACTAAATTTGTTTAAAGAGGTTCCTCCATGGATTGCTCCAGGAATTCCTCCAGGAACTTATTCAGAGGTTTTTCAAAAACCTTCTTCAGGAAAGGGGTTTCAGGAGAATCCTTAAAAATAATCGGGCTAGAACTTCTTATTTGACGAAATCCCTAGAAGAATTCATGGGTGAATCTCTGTATGAATTTATAGAGGTATTATTAGGGGAATCCCCGAAGGATTTTGTGGAGGCCCATAACGAATCTCTGGAGAAAAATTCAAAGGGAATACCTGGGAAAATCTAAAGTATAATTCATGTAATGAATTTCCCGAGGGAAACTCTTGAGGAATTTCTATAGGAATTTATGAAGTTATTGAATCATTCATCATTGAATGAATCATCGGTGGAATCTCCAGAAGAATATTCTGGGGCGATCTCTGTAGAAGATCTAAGAAATGATTCCTAGAAAAATATCAAGAGAACTACTTGAGGAATTTCTGGAGAAATCACTGGAGAAATATCTGAAGTAATCTTTCAAGAAATTGTTGTAGTTTAACCTGCAGAAAGCATTGAGAACATCTCTGCAGATTAACCTAGAGAAATTCTTAGGTGTTTCTGGAAGAATTTTTAGACGCATATAAGAAGAAATTGCTTGAAGAAACTTAGAAAAAGTAATGATTCCTGAAAAAGATTCCTGAGTAATCTATTGATTTGATGAAAATTTTATTGGATGAATCTATGATGGAATCGCTGGAAGCATTTGGGCAGGAACTCCAAACAAAATCGCTTTAGCAATCCCTGTAGAAATATCCTTGCAAAAATTCCCGGAATACCCCTTGGAATCTCAGGAGGAACTCCTGGCGAAATTCCTGAACGTGTTGCTGGAGCCCTATCGAAACAAATGTTCTTCCAGAAGGAATCTAATGGGTTTCGGGAGGAATCGATAAAATATTCGATGAACGATATCCTGGAGGAAATTCTAAAAATCATGAGTTTTTTGAGTTTCCGACGACGTTTTCAAAGAATTACCTCGACATTTTTATAGGGTCATTCCTGAAGACAATTCTTGACATTCTTGCATTGATGTTTGTAAGGATCTTTGAAGGAATTCATAGGAGAATTTTAAATTAATATCTGAAAGTAAAGAAGGGCTAGTTGAGGGGAATTGTTTGCTAATACACTGTAACCTCAATTTACGAACTAGATCGGGGGTGCGTAAATTGAGTTGGTGCGTAAATTGAATCAGTGCGTAAAACGAGGGAGCTTAGTTCGTAAAACGAGGTTTTGCCAATTTATCATTTCTATGTAGAAGAATGTCTCACAATACTGGACCCTAGAAGATTGTTATATTTTTAAGAAGCGTTTGTATTGTCAAATCCAAGTTTTGGTAATTAAGTGAGTACAACAGGTGTTCTAGTTCATCCAAAAACTTCCTGGAATATATACCTGCAATGTACTGGCATATTTAGCGATCCTTTGATGTTTTTTTGATATAGCACAGGCCCTTATCTATTCATAGTAGTAAAATGAGTATTTTTATAATTTGTGCCGATGTATATTGAATATTGAATATAGGCCTTGGGATCAACGACCGTTATAAGAGATTAGAGGTTACTTTTCATTTACTCCACAAGCCCCTAACCATTCATGTGAGTAAACGGTGTATTGTTATAATTTGTGCGGATGTCCAAGGTCCTCCAAGGGCTCCATTGAATATAGGCCTTGGGATCTACGACCGTAATAAGAGATTAGAGGTTACTTTTCATTTACTCCACAAGCCCCTAACCATTCATGTGAGTAAACGGTGTATTGTAATAATTTATGCGGATGTCCTAGGTCCTCCAAGGACCTCATTGAATATAGGCCTTGGGATCTACGACCGTTATAAGAGATTAGAGGTTACTTTTCATTTACTCCACAAGCCCCTAACCATTCATGTGAGTAAACGGTGTATTGTAATAATTTATGCGGATGTCCTAGGTTCTCCAAGGACCTCATTGAATATAGGCCTTGGGATCTACGACCGTTATAAGAGATTAGAGGTTACTTTTCATTTACTCCACAAGCCCCTAACCATTCATGTGAGTAAACGGTGTATTGTAATAATTTATGCGGATGTCCTAGGTCCTCCAAGGACCTCATTGAATATAGGCCTTGGGATCTACGACCGTAATAAGAGATTAGAGGTTACTTTTCATTTACTCCACAAGCCCCTAACCATTCATGTGAGTAAACGGTGTATTGTAATAATTTATGCGGATGTCCTAGGTCCTCCAAGGACTCCATTGAATATAGGCCTTGAGATCTACGTCCGTAATAAGAGATTAGAGGTAAGTTTTCAAAAACTCCACAGGCCCCTAACCATTCATGTGAGTAAACCGTGTATTGTAATAATTTGTGTGTCCTCCAAGATCTATATCGAATATAGGTCTTAGGATCTACAAGCGTAACCAATTATCAATAGATGCTTTTTTGATATGGCACAGGCTCTTATATATATGTAGCAGTAAAATGAGTATTGTTATAATTTGTACCGATATCCTAGGTCCACCAAAAACTTCATTGAATAGAGGCCTTTGAATCTACAAACGTGATCAATGGTCTATAGGTAGTTTTTTAATATGGCACAGTCTATTAACCATTCATTTAAGTCAACGGAATATTTAATTGATCTATACGGATGTTTTTGGTGCTCCAAGGACTACATTGAATAAAAGCCTTTGGATCTACGGCCAAAATAAGTGATTGGAAGATACACCAAAGGCCCCTTACCATTTCTGTGGGTAAACGGTTTATTGTTTGAATTTGAGCGGATGTCCTTGGTCCTCTAAAAGCTCTATCGAATATGGGCATTAGGATATACAAGCGTAACCAATCATCAATAGATAGTTCTTCAATATTGCAAAGGCCTCTTACTGTCCATATTTGCAAACGAAGTGTTGTATTGAGTTGCGTCGATGTTTTTGTACTTCCGAGGACTCCACGACCTGAGTATCTACAAACTTAAGTAGTTGTACATTGATGATACTTATTTATAGCATAAAATAGATACTCTTAAGGTTTAGTAGCCCGTCATTCGGTTTGGTAGCCTTGTTGATTTTCCAGTTTGCAATTTCAGAGTGATCAAACTCAGTCATCTTAAGTAATATTGATTCATAAAAGTATGACTACTTGAGCTTACATATAGAAAATATGCTGATACATTTTCAGCAATTTCAGCGCAAAACCTAGTGATTTTCTTTAATTCGCAATCGTGAGACGGTTTGGCCACAATCATCGATGCCCACTACAAATTTCAATGACGGTCTACTTCGCCTTAATATAAGTAAATGGATCAATGTACTGATCTGTACTGATGTTCATGAATTTACTTCGTTAAACAAGTGACGTCTATTGAATTTGCGTAAAAACAGACTTCGTTGATTGAGGTTTAGGTGAATGTAATTTAAAAATGGCGTCGGACATCGATTTTCGTCATCCCCTCGTCGTGCCCGTTCTGGAAATATCCATATTGCATGGGTTTCCAACGAATTTATCCAACCGGAGGTCACCATCTTGGATTTCAAAATGGCGTCGAACATCGATTTTCGTCATCCCCTCGTGGTGGCCATTCCAAAAATACCCATATTGCATGAATTTCAAACGATTTTCTAAAACCGGAGGTCGCCATATTGGATTCCATCGATTTTCGTCATCCACTCGCCGTGCCCGTTCCAAATTACCCATATTGTATGGGTTTCCAACGATTTTCCCAAACCAGGCAAAAAAATAATTTCTAAAGGAATAATTATGATTTGGCGCCACAACGATTATTGTTGAAATTTTTTAGTTTCACTTATGATTTTGGTAAAGAATTTCATTACTAAATTTCATAAGTCAATCAATGAAAATCGACAATAAACGCAATGATAGTTGGTTAAGTAATATAATCAATTGTTTATAATGTTTGCATTTCAATTCAGGCATGCTCAAAAATTGACATGTTTTGATATTGTTACGATTAACTTGTACCCAACATCGAAAGCGGAGTAGTTCTTTTAGCGATTGTTATGAAAATTATTTCAAGCAGTGGTTCTTAAATTATTCAAAGCTCTCCTAAGTATTTTGCCTCAGTGTGGGTTTCCAACGATTTTCCCAAACCAGAGGTCGCCATCTTGGATTCCAAAATGGCGTCGGACATCGATTTTCGTCATCCCTTGTCGTGCCCGTTCCAAAAAATACCCATATTGTATGGGTTTCCAACGATTTTCCCAAACCAGAGGACGCCATCTTGGATTCCAAAATGGCGTCGGACATCGATTTTCGTCCAAAAATACCCATATTGTATGGGTTTTCATCGGTTTTCCCAAACCGGAGGTCAATGGTTTCCCACAAAATTGTCAAAACTCAATTTACGCACTGCGTAAAAAAAGTGACTTGAATTGAGTTTACTTCGTAAAACAGTGACTTAAATTGAGGTAGCGTAAAAAAAAGACTTCGTAAATTGAGGTTTTAGTGTAATATACTTTGGTAACAGCAACAACGGCAGTGACTTTTAGACGAACCACGGTATACTATATTAATTATTTGTTAATTGTTATGCCGTGTTTACGAACAATGAAGTGGTTGCTACGACCAACAGTCATGAAACCAAAGACGTGTTCGTTCGAACTGTGTAATATATGGGCGAACAGCTCGTATTTACAGAGCTTCGAACAGTTCGTGCGAATATTGAACGATTTTTTTTTGAACGAACGTTCGTACATTGCGCGCGTAGTGTAATCAAGGCTTTACAAGTTTGGCAAGTTGGGAAAAGAGACGTATAAGTGGTTAACAATCGGATTCAGTTTGGCGTTCTGTTCTGCAGAATCTTAAGGTGTTCTGTAGCTTAGTAGCTTAAAGCGCCGTTTTTTTTTCAAATAGCTGGCAAAAACCCAATTTCCAAACTTAGTTCCAATTAGAAAAAAAAATCAAACATTCATCTACAATATCAGATAATTAAGAAAGCGTATAAGAATTTAAAAAGGAACATATCTTAAAACATGTTTTAACGCTATTTAGCAATACATGTCCAAAAGCCATATATTTTGCTTAAAAAATTCGACTAAATCATTTTCACCAAAACCCGTGCAAATTTATATTTTATCATATTTTTTTCTGGTCGGTAACTTTCTCTAACCTAGATTCAGCATCCCCGGATGCGAACTTCAATTTAAAGTGTCGTTAACCTTTTTAAATGAAATCTTTAAATAACAGCTTCTGGGGACCCTGATCCTATCCTTGGCACTTGTGATTCACTTCGGCAGTAGGGTTTTTTAAAAGCTGCAATGCTCATAGTAGGCCACAATATGCGTCGTATTCAAGTGCTGCCTATTGAAAAATTTGAGATGATTCGACCGAGAAAAACCCCCCATGCCAAAGTGAATCATGGAAGTGCCCGAGTAGCTCTGCACCCTATATAGTGTAAATACAACTCCCCGCGGAGATATTGTGCTCAAAAACGCTTTCAAGACTTAGAAATCTACTGAAAAGATTCATCTTGCCTAAATTTGCCTAAACGTGGGTTTTTTTATGTTAGGAGCCAAAAACTAGTGACAATGACCAAAATAGAGTCTTCAACCCTAAATCATGTTTCAAAACACTATTTACGACCAAGAATAGTAAAATATTAAAAATGCTGTTTTTTTATCTGGACCATTGTGCGTCGGTCCAGCGCACACGGAGTCATGAGTTCGAGTTTCACTAGAACGCGTGTTTTTTCGCAAACTAATTCCTCAATTTGTCAAACAAACACACACTGAATCTTCTGATAAAAAGTTCCTAAAAGTATGCTTCAGAGTTCAGAGTTTAGCTCCACTGGTATCCTTCCCAGCAGCTCGGCTTTTTGATGGTTATTATCGTCCACAGCACTAGTGAATAATTCCTCCATTATTTCGATCATCACTTTCTATGCTTTCGACGCCATTCATGTGTTTATCGTAGTACTGCTTCCGCTTCCCAGCCCTATCCCTGTATATGAGTGCTCGCAAAACGAAGCCGTCAAAGGATGCTTCGAGCTTTTGTTAAAACATCCGCGTTTCTTGATTCCGGCACAGCTGCGGCATCCACTTCCTACGATTAGTATTGTTCCTTACGTTAGGTCTTCTATTGCCGTTTTCATCTACCGGGTTCTATCGGGTCTCTTGCTGCAGCATGACCGTCCACGCTGTATTCTTCTACTTCGCATTTTATCTGTATTGCTCGCAGAACTACTCGTTGTCCCAGGAACCAGCCGTTGCTCTCAGCTGTATTCAGTGAGGACGTCTGGTTGACAGATATTTTTGGGCGCAATATCATCAGGTCAGAATCGATATTAGGTACGACATCCATAATGTCGAATATGAGCCGTTCATCGATCAGAACATGGTCTATTTTTCTAATATGTGTGCTGTGGTGTCTACCAGGTGTACCGATACGGAGAACTTTGTAGGAAGTAGCTTCCACGAACAATATGACACTTTGGAGGCAATCGTAGGCTGTTCTTGTCAAATCGTTTATTAGGATCCATGAGGTTAAATGGTTTGGTCAAAACTCATTTAAAGCAAATTTTGTTCTATGGTCCTAACCCAACACTACGAACAAATGAAATCTAATCTTCTCATGTTGCGAAAGCGAAGATAATCCTTGAGATGGAAAAATGTACTTCTCGATTCACTACATCTAGCTTTGAATGGTGGATCCAAAAGGTAAACTTAAAACTGACGTTAATTCCGTTCCCAACAGGTGCATCAACGCGCAGCCACGCGTGAATATCCTTTGCAGCAGCTTCTGCATCCACAAAAGTGCATATGATTCACTCGTCGCAAACAAAACGGTAGGGATGTAAAATCCCACTTGCAATGTGTCAGTCCTAGAAAAAAAAAACCTGCAATACAAATCTAGTTCTGTTTTGCATTGTGCTCAGTTCGCTAAGATGATGACAAGTGCAACGAATGATATCCCTTGCGCAGTGCATCGCAGTCTTCGGAGTCGACACACTTTCCTAGTTATAACTGTCGCTATACCTGCAACGGAAAACTGCTCGAGCGGAAAGTTTTCGCATAAATAAGATTGTGAAAGCTACTGCAGCTTCAGGAAGTGGAGCCGCACATTCCAAGTTTTTATTGCATTTGGTAATGGCACAGTTAAGCCAAGTGGAATGGAAAAGCTGGAATTCCGGATCCGTAAATGAGGATTACGTATTTCTTTTGACATCTTTGCATGGGCAGGAATTAAGTTTTCCCTGTGCAAAATTATGTTATTTAGATGCAGTATGACGTGAAAGGGATTCTATACGGCGGAAATTAACCATTTTAGTACACTAATGGTGTATGGATAAAGAGACAAACATTAAAACAAGAGTTTTTCATCGAATAAAGAAAGAATATGTAGGTGTAGAGCTACTTGGGCACTTCCATGATTCACTTTGGCATGGGGGGTTTTTCTCGGCCGAATCGTCTGAAATTTTGCAGTAAGAAGCACTTCCAAACGTCGCATATTGTGACCAAATATGAGCTCAGCAGCTTTCAAAAAAACCCCACTGCCGAAGTGAATTAAAAGTGCCAAGAATAGGATCCGGCTCCCTCCGACCAATTTTTTTTAATTATTGAAGTCAAAGTCACATACTTGAAAAGTATATGAACCACAATTTTAGCTAGAAACGATTAGATGCTCCTTTGACAACGAAATTTATCAGCTCATTGAAAACAGAATCGTTTAATTAGCCCACCGTGAACAAATCGCGGTTTACTGATTGAACCGAATCTTGTTCTGGATGGGTGTTAAGACACATGGAGGCAAGCTAACGATAAGAGGAAATGCGAACAGCCAGCAATATGTTTACATTGCGCGTTGATGGTAATGCTGTAGAGTACTGTGCAAATATTAATCCAATACGGAATGAGATGCAAACGTGCTAATTAGTGCTTTTACAAACATTATTACTGAAGCTTTCTTGTTTCAGATTAAGGCACATTACACAACGTTCCCATTGACTTCTGGAAATTAACTAAAATTTCGACACCTTGAGGCAATCGGTGCTTGCCGAAACTAATGTTTGCTAATTTAACAAACTTCTCACAAACCACATGATGTTAGCATATCATCTCTCTAACACGTTCTTGTAATTAGGTCGAAACAGAAAGTGCTGTATTTTATCAGTCTGAACCGTGATGATGGTGCCCGCGAGAGAAATTTCATTCGGCTTTGCCCGAGCATACATGAGGCAGCCGGATTCAGACAGACAGTTATATTTTACGTTTTCACCTTCAGTGAATACAGAGCCAGTCAAGTGATTAGCTGTCTATTCAACTTTCAAGGTAACTCATTTTTCTTTACATAAGGTAAAGTATGAGTCTCACACTAGATGTTTTTTTAGTCCATCAGTTTTTTTCTCATCATCTTGTACCTGTTTCGTACTTCAGCCAACACATTGCACAATGGTTCGAATAGAAAATTTAGCAGAAACAAATTTTTTCGCTGTTCGTCAAACTGCAATGCTTTCAAATATTATTCCAAAGATTTTTTCAGAAGTTCATATAATTGCCGGACGCTTCGACAGCCGGCAAAAAGGGAAACCTAAAATTTGAAGCCAAAAATATTAATATTTAGAGTTAGCGCAAGCTTCTTGAAGGTGAATTTTCAAGTTACAGTGAAGTGAAGTCACTATAACTTCGGTATTTTCCAACCAATTATGAAACTTTTTGCAGCATTCTCTTCAAAATTTAATTTATGAAAAGTGTGGACAGCATCGAAATATGTAATTTATCTAAAATCAAAACTAAGTCTTAGTTAGAATAAGTTTTCTTTGGTTTTTCGCTCGTTTTACTAAAAAGTTCTTCTTTGTTTGACCATAACTGTATAAGAACTCGACTGATTGAAAATCTTGTTACATCCCGACTATGGGTACATAACCAAATTATATCACATTGTGTTATTATGATATAAAGATTATATCGAACATAGTTTGTTACAATTTTGATGCAGGATGTTGTTAAAATAACTACAATTACAGTGGGATTCCGTTTTAGGCACCCCTCCCCCCCCATTTTGGGAACAAAATGTATCCGTTTTTGGAAACATTTTTTAAATACCATTAAAATTGTAAATTTTTGTAAATATTATCGTGTCTGTTGCTTTAGTCATTTTAATGGTATGTCAAATCTACACCGATTACATTCCAGAGCTCTATTTTCGTCGATATTCCCAAACCTCACCAACTACTAAGGCCAACTACTGGCGCTTATTTACTTCAGGTCATTGGTCATGCTTTCGCAACGTTTCATGAGGACAACAATCTCCACCAGAAACATCTCAACTAGAAACCAATATTTTTCTTAGGCATTCATATTGAGTGGCCAGCCCACTTGAGTCTGCTAGTAGGTGATACAATAAAAAACACTATTCTTCAGATTTGGAACAGCTTGTTTGAACAAAGCACAAGCACAGACAAGAACAACCAAAAATCAATGACGCACACCGGTGTAAAAACACACTGCAGTAATAGATACAAAAACAGCAAAATGCGTATATCATAACTTTCAAGAAATTTAATTAACCTTTCGGTCGTCGCGCGAATTTTTGTAACGCGAGTAGTCGCGCGTTGTACTTTGTACAACACCCTTGGTTTTGCAAATATACCAGGAGTCTGACCACTTAGAAAGATGACGTCTTCGGCAAAATTGTTCAGTGGCTTAAGGGCTATTATAATTATAGCCAAGAAATTCGGAATTTTGCCACTAGGCGGCGATAGTGAGCATGAAACTGTTGTTTCTCAGATCTCATGATTCTGACCACTTAGAATGATGACGTCTTGGGCAGTTGATCGGTAACTCAAGGACTATCATTGTTTGAGCTAGTTGATTCAAAATTTTGCCACTAGACGGCGCTAGTGAGCATAAAATATTTGTTTCGCAAATATCTCAGGAGCCTGATCACTTAGAAAGATGGTGTCCTTCTAAATGGTCTAAATGGTTCTAAATCCTTCTAAATGGTCAGGATCCTGAAATATCTGCAAAACAAAAGTAAAACTTCCATGCCCACTAGTGCCACCTAACGGTCAAATTCCGAATTAAATGAGGTACCATCAGATAGTGCTTCACCTCCAGAACAACTTTACTAAAGATCCTAAGTTTCTATATAATCTGGATTTTAATATATGACAACTTCAAACTGTGGTTTCCTCGAACCGTACATAGTGCGTTCATTATTATGCAATTTCCATGTACATTTGTTGATTTTACCGTTTTATAAAGGGCTATACTGTAAATAAAAACTGTCGAGTATTGTTCTTAAGAAGATTCTTGAGGAATACATTTAGGTTTGGTGTCGATAGATATCTTTGTTGCAAAATGATAGCATATAAATCACAACTGTTGTACAAAGTACAACAGCGCGACAGCCCAAAGGTTAAATAAATTGCGTTATGCTGGAGAATTGCAGAAGTTTTGTCAACATATAGGGAAAGTGTACCAGTTATGGACATAGTGGTTCCCTATTTGGCCATATTCAAAATTCGGATAGCTTTCACATTTTAATCATTTTGAATGTTTTAACATCAAGATATATCTTATATCTTACTGCTAAAACACAAAAAAACTTTTCAAAACGTTGAGGCATTCAAATTATCACGTATGGCGAAAAAGGGAACTACTATGGCCATAACTGGTACACCTACCCTTATACATGAAAAGAATTCATATTGTAAAAAGGTATATTATTTTGTGAGAATTCCACCGGCTTCATGACAAATACAGTCCAAACTACAATTTATTCTCAATAATGTAATTGAAGCGTGCGATAAATACGACTGAGAGTGTTTCAACTTTTTATCTGTGGTATTGGTTATGTGGTTAGGGGCCCAGATAGCCGTAGCGGTAAACGCGCAGCTATTCAGCATGATCAAGCTGAGGGTCGTGGGATCAAATCCTACCGGTCGAAAAGATCGGGTTGGAGATTTTCTCGACTTCCCAGGGCATAGAGTATCTTCATACCTGCCACACGATATACACATGCAAAAATGGTCATTGGCATAGTAAGCTCTCAGATAATAACTGTGGAAGTGCTTATAAGAACACTAAAAGTCTGTCCCAGTGGGGACGTAACGCCAGAAAGAAGATTGGTGTGTATATTGATCTTTCTGCTTCAACTCTTTGTTAAAAACTCTGTTATGCGTAAGATTTGTTAAGAAAAGATCCAGAATTCTGTACACAATTGTTAATCAAGGATAGGGGTCTCAACATCATCAAAAAGTTCCAAACGAGCTGAGTGTATGAGTTTCCTAACTGTACTCTGGAGAATCCTTAAAGGATTCTTGGTTCTTAGGAGACTTTTCAGAAATTTTAACGGATTCATGAGGATGTCTGTGGATTCCAAGTGGACACTGAGGGTTTCTTGAGGGATCTTGAGAATGTATAATTAGTTATGGGGAATAATGTGCAAAATCTGGTGATTCCAAATAAACTATTAAGCTTTCTAGGGCGTTCTGTAAATTTTAAGCGGGATAATGTGAATTTCTCTTTTTATCATGAGTATTTCCGATGAAAGCTTGGGGATTTTGAAAAGGTTTCCAGAGGAATTTTAGGTGTGCTAGTGGTAGCCTAACAATAATAAACTTTTGAAAATTTTTATCGGAGACTTCAGAATATTCAGCAATATCGCAGCGAAATCCCAAGATGTTAACTTCTAGTAAAATCATTTGCAAGATCCTGAGAATTCTAGGCGAGATCCCACTGATGCCTGGCAAAATGCTTCAGAGACCTAGCGTTGTTCTGTAGATTCCTTATAAGAACCTGATTCCTATCTGGCTCTTGAGGTTTCATAACAGGATCCTGTAAATTGCTGTTGATTTCATAAGGCAGATGTAATATTGATTCTACCCCATTACCCCGAATCCCATTACCCCGAATGCCATTAACCCGAACGCCATTACTCCGAATTCCAAAACCCCGAACGACCCATCACCCCGAATGACATTACCCCGAATTCCAATAGAGTAAGGTGGGGCAAAAGTTCGACCTTAGTGGTATAATCAAAATTTCCAGAAAAACAATAGCAGTTGAAACAAAACAAATACCATACAGTGAACCTTCAACATATTGGCTATAATTTTGCTGAACAAACTTGTGTCAAAATATTTACTCATTTTTAGTTATAACAGTTTCAAAATTGATTGTCTTATTCGAACTTTTGCCCCACCGGTGGGGCAAGAGTTTGAATCAAGTGTGGGGCAAAAGTTCGCTGGCTAAAACACAAAATGTCGATCCTTTTATGACAGACATTCCTTACACCAGTCGTAAACTTGAGTTTGACGAAAAATACACACTAAATTTTCATCAAAAAATTGCCCAAAACCGAGTTAATTGTAATATACTCAAAAATAGCAGTTTTTCGCGAAACTAAGTGGAAATGTAAAATTTTGGTGACAATTTTCACACGATCAGACAAATATAACTAAATTTGAAGATATTATGTGGATTTTAGGCAATTTGCAAATTTTTCCGTGATTTTATACATGGGTCGAACTTTTGCCCCGCTGATTCGAACTTTTGCCCCACTATGGGCCAAAAACTGTTTTCAAGCATTTATGCAAAAACTAATACACCTCAAAGCAACCTTATGATAGGCCTAGAAACGCCCTTACATAAAATATTGAAAAAGATTTAATCTTCAATTGGTTCCATGCAACGAAAGTTTGACCAAAAATTACAATATTCACGTCGAAAAACAACAAATAGCCATAACTTTTTCAAATCTCAATCGATTGATATGATATTTGGAGTGAAAGTCTCTTATTTGAATAGCAATTGAACCACCATGACATTTATAAGATTTGTTTTGAATTGACCTAGAAATCTTAAAAAGAAACTCTTACCCCACTCGAACTTTTGCCCCACTTTACTCTATCATGGAGAAATGTCATCAATATCATCATGTCAAGATAATTGTGAATTCGGGGAAATAGCATTCGAGGTGATGGAATTCGGAGTAATGGTATATTCGGGGTAATGGAATTCGGGGTGATGGCATTCGGGGAAATGTCATTCGGGGTAATGGGGTAGAATCGTAATATTAGTTTACGGAACAAGTTGCAGAATGATGATTTTTACAGCACGAGTCGTAATAATAATAATAGGATAATTACGACGAGTGCTGTAAAAATCGAGTTCTGCAACGAGTTACGTACAACATTTTTTGCAATTTCGTAGAAGACCACCTGAGGATATCAGAAATTAAATCGGAATGCATTCACCATAATTTTACAATTTCTGAAAAATGGTTGTGTAATGATTCATTACGAAACTCAAAACAGTTGCGTAATGAGGAAGCGTTGCGTAATGAATCGTTACAGCACTGGTTTCAGTTGCGTAATGACTATTCCCGCAATGTATACTTCAGTGCAGGAAAGTAGGCCGTTTCATAACAGATTGGCGTGACAAAAAACAGCCTATTACGATGAGAAATTGCTAAAAAACATATATCAAGCTCAATTAAAAATTATTTCAAGTAAAATTTTACAAAATTACAAGTCGCATTTATGGATCATTTCATGTTTATGTATACCCTTTTGATTGCAGTCAATTAATCAATATTATATGTTTTACTTTATCAAAAACATAAATTAAAGAAGCAATTCTAAACATACCGAATTTTATCAAATTTTACGCTCAAGTCCAAAATTGAATTAATTTTAAATGTTCATTAAACCAGAAGAAACCTCACGTCGCTTTAGTTCCGTAATACGTCTTTGTAAAAAAAAAAAACAAAAATAATTTTTTTCTCGTATTTTTAAATAATTTTTAGAAAATGTCCAATTCTTGAATAAAGGTCACTTATGAGATTATTTATTTTACATGGCCCACTTATACAAGAAGTGTATATAAAGCTTCTAAAAAATAATTGAAGACGTTGAGGCGTAAAAACGCCACCAGAAAAATGTTTGCCAGAATTAACATTATGAGGCTATAGATTCATAGCATAGTAGAACCCTACGGAAAAATGCTCCAAAGTAAACCTTTTCGAAGTCTCGATGCCTTATGATTCCATAAAGATGATGTATTAACATTCTAATGATGTTTTCAAAACCAATAGTTGAAAAACAAAATTTAAAATGTGGGTTCCGATTTTGGCACGGTTTTGTTTGGGACGGACCTGGTGTAGTGGTTAGAACACTCGCCTCTCACGCCGAGGACCTGGGATCGAATCCCATCCCCGAGATAGTCACTAAAATTATAGTGACGACTTCCTTCGGAAGGGAAGTAAAGCCGTTGGTCCCGAGATGAACTAGCCCAGGGCTAAAAATCTCGTTAATAAAGTCAAACCAACCAACCAACGGTTTTGTTTTTGGCAACTGAAAATTTCAACTTTGTTGCCAAAAACGGAGTCCCACTGTATAAGAAAAATGTATATGAATTGTAAAAATAAAAATTTATTTTTCGTTAAAGACGAACTCCATCCAGAATTAGTCGAAAAAATTAAAAATCGTGCTCGATAGTCTTCGATTTGTATTAACCCTCTAATACCCAACCCCGCCTTTAGATGGGGTACACTTTGGAATTTTGTGTATTTTTTCGTAGCTTGGAAATCAAAATGATTTTATTTTTGACTTGAACCTTGACTCATAACACGTATACGAGAAAAGATTTTGTTGACTTTTGAAACTTTTATGTATTTTTGGAAATTGTTTGAAAAATTGTATTCTTATATAACTTACAAATGTTTGGGATATTTGACGTGCAATATAAAAAATCGTACCATTTATATTGTTCTACTATTAACCTATAACAAAGAGAAGCTTGGTGATATTAAAATAATTTCAAACCTGTTTTTCCGTTAATTACACGGAAAATAAAAATATTGAAAATTTCTTAATTTTAAAAGTATCTCAAAAACTTGAATTTTTATTATTGCCAAAAATCAGTGACTAGAAGAGTCTTCAAGAAAAAATGAAAAAGGATAGGGATGTTCAAAAATAAAAATTAAAAAAATCAAGAACCAAAATTCGTAGATTTGCGAATAAAAATTAATCATTGCCCAAAACGTGTTTAGAACGATTTGAGATAACTAAAAATGATATTTAGATCGAAAATAAAAATTTGGGTATTAGAGGGTTAAATTATGCACATGTTTTTGGTTTGGTAGAATAAGTGTCAGGACAGCGAAGGCGATGGCTACGTCAGCACAGCGGATAGCGGAAATCAACCAGCTCCCACGATGGGGGAAGTTAAGGATGCCATTCAACAGCTCAAGAACAACAAAGCCGCTGGCAAGGATGGTATCGGAGCCGAACTCATCAAGATGGGCCCGGACAGGTTGGCCGCTTGTCTGCATCGGCTGATAGTCAGAATCTGGGAAACGGAACAGCTACCGGAGGAGTGGAAGCAAGGCGTTATATGCCCTATCTACAAAAAGGGCGACAAACTGGAGTGTGAAAATTATCGTGCAATCACCATCCTAAACGCCGCCTATAAAGTGCTATCCCAGATTCTCTTCCGTCGTCTATCACCTATAGCAAACGAGTTCGTGGGAAGTTATCAAGCAGGTTTCATCGACGGCCGCTCGACAACGGACCAGATCTTTTCCGTGCGGCAAATCCTCCAGAAATGCCGTGAGTACCAGGTCCCTACGCACCATTTGTTCATCGATTTCAAGGCGGCATACGATAGTATCGACCGCATAGAGCTATGGAAAATCATGGACGAGAACAGCTTTCCCGGGAAGCTCACAAGATTGATCAGAGCAACGATGGACGGTGTGCAAAACTGCGTGAAGATCTCGGGCGAACACTCCAGTTCGTTCGAGTCTCGGCGGGGACTACGACAGGGCGATGGACTTTCGTGCCTGTTATTCAATATTGCGCTTGAAGGTGTCATGCGGAGAGCCGGACTTAACAGTCGAGGCACGATTTTCACGAGATCCGGACAATTTGTTTGCTTCGCGGACGACATGGATATTATTGGGAGAAAATTTGAAACGGTGGCAGATTTGTTCACCCGCCTGAAACGCGAAGCAACAAGAGTCGGGCTAATGGTGAATGCGTCGAAAACAAAGTACATGCTGGTTGGCGGAACTGAGCGCGACAGGACCCGCCTAGGAAGCAGTGTTACGATAGACGGGGATACCTTCGAGGTGGTGGACGAGTTCGTCTACCTCGGATCCTTGTTGACGGCTGACAACAATGTTAGTCGGGAAATACGAAGGCGCATCATCAGCGGAAGTCGTGCCTACTATGGGCTCCAGAAGAAACTGCGGTCAAGAAAGATTCACCCCCGCACCAAATGCACGATGTACAAAACGCTCATAAGACCGGTAGTCCTTTATGGGCATGAGGCGTGGACTATGCTCGAGGAGGACTTGCAAGCTCTTGGGGTTTTCGAACGCCGAGTGCTAAGGACGATCTTCGGCGGCGTGCAGGAGAACGGCGTGTGGCGGCGAAGGATGAACCACGAGCTCGCTCAACTCTACGGCGAACCCAGTATCGTGAAGGTAGCTAAAGCTGGAAGGATACGCTGGGCAGGGCATGTTGCAAGAATGCCGGACAACAACCCTGTAAAGATGGTGTTCGCCACGAATCCGGTCGGAACAAGAAGGCGTGGGGCGCAGCGAGCTAGGTGGATTGATCAGGTACACCAGGACCTGGAGAGCGTGGGTCACAGTCGAGGATGGAGAGAAGCGGCCATGAACCGAGGGAATTGGCGAAATATTGTTGGCGAGGCTTTATCAAGATAATTGATGTAAAGCCAAATAAGTAAGTAAGTAAGTAAGTAAGAATAAGTGTTTTCCATAGAAAAAATGATAATTTTGACTCAAGAATAACTTTTGAAAATGACCTATAATTTTTTTCATGCAACTCACTTGAAAAATTCTAACTCTGGAACTGTTGATTTAAGATAAAAATGTTCTAAGAAGAAGTTGTAGTAAACCGTTTAGACCAGTGTTTCCCAAACTTTTTTGACTTTCGCCCCCTTGAGGCCAATACATTTTGGAATCACCTCCCTTATTCATTACTATATTTTTTTAGTACTAAGTGCTATGTTTATGTGTGACTGAAACATAATTAAACACGTTTGTAACAGAGTTATGCAATGGTAATTCAATGGTTTATTATCTTTAAGTAAAACTAGATCATCAATATGATTTGCTACATGAGGTAGCTTTCGAAGCATGTCTTTTTTTTTCAAAACGAATCATAGTGATTGGTAAAAAATCATACAACATCTCTTGTATAGACATTGAAATTTTGACGTGAATCAGTCTTTGTTAAACAGCAGCCCGCCAGTAAAACGGCATTTTAAATTTCAGTTCTGATGAACAATGTAATAATTTCCAATATGCATCATGGGCTACTGAATTAGTTCCCACAAACTGTGCTATCATGAAAGTTCTTCTGTTTTCACACGGTTTTTTTTTTACACGGCTGTGCATAAAAAAGTTTCCATACATTTTTCAAATTCATAGATGATCCGATTTTGTAAGCCTCTTTTCGAAATATTTTTCAGCTCCCATTCATAATGCAATCAAATTTTCATAACTCTTTCTTCCATTTGTTATGCACATTCATAACAACTTGAACTTGATTGAAAAAAATTTGTAGAAAATTCAATCATGAAACGGTGAGAGCAAAAAACTCTGCAGAATAGGATGACCAAATCAGGTACGCAGTTTTTGTGATTTTGAACTGAAAATTGTAAGCATGGTGCGCATATCCCGTGCATTAACTATTACATGTACCGACAATATGTTGTAAATAATTGTTGTTACTTAATGTTTATCAACATTATTTGAAATGGTTTCAGAACATTTGGGATACAAATATTTGAACTTCTGAGACTATTTTATTCGATCCAAAACTGTGATAAAATAAAATATGATCCAGAACGTTTATCTATTCTTATTTCACTCAAAAATTACACTTTTTATATCGTAGATCAAGGTCTTGAAGTTTTCGAACGACAATCAGCTATTTCTTGAAGTACACGTATTTTTGAATTTTTTGATTAGGGTGACCATTTACGAAATAGAGTGACCAGAAAAATCGCGATTTTGCAAAATTTTTATTTTTAAAAAAAATTATAACTTTTGAACCGTTTGACCGATTTTCAATCTTTTTAGACGAAATGAAGGCTAAGGATTTTGACTTTTCAGGAAGAATGTACAATTTCACAAATATTGTGTTTTTTACATAAAAAAAACTCAATAGTTTCCGTTTTTTTGTGTTTTGAAGGCCTCGGGACCAAAGGGGCTGTTCTCATTTTTTCTTGAAAGTTCAGAAAATTTTACGTCTACTGTCAAATTTTTAGCGATGTATTTTTTCAGTTTTTGAGATATATTTTTTGAAAATAAAAAATCAGTCAGCTGTTCAAAAGTTATGATATTTTTTTAAACATTAAAAATTTAATGCGCTGAGATCTACAGTGTGTGCCGATGAAAAATGACTGATTTTTTATTTTCAAAAAAATATATCTGAAATACTAAAAATCATACATCGCTGAAAATTTGACAGTAAACGTAAAATTTTCTGAACTTTCAAGAAAAAATGAGAACAGCAATAGCCCCTTTGGTCCCGAGGCCTTCAAAACACGAAAAAACGGAAACTATTGAGTTTTTCCATGTAAAAACACAATTTTTGCGAAATTTTATATTTTTCCTGAAAAAAAAAATCTCTAGCCTTCATTTCATCCCAAAAAATTGAAAATCGGTCGAACGGTTCAAAAGTTATAATTATTTTAAAAATAAAAATTTTGCAAAATCGCGAATGGTCACCCTAATCAAAAAATCCAAAAATACGTGTATCCTTATTTCGGATAAGGAACAAAATAGCAAATTTTCACGGAATTCGGTGACCCACTAGATCGGTTTTTCATGGAATGGCTGTCATAGAACTTTTTTTTTCTAAAATCAACAGTTGCGGAGTTAAAAATTTTCAAATAAGTTTCATGCAAAAAATATAGGCCATTTTCCAAAGTTATTCTCGAGTCAAAAAGATTGAACTTTCTATGGAAAACACTTATTGTACCATACCAAAAACATGTACAAAATTTGATCCAAATCGAAGATGGTCGAGTTCTGTGGCTGATCGATTTGACATGTGATTCGTCTAAAATATCATGTTCTTGACCAGTTTTTGTTCAATAACTTGGTCAAAACTAGTTTACTGTTAAACGTGTTGTATACACACTTAAAACATAAGTAAATTAACTTCAATAGTATGTTAAAAACTTTGGAACCAGTTGAATACTCATGGAACTACGTCAAAAAAAGATGACTTTTTAGTAAAATGGGGGAAATTTTGGAGTAAACTAATTTTAACTAAGACTTGATTTGATTTCAGACAAATTTGCTGTTCTACAAGGTGTTAGAAAATTTAATTTTTAAGGGAATGATGCTCAAAGTTTCAATATTGTTTAAAAAATGACAAATTTATGTATACCTCACTGAAGGTCATTTTTTGTAGCTTGAACATTCACCTTCAAGTCGCTTGCGCTACCCCTATATGTCAAAATTGTCAGCTCAAAATTTGATACGCACCCTATTACACAGGATTTGTTCCGAAGATTCTTTCAGATATTAATCAAGAAAATCCAGAATCCTCCAGGAATTCTTCAATCGACTTCTTTAGGATTTCCTGCTTTTTTTTCATATCTTCAAGAATTCAATCAGTAATTTATCGAAAGATAGATTTTTTATGGTTTCGTCCGGAGTTGTCGTTCAGGATTTCATGGAGATTTAAACCAGGACTCTTAAAAATACTACAGAAATTCCCGAAAAAATCTAGAAGGTTTTTTTTAATGAAAATCCAAGATACTGGAGAAGATGTTTCGCAGATGAAACATCTGTAGACGTTTTAATGAACTCTTTAAAAAGTCTTAGGTGATCTTTCAAAATTACTGCAAAAATAACACAGCGTAACAAAAATGACATGTTTGCGTGTCTCAAGAACCAAATTATGTGTCTCTAGTAGATTTGGGGCTGCTGAATCTGATGCCGTTCTCAGAAATGTTCCAGCACGTCACAATTTTTAGCTACAGGTCGCCAAAGTTGTACGAAACACTGCTTTTATTAATGTTTACATAAAATTTAAAGTACAATTTATCATACTTTTTTGTAATCTAATCCACCAAACATGCAAAATAGAACTTGAACTTTCATTTCAGACATAATTTGATTGAAATTGCGCGATTAAATTTCGATTAAACCGATTTTTTCAACATGTTTGCAGTCTCCATACAAAATTCTTCGTTTCTTCTATACGGCAAAATACAACAATTCTCTAAACCATCAAAAAATAACTTTTCCGTATCGAAAATAATACAAACTTTAATGATAAGTATTGTTATACACATAAAGTTTGAATTCAGTGGCAAATTAAGCCAATATATTACCTTACAAGCTGGGAAACTTGCATGCAAGTTGGCTGAAATAGTCATTTTTTGCATTTTCAACAGTCAATATCTCAAAAACTGGACGTGCTATGATATTTCTGAAAACGGCAATGGATTCAGCAACCCTTAATTAAGTGAATAGCGGTATTTTGGTGCTAGAGACAAAAACGTGTTCCGCAGTGTAACCGTTATTTGAATTGAATGAAATAATCTCTTGATTACTAATTTTTGTCTTTGAATAACTCTTTGAAACGCTTTGGAAAATGAATTAAATATAGTCAATTCTCAACAGACAACATTTCAAACTATTTTTAGTAAAGTTAAGTTTAGTTAAAATTCCAGAAAAACTTGTGGAGTTGTCACACGAATTAACTCCATAAGGTATTGGCATCTTAAGATTCCACAGTTTTATGTTTGAATGTCAAGAATGTCAAGATATATAAATTTCAAGTGTACAACAAAAACTTGTATCGTTACTTACAGTACAACTCCTGTGAGAAACATAAAACCTTAACCAACAATTAAAAAAAACCTATTTTTTGTACCATTGGTTAAACTACCCTTTAATACCGTTTTGACTCATATTCCGAACACTTAAGGCCACCAGTGACTTCAAATACATCTGGTAAGCTTAAATTAGCTGATATTTGTGAAAATTTAAATTTCCTGGTGAAGTCTAACTGTTAGCTGTAGGGTATTTGAACAAAAAAGTTTATTTGAACTGTTTTAGTATTGTTTTTACATAAAAGTATGGAACAACATTTTGATTCAAATGCCGAACACTGTGTTAATTCTGTCTCATATTCCGAACACCTTGATTCAAATTCCGAACAGCACGAATAAATCGTATTCAAATAAATAATTTTGCAAATAAATTAATCTGAGCTAGTTTTACTGACCTCGATCTAGAGAATCATCACGACTCCCGAAGTATAAAATATATTTTTGGGCGTTAAAATAGAATTGCAAATGACTGCCATTTCCTTGTTATTTGGTGACATATTTCAGCGAAACATTTCAACCAAATCGTCATACAAAAACCGAGTGTTCGGAATATGAGTCTGTTCGGAATTTGAGACAAAACGGTACCTAGATATTTTTTGATCCAAACATCATCTATGACTATCAGTCTGAGCACGTTTCGGGCAATGCTTATTTTTTAATTTTTTTTTTAAAGGAACCACCTTTTGTATTTTTTGTTTAAATCCACTTTTGGTCAGTGAATGAAATTATCGCAGAAATAAGACGAAAATAGGCATTTTTCAAGCTACCCGACTACAGGTCGGACTCGATTATCCGGAGACTCGATTATCCGGGGACTTGATTATCCGGGATTCGATTATCTGGAATTTTAGACTCGATTATCCGGAATTTGTTTTTTGATGTTCTTGTTTTTCAATTTTTATGCATAAATCTGAGATAATTTGGTATTGCAATACACAATATGAATGGTTTTGCAGTTTTGAACGTATTTAAGAAAAGGGGGATTAAAAAAAGTGTTTTTTGCTTTCGATTGTATCTCTATCCGCAAAAGTTGGGACAAACGGTTGCGACCGAGCTTGCTTTAATGTTTGTTTTTCGTCTGTTTTAATGACAATTTGATTCACTGGTGAGAACCTGAATTTTTCCGTCTGTGGTGCATGATGCTGATACAAACCAATGCCAAACTATTATTTTCCTAGACGGCTTTCGCATTGTGCGATAACATTTTGGTAAATCTTGATAGTTTATTGGAAATAATGCAATGAATTTTTTACATACTGTTGCCTAAATTCGTCGTATCCATTTTCATTTCGGTCGTAGTCAGTTTTGATTCGTCACACACTGTAATATAGTGAGTACGTATACACCAGTCAAACCTTATAATACAAATTTTAACTAGATTATTTAGATCTTCGGACATTCTTCTCAATTCCCATAACATGACGAATCATGTAGATTTCCGTTAAAATACATTGGCTCCATCTAAATACAGACCAAACATATAAGCACAATTTCTTTTGACCGAACAAATGCAAAACGGCTCACAGTACAGCATTATCGAAGGAATCGTTTTCTACAACAAACATCACGCACACATTAATGCGTACAAGTTTCCGTTTCAAGTCCGGACGAATGAAAAACTTGGCTCACGTTCTTAATCATATGCGGTCGTTGAGGCAATTTCTTAAAATTTCGTGAATTTTGGCGTGTGATTTGAATGAAATCTTTCAGAGAAGATGTACGAAGGTTTTCCATAGTTAACATAAGTGCCTGGCGAAGTAAGTCACACAGGGGGCGGGAAGAAATTTGTACCATAAAGTGGTGTGACTGGTGTCGATCGTTAAGCATTTCTCTCAGATCGTGTTCGTCCATGCGATTTCGGTAAAAAGTGCAAAGTGGATGATTGAACTGAAGTTATTTATGGAAATACAGTAGTTTCATTGCATTTTTGGTGTACAAGTGGACAAAACATAATAGCTTTCACAAAATTACACTTGGAAAATGAATATATATTATTGGTAAGTTAGAATATCTGCCGTATTGGAACATTTCAAGTTTGATAGTAGTAGATCGAAACCCTACTCACAATACTTTTTTTCTTTTTCGATGTTTTCGCACTTAATTGTAGAACAGTTTAGTTTGGTCGCTTCAATTTATGTTTTATTAAAATTCTTTTATGGAAGAAGTTACTTCGGTTAGATATAGGAATAGCTCATAGGTTCTAGCAAACCAGAGCCGTTTACCACATTTATATAAAGGTTAAACCACACTGTTTGCGCCAATCGCCGATAGCCATCAGCTTATAGGACACAAATCCATTTAGCTTTGCTTCGACACATAAACCTCGACGATATCCATTACATACCACTACAGGATCACTAACTCCTTCATTAGTGTCCGAGCAGATAAACTATAGTTCTACTGTTCTTTCTAATGTAAATTATAAGTCTATCCCATACCGTATCGATCGCTTCATGGATCGAAGATAGGGCCGACCGCAGGTAGCGATCCGATGTCCAGAAAACATCGCACCCGGTCAATAGGCAATCCAAAAAATTGTATCTAATCAGTCTGCAATAAACCACACACTCGATTCGATCGTTTCCTTTCTCACACGCCGCGTATTTAATTTTTGCATGTAGTACAATTGTGAACCAGGTGATGTGCAATAAACTAGTTCAATCCGTCTAAGTGCTATGCGTTCCAAGTTAGTGCGTGAATCCGACGACTAAAGACCCAGTGATTAAGCCCAATAGTGAACATTTTTGGTCCTTCGAGCCGGATCGTCGGGAAACGCAAATCCAAAGTGAACTTTTGGGCCATTGTGAAGTGCCGCGTGGTCGCTGATTGTTCTCCACGAGGGAGAACAATAGGACACGTACGTCCCCGTCGTTAAGTGTGGTCCATCTGCTCTCTTTGTTCCTGCGGTGTGCTGTGACGAACCTGAAGCTGCTATCATCGGAGTTTCCACTTGAGACCGGACGGATTTGCCAATTTACCAGGCTAAGTACTGTGGGCAGGTTTGTCTGTGGCGCGAATCTTTTGCATGCGAGATCGCCGCCGATGGAAGGTTAAAATTGAGCGAATTGAGTCATAAAACGAGATACGATACTGAATAAAGAATTCATATGATTGCTTGCTAGATCGAATTGTAGTGTCCAAATAATTTATTGCTGAGTTGAGCCCTGACCAGTCCACCATCTCTATTGGCTTTCTTCGCTTTGTTGGTTGGTTTGCATTGCACAGTGATTTTTTTTGCCGATTTTGTGATCGAAATAGAATAGCGTCTAAACCGTTGGTTTTAGTGAAAAAGTTTGTTCAGAGAAGTTTCTTGATTTGTAAAAGCGCTTCTTTTGACACTAGCGGCCAGGTGATTAAATCACCTAAAAGTGAGATAAAAAAATATTTTTTTTACCTGTTCGAGATAGACGGTCGGTGTCTTCAGCAAAGTTGTAGCACATGTTAATTCAAGACACTTTGTCTAAGACACCAAATTTCTATCTCTTATACATTACAAGATATGTAATTTTATCTTAAAATGACCCTTAAAAATCAAAATTTTAGTATAACTTTTTTCTTAAATTTTTTACATTTTTTGTGTCTTCTACAAAATTGTTCAACTACCAAAACTACATGTTTTTGCTGAACATTGCAACTTGCTATCTCTTATTATAAAATAGTTATTTTCAAATAATAGATTTTTATGGGGCTTTTTTGGACTAATAGCATTAGTTTGGACGCAGATTGACGCACATAGCGATTTGCGATTCTGAAAGGACTGTTTTTTCACTTTCAAATGGCACTTATAAATTTTGGCCAGAAGCGGTCTATTGATTTTTACGTTTAAACCAGTTAAACCATAAAAATGCATTTTATAGCTCCTACTCGGAGCATCATCGGTCTGTTTTGCCGGTAAACAAAATAAACAAACAAATGAAAATGATAAATCATGATAATAAGGAATGGTACAACTAATTTTTAACAAATTTATACGTGTATTTGTTGGACCAGACATTTTTCAACAGTTCTCACTGAATTCACAGAGTTTCTAACAGTTATAACAGAATTCAATAATATGCACTGAATTTAAGGTGAAACTCCTTTGAATCCGTAAACTTCAGTTTCAAAGTAGTGGTACACAAAATATATTCTCTTACTAGTTGGTAATAGTGTAGTTACAATTAATAAGACTCCGTTGGCATTAATCCCAGCATCAGTTCCAGTTTTTTTAATTTCAACTGAATAGTATTGCTTGATATCATGCGTAACCATCAACATTCCTGACAGCACTGCAAGCGTGCAGCCGACTTGATATTACAAAAATAAAAAAAGCGGAAAGTTGAGAACGGGTGATTGTTTTGAGCACGGATCTATAAAGATTTATGTTGTATCCATCAGAAATCAATGAGAAGGTGTCTTTCAATAAATAATTAATGAAAGTAAACTGAGTACGGAGTTTTACGTGTAGCGGAAATGATAAAATTGGGCGAAAAGTATTTTTCGTTAGCGGGTGAGTAAGTATAAACAAACGAGAGAATGTTCGTCGTTCGTGTTGAAAATTAGCACGATTTGTGAAATTTGGCTAGTTATGAGTTACTTTAACTACAATAATGGTAACATAACAGTGTTCTGATGTACAGTTAGCAATGCAATTTGGGAGTGAATAATATTAGGTAACTGAAATATTTTGAGAAAAAATGTGTTTGTATGTGTGAGGAGGCCATTTTCCCTGCCATGACAGGGATTCCTTCCTACATGTCCTTAAAGTTCTGATTCATGTCCAATCGGCGTTTACTGTTACAGTTTTATATCAAATCAGCATTTACTTTGTCTGTATTAGTATAAGTGAAATTTACATTCACTATAGAAGTGTCAGCACACATATTATTCTCGATATATTTTTTTTTTTAAATTTTGTTCCTGTATCATAGAATAATTTGTATAACACAAAGAGGATTTTTATTAGCTATGCCGCGTATCGCGAGATTTTGAAAGGAACAAAGACATTACATGGTAGCGCCACAAATAAAAGTTGCGTAACAAACGAATGGCACCATTTACAAATTACGTAACGCTCTATCGAGAGTCAAAAGTTGGGTGAAACGTTATGACTTAAACAAAAATAAAAAAAAAATAAAAGCATTCCATTTAGCATGGAAATGTGCTAAATGAAGTTTGTGGATGAGGTAGTATATAAAATATTATATAAATGATCATAACGTATCAAATCCAACATTTTATACATGAAATAACGTTATGAAAACGAGAAAAAAGTCGTGAAAGCGTAAAAAAATGCATTTTTATGGTTTAACTAGTTTAAACATAAAAATCAATAGACCGCTTCTGGCCAAAAGTTATTAGTGTCATTTGAAAGTGAAAAAACAGTCCTTTCAGAATCGCAAATCGCTATGTGCGTCAATCTGCGTCCAAACTAATGCTATTAGTCCAAAAAAGCCATATAAAAATCGATTATTTGAAAATAACTATTTTATCATAAGAGATAGCAAGTTGCAATGTTCAGCAAAAACATGTAGATTTGGTAGTTGAACAATTTTGCAGAAGACACAAAAAATGTCAAAAATTTAGGAAAAAAGTTATACTAAAATTTTGATTTTTAAGGGTCATTTTAAGATAAAATTGCATATCTTGTAATGTATAAGAGATAGAAATTTGGTGTCTTAGACAAAGTGTCTTGAATTAACATGTGCTACAACTTTGCTGAAGACACCGACCGTCTATCTCGAACAGGTAAAAAAAATATTTTTTTATCTCACTTTTAGGTGATTTAATCACCTGGCCGCTAGTGTCAAAAGAAGCGCTTTTACAAATCAAGAAACTTCTCTGAACAAACTTTTTCACTAAAACCAACAGTTTAGACGCTATTCTATTTCGATCACGAAATCGGCAAAAAAAATCACTGTGCATTGTCCCATTCCCCTCAATTGCCTCCACTGTCAAATTAACCGCGGGGTCGATTTGAGTTTCGCGTGCGAGTGAAGTGCTAAAGTGACAGTGCAAGTGACTTACAGTGTTCAAATATGCCAGGTGGTGAGGATCTGCGGCTGCTTTTTAAGCAAGAACGATCGTTGAAAATTTCGTTGGACAACCTGAAGGAGTTCATTTGTTCCCACCCAGACGGTGCGGATCGGCGTGGCGTGGAACTACGCCTATGTAAGCTCGATGAAATCTGTAGCAAATTTATCGACGTACGAATGCAAATAGAGCTGCACACCGACGATGTTGCTGATGGTGATATTTCGACCGACACGGAAGAAACTGAAGAGGCTAAACTACAACGTCACATGAGGCTACGAAAGCAGCAGGATCGGGAAAATGCAAGAATCATCAAGGATTTTGAGAATGAAGTGTACCACCTGAAGGAAGTTCTGCTTGGCTGGCTCCAACCCAGCCCGCCAGCAGGCCCAAGTCAGCAAAATCAAGCTGCTTCTCATGCACCCCCACATTCCAAGGTTAAGCTCCCCGAGCTGAAGCTCCCTTCTTTCAGTGGTAGGATGTCGGATTGGGTCACATTTCGTGACACGTATAAAAATCTGATACACGATGATAATAATCTCTCCAATATGGATAAGTTCACGTATCTCCGCACCTCTCTTACCGGCGATGCACTCCAGGAGATCGCTGCGATCGAGATTTCTTCCGCCAATTATATGATTGCGTGGGAGGCATTGGAGAGCGTCTTTGAAAATAAGAAACTGTTGGTGATGACTCACCTTGATGCACTATTCGCTCTCGAGCCACTCCGTCAAGAAAATTTTGAGACGTTGAGCAAGCTTGTCAATGGGTTTGAAAAAAGCTTGCAAATGCTAACCAAGATCGGTGAGAACACCGATGGGTGGAGTACGCTGCTGCAGTACATGGTCTGCAAACGCCTACACCCTACAACGCTAAGACAGTGGGAGACTAATTTCAGCTCCAAGGAAGTTCCCAAGTATCAAGACTTGATTAAGTTCCTGAAGGGTTACTGTGCGGTATTACAATCCATCTCCCCTGGAAAGCAAATCCAGGTCGAGCCAAAGAAGCCTGTTCGTCCATCACCTAGCTATGCTGGAATCCAGTCCTCGGGAAGCTGTCCATTCTGCGGAGAATCTGCTCATTCCGCCTTTAAGTGTGTGAAGTTTACCAAAATGCGGATTTCAGAAAGGGTCGACGCCGTGAAGAAACAATCGCTTTGCCTAAACTGTTTGTCATCAGGACATATCGCTCGATTCTGCACAAGAGGATCGTGCTTCCACTGTGGTCAACGCCACCACTCGTTACTTCACGCGAACTCATCGACCACCGCGAATACGTCAACCAAATCTGGACAGTCAACCGGGAATCATTCGATGAAGAAACCAAATGGTCAGAACATGCAACCACCACAAGCTAAGCCAACACCAAACGGTCACTCAACAAACAATCAGCCTACACAAAATGGACGCACAGATTCACAAAATCTGACAAATGCAAGTAACGCTCAATCACACTATTCCGCCACAGACTGCCCCAGTACATCCCTACACACTGCTCCTGTAGCAACACCACGACACCTCCCACACAATGTTTTGCTCTCCACCGCGATCGTAAATCTTTACGATCAGTTCGGTAACTCTTTGCTTGCTCGTGCATTGCTGGACTCTGGGTCTCAGCGATGCTATATGTCAGAGACCATCTCGCAAAAACTTAAGTTCAAGCGAATTCGTGAGCACTTACCGATTGCTGGAATTGGTGGTTCACGAACTGCATCCACTAAAGCAGTTTTCGCTGAGGTTCATTCGCTTGTCACGAAATACGTGACGAACCTCAAATTTCACGTGTTGCCGCGAGTTACTGTCGATCTTCCGACGCGAAGCATCGATATTCGATCCTGGAACGTGCCGAAGGAGCTTGTATTTGCCGATCCAACATTCCACGAGTCTGGAGCAGTCGACCTGATAATCGGTGCTGAAGTGTATTTGGAGTTAATGATCGCCGAACGTCAAATCAAATTGGGAGGGTCCGGTCCGATTCTGCAGAATACTTTGTTGGGCTGGATTGTTTCCGGAGGCGTTCCGGACGAGTCTACATCTGCACCAGCTGTGTCAGCATGCGCAATTGAGAAGATTGACGAAGGCTTGGCACGGTTCTTTGAGCTGGAATCGTGTCGCACCACCAGCACATTATCATTGGAGGAGTCAGCGTGTGAAACACACTTCGAGAGAACGACGATGCGGGACTCTAGTGGCAGATTTGTCGTTCAGTTACCCAAAAAACAGTTCATTTTCGATCGCCTAGGAGACACCCAAGCCATTGCTACTCGTCGCTTCATGGCGCTAGAGCGAAGATTGGATGCCGATCCTGCCTTGAAGCGGATGTACACCGAGTTCGTCGACGAGTACCTCCGGATGCAGCACATGCGCGAGATTTCACCTCGAGAGTTGAGCACGTTCCCGGTCCCATACTTCTTGCCGCACCATGCGGTACTTAACCCGACAGTACAACCACCAAGCTGCGCATCGTGTTTGATGCGTCATGCGCAAGCACCACTGGAGTTTCGTTGAATGACGCTCTTATGGTGGGTCCTGTTGTCCAGGAGGATCTTACCTCTATCACGCTCAGATTTCGCCTACGGTAATACGCCATGACAGCCGACATCGAGAAGATGTACAGAATGATCAAGATGCACCCTATGGATCACCCCCCCCCGACCAGAACCACATAACAAAATTATAACACATTCCTATCAGCAGCAGTTAAAAATAACTGAAGTTGATAAAATTTTGTTATCAAGACAGCTTTGTTCTCAACTTGTTATACTTCTAGTAACACATTTATAACAACACTTGTTATATTTTTGACATCGCATTTATAAGTTGGTTGCAAATAACATCCGATGTCATAAACAGTAACATAATTTGCAATAATTTTGTTATTTTGTAACATCCTTGCAACACATTTTGTTATAATTTTGATATAATTGTAACAGGGTTTGTTATATTTTAGTTTAATTTGGTGCAAATTTTGTTAGAATTTTTGTTATTTTAACTACTAATGGTACATGATTTATAACAACTGGTGATATAAAACAATCATATCAGGGGAACACATTCTGTTATAATCTTGTTTCTTCCGTCTGGTCGGGCCTCCAGTGCATTTTGTGGAGAGAAGATTTAACCAAGCCGCTTCGATTCTTCGTCCTGACAACAGTGACGTACGGTACATCATCAGCGCCGTACTTGGCAACGCGCTGCCTGAAGAAGCTGGCGGAGGATGAGAAAGCCAATTTTCCCGCCGCTACTAATACGATTATCTACGACTTTTACGTAGACGATATGCTGAAGAGCGTCGACAGCATCGAGGAAGCAGCCCAGCTTTCAAAAGACCTGGTACATGTTCTGGGAACTGCTGGCCTCACATTAAGGAAATGGAGCTCCAATTCTCGAGAACTGCTAGACCAAATCCCACCCTATCTGCGAGATGAGCGCTCGTCTTTGGACCTCGAACTCTCGAATCCCACCGTCAAGACTCTCGGAATCAAATGGGAACCTAGATCGGACATATTCCGATTCACTGTGCCTCAGTGGAACCCTGCTACTGAGTTCACCAAGAGAATCATCCTGTCCGATTTTGCGAAGCTCTTCGATCCGCTAGGCCTAGTTGGACCTAGTTTGGTTCCAGCTAAGGTATTCCTCCAGGAGCTTTGGAGATCAAAGTGTTCCTGGAACGATGTTCTGCCCGTCGAGCTTCAGAAATGGTGGAGAGACTTCCGAGAAAGTTTGGAAGGCCTTACTCATCTTCAAGTTCCTCGTTGGATCGCTTTTGGGAGCGATACGATTTCCGTGGAACTCCACATGTTCTGCGATGCATCCACGAAGGCCTATGGTGCCTGCATTTACTTGCGGTGCACCTCGTTCGATGGTACGGTCACCTCGACGCTGGTGACGGCGAAATCTCGAGTAGCTCCACTCGAAGATCTAAAGAAGAAGCGAAAGCAGGTCACCATACCCCATCTAGAACTGTCATCTGCCCTCACTGGAGTCTATTTGTTCGAGAAGGTCGTCCAAAGTATCAAAATCACTGCTCAACCGTACTTTTGGACTGATTCAACAATCGTTAAGTGCTGGATTGCTGCTCCTCCATCACGATGGAACATGTTCGTGGCCAATAGAGTGTCTGAAATTCAGCACATCACGCGAGGAGGAATTTGGAACCACATCGCGGGGCTGGAGAACCCGGCAGACGTCTTATCAAGGGGAATGACTCCTGATTTGCTGAAGGATTTCGAAATGTGGTGGCAAGGACCACCTTGGTTGCACCTAGATAAATCTTCCTGGCCGAGAACGGCTAATATAAACTCGGAGGATTTGGATCCTTTGCTACTCGAGGAAAGATCCACGGTCTCAGTTCCAGCTCATGTTTTCAATCCCAGTCCTGTTTTCAGTCTACGATCGTCTCTCCAAGATTTGGTTCGAATTGTGTCCCTCATTCGGCGATTCGTCCATAACTGCAGAAATCCTGGCGACCGTAGAGCAGGATTCTTAAGGCATGAAGAACGAATAGAAGCATTACACCAGCTGCTGAGCCTTGCGCAACAAGAAAGTTTTCCTGAAGATCTCATCACACTGCGAAGGACCTGAGAGGTTAAGCCAACCTCAAGACTGAAGCAACTAGCTCCACGTCTGGCGAACGGATTGATTCTGGTTGGCGGCCGGCTACGAAACGCCAACATTTCGGCTGGCCGGAAGCATCCGGTCATACTGGACCATCATCATCCCCTCTCAGTTCTCATCGCCGCTCACTATCACCAAAAAAACCTACATGCTGGGCAACAACTGTTAGTCGCCAGCATGCGGGAAAGGTATTGGCCGTTATCGGCTCGCACCTTGGCTCGAAAGGTCATCCATAGCTGCGTCAAATGCTTTCGGGTCCGTCCGAAGGCGCACGAGCAACTCATGGCGGACTTACCAGCAGAACGTGTTAATCCAGCTCCAGCGTTTCTGCGCGTAGGGGTGGACTACTGTGGTCCGTTCTACATCCAGTACCCCTACCGTAAGGGCGGTCCAATCAAATGCTTTGTTGCCGTGTTCGTTTGCCTTGTCGTGAAAGCCGTTCATCTGGAGGTCGTTGGAGACCTCACGACTCAAGCCTGCATCGCCGCTTTAAGAAGATTCGTCTCCCGCCGAGGTCGCCCAGAAATCATCATGTGCGATAATGCAACAAATTTTGTCGGTGCCCGCCGTGAGTTGGATGAGCTGCGGAAGTTGTTCAACCGTCAAGAATTCGTGAAGGCGGTTACAGAAGAGGCTTCCTGGGAGAACATTAACTTCAAGTTTATTCCAGCGAAGTCCCCCAACTTCGGAGGCCTTTGGGAGGCCGCCGTCAAGTCGATGAAGGAGCATTTAAAGCGGACCCTCGGCAACACAGTGCTTGTGTCGGACGAAATGGCTACCCTGGTGGCACAAATTGAAGCTAGTCTCAACTCGAGGCCAATCACACCCCTTTCGAACGATGCGGACGATCTAGAATTTTTGACTCCCGGTCACTTTTTGGTTGGAAGGCCGCTCACAGCAATACCAGAACCATCGCTGCAAGATCTCAACGAGGCAAGACTGTCAAGATGGCAGCGAGTGCAGTATTTTTTTCAACGAATTTGGAATCGTTGGTCAACGCAGTACCTGTCCAATTTGCACGCCCGCACAAAATGGACCAGGCAACGGAATAACCTGTTTATCGGGACTATGGTGCTTCTCAGCGAGGACAACGTGCCACCCCTCAAGTGGCGAATGGGTCGAGTCACAGAGATTCACCCGGGGATCGACGGTAATATCCGTGTCGTCAAGGTTCGCACGAAGGACGGCGACTTCCTTCGAGCGATCTCCAAAGTTTGTATCCTGCCAATACGGGACAACGAACCGTCGCCATCTTCGGTTCACGGGGAGGATTGATTCCTTCTTCCACGAGCGCTCTACAGCGCTGCCGAGGCCTCCAGGTCTCGGCGTTCCAGTTAAGTTTTTGTTTATCAATATATGGTCAAAAAGCTCAGAGAATGTTTCGTCCTCCATAGTCAAATTCACCCACGGCGGCCGGAGCCGCCCAACCGATTTTCCGAAGTTTGTCATCCCACTACTACGATGTCTGGTCCATCTATTTTGTCGAAATTTCGTCAATCTCAACTCAGTTCCTGTGGTCGTGCAATCAAGCTGATGCGTCAAGTATTCTGTGGGGGTTGAGGAATCCCCACACAAAGTTACGTATATTGCATGCCGTTAGTGATTTCGTGCAATCAAACACCATTTCATTTGCCCAGCAGAATACAGTCCATACATTCACCGTACCTCAAGGGTTTACCTGGCGGACGATGGCCTACACGATAAGGTCCACTATCCTCATAGAAGTCATGATGTCCGGTGTCGCTCTTGTGTCTTCATCCAGCATCCACGTTCATCCTGAAGTTGTTCCGATGCCAGGAACAGTCATCCAGCCACCAACAGAGGATAGATCAACGGAATCATCGGTGGCGCATCGGCGCCTGCGGAGGCGGACGGCCTCCGCGACCCAGGGAAGTCGTTTTTTGTTTCATTTTTACCGTTAAAAAATCGCTTCTCATCTCATTCATAGATTCGACTCGAAGGACCACCTCAACTGAGGTCGGTTGGTTTCCCATTACTTGGACGTAACAGTGGTGAGCCTCAGCGCGCACAGTACTAACGATCGATACCACACAGGCCGTGTGCCGGAAATCGCTCGCGAACGAAGGAAGAGAATTAACTACATCGGTAGCGGTTAGAGGTTCCCAAATACAGTCAACCTGGCAGCTGATCATCATCTTCAGCTACCAACAGTTTCTGCAGTGTTTACATGCACATAGTATTAATATTATTCGCTAGTTGATAAGGTGTTGGAATTGTTTTGTTTTGCGTTACGATAAGAATATTAGCTAATTTGAAATCCGGTTATTTCAAGGCGGCCGGTATGTTTGCGCCAATCGCCGATAGCCATCAGCTTATAGGACACAAATCCATTTAGCTTTGCTTCGACACATAAACCTCGACGATATCCATTACATACCACTACAGGATCACTAACTCCTTCATTAGTGTCCGAGCAGATAAACTATAGTTCTACTGTTCTTTCTAATGTAAATTATAAGTCTATCCCATACCGTATCGATCGCTTCATGGATCGAAGATAGGGCCGACCGCAGGTAGCGATCCGATGTCCAGAAAACATCGCACCCGGTCAATAGGCAATCCAAAAAATTGTATCTAATCAGTCTGCAATAAACCACACACTCGATTCGATCGTTTCCTTTCTCACACGCCGCGTATTTAATTTTTGCATGTAGTACAATTGTGAACCAGGTGATGTGCAATAAACTAGTTCAATCCGTCTAAGTGCTATGCGTTCCAAGTTAGTGCGTGAATCCGACGACTAAAGACCCAGTGATTAAGCCCAATAGTGAACACACACCACTGCAGAATTTTATCCTTATTCTAAAATATTTTTAAGTCTCCAGAGCAAGGTATGAATCCATTCCATCATTTGACGTGGGTAAATTTTCGAGACAAGGCCTGTGAAGAATCTTTCCTATCGTTGACAGCTTTAATTGCTTTTAAATGCATAGTGAAAAACAGAGTCTAAACAGTTTAAGTAATTGAAATAATAAATAACATTTCTGTTCCGTTTCCATTTACCATAAAACAGGACATGACGATTTTCACATTGGGCATTGGACCATACTGCATTTAACATTGTAAACATTTTATTTTTAGATAAAATTACTTAAAATAAATTGTAAGTCACCCAAGGAATATCTGAATATCTTGAAAACTAGATGATCAATTATCAACATCCATGGCTATTTTAATTTTTTGGGACATTTGATAAAATGGTGCAAAAATATCAAAAAACAAAAATTTATCGCGATTTGAATATTTTTTGTGGTAGGAAATATGAAACTGCCGGAAGGAAATATACTTTCTGAATCAATTAAGTGAGTTATTTTCTCAAATCACCTCAACAAAACAGTTCGAATCAGAATTCAAACCTAAATTAAGCATTCATTACCCCAGTGGCCACCAATCAAAACCATGCTGATGGTGTTTGGGTTCAACTCACAGTCTGTCCAGGATCTTTTAATAATGTAAATTTCCTTGACTTCCCTGAGTATAGAGTATCATCGTACTTGCCACACGAAATACGAATGCGAAAATGACATTTGGCTACGAAAGTTCTCAGTAAATAACCAAGAAGAAAAGGAAGGCCCACACTATGCTACTTTTTCCTGAGAAGATGCAAAACTCAATTACGAACAACTTCTCTGAAGACATAATACGTCTAATATCAACGAAAACAGAGAGAAAACCTTTTCCATGCTAATCTGTCGATTCGGACTATTGTGCATTGAGGGTAGAGCTTCTAAAGGCCAAACTCTGTAAAATTTTATTCATATCGCCAAGACAGAAACAGCCGCAAGTCATACTGTGTATATTTACTATACTTTTTCACACGGCAATTCACAATTTCAATGCTCGCCCAAAATGTATATTTTGCTCTGCGCTGTTTTTTGCAGCCTAGTAACTGGAGTTTTTCCAAACGCTCGACTCAGTCAAGTCCTCGAGAAACCTACGGCAAGCCGTTGTCAAGTATATCGCAACTTTACGACGGTCCATGTGTGATAAAGTTGAGCATTAAAGCGTCTGGTGTTCAAAGAGTTGAATTGTGATGCCAACAGCCGACACAACAGCTTAAGATGTGTAGAGGAAACGGATCCCAAAGGAGGCACATTGCTGTCTCCGAGGCTGTGCGGTTCTTCCTCTGCAGCCCTGCAGATAATGCCATAATCCTCTTGACAAGGCACAGCATCCGTTCCCGTAAGTGACGGATGCTGCTGAATGCCTACTGATATGGATAACTCGAAAGGGACAAAAAACGAAGCCCGGCAATCCGAATGGTAATTGAAACGCGTCGAATAACTGTCAGCTGGTTAGCGCTTTTATTGAGTATGGGTTTTCGATAGCAGTGAGTGTGTACCCTTAGGAGTGTAACGCGGATTTCCGGATAGCTTCGAGGCTTGCGAGAAATGGATCAATGTGAAGCATGGTTAGAGTTACTGTTGCGAATAGTGCAGGTTTCAGAACAATTCAAGCATTTCTTGTAGCAGTTCGATACAGAAGCAGCTTATAAGCTTTAATTATAATAAAAAAAACTTACAGTCAACTCTCCATAATTTGATACTGAAGGGGAGCGGAGGTTATAGAAAACAACCCTAGTGCAAATGTGATCCAGATGACCATAGAGGAATGCATGTTTTGCGGAGGTTATTCTCATGCTAAGGACGTCTGTCCTGTGAAGAAAGATACCAAAAAGTTTGCATGCGCAAATTGCGGGGGCAACGTTGAGACTCGTACTAGGCAGATGAATGGAAACGTTTTTCACACCCGGAATTTCCCAGTAAGAATCTCTAATAATTCTCTTTTTTCAGTTAACGATCGATTGCTTAAGAATTATACTTCTTTTTCTTGGCATTACGTCCTCACTGCGACAAAGCCTGCTTCTCAGCGTAGTGTTCAATGATCACTTCCACAGGCATTAACTGAGAGCTTTCTTTGCCAAAGTTGCCATTTGCACGAAGGCTCCATTGTTTGCTACGCTCATTATGTAAATATTTAAAACGGAAAGTTTGAAAAGCTAGAAAACCTGTACTCTGAAACGTGAGATATGGAATCAGTTATGTTATTTGTTAATAGCTTCACTCTTCGTTATTCAATTTTGAATTTCACAGGTGAGCAATTCCACCGAACATGACGAATTTTTTTTTAAATTTAATTTTTGTATTTTTTGAATCGCCTGAAAATTTGCATACAGATTCTTTATGACCAAAAATGCCATTTTGCACCTTCAGACCGCCATTTTGAACCTCGCATTCGATGCTTACTGACTTTAAAATGGCTTGCTCAATTTTCACCACCTAATTACAAATTTTCAATCTTGTCGCTCCCTTGCGACGCCTATGCACCTATTCGTTTCCATCATTTGCTTCTATAGACTCCCTTTAGCTTTGAGTCGCATGACCGCTATAGCCATAAAACAAAATAAAATTAAAACAATCACGGTCGATACCTTCTCCTATGTATGAAAAATTTGGCTAATAAGAAATGCAGTTCTAACAGGATCATGTGGTGACTGGCGGGAAGAGCACACATGATAGAGACAAACCATCTCTGACTGCGTGTTAATTCCCAATATCAGTCATCGATCGATAGAACCGTTCGGTTGATTGCCGTCAGTATATGAGCACATTGAAGCCTCCTGTATTTTGCCTGTGTTGGTAGCAAAGCTCAAAGCTTTGAGCCAACCCTTTTCCAGTAGAGAAGCTAGGCAAAATACAGGACGCTTCGATGCTTACTGACTTTAAAATGGCTTGCTCAATTTTCACCACCTAATTACAAATTTTCAATCTTGTCGCTCCCTTGCGACGCCTATGCACCTATTCGTTTCCATCATTTGCTTCTATAGACTCCCTTTAGCTTTGAGTCGCATGACCGCTATAGCCATAAAACAAAATAAATCTTAAATATCTTGTTTTACTATAATAACATTAATATTTACTTAAATTATATTATATTCTTTTGAGGAAATAAAGTTCCATCAAAAATGAGAATTAAAGAAAAACAGTGCATTCTATGTCTTGTTAATAAATTTAAAAAAATAATATTCTCCAAATCAATAAAGCATTGATTTTTTACATAACTTATTAAACTTTTAATTTGTTAATTTATAAATAAAACAGTTTGGACACCAATACAATATAAAATTAACATAACTATTTAAGGATTCATAAAATCTGTTTGCTTGTCAGGAGTATTATGAATTTCTTAGATATTTTTTTATTTTTTTAATATTAATGTTTTGAATGTTTGAATTTTTAACTTAAATTCTGTCTGAATTTTTAGGACAAAGAAGTTTGAGAAAAAACTGTTTGTCAAATTTGTCTATTCTTTTTAACGAAATTATTCAAAATGCTACGTCCACAAGTTGGGACCCTTCCCTCCCCCTCGTCACACATCGTCACAAATTCAAGAAGCCCCCCTTCCCCCGTAAAATGCTACGTCATTTATTGACGACCCCTTTTTGGATATGTTTTAGGGGACAACTTATGTTATTTATTGCACAATGTTTCAAAATGGAGAAATTATGGACAAAAAAATTATGATTTTTTAAAAAATTACAGATTTTGAAAAAAATTCGAAATAGAGGAAAACAATAATTTTTTATGTGATTTGAAAGTACAGAAAAATTGCAATCGAAAAGTACTTAGGTAAATTTTTTCTAGGTTGCATCAATTTCGAGATATACTCATATTTATATAAAATTTTCAAATAAAAATAGTAAAATAGGCCCTTTTCAAACATATTTCGTGTTTCTCCATTCCAGAAATATTTTATTTTGATTGAATGTATCGTAGTTGAATTGTTTATTGTTTGATCAAAACCTATATACTAAAGTATTTAAAAAAGCATGCACGGTAAAAAAAAATTTCAACGATATTTTCAAATGAAAATTTGAAGTTCATTGTTTTTAAAAACCGCAAAATTGTAAAAACATCAATTTTTGGATATGTTTTGCAGCATATTGTTTGTAATTTCTTGCACAATGCCTCAAAACGGAAAATTTTTGGATAAAAAATAAATTATTAAAAAAAAAAATAAAATGAATTTATGTTAAACGACATTTTTGGTGCGTTTTTTGAGTACAGAAAAATAACTATGTATTTTTAAATACCGTCAAACGGGGCTACTTTTGATTCCGGGGGCTACTTTGGACACTCACGTTTTAGATTTATTTGCAGCATAAATATTATTCTGAGCCATTTTGTGTCTTCAGCACTTTTATTAACCAATATATGCTCTACAATCAGGACTACTTTATTTTTGGAACAACATCAACAATAACAGGATAAACAAGAAAATATATCAAAGAATTCCGAACACATATTCACAAGGCACAAAACATTTGGTATGTAAACATTGTTTGAATTTTTCACATAGCGTGGAAAGTTGTTGGGAACATCACAAAACTATCAACTCATCATGTTCTATAGAAATTTATGATTATTTTATGTTGAAAATAATAGTTTTACACAAATAATTGATCAAAGGTCTTAATTTCACGACTTTTATTTTATTTTAAAGTGTTGATTTGTATATTTTACAACACAAAAAAAAATAACCCAAGTATTCAGAAAAGTTAATAACCATAAAACACATATATTTTAATACGTATAAATAGTAAACTCACGACATATTCCTTAAAAAAACAAATCGGTCATATTTTACATAAGTCCGCAATACAAAGCAATTCCACCCTACATCTGCTAAACATAAACTACTCTCAATCGCTACCTCAAAACTATTGAAAACCAACATACGTTTAACAAAAGTGAAATTTATAATTGTTTACGAAGAATTATCCTTGTACTTCATGCATTTTACTTCAAATAAAAATTACTTTAAGTTACAGGAATTAGAAAGATTCTTCTACATATCATTCATATATCATTAAAAAACAGAACGAATGGTAATTATTGTTAATCAGACCTTAAAAATCGTCGTATTACTTGTTAGTTACAGCATTTCTTTATATTCACTTAAACAATCAAGCACTCGTAGCTGACAGTTTCATTTAACAGTAAGTAAACTTGAAATTTCATACAGGAAATCAAAAACTATGAATAGCATGTTCTGCTGGAAAGTGTTGTATTGGTACGTGTATTTTTTCGTGCTTTATAATGTTCATAGTTATGTTTATCAACGAAAAACGCCTAAGAACATAATGATAGACGATAATCTACAGAACCAGTTGAAATTTTATGCGAAAACAACCATTTGATTGTCAAATCGTACTGCTTTTTAAAAGTATCCAAAGTAGCCCCTGTTTTGTTTTGAAGGACACATATTTTTCACTATTCAGCATTTTTTTTTATTTCTTGCTGGATTTGCTTTATATTTTGCACATTTGTTACATACATATACAACTTAAATATATGCAAAAACTATCGAAATCTATCCATAATTCTTAGAGCTAAAAATCCCCAAAGTTGAGGTGTGTGAAAATAATGTCAAAAGAAGCCCCGTTTGACGGTATGAAAAATTTCTATCGAAAAATACTCAAGTCAAATTTAGCTGAGAAATATACACGGTAAATCTAAACGTGGCATTAAAAAGGTGATGCTATCACAACGGTGTATCTTTGGTCCCCAGGGCTAAGCCCGGCTAATGGATAAAGCCCTCTCATCGCGGCAAAATCGTACAACCATGGAGAAGGAGTTTGTATGTTTTTTGTTCTTTTTTTATATATATATACCGCAATTTTATTTCTTAATTATATCAACTACTTTCTTGTTATCTTCTCAGCTCGAAAATTGTCTAACTTCAATTTGTGTTTCAGAGATAGGGATAAACGAGTGATATTTCTGAGTGCCTTGAACTGTTTTTGCATTTGAAAATAGTTGGTTAAGTTCTTGTGCAATGATATCACATTCCTCAGTAGTTGAACAACAAAAGAAGATTTGTGTCAGCTGCTCTTCTTTCCGATTTTGAGCCCAATCATATAGTTCCTTAGCATTTTTTATCGGATGTTCACGTTCTTTGGCAAGACTGGCTGTGGTAGCCATACGTTTTAGTGTCCCTCCTATGGCATCGCATGGCCCTTTTCCATGTGATGTTGCAAAAAAAATGCCATTCAACTTCTATATCATCTTTGATTTTAAATTGCCAAAGAGTTGAAAAGTTCTTCCTATTTTTATACTGTGATGCAGCTCCGTCAGACATAAAATATATCTTGTTGACAGTTAATTTGTGATCCAATCGCAAAAAATCTATCATTTTAGATATAGAATAGATTTTTAGAATAAGTTGACAGATACAGAATCGTGGCGCAAATCTTCTGAAATTACAACAAAACTTAAATGATTGACTTTGCCATCTTGACGATAATATATTACAAACGGATGCAAAGTAGCTTGCTGAGCATTCCAATGATGGCTTTGAACTTCATCTTAAAGAATAAATGTGTAGTTTTCCGAAAAATCACAAATTACCACAAATTCACCTTTTATCAAATTGTTTTTTATGTTATTTAAAAATGTAGCTGCTCTTTTTTGATGAAATCATGAGGTATTTTACGAGTAAAATATGATACAAATTCATCAGGCTGCTTTAAAAAAGTTTCAATATCACACCTGTCGGTTGTGACCCACTGTTCAAATTGTAATTCGTCAATGCCATTCTCTTCGATTTCTGATAACAAGCTTAGTTCAAAGGTAGTAGAATCTGAACATTTTTCACAACAACGTAAGGTGCAATCCACTGTTTTTGTTTCACATAAGAAACTAACAGTAAAAAAATTTAAATCATGCAGTAAATTATATTTCTTTAAACTATGGATTATCAAATTAACATTTTCGTGAATAGTACATACGTACTGTTCCTTTTAATTCTACTATTGTATCCTTCGACAGATACGCGTATTTCAACAAGAACTGTAAAGCCGTCTTCAGTGTTGTGTATTTGACTTGACTTGGTTGGTGTTGTTGAAATCAAAATAAAATTTTCCGGAATGGAGAAACACGAAATATGTTTGAAAAAGGCCTATTTTTCTTTTTTTATTTGAAAATTTTATATAAGTATGAGTATATCTCGAAATTGATGCAACCTAGAAAAAATTTACTTAAGTACTCTTCCAATGCATTTTCTGTACTATCAAATAAACACATAAAAAAATATTGTTTTCCTTTATTTCGATTTTTTTCAAAATTTCTAATATTTTATAAAATTATAACTTTTTTGTCCAAAATTCTTCCATTATGAAACATTGTGCAATAAATCACATAAGTTGTCCCCTAAAACATGTTCAAAAATAATGAAAATCACAGATGCATTTTCATAGAAAATCGATTTTAATTTCTTTTATTAAAAAAAATCTGTCATTATTTTTTACCGTGCATATTTTTTTCCAAATAGTCCTAAACAATACCTACAACAACCGCAAAATATATCCAAAAAATAAAAACATCAATTTTGCGGTTTTTAAGAACTATTAGCTTCACATTTTCATTTGAAAACATCGTTTATATTTTTTACCGTGCACTCTTTTTTCCATATTTAAGCATAAATGTTTTGATCAAACGATAAACGATTTAGCTATGATTCGCTCAATCAAAAAATTTTTTTTCTGGAATGGAGAAACACAAAATATGCTTGAAAAGGGCCTATTTTTCTTTTTTTATTTGAAAATTTTATATAAATATGAGTATATCTCGAAATTGATGCAACCTAGAAAAATTTTACCTAAGTACTTTTCGATTGCAATTTTTCTGTACTTTCAAATTATCACATGGAAAATTATTGTTTTCCTCTATTTCGATTTTTTTTCAAAATCTGTAATTTTTTAAAAAATCATAACTTTTTTGTCCATAATTCCTCCATTTTGAAATATTGTGCAATAAATCACATAAGTTGTCCCCTAAAACATATCCAAAAATAAAAAAAATCGAGACTGCGTTTCTGGAGAAAATCGATTTTAAAATTTTGTTTTTGAAATAAAAAATAATCTATAACTTTTTTTTACCGTGCATATTTTTCTCCATATAGTCCTAAATAATACCTACAACTTTGTAGAAGATCTCAAAGCGATCGGACAAACCGTTTTCAAGTTACAGTTTTTTAAAGATTTGCCATGCATTTTCCGATACGCCCTTCTCAAAAATAAGGCGAGGTTCAAAATGGAGGTCTGAAAGTGCATAACGGCATTTTTGGTCATAAAGAATCTGTATGCAAATTTTCAAACGATTCAAAAAATACAAAAATAATCGGGTTTGCGAAACGGCGTGGAACCGCTCAGGTTCTAATGAATCTGGGTCAACTTATCTTCTCAATGTTTCTCTGGCCTTGATAAGGTCCTGAACCGAAACGCAAATCGGGCGATTAAATTAACGTACTGAATAAGACAGTGATTCAGATGCAGTCAATAAATTTCGAACATTTACTTCACCCATCCTAACGATCCTGCCAGTGAAATTAAAAATTCTTGTTTTTCCAGTGATCCGTGAACTTGCTACACATTTCTTTCGGTTATAAATCTTTCGCTTTCGCTACGCTTTTGATGCTTCCATCGCGACTTACTTTCAGAAAGAATAACTTTAGCGAGTTACTCCTCCCATTGCGATTCGAACACGAGAAAATATAATTCAGCTTGAACCAACTGCATTCACTACACACCATCACGGGAAACTCCTTCTAGAATGATCAAACGTGCGAGGCATACAGAACACGGATGGATATCTAGCTTGCACTCAGCAAGCCCAGGAAGAATATCAAAGTTAGTTTAACAAGTAACCGCCAGGAAAATTAAAACTTTCCCTCTCGATCTGATTCGCTCTAAGTTTCGCTACCTTACCAGTTGAATCTACTCGACCATTCACTGGAAGTTGGGTTCGTTTAAGGCAATATCTAATCAGGTTTCTAGAGTAATATATGACAGTGGCTCTCAGTGCCTATTGAACAGCGGGCGAGTTCCATCGAGAATATAAAGCCAAGAACGTTGAAAACATCAAACCACTGCTCTTACCGACAGGACTCATCCCATTTCCCTTATCATACATTTCCGCCCAATGAAGTTTTTTTTTTCATTGCACTCGTTACATTGGAAACCGAGCTTGCACAGTGAAATGAAACCGTGTGGGAGGGAAAAGTTCCACCGCCCTGTGAACGATTGAATCATACTTTTGTCGAAGAGAAAGCATAGAAAAGAATTATATTGAACCGGTCAATAATCCTCGGACTAACTTCTGAAAGCTGCTTAAGACATCGTACCGGATATTTGTACATGATTAATTATGGCAATTACCGATCCTGGCAAGGCACTTTTTAATTCTATAATTATCTCGTAGCTCGGAAGTATGGATCCCACATTTCCTACGAGGTAGGATTTTTCCGTTATCCTATTTGTACCCAATTTGCGCCGCATCGATAGTGGCGGGAGAAGCAATCCTAAAAGATCCTAATTAAAAAAAATGTGACAGGATTATATTCGCAGAAACTTTTGAATGAACTAATTGTATTAATTAGAGTAATTTGATTTAATTATTCAATTTTATTACTACTTTGACCATATCATTGAAATCGAAATCAGAGGATATCAATTTCACTTTTCGATTTTTGATGTCAATATCATATTAAAATTTTCAAAATTCCAATTTATTTAATTTCAGATTTCAATTTGAGGTTTTCAGATTTTTAATTCGGGTTTCGAATAATGATTTATGTTTCAGATACTGTATCAGATTTTGCTTTCAGATTTCTGAATTTCAAATTCAAAATTCGATTTTAGTTTCCGATTTTGATTTCAGATTTCAATTACAGGATTTGAATTCAGATTAAAAATTACAAAACATTTCAAATTTCAGTATCAGATTAAGAATTAAGATCTTACATTATTGGGGTTTCTGATTTCTGCTTTTTGATTTCTGCCTTCTGACTTCTGACTTGTAACTTGTGACTTCTGACTTGAAACTTGTAACTTCAGACTTCTGATTTCTGATTTCTGCCTTTTGATTTTTGACTTCTGACTTTTGACGTCTGCCTTCTACCTCCTGACTTCTTTCGACTTCTGACTTATTACTTCTGCCTCTTGAATTCTATCTTATGCTTTCTGCCTTTTGACTTCTGCCTTCTGACTTCTGACTTTTGACTTTTAGCTTTTGACTTCTGACTTCTGATTTCTGACTTTTGCTTTTTGCCTTCTGTCTTCTGCCGGCTTCCTTTCTGTCTTCTGATGTATGACTTCTAACTTCTGTCTACAGACTTCTGACTTCTGTCGTCTGCCTTCTGCCAACTACCTTCTGATATATGACTTCTAACTTCTGAGTTCTGATTTCTGACTTCTGACTTCTTGCTTTTGACTTCTAACTTCTGACTTCTGACTTCTTGGTTCTTACTTCGACATCTGACTTTCGACTTCTGACTTCCGCCTTCTGCCAACTGCCTTCTGATATCTGACTTCTAACTTCTGACTTCTGACTTCTGAATTCTGACTTCTAACTTCTGACTTCTAACTTCTGACTTCTGACTTCTGCCTTATGCCTTCTGCCTTCTGCCTTCTGCCATCTCCCTTTCTGCCTTTTTGCCTTCTGTCAACTACCTTCTGATATCTGACTTCTAACTTCAGACTTCTGACTTCTGACTTCTAACTTCTGACTTCTGACTTCTGACTTCTGACTTCTTACTTTTTACTTCGACATCTGACTCCCGACTTTTGACTTCTGACTTCGTGTTTCTGACTTCTGGCTTCTAACTTCTGACTTTTAACTTCTGCTTTCTGCCTTTTGATTACTGCCCTCTGCCTTCTGCCTTCCGACTTCTCCCTTCTAACTTCTGACTTCTGACTTATGACTTAGGACTTCTGATTTCGGTTTTTTGACTTCGTACCTCGGACTTCCTGTTTTTGCCTTCTGCCTACAGACTATGTCATTTGACTTCTGACTTCTGCCTCCTAAATTCTTTCTTTCTTTTGACTCCTGACTTCTAACTTCTGACATCTGACTTCATCCTTTTGCCTTCTGCCTTCTTTCTTCTGCCTTCTGACTTTCGACTTTCGACTTTCGACTTCCGACTTCTGACTTCTGCCTTCTGTTTTCTTTCTTCTACATTCTGTGTTCTGACTTTCGACTTTCAACTTCTGACTTCTGACTTTGGCTTTCTGCCTTTTTACTTTCTGCCTTCTGCCTCCTGACTTCTAATTACTGATTTTGGACTTTTATCTTCTGCCTTCTGACTTCTGACTGCTGACTTCTGACTTCTGCCTTCTGCCTTCTGCCATCTGCCTTCTGCCATCTGACTTCTGCCATCTGCCATCAGCCATCTGCCTTCTGCCTTCTGCCAACTGCCTTCTGATATCTGACTTCTAACTTCTAACATCTGACTTCTAACTTCTGACTTCTGACTTCTTACTTTTTACTTCGACATCTGACTCCCAACTTTTGACTTCTGACTTCTGCTTTCTGCCTTCTGCTTACTGTCTTCTGACATCTGACTTCTAACTTCTGCCTTCTGCCTTCTGCCAACTGCCTTCTGATATCTGACTTCTAACTTCAGACTTCTAACTTCTGACTTCTGACTTCTTACTTTTTACTTCGACATCTGACTCCCGATTTTTGACTTCTGACTTCGTGTTTCTGATTTCTGACTTCTGCCTTCTGCTTTCTGCCTTCTGCTTACTGTCTTCTGACATCTGACATCTGCCTTCTGCCTTCTGATATCTGACTTCTAACTTCTAACTTCTGACTTCTAACTTCTGACTTCTAACTTCTGACTTCTAACTTCTAACTTCTGATTTCTGACTTCTTACTTCTTACTTCGACATCTGACTTTCGACTTTTGACTTTTGACTTCTTGTTTCTGATTTCTGACTTCTGACTTCTGATTTCTTCCTTCTGCTTTCTGCCTTCTGTTTACTGTTTTCTTACATCTGACTTCTAACTTTTGCCTTCTGCATTCTGCCTTCTGATATCTGACTTCTAACTTCTTTCTAACTTCTGACTTCTGACTTCTGACTTCTAACTTCTGACTTCTGACTTCTAACTTCTGACTTCTGACTTCTTAGTTCTTACTTCGACATCTGACTTTCGACTTCTGACTTCTGCCTTCTGCCAACTGCCTTCTGATATCTGACTCCTAATTTCTGACTTCTGACTTCTAGCTTCTAACTTCTGACTTCTATCTTCTGACTACTAACTTCTGACTTCTGACTTCTAACTTCTGCCTTCTGACTTCTGACTTCTGCCTTCTGCCATCTGCCATCTGCCTTCTGCCATCTCCTTTCTGCCTTTTTGCCATCTGCCTTCTGCCAACTGCCTTCTGATATCTGACTTCTGACTTCTAACTTCTGACTTCTGACTTCTTACTTTTTACTTCAACATCTGACTCACGACTTTTGACTTCTGACTTCGTGTTTCTGATTTCTGACTTCTGCCTTCTGCTTTCTGCCTTCTGCTTACTGTCTTCTGACATCTGACATCTGCCTTCTGCCTTCTGATATCTGACTTCTAACTTCTAACTTCTGACTTCTAACTTCTGATTTCTGACTTCTTACTTCTTACTGCGACATCTGACTTTCGACTTTTGACTTTTGACTTCTTGTTTCTGATTTCTGACTTCTGACTTCTGATTTCTGATTTCTTCCTTCTGCTTTCTGCCTTCTGCTTTTTGCCTTCTGCTTACTGTCTTCTGACATCTGACTTCTAACTTCTGCCTTCTGCCTTCTTATTTCTGACTTCGGACTTCTGACTTCTTACTTCTAACTGATGGCTTCTGACTTCTTACTTCGGCATCTGACTTCCCAGACAACCAAAATGTACGTATAACGAAATCACCTGGAGGCTTTGTATGTGCAAAATTTCACTTATAAGATGTCGTGAAAAGGCCTTCTACGTACAAAAGTGGAGGCGATATGCGTGCGTACATTATGTGATGAATAATAACATACAATGCGAGTATATACATTTTCTACCGAACTAACCTGTGATCTTATCCGACTTAATTAATGATAACAAATGTTGATTTGACAGCTGCTACGGAGTGATCCGATTTTGTTTGTACGAGTATACGAGACGAAACAAAATGTACAAGTGAACTCAGAAAAGAAGCGTTTTATGCGAGGAAGGTAATCAATCTGACGAGTTTGTCCACGGTGTTTTGCGGGTTTGATGTAATTGGTATGAATAAACGAGTTGTAACGTGAACTTTCATGCGATTTCTGGTTGTCTGGGTTCTGATTTTCGATATCCGATTTCCAATTTCAGATTTTAGATTTCAGATTCCAGATTTCGAATTTTAGATTCTAGCTTTCTGCCTTTCGGACTTCTAACTTCTGCTTTCTGTCTTATGACTTTTGCCTTCTGCATTTAGCTCTCTGACTTCTAACTTCTGCCTTCTGCCCTTCGACTTCGAATTTCTGACTTCTGACTATCGATCTCAAATTGCTCAGATTTTCTGATTTCTGATTTCCGATTTGCTCAGATCGCTCAGATTGTTCTGATTGCTCTGATCGCTCAGATTGTTCTGATTGCTCTGATTGCTCAGATTGCTGAGATTGCTCAGATTGCTGAGATTGCTCAGATTGCTGAGATTGCTCAGATTGGCTCAGATTGCTCAGATTGCTCAGATTGCTCAGATTGCTCAGATTGCTCAGATTGCTCAGATTGCTCAGATTGCTCAATTGCTCAGATTGCTCAGATGCTCAGATTGCTCAGATTGCTCAGATTGCTCAGATTGGCTCAGATTGCTCAGATTGCTCAGATTGCTCAGATTGGCTCAGATTGCTCAGATTGCTCAGATTGCTCAGATTGCTCAGATTGCTCAGATTGCTCAGATTGCTCAGATTGCTCAGATTGCTCAGATTGCTCAGATCAGATTGCTCAGATTGCTCAGATTGCTCAGATTGCTCAGATTGCTCAGATTGCTCAGATTGCTCAGATTGCTCAGATTGCTCAGATTGCTCAGATTGCTCAGATTGCTCAGATTGCTCAGATTGCTCAGATTGCTCAGATTGCTCAGATTGCTCAGATTGCTCAGATTGCTCAGATTGCTCAGATTGCTCAGATTGCTCAGATTGCTCAGATTGCTCAGATTGCTCAGATTGCTCAGATTGCTCAGATTGCTCAGATTGCTCAGATTGCTCAGATTGCTCAGATTGCTCAGATTGCTCAGATTGCTCAGATTGCTCAGATTGCTCAGATTGCTCAGATTGCTCAGATTGCTCAGATTGCTCAGATTGCTCAGATTGCTCAGATTGCTCAGATTGCTCAGATTGCTCAGATTGCTCAGATTGCTCAGATTGCTCAGATTGCTCAGATTGCTCAGATTGCTCAGATTGCTCAGATTGCTCAGATTGCTCAGATTGCTCAGATTGCTCAGATTGCTCAGATTGCTCAGATTGCTCAGATTGCTCAGATTGCTCAGATTGCTCAGATTGCTCAGATTGCTCAGATTGCTCAGATTGCTCAGATTGCTCAGATTGCTCAGATTGCTCAGATTGCTCAGATTGCTCAGATTGCTCAGATTGCTCAGATTGCTCAGATTGCTTCTGATTTCTGATTTCTGATTTCTGATTTCTGATTTCTGATTTCTGATTTCTGATTCTGATTTCTGATTTCTGATTTCTGATTTCTGATTTCTGATTTCTGATTTCTGATTTCTGATTTCTGATTTCTGATTTCTGATTTCTGATTTCTGATTTCTGATTTTCTGATTTCTGATTTCTGATTTCTGATTTCTGATTTCTGAATTTCTGATTTCTGATTTCTGATTTCTGATTTCTGATTTCTGATTTCTGATTTCTGATTTCTGATTTCTGATTTCTGATTTCTGATTTCTGATTTCTGATTTCTGATTTCTGATTTCTGATTTCTGATTTCTGATTTCTGATTTCTGATTTCTGATTTCTGATTTCTGATTTCTGATTTCTGATTTCTGATTTCTGATTTCTGATTTCTGATTTCTGATTTCTGATTTCTGATTTCTGATTTCTGATTTCTGATTTCTGATTTCTGATTTCTGATTTCTGATTTCTGATTTCTGATTTCTGATTTCTGATTTCTGATTTCTGATTTCTGATTTCTGATTTCTGATTTCTGATTTCTGATTTCTGATTTCTGATTTCTGATTTCTGATTTCTGATTTCTGATTTTCTGATTTCTGATTTCTGATTTCTGATTTCTGATTTCTGATTTCTGATTTCTGATTTCTGATTTCTGATTTCTGATTTCTGATTTCTGATTTCTGATTTCTGATTTCTGATTTCTGATTTCTGATTTCTGATTTCTGATTTCTGATTTCTGATTTCTGATTTCTGATTTCTGATTTCTGATTTCTGATTTCTGATTTCTGATTTCTGATTTCTGATTTCTGATTTCTGATTTCTGATTTCTGATTTCTGATTTCTGATTTCTGATTTCTGATTTCTGATTTCTGATTTCTGATTTCTGATTTCTGATTTCTGATTTCTGATTTCTGATTTCTGATTTCTGATTTCTGATTTCTGATTTCTGATTTCTGATTCTGATTTCTGATTTCTGATTTCTGATTTCTGATTTCTGATTTCTGATTTCTGATTTCTGATTTCTGATTTCTGATTTCTGATTTCTGATTTCTGATTTCTGATTTCTGATTTCTGATTTCTGATTTCTGATTTCTGATTTCTGATTTCTGATTTCTGATTTCTGATTTCTGATTTCTGATTTCTGATTTCTGATTTCTGATTTCTGATTTCTGATTTCTGATTTCTGATTTCTGATTTCTGATTTCTGATTTCTGATTTCTGATTTCTGATTTCTGATTTCTGATTTCTGATTTCTGATTTCTGATTTCTGATTTCTGATTTCTGATTTCTGATTTCTGATTTCTGATTTCTGATTCTGATTTCTGATTTCTGATTTCTGATTTCTGATTTCTGATTTCTGATTTCTGATTTCTGATTTCTGATTTCTGATTTTCTGATTTCTGATTTCTGATTTCTGATTTCTGATTTCTGATTTCTGATTTCTGATTTCTGATTTCTGATTTCTGATTTCTGATTTCTGATTTCTGATTTCTGATTTCTGATTTCTGATTTCTGATTTCTGATTTCTGATTTCTGATTTCTGATTTCTGATTTCTGATTTCTGATTTCTGATTTCTGATTTCTGATTTCTGATTTCTGATTTCTGATTTCTGATTTCTGATTTCTGATTTCTGATTTCTGATTTCTGATTTCTGATTTCTGATTTCTGATTTCTGATTTCTGATTTCTGATTTCTGATTTCTGATTTCTGATTTCTGATTTCTGATTTCTGATTTCTGATTTCTGATTTCTGATTTTCTGATTTCTGATTCTGATTTCTGATTTCTGATTTCTGATTTCTGATTTCTGATTTCTGATTTCTGATTTCTGATTTCTGATTTCTGATTTCTGATTTCTGATTTCGATTTCTGATTCTGATTTCTGATTTCTGATTTCTGATTTCTGATTTCTGATTTCTGATTTCTGATTTCTGATTTCTGATTTCTGATTTTGATTTCTGATTTCTGATTTCTGATTTCTGATTTTCTGATTTCTGATTCTGATTTCTGATTTCTGATTTCTGATTTCTGATTTCTGATTTCTGATTTCTGATTTCTGATTTCTGATTTCTAAATTCTGAAAAAAGGTGCTTCAAAGAACATTTGAAATATCGTCCGGCAAAATATGACATTGTCGAATTCTAAAAACTATTAACTGATGATGAACGCTGCAATGGCCCACAAATCTCACCATTAAGCAGCGTTGTGGTCATTTAAATTCCAGGAACCCAGCGTCAGCGAAATTGAACCACTCCCTGGAAGGCACCCATCAGGATATTTGTATTCCGCTTTACAACGTAACACAATTTCCTCGGTATAACATCATATTTATCAATTCTCACCCGGTCCGGAATGGCCACCGACCGTTGGGTGCCGAATAGTTTATTCTCCTTCACCATCCATCCATCCATCTTCCCGATCACAAGAGCATAACAAAATTGTAACAACTGGGGTTATATATTTCAAAATAGATTTGTGTAGACTATGTTGTAATAAAATATGATAAGGTGATAAAATCATAAAAATTAAAATACAGTATTCACTGACTAAAACTGAATAATTAAATTATTATTATTAAACTTTGGGTAAAAACTAATTTTTGTAAATTTACACTTTTTCTTGATTCATTTGTTAGAATGATATTCTATTTTTAGAATATCATTATAGTATACAAATTTGACGTTTGAAAAACCTGCCTAGGACGGGAGTTGAACTCACATGTTTGACTCTTTGACAGTCGCCTCCATCAATAAGGTTATCAACGGACATGCGTAAAAACTGATATAATCGAAGTATATATGAGCTGATACCGACCTGATATGTCTATCGCATGTCGGGTCCGAGTGGGGTCAAATTTTACCTGATGTCGGATCAATACCATCTTGACATCGGGTTAAGGTCGGGTCAGTGTTAGACAGGTTTTTGGATCGATGTCGAGCCAACGTCTTATGTCGACTATATCTGTAAATCACAGGATCACTGGATTCTTGGATTGAAAACAAATTATAACTTTTTTTTTTGTTATTAATATGATATTATGCTAAAATGTTGGCAAAATTCGTTTCATCAACATATCTGAACAAAACAAACTTTTACATATATATCAACCGTAGATATAACTAACGGTTGATAAAATTGTGTTACATTTTGTTATTCCTTCCTGATCGAGACCCTCTTCCAGACTGGCCAAAGCGGGACCATGATGGCGGTTGATATTAATGTTGTGTGAAGATTGTAATTCGCCGCCGTCGCCACCGGATGGCTGGAAGTCATTCCCGGGAAATTCGCTGGAAATGAACCGAGACGGCGAATGAGGTAATAATACCATCACTGGCTGCCGTCTCAGCGAAGATACATTACTCGGAATATTCAATTACTGGACTGGATGCGATGGTGACTGGAGGCGCCCTCTAAGCAGTCAACCGTAGGATGGGAACGGAATTTAATAAGCTTTACCGAGATGATTAAAGTTTACTGTTGATCTTTTCCAATCTAGTTAATCAAAAAGCAATCCTACAGAGCACAGCTTATTCCGTTCTATTGAGTTATTTGTACGTAGTTTGTTTATGAGGATAATCCTTGAAAGTTTTCCTAACAACAGTAGCATCACCATAGATGCATTGTCACCGAAGGTATTACAACATGCACATCTACGGGATTATCGAGAAAACTTTCTACCGGGAAGACCAGATTAATTTCGAATTCAATCCGCTTAGTCAAACAATAATTTCGAAAAGAGAGGGTTTAAATTCCACGTAGAATGTTTGCTTTTGGGTGTTTGTTCACCCACTCAACCGGCTCATTCGAATTCACAGGCTGACCCGACCATGGAAATTGCTTCTACGTGTTCGATTTGGACCGAGAACAAAACTGGAGAGATAGAGGAAAAACTCCAGTTTTTTGCAATCAATAATTCAACCGATAACAGAAAGGATAAGAATGCGCTGATCTGTGAACTGATATAGGCACGTCTATAGAAGCAATCTTCGATTTCTTGGCATCACGTTTTCAGTTGGACAGAGCATGCTTCTTAGTTTGATATTCAATAATCACATCGAGTCGTTTTTGGATATAACATAGGAAATTACTTAAGAAACTCATGCAGCATTGCAGAAGAAGAAGAACTAAATATTATAGATGCTTATCAAAGAAGCAGACTTTGTTCCCGTCAGGATATAATGTCAGAAAGAAAATGAATATAAATGGAATCTTCTCAAAGAGATATAACTACAAATATTTATAGAAATTCCAATAATTGATAATTTCATAGTAGAACGAAGCTACTTGTAAATTTATTCAGAAATCTTCCCAATTCTGCGAAAACTACCTCAAGAAATACAAGTTGAATTGCTAAAAGCGTATAATCTGTGATAGGCATATCAATATCTCACAGACAAAACATCCATTAGTATTCATCGGTTCTCATTTCTGAAGATCTAAAACGGATATAACATATTTCCAACATCACCCCGCTTTCACTTCCTCTCCAAACATCACGTGGAAACACCTAATTCCGAAGAATTGAAAAAGCCTCAAATCTGTGCTGATGATGATGGGCTTCCGATGCAAATCAAACCGATGGAAATCACTTTTTCTCATCTGCCATCGTAAGCCCCATCCCGCCTATCAATTCCGAAAAATTTATTCGATCCAACCCCAAAATCTCGTTAGCTGCTCAATCGGATACGCGCTCGACGTCATCGGCACTTTGGCAACAGAAGCGGCGGCGGAGTCAATATTTGCCATTTGCTGTGCTGCCAATTTTGGCACCGAGGCATGGCCAAGCCCGATTCCTGTCTTGTGAACCAACCCACAGTGGGGAAAGTGGACCTGAAACGGCCCCTAATTTATATGGCTGACATAGAAAACCTCCATGTTCCATGAAAAAATAGTCAAAGAATCGAATGGTGATAATTTAAATCACCATTTTGTAATATTTTGCTCTAATAAATACTATTTTTCTGGATTAACGAACAGTTGTAACTAATTTCGGCTAACTAAGTATAAGGGTGTAGACCGAGATGGCTATTAAGAATCAGTATTTTCCCAGATAGCCGTAGCGGTAAACGCGCAGCTTTTCAGCAAGACCAAGCTGAGGGTCGTGGGTTCGAATCCCACAGGCCGAGGATCTATTCGGGTTGGAAATTTTCTCGGCTTTCCAGGGCATAGAGTATCTTTGTACCTGCCACACGATATACACATGCAAAAATGGTCAATCGGCAAAAAAAACTCTCAGTTAATAACTGTGGAAGTGCTCATAAGAACATTAAGCTGAGAAGCACGATGACTGGAAGAGCCCATTTTGCCCTATTTTGCTTTATAGTGTTATTTTGTTAAAATAACGAACAGTTGTAAGGGATGACGGCTAGTTAAGTACCTATACCTTTCCTGATGTAGAACTATCTGGGTAATAAAGATGTAGCACATTTTATTCAATTGCAAATTTGGTGATTTAGAGACCTTTTCTTTCGTTTTGCCATAAAAAATTCAATTATTTTTTTATTTTGGGGGATTCATAATGAACACATAAGGTGAGATGGACACCCCTTTATTCTTTGAAAATATGCATATGTCATCAACATGTTTTAAGCTGTAGTAAAGCTATATTAAAAGCTTACGTTTTGCTTCAATTGTCCTTTGAAATTTGATTCTAACTTTTTCTCAGCTTCAAATTGCGTCATATTGTTGAGCAATGTAACATACATAGAGCAGTTTTTTCTTACTAATGTGATTTTGAGGGGGAGCCCTCTTACATTTCAGAGAGATTGATACTCTTTAATAATACGATTACTAACTTGTGAACTATGGGACCCAGATAGCCGTAGCGGTGAACGCGCAGCTATTCAGCAAGACCAAGCTGAGGGTCGTGGGTTCGAATCCCACCGGTCGAGGATCTTTTCGGGTTGGAAATTTTCTCGACTTCCTAGGGCATAGAGTATATTCGTACCTGCCACACGATATACACATGCAAAAATGGTCATTGGCATAGAAAGCTCTCAGTAAATAACTGTGGAAGTGCTCATAAGAACACTGAGAAGCAGGCTCTGTTCCAGTGGGGACGTAATGCCAGAAAAGAAGAAGAAGAACTTGTGAACTAGTTAAGGTTAACTGTAAACAATTGCTATTTTATGGTCTTAAAATAAGCATTAGCTTAATGTGTTCATTAAACCCTTAATTCCTCTAAGGCCTTTAAGTGCGTCACATAATTTCAATCAATCCAGGAGTCCTCTTTTCACTTTTCACAAAAAATGAAAACTAATACTGTATCGCGAGTTTCCAAATGCCTACCATAGCATACCTTGCGGGATTTTGAACTAACCTCCCGTTTTATTCAAAAACTGTTTTCATGCTGAAAAAGCGATCGATTTTTCGAAAATTTTGGAAAATCATTCCGATATTTTCGGAGCTACCGAGTGTTGAAATTGAAATAATCTTTATGGTAAAAAAAAACCGTCATCTCATAACGCCATATACAAGATATGGGTTTATAAATGTATAACACATGATGTGTTCATTTATTTGCCTGGATTTATGCAACATAAAAAAAAACTTAGAAGAACAAAAATAATAGCAGCCGCGATGTGAACAGATTGAATATGTAACATATACCGAAGCAAAAACATAATGTTAAGAGATGCATCAATAATAAAAGCTTTATATTAGAAAAGTTTATTACAATTGACTTAAATGTACTAAAGTCACCTGAATATCATTCCAAGATTTGTGATGCATATTTCTACTACACTGACATTGAACACACCATACTTTAGTTTCTATTAAATGTGTATGCAGATGAAAAACATTTATATATAGAGGTTTGAATCAATATGCCAAGTACATTGCATAATTTGAATGCCTTTAATTTTGAAATTCACAAAACGACTTTTTTCAAAATCATTTACCGATGATTTTTTTTAATTTCATTTTTTTTTCCAAATTATATTTTAAATTAATTTAGCTTGATGAAATTTAAGTTGTTTATACTGTTGTACATCAACAGAATTTTCAGAATTCAGCCTCTTCCCGCCAAGACTTTTCTCAAAGTTTTGAATGCCTTGAGAGATGCCTAAAATTAAAAGTAGTCTGTTCCGCAAGCATTACCTCATTAAATGCTACTTTGCTAAATTATTCATAAGTTGAATCTCTACTTGATAGTTAAGGCACTTAACTTGAAATTTACATTTTCCCTTCTTTAAGCATATTTTTTTTTTCTTGAGAAGGTGCATTTTCTTTCAAGTTACCCTTCTCGTTATCTTTATTTCTTATCCAAAAACTAGACAGCCTTTTCTATAAATGAGAATTTTTCTTGTTTTAGATCCTTATGATTTCCATCATGGCAAGAACTTTGGAGTCAATTATTAGGACTACTTGTCTACAACTCATATAAGGGTACCGACCCATTTTGAAGAGCACCGGTTCTACGGTATTGTAACTCTCAGTACCGGTATCGTATCGTCATTTATGAACGTATCGTCATTTATGAACGCAACATTTCCAAAGCATGAATTGCGCTTCTGCTTCTTATATTCATGAGCTGTGAGATTTTTGCGAAAATTGCGGTTACTTCATGCGTAAATTAGTCAATTTTTCGAAACAACGATTTCAATAGTTAAGGATGACACTACCGAAGATTCATGTCTCATATAAGTTCTGCAAGCGATATGAGCAAGGAAAATGCGGTTAATACTAAAAATGGCATCTCTGGAAATGATTCTGTTGTCAAAATTTTCATAGGAATAATCAATTAGGCAACATTAACGAATTACTGTAGAATGTAGAATTTCCTTAGGAAATTGCCTACCTTTAGGCGTATTCCGCGTTTCGAGGTGTTTTTAATATTGAAATAACTCAAAAAGTAAATGACTTGTAAGCGTTTGGCCTTCATATTCGGCTTCAGAAGCCATGATTTAAGTAAGTAACGACATTTTGAATATTACATAGGTGATCAATGTTACCCCATATCAGCTAAATAAAAAAAATCACCTATAGGGTCGGTGTTCCCTTAGTGGACGGTTCCCTATAGTCGCACTAGTGGCTTTTCACGGCCGTTTCGCTGGTAATCGTAGCAAAATAATTTTTGACATGAAGATCAGTAGCTATTTATCTAAGTACCATTGACACACAGCTCGATTTTGTTCAAAAAATGATCGAAATAATTAGTTTTGCTTAAAATTTTAGCTCCCTTGCACCTATAGTTAACCTATTGTTCCTATAGTAGCACTACTAAGAGAAACTATTTTGTTATTAAACAAAATAGTTGATAAATTAGGAACTTTTTTACATCAATCGAACGCTTTTGATCCACACTTCAAAGGAAAAGTATAAAAGTTTTGTAAAAATACAGTTTTGATTTGTGTTTTGCCTATTCCGTGAGGCTAGTGCTACTATAGGAACAGAAATTAGGAATAGTGCTACTATAGGCACATGTGTTCCTATAGTGGCACAAGCGATAATAAATACAAAAACATGAATTTTCTTATGTTTCATAATTTTTCCACTAAGCCAAGATAAAAAGCTTTCAGATGATCTAAAAATAATTCCACAGGCTTTATTTTTCGATTTTATACGAATATTTGTTCTTAGCTATGCGGATATTGGTACATCGACCCTAACATTTTATTAAACATGCTTAATTCTTTCAAAAAGCAAAATACAGTATATAGTCACAAGCTTTGGGTGGCAGTACTTGTTTTAAAAAATATAATACTTGCAACATTTGCATTTTCAAATGAAATATTCAAGAAATTTCCAAAAAACTGATCAATGTTCCCCCGGATTACGGTACTGGTAAAATACCGGTATCGTAAGTTATATTTGCAATGAATATAAAGCATACAGATTTCACGACAAGATTGAACAAAAAAATTACATCTTTTTCAAATTCGTCAAAACTACTAGTTTGCTGATTTTTATACAATTACGTAATATGGCTATAAAATGATAATGAGTAAACCGTTCTAAATTTATCACTTATGAAATACTCAAAAATATGTGTTGCAATTTATGTTTTGTCTGACTTGGTGAACCACATCCATTGAAATCTGTCCCTCAACCATCCACAGTTGAGCGTTTTATAAGAAATCCGGAAACATTGCAGATGTATTGTATAATACTGTATGTGGTGCAGAAAACAGGGTGGCCACCCACTTTCGATTTTGAAATTCCCGCTTTTTTCCCGGTTTTCCCGGTATATTTTACAAAATTTTCCCGGTTTTTGATCCATTCTTTCCAACGACTTTAATTAACTTTTCCTAAATCGTTTCTATGAAAAACACTTCAATTTTTGTAATCGTTTTAAATTTGTTTAGTTGTGCTTCCATAGTAATTTGAATGTTTATCAATGCTTTCACTATTGGAACAATAAGTTGACTATTAGATTGTTCTACTCTATATAGAATGTTATTCTGAAAACTATGGCATAGTATAGTATTCATCTGAATCGATTTGTCTCGCGTTCGTCGAAGATCAATGGAGCTCTGGAGCTATATATCATAGGGAAGAGGTTGCTAATTGTACCAATAAAACAGATCCTACTCTTGACACGACAGGGGTTTAATTTGAATGCTATTTGAACCATATTTACCAACAATATAACCCTTAGGCCAAACTTCGAATTTTTTTGTTCAAGTGTCAAGATCTAGAGAACCTGACAACCGTACGCTTTGAAAATTTGATGGTTTTGTTGCATTCTGGTGATCATAAAACGAACAAAATTTCAGCACTACACATTTTATATGAGCTGTAACAGCTTGATCGTTATTAAAATCGTATTCAAAATTTTGTCGATTAGATTACTAGTAACATATTGAAAAAAATTTATAAATAAAGACATGTTTTGAAGTTGTGGTATTCAGCAATTACAGAAGAGTGCAAAACCAATCTGCAATAAGTAATTAAACTATGATTCAAAAAATCGAGTACAAAAAGTTAGAGAAAAGTTGAAAAAACATTGGCCCTGACAGTACGAGAACAAAAATTCAAAAAAAATATTTCGAAACATTGCTAAGAGTGAAACATTTTGTAAGAAATATGGTGTAGCATAGTAGAAATTAAATCATTAATGTTAGAAAGATATTTGTTCAAAATTACGGATGTCTGAAAAGGGCACTTATACAGCTGGACTAATGCAAAAACGACAATATACCAATGAAGCAATTTGTAAAGTAATATTAGTGCAGCAGTACAATTTATAAAGTGATGATAGTGCATTGATACATTTGTAATGTAGGGTTAATGCTTTATTGCTTGACAGGTCTTGAAATTTGTCGAATAAAAGCAATGTTGCATCAATGTTGTTGATATGCAGTAGAATACGTGCAATGTTATAATGCTTGTGGTTACTTGGGTACTTTCTATTACTTATTTTGGAAGTTGGTGTGTAAATTACAGCTTGAAGATGTTCGTTCAAAACAATTTTCCCGGTGATCTTCTCAAATTCCCGGGTTTCCCGGCTTTTTCCCGGTGGATTCAAATTCCCGTCTTTTTCCCGCTTTTCCCGTTTTTCCCGATTCGGTGGCCACCCTGCGTATTTAATACGCATCAGAAACATTTATTTTTTTAATTGAAGGTTGTGAGGCAACTTGTAATCCTCAAACCTTAAAATGATTGTATTTCACCACAAAATGTTTTTCAATAGGATTATAATACTGTTGTAACACATCATATGTCAATCTCGAATATGATCGAATGCAATCGCTGTTGCTTAGCAGTGATAACGATGGACTTCAAAGAATAACAGTGCCTGTGCTACTGTATAGAATGCTTGCATTTATATTGGCGAACAATCTCGGCTCCACTATGCATTACTTGATGGTGTAGTGAGAAGAAGATAACTTCTCAATCCAAAGGTCACGTGTTCGAGTCACGTCGAATGCCAAATGGTCAGAGCCCAAGAATTTTTTCGAAGATCTTGCCAGTGAGGTAGTAAAATATGCAAACATTTCAAATGCAAATGTGTCAAATAGTACCTATGGATATCTGCAGGAATGATCTTTGTTTAATTTTCCAGCTCATTTTGAATAGAACGGATGTGAATTAAGTAAGGTAGATGTACCAATAGTGGAGGTATTAAGCACGATTGAACTTCATATAACCGCATACATTCAAGAAGCGCAATTATTGTACATGTTAATGTTGTAACGGGAAGTAACGACCATTGACTTATTGAGAAAAATGATTTCATCGCAGTAATCCACGTCATGTCAGTGAAAAATAATACCTCCACTATTGGTACACTGTTCCTTTAGTTGCAGTATATTTTTAATTTGTGTTCCTATAGTTGCGGTATCATTTGTTTTCTTATGGGATCCTCCACTATAGGAACACTTTATCGCAACTATTGGTACAAGTAAGAAAAGGTTTAGCAAGTTTAGTGGTATTTCATCAGTTTTGAAGCAATTTAACGCTCTTTTCAACTATTCCGTGTGCCAACAAGCCAATACGTCGATTGGCAATGTCGGTTCTGTGGTTAATGTAATGAAGTCAGTGAAAACGGCACTACCGCAACTATAGGAACACCCACAACTAAGGGAACACTTACCCTATTCCTTGATTTCAATCTATATTAGTGTCCAAATGGCATTGGAAGTATTCTATCAATATATGTGCAATTAATATAAACAATTTCAAAAAATATTTGAAGAAACCGAAATTTACAACATGGTAATAATTCTCTCTTGCAAAACAATAGCTAGGTAAAAAAAAAACGTTACCCTCAATAGCTTCATGGACCCCCTGTGAAGTAATCACGGACCCTTATTGGTCCGCGTTCCACCGGTTGAGAAGCCCTGTTCTAGATTATCTCTCTGTGATTTGTTGAGGTAGTAGCGCTTAGTGTGGATACACAGGGTTCCATAAAATCATTGCAATGAATTAGAATTGAGAAAAAAAGAGTTGGGCATTCGTGTGGATTTATCAATGTTTTATGACAGTTACGTGAATGCTATGATAGCTAGAGGCGACATTTAACGTTGCTAGAAGATGATATTTTGCTCATTTAAATTGCTTGTGATGGCTGAATGGCACTTATTGTCACGACTATGATAAAAGATTGATATAATACACCTTGTTGTCATAAAAGCTGCTTTTAAACTTATTGACTTGCACTTGAATCTTGATAACTTACCTTATTTATACCTTTGAAATCAGTGTTTGGGCCTTTATTCGAATGCATTGCGATGCATTGCAAACACTCATTCCTGATGAAAACACGACAAACTAATGTCCGTTTTCATTGTTTTTGCGAATATTCTGCATAATAACATACCCAAACCGAAAACTTTGTTGAATGCTGCTTAGTTTCCATAGAAAGCGAAAACAAGCTGTATCATCTTCATACAGACTTTTTTAAGGCAATTTTACATCCACAAATGCCGACGCTTAACAGTGTGCCCTTATTTGTGTATTCATGATGACGAAACAGCATTTGTCGATGGCAATCTATCAATTATTGTTCCGCCATATTAATTTCACTCCGGTTGCCACAATTTCATTTTTCCAAATCATATTATCTTCATGAATTCACCCATAAGATGCTATGGTGTGATGATTAAAATAACTGAATATAATTTAAAGCACAGTTACTGCCCAATCAAGCCAAGAAATGTTGAATTCTTCACCTGGAGATTTATTTTAGTATTTGCTAAATAACGAGAAATATGCCACTTTCAGAGGGGGCACAGGCAAATTTATTTCTTTCTCATCACATTTCACAGTAATTCTTACTCGGCACTAAAGATTTGAGCACTATATCCAAATAAATCATTTCAAATTAAAAGCACAGCGAAATAAATTATCACAGACTTGTTTTCAATCTTATTTTGTTTTGTTTACGTTGGAATAAATTGGGCAAGATCGACGTTATGAAAAATCATTTTCATGATGAAGCGACATTCATCTAGAACAGGTGGCCTCAAAATAGCTACCATTAATGCTATTTTGCTTTATTTGTGTGACATAAATATACACTTCATACCCTCTTTTAGAGTGGGCCAACTAGTCACGTTCTAGCCTACAAGAGGTTTTGAGTGATGCGATGAAAGCAAAAGTTCATTGACCGTGGTTTTATGTGCGTTTATCTATAGCACCCTGGAAGTAATTCGTAAAACTAAAATTGTTACTTGGGATTGAACTTAGTATCATCTGATATGTAATTGCCCAGTTTTCACGCAAATGCGATTCCAATCACTTTGTAAACACATATTAAGGGGTCTATTTTATAAGTCGAGTCGATCAAAATGACTCGACTGGAGTCACCGTCGACCTGGGAGGGAGGCACAGATAGTACACACGAAACATCGAACAACTTATTTCCAAACTGCAAGATAACTCCAGCTTGCCAACGACAATCAAGGCAGGCTTTGTGAAAATCGCTAATTTTCATTTGTTGTGCAGCTCCGACGTTTCTGGACAAAAATTGTAAAAGGGCCACAGTTTGCTATGGATTAAATTTTCATTTTGATTTGAAAAAGTGAAATGATACGTTTTTCCATGCTTTTATTTAAACAGAATTAAAGACGCTCTAGTGACAATACTTTTGAATGTACATAAATTGATTCTTATTCGATTTTTGCCACTTTTGTTATAATCAATTACGCGCTTTTATCATGTTTGTCCATTGTTTAAGATCCCGGCTCACAGTGACAGTTCATGACAGCAGAATTTGGGCTCACCATGACGTGCAGAAATTTTGTATCGGTTTCTCCCTCCAAGCCGTCGACCACTACACTGCTCTGTCACTCGAGTTTTTCGACAGTTGTCACTTTATGTGACTGGATTACTATGACAGTCGACGGATGAGATCTAAAATATGCATTCTAACTTTGATCGACAGTGACTACAGACCTAAGACAAGACGTGTCAGGTCAAAGTACAAAAATGAAACCAATTGCCTGTCAAAAAAGACCACTTCTCATTGGTCGTTTTGGCGAAGGCCTACTTTCGCATCGTTGAGTTGGATTGCAACAGGGCACTTTGTTGCTGGCCCGGCCGTGTTGCTAATTCATAAATTAGAGCTTTTATCAAAAGTTTGGAAATTTTTCATAAAATTATTTTGTTTCAAATCTATTTATATTCGAAATTAAGTGTACCACGTGTGATCCAACAATACTAAAATAAATAAAAAATACTGAATTGAGCGCAAAATAATGGAAATTATGTCAATTTTCTCTTAAAATATCGTCTGTTTTAAATATAAACCTGAATTTTAGAAAAGATAGTATCCTCTATTGCTTTAAATGAATAAAGCGTGTAAGAAACAACCAAACTATGAGCCTTGATATCTAAATTTGTTCACAAGATTCGCTTAAAAAGAATACAAGCAGCACTGGCTTTTGTGTCGTCAAGGTTATCGACTGAAAAACAACGGGGCAGTCTTAGTTGAGCTGTCACGTCCTGTCCTAGCTACAGACGAGTCACACGATTCTGTTCGATTTACGAACTAGACCCCTAAATGAAACTGATTTCAGATGCCTGAATTTTCAGGATATTCTGTTATTTTGTGGTAGTGGGCTATAGAGCTCTTGCAGTTACTGATACTTGTTGAAATGTGATTCATTGTATTCTCTACATAATTCAACATCAGAAAAAATGAACTGCTGCAATCAGTGGTAAATAGTCTTGAACAAAAAAAAGTTTAAGGGCATAATGGAGCGAAACGAGCTCTTCCAGTTAATGACACTTAAAAAACAGTGTTCCATCTTAATATCTGGAATATTCAACACCACTTAAATTTTACACAATTAGCCACAACCAGTTACCAGTGTTCCTTATTCCAGAAAAAAAATTATGCAAAATGGGACAACTTCTACACAGTTCATGGGATTTCGTAACGTTTACCCATAAAAAAAATGAAATTTTTGAGATTCAAAATCCACCGCAAGTCTAAGATGCTGTTTTGGGTCCATTTGTCCCCACTGCGCATCCCAGAAAAAGCAAACAACTCAACCTCAACGTGGCTGTCGACACGCGGTTCAATCTTCGGTCCCGGCAATGTCAATGGCACGGATGAGATGAGAGTGAAAGTCAAGTTAGGTTTGTCGGAATGAAAACAGTATTAGGAAGAGAGCCTTTTCCCCGGATGGACCCTTCAACAATGGCCGAAAAATTGAGCGCAGCGGAGTGGATGATTAGCCATCGCTTTTTCCTCCAGAAGTGAGGCCCTTATCCCCAACAACAGGTTGAACTGAACAGCCAAATTGATTCCGGTCACGATTCAACCGAACTGTCACCGTCGCAGATATTGGAACTCCACTTCCCCGAAGCTCGGTAATGAAGCTGCTTCCCGGGGTAAAAGTGCCATCCAATCCAATCCAATCCAATCCAATAGGTTGTCACCGAAGAGTGTTCGTTTATGAAGGTCATGGCAAAAGAATGCTGAAAAGTGCCACTCTGGTTGGGAAAATTTCGCGCGAAATGTTCAAAAGACGACACATGACTTCGCCCCTGCGGACGTTTCCAAGTGGGTACTCTGGTTCTGTAAGTGGTGGAAACGAATGCTGACAGCAGAGACTTCTGAAAAATAGCTTTTCCGACGAGTGGTGAAATGAAAAACGTGGCTCGTGGAATGTGGCTGATGATGGGTTTTCGATGAAGAGCTGTTACTCCGAGGTGCACGAAATAGGGGAACTGCGTAAGAATGTCCAAATGTTTGCACTACACTTGAAGCTTACAATTTTTCAACTAATATTGAATCTATGACAAAAGGTCGAAAGACAAAAGGTCGAAAGACAAAAGGTCGAAAGGACAGAAGGTCGAACGACAAAAGGTCGAAAGGACAAAAGGTCGAAGAACAAAAGGTCGAAAATATTTTTTCAAAGAAGGAAAAATTTCCCACCATGCAAATCACTTTCGACCTTCTGTCCTTTCGACCTGTTGTCTTTCGACCTTTTGTCCATAAACCCATTTCACATATCCCCAAAGCATCGTGGTCTTTTTTTGTATTTCTGGAGAAATTCTTGAAGGAATCTTTGGAGGAATTCATGTAGGAATTCCTAGAGGAATTAGTGGAAGAATTCCTGGACTAATCCCTCTCGACATACCTGAAGAAATTCCTTAAGAACTTCTTCAAGGAATCCCTGAAGGAATTCCTGAGGGAATCTCTGAAGGAATTTCTGGAGAAATCCATGGAGAAATTTGTGGAGAAATCCCTGAAGGAATTCCTAGAGGATCTCCTGGAGTACGCTCTGAAAAAATTTCTGAAGGAATTCCCAGAGGAATTCCTGGAGGAATCCCTGGAGGAATTCCTGGAGGAATCTCCGGAGGAATTCTTGAAGGAATCCCTGAAAAAAATCCTGGAGAAATTCTTTGAGAAATCCCTGGAGGAATTCTTGGAGTTATCCCTGAAGGAATTCCTAAAGAAATCCCTAGAGAGATTCCTGAAAGAGTCCCTGAAGAAATTCCTGGAGGAATCTCTGAAGAATATTGGAAAACCCTGAAAAAATTGCTGGTTAATTTCCTGGAGGAATCTCAGGAGGAATTCCTGGAGGAATCTTTGAAGGAATTCCTGGAGAAATTCCTGGAGGAATCCGTGGAGAAATTCCTCAAGGAATCCCTGCAAAATTCCTAGAAAAATTTCTGGTAGAATCCCTGGAGAAATGTCTGGAAGAATCCATGGAGGAATTTCTGGAGGAATTACTGGAGAAATTCATAGAGGAATCCCTGGAGGAATTCCAGAATCAATCCCTGAAGAAATTCCTGGACGAATCACTAGAGAAATCCCAGAAGGAAGTACTGGAATAATTTCTGGAGGAAACCCAGGAGAAATTCCTGGAGGAATTCCGGGAGAAATTCCTGGAATAATCCCAGGAGGCATTCCTGGAGGAATCCTTGGAGGAATTTCTGTAGCAATCCCTGGACGAATTCTTGAAGCAATCCCAGAAGAAATTCCTGCAGGAATCCCAGGAGGAATTCCTGCAGAAATCCCTGAAGGAAATCCTGAAAAAAACCCTTGGAGGAATCCCTGGAGGAATTCCTGGAGAAATCACTGGAGGAATCCCTGGAGGAATCTCTGGAGGAATCCCTGGAGGAATCCCAGGAGGAATTCCTGAAGAAATCCCAGGAAGAAATCATCGAGGAATATCTGGAGGAATTCCTGGAGGAATCTTTGAAGGAATTCCTGGAGGAATCCGTGGAGGAATTCCTGAAGGAATCCATAGATAAATTTCTGAAAGAATCCCTGGAGGAATTCTTGGAGGAATCCCTGATACAATTCTTAAAGAAATTCATGGAGGCATCCCTGGAGGAATCCTAAGAGGAATTCTTGGAGGAATCTTTGGAGAATTTCTTGGAGGGATTATTTTATTTATTTAGTTGGTATTACATCAATTAATTTGATAAAACCTCGTTAACGATGTTACGCCAATTTACTCGGTCCATGGCTGTGTCTCTCCAACTTCGATTTTGGCCCACGTTCTCCAGATCTTGTTGCACCTGATCAAGCCACCTCGCTCGCTGTGCTCCTCGCCTTCTTGTGCCAACCGGATTCGACGCGAACACCATCTTTGCAGGATTGTTGTCCGGTAGTCTTGCAACATGCCCTGCCCAGCGCACCCTTCCGGCTTTCGCAACCTTCTGGATACTGGGTTCGCCGAAGAGCCTAGCGAGCTCGTGGTTCATTCTCCGCCGCCACACATCGTTTTCCTGTACTCCGCCAAAGATCGTCCTAAGCACCCTTCGTTCGAATACTCCAAGTGCTTGCAGGTCCTCTTCCAGCATGGTCCATGCTTCATGTCCATAGAGGACCACCGGTCTTATAAGCGTTTTGTACATGGTACATTTGGTGCGAGGGTGAATCTTTCTCGACCGCAGCTTCTTCTGGAGCCCATAGTAGGCGCGACTTCCACTGATGATGCGTCTCCGTATTTCACGACTAACGTTGTTATCAGCCGTTAACAAGGATCCGAGGTAGACGAACTCATCAACCACCTCAAAAGTATCCCCGTCTATCGTAACACTGCTTCCCAGGCGGGCTCTGTCGAGCTCGGTTCCGCCTATCAGCATGTACTTTGTTTTTGACGCATTCACCATCAGGCCGACTTTTGTCGCTTCACGTTTCAGGCGGGTGTACAGGTCTGCCACCGTTCCAAATGTTCTGCCGACAATATCCATATCATCCGCGAAGCAAACAAATTGGCTGGATCTTGTGAAAATCGTACCTCGGTTATTGAACCCGGCTCTCCGCATGACACCTTCTAGCGCGATGTTGAACAGCAGGCACGAAAGTCCATCACCCTGTCGAAGTCCCCGGCGGGATTCGAACGAACTGGAATGTTCACCCGAAATCCTCACGCTATTCTGCACACCGTCCATCGTTGCTCTTATTAGTCTTGTGAGCTTCCCGGGAAAGCTGTACTCGTCCATTATTTTCCATAGCTCTTCGCGGTCGATGCTATCATAAGCCGCTTTGAAATCGATGAACAAGTGATGCGTTGGGACTTGGTATTCACGGCATTTCTGGAGGATTTGCCGTACAGTGAAGATTTGGTCCGTTGTCGAGCGGCCGTTGATGAAACCAGCTTGATAACTTCCCACAAACTCATTTGTTATTGGTGATAGACGACGGAAGATAATCTGGGATAGCACTTTGTAGGCGGCATTCAGGATAGTGATCGCACGATAGTTTTCACATTCCAGTTTGTCGCCCTTCTTGTAGATGGGGCATATGACCCCTTGCTTCCACTCCTCCGGCAGCTGTTCCGTTTCCCAGATTCTGACAATCAGCCGGTGCAGACAGGCTGCCAACCTCTCCGGGCCCATTTTGATGAGTTCAGCTCCAATACCATCCTTACCAGCGGCCTTGTTATTCTTGAGCTGGTTGATGGCATCCTTAACTTCCCTCAATGTGGGGGCAGGTTGGTTTCCTTCATCCGCCGTGCTGACGTAGCCACTTCCTCCGCTGTCGTGACCCTCGGCGCCTGTGTTCTCCGTGCCATTCAGGTGTTCATCGTAGTGCTGCCTCCTGGAGGGATCCTTAGAAGAATTCTTGGAGGAATTTCCCAGGAGGAATTTCTGGTGGAATTCCTTGAGGAAATCCTGTAGGAATTCCTGGCGGAAGTTCTAGAGCAATTTCTGGAGGAATTCCTAGAGAATTCCCTGGAGGAACTCATGGAAAAGTTCTTGGATGAATTCCTGGAGAAATTCCTGAGACAATTGTTACAAAAGTTTCCGTAAGAATTCTTAGAGGAATCCATGGAAGAATTCCTAAATGTTGCCCTGAAAGAATCTCTGGAGGGATTTCTGAAGGAATCCCTGCAAAATTCCTAGAGAAATTTCTGGTAGAATCCCTGGAGAAATGTCTGGAGGAATCCATGGAGGAATTTCTGGAGAAATCTATGGAGGAATTACTGGAGAAATTCATAGAGGAATCCCTGGAGAAATTCCAGAACCAATCCCTGAAGAAATTCCTGGACGAATCACTAGAGAAATCCCAGAAGGAATTACTGGAATAATTTCTGGAGGAAACCCAGAAGAATTTCCTGGAGGAATTCCGGGAGAAATTCCTGGAATAATCCCAGGAGGCATTCCTGGAGGAATCCTTGGAGGAATTTCTGTAGCAATCCCTGGACGAATTCTTGAAGCAATCCCAGAAGAAATTCCTGCAGAAATCCCTGAAGGAAATCCTGAAAAAAACCCTTGGAGGAATCCCTGGAGGAATCCCTGGAGGAATCTCTGGAGGAATCCCTGGAGGAATCCCAGGAGGAATTCCTGAAGAAATCCCTGGTAGAAATCATCGAGGAATATCTGGAGGAATTTCTGGAGGAATCCTTGAAGCAATTCCTGGAGAAATTTCTGAAAGAATCCCTGGAGGAATCCCAGAAGTAATTCTTAAAGGAATTCCTGGAGGAATCTCTAGAGGAATCCTTAGAGAAATCCCTAGAGGAATTCCTGGAGAAATCTCAAGAGGAATTCCTGGAGGAATCCCAGGTGGAGTTCCTGGAGAAATCCCTGGAGGAATCCCAGGAGGAAACCCATAAGGAATATCAGGAAAAAATCCTGGAGGAATCCTTGAAGGACTTCCTGGTGGAATCCTTGAAGGAATTCTTGGAGGGATCCCTGGAGAAATCCCTGGAGGAATCGCAGGAGGAATTCCTGGAGGAATCCCTGAAAGAATACCTGAAAGAATTCCTGGAGGAATTCTTGGAGGAATCCCGAGAGGAATTCTTGAAGAAGTGTCTGGACGAAACCCTAAGGAATTTTTATGGGAATCCCAGGAGATATTCCTGGAGGAATCCCAGGAGAAATTCCAGGAGGAATCCCAGGAGAAATTCCTGGAGAAATCTCAGGAGGAGTTTATGGAGAAATCCAAGGAGGAATTCCTGGAGAAATCCCAGGAGGAAATCCTGGAGAAATCCCTGGAGGATTTCCTTGAAAAATCTCAGAAGGAATTTCTGGAGGAATCCTTGAAAGAATTCTTAGAGGAAATCCTGGAGTAATCCCTGGAAGAATCCCTGAAGTAATTCTTGGAAGAATTCCTGGAGGAATCTCTGGAGGAATCCCAGGAGGAATTTCTGTAGGAATTCCTGGAGGAATTCCTGTAATGCCTGCAGGAATCCCAGGAAATATGCCTGGAAGAATCCCGGGAGAAATTCCTAGAGAAATCCCAGGAGGAATTCCTGGAGAAATTCCTGGAGTAATCTCAGTAGGAATTCCTAGGGGAATCCTTGAAGGAATTCCTAGAGAAATTTCTGAATGAATGCCTGGAGGAATTCCTGAAGGAATCCCTAGAAAAATTTCTGAAAGAATCCATGGAGGAATCTCTGAAGTTATTCATAAATTAATTCCTGGAGTAATTCCTGAAAGAACCTCTAGAGAATTTTCTGAACGAATCCCTGGAGGAATTCCTGGAGGAATTCCTAAAGTAATTCATAGAAGAATTCCTGGAGGAATCCCTAGAGGAATCCTTAGAGAAATCCCGAGAGGAATTCCTGGAGGAATCTCGAGAGGTATTCCTGGAGGAATCCCTGGAGGAATTCCTGGAGGAACATCAGGAGAAATCCTTGAAGGACTTCCTGGAGGAATCCTTGAAGGAATTCCTGGAGGAATCCCTGGAGAAATCATTGGAAGAATCCCAGGAGGAATTCCTGAAGGAATCCCAGGAGGAATTCCTTGAGGAATCCCAGGAGGAATTCATGGAGGAGTCCATGGAGGAATTCTTGGAGCAATTCCTGGAAGAATCTCGAGAGGAATTCCTGAAGAAGTGTCTGAAAAAAACCCTAAGGAATCCTGAAGGAATCCCTGGTGGAATTCCTAGGGGAATCCCTGGGGAATTCCTGGAGGAATCCCTGGAAGAATGCCTGGAGGATACCCAGGAGGAATATCAGGATAATACTTGAAGGACTTCCTGGAGGAATCCTTGAAAGAATTCCTGGAGGGATCCCTGGAGGAATCCCTGGAGAAATTCCAGGAGGAATTCCTGGAGGAATCCCTGGAGGAATTCCTGAAAGAATCCCTGGAGGAATTCTTGGAGGCATCCCTGGAGGAATCCCGAGAGGAATTGCTAAAGAAGTGTCTGGACGAATCCCTAAGAAATTTTTAGAGGAATCTTAAGAGGAATTCCTGAAGGAATTCCTGGAGGAATCTCTGGAGGAATTCCTGGAGGAATTCCTGGAGGAATCCCTGGAGGAATTCCTGGAGGAATCTCTGGAGGAATCCCTGGAGGATTTCCTGGAGTAATCCCTGGAGGATTTCCTTGAAAAATCTCAGAAGGAATTCCTGGAGGAATTCTTGGAGGAGTCCCAAAAGGATTTCCTGGAGGAATCCCAGGAGGAATTCCTGTCGGAATTCAAGGAAGAATTCCTGTAGGAATTCCTGGAGGAATCCCTGAAGGAATTCTTGAAAGAATCCCTGACGGAATTCTTGAATGAATCCCTGTAGGAATGCTTGCAGGAATCCAGGAAGAATACCTGGAAGAATCCCGTGAGAAATTTCTGGAGAAATCCCAGGAGGAATTCCTGAAAAAAATCCTGGAGTAGTCTTAGGAGGAATTCCTGGGGGAATCCTTGAAGGAATTCCTAAAGAAATTTTTGAGTGAATCCCTGGAGGAATTCCTTGAGGAATCCCTAGAGAAATTTCTGAAAGAATCCCTGGGGAAATTCTTGGAGAAATTCTTGAAGTAATTCTTAAAGAAATTCCTGGAGGAATCCCTAGAGGAATCCTTAGAAAAATCCCGAGAGGAATCCCTGGAGGAATCTCGAGAGGAATTCTTGGAGGAATCCTGAGAGGAATTCCTGAAGAAGTGCCTGGATGAATTCTTAGAGGAATCCCAGGAGGAATACCTGGAGGAATCCCTGGAGGAATCCCTGAAGGAATACCTGGAAGAATCACTGGATGAATGTAGGAATACCAGGAGGAATGCCTGGAGGAATTCCTGGAGGAATCCCAGGAGAAATTCCTGGAGAAATCCCAGGATGAATTCCTGGAGAAATCCCTGGAGGATTTCCTTGAAGAAACTCAGAAGGATTTCTTGGAGGAATCCTTGAACGAATTCCAAGAGGAATTCCTGGAGCAATCTCAAAAGGAATCTCTGGAGGAATCCCAGGAGGAATTCCTGCAGGAGTTCCTGTAGGAATTCATGGAGGAATCCCAGAAGGAATTTTTGAAACAATCCCTGGAGGAATTCTTGGAGGAATCCTAAGAGGAATCCTTGGAGGAATCCCTGGAGGAATCCCTGGAGGAATCCCTGGAGTAATACCTGTAGGAATCCCAGGAGGAATGCCTGAAGGAATCCGGGAGAAATTCCTGAAAAAATCCCAGGAGGAATTCCTGGAGAAATTCCTGGAGTAGTCTCAGTAAGCATTCCTGGGGGAATCCTTGAAGGAATTTATGAGTGAATCCCTGGAGGAATTCTTGAAGGAATTTCTCGAGGAATCCCTAGAGGAATTTCTGGTGGAATTCCGGGAGGAAATCCTGGAGGAATTTCCAGGAAGAATGGAGGAATTTGTGGAGGAATTCCTGGACGAACCCATGTTCTTGGATGAATTCCTGTAGGGATTCCTGGAACAATTGCTGAAAGAGTTTTCGGAAGAATTCTTAGAGGAATCCCTGAAAGAGTTCCTGGAGAAATTTGTTTACCGGCATATCGGTCTAGTTTGCTCGAAGTAAGAGGGAGCATGGAGAAGAAAGCAATGAATACTAGATGGATAGGTACCGTAAGGGAACGGCGAGAGAAATTGGATTAGGGAAAGTGTACCAGTTATGGCCATAGTGGTTCCCTATTTGGCCATATGTGAAATTTTGATAACTTTCATATTTTAAATCTTTTTGGATATTTTTACATCAAGATATATCTTAAATCTTACTACTACAACACACAAAAGTTTTCAAAATTTGAAGACAATAAAGTAATTACGTATGGCGAAATAGGGAACCACTATGTCCATAACTGGTACATCTACCCTAGATGTTGAAGAGGGCATTTCTGTAAGCACTACTTTTCTACAAATGAAATGCTCAAAATGCCTCGCTTTTTCTCAAATTCACATTGTTCAAAAATGTACATGTATTGTCAGGGTGGTAAACTAGAGCCATATATCTAAATCTTTTCAGAGAAACGTTTTATTTGGAAAAAGGCATTTGGAAAATTGACATTCGTGGAAAACACAACCATGTCCAATAGCAACACCGATAAACAAGCGATTGAAGGTCAATTCTCGATTAATCATCGGAACTTCACCTTCGGAATGATAGAGTTATCCACCCCGAAAACGCAATGTTTCCTTCGTGGAAGCAGAGTTGACTAACACTCAATTCCAAGCCAAAAGCTCAACGAAGAGTATAATTCCTGTCGATGGATATCAATAAAGTTAGATGGGTCAAGTTGATTTGGGATCGGTCAATCCCTTCTGCTGACCGACCTCCCTTTCTTCACGGTCCTCAGAAGTAGAGACTTGTGCAACATTTGCACAAAATAGTATGAGTTTATCAACTTTGTTTGGCACCAAAAGGTGCAATAATATACCCTCAGTATAGGGCAGTGAGCCCACATAGCCGTAGCGGTAAATGCACAGCTATTCAATAAGATCAAGCTGAGGGTTCGTGGGTTCGAATCCAGCAGTGCGAAGATCTTTTAGTAATGGAAATGTTCTCGATTATCCTGGGCATAGAGTATCTTCGTGCCTGCCACACGATGTACCAATGCAAAAATGGTTTATCGGCAAAACAATCTCTCAGTAAATATCTGTAGATGTGCCCTTATGCACACTAAGCTAAGAAGCAGGTTCTGTTCCAGTTTAGACGAAATGCCAGGAGGAACTCGACAATAAATGAAACCATGTTTTTCATTTGTCTTGCACAATAATACCAATCCTAAGGAAAGTTAATCAATATTTAAACTACAAGATTTCCTTTACCAGCTAAGATTCAACCCCAACAGCATGTCTTACTTACTTGCCAGCAAAGCACACATTCGAAGAGCTAAGAAAGGCAAATCACGTATAATCCTCAAATCATCTCCGGAGGATTTCGAACTCGGATCGAAACGGCACAAAACAAATTGTCCGATGTGTTGTCGGTCTTGACTTGTTTATTGTATAGGAGCTGGCCCTTTCTTCTCGGAAGGAACCGGGGGAATGGTATGAGCAAGCAACAAACGCATCCTCCCGGAAAAAATGTATTCCACCTGTTCCGAAGCGGCCACATCCGGTACTGTATCCATTCGATCATGTATCCAGCGTTGTACGTGACTATCGGAAAATTTTACGTTTGGTTTGCATTTTGTGGTTGCGATGGACAACAGGAGGAATTACAATTTCATCTGGATCAAAAGGCTTTGCTAGTTTTACAGAATCAGATGATTGCGATGGATTACTAATCCGCTGATGGTCAATTCAATTCCTGGTTTTGTATTTCTCGTACATTCAGGAGGACCGAAAGGCTATTTGTATCGACTGTGGTCGGAGAAAAAAGTTTGTGGTTTGAAATCTTAGGAAGACTCCATTTTTTTTCAATTCCTACTGTTCAATCTCAATTCAGATCATAGGGATGAATAATTCTTTTTCTTGGCATTGCTTCCTCACCGGGACAGAGCTTGCTTCTCAGCTTATTGTTCAATGAGCACTTCTACAGTTATTAACTGAGAGCTTTCTTTGTCAAAGTTGCCATTTTCGCATTTGTATATCTTGTGGCAGGTACGATGATACTGTATGTGACTGGGCTATCCACCTTGCTTGTCCAGGCAAGTATCATGACATTAGTTCTTTTCCGTTCCCTAAATCCCCTCCCGCTTGCAGAAATTCCTCACGCAGATATCGAACGAGCCCAACAAGTCCCTTCAACAGTCGTGCAGCTTGCAGCCACCCGCAGGGTGCTAAACTTGATAGAAGAGCTGAGCACGATCCGCGGACTGCGATGAGCATCGAACACACACGACTAGTGTCAGTCGCATCCTACAACCGGACGATGCATCATCAACACCGGGACGCACTGTGGCACAACGGAGTATTCTATAAAAAAATAGTGCTCTCACAACTCCTTGAAGACTGTCTTGTTCGGGCGGGATACTTAAGAGTTCTTTTGAAGCGTGAGTAAAGATGAGCATCGTAACAAAAGAGAGAGAGCAGTGTTGTTCAGACTCATTTCCCCGAAAATAACATTTTCCGAACTACGAAGCCACGAACTACCACAACCATGCTCTATCCTCCTAAGATAGAAAAGCAGATGGTTAAGCTTGAGTACTGCACACAAAATCGATCAATTTTGATCCCAGAGAGCCACAATTCAAGTTTCGGTGAAATGAAATGAGTGAGTGAGTGAGTGCGAATCATTTCACCGAAACTTGAATTGCGGCCCATGGCTTCACAATTCGAATTTCGGGGAAATGAGTCTGTTCAACACTGAGAGAGAGTACCCGAAAAAATCCTCGCATTTATTTTTTTGCAGTCTCACTCAAATCGCTTAAGGGTCTGTGTTGAAAATTTTGGAAAAATGGCAAAATCGGCTCATCTTTGCATCGCAGAGAAGTTTTTATCAAGTTTTACGCTGAGTTTTCATCTGGTTACACCATATTCCGTTGCAACCGCAGTGCATTATCCAGTAATTTTCTTCGAGGTAGAGGAGTTTTTACCGCCGTCAAGAAATCCTTCCAGTGCGAGCCGATAATATGCACTGGATGCGAGCATATCGAGCAGGTTACTGTTCACATAAAGCTGCAATGTTATTGGCTGATCATCTGCACAACAAACCTTCCTCCAAATTCTGGAGCTGATCTTTACTTTGCTTGCTCATCAGGCATTCAGCAAATTACGGAGTCCATGTCAGAGTCAGATGTTTCCCTGCTGCTAGACGATTTTAAACTCCCAATCTCCACTGGAAATTGGACGAATATTTCAACGGCGAGCTTCCTTCAAACGCTTCACTGAGCAAGAGCTGGAGACTCGCTAACGGTCTCCAGTTGATGAAAAACATCGTGAACGCCAGCGGTAATCTACTAGATCTAGTGTTTGTTAATTTACCGGAGCATCTCGATCTAGTCGAGCCACTTTCAGCAGTGGACACACATCATATGTCATTCATCGTGCTTCTCAGCCCAAACTTTCCCGATGTCTTTAACGACCAATCTAAAGATATTAGCTTTATCTTCCAGCGCTGTAACTTCGACGTTTTGAATACTGCTCTATCCTCTATCAGCTGGGAGATCCATCCAGACAGTTCGGTGGATTACGCTCTCACGACATTCTACAATAAACTGAAGCACGTAATTTATTGGTTGAATTGATCACCATGAACTTCTATTTGATATTACATATTGGCTTTTCTCGGTGACAACAGACAAAAACAGCATATTTTGCGGTACGCGTTTCGGCTTACTTCACTTCAGCCCTCATCAGACGCCTAAAATTACATTTATTAAACAGTTACAATTTACAAAGAACATTTCAATTTTCACATAAACACTTACAACATGCTGAACGCAACCTTACAGCTTGGTCTGTCAAAACTATACTACTGGTTTTCCCAAAAACCCCAATTAACGAGCGCACCTTGCTCATCACCCAGTTTCATTTTCGTCAATGTTTCCTCTCTCAGTCGTCCGTGTATGTGGCTCTCCACGCAGTCTCGCCAATAGACCATTGTACGTGGAGTTGAAATTACCGCACTCACGTTGCAGGTTTACGGTCTCTCTTCTGCTTCCCGTCCGCAAAACAAGATCAAAAACACTGTTTTCAGTAAAACTAAGGATCCCATACAACAGGGAAGCAGAAGAATGTGATATACTCCATACCATGTGGTGCGGCCAATGGGAAAGTCTACATTGGACAGACGAAACGCATGCTGGAAGTGAGGCTTGCAGAACACAAGAATGACAGCAAAAAGAGGAATCCAAAATCGGGATTAGCAGTGCACACGATCGAAGAAGGGCCCCATGTCTTTGATTTCGAAAAAACGACTGTTTTGGAACGCATCGAGAACCCAGAGACCAGGATGATCGCAGAGGTCTTCCATATCAAAAAGCAGGGAGAAAGAGAGACCGTAAACCTGCAACGTGAGTGCGGTAATTTCTACTCCACGTACAATGGTCTATTGGCGAGACTGCGTGGAGAGCCACATACACGGACGACTGAGAGAGGAAACATTGACGAAAATGAAACTGGGTGATGAGCAAGGTGCGCTCGTTAATTGGGGTTTTTGGGAAAACCAGTAGTATAGTTTTGACAGACCAAGCTGTAAGGTTGCGTTCAGCATGTTGTAAGTGTTTATGTGAAAATTGAAATGTTCTTTGTAAATTGTAACTGTTTAATAAATGTAATTTTAGGCGTCTGATGAGGGCTAAAGTGAAGTAAGCCGAAACGCGTAACGCAAAATATGCTGTTTTTGTCTGTTGTCACCGAGAAAAAGCAAATATATAATATTAAATAAAGCACGTAATCCTAGAATATGTGCCTCGTAAGCATCGCGCAACTAACTCCGTTTACAACAAGCCATTGTGGACCACAGAGCTATGAAACCTTCGCAATACCCTTCAAACTAGCAGGACCAGATACTTCTCGTCCAGATCTGCTGCTAACAAAAGTCATCTGCGTGATGTAGATGTTCGTTACAACACGCTGATTCTATCCACCCACAATTACTATATCGCTCGAATCCAATCCTACGCAAAACTTAACCCCTCGTCCTTCTGGAACTTCATCAAACGCCAGCGGTCTAACAACTGCATTCCTGCAAACGTAGAGTACCGTTTTGATTCATTTTACGGACAGCTTCAAATTCCGGACACTCTCGTTTGTATGGGAAACATTTCACACGAAATGTTTCAATTTTCGCCATCCAAAAGTTCTCATTTTTGAGGCTTGTTTTATTAGGTTTTTTCCATAAATATCATTGCAAATTTATAATGCCCAACTACCTTAGACGTCTCTTGAGTGGTTGAACGATTTCAATTGATGATTTGACTGTTCCATTAATGATTATCATGAGCTGTTCGTAATTCGAATCAAAGCGTCCGGAATATGAGGCAAAAGTGAGGGAGCATCCGGAATAAGAATCATGAAAAGGCCACACGTTTTGATTTATTTAAAATTATTCAAGTTGCGGACTCGTATTCTTTACCCACCATCCGAAAGTTAAGGGCTTCCGACGATTAATAACGCTAAAAAATCATACAGAATGATTTATTTTGTATGGTCCAAGCTGGGTTGTACTTCACTGAGGCCTTAAGTGTCCGTAATATGAATCAAAACGGTATTCAGGACATTCAGACAGCACAAACTCTGAGACAGCTGCCTTGTTTGCAGCGTTCTTTGAAAGCGTCTTTACTCGAGTCTCTCCGGTACCCCGCCATGACAGATTGCAGAACCCTCATTCGACATTAGCATCCCATTACCTCAATTTTCAATAGAAAAAGTTTCGCAGGCCGCAGACAATCTTCTACCCGTTGTTGTTTAAACGATGCGCCCCGAGTAACACACATGTTATAATTGATGCATATTGACTCTTATATGACAAAATCTAGCCATATAAGAGTTAATATGCATCAATTATAACATGTATGTTCCTTGGGCGTCCACACTTGCAGGTCCAATCACGAATGGCTTCAATCGATGTCTCGCCGAGAAGAAATTTCCTTGCACGTGAAAAAATGCTATTATCGTACCAATTCACAAATCTGGCAGCCGTTACCGTGTTGAAAACTACCGAATCGGTAGTACCGAGGTATCACGCTGTTGTGCTGCTTGAGTAAGGTGCTCGAGAAGCTCATTTACAACATCCTGTACAACCCCGCATTGCCGATCATATCAGCACGGGTTCATGAGGAATAGATCGACTACAACAACCTTATCTCGCGAGGTGGAATCGAAACAGCAGGTAGACTCAATCTACATAGATTTTGCGTAGGATTTCGACACTGTACCGCATCTCTTGACCGTCGAAAAGATGTTGCAGCCCGGATTTCCAGGATGGACAACTCAATGGCTGTTTCCGTATCCCTCCAATCGAACGACATACGTGACCGTCAACTCCACATGCTCCAGCGCGTTCGAAATAACTTCGGGAGTACCACAAGGAAGCGTCCTCGGCCCGCTGATGTTCATAATTTTCGTGAACAGCTCTCGTCAGACGATCTTAAGCTATATCGGCATTGGCGTAGCTAGGATTTTTGTCTGGAGGGGGCCTAGGGGGGCCTAGCATATACCTGTTTTTACAGATGTATTATTATTATTATCTCTATTATGGAGATTTTCAGCCCACGGCTGGTTCATCTCCAATTTACAGATGTAATGTCGGTCGCAAAAATCACTATTTTCACAAATGTCGTATTTTTAACAGATTTGTATTGATTTTAATAATTTTTGATATTGTCTCATTTCGCGGCACATCAGATTCATTTGTAGTTTAAATGTACACATTCATTCTTTTTGTGATCCTTCAAGAATTCTAGCGAAAAAATCACAAGGAATGTCCTTTTTAATTCTTCCACGATTTTTTCAAGGATTCAATCATGTTCTTTGAAGAGATTGCTCTTAGAATTCCTAAGTAAATTTCGTTATAAATTATTTTCATAATTTTCAGTGCTTTCATCAAGAACTCTTTTAGCCCAGGACGAACTTCGTGAAAACTAAGTTCGTCCTGGGATTTCCACAGAAAATCATACCCAAACTTTCTGATCTCACCAGAAAAGTTTTCGAAGAATCTGTATCGAATTACTTAAACAATCTCTTGAAGAATTCGGCCAGAAAATATATTCGAAATTCTTTCAATCATTTCTTTTGGAAGGTCTTCTACGTACTTATTATATACACTACCCGTCATAAATACGGACTCACTCAAAAAAGTATTGCAACACACAGCTGAATAATGAATCACCCTGAAAAGTTTAGCATCACCTCAAAACAGGTTAATTGACATTGCTATATCTCGAGATCCTTGCGACTTACAAAGAAGCGATCTTCAGCAAAGTTGTTCAGGGGATCAAGGACATCCGGGAAGCGAACAGTTTAGTTCGCGATTTTGCCGCTAGGGGGCGCTAGAGAGCATTTAAAATTGAGCATTTTGAACTAGTTCTAGCTTGTGATCCATAAGAGATAGAAAGTTCGGGTCTTCGGCAAAGTTGCTCAGGGGTTCAAGGACATCCGGAAGACAGATAATTTGTTTCGCGATTTTGCCGCTAGGTGGCGCTAGTGAGCATGTAAAACTGTAGTCAACTATCCGTTTTGAGTCTACAGTTGCCCTATTTACGACAAGACATGAAGAATGAGCCGTCGCATGATATGCTTTGGTGTCGAAATCGAAATGTCCCCTATGCAAGGTTCCCCCGGGGCACTTGGCGGCGCCATGAGTGGCCAAATCTGTACAAGACTCTTTCTCAATTTATAATAGGGTATTTTATGATATGCTAGGGAGAAAACAATATTGTGCGACATATTTTGAGTGAATAAATTGTTTGATCCCAATTCGGATCCACTACCGGCACCGATTCCGATTGTCAAAGTTACAGCATTCCAAAGTTGGCCCAAATTTTGCCTGTCCCAGTTATTTTGACAACCCCCTGTATATCAAATATTCCATCATTTGCGATACTTTAAAAATGGGGAGGGTGCAAAAAAAGGGGGAGGGCTTCCTGTAAATCTTATTACAACTCTTCATATTGGACTTAACGTTTTAAACATTATATGGCACATGAATTCCCTCGTCCTGAATATAAAACACTGTGTCGGTTTATTGATTAGATTAGATTTTTAAATAAAAAATGCAAAAAGTTCAAGTATATTTTAAAAATGACCTGGGGCAGACACGAACATTCTGAAAACGCCATTATTTTTGTTTATTTTTATACTTTCAAGCCCGGGTTGTCCGGTCTCTGTGCATTCAGATCGACTTTTTTTGTCGAACAGTGTTATCCAGACTTCCCGCAAAAAAATCTTCTGGGTGTTACTCTAAATATTCCTCGTAATATTCCACAAAAATGTTATGATTAATTAGAAAGAATTCAATTGGGAAATTGTTATTTTCATGATTTCTCAAAGAAGTTCTCCGCCTATCTATCTGTAAGGAAGAACAGTTAAAATTAAGTATCTGAAGAAGGTCCCAAACGGACTGAAACGTTGAACAAAATAAAATAACAGTTTTTTAATTTTGTCAGGACTGAAAAGCCAATCTATCATCAACGCAGATCTACCTGCATTTTTTATATTTCTCTAAAATCAAGGAGCAACATCCCCCATTCCTTCAAAACTTCCTCGGACTTTTTGTTTTATTTTCTTTGCTTTGCTTAACTTAAAAATTGTAACATATTTATAAAGTTCCCAGCGGAAACCGTTGAACTGTTCTTTCAAAAACTCTTCCACGAAAATACTCAAAGATTTCCAGAGTAATTTGTTCAGGGATATCTGAGAGAATTTAATTGATGTTTCCCTAAGATTCTCGTGAACAAAATACCAGAGATTTATCTAAGTATTTTCCAAAGCTTTTTTTCTTCAAACCGCACTAACAAAATTCCCAAAAGAAAATCCTCCAAACATTCCCGAAAGAATTTTTTGGAAGACATTTTTCATCGATTTACTAAGATTTTGCAATTTATTCTTGAACTTCTAAAAAAAAATCTCCAGAAATTTCATTAAGTATTATTTCAGGTTCTAGAAATCATTCCATTTTTTTATTGGTAATCTCATGATTCTATCATAAATAACATTTAAAAACTTATCCACTCTCCAGACTTTGGTTCAAAAACTACTCACTGAATATCTCAATACTTTTAGGAATTGCTTTACTAATTCCTTTACGAATCACTCCATATCAGATTTGTTGAGAAACACATACAAAAAAGGATTGAAAGATCTTTGTAGATTATTTTTTAATAATTGCAGCTGACATTTGATTACTACATTCCTATCGTAAAATTCATAATCGTCTTTTATAATAAAAAATTATAGGTGTTAAAACGCAGTTTTACTGAAAGTAAAATAAAATCAATACCTTTGATAATTTGTATGAACTCCGAAGTGTCATGATACTATATTGTGAACGTATTGATGTAGTAAAAACCATTTTTTCCTATCTTTAAAAATATCAAACAAACTAACTTGAATGGCCTATTTTCGATTATTTTGTAGTATAGTAGAAGTTGAACGCTAAAATATTGCTGGTATTTTTTAAGAACATTACCTAAGATGTATTGTACATTACTTTGAAAATTTGTTGATGAACTTTCAGAAATCAGGAACCATACGTATAAGAATTCTGAAATTTTTCAAAACTCCTACAATTTACCTTTTTTAGATTCCATCAGAATCATCTTTAGAAATTATCCTTGAAATCTGTCCTTCTTTGACTTCTTTGAGAAAAAGGTAAATTCTAGGATTCTGCCAGAAAGCCTCTAGAAATTCCGGCCAAAAATATAGGAATTTGGAATCAGACAATAATTGGTAAAATTATTTCTGAGGAAGTGTTTTAGGAAAGATCAATAAAAATTTCTTTATGAATATCTTAAAATATCCTTTCCCCCTTCCCAGTTATTTTACTTCATGTTTCTCTACAAATTCCTTTTCTGCTGTGCTAACTTTGGAAGCTAAAGTTTTCCAGGGGTATTTCAACAAATTTCTTTTGAAGATTCGAAGGCAAGAGATGTTTCAAATAAAATTTTCTTTCCAATTCATGAATCAACCGGAGATTTGAAGCAAAGAAGAATTTGACGCAACTTGTGATGTATTTTGGAAACATTTCTTAAGGACCATTGATGAGCGACGCAAAAGAATTTGTAATAAATTTTTTGTGATATATTGAAAGAAATTCACAGAATAATTTCTAGTAGAACTTTCAGTGAAATATCCCAGCATTAGATTTGACAGAAGTCACATTTTATTGGCAAATCCGGGAGCGTATTCCGGAATCAACTTGCTAATAAAGAGTAGACATAGAAGGAATGGATGTCCACCAGGAAGAATTCGCTTTGAAGGTATGAACAATATTATTTGATAAATTTCCATGTGATTTTCAAAAGTTCTGAAGCCACCCTTCAATATTCCTTGAGGAATTTGATAATAATAATATTCTATGAATAATATCGAAAAGTTATTTGAAAATTATTTGCTACAAATCTGTTGGCAATTAATCAAATATTTTTTGAAATAATAAGTTTTCTTGAAATAATATAGTTAAAGCAATAAATTTATTAATGCGAATACTTAAAACATTGAATCAAAATCAAAGAAAGAATTTATTGCTGGAATAACACTATGGCTGAATTTGTTACATTGTTTTAGCCATTTGTCTGATAAAAAGTTTCCCATGCCGAAATTCCTTGAAAGTTAAACCTTAATTCTTGTATTAGTATTTTTAGTAATTTTGTGACAAAATTTGTGTCTGGTTGTTCAATTATTATATTTTTTTAGTGAGTTCTCATATGGGAAATAAATCAGGCGGTTAAGCTTTCGATTGTCGCACGATTCACTGAAGTCAGAACAGCCGCGCTGATACTGTGTAACGTAAACGAGGTTTTCTCAATATAGTTGTACAGCTTTACATAACGTAACTAATGAAGCGATTTTTTTGTTAATAACAAGAGTCATTTACATAATTCCAGTAGAATTTGCGTCATCTTAAATCGGGTTTGTTTTATTTTTTTTATTGTCATCAAAAATTCTGAGGGGATCCTGGATGATTCTGGAGGGGGCCAGGCCCCCCTGGCCCCCCTGTTCCTACGCCAATGTATATCGGGTAATTCGCTCTGCTTTGGACTGCATAACCATGCAAGCGGATGTCGACGCCATTATTGTGTGATGCAGTGACAACGGAATGCGAATCAAAAGCAACAAATGCAAAGTGATATCTTTCATTCGCCGCAATCATCAATACAGGCATGAATATACTACAGGGTCTGCCGTAATTGAACGCGTTCAATCAATCAGCGATCTCGGAGTTACAATCGACTCCAAAATCAGATTAAACGAACACGTCGCAAATATTACTGCTAATGCTTGGTCAGCGTTGGGATTTGTTAGACTTAGGCCTCAGACTTCACCGACATCTACGCGCTGTAATCCTTATTTTGTGAACTTGTCTCCTGTGTGGTCAACATACCATGTGACGAAAACGTTGAGGATTGAACGAGTTCAAATGAAACTTGTGAGTTCTGCATTGCGTCACCTACCGTGGATTGATCCTATCAATCTTCCTCATTACCCAGACTGCTGCCAACTCATCAATTTAGAAACACTGTCGGCTAGGAGGACCCAGTTGCAGCAGCCTAGTTGTCGGCTAGGAGGACATAGTTGCAAAATATTATCCCAGATCATCTTCCGTCGTCTGTCACCTATAGTAAGCGAGTTTGCATACGATAGTATCGACCGCGTAGAGCTATGGAAAAACATGGGCGAGAACAGCTTTCCCGGGAAGCTCACGAGACTGATAAGAGCGACGATGGAAGGTGTGCAAAATTGTGTGAAGGTTTCAGGCGAGCATTCCCGTTCGTTTGGATCCCGCCAGGGACTACGACAAGGTGATAGACTTTCGTGCCTGTTTTTCAATATTGCACTAGAAGGTGTTATGCGGAGAGCCGGGTTCAACAGCCGGGGTACGATTTCTACGAGATCCAGTAAATTTGTTTGCTTCGCGGATGATATGGACATTGTCGGCCGAATATTTGAAAAGGTGGCAGACCTATACACCCGCCTGAAACGCGAGGCAGCAAAAGTTAGACTGATGGTGAATGCAAGCAAGACAAAGTACATGCTAGCTGGTGGGGTCGAGCGCGACAGGGCTCGCCTAGGTAGCAGTGTTACGATAGACGAGGATACGTTCGAGGTGGCCGACGAGTTCGTCTAACTTTGATCTTTGCTGATGGCTGATAATAACGTTAACTATGAAATATGGAGGCGCATTAACAGTGTAAGTCGGGCCACGTTGGCCTCCACAAAAAGCTGCGGTCAAAAAAAAAACACACCCGCACAAAATGTATGTACCTTATACAAGACACTTATGCGATCGGTAGTTCTCTACGGACATGACACGTGGACGATGCTCGAGGAGGACCTGTGAGCACTTGGAGTCTTCGAACGTCGGGTGCTTAGGACGGTCTTTGGTAGTGTGCAGGGAAACGGTACGTAGCGGCGAAGGATGAACCTTGAGCTCGCGTAAATCTACGGCAAACCGGTGGCCAAAACTGGAAGGATACGATGGGCAGGGCATGTGGCAAGAATGCCAGACAGCATCCCAACAAAGATTATGTTCGCTTCGCATCCGGTTGGCACAAGAAGGCGTGTAGCACAGTCAACTAGATGAGCACTTGATCTGCATAACGATTTAGCGAGCGTGAAACCAAGGATGGAGATATGCAGTCACGAAACTAGTATTGTAGAGTGAAATTATTGCGGATTTTTTTGAATTCAGTAAGCCGTTAAAATATCATTTCCATGAAAGCCTTGGGTCAGTTCACACAAATCACGCTCAATTAATCTGATGTTGATATCTGGCGTGCTTACTGAGTGCTTCGTGAAGCCCAAGCAGGACAGTTCAGTTTTGCGTCGTCCGATAAATTTGGCTCACGGTTTCGCGCATGTTTTCGTCGCCGGAGATTTTTTTTTTTTCCTGTTTTCAAGCGTCTTGCTGGGTAGTGCTTCGTGAAGCCCAAGCAGGACAGTTCAGTTTTGCGTCGTCCGATAAATTTGGCTCACGGTTTCGCGCATGTTTTCGTCGCCGGAGATTTTTTTATTTTTTTTTTTTTCCTGTTTTCAAGCGTCTTGCTGGGTAGTGCTTCGTGAAGCCCAAGCAGGACAGTTCAGTTTTGCGTCGTCCGATAAATTTGGCTCACGGTTTCGCGCATGTTTTCATCGCCGGAATTTTTTTTTTCCTGTTTCCAAGCGTCCTGCTGGGTAGTGCTTCGTGAAGCCCAAGCAGGACAGTTCGGTTTTGCGTCGTCCGATAGATTTGGCTCACGGTTTTGCGCGTGTTTTCGTCGCCGGAGATTTTTTTTTTTTTCTGTTTTGGAGCGTCTTGCTGGGTAGGTATTTGGAAGGCACAAGCAAGACGGTTTGTTTTCGGGACGCCAAGAAGTTTTGCTGTCAGTATCAGTTTTGTGTTCAGTCGAGGATGGATTACCAACTGGTGAGTTCGTTTCATTCTTGTGATAACACATATTTTCTTGAAAGCGTAACTTTTAAGTAATTTTAAAACAAACTTTGTATGGTTCGTCACTATAAGTGTCGGCATTATGTTTTTTTCTTATACAATTTCAATATACATATATTTGTCTCTTTTATACATTATTAAAAATTATCTTTTGAATTGTTCGACATTGTGAATGTTGACGTATTTTTAAAACTTCTACCATATCGAGACAAAATGCACAGTAATACTCATATGTAATTTTCAAACAAACTATGTATAGTTCGTCACTACAAGAGTCGGCATTATTCCTGTTTCATATAATTTAAAATATATACATGTAATTTTCAGTTTTCGTCATTAATAAAAACATCTTTTGAATTGTTCGACATTATAGATGTTGACGTATTTTTTAAAGCTTCTACCAAAAATATGAGTCGTATATTTCCCCCTTGTCCATGGATCGCATCATCGACCAGAGGTGACTCCCAGATCTTTTCCTCCCTCAATAATAAACACCCTTCCCGAGTAGTGTTTGATCCTTCGACCTTGACGCTTGCTCCTGCGGGGGCGGGTGATGAGGGCAGGATCAAACATGTCGCGCGTCGGTCGGGTGAAGTGAAAAGTGGCGTGATCCATTAGTTGTGTTTGATCTATTGATCGCATCGCTTGCTCTTGCGAGGGCGAGCGATGAACACTTGTCCGGCGTACAATGCGATTATCGAATTATTTCGCGAATTCGGTTAAGCGTAATTATATCATGGATCGCATCACCTACCATTGGTGACTCCCAGATCTATACCTTACCCACTAACCCAATATCCTGTCCATGACAACCGTGGAGATGCAGAGGTGATCTCGGTCTCTAGTAACAACGGTAGTTGCACTAACATTCCTTCCCTTCCCCGATGACCGTAAGGACGTGGCCGGCGCCGTTATTGACTTTTAAAATTTGAGCTCTCGATTTGTGCACATTGAAGAATGGTAAGCTTATCCCAAGCCCCATTCATTAATTCCCTGTGCAACTTCGATTGTTCTGGTCATTCACGGAGTAGCAACTACGAATTGTACGGTCATCTATGCTTATGCTTATGCTTATGTTGATATCTGGCGTGCTTACAGAAAAAAAAAATCGAAACATCATTTTTCAGGATTGTTTGCAATTAAAATCGAATGAAAGGTCGATTATAAAAAAAACATTCAATACAGCAACACCTCAAGCGCGATTCCAGTTTGCAAAACCCATTCCCACATCATTGCTTTTGCTTTTCCAGAGCATAGCGTGAAAAATTGTAACCACGTTGCAGCAGCAGCAGCAGCAGCAATGAATAGCATGTCGATGTTTTCTCTTCCCATAATTAAATGTGTTTTTCCAAAGCAGTGCAAAAAATAAAAGAGAAAACATTTTAAAACAAACACACGATGATCTTGCTGGTCTTTGGTCGCCTCTAACCGAGCGCGAGCTGACATCGACATGCACGCGCGCCGTAATTGCAACACACTGTGAAAAGTGGGACGGATGCTGAAAATCGTGATTTTTTTTTTACCAAAGATGTCTTGAGATAAGAATTTAAAAGAATACTTTGCATCGGGTGGACAAAGAATTCAGTTCAAAATTTCTGCACATCAAAATTTCAAAAATAGATTTTTTAGATCCGATTAATTGATTTTTGGCCTTTTTGTTAGGAGCACTCATAATCTAGTGAATCCATCGGTCCCACTATTCACTCTCCGTTCCCCTTTAGAGCTGATAGAAAGCACCACAGGCAACAAACTCACACACTCATGACTTACCTATCTATACTAATTGCACATAAGCTAAGGATTGACGCCGTACACAGTAGAACATCTAATGAGATCCATATATCACACAGTATCCATCCGAGCGGCCACGATCCTGTTCGAGAAGAAAACGAGAGGAAAAAAAAAGAGTTATTGTAAACAATGCTCCAACAGGGCAAACAAATGGGAAATGGTGCAATATAAAAAGCAAATAAATGAGCTGCCTGCAGCCTTTTTTCCGGGACACTTGACCTAGCCAACTGACCAAACCACACCAAGCCAACGAGGAGCAGGGAGAGAGTTTACGACACACTTGATGTCCATTTTTTATGGCCAATTTAAAGGCTTACGTCACTTTTCTGGTGGAACGAATTGCTGTTTGGCGGTAAAGTCAGTCATGTGAGTGATGTGGATAATTGGTGGCTCACCAGTCGTAACAGATAACAATTCAATTGGCCATCGGGAGTGATTGATGCTGCTGTTTACCAAAATTCATTACTGTAGTGTTAAATGGTCTGTGAGATGTCGGATTTGAGATAATTTACAACGTTTGCCAATGATGCTGAAAAGCAGATCTTCTGAAATAAATAGTAAACTTTCTCGTTTGGAATAAAATAAACCCCTTTGTGTTGTCCTTAGCCTCATACCCAGTAACTCCTAACCCTACCTCCTTGCAGTTTTGACCGGGGTGCGAACAACCTTGGGGAAGATCGAATAACCAATCCCGGTGAAAACTTAGGTTGCATGTTGACAGGGAAGTGGGGAGTTTGCTTCTGCAAACCTGGAGCGTCTGTACTCTATGTTAGGAGCGGCTCACAACAGCGTCTGTTCCCCATGTCAGGGGCGGCTGATGATCGTCCGAGTGCCAGAGAAGGACTCTAAGCTAAACTGTGCACTATGGCCCCCCGAACATTTAGGATGAATGGTCAACCGGAAATCTAGGGGGTTGGTATCAGGCCCTGCAAACCAGCCGTAAAAACACCAAGCAACGAATAATCAACGAGAGAATACGAACCGAGACAATAAGCAAAGACCACAGCGACGTAAAAGGACCAGCGATTGGAAGCTCGGTACGTGGAACTGTAAATATCTTTACTACATCGGGAGCACACGCATTCTCGCCGACGTGCTGAAGGATCACTGATTCGGCATCCTAGCTTTGCAGAAAGTGTGCTGGAAACAGTGTTTGGATTTTGATCCGAATAAGCCGATTGAACCATATTCGGAGAGTGTAACAGTCATTAGCGCAGGAACAAGGGGGGGGGGGGCAGGGGGATCAGGCCCCCTCCAGAATCATACAGACCCCCCCCCCCCCCAGAAATTTTGGATGATAATATACCTGAAAATTAAAAATAAATAATGTACCGTCGTTGGGGGTGACAATGGGTCAAAAAGGGATATGTGCGATTTATTTTTTGAATAACTATCGCAATTTAACTCCAATAAACTTCAAATTTTGTGTGTATGTACTTTGATGGTACATTAACAACTGTTCTAAAAATTAAAGACAAATATTTATTCACAGCGGCACCACAAGTGAATGAAAAATTAACGAATCTCACCCCATAGAGGGGGTGACATTGGGTCACTGTAATTGAAATAACTTGTTTTTGAGAATATGATTTCAAAACCATTCACAACTGAAAAATATTGATAAAAAACGATGCAAACAAGACAAAAAGATATCTAAGATGTTTCACAAGTATGATAAACCCACTTTAAAGAAAGATTATACTGAAAATTGAAGAGCTATGAGAAAAAAATATGTAAACCCAACATTTATCGTCAAGTTTACATAAATTTTCTTGGTGTTTCCCTCAAATTGTCTTCAAAGTCTCATCCCCATTGCTATAAAGCCCATCCAGTTTCCCCAAAAGGTGTACTGAAACAGTGATTATTTTAAACCTTCGCAAATAGTTAAATTTCGGTGCGACATTCCACGATCAATAAATTTCAGGTAGAAGTTGACGTCATAATCCCAGTATTTCAGCGATCCAACTCATTTGTACTTCCGTGAGATGTTTCTATAATATGAAAACACTGATAAATAATCAAATTTAGAAAAAAACACCCTTTTGATAAAAATTTACGATGTTGCTGCGCACGAAACACAGTTGCTGGTTTGAGAAGTTGTCAAAATGCGTTGTATTGTTATTCAATGCACGGAATACTCAAGTAGACTTGTTTGATGTTTCTGAGATGCTGTATTTAGAAAGAATAAACACATCTTAATGAAAAAAGAGAACACCCGGCACCGTAAAATGTCAAGAAAGTTGACTTGGAATTTCATTTACTATCGTTCTTGCTTGACCCAATCTCACCCCCATTTTCAATGTTTTAGACATCGTACCGAAAAAAATATTTTTTTTGTGGGAAAATCAAACAGATTCCGGAAAATACCTGTGATGTGTAATGAAAAGACTTTCAACATTCTTCTAATACAACGATAGAGGCTAGAGTACATGCGTGATACTTTGTACAGGAGAAATTTAATGTTGTAAATTTTATCTAGTTTCATCATGCAAGTTTATTGATATAGTAAACAAAAACTACTATTTCTAAAAATGTATATTGTTATGAATTATGTGTAATAATATGTTCCCTAACATATGAATTATTAATTTTAGTAATATCAGCGTTATTAGCTGAAATAGTTCACAAAACATATTTTTCCGTTTTGACCCAATCTCACCCCCTAGAGCCATTGTCACCCCCATCGACGGTACATGATTCTAACGTGAAGAAATACCTTTAGAAAGGTTTGATAAATTTTCTTCAGTAGTTACGTTGTTTTATTTTGTACAACAATAGTGGGAAATCCTTGTCGTACACAGCATCAGTGTGACGGTTCTGACTTCGGTGAATCACGCAACAACCGAAATATTAACCGTCCGGCTGTCGCCAAGTTACCGATAGAACCAGCTTGTTGTTGTGTGCGATAAGCACAACTTTTGACATTTTTTTTTAAACTGGCATTACGTCCCCACTGGGACAGAGCCTGCTTCTCAGCTTAGTGTTCTTATGAGCACTTCCACAGTTATTAACTGAGAGCTTACTGTGCCAATGACCATTTTTGCATGCGTATATCGTGTGGCAGGTACGAAGATACTCTATGCCCTGGGAAGTCGAGAAAATTTCCAACCCGAAAAGATCCTCGACCTGTGGGATTCGAACCCACGACCCTCAGCTTGGTCTTGCTGAATAGCTGCGCGTTTACCGCTACGGCTATCTGGGCCCCACAACTTTTGACATCTCCGTTGCTAAAAATACTGTGATACAAAAATTCGTCAGTATCCTGAAAATTCGATTCCTTAGATTCGTATTTTCTGAATATACTGACTCAAATGCTTCAGCATACGTAAAGCAGCATATTCACTGCAATATGATTTCCCATGTTTTTGGAGGGTGCCCTGCTCGATGTGTCTGGTTATGGTGATTGCCCTAATAAAAATTCTCTAAATTTATTTCCATAGATTAACTACAACTCGTATAATGTCCGATAAATTACTTGAAAAATAAGCGAAATTACTAAATCAACTTCTTATACAAAAGATAGATGGGGTTTTAAGCAAATTCATAACCGATTTTTTCAATAAATTCCAACCTGGCTAAGGCTTATAAGAAAAGTCTAACAAAATCGGCCATACTTTTTTATCCAGCACTAAATTCTTTTTTTTTCCTTCAATTTTTTAAAATAATTTCTCATGAATAAACTTATTGCTGAAACTCTTAATTATGTTTTTCCAATAAAAAAATACATTCTCAAAAACTTTTATATAATCAAATAACTTAACTTTTAAAAAGTTCAATCTTTTCATTCGCAATTCCTCCAAAATTCAAAAATTCATTCAAAATATTTTATATAGTTTCACAAAAAATATGTTACGAATTCTACCGCAAAGTTTATCAAAAGTCCTTCAGAAAGATTATCAAAATACATTACAAATTGCGTCGCAAATTGTGCTATGATTTTTTTTTCTGTAAATTTCACTTCAAATCCCAGAATGATACGGGAATTATTTACGAAAGGTATTTTCGGAATGTCTCTTGCTTTCGAGTTTTTAGAGGAAATTTGTTGGAAAACTCCAGGCATACTTTTGCTTCCGAAATCATCATAGCAGTTAAGAAATCTACTGAGGAACAATTAGCAAAATATCTGAAACTGTTCGAAATGAACACTTGAGAGATTGGTCATTTGTTGGTGGTGACCAATCGATCAAGTGTTCATCTCAAAGCGTCTTTGTGGTTCTCTGCTCTTGAAGATTTGAGTTATGGTTTCGTTTTATCTTCACCTTAAGAATTTCATAATGAAATTTGTAAGAATCTTCCTTAAAACATTTCTTTAGATAGAGTTTTATCAATTCTGTCAATCATTAATTTTCTGGAATTTCATTCAAGTGCAATTTTAATATGGAATTTCTAGAGGCTTTCTGGCAGAATTCTGGGGAATCCAGAAATAGAAGAAGAAATTTTGCTAGATTTCAACGATATTTTAAAGAAGATTCTGATGGAGCCTTATTTACCTCATTAGAGAGGTTTCAATTATCCTGTATGTATCCATTTCTAGAAGTAAGAATATAAATAATCACTTATTTTTAATTGTTTCGCTAGGTTGGGTGACAAAACGTCGAAAGTGAAAACGTCGAATGCCAAAACGTCGAAAGGACAAAACGTTGAAGGGACAAAATGTCGAAAGCACAAAATACGAAAAGTAAGAAATTTAATGAATCGAAATTTCTTGAAAGAATGATTCTCTTCCAAGAGAATAAATAATTCATTATGTGCAAAACGTTCGTTATTCGTAGCATATTCTATCGATCCCAATATGTAAAAAAGTCTGTCAAGCAAAACTGAAAATTTACTGTTTTCGGCGTTTTGTCTTTTGACATTTTGTTCCTAAACCGTTCCGCTATCCATCTATTGTTTCTACATGCTTCAACATGTTGTTGTTATTCTTCCCTTCACACGACGCTTTCTTTAGCAACTTTATGCAAAAAATCTTTTCATACTCTAAAAATCAACATTTTAAAGAATCTAAAGAAAAACATCTAGGGATTTTTAAAAATTGCAGAATTATTATACGAATGGTTTCTGAAAATTCATCAAGAGTGCCTAAACAAATTTTCAAAGTACAGTAATGTCCCGATTTTGTCAGCCCCATGCTGAATAAAGTGTTGACAAAATCGGGAGAGAGCTTAAATCGGGATAAAATTTTTCGACTGGTTTTAAGTTTTATTTCAACTTAGGACCTAGTTTTATGATTTTGTTAACATAAACATTGTTTTTGTTTTACTTTTATTTTCTATGTACTGAAATCCTAGGTAACATTGATAAGTTTCTTAATAATTAGAATTTCAAATTTCAAAAATTCGATCTTCAGATGATTGTATAGACGTGGCCAAGGTCATAATTGACGTTATTCAGCCAATATTGCCAGTGTAGACGTTTTTAGTCTAATTTAAATAAATATAAATTTTAGGCTGACAAAATCGGGAATCGGGTTGATAAAACCGGGGGTAGACAAAATCGGAGGCTGACAAAATTGGGTCATTACTGTAGTACAAAAATTTCCTCCAAGATTTAAATTCGGTAAAATCATACATTACAAATTTTACCATAAGACATATTTGGCAATGTCCTTACAAAATACCGCCAATATTTTCTCGTAAAACTTCTGTAATTCTAGCACAATGGTTAGTCCCCCCAAAAAAGTTTGTTTGTAATTTCTGCAAGTAGGATGAAATTATTTTTACATCAATTTGTTCGCCTTAATATCATAAAATAGATGCAAATACTTTAAGTACAAATTCCATCTGTTTTAACGACAGATAAACAAAACCAACTAAGCTTTTCTGTGAAGTATATCGTCAAGAATTTCGACAAAAAGTCTCAGAAATTTTACGGTGAACCTTGAATTTTTCGACAAGAATTTAGTTATTTTTTTCCAGATTCAATTAAAGCTGAAATAATAAAAAAAAATCCAAATCGAGTGATTCGTAGAGTAATTTGAATTATTACAGATTTTTTTTTTCGAGAAGTTCGAGAATGAATTTGCAAAATCCTTCAGCTAATGCTGTTTAAAAAATCTCTTAAAAATACTTGGATGGATCTCTGGTGAATTTTTTGGAATCGTAGGACTACATTCCAGGAAAACAATAATATAAATCTCCAAAATAAATACAAATTTCTCGGGAATTTTTTGAGATTTTACGTGGAAGAGTTTATGATAGAACACTAGAAAGTTTAAAAAAAATGTTCAATATTTTTGAAGAAATTTTGTAATATTATTTTCGAAAGCGAATGTTGAAGGAATGCGGGGAGTTTAAAATCGCTCAAAATATTTCCCCAAATGAATATTGTTCAATTGTTCAAGAAAATCTTGTGAAATATTAGGTGGAATCGGTAGTTACTAGGTTACTAGAAGAATCAATCCTGGATAATTTTTGCTATGATTTTATCAAGCAATCTTTGAAGAAGAGAGATTTACTGAAAGTTTTGTTTAGGGAATATGAAACAATACTTCAGGAAGAGTCTCAAAGGCAAAGTTGGATAAACTGTTGGTGAAGAATTCATGGAAAAAATTCTTGCTTGACGATCTTGAAGACGAGTTTGATGATTATTAAATTATCAATGAAAACTGAATGATGTCTTAAACTAACAATTCGAATCAATGTATAATAAGTACGTTACCTACATGGAAAAATGAGATAAATTTTGAATTCTACTAGAGATTCTTTCAAGCAATTTGATACAGATTCATCGATAAATTTTCTGGTAAGATCAGAAAGTCTAAAGAAACTTCAGAAAAAAAAATCTGTCCAATAATAGCTATTAATCCCGAAAATGATTTCCCGTGGGAATCCCAGGAATAATTCAGTGAAAACAGGTAAAGGAGTTCTTGGAAGATGCACTGGAAAAGTACGGAAATCTTCATGAAGAAATCCCCGATACCTGAAAAAATTATGCAAAAATTACAAAGGGATATTCCTCGTGAGTTCGTTGGATGAATTATTGAATGATTTTTTAGTGGAGTAGACAATAAATGAATAACAACTACCGAAAAGCTAAACATTGCATATACTATGCAATTGGATTAAATGGAAAAACTGATGTGAAGTTTTGCGAAAAAGTTACACGTCTTTTCAGTGAGAATCGAACTCACGACTCCCTGATCTCTACTTAGGGCGCGTTACCCCTACGCCATAAGGCTCTCGCTCCTTTCTCTTTCCAGCAACAAAATCAAATGGGATTTTTGTTTGTTGTTTTCATACGGAGATGGTAACCGCTGTGGATTATTGAGGTGAAATCGAATTCAGGTTAACTTCTGCGTCCATGAGTCCTCTCATAAGGCAATCTGACGTTTAATCACCCTTCTCTTTCCTGCTCACGCACGCATATGGATTGTTTTCATACGGAAACCATTTCCGTATGAGAACAAACAAAAAATCCCATTTGATTTTGTTGCTGGAAAGAGAAGGGTGCGAGAGCCTTATGGCGTAGGGGTAACGCGCCCTAACTAGAAATCAGGGAGTCGTGAGTTCGATTCTCACTGAGAAGACGTGTAACTTTTTCGCAAAACTTCACATCAATTTGTCCATTTAATCCAATTGCAAAGTATATGTAATGTTTAGCTTTTCGGTAGTTGTTAAACTTCCACTCGGCTGGTTAGCCGTAAACCACGATTCATATTTAAAAACTAGTAAGAAATGAATATTTTCGGTAGTGAAAATTGAAATTTACATGTGTCACTGTGCAGTATGAGACAAAATCACAAACAAATAAAATCAATACAAATCTATGCAAACTAAAAATTTGTGAAAATTGTGATTATTGCGACCGATATAACTTCTGTAAACCAAGAATTCGCAATGCCCCCCCTAGGCCCCCTCCAGAAAAAATCCTAGCTACGCCAATGGTAACAGTTCGCGAACCATAACAGTTGGTGGCACATCGCAATCGGAGAGCCCTATGAATGTAAACATTCTCTGTACTATATCACCGATATGCTGCGAATATTAATGCTGACAGGAAAATACTGGAATAATTTTCGGTATTTCCAGTATGCCTTTCAATATTGACTGTGCAAGCACTTGGAATAGAATAGAATAGAATAAACAATTTTAAACTTTTGCGGAAAGGGAGCTGGATCCTATTCTTGGCGCTTTTGATTCACTTCGGCAGTGGGTTTTTTTGAAAGTTACTGAGCTCATATTTGGCTACAATGTGCGTCGTATTAAAATGCTTCGTATTGCAAATTTTCAGTCAATTCTACCGAAAAAAAACATTCCAAAGTGAATCATGGAAGTGCCCAAGTAGCTCTGCACCCTACGTGCTTGAAATGAAAGATTTGATTTCGGTTTTTATCTTTATGAACAATGAGAGTGCATTTCGAGAAGGCCAGTAATCGGATTCGGTTTTCGCATCGCCGGAGTGGAAATACGATTTTTTCGGTATTCGAGCACGCATCGAGAAAAACAACAATGCAAACGAGCAAACGGATACTTTATAGTTAATGGTGAAATAGTTCCACGACATCGTTTTGAAGACCAGCTTCAAAATACTACACAAGGATAAAATAACGATAAGATCTTTTAATGATTTAATTTCCAATATTATATGCATTGTGGGTATGGTGGGACCAGCAGGGCAGCCGCCTGTCAACTTCCTTCTTCTTGTTCTTCTTCTTGCATAAATGTCCTCACTGGGACAGAGCCTGCTTCTCAGCTCAGTGTTCCTACGAGAACTTCCACAATTATTAACTGAGAGCTTTCGTTGCCAAAGTTGCCATTTTCGCATTCGGATATCGTGTGGCAGATACGATGATACTCTATGCCCAGGGAAGTCAAGGAAATTTCCATTACGAAAAGATCCTGGACCGACCGGGAATCGAACCCAGACACCTTCAAATAGGCTTAATGTATGCCGATGGCACAAATTTCTCAAATGGCAGGGAACGTGCCTCTGGAGTCGGCCTTATGATAGATACCTTCATAATAATGATCCACTATAATGCTTATCCATCTAGCAGTGGCTTTCGCCCTAGAAAATCCGTTCCACCTTCACACGCTGGTATCATAGATTCTACTTCACTAGATGGTAGCAATTCACCGGAGATGATGTGATGAAAAATTTTCCCCAACTGATGAAACAATCTGAGAAACGGTATCGACACCTGCTGTCATTCCTATCCCCTAGTGAATAGGATGACGAAGAAAACGCAGAACGAGGCGCCAAATATATAACCTCTTATCGAGCAGGTGGCAAGACGATACTGAACATGTTGAACCTTTGGTGATTGAAAATCATATTCTCCTTTGTTGTGTCTTTGTGCGGCGCCATCCGTGATTGACTGCGATTCGATGGTATGATTTTGGTGAACGAAAATGATCGAAGATTGTTTTCTACGCCCCATTTTGTCTAGTTTGAACACCTTTCCTGGCAAATTGACAAGTGAGTAATGAACACGGTTCTCACGCCAGTCCTCAACTGGAACAACCCTTCATTTTGCTCATCTATTGTGCAACAAATTTCATCTGCAAAGTGCCTTCATGATAATTGGAAAACTATCAAACTGCGTTCCATCCAAACGATAAGGAACGCTTTTAAGTAGATTGAAAATGGCTAGCGTTAGAATAATATGCCATCCCTCTCCACTAAGGACCAAGTCTGAGGAAGATGATTTTGAGAAGACGCAACGATGAAGGTGTCGATGAACGCACCGATAGAGAAAGATGGGGCAAAAGTTCGACATTAGTGGAATTTTTAATATATCCACAAAAACTATAATAATTGAATAGAAATATGTAGTAGATAAATATTGTAGAACAGAGTAATTTTGAGTAATTTTTTGATTTTAAGTATTTGAAACAAGTACTAGCGTCTAAGTGCCTCGGAAGAATTTCTGGAAGAAATTTCCGGAGCAATTTCTGAAGAAATGCCTATACGAAATCCCCGGAAGAGATTCTGCATGAAATCCCCAAAGGTGCTTCAGGAGGAATTCCTGGCGAAAATCCTGGACAAAATACCTTGAAGAATTCCTAGATAAAATCCCCGGAGGAATTCTTGGAAAACATTTCCGGTGGAATTGCTGGAGAAAATCTCCGGAGGTATTCTTGAAGAAATTCTCTGGAAGAATTCATGGAGCGAATCCCCGGACGGGTTGCTAAAGGAAATCCACAGAAGAGTACTGGGAGACAATCCACAGAGGAATTCCTGGACGAAATCTCCGGAAGTATTCTTGGAAGCAAATTCCGAAGGAATTTCTCGAGAAAATCCTCGGAGAAATTCCTGGAGAAAATCCCTGGAAGAATTTTTGGAACAAATCTCAGGAGGAATTCTTGGAGAAAAACCCCGGAGAAATTTCTGCAGGAAATTTCCGTAGAAATTTCTGGTGGAAATCCGATAAGGATTTTCTGGAGGCTATTCCTAGATGAACTTCTGGACGAAATTCACGTGAAAATTTCTGATGGAAACGCCCGTAGACTTTCCTGGAGGAAATCCTCGAAGGAATTCCTGTAAGAAACCCCCGGAGGAATTCCTGAAAGAAATTCCTGGAGGAAATCCAAAGAGGAATTACTGGTGGATATCCATGGAGGAATTTCCGGTTGAAATCCTGTAAGATACATCGGAGGAATTTCGGTAAAATGCTTGGAAAAGCTCTGGAGATTTGTGTCGGAGAACTTTGTTGAGGAATCTTCAGATGTATTCCCGTAGAATTCGTGGTTGGACGAATTCCTGCAGAAATTCCTGAAGGATTCTCCGGAAAAATAACCTGATAATCGCCTTCCTTCTTAAATCATTCTTAACTTTTGCACCTTTACGAAGGGAGTGGAGGACTACCAAACTTTCCATAGGAGAATGTTGTTTAAAAAACAGCAGCGATGGAATATTGTTTCTGTTAGCACTTGCCTCTAATGAGTAGGAACCAGAGACTGACTGTTTCAGGGAGAAACATTCGAACTTGTGAACAAACGTATATTTTTAAAGGAGTTATTCATTCATTATTCCTAGGATTCTCCAAAATTTACGTCAACGTTTCCTCCGTGAATTACTGCAAAATTTCTTCAAAACATTCATCCAGTCATTTTTTCAGGATTCCTCAAGAAATGTTGCCATCAATATTTTAAGAGTTCCTTCCTTATTTTTTAATGAATGCTTTAAAGTTTTACTTAAGAAATGCTACAAGAAATTGTTCCCATGTTGTTTTTTCCCATGATTTTTCAGAGTTGCAGCCAGAAATTGTTTCATGTATTCTTGAAGAGATTTTTTTTGATTTTCAATAATAGACCCCGGAACCGTTTCTTCGGGGACCCGAATAACTATTCTCAAGTAGCCAAACTGTACAGCTCAGTCAATGCAATCGTTTGAAAAATCATGAAGTTTGATATGTCGAATGATAGTATATAGTCACCTTTGAATATTTACATCGAACCGATTTCTCGGAAACCCGGAAATCGGTTCCAAAACGGTCAAATAGGTCCCAGACGTTGCAGCTTTCCCATAGAATGTAATAACTTTCAAAACCGCGAAGTTTGATGTATCGCATGAAAATGTTTACTGATTTTTAATAGTTGACCCTGGAACCGGTTCCTCTGAAACCCAGATATCGATTCCAAAGTTTCCAAATGAGTTGTCAACTTTGCAGCTCAGTCATAGAATGCAATCATGTGAAAAGTCATGAAGTTTGATGTGTCACATTATAGTATCTACTCGCTTCCGAAAATGGTCCCGGAACCGGTACATCCGTAAATTGTGATCCGCGGCATGCAGTGACCATGATGGCCTTCTAGACATCCGTCCCCATCGTTATAAAGTTAATAATTGTAAAAAACCAGCTGATTTCACAATGCAAATTCACTTTTTTGAAATTGGCCATGTTGAAACACCCTATTTTGATTCCGGGATAACTCCGGAACCATGTAGCCAATCCTGAAATTCTGTACAAGCCCTCAAATAAGAAGGATATCCGCTTCTTGGATCAAAATTTGGTTTTAAAATACTAAAAAACAAAAAAGGGACAGCTCAAAACTTGTTTTTTTTCAACACTCGTTTAGAGGGGTTGGTTACGGGAGGGTTAATATAGGTATCAGGAGCTCCGAAGGAATGCATAGAGCAATTGCGACGGAGTTCGTTAGGAAATTGCAGAGGAATTCCCAGATCAACTGCGAAGGATTTCCCGGAGAAACTCTGGAGCATTTCCCGGAGCAAGTCTGAAAAAATATCAGGACTTCCTGGAGGAACCCCGGAAGAATTCCTGGAGGAACCCCGGAAGAATTCTGGAGGAACCCCGGAAGAATTCCTGGAGGAACCCCGGAAGAATTCCTGAAGGGATTCCTTGAGGAACTCCCGAGGGACTGCCGGAGGAACTCCCGAGCGATTCAAATAAGAACTATGGAAGAACTCTATGGTAATTTCTTGAGAAACTCCTGAGAAATTCCTAGAGAATCTATGGAGGAAATCTAAAGCAATTTTTCAGTGGAGCTCCAAACGAATTTCTGGCAAAAAAAAAAACAGAAGAATTACTGGAGGAATTTCAGGAGGAATTTCTAAAGGAACTCCTGAAGGAGTCCTGGAGAAACTCCGAAAGAATTCCTGGAGAATCTCAGAAAGAATTCTTAAAGAAACTCCGAAGCAAATCCTGGAAGAACTCTGAGGAAATTCTTGCAGGAACGCCTGGAGTTACTCTGAAGGAATTCCCGCACGAACTCTTGAAGAATTCCAGGTGGAGCTCTGGAGGATTTCCGGGAGGACGTCTGGAGGAACTCTTGAGGAATTTCTGGTGGAACTCGTAAGGAATTCCTGAAGGAACTCTAAAGAAATTGCTGAAGGAACCCTGGAAGAATTGTTGGAGGAACTGCAAAGAAATTCATAGGGGGAATCCGAAAAAAAATCCTGAAGTAACGCTGAAGGAATCCAAAGGAACTCCCAGTGGAGCTCTGGAGGGACTTCGAATGAAATGTTGAATAAAATCCGAAGATTTTCTAAAAGAACACCGGAGGAATTTCTGGTGGAACTCGGGAGAAAGTAGCGGTGAAGCTCCGAGGTAATTCCCGGAGGAACTCTGAAGGAACTTCTGGACGAATTCCAGGAGGAACTCTGGATAAAATACTTGAAAAATTCCAAAGGAATTCCTGGAGGAACTCCGAAGAAATTTCTGAAGAAAATCTAGAGGCGTTTCCGAAGGAACTCCGGGGTGATTGCTTTAGGAACTCCAGAAAAATTCCTGGAGAAACTATGGAGGAAATTCGAAGGAATTCCTGATGGTGCTCCAGAGGAACTTTCCAGCCAAATAAATCGCTAGAGGAACTCCACAGGAATTTTTGGAAGAACTCTTGGAGAATTTCTGGTGGAAATCCGGAGCAAGTTCTGAGGAATTGCAGGATGAAATCCATAGCAATTTGCTGGAGGAAGTCTTGTAGAATTTCTCGAAGTAATTACAAAAAATCCTATAGAATTTTCCGGAGGAATTCTTGAGGAATTACCGGAAAAACTCATGGGAAATTTCCTGAGGAACTCTGGCGGAATTCCCGGTGATAATCTAGGGAACTCTAAAATTCACGAAGAACTCCAAAATAATCCATGAGGAACTCTTAAAAATTTCTTGAAGAACCTCTAAACGAATGTTAACAGGGACTCCGAAAGATATACTGGAGGAACTGATGAATAATTTATCGAGAAACTCCGGAGAAATTTCTGGAGGAACTGTGGAAGAAAACCCGGAAGAACTCTAGATCTCTGAAGGAATTCCTGGAGGAACTCTGGAGCAATTCCTGAAGGAACTTTGGAGGTGTTCCTTGAGAATCTTCGAGTGCGTTTCTGGAGGAACTCTAGAGGCATTTCTGGAGCAACTCGAAAGCAAATACTTTAGGAACTCCGGAGAAATTCTTGGAGAAAGTATTGAGAAAATTCGAATTAATTCCCGATGGAAATCTAAAGAAATTGCAGGATGAAATCTAGAGGAATTTGCCGGAGGAATTCTTGGAAGTTATTACAAGTAATCCTAGAGGAACTCCTGTAGGAGCTCTAAGGTTATTTCTGAAGAAACTCCTGAGATTTCCCTGGAGAATCTATGGAGGAAATCTGAAGGAATTCCCGGTGGAGCTCCAAACGAATTTCTGGCAAACATTTTTAAAGAATACCTGGAGGAAATTCTAGAGAAACTTGTGAAGAAGTCCTGAAGAAACTAGTAAAGAATTCCTGGATAAACTCAGAAGGAATCCCTGAAGAAACTCCGAAGCAAATCCTGGAGGAACTCTGAGGAAATTCTTGTAGGAATGCCTGGAGAAACTCTGAAGGAATTATCGTAAGAACTCTGGAAGAATTTCCGGCAGAGCTCTGGAGGATTTCCTGGAGGACTGGATTGAGAATGCAAAAATGATCTTTTGGTTTTGTACGACCGTCTGAATCTCTGGTAATGCTTACAAAAAATGTGATTGAGACTTAAACAGTTTTAAATTCCTACAGAAGTTCCTACAAGTGTTCAATTAGGAGTTGCTTAAGGTATTACTCCAGGAGTTCTATCATGGATTCCTCTTAGCGCTCTTTTAGAATTTTTTCAGAGATTCCTTCTAAAGTTCTTCGTAGGATTCCTCCGGGGAATCTCCCTGAAGTTTATCCAGGGATTCTTCAAAGAATTCCTCGAGGGGCTCTTGAAGGAATGTTTCCAAAGATTTCTAAAGGAATTCTTACAGGTAATCCTTAACGTTTCAGATCCGTCATCGTAATCGTCGCCATCATTGAAACTTGAAAAGCAGTTTTTTGTTCAAACTCAAATTTATTCGATGAAAATGTGTTCACTGTGTATCGGTTGGAGAATGCAATGAACAAGTTTTTATGTAAACTTTCTTGATTTTCATCAAAAAATTGCTTTTAAAAATTATTAAATAAATGATGATTCCTGTCCCCTTAAGGGATTCTTTCAGGAGTTCCTCCATAAATTTATCTAGAAGTTTCTTTAATAATTCCTCCAAGAATTCCTCTAGAATTTTTTTCAGGAAATGCTCCAGGAGTTCCATCAGGAATTCTTCCAGGTGTATCTTTAGATAATCCTTAAGGAGTTCATTCATGAATTCCTTCAGGAGATCCTTCGGAAATTCCTCCAGAAGTTCCTTTGGGAATTCCTCCAGAATTTTCTGCAGGAATTCCTTCAGGAATTGCTCCAGGAGTTCCTTCAGTAATTCCTACAGGAGTTTCTTCAGGAACTCCTCCAGAAGTCCCTGTAGCAATTCCTCTTGAAGTTTCTTCAGGAATTTTTATAGAAGTTTCTTGAGGAGTTTCACCCGAAGTTCCTTAAGGAGTCATCCAGAAATTCCTTCAGGAATTCCTCCAGAAGTTCCATCAGGACTCCTCCAGGAGTTTCTTCAGGAATTCCTTTAGGAGTTCCTTCAAGAATTCTTCCTGGAATTGCTCCAAGAGTTCCATCAGGAATTCCTCCAGGAGTTCCTGCAGAAATTCTTCCAAAAGATCCTTTAGATAATCCTTCTGGAGTTCCTTCAGGATTTGCTCCAGGAGTTCCTTCAGCAAATCTTTCAGATGTTCTTTCAGGAATTCCTCCAGGAGTTCTTTCAGAAATTGCTTCAGGCGTTCCTCCAGGAATTTCTCCTGGAGTTCCAACAGGAAACATTCCAGGAGTTCTGTCAGGAATTTCTCCATGAGTTCCTTCAGGAATTGCTTAAGGAGTTCCTTCAGAAATTCTTCCAAAAATTCCCTTAAATAATCCTTCTGGAGTTTCTCCAAGAGTTCATTCATGAATTCCTCTAGATGTTCCTTCAGGAATTCCTCCAGGAGTTTCTTCAGGAATTGCTTCAGTAGTTCCTTCAGGATTTTTTTTCGGAAATCCTCCAGAAAGACCTTAATGAATTCCTCCAAGAGTTCCTTCAGGAATTCCTGCAGGAGTTCCTTCATGAATTCCTCCAAGAGTTCCTACAAAAAAAATCCTCATGGAATTCTTTCAGAATTTTTTCCAGGAGTTCCTTCAGCAATCCCTCCAGGTATTTCTCCCAATATTCCTCCAGGATTTCTTCTAAGGATTCATCTAAGAGTTCATCCAGTGATTCTTCCAGGAGATCCTCCAGAGTACCTTAAGATGATCCACCAGGGATTCCTCCAAGAGTACCTCCAGGGATTTCTCCATGAATGTCTCCAAAGATTCCTTCAAGAGTTCCGCTAGAGGTTCCTAAGGATGCCCTTAAAGGATAGAATCCTCCTGGTATGCCTTAAGGGATTTCTTCTGCTATCCTTAAGAGATTCCTTCACGAATTATGTAGCGATTTTACCAGGAGTTCCTTTATGCATTCCTCTCGGAGTTTTTTCTTGAATCCATGAATTCTTTTATGGATTCCTTCAGGAGTTCTTATGGGCATTCTTCCTGGAGTTTGTTCGTAAATTATTCCAGGACTTTTTTCAGGGATATTCTTAGCACTCTTCCAGAATTTTAATCAGAGATACCTCCAGGAGTTCCTTTAGGAATTTTTCCATGAGTTTCTCCAGGGATTCTTCCTGTAGTTCCTTCAAGAAATCCTTGATGAATTCCTTTAGGAGTTCCATCAGGAATTGGTTCAGGATTTCCTCCAGGAGATGCAACAGGAATTATTCCAGGAGCTCCGTCAGGAATTCCTTCAGGAGTTCCTTCAAGGATTCTTCCAGAAGTCCCAGCAGGAACTCCTGCAGGAGTTTCATCAGGAATTTGTTCAGAAGTTTCTTAAGAAATTCTTCATTCCTTCAGGAATTGCTCTAGGAGTTCCTATATGAATTTCTCTAGGAGTTCCTTTAGGGATTACTCTAGACTAGAAGATCCTTCTGCAATTCTTTCAGAAGTTCCTTCAGAAATTACTTGAGAGTTTGCTCCTGGAGCTCCTTAAGGAATTCTTCCAGCACTTCCTTCAGGAATTCCTACAGGAGTTCTCTCAGGAATTCCTCCAGGAGTTCTCTCAGGAATTCCTCCAGGAGTTCTCTCAGGAATTCCTCCAGGAGTTCCTTCAGATATTCTTTATACAATCCTCCAGAAAGAGCTTAAGGAAGGTCTTGAAGAATCCTCCCTGAAGTCCTTCATTAATTCCTCAGGAATTGCTCCAGGAGTTCATTCATGAATTCTTCCAGGAGTTTCTTCAGGAATTCTTTCAGTAGTTCTTTCAGAAGTTCCTTGAAGAAATTCTCCAGGAAGACCTTAAAGATGGTCTTGAAGAATCGTCCAGGAGTTCCACCCAATATTCCAGGAATTCTTCCATGAATTCTTTCAAAAGTTTCTCCAGGTATTCCTTCAGATGTTCAACCAGGAATACCTCCAAAAGTTCCTCCATGAGCTTCGCCTAGGATTCCTCCATGAGTTTCTCAAAGGATTCCTCCAAGAGTTCCACTGGAGATTCCTAAGGTATCCTTCAAGAGATTTTCCTGGTATGCCTTAAAGGATTTCTCCTGGTATCCCTTAAAGGAATCCTTCACGAGTTCTTCCAGTGATTTCGGAGTTTCTTTATAAGTTCTTGCAAGAATCCCTTCATGGATTTCTTCCAGGAGTTCTTTAAGGCATTCTTCCTGGAGTTTGTATAGGAATTATTCCAGGAGTTGCTTCACTTATTCCTCCAGGAATTCTTCCAGGGATTTTTCTTAGCATTCTTCCAAAAGTTTCTTCAGATATTTCTCTAGGAGCTCCTTCAAGGATTTTACCATGAGTTTCTTTAGGGATTTCTCTAGGAGTTCTTTGATGAATTTCTCCAGGAGCTCTTCCAAAAGTTCCTTTTGCGATTCTTCCTGGAGTTTGTGCAGAAAAATATGCCAGGAGAAATTCTTCAAGTGATTATTTTTGGCATTTTTCCAGAAGTATCTTCAGAGATTCCTCCATGAGCTCTTACAGGGATTTTACCATGAGTTTTTCCGGGGATTCCACCATGAGTTCTTCCAGGAGTCTCCCTGGTGTTTTTTCAGGAACTATGCCAGGAGTTCCTTCAGGAGTTCTTACGGGGATGCCTCTTAGCATTCTTACAGAATTTTCTTCAGATACTTCACCAGAATCCTCTTCAGGAATATCACCAGGATTTCCTGCAGGGATTCCTTCACGAGTTCCTTCAGACATTCCTCCATATTTTTTATCGGAGATTTCTTCAGGATTTTTTCCCCGAGTGGCACCCATGTTATAATTCAGGCATATCAACTGATTTAGGACCAATTTTGGTCATATAATAGTTAATCTACCTCAATTATAACATGTGTGCTATTTGGGTCATGGATTCTATCAAAAGTTCCTTCGGGAATCTCTTAACGATTTCCTTCAAGAAGTTGTCTGTTGAATTCTGGAAGAATCTTTGAAGAAACTTCCGTAGAAATTCTTGAAAGAATCTTTTCGACAATTCAAGCAATAATTCATTCAGACATTATGTAACCTCTCCGAAAAATCCTCCAAATTCCTGGTATTCCTGTATGATATTCTAGAGAATTTCTTGAAATCCTGAAGGAATCCTTGGAGAAATTTCAAGAGAATTTGGAGTAATTCTCGGATAATTCCAGTCACTTTATTTCACTAAATTTGTATTACTTTGTACGATTGACTTCCAGCGAATAATAACACGCATAACGACGTTTTATTTGTATTTTGTAGATAATTCACTAGTGTTTCCGTACAATATTATGTGGATCAGGCTTTTCCCACACAAACATCCTTACAATGAGCATTGTTATATCCTCACATAAAATATCTGATAATATTTTATTTTCATGTTGTTCAATGCAATGGAAATTTGACCAAAAATTACAAGTGTATCATCTAGAAACATCAAATAGCCATTACCTTTCCAAATCTCAAACGATTTATATGATATTTGGAGTGATTGTCTCTAACTACTATTGACTATTATATGAACCAAAGTCACATTTATAACATTTGTTTTCCAATTGAGCTAGAAATCCTAAAAATAAACTCTTGCTCCACTCCCTAACGAAATTTTGCCCCATCTTACTCTATCCACCGAACCGGATCCGGTTTTACGAAAAGCTGTGGGAAGTCAAAGGGCGCCTTCGTGAGGTATTTCTCAATCGCTTCCGCCCAAACCGTTGAACAGTTTTCAGCGGAGATAAATCAGAATTTCCAATGATAGGTTTGATGGGAAACTTTATCAGTTATTACAACCAAGCGGGTGGAAATGGAATGTTTCCGACTGGATGAAGATTCGACATTGAAAAACACCTACCGACAATTGCGCCAAGAATCAAATATGAAAACTTATGCTACATGATTTTTTCTTACTTTAGAAATTTTAGGAAAAGTTAAGCGATAAATACTGCAGCAAGTGTGGTGGCAAAATTTTCTTTCCGTAGTACGAAATTCGGGTTCCGAGAGTAACAGCTTGAATAGAACAGTCAGTAGTGCGGTAACTAATGCAATAAACTTTCTGACTGCCCGTCGGAAAGGAGAATTGAAAATGGAATTTGTTACTTTGTTTGCGATGTTTATTTAAGCCGTCCACCAGATAAACTTTATCAATTAAAAACGGATGCGAATGAGTTTCCGAATGGGCGAGTCCTTGTGCTTTGAATAGCAATTCCAGAAGTCATATTTCACTGAGTGTTCAGATCGTTGGTGTAATGAACTTTAACAATGGACAGTGGTTTACCAAGGATAATGTCCACATACGGGTGGGTGTCTTTAAAATGTTACAGCTTTCACAAAATTCGAAAAATATTTATACAGAATGCATCACAAGAAAGTAGTTGGGTGTCAAACCCTTGGCTGGTAGTGTACATATAATCAACAACAAGGTACTTAAATACGATTTTCATCATCACTCACCCAAAAGATGGACCGCGACAGCCGGGGGCATCACGAAAATCCCGACCAACCAATCGGCCACGGCCAGGCTCATCACGAAGCAGTTGGTGACGGTCCGCAGCCGCCGAGTGGTAATCACCGACAGGATCACGAGCGTGTTGCCGATCACAGTCACTACGATCAGTAAGCAAAATAATATCACAACGACACAGTCCTGCCAGTTGGCAATCAACAGTTGCGTGGCCGCACCGCCGTCTCCGATGCCGAACCCGACCGAATCGGTTCCATCACCAACACCACCACTGTTCCCGATCACGTCCATCGTTTTCGAAACTTCCAATTTCGGACCGAACCCCCCATCGCCACTCGCGCCCCCACCGGTCGCACTTCCGAACGCACTCGTTGCCAATTCCGCCAGGTTGCGACCGTCGCAGTTGAACCTTCCATCGGTGGAGTGGTTCTGCGTGCGTTCCGATGATGGTAGATGATCGTCAAACGCCACCGCTAAGGCCGTTGTTGCTGTTGCACTGACACCAATAGAGCTGCTATTGCCACTGGTGCTGAAATTGAGCGACAACAATGCACTGAAATTGACACTGCCGGCCACTCCCCCGGTTCCCCCACCAACACTGACCAAGTCGGTCAGCAACTTCGACAGCTTCGTTGCGATCGTTGGCACCAACAGTAGGGACTGTTGATCGTGTGATTCCGAAGTACTGGAGTTCGCTGCGACGGAAGGATACTCGGGAAGCTGCTGAGCGTAGTCTCCGTCGTCGGCGCTGAGTTGAAGCAGTAGAGCGGCGCATCGGTCATCGAGGCGAGTTTCCATCTTAGTGGTGGTGGTGTTGGTGGTCACTCAGCGGCATTGCTTCGGTAGTCGACGACTGATACATACTGTGTCTATTCTAGTACTACACGCGTGGGTATACTGAAAGGAAGATGAAATGAAAAAATAATTAGTAAGGAAAGTATTGATTGATGACCTTTTTGGGGCAATTATGCGATTATGATGATAAGATATTAAATATTCATTTGTTTGCTTATTGATCGATGATTGCTTCTAGATGCAGTCAGTCATGGTATGTATTGGAGAGTGAGAATTAATGTTGCTTGCTGTATATCTATCAGGTAGTGAAACTAACATTTGGTTCTGGCAAGAATATTGATTAAAAATAATGAATAAATAAACTCGCGTATCTGTCAAAGGATACAAACTACAGTGGAATTAAATGGTACAGTACTATATTAGTTTTATCATTTACTTAAAATTGTGATGTATTATACAAAATTTGTTAGAACGTGAAAGATTCAGCAGTCCTGAAATAACTAGAGACACTTAATTTGAACCTTAAAACACGCAAGAATGTTTTTTTTTGATGCGCATATTTTAACAAATTTATCAAAAAATGTTTCTCGTATTTTCTTCAAGAATTATTACAAGCATTTCTTTAGGAATTCTACTCGGAATGTCTGCAGGAAATATAACAAAAGTTTAAATAAGAATTCTAGCAGAGTTTCTACTAAGAGTTTTTTTTCCAGGAATCTTTACACTCGCGTATACAATCCTCGAAAGATGATTCCTCGAGAGCACGGCTCTTAATGCACTTTTGTCAAACAATAACTAAGCCATTCATTATTTAGTTTCAGCTTTCAATATAGTCGGAGGTTCCCTGGTTTCAAATTGTTGTTTTTGATGTTTCTTCAGTGGAATTTCTGGTTTTCAGACATGAATTCCTTTACATTATTAATTAATAAATTCCTGAAAGTACACTTGGTACATCTCGTGATTAATGCAACGCCGCCAGATGCCGTTTTCTAATTTACCGCCATGATTCATGGCCATATAGAACCACCAGAAGGATCAGTGCCTTGTATAACACGAGTTTTGTTTTCGTCTACAGGCTACGGGACTTTAGCTGGATATGGAATCCGTAGAAAGCCCGACTTGCAGCTGTTACCTTGCGGGTAACATCATTATCGCACGTCACTAGTGTTCCAAGCTGGAAAAATTCTTCCAGACCCACGTTGATCATCAGCAGTATATAACAGTATCTTGCCATTCGGGTGATTTATGTTTTGTATAAAATTAATAATAACTTTCCTATTTTCTGATAGGGTGATGTGCTAGTATCCATCCTATCAAGCTTTGATCAGTGAGAACCTGCAATTTTCCCAGTATTGCAGTGAATGATGCTGATACAAACGATGCCAAACAATTCTTTTTCAAAACGGCTTTTACCTTGTGCAATTAGATTTTGATAACGCAATCAGCTTCCAGATTCGTCTCATATATAACGGCTTACTGTGATATAGTGAGTGGTCAAAACACAACATATCAACGCTATGATAAAATGTTTTACTAGAATATATCGATCTACGGGCATCTCCCTCCATTTCTTCAGCATGATGAAATATATTAATTTCCTTTAAAATTCATTGTTCGCCATCAAAATGCAGCCTAAACATATAAGCACAATACCTTTTGACCGAACAATCATGACAGCTGCTCACAGTGCAGCGAAAACATCACAATCAAAGGAACCGTTTTCTACACCGAGCGTCGCGTACACATTGATGCGCACAAGCTTTTTTTTTCTCAGTACGACGGATTGAACTTTGTTTACATTCTCAATGGACCAACGCATGAGTTCACTAATCTGACGTTTGTGCGGTGCCAAGTTCACTCGTTACCATGGTCATATAAATAACACGGCACCGCTCAAACGTCAACTAATGAACTTGCATTGGTACATTATTTTTAGAAGTTTTACGGCTTGCAGGCTTTGGAAAATTTAACGATCATTGACACGCGAGCCATAATTTCATCCCATTTATCGAACTGCATTCATACAACACGCATGACATTTAAGGCCTAAACGCAATGATAGCGGAACGGTAACGGAATGCGACCATGTTTGCAACCGAGGGGTGGTCAATGATCCAATAGATTAAAATTAGGTTGTTAAAGGCTGGATTACCAGAAAATATGAAAGTTATTACTAATTTTATGCAAAACATAAATCACCCGAATGGTTCAATACTGTTGCAGTCTGTGAGAGTTGCTATTCTTGAACGCACTCGTGCCACGTATTGAACGATAGAGTGAATTATTACGATCATAGGTCTCTCCGAATGCGATGTGCCACGAACTGTTATGGTTCGCGAACTGTAACACTCTCCGAATATGGTTCGATCGGCTTATTCGGATCAAAATCCAAACACTGACGGCGTGTGATTGGAATGAAATCCTTCAGTGAAGAAGTGCGAAGGTTTTTCATAGTGAAAATAAGTGCCCGGCGAATTAAGTCACACAGGGGGGGGCGGGAATAAACGATTGTGCTACTTTTCCCCGAATGTCGTTTCCCCGAATGTCTGTTCCCCGAATGCCAGTTCCCCGAATGCCAGTTCCCCGAAAAGTGGTTCAGGCAAAACAGGTGCTATAATAGTTTGCAGTGGTAGGATTGTGAACTAGAAAGAATAAATAACAAAAAAATGAAAAGAGAAGGAGATAAGGTAAGGGCACCGGTTTTGGCCAGCCTAAGAGAAAATGTCAATAAAAATAATATGGGAAGCCCTATGTATACCACAAATATGTAAAAAGCAAACTTTCAATCCATAATGTGTATGTAAGATTTTGGAACTGAGCTAAAACCATTTTTTCGCATTGAAAATTTCGTTGGTCAATATGGGTCACCAGAACCAGTTTTGGCCAGGTTTAGTTTCGGTTCTTAAATTTGCCAATCACATTGATTTCCTGTTAGAGTGACCAAATTAGGAGTACTCTGGCCAATTTAGGAGTATAGGAGTTAAAAATATAAGGAAAAGGAAATGTTTTTGTTATCTTTTGAATCAATTCGGACGAATAAATCAATGTATATCTATCATGTGAATGTGATCTACTGAACACAAAAGGTTTCATACTGATTGGCTATGTAAAACGGTGTATAATCCACTATGGCTACAACTGGCGTATGACAAAAACTGGTGCTTTTACCTTATTTGGTTATTCTCGACTATACACGAGTTGCCAAGAATACTGATGACGGTAAAACTCGAAAGAACCGCCAGACGAACAAAGAAGGGTGCATATCAGATGACCAGTATGTTCATTACCCTGAAATGTTAAAGTCATGACAATTATGAGTGCCAAAAACTTTTCGGGGAAGTGCGCTATTTGGGGAAATTCAGGGAACTGGCGTTCGGGGAAACGACATTCGGGGAAAAGTAGCACCGATTTCGATGAAAAAGAAGTGGATAATTTAACTGAAGATATTTATCAAAATATAGTTTTATTGCATTTTTTTAGCCGAGGTATTTTCAAATAGTTGCCGTTTCGCCAATTTCCATTCGATTTTTGTTGACCCCATTTGACTTTAAAAAGGTACCAGTTATTTGTCATGAATATACGATGCAGAATGTAGAACCATGCCGGAGATGTTCCGGGTTGTGTTGAGGTCATGAGGGTGCCAAATTTTGGTAATGTGTTTATTTTTTTTATTAATTGCAGTTGAAATAACGAAGTTTTTATGTTGAACGTTAGATAATGATCGATTGTCATCATACGAACAAAATTTGAATAAGTGGACCGTTCCGGAACACCGAAGCTGGGCCCCTTTGGGGACATTTCCGTTTTTTATCCAAAACATAACGTGCAACATCTGAATCATCGTGAACTCGAAAGAACATGTCAATAAATGATGAATAAACTAAATATCAACATATTTGACCACTCCAGGGCACCTGACACCAGTGTTGTTCAGACTCATTTCCCCGAAAATAACGTTTTCCGAACTACGAAGCCACGAACTACTACAACCATGCTCTATCCTCCTAAGATAGAAAAGCAGATGGTTAAGCTTGAGTACTTAGCTTAGCTTAGCTTAGCTTAGACTGACTACACATATCAATGGTTGCTATTCCGTGATTGACCGAAGTCAGTGAAAATGCACAAAGAATCAACTAGAAGCTCAGCTGGGATTGGCCATAATCTTCTTCAGTGTGCATAATTCAGTGCCTCTATTTATACAAGGTCAATAACGGCGCCGGCCACGTCCTTGCAGTCAGGTGGGATTGAGGGAAGGAATGTTAGTGTGTAACCTTTGCTATTTGGAGACCGTGTTTGCCTCTGCATCTCCACAAAGGTTACTGGGAGGGATGTTTGTTAATGGGGAGGATCGTTGGGTCAAAGGATTCACTTTGATAAGCGATTAGACCATGATAAACAATGATTTGTGAGATATATACATGCTTATACGTAAATATAATTGTTCATATAATTTCTATGTAGAGGAAAATTATGCCGACACTTGAGGTGACGAACCATTCAAAGTTTGTTGAACAAATACCTAAATGTAACATTCCTACAGCTGTCAGTACGAAAGCATGTGTTATTATATTTTACTCATTTGAAAAGAAACAAAATACTCAATTGGTTGGGACATCATAGAACACTCTTATTCTTATGCCGACACTTACAGTGGCGAACCATCCAAAGTTTGTTGAATAAAGTGAACCTTTCGCAAGTCTACACTTGTAGTGTCGAACCATTCAAAGTTTTTTTAATTACAAAAATAAAGGTATATAAGGGGTGTTCTGAAAAAAAAAATGTTAAACATAAATAAATCATGAATCAGAGTTTGTGTCGACACTCACAGTGACGAACCATCCATAGTTTGTTGAAATATCATATTTACATCCCACCATTGTAACGATTAAATGTGCAGTCATACATATTTTATAGATTAGAAATAGTAGCATGAAACGAGCTCACCAATTGATCCGTTATCCTTGACTGAGCAGCCACAATCCACTTTCAGCTTCACTCGTTTGCTCGGCTAGCACTCAGAAAAAAAAATAAAAAAATAGGCGCGCGACCCGAAAAAAAAACACGGACGACAGCTCGGGCTTTCTTGACGCACTGCCCAGGAGCAAGCGTCAAGGTCGTCGAAAGATCAAAATGAACGAACCGATCGCGGCACTTTTTAACTTACTCCAACCGAACTCCCCGATCACGCCACTTTTTCACTTACGAGATCGACGCGCGACATGTTTGATCCTGCCCTCGTCGCTCGCTCCGGCAAAAGCAAGCGTCAAGGTCGAAAAGTCAAACAGAACTCCCCAGCAAAACGCGCGAAAACGAAACACAAACCCCGGCGTCCCGAGAACAAACTCCAGATGGTTAAGCTTGAGTACTGCACACAAAATCGATCAATTTTGATTCCAGAGAGCCACAATTCAAGTTTCGGTGAAATGAAATGAGTGAGTAAGTGAGTGCGAATCATTTCACCGAAACTTGAATTGCGGCCCACCGAGATCGAAACTGTCAGATCCCATGTGCAACACTCAAGCCCAACTACCTCCCCCTCCATCTCAGGAATAAAACGCACAGTTATAACAGTTCATGGTTTCACAATTCGAATTTCGGGGAAATGAGTCTGGTCAACACTGCCTGACACAAGTTCCGCCATGGCTTCTTTGGAGACATTTCCGTATTCTTGTCCAAAGCATACCGTGCGACGTCTCAATCTTCGAAAGAACTTGTCAATAAGTAAAGAATAAACTCGGTAAAAACAGATTTGACCATTCCAGAGCTCTAGGCACAAGTTCCACGAGAGCCTCTTTGCGGACATTTCCGTGTTTTGTCCAAAACATAAATATTGTGCGACGTCTCAATCTTTATGAATTCGAAAGAACATGTCAATAAACTAAGAATCAAATTAATATCTACTCCAGAGCTCCAAACCCTTTTTATGCAAAAAAGCCGTATGTCGTCTCAATCTTCGCGATATGTTGCCACTTCTGAGCGCATCGCACAGATTCCAAGAGGGCCTAGTTTGCGACATTTCCGTTATATGAAGGACAAGAATAAGTGAATAAATGAAGAGTAAACTTGTAAGGTAAAAAGGTGTAATACACCCTCCCTTAATGAAATACTTCTCTAACGCAGTAGCAAATGCATCACTTCTAAAGTTTTTTATGTCAAGGTGTTTCTTATTTATCTCATACAACTTTCTGCTTCCAGGTTGCTTAAAAAAAAGTATAGGGAAAGTGTACCAGTTATGGCCATAGTGGTTCCCTATTTGGCCATATGTAAAATTTCGATGACTTTCACATTTTTAATCTTTTTGAATGTTTTAACATCAAGATATATCCTATATCTTACTAATAAAACACACAAAAATTTTCAAAATGTGGAGACGTTCAAATGATCACGTATGGCGAAATAGGGAACCACTGTGGCCATAACTGGTACACCTACCCTACAAGATGTTTTTTTGTAAATGGTCCCAAGTACATACAGGGGATAGGCAAAATTATTGAGATAGGCAAAATTTTGCCCAAATTCAAATGCTTATAACTTTATGAAAAATGGATGAAATTGGATGCATCTGGAAGCAGTCGACGGCAAATTTGGTCCAGTTTTAGGAACTTCCTTGGCCATGCATATTGGCCACTGGACACCGGAGATGTTCCGGATTTTCTGAGGTCATGTCCAAATGTCATTTTTTCTGTCGCTTGTATTTTTGTGCGGTGTAAAGTTAGATAGATGTTTGCAATTTTCCTAGAAACTAGAACTAATAGGAAGTTGAATGCCACCGGACGCATTGAGATTGGTTGGAAATCTTCAGAAATATGACCATTTCCGTAAAACTGGTTCCGGAAAGCATGGTCAGTCATGTTTGTATTTCCAATCATGTAAATATTATCCGAAGCTATATCCAAGTGGACATCAACCTTAAAAATTATGTTTCCTGCAGCATATTCAGAATCATTAGATGCACAGACCACTCTACAGAAGGTTCCAGGTGCCCTGGGGGAAGTGGTCAATTAGGAACATATCCGAAACCATATCAATATGGGCATCAAACTTCATGATTTTCAAAGGTTATGCTTTCCGAAGCATTTCCAGCACCACCGGCTGCCATGACCACTTTATAGTAGATTCCAGGTGCCCGGGGATGTGGCCAATTCAAAACATGTCCGAAAACACATCAATATGGGTAAAAACATCAAGATTTTTGAAGGTGATGCTAATAGAAGTATTTACAGCGCAACTTATTTATATGACCACTGTATAGTAGGTTCCATGGGCCCTGGGGGATGAGGTCATGTTTCGAGTTGGCCACATCTCTAGGAGCCCCTGGAATATACTATAGAGTGATTATTATATCTTGTGGTTCTGAAAATGCTTGCCATTTTCCAAGTCACATGGATCTTACTGTTTATGGTAGAATGTGATTCTAAACAGATGAACGGACATGTTCCGAATTGGCCACATCCCCCGGGGCACCTGGAACCTACTATAAAGTGGTTATGGCAGCCGGTGATGCTGGAAATGCTTCGGAAAGCATAACCTTTGAAAATAATGAAGTTTGATGCCCATATTGATATGGTTCCGGATATGTTCCTAATTGACCATTTCCCCCAGGGCACCTGGAACGTTCTATAGAGTGGTCTGTGCATCTAATGGTTCTGAATACGCTGCAGGAAACATCATTTTTAAGGTTGATATCCGCTTGGATATAGCTCCGGATAATATTTACATGATTGGAAATACAAACATGACTGACCATGCTTTCCGGAACCAGTTTTACGGAAATGGTCATATTTCTGAAGTTTTCCAACCAATCTTAATGCGTCCGGTGGCATTCAACTTCCTATTAGTTCTAGTTTCTAGGAAAATTGCAAACATCTATCTAACTTTACACCACACAAAAATACAAGCGACAGAAAAAATGACATTTGGACAAGACCTCAGAAAATCCGGAACATCTCCGGTGTCCAGTGGCCAATATGCATGGCCAAGAAAGTTCCTAAAACTGGACCAAATTTGCCGTCGATTGCTTCCAGATGCATCCAATTTCATCCATTTTTCATAAAGTTATAAGCATTTGAATTTGGGCAAAATTTTGCCTATCTCAATCATCTTGCCTATCCCCTGTAGAGTAAGGTGGGGCAAAAGTTCGACCTTAGTGGTATAATCAAAGTTTCCAGGATAACAATAGCAGTTAAAACAAAACAAATACCATACAGTGAACCTTCAACATATTGACTATAATTTTGCTGAACAAACTTGTGCCAAAATATTTACTCATTTTTAGTTATAACAGTTTCAAAATTGATTGTCTTATTCGAACTTTTGCCCCACCGGTGGGGCAAGAGTTCGAATCTAGTGTGGGGCAAAAGTTCGCTGGCTAAAACACAAAATATCGATCTTTTTATGACAGGCATGCCTTACACCAGCCGTAAACTTAAGTTTAACGAAAAATACACACTAAATTTTCATCAGAAAATTGCCCAAAACCGAGTAAATTGTAATATACTCAAAAATAGAAGTTTTTCGCAAAACTATGTGGAAATGAAAAAATTTGGTGACAATTTTCACACGATCAGACAAATTTAACTAAATGTGAAGATAATATGTGGATTTAGAGCAATTTGCAAATTTTTCCGTGATTTAATACATGGGTAGAACTTTTGCCCCGCTATGGGCCAAAAATTGTTTTCAAGCATTTATGCAAAAACTAATACACCTCTAAGCAACCTTATGATAGGCCTAGAAACGCCCTTACATAAAATATTGAAAAAGATTTTATCTTCAATTGGTTCCATGCAACGAAAGTTTGACCAAATATTACAATATTCACGTCGAAAAACAACAAATAGCCATAACTTTTCCAAATCTTAATCGATTTTTATGATATTGGAGTGAAAGTCTCTTACTTGAATAGCATTCGAAACACCATTACATTTAAAAGATTTGTTTTGAATTGAGCTAGAAATCTTAAAAAGAAACTCTTGTCCCACTCGAACTTTTGCCCCACTTTACTCTATATGTGCAACATCATTTTTTTCGCGAATGCTTAAGATATGTGATCATATTTACGTGTCAAAGAAGCCTCAACTCCGTGAAAATGAAGAGGGGCCTTGGGGCGTATTACACCGAGTTACCTTACCAACAGATCTGGCCACTCCAGAGCATAAGGAGCAGGTTCCGCCAAAACTCTTTTGAACCTTCATCGTTATAAGCACGAAACATGATGTACCATGGGTTAAGCAAACTGATGTGGCTTCTCTTCACTGAATCAATTTTGTTGGAAGTATGTGCAAGATCAAGTAGGCATTGGTTTAGTTAGTTGACAGTTGTTAAGAGGAGGAGAGAAAAATACATTTATTACGTTTTGAATCACCGAACAGGCTGGTTTGATTTCTTGTATAATCACGCATCTGCTCAACAGGTTATGGGCCCAGAGTTGCAGGAAATTAAAAAGGTGGTGCATGTGTAGTAAATTGTTAGCAGTATTTTGGAGCAGTTTGTCACGAGCGAGTAGAAAGCATGGAGTTTGCGAAAATGGGTTTCCAGAGGCTAGGTTACGATAACTACGAAACTTGGAAATTGCGTACACGACAAGTTTTGACGCGTGAAGGACTGTGGAGATACATCGAGGATGCCTTGCCGGATGTGAAGGAAAAATCGCCGGAATGGGAAACGAAAAACGACCTGGCTTTGCAGACAATCGGGATTCTAGTAGAAGACGCACAGCTGAGGCTGATACAGGAAGCTGTGACCGCTAAAGATGCTTGGAATATACTACGGAACTATAACATCAAGGATTCATCGGTGGGTAAGGTTGCTCTTATCAAGAAACTGTCCAAAACAGAACTGTCTGAGGCAGGCGATTTGCGGGAGCATTTGGTGGATTTGGAGCAGTTATTCGAGAAGATTGAAAACGCGGGATGTCGTATGGAAGCAGCTTTCATACTAGCGAGTCTTCCGGAATCGTACGAGAATACCGTTGCTGCGATACAAGGGAGAAAGGAAGTTTTCACGATGAATTTTGTGAAGCAAAGCTGCTTGAAGAATATGATCGTCGACTTCAAAGAAACGGAACAGGTGAATCGAAAGCAATGGTTGCTAAGACGGAGAGGAGAAATGAATTCAAGCGATTGTGTTACGCTTGCGGAAGTCCAGAGCATTTAATCCGCGACTGTGACAAGCTGGAACACATCCAAGAGAAACCGTCAAGAGGTGCTGCAAAAAGTATACGAACACAAACTGCAAGGTCCGCACATCATGATGTTGAATCAGATCGTCAAGTCCTTTGCTGCACTTCAGGAGGAGAATGAAGAACACCCCAGGTAACAATTTGAAGCTGCTCAAACGCTTTTATAGCTAATTCAATTCAGCCTTTGTTTGAACAAAAGCTGTTCATAGCCTGCATTCACTGTTGTTCAGCTGTTAAATTTCTGGCTAATTCTGGCGATTTTATTCAGCCTTAAGCTTAATTGAAGCTATATAGAAGTCTGAATAAAGGTCTAGCAAGCGCTTATTCAGGCCTCTTTCAATAACCATAATTCTATTTTTAGAACAGATGGCAACCTTCGAAAGCTTAACGATCGCTTATTCATCCATTATTCAACAATTAACCAAAAAAAATTTAAAAGTATTTTCAGGTTTTTAGTTTTGGGTTTTATTAACGCATCTAACTATTTCAAACACATAGTGTAGAAAAGTGCTGGAATTTAAAGATGAATATTAGTAAATATGTGCCATTGAGATTTGAACTGGGATTCGCTGATTTATAACCACTTACCTTGACATCTGCTCCACATGAGACTGTGTGAACATCATCAACAGCAAGGGACTAAAATATTGTTTTGTCTGAATAAGGGCTATTTTAAAGGCTGCATTGAGGCTGAAGAAGTGATAACAGCGCTATGCAAAAACACTTGAGTTAGCTGTCAAAGTGTGTTGTGATTTTTGTTTCAAAATAGAATCCTCGGTAATTTTTAATTTCTGCTATTCAATTGTTGTCAACGCAAGTTGGTAATGATTTCGATTTCGTACAGTTAATTAAAAATGTTACGAAGAAATCTGCGTCATCGAGTGTAGTGTTCTATCTTGTTGTTACACAAGGTCATCGATGCCGGATTCAGGATTTTTTTCGACAAATGATAGGCCCGTGTGCGTTTACAGCATGTCTGCTTTGGGATGTGAAAAATTTGTTGTTCGATGAAACAGTTTTATAATAATTAATTTAGTGTTCGACCCAATGTAGGTATATATTTCGGTATGTATATTTTTATCAACATACAGGTGAACAATTTTTCGAAAATGGCTGTTGATTTGATTAAAGCTTTAAATAATCTCTAATCAATATCATTTAGGTTGGCTGAACAAAAGCTAAAACTGTAGATGAAAAATATTTTGTTCAACTCAATATTCAGCTTTGAGTATACTGCTGAATAAGAGTGTTTAATAAGCTTTTCTTCAAATTATTGTTCAGCTGTTACGGTGTTCAGCCTTGTACACCATTGATCAGCCAATATTCAGCAAATACTCTTGCTGTTCAGCTTTCATTGTTACTTGGGACTGGTTTATTGACTCTGCTGCATCCACTCACATGACAGGTAACGGGAAAATTTTGGACTGGCATAAGAAAACGACGTAACTACGTGTGATCCTGGCGAATGGTAACGTTCTGTTGCAGAGGGAGGATTGATTCTGTCTGCGAATGGTCCAAACAGGCGACCAGTTGATGTCAAGTTGAATAACGTTGTTGTTGTACCAGGACTTTCTATGAACTTGGTGTCAGTTGATGTTATAACTAGACAAGAGTATGAATTAATATTTAATTCAGAAGAATGTAAAATTATGAAATATGGTGGTGTTGTCATAGTAGGACAGAAAGTTGGAAAGTTGTACAGATTAAACATATAAATGAATTGAACTGAGATTAGTAAGGCAATGAAGAAGAAGAAAACATGACTAACTTTATCTTGAGGAGGAGTGTTGGAAGTATGTGCAAGATCAAGTAGGCATTGGTTTAGTTAGTTGACAGTTGTTAAGAGGAGGAGAGAAAAATACATTTATTACGTTTTGAATCACCGAACAGGCTGGTTTGATTTCCTGTATAATCACGCATCTGCTCAACAAATTTAAGGCAGGATCTTTCAGAACATATGGTATTGAAGCGATTCGAAATTTTAAAATATTTGAAAATAAAACCTCCCATATCTTTCCCACCATCCTTACCATAAAAATAGTGTTATGTAATGTTCAGCTTTTTCAATGGTGATTTGAAGGTGGCCCAAAGACAATGTAGGTTTATATGGGAATTACTATGAAGAAATTTTGAAAATTGTTTTAAACACGTTAGTACTGTAATGTAAGCGCCAACTTAATATCCCATAGTGACAACTCATTCTTTAAACCTTAATGAATGATGTTTCCCTTTTGATCCCTTTTGAGCTAATTTTGTTTGAGATTTTTTATTTATTTATTTATTTTCAAATTCAACGGACATCATGGGGTCTAATTGAACTTTAACTATACTAACATTAAAACTAATATGACAAACAGACAACGGCAATACAGTTAGATAAAGAACGACTGTCGCAGACTCATAATAACATTGTTACCTAAATACGAAATTACAAATTGGTAGTGAAACACATTGCGTTTGTTCAAACAACATAGACGTCTCTTTATTACAGTGGTTTCCAATAATTGTTGCGAATTTCTCTGAATTGCAATCCACTAGGCCAAGTGTTTGGAAGAAGTGCCATTTGTTTAAGACGAATATCGATCCCGATTTTGAAAGATATTCAATTCCGCTTTATCATCATCAATACGAGTAATTTCTTCAGATTTTAGGGAATTCGCTTCAGAATAAACTCGGTTCAACAGCATACTACGGTTGTTTCGTTGGTTGGACATCAAATCGCTGCGTGAGTTGCACATCCACCACAAGTTGCGAGATTTTTGATAACGTATCAGCTCTTCGGTATTCAGTTTGGCACAAGAAGCGTGAAAAACTTCGTTGCAAAAACCCTCACAGACAATGCAGATTGAACGGACGATGGATTGTAAGCATTGTTTGCACTTCGAGAGACTGTCTTTGAGAGTGTTTCCATCAAGTTGTTATCTTTATCTTTATAAATTATTGAAAACTGAATATAATGTTTGTGAAAATCTAGGTTTTTTTTTAAGGCACTCCGTGCTTGTGGCCACTACTGTGCCGGAATCAGTTCATCTGTATCTACTATACCGATACAGATCTATTTTTAACTAATCTATATTTACATCTGCTTTCACTCTCTTCTACTCTTTTACTCTCACACCGAGCAGGTAGGAGAGAGCTCTGCTGTTCAGTCCAATCGATTTCCATAAGCCATAGTCCTTTACTCTTGCGGTGGTTCATTTTGCCGTGTTCCTAAGTCGTTTGAGGCTAGCTGCCTACGAAGAGGGTCAGTTTGTCTCAGTCACCATCTGATACTGACGGAGGATGGATGTGCTCCACAAAGCACGGTCCTCCGTGCGGCGTCTTCTGGTGGCTGGACGGGGTTTTTTTTCGTGGAGGGGCTGGGAATTGAACCCATGACCTTCCACTTATGAAGCGAAAGCGTAACCTCAAGGCTACGGACCCCCCTAAAGTCTAGGGTTTGTTTAAATTGTAATCACAACCCAAAACCGGTCAATTTATGTATTTAGTACGCGTATCATGAGAAAAGCTCGCATTTTATACACAATACGAGCGTGGTGATACCAGCGATGACTGTGTTAAGTTGAGTCGGGCATACCTCACTAAGAATTAAATAAAAAAACTTGATACCAGGAGTATGCTGACGAAATTTTCAAAACGGATAATTGATCACAGATTTCTCCTGGTACTCGTCATTGATATTACCAGAAATCCTTCAAGATATCTCCTTATAAAGTTTATAATCTGTTAACAACAATACACAATGCATATGCATGCAAGCAAATTTTCAAGAATCTAAAAAACTGAAATAATCAAGGATATTGCCAGGCATTATTTGGAGCATTAAAAGAATCCGCTAATGTTTTAAGCGATTTTTTTTAAATATTTTCGAATCAAAAATGTCAAGAGCACCATCATGAGTCTGCCAAGAAACTTCCCAAGAAAATGTTCCAATATCTACTCGGAACTCCGGCAGCTATCTCGTCGCAAATCTTGAAAAACATGGAATTTGTTAACGATCCGCATCGAAATTGCACAAATGATTCAGCCATATATTTTCAAAAAAACTCTTTTCCGGACACAACGATGAAAAAATCACACTAATGTTTGATTATCAATCAAGTAAAAGACTTTTTTGCAAAGGTTCCGTGAACCCCTGAGAAGTCGTCACGGCCCCCTGGGGGTTCGCGGACCACCGGTTGGGAATCACTGCCTTAGACTGTGGATATGGTCATCGAAATTTTGGAATTCAAGATTGCGGCCTATATTGCAAGATGGCGGCTCATGTCCGTATTGTAGTGGCAATGTGTTTCCGGAAACTATGCAATATGGGTGCCTATCGATTAGGATTGATTAGTAGAACACAAAAATCGATGTCTGACGCCATTTTCAAATCCAATATGGCGGACCTGAATTCAACATGGCGGCCAGAGGATGATGAATTGAGGCCTGAAATCATGGAAAATGGATACCTTTCTGTCGGATTGATGTGCATAACACTTATTTAATATCCGATGATACTCTTTAATGAATGTTCGAATCCTCTGAGCAGAATCTCAAATAGAGGAACTTAAAAGTAGATAGAGTAGATTTTCTCTATCCGATGATATTTGAAAATCCAAGATGGTTGACTGTAAAAGTCAAGGTCTGTTCCAATATGAGTCCGGAATGCCCCAAGTAACATTGAAAGCTGAACAGCAAGAGTATTTGCTGAATATTGGCTGATCAATGGTGTACAAGGCTGAACACCGTGACAGCTTAACAATAATTTGAAGAAAAGCTTATTAAACACTCTTATTCAGCAGTATACTCAAAGCTGAATATTGAGTTGAACAAACTATTTTTCATCTACAGTTTGAACTTTTGTTCAGCCAACCTGAATGATATTGATTAAAGGTTATTTAAAGCTTTAATCAAATCAACAGCCATTGTCGAAAAATGGTTCACCTGTATATTGATAAAAATATACATACCGAAATATATACCTACATTGGGTCGAACACTAAATTAATTATTATAAAACTGTTTCATCGAACAACAAAATTTTCACATCCCAAAGCAGACATGCTGTAAACGCACACGGGCCTATCATTTGTCGAAAAAAATCCTGAATCCGGCATCGATGACCTTGTGTAACAACCAGATAGAACACTACACTCGATGACGCAGATTTCTTTGTAACATTATTAATTAACTTTACGAAATCGAAATCATTACCAACTTGCGTTGACAACAATTGAATAGCAGAAATTGAAAATTACCGAGGATTCTATTTTGAAACAAAAATCACAACACACTTTGACAGCTTACTCAAGTGTTTTTGCATAGCGCTGTTATCACTTCTTCAGCCTCAATGCAGCCTTTAAAATAGCCCTTATTCAGACAAAACAATATGTTAGTCCCTTGCTGTTGATGATGTTCACACAGTCTCATGTGGAGCAGATGTCAAGGTAAGTGGTTATAAATCAGCGAATCCCAGTTCAAATCTCAATGGCACATATTTACTAATCTTCATCTTTACATTCCAGCACTTTTCTACACTATGTGTTTGAAATTGTTAGTTGCGTTGATAAAACCCAAAACTATAAACCTGTAAATACTTTTTAATTTTTTTTGGTTAATTGTTGAATAATGGATGAATAAGCGATTGTTAAGCTTTCGAAGGTTGCTATCTGTTCTAAAAATAGAATTATGGTTATTGAAAGAGGCCTGAATAAGCGCATGCTAGACCTTTATTCAGCCTTCTATATAGCTTCAATTAAGCTTAAGGCTGAATAAAATCGCCAGAATTAGATGTTTAACAGCTGAACAACAGTGAATGCAGGCTATGAACAGCTTTTGTTCAAACAAAGGCTGAATTGAATTAGCTATAAAAGCGTTTGAGCAGCTTCAAATTGTTACCTGGGAAGCGCCTTTGGCCTTAAACCTGCCTTCTTCATATATCCGCTCTTTGGTTTGGATATTCTCTCTATCTCTTGCAAATATCGATCGCCGTCGATCGTTTACACAAATGACATCCAATCACCTCCAGTAGGAATAATTGTGATTATACCGAATTGCAATAAATCAAACTGTAAGCGAAGGCAGTTTGTCTGCCGATTACTATCGCCCCGAAAAAGTGCAGTTCTAACAATAGTATAGTCGCAATGTCCTTCCGGAAACTATGGACTATGGGTATCTATCGATTGGGTTCGATAAGTAGAACACGAAGATCGATATCCGACGTCATTTTTAAATTCAAGATGGCCGACCAAGAAATGGGGGAAACGCAGATCAAACATAAACCCATATAAAGAACTCTTTGTTAAACATCTTTTCTCATAGTTATTTTGCAACGCTAAGAAACCATGTTCCTTTAAGGAGAAACATCTCGGAATCCAAAAATGGCCATCACAATGGCCGACTTGTACCCCTACTCGCGTTTCCAAAGGCACAAAACTGGAGAAATAGTTGCCAAACGTTTCTGATCTTCTTATTTTAAGCTTTCTGCTAGTGCACAAAGCCAAAATAAAAAGTTCAATGTTGTTGGATGCTTTCTTCGCAAGATTTGTGCCTTTGAAGTTTCAGTGCAATCTTAGAAGTTGATTCCAAACTGTTTCACCTTAAACATGAGTGTTGAACTGATTATCACCTGATTGCCTGCAGTAAAATGAATATTTGGACTACACTCCTTATAATAATGCAAATTGCTCTAGATGTGATTCACATTACGACTGAATGACATATGATGTAAGTGATAGAACTATTCGAAAATGAGTTTTTAAGGTATATCAAACAAAATTAAGTCCCCAAATTAGTACAAGGTATTTTATTTAAAATTTGACACAAATTCACAACAGTAGAGTCACTTATTTTATATGCTCGGAGTAAAATCACATATTTTTTGGATTTGTGCACAAATGCATCAGGCTTTGCTTTGAATGATTTAAAGCCAGGTCGGAACTGCTGATATTCACGACTTGCATAATTTTCTATTCGCAATTATCGGATGCTTTGTAGCCACACCATAAGCCATCAAATGCGATGTATTGCAGTAAGCTTAGGGGATTTTCCTTATCTCCCGACTGCGCGTTATCTGCGCAAATAAATGAGCGTCAATAGAATCGATAAATTGGGGGAGAAACGATAGTGAATGAACTGCTTCCGAAGGTATCATAAATCAACATATGGCCTGCTCTAATTATTGTCCATATGGGAGTACGCTGTCTGTCCGTTCTGATAATATATGAATATTTTGATCAGATTGCGAAACAATCTGCTAATAATGTGGGTTTTCTGTTTGAAGTTGAGAACTAGAGTAAAAATGTAATTTAGACAGAGCGTTGCTTCAACTTGCTTGTATACAATTTGGACATTTACGATATAATCCTACAATAAATTCTGGAAACACAGTCCAGATGAAGATTGGACATCTTCCAGAGGAAGTTCCAGCGCAATATTGAACATTTTCCAGAGGAAAATTGAACTTTTCCAAAAAGAAGATAGAACATTTTCCAGTGGAAGATTGGACATCTTCCAGTGGAAAATTATAAGTCTTCCAGAGGAAGATTGTATTTCTTCCATAGGATGATTGGGCATCTTCCAGAGGCAGATTTGACATCTTTCAAAGAACTTTTGAACTTCTCCCAGAGGAAGGTTGAACATCTTCCAGAAGAAGATTGAATATCTATCATAGGAAGATTGAACATTTTCCACAAAAAGATTGGACATCTTCTGAAGGAAGACTGCACATCCTCCAGAGAGAAATTAGACATCCAGACATCGGACATCTTCCAGAGGAAAATTAAACATTTTCCAGAAGAAGATTGATTATCAAAGCTGCATTAAGGTAAGTCGGCCACAAATGTTTTTTCTACTTTACTGATTACGTTGGTTGTTGCTTGTTATTAAATGTTTATCAATTATATCTATCTGTAAAGAAAATTAGTTCAAAGTCCAAAGAAAAAATTCAAAAACTAGCCTACCGACGTACGCTTAAAAGTTAATGTAGTGAGCTTGAAAAAACTCATTAATTTCCACCTGATGAATCCTTACCCTGAGGAAGGACGACGCAGGTAGACATTGAAAAAAAAACTCATAAACATTATACGTGATGTTCAAGTTTTGTAAGCACACGCCTTCCGAGTACAATCGTTGAACTTTTTTAAGCCTTTCTTTTCAATTTCCCTCATTACTCACACGCAAACATTGTTTGGAAGCGGGAATCCTTTCCGAAGCAAATTTCATACCAATATGGCTCATACAATGAGATGAAGGGTTCAACCGCCCATCCCACAGCTTTGCAACAATGTAAACCGATAAAATACGCTCGCTTCTATTTTCAAGTGTAGCGTGGAACCATCAATGCAATGGTGGTTTAGCTTGAAAATGAGCTTTGAATGCAGCATTGTACATTTTCCATTTAATTCAATTACTTTGTGAAGCTTAATGGTGGTTTACTAGAAACGGAACAAATCGGAAACTGTTTCTGGATGATCAAAGCAGGTACGGTTAATGTTCAACTTAAAAATTTCGTTTTAATTTAAATTCAAGGTAGCATCCACAATTAAGTTTTATTTTTAGTTTGGGATGCTCTTCTCGAAGAGCATCTCAATTTAAGGAGCTTTTCCATAAGAGACGTTAGTTGCTATTACGAAAATTGATTACATTTACTGCGACGAGGGTTCACCGGAAAGTCTTAGTCTAGACAAAGCAAGAGACAGCTTTACTGCCGACAGTGAGATTAATGCGAATGGGGTGACAGAAGGTTTTTACGAGTTTCCATCTGGTTTGAGGAATGGAATTTTATTCATAGAACCGGAACCGTCTTTTCCAACAGCTTCAACCAAAGTCCTCCCATGAAATTTAATACCTTCAAGCGTGTACCACGTCTAATGAATTGCCCATGTTCGTGAATGAATTCCGTGAAACAATCCAATCCACTCGCTGGGTCATCATTTTGGTTCATTAACCGCAAACCCTTATCGCAACATCACACCGTTTAAATGCCATCTAGCGGTGACGACCCGGGGCCAGAATATCAATTGCCAATTACGCCCGTACATTCCGACTGATGGGCCGAGTTATATGAAGGAGGAGAAGGAAGGAAATCATATCGAACCGCTGCACGGTACACATTGTTGCTGAATGGGATGATGTAATTGTCCTGTGGCATGATGAGGATCCATCAGTATTAACTGTGGGTTCATTTTAAGTGAACCACCCACTTAACCCGTTTGTCCATCCACTTGTTGATTGAGTTAGATGCATTTGTAGAATGCCCTACTATGGTACGGAAAATATTTCATTGTATGATATATGCTGATATAATGTTATGTATAATTATATAATGATATATATGATAAGATTGAATAATTGAAAGGAAGATTTAACATATCTTCTAGTAGCAGACTTAACCTATCTTCAAAAAGAAGATTAAGCACATCTTCCAAAAGAATATAAAGCAAGAGGAAAGAGGAAATAGCATAAGGAAGATTTACCATATCGTCCAGAGGAAGATTTGACATATCTTCAAGAAAAAGATCTAACATTTTTTTCAAGAGGAAGGCTTAACATATCATCCAGAGAAGGATTGAGCATCTTCCAGAGAAATGTCGAACATATTCCGGAGGAAGTTTAAACATCTTCTAGAGGAAGATTGAATATCTTCCAGAGGAAGATAGGATATCTCCCAGAGGAAAATAGATCGACATTTTCTAGAGGAAGATAGGACATCTTCCTGAAGCAGATTGAACAACTTTCAGAAGAAGATTGGATATCTTCCAGAAGAAAATTGGACGACATTTCCTAGAGGAAAATTTGACATCTTCTTGAAGAATATTGAACAACTTCCAAAGGAAGATTGAATATCTACCAGAGGAAGATTGGACGACATCTTCAATAGGAAAATTGGACATCTTGCAGAGGAAGATTGGACATATTCCAAAGGAAGATTGGACGACATTTTCTAGACATTGGGTACCTTCAAAAGAAAGATTGAACATCTTGCAGAGGAAGATTTAACGTCTTCCAGAGTTTGGATATCTTCAAGAGGAAGGCTGAATATCTTCCAAAGGAAGATTTGACGACATCTTCTAGAGGAAAATTGGATATTTTCCAGAGGAAGATTGGACATCTTCCAGAGGAAGATTGGACATATTTCAGAGGAAGATTGGACATCCTCCAGAAGAAAATAGGATGTCTTCCACAGGAATATAGGACATCTTCTAAAGGATGATCGGACGAATTCCATAGGAAGATAATCTCCAGAGGAAGATTGAACATCTTCCAAAGCAAAATTGAACATCTTCCAGAGGAAGATTTGATAGAGACGTCTAGTCAAGTTAGAGGGCAAGTAAGTAATGAGGTTTATTATTCAAATTTAAATCGTCGATTACTATGATCTAACAACCCCCCTTAAGCGGCAATTTTATGAATACCTAACATTTTTCTATCTTCAAACAGCTTTGTGTTTGGTATCGGTTTGGTAAAAATATCTGCTGCCTGAAGATCCGATGATACATGATTCAAGCAAATGGCCCTAGATGCTAATTGTTCCCGTACATAATGGTGTCTTATATCTATGTGCTTGCTCCTTGAAGAGTAGCCCACGTCCTTCTCCGCCAAGTTGATGGCGCTCTTGTTATCGCATTTGATCAGCACTGGCATTTCCGCACCATGGAGTTCTTGACGGAATCCTCTCCACCATGCCGCTTCCTGGGTAGCCGAAGAAAGTGCCATGTATTCAGCTTCGGTAGTGGACAGTGCTACGGTGGACTGCTCCACGAAACTGCACCGCCGCTCTGCATGAACACGTACTCAGAGATTGAACGCCGAGACTCGACATCATTCACCCAATCCGCATCGCTGTAGCCTTGGAAATCTTGTTCTGGGTCAGCTCGGTACACTAGCTTGTGATCCTTCGTCCCCTCAAATATCTTAGAATTCGCTTTGCTGCCGTCCAGTGTCCAGTGTGAAATCGGAGCACAGCTGCTGCTTCACCTCGTCCACCAGCGCTTGATTGTTGGAAAACAGCAGGAAATCGTCAACGTAAACCGTTATGATGATCGCCTTCCCATCTTCGAATAAGTAATAAACGCACGAGTCATACTGCGATCTCCGGAATCCAATCGCCTTGAGCTTTTGATCGAGCTTCTGATTCCAGACGCGACTGGCCTGCTTCAAGCCATACAATGCCTTCTTGAGACGGCATACCTTCTTCGGAGCTCGTGCGTCCCGGAATCCCTCCGGCTGATCCATTTAAATCTCCTCTTCCTGCAGCTCGCCCTGCAGGAATGCAGTCACCGCATCCATTTGGTACACCAGGAGATCGTACTTGGCTGCCATCGCCAAGAAGTACCGCACGGTCGCATACCGTACGACAGGAGAGTAGGTCGCATCGTAGTCCACGCCTTTGACTTGTGAGTATCCCTTGACTTTGTGAGTTTTCTCTTCGAAGATGGCCACCGGGGATGGCACTGTTGTCGGATCCAGATCATCAATCATCTCGTCATCTTCACGCTTCAAATCTTCACTCAGGATAACCACGTCACGGTTGACGAACACTTGTATGGTCGCCGGGTCGTACTCTCTGTATCCTTTGGAACAGTAGACTGGCCCTTAAACAAAAAAGTTGTAAAATTCTACGGGGCACCCCCTTCATATGTGCCTTAAGGTAAGAAAAAAGGTCTCTCAAAATATCAACTCAATTGGTTGCACCACCAGCTGGCGCATTCATTTCAAAGTTTTTATGGGAGATTCGTTTCAAATATATTGTAAATTGACCTTTTGTCACTGTTTCGTTCTGTATAATAATTGATCGTGTTCAATTGAGCCCAGAATGACAAATATACTAGTTGATACCCTAATGAACATAATTGCAGAAGGTGATGGTATTGCGACTGGGAGGACAATTGTGATTTTATGGCTTTCTCAGTCTAATAAAATAAAACGGCTTGTTTGGCTAAGCCCGACGTTTCGGTCCCGTGTATAGGACCTTTTTCAAGGGATAAGCAGTCAACCGTCTCTCGTCACCTAATGTATAATTTTTTTTAGGAGAGATGGAGCTTCTTGTAGTGCCATTTAACATTGGGTGTTAAAAATCTAGGGGGTGGGACTGACTACACTACACACTACTCAACGATAACACAATTCACAAACTGACAAATTCACAGGCCCCCGTAGCAAATACTTGTTTTACAGAAGTAATGTCGGTCGCAATAATCAAGATTTTCACAAATTTCGTAATTTTAACAGATTTGTATAGTATGTATTATTTGTCTCATTTCGTGGTACACCAATTATATTCGTAAATTTCAATTTTCGCTACGGAAAAGATTCATTATTTCTGTAATCCAGTTTATAATCCTTTAAAAATTCTAACAAAAAAAAAAAACTCACAAGAAATGTCCTTTGTGATGCTTCCACGATTTTTTCAGGTATTCAACCATGTGCTTTGAAAAGATTCCTCTGTGAATTCATACGGTAATTTCTTCATGAATTATTTTCGTGAATCTTTTACCAGTTTTCACTGAGTTCGCCTCGGATTCCCACAGAAAATTATTCCCAGACTGATCACCAGAAAATTTCCCGAAAAATCTCTATCGAATTGCTTACAAATCTGTTGAAAAATTCCGCCTGAGAAATTCTTTTAATATTTTCGACTGAAAGGTCCTCTACGTACTTGTAACAATTTGCTTTTTATCAATTGTTACTTTAAAGTATCCTCCAGTTGTTCATTAATAATTTGTTAATGTTTTCATGAATTACTAGAGGATTTCTCCAAACAAAATAGTACACTTAATTCCAGAAGTCTCACCAAAAATGTCATCAATATCACCAAGCAAGGATTCATTCTACGAATTCTTCAAAGAGTTCGCCAAAAGTTTTTCCAACTTTGGTTTTGAACTTCATGCTAGAGTTTCTCTACAGGGGTGTTTGAAAAAAATCGCAGAAAAAATTATCCAGACTTCCTGCAAAAAAAAAAAAATTCTTCCAGGTGTTAATCCAAGGATTCCTTGTAAAATTCCACAAGTATTTCATGAGTAATTAAAAGGAATTCGATTTGGAACATGTTTCTCAAAACAAATTGTCCGCAGATCTATCAGCGTTTTTTCGCAGATAATTATTTTTACTACGAAATATTTATAGAATTCTAACTTTCCTATAAATTTTCTAGCGGAATACGTTCAACAGTTCTTTCAAAAACTCTTCTGTGAAAATACTCAAAGATTTTCGGAGTAATTTGTTCAGGGATTTCTTAGAAAACTACAAATTTTTCGTCAAATTAAGATAACTAATATTTTGCAATTTATTCTTGAACTTCCAAAAAAAATTCTCCAGAACTTTCGTCGAGTATTCTATCAGGTTCAATAAGTAAGCCCAATGGTAATCTCAGGATTCTTCCATAAATATCATTTGAAAATGTATACACTCTTTTTTTTTTTGGTTCATAAACTACTCCAGGAAATTAACAATATTTTTAGGGATTCTTTTACAAATTCCTCTACGAATCACTCCATATCAGATTTCCAGAAAAACACACGTAAAAAAGGTTTGAAAGAATTTTGTTGGTAGATTTTTGGTTAATTGCAGCTTAAATATAATTTGGAAAAAAAAAGCCGCGTAGTGTCGGTAGCGGTTGTTTCAACTGGCTAAGAATTAACACTACGGACTGCCTGTTCCGGTGGTAAAAGTCCACCTCACAGGTGACCCCTAATTTATGGTGTGATGCGTACCGTGCCTAGGAATGAATGGTTAGGGGGGTCTAAATAAAACCTAACCGCTAACGGAGCCTGTGGGGTATCAGGGCGCCCTCCACAGTATTGAGTCCTTCCTGTGCTACCCGGAGCAATGGTGCAGGTGACCTTGTGTTTCTCCGAGATAATCGGCTGCCCTTCTTCAGTCTCTGTCCTGAGGCTAAATAAGGGTGGGATTATGAATATGTTGACATTTAATTTAAATTATCACCTATATGGATTCGCATTATGCGTTTTACACAGTGTATTCTGTGCTCTTTCGCCTTTGGCGACTTTAAATAGATACCGATCTGGTTTTTTCGTTGCTGGTCTTTTTCGTGCTGAGATTGCAAAAAGGTTAATCCTGCCTAGTTTGGGTAGTGGCTACGGTTAGGTTAGCTCAGATCAATCTTCAGCATAAAAGAACAGCAACGATCAATCTTTGCAGACTCATGCAAAATGGTGCAGCCCAAGTGGCGCTAGTTCAAGAACCCTACTTTCGTAGAGGAAACTTCTATCTAGGTAACCTTGTGGACCCAGTTTTTGCTACTTTCAGCAAACTTGAAATGGCAAACTCGCTCCATGCCCCGCGCATGCGTGCTCGTAAATAAAGCAATCGTTGCTACACTCATTTCTGAGTTGACGACCAGAGATGTATGTGCTGTCACAATCGATGTTTCTGTTGGTGACCTCAACAGGAAATACGTCTATTGTTCGGTATATTTACCACATGATGAACCATCCCCAACGGATGACTTCAAAAGAGTTGTCGTACACTGCGTAACAAAAGGCCTTCCGCTGATTGTGGGCAGTGATGCCAATGCTCATCACATCATCTGGGGCAGCTCAGATATCAATTTGAGAGGCTCCAGTCTGATGGAATACTTAAGTAGTACAGACCTTGGATTACTTAACATAGGCAATCGCCCAACCTTCATGGTTTCTAATAGAGAAGAAGTGTTAGACATAACGCTCTGCTCGAATAGAATCAGTCACGAGTTGACGAATTGGCATGTATCAGATGAGGAATCATTATCTGATCATCGCTACATCTTCTTTGAACATTCAAATGTAACTGCGCAGACTTTGCGTTTTAGGAATCCCCGGTCAACAAACTGGGAACTCTATATTGAATTGGTTGCGACCAAATTTCATGGATATTCTCCGTCCATTGAAAATCCAAGTGATTTGGATGATGCCGTTGATACTACAACATCCTACATTATGGAAGCTTTTGAAGAAGCATGTCCTCTGCGGTCTGTAAAGACTACAAGAGGGACCCCATGGTGGAATTCCGATCTGACTAGACTCAGGAAACAATGTAGAAGGAGTTGGAACAGACGCCGTTCAGCTGGATCAGAGTCGTTCAAGTCGGCTCGCAAGGCTTACAAGAAGGCTCTTCGTTCTGCTGAACGATCTGGCTGGAAAAACCTTTGTACAAATGTTTCCAGTTTGAGTGAAGTCAGTCGGCTGAACAAAATCCTTGCAAAATCTAAGGATTTCCAAGTGAACGAAATTCGCTTACCTAATGGTGACTTTACTTCTTCCGATGAAGAAGTTTTAGAATGTCTATTCAATACACACTTTCCCGGATGTGTGGACATAGCATCTACGGATGAACCAAATGTCTTTTCATGTAGTTACGAGTCTCTGGCCTCGGCTCGCAGTATCGTAACTACTGAATCGATTCAATGGGCACTTAATAGTTTTGCTCCTTTCAAATCTCCAGGAGCGGATGGGATTTATCCTGTTCTGCTCCAAAAGGGGTTTGAGTTTATCAAACATGTTTTGAAAAAGCTACTTGTAAGCAGTTTTGCTACCGGGTACATTCCCAGATCCTGGCGTGATATTACTGTAAAGTTTATTCCGAAAGGAGGACGTGCGTCGTATGAAGAAGCGAAGAGTTTTAGACCAATCAGTCTGACCTCTTTTCTTCTGAAATGTCTGGAACGCATTATCGATCATCACATCCGTGATGTTTATTTGGCAAACATGCCTCTTCATGTGAATCAACATGCTTACCAATCTGGAAAGTCCACGGTGACTCTTTTACACAAAGTTGTATACGATATCGAGAAAGCATTCGCTCAGAAGCAATCCTGCTTGGGTGTTTTCTTGGATATTGAGGGTGCCTTTGATAACGTGTCTTTCGATGCCATATTGGAAGCAGCACGAAACCATGGGCTACCTACAATGATTACCAATTGGATTCATCAAATGCTCAAAAACCGACATCTCTTCTCGACATTGCGTCAAGCAGCGATTCGAAAATTGAGTGTTTGCGGATGCCCCCAAGGGGGAGTCTTGTCACCACTTTTGTGGAATCTCGTAGCAGATACGCTATTGAGGCAACTCAATAATAGCGGTTTTCCAACATATGGATTTGCCGACGACTATCTAGCTCTGATAGTTGGTATGTGCATAAGCACCCTATTCGACCTGATGCAAAGTGCTCTTCAGGTAGTCGAGAGTTGGTGTCGCCAATATGGCCTTTCGGTTAACCCGAATAAAACATCTATTGTTCTTTTTACGGAAAGACAAAACCGCGATGGAATTCGACCTTTACGTCTTTTTGGCACTGAGATTAATGTGACTGATCAAGTAAAGTATGTCGGATTTATTTTAGATTCCAAACTTTCATGGACACCTCACATTGATTTCAGAGTCAAAAAAGCTTGCATGGCCTTCGGTCAATGCCGGCGAACCTTTGGTAAAACTTGGGGCCTCAAACCCAAATATATCAACTGGATTTACACAACAGTTGTTCGACCAATATTGGCATATGGATGTCTTGTGTGGTGGCAAAAGGGCGAAGTGAGAACAATCCAATCAAAATTAGGCCATCTCCAAAGGATGTGCTTGATGGCGATGTCTAGTGCGTTCTCTACAACTCCCACAGCAGCGCTCGAGGCCCTTTTCGACGTTGCGCCACTACACATATATCTTAAACAAGAAGCACTTTCTTGCTCTTACCGTTTATGGGTACTGGATCTACTGGAGAAAAATCCAGTGAATCGTAGATCTACACACACTTCGTTGTTTCCACTTTTGGTGAATTGGGACAAAATTGTCCTTGCTCCAAGTGATCTCACAATTGCTTGTCACTTTCCTTACAGGACATTTATCACACAATTCCCTTCACGGGAAGAGTGGACGTCTGGCTATTTGGAAAGAAGTATATCAAACAATATAGTATGTTACACTGATGGCTCCCTTCTTGAAGGTAGAGCTGGTGCAGGAGTATATTCTCGTGAGCTAAGGCTGAATCAGTTTTACTCACTTGGTAGAAACTGCACCGTTTTTCAGGCGGAAATATTTGCCCTTATGTGTGGAGTGCAATCAGCACTTCAACAGCGCGTAATGGGTAAAGTCATATACTTCTGTTCAGATAGTCAAGCTGCTATAAAAGCTCTCGCTTCGGCCAACTCAAGGTCGAAGCTTGTTATCGCATGTCGAACTCAAATTGAGGAACTGAATTCAGTCAACTCTGCAACTCTTGTATGGGTACCTGGCCATTCTTCCATCGCTGGAAATGAATTGGCTGATGAGCTAGCTCGCGATGGAGCATCGCATGACTTCATTGGCCCTGAACCGGCTATTCCAATTTCGAAGTGCTGGGTGAAGCTTCAGATAAATTCTTGGGCGGCAACTCAGCACAAGCAATATTGGAATAGTTTGGAGTCATGTCGTCAAACAAAATTGTACATTACTGAGCCATCTCCAAGGGTGGCGAAGTATTTAACAAATCTGTCAAAGCAGAATTGCAGTCTCTTGGTCAGAGCGTTGACAGGCCACTGCCGACTCAACTATCACATGGCAAATATTCAGCGTGCTGACTCATTTGTGTGTGATAGTTGCAACTCCAATTATGGAACTTCGTATCACCTGATATGTAACTGTCCAGTCTTTGCGCAAATGCGATTCCAATTACTTGGTAAACACTTATTAAGTGAAACTGAATTCAGAAGCCTGAATCTTCAGGACATTCTGTTATTCTTAACCCGCTGTGGTAATGAGCTGTAGGCTCTCTTTACGCTCTTGCGTTTTGCAGTGTCCTTTTTAGGGCGCTGTTCGAACCCATTGTGGTATGGAGCTACATGCTCTCAATTCGCTTATGCGATTTTCCCTCTTCAAGGGACCCCACTCCTATTTCCTCCCATCTTTCCCTTCCCTTTCCTCTCCCATCGGGTAGATGATGAAATAGGCTCAAATATGGCGATGGCACAAATGGCGATGGTGGGGAACGTGCCTTTGGAGCCGGCCTTCTGATACCTGATACTCCAGGAAATTAACAATATTTTTAGGGATTCTTTTTCAAATTCCTCTACGAATCACTCCATATCAGATTTCCAGAAAAACACACGTAAAAAAGGTTTGAAAGAATTTTGTTGGTAGATTTTTGGTTAATTGCAGCTTAAATATAATTTGGAAAAAAAATACTAAATTCCTGTCGTAAAATTCGAGAACTAAACCGTACAATTTCTGAAACTTGTTGACAATGTACCTCACCAAAAGCTTAAGTGGTCCTTGTAGGATTTACTACAAAAAATCTTGTTTTATTCTTCTTCGTCTTTTATAATAGAAAATGGTTGATGTTTAAACGGATGGAATATTCACTGAAAGTATTTGTAACTAAAACGTAAGATTATATTTTGTATGAACTCTGAAGTTTCATGAACATATTGATGTAGAAAGAACCATACCTTTAGAAATTTCAAACAAACTTTTTAAAGTGTCTATTATCGATTATTTTGTAGTACTGTAGAAGTTCAACGCGAAAATATTGCCGGTTTTTAAAAGAACATTACCAGAGATGTATTGAGGTTATATTTTTAGTGCATGATTTTAATGAATTTAAATCTTAGGAGAAACTTTTGCATTACTTTCAAAACTTGTTGAGGAATTCCTGATGGAGGTTCAAAAATCAGGAACCATACTATGAGAATTCGGTAATATTTCAAAACTGCTATGATTCAGCTTATTTTTGAATTCATTAAAACGCTGCTTTTTAGAGTATGTGAAGCTGTTTGTACAAGATTCCTGAAAGCGTCATGCGAAGGAAGGAGAAGCAACAAAATGTTGAAGCTGGGAGAACAAAAGATAACAATGAAAAATAATTTATAATCTTTTTTCTAGAGGTAAATTACATGACTGTTAAACCTCTGTAATGAATTTCCAAATAAAACAAGTTTTTCAAGAAGTTCCAACAGAATTTTTTTGAGAATTTATCCTTGAAATCTATCCTTCCTTGACCACTGGTTATCTAGAAACCTGTCAGAAACCTTTTAGAAATTCTGCCCTCGTATCGCACAAAAATTCAAACCAAGAATATGGATTCTGACAATATTTCTAGAGAAGTGTTTTAAGGAAGATCAATACAAATTTCTTTATAAATATCTTAATAAATCCTTTTTCTCTTCCCAGTTATTTCAGTACACGTTTCTCTACAGATTCCTTTACCGCTATTCTAATTTCGGAAGCAAAAGTTTTTCTAGGATTTTTCAACAAATTTCCTCTGAACATTCGAAGGCAAGAGACATTTCAAAAACATTTTTCGTTCAAATTCTTCAAATTCTAAACCTGAAAAAGGCAAAAAAAAGTAGACATAGAAGGAATGGATGTCTGTCTACCAGAAGGAAAACAATATGGTCGATTTTGTTACATTTTTTTTCGCACCAGGTTAAATTAATGCCATTCATCTGAAGAAAATTTGGCCATGTAGAAATTCCTTGAAAGTTAAACCTTATTTTTCGACAAAAAATCCCGCTATGTATTGTCTGAGAAATTCCTTTAGTAGTTTTGTCTATTTTTTTCGGACATTATACGAGTTGAAGTTAATGTACTTGTATTTGTAATCTTAGTAATATATATTCTTCGGTGAAATCAACATCACCGAACACGTGAGAAAACACACCCAAGTAACCACTAGCCCGGTAATTCGGCTTTTTGGCCTTATAGGGCTATTACACGGCAAGTATAGAGCGAGTCAGCTGTACAATAGCGCTATATTAGCACTCAAGGCGAATTAATGGGCTAATGGTTACTTGGAGAATGCAATGAATAAGCTGCTTAATGCTGAAACAGCATTATTTGGATTATTCAAAAAAAAAATGAAATCAAATTTCCAGGATATTGATGTTTTTTTTGTACCACGGTATTTTAGCAACGGAGATGTCGAAAAAAAATGCGCTAATCGCATACAATAAGAAGCTACTTCCAACAGTAACCAATCGATCGACAGCCGGACGATTAAGCTTTCGGTTGTCGCGCGATTTACCGGAGTCAGAACCGCCACGCTGATGTTGTGTAAGACAAGCAAGGTTTTCTCTAGAATAACGTAACTACTTACAGAAGAGATTTTTGTCAATAACAAGAGCCATGTACATTGATTCAAAAGTTTTTAGTTCGTGTTATATTGTTTTTTTTTTTTTAATTTTAATTTTTATTATTATCAAAAATTATGGAGGGGGGGGCTGGATGATCCTGGAGGGGGCCAGGCCCCCCTGCCCCCCCTGTTCCTACGCCAATGCCTCCAACTCCAGCCTGGTGAATTTCCGCAGCAAACTTATCTTCCTGGACCGTCCACAATCTTGAAACGCTGTTTTCAAGCTGTTCCAGGCATCCTTTGCTATCTTGGACCGCTGGACGAGGCTATAGTTATACGGCTCAATGCTGAGGCATATGGTTGCCAGCGCCCTGTCTGACAAATCCGGATCCACTTGATAACCCTCCGGGTGATCCACCGCGCGCCAGGTGCCCTCGCGGATCATCACCATGCGCATCGCAAAGGTCCACGTGACATAGTTCTCCCGTCCTTTTAGTTTAGGCACTGCCGGAAGCGAAATGTTGCTGCTTGCGATTTTCGGTTCACTCACCATCTGCACATTGTCCATCTGCACATTGTCCTGATTCCCATCTTCATGTCCTGCAGCCTGGTTTCCTGGAGGATCCATATTCTCCACGGAACGCCGGATCCGTGGCATCGCTTCTGTTCTTCAGTGGCTTCGAGAAAAAAAAATACTTTCGGCCGATAACAACTTCCGTTGCTATGGAAACATGGCCGGGCTCATAACCAGATAGAGACGTCTAGTCAAGTTAGAGGGCAAGTAAGTAATGAGGTTTATTATTCAAATTTAAATCGTCGCTTACTATGATCTAACAAGATTGGATATCTTCCAGAGGAAAATTGGACGACATTTTCTAGAGGAATATTGGACATCTACCAGAGGAAGATTGGACATATTCCAGAGAAAGATTGGACGACATCTTCTAGAGATTGGGTACCTTCAAGAGGAAGATTAAACATCTTGCAGAGGAAGATTGAACATTTTCCAGAGATTGGATATCTTCAAGAGGAAGATTGAATATCTTCTAGAGGAAGATTGGACAACATCTTCTAGAAGAAAATTGGACATCTTTCAGAGGAAGATTGGACATATTCCAAAGGAAGATTGGACATCTTCCATGAGGAATATTAGATATCTTCCAAAGGAATATAGGACATCTTCTAAAGAATGATCGGACAAATTTCATAGGAAGATTGGACATTTTCCAGAGGAATACTGAACGGCAATATTCCTGATTAAAATTGAACAACTTACAGAGAAAGCTTGAATATCTTCTTCTTCTTCTTCTTCTTCTTGGCATGACGTCCTCTACAGGAAAAGTGATCCACGTACAGAAATTTTCCTCAAAATTATTAATGAAGGTAAATTAAGTCATCTAAGCAGCGAGCACCGAAAACTTTGCCAGTGATTCATATCTCAGTTGACATTCATTTTACATCATTATTCATCAGAACACATTTCCTCATAAGCCTGCAGAGATCTCCATCTGGTATAATGCGATGTAATGAAAGCAAACTCCCCCGCGCGGCATGTGTAATCTACGTATGCCATAAATTAGCACTCTCAAGCTCCCACGGGCGGAAGTGCATTCTGCCAGGATGACGGGGCGTCGGCGGGGAGTATTTCACTAACCTCATCACAGCTCGACCGACGCAAAGGGTATGCAAACGATCCTCGCTCATCAAGCATCCTTTCAAACTGGATTTCATGCTTTGCCGGTTTGAATTAATTACTGGTGCAGTAGTGGTACGAACCACCGTAGAAGAGGAGCTGCTGGCGAAATGCAGTTCCTTACATATGTGGGTAGTGAGTGGGAGATTTGAAAGTGGACGAAAATGCAATGGTAATGCGCCGACAGCAGCTGGATGATGTTTATTCAATTAAATCAGTGCGCTGAATGTATTGCTCTTAGTGAATAATTTTATGGTGAAAAACTTTTCTGGTTGTAGTTGGAGTGTGAACAAATTCATACTGTAGGAATGCTGGCGATGTTTGTTCGAAAGGACAATAGCTACGTGCTGAATTGGAATGAAATAATGCTCTCTTATTTGCGTGACAATTCTTGGAAATAGTGATTGCGAACATTAAATTTCGTTTGGACCTTAAGCATTTTACGATTTTGATGATATTTTATAGAAGTTCAACAATTTGAGGAGAATCCGGCTTGTAATAATGATCGTAAAAAGGTTATAGTGTATATATAAATATAAATCCCAATTAGTCGACCAATTCTACTATGTAGTACTCTCCTACAAAAACATGGTCAACCAAGTGATTTAGTATTAAGCATTCACCGTATTAATTTGATTATGAAACAATTCATTCTAAAACCATTCGGCATACAATGCAACCACAATTGGATAATGTGACGATAAATGAACGCCCATTTTGTTATATTTAGCACGGTAATCGTGGCGTTTCTCATTTACAAGAATCATCCTCAGCCTACCTGATTGCCGTCATAAATACGATACCAACCATTAATGAATTTAATGTTTTAGCTTGGCCCACGAAAAATGGCTCGGTGTAGGCGTTCCAAAATGGGTTCCCCAACAAAAGCATGAATTGTAGTTTATGTCTCTATGGTCTACGGAATATGCGGTACGCTAATTGAATCTTTATAACCATCCTCAGAATATCCACCCCGGGGACAAAAGTGCCTTTCTCGCCTATGTTTCTACCTTGATTCCTACATTTCGCATAAAAATTAATAGGCTTATGCCATTTACATTATGCTGTGTCATACGGATAAGAATTTGATAATATCCTATTGATTACTTTTACTTACGTAAAAATAGTTGTTTCCAACTCGGAATCAATCGTCATGAGGTACTGGCAGGACCAATTAGGAACAAATCTCACTATCACATAAGCTAAGCTAAGCCCAGAAAAAAGGGTCAAAACTTTGAAAGCTCTGGGGATTACTTGGGAGCCGAAAGGCGACCAACTTCGGTTCATATTCAACATTGATGACGATCAGAATGAAGTCTAGAATGCCGTGAAAAGTGTACTGCGATGATTATCCGGAGGATCTTTTTTTTTCACTCCGGATAATCGAATCACAAACACAATTAAAATCTGCAATAAAAGTACTTAAATATTATCTTTTTCCGTTGTTTGATTTATATGATGCAGTGGCGTGGCCAGAAATTATTTCTGGCAACATAAGTGGTCTCGAGAAGAAAAAACATTTTTTGATCAGTGTTAGTGCTGGCAACCCTTCCGAGCTCGCTGGGCTGAAGTTAGCAGCGATACATACCATCCGTCATTATGACTGTTCAGGAGACGTGTCAGAAGATGGAACAATATTCGACGAGAAATGACAAAACGCACGTTATTTCTCACCTTAAAGTAATAAGTGAAATTTGAATACTTTTGTTCCTCCAAAAAATTTAGTGAATAACATTTCTAAAGTCCTATTTCTTTAGCGGTGACAATTAATCAATTGAATTGCCCTATACAAATTGTTTATACGAAACATTTAATACAGAATTTAATTCCCTGTACTCTAAACTAAATTGTTTGTTCGAAGAACGAAGAAATTATAAAGCACTGAATTTGTAAGATCCAATATAATTAAACTAAACCAATACACCTAAAATATATCTAAATTGCAGCTTGAAGCACTGCGCTGACAAGAATCGTGTCTTGTTACTGTGTTCTTGAACAAAACTTCAAGAAATTCACGATGCCGAGCAGCATGAGAAACCTCCGGATAACAGCAACACCTACAGCTGTGTTGCATGTCACGGACCAGACTCCGCCGATAATATCGTCGCTTGTGACAAATGCTCTGACTGGTGGCACTATTCCTGCTCCGGGGCGCTACTGATTCCGTAAGGACGACGAAATGGTATTGCCGAACTTGTCTCCCGCAACCAGCAAAGTCAGTTTCCGGCGCCTCGACGACAGCTTCCTGGAGAGCTCGCTTAGAACTAAGCATGCAGCGCCTGGAGGAGCAGCGAGAGCTAGACAGGAAACAAATGGAGCTCAAGTTGGAGAAGAGATACATTACGGAGAAGTACCAGCTATTAGAGGAAACGTTACGTGAGGAGTTTGAAACTCGAAGCGTACGAAGTCGGATTGACGAGATTGAGTCTCGAGCAAAGCACACATCACAATGGGTTCAGGAACAAACGGTCGCGAATGTAGCAGAAATTGAATGTAGTGGTCCTGTCTCCACAAAGGAAACTCGACAACAGATCGTTCCCACAGGAGTTCCGACTCTAATCGTACACATCACGGGTATCAAAGAAGGAGCTGTAGGAGGAATTGAGGGTGTGATTAGAGATCCCCAGATCCCCCCAGATCGCAACGTATTCTACAAATTTCAGCAAATAATACAACATTGCAAAAAAGATCAACAACTAACTCTGCAGCAGATACAGGAACTGCGGGAGCAGCTACAGCTGTGCCAGATTCGTATACAGCAAGAATCAACACCTGTATCTTCACGACTACAGAAGGCGCCATTCGTAAAACGAATATGAACGAAACCATCAAACTGGCTGTTGACGCTCCACATCCCGAATTATCCAGTCCCATGGTTCCATTGACTCTGGGTTCCCAAAGGAATCAACAACAACGAGAGGCACTTTAAACCCAAAACCTTTTCTCTCACTCTTTGCCGACTGTTCGTCATACCGTGAATCCGCCTGGTCCCATTGGATCATCGATCGTTGATCGTCTAGGTCCGACTCCGGAACAGCTCGCTTCAAGACAAGCTATGCCTCGTAATTTGCCGGATTTTTCAGGCAATCCTGAAGAGTGGCCGCTGTTTGTAAGTTGTTACAACAACACGACGAATGCTTGTGGATATAACAACGCCGAGAACCTTTCTCGACTCCAGAGGTGTTTAAAAGGTAGTGCGCTCAAGTCAGTTAGGTATTACCTAATGCCGCCGGATCCTGAAAACATTATTTGGCCGTCCTGAGATGATAGTCAACAAACTAATCAGGAATGCTCATGAATCCGCCCCTCCAAAACCGAAAAAGCTAGAATCGCTGATTGAGTTCGGGATGGCTATACAGAATCTCACTCAGCATCTAATTGCAACCGCATCTCTCTAACCCAATTCTGTTGCAAGAAATAGTGGACAAACTCCCAGCAGGAGTTAAATTGAAATGGGCCCAACATCTTCAGCATCATCCGGTTGCTTCCTTGCAAATTTTCAGCCAGTTAATGTCGACTGTTGTGGATTCAGTCAGCAAGGTAGTAGTGTACGTTGGTGAACCGACCCAGAGAAACGACAAGCGCCGAGAGAAAGTATTTCTCCACGCACACTAAGACCACGCACACGCCGAATCAAGTAGAACCAGCGTATTTCAACCGTCAGTGAAACGATGCCCAGTTTGAAACAAAGAAGGTCATCGCGTAGCAGAGTGCGCGACGTTCAAGAAGAGCAGTGTGGAGAACCGATGGAGGCAACTAAAACACGTTTAGGTTGGTGCGTTTATGGAAATCTCGATTACCAACGCGAACGTGAGCATGTCAGCCTTCATATCTGCGAATGCGATACCAACGGAAAACTGGAATCGATGATGAAGGAGTATTTCAATGCAGACCATACAGGAGTTGCATCAATTGATGTCCGAGGAGAACAAACGTGCTCAACGGATTCTTGAAGAGACGACACGCTGAATCGGAAATCGGTTTCAGACCGGATTGATCTGGCGGTATGACGATGTAGATCTGCCTGACAGCTTTCCGATGGCTCTCCAGCGTTTAAAATGCTTGGAACGACGGATGGTGCGAGATGCTGCTTTGAAGGAGAATCTTCATCGTCAGGTTCACGAGTACCAGGCAAAGGGGTATGTCCATCGCCTAACTCAGGAAGAACTGCTCGAGGCGAACCCTAAAAGAGTGTGGTACTTGCCCATCAGTGCTGTGTCAAACTCAAATAAGGCAGCGAAAGTCTCCGGAGTCTCTTTGAAGAGTCTCCTTCTACGGGGACCAAATCTGTTGACTCCGTTAACTAATGTCCTTTTCCACTTCCGGAAATATCCAGTGGCCCGTCTCTGGCGACATTAAGGAGATGTTCCACCAGATCTGTATTGTGGAAGCCGATCGTCATTCGCAGCTTTTTCTATGGCGTGATAGCTCCGAGCAAACTCCACAAATGTTTGCGATGGACGTTGCCATTTTTGGTGCAACATACTCACCATCGTCCGCGCAATTTGTGAAAAATAAAAATGCGAATGAGTTCGAATCCCAGTATCCAAAAGCAGCAAACGATATAGTAAGGTGTCACTCTGTGGACGACTACCTGTGGAGCTACGAGACCACAGAAGAAGCGATGGAAGTTGCTGAGGGTGTGAAGAAGGTGCATTCGAAGGGTGGGTTCGAAATCCGCAATTGGGCATCGAACAACCAAGCTGTGGTGCAACATTTGGGCGGAGAATCAGCGAGCGGCACATAAGAGTAGATTTCGAAAGGTGACAACACCGAGCGAGTGTTTGGATTTCTTTGGCAAGCTGAAGCAGACAAATTGCGATTTTCAACGACTTTCCGTAAAGAAATTTCTCAACTCATTATTGAATGGATCTCCCTATTCGGCAAAATCGAAGAACTCCGAGTACCTCGTTGTTACTTCCAGCAAGCAAACGCCGTAATATACTCGAATCTCCAACTCCATATCTTCGTGGACGCAAGTAAGGACACGTACTCGGCAGTTGCATATTTCCGGGTAGATACTCACGACAAAAGTGTTCAGTGCGCATTAGTGGCAGCCAAAACAAAAGTGGCTCCAATACAACACGTCACCGTCCCGCGTTTGGAGCTAATGGCAGCTGTATTGGGAGTCCGACTTGCACCCTTCATCGCTGATGGACATTCTCTGCCAATTACACGAAGAGTCTTCTGGTCCGATTCAAAAACCACACTAGCATGGATCGGCTCCAACCATCGTTGTTATCGACAATTCGTCGCCTGTAGGATCGGCGAAATACTATCTTCAACGGTCGTGGGCGAATGGAGGTGAGTGCCGAGCAAACTGAACGTTGCCGACGAAGTCACCAAATGGGGTAAAGATCCCTGCTTTGACGCTCATAGCCGCTGGTACAATGGGCCTGATTATTTATACGGCCAGGGATTTTTTTTTTGGAATGAGGGAAAGCCTGTAGGAGTGAAAAAAAATATCTTCTCCTATAGGCATAAAACCCTCAAACCTATCTTTATTTAGGCCCTTACCATAAAGTATTAGGGGCCGATTCAATAATGTTATATACAATGTTTGTATTAATTTTGTTTAGCTTCTACATCTTGTCATACTTTCACGACAAGTTAGAAGTTCTAAACTCGGGGCTTGGGATGCATCGTAGGACGATTCTCTTGTCACTCCATCTTCTCAATGGATTTGTGAAGTTGCTCAGATGAGATGGTGATGATCAGCTCAATGGTATTATTGGAGGCGTCGTGCATTTCAAAATGGTGGCTTGAGGAAAATTTGAGGAAACGGAATCGGTTTGATATATGGCTTAAGACATCCGTCAATCACTCAAGTCACAGGTAATAGTAATTCACTGTTAAAGACAAAAATTAGATAGGAAAGTCAATAGCTTTTAGAAATTTATATATAGGATTTAGGAAATTGGGATTGCGAGAAAACAGAGCATCGCGGACTGTTGCGTTGGGTGGTTTCCATAAAACAGGAAGGGAATCAATCAATTCTTGTCTTTTTACTTCATATTTACGGCCAGGGATTGAATCCTGAGAAAATTGAGAGAATCTCTCACGTATCGCTCTCTGTAACTATCATAACATGCTGCACACTATGAGAGATTGTTTATCGTATACTGCTACAACTTTGATCAGATTGGGGGGATAGTAGTGCATGATAAAACCCCTCTAATTATGCTCCAAGCCTGGGGGACACTATTGCTATTGGATGTTCGTGGATTGTTTATCGTGCCAGTAAAGAAAAACACCTAACCCCAACGGAAAAAAAGCGAGAAAAATGGATTTTATCATCGCTCTCTCTTTGGGGCTCTCGCTCGCTGCTTCCATTTATCAGACTTGTTACACCTTGCGATACAATGACGATCGTGGACCACAACAGATGGGATGTTTTTCTTTGCTTGCTTTGATCGTGCTTCATACTCAAATGAGAGCGAATTATGCAATGCCTGGTCTTGGCCGAATACAATTCAAAACATCGTAACTACCGAAGAGGAACTGAGAACATGCTACGTTCAACAAATGTTGAAATTTCCGCTGCTTCAGTTTGAACGTTTTTCCAAGCGGAAACGCTTGCTACGGACGGTAGCGTATGTAAGACGCTTTGTGAGCGTTTGTAGACGACGAATACAAGAGCACTACATCAGCACAATGCTGACGCAACCAGGGTTCCGGGTCATTTGGCCGAATGCCATTTGGCCGAATGCCGTTTGGCCGAACGCCATTTGGCCGAAAGGGTCATTTGGCCGAACGCCATTTGGCCGAACGCCATTTGGCCGAATGCCGTTTGGCCGAAGTTGAAAACAAAAGTGAACTACAGTTAGCATGGATTTATGATGAATTCCAATGAACTTATTCAGCTTTTTAGTGTTAGTTGAAGAAACAGTCAGTGCTGAAAGATCCTTAATGTAAGCAGTTGTTCACTTCGATGCCAGCGGTAATAGTCACCAGCAGATGTTTTGGCATCGCATCTGTAGTTAGCTTTTGACAGTAATTAAAACGGTTTAAAACTTATTCGTTCTTCTGCTGGATCGGCTTGCTTCGATCTTTCGAACCGTACTAAGTAATGTATGTCATAATTCTGGCATCAACAAGTCTTGGCTTCTTTTTCAAAACGGAGAAACAGTGTGCTTCATTGACATATGTTCGTCGAGTCGTCAATTGCTATACTCAAGCAACGGTGCAGTGTTCAGTTCTCATGTTGTAATCTTAATCTTGGAGGAGAATAACATCTCACTTAGTTAACCCTTGAGCTAAAAAAATATGTTATGAATTAAACTTATTATAAGATTTAATTCCAATAACTATGAAAAATATTTCTCTCTTGAAAGAAAAGCCTCTGATCAAAAGAAGGAAACATCTTTTATGAAAATTTAAGCAAGTGTAATGCATATAATCATTTCATCAGTACAACTACAAAGAACTACCGATTATTTAAAGAAGGAAAAAATCCCAATTAAAATATAAGCTAAACTGTTACCGATAGTAATTGAACCAGTATAACTCGAAAGAATAGCCTTTGTTTAAAAGAAGGAAAAATTTCTGATGAAATTATCAAAAATACTTGAAACCTTATTACACCGTTGGTAATCCAGTGGCGATTCAATCATCACCTTGACGCGAAGTGTGTTGTTCACAGCTTCGTCCTGAATTAAAGGTTCGATGTTATCATTCTCTTGGAGCTCATATAGTGTCAAACATAACGTCCTGTCACATGATAAAAATCGACATATGAATTAGCTTATCAGTTATTGGGTCACTTATGAATCCTATACATCAGCGTTGTAGCAAATTTTTTGTTCATGATTCGGCCAAACGGCATTCGGCCAAATGACCCTTTCGGCCAAATGGCATTCGGCCAAATGGCGTTCGGCCAAAAGGCATTCGGCCAAACGGCGTTCGGCCAAATGGCCGGACACCCATCTGCTTCACAACCAAAGCGATCCATCTTGAACTTGTCATGGACCTTCGGCTGAATCCATCTCCGCGTTGCGCAGATTCATCGGTACTCACGGAATCCCAAGTGAGATTCATTCCGACAATGCGTCCAGTTTTCAAGGGACATAGCATGAGTTACACGAATTGTACAAGAGCCTCAACAGCAAAACTGGTCAAAAGGCGATTGAATTCAAGCTTGCATTCCAAGGAATAGCATAGCACTTCATACCACCCAGTGCTCCCAACTTTTGAGGATTATAAGAGGCAGTAGTCCGCTCCGCCAAAACGGCACTGAAAAAGGACATCGATACCAACCAACTTACTCACGAGAATTTCTTCACTTTGCTCGTACAAATCGCAGCTGCCCTCAGTTCAAGACCTCCTTCCCCGTTATCAGATGACCCTTTGGATGTGAAGGTCCTCACTCCAGCCCACTTCTCGGTCGGGACCTCCATCCATCTTTACAGGGTTGCTGTCCGGCATTCTTGCAATATGCCCTGTCCATCGTATCCTTCCAGCTTTGGCCACCTTCTGGATAGTGAGTTCGCCGTAGAGTTGGGCGAGCTCGTTCTTCATCCTTAGCAGACACACATCATTTTCCTGCACACCGCTGAAAATCTTCCTTAGTACCCGACGTTCGAAGACTTCGAGTGGTTAAAAGTCCTTCTCGAGTATCGTCCACGTTTCATGCCTGTAGAGGACTATCGGTCTTTTGAGCGTTTTGTACATGGTAGGTCATAGTAGGCCACTGATGATGCGCCTCCGTATTTCACGGTAATGTTATTGTCAGTCGTCAACAAGGATCCTAGGTAGACGAACTCGTCAACCACCTCGATCGTATCCCCGTCTATCGTAACACTGCTACCTGGGCGAGCCCTGTCGCGCTCGGCCCCACCTGTACTTTGTCTTGGTCGCATTCACCATCAGTCCAACTTTTTCTGCCTCGCGTTTCAGGCGGGTGTCCAATATCATCCACGAAGCAAACAAATTGACTGGATCTCGTAAAAAATGTACCGTGGCTGTTAAGCCCGGCTCTCCGTATAATACCTTCTAGCGCAATGTTGAAAAATAAGCACAAAACCATCACCTTGTAGTAGTCTCCGGCGAGATCCAAACGAACTGGAATATTCGCCTGAAACCTTCACACCTTCCATCGTCACTCTTATCAATCTCGTGAGCTTCCTGGGAAAGCTGTTCTCGTCCATGATTTTTCATAGCTCTATTCGGTCGATACCATCGTATGAAAGGTGTTGCGTTGGGACCTGGTATTCACGACATTTTTGGAGGATTTGCCGTACAGTAAAGATGTGGTCCGTTGTCGATCGGTCGTCAACGAAGCCGGATTGATAACTTCCCACGAACTCGCTTACTATAGGTGACAGACGACAATAGATGATCTGGGATAATACTTTGTAGGCCGCATTTAGAATGGTGATCGCTCGAAAGTTCTCACAATCTAACTTGTTGCCTTTCGTGTAGAAGGGGCATATTACCCCTTCCTTACACTCCTCCGGTAGCTGTTCTGTTTCCCAGATTGTACCTATCAGCCGGTGCAAACAAATGGCCAGCCTCTCCGGGCCCATCTTTATGAGTTCAGCTCCGATACCATCCTTACCAGCAGCTTTATTGTTTTTGAGCTGGTGAATGGCATCCTTAACCTCCCTCAAAGTGGGTCTGGTTGGTTTCCATCCTCCACAGTACTGACGAAAGCATTCCTCCGTTGTCCTGACCTTCATTGCCTGTGCTCTTAGCGCCATTCAGATGTTCGTCGAAGTGCTGCTTCCACCTTTCGATCACCTCACGCTCGTTCGTCAAAATGTTCCCATCCTTATCCCTGCACATGTCGGCTCGCGGCACGAAGCCGTTGCGGGATGCGTTGAGCTTCTGATAGAACTTGCTTGTTTCTAGAGACCGGCACAGCTGTTCCATCTCCACCAGGCGGCGTTTTTTCTCTCGAAAGATGCGGGTCTGCTGTTGCCGTTTCCGTCTATAACGTCGGGTCCCTTGACTCCGTCCCACGTACTCGACGTTGTTCTCAGCTGCATTGTTGATGGCTGCTTTTATTGTTCTCCAGCAGTCTTCAAGAGGAGCTTAATCCAGTTCCCCCTTTTTCGGTAATGCAGCCTCGAGGTGCTGCGCGTATGTCACTGCGACATCCGGTTGCTTGAGCCGCTGTGGGTCGTCCCGGGGCGGCCGTCGGTACCGTACGTTGTTAACGACGGAGAGTTTTGGGCGCAGTTTGGCCATCATCAGATAGTGGCCAGAGTCGATGTTAGCGCCACGATAGGTCCTGACGTCGATAATGTCGAAGAAGTGCCATCCATCAATCAGAACGTGGTCGATTTGTGATTCTGTCTGCTGTGGAGATCTCCAGGTGTATCGGTATGGAAGGCTGTGCTGGAAGTAGGTGCTATGGGAGGCGGCGAAATCAATTAGTCGTAAGCCGTTTTCGTTCGTCAGCCGGTGAGCGCTGAACTTTTAAATAGTTTCCGTTATTATAGTTGATGATCATAAAATTGGAGTAGTTAGAAAAGCTTTTGAAAATTTTGGGCTCTGTTCAGGAGCAGTTTTAAATTTAGCAAAAACGATAGCTCTCAACATTGGATCGATCAATGATTGGTCTAATATGTACGAATAGTTGAATATACACGGTTCTGTAAAAAATCTATGGGGTAACTTATTTCAATTCACTCAAGAGGACAATTGACCACAACTGGACTGAAATTGAATGCTTTACAACTTTCCTGAATATATCTGCCATAATTTCTACACATAAAAAGTTAACTATATATTTTCCATGAGAACATGTACCAGCCTAATTTTTGATAACACCAAACGAAGGGCCTAGCAAATACAAACAACTGTGAAGCTAGAAGACAGTTTTCGTCTGAAGTTTCATTCTAAATTTGTTAATGGATTATTCCGCATAAATCTAATCGCTGGACCACAGTGCAATGTTAATGGCGTTCGAGAAGCTACTTGTGATTCTTACATTCCATTAAGTCATTAATAAGCTTATCTTATTTCAATTACGACTTTGCATAGTTCATAGCACTATTTGAGAAATTTGTACCAATTCATCGTAGAAGAAAAAACTTCTTCTGCATAAAGGTTGATTGTTCAAAAAAGATTGTAATGGATGTTCTGAAACTTTTTGAACTTAATAAATTTCTGATGAAAATATTAATTTTAAAGCAATATTAAAACCTTTCCGCACAACTTATTCCACACCGATGGAGGACACAAAGGAAATCATGTTCCGAAATAAATTTCATTATATTACGATTATAGTCAATGGAAATTATCTCGAAAAAAAAAGTTCAGCCTTTCTCTTGCCAGTCATCGGGCACAACGGAACCACCCAAAAAAGCGATAGAAGGCTTAGCCTTTGAAGGCCCGAGCCACCCACGCGCGGTAAACTTTCGCCCGGTGAACAGGTCCCCTTGAAAATTGTGCCAGGTCATTTTATTGGATTATAATAAATTAAACTCCAGCGCGAATTAAGCCGCTCACCACCGGCAGGCCTCTGCGTTATGCCACGTCATCGTCGTCAGCGCAGGAAGTGACCTTTTTGCTTTTGGTGTGTTCGGTCGTTATCAGCCTGTAGTGCACCTTTGGGCTTCGTATTCAGAAAGCTCTGACTAACTGTCGTCCATTTGGGAAGTTTATTGTTGTTCAGCTTGTTCCGGTTAGGCCCGGTTTGGGATGTTTGTGTGTCCGACGAAACGCAGGATTTTGTTTGCTGGTAGGAATTACGGTTTGTGGAAGGTCAGCGACGGTGCCTAGATATCGTCTGCGGTTACAAAGCAAAGCCATGCTGGGTTCGATTCCCGGTCGGTTCAGAATCTTTTCGTAATGGAAATTCCCTACAATCGAATTCCCTACGAATGCGCCAATGACAACTTCGACAAAAAAGCTCTTAGTAACTCTGAAAGTAATCATAAGAACACTGAGCTGAGAAGTAGGCTCTGTTCTAGTGAGGACGTAACGCTAAGAAGAAGAAGAAAGGGCGGCGACGACGAGGAGCCAAGAGAGCGATTACGTGCGGACACGGCAATAAAGCTGATTAATTGCTTCAGATGAAACTAGTTGGCAAAGTTGTTGCTTCCATGAAACATATGATCTAGGGATTGAATCGTTTTGTAGGTTTGGTCGAAATAATGGACCTCTATGGCCGAGGAGGAAAAAGATAGGGTAAGGTAGGACAAAAGTCTGACCGTAGGGAAATTTTCTATATATCAAGAAAAAACGCCAAGAGTTGAAATGAATCAATACCACAGTGGACCTTTAACATATTAACGTAGCATAGAGTAGACTGACTGTACATGTCAAAAATTGCCAACCCGTGATTGATCAAAATTGGTAAGAATTAGAAAAATGCTAAAAATATTTATTTTTGCTTTCAGAAACTACGAGCGCCACGAGTAAGCTTGTGAAACACTACCAAATATTAGAAATGAGCGCTATTTTGCTGTACGATGAAATAAATCGTAGTCTCATGTATGTGTCAATAGTATATATTATATCCTCCTTCAAATAAAATTAAATGCCTAATTTTATTTTGTAGTAAACGTTACTAAACCAAATGTTATAGATTCAAACTGGAGAGCATGCAGCGTCTCACTGGGAACGTAAAGCCCATAGAAAGCAGAAGAAAATAATACACACTGTTGAGTCATCTATTTGCCACACATAATTGGACACCTGTCGGCACATTCCTTCGAGCCTAATCGAGCAAAGTATGTTTCGGTCCATAAATTTCTCAAGATGGATATCTAATCTGTAACATAACGCTGAAGGCCATCAACTGATATTTTTGCTTGTTTCCATTTTATGGTCAGCAATAGAAAGGACCATTGATTCGCTCATAGTATGTAATAGCCTGAAATAAGCCATGGAATCCAGTTCCTGGACACATTGCGTTTAGGTCAGAGGTAGTCCAGAGACCCACAACGTGAAAACACATTTGAATCTACAAGTCTGCAAGGTGCTGCGGGGAAATTGCTTTCTGGATCATAAATATCGGCTTCGTGACCAGGTTTGTCGGTCCAAATATATGTAGATGTAAACACGAAGCAGTCGATAACGACGAGTATCGCATGGGAAAAACAATTCCCGCAGGCGTTTGCAATACCATGCCATGTACGGCGGAAGTGATCTTTATTAACCCCAGAATGATGAATGTATCACGAAAGACGTAGGATTGGGTCCTGCTTTCATGTAAGGAAGAATTGCTGTGAGCAATCAAATTTCTATTCAAAGCATGTGCCGGATGAAAGAAGACCATATTGTTGAGTTTCAATTTGGAAAACCAAACCAGACACTTTCCGGTTCATATTTACTATTAACAATATGGTTATGGCTACCAATATCCATCGTCGCATCATCACACTTCCATTTTGTGGTGAAATTTTTGTCGTCGTCGTCGTCTTGCACCGTTGATGATTTTATTGCAATGGGATTACTAAGCAGAGGCGTTCCAAGTGGGGTGATTGGCAGTTTGAAAAGCATTACTATGTTTTCAATACATTTCACAAAGACAAAGCCAAAGAGATAAAGAGCTAAACAGCTGAAGAGCTAAAGAGGCAAAGAGCCAAAAAGCCAATGAGCCAAAGAACCAAAGAGCCAAAGTATCAATGAGCAAAGAAGACAAGGGGCCAAAGAGTCAAAGAGCTAAAAGAACAAAATGTCCAGGAGCCAGAGAACCAGAGAGACAGAGTTCAAAGAGCAAAAGCGACAAAGAAACAAAGAGTCAAAGAGCCAAAGAGTCAGAAAGCCAGAGAGATAAAGAGCCCAAAAGACAAAGATCCAAAGGGCTAAGAAAAAAAGAGCCAAAGAGCAAAAGTGCCAAAGAAACAAAGAGTCAAAGAGCCCGAGAGTCAAAAATTCAGAGAGCCAGAGAACCAGAGAACCAGAAAGCCAGAGAGCCAGAGAGCCAAAGAGCCAGAGAGCCAGACAGTCAGAGAGCCAACGAGCTAAAAAGCTGTAGAGTAGAAGAGCCAAAGAACCAAAGAGTAAAAGAGCCAAGAAGCCAAAGAGCCAGAAAGCCAATGAGTCAAAAAGCCAATAAACCAGAGAGCCAAAGAACCGAAAAGCATAAGAGCCAAGGAGCCGGAGAGCCAGAGAGCCAAAAAACCAAAGAGCAAGAGAGCCAAGGAGCCGAAGAGCCAGAGATTCAGAGTGCCAGAGAGCCAAAGAGCCAAAGAGCCGAAGAGCCAAAGAGCTAAATTTCCAAGGAGCTAAAGAGCTAAAAAGCTAATTAGCCAAAGAGCCAAAAAACAGAGTACCAAATAGCCAGAGAAAAGTGCCAAAGCCAAAGAGCCAAAACCAAAGATTAATAGAACCAGAGAGCCAAAGAGTCAAAGATCCAAAGAGCCTAAAAGCCAAAAAGTCAGAGAGCCAGAGAACCAGAGAACCAAAGAGCCAGAGAGTCAAAGAGCCAGAGAGAAAGAGAGCCTGAAAGCCAAAGAGCCAAAGAGCCAAAAAGCCAATGAGCCAAAGAACCAAAGAGCCAAAAAGTCAAATACCAAAGAGTAATGTAGAGCCAGAGCGCCAACGAACCAAAGAGTTAAAGAGCCCAGCAGCCAAAGATTCAAAAAGTTAAACAAACAAAAACCAAACGAGCCAGAGAGCCAAAGAGCCAAGAAGACAAGGAGCCAAACAAACAAAGAGTTAAAGAGCTCGAGAGCCAGAGAACCAGATAGCCGGATAGCCAGAGAGCAAAAGAGCCAAAGAGCTGGTGAGCCAAAGAGTCAGAGAGCCGAAGAGCCAAAGAGCCAAAGAACCAAAGAGCAAAAGAGCTAAGGAGTCGAAAAGCCAGAGAGCCAGAAAGCCAAAATGCAAGAGAGACAAAGAACCAAAGAGCCAAGAAGACAAAGAGCCAAGGAGCCAAAGATCCAAGGAGCCAAAGAGTCAAGGACCCAAAATGCCAATGAGTCAAAGAACCAAAAAGCCAAAGAACCAGAGAGCCAAAGAGCCAGAGTACCAAAAAACCAAAGAGTCTAGGAACCAAAGGGCAAAAGAGCCAAGGAGCCGGAGAGCCAGAGAGAAAGAAAGCTAAAAAGCCAAAGAGCCAGAGAGTCAGGAAGCCTGAGAATGAAAAAGCCAGAGAGACAGAGAGCCAAAGAGCAAAAGTGCCAAATTTCCAAAGAGCCAAAGAACCGAAAAGCCAAATTGCCAAAGAGCCAAGAAGCCAAAGAGCCAAAGAGCCAGAAAGCCAGAGAGCCAAAAAGCCAAAGAACCAAAGAGTCAAAGAGCCAAAGAAACAAAGAGTGAAAGAGCCAGAAAGCAAAAAAGCCAGAGAGCCAGAGATCCAGAGAGCCAGAGAGTCAGAGAGCCAGAGAGCCAAAGAGCCAAAGAGCCAAAAAGCCAAAGACCCAAGGAGCCAGGGAGCCAAAGAGCCAAAAAAAAAAAAAAAAAAGAGTCAAAGAGCCAGAAAGCAAAAAAGGCAGAGAGCCAGAGAGCCAGAGAGCCAGAGAGTCAGAGATCCACAGAGCCAGAGAGCCAAAGAGCCAAAAAGCCAAAGACCGAAGGAGCCAGAGAGCCAAAGAGCCAGAGAGCCAGAACCAAAGTACCAAAGAGCGAAAGAGCCAAGGAGCCATAGAGCCTGAGAGCCAAATAGCCAAAGAGCCTGAGAGCCTGAGAACCAGAGAGCCAAAATGCCAAAGAACCAAAGAACCAAAGAACCAAATAGCCAAAGAACCAAAGAGCCAAAGAAACAAAGAGTCAAAGAGCATGACAGCGAGAGAGCCATAGAGCCAGAGATTCAGAGAGCCAAAGAACCAAAGAAACAAAGAGTCAAAGAACCAGAAAGCAAGAAAGCAAGTGAGCCAGAGATTCAGAGTACCAAAGAGCCAAAGAAACAAAGAATCAATGTGCCAGGAAGCCAGAGAGCCAAAGAGCCAGAGAGCCAGAGAGCCAAAGAACCAAAGAGCATAAGAGCCAAGGAGCCGGAGAGCCAGAGAGCCAAAAAACTAAAGAGCAAGAGAGCCAAGGAGCCGAAGCCGAAGAGCTAGAGAGTCAGAGAGCCAGAAAGCCAATGAGTCAAAAAGCCAATGAACCAGAGAGCCAAAGAACCAAAGAGCATAAGAGCCAAGGATCCGGAGAGCCAGAGTGCTATAAAACCAAAGAGCAAGAGAGCCAAGGAGCCGAAGAGCCAGAGAGTCAGAGTGCCAGAGAGCCAAAGAGCCAAAGAGCCGAAGAGCCAAAGAGCTAAATTGTCAAGGAGCAAAAGAGCTAAAAAGCTAATGAACCAAAGAGCCAAAAACCAGAGTACCAAATAGCCAGAGAAAAGTGTCAGAGAGCCAAAGAACCAATGAGTTAAAGAGCCTGGCAGCCAAAGATTAATAGAACCAGAGAGCCAAAGAGTCAAAGATCTAATGAGCCAGAAAGTCAGAGAGCCAAAGAACCAGAGAGCCAGAGAGTCAAAGAGCCAGAGAAAAAGAGAGCCAGAAAGCAAAAGAGCCAAAGAGCCAAAAAGCCAATAAATCAAAGAACCAAAGAGCCAAAGAGTCAAGTACCAAAGAGTAATGTAGAGCCAGAGCGCCAACAAACCAAAGAGCCAAAAAAAAAACAAAGAGTCAAAGAGCCAGAAAGCAAAAAAGCCAGAGAGCCAGAGAGCTAGAGAGCAAGAGAGCCAGAGAGCCAAAAAGCCAAAGACCCAAGGAGCCTGAGAGCCAAATAGCCAAAGAGTCAGAGAGCCAAAAAGCCAAAGAACCAAAGAACCAAAGAACCAAAGAGCCAAAGAAACAAAGAGTCAAAGAACCAGAATGCCAGAAAGCCACACACTCAGATTAGAGTACTGGTGTCGGTAAAATTTTACTGGGTTTTTGAACTACCGAAAAAGTCAGTAAAATGTAAATTATCATCATGCATGATTGAATGGCAAATATCGCCAGGTTTTATTTTTCATTGGTAATTGGTATTAAAATATAGCCCACCGCAAAATTTCAAATAAAAATTCCTGTATTTCGATTTTAAACGATTTTTTTTATTATTCTACTAATATATTATATTAGTGCAAAAACATAGTAATTTTTACCGAACAGATTGAATGTGCAGTGAGCCAGAGATTCAGAGTACCAAAGAGCCATAGAAACAAAGAGTCAATGTGCTAGGAAGCCAGAGAGCCAGAGATCCAGTACCAAAATACCAAGGAGTGAAAGAGCCAAGGAGCCGGACAGCCAGAGAGCCAGAGAGCCAAAGAGCAAAAAAGTCAGGAGACAAAGAGCCAAGATGCCAAATCCAATCCAAATCCAATCCAAATCCAATCCAAATCCAATCCAAATCCAATCCAAATCCAATCCAAATCCAATCCAAATCCAATCCAAATCCAATCCAAATCCAATCCAAATCCAATCCAAATCCAATCCAAATCCAATCCAAATCCAATCCAAATCCAATCCAAATCCATCCAAATCCAATCCAAATCCAATCCAAATCCAATCCAAATCCAATCCAAATCCAATCCAAATCCAATCCAAATCCAATCCAAATCCAATCCAAATCCAATCCAAATCCAATCCAAATCCAATCCAAATCCAATCCAAATCCAATCCAAATCCAATCCAAATCCAATCCAAATCCAATCCAAATCCAATCCAAATCCAATCCAAATCCAATCCAAATCCAATCCAAATCCAATCCAAATCCAATCCAAATCCAATCCAAATCCAATCCAAAATCCAATCCAAATCCAATCCAAATCCAATCCAAATCCAATCCAAATCAATCCAAATCCAATCCAAATCCAATCCAAATCCAATCCAAATCCAATCCAAATCCAATCCAAATCCAATCCAAATCCAATCCAAATCCAATCCAAATCCAATCCAAATCCAATCCAAATCCAATCCAAATCCAATCCAAATCCAATCCAAATCCAATCCAAATCCAATCCAAATCCAATCCAAATCCAATCCAAATCCAATCCAAATCCAATCCAAATCCAATCCAAATCCAATCCAAATCCAATCCAAATCCAATCCAAATCCAATCCAAATCCAATCCAAATCCAATCCAAATCCCAATCCAATCCAAAATCCAATCCAAATCCAATCCAAATCCAATCCAAATCCCAATCCCAAATCCAATCCAAATCCAATCCAAATCCAATCCAAATCCAATCCAAATCCAATCCAAATCCAATCCAAATCCAATCCAAATCCAATCCAAATCCAATCCAAATCCAATCCAAATCCAATCCAAATCCAATCCAAATCCAATCCAAATCCAATCCAAATCCAAAATCCAAAAATCCAAAAATCCAAATCCAATCCAAATCCAATCCAAATCCAATCAAAATCCAAATCCAAAATCCCAATCCAAATCCAAATCCAAATCCAATCCAAATCCAATCCAAATCCAATCCAAATCCAATCCAAATCCAATCCAAATCCAATCCAAATCCAATCCAAATCCAATCCAAATCCAATCCAAATCCAATCCAAATCCAATCCAAATCCAATCCAAATCCAATCCAAATCCAATCCAAATCCAATCCAAATCCAATCCAAATCCAATCCAAATCCAATCCAAATCCAATCCAATCCAATCCAAATCCAATCCAATCCAATCCAATCCAAATCCAATCCAAATCCAATTCCAAATCCAATCCAAATCCAATCCAAATCCAATCCAAATCCAATCCAAATCCAATCCAAATCCAATCCAAATTCCAATCCAAATCCAATCCAAATCCAATCCAAATCCAATTCCAAATCCAATCCAAATCAATCCAAATCCAATCCAAATCCAATCCAAATCCAATCCAAATCCAATCCAAATCCAATCCAAATCCAATCCAAATTCCAATCCAAATCCAATCCAAATCCAATCCAAATCCAATCCAAATCCAATCCAAATTCCAATCCAAATCCAATCCAAATCCAATCCAAATCCAATCCAAATCCAATCCAAATCCAATCCAAATCCAATCCAAACCAAATCCAATCCAAATCCAATCCAAATCCAATCCAAATCCAATCCAAATCCAATCCAAATCCAATCCAAATCCAATCCAAATCCAATCCAAATCCAATCCAAATCCAATCCAAATCCAATCCAAATCCAATCCAAATCCAATCCAAATCCAATCCAAATCCAATCCAAATCCAATCCAAATCCAATCCAAATCCAATCCAAATCCAATCCAAATCCAATCCAAATCCAATCCAAATCCAATCCAAATCCAATCCAAATCCAATCCAAATCCAATCCAAATCCAATCCAAATCCAATCCAAATCCAATCCAAATCCAATCCAAATCCAATCCAAATCCAATCCAAATCCAATCCAAATCCCAATCCAAATCCAATCCAAATCCAATCCAAATCCAATCCAAATCCAATCCAAATCCAATCCAAATCCAATCCAAATCCAATCCAAATCCAATCCAAATCCAATCCAAATCCAATCAAATCCAATCCAAATCCAATCCAAATCCAATCCAAATCCAATCCAAATCCAAATCCAATCCAAATCCAATCCAAATCCAATCCAAATCCAATCCAAATCCAATCCAAATCCAATCCAAATCCAATCCAAATCCAATCCAAATCCAATCAAATCCAATCCAAATCCAATCCAAATCCAATCCAAATCCCAATCCAAATCCAATCCAATCCAATCCAAATCCAATCCAAATCCAATCCAAATCCAATCCAAATCCAATCCAAATCCAATCCAAATCCAATCCAAATCCAATCCAAATCCAATCCAAATCCAATCCAAATCCAATCCAAATCCAATCCAAATCCAATCCAAATCCAATCCAAATCCAATCCAAATCCAATCCAAATCCAATCCAAATCCAATCCAAATCCAATCCAAATCCAATCCAAATCCAATCCAAATCCAATCCAAATCCAATCCAAATCCAATCCAAATCCAATCCAAATCCAATCCAAATCCAATCCAAATCCAAATCCAAATCCAATCCAAATCCAATCCAAATCCAATCCAAATCCAATCCAAATCCAATCCAATCCAAATCCAATCCAAATCCAATCCAAATCCAATCCAAATCCAATCCAAATCCAATCCAAATCCAATCCAAAATCCAATCCAAATCCAATCCAATCCAATCCAAATCCAATCCAAATCCAATCCAAATCCAATCCAAATCCAATCCAAATCCAATCCAAATCCAAATCCAAATCCAAATCCAATCCAAATCCAATCCAAATCCAATCCAAATCCAATCCAAATCCAATCCAAATCCAATCCAAATCCAATCCAAATCCAATCCAAATCCAATCCAAATCCAATCCAAATCCAATCCAAATCCAATCCAAATCCCAATCCAAATCCAATCCAAATCCAATCCAAATCCAATCCAAATCCAATCCAAATCCAATCCAAATCCAATCCAAATCCAATCCAAATCCAATCCAAATCCAATCCAAATCCAATCCAAATCCAATCCAAATCCAATCCAATCCAATCCAAATCCAATCCAAATCCAATCCAAATCCAATCCAATCCAATCCAAATCCAATCCAAATCCAATCCAAATCCAATCCAAATCCAATCCAAATCCAATCCAAATCCAATCCAAATCCAATCCAAATCCAATCCAATCCAATCCAAATCCAATCCAAATCCAATCCAAATCCAATCCAAATCCAATCCAAATCCAATCCAAATCCAATCCAAATCCAATCCAAATCCAATCCAAATCCAATCCAAATCCAATCCAAATCCAATCCAAATCCAATCCAAATCCAATCCAAATCCAATCCAAATCCAATCCAAATCCAATCCAAATCCAATCCAAATCCAATCCAAATCCAATCCAAATCCAATCCAAATCCAATCCAAATCCAATCCAAATCCAATCCAAATCCAATCCAAATCCAATCCAAATCCAATCCAAATCCAATCCAAATCCAATCCAAATCCAATCCAAATCCAATCCAAATCCAATCCAAATCCAATCCAAATCCAATCCAAATCCAATCCAAATCCAATCCAAATCCAATCCAAATCCAATCCAAATCCAATCCAAATCCAATCCATCCAAATCCAATCCAAATCCAATCCAAATCCAATCCAAATCCAATCCAAATCCAATCCAAATCCAATCCAAATCCAATCCAAATCCAATCCAAATCCAATCCAAATCCAATCCAAATCCAATCCAAATCCAATCCAAATCCAATCCAATCCAATCCAAATCCAATCCAAATCCAATCCAAATCCAATCCAAATCCAATCCAAATCCAATCCAAATCCAATCCAAATCCAATCCAAATCCAATCCAAATCCAATCCAAATCCAATCCAAATCCAATCCAAATCCAATCCAAATCCAATCCAAATCCAATCCAAATCCAATCCAAATCCAATCCAAATCCAATCCAAATCCAATCCAAATCCAATCCAAATCCAATCCAAATCCAATCCAAATCCAATCCAAATCCAATCCAAATCCAATCCAAATCCAATCCAAATCCAATCCAAATCCAATCCAATCCAATCCAAATCCAATCCAAATCCAATCCAAATCCAATCCAAATCCAATCCAATCAATCCAATCCAAATCCAATCCAAATCCAATCCAAATCCAATCCAAATCCAATCCAAATCCAATCCAAATCCAATCCAAATCCAATCCAAATCCAATCCAAATCCAATCCAAATCCAATCCAAATCCAATCCAAATCCAATCCAAATTCCAATCCAAATCCAATCCAAATCCAATCCAAATCCAATCCAAATCCAATCCAAATCCAATCCAAATCCAATCCAAATCCAATCCAAATCCAATCCAAATCCAATCCAAATCCAATCCAAATCCAATCCAAATCCAATCCAAATCCAATCCAAATCCAATCCAAATCCAATCCAAATCCAATCCAAATCCAATCCAAATCCAATCCAAATCCAATCCAAATCCAATCCAAATCCAATCCAAATCCAATCCAAATCCAATCCAAATCCAATCCAAATCCAATCCAAATCCAATCCAAATCCAATCCAAATCCAATCCAAATCCAATCCAAATCCAATCCAAATCCAATCCAAATCCAATCCAAATCCAATCCAAATCCAATCCAAATCCAATCCAAATCCAATCCAAATCCAATCCAAATCCAATCCAAATCCAATCCAAATCCAATCCAAATCCAATCCAAATCCAATCCAAATCCAATCCAAATCCAATCCAAATCCAATCCAAATCCAATCCAAATCCAATCCAAATCCAATCCAAATCCAATCCAAATCCAATCCAAATCCAATCCAAATCCAATCCAAATCCAATCCAAATCCAATCCAAATCCAATCCAATCCAATCCAAATCCAATCCAAATCCAATCCAAATCCAATCCAAATCCAATCCAAATCCAATCCAAATCCAATCCAAATCCAATCCAAATCCAATCCAAATCCAATCCAAATCCAATCCAAATCCAATCCAAATCCAATCCAAATCCAATCCAAATCCAATCCAAATCCCAATCCAAATCCAATCCAAATCCAATCCAAATCAATCCAAATCCAATCCAAATCCAATCCAAATCCAATCCAAATGCCAATCCAAAATCCAATCCAAATCCAATCCAAATCCAATCCAAATCCAATCCAATCCAAATCCAATCCAAATCCAAATCCAATCCAAATCCAATCCAAATCCAATCCAAATCCAATCCAAATCCAATCCAAATCCAATCCAAATCCAATCCAAATCCAATCCAAATCCAATCCAAATCCAAATCCAAATCCAATCCAAATCCAATCCAAATCCAATCCAAATCCAATCCAAATCCAATCCAAATCCAATCCAAATCCAATCCAAATCCAATCCAAATCCAATCCAAATCCAATCCAAATCCAATCCAAATCCAATCCAAATCCAATCCAATCCAATCCAATCCAAATCCAATCCAAATCCAATCCAAATCCAATCCAAATCCAATCCAAATCCAATCCAAATCCAATCCAAATCCAATCCAATCCAATCCAATCCAATCCAAATCCAATCCAAATCCAATCCAAATCCAATCCAAATCCAATCCAAATCCAATCCAAATCCAATCCAAATCCAATCCAAATCCAATCCAAATCCAATCCAAATCCAATCCAAATCCAATCCAAATCCAATCCAAATCCAATCCAATCCATCCAATCCAAATCCAATCCAAATCCAATCCAAATCCAATCCAAATCCAATCCAAATCCAATCCAAATCCAATCCAATCCAAATCCAATCCAAATCCAATCCAAATCCAATCCAATCAAATCCAATCCAAATCCAATCCAATCCAATCCAAATCCAATCCAAATCCAATCCAAATCCAATCCAAATCCAATCCAAATCCAATCCAAATCCAATCCAAATCCAATCCAAATCCAATCCAAATCCAATCCAAATCCAATCCAAATCCAATCAAATCCAATCCAAATCCAATCCAAATCCAATCCAAATCCAATCAAATCCAATCCAATCCAAATCCAATCCAAATCCAATCCAAATCCAATCCAATCCAATCCAATCAAATCCAATCCAAAATCCAATCCAAATCCAATCCAAATCCAATCCAAATCCAATCCAAATCCAATCCAAATCCAATCCAAATCCAATCCAAATCCAATCCAAATCCAATCCAAATCCAATCCAAATCCAATCCAAATCCAATCCAAATCCAATCCAAATCCAATCCAAATCCAATCCAAATCCAATCCAAATCCAATTCCAAATCCAATCCAAATCCAATCCAAATCCATCCAAATCCCAATCCAAATCCAATCCAAATCCAATCCAAATCCAATCCAAATCCAATCCAAATCCAATCAAATCCAATCCAAATCCAATCCAAATCCAATCCAAATCCAATCCAATCCAATCAAATCCATCCAAATCCAATCCAAATCCAATCCAAATCCAATCCAAATCCAATCCAAATCCAATCCAAATCCAATCCAATCCCAATCAAATCCAATTCCAAATCCAATCCAAATCCAATCCAAATCCAATCCAAATCCAATCCAAAATCCAATCCAAATCCAATCCAAATCCATCCAAATCCAATCCAAATCCAATCCAAATCCAATCCAAATCCAATCCAAATCCAATCCAAAATCCAATCCAAATCAATCCAAATCCAATCCAAATCCAATCCAAATCCAATCCAAATCCAAATCCAAATCCAAATCTAATCCAATCCAAATCCAATCCAACTCCAACTTCTTACTCCAACTCCAGCTCTAACTCCAACTTCAAATCCAACTCTAACAGAAACTCCACATCCTAATGAATGGAACCCGTTACAGCCCCATCCTGGAACCACCACTGGTCACCAAATGCATGTGTCATTCATGCTTTCGCTCGGTGCCGTTCCCTTGGCGGTGGTTGGCACCGTGCCACATCACAGAAATGCCACGTGGCACGCTACGGTGTGGATCATCTATATTTAAGCCGTCGACTGTTGCGGAATGGTTCGACCTTGGAACCGCCAACCGACGACGTCATGTTCCCGGCGGAGATGTGACCCTTTTTGCGGTGCTTCCGCATCTACATCCGAAGCCAATGTGTGGATGTGTGTGTGCGCGCGATGCAGAATGGTGGCAATTGGATTTTATTTCACGTCGAGTTTGGTGTCATAGCATCGTGTTACTGTGGCTGAGCAGAGCGATCCCAAAGCGTGCTGAAGACGATGGAGGCGACGACGTCATTTCCGAAGACATAAAACGAAACCGTATGTTGCTGGATAATGGCATTCAATTGGGGAATAATGTGGCACAGCGAGACTCGGAACTTTAGAATGGCGGTGTTAATGGCTCCTATCACAGCGGATTTATCTCATCGGGGAGCAATTTGAATGAATGGGTTTTCAGCGCTTGAGAATGTTTCAATCATTTCCCAGATGGCCATTTGAAGATTACTCAGGAACAATAATATGAACATGAATGTGTGCTGAGCAATTAACTTGGTGTTTTTCGGATGAATTGAACATGCTGTGATTTTATCAGGAATAAATGGAAATTAAACAGATTTTGGAGAAATTGCCATACTATGAAGTAGATTGTCCAAATAATAACATTATGATTTGCTGAGTCCGTTCAACATTTTCAATGAATTCTTGCCACGTGTCTCGTACGTGTTATACCTATGCGAATCTATTTAAGGGGCTTTTCTGGATGCAGGTGAGAGTAATCTAAAGAGTGGTTCTAAATTAGAGCTTGCTTGAGCTAGATTGCCGCCCTTGGTTGTTGCTCCAGTCAGAGTGAATTTAAACAAGAGTGGCATCAATGTCAAAGTTGGAACAGCGGCAAACTGTCATTTCCATACAAATCCGCATTCCAATTGAGCGGGAGACCTCTCAAAATTGGAAGATGACCTCACTCTTGTTTACAGGCACTCTAGCTCCAGTATCGCCAGATCAGCTGCACTTACACAAGGAACCAACCGAATGACTACTTGGGATTGATGTCTATCTGTCTCAGTATACGAGAACTTTTAGGCAACAATGGCGCCTGCCATGTCAGAATGCACATCAATTAGGGGAATTTTCATATTCTTGATCCATAACTGTGGTATGGTTTTCAATGCCCCAGAGTTATGAATCAACGCTTTTAGGAATATGGTTGTTATTTTAATTCCCACATACGGAAAAAAACATGAATAAGAAAATTACAATAGATTGGGATTCTGGACAGATTTATGGTTAACGTAGTTAACATATGTTCGGCGTAATTCCAACTCTATGGGATGAGTAGCCTGGGACACGGTTTTATGAAAAATTAGATTCTCGCTCCAGTCCACTTTTTGGATTGCATTTAGGTCCCATAACAACTGTGCAAAATTTCAGCTCGATCAGAGAAACTATATTTTAGAGTCAGCCGTTCAAAGTTTGTATGAGATTTACTATGGGAAAACTTACTTCTGCAAAGAAAAATCGCCACAGGTCGCCCATTGTCCTCGATAGGTATTTTTACGATGAAGAATATTGCCGAAGACCACGAAGCAATCCGACTCTTGTGAAAAAAGTTACTCAATGAAAACCTATTGGCAAGGTGACGTTGATTAACACGTAAAGGAATAACAATAATAACAAAATCGGGCAAAATTACCGAATAGTCCATGCCTAATATTTTTTTCACAAGCATCGGATTGCTTTGCAGTCTTTGGCAATGTTGTATATCGTAAAAATGCCTATTGAGGACAATGGGCGACCTGTGGCGATTTTTCTTTGCAAAAGTAAGTTTTCCCATAGTAAATTCCATACAAACTTTGAACGGCTGGCGCTAAAATATAGTTTCTCCGATCGAGCTGAAATTTTGCACAGTTGTTATGGGACCTAAATGCAATCCAAAAAGTGGACTGGAGCGAGAATCAAAATTTTGTCCCACATTAGTGATGAGATTTTGTCCATTAAATCCAACATTGATCCATATCTGTATGCTTTCCATAACCGTGAGGTGACTGCATAAAGAATTTGTCAAAAATCAGTTATGAAACTCAAAACGTGTTTGTCTAGCATCCTTAGAGCGAGTAATGGCGCTTAAAGCTAGGCTTACCTGCCAGGACATAAGGTGGAAATAATTTTGTCCCATTCCAGAGAAGTCAGCACCAAAGCAGTTACATTAACTTACTTGATCACGTCACTCCCAACGAACCCGCACATCCCTTAAACCTATAACTGTTTTCTCAGTTTTTTTTTTTTCAATTTTTGGGATTTTTTAAAGTTTTGGCTCGAACTTCAAATTCAACACCAAATTGAACTCCAACTTGAAATACAACTTCAATTCCAACTTCAACTTCAATTGTAAATTCAACTTCAACTCCCACTTTAACTCTAACTTCAACTTAACCCGTAAGCAACGGGGCTGACATACAAAATTCAAATTGCTCGTAATTAAGTATAACTCCATATTTTTTAATGAAATTTTGAGGGTTGCTTCACTATGAGTTGTAGTTTCATCGGTGATGGGAAGGTATAGCTCTAAGTATTGTAAACAAAGATATTCCAGAACATCTCTGGGTCAGGTAGGGTAAAAAGCACATAAACTTCCTTTTAGAACTCATTTATCATTTGAAATCGAAATCTTTCTATACAAAATGTGAACAGACCCGTTATTTGTTATAAGTTACGAAGGCTCAGGATATTTTTAAATGTTTTTAATTAACCTCAAGTAAGACTAAGGCCTCCAGAATATTCTGGAGTCTCGCCATCATCGGCACAAGTTCGTAAGTTATTTTTTAGCGATTGATGTCTACGTTTGTCTGTTTACAGCACTCACTAAGCCTCAACAGACGTGTCCAAAAATTTTGACAAGAAATTGGATATTGGAAGTCATCCAAATCATTCTGGAATTCAGGTCTTTATGATCTACCAAATCTACTACCGTCTATACTAACCCAATTCTCTTGAAACTTTCTCGTTCCTATTCATCAAGCTTCATATGGCTCAAAGAGTGTACTGATATGAATATATTAAGGGATAACTCCACATATTTGCAAGCAAATACTTTTTGGATTTTTTTTTTGCACTGTATATTTTTCGTTTAATTCTTCAGTAAATTTCTTCGATAACCTTTTCAGAAATTGTTAGTAAGAGTAGCTCTAATTTCTGCATATAGTCCTTAGAAATATAGCTAGATAGTTCAATGACTCTCAATTTTTTTTGCAGAAGTTTGTTCTTGATTTAATTTTAGAATTTATATGAATTCTCAATAAAAAAAAACTCTAGTGGAATTAAGTGGTATAGTACTTAATTCGTTTTTTTCCTCTACTTAACCAAAAAAGCTTTTTTTCAAGACTTTTCGTATAGAATACATTGAGAAGTCTGGGGGCCCAGATAGCCGTATTGGTAAACACGCAGCTATTCAGCAAGACCAAGCTGAGGGTCGTGGGTTCAAATCCCACCGGTCGAGGATCTTTTCGGATTGGAAATTTTCTTGACTTCCCAGGGTAGTATCTTCGTACCTGCCACACGATATACACATGCAAAAATGGTCACTGGCATAGTAAGCTCTCAGTTAATAACTGTGGAAGTGCTCATAAGAACATAGCTGAGAGCAGGTTCTGTTCCAGTGGGGACGTAACGCCAGAAAGAAGAAGAAGACATTGAGAAGTTTGTAAGGATTCCTCCAAGTACTAGCCTAAGATGTCACCTTAGGGAATTCTCCAACATATTTTTCAGGGAATTCCGTCTCGAACTGGTTCGGTAATTACATTCACATAGTGTAAAATTCGTCAAGTTTCTGTTTTATTCAGATATCTTCAGTGATCCCTGTTATTCATTGAGTATATATTCCTAAAGAAGTTAATTCTGAAAATTTTCCTTGGATTTTGCTGCTCCATATTCCTTCAATTCCTTTAAAAATCCAATTCCCTTTTTTCTGAAATTCTTCAATAATTGCGACCTGCGACAAATCAGTCTGTTTTTCTTTCAGAAATTTCAGAATCCTGAAATTAATTTTCCTTTCTGAAATTGACACTGAACAAATCTAGGAAATCTCAAAAAACATCTCCTAACATTGCCTTAAGCAGAAATTACTTCAAGGATCTTTTCAGTAATTTGCCATGAAAAGTTTAAGGGTACATCCTAATTATTTCTTCAGATGTGCTGATTGGGCTTCTTCAAGTTTGCAGATGTCTTCAGATGATTGACACTAGTTTGAGAATTTCCCCAACATATTTTTCAGTGCTCTTTCTAGGAATCATTATAAATATCACTCATGAAAATTTATTTTGACATTTCTCCGAGCTTCCATAGGAGTTTTATTTCCAAGAATTCTTGGAAAGTTCATCGAAAATACATAATTAATATAAAGTTTTCCGAAATTAGTAAATTTCCAAGAATATCATGAACTTAACCAGCATTATCAAATATTAGATAATAGTTCAAAGATGTTTCCAGAAATTCATCTAATGTTCCCTTAAATTTTCATTTTTATGAATAAAATTCGTCCTTGAATATCTCTATGAAAAGTACCAAAAATAAATCTGTTGCACCCAAAGAAAATTTCTCAAAAAGAAGAATTTTACAGAAATTTTTGTAAAAAAATGGGATGGTATACAAATTATTTCATGCTAAATTTCAACTTTTTTGACCCCCTCTCCCCCTTTGTCAGGTTTTTTGTATGAAACCTCCAAAAATTTTGTTTGGCTTGTCACGCTTGTCTTGACCACCTCCTCCCTTGTAGCGTGACATAATTTATGCACGACTCCAAAGAAGTTTCACTCTGCAGAAATCTTTAAAACTTTTGCACAAAATAGAGCTTAGAAGATCTCCTGAGAAAAACTCTGTTGGAGTTTTGGTGATTTAATAGTTATCTTGATTCCTAGATAAATTGTTGGTGTTAATTATGAAAGCACTGAAGGTATTCCAGAAAGAATTTCTTATGGCTTAGATGCATCGAAGTCAAACCTCGAATTTTCAAGAGCACAACCGTTTGTGATGAAAATTTAACTCACTGGTCCCCTCTTGAAAATTCGAGGTTTGGCTACGATTCATCTTCACTTTAAGAAATATTGAGTTTTCATATATTTTTAAAGACATCAAAAACAAACTTTTGGAGAGTTCCTTGGATGTATTTCAGTAGTAATCTCTAAAGATTCCTCCAAAGAGCTTGATGGAAAAATTTGGAGTAATGTCTAATGAGATTTTCTTAACAATACCCCAATATGAAATTTAGAAGAAATTCTTGAAATAGTTTTGAATCGATTTCTGAAATATGCATTGGCAGTATCCTGGGAACAACTCCTGAAGGAATTGAATCTGTTGAGAATTTTATTGTGTTATTAGTGAAACTCTCAGAATTATTTATGAAGAAATCTTCGCATGCTAGTATGAAATTCGTGAATTGTGTTTTTAAGGTTTACATATGATAGAATACATAAATAGAGGAAAGCATAGAACAAATCCTGAAGGAATCTCTATTTTCTAGGCTAATTTCTGCCGGATTACATAGAGAAATTCTTCGAAAAATATTTTTGAGATGTCTGTAAAAATCCGTTTTTTTTAAGAAAGATTGGTTGGCTAGATTCCCTGAAGTATCCTTGAAAAAAATATAGAAACTTGTTATATATTGTGAATAGCTAAGCAGCGAAAAAAAAAGTTGAGCGGTAAGATCTTTATATGTAAAATGTTCACCTTTTTCAAATTAGAATTATTCATTCCTATTAGTGACCCGTTACCTAGAAAACAGAATGAATGTATTTTTAATTTAAGGTTTCATGCAAAAAGGATGCGGAGATTGTGAATAATGATGGTTTTTGCGTGAAATACGGGAATGAACTTTTAAGGGCGCTCACCTCCCCCTGGCTGAAATCCTGGCAACGCCAATGGGCATATTCATCCTCGAATGTATCGAAATTCTGCAACTTCTTCATAATTCCCTTAGAAATGCATGAATCCGAATAACTGTCATGCCAGTCATTAGTCCAGAAATTTTCATGAAGTACTTCTTCAAGGACTTTAACTGGGATAACTTTTGGGATTTTAGCAAATATTGAACCAACAATTTGCTTCGACATTCTTCTCTAAATACAACTGAGGTTCATGTTAGATTTCGTCTAAAAATCACTCCAAGTATTTTTCGTAACACTTTTACTGAAAGCCCTTAAAGAACACTTCAGGCACTTTCCAGGGATTCCTCAATAGCTATTCGAGGTAGTACTACGTTGACTTCTTGATATTTATTTTCTAGAAGTGTTTTTTTTTATTCATACATGAATAATATATTGCATTTTCCATGGATACCCTTATTTAACAAGAATGCTTTCTAAGGACATACCATGTATTCATTAAGTGAATTTTTGGAGATTTAAATTGTTGAACAGATTCAATCTGATGTTTTTCCATGAATTGCGTTATAAAAATAACTTCAATGGTTTCTTACATTTTATGTTGAGAAATATTTCGATGATTGACACAGATTTTGCTTCTCAAATTCAACCTGAATATTTTACAAAGATCCTTAAAACATTTTTCCTTGGATTCATGCAGTAAATATAAGGATTCTTTTTAAAATGTAGTCACCAATTTCTGTATAGAAAGTAAAACATAAAGCATATAATAATAATTTCTTTAAAGATTCCTTAGCGAATTCCTTTGAAAAACATTTCGAGAATATCTTATAGAATTTCTCCACAAAATCATCTATTGATTTTTCAAAGAATTTCACCAAAGGTACCTTATTCTTGCAGTTTTTTTTTTGTTTTCTGAAAATTCATTTAGAAATTTCTATAAAATTTCGTTTAGTATTGATGTAGGGATTTTCAAGGAAATGCAATGATTGATCAGGTGATTTCCAAAATCCAGCTCTGGGCGTTAAAAAAATGCGAAAATCATCATACCATGTTTTATACTACTACTACAACCTTTGCAATCATGCAGTCATTGAGTTCAATATCTTTGTGATGAAAGCTTTTAAAACGTCAACGATGGTATGAGATTCTTTCCAAGCCTTGTCTGCAACATTCGCCTACGTCAAATGACAAAAAGTATTTATACTTGGAGCGCTGGAGACTTGAACATATTTTAGAATAAACAGCTCATTCTGGAGAGCCGTGGATGAACCTTTATAAAAGTATGATAAGCGGCTCTGTTTTGATCAAAACCATGACCCTGGCAGAATATTTAATTTGGAACATGAAAAAACGTTGTTTAAGAACTCCTCCATCCTCTGATACCAAACAATCTAATTTCCCGATGCAAAACTTCGAAATGACCTAAATAAATAATATGGTTGGTTCGAAATTTTGTCGCCAGATGGCACTAGTGTGCATGTGAAATTGATCGTTCTTAACTAGTTCTATCTTGTGATCCACATGAAAAGGTAAGTTCGAATCTTCGGCAAAGCTGTTCAGAAAGTCAAGGGCATCCGGAAGGTAAACCATTTGGTTCGAAATGACGCAGTTAGGTTCCGATATTGAGCATATAAAACAGCATTTATCTTATGATCCTGATGAGATAGAAAATGCGACTCTTGGACAAAGTTGTTTTAAAAGTCAAGAACACTCGGAAGCAAACAGTTTAGTTATGCCGCTAGATGCACTAGTAAGCATGTAAAAATGAGTATTTCAGGCAAGTTTTTCTTGTGATCCACACGAATTAAAAGGCTCGAGTCTTCGGCAAAGTTGCTCCGGATATTAAAGACAGAGCGAATAAAATTGAAGATTTCAAGCAATTCTTCTGATCCAGATAAAATAGAAAATTGGAGTCTTGAATATCCACTGATTTTGGTCTGAATCGCTAGGAAATGAAGTGAATCAGGACTGAATCATTGCAATATGAAGTGAACCAGAGCTGAACCTCTTGAATATGATGTCTGACCTGAATCACTTAATTATGAGGTGAATCAGACATGATTTGCTGCTCCTCTTTAAAATTATATCTAAAAGGAATTGCTTAGAATACATCTTACCATAAGGTAGAAGCACTAATTGTTCTGTAGTCAAAATAAACAAAACTCAATAGCAATTACTGTTCAACTCTCGTCTACCTTCCCAAACACTAAACAGCATGTAATCGGAAACAACAAACAATCAATTCTGAAGTTCGTTCTTTGTTTTGCGGGTGCCAACAAATTCCTACGAAATTGAGTTTGTACTCTCGGATCTAGGCAGTTGGAAAACTTTTTTTTGTTTCACATTCCCAAGTGACATGAATTACAGCTGTAGAAAATTGAATTCGGCTGTGGAAAATAAATATCCAACAAACTTTTGTTTCAAGTGCTGACCTAATCGTTCCCACTTGAAAACCACCAAACTGTAAAGAACAGATTTCTGGGCGTTTCGCTTCGAAACTGTGTACTCAGCAATAGTCATATGAAATAGATTATATGATTTTGTTCAACGTGACCGCATTATGCTGCATGCCAACGAAATAAAGCTTCCAAGATAATCCTGCATGAATTGAAACGAAATTTAGCAGATTCTGACAGCACAAAGAACTCCAATAATCATCGGGATGAAATATCTTCGCAACGAACATGCATGTGTGTCACATTCCCAAATTTCGCATATGTTGCCTTCTTATTTGTATGGAAAGCAAAGCCCCCTCGATGGGCAAGGGTTCCCAAAAAAAATCCTATTCTAATATACGGAATACTATCTAACGTTCTTGAAAATTCGAGCAAATGGGGCCCAAGGGAACCCTATCCACATCATCACGATTTATTTGCATCCCTTCTTGGTGCACTTTACGTGGGAGTCATTGTTGCTTTTCCCATGCCGACTGCGCTCCTGTATCTAAGGCTCTTTCGAATCCTTTATGCGCACCAGTGTATATGTGGTGAAAAGCTCTCGACTGCATTCGGAATGCAAATGCTCCTCGCAGTTGGAGCATTATACCCCAACTAAATCTAATTTATAATCCACCCAGTGTTCGGGGGGCTTTTCGAGTAACTAACGTTTTCTTGGAACGTCAGCGTATTTTGTCCCGAGGTTTGGGGAAATGGTAAAATACACACTGAGAAGGACCATGGCATAACCTTGACACAATCATAAACTATGATTCTGTTTGAATTATCAGGATTCTGCTCGAATCTTGAACAGAATTCTGCTCGAAACCTGAAGAGGATTCTGCTCGAATACTAAACAGGATTGTGCTCGAAAAATGAACAGAATTCTGCTCGAATACTGAACAGGATTCTGCTTGAATCCTGAACAGGATTCTAACAGAATACTATTCGAGATTACCACAGAATACTGTTCGGGATTCCGACAGAATCTTGTTCAGGAATCCGTCAGAAAGATATTTAGGATTCCGACAGATTCCTGGTCAGCGTTCCGACAGAATTTGGTTAGGATTCCAACAAAATCCTGGGAAGAATTCCGACAGAATCCTTGTCAGGATTCCGACAGAATCTTGCTTATGATTCCGATAGAACCCTGGTCAAAATTTCGACAGTATCCTGGTCAGGATTCCAGCAGAATACTGTTCAAGATTCCGATAGAATTCTGTTCAGGATTTCAACATTACCTTGATCAGGATTCCAATAGAATCCTGTTTGGTATTCCGGCAGAATTCTGTTCAGGATTCGAGCAAAATCTTGCTCAAGATTCGAGCAAAATGCTGTTTGGGATTTAAGAAAAATCTTTTTCAGGATTCGACGGAACTCCTGTTCAGGATATGTGCAGAATCCTGTTCAGTTTTCGGGCACAATCCTGTTCAGGATTCGAGCAGAATCCTTTTCAGGATTCGAGCAGAATCCTGTTCAGGATTCGAGCAGAATCTTGTTCAGGATTTGAGCAGAATCTTGTTCAGAATTTGAGCAAAATCTTGTTTAGGATTCAAGCAGAAGCCTGTTTAGGATTCAAGCAGAAGCCTGTTCAGGATTTGAGCAAAATCCCGAACAGCAGGACTCGAGCAATCCCGAACAGGATTCTGTCGGAATTCTGACCAGGAAACTGTCGGAATCTTGACCAGGGTTCTGCCGGAATCCTGAACAGGATTCTGCTGGAATTCTTGAACAGGATTCTGCTTGAACCCTTAACAGGATTCTCAGGATGGCCACCAAATTTCAATTTTGAAATACCCGCTTTTCCCCGGTTTTCCCGGTATATTTTACATATGTTTCCCGGTTTTTAATCCATTCTTTCCAACGACTTCAATTCACTTTCTAATGAATCGCTTCTATGAAAAGCACTTCAACCATTTTTTTAAAAATCGGTTCAAAATGTTTTAGTTGTTTTTCCATAGTAATTTGATTGTTTATCAATAGTTTCACTATGACATAGTATAGTATTCATCGGAATCGATTTGTCTCGCGATCGTCGAAAATCAATGGAGCTCTGGAGCTAATAAAACAGATCCTACTCTTGACACGACAGGGGTTAGTTTAAATTCTATTTGAACCATATTTATCAACAATATGCCATTTAAGCCAAACTTCAAATTTTCAAGTTCAAGTTGGAAAATCTAGAGAACCTGACAACCGTTCGCGTTGAAAATTTGATGGATTGGTTGGCTCAGAGCTCTGTTTGGTTCTCTAGACTCATGCTCTTGAAATTTCAAGGTTTGGCTTTGGGTCATAATCATCTTACGTGCATCTTAATGCTGAATTTTAGATAATTTAGCTGACAAAAGCCTCAAGTGCTTAAGTAAATCATCAAGTTGCTCAAGTAGTTCTTTACCGTAATTGAAATCATTTCAATTCTGAATCCCTTGAGTTTTCTTCTCTATAGCAAATAAGCTCAAGGTATGGATGAAACAAGGCCACACATGTAGAAGCACTTACTTAGGCCTCACTCAAAAATTATCATTTTTGACATCCATTCTCCCTCAATGCTTTTTTATGGATATTCTACACATTTTCTATTATTCAAAACTTTGTCGACTAGACAACTAATGACATATTAAAAGGTTTTATAAAATAGCTTGTTTTCAAGATATGTAAGTTGTGGTATTCTGCAATTACAGAAGAATACTGAACTAATTTGCTATAAGTAATTAAACTCTGATTCAAAACGTCTACTGCTCGGATCCTGAATAAGATTGTGCCCGAAAACTGAAAAGGATTCTGCACAAATCCTGAACAGGATTTCCCTCAAATCCTGTAAAAGATTTTTCTTGAATCCTAAACAGCATTTTGCTCAATTCCTGAGCACAATTTTGCTCAAATCCTGAACAGGGCTTTGCTCGAATCCTGAACAGGATATTGCTCGAATCCTGGACAAGATTCTGCTTGAATCCTGAACAGGATTCCGCTTTTTTCATGGACAGCATTCTACTCGAATCCTGAACAGCATTCTGCTCAAACCCTGAACAGGATTCAGCTTGAATCCTGAACATGATTCTGCTCGAATCATGAACAGGATTCTGCTCGAATCCTGAACAGGATTGTGCTCGAATCCTGAACAGGATTCTGCTTGAATCCTGAACAGGATTCTGCTCGAATCCTGAACAGGATTCTGCTTGAATCCTGAACAGGATTCTGCTCCAATCCTGAACAGGATTGTGCTCAAATCCTGAACAGGATTCTGCTCGAATCCTGAACAGGATTCTGCGCGAATCCTGAACAGGATTTTGCTCGAATACTGAACAAGATACGAATCATGAAAATTATTCTGCTCGCATCCTGAACACGATTCTGCTCAAAACCTTAACAGGAATCTGCTCGAATCCTGAACAGGATTCGGCTCGAATCCTGAACAGGAATCTGCTCGAAAACTTAACAGAGTTCTGCTCGAACCCTGAACAGGATTCTGCTCGAATCCTGAACAGGATTCTGCTCAAATCCTGAACAGGATTCTGCTCGAATCCTGGACAGGAATCTGCTCGAAAACTGAACAGAATTCTGATCGAATCCTGAACAGGATTCTGCTCGAATCCTGAAAAGTATTCTGGTCGAACCCTGAACATGATTCTGCTCAAATCATGAAAATTATTTTGCTCGCATCCTGAACATGATTCTACTCAAAACCTGAACGGGATTCTGCTCGAATAATGAACAGAGTTCTGCTCGAATACTGAACAGGGTTCTGCTCGAAAATTGAACAAAATTCTGCTCGAATCCTGAACGGGATTCTCCTCGAATCTTGAACAGGATTCTGCTCGAATCCTAAACTGGATTTTGCTGGAATCGTGAACAGGATTTTGCTCGAATCTTAAACAGGATTTTGCTCTCATCCTGAACAGTATTTTGCTCGAATTCTGGACATGATGTTGCTCGAATCCTGAACAGGATTCCGCTCGAATTCTGAACAAGATTCTGCTCGAACCGTGAACAGGATTCTGGTCTAATCCTGAACAGCATTCTGCTCGAATATAGTTCAGGATGCTGCTCGCATTCTGCAAAGGATTCTGCTCGAATCCTGAACAGGATTCTGCTCGAATCCTGAACAGGAATCTGATCGAAAAATGAAAAGAATTCTGCTCGAATCCTGAACAGGATTCTGCTCAAATCCTAAAAAGGATTCTGCTCGAATCCTGAAAATGATTTTGCTCGAATCCTGAAAAGGATTCTGCTGGAATCCTGAACAGGATTCTGCTGGAATCCTGATCAGGATTCTGCTCGAATCCTGAACAGGACTCTGCTCAAATCATGAAAATTATTCTGCTCGCATCCTGAACAGGATTCTGCTCAAAACCTTAACAGGATTCTGCTTGAATACTGAACAGGGTACTGCTCGATTCCTGAACAAAATTATGCTCGAATCCTGAACAGGATTCTGCTCGCATCCTGAACAAGATTCTGCTTAAAACCTGAACAGGATTCTGCTCGAATACTAAACAGGGTTCTGCTCGAAAATTGAACAAAATTCTGCTCAAATCCTGAACAGGATTCTGCTCGAATCTTGAACAGGATTCTGCTCGAAATCAGTAGAGAATTCTGCTCGAATCCTAAACTGGATTCTGCTGGAAGCGTAAAAAGGATTTTGCTCGAATCTTGACTAGGAAATTTGCTCCTATCCTGAAAAGTATTTTGCTCGAATTCTGGACATGATGTTGCTCGAATCCTGAACAGGATTCCGCTCGAAATCTGAACAAGATTCTGCTCGAATCGTGAACAGGATTCTGGTCTAATCATGAACAGCATTCTTCTCGAATCTAGTTCAGGATGCTGTTCGCACCCTGAACTGGATTCTGCTCGAATCCTGAACAGAATTTTGCTCGAATCTTTGTAGCACATAAAATACGGCTAAAGGTTTTCCGTCTCCTGTTCCGTTCCCTGGCTCAAAAACAGACGGCTTTAGCGCCACCTCCGAAGAGGACCGTCTGTCGAGTTATGTTTGCCCGGCAAGAAACCCAACCTCAGGGCGGGTTTGTTTTATAAGAGTCAAAATAGCAATTTGGGAAACGATACAGAAAACTCAAAAGGTATAGTGGATCGAGATTTCTCAGTTATAGAGGTCGCCTTAAGCGATTCTCAAAAAAATAGTTGATGCTGACCGTCGTTCTACCGACACAGAAAGACACCACTCACGAGTATCATCACTGGAAGAACTCACTAATTGAAATTTCCCTGTTCGCTTCAGACACGTGAGTGGAGAGACTGATTTCCCAGGCAGTCTATCCTGGCGTACAAAAAAACAGAAAAAGAAACAGGTAGAACGACGCGAAACGTGAGAAATCTCGAAGACCAAAAAAAAACTGTTACAGGGAAAGCTTTAACATACTACAAAAATACATAATTTGGTTGAGAACAGCAAAAACATTTAGAAATTTATTCAAATATGATAACCTAGGTTTTTATTCATGACGTGTTCCTTTCTTCTACTTCTTCATCCTACTCTCCCTAATGTGTGTGCGGTTTTTTCATCCTACTTCTATCGATGTTCAACGATCATCTTCTTTTTGTCTTCGAGCTCGGTTATTTGTGTGGAGATTTAACGCATGCGCATGGTTAGTTTTGTTTGGCTTGTACTCACGGACCCTTTTAGCTTTGATGAATGCCGCCGGCAAAGCAGAAACGACGGTGGTGAATACGCCGGCAAAGCAGAAGTGCCGGACGAAGAATGGGACGGCAAAGCAGGATTCCGAATTTAGCGCATCAACGATGGTGGTATTGCAACTACAACTCCAAATATGGTCACGAACTGCGACTTTTTTTGGTTTACCTCTTGATGAAGTGTACATGCGTCGGTGACGGATGACGCAGTTGACGACGGTGGGGATCGTCGGGGGCTTCACATGTGGCCTGTCTACGCTAATAGAAATTGGTGATGGCCGCTCTGTCGGAACGGTTTGTTCCCTTCCGGCTTTCCCCTCAAACCGGGACTTTTGAACGCTGAAGCGTGGGGTCGAGAGCAGCGTTTAGCGAGTAGATGCGGTGTGTCGAGCTTGGGCCGTTGATCGCTAGATGCAGATCCTGGATAAAAAGCCGTCGAACGGCTGTTCGACGCATTTAGCAAAGATTTCTCCACACAACATGAAAACACAATTACCTTTTTTATTCACAAACGCACACACGAAACTAAATGACCGCACTTAACCTCCTGACTTAGGTTATTGACTTTTCTACTCTAACGAAAGGAACAAAAAGTAACATTAATTTTAATCTAAAAGACTTCTCATATTTTTAAGCTATTACCAAATTAAACACACCGCGACACTAAAAATATTCACGCACTCTCGCCTCTTCCACGGTCCAGGTCAAAATGGACGAGTAGAGATTCTGAAAGTCCTCAGATAATGTGTGATTTTACATCTTCGTGGACGGAAGTACGTAAAATCACCGAAGTAATTTCACGACCTTTTCAAACGACAATCCTCATCAACTACGAATGAGAACCGATTGAAGCGCTATCTCTTTCGCTACCATTCCATCTGAATGACCTGTATCGTTCCGTCTATTTTTGGACTCCGATCTATTTATAACGATCGTCAAGGTTCGGGCTTGAACTTTGAACCTTAGGCTTATTCGTGTTTCGTGGTGTAGTGTGTAAGGCGACAGGAACTTTTATTTGATATAGTATTGGTAGAAGGCGACTTGTATGCAAGTTTTGTATACGGTTTTGGAAAAGTGCATTTCATTTTGAACTGTTATATTGAATATCGCATATATTTAAGTGAACTATTGAATTTGTTATTTTGACATTGAAATAATATAGGATTAAATGAAAAATAAATTAACACGAATAATAAATTAACATTGAAGAACATGAAAACACAATATAATTATATAACAATTTATGTACATCTATATTTATATTAAATAAATCCTAAAATAATATTTACACAAAAGTGACCATGCTACATCTTGATCAGGATTCTGCTCGAATTCTGAACAGGATTTTGCTCGAATTCTGAACAGAATTTTACACGAATCCTGAATAGGATTTTGATTGAATCCTGTACAAAATGCTTCTCGAATCCTGAACAGGATACTGCTTTATCCCTAAACATGATTTTGCTCGAATCCTGAAAAGGATTCTATTCGAATCCTGAACATGATTCTGCTCGAATTCTGAACTGGATTCTGTCGGAATCTTAAACAGGATTCTGTTCGAATCCTGAACAGGATTCTGCCGGAATCCTATACAGGATTCTGCCGGAATCCTATACAGGATTCTGCCGGAATCCTATATAGGATTCTGTCGGGATCAACATAATGTTGAAATCCTGAACAGAATTCTATCGGAATCTTGAACAGTATTTTGCCGGAATCCTGATCAGCATTCTGCTCTAATCGTGAACAGGCTTCTGTTCAGCTTAGCTTAGCTTAGCTTAGACTGACTACACATATCAATGGTTGCTATTCCGTGATTGACCGAAGTCAGTGAAAATGCACAAAGAATCAACTAGAAGTTCAGCTGGGATTGGCCATAATCTTCTTCAGTGTGCATAATTCAGTGCCTCTATTTATACAAGGTCAATAACGGCGCCGGCCACGTCCTTGCAGTCAGGTGGGATTGAGGGAAGGAATGTTAGTGTGTAACCTTTGCTATTTGGAGACCGTGTTTGCCTCTGCATCTCCTCAAAGGTTACTGGGAGAAATGTTTGTTAATGGGGAGGATCGTTGGGTCAAAGGATTCACTTTGATAAGCGATTAGACCATGATAAACAATGATTTGTGAGATGTATACATGCTTATACGTAAATATAATTGTTCATATAATTTCTATGTAGAGGAAAATTATGCCGACACTTGAGGTGACGAACCATTCAAAGTTTGTTGAATAAATACCTAAATGTAACATTCCTACAGCTGTCAGTACGAAAGCATGTGTTATTATATTTTACTCATTTGAAAAGAAACAAAAGACTCAATTGGTTGGGACATCATAGAACACTCTTATTCTTATGCCGACACTTACAGAGGCGAACCATCCAAAGTTTGTTGAATAAAGTGAACCTTTCGCAAGTCTACACTTGTAGTGTCGAACCATTCAAAGTTTTTTTTAATTACAAAAATAAAGGTATATAAGGGGTGTTCTGAAAAAAAAAATGTTAAACATAAATAAATCATGAATCAGAGTTTGTGTCGACACTCACAGTGACGAACCATCCATAGTTTGTTGAAACATCATATTTACATCCCACCATTGTAACGATTAAATGTGCAGTCATACATATTTTATAGATTAGAAATAGTAGCATGAAACGAGCTCACCAATTGATCCGTTATCCTTGACTGAGCAGCCACAATCCACTTTCAGCTTCACTCGTTTGCTCGGCTAGCACTCAGAAAAAAAAATAGGCGCGCCACCCGAAAAAAAACACGGACGACAGCTCGGGCTTTCTTGACGCACTGTCCAGGAGCAAGCGTCAAGGTCGTCGAAAGATCAAAAAGAACGAACCGATCGCGGCACTTTTTAACTTACTCCAACCGAACTCCTCGATCACGCCACTTTTTCACTTACGAGATCGACGCGCGACATGTTTGATCCTGCCCTCGTCGCTCGCTCCGGCAAAAGCAAGCGTCAAGGTCGAAAGATCAAACAGAATTCAATATTTGTTTTTGTTTTTTTTTTCTTCCGAAAAACGCGAACCGAACACAATTGATCCGGATTCCGTCGCTCGCCCTCAAAGGAGCATGCAACAGATTCAACGGATCAAACACTACTCCTAATCGTGAACAGGCTTCTGCTCAAATCATAAACAGGGTGCAGCTCAAATCCTGAACAAGATTCTGCTCGAATGCTGAACAGAATTCTTCTCGAATCCTGAACAGGATTCGGCTTGAACCCTGAACAGGATTTTACTCGAATCCTGAAGAAGATTTTGCTCGGATTCTGAAGAATATTCTGCTCGAATCCTGGACAGCATTCTGCTCGAATCCTGAACAGAATTCTGCTCAAATTCTGGACAGGTTTCTGTCGGAATCTCAAACAGGATGCTATCCGAATCCTGAACAGTATTCTGCCGGAATTCTGACCAGGATTTTGTCGGAATCTTGATCAGGGTTCGATCGGAATCATCACCAGGATTTTGTCGGAATCTTGACAAGGATTCTGTCGGAATCCTCCCCAGGATTCTGTTGGAATCCTGACCAGATTCTGTCGGAATGCTGACCAGGAATCTGTCGGGGTCCTGAATGTCATCAATGACAGATTCCTGAACAGGGTTCTGTCGGAATCCAGAACAGGATCCTATTGTCGGAATCCTAAACAGGATTTCGTCGAAGTCGTGATTAAGATTCTGTCGGAATGCTGACCAGGATTCTGTCGGAATCCTGAACATAATTATGTCGGAATCTTGACCAGGTTTCAATTGGAATCATGACCATGATTCTGTCGGAATCTTAACCAGGTTTCTGTCGGAACCATGACCTGGATTATGTTGGTACCCTGAACAGGATCTTGTCAGAATCCTGAATTGGATTATGTCGGAATCATAATCAGGATTTTGTCGAAATCCTGAACAGGGTTCTACCGGAATCCTGAACTGGATTCGGTCGGAATCCTGTACGGTTTTATTTAAGAATCCTGGCAAGATCCTGTCATAATGTAGGATTGTACAATTTTTACATTTTCTTTCATCCGGGACTTGTTTCCAATTGTATTCGCATTCGTCCCTCAAATTCAAACCCGATAGAAGAATTCCATTTGTTCTGAAGCCATTGCCCCACCAAAAATCTCATGTGGAGATGTTAACCGGCTCGGAGTTTTTCGTTTCTTTGCTTTCCTTCGCATGCTTTTCGACCTTGCCCTTTCCAACTCGAATGACATAGCTCTCTCAGACTGAACTCGTTGGTATGCTACTGCTGTGCAAAAGCAAGTCGCAACGGTTCCCTGAACCATGCCGGACCTGGGTCAACAATTTCCATTTTTTTTCCTTCTTTCAATGACAATGGCTAGTAGTTGTTCCATTCCTTTCGGTCGGAGCAGGAAACTTCTGAACGAATTTGTCCTGTGTTGCGAGATAAAATGTCACGTCACCGAACCGGTAATAGAGTGTGGTTTCAATTTGGGGGATCGAACCCAAGAGTGAGATTAGCTTTTGCTATTTTCGGAACTGGTTGCAACGTCATTCGGTTTCGGGGTTTTCTATTTTGGGAGCCTAATCGAATCATGACTTGAAACACTGGTTTCTTGTCATTTTGGAGCAGAGCTGGCCACATCATATGCATTAACTAGTGTAACGATTAGCATTAAAATCCATTATCGTTTAATCCAATCATTCCGCAACCACAAAGGGGTTAGACCCTTACTTTTCTGAACTGCTCTTTCCGGAGGGTGATTTTCCGAAACTGACTCAAATCTAATAAAACTTCCATATGATAGGACACGGATATATGTAGTTAGGGAAAATTACGGAAAATAGTTAAGACCTTTGATGTTTTTTTTCAACTAGCATTCCGTACGAGTGAAATTTATAGCATTACTTTTGAAATGAGCTAGAATTCTTAGGAAGAATTTCTTAACCCACTCGAACTTTTGTACAACTTTTTTTTTTTTATAGACCACACGATCTTACACTAAATAATTTAAAGAAGGTTTTTCGAACTTCGACAAAATATCAATTTGGCTAAACGTAATTCGATCAAATGTCTCTTCGACTAAATGTGTTTTTGATCAAATGTTATTCGACCAACTAACCTAAGCCCGCGGGAAACACGGACGATTATCTATATGATCGTTCGCCGCCCTTCCCGCTAATGTTAAACTCGGCTACGCCCATTAATTTCCGTCATACTCGAAAATGTTTCCCTTCTTCCGAGAGGTCATCAGAAATCCATCGGTTAACCCAATCCAAAACTTTTCAGCCAGCGCGTGTCCTTTCGGTTATGATGCTTTGATTTTTCTTCTACAAAGGTCTAGTCCACAAAAACCCTTCTCGATAAACAAGATACAGGACTAGCGTGCTCAAGAAATCTTTACGGTTTTTAAACTCATAAATAGTTTTAGTTTGTAATTTGTTCGGCATAGCTCAACGGTTTTCGAACAGCTGGTAAACAGATTCCGGAAAGTTTGTCGCTAAGGCAACATCTCAAACTCTGATTCAGGAAGCCAATTTCCAGGAGGATCGAACCGCATGCCGTTAGGAAAAGCTGTTCCTTTATCGTTTGCCTTTCATTGCCAATTAGAAACTTACTCTCGCCATGGGGTGGGTTCGTTTTCCGATCCGAATGGCAAAGTTCGCTTATACTAATGATGGTCACTGTCAGGCTTAATTCTGTTGAGCGTTTTATTCGGTTTGCAACAAAGTTCGACCGTTGCTAGTTAGGGTAGGCTCTTCTACAGGTTGAAGGACCTTGGAAGTACCGAGTACCACTTGGCTATTTTTTCTCTTTCACTACAGTTTACTAAACTCATAAAAGCATAACATTCATGAGTCGGGTGTGCAGTAAAAAAAGCGGATGATTTCAAAACGTTTTAGTAACTAAAGTAATGAGCGATTTTTTTTTTCTCTCAAAGAGAATTCTGCCCATAACTGCATATTTGTAACCATCGATAAAAGTAGACATTGTGTAAATGGAATACTTGCATTTTATGGCAGTATGGGGAGAAATCAATATTTTTAAAAGTTACCTAGAACTCAGGAGTGCTTATCTGAGGCTGAAATTTTGTACAGCTAATATCGCGTATTGAGTGACTAGCCAGAAAATAATTCCGATATAAATTTCAATGCTACTACATTATAAGGTTTCATCTTTTTCATTTTTTTCTTCTTCTTCTTCTTGGCATTACGTCCTCGCTGGGACAGAGCCTGCTTCTCAGCTTAGTATTCTTAACATATACTGCTGTAGAGAAATCTCCTTTTTGGTTGTCATCATCCTCGATAATTAAAATGGCAAACGAACCTCTCGGTTTGAGGGTCAAGACAGAATTGATTTATTCAGTTATCCAAAATTATTCTGACACTTATTTAGTTCGGAGACACTTGAAAGCACTTATGTATTGTTATGTATTTGATCACCAATCAGTGATCGACACCGAAAAAGAGAATGCACAGAGAGAGAGAGAGATACGGAGAAGGCTAATTGCGCCAAACCGAATTGCGCTTGACGACCACACGCTGTTTGCGTGTTCAGAATGTAATATGATCCCAGCCTATTTTTTTGCCGGGTCAGGCTTTAAGTCATCGAACTGCTTTATGGGCTCATATTCGTTCGCCGCATAAATCAGTTCGATGGCATTGTAAAACGTTTGCTATTTTCTTTGTGGGGCGCCACTAGAGTGGTCCCTTAAAATTTGGAAATGGGATTTGCTAACATGTGGGATGCACATGCCACACTGCCGATAACTGCATATTTGCAACATTCGGCATTTTTGACAATTGAGTTGAAACCTGGGATACTCATCAAATGATAATAACTTTCAATCAACTTACTGAAATTTGTGATATTGTTCTAGAAAATTCGAAAAAAAAAATACCAAGTTGTTTTGTCACATTGGTAATTGTAACTGCATAACAGTCACATCGAGATTATACATGAGCCTCATAATGTAGTAGCAATGAAATTTCCATCATTATTATTTTCTGACTATTCACTTAGTGTGTGATATGATATACAAAATTTTAGCCACAGATAAGCACTTTTGAGTTCCTGGTATTTTTTAGAAATTTGAGTTTCCTTCATAGCACTGCCATAAAATGCAAACTTGGTATTCCTTTTACTCAATGCCTACTTTTGTCGATTGTTACAGATATGCATTTATGGGCAGTATATAAGTTATAAGTTTTTTTAACCACGCTTACACCACCTCACCAGGCTGGAAAAGTGCGTCAAACGCCAATCGCTATGTTTACATCCAACACGCTGAGTAGAAGCACCACGCAGTGGCGTACCAACGGGAGGAGATGGGGTGTTTAGGTTAAAAAGCAATCAAGCAACAACATTTTTAGATTTTCAATTTGTTCTAACGTTAATATAAGGACTTGATTTTGATCCTCTAATATATCGACCACAGTTGAAACAAAATTTAAATTTTCTGTTAAAATTTCATAAATCTTAATTTCAAATTTCAATTTGAATAAGTGAAAGTCTGATCAATAATCATATCGTTGCTGATAAATATATGTTTTCAGATTTTTATTGTACACGCTTTCTGGCCCAGCTCAAATTTTATAAAACAAAGTCGCTCAGAAATAACGCGATTTGTGCAAAACTGATAAGAAGAGCTTTTGGAAAGGTAAAACCATGAACAAACAGGCAGCGAAGAAAATCGCACAGAATTCAAAATCTACTCTTGATAAGTGCTAGAATAAAATGTGTGAAAATCAGATTTTTATCTACACTAGTTTAGAAACGACAGTATGGTAAAGTCGGCTCAGTCGGCTATTCGGCCTCAATGGAAGTTGATCCTCAATATCAGCTTCTATACTCGAATAGCCTAGATAGCCGTGTAGTGTCGGTAGCCGATTGCAACAAGGCTAGAAATAACACTACGGATTGCCTGTTCCGGTGGTATAAGTCCATCATACAGGTGGCCCCTAATTCATGGTGTCATGCTGCTAAAAGCATACCGTGCCTAGGAATGAATGGTTAAGGGGGTCAAAAGAAACCTAACCGTGAACGTTGTCTGTGGAGTACCGGGGCACCCTCCACAGTATTATGCCCTTACTGTGCTACCCGGAGCAATGGCGCAGTTGACCTTGTACTTCTCCGAAATAATCGGCTACTCATATTTAGCCTCAAATCAGAGGCTTAATACGAGTGGGAGCATGTTAATGTAATATGAATCGAATAAAAATTATCCAGGTGAACTTTCATCATGCAAAGGGCGCATCAACAGTGCTCAGCAGAAGGTTCACCAAGGATAATATCAATGTGGGACTAATTCAAGAGCCCTCGGTAAATAATGGTAGGGTACTTGGTTGCCCTTCGAGCAGTTGTAGAGTTTTTTTACGACGAAACTCAGTCCAAACCACGAACAGTTATTCTTGTAAATAGGGACACAAAATGTGTCCCAATAACAGAATTTATCCGGAGACATTGTTGCGATCAAAGTAGAGGTGCCAACTATCCGTGGGAAAACGAAGGTATGTATTGCTTCTGCTTACTTTCCTGGAGATGTTGAAGATGTGCCTCCATGCTCTGTCGTTCATAATGTCAACTACTGTAAGAAAATTAATGCCCAGTTTATAATAGGGTGCGATGCAAATGCCCATCATACAATTTGGAGCAGCACCGATATAAATAAAAGAGGAGAAGATCTGTTAAACTACATGTCGTCTAACAACATAGACATATGTAATAGAGGTGATTCTCCTACTTTTGTAAACTCTATCCGACAAGAGGTTCTTGATCTCACGATCTGTAGCGACTTGCTATCGGAGAAGAACTGGCATGTTTCTGATGAAGAATGTGAACTGGCATGTTTCTGATGGAGAATCATTGTCAGATCATAAACAAATCCGGTTCGATTTTGAAGCTTGATCAGAAATAACAGAAAGCTATAGAAACCCAAAGAAAACCAATTGGGATCTCTATCGTTTACATTTAACGAATAAGAATTCATATAACGGTGAACAGTTCACGACTGTTTCACAACTGGAAAACGCCTCTAATGGGATCATTGACCAAATGGTCTCATCTTATCATGCTAGCTGTCCTATTCAACAAAAGTCATCTAACAGGGATGTGCCTTGGTGGAATGACAAGCTGGCAGGATTGGGGAAGAAATCCAGGCGATTGTTCAATAGAGCAAAGACCACTTTAGATTGGGTTGAATACAAAAAAGCCCTAACAGAATACAACTGAGAACTAAGGCACGCCAAACGAAAGGCCTGGAGACGGGTATGTGAAAGCATCAACAACGCTCCTGCAGCTGCAAGGCTGCACAAAGTCCTTTCAAAATACCATTCAAATGGTCTAGGTAGCCTTATAAAATAAGACGGCAGTTATACTGTTGACTCTTCTGAAACACTGGAAGTAATGATGAGATCTCATTTCCCTGGATCGATCCCATATTCGGATGAAGAACAGGTCTCAGATGAGGCAAGACATGTATGGTCGATAAATGCCTATCAGAAAGCTTGTGAAATCTTCATGCCTTCAAGGGTCGAATGGGCAGAAAGGATAAAACAACTCCCAAAGCCTTTAGACGTATAAGCTTTCCCTCTGTTCTTTTAAAGACAATGGAAAAAATAATTGATGACTTCATCAAGTCAACAAGTTTAATAGAAATGCCACTTTGTAAATACCAATTTGCGTATCAATCAGGTAAATCTACCATTACGGCGCTGCAGTCGCTGGTAAATAAAATCGAGAAATCTCTTGAAGCCAAAGAAATAGCCGTGGTTGCTTTTCTCGATATTGAAGGAGCATTCGATAATGCATCCTATAGCTCTATGAGTTCAGCCATGGAAGCAAGGGGCTTGGATAAAAGTGTTATCGAATGGGTTATGACTATGCTCAAGGATCGCACAATTTCTGCTGATCTAGGAGGTGCGCAAATATCTATAAGATCTACGAAGGGATGTCCTCAAGGACGGGTGTTATCGCCCTTACTATATTTCCGCATGACATTTTAGCGTTTAGCAAAGCCATCATGACTAGAAAACCGTAGTGATTGGTAATTATGTTTGACTTAAAATTACATGCAAAACTTTAAAATTGATTATAACATTAAAATTTTAGAACCCTTGAAAAAGGTCCCAAACGGACCGAAACGTCGGGAAAAATAAAAAAATAGCGTTTTTAATTCCCTGAAGACTGCTCAGCCAACATTGGTTCAATAACATAACCTCAGTCGAAGCTCATCCAAAAAAAAAAGCCCTTACTATGGTCTCTTGTAGTACATGAACTCCTTAGGAATTTGATAGATCAAGGTTTTGAGGTAATGGGAATGCCGATGATGTGGCCATCTTGGTTCGTGGAAAGTTTGATAATACGATTTCCGATCGGTTGCAAACTGCGTTAAACATTACTCTCAAATGGTGTAGAAAAGAGGGGTTAAACGTTAACCCTTCAAAAACTATTATCGTACCGGAAGGATAAAGGTAAAGCTTATACAGCCTTCTTTGAATGGAGTTCAACTTCAATTTTCGGAAGAAGTTAAACACTTTGGGTTTACTTTGGATAAGAAATTTAACTGGAACTCTCATCTGAGCAAGGTCATAAGTAAGGGTACTAATGCCCTATGGGTCTGCAATAAAGCCCTAGGAAAAACTTGGGGACTGCGACCTAATATGGTAAACTGGATTTATTCAGTAATAGTCCGACCAAAAATTAGTTATGCTTCACAGGTATGGTGGCCCAAGACAAATGAGGTAACCGCTCAGAAGAAGCTGGCTAAGTTGCAAAGACTTGCTTGTCTATCAATGACAGAGGCAATGAAAAGTACACCATCGGTTGCCTTGGATGCCCTTCTTAATATACTGCCTTTGCATCAATTCATTAAACTGCAAGCTGCAAAAAATGCCTTGCAGTTTATTCGTTTCAATAAAATACTAGATGGTGATATGATTGGTCACATGAAGATCATCAGGGAATTCAATTTAAATTCAAATATGAAAACAATAGGATATTGGATGACAATGAAGACCAACTATGATGATCCCTTTAAAGTGGTTAAACCAAGCCGCTATACTTGGTATTCTGGTGGGCCAAGTTTACGTTAAGGTTCTATTGTATTTTATACCGACGGGTCAAAGATGGGCGACAATACTGGAGCTGGAGTTTTCGGCCCTGGTATCAGCAAGGTAATCGCTATAGGGCGTAGTCCCACTGTGTTCCAAGCTGAAATACAAGCCATCATTGACTGTACAAATGTTTGTCTCAAAAGAAACTATAGGTTTGCAAAGATCTGTATTTTCTCGGACAGTCAAGCAGCTTTGAATGCTCTAAAGGCATTCACATGTAGATCAAAGTTAGTCCATCAAATCTGAGCACAGGGCTCGATTCCTGAGGTCATTTTGCACCTCTGAGCTAATTTTTAAAAAAATCCCTAGGAGGAATCTCGAGATATCTTGATTTGAAGTTTTTTACTTAAAAATTCAATATAATCCATAATAAAATTTTGCTTTAGAACTGAAAAAAAAACTACAAAAACGCTCATAAAGTTGGCCAAACTGTTCTCAACTAGTATAAAATTGTTACCGTTGTTGCAATTAGAAATATTTACAACTGGCTTACCTTACCAGAGTGGCTTAAGTCAGAGAATTTGTTAATATAGAGAAGCGCGAATTCTGAACCAAAGGTTCCAATTGAACCGTCAAACGTGGTTCCAATCGAGCAAATTCAACGTGACTCAACAAGATGTTACGCAAAAGAGACGATGGATGTGTATTAGTGAAAAGCGATACGTAAGTGACGTCATTGCTAAGCTTTGTTTCTTATGGCGACTGACAGGATGACACGCACACTAAAATATTGTTTGAATGACCTCAATTATTGATAGTCATTGCAAATGTTGTTTATAAACAAAGTCAAAATTCTCCCCGCGTTTCTCTAGTATAATCATATTCTCTGGCTTAAGAATATTTTTATATGGCTTATAAGCGGTTTCTTCACCACCGCTTAGGCCTTAAACCTGGTTTAATCGTATGGGTAAGCGTGGTTTACGGCTTAAGCGAAGGTGAAGAAATCGGCCCTTAAACCAGTAAGCTTAGTTTAACGGAATGCAATCTAAGAAATAAATGTCAATATACAATTGATGTCACGTTCAATAAACGTGAAACATTCAATGCAGAATATTTTCAATTAATAGGTTATTTTACAAATTTCATACTAAGTAACCAGCCCACCAAAGTCTGCCGTTTTTATTTTTCTTCACAAAAATTGCTACTCTTGATGTTTACGTCAAGTTTTCCACCGAATATTGCCCTCAGCACTTCAGATAAAAAATGTTTTGTTCAATATTCTCAGCCACAACAGGATTATAACTACACGAGAAACATGATTGTCATTTGGTCGGTGTTTAGACAGACTGGACCAAGGTGAAACAGTTTGGAATCATCTTCTAAGATTGCACTGAAACTTCAAAGGCACAAATCTCGCGAAGAAAGTATCCCACGGCATTGCACTTTTTATTTTGGCTTTGTGCACTAGTAGAAAGCTTAAAATAAGAAGATCAGGAACGTTTGCCAACTATTTCTCCAGTTTTGTGCCTTTGAAAACGTGAGTAGGGGGAGAAGTCGGCCATTGTGCCGGCCATCTTTGGATTCCGAGATGTTTCACCTTAATGGTTTCAGGAAAACGTACCCCTAGCATTCGGTATAAGTATAATAAAATATGTGCATTATTTGCTGTCAGAAGAGAACTTATCTATTTGAAGAAACATCTGTTTCACAATAGAATTTGAAATACTGTAATTGATGTCCTTGACTTATATATGCAAAGCCAAAATGTCATCAAGTCAGTTCTGTCTGAACACCGACCATATGTAGCAAGTGTTCGACGATTAACAAAGTCTTTAACAACTTCAAACAAATCCCCAATAATTACTACTTAAGTATCAACATCACTAGGACTTTCACTCTGTATACCTGCAACCCTTACCTTCATATTATTTTTTTCGGGATTCATCGTCAATCTGTTTATTGACTCGTTCGACCCAGTAACAAAAAATAGCTGTTGCAGGTAATAGCAAAGACTTAAAAATAAGATGGAATAAAAAGAGATGAGTTTCTGAATTTGCTGTTCAATATTGCGATTTGTCGCATATACTGCTTGATTTTGCAGACCATGACTTTATTGGAATAGATCGCAGTTCAGTAAAGAAGGGTTTCACTATTTTAAAGATATAAGATCCATATAACATTTGTGACGTATGATAATAATGTTTCCCTTGAAGTAAAAACACATGTTCTGGCTGCGAATATCTCCTTTTACGGATTACGTAACCAGCTTAGGGACGCGCAACTTGCAAAGGGAAACGACATCTATACTGTTGCTTGATAAAGGCTTATCTGACTTCATAGATCCATTATTTCATTAACAACTTCGCCAAAACACCTCGCGATCCTTTATTGTACAACACTGAAAAGTGTTTCGAAAACCAAATCAATGAGCTGGTCATTTAGTGCGAATGCCGGAAGAAATAGTTGCATTAATCAGGTGAAGCTCAGCGACCCCGTGGAAGACCACGGCGTATGATTATTCTGTTATTGACTTGAGCGTACCATAGTAATCAAATCATTTAAAATTTGAAACAACCGGTAATACTTGCACTAATTGACTATAAAAGTATTCACATGACTTATCTGCTAACTATTAATGTGCTACATTTATTCTCAGATCCTTTTTTAAATAACAACATTGTTAATTATTGAATAATTTGGTTTACTTTTCAATCGATTTAACATAGAACTAGTAAACTATAAAAAAAAGTTAAATCGAAGCCAAACATCAAATTTTCAAAATCACGAATCTGGAAATCCCAACATCCGTTTAAGCTGAAAACCTTATCGACTGGTCACTAGCTGGTGGTGACCAATCGATTAAATTTTCAGCTCAAACGGGTGTTCGGTTCTCCAGATTTGTACTCTTGAAAAGTTGAAGTTTGGTTTTGATTCAACTTATTTATTCATTCATCCTTAAGGTGAGGAGTGGCTCAAGTTAAGCCAGTTGTAAATATTTCTAATTTAAACAACGGTAACAATTGTATACTAGTTGAGAACAGTTTGGCCAACTTTCTGAGCGTTTTTGTTGGTTTTTTTTTAATTTCAAAAGCGTTTTTGTTGTTTTTTTTTTATTACAAAATTTTAATATGGATTATATTGAATTTTCAAGAAAAAAATTCAAATCCAGATTTCTCGAGATTCCTCCTAGGGATTTTTTAAAAATTGGCCCAGAGGTGCAGAATGACCTCAGAAATCGAGCCCTGTGCTCAGATTTGATGGACAATTTTTTTACATAATAACGGTCTGTCGGGGCACCGTGGGTATCATCTTAAAAAGATAGGAAAAATACAATCCTCTGAGTGTCGTTTTTGCAAAGCTGAAAACGAAACTGCCGAGCATTTACTCTGCAACTGCGGAGAATTGCTTGATCAAAGAATGTTAGCATTTGGAAAAGGGTTATTAGAGCCCTTGGAAATTTGGCAAGGTAGCCCTAATAGGGTAATAGACTTTATTAAACGAGTTGTGCCCAGTTGGGACAGTGTGACACATCAAGACATTTCACATCTCAATTGTGAAAGGATATTTGATGAGCAACAAATAAAATATGGGTCATACCACAATATTCCTAAATAATGGAAGCAGTGGTTAAAAGGCTTTACAGATGAGGAAAAAAATGGTAAAGTCGTACCCATCCTTTCTGGGATACCCTATATGTATATTGGATTAATGGGTCTCTCACAAAAAAACATGTATTACACTGTGGAACACATTTTTGTCTCAAGCACCAAAATACCGCTATTCTCTCAATTAAGAGTTGCTGAATCCGTTGCCGTTTCAAAAATATCATAGCACGTCTAGTTTTTGAGATATTGTCTGTAAAAATGCAAAAAATGACTATTTTCGCCAACTTGCATGCAAGTTCGCCAACTTGTAAGTTAATTTATTTGCTTAATTTGCCACAGAATTCAAACTTTATGTGTATATCAATACTTATCGGCAAAGTTTATAATACTATCGATGCGGAAAAGTCAATTTTTTGATGGTTTAAAAATGTATTGTATTTTCCCATATAAGAGAAACGACGAATTTTGTATGGAGACTGTAAGCATGTCGAAAAAGTCTGTTTAATCCAAATTTAATCGCGAAATTTCAATCAAATTTAATCTAAAATGAAAGTTTAAGTGCAAAACAGCATGTTTAGTGGATTAGATCACAAAAAAAGTTTGATAAATTATACTTTAAATTTAATGTAAATATCAATAAAACCAGTCTTTTATACAACTTTGGCGACCTGTAGCTAAAAATTGTGACGTGCTGAAATTTTAGACTCAAAATATAAGCAGCAAATATTTTTGAACTGAATATTATTTGCTTGAAACTTTAACAAAAAGATATTTTCTTTTTTTTTCTTGAGTCGAATTGTGTGTGGTTTTCATACAATTGATTGAGGTTGATGCACAAGTTTAAGCATATAACGATATCATAAATTAAGTAACTTTATCATAAATTGCTTTCAAAGTAAAAGTAATATGTTACAATATTTTACCCGAGGACACATGGATCAGATTTTGGTTCCTTAAAAAATATTTTCTAACTCAAATTCGCATTGCAACTTTAATATTTTTCAAGCAAGTGTTGATTTACAAAAAAGGTTACTACACAAAGTATCTTACATTTTTAAGGACAAAAACATGTTAAAATATGTACTGGGTCAGATTTTTTGTAACTCGAAAGCTTTCTGTTCCATAGATTTTTGTTTCATATTTAAGATCCAGTACTGGTGTCTTAGCTATCGATTGCAGCTTATAGATTCAATGGTGATTAATTTTGAATAGATCTTTATTTATTTATTTTTTTCATATAAACGAAAGTCGGTTTTCTGTTTTGGGGTAACTTTGACGTAGGATGTGCAAGCACATGGGAATCCACAACTAAACTACTGTTTGACGTCATTGTAGTTGTCACTGAATTGGAGAATGCTTAAACAGAACGTAGAATACATTTTATTTAATAAAGTACAGAATTCATAGAAAACATCACCTTCGAAAATGTTTTAAGTTAAAACAACACTGCAAAACATTATTATTGGTCAAAATGAGTTTGTATAAGTAGGCTTCGAGGCCGTGCGGTTAGCGGCGTCAGTCGTTTAGGCGTATTGTGCCATGAAGTGTGGGTTCGATTCCCGCTCCAGTCGGTGGAAACTTTTCGTCAAATGAAAAATTCATCATTGGGCTACTGGGTGTTTCGTGTTGTTCAGTCTGTACAGCCTTGAGCTGAAGACGGTGTAAATTGTCTTTCTAAATAATATTAAATTTGTGAATTGATAATAATTGTTTGTAACAATACGAAACTATTTAACATTTCATCGAGTAGTCATGGTAGAACACAGCTTGTTTGTAAACGTTTCGAAAATAATAAAATCGCATCAATATTTCAAATTCGAATATAGGACCTCAAAATTCTCGTTTGAAATGAAAATAGCTCTGACATTAAATGCCAAATAAATACACTATACTATTGCATTCGTATTACTGAACTAATTAACAGAAATTATGTTATTTAGTTTAGTATGCTGTGGGTAAAGTTACCTGCATTATCATCAAAGATACCCCGTTTTACGGTACTATGAATCATCCCGAAAAAAAAATTAAAGCTCCCCCTGAGCGATTTTCTGGGTACGCCACTGGCGCCACGTATGTTATTATACAGCTTTCTGCTATATGTGCTGTAACTGCATAACAAACGAGAAAGCACTTTTTATTTATATATTATGTAGCGTAACAGAACATATTGCTTAGAAACAGCCAGTTTAATTATGGGAACTATTATTTCACAACAATAGGTTGCTACTGGTTTATGTGTTGAGTTACCGCTTTGTAAAAGCAGGAAAAGCGATAAAAGACGAAATATAGTCAGCTTATATTAATAGCTGCAAAATGTTTCCGTAATAGCTTTATTGAAATTGTTAGTTTGGGGCTTTTAGTAGATTCCTGGCTTGATTTTTTAGTGATTTTTACAGAGAATTGTAACTAACCTATGTTACGCCCGCTCATTCACGGCTTATATTCTTAGGTTCCCTAACACCTACAGCCCTATCTAGAACCTATTAAACGTTTTACTTACGACTATTTGACCAGGTGACCAGGTTCCCGTCCGAAGCCTGGAGCTTTTATTGAGTTTACGTCCGAAGTCACACCGGGGATAGGCTCTATACGAGCCAAACGATATCTTGGTCTGCTCCGCCTCACTATGGCCTTGCCTAATGGTTGGGTTGGGGTTCGAAATGGTTACAAATCGCTCAATGTCGACCGCCTCTGGAGTTTCTTTGGGGCTATGATCGTCGCTAGGATCCACCTCTTGGGGGGAGAAATAATCTTCTGTCTCACTTCACTTAAAATCACTTGGAATAGAACTTGGAACTAAAACTTGCTTTAGTTGTGGTCTACCAGTAAATGGCCGAGTCACGTCCACCAGACTCGCTCGGAACCAGCGAATACCCCTTTTCTTCGTGGTTGGCAACTGTTTTTGCTAGATTGCTCTGGTTACCAAGCACAGTCAGCGTTGGGTGTTTTGTGGGAGTGGAAAGATGTATGTCTGTTTTAACAAATTGTGTAATGTCTCGCATACTCTGAGATAACGCCCTAAAAGCCATTGGTAACCACGTGCGTAGCTCGTTGTTTCTGAGCAAATGAAAGAAATAGCATCCAAACCAACATCACGGGCAGTTAGATATTGATCCTTTCTTCCCCATAGAGCGGTTCCACAGAAAATGACGACTTTTTTCCCAAATTTCATTTTTATATTTTTTGATTTGGATGAAATTTTGCACATGCTTTCTTTATGCCCAAAAATGCCTTTTTGCATCATTGGCTCGCCATTTTTAATCTAGCCTTACTTTTTAAAAGGGCCTAAGAAAAAAAACCTTAATAATTTCCAAAAAATTATAACTTAGAAACGGTTTTTCCGATCAGTTTGGTGCCTTCCGCAAAGTTTTAGGTTGTTGTTGGGACTATCTGGAAAAAAATTAACACTGTAAAAAATTTTTTGTATTTTTTAATATATCGAAAATAAAGCTTAAAAATCAATTTTCTCAAAAATCGTATTTATGATTTTTTTTTTTTATTTTTTTATATTAAAGTAGACAAAAAATGAAGTCTCTTGCACAGTAGGTCAAGATGGAGAAATCATGGACAAAAAAGTTATGAGTTTTTGAAAATAGGTGATTTTTTGAAAATGGTCATAATAAACTTTTTAAATATTTTTAAACTCGATTTTATGGAAGTACGCAAAATTTACAACAAAAAAGGTATACGGAAAAATCAGGCTTACTTTTACCGTTTTAAAGATACAGCGATTTTAATACAAAATTATGATATAAGTTTCAATTTTCGGTCATTATAATATAACTTAGAAACGGTTTGTCCGATCAGTTTGGAGTCTTCCGCAAAAATTTAGGTTATTGTTGGGACTATCTGGAAAAAAATATACCCTGTAAAAAAAATGTTGTAATTTTTTATTTGTCGAAAATAAAGCTTAAAACTCAATTTTCTCAAAAATCGTACTTTTGATTTTTTTTTATTTTTCAAGATGGAGAAATCATGGACAAAAAAGTTATGATATTTTAAAAAAAGGTTGATTTTTCAATATGGTCTAAATAAACTTTTTGAATGCTTTTCGACCCGATTTTATGAAAGTACGCAAAATTTTCAACAAAAAAGGTATATGAGAAAATTTTGCTAATTGCTACCGAAACATTTGAAAAGTTTATTATGACCATTTTCAACAAATTCACCTTTTTTTAAAAAACATCATAACTTTTTTGTCCATGATTTCTCCATCTTGACCCACTGTGCAAAAGACTTCATTTTTTGTCTACTTCAACATATTAAAAAAAAAAATCAGAAGTACGATTTTTGAGAAAATTGATTTTTAAGCTTTATTTTCGATATATGAAATATTACAACATTTTTTTTTACAGTGTATATTTTTTCCAGATAGTCCCAACAATAACCTAAAACTTTGCGGAAGACTCCAAACTGATCGGACAAACCGTTTCTAAGTTATATTATAATGACCGAAAATTGAAAATTACCCAAGCATCATAGATGCGTACATGCATTATAATAGCACCACAAATGCTTATACACCTTATAACAGCACTTCCGCTGCATAGAAACCCTATTACAGCATCATTAATGCTTCTAAGCCTGATGCATACAGGCATTAAATAAGCACTATATTAGCCAGTGTTTTGACAGATATACCACGTGCTTTGTGTTTGCATATAGTGGTAAGAGGGAGTCAAACATAAATCTTCTCACTACTACAATTGCAGGTTTTATGACGGGGAAAAGTGATGGTTTAAATTGGTCACTTTTCTTTCCAATACTATTCATCTTATGTGGCCGTATGAGCAAAGGAGCAGGACAACAGCTCAACAATACGGGTGTCGCAGGTTCGAGATGCAAAATGAAGAATTTCATCATCATACAACGAGGATCAAAATGTGGCAATTGCAAGTCCTCAGAAGGATGAAAACTACCAAAACGAATATGTCTGATACGGAGAAGTACTATCTGTATCATTTTATTATATTTTTTGCATACTATTAGAGGTTTCCGTTTTCATTTATTTATTTATTTACCTCGTGTACCAGTTGCTTGGCCGCATACGCGAAAGCTCTCTGGCTGCGTACGCAAAAGCACAAAATATTCGCCCTAAAAACCTGGCGAAAACAACTGACGTTTCTCACGTGGTCTTATATCAGCATTAGTGGTGCAGAGAAGCACGGTTATATCTTGGCACTATAATGGCACGCTATTTCGCCTTTTGTGGCATTATAATAGCATTATATGCGTATATAAAACTGACATGCATCAAATGATTACCCTATATGCGCATATAATGCTGTTACCGTGCCGCATCATCGTGCTTACTGGTTACTTGGGAATATCATAATTTTGTATTAAAATATCTTTAAAACGGTAAAAGTTAGCCTGATTTTTCCGTATACCTTTTTTGTTGTAAATTTTGCGTAGGGGGAGATCCCCCAGTACCGGACACTTAAGCCACTAAATTCATAATTCGAAAAATATTGATTTTATGGGCTCGTGTTACCCATTTATGATAAATATTATCATTTTTGTAGTGTACAAAAATAAATTTGAAAATAGAAATATGAATTTTGACATTGCGTTTTGATGATGTATTTTAGTACCAAAGTGATCGATCTTGAAAGGTGGCACCCAATACCGGACACGATCTGGAAATGCCTCGAATTCTATAAATTTGAACATCATTGAATGTGTACACTATAAGAATAGTTTATAATTACCAATTCAATGCATTTGCAACATTTACAAGAATAATGTGAGTTTTTCTTAGTTTGCAAGATGCTTATCAATAACCTCTTTCATATATGATGAAAAATAGTACATTTTACGATGTTGTTCTGAATGTTCATTCTTTTTAATTTTATTGCATGTTTGATACCATGATCGACGGAACCCATGAAAAATGAAAGTATTTTGAGACACTGATGCAATAATTACAAAGATTTCATATAACAAATCAAGCTGTCCGAAACTGAGGGACAGGAGGTACTTAACCAAAATTGTAATTTGTCCATATTTACTTCAATTATGCTACAAAATACATTCATACTAGCAAATTAGGATTATGTTCGATCATGCTTGCGGGATCCAAAGTATTTTTTCATATTCAAAATAATTACTAAATAGGCTCAAAATTAAGAAAATACGTCAATATTTTGAAGATTTTCAAACTTTTCTACTTTTTTAAAAAGGCATGCATATTTCAAGGATGTGTTATTCTACGCAAACATTAGTCTACATAAGAGCTTTCTTTTCTACTAATACACCTTCTTGATTGGACCATGATTTCTCATTGTTTCGACTTTGTCCGGTATTGGGTGTTGTCCGGCACTGGGGGATCTCCCCCTACTTTCATAAAATCGAGTTGAAAAATATTTAAAAAGTTTATATGACCATTTTCAAATATTCACCTATTTTCAAAAAATCATAACTTTTTTGTCCATGATTTCTCCATCTTGACCCACTGTGCAAAAGACTTCATTTTTTGTCTACTTTAACATAAAAAAATAAAAAAAAAAATCAGAAATATGATTTTTGAGAAAATTGATTTTTAAGCTTTACTTTCGATATATAAAAAATTACAACATTTTTTTACAGTGTATATTTTTTCCAGATAGTCCCAACAATAACCTAAAACTTTGCGGAAGGCACCAAACTGATCGGACAAACCGTTTCTAAGTTATAATTTTTTGAAAATTATTAACGATTTTTTTTCTTAGGCCCTTCTCAAAAGTATGGCTAGAGTCAAAATGGCGAGCCGATGATGCAAAATGGCATTTTTGGGCATAAAGAAAGCATGTGCAAAATTTCATCCAAATCAAAAAATACAAAAGTAAACCGACATTCGAATTCAAATGGAACCGCTCCATAGCGTTGTTAAATAACATGAAAATCCATTCAAATGCTCAGAAACAGGGCGAGATCAGAAGTTATGCGAGATGTGTTTCGCATTTACTTCAATTCGAACGTTGTGCCGTCCTTTTATCTATATCATTTGATTTTTGCATGAATTCTTATTTTATAACTTTAATTATTCTTATTGTTAGGGATTTTATATGATTTTTATGCATGTATTATATTTTATGGTTTTTAATATTATGATAAATGTGTTCTTTCTTCCCTACTAGCGAGCTAAGTCGTATTCATCGCTTTTCCTCTTAAAATCATTTATTTTCCCACAAAGGCGGAAAGTCGATGAGAAAGAGTGGACAACGCAAAGCGACTGGTCACAGAATCATTACAAGGATTCAAGACGTGATCTTTGAATACCCCTGTCTAGGATATCTGTTAATTCATCCGTGATTAATCGTAGGTACATATTTTCCATGCCTGATACGATCATTGAAAAAATTTATTTAAATATATAAAATGCTGAAAAGAACAAAAAAAAAGTGTCCCTGTCAATAAAGAAGTAATTGCAGTCAATTTCGTTTAAACCTTATTTTGAAAAAAATACCATTTACACCATCTTCAGCCAAATACTGCACACACTGAACCAATCTCGAACATAAGGAAATGGACAACACGAAACTCCTAGTAGCCCAGTGATGGACTTTTCGTCCGACGAAAAGTTTTCACTGACTGGAGCGAGAATTGAACCGACATCTCGTGGTATAATACGCCTAAACGACTGATGTCGCTAGCCGCAGGGTCACGAAGCCCACAAATTTGGCATTTGGAGCTGTATTCAAATCATCAAATTATAAGAATTAGAACTATAAATGTTTATTTCAAGAACCTTTATTTTCAGAGGCCCGTGGTATGATTGATAAAGATGGTTGCTGCTTTAAAAAGGTTGAGAACTACTGATCTATTTTATTCACCGGGCAAAATATATTGATGATACTATTGTATGATATTGACCACAGCTATTATGCATGCGTCTCTAAAATCGGGTTGTAATCACCGTTACGCGGAAAACGTCTAGTAAAATTTAATCGAAAACTTTTCCTTCTTCCAGTTGTTACCTGCTTTTTTACTTCTGTTATGTATTATACTCTTCGTTTTGTCTTGATAGGCCATTCCTATGATAGTTTTGAGGAAATTGTAAACATCATAGCAAGGTGCATTTCATAAGAAATGTGTCCTTCTTTCTGGTTCTTTCTTACAGTCATTACTTGCTTTTCGTAAGAAACTTGTTACTCATTAGCGTAACATGACAGCAGATCCAGTGGAACCTTTTCAGTCGATCAAGAAATCAAAAAATCTTTAAAGTTAAAAAAAATATGAAGTTTAAATTTTCTAGAAGGTGCTTTTTTATAAGACAGAGTGGGGAGTCTTAGTCCCTCCTTGTTCTCCGTATTTACGCCAATAATGTGCAATTGTGTTTTCTAATAAAAAATAAGATATATTTTTACGATATGCTGTTTTTAAAGTTATGAGTTTGAAATAAACAACAAAACCTCTATTTACGATTTCCATGCTCTTTTTTAAACTCACCCTCTTTTTAAGATTCATGGTTCAACAACGACGCCTGTTTTGACGCTCCAAATTTTAACACACTCTCCATTTACATGATGGCGACCCATGAGTACCATGGTTCCGGAACGGCACCGATGAGCCAATTACTTGTTTGTAAAAATCACTTGAAACCCATGCAATATGGGTATTTTGGAACGGGAGTGATAAGCAGATGACGAAAATCAATGTCTAACGCCATTTTGGAATCCAAGATGGCTTCTTTCGGTTTGTAGAAGTAACTTGGAACCAATATGTAATATGTTAGGTAGTGGTCCTAATAAAGTTTCCCAATGACGTGTGCTCATGTTCTTGTAGTCCAATTTCTCCGTGTAGGCTTGGCGTCATGACGAACAAATTAGCTTCCTTCGTTATGGTCAGAGAATCAATTGTCACCCAACCCACTGCAACGAAGACATTGTTATCTCCTATTCTTGTTGCAACAATGGTATTCCCCAATAACAGTTTATCACCACTTGAACTGAATATGACAATGATCGATCACCTCTTGCGCAGCGATTTTCTGGGCTTTCCATTGCAATTTTCGAGAACTTTCTCCGTGTTGGTAAACATTGATACGTTCACGAACAGCATCCGTAAAACAAATCTGGTTTTGTGTTCAAAATAACTGATTAATCGCGAGTTGAAAAGGTTGCAACAATGTTGCGCCCTGTGATTGTCATGACAATTTTTCTTTTGATTGTATCTCAATCCGCAACAGTTGGGACAAACGGTTGTGAGCGAGCTTGCTTTGTTGTTTGTTTTTGATTTGTTTGATTCACTGGTTATGGTCGAATATTTGTTGGGAGGCTCTGAGCCGACTGAAATATCAATCGTTGCGTTGACAGATTATGAGCCTTTTTTGAAAAATAAATCAAAAAATCAAACCCCATCCGGAATCGAACAAACGATCTCTCAAATCACTCGCTTATCAACATAGGCTGTTGCAGAATAGTGAGGAGAGTGGGCCCTATAGACCGTTATCATGAAAAAAAAAATTGTCCATCAAGTGACTATGATTTTTGAACTTACTTGTGGAACGAGATTCTTTTTGCGAGTCCGCCATTCATTTTTTAGCCATAAAGACTGGTAAAGTATAATTGAATATAAAATGAGAGGCTGTCATTTTACGCTTCAACTTCAAACTTACGTCTTTTCATGCTCCCCAAGTTAGGAGCGCAAACTAAGATTTTGTATTTCAGACATCCTATGAGATCCAACCGAAAACCGCCATTAAATACACCGCCTTGAATAGGAATAGAATACTGATAACAGCGACTATGGATCGAGTACACATTTAACTATGTGAAAATTTCAGGGTTTATTTAAATGCCGTTGGTGCGTACGACAAGCTGATACACTTTCGTGTATGTTGTTTAACATGTTGTTGTAACAGTGGTTCGTGAACGATGTCTATTATCTGTCGAACAGGTGGCAGATCTGTACACCTGCCTAAAACATGAGTGAGCAAAAGTTGGACTAATAGTGAAGCAAAGTATGACATAAGCTGACTGTACATGTCAATAGTTGCTGCTTCGTGATTGATTGGAACTGGGAAGAAATGCACTTCGATTCAAATGAAGGAGGGATGGGACTTCCGCTTGTTCTCGAAGAGCACATTTTGACAGCTGTCATATTATTGATTAATAATGGCAACGACCAAGTCTCTACTGTAAGTTGAGATGGGGAAGGAATGTTGGAGTGCAGTGATTGTTGCTTCTAGAGCCTGCGAATACCTCTGCATCTTCACAATCACCAAGGGAAGGTGGTCGATTAGTGCGGGAGGAAAAAGATCTGGGAATCACCTTTGGTCAGCTATGCAATCTATGGATAAGGAGGGAAAATGCGACTTTTACTTAAATCTAGTTTTGTCAAAATTCAACCTATGTGTAACTTTTGAATCAATGGTTTTCATACAGCTTTTCCAATAGTTATCAAAAAATTTAGGTATTTTGTCGTTTGTCACAGAAAACAATGAATTGCATCAGATGCGAAATGGCGGAGAAATAGCAGTAATATGCAACAGAATCAAAAGACCACATAGCTCGGAAGACTTAAGGTTTTTCAGTGAGGTGAATATCGTTATGATATGATGTCAAATTTGATACCTTAAGAATTCTTTTTGAATGGGTTACAACCATTAATGGATGTATTTTCGGTGCGGCAATGAAAATTTTCAGAAATATTTGGTTTGCACACGTTTTTTGCATGGTGTTCGTTTTACCACCAACCGCTGTTCATTTTGCCCATATAGTGCAGGTAAAATGAACATTTGCATCCCTTTTTGATAGCGATTAAAATATGTGAAAATTTAGCTATTTTAGTCTGAATCCACGTCGCTGCTATAGATTACATCCCTATTTTTGATATTGTGCGATAGAACTATACAAATTCCTCGTTTTTCTATCAGAAACAAGATGATTTTTTTAAGGAGTTCTGTTTGATCTTTCGACCTTGACGCTTGCTTCTGCGGGAGCGGGTGACGAGGGCAGGATCAAACATGTCGCGCGTCGGTCGAGTAAAGTGAAAAAGTGCCGCGATCGGTTAGTTCTGTTTGATCTTCGACCTTGACGATTGCTCCTTGGCAGTGCGTCAAGAAAGCCCGAGCAGTCGTCAGTTGTTTTCCCTCTCGGGTCGTGCGCCTATTTTCTCTGAGTGCTTTTATATAGCCGAGCAAACGAGTTAAGCTGAATGTGGATTGTTGCTGCTCAGTCAAGGATGACGGATCAATTGGTGAGCTCGTTCCATGCTACTATTTCTAATCTATAAAATATGTATGACTGCACATTTAATCGATACAACGGTAGGACGTAAATATGATTTTTCAACTAACTATGAATGGTTCGTCACTGTGAGTGTCGACATAAACTCTAATTCATGAATTATTTATGTTTAACATTTTTTTTTGTTTTCAAAACACCCCTTTCTTTTTATCTTTATTTTTGTAATTATAAAAAAACGTTGAATGGTTCGACACTACAAGTGTAGACTTGCGAAAGTTTCACTTTATTCAACAAACTTTGGATGGTTCGCCACTGTAAGCATTGGCGTAGACAAAGGGGGGCACGGGGGGGCACGTGCCCCCCCAAACTCCAAATCAAAAATTCGTTTATATTCAGTTTTGATCACTTCACTGCACAGAAAATACATTATTGGCGCCAGAAAAATTATAAAAATCATTAATGAGTTCGTTTTGGTGCCAGAAGTTACACTATTGGCGCCAGAAAAATTATAAAAATCATAAATGAGTCCGTTTTGGTGCCAGAAGTTACACTATTGGCGCCAGAAAAATTATAAAAATCATAAATGAGTCCGTTTTGGTGCCAGAAGTTACACTATTGGCGCCAGAAAAATTATAAAAATCACTAATGAGTTCGTTTTGGTGCCAGAAGTTACACTATTGGCGCCAGAAAAATTATAAAAATCATAAATGAGTCCGTTTTGGTGCCAGAAGTTAAACTATTGGCGCCAGAAAAATTATAAAAATCATAAATGAGTCCGTTTTGGTGCCAGAAGTTACACTATTGGCGCCAGAAAAATTATAAAAATCATAAATGAGTCCGTTTTGGTGCCAGAAGTTACACTATGTACGCCAAAGTGCTCTTACTCAAATACACATTTTCAAAAAAACCAACCAGGCTGCATTGGCGTAGACAAAGGGGGGCACGGGGGGCACGTGCCCCCCCAAACTCCAAATCAAAAATTCGTTTATATTCAGTTTTGATCACTTCACTGCACAGAAAATACATTATTGGCGCCAGAAAAATTATAAAAATCATTAATGAGTTCGTTTTGGTGCCAGAAGTTACACTATTGGCGCCAGAAAAATTATAAAAATCATAAATGAGTCCGTTTTGGTGCCAGAAGTTACACTATTGGCGCCAGAAAAATTATAAAAATCATAAATGAGTCCGTTTTGGTGCCAGAAGTTACACTATTGGCGCCAGAAAAATTATAAAAATCATAAATGAGTCCGTTTTGGTGCCAGAAGTTACACTATGTACGCCAAAGTGCTCTTACTCAAATACACATTTTCAAAAAAACCAACCAGGCTGCATTGGCGTAGACAAAGGGGGGCACGGGGGGGCACGTGCCCCCCCAAACTCCAAATCAAAAATTCGTTTATATTCAGTTTTGATCACTTCACTGCACAGAAAATACATTATTGGCGCCAGAAAAATTATAAAAATCATTAATGAGTTCGTTTTGGTGCCAGAAGTTACACTATTGGCGCCAGAAAAATTATAAAAATCATAAATGAGTCCGTTTTGGTGCCAGAAGTTACACTATTGGCGCCAGAAAAATTATAAAAATCATAAATGAGTCCGTTTTGGTGCCAGAAGTTACACTATTGGCGCCAGAAAAATTATAAAAATCATAAATGAGTCCGTTTTGGTGCCAGAAGTTACACTATGTACGCCAAAGTGCTCTTACTCAAATACACATTTTCAAAAAAACCAACCAGGCTGCATTGGCGTAGACAAAGGGGGGCACGGGGGGGCACGTGGCCCCCCAAACTCCAAATCAAAAATTCGTTTATATTCAGTTTTGATCACTTCACTGCACAGAAAATACATTATTGGCGCCAGAAAAATTATAAAAATCATTAATGAGTTCGTTTTGGTGCCAGAAGTTACACTATTGGCGCCAGAAAAATTATAAAAATCATAAATGAGTCCGTTTTGGTGCCAGAAGTTACACTATTGGCGCCAGAAAAATTATAAAAATCATAAATGAGTCCGTTTTGGTGCCAGAAGTTACACTATTGGCGCCAGAAAAATTATAAAAATCATAAATGAGTCCGTTTTGGTGCCAGAAGTTACACTATTGGCGCCAGAAAAATTATAAAAATCATAAATGAGTCCGTTTTGGTGCCAGAAGTTACACTATTGGCGCCAGAAAAATTATAAAAATCATAAATGAGTCCGTTTTGGTGCCAGAAGTTACACTATTGGCGCCAGAAAAATTATAAAAATCATAAATGAGTCAGTTTTGGTGCCAGAAGTTACACTATTGGCGCCAGAAAAATTATAAAAATCATAAATGAGTCCGTTTTGGTGCCAGAAGTTACACTATGTACGCCAAAGTGCTCTTACTCAAATACACATTTTCAAAAAAAACCAACCAGGCTGCATTGGCGTAGACAAAGGGGGGCACGGGGGGGCACGTGCCCCCCCAAACTCCAAATCAAAAATTCGTTTATATTCAGTTTTGATCACTTCACTGCACAGAAAATACATTATTGGCGCCAGAAAAATTATAAAAATCATTAATGAGTTCGTTTTGGTGCCAGAAGTTACACTATTGGCGCCAGAAAAATTATAAAAATCATAAATGAGTCCGTTTTGGTGCCAGAAGTTACACTATTGGCGCCAGAAAAATTATAAAAATCATAAATGAGTCCGTTTTGGTGCCAGAAGTTACACTATTGGCGCCAGAAAAATTATAAAAATCATAAATGAGTCCGTTTTGGTGCCAGAAGTTACACTATTGGCGCCAGAAAAATTATAAAAATCATAAATGAGTCCGTTTTGGTGCCAGAAGTTACACTATTGGCGCCAGAAAAATTATAAAAATCATAAATGAGTCCGTTTTGGTGCCAGAAGTTACACTATTGGCGCCAGAAAAATTATAAAAATCATAAATGAGTCCGTTTTGGTGCCAGAAGTTACACTATGTACGCCAAAGTGCTCTTACTCAAATACACATTTTCAAAAAAACCAACCAGGCTGCATTGGCGTAGACAAAGGGGGGCACGGGGGGGCACGTGCCCCCCCAAACTCCAAATCAAAAATTCGTTTATATTCAGTTTTGATCACTTCACTGCACAGAAAATACATTATTGGCGCCAGAAAAATTATAAAAATCATTAATGAGTTCGTTTTGGTGCCAGAAGTTACACTATTGGCGCCAGAAAAATTATAAAAATCATAAATGAGTCCGTTTTGGTGCCAGAAGTTACACTATTGGCGCCAGAAAAATTATAAAAATCATAAATGAGTCCGTTTTGGTGCCAGAAGTTACACTATTGGCGCCAGAAAAATTATAAAAATCATAAATGAGTCCGTTTTGGTGCCAGAAGTTACACTATGTACGCCAAAGTGCTCTTACTCAAATACACATTTTCAAAAAAACCAACCAGGCTGCATTGGCGTAGACAAAGGGGGGCACGGGGGGGCACGTGCCCCCCCAAACTCCAAATCAAAAATTCGTTTATATTCAGTTTTTGATCACTTCACTGCACAGAAAATACATTATTGGCGCCAGAAAAATTATAAAAATCATTAATGAGTTCGTTTTGGTGCCAGAAGTTACACTATTGGCGCCAGAAAAATTATAAAAATCATAAATGAGTCCGTTTTGGTGCCAGAAGTTACACTATTGGCGCCAGAAAAATTATAAAAATCATAAATGAGTCCGTTTTGGTGCCAGAAGTTACACTATTGGCGCCAGAAAAATTATAAAAATCATAAATGAGTCCGTTTTGGTGCCAGAAGTTACACTATTGGCGCCAGAAAAATTATAAAAATCATAAATGAGTCCGTTTTGGTGCCAGAAGTTACACTATTGGCGCCAGAAAAATTATAAAAATCATAAATGAGTCCGTTTTGGTGCCAGAAGTTACACTATTGGCGCCAGAAAAATTATAAAAATCATAAATGAGTCCGTTTTGGTGCCAGAAGTTACACTATTGGCGCCAGAAAAATTATAAAAATCATAAATGAGTTCGTTTTGGTGCCAGAAGTTACACTATGTACGCCAAAGTGCTCTTACTCAAATACACATTTTCAAAAAAAACCAACCAGGCTGCATTGGCGTAGACAAAGGGGGGCACGGGGGGGCACGTGCCCCCCCAAACTCCAAATCAAAAATTCGTTTATATTCAGTTTTGATCACTTCACTGCACAGAAAATACATTATTGGCGCCAGAAAAATTATAAAAATCACTAATGAGTTCGTTTTGGTGCCAGAAGTTACACTATTGGCGCCAGAAAAATTATAAAAATCATAAATGAGTCCGTTTTGGTGCCAGAAGTTAAACTATTGGCGCCAGAAAAATTATAAAAATCATAAATGAGTCCGTTTTGGTGCCAGAAGTTACACTATTGGCGCCAGAAAAATTATAAAAATCATAAATGAGTCCGTTTTGGTGCCAGAAGTTACACTATGTACGCCAAAGTGCTCTTACTCAAATACACATTTTCAAAAAAAACCAACCAGGCTGCATTGGCGTAGACAAAGGGGGGCACGGGGGGGCACGTGCCCCCCCAAACTCCAAATCAAAAATTCGTTTATATTCAGTTTTGATCACTTCACTGCACAGAAAATACATTATTGGCGCCAGAAAAATTATAAAAATCATTAATGAGTTCGTTTTGGTGCCAGAAGTTACACTATTGGCGCCAGAAAAATTATAAAAATCATAAATGAGTCCGTTTTGGTGCCAGAAGTTACACTATTGGCGCCAGAAAAATTATAAAAATCATAAATGAGTCCGTTTTGGTGCCAGAAGTTACACTATTGGCGCCAGAAAAATTATAAAAATCATAAATGAGTCCGTTTTGGTGCCAGAAGTTACACTATGTACGCCAAAGTGCTCTTACTCAAATACACATTTTCAAAAAAACCAACCAGGCTGCATTGGCGTAGACAAAGGGGGGCACGGGGGGGCACGTGCCCCCCCAAACTCCAAATCAAAAATTCGTTTATATTCAGTTTTGATCACTTCACTGCACAGAAAATACATTATTGGCGCCAGAAAAATTATAAAAATCATTAATGAGTTCGTTTTGGTGCCAGAAGTTACACTATTGGCGCCAGAAAAATTATAAAAATCATAAATGAGTCCGTTTTGGTGCCAGAAGTTACACTATTGGCGCCAGAAAAATTATAAAAATCATAAATGAGTCCGTTTTGGTGCCAGAAGTTACACTATTGGCGCCAGAAAAATTATAAAAATCATAAATGAGTCCGTTTTGGTGCCAGAAGTTACACTATTGGCGCCAGAAAAATTATAAAAATCATAAATGAGTCCGTTTTGGTGCCAGAAGTTACACTATGTACGCCAAAGTGCTCTTACTCAAATACACATTTTCAAAAAAACCAACCAGGCTGCATTGGCGTAGACAAAGGGGGGCACGGGGGGGCACGTGCCCCCCCAAACTCCAAATCAAAAATTCGTTTATATTCAGTTTTGATCACTTCACTGCACAGAAAATACATTATTGGCGCCAGAAAAATTATAAAAATCATTAATGAGTTCGTTTTGGTGCCAGAAGTTACACTATTGGCGCCAGAAAAATTATAAAAATCATAAATGAGTCCGTTTTGGTGCCAGAAGTTACACTATTGGCGCCAGAAAAATTATAAAAATCATAAATGAGTCCGTTTTGGTGCCAGAAGTTACACTATTGGCGCCAGAAAAATTATAAAAATCATAAATGAGTCCGTTTTGGTGCCAGAAGTTACACTATGTACGCCAAAGTGCTCTTACTCAAATACACATTTTCAAAAAAACCAACCAGGCTGCATTGGCGTAGACAAAGGGGGGCACGGGGGGGCACGTGCCCCCCCAAACTCCAAATCAAAAATTCGTTTATATTCAGTTTTGATCACTTCACTGCACAGAAAATACATTATTGGCGCCAGAAAAATTATAAAAATCATTAATGAGTTCGTTTTGGTGCCAGAAGTTACACTATTGGCGCCAGAAAAATTATAAAAATCATAAATGAGTCCGTTTTGGTGCCAGAAGTTACACTATTGGCGCCAGAAAAATTATAAAAATCATAAATGAGTCCGTTTTGGTGCCAGAAGTTACACTATTGGCGCCAGAAAAATTATAAAAATCACTAATGAGTTCGTTTTGGTGCCAGAAGTTACACTATTGGCGCCAGAAAAATTATAAAAATCATAAATGAGTCCGTTTTGGTGCCAGAAGTTAAACTATTGGCGCCAGAAAAATTATAAAAATCATAAATGAGTCCGTTTTGGTGCCAGAAGTTACACTATTGGCGCCAGAAAAATTATAAAAATCATAAATGAGTCCGTTTTGGTGCCAGAAGTTACACTATGTACGCCAAAGTGCTCTTACTCAAATACACATTTTCAAAAAAACCAACCAGGCTGCATTGGCGTAGACAAAGGGGGGCACGGGGGGGCACGTGCCCCCCCAAACTCCAAATCAAAAATTCGTTTATATTCAGTTTTGATCACTTCACTGCACAGAAAATACATTATTGGCGCCAGAAAAATTATAAAAATCATTAATGAGTTCGTTTTGGTGCCAGAAGTTACACTATTGGCGCCAGAAAAATTATAAAAATCATAAATGAGTCCGTTTTGGTGCCAGAAGTTACACTATTGGCGCCAGAAAAATTATAAAAATCATAAATGAGTCCGTTTTGGTGCCAGAAGTTACACTATTGGCGCCAGAAAAATTATAAAAATCATAAATGAGTCCGTTTTGGTGCCAGAAGTTACACTATGTACGCCAAAGTGCTCTTACTCAAATACACATTTTCAAAAAAACCAACCAGGCTGCATTGGCGTAGACAAAGGGGGGCACGGGGGGGCACGTGCCCCCCCAAACTCCAAATCAAAAATTCGTTTATATTCAGTTTTGATCACTTCACTGCACAGAAAATACATTATTGGCGCCAGAAAAATTATAAAAATCATTAATGAGTTCGTTTTGGTGCCAGAAGTTACACTATTGGCGCCAGAAAAATTATAAAAATCATAAATGAGTCCGTTTTGGTGCCAGAAGTTACACTATTGGCGCCAGAAAAATTATAAAAATCATAAATGAGTCCGTTTTGGTGCCAGAAGTTACACTATTGGCGCCAGAAAAATTATAAAAATCATAAATGAGTCCGTTTTGGTGCCAGAAGTTACACTATTGGCGCCAGAAAAATTATAAAAATCATAAATGAGTCCGTTTTGGTGCCAGAAGTTACACTATGTACGCCAAAGTGCTCTTACTCAAATACACATTTTCAAAAAAACCAACCAGGCTGCATTGGCGTAGACAAAGGGGGGCACGGGGGGGCACGTGCCCCCCCAAACTCCAAATCAAAAATTCGTTTATATTCAGTTTTGATCACTTCACTGCACAGAAAATACATTATTGGCGCCAGAAAAATTATAAAAATCATTAATGAGTTCGTTTTGGTGCCAGAAGTTACACTATTGGCGCCAGAAAAATTATAAAAATCATAAATGAGTCCGTTTTGGTGCCAGAAGTTACACTATTGGCGCCAGAAAAATTATAAAAATCATAAATGAGTCCGTTTTGGTGCCAGAAGTTACACTATTGGCGCCAGAAAAATTATAAAAATCATAAATGAGTCAGTTTTGGTGCCAGAAGTTACACTATTGGCGCCAGAAAAATTATAAAAATCATAAATGAGTCCGTTTTGGTGCCAGAAGTTACACTATGTACGCCAAAGTGCTCTTACTCAAATACACATTTTCAAAAAAACCAACCAGGCTGCATTGGCGTAGACAAAGGGGGGCACGGGGGGGCACGTGCCCCCCCAAACTCCAAATCAAAAATTCGTTTATATTCAGTTTTGATCACTTCACTGCACAGAAAATACATTATTGGCGCCAGAAAAATTATAAAAATCATTAATGAGTTCGTTTTGGTGCCAGAAGTTACACTATTGGCGCCAGAAAAATTATAAAAATCATAAATGAGTCCGTTTTGGTGCCAGAAGTTACACTATTGGCGCCAGAAAAATTATAAAAATCATAAATGAGTCCGTTTTGGTGCCAGAAGTTACACTATTGGCGCCAGAAAAATTATAAAAATCATAAATGAGTCCGTTTTGGTGCCAGAAGTTACACTATTGGCGCCAGAAAAAATTATAAAAATCATAAATGAGTCCGTTTTGGTGCCAGAAGTTACACTATTGGCGCCAGAAAAATTATAAAAATCATAAATGAGTCCGTTTTGGTGCCAGAAGTTACACTATTGGCGCCAGAAAAATTATAAAAATCATAAATGAGTCCGTTTTGGTGCCAGAAGTTACACTATGTACGCCAAAGTGCTCTTACTCAAATACACATTTTCAAAAAAACCAACCAGGCTGCATTGGCGTAGACAAAGGGGGGCACGGGGGGGCACGTGCCCCCCCAAACTCCAAATCAAAAATTCGTTTATATTCAGTTTTGATCACTTCACTGCACAGAAAATACATTATTGGCGCCAGAAAAATTATAAAAATCATTAATGAGTTCGTTTTGGTGCCAGAAGTTACACTATTGGCGCCAGAAAAATTATAAAAATCATAAATGAGTCCGTTTTGGTGCCAGAAGTTACACTATTGGCGCCAGAAAAATTATAAAAATCATAAATGAGTCCGTTTTGGTGCCAGAAGTTACACTATTGGCGCCAGAAAAATTATAAAAATCATAAATGAGTCCGTTTTGGTGCCAGAAGTTACACTATGTACGCCAAAGTGCTCTTACTCAAATACACATTTTCAAAAAAACCAACCAGGCTGCATTGGCGTAGACAAAGGGGGGCACGGGGGGGCACGTGCCCCCCCAAACTCCAAATCAAAAATTCGTTTATATTCAGTTTTGATCACTTCACTGCACAGAAAATACATTATTGGCGCCAGAAAAATTATAAAAATCATTAATGAGTTCGTTTTGGTGCCAGAAGTTACACTATTGGCGCCAGAAAAATTATAAAAATCATAAATGAGTCCGTTTTGGTGCCAGAAGTTACACTATTGGCGCCAGAAAAATTATAAAAATCATAAATGAGTCCGTTTTGGTGCCAGAAGTTACACTATTGGCGCCAGAAAAATTATAAAAATCATAAATGAGTCCGTTTTGGTGCCAGAAGTTACACTATTGGCGCCAGAAAAATTATAAAAATCATAAATGAGTCCGTTTTGGTGCCAGAAGTTACACTATTGGCGCCAGAAAAATTATAAAAATCATAAATGAGTCCGTTTTGGTGCCAGAAGTTACACTATTGGCGCCAGAAAAATTATAAAAATCATAAATGAGTCCGTTTTGGTGCCAGAAGTTACACTATTGGCGCCAGAAAAATTATAAAAATCATAAATGAGTTCGTTTTGGTGCCAGAAGTTACACTATGTACGCCAAAGTGCTCTTACTCAAATACACATTTTCAAAAAAAACCAACCAGGCTGCATTGGCGTAGACAAAGGGGGCACGGGGGGGCACGTGCCCCCCCAAACTCCAAATCAAAAATTCGTTTATATTCAGTTTTGATCACTTCACTGCACAGAAAATACATTATTGGCGCCAGAAAAATTATAAAAATCACTAATGAGTTCGTTTTGGTGCCAGAAGTTACACTATTGGCGCCAGAAAAATTATAAAAATCATAAATGAGTCCGTTTTGGTGCCAGAAGTTAAACTATTGGCGCCAGAAAAATTATAAAAATCATAAATGAGTCCGTTTTGGTGCCAGAAGTTACACTATTGGCGCCAGAAAAATTATAAAAATCATAAATGAGTCCGTTTTGGTGCCAGAAGTTACACTATGTACGCCAAAGTGCTCTTACTCAAATACACATTTTCAAAAAAACCAACCAGGCTGCATTGGCGTAGACAAAGGGGGGCACGGGGGGGCACGTGCCCCCCCAAACTCCAAATCAAAAATTCGTTTATATTCAGTTTTGATCACTTCACTGCACAGAAAATACATTATTGGCGCCAGAAAAATTATAAAAATCATTAATGAGTTCGTTTTGGTGCCAGAAGTTACACTATTGGCGCCAGAAAAATTATAAAAATCATAAATGAGTCCGTTTTGGTGCCAGAAGTTACACTATTGGCGCCAGAAAAATTATAAAAATCATAAATGAGTCCGTTTTGGTGCCAGAAGTTACACTATTGGCGCCAGAAAAATTATAAAAATCATAAATGAGTCCGTTTTGGTGCCAGAAGTTACACTATGTACGCCAAAGTGCTCTTACTCAAATACACATTTTCAAAAAAACCAACCAGGCTGCATTGGCGTAGACAAAGGGGGGCACGGGGGGGCACGTGCCCCCCCAAACTCCAAATCAAAAATTCGTTTATATTCAGTTTTGATCACTTCACTGCACAGAAAATACATTATTGGCGCCAGAAAAATTATAAAAATCATTAATGAGTTCGTTTTGGTGCCAGAAGTTACACTATTGGCGCCAGAAAAATTATAAAAATCATAAATGAGTCCGTTTTGGTGCCAGAAGTTACACTATTGGCGCCAGAAAAATTATAAAAATCATAAATGAGTCCGTTTTGGTGCCAGAAGTTACACTATTGGCGCCAGAAAAATTATAAAAATCATAAATGAGTCCGTTTTGGTGCCAGAAGTTACACTATGTACGCCAAAGTGCTCTTACTCAAATACACATTTTCAAAAAAACCAACCAGGCTGCATTGGCGTAGACAAAGGGGGGCACGGGGGGGCACGTGCCCCCCCAAACTCCAAATCAAAAATTCGTTTATATTCAGTTTTGATCACTTCACTGCACAGAAAATACATTATTGGCGCCAGAAAAATTATAAAAATCATTAATGAGTTCGTTTTGGTGCCAGAAGTTACACTATTGGCGCCAGAAAAATTATAAAAATCATAAATGAGTCCGTTTTGGTGCCAGAAGTTACACTATTGGCGCCAGAAAAATTATAAAAATCATAAATGAGTCCGTTTTGGTGCCAGAAGTTACACTATTGGCGCCAGAAAAATTATAAAAATCATAAATGAGTCCGTTTTGGTGCCAGAAGTTACACTATGTACGCCAAAGTGCTCTTACTCAAATACACATTTTCAAAAAAAACCAACCAGGCTGCATTGGCGTAGACAAAGGGGGGCACGGGGGGGCACGTGCCCCCCCAAACTCCAAATCAAAAATTCGTTTATATTCAGTTTTGATCACTTCACTGCACAGAAAATACATTATTGGCGCCAGAAAAATTATAAAAATCATTAATGAGTTCGTTTTGGTGCCAGAAGTTACACTATTGGCGCCAGAAAAATTATAAAAATCATAAATGAGTCCGTTTTGGTGCCAGAAGTTACACTATTGGCGCCAGAAAAATTATAAAAATCATAAATGAGTCCGTTTTGGTGCCAGAAGTTACACTATTGGCGCCAGAAAAATTATAAAAATCATAAATGAGTCCGTTTTGGTGCCAGAAGTTACACTATTGGCGCCAGAAAAATTATAAAAATCATAAATGAGTCCGTTTTGGTGCCAGAAGTTACACTATGTACGCCAAAGTGCTCTTACTCAAATACACATTTTCAAAAAAACCAACCAGGCTGCATTGGCGTAGACAAAGGGGGGCACGGGGGGGCACGTGCCCCCCCAAACTCCAAATCAAAAATTCGTTTATATTCAGTTTTGATCACTTCACTGCACTGAACTGAACTGAACTTATGTTTAATTATATAAATATTGATAATGATTGTTTAGGCTTTTGTTGGCCTTATTGAAATAGCGATTAATTGGTGAATTTCGATATTTTCAGTTGGTACGTATTCTTCTAAAAGCATTTTTTATTTGTTGATGGTTGGAACATTACAACATACATTTTATTGATAATACTTGCAAACATTAACAGTAGTCGACCTTTAGGCGTTTTTGATTATTGTACTGCTATGCAATCCTGATTCTTATTAGATAATTAGGTTTATGGCAAGCGATTCAAACCCGAAAACCTCACTTTAAAAGGTTACTCTGTATTTTTATTTTTGCAAATGTTTGGGGAAAGTTTACCTTCAATATCAATCATTGTTTGCAACTAAGCACTGGAATTCATGCATCTAAAGGCAGATCATGTATTTTAAACAACCATGATTTTGGAGATTATAAATATTGTGTTGACGTCAAAGACAATTTTATTTAAAGCATGTTTGAATTGCTCATCTTCAGTCTAGGCCATACATTTGTTACAAATGCTAAAATCAGAGGCATCTTGAAAAGATAATTTTCATTGAAATGTAACAAAATTCATATATTTTATTTCTACATCGAAAGTGTTTCTATTTGTCATGAAGATATATTCTACAACGCGGATTTTTTTGTAAATTATTCATAATTTCAAGATTTAAGTTAGTGAACCATAACTTTGACCAAGTGCATTGGCATACCCAGAGGTGGAGGTTGGTGGTGTTGGTTTAGGATTAACCCCCCAGTGTCGAAAATTTAGGAACGAGTTTTTGGTATGGAACGACATGAAATTTGAAAATTTTTCAGCTGCGCCGCCTTTATCACCAAATTAATCCCCATGAGATTTTTGTGTTTCGGCTTGTTTTCTTCTGAAAATCTTAATTGTCTATGAGTGTACGATAAATGAGATTCCGATTGATTTTACTATTGCTGAAAGGTTCATTGATTGACATTTTAATACCGCTTAAACATAAATTTAAGTTAACTTTTTCAAATTGATGTAAAACTAGTATTTCTAACAAACTGATTAAATTTAATTTTTATAAAACGCATTGCGAGAAAAATGTGGATTCCAGGAATAACCAAAACATTCGTTTGAAAATTTAAGTTGCGTCTATAATTTGTAAAAATAATTCCTTGATTTTGTTGAATCTACTATTGTATTGAGCAATGTTTGCAGCAGGTGTGCAAACAATAAATTGCGTCTCATTTATATACACTCCCGTGCATAAAAAACCTACAAAAGTGTTCAGTCCATATCTCTGGGATTACACGTCCAATTGAAACTCTCTTCGAAAAGCAAAGAGTTATTCTTACTTCGTATGTAGTTTTGCAAAAACATTTTTTGAATTTTGTGTACAAAACTTTTACTTAAAGTTGTGCAGTCTATTGCTTATAGGTCAAATTCATAGTTGATCGAGAAATTTATCGTTATAATCTAAAGATGTCCGTCAAGCAAGTAGCTACGTTTTCAACTTCAAATAATCCAATCCACAGATTATATCCTCCAGAAGATCTACACTCCCGTGCATAAGTTTGGGTTCACCCCCTAAAAAACATACAAAAGTGTTCAGTCCATATCTCTGGGATTACACGTCCAATTCAAACTTTCTAAGCTGCATTCGAAAGGCAAAGAGTTATTCTTACATCGTATGTATTTTTCCAAAAACATTTTTTGAATTTTGTATACTAATTTTTTACTCAAAGTTGTGACATTTTTCAAAAAACACACTGAAAAAACATAGCCAATTTCCTCAGCATTGGATCGACTAAAATTTTAAAACAATGTGTCATTAGAATCGTAATCTTATATTCTTTGAAGGGCGCTTACGATTTTTTTGCGGATAAATCTGAAAACTATTGAAAATCAATGAAACAGTCAATCAAGTCATCGTGCAAAAGTATGGGTTCACCTGAAATTACTTAAAACACGGAAAATCTGTGAATCTATGTGAAATATTGACAAAAAATATGTGTGTGCGGCTCAGGTGAACCCAAACTTTTGCACGATTTGCATCATTTTGAGGGGTGAACCCAAACTTTTGCACGATGACTTGAATGACTCTTTCATTGATTTTAAATAGTTTTCAGATTTTTCCGCAAAAAAATCGTAAGCGCCCTTCAGAGAATATAAGATTACGATTCTAATGACACATTATTTAAAAATTTTAGTCGATCCAATGCTGAGGAAATTAGCTATGTTTTTTCAGTGTGTTTTTTGAAAAATGTCACAACTTTGAGTAAAAAATTAGTATACAAAATTCAAAAAATGTTTTTGGAAAAATACATACGATGTAAGAATAACTCTTTGCCTTTCGAATGCGGCTTAGAAAGTTTGAATTGGACGTGTAATCCCAGAGATATGGACTGAACACTTTTGTATGTTTTTTAGGGGGTGAACCCAAACTTATGCACGGGAGTGTAGATCTTCTGGAGGATATAATCTGTGGATTGGATTATTTGAAGTTGAAAACGTAGCTACTTGCTTGACGGACATCTTTAGATTATAACGATAAATTTCTCGATCAACTATGAATTTGACCTATAAGCAATAGACTGCTTCTCAAGTACGATACATGTTCTAGCTGAGATATTATTTAAGAATATTGACGTAATGTTAACTAGAAATCATCAAATATTTGATCAACCCATTGTTTTAAGTCTAAAAATAAATTAAAAAATGAAAACTTTTTCTGAATTATATTTAATGAAAAACATTCAAAGTGTATTTTAATGCGGATTAATATTGAATGAATGGATCTCTCACGAAGAACAGTGTGTTACCATTCAACTATACTTCAGATTTCGAACAAAAAAAATCTCATTTTCATGATTGCTTGTATTTTAAGTATTTTATCTTTTAAAGCAAATTAAAAAAAACAGAATTTGAATAACTTTTCTAGCTGACAAAATTGTGTGATGTTATTCTTGAATTCTAAATTAAGAAAGGTTGACGTTGATCTTAAATGCTATTAAGAGAGGTCCTAATTACTTGATGATTATGATTAGTTATCGTTCAAAATGAACGATCTTCTATGTTTTGAACCTATATGTTTAATTAAATATTCAAAAATAGTAGAGATTTGTATATCAAGGAAAAGAAGAATTTCAATTGTATTTTAGACTCAAAATATTTGCAGTAACTATTTTTGAACTGACTATATGCTTAAGATCATAACAGAACGTTAGTTTCATTTTTACGCAACCATCACAAGTTGGTAACATTGAGTAAAATTATGTGCCGTTTTTATACAATTGGATGGGTTCGATGCACAAGTTTAAATCATAGGAATTCGTACATTTATCATAGATTGTTAAAAAAATAAAGTTTAAATGTTTTTCTAATTTTCTATAGATTATAATTGCTCCTTATCCGAGGAAAAATTGATCGGATTTTGAAACTTAAAAACATTTTATCACCTAAAGCCAATAATGCAAGCCTAATATGTTTCAAGCAAGTGTTGTTTTACAAAAATTGGTACTACATAAAGTATTCTTCATTTTGATGGTCAAAAATAGATTAAAAATTTTAAGATAGATTTAGTTCTTGATTTTATCTATCACTCATATACAGGATATGCGGACATGTTGAGAAAAATATTTAAAATTAAATTTATGGTATTTAGTGAGAATAATTAGATGAAATTCTTGCAACTCTTACAATTTTCTAGCAACGTTCAAGAATCCGTCATCGTCTGTGTTTTTGTTGGAGAATAAAATACAATGAGCACATTCTTGTGTAAATTTTCTTGATTTTGTACGACAAAACTGCTTTTGAAAATTCCGAAATCAATGACAGATCCTGCTTCCTTAACGTTCAAAACTAAAACTAATTGGATGAACATGTGTTCACTGTGTTTCGATTGGAGAATAGAATCCAGTGAACACATTTTCATATAAATTCTCATGATTTTAAACGAAAAAACAGGTTTTTAAATTCACAAATGAATGACTCATCCTGCCTCCTTAAGATCACAAAAAAAACACCGAAGATGCTTGAATGGTAAGAAATTGTCTAAGTGTTTTTTGATGAAAAAAAACAGAAACATGTGCATGACTAAACCGACTCCGGTGATTCCATCTTAAGTAAAAAAAATCAACTCCCTGGTTCATATCGTTCATGAAATTTATGTGAGGTATGAAAGTTCGATCAGATTATTATATCATTCTACCATTCAGTGTTACCTCACTTAAAGATGTTACGTCATTTAACAGTACTATGAACCACATCTAAAAAAAATTATCGTAAACGCAATCAACAAATATTTTCGGAAATTTAAGGCTCAAGAATCCATCATTCAATCATCAGTAATCATCGAAAATGAAAAACCAGTTTTTTCGTACAAATTGTAAGAAATCCTCATAAAAATCTATCATTGCAATCCAGATAGCAAGTGTAATGCAATGATAGATTTTCTTGAACATTGCTTAAATTTTAAGCAAAAAAACTGGTTTTGAAAATTTGAAAAACGATGATGATTATTTTCCTCTTTAGTCACTTCTATATTGAATGAATACTGTGAAAAACAACTATTTTTTGAAAATAAATCTTTGAACTGTTTAGAGGAATATCTAGAAGTAGATGAAAACCCGAATTTAGTACTATACCAATTAATTCCACTAGAGTTTGTATCCTTCGACAAATACGCGTATCTATCAAAAGATACAAACTCTAGTGGAATTAAATGGTATAGTACTTAATTCGGTTTTTCATCTACTTAACTATTTTTTACTATTTAATGGAAGTGAAAACTATTTCAGTATAAAAAATATAGTACTTAAAATATTAGAACAATTTGAAATTTGAGTCAACACAGATACAGGGGATAGGCAAAATGATTGAGATAGGCAAAATTTTGCCCAAATTCAAATGCTTATAACTTTATAAAAAATGGATGAAATTGGATGCATCTGGATGCAGTCGACGGCAAATTTGGTCCAGTTTTAGGAACTTCCTTGGCCATGCATATTGGCCACTGGACACCGGAGATGTTCCGGATTTTCTGAGGTCATGTCCAAATGTCATTTTTTCTGTCGCTTGTATTTTTGTGCGGTGTAAAGTTAGATAGATGTTTGCAATTTTCCTAGAAACTAGAACTAATAGGAAGTTGAATGCCACCGGACGCATTAAGATTGGTTGGAAATCTTCAGAAATATGACCATTTCCGTATAACTGGTTCCGGAAAGCATGGTCAGTCATGTTTGTATTTCCAATCATGTAAATATTATCCGGAGCTATATCCAAGTGGACATCAACCTTAAAAATGATGTTTCCTGCAGCGTATTCAGAACCATTAGATGCACAGACCACTCTATAGAAGGTTCCAGGTGCCCTGGGGGAAGTGGTCAATTAGGAACATATCCGGAACCATATCAATATGGGCATCAAACTTCATAATTTTCAAAGGTTATGCTTTCCGAAGCATTTCCAGCACCACCGGCTGCCATGACCACTTTATAGAAGATTCCAGGTGCCCCGGGGATGTGGCCAATTCAAAACATGCCCGAAAACACATCAATATGGGTAAAAACATCAAGATTTTTGAAGGTGATGCTAACAGCGCAACTTATTTATATGACTACTGTATAGTAGGTTCCATGGGCCCTGGGGGATGAGGTCATGTTTCGAGTTGGCCACATCTCTAGGAGCCCCTGGAATATACTATAGAGTGATTATTATATCTTGTGGTTCTGAAAATGTTCGCCATTTTCCAAGTCACATGGATCTTACTGTTTATGGTAGAATGTGATTCTAAACAGATGAACGGACATGTTCCGAATTGGCCACATCCCCCGGGGCACCTGGAACCTACTATAAAGTGGTAATGGCAGCCGGTGATGCTGGAAATGCTTCGGAAAGCATAACCTTTGAAAATAATGAAGTTTGATGCCCACATTGATATGGTTCCGGATATGTTCCTAATTGACCACTTCCCCCAGGGCACCTGTAACGTTCTATAGAGTGGTCTGTGCATCTAATGGTTCTGAATACGCTGCAGGAAACATCATTTTTAAGGTTGATGTCCACTTGGATATAGCTCCGGATAATATTTACATGATTGGAAATACAAACATGACTGACCATGCTTTCCGGAACCAGTTTTACGGAAATGGTCATATTTCTGAAGATTTCCAACCAATCTTAATGCGTCCGGTGGCATTCAACTTCCTATTAGTTCTAGTTTCTAGGAAAATTGCAAACATCTATCTAACTTTACACCACACAAAAATACAAGCGACAGAAAAAATGACATTTGGACATGACCTCAGAAAATCCGGAACATCTCCGGTGTCCAGTGGCCAATATGCATGGCCAAGGAAGTTCCTAAAACTGGACCAAATTTGCCGTCAAATGCTTCCAGATGCATCCAATTTCATCCATTTTTCATAAAGTTATAAGCATTTGAATTTGGGCAAAATTTTGCCTATCTCAATCATTTTGCCTATCCCCTGTATATTAAGAAACTTGTCATGTCTTCAAAATGGCATCGAATTTAAAAAAAAAAAAAAATATTTATGTTTGTTTTAGGTATGACCCCAAACTAAAAATAAAGTAGTAACTCAAAATAGAATATGGTTTTAGGTTGTTCAGCTTGACTCAAATTTATTGTTTTCAACTATATGGTGGTTTGGATTTGCCAACTGTCAACCCAAATTCATTTTCAAATAGTCTATATGATGAGATACGATGTAAAAATTTGTAGTTTTAGCTATAATGTCATTACATAAACAAAGCCAATAAAAATGTAATTGATCACGTAGTAGAAACACGCAAAAATATGTTTTACACAGATTTTGTGAAGAATTATGTTGGGTATTTTGTTTGGTGCTATTTTTGGCACATATCAGGTGAAGTGTTTTTTCTTTAGAAATATCAATATCTTATACTTCAATCAGCGAACTTTTATCCCCGACTTATTTGAAAATCTTCATTGGCATTCCTTTTTCAAAGAGAATGTAGATGGTAGATTAAAGATCCTAGATATACAATTAATATATGAAACAAGACTGGGGAGTGAAATTTGATCCAATCTTAAACAAGAATACCAAAACGATGAACTTCGCTATTCTCGGCCACGCCCATCTTTACTGTAACTTGGTATAGTTGGACAGTGTTACGGTGTTGGGTATTGGTAGAAATATTAGGTCAGCATTTGCCTGAAAATTTAACGACGAATCCAGAGCATTTATTGTTCAAGTGTGTTTAATTTAATCTTTTGTATGTCGGCAATCAAGGGCAATACTTGTTTTATTCATAGTATGAAAATATCGTGGTGCGTAAAATGAATCAAGAACCTGTAGAGTTCCTTCAATAATTCTTGCGAAGTTTCTCCAGGAATTCTTGAAGAGTTCCTACAGGAATTTCGGTGGAGTTCTTTCATAAATTCATGCGGTGTACCTCCAGAAACTCCTGCAGAGTTCCCAAGAACAAATCCTGGATACATTTTGAGGCGGATCCTTGGTGTAATTTGTAAAACTTAAAACAAATTCTTAGGGAAACCGCAGAAAAAAATTCTACAGAATTATCTAATGTATGTCTTTTATGTGTAACGCCTTACCGAGAGGACGGCATGGTATTCAAAATCAAAGAAGGTTGAAATTTCTAATAGCTTTAAATTATATAAATCAACATATTGGAATAGATGATAGATTTTCCAAATTCATAGGATGAATATTAAAAAGTAAACCGAACAGTATGTTATAAATCAATCTTTATAATACAACAGTAAAATCCAGAAGGTTTTTTTCGAAAAAAGTACATATTCTAAAAAAAAACTTCATAAAGAGTCCCAGAAGGTTTTTTTTCGAAAAAAAGTTCATATTCTAAAAAAAAACTTCATAAAGAGTCCCAGAATGAGATTCTGAAACATTCTCTGGAGGAAATGATAGTAAAACTGATGAATAATTTACAGTAAAGTTTGTGACCTAATGAATTCAAAGAACTTTGTTAGTAAACACAGAACTAATTTTTGTCCTTGGACGAATTGCTGAAGGAGTATCTGAAATAAGTGTTAAATTAGTTCCTATCTACGATCCATGAAAACTAAACATAAATCGTCATAAAAAGGAAACCAGGGAAAATCTCTAAAGGATTTCTCTAGAACATTCTCTGACAAATTTTTGAAAATGTTGCTACAGAACCAGTGAAATGTAAGGAAATTCTCAAACGATTTCTTTGAAGAAATAGCAAGGAGTAGTATTCGAAGAATCTGATGAAATTTTTTTGATGAATAATAGTTTTATCAGCAGGATTGATGTTAGAATTAATTAAATTGTAGAGGAAATTTATTCGAGAGTTTTAGCAAGATTGCAACATGGATTGAGATTATTGAGCTGGATGTATACTGCAAGTTAAAAATAATCACAGACTGAGCCATCACGATGTAAATCTTCATTCGCCAAAATAAATGCATTAAAACTAATTGAATTATTGAATTGACCACTACGTTCATAATTTGACCATTAAAAAAATATTGTATTGTTTAATTGAATTGAAAAACTAGCAAATGAGAACAATAAAAAAAACATCCATGGAATATTGAAAACCGCAAGTATTTACTCTGGAACTAGACGTTTTTGCCAATGATAGTATATATAGAAGTTATAGTTTCAATGGATCTTTTTCCTACTGCTAGTTTTAACTACCATATAAATATTTTTGAAAACGTTGCATAAACATAAATAATTGTTTAAAATGAAAAAAAATCCTAAAATTTTATCAAAGTTATTGATTTATCTTTTTAAATAACATTGTTTAGGGAATCAAAAATAATTCAAATTCTTGCTTTGTCTAAATTATCATTCTGTTTTCTGCTTCCAATTAAACAGAGATTGTGTTGAAACATACAAACACCTGAATTAATATAACAGAGATTGTGTTGAAACATAAATAACACCTGAATTTTATATTATACCATTTAATTCCATTAGAAATTGAATCCTTTGACAAATACGCGCATTTTGACCCAAACTGTGGCCTTACAAGTACGCGAATCTTTCAAATGATATAAAATGTAGTGGAATTACATGGTATAATACTTAATACGATTTTCATTTATTTATAAATGTCCCACTAAATAGCTTGAAATTATGTTTTCAAAACCCCTTATTATGTATATTGTTCCTTAAGGAATTCAACTTTTAAATAAACCCTCGGAAGAACACTGAAAACCAGGGATGCATTTTGAACAGCACATGAGCATGGTTTTGAACAGGACACAATTTGCAGCGTGTTCAGAATAGAATATGAGCAGGGAACTGAAACATTTCTATATAAATGGTACCTAAGTTCAAAATCACACAATCAAGCATGCTGGATTTATACCATAAAACTGATCACGTGTTTCCATATTTTTGTGATTTCTGCAAAGCATGGCCAAGAATATGAACTTGAACAGGCCATTTTCAAATTCGTCTCTGCTGAAAACTATGTGTTCCTCTTGACGAATATAAATTAATGAATAGAAAAGAATGTAAAAACAGTTGCGACAATTACTTGGGAAGTTTTACGAAATATTCTTGAAAGAAATTGAGAAAAAATATGTTTTAAAAATCCTGTACACATTTATGTGTTTATAAAAAAGATGAACTCTTAGAGAAATTGATAATTCACCTATTTGTTTGAAAAAATCCTGAAAAAGTTGGAGGGAATCTCGAGAAATTCATTAATTAATGTTCGACAATGATTCATGAAGAAATAAATGATTAGTCGTCAATTAAACCGTTCTGCGATTTCTAGAAGAGAACTTTTAAGGAATTTTAGGAGAAATTTGTTAATCATTTAAAAAACATTATAAGTTCCTGGATCAAGCATTGAGTTATTCTTGAAAGAATTATTGAAAAAAAACCTACTGAGAAAATTTTGAAGGCATGCATTTTGGAGATTATTCGAGCGATGGCCTTTTATGTGGTGGTCAAAATTCCTGGAATATCGTTAGAAATAAAAACGATACAAATCCCAGATAATATTACAAACGAAATTACGAACAAACTCCTTATGGATGAAATTAATTGAAAAATCTGGAAAACTTTCTATTAGGAACACTCAAGGATGGCTTGGAAAAATCCAGAAGAAATTTTAAAGTTAATCGTTTTGTCATCAAGACGACCGTAAGATATACTAAGATGTTTAACGCACAAAACTAAAAAAAACAGCAGTGCTATTCCCTTTTTTGTAGATAATATTAGATGACCAGTTTTGTAGCTCTACAGAAGTCAGGAATTGTCAATTGTAGCAATCATATTGAGATTCTGGATGTTTAAACTTCAAGTAGAAGTTTTTGATGATTTCCTGTGGAATTTATCAGAAGAATCACTTTTTTGAATCCTGTGGAAATTCACAGAGAAATCATTTATCAAAATGTATAGAAATCTCAACAGGCCTGGATGAATCAATAAAACTTATCTTATTTACATCGAGACAAAACTTAAACAAAATGTTTAATTTATGAATCAAAAAAATGTAGTGAACAAAATTTGGCCACTTTGGAATATATTTCAGCTAAAAAAGTTTTTAAATGACCAATGTTACTTGAAAAACTGTTGGAAAGCTTACATACCTTTTCCGAAAAAAAAAAATACAATGCACTGTTCCACTAAAAGAATAACTGTTTCGATTAAAACTAAGTTCATTTGAGAGATAACGAGCACTTTAATGTTTGCTAATCAGATTCAACGTATTTGGGTAGAATATTATTCATAAGAATACTGTAGAATTTTATCGTGCTTTTGTTAGTCGATTGTTTAGTGTTTGAGAAATAAATAATAGGAGTCCATCAACGAGAAAACAAAGTTTAGAAAACTGTAGCTCAAATTTTCAAATCTAGACAATCTTCTGCCGCCAAAAAAATTATTCATGGTTAAGATATGTTCAATTCACTTTTTCCTACGTGCCAAATAATGTGTTATATGAACTCTCACTATGTACGCCATCGTCGAATCACATGCGCCATTTTTCTGAAGTGCCCCCCCAAACACAGGCGCCTAGCTCCGCTAGTGACTGTAAGTGTCGGCATAAGAATAAGAGTGTTCTATGATGTTCCAGCCAATCGAGTTTTTGTTTCTTTTCAAATAAGTAAAATATAATAACACATGCTTTCGTCCTGACAGCTGTAGGAATATTACATTTAGATATTTGTTCAACAAACTTTGAATGGTTCGTCACCTCAAGTGTCGGCATAATTTTCCTTTACATAGAAATTGTTCATATCAAATGAAAATATTATATTTTCATAAAAGCATATTTCTATTTGACAAAAAGCTATCTATCATGGTCTAATCACTTATCAAAGTGAATCCTTTGACCCAACGATCCTCCCCATTAACAAACATCCTTCCCAGTAACCTTTGTGGAGATGCAGAGGCAAACACGGTCTCCAAATAGAAAAGGTTACACACTAACATTCCTTCCCCCAATCCCACCTGACTGCAAGGACGTGGCCGGCGCCGTTATTGACCCTGTATAAATAGAGGCACTGAATTATGCACACTGAAGAAGATTATGGCCAATCCCAGCCGAACTTCTAGTTGATTCTTTGTGCATTTTCACTGACTTCGGTCAATCACGGAATAGCAACCATTGATATGTGTAGTCAGTCTAAGCTAAGCTAAGCTAAGCAGAAACAAGATGATTTTTTAAGGTGTTCATTTTACCACCCCTTCTCCTGCTACTCCGTAAGTCAGCAAAAGTTAGCGAAAGACTGGTGGTGACCGCGACAAACATAATGTTCATTCTAAAGTTCACCTAGGAAGCAGTGTTACGATATATGTGTATGAGTTCGTCTGTTTACCTGGGATCGAAGGGCTTATAATAACGTTAGTCTTGGAATATGGAACTGCATCGTTTACTGAAACCAGGTTTTCTACGGGATCCAAAAAAATCTGAGATCAATAAAATATTTGTCATTGCACCAAAGGTACTAAACGCTCATACGACAAGTAGTCTCCTGAGGCCAACAAAATTAGACTATGTTCGAGGAGAACCTGCATAAAATTGAGGTTTTCGAACGCCAGGTGCTTAGGGCCATATTCGGCGGTGCGCAGGAGAGCGGTGTTTGACGGCGAAGGATGATCGATGAGCCTGCCCAACTCTACCGAAAACCCAGCATCCAGAAAGTGGCCAAAGTTGAAAATATACAATGGGCAGAGCATGTTGCGGTTAGAAACCATGAAAAGATTATGTTTACTTCGGATCCGGTTGGTACAAGAAGGCGAGGAGCGCTGTAAAAAAAGGTAAGTTGATCAAATGAACAACGACTTGATGAGTGAGGGTACTACTCCTGGATGGAAACAAGCGACTACGAATCCAGCATCGTACCGTGAAATGGTTGATTCAGTGTTTTCTGTTTAAATATTAACTAATTAAAAAAATAAACAATAGCTTTAGTGTGGTTAGCCAATTTTAATTTATATTTTGCTGTAAAACAGTTCAATACAGGTACAATCCACCATAGATAAACTATTGGTAAAGCACTTTGCAATGCTCTTATCGCCCCTCACCGAAGTGGTTGGTCATCCTGACGGTTTCGGACCTCTCTCACCCATAACGGTCAGCCCGGCCAGCCACACTGACGGCACTGCTGTTAAAATGTTGCCCGGGCAAAGTGATGACAGTAATTAATTTATTATTTCCGGCTGCCCCCGCACACTCATCTAATTAACTGGACAATGACGACCAGCAAACCAGAAAGCCAGTCTACCCGCGGCGATCTTAATTGTTGGAAGGGAGTGGTTGCTATAACCAGCAGGGAGGAGTGAGTGGACTGGTTCTATATAAATGTAATAATTTGGAGGTTATGTCTCCTTCTTTTTTCTGGTTTGTGTTGTGTTCCACAGACATCCGGTGAAGCTGTGGGTGGGAGTGCAGTGTGCACTAGGGCTTTTCAAAAGATTTTTTTTCAAAAATACATGGTGCTCAAACCAAGAATGAAAGATATCATCAATAGAGTATGGTGTTGCAAATTTGATACTAATGATGCGCCTGTAATGGGTCTGTCCTTAGCTGAGTGGTTATAGTTCGCAGCTACTAAGCAAAGCTATGCTCAAGGTGTCTTGGTTCGATTCCCGGTCGGTCCAGGAGCTTTTTATACTGGAAATTTCCTTGACTTCGTCGTACCTGCCATACGATTTACGATAGTTGCGAAAATGGCAACTATGGCAAAGAAAGCTCTCAGTTAATAACTGTGGAAGTGCTCAATGAACACTAAGCTGAGAAGCAGGCTGTGTCCCATCGAGGACGTGATGTCAAGAAGAAGAAGAAGCGCCTGTAATAGTGTAATCACGGCTTAAGTCTTGATAGAAAAAATAAAAAAAAATCATTTACTCAAATGCCAAGATAATATATTTCGGATATATTAAGGTGAAGATGAATCGAAGCCAAACCTCAAATTTTCAAGAGCACAAATCTGGAGAACCGAACATCCATTTGAGCTGAAAACTTAATCGATTGGTCATCACCAGCAAGTGACCAATCGATTAAGTTTTCAGCTCAAACGGATGTTCGGTTCTCCAGATTTGTGCTCTTGAAAATTTGAGGTTTGGCTTCGATTCATCTTCACCTTAACACAAAAACACACTTTTTATTATCGGTAAGCTTTTTGAGGCTTTCAAATAAAAATCATATAAATCTTTAAGGTTAAATGCTTACCAAAAATTAACCTGCGAATTGATTTTTATAGGTTTTTAAAAAAATCCCTAGACACGAATGTCTAAAAATACTTAGGCTTCGAAAACCTCCGCACAAAACGTAAAAAAAAACAATTTTCATCAAAAATGACTTTTCATTAACCGACCTGGCAGATATTTTAAGTCTTGGTGCACCCATGTGTACACGGTTCAAAAGGGGTGCCTACGAGTAATGGTTGATTGAATTTATCAATGTTTAACGTAGCTCGAGGCGTTCGAAAGCCATTTCCATCTGATAGGCAAAAACGGTAATTATTCTAGCATATTTAAAGCTACACGCTATCTGAAGCCACAATATCATCAGTGTTGAGCAAACAAGTGATCAACGACTCACTCAACCATACGAACTAATCCGTTTGAATGTTTTCCACGCATCATTGACGAAAACATGCATTCATTCCATATAGATACAACAGTTGGCACCAGGTTTCACAAAGGCGAGAATTTTGTTTGTGTTTGTGCCCACTATTCAATAATCGATGAATCAATAAATCTTCTCTCACTCCTCACCACCACTGACTGGCCATCTCAAGGGTATTACTCTCGATCCATTAACTATGCACCAAAGCGACCAATCCCGGGCGGACTAACGACGATCATTACGGGATTGAACAAACATAAACGCTAATTACGCCCAAGATGCCTTTCGTCGTACTGTAAACAAACACCGGATTCCGCTTCGGATTCGTTCCGGGTTGGACCTTTCCCCCGTGCGTTGGCACCAGTTGACTGCGAGCATCTTCCGAGAAGAAAAGGTAGAAATACTGAAGGTGGGGAAGGATGTTTTCCTCATTCGAAGTTATAATCGATTGGGATTTGAACTAAACAACTAAGGTAGAGCTCCCAATTATGGTATAAGAATTTATGACAAAAAGTCGAAAGATTCGAACTTCGTTTCGAAGAGATCGAAGAGAAAGAACAAGGGACAAATGGTTGAACATCTGTTTTGAAGGAAAGGAAAGTTTCCCACCAAATAAAAAGTTTTCCACCAGTTTTCGACCTTTTGCCTTTCAAACTTTTATTCTTAAAGTATCAATTATGGCATTAGTAGGAACAAAAAAAGATTTATGTTATTGAAGAATAATACCGGTAAAATTCACAAAAATGATAAAATCATTTATTTTTGATGATAAATAAGCCTTGCTTTATGATTACTGAATACTAAGTGTGCTTATAATGCTGTATGATTACAAAAATAAGTTCACACAACATTCCAAACACTTAAAGTTTGCATATAGGCTTAGCACAAGCTGACCTTCAAAAAATATGAATATTTATATGCATGATATTGTTTGAAATTATCTTTAGACATTTATAAAATAGAAAACATTGAATGTTTGTGATGCCAATTAAACATTCTACAACCTTGACCGGAATATAAATTTGGTACCGATCTGATGAAATTTTCTCCAACAATAACTCCGGAAAACGGAATTAAATTTTCTGAATTTTCGTTCTTTTTCTCCCAAAATAACGAACCGGGATGACAATTTGTGTTCAATGATGCTATATTGTACCATAATTAGAATTTTTACCATATTTTGACAGCTTTCCAAAGGATTTTTAATCCTTTTTGGTGGTTTACAATATATAGTTTTTATAAAGAATTTGTGGAATATAAAATATTAAAAAAAAACAATGACTTAAGCTTACTATAATTATTTTACAAATCGCTCTGGATGGCATTTAAGTTCGTTTCGTGCAAATAATCGATAATTCATAATAGATTTACTTTGATATCGAATGGCAGGAACACTTTTGCCATAATTTGTACAAAACCTAAGATGTTTAAAACTAATGTTTAGAAGATTCTAATATTTGAACTGTTTATTTCATCTGTCTAAAGCTCTGCGACTAATAACTGATATAAAAACATACCATGATTGTATTTTACAAACGCGGTCAAATTTGAACTTTTTTTTCGACTACAAACATAATCGGTACACCTACCGTAGCTCACACCGAGATTATGGTCGAGAATGTTCATCCACTTTGTCCGAAGTGTTGCTATTATCTGCTGGCCATCTTGCGCGAAAACAGTTCGATCGATTGGATGTGAAAGATTACAAAACAGGAAAAGAGTAATTTCACGCTCATTACAACTTTTATTCCTAATTGACGATAGCGCCCTGTTGATGGAAAACAGTTTTCGGGCATTTATGACGGATGCGACTATCTGTTTCCGTTGATGAATACGGATGTCCATCGAACCGTGAGTATATTCTTCTTCTTCTTCTTCTTCTTCTTCTTCTTGGCATTAACGTCCTCACTGGGACAGGGCCTGCTTCTCAGCTTAGTGTTCTTATGAGCACTTCCATAGTTATTAACTGAGAGCTTTCTTTGCCAAACTTGCCTTTTTCGCATTATATACGATATACGTGTGGTAGGCACTATGCCCAGGAAAGTCAAGGAAATTTCCATTACGAAAATATCCTGGACCGACTGGGAATCGAACCCAGACACCTTTAGCATGGCTTTGCTTTGTAACCGCGGACTCTAACCACTCAGCTAAGGAAGGCCCCTGAGTATATTGAGCATGAAGATTGGACTCGGAAAAAATGCGATACTTTGTTTTGGGTGTAACTTTTTATCGCGTGGGTAAGAATTAATGAAATCTCGTATAATACTAGTTTAGAGTGTTATGCGTATGTGTTTTATTGCGATCTGTCAAGTAGTTTTCACGATGCATTCGAAACAAGAAGAGCTACTCCAGCAAATCTTGGGCGCGGTGATCGATAATCCTGGTCAGTCGCAAAGATGGATCGGCGGAAGGCTTGGAATCCACCATTCCACCATGTCCCGCGTTGTTAAGATGTGCCAGGAGAGGAATACCATCGAGCGGCGCGCTGGAAGCGGCCGAAAACCGAAAACGGAGTGCCCAAAGAAGGCGCGGAAGATAAGGCAGTACTTTTAGAATATCGAATCGAATCATTCCACCCGAGACGTGGCCAAAAAGGTCAATTCGCCGAAGTGGCTCGTCCAGCAGACCATGAAGCGGAATGGGCTACGTGTTTTAAGGTTAGGAAATCGCCAAACCATTGACGAGGGCGAAGAAGTACCTATTGTGGTAGGCAATCTGCGAGTGTGGACGGTACTGCAAGCCGTTCGTTACAACCGGTACCATAAACGGGCATATTTATCGAGAGGAATGGTTGCACAAGCGCTTGCTACCCTTCCTCCGTTCTTATCGTGGTCCCACGCCATTCTGGCCGGATCTTGCTTCGTGCCATTACGCCAATCCTGTAATGTATTGGTACGAAACGAAGGGCGTTAATGTGGTCCCGAACGAGACGAATCCGCCAAATACACCAAAACTTCGTCCGATCGAAAAGTTTTGGACGGTAATAAAGAAGAAATTGAAGAAAAGCGGAAAAACATTAAAATCCGATGAAGCTTTGAAGAGAAACTGGGAGAAACTGTATAAGAAAGATGAACAAAGCGTTGTCCAAGGTCTCATGAACAGTGTTAAGAGATATGTGCGAGCAATCAGCTTGAGGGAACAAATTCAATAAATAAATAAAGCTAAAACATAGCTAATATAAAGTTATTCAATCCCTGAAAGTATCCTATTTAAAATGAATTTTTGGTGATAATTTTTGTGTGTGAAAAGGTACATGTACGGTACAGGTAGAAATCCAAAATTACAAGCCATTTAGATGATTAGAACAGGATTTTGGAAAACGTTACAGATTAAGTGAAGACATTTTAGACACAATTTGGGTTTAGAATAAAACTTCAAACTGTATAATGGTATACCTAGAAGTAAATCAACACAGAATTAAGTACTATTTCCTATAATTGCACTAGATTCTGTATCATTTGACAGATACGCGAATTCCGACCTCTACCTTAAGGCCGTCTTTACTCTTTTAACGTCAAGTTTCAACTCTAAGGTCGTAACAGACTGAAGACGGCCTTACAGTGGAGGTTGAATTCATTTATCTTTGTAAATCTGGATATTATATGGTTTACTTTTACTTTTGCTGGCTCTACGTCCTTCAAGACATGTGACACAATGTTACGCCAACTAACTCGGTCCATGGCTGCTAACCTCCAATTTCTCGATCGCCCCACACTTCCAAGATCCTGCTCCACTTGGTTAAATCACCTAGCTCGTTGCGCTCCCCTTCGTCTTGTACCGGCCGGATTTGAGGAGAATACCATTTTTGCAAGATTGTTGTCCGGCATTCTCACAACGTGTCCCGCCCATCGTACCCTTCCAGCTTTGGCGACTTTCTGGATACTGGGTTCACCGTAGAGTTGCGCAAGCTCGTGGTTCATTCTTTTCTTCCATACGCCGTTTTACATACTCCGCCGAAGATCGTCCTAAGCACACGTCGTTCAAAAACTTCTAGCGCTTGCAGGTCCTCTTCAAGCATTGTCCACGTCTCATGCCCATAGAGGACTATCGGTCTTATCTGCGTCTTGTACATGGTACACTGACTACGGAAGTGAAGTTTACCAGACCGCAAGGTCTTGTGGAGTCCGTAGTAACCACGACTTCGAATTCTCTGCTGCAGTTGTTCGACGTTATCAATTCAGAAGAATTTACAACTTTTTTTTAGGAATAATGTTACAAAGTTTTCCTGGAGGTGGAGGAATATATCGAAGAATATTCTGATATAATGAAAGAAGAAATATTTTGAACTTACTGGATATATTTCTTGAAAAAGTATGAAAATTTTCTTAAAGATATTCTAAGGAAAATCTACATAAAATTTTCTCGTATATGCTAAATGCATCATTGATGAATTTTCATTTTTGGAGAATTTCTAAGAGGCATCCAAAAAAATATTAGATGCATTTTTTTGAGAAATTCGTGAATTTGTTTTAAATCTTCAATTCTTTCCAAAGGTGCTCTGGAAGCAATCATTTGAGAAAGAGTGTTTTTCTTGAAATAGAGTGAAAGAATCTGTATAAAAACTTAAGAGGAATTTGCATAAAGTTTTGTTTGTCGAATCGTTGCAAAAAATCTTGGTCGAACATTTGGAAGATTATCATTGTGAATTCCTGAAATAATGTAATCGACATTTCGAAGTTATCTCTAGAGGCACAATTAACCATTAGACGATAAGGTTGAAATCTTATTGAAAATCGAACGATAAAATAATATTTTTACATGACTAGTATGATAGGGAAACCATGCTGTAAAAATTTAGAGAGGGAATGTTATGTCGCTGCCGTAACAAAATTTATCAACATCACAATTGTAAAGCACTCTCAACATTTTTCTGGAACTTTGTGCAATGTACAGTGTACAATGCAGCTCGCTGTGAGGTGGTGACAGCTTTCATGACGACCGAATCATATTGCGACAATAAAAAAACGAATCTTCGGAATCGTTTGATTCCATATCACTGGAATTCGTTAAGTGAAAAAATACCATTCTCTTCAACGGAATGAACGCTATAAACTCTTACAATTCTGCTGCCATAGCACATCCAGTGGAAGAAAGCTTTAATTCACATCTCGCTATGAGATGAACCAGCCTAGGGCTGAAAGTCTCAATAATAAAGAAAGAAAAGACATCTCGGTAACAACAAGGATGTGAAATCGTAAAACCGTCAACTCGTCAGAAAAGCATCAAGCCGTACATAGCCAAGAAGAAAGGCGCATCATTTTTTTTGCCGGCTCACGTTAAATGAACGGCTGATAAGATATTTCAGTTTATATTTAATCAAATCCACCAGGCACCGAATTACTTAGAGAGGAATTTTAAGCATTCGACTGTAAAACTTATTGTAGTGATATGTTGTCCAGGGGCTTCCCTTAGCTGATTGGCTAGAATCCGCGGCTTCAAAGAAAAGCCATGCTGAAGGTGTCTGGGTTATAAGACAATTTACACCATCTTTAGCCAAAGGCTGTACAGACTGAACATAATTAACATTAGACAACGGATACACGGAACGACAAGAGGACCAGTGAAGAATTTTTCGTTTGACGAAAAATTTTCTCAGACTGGGGCGGGAATCGAACCCAAATTCCGTAGAACAATACGCCAGTGTTGTGAAAAACTCAATTTCTCATAACTCACGCTTGATATTTTTCATGCGTGAGTTGTCAATCACGCAACTCAGCAGTAAAAAAATCATGGATGAGTTGACTCACCTTTTTGACTCATTATCTCGTATTTCTTTTAAGTATGGTAAAATTAAAGTAATCCTTTCTAACGTAAACAACAACATTCGGGTTTCACAAGTTTATGGCGGGTTTTGCGACTGAATCATTTTTTACGGTTTGAGTTGATTGAGTGATTTTGTACCAAAATCTCAAGCGTGAGATTTACGAAGCAGATCGCTGATGAGTTTGTTCTCACGGGAGAGCGTATTGATTGATATTTGAGTATGAGTCTATCAACACTGCAATACGCCTAAACGACTGACGCCGCTAACCGCACGGCTACGAAGCACCATATAATTCCCGGTCGGTCCAGGATCTTTTCGTAATGGAAATTTCCCTGACTTCCCTGGGTATAGAGTATCATCGTACTTGCCACACGATATACCAATGCGAAAATGGCAACTTTGGCAAAAAAGCTCTCAAATAATAACCTTTTAATTGATCATAAGAACACTAAGCTGAGATGCAGGCTCTGTCCCAGTGAGGACGTTAACGCCAAAAAGAAGAAGAAAAAGAAGAAGAAAAAGAAGAAGAAGAAGAAGAAGAAGACGTATAGAAAAACGCTATTCTCATTTACTAGATAAAATATGTGCATCATAAAAACTTTTGAATTCTATTTTTTTTTCAAGGAATTCTTATAAGGAACTAATATAATAACTAAGTATTTCTACCAGTGACCAATCATGCAGAAAAATCATCCAAATTTCGCATGACTTGTTGGAAAACAACAATTTAGCGTTAGCACAGAAATCCTTCCGCACTGCCAAACTCCTCGCAGAAAAACAATTCCACATTGATTTTTCAATCGGTGTGCAGGATTTCGGGACGACATTTCCTTCGCAGAAGTCCTCTTTAGTTCAAGACTTGGTACCTGAGAGCATTTTAATCGGATGGATTGTAAATAGAAAAAGAGGAGAAGGAGACGCGTCGGCGGAGTGTTGACTGGCAGCAAATGTTACTTTCTGTGAACAAACAAAAAAGATGAGCAGTCGCTGGATCCTAAGTAGCGGAATTTTACGGATTTTCCGAGTAGGGTGGCTAAGCCAGTCATAGCCAGTAGTCGTGGTAATGCAATTTCTAGCGTTATTAGGTAATTTTTAATTTTGTATGATAAAATACATATCTTTGATCTTTGTTAAAATGAAATTAATGTTAATTAAGAAACATATTTTGGTATTTACTAGAGAAATGATAAGAATAAAACACATATTTTATTAACTACCTTACGTCAATAATAGTGATGTTAGGTATTAAAGGAGCTGAAGATATCAAATACTGCTATTAGCAGAACATGTTTATATAATGAAGGTAATACTTTTCTCAAAGATACCACTATTTTGTCATTCTTAGATTATATTACCTTTAAATAAATTAGATAAGCTGTTGAACAACGAATTCAGATATGAAAATCTAGCATCCGTTATAAATTGGCAATTTTTCATTCCTCAATCCATTATTATTACTATTACCCCTGGTTCAGACACCCTAAGCTGTACTTTAATCACACACCTGTCTTTCTTTTGATCAGTTTTCGTTGGTGGATAGTAGTTTGAAGTAATACTGGTGTAGAGCTTGGACACATAAAGCGTGGGAGGGGATACAGACAACAAGTGGTTAATGGAAGAAAATGTATGCTTGTGAAAACGCAAAGAACTAAGATTTGTACTAGTACAATTGCAATTGATGGATAAACTTGAAATCGGCCTGAATGTATGGAAAATCGAAAATGATGTCAATGACAGAGTGTACATAGAAGCTTTTGAAGTTTCATTTCACCTTAAAAATATACTTCAAGCAAAACAATTTTCAGAAACTACTCTCATTGACTTATAACTTGAAAATCTATTCAGAGGCCTTCTGTAAATTTGATATCAGAAGTAATTCTATGAAATTCATTTGAGTTGAATATCATGATATGAATGAAACATCGTTTGCGTACAGGTTGTGGAAATGGGAGTTTTGCTGACGATGTAAGAAGAAAAATTCTTAGAACTTTAGCCATTCCTTCGAATTATTACTGGCCATAAACATTTGACCGATATTTGTTTCTAGAAGCAATAAATTGTCATGAACAATTCATTTCATACCAAGTTAAAAAAAATGCAAATGGGTAGTTTACTTATAATTATTTTGGATTTAGATCAAATTTCTGTGAATTATTCATTCATTTGCTCTTAGTTAAAAATACAATTGAGGGGCCTAAACGCAAAGGAGTGTAAGTGACATTTTGGTCGCTTTTGAGTTGAGTGCACAAAAAAAACACTGTTTCCAAGCTTTCCAACGGTATTTTAAAATGATTTCTTCGTCCAACAAAAACAATAGCAGACTTCTTAGAATTCTTAGAATTCTAACCACCCTCAATTGTCATGCCGACCGGACAGCCTCATCATATCATGAAAAAAAGCTTCCTCTCTGACAGCTGAAAGGTCTTCCTATAATAGGTTCAATCCTGAAAGCTAAGAAAGTTACTCTTAGTTAGAAAGAAAAACTTCTTTTCTGATTTTCCTCTCAGAGAGCAAGAAAAGCTTGGGAGGTAAGAAAAGTTCTTCTCAGATTGGCTCAAATCTTCTTCTACTGGAGTTGAAACAGGAAGGTAGGAAAACTGTTTTTTTTTTGTTAACTGGAAAAGTTTCTCACAGGTAGCTGAACAAAACTTTCTCTTAGTTTATTAGAAAAGCTTACTTTCGGTTAACTGGAAATTTTCCGAGAAGCAAGAAAAGCTCTTCTTGCTAGAATAGCTTCCTTCCACGGAAATGCTTAAATTTCCATTCAGGAATAGTTTCCTCTCAGATAAATGGATGAACTTCCTACAACAGCATATATCCTGGAAGCTTCTAACCCAGCCAAGCTAATCTAGCATGGGAGGGTCACGATCATGCCGCCCGGGGATTTCAACTCGACTATTTTTGTTGGATTCTATATGTCAAAATATAGAAAAATCCAAAGCCTTTCGTGTGATAGGCCAGTGGTGTAGCCAGGAGGGGCTCTTAAAGGTGCAAATTTTTGCATATCGAATATAATTGTATAATTTTCTTATCAAACCAAAACTACAATGTTAATGCTTCTGTAGTTACAGATAGAATTTATAATTATCTAAATTAAAAATGTATATATATTATACCAGAGGTGTAATCAGGCTTATAACTCGTGGGTACAATTTTATAAAAACTTACATATTTTTGGTGTCAATTTTCGATCATTTGACGCTGTTCCCACCTTTACCGCGAAAATAGTGAAAGGCCACATGATTTCTCCAGTTGTGTGGACAGGAAGGGTAAACATAAGGGTATTATTAACAATGTAGGAGATGAGGAAATACGATTCGTTCTGGCAAAAGGAGAAAAAACAATGATGACCTACGAATGTTTTACAATACTACACTTCTCAAAATATGGAAAATTCATGAGGGGCCATTCATAAATCACGTTGTGGCATATTGGCAGGAGGAGGAGGGGTTCTACCAAAAGACTACCAAAGTTCATAAATAATTTAATTTTGTTTAAGGACAATAGACCACAAGAGGACAAAGGGGTCTGAAGATTGGAAAAAATGACCACGTGATTTATAAACAGCCCCTAAGATTGTGTATATTTCGATCAATATGGATTTTTATATGAAAATATTATAAAGAAGATTAATTAATCGGTTTCATCAAATCAAGGCAATTGCTGGAAGAATATATTACAGTAGAGTGGATGATGATTGGATTACTATACTTCAGTGGCTGACAAATAACTACCGTTTCCAGAATAGGGGCAGCAGTTGGTACGCACGTTTCCTCACATCAGAAAAACATCAAACGTGTCGAAGCAAGATTTGATGATATTTCTGGATAAGGTTCTGTGATCGCATTTGGATGAAGGTTAAAAAAATCTTCTACTTATCGGTTCTTGGACCTCTAATAAAAATAATGTCCTTCATAAATCGACAATCCTTAATAACGTTAAATTTAGCAAGAGATAGATTCTGACTATCGGGTGTCGCGCAACCACCCGATGTGTATTTCTCCCGATCATTTAAATACTGTTTCTGGATTCTGATAGATACACTACTGATAGCTAAAATCTATTTATTTATTTTATTTTTATTTATTTATTTGTTGTTCAAATTGGAAGACAGCGATAAGTAAGATATATATTCAGTCAAATCGTTATAATGTACCCTCGGTGTAATATAACTAGACATTATACATACATCCGCGAGCCATTAGAAATCGTTTTCAATAAATTTTCACTGGTACTTAATGTACCGATTTTTACTTTTAAATCCATTCGAATGGAAAGATATGCTTGGTGTCAATTTTAAAACCATCCATAAACTTCACATAAAATCTTGATTTTCCTTTTTTTTTTGTTTAATATTTAACATATTTTTTTATTAGTGATACAGTTGATGCCTGCTTCGATAGGATGTTTACCAGAAGAAAAAAAGTTTCATTATATGCAACTCATATAGCTTGGTTTAATTTTGAATCAACTTACAATATGTTTATATCTATTATTTTTATCTGGCAACACTTTAGATTCATATGAATACATACTTATGCTCTTTCGTAGTTTGTGTAGTTCTAAAAATAGCCAATAAAATCACTCATAAGCCTTATCGTTTTCTTCCCTTATTAGTAGAAACAGTATTTCCTTATATTCTACATTGTTAACATTGCCCTTCCTATCTACACGACTGGATGAAATATGTGGCCTTCTTTCTCCATTTTCGTGGTAAAGGTGGGAATCGTGTCTAGCGGTCGGAAATCAGCATACAAAAATCTAGATTATTATAAAACTATACTTACCCTGATTACGCCTCTGGTCTAATAAATAAGCATTTGAATATGGATAATTATACATTCTGTCTGTAACTACTGCAATCTGCATTAAAATTGTAGTTTTAGTTGAAAAAGAAACTTTTACAATTATATTCACTATGCCAAAATTTGCTTTAGGAGCCCCTTTTGGCTATACCACTAGCCCATCACCCGAAAGGCATTGGATTTTTCCATATTTTGACATATAGAATCCAACAAAAATAGTCCGGTTGAAATCCCCGGGGGGTGTGATCGTGACCCTCCCTTGTAAGCTGGATAACCTCATATAGTAAGCCATTTTCTCAGAAAACTGAAAAGGCTTCCACATAGGTAGCTGAAAATGCTTTTTCTCAGGAAGCTTGAAAAACTTTTTTTCAGGAACCGAAAAAAGCTTTTTTTCAGGAATACAGAAGAGCTCTCATGAAGAAGTAAAAGCTTCTTCTAAGGAAGCTAAATTAGCGTCCTCTTTTTTTCTATATTCTGTTTTTTTTTGTGTACCGTGATGGATTCATACTTTGATTCCTATGAAAATACCCTCATGGGCGGTCTCCTTTCAAAACTTAAGAAATTTCTTAAGAGAAATCTCAACACTTTGCTTCAAGGATGTTAAAAAAATATCTTCTGCAGATTCCTCCCTCAAGTGATTTATCTGGAATAATTTTCTCTTGTGGTTTCTCTATGATTATGCTTCTTTTTCTCAACAAATTACCCCACAAATAGAGAAAAGCTTCTTAAGAGAAGAAAGTTTCTTTCTGTAAGAAATAAATCGGAAAATCTACTCTTTAAAATAAATAATTAATCTTAAAATATGCCTAATAATATATCCAGGGATTCCCCAAGAAATAACTCCACACACAATTATATGAAATTTGGTATAGAATTGTTATTTTATGTCTTAAAAGGGCACAATGGACACGCATTAGGATCTACAAGCTTAATAAGTTTTTATTATTTTGTTTTAAACATACAGTATCGGACATATAAAATGCATCAAAGCCGTTTTCCCATACAAAATGTTTGATGCAAGTTTGATGCAAAAACATATTAATTGAACATTAAATTAGGTCATTCTTATTAGTTATTCACGATTCTCCTTCAAGAAAAATGAGTAAGTAGAGATAAATATGGCCTATTATCTCGAAAATGTATTGGCCAGGAATTATTGAGGTACTATGGGTGCCTCAGTTTCTTTAAAAATTCCATGCATTATACAACTTACTATAAAAATCTGTTAACATGTTTAAAAAGTTAAGGAACTGTGTTACAGTATCGGACATATAAAATGCACCAAAGCCGTTTTCCCATACAAAATGGTCAACTTCAGAAAGCTATATCTCCGCCGTTTCTCAACCGATTCTTTTCATTTTTTCTGTGACGAAGTACAAATTTTCTCAATTTTCAGAAACTATTGTAAGAGTTGTGTGAAAACTATTGATTCAAAAGTTACAGATAGGTTGAATTTTGACATAAAAAATGCACCAAGCCACACAGTGATGTAGCAGAAAAACTACACGTTCTTTGGTGAAAACTAAAAATAATATAAAAAGGGGGGTTTTGGGTAATTTAAAATTCAAGTTTTATTTTCGAATTTTTCATGAAAAAAAATTAAATGTTTTTTTTTTCTTGTAGTTCACTACAACTTCTTCATAGAACAATTTTCTTTAAAATCAACAGTTTCGAAGTAAGACTTTTCCAAATAAATTGCATGCTAAAAATTAACACCATTTTCAAAAGTTATTCCTGAGTCAAAAGGATCGATTTTTCTATGGAAAACAATAAGTGTTACCACCATACCAGAAGAACGTGCATAATTTAATCCAAATCACGATTTTCATTTTTTTCGACTCATTCTGGATGGAATTCGTCAAAAGTTTTAATATATATTTAGGATATTTCCTCTGTCGGGACATGAAGCTAGAGTTTTCCGAGTCCTGGGGCCTTCCTTAACCGAATGGTTAGAGTTCGGGGCTACAAAGCAAAGCCATGTTGAAGGTGTGTGGGTTCGATTCCCTGTCGGTCCAGGATCTTTTCGTAATGGAAATTTCCTTGATTTGCCACACGACATACGATTGCGATACAATTTTGGCATAATTGGCAAAGAAAGCTTTCAGTTAATAACTGTGGAAATGCTAATAACACTTAGCTCAGAAGCAGGCTCTGTCCCAGTGAGGGACGTAATGCCGAAAAGAAGAAAACCTGACGTACCTACCAGACCGTAGGTGCTGTGTACATTGGTTGGTAAAAATGTATAACTTTTTTTTTTATCTGTTTATTTATTGAGACCTATTTAAAAACGTTACAATACTAACAACTAATTTTAACAAATGCTCATAAAGTTATCAAAATGTGTTTTGAACAGTTTTCTGTTATTCCATCTTTTATCACGTATTATACTTTGGAAATGGTAAAGTGAGCCTGAACCAAAATGTAACAAATTGTAAGCCATTGCTTCTGTACACAGATACAGCCCTGCTTTTTGATTTGGTGCCTTTTTATTTATTTTTGTACATATCATTTCTTCCGGATTATTGATTTTTAATCGCATTCTGTTGTTCATTACTTGCGTTACCCATGTCCATACTTTCTTCGAAGTAACGCATTCTTTGATACGATGCTTGGACGAATCTATTTCTCCGCACGATTCACATAAATTTGAAACCGTTCCACGAACATTATTACGGAGCAACTTATCTTTATATGGTACAATGTCGTTGACTGTGATAAACATAGCATGCTTACCATCAGTGGATAAAAATCCATGATTCATATTTTGCCATATGTTTTCCCAATCGAGATTGGGTAATTCTGATTCTATTTTAGGAGTTATGTTCTGATCGTTTATCAAGCTTTTATATATACGATTGCATGTATTGGACTGATCGTATTGTCTTTTTTCCACTGCTATTATTATCCACTCGCGAGTATTACGTGTAACTTTCGTGTTTGTTTTTTGAGAGAGCATAAAATTGTCTACCGGTTGTTCTCCTGGTACAAAAATTAAATTTTTAATGAACAATGCTTTTGTTTTTGATTCTACATCTATAAGAGCTAATTCCCCATTTTCAACTGGTAGATATAATTGTTGCATCCGAACTTTGAATATGTGTGAATTAAAAATGAATTGTTGGCAAATGGTTTTTATTTGAGCAATATGCTTGTTTTCAGCAGGAACTTTTTGGAAAAAAATGAGTTTTCGCTTAGAGTGATTCCTGACAGAAATATTTAGTTTCCTTATTAGATCGTCATAGTTTTCACTGACAGTATTTTTGAATGCTGATGTGAAGGTTATCCCCAATATTTTCAATTTTTCAACTTCTTTTAACATATGCGGTCCTGATCTACAGTTGTTGAGCCTCAAAAATTGAGATTTTTGAACGTTGAGTTTGATTTTTGAATAAATGCTGAAATAGTTGATTAACGCTAGAACCGTGTCGAATTCACTATCATTTAGAACAATTATATTGATATCGTCCGCAAAGGCCACAATTTTGATAAAAATGTTATCAATCAGCACTCCATTAATACTATTGTATATCATTCTAACGAGGGGCTCTATATAGAGTACGAAGAGCGCCATGCTCAAGGGCAACCTTGCCTTACGGATGACGTAATTTTAATGGGGTTCGTGAGAAATCCGTTAAAAAGAATTCTTGACGAGGCAGTATAGTACAAGTTTTCTATGCATTTTATAAATTGTCTCGGAAAATCATACTTTTCCAGTAGGATCCACAAAAAATCGTGGTTCACTTGGTCAAAGGCTTTCTCCAGATCTAAGGATAACAAAAGTCCCTTGAACCGTTTCGTTTGTTGTGACCGGAGTATAACGTTTCTGAGTAACTTGAGGTTAGTGATACAAGACTTATCCGGATCACAAGCTGCTTGTCCGGGTCCGAGAAGTTTTTCCATTAATGGTTGCAGCCGATTCATAAGTATCTTTGAAAAAATTTTGTAGTCACAATTTAACATTGAAATGGGACGACGGTTGGAAATTTCAGTGGAATCACCTTTTTTCGGAATCAGCGTTATTATTCCCTCTGAAAAAGCTGCCGGTGGGGGCACTCCTTCTAACAGGTACATATTAAACAATTTAATCAATTCATTCTTGATTTGATCTTTAAGCGAAATATAAAATTCGTATGTTAAGCCGTCAGGTCCGGGACTTTTATTTTTTGCACATTGTCTTAATACGATTTCAAATTCCTCATTGGAGATTGGCTGTACTAAATTTTGTCTGTCTAATGCATTTAAAGATCTATTGACATGGTCTAAGATGGATTCGACACCAACTCTATTGAAATCTTTCTTTTCAAAGAGATCTTTGAAATGATTCTCTAAGAAAATCTTCAAGGAAGCGCTATCCGCAGTTACACAACCGTTGATCTTCAGTTTAAGCAAATTTGATTGGCTACTGTTGTTCAGTCGAGTCGAAATTTGATAAAATCCTAGTGTTTCTTCTTCATGTAAGGTACTCGGTTGATACTTCAAACTGTAGTTTTGAAGCCGTCTGTTTTCAATTTCCATTAGCTTTGATTTTACGAAGGACATCTCATCTGGACATGATCTGCCGAGCATCATAGAATCAGATATATGTTTCAAGCAGGCGTATAAAAAAGATTTTTGCATTCGAATTTCTGCGTTGATTGCAAATGATTCTGTTTTAAAAAAATACTTTGTCTTTTTCTTATAGTTAAGATTCCACCACACATTGAAGTTTTCATTGAAACAATTTTGCAATTTCAACTGATTGTACATTCGAACGAATTTGTCTATAACTTCCGGCTTATCGATTAAGGAAGGGTTTACTTTCCAAAACCCCTTACCTTGGCGAACCATGCTAGCAGGATCAGTTAATGTGTATTTCATGATCACAGAGTGGTGATCAGAGAATGCCGTTGGGAGAATTTCAATCAATCTTACTTGTTTAGTGAACGCATCTGGGCTGTAAATCCTATTTAATCGTGATCTAGAATCACCACGAAAAAACGTGAATAAAGTTTTCTTATTTAATACTTTTTCTACATCGAAAAGCTGTAACGATGTGACAAGAGTTTGTAAACCCTTGCACAATTTTTTTACGTTCGAGTTTGAATCGTTGGCATTAAGAATACAATTGAAATCGCCAAGTAGAATGTTGGGATAGTCACCAGAGAGATGCGGGATGACATCCTCGGTGAACAAAATGTCTCTTTGCTTTTTGAATTGAGCTCCAGAGTGTGCGTAGATGTTAACAAAATTTGATTGTCGAAGACAATAGACGAGATTCTACCGTTTGGATTTAGTAGAACGCTTTTTGGTTCAATATTTTTACGCAGAAGAATAGCAGTGGTTTTGTTGGTCGAACTAATATTGACATATGCATAATGAGATGGTATGAACGCGAAACTTTCGAAGGACACTTCCTGGAGAAAAATAACATCCAGGTGGTTATTCCATATAAAATCTTTTAGCAATGACTTTTTCGTGTCTGTTCCAATTGCGTTGATGTTTAAAGTTGAAATTTTTCTAATAAAGATCATTTTGTTCGCTTTTGTAAGTTGGGTGCTACCTTTGGTACGGGAGTTAGTTGACTTTTGAATAAGGATCTTTTCTCAAGAGCTGCGGTTAGCAGCGGTTCTGTTAGTTTACCTTTTTTCGCTTCGATTTTACCTTTCCGTTGCTGCACCGTGACGAATGGGGTTTCATTCGTTGATTGCGTGTCATCTTCCGACGAAGAGATCATTGTACGTTTGAGAGCCGCTTTCTTTTCGTCCATTTCCATCTCCTCGTTGGCCTCCTGATCTGCTTCCTGATCCTGGGGTGGAACAGGCACATCCTCACCATTGGATGCTTCGAGATCGTCGGCCGCATTCGAAGCCTCTGCCGCGCTTGTGTCTTGTGAGATTGTTTCGTTGATTGCTGGATCTGTTGCAAGTTTGGAGCATGACGGTTTTTGTGCATCCGCTCCATCACTTCCGGGCTGCTTGACGCTGACGCTTGGTAGTTCACTCTTTGCCGCTTTACCCAGCGCGGTCACATTGGCGTATGATGATCCACCGCTACTACTGCCGTTGCCGCCATCTTTGGATACCGCTCGAGGACAAACTGCTTTCACGTGGCCTTCGCCCTTACAAAGGAAACACTTGTTTTTCAGGCCATCGTAGAAGACTCTGGCCCGAGAATGACCGATGTACCGTTTTGTCTCAAATTCCGAACAGACTCATATTCCGAACACTCGGTTTTTGTATGGCGATTAGGTTGAAATGTTTCACTGAAATATGTCATCAAATTACCAGAAAATGGCAGTCAATTGCAATTCATTTTTAAAGTCTTCCAATTAATTTATACCTCGGGAGTAGTGATGATTCTCTAGCTCAAGACCACATAAACTAGCTCAGATAAATTTATTTGCGGAATTATTCATTCGAATACGATTTATTTGTGCTGTTCGGAATTTGAATCAAGGTGTTCGGAATATGAGACAGAATGAACGCAGTGTTCGGCATTTGAGTCAAAATGTTGTTCCAATCTTTTACGTAAAAACAATACTAAACAAGTTTAAATAAACATTTTTAACAGTACACCCAACAGCTAACGGTTAGAATTTGCGAAGTAATAACAATTTTCACAAATATCAGCTAATTTATTCCTATCAGATGCTTTTGAAGTCGCTGTTGGCCTTAAGTGTTCGGAATATGAGTCAAACGTGTCGTGCTGCCATCCTCGTAGTAGAACGTGTAGGCCTCTTCAAGGCCACTCATGAAGTTCGAGAACTTTGCTTCGTCGATGAACTTGAGGTTAAACCTGTTTTCGTTTTCATCCCGATAAACGGAATGAAGGTCAGCTGGGGGGACTTTCAGGTGTTGCAGAGTAAACTTCAGTACTTCCAAGTGGGCTGGGGTCTTGCTTCCAGAGGAGCACACTAGCTTCACCGTGTTCTTTCGAACCCGAGTTTCCATTTTGCTCTTTTGTTCAAGAGCACGCTTCCGACAATTGTTGTACAGCACAATAGGTGCTGGTGTGACTATTGTCACTGATCGATTTTTTTCACACTATCAGATATACGTCCGTTTCGATCGACTGTTCGCACAAGAATGCCCTTGAAGCAGTCTTTTCTCATATTAACATTATCCAGTTGTGTTGTGCATATCAAATATGAGCTTGTCTAAACTGCATGTCATTTATTTTTTTGCTGTACCGTCAAAAGGGGGAACTTGCAACACATCAACAAGTAACCGTATTGAAGTTTTAAATGACATTGAGTTAAATTATTTTAATTTATTATACAGTAAATGGATCTTATGTATAAAACAGAAGCCTGGAAGAGGATTTGAGTTTTGTTTCTGTATTGGTTTGTTTACTGGAGATGAAAATCATATTGCATATTTGATGGTATGTATGCAAGACATGAAGTCGTTCCTCTCATCACACGAATTGTAAAAATATATAATTTCAAGTATTTACTATCAGTTACAGTACTGTACGAAGGGGTAAGATAAAAGTTTGGTTAATTTTATAATTAATCACTTAAAATATTTGATATCATTTTTGACTACCGTTCTGGGATAATTTGCAACACAAATTTTAATCACAAATGCTCGATATTAATTGCCCATTCTCAGCAGACATCAAAAAGCTAAATTGAACATACATTTGTACTGTAGCATTATGTTTTTTTTTGTCTCACAATCAATTAAGTAAATGTTTGATAGAAAAGATTTTTTTTCTTCATAAAAACAGTGAATGATTTTGAAAATTTCTCGCGTTCAATATCGTAAGGGCGTAACTGCAGTGATCGATTTCTCTTCATTGATTTTCTCTTTGGATAATTACGTGACCGGGAGAATGTTTTCGGCCAATATTGTTGGTTCAATTGAAAGTGCTCATCGTCCTTCGTCATACTGCATCGTAAAATGTTCCGAAAATCGATCGAATTTTCAGTACTAATCCAAAGAAAAAGACGATAAAGAGAAATCGATCACAGTAGATACGCCTGTATGATACTAAGAGCGAGATTTGTATTTGCATTATTTTTTAATGACTTCCCGAGCAAAGCTTGAGATCACTTTGAAGTCTAATTTTTTTGCTGTAATGTTGCGGAATTTGATAATTCAGTTTATTGTCATATTGGTCGTTTTAACGGTTAGTTTTGATATAAGAACAGAAAAATGTTCCCATGGAATCAAATTGAAAACAAGTTTTGCTGTCAAGGAAAGCAAATTGCAAACAGTTTCTGCTATCATTGAGAACTCACTGAGTAATTCATATTTTTGAGTGATACCAAAACGAGCCTGCGACAAGATAAAAGCATTATTTTTATATTATCATTGCTTCCAGAGATAAAACACTAAAACATTTATTGTTATATAAAACTATTACATTAAAAAAATAAAAAAAGATAGCAAAACGAGAAAAAAATATGATAACGAGTTTAATAATGATAAATAGATATTAAATTATGACATCAACTTGATGCTGCAAACAGAATATGATTACGAATGGCTTTCCTCTTGATGTTGAACTTTGTTCGGGTTTCGCCTAACTGTCAAGACATTCGATTTGCTATAAATTCCCCATGTACCCCATATACCCTATAAAAACAGTCAAGGAATGATTCCGCTACCAAAATTACTTGAGCTGTACACTGCTGAGAAGTAGATTTAATTTCATAACGTAGGTAGCGCCTGTCGTACGAACCAAATGGAGCTTTCCCGTACCGAAAATTGTGCCGCTCAATTATTTCTCAAGACTGCCGGATAATCGAGTCCGACCTATATGTTAAATATTCACAATTCAATCAATAATAAACTAGTTTTCAAAGACGAGAAAGCCTTGTTTCTGTTAATTTGCGTACTGAATTTGTTTTGCACTAAGTAAATCGAAATTAGTTGATGCATTACGGGAGAAATTGTTCTCCCAAACAAGAGAGTGTCAAATTTACATGCATGCATTGTTTTATTTTTGTGATAAGTAACTAAGAGAAAGCAGTGTTACTTGTATACCGAAATTACACTAATTGTGTTCTTCTTTTCCTTGGTAAATCTCTCACAAGGATATGTACACTAGCCTGGGACATGATTATATGAAAAATTTAGACTCTCGCTCCAGTCCACTTTTTGGATCGCATTTAGGTCATATAACAACTGTGCAAAATTTCAGCTCGATCGGTGAAACTATATTTACGCGCCAGCCGTTCAAAGTTTGTATGGGATTTACTATGGGAAAACTCACTTTTGCAAAGAAAAATCGCCAGAGGTCGCCCGTAATGCTCTATAAAAATGCTGAACATAGACTTCGATAGGTATTTCTACGATGAACAACATTGCCGAAGACCGCAAAGCAATCCGATGCTTGTGAAAAAAGTTATTAAGCATACTCTATTCGAAAATTTAGCCAAATTTTGTTATTATTGTTATTCATTTGCGTGTTAATCAACGTCACCTTGCCAATAGGTTTTCATTGAATAACTTTTTTTTACAAGTGTCGGATTGTTTCGCGGTCTTCGGCAATATTTTTCATCGTAGAAACACCTATCGAAGTCTGTGTTCAGAATTTTTATAGAGGTCAATGGGCGACCTCTGGCGATTTTTGTTTGGAAAAGTAAGTTTTCCCATAGTAAATCCCATACAAACTTTGAACGGCTTGCGTGTAAATATAGTTTCACCGATCGAGCTGAAATTTTGCACAGTTCTTATGGGACCTAAATGCAATCCAAAAAGTGGACTGGAGCGGGAATCTATATTTTGTCCCACACTAATGTACACTTCAAAAGGGTATTTTCTGAGCACTACCATCTGATTACGATTATTCTATCAGCAGGAACGAATATAATACATTGTACAGGGAAGGCAAAGAAAATTTCATTAGATTTTAGGTTTTTATCGAAAACTCTCAGAATGGCTTGTTTTATATGATATATATGATAACAATTTTCATCCGAGATTTTTCACAAAAAGGTTTTTCTTTCAACTTATACACTTTCAGCACTGTTTATTTTCCAACTTATAATACAAAGCTAGCTATTTAAATATAAATGATCAATTGTCCTTCTTAAACAATAAGCTGTAATATCCATTATAGCTTTAGAAATCATTGGTAACATATGTACATACTAAAGTGATGCAATTTTTTCAACTTTGTTTCCCCTATGCTTAATCGATTTACTTTATGGTAAATAGCATCCTCCCAAAGTTTGAAATGACTCGTAAGAAATTGGAATATGTACACGCAATTTAAAGTTTATATAGAGATAACTATGGAAAACGCCACCCTTTTTGTGTCCAGCCCTCTTCGCCTTAATATTTTATGGGATAGTGAACAAACTCTTCTCATGTGAAATCCTTCCAGCTACATCTTTGCCGAAGACCACATTTTGAATGGACATCAGTATAATTGTCATTCACAATTATCAAGTGCGTTAGCATTTGAAATGCTTCATAAACTGCTCGGCAGTAGACTGGTCCAGCTTAGTATGGGAAAAAATACCGTTGTGGTTCTATGGGACCCCCCCTCCGGATTATTCCTTAGGGTTAGAGGAAGATTTCCTGAAAAAATCAGCTCATTTGGTCGTTCCATGAGCTGGCGATTTTGGTTTGAAATTAAATTAGGATTTTCAGCTCAAACATATGGGGAACCGCACATCATCTACTCTTTGGTTCAGGAAAATGGTTGATATTGTATGGTACTTGATATCATAACTATCTGTAATTAAGCTCATGCAATGAGCTTGTAATTCTTTAACAGCAATAGATTGGTGGTTGCCACTAAGCGCATCATAGCCACCTACGACGCTGGGCGAGGTGCTGCACAAGGCGCATGCATGTAAGTGATTATACGGGAGTGCCAAACTTTCAGCAATTGAAAGAGTAATGAAAGTTAACTTAAATTCAGGTACAACCTTCTGCAATTATGTTCATTAGGGTATCAGCTAGTGTATTTGCCATTCTGGGCTTAGTTGAACGTGATCAACTAGTAGACGGAACAAAACAGTGACATAGGGTTAATTTTCAATACATTTGAAACGAATATCCCAAACAAACTATAAACTGAATGCACCAGCTGGTGGAACAATCAATTGAATTGAAATTCTGCGAGTTTTTTTTTTTCTTACCCTTAGGCTCATATCTAGGAAGTGTTCTTGTTTTATTCTTGGTCGAACGGTATTCGGCCAAATGGCATTCGGTCAAATGATAATTCATACGGTTCACACCTCATTCCCCAAAATGCACTTTCTGTTGCATTCTCTTTGTATACAATTTTCCACAACTAGGGGTAAAGTTAGTGGAACACAACTGGGTTACGAGACTCTATCTCTCGATAAACGATACTAATTGGACCAACTTTCCTGCTATACTTCTGCCGAAATTGCACTCATTTTCCCAATTACCACCCTTCATCCCTCTTAATTAACAAGTATTTGGAACAGCATTTGGATAGCCCGGTGCCTCATTGGAAATGCCAAACCATACCGACTAACACCAAATGTGTCGACACTCTCTCTTCGGTCAGCGAAAATTGCTGACTAGACTAGACTCTTGTAGAAATCGCCAGCGTTATCATCACCATCACAGTTCAACCTAGGATCGGTTAGTTTCCTTTATTACCCGCTGTGGGTCGCTATGCGATAAATGGAGCATGCCGTAATAAGCGTCGACGTGTGCAATTATTACCTGTCCGCTTGACCACTACTCAGTACTTGCAATATCTGCTACGTTTCGTTAATTTGAAGCGACTCGCAAGGATGTTGACTTTACCTTGTTAAAGCGAGAAGATTTCCGTTATGACAAGAAATCAGTTATTCTTTCATTTGCATTCAAGCATAAACATACGTTTGGAAAACTATCAGACTTACAATCCGAGCAACTCAATCGCGATTTGAATAATTGTATGTTAGTCGATTGGTAATAAAATTATTATTGAATAATCTTCAAATAATAACAAATGTTCAATCAGCTCAGGCTAAACTTTAATCAAAATTTTCACAACTACAAAGTTTAGTGTTCTAAGTTTCAATCCTGTGTCGATTGTGCGATCTAATTCCCTTCAAACCACAAGCGTGAAAACACGCGTACACGTACGGACTCTCACGTACGCTTACTTGTCATGCAAATTTTCGATCCGATCCTACCAGGAATGCCACAACAAAGGCTTTCTATTGTTTCACCGTCTCTGTTATGGTGGCAGCAGCAGCGCTCAGTATCACCATGTGGTGCAGACACAGTGAAAAGTTAGCGAAGTTTAAGGTAAAAATATCAATCGAATTCGGGTAAACCCAAAAACAAATCAATTTTGCATTATTTTTTCCAAGAAGCATCAGCTATATGATTGAATTTTATCTATATTTTTACTGTGTTAGCACGCGTGCCATTCATCAATTGCTTACCGAATGCTTTGCATATCACGATATCGACGGCGGTGCTGCTGGATGCTGGTTGGGGTTATTCTAATGAGTATCCAACAAAACGCAAGGTAAACGATAGCTACCTAGCGCTGATTACTAGTGTGCTCTGCCGGGTTAAGGCTCAACAGCATTCCATAGGGATGATGCGGGCATGGAACGTTCTAAATATTGTTCGGTTGCACCTAGGAATTTAATTGGAATTTCAATGTTCCTAAAATTCTCTTGAGCTTGCTTTAGTCTATTAAGCAGCTGTAAACTTAGAATCGAAACTTTATTCGAAATTTTTAGAACTTGGGAAGCTGCCAATGCGCCAATTATAAAAAATGTAAGATGTGTTCGCCCTTTGGGCTTCAGTCTACACTATATAGAATTTGAGATATTTTTTTCTGTGAATTTAACAAATGTTTTCAGTTGGCATATTTTTCTGACAAATGGAAAAAAGGCTAAGGTTGTGCCAGTTTTAAAACCAGACAAAAAATCCTGCAGAAGCTTCCAGTTATCGTCCTATCAGCTTGCATTCATTCATCAGTAAACTTTTTGAGAAGGTCTGCCAATGAAAAGTTTGGATTCCGCCATGGACATTCAACCACTCATCAACTTTTACGTGTAACAAATTTACTAGTCTTGTTCTTCTAGACATGAAAAAGCATTCGAGTTATCTGTCAAATCGTACACTTCAGGTTAATCATCAGAACTCCAGATCTGAAAGACTTCCTGTAAGAGCTGGTGTTCCTCAAGGCAGCATTTTGGGCCCAATATTTTCACATCTGACTTACCTGAGTTACCTCAGGGATGTCAAAAATCTTTGTTTGCGGATGACACAGGCCTCTCCGCCAAATGACGAAGCTTGCGTGTCATCTGTAGTCGATTGCAAAAAAGTTTGGATATTTTTTCTTCATACTTGCAAAAATGGAAGATTTCTCCTAATGCTTCCAAAACTCATCTAATAATATTCCCACATAAACCAAAAGCTCTTTACTTGAAACCTTCAAGTAGACATGTTGTCACGATGAGAGGGGCTTCAATAAATTGGTCAAATGAAGTTGAGTATATCTAGCTCATGCTAGATAAGAATTTAACTTTCAAAAATCACATTGAGGGCATTCAAGCCAAATGTAACAAATATGTAAAATGTCTCTATCCCCTTATTAATAGAAAATCAAAACTTTGTCTTAAGAACATACTTTTGATATTCAAACAAATTTTCAGACCAGTCACGTTGTATGATGTACCAATATGGATTAGCTGTTGTAATACCATGAAGAGAAAGGAATCTTCGCTAACTTCAATTGAAAGCAAAATTAATGCGGAGAACAAAATTCCATACGTCCAGATTTCAACTGTCCCACGTTCTGGATATCGCTTGCAACAACATAATTAATTTAGTGATATTCAAAACAGTGAATAGCGGATAATTTAATCTCTATTGGAAATTCAGATCATCTTGTTAGTAGGTATAAGGGAGCGTGTACTGTGCCATGTGTGTGTACTTTTCCAGAGGGGAAGCAGGAGCGGTTATAATAAACAATCACAGTGGGATCTATTTGGCAGGGTACGCATAAACAAGCACCCGCCTAAAATAATGACGCTCTCGATAAATCAATAGATTTTCCACATTTCGCGACTGCAGGTGGCACCGGCACCACTTTTTCCGACCGCCGCGGCCCCCTGATGAGTTGAATCATTTGTCCGGGGCTGGTGTTTTCGAACGGAAATTGGTTCTTTACCTTGGGAAGATTATTGAGTGAGATGGTGGATGATGCGGGATGGAAATACTGTCGGTTTTCATTGCCATTCTGATCAAGTTGGTGACAAAATACAGAATCGGAAATTGGTAATGATGAGGAAAGTTTTTGGGACAGTGAGGTGCTTGACATATTCATGCATTTTCAAAATTGGATGACTAAAACGGTGTGAAAGATGTTGTTATTTAAACACTATTAATTATTAGCGACATAATGCCTTTCTTAGCCGAGCGGTTAGAGTCCGCGGCTATAAAGCAAAGCCATGCTGAAGGTGTCTGGGTTCGATTTCCGGTCGGTCCAGGATGTTTTCGTAATGAAAATTTCCTTGACTTCCCTGGGCATAGAGTATTATCGAACCTGCCACACGAAATACGAATGCGAGAATGGTAAGTTTGGCAAAGAAAGCTCTCAGTGGAAGTGCTCATAAGAACACTAAGCTGAGAAGCAGGCTCTGTCCCAGTTGGGACGTAATGCCAAGAAGAAGCATATAAGATGTCCGGTTCGTTCACCACCCTTAATTACATGAATTATGAGTGTCAAAATATTTTCGGGGAAATGGGATGTTCGGGGAACTGACGTTTAGAGAAGCGACATTCAGGGAAAAGTAGCACAACCGTTTGAATTATGATTTTTATGTTATGATATCATACATTTTTCTTTAAAAGTCAAGTTAACAAGATATAATCATAAACCAAAAATCATGTCACCTACCTCCCGTTACAGCAGATCACCAATCCATTGAATATTATCGCAATAATCGTTAGGAAAAACAGCGCCAATTTCTGAAGGTTATTCCAGTTTCACATCAGAGCAAACAGTACCGCAAAAACTCAATAGTAGTCCCTCGCTTGGTAGATCACTTTTAAACAGGTGTCACATTCCACTGTGGCCGCGTACGTCTCAATCGCCGTTCAACATTTATTCCATCCCATTGGTTTCGCTTCGCACTCTCGTAGCTAGAACCAATCGTTCTGGGCGGCAGATACCACACTGGACACAGCGTCTCGTATTATATTTCACTTGCTATATTTATTTGTTTATTCACTCGTTTCGTTATTGTTGTTGATACTAGAATTGCTCATTCACCACAGATCACCAAATTGCGGGCCCCCCTCTAAAGCTCTGAGCTCACTCGCACAAATTCTTCGCTTTCCGTTGGTTGTTTATTTATCAAACTGCGCGATTCCTCACAAAGTCAGCTTCGTCTCGCCGACTAAATCGAAGTCGATGAGCATCATTAGATGACGACGGTTCACACCTTTGTATTGTAACCAGAAAGCTAACCACGGTGTGGCTGGAACCGTTATTAACGGGAATAAGACCATCAAGTTTGAATCAACACTCGAGATACTTATCCTAGCATCCTCTTCTTCTTCTTCCTCTTGGCATTACGTCCTCACTTGAACGGAGCCTGCTTCTCAGCTTAGTGTTCTTATGAGCACTTCCACAGATATTAACTGAGAGCTTTCTTTGACAAAGTTGCCATTTTCGCATTTGTATATCGTGTGGTATCATCGTACCATACTATATGCCCAGGGAAGTCAAGGAAATTGCCATTTAGAAAAGATCCTGGATGGACCGACCGGAAATCGAACCCAGCCACCTTCAGTATGGCTTTGCTTCATGGCCACGGACTCTAAGCACTTGGTCAATAATGGCCCATCCTGGTATGTATCGAAGGAAAGGAAAGTAATTGTGATCTTAAGATTTTGTATCATTTTCAAAGGTTTGTCAGTTAATAGCAGCTTTTAAATATATAGTATTTATGGGAGCATCTTCTCTGAAAATGTGACATAATTTAATCAACGGAAATATAAAACACCATAGTTAAATATTATGTCAGTTAAATATTACGGCAGTAAAGAATTTTTTAAAATAAATTGATAAAACTTTTGTTTGTTCTATCGTTAACAAACCCATCTGCGTGGTGAATGCAATTTTTGTCCTACAAAATTTGGGGTCTGGATCTAAGAAAAACTAAATTCAAGACATTTTCTCAGTAAATATGGAAACTTTTTGTGTAAGTGAAAGCTTTATTAGATTTTAGTTTTTGATCTGATTCCATAGTTTTAAACGGCGGTAAGTCATTTGGCATAAAGTCGTTTGGCATAACGGTCGTTTGTCATAATGGTCGTTTGGCATAATGGTCGTTTGGCATAATAGTCGTTTGTCGTAGTTCTGAAACCAAGAATTTCTTAAGATGAGATTCGTTTTTACGTTTCTTTTGAATCTTTCTGATGACATCAGGCTTGTTGTGGAGTCAATAATTGACAAAAATTGATACAAAATGTCACTTTATTCTACAATCATATGCTCTTGAATAAACTAAAGCATATAAGGAAAGTTATTGTCAATAATATTTTATAATTTATGCAGAAATTACCTTTCTTTCAAATATTAATTCTTATTTTAAGTTCTGCTATTGGAATATTTTTTTGCACTGAAGATTTTGATAGATTTAGCACTAATTTACCCTAATCAAACATTTGATTTTTTTATAGGCATAAAAACTGTTGATTTGAAATTTAAACAAATTTCACCTTCTTTTATACATAGTCATAGCCTATGTTCCCAACTGACAAAATGGCAGCAATTGATAACATTGATCTGCTCAAGTTATCAGCGAAAAGAGAAATCGATTACTGGAGTTACTTTGATGGGTTGTGCTACTTTTCCCGTAATGTCGGTTCCCCGAATGTCGTTACCTCGAACGCCAGTATCCCGAATACCAGTTCCCAGAATATCCCGCTTCAACAAAAAGTCTACTTCCCCGAAAAGTTTGTGGCACTCATACTTGTCGTAACTTTAAACATTTCAGGGTGGTGAACGAACTGGCCATCTGATATGCACCCTTCTTTATATAATTGGCGGTTCTTTCGAGTTTTACCGTCCTCAATATTTTTGCCAACATGTGTATAGCCAAGAATGACAGAATACCTGCTTCTTTTGATTGCTTATCGTTCTTGCTCGTTCACCTTCCAGCCACTAAAGACTATTATAGCACCTTTTTAAACTGCATCACTTTTCGGGGAAACGAGTCATTCTAGGAACTAGCATTCGGGGAACCGACATTCAGAGAAACGACATTCGGGGAAGAGTAGGACAATAGCTATGATTCTTTACGCAATTTTTGATGTCTTTTCGTTTTATTATGCCGCAATAGTTTTTGGCGTTCAATCTTCTATCATAAATTTTGCCTTCTTCTAAAAATTAACTGTTCTTTATATTTATACTGTTTTAAATTTTATTATTTAGTCAAGCTATATGTTCACCATTTATATATTTCGCACTTCTTGCAAGATGTGCTGTTAGAATAATAATTACTTTAGAACCTGTAAACATTCAACATATTTTTTTGCAAACACAAGATCTCCTTTCAAGATATGCTGGAAAAATATTAATTCAATCACAAATTTTCCCTCCTTTTGATAATAGACAATGTTTTTGATGTACACTTTCAAAATTAAAATTTATATTGAATCGTTCAAAAGTTTTGCCACTTATATTTTTTTTTTCAAAAATGTGTTGTTCATTTGAGTTATGTTGTGAGAAGATATTTAGTGTTAGAGCCTTAAACATTTTAATCAAAAAATAATCTGCTCTTTTATATAGGCTATTTTTGCACTATGCTGCAATAATAGATCTCTGGATAAGAGCTTTTAATATTTTCCAAATAATTTTTTCCTACTTCTACCAAGTATTTTTCATCAAGTATTACGTACAAACTGGGACAGAGCTTGATCTGCAGCAAAATATGTGCGTCCCTTTATTAACCCCTCTACCGGCAGCTTCAATTTTTACTGCTAAACAAATTTTCAAATCGCGATAACTTTTTTGTTTCTCGATATTTTTGAACCATTTTTTCACAAGATTTCAAAAAACTCTTCTAGTTTAGGAATCCGTGTCGATATTAACCATTGTTGATCTAGTTTTTAAGATATTCCGATGTTCCTTGGGGGACCGACATTCTCCATACAAAATGATATTGGCGGCCATTTTGTATTTGGTCAATTTATCAAAAAAATAAAACATGTACTATACAATGCCAGGTAATAAGGAGCTACTCTGAAAAAATCATACAAATCGGTTCAGTATTCTTGGAGAAATCTGAAAATTACGATATGAGGTTTTTAAGAGTTTTCAAGATCTTTATTTGTCCAGTGTGGTACCAGAAACATAAATGCTCATTACTCAAAGACGGCTGCACCAAATTGCTTCATTTTTTCACAACATACTCGCATTAATGTATCATTCCGAGAAGTGAATATCCGAATACGATAAAAAATATGTAGCCTGAGATATTGACGTGGGTTATGGTCAACGCGTCGGTCCCCCAAGGAATGTTGGAATATATCCGGATCAGATGACCAATGATCAATTTTGACACAGATTCTAAAACTAGAAGAGTTTTTTGAGAACTTGTGAAAAAATGGTGCAAAAATATCTAGAAACAAAAAAGTTATCGCGATATGAATATTTTTTTGACGGTTAAAAATGAAGCTGCCGGTAGAGGGGTTAATAACTGCGAACTTTCTTTGCCAATTTACTATTTTCAATTATCTATATCGCAACAACTCAACGATACTTTATGTTCTGGGATGTGAAGAAAATTATTATTCCAAAAAGATCTTCCACCAGACCCGTCACGAGTTTTATTTGGTTATGCTCTCTAATGTCACTACAATTTTTGACATTCATAGCTTGGATTATCTCTGAACGACCACCACGCTTATTGAGAAACTACGAAAAAAATTTGCTATGGGCTCAGTGGTGTTGATCTCGGTGAAAGATACGAAAATGCCGATATTCATTCAAACTCAATCATTATGCCAAACGACCATTATGTCAAACGGCCATTATGCCAAACGACTTTATGCCAAAAGGCTTTATGCCAAACGACCTTATGCCAAACGGGGTACGATCGTTTTGAACATAACGTTCAGGTAAATTTTTACTTGTTGTTATGCAAAAAATCTTATCAATCTTGCTCGAAAAACTTTGGTATTTGGTATGATAACTTATCAAAACATATTTCAAACTCGTGGAAAATATGCTGTTAGTAACAATTTGGTTTAATTGACACATGTTTTTCTAACAGGTTTTAAGTTTATTCCAATATTCATGTATGAAAAAAGGTTGAGATTTGTTCGTTTTTTCATTGACAAAGTTAGGTTTAGGTCGTAAAAAGAATCGGTCGATAAAAAAATCAGAATTATAATTGTTGTTTTTTTTTTTTTTGAAAAAAGCATCGTTTAGATGTGGAAGTACTGATCCGAGAAATTCAGCAAAGTTGACGCATGGGTTGCGAACTTTCCAAAATGGCCGTTCAAGTTTCCATATGTTGGTAATAGAAGGCAGCATTGCTCGATTTATCAAAAGAGCCAATTATTTGGGAGTATGATATGCAAATACCAATAAATTTAAAATATAACAACACCGAATGTTCACCAAAGCTGAAGAAAGTGTTGCATGCCATACAGTCGGCCGGAGCACAAATGTTCATGTGGCTGGCAACACTGTTTAAGAAGAATAAAGAAAAGATCAAAACCACAAAACTTGAGCGAAATACTCTTCAACTGTAATCCAGTTTTTCATGAAGGGTTCAAAATTTGGTCGTAGCTGGCAACACTACTCAAGTGAAATTGCGCCACTAGTGTGCATGAGACATTTGCTTTGCGGATAAATCAGAATCCTGGCCACTTAGAAGGATGGCGTCTTCGGCAAAGTTCTTCAGTAGCTCGAAGACTATCATTATTCTAGCCAAGAGATTCGATATTTTGCCACCAGGCGGCGCTAGTGAGCATGAAACTTTTGTTTTGCGGATAGTTTAGTTACTGACCACTTAGAAATTAAGCACCTTCGGCAAAGTTGATCAGTAGGTCAAGGGCGATTATTATTCTAGTCAAAAGAATGGAGGGTTTTACATGAAGTGACGCTAGTGAATATGAAACTTTTGTTTTGCATATATTTTAGGATTTTTACTACTTAGAAAGATGACGTCTTCGGCAAAGTTATCCAGTAGCTCATGGGCTACCATTATTTTAGTCAAGAGATTTGAGTTTTTGCCACCAGGTGCCGCTAGTGAGCATGAAACTTTTGTATTGCGGATATCTCAGGATTTTGACCACTTAGAAACATGGCGTCTTGGGCAAAAGTGAGCTACTCAACAAGTTTGCCGAAGACGCTATATATCTAAGTGGTCAGTATCCTGAGATATCCGCAAAACAAAAGTTCCTTGCTCACTAGCGCTGCATGTTGACAATATTTTGAATCACATAGCTTTTAGAAAGATTGCGTTTCAACTACTGGACAACTTTGCCGAAGACGCCATATTTCTAAGTGGTCATGATCCTGAAATAACCGCAAAACAAAAGTTTCATGCTCACTAGCGCTGCCTACTGGCTTAATTTTGAACCTCATAACTTTTATAATGATGTAGCACAGCGCTTGACCTACTGAACAACATTGCCGGAAGCGCTATCTAACTAAGTGGCCAGGATCCTAAGATGACTGCAAAACAAAAGTTTCATGATCACTAGTGGCAAAATTTTGAATCTTATAGCTTTTATAATAATAATCCTTGAGCACAAAATTTCGATGCTCACTAGCGCTGCCTGGTGGCAAAATTCCGCATTTCAATGACCACCTCATGTTAGCCCTTAATCTACTGAACAATTTTGCTAAACAATTTTGCTCTATATTGAATACTTTTTCAGATATTGATCATTTATAAAAACGGTCGTTAATCTGAATTTCGGTTGGAAAAAGAACCGTCGAAAAAAGAGGTCATTACGTCATTTTAGTTTCACATCATTCGCGTCATGATTATTGCGTGTCATAAATATATAAAACAACGTCAATTGACCAATCACATCATTTCATTCGTGTTATTTCAACAACTTTAATGTAATCTTACACAATATTCCGACCGGACCAATGTGCATCGAAAATAACATGAACTAACTTTTTTTTTCTACTGTGCACAAAGCAAAAGAAAATCGTAATGCTTTCAATGCTCATAATACCTCTATTTTTTGATAATTTAGAAAAGTATTGTATTCTGTCAGAAATGAAAAATTTTGTGTGAAAACTGCAAATGTATAGAAAAAGTAGATTTAATCATTATTAGGTCTTGCAATAGGGTCCTAAAGCCCTGTCCTGATTTTAGTGCCAAACGCTTAAGTTTAGACCAAAAACACATGTTTACTCAATTTTCTAATGTTTTCCGTTGGTTTAAGCCCAAAAAACATTTGTTTAGATTTTGTCACATCCTTTGGCTTAAACTCAAATTTTGTGTGTATTTTGTTTTCCGTGTCGCTTACGAAATGTCAGATACGAACAACCCCAGTGGTCGAACTAAAACCCCTGTGATGTTTTTGCCGACTAAGCGAACGTCAAACATGATCAAAAGTGTCAAGGTTCATTTATGGACCAAATTTTTAAATTAAAGTTTAAACATGATATAGCCATTATTTGAGCGGGAAAAATTGCTAAAGTAGTAACAGTAACATGCTTTTTCGTGTTATTAAATAAAAACAAGATTTCATTAAAAATTGTAGTACCCAATTTGAACCAAATTTAAGCCTTCATGAAAGGTGAAGTCCAATTTCGCAGGTTTGGTAGATTATATCACTAAAAAGTATGAAAAACTGTATTTTAAATCTCATGAAAAAATATGAACTCAGCGTTCTACACAACTTTGACGACCTGTAACACAAAATCGTGACGTACAGGAACATTTCTGAGGATGGCATCAGATTCAGAAGATCAAAATTTACCAGAAACAACTAATTTGATTCTTGAGCCACACAAAAATGTTGTTTCTGTCACGCTGTGTTATGCGAATTTCGAGCAATTCAACCAAATGTTGACTATTTGTAATTAACAATACGATTTATTTCACTCAACTTGATCCAAGACGAAATTGCAACAACACTTTCGCGTCCCTATTTTGAATGTTTTGTAAGCTTGTAATATTTGAATGATTAAAAATATAATTAAAACTAGCTAACAAGACATTAGGGCAACTTCACCTGTGGTCCAAGTCATCAGTTGGTTTCAAATTTTTGGACCATGTTGGAAAATTGGAGCTTGCACCGAGTTCCAGTTATTTGTTTCTATTTCGTTGGAAATTTTATTTTTTTGACACATGTTTGTTTGTTTACCAGTGCGGGTTTTTCTCGCTGAAACAACCGCCGTCTTTAGTTCCTATTCATTTGAGGTAAGTAAACCCAGGAACGATATTCCGTCGCTGCTGGTTTTTAAACAATATTTATTCCTCTTCCAGCAATTTCACTAGCAATTCCTTCGAGGAATCCTCCAGGAATTCATACAGGGACACCTCCAGGAATCATCAGCTTATTTTCCGGGGAATCCTTTAGGAATTCTTGCAAGAATTCGTACATGGATTCTACCACGAATTTCTACGGGAATACATCTGAAGTTTGCTCCCTCAACAAAGACCTCCTACAGAAATCTCCAGAAGTGTTTCCAAAAATTCTATCAATGTTCATTCGATGTGCCTACACTCAAAAAAATAATGGAAATTACTGTGGACGTAATTCATAGTATAACTGAATGGCACATGATGAAAATGATAAAACGACACAAAAATGTGTCCTTGAAGATGTATTGAACAAAATATGTAATTTTGCACGTTCAAGGACGCGAAAACGATATCACTATGATCGGCATTTCCCGAATCAGACGCTATGGTATTTGAAATGTGACATAAATTCACGTCATTCGGTTCGCTTCTTTTATGTGCATCCAAAAGACGTAAATTCACACGATTTTTTCGGAGTGTGAAGCAGGATTTCCACCAGGAATTCCTCCTTGGACGTCTTCCAGGAATTTCTCAGGATTCTTCAAGGGGTTTCTAATAGCAATTCCGATGGAGATTTCGTCGAGGATTATCTCCGAGGATTATCTGCAAAAAAAAAAACATTCGGCGATTTTTTCAGAAGATTTCCTTCATGTTTTTCTCTGGGGATTTACACCTGGAACTTCTCCGGAGATTTCCTCCAGGAATTCCTCCGGCGATTTTCTCCAGCAATTCCTCTGGGCATTTTCTACAGGAATTTCATCCAAGAATTTCCTCCAGAGACTTCCTCAGAAGATCTCCCCCAGGGAATCCTTCGTCCAAGATTTCCTCTGATGATTTTTTCAATGATTTTCTCCGTGGTTTTCGCCCTAGAACTCTTCCCAGAATTCATTCGAGGATTTCCTCAAGAAATTTTGTTCGAAGAACTCCTCCAGAGGTTTACCCCCAGAAAACCTTTCGGGGTTTCTTCGAGAATTTCATTCGTCCAGAAATTCCCCTGGAGATTTCGACCAGAAAATTCTTTCGGGGATTTTCTCCAGGAAATTCTCCGAGAATTTTCTCCACAAATTCCTTCGGGAATGTATTCAGAGAATTCATCCGAAGTTTTCCTCCAGGAATTTCGTGGGGGATTTTCACCAGGAATTCTTCCGGCGATTTCAGGGATTTCTCCGGAGATATCCTCAAGAACTCCTCCGGCGATTTTCTTCAAGAATTCTTCCGGGAATTTCATTTCATCCCAGGATTCCTTTGGCATTTCCTCCGGGAATTCCTCCGAGGATTTCCTCCAGGAATTCTTCCGGGGATTTCCTTCGCTAATTTTAAGGATTTCTCCGAAAATATCCCCGAAGATATCTCCTCCAAGAATTGTTACCAGGAATTTAGCAGGGGAATTCCAATAGCAATACCTCCTGGAATTTTGTTCAGAATTTACTCTGGGGATTTCGTCAAGAATAAATCCGGGGATTTATTCCAGGAAATGCGCCGGGTATTTCATTATGAAATTCCTCTGAGAATTTCCCCAGAAATTCCTGAGAGGATTTTTTAGAGAATTTCTCTGGAGATCTCCTCCAAGGATTTCCTCCGAGAATTTCCTATACAAATTCTACGTAGATTTACTCCAGGAATTCCTTCGGGGATTTAATTAAGAAAATCCCCCAGTGATTTTCTCCAGAAATTCCTTCCAGGTTTTTGTTTTTTGAGAATGTATCGGAAGATTTCTTCCAGGAATTTCTTCGGGGGCTTCCTCCAGGGATCCCTCCGGGAATATTCCCCAAGCACTCCTCTGGGGATATTCTCCACGAATTTGTCAGGAAAATTCCAATAGGAATTTCTAAGCAGATTTAGTCCAAGAATTTCTCTGGGGATTTCATCTAGGATTATCTATGGAGATTTTGTTAAGAAATTCCTCCGGGGATTTTCTCCAGAAATTTATCGAAGGATTCTCTAAGAATTTGCACCAGGAATTTCTCCGAAGATTTCCTCCAGGCATTTCCCGTGGATATTTTCCAGGATTTTTTCGATGAGTTCCTTTAGGAATTGCTCTGGGGATTTCCTCCAGGAATTACACCGGGAATTTTTACAGAAATTGATCTGGAGGTTTCCTCCAGGAATGCCACCGGGGATTATTCTCAGGACAAGTTTTTTCCTCCAGCGATTTGCTATTCTGCTTCCTCCGGGGATTTCCCCAATGAATTCCCCCCGGGTTTTCTCCAGAAGGAGGATTTTCTTTCGGGGATTTCGTCAAGGAATTATTTTGAGGATTTCCTTCAGGGATTCCCCCGGATATTTCCTCCAGATTTTCCTGCTGAGATACCTTCCAGGAATTCTTCCGAGAATTATCTCCAGGATTTTCTCAAGTGATTCCTCTGGAGATATCAAGGGTTTATCCGGGGATATCCCAAATCCCAATCCCATTCCAATTTCCATTTACTCCGGGGATTTCATGCAGGACTTTCTCCTGGGATTTCAAGGATTTTTCCGGAGATATCCGCAAGAACTCCTCAAGAGGTTTCCAACAGCAATGCTTTAGAAGATTTCGTCCAGGAATTTCTCCTGAAATTTTATTAGGAAAATTCTTCGGCATTTCCTACAGGAATTCTTTCGGGGATTTCCTCTGGGGATTACAAGGATTTCTCCAAGAACTCCCCCGAACATTTTCTCCAGGAGTTTTTCAGAGGAATTTCAGTAGCAATATCTCCTGGGATTTCGTTTAGGACTCTGCCTCCTTTGGAGCTCCGCCGCAAATGCCTCAAAATACCTCCAAGAATTTCTTTGTTCTTCATTCAGGTTCCTTCGGGAATACCTTAGGAGCTCCACCGATAATTCCTCCGAAGTTCCCTCCAAAATTCAACCGGAGTTTCTACCGTAATTTTTACAGAGTTCCTCCAATAATGTTGCCGTACTGTTTTCAGGAATTTCGCTGCGAATTGCTCCAAGAATCCCGCTGGCAGTTCCACCAGGAATTCTACCGGAGTTCATCCAGGAATCTCTGGCAAGTGTTCCTCCTGGAATGCTCCTAGGATTCATCCAGGATCCCCTCGGGAGTTGTCCAGGAATTCTTCCGAGAGTTCCTCCATAAATTCCATTTTTATACATCTATTTAACATACTGCCTTTATCAGTTGATCAACTACTGGAACACGACGGCATCATTTAGTGCAAGGGAGCAATTTTTTGTGAAAACATAATTATTTTCATGACTTTCTGATAGCATGGCATAGCAAAGACTGGCTTTACATGTCAGTGTTTTCCGCTCCGTGGTTGATCGGAACTGGTAAGAATTGCACTTCGATCCAAATGAATAAGGGATGGGACTTTCTGCTTATTCTTGAAGTGCACAATGTAGCAGATGGCGTATTGAACAATAAGAGCGCCGGCCAAGTCCTTACAGCCAGTTGAGATGGGAAAAAGAATGCTAGTGTGAAATGATTGTTGCTTCTGGAGACCGAGAATACCTCTGCATCTCCACAATTATCACGGAAAGCGTATTGATTAGTGATGAAGGAAAATATCTAGGATCCAAGGGTAAGAAGAAGAAATACGACTCCTGCTTAAAACTATTTTTGCATTTTTGTTTCGCGATGAAAAGTTATGGGTAGAAGGTGGGTAGAAAATTACGTCAACATTCATAATGTCGAACTTTTCAACATCTTTTTAGTAATGACGAGAAGAGAAAGGTTTGTGTATATTAAAATTATATAAAACAGGAACAAGAGTTTATGCCGACACTTGTAGTGACAAACCATCCATAGTTTCTTTTTGAATAACATACAACGCAACTACGATAGAAATGTGATAATATAAACATGGAAAGATCTCACCAGTTGGTAATCCATCCACACTTGCACAACGCGAACCGGACGAGATCCTGGCGTCCCGCAAAAAAATTGTCGTGCTCGGACTTTCCAAAGCACTGAATTATTTATATGGAATTTTGATAGTATAAAAAGCTAAACAGTAGATAATCAACTAAATTTAGAGACGATCTATCCACCAAAAAAAAATATACGTTTTATTCCAAAATCCAATCTACTGATACATTACGACCATTGATACCAGCATCCTTGTCAAAAATTAAGGGTTAAAATTTAAGATATTTAATTCGAAACTTAATTGAAATACTGTAGAAGGTAGGTCAAAACATTCTGATCAATACAGATTTGCTTTCTTCCGATGAAATATCGTCATCATATTCATATATTTTGAACGCCGAGGTCACATCTTAAAGATATTCGAATTTTCATTAGTATAATTATTTGATTTACCCTTAAATTTAGCACATGGGAATTACGATACATGGGTCAATTTACACTACCCATCATAAGGATGGAATCGCGTATTGCAACACAAAATAAATATAATCTCGTGATTCTGAGATGCTAGATCAATGTATTTTTGACATAATTTTTAAAAATACGTCTTTAATCCTCTGCAATTATCTATTTTTGTTGATAAATCACTTTATTGATATTGCAACGATCTCATACTTTTGGTGGGTTATGTATCAATTATGGCAATATTGGGAAAAAAACAGAGATTAATTGTGTTGTTTCACTAAAATGTAACGGCTGATATTCCAATGATGATCCAAACTACTTTATTTTGCTGATATCTATTTATGCCTTGATGAGAATATTCGTGCAATACGTTTCAAAACATATACCTTTTGAAATATTATCGCACGCATATGTCACCTTCTTAGCAGTTTGATAAAGGACACCCGTACCGAAATGTATATTTTTGTCCGGTGAAGCTACTTCCACCGATGGATATATGTTACTTAGTGAGAGTAAATGAACTCAATTAGCTGATGAGTATCAGCTTGCTTTCCTCCATCAGTTAACTTTTTGATAAGGTCATTTTGAGCAGAATGATGGTCCACATCAACGAAAATTCAATTTTTGCCAATGAACCGTTCGCATTTGACATGTTCATTTGACCACTCATCAACCTTTACGTTAAACAAATTTTGATTCGTTCCAACAAGCCTGAAGGCTATTCTACTGGTCTTGCTCTTCTAGACATAGGAAAAGCATTCGACCGTGTTTGGCATGAAAACATGGTTACAAAATTAATAAAAAAAACTTTAATTTTCCAACATACATTGTTGGAAGAAGAAGATATATCCTAATGCTTCCAAAACTCAACTTAAAATATTCCTACATAAAGCATATTTTCACGGTGAGAGGGGTTCCAATAAATTGGTCATATGAAGTTAAGTATGTAGGGCTCATGCTAGATAAAAATTGAACTTTCAAGTCAAACGTAACAAATATGTAAAATGTCTCTATCCACTTATTAAGGTGAAGATAAATCGAAGCCAAACTTGTAATTTTCAAGAGCACGGATCTGGAGAACTAAACATCCATTTAAGCTGAAAACTTAATCGATTGGTCACTAGCTGGTGGTGACCAATCGGTTAGGCTTTCAGCTCATATGGATGTTAGGTTCTCCAGATCCGTGCTCTTGAAAATTTGAACTTTGGCTTCGATTCACCTTCACCTTAATAGAAAATCAAAACTTTGTCTTAAGAACAAGCTTTTGATTTTCAAACAATTTTTCCGGTCGGCAATGTTGTATACTAAACCAATATGGACTAGCTATTGTAATAACAGGAAGAAATCTCTGCAGAGAATTCTCAATAAAATTTAGAAAATGATTCTGAAGCTGTCTCCCTGGTTTCGTGTCAATCTGTTATTGTCACGATAATTACGTTATGTATCTAGGTTGAGTTAGGTTAAGTTAATCGTAAGCGTTTTAGTTTCTCATATAAACAGGTGAAACCATCGCACCTGTAGTAATGTAGAAGCGCTACGGAGACTCTATGATTTAAATAAAGTTATTGTCAAGTTAACACAATATTTCTGGAAAATGTTAGAATCAATCACTTCATAACATATTAGTTTTGCATTATCGATTGCACCAGATGACACTTGAGTTCATTATGTGAGAATAGTTGATGGTCCATAATTGGTACACTTTTGTGGCGAATGCTAGGAACACCATTACCATAATTGGTACAAAAACAATGATTTTCAAAACAAATTTTTAGAAACCTTACGCCAAATGATTCCTAACACTATTTATTTCGTCTGTGTCACAAGGTTTCATACTAGTTATAAACATCAACAAGTCATGTTCATGTTTTAGTAGCGCGTCTTAAAACTTATACGTATTCAGACTGTTGGCATATTGCATCCATAATAGGTACACCTACCCTACGTAACGAAATTCCTTCAAATTCACATGGAATCACATATCATCTTATTAACATCTTTTGAATGTTGAATATGAACCTGGTAGATACTTGATTCGTTCATGAGTGCGAGTGAATGATGCGTCGTACGAGATTTTTTTCAAACATTGCAATATTCGTTGAATATGTCACAAAATCTTCAAATCACGATAACTTCCAATTTCCTCGATGAAACTTTTTCAAACTCACTAATAGGATGCCAGGATACCATATCTTTCGAGTGATCGTTACCGAACTGATGATCATGTTATTCCGTTAATAACGGTTTCAGTCACACCGTGCAATCTAAACGCGCGATTTCACTTACAAGCACCAAACGTCACTGCTTCAGTAATAAATTCACTCCCAAAAGGTCACCAAAAACGCATTAATCCAACTGCTTCCAACGGGACAACAGGAACCGGGTCACTCCAAACCATTTCACATTCCGCGAGCAAAAAATAACAGTGATTTACAGCACTGCGCTCTAGGTGAAGGCCTCCAGCAGACACTGACCTAAACACCCAAAATCACTAAGAATAGTCCTATGGAGAACGCGGCGCGCCGCGGTTTCACTTCCGAGAGGTCCTTCGGACGACAGGCGACCAATCCGGATGAAGGTTCGAATCGAACTGTACTCCGCTGCAGCTAACCAAGCGGTGGCGAACATCCACTTTGTAGTGTTTACCTTAGGGTACTGTGCGGTGGCAACTCAACAATAGTACCCACCAGTCTACCGCGCGGTTGAATCTCGGTTTCCAGCTGCTTCTCGCTCCAGCTCCGGGAACGGTCTGTGCGAGAGCCCTTTATCAGTGCGCTTCATCAAATGTGACAGCCTCCTGCTTCTATTAGTGTAATGAGATGTTATTATGCTGGCAGATGTAGATGAAGATAGCGAGTTTTGGCGGGATTTTTATGCACATGCGTAGTGGGTGGTTCGTTGACTGGAAAGACCATGCTGCTAGTCGGCTTTAGCCGACGGAATCGTACGAATGGAATCAGGTGCCGAAGATTTGGCCAGAGGTTGGGCGTCAGTTCGTCATATGGACTGGTTCTTATTATTACAGCTTCTGCAGTACATAGTTCCAATCGCATATGGAGGATTCATTAGTTACGTTACACTAAATTTTCGAATTTCTGACTTCACTCACGTCATTTTACGGTTTTTTTTTCTACATTCAGAGAAAGTTAGATTGTGGTTTTTGAATGGATCATCGTCAATAAACATGGGTGTATCCAGGATTTCCGCCAGCTCCCCCTAGTGACCTTGAAGATTCAGTCATGAATCATACACAACATCTGCACCTTTTTTGCATGAAACGTGAAACTATGAACACACCCAACCTCCAGAGTAGAGCAAAGTAGAACCAAAACATGTCTTGCGTTAATTTGTTGAGCTTCACGGTGTGTTTCGTAGAACAACTTTATTACAAAAAAATAGGTAAGTCTGAAACTTCGCCACAATAAAGTCTAGGTCTCTCGCGTTCATTTGCTGCCAAAACCAAAATAATCGGTCGGGGGGTCTAGAGTATTTTTTTTTTTTGATTTTGAGTGACTTGCAAATATGTTTGTATTTGCGTATCTATGTGTTTATGTACATTAGGGCCATTTAAAATTTGAAAATGTTTGAGAATCCAATATCCCATATGTTTCTTACCATCCTTACTATAAAAATAGTGTTCTGTGAAATTTTCAGCTTTCTAGGTGGTGATTTAAAGGTGGCCCAAAGATAATGTAGGTTTATATGGAAATTACTATGAAGAAATTTTGAGATTTGTTCCAAACACGTTTGTACTGTAATGTAAGTACAAACTTATTATCCCATTGTAAAAACTCAATCTTCAAACCATAATAAAAAATTTGCTGAAGAGAGAAATTCAATCCGACGGATAGCAGAAGAAATATTCATGAGTTTGATTGCTATTACGGTTAACTCTCCCTTACTCGATATTCTGTATCTCGATATCGAGTTAGAGAACCATATTAAAAGTTGGTTTTCATGGCTAACTCGATGGTCCCTTGGATGGCAGTTGCACTGGTTTTGTGTTCTGTAACTCGATACCCCTCTAACTCGATGGTCCCTTCAATATCGAGTAAGGGAGAGATGACTGTATTTAGCTTAATGTGGGATTATAGCCCTGCAAACATGTACACAAATCCCAAACCCATTTTAGCCTCATGATGTTAGTTTCTTATCTTTTCATAAACACTGTGCCATTAAGAAAATAACTTAAAAACTATAAGATTTGAAGCTTTTTAAATACCGTTTTGATTCATATTACGGACAGCTTTTAATTCCGGACACTCTTCTTTGTATGAGAAACATTTCACACGAAATGTTTCAATTTTTGCCGTTCAAAAGTTCGCATTTTCGAAGCTTGTTTTAATAAACATTTTACATGAATATCCATGAAAATTTACAATGCTCAACTGAGTAGACGTCTGTTTAGTGGTTTGACGATTTCGATCGATCATTTGACTTATCTATTTATGATTTTCATGAGCTGTCCGGAATTGGAATCAAAGTGTCCGGAAATCAAGGCAAAAGTAAGGAAGCGTCCGGAATAAGAATCATGGGAAGTCTACACATTTTCATTTATTTAAAATTATTCATGTTGCGGAATCAAAATCTTGACCCACCATTCGAAAGCTAAGGGCTTTTATGGCTCGATGACGCTGAGGAATCATACAAACTGATATATTTTACATGCTTTTTAATGAGTAACGCTTCACTGGGGCCTTAAGTGTCCGTAATATGAATCAAAACGGTACCATCCAAAATAGCATATTTTTCAGCACCAAGAGGCAAGTATGTTACAAGGTTTACCACATGCGGAGCTCTCTACCAGTGAATTCGAATAACTGAAATTGTTTTATTTGAAAGGCGGATGAGTCACTTTTGTAGCTACGAGTAAAAAGAGAAATCTCGCATAATTAATGACCTCGTCCTAAAAGCCATAGGTGTGTAGCTTGTTATTACTGAGCAAACGAAAGGATTTACCGTCAAGTCATTGATCGCCGTGCGGCCTCCATTCAGCGTGCACATATACAGATTCCTACAGAATATTCATACAGATTTCACAAATTATTGTTTTGTTGGCAAAATAAGATAAAACTGATGAAATTATGTAGCTCTAGTCGCAATGAATTTTAAAAAACTTAGTATAGGTAGCCAAAACCATGTGAATTCTTTTCAATAATGAGTCAAACCTCGAATTTTCAAGAGCACAAGTCTAGAGAAGCAGACAACCGGTAACTCACTGTTCACTCGCTGGTGGCGACCAATCAATAAAATGTTAAACGCAAAAGGTTGTCAGGTTCTCTAGATTTGTGCTCTTGAAAATTCGAGGTTTGACTTCGATGCATCTTCACCTTAGGACGAGACCATAAGTTTTGCGAGAAATATTCCCTAATAACTTCTCACATCATTATGACCAATTTAATTATGCTTATTACAGCTCTTCTGACCAAGAACAATTTTACCTTCCATGCCAAGGTGTTCAAATGGTTTGATCTTGCAGTTTGTCCCGTATCTCCATACGTTCAACGCAATGTTCGTCGGTACAAAAACACATAGGGAGCCGGATCCTATTCTTGGTACTTTTGATTCACTTCGGCAGTGGGGTTTTTTGAAATCTACTGAGCTCATATTTGGCCACAATATGCATCGCGTTCGAGTGCTTCTCATTGCAAAGTTTCAGACAATTCAGCCGAGAAAAACCCTCATGCCAAAGTGAATCTTGGAAGAGCACAGGTAGCTCTGCACCCTATCCATAAATACTTCACACAAAATAAAAAAAAATGTTCTAGACCCCCCGACCGATTTTTTTGATTTTGGTCTCAAATGAAAGAGCAAAGTCTAATTGTTTTTAGTTCGAAATTTCAGACTTACCTATTTTTTATAATAAAGTTCCTGCACAAAGACACCGTGAGCTTCACCTTGAGTTTGATTGGCCGCCTGCGGTTTCTACTCCAGTATCGCCAGATCAGCTGCACTTACACAAGAAACCAACCAGATAACTGCTTAGGACTAACAGACAGCCTCAGTGTATAAGTTCTGGCGCCTGCAATGTCAGAATGCAGATCAATGAGAGGAAGGAATAGGAGTTGATGATGCATTTGACGGATTTCACGCCAACTCGACAAAGGGATTGGCAGCATTCAATGAAACTTTCGTAATTTTTTTTTTTCAAAATGGATCTAGGAAAGGGTCAAAGTTTTTTTTACTTTTTTATAAACCCGTATAACTCAAAAACGGTAAGACCAACAAAAAAGTGTTGTATGGGGGACTGTCGTGAAATTTCCTGAAGTTTTAGAAAAAAATATTGAAAAAAAAAACATTTCTAACACTGAAAAAAAAAAATGATTCAAAACTTTAAAGTCGATTTAAAAAAAACGGCCATTTCAGATTTTGATCATCCTTAAGCAAACATTTTCGTAATTAAATTTACTAAAAGTCGTCCATACATTGCAAATTGGGCATATTTAATGGAAAAAAGTTTTTGTAACAACGAATAATTCCCAAGCAACGATACTTGACCCATGACACAGTAGCAGTTCAGCTATTTATTTCAAAATTGATAAATTTTGTTAAACAAAAAATAAATTTCTCAAAAGTTATTTTTATGTCCTTCCAGCTTATGTAATTTCACGAAAATACATGGATTGGAAGCAGAGTGACACTTTTTTGCCACATCCCACGGCAAAGGCCTATGTGACGCTATTGATGGCACTCTCAAGCGAATGATAAAAAGAGCAATTCTTGCAAAAGACTATGGAAACACAATCGCAACTCCGCGAGAACTTTTCTACTGGACAGTGAAACAAACTAATAAATGTATCACCAAATTAAATTTCTGTTATGTATCTAATGAACAATATGTTAAAATGTCAGAGGAATTGGTGGAATTGCTTGATAAGGTTAAAACTGTCCTTGGTACCTAAAAATATCATTGTTTTATGCCTATTAGTGATACACAAATTGCAGCCAAACGGTATACCAATTCAGATGATGAACCAAACATATTCAATTTATTTAGTGAAGCCCAAAAAATAATGTAAATATTTATGTGCAGATACTACGTTTTAGGATACATAGCAATGATAAAAATTATTATGCATGATAATAAAACAAACCACGACTTTTTTTCATTAGCATAATATTGACCCTTTTTAGACACCTATTTAGATTGGCTTTGACCAAATAAGAAATGAAATATTATCGTGATATCTCTCCAACCCATCGGATTGTTAGACGGAGTTCATTTTTCATAAGCGGTTTGGTGCGAGATCAATTGTATCTAATTAAAAAAAACTTTGTATATTTCCGTTTTTTTTTTTTCTTTTAGCCACTCCCAATAAAACAAATATAATCTATTTTGTGATTAAAACTCATTTATCATTTGAAAATATGATCATACTAGACTTTTTAAAGCGAAATAAAAAAAAAAAAAAAATTTAAGTCCAATTAACACTCGATGTTAGAAAAACTTTTTTCCCTAAAATATGCCCAATTTGCAATGTATGGTCGACTTTTATTAAATTAAATTACAAAAATTACAAAATAATTTTTGTTTTCAGTGTAGAATTTTTGTTTTTTCAATTTTTTTTCTAAAACTTCAGCCAATTACATCACTTTTTTGTAGGTCTGACCGTTCTCGAGTTATACGGGTCTATAAAAAAAGACGGGTTCCTTAAAAAGTTAGACCCTTTCCAAATGTTAGTCTAGATCGATTTTGAAAAAACAAAGTATGTAAAGTATCTTAGTTTCACATAGTCTTCACACCCAGAAAGTTGCTATTAGTTAGCAGATTGTCTATGTATCAGGCGTAAGGAAATGATGGAATGATGGAAGAATGAAAGCGTAGGGGAACGGTTTCCGTCTTTGGTTCTAGCGAAGGCTATGAATGAATAGTTTAAAGATGATATGTTAAGAGTGGAAGATAGAAACAAGTGAGTGATACAACTACAAAATACGGAGAAATGGGATTGAACCCAGGATCTTTTGTTTATGAAACAGAACAAAAGGATTAAACAGAAACATTAAAACAAACATTAGACCCCCAACCTCTTCGTAATTTCTTCAGATTTTTTTTCCAAATTAACCCCCAAATCTCTGCAGGCATCCCAAAAACAGATTTTCGAACTGTTCATTCAAACAATCCATCCAAAATTTACAAATTTCACTATTGATACATTCAAGTTTTAACAAATGCATTCGAATATTTGCTCTTGATTTTTTTCAGGAATTATATTCAAAACTCCTTTAGGGATTGTTTCACGGACACTGCAATTCTAATTCCAGGAATTATTTAAAAAATATTAGAAACAATTTCTTCAAGATCGTTATTTAGACATAATCCCATGTTGTCTTCGTAGCCATCCGGTTAACGGTGTCAGTCGTTTAGGCGTGTTGTGAGTGCCTCGGAGTGTGAGTTCAATCCCCGCTACAGTTGGTGGAAACTTTTTGTTAAACGAAAATTAATCACTGGTGCTTCGTATTGTTCTTTGCCTAATCTAAGTGATCGTTCAGTTTGTGTAGCTCTTGCTGAAGACGGTGTAAACTGCATTTTTAGTATTATTTGAGCTTCTGTCATACATGTTCCAGATTTCTATCGACTTCCTTGGAGGAATTTCTTTAGAGATTACAGTCAACTCTCCACATCTCGATGTTCTATATCTCGTTATCTCTCCCTACGTTGATGATTTTTTTGGCCTTTTCATTCTGCATGTATTTACTCTCTCCATATCTGGATATCCTTCTTTTCTCAATGTCTTCATATCTCTTAATTATTTGTTCCCAATTTTCTCTTCATATGTCGATATGAGCATTATCGAAGGTAACTAGACCAAAATTTTGGGATGCAAAACAAGTTTAGAACGCAAAATGACGTCTGATTGTTTCTTATTTTATTGGTACCGGAGTAGTTTTCCATCAAGTATTCATTAAAAACTTGTTCTTTGTGTCCATCTCTCTCTATCTCGATGGTCCCTTTGATATCGAGATGTGGAGAGGCGACTGTATAAATTTTGATTCGTGGATATCTGTGAGGAAAACTGAAGAAAATCCTAAAATATTTTTGAGAAATTATTTCTAGCATACTTTCAAGGATTCTTTGTGATTTAATATCAACAACTACTCCAAGAATCAAGAATTACCTTAGATCCTACACAGGCTCATATAAGAACTTCTTTTACTAGAAACAACTATTTTTCAGAAGCTTTGGTTTGAGCATAATTTAAAATACATATTCAGAGATTTTCACATAAATTTCCCCAGAATACCTTAATAATCCATCCTAAATCCATCCTCCTCCATGAAAATATCTGATTTTTTAATGAACAAATAAAAATAAATCTTAAAGTGATTTAACAAAATATATAATTCCTAAAGCGTGATTATGGGTACGATGATCGATCGAATTCATGAGAAAATGCATGAAGAAATTGCCTGAAGAATGTATGAAGATTCATAGAGGTGATTTCAGATTTATACTTGAAGGAATCCCTACAAACTAGAAAGTTTGGAAATATTGGGTAGAGGTTTCATAGAAGTTCTCCGATGAGAGAAAAGGCTATTCTCAAGGACGGTTTTTGTCATAAATTATTTGATGGTTATTGATTAAATTCTTAAACAAGGTGAAGAAAAATATATTTTTGAGAATATAAGGTCTTATTCTTCTTTCTGGCGTTACGTCCCTATTGGGACAGAGCCTGCTTCTCAGCTTAGTGTTCTTATGAGCACTTCCACAGTTATTAACTGAGAGCTTACTATGCCAATGACCATTTTTGCTTGCGTATATCGTGTGGCAGGTACGAAGATACTCTATGCCCTGGGAAGTCGAGAAAATTTCCAACTCGAAAAGATCCTCGACTGGTGGGATTCGAACCCACGACCCTCAGCTTGGTCTTGCTGAATAGCTGCGTGTTTACCGCTACGGCTATCTGGGCCCCGAGAATATAAGGTCCCCTTGTTGGTATTCGCAGTGGATATATGGAATCACCTATTATCGGTTTCTTGGATAATTCTACGATGAATTCCTGAATTATGCATTTCAAGATGGCCGAAGAAATTCCGACTGATTATGTGTTGTTATCTCTTATCGGTTTCTTGAATTCTTCGAAGTATGGATCATTAAAATAACCACAACGGGCACTAGGAAAAGCACAGATAGCGCCACCATAGTCTTGTGTGTTTGACATAACAGCGATGCTGTCACAATTTGAAATCCCATATACCGTGGCGCCGCTGCTTTGATGCGGTGTGTGCCGAAAGAGTTACCTTCAATGATCCATTCTGATGAGAATTCATTTGAATTTCAGATCAGATGGTTGGCAGATTCCTGGCAAGATCCATAGCGAATAAGATTTTCGATCAAAGTCTGATTGTAGTTAGGCTTCGAGAAGTATTCAAAACAAAACAAAATCATAGAACAATTAAACATATATATGAATGCTGATCCAAATATTTATCTTTTTTGCAAATCAGTTGATTTTGAATTTTTTTTTCGGAAGGTCACTACCCCTTTCTGTCCCTCCAGGCAACTACAGTGCTGTTCTGAATAATATCAGCGCATGTCGATTTTCATACAAAATGCTCAACTTTGACATGCTGTAGTTTTGTTCCCTTTCAAGCAATCGAGTTGCAATTTTCTCCACAGAACTACAAATATGCCCAATTTTGTAAACACAAAATTTCAAAATTTTCTAAGCCCCTGCCGGAAAGTGAGATACTAGGTGAAATTGTTCGAAAAAATAGCAGTTTTAAAATTTGAATTTCGGCTTGACATTATAGTTTTAAATTGTATATCACTTACCATTGGAACAATCTCCTCCTACTTATCAAACCTACACCTAAACCGAAAATGTTTAAAATATTTGTAGAAGAAAAATTTTAAAATGAAAAACTGCTATTTTTTCGAAAAATTTCACCTAGTGTCTCACTTTTCGACAGGGACTCAGAAAAATCTGAAATTTTGTAGTAACAAAATTGATCATATTTGTAGTTCTGTGGAGAAAATTTCAGCTCGATTGCTTGATAGGGAACAAAACTACAGCATGTCTAAGTTGAGCATTTTGTATGAAAATCGACTTGCGCTGCTATTATTCAGAACAGCACTGTATTAATGAACGAGCATAAAATTGATTTCACATGTTTCACACAAAATCGAATGCTTTTGAAATCCTTAACACCACATTATGAGCAGTTACTCTTAAGTTTTGTATGACACGTTTTGCAATAAATTTTATACATGCACCCTACTCTTTCTTAAAAAATAAAACGCGTGACTTATAAAAAGTCCGGAGTGTTTCAGATAGACGAGTTCCATACGGTACACGATTGTCGGGTTATACATAAGCATTATACAATTTCGCCAAGAAATCTTCAAGGAAATTTCGAGGAACACCCAAAGAATTTATAGGAGAATCTTTCTCCAGGTATCTCCCAAGAAGTTTTCCGGAGGACTCTTCCAGCCATTCTAAATTCTTCTCCTATGACTCTTCTGAAAATTTCTCCTGAAGTTCATTTCAGATATCAAAACGCTTGGTACCGTAAAACGGGGTAACTTTAATAGTTTTTTGAAGAAAACTTGAATATTTATGCATGCTGTTTCAAAGAATTATAATATATATTTTTAAAACAAATACTGGTATCCGAACTATCTATTGCAGTTGATAGATTGACAAAAGATTTATTCTGGATGGATATATCATTTTTCGAATAATCGAAAGTCGGTTTTCTATTTTGGGGTAACTTTGATAATGGAGTATAAATCGAACAATATTGAATGCATTACGGAACATTTATAAAACGTTGTATACCTCTTGGCGTTTAACGCTGTTTGGAAATTTCTGAATGAGATTACAAAAGTGGTCCCAGTTTATATAAATGGTTTTCGCTAAGAGATTTGCGACCGAATTCATGTTCTGCTACAACTAGGCTGTCAAGGATAACCCGCATAGAAAAATACGATTTGTCGTACATTCAAAACAGTAACACACCAATTTTCGTTACAGTTAACGTATAACAAACAGTTGCTTTTATGTTAAACAGTACGCAATTCAAAGTTGAAGACAATTAAGAATCATTTCAGTATTAAATACTGAATAGTAACAATTACTTAAACTGTAGTGTCATTGTACAATTATATAAAACTGTCAAACCGTGGGAAATGGTTGAAACATAGCATCAAAGTTCGCGAAATGGTTCACTTTTGTATATCCGCAAACGAGTCCGTAACACACTCACACATGTTAATTTAATTAATATATTACAAATGCTTAACAGTTTGGCGAACCGTTGCACGCATTGGTGAGCGTATACATTTTGAATTCATTTAGCTGCAAATGCTTAAAACAACTAACAGACCTATGTTTACATTTTCATCAATCAATAGAATTTATCTTACCCTCCATCACAACTGATCCGAAAATCATTATTGTCCAAATTTATTAGATTTGCGGATGTATCAAGAATTCCGATTTTAGTCGATTTGAAAACCAATATTTTTCAAAAAAAAATTACATCTACTGTAAATTGTTTTTAGCGTGTCCTGTTTATTTTGTTCTTGAAGTAAAAAAAGCAAAGAAGTGAAAATTTTGTAAAAGAGTGCAAATTAGTGAAAAAAAAGTCTATTTTCATACCAAAAGAGCTCTTGATGGTTTCCGTGACACGCCTGCTGATCCTTGTGTGCTGTCGGTGTTATTTGCCCATCACAACGCTTCATCGTCATTGCAGAAACCGCAGAATTTTCCCCTGTAATCGACGGCCGGATTTGGATCGAATGGAAGATGCTATCTTCGGGTAATCAACGCAAAGCCAGATCAGATCCCCACCGCGGAAAATGGCAATGAAATATACCTTCGGATTTGCCTTTCCATTTGGACCAATCGAAAACTTCACTCAAAGATTTTGCAAGGTAAGTGTTAGTGGCATATAATAGTGATTGTCCTTACTGGGGTATTTTCCCATAACTTCACGCGGCTTTCGGAAACGACGCGCGGCACTTTGCTCACCCCGTTATGGTTCTTAAGGGCTGTTCAAATATTACGTAACGCAACATGGAGAGGGAGGGGGTCTCACATAGTGTCACGGTCCATACAAAAATTTAAAATTTTCCATTCAAAAGATGTTACGTGGGGTGGAAGGGGGTCTAGAATTGACAAATTTTGCGTTACGTAATATTTGAATGAACCTTTATGGGAGAATAACAATACGGTATTTGCTTAAGTGCGGCGCGTCGTTCTCTCAAAGGTAGATCGCGTGAAATTTTGCAAGTACCCTAAGGGAAACAAACCAACCGCCGCGCGGCGTATACTATTCAAGGAATATGACAATAAAATTTGTTTGTCTCCTTTCTTTTATAGAACCTGTACCCCATTGGACAAGTGAAAGGAAAGCAATGGCACGACATGACCAGACCATTTGCAATCCGGATACATATGGAAACGAGTGTGAAACTTCCAACAGGAAAAATAGTGTCAGCAATAACACCATGAACGCTAGTGTGTCATTAGAATCGATGGCAATATAAATACAATTTTTATATTTTAAACTTGTGTTCGTCAATTTATTTCAAATGAGAGAAACCAACAGTATGGCATAGGGTAAAAATTACAATAAAGCACCATAAAACAGATATTACACATACGTTATTCAATTTTGTACCAACTTTATTGTTCCACTATTTAGATACAGTTTGCTTTACAGTGGATTGTTACAGTATATAGACTGTTCCTCAAATTGTGAATGGAAAAAAATGTTCGAGAAAATCGGCATTTTTTTATGGTTGCATAACTTAACCGCCTATTCCCTACATTGTTATTTTCCCAAATACCATTCCCCAAACTGTAAAAATCATTCATGGTATTGTTGGTTTATTGTTACTTTGGATGTTCTATGGAACTGTTCATAAATTGTCGCAAATAGTTGCGGATGGTTTCGGAAACAGTGGCTGTATTGTTTTGGTTTATGCGGGAAGTGACGAACTCATTGTGACTTCATGAAATAGTGATCGTAGAACTGATTGTTTGTGAGCGTTTCAAAAATGATAAAATCTTATAAATTTTTAATATTTGCATATAAAGTCTACTTTTGCATTCTTAACTTTTGCTTAACTGATCAACAGAAACTTTGTTATTTCGTTTAGTATGTTGTGGGTCCCACATTATCAAAGTTACCCCGTTTTACGGTACATCATAAAAATGTGCTAGATGGTGAAGAAACGATTTAATTCAAAACTGATTAGGCGGCGTCCATTTATTACGTAACGCTAACATTGGAAATTTTCGACCCCCTCCCCCCCTCCGTAATGCTTTTTGTATGAAAATTTTCAAATTTTTGTATGAGTCGTAACGCTCGAGCCTACTCCCCCCTCCCCCCTCCCCCTAGAGCGTTACGTAATTTGTGGATTGCGCCTTATGCTATATCTGTGTGGAATATTATTGGCGTGTCTATTTATCAGTTGAAAGCCGCGCTTTTCGATTTGACCGTGTACTGGAATAACGTCATTGCTGAATCAGGAAGGATCGAATCCACACTTATGTGTATGGGTGATAATTACATGTACACACCAAATTTTTATTGCTGGCTACCAGCAAAATTTTGCTGATTTTTTTTTTGCGCTGTGATTCCAGCAATATAAAATTCAATGAACATTCAGCGAACTGGATGATCAGAAAAATGGCAGCTTGTTTGCTGAACATTCAGCAATACACAAGCCCGGTTGCTTATCAACCCCTCTACCGGCAGCTTCATTTTTTATCGCAATAAAAATATTTAAATCTGGCATTTCGGTAGGGACACGGAAAACAAAATACACCAGAATATTGAGTTTAAACCAAGAGGTAAGATAAAGTTTCAAAATCCACAAAAAAATGTTTATTTAGACTTAATTTAACGAAATGCATTTGAAAATTGAGTAAACATATGTTTCTGGCCTAAACTTAAGCGTTTGGTACTGGCTTTGGGACAGTGATTTACTGCCCATAACTGAATGTTTGTCACATTCGACATTAATGATGATTTCCAGTCAATATCGTGGAACGTCATCAAATCATAAATACCTGCCTTCGAGCAGCTTAATAAAATCTGTGAAATGGTTCTAGTTCGAGAAAAATGTCAAGTTGTTTTGTCACAGTGCTAAATATAAAGGCATAACAATCACATTCAGCTTATAAGTACGTATTGTCGAACCCCTGTCTCAGGTCTCTGCTGGCTACTAGCTTTTTAACGTTTGTCACTCTCTGGCACTCTTCATCAAAACAGTCTTTTTTTGTTCCTTTTTATTTTGCAGAATATCTTAAACATGTGATCTAATAATTATTCCCATAAACCGAAGGAATCTGTGTGATGCACCATATTTTACACATTTATGTTGTTAAAGCTGCATTCATTATTTGATAAACAGTTTGTAGCTTAATAGATATTTATTTTCATTGCACTCACTACATGCTCCATATTTTTTAAACAATTTTGTAATACTGTTAGCACAAAACTTCATAACATTATTATAGGCCATCCTGAACAATTTTAATTTTTGGATCACAAGAAAACAGCATTTATTACATTCAATTTTGATATAATTTTTTCATCTGAATTTTAGAAAAGTTGTTGCTCAAGCCTCTATTTTCTTTGCTGCACAGTAGCAGTGAAATTATTTTCAAAGTATTTGGAACAATCGGAACAGTGCAAAGATGACCCTATTTGAATTTAGTGAAATGAAATAGATGACTGTTGATGATATAAGTCAGTTCTTGTATGAAACTAATTAGCTAAAACCTATCCACCAAATTATAAACCCAGCCCTACTGAACGACAATTATATGTGAAATAGAATACGCCATCAGATATTTTAATGTTTATGGGGACATATGTAGGAAATCGGATCACATTTGTATGAAATTATTCAAGACACCTAGAAAGTCACATTTCTATCCTCAGAAAATGTTGAATAACTGTAAAATGTGTTAAATTAGGGATATGATGTCTTCGGCTATTTTTTTCCTGACAAAATTTCCCATCTTTCCGTAAATAAAAATGATATTATAATATAAGAGTCAAGTTTGATACCCACTTTTGACGATAAAAAATAAAAAAAGTTTTTCGAACATTCAAAAAATTATTGTGCAAAATTTTCGTGCAACATACAAATAATTGATTTTTTTTTAATGCGTGGAACTGTAAAAAGTATAATCACAAATGTAATACACAGAAATATTTGTTTGACATTACTTACGAAAATCGGATTTTTTTCTAAAATCCTTATGCAGCAAACTTCAAGCGTCAATTCTCGGAGTTCCTCTCCATACAAAAGTTTGATTGCAATATCCTTACCTTGAGCTCCCAAGTTTTCTAACAAAGTACAATTTTGGGACATTCTATTGAACAGCTCGTGGCTTCCTTACATAAAAATATTCGAATCAAGGCCCTTCAATACAGGACGACAAAGTTTTCTTTACAACAACCTAGTCAAGCTGATCTAGGCGGCATGCGACTGAATTCAATGAAATGAATTCAATAAACTTATTATATGGTTTAAATTTTTAATTTTGAATCCTGATTTTTATATGCATAGCACTGTGCAAAAACATCAAATTACTTTGATACCCTTTCCAAAAAAAGGGTATGAACTTCTCGCAGCAAATGAGCTACAATTTCGACTCCCAAATATCCTGCAGGGTTGCGTAGGCTATATAAACTTAAACGAACACTCAACCAAGCGTTAATCCAAGAGCATTTTTACACGTTCCAAGTAAACGTCCTCAACTGGATGCCACGGAAAGCCGTTTAAGCTTCTCGAATTAAGCACCGCATCGTACTTCGTCAATTTTTTCCACCACGAAGAAAATCGCCCTGGAAACGGGGAAAGGATGCTGTTTGTTCACTAATATCCTGCTGCGAGACGACATCAAATGAAACCAGCTCGGTGGTGGTAATCCAACCACTCCTTGTGTGTAGAAAACTGCACTTGTGTCGTCTTCTCTCCAGTCACACTTGCAGCGTGTCATTGTTTCGTTCCGGGGCACTATGGGCTGAATCAAAATTTCGCGACAAAAGTCCAAAAACCTTTTCATGTGAAATTTTACATCACTGAAAACATGTCTGAAGAATGTGGAGAAATTTTCCCGAAGACACCATGAATCTGCATCTGATGGTTCAGTGAAAGTGTATTACGTTGATCCCTCGGAATTTTGATTCCTGTCCCATAGTGTATGGCGTTTTTTGTAAAGTGCTGGTGAAAGAATTTTTGATCTTGCAAGGAGTAAGAAGGTGGATCGGGTAGATACCAACACGTGTGCGTTGTGAGAAAAAAAATTCTATCCAGCTGCTTGAAATGATGTGTGCAAGAATGTTTTGGGATAAATTGGATTTAATTAGTGAGGGAGCCGCAAGTACACCATAAGAACACCAACGCTGCTTAATTGTGGCTTCGAAAATCGAGAGATGGAATGAGCTTCTTTCTCTGGGGATAAAATTTTACCCTCAAGTAATACGAAAAATTTCCACAAGATAGAAACTTATTTTTCTCAAACGAGAACATTTATTATCAAACAAAATGATTCATTTACCCACCTCGTGAGTGGTTTTACGAGGAGTATTTGTTGAAGTAAATCGCTTCGAATCAACCCCGCATACTTTTGCAATCAAGCGCCCATATTCACCTTGACCGCAACTTCCAGCTCGAATAAATTATTAAATTATTGTGATGCCGCGCTTGGCTTCAAACGCAACAAGCAAAACGCTGAGGAGCTAGAGACGGGCTATGGCAAACGTCCAGTCAGTGCAGACAAATGACTTTGCGAGATGAGAAAAATGAAGCCAACCAAATCAAAGTTCTTTCGTTCAGTTAGCGTAGGAACGAAATTTGTGAATGTGAATTATTCCCCACTTCCGAAGTTTGGATTTTGTTTTGAGCGCTCTCTCAGTCACAGATGATGTCAAGGTCATGTCGTTTGATCGCGTACAATTTGGGTGACCACAGAATGTGTCGGTAAATATAGTACACTGAAAGCTCCAATAATGTGACTAACATTTACGTAAATTCTATTTACGTTATTCCACTAACGTATTATTACGTTAAAAGAATATGTGAACATTTGAGGCTACGCGGTATATATTAAGAAATCTTTAGGGTATATGTATTCAGATTTCAGGATTTAGAGTTTAACGCATATCTTAGGTTATCCAAGTACAGATTTCAACAAATGTCTTCATTTCTACAGATACAATAAAATATGTCTACAAAGTTACAAAGAGTAACAAAAATAACATATCTGTAATTTTTTGATATAATATACAATTTTATTTTGTCTATTGTATGTCGTCGAAAGATATTTTTTATCTTTGCCCCAATCAGAGATATTCACAATCAAAGTAGGCATGTTTTTGAGAGAAAAACAACAATAACTCCTAAACGGAAGGAGATAGCGAGTTTCTTCACTCACCAAATTACGCATTTTTTAAAGTTCTAAAAGTGTTTCAAATACTACTTTGATGAGAAATTTGAATTGAAAACTCTAGAGCCAAAAAACCAGTTTTGTTCGGACCACCCTATGTCACTGCAGGAAAAAAGCTCTAAATCGATCAATTTAAGAGATATAAAAAAACTTATTTGACAAAGTTGCTTGAAATTGAATGGTCTATAACTTTGCTGAAGCATGTATAATACTATTTCTAGAAATAAGAAAGTTAGTTACACAATTTCTATGAAAATGTGATCCACCCTAATTTTCAATAACACCAAACAAAGGGCTTAACTAAAACAAACAACTTTGTAGAAGACCGTTTTTGTCTAATGTTTCATTCTAAAGCTCAAAATGCATCTTTCCGCATAAAACTGATTCCTGGACCACTGTGCAGTGGTACAATTGGAAAACATTCATCTCGAAAAGTTTTTCGGCCTGAGGCGGGAATCGAACCAACACTCTTTAGCAAGATGCGGTTAAATGCCTCGGTGACACTAACCGCACGGCTACGAAGCCCAATGCACATTGGTCCCAAAGCCATATCTAGGAAGACAAAAATGATTGCGCCTAAACCGTCAATTTTAGATATATGGTGTCTTGGGCAAAGTTTCTCCATATTTTTCAGAGATTTGTTTCTGAGATGTGAAATTAGGGTGGCCCACATGGTTTACGAGATCAGCACATAAACTTTTTTGCTGACGCATTTAGGACTACACAATGTTCTACAATGATTTAGAACAACCGATTTGGAGCAACTTTGCCGAAGAATCCAAATTTATATCTCTTATGGTTCACGAGTTACGATTTTTTTTAACAAAAAAGTTAGGGTGGTACTGAAAAATCAGTTTTTTCTTAATAACTTTTCATACGATAATTTCTCGCAAAAACTTTGTTCCGAGCACTTTTAGAACTTTTGATTGCGCAACTTGCCGAAGAAACTACTGTTCTATCTCTGATGATTACAGAGTAATCAGAAATTTTCTTCTAATAAATTGTTATTTTCAAATGCCGATATCTCCGAAAGGCGCATACGGATTTTCAATCTTTTGTCGGCATTAGAAAGATTATTTTTTCTCTCTGTTTATGGTGAAAAAACTTTGAGGACGTTTTTTATTTGAAAAGATTGACAAAATTTTGAAAATAATATGTTTTTTAACCGAAAATTGTCCATAACATGAAAAATATTCGAGATAGCTATTTGGTGCCTTCAGCAAAAATGAGCAAAATTGAAAGTTCTGAAAGTGCTTCATACAAAGTATTAATTAAAAATCATCGCTTTAAGATATATTCACCATAAACCGAATTTTCTATGGTAAAGAAAGCGAAAAAAAGAGATGTTTGCTGGAACAAGCGTAATTACTGTATGTAAAGTTGACGCCGGCCCGAAAGAGTTAAGAATTACGGCTGGTCCCACAAGGTTCCATACTTTTTTTTTGTTTTTTTTTTATTAGTATCATTCCAAACATTACATTCATTTCTTATATCTAGGTGTTCTGTGTTATTAGACAACACTATCATCCTAATTTGGTAAAACAAATTTAAGATTTAATTAACATTTTGTTAACAACATATTACATTTCATTTGCTGTAGCAGTTCAGATTTTTTTACAGGTGAGTTGATTTCACCTGCTTATAAGAAAAAAAAAGTTTTTAATATACTTAACCTAACTTAACCTAAACATATAACGCATTAATCGTGGCAAAAGAAGATTGTAACGATTTTTGCCTAAAATTATTAATTATTTTATTTGACATTTGTTCCAATTTTTCTACATAGGAAATTCTATGTAACTCATTGGTACTATACCAGGGAGGAAGCTTCAGAATCATTTTCAAAATTTTATTTTGAAAAAGGTTCCATACTGGGACAACGCTGTGGAGTGCGATGTAATCCCAAGACCCATTCGTTGTATCTCTGTGCATTTTTGATTGTTCTGGTCAATCACGAAGTAGCAACTGGGGATTTTATTTTATTTCCGTACAAAGTGGGCCAAAGGGTCTCAAATTTTCATGAATCTTTTTCCACAGGCAGGGCTCATCAATATATGAATAAAAAAAAAATTGAGAAAATTAAGGGTAGATAATTTCTCGGAAAACTCAGTTGGAATTTTTTTGTTTTCCTCTGACACTACTTACTTTGAAAAATCATTCTTGAGTTATGAAGCATCATAGAAACAAAGTTTTCTATGAAAATGAAGGCGAATTTTCTCAGAGAAAAAAAAAATATTAACTGGAAGAAGTTTTCCACAAAATTTTTCACTGTTGAGAAAATTCGTAAAGAAAAGCCGGAAAAACTATGCTCCAACTCGTGGAAAATTTTCATAAAAATATTTTTGAGAAGATAATTTTATAAGCTTTAATCGCTGAAATTTTTGAAATGGTATTTTTTTCGTTTTTGAGTTTTGGACAGTTTTGAAAAAAATGTGCAAATGTGCCATTTTGAGCCTTTTCTTTGAAAAATCATAACTCAAGAAAGAAGCATCTTAGAAACAAAGTTTTTTATGAAAATGAAAGCAAATTTTCTCAGGAATAAAAAAAATATTAACTGGAAAAAGTTTTCCACGAAATTTTCCACCGTTGAGAAAATTTATAAAGAAAAGCCGGAAAAACTATATTCCAATTAGAGGAAAACTTTCAAAAATATATTTTTTAGAAGGTAATTTCATAAGCTTTATTCGCTGAAATTTTTGAAATGTACTTTTTTTCGTTTTTGAGTTATGGCCAATTTTGTGAAAAATGACCATATAAGCCTTTTCTTTGAAACCCCATATTGCAATCGAAGCATCGGAAAAACAAAGATTTTTTATCAAAGCAATTGCAAATTTTCTAAAACATCTGAAAAAAATATCTGAGATTGGTTTTAATGAAGTATAAGTCGGAATGGATGATATTTTTCATGAAAAATTACACCGCTAAGAAAAACTGAAAAAAAAAACTGTTCCTGCCTCAATTTTTCATTACACTGAAGAAGGATTCTTTTTTTTCTATGGAACAAATAAGATTATTATTATTATTTTTAATTTTATTTATTCAATAATTCAGTATATAACTTACATTTTCATCTTAATACAATCTATTTTTTCAACCGAGAAGATTGTCTTCGATTGCAAACACCAGAAGATTTTCGTTTCTTTGTATTATTAAGAACAAAGCATGCTGTATTTTCTTGGTTGTGCATCTGAGAATTCACTAGCAAAAATGCTTCGTTCGTCTTTTGGTATAAATGAATGATATTTTTTTGTTCCAGGAATTAGAAAATTTTTCCTGAAGAAATTTTTCAGCCTCTGAATAGTCATTTTCAGTTGCATAGATAAATTTCCAATCTTTTTTAAATTGGTCTTTCACCTTTTGCGACACAGCCCAGTCGAAACATTGTTTTACGTTATTAATTTCTGCTGACTTTCTAATACTAGCATCTCTAGCCATTCGCTTAATGTTGCGACCGATACCATCACAAGGACCTTTTCCCTGTGAGGTTGGGAAAAAGTGCCATTCTGCTTTAATTTTAAAATCATTTTCATGGTTGCATACATTTTTGAAATTTGATTTATTTTTGTATTGCTCTCCGCAACCATCAGAAAGATAAATGATTTTTTTCAGATTTTGTAAGTTTTCAATAAAATCATTTACATTTTCCTCTTTGTTGATAATTTCACAACGAGGAGAAATAATCCAAAAACACCACATAACTTCATCAACGCCATTTTCATCTAAATGATTGGCAACAAAATCTAATTTCTTTAATTTACAATCCTCACTGGACCTCAAGTAACAATCATCTGTACTGTTTGGACAAATAATTTGACTAGTCAAATTGAACTTCAAAGCAATTAGTTTTTTTCAATGCATCAACCATGAATTTCATATTCTCATGTATCATGCAAACACATACATTCATGGCCGATGAATCCTTTGTATAAACACATTGTTTTGGTTTAAGTTTCCAGAAAGATGTGAATGAGACAGATTCCTGTTCACTTTTACAAGATTCCAAATATTGTTTATATAAAGTATCCAAAGGGTCAAACAAAAGGCGTTTTTGGAAATTTTGGCGCACTCCGTTGGGTAACTTAACGGATATGGTATCTTTCAAGCCAGGATATGGCCGACTGATATCATCCCTTTGGTAAAAATTTGAAACTTTATCTTGGACATCCGATCCATGCGAGGGTCGTCCTACTTTTGAAAGTGGTTGAATCCTTAAATTGTATTTTTTTGATTCAGTTATAACGTGTTGAGACACGTCAAAATGAGCTTTAACTTTGGCATATGACCAATTCCTAGGAAGTAAATTTAAAAAATATAAAAAATTCTATAGAAGTTCAATTTGCTTTTTATGTTCGGCTTTTGAAACAGCTGAGTTTACATTTAATAAAACGGAATTAAAATCCTATGTAACATCGAAAATATTAGGCGGAAACCAAGCCTTTATTTTACTCAAAATTTGATTAAACATTTCGTCCATGGTAGCATTGCGATAGTTACTACTAGAAGCATCTAAACGTGAAGATTTTACTTGAAAAGAAATTTCCAAGAATTCAGCAAGCTCTTGTATTTTTTGTTTATTATATGTAGAACCTACTGACTCACCCGAGGAAGGAGTTTCCATTGACGACGCTAACGAAGATAGTGGTGAAACTTGTTCCTCAAACACCATTCCTTCTGCAAGATCCGTTAGGGGAGCCTTCTGGTTAATCATAATCATGCACTTCATGCAGATTTTCATCTTTTCCTTAATCCACCGAACTCCATTCGAATGAAACTTGGTCATGAGGCTAATCGAGCGTAAATTTGTCCTTACTGAATTGTGGCCGTCCAGTCCAAAGGGTTACAGCATAGCGAATAGTATTCGTAGTATTGAACTTTGTCCATTTCAACAGCTTCGGTAATAACGAGTAATATACAGCTGACAACACTTGCACTTTCTCACTGCTCTTTGTTAGTTTTCTGGTAAGTTTATGATTCTCAAGCCATTTCAACGCTTCAAACCAGAACTGGTAAATACCTAATTGCCATATTGTCTACCCATTGATTTAACTGTCAATTTTGTAGTTACCTAACAGGTAGCTGGAAAAAATGCCTACATTATGATTGAAGAAATCTTTGTTTCTATGCTGTTTCATTCTTAAGTTTTGTTTATAAACTTATAAATTTGAAAATAAGCTTTACAAACTTATAAATGTATAAATTTGTAAACAGCTCATCTTGGCAATAATTGATCACGTTTTAGGAACGAAAAATGAGCGTATTTAAAAAAATGTTTAGGATTGGATCCTATTGATCGCTCTTTTCAAATATACTTTATTTGTAAGCTGGAATAGCTAATCGGGTTATCATTATTTATTTTCCTTAACGGTGAAAAATGTCCTGTGAAACTTATTCCATTTCAAAAAATCTCAAAGTTTTGAGAAAATTTGAATCCGAATTTTTCTGTGACGCTTTTATCTTCAGTTATGATTTTCGAACGAAAAGACTTGTACGAGAAATCTTGGAATTTTTCACAAAACTATGACCAAACGCAGGAATTAAAAAGTAGTACATCTTTAAAATTTCAGTGATTGAAATTTATAAAATTTTGTTCTCAAAAAAATTTCTTTGAAAATATTACACGAGTTGGAACATAGTTTTCCCGCCTTTTTTTTTTACGAATTTGTGGAAAACATTTTCCAGTTAACATGTTTTTCTAATCCTTAGAAAATATGCTTTCATTTTCATACTTTGTTGGAACATAGTTTTTCCGGCTTTTCTTTACGAATTTTCTCAACGGTGGAAAATTTTGTGGAAATCTTTTTCCAGTTAATTTTTTTTATTCCTGAGAAAATTTGCTTTCATTTTCATAAAAAAAACTTTGTTTCTATGATGCTTTGTTCTTGAGTTATGATTCAAAGTAAGTAGTGTCAGGGGAAAACAAAAAATTTCCAACCGAGTTTTCCGGGAAAATAGGCGACCCTGAATTTTTCTCAATTTTTTTTATTCATATATTGATGAGCCCTGCCTGTGGAATAAGTTTCATGAAAATCTGAGACCTTTCGGCCCAAACCCGTACGGAAATAAAAAAAAATCCCCAACTATGAATTGTACAGTCATCTATGCTTAGTACACCATTTGGGATCATATAGCTGACACATAGTTTTCACAAGCTTTGTCACACAAGTTTTATTCTTGTCTAAAATTATAAATTAATTAAATTATTATAAATTTAATTTTAAGGAAATAAATCTCCATATACATAACACAAATTGCATTGATGTAGAGATTCCGTTTACGCATTATTCAAATAACTGTACACACTCATAACGTAAATGGAGGTTCCAGTGCACAAAATTACATTTGTATACGATTGTCACACGCTGCCTCAATTCTCGTATGAATTCCCTTGAATCACTCATCGGATCACCGATTGACAACAGCTTAACAAGTGTGTCTACAAACCGATGATGCACTGAATGAACGAACTGCACTCGCGACCTACCGTGCATCTTCCTTCCTTAGCTGTGAATGACTTCTCGCTTGGGAACAATCGTGATGAGTAAACCTGGATTCGATTTAAGCACATGCCGCTGCAGGCCGCCGGAACGAAACAAGCCAAGCTTCGTCTCCCTGTTGCATTGCAGCCTCTTCAAATTCAAACTGTTTACATTCGCGAAACCGTGTGAGATCACGGGAAGAACGGTCGGATGGACCGGCAGCGTGGTTGTTGTTTAAACTGCTGATTGCGCTGTTGTTCGGTGTAAACTCCGGAGGTAAGCTCTCGTCATGATGGATCACACCTGCTGCTGAACTCTAGGTATAAGGGAATATTACGCGAGGAATGCGCCATTTCTTCTAGCATTGGTTGGCTATGAAGTAATAGTTGGGAAAACGGAGATGTATCCGGGAAAATCTTGCGGTAGGGTGGTAGAGAATGGTTTTACAATATCGGCAAAACAGAAATTAAATTGTCATTGGATTGTCATTCGATTGTCATTAGATTTTCATTAGATTGTGATTCGATTGTCATTTGATTGTCATTCGATTGGCATTCAATTGTCATTTAATTATCATTTAAAATCGATTATGATAGTGATGACGATTGTGACTTAAAGTTCAAATTCGATATTAATATTACTTTTGAGATCAAGTTCGAGTTCAATTTCATTTTAAGGTCCAATTCGCTTTTCATTTCAATTTCCATTCCATTTCCTTTCCAGTTCCATTCCAGTTCCATTCCAGTTCCATTCCAGTTCCATTCCAGTTCCATTCCAGTTCCATTCCAGTTCCATTCCAGTTCCATTCCAGTTCCATTCCAGTTCCATTCCAGTTCCATTCCAGTTCCATTCCAGTTCCATTCCAGTTCCATTCCAGTTCCATTCCCGTTCCATTCCAGTTCCATTCCAGTTCCATTCCAGTTCCATTCCAGTTCCATTCCAGTTCCATTCCAGTTCCATTCCAGTTCCATTCCAGTTCCATTCCAGTTCCATTCCAGTTCCATTCCAGTTCCATTCCAGTTCCATTCCAGTTCCATTCCAGTTCCATTCCAGTTCCAGTTCCATTCCAGTTCCATTCCAGTTCCATTCCAGTTCCATTCCAGTTCCATTCCAGTTCCATTCCAGTTCCATTCCAGTTCCATTCCAGTTCCATTCCAGTTCCATTCCAGTTCCATTCCAGTTCCATTCCAGTTCCATTCCAGTTCCATTCCAGTTCCATTCCAGTTCCATTCCAGTTCCATTCCAGTTCCATTCCAGTTCCATTCCAGTTCCATTCCAGTTCCATTCCAGTTCCATTCCAGTTCCATTCCAGTTCCATTCCAGTTCCATTCCAGTTCCATTCCAGTTCCATTCCAGTTCCATTCCAGTTCCATTCCAGTTCCATTCCAGTTCCATTCCAGTTCCATTCCAGTTCCATTCCAGTTCCATTCCAGTTCCATTCCAGTTCCATTCCAGTTCCATTCCAGTTCCATTCCAGTTCCATTCCAGTTCCATTCCAGTTCCATTCCAGTTCCATTCCAGTTCCATTCCAGTTCCATTCCAGTTCCATTCCAGTTCCATTCCAGTTCCATTCCAGTTCCATTCCAGTTCCATTCCAGTTCCATTCCAGTTCCATTCCAGTTCCATTCCAGTTCCATTCCAGTTCCATTCCAGTTCCATTCCAGTTCCAGTTCCATTCCAGTTCCATTCCAGTTCCATTCCAGTTCCATTCCAGTTCCATTCCAGTTCCATTCCAGTTCCATTCCAGTTCCATTCCAGTTCCATTCCAGTTCCATTCCAGTTCCATTCCAGTTCCATTCCAGTTCCATTCCAGTTCCATTCCAGTTCCATTCCAGTTTCCATTCCAGTTCCATTCCAGTTCCATTCCAGTTCCATTCCAGTTCCATTCCAGTTCCATTCCAGTTCCATTCCAGTTCCATTCCAGTTCCATTCCAGTTCCATTCCAGTTCCATTCCAGTTCCATTCCAGTTCCATTCCAGTTCCATTCCCGTTCCATTCCAGTTCCATTCCAGTTCCATTCCAGTTCCATTCCAGTTCCATTCCAGTTCCATTCCAGTTCCATTCCAGTTCCATTCCAGTTCCATTCCAGTTCCATTCCAGTTCCATTCCAGTTCCATTCCAGTTCCATTCCAGTTCCATTCCAGTTCCATTCCAGTTCCATTCCAGTTCCATTCCAGTTCCATTCCAGTTCCATTCCATTCCAGTTCCATTCCAGTTCCATTCCAGTTCCATTCCAGTTCCATTCCAGTTCCATTCCAGTTCCATTCCAGTTCCATCCTATCTTCATCTCCAACTCCATCTCTCCATATCTTCATTTCTCCATATCTCCTTAACTTTGGCTCAAACGAGTGAACAAGAACTTCGACAAGAAAGACATGGAGTAGGGGTCTTCAAATCGATAAGCTAAACAAGTAATCTATTGAATATTAATGCTTAAGTATCATCTTGTGTAGGAATTTGTATAGTTATGCCAGCTTCACAAGCTTTTTCATAGCAATCTTCACTAGAATTAACGCAAAGAAATTCAAAGTGTCATTCACAGGAGTCTCCTTAGATGTTTCTCCAGAGGGTTTTACAAACATCCAACAGGATCACCATAAAAGCATCTCAAATGTCTCCACAGATATTCACAAAAAGTTTCCGTAATGGTGTCCAAAAAAGCTACACAAATAGAAGGAAGACAGTGAGACAAAACATAAAATCACAATGCAGAGTTGTCTATAGAGTTCTCCACAGAAGTCTGCATAGAGATCTCTACAGAGTACTTCACTGGTATCTTCATAGTGATTTAATATTTCCATAGAAGTTTAATATTTTCATAGAAGCACAGAGCTTGTCCGGTGATTTCTGAAGACGTATTCACACTTCTCCATTCTCCACTGTAGGTCTCCACTGTTCTTCTAGAAGGTTTCAACAAAACTTATCCCAAACACAATTTTCACATTTGTGTCTCTGATATGTTTCCACAGATGTCTCCAAAAAGGTCTTCACACATGTCTGCAGAGGTCTCCACAGTGATCGTCTAAAACGACTTCACAAAAGTCTCCACTGTGGTTTACAAAATTCTCCACTATAGTTTCTACAGAGTCTACGTATAGGTTTCACAAGAATACACATAAGCCTCCTCAGACATCTCGAAGAAAATCTTCACAGAAATCTTCTCAGAGGGCTCCACAGTAATCTCTTCAAAAGTATCCACAGAAGTCTTCATGAAGAACTGGACAGAAGTTTCTAAAGAAGCATTCTTAAAAGTATCTACAGAGGTTCTTATACAACTCTCAATCCACTATTAACAGATGAATCTGCAACAGTATTTACATAAGTCTCCCCATCATTCTTCAAAGAAGGTTGCACAGGAGTCTTCAAAGCAGGTTGCACACATGTTTTCATAAAAGTTTTCACACAAGTCTCTACCGTATTCTTCGAAAGTATTCACACAAGTCTCCAGAGAATATGAAGACTAATTCACAGAAACCTTCATAGAGGTTTTCATAAAAGTCTTTACACAAGTTTCAACAACGGCCTTGACTAAAATCTTCACATAAGTCTGCAAACTTTACAAATGTTTCGTAAGATATCTTAACAGCGTTCTTTACAGGAGTTTTCGTAAAGAAAATTGTTAGAAGATATTTGTTCAGAAGTTTCTGTAGTCTTTAGGATTTACAAAGTCTCCACTCAATAGGTTTCACCTCTAGTATCCTCAGAGTTCTCCATAGAGGTTTTCACAGAAGTATCTTCAGAGTTAATCACAGAAGGCTCAATAAAGGTTTCTCCACTGAGGATCATACTAAAGTCTTCATAGAAGTTTTAAATTTCCACAGAAGTCTGCGCAAAGTTTGCCCAGTGATTTCTGAAGACGTATTCACTTCTCCCAAAGTCTCCACAGTTGTTCTCGTAGGTTTTAGCAAAGATTGCCACTTAGATCTACACAGAAATATTTAAAACTAGTGGTCCCGGCAAACTTCGTCTTGCCATCAAGTAGGCTGTTGAAAACCAGTACGAATCGTCCCATACAAAATGACAGTTCCGTTCACTCTCGTTATTCCGACTTTCCCGGTGAATATCCTGCAACTTTTATACACACAAACACGTCGGAACCCTTGACGAACAAAATGGAGAAAGAATCATTCAAATCCGCTGACCCGTTCGTAAGCCATTTCGTGACATACAAACACCATTCCATTTTTATTTATATAGATGATTCACAGAAGCCTTAACCAAATTCATGTCAGAGGATGCCACAGAAATTTGATCAGAGCAAGAACAACAAGACTCCATAGAATATTTGACAAAAGTCTTCTCATAAGTTTTCACAAAAGTCTCCATAGACCAGCGGTTTTCATATCGTGCTCCGCGGAGCACTTGGTGCTCCGCTACGCCTTAACAGGTGCTCCGCGACAGTTTTGAAAATTTGTATTAATGCTCAGAAATATCTCCACTTTTTGCTTTAAAATACGCTTTTAATTATACCAACCCAAGCCATACCTAAAATTTTCAAGACTAAAGAGCTAGAACCTATTCTTGGCACTTTTGATTCGCTTCGGCAGGATTTTTGTTCAAAAGCTACTAATCCCATATTATGCATCATTTGAAAAATTCCATCCGATTCGGCCGAGCAAAAAACCCCCATGTCAAAGTAAAACATGGAAGTGCTCAAGCAGTTTTGCACCCTACAAAATTAGAGAACAAAACAACCGACCGCGATGAAAATTTGATTGATTAGTAACTCGTGGGTTCGATCGATTGATTTTCATTTAATACCGCTGTTTTGTTCTCTGTGTTATTGAATTCAGAGGTGGTTTTAATTCATCAATACCTTATGATGCTTTCGATGTTACGATATTTCTCGATCATTTTTTTTATGAAAACGTTCAAAATGAGGGCTGATATTTTGTGAATTTCAACTTAAAAAAAATCTTTCCGGGAAAATTTTAAATTTTAACTGCAAAGTTGTGTTTTCTGGAATTGGATGGATGAAAAACAACTCAGAAAAATGGAAGAATTCACCTAACAAGATATTTTAAAACTTTCAGGGTGTAGATGTTTTGTCGGGATATTTATCCTCGTCAAAACAAACTCTGAGTTACATAAAACTTCAATAATAATCGATATTTTGATACCGTGATAAAACAAACCCAGATTTTTCAAAATTATGAATATTTCCGTGTAAGCTGAACTTGTAATGAATCCATTCAAAAACTTTGAATTAGCTTTTAAAAAGGAATATTTCGCTACAGAAACTCGCTCAGTTGTTCGAACATTTCCTTGCCAAATCGATTCTGTCGTTTTCAAGTCACTGCTATTTGACGAAATATTAAATATAGTTTCGTTAAGATATCTAATTGTCACAGTTTGAGCCTAAAATAAAAATCATGTTCAATTAAATAGAATAACTCGTTTTAGATTTGACAACTTGATCAATTAGTCACCAAAAGCAAGTGACTAATCGATCTAGCTTAGATTGCAGCTTAAATATTTTTTGGTTCTCCAGATTTGTGTACTTGAAATTTTCAAATTGGGCTTCGATTCAACTTCCCCTTAATGAAAAATTGACCAAAACTATACTGCATAGTTTTCGTAATTCCTACGGTTGATTTAAGCGAAAAGTCCAGATTTCAAACGAAGTGGTGATGAAGAACAGGTGCTCCGCGCAGCAATTTCATATCAAAAAGTGCTCCGCGAACCAAAAAGGCTGAAAACCCCTGCCATAGACCATCTTTACACAGGTCTGCAGAGGTCTCTCCAGACTTCACAGAAGTCTCCACTGAGGTTTATAAAGTTCTCCACCGTAGTCTCTACAGAACTCTGCGCAGAGTTCTTATAAAAATGCACAGAAACCTTCTCAGACATCTTGAAGAAAATCTTCACTGATATCTGTACAGAAATCTCGACAGTAGTCTCTGCAAAAGTATGCACAGAAGTCTTCACAGAGGACTGGATAGAAATTTTCGAAGAAGTATTCTCAAAATGATCCATAGACATCTTTAGAGAGAGTTTTCATAAAAGTCTTTACACAATTGTCGACAGTGATGTCCACAGAAGAATCTACACAATTGTTTACAGAAGTCTTCAAAGCAGGGTGCAGACTTAAAAAAAGTATCATCAGACATCATCACAGAGATCTTCATAAATGTCTTCACTACCGCGCTCTTCACAGAAGTTTGCACGAAAGTATTTACAGAAGTCTTCATAGAAGGTTTCACAGAACTCATCTTCACAGAAACTTTCACAGAGGTTTTCAAAAAAAGCATCGCAAAAGTTTCGACAATGGTCTCCACTGAACTGTCAAAAAAAGTCTTCACAGAACATTGCAGAATTCATTAAAGTCTCCATGGATCTTCACAGGAGTTTTTATAAAAGGCTATACACGAATATTTTCCGAGGTCTCGAAAGCACTGCCAACAAAAATCTTCATAGAAGTCTTCAGAGAAGTCTGGAAAGAAGGCTACACAGAATTTTCACAGATATCTTAACAGAGGTTTTTATAAGTCTTTACATAACATTCGACAGTCGTCCCAAAGAAGGTTGCACAGAACTATTCACAGAAGATTTTAGTCCTTACATTGAGTTTCTATAGGCATCTTCACATGTACTTCCGTAAAGTTTATATGCGCGTCTCTTCTGTTGTCTCTACAGAAGTCTTCACATAAGTCTCCACATAAGTCTACACAACTCTATAGAAGGTTGCATAAAAGTTTTAACAATTTTTTTTTCTTACACCTTAACAGAGGTTTTCATAAAAGTCTACACACAAGTCTCACCAACTGTCTCAAAGAAGTTTTAACAGGAGAAGTCTCCACAGAAGTCTTCAGTACTTTTTTTTCGACATCTTAAAAAATATGTTCATTCAAGTTTTGCATAAGTCTCTACTAAATCTTCATAGAAGACTCCACAGGAGTTTCTCTGCACGTCTCTTCGACGTATAACTGTATGTACTGTATCTGAATGATAAATTTTGTGAGTTCACCTTCGCCTCATCAGAACTTTTCCAAACTGAAAAGTCACTTAAGGTGAAACAGTTTGGAATCAGCTTCTAAGATAGCACTAAAATTTCAAAGGCACACATCTCGTGAAGAAAGCATCCAACAAAAGTTTCTCCAGTTAAGTACCTTTAAATCGTGAGTAGGGGCACAGGTCGGCCATTTTTGGATTACGAGATGTTTCAACTTAAGATGCTCACGCATATTTATTTATAAGCTCATCATTAAGTATTCTTAGTTCTATTTTTAAAAACTAATCTACTAATATTGAAGTCGAACAAATCGTAAACGCCGTTGAATAATCTACAAGATCTGTCCAATGGGTTATTATATCCATAAGCGGTTCGGTGTGCAGGAGTCCATAAGAAGTTAGTGTTGCGCAGTTGTCGGAGAGGGGCATGAATATTGATTTTCTGGAGCACGCTGTTGCAATCAATATGATGATTTATCATGTCAAATATGAATTTGCTCACGCAGAACATACAAACTGCTTAGGAGGCTCGTGGTGAACTTGTTAGATACTTCTTCCAGAATTTCCGAAGAAGTTTATAGAAAATTTCAAACTTATTAAAGTTTCGTTCGGCATTTAATACAGCCTGAAGCTCTGCATGAGTATACTTTAGGCTCTTGAGAAGCTAGTAAGTTCCATTCGGGCTTTTGGTTACTTGGAATCAAACGCTTGAGGTACCATCTTTCAAGCTCATAATATGTAACTGCGGTGTGATTTTTGAGTAAAAATCTGCTCTAGCCAACATCAATTGAAATCGCTTTGAGCCGGCAGCGCTTTAGTTCAAACTTCATTAGCGTGCGTATATTACGGATGTTGACTGAAGCCGGCTGAGCTCAGCCAAAGACTCCGTATTCAAAGAACGGCGGAAATCGCTCACGGGCGCACCCTTCCTACCCCACCTCTAGCTCCAGTAAGATGTCGCACATTGTCAATTGAGCAATGATTCAAATTAAATTATCCGATTAAGGTAATAATCTTAAATTACTTTCATCGCCGAGTTTGCTCGGTGCCCGGCAGTTTCTGGCTTCTCTTCGCCAACCCGTTGCCGTTGTTCGGCAACATCTAAATACTGACTGTAGAGTCTATCGAACGGTTTACAACAAAAGAAAAGACCGATACAAGCTGCCGATAGCTGGGGACAACTACTGCGGCGGGTGAGGGACAAATGGCAATTCCTGTGAACAATGTTCCCATGGCACACCGAAGCACACAGATTCCTAACTTGCTTGTAGCTAGCGGAACTTTGCCTATGGCAATGTTTCACGCGAACAAAGCAAATTTCTTGCCGCCACGGGGGCTGCCACGACGGTTATGGAAGGGCGCAAACTTTGACGAATTAACAAACTCTGGAATTGGATTCGGTAAGGGTATGCGCGATACCCGAACAGGCGGGAAAATCAAAATCATTTCTCATCCTATTCTACAAACCCTTCTACGATTGACTTGGTCTTAACCGACTCTGGTCACCTTTGTAGCCAACTGGTCACACATGCTGATTTTGATGCTGATCATGTCCCTGTTACATTTCAAATATCCCAAGAAGCGATGCTCAATCCAATCAGCTCCACTTTCAATTATTTTCGAGCCGACTGGAATATATATGGAACACATATCGATAGTAATCTTGATGTTAACATTTCTTCACAAACAAAACTTGATATTCACAATGCTCTTGAAACTTTAATAAATTCCATTGCTGAAGCCAGTGGCATTGCAGTACCAAAATGTGAAGTAAAATCTGAATCCGTCATTATAGACGATGATCTTAAATTTTTGATCCGTCTTAACCTTTTCTGTGATGATTCTGATTTAAGACGGATCAGAAGTTTAAACGTGAGGAGAAGGCAATTTCAACGCACTCACGATACTGCTATGAAAATTATATGGCAGGATTTGCAGAAAGTAATCAAGAAACGCTTTGCACAATTAAGAAACAAAAATTTTGAAAATAGGATTTCACAATTAGACCCTGGCTCTAAGCCCTATTAGAAATTATCTAAAATGTTGAGAAAACCTAAGAAAAAGCTCAAAAAAATGCAGTTTGAAAGCACGTTCAATTTTAATTTAGGACTTACCAGTCCAATAGAAAATCAAGTTACTCAGGACTTAGAAAATATTCTAAATCAAGAGAACGTTTTCGAAAATTCCTGGGAGACTGATTTGGAAGAAGTGAGAACTATTATTAAAAAATTCAAAAATATGAAAGCTCCTGGCGATGATGGAATTTTCTACATCCTCATCAAGAAACTTCCAGAAAATAGCTTATCATTTTTAGTTGATATATTCGACAAATGTTTCCAATTAGAATATTTCCCTGACAAATGGAAAAATGCTAAGGTTGTTCCAATTTTAAAACCAGACAAAAATCCTGCTGAAGCTTCTAGCTACCGTCCAATCAGTTTGCTTTCCTCCATCAGTAAACTTTTTGAAAAGATCATTTTGAACAGAATGATGGTCCAGATAAAAAAAAATCAATTTTTGCCAATGAACAGTTTGGATTCCGCCATGGACATTCGACCACTCATCAACATCCACGTGTAACAAATTTGATCCGTTCCAACAAATTTGAAGGCTACTCTACTGGTCTTGCTCTTCTAGACTTAGAAAAAGCATTCGACAGTGTTTGGCATGAAGGTTTGATAGTAAAATTAAAAAAAATTAATTTTCCAACACATATAGTTAGAATAATTCAATGTTCAAATCGTACACTTCAGGTTAATTATCAGAACTCCAGATCTGAAAGACTACCTGTTAGAGCTGGTGCTCCTCAAGGCAGCATTTTGGGACCAATATTATACAATATTTTCACATCTGACTTACCTGAGTTACCTCAGGGATGTCAGAAATCTTTGTTTGCGGATGACACAGGCCTCTCCGCCAAAGGACGAAGTCTGTGTGTCATATGTAGTCGATTGCAAAAAAGTTTGGATATTTTTTCTTCATACCTGCAAAAATGGAAGATTTCTCCCATAATGCTTCCAAAACTCAACTAATAATATTCCCATATAAACCCAAAGCTCTTTATTTGAAACCTTCAAGTAGACATGTTGTCACGATGAGAGGGGTTCCAATAAATTGGTCAGATGAAGTTAAGTATCTAGGGCTCATGATAGATAAGAATTTAATTTTCAAAAATCAAATTGAGGGCTTTCAAGCCAAATGTAATAAATATTTAAAATGTCTCTATCCCCTTATTAATAGAAAATCAAAACTTTGTCTTAAGAACAAGCTTTTAATATTCAAACAAATTTTCAGGCCTGCCATGTTGTATGCTGTACCAATATGGACTAGCTATTGTAATATCAGGAAGAAAGCTCTGCAGAGAATTCAAAATAAAATTTTGAAAATGATTCTGAAGCTTCCTCCCTGGTATAGTACCAATGAGTTACATAGAATATCCAATGTTGAAACATTGCACAGTGGTCCAGGAATCAGTTTTACGCGGAAAGATGCATTTTGAGCTTTAGAATGAAACATTAGACAAAAACGGTCTTCGACAAAGTTGTTTGTATTAGTTGAGCCCTTTGTTTGGTTTTATTGAAAATTAGGGTGGACCACACTTTCATAAAAATTGTGTAACTAACTTTCTCATTTGTATAAATTATATTATACATGCTTCAGCTCGTTGTAGACCATTCAATTTCAAGCAACTTTGCCAAAAAAAGTTATTTTGTATCTCTTAAATTGACCTATTTAGAGCCTTTTTCCTACGGTGACATAGGGTGGTCCGAACAAAACTGGTTTTCTGGCTCTAGAGTTTTCAATTCAAATTTCTCATCAAAGTAGTCTATGAAACACTTTTAGAACTTTGAAAAATGCGTAATTTGGTGAGTGAAGAAACTCGCTATCTCCTTTCGTTTAGGAGTTATTGTTGTTTTTCTCTCAAAAACATGCCTACCTTGATTGTGAATATCTCTGATTGGGGCAAACATAAAAAATATCTTTTGACGGCATTCAAAAGAGAAAATAAAATTGTGTATTATATCAAAAAACTACAGATGTGTTATTTTTGTAATTGCAGAAAAACTTTAATAACTTTTGAACTAAAATAGATATCATCAATATTTTTGCATGGAAATTTGCGTTTTGTTAAGTTCTTAAAGTCGTTCATAGACCGCTTTGACGAGAAATCTGAAATAAGAAAGATAGGGCTCTAAAACTATTTTGAAGATTTCCATAGTATGTATTTCTTTATTATTTTGCATTTTGAGCATGAAAAAGAAATTTTAGACAAAAATGATCTTCTACAAAATTGTTTCTAAAAATGTAAGCTTACATACTGTGTCATTTGAAGCTAGGGTGGTCCACAATATCACACATATCATATAATCAACTTTTTTATTTGCAAAAATACTGGTATATGCTCTTAGACAAAGCGGTAGAACTTGAAACTTTGATCAACTTTGCCAAAACAAATTTTTTGTAGCTCAAAATTTGACCAATCCAGAACATTTTTTCCTAATCATCGCCGGGTGGTTCAACAAAAATAAGTTTTTCAACTCTAGTTTTTTTAATATTATTTTCTCTTCAAAGTCGTCTATGAAAGACTTTTAGAACTTAACAAAACGCAAATTTTCATGCAAAAAGTTTGTTGATACCTATTTTAGTTCATAAGTTATTAAAGTTTTCGTGATAAAAAATATTTGACTTTCAAGACGTTTTACTAGAGTTACAAAAATAACACATCTGTAATTTTTTGATACAATATTCAATTTTATTTTGTTTTTTGAACGCCGTCAAAAGATATTTTTTATGTTTGCCCCAATCAGAGATATTCACAACAAAGTAGGCATGTTTTTGAGAGAAAAACAACAATAACTCCTAAACGGAAGGAGATAGCGAGTTACTTCACTCACCAAATTACGCATTTGTCAAAGTTCTAAAAGTGTTTCATAGACTACTTTGATGAGAAATTTGAATTGAAAACTCTAGAGCCAGAAAACCAGTTTTGTTCGGAACACCCTATGTCACCGTAGGAAAAAGGCTCTAAATAGGTCAAATTAAGAGATACAAAAAACTTTTTTGGCAGAGTTGCTTGAAATTGAATGGTCTACAACTTTGCTGAAGCATGTACAATATAATTTCTACAAATAAGAAAGTTAGTTACACAATTTCTATGAAAATGTGGTCCACCCTAATTTTCAATAAAACCAAACAAAGGGCTCAACTAATACAAACAACCGTTTTTGTCTAATGTTTCATTCTAAAGCTCAAAATGCATCTTTCCGCGTAAAACTGATTCCTGGACCATAGTGCATTGGAACAAATGCCAAATAAAATAATTAGTAATTTCAGGCACAAAACGTTACAATCTTCTATTGCCACCATTAATGCGTTATATGTTTAGGTTAAGTTAAGTTAAGTAAATTCAAAGCGTTTTTTTCTCTTATAAGCAGATGAAGTCAACTCACCTGTAAAAATCTGAACTACTACGGCAAATGAAATGTAATATGTTGTTAACAAAATGTTAATAAAATCTTAAATTTGTTTTACCAAATTAGGATGATAGTGTTGCCTAATAACACAGAACACGTAGATATAAGAAATGAGAGTAATGTAATGTTTAGAATGATCCTAATAAAGAAATTAAAAAAAAAATTGCATTCGTCTATTTTGTGGCAGGTACGATGATACTTTATGCCAAGGGAAGTCAAAGAAATGTTTATTATGAAAAAATACTGGATCGACCGGGAATCGAAACCAAGCATGGCTTTGCTTAATGGTGTTTCCATTTAAACATCGAGAATTCTAGGGATTTTCAATAAATATCCCTGACTACAGGATTTTCAAGATCCCGGGCAAGACCCTCTAATAGAACATTTGTCTCCTATCCTTAAGAAATACTAGAAAATCTAAGTTAACAAAAATGTTTTGAATAGAATTTTTCGTCACGAATTTTAGTGGATACGTTGATAGTTTGGTAATATTTCGAATGCTATGAATCATTCGGAAATATCGCATACCATTAGAATTCTGACGATGACAGCACCAACCCGCCAGAGTAAGCGCGCCACGTCTACTGTGGCGATGTTACCAGTGCAAATATGTCGAATGTCTATAGCTCTGTACGCACACACGTGTCTGTATATGTGTGCGCTTGTCTTTATCATTAGGAGAAATTGATTGGATTAATGGAATTTGTGATGCTGCCGGTAGTTTGATTATCGGATCGTGCAGGAAAAGGACATTTCTTGTGCACCCAAGACAGGGGAACGCCTCGTCACCACGTGACAAGTTGATTGATTAAATGCAAATTTCACCTTCGACATCGTCGATAATACTAAGCCAATGATTAGGACAAAACTATTAATTTGGAGGAGCACCACGTTTAGGAATAGAATATAGTCCATTGAATTGCATCCACAAGAATTTTCTTGAATTTAATCGGATTCATTCGTATTGTTCCCTTCGATACCCGTTATAAAATGATACCGGATAAATCCAATTACAAGTTCGCAGATGCTCACCGTGTGATGAAGAAACAATCAGCAACAAAGTACACGCGCTTGATTCCCTCTAATTGTCCCATCAGTATTAGACGATAAAATATCTTTAAACGCCCACACCAGGCTCTTGTGTCTGCGGAAACTTCCTTTAAGAGTCGCCATGCAAAATCAACCTATCGCCGTCACAGAGAGAGAGAGCGAGTGAAGTCACAATGCTTCTCGGAAAGTGCTCTCTGGAGCATTTTGCCCCCCAGTATCAGCCCCCGTCAATCACCACACAGTGAAACTCAATTCACCTCCCTCGGAAAGTCAACCGTTTCCGCCTTCTGATGCCTTTTTTAAAATAGCCATAAAACTGTTGCTATAGCGTCTGTTCTCCGCTGTTCAAGCTTCAACTATGCGAAGAATATGACAAAGAATACCGTCGATACCGCCATATGTTGGGTTGACGTATCGGTTTGTCGGTACAGTTGAGAATCGTGAGACATGGTGTTCGCTTCCGAAGGGTTCTTAGACAATATGTTGAATTGGCCTAGGGCCAACTTGCCAGTCTAATAAAGTAAAGAGTGATAATATTCAAAGTTTGTTAAATCTGTATCAAGGGTCTGGCCAAGCAGATCCCTAGCGACCTAGAAATAGCTGGAGGATTATTTTGAGAAATTTGCTATCGCCGGTCAAGAGCTTGACAAGGATCTGCAAATTAATGGATGGTCAATGGATAGAGCAACAAAAAGCGGAAGAAGCAGAGAGAGTATTTCCGAAGCAGATAAGTCGCTAGAAAGCCAAAGTAGCGGAAGTAGGGGGATTAGGGGCATAATGAATACCCGGGGCGAAATGGACACCCCATCAATCGCTGAGAATATACATACTTCATCAAAAGTTCATACACTGCAAGAAATCGGTATTGCATTTGAAATATTTGACGGTGGAAAAGTTTATGTTTTGCTTCAATTGTCGTTTTAAATATGACTTTAAGTTTTTCTCTGCTCTAAATTGGCATGTCATTCCTTGCTTAGCGCTTGTTTGAGTCGGTTGACAGGTTCCCGGTCTCATCGCACGGCACTTTTGCAACGTATTTTTCGGCTTTTTCTCCCACCGCCCGCGTGGGTTTTTGCTCAGTTAGTGCTTCTACACGGGTAAAAATGCGGCACTCAAAACAAGCAGAAAAGATCATGATTTTGGGAGTAAGGTGTATTTTCATGTTATGAAAATACACCATGACCAAAAGTCATGAAATCATGAATCTTTTTACCGTAACGCCAGCTGTACGTTACGTTTCCAAAGTGTAAATTCAAATCATCAAATCATAAACTATATATGCTGGAATCATGAATAAAATTCATGAAAACATGAACACTATTCATGGATTTAGATACCTGTCATTTATGATTCCAGTTTTAGCGATGAAAAGTGGAAATTTGAGTCATGAAATCATGAAGCAGGATCATGAAATCATGAACTAATTTCATGAAAACATACAAATGTCAATTATGATCCCAGTTTATTTGTCATAAGTAAACAAATAACATCAAGATGTATTTTGTGCCAGTAGTTTCGGAATAAACTGTGAGAAGAGTCAACAAGTGCCACATCTTGGGCAGGAACGCGAGCATCCGGTGGTTAGGTTTGCACGAAAAATATCAGTTCGAACATCAAAGAATTGGCACATCGTCCCTGGGCTGCAAAATGCTGCTGGATTGTATTGGCGATGGAAAAATCCTAAACGACTCTGCAGGCGTGTAGAGTGGTAAAGATCAGCCAGCTGCCGAAGTTTTGTGTGAGCTGCTCTATTGTAAGATGTGGAGAATGCATCACATCCGAACATTGAAAATCGCCGACGAATTTGTCAAGCAAAACCTTCGTCAATCATTGCCCGGTATGGAATAATCCGTGTGAAAGCTGGTAAGTACATTTTCGCACATCTAATAGCACCGGCAGTTTAATTGGGTTATCGGTAATGTCATCAATAAGATGGCAAAGTTCCGACTAGCATGGTATTCAAATCAACTTCTTCCGTAAACAAAACTTATTGATAATTTCACTTAAAAAATACTACCGATCGCAAAATACGTGTTGACTTAAATGAAAAAAGTGACAGTTGGATTTATGTAACGCCCTGAGCACACAAATTCTTGATTGATAGCCATGGTTTCATGACTTGTAGTCATGATATCATGAAACATAAAATTTTATGATTTCATGACTTTTTGTTCATGATTCCGGCAACGGATTTTTTCCCGTGTAAATAGTACCTTCAGTTAGTGCAATTTGAGTGCTTAGGCGATCGCGCTTTGCGAAGGAAGCGAACTAGTTTAACTAGTATCGTTCCACCGCAAAAAAGTCATCACCAAAAGCTATAACGGTGATTGATTTTTTCCCCCCGCACGGAGAGCAACATCGAAGCAGAACCGCCTTCTGCTACCTACGGTGCGTGGACGCTCTGCTGCTATACAACGAACGGATAAGTATCTCCACATCTATTGAATTGCTTTTGCATCTCCGAACAAACATTGTTGAGTTCAAGTTTGTTTTTCGCTTCGCTTCTGTCTCTCTCCCGGTGTTGTAATTCTTTCGACCAAATAGGGGAGTAGTGTACAAAATAGTCCACTGATCGGTTAAGTTTTTTTTTTTTCACATATTTTTTTCGTTTTTTTTTTCTCCACATTTTTTTTCTATTTTTGTTGGTTCGGTTGCGGTTGGATTTTTTTTCCCGCATGGACGAATCGGATGGAGGCGATACGCCTCCTAAAGATCTCGTTGCTCGAACGCGGTTTTATCAACCGTCTTCGGCTGGGCCTTGGGTTGTCTATTTTCGGCGCAAAAATAAGATTTTGAATGTGCTCTCGATCTCTAGAGAGCTGACGCGTAAATATCCTGGGACCGTTATTCACCAAGTGAAGCAATCCAAGCTGCGTGTAACTGCACCTAGTTACAAAGCAGCGAATGAGATTGCTCAGCATGAGGCTTTTACTGTGGAGTATTTTATCTACATACCTGCCAGAGAGGTCGAGGTGGAAGGGAAAATCATCGACGCGAGTCTGACATGCGAAGACATTAAGACTGGCAAAGGCGTTTTTGAGAACCGGTCCATTCCTGATGTGGCTATACTGGATTGTAAACAATTACAATCAGTTTCCATGGAAGGAAATAAAAAAGTGTTTTCGCCGTCAGCCTCGTTTCGTGTAACTTTTCCTGGTTCCGTTCTCCCGAAATTTGTTTGCATTGATAGTGTTTTTTACCCAGTGCGCCTTTACGTGCCGAAGGTATTCAATTGTACCAACTGCAAACAGCTTGGTCATAGTGCTAGCTTTTGCGACAACAAGCCCCGTTGTGGCAAATGCAACCAAGCTCATTCAGAAGATGCTTGCACAAAGGAAGCTGAAAAATGCTGCTACTGTAGCAAGGATCTGCATGACTTGCAGAAATGCCCGGCATACAAAAGGCGCATTCGAAATGAGAGTCGCTCAATTGTGAAGCGCTCCAAGAAGACGTATGCGGAAATGGTGAAAGCTTTAAATCCGCCTGCAAAAGAGTCTTCATCAGCCATCCCAGTTAGTAACTCTTTTCAAGAGTTGTCTTCCGATGAAGCAAACGACGACGAAACCGATGGGGGAGATTCTTCGGAGGTACACGCACCCGGTAAAAGAAAGTCTCCATCTTCTCCGGGACTGCGCCGTAAGGTATTAAAATCTTCCCTCAGAAGTTTGCCTCATTCCAAAGGAGGTGGGGTAAATTTGAAAATCCCGAAGAAACAGGTCTTTGATGCTTCCGTTTCGTGTTGCAGCAAAGATCTGCCGCCCCCGCCTCCACCGGCTAAATACACTTCGAAAAGAAGCTCTAGACTAGAAAGCAAAAGAAATGCTGCTGAAGTTCCTCGCTCTTCCTCGAAAACCCCCAGGGCCAAGCGAGGACTGATAACTTTTACGGCCCTTGTGGATCGCATATGTAATGCTCTCGGAGTTTCAGACTCATTCAGAGGCATACTCGACCTTTTTCTCCCCGCAATAGAAGAATATCTCAGGGAATTGACTATCTCGTGGCCCCTCCTTGCTTCGATCATATCTTTCGATGGCTAATTCATCAAGTGAGGTACAAGATATGATCACTGTGCTACAGTGGAACTGTCATAGTCTAAAACCTAAATTAGACACATTTAAATTTTTGCTTCACAATTCCGATTGTGATATATTTGCACTCTGTGAAACATGGCTTCACAGAAAAAATCCGTTCTCGTATCCGTGAACAGCAGACGTGAACTTGTCAACAACAAAAATACACCGTGAACTAGATCATGTTTATGTGACCATTTGTGGTAGTTCATGGTGTATTTTTGACAGTTCACGTTTTTCAGAATTCTTTTTTGAGCGTGTTTCTTCTGAAGATGATCTTAACTTCTACGATTTTAACATTATACGCCAGGATCGAGATGATAATTACGGGGGTGTGCTTTTAGGGATCAAAAAATGCCATTCATTCTACAGAATCCCCATCCCGACTCATTCAGGCATAGAAATCGTTGCTTGCCAAATAAACGTAAAGGGTAAAGACCTTTGCGTAGCTTCTGTTTATATTCCTCCAAGAGTTTCAATAAACCACCGTCATCTTTGGAATGCAGTCTCCATGCTTTCATCTCCAGTTTTAATACTGGGTGATATGAACTCACATGGTACTGGATGGGGCGAATCTTATGACGATTATAGAGCGGCTATTTTCTATGACTTATGCGACGATTTCAACTTGAACATTTTGAACACAGGTGAAGTGACACGTATTTCATCCGACGGCAAAGAAAGTCGCATTGCCCATAATAACCTCTATCAGAAATAATTGTGAAAGGTCAGAACAGTCAATTCAGGTTCCATTTGACCTCACTAGGAATATCGATTGGCAAAAATTTGCATCAGCGGTATCTTTTGGTATCGAATCATTCAACACTCTCCCACCGTTGGATGAGTATCGATTCCTAACAGAATTGATTTATAAAAGTGTATTAGAATCCCAAAAGCAACGAGTTCCAAGTGCATCCTTCAAAAAACGACCAGCCTCACCTGGTTGGGATGATGAATGTACTGCACTACCTGGAATGTTGAATAATTTCTTGTACAATTTGTTGTCAGAAAAACACATGAGCTTCACTCTCGGTCATCTGACAACTTCCAGAATTAGCTATATGGGTCTTCCCCAAGGCTCATGTCTAAGTCCCTTGCTTTATAATTTTTATGTTAAAGATATTGACAACTGTTTGGAAGAACCATGCACGCTTAGACAACTTGCAGATGATGCTGTGGTCTCTATGAAGGGCCCACGAGCAGAAATTCTGCAAAGACCATTGCAAAATTCCCTTGATAATCTATCCACTTGGGCTAGAAACTTAGGGATCGAGTTTGCTCCGCAAAAAACTCAACTAGTTGTATTTTCTAGGAAGCGGAATCCTGCCCAACTAAAGCTTAAGCTGTTGGGAACAGACATCGACCAATCTTTGACTTCAAAATACTTTGGGGTCTGGTTTGATTCAAAATGCACTTGGCGAACTCATTTAACGGAAAAATGTCAACAAAGGATCAATTTTCTACGAACAATTACCGGAACATGGTGGGGTGCTCACCCGGAAGACCTCATAAAACTCTATAAAACAACTGTTTTATCTGTTCCAGAGTATGGCTCTTTCTGTTTTCTCTCAGCAGCAAACTGCCACCTGATTAAATTGGAACGAATTCAATATCGTTGTTTGCGTATCGCCTTAGGGTGTATGCACTCAACACATAATGCGAGCCTAGAGGTTCTGGCAGGGGTTTTACCGCCACAGAACCGATTCTGGGAGCTCTCGCTAAGAATACTTATTAAGTGTGGAGTGAGCAACACACTCGTTATCGAAAATTTCGAAGAATTGCTCAAATTGAATGCTCAGTCAAAATTCATGAGAGTTTATCTCTACTACATGTCATCTGACATTAGCCTTCCATGTTATAACCCCCCACGTGTACGCTTCACCAATGACAGTTCCTCTGTTGAATATGATCTGTCCATGAAACAAGCTATTCATGGAATTCCAGATCAACTTCGATGTATTACTATCCCACGTATTTTTAACGCAAAGTACCAGAATGTCGATTCCTACAGGAGATATTTTACTGACGGGTCCCGTATAAATGGATCCACTGGCTTCGGTGTCTTCAATGAAAACTCTTCCGCCTTCCGAAAACTTCAGGAACCTTGCACGGTTTATGTTGCTGAGCTGGCAGCAATCAACTTCTCTTTGGAGATGATCTCAAACATGCCCGCAGACCACTTCTTCATCTTCTCGGATAGCCTCAGTTCTATTGAGGCACTCCGATCGATGAAACCTGTTAAGCATGCATCTTACTTTCTTACAAAAATAAGAGAGCAGATGTGTGCACTGGTCGAAAGATCATATAAGATTACCTTTGTATGGGTCCCCTCACATTGCTTAATTTATGGCAATGAGAAGGCGGACTCTCTCGCAAAGGTGGGCGCTGAGGAAGGTGAGATTTATGATAGACGAATTTCACACGATGAATTTTTTAATTTAGTACGTCAAAGTTCTCTTCACGGTTGGCAAAGCGATTGGCTAAATGGCCAACTGGGACGGTGATTACATTCCATAATTCCTAGAGTTTCCTTGCGAGCCTGGTGGAAAGGTTTGGACGTAAGTCGAAATTTCATTCGCGTGATGTCAAGACTTATGTCCAACCAATACTCGCTAGATGCACATCTATACAGGATTAACCTCGCGCTGAGCAATATTTGTAATAGGTGTGGTTCCGGTTATGATGACATCGATCACGTAGTTTGGCAGTGCCCGGATATGGACGCCTCCAGAGTGCAACTTTTGGATACCCTTGCGGCCCGAGGTAGACAACCCTATGTTCCAATTAGAGATGTGTTGGGCACCCGCGATTTCATTTATATGGTCGCAATTTACGATTTCCTTCGCTTGTCTGGTATAAAAGTTTAATTCTCTTGTGTTCTCTTCTCCAGTTTTTTTTTCTCTGTGTTGTCCCTTTTGTGTTGGATTGAGGATCCTGGCCATCCGGCAGACGAATACCGGCAAGAAATTGGTACCAACACCATGTCACGATAATAGAGCTACCACGCTATACCTCCCGGATGAGCTGCAGAGAACCCTAATCCCAATCCTTACCATGTCCTTCCCTTTCAAAATTGTGACCATTAACCTCGAGTTGCCACGAGTACCCTGGCTCCATCCCATACTAACTTTGGTAATGAAAAAGTAAATAAATTGTAAATAGTACAAAAAATGAACTTCGGCTCCGTAAAGCGTTACACGCATTTGAGCCCCAAATAAACGAACTAGTTAAAAAAAAATAAATTGGCGTGTAAGCAAGGCGGTGGGAGAATCTAATTTTTGAGCGAAATAACGAACCCAGAAAGGTTCTTTTTAGCTCTTATGATAGAGGGAGAGCCCTTTCACACAACGGAACGACTTACAGATACTAAATATTTTGGAATCATTACATTTCATGCAAGTGTTCATTTTGCCACGATACCTTTTTGATGGCCTTGTATTAGATTTAATTTTCAATCTCACTTTTCTGGCATGCCGCTGACATCAAACGTCACTTTTGCTGAGATGTCAGCAAACGAACTTTAACCGACATTTGCACAGTTGAGATCACCATTCTGATTTAAGTGTGTAACATATATTTTTAAAGAATTTTACAGGTGAGGCGTTCTTACATCTAGAATTATTCTAGGAGAAATGTTTGATGATATATTACACGAACTTGAGCTCAAAAACGGGCTCTGCTCTAGCTGGGAGTATGCTGATTGAAACTAGGATGAATCAATAAAAAAAACATAGTTTTGTAAATTCCTTAAACAATTTTCACACCTAACCGGGAAGAAAAAAAAAATCTGAAGGACCCATGATGACTTTCTGGAGTTAAGAAAAACCGAGAAGAAATTCTGGCAGAAATTCTGAACAGCATTTGGATGAATTACTTAAAGAATTAAAAAAAAAGAATCCCTGGTGTGATTTATAGTGAAAATCCTGAATGAAAGGATTCCTGAAAGTAAGTCGTCAAAAAACTTGGAGGATTTCTTGAAGGAAAATTTTAAAACATTGTTTTAAAATTATTGGGCTAATTAAAGAAGAAACATTTGAAAGTACCGTCAAACGGGATGACCTACAACAGCGCAGTGGCTTGCAATACATTGTAATTTATCATCATATTTTACTATAAAACGCAAATATCAAAAAAAAAAAGTGATGCCTGTGACCCACAATTCAAGTAGTGGATACAATGTAAGCTGTTATTGTAGTTGTTTTTACAGATCAAAAATAACTCTTGAGCATGTCATAAAAACTAATAATACCCCGCATTTTATTTTACAAAATAGTAGGAAAACTTTTTGATTAAAGTGCTTGTTTGAGCATGCTCCTATGCAGAATGACTTGCAATACTAAACTCCAAAGAAACTTAGAACTCTTAAAAAATGGAAACCTTTTGTTGTAGGTCTACTTCATAGACGATGGTAATTCATAAAACAACTACAAAAACTCGCTATAAGTATTGTTCACTATAGATATAGGACCCTGATGATAAACGTTTCATTTTCTCGTTTAAAAATATTATAGTTTCTTACAAATAAGTTATCAAAATTTTCTTGTATTGGTTCGTAAGTTTTAAATACATGAATAATAATACTTGACAAGTACGAGTTATGAAAAGTATCGGAATTTCGCCACAGATTTCAGTTCAGATTATTGTGGATACTCTTTCTGAAAACCCTACAAGAATTCGTTTAGAATACCATCAGGGTTTTTCTCAAGTATTCCAATTCCACAATACACTTTATAAATTTCTTTTACCTCTATGCAAAGAAGTCCGGAGATTCCTTCAGGTATATTTCTAAGGATTGTTTCATAAATTACTCCAGGGATTCTCTCAAGAATTTTTCTAAGGATTTATTCTTGAATTTCTCAAGTTATATCTGTAGGATTTTTTTTTCCTAAAGTCCTCAACATATCAACAGCGGCAATATATGAATATATACAACACATATAAATAAATTAATTAATAAGTCGAGTCGATAAAAATGATTCGACTGGAATCAACTAGATCAACAAAATGGACCCCTAGAACTTTCGATCATAACCGTATTTTTTGTAAATCAGTTCCGATCCTATAGAACTCCATTCCACTACTACAGAAATTTAACTTGAGACACCTCCAGGAATTTCTTCAACGATTCCTCTCCAAATTCATCCAAAGACTACTCCGGAGATTTCTCTGGAATACTGTCCACAAGGCTTCTTTAAGAGATTTTTACAGGTGTTTCTCTAAAAATTTGGTATTTTTCTTCAAAGATTATTCCAGCAATTTCTCTAGAGAATCCTCCAGTAAAGTCACTATAGTGAAGAAATTTTCCAGGGATTCCTTCAAAAATGGATTCTTTCAAAATGTTATCTAGGTAATCCTTCAGAAATTCCTACAGATTTTTTTCAGACACTCCTCTGAGAAAACCGCTTCAAGCTTTCCTCTTGAGATTTATTCAGCAATTGTTTCAGAAAATTCTTCATGAATTACAGAAAAGCCTCGGGTTCCTCCAAAAATAATTCCAAGATTTTTTTTTTCAGAAATTCCTCTAGGGATTTCATCGGATATTCTTCTAAAGACTTCGGTAAGTGCTCCTTTCAGATATTTAACCAGAGATTTCTCCTGCGATTCTCCTAGAGGTTCCTCTAGGGATTTTTAGATTGCTCCATTAAATCCTACAGGGATTTCTTCATTTTTTTTTTTTTTTCAAAGGTTACTCTAGGCCTGGCGAATATCCTAGGAGTTCATTCAGGTATTCCTCCAGGAATTCATCAGATATCTCTCCAAAACAATATTGAGAAAACCCTTCAAATATAAATTAACCCTTCAAAATTGGAGGAATTCGTGGACAGATTTCTGGAGTAATGTCTTCAGTAATCCTAGAAGAAGTTGTCCAGTGTAACCCTTGTAGGAATTCCTGAAGAAATCTTTGGGGACAACTCTGCAATAATCCCTTTAGACATTTTTCTGGAATAATCTTTGGAGCAGTCTCTGGAAGAATTCCTGGGGAAATCTCTGAGGAAACGTCATGAGAAATCGCTTGGGAAATCCCTGGAAGAATCACTGGAGGAATCCTTGTACCTGCTGCTGGAGAAATTCTTGAAAAGACGTATTTTCATTGTAGTTAGCACTCTCACCAGGCAGAACATTTGGTACGGTGGTAGATCTGTACACCCGCCTGAAACGTGGGCTGATAGAAGTGGTGGTAAATGCGGCAATAACAAACTACATGCTGATAGGCGGAACCGAGTGAGACAGAGTCCGCCTAGGAAGAAGTGTTAGGATAGATGGGGTACCTTCGAGATGGTTGACGATGATGAAATACAGAGTCGCGCATCACCAGTGGAAGACGGTGTGGCGGCGGAGAATGAACCACGAGTTCGCAAGACTCAATGTCAAACCCTGTTTCCAGATTGTAGCGAAAGCCGAAAGAGTTCATAGATCAGGGCATGTTGCAAGACTACAGGACAACAAGTCTGCAAAGATGGTGTTCGCGTCAAATCCGGTTGGCACAAGAAGGCGGGGAGAACAGCGAGCGAAGTGGCTTGATTAGGTGCAACAAGAACTGGAGAGCGTAGGCCAAAATCTAAGTTGGGGGGACACAGCCATGGACAGAGCAAATTGGCATAACATCATTAACGAGGTTTTATCAAATTAATTGATGCAACACCAAATAAATTAAATAACCTTAATTATCAGAAATACAATTTTATTATAATATATAACATTCTTAAGATAAATGAAAATTTAGGTATTTATTGTCGATCTACATTTGTGTTGTCTAACAACTAAAGTTCTGGTTCCTGTAATCAATTGATAATTTCTAAGAAAGTATAACAAACTTTACGTTAGAATGTGAAATGCTAAATGGATGACGCCATGCAATCTCTTTATCTTGTTCGTGCTACTGGAAGCCACACTGCACCTAATGATATCAATCATCAGTTTTCCGAAGCTTTCACAACCCCCATTCGTCAAGCCATCACTAAAGCGTGCATACAAAGCACCCGGCACCTGTTGAATCTTGCTGGTTTCGGTTTCACTCTTCTTCTGACAAAGACGACCATGAGGACAACTATCTACTTAGAGTAGATATGCCAGCATAGCTAATGCATACTGAAGTGACGTCAACTTCGGTGGCAGCTTTGCAGGGTTTTGCAGAATGGTTTCATTCCGCAAGAAATATCCCCGCAGCGACTGGAGGGGACTTTCTACACGGACAAATCCCATTCCCTCGACAATAGCTGCCAGTCAGTTAGCCAGCCAGTCAACCGGGTCCGTCAGAGTCTCAGCAGTGTGATGAGCAGCGTTCACCTTTGGGCTTTTTGTGGGAAATTTAACTGCCACCGAGGACAACGGTACCAATGACGACAACGACTCCAACCTTTTGCGACGACGATGAAGGGGAAAAGCGCCTTTGGGAAGGAAAACAATACAGCTTTCATAGAGGAACAAATCGAATTACAAGCTATGAGATTCAATTACCTGTTGAGTTTGTCGAGTTCTTTGGCAAAGAGGGCATATCATGAACGGTAGGTATTTACGGCTCGGTCTCGGTCACTTAGCATCAACCTGGAAAGCAAGGATTTCTTGTTACCTAATGCAAGTGAGTTTCAGTTTTGTTAGGAGATTCACAAGGGAAAAACAAGAAGACAGAACTGAAATCACAAACAGGAATTCCATTCCAGGGACGAGGTATGTAATTGTCATAACACTGAACGAAATCTAATTGTTTGAACTTCTATTTGGACAGCTGGTAGCTGCTCCTGATGTCGACACTTGGTCTGTGTTGACTTACTTTCTGAACTTTTCCATTGTTGTCTGTTTTCGGAACTGACCGGGGGAAAAGTTTCCCGACAATTTGATTATCGCACCTTTTGGTTGATGTTCTTGCTGTGGCAGTATGGTACGGTTCTGAAATGCTTGATAAGTTGATGCCATGTTATTGTGTTTTTGGTATCGGGTTTTATGAGCGATATATTATTTTTTTATTTTTTTTGTGGACGGGTTTTTTTTTGTGGAGGGGCTGGGAATCGAACCCATGACCTTCCGCTTATGAAGCGAAAGCGTAACCTCAAGGCTACAGACCCCCCTAAGAGCGATATATTCTCATAATTCATATTATTGAGATTGAAGGCAGTGTTAGTGAACCAAAGTTTCATCACGTTCAATCTATGTTTAAAAGAAATTACACTCTTCTGGATAAAGTCTGGAAAGAGGACTTTAGTTCTTTAAACAAGATTTTGCCATTTGGAGTCTGTTTGTAAGAAATTAATCTTCAATATGTCAGGAAACTATGCTTTTCTAGAACAAATAAGAATGTTAAATATATTGCTCATTTTTGAGGATCTTAGCCAAGTCAAAATATGAACAAGTTTATTTAGCGCGCTTCCAATTATGCCTTGGAGTATAAAAATCAAGCTCCCATATACTTACTTACTTGAAACTTGATGAACAACAATCCTTTGCTATTGCGTTGAATCTACGCCGAATGAAGCAGCCTTTTCCATTGGACCCGGTCCTGGGTCAATCGCTTCTAGTCGCCGTTAAGTGACCTTAAATCCTCCTCAACTGCAAAAAGCCATTTGGTGCACGGTCTGCTGAATATTTGTTTAGCTTAACGTTCCTCCGACATACATGCCCAGCCCACCGCAGTCTGCCGTATTTATACGCTTAACAATATCCATTTCTCTATAGACTTGGTACAACTCGTAATTCATCCGATGCCGCCAGATACCATTGTCCAATTTAAGGCCAAGAATTGTTCACAGCACTTCACGTTCAAAGACCGCAAGTCACTAGAGTTCCAAGGTACACAAATAATTCAACTACTTCAAAAATATCACCACCTATCACCATCTCACTACCAACATCACCTATGGGCCCACGACGTCTACCAAAGACCATGAACTTTGTCTTTGTGTTATTAATAATAAGCCCAATTCGCGTTGTCTCCCTTTTAAAAGACACGTATGCCTCTTCCACGGCTTGGCTATCAATCGATATCGTCCGCAAAACCAAGGAGCATATACGAACGTGTGATAATAGTCCCATTCCTATGCATGCAGGCTCTCCTTATTGCTCCTTTTAAAGATATGTTGAACAATAGGTTTGAAAGTGCATCGCCCTACTTCAATCTGTCTATGGTAACGAAGAATGTTGAAATCTCATCCGCAACCCGTATACTTGATGTAGATCTTTCCAACGTTTCACTAATCAGTCTAATCAGCTTCGCCGGAAAACCATGTTCCATCATTATTTTCCACATCTCGTTTCTTCTCACTGTTTTCACTGGGCCTTAACGGTGAAGAGCTAGTTACTGTGATATCACGAACATATGATGCTTCCGTGTCGAGAAAGGCTAGAGAGGACAAGCCGTCAGTGTAGGTTTAAGGACGAAATGGCGAAAACAACCATTTTTCTAGCGAATGTTTTTGGAACTAACGTTGCTAAGGAAAATATTTTCGTCAAAGTAAGCATGAAAAAAAATTCAGAAAAATTTCAATATCACATCCATTTCTAACCAGAGAAGAAACAGTAAAGCACTCCGAAAAACAAATTCGCCGCACTTTTGGAGTCTCTTAACGACAAATGAAGAGAATCTCAATAGTAGTGTAATGTACGCTGAGGTAAGTTAAAACTAGTGATCTTTTATATGAGAGATATGTGGAAGTCAAATTGAATGATTTGGCAACAGAGCAGTTGTGCCAAGTTTGTTCGGCGTCGAGAATTATATTGTAACACGGACATGACTTCCTCATGGCTAAAAAGTGTGTTTTATCATAGATTGCTGAGTTACATTAACAAACTAATAAACAGCGGAAAATATCAACAAATAATATCGCATTAACACAAATTCAAAAAAGGAAAATATCCAATTTATTTTTGCTGTTTGCAAAACAACTTTTACCGAAATTATTTCAAGCGGATTACATTACTCCTCAAGGGAAGTTCAAAACAAACATAACGCATATTCGTTTGGCTTACGCTTTCACAGCTCTTTCTGCTCTGTTGGCTCACACTTTGACAGAAATGTCAGCTTCCGCGAATCTCTCTTATAAAGGATCACTAGTTGAAACGGGTGCTGCAAGATGAAAGGCAAAATTTTGAACACGACTTAAATAAATGTGAGCTGGCGTTTCTTCCCTGAAAGTTTGTTCCATTGGTTAAAATCTCATGTTTTTTACATTTCACTTTGATACCTTACCAATTCATCTTACTCCAGCCGCGTCAACTTTCCCCGGTATACCTTACAATTTTACTTTTTTACAACTCGTGGGCGAACAAAATTTCAATTTCCACCAAAGCATGCTTAGAATGTGGTAATTTCAACTGTATTGTTTATTTAGAATGTAAGCATTTTGCGCTGAAATCATTTGTTTTTATTTGAAACGGATGTTCGGTTCTCCAGATTTGTGCTCTTGAAAATCTGAGGTTTGGCTTCGATGCAGCTTCACTTTAACAGCGGCAGTGAATGCAGATCCGGACATATTCAGAGCCACGATGCAACCCGGATGTATGGAAGCGACACCAATTGGTACTACAGGTCGGCTCGATTATCCGGAGACTCGATTATCCGGGATTCGATTACACTATGGGCGATCAGGTGGCCAATAATAAAACAATGACTTGTTCTGATAGGTTTTTCTTGTACATCATTTCATAGTAAACACTTCTATTTAGATGTTACTGGAATATCAGGGCAAGATCTTTTATATTTTAAATGATGGTGCACATTGAATACAATATACTGCATAATCGTAATATTTTATACAGATCTTTATTCAATCTATGAAAATAAAATGAAATAAAAATTCGTACTTCAGGTCGGCAAAATGCGGGGAATGCACTGAAAAAAATATATTTTGTTTTACATCGAAACATTACACGTCCCAAACTTTTTGCCCCAAGTTGTCCCAGGCTGAAATTTCCAAGAGTACTTTCAGATGTAAACAAAAGGATCGTTTAGAATTTAGCTGTACAAATTTGCACTTTTCAATTTAGGGCTTATTGAATTGTTCCAGTAATTTCAACCATTTTCTATGAAAAACGGCAAAAAAATGATTCAGAGAATAACTGAATATCGCTCAATCATTCATATCATCATTGCTACACACTTAGAAAATATCACCGACTCCGGTAATTTTTTTACCGAAATATAAACCGCTGAGCGCTCGGTAATGCTTTCGGTAAAGTTAAGAATTACTGAACAATCTGTAATTTCAATCGACACTAATCTGTCAAAAAATTACAATATGTTCGTTAACTATTACCGAACAAATGTTAAATGAATTACCGAACGCAATGTTCGTAACAGCAGGCAGAATCGGATCACCGAAAAAATAAAAACAATGAAGCCCATATTGAAATCAAATGTAACAATCGATTTATTTTACTAATTCTGCTGCTTTGTGTAAATGGAGGCAGGAAATTAAACATCATCAGCAGGCTTAGGTGGGACATTGAACGCCAATCCTGGCTGTTCACCCCTTATGAAGAAAACACCCACCGTTTCCGTCATGGGTGGTCATGCACGTTAATGCAATGCTGCAATCCGGAACGTACATTTTCAGTTGTATATTGTACTCAGCAAGATAAATCCACGTAATACGATTATCTGAAAATGTTGATATACCTTTGCAATGATAATGAAAATCACCAAATTTTTCAGATTTAGCAAAGTTGAAACAATTGCGTCCTTGAAGAACGAAAAAATCCAAGCCTACTTGAATTTTGACGTTGCGTTTGGATTGCGCGCATATATTGACGATAGTGAATATAAAAATTAAAAAAATAAATAAATTTTACTTATAGCAAAACTTTATGAATCAATGTACATGACTCTTGTTTTTCACAAAAATCTTTTCAGTAGTTATGATATTTTATGTTGTACAATCCTGAGAAAACCTTGCTTGTATTACACAGCATCAGCGTGGCGGTTCTGACTTCGGTGAATCGCGCGAAAACCGAAAGGTTTAATCGTCCGGGTGTCGATCGATTGGTTAGATTCTGTATTCTGATTACTCATGGTTTTTGAGAATACCCAGCTCGAGGTATCTGGTGATTATGATTTCCCTTATGAGAATTAACTATGAACTCGTATAATGTCCGAAAAAAAAATAACTAAAAAATACAAAAAAATAATAAAGCCAGACAATACATAGCTAAAAATTTTGTCGAAAACTAAGGCTTAACTTTCAAGGAATACATATCGACATGGTCTAGTTTTCTTCAGATGAATGGCAGAAATTTGACCTGGTGTGAAAAATTGTAATCAAATTGAACAAAGCGTTTTGTTCCAGCAATAAATTATCTCTTTGATTTTGATTTAATTTTTTAAGTATTTTTGCATAAATAACTATATATGCTTAAACTATATTACTTTTCCAAGAAAACTTATGGTTTCATAAACTATTTGATAGATTTCCAACAGTTTTCTAGCAAATAATTCCCCAAAACTTTTCGATATCTTTCATAGTATATTAGTATAATAAAATTCCTCAAGAAATATCGAAGAGTGGCTTCAGAACTTTTGCTATTCTCTTGAAAACTAGTCAAATAATATTTTGAGATTTGTTCATACTTTCAAAGCAAATTCCTTAATCCTTATTTTTCAAAATGTCTCAAAACCAAAAACTCGTACGCTCATTTGAATTCAAATCACATAAAAATGGAAGCCTCTTATTTTGAGCCAAAAATATTAAGATTTTGTGGTGGCTCCAGCGACTTCAAGGTGAATTTTCAAGTTATGATATATAACCTTCAGTGAAGTCTTTATAACTTTATTATTTTTCAACCAATTTTGAAGCTTTTAGCATCATTCTTTTCAAAATTTAATTTACGAAAAGTTTGAGGAATTTGTCTAAAATTAAAACAAGTCTTAGTAAGGAGTAATTTTCTCCAAGTTTTTCCTCTTTTGTCTAAAAAATCATTTTTGTTTGGCTATAACCTTTTGAAAACCTTACCGATTCTTAATATTTTTTCATGCTCTTGAAGCAAATTTAGAAGGAATTTAATGGTGGGTAAAACTAATTGAATTAAAAATTGTTTTGGCTAACTGATTTAGCCATAATTGCCCGAAAACATGAATTTTCAACGTAAATTATAATATTTTTCATATTTTTGTCAGTTAAACGTTAATACGTAAGCTGAAACTGGTTTTCTCATTTGTTAAATCCTTCAAAAAGATCTCGGAAGCAATTTTTCAAAAATTTTATGACAAGAATTTTTTGAAATTTTTAAAAATATATTAAAAATTATGTTTTTGGGTAGTTTTTGTTAAATAACTTAGTCAAATATTTATTAAATTAAATCTGTTGTATACACAATATGAAAACAACTAAGTTAACTTCAAAGGCTTGTTAAAAGATCTGGAATCGAATGAGTCCTCATAAAGTTATGGACAAACAAAAAAAGAGGAAAATTTGGAGAAAACTTCTTTTAACTAAGACTTATTTTGATTTTAAACAAATTTTTTCGTTTTTAAAACTTTTCACAAAATTAGTTTTGAAAAGAATGATGCTAAGAGCTTCAAAATTGGTTGGAAAATAACAAAGTAATGAAGACTTTACTTACAGTCATATTTCATTACTTGAAAATTCATCATCAAATCGCTTGCGCTACCTCTAAACCTTAAAATTTTGGTTAAAAATTTTAGGTTTCCATTTTTATGCGATTTGAATTCAAAAGAGCACACGAAGATTTGGTTTTGAGACATTTCGAAAAATTAGTCGCACCCTAGTGGACATCCATTCATTCTGTGTCTTCTTTTAATTAGCAAATTGATTTCCCGGATTTACCTAAAATGCTTAGTAAATGAAAAACCGAATTTAGTACTCTACCATATAATTCTACTAAAGTTTGTATCCTTTGGCAGATAAGCGTATTGCGACCTCAACTGTAAGGCCGTCTGCAGTGTCGTGTACTAGACTCGACATGAAAAAGGCTAATTAATCTATCAAAACTTCAGTTTTCTCTCGCAATTCCTCCTTAAAACTATCGAATACTGGTATATTTCGCTGAAAGCTCTACTAGAAATTCTTCTGTGAATTTGTTTACATAGTTTTCCCAAAAAAATATTATAAATTGTTTAGCAAATTTCATCAAAAGTTTTCTAGAAATTTTGCTCAAAATTCCCGGATTCCTTAACAAATTTTCAAAGTAACGCATAAGTTCCCGACTAAGGGTACATAACAAAATTATAACAGCATATGTTATTATGTTATAAGTTTTTTTCGAACATAGGTTGTTACAAACTTGATGCAGGATGTTGTTAAAATAACTAAAATTATAACAAAAAGTGTATGAAAAGTAACATAAACATAACAGAATGTGTTTTAATTCTATCAAAAACATATCAAACCATGTTATAATCTTTGATACAAAGTATCAAAATTATGATACTGTTCGATATACGATAATATTTTATATTATTGAAATGCATAACTATCTATTTATTTTGTTATAAATTTGTTAAAAATTAACAAAAAAATATCTTAAAGGGAAATGAAACACATCATGTTATATTTCTGTTTTATTTTGTTCTATGGATAACGGAGCCTAACAAAATTATATCATAATATGATATACATATCATATTTTTATAAAATTTTATTATATTTTTGTTAAAAGCCTCTAGTCGGGTTCCCTTAAAAATAAAGTTCATTAAAACTTTACATTACGAATTTTATCACAATAAATCTTCGGTACTGTAACAGCTCTCCAATAATTAGGGATTGTCGCAATTTTCGCGCACTAAAACATTAAATAAACAACCCTTAAAAAAAAGTTTGTTCGGAATTTCTAAAGGTGGGGTTCTACATCGATATATTCAACATCAATATATTCAACATCAATATATTCACCGCAGTATTATGAAACTTGCGAGTTCATACGAAATATTATCTTAAATTTTAGTTACAAATACTTTCTGTAAAAATTCCATGCGTTTTAAAACCAATCATTTTCTAAATATATTTTTGTAGTTTCTACGGTTAAATTCTGGACGACAGAAATTTCACATTTTTTTTTTCAAATTTCATTTAAGTTACCATTCAAGCATTTAAGCATTTTTTTTCCTTTGTGGGGACATGATACCACTGCGACCATTTTTTTTTTTTTTTTTTTTTTTTTATTAGCATCATTCCAAACATTACATTCATTTCTTATATTTAGGTGTTCTGTGTTATTTGACAACACTATCATCCTAATTTGGTAAAACAAATTTAAGATTTAATTAACATTTTGTTAACAACATATTACATTTCATTTGCCGTAGCAGTTCAGTTTTTTTACAGGTGAGTTGATTTCACCTGCTTATAAGAGAAAAAAAAAAGTTTTTAATATACTTAACCTAACTTAACCTAAACATATAACGCATTAATCGTGGCAATAGAAGATTGTAACGATTTTTGCCTGAAATTATTAATGATTGTATTTGACATTTGTTCCAATGTTTCAACATTGGATATTCTATGTAACTCATTGGTACTATACCAGGGAGGAAGCCTCAGAATCATTTTCAAAATTTTATTTTGAATTCTCTGCAGAGCTTTCTTCCTGGTATTACAACAGCTAGTCCATATTGGTACAGCATACAACATGGCTGGCCTGAAAATTTGTTTGAAAATCAAAAGCTTGTTCTTAAGACAAAGTTTTGATTTTCTATTAATAAGGGGATAGAGACATTTTACATATTTATTACATTTGGCTTGAATGCCCTCAATGTGATTTTTGAAAGTTAAATTCTTATCTAGCATGAGCCCTAGATACTTAACTTCATCTGACCAATTTATTGGAACCCCTCTCATCGTGACAACATGTCTACTTGAAGGTTTCAAATAAAGAGCTTTTGGTTTATGTGGGAATATTATTAGTTGAGTTTTGGAAGCATTAGGAGAAATCTTCCATTTTTGCAAGTATGAAGAAAAAATATCCAAACTTTTTTGCAATCGACTACAGATGACACGCAGGCTTCGTCCTTTGGCGGAGAGGCCAGTGTCATCCGCAAACAAAGATTTTTGACATCCCTGAGGTAGCTCAGGTAAGTCAGATGTGAAAATATTGTATAATATTGGTCCCAAAATGCTGCCTTGAGGAACACCAGCTCTTACAGGAAGTCTTTCAGATCTGGAGTTCTGATAATTAACCTGAAGTGTACGATTTGACAGATAACTTTGAATTATTCTAACAATGTATGTTGGAAAATTAAAGTTTTTTAATTTTACAATCAAACCTTCATGCCAAACACTGTCGAATGCTTTTTCTATGTCTAGAAGAGCAAGACCAGTAGAATAGCCTTCAGATTTGTTGGAACGGATCAAATTTGTTACACGTAAAAGTTGATGAGTGGTCGAATGTCCATGGCGGAATCCGAACTGTTCATTGGCAAAAATTGAATTTTCGTTGATGTGGGCCATCATTCTGTTCAAAATAACCTTTTCAAAAAGTTTACTGATGGAGGAAAGCAAACTGATTGGACGGTAGCTAGAAGCTTCTGCAACCACTGCGACCATTAATTTGATCTATTGTGGTGTTATCCTCTTTGTTTTTGCCGTACTGTAGAAATATATTACTATATGAAGTAACTATCTCCACAGCTATTGGCGTGCATCCCAATCAGGTACTACATTTCGGATAAAATTTAGTACCTGTTTTGGATGGTAGGTTCGAATTTCATTAGGCTCTAGCAGGCCTTTATCTAAATATTTGCAACGCTTGTGGTATAGTGCAATACACTTGCACAACAAATGTTCAGTGCTCTCGCTTTCTAATTTACAGAAACGACTCATATCTTCTTGCAATTTACCTATAATTTTGAGGTAACGTTTGCTGGGGCAATGGCCTGTTAATAAGCCAGTATAAGTACTTAGATCGTGTTTATTGAGGTTTAATAACCTCTGTGTTTGATAGGCATCTGGTTCAATGAATCGTTTGGACTGGCGAGAGTCCATTGCGTTCTTCCAGTTTAGTTTAATTTTTGCTTTCATCCAGCTGTTTAATTGCATTTTCAGAGCACAAGAGGCCATTCCGAAGAATGGCTGAGGCCCGATAAATTGCATGGAAGAACCTTGTTTTGCTAACTGATCAGCTGTTTCGTTTCCTTCTATTCCGCAATGGCCAGGAACCCAATATAGATTAACCTTATTACGATAGGACAACTGCTGCAGTAGCTTGGCACACTCCCAAACAAGTCTTGATGTGTAAGTTCTAGACTTCAAAGCGTTCAAGGCTGCTTTGCTATCCGAACACATACATATATTAGCATTCCTATAGCGCCTTTTAAGACAAATGTCAGCGCATTCAAGAATGGCATAAATTTCGGCCTGAAAAACTGTTGGCCAACTTCCCAGTGCATAAGATACATTAACTCCTGGGCCAAACACTCCTGACCCTACCATGTTTTCTTATTTTGAACCATCAGTGAAAAAAAAATAATGATCCAGATCGGAAAGTTGGTCCTCCTGTATCCCAATCCTGACGAGTTACATCAGCAACCCAAAAACGATGATCAAAAAAGTTACGCTTCAACATATAATCTTCATTCACTAAGTACACTGGACTTATTTTGAAGTGCTTCAATATAGTCATATGTCCTTTCAGTTCATTATCAGCGCTATCTAAGGACCTTCTGACTTTGATAGCACTCTTAACTGCATCCATTTGTATATAGTCATGAAGTGGAAGAAGATTTAACATTGCGTCCAACGCATTTGAAGGGGCGTTTCGTATTGCCCCAGTAATTGAAATAGTAGCAAGCCTTTGTAGTTTGTTTAGCTTAGCTTGAGTAGCGACTTGTTTGGTTTTTTCCCACCAAAAAATAGATGCGTATGAAATAATGGGTTAAACAATGGCCGAATAGATCCAACATATCATCTTCGGTTTCAAACCCCATTTTTTACCAAAGGTTCTTTTGCAGCCCCAGAAAGCATTTCTTGCTTTTTCTATCTGTTGTTCTATATGCTTATTCCAAACAAGCTTACAATCTAATATAACACCTAAAAATTTGGCACTCAAAGATAAGGATAGTTAAGCATCTCCTATTTTTAGAGCTGAAATGCAGATTTTACGTCTTCTTGTAAACGGTACTATTGTAGTTTTTTTTAGGATTTATACTTAATCCTTCATTATTGCACCATGCTAGAGTTAAGTTGAGTGCTGTTTGCATTCGCTCGGAAACAGTTTTATCGAATTTACCGCGGACTATAATAACAGTATCATCTGCATACCCAATTACTTCGAATCCTTGATGCTTTAGCTTTATAAGTAGGTCATCAACAATCAGAGACCAGAGAAGAGGGGAGAGAACTCCCCCTTGTGGACAGCCTTGAACAGCTGTTACCTTTAAAACTGAATCTCCTAGATATGCTGATATTTCCCTTCTAGATAGCATCTCTTCTATTCACACAATAATTTTTCAGGGAAGCCTCGATTTCTCATGGCGTTTTTCATCGATGTAAAACTAGCATTGTCAGACGCGCCTTCAACATCGAGAAAAGCAGCCAGTAGTATCTCCTTAGTGTCAAATTTTTTTTCAATTTTTGAAACCAGCGAATGAAGAGCCGAAAGTGTCGACTTACCAGTCTGATAAGCGAATTGAGCTCTACTTAAAGGCTTATGTTTAAGTATATTTGATTTAATATACTCATCTATAAGCTTTTCCATTATTTTTAAAAAGATTGATGTAAGACTTATTGGCCTAAAGGATTTTGGCGCAGCTTCATCTTTTTTATTAGACTTCGGTATAAACACTACCCGTACTTGCCTCCATTTAGTTGGAAGATATCCCATAAGAAAGCTTGATTTGAATACAGTCATTAGAATAGGGATGACAGTTTCCTTGCACTTTTGAAGATGCACAGGAAAAATCCCATCTAAACCCGGTGTTTTGAAAGATTTGAAAGAATCCAAAGCCCATTCAATCTTAAAATATGTAAAAATATCTGCAACTTCTATATTGGATCTATCAAATCCATTTAAAGATTTACTGATATCTTGATTTCTTGATCGATTAGTTATGGAGAGGGATCTTGGAATAGTTATTTATGCAACAAGTTGCAAAATGATGATTTTTTCAGCACGAGTCGTACATTTATCCAACGAGGCTCGCCGAGTTGGATAAATACGACGAGTGCTGAAAAAATCGAGTTTTGCAACGAGTTGCATACAACATTTTTTGCAATAATGAAAATTGCCGATAAAGTTGGAATTTTGGGGATATTTCAAGAAAATCCACATAGTCATCCATGCGTAGTAGCAACTCATTATTTCTCAATCAGGTAGGCTGTGGAATGACTGTCACAAATTTTCACACTTTCATTACTGATTCTACTATCAAAGACATACCAGGTAAGGACGCCCCGCTTAGAATTTTCAACCATTGTATATGCTGAATCTTGGCAAATTACAAGAACCGCCCCATAACGCTCCCGTCCTTTTATCTAGTGAATTCATAAATCCTCTACTTCCGTAAAACTCAGAATCCCCACGGTCAACCAGCTTCTGATTTTTAGGATCCGAATCCGATTCAATTCGATTCGTCAAATGGATGAAGAATCAACTCAAGTTCTGATTCTACATCCATTTGACGAACCGAATTGAATCGGATTAGGATCCTAGAATCAGAAACTGTTTTCAGAAAATCACAACATTTCAATAAATGACGTATGGAGGTGATCCGACGCCGATTCGGTAACTTCCAAAACAATACTGAAAAGTGCTACTTTTCGATACTGTTATGAGTGCTGAAAAGTAACACTTTTCAGCATTGGTTGTATCGGTAGGAAAAGTAGGCTATTATATAGATCATTTTCTTGATAAAAAGTAAGCCGATATGCAATCGAATTGCAAAAAATGAGTTTTCACCATTAATTCCAAACTTTCTTGTGTATCTGCAGTGTAGGACCCATCGTCCTTTTTTAACGTTCCTAGACCATTATTATGATCCTTAGAGAGAACTTTCCGAAGTCTAGCAGCTTCATGAGAACTTTCTATGCCTTCGCACATGTATCTCCAATTTTTGCGCTTTGATCTTCTTATTTTTCTATTATAATTGGTTAAAGCATCTTTGTACAGAGCCCAGTTACATGTTAATTTCGCCCGATTGAATTGTTTTCGAGCATTTTTTCTAAGCTTCTCTAACCTGTGATTCCACCAAGGGACATCTCTGCAAGTAGATCGCTTCTTTGCTGGACAGCTTTCGTTGTAAGCATTAATGATGGAAGTAGTTAAGCAGTCAGCTGCCTTTTCTTGTTCCAAAGATGAATTTATCGTGACAGAAATGGATTCCTTTTGATCTTTTATCCGAGAACAAAATAAATCCCAGTTTGTTTTCCGAGGGTCTCTGAAAGTTTCCCTTAATATATCTTTTGCGAAAAATTCAAATAAGATTTGCTTATGGTCTGATAAAGATATTTCGTCAGATACCTGCCAATTATTTATATTATTTGAGAGTTTTAAACTGCAGAGAGTTAAGTCCAATACTTCCTCTCGTATAGCATTAACAAATGTTGGAGAATTACCCTTATTACATATATCTATGTCATTCTGAGATACGTAGTCAAATAGTAACTCACCTCTACTGTTGATTCCTGTACTGCTCCATATAGTGTGATGTGCATTCGCGTCACATCCGATGATGAATGCTTTGTTTTGTTTTCTGCAGTGAAACACAAAAGCTGCAACTTCCGGAGGAGGTACTTCATCAACATCGCCAGGAAAATAAGCGGATGCGACATACACAATCGTTTTTCCTTTTGCGGTTGGCACCTCTAGAGAAATCGCAGCAATATCTCTTCCGATGAATTCTGAAATTGGTGTGAATTTAACGTTACAGTTAAGTAGAACTGCACCTCTAGGAACGAGTTTGTATCATCATAAACTAACTTACATCCAGTAGTTTGTATTCCTAAAATTTTATGGTTTTTTGTCCATGGCTCTTGTAGAAGCGCCACGTCCAGTTTGCCTTTGATAAAAGTTTTACTTAAAATTGCAGAAGCAGCTTTTGCATGATGAAGGTTTTCTTGTATGAATTTTATGCTTCTTTTGGTCATTTTGCTTGAATTATTAGTTTGCAGGCAGTTTATCCGCCTCTTTTTTAGGTTTTTGTTTGTGGGACTCTAGTTGGCGGTATTCCAAATTGTTGGTCCTTTTCTCAGTAGAATCTTGTTGAGAAGTAGAGGGTAACGCATTTCTTTTATAGCTCTTTTTCTCTTTGGAATGTGGAGAACATTGGTTGACAGTAGCCATCCTAGTACTCGTAGTTGGAGTACAGTGTGCATTGTCTTCAACACTTTTTGGTGCGTTGTCCACCTCTATTGGGCGAGGCTCGCTCATCTCAACATCCGTAGCACCTTCGAAATTTTGTTTGGAATGTTCTGCTTCATCCTTACTAGCCTTTTCATCCGTATCTTCAATACCTTCTGCCTTCGAGTTTCTTTTCCTTATATAGGCCACTCCGAACTTGTAGTCTATTATAAACTTGCAGTTTTCCAGAGACTTCATGGAAACGGCATCAACAGTGAAAATGAATTCCACGTGATGCTGTTTAACCGTATATCTCTTAAGAATCCTCCAAGCATCGACTATTAAGCCTTCATTCTGACTTTCTATAAAAGCTAAAATTTCTTCGTTAGAGTCCTGTACACTGCGTGGAAAGAACCCTACCAATATTTCAGGCCGGGGTATGTGTTTTTCTTCAACTGCAATAAGGCTTGCATTCTCCCATGGTTTAATATTGGAGATTTAAGCCTTCAGCCAGTTGACAGCGTCCTGGTTTTTGCAGATGATGATCATATGCCCTGGTCTGAACAAACAATTGCCGAATTTAGGTTTGATTGGTTCCTTCCTTTGTTCAGCAACTTTTTTAAGAACAGCATTTTGAATAGCGACCAATTGTTGGGTAGTAAATTCTCTATTAGGAAATCCTTCGGGAAGGATGCCAATTCTAGCACAGGTCACTACTTCTGTAAACAACGGTTTATGAAGTCTGTTATTTCCATCAGCCTTTTTAGGATCTAACGAGACGTCGCCCTTTGTAGCTTGTACAAGTCTCTGTTGAACTGAGGACTTCACTTTAGAAGATTGTCCTCCATCAACTTGACGAGCAAGCTTTTTGGGCGAATTTGTATCGCTAGAAGTAGATTCACTAAGGTCTGCATTTCTGCGACGCTTAGATGGATCAGGTTGCACAACGCGGAATGGTTTTTCCGCTAATATACGAGCATCATTTGGACTATGTCCTTGAGTTACGAGGTATTTAAACCTTTTCTTGCCAGCTCCATTGAGACGTTTCTGCTTTTTATCATTTGTAGCTACAGCGGGTGATGGTCGCTTATTGCAATCATTTTCATCTCCATTGTTAGTAGAGTTTAAGTGTTGTGAAAGAAGCTTCTAACTGCTTTTCCTCTACAGTATTTTGTAAGGAATCCTTGTTCGATCCATAATAACCGATGACGACAGTAGCGTGACATTAATTCCATCATCATAATCATCATCATCTACATACATGTCTTCACGCTCAGGAGTGTTAAGAATTGGTGAGGAAAAAGAGTTTACTCCCTCTAACGATTCTTTCTCGATGATGTCATTTTCTCTATTAAAATCCATTGTATGCCGTGCTTGAGCTCTGTAACAGTGAGGAATAGTGTATGTACTTTAATGTTGCTAAATTTATGTTGAATTTGTTTGTCGTTATTTTGTAAGGATATGTGCAATGAATTTTAATTCTCTTTATTTATCCATTTATTTTTTATTATAATTGTTATTATTATGAAAAGCTTTTATTTAGGATAAAATAACAAGATAAGAAGCTAATATAAGGAAAGCAATATGTACCACACCAGTAAAAAAAAAATTAAATATATATATATATATATATATATATATATATATATATATATATATATATATATATATAAATATATTATAAATAAAAATAATAATAACAATTACCAAAAAAATGAATAAATAAAAGAAATTATTTAAAAAAAAAGCACAATAAATAAACGAATAAAAAGAAATTAATACAAAAAAAAATATACAAATATACAAATAAATAATAAATTAAATTAAAAAAAAGTATAATAAACGGTCGAAGAAAACAAATTATTTTAAAATTATTTTTTTTCCCACTGCATACTATCCTTTTTCCATGTCAACCAAATCAATAATTGGGAAACACTGATCTGTGTTTTAGCAGCACTTCATTGTACGGATTTTAGTGATTAATTGGTAGCTATCACTAACTATTTATTTCCGGAATATTATCACTATTAAATCCCAAAAGAATTGTAAGTGCGATTTAAAGAGAAAAATCTCTGGAAAATACTTATATTTTTTTCGGGAGAATATTAGGGAAACAATAATAATAATTCTCTGAGACATCCCTGAACAAATTACTCGGGAATCCTTGAATATTTTTCGCGGAGTTTTTGTAAAAACAGTTGAACGTATTCCGTTAGGAACTTAATAGGAATGTAAGAATTCTTCAAACATTTCTTAGCTAGACATTTTGAAAATAAGAAAAATATGTTTTCGACAGAGTTTTGAAGGAATTCGGGATGTTGTTCATTGATTTTAGAGAAATAAAAAGAAAATATCCGTAAAAAATCAGATAGATCTACGGGAAATTTCTATGAGAAATTGTGAATAACATTTTTCCAATTGAATTCTTTTTCATTGCTCATGAAAGCTTTGTGGAATATTATGAGAACTCCTGTAAGAATCATTTATTTTATTTTGCAAGAAGTCTGTATAGTTTTTGCTGAGATTTTTCCAAACAATCCTGTAGAGCAACTTGAGGAAGAATTTCGAAAGCAAAGTTGTAAAAACTGTTCGCAATCTTTCTGAATAATTTGTGGAATGTATCCTCACTTGGTGATCTTGAAGACATTTTTTGTGAGACCCCTAGAATTTTTTGTACTAGTTTTTTTTTTTTAAATCCTCAGTTATTCCCAAAACTTCTAAATAAATTTTTAATAAATAACTGAAAGATACTTTAAATAAACCATTGAAATTTATACGTAATAAGTACGTAGCGGACCTTACAGAAGAAATTATTAAAAGAATTTCTAATGTACTCGATGGCGGAATTCTTTTAGAGACTTTTTAAGCAATTCGACAGAGATTCTTCGAGAAATTTTCTGATGATATCAGAATGTCTAGGAATGATTTTTCGTGGAAAGCCCAAGACGATCTCAGTTAAAACTGGTAGAGGAGTTCTTGGGAAAAGCACTGAAAAGTACGAAAATAATTCATGAAGAAATTCCCATAAGAATTGTCAGAGAAATGCAGGAGACACATGGTTGAAAACCTGAAAATTTTCTGGATGAATCACAAACGACATTCCTTGTGATTTTTTGCTAGCCTTGTTGAATAACTTTTGATTGGAATACAAAAAGAATGAATCATGTCGGTAGCGAAAATATAAATTGTTAGAACTACGAAATTTGTGAAAATTATGATTATTGAGACCGACATTACTTTTAAAAAAAAAACAAGAATTTTCTAGGCCCCCCCCCTAGGCCTCTCCAGAAAAAAATCCTAGCTACGCCAATGCATACTTACAGAAAATACTTACTAGTCACTCATCCCGCTGCTGTAGTTTTTGGAAAAACAGATGCAATATCTTGATGATTAGCACTTAGAAACTTAGAAACAAATATGGCGGCCTCAGAAATTTCAGATTATCATTCGTTCGGTAAAGCATTGAGCACTATGAACTGAAGTACGGTAAAAAATTAGTCTTCGGCGAATCAAAATGATTTATAGTTTTTTTTCCGGTAAAAAAACGACGGTATCGGTAAAAGCGGAGTAGTATTGTTTTGATTTTTTTTATTTCTTCAAGATTGTTCGGTAAATCTCGTTGGTCATACCGAAATCTCAGTTGAATATTTATTTACAGTACGTTTCCGGTAAGAACATTTACCGAACAACGAGAAAAAATCTAAGTGTGTATGTGAGTTCTAACATTTATAATGGTTTGCACAACGTTAATCGCATAAATGGCTTATATGCATTATTCATTACAAAACTTATTATTTCGCTATAGGCTCTATTCGAAAGTTAGTCTCGAAAACTTATTTTTAAAATTAGAACATCAAATTTGTATCACAAAACTCATAAATACGACATGAGATGGAAAAAACATTTTTGGCCGCCAGTCTGTATGGAAACCGCCCATAGATTATCTGGAATTTAAGACTCGATTATCCGGAATTTGTTTTTTGATATTCTTGTTTTCAGTTTTTATGCATAAATTTGAGATAATTTGGTATTGCAATAAACAATATAAAAAGTTTTGCAGTTTAGGACGTAGTTAAGAAAATAAGGTTTTTTTTGTGTATGGTGGTCAAAAAATGTTCGTTCTTCTCTAGACCCCTAATATTCCCTGAATTCATTTCTGGCTACGCCACTGCATAAAACATTGAAAAAAGGATATTTTTTGTTTGGCGTACCCTATTACGCAACCACATTGGTAAAGATAATGATGACTGATGTATCACATATACACATAAAACGCTTGTACGGGTGCACCGCTAATGTTATCTTAGTGTGAGTCTGCGCTTACTCTAAGCCACGATAAAAAGAAACAAGGTATTATATTCCGAAAAATGACATTTGGTAGTGACGTCATTCCGTTCGCAATCTCGAACGAGTACAAGGGAGAGCAAAGCCTGCTCTCTTTTACTATCCTTCTAGCCCCATGGTTGGCGATAGGAATGACGACACATGTTTTTATTGAAAATTGTTTTTTTTTTAATATCTTTATTAGTATCATTCCAAACATTACATTCATTTCTTATATCTAGGTGTTCTGTGTTATTAGACAACACTATCATCCTAATTTGGTTAAACAAATTTAAGATTTTATTAACATTTTGTTAACAACATATTACATTTCATTTGCCGTAGCAGTTCCGATTTTTTACAGGTGAGTTGATTTCACCTGCTTATAAGAGAAAAAAAAACGCTTTAAATATACTTAACCTAACTTAACCTAAACATATAACGCATTAATCGTGGCAATAGAAGATTGTAACGATTTTTGCCTGAAATTATTTATTATTTTATTTGACATTTGTTCCAATGTTTCAACATTGGATATTCTATGTAACTCATTGGTACTATACCAGGGAGGAAGCCTCAGAATCATTTTATTGAAAATCGTTGTTTACACGTGGGAATAGCCTACCTTGTTGTGTATACCGTGCTCTAAGCGAAGCTTCACAACACAATCAGGTTTTGGTTCGGCCTCTTTCTGCATTCGCACCAAGAATGCGTTCAACAGAACAAGCTTGGAGGCGATAGCCCATGCACTTTACCGCCTCAAGGTCCAGTGTAGTTCTGTAAGCTTCTAGAAAGCTACTTTGATGTTAGTATTCTGCTGTGTCAGTGTTAATATTGTTGGCTTCGTCGAAGACATCACCCTAGTGGTCTATGGCAAATCGATGGAGGAAGTAGAGGTGGGCAACAACCGTAATTTCGAGCAACGGGCGCTTATCTCGGTAGATGATTGCATCTTAGAGTCCAAGCGATCCCTTAGGCACCCTGGGGTAATGATCGGTGACAAGCTCAGCTTCACCAGCTACGTTGAATATGCCTGGGAAAAGGCATCTACGGCTATATCGGCGCTATCGAGGATGATGTCTAACAGCTCTGCTGTAATTGCCAGCAAACGCAGGCTCCTGGCAAGCGTGGCGCTATTCATACTGAGAAATGGAAGACCAATCTGGTCAGAAGCGCTTAGAACGAGCAGAAACCTAAAATGGTTGCAAAGTACATATAGGATCACGTGCCTAAAAGTAGAAAGCGCATACCGAACGGTATCTAAAGATGCTGTGTGCATCATAGCCGGGATGGCGCCCATCGGGCTCATAATCAAAGAAGATGTTCAATGCTTCAACCAAAGAGATATCAAAGGAATCCGCAACGCGTGTAAAGAGACAACGCTCAGAGGTTGGCAGCAGGAATGGGATAACTCCACTAAAGATAGATGGACCCATCGGCTAATACCAAATGTCTCAGAGTGGTATAGAAGAAACCATGGGTAAGTGAACCTTCACCTGACGCAGTTTCTGTCAGGACATGGTTGCTATAGGCAGTACCTGCATAGGTTCGGGCACGCAGAATCTCCTGGTCTTATATCATGGGTAATGTCTGTGTCTTTTGTACATCTCAATGCTGACATCAGCTAGTTTAGATGGGCTACCCTGTTGGTAATGCGGTATCCTCGTATACCCGGGATATTTTTTCAGGGGTCTAGTTGCAGATTTCCTCCTTGATCGCAATGAATACAAAACATTGTAAAAATGCAAGAAAACATTTGTTTATGCCTTTTACTACTAATAATTAACATTTTTAATGCTGTGTATACTTTTGGTCAGCATAACTTTAAATATGATGAATCTCGTTTGAATCAAACCAAACACTTTCTAATTGATGATTGCTTCGAAATCGATGCTCAAACTCATTAGAGCGTTACTTTTGTTTTTTTCCCGCGTTTGAAATTGCTTTCAGCCTAATTGGGTGTGATGCAATGGATCCTTTCCTTCCCAAAATTCAGCGCAAACAAGCAGTCCTACAATTATACAGTCCCCGTTGAAAACGTTGCAAAGATAGCTGTGTTAAAAAAACACTCTAATAAGGATATATTACGACCGTCTTCGAGGATGCTCTTGAGAAAAAAATTAAGTATTTCCCATGTGCTTGTCTCAAGATTTCTGCCGCCTTTGAAACCACAGAAAGATCACACGGTTTAGTCAAGATTACAGATGCCAGCTCCACTTCATTATCGCCTATTTTTGGTATCACCTCATTACCAGTCTGGGTTGGATAGGTACCGACTCGATTAGGATGCAAGTCATGGCAAGGCGAGGCAGACGATTGTGGGAAGGCCCAACACTAGAAAACTCCCCACCGCCTCTTTGGGCGAAGAGATTTGGCATTGACCGACAAGAACAACCGCAAGATAGGGCGATGTGACTTTCGTCGTCCTAATTTAATCAAGATTGTGTGTACGTGAGATTGGGTGGTTGTGGGAAGGACTTTCTCGAGTGAGAGGTATGTTCATGTTGTTAAGGTGCTTTAAATAGCAAAAATGTTTGAAACTCTTATCTTCCATACCTTCCTTGCAATCTTAATGATAAAAATATACTTTTATTTATCAAACTTTCAGCCATTTTGGTAAGGATTTAGAATTGGTCAAAAGACGTTAAAGGTTTGTATGAAAATTTAGAATGATATCACGGTTCGATAAAAAAAAAGTTTATCTGAATGCACAACACAGTTGTCCAGAATGCAGTTTGTATGGGTGAGGACCTCTGTTTGGTGTTATTGAAAATTAGGATGGTCCACATTTTAAAAGAAATGGTATGACTAACTTCCTTATTTGTAAAAAAAAATATAAAGTATGCATGCTTCGGCGAAATTGTGGATCATTAATTTTCATGCATCTTTTTGTAGCTTGACCAATTGGAAGCTTTTTTTCAGACTCAAGCGTTTTCAATTCTCATATAAAATCCAAGCAGTCAATTAACAGTAAGCGAATGAACTCGCTCATAATTTCCGTTTGTGAGTTGTTGTTGTTTTTCTAGCAAAACCACATCTTCTTCGATTGCGAATATTTCTGATTGGAGCAAATATAACACACATCATTTGGCGGCATTCAACAGACAAAATCTTGTTGTATACTATATAAAAAAATAAAGATGATTTTTGTAACTCTAATAAAACGCCTTGGAAAACAAAGAATTTTTATTAGAAAAACCTTTATAATTTTTGAGCTGAAATAGATACAGTGGGATTCCGTTTTTGGCATGCTCCGTTTTTGGCATGCTCCGATTTTGGCACCCCCCGATTTTGGCAACAAAATGGATCCGTTTTTGGCAACATTTTTCAATACTATTAAAATTTGTATTTTTTTGTAAATATTATCGTGTCTGTTGCTTTAGTCACTTGAAAAGCATGTCAACTCTACACCAATTACATTCCAGATCTCTATTTTCGTCGATGTTTCCCCAAATCTCACCGACTACTCGCGTACGCGCTTATTTACTTCAGAATGGTCATTGGTCATACATAGGCAACGTTTCATGACACCAATAATCTCCACCAGTATCTCAACTTAAGACCAACCTCTTTTCATAGGCATTCATATTAAGTGACCAGCCCACTTGAGTCTGCCAGTAGGTGATACAATAAAAAAAAACACTGTTCTTCAGATTTGGAACAGCTTGTTCGAGCAAAGCACCAGCATCGACATAAGAGCAACGAAAAATCTATGACTAACACAGAGTTACAATCATAAATTTTGTCTCGCTGTCTTTATTATTATGGATTTACATACATTGCGTAAGTAAAAACACACCGCAATAATAGATACAAATATGTACAGCAAAATGTCGTGTATCATAACTTTTTTTTTTAAATTTCATTAAATAACACGACAAATGCGAATACAGTCCAAACTACAATTTATTTTCAATAATACCATTGAAGCGTGCGATAAATACGACTGAGAGTGTTTTTACTTTTTGTCTGTGGTATTTGGTGTGTATATTGATCTTTCTGCGTCAACTATTTAAAGCTACGTTCTCTCTTTTCTATATACTCTATAAGGCGTTAGATTTGTTAAGAGACTTTTCAGAATTCTGTATAAGATTATTAATCAAGGATACAAGTCTCAACATCATCAAAATGTTCCTTACGAGCTGAGTCTATGAGTTTCCTAACTGTACCCTGGAGAATCCTTAAGGGATTCTTCGTTCTTGTGGGACTTTTCAGAAATTTTAACGAATTCATGAGAATATCTGCAGATTCCGAGTGGACACTGAGATGAGGGATCTTTAGAGTGTATAACTGGTTATGGAGGATTATGTCCATAATTGACATCCTAATAAACTCTAGGGCGTCCTGTAAATTTTAAGCGGGATAATGTGAATTTCTAGTAGTATTTTTAATATTTTCGGCGAAAGCTTGAGGATTTTGAAAAGGTTCCCAGAGGAATTTGAGGTGTGCTAGTGGTAGTCAATAATAATAAACTTTTATTTTTTTCATCGGATACTTGAGAATTTTCGGCAACATCGCAGCGGAATTCCAAGATGTTAACTCATAGCAAAATCCTTAGCAAGATCCTGAAAACGCTCTGCGAGATCCTACGGATGCTTGGCAAGATGCTTCAGAGCTCAAGCGTTTTTTCTGTAGATTTCTTATGAGAACCTGAAGATTCCTATAAGGTTCTTGAGGTTTCATAACAGGATCCTGTAAATTTCAGTTGATTTCATAAGGCAGGTGTAAAACATATATCTAGCTGAATTAAAAATTATTTCAAGTAGAAATTAAGGTGAAGATGAATCGAAGCCAAAGTTCAAATTTTCAAGAGCACGGATCTGAAGAACCAAACATCTGTTTAAGCTGAAAACTTAATCGATTGATCACTAGCTGGTGGTATGCATAAATGGATGTTTGCTTCTCCAGATCCGTGCTCTTGAAAATTTGAACTTTGGCTTCGATTCATCTTCACCTTATATTCTACACAATTACAAGACATTTATGCATCTTCTCATGTTTATGTTTGCCCTTTTGATACTGTCAACCATTCATTATAAAATGCTTCACTTTATTAGAAACATAAATTGAAGGGGCAATTCTAAACTCACCGAATTTTTCAAATTTTACGCTAAAATCCAAAAGTTAAACTGATTTTAAAAGTTATTTAATTAGAAAAAAAGGTCATGCCGTTTTGCAATACCCAGCGCTTTTGATTCGCAAATACGTCTTTAACAGAAAACATTTTTTTTTCGTTTTCTCTCATAGTTTTTAGAAAATGTCCAGTTCTTCAATACAAGTCTCTTATGCGGTTATTGGTTTTACAAGGCCCTCTTATACAAAAATTATGCATAAAGCTTCTAAAAAAATTGAAGACGTTGAGGCGTAAAAACGCGACCAGAAAATCGTTTGTCAGATTTAATACTACGGAGCTATAGATTCATAGCATAGTATAACCTCCCGGGAAAATGCTTCGAAGTGAACCTTTTCGAAGTCTCAACGCCTTATGATTCCATAAAAATGGTGTATTAACATTGTAATGATGCTTTCAAAACCAATATATGAGAAAGAAAATTTGAAATATAGGTTCCGATTTTGGCACGGTTCCGTTTTTGGCAACTGAAAATTTCAACTTTGTTGCCAAAAACGGAATCCCACTGTATCAACAAAATTTTTGCATAAAAATTTACGTTTTCCTAAGTTTCAAAAATTATTCATAAACGTCTTTGGTTATATTAGACGAGCTACGATATTTTTGAAAACGGCAATAGATTCAGCAACCGTAGATTATTTAAAAAGTAATTTTTTGGTGTTTGAGACTAACAATTTTGCGCAGTTTAAATGTGCAAGTAAGTTATGTATGGCAGATGGGATCTCCTAACTTTTTTTGAAATCTGAACCACCCTAAAAAGGTGAAGGCGACTGGAATGACTCGTTGGTGGCAACTTCAGATATGTGAATTGCGTCTGGTCTCTAAATTCAGCAGTTGCGTCTCGCCACCAGAAATGCAGACAACACTTGAATAATTTTACGAGCAACTCATTATTTCCACCAATTTCGCACCGATTCCTTTTTCTTCATCAACTTAATGAAACGAAACTTCTCAACAATGTAGCATCCATCCTTTTGCGTAACGCTTGCACCGCATAAACAGCTGAAACAGCGTTTCCCATTACGACCTCGAATGATGCTGCAAAGTGCATCCGGATGTTTAAAACTTAAACCAACTGGTATAACTTCATTTGCGAAGATCCGGACTAAGTTGAAAGGCGGCGCTGGTAAACTAATTAGAAAAGTAGTTAACCCAGCCAGTAACACCATTTCCTGAAGATGCAAGTTCGGTTTCTTCATGTCTATGATAGGACGTTCATGTAACAATGCTGCTCTTTGAATTTGAATAACTTTTTTTTTTTCTATCTTTATTAACGAGATTTTTAGCCCTGGGCTAGTTCATCTCGGGACCAACGGCTTTTCCTTCCGAAGGAAGTCGTCACTATAATTTATTGACAATCTTGGGGATGGGATTCGAGCCCAGGTCCTCGGCGTGAGAGGCGTGAGAGGCGTGAGAGGCGTGTGTTCTAACCACTACACCAGATCCGTCCCCAATAACTTATTTATCATAATAAATCTTCGAGCTGTTTAGTAGAATACCTATAAATAGATGAAAATTCGTTATTTTCATCTACTTAACTTTTTTATCGTTTGTTTTAAGTTCGTCATTCTTACTTGGTTAATGAAAAAGCATAACTTGGACTACAATTTGTTGTTGGGAAAGGAAGCTTTCGTGTTTTTAGTGATGTCTTTCGTTGCCATTAAGGAAATGACAGTCATTATAAATAAATTTCCTAATTGCTTAGCATTTCAAAATATACACCAAAACATTGAACCATCACGAGTTGATGTACACACCACCAAGTAGTCTATTCAGCAAGACCAAGCTGAGGGTCGTGGGTTCGAATCCCACCGGTCGAGGATCTTTTTCGGGTTGGAAGTTTTCTCGACTTCCCAGGGCGTAGAGTATCTTCGTACCTGCCACACGATATACGCATGCAAAAATGGTCATTGGCATAGTAAGCTCTCAGTTAATAACTGTGCAAGTGCTCATAAGAACACTAAGCTGAGAAGCAGGCTCTATCCCAGTGAGGACGTAATGCCAGAAAGAAGAAGAAGAAGACTTCCCATAAAACTGATTCCCCGAAAGCACAATATTCCAGAAAAACTTGTTATGAGCAATTCATGCTGAAACCAGGCCACCATAGGCACCCATTGTTTGAATCTCAATTTTATGTCACTGATCGTTGATATACGCTAAAACTAAAGGGAATTTTGTTAGAAAACTATTAGCTTTTGTAGCCTATCTTACTCAATTTTCCTCAGCTTTCTATACGTGATCTCAAAATTCAAAACCATCGGAGCGCTAATGCTGAAAAACGGTTTTTCTAACACAATTCAAATTGGCGGCCAAATTCAAAATGGCTGCCAAAAGTTTTGAATGAAAACTACATCTTTCCTCTATATGATGCTCCTAAGTTTTCTCTGCGTTCCACGGTAAATATGAGACATATCGTTTCCAGAATTATTTTATTTGAAAAAAAAATCGAAAGGACCACCCTTTAGTTTTAGCATATCCTAGCGAACAGTGACATAACATAAGAATTCTAACGATGGGTGCCCAACAAACATTTTTGCTGAATAAGAGCTGAACAAATCACTCATGAACATCTTCTTCTTCTTCTTGGCATTATGTCATCACTGGGACAGAGCCTGCTTCTCAGCTTAGTGCTCTTATGAGCACTTCCACAGTTATTAACTAAGAGCTTCCTTTGCCAAAGTTGCCATTTTCGCATTAAGATATCGTGTGGCAGGTACGATGATACTCTATGCCCAGGGAAGTCAAAGAAATTTCCATTATGAAAAGATCCTGGAACGACCGGGAATCGAACTCAAACACCTTCAGCATGGATGTGCTCTGTAGCCGGGGACTCTTACCACTCGGCTAAGAAAGGCCCCCACTCTTGGAAATAATTTAATTGAATAGATTATTATTCAGCTATTATTGCAAAATGTTTTTGGATATGAATATTAGAATGTATTTTTTCAAGCAAAATTCATTCACACTTTAGTTTCATCCAGAAATGGCGATATCAATAGTTTCGATTAAAATTAAAGCTTCCTTGCATCAATTGTGGACTAAGTGTACCTATTGTAGCACTACTAAGAGAAAATTTTTTTAAACAAAATTAAGGAGGAATCAATAACTTTTCATCATTAATTGGAAGCTTTTGATCCGTTCTCTGATGGAAAAAATATAAAATTTTGCAAACGCCGTAAAGATAGTGCTACTATAGGAATAGAAATTAGAAACTATAGGCACATGTGTTCTTATAATGGCACAAATTATATTATATACAAACAATTCATTTTTCATTATTATTTTTTATTACCACAAAACCAAGATAAAAAGCTTTCGCATAACGTTAAACTAATGCTTTTGGCTTTATTTATTTTATTCCATATGAATACTTCTTCTTAGCTGCGTGGCTATTGGTAAGCCGATCCTACTGAAAGCTGATTAAAAATGTTTATCCTGCTCAACAGAGATGAACCAGCCTCTGGCTGAAAATCTCATCAATAAAGATAAAACAAAAATTAAAAATTATCCTGCTCACAGATAGCGTCAGTAGTATTTAGACATTCGCCAATGTTGTTAAATTGATTATCCACGTTAAGATGTAGCAAATGTAAAGTCAATGTTATTTATTTGAAGGAAAAAAAATTAAAAGACCAAAGATCAGTTAAAATTATAAAAAATGTTCATTTGGATCCCAGAAGCTATATGGCAAAAAACTGTTCAAACTACGTTTTAAACTGCATTCGATGGAATTCCTTAGTGAGTTACTTGACTCTCCTATCAATGGAAAAAAGACTGCAACAGGCCGGAAATCATTTCGTTCAGAAACAAAAAGGTCATACTTAGGAAAACTAAAATCAAGCCATACCCCTGGGCAGTGATGTATTTGAAACCGAACGCGTTCTAATTTTGCACGTGATCGCAGTAAACATTAAACTCTCATGCAAGATCCGGACGCTCAGTTAGTATTCAGCTTTCAAAGCGAACACACGTAGTGTTGACTCTCGGTTAGCGTTTACAAAGTTTTTTGTCTGCGAGTCGCTAAAAGCTCGATTTCAATACTATGGCTTCCAAGGAGGACGGCGCTGTTGGTAAGCCTCGCGCGCGGAAATACGGTAAATCGTCTCCTGCACCATACATTGTTATTGCGGAATCGGAAGGAGACAATCTCCAAATATCCAAATTGGCAAAGCTGGTGGCTCACGACTTTGGCAGAGCCTATGTGAAAGCGTTACCGTTGTCACGTAGGAAGACAAAATTCCTCATGGCTTCAGTTGAAGCATCGAATGAGTTATCTACCAAGCAATACGGTGCGGTTAAATGGTACGTTCCCCAAAGGCTAGTCGAATGCTTGGGGGTGGCTTATCTCGAAGACGTCGATGATGAGGACTTGGATTTTCTAACATCTTTTGAGAAATCCAAATGTTACCAAACCGGCAATCCCGAAGTGATCGAGGTTAGACGCATGCAGAAGAGAGGTGATAGAGATCCAATACCACTAGCATTGGCGGTTATCACGTTCGCTGGGAATACTATTCCTTCACACGTCGAATTGGATAACGTTTTGTATCCCGTTCGGCAATACAATTATCCGGTAAGACAATGCCGACAGTGTTGGAGATTCGGCCACGTGATGAAACAATGCAAAAGCAATCGTAGATGTAATTCATGCCAATCCGAAAGTGTGGACGAGGATCACGAATGTGTTGGTGGGCCAGTCTGCGTTAACTGCTCCGGAGATCACAGAGCCAACGACAGCAAGAAATGTCCCACTATCAACAAAAAACGGGAAGAGGAGAAGAAAAGGCAATCAAATTTTTCGCAAGGGAAGACTGACTGGTTTGCTGCTCTATCTCCGACTACTGAGGTTGTAGATGTGGAGAACACATCTACTCAACAAAGCCTCAATACAAGCAGTACTCAGCGTACTGTAGAATCTATCTCAGCCACAACTGAAGAAGCGCCAACATCGTGCACAACAGAATATGCAAGAGCCTTAGGAGCTAACGACGAAGAGGCAGCAAGCATGAAGCGTAAGAGCTCGGAGAAGCACTATATCAGTGATGATGAGGCGTACCCACCGTTGAAAGTACGATCCACTGTAGTAGTGGATACCATCGTCAGCAGCGACGATGATCAAATCGAAGAAGGGGAGTCCTCAGGCTCTCTTCAAACAAGTTTTGATGCGGGAGAGCGAAGCATTGGCGAAGAGTTCTCCGATTTGGGCTCTCCGAGTGCGATCGGAAACATACACCGTTTTCTGATGACTGATCAAAGTAGTGGAGGGGAGACTGATTCTCCCAACCGTTTATGAGATTCGACAAGAACAACACTACGTCCCTTATACCTCTAAAGTTTCTCCAGTGGAACTGTAGAGGTATCAAGAAAAAATATGCCTCACTAGTAAACCTCACAAACACTCACGACATAGCTGTAATACTACTTTCGGAAACACATTTAGATCCGTCTATGCAATTTCAACTGAAAGGGTTCAAGATTATGAGGAAAGATAATCAGAGCAACTCTAGAGGTGTTTTGATAGCCGTCAACGAACACATGAACCCCGTTCCCTGTCATCTCAATGGACCTGCTGGGATCGACGTTGTTGGTTGTTCAATCAACAGTTCTAGTGGAGTTATAACAATAATTTCAATTTACATTCATCCAAATTCCACAATAAACGCAAGGGAGCTAGAACTATTCCTTAACTCTATCCCCAAACCATTCATAGTGGGTGGAGATTGGAATGCAAAGCACTCGCTTTGCGTTGTTTACGACGTTCTGGAATCGCTAGGGTTGGTCGTCCTTAACAATGGAAATCACACTAGATTCGACCGATCAAGAGCCTCCCCAAGCAGCACATATTGTTACAAGTAGCTTACAGCAACGGCTACTTAACATATTCAAAAGTTACAATATGATACATTTGCAACGTGGAAAAATACTGCTATGTAACCGAAAAAGCGCAAAAAGTCGAGCCTTATGTAACTTGTTTGTTCGTTACATAAGAAGTTTACGAGCGACTGCTATGTAATTTATTGATTACGCATGGGTTTTCCTGCGACAAAATAAATGAAACGACGTTAAAGTTGTTGTTACTTTCTCACAGTTTTGGAACCGAACAACCATTTTAGAAATGAATGTCAATAAAAGCAATACTTATGATTTTCGAACGCGTAATTATTCGCAAGTACATATTAAATTTAACATGCCGATTTAAATTTGTGGTGAAATCAATCATTTAACTTGCTCAAAATTGACGCGCTCATAAAATAGATAATAATTTTATATTGCATAACACATGATACCTGGATTGTTGAGATTTTATTCCATTAGAACTGACACAAAAAAAAAATAAAATTGGCACTACTACTCAAATCAGCAGTGTTTTTGATTTTAATTTAATTGTTTGTGAAGATTGTGATTCTAAAATCACGTTGTTTCGTGTCCCGCAGTTGAATTTTTTGGGTTGCCTATCATAAATCGCCATTTAATTTCATCTTGCTGCAGAAACACTTCCGAATAACTGTTTGAGGACAGCCAATCTAAAATGATGGAAACTATTGAAGAGCTGTTAGAGAGGCTGCAAATTGTAAATTCAACAATTTTAATTATTCACTGGAAAAATATCTATGAAAACAATAACTAGTCATAAAATAGTAAAGTTCTTATATCAAAATTCACAATATGTATGAAATTTTTTGACATGTAGTGTTGACCACTGTCAGCAAGTTACTCGTTTGTTACACATTAGTTACCCAGAAAGCTTATGTTATTTTGAAACTGATGTGTAACTATACTGAAACTGCCAATAAATTACACAGCTGTCAATAGGGGAAGGGGTATTAAAATAAACACCTAAACGATATCGTCTTGCTTTTAATGGGAAAAACGATGAATTTGCGATAAATCATCAAATAATGTGCAAAAATCTCCTAAGCTAATCGTCTGGAACCTTACAAAAGTATGAAAATTAAATGCTCCGTCCAAGAAAGCACATGGTTTGTGACGTGCTAAAATGGCTCAAATAGCTCGAAAGAAGGCAAATTCAAGCGTGTGCTATAAAAAGGGCGCAAGACGTATGATCGATTTCTCTTCATCGATCCTCTCTTCTGTGAATAAAGGTGACAAGATGCGGGTTTGTTAACAATTTTTCACTACAAGAAGCTAGGAAGTAATGCAATCTTGCGTCCTGAGGTGAAACAACGAATTGAATTTAGAAATTAATCAATTTGTGCCAATATTAGGGACTGAGGGTAATATGCCCATGATAAGGAAAATAGCGATTTAGATGAGAAAAATATGCTATTTTTATTATTATCGGATATACAAATATGTTCTCTATCAAATAGTAGAAACAACATCCACCCATTTGAGTATTTCTAGGGTTAATAAATCAATAAAAAAAATGCGTGCTTATGGGTCATCCATAAACCACGTAGTCATTTATTGGGGGAGGGGAGAGATTCTGCCCAATGACCACGGTCCATACAAATTGTAAATTTTGTGTATGGACAGATGACTACTAGGGGGAAGATGGGTCTAAAATTGGGAAGAAATAACCGCGTCGTTAATGGTAGCCCCTTGTGCATCTCTGTGCTGTCACTTCAATAGGGCCTAAGTAACATGAGTGATTTCTCTTCTCATACCTACAGGCGTTTGTTCTGATGTTATTGTTCAATAATAGATACATGCTGATGCGAAAAAACATACATTTTAAGGGTATGCGAAATACCGAATGATTCCGTCAAATACGCTTCGAAACGAAATTCCGCGGAATTCCACGGAACTCGCACAGGCGAAATTTTTATTTTGCTATTTCGTTTCGTTTCGACAAATTGTTAAAATATTTCCACGGAAAATTGAAAACAAACGAAATAAAACGGAATTTCGCGAAATTCGAGTTTTATTTCGAACAAAAAAAAAGCAAAGCGTTTGCTTCTACTCCTAGTTACAGTCAAAAATGGGTCCGTATTATGGATCAAATCGACTCATATCATGGATCAGAACACTATAACAGCAAATTATCTGCGAGGCAAACGAATGGTGTGCTAGTGAAAGCATACGTTTTGGCGTTTCTTTATGAATCGTCTTATCTTGGATTCATAACTGTGGTATGGGTTTCAATGCCCCACAAATATGAATCTAGGCATATGTATGACAATTTATTTCCTACGAATGGAGCAAATGTGTTTAAGGTGATTATAAAACGAAGCCAAACTTCGAATTTTCAAGTGTACAAGACGAGAAAATCTGACAACAGTTCGCTTTGAAAATGAATCAAAATGCTTGCTTGCCGGTGGTGACCAATGGGATAGATTTTCAACTGCGGAGCACTGTTTGGTTTTCAAGTCTTGTGTTCTTGAAAATTTGAGGTGTAGCTTCGTTTTATAATCACCTTAAGCATGTTATTGTTGATTGCGATGCTGTATAGATTTATGGTTCGCGTAGGTAAAATGGGTTCTGCGTATTTGCTACTCTATTTATTGAGATATTCTCCGTTTAATCCAACTTTGATCCATATCTGTGTGCTATTCATAACTGTGGGATGACTGTAGTATTGACTGGTCCGCAGGATATGATAAACTGCACTGCCGTTAAGGTGAAACATCTCGGAATGCAAAGATGGCCGGCACAATGGCCGACTTCTCCACCTACTCACGTTTTTAAGGGCACAAAACTGGGGAAATAGTTGGCAAATGTTCCTGATCTTCTTATTTTAAGCTTTCTGCTAGTGCACAAAGCCAAAATAAAAAGTGCACTGTTGTGGGATGCTTTTGTCACGAGATTTGTGCCTTTGAAGTTTTAGTGCAATCTTAGAAGTTGATTCCAAACTGTTTCACCTTAAAAAGTTTCCAAAAACGCCCATATGCCCTAAATTCCTCGCGGCGAATAGCCCAGGAAAGGAACAACTGCGTTTGATGAACTACCGCAATGTTATCTTCCATAAGAATGAAGAGAGCAAAACCACGGTTTCCTCCGGGGAATATCGCGTGTCCTTTTGAGCAAATCCGTTAATATATCGCAAAAATTGTTTGTGCACAAATGTCAAAAAAAAAGCTGCGGAGCGTGAGTCCCTGATGTTCTGGATTTGCTCATGTGGTGCAGATTATTGATCCGCGCATTAGTTCTCTCTCTTGCTTTCCCGCTATGACGTCACTTTGAACTCTGCATAAGAACAGCGGGAGAATAGAAGAGAAAACTAATAGTACGCATCAATGAGTAAAGGCTCTCCGCGATTTCGTTGTTGTGTCATAAAAGTCTACATGTAGCAGCGAAACCGCAGCGATTGTTTGTCGCTGTCACCGTAAAAAATCGCGTTGATTTGGGTGATCCAAAGCCACACCTTAAACCTTCAAGAGTACAAATCTAAAGAACCAGAGGTTCATTCAAGCTGAAAACTCTATCGTTTGGTTACTCGATGGTCAATCGATCAGGTGTTCAGTTTGAACCGCTGTCAGGTACGTTAGATTTGTGCTCTTGAAATTCTGAGGTATGCTTTCGATTTACATTCACCTTAAACAAGGAAGATGCATACATTATTTTATATCGAAAAATGAATCTAGGTTCATTCACGCTGTACCACACCACCAACTCCCTCTCTCCTCTTATAACGTGACATAATTTCCTCACGACCCCCAATTAAAAAAGCGAATATTGATAATATATCATTACAAAATTCTCTAGTTTCGCCATCTTTCGATCGATTTTGATGATTTGTTTTAGTAAAAATCACAAATCAGTTATAAATTTGCATGTACCGTCAAAATTGTTTTTTTTTTTTTCGATTTTCGCACATCTAAATCTCGAGAAAAAAAATAAGCCAATCATTAAATTTAGCTGATTGGAAGACGGATTGTCTGAACGAACATTGGTGAACTTGTCAATCTTATTTGCGGTTCCTCTATGCTATGTAGCCCAGGTTCAAAACTTTTTTTTTCGAAATTTTCAAATATTTTTTAAAATACTCTCGAGGCTCAAAATTTAGGGAAAATGTGATTTTGTAGTCAGTTTTACACAAAGATTCTGAAAATGAGATAATATCAACAATCCTTATATCTTCCAGAAATCGTCCAAAAATTCCTTCACAGTTTGCATTCATCCAGATTTGATCCCTCCAAGAATTAATTCTCAGTTTATGCAAGGCTTTTCCAGAAAATTTATTAGGAATTTCTTTCTAAATTAACCCCAACAGGCAATCCTGGTTAAGTTGCTGTCGCAATATTTCTTGGAGTTTATTACTTTTGCAGTTCTTTTAAATTTATCTTGATTGATTTCTTAGGTATGTGTTGATGGATTTTTAAAATTTAATTTAATTCAATACCCCAGCAAATTCTAAAGCAAATATTCCAGTGATTCCTCTGTTCTACTTATTTTTCTTCATCTTTCTGGCGTTATGTTCCAACTGGGACAGAGTCTGCTTCTCAGTTTAGTGTTTTCATGATCACTTATCGACTTGTGTCGTCCCCAATCACATTCATTCAAGCCACAAAGCATAAAGTACAGCAAAAAATGAATGTTTTATGGTATATGTTAGCATAACATCAAATCCACATGATTAAAAAAATTGTAAGGCATTTCTAAAAATCAAATTAATTTTGGGCTCCTCTCATTTTTTGTTTTAAATGTTTGTAAGTGCTTTTCAACCTACTTCTTAGTTGTGGCATTTAAATTAAACCCATTCATTGCCTTGTGTGAGTGTTAGATATATTGAAATGAAACCTTATAAAGTTATTAAGAAGATTTCAAAGAAACAGAAAAAAGTCTTACCAAAACATGTAAGGATTCCGCTGAGCAACGCTAAGGTTTCCATATGATAGAGGATTTAAAAATACGTTTTTTATGCCTATTGTCAAATTTCCAGCTTTTGACAAGAAAAATAACTTAAACGTGTATTCCGCGAAACAAATTCAAAAATTTCGTTTCGTTTCGAAAAATTCCGTGAGATATTTGATTTCGTATCGAGTTACACGAAACATTTTTAAATTTCGTTTCGTTTCGTCATTATCAGCGCAAGATATTCCGCGTATCGTTTCGTTTCGTATCGACATGGAAAAAATCCATATCGCATACCCTTAATACATTTGTAAGGTTCTAATTTGCGCGTTACTTCAGCGGCATTACACACTCAATCTGTTCGGTAAAAATAACTGGGTTTTGGAACTACAGAAAAAGTCAGTTAACTAAAAAATAAATGCCAGAAATCGAAAAACAGAAATTTTTCACTGAAATTTTGCAGAGAGCTTTCTTTTTATATCATATATCGATAAAAAATAAAACATGGTGAAATTTGTTTTTCAATTAAGCGTGGCGACAGTTTTCATTTGACTGACTTTTTCGGTAGTTCCAAAACCCAGTAATATTTTACCGACCCCAGTAATTTAATCTAAGTGTGTACGTTTGGTAGAATTTGAATTCAACAGCTGTTTTGGTGTTATGAAATAGGGGGGTGAGGTTTTTGCCCCAACGAGTTGATTAGAGTTTAGGTCCTTCGATAAGTTTTATGACAGTGAATAAGTGGACCCTGTGGGAGTTGGAATCCCAGAACAAATTTCAACAAAGAAGACAGCCACTGACTGCTGTCGTCTAAAAGTAATTAAGTATAACAAAACACAATCATTTACAGGATTGACTGTTTAACAAGAAACTTGCGACGATCGACGCGCCACAATAATTCGTGGCCGGAGGGTATTAGAATTAAGTTGGAGATGATGATTTCGGAATTTTGAAGTAAACATCACCTCCAAACACTAGCGATTTTGCGGTGGAATGATGACGTTTGATTACGAATTGTCTAGAGGACCCAAACAAGATTTGGATGATAACGACATCGAAACTTCAACAGCCATATTTCTGTTCAAAACTGAAATTTACTCGTCGAATATGTGTTCACTGTGTTTCGGTTGGAGAATAAAATACAGTGAACACATGAATATATTCATGATTTTGAACGAAAAAACTGCTTTTGAAAATTATCGAGACGGATCCTGCCCCCTTAAACGAATTCTCGTCATGCTGTGTCCAGAGCTGTCAGATGATTTGATAGAAAATCTGTATCCACGAGGTTAGAAAATCTGTGTCCCATACAAAAAAATCTGTGTCCATACAAAAATTGTTGAAAGAAAATCTGTGTTCCATACAAATTGAACCTGTGTCAGAATAAAAAAAATCTGTGTAATACAGATAAATCTGTACATGTGGCAGCCCTGGCTGTGTCATCGGCTCAAAGTTTGGCGTTCCCCACAAAAGTAGAAAAGAGAACATTACAAATGTAACTCGATGTTCTGTGATATGTCTACTCGCAGAAATTGGCCTTTATTTATTAATTTGTTTATTAATTGTAACTAGTTCTATCGCACAACATCAGAGATGTTAATTAACGCAGCGACACGAATTAAGACTAAGACAGCTAAATTTTCACATACTTTCATCGTCATTAAAATATTGTGGAAATGTTCATTTTATGTTGGTGGTAAAATACACTACCAAAACAAACATTTTTAAATTTTTTTATCACAGTCCTATAAAAACATCTATGAATAATCCCTTCGAAAACAGTTCTAAAGGTTTCTGCTTTGACATTATGTCATTACGATATTCACCTCATTGAAAAACCTCAACATCTCCGTGCCTAAAATTACATCAGTTTTTATTTCTGAACGTGGTTCTGACTTCAATTTATCTCCGTATTAACAAAAACACTCTTATTTATGCTCTAAATCATCCGTGCCGTAATAAAAAATATTAAAATTTGTTGTTCATGCGTAACAAGTTCGGTGTTCATTTTACCATCCTGTTCATTTTTTCACCCCTTCCCCTATGACAAATGGTAAACAAACTTCATGCTATTACACACATGTGACTTAGCGATCTGTATGTAACCTAGCGTGTTATTTGTTTCTTTGCAACCACAGATTCAATTTCAATGTAACTTATTCATTTTGACAGCTCTAGGTTAAGTTACATGCAAGTAAAAATGCAACACCTATGTAATGTAAACAAAGCGTAAGTTACAATGCAATAGTTTAGTAACCAATCATCAATAAGATATGCTACAAATTATCTGAAATGCAACGGCAATGTAATTTGTTTTATTTTTCTAAAATATTGCATTTGTTACTAGTGCTACTTGGGTCTAGTGCCATCGATATAACAGTTTCATCAGCGGATATCAGCTTATGCTTCACTTGGGACACGTTGAATAATCCCTTCAGTAGTGATCATGTGCCGATTGTGTTCGAGATGGAGTTTTCTTCGTGCAATACTGGGAATGCTAGAGCTTATCACCGCATAGATTGGGAGTCTTACTCAGTAGAAGTTTTGAGAAGAATTGATTCTTTGAGGTGTGAGAGTTTTGACGATTTTTGCAATATTATCCGAGAAAGCATAGCATCTATTACATCGGTGAAAAATGTAAACCCCGGGAGGAAAATTCCGCAACCGTGGTGGGATTCTGAACTTCAGACGAAAGTGGTGCAAGTACGCGATACTTTTCAGAGGTGGAAACGTAGTGGTTATTCAAGAATTTTGTACGAGTGTTATCAAGCATGTGACAAAGAGTACAAGCAAATGGTCAAAATTAAAAAACGTGAAGCGTGGAAAAATTTTTGTGATTCTTTAGACAGTGATACATCATTACCTACGCTGTGGCGGATGGCCCGCAAATTCAAAGGAAGACACAGTTGTGGTAATCCTCCAAGAGATCCTGAAATGATGGATGAACTGCTACAAAGACTGGCCCCTTCGTCTACTCTAGAACCAGTGCACCCTAGTCTGCCTCTAGTGTTGGATGGCGTGGATCAAGGTTATTTTTCCATTCAAGACCTGAACAGAGTGCTAGAAAAAACAAGTGATTCATCGCCTGGTATTGATGAAATACCATACGCCGCTTTGCGGAAGCTTCCTGCTGCTGCCAGAACGTTGTTGCTAAGAATTTATAATGAAATTTTCGTCACAGGAGTCATTTCTGAGAGTTGGAAAATAACATTGTGCCGATTTTAAAACCTGGCCAAAGACCCGATTTGGCCAAATCGTACAGACCGATTGCGCTAGCGTCTTGTTTTAGAAAAGTTATGGAGTTACTGATTAAAGATAGGATCGAGTGGATTATGGAATCGGAAGATATCTTCTCGGAGAACATCTGCGGATTCCGCAAAGGCAAGGGTACGCAGGATGCCCTATATTCAGTAATTAACATTGCTCGTGAAGCCATAACAAACCGTGGTCATGCGCTGTTGTGTATGCTAGACATAAAAAGTGCTTACGACTGTGTCAACATCAACAAATTGGCTGATGAACTTTTACGCTGGCGAGTACCAGTCGAACTGGTACGAATTATCTATTGGTTATTTCGGGAACGAAGATAAATTGTGCAAATCAATAACAGTGATGCCCAAATGCGGACTACTTGGTTAGGGCTCCCTCAAGGTTCTCCGTTGAGTCCATTGTGCTTTAATATATATATATATATATATATATATATATATATATATATATATATATATATATAAATATAAATATATTTATATATATATATATATATATATATATATATATATATATATATATATATATATATATATATATATATATATATATATATATAATATATATATATATATATATATATATATATATATATATATATATATATATATATATATATATATATATATATATATATATATATATATATATATATATATATTATATATATATATATATATATATATATATATATATATATATATATATATATATATATATATATATATATATATATATATATAAACCATGTAGTGCAAAATGCGACAGCCAGAGAGGGGATTGTTCTAGTCAGCTTTGCGGATGATTTTTCGTTGGTGACATCTGGAAGGGATATTACCACCAGTGAGCATGTAATGCAACAAGGGTTGGATGGAGTAGTGTGTGATCTCATGAACATCGGTTTGGAGCTATCGCCGTCAAAGTGTTGTACTTTGTTATTTGCTTCACGTAAACCCGTATACGACCCGAAGCTGATCATCGGCAATCAAGAAATTCCACACGAATACAACGTCAAGTTGTTGGGGCTGTATTTGACTTCAACTCTCTCCTGGAACGCCCACGTACATTACGTAAAGCGACGAGTGTCTCCATACATCAATTTTCTTCGGAGTGTGGCGGGTCAAACATGGGGCTCTCACCCCTCAATACTATTGAAGATCTATAAATCATGTATTAGACCAATACTAGAATATGGATCAATATTTTTTTGCGGATTGTCCAGAGTGGATCTCCATCCAATTAGATCGAATACAGTGGCAATGTATTAGAATCTGTAATGGGTCCACAAAAACGACTCATACGCAGTCCTTAGAAGTACTGAGTGGAATTGTTCCACTGAAGATCAGGCGGGAGTTAGCAGCACAAAACTTCGTGAGAAAGAGATTCTCTTTTCGTAGATGGCACGAGAAGTACGCAATACCAGTAATGGATCGGAATGATTCGTCATCTGCTATCAATAGAAGTATTCTGTTGATGAGAGACACATTAGCAGACAACACTCAGTTACTTGATCGGCTGCCTTGTTATTTATAAGAAAGAGAAGTTAAACACTATATGCCAAGAGTCGATCTGTCCGTTCGAGAGAAGCCAACAAATGTGGACCAAACATGGAATGAGCATGTTCAGGATATTTTATCTGCTAAGTACGATGGATATGTGTGTGTTGCCTCGGATGGATCCAAATGTGAAGATGATGTAGGAGCTGCCGTTACATCAGACTGTCTCGAAGAATCTATTATAAAGAAACTCCCAAAGTACGCCTCCGTTTACAGTGCAGAAATGTTCGGGCTACTCTGTGCCGTGCAATGTTTAGTGGAACAAGATACCAGGAAGTTCGTTATCCTAACGGACAGTATGAGCAGTCTAATCAGCCTTCAAAGTAACAGCATAGCTAGTTCTACTCCGATGTTGTGGTTCAAGATCCGGAACAAACTAAAACAGTTGTGGGATGCAGGATATGAAGTCACCTTGCTGTGGGTGCCTGCTCACAAAGGAGTGACGCTCAACGAAGAAGCAGACAAGGCGGCAAAAGAAGCGGCTATACGTGGTCACACTGACCCAGCAAACATCTACAGCAGGAATATTCGGTTGAGCTCGAGCGCAAGTGGTATGAGTAAATGGCAGGAGAAATGGAACTGCAGTGACAAGGGAAGATTCTGCCATAACATACTATCAGTTGTCTCCACAGTACCATGGTTCTCGGAGCTGAATTTCTCACGTCGTGAAGTGGTGATTTTATGCAAACTAATTGCGAACCATTCCCGATTGCCTTCCCATCTCTACAGAAACGGAATAATAGACTCTCCTGAGTGCAACTGTGGGGCAGCAAATGCCTCTCCAAATCATATTTTTTTTGAGTGTACACAATACGAAAATTCTGAACTGAGACAGCAATTATGGAGAACGGTACGGCGAAGAAACGTTCCTCCAGATATAGAAACTATTCTTAAAAGAAGAAACATTAGTATAATGAAGTGTTTATGCGAATTTATAATTGCTAACGAAATCGATTTGTAGACATTCTATTTAGATTAATTTAAAGTACAAAGCTTGGCTGTAAAGGTGAAAAACAGGGGCCAGATTTAGCAATAAAGAAATTAAAAAAAAAAAAAAAAAAAAAAAAAGATCCGGACGCTGCTCAAGAACGGCCCGTTCACATCAAAATGCACAATGAGATTCTACCCCATTACTCCGAATTGCCATCACCCAGAATTCCATCACTCCGAATGCGATTTCCCCGAATTTACAATTATATTGGCATGATGATATTGATGACATTTCCTCTTGATATTGGAATCCGAGGTAATGTCATTCGGGGTAATAGGTCGTTCGAAGATTTGGAATTCGGAGTAATGGCGTTCAGGTTAATAGCCTTCGGAGTAATGGGATTCTGGGTAATGGGGTAGAAACCACAATGAAGCACAAAACTCAAATAAACTACTTCAAACTAGATTGAATTCATATCACGCACAATGTATGGAACCCTAAATGTTCCTTGAAATTTGTTCGTGAATCTTTCTGCATTGAAATGTGTTTTAAATCTGTCACGAAAACAATTTTCTTTTCGCGTTCAAATTTTTGAACTGATCAATGTTCAAGCTTATTTGATGCGTTACTTGATCGTTCAAAAGTTTGAACTGGAACGCAAACTGAACGCGTTCAAATGCATACTTCGATGGGTTACGCTACTTTTCCCCGAATGTCGGTTCATCGAATGTGGTTTCCCCGAATGTCGTTTCCCCGAAAGCCGTTTCCCCGAGTATCCCGTTTTCCCGATTAGCCCATTTCTTCGAAATGTTTTAGGCATTCATAATTGTCATATCTTTATACATTCCACGGCGGTGAACGAACTGGCCATCTGATATGCACCCTGCTCTATTTAATTGGCGGTTCTTTCGAGTTTTACTGTCCTCAGCATTTTGCCAATATGTTTATAGCCGAGAATTACAGAGTACCGTAAAACGGGGTAACTTTGATAATGCGGGTAACTTTGATAGAGCGAGACCAACAACATATTAAACGAAATAACATAATTTCTGTTAATCAGTTAAGCAAAACGAATGCAAAGCTATTTTCATTGGAATCAAGTGCATTTGAGGCTTTTTATACGAATATTAAAAATTGACACAATTTTAGCATTTTCGAAACGCTTGCAAACAATCTGTTCTACGATCACTATTTGATGTAGTTTTGAATAGTTGGCCGCTTATCTTTGACAGCCTAGTTATCATAGAACTTGAATATGGTCTCAAATCTCTTAGCGAATAGCATTTTCACAAACTGGGACCATTTTTGTAATCTAAGTCAGAAATTTCCATGTAACGTTAAACGCCTAGAGGTATGCAATGCCCTACAAATGTTCGTTATTCATTCAATTTTGTTCGATTCCTACTCCATTATCAAAGTTACCCCAAAACAGAAAACCAGCTTTCGATTATATGGAAAATTATACATCCATTCATAATATATCTTTTGGAAATCTATCGACTGCAATCGATAGCTAGGATGCCAGTACTTGTTTTAAAAATATAAATTGTAAATCTTTGAAACAGCATGCATAAATATTCAAGTTTTCTTCGAAAAAAACTATCAAAGTTACCCCGTTTTACGGTACCTGCTTCTTTTGATTGCTTATTGTTCTTTCTCGTTCACTGAAGATTATTATAGCACCTATTTAAACTGCACCACTTTCCGGGGAATCTGGTCATTCGAGGAAATGGCATTCGGGAAACCGGGAAAAGTAACATAATCACTTCGATGATTCTGAACGCAATCGTTGATGTCTTTTCGTTTTATTATGACGCAATATTTTTTGGCGTCCAATCATCTATTGGTTTAATCATAAATGAGCAAATTTAACGATCTATTTGCACTTTTAACTAAAAATAAAGGGATACGCGTCTAGATAACAACTTCGGATATCGAATATCGTCATTCAAACCACGGCGAATAAATTCAATAATTATATTCCACTAAAGTCTTAATACGTCCGATCAATTGCGCTCACTATCAAAAACTATCTGCCCAAGCTGTTCGTTCCTCTCGATATGCTGATGGCTGCACTTGGAAGAGTTTGCAGGGATGCTCAAGATAAAATTCCTACAAATCGGCCATCCTGACCACCATCCGGCCCGGATGGTGTGATCTGATCATTAGTGCCTTCCTGGTCTCCGATGTCGGGCTGCTCCATGTTGTTGAAAGTCTCCTCTTCTTCATCTTCACCAGGTGTGAACCGCTCCATAAATTCCGCACAAGTTGATGTCCTCTTTGGTCCTTCTTCATTTCCGATTTTTTTGACGTCGTATCTATCATTCCTTTTCTTCTTGATGACGCGATATGGCCCGAGAAATTTTCGAGCGATCTTCAAATGAGTACCAAACTGCGTACGGCTTATCACCACCAAGTCACCTACTTCATAATCTTCGGCCTCTTTCCTATTACGGTCAAATTGTTGTTTCATCTTTCTCTGACAATTTTCTATGTTGGCCTTTGCCCCAATAGATCTCATTTGTAAAAAGTATTCTAAGATGTTTTCATCCACATATCTTTTGCGACTTCGCAACTTTTCGTGCACCAAAGCACAATTCTCAGCGTAATCAAATTCTGTTATTAAAAAGTTTTTTAATGCTGTCCAATTAGTTACATTATTCGTAATGTTCAATGACATTTTCGCCATCCCAGTGAGTTTACGTTTTGCAACTACAAATTTACGCAATCCTGTCAGCCCAATGCAGTTTGCTATTTCCTCAAAGTCAGATATCCACTTTTTTATGGGATAAAGCTCCGATCCCGAAAATTCAGAAAAAAAGTGATTCAGCTTCACTTACCGTTAATCGATGTTTTTTTTTTTTTTTTTTTTTTTTTAAATCTTTATTTGAGTGTATTTTAACACACGAGGGCTAGTTCTACACTTCGTTAATCGATGTTCTCTTTCATTACTTATATTATGTGCAAAGGTCTTCATGTGGCAGTCACCACGCAATCCACCTTTCGCTCCATAGCAGTGGAAGTTATCACTTACTCTAGTTGCACCGAGCCGACCATCGCCGACTACGACATTATTATTCAAACTATTGATATTGGATGGCACATATGGAACGTTCACACTGATCATAGTAATGCTTACGTTTGGACCATCGCACAGTGGTTTAAAACTCAAAAAACACGATCATCAGCTTTTTCAGTATCAAAGAGTGAAAATATTGCCATACTATATTCGGCAAAGTTAATGCATATGTTAAGCAGCAACTTTTGACATTTACAAATTTTTGACTAATTTACTCATAAGTTATATAAAATTTTTATTTTCTCTGTTTGTCGTTAAAAACATTTGGTGTCGTCGACAAAGTTGTTGGAATTGTTAAATGAAGAAAAGTTGTCGAAGACACTTTAACTCTATCTATTAAAATAAACGATGTATAGCGATTTTCATATAAAAACCACTTCAAAAGTACAAATACTCACTTAACTTTTTTCGTAGCGATTTTCATGGCTCACAATATTCTAGGACTATGTTTATATTTTCAAAATACAAAACTTTGCTGAACATGCCAAGACAATATCTTTATTTTTTCTTTGAGTTATAAGCATTTTATTGTGGGAAATTCACCTTTTTTACACTAATATATCTCGAAAAGTTGCAAAAAGTTGCAAACAAAATTACATGCATTAGAAAGGCCAACATCTGTACTATGTTTTCCAAGTGGACTCATCCGTGTCTTCGCGTGTCTTTTCTACTTTTCTATCAGTTGAAAATTTGAATATTTGTATTTATAAGTATTGATTATGTGTATCTGAGCACTATTTATAAGTAGCGCTTAATTACGCATAATTGAGATAACCATCATTCAAAGCTTTAACTCGTCATACAGTTCGAGGGTTTCGAACAAAAAGTTATTATTTTGTTCATCTTGGTAGTTTATTTGTTACATATGTACACGGGAAAAAAATGTTTGGTAAATATTACTATTATAGCTGACTATGCCCATTCCTTAAACTACCATGGTATTTCAGAACAATATACTACGTAAATAGTAAACTGGTATATTTGACAGGAATAAATTTCATCAATCTGATTTCGACTACAGACATGGTAAAATCAAGCGCTTTTCTAGTCTGGAAAATTGCTGGTGCGAGAGCTCAAGTGATCCCCCTCTAATGGTAGTTCTTACCGCACAATTTCTTTACGTGTCGATGTGTACTATGCCTTCGCCGAAACAAATTCATATTATTCAATTAATTATTCTTACTCAAGTGTACTAAATATAAACATCCAAATTTGGTTCACTCAGCTCCCTCCTCACCTGAATAATCAAGTTTCTTCATGTACACTTTATTCGATACTAAAAGCTAAGAGAACTTCAATGTCACTTTTCTTAAGCTCGTCACCATCACCAGATCCGACGACTCTAGCATGCGATTGAGAAGATAAACTCTTGCATTTCCTACTATTTGTCTGTTTTTTTTTTTAATATAAAATAGGGTTTTAGAACTTCCAACGACCATGTACGCTATGCCAATTCTTCCAAACTTCTAAATTGAAGGAACTATGGAGTCAACGGGGTATGTGTTTTGCAGAATTAGTAAGCATTGTTGTAGCACACGTCACAGAAGTTTTTGTGGTTGGTTTTACTGAAGTTTATGTGGTTGGGTTCTGATCGATGCCTTATATGAGCATTAAAAGACAGTTCAGTGGCACTGAAATACGTCATTATTTAATATCTGAAACCTGATCAAAGGATATTAATTGTGTCCGTTTAAAGCTTGCTGCGGTATTAATTGTAACATTTTTAAAAAGTAGGATGGCAAATAAGCGGACTTGTTAATTGAAAAAGAATGTTAGTGGAACAACTCCAAATAAACTAAATGGTGGAGATAATTTCAAATCGTAACGAAATACTAATAGACAATAGATAACTTTTTTGGAAATTTATGGTAGTAATGACATCATGTGCTAGCAGAAATATGTCCTTTTAGATAGCATTTTATTGCTTTCAATGATTGCAGAAATCACCTTGCTCCTGAGCAATCAAAGCAGGCTGTAGGTTCATTAATTACAATGATAAACAGCGGTTCAGATTGCAGCAAATATAAAGCAATATAACCCACTTTAGTTGACTCATAGGTGACAAAGACACGCGAAGACACGGGTGAGTCCACCTGGAAAACAAAGTACAGATGTTGGCCTTTCTAATGCATGTAATTTTGTTTGCAACTTTTTGCAACTTTTCGAGATATATTAGTATAAAAAAGGTGAATTTTCCCCAATAAAATGCTCATAACTCAAAGAAAAAATAAAGATATTGTCTTGGTATGTTCAGCAAAGTTTTCTATTTTGAAAATATAAACATAGTCCTAGAACATTGTGAGCCATGAAAATCGCTACGAAAAAAGTTAAGTGAGTATTTGTACTTTTGAAGTGGTTTTTATATGAAAATTGCTATACATCGTTTATTTTAATAGATAGAGTTAAAATGTCTTCGACAACTTTTCTTCATTTAACAATTCCAACAACTTTGTCGACGACACCAAATGTTTTTAACGACAAACAGAGGAAATAAAAATTTTATATAACTTATGAGTAAATAAGTCAAAAATTTGTAAATGTCAAAAGTTGCTGCTTAACATATGCAGTAACTTTGCCGAAAATAGTATGGCAATATTTTAACTCTTTGATACTGAAAAAGCTGATGATCGTGTTTTTTGGGTTTTAAACCACTGCAAACCAGTGCACTGTGCATCGCCCAACAGGTTATGGATCATTTCTGTACTTGAATTGTTTTGCTCAAAACTTCTTCTCCACGCATCACCATGACCACGACCATCGTCGTCATTCAATCTATCGTTCTCTACATTTGGCCTTACGTTTATGTTTCCCATACCACTTATTGTTCGTGTATCTGCGTTACAGCTAGAAACACTCTCTCCATTTGGAGTACGTAAACGCTGTGGTACACTCGAACTACCGCGCATCTCTTCCACAACATCATGCAGTCTACACGTTTCATCTCTCATGGAGATTATTTCACTCCGTAGCACGCTTATTTCGTTAGATAGTTGTGTTACATTTGAGTTCGAAAGGTTTAACTTATTTATCAAATGTGTAAATATATTTTCTTCATCGCTTGACGGATGAACATTTGTAAAATGAGGATTAAAAAAGGGAGAAGCAGTACCGCTACCCCTAAGCGAAGGAATGTTCTCATTCAGCATCATCACTAGAAGTAGCACACACAAAATCTTCAAGCAAACAATCGTTACACTCGCTGGTATTCGTTTATGTGTTCTTCATTACAGTTGCACACATGAGTTATTGTTTTTCGTTACGAGGAACGATGACCTTTAACCCTAGGTCAAGAGTATGATTATTATGGTCGTTCACTCAAATTGAGTACATGATTATCATCCCGTATCGATAGTGACAAGAAATCACGTTCTTTATTGCTGTCCTTATAGTTAAACGAATTCACTTTTCTCATACTAATTATTTCAGAAAAACCTTAATCCTAACGATATTCAATTCAATTCTAGTTCAACACAGCAGTTTAAAACTTTAAATTTATTATTAGCGAGCTTTTCTTCCCATTCTACTAGAATTTATTTCACTATATTCTTTCATGAAAACACCAGCAAACGCGTATCATAGCGACTATTCCGATAGCTTCTTCCTGCGTAATTGGACGAGCCCCCAAATTTGTAGCAAATTTAACGATCTATTTGCACTTTTACTAAAAATAAAGGGATACGCGTCTAGATGACAACTTCGGATATCGAATATCGTTATTTAAACCACGGCGAATAAATTCAATAATTATATTCCACTAAAGTCTTAATACGTCCGATCAATTGCGCTCACTATCAAAAACCATCTGCCCAAGCTGTTCGTTCCTCTCGATATGCTGATGGCTGAGAGATCGTGTGCACTTGGAAGACTTTGCAGGGATGCTCAAGATAATATTCCTACATAAATGTTGCCTTCTTTCAAAAATAGGCCGTTTATTAGTTAGTAGAGCTAAATGTTAACCATATTTATTTTTTGCTGTTTTACCAATTCTTGCAAGACGTGCTGGTATAATGATAATTACTTTCAAAACTACGAATATACGAATATTCAAAATCTCCTCTCGAGATATGCTGAATATTATCTCAATAACAAATTTTCCCTTCTTTCGATAATAGACGGTGTTTTTGATGTACACTTCCAAAATTAAAATTTATATTGAATCGTTGAAAAGTTTTGCCACAATTATTTTCTTTAAAAAATATGTTATTCATTTGATTAATGCTATGAGAAGATATTATTACGTTAGAACCTTAAACATTTTGAACAAAAAATAATCTGCTTTCGTATATAGGCTATTTCTGCATTATGCTGAAGTAATAGATCTTTGGATTAGAGCTTTCAATATTTTGCAAATAAATTTTCCCTTTTAATGTCAAGTTTTACATCCAAACTGGGACAGAGCTTGATCTGCAGCGAAATATTCTACGAGCGTTCCCTTTACAAATAACTGCGAACTTTCTGTGCCAATTTACTATTTTCAAATATGTATATCGCAACAAGCTCAAAGATACAAAAATGGAAAATTCTGACATTTATTCTGTGCGACATTTCCATTTCCTTGAATATTCCAGAGCAATACCAAGCTGTACTTTTTCATCCTTACATTCAAACAATCTGAAATTTATGTTTTTTGTTAACGGATATTTCCGGGACACGGTTTTGTGTGACACTGAAATAACATCGTTATGGCATTTAGCTTCTTGTACTTTTATGATAGTCATCAACCGACAGAATGTATGAAAGTGCCATCCGATTGCATATTAAACATCTAAGTAGGCATGGTAAAGCGTCAACGACTCACTCATCCAGTAACGTAAGACCAAAATGGGAAGTTGATTCCCCACAGTGAACAACATGCTGCACGCTTCCGTTCTGTCATTTGCATATAGGATAAACAACAGTTTTGTCCTTTCTCGCTTTTTTTTTGTCAGTGGAAATTGCCAGGGTTCCTCTTCTCCCGTGGCAAACAACATGCTGACAACTTTCTTTCTGACATTTGCGTTAAGCAAAACAACAGAATTGACAATTTTTGCTTATCGTTAGCGGACATTGCTAGAACTCCTCATTCCTACTGGCAAACAACACGCTGCAAGCTATTTTTCTGATATTTGCATTGAGCAAATCAACAGAGTCTACAATTTTAGCTTCTCGTCAGTGGACATCGTCAGGGTTTCTCTTCCATCTTGACAAACAACACACTGTAAGCTTCCTTTCTGACATTTGCAAAACAGCAGAATCAACAATTATAGCTTCTCGTCAGCGGACATTGCCAGGGCTCCTCGTCCCTCCTGGCAAACAACACGCCGTAAGCTATTATTCTGTTATTACATTGAGCAAATCAACAGAATCGACAATCTTAGCTTCTCGGCAGTGGACATGGCCAGTGCTCTGACAAACAACACACTGTAAGCTATCGTTCTGACATTTGCTAGAGCAAAACAACAGAATCGACTGGAATTTGTTTTTTTTTTTCATGCTACTGTTTTATCCGATACGTTCTTTACACTAACTCCTTCACTGTAGATTATCCGCTCGGCTTCCACACAAGAACGCCAATATTCTTCTTTCCACGAACATCAGTCAGCTGCAGATACTATCAGCTATCACTTTCATCGAGCACCAAGCCGTACCTTCCAGATTCACCAGTATGGGCTTCTTTTGAAAATTCTTTATTTCCTGCATGCACGCTGCAGGGTGATGCCTCCTGTAAAAAAAAAAATAATACCAGGTATCTTTTCCGCAAAATAGCGAAAATCTAAACTGACGCTTATATTGAGCTGTTCGGTAATCCAATCCGCATGGTTATTTAATTAATTAACTCATTACGCGTGGTAAAGATGGACAAAAAATGGGTGAAATTATGAAAAAAAAAATCCACGTGCTCGGCTGGGATTTGAACCCAGGACAGTTGTATGCTAGACGAGCGCTTTATCAACTAAGCTACCGAGCCACTTGGTGACCCAATAACTGAGTTGGTTACAAGTTTTAGAATTCAAATCCCTACAGACCACGCGGACCCCTTTCATAACCAATATCCATCCATCTAATGTTCCTACACACGCGGAGCGAGCGAGTGCGATTTGTTTAGTGTTGAAACTGTTTGCCTATCGTACCTACATCGCTTCCACAACAACTGTATTGTGGAAGTGTAAAGATGTGGGAAGGCAAGGGTAAAAACACTATATTTCGACCCATGAAACCAGCATAGGAGGGAAAAACTTCTAAAAACCCTGCAAAAAATCATTAATTAGTGTTCAAATTTGGCAATCGAATGAAAAACCTAACATTTATTCATGTATAGCTTCTATCAGATGATATTTCATTGTGTTTTTGTGATTTTTAGGGATAAATGACTTTATCTTTTTGTGCTATTTTTCGACCCATTGTTTTATTTTTCGACCCATGCATGTGCTAATTTTCGACCTATACTAAATTGAAACAATATAATCGGTATATTGTTTGAGGAAACACTATTTTACGAAATTTTTATCAAGTTTGTGCTTATCTGAAGGGAGTGAATTTACTTTTCCTTTTTTTGAGAGCACTTGTAAAGGCAGTGTGGGAAGTTTTAAACATTAATATATGTGCAAAAATTATCAATTTATTATTGAATATTCTTTGATTATTTTTCTTCTTTTTTAAATAATTATGAATAAATCGAATATTTTGTTTTGTGGTACTGTGTGATTAAGTTGTGCACTACGATATCATGATTTATGCACAACCTGTATGACAACTGGAAACCAACATTCATGGACACTAATCGAATTTTCTACTACTGAAACGATTTTACGTGGAAAAAACTACATGACATTCTTTTATTGCGATAGGATATAGTACAGCAATGGAATATTTGTATTTAATCATGTAACACCATTTTGTTTAAAACATTTATTTCATTTTATTATTTAGTAGTTCGAACAAAAAACTGAAATTTCTTTTTTTAGCGCTTGATTTAGACTTATTCTTAGATACAATGAGCCATTTCGGCGCATTGTTTTTTTTTTCAATTTTGCTTGATTCGTTTTGCTTCACCGTATTCTTGTCTCTTAATTTAGGATTCTCTCCTTCGCTACATCCATCTTGATCTACCAATTCACCTGGAGGATGTTTTTTTAAAAAATTGTTGGGCCTTTCAGCAGTATCGAGAAACTATTTAACATATTACGATATTGAGTCACGTTTCAATGACCATCTTCGTCGCTGACTCATTCCGCAGTTCTCAATTCAAATTCTGTCTTTGTGCCTTTGTGGCCTGTCCAGGACGAAAAACGGACTGCAAATCTTAAATTGAATATTTGAAATTTCGGAATTCCATAACCGAGTTCTTGTTGACTACCTTTGATGCTGCTTGCTGGATGTCGGTATCTGCGTAGACTTGCTTGTACTGTTCTGGGCGCTGTAATATGTTAATCCATATATTTTTGATGAAATTGAAGCGGGATCAGTATATTTCTCACCTTTTTGATTAAGAACAGTTGAAGCAAGCATTTTATCTCTAAAAATGAGGCACCACCGGTATGAACGATGTTTACTTTTGATGAAGGGTCGAAAACTAAAACACATCACCTGCTGATATGATTGCATGCTTTTTCAACCGGTCGAAAATTGAAACCTGGTGTTTCAATTTTCGAACAATTTCAAACGCGTAATAAAATTTATTTTCGCTTATAGATGCACTAAATTCAATACAATATGCCTTAATTTGATCTCTTTTCATCAAACTTTATCTATTGGGCATCACTTTGATCAGCTTTTATACTGATTTGAGCCTTTTTTAAATGTGTCGATTTTTCATCAATGGAAGAAAAAAGGACTGATTCAGACACCGAAAAATCAGATCAATCAATTTTGAATCAAAACTTAGTTATATAAATACAATTTTTGTTGGATCATGACAGGTATAACAGTAATGGCATATTCTTGTGATATAAAAATGTTTCAAAATTTTAAATAGTAGTTTATATACTGCTTCGCGTTAGAATATGGGTTAACCAAGGTGCGAAGTTTGATTTTTGACCAACCTCGCCGCGTCGCAACTCGATTCTCAATAGTGCGCATGATGCACACGGCGGAGGGCATAGATGCGCACTATAGCGAAGTGACTCGCGACGCGGCAAAGTTGGTCAAAAATCGAACTTCGCACGTTGGTTCATCCATTTTTAGTCGCGAAGCAGTATATAATGTTTGTTCTATCAATGGGTCGAAAATTAGCACAGGGTCGAAAATTAGATCCCTTACCCTATCAACGTGTCGAAAATCTGGTTGGATCGCTAATGTGGAGATTCAGTATTTAACTAGAGAAGGAATCACCCTTCACGTGATACTCACGCAACTTACCAAGACAAATGACAGTTCGCAAGTGCCAGAAAGAATATGCTCAATGTACCAGACCGCTTGCTGTGATCAATTATATTGCCACAAATCCATCTACGATTGATTTGGTCTTAACCGACTCTAGTCATCTTTGTAGCCAACTGATTACTCATGCTGATTTTGATTCTGATCATGTCCCTGTTACATTTCAAATATCCCAAGAAGCGATTCTCAAACCTATCAGCTCCACTTTCAATTATTTACGAGCCGACTGGAATATATATAAAACGTATGTTGACTCCAATCTTGATGTTAACATTTCTTTAGAAACTAAACTTGATATTGACAATGCTCTTGATACTTTAACAAATTCCATTGTTGAAGCCCGGAGCATTGCAATTCCAAAATGTGAAGTAAAATTTGAATCCGTGATTATAGACGATGATCTTAAACTCTTGATCCGTCTTAAAAACGTGAGGAGAAGGCAATTTCAACGCACTCGCGATCCTGCTATGAAAATTATATGGCAGGATTTGCAGAAAGAAATCAAGAAATGTTTTGCTCAATTAAGAAACAAAAATTTTGAAAATAAAATTTCTCAATTGGACCCTGGCTCTAAGCCCTTTTGGAAATTATCGAAAATCTTGAAAAAACCTCAGAAGCCAATACCGGCATTGAAAGAGGAAAACAAATTATTACTAACTAATTGCGAAAAAGCTCAAAAACTTGCTATGCAGTTTGAAAGTGCGCACAATTTTAATTTAGGACTTACTAGTCCAATTGAAAATGAAGTTACTCAGGAGTTCGAAAATATTCTCAATCAAGAGAACGTTTTCGAAAATGCCTGGGAGACTGATTTGAAAGAAGTGAGAACTATTATTAAAAAATTCAAAAACATGAAAGCTCCTGGCGATGATGGAATTTTCTACATCCTCATCAAGAAACTTCCAGAAAGTAGCTTATCATTTTTAGTTGATATATTTAACAAATGTTTTCAATTAGCATATTTTCCTGACAAATGGAAAAATGCTAAGGTTGTTCCAATTTTAAAACCAGACAAAAATCCTGCAGAAGCTTCTAGCTATCGTCCAATCAGTTTGCTTTCCTCCATCAGTAAACTTTTTGAAAAGGTTATTTTGAACAGAATGATGGCCCACATCAACGAAAATTCAATTTTTGCCAATGAACAGTTCGGATTCCGCCATGGACATTCGACCACTCATCAACTTTTACGTGTAACAAATTTGATCCGTTCCAACAAATCTGAAGGCTATTCTACTGGTCTTGCTCTTCTAGACATAGAAAAAGCATTCGACAGTGTTTGGCATGAAGGTTTGATTGTAAAATTAAAAAACTTTAATTTTCCAACATACATTGTTAGAATAATTCAAAGTTATCTGTCAAATCGTACACTTCAGGTTAATTATCAGAACTCCAGATCTGAAAGACTTCCTGTAAGAGCTGGTGTTCCCCAAGGCAGCATTTTGGGACCAATATTATACAATATTTTCACATCTGACTTACCTGAGCTACCTCAGGGATGTCAAAAATCTTTGTTTGCGGATGACACTGGCCTCTCCGCCAAAGGACGAAGCCTGCGTGTCATCTGTAGTCGATTGCAAAAAAGTTTGGATATTTTTTTCTTCATACTTGCAAAAATGGAAGATTTCTCCTAATGCTTCCAAAACTCAACTAATAATATTCCCACATAAACCAAAAGCTCTTTATTTGAAACCTTCAAGTAGACATGTTGTCACGATGAGAGGGGTTCCAATAAATTGGTCAGATGAAGTTAAGTATCTAGGGCTCATGCTAGATAAGAATTTAACTTTCAAAAATCACATTGAGGACATTCAAGCCAAATGTAATAAATATGTAAAATGTCTCTATCCGCTTATTAATAGAAAATCAAAACTTTGTCTTAAGAACAAGCTGTTGATATTCAAACAAATTTTCAGGCCAGCCATGTTGTATGCTGTACCAATATGGACTAGCTGTTGTAATACCAGGAAGAAAGCTCTGCAGAGAATTCAAAATAAAATTTTGAAAATGATTCTGAGGCTTCCTCCCTGGTATAGTACCAATGAGTTACATAGAATATCCAATGTTGAAACATTGGAACAAATGTCAAATTCAATCATTAATAATTTCAGGCAAAAATCGTTACAATCTTCTATTGCCACGATTAATGCGTTATATGTTTAGGTTAAGTAAGGTTAATGAGCATGAGCATGAGCAGAGCATAAATGACCGTACAATTCGTAGTTGCTACTCCATGATTGACCAGAGCAATCGAAGTTGCACAGGGATTTAGTGAATGGGGCTTGGGATTAGCTTACCATTCTTCAATGTGCACAAATCGAGAGCTCAAACTTTAGAAGTCAATAACGGCGCCGGCCACGTCCTTACGGTCATCGGGGAAGGGAAGGAATGTTAGTTAGACAGCCATTGGTTTTAGAGACCGAAGAATCTTCTGCATCTCCATAGTTGTCATGGAAAGGATATTGGGTTAGTGGGATAAGGTAAGGATCTGGGAGTCATCTTTAGATGATGATGCGATCCTTGATATATTCACGCCTGACCGGATTCGCGATATTTTTCGATAAATGAATTATATGCCGAACAAGTGTTCATCGTTCGCCCTCGCAAGAGCAAGCAACGCGACCAAAGGATCAAACATTACTAACACTAATCACGCGATCCGCGACTCTTATATACTATCGTGCCGCGCGAGCGACGCGCAACACGATTGATCCTGTCCGCATCACCCGCCCACGCAGGAGCAAGCAATGCGACCAAAGGATCAAACACTACTAACACTGGTCACGCGATCCGCGACTCTTATATACTATCGTGCCGCGCGAGCGACGCGCAACACGATTGATCCTGTCCGCATCACTCGCCCCCGCAAGAGCAAGCAACGCGACCAAAGGATCAAACACTACTAACACTAATCACGCGATCCGCGACTCTTATATACTATCGTGCCGCGCGAGCGACGCGCAACACGATTGATCCTGTCCGCATCACCCGCCCCCGCAGGAGCAAGCAATGCGACCAAAGGATCAAACACTACTAACACTAATCACGCGATCCGCGACTCTTATATACTATCGCGCCGCGCGAGCGACGCGCAACACGATTGATCCTGTCCGCATCACTCGCCCCCGCAAGAGCAAGCAACGCGACCAAAGGATCAAACACTACTAACACTAATCACGCGATCCGCGACTCTTATATACTATCGTGCCGCGCGAGCGAAGCGCAACACGATTGATCCTGTCCGCATCACTCGCCCCCGCAAGAGCAAGCAACGCGACCAAAGGATCAAACACTACTAACACTAATCACGCGATCCGCGACTCTTATATACTATCGCGCCGCGCGAGCGACGCGCAACACGATTGATCCTGTCCGCATCACTCGCCCCCGCAGGAGCAAGCAATGCGACCAAAGGATCAAACACTACTAACACTAATCACGCGATCCGCGACTCTTATATACTATCGCGCCGCGCGAGCGACGCGCAACACGATTGATCCTGTCCGCATCACTCGCCCCCGCAGGAGCAAGCAATGCGACCAAAGGATCAAACACTACTAACACTAATCACGCGATCCGCGACTCTTATATACTATCGTGCCGCGCGAGCGACGCGCAACACGATTGATCCTGTCCGCATCACTCGCCCCCGCAGGAGCAAGCAATGCGACCAAAGGATCAAACACTACTAACACTAATCACGCGATCCGCGACTCTTATATACTATCGCGCCGCGCGAGCGACGCGCAACACGATTGATCCTGTCCGCATCACTCGCCCCCGCAGGAGCAAGCAATGCGACCAAAGGATCAAACACTACTAACACTAATCACGCGATCCGCGACTCTTATATACTATCGCGCCGCGCGAGCGACGCGCAACACGATTGATCCTGTCCGCATCACTCGCCCCCGCAGGAGCAAGCAATGCGACCAAAGGATCAAACACTACTAACACTAATCACGCGATCCGCGACTCTTATATACTATCGTGCCGCGCGAACGACGCGCAACACGATTGATCCTGTCCGCATCACCCGCCCCCGCAGGAGCAATGCGACCAAAGGATCAAACACTACTAACACTGGTCACGCGATCCGCGACTCTTATATACTATCGTGCCGCGCGAGCGAAGCGCAACACGATTGATCCTGTCCGCATCACTCGCCCCCGCAGGAGCAAGCAATGCGACCAAAGGATCAAACACTACTAACACTAATCACGCGATCCGCGACTCTTATATACTATCGCGCCGCGCGAGCGACGCGCAACACGATTGATCCTGTCCGCATCACTCGCCCCCGCAGGAGCAAGCAATGCGACCAAAGGATCAAACACTACTAACACTAATCACGCGATCCGCGACTCTTATATACTATCGTGCCGCGCGAGCGACGCGCAACACGATTGATCCTGTCCGCATCACTCGCCCCCGCAAGAGCAAGCAACGCGACCAAAGGATCAAACACTACTAACACTAATCACGCGATCCGCGACTCTTATATACTATCGTGCCGCGCGAGCGAAGCGCAACACGATTGATCCTGTCCGCATCACTCGCCCCCGCAAGAGCAAGCAACGCGACCAAAGGATCAAACACTACTAACACTAATCACGCGATCCGCGACTCTTATATACTATCGTGCCGCGCGAGCGAAGCGCAACACGATTGATCCTGTCCGCATCACTCGCCCCCGCAAGAGCAAGCAACGCGACCAAAGGATCAAACACTACTAACACTAATCACGCGATCCGCGACTCTTATATACTATCGCGCCGCGCGAGCGACGCGCAACACGATTGATCCTGTCCGCATCACTCGCCCCCGCAGGAGCAAGCAATGCGACCAAAGGATCAAACACTACTAACACTAATCACGCGATCCGCGACTCTTATATACTATCGCGCCGCGCGAGCGACGCGCAACACGATTGATCCTGTCCGCATCACTCGCCCCCGCAGGAGCAAGCAATGCGACCAAAGGATCAAACACTACTAACACTAATCACGCGATCCGCGACTCTTATATACTATCGTGCCGCGCGAGCGACGCGCAACACGATTGATCCTGTCCGCATCACCCGCCCCCGCAAGAGCAAGCAACGCGACCAAAGGATCAAACACTACTAACACTAATCACGCGATCCGCGACTCTTATATACTATCGTGCCGCGCGAGCGAAGCGCAACACGATTGATCCTGTCCGCATCACTCGCCCCCGCAAGAGCAAGCAACGCGACCAAAAGATCAAACACTACTAACACTAATCACGCGATCCGCGACTCTTATATACTATCGTGCCGCGCGAGCGACGCGCAACACGATTGATCCTGTCCGCATCACCCGCCCCCGCAGGAGCAAGCAATGCGACCAAAGGATCAAACACTACTAACACTAATCACGCGATCCGCGACTCTTATATACTATCGCGCCGCGCGAGCGACGCGCAACACGATTGATCCTGTCCGCATCACTCGCCCCCGCAGGAGCAAGCAATGCGACCAAAGGATCAAACACTACTAACACTAATCACGCGATCCGCGACTCTTATATACTATCGTGCCGCGCGAGCGAAGCGCAACACGATTGATCCTGTCCGCATCACTCGCCCCCGCAAGAGCAAGCAACGCGACCAAAGGATCAAACACTACTAACACTAATCACGCGATCCGCGACTCTTATATACTATCGTGCCGCGCGAGCGAAGCGCAACACGATTGATCCTGTCCGCATCACTCGCCCCCGCAAGAGCAAGCAACGCGACCAAAGGATCAAACACTACTCTGTTTAGGTTAAGTAAGGTTAAGTATATTAAAAACTTTTTTTTTTCTCTTATAAGCAGGTGAAATCAACTCACCTGTAAAAAAAAAACTGAACTGCTACGGCAAATGAAATGTAATATGTTGTTAACAAAATGTTAATTAAATCTTAAATTTGTTTTACCAAATTAGGATGATAGTGTTGTCAAATAACACAGAACACCTAGATATAAGAAATGAATGTAATGTTTGGAATGATACTAATAAAGAAATGAAAAAAAAAAAATATTATATTGCCACTACCCAACACAGTGCAATCTATGCCTCACAGGCAGCTCGAATGCAATTCTTACCAACTGCTTTGTTCTTGGTAAAAGCTGATTGATCCCGATTGATTGCTACACTTACGTAGATATTGGCATCGTTGATAAGACCCTCATTCTCTACTCTCTGCACAATTCAAGTCATCATTGGAGTACTGCTTTCACTTTTCGATCACCTCACGTTCGTCCGACGAGATGCTCTTTCCAGTATCCTTGCACATTTCAGCCCACATCGCCAAGTCTGTGCGAGATGCGTTAAGCTTCCCATACGACTTCTGCGATTCCTAACGATAGCACAGCTGTTCCTTCTGCTTTTACTCTGCTTCCTCTAGGCAGCTTTTTTCTCCCGAAAGAGGTGGGTCTATTGTTTCAGCTTCGTCTATAACGTACTAGGTTATGGTTTTCAGTCTATTATGCTCAAAAACGGATTTTACGTTTTCATCCGACGTTTCGGACACATTTATTGCGCTTTTCTCAAGTAATTAATTGTGTTCCGTTTTCTTTGTCTTTAACATTTGACGTTATTTCTAACTACTCTAGCTGTACTATTTTCCTCCAAAATTAATAGGTTTCTTGGTTGAACCAATTGTTACGTCGATTCCGTTCCACATAGTCGGCATTGCTTTCCTTTACATCTACTTTCAGTGTACTCCAGAAATCCGCAAGAGAGATTGTATCAAGCACTTCTAGTAATGCAGCTTCGAGATACTGAGCCTAAACTGCTGTTTGGTTCTTAATATATGTGCTTTTGGTCAGTTGAAGCGTAGCTTCGATCCATCTTCACCCTAAAGTTCCACTTTCTGGGTTTTTTTTTTATCGTCTAAAATGTATAACTTGATTCATTTTTTTTTTTTTCATAACCATCTATTTGCTCGATCCTAGAACAACGATATTTTCAAGAATTCGTTAATAAATTATTAACTTTCGTAGCACGGGAAGATTTCATTCAAGAAATGGGCCCAACAACAATGTTTCATATAAAGCAAACAAATCCTCAATCCCCAATCATGAAAAAGATCCAACACGAGTCTGATCCTTTCGAGCATAAACATTGTTCCAATCAGCTGATCCGAAACGCTGGCTGATGGGTTTACGGTTGGCAATCGATAACGGATTTTCCGCCAAGCCAAAACATAAACCCAGCCAGTGTACTTGACTCCGTCTTCTGACGACTTTTCGCTTAACATGCAAATCAGACGGGTTTTGGACAGCAGCGGAACAAAGGAAGCGAAAAGAAAATCTGACATCCTAGTTTCGGTAACACAATTCAGCGAGAGTCAAATTCTGCACCCGTAAAGTGCTAGGGTAATTTGCCCATTGTTGCGGTATTCCCTATTATTGCGGTATTAGAATTAAACACTCATTATTAATCGAAAACTCTATTTTCTATGGATATTATTGATGATGATGAAAGCTTATAGTGTTCCCAAGCTGTGCCAGATAAATGCTTTGAAAATTAAACGATTTTGATCGATGGAAGCACAGTTTTAAATGATGCATCAATAAAAGCCTATATTTTTAACCAGTCCCTCTATTTACGGACGGGTTTTCATAAGCGTGAATTTTTAAGTTAAGAACCAAAACAATTATATGCAGTGGGTATATCAGTTCAGTATGGATGTAGTAACATGATAGATATTGAATTTTGAATAAAAGTTCTATATTTTTGAGAAAAAGCATATACCGCAATAATAGGACAATGAAAATAGCTGTTTGCCTATTATTGCGGTATCTGTAAATCACATTCAAACACCCGATATTTCAATACTCATTTTAAATGTAATTGCTGGAAACATTAATTTTATTATTAGGGTACTATTTTGTAACATAATTTTGTGTCATTCATACATTTATTTGGTCAAACAAAAGATATCTGTTTATCTTTACCCTGTAGTTGCTCTTTTTTACAAATATATTGCAAATAAACACAATGTTTTACCGAAAAATCACGTAAACTGATTGAAAATCGGAAAACATGGCAAAAATGCGTTGAAAAACTAAAATACAAGATGATTGCAAGGAAGCAATTTTTTGAAATTGCATTGGATTGGTGAAAACTAGTGAAAATATTTTTAAAAGCACCAAAATTGTGGTTATATTTGAGTCAAAAAATCATTTCTTATATTGCGACTAGTGGTCTTAGATGGAAGAACCTTGTCTATTTGCGTTAACATTGTCCAGCAGTGACGGAAGAGGAGACGAAACCGGCAGAAAATCATTCGATTCTGTTGATTTGTTTTCAAATCGTGACATAAAGTAATTAATTAGTTTTCTTTATAGATACGTCCAAAGTCACACAAGCTGACAGTACCGTGCAGTGTCATTAACATGGAGGGTTCATAATTTCAATGCTAGCACATTGTGTGGCATTGAATGTATACTGAATGTAATAAAATCTATGATTTTTGGTATACCGCAATAATAGGACGGCACTACCGCAATAATAGGACGAAATACCGCAATAATAGGACAGAGGAAGAGCTTCAGATTTATGTTAAAAAAATGTATGCTTGATTCCAAAATTTGCTTTTTTACTTTACTATACTCCAGATAAAGGATAGTTTTAACAGTTCAAAATGCAAAATACTACAATATTTAGGTTTTAGACACTGAAATACGATTTAAATTTCAACACCGTGCTTAAGTCCTCCATAATAGGACGGGTACCCTAGTAGCGGACTTTGGGGCAAGTGTGCCACCCCTGCTTTTTATAAAAACTACAATATATATTTTCTCTTTGAGCTTAACAATATGTTCCCTTAGGCGGCGTCCATTTATTACGTAACGCTAAAATTGGAAATTTTCGACCCCCTCTCCCCCCTCCGTAATGCTTTTTGTATGAAAATTTTCAAATTTTTGTATGAGTCGTAACGCTTGAGCCTACTCCCCCCTCCCCCTAGAGCGTTACGTAATTTGTGGATGCCGCCTTATAGTTTACAATACAATGATCAAAATATGATAAAAATTGCTCAATTTTTCACGTATTTACATCGACATTTGCAAAGACAACCAAATTAGAGTGGATTTTTATAATATTTGTTTCTAAATAGCACGGCAAAAGGTAAATTATTAACAGATTTTTCTAACGTACTGTACATTGTGAAGCTATTTAAATGTGTAAGTTATTGTAGCATTTGAACGAAAAAAGTATTTGGTTTTACATACGAAATCCAGTTTGGTTGAAATCTATAATTATTGGGGCAAGTGTGTCACCTATTTGGTAAACTAAAATTGTTTAAGTGAAAATTATAGAAATGTAAACATCATCAACAAAATCATAATAATAAACCAAAATGAGGCACCAGTAGTGGTTTCTGAAGTATAGTAGGAGAATAACTGACATTTTTGCCCCCAAAATGATTTTTTTCTCAAAATATTCAATAATAACATGTTTTCGGCTTATTAAGTACCGCTTTACATATCTACATCAATATTTTACCGTTATTTAGTGCTGATTTAGTGTAATATTATACATATTCGCCATAATATGAGGGTAATACATATATTGTGTTGAATGGAGACAAAAATAACCATTTTAGTTACTCGAATTGAGTAATAGAGGGTTACGCATGTTTTGAACCTTGTTATAAAGCATCCCCTTATAACGGTAAACTTTATTTTTTTTTAATTATTGATTAACGTCTGCTTTGTAAGTAATATTAATAGGAAAGGAAGAAAATTTCATTACAATTAGAATTACATGCGATGTTCAATCGGTAGCCGTCTTCCCCCTTATGGGTGGCACACTTGCCCCATAGTGTCGAAAAATAGGTTATTTTGCATGATATTTGAGAAGCTCAAAAACTTATAGTTTTTGAAGTTATTTTATTTTTAAATGGCACAGTGGTTATGAAAAGATGTAAAACTAACATCATGAACCAAATTTGGTAGATTTTTTAAGCTTTAGGCAAAGTTAGAGAACAATTTGCTTAAGGTGGTACACTTGCCCCAAATTCCGCTAGTGCTGTTTGCACCGGGAGACAACCGAGAACGCTGGAGTAAAACGAACCAAGAAAGCACATTATTCAAATGCAAGGCAGTAGGGTACTGGCACCAATAGTAGGTTATCTTCAAACAATAAACCAACGAGAATAACGAATATAGATGATTTTTTGCGCTAAGGAAAAGTTTGTTTAGCAAATTTGGCATTGTTAATCGCGCCAATTGGCCATTCTTTCTGCACTTTATCATACAATATCATGAGTAACATTACTACTCCATTATAGTAAGATCATCTGAACTTGCATAAAAAGACCGCATGAAGTCTCAATGAAAAACAAACTTTTTATTCCACTGTCCAACCCGCTGGTACATTCGCAACCATTGGTACCGGTACCCTAGTGAAACAGCTCGGCACTGGATGTGATGCTGGTTGTGTTTGTGATTCCTTGTGTTTTCCCCAAATGGATGCAAACTTGATGGATTGCGAGGAGGTTGGCATCGAGGAAAAACATGCCTTTCCACTGAGTTGAGCTTCAATTTTCGTTCCGTTTCACGTAGAAGAAGTTATCTTTTCCGGATTGTAGCTTTCTGCATCCGGGTGCACTTGGCGGAGGCGATGGGTGGGTGGCAGGTGGACGCTAAGATGCGTTTGTCTTCGTTTGGTGCAGATGTGGGACAACCATAGTCGGAGTGTAGCACTTTCGTAAACATGGGGAGTTCTTAGGAAGTTATTGACTGTTATCATTGGTGTAGTCAGGAAAGGGGAGATGAAAGAGCACCACCCCCCTGCCCGATGGAAAAACCGAAATATACTTGTTTTAATATAAAAACTAATCTAATGTTTGTTTTTATCAAAACTTGTCAACAGCATTATTGCTCAAAATAAAGATGTGTCTCGTAAAATAGATGACTCTACCATAGATTCTGGTATGGAATATAATTCAAAATTTCCATCAATAGCTCCCTATGCATCTAGAGGAATTCTTCAAAGGTTCGTTTTCAGTTACACATTTATGTATTACTGATCCCAAAAAAATCATTCTCTATGGAAATTTTCTTACTTTTTCGATTCTGATAATTCTTTTAGGCTTTCGTCGTTAAATTCTCCAAAGATCCCTCCAACACTTTTCTGTGTTAAAACTTAAAATGAAATGTAATCTGACACTCAACGAAAAATCCATCGTGAGAAACCTTCTTCAAGGGCTCTGTTAAAGATTACTGCAGAATAATTTTCTATTTTATTTTTCAAATCAAGTTAAAGAGTCGTTGATAAACTAAAAAAAATGTCTAATTTTCGTTCCAATAGTGTTCCAGAAATTACACTCATAGTGTTCTTTATATCGTTGTAAGTAAAATCTACTTAACGTCTGTCCTCACTGTTTGTTGAGTAAATTGTAGCCCCTAGCTGTAGATCAACATAAATTTGGGTAATGGCTTTCTAGCTGTAGCTTTTTGAGGCATTTATTTAAAAAAGATTGATGAGCAACTGTAATACCATCAAACGGTGTAACTTGCAACAGCGGTTAACATGCATCAAATTACTGATTTAACGTTATCTGTATCAGGGATTGAACTATTTTATTCTTTTACACCAGTCATTGACTTCAGATATGAAACAGAAAATTTGGGCGAGGATTTGAGTATAACATATTTATATTTTGGTTGGAGATGAAAATTATATTTCATTTAATTGCATTAAAACGAGACTGATAATCGTTCCGAGTACCACACGAACGGTTGAAATGTGCAACAGTATTTAAAAGTGTACAAATAATTGGATAGAAGTTTTAACAGTTTCAAGCTTAAACACAAAAAAAAAAAACAAAAATGTTTTTGACTACCATGGGCCTTGTGGGATAACTTGAAACAGTATTTTCAATCTAAATTGCTCGATATTCCTTGCCGCTCTTCATCAAAACTACATGGAAGGCTCTATTAAACATTGATTAGTACAAGTACTAACAATGAATGTTCAAAGTTTAGGGTTCATACTTTGTTTATGATTATTGTTATGCTGTTATTGTAATGAATTATTGTATCAACAAAACAAACAATTTTTATCTGAACACTTTTTTGATTTTCCCCGTTAATTTGCACATGGTTCAAATTAAAAATAGTTCAAACATCATTTAGCTCGGGGTTAAACGAAATGGAACATCGGCCAAAGGCCAAAGAGGTAACCAGAAATACGTTGGTAGGGCTTCAGGTACCGGAGGGAAGGGGGGTGCCATGTGATCACTTAAAATTAAGCTGTGATTTTGAATATTTTTGAATTTTATGAATAAAATTAAATCAATTTTCACCCTTCCCAAGTCCCTAACAAAAAGTTACAAATTGTAACTTAGGGTTCAAACAGCTCGCAAAAATCAGTGTGCTACCCGGAGCAATGGCACAGGTGACCTTGTGTTTCTCCTAGATATTCGGCTGCTCTTCTTCAGTCTCTAGCCTCAGGCTAAATAAGGGTGGGATTATGAATATGATGCTATTTAATTTAAGTTATCACCTATATGGTTTCGCATTATGCGTTTTACACAGTGTTTTCTGTGCTTTTTCGCCTTTGGCGTCTTTCAATAGATACCGATCTTGTTCCGTGTACGGAAGAAGTCATGCGATGCGTGAACATCTTTTGTGTTTCCTTTTCCTACCGTTTCTATTCCGCGCGTGTGAAGATTTTTCTTCCACGCCCCACCTTTATGCACGATCAAGCCACGCAAGGCTCTGTGCAGAGGAAGGAAGTGTGAAAAGGTACAGTCTTCGAGAAAGTGTCGACAACAACCAACGTGTTCCAAGTTCCAACTCACGTGTTAATTTAGTTAATTAAAGAGTAGTTTAGTGCAAAAACCAGTGTGTTATATCATTTCCCTCAGTCCTTGTTCAGAAGAAGTGTCCTCCCGAAAGAGCCGTAAAGTATATCGACTACAAGACGAAGCGTCCAGCGAGGGATCCTTACTCTCTAGCTTCGGCCGTCCTCCCGAAAAAGTGTTACAGTCCACTTTGCTCGTTCCCCCAGACGGAACAGATCTGCTGCTGTTCTTTTATGCTGAAGATTGATCTGAGCTAACCTAACCGTAGCCACTACCCAAACTAGGCAGGATTAAACTTTTTTCAATCTCAGCGGCGAAAAAACCAGATCGGTATCTATTGAAAGACACCAAAAGCGAAAAAGCACAGAATACACCGATGCAGACTCATGCAAAATGGTACAGCCCAAGTGGCACTAGTTCAAGAACCCTACTTTCGTAAAAGGAACGTCTATCTAGGTGACCTTGTGGACCCAGTTTTTGCTACTTTTAGCAAACTTGAAATGGCAAACTCGCGCTCCATGTCCTGCGCATGCGTGCTCGTTAATAAAACAATCGTTGCTACACTCATTTCTGAGTTAACTACCAGAGTTGTATTTGCTGTCACAATCGATGTTTCTGTTGGCGACCTCAACAGGAAATACGTCTATTGTTCGGTATATTTACCACATGATGAACCATCCCCAACGGATGACTTCAAACGAGTTGTCGTACACTGCGTAACAAAAGGCCTCCCACTGATTGTGGGCAGTGCTCATCACATAATCTAGAGCAGCTTAGATATCAATTTGAGAGGCTCCAGTCTGATGGAATACTTAAGTAGTACAGATCTTTGATTACTTAACATAGGCAATCGCCCAACCTTTATGGTATCTAATATAGAAGAAGTGTTAGAGACATAACGATCTGCTCAAATAGAATCAGTCATGAGTTGACGAATTGGCATGTATCAGATGAGGAATCATTATCTGATCATCGCTACATCTTCTTTGAACATTCAAATGTAACTGCGCAGACTTTGCGTTTTAGGAACCCCGGTCAACAAACTGGGAACTCTATATTGAATTGGTTGCGACCAAATTTCATGGATATTCTCCGTCCATTGAATATCCAAGTGATCTGGATGATGCCGTTGATACAACAACATCCTACATTATGGAAGCTTTTGAAGAAGCATGTCCTCTGCGGTCTGTAAAGACTACAAGAGGGACCCCATGGTGGAATTCCGATCTGACTAGACTCAGGAAACAATGTAGAAGGAGTTGGAACAGGCGCCGTTCAGCTGGATCAGAGTCGTTCAAGTCGGCCCGCAAGGCTTACAAGAAGGCTCTTCGTTCTGCTGAACGATCCGGCTGGAAAAACCTTTGTACAAATGTTTCCAGTTTGAGTGAAGTCAGTCGGTTGAACAAAATCATTGCAAAATCTAAGGATTTCCAAGTGAACGAAATTCGCTTACCTAATGGTGACTTTACTTCTTCTGATGAAGAAGTTTTAGAATGTTTATTCAAACACACTTCCCCGGATGTGTGGACATAGCATCTATGGATAAACCAAATGTCTTTTCATGCAGTTACGAGTCTCTGGCCTCGACTCGCGTTATCGTAACTACTGGATCGATTCAATGGGCACTTAATAGTTTTGCTCCTTTCAAATCTCCAGGAGCAGATGGGATTTATCCTGTTCTGCTCCAAAAGGGATTTGAGTTTACCAAACATGTTTTGAAAAATCTACTTGTAAACAGTTTTGCTACCGGGTATATTCCCAGATCCTGGTGTGATATTACTGTAAAGTTTATCCCGAAAGGAGGACATGCGTCGTATGAAGAAGCGAAGAATTTTGGACCAATCAGTCTGACCTCTTTTCTTCTGAAATGTCTGGAACGCATTGTCGATCATGACATACGTAATGTTTATTTGGCAAACATGCCTCTTCATGTAAATCAACATGCTTACCAAACTGGAAAATCCAGTGAGTCTTTTACACAAAGTTATATACGATATCGAGAAAGCATTCGCTCAGAAGCAATCCTGCTTGGGTGTTTTCTTGGACATTGAGGGTGCCTTCGATAACGTGTCTTTCGATGCCATATTGTAAACCGCATGAAACCATGGGCTACCTACAATGATTACCAATTGGATTCATCAAATGCTCAAAAACTGACATCTCTTCTCGACATTGCGTCAAGCAGCGATTCAAAAAATGAGTATTTGCGTATGCCCACAAGGGGGAGTCTTGTCACCACTTTTGTGGAATCTCGTAGCAGATACACTAAGGCAACTCAATTTCCAATTTATGGATTTGAATTCAAACAGCTCGCAAAAGTCAGTGTGTTTACCGAATTCAATTATGTTGGGCTTAAATGAAAAACCCACATGTCTTGTTTCAGAAACCCTCCCAGAGATCCGGAATTGGTCATAGTGGCCACCGGGAACCTGCTATATCTGGAAAAAAGTCCCTTTAGAGACCCTTATTTTGACAACCTGTAATTTCGTAATAAAATAAGTAATATGAATCGTCCTCATATTGTTGAATAGGTATTCACGTGAGAAAAATCATAATCTTAAATCATTTACTTATTTATACCCGGTTCCGGAAACCCGGAATATCTGAGAAGTAAGTTTCCAACGCACTATTCGGTTGATGAATATTTTGGCATAACATTTCTCTGCAATAAGGAACCAATTATCGGCGCACATCCCCTGAAAAATTCGGTATAGTATGGTCCATGCAGAACAGGTTCCTGGAGTCCCGGAAGGTGGCCAATCTGGACGATTCGATGAAATTACTAAGCCCCTAAACCAAATGAATTGTGTATTTGTCCAAAAGGATGAACGGATGGCTATTCTGGTTCTTCTAAAGCACCGAAATGGCCACCGGGAAACCCGTAACATGGTACCACTAAGATTTAGCCCCAAAACTAGGCATGCGACGGCTCAGTCTTCATGATTTTGAACACCTGTAACTCTTATAGTTGAATGACCACTATGTAACTTCTGTATAAACGAAATATCCCAGCAATAGCCACCAGAGATACTTGCGATTTGGGACATTTCAGGTTTTGTATTAAGTGGTCCGCTGGATATAATACACCGCTGGGCGTTGTAAAATTTCCGCGGTTGTTCCTCTCCTCCGTCTTGATGGAAAAAAAAATCTAATGTACCTCACGATACGAGTTTCTTCGAAGGTTATTCTTAGGTTATTTCAGTGAAAGCAAAGAAGGACCAGACTGTCCATCCATTAATTATTGTGTGAGATGGGTCAAGTGCTCAAAAACTAAAATGTCCCACAATACTGGTTTCTTCGGTGGCCATTTCTGTTTTTTTTTCGGTGGTCACAATGAGCCAGAGTGGTCATTCATCTATAATTGAACTAGAAGAGCCACAAGGATTCAAAATCATGAAGATTGAGCCGTCGCATGCCTAGTTGTGGTATTAAAATTTTAGTGCTCGAATATTGCGGGTTTGCCGGTGGCCATTCCGGTACTTTGAAAGGACCAAAATGACTATCCATTTATCCTGTTAGCAAAATACATCCAAACATAAAAAAAAGTCGTGAAGAATTACGCCCAATTGATATGGTCTTGGGGCATAAATCCGAGTAATTTCATCGAATTGTCCAGATTGGCCACCTTCCGGGTCTCTAGGAACCGCTTCTGCATGGACCATTACTGTACCGAATTTATCAGGAGATGTGCGCCGGTAATTGGTTCTTTATTATAGAGAAATGTTATGCCAAAATATCCATCAACCGAATCCTACCGATTTGAATTACATACACAAAACTGCGATGGAAACTAACTTTTGGGACGTTCCGGATTTCCGGAACCGGGTATGAATAAGTAAATGATTTGAGAATCTCTATTCGCAGTCCACGTGAATACCTATGATTAGAGTTACATATTTCTCAGGGGCACATAAATGTACTGACGAGCCTCCCACCAAACTGTCTCTCAGCTCATCGGAATCCTAGTGTGCTGCGCTGGACGGAGGCTCACGAAAATTCTAAAAGCAAGCGCTAGGTGATGTGCATTCGGGAAGACTCGTCTCATGCGCTGCTCGGCGCTACGGGTCGCCATCGGTCTCCAAGTTGTGAAACAACTGCTTAGTAACGAAAAGCCTCTAAAACTATTTTCGCCTCATTATGCTGGTGTCTAGATGGTCTATATGATATGGTCTAAGACTCGCAATCCAAGAGTTACAATTTCGATCCAGGTTGAAAACTTTTGTAATCACTACAATTCTTGCGCTCACTTTTAAACAGCACATGTGATGGAGCGCATGAGACCGCATTGAGACACATCTCAAGAAAAATGAGGTGCAACAAAAAAGGTCTCAAAATGTACAGAGGGTTGTAGGACAAAAGGTCGAAGGACAGAAGGTCGAATGACAAAAGGTCGAAGGACAAAAGGTCGAATGGACAAAAGGTCGAATGGACAAAAGGTCGAATGGACAAAAGGTCGAATGGACAAAAGGTCGAATGAAAAAAAAGGTCGAATGGACAAAAGGTCGAATGGACAAAAGGTCGAATGGACAAAAGGTCGAATGGACAAAAGGTCGAATGGACGTAAGGTCTAAATTGTACCGTTGAAAGGATTATCGTACACTCAGTTGCTAACATTTTAATCACAAGTTCCTCCCTTCTCATCTGAAGTTTTTCCTTCTTTTAAATGATAGCTGTTCTTCAGAACTATCGTTTGAAGCAATAATTTGTATTAATGCTATTATTTTCCAAACAAAAGATTCATTTTCTGAATGTCGGTTGTTATTATTTTGATACTTCAAAGCATAAAATAATTATTATTAGCGTTTTATTTCATACATTTTCAATAGAGATTTGTCCTTCTTTTAAACATTGGCTGTTTCTTTTGGAGTTATACATTATAGTGATATTATATTGTTGTAGACACTTGTATCGACGATTATTCCTTCTATTATACATCGGCTGTTCTTTATGGAAGTCACTTTCACATCTTGCCTGTATTTATTTTTGAATTGAAATGTTGCCTTCTTATAAATATCGGCTGTTCTTTATGCTTTACAGTGTTTATGGGCATTTCAATTGCATTTCTAACAAAGGATTTCCTTCTTTGAAGTTTTGCTGTTTTAGGGCTATGCATTACAGTTTTATCTGACTGTTGGTTTCGACTGATTTAAATTAGCATCAGGGAAAATAATCATCATTTTTCTGTAATTAGGTCCCAACTAGGGTAGAGTCTGCTTCTCAGCTACTCTAGCATTTACTGAGAGCTTTTCTGATAATTCGATCATTTTTGCATTTGTGCATCGTGCTGTTTATAAGAAGACGATCTGCAACCCGAACCGTTAGGAGATAATTCAAGGAATGCAGGTGTGATGTCGCACCACCGACGATCTGAAATCTACCCATGCTCTGAATAGAGTTTTACAGAAAACACATACATTACTCTTGGACTCAGACTCATTTCTCTTCCGAACCACCTGATGGGTTTACTACGAGGAGAGGCTATTTCATATAGCACTTTAACATATGCAGCAGAAAAAGCCTAGGCAAACTGCTTCTCCTAGCCGCCTTGAACATTGTTACAGGGAACCAGCCTCGGCAAAGCAAACCCTCTGCTCTGCAGTCGACTCATGGCGGCACACATGGTGCTATAATTCCAGTATAATCTGAATGACAGCCGCAGTTACTGCATTCCAGCACTCGGCATCCCAACACATTGCACATCGTGTGGCATGCACCTCGATGCACTTAGAGTTACATAATTACCAGGAGAACATAAATGAACTAACGAGTCTCCAACCAAACCGCCTTTCAACGCATCAGAATCGTAGTGTGCTGCGCTAGACGGAGGTTAACGAAAATTCTGAAAAGCGCGCGCTAGGGGAGATTTAACACATGCGCTGCTCAGTGCTACGCTTGCTATCGGTATCGAAGTAGTAAAACAACTGCTCAGTAACGAAGAGTCTTCATAGCTATTTTTACCTTATGATGCAGGTGTCTAGATGGTCTACATGATACGGTCGAAAACGCGCGATCCGGAAGCTACAATTTCGATTCTCGTTTCAAATTTTGTCTTCACATCAATTATTGGTGCTATTTTTTGAACAACGCATGTGACGAAGCGCATGAGACGCCATTGAGAAATTACCCTAAAAAAAGCGAGGAACACCAACATTGGTCTCAAAATGTACAGTGCACGGGTGAGCATGGAAGGAATGTGGCTCTTGCACATAAGGCTACAGCACGTACACAGTAACTCTGGATGCACAACGACCTGAAAAGTCTAACAAAATTTCACCCCGAAAAGATCTTTGACCAGCTGAAATTGAACCTCCCTCAGTATGGTCTCTCTGAAAATATGCGCGTATTCGTCACGTCTATTTGAGCTGTAGCGCTTGTGATAACTTGCTTTTTTATCTAAAGAGTATAGCCTTTTGTTCTTCCTAAATTGTTGTCCATTTTGACCTTTTTGTCATTCGACTTTTTGTCCATTTGACCTTTTTCCATTCGACCTTTTTTGTCATTCGACCTTTGTCCATTCGACCTTTTGTCCATTCGACCTTTTGTCCATTCGACCTTTGTCCCTTCGACCTTTTGTCCATTCGACCTTTTGTCCATTCGACCTTTTGTCCATTCGACCTTCTGTCAATTCGACCTTTTGTCCATTCGACCTTTTGTCCCTTCGACCTTTTGTCCATTCGACCTTCTGTCATTCGACCTTTTGTCATTCGACCTTTTGTCCTTCGACTTTTGTCATAGATTCGTACAGAGCGCCCTTGCGCTTGCAAGCAATGAGGCTCCTGCACATTAGGCTACAGCACGTGCACAGTATTTATATTATACAATATGAGGACGGTTCAGATTCCCGAGCAAAGTCGAATAACTGGATGATATCAAAATGATAACAACTTTCATTATCGCTGTTATCATTATGATATTCTGTTATCAATGATAACCGAACGATAACTAAATTTGCTATCATTGTATCCGTGACAGGCATTTGTGATAACAGGTTGATAACAATATATGTTATCACACATTTTTCCCATAACATTTTATAAAAACGTGTGTTGAGGGGGCCAGATAGCCGTAGCGGTAAACGCGCAGCTATTCAGCTAGACCAAGCTGAGGGTCGTGGGTTCGAATCCCACCGGTCGAGGATCTTTTCGGGTTGGAAATTTTCTCGACTTCCCAGGGCATAAAGTATCATCGTATCTGCCACACGATATACGCATGCAAAAATGGTCATTGGCATAGTAAGCTCTCAGTTAATAACTGTGGAAGTGCTCACAAGAACACTAAGCTGAGAAGCAGGCTCTGTCCCAGTGGGGACGTAACGCCAGAAAGAAGAAGAAACGTGTGTTGATAAACAAAGTTGAATTTTCGTTATACAAAAATTTGGAAAATCATTTGAAATGTTAGTTTAATCCAAAACACTTATCTCTCAAAATTTTCCGTGACTTATGATCGTTAAATGCAAAAAAAATATGATGATGCAAAGGAGATTGGGCAAATCTGGGCCCGGAATGTACACAGATGACTCATATGTCATTTGAAAGATCTGAATGATACAAGAAAAAGTTGGTATGGGGTCAAAAATATCCGTCGTGGGAGAAAAAGTTATTCCGCATGGTTTGAGATGGATTTTCTATGTCTTTATTATATTTTTGCTGTATTTTTTATCGATTAAAAATGAAAACATATATTTTTCTGCACCTATATGATGATTAGATGTTCTATGTTTTAAAGAAGTGAATTAGGACTTTGATTCAAAGATGAAAAACATTACATGTTAGACCGTAATAACATTAAAAATCATTTTTAAAATACATATGTTTATTCAGTAAAGTTTTCTGCCAGACCCTGCTATCCACATTATACTAATCACAATTCCTAACTGTTTTTTAACCGACCTATACGATATTTTTTGTTCGTAATAAGAAAATATTACAACTTGTATTCTAAAAAAATCAGCCTCGTTCGATGAAAAGCAATTGGGAAACAGTGGTGAAAGAAAAGTGCGTGGTGTCTTATAAAAGAACTGACTGTTTTGTTTTTGCTGAAGTAAATATTTCTCCAGGACGAATTTTACGAAGCGATCAATAAAACCAACCCACTCCACCTCAATTACCAACATCATCAGCATCAAAAAAACGTTTAATGTGAGTTGAAATGCTTATTGCTAAATGCTACGCAGTAACATATGCGTAGTTTTAGGATTTCATGTGTTTAAATCAATGGCAATCTAGCTCACTAGTATAAACCATCTCGCGCTGTATACCGCATACGTGGATGTTTAGTATCACCTGAGCTCCTACATGATTCAACCAGTTCTTAAGTTAAAGTGTCAATCATTATCGTTTTACGAATTGGTATATGAATGCCGCGGAGTCCAATGAACTTATTTTTTTTTCTAATGAGTGCATATCTTATATTATCTCCTATCTCTCTCCGTCTGTTACCCTCCAGTAACTTGTGTACAAGCCCTTGACAATTTTTATGCAAGTTTTACAGATAGAAGAAAAGACAGATAGATAAGCACTACCGTTTTCTGTAGGCAGAGTATTTAACCCCTTGGCTCTACTCTTCTTGCAGATGTTATAACTGCCAGGTTCTTAAGAATAGTAATTAATATCAGCCGATGCAGACAAGCGATCAACTTTTTCGGGATCATCTTGATGAGTTTCCAATCATATACCCATCCTCAACAATTGCTGTGTTATTCTTGAGCTGTTGAACGTCATCCTTAACTTCACTCAAAGTGGGATCTGGTTGGCTGCTTTTGTCCAACATTCGAACGTTGAAATGCTCTCCTTTGCCGGTCCTGTGTCATCAACACCAGTCTGCTGCTTCCGCTTCTGTGTATGGTGCTTCACGTTTTTTTCCTCTAGAATAATTCTAAACTCTTCAGCAAACCAACCGTACCATAGACTAAGTTCAACGCACAATGACTCCACCTGTGAGTTGATGGCTATTTTTACTGTAGTACAATAGCCAAGAAGGGTTTCAGCAAGCAAACCTATTCCGGTTACACTTGCTAGAGATGTAGAACGATGCTGTGGCGACATCCGTGTAATTCAGACGCTGAAGGTCATGCTGAGGCGGGCCGTCGGTACCGTTCATTGTTAACGACAGGAAGTTTGAAGCACATTTTTATAATTATCAGGTAGTTGGGTAGAATATTAGCACCACAATAGATTTTGACGTTGATTATGTCGGAGATGTGCAATCTATCAAGCAATACCTGACCGATTCGAGATTTCATTTGCTGTGGATAACTAGCGATCACCATTAGTACGGAAGGTTATCTTGAAGTAGGTGCTACACCATAATAACCATATCTTAGAGGGCAAAACAGTCAAGTATTGGACATTCATGTTTGCCAGTCCGACAGCACTGGTCTTCCCAATCGTCCATCTCAATTCCTTATCTTGGCGTTTTAATCTCCTACAATGATCTTAACGTGGACATGGGTGGCGTCCTACTTGCGGTTCAGCTGCGTCTTTGTCATCGCGTTGATCGAACCGTTGATCCTCAACATGCACACTCTTTTGTTGATTGACCACCATCCGATGTCATTTTTGCATGCCGTTAATCACGATGAAAGCTGTTCCCAGCTCAGTGTGTTGCGCAGCTCTGGAGATGGTATGATTACTTCTAAACATTCACATTATTGACATCCTCATGAGTATTTAGCGTTCTTAACGAAGCATTGTGGAGCCACATGTGCTCAGGCGTCGCCAATGGAGCTGGACATTGATAGCAAACGAAATGGTCCTGCTCGAATTATTGGCAGTTGTCACAGCAAACAGTCAAACACTACAGTTATACTATGTTCAAATGATCTCCTTCTCTGAATAAACAAATAGCATCTAGTATAATGTTATTGATATCAAAGATATTAGTGAGGTAACTGACGCGCGGGATTTCCAGCTCGCTGAAGCTGTGTACGAGAAGCGAGGTATTTCTTCCAGTGTAGTACAGAATACAACACACAACCACTGTAATGATAAAACGGATATAGTCTGGAAAATCCTTCCTGAGTAAACCGCGTTTTATACAAACATTGCTAGAACACTGGAATAGGATATACGATTTGATATTTGTGTTCAACTGTTACCTAAATTGACGTGTTTGTGAAACGCTCATACATAATCTTAATATTATTTATCACCGTATGTTTTAAGTATTCAATTTCAGCAACTCAACAACGTTCTGAAATCTGTGTCAAATCACAACATTTTTATAATATTTACAATTAAGATAAAAAATACTCTAAGCACATACATAGGCACGAATTCTAAACATTTGTGCAAGGAAATATTATTCAATAGGAACTGTCCAAAACATACCTCTTCTTACACCATTCCAGCACACAAACTTTTTTTCTCACGACGGATATTTTTGGCCCCATTCAACTTTTTTTTGTCTCATTTAGATCTTTCAAATGATATATAAGTCATCCGTGTACATTCCGGGACCAAACTCCATACATTTTTGCCCAATCTCCTTTAGTTATCAACTTGAAAATAGTGATAACTAAATTTACTATTACTTTGTTATTCGACAAACAAATTTGAGTTCTCATTTTTTATATATTGGCTGTTAATTCAGCCAAGATGATAACAAAATCAGTTATCAAATGATTATTACCAGGTAACAAGATGTATTTAATTTGCTATTCATTTTTGCTGGGGTTACCTGTTTAGTAACGAAACTACAGGTTTTCAAGTTAGGGTTCTAGGGGACGTTTTTCAGATGTAGCAGGTTTCCGGTGGCCACAGTGACCAATTCCCGATCTCTGGGAAGGTTTCGAAACTTGACATTGGGTCTTTCACATTTTCAAGAAGACATTAAAGTTATTACGTGGGCGAAATAGGTAACAACTATGTCCATAACTGGTACACCTACCCTAGATCCAGATTTCACTAAGAACATCTCCAAGTAATGTTCGAAAGGATACTTTAGGAAAAAAAATATTATTTTAAACTCTCCACAGGAACCTCAGATGTTTCTTTTTTCATCAAAATCACTTTTTTGTCATACTTGGTTAGACGATTTTTGAACAATTTTCAATTTTTCTAGTGTTATTTGTTACTTTTAAAAACGCATAACTTCTCCGAAAGAGCATATTATATTTCATACTTTTCGAGTTATTGAGATTATATAAAATATTGGCATTTTTTGACAATGAAAATCATAGTTGCGCACATTTTCCCAGTCTGATGGTTTGAACAATACTATAAATGCAGAGAAAGCCACATTTAGCCTGCTTTAGCCTGACTGTCAAAACAAAGCGGAAAAAATGTTTACTTACATGCATACATAGTTTACACTTATCACTAACCTATTTGGCTAAAATTGAATATCTGGCAGCCCTGTATCGAATCTTATGCAATCGAAACAGCTATGTTATCGACAACAACAAATCGGAATAATCTGTTCAGATGGGTTATACAGACAAACAGACTAAATATCCTAACACTTTTCGTCGTCTTGCATATTGAAGTAGGGTGGTCAATTAGGGATTCTTGTTCCTACTACTTTGCTGGAATACCGAATCTACGTACTACACAATCATTAGTATAATAGTACCAGTAATATACCGATAATGATTTTTTCCCCACTAAACCAATTATATAAAATACTTTGATTTTTCGTGTTGTCCATAAGAAATCCCATATTCTGTTTTTTTATATATAGCAATGATTATTAACAATTTTAACGTTTATGAATTTTACAACAAATTATTTACATTACATACATTTGATTTCTTAGAAAAAAAAATCGTGTACAACATTAACCTTCGATTATCGCACGGTTTGCAATCGACAAAGCCCGCGTTGATTCTATAAAGAAAAATGTGGTCTTATACTCAAAGAAACAAAGAATTGATTTAAATTTAAGAAGAAATACTTGGAAAAAATCGTACATTTGTTTTTTGTAAAAACTTCGACAGTATTCCTAGAAAAAAACTCAATACGGATTGCCAGAGAGATATCTTGAAGTTATTGTAAAAGATACTTTAATCCAAGGGCAAATTGAACACTTTTTCACAAAAATAAATAGAAATATAATCCAATTAATTTTGACAAAACTAATACTTCATTGAACTATATCGGTTTGTGTAATTGATTTGTTATATGATCATCAATTTCAGCAAAGTGTGCCATTTTCAATTTTTCATATTAAAACTAATTTTATAAAATATTAAACATTTTATAAAATTAGTTGTAATACAGCCATTCCATGAAAAACCGATCTAAGTGGGTCTCCGAATTCCGTGCAAATTTGCTATTTTGTTCCTTATCCGAAATAAGGATACACGTATTTTTGGATTTGTTGATTAGGGTGACCATTTCCGAAATAGGGTGACCAGAAAAATCGCGATTTTGCTAAATTTTTCAATTTTGTCTGAATAGTTGAAATTTTAAGCTTTCATTCCATACAAAAAGATTGGAAATCGGTTAAGCTGTTCAAATGTTATATTTTTTTTAAACATTACAAATCTAATGCGCTGAGACCTACAGTGTGTGCCGATAAAAAATGACTGATATTTTATTTAAAAAAAAATATATATCTCATAACCTAACAAACATACATCGCTGAAAATTTGACAGTTTACGTAAAATTTTCTGAACTTTCAAGAAAAAATAAGAACAGCGATAGCCCCTTTGGTCCCGAGGCCTTCAAAACACGAAAAAACGAAAACTATTGAGTTTTTTCATGTAAAAAACACAATTTATGTGAAATTTTATATTTTCCCTGAAAAGTCAGAATATTTAGCCTTCATTTCGTCCAAAAAGATTGAAAATCGGTCGAACGGTTCAAAAGTTATAATTTTTTTTTAAATAAAAATTTTGCAAAATCGCGATTTTTCTGGTCACTCTATTTCGGAAATGGTCACCCTAATCAAAAAATCCAAAAATATGTGTATCCTTATTTCGGATAAGGAACAAAATAGCAAATTTTCACGGAATTCGGAGACCCACTAGATCGGTTTTTCATGGAATGGCTGAATATAAAAATTGAAAATGGCCCACTTTGTTGAAATTGATCGTCATATAACAAAGCAGGTTGGAGAATAAAAAATATTGCCTATCTACTTAATTTGAGTCTCATGAATCTTAACATGATGCAAATATTCTCGTGTATTTTATCATTTCATTACAAAATTGAAACTTGTCAATCTGCAGAATACGCCTAAATGTGGACAATATTCCTTGATATCATCAAGTTATTCAAAAGGTTTAATATGATATAAGGGGCCTTCCTTAGCCGTGTGGTTAGAGTCCGCGGCTACAAAGCAAAGCCATGCTGAAGGTGTCTGGGTTCGAATCCAGGTCGGTCCAGAATCTTTTCGTAATGGAAATTTCCTTGACTTCCATGGGCATAGAGTATAATCGTACCTGCCACACGATATACGAATGCGAAAATGGCAACTTAGGCAAAGAAAGCTCTCAGTTAATAACTGTGGAAGAGCACATAAATAACACTAAGCTGAGTAACCGGCTCTGTCCCAGTGGAGACGTTAATGCCAAGAAGAAAGAGAATATGAAATAAACTATGCTTGTAATGCTGTATGATTTTAAAAATAAGTTCAGTAGTATATAAAATAAGTTCAATCGGGGAAATGGCATTCGAGGCAATGCGGTAGAATCTTAAACAATTATTAACTGGAAAGAATGGAATATATGTGATGCAAACAAATCATTTAGCATCCTTGGAAAGAAACTCTCCTTGATACCGACGTGACCAAATTCACCCCAGTGATCAATTTGCCCCCTGATTACGGCATCAATAGACAATGGCTACGCTCATGACTGTTGTTGTTTAAGCGTATCTATTTCGAGATTCATATTACCATTGCATCAAACTTGGTCATATCTACAATACAAAGGTTATAATGAATCATACAAACATGTTTATAGTTTGTCAAAAACGACATTCGATTTGTCCTACGTAATTGAAAATGCTTCCGAAGTTGCTTTTCCAGTAATTGTCTTTCCATTATCGACATCGAATGTCTCAAAGTAAACTTGCAACCTATTTTCAGCAAAATCTACTTTTCCAGCCTTCTTCTCGACAGTCAAAATCGATATTCTTTCTGAAAAATTTGGCAACGACAACTACAGTCACCAGGCCTGCATCTTTTCAGTTTCGGTAATTAAGCAAGAAGCATTTTCCAGACGATAGTGTTCGGTTCATCTGAGCTTCCTTCTAATTAGACCCATTTCGGCTGTAATTTACAACAAGCAAAAACTGAAATCTTTACTGAGCACCATTTAGGGAGAAGTTCCGTTTGGTTCCGAAGCCGTCGTCGTTGAAACGCTGGAGACATATTGTCTATCTACCTCAGCAGCATGCAAATGCAAATTGATTTCACTGGAAATTCATTTTGAGCCTTATCGCTTTCCGGTTCCAGTGCAAAACGGAAATGGTGGGTGGTGGGAGGAATGTTATTTATGACCGATGACAGGCGATGCTAAGAGCATTGAACTAGTAGGATTCAGGATGGATTGCTGTTTGAACAGTGGCGATCGGCTTTAACAGTCTTATCGGGTACGTTAGTCTCGCTGGTGAATGATTTGGCTGGAAACAGTCGTCATTGCAAAAGCTGATTCAATTAGAAGGAGGGAAATGAATGGGGCATAGAAAGTATAATATTTGATCGCCGTAATTCAAGAAGCCTACATTATTTTTATTATTGCATAAACAAATTTGGAGATTTTTTTTTGAAAGTTTCTTATATTATAGAGGTCATATTGAAAACTTTGATCCTTGAAACAACTTTCGAGGATTTTTTTTCAATACATTTGATTAATGATTTTTTTGTGCAATATATCCGATGACGCTTGAATATTATTTTTAAATTTTCCCGTAAATTTTCGTTATTTTAACAGTGTATTTCTAGTGTGGTTGTAGATTCATACATATATACATTGAGCTTCTTGGGTCTATTATATTTGAATCTTTCTAAATCCCATCCATAAATATTAGAATATTTTAAAGTTGATATCATTTCATGAGTTTAAGAAAACGTATTTCTTCGGAGGACGATAACAAAATGCCAATTTTGATTTTTGGGACCCTAAAATGTGGGGATAATGCCCCCTCGGTGCCCCCGTGAATGCAGCCCTGATTATAAGACACTTTATTTTTTATAGATCGATAGAACAAATGATAAATCCAAGCTTTTGCCCTTGTAATTTTGGAACATGAAAGGATATCTAGCTAGGTTTTGATTAGAGAAATTGGAAATCAGAGGAAAAGTTTATCCAGAATTGCTTATATTCTATAGCACAAATATATCTCTAGTTGGGATAAATTTATGATCATTTTCTACTTCCGCTTTACCCATGGGTCTTTTCCGCATCTAGTTCTCTGGGATCGTAGTCCCTCATGCTCAACTGTTTCCCGGTGCACTTCAATCGCTGTTAGACTACCGTGGTGCATCAATACCCGGACGCTTAAGTCGACACAAATCTTCGAACTCTGATATGAGTGAGTTGTTTTAGAAAATCCTTAATGCACTATTGTTTTTATTATTATTTCAAGCAAAATCTTCACGAAAGTGATGAAATTTTTGGTAAAAACCAGGATTTTAACATAACTTGTTTATAAATTCGGACACCTGATACAAACGATGTCTCTAAATCCGGACACTTTTGAATCAAAATCCGGACATCTGTGTAATAGCATGCAATATTTGTTAAATTTTAATGAAAATCGTATCAACACACAATAAAATATTAACATTTAATAAACTTAATGTCTGCGTTAGCCCTACAATGTTAAAAATATAGCACGCTCGTGATATTAGTGGTTCCATTACCTGAGTCTAAGTGCTTGTGGCTTGAACTAAATTCGATTTGGCTCGAACTGTTATTATGAAAGCAATATACAATTTTTTCACAATCAATAGAATTCCGATAACTCACTACGTTTTCTATTGTTATTATTCAAGTTTTCTAGTTTTTTTTCTTTCCTGAAACTCACTTACACTAGTTAAACGTGGGTCTTTCAGATAATGTCCGGGGCTTTAAACATTGGCTCATATTCCCGGACAGTTTTTTATGCACCGATAATTATGTATTTCCAACTAATTTAACAACAGGAGAGTTACCAAACTTTTAAAACATCTCTTCTTTGATACTTATGGTTGAAACTTTCTATAAAAATATAGTTCACAAGCTTTTTATTCAATCAAACGATGTTTGCGCGTTTACCGATCGTTTAACCTGAGTTAAAGTTGAACCACGACGAAATGACGTCCGACACGAACGATTATTTGTTTTTATTTTTATTAATTATTTGACGATGATAACTAGATTGAAATGAATGTTAACTGATGAGCATTGTTACTAATAAAGGGAGTAAATGAAAATTTAACGTATTATCACTTAATTTTTACTCCAATTTATTTATATAATCAAAATGTCCGGATATTGGTACCGTCCGGATTTTGATTCACCACGGTAGTCCCGTTGATTTTAATAATAATATTGAAGTCCACCCAACGATGGAAAGCTTAGGCTCGGATCCTAATGCATATCAAATCAACAATCATCTTCATTGAGCCGTTCACCATGGCAAATAGCAAATGAACCGCTGACAGGTACCGCTACTAAGGCTAATTGATGCAAATGACGTTGCAATTTGTAGTTCTCACGCAAAGGTTTGTTTGCTCCGTGGTGTTACTACTTCGTTGATGAATTAATTTAAGTAGCCATTTCAATATGGAACATTTGAGACCGGAATGAATTATTATTATTATTATTATTGTCTTTATTAACGAGGCTTTCAGCCCGTGGCTGGTTCACCTCGAAGATCGGAATGAAGGAAAAGAAAAAATTAACCCAAGGAACATATTTCCTATCAGAGAAAAATAACAATTGGTATGTAATTCTGCAGATTTTACTCGTTTAAATATGCAGTATTTGTCCTTTCATCCCACTGTAGAAAAAGCAGTCTGGGATTTGAATGTTCTATCAAGTTTTGCTTGACATTTTCTTCCGCTTAGTTTACATTCAATTTGAATAAGATTTGAGTACACATAATTCATTGTTTATTCATATAGGCACTGTGATATCCTACAATTCTACATACTCAAACGACTATTTGACTAACAAAATACACGTCAAGAAACACACTCAAGCACCGGACAAATCTCAGCTTCTATCACTCGTTCTTCCATCTTACAATTCTCTTCCCCATACGCTCACTCACACATCATAGGATGCCACATCCTCCCATTTCAGAAAATGTTTGAATCATCACTGAAACTCTCGAACATGTGTATTTTGAGATAAGGCGACTCCAGAATAACTATTGTTCATCAGTTATTTCATCATGCTAATAATGCAAGAGAACACATTTATAACGCATAAGTGAACGAATTATATTATATTAGTTCTCCTTTTACAAAATTAACTCTTTGTCTTTGTGGTTCCACCATGACTCATGTTAACAGCATGTCACACCACGCACAATAAAAGAATAATGAATTAGTATTGTACATTCGGAGAAAAGCCACCTTTTCGTAAAACACTGCTACCTATACCACCCCTTCGATAAGGTTTGGCAGTTCGACATCGAACTTATATTACCATTCCAAAATCCTAACATCTTAAATCCCCTTCTTGTGTCAAAACAAATCCATCGCATCCATCTAAAAATCTAGTTGCAATCATTCAATCCAGTAAGTCAGGAATTCAGGAACTTCATTAATCCATGGAGAGCTTTAGAAGCTGAAAAAAAATCATGTCTCATAGTTGCCTTATTTCCAATTATGAAGCAAAGAAATCACCACTGAAGATGAATTAAACCCACAATGTTATCTATTCAGTTTACTTATAATTTCTATTCATTCTTTTTTGATACAGTTTCTTAATTGCAAGTAATCATCTGACAGCTCTTGACAGACAGTGCAATTAATATACAATCAAGCTACAATTTAATCGCTATATTTTCTTAAATTGTGTACATTTGTCAGTATCGCCCAAAACGCGAATCTCTATCGAACTTCATTCGCATTGCTCTCAGTTTCACTGATCGTTATAGTTGTGCTCTCAATACATCGATGCCTGAACGCAATATCAACATCTTTATGTAATCTACACGCATCCGACGTCCGACGACCATCAAATTCTAAATATTGGAATAATCAGAGAGTGAGATGCTCTCACTGAGAGCCATTCGATATCAGCCCGCAGCGCAGCAAACAGCCACAACTTCAGACCTATATATATTGTATGTATGCGGTACTTCAAACCGAAAAAATATGTTGCGCTGTCCGATACTCTCTAACACATCGAACCGTTTGTGCCATGAACACCACTGGAACGATGAATTCATATCTTTGTCGGCTTTGGCGGTATTGAGTTACTGAGCTTGAGCAGTGCATGCAGATCACTTTATTTTCGTTCAATCAACAAAACAATTAAAAAACCAAACCAATTTGATTTACATACACCAAATCAACAAAAATCTATCATCCATTCGATGATACCATAGTGGTTGATATGCAAATCATTTCATTTTATTTCTTGTTCAAAACCTCGCCACCACTGCACTGAATAATACAAATTTCGCTAAACATTTCAATTTATTGTTCGATAATACTTAATATTGTAACAATTCAAAATAGTCAAATGTTTCCCAATGCATATTTTCCATCAGTTTTGCTGGCCATGGGCTTTACCCGACTCAAACCTTTCTATTATTACAATCCATACTCTACGGATTTCATCACTTGGCATGCTTAACCATATTGGCCATGAGCTGTACTCGGCGCAATAAAAACGTTGGCCATGGGCTTTACCCGACTCAACTTTAAACATTCTTGGCAATGAGCTTAAACTCTGCGCATGATACATGTTTGTTTTCTTGTATTGGCCATGAGCTATACTCGACTTCAATTTCCTCAGTCCTTGTTTAGAAAGAAGTGTCCCTCCCGAACAGGAGCACGTAAAGTAATCGCTACAAGACGAAAGCGTCCAGCGAGGATCCTTACTCTCTACTTCGGCCGTCCTCGGTCAAAAAGTTGTTACAGTCACTCTTGCTCGTTCCCTCCAGACGGAACAGATCTGCTGCTGTTCTTTTATGCTGAAGATTGATCCTGAAGCTAACCTAACTCGGACCACTACCGCAATAATAGGCCATGGATTAAACTTTTTTTTCAAATTCTCAGCGGCGAAAAAACCAGATCGGTATCTATTGATAAACACGCAAAAGCGAAGAAGCAACCAGAATACACGAATGCAGACTCAGGCAAAATGGTACAGCCAAGTCACTATTCAAGAAACCCTACCTTTCGTAAAATGGACCGTCTATCTAGGTGCCTTTGTGGACCCAGTTTGTTGCTACTCTTTAGCAATTTAAATGTGCAAAACGTCGCGCTCCATGTCGCGCATCGCGCGGCTCGTTAATAAAACACAAATCGTTGCTATTAAACACACATTCTGAGTTAAAGCTAGGCCAGAGTTTTGGTATTTGCTGTTCAAATCGATGTTTCTTTGGCGACCTCAACAGGAATACGTCTATTGTTCGTATATTACCACATGATGAAACCATTCGCCCAACGGATGACTTCAAACGAGTTGTTCGTACACCTGCGTAACAGAAATGGCCTCCCCACGATTGTGGGCAGTGCCATCACATAATGCTTAACGAGCAGCTTAGATATCAATTTGAGAGGCTCCAGTCTGAATTGCAATACTAATAGTACAATCTTTGATTACTTACATAGGCAAACGCCCAACCTGGGTATCTACTAATAAGAAGAAGTGTTAGAGACAATAACGATCTGCTCAAATAGAATCATCATGATGACGGAAACTTGGCATTTAATCCAGATATGAATCATTATCTGATCATCTGCTAACCCTCTTGAAACATTCAAATGTACACTTGCGCACGACTTGCGTTCTAGGACAACCCACGTCATTACAACGGGAACCTTAAATGAATTGGGTTGCGACTAAATTTCATGGATATTCCCCGTCCATGAATATCCAAGTGATCGAGATCTGTGGAATACAACAACATCCTCCATATGAAGCCTTTTTGAAGAAGCAGTCCTCGAAGGTCTGAAAGACTACAAGAGGGACCCCATGGTGGAATTCCGACTGACTACGACTTCAAGGAAACACTGTCAGAAAGCAGTTGGAACAGGCCCTTCAGCTGGATCAGTAGTCCGTTCAAGTCGGCCCCGCAAGGCTTAACAAAAGGCTCTTCGTTCTGCTGAACAATCCGGCTGGAAAAAACTTGTACAAATGTTCAGTTTGAGTGAAGTCAGTCGTTAAGCAAAAACCATTTGCAAATCAAGGATTTCCAAGGAACGAAAAATTCGCTTACCTTAATGTACTTACTTTCTCTGATGAAGAAGTTTTAAGAATGTTATCAAAACACACTTCCCTGGATTTGTGACATAGCATCTATGGATAAAACCAAAGTCCTTTTCATGCAGTTTCGAGTCCTGGCCTCGACTCGCGTATCGTAAGTACTGGATCGATTCAACTGCACTAAATAGTTTGCTGCACCTGTCAAATTCCGGAGCCAGATGGGATTTATCCTGTCGCCTCCAAAAGGGATTTGAATTACCAAACCTTTTAAAAAATCTTACTTGTAAACATTGCTATCGGCGTAGAATTCCTAGATCCGGTGTCAATACTGTAAAGTGTGTTCCGAAATGAGGACATGCGCGTATGAAGAAGCAAGAATTTGGACCAAATCATCTGACCTCTTTCTCTGAACATGTCTGGAGAACGCATGTCGATCATGACATAGGCTAATAGTATTATGACAAACGATGCCTCTCATTTAAATCAAACATGCTTACCAACTGGAAAATCCAGTGAGCTTTTAACACAAAGTTAGAGTACGATATCGAGAAAATGCATTCGCTCAAAGCATCCGCTGGGTGTTTTCTATGGACATTGAGGTGCCTCGAGAAACGTGTCTTCGGATGCCATACTGTATAACCGCATAAACCAGGGCACGGCCTACATGAATACCAAAATTGGCACCCCTCACAAAGGCTCAAAAACTGACATCTCTTACTCGACTCCTGCGCAAGCACATTCAAAAATGAGTATTGCGGTCTGCCCACTAAGGGGAGTCTTGTCACCCAACTTTGTGGAAATCTAACGTAGCAAGATACACTAAGCGCCAACTCAATTTACCAATTCTGAGGATTTGAAATATCAAAACAGCTCGCTAAAAGTCCAGTGGTATTAACCGGAATTGCAATTAGCTGCAGGCTTAAATGCAAAAACCCATCATGTCTTGTTCAGAAACCCACCCAGCAATCCGAATTGGTCATGGAGTGCACCGGAGAACATCTGTGCCTGAATCCGGGATAAAAGTCTAGAGTTCCACCGCTTATATTGGAACAAGCCTGTAAGTATTGCGTAATAAAATAAGTAATGATGACGCCTCATATTGTTGAATAGGTTTCCACGTGCAGAAAAAGTCTAAATCTTAAAATCATTTACTTATTTAATATCCCACGTTCCGGAAAACTCCCGGAAATAAATCTGAGAAGTAAGTTCCAACGCACTATTCGTTGAATGAAATTATTCTTGGGCATAACATTTCTACGCTAAACTATAAGGAACCAATTATCTGCGGCAACATCCCCTGAAAAATCGGTATACGTAATGGGTCCATGCAGGAACAGGTTCCTGGAATCCAGGAAGATGGCCAAAATCCTGGAACGATTCGATGAATTACTCAAGCCCTAAACCAAATGAACTGGTGTATTTTCCAAAAGGATAACGAGATGGGCTACTGGTTCTTCTAAAGCACCGAAAATGGCCACCGGGAAACCCGTAACAGGTACCACAAGATTTAGCCCCAAAACTAGGCCATGGCGACGGCCCAGTCTCATGATATTGAACACCTGTAAAACTACTATAGTTTGAATGACACTATGAACTGATCTGTATATAAACGAAATCATCCCAGCCAATAGCCTACCAGAGACTTGCGATTGGTACATTTCAGGTTTGTATTATAGTGGTCCCGCCATGATATAATTACCAAATGCCAGCCCCTGGGACGCTGGCGTTGTAAAATTCGCGGTTTCCTCACCACTCCTCTGATGGAAAAAAAAAATCTAATGTACCTCACGTACGAGTTCTTCGAAGAAGCATAACTCTTTAGGTTATGATTGCCCATCGCAATTATATATGTATATTATCTATTATCTGTCTTCTCATTCCAACTTAGCACTACTCCACCTCTCTATTATCACAACATCAAAAACTTAAAAGCCCATAATACTGGTTCTTCGGTGGCCATTTCTGTTTTTTTTCGTGGTCACAATGAGCCAGAAGTGTCATTCAATCTATAATGGAACTCGAAGAGCCAACAAGGATCAAAATCAGGAAGATTGATCCGTGCATGCCTAGTTGTGGTATTGAAATTTAGTTGTTCGAATATATGCCGGTTTCTCGGGCCATTCCGGACTTTGAAAGGTACCACAAGGACTATCCCATGTATCCTGTTAGCAAAAACATCCAAACATAAAAAAAGTCCCGTGAAGAATTCACCACACTCTGACCTCCCACCACGGGGGGCATAATCCGAGTAATTTCAGCGAAGTTCCAGATTGCCAACCTTCCGGGTCTCTAGGAACACGGCTTCTTCATGACCATTACTGTAGCCGAATTTACAGGAGAGTCGCGTAATGGTTTCTTATTATAGAGAAATGTTATCCAAACATATCCACAAAACCGAACCTAGCCGAATGAATTACATACACAAAACTGCGATGGAAATAACTTTTTGGGACGTTCCGGATTCCGGAACCCGTATGAATAATAAATGATTGAGAATCCTATCGCAGCCACGTGAAATAACCTATGATTAGAGTTACATATTCTCAGGGCAACATAAATGTACTTCCCCCAGACCACACACACCAAACGTCTTTCAGCTCATCGGACATCCTAGGGTGGCTGCGCTGCGATCGAGGCTCACGAAAATCTAAAAGCAAGCGCCTAGGTGATGTGCATCGGAAGACCGTTCATGCTGCTGCTCGGCGCCTACGGTGTCGCCATCTGGTCTCCAAGTTGTGAAACAACTGCTTAGTAACGAAAAGCCTCTAAAACTCTATTCGCCTCATAATGCTGGTGTCCTAAGATGGATATATGATATGGTCAAGACCTCGCAATCCAAGAGTTACAATTTCGTCCAGGTGAAAACTTTTGTAATCACTACAATGTCTTTGCGCTCACCTTTTAAAAACAGCACATTGATGGAGCGCATGAACCGCAATGAGACCACATCTCAAGAAAAACTGAAGGGCCAACAAAAAAGTCCCCAAACATGTCATGAGGGTTGTAGAACATAAAAGGCCTGAAGACAGATAGGTCGAATGACAAAAGTCGTAAGGACAAAAGGTCGATGGAAAAAGGCGAATGGACCAAAAGTCGAAAGGAAAAAGTCGAATGGCAACAAAGTCGAATGAAACCAAAAAGGTCGAATGACAAAAGGTCGAATGGACAAAAGTGTCGACATGGACAAAAAGGTCGAATGGATCTAAAAGGTCGAGATTGGACGTAAAGGTCTAAATTGTACCGTTGGAAAAGGATTAATCGTACACCTCAGTGCTAACATTTTTACAATCACAAAGTTCTCCCTCCCATCTGAAGTTTTCCTTCTTTTAAATGATAGCCTGTTTCTCAGAATATCGTTGAAGCATAATTTCGTATTAATGCCTATTATTCCAAACAAAAATTCATTTCTGATGCTCGGTTGTTATTGAGAATACTTCAACAGCATAAAAAATTATTATTTACGTATTCTCAATACATTTCCAATAGAGATTGTCCTTCTTTAAACATGGCTGTTCTTTGCGAGCTTATACATTATAGTAATAATTGTGTAGGACACGATACGACATATTCCTTCTAATTATAATCGGCTGCTTTATGGAAGTCAACTTTCACATCCTTGGCTGTATTATTTTGAAATTGAAATGTTTCCTTCTTATAAAATATCGCTGTTCTTATGCTTTCACAAGCTGTATGGCATTTCAATTTAAACATTTCTAACAAAGGGATTTTCTTCTTTTGAAGTTTGCTGTTTCTTAGCTATGCATATTACATTTTATCTGACTACGTTGGTTTCGACTGATGTAAATTAAGCAATCAGGGAAAAATAATTCATCATTTCTTAATTAAGTCCCCAACTAGGGTAAGATCTGCCTCTCAGCTACCTAGCATTTACTGTAGCTTTTCGATAATTTCGATCACTTTCATTTGTGCATTCGTGCTTGTTTATAAGAGACGATCTGCAACTCGAACCGTAGAGATAATTTCAGGAAGCAGGTGTGATGTCGCACCACCCGACGATCTGAACATCTACCCATGCTCTGAATAGAGTTTTACAGAAAACACATACACTTACTCTGGACCAACCATCATTCTCCTTCTTCCCGAACCACCTATGGTTTAACTACGAGGAAGAGGCTATTCATATAAGCACTTTAACATATGCAGCAGAAAAAGCCTAGGCAAACTCGCTTCTCCTAGCCGCCTTGAACATTGCTTACAGTGAACCATCCTCGCAAAGCAAACCCTCTGCCTGCAGTCGACATCCTGGGGCAACAACATGTGCTAACATCAGAAATCGAATGACACCAGCAGTTACTGCATCCAGCACTCGGTCATCCACCACACAGCACATCGTGTGCATCACCTCGATGCACTAGAGTTACAAATTACACGACGAACAAATGAACAACGATCTCCAACCCAAAACCGCCTTCACCGCATAGAATCGTATGTGCTGCGCTAGAACGGCTAGGTTAACGAAAATTCGAAGCGCTGCGCTAAGGAGATTAACACATGCCGCTCAAGGCACGATGCATCGTAATAGAAGTAGTAAAACAAACTGTCAGTAACGAAGAGTCTTCAAGCTATTTTTTACCTTAGATGCAGGTCTACATGTCACATGAAGTCCGAAAACGCCGATCCGGCAGCTACAATTCGATCTCGTTCAAAATTTTGTCGCACATTCATATAGTGCCTATGAACAACATTGACAAGCGCATGAGAACGCATTGAGAAATTCACCCAAAAAAAGCGAGGAACACCAACATGGTCTCAAAACGTGACAGTGCACGGTAGCATGGAAAGAATGTGCGGCTCCTTGCACATAAGGCACAGCAACGTACACAGAACTTCGATCCAACGACCTGAAAAGTCTAACAAAATTTCACCCAAAGACTCTGACCACGAAATGACCTCCTCAGTAGGTCTCTCTGAAAATAGCCCGATCGCACGTACTATTGAGCTGACGCTTGTGATAATTCTTTCTTATTCAAGATCTACGCCCTTTGTTCTCCGAAATGTTGTCCATCTGACCTTTTGTCATCAGACTTCGTCCAATTTGACTTTCCATTTCGCCTTTGTCATTCACATATCCTTTTTCCATCGACCTTTTGTACGATCTTCCATTCGACCTTTTTCCTCGACCTTGTCCATTCGACCTTGTCCAATCACCCTTGCCATCGACCTTCTTCATCACATTGTTCATGTCGGACCTTGCCCTCGACCTTTTCCATGCGACCTTTGTATATCGACTTGTGTCACTCGACCTTGTCCGATCCTTTGGTATAGATCGTACGACGCGCCTTGCGCTTGCAAGCAATAAGGGCTCTGCAATATGGCTACCCCAGCAGTGCCACATATTTATATTATAGCATAATGAAGGACGGCTCAATTTCCTCGAGCAAAATTACATACGGATGCATACAAAACATGACACAATTCATATCGCTGAAGTTTACAATCTAAATTCTGTTATCTAAGATAACCGAACGATAACTAAATTTGCTATCATTGTATCCGTACACGCATTTTACCCATGCTACTGACACAGTTAACGATGAGACCAATATATTGTAGCTCATAACACCCATCCATTTTTCCCCATACAATTTATATAAAACCTGTGTTGAGGGCCAGATCAGCCTAGCGGTAAAACCCGCGCACGACCACCATATCCAGCTAGACCAACTGAGGGGTCGTTGGGTTCGATTCCCACCGGTCGACGCGATGCCTGTCGGGTTGGAAATTTTTCTTCGCCGACCTTCCCAGGCATAAAGATCATCGTACGCCACCACGAGTATACGCATGCAAAATGGTCATTGGCATAGTAAAGCTCCAGTTTAATAATGGGAAGTGCTCAACGAAGAAGCACTAAGCTGAGTAACAGCTCTGTCCCCCAGTGGGACTAACGCCAGGAAACGAAGAAGAAACGTGTTGATAAACAATAGTTGAATTCGTTAATAGCAAAAATTGGAAAATCACTTTGAAATTTAGTTACAATCCAAAACACGCTATCCTCAAAAATTTCCGTGACTTATGAATCGTTAAATGCAAATAAAAAATATATATGCAAAGGAGCATTGCAAATCTGGGCCCGAATGTGACACAGATGACTCTATGTCATTTTGAAAGATCCTAATGAATACAACAAAAGTGTGGGGGTCAAAAACCGTCGGGGGAGAAAAAAGTATCCGCATGGGTGAGCATGGATTTCTATTCTTTAATTAAATCCTTTGCTGAAATTTTATCTAATTAAAAATGAAAAAAATACGTTTTTGCACCATAATATTAGATGTTCTAGGTTTTAAAGAAGTGAATTAAAGACTTTGATTCAAAGATGAAAAACATACATGTTAGAGCCGTAATAACATTAAAAATCATTTTAAAATACTATTTATTCAGTAAAGTTGTCTGCCAGATGCCCTGCTATTCCACAGTTAAACTCATCAACATGATTCCTAACGTTTTAAGCGACCTAATACGATATGTTTTGTTTCGTAATAAGGAAAAATATTACCAACTGTATTCTAAAGAAAATAGCCGTTCGATGAAAAAAGAAATGGAACGGTGAAAGAAAAGTGCGTGGTGGCTTATAAAAGAATGACTGTTTGTTTTGCTGAAGTAAATATTTCTCCAGACGAATTTTACGAAGGATCAATAAAACCAAGCTCACTCCACCTCAATACCATACATCATCAAGCAGTCAAAAAGACTTTAATGTAGTTTGAAATATTAATTGCTAAATGCTACGCCATAAACATATCGTAGTTTTTGTGATTCATGTGTTAAATCAAATCGCAATCTAGTTCACATAAAACCACTCGCGCTGTAAATACGCAGACGGGGATGTTTAGTAATCACCCTGAGCTCCTACATGATGTCAACCAGTCTTAATTAAAGTTCATCTGTTAATTATCGTGTTACCGAATTGGTAAATAATTCCGCGAGTCCAATGACTCTATTTTTCTAATGAGTGCATATCTATAATCCCTATCTCCTCCCTCTTTACGCCAGTACTGTGTACGAGCCTGACAATTTTAGCAAGTTTACAGGGATAGAAAAAAGACGGATAGAAACAACTATACGTTCTGTAGGTCAGAGTTTAAAACCTGGCTCTACGCTCTTGTCAGATGTTTAATAACGGCCAGGCTAAAATAGATTAAGATCAAGCCGAGCAGACAACGATCAACTTTTCGGAATCATCTTGATGAGTCAATCAATACATCCTCACAATTGCCTTTTATTCTGACTGTTGAACGATCCTTAACTCACTCAAAGGATTGGTTGCTCTTTTGTCTCAAATTCGAACGTTGAAAGCCTCTCCTTTGCCGTCCTGTTCATCGAACACCAGCGCTCTCCGCTCTGTGTAGGTGCTCAGTTTTTTTTCCTCTAGAATAATTCTAAACTTTCAGCAAACCAACGGGTACCGATAGACTAAGTTCAACGATCACAATGATCCACCTGTCGAGTGATGGCTAATTTTTACTGTAGTACATAGCCAAGAAGGGTCAGCAAGCAAAACCTTCCGGTACACTGCTGAAGATAGAAGATCTGTGGCGACTCCGTGTAATCTTCAGACGCCTGAAGTCTGCTAGTGCGGCTCGTACGTTCATTGTTAACACTAGGATATTTGAAGCACATTTTTATAATTATCAGGTATGGGTAGAAATTAGACATCAAATAATTTGACGTGATTACGAGATGTGCAATCTATCAACAATACCTGGTACCGATTCCGAGATTTCATTTGCTGTGGATAACTTAGCGATAACCATTATACGGAAGTTATCTTGACAGTAGGTGCTACATCCATAATAACCAATTCCTTAGAGGCGGCAAAACAGTTCAAGTAAATTTGGACATTCAATTGTTTGCTCAGTCCGATCAGCACGGTTTCCAATCGTCCATCTCAATTCTTTATCTTGCGTTTTAATCTCCACAAATCTTAACGTGAAACAATGGTGGCGTCCTACTTTGCTGTTCAGCTTGCGCTGTCATACGTTATTCGACCGTGATCCTCAACATCCCATCCTTTTGATGGGGACCACTCACTCGATGTCCATGTTTTTGCATGCCGTTAATTCACGAGAAAGCTGTTACCAAGCTCAAGTGTGTTGCGTCATCTTCTTGGAAGATGGTATGATTACTGTTCCAAACATACACAATTATTTGACATCCTCATGGTATTTAGCGTTCTTACGAAGCATGTGGACCAAATCATGTGCTCAGCGTCGCCAATGGAGCTGAATTTGATAGCAATACTCGAAATGTCCTCTGCTCAATTATTGGCAGTTGTTCATCAGCAAACATCCCAAACACACAAGTACTACTTAGTTCAAATGATCTCCTTCTCTATAACAATAGAACTGCTAGATATTGTTATTGAATCAAGATATAGTGAGGTTACTGAACGCGCGGATTCAGCCGCTGTAAGCGTTTACGAGAAAGCGGAGTTATTTCTTCCAGTGTAGACATGATACACAACACAACCACTGTAAATGATAAAACGATACTAGTCTGTAAAATCTTCTGATAAACGCCGTTTTATACAAAACATACTTGCAAAACACGAAATAGGAAATAACGATGTGCTATTTGGTTCAACTGTTACGCTAAATTGACGTTTTGTGAAACGCCAAACATTATATTTTATATATTACATCTGTAATGTTTATGAATCACATTTCAGCAACTCAAAACGTCTGAAATCTGTGTCAAATCACAACATTTTATAATATTTAAGCAATTAGATAAAAACATACCTAGCACATTACATAGGCACGAATTCTAACATTGGGCAAGTAAATATTAGTCAATAGGAGAACTGTCCAAAACATACTCTTTCTTACACCATTCCAGCACACATAACTTTTCTCCCACGATTACGATATTCTTGTCCCCAATATCAATTTTTTGTCTCATTTAGATCTGTCAAAGATAGTAATATGTCATGCGGGTACTCCCGGGACCAAACTCTCAATACATTTGCCCAATCTCTTTAGTTCCAACTGAAAATAGTGTAACTAAATTACTATCGTGATTCGACCAAACAGTGAGTTCTCATTTTTTATATATTGCTGTTAATTCAGCCAATGATGAAAACAAATATATTATCAAATGATTATACCGAGGTAAACAGAATGTAATTTAATTGCTATTCATCTTTGCTGGGTTACTGTTTAGTAACAAACTACAGGTTTCAATTGTATCTAAGGGGGACGTTTTTTTCAGATGATGCAGGTTCGGGGCACGGACAATCCCGATCTCTTGAAGGTTTCGAAACTTGACTATTGGTCTTTCACATTTCAAGAAGACATAAAGTATTAGTGGCGAAATAGGTAACAACTGAGTCCATCAACTGGACACCTAACTAGAATCCAGATTTCACTAAGAAAACATCCGTCACAAGTAAGTTTCGAAAGATACTAGGAAAAAAAATATTATTTTAAAAACTCTCAAGGAACCTCAATGTTTCGTTTCATCAAATCATTTTTGCTATCTGGTTAGACGATTAACAATTTCAATTTCTAGTGTCATTGTTTACTTTTAAAAACGCATAACTTCTCCTAAGACATATTATATTTCATACTTTTCAGTTATTGAGATTATATTTAAAATAGGGGCATTTTTTGACAAGAAAATCATAGTTGCGACACATTCCAGTCTGAGGTGAACAATACTATAAGAAAGAAAGCCACATTAGCCTGCTTTAGCGACGGGGCTCCAACAACAAAGCGGAAAAAATGTTACTTTACATGCATACAAGTTTACACTTATCCTAACCTATATTGGCAAAATTGAAATCTGTCAGCCCTTGTATCGAAATCTTAGCTCAATCGAACCAGCTATTAGCGAGCAACAACAAATCGGAATAATCTGTTCAGATGGTTATACATGACAAACCAGACTAAATATCCTAACACTTTTCGTTCGTCTTGCATATTGGCCATAGTGCAATTAGGGATCTTGTCCTACTACTTGTGGGCGGAATACCGAATCTAGTAACACACCAATCATTAGTACAAGATACCCAGTAAATACCGAATAATGATTTTTTCCCCACAAAGCTCAATTATATAAAATACTTTTGGATTCGTGTGTCCATAAGAAATCCCATATTCGTTTTGTATATATAGCAATGATAAACAATTAACGTCTTATAATTTTACAAACAAATATTACATTACATACCATTGAATTCTTAGAGAAAAAAAATCGGTACAACATAACCTTCGATTATCGCACGGTTTCTCGGGTACAAAGCCCGGCGTATCTATAAAGGAAAAGATGTTGGTCTTATCTACTCAAAGAAACAAAGAATGATTAAATTAAGAATAAATATTGAAAAAAATCGACATTTGTTTTTTTGTAAAAACTTCGCAGTATCTAAAAAACCATTACGGAATTCCAGAGAGGATATCTGAAGTATGAAAAGAACGCTTTTAATCCAGGCAAATGAACACTCACAAAAAAAATAGAAATAAATCCAATAATGACAAACTAAATACTCATGAACTATACGTTTGTGTAATGATTTGTTATATATCAACAATTTCAGCAAAGGTGCCTGTCCAATTTCATAAACTAATTTTTAAAAATAAACTTTATAAAATTATTTAAACACATTGCCATACAAACCGATCTAAGTGGTCCGAATCCGTGCAAAATGGTGCTATTTGTTCCTATCGAAAAAGGATACACGTAATTTGATGTTGACTTAGGGTACCATTCTGAAATAGGGACCAGAAAATGCGATTTGCTAATTCAATTTTGTCCCAATTAGTGAAAATTTAAGCTTCCATTCCAATACAAAAAGATTGAAACGTTTAACTGTCAATAGATATTTTTAAACATTACAAATCAATCCTGAGACCTAAGCAGTGGTTCCGATAAAAAACTATAATATTAAAAAAAAAATATATCTCATAACCTTAACATACATACATCGCGAATTACAGTTTACGAAAATCTGAGCTTCAGAAAAAATTAAGAACAAGCATACCCTTTGGTCCGAGGCCCAAACACAAAAACGAAAGACATTATTTTCATGTCTACAAACACAATAATGGTGAAATTTATAATTTTTCCTGAAAAGTCAGAAATTTAGGCCTCATTTCGCCAAAAATGGAAAATCGGCGAAAGGTAAAAGTTATAATTTTTAAGAAAATTTTGCAAACGCGCATTTCTGGCACTCTTATCGGAAATGGTCACGCTAATCAAAAAAATCCAAAAATATGTGTATCTTATTCGGATAAGGACAAAATAAGCAAATTTCACGGGAACGGGAACCCATTAGATCGTTGCATGGAAATGGCTGAATATAAAAATTGAAAATGCCCACTGGGTAAAATTGATCGCTATAACAAGCAAGTGTTGAGAATAACAAAATATTGGGGCCTATCCTACTAAATTGACTCTCATGAATCTTAACATGACAAAATCTCGTGATACATCATTACAAAAGTGAAACTGCAATCTGCAAATAACGCCTAAAGGACAAATTCCTTGATACATCAATTATCAAAAGTTAATAAAAAGGGCCTTCCTACCTGTAGATCAGGGCTACAACAAAGCCCATGCAAGGTCTGGTCAACAGGTCCGGTCCAGATATCTTTTCGAAGGAAATTCCTTGACTTCCATGGCATAAGTAAGACGACCCACATCATAACAATCGAAAATGTGCATTAGGCAAAGCAATCTCAGTTAATAACGTGGAAAGCACATATAAATAACACTAGCTGATACGGCTCGCCCCAGTGAGACTTAATCCAAGAAGAAAAGAGAATAGAGCATAAACTATGCTTGAATCGATATTTAAAAATATCAGTAGAATAAAAATAAGTTCAATCGGGAAAATTGCATTCAGCAAGCGTAAAATCTAACAATTATTAAACTGAAAGAAGAATATAGGAATGCAAACACCAACACAAACCTTTGTTAGCTCCTTGGAAAGAACTCTCCTTGATACCGGACTGACCAACATCACTCATACAAGTTCCCGGATGAACGGGCATCATAGACAATGGCTTAGCTCATTAACTGTGTGTTAAGGCGACTATTCGAGATTCATATTACCATTGGGGCATCAAACTTGTCCAATCTACAATAACACAAGGTTTAAGAGAAACAATACAAACAGTTAATAGTTTGTCAAAAACGCATCGATTGTCCTACGTAATTGGAAATTCCCCGAAGTGCTTTTCCCGAAGCTTTCCAATATCGACATCGAATTCTAAAGTAAACTGCACTAATTTTCAGCCAAATCTATTCCACCTTCTCCATGCAAAACGATACTTCTTTCTGGGAAAAATTTGGCAACGAACAACTACAGTCTCGGCCCTGCATCTTTTCAGTTTCGGTAATTAAGCAGAACATTCCCAACATAGTCTGGTCATCTAGTCCTTCTAAATAGAGCCCATTTCGCTAATTTACTACCAGCAAAACTGAAATCTTAACTGAACACCATTTAGGGATAATTCCGGGTTTGGTTTCGAACCGCGTCGTTGAAACGCTTGAAGGACAAGTCTATCACCCGTCACAGCATGCAAAGCAAATGATTCACTGAAATCCATTTTGACCTACGCTTTCCTTCCAGCAAAACGGAAATGGTGGTGTGGAGTAATTATTTATGACCGATGACAGGCGATGCAAACATGGAACTATAGATCGGATGGATGCTTTGAACAGGCGATCCGGGCCTTAACAGTCTTTAATCGGGTACTAGTCTCGGGGGCGGTGAATTTGGCTGAAACCATCGTCAAATGCCAAAAGCGATAATTAGAAGGATGGAAATGAATCGGGCTAGAAAGATAATATTTTATGCCGTAATTCAGAAGCCTACATTATTTAATTACAACACAATTGGAGATTTTTTGAAATGTGATCTAAAGAGGTCATATTGAAACTTTGATCCTGAAACAACTCGAGATTTTTATACACATACATTGATTAATGAACTTTTTGTGCAAGTATATCCGATGACCGCCGAATATTATTGAAATTTCCCGAAGTTCGTTATTAACAGTGTATTTCTAGTGTGTTGTAGATCATACATAATACATTGACTCTTGGTATTAATGAATCTTCTAAATCCCATCCATAAATTAGGATATTCAATAATCATTTTCATGATATAAAAAAAGATCTCGAGAGATAAAAAAGCCAAATTGATTTTGGGACCTAAAAGGTGGGATAATCCCCTCGGGTCCCCCGTAATCAGCCCATGATAAATAGACCTATTTTATAATCAAGAATAAATGATAAAAAAAATCCAAGCTTTTGCCTTGTAATTTGGGAAAACATGAAAGGAATCTAGCTAGTTTGATAGAGAAATGAAATCAGAGAAAAATTGTCCAGAATTGCTATCATACGCAAAATAATATCTCTAGTTGGATAAATTTATGACATTCTATTCCCTTTACCATGGGTGCGTTCCGCACAGTTCTCTGGACGATCCTCATGCCAACTGTCCGGTGCAACTTCAATCGCGTTAGCCTACCGTGTGCATCAATACCGCGCTAAATACACAAAACTTCGAACTCTGAATATGATGAGTGTTTAGAAAACCTTAATGCACTATGTTTAATTATTTCAAGCAAATCTTCACGAAGTGATGAATTTTGTAAAGAACGAGGATAACATACTGTTTTTAAATTCGAACACCTGATACTAGAACGATTCCTAATCCGGACACTTTGAATCAAAATCCGGACATCGTGTATAGCATGCAATATTGTTAAAATTTAATGGAAAATCCGTATCACACACAAAAAATAACATTTAATAAAACTATTCTCCCTCAGTTAAAATAAGCACCCTGATATTAAGGTGTCCATACTGATCTAAGTGCTTGGCTTGAATAAATCGATTTCGGCTCAACTGGTATAGAAAAGCAAATAACATTCACAATCAATAAATCTCCGATAACCACTACGTTATTGTTATTATTCAATTTCTATTTTTCTTTTAACTGAAACCAATTACACAGTTAAACTGTCTTTCAAAATCCGGGCTTTAACATTGGCTCATATTCCGACAGTTTATGCACCGGAAATGAGTATTCACAATAACAACAGAATTACAAACTTTAAAACATCTCTTCTTTGATATGTATGTTGAAACTTCTATAAAAATTAGTTCATCAACTTTTGTTACTTCAATCAAATGATGTTTGCGCGTTTACACGATCGTTAACGCTGATAATTTAAGTTGAACCACTGACGAATGAGTCCGCCACGAACGATATTTGTTTTATTTATAATTATGACGAATAATAGATGGAAATGAATTTACTGATGATCATGTTACATAAGGGAGTAAGAAATTTAACGTATTATCACTTTAATTCACTAATTATTTATATAGAATCATAAGTTCCGGAATATGGTACCTGTGGTACATTCGCAACCATTGGTACCGGTACCCTAGTGAAACAGCTCGGCACTGGATGTGATGCTGGTTGTGTTTGTGATTCCTTGTGTTTTCCCCAAATGGATGCAAACTTGATGGATTGCGAGGAGGTTGGCATCGAGGAAAACATGCCTTTCCACTGAGTTGAGCTTCAATTTTCGTTCCGTTTCACGTAGAAGAAGTTATCTTTTCCGGATTGTAGCTTTCTGCATCCGGGTGCACTTGGCGGAGGCGATGGTGTGGGTGGCAGGTGGACGCTAAGATGCGTTTGTCTTCGTTTGGTGCAGATGTGGGACAACCATAGTCGGAGTGTAGCACTTTCGTAAACATGGGAGTTCTTAGGAAGTTATTGACTGTTATCATTGGTGTAGTCAGGAAAGGGGAGATGAAAGAGCACCACCCCCTGCCCGATGGAAAAACCGAAATATACTTGTTTTAATATAAAAACTAATCTAATGTTTGATTTTATCAAAACTTGTCAACAGCATTATTGCTCAAAAATAAAGATGTGTCTCGTAAAATAGATGACTCTACCATAGATTCTGGTATGGAATATAATTCAAAATTTCCATCAATAGCTCCCTATGCATCTAGAGGAATTCTTCAAAGGTTCGTTTTCAGTTACACATTTATGTATTACTGATCCCAAAAAAATCATTCTCTATGGAAATTTTCTTACTTTTTCGATTCTGATAATTCTTTTAGGCTTTCGTCGTTAAATTCTCCAAAGATCCCTCCAACACTTTTCTGTGTTAAAACTTAAAATGAAATGTAATCTGACACTCAACGAAAAATCCATCGTGAGAAACCTTCTTCAAGGGCTCTGTTAAAGATTACTGCAGAATAATTTTCTATTTTATTTTCAAATCAAGTTAAAGAGTCGTTGATAAACTAAAAAAAATGTCTAATTTTCGTTCCAATAGTGTTCCAGAAATTACACTCATAGTGTTCTTTATATCGTTGTAAGTAAAATCTACTTAACGTCTGTCCTCACTGTTTGTTGAGTAAATTGTAGCCCCTAGCTGTAGATCAACATAAATTTGGGTAATGGCTTTCTAGCTGTAGCTTTTTGAAGCATTTATTTAAAAAAGATTGATGAGCAACTGTAATACCATCAAACGGTTGTAACTTGCAACAGCGGTTAACATGCATCAAATTACTGATTTAACGTTATCTGTATCAGGATTGAACTATTTTATTCTTTTACACCAGTCATTGACTTCAGATATGAAACAGAAAATTTGGGCGAGGATTTGAGTATAACATATTTATATTTTGGTTGGAGATGAAAATTATATTTCATTTAATTGCATTAAAACGAGACTGATAATCGTTCCGAGTACCACACGAACGGTTGAAATGTGCAACAGTATTTAAAAGTGTACAAATAATTGGATAGAAGTTTTAACAGTTTCAAGCTTAAACACAAAAAAAAAAACAAAAATGTTTTTGACTACCATGGGCCTTGTGGGATAACTTGAAACAGTATTTTCAATCTAAATTGCTCGATATTCCTTGCCGCTCTTCATCAAAACTACATGGAAGGCTCTATTAAACATTGATTAGTACAAGTACTAACAATGAATGTTCAAAGTTTAGGGTTCATACTTTGTTTATGATTATTGTTATGCTGTTATTGTAATGAATTATTGTATCAACAAAACAAACAATTTTTATCTGAACACTTTTTTGATTTTCCCCGTTAATTTGCACATGGTTCAAATTAAAAATAGTTCAAACATCATTTAGCTCGGGGTTAAACGAAATGGAACATCGGCCAAAGGCCAAAGAGGTAACCAGAAATACGTTGGTAGGGCTTCAGGTACCGGAGGGAAGGGGGTGCCATGTGATCACTTAAAATTAAGCTGTGATTTTGAATATTTTTGAATTTTATGAATAAAATTAAATCAATTTTCACCCTTCCCAAGTCCCTAACAAAAAGTTACAAATTGTAACTTAAGGTTCAAACAGCTCGCAAAAATCAGTGTGCTACCCGGAGCAATGGCACAGGTGACCTTGTGTTTCTCCTAGATATTCGGCTGCTCTTCTTCAGTCTCTAGCCTCAGGCTAAATAAGGGTGGGATTATGAATATGATGCTATTTAATTTAAGTTATCACCTATATGGTTTCGCATTATGCGTTTTACACAGTTTTTCTGTGCTTTTTCGCCTTTGGCGTCTTTCAATAGATACCGATCTTGTTCCGTGTACGGAAGAAGTCATGCGATGCGTGAACATCTTTTGTGTTTCCTTTTCCTACCGTTTCTATCCCGCGCGTGTGAAGATTTTTCTTCCACGCCCCACCTTTATGCACGATCAAGCCACGCAAGGCTCTGTGCAGAGGAAGGAAGTGTGAAAAGGTACAGTCTTCGAGAAAGTGTCGACAACAACCAACGTGTTCCAAGTTCCAACTCACGTGTTAATTTAGTTAATTAAAGAGTAGTTTAGTGCAAAAACCAGTGTGTTATATCATTTCCCTCAGTCCTTGTTCAGAAGAAGTGTCCCCCGAAAGAGCCGTAAAGTATATCGACTACAAGACGAAGCGTCCAGCGAGGGATCCTTACTCTCTAGCTTCGGCCGTCCTCCCGAAAAAGTGTTACAGTCCACTTTGCTCGTTCCCCCAGACGGAACAGATCTGCTGCTGTTCTTTTATGGCTGAAGATTGATCTGAGCTAACCTAACCGTAGCCACTACCCAAACTAGGCAGGATTAAACTTTTTTCAATCTCAGCGGCGAAAAAACCAGATCGGTATCTATTGAAAGACACCAAAGCGAAAAAGCACAGAATACACCGATGCAGACTCAATGCAAAATGGTACAGCCCAAGTGGCACTAGTTCAAGAACCCTACTTTCGTAAAAGGAACGTCTATCTAGGTGACCTTGTGGACCCAGTTTTTGCTACTTTTTAGCAAACTTGAAATGGCAAACTCGCGCTCCATGTTCCTGCGCATGCATGCTCGTTAATAAAAACAATCGTTGCTACACTCATTTCTGAGTTAACTACCAGAGATGTATTTGCTGTCACAATCGATGTTTCTGTTGGCGACCTCAACAGGAAATACGTCTATTGTTCGGTATATTTACCACATGATGAACCATCCCAACGGATGACTTCAAACGAGTTGTCGTGCACTGCCGTAACAAAAGGCCTTCCGCTGATTGTGGGGCAGTGATGCCAATGCCTCATCACATCATCTGGGGCAGCTCAGATATCAATTTGAGAGGCTCCAGTCTGATGGAATACTTAAGTAGTACAGACCTTGGATTACTTAACATAGGCAATCGCCCAACCTTCATGGTTTCTAATATAGAAGAAGTGTTAGAGACATAACGATCTGCTCAAATAGAATCAGTCATGAGTTGACGAATTGGCATGTATCAGATGAGGAATCATTATCTGATCATCGCTACATCTTCTTTGAACATTCAAATGTAACTGCGCAGATTTTGCGTTTTAGGAACGCCCCGGTCAACAAACTGGGAACTCTACATTGAATTGGTTGCGACCAAATTTCATGGATATTCTCCGTCCATTGAATATCCAAGTGATCTGGATGATGCCGTTGATACAACAACATCCTACATTATGGAAGCTTTTGAAGAAGCATGTCCTCTGCGGTCTGTAAAGACTAACAAGAGGGACCCCATGGTGGAATTCCGATCTGACTAGACTCAGGAAACAATGTTAGAAGGAGTTGGAACAGGCGCCGTTCAGCTGGATCAGAGTCGTTCAAGTCGGCCCGCAAGGCTTACAAGAAGGCTCTTCGTTTCTGCTGAACGATCCGGCTGGAAAAACCTTTGTACAAATGTTTCCAGTTTGAGTGAAGTCAGTCGGCTGAACAAAATCCTTGCAAAAATCTAAGGATTTCCAAGTGAACGAATTCGCTTACCTAATGGTGACTTTACTTCTTCTGATGAAGAAGTTTTAGAATGTTTATTCAAAACACACTTCCCCGGATGTGTGGACATAGCATCTATGGATAAACCAAAATGTCTTTTCATGCAGTTACGAGTCTCTGGCCTCGACTCGCGTTATCGTAACTACTGGATCGATTCAATGGCACTTAATTAGTTTTGCTCCTTTCAAATCTCCAGGAGCAGATGGGATTTATCCTGTTCTGCTCCAAAAGGGATTTGAGTTTACCAAACATGTTTTGAAAAATCTACTTGTAAACAGTTTTGCTACCGGGTTATATTCCCAGATCCTGGTGTGATATTACTGTAAAGTTATCCCGAAAGGAGGACATGCGTCGTATGAAGAAGCGAAGAATTTTGGACCAATCAGTCTGACCTTCTTTTCTTCTGAAATGTCTGGAACGCATTGTCGATCATGACATACGTAATGTTTATTTGGCAAACATGCCTCTTCATGTAAATCAACCATGCTTACCAAACTGGAAAATCCACTGTGAGTCTTTTACACAAAGTTATATACGATATCGAGAAAGCATTCGCTCAGAAGCAATCCTGCTTGGGTGTTTTCTTGGACATTGAGGGTGCCTTCGATAACGTGTCTTTCGATGCCATATTGTAAACCGCATGAAACCATGGGCTACCTACAATGATTACCAATTGGATTCATCAAATGCTCAAAAACTGACATCTCTTCTCGACATTGCGTCAAGCAGCGATTCAAAAAATGAGTATTTGCGTATGCCCACAAGGGGGAGTCTTGTCACCACTTTTGTGGAATCTCGTAGCAGATACACTAAGGCAACTCAATTTCCAATTTATGGATTTGAATTCAAACAGCTCGCAAAAGTCAGTGTGTTTACCGAATTCAATTATGTTGGGCTTAAATGAAAAACCCACATGTCTTGTTTCAGAAACCCTCCCAGAGATCCGGAATTGGTCATAGTGGCCACCGGGAACCTGCTATATCTGGAAAAAAAGTCCCTTTAGAGACCCTTATTTTGACAACCTGTAATTTCGTATAAAATAAGTAATATGAATCGTCCTCATATTGTTGAATAGGTATTCACGTGAGAAAAATCATAATCTTAAATCATTTACTTATTTATACCCTGTTCCGGAAACCCGGAATATCTGAGAAGTAAGTTTCCAACGCACTATTCGGTTGATGAATATTTTGGCATAACATTTCTCTGCAATAAGGAACCAATTATCGGCGCACATCCCCTGAAAAAATTCGGTATAGTATGGTCCATGCAGAACAGGTTCCTGGAGTCCCGGAAGGTGGCCAATCTGGACGATTCGATGAAATTACTAAGCCCCTAAACCAAATGAATTGTGTATTTGTCCAAAAGGATGAACGGATGGCTATTCTGGTTCTTCTAAAGCACCGAAATGGCCACCGGGAAACCCGTAACATGGTACCACTAAGATTTAGCCCCAAAACTAGGCATGCGACGGCTCAGTCTTCATGATTTTGAACACCTGTAACTCTTATAGTTGAAAGACCACTATGTAACTTCTGTATAAACGAAATATCCCAGCAATAGCCACCAGAGATACTTGCGATTTGGGACATTTCAGGTTTTGTATTAAGTGGTCCGCTGGATATAATACACCGCTGGGCGTTGTAAAATTTCCGCGGTTGTTCCTCTCCTCCGTCTTGATGGAAAAAAAAATCTAATGTACCTCACGATACGAGTTTCTTCGAAGGTTATTCTTAGGTTATTTCAGTGAAAGCAAAGAAGGACCAGACTGTCCATCCATTAATTATTGTGTGAGATGGGTCAAGTGCTCAAAAACTGAAATGTCCCACAATACTGGTTTCTTCGGTGGCCATTTCTGTTTTTTTTTTCGGTGGTCACAATGAGCCAGAGTGGTCATTCATCTATAATTGAACTAGAAGAGCCACAAGGATTCAAAATCATGAAGATTGAGCCGTCGCATGCCTAGTTGTGGTATTAAAATTTAGTGCTCGAATATTGCGGGTTTGCCGGTGGCCATTCCGGTACTTTGAAAGGACCAAAATGACTATCCATTTATCCTGTTAGCAAAATACATCCAAACATAAAAAAAGTCGTGAAGAATTACGCCCAATTGATATGGTCTTGGGGCATAAATCCGAGTAATTTCATCGAATTGTCCAGATTGGCCACCTTCCGGGTCTCTAGGAACCGCTTCTGCATGGACCATTACTGTACCGAATTTATCAGGAGATGTGCGCCGGTAATTGGTTCTTTATTATAGAGAAATGTTATGCCAAAATATCCATCAACCGAATCCTACCGATTTGAATTACATACACAAAACTGCGATGGAAACTAACTTTTGGGACGTTCCGGATTTCCGGAACCGGGTATGAATAAGTAAATGATTTGAGAATCTCTATTCGCAGTCCACGTGAATACCTATGATTAGAGTTACATATTTCTCAGGGGCACATAAATGTACTGACGAGCCTCCCACCAAACTGTCTCTCAGCTCATCGGAATCCTAGTGTGCTGCGCTGGACGGAGGCTCACGAAAATTCTAAAAAGCAAGCGCTAGGTGATGTGCATTCGGGAAGACTCGTCTCATGCGCTGCTCGGCGCTACGGGTCGCCATCGGTCTCCAAGTTGTGAAACAACTGCTTAGTAACGAAAAGCCTCTAAAACTATTTTCGCCTCATTATGCTGGTGTCTAGATGGTCTATATGATATGGTCTAAGACTCGCAATCCAAGAGTTACAATTTCGATCCAGGTTGAAAACTTTTGTAATCACTACAATTCTTGCGCTCACTTTTAAACAGCACATGTGATGGAGCGCATGAGACCGCATTGAGACACATCTCAAGAAAAATGAGGTGCAACAAAAAAGGTCTCAAAATGTACAGAGGGTTGTAGGACAAAAGGTCGAAGGACAGAAGGTCGAATGACAGAAGGTCGAAGGACAAAAGGTCGAATGGACAAAAGGTCGAATGGACAAAAGGTCGAATGGACAAAAGGTCGAATGGACAAAAGGTCGAATGAAAAAAAGGTCGAATGGACAAAAGGTCGAATGGACAAAAGGTCGAATGGACAAAAGGTCGAATGGACAAAAGGTCGAATGGACGTAAGGTCTAAATTGTACCGTTGAAAGGATTATCGTACACTCAGTTGCTAACATTTTAATCACAAGTTCCTCCCTTCTCATCTGAAGTTTTTCCTTCTTTTAAATGATAGCTGTTCTTCAGAACTATCGTTTGAAGCAATAATTTGTATTAATGCTATTATTTTCCAAACAAAAGATTCATTTTCTGAATGTCGGTTGTTATTATTTTGATACTTCAAAGCATAAAATAATTATTATTAGCGTTTTATTTCATACATTTTCAATAGAGATTTGTCCTTCTTTTAAACATTGGCTGTTCTTTTGGAGTTATACATTATAGTGATATTATATTGTTGTAGACACTTGTATCGACGATTATTCCTTCTATTATACATCGGCTGTTCTTTATGGAAGTCACTTTCACATCTTGCCTGTATTTATTTTTGAATTGAAATGTTGCCTTCTTATAAATATCGGCTGTTCTTTATGCTTTACAGTGTTTATGGGCATTTCAATTGCATTTCTAACAAAGGATTTTCCTTCTTTTGAAGTTTTGCTGTTTTAGGGCTATGCATTACAGTTTTATCTGACTGTTGGTTTCGACTGATTTAAATTAGCATCAGGGAAAAATAATCATCATTTTTCTGTAATTAGGTCCCAACTAGGGTAGAGTCTGCTTCTCAGCTACTCTAGCATTTACTGAGAGCTTTTCTGATAATTCGATCATTTTTGCATTTGTGCATCGTGCTGTTTATAAGAAGACGATCTGCAACCCGAACCGTTAGGAGATAATTCAAGGAATGCAGGTGTGATGTCGCACCACCGACGATCTGAAATCTACCCATGCTCTGAATAGAGTTTTACAGAAAACACATACATTACTCTTGGACTCAGACTCATTTCTCTTCCGAACCACCTGATGGGTTTACTACGAGGAGAGGCTATTTCATATAGCACTTTAACATATGCAGCAGAAAAAGCCTAGGCAAACTGCTTCTCCTAGCCGCCTTGAACATTGTTACAGGGAACCAGCCTCGGCAAAGCAAACCCTCTGCTCTGCAGTCGACTCATGGCGGCACACATGGTGCTATAATTCCAGTATAATCTGAATGACAGCCGCAGTTACTGCATTCCAGCACTCGGCATCCCAACACATTGCACATCGTGTGGCATGCACCTCGATGCACTTAGAGTTACATAATTACCAGGAGAACATAAATGAACTAACGAGTCTCCAACCAAACCGCCTTTCAACGCATCAGAATCGTAGTGTGCTGCGCTAGACGGAGGTTAACGAAAATTCTGAAAGCGCGCGCTAGGGGAGATTTAACACATGCGCTGCTCAGTGCTACGCTTGCTATCGGTATCGAAGTAGTAAAACAACTGCTCAGTAACGAAGAGTCTTCATAGCTATTTTTACCTTATGATGCAGGTGTCTAGATGGTCTACATGATACGGTCGAAAACGCGCGATCCGGAAGCTACAATTTCGATTCTCGTTTCAAAATTTTGTCTTCACATCAATTATTGTGCTATTTTTGAACAACGCATGTGACGAAGCGCATGAGACGCATTGAGAAATTACCCTAAAAAAAGCGAGGAACACCAACATTGGTCTCAAAATGTACAGTGCACGGGTGAGCATGGAAGGAATGTGGCTCTTGCACATAAGGCTACAGCACGTACACAGTAACTCTGGATGCACAACGACCTGAAAAGTCTAACAAAATTTCACCCCGAAAAGATCTTTGACCAGCTGAAATTGAACCTCCCTCAGTATGGTCTCTCTGAAAATATGCGCGTATTCGTCACGTCTATTTGAGCTGTAGCGCTTGTGATAACTTGCTTTTTTATCTAAAGAGTATAGCCTTTTGTTCTTCCTAAATTGTTGTCCATTTGACCTTTTTTGTCATTCGACTTTTTGTCCATTTGACCTTTTTCCATTCGACCTTTTTTGTCATTCGACCTTTTGTCCATTCGACCTTTTGTCCATTCGACCTTTTGTCCATTCGACCTTTTGTCCCTTCGACCTTTTGTCCATTCGACCTTTTGTCCATTCGACCTTTTGTCCATTCGACCTTCTGTCATTCGACCTTTTGTCCATTCGACCTTTTGTCCCTTCGACCTTTTGTCCATTCGACCTTCTGTCATTCGACCTTTTGTCATTCGACCTTTTGTCCTTCGACCTTTTGTCATAGATTCGTACAGAGCGCCCTTGCGCTTGCAAGCAATGAGGCTCCTGCACATTAGGCTACAGCACGTGCACAGTATTTATATTATACAATATGAGGACGGTTCAGATTCCCGAGCAAAGTCGAATAACTGGATGATATCAAAATGATAACAACTTTCATTATCGCTGTTATCATTATGATATTCTGTTATCAATGATAACCGAACGATAACTAAATTTGCTATCATTGTATCCGTGACAGGCATTTGTGATAACAGGTTGATAACAATATATGTTATCACACATTTTTCCCATAACATTTTTATAAAACGTGTGTTGAGGGGGCCAGATAGCCGTAGCGGTAAACGCGCAGCTATTCAGCTAGACCAAGCTGAGGGTCGTGGGTTCGAATCCCACCGGTCGAGGATCTTTTCGGGTTGGAAATTTTCTCGACTTCCCAGGGCATAAAGTATCATCGTATCTGCCACACGATATACGCATGCAAAAATGGTCATTGGCATAGTAAGCTCTCAGTTAATAACTGTGGAAGTGCTCACAAGAACACTAAGCTGAGAAGCAGGCTCTGTCCCAGTGGGGACGTAACGCCAGAAAGAAGAAGAAACGTGTGTTGATAAACAAAGTTGAATTTTCGTTATACAAAAATTTGGAAAATCATTTGAAATGTTAGTTTAATCCAAAACACTTATCTCTCAAAAATTTTCCGTGACTTATGATCGTTAAATGCAAAAAAAATATGATGATGCAAAGGAGATTGGGCAAATCTGGGCCCGGAATGTACACAGATGACTCATATGTCATTTGAAAGATCTGAATGATACAAGAAAAAGTTGGTATGGGGTCAAAAATATCCGTCGTGGGAGAAAAAAGTTATTCCGCATGGTTTGAGATGGATTTTCTATGTCTTTATTATATTTTTGCTGTATTTTTTATCGATTAAAAATGAAAACATATATTTTTCTGCACCTATATGATGATTAGATGTTCTATGTTTTAAAGAAGTGAATTAGGACTTTGATTCAAAGATGAAAAACATTACATGTTAGACCGTAATAACATTAAAAATCATTTTAAAATACATATGTTTATTCAGTAAAGTTTTCTGCCAGACCCTGCTATCCACATTATACTAATCACAATTCCTAACTGTTTTTTAACCGACCTATACGATATTTTTTGTTCGTAATAAGAAAATATTACAACTTGTATTCTAAAAAAATCAGCCTCGTTCGATGAAAAGCAATTGGGAAACAGTGGTGAAAGAAAAGTGCGTGGTGTCTTATAAAAGAACTGACTGTTTTTGTTTTTGCTGAAGTAAATATTTCTCCAGGACGAATTTTACGAAGCGATCAATAAAACCAACCCACTCCACCTCAATTACCAACATCATCAGCATCAAAAAACGTTTAATGTGAGTTGAAATGCTTATTGCTAAATGCTACGCAGTAACATATGCGTAGTTTTAGGATTTCATGTGTTTAAATCAATGGCAATCTAGCTCACTAGTATAAACCATCTCGCGCTGTATACCGCATACGTGGATGTTTAGTATCACCTGAGCTCCTACATGATTCAACCAGTCTTAAGTTAAAGTGTCAATCATTATCGTTTTACGAATTGGTATATGAATGCCGCGGAGTCCAATGAACTTATTTTTTTTTCTAATGAGTGCATATCTTATATTATCTCCTATCTCTCTCCGTCTGTTACCCTCCAGTAACTTGTGTACAAGCCCTTGACAATTTTTATGCAAGTTTTACAGATAGAAGAAAAGACAGATAGATAAGCACTACCGTTTTCTGTAGGCAGAGTATTTAACCCCTTGGCTCTACTCTTCTTGCAGATGTTATAACTGCCAGGTTCTTAAGAATAGTAATTAATATCAGCCGATGCAGACAAGCGATCAACTTTTTCGGGATCATCTTGATGAGTTCCAATCATATACCATCCTCAACAATTGCTGTGTTATTCTTGAGCTGTTGAACGTCATCCTTAACTTCACTCAAAGTGGGATCTGGTTGGCTGCTTTTGTCCAACATTCGAACGTTGAAATGCTCTCCTTTGCCTTGAACCTCCGGTCCTGTGTCATCAACACCAGTCTGCTGCTTCCGCTTCTGTGTATGGTGCTTCACGTTTTTTTTCCTCTAGAATAATTCTAAACTCTTCAGCAAACCAACCGTACCATAGACTAAGTTCAACGCACAATGACTCCACCTGTGAGTTGATGGCTATTTTTACTGTAGTACAATAGCCAAGAAGGGTTTCAGCAAGCAAAACCTATTCCGGTTACACTTGCTAGAGATGTAGAACGATGCTGTGGCGACATCCGTGTAATTCAGACGCTGAAGGTCATGCTGAGGCGGGCGTCGGTACCGTTCATTGTTAACGACAGGAAGTTTGAAGCACATTTTTATAATTATCAGGTAGTGGGTAGAATATTAGCACCACAATAGATTTTGACGTTGATTATGTCGGAGATGTGCAATCTATCAAGCAATACCTGACCGATTCGAGATTTCATTTGCTGTGGATAACTAGCGATCACCATTAGTACGGAAGGTTATCTTGGAAGTAGGTGCTACACCATAATAACCATATTCTTAGAGGCGGCAAAACAGTCAAGTATTGGACATTCATGTTTGCCAGTCCGACAGCACTGGTCTTCCCAATCGTCCATCTCAATTCCTTATCTTGGCGTTTTAATCTCCTACAATGATCTTAACGTGGAAACATGGGTGGCGGTCCTACTTGCGTTCCAGCTGCGTCTTTGTCATCCGTTGATCGACCGTTGATCCTCAACATGCACACTCTTTTGTTGATTGACCACCATCCGATGTCATATTTTTGCATGCCGTTAATCACGATGAAAGCTGTTCCCAGCTCAAGTGTGTTGCGCAGCTCTGGAAGATGGTATGATTACTTCTAAACATTCACATTATTGACATCCTCATGAGTATTTAGCGTTCTTAACGAAGCATTTGTGGAGCCACATGTGCTCAGGCGTCGCCAATGGAGCTGACATTGATAGCAAACCGAAATGGTCCTGCTCGAATTATTGGCAGTTTGTTCACAGCAAACAGTCAAACACTACAGTTACTACTAGTTCAAATGATCTCCTTCTCTGATAAACAATAGCATGCTAGTATAATGTTATTGATATCAAAGATATTAGTGAGGTAACTGACGCGCGGATTTCCAGCTCGCTGAAGCTGTGTACGAGAAGCGAGGTATTTCTTCCAGTGTAGTACAGAATACAACAACACAACCACTGTAATGATAAAACGGATATAGTCTGGAAAATCCTTCCTGAGTAAACCGCCGTTTTATACAAACATATTGCTAGAACACTGAAATAGGATAATACGATTTGATATTTGTGTTCAACTGTTACCTAAATTGACGTGTTTGTGAAACGCTCATACATATATCTTTATATATTATTTATCACCGTATGTTTTAAGTATTCACATTTCAGCAACTCAAAACGTTCTGAAATCTGTGTCAAATCACAACATTTTTATAATATTTACAATTAAGATAAAAACATACCTAAGCACATACATAGGCACGAATTCTAAACATTTGTGCAAGTAAATATTATTCAATAGGAACTGTCCAAAACATACCTCTTCTTACACCATTCCAGCACACATAACTTTTTTCTCCCACGACGGATATTTTTGGCCCCATATCAACTTTTTTTTGTCTCATTTAGATCTTTCAAATGATATATAAGTCATCCGTGTACATTCCGGGACCAAACTCCATACATTTTTGCCCAATCTCCTTTAGTTATCAACTTGAACATAGTGATAACTAAATTTACTATTACTTTGTTATTCGACAAACAAATTTGAGTTCTCATTTTTATTATATTGGCTGTTAATTCAGCCAAGATGATAACAAAATCAGTTATCAAATGATTATTACCAGGTAACAAGATTTATTATAATTTTGCTATTCATTTTTGCTGGGGTTACCTGTTTAGTAACGAAACTACAGGTTTTCAAAGTTAGGGTCTCTATGGGGACGTTTTTCAGATGTAGCAGGTTTCCGGTGGCCACAGTGACCAATTCCGGATCTCTGGGAAGGTTTCTGAAACTTGACATGTGGGTCTTTCACATTTTCCAAAGAAGACATTAAAGTTATTACGTGTGGCGAAATAGGTAACAACTATGTCCATAACTGGTACACCTACCCTAGATCCAGAATTTCACTAAGAACATCTCCAAGTAATGTTCGAAAGGATTACTTTAGGAAAAAAAATATTTATTTTAAACTCCTCCACAGGAACCTCAGATTGTTTCTTTTTTCATCAAAATCACTTTTTTGTCATACTTGGTTAGACGATTTTGAACAATTTTCAATTTTTCTAGTGTTATTTGTTACTTTTAAAAACGCATAACTTTCTCCGAAAGAGCATATTTTATATTTCATACTTTTCGAGTTATTGAAGTATGTATATAAAATATTGCAGTTTTTTGACAATGAAAATCATTATGTTGCGCACATTTTCCCAGTCTGATGGTTTGAAACTAATACTATGAAATGCAGAGAAAGCCACATTTAGCCTGCTTTAGCCTGACTGTCAAAACAAAGCCTGAAAAAATGTTTACTTACATGCATACATAGTTTACACTTATTCACTATACCCTATATTGGCTAAAATTGAATATCTGGCAGCCCTGTATCGAATCTTATGCAATCGAAACAGCTATGTTATCGATCAACAACAGATCGGAATAATCTGTTCAGATGGGTTTATCACAGACAAACAGACTAAATATCCTAAACACTTTTCGTCGTTCTTGCATATATGAAGTAGGTGGTCAATTAGGGATTCTTGTTCCTACTACTTTTGCTGAATACCGAATCTACGGTACTACACCAATCATTAGTATCAATAGTACCAGTAATATACCGATAATGATTTTTTTCCCCACTAAACCAATAATTTATAAAATACTTGATTTTTCGTGTTGTCCATAAGAAATCCCTATATTCTGTTTTTTTATATATAGCAATGATTATTAACAATTTTAACGTTTATGAATTTTACAACAAATTATTTACATTACATACATTTGATTTCTTAGAAAAAAAAATCGTGTACAATTCATTAACCTTCCGATTATCGCACGGTTTGCAATCGACAGAAGCACCGCGTTGATTCTATATAAGAAAAATGTGGTCTTATACTCAAAGAAACAAAGAATTGATTAAATTTAAGAAGAAATACTTGGAAAAAATCGTACATTTGTTTTTTGTAAAAACTTCGACAGTATTCCTAGAAAAAAACTCAATACGGATTGCCAGAGAGATATCTTGAAGTTATTGTAAAAGATACTTTAATCCAAGGGCAAATTGAACACTTTTTCACAAAAATAAATAGAAATATAATCCAATTAATTTTGACAAAACTAATACTTCATTGAACTATATCGGTTTGTGTAATTGATTTGTTATATGATCATCAATTTCAGCAAAGTGTGCCATTTTCAATTTTTCATATTAAAACTAATTTTATAAAATATTAAACATTTTATAAAATTAGTTGTAATACAGCCATTCCATGAAAAACCGATCTAAGTGGGTCTCCGAATTCCGTGCAAATTTGCTATTTTGTTCCTTATCCGAAATAAGGATACACGTATTTTTGGATTTGTTGATTAGGGTGACCATTTCCGAAATAGGGTGACCAGAAAAATCGCGATTTTGCTAAATTTTTCAATTTTGTCTGAATAGTTGAAATTTTAAGCTTTCATTCCATACAAAAAGATTGGAAATCGGTTAAGCTGTTCAAATGTTATATTTTTTTTAAACATTACAAATCTAATGCGCTGAGACCTACAGTGTGTGCCGATAAAAAATGACTGATATTTTATTTAAAAAAAAATATATATCTCATAACCTAACAAACATACATCGCTGAAAATTTGACAGTTTACGTAAAATTTTCTGAACTTTCAAGAAAAAATAAGAACAGCGATAGCCCCTTTGGTCCCGAGGCCTTCAAAACACGAAAAAACGAAAACTATTGAGTTTTTTCATGTAAAAAACACAATTTATGTGAAATTTTATATTTTCCCTGAAAAGTCAGAATATTTAGCCTTCATTTCGTCCAAAAAGATTGAAAATCGGTCGAACGGTTCAAAAGTTATAATTTTTTTTTAAATAAAAATTTTGCAAAATCGCGATTTTTCTGGTCACTCTATTTCGGAAATGGTCACCCTAATCAAAAAATCCAAAAATATGTGTATCCTTATTTCGGATAAGGAACAAAATAGCAAATTTTCACGGAATTCGGAGACCCACTAGATCGGTTTTTCATGGAATGGCTGAATATAAAAATTGAAAATGGCCCACTTTGTTGAAATTGATCGTCATATAACAAAGCAGGTTGGAGAATAAAAAATATTGCCTATCTACTTAATTTGAGTCTCATGAATCTTAACATGATGCAAATATTCTCGTGTATTTTATCATTTCATTACAAAATTGAAACTTGTCAATCTGCAGAATACGCCTAAATGTGGACAATATTCCTTGATATCATCAAGTTATTCAAAAGGTTTAATATGATATAAGGGGCCTTCCTTAGCCGTGTGGTTAGAGTCCGCGGCTACAAAGCAAAGCCATGCTGAAGGTGTCTGGGTTCGAATCCAGGTCGGTCCAGAATCTTTTCGTAATGGAAATTTCCTTGACTTCCATGGGCATAGAGTATAATCGTACCTGCCACACGATATACGAATGCGAAAATGGCAACTTAGGCAAAGAAAGCTCTCAGTTAATAACTGTGGAAGAGCACATAAATAACACTAAGCTGAGTAACCGGCTCTGTCCCAGTGGAGACGTTAATGCCAAGAAGAAAGAGAATATGAAATAAACTATGCTTGTAATGCTGTATGATTTTAAAAATAAGTTCAGTAGTATATAAAATAAGTTCAATCGGGGAAATGGCATTCGAGGCAATGCGGTAGAATCTTAAACAATTATTAACTGGAAAGAATGGAATATATGTGATGCAAACAAATCATTTAGCATCCTTGGAAAGAAACTCTCCTTGATACCGACGTGACCAAATTCACCCCAGTGATCAATTTGCCCCCTGATTACGGCATCAATAGACAATGGCTACGCTCATGACTGTTGTTGTTTAAGCGTATCTATTTCGAGATTCATATTACCATTGCATCAAACTTGGTCATATCTACAATACAAAGGTTATAATGAATCATACAAACATGTTTATAGTTTGTCAAAAACGACATTCGATTTGTCCTACGTAATTGAAAATGCTTCCGAAGTTGCTTTTCCAGTAATTGTCTTTCCATTATCGACATCGAATGTCTCAAAGTAAACTTGCAACCTATTTTCAGCAAAATCTACTTTTCCAGCCTTCTTCTCGACAGTCAAAATCGATATTCTTTCTGAAAAATTTGGCAACGACAACTACAGTCACCAGGCCTGCATCTTTTCAGTTTCGGTAATTAAGCAAGAAGCATTTTCCAGACGATAGTGTTCGGTTCATCTGAGCTTCCTTCTAATTAGACCCATTTCGGCTGTAATTTACAACAAGCAAAAACTGAAATCTTTACTGAGCACCATTTAGGGAGAAGTTCCGTTTGGTTCCGAAGCCGTCGTCGTTGAAACGCTGGAGACATATTGTCTATCTACCTCAGCAGCATGCAAATGCAAATTGATTTCACTGGAAATTCATTTTGAGCCTTATCGCTTTCCGGTTCCAGTGCAAAACGGAAATGGTGGGTGGTGGGAGGAATGTTATTTATGACCGATGACAGGCGATGCTAAGAGCATTGAACTAGTAGGATTCAGGATGGATTGCTGTTTGAACAGTGGCGATCGGCTTTAACAGTCTTATCGGGTACGTTAGTCTCGCTGGTGAATGATTTGGCTGGAAACAGTCGTCATTGCAAAAGCTGATTCAATTAGAAGGAGGGAAATGAATGGGGCATAGAAAGTATAATATTTGATCGCCGTAATTCAAGAAGCCTACATTATTTTTATTATTGCATAAACAAATTTGGAGATTTTTTTTTGAAAGTTTCTTATATTATAGAGGTCATATTGAAAACTTTGATCCTTGAAACAACTTTCGAGGATTTTTTTTCAATACATTTGATTAATGATTTTTTTGTGCAATATATCCGATGACGCTTGAATATTATTTTTAAATTTTCCCGTAAATTTTCGTTATTTTAACAGTGTATTTCTAGTGTGGTTGTAGATTCATACATATATACATTGAGCTTCTTGGGTCTATTATATTTGAATCTTTCTAAATCCCATCCATAAATATTAGAATATTTTAAAGTTGATATCATTTCATGAGTTTAAGAAAACGTATTTCTTCGGAGGACGATAACAAAATGCCAATTTTGATTTTTGGGACCCTAAAATGTGGGGATAATGCCCCCTCGGTGCCCCCGTGAATGCAGCCCTGATTATAAGACACTTTATTTTTTATAGATCGATAGAACAAATGATAAATCCAAGCTTTTGCCCTTGTAATTTTGGAACATGAAAGGATATCTAGCTAGGTTTTGATTAGAGAAATTGGAAATCAGAGGAAAAGTTTATCCAGAATTGCTTATATTCTATAGCACAAATATATCTCTAGTTGGGATAAATTTATGATCATTTTCTACTTCCGCTTTACCCATGGGTCTTTTCCGCATCTAGTTCTCTGGGATCGTAGTCCCTCATGCTCAACTGTTTCCCGGTGCACTTCAATCGCTGTTAGACTACCGTGGTGCATCAATACCCGGACGCTTAAGTCGACACAAATCTTCGAACTCTGATATGAGTGAGTTGTTTTAGAAAATCCTTAATGCACTATTGTTTTTATTATTATTTCAAGCAAAATCTTCACGAAAGTGATGAAATTTTTGGTAAAAACCAGGATTTTAACATAACTTGTTTATAAATTCGGACACCTGATACAAACGATGTCTCTAAATCCGGACACTTTTGAATCAAAATCCGGACATCTGTGTAATAGCATGCAATATTTGTTAAATTTTAATGAAAATCGTATCAACACACAATAAAATATTAACATTTAATAAACTTAATGTCTGCGTTAGCCCTACAATGTTAAAAATATAGCACGCTCGTGATATTAGTGGTTCCATTACCTGAGTCTAAGTGCTTGTGGCTTGAACTAAATTCGATTTGGCTCGAACTGTTATTATGAAAGCAATATACAATTTTTTCACAATCAATAGAATTCCGATAACTCACTACGTTTTCTATTGTTATTATTCAAGTTTTCTAGTTTTTTTTCTTTCCTGAAACTCACTTACACTAGTTAAACGTGGGTCTTTCAGATAATGTCCGGGGCTTTAAACATTGGCTCATATTCCCGGACAGTTTTTTATGCACCGATAATTATGTATTTCCAACTAATTTAACAACAGGAGAGTTACCAAACTTTTAAAACATCTCTTCTTTGATACTTATGGTTGAAACTTTCTATAAAAATATAGTTCACAAGCTTTTTATTCAATCAAACGATGTTTGCGCGTTTACCGATCGTTTAACCTGAGTTAAAGTTGAACCACGACGAAATGACGTCCGACACGAACGATTATTTGTTTTTATTTTTATTAATTATTTGACGATGATAACTAGATTGAAATGAATGTTAACTGATGAGCATTGTTACTAATAAAGGGAGTAAATGAAAATTTAACGTATTATCACTTAATTTTTACTCCAATTTATTTATATAATCAAAATGTCCGGATATTGGTACCGTCCGGATTTTGATTCACCACGGTAGTCCCGTTGATTTTAATAATAATATTGAAGTCCACCCAACGATGGAAAGCTTAGGCTCGGATCCTAATGCATATCAAATCAACAATCATCTTCATTGAGCCGTTCACCATGGCAAATAGCAAATGAACCGCTGACAGGTACCGCTACTAAGGCTAATTGATGCAAATGACGTTGCAATTTGTAGTTCTCACGCAAAGGTTTGTTTGCTCCGTGGTGTTACTACTTCGTTGATGAATTAATTTAAGTAGCCATTTCAATATGGAACATTTGAGACCGGAATGAATTATTATTATTATTATTATTGTCTTTATTAACGAGGCTTTCAGCCCGTGGCTGGTTCACCTCGAAGATCGGAATGAAGGAAAAGAAAAAATTAACCCAAGGAACATATTTCCTATCAGAGAAAAATAACAATTGGTATGTAATTCTGCAGATTTTACTCGTTTAAATATGCAGTATTTGTCCTTTCATCCCACTGTAGAAAAAGCAGTCTGGGATTTGAATGTTCTATCAAGTTTTGCTTGACATTTTCTTCCGCTTAGTTTACATTCAATTTGAATAAGATTTGAGTACACATAATTCATTGTTTATTCATATAGGCACTGTGATATCCTACAATTCTACATACTCAAACGACTATTTGACTAACAAAATACACGTCAAGAAACACACTCAAGCACCGGACAAATCTCAGCTTCTATCACTCGTTCTTCCATCTTACAATTCTCTTCCCCATACGCTCACTCACACATCATAGGATGCCACATCCTCCCATTTCAGAAAATGTTTGAATCATCACTGAAACTCTCGAACATGTGTATTTTGAGATAAGGCGACTCCAGAATAACTATTGTTCATCAGTTATTTCATCATGCTAATAATGCAAGAGAACACATTTATAACGCATAAGTGAACGAATTATATTATATTAGTTCTCCTTTTACAAAATTAACTCTTTGTCTTTGTGGTTCCACCATGACTCATGTTAACAGCATGTCACACCACGCACAATAAAAGAATAATGAATTAGTATTGTACATTCGGAGAAAAGCCACCTTTTCGTAAAACACTGCTACCTATACCACCCCTTCGATAAGGTTTGGCAGTTCGACATCGAACTTATATTACCATTCCAAAATCCTAACATCTTAAATCCCCTTCTTGTGTCAAAACAAATCCATCGCATCCATCTAAAAATCTAGTTGCAATCATTCAATCCAGTAAGTCAGGAATTCAGGAACTTCATTAATCCATGGAGAGCTTTAGAAGCTGAAAAAAAATCATGTCTCATAGTTGCCTTATTTCCAATTATGAAGCAAAGAAATCACCACTGAAGATGAATTAAACCCACAATGTTATCTATTCAGTTTACTTATAATTTCTATTCATTCTTTTTTGATACAGTTTCTTAATTGCAAGTAATCATCTGACAGCTCTTGACAGACAGTGCAATTAATATACAATCAAGCTACAATTTAATCGCTATATTTTCTTAAATTGTGTACATTTGTCAGTATCGCCCAAAACGCGAATCTCTATCGAACTTCATTCGCATTGCTCTCAGTTTCACTGATCGTTATAGTTGTGCTCTCAATACATCGATGCCTGAACGCAATATCAACATCTTTATGTAATCTACACGCATCCGACGTCCGACGACCATCAATATTCTAAATATTGGAATAATCAGAGAGTGAGATGCTCTCACTGAGAGCCATTCGATATCAGCCCGCAGCGCAGCAAACAGCCACAACTTCAGACCTATATATATTGTATGTATGCGGTACTTCAAACCGAAAAAATATGTTGCGCTGTCCGATACTCTCTAACACATCGAACCGTTTGTGCCATGAACACCACTGGAACGATGAATTCATATCTTTGTCGGCTTTGGCGGTATTGAGTTACTGAGCTTGAGCAGTGCATGCAGATCACTTTATTTTCGTTCAATCAACAAAACAATTAAAAAACCAAACCAATTTGATTTACATACACCAAATCAACAAAAATCTATCATCCATTCGATGATACCATAGTGGTTGATATGCAAATCATTTCATTTTATTTCTTGTTCAAAACCTCGCCACCACTGCACTGAATAATACAAATTTCGCTAAACATTTCAATTTATTGTTCGATAATACTTAATATTGTAACAATTCAAAATAGTCAAATGTTTCCCAATGCATATTTTCCATCAGTTTTGCTGGCCATGGGCTTTACCCGACTCAAACCTTTCTATTATTACAATCCATACTCTACGGATTTCATCACTTGGCATGCTTAACCATATTGGCCATGAGCTGTACTCGGCGCAATAAAAACGTTGGCCATGGGCTTTACCCGACTCAACTTTAAACATTCTTGGCAATGAGCTTAAACTCTGCGCATGATACATGTTTGTTTTCTTGTATTGGCCATGAGCTATACTCGACTCAATACGCACATTATCCTTGGGCTCAAACCGCTTCAACGTTCACTAAGACGCTTGTCAATGAGCTGAACTCTGCTCAAGTCATCTTGCAATATTATTCCATTTCTGGCAACCATTGCAAATGAACATTCACCCACACATTCACTTCACCAGAGTTAGAAGAAAAAAATCACTGCTTCTCGATTGTCTTCCGAACCGAAACATTTCATTTTTCGCTCGAAACTCCATTAAAACAACATCGCTATTTACATGGCAGGATCGCCAATGTGATATCCTACAATTCTACATACTCAAACGACTATTTGACTAACAAAATACGCGTCAAGAAACACACTCAAGCACCGGACAAATCTCAGCTTCTATCACTCGTTCTTCCATCTTACAATTCTCTTACCCATACGCTCACTCACACATCATAGGATGCCACAGGCACAAATCCTTCCAATTATTGAACTGAAAATACTCAATTCCCTTTCAGACGTCTGATGTAAATATTTTCTTTTTATTTTCTCTTTCCAGCATAATATCCCAACTGAATAAAAGAGTGTTTCTCAGTTGAATGTTCTATCTATCATTTCTTTCACAGTTTAAATAAGGATATTCGTTTGCAATTTTGTTTTTCCGCGCCTCTATAAAATTAGGCAATGTTATGAAAATAAATCCGAGAATTCAAAAAAATATGTAACCTGAACAAATACTCGACCACATTGGAAATGGAATCCGAAATCTTCTGTATTGTCTAAGTGCTTTAATATGAGATTACCACTTAAGCTTAAAAACAAAACATATTAATAAATTATAACTGACATAGAGTGTAATGAAACGGAATTGATATCGATAAGTTCAACACATGTGGCGTCGTTCTGTGAAGGAAAATCTCTAACAAGCACCGACCTTGCATTCAACATTGAACACAAGTCCAATGTGCTTTTCGAGCGGAAATGCAGGGAAGCTTTTCACCTCACGCAGTTCCATTTGGGAGCATGGAATGCTGAAAACGGTATCATACTGCAAAGTGCCGCGCGTAATTTTCTCCAATTCAAAGCAGAATGTTTCCACTGAAACTTGACGTGCCTTTTCAACTTGATGTTTTCATTGTTTTATAAGTATCATTTCAAACATTACATTCATTTCTTATATTTAGGTGTAGTGTGTTAGGTAACACTATCATCCTTATTTGGTAAAAATAATTTGAGCTTTTTTTGACATTTTGTTTCCAACGTATTTCATTTCATTTGCCGTAGCAGTTTAGAATGATATATTATCATGTGAGCTTCTTTCACCTGATAATAAAAAAACGATTTCAATTAACTGAACCTAACTTAATCTAGCTAAAAAACGCATTTATAGTGGCCATGGAAGATTGCAATGTTTTTTGTCTTTAATTTTCAATGATTTTATACGACATTTGTTCCAATATTTCAACATTGAATATTCTATGTACCGTCGATGGGGGTGACAATGGATCTGGGGGGTGAGATTGGGTAAAAACGGAAAAATATGATTTATGAAATATTTTAGCTAATAACGCTGATATAACCAAAATTTATAATTCATATGTTAGGGAACATATTATTACACATAATTAATCACAACATACATTTTAAGAAATAGCAGTTTTTGTTTAATAAATCAACAAACTTGTATGTTGAAACTAGACAAAATTTTCAACATTAAATTTCTCCTGTGCAAAGTATAACGCATGTACTTTTTTCTCTTTTGTTATATTAGTAAAAGGTTGAAAGTTTTTTCAATACACTTCACACGTATTTTCCGGAATATATTTGATTTTTCCTCAAAAATTTCATATTTTTAGGTACGGTGTCTAAAACATTAAAACTGGGGGTGAGATTGGGTCAAGGAAGAACGATGGTGAACGAAACCATAAGTCTACTTTTTTGTCGTTTCACGGTGCCATGTGTACACTTTCTTCATTAAGATGTGTTTATTCTTTCTAAATACAGCATCGCTAACAAGTCTAGTTGAGGATTCCGTGCATTGAATAACAATGCAACGCATTTTGACACTTTTCAAACCAGCATCGTAAAATTTTATCAAATGGATTGTTTTTTTTTAATTCAATGGTTTATCAGTTTTTTCATATTACAGAAACATCTCACGGAACTACAAATGAGTTGGATCGCTGAAATACCGGGATTATGACGTCAACATCTGCCTAAAATGTATTGATCGTGGAAGGTCGTACCGAAATTTAACTACTTGCGAAAGTTTAAAATAATCACTGTTTCTGTAAACTTTTGGGGAAACGTGGCTTCATGGCAATGGGAATGAGACTTTGAAGACAATTTGAGCGAAAAAAAAACAAGAAAATTTGTGTAAATTTGACGATAAATGCTGGGTTTGCATATTTGTTCTCATAGCTGTTCAATGTTTTGCTATAATTGTTCTTCAAAGTGAGTTTATCATACTTGTGAAACACTTAGATGTCTTTTCTTTTTGTTTGCACCGTATTTCATCAATATTTTTCAGTTGTGAATGATTTTGTAATCATATTCTATAAAACAAGTTATTTCAATTACAGTGACCTAATATCGCCCCCTCTATGGGGTGGGATTGGGCCATTTTTCTTTCATTTATAGCGCCGCAGTGAATAAATATTTTTCTATATATTTTTTGGTCAGTTGTTAGAGTACCATTAAAGTACACACTCACCAAATTTGAAGTTTATTGGAGTTTAATTGAGAAAGTTATTCAATAAATAAATCGTACATATCCTTTTTTGACCATTCTCAAAAATAACATCTCTAAAAACTTTTGAGAATTCCTTGAGGAATAGTTCCACGAATTCCTTCATATTTTTTCCAAAGTGATTTTAGAAATTATGCATACATTAGATCTGTATGGAGTCAACGGATTCCAGTCTTAAGATTTCGTTTAACAATTCCATCAGAAAATTCCCCTCGAAATTCACCAAGAAACGGTTCATACATTCTTTCAGATATTTTCCCAGTAGCTCCACCAGGGATTATGTAACACTTCGTCTTCATTATGTCTAGGAAATGTTTTCCGGTAATTCTGGATTCGAAAAATTTCGAATTCAAGGGTTTTGGAATTGTCTCATACTTTCTTAAAAATATGTCTTTGACTTCTACTGAGCATTTGATTACGAATCTCAAGAATTTTAAGTGGATTCTACTATGAAATCATCAAGCAATTCTGCCTACGATACTTCCATATTTTCGGAGTTCCAGCAGGAATTTGTCTTGATTGCTTCGTAAATTATTCCAGCAATTTTTCATGAACTTTTTCAGCGGGATATTTTAAAAGTAATCAGGTAATTATTCGTAAGAATTATTCCAAAAAATTATGCTGGTTTTCGTTAAAGAAAAAACAATCCTCTCAGAATATCTCCTGCAATTTTATTATGAATTTCTGCAAGAGTTTATCCATTTATTTATCCAAGAATCACGTACGACTTGATTTTTTTTTCAAGCATTTTATGAGGGATTCCACGGAAGCATGCAAGTCGATTCTGATCGACCATTTCAAAAATATCTGAAACTTTGCACAGTTTTTCAGTTCCATCTAAATCGTCATTTTCCGATATCAAATCTTCAAGTTGAGTCACGACTAACTTTTCAAAAGGGTGTATGTGAAAATGGTTCAAAAATATTCAAAAAGCTGCACAGCAAAAACGGTTCGTTCGATTGTTAGACAACTAAAGAAACAAAGTTAGACAACTAAATAAAGATTCCAAAAATACAAATGAAATTAGTGAAATTTTTTTTTTTTATTGTTAATTTTTTTTAGGACCGCAGTTTGTTGCTGAATTTTTTGTTAATGTTAATGTGGTACCCCATGAGGTTAACAAGTTGTTTTCATGATATTTTATTTAATTATTCATAACTATTATAGCATCTATTAGAAAGTTAGACGCGATCCAGTGTTGTGATCTAAAGTCTTGATAGTGTCATATTTTTTATTGTACGTAACCGAAGAAAAATTCTCTCAATAGTGTTGAAACCTTTTGATAAAAGAAACCTATAAGAAATCTAATATTGAAGACAAAAGCTACAAAAAAAGTTTTCTATACAGGTATACGACTAGTTTACCTGCAAAAAGTTTACCTCGTAGAGAACAAGGCGGGTCTATACCCAGGTGATCTAGTATACATAAAGCAGGTCGGTTTTCTCGGCGCTGGTTTTCTCCACAAAGTTAAAATCTGATTACACCTGGGTATATACCCGCCTTGGTAGAGAATAGACTTTGTTAATCATATTTGGGAGAAAGCGAGTAACTTCAACAACATCAAAAACATGATAGGTACATACCATGAACATACAATATACTACCACTATGGTTATAAAAGATTTAATTGTAAATTTTTTCTTCAGTCAAGCAAACGACACCAAACTAGTCAGTAAAAACTTAAAAGTGATTTTGTTTATTAAAATCTAACGAGCAACATGAGTAGTCGCTTTCTCAACTGTTGCAGGCCGTTTGCAGAAAAAAAAGTGTTCGAAAGAGCTACGAAATCTCACCGAAAGCACCATAGATAAACTGAAAGCGGCTGGTTATGCTCCAATGTCTACATTGAATACAAATTTACGCATTTGTACGTCCTGCCGTTTAAACGTTGACAAACGGGCAATCTGTACATCATCGGTGGATCAGGTTGCAGGAAGTTCGAAAACAACAACAACTGAGGAATTACTAGATGCACCGACAACAACTGAGGAGTTACCAGAAGTACCAAGTGCAGATAGTCTTGCCACGGTACCATCAGCGACATCTGTTCCAACAAATCAATCAGAAGATGAGTGCATCCAGAAGGTCAACATCGAACGCTTCAACGAAGGGATAGCTGGAATAAAAGTGACTCCGATTAAATGGACGAAGATGGGTTACGTCAATTATCCCGAGAAAAAATACCGTTAAATCAACGAAGCTGTACGAAGAAACCTCTTCAAATTAGGACCTGAGGATGTGGAAAATACAGACTACGATGAGGTAATTATGAATATGAAGGAAAGGTTCTCGAATCTAGCCACGACAAGGAAAGAAAAATTATTGATTTTGCCGATGCTGCCAAGCTCGTGGTCTATTCAAGACGCCATTGATGAGTTCAAAACCAATAGAAATACAGCAAAAGAGGCAAAACAATTCAAAAATAACTGTCTTGCAACCAAAAATGCTAGGTCGAGTACTTCATTAACAGATGAGACAAAAGAAAAAATAATTCAATATTTTGAAGACGATGAAGTAAGTAGAGCTATGCCTGGCCAAATAGATTATGTATCTGTAAAAAAAGATGGAAAGCGTCAAGCAATCCAAAAACGATTAATGATGACTACTTTGAAAGAAGCGTATACACGCTTCAAGGAAATTAACGAAAATATTAAGGTAGGTTTTTCCTCATTTGCAAGCCTTCGTCCAAGGCAATGCAAGCTTCTATCCAATTCAGGAACACATAATGTTTGTGTGTGCACAACACACGAAAATATTAACCTAATCTTACATAGTTTGAAAAGAATCAATTTATCAAAGGATATTAAAATGTTAACTGGTAGTATTTTGTGTGAAAATACAACATCAAATTGCTATCTACGATCTTGTTCGGATTGTCCAGATTCTTCATCATTGGAAAATACTTCATTCGCTGAGTTTGAAGAAAATAATATTGATCAGTTATCATTTGAGCAATGGGTGACCGCGGATAGGTGTGACCTAGAAACTATTGTAAAACCTGTAGATGAGTTTGTGTCATTTTTTTGCTTGAAATTAGAAAGTTTGATTCCTCACGACTTTATTAAAACAGAGCAATCCCGCTATTTAAAAAATACGAAAAATACATTACAAGATGGTGAACTTTTAGTCATTTGTGATTTTTCTGAAAACTATAGCTTTGTATTGCAAGATGAAGTGCAGTCCCATCACTGGAACGTACAACAAGCTACAATTCATCCATTTGTTATTTATTTCAATGGAAGTACGCAAATTGAACATTTTAGTTTTATTGTAATTTCCAAAGATTTAAGACACGACTCAGTATCTGTAAATTTTGTTCATTGCCAAAATGATTAACTTTTTACGCGTTGATAAGGATAAAGAAATCAGAAAGATATATTTCATGTCTGATGGAGCAGCATCGCAGTACAAAAACCGTAAGAATTTTTCGAGCCTATGTCAATTTAAATCAAAGTACGGAATTGATGCAGAATGGCATTTCTTTGCTACGTCACATGGCAAAGGTCCTTGTGATGCTATTGGAGGAACCATAAAGCGCATGGCCACAAGAGCAAGTTTAGCCAAAGAACGTGAGCATCCAATTAAAACTGCAAAAGAACTATTTGATTGGGCGAATCGCAGAAAAGAAGAAGATTTAACAAAATTATCATTTTGTTTTACTACTACTGAAGAGTACGAATTAACGGCATCAGAGCTCAGCGAGCAATATAATAACGCGAAAACGATCCAAGGAACCCAAAAATTTCACTGTTTCATTCCATTGTCAGAAAATAAAATTAAAGCAAAACTATACTCGAACTGTACTGATAATGATGCAAAAGTGTTCGATATTGTAAAAAAATTGAATAACAATAAATAAATAAGTATTAATAAAATGTTTTCATGATCTCATAACGCATACCCAAATCCAAAACTTTTAAAGTTTATATATAACATTTAGAAACTCATCGATCATACTCTAAAAAAAATATCCTGGTAAAAACAAATTTTATTTTCGTGTAATCTGTTAATTCATTTTAATTTATACATATATACATATACAGATAATATTTATACATATACATAATATTTATATATATAAAATACATAATACTAATGAATACATGAAAACGACTTGTTTAATTCACGCAAGGCCCTTAACAATAAAATCAGCAACAAACTTGCGGTTCCCGTAATAATTTACACCGAAAAAAAAAATTTTTTTTCTACTAAATGTGAAAATTGTGACATGTTTGAAATGTCATAACTTTTTATTGGTTTATTGGTTTACCATCACCAAATTTTTATGGTAGATAGTTAATATGATGGAGCGTTTTCCCTATAAAAATTACGTTGGTATTCCGATAGGGTTTTGAGATATTTGAGTTTTTGTGTCAAAAATTAATGTTTTTTAATGCAAAAAAATTTTTTTTTACTGTGTGTATTTTTTTTGGAATCTTTATTTAGTTGTCTAACTTTGTTTCTTAAGTTGTCTAACAATCGAATGAACCGTTTTTGCTGTGCAGCTTTTTGAATATTTTTGAACCATTTTCACATACACCCTTTTGCAAAGTTAGTCGTGACTCAACTTGAAGATTTGATATCGGAAAATGACGATTTAGATGGAACTGGAAAACTGTGCAAAGTTTCAGCTCAATAGAAAAAAATGAATTAAAAAATTTACCAAATGTTGGTGCTGTTGCTTGGAATCACTCTTATGTGAATTGAAACCTTTTACTGATTTCTCCAGAAATTTCTTAAGAAAGTTCTCAGTGGATTCTTCCAGTGATTTCTCAAAAACATTCTTAAGGTTCCACCAGATATATTCCACGGAATTTTCTATTACAAACAAAAAATCATTCCAACAAAACCTGATCAGCTTCACGAATTTCCACAATTCTCCCTGCAAACCGCAAATATTCCTACCAGGTATTGGTTCAGGAACTTTTCCAAGGAAAATCATTGGAAGATTTGTTTTATTCTGTGAGTTGACCCATGAATTTTCTTAAAAAAATTTTTAAGAATTCTTTTGAAATTTATTCTAAAATTCTTCTAAAACATTTCAAATGGATTTGCTTCAAGTTCTTTTGAATTACAATAGTTGCCTTCATAATTGTCCCCAGGACTTCCGCAGCAGTTAATGGTTATCTGGACTAATATCGATACATTCGGTCGAAATTCATCACAAAGCCCTAGAAATATTCATGGACCGCTCAACAATAACTTTTTTCCTTTTCCTGAAAAATTTCAGGTATCCTTGTTAAAGTTTCTCTGAGGATTCATCAAAGTATTTTTCCGTAGTTTTCAATAAATTTTTTAAAAGATTAGTGAAGGTGATTATAGAACAAAGAGAACAAAGCCACACCTCAAATTCTCAAGAGCACAAAACTTGAGAACCAAACAGAGCTTCGCGTTGAAAATTTACCCCATTGATCACCACCAGCAAGCAAGTAATTTGATTGATTTTCAACACGTACTGTTGTCAGATTCACCAGTCTTGTGCGCTTGAAAATTCAAAGTTTGGCTTCGTTTTATAATCACTTTAAGTAACTCTAGCTCAACGCTACTCCTGCGGGGGCAGGCGATGAGGGCATGATCAAACATGTTGCGCGTCGTTCGCGTTGAGGTCAAAAAGTGCCGCGGTTCTTTGATAGTGTATGATCCCTTGATCTTGTCGCTTGCTCCTGTGGGGCGAGTGACGAACACTTGTTCGGCGTTTACCGAGTAATATCGCAAATCCGGTTGAGCATATTCTTTCAAATTATATATTTCTCGTTTACCAAAACGAATCCTTTACCTAACCCTTTCCCATATTCAAACTCCTAGTGTCTACTTGTGAAAGTGTCAGCCGAGGATCTGAAAACAAACAATGTCATCTACCGTACCGTTCAATTTGCTTGTTTCTAGTGATTAATGAAAAGTTTGAATATGTTTTCAGTAGTCATTTGAATTTTCCTGTGCATCCGTTGGACATCTATACGAGTAGTTTAGTAAGTATCAATGCTTAACAATTACTTAATAATAAAGTTCTGTCAATTTCTAAGACACTGATGGTACCTGATTTCATGTTAAGCAATGAGCAATTCTCGCTGAAACCAGGCCGCCATCGGCACCCATCGTTAGAATTCCAATTTTATGTCTCTGATCGCTAGCTTTCGATAAAACTTAAGGGTGGTCCTTTTTGTTTTCTCAAATTGGTGGACCCCTCGTACGCCAGCTAGCTAAACAGTTTGCAAAAAAGCCCATTTTTTGATAAATCTTGGGTATTTCTTCACGTGATATGTCTCATATTTCCCTTGGAACACATACCAAACTTAATGGCATCGTATAGAGAAAGGATATAGCTTTCATTTGAAGTTAAAAAAAAATCCGGCGGCCATTTTGAATTTGGCCGCCATCTTGAATTTTGTTAGAAAAATCGTTTTTTCACCATTAGCGCACCGCTCGTTTTGAATTCTGAGATCACCATCAGAAAGCTGAGGAAAAATTGCGTAAGATAGGCTACAGAAACTAGGTGTGCAATGGTATTTACCCTATGAAATGAACGATTTTCTAAAACATGTTCCACGATTTTGACGTATATGGCGAGTGCAATCAATGCAAACATCATTTTTGGTACAACAAAGATACAAGTTTTCAATAGTTGGTGTATTTTTCGAGTCAGATGAAGAATAGGAGTATTATTTTGAGTGAAAAAATCTGGCGGCCATCTTGGATTTTGACGCCATCTTGGTTTTAAGTAGTAGAATGAGTTTTCACCTTGATAACACTCAACATGTTGAATTTTAATGCCACCGTTACACTTACTATTCTTCTTGTTCTTCTTTTTCCTGACGTTACGTCCCTACTAAAATAGAGCCAGCCCATAAGCTTCAAAAATAAATTAACAAGTAGAATTTTTTAACGCTTATTTGCCACCTGAATGATTGTTCTGCATATCTGCGAGTTGAAAAATAGCATTAATTCTTTCATTTATTTGGTCTAAAACCATTGATAGAAATGAACAATCTGTTGAACAGCTAAAATAAGATAAGAAATAAAGAATCTGTTTGTTTTTTAACGGAGATCTTTAATTAATTAAACATGAAGAGCGCTGAGATGGTAAAAAATCATTCTACTGCTAAAAACTAAGATGGCGTCGAAATCCAAGATGGCCACCAGATTTTCCAAACTCAAAATGATTCACCTGAGTTTCGACATAACGTCCACATTAGAACAAAGCCTGCTTCTCACCTTTCAATTTCGCTATTTTTCACATGCATGTTGGGTGTTAGTAAAAACAATACTTTATGATTCAGAAAATCAAGGATTTTTTTTGCTTAAAAGATTTCCATTCTAAATTAATGCACTTTTGGAAATGTTTTACGTTAAAACTACAGATATTACCACAAAACTTACTAATGTCCCAACACACAATTTATAAACTTCATTCGATGACAAAAAAAGCATATGGTAAAAAAAAAAAATTATTTATTTCAATCAATGTTTTTGGACGGTTTTTATTCATTAAATTTATTTATTCATAATAACTGAATTCAAAGATATGTCGAAGAAATATTCTGTTATTAAAAATCGTATTATAAAAGAAAATTCCTATTTCATAACCTGTATTTATAACTAATAAAGCTGAGTATCAGGCTCGGTTCCATTAGGGACGTAACGTCAGGAAAATGAAGAATAAGAAGAAGAAGAGTATACGTAACCTTGTTTTTATTGGTAACCTCTAAATTCGACATATTGAGTGCTATCAAGGTGAAAAATTCATTCTACTAGTCAAAATCAAGATGGCGTCAAAATCCAAGATGGCCGCCAGATTTTATCACTCTAAATAATACTCCTATTCTTCATCTGACTCGAAAAATACACCAACTATTGAAAACTTGTATCTTTGTTGTACAAAAAATGATGTTTGCATTGATTGCACTCGCCATATACGTCAAAAACGTGGAACATGTTTTAGAAAATCGTTCATTTCATAGGGTAAATACCATTGCACACCTAGTTTCTGTAGCCTATCTTTCGCAATTTTTCCTCAGCTTTCTGATGGTGATCTCAGAATTCAAAACGAGCGGTGCGCTAATGGTGAAAAAACGATTTTTCTAATAAAATTCAAGATGGCGGCCAAATTCAAAATGGCCGCCGGATTTTTTTTAACTTCAAATGAAAGCTATATCCTTTCTCTATACGATGCCATTAAGTTTGGTATGTGTTCCAAGGGAAATATGAGACATATCACGTGAAGAAATACCCAAGATTTATCAAAAAATGGGCTTTTTTGCAAACTGTTTAGCTAGCTGGCGTACGAGGGGTCCACCAATTTGAGAAAACAAAAAGGACCACCCTTAAGTTTTATCGGAAGCTTGCGATCAGTGACATAAAATTGGAATTCTAACGATGGGTGCCGATGGCGGCCTGGTTTCAGCGAGAATTGCTCAATGTCTTGCGCGACATTTCTTTAACCCGTAAAGTGCCTGGACGAACCTAAAATTTTCAAAATGCTCGTTCTCAGTAATGCTCCAACCGATTTTCGAGATTTTTGGCTTTTAGTGAAGGGGAATAGTTGTACTAACTTTCTGCGTTGGTGCCGCCCCGCCAAAATCCTCCCCGTTTTTGGGAGATGCAAATATGTCTGTGTTTTTTTACGTTTTTCACGCTGAGATGACCAAATAGCTCTGGTTCTTAAATGGATTCGTCGCCCAGTTACCTAAACCTTATCAGAGAGGTGCCGTTCAGTGAGGGGATGGTTACACACATCTCGGGAATAACTTGGCTCCGATGGTAAGTGACCTGGTTCTCCGGAAAATCCGGAATATTCGTGAGGATGGTCAATTCGTGAAAGTCGTCCTAAACAGCTGCGGTTTTTTGCCAAATCATCAGATTTCATTATCAAAGAACGTAATAGATGATCAGAATTGCTTATCGACATGAGTGGCCACTATAACGGCCTCCGGAAGATCCGGAACATCCGTAAAAATGGTCATTTCGTGTAAACTATCCTAGACCATCCTGTTCGGCAACTTTCCCATAAGATCTGCTGGTGAATCTCTTCGGCAGCTCCAAATCAGTTGCATTTTGAGGTGTGTTCATTTGAATTGATGACATCTCTGGCGTTATTGTTTGTTCAGTCTCGGAAATCTCGTCAGTTGGAAGTGGACAGAACAAAGAATCATCTGAATGTTTTCATTGACGTGGTTTGATAGAATAATACTGTGAATTTGGCGTTTGAAATTTGGTTGCCGATAATAGTCGAATGGTGCCGAAGCCGTAAGTCTCCCTATATAGTGGTCACCAGAGAGGCCTCCGGAAGATCCGAAACATCCGTTGATATGTTCATTTCGTGAAAATCATCCTTGACCAGCGCCACGGATGGATGATTTAGATTATTTATGGAAAAAAGAGGCCATTATAATGATATCCGGAAGATGCGGAACATCCGTTAAAAAAGATCATGTCGTGGAAACCATCCTAGACCATCACGGTTTTTTTCAATGATATAATCATTTATTATTGTATAACCTAACGGATGATTTATATTATTCATGGATATTAGTGACCACTGTAGGGGCATCCGAAAGATCCGGAAAATCCGTAAAAAGGGTCATTGCGTGAAAATCATCCTAGACCATCAAGATTTTTTCCAATGATATCAGAATATAATGGATGATATAGATTGTTCATGGACATATGTGACCACTATAACGGCCTCCGGAAGATCCAAAACATCCGCAAAAATGGTAATTTCTTGATAATAATATTAGATCACCTCGATTTTTTTCCAATGATATCAGAATTTATAATTATAGAACGTAACGGATGATTTCGGTTGTTGATGGAAATAAGTGGCCACTAAAATGGGCTCCGGAAGATTCGGAACATTCGTAAAAATAGTCAATTCTTGAAAATCATCCTAAACTACTGCGATTTTTTCCAATGATATCAACATTTATAATTCTAGAACATAACGGATGGTTTCGATTGTTCCTGGACATTAGTGGACATTATAATGGCCTCCAGAAGATCCGGAACATTCGAAATAATGGTTATCTCGTGAAAATCATTCTAGACCAAAGCGTATTTCCAATAATATCAGAATTCCAAATACCGTTAAGTCACCAGTCACCGTGCGGCCTCCATTCACCGTGCACATATACAAATTCCTACAGAATATTCATACATTTTTCACAAATTATTCTTTTGGCGGCAAAACAAGATAAACTGATGGAATGAAGTAATCTTTGTCACAAAGCATTTTGAAAAACCTAGTTTATGTAGTCAAAATCATGAGAATTCTGCTTGATAATGAGATATTTCAACACTCTTAGTAGAAATGCCAAAAATTCACATTATTCATTTTAACGATAGAGTATGAAATTTTTGAAAATTTCAACAAGTTTTCACTGTGGATACTATTAGTAAGATGTATTTCATCGTATGAGCCATGAGATTTTATGCAAATTAGATTTTTTTTTATTGTATTTCAGTCGAAACCCAAATGCACGGTGAATGGATACTGTTCAATATACATGGTTCCTATTATCGTGCATTAGTGTAAAAGGCATTAAATTATTCGGTAATATTAGATTTATTGTTATGTCGTCATCAAACTACTTCATAATTATTTTTTGAGTGAAAATGGAATGGTTTGGAAAATACAGTCAAACCTCCTATAACGATTTTAATGAAAATATAAATATTTAGCCAATTTTTAAACTTTTTATGGTTTTTATTGTATATGAAGATTTTAATACTCTAAAAATGAGTCCGCACACTACTAGCAACATACTCGCTCCATCAACAACGTTTCTTCAAGATACAAAATTAAATCATAACGAAAACTATACGCACGGTGAATGGTGCACTAGTGTGCACGGTAAATGGTGACATAGAACAGTATGAGGCGACCTTAACATGACAATTTGAAACATAATTTTTGAGTAATTTTTGTTATACATCATTAGTTTTAGATTTTTCCCTGCATTATTATATAATTGTACGCTACGTAGTGGTATTCTAGTACGCTTCAAATGATTTGGAAAAGTTATATAATTTTTTGAAGTGCAAATTTTTCTTAAATGTACGGTGAATGGTAGCTTGACGGTAATCCATTTTGTCTTTTAATTATGAATTCTGATATCATTGGATAGAATCATGGTGGCTTAGAATGATTTTCACGAAATGACCATTTTCACGGATGTTCCGGATCTTCCGGAGGCCATTTTGGTGACTACTTATGTCCATGACAAATATATATCATTCGTTATGTCTTATAATTGGAAAAAAAAACGCGTTGGTCTAGGATGATTTTCACGAGATTATCATTTTCACGAATGTTCCGGATCTTCTAGCTGACCGTTTTTCACGGATGTTCCGGATCTTCCGGATACCTTTATTGTAGCCACTAATGTCCATGAATAATCCAAATCATAATTAAAAAATAATAATTTTGTGAATTTTAAGCAGCACGCAATTCGGACATCGACGGAAAATTGTGGCAGGCATTTGAAAATTGCACGCGTTAGCCAACAGCTGAAGCAAATATGACCATCTGTCAACCAATCCTGGCCCTTCCAAATGTATTTCAGTTGAATCCACTAGAAATTTACATGAATCTGCCACAAAACAAACCCAGCCACGCTCAACAATCACGCGACTGAGAGAACGCTCGGCATTGTTGACTGCTCTTTCAATCACTTCTCGATGAAACCGCCAACCGTCGAAGTGATTCTTTGATACACTCATTTTACGCAGAACGTGTTCAACTTTTGTCAGTCACTTACTAAGTGGTAAGACAGCCGAGAGAGCTCGGGCGTGTAGCTATCGCTCCAGAGGTCCCTAATTCGAATCCCGTTTAGAACTTTTTTTTATATACAGTGCTGTTCTGAATAATAGCAGCGCATGTCGATTTTCATACAAAATGCTCAACTTTGACATGCTGTAGTTTTGTTCCCTTTCAAGCAATCGAGCTGAAATTTTCTCCACAGAACTACAAATATGATCAATTTTGTAACTACAAAATTTCAGTTTTTTTTTGAGTCCCTGCCGAAAAGTGAGACACTAGGTGAAATTTTCAAAAAATAGCAGTTTTTCATTTTAAAATTTTTCTTCTACAAATATTTTAAACATTTTCGGTATAGGTATAGGTTTAATAAGTAGGAGGAGATTGTTCCAATGGTAAGTGGTATACAATTTAAAACTATAATGTCAAGCAGAAATTCAAATTTTTAAAACTGCTATTTTTTCGAACAATTTCACCTAGTATCTCACTTTCCGGCAGGGGCTTAGAAAATTTTGAAATTTTGTGTTTACAAAATTGGGCATATTTGTAGTTCTGTGGAGAAAATTCCAACTCGATTGCTTGAAAGGGAACAAAACTACAGCATGTCAAAGTTGAGCATTTTGTATGAAAATCGACATGCGCTGCTATTATTCAGAACAGCACTGTATATCCATCAAGTTTGGTAGCTAATTATAGCTCATTTTTAAACCAGCAGCAATGTAATTTTAAGATCGCACATAAATATCTATCATATATAATGGAGTCCTGTTTTTACATACGACTCGCTATAATTTTGCAGGTTATGTTCGTACTGTGTAATATCATTGGAAAAAATCGTGATGTTCTAGGATGATTTTCACGAAACAACCATTTTTACGGATGTTCCGGATCTTCTGGAGGCCATTATAGTGGCCACTTATGTCTATTAACAGTCCAAATCATCCATTATAATCTATAATTATCTATTCTGATATCATTGGAAAAAAATCCGGTGGTCTAGGATGTTTTTCAAGAAATGACCATTTTTACGGATGTTCCGAAACTTCCGGAGGTCATTGTAGTTGCCACCTATGTCCATGAACAGTCCAAATCATCCATTGTATTCCATAATTATCAATTCTGATAACATTGGAAAAAATCCCTGTGGTCTAGGATAGTTCCCACGAAATGACCATTTTTACGAATGTTCCGGATCATCTGGAGGCCATTATAGTGGTCACATATGTCCATGAATAGTCCAAATCGCCAATTATATTCCATAATTATCAATTCTGATATCATTGGAAAAAATCTCGGTGGTCTAGGATGGTTTTCACGAAATGACCATGTTTACGGATGTTCCGGATCTTCCGGAGGTCATTATAGTTGCCACCGATGTCCATGAACGGTCCAAATCATCCATTATATTCCATAATTATCAATTCTGGTAACATTGGAAAAAATCCCTGTGGTCTAGGATAGTTCCCACGAAAAAAACATTTTTACGGATGTTCCGGATCTTCCACAGGCCATTATAGTGGCCACCTATGTCCATGAACAGTCCAAATCAGCCATTTTATTCCATAATTATCAATTCTGATAACATTGGAAAAAATCCCGGTGGTCTAGGATGGTTTTCACGAAATGGCCATTTTCACGGATGTTCCAGATCTTCCGGAGGCCATTATAGTGGCAACCAATATCCATGAACAGTCCAAATCGCCAATTATATTCCATAATTATCAATTCTGATATCATTGGAAAAAATCCCGGTGGTCTAGGATGGTTTTCATGAAATGACCATTTTTACGGATGTTCCGGATCTTCCGGAGGCCGTTATAGTGGCCACTTATGTCGATAAGCAATTCTGATCATCTATTACGTTCTTTGATAATGAAATCTGATGATTTGGCAAAAAACCGCAGCTGTTTAGGACGACTCTCACGAATTGACCATCTTCACGAATATTCCGGATTTTCCGGAGAACCAGGTTACTTACCATCGGAGCCAAGTTATTCCCGAGATGTGTGTAACCATCCCCTTACTGAACGGCACCTCTCTGATAAGATTTAGGTAACTGGGCGACGAATCCAATTAAGAACCAGAGCTATTTGGTCAGCTCAGCGTGAAAAACGGGAAAAAACACAGACATATTTGCATCTCCAAAAAACGGGGAGGGTTTTGGCGGGGCGGCACCAACGCAGAAAGTTAGTACAACTATTCCCCTTCACTAAAAGCCAAAAATCTGGAAAATCAGTTGGAGCATTACTGAGAACGAGCATTTTGAAAATTTTAGGTTCGTCCCGGCACATTGCGGGTTAATTTTTCATGAAACGTAACAAAATTGGTCGTTACAGGTGGAAATTGCTGGAAAGCAGCATAAATTAACTAATAATATTTTCTGATTTATCGGCAAATTGAAACACCATTTGCTAGAAATTCAGCATAACAACTGTCACTTTGATGAGAATCCACTTTGCTGATCGATCAGCAAAAAATATTTTGCTGGAAGGATTGCTGGATTATCAGCACAAAAAAACAGCAAAACTTAGCTTGTCTACGGCAATACAAATTTGGCGTGTATTACCATAATGATAGGTTGAAGAACTATCTCATATATGAAAAATATTTATTTATTTATTTATTTATTTTAACTAAAATTTTGAAAGAGGGAAAAACCCCTTTGAGTGATCACTTAATTATATCTTCTCAAAAAGGCACAAAACCTCTTCATCTTTTTTGAAACGTTATAATAAATATCTTATAAACTAAAGGCTCACTCGGATAGAACCATAACAGAGCCAGATTCTTGATATTCTGACATATGAAAAGTAACACTAACTAAAAACTAACTGAAAATCGAATCTCCTATGGGCCCATTCACAAATTTCATAACGCTAAAGGGGGTGGGTGGGTGTTCTCGTAATGTTACAGTTCATACAAAAATAGTAGAATATTCATACAAAAAGCGTAACGAGGGGGTGGGTGGGAGTCCAAAATGGCCTTTTTCGAGAATAGAGTTCTGTGAGTTCAGCTTTTCGGTGGTGATTTGAAGGTTGCACATATACAATTTAAGTTAATATGGAAATTACTGTTTTGAAATTTTGAAAAATGTTCCACAAAGCATGTCGATATACATTTTCATTTTGTTCACGATGCTATTGAAAATGGTTCAGTGGTAATCAATTACGTGAATACTAAGGACCAAGCCGCAGACGGATTTACTAAGCCTCTTGTACAATCCGGAGTCTCTACCATGAAAAGGATCATCGGAATCAGGGATTAGGGAGGAGTGTTAGCATCAAGTAATCCTTGCGACCTTAGTAATCGAAGTTTGTTAGTTGTAATAATCAATAAAACTTTTCATTCGCTTTCCAACGTTAAACCCTATCAGACGTGTTTTACTTACGATATTTATCAAGGATCCATTCCACGGAAAAATTAAAACGAAAGATTTACATTTTTATGTAAAAGCGTAGTTAGAACTATCGATAAATTGTTCTAATGTGTATTAGTTTTTGCATAAATGTTTGGGATCCATATTTGATCCATAGTGGTGCAAAATATCGAGTCATGTGAAAACTTATTGAAAGGCTTGCAAATTGGTTTAATTATTTCATCGAAATATGCTCACCGTAATCCGGGGTAACATTGATTTTTGCAAAAAATGAGTTTACCTTATGCATAAATTAGTCAATTTTTCGAAACAAATGCTTAAGGATGACACTACCGAAGATTCATGTCTCACATAAGTTCTGCAAGCGATATGAGCAAGGAAAATGCGGTTCTCATTAAAAATGGTATCGCAAAAAACGATTCCGCTGTCAAAACTTTTGTAAGTATGTTCAATTAGGCATCCTTCACCAAAATACTGTTAAGAATGTAGAATTCCCTTAGGAAATTGCCTACCTTTAGGCGTAATCCGCTGTTCGAGGTGTTTTCAATTTTAAAATAACACAAAAAGTAAATGAGATGTAAGCGTTTGGACATCATATTCGCCTTCAGAGGCCATGATTTAGGTAAGTAACGACATTTTCAATATTACCGAACGTTGTTTACATGGATGATGGGGTAACATTCCATATCAGCTAAATGAACAAATCACATAAAACATTTTTGTAAACATGCTTAAATCTTTCAAAAAACAAAATACATTATATCGTCACAAGCCATAGGTGGCAGTACTTGTTTTAAAAATATAAAACTCAGAACATTTGAATTTTTGAATAAAATTTTTAAGAAATATCCTAAAAACTGATCAATGTTACTCCGGATTACGGTAATTACAATGACAGGTAAATCGAAATTTCAAGTTTTATGATGATTTTGCGAAAAACTAATTATTTTGGGAATACATATTACAATTCACCCTATATTGAACAAATATCTGAATACAGTTTATTGTGTATTTTTAAGAAAAGATCACTTCATGGCTGTTACGCATTCTGCAAACGCGCCTCCGTTTCAACAAGATATCATGACACTGCCAAGCGATAATGTAAAAGTAGCAAGGAATTGCAGAAACGGGACAAACACATCAAGGTGTTAAATTGATATGAAAAAAAAAACTTTGTATTAATAGGTAGAAGAGGGAGTGTTTATAATCTGTTGTTCATAAAACCTAAGCAAGTCAATCTACTGCCAAGTTGATCATCAAAATTAATCCTTCTCTAAAACTATTTATTGAAGTGGTCTATCCAGTAGTGTGCAACTGTGTGAGCTAGTGTCCTAGAGGTAAAATGAATTTAAAAAGATCATCATATTTGGTAGTACGAATCGAAACTTATATGTATTTACCACAGTTGGATACACTAATCGCCAGGTAAATAGGAGTCGAATGGATCCTGCCACTATTGGAGGATCTAAAAAACTACCGTACGAGACTGTTTTCCGGAATTGACGGATCCGGGTAGAACACTAAACGTAAGTAAACTTAGATGAAGTGATCGTTCAGTTTGATTAGACTAAAACATGAATTCTAATTCTGTTTCTAACTTGTTCTCGAATTCAATAGGGAAAATTTAACGTTAAGTCAATGAAGGAATTGTTAATCAATCTGCTTGCTGGCGACTTGTTTAAGCTTGCGGAAATCTGATTACTGTCTTGTTGCCGTTTGGGAACAATGGCGATATTTATTTCGTAAAATATCAATATTATGTGTTTGAATCAACTTTTTCCCCACACTAGTTTTGAACTCATTCCTTACCGCTTGAGCAGAAGTTCGTTTAAGACAATCAATTCCATTTTTTTAATAAATAATTTGGCATATTCAGCCAAATTGTAGCCAATATGTTGAATGATTTAGATGCGGTTTTCACTGAATGGAATTCAAAGGCTTCTTATTTCATACGCTGGCACAAGTGGACCAATTTGTGGGTATGGCCGGAGTTATTCCGGTGAACAGATTTATTATAGTAAATGGAGTTCAAATCCCTCTAACTTAACAAAAAACGGAAACTATGTACCTCAGCTCTGTGGGCCACTTTTCCGGATATGTCCTTTGTTGCGGTTGTTACGGATCTTCCGGAGGTCCAATAAATGGTCATTTGAGGTCATACAGAGTCAACGATGGTATATTTTCTTGAAGCTCATCACTGCAAATCGTTTGAAAAAAAAAAACAATCCCAGCTCTCTCAGTCAACTTTCAAGATACGCCCACTTTTACGGATGTTTCGGATCAACCGCAAGACCATAAGGTGGACTTGACCGCAATCGGTTGCTCCAAGATATTACAATATTAGCCGAGGATACATAATTTCCATTTCCTGTTAAATTAGAGGGACTAAAACACCATTTTCTATGGTTAATCGGTTCAGAAAAGAGAGTAGATTGATTTTTCACCCGATCTGACCTAGGAAGATACAGGATCTCTGACCATTGGAAATAAATTGGTCCACTTGTATCAGCATATGAAACTAGAAGCCTTTGGATTGCATTCAGTGAAAACCGCATCTAAATCAGTTAAATTGAATGTTCGCAATAACAATTTGAAAAAAAAAATCGTCACCCGGTCGGATACGAGTGAAGGTCGAAATATGCGTGTCTGTGGCCGGATGCCAGTGGAAGTAAATAATACAGTATTCGATACGGGTTTTCCTTTTTTTTGTGAATTTGATGTTTTTCAGAAATAAACAAAGATGTGTCCCATAACGTAACTAATCCATTTGGATGAACTACGGATTCAATCTTCGAATACATTCAACAAATTTTAGTCGGCGATAGTTTTCTTTTTTTTAACAGCCAGGAGAGAAGATCACCCATGATAAATAGAAATTATTATGATGCTTGATGTGTCCGAAAATTACACAAGATAATAAATAGTACGTAGACAGAACTTCCAGAAAATGTTTTCAAGGATTTCTCAATATTTTAATCATAATAAGACGCTTATTCACCTAAACATCATGTGTCTTTATATTCACTTATATCGTTTCCCTGTATTCGTGGGATTCATCCATTACTTACCGACTATACAAATAGATTTTACCATTAATTGCAATTCGTTGACCATGTTGTGGTAGTATTTTAATTTAGATTTCTTCAACGTCTGGATTCTACGTATCATACACATTACCTTAGAAGTAAATGAATTTCATGGCACCTTAAAACCTAAACACTAATTGGAATTCTTATCACCCTTTCTAACCCGCAGTTGGGCTCCTTTGTACATACCTATCACCACTGTTCGATCATTACAGCGCCGAAAAATTACCCCTAGACACGGTTTTCGTTCGAATGTTTCCGTTTTCCGATAATAACAATAAAAAGATTCGTGATAACCTTTCATCACTTGGCGAAATTCGCGCTCCGATGATGGATGTTTCGACCATTGTGTTTATTGTGGTGGGGCTGTTCCGAAGCGAAAAACGACCGGTCGTCGTAGTCTATTCATCTATGGGTAAGCGTTCAAGCAAAAAATCGGGTATGACGAGTTCGGGCTCGGCATCTTTTATTTCTGTGTTGACCGTATCGTTTTCGATGGTGCGTGGTTGAATGTAAGACGCTTTTTGAAGTGTTGAACAAAGCGGTATTGTTTCGAATTAACGAACGGCGAGAGCGGGCATCGGTCGGTTAGTTGTTTAATTGATCGTTATTATACGATACGGGGTTTATTTCCAGCTCGATTGGATTTCGTAAAATAGGATTAGTCAATTTTTTATCTGACCCGTGGCAAAAAAATTACATAATGATGCGTTAGTCTGAAGCTTGTAATCTGATTAGGAGGTTAGGCTCATTTAAGAATGCTGCAGCCCCTCCAAAATATAAGTGAATCGATTTTGAAACATTTTCAATTTGGTTTTGGCTTATGCAGGTACAATTAACTAAAACGTAATTTGCTAAGCTGATTCGACGGTTTACACTTTTTTTTTGGCTCCTTTTCTGAGGGTGAGAGTGACTATTATTATTATCTTCATTATCGAGACTTTCAGCCGTTGGCTGGTTCGTCTTCTTAAAGGATTAGAGTAAATGAATCCTCAGAAAAGGAATAAATTAAAGGCCAGACACGCCGAATCAGATTAAAAAAATAACGTTAAAGCCAGATTAGCTGTTAGATCTAACAACTGGTCGCAGTGGGAAGAGTTCCCAATATGAAAAAATAAACGTTTCAGCTGGTCGTGAAAATGCATAAGCGGAATACTACTTAAAAGTCAAACTGACCGGCATTTTCAATTTTCAAATGATGAGGCTTCCGGTGTTGTAAGATTATGGAAAAAATCCTGAAGGAGTGCTGAACACTTTGGAGTGTTTCCTATTGACATTTATGGAACAAGTGTAGGCAGAGTTGCTAGGGATAACCTTTATTTATTTGAGGTCAACATTAAATAATATGTATGCTACTTCTTCTGAAGGAATTTTGTTTTTAGATTCCTTAATAAGATATATTGGGGCCCATATAGCCGTAGCAGAAAACACGCGACTCTGAAGCATGACCATATTGAAAGTACTCTGAGATCGAGGACTTTTTCGTTATGAGTAATTCTCGCTGAAATCAGATCGCCATCGGCACATACCGTAAGAATATCAATTTTATGTTACTGTTTACTAATATATGCTAAAACAAAAGGAAGTTTTTTTTTAAAGACCCCTCGTACGACAGCTAGTTAAACAGTTAGCAGAAAGGGTAGTTTAAGTAATCCGAACCATCTATATGTGGTTGAATAGGTATTCAGGTATAGAATGGTAGATAAAAAATACCAAATCATATTCGCATTCATACCCGGTTTCGGAAACTAGGAACATCAGAAAATAAAGTTTTCATCGTAGTTTTGTCGCCCCAACCTCTTTTTACGACCGTTATCAAGGGGTCGTAAAAAATCAGGGTTATAATTATGTTTTTGAAAAACGTCTAGATGAGGAAATACTGATTCGAGATGTTCGGAAAAGTTGAAGCATGGGTTGAGAACTTTCCAAAATGGCCGTTAAAATTTTCATATTTTGGTAACAGATGGCAACACTGCTCGATTGTTATCAAAAGAGCCAATTTTATGGGGGTGTGATATGCAAATATCAAAAAATTTCAAAGAAAGCGATACCGAATGTTCACCAAAGTTGAAGAAAGTGTTGCCATCAAAACCATAAAACTTGAGCGGAATAGCAAAATACAATGCTTGGCAACATAGCAATACTCTTCAACTGTAATCCAGTTCTTCAAGAAGGGTTCAAAATTTTGTCGTAGCTGGCAACACTGCTTAAGTGAAATTGCGCCACCAGGCAGTACAACTGTGTATGCAACTTTCGTTTTGCGGATATCTCCAGTTTTGCGTCTGGTATTTCTACAGTTTTACCTAATTAATTTTCCTAAGATTCCATCAGGAATTTCTTCGCAAAGTCCTGAAATAGTTCATTCAGATATTTCTTTAAGACTTCCTCCTGGGATTTTTTCATATAGCCTCCATAAGTTCCTACAGTAATTTCTTTAGGATTTTTCCAAGAGAGGATTATTCTAGTTATACTTTTTGAATCCTTTAGAATTTTCTCTAAAAATGGAGAAATACCCAGGAACTTCATACTTGGATTCACTCAGGGGTGTTTCCTATAATTCCTCAAGGAATTCATAATGAAATATTTTAAGTTTATAATAAAAGGAGTTCTTCAACACATTATTCCTGATATGTTTTCAGATTAATTTTAAATGTTTTCTCATAGATTTTCCCAGAAGTTTTTCTAATATCTGTTCAAAGATATTTCTTAAAATCGTCCAAACTTTTTAAAACAAAATTTCCTTAGACTCCTTCATCAATTCCTTTAGGATTTCGAACAAGAGTTTTTCCAGAAACTCGTCCTGTTATTCCTGATGGGATATCTATTGTTATTCTTTCTGGAATTCCATCAGTTACTTTTCCAGAGATTTCTTTAAAAATCCCGCCTGGTGTTCCTTCAAAGAAACTGAGTAGAAATTTATGGAGGAATTTCGGAAATCCCTGAAAAACTTCAACATCGAATCCTAGGAGGAATTCTTCAATGTGTTTTCAGTAAAAATCTAAAGAGAGGAAATTTTTTAAGGAATTCTTTTAAAAACTCTTCCTATATATAAATAAAATTCCAGGAGTGTTATATGTAGGAATTCTTGAGGCAGGAGGAGGTTGTACATGGAAGTGCCCATGCAAGAATCCATGGATGTTCAAATGTATAATTTCTTGAGAAATCATGTGAGGAGACGATTAGAGGATTGTTTGGAGATTTTTGAGGAAAGAATTTTTGGAAAAAATACCTGCAGAAATCTTTTAAGAATTTAAGAAAAATCGTTGGATAGTTGGATGGAAAACATCGAAAGTAATCATTGCATCAAAATCCTTTCATTCTTTGGATGGAAAATATAAAAAAGTAGAGTTACCCCTTGAATAAATTGCTGAAAAAAACCTACGGTTTGAAAAGTCTGAAAGCTAAAACCTTCTAGTGATCTGTTTATGCATGCTAAAGGTTTGATATCTTCAACAAAGTATTTTAGAATGCATTGTACAGTCAAACCTCCATGATTCGATATCTGAAGGGACCATCGACTCATAGAAATATCGAGTCAATTGTGTTTATTATATAGTTCCATGAGTCGATATCGATAGACTATATCATGGAACATCGACTCATGGAGGTCTCAATGTTAAACATTTTGTTCGCATTGCTTTTGATCTAGACAACTTGCTAGCGATCTTGATCAGTTTTATCTCTTTAAATGCATGTCTTAGTTGGGATTTTTTTCCGTACGAGTTTGGGTCGAAAGGTCTCAGATTTTCATGAAACTTTTTCCACAGACAGGGCTCATCAATATATGAATAAAAAAAAAATGAGAAATATTCAGGGTCGCCTATTTTCCCAGAAAACTCAGTTGGATTTTTTTTTTGTTTTCCCCTGACACTACTTACTTTGAAAAATCTAAACTCAAGAACGAAGCATCATAGAAACAAAGTTTTTTTATGAAAATGAAAGCAAATTTTCTCAGGAATAAAAAAAAATAACTGGAAAAAGTTTTCCACAAAATTTTCCACTGTTGAGAAAATTCGTAAAGAAAAGCCGGAAAAACTATGCTCCAACTCGTGAAAAATATTCAAAAAAATATTTTTGAGAAGGTAATTTCATAAGCTTCAATCGCTGAAATTTTTGAAATGGTATTTTTTCGTTTTTGAGTTATGGCCAATTTTGTTAACAATGTGCAAATGTGCCATTTTGAACCTTTTCTTTGAAAAATCATAGCTCAAGAAAGAAGCATCGTAGAAACAAAGTTTTTTTATATGAAAATGAAAGCAAATTTTCTAAGGAATAGAAAAAAAATGTTAACTGGAAACAGTTTTCCGCAAAATTTTCCACCGTTGAGAAAATTCGTAAAGAAAATCCGAAAAAACTATGTTCCAACTCGTGTAATATTTTCAAAGAAATATTTTTGAGAACAGAATTTTATAAATTTCAATCACTGAAATTTTTAAGATGTACTTTTTAATTCCTGCGTGTGGTCATAGTTTTGTGAAAAATGCCCAGATTTCTCGTACAAGTATTTTCGTTCGAAAATCATAAGCGATCACAGATAAAAGCGTCACAGGAATTTTTTTTGACAAATCGGAATCAAATTTTCTCATAACTTTGAGATTTTTTTGAAATGGAATAAGTTTCCCAGGACATTTCTCACCGTTAAGGAAAATAAATAATGATAACCCGATTAGCTATTCCAGCTTACAAACAAAGTATATTTGAAAAGAGCGATCAATAAGATCCAATCTTTAACATTTTTTAAATACGCTCATGTTTCGCTCCTAAAACATGATCAAATATTGCCAAGATGAGCTGTTTACAAATTTATACATATGTAAGTTTATAAAAATTATTTTCAAATTTTTAAGTTTATGAACAAAACTAGTTAAGAACGAAACAGCATATAAACAAAGATTTCTTCAATCATAATCTGTTGAAAATGCTGAAGTTGGCGATTTCAGCCAACTTGTATGCAAGTTTTTCAACTTGTATGGCAATTTTTTTTTGCTTAATTTCCCACAAAATTCAGACTTCATGTATTAAACAATACTTTTCAACAAAGTTTATAATACTTCCGCTGGTAAAATGTTATTTTTTGATGGTTCTGAAATATTATGCCATATAAAAGAAACGAAGAATTTTATATGGAGACTGCAAGCATGTTGAAAAATCGACTTAAACTAAATGTAATCGTGAAATTTACAATCAAACTGTATCTAAACAGAAAGTTCAAGTCCTATTTTGCATGCTTGGTGGATTAAACCACAAAAAAGTTTAATAAATCATACCCTCAATTTCATGTAAACATGAATTATACCTGTATTTTATACAACTTTGTCGACCTGTAGCTAAAAATTGTAACGAGCTAGAACATTTCTGAGAACGGCTTCAAACTCAGCGACCAAAAATCTACTAGATACACATAATTTGATCCTCGAGACACGCAAAAATGTCATTTTTGTTACGCTGTGAAATCTTTGTTTTTCCGATGCTTCGATTGAAATATGTGTTTTCAAAGAAAAGGCTTATATGGTCATTTTCCACAAAATTGGCCATAACTCAAAAACGAAAAAAAGTACATTTCAAAAATTTCAGCGATTAAAGCTTATGAAATTACCTTCTCAAAAATATACTTTTGAAAGTTTTCCACTAATTGGAACATAGTTTTTCTGGCTTTTCCTTACGAATTTTCTCAACGGTGGAAAATTTTGTGGAAAACTGTTTCCAGTTAATATTTTTTTTATTCCTGAGAAAATTTGCTTTCATTTTCATAAAAAAAAATTGTTTCTACGATGCTTCTTTCTTGAGTTATGATTTTTCAAAGAAAATGCTCAAAATGGCACATTTGCAAATTTTTTACAAAATTGGCCATAACTCAAAAACAAAAAAAGAAAAATACCATTTCAAAAATTTCAGCGATTGTAGCGAGTTGAAAGGGCCGCTTGCGAAGAGATGTATAGCAAGTTATTGTTCGTTTTGTTGACGAATAGATTGTCGTGCAAATTTTTAACGTGGGGAAATATATATTCACACGTCTGTTTAGATAGACCAATCCAATTACCTTCGTCAATGTTGACAAAATTTTCTTTGTTTGCTGTGAGAACTGTCACAACATTGTTTTGTTTGCTGTGAGAAAGTAAATATAAACAGAATGGTTGCTGAGCACTCATTTCTCTGTTGAATTGACCTTGACCGAAAGCTCAAATGACGTCGAACTATCATCGATACGTTTTCATTCTAAGGAATTTGTGTAAGATTGATCGTTCATTTGTGTTCGTGGCATTTTGCTTGTGGACTTCTATAGCAATTTAGCAGAAGCACGCATCTTGCATGCAATTCACAATCCAACAGTGTGGCAAACATGGTGTGAGAATATTTTGGTGGGACAATATTTTCTTAGGTCTGTGTCTATTGGAGGGCAAAATCCCCAATAAGAGGACCGCAAAAATCAGTAAACAGGGTAAAAGCGCGTTGTGGGGACCGCTACCTTGGAATAATAGCGAGTTGAGAGGACCGCATAGATTGTAAAATAGTAAGTGCGCGTTGTGAGGACCGCCACCTTCAACTAATAGCGAGTTGGGAGGACCGCTTGAAAGTTGCTTAATAGCGAGTTGAGAGGACCGCTGAGATCGGACAAAAGGGTAAGTGCGCGTTGTGAGGACCGCCACCTTTTACTAATAGCGAGTTGGGAGGACCGCTTGAAAATTGATTAATAGTGAGTTGAGAGGACCGCTGGGATCGGAAAAGAGGGTGAGTGCGCGTTGTGAGGACCGCCACCTTTAATTAATAGCGATTTGGGAGGACCGAATGTATATCCAGATCACTAAAAGTTTTGGCATGCTAAATCCGTGCTCTATACAAATCTGCCTTGTAAGGGATTCTCGAAATATTTGTTTTGCATTACATGCAGCATTTGTCTAATGGGTGCAAATCTCCAACAGTTGCAGTGGATTTGACGCGCCCTTCTTATAACAAACCATCTCGTGGAAAGCTGGACAACTACTGCGATTTTGTTGGATTATACTGTTGGAAGGAGATTCTCTATTTCCCGCGGGTTTCGCGTAAGTATCTCTGCTTACGGATCCGCCACATCCCTTTTTGACCCTTCATATAATGGTATTATGAATTCAAATTGATAATAAAAATTGACTTTGTTATCCATGCAGGGCAAGACATATATACATGTATAATTTGTCTAGTTGTCTAGAAAAACCCAAAATTATAAAACTTTCAATAACATTTGACACGATTCAGTGTGCGAAAAAAAAACTCTAGGGACATTTTTTTTCTGCCGTACTAAACTATGGAATATGGACAAAGACTTTCCCAATACAGTTGTTGTGGAAGTGATGTAGGTATGATATGCTAACAGTTTCAACACAAAATAAATCGCACTCGCCCTGCGCGCGTGTATAGTACACATGAGATGGATGGATGTGGGTTACGAAAGGGTCTGCGTGATCTGTGGGGATTGGTAAAGCGCTCGTCTAGCATACAAGAGCCCTGGGTTCAAATCCCAGCCGAGCATGTGGATTTTTTTTTTTCATAATTTCACTCATAATTTATCCAACTTTACGACGCGTAATGAGTTAATTAATTTTAAAACCATGCGGATTGGATTACCGAACATCTCATATATGTGTTAATATAGATTTATTTGGTTATTTTGTTGCCTGTTCAATTACTTATATCTCATATCCAAACTACTATCTTCTGATAGTCGTCATTTATGTGCACAACTAACGGATTTCTATTCTTCTTTCTAAGGGGACGGACCTGGGGTAATGGTTAGAACTCACGCCTCCCATCCCCGAGATAGTCACTAAAATAATCAGTGACGACTTCCTTCGGAAGGGAAGTAAAGCCTTTGGTCCCGAGATGAACTAGCCCAGGGCTGAAAATCTCGTTAATAAAGATAGAAAAAAAAAATATTCTTCTTTCTGGCGTTACGTTTCAAACTGGGACGGAGCATGCTTCTCAGCTAAGTGTTCTTATAAGCACTTCCACAGTTATTATGTTTATTAGCCAATTGACCATTTTTGCATGTGGCAAGCATGAATATACTTTATGTCTTGGAAAGTGGAGAATATTTCCTTTAGGAAACGATCGACCGGTTGGATTCGAACCCACAAGCCACAGCTTGGTCTTGATGAATGGCTGCGTTATTTACAACTACGGCTATTGGGGCCCCCATTTGTATTCTCATGTGAAATTCATATGTAAAATCTCCGCAATCCCGGTACCTTTCAATCTCTCATCTTCAAACGCCACATTCCTCCACAAAGGTCACCGTAGCTGCTTTGTTATCGGAAAACATTCCACGGTCTACCGTAAGCACTCGTCGTCGTTCCCCACCACTTCTGCACCACATCCTACCCCCTCCATCCTACGACTTAAAAAACGCCAAATTGTGCTTGTTTTTGTAGAACTTCCTAAACGTCAACCGCCAGAAGGCGATCCGGAAGTCCACGTTGTAGAATGCGTAGATAAACGGATTGATGGCGCTGTTGATCCAACCGAGCCATGTGAGAAATGCCATCAGAGGTTTGCTCTGCGAATGCTCCGGCAGGAACGGCATCAACAGGTAGTACACGAAGAAGGGTAGCCAACAGGCAATAAAGCCGCCCACCACCATGCTCAGAGTTTGGGCAGTTTTTGTTTCGCGCTTCAGCGATGAAATCCGTATGGGGATTCGTTTGCCGCCATGGACTCGAACTTTGGTGGCGTTTAGTCCGCTGTTGGTCACGTTGGAAACGCAGGATTCGGCCAGCGAAATCTGGCTGGCACTGAACTGGACCGTGTTGATTGGCCTCATCTCGTAGTGGCTATTGCCGTTGTTGTTCCCGTTGCCGCCGCCCATGACCGTTGTCAGCCCGACTGCGGAAGACCTCGGTGCTGTCAACTGGTGGCGCGTGGCGTTCGGAGTGTTGCGAGCCGAACTCAAGAACTCGTACAGCGTTTGGTGCGAGTTGGCATAATTGGACGATATATTACGGCTCACGTAGGTTCCCTGCTTCGGACTGGTGTCTATCTCCGAGGTATAGTTGTCGATGTCGATCTCGCAGTTTTTCTCGGTAGCCTAAAAATAGAGCGTGGGAGAGATGGAAAAATGGTTAAAGGATGACCGAGAAGTGAAAATTAAAAGTTTGATAAATTGAAGGCTTACTGAGCTGAAAGCTAAACATTCCACTGTTAATTTAAAAATTTATGAGAGTAATTCTAGGAGTTATCTATATTAATTAATTGAAACCTGCAGTATAAATTAATTAAAACTTTTTTTCTACAAAGCAATAATTTGTAAATTGCGTAGCACAACGTTGTGGTAGAAATTAATTAGAAACATATAAAACAACACCCACCAACGAATGTTTAGACTAGGACGCTACCAACAACAACAGCATTCCTTAGAACTAATGGCATGATTTCCACGCAAGCTCCAAATGAGAAGCAGTCCACATCCTAATTGTGATGCAGCCGGATTTTGATGCGGAATGTCATTTTCACATTGCCAAACTTTTATAAACGCTCAAGCAATGTTCGTTTGATTCGACAATAATATTATAATTATTCATAAGGTTTCGATGAACACCATTTAAACTGTTAGGAACATTCCACCAAAGTTTTTTTTTACTGTCGTATATAAACATTTGAAAGGATATCTTGCTGAAATTTACTAAGAAATTCTTTCGATTTCTCCTAGAGTTTTCTAAGACCGAGCATATTAACATACATTCTTAAAAAGTCATATGAAGTTACTTTCATTTTGAAGTTACAGCATCGTACCCTCGTGCTGTACGTACACAAATTATTTCTCCCTTTAGATCCTTGTTTGAACCCGTGCCTTCAATTTTTCATTGGACCAGTTAGTGAAACTAGCGGTAGTACATACATACTGTACATACTGTACATAAACGATGTTAATTTCGTGCTAAATTGCTTAAAAATCTCGTATGCCGATGATCTGAAGCTTTACTATACGATCAACTAGGATTCTTGTTCCGATTTGCAAAAAAAAAATTAAAGAGATATACTGCCTCAAAGCTCTTTACTCCTCCATTGTGCGACCCATTCTGGAGTATTCCTCTGCTGTCTGGTCGCCTAATTATTATCAGAACGAAATTCAATGGATCGAGGCTATCCAGCGCAAATTCATCCGCTTTGCGTTGCGTCATCTCAGATGGAACAATCCGCTCAACCCATCCAGCTACAGGAGCCGTTGCAAGCTGATAAATTTGGATTTACTGGAAGATAGACGCAACGTTGCAAAGTGCTGCTTTATTGGAGACCTCCTGCAAGGCAACATTGATTGTCCAACGCTGCTTAGTCTGGTGAACATCAACATACCCAGCCGCAACCTACGCTCGCACTCGTTTTTGACCATTTCTCCAGCCAGGACGAACTACGGATCACGCTATGTCTGAACCAGACGATTATAAAAATCGAATGTACATCGGATATTTTCTCGCTAGAGATCAGTATTTGATCCATATTTTCATAATCGGAAGGTTATAAAATATTCTATCGGTGAAATTTTTTTCATACATTTTGTATGGGCTGAAATGCGCCGAAAAACGAGGTTTTCATGGGTTTTAGTATGAAAAATAGCTGAAAAGTGTAAAAAATCAAAATTTCACCGATAGAATATTTTAAAACCTTCCGATTCTAAAAATATGGATGTAATACTGATCTCTAGCGAGAAGATATCCGATGTACATTCGATTTTTATAATCGTCTGGTTCAGACATAGCGTGCGGATTGCATGAACCTATGCGTAGCATGCCGTGTTTTCAACCAATGTTATCGTGTCTTTGACTTCAATATGTCCCGCGTAACAAATAAGTGTAACTTCCGTAGAATTTTGTGTTATTTTTTTTTTCCTGATCGTAATTTTATTACAGTTAAACCTCCATGAGTCGATGTTCCATTACTCGATATTGACTCATGGAACCATATGAAAAATCAAATTTCATGGTTACTACGATGGTCCCTTCAAACGGCTTTCCTTAGCATTGCTGTTCCATGACTCGATATTTCCATGAGTCGATGGTCCCTTCAATATCGACCTATGGAGGGTTGACTGTATTTTACTTTTAATGTCGTGCTAAACTAGTTACTGGGGTAAATATTTTACCTGTTGGCATAAATAAATAAATATAAATATAAATATAATCCTTTTTGGACACCGTCTTTTGAAAAAAAAAAAACCCTCTTAGAAGGTCACGCCTTCTTTCGATTATTCACTAAACATGGTTGCAACTACCAACAAAAGGAAGGGTGAAACTCTGAATTCACAACTTCCTTCCAAAAAAGCGGGATTTAAAACATTCACTAAACTTTGCAAGAGTGGAAGAAAGGACTTTTCTTCGGAATGCGAACCTTCTTCCAAGGGTGAAATGAATAATGTTGATAAATGTGTCGAAATGAGCAATGAGTTTGATACTTTACACAAATTTTCCGAACATCGAATCTAAACAGCCCCTAGCCCAGGCTCCTTGATTCAAGGGAGGAAACAAAGGGTATCGCCGATCGTGGTCAATTATTTCGAATTTGGAGGATTTAGATAGGAGATCTTGAAATCTATATTCCCCTAAGATTTTCTTTAAATTGCAAACAAAGGAGATTATCACGTATTGCCGGAAATTCTTAAAGATTGCTAACTTTTTCTCAAACATCTTGAAGAGAAGAAGCATAAATGTTTTACTTATGACGAATAAATTGAACGTTTGTTCATGGTCGTATGAAGAGGTGTGTAGGTCAAGTCACCTGAAGTTGAAGATAAATCGAAGCCAAACTTCAATTTTTCTAGAGCACAAATCTAGAGAACCGAACACCCGTTTGAGCTGGAAAACTAATCGGTTGGTCACTCCCAACTAGTGACCATTCCATTAAATTTTCAGCCTAAACGGATGTTTGATTCTACAGATTGGTGGTCTTGAAAAATTTGATATTTGGCTGTGTTTCATCTAACAATAGAATAAATGATTTACTTTGATTTTTTCCAGTCCATGTAATCATTATGAAAAAAAAAACAATCTGACATTTGTCGGAAACATTTCCAGAAATCTGGCGGAAGTTTCCAAAACCCCACTCAGTGCTGTTTGTTCCAAAAGTGGGATCACGGTACCAAACATTTCCGCATGGATGCACAATGCATGATTTACGGAGGTTCTTCTCAAGCTAAAGATGCCTGTCATGTGAAGGAAGATACCAAAAAGTTTGTATGTGCAAATTGCGAGAGCAACCATAAGTCTAACTTTTGGGATCGTTGATGTCCGTACCAGGCAGATGATTGACAACTGCTAGCGGGCTATTCACCGCACATGAAATCGTCACAATTGACGACGTCTTCAAAATTCAGACAGCACTAGAACGATCAAATGGGATGAATCGACGATATATTGCTGGAACGCACTGGCTTGGAAAGAAAGAGCACTTACGAGAAGCGAACTGTGGAAAATCTTTTTTCACCAACGCGAGAGGTTTTTTTCTTAATTATTTATATTAGGATACAAAAAAGCTTCAAAACCCTGCACGGTCTCTCTGGTAGAACAACATAATTATAAAAAAAAACAGTATCGCTAAAACATCCACCAAATGAAAGCTTAGGCTTTCCCCTTTCATTTGAGACCTGTTTGGAAATGTTCTATCGGGGGGTCCTGAACATTTTTTTTTTCAAAACAGTACAATGCCGTTTTTTCAGTACTGATTTCTTAATTATGGTTCACACAGTCATTTTCTTTCATGCTTATCTAGGTAGCCATGAGAAATTTCACTACGAATAGTTAACCAATTAATAAAAAGGACTTAGCATTATACCATTATATTTAAACCAATTACGTACACGACATATCGATAAAGTAAATACGGATAATACGGCTTACAAATGCTCACTATTGTACATTAGTACAGTTCAAAGAAGCTGTCGATCATATGCTTCGGAGTTCTCCGGAACCTTAACATAATTCCAAGCAACTTGAAAATCGAAATGCACGGTTTCATTGGCTTGTTTCCCGTATTTGCTCAAATCACTCCCTGTGATTTTACAAAACTCCGGGATATGATAGCGGAAATATGGAACTTCGAGCTATTGCGCAAGCAATCCTCGTTTTTGAAAAGTTCTGAACCTTTTCTGCAAAATCATCTTCCAGACTCGTTTGAAAACAACTTTTATGTACCTGATCAGAATGATCAAGCGCCTGAAATACATTTTTTCATTGAAAAGAGATAATTTACAGAACAGTACGATAAATTACAATTGCTAGCAAACTTAGATCCCATTACACTTCCAAAATATGCCGATTTTTCAAAAGCTTCTGACAGTTTCATCTGGTGAATCCAAATTTTTTGTGGCGTTGGCAACTGATGATCCTCACCTGTGATAAAAGAATTAATTTTAAGGTCATTTTTATGAATCACACAATCAAACTGCTAATGCTTACCCACTCCTCGACATTATTTGGATCAATGTATTATACTTTTTTGTCAATTGGACAACACCTAGTGCTATATGCAAGGAAGGTGGTGGGCAATTTGTTCGTCGGGTGATCCATCAAGCAGTGGATAGTAAATACATCTGAAGAACTGCTCCGCCAGTTTATGGTCCGAGCCGAGACTTTTCCATTTGGCGGACGCGTATGTGACAAAGTATTCGTGGATGATCAGCTACATTGGATAAATCTTTTTTGTGTGGTACAGTATGGACAAGGAAATGTTGAACTATCTCCCATTATTACGCAAAACAGATTAACGATTTTCAAATCTCCAGCAATGAAGCACCTAAAATTATTCAAAAGCAACAGTGTCTTCCATATTTTCTCAATATTGCCATATTTTTCTGGAAAGCCAGAAGCAACAGCAAGCAGAAACAGTATTTTTACGCCAGTATCCTTACATCGGCCTTGAGTGCTCGATAATCGAGAGGGTAAAGGATTACAGGACCCTTCTCCATCGCTTGCAGATCAAACTGCCCAGGCCAACCCCTCTTTTTGGACGTCACATAATCAACTAACCCCTGAACGTTATTACAGTATATTACAGGTTTTAATTCAGTTTCTGCATTATCGTTCAAATCCAAGTGCAGATATGCTGCCTTTAAAAACCCTTGAACTGATTGGTTAAGTCTGCTGATTTTTTTAGACAGCTGCTCAACTGCAACGCTCATCTGGTGCTCAAATCACATTTTTTTTTAATCAGAAACAAGTCATCAGCGAACAAATGCTTTTTTTAGGTTGCACAGATGTTGAATAAGATTCTCAATTGGGTGGTAAACCGTGTAGATTCGACAACCAACCAATTCAATTGGCACTTACTTTTTGCATTACTGTGTCCACCACGCTTTCCCTTTAGTTTTGGTGAGATTGTTGTTCTCACATCATTACATGCTTCGAGTGGTAGGTTTTAAATTGTATTTAAATTTATACAGTGCTATATTCATAAGTTTGAATTGGTTACTGAACGAATAAACGTGCAAGCTCGATATATTTTTGTAGGACAATACCAGACTGTAATCCTGATGTCGTGAAGAATGTGCTGTTCAATAATATCAACCACTATTGCTGATAACGGTTGCAGACACATATTCTTTAAACACAATACGCAAATCTTCAAACGATTGTCTTCATGGCTTTTCGGTTTCATGTTTCAGGTCTCCTAACAGAGTGTAGTGTAAATATATATTTATTAATAGGTGTTAATAGGGGCCCAGATAGCCGTAGCGGTAAACGCGCAGCTTTTCAGCAAGACTAAGCTGAGGGTCGTGGGTTCGAATCCTACCGGTCGAGTATCTTTTCGGGTTAGAAATTTTCTCGACTTCCCAGGGCATAGAGTATCTTCGGACCTGCCACACGATATACGCATGCAAAAATGGTCATTGGCACAGTAAGCTCTCAGTTAATAACTGTGGAAGTGCTCATAAGAGCACCAAGCTGAGAAGCAGGCTCTGTCCCAGTGGGGACGAAATGCCAGAAAGAAGAAGAAGAATAGGTGTAAAATTGGGATATATTTATTGTAATTATTAACAGGCATACCTCTAATCAGCAAACCAAAATGTTGACCCAAAACAATGAATTTATAAACTTATCACGCGACACAAGCACCAATTTTTCGCTATACCACCTTAGAACGCGACAACTTAAGCAATGAAGCGCCGATTTCCCTACCATTGATGCAAATTGAGTTGTTTGTGCAATCTGTGAAACCATTTGTAATGTAATGATCCATGAGTAAATGTTTTCTCAAACGCTTTGTTTATTACTAATCGTAATAAGCAATATCTTATGAAAATATATTTGAATTTTAAGACAATAGCATACAACTGAATCTAAATAAGAATTATTTATTGAAAATCTTTCAAATATCTGAACAGTTTTTTATTTAAAATTTTAAATACTATTTACAACCATTTTAGTTTTGTATAAATGAATAAATTTTGATTGAAAATATACAATTTTACTATTTACTGAATTTATGATCTACTGAACAGCAACACTGCCAAAACAAAAACAAGCTTGTTTTATGGAAATCTGGACAAACATTTAAAAAGGGCACATCGACATAGGTAAACAATGGCTTTGTAAGACGCTGTTGAGCCCAATTCAACTCGATCACGCTCACCAATACTACTATCAGGAAGAACTAACACTAATCTTTCTGATAGTGTTGTTAGTTTGCATGGGCGAGCCAAAAAGGGCTCAACAGCAACGTTTCTGAAAAAAGGCTCAAGACCTCTCCAGCCCTTTTCAAATGTTTGTCCAGCAATATTTGTCATGGCCTTTAACCGTTCGATTGAGTTGTCATCATATGGTACAAGCGATTCATTGTATCATACTATTGGTGGAAGAAGATCACCTATGGTACGTATCTCTTACTAAAATAAAAAAAAATGTTCAGGACCCCCCGATAGAACATTTGAGCGGTTCCACGCCGTTTCGCAAACCCGATTATTTTTGTATTTTTTGAATCGCCTGAAAATTTGCATACAGATTCTTTATGACCAAAAATGCCATTATGCACTTTCAGACCGCCATTTTGAACCTCGCCTTATTTTTGAGAAGGGCGTATCGAAAAATGCATAGCAAATCTTTAAAAAACTGTAACTCGAAAACGGTTTGTCCGATCGATTTGAGATCTTCTACAAAGTTGTAGGTATTGCTTAGGACTATATGGAGAAAAATATGCACGGTAAAAAAAGTTACAGATTATTTTTTATTTCAAAAACAAAATTTTAAAATCGATTTTCTCCAGAAACGCAGTTTCGATTTTTTTTTATTTTTGGATATGTTTTAGGGGACAACTTATGTGATTTATTGCACAATGTTTCAAAATGGAAGAATTATGGACAAAAAAGTTATGATTTTTTAAAAAATTACAGGTTTTGAAAAAAAAATCGAAATAGAGGAAAACAATATTTTTTATGTGATTATTTGAAAGTACAGAAAAATTGCAATCGAAAAGTACTTAGGTAAATTTTTTCTAGGTTACATCAATTTCGAGATATACTCATATTTATATAAAATTTTCAAATAAAAAAAGAAAATAAGCCCTTTTCAAGCATATTTCGTGTTTCTCCATTCCAGAAAAAAAATATTTTGATTGAGCGAATCGTAGCTAAATCGTTTATCGTTTGATCAAAACATTTTTGCTTAAGTATTGAAAAAAGAGTGAACGGTAAAAAATGTAAACGATATTTTCAAATGAAAATTTGAAGCTAATACAGTCATCTCTCCCTTACTCGATATTCTGTATCTCGATATTTCCTCTAACTCGATGGAATGCGCGGACCCTTCAATTTAGCATGCTTTGATACCTCTGTAAGTCGATACCTCTCTAACTCGATGTTCCCTTACTCGATGCAATCTGTTTCAGTTTCCCAAGTGAATTTACCTCTCTAACTCGATATTTTCATGAAAAGTTCCAAATGTCCTCCAAATGTTAAAAAAGATCAAGAATTTGAATATTATGACTAAATTAATAGTAGAATTGACGTTTACTGCCTATTCCTGGGTGATAAAATTTTCAATTTTTTCCGGCCGGTAATAAAGTTTCACATAGGTAAATGTGGTAAAATTGTATTATATTTCACATTTAAATGATTATTTTGAATGTGTTTTGTCAAAATATATAAATGTTTATAATTTGAAAAATATGTGTTCTGTATCTCGATGGTCCCTTCAATATCGAGTAAGGGAGAGTTAACTGTAGTTCTTAAAAACCGCAACATTGATGTTTTTAATTTTTGGATATATTTTGCGGTTGTTGTAGGTATTGTTCAGGACTATGTGGAAAAAAATATGCACGGTAAAAAATAATGACAGATTTTTTAAATAAAAAAAATTAAAATCGGTTTTCTATGAAAATGCATCTGTTATTTTTGTTATTTTTGGACATGTTTTAGGGGACAACTTATGTGATTTATTGCACAATGTTTCATAATGGAAGAATTATGGACAAAAAAGTTATAATTTTATAAAATATTACAAATTTTGAAAAATAGGAAATAAAAGGAAAACAATATATTTTTATGTGTTTATTTGATAGTACAGAAAATGCATTGGAAGAGTACTTAAGTAAAATTTTGATGATGATGATGAGAGGGTTTAACCCATTAGCCGGGCTTAGCCCTGGGGACCAAAGGTACACCGTTGTGATAGAATCACATTTTTAATGCCACGTTTAGATTTACCGTGTGATGCATCTCAGCTAAATTTTACTTGAGTATTTTTCGATAGAAATTTTTCATATTTAAAAATATATAGTTATTTTTCTGTACTCAAAAAAAAAATCACCAAAAATATCGTTTTACATAAATTTGTTATACAGGTATGTTCCGTTTTTATCAACACGATCAGCGATTTTCAGTTGACAAAAACGGAACCGTGACAAAAACGGAAAAATTATCTTAGACAAAATATTTTACAAATTTGAAATGAAAATTGCAGTTTTGTCAGGATAATACACATTTTCATCATATTAATGCACAGTATTGACGTTTAAGAGCTGTGACGACCATTTAGATTGTTTATTATTATAGGCTCGTAATGAAAGTTGATTGCAGATTTCTATCAATCAATATGATTTTGATATAAATCATTAATAGTATCAGTTTTCTTAGTTAGAATTTCAATAAAAGTAATATAGAATATTGAAACGATAATCACATAAATGTCCTATGCATCACAAGGTACACCATATCTGTAAAAATAACTACAAAGAAGTGAGGCAAGCTGATATTTTTTTTAAAGAAAGATTAAATAAGAAACACCTTTTTTTTCTACTGTTCATCCTCATCCTTCTTCTTCTTCTTCTTCTTCTTTATGGCATTACATGCCAACTGAGAAAGAGCCTTCTTATCCATCTTAGTGTTCTTATATACACTGCCGCAACTATCAACAGAGAGCTTTTTTGCCAAGGTACCGTAATTCGGGGTGTAGTTGATCAGTGAGGAGAAGTTGATTATTCCCGTACCCTCATGCATAAACTGTCAAGAGAGCTATGATCCGATTTCAAATATCACAATTTATGTGATGTCGCTCTACCTGATAGCTGCGCTTGATGTTCCTATATTCGGTTTGACATTCAAGATAATTATACCATGGAAAACAGAATTTTTAGGAAATGTTTTATGAACTGTATAAAGACACCATTTAAATAAACTGTTTCTTACATTCCAGATATGTTCAGTGAACCCAGTTTTTAATTAGCATTGAGGATTAAAATCAATTTTCAGAGAAAAACCATGTTCTTTTAGTGAGCGAGTTACTAATTTCGAAGAAAATTGCATATCTTTAGGTGTTTAATGTGATGTATTCTGCCATTAATAACATTTAATTCTAAATTTGACCGATTTATCAAAAAATTTTGATTTTTCGAGTTTTGATTCGGATTTCGTGAACTCAAATTTAGTGAATAACATATATCTTTAATTTATGAAACCTATCGCAGTAACTGATCAACATCACCCCGGAATCAAGAACTCCAATTCTGAAACATGTTTCTGTTATTACGATAAGAATTTGTCAAAATATGTATAATTCGATACACATCCATTCAGTACAGGTTTAAAAAATATTTGGATGATAATACATGCATCAGTGATGCATTTTGAACTGAACGCGAGCCAAAAGTGAACGGAGCCCGAGCCAAATTTGCACTTGAACGTAGTAGTCAATGAACTTACGAGCAAGAGCTTGCCGTTGCTCAAGAACGGCCCGTTCAGTTCGGAATAATGATTGGAATTTCCACTTGAGAAATGAATCTATCAATTGCCGTAATTTATTATGAGTATAGAAATCATACAGCCCTCGATATAATGAATATCAAAAACACAACATTGACCTAGATTTTGTCGTAAACCAGTCAAAACTGATCGCGTTCATTTTCCGGCTCGCACGGGTTCATATTTTTGAACTGCTCAATGTTCAAGCCTACTTGATCGCTGCGTTCAACAAAATGAACTGGAACGCGAACTGAACGCGTTCAAATGCATCACTGACATGCATCCTACTTGGAATTATAGAACAGAATCTCTCAAAAGTGATCAACTTCACCCCATTTTACGGTACATTTTTTTTGCATTTTTGGTCACAACCGATTGATGATCAAATGTGGAGTTATGTTGCGAAAGTTTTGCAATTGAAATGAATACTTATACAGTAAGGGTATGCGAAATACCGAATGATTCCGTCAAATACGCTTCGAAACGAAATTCCGCGGAATTCCACGGAACTCTCACAGGCGAAATTTGTATTTTGCTATTTCGTTTCGTTTCGCCAAATTGTTAAAATATTTCCACGGAAAATTGAAAACAATCGGAATAAAACGGAATTTCGCGAAATTCGAGTTTAATTTCGAACAAAAAAAGGCAAAGCGTTCGCTTCTACTCCTAGCTACAGTCAAAAATGGGTCCGTATTACGGATCAAATCGATTCATATCATGGATCAGAACACTATAACAGCAAATTATCTGCGAGGCAAACGAATGGTGTGCTAGTGAAAGCATACGTTTTGGCGTTTCTTTAGGAATCGTCTTATCTTAGATTCATAACTGGTCGGTGTTCAGACAGACTGAACCAAGTGTTTTTTCATGGTTCCAGAAAAACTTTTCCCAGGCATGTGAAATATCCAAATATTTGTGTTATTTGCTGTAATAATGGAACTTATCTATTTGATGATACATCTGTATAAAAATAGCATAGGAAAAATCACATTTGATTGAGTCCTTAACGTATCTTTAGAACGCCAAAATATCATCTACTCCGGCCTGTCTGAACACCGACCAACTGTGGTATGGGTTTCAATGCCCCACAAATATGAATCGACGCTCCTAAGCATATGTATGAAATTTAATTTCCTACAAATGGAACAAAAGTGTTTAACCCGTACAGGCCTGAGTGAAAGCAAAAATACTGAAACCCTCACCGCTTAGCGAATTCTTAACGGATTCAAATGATTTTTTGTCAGTTCATTGGCCCACATATATAGTTTCTGGAAGTGGCCAGAGGAACTCGGAAATTTTCCAGTGGCCGGAGTTATTCCGATGGGTCACTGGGTCAAGTCGGGTAAAAAAGGGCTATTTTTTGGGACATGCCAAGTTACCTTTATTTATTTTCAATGACAATCATTTTAATTTGCATAAATCATTAAGATCTGCTATTCAACATTATAAATGAAGAGTTTTGCACCGTTTAAAATATACCGGATGTGGCCATTTGGACGTAATGCCCGGAAGAACCGACTGTAGAATTGTTGGATACTAAAACGTTTCAAATGTCGAAAAGTAGAAATCAAACATAATTGTGCACTAAAATGCGTTCCCACAAGTTTGGCACAGTTGTTCAGATACAAATTGGCCACTTTATCATAAGTTTGAGGCGTCCCGGGACCCGAAAATGGTCATTTGTAGAATAAATCAAATGCAAAACTCATACTTATCCATTTCAATCGTTTCTCAAAAGGTTTACATTGATGCAATTTTCTTAAAATTCCGTCATGCAGTGGCCACATTATAGCCGATTCCGTAAATTATCTGTGGTTTGAAATTTGCCTACTTTCAGGGGCACAAACGCACAGTACCCTTCTCACCCGACCTGACCCAGTGACCCACCGAAATAACTCTGGCCACAAGAATATTTCCGCGTTCCTCTGTCCACTTCTAGAAACTAGAAATGTATGCCAGTATACTGACAAAATATCATTTGAATCCCTTAAGAATTCGCTGAGTAGTGAGGGTTTTAGAATTTTTGCTACCACTCAGGCCTATACGGGTTAAGCATGTTATTGTTGATTGCTATGCTGTATAGATTTATGGTTCGCGTAGGTAAAATAGGTTCTGCGTAATTGCTACTCTATTTGATGAGATATTCTCCGTTTAATCCAACTTTGATCCATATCTGTGTGCTATCCATAACTGTTGGATGACTGTAGTCAGTGATGCATTTGAACGCGTTCAGTTCGCGTTCCAGTTCAATTTGTTGAACGGAGTGATCAAGTAGGCTTGCTCATTGTTCAGTTCAAAAATTAGAACGCTAGTGAGCAAAAAACTGAACGCAGATTGTGCTGCCAGCATTCACGGAATCTTACCGCGCTAAAGTTGTTTAAAAGGTACTCAAAGCAAGACATAATATATTTATTTCAAACTTAATTGGTTTCACTATTGATTCAGGAAATCTTTTCTTGTTAAAAACCTAAATCTATGCTTTGATTACCATTGCAGTGCATTGCGATCTGAGCAGCAGTGGGCTCCGGCTCGGGAGATCACTGTCTACTGCGTTCTCGAGAAAAAATTGAACTTGCTCCGTTCAGTTTTGGCTCGCGTTCAGTTCAAAATGCATCACTGACTGTAGTATTGACTGGTCCGCAGGATATGATAAACTGCACTGCATTGTAAAATTTCCAAAATTGCCAATTTGTCCTAAATTACTCGCAGCGAATAGCCCAGGAAAGGAACAACTGCGTTTGATGAACTACCGCAATGTTATCTTCCATAAGAATGAAGAAAGCAAAACCACGGTTTCCTCCGGGAAACATCGCGTGTCCTGTTGAGCAAATCCGTTAATATATCGCAAAAACTGTTTGTACACAAATGTAAAAAAAGCTGCGGAGCGTGAGTCCCTGATGTTCTGGATTTGCTCAGGTGGTGCAGATTATTGATGCGCGCGCATTAGTTCTTTCTCTTGCTTTCCCGCTATGACGTCACTTAGCATAAGATCAGCTCTCCCAAATCAACGCGATTTTTTCCGCGATGGCGACAAAAAATCGCCGCGATCTCGTTGTTGTGTAAAAAAATTCTATATGTAGCAGCGAAATCGCAGCGATTGTTTGTCGCTATCGCCGTAAAAAATCGCGTTGATTTGGGTGATCCAAAGCCACACCTCAAACCTTCAAGAGCACAAATCTAAAGAACCAGACGTCCATTCAAGCTGAAAACTCTATCGATTGGTTATTCGATGGCCAATCGATCAAGTGTTCAGCTTGAACCGCTGTCGAGTTCGTTAGATTTGTGCTCTTGAAATTCTGAGGTATGCCTTCGATTTATATTCACCTTAAACAAGGAAGATGCATACATTATTTTTTATCGAAAAGTGAATCTAGGTTTATTCACGCTGTACCACACCACCAACTCCTCTCTCCTCTTATAACGTGACATAATTTCTGTAATGTCTACCTATCTCAAGTGATATTCCTTATGATTTTGGTACCTTTTACTTGTTCATACCTACGGGATTTCTGAGCTATAAATACTGACTACCGTAGGCGCAGAAGGCAGACTTCCCAGACTGTGGACTGATTAACATATTATTTTTTATTTTATTTACAGGATATAAAAGTGGCGACGAGGATCATGGAAACGTGTCTTGGCGATTATCGTTTTTCTTTGAGGTGGCGAGTTTGCCAATTTTATTTATTTGAGTGTGGTGAAATTACCAATTTTATTAATTTGAGTGTGGTGAAATTACCAATTTTATTTATTTGAGTTATTACCAATTTGAGTTGAACTAAATTGTACTTCAGAGCTGACAAAATTGTCGTATATTGTGAACATAGTTGTTTTTTTTTGTGAAGCGATTGCTATATTGAGATGGACGAAATTGTTCTTTAGTGTTGACGAAGTTGACAAATATAATGTTGAGCAGAGCAGCATGAATGATTTGAATTTGTTGTTGTAGTCATTTGAAGTTACAGTTTTGGAATTTTTTGGGTATATTTTCGATTGTTCTTTGAATGAGTTGTTGTAACGTGAAGGCGGCTTTTTGAAGAGTTATTAGAAAGTTTCTAAAGGGGAAAGGACTATAATGTCTACCTATCTCAAGTGATATTCCTTATGATTTTGGTACCTTTTACTTGTTCATACCTACGGGATTTCTGAGCTATAAATACTGACTACCGTAGGCGCAGAAGGCAGACTTCCCGGACTGTGGACTGATTAACATATTATTTTTTATTTTATTTACAAGATATAAAAATTTCCTCACGACCTCCAATAAAAAAAATGCGAATATTGATAATATATCACTACAAGTATAGAAGCCGAATGCCGCAAGGCAAAAGTCTTAACCTTTTCAATACCGACATCAAGTTTCAAAATTCTCTAGTTTCGCCAAATCAGTTATAAATTTGATTCATGCATTGCATGGACCATCAAAATTGGTTCCGGATATAGATTCAAGTTTGGTGGGGTACCTAGGGTATTTCACAATGGAAAAGCGCAACATTTTTTTTCGATTTTCGCACATCTAAATCATCTAAATCCCGAGAAAAAAAATGAGCCAAACATTAAATTTAGCTCATTGAAAGACGGATTGTCTGAACGTACATGGGTGAACTTGTCAGCCTTATTTGCGGTTCCTCTAAGCTATGTAGTACAGGTTCAAAGCTTTTTTTTTTTCGATATTTTTGAATATATTTAAAATACTCTCGAGGCACGAAATTGAGTGAAAATGTGATTTTGTAGTCAGTTTTAAACAAAGAATCTGAAAATAAGATATTATCGACAATCCTTAATTCTTCCAGAAATCGTCCAGAAATTCCTTCACAGATTTTGGAATAGGATAATTTCTCCAGTATTTGCTCTTCAAAATGATAGAAATAACTTTATTATTTTCTACAAGGTTTACTCTAAAAGTTTGCTTTCTCCAAATTTGATCACTCCAAGAATTAATTCACAGTTAATCAAGGCTTTTCCAAAAAAAAATATTAGGAACTTCTAAATTAACACCAATAGGCAATCCTGGTTAAGTTGCTGCCGCAATATCTCTTGGAGTTTATAACTTTTGCAGTTCTTTTAAATTTATCTTGATTGATTTCTTAGGTATGTGTAGATGGATTCTTTACAATTTAATTTAATTCAATACTCCAGCAAATACTAAAGCAAATATTCCAGTGATTCCTATGTTCTACTTATTTTTCTTCTTCTTTCTGGCGTTATGTTCCAACTGGGACAGAGTCTGCTTCTCAGTTTAATGTTTTCATAATCACTTATCGACTTGTGTCGATTCATTCATGCCACAAAGCATACAGTACAGTAAAAAAAGAATATCATTATTTCATGTTTTATGGTATATATTAGCATAACATCACATCCACATGATTAAAAAAATTGTAAGGCATTTCTAAAAATCAAATTAATTTTGGGCTCCTCTCAATATTTTTGAGATTGTTTTAAATGTTTGTAACTGCTTTTCGACCCACTTCTTAGTTGTAACATTTAAATTAAACCCACTCATTTCCTTGTGTGAATGTCAGATATGTTGAAATGAAACCTTATAAAGTTATTCAGAAAATTTCAAACAAACAGAAAAGAGTCTTACCAAAACATGTGAGGATTCCGCTGAGCAACACTAAGGTTTCCATATGGTAGAGGATTTAAAAATACGTTTTTTATACCTATGGTCGAATTTCCAGCTTTTGACAAGAAAAAAACTTAAACGTGTATTCCGCGAAACAAATTCAAAAATTTCGTTTCGTTTCGAAAAATTCCGTGAGATATTTGATTTCGTATCGAGTTACACGAAACATTTTTAAATTTCGTTTCGTTTCGTCATTATCAGCGCAAGATATTCCGCGTATCGTTTCGTTTCGTATCGACATGGAAAAAATCCATATCGCATACCCTTATTATACAGAAAGAAAAATTTATGTAAATTTCAACGTAAAATCATGCACATGCAGGGAATGCCAGAAATGTCGCAAATTTACACGTCACATCGTGTAAAATTACAATAACATCATGTAAGTTTCCGCTAGACATTGTGTAATCTAGCATGGACTCTAACCGATTTCGTGACAATTGATATAAATTTACATGATGTTGGTGTAATTTTACACGATGTGTCATGTAAATTTGCGACAAATCTGGCATCCCCTTGATATGCATTATTTCACGCTGAAATTTACATGGATACCGTACACAGAAATACGGTTTCCTGAGCTTTGAATTGCCAAATTTAACATTAAAATGATTGTGGTGATCTTTCTTTTAAAGTTATTACTACCAACTTCGACAAGGATGCACTAATCACCAATCTAGAACAGCACCACCATCGCCTTTAAGCTTTAAGGCCCAAACGCAATGATAGCGGAACGGCAACGGAAAGCGGAACCAGTTCGCCAGCATGAACTGTAGCATGCATGTCGACCCAGACTTGGTTCACTTTTGTTCGTTGACAGCTTACTGTTACTGTTTGCTATAATTTGTGCAATGCTATCGAGTTTGAGAGATAGAAGTTAATGTCCAAACTATTACAAGGTCGACAGTCTTATTAAGAATAAAATAAACTTGATCATACCTCTTGCCGTTGTACACAACATTGAGTTCATTCACAAGTGCATCCCTTATCAAAAAGAGCTGAACATGTATGGGATCGTCCATTAATCATGTAAGCGGTAATGGGGGGAGGCGGGGGATTTGAAGTATCTTAAGTGCCATACAAATTATTTTTTATTTTCATACAAACATTCATACCATAGGGGGAGTATATTTGTCTATCAAATTTACATAGAAAATTCTTTTAAGCCATATTACATAAGAAAAAGGAGAGGTCTATGCAACTCTTTTAAGTACGTTGTTGCTAGGACGTGGCCAGAGCAACTCTCGATTGTTGAAAGATGGGCCAATCTTATGCAACAGAACATGCTACGTTTGAAAACTCAAATTGAATAATTGCATAAGAAGAAGTCAAACCTTATTAAATCGTATATGACTTGACATCTACCATGTGTCGTAGATGCTCAATATTAACAAAATGGCGAAAATTCAACTCTGTGGCTATTAAAAAGCATTTTAATTGCTTCAAAATAAGTATTTAGTTTATATTCGAAACATTTTAAGAATTTAAAAAAATCAATTTTTTTGTGTTGATAAAAACGGAATAATTTGTTGACGAAATCGGAACGTGACAAAATCGGAGCGTGACAAAATCGGAACGTGATAAAAACGGAACATACCTGTATTTATTTTTTAAATAATTTATTTTTTATCCAAAAATTTTCCGTTTTGAGGCATTGTGCAAGAAATTACAAACAAAATGCTGCAAAACATATCCAAAAATTAAAAACATCAATCTTGCGGTTTCTAAGAACAATGAACTTCAAATTTTCATTTGAAAATTTCGTTTATATTTTTTTACCGTGCATACTTTTTTAAATACTTTAGTATATAGGATTTGATCAAACGATAAACAACTCAGCTACGATTTACTCAATCAAAATAAAAAATTTCTGGAATGAAGAAACACGAAATATGTTTGAAAAGGGCCAATTTTCCTTTTTTATTTGAAAATTATATATACATATGAGTATATCTCGAAATTGATGCAACTTAGAAAAAATTTACCCAAGTACTTTTCGATTGCAATTTTTCTGTACTTTTAAATAATCACATAAAAAATTACTGTTTTCCTCTATTTCGATTTTTTTTTCAAAATCTGTATTTTTTTTTAAAAATCATAACTTTTTTGTCCATAATTCTTCCATTTTGAAACATTGTGCAATAAATCACAAATGTTGTCTCTTAAAACATATCCAAAAATAAAAAAAATCGAAACTGCGTTTCGGGAGAAAATCGATTTTAAAATTTTGTTTTTGAAATAAAAAATAATCTGTAACTTTTTTTTACCGTGCATATTTTTCTCCATATAGTCCTAAGCAATACCTACAACTTTGTAGAAGATCTGCAGAAGAAGATCTGCAGATCTTTGTAGAAGAATGCAAATTTTCAGGCGATTCAAAAAATACAAAAAATAAATTTAAAAAAAATTTCGTCATGTTCGGTGGAATTGCTCATTTTCAAACCGGTCTCAAATGAAAGAAGAAAGCCTTAGCTTTTATTTGGTGGGTGTTTCAGCGATACTGATTTTTTTTGTATTAATGTTTTCTACCAGAGACACCGTGCCTGACCTGTTGTGTGTTGGCACGGTGTGGGACTCATGTTAGGTGTGCTTAACCAATAAAAAACTTTACCTACTGCTCCTGTGCCTCGATATAACCCCCCGCCCCGGGAACTTCATCGGGGAGGATTGCGCTCATGCACTTCGTCAATCTTAGCCTCTAGCCGTTCTGCTAGTTCGCTGTTGGAGCTAAATGTCGTCAAAAACGCTGCTCATTATGACATTTCTACGGTGTCTCTGTGACTATTTGTTTTGCCCAATTAGCGGTTGAAGAGCTCGCCGGGGCTTTGGACAGCTTTCTGTGTGACGACGCATACTTACCTTGGCCTGGCCTCGCGTCAGAGCCCTGTTGATCTTCTTTTGGACGCTAATGTGCTGCTGCTGTTCGAGCTCTCCTGGTTGACCAGTTGGATGCCGAAGTCGGTCCAGCGATTCCGGTTGGAGAATGACTTCCGGTTCACTGGCGTCCCGTCCTCCCAAAACTGCTTTGTGACGATCAATGCTACTCGGCCTAGTCCCCGACGGTGGAGCTAGCCTACTCCGGCTACGCGCTTCTTCATGCTTCGATACTGGCCGGTGGAGTGCCGAAGTCGGTCCAGCGATTCCGGTTGGAGGATGGCTTCCGGTTCACTGGCGCTCCGACGACTCAAGCCGGTGATATGCTCGCACTACTCAGAACAGCCCCCGACGGTGGATCTATCCTACACCGACGAAGATTTCCCCGGCGGCGAAAGATCTTCCGAACTGATGCTATCCGGGCAGATGCCGAGGTCGATCCTGCGATTCCGGTGGAAGGAAACTTCCGGTTCACAGGTGCCCCGACGATCATTTGCCGGTGCTGTTCTACTCAGCTAGTCCCCGACGGTGGACTTAGCCTACTCCAACTCGACGTTGGACGGCCAAGTGCCAAGGTCGGTTCTGCAATTCCGGTTGGAGGATGACTTCCGGTTTGCAGGCGCCCCGACGACTTTTAACCGATACTACGGTACGCCCGCTCTACTCGGTCTAGTCCCCGATGGAGGATCTATCCTACTCCGATCGCGACTCGGAGCTCTCTGGTCTTCACTGTTCACCGCATTCCAAGTGCTTTCATGCTGGCACATGTTCTGCACGATGTTGTCCGGATTTAGGACGTTTGTGGTTTCTGGCATCATCTTGCTTCGTATATCCCTGAATCGAGGGCAGTCGAATATAACATGCTCCGGTGCCTGGAGATTCTGTGTGTCCGAATCTGTGCAGATATTTTCGGAAGCATCCATGGCCTGACAGAAACTGGGTCAGGAAGAACTTCTCCATGTTTTCGTCCACACCGACACGTTAGGAATGAGACTGTGGGTTCACCTTCCTTTCTCCGAGTTATTCCACTCCTTCTGCCACCTGGCCATTGTGGCTGTTGAAGTTTAGCCTATCGTCGAACCAACTGCAGCTTGACTCCAGTCATCCACAATTCAATGGTGTCTAGCGATTCCGCCGTCAGCATCTCCACCTCCTCCGCAATCTCACCAGTTATCACAAGAACGACGTCATCTGCGAACCCGACGATCTCGACTCCATTCGGCAGTGACAAGGTTAGCACTCCATCGTACATCATGTTCCACAATGTTGGACCAAGTTTGGATCCTTGTGGAACTCCCGTCGTGACTTCAATTGACATCCGTCCCTGGTTTGTGTCGTAGACAAGTATCCGGTTCTGAAAGTAACTTTGCAGAACTTCTTCATCATCAACAGGCTATTGAGCCCCAATGATAGTTATTAATAATTGGTTATAATACACAGACTACAAACAAAAAATATTTAAAAGTCACAAACACTTAAAAACTATCTGAAAACAGTAAAAAATCTACCACGAAGCACGTCACGTGACACGTTAAAATCGAATTCTGCGTCTACTCTGTTGAACTTCCTTTGTAGACCGGTTATGGCGCAGTTAACTCCGTAATTGGTGCGTTGGGTTTGCGGCCGAAGCATTGAGGTGATACGCAAAGCTCTTGGTCGTACGTATAAATTAACCTGCTGTAGGATTTCCGAGCAATCGACTCGGCCCTGCAAAACGTCAGCAACCAGAAGGGCCTTGGCAACATCTCTGCGTGTTCTGAGAGTGTCTAAGCCAATTAGGCGACATCGGCTTTCATAGCTCGGGAGGTGAAATGGGTCGCGCCACGGCAGCCGGCGAAGAGCGAATCGAACGAAACGTCTTTGGACAGACTCTATCCTTTCAGCTCCATTTTGATAGTATGGACCCCATATAGTTGAGCAATACTCCAAAATTGAACGAACCAACGCACAGTAGAGCGCCTTCAAACAGTGAATGTCAGTGAACGTCTTGGTCACTCGAACAATAAATCCAAGGGATGCTGAAGCTTTGTGCAACATGTACGACAAGTGATGTCTAAAAGTCAGCTGACAGTCAAGTATCACTCCAAGATCCTTGATTCGATCAACTCTTTCCAGAATGACGCCAGAGAAGGTGTAGTTGTACAATTTCGGGTTTTTCAAACGGGAAAAGGTAATAATCGAGCATTTCTCTGGGTTTACGGTCATACGATTACTGTGACACCATTGAGCGAAAGCGTCTAACTGCTGTTGCAAAATCAGCGAAAGAGAGTTTTGGTTCATCAAGAAAGGTGTTGACGTCATTGAAATACAACAGGAATATCAACGGTCCAAGATGACTGCCTTGTGGAATACCGGATGGAATCGGAAAATATGCTGATTTAGACTCTCCAATGACGACTTGTGAACGACGCCCATTAAGATAAGACTTAAACCAGCTTAAAAGTGCACCGTGAACATCAAACCTTTCGAGCTTCGCTATCGCGATTTCATGATTGATTTTGTCGAATGCTGCAGTTAGGTCCAAATATAGAACATCTGTTTGTGATCTTAGGCGCATGCTTTCAGCCACGTATGTGGTGAGACAAAATAGATTAGAGGCGGTTGATCGTCCGGAAAAGAATCCATGCTGATTAGGGCTGATGAATTGCTTGCAGTGAAAGAATAGTTGGTCTACTATGACCAGCTCGAAGAGTTTGGAAACAGCACACAATGATGATATTCCACGATAATTTTCAATATTCTTCCTGTCTCCCTTTTTGTGAACTGGAAACATATACGCATTTTTCCACGCAGGAAACACTCCAGATGATAGAGATTTGTTGAAAATTGTTCGCAGGGGAACGAGTAAGCAGTCAATGCAGTTCATCAAAAACAGGGAGGGAATTCCATCAGGTCCTAGACACGTTGAAGCTTTAAGCTTACTTGATGCTTCTACAATGGATTCGTTACTGACAGTCACATCGGGCATTACTAAACCGGTCAACTGAGTATTAGCTGATGCTGATGTTATTTGCTGGTCCGATAGAGCTTCGTTAGAGAAAGTGCTGGAGAATTTAGAAGCGAACATATCGCAGATGGCTTGTGGATCAGAGGTTACTGTATCGTTCCATTTCATCGAAGAAGGCAATCCGTACTCGTTTCGCTGTTTTTTAACATAATTTCAAAAATATTTTGGATTATTTTTAAGTCGTCGTTGTATGCCGGTCTGATACCGACGAAAACAGTCTCTACTTGCTCTTTTATATAGACTATTGAGTCTGACGTAATGGTCTCTTTGCTCCTGACTTTTATGTTTAGAATACCGTCTCAAAGCAGCTTTCTTCTGTCTTTTTAGATCTCGTAGCTCAGATGTCTGCCATGCTGCATTGGACACTGATACAGTTTTATTGGGTACATGTCGATCAATCACATATGAAAGAATATGGGAGAATGTAAGTGCCGCACTATTGACCAGTCCAGTACTTGACTTGAAATCGTATTTGCAGAGAGCCAAGTTTCAGTTAATACAAGAATTTCATAACAGCAGTCTGAACTGGCCATCAAATAATCCTCCAGAGACGAATTTAAACCGCCAATATTCTGATAGTAAATGTTTACCATACCATCGGCTGAACATGTCGAGGTTGTGATATTAGCAAAAGGGGCTATAACTGATTCTGACGGACGAGTATCGGCAGGCGTGGGAGGCACGACAATATCCATGGTGCGGTTCTCAGGAACAGATGCATCTGCTTCAGGGAACGAGGAATCTGCTCTATCGATACACATAGCTGCATTCTCCAAACGATTGTCATCCGAAATCGGTCGTGTTGGACCGGATATAGCTGGAGCAGCCCTGAAAATTGGAATGCTTTCAGGCAGTGACGTGGTCGGAGATTTAATATACTTGCCTTCATTGGTGGTTTGGAAGACCCCTGCGTCCAACCCAAACACAGGTCCGGAACGACTGTTGTGCGCTGGCAGGATTGGCACGACCGTGCTGGGTGGCTTTGGGGCTTCCATGGTACTTATTGAAGGCTTGCGTTCCGGTGATGAATGATTAGCTGGTCCCGAAGAAACTCCGTGATTACAACAGGGTAGAGTAGATGAGCTGTCAAGGTATGATTTGTCACGCAGAATATGTATGTCATTCGATTCCAAATAATACTTGCCTTCGCAAGCTATCTGGAAGACCTCGTCGCACACCTCAACTGCAGGATCGAGACGACTGTGACGATCGATGTCAGCAAATGGCAGGACTGAGTTGAGGGGATCAGAGGCTTCCAAATGGCTTTCTACGATGCGTCTCGATTGATGATCCGTTCCATACGCTTGGAAATTACTGCCGTACTGAACCAAGGTAGTTCCGAGATAAGCTGCTTCTGATGTTGATGGTGGTGGGTAGATTATTGCATTGCAGTTATCTGAGTGACTGGAGTGGACAAAGTAGCGGAAGGTGTCCGGATGTCCAATCGAGGAATTTTTGGAGGTCCCCGAAAATCCCGTTCTGTTTGCTGGTTTTCAAACTCCCTGAAGAAGATCCCTTTGGGCCAGACAGAGGGGTCGAGGTCAGTTTCCTTCAGCTCCTTCTCAATCACAATTTTAAATGAGATGAATGCGAACTGGTTCAAATCTGCGTCCTTGCGAACAAGCTTTCGCACTTCGATAGGTTGTTGAGTTTGTATACAATTTTTGACTAGTTCGGTAACGTCATCCTCCGTGACGTGACGAGCGATTCTGGATAAATATAACCAGATTTTTTCTGGTGGTTTGGCAACGGTCTCCACAGTCAAGCTCCCCTTTTCAATGGATTTGGTGCCACCAACAAGTCTGGAATCAGGGCGAGCTTTAGGAGTAGCTGTGTCGCGGGATCGTTTAATACTCGGCCATGAAGTACGAGCTCGAACCTGACCAGAAAAATCGTTAGAAAGCTTCTTATCGGTCAGAGATTTTGCGAGCTCTTTGGTTTCCAGAATCTCGTCTTTCAATACATTCAGAGATTCGCGAAATACATCTGAAACTGCTTCTACGACATCCTGCTTCGTTTTCAGTGGATTTTGCTTCAAATATTCAAGATTATCGATGCAACGGTCGCAGAACCATAAGATATTCTTATGCTCTCATACGAGGTCCATATTAGCTCTTTTCAGGCGCTGATTGATGACAAAAACCACTGCACTGTATGAACTCAATGGTTTTGATCGGCTCAGAGCACTGCTTACAATTTGAATTCATTTCGATACCGGCCAACAGATGGAAAGTTGCACAAGAAGAGCTTTGCTTAGCTTAGACTGACTACACATATCAATGGTTGCTATTCCGTGATTGACCGAAGTCAGTGAAAATGCACAAAGAATCAACTAGAAGTTTGACTGGGATTGGCCATAATCTTCTTCAGTGTGCATAATTCAGTGCCTCTATTTATACAGGGTCAATAACGGCGCCGGCCACGTCCTTGCAGTCAGGTGGGATTGAGGGAAGGAATGTTAGTGTGTAACCTTTGCTATTTGGAGACCGTGTTTGCCTCTGCATCTCCACAAAGGTTACTGGGAGGGATGTTTGTTAATGGGGAGGATCGTTGGGTCACAGGATTCACTTTGATAAGCAATTAGACCATGATAAATAATTATTTGTGAGATATAAACATGATTATGCCGACACTTGGGGTGACGAACCATTCAAAGTTTGTTGAACAAATACCTAAATGAAACATTCCTAACACTCCTATTCTTATGCCGACACTTACAGTGACGAACCATCCAAAGTTTGTTGAATAAAGTGAACCTTTCGGAAGTCTACACTTGTAGTGTCCAACCATTCAAAGTTTTTTTTATTACAAAAATAAAGGTAAAAAGAAAGGGGTGTTTTGCATAGCATAGCATAGCATAGCATAAACTGACTGTACATGTCAATGGATGCTACTCCGTGATTGATCGGAACTGGTAAGAATTGCACTACGATCCAAATGAATAAGGGATGGGAGTTTCCGCTTACTCTCGAAGTGCAATTTTAGCAGATCTAATATTATTGATCAATAACGGCGCCGGCCAAGTCCTTACAGTCAGTTGGGATGGGGAAGGAATGTTAGGGTGTAATGATTGTTGCTTCTAGAGACCGAGAATACCTCTGCATCTCCACAATCACCACGGGAAGGGTGTTTATTAGTGAGGAAGGAAAAGATCTGGGAGTCACCTCTGGTCGGTGATGCGATCCATGGACAAGGGGGAAATATACGACTTGTATTTAAAGCTAGTTTTGTATTTTTGTCTCGAGAAGTTTTTGGAAAAATTACGTCAACATCTATAATGTCGAACAATTCAAAAGACGTTTTTATTAATGACGAAAACTGAAAATTACATGTATATATTTTAACTTATATGAAACAGGAATAATGCCGACACTTGTAGTGACGAACCATACATAGTTTGTTTGAAAATTACATATGAGTATTACTGTGCATTTTGTCTCGATATGGTAGAAGTTTTAGAAAATACGTCAACATTCACAATGTCGAACAATTCAAAGGATAATTTTTAATAATGTCAAAAAGAGAAAAATATATGTATATTCAAATTGTATAAGAAAAAAGCATAATGCCGACACCTATAGTGACAAACCATACAAAGTTTGTTTTAATATTACATAAAAGTTACGCTTTCAAGAAAATATGTGTTATCATAAGCATGAAACGAACTCACCAGTTGGCCATCCATTCTCGACTGAACACAAAACTGACACTGACAGCAAAACTTCTTGGCGTCCCGAAAATAAACCGTCTTGCTTGGGCCTTCCCAAATACGTACCCAGCAAGACGCTCCAAAACAAAGGGAAAAAAAAAAAATCTCCGGCGACGAAAACACGCGCGAAACCGTCAACAAACTCTATCGGACGACGCAAAACCGAACCGTCCTGCTTGGGCTTCTCGAAGCACTACCCAGCAAGACGCTCCAAAACAGGGGGAAAAAATTCTCCGGTAACGAAAACGCGCGAATCCGTCAGCTAAATCAATCGGACGACGCAAAACCGAACTGTCCTGCTTGGGCTTCACAAAGCACTACCCAGCAAGACGCTCCAAAACAGGGGGAAAAAAATTCTCCGGCAACGAAAACGCGCGAATCCGTCAGCTAAATCAATCGGACGACGCAAAACCGAACTGTCCTGCTTGGGCTTCACAAAGCACTACCCAGCAAGACGCTCCAAAACAGGGGGAAAAAAATTCTCCGGCAACGAAAACGCGCGAATCCGTCAGCTAAATCAATCGGACGACGCAAAACCGAACTGTCCTGCTTGGGCTTCACAAAGCACTACCCAGCAAGACGCTCCAAAACAGGGGGAAAAAAATTCTCCGGCAACGAAAACGCGCGAATCCGTCAGCTAAATCAATCGGACGACGCAAAACCGAACTGTCCTGCTTGGGCTTCTCGAAGCACTGGAAAGTTGCACAAGAAGAGCTTTGCCGTGAATTAGTATTGGTGCAGATTGAAGTTGGTTTCCACCAGATGTCGCTTCGGAAGAGAATACGAATACAGCCAGAGAGGTACGTCCAGATCGTAACGGCAGCGCACAACAAAAACACTCCTAATGGACCGAAAATTAGATATGTTTTTTCTCACTACGACACGTCGAACGAAGAAAGCCGGTCTTGAAATTAAATAGCAACGAGAAAGCAGTTCACAACAATAATAACGACATGAATTAACGAATCAAATAAACACATAAATAGCGAAAATAAAACGACGACGAAATATCAACAAAGTTGCGTACGCGTCAGTGGTTGCCAGAAGTGATAAGCGAATCTTTACACAGATATCCGGGAACCCGCATTCTGTGTAGGGCTGCGGCGATAGCCTCCCAACTGGCACTGTTGAACGCGTTCTTGATGTCTTAATGTTACCACTACGCAGTATCGATTGCCTCTCCTCTTCTGCTTGGACGCTTTCTCCGCGCACGCGATGACTGTCCGAATAGCATCCACCGTCGAAGTCTTTTTACGGAATCCGAAATGCCATTCCGACAATCCGTTCTTGCCTTCCGTGTAGATCGTCAGCCTGCCGAGGAAGGCCTTATCCAGAAGTTTGCCAAGAGTATTCAGCAAACATATTGATCGATATGAAGCAGGATCTCCTGGTGGTTTTCCCAGCAACACCAGCTTCTGCACCTTCCAACTATCTGGGAAGCAGCCTTCCGCTAGACACTTCTGCAACGCTGTTCTGAACATGTCTGGGAACGCCAAGATTGCTGCCCATAGCACTAAGTTAGGGATACCATCTGGTCCAGGAGCTTTGTTCAGCTTCAGTCCTTTCGCAACCGTTATCAGCTCGGCGTTAGACACTTGAATACCGGCATTTTCTTCATCTGTGTCAGCGTACGATGTGGGCGGCCACGCGGTGGGAGCATGCGTAGGAAAGAGACTATCCACTATCGACTTCAGGATGTCGGGGCACATTTCAGCTGGGGTAACTGGGCCCTTGATCTTCGCCATCACTACTCGGTAGGCGTTGCCCCAGGATTTTAAATCAGCTTCCCGGCACAACTCCTTGTAACAGTTTGTTTTACTCGTCACTATCTCTCGTTTGAACGCGGCTCTGGCCAGTCGGTAGGTCACTTTACGCTCTTTCTTGCTGGCTTCGGATCTAGCTCTCTGCACGCGCCTTCTGGCTCTTAAGCAGGCTGCACAAAGGGTGCTGAGTCTGTCGTTCCACCAGTATGCAGGACGCCGCTGATTTCTTGGCTCTAATTTTCTCGGCATAGTTGCGTCATACGCTCTCGTCAATGCTTCGGTCAGATCTCCTGCATCCATGTTTGAAGCGTCGCTTACTGCTCGGAGTGCTTCGACGAAAAGATCCTTGTCGAAATGCTTCATCGTCTACCTAAGTTCTCCATTCCTTCTCTGCCATACTGCTCAACTGCTCTGGCCAACCCAGTAGTGGATCGCTTGATGGTCACTGTGGGTGTATTCTTAGCTAACTCTCCAATTCATCTTGGTGATCTGCGACGCACAGTGGCGGGTCTTCACACAGAGGTTGGACAAAACGTTAAAAACGTCCCAAATCGCTTAATGCACTTCAGAAAATATGAGGGATTCCACGGAGGCATGCAAGTCGATTCTGATCGACCATTTCAAAAATATCTGAAACTTTGCACAGTTTTTCAGTTCCATCTAAATCGTCATTTTCCGATATCAAATCTTCAAGTTGAGTCACGACTAACTTTTCAAAAGGGTGTATGTGAAAATGGTTCAAAAATATTCAAAAAGCTGCACAGCAAAAACGGTTCGTTCGATTGTTAGACAACTAAAGAAACAAAGTTAGACAACTAAATAAAGATTCCAAAAAAAATACACACAGTAAAAAAAAAAAAAAATTTGCATTGAAAAACATCATTTTTGTCACAAAAACTCAAATATCTCAAAACCCTATCGGAATACCAACGTAATTTTTTGAGGGAAAACGGTCCATTATATTAGCTATCATAAAAATTTGGTGATGATAAGCCAATAAACAAAAAAGTTATGACATTTCAAATATTTCACAAATTTGACACTTAGTGAATTTTTTTTTTTTTTTTCATTGTTAATCTTTTTAGGACCGCAGTTTGTTGCTGAATTTTTTGTTAAGGGTACCACATGAGGTTAACTAGTTGTTTTCATGATATTTTATTTAATTATTCATAACTATTATAGCATCTATTAGAAAGTTAGACGCGATCCAGTGTTGTGATCTAAAGTCTTGATAGTGTTGAAACCTTTTGATAAAAGAAACCTATAAGAAATCTAATATTGAAGACAAAAGCTACAAAAAAAGTTTTCTATACAGGTATACGACTAGTTTACCTGCAAAAAGTTTACCTCGTAGAGAACAAGGCGGGTCTATACCCAGGTGATCTAGTATACGTAAAGCAGGTCGGTTTTCTCGGCGCTGGTTTTCTCCACAAAGTTAAAATCTGATTACACCTGGGTATAGACCCGCCTTGGTAGAGAATAGACTTTGTTAATCATATTTGGGAGAAAGCGAGTAACTTCAACAACATCAAAAACATGATAGGTACATACCATGAACATACTCACGAAAAAGCTAAAAATATACTACCACTATGGTTATAAAAGATTTAATTGTAAAATTTTTCTTCAGTCAAGCAAACGACACCAAACTAGTCAGTAAAAACTTAAAAGTGATTTTGTTTATTAAAATCTAACGAGCAACATGAGTAGTCGCTTTCTCAACTGTTGCAGGCCGTTTGCAGAAAAAAAGTGTTCGAAAGAGCTACGAAATCTCACCGAAAGCACCATAGATAAACTGAAAGCGGCTGGTAATGCTCCAATGTCTACATTGAATACAAATTTACGCATTTGTACGTCCTGCCGTTTAAACGTTGACAAACGGGCAATCTGTACATCATCGGTGGATCAGGTTGCAGGAAGTTCGAAAACAACAACAACTGAGGAATTACTAGATGCACCGACAACAACTGAGGAGTTACCAGAAGTACCAAGTGCAGATAGTCTTGCCACGGTACCATCAGCGACATCTGTTCCAACAAATCAATCAGAAGATGAGTGCATCCAGAAGGTCAACATCGAACGCTTCAACGAAGGGATAGCTGGAATAAAAGTGACTCCGATTAAATGGACGAAGATGGGTTACGTCAATTATCCCGAGAAAAAATACCGTGAAATCAACGAAGCTGTACGAAGAAACCTCTTCAAATTAGGACCTGAGGATGTGGAAAATACAGACTACGATAAGGTAATTATGAATATGAAGGAAAGGTTCTCGAATCTAGCCACGACAAGGAAAGAAAAATTATTGATTTTGTCGATGCTGTCAAGCTCGTGGTCTATTCAAGACGCCATTGATGAGTTCAAAACCAATAGAAATACAGCAAAAGAGGCAAAACAATTCAAAAATAACTGTCTTGCAACCAAAAATGCTAGGTCGAGTACTTCATTAACAGATGAGACAAAAGAAAAAATAATTCAATATTTTGAAGACGATGAAGTAAGTAGAGCTATGCCTGGTCAAAAAGATTATGTATCTGTAAAAAAAGATGGAAAGCGTCAAGCAATCCAAAAACGATTAATGATGACTACTTTGAAAGAAGCGTATACACGCTTCAAGGAAATTAACGAAAATATTAAGGTAGGTTTTTCCTCATTTGCAAGCCTTCGTCCAAGGCAATGCAAGCTTCTATCCAATTCAGGAACACATAATGTTTGTGTGTGCACAACACACGAAAATATTAACCTAATCTTACATAGTTTGAAAAGAATCAATTTATCAAAGGATATTAAAATGTTAACTGGTAGTCTTTTGTGTGAAAATACAACATCAAATTGCTATCTACGATCTTGTTCGGATTGTCCAGATTCTTCATCATTGGAAAATACTTTATTCGCTGAGTTTGAAGAAAATTATATTGATCAGTTATCATTTGAGCAATGGGTGACCACGGATAGGTGTGACCTAGAAACTATTGTAAAACCTGTAGATGAGTTTGTGTCATTTTATTGCTTGAAATTAGAAAGTTTAATTCCTCACGACTTTATTAAAACAGAGCAATCCCGCTTTTTAAAAAATACGAAAAATACATTACAAGATGGTGAATTTTTAGTCATTTGTGATTTTTCTGAAAACTATAGCTTTGTATTGCAAGATGAAGTGCAGTCCCATCACTGGAACGTACAACAAGCTACAATTCATCCATTCGTTATTTATTTCAATGGAAGTACGCAAATTGAACATTTTAGTTTTATTGTAATTTCCGAAGATTTAAGACACGACTCAGTATCTGTAAATTTGTTCATTGTCAAAATGATTAACTTTTTACGCGTTGATAAGGATAAAGAAATCAGAAAGATATATTTCATGTCTGATGGAGCAGCATCGCAGTATAAAAACCGTAAGAATTTTTCGAGCCTATGTCAATTTAAATCAAAGTACGGAATTGATGCAGAATGGCATTTCTTTGCTACGTCACATGGCAAAGGTCCTTGTGATGCTATTGGAGGAACCATAAAGCGCATGGCCACAAGAGCAAGTTTAGCCAAAGAACGTGAGCATCCAATTAAAACTGCAAAAAAGAAAGATTTAACAAAATTATCATTTTGTTTTACTACTACTGAAGAGTACGAATTAACGGCATCAGAGCTCAGCGAGCAATATAATAACGCGAAAACGATCCAAGGAACCCAAAAATTTCACTGTTTCATTCCATTGTCAGAAAATAAAATTAAAGCAAAACTATACTCGAACTGTACTGATAATGATACAAAAGTGTTCGATATTGTAAAAAAATTGAATAACAATAAATAAATAAATAAGTATTAATAAAATGTTTTCATGATCTCATAACGCATACCCAAATCCAAAACTTTTAATGTTTATATATAACATTTAGAAACTCATCGATCATACTCTAAAAAAAATATCCTGGTAAAAAAAAAATTATTTTCGTGTAATCTGTTAATTCATTTTAATTTATACATATATACATATACATATAATATTTATACATAAACATAATATTTATACATAGAATATACATAATACTAATGAATACATGAAAACGACTTGTTTAATTCACGCAAGGTCCTTAACAATAAAATCAGCAACAAACTGCGGTTCCCGTAATAATTTACACCGAAAAAAATTTTTTTTTTTCTACTAAATGTGAAAATTGTGACCTGTTTGAAATGTAATAACTTTTTTGTTTATTGGTTTACCATCACCAAATTTTTATGGTAGATAGCTAATATAATGGACCGTTTTCCCTCAAAAAATTACGTTGGTATTCCGATAGGGTTTTGAGATATTTGAGTTTTTGTGTCAAAAATTATGTTTTTTAATGCAAAAAAAAAAATTTTTTTTACTGTGTGTATTTTTTTGGAATCTTTATTTAGTTGTCTAACTTTGTTTCTTTAGTTGTCTAACAATCGAAAGAACCGTTTTTGCTGTGCAGCTTTTTGAATATTTTTGAACCATTTTCACATACACCCTTTTGAAAAGTTAGTCGTGACTCAACTTGAAGATTTGATATCGGAAAATGACGATTTAGATGGAACTGGAAAACTGTGCAAAGTTTCAGCTCAATAGAAAAAAAATGAATTAAAAAATTTACCAAATTTTGGTGCTGTTGCTTGGAATCACTCATATGGATGATTTGCTGCTTCATAGTGCGTGACTTATTTTCTCGAAACACTTCAGTTTTGAAAATTTATTCTTGTGCAAATTTCCCCAGGACAGAAATTCCTCCATGAAATCCTTCAGAAGTTCTTCTATGAAGTTTCTTCAGAAATATATTTTATTAATTTATTTTATTTAGGTTTACATCAACAGACTATGTAAAGTCCCAATGATATTAAAAATAAAAACAAAAATACATATTCTTTAACAAAACATTGAATATTAAAAAGTCAAGATCGTAAAACATTTCAAACTTAAAATATGTCTTCAGTTTCTCCGGCCAGTGAAAAAAAAAACTAGAAAATTTACGGCGAAGCATATTTCGTGTCAGGTTGAAATCGAAGATTGTTGCAGGATAGCTTCGCAATCGATTCTTCCGTTTAGAGTATCAACGATGGTTAAAGCTCTACAAACGTCTCTTCGAATTCGCAAAGGTCGATCAGTTGGCAGCGGCTCTCGTAACTCGGAAGGCTTAAAGGGTCTCTCCAAGGCACTGTGTTTTATTTTCTCGTTTTCATGCGCTTTTTGAATAGCGCCCTAACCGTTGATTTTAGCGATATAGTTTGTCCCGAGAAGTTTCTTGGTATATTAAAGCGCAACTTTTGACGAAAAAAGTTTTGTGATCAATCCACCTAGTAGTGAGATAAAAAAAAAAACTATTTTTTCAAAACATTTAGATAGACAAATGGTGTCTTCGGCAAAGTTTAGAATTGGCAATTTGAAACAACTTTGTCGAAGACACGATTTTTCTATCTCTTATACTTTTTGAGATATATGCCGTTGTATGTGAATAACAACGTTGAATGGTTCGACATTAAAAATGTCGGCTAAAATGTTAATATTTAGGTGTCCATTTACTTAAATGAACAGACCTTAGCGGGAATTTCTATCGAAAAATGAGGCTTAACCTTCAAGGAATTTCGACATGGCCAAGTTTTCTTCCGATAAATGGCAGTAATTTAACCTGGTGCGAAAAAAATTTAACAAAATCGACCATAGTGTTTTATTCCAACGATAAATTCATTTCGATTCAATGTTTGAAGTATTATCGCAAGAATAAATTTATTGCTCAACTCAATTAAAAAAAACTTATTTTTTCATAGATTATTTGAATGATTTTCAGCAGATTTGTAGTAAAATTTAGTCATAAAACTTTTCGATATTCTCAATCGAATTTAAGTATAATCAAAATCCTCAAGGAATATTGAAAGGTGGCTTCAGAAGTTTTGCAAATCTCTTGGAACTTAGTCAAATAATATTGTGGGAGGTTTAACAGTCATGTAATTTACCTCTAGAGAAAAGATTATAAATTATTTTTCATTGTTATCTTATGTTCTCCCAGCTGCAACATTTCGTTGCTTCTTCTTCCTTCGCATGACGCTTTGAGGAACCTTGTACAAAAAGCTTTCCATACTTCAAAAAGCATCATTTAAAAAAAATAAAAATAAGCTAAATTATAGCAGTTTTGAAAAATTACCGAATTCTAATAGTATGGTTCCTGTTTTTTGAAAGTCCATCAGGAATTCCTCAACAATTTTGCAAAGTAATGCAAAATTTTCTCCTAAGATTTAAATTCATTAACATCTTACACTACAAATATAATCTCAACACATCTCTGGTAATGTTCTTAAAAAAAACTGGCAATATTTTCGCGTTGAACTTCTACAGTACTACAAAATAATGGATAATAGACACTTTGAAAAAGTTTGTTTGAAATTTCTAAAGGTATGGTGCTTTCTACATCAATATGTTCATGAAACTTCAACATGTTTACCAACAAAATTTTTTTGAATTTTTTTTACATATGTTTCCCTGGAAATCTGGTATGGAGTGATTCGTGGAGGAATTTGTAAAGCAATCCCTAAAAATATTGATAATTTCCTGGAGTCATTTTGAACCAAAAATTAAAGAGTGTATACATTTTTAAATAACATTTATGGAAGAATCCTGAGATTACCATTGGGCTTATTTACTGAACCTGATAGAATTCCCGACGAAAGTTCTGGAGATTTTTTTTAAGAAGTTCAAGAATGAATTGCGAAATATTAGTGAATTTGATGGAAAATTTCTTCAAAAATTCCCAAAAGAATCGTTAATGTGATTTAAAATTCACTGGAAAATACTTAGATAAATCTCTGGTTAATTTTTCGGGAGAATCTTAGGAAACAATAGTGTAGTTTTCTAAGAAACCCTGAACAAATTACTCCGGAAATCTTTGAGTATTTTCACAGAAGAGTTTTCGAAAGAACTGTTGAACGTTTTCAGCTAAAAATTTTATAGGAAGTTAGAATTCTATAAATATTTCTTAGTCAGGGTTTTCGAGAGGGTTTTGAAGGAATGCGGGATGTTGCTCATTGATGTTAGAGAAATCTAAAAAAATAATTATCTGTGAAAAAACGCTGATAGATCTGCGGACAACTTCTTTGAGAAACATGTTCCCAATCGAATTCCTCTTAATTACTCATAAAATACTTGTGGAATTTTTCAAGGAATCCTTGGATTAACACCTGGAAGAATCATTTTTTTTTTTTTTTTGCAGGAAGTCTGGATAATTTTTTCTGCGATTTTTTCAAACACTCCTGTAGAGGAACTTTAGCATGAAGTTCAAAACCAAAGTTGGAAAAACTTTTGGCAAACTCTTTGAAGAATTCGTGGAATGAATCCTTGCTTGGTGATATTGATGACATTTTTGGTGAGACTTCTAAAATTTAGTATACCATTTTGTTTGGAGAAATCCTCGGTAATTCCTGAAAATCATTAACAAATTAATTATGAACAACTGGAGGATACTTTAAAGTAACAAATGATAAAAAAGTAGATTGTAACAAGTACGTAGAGGATCTTCCAGTCGAAAATATTAAAAAAAATTCTAACGAATTTCTGGTGTAATTTTTCAACAGATTTTAAGGCAATTCGATAGAGATTCTTCGACAAATTTTATCCCAGGCGAACTCAGTGAAAACTGGTCATGGAGAAAGCACTGAAAAGTACGAAAATAATTCATGAAGAAATTCCCGTAGGAATTCACAGAGGAATCTTTTCAAAGCACATGGTTGAATACCTGAAAAAATCGTGGAAGCATCACAAAGGACATTCTTTGAGAGTTTTTTTTTTTGTTAGAATTCCTAAAGGATTTTAAACTGGATTACAGCAATAATGAATATTTTCCGTAGCGGAAATTGAAATTTACAAATATAAATGATGTACCACGAAATGAGACAAATAAATAAAACAATACAAATCTGTTAAAATTACGAAATTTGTGAAAATCTTGATGATTGCGACCGACATTACTTCTGTAAAACAAGTACCGTTTTGTCTCAAATTCCGAACAGACTCATATTCCGAACACTCGGTTTTTGTATGGCGATTTGGTTGAAATGTTTCGCTGAAATATGTCACCAAATAACAAGGAAATGGCAGTCAATTGCAATTCAATTTTAACGTCTCCAATATAATTTATACCGCGCGAGTAGTGATGATTCTCTAGTTTGAAACCAGTAGAATCAGCTCAGATTAATTTATTATCAAAATTATTCTTTTGAATACGGTTAATTCGTGCTGTTCGGAATTTGAATCAAGGTGTTCGGAATATGAGACAGAATAAACACAGTGTTCGGCATTTGAATCAAAATGTTGTTCCATACTTTTACGTAAAAACAATACTAAAACTAATTAAATCAACATTATTATTGGTACACCCAACAGCTAATCGTTAGGCTTTGCGAAGAAATTAAAATTTACACAAATATCAGCTAATTTATGCCAATCAGATGCATTTGAAGTCACTGTTGGCCTTAAGTGTTCGGAATATGAGTCAAAACGGTATTTGCTAGGCCCCCGCTGGGCCCCCTCCAGAAAAAAAATCTTAGCTACGCCAATGGCGGTAATTGTGCGTCCCGGGGATGAACTGGTTGGAAACGTTGCGACTCGAAGCAAAGGTGATGTATTTGAAGGCTGACTGGAAAGCAAAATGCTTTCAGGCGATGCAAAATTCATTTTATGTTTGTACTTGCCATTACTGGAAGTTTGGAAGACCCCTTCTCCAGACTCACACGCAGGACCGTAACGGCTGATGATCGCTGGCAGGAAGGGCTCTACTGCGGTGAGTAGGATAAGGGGCTTCCTCAAAGCAGGTGGCAAGATTGCGTTCCGGTGACAGAAAATTTGAGATGTATCGAGACTGGCCTAGAGATGATCGAGTGTCAGTAATCTCTCTCCCAGCTAGCACATTGGTTCTACTCCTGTTGTAGGAGTTGAGTACTGCGAAGGTCCGGGTGCAGGAGAAATTCTCACGGTCGGCGTGTTCAGGCGGGGAAACCACATGTTTTTTGAGTTTCCGCTTTCGAATGCTCGAAACAGAATACCTTTTGGCCAAGTCTCTGCGCTATGAGCGGTTTCATGTAGTTTCGGATCCATACCAATTTTGAAAGAGATGAAGCTCATTCGGCTTATGTCGGTGTCCTTTTTTATCAATGGAACAACTTTAACCGAGTCTTCACACTGTACACAATCTTCGACTAGCTTTTCGATTGCCTCAGGTTTGACACTTGGGTGAATGCGAGAGAGGTAACCAAAACAACTTAGCAGGTTCTGGAACAGTAAGCACCTCAGTAGTGACGTTATTATCGGTGGTCACTTTGGTGCCGCCAACAAGTGGTTTATTGGGAAGCAAGCTTTCGTCACGGCGTCTTTTCAAAGGTGGTTGGCGGGGAGTAAGTCCAGAGTTCGATTGAGTTGGAGTTGACAATGCGATTCCTTTCGACAGTTTAGCAATCTGCTGTTTTGCTTCGCTATTTCTCTTTTCAACTCAGCGTGAGCAATTTCTTGCTTTTCGGTTATCAGCTCAAGCGCGACAAACGACGATACAGTTGATTTGAAATGGGCACATTTCATGAGCTTTATACACTCGTTGCAAATCCAAAACAAATTCGGACACGATTGAATAATGTTCGCAAACGGCGGCTCCGTAGGTGAACATCTAAGATGAATCATTCTGTCACAGAACGCCATACACGAGACAAATTTTTCTTCTTCTTTTACTGGTTTAGTGCATTGATCGCAGGCAGAAGTCATGATTGACTAATTTTCCGAACCTCAGAAAAACAATCGGTGGAGATGCTTCTGTACGAATATGGATTCGAGTCACTGTAGCAAAAGTACGGTTGCCGAAAAAGTGCACATAGAGGACAGTCAACGACAACAACAACCAACGGAACTGGTGGATAGATATTAACAGAGTTTTTGACGTAAGACTACGTCTTTGTTTTCTATATTGGGGTGCACTTTAAAAGTACGGAAAATGAGACATGTAACGAAATTATGGGAGATTTTGAACGTTAATTACTCAGTTGTTTATGAACCAATTATTACGATTTTAGTATCATTCGATCAGAAATGTATCTACGCATCGTTAGTAATATATCCGATAAGTGAATTTTGTTGTTAAACTATTGAAAATTTGATAAATGTTGACCCCTTTCTTATCCAACCAATCACGTTCGAGCACTTTTCGACGGTGTCGCTTCCCACTATAAAAGCAAACGGGTTGCTGAGCGAGGAGTTGCTGCTAATCGAGCGTCGGAATCGCTCGAGATTCCAAGAATGAGCATCGTTTCCAGATTTCGCCTTGTGCCCGGTAATCCACTACCCGTTGCTGTTGTGCGCCATCCAAGGACCATGGCAATCAACTGATCAATCCCGGAGTGCTATTTATCTGTGACCGTATCGATGCTAAGAAAGCCATCGGCCCTTGTCAGGGCCATTAAATTAGTGGAAAAGAGTTGAAAGAATAATATTCCCGGCCTTATTACATCTTATATTCCTCAATCAATCTCACAGTTTCGTACACAATTTAATTTGTCATGAATAATTGATGGCACGACAATTTGAGACTATTCTTGGACGCCTTGCTGTGCCGTCGAAGTGAGTGCTCAACATTTCACAACGAATCTAGTTTACAGTGGCATTTCCAACAGTATCTTTGATTTGCCATATTTTATGGGAGCATTTCGATTATGAAAATTATCACATGTAACAAAATTGCGTCATATTTAGAATGGTTTTGAAGAGAAATTCTGATAGAACAAATTTCATCATTTTGGCACGCATTAATCAGAAATTCACCTTCATACTAAGGAAAACTATTGATTATCAATAGCTATCTATAGAATATTTAGTAAATGTCAAGCATTCCAACTATTCATGTTTGATCAATTTCTTACGCATTATCATTTTTCGCAATTTTCAAGTAATTCTAAGCCCAACACATTATTGGCACATACCCATTTTCCAGATTGGTCGACAAGAAGAGAAGAGCACGAATGGGAGGAGCATCATCTGCTAATCTAAGCGTTTTAAGCATGCTTCCTTCGCCGGATTCGGTTTCATTCCATTTTCGCTTTCGAGCTGGTAAGAGCTCCTCAGTATCTAGTTTATGATATTTCGGCTCGTGATAAACTCATCTGTGGTGCAGTCAAGAATCAAGCCCGTTAGGCAAGTCGCTCAAGATTTCAAACTTAAGCTACGTTTTCAGATTTCGACTTCAGCCGTGTGATCTAATACCTGTTGCTGATGTGTGCCATCCACACCACGAAACATTCAACTGGTTCGTCTTATAAGCAGAGAACTTATACAAATTTCTACACTTGCGTTGGGGATTCTTCGTTTAACCATGGCAATCAACTGATAACATCCTGTAGTGCGATTCATCTATGGCAGCATCCGAGCCTTTGGCTCTTTTCAGTGCCACCAAATGTGTGTAAGAGAGTTAACAGACTTCCGACTTTATTTATCACATTGCCAAGCAATGAATAATATTTCTCTCAAACCATAAGATCAACAAAGCGATGACTGAAGCTTTCATTATAATCCTCGAATAACTTCTTTCCAATGCTATCATATATTCCATAGGAGGTTACTATTATAATTTCAAAATGATCATACAACCTGAAGTGAAATTTCGCATTTTCATAGATAAATATGACGAATTCATCGGATAAAGATAATGTATATTTGGGACATGATTAAACGTACACTTGGCTGCAAATCGTTATATGCATAAATATTCACGAAAGTTTCGAGCACTGAAAACAATATGAAGTCAAAACGAGCAACAAGAACGACATCAAATTCAGTTAAATTAACCATCGTGGTCCTACGTCACCAGTTCGTATAACCCCATAGGGATGTACCCTTATAGTTTATTCTCAATTTCTTCCGCTATCTACACTCGCTCTTCTAATTCATTAGTTGCACTGAATATATAACAAAAAAAAAAAAATAGAAAATCAAAATGAAGAAATTCTTCCACCTCTGGATATTCCTCGCGGAAATAACATCATATTGATTCTCCGAAAGATCATTCTGGTACTTCCTCATTTAAAATCCTCAGTTATGTACTATAGGATTTTTTAAAGCTCCATTGGAATTTCTATCGAAATTTCCTTCGAAAGTTTCCTCGGAAGTTCCTTCGGAATACTGTACGATAGACATCTGTAGTAGATATAGTTTCCATTGTGAATATAAACAAAATGAGTCATGTGTTGTAAATGCCTAGCGTGTCGAGCTTTAACTATAAACTTGCCATAAAAACGGAAAAGGCACGGAAATAATTACTATAGTCTTTTTCGGCAGAGATCGTCTAAATATGGTTTCGGACCTAAAATCTTGTTCGGGTTGAGATGAGACGGATGGCATATCAAGAGTGACACGACAGACACGAAACCATCCGAGCGTTCGGCTTCGTGTAGTTGCGAGTCGTGCTATGAGAATGTATAGCATGCGACCACGAAGAGTGCGATAAAGAAGAAGAGCTTGACTACTTCGCGTCGGAAAGGCATGTAGATCGGCTTCTAAGGTTCGAGGCCGATGCCATGGTTCGGTAAAGTGAGTCTGTTGGATAATCTTAGCACGATTACACGTGTTTTTTTTAGAATCAAAAAGTTTTGGCCGAAAATTTAGTGCCCGCGGATTGTTTGATTTGGCAAACTTTTCGACCAAAACGCCAAGCGTTACGACAATGTCCATGTAGAATCCCTTCAGAACAACCTTTGCCACAAGTTGATATCGGCGCGCCTCGTCTTCGGCCAGTTGGTTCAGCACACATGGTGTGCAGGACGTTGTTGAGCAGGAAGTAATTTAGGATGTGAAATGGAGGAAAGGAGGTGAAAATCGGTTTGGGTTTCAAAGGATTAGATACGGAAGGGGAATATGGCATTTGTATTAGCTTAACCGACTGTAACACTCGAGACGTTTTTTCGGATGAATTAAAGAAGTTGCTGATAAGCAGGACGCACATTTTCCTCACAACCAGTGTTGTTAAATGTCATTTTTTCATAAATTCATATGCTTGTATCACCCTTTCTTACGAATTCTAGTATTAGTAAATATTGCCAATTGATAGTAATTTGTAATTTGTCGTTGTACTAGCGTGAAATTGTTCCATGATCGAAAACAAAATATCCAAATAAATCAGTTATTTGAGGTGTATGATTAACACGAACATATTATATCAATATGTAATAAAATAAACAACAGAAATTCATCTCGCATATTGCGTGCAAAGAACGAAACGAACGAAACACTTGATTGGAACCACTTATCGAACCTCACCTCGGTCTTGGTCATCCGGTGCTGCCGGGACGTGAGCACGCAGCAAATCTTCGAGTAGACGTACAGCATCACGCTCATCGGTATGAAGAAGGAACCCATCGCCGAAAAAACCACGTATCCCTTGTTTTGGTTGTACTGGCACTCGTTCCGCTCCCGGTCCTGGTCGTACCTGATTGTTGTAGGTGGAAGTAAAAAATAAGTAAGTAGGTACCTACATCAAACGAAAAAAAAAATCTGTATGAGTAATCTGATGGCAAAAGACTGTGCAAACATGAGGTCGGCAAAACCAAATCTCCGAATATACATATTTGATCGAAGAGTACAGGGAAATCATTGCCCGTCCTTCCCATTTCCCGGCATTCATTTCGAACCACTTTTATTTTTGGAGCTTCTGCTGCTGCTTGGAGAAGTCAAACAAAACAAAAAAGCGATTGTAAGCATAAGACGCTTTTCGGGCGAAGTGGAAATCTGAGTTGTTTAATCATTCACGGGACACGCGGCGGTGCACCGTGGGCGAAATCGGACCCGCAGTCAGACTTATTCAAAAATTGCTGAAATAAAATCTTCCAGAAAGTCATGAAAACGTGATCATGCTGGAAACTTTACCCTAAATATGTGATTGTATGAACTATGTTGTGGACTACTATCGTCTAAAATACTGGTGAATGCAACAATTTCGTTTTATACTACATCTGTAGGCGAATTCCGGCGCGTATTTTCTTCGAAGAAAAAAAAATTTTCTTGCTGGTGAGTAATGGAAGAAAATTTCTTCTCTTCGAAGAAATTGTTCGTCGGAATTCACCTACTGGTCTGAAAACAGGTATATTTTGTACAACTTTACCCTATATCTAAATGCTAAGCGCTCTGCAGTTTAATCTACAGTCGTTGTACATGGCTTCCTAATGTTAATGTCTGCTAGAGTAAAATTCAGGAAGTGGTAATTTTATTTCTAAAGTCTGTACAGGATGATAAATCCGATTATGGGTTCGATTTTGTCCACTGTGGGCAGTGGGTGGTAGCATATGACGATGATGACGGTCCCAGTGCTACCTACATGTGCAGGTAATATTAAAAAGATTCCATGACCAGGATCAAGTGGTACGGAGGGGCAAAAACGTCTTGGGTATATTATTTCTGAGCGGAATATTAAACGATTCGCTTGGAATGCTTTAATTCAAAGCTCGCTTTCTGTGCCGGAATCCGCGTTTGCATCGTTAGGATTGGTGTGCGTGCGTGATGTAATTTGTGAAGCACAAACGAAGAGCGAAACACTTACCATCCGAGGATGGGAGGGCACGTGATGGCCAGTGCCACGAGCCAAACGACGAAAATCATCAGCAGGGCCAGCCTTTTGGAACGTCTTCGTTTTGAGTACGTTAGGGGTTGAGTTACGGCCAGGTATCTGCGGATTGTAGAAACATTTGCTGATAATCATCGAAGTTTATAACCCTCCATTTGGTAAGACTCACCTATCGACACTGATTGCACACAGACTCAGAATCGAGGCCGTGCAGAGGAGGACATCGAGCGATATCCAAATATCACAGAGTATCCAACCCAGTTGCCACTTCTCTGAAAAGAAGGTAAAAGAAAACACACACAACCGTTAGGATTTTGATTTTATTGGAGTGTTCCTTGGTGACTGTTTATGCAGCTGTTTGAGCATGCATTTTTAATGAAATTTGAGTAACACGAATTGAATAATTAAATGCGTACATCTTTGAAGTTATTGCAATATTCAGATATAAATCCCAAACCTGTTATATATAAAACAAATAAAATACCAGTGCCATGTGAAAATTTAATTGAGAGTTTCATTACGTATTATATAGAAGTCCGTGCGCTTGATGGAAAGTGTTGTTTTGCGATTGAAATTGTGGAGACGAGTACCTATTTGAATTGTCACTAGACTGAAGTGACCAGACGTCCCGCGTTTCGCGGGACAGCGCAATTTTTAAATTGATATTACAGCGTCTAATCTATTCGTTTGTCTAAAAAAAAGCATTTAGATCATGTTTTAGGCCTGAAATGATTGTAAAACACATATAAAACACGGAAAATGTTTGATTGGGAACGAGATTTGACAGTGATATGGTCGATTCACACTAGACCATTCTTGCATTTGCATATCATGTGGCAAGCACGAAGATACCTTATGCTCTGAGAACTGTTTCAAGTTCAGCCATATCTGTTATTATTTTTTTTTTCACCCGGATTTCTCATTAGTTGAGGTTGAATTTTACTCAACATTGTGGATGTTTGCCCAGTCTTACCGTAAATGAATAACGTAATTTTGTCTGACTAATTCAATCCTTAACCTACGCTCACAGAGTTGGTATTATTTTTTTTTCCATTTGATATTCATGTTGACATCGCCCTTAACGCTTCAATCAGTAGTGATGCATTTGATTGATATTTGTTCCTTGACTCCCATGGTAAAGCGTATCTTCGAGTTTGCCACAGGATACACAATACAGCAGACTCTATCTTAGTTACCTACCCAAAGAAAATGAAATAAATCCAGCTGGATGGATTTGGTTGATTGCTGGGTATTTGTCGATAAATTCGACTTGTTACGCCGAAAAGATGGATTTTTGACGGCTTGCAGCCGAATTCTTTTTAGCATATCACAAACTTCATTGGTCTGGGTACGAGACAGCTTTAAGCTGCAATTTTATTAGCTCATTAGATCAAATTATAAGAGAACAAAATATTACTTACATAATTCGGTATTTAGCTCAGTTTGGAATACAATCAGTTCATCCGTAACATTTCTTCTCATACCTGTGATAGTAGATTAAGGTTAGAATAATACATTTTGTAATCGTCTAATAACTTACTGTGATAATTTCTGTGATATTAACTATAACTTCATTTAATTCATTGCGCATTTAAATACTACTGGTAGCTGTAAATAGTTTAAGGATTTTAGCAACTAACTCAATTAATAGCTACAAACAAGCAAATCACACCTGCATGACGCTTGGTACTGTTCACAAATCTCTTTCTGCTATTATTTTGCTTTATCCATCACATACAAACATCATTTTGTTTGAGCAGTGTTGGCAGCAACACGACTCGACCTTTTCAATATTTAAAGTTTGATTGACGGCATGCATGGGATCTTGATTAAACACATGGGGATTTTTTTATTTTCCGTACGGGTTTGGCGAAAGGTCTCAGATTTTCATGACACTTTTTCCACAGGCAGGACTCATCAATATATGAATAAAAAAAATTGACAAAAATTCAGGGTCGCCTATTTTTCCGGAAAACTCTGTTGGATTTTTTTTTGTTTTCCCCTGACACTACTTACTTTGAAAAATCATAACTCAAGAACGAAGCATCATAGAAACAAAGTTTTTTTTTTTGAAAATGAAAGCAAATTTTCTCAGGAATAAAAAAATTAACTGGAAAAAGTTTTCTACAAAATTTTCCACCGTTGAGAAAATTCGTAAAAAAAAGCCGGAAAAACTATGCTCCAACTCGTGGAAAATTTTCAAAAAAATATTTTTGAGAAGGTAATTTCATAAGCTTTAATCGCTGAAATTTTTGAAATGTTTTTTTTTATTTTCGTTTTTGAGTTATGGCCAATTTTGTAAAAAAATGTGCAAATGTACCATTTTGAGCCTTTTCTTTGAAAAATCATAACTCGTGAAAGAAGCATCGTAGAAACACAGTTTTTTTTTATGAAAATGAAAGCAAACTTTCTAAGGTATAGAAAAAAAATGTTAGCTGGAAAAAGTTTTCCATCGTTGAGAAAATTTGTAAAGAAAAGCCGGGAAAACTATGTTCCAACTCGTGTAAGATTTTCAAAGAAATATTTTTGAGAACAGAATTTTATAAATTTCAATCACTACTTTTTAATTCCTGCGTTTGATCATAGTTTTATGAAAAATGCCCTGATTTCTCGTACAAGTCTTTTCGTTCGAAAATCATAACTGAAGATAAAAGCGTCACAGAAACATTTTTTTTTGTCAAATCGGAATCAAATTTTCTCAAAACTTTGAGATTTTTCCAAATGGAATAAGTTTCCTAGGACATTTTTCACCGTTAAGGAAAATAAATAATAATAACCCGATTAGCTATTCCAGCTTACAAACAAAGTATATTTGAAAAGAGCGATCAATAAGATCCAATCCTAAATATTTTTTAAATACGCTCATTTTTCGTTCCTTAAACATGATCAAATATTGCCAAGATGAGCAGTTTACAAATTTATACATTTATAAGTTTATATCGAAGTAGTGGTGTAGGTTTGGGTAGTGAACGTTCCCAGATAGTAGCCCGAAATTGGGTTCAATTTCACAGTTTAATGTCGTGACTAAAATATTTTGAATGTGGCATTCTATATGCTTTCCACTTAACATATTTGGGTTTCAGTTCTGTATATAGTCTGATTCACAACTATTACAGTTTAGTTTACTGTATTTGCGCTATTAAAGCGGCATTTTGTGTGTGCATACCTCCGATAAAGTTTTTGTTAAATCAGATCGCTATGCTTTTCTAAAGCGTATACATTTTGGCTTTCCTCAATGTGGATGTAAGGTAAGAGTACTATTCTTTGTCTTTTCTATCGTTTTTTCCCTTTCCTTGCAAATTTTGTTATTTGTATGGCAAGGTGAACGTTCACGAAGTCAAAGATTAGTGCTTTCACTCTATCAATGTGAAGTGCAATGTGGATGACATGTATTAATAGCTGGTAGTTTATTACTTATTGCATCCCAATTGTACTATTCTCAATACTGTCAGGGATATTTTTGCATCCTTTGAGTGTTTATTACTTTTTTTTAGTAATCTCAATACTAAATTTCATCAGTCAACCCAGACTGTTGTATAAAAAAAAGGTTTTTCTTGTTTTATTATTATAAGATCTACGATCTAAAAATGGGCTGAGTTGATGATTTTTATATAATTCTTCCACAATTTGTTTTATCATAGCTGGAAGAATTATACGTATATAAGCAATGTAGCGTTTGTGGTTAAAATCTAAAATTGTCGACACGCGGGAGTTGATTTCCCTCCGAGTTAGTGCGTTGGGATTAATGTCGGGCATGTTGTGCTACAAGCGCTCCCTGACCGACTTAGTTATAACGCATGGATTTGGACAAAAATTGTTTCGGAAACTCCAGATTTAGCACTGAAATAATAAAATATACGAGTTGAGTCTACCGGTGGTTTATATTCATTTCTATAACGAAACGATTTTTTTTTTCGATAAAAATGGGTTTCTATGTATGCAATTGCATACTTTTGCATGAAATTTCTGCTTATCTTCTATTCAGAAGCGCTGGCCATTCTTCCGTAGCTGGAAATAAATGGGTTGATGAGTTGGCTCAGAGCATAGCATGACTTCATTGGTCCTGAGCCAGCTAATCTAGTTACCTAGTGCTTGGTGAAACTTCAGATCAATTCTTGGACGGCAGCTCAGAAAAAAAAATATACTGGAATAGTTTGGAGTCGTGTCGTCATAGATAATTGCACAACTGCGATTCTAAATACTTAATAAACACTTATTTAGTGGAACTGATTTCAGGAGCCTGATTCTTCAGGACATTCTGTTATTTATTTGCCCACTGTGGTAATGAGCTATAGGCTCTCTTTACGCTCATGCGTTTTGCAGTGCCTTTTTCAGGGCGCTGTTCGAACCCATTGTGGTATGAAGCTATAAACTCTCACTTCGCTTATGCGATTTTCGCTCTTCAAGGGATCCCATCCGTATTTCCTCCCATCTTTCCCTTTCCTTCCTTTCCCGTCGGGTAGATGATGAAATAGGCTCAAATATGGCGATGGCACAAATCTCCCAATTGGAGGGGAACGTGCCTCTAGAGCCAGCCCTCTGATACCTGATATTTGAAAAGAGCGATCAATAAGATCCAATCCTAAACATTTTTTAAATACGCTCATTTTTCGTTCCTAAAACATGATCAAATATTGCCAAGATGAGTTGTTTACAAATTTATACATTTATAAGTTTATAAAGCTTATTTTCAAATTTATAAGTTTATAAACAAAACTACTTAATAACGAAACAGCATAGAAACAAAGATTTCTTCAATCATAATGTAGGCATTTATCCAGCTACCTGTTAGGTAACTACACAATTGACAGTTAAATCAATGGGTAGACAATATGGCAATTAGGTATTTACCAATTCTGGTTTAAAGCGTTGAAATGGCTTGAGAAGTTTACCAAAAAACTAACAAAGAGCAGTGAGAAAGTGCTAGTGTTGTCAGCTGTATATTACTCGTTATTACCGAAGCTGTTGAAATGGACAAAGTTCAATACTACGAATACTATTCGTCATGCTGTAACCCCTTAGGACTGGACGGCCACTAATCAGTAAGGACAAATTTACGCTCGATTGGCCATGGTTTCATTCGAATGGAGTTCGGTGGATTACGGAAAAGATGAAAACTGCATGAAGTGCATGAATATGATTAACCAGAAATGTTAGTTATGTACTGAATAATTGAATAAATAAAATTAAAAGAAATAATAATAATATTATTTATTCCATAGAAAAGAAAGAATCCTTTTTCAGTGTAATGAAAAATTGAGGCAGATACAGTTTTTTTCAGTTTTTCTTAGCGGTGTAATTTTTCATGAAAAATATCATCCATTCAAACTTATACTTCATTTAAACCAATCCTGAGAAAATTTGCTTTCATTTTCATAAAAAAAAACTTTCTTTCTACGATGCTTCGCTCTTGAGTTAGAGTCAGAGGAAAACAAAAAAACTTCCAACTGAGTTTTCCGGGAAAATAAGCGACCCTGAATTTTTGTCAATTTTTTTTTATTCATATATTGATGAGCCCTGCCTGTGGAAAAAGTTTCATGAAAATCTGAGACCCTTCGGCCCACTTTGTACGGAAATAAAAAAAATCCCCACATAACACTTTCTTTTTCATTTCAAATGTCATACTGTAACCTAGAGGAAAAAAAACGGTTGCGTAGAATCGACGAGATCTAACCTGTCGATTTGAAAATGATACAAATCTAAAAGGAAAATTTTCAATCGTTAATCATCTCCTCCTAAAAATGTTTAATTAAGGAGACTAACATTGTTCATTGTTCATCCGCCAAGGTCCAAAATACTTAGCAACTTAGCTGTGTTAAACAAATTATCGTTAATTTCCTAGTTGTATTGTTCAAAGGGAAAACCACCGAGCATCACCATCCAACCAGAGCGGCGACAGACATGAACCAGCCACAATATTTGATCAAACGGTGGTGGCTGAGTTTTCAAAAAAAAAAACACGAGATTTGTTGAGGGTTTGACGATGGGTAAGGTTCATCCCTCAAAAACCACCACCTTGAACACAAGCTTGGGTGGTACCGTAATCCGGGGGCAAATTGATCACTTTTTTATAACTTTTTGCTGTGTTGTCCTTCGGAATTCAAATATTGTTAAATAAATTTCGGCAAAACCAGTACTCCATTGATCTTTATCTGTTTATGTAATCGATTTTTTATGAAATAATATTTTACATATTATAAAAATAGTTTTAATATCAAAAAATTAGAATGACGCACTGGGGCGAAATTGATCAACATATAAAAAAGCAGACTTAAGAGTAAAAAATTTCCCTACTAAATTTGGGTCTCCTGAATCTGAATATGATGTCAAAAATCTTACAACTCTAGTATTTGATAATTTTATTGCAAAATCAAACTTTGAAAATCTGCCTAATACGCCTAAATATAGGCAATTTCCCATGAAATAAGCACATTATTTGAGAATAAACGATTTTATGAGCAAAACACTATACTTCCTATGCTGTATGATATCAACAATGAGTTCAGCAGTTCATACTAAAGTTTACAAAACATTTTAAACACTCATAGTTGACATGTAGGCATGGCACCAGTGGATTGTTTAGCATCGACATTTCCAACTGTATTGCTTACACCTTCAAAAAATGTGAATATTTCTATGCAAAACTGACACTTATTAAAATGAAAAAGTTCCAAATCATCATTAGGCATCTATAAACTTGAAAGCATGGAATGTGTTTGGTGCCAACGAAACCTTCAGCATCCTTGAGAGGAAATGTTTTTCGGTACCGACCTGATCAAATTCGCCCCAGTGATCAATTTGCCCCCGGTTTACGGTAGTGGTTTTTGCTTCAAAAATATGTATTACCATGAAGTATGATTATAGTTGTTCTCAAAATAGAATACCTGTGAGGTTGTGAGGCGATGAATTGGTTTCCGTTTGATAACTTTATTTAAATGTGCAATTCTGTGAATCTGATATTACGCGTATTTCGAGTCCGTATCTTTCTCTTCTTCTTAGTAATTAATCTCTACTGTGAAACTGGTAAAATCTCAAAAAAGTGATTCGAAAACATGTTAACAAATATCAACTGAAAATATTCATTGCAAAAATTATAACTTTCTTCATTTATTCACCATTGAAAGATTGTGGTTTCCAGTGAGCTTACTAAAGGGTGTACGGAATCAAATTGCACCACTTTTAAATGGCTGCAACTTTTTACCCGTTGGGTATTTAATATTGAAGTTTCGAGTGTAGTTTGTTCAATGTGTATTTGTTTACGCTGTGTAAGTTTCACTAGCAGATGTGCAATCGTTGTGAAGACTACCTTGAAAATCCGGATCTATCTCGTCGTGCCATCAGCAAAAAGCTGGAAATGGTTAATTCTACGGTGTCTCGTGTTATCGGTACCACGAACGTTTGACCATCGATTGTAAAGAAAAAAGTGGCAAAAATGGATCTCCGTATAGTGTTAAGGATCACAAACGGGTAGTTCAAGCGTTCAAGTTGACTTCCAACAGTTCAGTTCGAGATGTGGCGAAGAAACTGAATCTATCCAAAACTTTCGTGCAAGAGGCGAAAGACCGTGAAGGACTACATATGTACAATGTCCAAAAGGCGCCTAATCGTGATGAATGGCAGCATACAGTAGATAGAACATGTGCACCGAAGCTCTAAACCCAGATGTTGACGAAACCACATTGTCCCATTGTGGATGATGAGGCGTACTAGCAAAACTTCCAGCAGCTTCCGGGGTTCCAGTTTTTCACTGCTCATTCGATGTCCCTGAGGACGTTAGAAAGCAGAAAATGCTAAAATTGACCAGAAAATTTATGATTTGGCAAGCAATTTGCTTGTGTGGAAAGCGGAGCACCCCATTAGTGACATCTGGAACGATCAATGGGTAGGTGTATCTAAAGCAGGCCTGCCCAACTTTTTTGAACCGCGGGCCAAATCGCAGAAGTAATTTTGTGTCGCGAGTCACATTTTTAAATGCACAAATATTCCCATGAATTCTGGCAAAAGTTAGTTAATAAAGTTCATAAAACCTGACAAAAATCAGTGAATGAAGTAAGTTTCATTTGAAGAAATCTTAAGAAAAGATAATTGCTGCTAAGCCTTCTGCTGGATATTGTGATATTTCCTTGCAAGATTATATAATAATCTAGTGCAGAATATTTTGAAGAATCTACCCCAGGAAATTTTAGATCCTGTGAGAATAATATCCAGGTTTTTTTTTAAATCGTACTCCGAATTCTGTCAGAATCCGACCTAATATTATTAGCATGAACCAACATGTGCTAAAATCCTGATCAAGCTTTTACGAGAATCTTGATCAAAATGTCCTAGGTTCTACAATCAGAATCTTACTCAATAATCATTTTGAAATGCCACCTTGAAATCTTTGAAAATGCTAAAAATTATTTTAAAAGAAACCTGTTCATAATTTTATTATAAATTCGTTTAGTGTTCGGGCAAATTGTTACATAGCGTAATGTTGTAATCTTGCCTAGGATTCTAGAAAATTATTAATTGATTTTTTTTTTTGAAAATTCTGGCTATAGAATCCAGGTAAAAGTCTGTGAGAATCTTGCGAATTTTAAGGCTGATTTGCTGCTGACAAGAAAAGTAATCGCCAAAGATACGTGGGAAATTACTTGCCAGAAATGGTCAACAAAATCACATTTCTTTGATCGAAGTACGCAGTTGAGAAGAAATGTCATTTCAAATGGGGCTCTCTGTAGGAAATTTCTTGCCCCATTCAGTCAAGGAATTTCGTGTCCAGAATTCTGTCCTAAAAGTCATGTCCAGAATTCTTGAAAAATCCTGTTCAAGATTTTGTAAAATGCCTGCATTTCTTATAATCCTGGCAAGAATGAATGTCGAAGGAAGTCATGGTAGAAACATTGTTGAAAAACCCAGTATTTGAGATTTGGAATTTGAATCATTCATAGAATTAAATATCTAAGAGAGTTAAAAAACAAAACAATTTAAAAAATTACTGGGCAAGAATATTAGGTTGAAACTTAATTTAAAATTAAATAAGCTTAGTATGTTCAAACTTCGGGTTGGTAGAATATTCAACGGGCAAAATATGAGAAGAATCTCCGAACCCTCTGCGGGCCGCACAAGTTGAGTTCGCGGGCCGTACACGGAAAAAACAGTTTACCTAATTTTTGAGTTGTCTTTACCCAAAAATAAGTATATCGATTATTCTTTCAACCCAAAATCTCTCGGTATTCTCTCTCTTCCCCACCAATGTTGTCATAAACAGAGAGAGAGCTGCACCTACATAATGGAGGTAGTTTGGCCCAATAAGTCAAATTTGGGTTAATGCATTATTCTCAAGCTTTGGTTGAATGATCTCAATTTTGCGTTGAATCAAACCAAATTTAAGTAAATTTTGCATATGGCTTCATAGGCAAAGTACCTAATGGAGGCCTTGGAAATTTAGCCAAATTTAGGTTATTGGGCTCAACTACGGTTTTGCGTTGAAACAACTCAAATTTGAGTAAATCCGCGTCGCCGTGTACATTGGGCAGCCCTGATCTAAAGGAATGCCTCCAAAGGCGTATACTTCCTCTTCTGAGGTCGCACGATGGTCTATCGCCAAATTTGGCCTCGTGCCTTTACTCGAAAGAGATTTTGGAGTGATACAAGACCAAGGACGTGCCGCAGCATCTTAACCCCTCAAACGCACCAGAACTGCGGCCAGTTGAAAGTACTGGGCCATCATCCTAAGGAAGTGAAATTGGACGAAGATGTGAAGAAAATATGGACTGCCATGCAAAACAATATTGGTCCAAGTGTTGTACAAGACCTTGGGAGGACCTTACCTTAAATCAAATATGAGAAAATATTCATAACATACTTGTTTTAATTATGAATCGTGGTTTACGGCCAACCAGCCGAGTGGAAGTTTAACAACTACCGAAAAGCTAAACATTACATATAATTTGCAATTGGATTAGATGGACAAATTGATGTGAAGATTTGCGAAAAAGTTACACGTCTTCTCAGTGAGAATCGAACTCACGACTCCCCGATCTCTAGTTGGGGCGCGTTAACCACTACGCCATGAGAGGACTCATGAACGCAGAAGTTAACCTGAATTCGATTTCAGCTCAATAATCACGTGGTCCTCTTTCGCAAAGTGCACCTCTTTCGGAAGAATTAGATGCCCATCCAAACACAACGCTTTCTATATATATCCAATGCCTAGCCCGAGAGCGCATTGTTTTTTAGGTATAGGAATAGCACACTACACTAGCCAGCAACTGCGCTGGCTGAGGTTTCTATTGTGTGGGCTTCCAATGGGTCGCGACGTTCTCAAACGACCGGTTACGGAACATGAGTCCGTTGCTCGATAAATACTTGTTTTAATTATGAATCGTGGTTTACGGCCAACCAGCCGAGTGGAAGTTTAACAACTACCGAAAAGCTAAACAATTTGTCCATCTAATCCAATTGCAAATTATATGTAATGTTTAGCTTTTCGGTAGTTGTTATTCATAACATGTTTTATTTTACTTCCTGAAAGTTTGAAGATGATTGGTTGAACGTGCGAATTTTGCCAAATAATAGTGTTTGTCGCAATTTGATTCCGTACACCCTTTATTTGATTTTGAAACAAAAACAGGTATTTTTACCAAATTTACAAGTTTTTGTTTACATTTTTTTGACAGTTTTCTCCTCTCTTCTTTCGCTTCCCACCAACGGAAAAAGTTGCCATAAGTAACCAATTGAGTTGTGCGGACAATTATTGTTTTCAATATCATGCTTATATTTCACCTGTTGAAATGCGTCCTATCACACCAAATTTTCGGTCAGCCTTCCAGCAATTTCGCTGAAACCAATTCTGCAATACACCATTTTACTGATGTACAGCAGTTCTGAAATTGTTTACTGGAATCCAGCAATTCAACTTGCTGGATGATTGTCAACAGCATAAGGTTTACTGATTTTCAGTAATTTATATGACAGGTGATTGATAACCAGCAATCGATTCGAAATTACGCTGTAAACCAGTAAACATAATTACTGAACAGTTGTACTTGTCAACCGAGAAACTTAAAACAAAGAAAAAATGTTCTCGCACTTTAATTTACAAATCAGCATAGAGGTTTGTGAGAAAAATAAATCAATTAGTCGCATTTTTTTGTATGTCTCTTGGAATATCTGAGTAAGTACAATATTTTATGAAATACCATAATCCGGGGTAACATTGATATTTTTTTTTAGTTTTTCTTTAATTTTTTTTTTCATTCATTTCACAATACAAATGTTACAAGTTTCATATTTTTTTTTAAAACAAGTACTGGCACCCACCGCTCGTAGCTATGTACTTTATTTTGTTTTTCGAAAGATTTAATTATGTTTAAATAAATGTTTTAAGTTTTTTTTTTGAATCAGCTGATATGGGGTAACATTGATCACCCAAGTAAACAACGTTCGCTAATATTGGAAATGTCGTTACTTACTAAAATCAGGGCCCCTGAAGCCGAATATGAAGACCAAACTCTTACAAGTCATTTTGAGTTATTCCAAAATTAAAAACACTTTGAACCGCGTAATACGCCTAAAAGTAGGCAATTTCCTCAGGAAATTCTACATTCGTAATAGTAATTAGTTAATGTTGCCTAATTTAATAAACTTATGATAGATTTGACAATGGAATCGTTTTCGGCGATGCCATTTTAAGTAACACCCGCATTTTGCTTGATCACATCGTCTGCAGAACTCATGTGAGACATGAATTTTCGGTAGTGTCAGTGAAAATGATAGAAATCATTGTTTCAAAAAGTTGACAAATTTGCGCATGAACTAAACGCAATTTTGGCAAAAACCTTAATTATCATTAGCTTATGAATATACGAAAGAGAGGCACCATTCATGGTTCGAAAATGTTTCATCAATAAATCTTTATTTGAACGTTTAACAAGATGAGTCATCCCGATCAATGTTACCCCGCTGATCAATGTTACCCCGGATTACGGTACTTATTATTGATAAATATCTCAAGTGTTCATTTCTAGGATAACAATAACAGAACGGCCAATGGGGATTAACTGTTTCCTCCCAAAGCACAGACAATTTTGGATAATTTTTTATTGTGAAAATAAATGTTTATAACATGTAACAGAATAGCATTTTTATATGTGTATTGTGATTCGTGGGTTGAGCGAATTACCTAGGATAACTGTGGTTCGACCCAACGTTGACCCTTCGCAACAAACTGGAATGTTGTACAAACACCTAGTGATCCTCCTTGTCCTTCCTTTCCCAATTCCTTGTCCTTAATCCTTCAAAGCACTCCAAACTTATATAAAACTTTGCACTTTATTTCCGCAAATGGTTTATTTTTGAGCATTTGAGAGCAAAAACAAAAATCAAAAAAAGTCGATTACTGTACTTGTACTACTAATTAAAATGCTGGATGGTCAGTACCAGCTGTCATTTTTATGAAAATTTGTTTTGCTGAATGATCCAGCAAATTTCATTTTGCTGGATCGATTGGTGAATTAACAGCACAAAAAATATCAGCAAAAATTTGCTGGTTTTCAGCAATAACATTTTGGAATGCTTGTTAAGAGCATTCGTAAATTGCTCGAAATACATGTCTTCGTTGTTTCTTAAGCGATTTCTAAAATTTTACCACTAATGGAGCCGGTAATGTCTCTCCTTATGCCATACAGAATACCATAATGGAGGTGCCCAGATAGCCGTAGCGGTAAACGCGCAGCTATTCAGCAAGACCAAGCTGAGGGTCGTGGGTTCGAATCCCACCGGTCGAGGATCTTTTCGGGTTGGAAATTTTCTCGACTTCCCAGGGCATAGAGTATCTTCGTAACTGCCACACGATATACACATGCAAAAATGGTCATTGGCACAGTAAGCTCTCAGTTAATAACTGTGGAAGTGCTCATAAGAACACTAAGCTGAGAAGCAGGCTCTGTCCCAGTGGGGACGTAACGCCAGAAAGAAGAAGAATACCATAATGGCCGCATGCTTCTGAAGTTATTCCGGGGTGCAGTAGAGTAGGTTTCCCGGGTGATGATTCGCTTACAAAATACTTTAGAAGCGTAGACTTGAGACACTTTGAACCATTTTGGTCATTTTTGGTCACTTTGGCCGCATTTCATATGTTTTCTGGTACCCTGGTTTCCTCAGGAGAGTCGCCATGTAAGGACTGTTCATTTTATAAAGTGGACACTTTGTTTATGCTATATCTTTTTTATTTATTGATAAAATCGCAATCGGTTTTCTGTGTATCGTTGACCTATTATTCTAAAATGATATAAAAATATAAAATCTTTGAAAATGCTTTTGGTTGAAGAGCTAAATAGTTTTTCCAAAAACTCTTAAACAAAGCTGTCCGTCAAAGTTTAACATTATTTTTCGCAAAACAAAAATCCTTATTTTTATGAACAAATTGTATGTTTGTATCCTTTACTATTCTACTAAAGGTAAAGCTTTCAAAATATCAATTATATTCCACCATTCTATGACATTAGGTAACTTTAGTGATTTACCCATTTATGGCCAAATTTGCTGATACACCATCCTTTCACTCCCAGCAAAAGAGAACAGTAAAAAGCGTGTTCAAAACTAGTTTGGATTACTAAAGAAACTATATTAGTATAAACGAAAGCTAAATCGTGAGATTAAACCACAGTCTTAAGTATAAATTTTACTGTTTATGGTAGTTTTACTAAAAAGTCTCATACTTTTAAAACCATGTGCGCATATTTATCGATCTACAGCAAATTGTAAACAGTTTTCTCCGAATTTTTCAATTGGTAATCTCAGAATAACATATTATGAAAATAATATGTGGAAAATAAAATCGATTTTATTACAGCAGTGTTGCCAATTTTGATGATTGTCAATGTACTTTGATAGGTCTTCTAAGAATAAGGCAATTGTGTTTCTGTTGTGCTTTGAATGTGACGTGGGGACTTACTAAGTAACTCTATGAAGGCGTAAGTTATTTTTTATATTAATACTATACTAGGACTTCCATCAGGACGTACTTTTACACAAAAAATTCTACTCATATCAATTCCCATCAAATTTGAAAAAAAATTCTTTCAAAATATACGGGAAAATTGATTTTATTAAGGTACAGTGGGGGAAGTGTATCAGTGGGGTAAGTGGATCATTTGTCCATATTAAGCTTAAATACTCGAATATGTTGAATGTTTTTGCGCCATTGCTTCTTTTTAGGTTATATTCTTACGTACACACTAATACTATTGCAAAACTGGTACTACACGTACACTAACACAAACAAACTTGTGAGCCGCAAAAGTTGATTTATTTTGAAATTGTTTTCTATCAATCAAAAATCCATTATATCTCTGTCTAAAATCGAATACTATTAGTTTTTTCAACACATGGTGAGCATTTCATTCTAATTGAATGAATCACAATGAAAAATATGAGATTTTTTTATAAATAAATATAAATATATTGGACATGGTACACTTACCCCTAGTTTTGAATGGGGTGGGGTAAGTGGATCAAGTATTATTATCATTTGTTGACACACTGTTTACGAGAATTTGAATAAGTTTCAATATCCGCAAATGTTGTTTTCCTTTAACTTTTCTCATTCCTAGCCTAAATTTGTCAAATTGACTATAAAAAAATTGAATTAATCCACCTAACAGTTTATTTTTAATCTTTCTGGTATAAAACATATAAAATAATGTATATTGCAATATTTAAACCAAAACTTTACGTGGTTTATCTAAGCTGAGTTGCAAAAGACCAAAATATTTGTTTCTTTCAATTGAATGCCCAATGTCGCACCTTATTTGACCATATAAATTGTTCAAGACATATGATACAATTATATTCATCAATAGAATAAAAAGATTTCAGTTTTTTAATCAAAAATAAATGTAACTTATGTTTTTAAACAAAAACTGTTTTTCGAAAACATTGTTTGGAATACCCCTGCAATACTTCTGTATAGCTTATGTGTATAAATGGATGAATTTCCTCCTAATTATACTAGCCACAATGTTTTTTGTTCGAATTAGTGTGAACTAATGTATAATATTTTAAATATTATTTTGATAAAATAAAGATATTTTTTTAATTTTTATACTATCAAAATGTAATATTACTAGCACTATTAACAAGAACGGAAGTAATATCATTCATACTATACATGATTATACCATGCTAGTTTTGAGAATAGATTTTTTTGTTTGGTGATCCACTTACCCCACCATGGTGGGGCAAGTGGATCATTTGGTGCAAATTTTCAAGTCGCTCATACTCAATACATAACAATCAGAAAAATCGAAACAAGAAATGATTTGAAGCACATTAGTCCCTCATTTGTTATCCACAGAAAAAAGTTTGAATTACATTATTGACGTTAGCTGTACATAACAATGAAGTTGACTGTTGATTTTTATGTATCCACTTACCCAAGGTACCTTATATCTGTAAAATTGTTGCTCCAAAAATAACTTGATTTTTTCCATCAGGCTTCTGATTGATGATGCTTTCGAAGAACAAGCCTTTTTTGAAAATAGAAAATATAAATTATCGAATTTTCCAGCCAATTTCTTACAATCATTGATTTTGATAACCTCAAAAAATCGACCGATCTAATCGTTGGTCCATATTCGTGTGAAATTTAGTCGAACGATGTGCAAAAAACCGATTGAAATTTCATTGATTAATAAGAAAGATACAGCATGCACAAGGTGTCCACTTTATAAAATGAACAGTCCTTATGGACCGGCTATGAAGAAAGATTTGTAACAAATCAATCTTCATGATTATACGAATCAAGTATGGAGATTATTTTAAATCGTTTTTGGTCGCATTGGCCTTATTTCGAAAGTCTTCCTGGCCAGTGGGTCTCTCAGGAAAGTGGCCATATATTGTACGGTTATGAAGCAATGCTTGCGACATATCAATCTCTAAGATTATACGAATAAATATGTTAAAGACTTAACCAGGGATGGAAATACCCAATCTATCCTTGCCGATATTGACGCTCGCTGATTTTATTTGTTTTTATCCTCTCCTTGAACATCGCTAGCGCATGACGGCTCACCATAGTAGCATGTCCGAAAGAACTTGAAACTATTGAGAACCAGAGCTACAGGTCTAAAACCTTGATAAAGGTGGATGGTTGTGATGGCTATGACCGTGGTCATCATGTGAAGAACAAACGGAAAATGCTGTATCGTGTCCGCACCGAGGAGGCAGCCCCTCTAGCATGATGTAGGTAGCGCAACCTTCGTTAGGTGGCCTATCGAAGACTCTTCACCAACCAAGAAAGGCAAAAGTAGAGCAAACGGATTGATTTTACGGCAACAGACCCGGCAACGAATAAAGGACAACGTTTGGAAAATTGGATCTTGGAACGTGAGAACTTTGAATGAACCCGCGCGTGTTGGGCTCCTGAACTGCGGAATGTCGGCGTGAACGTGGCAGCTATCCAGGAAATACGCTGGCCAAGAACCGGAGAACGTGAATTCCGAGCAGTGGACTCCATCGCCAACACTTAATTTAAGTGCCACATCTACTACAGCGGTGGCGACAGAGCAGAACGAGAAGTTGACCGAATCTGTGTGCTGAGAATGAAGGACTAGCCTGATCAGCATATATGCGCCAACGAACGATAAGCCCGATATCATGAAGGATGAGTTCTATGAGAGCCTGGATAAGGCCTACGGAGAGTGCCCAAAACATGATGTCAAGATAGTCATCGGCGACGCAAATGCGCAGATCGGGAAGGAAGATTTCTCCCGACTCGTCATTGCACTATGGTCCAGGAATCAGTTTTACGCGGAAAGATGCATTTTTAGCTTTAGAATGAAACATTAGACAAAAACGGTCTTCTACAAAGTTGTTTGTATTAGTTAAGCCCTTTGTTTGGTTTTATTTAAAATTAGGGTGGACCACATTTTCATAGAAATTGTATAACTAACTCTCTTATTTGTAGAAATTATATTATACATGCTTCAGCAAAGTTATAATCCATTCAATTTCAAGCAACTTTGCCAAAAAAAGTTTTTTTGTATCTCTTAAATTGACCGATTTAGAGCTTTTTTTCCTACGGTGACATAGGGTGGTCCGAACAAAACTGGTTTTCTGACTCTAGAGTTTTCAATTCAAATTTCTCATCAAAGTAGTCTATGAAACACTTTTAAAGCTTTGAAAAATGCGTAATTTGGTGAGTGAAGAAACTCGCTATCTCCTTCCGTTTAGGAGTTATTGTTGTTTTTCTCTCAAAAACATGCCTACTTTGATTGTGAATATCTCTGATTGGGGCAAACATAAAAAATATCTTCCGACGGCGTTCAAAAGACAAAATAAAATTGTATATTATATCAAAAAATTACAGATGTGTTATTTTTGTAACTCTAATAAAGCGTCTTGAAAGTCAAATATTTTTTTATCACAAAAACTTTAATAACTTTTGAATCAAAATAGATATCAACAATCTTTTTGCATGAAAATTTGCGTTTTGTTAAGTTCTTAAAGTCGTTCATAGACGACTTTGACGAGAAAATAATATTAAAAAAACTAGAGTTGAAAAACTTATTTTTGTTAGACCACCTTGCGATAATTAGGAAAAAATGCTCTAGATTGGTCAAATTTTGAGCTACAGAAAAACTTTTTTTGGCAAAGTTGATCAAAATTTCAAGTTCTACCGCTTTGCCTAAGAGCATATACCAGTACTTTTGCAAATAAAAAAGTTGATTATATTATTTATGTGATATTGTGGGTCACCCTAGTTTCAGATGACACATTATGGAAGCTTACATCTATAGAAACAATTTTGTAGAAGATCATTTTTGTCTAAAATTTAATTTTCATGCTCAAAATGCAAAATAATAAAGAAATACATACTATGAAAATCTTCAAAATAGTTTTAGAGCCCTATCTTTCTTATTTCAGATATCTCGTCAAAGTGGTCTATGAACGACTTTTAGAACTTAACAGAACGCAAATTTCCATGCAAAAAGATTGTTGATATCTATTTTGGTTCAAACGTTATTGAAGTTTTTCTGCTTAAAATCCTCTGTTTTTCGAGGCATTTTATTAGAGTTACAAAAATAACACATCTGTAATTATTTGATATAATATACAATTTTATTTTGTCTTTTGAATGCCGTCAAAAGATGTTTTTTATGTTTGCCCCAATCAGAGATATTCACAATCAAAGAAGGCATGATTTTGAGAGAAAAACAACAATAACTCCTAAACGGAAGGAGATAGCGAGTTTCTTCACTCACCAAATTACGGTTTTTTTAAAGCTCTAAAAGTGTTTCATAGACTGCTTTGATGAGAAATTTGAATTGAAAACTCTAGAGCCAGAAAACCAGTTTTGTTCGGACCACCCTATGTCACTGCAGGAAAAAAGCTCTAAATCGGTCAAATTAAGAGATACAAAAAAACTTTTTTGGCAAAGTTGCTTGAAATTAAATTTTCTATAACTTTGCTGAAGCATATATAATATAATTTCTACAAATAAGAAAGTTAGTTATACAATTTCTATGAAAATGTGATCCACCCTAATTTTAAATAAAACCAAACAAAGGGCTTAACTAATACAAACAACTTTGTAGAAGACCGTTTTTGTCTAATGTTTCATTCTAAAGCTCAAAATGCATCTTTCCGCGTAAAACTGATTCCTGGACCACTGTGCATTGGAACGGAAAGCCTGCATTCCGTCAGCAATGATAATGGCCTGCAGCTAGTAACCCTCGCTGCTGCTAGAGGGATGGTAGTCAGCAGTGCCTACTTCGCACGAAAAAATATCTGCCAACACACCTGGCGACATCCGAATGGCGATGCCTGCTCCCAAATAGACCACGTGCTGGTTGATGAGCGACATTTCTCAGATGTCTGTGATGTCAGGACCTTCCGAGGCCCTAATATCAACTCGGATCATTATCTCGTTGTAGCTAAAATTCGGGCGCGGTTATCAAGCGTCACGAGTTCCACAACAAACAGAACGCTGCGCTTTAACATACAACGCTTGTCGACTGATAGGGTAGCTAAACAGTACCGTCAGCAACTAGACGAGCAGTTGGGAAGAATCAACGTTGCTGGAGATAGCCTATGGAAACCTATCCACGAAGCTGTGACAACAACGGCGCGGGAAGTGATCGGCACTGGTCAACGACGAAGACGAAACGACTGGTTCGATGAAGAGTGCCAGAGAGTGACAGACATGAAGAATGTCGCCAGAAGCCGTATGCTTGTGGCCGGTTCCCGACAGAACAGAGACAGGGCAGCGAGAGCCGAAGAAAAGCAAATCTACCGCAGAAAGAAAAGGCAGCACGAAGGCAGCATGAACCGAAATGATATGCGGAGATTCGACCCACCGAGTACTTCTCAAGGTATGGGAGGACGAAGAATTGCCCACCAATCTACAAGAAAGGGCACAGACTGGAGTGTGCCATTTACAGAGGAATTACCTTGCTGAATTCGGCGTACAAAATTCTGTCGCGCATCCTGTTTAAAAGACTGAGACCGCTCGAGGAGTCCTTCGTCGGCGAATACCAAGCTGGTTTACGTGAAGGCCGTTCGACAACGATTCGACAATGATCCTAGATAAATTCCGGGAGTATAACTTACAGACTTACCATCTGTTTATTGATTTCAAGGAGGCGTACGACTCAGTGAAAAGAAATGACCCTTGGCAAATAATGTCTAAACATGGTTTTCCGGCGATATTAATTAGACTGATACGTGCTACGCTGGATGGTTCGAAATCAAGTGTTCGGATCGCAAACAAAATTCGCCCTGTATAAAACATTGATTCTTCCGGTGGCTCTTTACGGGCAAGAAGCGTGGACGTTGAAAGAGTCAGACCAAACAGCATATCGGTGTTTTCGTGCATTAAGTGCTGCGGACAATACTCGATGGGAAACTCGAAAATGGTTGTGCGGCAGACGCATGAATCACGAGCTGTATCAAGTGTATAAAGATGTGAATATTATCAAGCGTGTAAAATACGGCAGACTTCAGTGGCTGGTTATTTATTGCAAATTTCGGAGGAAAGAATTGCGAAAATAATATTCAGTAGGGAACCAGGTAGAGGACGGCGGCCTCTGGGAAGACCACGAATACGCTGGCTGTAGGCAGTGGAAGAGGACATGGCGAACCTAAACGTTCGGGGCAACTGAAAAAGTTTCGCCTAAGACCAACGAAGATGGAGCTCTACAATACGCCCGGCAATGGCGTGACGCTACGCTGTGGCCATCAAGGCAAGGTATGGACTAACGATCCAAATTGATTGAGATTTCAAAAATAGATGTTTTGTAGAACTTGTAGAAAAAATGATACAAAAACATCGAAAAACAACAAAAAATATCTCACTAGGGTAATTCGCCAATTGTTGAACGGTCAAAATGCTCCCCAATTGTTGAACACGCCATAAACAATACACGGGCTGTTCAACAATAGGCGAGGTTTTTAGGGGGTGACCCATTTCGCATAAAGACGTTTGGCATAAAGCAATTTCATATAAGAACAGGTAGCATTTTTAAGAAGGCATATAATTCTCTTTACGCCAAACGTCCATTATGCGATATGTCTTTATGCGAAACGTCCCACCCAGAGGTTTTAGCCGTTCAACATTAGGCCAATCCCCCTAGTTCAAAAACATTGTAAATACAAGCAAACTAATTTTGTTGCATAATCTACTGAATCCATGGGAGAATCAAGAGCTGCGACAATGACTTTCAACCGAATACAAAAATTTGTTAAATTTACTATAATCTGGTAAAAATCACTGAGTTGTGCAGTTAATGTGACCATGTCCATAGTAGCGTACAATACAAAGCATTGTATTTCAATCCGTAACACACAACGTACAACACAGGGTGGTCAAAAGTATAATGTTAAACTTCTCAAATCAAGAATGGTTCTAGTCCGAAATACTGCAACTCGGGTTAAATAAGCCGACTATGTTTTGGTAGAGTCAACAGATTAATGTAGTCGGTTAAAAATCTTTAGTGCAGTTCTTGTTTTTACCAAGGATTCAGTAGTTTCTGTAAAAAATAATTTCTTTGTAGACAGTTTTTATCTAGTCAATCAAATACTTCAACCCCTACTAATTCTACTCACCTACAACAAAAACTATCACAGCCGGAGGCATCACGAAGATTCCCACAAGCCAATCGGCCACGGCCAAGCTCATGACGAAACAATTGGTAACGGTCCTCAACCGTCGGGTCGTGGCCACCGAAAGGATCACCAGAGTGTTCCCAATCACCGTTATGACAATCAGCGCACAGAACAAAATCACCAGAAACATTTTCTCCCAGGACAGGCAAATCTTGGTGCAGTCCTTGTCGGTGGAAGTGTCTGCCGCAGCCGTGGCTACCATTCCGGTGTGGAAGGATGATGTTGGGATCAGGGATGCGGAAGAAAGTGGTGAAGACGAAGCCGTCAGGGAGCTGGACGCCATTGCCGAGCCGTTCGGGTCCACTACGAGACGTTCGCTAAAATTGAGCAGGTCGCCGTTCACGAGCTGCAAATTGACGTAGATTTCCTGGTACAGACTGGTGGTGAACGAACTGCTGGTGCTGGTGTAGTTGATGGTGATCGATGCCACTGACGTTGTGGTGGCGCCGGGGATTGGGAAGGCGCCGCTTTCATTGGCCATAATTATGGGGCTTACCGGGAGATGAGATGGAAGCACAGTGGCTGTTCGATTATCCAGTAAGATCAATCACCAATGACTGACGTAATCTGCGGAAGAAAGAAATAATAATTTTTCTACATATTTTTATACTAAATCGGGACTGCGTTTCAAAAAAGTGAAAACATCTAGGTCATAAAACGAATTCCTTGTTTCATTTGATGCTGATGATAACGATAATGATATTTATTTATTTATTTAACGGAAAATTTTGAAAGAGGGAAAAGCCCCTTTGAGTGATATCATTTCGAAATCGTTCTCAAAAGGGCACAAAACCTCTTTATCTTTTCTAATATCGTTACAAAAAGAATCTTAAAACTATAGGCTCAACCGGAAATGATCCATATCAGAGCCGATTTTTTGAAAAGGAAATTCCAATAATCAAAAATGAGGAATAGTTGAAGTGAACAAGAGTAGGTTATTTCTTGATTTCTGAAACGAGAGAAAATAAAAGTAAAACAGTATCAAATATTATAACAAATATCTTTGAAAAAATTATATAAAATTTGTATCATTGAAAGTGATCTGCTACCAAGAATATCACGAACAGATATGGGTACTGTTATATCTAAATTCTTGTATTTTTCTATTATTTTTTTTCTAGGTAAAATATATTTTTTGCAATGAAAAACTATATGATCAACATCTTGATAAGATTCTCCACAATCACATAAATTAGAATCTATTATGTTAATACGATATAAATGACTATTACAAATATAATGATTACAAATAAGCCTTGAAAACATACAAATGAAATTTCTACCAACAGACATTTTTTTAAACCAGGGACTTTCAGCAACAATAGGAACAATTGAATGACACCATCGACCTTTATCACTTGAATCCCAATCAACTTGCCAAGAATCCAAAGCCTGTTTTTTATTCTAGCATAATATTCTGTATGGAAAATATTACGTTCATAAATAACTCCACGAGTAGCTCCTAATTTAGCTTAATAATCAGCTTGTTCATTACCAAATATATGACTATGGGATGGAACCCAAACAAATTTAATTATGAACCCCCGAGAATGCAAATCACATAATAATTTTCTTATCAATAAAATTAAATAATGGGTTTTGAAATTAAAATTAGTAGATCCAATAGAATTAATACAACCTAAACTATCAGTACAGATAACAAACAAGTATGGATGATAATCCTTTATTATATTACATGTGAAGTACAATGCTACCAATTCAGCTACAAAAATAGAACAGGGAGATTTCAATTTGTAAAAATGATCTATATTATAAACTCCAAAACCTGCATTTTTTTGAATCAATGATCCATCTGTGTAATACACAAATTTTTGATCAAAAGCAGAAAATTTTCGTTCAAAAAATAATTTAGCATATTGAATACACATATGACTTGGTATTTGATTCAATTCCCAATGTAATGATTTATCGACAAAGATCTGAAAAGAATAGGCATTTATATCACAATTATAAAATGTATTTGATAAAACAGGTAATATTCTTTCTGAAGAACAATGATTAAATGAGTTCAATATTTTACAAGTAGGATTTATTCTGTGTAAATCTCCTAAAATTTCTATAAGAGGGTGTTGATTTGTGAAGCATTGAACAAGAAATTTACAATTTAATTCATGAAAACGAATTTTGAGTGCCAAAATTTCAACAGATTTTGTATGAGTAGAATTCATTAATTTCAAACAAATTCTTAAACAACGATATTGAATTTTTTCAAGTTTTGAAAAATGAGTTTGAGTTGCACTACCAAAAGTAAAACAACCATATTCTAAAACTGAGCGTATTGTTGTTTTATAAAGAATAATCATATCGGATGGATGAGCACCCCACCAAGTACCAGTAATAGTACGAAGAAAATTAATCCTTTTAAAACAAATTTTCTGAATGTATTTAATACGAAAATTCCAATTTAGTTTTGAATCATACCAAATACCAAGATACTTGTATTCATATACTTGTTCGATTTCAAACCCATCAAGAAATAAATTTACACTTACTGTAGAATATTCACGTGAAAATATAATATACTTAGTTTTTTGCACTGAAAACGTAAAACCATTATCGTGAGCCCAGGAACCAATATTATCTAAACAAATTTGCATATAATGGCGTAAGATTTCTCTATTATGTCCACTTGCAGAAATAACGTTATCATCAGCGAATTGACGCAAAATACATCCATTTGGAATAATAGATGAAATACCACATGTGAATAAATTGTACAAAAAGGGGCTCAAACAAGATCCTTGAGGAAGGCCAAAATAGCTATTACGAGTGAATTTGGACGACCCATTGTGATAAAAATGCATAACTTTGAAAGAAAATAAGTTGTATATGAAATTGGATAAAATTGAAGGAATTTTATAAGTATTCATTTTATTAAAAAGCAAATCAATAAGTACTGAATCATAAGCTCCGGACACGTCTAAGAAAGTAGAAATAGTATCCTGTTTTTTTATTGAAAGCAAGTTGAATTTGAGAAGCCAAAAGTGCTGTGCAATCACGAGTACCACGTCCTTTTCTGAAACCAAATTGACAAGGTGATAAAATATTATTATGTTCAGCCCATATCTCAAGACGATTTAAAACCATTCTTTCCATAAGTTTACGTATACATGATAAAAGACTAATAGGTCTACGACTATCAACCAAAGAAACATCTTTTCCTGGTTTAAGTATATTAACTACTTTAATTGAACGCCATTCTAATGGAATAATATTTTGCATAAGAAATGAATTGTAAATAGAGAGTAAATGAACTTTCCCTTCATACGGTAAATTTTTGAGAACGATAAATTTAATATTATCAATACCTGGTGCAGTGTTATTAGTAATAGACAGCGCCAAATCCAATTCATGTAATGAAAATGGCAAACAAAGCTCCGGGAAATAATTGACTGATTGCTTTGTTTTAAAATTGATAGATTGAGGAACAAAATCTGGACAAATTTTAGATGCAAATTGATCAATCCATTTATCGGAATACTCCAATAAAACAGGAGGAGAATTATCATAATTTCTTAAATTTCTTGCTACAGAGCACAATGTGGATAATGAAGTTTCTCTATCAAGGTTTTCTATGAAATGTTTCCAATAATTCCTTTTTTAAATTTAGTTGTACGAGTAAACCAAGTTTCCGCTTTACAATATAAAAAATAATTTTCTCTAGATCCTAAACGACGAAATTTTTTAAAAGCTTCCGTTTTATTTTTTAAAGCAATTGAACAATCATAATCCCACCAAAATGTAGGACGTTTATTTTTGTTATTATTGCACAAAATTTTATTTTTCTGAGATTTAAGTAAGCAATTAAACATCAATTTAATGAATTCAGTATAATTTTCGATTAAGGAATTTGAATTTTTAAGATTAATTAGTGAAACAGAAATTAAATCTGAAAATTAAACCCAGTCAAATTTTTTGAATAATCAGGAATAGAAGAATTTCTTTGAAGATTATTTTGTGAACAGTGACTAAAACAAATCAAAATTGGAAGATGATCACTATTATTAGGATCATTAATTATGCTCCAAGTTGACTTGAAAGATAAATTATTTGAACACAAAGATAAATCAATGCATGAATTTTGTAATGGAGGAACAGCAATTCTGGTAAACGATCCATCATTTAAAATGTTTAAATTATATTCATCAATCAAATCCAATAATAAGGATCCACGACCATCAATTTTATCACTACCCCAAGAATAATTATGTGCGTTAAAGTCACCCAAAATATGGAATGGGTGAGGAACATTGTCTAAAATCATTTTCAATTCAAATAATGAAAAATTTATATTAGGAGGAATATATAAACAAATAATATGAAAATGGTAATCCATATGTTTTACAGAAATAATGACATATTCAAAATGTACATACAAAGACAAATAAACATATTTAAATTCAATACCACTACGAATACCAATCAAAACTCCTCCAAAAGGAACATCTCTATCCTTTCGAATTATGTTAAATGATGGAATTCGTAAAATTTTTGATTCAGTTAACCAAGTTTCATTTAAACAGAAAATATCAATTTTGTTATGCTCAAGCATTACTCTCAGTCTATCTATTTTTGGAATTGTGCTTCTACAATTCCATTGTAAAATATTCAAATAACTGTTGGAATTCGAAGCCATTACGATGAAAATAATGAAGCAATGATGGGTCCAAATGCATTCAATTTATCAAGCAAAGAGGCAACAAATGGTAAAACAAATTTAATATTTTTTTTCCAGAAATCACTAAATCCCAACAATTCTACTAATTCCTCCAAAATTGCTAAAATTGAAGAATTTTCGTTAACATTATTGTTACCATTAGACGTATTGGCATTAACGTTCACATTACTATTTGATGGATCAGATTCAACACGTTGGAAACCTGGAATAATACGAGAAGATGAAGAACTCAATCGCGGGAAATTTTCATCGAATGATTTTGCATTTGAATCAATTTTAATTTGAGCTTTATTTGTAACTTTTTGAATTCTTTTTCTTTTTGATGGAGGTTTATAAATAAAATTATCTAAATTCAATGTGTCATCAAATTCATCATCAGTTAAGGATTCATAAATATTTGGAGCGGTACAATCCGCCGAGTTTTTCAAAATTTCAGAATAAGAAAACTGATTTCTGTTTTTCAATTTTTGATGGAAATTGGATTCATTACTTTTGTATACAGGACAATCTTTTAAAAGGTTATGTTTTTGATTACAATATATACAGAAATCCGAATTTTTACTACATTCTGATGATAAATGAGATTGACCACATTTAGAACATTTAGGCTTATTGGAGCAAAATCGATTCGTATGTCCGAAAAGAAGGCATCGTTCACAATGCATAATTTTCGGAAAAAAAAGTCGAACTCGAAAAATTACATTGTTTACTTTAACAAAGTCTGGAAGTACTGATCCAGCAAATGTAATTTTCAAACAATTTGAATGAACATATTCAGAACCTTTGTCATTCAAAAAAAGTTTGGACAAACGATGGCAATCTAAAACATCGACGGGAGAAATAGCTTGATTTTTGAAAATGCCAATACCATGACTTAAAACTTCGTCACATTCTAAGGATTCATCGTATATAACACCACTAATTTCGCAGAAATTGCATGGTGCATATACACGATAAGATCCTGTAAAAAGTTGTGATTGCAAAAGTGAATTTGCATCATCACGAGAACCAAAAATAACTCGTAATTTGTCAAGTGAAATCTTTTTGGTTTCCTTGACAGAAGAGTATTTTTCATAAATTTTAGACGAAATTAGTAACACATTTATTGGTATTTGTTTTTTCCGGAAATATACCACAAATGGACCAGCAAAAGAAGTTGGATATATTTTTACTCGAAATGGTTTTGTAGAAGAGGTTGATGGTCCTGGTGGAGGATCACCATCTTTCAAAATAGAATTATGCACATCTACATCCATGATTGGGGTGCAAAAATATAAAATTTAAAATAAAATAAAAACTATTAACGGAAATAATATATGAAAGTAATTATAAAAAGATACTTAAAAGTTCCAAACTTGATTTTTCGCGCGAAGATGAAACTTCAAGCTTCAAGCTCTTGGTAAGTTTCAACTCTTCACACAAGCAACAGCTGCTCCCGCACCACGCAGGCAGTAACTTCTTCCACACCACACAGGCAAAGCTTCAACCGCACCACACAGGCAAAGAATTCCCTCAAGAAGACGTTGAGCTTGAAACACGATGAACAACGCCCGCTTGAAAATCTTGTCAAAACCGCTCCAAACAGGAAAGGATCAACTACCGTGCACCACATACTCTCGATGAAAATTAGCCACTCTTCAATCGAATCCCAAAAAGTTCGAATCCAATCTTCAATGGCTTGAAAATTTTCTCACCTGAAATAGGGAGAAAAATGTCAGTCGCTCGCAAAAACACGTCCTTCCAGATCAAGGCCTACTGAATGAATGACGATAATGATAATGATAATGATAATGATAATGATAATGATAATGATAATGATAATGATAATGATAATGATAATGATAATGATAATGATAATGATAATGATAATGATAATGATAATGATAATGATAATGATAATGATAATGATAATGATAATGATAATGATAATGATAATGATAATGATAATGATAATGATAATGATAATGATAATGATAATGATAATGATAATGATAATGATAATGATAATGATAATGATAATGATGATGATAATGATAATGATAATGATAATGATAATGATAATGATAATGATAATGATACTACAAACTTTATATGCCAAAATACAATGTGAATTTAGGGATTTCATAACGAACTAATGTGTAACTTAATATGATCTAATTTATGATAATAAAATAGATTTGGCAATCTACTTCGGTTTGATTCGACTTTAATTGTAGATGTATACGAGACGAAACTAAATACAATTAAATTTACAATATCATTATCTTTTACAAAGGCTTGAAAGTAACCAAACCACACATCATTTGAAACTTCTTGTTTTGTAAAGTCGGGAACGCCAAACTGTCAATCACAAGGCTTTTGTTAGAAGGCAGCCTTCCAAAAACTAATTTTGGATTATGAAAAATTGTGCGGTTCATCCCACCACTTTAGCACCAACCTAGTAGATTAATTAGTAACGTAAGCTCACATTTGTCACTCCATTCATCACATTCACCGCCTACAAACTTCTCTACCACACGTCTAATTTGTCATTCTGCTCCATTGTGAACCATTTCTTGGGAGCATTGTTCCCGCGGGCCCAGCTCCCTGCAACACTAAGCTGAGCGCCAAAAATGGCCGGAATGATTTGCGTCCCACCTCCATACCAACATACTTCTCATTTTCTTGACAAGGCTGTTCGCAATTTGTTATCAACGTACAATGGGCGGCTAAGACGGCCGATTTTTTTTTAGATTTCTACTTTTATTTTTTTTAATATACCCAAGTATAAGCACCAATAGTAAGCCCCAAATTAGCATCAGAAATGCATATAGGGATTTTAATGGCACTTGAAATACAGACACGCCTAATAACAGCACCTCAATTGCATTCAAATGCGTACATGCATTAAATTGACACTATACTGGCTCTATATTCACATATAATGCCTGTTTCAATACCACAATTGCATGTTATATACATATAGGGGAAAAGTGATGGTTTGAATTGGTCTCTTTTCTCCACACAAAATACATTTAAGCATTATAATAACACGCTATTTCGCCTTTTTCGGTATTAAATGCATATATAAAGCTGTCGGGCATCAAATGACTCGCATACATACGCATATAATACCGTATTATCGTGCCTACTGATTATTTGGGTACCTAACATAGTATATTTTTATGTTAAAAACTGGATAGCATTGAAACGTTCCTTACTTGCGAATATATAGCCAATATGGTGCTTATGTTATGCCTGTACGCATCAGGCTTTAGAAGCACTAAGGATGCAATGATAGGGTTTCTAAGTGATGGAAGAGCTGTTATAGACGTTTCTGCATTAGTAGTGCTGTTATATTGCCTATATGTATGTCTGGTGCTAATTTGGGGCTTATTATTAATATTTATGACAACTGGGAATATTAGGATTAGTAATTTTTTCGATAAGGGAAACAAAACTAGTTTTTGGCCACACTTTATTTTTCCCGACCATTGTGCAGCGTACACATACACGTGCCATCTCGTGGTATCTCGCGGATACCGGCTGGCCTAATGATAAGACAGCTACCTCAGCGTCTTTTGAAGTTTAGGTGGATGAAAGTTGACGCAGCATAAAAACATATGCAGCACCCTCCAAGTAATGTGTAGGTATGCTGACGCCATACACACACGTGGGTGCGGTTATGACAGTTCTGCTGGGGGTGGTTGAATTTTCCAACCCATAGCTCAATTTTGGCTCCTGAATTTGTGTGATTCAAGCATGAATTACCATAATCTTCTGCGTCTGGTGTGCAGCTGTTTCGTCGACAGGTTCAAGGTTGTTTGCACTTAATTAATAGAGAATCGGTCCATCATCAAACTTTTGAATTGCAAATTAATATCCTCAAAACGGGTAATGAGTTTTTGCACGCAAACGGGATGGAAGGTATTACACTCGCTGCAAACCTGATAGTATCATTTACACACTCATTATGAGATCACAGCCAATTCGACCCCATAACCTTGGCACAAAAATAGCTTCGAAAATCAAGGTTAAAGATGTTTCTTATAATTATGGCGCCAATATAATAAATGGAATTTTAATTACTTCAATCAGTGTGGATATAAGTGCTGATGACGTCTGTCACGTCAAGATGTTAGTCAATAAGGAAGCGAAGGTGTAATTGAATGTGCGTTTGTTCGCCCACTATTATTGTTTTCTGGCGTAACAACGCAAGTGAGATAGAGCCAGCTACGGCCTACAACATTGTTCCGTTTACACTTCAATAGAATACTGTTTACGCTCTTTAATTGTAGATAATAGATAATAAGTAGATTCACTAAAATTTCTTCTCTCAATGCATTTTTTTTTATATTTTTTGTACTCTTATGAAACTTTCACAAATACGTTATTTTCATCAAATGTTTATTTTTTGAGCTATGAACTTCTGAAACATAACAACATTGTTCTATTTGATAGGCCATTTAAAAAACGTTGTGTAGAAAAATCAGCAAAAAATGATGGATGATTTGTTAATGATTTGTTTGCTCAAAATTTCTTCGATGGTGTGATCAAGCTTCACTCCATAAATTATTAGATTAACATTCTCACCATATTCAGGTCAAACCTTTGATATAATCCGAATAAAATAATTTTTACTCTGTATTGTAAATGTTCTCTACAAAATCTGACCATGGTTGCCTATGAAATCTGGTCAAAAGATAATCTAAGGTAAAATCCGGTAAAAACTCTTTTTAATATTTGAAAACAAATCCTTCTGCATTCCAACCAAGACACCTTTTTCGGGAATCCAATAATTATTCTCTCAACAATCGGGTCAACCATTAAGCATTCTATGTTCTAATACTCTGCATGATCTGATCACAATTTCCTCCGAAACCCGGTCCAAAATGTATTTTCACCGCAATATGATTTCCTCGTATTTCCTTTGTAAATTTATCAAAATTCCCTGCGTCAAGCACTTTTCCATAACTTAAGCCTGATATGGTGCTGAAAAGTATATTCCTGGCCTATCTTGATGCATGATAAATTCCTGCAAGGAATCTGTAGGGATTGAGAGGGGTACTAGAGAAGATATACACTTAGCAGAACTAAGCTGATATAGGGTAGAAGAATCGGTTTTGGCCATACGCCAGTTGTAGCCATAGTGGATTATCCACCGTTTTACATAGCTAATCAGCATGAAACCCTGAAACATTGCTAATCAGCATGTGTTCAGTAGATCACATTCATATGATAGAGCTACATTCATTTACTCGTCCAAATTGATTCGAAACCTAGGAAAAACAATTCATTTTCCGGGGACGGACCTGGTGTAGTCGTTAAAACACACGCCTCTCACGCCAAGGACCTGGGATCAATTCCCATGACATTGTCACTTATGACGTAAAAAGTTATGGTGCCGACTTCCTTCGGAAGGGAAGTAAGGAGTGCTTCGTGAAGCCCAAGCAGGACAGTTCGGTTTTGTGTCGTCCGATAGATTTAGCTCACGGTTTCGCGCGTGTTTTCGTCGCCGGAGATTTTTTTCTTTTTTCCTGTTTTGGAGCGTCTTGCTGGGTAGTGCTTCGTGAAGCCCAAGCAGGACAGTTCGGTTTTGCGTCGTCAGATAGATTTTGCTCACGGTTTCGCGCGTGTTTGTCGCCGGAGATTTTTTTTTTTTACGCGTATCGTTATTTTATACAATCCGATGACCCTGGAGGGATCGGTTTTTTTTACTGGTTATTGAGCAAAAATATTACTGCACAATCGACAAGCATTTCGCGAAATACTATTTATACTATAAATAAGCTATTCTTTTCTCTTTTGATTGCCGGCATCCAAAAGATTAATTTGAAAACGCTTAAATAACAAATATGTATGGTCTATCGCCAGCTTTCTAGGCGAATCCTGACAATATACCTTCCCCAACCTCCAACTCCGTAGCACTTATGAGGGTGTCGCTGAGTCGGTGGCCTCTCATTAAGTAAGAGCTACATCAACATTTCCTTCCCCTATCCCAAGTTACGGTAAAGATGGGCGTGGCCGGGAATAGCGATATTCATGCTTTTAGTTTTCTTGTTTATGATTTGAACAAGGTATACTCCCCTGCCTTGTTCTTGAAAGTAGTCAGTATGAGATTATTAAAAAGAAACATGAATGTTGCTAGTATCCAATCTACGAAGTATACCGTAACTACGCTAACGCTAACGCTAACGCTAACTTCCTTCGGAAGGGAAGTAAAGCCATTGGTCCCGAGATGAACAACTATTTTACCACAGACAAACAGACGTAACACTTAGAGCAAATCTCGATCAATATCATAGTCACGAGGACATGTACGCCCAATGCTAAAATAAGCGTATTTGGCAGATGGGCCAACAGATGGTGGTAGTGTGTAAACGTCAAATGCGAACAAAAACGATGCGAGCGCTGCGGGTGGCGGATAGGCCAACTACCATATTTTTGAATCGACCGTCAAAAAGGTGGTCGATGGACAGTGATGAGAGTGTGACGTCTGTTTGTCTGTGATTTTACCCTAACTGAAGCGAACGGGATGAGACGAATGACACGTTAGTCATGAAAAGTGTTTCGAGCGATGAAGTAGCGCTGGAATTGCTCCTGCTGCAATTCGGCTGACCGAGCCGTTAGCTTTGAATGTACCGGTTCCTCCCTTCGGGCACTATAATGGCACAGTTGGTAAGTGTATTGTGCGCCCCCAAATATTCAAAGCCTCGGCCTGGAACAGAAGATTTTTTTTTCTTTATTTGTATCATTCCAAGCATTACATTCATTTCTTATATCTAGGTGTTCTGTGTTATTAGACAACACTATCATCTTAATTTGGTAAAACAAATTTAAGATTTTATTAACATTTTGTTAACAACATGTTACATTTCATTTGCCGTAGCAGTTCAGATTTTTTACAAGTGAGTTGATTTCACCTGCTTATAAGAGAAAAAAACGCTTTGAATATTAATTAACGCGTGGTAAAGATGGACAAATTATGGGTGAAATAATGAAAAAAAAACCCACGTGCTCGTCTGGGATTTGAACCCAGGACCCTTGTATGCTAGACGAGCGCTTTATCAACTAAGCTACCGAGCCACTTGGTGACCCAATAACTGAGTTGGTTACAAGTTTAGAATTCAAATCCCTACAGACCACGCGGACCTATTTCATAACCCATATCCATCCATCTCATGTTCCTACACACGCGGAACGAGCGAGCGCGATTTATTTTGTGTTGAAACTGTTTGCCTATCGTACCTACATCGCTTCCACAACAACTTTGAATATACTTAACCTAACTTAACCTAAACATATAACGCATTAATCGTGACAATAGAAGATTGCAACGATTTTTGCCTGAAATTATTAATTATTTTATTTGATATTTGTTCCAATGTTTCAACATTGGATATTCCATGTAATTCATTTGTACTATACCAGGGAGGAAGCATCAGAATCATTTTCAAAATTTTATTTTGAATTCTCTGTAGAGCTTTCTTCCTGGTATTACAACAGCTAGTCCATATTGGTACAGCATAAAACATGGCTGGCCTGAAAATTTGTTTGAATATCAAAAGCTTGTTCTTAAGACAAAGTTTTGATTTTCGATTAATAAGGGGATAGAGACATTTTACATATTTATTACATTTGGCTTGAATGCCCTCAATGTGATTTTTGAAAGTTAAATTCTTATCTAGCATGAGCCCTGGATACTTAACTTCACCTGACCAATTTATTGAAACCCCTCTAATCGTGACAACATGGCTACTTGAAGGTTTCAAATAAAGAGCTTTTGGTTTATATGGGAATATCACAGACAAACAGACGTAACACTTAGAACAAATCTCGATCCAAATCATAGTCGCGAGGACATGTACGCCCAATGCTAAAATTAGTGTGTTTGGCCGACGGGCCAACAGATGGCGGTAATGTGTAAACGTCAAACGCGAACAAAAACGATGCGAGCGCTGCGGGTGGGGGATTGGCCACCTACCATATTTTTGAATCGACCGGTGGACGATGGACAATGATGAGAGTGTGACGTCTGTTTGTCTGTGGGAATATTATTAGTTGAGTTTTTGAAGCATTAGGAGAAATCTTCCATTTTTGCAAGTATGAAGAAAAAATATCCAAACTTTTTTGCAATCGACTACAGATGACACGCAGGCTTCGTCCTTTGGCGGAGAGGCCTGTGTCATCTGCAAACAAAGATTTTTGGCATCCCTGAGGTAACTCAGGTAAGTCAGATGTGAAAATATTGTATAATATTGGTCCCAAAATGCTGAAGTCTTTCAGATCTGGAGTTCTGATAATTAACCTGAAGTGTACAATTCGACAGATAACTTTGAATTATTCTAACAATGTACGTTGTAAAATTAAAGTTTTTTTTTTAATTTTACGATCAAACCTTCATGCCAAACACTGTCGAATGCTTTTTCTTTGTCTAGAAGAGCAAGACCAGTAGAGTAGCCTTCAGATTTGTTGGAACGGATCAAATTTGTTACACGTAAAAGTTGATGAGTGGTCGAATGTCCATGGCGGAATCCGAACTGTTCATTGGCAAAAATTAAATTTTCGTTGATGTGGGCCATAATTCTGTTCAAAATAACCTTTTCAAAAAGTTTACTGTTGGAGGAAAGCAAACTGATTGGACGATAGCTAGAAGCTTCTGCAGGATTTTTGTCTGTTTTTAAAATTGGAATAACCTTAGCATTTTTCCATTTGTCAGGAATATATGCTAATTGAAAACATAGGTTGAATATATCAACTAAAAATGATAAGCTACTTTCTGGAAGTTTCTTGATGAGGATGTAGAAAATTCCATCATCGCCAGGAGCTTTCATATTTTTGAATTTTTTAATAATAGTTCTCACTTTTTCCAAATCAGTCTCCCAGGCATTTTCGAAAACGTTCACTTGATTGAGAATATTTTCGAAGTCCTGAGTAACTTGATTTTCAATTGGACTAGTAAGTCCTAAATTAAAATTATGCGCGCTTTCAAACTGCATAGCAAGTTTTTGAGCTTTATCGCAATTAGTTAGTAATAATTTGTTTTCCTCTTTCAATGCCGGTATTGGCTTCTGAGGTTTTTTTAAGATTTTATATAATTTCCAGAAGGGCTTAGAGACAGGGTCCAATTGAGAAATTTTTTTTCAAAATTTTTGTTTCTTAAATCTGCAAAACGTTTCTTAATTTCTTTCTGCAAATCCAGCCATATAATTTTCATAGCAGGATCACGAGTGCGTTGAAATTGCCTTCTCCTCACGTTTTTAAGACGGATCAAGAGTTTAAGATCATCGTCTATAATCACGGATTCAAATTTTACTTCACATTTTGGAATTGCAATGCTACTGTCTTCAACAATGGAATTTGTTAAAGTTTCAAGAGCATTGTCAATATCAAGTTTTGATTGAAAGGGAATATTAACATCAAGATTAGAGTCAACATACGTTTCATATGTATTCCAGTCGGCTCGTAAATAATTGTAAGTGGAACTGATAGGATTGAGAATCGCTTCTTGGGATATTCGAAATGTAACAGGGACATGATCAGAATCAAAATCAGCATGAGTAACTAATTGGCTACAAAGATGACTAGAGTCGGTTAAGACCAAGTCAATCGTAGAAGGATTTCTAGAAGAGGAAAAACATGTAGGGCTATCAGGGTATTGAATTGAGAAATATCCTGAAGAGCACTCATCAAATAAAATACTGCCGTTGGAATTACTTTGAGAATTATTCCATGACCGATGTTTGGCATTAAAGTCACCAATGACAAAAAATTTTGACTTATTGCGAGTCAATTTTCGCAAGTCAGTTTGCAGCAAATTAACTTGCTGCCCAGAGCATTGAAAAGGCAAATAGGCAGCTATGAAAGTATATTTACCAAGCTGAGTTTCAACAGAAACGCCTAAAGTTTCAAAAACTTTAGTTTCAAATAACGAAAAAAGTTGATGTTTTATACGCCTATGAATGATGATTGCAACTCCCCCGCATGCCCCATCGTTACGATAAACAAAAAAGTTAGGATCTCTTTTGAGTTTAGATCCAGGTTTTAAATACGTTTCGGTAATAACTGCTATATGCACGTTATTAACTGTATGAAAATTGAATAGCTCGTCCTCTTTACCAGTCAGAGAACGAGCATTCCAATTTAAAATATTTAAATTATTATTTGGATCCATTAGAAAAACGTAATCCAATAACAATTTGATTTGTACATTTTACACCTACTTGGACTGCTTCAGTCATAGTGGTGGCCTTGAACATTGCATCAATCATTAGATTCAATTGTTTGGTTAGAAAATTAAAATCAGATGCAGACATATCACTTCAAGTGGGTACATCTGATGATTTCCCATTAGAACTTTCGGTAGACGAAGAAGCGGGGTAGGAAATACCTGTGGCGGTAGGGTTTTTTCCATTTGATTTGAAACAAGTAGAATGGGTACTCATGGAACGAAAAGGGGAGGAGTTCAAATTACCTGCTACGAAATCGGCAAAGGATTTACCGTGGGTAGATACATTCAAAATTGAAAGATTCGAACGGCTAGCCGACAGATTAAAATTTGTTTGTGAATGAGCATGATTATGATCTTCCTGATGGGTATGATTCATGATCAAGCGATCGTTAACTGAAAAATGAGTATTGTTCGATACTCTACCAGGCACATTCCGGAAACGACCGTTATCATAACGGATATTATCTTTCATCTGCTTGGCACGAGCCTTAATGACTCTTTTGCGTGAAGGGAAATTCCAAAAAAATGACTTATGATTAGCCCCACAATTAGAGCATATGAACTTGGTGGTATCTTCCTTCACTGGACAGACGTCCTTGGCTTGAGAAGAACCTCCGCAAATCATGCATTTAGCATCCATGCGACAATTTTTTGTACCATGACCCCACTTTTGGCACCGACGGCACTGAGTGGGGTTCTGGTAATTTGCTCCAGGTTTCTGGAAATGTTCCCATGTCACACGGACATCTAACAAAAGTTTTGCTTTTTCTAAAGCTTTAATGTTATTTAGTGTTTTTTTGTTAAAGTGAACTAAATAAAATTCTTGAGAAAGCCCTTTCCGAACAATGCCAGATTGGGTTCTCTTCTTCATAATGATTACTTGGACTGGGGAAAATCCAAGTTAATCATTTATTCCATTTTTGATCTTTTCAGGTGACTTATAGTCACTTGAGAGACCTTTCAAGAAATTGTGCTTCTTCTCTTCAAGATGTTTGAGAAGAAGTTCTCGATCTTTAAGAGTTTCCGGCAAAACGCGACAGTCTCCTTTCTTTGCGATTTGGAAGGAAACCTTGTTTCCCCTAATGGAGTTCAAGATCTCCTGCCTAAATCCCCCAAATTCGGAACAACTGACCACGATAGGCGGCACTAAGCACCACTTCCTCACTTGAATCAAAGAGCCTGGGCTAGAGGCTGCTTCGATTTGGTGTTTGGAAAATTTGTCTAGAGCATCGAACTGATTGCTCATTTCGATACAATTATTCATTTCACCCTTGGAAGAAAGTTCGTTTTCCGTTCTTGCCACGTTTAGTGACAGTTTTAAATCCCACGTTTTTGGAAGGAAGTTGTGAATTCAGAGATTCACCCTTCCTTTTGTTTGTTGTTGCAACCTTCTTCTTTTCTGGCGTTACGTCCCCACTGGGACAGAGCCTGCTTCTCAGCTAAGTGTTCTTATGAACACTTCCACAGTTATTAACTGAGAGCTTACTATGCCAATGACCATTTTTGCATGCGTATATCGTGTGGCAGGTACGAAGATACTCTATGTCCTGGGAAGTCGAGAAAATTTCCAACCCGAAAAGATCCTCGACCGGTAGGATTCGAACCCACGACCCTCAGCTTGGTCTTGCTGAATAGCTGCGCGTTTACCGCTACGGCTATTTGGGCCCCTTGTTGTTGCAACCATGTTTTGTGAATAAGAAGACGTGACCTTCGAGAGTTTTTTTTTTTCAAGACGGTATCCAAGAAGGATTATCACCGCTAGCTTTCGCCAACGGGTCCAACGAAAAATCGAAGGCACGGGTCCAAACAAGGATCGTAAAGGGATCAATAGTAGAAATAATAGTACTGAAAAGTACCGTTTTAAATTTTAGCACTGAGAAGTACTGCTTTATTGCTTTAGGTAGTTTTTAAGAAAACTTCCAAGAGCAGAGAGAATTCATGTACGCACAGCACGAAGGTACGATACGCACTCGCCCATTATGACGATGTACACTTTCTTTTTGCGTCGTAGTTCCTTGTAGGGTCCATCGTACAGTTGTGTGAGCTTGACGGCTTACAGCGTCAACTCTAACGAAAACGTGCGAGCAGGCAGCTACCTATTTCTGGATGCAGCAACCACTCCAAGCACCACTAATTTGAGTGGTTGCTCATAGGTGTCGGCCGAAGTTTAGCCATGGTCGACTTGGGGTCCATAACTATTTGACAAGAGTTGACCCGGGAGAAGATGGATAGCCCCAGAAGAGGACTGGCCTAAGCCCGAAGCAGCTGGTCTTGAGCCAACGGCCGCTTCCGAGGTTGGCACAAAAAGGTCTTCTGTCTCCCGAGTATCAGGGCGTGTTCAGTAGGGGAGAGCTTCGGATGTGGGAGTGCTACAGAAATGGAATGGCATTTAACCTACATCAATTTATTGGTAACATTCGGTGCACTCCGTTTGCACGACGCAGAGTATGGAGGGCTCTATGTGGCGGACTGTACGAGGGGATGCTGATGCAATGGGGTGGCTTCATGCGGTGACGCTCGGGATCGTCTTCGCTGGCGGACAGGTTAGCGTGTTCGTTGAAGGCGGATGAAGCAGTCTCCGACGACCGATCTTTAGGCGAGTGTCGACAGTAGTCACAGTCAAGCTGGCCGGCGAAAATTTTTGGAAATATTTTCGGAAAAAATCCTGGAAAATTTTCCGGGAAAATACCAGGATATTATAATACAGTAAGCGAAAATTTTTTTTCGAATATTCATAGAAACCCCACAGACATTCCTGGTAGAGTTTGCGACGAATCTTGGAACGATTACTAAGAGAAATTCATAGATACATTTCTGAATATTGTTTTGGAACATTTCAAAGTGGAACTGCAGAAGAAACTACTCAAATAATACCTTAATGCATTTATAGCACAATTTACGAGCAAGCCTTTTGAGGATTCCTCAAAAAAGTACCTTAAGGGAACCCAATAAAGGTAAGTCAAAGCCAAACTCAAATAGTCAAGAAAACAAATATGTAGTTAATTACTTGATCGATTGGTTACGACCAGCAAACGATGAATAGATCAAAATCTCAACTTAAACGAATGTCCGGTTCTCCAGATTTGTGCACTTGAATATTTAATGTGAGGTTTCAACTAATCTACAACTCAACAAACGGAGTAAATGTTATAGGATTTCTTTTGTGAATTGCCGGAAAAGGTATATGGTATCTGTATAAGAATTCCTTGAGAAATTATTTAACATTGTTCATGGTAGTATGGAAACATGGCCTAATAAGCACTGATGGGGTAAAATGGCTCACCTCAATAAATCATACCTAGAACGTTTCAATTTGTATCCTTTGCCAAACGATGTTAAAATATGAAATGCAAACTTTAGCGAAAACTCTGTTTATGAACTCTATCGAAATTTTCGCAAACCAATATTAATATATATCAATATTAATAGTTTCAGATAGAGCAAAATTTTGCTCAAATAGTATTGCTATACTGGAAAAAAAATAAATTTGCCCACTCTCTTCTTTTTAGTTTTGAACAAAAAATGTTTTTTGAAATATTTTCGGGCAATCCATAATTTGGTTGGATTTTTAATTTCGAGGCCTTCCTTAGCCGAGTGGTTAGAGTCCGCGACTACAAAGCAAAGCCATGCTGAACGCCGCTGGGCATAGTGTATCATCGTACCTGCCACACGATATACGAATGCGAAAATGGCAACTTTGGCAAAGAAAGCTCTCAGTTAATAACTGTGGAGGGGCTCATAAGAATACTAAGCTGAGAAGCAGGCTCTGTCCCAGTGAGGACGTTAATGCCAAGAAGAAAAAGATAATTTGATTGAGAAAACAATTTACACGAAAAATAATTGGAAAATCAATTACCTCGAAAATTATGTTTACTGCCACAAAAACTGAAAAACTGGACCTCTGTGCGTTGAAATCGATAAAAGTTTATAAGGTCGACCCAACTTTTCTGGGACAGGTCTATACATCGCTTATTACTTTTCATGTAAGTTTTTTCGGTTTTCCGGGGTATAACAGTTCTATAAGCTTACCACATGGTGTTATCTTTTACAGTACTGGATTCTGACATTAAAATTTGAAAATTCTGGGAAATCGCAATCTTTTGGTCGATTTTGATGAAATTTCCAGGATATTTTGATGCAAGTATTGGACATTTTGAATTCCATGAGGGTTTTGTTTTTATGTCCAATTTTTTTGGGGTACCTAAAGTATTTCGAATAAACAATAATAGGGAAATGCAAGAAACCTCATCCATATTTTTGGAAAAATGTTGTGAAAATGATTTATTTGACAGTACGTATCAACAGTTTCAGTTTGGAGACTATTGCAAGCAAATGCAAAAAATAGTCAATTTCATTAAACTTTCATAAGTCAATAACGAAAAAGTGCTCGTGATATACTAAGCTGAAAATCAGGATAGGAACAAGGAAAAAGGATATAAGATTATTATGTCTTTTTCCATATGGAGATGAACCAGCCACGGGCTGAAAATCTCCCTAATAAAGCTAATAATATTATGTCAAATCACTTCAGTGTGAAAAATCATAAAATTCAAGCCGCCATACGACAACGACAGAAGAGGTTCCAAAATTCACCATTTTGAGCCCTTTCGGAACCTGTCCGCGAGTTCCAGAAGTGTCAGTAGTACTTTATAATTCATGACATGATATTTAAGAAAATTCATCAAAAATATTACTAATTTGTGATTTTTCTTGATGAGAATCAAAACCGTTAGAACGAGAGCGAAAAAACATAAATTTGTTTTTTTTTTATGTCGGGATCCGGTACTGTAAAGGTTAAATGCAAAATTGAACAGCCAACCATAATTTCGGTGTTGTATATGGAAAGCGAGAGCTCTCGACATGTAATATACAAAATACAATAGCGCAACTACTAAACATTTGAATGAATACTTCAAATATCCAAGTAAGAATCCCTGAATTGATTCTTGGAGGAAATTCTTTAAGAATGTGTATCCCTGGATGCACTCATGGATTCCCTGGTGTCCTGGAAAAATTGCTGGTGGAATTCTTGGAAGGTAAACTAAAGTTATCCAAGAAAGTATTCTTGTAGGATTTTTTTGGATTAATTCCTGTAGATATAACTGAGAAGGGTCTTGTACAGTTGCTGAAAAAACTCCTGGAGTTTTTGAGATGTAGAGTAACAGGAAAGCTTTCGCGAGTTGTGTTTGATCCTTCGACCTTGACGCTTGCGCCTGCGGGTGCCGGTGATGAGGGCAGGATCAAACATGTCGCGCGTCGGTCGAGTAAAGTGAAAAAGTGGCGTGATCGTTTAGTTCCGTTTGATCTTTCGACCTTGACGCTTGCTTCTGCGGGAGCGGGTGACGAGGGCAGGATCAAACATGTCGCGCGTCGGTCGAGTAAAGTGAAAAAGTGCCGCGTCCGATTAGTTCCTTTTTGATCTTTCGACGTTGACGCTTGCTCCAGGGCAGTGCGTCAAGAAAGCCCGAGCAGTCGTCAGTTGTTTTCCCTCTCGGGTCGCGCACCTGTTTTCTCTGAGTGCTTTTATATAGCCGAGCAAACGAGTGAAGCTGAAAGTGGATTGTTGCTGCTCAAGGATGACGGATCAATTGGTGAGCTCGTTTCATGCTACTATTTCTAATCTTTAAAATATGTATGACTGCACCTTTAATCGTTACAACGGTGAGACGTAAATATGATTTTTCAACAAACTATGAAAGGTTCGTCACTGTGAGTGTCGACATAAACTCTGATTCATAAATTATTTATGTCTTAATTTTATTTTTTTTTTCAAAAACCTTTTTTCTTTTACCTTTATTTTTGTAATTAAAAAAATAACTTTGAATGGTTCGACACTTCGAGTGTAGACTTGCGAAAGGTTCACTTTATTCAACATACTTTGAAAGGTTCGTCACGTCAAGTGTCGGCATAATTTTTCTCTACATAGATATTGTTTATATCAAATGAAAATATTATATTCACATATTAGCATGTTTATATCTCACCAATAATTATTTATCATGGTCTAATCGCTTATCAAAGTGAATCCTGTGACCCAACGATCCTCCCCATTAACAAACATCCCTCCCAGTAACCTTTGTGGAGATGCAGAGGCAAACACGGTCTCCAAATAGCAAAGGTTACACACTAACATTCCTTCCCCCAATCCCACCTGACTGCAAGGACGTGGCCGGCGCCGTTATTGACCATGTAAATAGAGGCACTGAATTATGCACACTGAAGAAGATTATGGCCAATCCCAGCCGATCTTCTAGTTGATTCTTTGTGCATTTTCACTGACTTCGGTCAATCACGGAATAGCAACCATTGATATGTGTAGTCAGTCTAAGCTAAGCTAAGCTAAGCTAAGCTGTAGAGTAACAGGAAAGCTTTCGCAGTTATTAACTAAAAACTTTGTTTACATATTATGTGGCAAGCACAAATATACGGTTCACCTAGGGAAAACTAAACAATTTACTATAGGGTAGGTGTACCAGTTATGGACATAGTGGTTGCCTATTTTGGCATACGTGATAACTTTAATGTCTTCAAATTTTGAAAAGTTTCGTGTGTTGTAGAAGTTAGATTTAAGATATATCTTGACGTTAAAACATTCAAAAAGATTTAAGATGTGAAAGTTGTCAAAATTTCTCATATGCCACTATGGCCATAACTGATACACTTTTCCTACTTAAGGTGATTATAGAACGAAGCCACACCTCAAATCTTCAAGAGCACAAGACTTGAGAACAAAACAACGATCCGCGTTGAAAATCTATCCCATTGGTCACCACCAGCAAACAAGCAATTTGATTGATTTTCAACGCGAACTGTTGTCATATTCTCCAGTCTTGTGCACTTGAAAATTCAAAGTTTGACTTCGTTTTATAATCACCTTAAAGATCCTCAACAAGAAAGAGAACCCAGCACCTTCAACAGAGTCTTGTTGAAAATCTGTTCCACTATGGTTATTGAAGCCCCAGACCAATCAGACAGATCATTGAACTCTACATTGTTATCGGTGTTAAATGTCAATCACCTTCCTCTGCACGCCAATGAATTAGAGTCTCATTGACTCAGCAGTACCGTGGGCACACCAGACGCTTGTTACACAGCCTCAGCCTTTTTTTTAAGATTTACACACCTCCGTACCATCCACCTAAAATACGCCAACACAATTCTCCGAAACATTGACGATGTTTTGATGTCCCACATAAAAGGCACTCAAAGCGACCGGCCTTACACTGGAACAGTTTCATTGAATTAAGGACTCTTACGGAGATTGAGCCTTAAATTTAGTAATCGAGTTCCAGGAAGGTTTGGCTAACGTCACAACTTGGGACCAAATCACATTTATTTCTCCCCTCTTGGGGTTCATTGCACCCCGAAGGCATCCCACAACTATTTTTATCGCCGAAATCGGATCACAGTTTCGTATGAATTTACAACCATTTCCCACAGCAGAGAGGCGCAAATACGTTTACGATCCCTCAAACGCGTAGTCAAGCGGCAAGGGACTTAAATTGACCGAAGAGGAGGATGAAAGCGCATAAAGCGTTGTAATCTGTTCCTGTGCAACCTGATGACAATCTGAAATTAGCTTCAATTAATTGATTAAATTTGAGAGCTGTTCCTGTGAGACCACAGTCGTGTGGGTGTCTCTTGCAGAGGACCTTTAGGGATTATCCACTTGACCGTTGGAAAAAAGGCCAATGAAATTAGTTCGTGCCCAAAGTGTCAACAGTCACGCTTCGTCATCTTTCCGCTAGACCGTTCTAATGAGCAATTAATTGACGGCCAACGATGGTGGCGTAACAATGATGATGACGACGATGACACCGACGCCATCCATCGATAAAACACGGATCGGTGATTCCGTCTGAGGACCTGGGAAGTGCGGTCCCCGGTTGCCATCGTTCAAAGCCGAGCGGATTGGAATCGGGCTTGGGGTGACCATCTGGTTGAAGTCCGAAAATCAGGACATATTACTTAATTCCATCGCCCGCAACTTGAGATATTGTAAATAATTTTTAAGGAACTTCGATTTTAATTATCGATTTTATATCGATTGAATTGATGTTTTGGACATGTTCGCAGCTTCAATATAAGACTTGTCATTTTTATATACAAATACACATGGGCGCAACCAGAAAATAACTCTGAAAATCCTTCCGATATTAAAATATCTTCAAACTTTCTAGAAGATTTGCCAGAATTTACCCCAACAGCTATTCCAAACATCTAAAAATAGACTCTTGGATCACCAAAATGCAATACTTACTTGACGTGTCATCTGTAGTCGATTGCAAAAAAGTTTGGATATTTCTTTCTTCATACTTGCAAAAATGGAAGATTTCTCCTAATGCTTCCAAAACTCAACTAATAATATTCCCACAGAATCAATCAAGAGCTCAAAAGCTCTTTTTTTGAAACCTTCAAGTAGACATGTTATCACGATGAGAGGAGTTCCAATAAATTGGTCAGATGAAGTTAAGTATCTAGGGCTCATGCTAGATAAGAATTTAACTTTCAAAAATCACATTGAGGGCATTCAAGCCAAATGTAATTATTATGTAAAATGTCTCTATCCCCTCATTAATAGAAAATCAAAACTTTGTCTTAAGAACAAGCTTTTGATATTCAAACAAATATTCAGGCCAGCCATGTTGTATGCTGTACCAATATGGACTAGCTGTAATAAAATTTTGAAAATGATTCTGAAGCTTCCTCCCTGGTATAGTACCAATGAGTTACATAGAATATCCAATGTTGAAACATTGGAACAAATGTTAATAAAATAATCAACAATTTCAGGCAAAAATCGTTGCAATCTTCTATTGCCACGATTAATGCGTTATATGTTTAGGTTAAGCTAGGTTAAGTAAATTTAAAACGTTATTTTTTTTTCTCTTATAAGCAGGTGAAATCAACACACCTGTAAAAACTCTGAACTGCTACGGCAAATGAAATGTAATATGTTGTTAACAAAATGTTAATAAATTCTTAAATTTGTTTTACCAAATTAGGATGATAGTGTTTTCTAATAACACAGAACACCTAGATATAAGAAATGAATGTAATGTTTGGAATGATACTAAAAAAAACTTGACTTGTGATGACGCTACGTTGTTCAAGACATGAACTACGCCAGAATATTACCGCCAATAAGCTCGGTCCATAACGGCTCTACCCCATTTAGCATAAAGCCATTTGGCATAATGCCGTTTGGCATAACGGTCATTTGGCATAATTAAAAAAAAGGAATATTATTTTTCTTTATAATTTAAAACCGTTCATTTTCGTGCTTGAAATGTTTATCTAAGATAAGATTAATGGAAGGCTAAGCAAATATTGGTCAAGAACTTTAGTACTAAAAAGTTAATGGAAAATTCGAGGAAACACTTCAAGAGTTACTCGTTGCCTATTTTAAAAGTTTATTACGGAGAAATTCCAAATAGACCTATAGACAGAAAAAAGTCACCAAATGCGCATTTGAGGCTGATGATAAAACATCAGTAGTTACTACATGTTGGGTTGAGCATAACGCTGGGGATGTATCGTGTAGATGGAGACCTATATAACCAAATGTGGAAGGCGACTCTCAAATGGGAGTAAAATTGAAAAGCTATTATTTGCTAGCAGTGAAATACTACGAGCTACTGCAGTGCGCTGTTGATCATTTAATCAGCAAATTCTGCTAAATTAACGAAAATGATGTTTTCCAAAAACTAATTACGCCTTCACCATTGTTTGGTTGTTATTTTGTATGGTTGCTTACATTTTAGAACCAGAGACACGTTGGGGTAGCAAGAAGAAGCCGTCAGTACCACCCTTGTATTTAACTGATTTCAATACAAGGGATTTTTTTTAAATTTCCGCACAAAGTGGGCCGAAGCGTCTCAGATTTTCATGAAACTTTTTCCACAGGCAGGGCTCATCAATATACGAATAAAAAAAATTGAGAAAAATTCGGGGTCGCTTATTTTCCTGGAAAACTCAGTTGGATTTTTTTTGTTTTCCTCTGACACTACTTATTTTGAAAAATCATAACTCAAGAACAAAGCATTGTAGAAACAAAGTTTTTTTTTTATGAAAATGAAAGCAAATTTTCTCAGGAATAAAAAAATATTAACTGGAAAAAGTTTTCCACAAAATTTTCCACCGTTGAGAAAATTCGTAAAGAGGGGACGGACCTGGTGTAGTGGTTAGAACACTCGCCTCTCACGCCGAGGACCTGGGATCGAATCCCATCCCCGACATAGTCACTTATGACGTAAAAAGTTATAGTGACGACTTCTTTCGGAAGGGAAGTAAAGCCGTTGGTCCCGAGATGAACTAGCCTAGGGCTAAAAATCTCGTTAATAAAGTCAAACCAACCAACCAACCAATTCGTAAAGAAAAGCCGGAAAAACTATGCTCCAACTCGTGGAAAATTTTCAAAAAAATATTTTTGAGAAGATAATTTCATAAGCTTTAATCGCTGAAATTTTTGAAATGGTATTTTTTTCGTTTTTGAGTTATGGCCAATTTTGTAAAAAATGTGCAAATGTGCCATTTTGAGCCTTTTCTTTGAAAAATCATAACTCAAGAAAGAAGCATCGTAGAAACAAAGTTTTTTTTTTATGAAAATGAGAGCAAATTTTCTAAGAAATAAAAAAAATATTAACTGGAAACAGTTTTCCACAAAATATTCCACCGTTGAGAAAATTCGTAAAGAAAAGCCGGAAAAACTATGTTCCAACTCGTGGAAAATTTTCAAAAAAATATTTTTGAGAAGGTAATTTCATAAGCTTGAATCGCTGAAATTTTTGAAATGGACTTTTTTTTCGTTTTTGTGTTATGGCCAATTTTGTGGAAAATGACCATATAAGCCTTTTCTTTGAAAACCCACATATCAATCGAAGCATCGGAAAAACAAAGATTTTTTATCAAAGCAATTGCAAATTTTCTAAAACTGCTGAAAAAAAGATATGGGATTGGTTTTAATGAAGTATATGTCGGAATGGATGATATTTTTCATGGAAAATTACACCGCTAAGAAAAACTGAAAAAAACTGTTTCTGCCTCAATTTTTCATTGCACTGAAAATGGATTCATTCTTTTCTATGGTATAAATTAGATTCTTATTATTTTTTTTAATTTTATTTATTCAATTATTCAGTATATACTTACATTTTCATCTTAATACTATCTATTTTTTCAACCGGGAAGATTGTCTTTGGTTGCTACCACCAGAAGATTTTCGTTTCTTTGTATTATTAAGAACAAAGCATGCTGTATTTTCTTGGTTTTCATGTGCATCTGAGAATTCACTAGCAAAAATGCTTCGTTCTTCTTTTGGTATAAATTGATGATATGTTTTTGTTCCAGGAATTGGAACAAGGTTAGACAATCTTTCCTGAAGAAATTTTTCAGCCTCTGAATAGTCATTTTCAGTTGCATAGATAAAATCCCAATCTTTTTTAAATTGGTTGAAATTTGCAACACAGCCCAGTCGAAAAATTGTTTGGCGTTATTAATTTCTGCTGATTTTCTAATACTAGCATATCTAGCCATTCGCCTCATGTCAAATTTCAAAAATGTATGCAACCATGAAAATGATTTTAAAATTAAAGCAGAATGGCACTTTTTCCAAACCTCACATGGAGAAGGTCCTTGTGATGGTATCGGTGGTAATAGATATCTAATTTCATTAAAATAAACTTTATATTTGCCTAAATAATCAAATTGTACTCTTTTGGAGAAATCAAATTCCTACAGAAAATATGAATAAAACTAAATCGGCTGATTCTAAGTATTGTCAACAAATGGGAAAACAATGTTTTCCAAGCAGATAAAGCATTGATTTATGATTACTTTTTCAAACTTTTAACTTGTTCATTTATAGATTAATTAATTTAAACTTAATATAGAATTAATAAAAATTATTGAAAAAAAAAGGAATTTTTAGATCTTTTCATATTAATGTTTTGAAGCTGAATCGTCATTTAATAACTCAAATTCAATAAGTAAAACAAATAAGTTTGATAAAAATGACTGTTTGTCATTTGTTTCAGCGCATCTTTTTTCAACAACATTATTCAAACTGCTGTGTCCACCAGTGGGCACCCCATACCTCCCCATTGTCACACATCGTCACAAATTCATGAAGACCCTCCTCCCCCCTAAAATGCTACGTCATTTATGGATGACCCCATATGGCTTGTTAGAGGTAAAAGATAAAATATAAACAATAATATCTAAAATTAGAAAATAAGCAGTCAAGTCTAGTACACGACACTGAAGACGCCCTTACAGTTGAGGTCGAAATACGCGTATCTATAAAAGAAGTCTTATCATCATATATATAAAATCCCAGAGTTGTCTGTCTGTCAGTAACGCTCTGAAATGTTTCATCGAACGCTACAACAGCAAATTAGGACCACTACAACTGCTAATATTCTAGATTGTTTTACAACATTGCAATTCCACATTTGTAGAATATTCTCGATCTTTTCAACATTGTCGTTTTCGTTTTTAGGAACTTGGTCGGTGATTAAATTGTAAACAAACCAAATTCAAGAGAAAATTGTAGTTCGGTCGAACTTTAATCGGATTGGGGTAGAATATGTGATTCAAAACGGGTAGCGTCAAATCCATCCTAGGTTCAAAATCGAATTCGACACATGCAAGAGCTATATAAATATAAATTAGATGGATGTGCTCCAAACATTCACTTTTTTGTAATTTAGAGTGAAACCTTCATGAATGGATTATCCATGACTCGATATCGGCTCATTGAAACATACTAAAAATAATTTAATGGTTACCAAATCCCCAAAAACAACTTTCCAAAGCATTCTTGTTCCATGAATCGATATTTAAGTCGATGGTCTCATAGTTCCAACTTTGATTTTGAAAGACGACAATAAATTATAGAACATTCAACATATATTCGAGATTTTTCGGTAATATTCTCTCCAATTCATAGAATGTTCTGGAACTTTTGAAATATTTCACAGCACAAGAATCACTACAACAGCAATGAGGGCTGTAATCATTTCAGATCAAAACATTACAACAGCTTTGTGGCCATATGCTCAACGGAATATGATCAGAGTGTCAATGTCGGGTCATGTTAATAATATCATAACCATTATCATCTTCTTTTGACATAATACCTCCACTGGACTTCTCAGCTTAGTATTCATAAACCACTTTAACAGTTATTAACGTAGAAATACCTTTGTTCATGATGTTATTTTGCAGTTAGACATAGGGCAATTTGCCTAATGTTGAACGGCTAAGAACCTTGCCTATTGTTGTACTGTGCGTCATCCCTGTGATTATCATGGATATGCAGAGGTATACATGATCTGTTACAATAATGGATACCACAAACATTCCTTTATTCACCCAACGACCGTAATATGAAAATACAATTTACAAGTTATATATTTACAAAAACTTTGAATGGTTCGACACCATAGGTGTCGACATATCTTATATTAAGTCTTCATAATTGTCAATAGTTGACTTTTCAATTGAGGTTACAAGTATCGCATCACTTTCCAAGGTGAATTCAGATTGTGCAGCTTCTGAATCCTTCCCACTAACAAAAACTCTTTTGCATGACAACCATGAAGATGCAGAGGTATACTCGGTCGTTAGTAACAATGGATGGCACATTAACTTTTGTTTCCTTCCCCGATGATCGGTAAGGACGAGGCCTGCGCCATTATCGACTCTGTAATATTTGAAATTCTCTCTGTACACTGAAGATGGTAAGCTACTCCCATGAATTGTACGTTCATCAATGCTCATGCTCGTGCTTAAAAGTAATTATTTTGAGTTATTATTGCAAGAAAGTACTGCTTTTTTAATGTGAAAAACTGACAGTAAATTTGTCTTGGTAAGTCAGAGATTGATAAAACTACTAGCACTTCTTCTTCTTTCTGGCGTTACGTCCCCACTGGGACAGAGCCTGCTTCTCAGCTTAGTGTTCTTATGAGCACTTCCACAGTTATTAACTGAGAGCTTACTATGCCAATGACCATTTTTGCATGCGTATTTCGTGTGGCAGGTACGAAGATACTCTATGCCCTGGGAAGTCGAGAAAATTTCCAACCCGAAAAGATCCTCGAGATACTAGCACTTACCAAGTATTTTAAATTATTCCTAAATGTGTTGAAACAACAAGTTTGACAATCAAGTCAGATATGATTGACATTAGGAAGAATGTCGTTAAAATTAGTATGAGCAAATCTGAATTCACGCTGAAAACTTGATCGGTGGGCACCAGCGAGTGAATAATCGATGAAGGTATTAGCTTTAACCCGTATAGGCCTGAGTGAAAGCAAAAATACTAAAACCCGTACCACTCAGCGAATACTTAACGGATTCAAATAAGTTTTTGTCAGTATACTGGCCCACATATCTAGTTTCTAGAAATGGCCGGAGGAACTCGGAAATACTCCTGTAGTCGGAGTTATTGCGGTGGGTTACTGGGTCAAGTCGGGTGAAAAAAGGCGATTTTATGGTACATGCCAAGTTATCTTTATTTATTTCCAATAGCAATCATTTTAATTTGCATAAATCATTAAGATCTGATATTTAACATTAAAAACTAATAGTTTTGCACCGTTTAGAGTGTACCAGATGCGGCCACTTGGACTTGATGCCCTGAAGAACCGGCTCTAGATTTGTTAGGTGCTAAACCGTTGCAAATCTCTAAAAGTATAGATCGAACATAAAAGTTCACTAAAATGTGTTCCCATAAGCTTGACACAGATGTTAAGATACAAATTGTGCACTTTATCATTAATTTGATGCATTCCGGAGATCCGAAAATGGTCATTTGTAGGATCAATCAAATGCTGTTGACATAATTATTCAATTTAATTGATCATCAGAAGGTTTACGCTGATGCGTTTTTCTCAAAACTCCTTGATATAGTGGCCATATTCTAGCCGATTCTGGAAATTATCTGTGACTTGAAATCTGCCTACCTCCAGGGGCACAAAAGCACAGAACTCTTGGTATCCGACCTGACCCAGTAATCCACCGCAATAACTCCGGCCACATGAACATTCCCGATATCCTTTTACCACTTTTAGAAACTAAATATGTGTACGAGTATACTGACAAAAAAATCATTGAAATCCGTTGAGTATTCGCTGAGCGGTGAGAGTTTTAGTAATTTTTCTTTCACTCAGGCCTATACGGGTTAACCGATGTCTCCTTCTACAGATTTGTGTTCTTTAAGATTTGAAGTTTGGCTTCGATTCATCATTACCTTAACATGATAATACAACAAACATTTGTTAAATTCCTACTTGTACTATCCACATCCTGTAGAAAGCATGTTCAAATTCGAGTAGAATGTTTGTTCAAGGTTGAAGATCTTCTCGTTAAGATTTTTTTCTTGACTTCGCAAGGCATAAAGTATCTTTGTATCTTCTACACGATGTACGAATTCACACATGGTCAACTGGCAATAAAAGTTCTCAGCTAATAACTATAGAAGAGCTTCACACTTAAATTATTTCACCGACCTCAGTACAACTTTTCGCGGAGAACCCAACAGCTGAGAATTCGGTAATTTTCAATGCCGAATCTCGGTAATTATTTTAGCGAGATTTCGTCAATCCAAATTTTTTGCCTAGATCTCGGAAACGTTTACCGAGATCTCAGTAAACATTTAACCGAAAATCGTCAAATTATTACCGAGATATCAGCTGGTGGTTCTCGGCGAATCCGTTTAAGTGCGTAAGAACATTCCGCGAATAAAATGAGAATGTATTCCTTACCAGATTTGTATCCTTGGTTCATGATTCAAAAGTCGACAAGAGAAGCTAAACAACGTAAATAGTTACCCATAGACAGTGATCTAAATGCCACATTCTGGAGAAGGGTCACTGTTACGGTTGAAATCCGGTCAACAGTTAGGCGGGTTGGTTTTCCCTAATATGTAGTAAAACTCAACCAATCGAATTCAATGCAACTAACCATTTCTACTCCTTGAAATCTAATCGAACTAAGCAAACTATGAACAAATACTTGAAACTGCTAGATGATGAAATTCGAGCAAATGGTGGATACTATATACTCTCTTGAAAATATACACTACCCGTCATAAATACGGACTCACTTAAATAAGTATTGCAACACTCAGCTGAATATTGAATCACCCTGAAAAGTTTAGCATCACCTCAAAACAGGTAAATGATCGACAAGAGATAAAAAGTTTGAGTCTTCGGCAAAGTTTTTCATAAAGTAAAGGATATCCGAACTGCAAACCGTTTGATTCCTAATTTTGTCACTAGGTTGCATTAATAAAATTTTATCTGTTGTTCAGAAAGTCAAGGGCATCCAGGAAACAGTTTGAATTATAATTTTGCCATCATGCGGCGCTGTTGATCATGTTTGAATGAGATTATTTTATCTCAAGATTTTACTATGGTCAAGATTAGCCATGAAAACCAACTTGTACTCTGGTTTTGGAGCGATGACTGTACCTGAACCTTATGAATTTCATAAGATAGTATCTCCTAAATGCTGTTCAGAAAGACTTTGGCATTTGGCATTTTGAAGTTGAAGTGTCAAGTTTTCATGCTCACTAGCGCCACTTAGCTGCACAATTTCGTACCAAACTGTTTGTCCTCCGGATGTCCTTAACCTTCTGCACAACTTTGCCGAAGACTCGAACTTTCTATCTCTTGTGGATTACAAGCTACAACTAGTTTGAAATGCTCAATTTACATGCTCACTAGCGCCACCTAGCGGCAAAATTGCGAACCAAACCGTTTGTCTTTCGGATGTCCTTGCCCTTCTGATCAACTTTGCCGAAGACCCGAACTTTCTATCTCTTATAGATCACAAGCTAGAACTAGTTCAAAATGCTCAATATTTCATGCTCCCTAGCGCCACCTAGCGGCAAAATCGCGAACCTAACTATTTGCTCTCCGGATGGCCTTGATCCCCTGAACAACTTTGCTGAAGATCGCTTCTTTGCAAGTCGTAAGGATCGCGAGATATAGAAATGTGAATTTACCTGTTTTGAGGTGATGCTGAACTTTTTGGGGGTAGATAGATAGAAAATCTTTATTTGAGTGACCCTTTAACTTACTGTCTTTCGGGTCACTTTTTGGGGGTGATTCAATATTCAGCTAAGTGTTGCAATACTTGTTTAGTGAGTCCGTATTTATGACGGGAGGTGTATGAAGTTTTAGGCAACATATGTTGATTATTGATATTAGGTATGAAATGATATTTTACTACACCAGTCAGAACATTTTCTCAGATATCAAAAAGCGATCATGACGACCGAACTCAAAATCAGAACTTGTCCTGCCAAATCAGCAAGCATGGTAACCCTAGAAACGGTGATAATATTCCCACACAATTTTATCCCCAGACGATATCGAGGTATTGTGAGGGCAGCAGTAGTATCGAGAATGGTCCCATTGACCGAATCGAGGACAGGTTCCAAAGCTTCTCAGTCGTCGTATTTGGCGATGGCGTGCCTAACGGTAATTTGTGTTTTGTTTCTTGGTGCTAAAAGACCAGTGACATCATTATCTGCGTCATTCTTTTCAAGGGTGGTTTTGGGTGTGGTGCATCAGTAGGTGATATATGGCTTTCTAATCTTGTATATATACTTAGGTGGGATAATGTGATCCATCGAAGGAGGTGATAAGTGAGAAATAGAACACAGTCAGGAAATAATTGTAATCAACTTCGAGGGTTAAAGTTGTCTGAATCAAGAAACTTGACAGTAAAATGTTATAGAACTCCGAGAAATAAGAATACAGGAAACCCAATTTAAAAAAGGGAATCGTTCTGAATACAATTTTAGACATTTTCATGGCACAAATCTTCAAATCGGCGAGAAACGTGCTTCTGGAGCAGGCCATCTGATGAATAATCCTTGTATACACTCAAGAGAAATATCTGGAGCATTTGAGCAATTGATGAAGAAAATTAATAGTTGTTTGGATAATTTTCCATATTAGAAATTTTTATTCGGTCCCAAAATACATGCAGATGTTATCTCTAGAGATATTTTTCAATCATCCCTGAGGAAAATTTTGGGTAAATGCAATCCTCAGTGGAATAATCAATATTTCCTGAAAAAAACTATAGCCTTTGAAAAAAATAAACTAATAATTTTATGACACTTTTATGTCATAAAAATACTTCTGTGTTTTTACTTTCAGAAAAAAAAACACACTTGATTTACATCAGCAAATTGCCCAAAACAGGATTGATTGCATTATACCCAAAAATAGAGATTTTTTGCAAATTTCGCTAAATTTAGGGATAACATGTGGATGTTAGGCGATTTGCATTTTTATGTGGCTCGCACATTTGCCCTGCTGTTTAGAACCTTTGCTCTAAGACGGGATTGGTTGTTTAATGGCTATTGCTTCTGCTTCACCAGCAGAAGTTCATGAGTTGAATCCCAGACCCGTCCAGTTCCTCGTACTTTGTCTATCAATTGCTTCTATTGTCCACTCTTCTAGTCGCTAGATCCAGAGACGAACAAGAAACAGTTTCTTTACGCTTCACCTTTCTTCCATTATTATAGTATGCCTTTACTTACGCCTGATACATAGGCAGTTGGCTAACCAAAAAGCAAGATTCTCTGCCATAAAATTCCCTTACCCCCAACCCATACACTCCCGCATGGAAATGGCGTAGATTTAATCGGACTCCACGGTCAACCGAGCGGGCCAGTCATAAATGCAATTTCAATTCTCCTCCCATATTCTCATTGGTCTGCATTCTGATGTGGCAAGCACTATTGTTGCCTAAAAATAGAAGATCACCAGTACTTATACACTGAGGGTGTCTGTTAGTCCCAAACAGTTATCTGATTGGTTCCTTGTGTAAGTGCAGTGATCTAGCGATTCTGCAATTGCAACCAATGGTTTTCACGCATTTATACAAAAAAAAAACTAATACACTTTAATGTATATAGGCCTTCATGTTAGGCCTAGAAACGCCATTACCCATAGCATCTAATACGCTCTTTTTTGTTTTGTTCCATGCAACGGTAGTTCAACTAAATAGTAACATTTTCGTTTATAAAACAATAAATAGCCATAATTTTTTCAAGCCTGAATAGATTTCTTTAATATTTGGAGTGAAAATGTCTTGCTTGAATAGCACTCGAGCTACAATATTTTTTTTATTTATTTTGAATTGAGCTGAAAATCTTAAAGAGAAACTTTTGTCCTACTTTAACTTTTGCCCCACTTTGTTCTATTTAGCCGTTCGACGATCACCAAAAAAACGACTGAGCTGGTTTCTATCATTCGGATCTTTGGTTATAAAATCTAAATCTAATACAAGATTCAGTTGCCCTACACTCATTTCATTCAATATGCTCGGTAAAGTTTGAATACACCAGTTTGTAGCCGGTAGTTAACATCAACATTCCAGCAAACGAGCACATCGCTCAAAGTCGACACTTTGTAAATATTATCCTTCATGGTATTCGTCAGATCGGAAACACCCACCGTAAGTGAAACAACACACCTCAAACTAAACGATCTCATGCAAACACCAACCCTCCTAAACGATTCCTACCGATGGCTAATTTCCATCGTCAGAAGTTTCCAATCTAGAGAAATTCACGGTCTTTTGAGAAAGACTCTGGAGCCGATTCCGGAGGCTCTGGTAAAACTGTCCGTGACAGATTTTAATATCTTTGAGAAATTCTCTCGAATTGTTGTTTCCCACCACAGGACAACACATGGTTCGAACCCGACAACACTTTAAAACACGCTTTTTTTCACCGGTGTTTCCGGTGTATGCGGTTTCCGAGCAAACAACTTCCATCAAACTTAATTACTTGGACAACCATTGTCGGCACCACGCAGCACCACATCAGAGCTCGCCCGATTCCGAACCTTGCGTTGGACTGACGATTCTCGATTTTGTGCATTTCATAACCAGAACCAACACACACACATCATTTAGGGGAGGATGGTTCAACTCTGAGGGAGACTTGCGAAGAGAAAAAATATCAACGTCATATGCAGCCCAGATTCCGCTGCCACGAAACGTCAAATGCAGTCCACCGTTTTAATGGCTGCAAAAATGAAAAGTATTGTATTCAAAATAAACTGTTAGTAATAACCTCAGTCGGTGGAGCAGTTTTTTTCGAAAGTTGCTGATAAATCTAAACACAAGATTAGTTATTTATAATGTCTGCTACGTTTGCTGGCATGAAATTTCACTCAAAAGGCTATTTATGATTCGGTGTGATGCAAAAGTAATTATTTTTTGCTGGGAGGTTCATGTGAAGGTTTGAACGGTTTGCGCATGATTGTGGAATAAGAAAAAACTCAGCAATCACAGAAAAAGAAGACCATCTTCGCGAGTCTCGTCTCAGGTTCAACTTAAGCTCAATCTTTTTTTACAGAGATATAACAAGTTTTTACTAGAAACTAGTGATGTAACGCAATATTTACAATAGTGCTGTCCATTGTTAATTGTTTTTAATGACAAAGAACTCCCTTTTTCCTGACAATACAAATTATTTAAAATTTCGACTTGTACATCGCTTACATTTTGCATACAATCAGTTCGCGTTCAAAAACTAGGTAGTTTCTATTATTTCTACATTTAAACTAGTATTAAGCATAATTATTCACAAATTTACAAATATATACCAAATTATGAACATGTTAACATAGTATGGATATTTCATTTAGAAAAATAGTTTGGATATTTTATTTAAAAAAAGAAGAAAAATATATATATAAAAAAAAACAAAAAGAAAAAATACAAAAAAGCAAATCTGGATTGTTACCTATCACATGAATCATCATGAGACATTTATAAACTAGAAAACATGGAACGAAACGAAACCTTAAGCATCCTTGGAAAGAAATACTATATGGTACCGACCTGATCAAATTCATCCCAGTGATCAATTTGCCCCCGGATTACGGTACTATGCTATCTTTTAACGCAGACAAGATATTTGACAAAACCCCCAATTTCATGAGATCCCATCAGACCTTGGCCTTCTATAACGCCTCCCAATCATGTGTTTTATAAGAGACCTGACTGTGTTTAGCTTATTCGCACAATTTCATTAGTGTTGCCAGCGTTATGAATGATTGTGTTTTGCTTTTCCGAACGCAATGTGTAACACAAAATGCATACCTAAACTTTGCATAAGATTTGATTTGAGTAACGTGCAGAGAACCTGATATATCGATTTTTATCGATTTTACTTGAGCAGTGTTGCCAGCTAGGACTTAAAATCAAACCCTTCAGAACAAAGTGGATTAGAGTAAGGTGGGGCAAAAGTTCGACCTTAGTGGTATAATCAAAGTATCCAGGAAAACAATAGCAGTTTAAACTAAACAAATACCATACGGTGAACCTTCAACATATTGGCTATAATTTTGCTGAACAAACTTGTGTCAAAATATTTACTCATTTTTAGTTATAACTGTTTCAAAATTGATTGTCTTATTCGAACTTTTGCCCCACCGGTGGGGCAAGAGTTCGAATTTAGTGTGGGGCAAAAGTTCGCTGGCTAAAACACAAAATATCGATCCTTTTATGACAGGCATACTTTACACCAGCCGTAAACTTAAGTTTGACGAAAAATACACACTAAATTTCCATCAAAAAATTGCCCAAAACCGGGTTGATTGTAATATACTCAAAAATAGCAGTTTTTCGCAAAACTAAGTGAAAATGTAAAATTTTGGTGACAGTTTTCACACAATCAGACAAATTTTACTAAATTTGAAGATAATATGTGGATTTTAGGCAATTTGCAAATTTTTCCGTGATTTTATACATGGGTCGAACTTTTGCCCCGCTGATTCGAACTTTTGCCCCACTATGGGCCAAAAATTGTTTTCAAGCATTTATGCAAAAACTAGTACACCTCAAAGTAACCTTATGATAGGCCTAGAAACGCCCTTACATAAAATATTGAAAAAGATTTTATCTTCAATTGGTTCCATGCAACGAAAGTTTGACCAAAAATTACAATATTCACGTCGAAAAACAACAAAGAGCCATAACTTTTCAAAATCTCAATCGATTTTTATGATATTTGGAATGAAAGTCTCTTACTTGAATAGCATTCGAACCACCATGACATGTATAAGATTTGTTTTGAATTGAGCTAGAAATCTTAAAAAGAAACTCTTACCCCACTCGAACTTTTGCCCCAATTTACTCTACAGTTGTAAATATTCATATGTTGCAGAGCATTCTATCTTTATGTTCCACTTAAATTTTAGGATTTTGATCTTTCTTGTATTCTTCTTAAACAATGTTACCAGCCACATGAATATTTGTGCTTCAACCGACTGTATGACATGCAACACTTCTCTCAAGTTTGGGGAACATTCGGGATCGTTGTCTTTAAAATACATTGGTGTCTGCATGTATATCACCTCAATTGCATAAATACCCCAATTATATGGGACTTTCATACCAATCGAGCAGTGTTGCCATCTACTACCAGAATATGAAAACTTTCATTGTCATGATGAAAAGTTCTCAATCCATATTTTATCCTTGCCGAATATCTCAGATCAGCATTTCCACATAAAGACGTTGAATTTTTCAAAAACCTAATTATAATCCTGATATTTTTACTATAATAAGAATAGCAAAAAAAAAAAACATTGTTTGGAGTAGTCTCACCCTAGCTTCTCCACAAAACCAAAATAATTCCAATAGCGATCGTTAAAACAATACAAAATTATTTTTTTCTGAATTGGAAGTTATAATAATTTATGGGAGCAATGGAGAGCAGAACAACCTCAGTAACAATGATAGCTGAATAACAGCTTATTCAGCTAAAATGTGGTTTAAACTGCCTCTTTTCAGCAGAATAAACTGATATTCAGCTACCAATGCTACCTGGGAGAGGAGCTTCGAAACAAGAGAGTTGCTAATGACAAGTTTTAAAAGATCGCTAAAATTCTTTAATTTTATCACGATCAAGAAAAAAATGGCACGGGTACAGGTCTTTAGTCCGAAAAGATCATTAGGCCGAAAGGATCGTTAGGTCGAAAAAACATTTGATCATTTACTCCTTTGTCAAATGGCCAAGAATAAGAACTTTCGTTATTTTTGGCCTGACAGCATTCGGCCTAACGGCATTCGGCCTAACGACATTTAACCTTACGACATTCGGCCTAATGGAAAAGAACCAAATGGCACAAGTAGTAAGGTTTCTGTAAGTTGCATTTAAGTACATAAAGCAAATATTATTTTAGAACAACATTGGAGATAACAGTTTAGGTCGAAATACGCGTATCTGTCGAATGATACAAACTCTAGCAGAATTAAATGATGTAACTACTACTACCCAGACAACCAGAATGTACGCATAACGAAATCACCTTTTGCGTTATGCGATGTTTATATGCGCAAAGTTTCACGAATAAGATGTTACAAAAAAGCCATTTTTTATGTGGTTAAAAACACAATGCGAGTGTGTAAATTTTATTGCGAACTAGTCTGTACTCTTATGCGACTTAATTTGTGATAACAATGTTGATTTGATAGCTGCTACGGATTGATCCGACTTACTTTGTACGAGTACACGGAACGAAACGAAATGTACGTATGAACTCATAAAAAAGCGTTTTATGCGGGGAAACTCATCGGTCGAACGATATAATTCACCATGTAGTGCGGGTGTGATGAAATTTGTGTAACTAAACGACTTTGCACGTTAACAGTTATGCGACTTCTGGTTGTCTGGGTAATTTCAGGTTTTAATTTACTTATTATTTTAACCATAGTTGAAATTTTTCCAGAATTCTTACATTGAAAATGTATTTATATTCATTATTTAATCACTGAGAAATATTATTAATACCATGTTTTGCATAAAAATAACATTTTTTTAGACTTGAGCAATTCTCGCTGAAACCAGGCCGTCATCGGCACCCATCGTTAGAATTCCAATTTTATGTCACTAAGAAGAAGAATATACGTAACCTTTTTTTATTGGTAGCCACTAAATTCGACAGGCTACCAGATTTTTTCACTAAAAATAATATTCTTATTCTTTACTCGACTCGATAAAACACCAACGATTGAAAACTTGTTTCTTTGTTGTACAAAAAAATGTTTTCATTGATTGCACTCGCCATATACGTCAAAATCGTAAAACATGATTTAGAAAATCGTTCATTTCATAGGGTAAATACCATTGCTCACCTAATTTCTGTAGTCTATCTTACGCAATTTTTCCTCAGCTTTCTGATGGTGGTCTCAGAATTCAAAACTAGCGGTGCGCTAATGGTGAAAAAACAATTTTTCTAACAAAATTCAAGATTGCGGTCAAATTCAAAATGGCCGCCAATTTTTTTTTGATTTCAAATGAAAGCTATATCCTTTCTCTATACGATGCCACTAAGTTTGCTATGGGTTCCAAGCGAAATATGAGACATATCCACGTGAAGAAATACCCAAGATTTATCAAAAAATGGGCTCTTTCGCAAACTGTTCAGCTAGCTAGCGTACGAGGGGTCAACCAATTTGAGAAAACAGAAAGGACCACCCTTAAGTTTTATCAAAAACTAGCGACCAGTGACATAAAATTGGAATTCTAACGATGGGTGCCGATGGCGGCCTGGTTTCAGCGAGAATTGCTCATGAGGTATCAGGTATTGAGGAAAAACCTTTAATGTTGGGTTTCTGATCCGGGATACCTGATTTTTAAATTTCAAAAAAAAAAATATATCAAAAACTAAAGACCATCGCTGAAAATTTGAGGGTATACGTAAACTAGAAGTTTTTATATTTTTTCATATAAATTTTTTTTCAGATTTTTATATATTTTTTGAAAAGTTGAAATCTTAAGCTTTCATTCCATAAAAAAAAAGATTGGAAATCGGCTGAGCTGTTCAAAAGTTATGATTTGTTAAGGCTAAGTAGCCCGTCATTTGTTTAGGCAGCCATGTTGAAATTGCAGCTTATAATTCCAAAGTAATAAAACTCAGTCCTCATAATTCATAAAGATCGTACATCGTGAAGCAAGTACGGTAGTACTCTATGTTTAGTAGATGTTTTCATCGGCTCTATGTCCAGGGAAGTCAAATGCCATGACGAAAAAATCCGGGACTGACCGGGTATCGATACTAGATTTTTCAGAATGGCATTATGGCAGGACCCATATGTGACCTCTGTTTGATTAGAATTTACCCAAAAACTGTCAAGTTTTCTAGCTAATGTTTGTTGAAGTGTAATAGCAAAATAAATTAGTTCTAGGAATGATATTATACTACCAATGGGGTGATTTTAAGTTTTATCCGCCCGGTAAGTACTGTAAATATTATGAATTTTACAAAATCCACACTGTGTCATATTTTCCCTCGTGTGCATTTTGAATCACATTCCCCTGCGATGTTTGCATCCTCATCAACCACATTAACCCATTGCGCCGTGTAGCTGTCTCTACTGCTGCTGCTGCTTCTGCTGCGGTTGGTGCTGAAGCAAGCGTATGCCGGAAGAGGAGCATTTTTAATTCATCCCGTGATCCAAACTGCCATCGTCATCACTCTGTTATAATGTTGTTGGTGTTGCTTCAGTAGCCATTACCAGAAGTCCAGTGCGCAGGCACTCAAGGTTGAAATAATCTAATTTCCTTCGTTGCCCTAGCAAGGACGGAAAGTTGGGCGGCAGGATGCTAAATGTTGATTCATGCAGTAAACAGTTTTCAATTTTCCATATTTGGATGGATGTGCAGTGAGTAGCTTCCCAGACAACCAAAATGTACGTATAACGAAATCACCTGGAGGCTTTATATGTGCAAAATTTCACTTATAAGATGTCGTGAAAAGGCCTTCTACGTACAAAAGTGGAGGCGATATGCGTGCATATATTATGTGATGAACAATAACATACAATGCGAGTGTATAAACCCAGACAACCAGAAGTCGCATAACAGTTTACGAACAAAGTCGTTTATTTACACAAATTACATCACACCCGGATTACATGGTGGATGATATCGTTTGTTCGATGAGTTTCCTCGCATAAAATGCTGTTTTCTGAGATCATTTGTACATTTCGTTTCGTCCCGTATACTTGTACAAAGTAGGTCGGATCAATCCGTAGCAGCTGTCAAATCAATTTTGTTATGATAAATTAAGTCGCATAAGAGTACAGACTAGTTCGCAAGAAAAATTACACATTCACATTGCATGTTATTTTTCATCATATAAAATATGCACGTATATCGCCTCCACTTTTGTACGTATAAGGCCTTTTCGCAACATCTTATACGTGAAACTTTGCGCATATAAGCATCGCATAATGCAAAAGGTGATTTCGTTATACGTACATTCTGGTTGTCTGGGAATATTCTACCGAATCAACCTGTGATCTCATGCGACTTAACTTATGATAACAAATGTTGATTTGACAGCTGCTACGGATTGATGCGACTTACTTTGTACGAGTGTACGGGACGAAACAAAATGTACAAATGAACTCAGAAAAGAAGTGTTTTATGCGAGGAAACTCATCAAACTGACGAGTTTATCCACGGTGTTTTGCGGGTTTGATGTAATTAGTATGAATAAACGAGTTGTAACGTGAACTTTCATGCGATTTCTGGTTGTATGGGTTATGTAGTATTAGTAGTACAAAATTGTCCTTAAACTTCGTCAAACTAATTCTCAAGTCAGTCATGTTGTATGCTGTACCAATATGGAATAGCTGTTGTAACATTAGGAGGAAAGCTCTGCAAAGGATTCAAACATTTCTTCGAATTGCAAAAACTGCGGAGGTTGAGAATAACAAACCATCAAGGATACGTTTAAAGTTAATGGTTCACTTCCTTTCCCACGAGTTACATCGCAAAAAAAGGATACTTGCCTCTGTAAACAACAACAGCACCAATCAATTGGAAACTAATTACACACCTACTAATCCCAACTCGATGGCAGCCGTCGAACTTTGGAGTGCCCTTCTCTGCACAAGATTAACGTTTGTTGTCAAGCAGATTACCACCTGGAGTTGCTCCTAAACCCACATCAGTTCACCCACGGCGGCAAACATACTTGCAACTACCTAGTTAGCTAGTGGGCGGATGTAGAGTAGAGCCGGATATTAAAGCTGATGTGGCGGCTCTCAACTACATATGTCTTAATGCGCCTGCCAACAACACACAGTTTGCTCGGGCGGGCATCCGCAATTCAAATAAAAACAGCAACAGCTTGTGGTGGTGGCTGGGTGTTTGGGAGCAAACATGGCTCACCCACGACTCCACACTAGGGTGGTCCATAATGATCAAATTACAAAATCCTGAAACTATTTGTTCATAGTTAGCGCTAGTACCAGAGACGTATAAAGAAACCGTTTCCCTCCGCTTCCATTGTTCCATAATTACAGCACGCCTTGCCATACGCATGATACATAACTTAAAACAAGCCCCTCCATAACATCACCTTACCCCTAATCCTTCCGGCATGAACTGGCGTAGATGCAGGGGCATATCCGATCTACTGTTGAGCAGTTTCAATACAACATCAATTTCTAATCTTTCCCATTCTCATTGTTCTGCTTGGATCCTTGTGCAGCTGATCTGGTGGCACTGGAGTAGCAACCATGAGCGGCCAATAAAGCTCAAGCTCAAGCTTACGACAGGTTGTTTCTTCATGACGCCAATCGTTCATGAAACGGCCTACTTTTTTTGCACTGGATCATAAATTGTCGTAATAGTAATAGTGGTTTCTGCGTTCGTGTACATACACGGCACATGTCACCAACACTACTTAAAAAATGCTGGTGGAAAATATAAACAAAGATCAGCTGTTCCCAGCAAAATCAAATGGCAGTATTTTCAACCAGCAAATTTGCGCATGTGTTCGTGACACCGCTCGGCGAGAACTCAATGAATACTACGAAACTGTTTTTTTTTACTTTTTGAATTCCGTAATGAATCTGACTCCTTCAAAAATGGACCACCTCAATCCACACACATTAAACCCAGAAAATGTCCCGCTGATGGTGATTAGCATTTTCTCAAGCACTCAAGATTAATCCGGAGTGCGGCAGCACCGTCAGGTGGGAGCTCTTGTGATGGCTTATAAAAATAAATATTATAAAAATTCTACGTCAAGAGTTTTCTGCGCTGCTGCCCCTTGGCAAAAAGCAAAAAAAAGTCAGTCCATACCAGCCAAATTGAATCCCGCAGTCAGTTTCAACTTGGATCAGCGGCAAAGAAGTGCGGTTTATTGATAAAAACTGGTGGGTAACAGTGGAAACCAAACTTTCTTGATTGAAACATGACCGGATCGGAAAAGTTTTCGTTACAAAGTTGAATGAAACGTCTAGCGCATACTGTTGAATAGCTCAATCGCTGGGATAAGTCCCATATGCGTGTGATTCGGTTCGGTTTAATGGATTGTTCCGTTTTTTTTTTCAATGCATGTGTACGCATGCATAATTTTAAAACTAGATGATCCATATCAGTTTGTACATGTTGCAGAGCTTTCCTGTTTGCAACTGTTAAATCTGATAAGATTTATTGCACAACCAGGTTCAAATCAATTTAAATTGCAACATTGTGAACATATGGCTGAAACTGTGAAGCGAAGCACTACGTTGATGGATCACGATATCAAGCCACGAGAAAAAGTTTTCCATTGCTCTGGAAATGGCAGTTTCTTAACCGCAGATAAGAAATTGAGAGCTAACTCTTTCCTTAGTGAATTTTCCGTTCTTTCAGAAGAGGTAGTGTTACAAACACAAGGTATGAGAAGCAACCATTAAAACGAACAAGAGGATCTTGTAGATACAAAATGATATTTATGTATTTACAAAAGAAAAACAAATACGAAATGCTTGCAGCTTTGAGCAGCGTACCCTGGAAGCTGGGAAGCTTCACTTCCAGAAGCAGGAAAGCTTTTCTTCCAGAAGCTGGATAGTTTCTCTTCCGAAAGCTGGAAACCTTTTTTCAGGAAGCTGGAAAGCTTCTTTTCAGAAAGCTGGAAATCTTATTTTCCAGAAGCTGGAAAGCTTCACTACCATAAACTGGAAAGCTTCTCTTTCAGAAGCTGGAAAGCTTCTCTTCCAGAAACTGAAAACTTTTCTTTCAGAAGCTGTAAAATTTCTCTTCTAGAAGCGGAAAAAAGGTGTTCTAGAAGCTGGGAAGCTTTTCGTCCAGCAGCTGAAAGCTTCTTTTCCAGAAGCTGGAAAGCTTCTCCACCACAGAAGCTAAAATGTGATTTTACGAACACTAGAAGCTTCTCTTCTCTTCTCTTAAATGTGACTATCTGGGCTCTCAAAGCTTCTTTTTCAGAAGCTGAAAAGCTCCTCTCCCAGTAACTGGAAGACTTCTTTTTCTGAGCCAAGAATGACCAACTATTATGTTCCTTCATTCAATAGGTTAGTCCCCGGGAAAGCCCACTTAAGGAAATTATTGAATACATATATGTGATGTCCCGCAGGTTCCAATGTCACATCCAGATTTTTTACGGTTTTCTTTGGAGATAATCTACCTTCGAGAATTGTTTAAGATTAAGGCAAACATGGCAGACGAAGAATGCCTTAACCAACTGCAACCGGATACACCGATTGACACCGATTTCCACAGGAAAATCGATTCAGTAGTAGAACGTTAGCAGTAATCAAGTCCGAAGATTCCCATCCATCGACAGCTAATGTGATGTATCAGATTAACTGAAAATATCCAATGTCTTTGATCACCAATTCAATATCAGAGCTTCAATCCTGTGGCAACGACGGAAGTGCCTCCGTTCTGATTGATGCGGCTCATTGCTAATCCTGTCCACGAATAAAGGATTTAACATGATTAATTGGCCGGAATTCTGTTGAGTGGCCTCCAACAGCAACTGAACAGAATCAACAGTTTTATGACGAAATTTATGCTTCTAAATATAGCTTTGTACAACAATAGCGCTGAATCAGAAGATGTGTTTCCTAGTTCCACGATAATAATCAGGCCAACTCGTGCGTGCAAACCACTGAAGGAAGACTAACTTTGCTAAACCTTCTAGCGTTGCTTGCTGACTGATGAGAGACGAAGGTTGGATCGTTTCAAGGAAATGACAGTAATTCGCATTGATGATGATATTCGTTAAAGCTTCCTGTGTGCAACGTCTGGCATTAGTTTTAAGTTATTTTTTTCAGATGATGAATGGTAGATGAATGGCTTAAAAAGCCTTATAAGAGTTATTTTTTCTTGTAATAAGATATAGGTTAAAACACTTTATGACCAAAAATTGAATATTTTTTGCAGAAAAAAAACAATACATTTATATGATGAAATCAGTTTGGTAATGAAATTTGACCACTGTTGAGTGGAACCGCAAGCAGAGCAAGACTCAAGCAAGGATGGTGGCTACAAACATACAAAAAAAAACACAATACATTTATGATTTTTAGAAGGAAAATTAAGAGAAAACAATCATAACAATTGCAAAAACCATTTATAGCTTATTGGAAGAAGCTTGAATGATTCTAAAGACAAGCTTTAAAAAATCTGAAAAAAAACATTCCTGCTTCTGAAAAAGAAGCTTTACCACTTTAGGAAGAGATTCTTTCCAGCTTATGGAAGAGAAGCTTTCCAGTTTCTGAAAGAAAACCTTTTCAGCTTCTGGAAAGAGAAGGTTTCCAGCTTCTGGAAAGATAAACTTTCCAACTTCTGGTAAAGAATCTTTACAGCTTGTGGAAGAGAAGTTTTCCAGCTTCTGGAAGAGAAGCTTTCCAGCTTCTGGAAGAGAAGTTTTCCAGCTTCTGGAAAAGAAACTTTCCAGCTTCTGGGAAAGGAACTTTCAAGATTCTAGAAGAGAAACCTTTAGCGTACCTGATAGATATAGTTGCCTTCTATATATCGAAATAATATCGATCACTCATCAATAGGTATGGCAAAGGTCAATGCTAACAATCCCCTGATCATGTAATTGTTAACCTTATAAAAGATCGATCAGCCATTCTGTCGTTCTTTTTATTCGCTCACTCCTCGAGCAAACAACATCAGCACGAAATAAACCGTAAGAAGTATCCTTAACGAGTGTTTGAACCCAACCCACGTGATCCAAAAACATAGTAAAACCCTTCTTGCTTCTAGAAGAGAAGCTTTCCAGCTTCTGGAAAAGAAAACATTCCGGCTTCTGGAAGAGAAGCTTTCTACCTTCTGGAAGAGAAGCTTTCCAGTTTCTGGAAGTGAAGCTTTTCAGCTTTTGGAAGCTGAAAAAAGGCTGTATAAACAACATTTTGGCCGAATAAGCTGTCATTCAGTTGCCAATGTTACTAGGGTAAGCTTTCCATATTCTGGAAGGAAAGTTTTACAGCTTCTGGACGAGGAGCTTTCCGGCTTGTGTGACAGAAGCTTCTCAGGTTGTGAAAAAGTAGCTTTCTAACCTCTGAAAGAGGAGCAATCCAACATCTGGAAGAAAAGCTTCCCAGCTTCTGGAAGGGAAGCTTTTCAGATTCTGGGAAGAAAGATTTCCAGCTTCTGGAAGGAAAGTTTTCCAGCTTCTGAAAGAGAAGCTTTCCAGCTTGTGGTAGAAAAGCTTTTCAGTTTCTGGAAGGTAAGCTTTCCAGATTCTGTAAGGAAAGTCTTCCAGAAGTTCTCTTCTAGAAGCAAGAAAGGCTTATCTTCTAGAAGCTAGTAAGCTCCTTTTTCAGAAGCTGAGATTTTTTTCTTCCAGAAGCTGGAAAGCTCCTCTATCAGAAGCTAGAAAGCTTCTGTCACACAAGCTGGAAACCTCCTCTCCCAGAAGCTGGAAAGCTTCTCTTTAAGAAGCTGGAAAGCTTCTCTTCCAGAAGCTGGAAAGTTTCTATTCCAGAAGCTGGAAAGCTTCTTTTCCAGAAACTGGAAAGCTTCTCTTCCAGAAGTTTGAAAGTTATTTTTCCAGCAGCTGAAAAGTTTCTCTTCCAGAAGCTGAAAAGCTTATCTTTCAGAAGCTGGAAAGTTTTTCATCCAGAAGCTGGAAAACTCCTCTACCAGAAGTTAGAAAGCTTCTCCTCCACAACCTGGAAAGATTCTCTTCCAGAACCTGGAAAAATTTACTTCCAGAAGCTGGAAAACTTTCCTTTCAAAAACTGGAATACTTTTCATCCAGAATATGGAAAGCTTACCTTCCAGAAGCTGAAAAGCTTCTCTTCCAGAAGCTGGAAAGTTTCACTTCCAGAAGGTAGAAAGCTTCTCTTCCAGAAGCCGGATTGTGTTTTTTCCAGAAGCTGGAAGGCTTCTCTACCAAAAGCTGGAAAACTTCTCTTCTACAAGCTGAAAAGCTTCTCTTCAAGAAGCTGGAAAATTTCTCTACCAGAAGCTGGAAAGCTCTTGGTAGAGAAACTTTCGAGGAAGGAAAGTTTTCCAGCTTCTGAAAGAGAAGCTTTCCAGCTTGTGGAAGAAAAGCTTTTCAGTTTCTGGAAGGTGAGCTTTCCAGATTCTGTAAGGAAAGTCTTCCAGAAGTTCTCTTCTAAAAGCAAGAAAGGCTTATCTTCTTGAAGCTAGTAAGCTCCTTTTTCAGAAGCTGACAATTTTTTCTTCCAGAAGCTGGAAAGCTCCTCTATCAGAAGCTAGAAAGCTTCTCTTCCACAATCCGGAAAGCTTCTGTCACACAAGCTGGAAAGCTCCTCTTCCAGAAGCTGGAAAGATTCTCTTTTAGAAGCTGGAAAGCTTCTTATTTAGAAGCTGGAAAGCTTCTCTTCCAGAAGCTGGAAAGTTTTTCTTCCAGAAGCTGGAAAGCTTCTTTTCCAAAAACTGGAATGCTTCTCTTCCAGAAGTTTGAAAGTTATTTTTCCAGAAGCTGAAAAGTTTCTCTTCCAGAAGCTGAAAAGCTTATCTTTCAGAAGCTGGAAAGTTTTTCATCCAGAAGCTGGAAAACTCCTCTACCAGAAGTTAGAAAGCTTCTCCTCCACAACCTGGAAAGATTCTCTTCCAGAACCTGGAAAAATTTACTTCCAGAAGCTGGAAAACGTTCCTTTCAAAAACTGGAATACTTTTCATCCAGAATATGGAAAGCTTACCTTCCAGAAGCTGAAAAGCTTCTCTTCCAGAAGCTGGAAAGTTTCACTTCCAGAAGGTAGAAAGTTTCTCTTCCAGAAGCCGGACTGTGTTTTTTTTCCAGAAGCTGGAAAGCTTGTCTACCAAAAACTGGAAAACTTCTCTTCCACAAGCTGAAAAGCTTCTCTTCCAGAAGCTGAAAAATTTCTCTTCCAGATGCTGGAAAGCTCTTGGTAGAGAAACTTTCGAGCTTCTTGGATAGACGCTTTTCAGTTTCTGAAAGATATGCTTTCCAGCTTCTGGAAGAAAAGCATTTCAGTTTCTGGAAAAAAGCTTTTCAGCTTCTAAAAGAGAAGCTTTTAAGCTTTCGGAAAAGAAACTTTCCAGCTTCTGGAAGAAAAGCATTTCAGCTTCTGGAAAAAAGCTTTTCAGCTTTTGAAAGAGAAGCTTTTAAGCTCCCGGAAAAGTAACTTTCCAGCTTATGGAACGAAAAACTTTCCAATATCTGGAAAAAAGAAGCTTTCCAGCTTCTGGAAAGAGAATCTTTCCAGTTTCTGGAAAAGAAGCTTCCCAGTTTGTGGCAAGTGAAACTTTGCAGTTTCTGGAAAGAAAACCTTTTCAGCTTTTGAAATGTGGCGCTATTCATCTTCTTGAAAGATAAGCTTTCCAACTTCTAGAAAGAAAAAGCTTCCAGCTTATGGAAAAGAAACTATCCAGTTACTGGAAAGCGAAGCTACGAAGCTTTTGTGAAGAGAAACTTATGGAATGTGACTTTCTAGTATGAGAACCAGATAGTTTTGCTCTCCTGTTTTTTCGTCAGAAAAATCTTTTTGAAACATCGAGAAAACACTTTTGACTCATGCTGGAATGCTTTTTTATCTTAATGCGATTATGGGAACCAATATAATTGTTTTTTTCCTTCAAATATGTAAACTTCGCTGTTATTTTTGTTGCTCTTCACTTTCCGACCCCTTGCTATGAATTTCCCAAGCAAACAACATGCCTCGCTCAAAACGCCCCCTAACCGATGGGTTATTATTGTAACTGAAATGTTTTATGAGCTTTCCCATACCGCAAACGGCAGCATAAATAAAATAATCCTGTAAATAAACATCCATCAGCAACCCAAAATCGGTAACGGGGGAACAATCATCCGTCATCTCTCGCTTCGAATGCGGTGACAAACGGTCACCAAAAGCATTCCATACTAGGTAGCATTATTTTTTTTATGGTCTTCTTAAAATATCACTCAAATGACAGGGATAACCGTTTCAGTAATGAATAGCGATTTTTTCTTGAGATTAAATTCAAATATTTTGTTTGTCTAGTTGGAAAACCTGGACAATTCTGAGCATATTATACACTGAATATTCTCTTTCCTATTTGTTTTTATCCTGAGATACTTTAATCCCTCTTCTTTTGAACCTGCTTTGTTCCAAAAATACTACCTACTCGACAAAATAAAATGCTTATCAGTTCGGTTGTTATTCCACTCGTACGACGGGACGACTTCACCAGAGCAATTGCTCCGAGGTTGACAAGCGTGAAACGAGAAAGTGACTTGACCAGACCATCATTCAAATTGTATGACACATCGCCTCCAGGATCCATCGCGGAAAGTGAATACCATTAAGTTTGATGTTTTCTCGCATTGTTTCACCCATTTCGGCGAATCGTTTGTAATTTCTCGAAAAAAAATTTCGTTCCAATTGAGGAAACCTGACACGGCACACGTTTAAGTGTTCCCATATTTCCATGAAGCAATTTAGATCAGTCTGGTCGTATTTTCCTCGGACGGAGAAAACTTGAAGAAGCAATCAAATGGAAACCGTACGGGGCACAGTGGTTCAGGTTTTCAGAAAGCTGGCATAAACATTTTGTTTCATAAATTTGTCTAGCCATAAACTTTAGAAAAAAAAAACTTAAGAATATGCCATAATTAGGATCTTCAACTCAAAGTCATGTTTCGAAACACTTATCATGGCTAAAAATAATGAAATGTATAGAAGAAAACGTTATTGTCATGATTTTTTCCAAATCTAGACCACTGAGCGGCGAAAACTCGCAGCGTACGTTGAATGGTATTGTTGGCGATGAGTTCCAAGAATGGTTATTCCCTCAAGGAAGAAAACCAAACAGAGCAGAGCGGGAACATCTTGTCACGATATTAAGGTGTAGGCACCGCTGCACAAACTCAGCCATTGATTGACTTTGACAAACAATTCACGGAAGATGAGTGATAAAATTCCATTCGAAGTCTCTGTCGTGGCAAACAGGATTCTCCTTGGACGACCGAACTTCGATTCAACTTCAAGAAGTTGATTGTGTCACATTTCACGTTTACAAGATGGGAATCATTAAATTAGGTGCTCGAGAAAAAGAAGTTAAATTTCATGCTTTCTTCGGAAGCATCCTTTAAGCACTATCCCTGCGCAAAGTTTCACCCATCACTGAAAGATGTCCTAATCAATCACGCATCACGACACCAGCGATCTGTGTCCGTTTTGGTTAAAAACGACACGAAGAGCGACTTCCAGATTCTGACTTCCGCCGGGAAAACCGAAGCGTGCCATGTCAGTTCCATTCGAGTTGGATTGGAAACTTGTTTCTACTTCTTGCGAACAACATTTTGATCCCCGGATAATTTGTTTCGCTTTCGAATTGAATGTTGTTGAAAAACCACCAGAAGCGTTTGTTTTTTTTTCTATTTCCATTTTCAATCCAACTGTAAAGAATTAAAAAAATTGTGGCACGTGATTAGCTTGAGGTATGTTGGCAGAATATTGAAATTCTTACCGGATGAATAATGAATGGGATGGTTGAATCTGTTTGTTTCAGGGCATAAAGGCGCCTCATTGGACAATTTCTCAAAAAGCGCATAGTACCGCTGTCTTGGAAACAAAACCATTTGAACATAGCATTGTTTGTTATATTGAACGAAACAAAGCCTGTTCAAACTGTTTGCAGACAAGCTTCAGAGGATTTAACGCCTCTTAATAGAAGCTGGCAAGCTTATTTCCATCAATAAAACCAATATATTATACATTTTTGGCGACCTGTAGCCAAAAATTGTGACGTGCTGGGAAATTTCTGAGAACGACATAAGATTCAACTGCCCCAAATCTACTGGAGACGCATAAATTGATCCTTGAGACACGCAAAAATGTCATTTTTGTTGCGCTGTGTAATTTTTCTAGCACCAGGCGCTTTTTTATACAACGAGGCTTGTCAAGTAGATAGTAACGACGAGTGCTATAAATCGAGTCCTGCAGCGAGTTGCATACAACATTTTTTGCAAATTGGTAGAAGACTACCGTCAAGCTACCATTCACCGTGCATTTAAGAAAAATCTGGACTTCGAAAAATTGTATAACTTTTCAAAATAATTTAAAGCGTACTAGAATACCACTTCGAAGCGTACATTTATACCATAATTCAGGGAAAAACCTGAAACTAGTGATGCATAACAAAAAATACTCAAAAATTATGTTTACAAATATCAAGTTTAGGTCGCCTCGTACCGTTCTATGTCACCATTTACCGTGCACACTAGTGCACCATTCACCGTGCGTATAGTTTTCGTCATGATTTAATTTTGTATCTTGAAGAAACGTTGTTGGTGGAATAACTATGTCGTTAGTAGTGTGCGCATTCGTTTTTAAGAGTATTCAAATCGTTATTTACAATTAAAGCCATGGAAAGTTTAATATATGGCTATATCATTAATTTTTCATTTAAATCGTTATAGTGGGTTTGGCTGTATTGTCCAAACCATTCCATATTCACTCAAAAACTGAGTATGAAGTAGTTAAATCACGACATAACCATAAATCTGATTTTACCTAATAATTTCATGCCTTTTATACTAATGCACGGTAATAGGAACCATACATTTTGAGAAGGGTCCATTCACCATGCACTTGGGTTTCGACTGAAACACAATAAAAAAAAATAATTTGCATATTATCTCATTGCTTATACGATGAAATACATCTTGTCTGTAGTATCCACTGCAAAAACTTGTTGAAATTATGGAAAATTGGATACTCTAACGTTAATATTAAAAATGTGAATTTTTGGCGTTTCTTCTAAGAGTGTTAAGAAATCTCATTATTAAACAGAATTCACATGCTTTTGACTACATAAACTAAATTTTTCAAAAAGCATCGTGACAAAAACTACTTCATTTCATCAGTTTTGTATTATTTTGCTAACAAAACGATAATTTGTATAATTTTCATGAATATTCTGTAGGAATCTGTATATGTGCACGGTGGACGGAGGCCGCACGGTGACTGGTGACTTAACGGTACTTGAGGGTACCAAAATCAAATCGGGATGCATTCACCATTATTTTGCAATTTCTGAACTTGACTCAAAACAGTTGCGTAATAAAAAAGCGTTGTGCAATATTCATAACGCAACTGATTTCAGTTGAATGATGGCTATTACCGCGCTGCATAATTCAGTGCAGGAAAGTAGGCCGTTTCATGGCAGATTGACGTGATGAAAAACAGCCTATCGAAAAATGTAGTGCAGCCTTTCTTGAACATTGCTTCCGAACGAACACGGTTCAAATCAGGTGGAAGTGAATTCCAATATACCACACCCTTCACAAAAAAAACGATTCGCCATACAGTGAAGTATTGTGGACAAGAACAAATAAGCTCATAGTTCGTCTTCCCTGAAAAAGATATTTAGGTGTTCTTCGGTTCAAAATCTTGTGCATGAAGAGGCAAGCTCTCAAAGCGTGAAAGTTGCGGAAAAGACAGCCTAAAAGAGATTCTTGGAGATGCCGCACTGATGTCCATCTGTATATGTCCATAAACCTCACACAATCGTTCAAAGCAACTTCAAGATTAGATAGCAATGTTCATATAGACCACACCCGCAAAAATGCTGTCTTGGTAGTGTCATTCTCAAAACACACCCAAGCCGTTCCCATAGGGGACGTTAGCCACAAGGAAATGACGTTTCAAGTAATACTGTTTCATATGGTATGCCCTCTTCAACATCTAATCCAATTTCTCTCGCCGTTCCCTTACGGTACCTATCCATCTAGTATTCATTGCTTTCTTCTCCATGCTCCCTCTTACTTCGAGCAAAATAGACCTATATGCCGATAAACAAATTCAAAATATAATCATCACGGTCGATACCTTTGTACCGTCAAACGGGGCTTCTTTTGACATTATTTTCACATACCTCAACTTTGAGGATTTTTAGCTCTAAGAATTATGGATAGATTTCGATAATTTTTGCATATATTTAAGTTGTATATGTATGTAATAAATGTGCAAAATATAAAGCAAATCCAGCAAGAAATAAAAAAAATGCTTGAATAGTGAAAAATATGTGTCCTTCAAAACAAAAAAGGGGCTACTTTGGACACTTTTAAAAAGCAATACGATTCGACAATAAAATGGTTATTTTCGTATAAAATTTCAACTGAGTCTATAGATTATCGTCTATCATGATGTTCTTAGGCGTTTTTCGTTGATAAACATAACTAAGAACATTATAAAGCACGAAAAAATACACGTACCAATATTACACTTTCCAGCAGAACATGCTATTCATAGTTTTTGATTTCCAGTATGAAATTTCAAGTTTACTTACTGTTAAATGAAACTGTCAGCTACGAGTGCTTGATTGTTTAAGTAAATATAAAGAAATGCTGTAACTACCAAGTACTACGACGATTTTTAAGGTCTGATTAACAATAATTACCATTCGTTCTGTTTTTTAATGATATATGAATGATATGTAGAAGGATCTCTCTAATTCCTGTAACTAAAAGTAATTTTTATTTGAAGTGAAATGCATGAAGTACAAGGATAATTCTTCGTAAACAATTTAAATTTCACTTTTGTTAAACGTATGTTGGTTTTCAATAGTTTTGAGGTAGCGTAAGAGTAGTTTATGTTTAGCAGATGTAGGGTGGAATTGCTTTGTGTTGCGGACTTATGTAAAATATGACCGATTTGTTTTTTTTAAGGAATATGTCGTGAGTTTACTATTTATACGTATTAAAATATATGTGTTTTATGGCTATTAACTTATCTGATTACTTGGGTTACTTTTGTTTGTGTTGTAAAATATACAAATCAACACTTACAAATAAAATAAAAGTCGTGATATTAAGACCTTTGATTAATTATTTGTGTAAAATAATTATTTTTAACACAAAATAATCACAAATTTCTATAGAACATGACGATTTGATAGTTTTGTGACGTTGCCAAAAACTTTCCACGCTATGTGAAAAATTCGAACAATGTTTACATACCAAATGTTTTGTGCCTTGTGAATATGTGTTCGGAATTCTTTGATATATTTTCTTGTTTATCCTGTTATTGTTGATGTTGTTCCAAAAATAAATTATGCCTGATTGTAAAGCATATACTGATTAATAAAAGTGCTGAAGACACAAAATGGCTCAGATTAATATTTATGCTGCAAATAAATCTAAAACGTGAGTGTCCAAAGTAGCCCCCGGAATCAAAAGTAGCCCCGTTTGACGGTATGCAATTGAAGCTTTGTTTGCACAATGGATATGCATTGTCACAGCTCTCAAAGTCCTCAGACCGCTATATATTTTTCCACATAGCTGAGAAACAGTTTTGTCCCACTTAACCTTAAGGTTAGTTTGAAAAATCATGCCAAGATTACTACCATCGCAGGTTAGCCCAATATGGTTTCTATCAACTTTTAAGTCAGGAAAAATTTGGTTGTCTTGTCTTGGTACACCAAACTGCAAAACTTTGCTTTTGCTGTGATTGATCCGAAGGCTATTCCTCATGGCCCAACGATAAAGTCGTGTCTGATCTTCATAAACAAGGTGCAGCAACTCAGTCGGTGATTTTCCTGGATAAATTCAAACTAATTGGACATCATCTGCAAATAATTGGGCTGCTGGAGGCTTTTGGCAGCACTGGCTGTCTCGAACAGTTAATTTTCCTAGCTCCGTAATTATTAACGATTTTTTATTGTTTTCAACGAATATCCTTCTGTAAATGTAAATTAAAGTAATAATAAGTGCTTAATTCAGTTGAAGAAAGTGGAATCCAAGTGAATAATTCTCCTTATTGTGTTGAAAAAGTGATTTTTATTTGGAAGAAAGAGGCCGCAGCGAGAAAAGAAAATGGAAGCATCGAATGTGATTTGGAAAAAGCTCGCCCGATACCATGTTTTAGTGATTTCATGAAAACTTGAAAAGCTCCTTGGTGTCCGAAAGTGATGCCAAATTACAGAAAATAATACGTGCCGTTACCTAGTGCCAAAGTTAAATCATAAGATTAAAAACTATTATTCACGTGATTATCAAAAATTAATCGGTTTGGGGGTTTCTTTTGTTTTAGAATGTTGATGAGATCATTATTGAGTGCTTTTAATTTTGAAAACAAATCACCGCAAAGAGTAGCAACTGTGAGGTGAACTAATTTACATGTATGAAAAATGGCTACACTGATTTGACGAATCGCGATGACTTAACGACAACAGTCGTCAAAAGTTGAGAGTCAAAAGCTCATTTTATGGCTGTCACCTTCACTTGCAGTGACAGCACCAACTTTGAATTCGCCGAATTCACATACATCGCAACGAAGTAGTATGAGTATCAGAATCGAAAGGTCCATGTGTTTGTGTGACTTTCCAGGTTTTATGTTTTAGAAATGACTGTGTTTACCTTTTTCACTAGAGCAAGAGCCGTAGGTATTTATTAGAGTTTCAGTTAGTTCATTGCAAAGGAAATGACGATTCCGCGTGAAAGTCGGATGAGTGGTCTCTTAATACGTTTCATTTAAAATCTACTGTCGCCAAGACATTGCCGTTGAAGTTTCAGTAAGGGGTCATCCAAAAATGACGCCCATCATTTAGGTGAGGGGGGGGGGTCTATGAAATTGTGACAGTGCATGTATAAGGTATTAGAAAAAGCGCGACAAAGGGGGCAGAGGGGGTCTTGAAATCCCGATAAACGATGGACGTCATAATTAAATCATCCCTAAGCTCTGTGTCAGGATAACTCTGTGGAATGGATATACAGTCAACTCTCCCTAACTCGATATTGAAGGGATTCATGTTAAAAAAAAATCGTCAAAAATTAAAGCTTATAATCCCGCAATTGGTGCTTGTTCATGAAAGTATCTAGTTAGAAAGGTAAACCTGCATCGTAAATTAATCGTAGGTACAGAATTTCGAGTAGATAAGAGTTGACTGTACTGATTACTGCCTATAGAAACTTGCCGGCCGGTACGTTGGATTCGGGAATTTTTACTCTGAAGCGGAGCTGAAACACATGGGGCGATTAAGAAGCGTGCTCCGCTCAGGTGTTGGGGAGGGTTCCCGAGCCGGGTGAGCTCGGTTCACTGGTAGATAAGTAAACTAGGTAGCAAGATTTATGAAATACTGCAAAGAGGATCATGTTGCTTATACGTAGTTAATTTCTATAATTTCAACATTTAAAGAAAATATTAATAGCGCTCCTTGATGCCTGAGCAGCACAGTTTGTTTTTTTTTTCTCGTTTTCGCGAGTTTTACTGGGCAGTGCTTCGTAAAGCCCGAGCAGAATGATTCGATTTTGCCTCACCGGAGAAGTTTTTTTTTGATTTTCGCGAATCTTGCTGGGCAGTGCTCCGTGAAGCCCGAGCAAGCCGACTCGTTATTTATTTAGCCAATATGCGGTAGGCTGGTACCGAAATTGAAGAATTGGAAGCTGCCCTGTCAATAATGGAATATCAATTGGTGAGCTCGTTTTATGCTTCTATTTCTAATGAAAGATGTTTCTTGTGAAAACGGTATGAATATTTCATTTTTTAACTTATTTAAAAAATACAATGATTGGTTCGACACTCCAAGTGTCAACGTACTATAATTCATTTATTACATTATACATATTGTAGGCCATATACCTTTATTTCTGTTTTGTAATTCAAACAAAACACTTAATTGTTCGACACAAACAGTGTCGACGTTTTATCAAAGTCGAAATTAATGAATCGCATCACTTAACAGAGTCGTGTTTTATCCTTCCACCTTGACGCTTGCTCCTGCGGGGCGTGCGATGAAGGCAGGATCAATCATGTCGCGTGTCGTGTTCGCGTCGTAGTGAAAAAGTGCCGCGATCGCTTAGTAGTGTTTGATCTATTGATCGCGTTGCTTGCTCTTACGTGGGCGAGCGATGGACACTTGTTCGGCGTACAGTGAAATTATCGAATTATTTCGCGAATCCGGTTAGGCGTGATTATATCATGGATCGCATCATCAAAAATTGATGACTCCCAGATCTCTACCTAATCCCACTAATCCAATGCCCTTTCCATGACAACCGTGGAGATGCAGAGGTGATCTCGGTCTCTAGTAACAACGGTAGTCACACTAACATTCCTTTCCTTCCCCGATGACCGTAAGGACGTGGCCGGCGCCGTTATTGACTTATAAAATTTGAGCTCTCGATTTGTGCACATTGAGAATGGTAAGCTAATCCCAAGCCCCATTTATCAAATCTCTGTGCAACTTCGATTGCTCTGGTCAATCACGGAGTAGCAACTACGAATTGTACGGTCATCTATGCTTATGCTTATGCTTATGCTTATCATCTGCAAATAATTGGGCTCTACAATAGTGCAACACGTTGGGAAGATCATCAATATATAGCGTGAATAAAACTAGACCAAGCACTGAGCCCTGTGGGTCACCCGATGTAACTGCAGCACTTCTAGATGTTTTACCATTACATACGACTACCTGTGTTCTTCCTGATAGGTAGGATCGTATCAAACTAACTGTTTTGTCAGTGAAGAGATAGCGGTCATAGAACTTACATCACAGCTGATGATGGGAAATGGTGTCGAACCAGCCCTGTCGTCCTGCTTAGTCGTGCTTAGTCGACGACTAAGAAGCTTCTCTCAAAATTGTTTTACAATTTTCACTTGAAATCGTTTGTAATCTAATAAATCATAAGTTTACCAACGCTCTGGAGTAATTTGACCTTGTTTTATGTAGATCAAGTACGTCTTAACGCCCTGTAGGACATCAATTGAAAATTGCAAGCTGTATCAACGCCCAGAAGTATTTGGACCTTATCTTATGCAGATTAGATGCATCTTAACACCCTGTAGAACTAACATTGAAATTATGCCATGCAGATCAGGCTTCTTAACGCCCCGACATCAATCTAAATCGTCAAGCTGTATCAACGCCCTGGAGTAATTAGACTTAATTTCGCATAATCTTTGTGAGCTTAGGAGCATCTTAACGCTCTGTAGAAAATCAATAAAAATTTCCAAGTTGTATCAACGCCCATGAGTAATTTTACCTTGTTTGGTGTAGATCAGGTGAATCTTAACTCCCTGTAGAACATCAATTTAAAATATCAAGCTCTATCAACGTCTATGAGTAATTATACCTTATTCCACATAAATCATATGCATCTTAACGTCCTGTAGAGCATCAATTGAAAATTCTGAGCTTCATCAACGCCCTGGAATAATTTAACCGTATCCCATGTAGATCAGGTGCATCTTAATGCCCTGTATGACGTCAATCGACGTTACCAAGCTGTACTAACTCTTTGGAGAAATTTTACCTTGTCTCACATAGATCAAGTATATCTTAACGCCCTGTAGAACAAAAATTTAAAATTTGAAGCTGTATGAACGCCCTCAAATAGTTTGACCTTTTTTCCTAAGTAGAGCAGATGCATCTTAACGCCCTATAGGACATTTGGAAAATCTAGACTGTACCAACGCCCTAAAGTTATTTGACCTTAGCTTATAAAATTCAGGTGCATTATAATGTCCTGAAGGACATCAATTAAAAATTTAAAACTGTATCGATGCCAAAGAGTAATTAGACCTTTCTTCAATATCAGGCGCATCTTAACGCCCTATAGAACATAATTTGAAAATTTCAAGCTTTATCTACGTCCTTGAGTAGTTTGACCTTATCTCATGTAGATCACACTGTATGGCTTTGATCTAATTTTTAAGCTGTATCAACGCCCTGGACTTCATTCCACATAGATCTTTGCGAGATCAAGATCATATAACCGCCCTGTAGAAAATCAATCGAAATTTCCGAGCTTTACCTACTCCCTGGGTAATTTTAGCTTATTTCGTATAGATCAGGTGCATTTTTTCGCCCTGAATGCCATCATCGGAATTGTCAAGTTGTATTTGGAGTAATTTGCCCTTGTCTCACGTAAATCAAGTACATCTTAAAGCCCTGTAGAACATCGATTGAAAATTTGAAAGCTGTATTAACGCCCTCTAATAATTTAACCTTATTCTATGTAGAACAGATATATCTTAACGCCCTATAGAACATCAATTCAAAAATCGATGCTTCATCAACACCCTGGAATAATTTGGCATTATCCCATGTAGATCAGGTTCATCTCAACGCCCTGGTCGACATCAATAGCAATTATCAAGCTGCAACAACGCCTAGGAGTAATTTGACCTTCTCTCTTGTAGATCTGCTGCAACTTGACGCCCTGTAAACATCAATCGAAAATTAAGGAATAATTTGAACCTTTCTCACATTTTCTTTGTGCGGTAATGAATCCTAACGTCTTAATGCAGCTTAGAAATGTATTTTGAAGCACTTGATTTTGATTAGATCTACGTAAAATAAGGTCATATTATTCCATGGTGCTGATAAGTGCGGAATTTTCGTTTGTTGTCCGACAAGACGTTAACAGTATGCACTTGGTCCCTAATATTCGTTATTATTTAAAGATAACACAGCGTAACAAAAATGACATTTATGCGTGTGTCAAGGATCAAATTATTTGTCTCGAGTAGATTTGAGGTTGCTGAATCTGATGCCATTTTCAGAAATGTTCCAGCACGTCACAATTTTTAGCTACAGGTCGCCAAAGTTGTATAAAACACTGGTATTATTGATGTTTACATTAAATTCAAAGTATAATTTATCAAACTTTTTTTGATCTAATCCACTAAGCATGCTATTTTGCACTTAAACTTTCATTTTGGATTAAATTTGATTGAAATTGCGCGATTAAATTTGGAATAAACCGATTTTTTCGACATGCTTGCTTTCTCCATACAAAATTCGTCGTTTCTATTATATGGGAAATTACAATACTTTTTTAAACCATCAAAAAATAACTTTTCCGCATCAAAAGTATTATAAACTTTGCCGATAAGTATTGTTATACACATAAAGTTTGAATTCTGTGTCAAACTAAGCTAATAAATTGCCTTACAAGCTGGGAAACTTGCATGCAAGTTGGCCAAAATAGTCATTTTTTGCATTTTCAACAGCTAATATCTCAAAAACTAGACGTGCTATGATAATTTTGAAAACGGCAATGGATTCAGCAACCCTTAATTGAGTGAATAGCGGTATTTTGGTGCTTGAGACAAAAACGTGTTCCGCAGTGTAATCGGATCAAATTATCTGGAGAGATCCCTGGATAAAAAACACGAGGTCGTTAAGAGGGACAAGGCCTATGGTTCATTTAAATTTAAAAACATGTATGTACGGAAAATCATGATTTGGAGGGATTGGAAGGAAACACTCTAAAATTGAATATCGTGGTTTATGGAAAGCGCATAATTATTTTGTAGAAATTTGGGATGATCCTCTTGCAAGTCAATGAACAAATTGTTGGAAGAAAATTGATCATTTGTAATGTGTTGCAAAATTGCCAATGTTTGGGCAATTGTTGGAGAATTCTTTGTTTTTATTTTTGCGGTAGATAAACAACTACCGTAAAACTAAACATTACACATACTTCGCAATTGGATTGAATGAACACATTGATGTGAAATTTGTGAAAAAAAAATACACGTCTTCTCGGTATAAATCGAACTCACGACTCCCTGTTCACTAGATAGGGCGCATTACCCCTACACCACGAGAGGTTTCATGCACACAGAAGATAACATGAATTCGATTTCAACTCAGTAATCAAGTGGTCCTCATTCGCAAAGCGCACCTCTTTCGGAAGAATTGTGTTTTTGATAGAAGTTAAAACTTCCACTGAGCTGGCTAGCCGTAAACGATGAATCATAATTATGAAGTACTAAACTTAGAGCATGCATATATTGAATATTCCCAAACAGCACAGTTTATTTCCACTCAAGAAAAAAATATCTCTTGGAACTAATAAAAGTTGTCAATCGTTGAAAATGTGACTTACAATTGCACTGAATAGCAAAGCAAAAAACGCAAAAGGCGGAGTCTGTTTGCAACATTTATGTTATAGTAAAATTGCTAATTTGTTGCAAAATACTCAAGAGAAAAAAAAACAGAGAAATATTAACGAGAATCAAACTTTCAACCTCAAGATCATAAATCTTCTCCTCTACTCACTACTCCACCAGCTCTTCGAAAGATTGCTTGTTGTTTGCTACTTTACTGCACCCTACAAGGCGAAATTAGGCCACACCTCAAATAAACTAAAGTTATTTTAACATATTTTGCAATAATTTTGTTATTCTGTAACATTCTTGCAACACATTCTGTAATAAATCTGATATGATTGTAACAGGGTTTGTTATAGTTTTGTTTAATATGGTGCAAATTTTGTTTTGTTATTTTAACTACTAACGAGACCTGTTTTGTAACAACTGATGATATAAACAAATCATATCAGGGGAACACATTCTGTTCTAATCTTGTTTCTTCCATCTGATCGGGTAAGCATGGTACATCTGTCAGAACAAGTTGTGGTGAATTTTTAGATCAAATTGTTGATCTGAGTAATGTTCGAGACCTTGTACTTTATCGTTTCGTTCCATATTTCAATTGAAATGGAACACAAACTGAACTATTGCAAATGTATATTGGTTGTCATTTGTTTGTCATGTAAATTAAAGTATTTGGGACAATTTATTTTGAGACGACCTAATTAACGTCTGGGGGTAGAAGCGCCCTCTGGGCTGTAGCAGCGCCCCTCTAAAACAAAGCACGACTTAGAAGCTCAAATTTTACGACGACAGGGCTGCCCGGTATTTCAAAAATATTCCCGGCTTAATGTGTGCTAAGAAACGTATATTATTACAATTTTTCTACCATTTCCAACGACTTGAGGTACGAGTTTTGTATACCAAAGCATTCCTATCAGGAGTAGATGGAAATCCGTTAAATTCCAGTTGGATCTAAATATCTTTTACGTCGTTTTTTTAAAGTAATCGAGGATTTTTTTTATGAAAAAGTTTAGTGTTAAAAAAACCCTTGTATATATGATGGGATCGAGTCAATCTTAGAATGATTCAGGGTTTTAATTTTAAACGGTCACACAGACTTGGTAGACTCACCTAAACTTCTATTCTTAGAGTAATTATTACTGATAAAACATGACAGTTATGATTTAAGAATAAATTTAAGCATAAATTCTAAAAGTTTTATAGTAATTTCACCATTCTAGAACAAGAAGCGAATGGTAATTCTTTAATGGAGATTATAGGTTCAAAGTTTGAAACATATTCGAATAATATAAGATATATTTTACTAATTTACTAATTGCTGTATCTATATTCATATGTCGAATTTATATGATATGTTTTTGAACAAAAATATTGTTATGCTTTCCCACAATTTGTTTCCGATGAATCCTATATGTTTCTAAGGATTCCAACCACTTTTCTTTAGTAATAAAAAAGAAGTATTGAGTAGAGGGGCTTCTAACTACGATTCATAGAAAAATTGTACAAGCAATTAATTTGATCTTAGCTTTTCTCTTTGCTTTTATTACCAAGTATTTCATATTCCAACAGGAGCTCTGATTAGTTCTAGTCCACAGATTGACCAGGAGCCTGGCCAGATAAGTAGAATAGTTTTCTGAACAATATTAGCATTATTTGGACAGCTTTTGTTGAACGATAGGAATTATAGGATCAAGACGTACTCTTAACCCTTGTTCCTGAGAGCAGTCTGAATAAGATCACTTCACAGTTATTCGTCAATTAGTGATACATCCTACCTACTACATTTAAACTAAACAATATAGAAAATATACCATTTTAATGCTGAAATACTAATCGTCCCGTTTCACATTGGCTATTTGGTGTGAAATATTTACTCAGGATTTCACAAAATAAATGTTCTTTCAGTTGTTGAAAATACGCTTTTCACATTATGCAACAAGTTGTAAAATATAATGGATCATCGCTTTTTTTATCTCAAACCATTTACATTTTAATCATTTGACCTAAGTTAACAATGCGTCATATACTGCAGAGAGAAATAACGTAGTTGGCACTTAAAACAAGCGTGAAAAGTTCTATCACACTGTGGATCACGTTTTTGTCTCAAGCACCAGAATACGATTCTACCCCATTACCCCGAATACCATTACCCCGAATGCCATTACCCCGAATTCCAAAATCATGGAGAAATGTCATCATGTCAAAGCTATTGTTATTTCGGTGAAATAGCATTCGGAGTGATTGAATTTGGGGTAATGGTATATTCGGGGTAATGGTATTCGGGAAGAATCCTTCAGATAGTACACTCCTATAAAAACATTGTTTTGAACATTGGGCCATGATGATTGTCCTTGTTTTCAAGCATATTTGATCCCAAAATAAGCTCCTGCTTCGATTTCATATTCATTGAAGCTTTTTTTAATTATACTGCACTGTGGTAACAATAATTGGACCTTAACGTGAAGCTGTATGACCATTTGTTTTTTTTAAATAGTTATATTTACAACTTGATCCATAGAAGTTTATCCATATTGCTGCTGAATGCGCGACCACTCTTGAGTAAAAGTTTTTTAGTTTTACGATCAAACCTACATGCCAAACACTGTCGAGTGCTTTTTCTATGTCTAGAAGAGCAAGACCAGTAGAATAGCCTTAAGATTTGTTGAAACGGATTAAATTTGTTACACGTAAGAGTTGATGAGTAGTCGAATGTCCATGGCGGAATCCGAACTGTTCATTGGCAAAAATTGAATTTTCGTTGATGTGGACCATCATTCTGTTCAAAATGACCTTTTTAAAAAGTTTACTGATGGAGGAAAGCAAACTGATTGGACGATAGCTAGAAGCTTCTGCAGGATTTTTGTCTGGTTTTAAAATTGGAACAACCTTAGCATTTTTCCATTTGTCAGGAAAATATGCTTATTGAAAACATTTGTTAAATATATCAACTAAGAATGATATGCTTCTTTCTGGAAGATTCTTGATGAGAATGTAGAAAATTCCATCATCGCCAGGAGCTTTCATATTTTTGATTTTTTTAATAATAGTTCTCACTTCTTCCAAATCAGTCTCACAGGCATTTTCGAAAACGTTCTCTGTAAAAAAAAAACAACAACAAATATGGACTAGCAAGTGATCTATAATATGGAATAGCAAGTAGGAACTGCTAATATTCTTAATTACGAAGAAAGAATCATTAAAATTGTTGTTTAAAGCTGAAATCAAATTAAAGAGAAGTGAAAGGACCATTTTCTATATAAATTCCATAGTTTATACTTGAACTGCATTATTTTGCGGTTGAATATTATGCTTAACATTAAAAATTATAAAAGAAAATTACGACAAATATGCAACGCTTACCCAAGCTGTAAAAGAAATTCCAACTTTGCTGTCAACACGTCACAGTCGCCAAAGTTAAATCAACCACGTGATGTCGAAACATTTACCAATTCACAGAATCTTCGTAAAACTTATGTTTAGCTTGGAAAAAGTTTATGTTTAGTTTTCACATAAACGCTTTTGTTTCTTTTCTATGTGCTTCTACAATCCATCACAGTTCGGGTGGAGTATGCTTCAACAGTTTCACTGTTTCAGAACTTCACATCTGTGTAGAAGCTAGCACTCAATTTGAAATACGAGTTTCTTCACCATCTGAAATCATTATCCAGAACTATAAATTTTCTAATCTTTTTATCTTACTATCCGGTGAACGTTTTGCAGTTTTGGATAACATACTTGCTGTTTCACTACGCAAGACGATGCGTTACACGTTCAAAACTGAATTATTCCAACACTCTAGGTAGGTCTCTTCATTCTATCCGATCTAATTGTTTTCGAAACAATCGAGCGATCACTAATTCCGGCACTTCTCACTTGAACGCTCGTCGTGCACATCTGTTGCTAATCGCCGAGGACATTCCACTACGCTTTTCTTGGCTCACATGTTTCCGTTTCAACCGGCTAATGCAAGCCGTATTCAACGGTTAACCGTCCGCACTGTCACAACCACACAACGCCAAGTGCACCTAAAAAATCCACTACAAGTCCAACCGAACCACGGCGAGAAAATCCAAACCGCTTCGACCGGTAGTCGAAGTGCGACTGATAGATCCTGTGGAAACACAATCCCAAAGCTAAAGACTGTCTGCGGAAAATTCATCATCCCCTCGGCGAACGAACTGAGAAAACCGGCGTCACAACCCGAAGCGCACAGCTCTATGGTAGATGGATGAATGGAATGACTACCGCTAGAGAACATCTATCCACAGGTATGCATTTCGGTTGATGGACGCGAAAGTGAAAGTCGGAGGCTTCCTGCTTCCGTCCGCCCTTTCGGCGAAATGCGCGCTCCGTCACACAGTGTTTGGATTTGTCGATTTCGTGCGTTATATGTATCCGTTGGACGGATTTCAAGTTAACTTGACCAGTGCAGAATATTTCAAAGGCGTCCAAGACCTCAAAAATCTCAGTTGTTTTCTTCAAACGGTAATATTTTTCTCGAATTCATCAAACACATCATTGATTTAAATGCAAAGTTTGAAGTAGATTCATTGTGGTTTGAACTTTATACAACTCTTTGAATGGACCGTGGGCGTGATTACCAAGACTATAATAGGGCTGAATTAATGTTGAACAAAAATGAATCGTTTGGTATGTAACTGATATTTCATTGAATTCATTGTGTCCTCCCAAGTAGCACTGGTAACATGCAATATTTCAGAAAAATGAAACAAATTTATTGTCGTTTCATTTCAGATAGTTTGTAGTACATCTTATTACCGATTACCGTCGATGGGGGTGACGACAATGGGTCTAGGGGGTGAGATTGGGTCAAAACGGAAAAATATGTTTTGTGGAATATTTCAGCTAATAACGCTGATATTACTAACAATAAATAATTCAAATGTTAGGGAACATATTATTGCACATAATTCATAACAATATACATTTTTAGAAATAGTAGTTTTTGTTTACTACATCAATAAACTTGCATGTTGAAACTAGATAAAATTAACAACATTAAATTTCTCCTGTACAAAGTATCACGCATGTACTCTAGCCTCTATCGTTGTATTAGTAGAACGTTGAAAGTCTTTTCATTACACATCACAGGTATTTTCCGGAATGTGTTTGATTTGCCCACAAAAAAATCATTTTTTTCGGTACGATGTCTAAAACATTGAAAATGGGGGTGAGATTGGGTCAAGCAAGAACGATAGTAAATGAAATTCCAAGTCCACTTTTTTGACATTTTACGGTGCCGAGTGTTCTCTTTTTTTTTATTAAGATGTGTTTATTCTTTCTAAATACAGCATCTCTGAAACATCAAACAAGTCTACTTGAGTATTCCGTGCATTGAATAACAATACAACGCATTTTGACAACTTCTCAAACCAGGAACTGTGTTTCGTGCGCAGCAACATCGTAAATTTTTATCAAAAGGGTATTTTTTTTTCTAAATTTGATTATTTATCAGTGTTTTCATATTATAGAAACATCTCACGGAAGTACAAATGAGTTGGATCGCTGAAATACTGGGATTATGACGTCAACTTCTGCCTGAAATTTATTGATCGTGGAATGTCGCACCGAAATTTAACTATTTGCTAAGGTTTAAAATAATCACTGTTTCAGTACACCTTTGGGGAAACTGAATGGGCTTTATAGCAATGGGGATGAGACTTTGAAGACAATCTGAGGGAAAAACCAAGCAAATTTATGTAAACTTGACGATACATGTTGGGTTTACATATTTTTTCTCATAGCTCTTCAATTTTCAGTATAATCTTTCTTTTAAGTGGGTTTATCATACTTGTGAAACATCTTAGATATCTTTTCATCTTGTTTGCATCGTATTTCATCAATATTCTTCAGCTGTGAACCGGAGTTTGCAACCATATTATCAAAAACAAGTTATTTCAATTACAGTGACCCAATGTCACCCCCTCTATGGGGTGAGATTGGGTCATTTTTCATTCACTTGTGGTGCCGCTGTGAATAAATATTTGTCTTTAATTTTTTGAACAGTTGTTAATGTACCATCAAAGTACATACACACCAAATTTGAAGTTTATTGGAGTTAAATTGCGAGTTATTCAAAAAATAAATCGCACATATCCCTTTTTGACCCATTGTCACCCCCAACAACGGTACCAATTTTTAAACTGTTCCATTGTGACTAAAGCTTTGTTGACATAACATAGGTTGCATTACCCAAGTAGCAAAGTAAATTTTTTGCTATTCTTGAAGTATTCTATTACACCAATTCTATAAAACTAGAAATAAAACCAGCAATTCTATAAACCTACACTAACCCAACGATAAACCTCTCATAAGACTAAAGTGGCCCATACTAGAGACGGTGTTGGAGAGCAGCTGTCAAGTATCTCTTAACACTTGTAATCATGCACTTATGACAATCTTCAACACTTCAATAAACCTTCCACAAGTAGTTCTCAAGACAAGTTAAACTCGCAATATGTTTATCATGTTGGTTTGGCTAACGAATTTATAAATTCTTGTTCTTAAAATTATCAATCAATAATAAAACAAAATGCAAAACATCAGTGATAATAACTTTTCGTATTTTTTTTTCGATACCTACCTGTGTTTTCGGTTGTCACGCTCATTACATCGTGAATATCATGCATAAAACACCCGAAACGCACAATGCGCCTCGACAATATTGCATTTTCAGAAAAACATTTTCATCAATTTGGTGTCCGAAAATGTTGAACAATCCAGCATACATGGATTCTCCCATCATGGCTTCCTTGCCAAAGAATCGAAAATTACAATCATGGCGGTAGTTTTACTCAACACCACCATAGAACCATGATAAATTTTGCTGAACTCGGGCAAGCGTAACAAATGTCACTTGAGAGTTCTTAGGCTTAAGGCGATCTTGATGAAGACAAACTGATCTTCTTGAAGAACGTGATAAGATTCGTTCGTTTTATTCAAGAGAAACGCATTTTGACGTTTGTTTATTTACATTTTTCGTTTTTGGAGAAAAGCGCTCATGATAGATTTTGTTACGGCATGAAATTTAAAGCTACCAAACGACTAAAGGTACGTATTTCCAGCTGTGGATAATTTTTTAGTAATGCCCAGATGTTGAGCAGGGAAAGCAATCGGACATTTAATTACATCCAAAGTCCAAGGAGGTGTCCAGTGGTCCAGTTCCGCTTCTATATCATGGCCAAGGGGAGAAAGACCACTGGAACTGGTTAACTGGTTAACAATATTGTTCGCGTTGTTAGCAAATTGCGCACCGTGAAATCAACAACGACTGCCGTGAATAACAGATCGAAAATCCATGCAAGGCGCCCCCTTGAACGATAGTATTCATAATACCACAATCAATAATGTATACATATTAGTGCGTTGATTGATGGGGAAGAAATTTATGATGTTCTCGGCCAAGAGTTCTTGCTCTCGCTCGAGCGCGTTCTTACAGATAAGTACGAGAGTTTCATAAAATTGTTGCCAAGGTCACTTGTTCTTATTAAAAATGAAGTCTTATGTGATGCATCCGAAGTGTTCTTGAAGAAGTATTTAAAACTAAAATGGTTAAAGATAGTTTCTACTGGGTTAAAATCATTATAAAACCTAGAAGAATATGCAAATATACGATAAAACTATCGTAAAAGTAAATAAAGCCAGTTAGAATCTAAATTGTTACTTGGGTTGTACCTAGTACAGTCGACTCTCCTCATCTCGATGTTCTACATCTCGATATCTCTCCCTATGTCGATGATTGCTTCGGTCCCTTCATTCTGCATACGATTACCCTCTCCACATCTCGATATCCTCCTTATCTCGATATCTCCATATCTCGGTGTGTTTCTGTTAATATTTCGTTCCCAATTTTCTCTCCATATGTCGATATGAACACTATCAAAGGTTACTAGACCAGATTCAAGTGATTCAGAAAAAAAATGGAAACTTGAAATGAAGTTTGTTTGTTTATCATTTTCCTAGTAACGGAGTGATTTTCAATCTAGTGTTCATTAAATTAATGTTCTTTGTCTCGATCTCTCCCTATCTTGATGGTCCCTTGGATAACATGATGTGGAGAGGCGATTGTATGTAACATAGCCAAAAGCTGTCAAAATGAATTAGTTACATTGAAGCAAGGTAGGTAAGGGGATGTGGGGTTAGGGAGGTTATTCAATGTGTTATTTTATTCCGCCGTGTTGTAAAAATATTTGACAGCTGGCAAATGTTTTGGTGTGCTCCATCAGCTCAGCAAGCCTTGAGATCCTAGCAACTTTTTCCTCCCATTTTTTTTATGTTGTTTCGTGAACGTCATTCGACAACCAAGTAGAAAACTTTATGTATGGGAAATCATGCATTGCATTATCATTACACTATGCTACTTATTAATGATGACCATTTTCATATCAATTATAAATTGGCTTCAAAAATATCAAAATTGTAAATTGTACCAACAGAACATCTGTGAAACCTACGAATGCAAGAGGATGTACATTTCATGAACATACATTAAATGCAATAATGGCGCTCAGAATAGGCATACATAAAAAGTTTAAAAGTGGCAATATGATAAAATATGTCTAAAATTGAAGCTAAGTTCATCTAAAATCTTAACATGAGTATATAAGGTATAAATTAGGTGATGTCCAAAATAGATTACGGTTTTTGTTCAGTTGATATAATTTGGTCATCTAACACACTGGAATGTCGCATGCATGCATACTTGCAGGCGTTTTTCGTGGATCTGATGATATTCGCTTGCATTCAGTGAATCAAATTGTCATCAAAATAGACGAATAATAAACAACAAAGCAAGCTCGCTCACAACCGTTTGTTGCAACTGTTGCGGATAAGGACACAATCCAAAGCAAAATTGTCATGACAATCACAGGGCGCAACAATGTTGCAACCTTTTCAACTCGCGATTAATCAGTTATTTTGAACACAAAACCAAATTTCTTTTATGGATGCTGTTCGATAGTGTGTCAATGTTTACCAACATGAAGAAAGTTCTCGAAAATTGCAATGCGAAGCCCACAAAATTGCTGCGCACGTGGTGATCGATCTTTGTCATATTCTGTTCAAGTGATGATAAACTGATGTTGCGGAATAAAATTGTTGCAACAGGAATAGATGACAATGTCTTTGTTGTCGAGTGTTGGGTGACAATTGATTCACTGCTTGCATTAAATGAAATTAATGATTATCACTAATTTACACATCCAATAAGCGAAAAAATGCATAAGTCACATGTAAACTCTTAAAACTTCATGATATGACCGTCTTTTCAAGAAACAATTGTATGGATATAGAGATTACGCCCCTGTCCAAATTACATTTGCATGAGGGTGTCCAAAATATATATTTGTTGTCCGAAATGTATAACAGACAGGCCGCTTAAAAACGCTATTTTGGAAGCTAATGGTACAGTTTGTAAACTTTTTCTCTTCAGAAACTCAAAGTACAATGAGACATCAAGCATATAAGTAACATAACGTAATAAAATATTAGTATCTAATGCAGTTAATTGATCGCCGTTTCCAGACATATCCTTAGCCTGTCCAAAATACATAATTTACCCTACAATTTCGAAAAACGAAAACCGCTCGTGTCACGAAAAGTGGATAGATTTTGACTGTTAATAACATACTAACACCCGGATAGATTTTCGAGATTCTTGCACCAATCGATTGGAAATCTTTCTACGAATCGACTCCAATAATTAAAGCTATCGATTTTCATTACTAAACTATTGATAAATGGGTAAATATCGAGGCATGTCTTATTCTCCATAGAGAAGCACATTTTTCTTGCTGTTATAAGGTTTTTACGTTTTGAAGTTTACATGTACCGTAATTTCGGGTGAAATTGATCATTTTCATGGTTTTTCTTGTCTGTCTTCAATATTGTTAAAAATGCCAAACAATTGAATTTTTTATCCCTTAAATAAAAAAATCGATGATCCCACTTCAGGGTAAAATTGATGCTGACACGCTTGGCGTGGATCGCGCACAGGTTGCTATCCTCAAACAAACCGATCAGTTAGGCCTGCAGGACCATTACAGCCGAGCTCTTGAAACGCAGACTTGTCTCTACATTTCCCTGGATACCACGACGAAACAGAAGAAGTTCTTCATGGTGCGGAACTTTTTCGAGTTTCAAAAGGAGATCATACTAATCATCGTGGCTGGCAACTTTAACATCGATTAGAGCAAAGAGGAGAACATGGAGTTCGCGGACTTCATATAGTTTGGATCAAAATCCAAACTTTGAACTGAAGACTACTGTACATCACCCTGTACTATATCCTGTCAGTAAAATAAGTAATCATAGAAAAAAATGGTTAAATGAATTTTAATTACCAGTGCATATCCAGTTTAGGACATCTATAACATTGTCTTTGCTATACATAGATAACAAATTATTTTTTTTTTACCTCAATTTCCTGCCACAAGCATTGTTTCAGAAGCATTACAGTTAACACGCACGTTATTCAAAAGCATATATTTTAACCAAAAAATACATATATATTTCGCTTAAATTTTCCATAATCAGTCTCATTCTAATCCCTAGTAAGTCTAAAAGATTGTGGTAGCATGCTGTTACAATCAGGCAATTTTTTCAGCGAAGTTTAGTCAAAAATACATATCTGTGGAAAACGTGCGTGCCAGGTGCAATGCCTTTAAAACAACACATATGACTAAAAACTAAGGTAAATGAAAAAAGATTTAATCTTTACTTTTTCAAAACAAACTTTATAGATGTGCAAAACAGGATGTACACCGGAAATTAAAATTCATACATACATCTTTTATCTACGAACATTGACTTTACTGACAGGAATTAGTAATCACCCTGTATATCAATATATTTTTCCTTTGACCGACGTCATCGGGTCAATAGGATTTTTGAGCCAGATTCGTTGTCCAATGGAGAAAGTCAATATGAATCATCAATTTATTCGAGGCCAAGGCATTTCAGGGGGTGTAAGTGAATAAGACGGTCTTATCGGTTGTCAACATTCCACCGAACGGTTGTTGGCTATGGCAGAATTTCCCAAAGAGGTTGCCCGACTTTTCAGGGGGTCCGCGAAGACATTGATAGAAGTGCCGTTTTTCATGATTGATGAATAAATGTAAGATATCTCATACTAAGTTTGTTACAAGAAAGCATTTTGTCGTGTATGTGGGTGGTTTCCCGAATCAAAGGACTTGAAACGAAATGATTACCGCAAAATATAACTTTATTGTTTAACTAATTGATACAAAACGCGAATTTAATAGAGGATGGCTAGTTCGCGACGCGCGGTTTTATACGTCTCATTTTTCAACTGAGTTCAAGGTTTAAACAAGAAGTTGCATTATGCACTGGAAAAAATAAACATTTTTAAATTCAAGAAAAACCGAGGTGCATACATAATATTTCCTCCCTCCTTTAAGAAAGAAACTCTTATAACTACTATAATTATGGAGAGTATCGAAGAGGGGGGCGATGTGGTCTCACAGAACGACGCAACCCTGGTGGGGGAGCCGGTGGTGAACCTTCACTTGACCGGTCCGACCTGCTACTCGGCGTTGATCGTCCATCTGGTGTCTCGAACCCTTCAGAAGACGATTCCGATGACGAAGTTGATTGTTGGTCGGATTGCGTTTCTTGTGACGTCACGATGTCTCTGTAAAAGTGCATACGATGAGGTGCCATACCTGATGTTTCATTCGACTTTGCTTCGCTTGACGGCTGGATGCACTTTTCGTTGCACTCGTTGTTGTTGTTGTCGTTGTTGTGAAAACGTCGAATTTGGTCAACATGACGTTTCAAATGTTTTCCTTCGTAAACGATGTCGTAATGCAAATCTCCGAAACGAGCAGCAACAACTCCTGGAATCCATTTGGGCATTCGCGGATTTCCTGACAGGCAATAGATGTGTTGTCCCGGTGAGAAGGAGCGGAAGGACGAATCGAAGGTTGCCCGTTGTTTCTCCGTTATCTTCGTGCGGGCATCTTGCGGTCTGATCAGATCGAGTCGAGTTCGGATGTTACGACCTAGGAACAACTTTGCCGGTGATTCTCCGGTTTCGGTATGGGGAGCTTTGCGGTACTGTTGAAGGAATTCATTTATGTTTGCTTGCAGATTGCTGGCCGTCGTTCCCATCGCCTTTAGTGCCTTCTTCACGGTCTGGACATAGCGTTCGGCCTGACCGTTCGTAGCCGGATGGGGGGGGCGGAAAGTTTGTGGAATTTTACCCCGCTTTTCTGGAGAAACGACTTGAATTCACCAGCAGCAAACTGTGGACCGTTGTCCGACACAAGTGTTACTGGTGCTCCATAGGCAGCGAATAATCCGTCAAGCAGCTGGCAAGTTGCCTCCGCCGTGGTTGAGTGGGTGATTTTGACGTCGACCCACTTGCTGTATGCATCGACAATTATTAGCAGCATCGCACCTGCCACAGGGCCAGCGTAATCAACGTGTATACGCTCCCATGGACTGCTCGGGTACTCCCAGTGATGGCTGCTGAACTTCGGTGGTGCAGTTGCATGTCGTGCGCATTCCGCACAGGATCTCACTGCGGCTTCGATGTCTGCATCTAATCCAGGCCAGTACACAAAAGATCGTGCCAGCCCTTTCATCTTGACGACTCCGATGTGTCCTACATGAAGGTCGTTCAGGATCGCTTGCCGAAGAGTTGGTGGGATGACGACACGGTGCTCGAAGAGTAGGCAACTGGCAGCCTGAGTGTATTTTGCTTCCGGTGCCTTGTAGCCCGACTGCGGAAGGTTTCGTCCTAGCTCCAGATTTCGAACGATTTTCCCAAGGTGAGTGTCTTTCCGTGTCTCACGAGCAATTCTTTCAGCTCGCACCGGCAATTGTTGGATTTAGTACAGAGTGAATAGTTCAAATTCGTCTTCGGTATTTCTTCCTTCGTGAAGAAACAGACTGTTGACATCAGATTGTGTCGATCGGCTTGGAATTCTCGAACAGTAGTCGGCATTCGTGTTCTGACTGGTTGGCTTATAGACCACGTCGAAGTTGAAGTGGGCCAGGTAATCAGCGTAGTTTGCCATTCGACTAATGCAGAGCGTACTGAGGGACTTCTCGGGATGCAGGATTTGCGTGAGCGGCTTGTGGTCCGTAACCAGCGTGAACTTGCGTGCGTACAGGTAGTGGAAGAACTTCTTCACTGCCCACACAATGGCGAGAGCCTCCTTGTCGATTTGTGGGTACCGTTGCTCGGTGGCGGACATGGTGCAGCTAGCGTAGGCTATCGGTCGCTCCGTTTTGTTGCTCAGACGGTGGGACAAAACAGCGCCGAGACCAGTTTTGCTTGCGTCCGATGCCAGAACCAGTGTTAGTGTCGGGTCGTACTGGATTAGTACTTGCGGAGAGACCAGAACCTGTTTCAAGTCTCGGTAGACTTCGTCGGCTTCGGGTGTCCATTCGAACGGGTCGGCAAGCAGCATGTCTCGCAAGCTTCTTGCCCTTGAAGAGAGATTGGGAATGAACGCATTATAGTACGTTGCCTTACCTAGGAACAGCTGCAATTCTTCCGGGGTAGTCGGACGTGGTGCGTCACGGATTGCTTCGACGTGCTTGTCCGACTTGTGTAGACCGTGACGATCGATCCGATGACCCAGGCATTCTAGTGATGGTGTAGCGAAGATGCATTTCGATCTGTTGAGCCGTAGACCGTTTTCCTTCATCCTGTCCATCGTTGATGTGAGTGCAAGCAGAAGCTCGTCGAAATCCTTTGCGAAAACGATGACGTTGTCGTAGAAGCTGACAACGTGATCCAACCCTTGAAGAACGGATTCCATACGTCGTTGCCAAATAGCCGGGATGTTAGCAGCTCCATTACGGCTCTCGTAGTACGAATGAGTCCGTGTGTCATGGTGTTCAGCGTGAGCACATGGCAGAATTCATCGTCGATTGGGAGGTGCGTATAGGCATCGGTGACGTCTAGGTGACAAAACAAAGTTGCTCCATTCATTTTGTTAAAGAGCGTTTCAATCTTCGGTATCGGATGCTCGTCAATGATCATTCTTGGGTTGATGGTGGGTTTATAGTTACCGGTGATCCGTATACCTCCGTTGTTTTTTATCACGATGTGGGTTGGCGAAGCCCATTAGGAGAATTCCACTTTCTCGTAGAATCCTGAGGCCAGCTTCTTATCGATTTCAGCTGCATACCGGTCACGTAGAGCAAAAGGTACGTCGCGCGCCTTCGCGAATACCGGTGATGCGCCGGACTTGAGATGAACTTTCGCTGGTGGTCCTTTGAGTTTTCCTGGAACGTCGCTGAAGGTTCCTTCGAAGTTGTCCAGAAGTTTCGAGAAGTGTGCTTCTTGATCCTGAGTCAGCTCGGTGTTCGTTATCGAGTTGATGGGCGTGCCTTGCGAAAATATTTGGTTTAGGTTGATCTGGTCTGCAAAGTGAGCAATCCAATCGCGCCCGAAGAGAGAATCGGATTCTCCAGACACGACGTATAGGTTCAGTCTGCGCGTTGTAGATCCGAGAGATACATGCTCAGGGAGACGACCTGTACTATTTCAGATTTCCTTGAATTAATGACACAGTTTAACTTGTATTTAACCAGACAATCACTTCGCTTCATTTATTCACTTCCTCTCGTGTCCACCATCTCCACACATCTCCCCGACCCCGTCCCCTTCTCTCCCCGTCCTTGCATTCTCCCACCGTCCTCTACATCCATCGCGCGTGTTGTTCAACTCTCCACAATGTCTTACTCATTCTCCGTGTTAACCGTGCTGCCAGATACTACAACCCCACCATTTGTTTCTTCGATGTAGTACGGCACGTAGTCTTCGTTCCTAATGGGTTCACGACGCTTGCGTTTACCTCGAGAGTTCTCTTCCTGCGGTACAAGCGGATCGGTATAGTTATCAGCCTCCGGTGTTGAAGAGTTCAATGTTCCTTCCTGCCTGGGTTGTTGATGATCCATTTCAGGTGATTCGATTCTCTCCTTCGAAATCCTGTCACTGGTCTCAGGAACTTTCCTCAAATGGGTAACGTTTCGTCGGAATTCCTTTCCTGACATAGTTGAACGAACAGTTGTGTCTGAACCGTTCTTCTTTATAACTTGAAACTCCTCAGGAGCAAAGTCGGCCTGTAATTTGTGATCCTTCTTCATCCGCTTTAAGAACACTCGATCACCTTCTTGAATGTCGCTAGATACCGCCCTACGTTTTCCATTAGAATACATCCTCCCCTTTTCCTTTTGAAGATTATCATTATCGCGCACCGATTCATCATCAATGAAAGCTGGAACTCTAGGAAGTCGGCTTTTTATGCGGCGTCCAAACATCAGCTTAGATGGCGCCTGTCCCGTTGTAGAGTGATTGGTTGCATGATACACCAACAGAAAATCCCGCAGAACTTTTCGCCAATCTTTCCCAAGTTCTTGGGCGATCCGCAACCTCTTAAGGATTGAACGATTCTGCCGTTCTACCTGGCCATTCATTTGTGGCCAGTAGGGTATTGAGTTCACCAGCTGAATTCCATACTCATTACAGAAGTTTTTGAAATCCTCACTCGAGAATGGTGGCCCATTGTCTGCTTTAATGAGAGATGGCACGCCGTAACGGCTGAAAATTTCTCGCAGACGCTCGATGGTTTCCCTAGAGTCAGTATTCCCCATTTCGCACACCTCTAAATATCGGCTGTAGTTGTCCACGATCACAAACAGATGTTGTCCCTCGGGTAACGGTCCTAGGAAATCAATTGCGATGTCTTCCCAGGGTCCGGTAGGCAATTCCTTTCGCATCATTGGTTCTGGGGCATCATGGGCAGCCACTAGTGTACACCCACGACAGTTCTTGATAAACGTCTCCACATCAGCATCGAGTTTAGGCCACCAAACAGCAGTTCGGAGATACGACTTCATCATTGTCATCCCCGGATGACCATCATGAGCTATGTCCAGTACTCTCTGACGCAAGACAGTTGGAATCACTATGCGATCCCCGCGAAGAAGTACTCCACCAACGTCACACAGTTCTGAGGAAATAACACGGTAAGCGATAGGAAGTAAGTCCAAGTTGTCATCTTTTAAACACTTCAGTATATCTTCCAGTTTTTCATCGTCTTGCGTTCTGGCAACCAGTTCATTCCAAGAGATAGCAACAACCTCAGCATTTGTGGCGGCGATATGTTGTACCATGATCTCCTCAGCAGAGTCAAAGGGTTTTACGGCAGGGCATGAGAGACGTGAAAGAGCATCGGCGGCGTTTTCGTCTCCTCGTATATGAGTAACCGAATAATCGAAGCACTGAAGCCTCAAAACCCACCTTTCAATTCGCGGACAAGGGCGAGACCTAGGGGTAAATAAGTACACCAGAGATTTGCAATCGGTCACAAGTTGAAACTTTCTTCCTAAGAGGTAGAACTGAAATCTTTCAACGGCCCATACTAACGCAAGGGCTTCTTTTTCCGTCTGGCAGTATCGTTTTTCGGTTTCCGTCAAAGACTTTGACGCGAAGCTAATAATCCTCTGTTGACCTTCATCATCGGTTTGCACAAGCATTGCTCCGAGTCCCGTTGGACTTGCATCTGCGATTACGGCTGTCGTATTGCTAGCATTGTAAAATCCAAGAACCTTTACGTCTGTCATAGCTTGCTTTATGGCCTGAAATGATTCCTCGCATTGTGAATCCCATGAAAACTTCATACCTTTCCTTGTAAGTGCTCTGAGTGGCTCATCTAGAGTCGCAAGATTTGCTATAAACTTATTTAAGTAGTTCGCAAGCCCAAGGAAGCTGCGAACTTCACTCTCATTTGTAGGTTGGCGAAAAGATTGAATTGCTGCAACCTTTGCACTTGAAGGAGAAATACCCGAGCTGTTGATTTTGTGCCCAAGCCACTCTACTTCTACCGCCCTAAACTGACATTTCTCAAGATTAAGTTGAACGCCTCTTTCATTTAACCGACCCATTACTTTTTCAAGCCGCATGTCGTGCTCTTCCATGTCTCTTCCCACCACAAAAATGTCATCGAGATACCAGTGAGTACCCTCACATCCACACAATATTCCATCGATGACTTTTTGGAAGATTTCTGGAGCCGTTACGAGACCAAAGGGTAACCTTTTAAAACGGAACAACCCCTTTTCCGTAATAAAAGTGAGGATATCGCGTGACTCTGCTGCAACCATTACTTGTAGGAAAGACTCCTTAATATCTAACTTGCTCCAAACAGTCCCACTGCCAATCTTACCAAGAATTTGATCGATCACCGGCATCGGATGATGTTCCCGCATCACAGCTTGGTTCACCCTTCTGAGATCCACACATAGGCGAAGTCCTCCGTTGGCTTTGGCGACAACCACCAAAGGAGATACCCACGAAGTAGGTCCATTTTTAGGTTCGATGATGTCGCGATTCAGCATATCCTCTAGCTTACGGTTGACTTCTGACTCCAAAGGTATCGGCAGCCTTCGAACTGGTTGTACGACAGGTTTTGCGAGCGGTTGCATATGGATATGAACTTCAACATCCTTGATGCAAGCAAACGGCTCCACACTCGGCACGTTATTTATGTTGGTTCCCACTTTCAGCACCTGCAGTTGCTTAGCCGTAAAATCCCCAAGCAAACATGTTTGGCCTTTCTCCACCACAAAGAATTGAGCTGAAGTACTTCTGTTTGCAATCCCTATTTCTGCAGAAAATGTTCCGCGTACCAAGAGTGGTTCGTTGCTACCATACGACAAAAATGTACGACCTACATCTCTTGCAGAATTTGAAACCACTACTCCCGATTGCTTCATTCGCTCCCAAGCTTCAACGGTCACAAGATTCGCATCCGCCCCGGAATCGACCAGCATTTCCAGCTGTACGCCTCCCACGTCAAATCTCAACACATTTGTGGAGTTTCCAGAAAAAAATGCATAGTAGACTTTGTCAGCCGTTGTATCGTTGGTGTCCTGCTGCTCGACGCGTCGAAACCTTGTACTTGGAGGAGCTTTTGAAGAACTTTCTGGTCTCATGGTGGCATTCGATGATTTGCACTTGGATTCAAAATGCCCAACCCGATTACAGTTTCTGCATTGTCTACCCCGCGCTGGACAAATTTCCGAAGTAGAGATATGGCCCGACTTGCCACAGTTGAAGCAGACCACACTGGAGAAGCGATTATTCTGACGCCTATGACCTGGTTTGACGGAATAGGGATAGGGACGAACGATTTTTTTTCGAAGGTTTTTCCCTGACCTTAAAAGCTTTCTCTACACCAGAACTTAAATCAATCGGCTTGGCAAAATCCTGAATCTGCGAATCAACACCCTCTAGACTAGATGCTATATCCTCGATTTCATCTAGCGTACGGTCTTTCAACAACATACGCCGACGAAGCTCAACTGACGTACAGCCTTCCACAATTACGTCCATGATCATAAGATCCGTCAATATTTGTTTTGTCCGCTTTGGATATTTATCAAATCCACACAACGATGCTTGATGCCGTAGACGAACCATGTAATGAGCAAATTTCTCGTTTGGCAACTGCTTCATCTGACGTAAGCGGTGACGCTCCAAAATATCTTGCCTTACTGGTTGAAAATAATTATCAAGCGCTACAATTGCCACATCGTAGTATTTCTTTTCAGTAGCAACAAGCGGAAATTTATTTCCCTCTGGAAGATTGGAGAACACCTTATCTAACTGCGGTCCTCCGAGGTACAACAATTTTGCCCTCTTTTTATACTGGTCCGTTACGTCATTCGCATCAAAATATCGTTCTAAGCTACTTTTCCAGTCATTCCATTCACGGAACAACTTGGATTTTTCAATATCCTCGCATCGGAACTGCGGTAGCGGTCTCGTATCGTTCATCTGTGAAATGTATTATAATAGCACAACGATATACTAAACACATACTATATGATTTGTTTAAACTAATAAATCCATGAGACCCACGGAAGTTGGTCGGTCCTTTCGGTAAAATTCCTGAATAAATTTTACAGAAGCAAATAAAAATTTATGTCACTTATATGTGCCCCTTGAAAAAAAAAAAACCTAATCAATTCAACAATTTCTTATGATTGTTGATCTGCTCTTAGAATTATTTTCGTTTCTCTTGAATAACATTTACTTTTACTTTCAATTGCCTCACACAATTATTGATCGACCCAATCGATCAGATTCAACCCTCACGAAGCTTTTTCCTTTTCAATGTGAACATTTTGTCTCACGCACTTATTGATCGACCCATACGATCAGATTCGACCCTCACGAATCTCTTTTTTTTTATTTGAAAACTTTGTAAATTGTCCCACACAATTATTGATCGACCCATACGATCAGATTCGACCCTCACGAATCTCTTTTTTTTTTATTTGAAAACTTTGTAAATTGTCCCACACAATTATTGATCGACCCATACGATCAGATTCGACCCTCACGAATCTCGTTTTCATTTGAACTTTTTGTAAATTGCCCCACACAATTATTGATCGACTCTTACGATCAGATTCGACCCTCACGAATCTATTATTTTTTCCATTTGATAATCTTTTATATTGCCCAAGACAATTCTTGATCGACCCTTACGATCAGATTCGACCCTCACGAATCTCTTTTACAAGTCAGACCCACTTTCTACTTTTCAATGAGTATTGATTAACTCTGTCAACCTGTCTTGCACTTCACCACTTAATCAGGGTAGATTTATCTTGTTGCTGCATATGGCTCTTCTTCAACCAATTATTTCTGCTATAACATCCAATTTCACTCATGTAAGGTTTTATTTAATTAATTAATCTTACCTCCGTTCACCTCATAGGTCATGCGATCGTTTCGCACAACAATCAAAAGCAATCGCATTTTCTGCCATCACGTTTTCTTTCTCGGACAGCATAATTTCATTATCTTCCAATCGGCTGTCAACCACAACAAAAACATAGCCCCCGTTTTTTTTTCTTTTTTTTTTCTATAACTGCGGAACAACTTGAAATGAACATCTTTCAAAGCGGCTCACCCAACACCAATACTGCTCGAAAAAAAAAAAAACTACACAGCCGATCGGACCGACCAACACCGAGACGCCATTACAATTTTCATGAACCGAAGGTCCCACTTTTTTCTCACAAATTTCACAACCAGTTTATGCATTTCGATTAGTAACTACATACCATTTATCTTCTCGTCGCCAATTTGTACTATTTCAGATTTCCTTGAATTAATGACACAGTTTAACTTGTATTTAACCAGACAATCACTTCGCTTCATTTATTCACTTCCTCTCGTGTCCACCATCTCCACACATCTCCCCGACCCCGTCCCCTTCTCTCCCCGTCCTTGCATTCTCCCACCGTCCTCTACATCCATCGCGCGTGTTGTTCAACTCTCCACAATGTCTTACTCATTCTCCGTGTTAACCGTGCTGCCAGATACTACACGACCTAGACAGTGGATGCGATGACCAGAGTAACTCGAGAATTGTCTGTCCGTTGGCAGCAGTAAAAATTTCGGCTTGATCCGGCGTAGCTTCGACTCTCCAATGATTCCACACGGTGCTCCGGTGTCCAACTCCATCTGCAGGCGACGACCATCGATTTCCATGTTGATCATCTTCTTCTCAATGCACGCAACTGTGTGAACTTGGCTTAGAGACTGTACCAGATCGACCTCGGTTGCGGACGTTTCTTGCGCTTGCACCTGATCAGCGGAAGAGTGTTGCGACTTTCCCGATCGGCAAACTTTGGCTATGTGGCCCTTCTTGTCGCAGATGTTGCACCTGGCGTTACGGAACCGGCAATTACTTCGTAGGTGCTGTTCGCCACAGCCGTTGCAGAAGCTCGATCCACCAGCACTGTTCGGGTGAGCTTTAGCTTGCTGTTTGTTACTCGGTCGATTTTCTTGCTGCTTCCGGTGGACGGGAGGCGATCGATATTGAGGTTGCTGTAGCTTCTTTGTTTTCGGCTTCTCGTACCCGAGTTTGTGGGTTGCTTCCGGATGCGTTGACGGAGATCCCGTGTTGATTTCTCTCACCGTGTTCCGGGTTGCTTCCATGGTGTGCGCGACCTTGTAGGCAACGTCGAAGGTGTCCGGATTCTTCGCGATGATTTCGTCGCAGATATCTCGTGCCTCCAGACCGTGTAGAAGCTGTTCGATGAGCATCCGGTCCAGAAAGTCTCCGTAATCACAGTAGGCAGCGCCTTGCTTCAATCGAAGAGCAAACTGAGCGACGGATTCGCCCTTTTGCTGGATGATTTGCCTGAACTTGACGCTCTCGACGAACTTATTCTTCTTGCAATCGAAGTGGTTCACCAGGGCGGTTAGCATATCCTCGAAAGCAATGTCGGCAGGATCCTGGGGGGCAACGAGGAACTTCTGGGCGTTATTCAGGTCTGCTCCCATGTGGACGCGAGCAATGTTAGCGTACTGAGCTTCCGGGATGAGACTCAGCTACAGGGCCCATTTGAATCGCTTGAAATGATCCTCGACGGACGTTCCCTCTGTGGAGCGGTACTCGGGCATCATGAACGGTGGTACCTTCGGCGATGGTGCAGCGGCTTCTCCGGCCGGAACTGGTCGACCAACGTTCACCTGTACGATGGCGTTACCGATCGATGCTCTGAGGGCTAGCGCAATCATCGTGGACAGCGCTTGCATAAATTCGGGATTCTCCATTGTTCTCGATGGCAAGAGTGTTTTCGGGGCGACTCTAACCTCACTTTCATATCGCGAGAAGTTTTCGACCAATCCCACTTCTGACACCAAAATTGTCGTGTATGTGGGTGGTTTCCCGAATTAAAGGAATTAAGACGAAATGATTACCGCAAAATATAACTTCATTGTTTAACTAATTGATACAAAAGGCGAATTTAATAGAGGATGGCTAGTTCGCGACGCGCGGTTTTATTCGTCTCATTTTTCAACTGAGTACAAGGTTTAAACAAGAAGTTGCATTATTCACTGGAAAAAATAAACATTTTTAAATTCAAGAAAAACCAAGGTGCATACATAATACATTTGATGTATCTTATTTTGCCTTTTATAACTACGCAAATATTGATGAACTACTATTGATGTCATTCTATCAATAAGAGGTTGCACACGATAATTAATTATTCTGCCCGCAGTCATTGTAATAATATTTCTAAGACGATGCTCAGTATGTCTGCAGTGTAAGCTTGGAAGTGAAACTGGAATCACTTCTAGAGCAATCCATTAGATTTTTTTTGGAATATATGCGGTTTTATCCTTGCCAGTTCTGATTATGGAAGTTCACTGATGAGATCTTCGAAAAGTTCCTCTGTTCCCTGGAAGTTATCGGTTGGAATACAACAATCTTTCTTTGTAACCATTCAAACCACTTCCGCTGATATTTGTAACAGTGATCATTGGTAGATTTCTGTGAAATTAATTGACGGATATGTAACAAGGTATCTAGAGAGGTTTCTTGGATATGTTTTAAGGAATTCGTTTCACGGCCGATTAGTTGCTCCTGAGAAGTCAATCTAAAGGCTCTAAATTATCAGGAGATACCATGTTTTGCGAGGTCTTCTTGAGCTTCTGAGGATTTCCTTGAGTAAATCTTGTGAAAGTTTTTAGAAAATCTTGCAAAACTCGACACAATTTTTCATGAACTCCTGTGAATATCTTATTATTTATTCCTGGCACTTTTGATTTACTTTGGTAGAAGATTTTTTAAGATTTCTTGAAAGCTACAGGCGCATATTTTGCCACAATATGTGACATATAGAGGAAATTACGTATTCTCGGCAGTCTTCTTTTGTAATTTCCTTAAACATACACACACAAATTACATTTAAAATCACTAAATATTTTCCAGAATTTTCTCTATCTGAATTTTTTAATCGAAATACTATGCTCATTTTGAAGTTCATAAAACTTAGAGTAATCATGTCAAATTCCATCCAAATCCGTGCATTTTTACCATAGTTATAGCAGATTTAGTGATTTTGCGACATGAAACCATTGGGGGTTATTTTGTCCTTCTTTCCCCTTACAGACATATCCTAAATTTTGTGAAATATCTTTTTTTTTATATAGAAGAACAACCCCTGAAAAATTCAGCCCGATCGGAGAACATCAATACAACTTCTCTTGGAAAGTGGGTTGCGGTTCTCGTGAACGAACTTTTAGCTAATGTTTTTAGGTTCCCAGACACCGCGTAAAAACGGCGTATGATATTGTCTTCATTTTTTGCGGGTAAACCATAAAAAATCCGACTGTTTGAATGCAAGCCGTTTGCGTGGTTAGACAATGTACACGATGAAAAGGCGAAAAAGATGAAAAATGATTCTTGAGCGGCGTTAAAATTGATGGCTTAGTAGACACTGTTCAAAATGCTCACAAAATCGACAACTTGAAACACTGTGCATCGGCATTCGCGCTCCAACTGCAAACGAAAGAAATTTCCCGCAGAATGCAAGCCTATTGAGGGATAATCCGCAGTGGGTGGATCCTTTACGTTGATTTGGTGGAATTGTTGCGCCCCGGGGATTCACACGACTTCGGGTGGGATGGGTGCAGATGATGATGAAAGGCGCTATAAGATAAGCTGAGTAGGTAAGAAGGGATAATGATTTGGAGTGGGAGTGCGAAAGTCCGTTTCGGTGAGTTATTTACCGATGGAAATTGGTTGGCTGGTGGCCATTCTTGGAACGTTTTGGAGCTGAATTGATTACGGAGAAACTCTTGTATCTTTAAGAACTTTTAGAGTACTTGTTGTGGGCATCGGGGTCGGCGGGGTTGCTCCCTGATTAAAATTTAACGTGCAAGAAAGGATTGAATATTAATTCTGGTTTTGGTGAAACTGATCAAGGTATGTATGGCAGCAATGGAGAAAAAACAAAGATTGGAAAAAGTATTTACATAACCCTTGATGCTGATTATGTTATTGGTGGTTGAGTGATTGCCCTTACACTTCTTGGAATGTAAGTATAATCCTAATCTGCTCCGTTGAACCACAGATAAACAGACGTAATACAGATACATATGTGCAAGCATTCAGTTAATAACTGTAGTAGTGCTAATATGCACTAAGCAGGAAAGCAAGTTTTGTCCCAGTTGGGACATAGCTCCAGAGAGAATTAGAAGATATTTCATGCCTCACAACAAGATGAGCATCTGCAGGTCTTGTTGCTTATTTTGGATTTTTTGATTATTCGTATTATTTCAAAGTATACTAAAGTACACTTATATACTACTACACTTTTATACTAAAATCTATGAAAATCCCGTTTTGTGATTTTTGCTCATAGAAAAAGGATTATGAAAAATGGACTGAACAATGATCTGTAGTATGAAAAAATCATTCGATTTTCATAATCGCCTGGTTCAGACATAGTGTGCGTCTGTTTGTCTATGTGTTGACTGCATTTCACTCTGCCACATCATTATTAAAATTTATCATACAAGCGGGGCAACTCTTATTAGTGTATTAAAATCAATTTCTAATTTCTGAGCTGCTTCAAACTTGCTTGGAGTAATACCCTTTTTTTCGTCAAGACGGAGGTTATTTCCCTAGCGAAAACCCCTTCTTGGCAGTGCTGAATTTTGTATGATATCCACTTGTCGCACTTTTTGCATATGTCTGCGTTACCCGAGCGCCAAAATTTCATCACTCGACAATGACAGGCGAAGGTTGCGACAGCGTTCAACTTTTAAGCCGTTCGCTATCGTTTTAGAAGATTCTAGCTTTTTTTTTTCGAATGATGGTATGGGATGGGGAATGCTTCAACGTATCGTTTTTCACATATTAGACTCACCGTTCGTAGAAGCATGTTACCGGCAGACATCAAAGCGAAGTTTTTCGTGAAAGCTTGGCGAAAGTTTGTCAAAATTGAAAACCACATTATTAACTGAGCTGAGGTTGCGTTTCTTTTTCGGACGCCTAAAGCCTGGCGGTTGTGTATCACGAAAGTTTGCAAAAACAATTAAAAGTACTTGAGAGGTTTATATATTAATCGCCTGAATCAAAGCATGGAGAATTAAAAACTCTTACAAGCTTCAGAAATAAATGACAAAATGTTTCGTTAATTTGCTACGAGCTTAGGATTAGCTAAAGAATTGTTTTTACCAGAAAAAATACTTAAATGTGTTGTCCTCGCCTAAGTTATTTTCCATCGATCGATGGAAGGCTCCACAGCTATTTGTCTGCATTTTTGTCATCCTGTAACTTTGAAGCGATCCGCAAAAAGAAACTTGAAAAACTTATATGGCACTCGATGGATAACCCATATCATCGCCGGCCTCATCCCTTGCAAATGTTGAGCAGTCAAAAATTTCGGGCAATTTATTTTCCTTTGACCGACGTCATCGGGTCAATAGGATTTTTGAGCCAGATTCGTTGTCCAATGGGGAAAGTCAATATGAATCATCAATTTATTCGAGGCCAAGGCAATTTAGGGGGTGTAAGTGAACAAGACGGTCTTATCGGTTGTCAACATTCCACCGAACGGTCCCGTCCCAGTCGATTATGTGACCGTCTGATGTGATTACGGATTTGGTTCCAGTTGGGACAATTTCAAATCAGAAGTTGACTGTGGAAGAATTCTCCATTCCCCAATGAGGTTTTTGACAGACGCAATCAGAATAATCCTTTTCGGACAATTTAAAATAATATGGCTATTCAAACGAGAAGGCAGACTGTTAACTGTTGACACTTGCCATTCTTGTAAACGTACTGATTGTAAAGGAAATTTGTTGACGCTCCAATATTTAGTACTTGCGGCATATCGATGATATGATACAGATAATCAAATGGCCAAGCACACTTTACAGACCTGGGGCGAAAAATTCAAGGCGATCAGGTTATTTCACAAATTCAATTCAGACGGGAGTTTCCAAATTAAAAAAAGAAAAAACTGGGTCAACCGTGCCAACCGTTCCATTTCAGAGATATTGATGAAATTGTTGGGAATGACTGTTCAATGCACATCACGTTTGTTTTCTGTCTATGTTTCCAGGGATGGGGCACGGGTTTCTTCTTCATTTTGTCCTGGCTGTAAAGTCTAAACTTAAGCGCCATTACTTGCTCTCTGAAACGAGAAGAAAACTAAATTTGACAGCTCCTCATAGTTATTAACAAAATAATGCATGATTTATAATAAGAGTTTTTAAACGAAATTATTAAAGTAAAGCAGTGGCAAGCGCATGATAGATCACTATAGTAGCATGTCCGGAAGAACTTGTAACTACTGAGAACCAGAGCTATAGCTCCAAAGACCTGATAACGGTGAATGGTTGTGATCAATGTCAAATAGAACAGGTCCGGTTCATAGTATGCGCTTGCCTGTATTAGTCACAAAAAGATGTAAACGAAACGATCAGCTGATAGTGACGACAAGCCTGCCAAATTTGTGTACGCAGCTTGCCAAACATGACGTCATCTTCGGCTCGCCGAAGTTGGCATTGCATAACTATTACTTCGAAACTTAAGTTATCACATATACTAATTTGATGCATCGACCGCATCTCTTAATATCCCACATCGGGTTGTGATGGCTATGACCGTGGTCATCATATAATGAACAAACGGACGATTCTGTATCGTGGCAGCCCCTCTAGCACGATGTAGGTAGCGCAACCGCCTATCGAAGACTTTTTACCAACGAAGAACTACAAAAGTAGAGCAAGCGGATTGATTTTACAGTAACAGACCCGGCATCGAATAGAGCACAACGATTGGAAAGTCGGATCATAGAACGTGAGAACTTTGAATGAACCAACGCGTGTTGAACTCCTGGCTCATGACCTGCGGAATGTCGGCGTGAACGTGGCTGCTATGCAGGAACAACCCTGGCTGAAAACTGGAGAACGTGAATTCCGGACGGTCGATCCCATCGCCAAGCTCTCAGTTGTTAACTGTGTAAGTGCTCATTGAACACAAGCAGGCTCTGTTCTAGGGAGAACGTAATGCCTAGAAGAAGAAGAAGATGCTTCTTGCGGATCCCAATTTCTCAAAGATGGTACCAATAGACGTCATCATCGGAGCGGAACATTACATGGAGCTGCTGAAGGAGGAAAGACGGAGAGCAACCGAAGAGGGCCCAACTCTTCAAGATACCGTATTCGGTTTGATTGTTTCCGGTCGTATTCCAGAAGGCCCAACTGCATCGTACTCCCTTGTCACGTCTGCTCAACGGCGGAAATTCAAGACCAGTTTTCGTTGTTCTGGGATGTGTAGACTTGCCAGTCAACCAGCGCGCTATCCGTTGAGAAGTCAGCATGTGAGGAGTTCTTCGACATGACGGCATATAGAAACGACGAATGGAGATACGTGGTCACACTGCAGAAGAAAGAGAGGTTAATCTAGCAGCTAGGCAATTCTCGATCGACAGCAATCAAGTGTTTCTTGGGGGTAGAGCGACGGTTCGCCATGAATCCGAAACTGAAGAAGCAGTACGGATTTCATGCGTGGATACACCTGATTCTGTTTTTGCACGGATTTTTTTCACACGGTTGTGCGAAAATAGTTTCCATACATTTCATGCACCAAAACATTATTTTTTCATGAAACGTCGAGAAATGGTGTTACGTTTTTTGAACGGTTTATGATTTTTTTTTTGCAATGTACGCATCCTCCGTGCAAAAACAAAATCGGGTGTATCTGGCTATGAGCCATATGGGGTTTCCGAGGAAGATACGAGTGCACCGTCGCTGTTCTAAAGCCTGACGACGAAGCTGCGTGCTGTATTCGACGCTTCCTGGAAAACATCCACCGAGGTTTCGCTGAATGATGTCCTAATAGGCCTGTCAAATGGTGTTCAGGACATGATACTGGACATTTCACTACGACTTCGTACCTACCGATTTGCCCTCGTAGGAGACGTCACAAAAACGAACCGTTTGATACTGTTTCATGACCAGCAGCTGCAAAGAATCGTTTAGACGCACTCACCCAGACAACCAGCAGTCGCATAACAGTTTACGTGAACAGTCGTTTATTTATACAAATTGCATCACATCCGCACCTGAGACGAGACTCGCGAAGACGGTCTTCTTTTTCTGTGATTGCTGAGTTTTTTCTTATTCCCCTTTGTGTTTATACCAATTATGCGCATGCTGTTCAAATCCTCACATGAACCTCTCAGCAAAAAATGATTCAGTTTGCATCACATCGAATCATAAATAGCCGTTTGAGTGAAATTTCATGCCAGCAAACGTAGCAGACATTAGAAATAATTAATCTTCTGCTTAGATTTATCAGCAACTTTGGAAAAAACTGCTCCGCCGACTGAGGTTTTTAATAACAGTTTACTTTGAACACAATACTTTTCACTTTTTCAGTCATAAAAACGGTGGGCTGCATTTGACGTTTCGTGAGAGGGGAATCTGGGCTGCATATGACGTTGATATTTTTCCTCTTCGCGAGTCTCTCTCAGATCCGCACTACATACACGGAAAAAAATCGGTTGCCGGATTCATGAACAAAAAGTCATGAAATTGTGAGTATTATGCAAGAATGTGTATGCAAAGGGCGTTACACAAATCTAATTGTCACTTTTTTCATCTTAGTCAACGCGTCTCATGGCGATCGGTGATTTTTTCTAGTAGTTTTGTATTTGGAAAAGTTTAAATTGAAGACACTGCTCTTCGGAACCTTGCCATCGTATCGTTGACATTCTTGGCGAGATTTTCGTAAGTTCCCACGTTGTGTCACGACACAATCAATCTGCCGGAGCTTTTAGATGTTCCAAAATATGCTTGCAAGCCTTCATCATGATTTTGCGGAACCGGGCAATGTTTGACTTTGAGCGAGATTTCGCTTCACAAACTCGTCGGCGATTTTAACTGTTCGGATGTGATGCCTTCCCTATGTCCTATAGCAGAGCAGCTCAAAAAAGCCTTCGGCAGCCGGATGTTCCAGTTCACTTTCCATATCCACAGTATTGTTAAGGAGTGTTCCATTACTCATGCAATCCACCAGCATTTTGTGAGCCCAGGGACCATTTTTCAAATCAATTGATGTTTGAAACAATATTTTGCGTACAAACCTAACCACTGAATGTTCGCGTTCCTGCTAAAGATTTGGCACTCGTTAGGTTGACAATTGTGGAATGTGTTCGCGGTTTATTACGAAACTACCGGCGCAAAAGTCGTAACGATTTTAATTTTCATTGCATTTGTTTACCAATAGCAAATATAAACTGGGATCTAAATTGACGTATAATGTTCCGTTTTCATGAAATTAGTTCATGATTCAGGGATTCTGCTTCATGATTTCATGACTCAACTTTCCACTTTTCAGCACCAAAATCGGAATCATAAATGAAAGCCATCTTAATACATGAATAGTGCTTATGTTTTCATGAACTTTGTTCATGATATCAGATCCTGCCTCATGATATCATGACCGAAATTGCCACTTTTCGTATCAAAAATAGGAATCATAAATGACAGATGACTAAATCCATGAATAGCGCTTATGTTTCCATGAATTTTATTCATGGTTCCAGCATATATGCTTCATGATTTGAGGATTCCAGCTGACATTTTTCTTCGCTTTATATTGAAAACGTAACGTACAGCCGGCGTTACGGTAAAATGCTTCATGATTCCATAACTTTTGGTCATGGTGTATTTTCATAACATGAAAACACACTTTCCTCCCGAAATCATGACTCATTCTCCTTATTTCGAGTGCCGCATTTTTACCCGTGTACCGTGCTGCATCAATATCCGGACGCTTAAGAGGCACCAAATGTTCCAGCTCTATTTTCACTACTTTTTTGTCTCATCTTATTATAGAGTGGTTATCATACAGTTATTTTAGGGTCATATCTTCATGTAAACGACGAAAATGTTAGCAAAAAATACAAAAATAGGATCTAAATTGCGGAAATACTGAAGCATTTCTTCTTCTTTCTGGCATTACGTCCCCACTGGAACAGAGCCTGCTTCTCAGCTTAGTGTTCTTATGAGCACTTCCACAGTTATTAACTGAGAGCTTACTGTGCCAATGACCATTTTTGCATGCGTATATCGTGTGGCAGGTACGAAGATACTCTATGCCCTGGGAAGTGGAGAAAATTTCCAACCCGAAAAGATCCTCGACCGGTGGGATTCGAACCCACGACCCTCAGCTTGGTCTTGCTGAATAGCTGCGCGTTTACCGCTACGGCTAACTGGGCCCCAAATCCGGACACATGAATCGATATGCCGGACAATTATGAATCAAAATCCGGACAGTTTTAATGAAATAGGCCAAAACTATACGGAACACATTGAAATCAGCTTGTATTCTATAGAAAATGATTTTTCGGAAAACGTAGTACATGCGTTTGCCGTATAATATACTATAAAAACACAACTTTATATGTAATTTGACTTTTTACCTCAATTCCTTGCTTGCGGCTTGATTCGAAAACTGTATTGTTAAGCTACTGAAATGAATATGGTTTTTATCGGTTTTTCTGTGCACAACTATTGACTTATCACTGTTTATATATATATTCAGCTTAAACTTCCATGTTGCAACAAATATGCTTGATAAAGATTCGTTTGCACTGCAGATATATAACAATATAATTCTACGTCCGGCTATAGAACCACTGGCTCACAAAGCCGGACAACATCTTGTTGCTCTTGAAATAACTAATTTACACAATTAATCACTACTATCGCATCGCCCACTTAACTGTACAATCTACCATCACATTGACAATTTTCAACAAAACAAGTAGAAAAACTAACATTTGTTCACACTTTTGCGAATGATCCAATACCGGTAAGACAGTCGAAAACTACACAGCTAAAATTTGCACGCCGCAGGAAAAGTGCCGAACTGAAGTACCGAATTTGTTTTTATTTTTATTATTTTTTTGCACAGCTTACTAGATTGCAGATAATCGTAAAATGATAAAGTAATATTAAATCTAAGGATTTATGAAAATATAACCAGATTTTTATGGATTTTCATCGTAAAATTCATGAATACTGATTGGGTGTCCGGATATTGGTACCGTCCGGATTTTGATTCATCACGGTAGTAGGGGAAGATCCAAATATGACGTCCATCGTTTTTCGGGCTTTCTAGAACCCCCCTCTGTCACGCTTTTTCCAATAGCTACACGGTGTGTTTCGTAGAACAAGTTTATTACAAAAAAATAGGTAAGTCTGAAACTTCTCCACAATAAAGTCTAGGTTTCTCGCGTTCATTTGCTGCTAAAACCAAAATAATCGGTCGGGGGGTCCAGAGCTGAGACGAGACTCGCGAAGACGGTCTTCTTTTTCTGTGATTGCTTAGTTTTTTTCTTATTCCACTTTGTGTTTATACCAATTATGCGCATGCTGTTCAAACCCTCACATGTACCTCTCAGCAAAAATTGATTGAGTTTGCATCACATCGAATCATAAATAGCCGTTTGAGTGAAATTTCATGCCAGCAAACGTAGCAGACATTAGAAATAATTAATCTTCTGCTTAGATTTATCAGAAACTCTGGAAAAAACTGCTCCGCCGACTGAGGTTTTTAATTTCACTTTTTCAGCCATAAAAGGGTGGGCTGCATTTGACGTTTCGTGAGAGGGGAATCTGGGCTGCATATGACGTTGATATTTTTTCTCTTCGCGAGTCTCTCTAAGGTCCAGAGTAATTTTTTTTGTTTGATTTCGAGAGACTTGCACATATGTTTGAATTTGCCTATTTATGTGTTTATGTACATTAGGGCGGTTCAAAATTAAATTATGTTTGAGAATTCAATCTCACATATGTTCCTTACTATCCTTACTATAAAAATAGTGTTCTGTGAAATTCGCTGCTTTCTAGGTGGTGATTTAAAGGTGGCCCAAAGACAATGTAGGTTTATATAGAAATTACTATGAAGAAATTTTGAGGTATGTTCCAAACACGCTTGTACTGTAATGTAAGTACAAACTTATTATCCCATTGTAAAAGCTCATTCTTGAAACCATAATAAAGAAATTTGCCGAAGAGAGAAATTCAATTCGATAGATAGCAGAAGAGATATTCATGAGTTTGTTTGCTATTATATAGCTGAACCCCTCTACCGGCAGCTTCATTTTTTCAGCACAAAAATATATTTGAATCGCGATAACTTTTTTGTTTCTCTATATTTTTCCACAATTTTTTCACAACTTCTCAAAAAACTCTTCTACTTTTGGAATCTATTTCGGTATTGACCATTGGTCAACTGGTTTTAAAAATATTTCGGTGTTCCTTGGGGGACCGACACTTCCCATATAAAATTTCAATATGATGTTTTAAGAAGTTTTCAAGATCTCGTTACGGCTAGAGTGGTACCAAAAACATAAAAGCTCATTGCTCAAAAACAGTAACACCGATTTGTTTAATTTCTTCACAATAGACTTTCATCAAAGTTTAGTTTTGGAAAGCGAATAATCGAGTATGAGAAAAAATCTGTAGCCAGAGATAATTACAAGAGTTATGGCTATGCGTCGGTCCCCCAAGGAATTTTGGAATATCTCCGAATAAAGATGGCCAATGCTCAAAACCGATACAGATTCTGAAAATAAGAGAGTTTTTTGAGAAGTTGTGGAATTTTTTTTTTCAAAAATATTGAGAAACAAAAAAGTTATCGCGATTTGAATATTTTGAAAAAATGAAGCTGCCGGTAGAGGGGTTAACATGGGGTTATAGTACATGCACTTGCGAGTTACAAGTACAATTACAAGTACAAAAATCCCAAACCCATTTTAGCCTCATGATGTTAGTTTCTGATCTTTTCATAAGCACTGTGCCATAAAGAAAGTAACATAAAAAATATAAGATTTGAAACTTCTCAAATACCATCCAAATTAGCGTATTTTTCAGCACACTGGGGCAAGTATATTACATGCCTTATAACAAGGTTTATCACATGCGAAGCCTTCTACTAGTTAATTCGAATAACTGAAATTGTGTTGTTTGAAAGGCGGATAAGTCACTTTTGTAACGAGTAAAAAGAGAAATCTCGCATAATTTATGATCTCGTCCTAAAAGCCATAGCTTGTTATTACTGAGCAAACGAATAGATTTACACTTTATTTCACAATGCTACGACGAAGAGAAGATCCTCCTCTGTCTCCCAGCGGTGACAGTTTTTATTTTGGTCCGTTTATCTGCTTAATAACAACGAGCTACACACTCGGTTATCAATGGTTTTAAGGGTGAATATGCATAGAAGCCAAACTTCGAATTTGCAAAAGCACAAGTCTAGAGAAGCAGACAACCGGTAACTCACTGGTCACTCGCTGGTGGCGACTAATCAATAAAATGTTCAACGCAAAAGGTTGTCAGGTTCTCAAGATACAAATCTACAAACAAGCTCTTGAAAATTCGAGGTTTGATATCGATGCATCTTCACCTATTAAAAATATTTCCTAATAACTTCTTACATCATTATGACCAATTTAAGTACGATTTTCAAGGTTTTTCGTGGACAATAACTAAAATCACGTTTGAGACAGTTTTGCAATTATGCGTATATCATATGTCATATATGCTTATTACAGCTCTTTTGAGCAAGAACAACTTTACCTTCCAAGCCAAGGTGTTCAAATGGTTTGATCTTGTAGTTTGTCCCGCATCAATGTTCAACGCAATGTGTGTCGGTAAAAAACACATATCCATGAATACTTCACACAAAATAAAAAAAATGTTCTGGACCCCCCGACCGATTATTTTGATTTTGGTCGCAAATGAAAAAAGCAAAATATAATTGTTTTCAGTTCGAAATTTCAGACTTACCTATTTTTTTGTAATAAAGTTACTCCACAAAGACACCGTGAGCTAATACATGTACTGTCACACTTTCCTAGACCCCCTCCCCCTCCCCTAAATGATGGACGTCATTTTTGGATGAGCCCTAGGTGAAATCATTTGATCGATGAGCTTCCTTGCATAAAACGCTATATTATTAGTTCATATGTACAATTCGTTTCGACCCGTATACTTGTACAACGCAAGTTGGATCAATCCATAGCAGCTTTCAAATTTGTTTTGTTATGATAAGTCAAGTCGCATAATAGTGTAGATTAATTCACAATAAAATCTGCACACTCGCATTACATGATATTTTTCTTCATATAATTTATGTACGTACCGTTTTGACTCATATTCCGAACACTTAAGGCAAACAGGGACTTCAAATGCATCTGATTGGCATAAATTAGCTGATATTTGGGTAAGTTTTAATTTCTTCGCAAAGTCTAACTGTTAGCTGTTGGGTGTACCAATAATGATGTTGATTTTAATAGTTTTAGTATTGTTTTTACTTAAAAGTATGGAACAACATTTTGATTCAAATGCCGAACACTGTGTTCATTCTGTCTCATATTCCGAACACCTTGATTCAAATTCCGAACAGCATGAATAAATCGTATTCAAATGAATAGTTTGGCAAATAAAATAATCTGAGCTTGTTCTACTGGTCTCAAACTAGAGAATCATCACTACTCCTGCGGTATAAATTATATTGGAGACGTTAAAAATGAATTGCAATTGACTACCATTTCCTTGTTATTTGGTGACATATTTCAGCGAAACATTTCAACCAAATCGCCATACAAAAACCGAGTGTTCGGAATATGAGTCTGTTCGGAATTTGAGACAAAACGGTATATCGCCTCCACTTGTATACGTATGGGTGAGTGCTTGACTTGTAATGGTGAAAACAAAACAGACGACAAATGTGTTAAGTGTTTGTTCTGTAGCAACAGACTGCATATAAAGTGTGCTTGTCTGTCTGAGGCGCGATACAATAAAATCCAGAAAAATAACCATTTTTACTGTTCCACACAATGTGAGTCATCGCATTCGAACAATTAAGAGATGCATGAGTTGCTCTGATCGATAAAAACATTGCAAGTGTCTGTAGACAAGATCGATAAAAAATGCGAAGCAAACATAAAATGCTTGAAGAAGACTGATCAACCTACCTTGATACCTTGATGGCTACAGCGTAGCGTCACGCCATTGCCGGGCGTATTGTAGAGCGCCATCTTCGTCGGTCTTGGGCGAAACCTCTCCAGTTGCCCGGAACGTTTAGTGTTCAATGTTCAGTGCAACGAGAGTGAATTCGCTAAGGCAGATCTGGAGGAAAAGTCCATCGTCGCACTACTCCAGTCTGTTTCCCCCAGGCTATCGACATGATGGAGACACCATCTTCTATGGTAGCAGAGGGCTCGATTGGCTTGTCAGATAGATCGGGCCCGGGACATCCTGTCTACTGCACATCGCTGCAGTTGATATAGGGCATGTGCATTGCCTGGTTTCCCCACGTGAAACCTTCGGACTTCGTTGATCGCTAGTAGATCTAGTTTGACTGAGCGTTTACATTCGACATGTGTTTTTGGCATAAACTTAAGCGTTTGGCACTAAAATTTGGACATCGCTTTAGGACCCTATTTAAGGAGCTGGTGGACTATAAGAATTGTAGTAGGCTGAGATGAGGAATTATGTCACAGTAGGCTGAGAAAATAAACGTACAATAAATGTCATTAATTGTACAGTACTAATTTGAATAGGTTGTGTTCTCACATTATTACATTGGCGACGAAGATTTGTTCGAACTTCCGTGCCGTTTTGGGAAAAAGAAGGTGAACGAAGAAGGAAAATATTGACCATGTTGTACATTTATATAACGTAGAAAACGAAAAACATTTGTGCTAGTGCAAACTAAAACGATTAGTGGTTGAAGAACTACTACTGAAGTCTGATTTTCCGGGAGATTTCTAGACTTTATTTTGGACTAAAGCTGCCTTGTGTAAAATAACAGCGGTCATTTGTGTAATTGATGAAAGATTTTTCTGATGAGTTTTGTGATCAAATGTGTTACTGGTTGTGTGAATTTTACGAGCACAAGTGAACCGACCGTATGCACCGAGAATCCACCGATGTAAAGTAAGATGAACTTAATTATAACCTCGTTGATTGTGTTATTTGCTGCTTTAATAATAAATGAAAAAGACCAAGACAAAGTTGAGCAGATACGTCTTCTTTTCTGGCATTACGTCCCCACTGGGACAGAGCCTGCTTCTCAGCTTAGTGTTCTTATGAGCACTTCCACAGTTATTAACTGAGAGCTTACTATGCCAATGACCATTTTTGCATGCGTATATCGTGTGGCAGGTACGAAGATACTCTATGCCCTGGGAAGTCGAGAAAATTTCCAACCCGAAAAGATCCTCGACCGGTGGGATTCGAACCCACGACCCTCAGCTTGGTCTTGCTGAATAGCTGCGCGTTTACCGCTACGGCTATTTGGGCCCCAGATGAGCAGATACGTAATGAGAACATAAATTACATGATTCCTGAGCAGAATGAAGAGTCTCATTTTTCTACAAAATCACTCCAATGTGAAATGATTTACGTTTTGACAATTTATAAACCATATTTTTTTTGAATACGCAAACAAAAATTAACAGATAATAAGTTTTCAGATGAATTGATAAAATCCATGCCTGCTAAGATTATATATTGAAAAGATTAACAGACAGCGTAAGCACACCAAGTCACCATTCATACCACGATAAAAGCTAGATTTTTAAATAGACACTTTGAAAATAGTCGCTAGGGACTTCATTGTGGAAATTATTCTAAACTTTATATTTTTAATTGTGCATTGGAATTGAGAAACTTTATGTCTAATCTGAACTAACAAAAAGATAGAAAGAAAGATTTTTATTTTAGAATTCAACAAAAGTACTTCACAAACTGAATAAAAAAAAGGTCATCCATAAATAATCATCATTAAACATCATCTGATACGTAGCAAATTGGCTATTGTAAATTAATAAAACTTTTATTTGCGACTTTTAAAATGTAGCCTCAAGCCCCAGTTTAGGATTTGAATGAACAAATCAAGATGAATTTATATCTATTTGATATAAAATTGAACTGATAATTTCAATTTTAGAAATTTTGAACACTTGAGAATGTTTCTGAAGTATTGTTTACAGAAAATTGGGAAAAGTCAAGAAAACAACGTGTATATTTTGATATACCACTGAAAATATTCTACTGTTGTGTCCATTATTTTGAGCTGTGTTGCTACTGTCGTAAATATTTTATTTAACATTATTGTTTTATGATTATTGATTCATTTTTGATCATTAATCATTAATAAAATTGATTAACCATATCTATAGTTATCTAGTTTCAACTTTTATGTACTATACCAACTTTTACGTCATCGCGAATTATTTGCAATCAAATATCACCGAAATAATTATGCAAAATTTGGGCCATTGAACCAAATTAAATAAATAAAGCCGTAATAATAATTAAAGTAGGTATTTCATGAAATAAATGAGAGAAGTTTGCACAATAAAAGAAAAAAATATACGAGGAAAATAAAAAAATAAAAATTGTGGTGTTCAAAAATTGTATAATAATCTTTCATGTGAATAATCGTGATTTTATTGAGAGCAGGTAATTTAGAACTATACTTCTTAAGTTACAAATTATCAGATGATGTGTGAGATTTTCACTCCATAACACAAATAAACCGTGAAGAAAATAATAGCAACTTAATTGAAGAGTTAGAAAGTTAGAAAAGCTGACAATATAAACTGATGTAATACTTTTATGATAACTAATGAAAGGATTAGTTCGCTTTAGAGGAAAAAGTGACCATTTCCAAACAATAATAAATGGTAGAATCACATATAAAATATCCTAGCCCATAAAAAAATACGTTTCAGTGTTACAGTTCATTTAAGAAGTAAATGGTACGGGGGAATTATGAATTCTCGTCTAGAATGATAACAACATAATAAGAAGTTTTAATGAGTTTTGGGAATTAACAGTCGGATTCCTCATGAAAATCGTAGTTAATGGTTTTCTGTATCCAAATATAGGGGATAAATTTATCCTAGTCTATTTGGAGTTGAAAATAAATATACAAGCGAAGGGAAATTCGAATTCCAGTTCGCTATATACAGGGAATTAAAGGAGGTCTATGCAACCTTAGTCTAATTCCTATAAAGAAACGTAGGGAACTCGACTGAAGTTCTAGTCCGTTTCTGTATCCAAATATAGGGGATAAACTTGTCCTTGTCTATTTGGAGTTGAAAATAAAAAAAAAGCGAAGGGAAATTTTAGTTCCAGTTCGCTGTATACAGGGAATTAAAGGAGGTTTACGTAACCTTAGTCTAATTCCTATGAAGAAACGTAGGGAACTCAACTGAAGTTCTAGTCCGTTTCTGTATCCAAATAAAGGGAGTAAAGTTATCCTAGTCTATTTGGAGTTAAAGTAGATATAAGAATGATTCCGAATCCTAGTTCATTCTAGACGACGCTTTAGAAGACGTCAGTAAATAAAATACCAAAATGAAGGAAGGAAATTTCAGTTCATTTGGTATACTATCTAGTCTATCTCGAGATGTAGAAAGTCTGCTGAACTTCAGTCCATCTCCTTAAGTGATAATGCGATATGCATAGGAACCGAAATGTTCCAGTCTACAATAAAAAGACCAGATGAAGCAGATCTGGCTCATACCATTTGACAGTCCAGTCTACCATAAGATAGAGGAATTGATCTAAATCGGATACAAAACATTTAAATAACATAAAACAAATTTATTTTCAAGTTTCTTTTGCAGATTGTGTTTTAATCAACTTCAAGAATGAAGCTATACTGAATAAGAATGAATGTGAAAAACATGGAATGAGCATGGGTCAATTCAAAATTAAAAAAAACGCTCTTTCTGGAAAAAGAAAATAATAAGTATTGAGAATGTCTAAGTATAAGATATTTGAATTCCACAAATGATGATCAATTTACTGCGTGTGTATTTCCAACCACATTTAGATTTCCGAGCTATGAAGAGAGGATTACCGAGCTATGAAGAGGGGATTGCAACAGAAGTAAAAATGGATCAAAAACTAATACTGGAAATACCGTCACCAATCATAGTGTTGCCGATCACACCATTGAAGCAAAGCAAAACAACAAAAAGGAAATCAGAATATTCGATGGGACTTGGAATTTGGCCTAAGATGAAGATTTAGAGATCCTTGTCATGTTTCCACTAAAAATATGATATATTAGCTACGAAGGAAGACTCTATGAAAGTTTAAATTTAGGTTTGCTTCTGTTGTTAAAAAAAATGTTATTTCAAATCATGTTACTATTTGAAGAAGGGGAGAGATGTAGTAGGCTGAGATGAGGAATTATGTCACAGTAGGCTGAGAAAGTAAACGTACAATAAATGTCATTAATTCTACAGTACTAATCTGAATAGGTTGTGTTCTCACATTATTACAAGAATCAGCGGTGAAGTCGTTCAGGACCATGTTCAAGCAAACGATTGGTACGTGTACTATAAAATACGACAATATGCTAACAATACTGACTCAAGCAAAGGCTACCTTGAATTTCAGACCACTAACTCCGATCAGCAACGATCCGAAAGACTTTGAGGACCTGGACCCTGGACACTGTTCGATCCATCGACCACTGACGGCAATTCCGGGACCTGATCTTGGTGTAGTTCCGTAAAACAGACTTTCGGCTTGGCGAAGGATGACGGATTTCAACCAGAGATTGTGAAAGAAATGGTCGAAGCAGTATTTGTCCAATATTCTCTATCGGCTGACATGTACGCGACAGCGAGACAACATAGGCTTTGGCACTATGGTTGTGATAAAGGAAGAGAATTTGCCACCACTGAAGTGGTAGTTGGCATGGGTGACAGTGGTTCACCCCGGTTCTAACGGCAAGAGACAAATCTTTCGTCTGCTGAAGGGGAGAACTTTAGGACTCCTCCAACGTTTGATACTTCAAGGTACAACGCATCGTGACAGCAACAAGAGTAAGAAGTGCGCAATTCGACCTCCAGGATCCATGCTACTCGTTAAGGTGAAGATGAGTCGAAGCCAAACCTCAAATTTTCAAGAGCACAAATCTGGAGAACCGAACACCTGTTTGAGCTGAAAACTTAATCGATTGGTCATCACCAGCGTGTGGCCAATCGATTAAGTTTTCAGCTTAAACGGATGTTTGGTTCTCCAGATTTGTGCTCTTGAAAATTTGCAGTTTGGCTTCAATTCATCTTCACCTTAAGGGTATGGCCAACTTGCACCGATCGTCACGCCTTCCGGATTCAGCGTCGCAATCGTTACATCGAGCAACGTTACCATCGAATATTTACGTCACTGGGGATCAGACATAACAAGCTACCATTCAGCACAAACATTTCAAAAGGGCACATCGACATTGCCTTTGCAAGACGCTGTTGAGCCCAATTCAACTCTATCACGCTCACCAATACCTATATCGGGAAGAGCTAACACCAATCTTCCTGATAGAGGTGTTAGTTTGCGTGGGCGGGATAGGAAGGGCTCAACAGCAACGTTTCTGAAAAAAGGCTCAAGACCTCTTGGGCCCTTTTCAAATATTTGTCTAGCATTGTCAGTTAGAGGGACCGTCGGCGCCACACGGGCGTCCACCGGAGGTCTAAGGGCCTCCGTCCAGGCAAGTCATTTCATTTCTAGAAATTACATGTAAAAATACACCCTATCATATTACTCAGAGACCACCAACGCGGCAGGGGTTTCTTTGACTTCCGTCACAAAAGTCATGTCAAGCAGTCCGATCATCACCACCAAGTCAAAGTCGAAGTCGATATTCGTCGAATTACCCGTAAGTCACCGATCGTCGAAGTCCAAGGTCATCGCAACATATAGGGCCCTATTTTATAAGTCGAGTCGATCAAAAACGACTCGATTGGAGTCACTGTCGACCAAAAATTTCGCTCGACTCGGCTCTGTCACTCGAGTTTTTCGGCATTTGTCACTCTATGTGACTGGATTCCTATGAAAGTCGACGGGTGACATTTAAAATATGCATGCTTGCTTTGATCGACAATGACTGCAGACGAGTCACACGAAACTACTCGATTTATAAAATAGACCCCATAATATCTCGTTTTCGCCATCAAGAGTCTAGAGTAGTCAACGAAAATCGTCAATAAAATCCAACCCAAGTCAAGACGTCACCGTTAAAAAATTATTAAGTGAAACTAATTTCAGAAACCTGAATCTTTAGGTCCTTCTGGTATCCCGGAAAAAAATACAATACAAAAACAATATAACGTATTGTAACAGTACCATTCAACATATTGGAAATACAATACAGTATATTGTAAAATGACAATACAACTACAGTATAATACATTGTTTTGAACAGTTCACTGTATGGTATATAAGATTTTTGCAATATAATGTATGGGTGGTTAAGTATCGCAACAATACAAATATAGATATTTTCTCATACATAAATTTTGAAAACACAATACGATATATTGTTCATGTATTGTCTTGATTAGCAATTCATGTATTGTTGTACAATACAAAAACAATTCAACGAACTGTATTTCAATTAGTGGTGAAAAGTATAGAATTTGTATTTTGCATGGATTGTACCCCAACTTACCAGATATTCATGTCAAAATTAGCAAAATAATTTTAACTTTTATAGAAGTAAAGATATAATCGTCGTTACAGCTAATGTCAAGTGACTTCTAAAAAACTACTTATTTTTACATTTTGAATATTTTTCACCCAACAATTCTTGCTTTCTGAACTTGTTTTGTTTACTTCTTTCTGCAAAGCTACATAGAAAAAGGCAAAAGTTGTTTTACGCGTAAATAGGAATTTGACCAAAATTGTAAAGTATAAAACCAATTAAAAACAATACAGTGTTCTGTTCCAATATATTATATTGATTTTAAATTGTATATCCAAACAAGAATAATGTTGTTTTTGACATTCAATTACAATACGCTGTATTGTATCCAATACGTTATATTGTACATTAATGGTTTATTCCATTTACTGAATGATACGTTTTTATCCGGGATTCTTAACCCGCTATAGGCTCCCTTTACGCTCATGCGTTTTGCAGCGCCCTTTTAGGGCGCTGTTCGAACCCTATGTGGCATGGAGCTACACTACCCGTCATAAATACGGACTCACTAAAATAAGTATTGCAACACTCAGCTGAATATTGAATCACTCTGAAAAGTTTAGCATCACTTCAAAACAGGTAATTTCACATTGCTATATCTCGAGATCCATATGACTTGAAAAGAAGCGATCTTCAGCAATGTTGTTCAGGGGATCAAGGACATCCGGAAAGCGAACAGTTTAGTTCGCGATTTTGCCGCTAGGTGGCGCTAGTGAGCATGTAAAATTGAGCATTTTGAACTAGTTCTAGCTTGTGATCCATAAGAGATAGAAAGTTCGGGTCTTCGGCAAAGTTGATTTGATTTTTGAAGAAAATTTAAGGCATTCAGGTCTCATTCACTTTATATTCAAGTGTATCAGATTTGACTAGCTCCATATCCAAGAGACTCATGTCCAATTCACTTCATATTCAAGTGTTTCAGGTGAGAATCACTTCATGTGATTCATGTCTGATTCACTTCATAGTCAAGTGTTTAAGGTAATATTCACTTCATGCACAAGTAATTCAGGACCGATTACATTCTTGTTCAATTTATTCAGATATGATTCGCTTTATATCCAAATGATTCATGTCATGTGACACTTCATTTTTGAATGCATGCTCACTAGCGGCAAAATCGCGAACTAAACTGATCGCTTTCCGAATGTCCTTGAACCCCTGAGCAACTTTGCCGAAGACCCGAACTTTCTATCTCTTATGGATCACAAGCTAGAACTAGTTCAAAATGCTCAATTTCACATGCTCACTAGCGCCACCTAGTGGCAAAATTGCGAACTAAACTGATCGCTTTTCGGATGTCCTTGAACCCCTAAGCAACTTTGCCGAAGACCCGAACTTTCTATCTCTTATGGATCACAAGCTAGAACTAGTTTGAAATGCTCAATTTTACATGCTCACTAGCGCCACCTAGCGGCAAAATCGCGAACTAAACTGTTCCCTTTCCGGATGTCCTTGAACCCCTGAACAACTTTGCTGAAGATCGCTTCTTTGCAAGTCGTAAGGATATCGAGATATAGCAATGTGAATTAACCTGTTTTGAGGTGATGCTAAACTTTTTGGGGGTGATTCATTATTCAGCTGAGTGTTGCAATACTTATTTCAGTGAGTCCGTATTTATGACGGGTAGTGTATATGCTCTTAATTCGCTTATGTGAGGACCCCACTCCTATTTCCTCCCATCTTTCCCTTCCGTTTCCTCTCCCATCGGGTAGATGATGAAATAGGCTCAAATATGGCGATGGCACAAATCTCCCAAATGGCGGGGAACGTGCCTCTGGTGCCGGCCTTCTGATACCTGATACCACCAATGACAAAATTTTTTGACTTATTTCGAGTCAGTTTGGAGCAATTAAACTTGCTATCGAAAGCATTGAAAGGGCAAATAGGCAGTAGACAGTTTCACAAAAATCAAAATTTCTGGGATTCAACCAGTCACCCCCAAGTCCTAGTTGTAATACTAAAACAAACTACCAGACAAATTTTCATCCAATTTGGAGAAGATTAGGAGGTGCCTCAAGTCAAATTTGTGTTTTTTGGCTATTTTTTACATTCAAAAAATTCTAACAAGAATTTGGAAAAATGAAAATCAGAATGAATACCACTAGTTGAACGTATTATTAGTACTTCACAACTTTTGAGAACACTGTATGCCGATTAGAGATGGTTTTGACCTCATAAAATTGATTTCTGTTCATTTAAGTACCTGTAAAACATACATTTCTCTACAGTTTTTGTTCTACGAGATTCTAAAACTCATGCCTATTCATAAAAGTTCAATCGTAGTATCAATCCTTTGTCATTTCTGAACATTATTGTAGTACATCATTTTTGTATCCGAATTACAGATAAATTGTAAAAAATTGTCGGAAATACGACATTCCTCATTCTCCTGCATTTAGAGCTGCTGCCAAATGGTGCAATGGCTGACATGTTTTAAAATTGAACATAGTAGCTTTGCTTTTTCAATGATGGATGATGATTGGAGAAAACATCTAGCAAATGTCATCAACGCAGTTGTGTTTCAAACAACATTCGCATTTGATACCTATGTGATATAGCCCCGAAGTCAAGCTTCTCGACTAGCCAAAAAAGTTATCCTATTTTCCATAAACGTATCAACCGATTGCATTTGTTATGAGTACATGTGTCTTGAAAAAGCTCGTTTGTCTACACACCACGCTGGACATGTCCGTGGGCGCGACCACATTTGACCTAAACGTGGGAAGAATGTTTTATGTAGGAGAAGGGGTGGTAAAATGAACACCTTAAGGAAATCATCTTGTTTCTGATAGAGAAACGAGGATTTTTTTATAGTTCTATTGCACAACATTAAAAATAGGGATGTCATCTCTAGCAACGACAAGGATTCAGACTGAAATGGCTAAATTTTCACATATTTTCATCGCTATCAAATGTTTATTTCACCTGCACTATGTGGGTAAAATGAACAGCGGTTGGTGGTAAAATGAACACCACGCAAAAAACGTGAGCAAAACAAATATTTCTGAAAATTTTCATTGCCCCACCGAAAATACATCCATAGAGCAATTCTCGCTGAAACCAGGCCGCCATCGGCAACCAGCGTTAGAATTCCAATTTTATGTCACTGATCGTTAGTTTTCGATAAAACTTAAGGGTGGTCCTTTCTGTTTTCTCAAATTGGTGGACTCCTCGTACGCCAGCTAGCTGAACAGTTTGCGAAAAAGCCCATTTTTTGATAAATCTTGGGTATTTCTTCACGGGATATGTCTCATATTTCGCTTGGAACACATAGCAAAATGAGGGGCCCAGATAGCCGTAGCGGTAAACGCGCAGCTATTCAGCAAGACCAAGCTGAGGGTCGTGGGTTCGAATCCCACCGGTCGAGGATCTTTTCGGGTTGGAAATTTTCTCGACTCCCCAGGGCATAGAGTATCTTCGTACCTGCCACACGATATACACATGCAAAAATGGTCAATTGGCATAGAAAGCTCTTAGTTAATAACTGTGGAAGTGCTTATAAGAACACTAAGCTGAGAAGCAGGCTTTGTCCCAGTTGGGACGTAACGCCAGAAAGAAGAAGAAGAAGAACATAGCAAAATAAGTGGCATCGTATAGAGGAAGGATATAGCTTTCATTTAAACTTGAAAAAATTTTGGCGGCCATTTTGAATTTGGCCGCCATTTTGAATTTGGCCGCCATCTTGAATTTTGTTAGAAAAATCGATTTTTCACCATTAGCGCACCGCTAGTTTTGAATTCTGAGATCACCATCAGAAAGCTGAGGAAAAATTGCGTAAGATAGGATACAGAAACTAGGTGAGCAAAGGTATTTACCCTATCAAATGAACGATTTTCTAAATCATGTTATACGATTTTGACGTATATGGCGAGTGCAATCAATACAAACATCATTTTTTGTACAATAAAGAAACAAGTTTTCAACCTTTGGTGTTTTATTCGAGTCGAGTAAAGAATAAGAATATTATTTTTAGTGAAAAAATCTGGCGGCCATCTTGGATTTTGACGCCATCTTGATTTTAGGTAGTAGAATTAATTTTTCACCTTGATAGCACTCAGCATGTCGAATTTAGAGGCTACCAATAAAAAAAGGTTACGTATACTCTTCTTCTTATTATTCTTCATTTTACTGACGTTACGTCCCTACCGGAACCTAGCCTGATACTCAGCTTTATTAGTTATAAATCCAGGTTATTAAACAGGAATTTTCTTTTTTAATGCGATTTCTGATAACAGAATAATTTTTCGACATATCTTTGAATTCAGTAATAATGTATAAATAAAATCAATAAATGAAAACCGTCAAAAAACATTGATTGTATTAAACAAACATTTTTTACCCTATGCATTGTTGTTCATTGTATGAAGTTTATAGATTGCGTGTCGGGACATTAGTAAGCCTTGTTGTAATACAGTAAGGACACGATTTAGTCAGCCCCTCGATGAATTTTAGGCTGACAAAATAGGGAACCTGACAAAATCGGGACATTTTATTTTGTTCCTGTTTTCAAATTTTGACATGTTACATGGTGACATGGACTTTTAAGAGGGCGATGAACATGAGCGTAGCCAGTTTTTTTTATCAGGGGCTTCCCCCTCCCTTATATTGGTAATATCGACTTTTAACACTTAAATAAAGGCATTGTCATTGCCCCCTCCGGCTATGCCCATGCGTCCATGACATCAAACATCATCATCAATTTTAATGTAAACGTGATAAAACATGACGATAACAATTTTTTGAGAAATTTAAAATAGGCTGACAAAATCGGGTCAAAAATCTGACAAAATCGGGGGTAGAAAAAATCGGGGGCCGACAAAATCGGGGGCTGACAAAATCGGGTCAGTACTGTATCTGTAGTTCTAACGTAAAACATTGACCAAAGTGCATTAATTTATAATGAAAGTCTTGAATTTTGAAGCAAAAAACATCCTTGATTTTCTAAGCCATAAAGTATCGTTTTTTGTACCGCCCAAATAGCGAAATTGAATTATGAGAAGCAGGTTTTGTTCTAATGTGGACGTAATGCCGAAAGGCAGGTGTATAATTTCGAGGTTAGAAAAACTGGCGGCCATCTTGGCTTTCGACGCCATCTTGGTTTTTAGCAGTTGCATGATTTTTTACCATCTCAGTGCTCATCATGTTGAATTATAAGGCCTCCGTTAAAAAAAAACAATCAGATTCTATCTTTCTTATCTAATCTCAGCTGTTCAACTGATTTTTCATTTGTATCAATGGTTTTAGACCAAATAAATGAAAGAAATAATGCTATTTTACAACTCGAAGACATGCAGAAGAATCATTCAGGTAGCAAATAAGCGTTAAAAAAATCCTATTTGATAATTTGTTTTCAAAACTAGTTAAGCTGGAGGGCTGGCTCTGTTCCAGTAGGGACGTAACGTGAGGAAAAATAAGAACAAGAAGAAGCATAAGTGTAACGGTAGCATTGAAACTCAACATGTTGAGTGCAAACAAGGTGAAAACTCATTCTACTACTTAAAACCAAGATGGCGTCAAAATCCAAGATGGCCGCCAGATGTTTTCACTCAAATTAATACTTCTATTCTTCATCTATCTCAAATAATACACCAACGATCGAAAACTTGTTTCTTTGTTGTACAAAAAATTATGTTTGCAACACCGTGCCGTTCATTTTACCACCCCTGTTCATTTTACCACCACTTCCCCTACATCACCACTATAACCACCGGCTTACCTTTGCCAGGATTTCGTTTCATCAAATCTCAAGAGCAATAATTACAAATACCTTGAACGAAGCCAATCATAAGTATAACACCCACGCAGTGATGGAACAAGCATACCAAAATGAGGCTTATCCGAGGGATGACAGCTGAATCTGACGTGTTCCCTTGTGCTTGCTCAATCATAAGACGCCACAATTAAGTGGGAAGGGACGCAGTCAATTTCCTCATTTATTCAGCAATTACCTGATTTGAGGTGGGGTGTTTCTTTCGAAGCGAGTAAAATTCTCGAAGGGTAATTTTCCCAGTGTATTTTTATTTGTCGATTTTAAAATCTAGTTTTATCATTAGCGACTGTTGTTTGTCATTGTTTTGTTGTTCTTTCTTCTGTTTCGGTTGTAATAATTGGATATTAGGTATATAAATCACTAGTGTCAACTGAAGAATTACACCTTCTTCGCAGTAAACGTGTGAGTGTTTTGTGAGTTTTTTTTCCTTCATTGCCATCGAAAAGTTGCGGTTCGCTCTTTGTCTTGCTGTCGCAAATCGTCTCACAGAATTCATTCAGTTCAAATCTTTTACAGCTTTCGATATCAAGCGAGCTAGGATTAATCTTATGATTAGATTTATTTGATTTACGGACAAAGCAAGTTACAAGTAGAAAACAATCGGGATAAACTTTGCTGCCAATTTTGGTTGAAAACTTTTACATTTATCGAATCTCATACAACTACTAATAAAAGTCTCTAAAATCTCATAAAAATTCATTTCAATCGTTTCGTTCCGTATATTTCCCAGTCACGCCTGTGCTCCGATCCGAAGCATTTGCCGTCTGCGTTTTAAAAAAGTGCATTGTGAAATTAAAGATTACTACGGGAACAAATCCAGGCTGGTTGAAGAAAATATCGCAATGCAATAAATAAAACGAGCTCACCAGAGTGAGGAAGCGACGTCTCACCACACCTAGCAGTGATTCTTTTATATTGGAAAGTAATTGGTTAGATCGGTTTAAGCAGTACAACAATGTTCCATTAAGCGCTACGGTCCTTCAACACATCCGATACGTACAAGTGTTGTATCCTGTTCCTTGTAACAGAAACTAATCAATATAAGTATACTTACAGGCTACAGGTGATAGTTGCAGTAATAGACCCGGTCGAGCCCCACCCCTGCTGGGTTGCGTATTTTTAGCTCGCTAACGGCCGTTCAGTCAGCCAGTAGGGCTCCGGGGCGAATAAATTATTATCGTTTTTATCCTCTCAGCACGCCCTCTCTTCCCCTCATTTCGCTCCACTCATTTAGGCAATCTATCTATCGATCAATCAATCAACGTGACCCCACACTGCGCTCTCTCTCGCTATTGTTACCGAGTTTCAGTATCACAAAAAAGCGAAAACTAATGTCCAATGGATTTTATTTTTTCTGTGTTAAATTTCCTGAACTCTGATCAAGCAGCTCAATTTTTTGTGTTATTATCTCACTTGCAATACAACAGTAATACTTCTAGTGTGACGAACAACAGGTTAAATTTGGAACTTGCTTTTTTCGCTCACTTAACTTTTTTTCTCTCTGCAATTATTAGTAGGTTTCTTTTTCTTCTCCTTTTGTCAAGTAACACGTAAATGCGATTTTGCTTGTTTCACTTTAAATAGTTTGTTATTTCACTGTTTTTTTTTCTTTATTCACTTCATTTCAACAGAGTTTCCTATCTTTCGTTAAATTTTAATGTAGTGTAGTTTCTGTTTTTCTTAAATTAGGTAATTTTAAAAACTTGTTGCTTTTCACTTAATGTTTTGAGTTTGTTGTGACCTGTTTAGTTTTTTATAATATCCGATGATGCCTACTGTCGTCGCAATTTCTTCAAATATCTGGCTTGTAACTATACTTAATGCTTAGCAAAATTTGCTTCCCCCAAGTCATTCGTTCTGTCAATCATCATCAAGTGTATGTGTAAAGCTGGGAAATGGAATTCCATTGATTTCGTTTTCTAACTACGTTCTGCCTGACTCTATCTCTCAATAATGGAATGACTTGTGTGCTTAGCGAATGACATTTCTATGGATCGGCTTCGATGGTCTGTCAAGATATAGGAGAACTGACGTCGATGAATGCTAGAAGTTGATTGAATCGTTGAAAAAACACTTTCTCTGGGGGGTTCGAACAGAATCTCTTAAGAAGATTTGAAAATAATCCCCCTGAGGGGTTCGAACAGAATCCTCCTGGGGGTTCGAAAAAAATCCCCCTGGGAGTTCAAACAGAATCTCCCGGGGTTTCGAACAGAACCCCTCTGGGGTTTCGAAAAGAATCCCCCTGAGGGTTCGAACAGAATTCCCCTGTGGGGTTTGAACGAAATAACCCTGTGGGGTTTGAACGGAATACCCCTGTGGGGTACGAACAAAATCTCCCTGGGGTGATCTAACAGATTCCCCTTGTGGGGTCCAACAGAATCTCTCCTTTTGGATTAGAACTGAATTCCCATTTGGGATTCAAACTAAATCCCCTAGGGGGTTTCAATAATTATATTAGAGTATAACCGTTTCAAAACAATCAATCAACTTTGAGCATTCTTTCAATTCTTGCTTAAAGAAAACATTTACTGTAAACTGTAATCCTTCTGTCACCTAACAAAAACCGATTTTCCCTCTCAATAAATTCCTCATCCAAAAATCACTACTTCTTTTATCAAAATGTACGCGGCGATGATCGTATACAAAACTAATTCCGAAAGAAAAAATCCAGGACAGATGACGGTTGCGTTTTTGTAATATGTCAAGTACCTACCCCTGCGATGATGCCTGCTAGTGTTTCGCGTATTTTAAACATCGAATAGTCGGGAAAAATTACTTCCGAAAAAGCATCTACGTATGTTTGTATGTTTGTATGTATACTAAGCGAAAAAGCGATTATTTCTATCGCGCGTATCTCGAAAGATGGACAGCCATCGCGTAAAACTGATGGCTTTGTATGCGGTTTTTTCGACTTTTTTTTTACTGTGTAAACATGGCCGTTTTTCTACGTGTGACAAAAACCAAACGAAAAAAATTCTATCGGAGACAATCTTGGACGGGCCATTCTTTAGACATGCTGCTTCAATGACTTTGTTACTTGTTGTTTGACCGTGTGAAAGTGGTTTTGTGAAGATGCGTGTGAGTTTCAATTGTTTCTCTGTCTCTCTCTCTCGCTGTATTTGTTCACCTGTTTTACTTGCTTAGTGTGTAAATAGCTGTTTTATTTCGTAATTGATTGGGTTTCCTGACCTAGCTAAACCGGAGTTATTTCATGTCGCATCACTTTCACAACGACTTTTCTGTATTGTGATAATTTTCAAATGTTTCGTGCAATGATTTAACTGTAGTGTTGTAGTTTTTTGCTGTTTTGCTTGTTTTATTGTGTGGTTGCAAAAAAGCTTCGAGATAGCCATTTTATTATTTTTTTTTCTGAGTGTATTATTTACGTTTATGACGTCTGGTTTTGCGTTGAAAGACGGATGATGTTTCTCCTTTCCAAAAGGTGTTTCTCTTGCTATGCAACGTTCAAGATTTTGTTATGGTTTTATGGCTGACTCAAAATTAAAAAAAAATATCTTTAAAGCCACACTTAAACCAAAACTGTCATCTCATACGAATGACAGCGAAAGCATAAATGAGACACATTCACAACATAAGTCGTAGAAAGTTGTTTCGCGGTTTCTTCCGGTTCGTATCTAACGACATAAAAAAAGGGAGTGGTTGCTTCTGAATCCAGGAGCATTGATGTTCATAAACAAGGGAGCGGGTAATTAATTAGGAGTGTCTTGTTTACCTCTGCGTTCCTCAGTACGAGTGGAAGGAGCTATCGTTTGAAACTGCGTTCCGCATCATCCTTCGTCAAGTTCAATTCGCATTCGTTGAATTATGGTTTAAAGATTGGAAGTAATTGCACCGATCACGGTTCAACTTTCTACGATTGTGAAAAGTGTGTCAAAGCCATTTGCGAAGGTGTGTTGGAATTTTACATGTTGATTGTCGAAGGTGACGAAATACTTCCTAAGAATTACCTACCAATTACTCATGAGTACAGAAAAAGCTTATAATATTTGCTCCATACCAATTAGGTTTGGTGAAATGAAGAAGTGCGAATACGAAACGTTATACTGTTGTATATATATTAATGGGATTTTTAGAAGACCAAATATCTAAGAATTCCTCCAAGTGAAGAACGAGAACAGTTAGCAGCTCCAATGCAACAAATAGCATCTCTTCAATCTGGTCAACCGAATTAGGAATACTTACATCTAAAGCTCTCAAAGAGGCTTTTGGGGAAATATCCAGTGGACTCTCCTTGAAGTACCCAAAAAGCTTCTTTGTTAACATCTAGAGTGCCTTTTGAAAGCATCTATTGAGCTTCTCCCTACGAAGTATCCAGAATGCTCCTTGGAAACACCCAGGGTAGCTTTGGAAGCATCTGTAGAGCTACTATGTATAGAGAGGGGCCAAAGGACTCTGGAAATCCTCTAAAAGTATCAAGAGAGCACCTCTAAAAGTATACAGAGGACTTCTCTAGAAATATACAGAGGACTCTTCTGGTCTCCAAAGAACTCCTTTGAAAGTATCTAGAGCGCTCATTTGGAAGCATCCAGAGGTTTCCTCTGTTAGTACCCCGAGGGCTCCTCTGGAAGCATCCAGGGATCTCCTCTGGAAGCATCCAGGGATCTCCTCTGGAAGCAACCAGAGATCTCCTCTGGAAGTATCCATAGGCCTCCTCTGGAAGCATCCAAAGGCCTCCTCTGGAAGCATCCAGAGGCCTCCTCTGGAAGCATCCAGAGGCCTCCTCTGGAAGCATCCAGAATCCTCCTCTGGAAGCATCCTAAGGGCTCTTCTGTAAGAATCTGGAGGGCTCATCTCGAGGTATTCAGAGGGCTCCTGTGAAGGTACCCAGAAGCCTCCTTTGGAAGTATCCAGAGGGCTTCTTTGGAAGTATTCCGAGGGATCCTTTGAAAGTATCCAGAGGGCTCCTCTAGAAGTATTCTGAGGGCTCCTATGGCAATATCAAAAGGACTTCTCTAGAAGTATCTAGATGGCTCCTCTGGAAGCATTTAGAGGGCTTTTCTGGAACCATCCAGAAGACTCATCGTGAAGCATCCAGAGAGACCCTCTGAAAAGATCCAGAGAGACCCACTGGTAGTATCCAGAGGGCTCTTCTGTAAGTATTCAGAGGGCTCCTCTGGAAGTATTCTGAGGGCTCCTCTGTCAACATCCAGAGAGACCATGCTAAAGTATTTCAATATATGCTCAGGAAGTATTTCGAAATTATCGCACATCTGTCAATCTCATCAATTCTCATGCTGTATTCTGGCCCTTAAACATGTTTTGAAAAATTAAGCTCATACGTCAAGTGCAAAACAAAAAAACAATCAAAATTCTTTGTAGCATGTTCTCCCATCAATTGAGTGTGATGGCGTGAATTGAGTAACCATGACGTGGTGATAGGTGATTGGGTGTAATAATGCGCTTTTGAGAAAATACTTCTCTCAAAACGATACGGGATATATCTGAGGGCACCTGCCTTGCTAAGACTACAATTGATCAAGCAGGCAAAAATCTTCCGGAAACTGGCTTCCTAAACATTAGATAACAAGATAGGAAACATGGGAGGGCACAGTACAAGACCCTTCTCCATAAGGTTCCGCGTTGTTCTGACTCCGCAGAATCAGAATCTAGAAAGTGAATTTTTCCGAATCAAGGTTGTTTCCAAGTATATGCATTGTGAGTGATTTTTTTTCTGTTTCTGATCTAGTGTATGTATATATATTGGGAAAGAGTAATAACATCCTAAGTCTACCCTGTCGAGATGTGGTTTTACACAAGTGATAACATCATTCTGGCTACCGGTTTTTGTTTTCTTCGTTACAAGAGACTAGAGATATCAAATCATTGAGGATCTCCGCGTGGATACAAGCGCGCAAAGATGAAACCCATTTCTTGGGGAAAGGTATAGCGATGGGGAGAGGCAAGGTCCGGGCGATCAGTCCTATTCAATTATGGCGGAACTGAATCCCCGTAGCCCAAAACCTGACGCGTATCTACGATAGATGTACTAAAACAAGCTCACTTACAACTGTGTGGTAGAATTTAGGACTCGTCAGGTTTCGCTCCGTCCGGATTGCCCCAGAAGCGATCGAACCGATCCCGGGCTTTGTCCAACACTTCGGAGGCAACGTTTCGGCTACCCTGCGGTGAGTTGATGTCCGAATCGAAGTCCGGATCCTCCAGACAGCGAAGTGTGGACCCGGGGACGGGTTTGTCGAACCGCACCGGTTCCGGGTTGCTTTGTGCTGGCGCCGACGTGTCCACGGCTGTCGGTTGAGGTACTGTCGTTGCCGGTAAGGCCGCAGATTCAACCGGAACGGCCACCGAAATCGGTTGGTTCACCGACGAAGTGACGGACGATTTGGACTTTAGCAGGTCATCATCTTCGTCCTCGGATTCCTTGATCGAATCTGGTTCAAGTTTTGTATCTAGAAGGAGAAATACAGTTTGAGATATCTGAAATGGTAAACTACGTGTAAGGCAGTACTTACTAGGTAACTTGATTTGTTCTGAAAGCTCTGGCGGTGCTGATTGTGGTGCTGGTGGTGGATGGTCCACTGGAGTTGAAGCCTTGATTTCGCTATGAGGTCGGATCATAGGATCACCTTCAGAACGGATAAAGATCATGGTTCATTAGCAACTGATACTCCCAGTTCTAGACCCTTCCCTACAAACCATGCCATCATTCATTTCATCACTTATACGCATGCATCTAAGGTACCGATAATAGCTACTCACTCTTCATGCCAATCGCTTCGTAACCCCCACAATCTTAGAAAAAGAATCCAATTTCACCCCTGAAAACATGAAATGAATGCGTTTCGCGATGCTCACCTGCAAACAACTCACCTTCGCGGACGTTTTGGGTCACGGTGAAGGTTTTACCCGTATCGAGCGGAACGGTCCAGTTGACAGGATCCGGTGAGCGCATAATGATCTGCTCGGGAGATTTGACTCGCGTTGGTTCCGGCGGTGATTTGATGATCTGCTCGGTGATTTCCGGTGCCGGAAGGGGGCTGGCGCTGGACACCGAGACGCCACCGTCCTTTTCGGCGTCGTCCTCGTCTGGATGGAAACGCATGGAACGGTAGAAAAAGACGGGAACAAACCGGGGGAAACGATTAGTGGGGCTTCGCGTTCGGTGACGGGGTTCGTACTATTCAATCACTACAACACGCTGGACACGCAGCAGGGAAATCAAGAAGGATAATTAAAATTAAGAACTGAGCAAAACTATCGGTAAAGGGGGTAGACTCTTAATAAAATGAGATGTTACTATGAGTATAATAAGAAGAATGAAGAAGTGAAAAGAAAATGAAACCATGGAAAGATGAAGGAACATGACAAGGATACCGTGCATTTTATTTAATTAGTGTCTCCTTTCACTAAAAAAGAGCTATATTGCTTACACTACCCACCTTAAGTATGGAATGACTTTACCGATAGGAGTAACATATAATCACTGGTGATTCTAAACTTTTTGGGTGTTGAGATATTGAATTCCATTCTTAAGGCAGGGGGTGTCACTGTTTTGGAGCTATTTGAAGACTATTTTTTTTTTTTTTTTTGAAGAATTTCTCATCCTATCAAGTTTTAAGTATTTCCATAAGTCCATAAAAATCACTTGACATGTTATCGGAAATTTCTCAGACAGCCAACAGTCGCAAAAAAAAGTATAGATTATAAGACATTTATTTGTACAAATCACATCACACCCGCACTACACGTTTCTTCACATAAAACAAAGAATGGAAACGACATTCCGTTTACTGAGTTCATTCGTGCAGTTCACTTTGCCCCGCAAACAAGTAGGTGCAAAGAAAATCAAGTCAATCCATAGACTCAAATTATGTATTGTGAGTCATACAAGCAAGCACACCAAACTCTCAACTTCTTGGGAAGTAACGCATTCTTTCGAATTATTGAGGGTCCTCATTGTAGCACTGCGACAGGTTTGCTGGAAAGGATCGAAGGTCCATACCTATTAGTATGGTTGTACCCAGCGTTGCCAACCTTCCAGATTTGTCAGATTTTGCAATGCATTTGTAAAGTTTTGTAATGAATTTGTAAGGTTCTTCATATACGACATAGGAGATCCAGACAAAATCTACCAGATTAAAAAAAAAATTGGCATCTGGATTATACCATCCACCAGAGCTGCGACAACAGATACGAGCTGTGCCCAGTTTTTATCAAAATGCAGAGGCGTGCGATTGGGCGGTGGCAAATCGACAACAGAATGTGCAAGTTTAGAATCAAATTCCGTTTCTTCATTGTCAGCATAATCTAATCTAAACAGCTGCCCTAGTCATAACGTCAAAATTGTAATCGAAAATGCAAACGCTCAGGTAGGCCACGAGAAGGAATTCAGACCGATTATAGAAAAGTTCCGCGATCACCAGCTTACGAACTAGAGTGGCCTTACACTTATTGATTTCACAGCGCGGACGATGATGCTGCAGCAAGGTACCCGTTGAAATGAGGAACGATACAAATAACAGAAGCAAAGGCAGCAAAGCCATCTATTTTGGAATAAAAAGCGTTGCCTGGAAAAGTTGGAATGCGAAAGGATGGAGCAGCTGTATTATTCTCAAGGAACTCAATGTTTCAATAGACAGGGAGAAGGATTGAAGTAACTTGATGGACGAACGCAAGGTGATTGAAAGGTTGAACACCTGAATGGCGCAGGGCAGACGACCAAGGCAGCAGGAGAAAAGGCTTCATCGGTACGGCGGGTGAGAGAAACGTGCCACCTCCCACACTGGCTACTTGTCTGTACCAATTGATGGCCAGGATCTGGGATAAAAAACCCAATATACAAAAAGGGTGATAAGTTAGAATGCGAAAACTATCTAGCGATCATATTCCTAACGCAGTCTTTAAAATGCTATGGAAAATTATGGACGAGAACGGTTCTCCCGGGATATTGACTAGACTGATCCAGAAAATTATTGATAGTGTTTAGTGAAGATTTTGAGTTCGTTTTCGAACTGGTTTGAGACAAGCAACGGACCTTGACAAAGCGATGTTCTTTCCTGTTCCCTGTTCAACATTGTTCAACATTCCCTGTTCAACATTGTGCAAACACCTTCAAGTTTTGTAGAGATGGACAAAATTAATCGAAGTCGCTCAAAATAACCGCATCACTCAATTGGACGAGTGATCCGTGACTGTTTTCTTGCGAGAGTCGGTTCATCCGATCAACAGTCACCTAACGGATCATATAAAAAGTGACCCGTTATGTAGCCCACAGACACTCAAACGAATTGGTCAACAATGACTCTGCCCCTCAAGTTTGTCAAACCGATTTATGTTGATGCAACCGTTTGACCGATTGTCAAAATTTGATGCAGCAACACTTTATTCCTTCGCATGGTTTAAATTTCGCCATATCTAGTGATTGTTGTGATTGTTATTTTTTCGCATTCTGAGGCTGTGGGGAGGAAATCTCTACGATTTTTGGACAATAATCGTAGTGAGGAAGAGCAGAACTTTCAAAATTCAAGTAGCGGAAAAAATTGATTAGATATTGCTCCGATATTTCCTAAAGGAATTTATCCATCAATTCCTTCCAGTATTTCGTGAAGGATTTTTACCAAGGAATCACCCAGAACTAACCCTACAGAATACTTAAACAACTTCTTCAGGGATCCCTAAAGGAATTCCTGTTTATGATTCTAGAGGGAACTCCTGATAGAGTCACTGGATGATATACTGGGGAATTCCCTAATCACTGAAATCCTTATAAGAAATTTCTGGTTAAATTGCTGGAGGAATTCCTGAAAACCCTCAATAATACCTGGAAATATTTCACAAGGAATTCGTTGAAAAAAACCGGATGAATGTCTAGAGGATTTCCGAGATAAATTCCTCAAAGGAATTCCAGGAGCAATCTCTTGGTGAATTCCGCAAGGAATCTTTTAAGAAATTCCGGAAGGAACCTCTTGAGTTATTCCGGTAATGAAATCTTTATAAAAAATATCTGGTGAAATCTCTGTAGGATAATAAATCTTCGAGCTGTTTAGTGAAATACCTATAAGTAGATGAAAAATCGAATTTATTACTATACCATTTAATTCTACTAGAGTTTGTATCCTTTGGCAGATACGCGTATTTCAACCTTAACTGTAAGGCCGTCTTCAGTTTCGTGTACTAGACTCGACACTGAAGACGGCCTTGCATTAGAGGATAGAAATACGCGTATCTGTCAAAGGATACAAACTCTAGTGGAATCAAATGGTATAGTACTAAATTCAATTTTTCATCTACATTCCTGTAAGAGTTAATGATAACCCTCGAGAATCCTAAAGAAATCCCTGAAATTCTTTTTAAATCCCTTACTATATTCAGGAAGGAATCCTTAATAAATAGCCTGATGGAACCCTGAATAACCCTAGAGAACTCGAACCCAAGAATTCGAAGGAATCTTTAGAAGAATTCTTGCTAGAACCCCTGACAGAACTTCTTATAGAATCGCAGAAGATGCTCATGATGGAACACTAGGAGGATTTTTGAATGAAATCTTAGAAGCTTTTCTAATGGAATGCATGAAAGTATTTCTAATGGAATCCATGGAAAAACTTCATATGTAATCGTTGCAGAAACTCCCAATGAAATCTTTTGGAAAACTCCTGATGAAATCTCTAGAGAACCTTCTGATGGAACCCTTGGAAGGACTTATGATGCAATTCCTGATGGAATCATTAGATAAACTCTTGATAGAATTTATGTAGGAATTACAGGTTGAATTTCGGAAGGAACTCCTAATGGAAACCCTGGAGGAACTCCTGCTGTTATCCATTTGGAGAACTTCTGATGTAATCCCTGGAAGAACTCCTAATGTAATCCCTGAAGCAACTTCTGATGTGATCCCTATAGGAACTCCCAGTGAAATTTCTGGAGATATTCTTGATAATTTGCCTGGCGGAACTCCTTTTAAAATCCCAAGGAGAAATCCTGATCGAATACCTTCAGGAACCCATGATATAATCTCTAGAGGAATTCCAGGGGCAATCTCCGAAGGAACTCCTGATGGAATCCCTAGAGAAACTTTTGAACGAACTCCTGTAGGAATTCCAGGTGGAATCTCTGAAAGAAATCCTGATTGAATCTCTTAAGGAACTAATGATTCAATCCCTAAAAGAACTCCTGATGAAATCCCAACAAGAACTAATGTTGAAAGACTCAGGGAATTATCTGATGAAATCCCTACAGAAACTTTTCATAGACCCTATAGAAATTACAGGTGGAATATCTAGAGAAAATGCTTATGAAATCCCTAAAGGAACTTCTGGTGAAATCTCTGGAAGAACTCCTGATATGCTCTCCAGAAGAACTCTGGATGTAATTCCTAGAAGAACTTCTGGTGGAATCTCTGAAGTAATATTCAGAGGAACTTCTGATGGAAGCTTTATAGGAACTTCTGTTGAAATTTCTGAAGAAATTATCAATAACATTCCTGATGGAATCCCTGCAGTAACTCCTTATGCAATCCCTAAAGAGGCATTTCCTTGAGGAACTCCGGATATAATCTTTAGAGAAACACCTGATTGAATCTCTAGAGGAATGCCTGAAGGAACTTAAGGAACCCCTGAAAAAATCTCTAGAGGAATTTCTGATAAGAATTCAAATGGAACTCCTTAAAGAATCCCTAGAGGAACTCCACCAAGATGGAATTTTTCGAAGAGCTCCTGATATAATCACCCCTATTCTTGTTTACGATCGAATGCACTTTCGATCGAAAACCGTTTTGGATTCCCGTTTACGCCAGCAAAATCAAGTGGGCCGTGGATTCGAACGAATAGGATTCAATCGAAAGTTGGATCCGCCGTAAACAAGAATACGGGTGAATATCAAGAGGAACTCCTGATAGAATCTCTTGAGAAATTTTAGATAAAATCCCTGAAGGAACTCCTGATGGAATCTTCGAAGGAATTCCCAAAGATATTCTTGAAGGAACTGCAGATGAAATCATTGGAGGAAATCCTTATGAAATCCCTTAAAGAACCCCTGATGGAATCCCTACAGGAACTCCTGATGAAATCCCTGGAGAAACTCCTGATAAGGAACTCCTTATGATATTCCTAGAAAAAAAGCATTGATGGAATTCCTCGAGGAACTCCTGATAGAATCTTTGGAGGAATTCCCGGTGGAATCTCTGAAAGAACTCTTGATGGAATCTTTGGAGGAAACCCCCAGAATAATTCAGATAGAAGACCTAAAGGTACTCCTGATAGAACCTCAAGAGAAACTCCTGATGGAATCCGGAGGAACTTCTGATGGAACTTGAAGGAATTTCTAAAGATATTCTTGAAGAAACTCTAGATTAAATCATTGTAAGAACTCCTGATTAAATCCCTTGAAGAACTCCTGATGGAATCTCTGGAGGAATTCCTGATATGATAACTGATGGTACTAAATTGAGTAAATCAAGTCAGATATATAAATTAATTATGGGCCTTCCTTAGCCGAGTGGTTAGAGTCCGCGGCTACAAAGCAAAGCCATTCTGAAGGTGTCTAGGTTCGATTCCCGGTCGGTCCAGGATCTTTTCGTTATGGAAATTTCCTTGACTTCCCTGGGCATAAGAGTATCATCGTATCTGCCACACGATATACGAATGCGAAAATGGCAACTTTGGCAAAAAGAGCTCTCAGTAAATATCTGTGGAACTGCTCATAAGAACACTAAGCTGAGAAGCAGGCTCTGTCCCAGTGAGGACGTTAATGCCAAGAAGAAGAAGAATATATAAATTAATTCGTTAAAAAAATGGTTGTAGGCGTTATAGTAATCCGAGTTATAGGAGACCCAGGGCTTACGAGATTCAATAAATTTAGGGGTGTTATTGAATATCTCGTATGCGTTAGGAGATGGCTCAGTACTCTCTTCAGCGGACTTTCAGCACTTAGTACGATCTACCTTTGGGTGTTGAGAATCATCGGTAGGGGTGCTTTTTCTGACTTGCACTATATGAGCCTTGAGAGATAAGAAAGCAAACTTTGTAACATATCATATGATATCTCTAGATTCCTGATATTTTGGAAGGTAGGTGTCTTCGGAAGAGTTGTTCAGTAGCTCAAGGGCTGAAATACGGTGGCTATTCTGATATAAAATTACGCCATAAAAAGTAAGCATGGAATTTTTGTTTTGCGGATAGTTCAATAGCCTGACCACTTAGAGGCCTCAAAAGTTCCAAGATTTGACCACCAGGTGGCGCTAGGGAACATGAAAGTTTTGTTTTGCAGATAGCTCAATTGGATATTTATTTTCTGCCGAAGACGCCATCTTTATAAGTAGTCAGGCTACTGAGCTATTTGTGAAACAAAAATTCCATGCTTACTAGCACAGCCTGGTGGCGTAATTCTGTATCATAATGACCACTGCATGTCAGCCCTTGAGCTACTGAACAACTCTCCCGAAAATACCAACCTTGCAAAACGTCAGGGTTCAGAGATATCATATGTTACAAAGTTTGGGGCCCAGATAGCCGTAGCGGTAAACGCGCAGCTATTTGGCATGACCATGCTGAGGGTCGTGGGTTCGAATCCCGCCGGTCGTGGATCTTTTCGTAACGGAAATTTTCTCGATTCCCAGGGCAAAGAGTATCTTCGTGCCTGCCACACGATATACATATGCAAAAATGGGCATTTGGCAAAGAAAACTCTCAGTTAATATCTGTGGAAATGCTCATAAGAACACTAAGCTGAGAAGCCGGTTCTGTCCCAGTTGTAACGTAACGCCAGGAAGTAGAAGAAGAAGATGTTACAAAGTTTGCATTCTTATCTCTCAAGGTTCATATAGTGCAAGTCAGAAAAAGCGCCCTTACAGGCCAAGTTCTCAACTAAAAGCATGATCCTTAACTCCTAAAGGTAGATCGTACTGAGTGCTGAAACTCTGCCGAAGACAGAACTGTGCTTTCTCTTTACGCATACGAGATGTTCAACAACACCCCCAAATTGATTATATCCCAAAAGCCCTGGGTTTCGTATAACGCTCTAGCGTGTCTTATAGGAGTACGCGTTATAGGAATGCGATTAATAAGAGACCCGACCATATTTTTTTCATTCCAATTTTACCCATTGTATAGTAGCCTAATTATAACTTACATACGTTTTCAAATTAAATTAAAATGTCTCTCGGTTACTTACTTTTGTCTTTGAACAACCCTCTGAAACTCTATGTGAAATGACTTCAATGTAATAATTCCCTTACAGGCGAAATTTCTAGTTATTTGTAGTTCGTCATCCAAATTTCAGCCAATAGGGTCCTAAAGCCCTGTCCCAATTTTAGTGCCAAACGCTTAAGTTTAGGCCACAAACACATGTTTACTCAATTTTTTGATGTTTTCGGTTTGTTTAAATCCACAAAACATTTTTTATATTTTTTATTAAATTTTGTCACACTCCTTGGCTTAAACTCAAATTTTGGGTGTATTTTGTTTTCCGTGTCCCTTCCGAAATGTCATATAGGAACAACCCCAGTGAAAAAACTATAACCCCTGTAGTGTTTTTGTCGACTAAGCGAACGTCAAACATGATCAAAAGTGTCAAGGTTCATTTATGGACCCAATTTTCAAATTAAAGTTTAAATATGATACAGCCGTAATTTGAGCGGGAAAACATGCTAAAGTAGTTACAGTAACATGCTCTTTCGTGTTATTAAATAAAAACAAGATTTCATTCAACATTTTAGGATTCTATTCGGGCTACCAGAAGCTGAGATACAGCACCCCAAATTTGGGCATTTTGAATGGAAAAACAGCGTTTGGTTGCTAATTTATGTCACTGACTGTACCTCTCAAATACGTTTATTGCTATTGCTAAAACCAAAAACGAACAAGAAATCAGTTGATAATCAGTTAACCAAGAAAAATCTATGCATTAAACAATAAGCAATTTCGAAATAACTTAAATATGCTGCAAACAATTGACAACTGTGATTAGTTCAAGGGATAATTTTATCCTTGAGTTGAAAAAAACTGTGCTGCTTGGGATGGATCAGACAAAAGTGACCCGGAAATAGAACGAAGCGTTTTTTCCCCTATTCTCTTTCGCTCGTTTCTCGGCTTTATTAAAACGCTTGACGCGTGCCTTGCTTTGCGCGCTACGACACACATACTAGCAACGTTTTCTGCTGCACCGTGCTCTCTGCGCTCTCAGCATAGAGACAAATTTGCCCCGCCGACTTGCGCACAGGAAGATGTAAGATAGAGAGAGAAAGTTCCCAGTTGAACGGCAAGCGCATTTTTTGCTTTTCCATTTGATTCGGATAGGGCTAATCGGCCGAGTGTATCGTGAGTTTCTGGGAAGAATGTGCAAAGAATGAGGGAGAGAAATATACGATAGGAACGACGCTTGTCGCGCAACAGAGAGTGATCCGCTCTTTTACCGTTCACTCGGTTCAGTTCGCTCTTCTTTAGCGAGCCGCTGAGCCACTGAACCGTTCAACAGATCCGGTTCACTAAAATGATTGATTCGGATTCGTTCACTGAAATGAGCCGTTTTGTCCATCTCTAGTTTGAAATGCGCCTTCACCTAAGTTTCATCCGAGAACATCGTATTCTCTTGCTGTGTGAGCAAAATTTTGACACACTACCCCTCTTACTTGGTCGTCATTCTGAAAACTGGAGAGCAAAACGTGAAAACTCATCATAGCAACCAATTTACATACACTCTAGGGGCAAGACAACTCTAATAATGATTACCAGAATTAAGAGTGTAGGGAAATAATAATCCCAAAACCAGTTCGCCAGAAGTAACTTTTCAGTCAAGCATGTCATGCCAACATTTCAGAGAAAAATCGAGATTGTCAATCAATGAGGCTTGTAAAGAATAAATTTAATGTAACTGGCTCAGTTCTGTGTTCAACTTCGAAGGTTGACAATTTCGGCCTAAAAATGGAATAGACGCAACAAGTACAGCATGTATTCGAATAAGCTTTTTTCTGACTTCTGCACAATACGATCATATTGATATAAAGCGATTGCGGTTATTGCGTAAAAATAATGCAACTGTAGTTATACAAGTTATAATATAAAACATTTTGTAAATGTAGGGAACGTGCTAGAAATTCAAGATATAAATTAGTTTTACATCAATCGTGGTTCTTAGAAAATTACGATTTGCGTGTCAACGAATTATAATGAAAGATCAGAAGCTTGTCTACTTCTGAACTTCTTTACGGCATCCATATGTCTGGTCCAGCATACAATTGTAGGTTTCAAACTCATGTTCTGAACTTTACCGTGCAGCATTCATTCGATACATCCGTATCAACCTTTAGAGATGTCTATTAAAATTGCTATTGAAATTTTCCAACAAATTCTAAAGCGCCTGCAAACTAGCATGGTAGTAATGTTAAGTAACCTCATGTCTAGATTTAAATTGTGAAAAGGTACAGTTCCGCACTTTACGTGCCATTATTTTACTTATGGCTTAAACCTTCAGGATTCCTTGATCAAGGTACTACATCAAATCAGTGTCTGAAGAGTCATGACATACTCCATTAAAATATTATCGATTTTTGGTGAGTATTAGGAGCCTAATCTTTATTAGAGAATACAAATCCGAGTATTAGACAGTGTCTTGCCCCTAGCAAACACTCAACTTTCAGTTTTTTTTCATGGATTTTCAGCAGGAACACATCTATTTGAAGTCGATCATTTTTTTAGCGTTCCAGTCATTATTCTAACTATTGAAATTCTATTTACGTGCACCGACCCAGAACGTATGTGAGAATTTGAGAGTATTTCCAACTTGCTCTCCTGCTAGTTCCTGCAAGTGGAACATGGACGGGTTTAAAGCCACAAACATGTTCCAAGACGTGACATAAACCTTGTTATCATCATCAACGATATCTGGGATAAGCTTTTATCGGGAGAACCTCAGCGTGAGAAGCATGTTTTCTAATCACTTTACCAGGGTGGACCCTCTGACAAAAAAGGTGAACCAAATGGTGCCTAGAAATCCGTTCACTTGAATGCATTCATATGGTGTATGCTTCGAATAGATTATGGTCAACTTTCGATAGTTTGATGGATTTCAGATTCGCATGATTTCAAATATTGTGATAATGTTTGTGTATTTAACGAATTCAATGGTTATACAGTTAACTCTCCCTTACTCGATATTCCTTATCTCGATATCGAGTTAGAGAACCATAGTAAAAGATGGTTTTCATGGCGAACTCGATGGCCCCTTGGATCGCAGTTGGACTGGTTTTGTGTTCTGTAACTCGATACCTCCCTAACTGAAGGGACTATTTCAATATCGAGTTATGGAAAATTGACTGTACCTCTTTTACACATGCTAGAAAAATCTTCTCTTAGTACTGTAAGTGAATGATTCTTGTAATGACAATGTTCATGATCTACGCATAAAGAAACCAAGCAAAACAATGAGTCGAGATGAGGAAACGCAAAATTTCTACACAACAAAAAACATATCATGAAATGATCAATCACCAGGAAAAAGAAGCTACGAGAAGAAGCAAGGCTGTAAGAGTCTAGGGTCATTACCACACTACACAACACAATGAACTACTACAACTGAAACATCAACACTCAAATACAACACCAAAAACGCTGTCAGAGCTAATCCCTCGTCAGAATTGCGTTCGATCCGACCATTCTAGAAATTTGAAGATCGGATTGAACGACAAGTTTTCACACACATTAGTTGATCAACTATTTGAAAGAATAGTATTGAAAACGAGATTAACAGACAGACAGATAGAAAGACAGAAAAAGGAGTGAATTTTGACAAGTTTCGGGAAGTTGGGATTATGTGCAATGAGTTTTTAGATTTGTGATTTCTTCCATGAATTGGGGTCATGAAAGGACAGGATTTCAAAGATTTGAAATTGGAATGCAGGTAAAATGCTGTTGACGTGAATGCAGATTTAAGGTAAATTGCATTCTTTGATTTTCTTCAGAAAGCTGAACGGATTGGGTGTGGGCATTTCGCATTAAGACGTTTCGCCATAAGGACGTTTCACATGAGGCTTAATGAAAACTATATGCCTTCTTTAAAATTCTATCTGTTCTTGTACGAAACTGCTATATGTAAAACGTCCATTATGTCAAACGACCTCATGCGAAATAAGCCACCTCCAAAATTGATTGAAAACCCCACATCAATGAGATCAATCATTCTCTTCGATGAAGTGATCAATCTTTACGATGCGTAATCATCACAATCAGCTTTTCTGAACAGTGGATGGGAATCTTTGGAGGATTCTTCAACTGGGATTTGCTGCTTTGGTTTTGGGGGTTCTGATTCAAGCGTCAATTTCAGTCGGCTACTTACTTCCGGCGGATTTGGGTCCCGATTCGGTTTTGCCTTTGGCGGCTTTGCGCCCCGCCGAGGGTTCTTGTTTTTTCGACGCCGTCGTCGAGGTGGCACTAGCCGCCCGAGGTCGGTTCTGCGAGCCAATCTTTGGACCGAGTGTGAGCTTAGCGCGTGAAGGATGGGTCGTTGTGGTTGTGGTGGTGGAAGATGTAATGTTCGGGATGGAATTGTTATTGCTTCGATCCGGGGGTGGGAGGGGATGGGAGGTCTGATTGGGGGTCAAATGATTGTTGTTGGTATTATTATTGATGTTGTTGTTGATGGTGGTGGTGGTGGAATTGTTGTTCTGGATGTTGCTGTTGTTGTTGATGTTGTTGTTGATATTGTTGTTGTTGGTCGCCACGGGAGGTGGTCTACTGGGGGGAGCGGAATGCACTCTTGTATGGCCACTATGGGGCTGAGTAATGCTCTTAGAGCGGGAATGAGTGGTGGTTGTGGAAAGGGTTGCTAGAAAAAATGGTAAGTAATCCGAAAAAAGAATAGAAAACAAATTAATATGAAATGTTTCTATCTAGGCTAAAAGGAAATGGAGCAGAGCGGAAAACGAGAGGGAAAGAGAGTGAGTGGATTGCTTTTGAACAGTGACGAAACGGAATAAAATAAGGGTATGTAAGAGGAACAATTTTCTTGTGTATGATTATGGAAAATGACTCGAAATATGTGTATGAATACCATGATCCGATGTGAGGAATTTTAAGTTCCCTAAGCTAATGTGATTGGTTCAATCATTTTGATTTATATTCGTATGAACTGTGGCCACATCCTTCCAAGTTTCGTGGCTCATGGACAACGGCTCTGCAGCTCTTAGGAGATCATCTCATTTTTGTTTTTCTCTTGAATAATCCCTTTGTGTTTATTGACATAATGCATACCTTAACATGAAATTTGATCATTTCATTATCTAAAACTGAATTTCCTTAGCCGAGTGGTTAAAGTCCTCGGCTACAAAGCAAAGGCATGATGAAGATGTCCGGGTTTGATTCCCGGTCGGTTCAGGATCTTTTCGTAATGGAAATTTCCTAGACTTCCCTGGGCATAGAATGTCATCGTACCTGCCACACGATGTGAAAATGACAACTTTGGCAAAGAAAGCTCTCAGTTAATAACTGTGGAAGTGCTCATAAGAACACTGAGCTGAGAAGCAGGCTCTTTCCCAGTGAGGACGTAATGCCAAGTAGTAGAAAAATAATTATGTAAATATATGTTATAATATTTCATGGAATTATTTATACATACTGATAATTAAACCAATTGCTCCATCTGCAATAACATTCCATATCTAAATCTATGAGACTATCAGATTATCTAACTACTCAACCCAAACACAGCCATTGCACGAGGTCCTAAATCTTTCTATTCTAAACAACCTACAACATATTCCTATACACATGTGATGCAATACCCACTACCCTTGATTACCATCCACATTCCTAACAGGGAAAAATTGTACAGAAAACAAAACAACTATAGGATATTAAAAGCCAAGTTCTTCCACCCCTGTCCCCACTGGGCTAGACTTTTATCGTCACTATCGTTTTCGTAAGTCAAGTACCTGGAAGTGTGAAAGCTGCTAATGGTAGGTACGATAACCATTGTCTCATATATATAGACATACACATACCTTTCCACTAACCAAACAATAGCTATGGTGGTGAAAAATGGTGGAGTGTTTCCACCTACAATGGTTGTGGAAAAAAATGAAAAATGACAAAAAAAAAGTCTGGGATGTTCTAGGAAGGATTGCGAGAAATGAGATCCTAGCAATGTGAATTTTAAATATGAAATGGAAGAGATGGGAATACCGAGGAGAAAAATAAGATGATTCAAATGAAAGCTTTGAAGCTATTTCTGATCTCGGTTTGCCGGCTCTATGAGCGTGAGGTTTGCCACTTAAAGACTTTGGTGGTGGTAGATTAAATATGGAACGGGATAGAGAATTATTATTTTCATTAAGAAGAAAGGAGATCAATGTCACGCTATGTTTAAGTTACCATTTATGTAGATAGCGTAATTTTCTTTACGTTTAAAATTTCTCACCTCTCGTTTGATAGCCTGTGCTATATGGACTTTCCTAGTCAAACAAAGCTTTACTGAAGTTGTCCAAAACAATGGTCACGTTTTCAGCCTGAGCGACATTTTTGCTCATTATATTTGTGTTTTACAACCGCAAATTGGAATGTAGTTTCGATTTCAATGGATTATTTCTACTCCTGGAATTTTGTACAATAAATGTCAAATGCATTTCAATACAACATTTTATAATGCGTCACGGAAACGCAATCATCCATCTAAGTTAACGAAATATTGCAGACAGTTGTACGGAGCTTCTGCAAGAACTCCATAGTAATAACGTATATCTACAAACGTTACCAGTTTGTTTTATACATGTTTTTCTTTTATTTTTTCATTTTAAAACAAACCCTTAACCATAAGTTTCTTTTTTGCAGAGATCTTCACAGAGCTCTCCAATGAAGCCTACATAAAAGTCCCAGAAGTTTTTACTGAGCACTCTACATAGATGTGCACATAAGCCTCCCAAGAAAGGGTCCAGAAAAATCTAAATAGATGTGTCAACAAAAGTCCTGTTACCCAAGGAAATGGAGGATGATGAAGGACTATGACGATTATCCGATGAATTCAACTTTCCAACTAGCTTTACGTTATGACTCTGCCAAACTTTTACCGCTTTGGAATACTCAAAATCAACGCTTGTTCACACTCAATCTGTTCGGTAAAAATAACTGGGTTTTTCGAACTACCGAAAAAGTCAGTAAACTAAAAAAAATGTCAGAAATCGAAAAACAGAAATTTTTTACTGAAATTTTGCAGAGAGCTTTTTTTTTATATCATACATCGATAAAAAATAAAACATATTGAAATTTGCATTTCAATTACGCGTGGCGACAGTTTTCATTTTACTGACTTTTTCGGTAGTCCAAAAACCCAGTAAAATTTTACCGACCCCAGTAATTTAATCTAAGTGTGTTGATCTTATGGCCTACTATTTCACTAGTGCATCCATTTAAATACGAAGTTTATTGATCTAATTCTGAGAATGCTTTTTACTCCTAGTTGTTCCTTAGATAAAAAATTATGCTCGTAGATTTGAATTCAGTCATGAACAGCCCAGATTATTCGAAAATTTTAATTTCATCCAGCTTTACTTTGTGAATTTCAGAGGGGGAGGGGGCTTGCCTTGTCCTACGAACTCCGTAAGACGCAAAATTGATTTTACTCAATGGCAAAACTTTAAACGCCAGTTCATGTTTTGCTCTGACAATGGCGCCATTCTTAAATACAAATAATTTTTCGTAAAAATGTCCTCAATCTTTGTGTTTGCGCGTGAATTTTTGTAACTCGAGTAGTCACGCGTTGTACAAAGTGAATAGGTAGATTAACGAAGAGTGTGATGTCAAAAATACTTTATCAAACCGTCAAACTTGGATCCTTTTGATTAAAAACAACAGAAACTGATTAGTGGTAAGTATTTTTTTTTCATTACTCAGGTAACCGATAAGCATTTAAATAAGCCGCGTAACAGACTGCTTTCAGCAATTGAATTGCTTGAAGCCATATTAAAGCAGTTTGATTGCTTAGCAGCCTTGCATAATAAAAATCATTGCTGTTAAAAAGCATAACCATTGCATTGATTGTTCTCGATTCGTAGCAATTGAAATGCTTTTCTGTTAATGTACAAATGCAAAAATGAAGGAGTGCAGATAACATGTTAAGTTTGGAAACCACATTGTTTCTCGCCCTCTCCTTTGCTCCGTGGTGGATTGGTATAGGTAGCAAGTAGCGAAAGCGAGATTTTAAATAGCGCTCGCTCTCTCAGGAAATCTTATACGATACTATCAACGTATGAGGGAAAACTAAACTTGTTCTCTCACATAAAGCATAGCATTGATGACCGTACAATTCGTAGTTGCTACTTCGTGATTGACCAGAACAATCGTAGTTGCACAAGAAACCAACAGATGTAGCTTGGGAGTAGCTTTCCATCTTAAATGTACACTTTCGAGAACCCCAAACATTATAAAGTCAATAACGGCGCCGGCCACGTCCTTATGGTCATCGAGGAAAGGAAGGATAATGAGTGTGACATCCATGTTACTAGAGACCGAGATCACCTCTGCATCTCCATGGTTGTCACGGGAAGGCATTTGTTAGTGGGGAGGGTTTAAAAGCTACATAATTAGGATTCACCGTGGTAAGTAATGCGATTCATGCAGCCTAAGTTCAAAAAATTACACATAAACACTAAAGACAACGTGCACCTATTGCAAGTTGACACCTTTAGTGACGAACCATTCATATTATGTGGATGTATTTATACATTACATTACAGTGACATTTTATCGTTGTCATTACAAAAATATATGTTTTTAAGACACCGTCACATCAATGGCAGTGGACCATTGAAGGAAGCACCATACTAGACAACGGACCAGCATGCAACAACCAGTGGCACAGTTGAAAATCTTTCCTGGCAAAAAGTTTTTCTGATCGAAGTGGGGATCGAACCCACACCCTTTGACTCGATGCGATTAAATGCTGAATACCACTAATATCGCCGCCACGGAGCCTACAATATGTTTCATAAGAATCAAACATTAAAGATAAAAGCATGCTCACCAAATAAATTATCCATCCGTGACTGAGTAGCCATACCCGATACACAAAAAAAAATTCACTCCAGCGACGCGAAAACTGAACTCGAACTCGAAGCCACTTATTTCCGGACGTGAATCTTCCAAATTCGTGTCACAAACGCTGCCTTAATTCACTAAAACAAAGATCATAATCAACAGAAAAAAAACACGGGCGTATCTACGCGCGGGTTACTACGATCTATTCTCATACTTGTTCTCTCACATAAAAAACAGAAAGCTTCCAGCAATCACACCTGTTGCTATTTATTTGCTAAGGGATGTATTTTAAGAAAAAACATATTGCCAGGAGGAGAAGCCACTTGACTACTGCATTCTTTTCAATTTTATCTTATCAGCGGGAATTAGGATTGCATTATCACATCTTACATATTCTGCTCGTAAATAGAACGCGACAGAAATGAATTTGCACGAAAAAACTTACTTCAAGTCGGGCACAAAATCGCTAATCGGCACTAACCCAGCTGTAGCCTGTCCTGCAAAGCGAAGCATCGGTATCGGATTCCTTGCTCAACAATCATCTGATCATCATTTCAAGCCCCGCAACCTTTAGAATATGACCAAAAACTGAGGAACTTTTAACAATCCAGACAGCAGCGGCGAGACGAGAGAAACGGATGTAAATAATTTTGTTTTGTTTTGTTCTTCTCACAGGCGCACACTGGGGCAGAATCGAAAAAAACGCGGAAACAACATGTAGTTCTTCGGAATGGAGATATTGACGTTTGGTTCTTCTTCTTCTTGGCATTTACGTCCTCACTGGGACAGAGCCTGCTTCTCAGCGTAGTGTTCTCATGAGCACTTCCACAGTTATTAACTGAGAGCTTTCTTTGCCAATGATGCCATTTTCGCATTCGTATATGTGTGGCAAGTACGATGATACTCTATGCCCAGGGAAGTCAAGGAAATTTACATTTCGAAAAGATCCTGGACCGACCGAAAATCGGACCCAGACACCTTCAGCATGGCTTTGCTTTGTAGCAGAGGGACTCTAACCACTCGGCTGAGGAAGGCCCCATATAGACCATATAGACGTTTGGTGTCTTCAGCGAAAATGATCCTTTCAGTGAGGGCGATATTTTGAGATAAAGTCATATTTTTTAGTGTAATTCGCATAAATGACTCAAATGTCATTTCGGTCAAATGGCAGTTTAGATTAGAGTTACATATTTCTCAGGGGCACAGAAATGTACTGACGAGCCTCCAACCAATCCGTCTCTCAGCTCATAGGAATCCTAGTGTGCTGCGCTAGAAGGAGGCTCACGAAAATTCTAAAAGCGCGCGCTAGGTGATGTGCTCTCGGGGAGACTCGTCTCATGCGCTGCTCGGCGCTACGGCGCATCATCGGTATCCAAGTTGTGAAACAACTGCTTAGTAACGAAGAGCCTCTACAACTATTTTCGCCTCATTATGCAGGTGTCTAGATGGTCTACATGATATGGTCGAAGACTCGCGATCCAAGAGTTACAATTTCAGTTCTCATTATAAACTTTTGTAATCACTTCAATTATTGCGCTGAATTTTAAACAGCACATGTGACGGAGCGCATGAGACCGCAGTGAGACACATCTCAAGAAAAATGAGGCTTAGTTTAGATAGTTTAGATCTGAGAGAGACTCGCGAAGAGGAAAAATATCAACGTCATATGCAGCCCAGTTTCCCCTCTCACGAAACGTCAAATGCAGCCCACCGTTTTTATGGCTAAAAAAGTGAAAAGTATTGTGTTCAAAGTAAACTGTTATTAAAAACCTCAGTCGGCGGAGCAGTTTTTTCCAAAGTTGCTGATAAATTTAAGCAGAAGATTAATTATTTCTAATGTCTGCTACGTTTGCTGGCATGAAATTTCACTCAAATGGCTATTTATGATTCGAAGTGATGCAAACTTAATCATTTTTTGCTGAGAGGTTCATGTGAGGATTTGAACAGCATGCGCATAATTGTTATGCGCATGCGCATAATTGGTGGAATAAGAAAAAAAACTCAGCAATTACAGAAAAAGAAGACCGTCTTCGCGAGTCTCGTCTCAGGTTTAGATTAGAGTTACTGTGCACGTGCTATAGCCTTAGGTGCAGGAGCCTCATTGCTTGTAAGCGCACGGGAGCGCTGTACATCGTGAGACCTTTTTTGGTGCGCCTCATTTTTCTTGAGATGTGTCTCACTGCGGTCTCATGCGCTCCGTCACATGTGCTGTTTAAAATTCAGCGCAATAATTGAAGTGATTACAAAAGTTTTCAACGAGGATCGAAATTGTAACTTTTGAATCGCGATTCTTCGATCATATCATGTAGGCCATCTAGACACCTGCATAATGAGGCGAAAATAGCTGTAGAGGCTCTTCGTTACTAAGCAGTTGTTTAACAACTTGGATACCGATGGCGAGCCATAGCGCCGAGCAGCGCATGTGACGAGTCTCCCCGAGAGCACATCACCTAGCGTGCGCTTTTAGAATTTTCGTGAGCCTCCACCTAGCGCAGCACACTAGGATTCCGATGAGCTGAGAGACGATTTGGTTCGAGGCTCGTCAGTACATTTATGTGCTCCTGAGAAATATGTAACTCTAGTTTAGATGTATGGTTTCTTCGGCAAAGTTGATAGTTATTTTAAGCTGAAAATAATTGCTAAAGACGTCAAATTTAAAAGGCCTACTATTTTAGAAATACAGATTATTTTCTAACAAATTGTGCTAAAAACCGAAAAAGGTAACCTTGTATTTTTTTCATTTAAAATACCATGTACCGCATATGACTATGTCATTTATTGACACAGGGCAGGTCTGGTGAAAATTTGATGGTTAAATTAAAATTATGTTTAATTTTTTTAGGAAATTTTTCTGTTCGGAAAGCATTTAATTCCTTGACGTGGAGACGCATATGCGCATATACGGGGTAACATTGATAGGTATAACCCTTCTCCCAAAAAGTTCTAATCATCATTTATTGATCGTGCATTTTCAAAGCATGAATGGTCCGTCGCTTTCTTACATTCATGAGTTAATATAGATTAAGATTTTTGCGAAAATTGCGTTTAGTTCGTGCATAAATGTGTCAACATTTTTATCAATGGTTTTTCATCATTATGGATGACACTACCGAAGATACATGTCTCACATGAGTTCTGCAAACAGTATGAATAAGGAAAATGCGATTGTTACTAAAAATGGCATTGCCGAAACCGATTCCGTTCTTCAATCTTCCATAAGTTTATTCAATTAAGCAACTTAAACAAACTTCTATCAAGAATGTAGAATTTTCTTATAAAAAATGCCTACCTTTAGGCGTATGTCGCATTTCAAAGTGTTTTTTGTTTTTGAAATATCTCAAAAAGTATATGACATTTTCAAGATTATCGAACGTTGTTTACATGGGTGATCAATGTTACCCCCTATCAGCTTAGTCAAAAAATCACTTAAAACATTTACATAAACATATTCAAATCTTTCTAAAACCAAAATACAGTATATATCCACGAGCGGTGTTTGCATTTTCAGATGAAAAATTTAAGAAGTATCCTAAAAACTGATCAATGTTACCCCGGATTACGATAACGTATGTAGGAGAGGCAAACGATAAAATCACGTGAAGTACCATCTTCAGGAGCAGTACCAACCAAGGGAGGTAATCACAGCTCTATACTGCTACCCCAACGTGTCGCTGATTCTAAAATGTAAACAACCACACAAAACAACGACCAAACAAAGGTGAAGGCGTAATCAATTTTCTCGAAAATACCCATTTTGAGAATGCAGCCGAATTTACTGTTAAAATTGTCACTGCAGTAGCGCGTAGCAAATTACTGCTTGCAAATAATATTTTTCAAACACATTGATTATATGTAGTTTTACGAATAATTATTTTCACTTTTTCGCGTTAAGCCTTAAAACTGGTTCTGGACTTAGGTTGACGGCTTTTCAATTTTACTCCCATTTGACAGTCGCCCTCCACCCTTGCTAAGTCCCTAACGGGACTTTACCTTTTTCGCGACCTTAACGATCTGTCCCGTCGTTCAATTGAAAATGCTCAATTTGTCCCGTAATATCGGAAACAAAGAACCAACGTATGAAAATCACGGTTGCGAAATAATTTTGAAAGATTTATGACTTTTCTATCTGTTTGTCAGTAGCTTTCCTTTCGTCATTCGGAATCAATATGGAGTATACTTAGACAACATACATATTATGTAAAACTTTTGTGTCATCCAGTAAGAAATCATTTTCCATTCCTGGAATCGAATCCATAATAAAGACAAAACTTTCTCTTAGGATAGAGCTTTATTTGCAGACTAGGAAAAAAAAGTTTTATATTCAAAATTTCAATATTTTCAGTCTTGTGACAAATTTTTCTTTGGATTGGAAATTCCAAAATCGCTTTAAATAATAAAATATCTAGTCAATTTTTTTGAAATGATCTACAAGATTGACGATTTGAATGAATGAACTTCAGAGAACACCAAATGTTAGGAAGATTATAAATAAAAATTAAAACAGTGGGCAGCCATGATAAAAGACAAAAAAAAGCATTTTTTTACTAACTCGCGGTTTTTAGTGTTGTCCAGAATGTCTATGAAAAGGTTAACATTAAATGCAAACATGTACATATAATTTAATGTCTCTCACCACCTTTCTTATCACTCGACTTGGTGTATTTTCGGCAGCTTTGTTTTCTTCGTCAATGGTGGTTTTTTTAAGATTTGCGATTTAGACTAAAAATTTGCGTCCATACTTTAAGCATATGAGCGTACATTACTGTCAAACTTTAAAAGATTTGGCCAGGAAAAAACTTCGATGACGAAGCTAACAAATCTACCGAAAATACATACTTTCCCATACTTCTCGTTATACAATTTGAGATAAGTTATTCAAATAAATGTATAATATAAGAAATGAAGCTGAAAAGTTAAAACACAAAAGCAACGTGAGAACATTTGTTGAAAAAACATTGTTGAGAAAAAAAACATGTTATTTCTTAATAAAAACAGTTTTGTTTATATGAACCATCTTCAACATAAGACAATAATGATTTACAAGATTGCGAATGAAATTGACGAAGTTTGTATACATCTTCAAGAGTTCCATAAATTATATAGATATGGATTTTTTGTTTTGCCTAGGAATCGCTGAACAATACTGTGAACATTTTTTTATAAGTGTTATGGATTCCCTAAATAAACGAATTGCAGTAAAGAATTAAAAACTATGTTACAGAATTGCCTTTTTCTAGTCGTGTATCGAGGTTTCGATTTTTAATATAACGTAAAAAGTGAATGACTTGTAACAGTTAGAGTAGCTAGCTTCATAGCGTAAACAAAACTCAAATCTAAATCGCATTTTTACATATTTTTATATCTGTGGTGATCATCAAAATTTAACGGTATCGTTATGTGACACCCCTACATAGTAAACCTTTTTGATGACAATCTAGCAGTTTTGTCATAAAAATGCAAATTTTCAAAATTTTCAAGCTGCGCTTCGTGTAGTGTTAGAAAACAACATTATTCAATATTAGCTCCTCCTAAGGAACCGATGAATTCTACGTTCCCCTAATACTGATCATTGAAAGAGACGGGGTGCGCAACACAAATTTCAAACCAAAATATTAAAATTGAATAAACAAAAAGCTTCTAGATTGAGTTTGATCTTCCAGCAATTACTTGATTCACATGCTTCGTTGGAATTGGAATGGCTGGCAAATAATTACAGTAAGTAACCTACACTCCCATGCAAAAGTTTGAGTTCATCCCCATAAAACATACACAAGTGTTTTATCCATAACTCTGTGATTGCACGTCCAATTGAAACTCCCTATGGCGCATCCGAAAGGCTTCTTTTTTCATATGAATTTCATTTTTTCATCGATTTTGAATAGTTTCCATTTTTTCGCCAAAATTTCGTGGGTGCTCTTTAAAGAATATAAGATTAAGATTCTAATGACACGTTGATTTAAAATTTTGGTCGATCAGTTTGCTAACAGTGTGTTTTTGAAAAATATTGTGATATTGACAAAACACTGTTGTATGTTTGTTAGAGGGTGAACCCAAACTTTACCACAGGAGTGTATATTGAAAAAAAATCTCATTGAACATAGACAGTATCTTTATGTGACCAAAAAAAGCAGCAATCATCCAAAGTCTTCATTATAAATAAAATCTAATTTCTGAAGCATTTGTGCTCTCATTATGAATTAGTTTCCAAATCAATATTGTACACCGTTATCACACTTAAAAATTTATACGAATGAAAATGATGAAAGTTAACTAAAATCAGGATGAAAATGTGCTGCCAATGCTGATAGTGGAATGGAACTGAAAACGTGGGAAATTATGGGAAAAGGAGGGCAAGTGTACAGTACAAAACATTAAACAGTGTTTTCATCACGTTACAATTGATCCATGCAGTAGTGTACGTTGGCCCAGAACTGCATGCTTTCTAAATACGGAAGTGGAGGGCTTTCGTTTGTAGTTTTCCCCTTTTTCGAATTGCATAAGGTTCGTTGGACAAAGGAATTATGCTACTCTTCAGAGACAGAGTGTGTGATGTTTTTTTTTCGGGTTTTCTCTTTCGTTTGTTTGTGTGTGTTGTGTGTTTGTGGGATATTTGTTCGCCGTCTTGCATTCTGCTTATGGTGACAAACGAGCTTTTGTTCCCCGGAAGTAACTCCAGGAAAGTGTTTCAAATAGGAAAGAACAAATAAAACGGAAACAATCAACGCGTAATAATGAGTGAAAACGAAAAAGTATAAACAACTCTCTAGCAGAATGAAAGAGACCCGCTTTCGGAGAATAACCTACAAAGGGGGATATAAAACAATCTACCAGGGTGGGATTAAGGGGTCGCTCTAAGAGTCCAAAAGTAGACTACGAGAATACACTGAGGGAGATAGTTCTAGATCAAGAAGACTCGGAAAACCGTTACTTACTTGGTCTGGGTCGGCGCTCTGGAGGTTGAGACGGAGTTGTGGCCGTCGTAGGGGTCTTCTTGTTGTGCGCTTTGGCCGCCGAGGCAGCCGTTGAGGCAGTGGCAGTGCTACCGGAGCGAATCTGACGCTTCGGTGAACCTCCTCCGACGCTGGCAACGCTGTGGTCGGTCGCTACTGCTGGTCCCACCGATTGTGATCGACCTAAAATGCATAAGAAAGAAACCATGAGTCAAATGGTTGAAGATAATCGTAAAGTTAGCTTACCCTTACTAGACATTTTCTTGGGGCTGCTCTTCTGGGGACTTCCCTTTTGGGGGCTGCCATGACGCGACAGACCCGTTTTCTGTGGACTTCCTCGCTGAGGGCTATCTCCCTTGGATCGGGGAATTGCCGGCATCAGTTTTTCCCGAGTGGGTGAAGGTAGCAGGGCGCCTTCTTCCACATCGGGACCCGTAGTGCGCTCCAAATGGTGACGGATGTTGTCCTTTCGGCTACGTGAGAACGCCAATCCATCCGGGAGGGCTTTTCCTATTTCGACTGGTCGGGCACTTCCGGGAATCTTGCCACGGCCGGGAGCGTACGGTTTCGTTGGAGAGCTCTTCTTGTTGTTTTCTTTTTCTTTCTCCTCTTTGGTGATCGGTCTATAGACAATTGTATACAAGAAGAAAACGTTCGTTACATGTTTGTATGTGTTCTTTGAATGTCTGAGTCAATCAAAGTTCGAGATGTATTTGTACTGCAAAATGAGCATTCTGAATGAACCAGGGTAGACAATCGTCACCGTCAAATGGAAAAATTCGTCGACGAAACTAAAAAAAAGAATCGTCATCGTCACTCAACCAGCGTTGGATGACGATTTGCTGTAGTGGTCCGACACAAAGGCTCGGCGTCATGACGAACAAATAAGCCTCCTTTGTTATGATCGAATCTTCGTTCGGAAGCTCTGAGCCGAGTAAAAATATGAACCGTAGCGTCGATAGGTTATGAGCCTTTTTTGAAAAAATAAAACAAAAACAAAAAAACGGGATGTGTCCGGAATTGAACAAACGATTTCTGAATCGTCAACGTCACGCGTTTACCAACAGAGCTATTGTTGAAGCTTTAGGATAACGGGTTAAATTGCCAATACAAGCATTTCTGGGATGGCATTCGCCGGTTTGTGAATAGCAAGCAAATATGCAATAAACGCCTCCTTCGTTTGAGAAAGGGGAGCGAACGGAATGAAGACAAAGCTGTTCGTTGACGATTTTGGATTGGCGTTCGTCGTGCAGTCTTTCGTCGGGGACGAGACGACTACCTGCCTGAGTTATTATACTGGATGACGATGTTTTTTTTTATTTCGTCATCGCACTGTGACGAATCTGACGATGAATCTATGACAAAAGGTCGAAAGACAAAAGGCCGAAAAGACAGAAGGTCGAAAGACAAAAGATCGAAAGGACAAAAGGTCGAAGAACAAAAAAGAAGGGACAAAAGGTCGAAAATCTTTTTCCAAAGAAGGAAAAATTTCCCACCAAGCAAATCATTTTCGACCTTTTGTCCTTTCGACTTTTTGTCTTTCGACCTTTTGTCCTTTCGACGTTTTGTCTTTCGACCTTTTGTCCATAAACCGCAACTCCATGGGAGTAACCAGGTTTTTCATCAGGGTGGGGGTAAATGGCCACAAAAGTACCGTAATTTCAGGAAAATAAGTACGACGGTGCACGACAGCTCTATTGACTTAGGGTACATTCAAATATTACGTAACGCAAAATTTTCCAATTTTAGACTCCTCCCTCCCCCACGTATCAGCTTTTGTATGGAAAATTTTCAATTTTTGTGTGGACCGTAACACTACGTAATACCCCCTCTCTCTACCTGTTGGGTTGCATAGTATTTGAACGATCGCTTATATAGCCTAAGTAATTTTACTGTTGTAAGGTTTTGACGTTCACATGTACACAATGCACAAATTGAAAGAAGGGACGAATTAACTTCGGGTTAAAGTCTCTCTCAAACAGCAACAACAACAAATTGAAATTGAAACTGCGAAAAGAAACCACGTGCTCCCATGGAGATTGAACCCACGACTACCTATTCGCTAGATGAGCGCTTCAACCTACAAGCTGCAGAGCCTCTTGAGAGACCCCGATTAAACCTCCTTCGAGTGTACGTGTTCGTTGTGTACAGGTCAACTTCAAAACCTTACAACAGAAAAATTCCTTAGGCTGGAATAGCTTCGAACTTCTAATAAATAGATGAGTTTTCAACGAAAATTGTTGTAGAATACAATTTTTTCATTCATGTAATCGCACAAAGGATCTGACCCGGTGTAATATGTCGATTATTTTTATTTTCCGTGTGTGACTTACCCATATTTTAGTTGTTTTAACCGGTTTTTTTTTTTAATTTCTTTATTAGTATCATTCCAAACATTACATTCATTTCTTATATCTAGGTGTTCTGTGTTATTAGACAACACTATCATCCTAATTTGGTAAAACAAATTTAAGATTTTATTAACATTTTGTTAACAACATATAACATTTCATTTGCCGTAGCAGTTCAGATTTTTTACAGGTGAGTTGATTTAACCTGCTTATAAGAGAAAAAAATAACGTTTTTAGTTTACTTAACCTAACTTAACCTAAACATATAGCGCATTAATCGTGGCAATAGAAGATTGTAACGATTTTTGCCTGAAATTATTAATTATTTTATTTGACATTTGTTCCAATGTTTCAACATTGGATATTCTATGTAACTCATTGGTACTATACCAGGGAGGAAGTCTCAGAATCATTTTCAAAATTTTATTTTGAATTCTCTGCAGAGCTTCCTTCCTGGTATTACAACAGCTAGTCCATATTGGTACAGCATACAGCATGGCTGGCCTGAAAATTTGTTTGAATATCAAAAGCTTGTTCTTAAGACAAAGTTTTGATTTTCTATTAATAAGGGGATAAAGACATTTTACATATTTATTACATTTGGCTTGAATGCCCTCAATGTGATTTTTGAAAGTTAAATTCTTATCAAGCATGAGCCCTAGATACTTAACTTCATCTGACCAATTTATTGGAATCCCTCTCATCGTGACAACATGTCTACTTGAAGGTTTCAAATAAAGAGCTTTTGGTTTATGTGGGAATATTATTAGTTGAGTTTTGGAAGCATTAGGAGAAATCTTCCATTTATGCAAGTATGAAGAAAAAATATCCAAACTTTTTTGCAATCGACTACAGATGACACGCAGGCTACGTCCTTTGGCGGAGATGCCTGTGTCATCCGCAAACAAAGATTTTTGACATCCCTGAGGTAGCTCAGGTAAGTCAGATGTGAAAATATTGTATAATATTGGTCCCAAAATGCTGCCTTGAGGAACACCAGCTCTTACAGGAAGTCTTTCAGATCTGGAGTTCTGATAATTAACCTGAAGTGTACGATTTGACAGATAACTTTGAATTATTCTAACTATGTATGTTGGAAAATTAAAGTTTTTTAATTTTACAATCAAACCTTCATGCCAAACACTGTCGAATGCTTTTTCTATGTCTAGAAGAGCAAGACCAGTAGAATAGCCTTCAGATTTGTTGGAACGGATCAAATTTGTTACACGTAAAAGTTGATGAGTGGTCGAATGTCCATGGCGGAATCCGAACTGTTCATTGGCAAAAATTGAATTTTCGTTGATGTGGGCCATCATTCTGTTCAAAATAACCTTTTCAAAAAGTTTACTGATGGAGGAAAGCAAACTGATTGGACGATAGCTAGAAGCTTCTGCAGGATTTTTGTCTGGTTTTAAAATTTGAACAACCTAAGCATTTTTCCATTTGTCAGGAAAATATGCTAATTGAAAACATTTGTTAAATATATCAACTAGAAACGATAAGCTACTTTCTGGAAGTTTCTTGATGAGGATGTAGAAAATTCCATCATCGCCAGGAGCTTTCATGTTTTTGATTTTTTTAATAATAGTTCTCACTTCTTCCAAATCAGTCTCCCAGGCATTTTCGAAAACGTTCTCTTGATTGAGAATATTTTCGAACTCCTGAGTAACTTCATTTTCAATTGGACTAGTAAGTCCTAAATTAAAATTGTGCGCACTTTCAAACTGCATAGCAAGTTTTTGAGCTTTTTCGCAATTAGTTAGTTATAATTTGTTTTCCTCTTTCAATGCCGGTATTGGCTTCTGAGGCGAGTGCGTTGAAATTGCCTTCTCCTCAGGTTTTTAAGACGGATCAAGAGTTTAAGATCATCGTCTATAATCACGGATTCAAATTTTACTTCACATTTTGGAATTGCAATGCTTCTGGCTTCAACAATGGAATTTGTTAAAGTTTCAAGAGCATTGTCAATATCAAGATTAGTTTCTAAAGAAATGTTAACATCAAGATTAGAGTCAACATACGTTTCATATATATTCCAGTCGGCTCGTAAATAATTGAAAGTGGAGCTGATAGGATTTAGAATCGCTTCTTGGATATTTGAAATGTAACAGGGACATGATCAGAATCAAAATCAGCATGAGTAACTAATTGGCTACGAAGATGACTAGAGTCGGTTAAGACCAAGTCAATCGTAGATGGATTTCTAGAAGAGGAAAAACATGTAGGGCTATCAGGGTATTGAATTGAGAAATATCCTGAAGAGCACTCATCAAATAAAATTCTGCCGTTGGAATTACTTTGAGAATTATTCCATGACCGATGTTTGGCATTAATTTTCGCAAGTCAGTTTGGAACAAATTAACTTGCTGTCCAGAGCATTGAAAAGGCAAATAGGCAGCTATGAAAGTATATTTACCAAACTGTGTTTCAACAGAAACACCTAAAGTTTCAAAAACTTTACTTTCAAATGATGAAAACAGTTGATGTTTTATACGCCTATGAATGATGATTGCAACTCCCTTACATGCCCCATCAAGTCGATTATTAGGATAAACAAAAAAGCTAGGATCTCTTTTGAGTTTAGATCCAGGTTTTAAATACGTTTCGGTAATAACTGCTATATGCACGTTATTAACCGTAAGAAAATTAAACAGCTCGTCCTCTTTACCATTCAGAGAACGAGCATTCCAATTTAAAATATTTAAATTATTATTTGGATCCATTAGAAAAACGTAATCCAATAACAATTTGATTTGTAAATTTTACACCTACTTGGACTGCATCAGTCATAGTGGTGGCTTTGAACATTGCATCAATCATTAGATTCAATTGTTCAGTTAGAAAATTAAAATCAGAGGCAGACATGTCATGTGATTTCCCATTAGAATTTCCGGTAGACGAAGAAGCGGAATTACCTGTGGCGGTAGGGTTTTTTCCATTTGATTTGAAACAAGTAGAATGGGTACCCATGGATCGAACAGGGGAGGAGTTCAAATTTTCTGCTATGATATCGGCAAAGGATTTACCGTGGGTAGATACATTCGAAATTGAAAGATTCGAACGGCTACCCGACGGATTAAAATTAGTTTGTGAATGAGCATGATTATGATCTTCCTGATGGGTATGATTCATGATCAAGCGATCGTTAACTGAAAAATGAGCATTGTTCGATACTCTACCAGGCAAATTGCGGAAACGACCGTTATCGTAACGGATATTATCTTTCATCTGCCTGGCACGTGCCTCAATGCCTCTTTTGCGTGATAGGCAATTCCAAAAGTTAGCTTTATGAGGGCCCTTGCAATTGGCGCATTCAAACTTTCTGGTATTTTCTTTCACAGGACAGACGTCCTTAGCGTGAGAAGAACCTCCGCAAATCATGCATTTAGCATCCATGCGACAATTTTTTGTACCATGACCCCACTTTTGGCACCGACGGCCATCAGTGGAGTTCTGGTAATTTCCTCCAGGTTTCTGGAAATGTTCCCATGTCACACGGACATCGAACATAAGTTTTGCTTATTCTAAAGCTTTAATATTATTTAGTTCTTTATTGTTAAAGTGAACTAAATAATATTCTTGAGAAAGCCCTTTCCGAACAATGCCAGATTGGGTTCTCTTTTTCATAATGATTACTTGGACTGGGGAAAATCCAAGTAAATCATTTATTCCATTTTTGATCACTTCAGGTGACTTATAGTCACTTGAGAGACCTTTCAAGACGACTTTGAAAAAATGTTCAGTTTTGTCGTCATAAGTAAAAAATTTGTGCTTCTTCTCTTCAAGATGTCTGAGAAGAAGTTCGCGATCTTTAAGAGTTTCCGGCAAAACGCGACAGTCTCCTTTCTTTGCGATTTGGAAAGAAACCTTGATTCCCCTACTGGTGTTCAAGATCTCCTGCCTACATCCCCCAAATTCGGAACAACTGACCACGATAGGCGGCACTCTTTGCTTCCTCACTTGAATCAAAGAGCCTGGGCTAGAGGCTGCTTCGATTTGGTGTTCGGAAAATTTGTCTAGAGCATCGAACTGATTGCTCATTTCATCCTTGGAAGAAACTTCGCATTCCGGGGAAGCGTCCTTTCTTCCATTCTTGCCACATGTAGTGACAGTTTTAAAACCCACTTTTTTGGAAGGAAGTAGTGAATTCAGAGATTCACCCTTCCTTTTGTTAGTTGTTGATACTTTGTTTAGTTAATAAACGAGAAAGACGTGACCTTCGAGAGGTTTTTTCCCTAGACAGTGTCCAAGAAGGATTACAACCGCTAGCTTTCGCCAACGGGTCCAACGAAAAATCGAAGGCACGGGTCCAAACAAGGATCGTAAAGGGATCAATAGTAGAAAAAATAGTACTGAAAAGAACTGTTTTAGTAGCACTGAAAAGTACCGTTTTTAATTTTAGCACTGAAAAGTACTGTTTATGTAGCACTGAAAAGTACTGATTTATTGCTTTAGGTAGTTTTTAAGAAAACTTCCAAGAGCAGAGAGAATTCGTGTACGCACAGCACGAAGGTACGATGCGCACTGTTGTTTTAACCTGTGTTTTATGTCAACGTACGTTGTATTGTTGTATTAGTACTCGTTGGCAACAGAAACTATCACTGTGTTGTAATTAATTTTGTTTCGTTCGTTTTTTTCCATTAAATTTTATTTGTCTAATAAGTGCAGTTAATAAATCTGAACCTTTCCAGATAAATCTGTACTTGTGGCAACACTGGTCACCGCTGCAGTAAGTGCCTCAACGAGACAACCAGTTTCGTAGCAAGGAGGAGAGGAGAAACGTTAGGAGTAAAATATATGTTTGAAACTTGAATATTCTACCTTTTTCCCAATTAAATTCCATCTGAAATCCAAGTTAGTAATAGTAATCTACTTTAGGCCGCCCTGCCATTTCTAACACCAGTTAAACTTGCTGCCATCACAGTCGTAGTGACAGCTGGCTAAGGCGTAGGGGAAGATGGCCTAATACGCACTGATGGAGTAAAATGGCCCGACTCATTAGATCATTCCTAGAACGTTTAAATTTGTATACTTTGTCAAACGATGTTCACCCAAGAGTTTCTGCTACAACCCTGCGACATAAACTCAAAGATTTTCCTTTAATTTCCCGGTGAAATTCCACGATTTTTCACTTTTTTGCTTAAGTCGTATGATTTGCCGATGATATTATTATCGAATAAGCGTTTCCATGCCATAGAGTAAACGCATGGGGAAGCATGGTTGCTAACTCTTCAATCTTCATACTAAACGGCATTCTACCCCACCCATTTGATCATTTTGAACCACCCCCATTGTTCAACCATCTTTTCGACACGATTTAAAACCGTAAAATAACTAAAATTTGGGAATTGTTTTCAATATGGTAGCTAGCAAATGTTGTAAAGATACTGTTAAGACTTCGTGGATCTTTTTACCAGAAATCGACACAAATCCTTGAAGTGGCATTTTGGACCATTTGACCCTATGTTATAGAATAGTAAGGCGTCGATTTTAATCGATTTTGAAGATGATACGATTCTCTTTGGTGCAGGTATTCTTGCCAGATCCCTGAAGGGGATCTGCCAAAGCCCCAAGCTGCTGGTCTAGAGCCGACGACAACTTCCAGGGTGGGCATTCATTGCGTTGCTACTGATGTCCTTCGTAGCGCCTGATACTGAAGTTCTTGGTAATTGCTTCTTTTGATCGGCTGCAGCCACAACTCTACGAACATAGCAATAATGGAAGGGGGGATTCGACGGCTTACGCCTTTGTAGTTTATGATCTTCGTTCCACAAAGTATGGAGAGTGGTACTGTAGCGCATATTTCACTGAGTCGGGATTCGAGCGAGTAGACACCATGGGCTTAGCCAGGATTTTCATCAGGGGAGGGCGAGCGACATCAAACTCGTTTGTCGCTACGTTTACAAAACATGAGACTTTTAACCACTTTTAACCATGTATTTTTTGTAAGTGGTTAACTAGTTATACTAATCCAACGTATGATCCAGTAATAGTTTCAGAACTTCTGCAGGTTCGAGAAAAAAGTTATCGAGGTTTGAATATTTTTATTGCGGTAAAATAGGAAGCTGCCGGTAGGGGTTAAACAACTTCTTGACTTTTCACATTCATGCAAAGATTCCTGCATAAACTATTTCAACGATTTTTGTTTCTAATTATCCAACAATTATACAAAATATTCATAAAAAAATCATTACCAATTACTAAAGTGCTAATTTTTAGAAATCAATCTAAGATCTTTGCAAGAATAACTATCTAAATTCATATAACCGTTGCTTTTAGATATCCTCAGCAAATTTCACACCATGCTTGTCTCATTAGATTCTTTTTCATGAGGAATTCCTTAGGGTATTGTTCCAAAAAGTATCCAAGATTTTTTTTTTCTTATATCCCTTCACAATCATCACCAGTTCATCCAAAAATAAATTCAAAAATTTCATTAATAATAGCTGAAAGTAATCTTCCAAAACACCAATGGAAACTTACATACTTCCAGAAAGTCCATCAGCAGTTCAATCAGAGAATTCTACATAAACTTTCCCAAGAACACCAAGAACAATTCACGACGAGTTTTTAAAGGAATTTGTTTCAGAATTGCACAGAAAGAAAAATCCATGTAAACTTCAGCGTAAAATCATGCACATGAAGGGAATGCCAGATACGTCGCAAATTTACACGTCAAATCATGTAAAATTACAGTAGCATCATGTAAGTTTCCGCTTTATATCGTGTAATCTAGCATGGGATCTAACCGATTACGCAACAATTCGCATTAATTTACATGCTGTTGATGTAATATTATACGATGTGTCATGTAAATTTGCGACAAATCTGGCATTCCCTTTATGTGAATGATTTTACGTTGGGATTTACAAGGATTTTTCTTTCTGTGTGCCTAGAATTCCTGAAGTCCCATTTTGTGGAATTCAAAAATTTTCTTCTCTGGATCATTGAATTCTTTATGGAATCATCAAACATATATAACATGAATTTCTAGGAAAATCTCTGCATTATTTTTCAATAAATTTCTGCCGCAAATTATGATAAAATTTGAATATAAATTCTGAATGTAATCAAGAAAAAACACTTCGGATAAAAGAAATTTCTGAACAAACTCTCAACAAACTGCGATCTCCAAAAAATATCGAAATCAAAACATGAATAATATAGAACAAAATAAGTTTCTAAAATCCTAATAATAATTCATTGAGGCTCTTCTTAAGGATTCCTCAGTATTATTCAAATTAAAAAAATGTTAGAGAGTCTCTTTGAAAAACTTTTGGTATAATCGTTGTACAGCCCTTAGATACATTCCTATAATAACAGCTGCAGAACTTCTTAGATGTTTTCCTGATACCTGTGATACCTAATATTTTGTGGGAAAAAAATCCTGGAAGAATAGCTTTAATAATTTTTAAAAACGAGTCACAGGTTACATTTTATCAGAATGTCTAGAGCGATTTTTCAAGGCAGACATAATAAAAGGGCTGTTAGTTTATCGAGTTGTTCAAGGCAGAATCTGAAAAAAAAATCAAGGAGCAATATGCAAAATATATTAAGATAAAAGCATTAAGTCATTCAAAAAATATTGTGAATGTTAAACTAATTTTCAGTTATAATTCCTTGGACGAGCTTGACAGAGAACTAATAAAGACTTCTCAATGTTTCTTAGAAAAATTAAAAAGAAATCAATAGGAATTCTTGTGAAAATAAATCTGAAAAACCTTGCATTAAAATATCAAGAAAAACACATATGGACGAATTGCTGTAGGAAGACCTTGACAGATTTCTTGATGAATCTATCCCCAATTCCTTCCTAAATGGATTTATTTTGAGTTACTTATAGCACTGCTAACAAGAATCTTAGCAGAATTCTTGATATTATTGGAGATTCCATAATATAAAATACCTTTCCTCCAAAACATAATATTGATACTCATTGCAGATTACTTGCAAGATCAGTTTTTAATTTCAATGGTTCCATGTACAATCTTCGAGAGAAGCCTTATTTTTATTTCGATGTCAATGAATCTCAATGTTATGTATAAATGCTGCAATCTTTTTTGTGTTTGAAACATAAACCCCTGCGACCAATATTTGATCTATTGTAGTATATCTCGTGTCCTTTGTTAAGTGCATGTCGTGTTACCTTATCACTATTGAGAAGTGATAAAGTATTCGGTTTTCTTACAGTTGTAATTCCTAACATGATCGCAGGAAAGTATTCTAATTGAAAGGTTCCGCTATCTATACCCTTTGAAGAATGTGGTGGGTACACTCTCCACTGGCGCGCCCATTTATCAGTCAAAATCGGATCCCTTGATAAAGCCAAGAAATACCACCGATATTGTCCATGCATCAGAATCCTAGTCGTAACTTCTTCAAACTAGAGAACTAAATATATAAAAGATTAGAAAACAAAATGTTGTATTCGACTTATTATTTTTCCTTGTCTCGAGATCATGCTTGGCAACTGGTAAAACCGAGACATGTCACTTTCAACAAGGTTCAAAAATATAACAAGGATTAAACAATGTTCCTTTGATTACTACAATATGCTGTTCTCTTCATTTGAAGCTGTCAGGACTAGGGTTCACTGGTAGATCTTTACCCCATAACGCACCACGAAAAGGTGATCTACCCGCGTTATGGATATGCTGCAATCTTAATATATTTAAAAAAGAAAATCTATCTCACATGCCAAAGCTGTAAATTTTGATTCTTTTTTCGGCCAGGCAGGGGGAGGCAACGGCCTCCCAAGGCACAGACTTTAATGATATACTATAATACTGAACTCTCCTTTTCTAGGACAACGTGAAAATTTTAATTTCACGTGTTACCTTCGGAAGATTTTTTCTATATTTTAACATTTACGTCATAAATTTTCCAATGGTTTTCGATAGACTCCTTCATAAACTACTTATAGGAATTTTGCAGAATTTTATCGAATATTCTTCGAAATATTTTTTAACAAATAACTAATACTAAACATGTCTTCATGAATTTCTTTAGATAATGGATGCTTGAAATCTAAAAGAAAAAAAAATAGGAAGTTCGTTTCGGAATGTCAACAACAATGGATGGTCGCTTCAAATACTCACTAAAAAATCTATAAGACATTCATGGGTAACTTCTGGTGTACATCGATTTTCCAGTTTGAAGCAATTTCTTAAAACATTTCTTTGTGGGTTTCTGAGTCTTTGCTAAATTAGTGTAGTATTACTATAGAAAATCTTCGAGGAATACCAAGAATGTTTTTCAAAAAGTTTCCTCAAAGTAGTTATAGCTTAAAGTTTTAAAGGAATCGTGGAAAAAGAATCTTCCGAAAATTCCGAAGGAAAATTTCTGGTGCATTTGCTGGATAAACTCGTTGAACAACCGCAGCAGAAAATTTTAAGAAAATAACTGAAAATATATAAATTATCTATAATAACGGTGCGATTCCAGTTATAGTTAACGAAAGACTTGATGACGTTTTTTTCCAGGTTTCTTCATAGCAATTTTATGTTCCTACTTACTTATTTGGTTTTACATCAATTATCTTGATAAGGCCTTGCCAACAATAATTCGCCAATTCACTCGGTTCATGGCCGCTTCTCTCCATCCTCCACTGTGACCCACGCTCTCCAGGTCCTGGTGTACCTGGTCAATCCACCTAGCTCGCTGCGCCCCACGCCTTCTTGTTCCGACCGGATTCGTTGCGAACACCATCTTTACAGGGTTGTTGTCCGGCATTCTTGCAACATGCCCTACCCAGCGTATCCTTCCAGCTTAAGCTACCTTCACGATACTGGGTTCGCCGTAGAGTTGAGCGAGCTCGTGGTTCATCCCTCGCCGCCACACGCCGTTCTCCTGTACGCCGCCGAAGATCGTCCTTAGCACTCGGCGTTCGAAAACCCCAAGAGCTTGCAAGTCCTCCTCGAGCATAGTCCACGCCTCATGCCCATAGAGAACTACCGGTCTTATGAGCGTTTTGTCAGCCGTCAACAAGGATCCGAGGTAGACGAACTTGTCCGCCACCTCGAAGGTATCTCCGTCTATCGTAACACTGCTTCCTAGGCGGAGCTTGTCGCGCTCAGTTCCGCCAACCAGCATGTTCTTTGTTTTCGACGTATTCACCATTAGCCCGACTCTTGTTGCTTCGCGTTTTAGGCGGGTGAACAAATCTGCCACCGTTTTAAATTTTCTCCCAATAATATCCATGTCGTCCGCGAAGCAACCCAATTGTCCGGATCTCGTGAAAATCGTGCCTCGACTGTTAAGTCCGGCTCTCCGCTTAACACCTTCAAGCGCAATATTGAACAACAGGCACGAAAGTCCATCGCCCTGTTGTAGTCCCCGCCGAGACTCAAACGAACTGGAGTGTTCGCCCGAGATCTTCACGCAGTTTTGCACACTGTCCATCGTTGCTCTGACCAATCTTGTGAGCTTCCCGGGAAAGCTGTTCTCGTCCATGATTTTCCATAGCTCTCCACGGTCGATACTATCGTATGCCGCCACAAAATCGATGAATGGTGCGTAGGTGCATTTCCGGAGGATTTGCCGAACGGAAAAGATCTGGTCCTTTGTCGAGCGGCCGTCGATGAAACCTGCTTGATAACTTCCCACGAACTCGTTTGCTATGGGTGATACACGACGGAGAGAATCTGGGATAGCACTCTGTAGGCGGCGTTTAGGATGGTGATTGCACGATAATTTTCACACTCCAGTTTGTCGCCCTTTTTGTAGATAGGGCATATAACGCCTTGTTTCAACTCCTCCGGTAGTTGTTCCGTTTCCCAGATTCTGACTATCAGCCGATGCAGACATGCAGCCAACCTGTCCGGGCCCATCTTGATGAGTTCGAATTTTATGTTCTGTAGCAGTCTACAAAACAAAAAGTGTCATCGAAACCCAATGAGAATATATACTAAGGTGTGGAAGAAGAAGCAATGGCTATGTATTAGTAAAGAGAAAAAAACGTAAACAAAAATAACTACGTCACTAATTTACACGTCTTCTTATAGGAGCTCGCTTGCTTGTAGTTGTGAAACATTTTGCACCGTATACGGATGTCACACACACTAAATGTCTTCTTCCTCACCTCGGTATATATTCTCATTGATCGAAACCCCTCGGTGTCGATACCCGAGCAAAGCTTGAGATCATATTGAAAACTAATTTTGATGTTGTGCTGTCGCGGATTTTGATAACTCAGTTTGTTGTCATTTTGGTCGTTTTAACGGTTAAAATATCAAAACTGAGAGCAGAAAAATGTTCCCATGAAATCAAATTGAAAACTCTTTTTGCTGCCAGTGAAAGCAAATTGAAAACAGTTTCTGCTGTCATTGAAAGCAAATTGAGAACTCGCTGAGATATACATATTTTCGACTGATATTGAAACATGGTTGCGACTAGATAAATGCTTTATTTTTATATTCTCGTAGTATTTAAACATGTAGCACGAATAAATTTATAATTAAATAAAAAGAAAATATAAGTAAAAATTTAAAATGATAGCAGAAAGAAAACAAAATATGACATCGAATATTTCATTGATAAATTGATATCAAATTATGATATCAACTTGATGTTGAAAACAATATATGTTTTCAACTTGCTTTCATTTTGATGTTGGACTTTGCTCGGGTAGCACCTCATCAACAGCTACCTTGCGGAAGACTGTCGCGGTGACAGCGGTTGACAGATCGAACCGATACAATGAACTGTCAGGTTAATGACAAGGCAAAATTACAATATAGCGTGTGCACCAGTAACATGTAATACTCCAGATTAATTGTCTTGAAGTTCTTATAAATTATATTACTATGAATTTATCTCTCAAGTGAATAAGGTAGTATACTTGTGTGAACTAGAACTCGAATTATAACTAAACATTTATTTAACTTAGAACTACATAACGTAAAATAGCCTAATAGTACGGAGAGGACAGTCGATCATAAGAACGTTTGATTGATAGCAGGTGAGAAATTGATATTCTATTTGAAGTTATAATTTCTCATATTCACCAACCGTAATTACATAGGTCTCTTGATAAAACCTTAATCAGCAGGCTAGGTCCGACGAAGCCGAGGAAAAAAAGACTAAATGCACTAAACGTAAGAAGTTATACACCTTAAAACATAACCTAAAACATGCCCTAAAATCTAATCTACATATAAACAGGAATTTAAAACGGCCCTGAACTTCGGACGAATAAAGGTCGTTAAGGATTTGATCGTCTTTTTCTTGCTACAGCGGCACGCTAGTAACAAGAACTTTTTAGGAAGACCAGTCGAAAAAATTTCTAAAATGTTTGTACTAACAAGGTATCCCTGGAGGATAATTTCTGAATAAATTTCAGAAAAGAACTGATGAAACAATTGTACAAATAACTGAAAAAAAAATCCCCGCAGTAATGTCTTGAAAGAATCCGATATAAGATGACATAAATAATTGCCAATTCTCTGGAAAAATTAAACTTCTTTAAGGATTCCCTAAAATACCTTGCAGAAATTTCAAAATATGATGAAGGAATATTTAAAATAAATCCTGGAATAACTGTTTAAAAGAATCCTTAGATAATATTATTTGATGACTATAATCAAATTCCGGAATTTCTGTAACATTATTTTCTTGAAAAGACTTTCACGACTGCAAGAGTTGTTCATAAAAAATAGCTTGAAAGAGCATTGCTTACTTTATCTGAAAAAAATGTATTTATAGAACCACAAAAGAACTCATAAAGAAAGTTCTGGAAATTTGGTGGAGATTCTTTAGAGAAGCACTTGAAAAATTTCTAGAAGTTGCTTGTGTACCCATTCAACATTATTTGCCAATGCGTGATTATTTGCCAAAAATCATGCATGTTTCATGTACAGCGATACTTGCTTTGTTGTTCTTTGAGGCCCATCGTCAGCAGATACCAACATTGAATTGGTAATTTCTGCTAAGTTATTGCGATTTAGATGATACTTTCTGGATATATATATGATCTGTCAATTTAAACAACTTAACGCGATTCTATGTTGCACTTTTTACGACATGTTTCGCTATCAACACAGATTGTCGTTTATAAATCGTGTTGGGATTTATATACAACTTATGATGAACATTGATAACGTTTAATTTGACATCTTGTGCGATTCTGATTTTTGACGTACGAAATTGTGATATTGGATGCACATTTTTGTACGATACCTGGTTCACTGGGTAGGATCTGGAATAAATTTTGTAGAACAATCTTAAAAAATTTCCGGGAAAATTTCTAAGCGAATACCCCTACTGGGGTGTATCTGAAAGATTTATCACTTCGGTCCAGAGTTGCCACTTATACAGATTTATCTGCATTTGACAGATTTTCTCGACAATTTTGTGACCAAGGATCTGTATATACAGATTACAGATATTTTGGAAATGAAGATGTACAGATTCTGTATATTGAACTTTACCAAAATTATACAGAATTATGCATTGTCACATCTCAGATTTTGGAATTGTAATTAAAAATGATTAGTAAAGTATTGATTTTGCGGTTTATTTTTTATCTCTATCTCAGTTTTTAGGGCTATCGCTTAATTTATTATCTCGCCCTGAAAGCCATTTGGTAACCAAGAGTGTAGCTTGTTGTTACTATGCAAACGAATGGATTTACATGTTATTTAACAATGCTACGATGATGAGAAGATCCTCCTCTCTTTCTCAACGGCGATAGTTTGTATTTTGGTCTATTAATTTGCTTAAAAACAACAAGCTACACTTCGTGAAATTTCGGATAACCTTTAATAGTAGTGGAACTTAAAACTTGGTAGACTAAGGTACCAACCCTAGTTCATACAAAAAATCCATTTACCTACTCTATGAGTAAGTGTGTTTACTGATGCTGATTCAGCCCGAACTAACACGGCAAGCATTTTTCATATTTCATACATTGTAGATTAAGCACCAATGTGACTGGATGCACTTACCTTACACTGGACGCCAGCGATAGGGCACTCAGCGAGCTTCGCCTGGACACCTGATCCCAGAGCTCTTGCTGTTTGTTGAACAACTCCGGGTTGATCTCTCCACCCCATCCTCGGTTCTGTAATGAAAGACATGAGTGGACATATGATGCATTATTCAAAATACAATGTGTAAAAGACTGTTGGGTATTTGGTATAGGAATGGTTGACAGATATTGTATTTCTTAATGTTTCTGAATAACAATCAGATAAAAATAATTGTCTGTTCATATTTATACGATTTTTTTTTTCTGTTGTCGGCAAATAGAACAATAACTCAAAATCAATGTATTTATTTAAAAAAAAAATAGGTTACAAAATTCTTTACCGTTATGTATCAACCATTACCAAGTTCGATTCGATAACTCCTTACATACCCTGTATTCACCGGCTTTCTTCCGCAGCTCCAGCACTTCCTTGTACCAGGCGCTGTCCATGGCGGCACTGTTTCGCAACGCGGCTCCACCATCCTGTTCCGGCTCGAAACCGTACCGTTCCTTTTCCGACTTGAATGCCTTGAGTTTGTGCTCGACCACTGCCGCGTCCCGTCTAGGTCGGACGGTAGCAGAAAAAAAGACATCTGAATTAGAATTATGGAACCGGACCGTTAACGTCGTTTCAGCAGAAATGAAACACATTTTGCCGAATTAGGAGGCAATATGGCAAAGAGGTTTTTCCCCAATCGCACAGTGGTGCGGTTTAATACAAAGGTCGGACAAAACTTCGGGATTGCCCGGAATGAATGGGAATCGATAATTTACCAAGTTTATGTGATCCTCAAAGTAGTTTTCAAAGAAATAAATAATGATTCAGTATTTCGTTATATCGATGGAATTTGTCCGGATATTTTTTTTTAACAAATTCATATAGTTAGAATGTAGATGAAACGCAAAAAATGAACAAAATCTTAAAGGAGAAATGCAGCTCAATACCACATCGAGTTGAGAATGACAAAATTTATTGAAGACTCAGGCTTCTTAAATCAGTTTCACTCAGAAGGTACCATGAGCACTTCATAAACAGCAATTAGAATCTTAGTTGCGCATCACCTATACAGTAACATATCTCTCTCTAGGAAAGATTAAGGTTTTTTTTTGCGAATTCAGCACGTAAAAGGAGCAGCGGAAAGAACAGATCGGTATCTATTGAAAGTCTTCATAGACGAAGAAAAACAGAATACACTGTGTACAACAAATAATGCATAACCCAATTAGTGGCAATTTACACTAAATAATTGAACAAATTGAAATAAAATTGCAATTCAAATGGTTGAACAAACTACAATCTAAAATATTCAGAAAAAATCATTCAATATTTAGGAAACTTCTATTTTTTAGGTTTCGTCCAACCATGCACCACTGTGAATTGGGTCCTGCACTTCCACGGACGGTCACCGGGCGTAAAAGCTGTACTAGAACGATGAACGATAATTACTTTTCATGCTGCGGCTTTTCACCGTCGACGTCGTTCACCAGGGGTTCCAGTTCGTGAGCGTTCGCTGCATGTGTTTGGTCAAGGAAATACCGAGGGAAGAAAAAGAGAAAGAGAAGGAAAAGAAAACAAGAAATGAAAAGTGAAATTTTCGGTTCCGGAAAGCACCACCATGAAAGGGGGGACCTAGCGAAAAACGTAGCAAAAGTCATTAAATCATATGGTATCTATACGACATAGAGAGAGGGAGTTATATAAATATACTGAAAGAGAGCAACATGTAACGTAATGCAGAGTAGTAGTTTACACGGCGTCTATGGCTGGGTTTTTCAACCTTTGAAGATTTACTAGTCATATAGCACTAATCTCGGTGGCATGTTCTAGGATTCATTTTTTTCCCGAAACATTTTGAAAGGGTTTAAAAAAGTACCTCGCAAGAGCAGAGAGGGGGCAGAGATTGGTCGCTTGCATGTTTCTAGCAGATTTTAATACTGGGTTATCATTGGGTTCGTGGTTGGAATGTGTGGTCGCTGTTATAGGTTATGCAGTTGCTCTGCATTGAGCCGAAGGACACTACTTATTATATGGGTTTAAGTTGCTTTTAATTATACCTTCTTTACTACTTACGAATCTGTACTCACTTGAATTCCTAATAATTTTGGGTCGTGTGTTTGGTATGACAATGTTGAATTTTGAGTCGAATTTGAAATACCTATAATTTTTTTATCCTTTATCTGTGGGGTCTATTTTATAAGTCGAAACGATCAAAATGACTCGACTGGAGTCACTGTCGACCGAAAAATTCGCTCGACTCAGCTCTGTCACTCGAGTTTTTCGACAGTTGTCACTCTATGTGACTGGATTACTACACTGAGAATATCGTTGCGGTTGAAAATACTATATCAGAGGGTTAAATTAAATACACAACGCCACTTGATTTGTGCAGACTAAATTCGCATTTATTTAGAATATTTTGTGCATTCAATTTTACCATGGCACCACTTATATAGTAAAAATTACTATATCATGGTTAAAAACTTGCAGCAGACCAGAATCGATCCGAGGATCTGCCGATTGTCAAGCGCGAACGCTAGCCGCTCGGCTATCGATGCGGTTGGATTGAGAGAGAACAAAACGCAAATAAAAAGTGTTCATGATAGCTCAAACGTGGTTGGAATAGTAAATTTAAAAACACGTTCATGGTTCTCATTACTGCAACGCTTGTTTCAGTGTATGGGTTTCTGCACTGTTTGGTTTTTGTCTGCGATTTTGACGTTTGCTGGCCTTGTTGTTTACTAATTTCGTGAAGGAGTAAAAGAGAGGGACAGATTATTGTGCAGAGCCCCATGGGAGTCGATGGGTGACATCTGAAATATGCATGCTTGCTTTGATCGACAATGAATACAGACGAGTCACATAAATCTGCTCGATTTACAAAATAGGCCCCTGTATTATTTTATTTCTTGTCCACAGTAAACATTTGTAAGTGGTAAAAGCTCTCGATTGAATGTACAAACATCACAACTTAAAATCAATCAATCATAAAAATAAATCTATATTAATCAGTTTCTTATGTTCAAGTGTTTCATTTTCAAAAGAAATAATAATTCATTATGTGCCAAACATTATTTATAGCATTATAGCCCCGATAAGAAAAAACAGAAGTCTGGCAAACATACACAGTACGAACGAAACCTGTAAAATTATAGCGAGTCGAATGTAACAAAAGGACTCCATCATATATGATAGATATTTATGTGCGATCTTAAAATTACATTGATGCTGATTGGAAAATGAGCTATAATTAGCTATTAAACTAGATGAATAGATAAAAAAAGTTTCAAACGGGATTGAACTCGCGACCTCTGGAGCGATATTTACTCGCCCGAGCTCTCTCGACCGTCTCACCACCTTGCGAAGAGGCTGACAAAAGTTGAACAGGTTCTGCGTAAAATGAGTGTATCACAGAATCGCTTCGACGGTTGGCGGTTTCATCGAGAAGTGAATGAAGAAGCAGTCAACAATGCGGAACATTCTTTTGGTCGTATGATTGTCGAGCGTGGCTGGGTTTGTTTTGTGGCTGATTCATGTAAATTTCTAGCGGATTTAACTGAAATACAGTTGGAAGGGCCCTGATTGGTTGACAGATGGTCATATTTGCTTCAGCTGTTGGCTAACGCTTGTAATTTTCAATTGCCTGCCACAATTTTCCGTCGATGTCCAAATTGCGTGCTACTTAATATTCACAAATTTTTGCTGTGTAGTTTAAAATGCACCACTTTTGACGTTTAAGGATTCGACATTGTTGTCATTCGACATTTTGTCCCTAACCAAGAATGTTGACATTGTTGGAAGAATACGACTTGTTGGAGTGCATCGAAATTGAGAATGCGGAGGAATTCCTGATCAAAGATGCGGACACGACAGAGGTGCAGAATGACTTCAGGAATCGAGCCCTGTGCTCAGTTTGGATGGACATTTTTTTTTGCGGTCTGTTGGGGCACCGTGGTGTAGCAACAGAAGCAAAAGGTCTTGGAGAAGAAACGAGAGAGCACGTTCTTCGAACAGTATAGTGCGCTTATTGCAGAAGGAAGAAAAAGCGGTGTAATGTTTTTAACCGATGGTTACCGGAGTGCCACAAAGACAATGACAAGATATGCGCCATCTTCGAACTCAGTGCCAAGGAGTATGTGGGAAGCTTGCCAAGAACCGTGGCCGAATTGAAGAAGAGGTCTAATTGACCGAAATGGATGACAGCGATCGAGGAGGAAATGGTTGCATTGATAAAAAATAATATGTAGACACTCACCGACCTTCCGGAAGAGAAAGAAAGAGGCCATCACATGCAAGTAGGTGTTTTGAATCAAACCAGGAGAACCGGGTTGGTCAGTAGTGCGCGGCAAATATTCATGCCCGGATTAATCCCGGAACTTTTTCAGGCATTCTTCCAGGAGTACCTCTAGTAATTCCTCCAAGATTTCTTTCAGTAATTCCTCCAGGAGGTTCTTCAGAAATTGCTCAAGAATTCCCTTAAATAATTGCTCCAGGAGTTCCTTTAGGAATTTCACCACGAGTTTCTTCAAGAATTCCTCCAGGAGTTCCTTCAAGAATTTCTCCAGGAGTTCCTTAAGCGATTCTTCCAGTACTTCCTTCAAGAATTTCTTCAAGAGTTTCTTCAGAAATTCTTCTAGAAGTACCTTCTGGAATTCCTTCAGAAATTGCTCCAGGAGTTCCTTCAGGAATTTCTCCAGGAATATTTTCGGGAATTCCTCTAGGAGTTTCTTCAGGAATTCCTCCAGGAGTTTTATCAGAAATTCCTCAAAATGTGCTTTTTTCCAGGAGAACCTTCAGTAATTTCTCCAGGAGCTACTTCAGAAATTCCTCCAGGAGCAACTTAAGGAACTCCTCCAGGAGTTCCTACAGGAGTGACTTCAGGAGTTCATCCAGGAGTTCCTTCGACAATTTCTCCAGGAGTTTCTTCAGCAATTCCTCCAAGAGTTCCTTTAGGAATTCCTCTAGAAGTTCCTTTAAAAATTTCTTCGGAAGTTCCTTCAGGGATTTCATCAAAATTTCCTTCCGGGATTCCTCCACTAGGATTTTCTTCAAGAATTCTTCCGAAAAATCCTGGGGGAATCTGTTTAGCAACTCTCATAGGACCTCTTGAAAAAATCCTTCCATTGACTCAAATAGGGATTTTTTGAGATATTTCACAAGATACTTTTCAGGGAACTTTCCCAGAAATTCCTTCAAGAAGCTATCCGGAAAATCATCCACATATTCCTTTAAGAATTTCTGTATGGTATCTTGGAGGATTTTCTGATGATATGTGTGGAGAAATCGTAACGAATCCCTGGAGAAAAATCTGGAGGAATTCCTGGTAAAAATTCTGTAAGAATCCCTGGAGTATTTTTTGGAGGAAATCCTGAAAAAATAAGTGGTAAATCCCGAGACAAATCACGGAAAACCGTGGAAAATATCATCAAAAGAAATTCTGAAAAACAAAATCCTGAGAAAATCATTTGGAATAATCCCTGGAGTAATCACTGGAAGAATTTCATTATAAATATCCTGAGGAATCCCTGAAGGAGGATATCTCTGGAGGATATTCCATAAAAGTACCACTAGAGAACCTCCTTACGAATCTCTTCAAGAATTTTTCCAGAAAACCCTGGAAAAATCCTTGAAGAAATTCTCGTAAAAACACCTGCTTGGAGGAATCTTTCTCGCCACTCTAAAGGGTTCTAAGCATTCCGCAAGTTATTTCTCAGGGAACTCCTCCAGGAATTCTTCCAAGTAAATCTCCGAGCTATCCTTTTGAGGAATTTCTCTAACGTATCTTGGAGAGTTCCTTGATGCAATCCTTGAAAAAAAAAAATCCCAACGGACTTTTTCAGGAGCACTCTTGCATTCCCGGTGGAAAATCTGGAAGAATTCCTGGAGAAATTTCAGGAAGTATCCTTGAAGGAATGAGTGGCGAATCGCTGAAAAACCCAAGAAAAATTACTGTTGGAACTCTTGACGAAATCCTTGGGAGAATTTATGAAGGAAAAAAATATTCCTTGGCATACTACTAGAAAAATCTCTAGATAAATCATTTGAAGAATTTTTGTGAATCTGTTTACTGCAAAATTCCCTGGGGTAATTCTTGGAGAACTTCAAGAAGAATATTACTAGAAGAAATCCTGGAAAAATACCGAAAAAGTCGCTTTAGACTTTTAGGGAGAAATCACTGGGAAAATCCTTGGAGGATATGCTTGCAGGCACCATAGAGGAGAAGGTATCGTAGATGAATTCATGGAGTAATTTCGGGAGGAAATCCTGAAATTTCAAAGGGAATCTGGAAGTAAACTTTGACGGTATTAATAAGCAAATCCCTGAAGAAATCACTGGAGCAATTCCTAGCGGTATCACTGAGACAATTGTGGCAGGTTTCCCTGGAGGATTTACTGAATAATATTCTGGAGGATTTTCCAAAAGATATCACATCCCTCAGAAATCCCTGAAGGGACTCCTAGAAGAATTCATTAAATAAGAATTCTTGTAACTATCTCTGGAGGAATACCCGCAGAAATCCCAGGAGGTATTTTCAAAGGAACCCAAGGTGGAATTCTCAGAGAGATCTCCAGAGGAATTCAAGAAGGAATCCCCAGAGGAATTTCCGAATTAATTCTTGTAGGAATTATACAATCCTCGTAGGAATCCTTGATGGAATTCTCGTAGGAATCATTGAAGAAATTTCCGTAGTTATCTTTGTGAAAATTCTCAAGAAATCACTTTGCGATTTTTTTTAGTTTGTCGATCAGTTTCACCTGATGTTTTTCATGGCATACATCTTAAATTTTTACAAAGATTCTTCTGAAAATGCTTTCATTTTTTTTAGAATTTATCCAATTAAAAATTACACCTTTAAAAATTTATAAATAATTCCAAGTATTCCTCCACAATTTCACCCATTACAGGCTCCAAACTTAAAATGACTGTAGAACACTCATAATTCTTTGGATTTTACTTAAAACTACTGAAAAAAAAAACATTTCGAAAACAGTTTTGTAACTACTCTCCAAGAAATTATTATAAAGTTCCCAAAATTTCTCTGGAAATTTGCTAGAGTTCCTTTCAAATCTCAGGAATCAATTATACATATGGTATCTTCAGGAATACTTCATGAAATTTCATCACGGATCACTTCGAATATTTTCCTGTCAGGAAGTATGGATTCGTTGCAACACTTTAGTTTAGTTTAGTTTAGTTAAGTGAAACAAAAAAAAAAATTGAGCTCATATAAGGGCACCTGAAAAGAAAAATAATCATATGTCTCGATGCATGAGAAATTTCTTTCCAGAAATGTAATTTCATAGGAAGCTTGCTGTTGAAAAGTATGGGCCAGTCTACTCCTTAAATACAGCAGCGTCCATATTTATTAGGCTACGCAGTTTTCGATGCTCTTACCTTATCCTTCGGTAGTTCCTTTATATCATAATATCTATAGTAGCATTCATACCAGATCCTTATTATCAATCTCAATCTGCAGGGTTACTTCAATAACAGAACTATTTGACAGTGCGTTCAATCTCGCATCATGAAAATCCGATGAGGACGGTCACAGTGTGAGCTGACCCGGCCTAGACCCCGCCAGGGCTGTTTTTCCGGTGTCCGAATCCTTCCACCCATTACTGACTGTGATTCTTACAGAATTCTGAGCGTGATTTGTATCATGAATCCTGCTAGAGTGTCTTTGAACACAAACAAGGATTCTTTTTCAGAATCTGACTAGTGTTGTCTCAGATCTTTATCCAGCTGTAGCAAACATTCGAGCTCGGTTATCAAGTTTCGAGAATTCTAGAAATAAAAGAATTAGAGATGGGCGAAATTTTTCGGAACCGTTCAAAAAATCCGATTCAATCCGATCGAGCAATCCGTGGCTCTTTTTTATGCAACTCGGTTCATTCGATCAGCAGTCACGCAACGGATCAGAAAAATAGTGACTCGGAAAAGGAATGAATCGATTCTGTTCTCCTATTGACGCCCCTTGCTTAGCGCGCCACTAGCGATGGGTGATTTCGAATCGATGTGCCCAAAGTTGCATGCAAGTCAATATCCTATGTCTGTCAACAGATAGATGAGCTACACAGTACCATTAATGAGCTGTTGGGAAGAATTTCTGGATTTATCAGTTTGTGAGACCTATCTTAAAAGTTGTGACCACAACGTTGTGGGACGTGATGAAGAGTGCGAGAGAGCGTCAGGCACTCAGCTAAACGAAGAGCGGTATAAGGCAATCTGACGTTGAATCATCTTTCTTTTTCCAGCACACGCACGCAGTAAAATCCATTACATTGGTAAATCCACGCATAGAGAAAATCCACCCTTGAGAGAAAAGGCAGCAAGCAGAATGCTTGATATCTCATATATAGCATGAAGCGGAACCTAAGAGATAGGGGACAGCTAGCTTTGATTGTGAGCTCCCAAAAGTCAAGAGAACCTTTCTGACTGTAACTAGAAAACCCGCACATTCGAAAGGCAAAGCGTGCAAAACCGACAAAATTCAAGGAAACGTAATTAAAATTTCTAGGTGTTTCTCGATAATTTCACATTTTAAAAAGTTGAATACCTAAATATAGTTGAGTGTGCCAAACTTCTATTGATTGATTATACTCTCATCCTTTTTCATAGTGAACAACAGGAAGTGATTAATTTTGACCAAAATAAGTTCATCTGACCATTGTGCACAACCCAAGAATTTAAGAAAGAAGTCAAAGAAGGCAAGAAAACATGCCAACTGTCAGTGAGCTGTCTCTTCTCTCTCAGATCGAAACGATTATGTGCAGATTTTAAGCAACAGACCATGATGCGTGTCAGTGCCGGCTATGTGCCATGACTGAGAGGGAAGATTGCTGAATGATAAAATGGAAAACACACAATACGCTTCATAATGGTGTGACACTACGCTGTAGTCAACGAGGTTGATGAAAGTGCAGATCTCAATGCATTAATGCTTACAACTCATTAGTGTATCACTTCGATTCGTACTAGCATTCGTTTTTCGAATTCACAATATTTAACTTTAAATCGAGATAGAGCTCGATTTCTAGATTTTTACAACATTCAACATTGTCATACCGTTTCACTTTACTCCAATGTGGTCCAGATCGCTAATATACTGTTCTACTAGATAACTTCACTATTTATGAATCAAATTTAGCATGTTTAAGATGGAATTAATAACTTTGTTTATATATTTCATCATGGAATGATTAATGGGTTGCTAAATAAACGTTAATTTAAAGGATGGTCAAGATCTATAGATTGATAGAAAACAAAATTCTGTTACAAAATTCCGAAATTTTAAGCAAGCATTAAAAGTGCTCAACTAGCACTGCTAAGCAATATTTGAGGTTAACTGTATTGTTTATGGATCGTTAAAGGGAGCAACTTTCGCATCGATAACTGAGAGACAGAGGTACTTCAAACAAAACGAACGACGATGATGAAGTATAAGTATATGGAATATGATCAGCTAGCTCGCTCTCTGTCTCGCGCACCTTCTCGCTCGTTTGCGGTTCGTTTTTTATGCACGGTGGGAACCGCCTGATGGTAGTGGTGGTATTGGTGGTGGTGCTGCTGGTGACTGCTGGTGACACCGGCAGCGACAGCGGCCTGCGCAGCCTTCAGTGCACCCATCGAGAGGGACTTGCGCGGTGGCTCGATCACCGAATCCTCACCGGTGGCCCCCTTGATAGCCCTGCGCACGTGGGGCCACACGAACTGCAGGCGGTACTCTGTGCTCAATTTGCTAATAGTTTTTTTGAATAGGCCACTAGACTCACCCGGCTGCATCCGGTTCGAGGGGTCGGGATGGTTCATTAGTTGGCATTCAGGGGGAAACGATCGCGTTCCAGATGGTGGATAGCAGGAGCAAGAAAAGAAAGATGAAGACATTTCGTTAGAAAGGTAATTTTATCCCGTTTTTTTTAAGTGTAATGAAAAGTTACTTTAAGTTGTTAAACCTGATTTGTTCCACAAAGTTTTACAATTTTCTTCTAAGTTATTCTGCCTGAAACCAAACTACCATCGGTGCATTTTGTTAGGATTCATTTTTTTGCTGTTCGCTAAAATAAGCTAAACTTAGATGAGAAGCGTTTTGGTTGACTCAAATTGGGGCACCCCTTGTAAGCCAGCAATCTAAACAGATTGCAAATAAGTGTATTTATGTATAAATTTTGAGAATATTTAACTTTATTTTTCTCACATTTCCCTTGAAATTCATAGGAAAACTAGTGGCATCGTTTAGAAGAAGATTTTTTTTTCTTATTTGAAGTAGCTGGAATAAACGTATAGCTTCGCCGAAGACACCAACCTTCCAGCTGTTAAGGATCTTGAGATACAGACAATTGGAGTAAATTTGTTTTTCTTTTACCCAGAAATGGGAGAGGGGTCAGTGGGTATGTCTCACCCTAAATTGTAAGATCAACTAAGCGCATTTACTTAGAAATTTATTTCAAATTAATTGATCTACTAATCTCCGAGTTGTGGCCATTTAAAATTTCAACATTCGTCTCGGGATTTTAAGGGTTAATAAGTTTCGATTTTTTGACCACTTCTCCCTACCCTTGTCACTTTTTTTGTATGAGCACTCCTAAGATGTTGTGAGACATGCCACGCTTGGCTACAGGAACCGGAAGTTCCTGTAGTTCATCCGAAATTTTTGGTTTGACTTCAACCGAAAGTTCCTGCAGAAGTTCCTGTTGAAGTTCCTGTAGGAGTTCCTCTGAGGGTTCCTGTAGAAGTTTTTCAGGAAGTTCCTGTTCGAGTTCCTTGGGAGAAGGTCTCGAAGGAGTTTCTTGGAAAGTTCAAGAAGATTGTCCACAGTTTGTCCATAATTTCTACCAAAAAATCCCTGTAGAAGTTAATTTGGAAGTTCCTGAAGGAGTTTCTCAAAAAGTAATTGCAGAATCCTGAAGTTCCTGCAGTAGTTCCTCCGAAAGTTTCTGTATGAGTACATCTGGAAGTTTCTCTTGGAGTTCCTCCGGAAGTTCTTGTAGATTTCTATGGTAGTTCCCGAAAGTGTTCTTCTGGAAATAGGAAACTCTCCTGAAGTTCTCGTACAAGTTCTTCTGGCAATCCTATGAACTCCGCAACAAATTCATCTGGAAGTTCCTCTGAGGGTTTCTTTAAAAGTATGCCACAGATTTTCTGCAATCTCTCTGCAATTTCTCTGGAATTTTCTTCAAGATTTCTTCTGAAAACTCCTCAGAAAGTTTTCCTCAAAATTTCTTAGGATTTCCTCCAGAAGTTATCTTACAAGTTCTTCCTGAAGTTGTGCTAGGAATTTGGAAGTCTGATAAGGAGTTCCTCCAGATGTTTCCTTAGGATTTCTTCGGGAAGTTTCTCAAGGAGTTCCTCCGGAAGCTCCCCTAAGAGTTCCTTTGCAAGTTATCTCAAGAGTTCCTCTAGATTTTTTCCTGAACTCCTCTCGAATACCTCCAGAAATTCATTTAGAAGTTTCTTAAGATGCTAATAAATCTTCGAGCTGTTTAGAATAAAAGAATGAATAAATGAAGAACTAAATTTAGTACTATACCATTGAATGGTACAGTACTAAATACGTTGCTCTAGATGCTCCGCAAGGATTGCCTCCAGAAGTTCCCCTAAGAGTTCCTCCGGGAGATTTCCCAGAAGTTCCTTTGGAAGTTAACCCGTGAGTTTCTTCGGCAACTTCACTAAGAGTTAGGAGTTCTACAAGGATTTCTTCAGAACTTCTACTAACCTGAAATTCCAGAGGAAGTCTGCACGAATTTCTAATGGAATTCTGGAATTAATTCAGATGGAAATTTATGGTGGATTTTGCAAAGAAGTACACCTAAAAATTTCCATCAGGTCGTCTCCTTTCTAGAAAAATCTAAATTCCTGTATTAATTTTGAAAAAAATTCCTCGAAGATCTTTTGAAGTTATTCTTTAAAAAAAAATCTTTAAGTTGTGTACTGATGAACTTCTGACGTTATCCCTTGAAATGCCCTAAAATGGTAAATAGAAAAAAATATTTAGAGGAAACACTGAAGGAATTCCCAGGAAAGTTTCTAGACAATTTTTAAGAAATAAATCCCAAAAGATTCACTTCAGAAATCATTGGAAGATTTTCTTATAAAATCCCCGAGGGAAGTTTTGAAAAAAAAAAAGAAATCTATATAACGCTTAAGTTCTTGTAGGAAGTCCAGAAACAATTTCTATAGGAACCTTCCTGCAAAAATGTGGAACGTTCAGCAGAATTTCTCCAAGATGAATTTCCAAACAAATTCTTAGAAAAACATATAACAGAAATCCTTCCATAGGAACTTCTGAATTAACTTTCGAAGGAACTTCTGGGAAAGCTTGCAAGCATTTTGAGGAACTCCTAGCAGAACTTCCGGAAAATACTACTCAGAGAACTTCCACAGGAAATCCTAAACAAGCTTCCTAAGAAATTTCTGGAGAAAATTCTAGTGGAACTTTTGCAAGAACTACCATCAGAATTTTAGGGGAACTTCTGAAGACACTCCAATAAAAGTTCCCAAAGGAATTTCAGGAGAAACTACCAAAACTATCATAAAAACTCCTAGTGAAACTTTCGGAGCTACTCCTGGGAAACTTGAGGATGAACCTCAAGATGAACTTCCAGAGAAATGCATAAACTTGCGGACGAACTATCCAAAAATATCCGCTTCCAGAGAAACTCCTAGGGGAATTTTCAGAGGAATTAGTTGCAAAACTCAGAGGAATTTTCGAAGAAACTTCTACAGGAACTTTCGAATGTTTTTCTAAGGGAACTCCTAGAGGAGCATCTGGAGGAACTTTCGAAGTGATTCTTAGAGGAGCTTTCGGAACGATTCCAGAATGGACTTCAAGAGGAACTACTAGTGGAGTTTCCGAAGTAACTCCTTGTGGAACTACTGGAAACATATTAAGGGGAAATTCTAGAGGAACTAGCGGAGAATTTCCTTACAGAACTTCCGGAGTGACTCCTATGGAACTCTAAGAATAACTTTCGGAAGAACTCCTTGACGAACTTCCAAAAGACATCCTAAAGAAACTTCCAGGAGAACTCCAGAACTGGAGAATCTTCGAGAGGATTTCGTACAGGAATTTTTAGAGGAACTTCTGGAAGAAATCCTAATGGAACTTCCAGAAGAACTAAAAAAAAACTTCTCGAAGAACTCCTAGTGAAACGTGTGGAAAAACTTTCATGAAAACTTCTACAGGAGCTTCTGGAGCAACTCCTAGAGAAGCTTACAGTCGATCTTTCGGCAGAACTCCTGATGGAATTTTAGGTGCAAATCTTGGTAGAACGTCTGGAGAAACTCCTATTGAAATTTCTGGAGAAACTCTTAGTGGAACTTTCGGCGTAACTCTTGGGAAAACTTGTGAAGGAACTTCTACAGCAACTTTCGAAGAAACTCTTAAAAAACTTGACGAGGGAAATTTAGGGGAACTTGTGGAGGAAATTCTAGTGAAACTCCAGAAGTGAAGAATTATCTGCAGGAACTCCAGAAGTGGAGAAACTTCTAAAGGAATTCCCAGCAGAACTTAAATAGGAATAAACTTCTAAGAAAACTTCTAGTGGATATTCCTGGAAGCAGTCCTAACGAAATTTCCAGAATATCTCATGGAGTAAAAATTAACTCCTTGGTGAACTTTCGGAGGAACTCCTGGGTAGCTCCCGGAAGTCGATTTTTTGAAGGTACTTCTGGAGTCATCTCTAGAGGAGTTCCATAGGAACTTCCGGAAGAACTCCTAGAAGAGCTTCCGGAGATATACCTAGAGAAACTTTGAAAGGAACTTCCAGCGGAAAACCTTGAGAAACTTCCGGAAGAACTTATAAGGGATTCTACCCCATTACCCCGAATCCCATTACCCCGAATGCCATTAACCCGAACGCCATTACCCCGAATTCCAAAACCCCGAAAGACCCATCACCCCGAATGACATTACCCCGAATTCCAAAATCGTGGGAAAATGTCATCAATATCATCATGTCCAGATAATTGTGAATTCGGGGAAATAGCATTCGGGGTGATGGAATTCGGGGTAATGGTACATTCGGGGTAATGGAATTCGGGGTGATGGGATTCGGGGAAATGGCATTCGGGGTAATGGGGTAGAATCCTTATAAGGGTTTTGCTGGAAAAACTCCCAGAAGAATTTCTGGAAGATTTCAGAAGAAGTTTCGAGATAAACTTTACAGCAACTTACAGAATAGTTTTCTATGTGAAATCCAACGAGAACTTTCCTAAGATCAACTAGTGAAACTTCCAGAAGACATCCGGGGATCTTTAGGAAAAAAATCTGGAGGATCTTCTAGAGGATCTATCAGAAGATTTTTTTTGCTAATCTGCTATAGGAACGTCCAGAGTAACTTCTGTAATACTTTCTGAAGGAACTCCTACTGGAACTTCCTGAGGAACTTCTACAAGAACTTTCAGAAAAAAACCCTTCAAGAACTTCCGGAACTCCTACTTTTATACTTTTATAGGAGCTTCCGGAGAAACTCCTACAGGAACTTCCGAAAGAACTCCTACAGAAACTTCTGGAGGAACTCCTATATGAACTTCCGGTGGAACTCCTACAGGAAATTCCGGAGGAACTCCTACAGGAACTTGCGTAGAAACTTCTAGAGGAACTCCTACAGGAACTTCTAGAGGAACTCTTACAGGAACTTCCGGCGGAACTCCGACAGGAACTTCCAAAGGAACTCCTACAGAAACTTGCGGAGAAACTTTCAGAATTCCTACAGGAAACTCCTACAGAATCCGGAAGGATTCCTACAGAAACTTTTGGAGGAACTCCTAAAAGAACTTCCGGCGGAACTCAATTAGGAACTTCCAAAGGGACTCCTACAGGAACTTCCGTAGGAACTTCTACAGAAACTTCCAGAGGAAATCCAACAAGAACTTGCGGAGGAACTTCCGGAACTCCTACAGAATCCGGAGGAACTCCTACAGAAACTTTCGAAGGAACGCCTACATGATTTTTCGAAGGAACTTCCAAAGGAAGTCCCACAAGAATTCCTATAGAAACTTCCGGAGGACTCCCGGAGAAACTTCTACAGGAACTTCCAGAAGAACTCCTACAGGAACTTCCAGAGGAACTCCTACAGAAACTTCCGTGAGAACTCCTACAGGAACTTCCGTAAGAACTCCTATACGAACTTCCGGAGGAACTCATACAGGATTTTCCGGATTACCTCCTACAGGAACTTCCGGAGGTACTCCTACAGGAAGTTCCGGAGAAACTCCTCTAGGAATTTCTGGACGAAAGAACTCCTACAGAAACATCCAGAACAACTCCTACAAAACTTCCAGAAAATATTTCTAGAGAAACTTCCGAAAAAAATCTAAGACGACTTTCTAGAGGAACATTCAACCTAGACGGATTTCCGAAAGGACTTCCTAAAGAACTCCTACAGAAACTTCCAAATGAACTATTGGAGCTTCAGGAGGAAATTTTGGAGGATCTTACGAAAGAAAATCTAAAGGAACTTACCGAAAAACTCCTAGGGGAACTTCCAGGAGAAATCGTTGGGAAACTTCCGGAAGAACTTCAAGAGGACTTGCTGGAAGAAGTCTTAGAGGAAGTTTTGGAATAAATTCTGCAACAGCAACAGAAGAACTCTCTAGATGAAATCTTAAAGAAACATTCGGAAGGTTTCTCTGGCTGGAACTTCCGGAAGAAATCCTAGGAGCTTTCGAAACAACTTTTACTGGAACATATGAAGTAATTTCTAGAGGAACTCCTAGGGGATTTTTCGGATAAACTGTAACAGGAACGTCCAGAGGAACTCTCGCAATAACTTACGGAAAAACTCCGACAGGAATCTTCGAAAGAATTTCAGACAAACGTCTACAGGAGCTTTTGGTAGAATGTCCGAAACTTGTGGAAGATTTTGTGGACTATTATTATTCACTTCATATGGAAGCTGAATCTTTTCTCTGTATGATGCTATCAAGTTTCTCATGTCTCAAGGGTTTCATGTGTTTATGATCATATCAAGTGAGCTTTTTGCAAACTTTTTTGCTTGCTGGCTTATGAGGGGTCCACCAATTTGAGTTGACCAAAACACTTCTTAGCTAATTCTAGCAAAATTTAGTGAACAGTGACTACGAATTTAAGGTGATTATAATTATATGTTTCTCAAGTCTTGTGCCCTTGAAAGTTTGAGGTATGGCTTCGTTCTATAATCACCTTAAATAATAACGATAGGCGTCGATAGTTGCAGAGAGAATTACTCTTATATTAGTAAGGGCTGTAGCAATTGTGCAACTTTGTAATTATCAATTTTTGGAAAACCAATTTATTACAATAATTTGAAATCTATTCTCCATGATGAATGATGTTCAACTGTTATGAGTGATGCTGTAGCAAACCCATTTTGAATTCCTTAATTATAAGAATTATAAGAAATTCATTGGAAAACTACTGCTTTTGAAAATTATAAATTGTTCATATTTTATGTATTTTTTTGTTACTTATACATAAAGCCAATACGAAACTATCTTTATTTCAACATCATTCATACGTCCAACTTTGAATTGCAATTGAATGACATATGGTTTAACGACTGAAACATTGCATCCTGCTTGAAGAAAATCAAATATAATTAAAAAAACACAATCAAACCAAAATTAGTTCATTTAACTGAAATAAAACATAGCAGAAGAAAACCGCCAAACAAAAGCATCAAAACCAAAATCAGGGAGAATACAAAGGCGAATTGTTCAAACAACATCGAAAGCAATATCCAAGAGTTGTAAAACTGACAGTCAGCGTGTTAAATCGCACTCTCGCATCAACGAAATCAAAAGTGTGCACTCTCACACAAGCTGGTGGTGTTACTTTACATTTGTTACACTGAAAATGTGTATCGGCAACAATTCAGTTGCACCGGTGTGTATTTGTGTGAGTGTAATGTGCGATCATCTCGAAAATCGGTATTCTAGTGTTCGTGTGTGTACTCCTCTCAAAGCGACTCTCGCAAACACCCAACAACGCTCATTCGCACACACAAAATTCATCGACTGCGAAACGCCAGCAGTGGAACAATGTCCACGGACCGGAGGAAGACGAAGACGAAGACGAACGGGGACGACGACCGGGGCGTCGGTGATTGGCCTACCTGTTCCTGCGCTCTGCCTTCGACCGAGACCGGCTCGTGTGCTACTCCGTTCGAGATGCCGCCGGTGCCGGTTCCGGTCGGTAGCCGTCCGTTGGCAACCGCTGGTGGTCCTTCCGATTTACTGCGACGGGAAGGGGTTCCGCGTTCTTCAGACTGTAATTAAAATGAATACATTTTGCTTGCTTGGGTATTTTTTTTCTATTGTTTTGTTTTTTGAGTGGTCTAGCTTGTTTTTGAGATGGGCTTTGAAAATATGTTTTATAAGGAATCATGTTTACATATGTTTTTGTTTGAAAAACAGATAAGTAGTTTTACTGTATTTCTATGTAAAAATAAAAATAGCATGACATGATAAATGGAGCAAAGTAAGCGAATGATATCATGAAATGATAACTGTGCGTGTGTTGTGAAGAGTATTTTGATGATTTGTATTCTATATCAGTACTCTGACTTCCATAGCCTAGTGGTTAAGTTCGAGATTTCAAAGCAAAGTCATATTGAAGGTGTTCGATTCCCGTTCGATCCAGACTCTTTTCAAAATGTTATTTTCTTTAGCCAATTGCATACTCGAGCAGAACGAGTAACTATGGAATACCAATATAAGGTATTCCATACCAGATAACTTCCAATACTTATAGGGGAAGACGGGGTAATACCGCCCGCCTAAGCCATTTAATTCATATGTCAAAATCAAGGATCAATAAATCATTTTTCGACGCAGCATGTTGTTTTTTAAAGCCTTAATTTAAAAAATTTCTTCCGAGATCCTTAGGTGAGCATCTGTTAAATTTATATCAAATACAATATCGACGAGCAAAAACTTTCTTCTTGATATTTGTTATGGAAAATGGCATGAAAATATCACCCTACATGCTTCGGAATGATAAAAATCTTGTGTTTATGCAAAGTGCTTGATGAACTTTCAAGAAAACCGCCAATTTCATGCCAAACTGAAGGTGGTCCGTCTTACCCCGTCTTCCCCTAACCAGAATGAGGTATAACAGAGCCTTGTATAAGAGGTGCAATACGTCAAATAATATCTCGTACTAACAAAGATTGACTGGACTTTGATGATGAAAATTGGATTTCGGCTTTCAGTCACGAATTAAGCGTTGATTTTTTTTTTGGCAATGATTTAAAATAATCAACGCTCATGTTAAGAATAGATAAAATAATGAATCACCCTATTGTACAACAGTTCAATACTATTGCAATATATCTCTCTTATCACCTATCCGTCTGATAGTGTGAGCGAAACCAATCAATAGGAGCTCTTTTGTATTCCCATCTGGTCCTGAGCGTATTGTATAACTAGTATAGAATAGTCAGTCTAATAAAACCCGTCAAACGAAGAACAGTGTTTCTCATCGCTAATCAAACCCTAATTTTCCAAATCCGATACCGAGCCAATCTAGTTCACATTTCGTACATATGAAAGTGGTCCTTCGAACCGGATCGATTGGCCTCGGTATATTCGTAGTTTTCGGTTCGCGTCAGTGCTTAGTGCTTGTCGTGAAATAAGCAGACCGTGAGTGTCACGCGTTTCGGTGTCACGGTAGAAGAAGTTTTGTGTCGCTGTTTCGGCGAACGTTATCGGTGGTGATCTTACGGTGCCGTCCAAGCGCCGTGGACGCTAAGCGTGCGTGTAAGCGGAGCGTGTAGTGAATAGTGTCGAATACGAACGTTCTTGATACAAACGGAACGCAAAAAGAACGATAATCGTGCAAAAGTGATAACCGCTTCGATCGGAAAACAGAAGAGTGAAAGTGCACCAGCAACCAAGTGAGTGTGACGCCAACACGTGGTTTGAGTCGACCGCGTGCTCAACAGATAGCGTGGCTTGGGTCCGCACAATAGCACAATAGGATCGTAGATAATAGCCGTAGCAACAAAGGCCGAACCCCGCCGGCCGGTCGCCGCACCTTCCGCCGATTGAAGAGGTAAGCGAGTAGAAGCATGCGACTAACCATTTTCGCAATTTGTATGCCATCGAATTGAATTGAACGATTTAGAGCATTTTAACGAGATTTGAGTGCAGTGGTTGATGATTTGCGATCCATATTAACACGAGGTGGTGGTTAAATATTTCTCGTGAGCAAATAAAGCTGTTGGTGTTTTGAGAACTACATATTTCGAAAGCTATCTGCGACACATATTGCGATATTTCTGCACAATTTGGAACGCTTTCTTTTGTTCCTTTGAAGTGGAACAATGGCTCCTGACTTGCGAGCATTGACAAAGCAAGAACGTTTTTGCTTCGATACGTTGAACAACGTGGCTAAATTTATTGATGGCTATGATGAAGCGCGGGATAGGGGTCGGATCGCGGGTTGGATGGATCGTTTGGAGGGAATTTTCGAAAACTTTTTGAAGATTCGTCTTGAAATAGACTTGCTGCAGGATGAAGATTCACCTACGGCGGAAGAGGAAGATAAGATCAGTCGAGCCTCACGTGATCAATTCGAAAAGATCTACGTGCATGTGAAGGGTTTCCTCGTCAATGCGGAACGAAATGCGAAAGCGATACCATCCACCAGTGCGGGCGAAGGTTTCAGTGGTTCGATTCCCAATCGCACGAACCAAATGGCTCGGATTAAGCTTCCTGAAGTCAAGCTTCCGTCTTTCGATGGCTCAGTCACGGAGTGGCTGACCTTTAGAGACACGTTCAAGAGTCTCATTGATTCTAATCCGAATCTTTCTGACGTGGACAAATTTTCCTATCTTGTCGCATCACTGACAAAGGAAGCTAAGCGGGTGGTCGAATCTATCGACATCACAGATGCCAACTATGCTGTCGCTTGGCAGTCTTTGACAAAGCGTTTCGATAACAAAAAGTTAGTGGTGAAAACATACTTAGATTCGCTTCTTTCCGTGGAACCTGTGAAGCGGGAATGTTATGAATCCCTCTCTCGTCTTATCGACGACTTCGAACGTAACCTCCAGATGATTGAGAAGATGAATATCGACACCAAGGGTTGGAGTGTCTTACTTGCTCACATCGTGTGTTCTCGACTCGACACAGCAACGCTGAAACAATGGGAGAATCATCACAAATCGACAGACGTTCCCAAATATGAGCAGCTGATTGATTTTCTTCGTTCCCATTGCATGGTGCTTCAGTCAATCGCGCCTGGGAAACCGCGCGCCTCTGATCCTCCCCGATCTGATCCAACTAGAGTGCAAAAGTTCAAGGTCAGCAGCGTGCACTCCATAGTCAGTTCTTCCTCGAAACCATGCTGTTTTTGTAGCCAGTCTGCCCACTCTCCGTTTAAGTGCGATGCGTTCCGCAAGCTTTCCGTGTCTGAACGATACGATTTGGTGAAGAAAAAGTCTCTCTGCATAAATTGCCTGTCCGCTGATCATCAAGTGCGAAACTGTTCATCTGGTGCTTGCCGGGTCTGTAGTCAAAAGCATCACACAATGCTCCACCAACAAGCTCCGAATCGCAATCCTCCCCAACCACAGGTTTCCAAACCGAATCCAAGCCAACCCACCACAAATCAGACTCAATCTCAGATCGCTCCAACTATATCTTCAAACGCAAATCAGACTTCCTCGCAATCAATCCTCGCTGCCGATCCTACGCCTTCCACAAGTTCACTCAGCCATTGCTCTACCTCCTTGGTTGCCAACGTCCGCCGAATCCCATCAACTGTGTTGCTGCAGACGGCGCTCGTGAAGGTCATCGATTCTGCGAAGAACATCATCTGGGCTAGAGCTTTGCTTGATCCTGCATCGCAGCTGAACATCATCTCCGAAAGTTTGGCTCAACGATTGCAGGTGCAGAAGGTCAAGGAAAATCACAGCGTCGGTGGTATTGGACAATCCTCTATCACTTCCACCCATTTCATCGTGGTCCACATCCAGTCTCATTGTTGCAGTTACCGTACACCATTGAAGTTTCACGTGTTAAAGGCTGTCACACGGGAACTTCCTTCGAACAACATTGACGTTGCTGATTGGAATTGGCCTACGAGCATTATACTGGCTGATCCCAAATTCCACCAACCCGCACCTGTAGACATGATTATTGGAGTGGATGCTTACTATGATTTGCTTCTCGATGGACTCATCCGTCTTGGCCCCGGCAGACCGGTGCTGCAAAATACCTTGCTCGGTTGGGTTGTTTCCGGTAGGGTCGGAAAAAGTCGACCCGATCCAGAAAGTGTTAGCGTCGTCCACGTTTGCAGTACGCTGAGTCTCGATGAACAGCTCTCCAGATTTTGGGAACTGGAATCTTGTCAGTCCTCCAGCACCATGTCGGTAGAAGAATCGACTTGCGAGGCTCACTTCGTAGCTACCACCACGAGAACTGACTCCGGTCGGTTCGTAGTCGAACTTCCAAAGAAATTGTCCGTCCTATCGCTGATGGGAGATTCGTATGAAATTGCAAAACGCCGCTTCCTCTCCGTTGAACGCCGTTTGCAAGCAAAACCCCAACTGAAGGCTGCTTACTCCGCTTTCATCGAGGAGTACCAATCGTTAGGGCATATGAAGGAAGTAATAGATGTCAGTCAACCCACACCATATCGTCCATATTATTTGCCACATCATTGCATAGAGCGTCCCGATAGCGTCACCACCAAACTTCGCGTGGTTTTCGACGCGTCCTGCGTCACGGACACCAGCATTTCTTTGAACAACGCCCTAATGGTGGGTCCAGTGGTGCAAGGCGACCTATTCTCGCTGATTCTGCGATGGCGAACTCATCGGTACGTTCTTATTGCGGACATTGAAAAAATGTATCGCCAGATCCAGATACATCCCTCGGATCAATGTCTTCAACGAATTCTTCGGAGAGAAGATCCGTCAGAGCCAATCCGCATTTTTGAGCTCTCGACGGTGACTTATGGCACCTCCTCGGCGCCATACCTAGCCACCCGATGTCTGCAAGAACTGTCCAAACTGGGTCGCCCTTCCTACCCCCTTGCTGCGGAAGTCGTTGGAGAAGACTTCTATATGGACGATCTTATGACTGGAAGCAACGACATCGAATCTGGCAAGCAGTTATGTACACAACTTCAGCAGCTGCTGGACTCTGCTGGGTTTCCGCTACGCAAATGGTCGTCCAACTCCCCGGAGATGCTTTCCCATATTCCCGAAACACTGCGAAATGAACGGACCGTTTTGGGACTCGATCCCGGTGCTTCTATCAAAACGCTTGGTTTGAAATGGGAACCAGCATCCGATAGTTTTGGTTTCCACGGTCCAAAATGGAAACAGGACATCTGTGTATCCAAGCGGCAGGTTGTTTCGGATTCTTCAAGTCTGTTTGATCCTCTAGGCTTCATAGGACCGGTGATAGTAGTTGCCAAAATGTTCGTACAGGAACTCTGGCGAAGCAAACGTTCCTGGGACGAGCCTCTTGAAGACGAAATCCAACAAAACTGGCTGCAGTTTCGATGCGAACTTGCAGTTATCGAGACGATCAACGTTCCTCGTTGGGTTGTTCCAAGCATCGATCCGACTGTCATCGAATTACACGGTTTTTGTGATGCCTCCGAGAAGGCATATGGGACCTGCATCTACATCCGTGCCGTGTCCCCCAGCGGAGAAATATCCGTTCGCTTATTAACCTCTAAATCGAAGCTAGCACCTCTCGGAAACAGCAAAAAGCAAAAAAAGATCTGTCTGCCTCGGCTGGAACTTTCTTCAGCGTTATTACTCAGCCACCTGTTTCAGAAGGTCCAAGAAGCACTGAAACTCCAAATGAAGTGCTTTTTCTGGACCGATTCGATGATAGTACTCCAGTGGATCTCATCAACTCCATCTCGCTGGAAAACCTTTGTGGCGAATAGGGTGTCAGAAATACAACATCTGACGGAATGTGGGCTTTGGGCGCACGTGCCCGGAGTTGAAAATCCGGCGGACATCATCTCCCGCGGAATGCTGCCGGCGGAACTCAAGGATTGTGCTGCGTGGTGGAATGGTCCACCGTGGCTCAGTCAACCGAACAGATTCTGGCCTCCCCTAGTCCGCCCTACATTGGAAGACTTCGCTGTAGACGAATTAGAGGAAAAGGTTGTAGCACTACCGATCCAAGCCCAGACGCCCAACCCCATCTTTAGTCTGCGTTCGTCGAATACTGGATTAGTTTCTCTGACGGCGTATATTTTGAGGTTTTCCCACAACTGCAAACATCGGAGTCCATCAAATCGGCGAACCGGTTTTCTCCTGGCCGCCGAGTATAAGGAAGCTCTCAGTGTTCTAGTTCGTGTATCCCAGCAAGAGTCGTTGAAGGAAGATATTCAAGCCATAGCCGCTAATGGAGAGGTTAAACCTAACTCGAAATTAAAAACCCTTGCACCGATCTTGGAGGATGGAATCCTGAAGGTCGGGGGTCGTCTACGCAACGCACCAGTCTCTGAAACACGCAAACACCCAATGATCTTGTCTTCACACCACTCTTTCACGAAGGTGGTAGTTGTCTACTATCATCAGAAGCTTCTTCACGCTGGCCCGCAACTAATGATCGCCAACTTGCGGGAACGGTTTTGGCCACTAAGAGTACGCAACTTGGCGCGTAAGGTGGTGCAAGATTGCATTAGATGCTACCGCTGCAAACCCACGGTCCAGGAGCAACTAATGGGGGATCTCCCCACCGAACGGGTGACTCCCACCTACCCGTTTCTTGCGGACCATTATTCTACCGCCATTATGGTCGTAAGTCCCCTCCGGTAAAATGCTACGTCGCCATTTTCGTGTGTCTAGTCACCAAGGCGGTACATATCGAATTGGTGGCGGATCTAACAACGGACGCCTTCATCTCGGCCCTGAAACGGTTCATTGCCCGACGCTCCAAACCAGCCGTTATCGAATGTGACAACGCGAAAAACTTTCAAGGCGCATCCCGCGCGTTAGCCGAGCTTTTAACACAATTCAAATCGCAGCAGCATCAACATTCCGTCAGTTCCTTTTGTGTGGCAGAAGGAATTGATTTCAAGTTTATACCGCCCCGCTCGCCAAACTTCGGAGGCCTCTGGGAGGCCGCCGTTAAGTCGTTTAAGAAGCACCTGAAAACGACCATCGGAACCGCCGTTCTCTTCAAGGACGATCTTGAAACCCTGCTCGTCCAGATTGAGAGTTGCCTGAATTCCAGGTCACTCACGCAACTGTCCACTGATCCCGAGGACCTAGAGGTACTTACACCGGGCCATTTTTTGGTCCACCGACCTTTGGCTGCTACCGCCGAACCTTCGTATGAACAAGTGCCCCAGAACCGACTTAGTCGCTATCAGTCGACGCAAGAATTTGTTCGACGAATTTGGAAGCGCTGGAGTACGGATTATTTGTCCGGCCTGCACCCGCGCACCAAATGGACCCGCCTGCGCGACAATATTGCTGTTGGAACCCTAGTACTCCTGAAGGATGAAAAATTACCACCCCTCCGGTGGTGCCTCGGTCGTGTGACACGACTCTACCATGGTGACGACGGGAACGTCCGCGTCGTCTCAGTGAAGACAGAGGACGGAGAATTCAACCGTGCAATAAGCAAGGTCTGCGTTCTTCCTGTACAACAGTCAGCAACCGCTGAAGATGATGAAGTTCTCGCCAACATGTAACGTTGCTCAATCCCAACAGCGTTTAGGCGCTTATTTGTCTGTACCGTCCGTTTGTTGAACGTAAACTAATGCTTTCTGTCGTTTCATGCTGCGCAACTGTGCCCCTTTGTCGAGATTCACCGCTCGGCTGTGTGGTCATCCGATCACACTGGACGTTGTTGTCGAATCCAGACTACGACATCGATGAACTGGCCCCACATTCCATAGTCAACCGTGTGAACCCTCACCAGGACCACAGAACGGAATCCCTCATCACTTCCGGTGCAGCAAATAAGGTTCGAAGGTTCAACGAAGTCGAAGATCAACATCAATTGATCGACCAATCAGAAAATCAAACCCAGTGAACTAGTATTAATTAGCAGATTTGAGCGCCTCGTTAAAATTTGAATTTGTAGTAGTTAAAAATTATTGAAAACCATACACTTTTCAACGGAGGCCGGCTATGTTAAGAATAGATAAAATAATGAATCACCCTATTGTACAACAGTTCAATACTATTGCAATATATCTCTCTTATCACCTATCCGTCTGATAGTGTGAGCGAAACCAATCAATAGGAGCTCTTTTGTATTCCCATCTGGTCCTGAGCGTATTGTATAACTAGTATAGAATAGTCAGTCTAATAAAACCCGTCAAACGAAGAACAGTGTTTCTCATCGCTAATCAAACCCTAATTTTCCAAATCCGATACCGAGCCAATCTAGTTCACATTTCGTACAGCTCAATTCGTGACTGAAAGCCGAAATCCAATTTTCAATATCTCGTACATATTCTACGAACACCAAACTGATAATTAGATCAGATACTGTAATACCTAAATAATACATGACGGATTTCCATATGAAAGTGAAATTCTTGAACGGTAGTTCAATACTCAAGCAGTTCTCATTAACTTTCGAATACCTCAATGAGATATATTCAATTGTTTGATCAATATATCCAATACCATAATACAGTTAACTCTCCCTTACTCGATATTCCGTATCTCGATATCGAGTTAGAGAACCATAGTAAAAGTTGGTTTTCATGGCTAACTCGATGGTCCCTTGAAACGCAGTTGCACTGCTTTTGTGTTCTGTAACTCGATACTTCCCTAACTCGATGGTCCCTTCAATATCGAGTAAGGGAGAGATGACTGTAATACCGAATTGAGAAATACCATAGTTAGGTATTAGTGTGATACCAATAAATAGTGTACAAAAAGGTAATTGTTCTTCCTCGGGTATTTTTACCATGCCGATATATAAATCATACTGAAATTATTGTTTAGATGCTTGTAGAGTGGAGTGTCAGGTGATACTGGTATGAAACGGTGAGTGGTCTTATCGTGCAGACTGCCCCGTCCCGTCAAACCGTGGCATGCCTTAGAGTACGTTCCAAATCTGCTGCCTGGTTGTTCCAACTGGGCGGGAGTAGGCTCAGATGCCATTACCTGACTTGCGCCGATCCGGCTCTGAACATAGTACCCAATAAAGGACTATGTCAGCCTCCCTACTTGCATAGATAACCATGGGATCATAAAGGCGACTATTCCAGCGGAGTTGGATAGCGACTCTTAGCAGGAACCCATAACAGATGATCCATCAAAACAAACAACTAGCGGAATGTGAAGGAGAGGCTTCTGGACCCATCAGTAATTGGCTAAGGCTCCAACCAAGGAAGGAGGCGCCCAACATCAACTTAAGAGAGAACAGTGTGGGCCTAGACACTGTGACGACAGCAGGCACTGTATCTGTGAGGTGATTGATGACCCAATACTAATCGAGGCCATGGATCGCAATAGAGAGTACCTCCAGAAACGCAGGTGGCTGCTGAGCAACTCGATGCCATCATCAAGTTTGTTAAGAGCAAAATCAATATCAGCAAGGACTTGAAAACGAGTCTGCTGGAACTGCGACCATCAGTCCTAGCTGCAAAGCAGGACTATTAGAAATCCAATGCACAACTTGGCACGGTAGAAGGCAAAAAAGACACAAAGTCGTGCCAGACTGAAGCGATTTTCTTCACAGGCAACGCGAATATATTAGATGATATTGTTCGATAAGCGATGCGAAAGAAAGGACCTTCCGAGGATGAATACGTGGCGAAAAGACGTATGGTTACTAAGGAAAAAATGACCTACACGGCCATCCTCCAGTTCGGAAGGGCTGGCACGAGCCAAGGTCCGCGATCAAGAGGACATGGCAAAAGTGGAGAGGCCAACACGTTTAAGGCCAAGAAAGCCAAGAAAAAGGAGCCACGGAATAGGCCGAACCAAGCGGTGCTTCCACAGGATCCACGGGTGTAAAACAACAGCAACCCGTGAATACGAGTCGGAAAGAAAAAAGAAAGAAGAAAACTGGAAACGGTGACCAAGGAGAATTCTGAACCGAAAACAGCGAAACGTAGGAATTTGAGCGAGGCCTTCGTTATCAAAACGGAGGAAGCGAAATACGCCGAGGTTCTAAAAGCGATGCGAAGCACGGAGAAGTTATCGCCATTTGGCGCAGATGTGCGGAGCACAAGGCGGACTAGGATTGGTGAAATGATCCTAATCTTAAAGAAACACGTCAAACAAAAGGGTGCAGTCTACAAGCAACTGACACAAGAAGTACTTGCGACGCGGTTGATGTAAGATCCCTGACTGCAGAAGCGACTCTCCAGTGTAAAAATCGGGATGAGGTCACCGATGCAGCGGAGGTCTCGGCTGCCCTCAAAGAGCAGTGTCACGTCGACGTAGCCAGTAAGGCCATCCACCTTAGAAAGGGCCCGCTGGGCACCCAGAAGGTGGCGATCATGTTGCCGGTTGCAGAGGCAAAAAGAGCGAATGCAATGGTCCCGAAAGCAGTAAGAGTAGAGCAAGCCAAAATAGAAGTAACACAGTCGAGTTTAAACCACTGTGATGCAGCCCAGCAGCTGCTTTGCCTGTCAGTCTCGGAAACGAAAACCGAAGTTGTGTTACTATCCGATCCATATCGCATGCCAGCAAACAGCGGGAACTAGGTGGCGGATAGGTCTCAACAGCTAGCAGCTATAGGGATGACAGGTCGATACCCAATCCAAGAAGTAGTCTCTATGTCAAATGACGGTTTTGCGAAAGCGAACATTAAGCGTGTTCTATTGCCGTTGCTACGCGCCCCCAAGATGGCTAGTAGTGATAGCTGGTAACATTAATGCATGGGCAGTGAAGGGGGGTAGCCGCATTAAATGTAGAGCTGGCAACTGTAGGTACAGTGGCCATTAGTGTGGGACAAAATTTAGATTCTCGCTCCAGTCCACATTTTGGATTGCATTAAGGTCCCATAACAACTGTGAAAAATTTCAGCTCGATCGGAGAAACTATATTTTAGCGCCAGCCGTTCAAAGTTTGTATGGGATTTACTATGGGAATACTTACTTTTGCAAAGAAAAATCGCCAGAGGTTCCCATTGATCTCTATAAAAATTCTGAACACAGTATTTTTACGACGAAGAATATTGCCGAAGACCGCCAAACAATCCGACAAGTTATTCAATGAAAACCTATTGGCAACCCGACGTTGATTAACACGTAAAGGAATAACAATAATAACAAAAAACGGGCAAAATTTCCGCATAGTCTATGCTTGATAACTTTTTTCACAAGCATCGGATTGTTTTGCGGTCTTCGGCAATGTTGTTCATCGTAGAAATACCTATCGAGATCTGTGTTCAGAATTTTTATAGAGGTCAATGGGCGGCCTCTGGCGATTTTTCTTTGCAAAAGTAAGTTTTCCCATAGTAAATCTCATACAAACTTTGAACGGCTGGCACTAAAATATAGTTTCTCCGATCGAGCTGAAATTTTTCACAGTTGTTATGGGACCTAAATTCAATCCAAAAAGTGGACTGGAGAGAGAATCTAAATTTTTCATATAACCGTGTCCCAGGCTAGTGGCCATCTTCAGCAGAAATGGTGCAGAATTGATTATCGACGTAACATTCTGTAGACCTTACAGCAATCATGAACTGGCGCATTGATGACGGTTACACTTATAGCGATCATCAAGCGATTCGCTGTTGTATAATGTTTGGCGGATGGAGGGCAAGGCAATGTAACTCGACCCAAGTCCCAGGTTCGAAAACTGCGCGCTTCGACGGTGAAGTATTCACTGAAGCCCTAAGGCTCGAACAAAATGAAGCTGAAGTAGAAGAATCCAAACTGCCAGATTGGAAGGAATTGGTAAGCTTCTTGAAGAATCTTTGCCGCATTTTGGAAAACTTGGAGTGCCTACACAAAAGCTGTGGTACTGGTTCTTCGAATCGCTCTAACCCCATTTCGTCTGCCTCTAGACCTCGTACTTCACCGTCCAACCGTCCCATTGTTGCGAAGCAAAATTAACTGCTTTGTGTGCCGACATAATCACTATATCAACCAGTGTGAAGAACTTCTAAAACTGAATCCCCAACGTGCTTCAACTGTCTTTCCAGCAGTCACACTGCAGTGCAATACACCAGAAGCTTGTGCCGCACGTGCCAGAAAAAGTACAATACGCTGCTTCATCTGGAATCGAAACAATCACTTCCGGCGGTCCCGAGTGAAAACATTCCGCTCGCGCAATCCTAACCTCAACGAGTAATTCCACCAACTGAACCTTCCGTGTGGAACACTACCGTCTCCCAAGTCCTTCGGTCGTTTCTCATTCGACGTCTGTGACTCGAACACCGGACCTTTGGGTCCCTAAACCGGTACCATACCACTTCACCACAGACCGCTGCATGAATAAGGTGTGATTATTTGCCAACATGAATGGAAGTTTGCTATACAGCACACACGCTTTGTTGTTCTTTAAAGCCCACCGCCAGAAAATACCAACCTTGGGTGGCAAATTTTGCAAAGTCATTGCGATTTCATTTGATGCTAATCTGCATTGGTATAATATAATAATATGATCTGTCAGTTAATACATCTTGATGCGATTCTAGATTATACTATTTACGGCATGGTTTGTTGTCAACAAAGTTTGTCGACAATGAATCGTAGTGGAGAATTATATACAATTTGTGTTAACATTTATTCGTTTTGATTTGACATATTGTGCGATTCTGATTTTTGACGTATGAATATGAGATTTTTGGCGCACATCCTTATACGATACGTGGTTTACTGGGTATCCAACGACTTGGTCTGAAGAAGATCAAAGGCAATAGTTACGGGAGTCTGTGGCAACACGTCGTCCATCCAATACAAGGTGCGTATGGTGATTCATTGAAACACATCAAAATTTTAAACAGAGATCGAAATCCTAGTTACCAAGAATAATACAACCGATTTGCCAATCGAAGGATTCAATACAACCTCTCTGATGATACCAAACAATCTCCCTTTGGCGGATCCTTTCAACATTCCAAATAAAATTAATGTCCATATTGACGCTAAATTCCTGGAAGGCAATCGAGTTCCCGTACAAAATAGCAGCAGGAAACTATTTTTGAATGGGTAATCGGTGGAAAGCCCAGTTGTTTCTGCACTTGTCTCGAACGAAAATCTGGACTTCCTGTTGAGGATTTTTTGGGAAACCAAAGTTGGCAGCATTGAGTCAACGGGAACGGCTGCGATGCATTGTATGGGCAGATTCCCTATCCAGGAAGTGGTGAACAATTAAGGTGATGGCTTCGTTATCGATAAAATAAACGGTGTTGATGTATGCAGTTGTTTTGCACTTCCGTGGTGGACAGTGGAGCAGTTCAGCCAGCTGGTGGATTGGAAGGAAGCCGATACTCATTGCAGGAGACTTCAATGCCTGGGCTGTGAAATGGGGTAGCAGAGTGACCTAGACTAGAGGATACATCCTTAGCGAAGCTAGATGTAAGATTGTGCAACGAAGGCTCCGTTAGCACATTTTGGAGAAACGGAAGGGAATCTATCATTGACGTTACATTTTGCAGTCATGCATTGTCGTCGAATTTGAACTGGAGAGTTTTGAGGGGTACACTCATGGCGCTCGGTCAACGGAACCCTGCGCCAACAATGGGAAGAATAACAAACGAGTGGAAGTGTAAGAGGACAAGGATCGTTGCGGAACTTCGTCAAGACGGTGATAACAAAGTTATCGACGCCACCGAACTGAAACAAAGGAAGGTAACGGCTTGTGACGCAACTATGCCGCGAAAACTGGAGCCGAGGGACAAACGGCGACCAGCTTACTGGTGGAATGACACACTCAGCACACTTCGCGCTGCTTGTCTCAGAGCCAGAAGGCGTGCTCAAAGAGCAGGGACGGAAATGGAAAGAAGGGAACGATGGACGGCTTTTCGAGAAGCTAGGACAGCACTCAAACGGGAGATCAAGTTTAGTTAATCTAATTGCTTCAAGGAGCTGGGCCGAGATGCAGACACCAATCCATGAGGTAATGCGTATCGAGTCGTTAAGGCCTCTCGACATCATCTGAGATGTGCCCAGACAAGCTGAATTTGATCGTGGATTTGGATCGGTGATTTTCACCGTACGGTGAAGACGCAGCAGCAATCGTTGAGGAACGACAAGTGTCTAACGTCAAGCTTTAAGAAGCGGAGAAACTACTAAATTCAAAGAAAGCCTCCGGTCCAGATGAAATACTGAATGTAGCGCTGAAAGCTGGCATAACCGGACATGTTCAAGAAGGTATTGCAGAAGTGCCTTGACGAAGGTAGCCTTCCAGGAATATAGAAGATCCAGACGATCGGCTGAATTTCAACAGCCACGTTGATTACGCATACGAAAAGTCTAAAAAGGCAATGAACGTTATAGCTAGAGCCAGTACGAGGCGTCTGCTAGATAACGTCTCGTCATCGATACTTAGGTATGGAGTTTCTGCTTGGGGCAAGGCACTACAAACAAAACGGAGCCACGAAAAGCTGAGCAGAGCGTTCCGGCTGATGGCAGTGCAAGTGACCAGTGCGTATAGAAAGATATCGTCAGATGCTGTATGCGTTATTGCCGGTATGATCCCCATCTACATCACGGAGTGCTACCATATCAGGTCATGGATTTTTTAGAAAGTATCTCCATAGATTTGGACATGCAGAGTCGCCACACTGCTCAGGCAGCCCAAACATCGAGGAGACACAGCGACATGTAGTTTTTGACTGCCCAAGATACGTGCAAATGTGGAACGAAATGCACGGAAGCAGTGACGGAGATTTAAAACCCGACAACATCGTGCAGAAAATGTGTCAACACGTAAGTACGTAACACGCGGTGAACAGAGCGATAACGCATATCATTTTGAGAAGACCCAAGGATATCGGGCCACGATCGGAGTCGGCTAGATTCTCTGCCGGCGACTAGTTGAGTAGTCCGTAGATGACGATTATTGGTAATTTCGGCTTTCAGTCACGCTTCGTTCGTGACTGAAAGCTGAAATCTCCAATTATCATCATGCGCCGAGGAGAATCGACCACGAGGAATCGCCGGTTTTGGGTCGACGGGGCGCTTACGTACCGGAAGTCACCCCTCAACAGGAATCGCAAGATCGACCTCGGTATCCAGTTGGTCCACCCGAAGAGCATGACGAGCAGCGCAGAAAAGTTTAGAGAACCAACAAACACAGGAGCATCTATCATAAAGAGTCTCACATGGCCCAGGCGTGTGGCTGGTACCTAAATTTAAGTGACGGAACAGAGACAAATCATGGACGAGAACAGCTTTCGCGGGAAGCTCACAAGATTGATCAGAGCAACGATGAACGATGTGCAAAACTGCGTGAAGATCTCGGGCGAACACTCCAGTTCGTTTGAGTCTCGGTGGGGACTACGACAGGGCGATGGACTTTCGTGCCTGTTATTCAATATTGCGCTTGAAGGTGTTATGCGGAGAGCCGGACTTAACAGTCGAGGCACGATTTTTACGAGATGCGAACAATTTGTTTGCTTCGCGGACGACATGGATATTATTGGGAGAAAATTTGAAACGGTGGCAGATTTGTACACCCGCCTAAAACGCGAAGCAACAAGAGTCGGGCTAATGGTGAGTGCGTCGAAAACAAAGTACATGCTGGTTGGCGGAACTGAGCGCGACAGGACCCGCCTAGGAAGCAGTGTTACGATAGACGGAGATACCTTCGAGGTGGTGGACGAGTTCGCCTACCTCGGATCCTTGTTGACGGCTGACAACAATGTTAGTCGGGAAATACGAAGGCGCATCATCAGCGTAAGTCGTGCCTTCTATGGGCTCCAGAAGAAACTGCGGTCCAGAAAGATTCACCCCCGCACCAAATGTACGATGTACAAAACGCTCATAAGACCGGTAGTCCTCTATGGGCATGAGGCGTGGACTATGCTCGAGGAGGACTTGCAAGCTCTTGGGGTTTTCGAACACCGAGTGCTAAAGAGCTCACTCAACTCTACGGCGAACCCAGTAATCAGAACGAATTGAGGCAGATGTGACGAAATGGCGCAGTATTTGGTACATCATAGAACAAAGCTACTGAATTGTTGATCAACAGCAACTGTAAACCGGTTAAGTGATCGAGGCCAACGTCACAGGACGGAAGGTCGGTCAGATTGATCTTCAACAGCCACGTCAAGTATACATCGGAGAAGGCAGCAAAAGCGGTTCAGAGTGTAGTTAGATGCGGAGACTGGACTGAGTGAAATGGGAGTAGTACCGGTAATGGGTCGTCCAGGCACCTGAGAACTCGAAGTCATCCGTCAACCGGAATCGCAGGACCGATCTCGGCACCCCGGTGTAGGCAAATAGATTGCGAAATAGTCAATCGCCACCGTACAGCACTATAAACTTTGGACAACTGGAGAACTCACCCGAAAAGTCCGACATTTATATTTAGGTATGATTCTTCATAAGCGTTACATCCAGAGTGACAACACTATGCGAAGTGCTTTGCTTCAATTGAAGTTAACTCATTATTATAGATCATCCATAATTCAACCCGACGGAGTGATTGTACCTGATCAGATGTTTCTTGGTTCAAGACTTGCTCTAGCATTTTAATTTACTCTGTTGAACATAAACGGATGCGCGAGTCATGACGTTTTGGCATTTGGTTCATGATTCCGATCATTTGGAATTTAACCAGCAACAAAAACATAACGCGAGTGGTGCGTTACGGCAGTCTAACTCATGATATAATTAGTCCGAATCAAAGTGTATTTTTCATAAGATAAAACACACTGGAATCATGGTATAATGAGTCATAATCTTGTTTTCAGATTCTGATTTCTACTCGTGTAGGTGACATATAGATTTAGGTAGCATAATAATCATATTGACCTCAGTTGATTTTTTCGGGAATGCATATTATGTTTCAAAGTTTGCTAGAAAAACATGAAAAGGAAATGTTCGCTTATTATTTGAAGATTACAGAAGAAAAGCTGATTGAAATAATCGTATGATGATTGAACATGGAGATTCTAAGCACTAATGAATGAATATGATTCAAAGAACTAAAAGCGAAACCAGCCAATTTCGAAAACAGACTTTTTTATAGTAAGAATTTTTCACAACAGTACATGCTACAATAAAAAAAAAGCTATAAAAGTAAATCCAAGCAGAAAGGATGAAATAAATTTTGGATTTGTTGAGAAGTAAGATAACTCAAACAATATTTTGGTAATTTAATTGTTCTGTAATGCTAAAACGTATTCATTTTAATTGACAGCCTTAACGGATAACAGTTTCATGGAGCTACGACTTCTGAAAGCACTAAATTTTGACACCTAAATGGTACGACAATGTTCTAAAGCATCGAATTCTAGCTCTTAACTAATCTAGCTACTTCGTACTTCCAATCACAACAACATTTAAGCTGTTAAAAATCATAATTTTCTACGTAACCGAGTTATCAACTCATAATTTAATCATGTAGGTTTACACGGAAAACAACAAATGTGGAATATTCAATGCTGTGATGAATGCGTTCCTGCATGTGCACCGAACACGTGGACCTTGTGTGATGAATAATGACCATGAGTGGGATGGATGCGTTTTGTGTGCGTGTGTGTATTGAGTGTTCTGCGTGCTAATATGGAAGCAATATCAATTGGTTTGATCTTAGATCTATTCATCGGGAAAATCATCATCCCTTCTGCAAACGAAATCGAACAATTGGACATGAGAGCATTTATTTATAACTCCGTAAAATCAATACCCACATGTTTGGGAAGGGCGACTGGCAATTAAATGAGCCAGATTTATTTTCATGCAGATTTTGTTTACGTGTTCCACAAGGATGTGGTAGTCGAGCCGTGTCGGTCCGAATCGCTGCGGTAACACAACAGCTGACGAACGGTATGCAAGGGGAACGTTTGTGCATGTCGAGATATAGAGTAAGGGGGGGCAAAAGTTCGACCCTAGTGGAATAATCAATATTTCTTGAAAACTCTAACAGTTGAAAATACATAAATACCGCACAGTGGATGAACAACATTTTGCATACAATATTGCTGAACAAACTTGTGTCAAAATATTCACCCATATTTAGTTGAAAAAGTTTCAAAATTCTCTAAAACTAACAAATAAATTTCTTCAATATTTGGAGTGAAATTCACTTACTTGAATAACATTGGAATCACAATAACATTTGAAACATTTGTTTTGAATTGAGCTAGAAATCTTGGAAAACTTTTGCCCCACCTCACTCTATACGGAATGCACCTACATGATGCACAACGAGCTGGATGGACAACTCCCCGTGAGCCGCGTGGGAAAGTGTGTAATTTGTTGGAGAATGGGAAAATTGTAGGGCCACCCCCACATTCGACTCGTTGCGGGAATATCTGTCTGTCGAGTAGGTGAGGAAATGTACAGTTTCATCAAATGTATGTTTAATGATCGACAACCGAATGTAGGAAAAATTAATTAAAACAAAACAGAGAAAACCAGGTTGATAATTACATCGACAACGACAACAGTTATAATTGAAAATAGCGAAAATAATGTTTGTCATCAAAGGGCAACAGCGGCGATGTTATTTTCATTGAACATTATTCCACATCAATTGATTTACCAGCAATCTAAATGGTCTAGTTGTGCTTCAAAAATAGTACTTTTCAGTGCTACTTTTATGCCTATTGATCCCTTTGCGATCCTTGTTCTGACTCGTGCCTTGGATTTTTCGTTGGAACCGTTGTAAATGCTAACGGTGACAATCCTTGTTGGACATCGTCTTGGAAAAAAAAAACTTCCAAGCAGGTAACTTCTTCACTAGATATGGTTGCTACCACGAACAACAGGAAGAGTGAACCTCCTTTCAAAAAGGCATATTAATACTTCCACTAAACGTGGCAAGAGAGTAATCAGTTTGATATTTATCGATTTGAGTGAGGAAGCAAAGGGTGCCTCCAATCGTGATCAGTATTTCCGAATTCTGAGGATTTAGGCAGAAGATCTTGAACTCCAAAGAAAAGAGACTAATTACGAACTTCTTCACAAATAGTTTACAAATGACGACAAAACTGAACATTTGTTCAAGTTCTTCGGGTTCAGGGCAGCAACTTATTCAGGGTAGTGCCGTTTGGGATAAGGGGCTGTTCATTAATTACGTAAGACAATTTCGCTGGTAATCCTAACCCCCCTCCCCCCATGGTAAGATTGTTTGTTTGCAAATTAAAAATAATTTATACGGCGCGTAAGAAATCTTAACACCCTCCCCCTCCCCATTACCTCATTCGTAATTAATGGATGACCCCTAATGATCCATTCGGTGTAATGGCTTTCGGGGTAATAGCGTTCAGGGTAATGGCATTCTAGGTAGTGGCGGGGTAATGGGGAGAATTTCATCTTAATTGTACATTTTCGAGGACTCCAAACTTAGTAAGACAGCGTCCATTTAATACGTAACGGAATAATTGGAAATTTTTGATCTCCTCCCCTTCGTAGTGCTTTTGTATGTAAAGTTTAAAAATTGTGTATGAACCGTAACGCTTAAGCCTACTCCCCTAGAGCATTACGTAATTTGTAGATGGCGCTCAATGCCAATAATGGCACAGGCTATGCCCTTACGATCATCGAAGAAGGGAAGGAATATTAGTGTGATGTCCATTGCTACTAGAGACTGAGATCACCTCTGCATCTCCATGATTTCCACAGGCAGTAGCGTAGCTGGGGGGATGCGGCAATTAAGTTTTTAACGAACTAAAATGTATATAGGCAAGGAAAATCAGGTTTTAAGGGGACCTGAATTGATAATAAGTAGGGCCCCTATGTAATCCAGTATATTTATAATGGTTTCGTGTATTTCATCGCTATAAAACAGTACTTTTTAAATGAGCTTCGTAGTTTCATTCGATTAATTACACAGCTTAATAAAAATTACATTTTAACTTATCTCAAAGATCAAATTATGTGTTTCTAGTAGATTTGGGGTCGCTTAATCTGATACCATTCTAAGAAATGTTCTAGCTCGTCAAAGTTTTTAGCTACAGGTCACCAAAGATGCATAAAACACTGGTTTCATTGATGTTTTCATGAAATTTAAAGTATGATTTATCAAACTTTTTTGTGATTTTATTCACCAAACATTCTGGATAAGACTTTAACTTTTGTATTAGATACAATTTGCTTGAAATTACAGGATAAAATTTAGATTGAATCGATTTTTTCAACACGCTTGCAGTCCCCATACAAAATTCTTCGTTTCCCTTAATCGGAAGTATACAACACTTTTCTAAACCAACATAAAATAACTTTTAAGCATTAAAACAATTATGAACTTTGTCTATAAGTATTGCTATACACATGGAATTTGTATTCTGTGACAAATTAAGCGAAATGATTGCCATACAAGCTGGAAAACTTGCATGCAAGTTGGCTGAACTAGCCTAATTTTGCATTTTCAACAGCAAATATATCAACTAGACGTGCTATGATATTTTGGAAAACGGCAATGAATTCAGTAACCTTTAATTAAGTAAATAGCGGTATTTTGACGGTTGAGACAAAAACGTGCTCCGCAGTGTTATCGAACATCTTGGGGCCCTCTATAGCTTGAGCCTTAGGAAGCCAGAAACTGGTTGAGATATATTTTGTTATGAGCCACATCCTGAACAAAGGCAAAAATAATATTTGTACACAATATTTTAAACATTATTGAAAATTACTGAAACATTTTACGATAACGTGAACAAAGGAGAACAAGCTAGCTTTTTTCACGAATACTTACAGGAATCCCACCAGAAATTGTTATAATGATTCCTCTAGCAGTTCTCCAATGAATTCGTCTGGAAATTCCTTGAATGGTTTCTTGAGATATGCAAAGAGAATTTATTCAAAATTTTCTCCAGAAAATCATTCAGCAGTCAGAATTACTGTACAGTTTTTTTTCCAGAACCAGGGATTCCTCATAAATTTCTCTATAAATTAAGATTTTTTCAAAGGAAATTTAAATTATTTTTGAAGTTAATTCTACTTGGATTCATAAATTTATTACATTCGTTTAGTATTCAAAGCCACAAGCCTCCAAGAGTTACAATCAAGATTTTCCAGGGGTTTCCAAAAGGAAATTTCGGTGGAGTTCTGAAGACCCATGCAAGACTTTCTAAAGAGCCAAAAAGAGATCCGTAGATCTTTGTAACACTTCTCTTTTGTAGTAGTTGATCATGTATTTTATCAGTGATATTTATAGGATTTCGTTTAGAAATATCTTAAGGATTATTTTTCTAGCATCCTCTTGGACAAATTCATAGGAAAATTTTCTAAGGGTATTATAGGAAAAAAAATGAGGGTACCATTGGAAAAAAAATTGGTTTAATTCTGCAAGGTACATCGAATGAAAATCCTGGAGGAATTCCTTGGGAAGTCTGTGAAGGAATCGTTCAATGTATTCCTGAAGAAATCTTCGATATAATAGCTGAAGGAAACTACGTGCAAATATTTGAACTACATTCTGATGAAATTCCTGAAGGAAATCATTGAATCCCACACAAACTTTAAAAAGGCGTTTCGAGAGTTGTCTGGTCGTATTAGAGTGTCGTTGCAAGGGGGAGGTTTCTGATTGAAAAAAAAAACCTGGTTAACTAACTGGCTTGCTACATAGGTATATTTTCTGTTGAGTTATCTTGAAATGAATTCATCCAGGAATTCCTCAAAGAATTTGATAAAGAAATTCTTTTTGGAATTTCTTTCTGTTTTCCATTATACATTTTTCTTTAGATTGTCTATGAACCATTCCAACAATTTGTTCCACAAATCATTCTTGGGAGCAGGGCTGTTTAATGTCCTGAATATCACCTGACATTGACAATTGAGTTTTGCTAAAATCACCGGAAAATATTTTCTTCGGTGACTTTTTCCGAATCACTATTGGTTGGCAATATTTGCTAACACAACGTTTCGCATGGAACATGGGAACTATAAGCATTTGAATTTTTCCAAAATGTTGACATTTAACAACACTTCCTGGAAGTGTCTCAAATTGCTTCATCGGGTCCCCAATAATATCTCAAGACATTTTTCTACCTTTAAAAAGTTTCGAAAATTTCTATAAAATCTCTACAAATATTTCACGAAGAATTTGTCTAAAGACACTTCCAATGAATCGTCTATGGAATCATGACAATTGTTATTTAAGTACAGGGAATCACGTCGTTAATCTTAGATCCCACCAATTTCTTCATGCGTTCCTTCTCGAACTAAATCGGAAATCGCATCCTTAATTACGCTTAAGTAATTAAGTTTTTTTTTTTTTTCAAAGAATCTTGTCAAGATTTTGTTCGTTTATTAATCAATTCTTTCAATATTTTTTTTTCCTCGGATATATCCAGTGATCTCTCAAGATATTCTTCGAACAATTTATCCTGATGTTTCGTGGTTTTCATCTAATAAGCTTAAAAAGTCCTTCAAAAATCTACTTTCCTTGGAATTCTTGATTAAATGGTGCCTGCGTGTTCTCGTGGATATGTAGGTAAATAGGTAGGTAAATTATAACATGAGAGAGACGCGTCTTCTACCTTATTGAACTTCTACACAATATTATGGTCGAATCTTCTCGTATGCAATATTGTACGGAACAATAAATGATTGTGTTGATATTCACAAAGTCCGGCTGATTGTACTAATCGAACTATTGAACTCTTTGTAAGGACTGTTCATTTTATAAAGTGGACACTTTCAGCATGCTGTATCTTTTTAATATATCAATGAAATTGCAATCGGTTTTCTGTACATCGTTCGACTAATATTGTATAATGTTGTGATAATAAAAAATCCTCCAGAATGACTAAATTTCATACGAACCTGAAACAACGTTTAAAATGATCGATTTTTTGAGGTTATCAAAAAAAAAATGATTGTTAGAAATTGGCTGGAAAATTCGGCAATATTCATTTTTAATTCTCATAAAATGCTTGTTCATCTAGCACGATCAATCAAAAGCCTGTTATAAAATATTAAGTTATTTTTGGAGCAATAATTTTACAGATATCATAAAATCATTATGCACTAATATTTTTAGAGAAAAAATTTTTAAATTTAAATGGAACTGATATGACCAGAATTTTTGAATTTAAAGTACGTCCTGACGGAAGAGCTAATATGGAATAAATATGAAGAATGACTTTCGCCTTCATAGAGTTCTTTATTTAGTCCCCACGTCACATTTAAAGCACAATAGAAAAACAAATGATTTATTTTTAGAAGACCTCTTAAAGCACAATGACAATCATCAAAATTGGCAGCACTGCTGTCATAAAATCGATTTTATTTTCCACGTAAGATATATTAGTCTTAGATTAACGATTGAAAAATTTGGAAAAAACGTTTACAATTAGCTTTAGGTCGATAAATATGTGTACATGATTTTTAAAGTATGTGATTTTTTAGTAAAACGACCATACAGAGTAAAATTATAATTAAGACTGCGGTTAAAACTCACGATTAAGCTCTCGTTTATACAAATCCAGTTTGTTTAGTAATCTAGACTAGTTCTGAAAACGATTTTTACTTTTCTTTTTGGCTGGGAGTGAAAGGATGCATCCATGGTGTATCAGCAAATTTAACCATAAATGGATAAATCACTAAAGTTACCTTACTTCAGAGAATTGTGTAATATTATTGATTTTTATAAAGCTACACCTTTAGTAGAAAAGTAAAGGATACCAACATACAGTTTGTTCATAAAAATGAGGATTTTTGTTTAGCGAAAAATAATGTTTAACTTTGACAAATAGCTTTCCTAAGCAGTTTTTGGAAAAAAAAATATATAGTTCTTCAACCAAATGCATTTGGTAAGATCTTAAATTTTCATAACATTCTAGAATAACAGTTGAATGATGTACAGAAAACCGATTACGATTTTATCAATAAATAAAAGAGATATAGCATAAACAAAGTGTCCACTTTATAAAATGAACAGTCCTTAATGTGTAAATAATTTTGTTCCGGTATAGAACGATTAACGAAGAAATGGTTGGTACAGTGCATCACAGAATAGTACGGATGTGGTGTGTGCGATTTGAAGTCTCAGCATGAGGCATGTTGGCAAAACACCCCAGTCGCTTGCTGGTGGCCTCAAATCTACGACCAATTAAAAAGTTCATTCTGAGTAACCTCTGACAAATTTATATTATACTTCGAGGAATTTCATTTCCTGCCAAGAAGTAATACAGCATTTACAAAAACCAGAAACTGCACTGCGAACATCTCCAAGCAATGTCTCTTAGATTACAAAACTCTTCAGATAAAGAACGAAGAAATAAAGGATCTTATAAAAAATTTCAGAAAATAATTCTGATAGAAATTTCATTGCTATTGCTCATTTATAATCTCAAAGTGACTGTTATGCAGTTATAATTACCAATGTGACAAAACAACTTGGTATTTTTTTTTCGAATTTTCTAGAACAATCTCACAGATTTCAGTAAGTTGATTGAAAGTATTTATCATTTGATGGCTCTCCCCGGTATTTACTCCAATTTGTTACAATTCGAATGTGACTGTTATGCAGTTATGGGCAGTGTTCTTCCTAGGTTTATTGTCTTCGTCTTATTAAGAATAATGAAACCGAATTATACAAGAGAAGTTCGCTTCTCTTTTATAAAGATCTTTAGAAGATTTACAATAAAACGTAAAGACAAAATATCGAAGCCTGTGTGCACTAGAGTGGCCCATATTGATCAGACTACAAAAATCTTAAGTTACATCTTCCAAATGTGTTAGCTTTCGGAGGTCCAAGAAGCTGCTGTAAAAATTTGAGCGGAATCCATCAATTCAAGGGGATAAACGAGTTTGAGTTGATGGATCCCACTCCAACTTTCAGTGTAGCCTCTGGGGATCCAAATGAACCAATTTGGGGTGTAACTTATTTGAGATTTTGTCAAGTTGAGATTTTCTATATGGGAATGGACACCATCCTGATAGGAACATTATTATCCTCTTGTATTAATTCCAACACCGCTAGCGCATGATGGCTCACCACAGTAGCATGTCCGAAAGAACTTGTAACTATTGAGAACCAGAGCTACAGGTCCAAAGCCCTGATAAAGGTGAATGGTTGTGATGGCTATGACCGTGGTCATCATGTGAAGAACAAACGGACAATGCTGTATCGTGTCAGCATCGAGAAGGCAGCCCCTCTAGCACGATGTAAATAGCGCAACCCTGGTTTGGTGGCCTATTGAAACTCTTCAAGGCAAAAGTAGAGCAAACGGATTGATTTTACGGCAAGAGACCCGGCAACGAATAAAGGACAACGATTTAAAAGTTGGATCTTGGGATGTGAGAACTTTGAATGTACCCGCGCGTGTTGGGCTCCTGGCTCGTGAACTGCGGAATGTCGGCGTGAACGTGGCAGCTATCCAGAAAATACGTTGGTCGAGAACCAGAGAACGCGAATTCCGATAGGTGGGCCAACACTTTATTCAAGTACCACATCAACTACAGCGGTGGCGACAGAGCAGAACGTGGAGTTGGCTTCATAGTGATTGGAAAGCAGATAAAGCTAATTATTCGGTGGAAACCGGTAAACGACTGAACTGCCCATAACTGCAAAACAGTCACATTCGACATTTTTTACAAATTGGAGTTAATACCATAAAGTGGCATCAAATGATAAATACTTTCGATCAACTTACTGAAATCTGTGAGATTGTTCTTGACAATTCGAAAAAAAAATACCAAGTTGTTTTGTCACATTGGTAATAATAATCGCAAAACAGTCACATTGAGATTTTAAATTAGCCTCGTAAAGTAATGGCAATGAAATTTCTATCAGAATAATTTTCTGACAATTCACCTAGTATGCGATATGAGATGTACAAAATATTAGCCTCAAATAAGCAATTTTGAGTTCCTGGTAATTTTTAGAAATTTCAGGTTCCTCCCATACTCCCATAAAATGCATACTTGGTATTCCATTTACTCAATGCCTACTTTTGTCGAATGTTACAAATATGCAGTTATGGGCAGTGAATCTGTGTGTTTAGAATGAAGGGCAAGTTCTTCAACTACAGCTTGATCAGCATATATACATCAACGAACGATAAGCCCGATGACATGAAGGATGAGTTCTATGAGAGCCTGGATAAGGCTTACGGAAAGTGCCCAAAACAAGATGTCAAGATAGTCATCGGCGACACAAATGCGCAGATTGGGAAAGAAAATATCTTCCGACCTGTTATTGGAACGGAAAGTCTTCATTCCGTTACCAATGATAATGGCCTGCGACTAGTCACCTTCGCTGCTGCTAGAGGGATGGCAATCAGCTGTACCTACTTCGCACGAAAAAATATCCGCAAACACACCTGGCGACACCCAAGTGGCGATGCCTGCTCCCAAATAGACCACGTGCTGGTTGATGGGCGACATTTCTCAGATGTTGTGGATGTCAGGACCTTCCGAGGCCTTAATATCGACTCGGATCATTATCTCGATGTAGCTCCAATTCGGGTGCGGTTATCCAGCGTCATGAGTTCCACAACAAACAGAACGCTGCGCTTCAATATACAACGCTTGTCGACTGATGGGGTAGCTGCGCAGTACCGTCAGCAACTAGACGAGCAGTTGGGAAGAATCAACGTTGCTGGAGACGTCGACAGCCTGTGGGACTCTATCCACGAAGCTGTGACAACTACGGTGCGGGACGTGTTTGGCACTGGTCAACGACGAAGATGAAACGACTGGTTCGATGAAGAGTGCCAGAGAGTGACAGACATGAAGAATGTCGCCAGAAGCCGTATGCTTGTGGTCGGTAACCGACAAAACAGAGAGCGGTACAGGGCAGCGAGTGTCGAAGAAAAGCGAATCCACCGCAGAAAGAAAAGGCAGCACGAAGAAAGTGTGGTAACTGAAGCTCAAGAAAGCATGAACCGGAATGATATGCGGAGATTCTATGCAACGGTCAATGGTGCGCGGCACCCGCCATGTGCAATGATCGAGAAGGGAATTTGCTGACCGATAAAACGGCGGAGGCTGCCAGGTGGAATGAGCACTTTCAGCAATTGTTGAACGGTGAAAATGGAAATGTAGCGAGAAACAGGATGAACATAGATGATGACGATCAAGCTGTGAACACACCGACCATAGGAGAGGTTAAAAAAGGCTATCAGCGAGCTGAAGAACTGTAAGGCTGCTGGGAAGGACGAGATACCGGTCGAGCTTCTCAAGCACGGAAGTGAGCAGCTTTACCAGTCAATCCACCGAGTACTTCTGAAGGTATGGGTGAACGCCCACTGGCTGGTTGGATGGCCTCATCCGCCCTATCTATAAGAAAGGGCACAGACTGGAGTGTGCCAATTACAGAGGAATTACCCTTCTGAATTCGGCGTGTAAAATTCTGTCACGCATCCTGTTTAACAGACTGAGACCTTCGTCGGCGAATACCAAGCTGATTTTCGTGAAGGCTGTTCGACAACCGACCAGATGTTTAGCTTGCGAATGATTCTAGAAAAGAAATGAGCTTTGACAAATAATGTCTGAACATGGTTTTCCGACGAAACTAATTAGGCTGATACGTGCTACGCTGGATGGTTCGAAATCAAGTGTTCGGATTGCAGACGAGGTGTCAACCTCGTTCGTGACGTTAGACGGGTTGAAGCAGGGAGACGCACTTTCGAATTTACTGTTCAAGATTGTACTCGAGGGTGCTATTAGGAGATCTGGCGTGCAGATAAATGGCACTATTATCACAAAGTCGCACATGCTCCTTGGCTTTGCGGACGATATAGATCTAATTGGAATCGATCGCAGGTCAGTGGAAGAGGCCTTCGTGCCTTCGTGGAGACAGTGAGGATAGACCTGACCATTAATTCTACCAAAACGAAGTACATGGTTGCAGGTAGAGATAGAGTGAGAGTTGGTGGTGTAGGTGCTGAATTAGTGTTTGATGGGGATGTGTTTGAAGTTGTTGAAGAATTTGTTTACCTTGAAACACTTGTGACATGTAACAACGGCGTTTACCGCGAAGTGAAAGACGAGTTGCGGCTGCGGACTACGGACTACGTAATCAGCTTAGGTCCCGCAGCTTGCAAACGGAAACAAAATTCGCCCTGTATAAAACATTGATTCTTCCGGTGGCTCTCTACGGGCACGAAGCGTGGACGTTGAAAGAGGCAGACCGGAAAGCTTTCGGTGTTTTCGAGCGTAAAGTGCTGCGGACAATACTCGATGAGAAACTTGAAAATGATGTGTGGCACAGACGAGTTGTATCAAGTGTACAAAGATGCGAATATTATCAAGCGTGTAAAATACGGCAGACTTCAGTGGGATGGTCACTTAGTGCGAATATCGGAAGAAAGAATTGCGAAAATAATATTCAGCAGGGAACCAGGTAGAGGTCGACGGCTTCTGGGAAGACCACGAATACGCTGGCTGTACGCAGTGGAAGAGGACCTGGCGACCCTAAACGTTCGGGGCAACTGGAGAAGTTTCGCCCAAGACCGACGAAGATGGAGCTTTAAAATACGCCCGGCAATGGCGTGATGCTACGCTGTAGCCATCAAGGTATCAAGGTAAGTATTAATTCCAGTTAAATGCTGTTATTAGGGAAAAGCTCTAATTTTCGACCTACAAGAATTGTACCAATTTTCGGATTTTTATAAAAAGTAGGCCAAAATTATCTTGATGGGTTGGAAGCAAATGCCAGGTCGAAAATTGGTGCTTTCTCCCTATACTATTGTTGTCTATTTACCTGATTTTTAACAGTTTTAGATTTTTTTTTTGGGGGATGGGTTTCTGGGATATGTTGTACAATCATCAAAAATCACAGAGTAGATGATGTTATAATTTTAATAAAATACTTAAAATAAAATCTCATTCGTGTCCTACACTTTTTTTTTTAATTTTAGGTCGATTTATGTAAAATATATGGCCATATTTTATTTGGATGTAGCTCTGTCACAAGATAGGTAATTATGCTTACTACCAACTGCCCATACATTGTGTGATAGGCACTAATTAGGGAAAAAACAAATTCTAACAAAACCCTTTTCTTGTGTTATATGTAATGTTTTAGCTTGATTAATACTCGCTTAAATTGGTCCACTATTTACACTTCTTCTTCGTCTTCATCTTTTCCTTGGCACTACGTCCCCACAGACAGAGTCCGCTTCTCAGCTTAGTTTCACAGTTATTATCTGAGAGCTTTATTTGTAAATGTTGCCATTTTCGCATTCGTATATCATTCGGCAGGTACGACGATACTCTATGCCCAGGGAAGTCAAGGAAAATTCCATTACGAAAAGATCCTGGACCGACCGGGAATCAAACCCTGACACCTTAAGCATGGCATTGCTTTGTAGCCACGGACTCTATCCACTCTGCTTATGAAAGCATATGTCTTCTTTCTTTATTTCAAAAGTAAATGAGAAAGTCTTACTTCAAAAGTCAGTGACTGACATAATGGAAGCTTTTAAATGAAGCGTTGATTGGTTTCTTTTTGAGATATAAATATGAAACTTCTGCCATCAAAATGGGAACCTAAAATTGATTACACAGTGGGAAACATTCCCCATTAGGATACATCGTTACCTGCATTAGTCGGTGTCAAACATCGGTGCCAACTCCAAATGTTTTCCATCCCTGACCCAAATGACCTCAAACAAGTGACAAATCGTGTCACATGGTTTGCAATCACCTTCCATAAACGAACTGTGTACGGGTACACACCAAACTCAGCTGAACTTTCCCCAACAATAAGGTGATTGACCCGCCCTGTGGTGACCTAACGCCGGACACTGGACCACGTGGGTGGCACACCATTTCCGATGGCGTGAAATTGATGATCCCGCATCGAATTTTTGCTCTCAGCTGCCAAGAGTTAAGACACGACCATGGTGACAATGACTGAGGGAGTTAATTGCATTTTAATGTTCGCCTGGTTCGGTCGATCTCCGGTCAAATTTGATTAATTACCGATGTTGTTCAAAAATTGGCGTTGGCCACATTTGGTTACTAGAACGCTAAAACCTCGTTTTACGCAGCTTTTTTACGTAAATTCAATTTATGGGTACGTGGGGCATTTTTTTTTAATTTTTTTATTAGAATCATTCCAAACATTACATTAGTTTCTTATATCTAGGTGTTCTGTGTTAGACAACACTATCATCCTAATTTGGTAAAACAAATTCAAGACGGTAGGCGGGACGTAGTGAGTATTTGCTCTTAAACATTCTTGAAGTTCCAATGAAAAAAGGAGGTGCTTTGAATATACCTTTGAATCATACCTGGAGAAAAAAATAAAAAAATGTGATTCAGACCTTTTTTGAGGCTTCTTCAAGTGAACTTCAATACTTCCGGCTAGTTTATCATTTGGACTCAGATCTAAATTACTTGAATTTGAAGTGAATAAGACTTAAGTCACTTGAATAATAAGTAGAAAAACTTAATCATTTGATAATGAAGTAAATCAGTGCTAATTACTTGAATATGAAGTGAATCAAAACTGAATCACTGGATGTGAATCGAACCTTAACCTTAATTTAAGGTGAATCAGAGTGTGATATGAAGTAATATGAAGTAATTCAGAGCTGATTTACATATCTAAACTCCAAGTAATTTGGGAGAAGACTTTAATCTGTACCAATTGTAGCCTGACTAAGATCCACAATAACCAATAATGTGATTAGCATACTGATTCGTTCTAAACGAGCATAGTTTCTTGAAATCCTGAAGATGAATTTCTTACGAATAAATTCGAATACGCAAAACCTCATTTTAGGAACCGACTACATATATGAACCAATTTAAATTACGAACACCCCGATCTAGTTCGTAAGTTGCGGATCCAGTGTAGCTTCAAAACTCGCCGATGTTGCCCTTTTCAAAAACAAATCAGAACGGAAAACGAGTAAAATTGAAACAGAAAAAATACGACATCGATTTTCTCGCATAAATTCTAAATGGCGGTGGTTTACCACTGGGAATTGAGACCGGGAGCATTGCTCACCACTGCTCGTTTCCTTCCCCTCGTCGCAATCCACAATGTGTTCCCACATTCGAAACCAAATCTAGCACATCCAACATTTGCGCGATAGCATAAGAGGATGGTGGATACTTACCCTAGCACGTGAGTGAGTCGTGGCCGCGTCGGGCCTATCGTGACCCCCATGGGCCGAAAGCTCGCCACCTCCTCCCCGCTGATTGGCCGCCATGAACTCGTGCGTCCGGTAGGCTAATTCCGGGCATTTTTTCCTCCGCGGCAAGGGCGGTTCGTTGATCGATGCTGTCCGATGGGTGAGGGCGTGTAGAAGGGAAAGAAGGAGCAAGATTTTTTTTCACAAGGTTAGTATGTTATGTTGATCGAGTAATGCCAAGCAAAACTAAGCTAAACAGCTACAGCGAGGAGGATTTCGAAACAATGAGAGCTTATTTGGGACGACATATTCTGCGAAAAATTTACCGATAAGTATATCCAATTTCGATCACGTTTTTTCAAACTTACCAGAGAAAATTAATGTTAAAGCACACTACATACATTACCACTAGCCGATTTTTCTACAACGCTATCCGTTCTATCTAGATGACTGCTAAATAATCCAGTATTTTCTACTAATGTTTATACAATGCTAAAGAAAATAAAGCAATGACGATGATAGGGTAACTACGTGTTGCTATTTTAACCAACATTAATCCAATACTGTTACCATGAATCCAACTACTAACTGTTCAAACTAACGAAATTTGTATAGCTTATATTTTCAATATCGATACTACCAGGTCAGGCGGAGTAACAGGGGGTTTCAAACATATTAGTTCACGGAACATTTTGCTGAATTGAATAAATGCATGATGCACCTCTGCATTGATTGCCGTAGAATTTTTGTTTACCACAGAACAGCATAACATAGACTGACTGTACTTTTCAGTGGTTTCTACTCCGTGATGAATCGAAACAGCTGAGAATTGCACTTCGATCCAAATAAATAAGAGATGGGACTTTCCGTTTCTTCTCGAAGTGCACATTTTAGCAGATCTCAAATTATTTATCGACAACGGCACTGGACAAGTCCTTACAGTCAGTTGGGATGGGGAAGCAATGTTTGTGTGCAATGATTGTTGCTTCTAGAGACCGAGAATTCCACTGCATCTCCACAATCACCGCTGGGAGGGGGTTTATTAGTGAGGGAGGAACAAGATCTGGGAGTCACCTTTGGTCGGTGATGTGATCCATGGATTAGGATTAAATATATGACATATACTTTGAACTAGTTTTGAGTTTGAGTGGTGAAAAGAAGACTTAAAAAATTTGTCGAAATTCAGAATGTCGAACTATTAATATATTATTTTTAGTAATGGGATTTTTTTTTTAATTTCCGTACAGGTTTGGGCCGAAGGATCTCTTTCATGAAACTTTTTCCACAGGCAGGGCTCATCAATATATGAATAAAAAAAATTGAGAAAAATTCAGGGTCGCTTATATTCCCGGAAAACTCAGTTGGATTTTTTTGTTTTCCTCTGACACTACTTACTTTGAAAAATCATAACTCAAGAACGAAGCATCGTAGAAACAAAGTTTTTTTCATGAAAATGAAAGCAAATTTTCTCAGGAATAGAAAAAATAATAACTGGAAAAAGTTTTCCACAAAATTTTTCACCGTTGAGAAAATTCGTGAAGAAAAGCCGTTAAAACTATGCTCCAACTCGTAGAAAATTTTCAAAAAAATATTTATGAGAGGATAATTTTATAAGCTTTAATCGCTGACATTTTTGAAATGTTTTTTTCGTTTTTGAGTTATGGCCTATTTTGTAAAAATGTGCAAATGTGCCATTTTGAGCCTTTTCTCTGAAAAATCATAACTCAAGAAATAAGCATCGTAGAAACAAAGTTTTTTTATGAAAATGAATCAAATTTTCTCATGAATAAAAAATAATAATTGGAAACAGTTTTCCACAAAATTTTACACCGTTGAGAAAATTCGTAAAGAAAAGCCGGAAAAACTATGTTCCAAGTAGTGGAAAACTTTCAAAAATATATTTTTGAGAAGGTAATTTCATAAGCTTTAATTGCTGAAATTTTTGAAATGTACTTTTTTTTATAATTTTTGAGTTTTGGGCCGGAGCCGTTTCCACATTGGACGTTGTCATCACGAACATCTCTGACAGCTGCTCCAACCTGGTTGCTATATAGCTTAGTGACATTTGAATACACGTAGACTAGCATACGCTCGTCATACACAGTTTGTTTTTGTTTTCCTCAAAGAAACTTGCACACGCTTTCCAGACGATTCTACCCCATTACCCCGAATCCCATTACCCCGAATGCCATTAACCCGAACGCCATTACCCCGAATTCCAAAACCCCGAACGACCCATCACCCCGAATGACATTACCCCGAATTCCACAATCATGGGGAAATGTCATCAATATCATCATGTTAAGATAATTGTGAATTCGGGGAAATAGCATTCGGGGTGATGGAATTCGGGGTAATGGTACATTCGGGGTAATGGAATTCGGGGTGATGGGATTCGGGGAAATGGCATTCGGGGTAATGGGGTAGAATCTTTCCAGACTCATCAAAATGCACATGGAAATATTACCCAATTTGAAAAATTGACACCCGGTTTCTGGGTGTTTTTCGAGACTGAGTGCATATTGTTTTCCTCTAAGGTTCACAACTACATCTACACTAGGGCACCCATACCATTGGACGTGTTAACCACTATAATTCGAGCTGCCATCTGACCACCTAAGACAAGACGTGACAGGTCGAAGTACAAAAATAAAACCGATTGGCTGTCAAAAAAGACCACTTCTCATTGGTCATTCTGGCAAAGGCCTACTTCCACATCGTCGTGTTTGATTGCAACAGGGCACTTCGTTGCTGGTCCTGCCGTGTTGCTCGTTCATAGATTACAGTTTTTGTCAAAAGTTTGGAAATTTTTCATCAAATCTTTTTATTTCAAATCAATTTATTTTCGATGTTGAGTTCAAAGCATGTGCTCCTACGATGCTAAAATAAATAAAAAATACCGAATTGAGACCAATATGACGGAATTTATGTCAATTATTTCTAAAAATATCGCCGGTTTTAAATTTCAACCTGAGTTTCAACAAATATAGTATCCTCTATTGCACTAAATAAATAAAGCGTGCACGAAACAATCAAATCATGAGCCTTGATTTTTGATTTTGTTAACAAGATTTGCTCAAAAAGAATACTGGTAACACTGGCTTTTGTATCGTCAAGGTTATCGACTGAAAAACAACGGGGCAGTCTTAATTGAGCTGTCATGTCTTAACCTATTTTTGAAAGCAGCTTTCCAAACATTAAAATCAAACAACACACTAACATTATTGAATGCTCTTACGCCAGCGGAAAACGGATTGTTTTGACCATAACTGGTTCTGTGAACAGGAATGGCGACGAAGGGTGCATTGCGAAGACTTCGTGGTGGAACATAGAAAGATACCTCAGAAAAAAGTATTGAACAATCCAGGTGTCCGGTAATGATGTCAAAAATGAATACTTGTTGCGATTTTTCTCTTCTTTCCGAGAGAGTCTCTAAGTTAATTAGTTGGCATCGATCAGGGTAGCTTGGCAAGTTTTCCGGGTCTCTCCAAGGAAGGCCTTTCAGTGCAAATCGCAGAAAACACTTTTGTACAAGCTCCAGTTGTAAAGCGTACGACAAATGATACGGTGTCCAGACCGGAGCTGCATACTCTAAAATACTTAGCACCAGAACGCAGAACAGCGTTTTCAAGGCGTAGATGTCTGTGAACTCCGATGCATATCGACGAATGAACCCTAGAACCGATGTCGTTTTGAAGTGCAAGGCAGTCTGCCGCGGTAGAAATGATGCGGAAGATTCTAAGATCATCGGCGACCGACAGTTTGTACGACGAAAGCTTCAAAATTAGATCATTCACGAAAATAATGAAAATTAAAGGTCCGAGTACAATACTCTGCGGCACCCCTGAAGAAATTTTGAACAGTTTGGATCGCGTTAAATTGACCTTTATGAAAGCATTTCGATCTGACAGATAAAATTTCAAGCTTTACGTTGAATGTTTTTTAGATTTCTCAACTCCGGAGACCACCATGGTTTGCTGGATGCAAGTCGTTTGCGTTGTACAAGTTCTTGAATCACTTCATATACTCTTCGATTGAAATCCGAAAGCAGTTCTTCTACTGTTGTGCTCGACGCCATAGCGGTTTTCCTCGGAAGTTTTTTTTTTTTTTGAATAATATCCCAAGAGTAATTGAAAAACATGTATAAAATCTGTGGTCATTCAGAAATATCAGAAGTAATCAGGGGTTGAATTCTGAGAAAGTTGAGCATATCTTTCACTTATGGCTCTCTTTATCAATCATCATCCGCAACACGCACAATGTTTTACATATTCTGTTACAGCTCTGGTTTGATTGGGGAGACATGACAGTACATGATAAAACCCATCTAAATAAGCTTGGGGGCACTATTGCTATAGGATGTTTTGAAATTGTTTATCACGCCTTTAAAATAAAACACCCTCCCCCAATGGTAAATGAGCAAGAGAAATGAATTTTATCATCGCTATCTCTTTGGGACTCTCGTTAATTGCTCTTCAATTGCGATAAATTGCCGATCACGGACCGATACAGATGAGATGTTTTTCTTCGCTTGCTTTGATTGTGCTTCAAAATCAAATATGAACGAATTCTGCAATGCTTGAGAGTAAAGGCTTTCCAAATCAACGCGATTTTCTTCGGCAATAGCGACAAACAATCGCAGTGATTTTGCTGATGTTTCGCTGCATGCACAGTTTGATAAGCGTGTCTTAGCCACAGCGACGCGATTTTTCAGCGATTTCCGTCGCGTCAGTCTGAAAGTTTCCATATAAAGGCTCCCCCAAATCTACGCGACTTTTTACGGCGACAGCGACAAATAATCATCGCGATGTCGTTGTTGTGTCGCCGCAAGCACTCTTCTATGGAAACATCTTGACTGACACGACGCGAATCGCAGCAAAATCGCGTCGCTGTGGCTAAGATGCGCTCATCAAACAGTGCATACAGTGAAACATCAGCGAAATCGCTACGATTGTTTGTCGCTGTCTCTGAAAGAAATCAGGTTGAAGTGCAGTTTTCACGTCTTGAGACAGAATGTTTTTTTCACAGAAATCGTAAAAAATATAATCACAACAAATCCATGCAAATTGCAAAAGAACACCAGCTCAGAAATAATCTCTTGTGTTCGGTCAACAAATCCCCCCAAAAGAATCAGAACCAGCATTCATTCCAAAGGATTGGTGGAATCACTTTAATCCTACAAAACATATGCATCCAAATCCTCTCCGGAATGGATCTGTTTATCTGCATCGCCATTATCTTCGACTTGATTCTGCTGGGATCGACCCCATTTAACTAGCACCGCGCCCCATTGACGATAGCCCAATTTTCAAAGTTCAGCACTCCAACTGTATGTTCAATTTTCGCAACACCCATCAGCATACAAAACATTCCACACGGGACGCAAAACTTTTGGCAGCCACTCAACTCCATGAGCGGCATTTGGCACAGTGGCCAATCTGTGGTGTCCAGAGTCCAGGAATTGCCTTAATTGACCCGGTTTTGTGACGATGATGATGATGATTGAAGCACGTTGGTCCCTTCTAATCGATAGCTGATTCGTTGGAAAATTTGAGCATATTGAGAATGATGGCGTCAAGCGGCAAATGGGGTAGGTGTACCAGCATCTGGCACCCTTAGGAAAAATATTATTTATACAGTCAGTATGATCTCTTTTGAATACTTTCAATACGTCAAACGAAAGTTTCTCAACCATGTTCAGCGGAGGAAGAAAAAAACTATCTACAAACTTTGTTTTTGTAATGAAAATTTGGTTTTTAATTTTGGTTTTTGAATTCGACATTTACATTGAGTTCTTATTGAATTTGTTCAAAATTGACTTGCGGAAATTCACTCGTAATAAGTCAAACAAAAAATTGTCATTGGTGACTTTATGCCATGGAACAATTTGCTAAGTATTTAACGGGTGCTCTTCAGGATATTTCTCAATTCAATACCTTGATAGTTCTACATGTTTTTCCTCTTCTAGGAACCCTTCTACGATTGATTTGGTCTTAACCAGCCCTTTGTAGCCAACTGGTCACTCATGCTGATTTTGATTCTGATCATGTCCCTGTTACATTTCAAATATCCCATAAAGCGATTCTCAATCCCATCAGCTCCATTTTCAATTATTTTCGAGCTGACTGGAATACATATGAAACATATATTAACTCTAATATTAATGTTAACATTTCTTTACAAACAAAACTTTATATTGACAATGCTCTTGAAACTTTAACAAATTCCATTGTTGAAGCCAGGAGCTTTGCGATTCCAAAATGTGAAGTAAAATTTGAATCCGTTATTTGAAATTTAATAAAATTTCTCAATTGGATCCTGGCTCTAAGCCCTTTTGGAAATTATCTAAAATTTTGAAAAAATAATTCCTCAGAAGCCAATACCGGCATTGAAAGAGGAAAACAAATTATAACTAACTAATTGCGAAGAAGCTCAAAAGCTATGAGCAATTCTCGCAGAAACCAGGCCGCCATCGGCACCCATCGTTAGAATTCCAATTTTATGTCACTGATCGCTAGTTTTCGATAAAACTTAAGGGTGGTCCTTTCGGTTTTCTCAAATTGGTGGACCCCTCGTATGCCAGCTGGTTAAACATTTTTTGATAAATATTAGGTTTTTCTTCACGTGATATGTTAGAAAAATTGTTTTTTCACCATCAACGCACCGCTCGATTTGAATTCTGAGATCACCATCAGAAAGCTGAGGAAAAATTGCGTAAGATAGGCAACAGAAACTAGGTGAGCAATGGTATTTACTCTATGAAATGAACGATTTTCTAAGTCATGTTCTACGATTTTGACGTGTATGGCGAGTGTAATCAATGCAAAGATTATTTTTTGAACTACAAAGAAACAAGTTTTCAATAGTTGATTATTCGAGTCTAGTGAAGAATAAAAGTATTATTTTGAGTGAAAAAATCTGGCGTCTATCTTGGATTTTGACGCCATCTTGGTTTTAAGTAGTAGAATGAGTTTTCACGTTGTTAGAACTCAGCATGTCGAATTGAAAGGCTGCCAATAAAACAAGGTTACGTATACTTTTCTTCTTAATATTCTTCCTGACGTTACGTTCTTACCGGAACCGATCCTGATACTCAGCTAAATTAGTTATTAATACAGGTGATTATATAGGAATTTTCTTTTATAATGCGATTTTTAATAACAGAATAATTCTTCGACATATCTTTGAATTCAGTAATAATGAATAAATAAATTGAATGAAAAAAAAAAACGCTCAAAAATAATGATTGAAATGAACAAACATGTTTTTACCATATGCATTTTTGTCATTGAATGAAGTTTATAAATTGCGCGTTGGGACATTAGTAAGTTTTATGGTAATATCTATAGTTTTAACGTAAAATATTGCTAAAAGTGCATTAATTAAGAATAGAAATCTAAAATGTTTAAGCAAAAAAAAAATCTTGATTTTCTGAACCATAAAGTATTGTTTGTACTACCGCCCAACATGCATGTGGAAAATAGCGAAATAGAAAGACGACGAGCAGGCTTTGTTCTAATGTGGACATAATGCCGAAACGCAGGTGTTTCATTTTGAGGTTGGAAAATCTGGTGGCCATTTTGGATTTAAACGTCATTTTAGTTTTTAGCAGTTGAATGATTTTTTACCATTCCAATTAATTGAATTATAAGGCATCCGTTAAAAAACAATCAGATTCTCTATTACTTATCTTATCTCAGCTGTTCAACTGATTGTTCATTTCTATCTTTAGTTTTAGACCAAATAAATGAAAGAATCAATGCTGTTTTCAACCCGAAGATATGCAGAACAATCATTCAGGTAGCAAACAAGCGTTAAAAAATCCTACTTGATCATTTGTTTTTGAAGCTAGTTAAGCTGAGGGGCTGGCTCTGTTCCAGTAGGGACGTTATGTCAAGAAAAAGAAGAACAAGAAGAAGAGTAAGTGTAACGGTAGCATTATAACTCAATATGTTGAGTGCTAACAAGGTAAAAATTCATTCTACTACTTAAAACCAAGATGGCGTCAAAATCGAAGATGGCCGCCAGATTTTTACACTCAAAATAATACTTTTATTCTTCACACGACTCGAATAAAACATCAACTATTGAAAACATGTTTCTTTGTTGTTCAAAAAATAATGTTTGCATTAATTGCACTTGCCATGTACGTTAAAATCGTACAACATGATTTAGAAAATCGGTTTCATAGAGTAAATACCATTGCTCACCTAGTTTTTGTAGCCTATCTTACGCAATTTTTCCTCACCTTTCTGATGGTGATCTCAGAATTCAAAACGAGCGGTACGCTGATGGTGAAAAAACGATTTTTCTAACAAAATTCAAAATGGCCGCCAAAATTTTTTCAACTTTAAATGAATGTTATATCTTTTATCTATCCGATGCCACTAAGTTTGCTATGTGCTCCTAGCGAAATATGAGACATATTACGTGAAGAAATACCTTATATTTATCAAAAAATGGGCTTTTTTGCAAACTGTTTAGCTAGCTGGCGTACGAGGGGTCCACCAATTTGAGAAAACCGAAAGAACCACCCTTAAGTTTTGTCGAAAACTAGCGATCAGTGACATAAAATTGGAATTCTAACGATGGGTGCCGATGGCGGCCTGGTTTCAGCGAGAATTGCTCTATGCAGTTTGAAAGCGCGTTTGGGACTTACTAGTCTAATAGAAGATCAAGTTACTCAGGACTTCGAAAATATTCTCAATTAAGAGAACGTTTTAAAAAATTCGTGGGGGACTGATTTGAAAGAAGTGAGAACTATTACTAAAAAATTCAAGTAGCTTATCATTCTTAGATGATATATTTACCAAAGGTTTTTCTTGTAGGTAGCAGAAAAACACGCGGTTTACCATGGAATAACTATTTATTCATGGTAAAGACACAGCTTGATACCGTTTTGATTCATATTACGGACAGCTTCAAATTCCGGACACTCTCGTTTGTATGGGAAACATTTCACACGAAATGTTTCAATTTTCGCCGTCCAAAAGTTCTCATTTTCGAGGCTCGTTTTATTAGGTTTTTTCCATAAATATCATTGCAAATTTATAATGCCCAACTACCTTAGACGTCTCTTAAGTGGTTGAACGATTTAAATTGATGATTTGACTGTTCCATTGATGATTATCATGAGCTGTCCGTAATTCGAATCAAAGCGTCCGGAATATGAGGCAAAAATGAGGGAGCGTCCGGAATAAGAATCATGAAAAGGCCACACGTTTTGATTTATTTAAAATTATTCAAGTTGCGGACGCGTTTTCTTTACCCACCATCCAAAAGTTAAGGGCTTCCGACGCTCGATAACGCTAAAAAATCATACAGAATGATTTATTGTGTATGGTCCAAGCTGGGTTATACTTCACTGAGGCCTTAAGTGTCCGTAATATGAATCAAAACGGTAGTTGGTTTGAAACTTACCGAGCAGGGAGAAAATTTTAAAATTTATAGCCCTCCTGATTGTTGATTCGGTTGCCATGGTTTCCTAGATTACGACGTTGACGCCGACTCGACTGACGTGTCCGGTCTAGGAAAACCCCAGATTGCTTCGATTTCAATTTTCAATTGGAATATTTTCCTGACTAAAGCTAAGTATGCTGTTTCGCTCAAGAAAAGTAAAGAAATTCCTTGACTGAAAGGGTCAAGAAATTTCCTACAGAGAGCCCCCTTTGAAGTGACATTTCTTCTCAACTGCGTACTGCGATCAGAAAAAAGTGATTTTCTTGACCATTTCTTGGAAGAAATTTTCCACGCATCGAGATAGGCGATTCCTTTTCTTGTCAGTAGCAAACCGGCCTTAAAGCCTGATATGCTACTGAAAAGGAATCGCTAAAGAAATTTCTCGTCGATTCCTTGCAGAAATTTTCTACAGCGACTCCCATTTGAAGTGACAGTTCTTTTCAACTGCGTACTGCGATCAGAAAAAAGCGCATTCTTGATCGATTCCCTGCAGAAATTTCCCATGCATCAAGATAGGCCGAGAAATTACTTGTCAGCAGCAAATCAGGCTTAATGGAAAAATGCCGAAGATGTTCCAATTGAAAAACCAGACAAAAATCCTGCAGAAGCTTCTAGTTATCATACAATTAGTTTGCTTCCCTTCATCAGTAAACTTTTTGAAAAGGTCATTTTGAACAGAATGATTGCCAAGATCAACGAAAATTCAAATTTTGTCGATGAACAGTTCGGATTTTAACATGGACATTTGAAAACTCACACAATTTTACGTGAAACAAATTTAATCCGTTCAAACAAATTTGAAGGCTATTCAACTGTTCTACTTGCTCTTCTAGATATAGGATGAGCATTCTGAGCTGAACGGAAATCATCCCAGAAGCAGGTTTTTCAGCATGTGTTAAAATTGCAGATCAAAATTGGTCCACAAGAGCTCGATTTTGTGCTAACCGTACTCAATCTTTTGTAGCTTCGTTTGAGCGTGATGGACGTGGAATGAACTTCGCAGAGCATGGAAGTTATTTCATGAATGCAACGCTGAAAACCCGTCTATCAATATACATCACGCAGCTTAGCCGGAACCACAAGCGATGAGCCCAATATCAACCATTTTCCAGTCTTGCATATTTGTGATACGTGTGGAAAAGCTTTGTAGGCGTGCTACTGTGTATATTCATAACACATACACTCCCGTGCATAAGTTTGGGTTCACCCCCTAAAAAACATACAAAAGTGTTCTGTCCATATCTCTGTGAATATACGTCCAATTGAAAATCTTTAAGCCGCATTCGAAAGGCAAAGAGTTATTCTTACTTCGTATGTATTTTTCCAAAAACATTTTTCGAATTTTGTATACTATATTTTTACTTAAAGTTGTAACATTTTTCAAAAAACACACTGAAAAATCATATCTAATTTTCTCAGCATTGGATCGACCAAAATTTTTTATCAAAGTGTCATTAAAAACGTAATCTTATATTCTTTGAAGAGCACTCACGAATTTTTTGCGGAAAAATCTGATAACTATTCAAAATCAATGAAACAGTCAGTCAAGTCATCGTGCAAAAGTTTGGGTTCACCCCTCAGTATGGTGTATCGTGCAAAAGTTTGGGTTTACCTGAACATACTTTAACCATGAAAAATCTGTGAAATCTCAAACCAATCATTATTCGCGCTCGAAAAAGCTTTTAACTGTTAAAATCGGTTGAAAAATGGCAGAGATATTGACAAAAATGTGCATGCGGCTCAGGTGAACCCAAACTTTTGCACGATTTGCATCATATTGAGGGGTGAACCCAAACTTTTGCACGATGACTTGACTGACTGTTTCATTGATTTTGAATACTTTCCAGATTTTTCCACCAAAATTTCGTGAGTGCTCTTCAAAGAATATGAGATAACGATTCTAATGACACTTCGATTTAAAATTTTGGTCGATCCAAAGCTGAGGAAATTAGATATGATTTTTCAGTGTGTTTTTAAAAAGATGTCACAACTTTAAGTAAAAATTTAGTATACAAAATTCAAAAAAAGTTTTTGGAACAATACATACGAAGTAAGAATAACTCTTTGCCTTTCGAATGCGGCTTAAAGAGTTTCAATTGGACGTATATTCACATATATATGGACAGAACACTTTTGTATGTTTTTGAGGGGGTGAACCCAAACTTTTGCACGGGAGTCTATACAGACAACATCGTGCATGAACGTATAGTTACACGTCCGTAGACGACATTGTGCAAAAAATCTCGATAAATTGAGCTCTTTGGGCTTGGCAGCAGACGATAAAGATCCGCCCATGGTTGGGATTTTTCCTTGCGTCGTTATAGCATGCTGAAAATCTGAGTAATTCATCTGGTATGATGCGGTCTTTCTTGTAGGCGACTGAAATGACTATAATCGAAGTTGATCTTAATCAAAGTCAAGAGCGCTATCTTTTCGCGAATTTCTGAATGGAATATCCTGTTTTTCATCATCTCAATTCGTAAAAGAAAGGATTCAAAATAAAGCCTTGATTTCAAAATGATTGACTTTGAATAACCCAGATTTGTTAGCTTTTCAGCGTGTCAAGAAAGGTTAACGGAAGGCGCAGCACAATTTTTTTATGGCTTACATTTAAACATGATGGAACGTGAATGACGACATCGGCGTTGTTTAACCTGAAGGATGTGCTATTATTCTACATAGTCACGCATCATTATAATATGATGCAGATGCGACTTTTCGAGGTGAACTTTTGGGAAGATTTTATGTTATAACATACTTGTGGGCGCACGAATATTTGAGAGTCCAGCGATACCGGATTACCAGAATGCTGATTGACACAAATCAACACTGTTCTCTCATAAGGGCTTATCCTATATGATCGATTTCTCTGCGTCGATCCTTATGAATATTTAGGAAAGCTATTATCAATCTCCATCCTTTGGATCCCTTAGCAATGTCAATTGTACCATTCTAATAAATCATGAAGTAACATTTAAGAATCTCATAAGCTGTTTCTGTGTTTTCTCGTGTAGAGTATCATATTGCCTTTCGTACTAAGCAAATTATGCCAAAAATGTTGTTTTTGTTTGAACAAATTTAGTTTTTGTTTCATTAACTGAACACCATAAAAATCTTCGTAGACATTTTTCTGTTTACTTCTATCATATCATCACGAGTTACATCCAACCAATCGTGGAAAACTATTCGACCGTATCATCCCCATACCCGTGCCTTCGATTAATTATACCATTTCCAAGTATTTTTCCGAAAACACCTACATCGCGAACCGGATAGACGGGCAGTACTTGTTCTTCGCTACAGGGCTCAACACCAGTAGTGTTGTGTTCGACGGCATCGCCGTCGACGGGAAACTTTGCCAATCATTCCATTCAATTCGCCATGCCATAAAGTGATTGATGATGTAACATGTCTCGTCGTCGTCGTTGCTAAGTTTCCTGAATTTCATACCGCCTTCGCAGTTACATCATCACACATCTACAGTCACCGACGAAATAGAATGTCCAGTTGTTTGTTGTAACCACGCAAATTGGCAAGAATCGTGTGTTAAACTGGAACCTATGTGTAAATTAACTAACCATGTGATCTCAGTGTTACACACCAGAAAAGTTCTAATTTTATTTTTAAATAACATTTTGGATACGAGATTTGCAGTTTGGGGTTGGCTCATCTCGGCAAGATGTCCAAAAAGATGTGTAAACACGTCGGAAATCTTTCCGAATGCAACAGTAAAAGAAACAGATAAATCCATTGACTCGTTCTCAAGCCGTTTCGTAACATACAAACACCACACCACTCCATTTTTATTTATATAGATAGAGAGATATCTTTCCGGGAAATGGAGTATTCCGGGAAACGATTGTCCGGGAAATGGGTCTTTCCGGGAAATGTTTCTGGGAAATGTCTTTCCGGGAAATGGGGTATCCGGGAAATGAATTCCGGGAAATGGTATAGAACCGCTCTCTTTGTTTGCTCTCTTTTTAATCAAGATTTGAGTTACATTAACCTCTTCTGATGCGTTTTTTGTATGGAACGCTAGCCAATGATATTTTCATTCGCTCTATAAAGAAAAACTTCCCAAAAGCTTCAGTATTACAATACTATAATCGAAAAAGAGTGAGAAAGGAGAAAATCCCTTATTGTACATAGGTCCTTTTGAAAAGTAACGCGAGAATTAATCCCGATTCCGTCGCTCATGCACAAAAGAGTATGCAACAGATTCAACGGATCAAACACTTATCGGAGATTTGGTCGGAAAGCATATATTTGAAATACTAAGCATTAAATCGAATGGTCGATCACAAAATGAGTAAAAATATTGTGTAACATTTGATCGGACTATAATTATTGGAGATAGATTGAGCTAAGCTCCCATTATCGATTAACACTAATTCAAGTTTAGCTGCAAATTGGAAACAATAGACTGAACATTTGTTTGAAGTCAGTTGCAGTACGCATGAAGAACCGGAAATCAAAAAGACTTTGGACACGCATATAAAAACGGTCATTATATAAATACCATCAATATATGGAAAATAATGCTAATAAATCGAAGAATTAATATATTAAATATTAGTATTATAATTCAGTTGTTGTTACATCACTAGTTACGTAGTTTTTTTTTTTAATAAATAATAAGATAGTCTACGGCTCTGGCAACATTTGAATTCATTCAGATGACTTAGATTGTTTTTACTGCCTGCTTCATTCTGATAATAAATTCCGCACAAATAAATACGACTCAAAAAGTGTCAGATTTAGAAAAGACGATAGTTTAATAACAGAAATACCCACAGTTCTTATGGGACGACTACTAAAGAAAATGAGACTGCCGACAATTGTCGCACTCCTATGAAAAACGATTACAATATGTCTTCTTCACGAGGCTATCGATGTAAAACGATGAAAGATCAGATGGCACACAAATGTAAACAGATAAATAAGTAAATCAACTCATAACGCGTGGTAAAGATGGATAAATTATGGGTGAATTTATGAAAAAAAAATCCACGTACTCGGATGGGACTCGAACCCAGGACTATTATATGCTAGACGAGCGCTTTACCAACTAAGCTACCGAGCCACTTTGTAATCAAATAACTCAGAAGGTTACAAGTTTCGAATTCAAATCCACACAGTTCACGCAGATCTCATTCATAACTGTGAGGATTTGAATTCGAAACTTGCAGCCTTCTGAGTTATTGGGTCACCAAGTGTTATAGCGTTTTACAACTGACTGAGAACTTCCTTTGCCAATGTTGCAATTTTGCATTCGTATATCATGTGGTATACACGATTCCAATTGCTACAAAATCATGGACTAGACAAGAATCGATTCCATACACTTTTCTTAATAAACACGGTCCTTTTTACGAGGCTGAGGAAGGCTCTGTACATAATTCGCATTAACTTTGATAGTTTTTTTTTCTTCCCGAATGTGATTCCCAGTGGTTTCAAAACTATGAAGCGCTACCATTTTTCAAAAGCACTTTTTTTCTATGAAGCCCTTTAAAACAATAAGAAAAATCAGCCAAATGCTATTTTATTTTTTCATTTTGAAAATTATGACTGTCGTCCATTATACCTAATATCTATTACGGCTTTAGGACATTTCGTCGAAATACATTTGGTCGAACGACGTTTGGTCTAAAGTACATTTAGTCGAAGAGACATTTGGTCGAAAGGCATTTGGTCGAATTGGTTTTGAATATTTCGTCAAATGATATTTGATCCAATACGTTTGATCGAACGGACATTTGATCGGAATATTATTTTGTATTTGTTGGTTCAAATATCGGGCCGTTTTATTTCACTTTGGTAGAACTTCAAATATAATTGTGTCAAAAAAAAATTTAAATTGTTTTTTTCAGTATTTGACTGATGTTGATTTTTGTTGTTGAATTTATTATTGTTTCTAAATATCATCATTCTTTGGAAAAATGCCTTCCAATTATTTATGTTATTATTATTTCGTTTTTTTTTTTCAATTATTAGAATATCAAGCTTTGTTTAATTTGTTATTTTTTCAAAATTTCATCGTTCTTTATATGTAACTATTGATCTTTATCCAATGATACTCAGTGTAAGAGCTCGGAAACTTTTCTGATTTTCAGATCTTAAGGCGCACAAACTTTATTAAGAATTTGGAATGCGGGAACTAGACTGGGAACGATTGGGGATAGAAATTTGTTGTCACATCGAATTGTCTGCCTAAAATTTATAATTTTATACTGGGCCAATTTCGAAGGTCAACGCTTATATGATCTATTTTTCAACTCACCAGCCTGAACGAGAATAATTATAGCAAGAAACATAACAAACGCAAGTAACGCAATCAGTGTGTATTAACGACAAAAGTCACTATGTAAAAAATCATAAAAATCCCTATTCATATGCAATTTCGACCAAACATCATTTGCTTCTCAAAGCAACTAACTTCTATTCGACCAAATGTCCATTCGACGAAATATCCGTTCGACTAAATGTACTTTCGACTAAACGTCATTCGATCAAATGTCATAGATTCGTCTATTACGCCTATCATATATAAGCCTGACGTCGTGCGCAGGGTAAAGGCAGACAATCGTCACCGTCAAATGGAAATAGTCGGCGAAGAAACTAAAAGAAACATCGTCATCGTCACTCAACCAGCTTCGTATGACGATTTGCCGCAGAGATCCAATACATAGGCTCGGCGTCATGACGAACAAATACGATTTCTTCGTTACGGGTGAATCTTCGTTCAGGAGCACTGAGCCGACTAAAAATATGAATCGTGTCTTCGACAGATCAAGTGCATTTTTTTGAAAAAATAAAATTAAAATAAAACAAGAAAACCCGTCTGGAATCGAACAAACCATCTCTGGATCGTGTACTCCATGCGCTTAACAACAAAGCTATTGTGGAATCATGAGGAGAGCGGGTTCATTTGCCAATACAAGCAATTATGTGATGGCATTCGTTGGTTGGTGCGAAGCAAGCGAATATACAGTAAACGCCTTCTTCATGTGAGTAAGGGTAGCAAGCGGAATGATGAAAAATTTGCTCGTTGACGATTTTGGATTGAAGTTAGTCGTGCATGCTTTCGTCGACGACGAGACGACGACCTGCCAGAGTTATTATACTGGATGACGATTGACTGCCCTGGTTACCACATTAAAATCTGTATTATTTCTTCGCAATATCCGTATTCTGTATCCTGGAGCAATAATCTGCATTTTAGATCTGTGTCTCTGAAGCTTGAAGTAGAAATACGAATAATACAAGAAGTTCTAAGAAATACCAATCATTTGTAACTACAATGCAAAATTGTCACATCTCAGATTAAATTTTATGAATGTTTATTTGAATTTTTGCTCAAAAATCTGTATGAATCTGTACAGTTTTGGCAATATTCTGTATACAGAATCTGTATATCTGTATTTTTCAAACAATCTGTAATCTGTGTATCCAGATTCTTGGTCACAAAATATTTAAGAAAATCTGTAAACAACATAGATATATATTCACCTATGTTATTTAAATTCATTGAAGAACTCTCATGAAACACTTATGTTCATTGTGTTTAGAGAATTCCATGGGACAAGATAGATTTGATGGACAAGATTGATTTTCCCAGTATAACCGGTTAAAATATATAAACTAAACTGATTTTGACCATTGCTGCACCTAAACTATCACAAATTACGTCCTTCAATAGTCTTGAATAGCACTATTTTGTAATTCCGAATATGCCTCATATTCCGAACACTTGCCTTCTTCTTCTTGGTTTTAAGTCCTCAGTGGGACAGAGCCTGCTTTTCAGCTTAGTGTTCTTATGAGCACTTTCACAGGTACCCGAGGAGGAAAGAATAACTCGCAATAAATTATGCACACCATATTTTGGTATCATACCGCAATTAGATATTGTGCAGTTATCAATACCTCATTCTGGTATTTTAAACAATGTTTAAAACAATTAAAAATACTTCATTTTGGTATTCGATAGCTATTGAGGACTGCTGGAGGTATTGAACTATTGTTGAAAAAAATCACTTTTATATGAAAACGCATCACGTATTATTTAAGTATTACAATACCTGATCTAATTGTCAGCTTGGTATTTGTAGAATATGCAGATGGTATTATTTGAGGTATTTTACCTCTTATGCAGTGCTCATTCATACCTCATTAAGGTTGTAAGTATTGGAAATTATCTGGTATGGAATACCTCAATTTGGTATTCAGTAGTAATTTTTTTCTGCTCGGGTATTAACTGAGAGTTTTTTTTTGCCAAAGTTGCCATTTTCACATTCGTATATCATGTGGCAGGTACGATGATACTCTATGCCCAGAGAAGTCAAGGATATTTCCATTACGAAAAGATCCTGGACCGACCGGGATCGAGCCCACACACCTTCAGCATGGCTTTGCACTCAGCAAAGGAAGGCTCGCCTTAAAATAGCGACTTTGTTGAAATGAAAACAGCTCAATTTTTTCACAGGACGATTAATTATTCTATGATTCATGTCTATGTCTACATATAAAAGTTGTGAATTTATCAATTTATACATCTGAAATTGCCAATGTACGGAACTTGCTCGGAATTTGACAAAAATGGTGTATTACCCGAGGAGGAAAGAATAACTCGCCAATAACTTATGCATACCATATTTTGGTATCATACCAGAATTAGGTATTGTCCAGTTATCAATACCTCATTTTGGTATTATAATGGTATTTGAAAGAAATGTTTAAAACAATTAGAAATACTTCATTTTGGTATTCGACAGCTATTGAGGACTGCTGGAGGTATTGAACTAGTATTGAAAAATTTCACTTTTATGTGAAAATCCACCAAGTATTATTTAGGTATTACAATACCTGATCTAAGTATCAGCTTGGTATTTGTAGAATATGCAGAAGGTATTATTTGAGGTATTTTACCTCTTATGCAGGGCTCATTCATACCTCATTCAGGTTGTAAGTATTAGAAATTATCTGGTATGGAATACCTCAATTTGGTATTCAGTAGTTATTTTCTTCTGCTCGGGTACGGATACCATATATTGAATATGATGTAAATACATACCTTTAAACAAAATACAAATCTCTGTTTTAACACACAAATTTCGCAAATTTAATTGCAAGTGGGCACTTTGTTTTGGTGGTGACTGTAGGTCCAATGTCTGGTTGCTTACTCGTTGCTGGGTTCCTCTCTGGATGACTTGTACCGCAAAGAGAAAAGGCATGTATCGGAAACTTTTTCTCTTCTATGAATGGGATACGTTCCAACAAACTTGGCGAAGTTTATTTTCGTGCAGGAGCATTTTTCTTATAGTGTTTCGACTGTTAGTTTAATTGGAAACATTGAATATTAGAGCGATTTGCTATAACATAGACCCTATTTTTTCTCATTTACTGTTCTGCGTTTGATCCTAAACTTGTAAATATTTAAGAGCTACTGAGTTTGTCTTCCGAATCCCAGATCACCACTTATCGATTTCAACCGGTACTACTTTGATAACAGTTTGTCGGTATTTTCCTAGGTGTCATCTCTCGCGTTCCGCTAAACACAATGTATTTTCATTACCAGCGACATCAATCTAATAAATGTCATCCGTTCGAAATTTACGATCTTTCTTTCATCAGAACCCGACCGGTGGAGCAAATTTTCCCATCGAATCATAAGGTGACTGTTGATGCTTATTGTTGCTAACACCTGCCAGGAACCCATTACCATCAATCTTCCGAGTGCGCTAGGCATCATTTAATCCACGTCAAAATTTCCTTGCTCCTTTCATTCCGGTACACTAAACTGATAAAAGTTTGCACCTCTAGCAAGAAGATGAAATAGCATGTGGGTGAGCGTCGTCGTCGACAGGTTACCGCTACCGGAAGCGCCGTCTGACATTTTGACTTGAGTCTAAAACTGTCGGAAGTCAAACGACCGTTGACTTTGTCGAAGCAAATATTGGCCGCAGGGTTTCACTCATATGTCGTAAGTTTTATACTTTTAAGCTACAATATAAACTTTTATGTTTAATTTCCGTAAACTAGATTGACATGGTCTGTTTATAGAAGAGTACACTAGGTGTTCTGTACAAAACCTTTCTAGTAAGAAGTCTGATTATTTTTTTCTGAAATGTTAAAAATCGGAAAGCCACTTCATTCACAAAATTCATCACAATTACAATTCTATTTTCTGATGTGATCTCGAAACAAAAAACTTCCTAAGGTTGTTCATAAGAGTCTTTCGGAAGAACATTTGAAATTCTTATGTAGTCAAGTAGTGATTCAAACATTTCAGCAATATATGATCCGTAAAGCCTTTTTTATAAGTGTGGGGGAGGGAAACCCCACAAAGTGTAGAAGATTTTTTTTCTGCCAAAATCATACTTGTTTATTGAGATAGTTTAAATTTTCTTGCAGTTTTTCTTCAAGAAACCCATGAAATCATGCCTACAACAATTTTTATTTGTTTAAGGATTTCAAGCTAATTGTTTTTTAGCATTTTTTGGATTTAGTTTATGTAGAGATTAATTCTCTGTCGTCAAGCATAACAGATAGATGTGGAACAGTGGAACCTTTTCGCGTGTCTTAAAGGTTAAATTCGGCGTCTCCAGTGAATCTGAGGCCGCTTTAAGAAAAGTTCCAGCCTGTCACAATTTTCTGCAACAGGTCGTCAAAGTTATAGAAAATACGTTGATTACGATTATACTCATAGTGATTCGCTATAGCATAATACGTATACTTGAGAACCATCAAAACAATACTCCGTAGATTGATTTACATGTCCGGTAGATTGAAAATGTTTACTTCAGATAGTTTTTCAATGAAATTGAACGCCTGTTGTACTTGGATATGTCTAAATGATTATTCAAAAAATAACAATCTTCTAAGTGACTAGAGTTACGAGGGATTCTTATACATGAGAATGGTGCACCGATTCCATAGTTATTTACATAAAAATATATCACTGTCCTGAAATAATATTATTACAATAACTATAAAATACACCGGGGCAAGCTAACATCGGACACTGATCACGATTTATTGATCTACTGCAGCACGACTTGTTCCTCACAGTTATACATGCGTCATACCCATCCCGTCTCCATACCGACACGTTTAACAGAAATTTCTTTCCAATCACGAACAACACTGGAAGTAGCGCCGCGGAGTGGAGAGGTTTCAGGAAATGCAAAGCAGCAAAAACCGCAATCAACGGAAGTATTAAGCAAGCCCGGAAAACTGATGACGAGAGGGAGGCAAAACGTTATACGTTACACACTCATTACAACGTAAAGGGAGGCCATAGTCGTATTGGATAGTGGAAAGAGGCACAGAGCGGCAGGCAGGAGTTCAAGCAAGGATATAACATAAAATTCGGTAGGAATATACTCAAGCACATAGGAACGGAAGGGATGCATTACAGTCAGCCATCATAAACTTAGGGCGGCAGAAATTATAATCACTCAAAAAATGCAAATGCTAGAGATTCATGTCGGTAAGGGCAACATCGCAGTATGCGGGATGCAGGAGGCAGAAGAAGAGGCAAGCAATCGAGCATTACAGCAGCAGCATTACAAACGGGGGTTGCAGGGAGCTAGCAGCGATAGACCGGAAAGTTTTCCCCACCTTCGATAAATTTATCATCCTCCGTTGATTTGGAGAAAAAGTGATCCACCTTGGAGCTGGCTGTAACGGAGAGGTGGATTGTTTTTTGTCGGGGGTAGAAGAAAAATAAAACTGTTAGTGGAGAGAATATTATTTGCAGGAGCTGATAGAGTAGAAATTAGGTCAAGATAGTATTAGACAAAATGCAATCGTAGATAAAAGGAAAAAGCCATGAAAGCCACTTGATGTGGATATATATATTCGCTCCACTTGTATGAAGTGCAGCACAAATAATATCTGAAACATATGCACTTCCAATGCATTTAGAAAGGGTAACACAATATGCATTTAGAATAAAAAATGGTCAATGACTTTGAAACACTCTCAAAAATTAATGTTCGAACCGACTGGACCCATGAACATTTTCTGTATGTTAGGCCATTCTGCATACAAGGACACCTGAGACCTATTTCAAGAGGGAATGGGACACACCATATTCAGAATTTCATACACTTTTATGGGATGACAGTTGAGATTTCATGATTTTTTTTCGATTTATAAGAGAACGTCATACAGTATTATCATAAGGAAGCTTAAAATTTATAATTGTTTATTCAGATTCAAAAAGACGACATGCCGGATTCCGGTGATGAGTTCCGATAAAGACCCAGGAGTTCCATCATTGATTTATCCAACAATTACAGGGTTACCTTTTCAAATTCCACTTGCGATTTTTACAATAACTCAAACAGAGATTCCTTCAGCAATTACTTCAGTGGCTTCTACAAGATTTTCCCCGAAACGTTCTCTAGCAATCCCATCAGAGATTCCCGCAGGAATTCCGCCAGGTTTTCTAACAAGAATTTATCAAGAATTGCAATAGCATTTCTTCCAGGGATACCGAACAGAAATGCTCCCTAGAAGGTTTTCTGCAGGATGTATTGGGAATTTAATTATGTATTCCATCAGTGGTTTCTTCAAAATTTCCACCAGATATGCATCTAAAAATGCCACTCCAAAAATTCTCTGAAGAAATAAGGCATTTCATCAACTAATTTAGAAACTCCACTAATTCTACCTAGGATCAAAACGAGAGTTCCACCAGGGATTCCTTTAGCGTTCCAACAGTCTTTTTTCTCAAGGACTTATCCAGGAAATTGGCCTGGGATTTCTCAACGAATTCCTCCGTTTTTTCCTGGAATTCTATCACACAATCCTTCAGAGCTTCCTCTAGTAATTTCCCCAGAAATTCCACCAATAATAATATTTCGAGGAATTCTTCCTGATATATCTCAAAGGATACATGCATGAATTCTTCAAGATATTTCTCCAAGGAATATTGCAGAGATTCATTTCGAAGAGTTCTTCAAAAAGGCCGTCCATTAATTACGTAAGGGCAGTGAATCAAATTATCATCAGAACACATGGAGAACAAATCACAAAGCAAGCTTACTCATAACCGTTTGTCCCAACTTTTGCGGATTGGGATACAATCAAGAGCAAAATTGTCATGACAACCACAGGGCGCAACATTGTTGCAACCTTTTTAACTCGCGATTAATCAGTTATTTTAAACAAACAACCAAATTTGTTTTATGGATGCTTTTTTATAATGTGTCAATGTTTACCAACACGTAGAAAGTTCTCGAAAATTGCAATGCGAAGTCCAGAAAATCTCTACGCACGTGGTGATCAATCATTGTCATATTCTGTTCAAGTGATGATAAATTCTTATTGTGGAATAAAATTGTTGCAAGAAGAGTAGGAGATGGTCATACCTTTGTTGCTGCGGGTTAGGTGACAATTGATTCACTGCCTAAGGCGTTATATGGGTTATTTTAATTTTCCTACAAAATATCTTACTATGAAGCGAGGGGGGTTGAAAACAGCCAAATTTTTCTATCGTTATTAAGGTGATTATAAAACGAAGCCAAACTTTGAATTTGACAACAGTTCGCGTCGAAAATCAATCAAATTGCTTGCTTGCTGGTGGTGACCAACGGGATAAATTTTCAACGCGGAGCGCTATTTGGTTCTCAAGTCTTGTGCTCTCAAAAATTTGAGGTGTGGCTTCGTTCTATAATCACCTTAATGGACAGCCCTATTATTCCTCAAGAAATAGCTCCAAAGATTTCACCGCATATAGCTCAGGGAATTCTGAATTCCTCAAGAAATTTTGCAAGTTTTTAATTCAGGGACTACATTCAGTGGTTCCTCAAGGAATTCAATATGAATTTAATTCAAAGCTTGTTTCAAAGATGCTGCCAGAAACCAGTCAAGCTAGAGATTTTTCCCAGGATTTCTTCAGGAATTCCTCTAGAGGATTTACATTCCTACAGGCGCCCCTAAAGAGATTCTGTTTATCAGTTACTACTTCTAAGATTTCTTCAGGAATTTCTTCAGGAATTTCTCTAGGGAATCCTCCAGGCATTAGTTTTGAATTTCATACAGACATTCATGAAGTGAATTTACTAGAAATTCCTCCTGTTGTTGACTCCTCCAAAATTTTGAAAAAATATTTCAGGAGTATTTTTAAGAAATTTCGTGCTAAGATTCTTCCAGGAATTCATCCAAAAATTCCTCGACAAGTTCACTCAAAAACTATTCAAGAATTTCTTTAGTTATAATATGGACGGATTATATAAAATTAATTCATGGATGTATTTAGGCATTCGCACGTATATTTGCATGGATATGCCTCTAGGAATTCATTCTGAGATGTCATCAAGGATTCCTTCACAAATAATTGCTTGAGGATTTCCAGCGGTTAATACAGTGACTTCTCATAAGATTCCTTAAGACATTCCTTCTGGGCTTTCTTCCACTTTTTCCTCCTGGAATTTCTTCATAAACTTTTCCAATGATTCATCCAAAAATCTACAAAAATTCCTTCTAGGATGTTTTTGGAGGAATACCCAGATAATTTTCTAGATAAATCTTCGAAACATGTTTAAGGAATTTCTGAAAGCATTCTTTCACGAGTCCTAAAAATAATTTTTGGGGAATTTCTTGAGAAATTTCTAGAGATATCTTTTGAGAAGTCCTGGTGGAACGCCTTGAAGATTGCTTGTAGAAATTCTTAAGACAAATATAGGGGGAACATGAGATTTCGTTCACAAATATTTGCAATTTTTCTCGAAGAATCTTCTAGAGAAATCCTAGAAGGGATGTAATGGAAAATTCGAAAAATTGTTGGTTTATCTAAAAATGAATTCATCTAGGAGCTTTTAAAAAAAGTCATGGAGGAATCCGATAGAGGAAAACTCCATTTATTCGATAGGTTTTCTTCTTCATTTTTCACTTCATATTTTTCTATACTCCGAAAATTCCTCTAAAGACACCTTAAGGAATCCATCCGTAGAATCTTGACATTTTTCTTAAATACAAGGATTGCAAAAAGAATTGAAAAGCATATTGCGAACTTTAAAATAATTTATTAGTTTAAGTACATTTTTAGGAAATTTATCCATGCATTCCCTCCCGAACTTGATCGGAAGTTACATCAATAATACTTCGTTTATTTCTTGTAAAAATCGTCCCGTTCTTGATAAGCCTCTTGGGATTCTGCTTTCAATGACCTCAAAAAGCTCTACAAAAATACATTTCAATATAAATTACCTGCGACAAATCAAAAAGTTTGTTCAGAGAAATCCTTTAGAGGGAGGAGTAATCTTTTTCAAATTCTCAAAAAATTTTAAACCTTCTTCTGGAATGAATACGGAATTTGCACCAAATCATAAATTTCTCTGATGAGTATTGTTTTGGGCAAGGATTTTGCTTGAAATTACTCCTAGGATTTTACAGCCTTAAGTAGTTTTATGATATTATCCTTTTAATTCCTTTAGAAATGCTGATTGGACTTCTTCAAGGATGTTTGCAGAATTCTCCGAATTATACAATTAGATCTTCTCTGTTTAATTGTCAAAAATTTCTGACTCAGCATATTTTAAGAATTTCAACAGGTACAAAGATCGTAATACGATTCCTGCATTAATTTCTATAGGTAGTTTTCTGGATTTCGTAAGATATTTTTCACAGAATGGTATCTCGAAATTCTTCCTGGATTTTTTTAAGGATCTCTTGTGAAAAACTTCACAAAAGATCATAATTCATATTAAGATTTCTGATATTAGTAAATATCCAGGAGTTTCGAGATTTTCACCAAAAGTATCCAAAGTGTTATGTTTGGATTTCTTCCAGATATAACAACACGTTTATCTAAAACGTCTAACATTGTGTATCCGTTAGAAAAAGAAAAAAAGCTGGATAAATGATTGGAGAACTTCCTGAATGAATTTCTGAAGTATTTATAGAGAAAATTCCTGAAGAAACTGGATGGAAGTTTCAGAAACTCTTAAGAAAAATTTATATAGAAATTTATGGAGGATTTTTTAAAAATTATGCTTAGAGGAATGCTAAGAAGAGCTCATGATAAAATAACTGTTGGCAGTATACTACGGTAATAGGAGTATATTAAAGGCAGTTTTAAGGAAAATCTGAAAATAACGTCTTATATGAAGCTCTGTAATGGAATTCAGAAACAATTTCTGGGAGATTTTTTAGCAGATTCCTTTTCGGAATACCTGCCTGTAGAAATGTGGAAGTTACATTTTGTGGAGTCTGTTGTTGGAATTCTGGCTGATCATTAGAATCCCTTCCATAAGAGTTTTAGATATTTTTTCCAATCCGAAATTTTCAAAATCGTTAAAGGAACTTATGCTCGAAAAACAAATTGTACCAAGTCGTGTTGTGGACTACTTATTGTGAATGGAAAAAAGCACGGATAAGGTTTGATGCAAAAAGGGTGCAGAGGTTGTGTATTATAGTCGCTTTTGCGTGAACTTTTAAAGTCGCTTGCCCTTACTTACGGAAATCCTGGTAACGCCCATGGATAAAGCTTCCAGGAATTCTAACAATAATTCATTAGTAATATACCAGGGATACCAAACAGGAATTTCTTTAGGGATTACCTTAGTTATTCTACCAGGTATTTTCCAACAATTTATCTGAGCTTTGAGAAGGTGTTCCACCAAAGATTCTTTTAAAAATTCCACTAAGAATTTTTAAGCAATATCATTAATCAGTTTAGCAATTGAAACAATTTCATAAAGCATTCCAACAGGATTTTTTCGGACATTTCAAAAAAGATATTTTTTTCGGGGACTGCAGGAGTTTTTCTTCGAAAAATATTTCTGGAATTCCTTCGAGGATTCTTCCAGAGCTAGATCTAACAATTTCTCCCGAAATACCTACAAAAACTCCATCAAATATAACTTCATGAATTCGTCCTAGATTTGACTCTTCAAAAAATTTCTCTAAGAAATATTCCAGGGATTCATTTATTCCAAAGAAACTTCCAGAAATTTCTTCAAACCACCAGTGCTACCTCCAGGAATGACTCTAGGTATTACTCCAGGAATTATTCAAAGCATCCTGCCAGTTATTGATTTTAGGATATCTTCCAAAAATTTTCCCACTCATTTCTTCATAATTTCATGACAGGTTCCTTCAAGGATTCTGCGTGAAATTCCTCAAGCTTTTTTCCTGATAACCCTCTAGTCTTAAATGTACTCCTTGAATTTCTTTAGGAATTGCTCTTGGGATTCATCCAAAAGCTGAAGGATTTTGTTTGCTTTTCATTTTCAACTGATTTCTCTAGGAAAACTATTCGGGATTCCTAAAAATTCCCTGGTTCCTGAGATACTTTAAGGTGTCCTTCCAAATAGTCCTCCAAAAAGTTCCTTGAATATTCGTGCAGCCATTCCTTCAAAATCTGCAGAAATTCTGAAAAAAATCTCTGAGAATTCCTACAAAAATGTTTCCAGCACTCCGTCGAGACATTGACACATGAATCGAGATGTTCGATAATCCAATCCGCATGGTTATTAAAGTAATAAACTCATAATGCGTGATAAAGATGGATAAGTTATGGGTGAAATTATGAAAAAATCCACGTTCTCGGCTGGGTTTCGACCTCAGAACTCTTGTATGCTAGACGAGCGCTTTACCAACTGAGCTACCGAGTCACTTTGTGACCCAATTACTCAGAAGGTTACAAGCTTCGAATTCAAATGAAAGGCAAACAGTTTCAACACTTCGAATAAATTGCGCTCGCTCTGCGCGCGTGTCTAGTATGCATGATATGGATGGGTATGGGTTATGAAAAGGGTCTGAGTGATCTGTGCTGATTTGAATTTGAAATTTGTAACCTTCTGGGTTGTTGGGTCACCAAGTGGCTCGGAAGCTTAGTTGGTAAAGCGTTCGTCTAACACACAAGAGTCCTGTGTTCGAATCCCAGACGAGCACGTATTTTTTTTATAAGTTCACCGATAATTTGTCCATCTTTACCACGCGTAATAAGTTCATTTCCTCCTCCAGGAGATCCTTCAGGAGTTCTTTGGAAAATTCCTTCAAGACTTGAAACTGTATGAACATGTTTAATCCCGTGTCAATCATTGATCAGGGTAAAATTGCTGGGTATTAGAAGTACTATCAATCGATTATTTAACTTTTTTCAATCTGGAATTTTCAAACATGTAAATTGACCTTTCAATCGAGAGGTCAAATGAAAAAGAAGCACGGATGTCCTTAATAGTTTATGGTTTTATACAAAAATGGTGCAGGTGTTTTGAAGAAAAGCTTAAGAAGTTCTACTAGAAATTGCTTCAGGGATTCTAATGACTATTCGTCAGGATTTTTTTTTGCATTTCCATGCTAAACATGAATAACTCCTTGAATTTCATTGGGAATTACCAGAGATTCCATTTTCAGCTATTCTTCCAGGGATTTTTCTAGCAATTCTTTCAGGGATATGACAAAGTATTCCACCAGAGATTCCTTCAAAAAATTTATCAAGAATTTGTTCAGCAATCTCATCAATCAATCAAGCAATTGCAAAAATTTTATCAAGCATCCCGAACAGTGATGGTTTCCAAGGATTTCTCTTGCAATTATTCTGCATAAAAGCACTCTTGTATTTCTTCGAGGATTCTTCAAGGGATATAGAAATTCTTTCTGAATTGGGTTCTTCAACAGATTTCTCCAGGAAATATTCCAGGGATTCATTCAGAGTTTTATCAAAATAATCTTCCTGAGCGATTTTTTCAAAGATTCCACCAATGCATGTTCTTGAAGCAGCTCCAGGTATCATTACAGAAATTCTTCAAAGCACTCTGTCAGATATTTATTTTGGCTCTCAGGCATTTCATCAATATTTCATTTAGGGGAAACTTGAATAATTCTGCCATAAATTCTTCAAGGTGTTTTTTTTTTTCTAATACCTCTCTAGTCTAAAATTTTCTTCTTGAATTTCTCTAGGAATTTCTTCTGTGATTTCGGGAAAAAAACTGAAGGATTTCTTTTCAAGAAAAATCTTCACGGGTTTTTTATTATAAATTCTTCCAGTAAAATTATTATGGATATCGCATGGAGTTATTTCTAAAAATCATCTAGTGATGGCTCTAGGCATTCATCCTGAAATTCTTTCATGCGTCTTTCCACGTTTTGCTTATGGAATTCCACTTAATATTCGTCCAAGGATTCCTCCAGGGATAATTTAAAAAAAATCTTCAGAAATTGCGCAAGGATTTTATCTGAAAATTCCTACAAAAAAGTCATTCCAAAACTCCTTCATGAGTTATTATAATCCTCAAGGATTCCCTTCAAGATTACATGAAAAATTCCTTTAAGTATACCTTCAAGGATTTCAAACTGGAGAAGCTTTGGTTTATTTGAAGGTACTCTTCCAGAAGTGTCTTTATTATCTTTCTCCCGTCTCCCATATTTCTTTAGAGATTGCTCCAAAAATTTCTCCAATGACTCTTCCAGATATAACCCTTTAAGAGAGTCTACCAGAAGTTCGTCCAATTGTTCCTTTTGAATCATTCAAAATTTCTTCCCCGTATTTCTTCCTGAGAGCTTCTAAACAATTTTGTCCTAGGATTCTTCCAGGAATGTTTACGATAACTTCCTAAAGGAATTCATCATATTCGTGTGATTCATTCAGGGATGCCTGTAGAGTGTAGGAATTCATCCAGAGAAAATCCTACGGCAGAAAATCCCTTCAATAAAAAGTAATTCAAATCAAATTCACATGGCTACTTCTTGAAATTCATCCAACAATTCTGGGAGGAATTTTTCCGAAAATGACTTTTATTAAGTCTTAATATTTGCTTCATTATTCCTTCAAGAATTCTGACTAGAGGTTTTCTTCCGATTTAAACAAGAACTACTTATAAGATTCCTCAAGTTATTTTTTGATGTTTTTTTTCCTAAAGTTCCTCCAATTATTCCTGCCGGATTTGTTTTGAGAAATTTCTCCATAGATTTTTCCACAGATTCGTACAAAAAAAAAACTCCAAGGGATTGCTTCAAGGAACCTCAGCGGAATTTTTTGTAGGAATCCCTAAAAAAGTTTCTAAAAAAAAATCTCAAAGAATCCCCGGAAGAATTGATGAAAGGATTCTTGCTGACAAACACAAAAAAAAATTGAAGAAATATCTTGAGAAAATCCTAGATAAACCATTGATAAATCCTGCAAAAATGCCTGGAGAATTGCATGTAGAAAATCTTGAAACCGTGCTAGAACTCCCATTTTACAAATAGACGTTTCGCATAAGTACGTTTGGCATTATGGAAGTTTCGCATAAAATAGTTTCATACAAGAACAGGTTGCATTTCGAAGTGGAATGAATGGAGCGATTGTTCAAAGAATTTCTTGAGGAATCTTAAAAGTTTTTTTTTACTCAAAAAAGTCTGGATAAACGCCTGTAGAAATCATTGGAATTCTTTGAAAAAATCATTGAGAGAATGAGAGATGAAAAACAATGGAAGAATTCTTCCAAGAGGGAGAAATTTCAAAGAGAATTCCGTCGTTGAACCCCTAAAGGAATTCATGAGATAATTCTTGAAGAATTTTCTTGAGCTGTTCGAATAAGAATTCCTAGAGAGGATATTAAAGGAATCATGGAACTGGTAAGAATTGCACTTCGATCCAAATGAATAGAGGATGAGACTTTCCGCTTACTCTAGAAGTGTATATTTTGGCAGGTCTCATATTATTGATCGATAGCGGCGACGGAAAATTTCGTACAGTCAGTTGGGATGGGGAAGGAATGTTAGTGTGAAATGGTTGTTGCTTCTATAAATAGAGAATACCTCTGCATCTCCACAATCACTACGAGAAAGGTGTTTATTAGTGAGGGAGAAAAAAAATATGGGAGTCACCTTTGGTTGGTGATGCTTTCCATGGATAAGGAGGAAAACTATGATTTTTACTTAAAACTAGTTTAGGGTTTTTGTCTCGTTGTGAAAAAATATTGATAGAGGAATGGAAAAGTAAGTCGACATTCATTATGTTGAACTTTTCAAAAGTATTTTTTAGTAATGGCAAAAGAAGAAAGATACGTGTGAATTAGCCTTATATGAAACAGGAATAAGGGTTTATGTCGACATTTGTAGTAACGAACCATCCATAGTTTGTTTGAAAATCACCTAAAGTTAGTCGACATTCTTAATGTCGATCTATTCAAAGGTTATTCAAGTAATTAAGAAAAATAGAGGAATATTTGTATTAGAGATATGTGAAACAAGAATAAGAGTTTATTTCGATAATTGTAGTGACAAACCATCCATAGTTTGTTTGCCACGTTATAAATGTGATATTATAAGTATTAAACTGGTGCTGTCACTTCAGTCTCGACTGAACACGAAAATCTCTTCGCACAATGCGAACCAGAGGCTGTACGAAGCACTGCCCAGCAAAACGTATCGAACAAATTGAAAAAAAAAAAATCACTGGTGCAACTACAAATATGAACTGGCTTGCTTTGGTTTTCCGAAGCACTGTCTATGACACTATCTGGGTGAAAAATCATAACTTTTGAGCTGTCGAATGATGAGACTGTATGATGTTCATGACGCTTGAATCGTTGTACCATACAAGCGTATGGAATTCTAGATATGATGTGTACCAGTTGATAACAGAGTAGGTTCCAGGTGCCCTTGTATTCAAAATGGACAAAAATGGCCATAGGTCATCCAAACCGTTCAAATGATCTATCGACCCTATCACAGTCTATGCATGTGCAACACTTATTGTACATTTTCGTTACAATCCATAGAGCTTAATTATGACTTGAAAGTGTATGCTATGAATTTTGAAAAGCTTTAGGTCTCTAGAACTCACAACAGTTGTGATCATAAATGTTTATACGTATCATGATTTTTCATAAGCTTCAGTATGTTCTGAAGACTATAAAATTTGCATTATTCGTAACAGTATTGTTATTTTCAATGCATAATGGATTATGAGTTAGGATATAAGTGTATCATAAGAATTGCATAAGTATAGACTTAGCTAAGGTCGGTAGATCATAAGCTCTATAGCTTACAGGTTTATAATCGTAAACCTTTTACTAATGCTAAGTACCTATTAGCTCTACTGAGTCAAGTCCGTATGCTTTGTTAGGTAATTACTTAATAAGAAATAAAATATGTACAGCCCAAATTGTTCGCAAACAAAACTCTCCGCCAAAAATTAAATAATTGATAACATAGCCGGAACATAAATCTCGATTATAATCCCATGGAACGTTCCACAAAAAGAGCTAAACCCCGTTCTGGCTTCAACAACCCTCGGAAAAAAGCTGGAACAATCAATTCTCACATTAATAATTCCCATTTGGTTCACCCACTGCACTAGTGAACCGAACCGACTGTTCCCGTTTCAAGGGTTTCGTATTCCTCCAGGTCTGCTCTGAAGAGCACCATAAAACTGTAAGAAATACACTTTAACGACCATCCAGGACGCGAGAATGGCGATGACGATGACTGCGCTGTATTAACGAGGGAAAATCCACCCTCTCTTTTTCGTGCAGGAACACTTTAGTACAAAAGTTTGAGGTCACCCCACAAAAACATACCAAAGTGTTTGAAAAATAGTTATTTTGACACACAAGGTTTTTGAATTTCGTTTACTAAAAACATTGCTAGTTTTTTCAGCATTATATCGAACAAAATTTTATACCAGTGCGGTATAAGAATTGTAATTGTTATATGCTTTGAAGAGCACTTGTATAATTTTAGTAGAAAAATGATAACTTGAATAAATGTTTCATAAGTTTTGAATAGTTTTCGCCAAAATTTAACAAGTGCTTCTTAAAGAACATAAGATAACGATTTTAATGTCGAACTGATTCTAAACTTTGATCGATTCAATCCTGAGTAAATAAGTAAAAGTTAAGTGAACAAAATTCAAAATACGTGTTTCTCAAACTAACTACGAAGTCTTATCAATTAATTATCATTTGAATGAATCATAGATACTTTTGATTGGACATCTTATTACAGGGGTATGGACAAAAACCTTTGGTAGGACTTTTGGGGGTGCCCCAAACTTTTGCTCGAAAGTGTCCCTTTAAATTTAAGCAACGACTGGGAGTTGGTGCGGTAAATCGCACGATTATGTCACACACTAGGTAAGGTATTCACTACAGTTCCTAACGATTCAATTTCCCGTTTCCACACAGTTGTCGGGTGAAAAAGTCCGCTTCACAGGGACTCCACACTTTTCTAACTTAGAGTGCGACACTAACGAATGGGGACAGAAAAATGACAACAACAAAAATTGAATTGGACAGTGAACTGATGGAGGGTGGTGAGAGTGATGGTGATGGTTTATTCTAGAACCGGTCTTGCTTTCGGTTGAATTGGTTGGTACAAACAATAAACTAAGGAAATTCACATTCAAGTGTTTCAAAATTGCTGTAGCTTTGATCAGATAAGGATTTTTTATCCATGTCTGCTACTAGACATAACCTAGAAATGTCCATTTTGTTCTTTTTCCTGGTGTTACGGTCATTTTAAGATAGTGCCTGCTTCTCAGGGATAGTGAATGCCTCGAAAATCAATTGTGGGACACCTTATGCGTAAAAATTCCAACAAATTGGTAAAAAATCACAGCATTATAAAAAATTAAAGTTTGATTAAAAAAACTATGGCAAAAAATCTAATCGATTAATCGATCAAATAATTCGACTCAAGAAATGTGAGCGGAGAATAATAGCTTCACCAAATGCTTCGACTCTTATATATCCTAAGGTAAACCTTTTTAAGAAAAACTTTCGGATTGATGAGCCCAACAGTCATAGTTCACAGTACCAACCAACTCCGGCAAGACTCGATTTCCTATATCTGCATTGTTCTTCTAGGGGGTGCGAAACTGAGCGCATGGAAAGTGGATGGTGACTATGAAAGAACTATATTTTCGGTGTAAGAATAAGATAAGGAAATCCCTCCCACGAATCCATCATCCCTCCTCTTCCCACTCCCCCCTTCCAGAACCCAGGTGCTATAATTACCGAATTGGTTTGGCACAGGTGGCTTGCGGACCACTTCTGGACCCCCGGTGTATTCGTGCCATCGATAGGTGCTTCTGTATTCCGAGTGGAGCTGAAACGAGTAGCAAAACGATACATGATGTAATAAACAGTTTTCGCATTCGTGTGGAGAATGAGAATTTGGGTGGATGGATAATGTCAAGTGGGTTGGGGGTAGAAATAAGGGCATGCGGTATTTTGAATAATTCTGTCAAATGACATTCGAAACGAAATACCGCGGAAAATACGCTTTCAATTAATTTAACCTAACTTATACTAAATATAGAAAATTAAACGTGGAAATATAAGAGTGCAATCAGTTTTGTCTAAAATTTTAATAATTTCAATCGACATTTGTTACAATGTTTCAACATTGGATATTGTATGTAACTCATTAGAACTGTTCCAGAGAGGGAGCTAGAGAATTATTTTCAAAATTTAGTTTTGAATTTTCTGCAGAGATTGCTTTCTGGTATTACAACAGCGGGTATATATTGGCACAGAATGCAACATGGTAAGCTACAAAGACGTAGTATATCATACGTAACGTGTAATGAGAACCATCATATTTAATTAGTTTTTAACAGAAGCATGGAACGAGCTCACCAATTAAAATTTCATACTCAATTCTGCAACAAAAAGTTGTTCATCAAAGCGCAAACATTAAACAAAACATCCGCTTGCTTGGGCTTCTTGGAGTGTTTTCCATCTTTTAGAATTCTTTGAAAAGCTCTGGAAACTCTGAAATTGTTTGGTCCTTGTGCAATATTTCATTGCTTGCATCTTATTTTTTAAGAATTTAGCTGCCCCCATAAATCATCTTGGAAGATTTACGGCAAACGCCGTAGGAATTCCTGTTTTTTCTCTGGGAATACTTTAAGTTAACTTAGTTTTTTTTAAAACCTTCATTGTAGAACTCAGTTTCTTGTTTGTACAAAAAATTATAGAACTGTGCAAATTGAAGAAATTATGATCATTAATTAAGTAAATCATAATTTTGATTACATTTTCATGCAAGCAATTCCGTGCATCGTTTCGTATTGTCATAAAAAAGCATATCGTATATCCTTAGGCAGAAAACAACACAGCAGGACTGTGCATTAAAATGGATTTAATATGGAAATGAGTACCGGATTGAGGTTTTCCCACTTCGGATGCGTTACGTATACAAACACTACCCGGAATAGTTGGGAAAAAAGGCAGCGACTGGTTAAATAAAATGCTCTGAGCCTTCTTATGTCTCTTGCAGAAAAACACTTGCGAAACAGTCATGGAAAATAGTTTCATGTCGTTTACAAAGTAGAAGCGGGAAGCGAAATAAAAATGAATGGTGGTCGTTGGGAATGTTTCTTTCCCCTTTTCCGTGTGGCCGGAGGAAAAATAAAACGATTTGCAGTTGAAACTTTTAAAAATTCTCATGGTTGAGCCGTTTAAGAGGAACAACATTGCATACAGTTCGCTGTTTATCGTTCTAGTTGTAAAATTACGGATCGTAACATCTGAGAGAATCACTGCGAAACAGGAATACATTACTCTTATGAGTATTTGATTTGAAAACGACGGGCTTGACTGTCCCAGGATTCTGTTGATTTTGAATTTTCGTGACAAAGTCGCCAATTTTCACAACTGTTTTTTTTTTTCAGTCATTCAGTCAGTAGTTCGATTGCCCCCGTTCCAGTATAACCTGGGCAGGCCTCTGGATACGTTCGGCACCCATCCTGTAGCAAGTACGCTTTATTATTTATTAAAAATTCTTTGTTAAATTTAAGACTGTAAATATTACATGTTATTTTGTTATTTGTTAATTTATTAAACTTTGCATGTCCATTCGTTTTTATAAATTTAATCTCCAATGCAATCACCGCCAATTGCTCTCATAGAGAATATACGACATAGTTACTCACGCCTAAAACGAGTGTCTTGAGTTCCCTATGGTCAGCTACCAGGAAAGCGCATGGTTTTGCAAGCCTGTTGAGCGTCATGACGCCACCCAAAATCCGCTTGGGTCGCGGGCACTGACCCATATGCCTATGCTATTCAGGATGCGTTGACCTTTTCCTTGTTCGGCATTCCACGCTTGTCACGAAGCTTAGCGAGCAAGCTGACTAGATGGTTTGAATAGTCAGTTGGAATGAGATGCACGACTTCGGGAAATATTGCAGATAAATTCCTTTGATGCTCGGTTTCGCAAAATTTAACTTCGTTGAATTTCGCGAAGTTGGGGACAATGTTGAAAAATTGCGGCATCTGAGGATTACTTCAGCCTCGAATCGTTCACTTTGTTCCGTTTCGTGGAAGAGGCAAGAACGGTCTAATTTTTGTTACCGTGCCGCAGTGTGATTGTAAAGGTGAAAGTGACATAGGAAACTTAAGATATTTAGCTAATTTATGTTCTTCCATATCCCTCTAGTAAGCATAGTTGTAGTAAAGTAGTGCAGGGCGATCATTACTTACCAGATCGTGAAGTGTGTGCGTTGATATTGTTTCAAGAAGGTAATAGACGTTCATTGTGAAAGGTGAAACAATATTTTAATTCCTTCCCCACGTGTGCGCATGAAAATTCTATCCGGAATAGGTCGTGGCAGCATAGGCGAAGCCGTCACACTGCGATCAGTTTTTGCGACCGTTTTTGACCCCACGCAACGGCTTCAAAGCTTCCCGGGGTACACGTGGCCGGAGAAGGACGCGATCGCCAAATTCGCGCCTTTGGCAGGCAAGCCTACCCATTCGCAACAGCAAGAGTCGAGAGGAGACCAACCCCCCTGCAGCGAGCATCGTAGCACCAAACAAGCCAGCACGCCACCGGAGCAAATTGCCGACGGCGCCTCAACTTGTGTTTGCGCGCCACTGCAGGATCGAGTGCATGTACCGCACTTACGTGTAAGCCCGCGCACCGGTGAGGGAGACACCACCAACCGCATCGCCCGTTCGATCGCCATCCCGGCGAGAGTACCAGGCTGGAGGTAGTGCGCTAATCTGCCCCAGTCATCGTAAGCGTCTCCCCACCCACATCAAAACCCTAGGTAACCGTGAGTACTATTGCATGCATGTTTGTTAGTGTCGTCCATGGCCATGTGACCCAATAGAGGCACAACAACATTATTTTTGCTAGTCCGTCATAGCCCATAATTCGACGGCTCTAGCATAGAACTCACCCGAGAGTGAGAAGTGATGGTGTGAGCTCCCCGGAGCGAGTGTCGGAGTTGGAGCGAAAGAAGAGCGTAGCAGCAGAAGATCTCGCGCATCGTGTGCGCGCCGCAAGGAGAAGTTGATCCGCACACACAGGTAGAACTAGAGGGAAGTCAGTGGGAGTGAGAACAGTCTAGGCCTAGGCAGAAATGTAGAGCATAAGAGAGGAAATAAATCCATGTATAAAACCCATGTACATCTTCAAATGGAGTAAGTAATCCATGTATATTCGGTCCCCCCCAATAAAGTTAGTTTGATCCATGCACGGAGGAAAAGGCTCTTCGTATTTTGAATGTATTTAGTTAGCGTCTTTTAAGGTCTCTATGTTGCTTCGCGTTCGTATGTAGTTTTTTTGTAGTGACTTGTGTCGTTTACTGGGTGGTCAGCCTGAATCTGACTTTGAGACAGTTCTTTCGTTTTCTGCGGACTGGGACGGGTGAACTTTTTGGACTGGGCCTGTGAAGAAAAAACCCGCCTTTATTACTTGTCCTCAGCCGTTTATTGGAGGGATTTATTTGTAGGATTTTCTTAAGTTGAGGTGTCCGCTCGGAAACGTGAAGTACGACGGACTATTTGAGGCAGCCAGTCAGCTTACTCACTAATCAAGTGACCCTTCCCCAAGAAGGTCTCAAGCCGGGCAACGCAATCTTTGTTGGGTGGTCTCCTTTCGGAGTGGCGCATAAGCTACCCAATTTCAAAAGTAAGCTCGACAGGCCCGTTATATTTGGCGCCCAACAATACAAGGCTTTTTAAGATTTAAGTTGTAGCTGACTGTTGTAATATAACTTTTCTTATTTACCCATTTTTGTTGCGTGTCTTAGCACGTATTTATATTGAAAGTGTGAAATTCATTGTAAGGGAACTCAAATTTTGTGAATTTTCGATCAATATATTTGATTTTGTTGTTTTTGTATTTAGGTTTATAATTTTTCGTTTATTTCGATAAACATCAATCATTTGTCTAATTTTGTACATTTATTACATTGTTTGCTTCATATTTGTATTATTTATTCCTTACTGTTATTTATTGCTATTTGTTATTTATTCCTTACTCATAAACATTGATAATTAATAAGGTAACTCCTAAGTCGATTTTTCTTAAATAAGTGTATATGCAATTTGGTGCGGTTGATTATTCTTGTTTTTGTTATTTATCTGGTTGATTGTAGCTTCTGAAAGTATATAAAAATGAATCAATTATTTCCCCGAGCCGAAGATCTCACTCCCGAAGAGATCAATTATGAGTTCGTTATTCGACATCAACCAGAAGAAGTTTTTAAGCTCGAATTGTCAGGCAAACAAAGACATTTGAGACAACTATTCAAGGAAGATCAGAAAGAAGGACGTAACCATCGTTCGCCTTACTCAATCAGCGAGGAAGCGTCACACATCGAAGGCAGAATAGAAAATTTAGCAAAGGCATTGGAGAAAAGGGTAGAGACCAAGTTCGAATCTCGGGTAATTCATTACTGGTATCGGGTAAAAAGGGCTATTGCGAGGAATGATGAAGAGATGAGAATGAGAAGAGACTTGATTTGTAAAATTGAAAGGATTATGCAGGATTTTCAGTTTGGGCCGTCGTTATCTCCTTACAAAACGCAAAGCAATACAGTCGTTCAAGTCAGCGAAGAGAGAGCTGCTGGCAAAACTATGAACGCAGAAGCAGCAGTAAGTCAAAGGTCAGAATCTTCGAATCACATGAATGACCTTTCTCAGTATGCTAAAGGTGCTATTCCTAAGGGAATGAGTCATTCACACCAAGAAACTGTAGGGAATCCTGAGCCGGAGTTTGTGATCTCGCGTCAAGAATGGGAAGACATGAAGGCAATGATGATGAGTCTGATGAATAGAATGGCCGGTGCGAATCCGAATGACAGGGGTGGAAGTGTAGGTAACGATAGCCAAAGGTCACGAAGGTCGGAAATAGAAAGGCAGGAACCACCTAGAGTGATTGAACCACCGTACAGTTTTCAGCAACGTGCAGTTAGACCAGTATTAGAGTCAAGGGACTCAAGCACGGACAATTACAGTGCTCGTATACATCGGTTACCAAGAGAGAGCTTTGGCCCAAGCGACGAAGAAGACGATTACCGAAATCATCGAGCAAGAGAATTTCGGGCTCTTCCAAGGTACGGTGTAAGAAGAGATCGAGAGCAGAATAATCGGATAGAGAAATGGAAGCTGCGGTTCACTGGCGAACCTAGGTCCATGTCAATCGAGAACTTTCTTTATAAGGCCAAGAAGTTAGCAGAACGAGAGGGTGTGCCCAGAGAAATTCTACTTCGTGACATCCACTTGCTGCTTGAAGGCGCTGCGTCGGATTGGTTTTTCACGTTCGTAGATGATTTGGACACATGGGACGTTTTCGAAACCAACATTGTCTACCGTTTTGGTAACCCAAACAAGGACCAAGGAATCCGAACGAAAATACCAATCCATCTTAAATGATTCCCAGTAAACACAAACTCGTATACGATAAGGGTACAAAGTGGAGGCGATACGAGGAACAGCAGAAGCAGCAGCAACAAGCTCAAGGCAGTGTCTGGTCGAAAGTACCGAAGCTACAGAGAGTTGTAGCAGCTAAGAAACTAATGGACAAATTGCCGAGTTCGTTAATTAAAGAAACAATGTACACAAATACATCAAGACATTGGTGCTGAAGATCCAAGGAACCCTTGAACTAGCTGTGAAGGAATGAGCAGCCGTATCACAGAAAACGGAATCAACTGAGAAAGAGTTGTCGGTGGCCAAGACTGCCTTAGAAATGAGGCAAGCGTGGGCTCAACAAACGGCGATGCCAATCACTTTTGCGAGGAAAATCAACGCAAAGAGGGACAAACCCCAGAGGATGGAAAGCGTGCTATTCACTCCAAAGAGGCCAAGAGCATCACCAGGAGATGCAAGACTGGGCGATTCCAAGAAAAACAAGGACGCTCCCGTCAACGAGACAGACCCATCGAACGTAGCTACTAAGGAAGGCAACCCAATGGGAAACCGTCAATAGAAAAATTCGAAAGACGAAAACGAAGAACAGGTCCAACAAATAAAAACGCTTCAAGGGCTGAAAGAGAGGCGAGGCGCTCATAGTCAAAGCAAGCGATGGATGACTCGTACGAGGAGGTTCTCCGTGCAATACGGTCAAACCTGGATCTCGAACAACTGGTGCGGAAAGTCAGGCGTACTCGCACCGGAGATATGATCCTGGAGTTGAAAAGAGACCCAATGGCCATCAGCTCTTCCTACAAAGAGCTCACTGAAAAAGCCATGGGTAATACGGTACAAGTTAGAGCCGTGTACCCGGAGGCGGACCTTGAATGCAAGAACTTGGATGCAATATCTATGAACGAAGCTGTAAGGGTTGCCATAAAGGAGCAGTGTGAGCTAGGGGAGGAGCAGATGCTGTTCCGCATAAGGAAGAGGCCATCTAGAATACTAAACGCATGAATTAACCTTCCAATTGATGCATCCCTCAAGGCACTAGAAACGGAGAAGATAAAAGTAGGCTGGTCGATCTGTCCACTGAGTGTGTCTCAGAAACCGGAAGCATGCTGTAGATGCCACGAGTACGGTTTCTGCAAGGGACCTGATAGAGGTAATTTATGCGGAAACTGCGGAGAAGAAGGCCACAAGGCGCAAGCCTGCCGGAAGCCCTCAAAGTGTTTGATCTGTTTGAGGTTAACAACCACGCAATGCCCAGCCTTCATAAGGGCGATTGCTACTAAACCACAGTGGAGGTAACGCAAATTAACCTCAACCACTGTGCCACAGCACAACACTTGCTGAGGCAATCTGTGGCTCAGTTCAAGTGCGACGTGACTATCATTTCGGAGCCATACCGTGTCCCGGCCGGCGATGGGAACTGGATAACAGATAACGCAAAATCAGTGGCAAAATGGACGAAGGAGGGAAGATATCCTTTCCAAGAAGTGGCGCATCGTGCAGATGAAGGTTTTGTTATAGCCAAAATTAACGAAGTCTTCTTCTGAAGCTGCTACAAACCCTGCGATGGTCCATTGACCAGTTAAACAAGATACTCGATAAACTGACTGTTGTATCAGGGGGTCGAATCACGGGCTTATTTTTCGGGAAAAATCACTCCAAAACACGACGCGTTTACTCAACTAACGACACAACTCATTTATTAAGGAAATAGGCAAATTTATTCTAAACTTTTCGGTACACTTTATTCGCACGCTGTTGGTGGCAATTCTGAACTCTTAATGATCGTCTAATCGAACACCGAACAATCGAAAAAGGATCTGACGTGCAGATCGATAGAAACGCAGAAAACCGCTAACAAAGGCATATGCAAATGCGTTTTATGCAGATTTACATCCACGGAGATGGATTCTAATTCATGGTTAATTCAAATTCAAATTGAAAGCAATCTAATTGCTATGTTTCGCTAGTGTGAACCGTAACATAGGCCGGCCACCTGAAATGTCTCATTTCACTACAAAAAACTAATCTATCTATCTAACGAAATACATAATCTTCAACATAATAGATTTACTCACTGCTGCTTTGAAGAGTCTTCTACGACGATACCTGGACTGGAGTGGTCAGTTGCTTCATCTGTGTAGATCAGTGCTTCCCAAACTGTGCGCCGCGGCGCCCTGGGGCGCCTTAAATCTTTTTCAGGGGCGCCGTGGGCCGATTAAAAGTAAGGCCTGGCAAACCTTCTCTACTTATGTTATAATTGTATTACATTGATCGAAAGCATCAGACGAAAGTTGAATACGAAAATCGAACAAAGAAGACAATTAAGCTGCTCGCCACAGAAGTTGAATGCAACTTTTTGGGAGTGAAAACATTAAGATAGCTTTGAGATATCGCTCACCAGTTCAAAAAAAAATTGATATCTATGTTCAAAGTTTTCAAATTCCATGTTCCAAATTTATGTTGACAAACATTGTAAAGGTATATACAGTAGACGTTCGGTAACTGCAACATGTTTACGTTTCACTTAGCGAACGAAATTCGATAACTGCAACGACTGACAAACGTCAACAACCCATCAACTGACGTAAAATGAACGTGAAATTCATTTGACTGTTCATTTGGGCTAACAGGGGCTAACATGGCGCACCATTGTGACGTTTGGTGGTGCGATAACTGGAGAATTGTTGCAGTTACCGGACTTGCAGTTAAAAAGCATTGCAGCTAAACCGTTTGCACCGACCGAACGTCTACTGTAATAGAGTTTTCTGTAGGATTAGTTAGAACTTTCTCAGAGTTTATATATTGATGAAGTTCTGAAACAACATCCTCTATAAATGATATCAAATTGTTATTACGCTATAGTCACAACCTTGCTGGTAGGGATCTCAGTAACAAACAGATCTTCAGGCTGGATGGAGTTACATTGTGTTGTTAAAAGCTCCACTATGATTTTTTCATCTTGCTTGCTTGCTCTTCCTCTGTTTACCTGTGTTATACTACACATTTTCATAGAAACGGAAGAACTTATGTTATTAATTGTTTAAGAGAATTGCAGCCCTAGGCTGGCTCATTTCTGCGATCATATGTCAAAAAGTAAACTAACCTGGAAAATGCCATAATTTTTATTCTTCTTATCAAAATTAAAGTCGCTTAGTTATATCGAGAAGGGGGTTTCACAACACTGGGAGAAACAATTTAACTTTTCCTATTTCTTATTCTGATGCAAAAATGTTAACCATGTTAAAATCTTTCGCAAATGTAAAGACATTTTTATAGCCTCGAATTGAAAGGAATCCTTTGACGATTTTTTTTTAATCCTGCTTCGATCAAAATTTGTCGTTTTTTCTATTTTTATGCTTTTACAATACAAGCGGCGCAAATTTAGCAAGAATTTAAGGTTCACTACAGGATCCAGAAACACCAAAAACTGTGATAGTTCAAAATATAATTTAATATTTTTTGCAGATTCCTATTTTTGTAAAAAAAATGTGCAATTGTTTTTCATATCAATAATTTTATTGAATTATCAAAGAACGTACTTTTTGCAAAAGTAGATTTTGTTCTAGCATGAAAAGTCTGGCAGAAACTTTGTCGAAAATATTCATATTTTTGTATAAAATGATAATAGTGCGCCGCGCTTCTGATAAAAAATGTCAAAGGGCGCCGTGATTACAAAAAGTTTGGGAACCCCTGGTGTAGATCATCTCTTCCTCGTCCATCATGGGCAGCGGACAAAGCTTCGTCACCGCTCGTTTCATAGTCGCTCCGGTTGGAGTGCGAATTGTTACCACGCGCGTAACACCATCTTGTCCGGGATGCAGTTCCACTACACGAACGAGAGGCCAGCGTACGGGCGGTAGGCAGCTGTCTTGCAGGATCATCACTTGACCAATTTTCAGTACGACACGTTGTGGGTTACTGGCAAATAAGCGTTGAAGCTCCTTGAGGTACTCTGTCCGCCAGTGGTACCAGAACAGTTGCTGCTTCTGCTGGATAACATCGTACCGGTTTCTAAGCCGGTTCACTGGAACGTCCTTCATATCCGGATAAGGTAGAGCTTGCAAGGATGAGCCGATCAAAAAATGGCTTGGCGTAATGGCTTGAAAGTCGTTTGGATCTTCTGAAAGCGGGGCTAATGGCCTCGAATTCATTGCACCTTCAATTATCACTAGGATCGTTACTAGGTCCTCGTACAGCAACGGTGAGCTACCCAACTGACGAAGTAGATGTTTTTTTGCGACCTTCACCCCGGCTTCCCAAAGGCCGCCGAAGTTGGGGGCACGAGGTGGGATCATGTGCCACTGTATTCCATCAGTAGCGAGAGCGGACGAGATACGATTTATTTCGTCGGTACTTGAGAGCATTCGGTAGAGGGCATGTAACTCATTTTTTGCCCCGACAAAATTAGTGGCATTGTCTGAGTATACATGTTCGGGCTTTCCTCGTCTAGCTATGAAACGCTGGAGAGCTGAGAGGAATGAAGCTGTCGATAGATCACCGACCAGCTCAATGTGTACAGCTTTAGTGCTGAAACACACAAAGAGGGCGATATAGGCTTTGGTGGGGGCGGACTTGCGGTAGGCGGGTTTTACAAATACTGGTCCACAATAGTCGATTCCTGTGGATGCGAAGGGGCGACTTGGCGTAACTCGGGCAAGGGGAAGCTGACCAACGGGCTGTTGCAAGGGGCGAGGGTTTGCACGCGTACAGCGATAGCATGTTCGGATTACACTACGCACTGCTCTCCTTCCATTAGTGGGCCAATATTCGTTGCGCACTACGCCAAGCGTAAGTGATATTCCCCCATGGATCAATTTACAGTGGTATGACATCAACAACAATCTGGTAAATTTGTGAAAACCAGGTAGAAGAATTTGATGTTTTGTTGTGTACGATTCTGTCGATAGTTTTAGCCGGCCACCGACTCGGATTATGCCCACAGAGTCCAGAAATGGGTTGAGCAATTTTAGGCTTGAATTATTGGCAACAGGTTTTCCTTTTCTTAGCAGGGTGAGTTCTGGTTTAAAACATTCGGTCTGTACAATTTTAACCAAACGATCTCTGGCAGTTTCAATCTCAATAGGAGTCAGCGCAATCGTTGGCTGTTTTGGTCCCTTCCTTGTATAGTGGCAGAATCGCAAACAATACGCAGTGGTTCGTAACAAGCGATCAAATGATGACGAACGGGCAAATAAAGGGTTGATTGGTGGTGGATTGCGAGCGAACAAAGTTGTAGTTTTCCGTTCGCACTCTACATCAGCAAGTTTTGTTTGCGAACGATTTAGCTTCGGCCAATTTTCCTCCCCCTCTCTCAACCAATCGGGGCCATGGATCCATTCTCTGCTGCTTAGGAATTGCGGGACGGGCATCCCACGGGAAACAAGATCGGCAGGGTTGCTCACTCCAGGTACATGAAACCATCTAGAACTGTTCGTCAGGGTGTGAATGTCTGCTACTCGGTTTGAAACGAAAGTTTTCCAAGTCTGTGGTGGTGAGCGGAGCCAGTGTAGCACTACCGTTGAGTCGGTCCAATAGAAGACGGGAGTGGTTTCCATTTTCAGTGCAGCTACAACCCTTGATGATAATTGAGCACCCAGTTGAGCTGCACACAGTTCCAGTCTGGGAATGCTGCGCTTTTTCAAAGGTGCTACGCGTGATTTTGATGCGAGTAACACCACCTTCACTTCGCCGTTGGGTTTCAGAGTCCGAGCATAGACACAGGTTCCGTAGGCTGATTCGGAGGCATCCGCGAAGCAATGAAACTGCACCTCTCCCACATCAAAGGCCAATCTACTGATTCGGAAGTCGGCCAGCAGGGTCAAATCCTTCACATAATTCTCCCAAATGGTTCGTATCTCCACAGGCACTTCTTCATTCCAGTCGATCGAAATAGTCCACAGGAGTTGCATCAGAATTTTGGCACGAACTATAACAGGTGCGATCAGACCCAAGGGATCATATAGTTGGGCAATGACGGACAAAATTTTACTTTTGGTGATTGGAGCATCTACCGAAAAAGGGCCAACGTTGAAGCGAAATTGGTCGGATGCAGGCTCCCAAGAAATTCCCAAAGCTTTTATCGCTTCGTCCGGGGCGAAAGTTTGGCTGGATGGATTGGCTAAATTTTCAGATGGTACACCTTCCAAAACTTCGGAGAAATTTGAGCACCACTTCCTAAGGGGAAACCCTCCACGTCTCAGCAATTCATCCATCTCCTTGCGTAGTTGGATGGCTTGTGAAATAGTCGCTACGCTTCGAATAAAATCATCCATATAGAAGTCTTGCTTGAGTGCTGATGCTGCGAGAGGAAACGAATCACCTTCGTCTTCGGCAAGTTGAAGCAGCGTTCGTGTTGCGAGAAACGACGATGGGGCTAATCCATAGGTCACTCTGGTCATTTCATATTTAGTAATTGGATCGCTCTTGTTGAAGCGCCACAACACACGCTGCAGGGGACGATCGTCAGGATGGATTTCAACTTGGCGGTACATTTTCTCGATGTCCGCCAATAGTACAACCTTATGCCTTCGGAGACGAATAACGATGTCCAACAGTTCATCTTGGATGACAGGGCCGACAAGTAGTGCTTCATTTAATGAAAATCCTGAGCTAGTTTTAGCGGAGGCGTCAAACACGCTCCGCACCTTGGTAGTCGAACTGGATTCCTTCTGAACCGCATGATGAGGAATGTAGCAAACAGTGTGTGGGGGTACCTTTCGCATGTGTCCCAGTTCAATAAATTCAGCGATAAATGCATGATATCTCTCTTTCAGGATGGGATTACTATCCAACCTCCGTTCTAAACCTTCTAATCGCCGCTTGGAGTTGACCAAAGATTCGCCTACCATATCTTGGAAATTGTCCTTTTTGGGATATCTTACAATGTACCGGCCGTCGGGATTTCTCGATACCGTTTTCCTATAACACTCCTCACAATATTGCTCGGTTGGTGAAGGGAGGGATCTATCCAGTTCTTCCAACTTCCAAAATTTCTCTATGTTCTGATTAAGTGAATCAAGAGTGGACATACAGCATACTAAGGTGTGGGACATTGCCTCATAGGAAGCCTTTCCCGAAACGAACCATCCAAATTTGCTTTCTACAAGCGTTGGTGCTTTAGGGCCTAATGGAAACCGACCACCTTGTAGGATTGCATAAAAGTGTTCCGCACCGATGATGAGATCCACTTTCCTAGGCACATTGAACTCTGGATCGGCGAGATCAATTTGGTTGGGGATATTCCAGTTCGTTATTGGGATCGTAACAGCGGGGAGATCTGAAGTCAATTTCTTGAGTACCAAGCAATTGAGCGGAATAGAGAAATCTCCGAATCTCGACCTAGCTTCGGTATTAACCGAACAAACTGCTCGAATTTGGGACTCACCAACACCGAGAATAGGTTGCTCAATCCTATGCCGAACCAATCGAAGCTGCTGGCAAAGTCGGTCACTCATGAGACTACATTGCGATCCACTGTCTAATAAGGCTCGTGCTAGATGTTCGTTCCCATAACCGTCCAGAACCTTGACGACGATGGTAGAGAGGAACACGTTGACGCCGCGGGGTTCTACCACCGAATTGGAGGATATTACGTTTGCTCCACCAGATGAATTCGAAATTACCTCACCGTTCGCAGCACTTTGTTTTGGAGGAGAGACCGGCCGATTGACCTGATTGGAACTTGAATTTCCCGCATTCGTTCCTGGAGAATCAAACCCTGGATGTAATAGGGTGTGATGCCGCTTCTGACAATGCCGGCAAGAAAAATTGGAGGAACAATTCCGTGCAAAATGATTACTTCTGAAGCAGTTGCTACAGATACGTTTGGTATTCACCAAGTTCAAGCGGTCCTTCAACTGCATCTTTTCAAACACCGGGCATTTGACCAAAGGATGACAATCGCTGCACGCAAGGCAGCTGGGCTGTGTATGTTCCACTGCAGAGAATGAGTTGATCTTCGGAGAAGAGTTGGATTGCTGCTTCGATTGCCTGACAGGGGGATAGTGCTTTCCTTGGGACGTGTAGGGTTGCTCAGCCGAAATGTGTAATGATTCCAAGGTACGAATCTTCCGCGTCAAGAAATGTATTAGGTTTTCGTAAGTTGGATCTTCATTACCAGAAACAAATTCTTCCCATTCTTTCAGAGTATGATCGTCGATCCGCGCGCACAAAAGCTGAACAAGGAGACTACACCACTGTGCCGTCGGCTCACCAAGTTGATTCAGAATCTTCACATGCCGCTGGAAATCTTCTACCACGTTGCGTAGTGCGACTGGGGATTTTCCGGATACCTTCGTATGGACCATCAACGACTGCAAGTGCTTTTTCTTCAGTAGATAGGAATTGGAGTAGCGGTCAAGAAGAGCCTCCCAAGCGAGAGCATAATTATTCGCCGTAATTGTGAGGGATTCGATCAACTTTAATGCATCACCACGCAAAGCCGATCGCAAATATTGGAACTTTTGGACGCAAGGAATTTCTGGCGATGAGTGGATTAACGAAGAGAACGAGTCGCGGAACGTCAACCAATCGTTCAAATCGCCATCGAATCGTGGGAGTTCAATGGTTGGGAGTTTCACACCGGTTACATGAGCAATGGCGGGTGCCACTTGCTGGTTTAGAGGTTGCGCTGGGTTGGGAGGGGGGATATCCTTCGACATGAGACCGCCTTTTACCCGGAAAAATTGTTCTTCCACCTTAGCCCTTACCTTTGCGTTCGCCGCCACAAATGCTGGAGAATCATCAAACGCCTCGTATTCGCCTTGAATTGATTCGAATGCCTCCATCAATTTATCGAGTCTGCTCAGACGAATCGTTATCTCATGTTTGTCTCGCTCTGCATCGAAGTTTACCAGGAAGTCCTCTATTCGTTGAATGGAATCCATGGTGTTTTTCCGCTTCAGCTCCTTCGACTTCATTTTCTTCTCCGCCATGATGAGGAGGTGATTATGACGTCACCGGAGGCTGTGAATGGACAGGAGACACAGGAAGCACCTTTTGGATGACGGTAAGTATTTGGACTGACACTCACCTGTGCCCGTCCAATGACAGGCCTTGTATTTAATGGTAAGACTGGAACTAGTTGTAACCACCGATAAAGATGGCAATTGGGATGGGTTGGAATGCGAAGATGGGATGCACTGAATCCAATCGGCACTGAAAACCTTGCGAGTACGTGGATGACGGGTCTCGTCGAACACGATAGGGATGATGAACAGGCGGTAGCGGTTAGGTATACCAGGGTATGCACCGGCAGCAACAGCAACTGCGTGCCCAACACCAACAGCAGCAACACGTGTAAATCCTAAATTGGTCAAAAGAAGACCCAGGAAGTACCTCTCAAAGCACAATAGATGAATGGACAGATACTCACATGGAGCCTGTCTTCAACAGGCCTTGTACTTTTTGAGCAGGTACTGCTATCTGGAGCAATCCTTCCGAAGGGTGAAAGTGGGGTTAGCTTGGGTCCGAACGTCGTGGTGATTCCAGGGAAAATCCAACACCCGTGATCCTGGTCACGGCACCAAAAAATGTTGTATCAGGGGGTCGAATCACGGGCTTATTTTTCGGGAAAAATCACTCCAAAACACGACGCGTTTACTCAACTAACGACACAACTCATTTATTAAGGAAATAGGCAAATTTATTCTAAACTTTTCGGTACACTTTATTCGCACGCTGTTGGTGGCAATTCTGAACTCTTAATGATCGTCTAATCGAACACCGAACAATCGAAAAAGGATCTGACGTGCAGATCGATAGAAACGCAGAAAACCGCTAACAAAGGCATATGCAAATGCGTTTTATGCAAATTTACATCCACGGAGATGGATTCTAATTCATGGTTAATTCAAATTCAAATTGAAAGCAATCTAATTGCTATGTTTCGCTAGTGTGAACCGTAACACTGACCAAATCTCACAGACCGCAGACCAGTCGTCATAGCCGGCGATTTCAACGCGTGGGCCATAGAATGGGGCAGTCGCTTCACGAACTCAAGAGGGAGCAGCCTACTGGAGGCCTTGGCAAGACTAAATTAGGCTCAGCAAGAAAGCCTGTATGCAGGAGCTCTTTCACAATGCCAATCAAAAAACCCCAAGGTGACGCCTACAGAGTTTCAATGGCGAAGTTAACAAGCCCAGCTGTACCACCCGATAGGTATCCGGAGAGGATGAAGACTATCATTGAAGCGCTATTCCCGCAGCACGAACTGACGGGCTGGCGAGAATCTCGGTTGGACAGTGAACCATCGACTCAAAGTGGAAAGTCAGATACCTGGGAGTGATGATTGATGATCGGCTGAGCTTCAACAGCCATATCGATCATGCATGCGAGAGGGCCGTGAAGGTGATATCAGCTCTATCTCGGATCATGCCCAACAATTCAGCGATCAGCAGCAGCAAAAGACGACTACTGGCGAGCTTGTCAACATCAATTCTAAGATACGCTGAGGAAGAGGAACCGCTCCCGGCTGAACAGTACGTTCAGACTGATGGCCATGCGTGTGGCGAGCGCGTATCGTACGATATCATCGGAGGCAGTCTGTGTGATTGCATGATTGATCCCTATAAACCTCCAACTCGAAGAGGACAGCGAGTGCTACAGGGACCGAGGCACGCGGGGAATTCGAAAAAGAGTCAGAGACGAAACCATGAGGAAATGGCAACAGCAGTGGGATAGCGCTGAGAACGGTAGATGGACCCACCGACTAGTTCCGTCCGACCTGCAAACCGGAAGCCCTCCTCCAACTGGAATTGCAGGACCGACCTCGGCACTGACCGACCAACATCGCGTCGGAGTAGGCTATGTCCTTCCGGTAAACAGCACCGGCAAATGGTCGTCGGGGCGTCTGTGAACCGGAAGTTGCTCTCCACCGGAATCGCAGGACCTACCTCGGCATCTGCCCGGCCAGCTTCGGAGTAGGTTAAGTCCACCGTCGGGGACTAACTGAGTAGATCGTGTAGTTGCACCGGCAAGTCGTCGGGGCGCCTGTAAACCGGTAGTTTCCCTCTACCGGAATCTTAGGACCGACCTCGGCATCAGCCCGGAAAGCATCGGTTCAGGAGATCTTCCGCCGTCGGGGAAATCTTCGTCGGAGTAGAATAGATCCAACGTAGGGGACTATTCTGAGTAGTCCGTAGCGAGTCACCGGCTTAAGTCGTCGGGGGACCAGTGAACCGAAAACCATCCTCCGGCCGGAATCGCTGGACCGACCTCGGCATTCAACTGGTCAAACCTTGAGAGCTCGAGAATCAGTGGATTAGCAACAGGCGCCAAAGTTGCGTAGGGCTCTGGCAAGATGCCAGCTCCGAACGCGAATAACAGAAGCGGCAGCAGAAACATGGCCCTGGCATGGCGCCAGCCCCAAATGTAGTATGAAAAGACCAAGGGAAGTACAGGACATCAAGTCCGACACTCTGGATATGGACGAATTCGATATGACTTCCCTAACTATCGAACGTGATCGCTGGGTGACCAAGCGCATAATTCTATAGGTGGCTCAAAAGAAGGCGTGTCGAAGTCGGGGGGATCCTGAAAGCATGGAACGGAGAAGATGCGGCAAATCGTTCGCAAAGAGTAGTTTGTCATTTTTTTTTTTTCAAGGCAACATAAGCGTGAAGAAGAGCTGAATGAACAGCAAAAGCGTGGATTGGAGATACGTGATAAGCAGCAACACGAAAGAAGCAACAGCAACAGCCATTGCAAAGCGTAGGGAATTTACCTCCGAAGCAATCGAAGGTGGAAGCGGTGAAAACCCTGGCCAATAAGAGGCATAACTTAAACAAGGACATTAAGGACCTCGTGAAAAGAATCCAAGGTACTCTTGGATCAGCCATCAAGGAGTGGAAAAAGGAGGGGCAGAGAGCAGAAGCTGCTGAAATCGAATTAACGGCGACTAAAAATGCTTTGGTGGCGGTGGTACTACAGCAATGAATATCCGGAACATCCACCGAAAAAGAGAACGAGGAAAAATGAAGATCAGTGGGAGTAACAACCTAGTATGGTTTCAATCCCAGAAAAACTCGATAGTCACCAGGCGACGAAAGATTGGGAGAGCGTCGGACGAAGCAACCGGCGGTGAAAATAGTGACACCCTTTGGCGGATGGTTCATAGGAGGAAAGACAGGAGAAAGATGGATAGCGCGAGAAAGCAAAAGCCTATCAGGAAGAAAGGAAAAGGTGAAGCGATCGTCGTGAAAGCAGGCGAAGGTACATACGCCGAAGTCTTGCGGGCCATGACTCAAGGAGTTTGGTGATGACGTGCAAAAAACCAGACGCACCCACACAAGGGACATGATTATCGAATTGAAAAAGGACTCAATGAACAGAAGCTCCGCATATAAAGAGCTTACGGAGAAAGTAATGGGCGAGAAGGTGAAGGTGACAGCCGTGAATCCTGCACTGATACTCCAATGCAAAGATTTGGATGAAATCACCACCGAAGACGAGGTGGGGACCGCGGTGAGAGAACAATGCGATCCGGACGGTGTGAAGATGACAATACACTTGAGAAGAAGACCGTGCGGAATGCGTCGATAAAGTTTCCAGCAGCGCAGCCAACAAAGCGCTGAAAACCGTCAAAATCAAGGTTTTATGTTTGGTATGCCCATTTAGCGTCTCTCAGTCTCCTAGGGGATGCTACAGGTGTCAAGAATACGGCCATCTGAACCGGGTCAGCAAAGGTGTCGACAGAAGTAAACTGTGTAGACAGTGTGGTGAGGAAGCGAAGGCAGCTGCAATATGGACGATGGAGAAGTATCATATCCAAGAAGTTATGTTTCAGACGACCGAAGGCTTCGTTATCGTTACAATAAACTGAGTACTAGTGTGTAGCTGCTAAGCTCCACCTCAATGGACAATAGAGCAGTTCATCCATATGCTGGATGAGCTAACTGACCAGCTTACTGAGATCGGAGACCACTCGTCGGCGACTTCAATGCTTGGGCGGTAGTGGGGCAGTCGTCTTACCAACCCAAAAGGGTCGAAGTTTACTTAGCAAACTTAGCAAACGAAGGAACTTAGTTAACTTAGCAAACGAAGGAACCACTAGTACGTACCGTAGTGATGGACGGAAATCGATAATCGGTATCACCTTTTGTATCCCAGTGCTAGCGGGAAGCATGAACTGGAGAGTCTGCGACGAATATATACTGCTTCGCGTTGAAAAATGGGTTAACCATCGTGCGAAGTTTGATTTTTGACAAACTTCGCCGCATCGCAACTCGATTCTCAATAGTGCGTATAATGCACACGGTGGAGGGCATAGATGCGTACTACAGCGAAGTGACTCGCGACGCGGCAAAGTTGGTCAAAAATCGAAGATCGCACGTTGGTTCACCCGTTTTTAGTCGCGAAGCAGTATACTTACATCGACCAAATCGCTACATAATCGGCAAACGCACACAAAATACCCAGAGCAAACGGCAACCATATGAGAGGATGTGGAAGACGAAGCAGTTCCATAAAGATAGAGTGTCCATCCCGGGACATCCCGGGACAAAAAATCCCGGGATTCGACAAATTTCGTGATTTCCCGTTTCCCGGGAAATTAATTCTGACATCCCGGGAATCCCGGGATTCCCGAAATGTATGTAGAATTTCATGAAATCCTCTGGATTTCAATAAAAACAATGATATTCTTCCACAGTATCATGCCATGTTCTAGAACTTTGTTCAGATAAAAGAACTTAAGTATTTTCGGTCACTTTGTTCACCTCACCCCCGTTCTCAATGGATTCTTCTTGGTATTCTAGAAATGCTTTTGAATAACTGGCAGGGATTTCTTCTGGTATTCCAAAAAAAAACAATGTTATTTTTCCACAGTATCATGCCTTGGGCCTTCCTTAGTCGAGTAGTTAGAGTCCGCGGCCATACTGAAAGTGTCTGGGTTCAGTTCCCGGTCGGTCCCAGATCTCTTCGTAATGGAAATTTCCTTGACTTCCCTGGACATCATCGTACCTGCCACACGATGTACGAATGCGAAAATGGCAACTAGGCAAAGAGAGTTCTCAGTAAGTAACTGTGGAAGTGCTCTTAGAGCTCTACGCTGAGTAGCCGGCTCTGTCCCAGTGGGGACGTTAATACCAAGAAGAAGAAGATCAAGCCTTATTCGATAAAATAGTATTGCATCATGAATAGAGAATAAATGAGTAATTATTTTCATGAAAATACCAATTAACCAAAGGGCTTCGTGGCCGTGCGCTTAGTGTTACCAAGCATTTAGCAGCGGTGTGTCAAGGAGTGTGGGTTCGATTCCCGCTTCAGTCCGGAAAACTTTTCATCAGGAATGTATTTCGACTTTGCCACTGGGCGTTGCATGCTAGTCCGTTGTCTAGTGTGGTGCTTTCTTCAAAGGACATAATCGTCCACTGGAAGCATTAACGTGTCGGTGTATTTTAATTAAAAAAAATAAAGAAAGAAACACTTCACTTCGACGATAGCCGTTTTTATAAGCCTAGGCTGAGGAAGTAAATCTGAAAGTACAACTCAAATTTAATCGACAATTTTCAGTAATTAACTTTGAGTAGGATCTTCTTCAATACTTTCATTTATAAGTATTATAGAAAATATACAAAAAAAAATAAAAATCCCTGCAACCCGTAAGTAGTCAAGCTTAATTTCGATTTTTGGTAAGTTACTTCATCAGAAAGCCATGTATGAAATGTGATTTTTTATAACTAACATATTATCTTGGAAAGCTACATTATCTTTTTGTTTCATTGATAAAGCATTGAATTTTGAATTTGTGCTTCCATTCGAACCAAAATACTAGTTTCATAGAAAATTTGAAAAATCCCGGGATTCCGGGATTTCCCGGGATAAGCTTAGATTTTTGTCCCGAATCCCGGGACAAGCAAAATGGCCGGGAAATGGACACTCTACATAAAGAGCTTTTTGTTGAAGCACTTAGAGGAGAAGATCCGGTACTGAACTGTTGTTCGGAGAGGTTAACGGAGTTTGGTGTTCGGAGGAACCAGCTGCACTGGTGCGTGCATGCGACACAACCATGTCAAGAAAGATCGAGCCGAATCGAAGACGTCGCCCAGCTTATTGGTGGAATGAGTCAATTTGCAGCTTCCGTGAGAGGTGCCTCAGAGCCAGGAGGCGAATGCAAAGGTCTAAAACCGATATCGAGAGACAAGAACGGAGAGTTGAGCAACGAACAGCAAAAGCCACATTAAGCTGAGCAAGAAGACTTGCTTCAAGGAGTTGTGCAGTGATGCTGATGCAAACCCATGGGGAGACGCTTTCAAAATTGCAGCGGCCAAAATCAAAGGACCTGCTGTACCCGCTGAAACATGCGCAGAGAAGTTGAAGATTATCGTCGACGGATTGTTCCCACAACACGAGCGACGGTATAGCCTGCGACTCCGTACGGCCAGGAAGACGAGGACATGGTAAACATTACCAACGAAGAGCTAGTAGCGGCGGCCAAGAAAGTGAAAGCATAAAAAGCGCCCGGCCTGGATGGTATCCCCAACGTGGCGTTGAGAGCAGCTTTAGAAGCTAACCCAAATATGTTCAGAACATCACTGCAGATCTGCTTAGAGGAAGGGCATTTTCCGTACCACTGGAAAAGGCAAAAACTAGTACTGCTACCAAAACCGGGTGAACCCCCCGGTGAACCAGGGTCGTTTCGACCGATATGCTTGCTAGAAACAGCCATACAAGCCATTGCTGCAGCGCTGTATAAGATGAAGGCTGCTGACTATCTGTGCAGGATTATGCAGGAAGTTATTTTGACAATCGAACACTGAACTGCAATACTAGTGAAGGACAGAAGAATATTGTGATCAGTGCGGGCGTGCCCCAGGGCTCTATTTTGGGTTCAACGTTGAGGAACGCAATGTACGATGGAGGGCTGACCCTGAAGCTACCAAGAGGCGTCAAAATCGTAGGACTTGCAGACGACATAACGCTAGTGGTGGTTGGCGAATCACTGGAAAGAGTGGAGATGCTTGCCACAAAGGCAGTGGACATTGTTGAAAACTGGATGCGGGAGAGGAAGTTGACCAGTCAGTCAGTGACAGTCAGTCAGTGACAGTCAGTCAGTGACAGTCAGTCAGTCAGTCAGTCAGTCAGTTAATCATTTAAAAACGCATGTTGTGAATGAATCACTCGCTATGTTAATTAAAACCTAAACCCATTAAACTATATACAATTAACAACGTACATTCCCGCTAGTCTCCCAGGACCTTGTCCTGCCTGCTTCACCGGAACACACCTCCTCCATTAGCCGGAATGAGTGACGAACTAACGTTATTCACATGATCCCATGTATGGCAATAAATGGGAGCACTGGCACGACGATGTGCCTTCGCTGATGACAGCCCCACTTCGTTCGCCCTTCAATACAAAACATTTCTCGCGTTCAGTATCATAAGGGCGTAACAGCAGTGATTGATTTATTTTTAACGATTTTCCTTTAGCTGAATACTTGACCAGGCGATTGTTTTTGAGTGCGACGACGAAAAACCATATACTGCAGATACGCCGGTAAAATTAAGTGCGAGATATTCCTGCTAATATCAGCATACGTCAGCAGAACACTGCGCTGCTTATACGCATGGCCAGTAACGGCGGGTCAACAAGGGTAGCAAACAGACAGGTAGGGTTTCGTTCTACTTCGTCGTAAGAGCTACTATTCGTCGTATCAAACTTTAAATGTTCCACTACGGCGGATATTCCAACTTACCTGCAACATCGATTCATTTTCCAAATGTAGTTCTGTGAAAGCTTTTATGATTCGTCCACCTGTACACCAAAAATGCTATGAAACTAATGTATTTCGATAAATAACTTCAGTTCAATTATCCACTTTACACTTTTTCACCGAAATCGCATGGACGAACACGATTTGAGAGAAATGCTTAGAGATCGACATCAGTCACACCACTTTCCAACACAAGTTTCTTCCTGCTCCCTTGGGTGACTTACTTCGCCGGGCACTTATTTTCACTATGGAAAACCTTCGTACTTCTTCACTGAAGGATCTCATTCCAATCACACGCCGTAAAACTTCAATAAATCACCAAATTTTACGAAATTTCCTCAACCGCCGCGTATGATTGAGAATGTAAACAAAGTTCTATCCGTCGTACTGAGAAAAAAAAGCTTGTGCGCATCAATGTGTGCGCTACGCTCGACGTAAAAATACGGTTCCTTTGATTGTGTTGTTTTCGCTGTACTGTGAGCAAATGCCTTAATTGTACGGTCAAAAGGAATTGTGTTCATATGTTTGGGCTGAATTTTGATGACGAACAATGAATTTTAAAGGAAATTAGTATATTCCAACATGCTGAAGGAATGGAGGGAGATGCCCGTAGATCTATATAATCTAGTGAAACATTTTATTATAGCGTTGATATATTTTGTTTTAACCACTCAATACATCACAGTGAGCCGTAAGTTGTGAGTCGAATCTGGAAACTGATTGCGACGGAGTTGAAAACGATACGACGGATTGAGAATACGATAAGATGCATTTTCTTTGCATTATTTCCAAAAACAGATCAAGATTTATCAAAATGTTATCGTACAATGCTAAAGCCGTTTTGAGAAAGAATTGTTTGGCATCGGTTTGTATCAGCATCACTCACTGCAATACTAGGAAAATTGCAGTTCTCACTGATCAATGCTTAATACGATGGATACTAGCACACCACCCTACCGGCAACATAAATTATCACGGTATTTGTGCCGTTTATTAAATTGGTTGGCTATCGGAAAAATGATGAAAATATTTCCATTCTAGCGGTACCTGTCCAGCTGTGAAGGTATGCCGGGATAAGGAATGTGAAAATATGTGATAATTGATAATTTTCCGGTCACCAGTTGCATGACATTCCGGGAAAGTTTTTCTTGTTTATTGATTTTCTATTTGAATTTGAGGTCAAACTATATTTGTCATATATCTTTTTACCATAAGCGTGTATAGTAAAAATTGTGATTGTTAAATATCCATGCAGAACTAACAACTACAGCCTGAGAACAAAAGTCGGCTCATCCGTCTTGAGGGAAACGCTTGCCAAACAAGCAAATATTGATTCTTCTCGTGTGCCGTATGTCCTAAAGGCATCACGAAATACATCAACTCCACAGAAACGTGTGTAACAGACGGAACGATTTTCCGCCATTCCCTGCGGGTCCTTTTTGTGGCATATTGGTGGGCCCGGAAAGATAAAACCGAACTACGTGTGCGTCAAACCTTCAGCACGGCAAAACATGGGTGTACCACTCAGCAGCCACTCCCCGAACAGGGACGAATAACTCGTACCTATCTTTCCATAAGATATTTTGGTATCATACTTTAATCAGGTAATACTCAGTAGTCTAGGTATTGTCCCCAACTCAATTTGGTATTACTGTGGTATTGAAAGTATTGTCATTTTATTGAGGCATTGGAATCTATTGAGAACTGTTTGAGGTGTTGATCTTATTGGGCTGTATACCTTATTCAGATGGTAAGCATCGAGAATTATCTGATATACAATACCTAAGTTAGTTATCTTGAAGCAATTTCCATCCGCTCGGGTCGTTTCGCTTCCGTCGCTACCGGGGTTTCGGTTTTCCATTGACGACCCGGCCGGGCGCCAGATGGAATCGGATAAGTGTAGGCTTTCGAATCAATTCCGTGGGATTAAGAGGCAGACTTGATTGGCAGCCTCGGCGCCGCCACTTGCAGACTCGCAGAGTGATGAGATGATGCGATGCCTAGCTATACGCGATTGTACAAAATGTTTACGAAACTTGAGATGCGACCTCAAACAATCAACCGAAGAATGTTGGAATTGGTCCTGAGAAGAAAAACAAATTCCATTCGATTTATCAGTTCGTTGGAATCGTATTGCTTTGTGCCATTCGAGCGTTTTCACCGTGGAAAATTTGTAATACAAGGAAAAACTGATTTTATGATCTAGATAACCTTCGTCAAAGCATCCGCCATCCACTGATTCCCTAGGCCCAAGTCCGTGGTTGTTTTTTCTACGCCTGAGAAATTGGTTTCAGAAGTTTGATGTTTTAGGAGAAATTGTTTCGGCTTTGTTAAAACCTTTTGTTTATTTGTGATGTTTTTACAAGTTCTATTTCACTTTTAACAGTGAAGATGTTCCATGCAATCTATGGCCAACCTTTGACTTCATCCAAGCTTACTATTGTACAAGTAACTTTTTGGCAAGATAAGGATTGCTCCTTTTTCACAATTTCATATAAGACCACCATTTTCATGCCACTTGATTTATTTCTGGACCATGTATTATTTGTATTCATATAAGGTAAAAACCAAAAAAAATATCCAAAAGTATCATTTTAAACATTAAATTGATTTCTTTTGACTAGGTGTTTTGTGTTGGACAACACTTCAATTCTAGTTTTGTTCACAAATCGACCGCGTTCTGATTGATGGACTTCTCCGACATTATCGACGTCAGGACTTATCGCGGCGCAAACATCGACTATGACCACTATCTGGTGATGGTTCAACTGCGCCCAAAACTCTCCGTCGTTAACAACGTACGGTACCGACGGCTGCCCCGGTATGACCTAAATCGGCTTAAGCAACCGGATGTTGCAACTGCGTACGCGCAGCACCTCTAAGCTGCATTATGGTGAGTTAGATGAAGCCACTCTTGAGAACTGCTTGAGTACAGTGAAGGCAGCCATCAACGATGCAGCTGAGAGCAACATCAGGAGAGTGGAATGAAGTCGACGGAACGATTGGTTCGACGAGGAATGTAGGCAGATTCTGGAGGAGAAGAATGCGGCGGTGACGGGTCAAAAACTAATGATTCCACTGGATTCGGTGTTTTTAATGAATTTCATAGCGCCGCCCATAAACTTCAAAAACCTTGCTCAGTATACGTCGCAGCGTTAGAGCGAATCGCCTCTCTTCCCTCTGATCGATATTTCATTTTTACGGATAATCTCAGCTCTATTGAAGCTATTCGTTCAATGAGGCCGGTAAAGCACTCACCGTATTTCCTCCATGAAATACGATGTACTCTGAGTGCTTTGTCGAATCATACCATCACCTTGGTTTTGGTCCCGTCGCATTGCTCGATTCCGGGAAATGATAAAGCGGACGCACTCGCCAAGGTGGGCGCTATGGAAGGTGAGATTTACGACCGACAAATCGCCTTTAATGATTTTTTTCACAATTGCCCTTCAGCAGTTCTTGTTCAGTTGGCAACAACAATGGAATAAATGGGATTTGGGCAGGTGGTTACATTCTATTCTCTCGCAGGTATCAAAGAAGTCGTGGTTTAAAGGGATGAACATGAGTCGTGATCTTATCAAGATAATGTGTCGGCTGATGTCCAACCACTTCTTTTTTTTTTGTTCGGGTCCGCCACTGCGACCAATATTTAGATCTAATGTGACATTACCCGTATCCATAGTGTAAAGTGCATGTTGCATTACTCCATTTCCATTGATAGGTAATGAAGCATCAATTTCTGTGCAGTTCTTGTTTTGATTCCTCAGAGACTGATAAAAATCGAATGTGATGAAAAGGTCCCGCTATTTACACCCGTCATAGAAACTTACATCTCAGCGAAGGCACGCCCCTTAGCAAACATAATCGATTTAATTTCTGAGGAACCAAATCGGTACTACTGATATTTGACCATGCAACGGAACTCTAGTCCCATCCTTGTTTCGCCTTTAGTTTAGTCTCAGAAAATACTAGAAAAAAAAGGGCTTTGTGCTAGCAGCAAAACCGTATCAAGCTAGAAAATTTGTTTAGTAATCAGCATTCACGTGAGTCCCTGAATTACCAGTACTTAACAGTCCTTGTAGAGTTAATACTCATGATTGTTATCCTGGCTTCAAGTGTAGTCTCGGGACTGACCAACACCGAGGTTTTAACTGCTAGGTAAAATAGATTAAATTTCAGAAATTGTTGCCAGTAACAAGGACTTTGTACCGTGAATCCTTGAATTACCAAAACATATTACCCTAGCCCGACAAACAAGATGAGACTAGGGTTCAAATAGGTAGATCTTACCCCGTAACGCACCTCGAAAAGGTGATCTACCCGCGTTACGGTCCAACCACTACTCGTTAGGCTCCCATCCCTATCGAATAAGGCTCGCAGATAATAATCGATATGGTTGTGGAGCTGGTTACCAAGCCATTAACCATGTTGTCTGGTACTGTCCCGAATACGGAATTGCCAAATCTATGTACATCCCTCGGGACCCGAGGAAAACCAGACAAGAAAGACATTAGAGATGTGTTGGGTAGACTGGACTTTGACTACATTTTCCTTGTTTATAAGTTTTTGAACCAAAGCGAAATTTCTGTTTGATAACATGCTGTTTTATTCCGCTTGTCCACCTCGTTTACCCCTTCCCGTTTTTGTATGTCCACCTTGTTTCTCTCGAAATCCGTTTGTTTGTACCGTTAAAGGTTGTCGTCATTTCCACTCTGCGTTGATAAGCACCAATAACGCCAATACAATATGCAGCTGTTAAAGATCAACGAGCAAACCCAAAATTCCCATCCCTTCTAAAAATGATAGTACTCCTTAACCTAGACCAAACCGCGAGTTTTACGATACCCCAATACTAACCTGGCTAATAAAAAGCAAAGATGATTTTGTAAAATAAATCAATAGAATCCGGCTCCGTAATGCCTAAGAGCGCTTGAGCCTGCTAAATAAATGCTAAAATAAAAAAGACCCCCATTGGCGTAAATAATGGAGGGCCTGGCCTTCCGAAGCTTGGGCTCGGCCCCCTAAAAAAATTTGGAAATATGATACCGAACGCGATAAATGCATGTTGAATTCATTTTTCAAATTTCTGTGTGATCATTGTTTGACAGGCAGTAGCAATAAACGAAATTGTCTGCTTTTTGTTTTTCCTGTTCTCGATGTTGAAATTCACCGATGCACGTTGTAGAATTAGCAGAGTTAGTTTGATCAATTTGCAGTCGTATTGTTAATAAGAAAATCAAAGTCTTTTAAGCTATTAGGTATGATTACAAATCTTTAATCAATTATCTAGATTTTTTGCTCAAATCATTTATTTTTAATTATGATACGAATCGTTGTTACTGGGAAAAGTATGTTTGGTAAATTTAACATCTATTTTGTTTTTCTAACATCTATCATCTATGTAACATCTATCATCTTAACATCTATAGATTGATGACGAGATGTCGATGATATGGAATTATTGTTTAAATATATAATGAATACCAAAAGTTTGGTTGACAACTATCACAATTGTCTGTAATCTTTGTTATTATTGCAAAAAAAGATTTATCTGGAAGTTACACCAATATTAAAAATTTATATATGCACGGTACTGGGAAGAGTAATACACAAAAAAACGATTTTCATTAAATCTGGTCAAGTTTGAAGACCTCCATCTCTGCTTCTAGCTAACCAATTGAACGGATATTTAAACTGCATGTTGCAAATAACTTCTTGTTAGAAATTAAAAAAATTCTATGCAAGATTTATAAAGCTATTGAAAACTGCCCATTTTGACATAAATGGCAAAATTTTGATTCTACGATACTTTGAAAACGTACAATTTAGGCTAAATATTGTGTTCCACTAGACTGGCCCAGCTCATTATGGGAGAAAAATAAAGTTGTATAATTCCACGGGCCACCCCCCAGGATTATTCCTTAGGGCTAGAGGAACAGTTCCTGGAAATTTCAGTTCATTTGGTCGTTCCATGAGCTGGCGCAATCGAATTGAAATTAATATGGGATTTTCCGCTTAAACATATGGGAAACAGCACGGCATCTCATGTTTGGGTCAGGGAAATTGTTGATCGCGTTCAATTGAACCCAGAATGTCAAAAACACTACTTGATATCATAGCGAACAATATTGTAGAAGGTCTTATGATGATTAAAATGGAGATAGTTTGTGTTTTAACTATCTGAAGTAGATTTGCAATATTGCTTAGTATTTCTTCAACTTAGCTGGGTAGTAGCCACTAAGCGTATCATAGCCACCTATGACGCTGGGCGAGCTGCGGTACAAGGTACATGTATAAATGTGGTTGTACGGAAGTGCTTATCTAAGCCTAACTTTCAACAACTGAAATGTTAATGAAAAGGAGCATAAATCCAGATACAACCTTCTGCAACTATGTTCATTAGGGTATCAACTAGTGAATTTGTCAGTCTGGGCTCAATCAAACGCGATTAACTAGTATACGGAACGAAACAGTGACAAAGGGTCAATTTTCAATATATTTGAAACGAATATTCCATAAAAACTTCGAATTGAATGCGCCAGGTGGGTGAGCAACCAAATGAGTTGAAATTTTGAGAGAGCTTTTTTCTTACCCTAAGGCACATATCTAGCGGGTGCCCCGTTGAGTTTTACAACTTTTTTGTATAAGGGCCAGTCTAGTGTTCCACCAAGCTTTGCATGTCGTTTATTTTTCTCGAAATAGTATTTGTTTTATAACTTCAAACTCTTTAATTGAATTTAATTAATTTTTCACAGATCAAAGTTCAAGTCACTTATGAAACGCAGCCCGAATTTCAAGTCCAATGGTTGGCTATGAACTGCGATCCAGGTCTCCAATCTTGACAATTTTGTATGACAATCTTCCTTTGTGTATTGGTGTTTGCGTTTGACGTGCAAATCCAGTCTTACTGAGCTTCAAATGCGGTAACACAAAGTAACCAAAGGATGCTTAGCAACCATGATCCATATCACCGCCAACCCAGCTGTTGCCGCTGGCTGCACTGCTTCAAACTAGCCAACAACGGACTCCTTTCGGTTGAACCTGGGAGGGAGGCACCGATACTACACACGAAATATAAAACAACGTTTGTTTGAACTGCAAGATAACTCCAGCTTGCCAACAACAATCAAGGCAGGCTTGGTGAAAACCGCTAGTTTTCTTTTGTTGTGTAATTTCGATCTTTCCTGACAAAGATGGAAAAAGGGCCACAGTTTTCTATGCAATAAATATTTATTTTCATTGGAAAAAGTAAAACGATCCTTTTTCAATGCTTTATATTCAATCAGTTGAAAGGTGCTCACGTAACATTACTTGCATTATGTGCATGAATTGATTTTCATTCAATTTTTGTCACTTTTGAAGAAATGCGAAAATGTGTTTTAATCAGTTACGCGCTTTTTCCATGTTAGTCCAATGTTTGAGATCTGGGCTCACAGTGACAGTTCGTGACAGCGAAATCTCGGCTCACTATGACGTACAGAAATTTTGTATTGGTTTCTCCCTCCCAGGGTTGAACCGCAAAGTAGATATGTCAAACGAATGAGGTGGCAGTTCTATGACACGTAACGATGACTCATGATATTTGACATCGTGAATGGTTTGAGATTCTTCGTTTCCACATCAAGTGCCTCTTAAGTTCTGAATCTTAATATACAGATTATTTTTCCCATTTCAGAACTGTGAAATCCTCTTTGAAGATTCATTAAATGTAAGCCCAAATGAATTTAAAACCTAAAATTTATAAAAACCTAATTAAAACCTATTCTGGTTGCCATATTCTAAAAAGGGATTAAAACCTGTAGTGAATTCGTTAAAACAACATACTATTCCTAAAAGTAAGGTATTAGAACATACAAACAGATATCCATATAGATCATCATAAAATCCTTATGATTACAGTCGAATTCAGGTTAGCTGAATCGGGTCGAGCAGGATTAGTTTGCTAAGAACAAACACCGAAAGTGTGAGTAATATTTAATGTAATCTCAAAACACCCAATTACCTATCAAATATATTTACAGTTTAAAGCTGTACTACAACACAAATCGTGTGTTTTGCGCCGCTAAGAACCCGGTGTCTGGAACCTATCTCTGCTCCCCGGTAACACCAGCAAAGAAAATCAAATTTTGATTTTGCCTTCCTTGTTAAAAATCGTACCGCGTTTGGTTTTCCCGCATTTGATATTTGCATTTCAAACGCACACACCAATATTTTTTTCTATTCAGTACTGTAAAATCAAAGAATATTCTTAATTTTTCGGTTGTCGCGCGAATTTTTGTAACGCGAGTAGTTGCGCGTTGTACTTTTTATAACACTCTTGGTTTTTCATGTTCAACATTAAATACCTCGCGATCTAGATAAAATAAAGAAAAGCCTGATAGCCCCACATGTTTTTCCTCTTCTAGAAATCCATCTACGATTAATTTGGTTTTAATCGACTCTAGTCATCATTGTAGCCAACTGATTACTCATGCTGATTTTGATTCTGATCATGTCCCTGTTACATTTCAAATATCCCATGAAGCGATTCTCAATCATATCAGCTCCACTTTCAATTATTTACGAGCCGACTGGAATATATATAAAACGTATGTTGACTCTAATCTTGATGTTAACATTTCTTTAGAAACTAAACTTGATATTGACAATGCTCTTGAAACTTTAACAAATTCCATTGTTGAAGCCCGGAGCATTGCAATTCCAAAATGTGAAGTAAAATTTGAATCCGTGATTATAGACGATGATCTTAAACTCTTGATCCGCCTTAAAAACGTGAGGAGAAGGCAATTTCAACGCACTCGCGATCATGGGCGTAAATAGCCGTCAGACTTGAAGGGGGCCACGGCCCCTTCTCATGAGAGATAAAAGTCGTAAAGGATTTAGATAAGTTTACAGTGTTTGTTTCGATAATATTAGTGAACTGATTAAAGTGGCGCACTTTCATACAGATCTACCTCTACCTAACTTAAAAACCGTCTAAAACTGATTGATCAACTTTTCATGCTATCAAATGCTTTTATGGAAAAATAGTAAACGTATTCAAAAATCTATTTTTTCGTGTTATATTTCCAAGATGACGTATTACGCGTTGCAAGAAAAATTTTGATTCTTGGAAAATCCAGATCTATTGATTACCAAAATTTCCCACCAAAATTATCTCAGTCACCGATGACTTTGGAGATTGTTATAGTTGTTTTTGTTGTACCTATCTGCTGTCACCGTGAAATGTATGATTTCATCGGATTTCGTTGAGTTCCTCGGTTTCCACATGAACCTTGCCTGAAAAATACTAAGCCATGGAGAGCTAGTCTAGTCTTAAATGAAATGCACCATAACGCCCTTCAGCTCAATTTGCATAATATAGCTAAATCGAATGATTAGCTCTCATTTTTGTCTGTCTTCGACTCATAAGTACAGCTACATATGCTACATTGTACATCAAGGGACCTTTGGGAACCGTTCTGATTATTCAATGGACCTATGCACGGGTTCATTATTTGACGTTTTAGCGGTGCCGTGTTATTTATGGGACCATGGCAACCAGTGAATTCGGCACCGCTCAAACGTCAAATTAGTAAACTCGTGCAAAGGTCCATAGTGAAAGTGCTGTTTCTAGTACGTTGGTCTAGGACGTTGTAACCCATGGTTAAACCGTATACATTGCGGCTCATAGTTCCCAGGATTCGAACATCTACCAAACGTGATTAATATCCATCAAAAGCTTTAGTCTCCAAGAGAATACTTTTGAAAAATGCTGGTCTAACAACATTCCACACTTCACATACCGTTTGGTGCAAATTGTCAATGAGATATATTCTGTTTCAAACCTCAATGCTTACTGTGGTTCATTTTCTCTATGCGGGGATTGGTCACTGCGCGTTATTTCCGCGAAGCAATCCAAATTTTAAAATTTCCCCGCAATATTCAACCCAATCTCAATCAAGGTTCAAGATCAATGTGGAATTCTACCCTCTTGAAGCCGAAAAGCCAAAAAACCTAGCCTTTAAAGAAAAAAAAACCGCTTGCTAGTTTGAACATATGGATTATTGTTGCACGACATTTCATTTCTCTAAACCACTCGAAACCAACATTTTAACATAGAATTGAATAATACCATGTTTTGTTAGAGTTAAGGACTTTACATTTCAAAGCTGCTTAGCTATCATCATATTGAAGGATTGAAAGTTTTTTTTATTTTTTCAAAAAACTGTCGTCATTAAACTCGTACGATTACAGTGGTTTGAAAAAAGCAAAATGGAAGGTATTTTGCTCAAAGATTTTATAATATCAAATTAGAGTAGAGTAGGGCAAAAGTTCAACCTTAGTGGTATAATCATTTTTTTTCATAAGAATGATAGCAGTTGTAAATAAATAAATACCCACAGTGAACCTTCAACATATTTTTTATAATTTTGCTGAGCAAACTTGTATCAACATATTTATCTATGTTAAGTTATTACGGTTATTAAGAAATTTTTCCGTTTTACGGTAGCCGCAGAGTTCTACCGCAGCTGTCAAAGTTCTACCGCAGGCTCTGAAATCATTCTATCATTGAAGCAACAGATTCAATCATAGTATGCTCGATAGAGAAAACGGTATGAAAAATGGACCTATGCACGAGTTCACTATTTGACGTTTGAGCAGTGCCGTGTTATTTACGTGACCATGGCAACGAGTGAATTCGGCACCGCTCAAACGTCAAATTAGTGAACTCGTGCATCGGTCCATAGCAACAAACAACAATCATCAAGACGGTCTCCAAGGTATCATTGGAGCCTACTGATGATTTACCAGTGTAAATCAGTGATGTGACAGCTGCGGTAACTTTTCGTTGAGCCGTAGAACGGAAAGTTTTCTTTAAAATTGCAATTATTATTATTATTATTATTATTATTATTATTATTGATTTATTTTCATCTGACTATTGTCTACATGAAATTGGGACTTTACTAAAAATCGTTTTGACGCCTGATGCGTGACGTAAATCGCAGGGAAGATTCACCAAACTCGTGTAAGCCTTCAACACTAGAGAAGATGCGGATCATTTCAGTCATAGGTTCGTGGTAACCGAAAGCTGTTCGATGGAACCTTGGTTGGAGTAAAGCAGTGCCGCGTAACATTCTTGGAGCTACACGAATATTCAAAACGGCAAGAAGTCTGGAACAGTCCATTTCTCCGTTCAGTAGTTTCGCGATAAAAGCAGCTTGTTGAGTCTTGCGCCGCCGGTCTAGAGAGTCCAAATCAAGCAGTTTCCATCGATTAGCATATGGTGGCAGGTTCCGTGGATCACGCCAGGGTAGGTTACTTAATGCCACACGAATGAATCTTCGCTGGACGCTTTCCATTCTGAGACTCCACGATAGCTGATGGGGAGCCCAAACCAAAGCAGCACATTCCAAAATTGGCCGTACTAAGGAGCAATAGAGTGCTTTTAAGCAATACGGATCTGTGAAGTCTCGGGAAATCTTAGATATAAATCCAAGCTGGCGATTTGCTTTGGCAATTACATTCGAGCGATGTAGGTTGAATGTCAACTTAGGATCCATCAACACACCCAAATCGTTGAATTCATCCGTTCTATTTAGAACCGAACCATCGATGACGTAGTCTTGGATGAGTGGCCTAGTAGTGCGGAAGTAGGACATTACCATACATTTAGGAACACTTACAGTTAGTTTGTTACGATGACACCAATCAACAAATATATCCAATAGAGTAAAATGGGGCAAAAGTTCGAGTGGGGCAAGAGTTTCTTTTTAAGATTTCTAGCTCAAAAACTTGGAAATGTCATGGTGGTTCGAATGCTATTCAAGTAAGAGACTTTCACTCCAAATATCATAAAAATCGATTGAGATTTGGAAAAGTTATGGCAATTTGTTGTTTTTCGACGTAAATATTGTAATATTTGGTCAAACTTTCGATGCATGGAACAAAATGAAGATAAAATATTTTTCAATATTTTATGTAAGGGCGTTTCTAGGCCTATCATAAGGATGCTTTGACGTGTATTAGTTTTTCTATAAATAGTTGGAATCAATTTTTGGCCCATAGCGGGGCAAAAGTTCGAATCTGCGGGGCAAAAGTTCGACCCATGTATAAAACCACGGAAAATTTTTAAAATTTCCTGAAATCTACATATTATCTTCAAATTTAGCTTTTTTTTTTTTTTTTTAATCTTTATTTGAGTGTATTTTAACGCACGAGGGCTAGTTCTACACTTAAATTCAAATTTAGCGAAATTTGCCTGATCGTGCGAAAAATGTCACAAAATTTTTACATTTTCACTTAGTTTTGCGAAAAACTGCTATTTTTTGGGTGTATTACAATTAACCCTGTTTAGGAAATTTTTTTGATGAAAATTTAGTGTGTATTTTTCGGCAAACATAAGTTTACGGCTGGTATAAAGTATGCCTGGCATACAGGTATTGATATTTTGTGTTTTAGCCAACGAACTTTTGCCCCACACTAGATTCGAACTTTTGCCCCACCGGTGGGGCAAAAGTTCGTTTGAGACAATCAATTTTGAAACTGTTATAACTAAAAATGGGTAAATATTTTGACACAAGTTTGTTCAGCAAAGTTATAGCCAATATGTTGAAGGTTCGCTGTATGGTATTTGTTTTGTTTCATCTGCTATTATTTTCCTGGAAACTTTGATTATACCACTAAGGTCGAACTTTTGCCCCACCTTACTCTATAGACTGTAGTCGGGAGCAATCATGGATGGAGTGTATGGTGGCGAACAATTTCAAATCGTCAGCATAGGAAAGTCCACAGCCGGATCCCAGAAGAACCATCACATCGTTGAAGAATAGAAGGAAAAGCAGCGGACCCAGGTTGCTTCCTTGAGGAACTCCGGATGAGCTCATGAAGCACGAAGAAGTGTTTTAATTGAGCTTTACGCGAAGCGATCTTTCTCTCAGGTAGGAGGAAAACCATGATGATAACCGACTCGAAGCACCAAGCTTGGCAAGCTTTGCCAGTAGGATATCGTGGTTAATGGAGTCGAATGCCGCTTTGGGGTCAGTGTAAATAACGTCGATTTGGGCTCCGTTCTCCAACTGTTCAAAACAGGTCGTGGTGAAGTCTAGCAAGTTCGTGGTTACCGAACGCCCCGGCATAAAGCCATGTTGATCGGCAGAAATGTAGCATTTGGCCTGCTCTAGAATAACGTTTCAATAACGTTCGCAATATAACAGTTTCAAAATTGATTGTCTTAAACAATCTTTTGCCCCACCGGTGGGGCAAGAGTTAGAATCTAGTGTAAGGCAAAAGGCCGCTGGCCACACAATCAGGCAAATTTTGCTAAACTTAAAGATAATATGTGGATTTGGAGTAATTTGTAACTTTCTCCCCGAGTTTATATGTGGGTCAAACTTTTGCTCAGCTAATTCGAACTTTTGCCCCGCTATGGCCCAAACATTGATTCCAAGCATTTATGTAGTAACTAATATACCTCAGAGCAACCTGATGATAGGCCTAGAAACACCCCTACATAAACAATCGAAGAAGATTTTATCCTTATTTGTTTCCATGCAAAGAAAGTTTGACCAAAAATTACAATTTTTACACTAAAAAACAACAAATACCTATGTTTTTTCCAAATCTCGAACCTTTGGCCCACATTACTCTATTGTTCAATTTTTGGCTACTAAAAATCGAAAAAGAAATCCGGTTTCAAAACATAAATGTACGACTGAAAAATACATATTTACTGAAAAATATAAAAGCTCATTCTTGAAAAACAATCAATTTTCATACAGGAGACTGACATAGATGTAAGTGAATGTCTAACAAACGGCTGTGTCGTTGGACTTGGTAAAATTAGGAAACTGAGCCAAGATAAATTAAAAAATATTTTGTGATTTAACATGCATAAAATTCTAATGTTAGTGTAACTTACAGAAAACCGTTTGCAGTTAGTCTTTCTAGATTTTTTCGAACTTGCAATAAAAAATATATATAAAACAAAGCAGTACATCGTCGATATTTCGTCATCAATCTAGAGGCAAGTTCTATTTAAGTAACTCAATGTCTTCTAATTACTGAAATTTTACATGATTGCAGATATATTTAAAATAATAAAACAACTCTGAACAGGATTGATGTGGGGATGGACCTGGTGTAGTGGTTAGAACACACGCCGAGGAATCCCATCCCCGAGATAATCACTTATGACGTCTACTTACCACCAATTAATCTCTGTTCCTAACGGCTCAGATACAAATTTATCGAATGGCTCCTGAATTTGAATACAAAATATTTTAAAGTTCGTGAAATGATGCATCAATTTTTATTTTTGAGACATTTTTGTTTTAATTTACCATGTGTATGAGAGTACACAAATATTTGCCAGTAACAACAATTCGTTCTAGATAATGGATCACAAAATATCGCAGCTTGTTTTAAAATTTGAAGGGACTTTAGTTTTCTAATTGACAATAGAACTACAAATGGATCGAACCAGGTCTGCCAATTCTAAAACGTTCTTCAATGAATTTTAAATCGGGAAAGGGCGGAAAGGAAACATTATGGTTGTATGTGACATTTTACAACTACAATGACCATCCAGAATTGTATATTCACGCAACATGGATTTAACGTGTTTAGTATCATAAGGGCATTTTTGATACTGAACACTAGTTTTAACTATATGATCATTTCTTTTCCATTTTTTTTCGGTGGGGGGGGGCAACCCCATGATTCAGGGGGGCCAGGCCCCCCCTGGCCCCTCCCTATTTACGCCAATGAACATGGGAATCAAATGGAGGGTCCATAATACGAAACGTCAAATTTGTAAACATTCCAATTATGTGATAAGGCCTTCCTTAGCCGAGTGGTTAGAGTCGGCAGCTACAAAGTAAAGCTCAATTTCCAGACGGTCCAGGACCTTTTCGTAATGGAAATTTCCTTGACTTTCCAGGGCATAACGTATTATCGTACCTGCCGAACGATATACGAATGCGAAAATGGCAACTTTGGCAATCAAAGCTCTCAGCTAAAATATTATTATTACTGTTATAACTGTGGAAGTGCTAATTGAACACTAAGCTGAGAAGCAGGCTTTTTCCTAGTGAGGACGTTATGTCATGTAGAAGAAAAAGTGGGGTCCATAATAGACATAAGGACAACAGTTTTCCAAATGCATATTACGCTGGAAAAATCGAATGATGTTGTACATTTTAAAGTTATTTATTTTTATGAAATAATGAAATGGAACTAGGCTGCACAATACGTATATCCGTCTGAGATATCATCGCGGAAAAACGTCGAGAATGAGTATCAGCTACTTAAGGGTACATCACTAGCAATGAAACCCTATATCTTGATTCTATGAATCACTTCAAGCATATCGTTTTCAAAATGTTTTTTGGCAAAGATTTTGAATTAAGGTAGCAATATTACTTATTGTACAAGTTATTCTACACAAAAAATCGAATCGAAAAAATCTTTACTACTAAAAATGGACCAAAGGGACCCACAATGTGTCGCCCAAAATTGGTACATTTATTACAGCGAACGAAGAAAAAGGTTTTTTGATTGCTCTATCAAATCCCACGTTGCTTCCATAGTTCGCATTGAATTCCCATCCGAAAAATTCCTTCAGCATAAAAAGCAATTTGCCCGGACATTCGGTTGTGTCCCTTTCGCTTCGAAAGAACCCAAAAAATGACGTAATCCTCCAAATATTGACTTTTTCCCTCCCAATTGGTACGCTCGATGTCAAAGGCGCAAGTAGACGCTCGGGTCGGTCGCCAGGTTGGTTCGTTTCTAATGTGTTTGCCCACATGTTTCCAGCTGATGGAAATAGCAGCGCGCAGTGTTCGACCGTTTTTTTTCTCTATGTGTACATACTTCTATACCTATTTGTATGTGTAGTTCAAAAGGACCCGCACGGAATGATCATCATGATTGAGGTTATTACCGTCATGTCAATCTGCGAGACCGGCACGCGATGGAGAGGATATTCCTATTTACTGACTACGATGACGGCAGTGACCGGTGCTAACGGATGGATTTCCAAAGCTTGGAAACAATGATTGCATGAATACGAGTGCATTATTTATTCACAATCTAGGAGTCCCTGTAGCTATCGCAATAGATTTGACGATGCTCAAAGGCCTTGTACCCTTTCGAACGGAATGCAAATAAGCACTAATTCATAATTGAAATAATATGACTTCCGAGAAAACAAATCAATCTTGGACGTCAAATCGATGGAATGAAGCTTCCATTTTGCTGAATAAACGAGTCTGCAAAATCCGGACGGTTGAATTTGAATATTAGTATGCCACACTTTTATCCCACAATATTTGCTCGCTAAGGCTCCCCACTAAGCCGCACATTGAGCACCTGATCGTTATCGGAAAACTCATAAAGCGAAAAAGCATATCGAAAAAAGCGAAAACCTCTCGAGACCATTCTTGCGTCATCTTATTTCCCCGAACGGCAACGGAAAATCTCAGCGGTAGTTTCCAATGTTCAAGCTTCATAACCGTCCAACAGCTGTTTTCAGACGATGACTGATGAATAAAAGAAAAGTCGGACATTATCCCTGCATAGTTACTCTTGAATTCACCATTCAGGTGATAGTGGGTGGATGGAACTTTTTGCTCGGCGAATTGAGCCACAATAATAGGAGCTTGGATCAAAGAGAGTAAATAGAGAGATCAAAGTGGGTTGAAAGAGTTGTTTGGCTCAAGTGTAGAGAAACTAATGTATTTTGGGTGCCATCCTTTGAAAAAAAAATCATGCTTTACGATGGTGTTAAAATTGTGAAATTGGGAAAATATTAAATATTAATATCAAAAAGTTTCATTGACTTTCCGAAGAATTTGCGTTTTACTCCGTGTTTGACGTTTAACATTATCGATACAACGAGATTTGCTGCAAATGTTCTCTGCAAACAGCAATGAAGTCAAGTTTATCATGATGTTTAATACAAATACTTTTCAAACAAACTCCTGCAACTTCTCAAAAAATGCCGAGTATGGTGTTATGTTGCAAATTACTTTCATTTAAAGCATCTGCAACATGACTCCATTGCATTCATGTTGCGTATCAATGCCCACAACTCAAGAAGATGCATCCCAGTTACACGAGCGTTGCTCTAAATTACGTGTTTGACAGCTATAAATTATTGCACACTATCCCGCCTAAGAAATCTTGCTGTTATAAGGTTTTGACATTTTGAAGTTTACATGTACACGACGAAAAACGTGTCGAATCTGGACAAACATTTCAAAAGGGCACATCGACATTGCTAAACATTGGTTTTGCAAGACGCTGTTGAGCCCAATTCAACTCGATCATGCTCACCAATATCACTATCAGGAAGAGCTAACACCAATATTTCTGATAGTGATGGTAGTTTGCATCGGCGGCCTAAAAAGAGCTCAACAGCAACGTTTCTGAAAAAATGCTCAAGACCTCTTGGGGCCTTTTCAAATGTTTGTCCAGAAATGTAGAAATTGAAATTGAAACCAGGGTTGCCACATATACAGCTTTATCTGTATTTTACAGATTTTCTCGAATATTTTGTGATCAAGAATCTGTTTATACACATAACAGATTTTTTTTTATATACAGATATACAGATTCTGTTCACAGAATTTGGCCAAAATTATACAGATTTATACAGATATTTGAGTGAAATTAAAATATTTATTTTTGTAAACTTTAAATTAAACCTTTGATGTGGCAATTCCGCCATATAGTTTCAGATGATTGGTATTTTCATGAATTTGTTGTATAATTTTAACTTCTAGCTCAATTTTGAAGCGTACAGATTTAAAATACATATATTTTATTCTAGGATACAGAAATACAGATAACTGAAAGAAAAAATAAAGATAGAAACCCTGATTTAAACTGCGAAAAGGAACCACGTTCTCCGGTGGGGATCGAACAGTGTCGTGGGCTCGTTAGTGGTTTTCGTGATATTGAACCAATGTCATGTTTCTGGAACGTGATATTTCCATACATTTTTGACAGCTCCAATATCACCTTTTGAACGCGATATTTCAAATATCATGATACAACCTGCTCAAATATGGTGCTCGAAAGCAAATTTTGCAGCAACCCTGTGGATATTTGACAGAAATGCACTCATCGCACAAAAACAGCGGCGCCACCGTTTATAGGATTTACCATTGTAACAGCCTTGCTGTCCTGTCAAACACACAAGACTACGGTGGCGTTACCTATGTTTTCCATAGCGGCCGTTTTGGTTATTTAATGATCCATTGGTTCAAGAATTCCTGCGGGGAATTTCCTCGAGTAATTTTAAGTTCTTATAGTGATTCTTTAGAAAAATCTTTCAAAAATTCATCTGAAAATAGTTTCGAAAATTTGCCCTTGGATTCCTCAATAAAATCTCCAGGATATTTTTCGGAACAAATTCCAGGAATTCTTCCGGGATTTTTTTTTCGAAAATTCTCCCAAAAAGTCCTCTATATATTTCTTCGGACATTATTCCTGGAACTCTTCCAGGATGTTCGCCAGGAAGCACTCCAACAATTTCTCCAGAAGTTGCTCCGAGAATTTCTTCAGGAGCTTTTCTGAGGATTTTTCCAAGAACTACTCCGGGCTCTTTCATCTTTCCTCAGCGAACCATTCAACGATTCTTTCAGGATACATCACTTTGATTTTTTTAGGAGTTATTGCTAAAAAAAAATAAAAGGGCATTCCTACATGAGTTAGTCAAGCAATATTTCCATAAATTATGCTAAACATTAGAAGGAAAACTTCGAAGATTATTCATGGGATTACTCCGGAATGCCCCAAGTAACTACAAGCTCCGATTCTTTCTCTACAAATTTCTCTCAGAGTTCCTCCAGACATTCTTTAACATATTGTTCCGGGAATTCTTCCAAAAATTGCCTCGGGAATTCCTCCAGTACCTATTTCGGAAATTCAAAAATAATCCCGATATTTTTCAGAGAATTTCTCCAGAAACTCCTATGGGAATCCCTAAAGGATTTACTCAGTGAACAATTTTCGTGAATTACTTGACGTTAGAAATTCCTCTAGAGAATTACTCCAGAGGCTCTTCAGGGAATTATTACCAAATTTATCCAGGAATACAAGGTAATACCGCTGAGGTTCAAGTAAGAAGTCCAGAAATAATTTCTATAGGAACTATCCTGTTGAAATCCACAACGTTCAGAAGAGAATTCTAGAGAAATTACTGGATGAACTTCCGGAGGAACTCCTAGAGAAAGTTCCATAAAATAAATTTAGATGGGCATCCACACGAAATCCTAGAGCAGAAATCCTTCTAAAGGAACCCATAGTGGGTTGGCTTTAGAAGAAACTCCTGGGAAATTTTGCGGAGCTTTTGGAGAAACTCTTAGCAGAACTTCCGGAAAAGGAACTCCTAGAGGAACTACCATAAGAATTTCGGGAAAACTTCTGAAGGACCAGGAGAAACTTCCAAAACTATCATAAGAACGTTTAGTAAAATTCTCGGAGGAACTTCTAGTGAAACTTTCGAGGCTACTCCTGGGAAACTTGAGGAGGATTTTCTAGAGGATTTATTGAGACAACTTGTGGACGAACCTTCTGAAGCTATCCGCTTCCAAAGGGGCTGTTACGAGAAATTCCGGATGATTTCTTTGCGAAGTAATTCTTAGAGGAGCTTCTGAAAAAAAATCCAGAATGAGCTTCTAGAGAAACTACTAGTGGAACTTCCGAAGTAACTCCTTGCAGAACTTCAAGAGTGACTCCTGGCGAAATTTGCAGAGGATCTAAAAAAACTTGGTGAAGAATTCTTAGAACAACTCCCGAAGGAACTCCTTTTTGAACTTCCAAAAGACACCCTAAAGAAACTTCCAGAAGAGCCCTTGAACTTGAGGAACTCGTACAGGAACTTCCAAAGGAACTTCTGGTGGAAATCCTAGAGGAACGTCCAAAAGAACTCTAAGAAAAACTTCCGGAAGACCTACCACGAGTACTTCCGACAGAACTCCTCTTGCAACCTCTGGAGAAACCTTCAGGGAAACTTTTACAGGAGCTTCTGGAGGAACTCGGAGATGAGCTCATAGAGAAACTATCGGAAGAACTCCTAGTGGGATTTTCGGAGGAAATATTGGTGGAACTTCTGGAAGTAGTCTTAGGGGAACTTTTGGAGGAACACCAAGTGGAATTTCTGGAGAAACTCTTAGTTCCGGAGTAACTCCTGGGAAAACTTGTGGAGGAACTTCTAGAGGATCTTCCGAAGGAACTCTTAAAAATTTAGGGGAAAACATTTATGGGAACTTGCGGAGGAACTTCTTGTTGAACTCCAGAAGTGGAAAAACTTCTGGAGGAAATGCAGAAGTGGAGAAACTCCAGAAGTAGAGAAATATCTGGAGGAACTGCCAGCAGAACTTCCGGAGTGAACTATTAAGAGTTCTTCTTGAGGAACGATCCGCTAGGAGTCCTGGAATAACTCCTAGCGAAACTTCCAGAGTATCTCATGAGGAAAAAATTTCCTGAGGAACTCTCTGGTGAACTTCTGTAGGAAATCCTGGGTAACTTTCGACGAATTTCGTTGCAAAAACCAGTCGATTTTCCGATGGAACCCCTGGAGGTATTCCTAGATGAACTTTCATATGAACTTCCGAAGAACTCTTAGACGAGCTTCAGGAGAAATTCCCAGAAAAACTTCGAGAAGAACTTCCAGGGTAAATCCTTGAAAAACTACCCGAAGAACTTCTAAAGGGCTTACTGAAAGAACTCCAAGAAGAATTTCTGGATGATTCCAGAAGAAGTTTCAATATAAACTTTATAACTTTAAATCCAATTTCGGAAGATCACTCTGAGAGAAACTACTAGTGAAAATTCCGGAAGAAATCCGGGTGTTTTTTAGGAAGTACTACTGTTTTCAAATATGTATATCGCAACAAGCTCAAATAATGTTCTGAGATGTAGAGACCCGTTACGAGTTTTATTTAGTAATGCTTTCTAATATCACAACAATTTTTGAAATGCTTGGAAAATCTCTGAGCGAACACCACGCTTGTTTAGAACAAACCAAATTTTTTTGCTATGGGCTTGGTGGTGTTGATCTCGGTAAAAGCTTTAAAAATGCCGATATTTATTTTAAGTCAATCATTATGTCAAACGACTTAATGCCAAAGGCTTTATGCCAAACGACCTTATGTCAAACGACTTCATGCCAAACGGGGTACAATCTGGCTAAATAAACAACGAGTCGGTTTGCTCGGGCTTCACGAAGCATTGCCCAGAAAGACTGGTGAAAACGTAAAAAAAAACTTTTCCTGCGACGCAAAACCAAACCGTCTTGCTCGGGCTTTTCAAAGCACTTTCAAATCTTATACTGAGATATTTCTCTGTAAGTTTAACTAGAAAATGCTGTGTGAATTCCTTTTTGCAGACCAAAATAAATTTTACGAATTCTCATGCAAAGTTTATCAAAAGTCCTTCAGAAATACTTCCAAAATGCATTACAAATTGCGTCTGAAGGGGGGGGGGGGGGGGGAGGAGTGCATTTCGGAAGTCAAGAAAAGAAATTTGCTATAATTCAAGAATTATTTCTAAAGAATATTGTAATGTAACTTCTTGAAATTTGTTTTATTTATTAGAGAGGTTTCTATACTGTTCTGTAAGCATTCACCTCTAAAGTAAATATTTATCTTTTGTTGTTCCGTTGACCATCTGTGGTTTCTATCTGCTTCAAAATTTTGTTGCTAAGGAAGGATCTTCGCATGTCGCTTTCTTGAGAAACTTCGCATAATAATATTTGCATACCGTAAAATTGGGTATAATTGATCAGAAGGGTGAAATTGATCTTCGTATCACACGATTTTATTTACTCGTAATGGAGCACAAATATTGATGTAAGCTGCAGTAAATGAACGTTGCTTGTCGTAACTATTGTCGAATTGTGTGTTGTGAAGTTTTTTGCGTTAAAGAATGTTTATTACTATGAAAATAACGTAAAATTTCAAATCATGCACGGTGCAGTATTGACAAACACCTATGAACTTCTATCTATAAGCAAGGATTTGAACATGGTATAAACCTGAAAGTTTGTGAGGATGCTTGAGATATATCCCCAAACCAGATTTCATCACCAAAACTCGTACCAATTGGCTCATATGGTTGAAATAATTGAATTTCTGTTAGATATCATTGAATTCCTTAGGAAATTGCATACATTTAGGCGTTTTCAGCGTAATTCTTGAAATTTAACTATTCGTTATTTATATAAATAAATATTGGGGCCCACATAGCCGTAGCGGTAAACGCGCAGCTATTCAGCATGACCATGCTGAGGGTCGTGGGTTCGAATCCCGCTGGTCGAGGATCTTTTCGTAAAGGAAATTTTCTCGATTCCCAGGGCATAGAGTATCTTCGTACCTGCCACACGATTATACACATGCACAAATGGTCAATCGGCAAAGAAAGCTCTCAGTTAATAACTGTGGAAGTGCTCATAAAAAAGAACACTAATCTGAGAAGCAGGCTTTGTCCCAGTTGGGACGTAACACCAGATAGAAGAAGATAAATAATGCATTGTTTGCAGAATTCTTAAGGGTATTGTTCTTTTTTATAAATTCCAGCAATAATTTCATATTAACATATTTTTAAACAAGAGCAGAAACGTCCTTATAGATTTAAATTTAGTACAATATAACATTTCGAGTTTTACCATAAGATCCAATGGCCAATCTTTGGTAATGTTGTTAAAAAATACCGAATATATATTCACGTTAAACTTCTGCAGTTCTACCACAGTAATTGATAATTGTCCCTTGAAAAAGATTTTCTCAGATGTTAAATACAAATACCTTCAGTAGAAATTCTATTCATTCTAACGCCAATCATTGTCCATTCTAAAAGATGAAGAAAAAAAAAACAAGAATTTTTGTAGTAGAACTTACAGAAACCACTCAAGGTTTTCTGTGACTATCGGAGAATTCTTGAATTTCCGACAGGAATTTCATATCTATCTTCTATCTTCTATATAAATAAAAATGGAATGGTGTTTGTATGTCACGAAATGGCTTACGAACGGGTCAACGGATTTGAATGATTCTTTCTCAGTATTGTTCGCCAAGGGTTCCGACGTGTTTGTGTGTATAAAAATCCCAGGATATTCACCGGGAAAGTTGAAAAAACGAGCGCGAACGAAACTGTCATTTTATATGGAACGATCATAAGCGTTTTTCAATAGCCTACTTGATGACAAGACGAAGTTTGCCGGGACCACTAGTTTAATATAAACTTTTGAAAAAATCTCCGTAACCTTAAATGTGTTACTCGAGAAATCTAATATAAATTGGATATGGAGTGATTCGTAAAGTAATTTGTAAAGAAATAGTTTCTGAAATTGAAAGTGTTTATTTTTATGATGTAATTCAATTAAATATGATGTGATTCAAGAACTAAGAAGAATTCCTCATAGTATTTCTACCGACATTTTTGGGAATCTGTGAGAATCTGAGAAGAAGGTAAGTAAAAGCTGACTATGCAGTTATGAGAAAAAGCACTGAAAAAGTATGGACATAATTAATAAAGACATCCTTGTGGAGGAATCTCTTAGAAGCACATAGTTGAATACTTGAAAGTTTGTGGAAGAATCACAAGGGATATTCCTCGTGAGTTGTTTGAAAGAATTCTTGAAGGATTTTTCCTATTAGATTAGGCATTAGACGAAAATTTAAATTCAGATAGATCACTGATGTGCAGCGATATGAGACAAACTACAAACAAATAAAATCAATACAAATCCACGTAAACTACGACATTTTTAAAAATCGTGATTGTAGTGACCGATAATAGTTGCATAAATAAAGAATTTATTAGGTCAAATTAAAGGAAAGCTTTTTTCACTGTAAAAATCACTACCCGTTACTCTCCGCGGAGATATCTTACTGATTGAAGAAGATTCCTCTTGTCTAAGTTTGCCTAAACATAAGTTTTTTAGAAACGTTTGGAGCAGGGCCGCATTTACGAGGAGGCCGAGGGGACTATGGCCTCCGGGCCTCCACATTATAGGGGTTCCCACATATCTCGACAAACATATTTAGAGTTAAACTACTACGAAAAATTAGAATCAATGCAATAGTACATAATTTTTGGAATCGCATCATATGATTTGAAAGATTCAAAGTGTTTCCATGAATCCGGCATGATGGTCGAAATTTATGCTGAGTTGATTTAAATTACTAAAACAAAATATTAGTACATTCAGAATGGGATTTTGTTGACTTCACGAGAAACCATTGCTTTAATTCCTTACTATTTCCTAACGTGACTTTCCAACTGTAACGAAAGCTTACTCAACGAAGTTTAAGACTAGGTTCGAGAGCAAATTGTATATCTTCAGTTCAGGTAACAGGACTTAATTATTTATTTTGAAAATGACTCTATTGATCACACTGCATGGCTGGTAGTGGTTAAGCACCTTGAATATAGGAACCTCTAACTAGAAGGAACACCAAAAGAGAACAGTTAAAAACCAAAAAGAGACCGAGAATGAACCAAACAGAAAATCAAACCGTTACATAATAGGAGCCAGAAGACAAGAGTTTGATTCTTTATCATAGAATCAGGCCAGCCATTTCACTTTTTTGTTATTCTTCGTGGTCTTAGGACACAATTACTGCTCGTATCACTGTATGTATTCCTTCATGATATTCTCAGGGAATTTCGTGAGAATTTTGTTATTTTCCTAAAAATTCACAGATTATTCCGAAGATTTCTCCAAGAGTTCATTAAGTAATTATTTCCCCTGAAATTCTTCCAATAATTTTCCTAATTAATTCCTCCAAAATTTTTGTTTCGGATACCTCAAGAGTATAACCTGGATTTTTTGTTTTTCAAGGATATAAAAATACCTAAGAGATTCCATCAGGCATTGTACATAAATTCTTTTAAATATTTTTCAAGGAAGCCCTAAGTCCTTCAGGACTTTATCCGATGATTCTCCCATCATATATATTCCAAGATTAACGTTTAGAACATCTTCCAAAAATCGTTGTAAGATCTTCTAGAGTAACAAGTGGAGAATTTGGTTGAAGGATCAGTAAAAAATACCTGAAGGAACTTTTGGAAAAAAAAAAACGGACTAATCCCTGAGAAGCTATTTTGGAGTATTGTTGGAGTGCTCAAGGATTTCTTGGAGAATATTCTGTAGAAAACCATCTAAGCATTCTTTTAAAAATAGTTGGAAGAACTTCTGAGAGAATTGGTGGAGTATTCTCTAGAAGAATATCTAGAGAGATCCCTGTATGAGTCCCTGAAAGTATTTCAGATGATATCTCTAGATAAATCACTAGATGATTTCTTAAAGTTTTTCCTCGAGACATGTGAGACGAAATTCTTGAAGAACCCACTGAATAGCCGCATTATAGTTTTTGAATTTTTCTATGAAGCCTTAAAATTTTTGTATCAGGAATCACTGCAATCGGAGAAAGGAAAAAGGTCACTTTAAATATCATTTTTCTTAAAATAGAAACCTTGATGACCTTCCACTATAAATATAAAACTTTTAGAGAGTTGATTCTTATGCTCACTCTTGGAGTAATTAATTACTGAGAGCACGCTTTGCTGAAATTGCCATTTTCGCATTCATATATCGTGTAGCACAGAGGTTCCCAAACTTCCTTAGATCGTGGCGCCCTTAGTAATTTTCTGGGAATTACGCGGCTCACCGGATCAAAAAACTGAATGATGAGGACTTTCTGTACAAGGGTATTTTTTATTTTCCTTACTTCATTTCCAAAAGTATAATACTCTAAATATGGACAAAACAACACTAAAATAACTTGGAGGATTATTAGGGTGTCTTATGCATTTTGGGCAGAGCGTTACGCGTATATAATTTGGCCACTTCCATTTGATTTGGCCGTATCTGGCCAAACAATATACGTGTAACGTAATTTTAATTACGTCCAACGTAATTTGATCGCTACGCTACTTAAAACGAAAAATTCAAAGTGATGTTTGCCGTAATTTATAGACAATTTTCTTTATTAAGCACAAACTCCTAAGTTCAAAGTAATCTTTGAAATCAAAAAAGAGTTTAATTTTCAATGGCAATTTTCAAACGACATTAGAATGCTCCTATTTATTCGCAAATCTACTCACACAAGTATCCTGTTGCAAATAAAATGTAAACTAGTAAAACTTCTGTTCTAATAAGTGAGTATTGTACTTAAATACTCACTAGCAAAAAAAATACTTGTTTTTAATTCGTCCCCTTGATGCTACAACTAGATAACTCGAAATTTGAAATTTTTGACTTCAATATGCCAAAACATTTTTAGTAATTAGATCTGTAAAATACCTACAGCTTATAAGCGTGTGATTCAAAATACACAAGTTAAAGTTTATTTTTCAACCATATCCTCTGCGATTAACCGTCACCTTGTAAAACGGTCAAATTTTCAAAGTGGCACATCCCAAAATTTTGATTTTCGAGTTATCTAGTTGTAGCATTAAGGGGACGAATTATGAATCGTGGTTTACGGCCAACCAGCCGAGTGGAAGTTTAACAACTACCGAAAAGCTAAACATTACATATCATTTGCAATTGAATTAGATGGACAAATTGATGTGAAGATTTGCGAAAAAGTTACACGTCTTCTCAGTGAGAATCGAACTAACGACTCCCCGATCTCTAGTTGGGGTGCGTTACCATTACGCCATGAAAGGACTCATGAACGCAGAAGTTAACCTGAATTCGATTTCAACTCAATATTGGAAGCCCACACAATAGAAACCTCAGCCAGTGCAGTTGCTGGCTAGTGTAGTGTGCTATTGCTATACCTAAAAAAACAATGCGCTCTCGGGCTAGGCATTGGATATATATAGAAAGCGTTGTGTTTGGATGGGCATCTAATTCTTCCGAAAGAGGTGCACTTTGCGAAAAAGGACCACGTGATTATTGAGTTGAAATCGAATTCAGGTTAACTTCTGCGTTCATGAGTCCTTTCATGGCGTAGTGGTAACGCGCCCCAACTAGAGATCGGGGAGTCGTGAGTTCGATTCTCACTGAGAAGACGTGTAACTTTTTCGCAAATCTTCACATCAATTTGTCCATCTAATTCAATTGCAAATGATATGTAATGTTTAGCTTTTCGGTAGTTGTTAAAAAAAATGTTTTTTTTTTACTAAAAAAATACAATCAATGCACAACCGCCAAATTCTCCTGTTTCTTTTATTGATTGATAATTTTCTGGAAATTATTCAGTACATTCCATTTTTTTTGGTTATTTCTAAAACTGTACTATAGATTTTTTTTAAATTTATGAAGCGAAGCGAATGAGATAAAAAAAAGTTGTAAAAGAGAAGCTTCAGTTTTCAAAACTAAACTAATAAGAGGATTGGACATTCAACATATGAGAAATTGGAAAACGTGTCATAAAAAATAAGTGTTTTCTGAACTGAATACCCAAGTATTACCAATGGTAACAATTTTTAAAATTTGTAGTTCATACCTCGTTTTTTTTTATTTTCTTTGTAGCATTTTACATTATTATTTTTTTTAATTACGGTGGCAAACCAAACAATCAGAGTAAAAACAGTATTGAATGGTGTATTTTGAGTCAATCAATTCAAACACTTCAATGCTTCCAGTGGACAATTGTGTCCCTTGAGAGAAGCACAACTTTAGACAACGGACCAGCATGTAATACCCTGTATCACAATCGGAAAACGTTCCTCACGAAAAGTTTCCGGACTGAAGTGGGAATCGAAGTAATACTCTTCAGCACAATACTCTATACCCAAGAAAGTCAAGGAAATTAGCATTACGAAAAGATCCAAGACCGGTCAGGAATCGAATCCCAGAAACCTTTAGCATGGCTTTGCTTTGTAGCCGCGGGTTGTTATTACTAGGTTTGAGGAGGATATTCGAGGATAGGAAAGAGATATTGATGATCATTGCTGTAGGTGAATTCCGGCGAACAATTTCTTCGAAGAGAAGAAATTTTCTTTCATTACGCACCAGCAAGATAATTTTCTTTTCTTCGCAGAAAATACGCGCCGGAATTCGCCTACTGGTCTGCACTTACCTTATCTACAGGCATTGAAGGGCACGCTCTACACAGATTCCAAAATGATCCGATCATGAAGGCTGGTTTTCTTCGGTAAACAGGTCACACACCGAAGAGAAAAAATATAACACTCTGCGGGCGAACAGTGAAACGCACACACACGTCTGCAGATATCACACACCCTCCTTGAGGAGACGCAATTCTCCGGTCGTAAAGAGAGGGTGGCTCGGCCGAAGATTTGTTGTAACTGAAGGGGACTTGGTCGGTTCAATCGGTTGGCTCGTTGTTTGCACTCGTCTGAGGATGATGAATCTGCTGGCTTTCTCGTTGGACGTAATTCGTCTAGGTACGGTTGGTTGGTTTACCCTCGCAGGCGATTACGTGAGTGTAAAGCGCAAAGCCGTTTACAGGTCGTCGACGATAATCCGAGTTTATCGATTTTCCTCAACTCGTGGAAGCACCTCAATCAAACGCCGGACATCGGGACAGCGACACTCAGCGAACCGTTAAATGAGATCATTTTGCACTTTTACGGTGGCTGGTTGCGAACTATTGCTCGAAATAATCCTTCTTAATTTCACTGCGAGACCGACAAAGGCGACGACAGCGGAAAAATTCCTTCAAGCACTTGCTTTTTACTTACTAACACTGACACGCACTTTTTTCCCCGATAACATTCAGCACATTTCACCCCCTTTTGTGACTCCCACCTGTGCTGCAGGGACTCCCAAACTCCGAACCTCTTCTTGCCTTTTGTCCCCTTTTCGTCTCGGACACCAGCAGACAGAAATACCCAATCGATAAATTTTCTTCCGAATACACTTTGGTGAACCACTTTTCCTTCTACGTCTTCTTCCGCTTCTGATTTTTCCCTTTTTTCAGGCTCTCTCGCTCTGGCTCGAAGCGATTCGGAGCTATTTTCTCACTTCCACGGGTGATGGACACATTCAGCCTCTGCAAAGGAAGAAGAAAATTGTCCGGAAAATCCTTGAGTAATCGTCCACTCGGGAAACGGGAAATTTTCCACTGAATTCACTTTTCCGCAGAAGAAAATCCAACAACTTCCCAACTGCGGAAACGTTCCTCGAAACACCACACACTTTTAACTTTTCAAATCCCTATCTGCAGTGCAGTATCGATTGTGGAAAATTTGATTTCTGAAAAAAGGAAGGTAATAAGGAGGAAATTCACACCAGACAGACCAGACTGACGACTGACGACGATGTTGAACGGTTAGTGGCTGGAGAGAAATTGAACGTAGCATAAGGACCATTCCTTGCAGAAACCGTTCTATCCCGAGGAGGAAAAGGCGAACACACACAGAGAGAGGGAAACTAAATGGCGACGAGGATAAAAGCTCCGCTACGCTATTCCAAAAGTGGGTTATTATTTAAGATTCATGAACCATTGTACATCAATAATACTCAATTACGATGATGATAATAAATGTTAATGTCAAGGAATCAGTTTCAGAACCATCTTCACAGCTTCTAGAAATGACGTAACCTCGGGGGAAATTTTAGGGTTAAACCAAAAAAAAATACTAAAAATCACTAGTAAGGCGAGCCATTGCAATTAATTTGAGTTTAATGATATATATTCGGCTTACTTATGATTTTTTTTTTGTATTTTCATGTTATTTTTGAAAGTTTCTTTTAATGATAAACAGCTAACTTTATTCCTCCTTATGATATTTTCACTGAAAGCATGTATTTGTTGTATAAAATTTAATAAAAATTATGGGACCGCTACGAAGTTACAAAATGTCAATGTTATCGCCATTATAATCCGTAAAATTTCAAAAATATTGCCGTTAATTTCGATTGTCCGTAATAATAACCCTCATTAGGCAGAGCGTGGCTCCGTTCCTTCATTATCCGGACAGTGCGACGCATACTGCAGCAGCTGGTTTCGTTCCGAAATGGGGGAGACGACGGAAAATGCGAAGGGTGGAAAATCAATATCCCTGTTTTCCTTTGGTGCATGTCGGTGAGGAGTGCCGAAGCTTTTATCTGACGTTTTGGTTTGCTGATTGAACTTGCCGTCAGTTCATAACGTCAAAGTTTAACTGGGGGTGAACGGAAAGTTAAATTGTCTTAGGGCAATTTCACTAATATTTGTCCTTATTATCGATGTACCGTCAAACGGAGTGAAACATGCAACACATCGACATTTAACCGAATAGACAGTTTCTGTTATAAGTTTTTTTTTATCGGTTATTGACCTTAGAACTATAGAGCGGTTCCATTTGAATTCGAATGTCGGTTTACTTTTGTATTTATTGGTTTGGCTGAAATTTGGCATATGCTTTCTTTATACCCAAAAATGCTTATTTACATCATCGGTTCGCCATTTTTACCCTAGCGTTACGTTTAAGAAGGGCCTAAGAAAAAAAGCCTTAACAAATTTCAAAAAATTAAAACTCAGAAACTATTTGTCTGAGGGGCCCAAATAGCCGTAGCGGTAAACGCGCTGCTATTCAGCAAGACCAAGCTGAGGGTCATGGTTTCGAATCCCACCGGTCGAGGATCTTTTCGGGTTGGAAATTTTCTCGACTTCCCAGGGCATAGAGTATGTTCGTACCTGCCACACGATATACGCATGCAAAAATGGTCATTGGCATAGTAAGCTCTCAGTTAATAACTGTGGAAGTGCTCATAAGAACACTAAGCTGAGAAGCTGGCTCTGTCCCAGTGGGGACGTAACGCCAGAAAAGAAAGAAGAAACTATTTGTCTGATCGGTTTGGTGTCTTCCGCAAAGTTTTAGTTTATTGTTGGAACTATCTTGAAAAAATATACACTGTAAAAAAATGTTGTAATATTTTGTTTATTTCAAAAATAAACCTTAAAAATCCATTTTCTCAAAAATCCTTTTTTAGACAAAAAATGGGGTCTTTTGCACAGTGGGTCAAGATGGAGAAATCATGGACAAAAATGTTATGATTTTTTTTAAAAAAGGTTGATATTTTAATATGGTCTAAATAAACTTTTTGAATGTTGTACGACCCGATTTTATGAAAGTACGCAAAATTTGCAACTAAAAAGGTATATGAGAAAATTTTGCTTATTGCTACCGTTTCCAAGATACAGCGATTTTAAAATTAAATTTACTGAAACTTCCCAACTTTTGGTTGTTTTCGGATGTTTTTCGGATTGTTAAAATAAAGAATAATTTTTCTAAAAGCATTTTATTTCATGTTCTTATACAATGATGGAGCGTCCTATTTTGATACAGATTTCTTACTTTTTCATAATGTTTACAATTTTTTTCAGTTTGAAAATTGCCTAACTTCTATTTAATCTACGGAAGCTGGAATAAATGAATGGTATTTTTGTGTTCCCTGAATAGTTATTGCTCTGCCCTTGTCGTCCCTTCACTTGTTAACTTTTCTTTGAGCTGCTCAATGATTTCATAGAATTCGCCAGTTCTATTTTCACCCAATTTAACTTCCTTATTTAGCGCAAAGATGTTTTGTCTAATGCTGTTGACTATCTCGTGATATTTTTTCGTGACATATTTGGTAGAACTAATTTTTGTCTTATCGATTGGCGCTACGAGTATACTTGATATTGGCTCATTGAAAATATCGATATTCACTTTTTAGATGTATTCAGCGACGTTGGAATCCGTTGTCTCAATCGATGTTGCTGACGTTGCTTCTAATGTCTCCTTACTAGAAACATTCAAGTTGGAGTTCGTTGATTCTATTGAAGTTGCTGACATTGCTTCCAATGACTCCTCACTAGGAATATTCATATTGGAATCCGTTGACTGTATTGAAGTTGCTGATGCTGATGCTTCTTTTGTTTCCTCTTCCATGTAAACATCTTCCTCTTCACTACTTGATAATTCATCTCTGCTTGATAATGCTGTTCTTTTGGCCAATTGCAAACGACACGAATCGCAAATTTTAAATTGTTTATTAAGCTGATTTTCATCTGCAAATCCTAGTTCAACTAATTTGGCAACGTTTCTGTCCGACCACAAAAATATACCAACGTGCTGTACTTTAAGAAAACATCAGGTATATTTGTGTGAGACAACTGGGCACGTTACTCCTCTATTCATAAAGCTTTTGTTTTCAAATGCAAATATTTCATTATGTTAAATCGATATAAATGCATTTCACGTATTGATCGCTTTAATTCTTTATTTTGTTATTCTTTAACTTTTAACATTTTGTTCCATATTTTCTTGATAATTACATATCAAAATATCACAATGTTGAATGTTGAAGTTGTGTTTCGTTAAAAAAATAAATAAATCATTTTTACAGGGCACATTTTTATTTCACCTCATACCATGAAAAATTACCAAATCAATATTTTTTCAAACATTTTAGTCTAATATTATCTGCTCTTTCAGACAATGAACAAATTTCTAGGCTTATGAGCCTCGAAAAACATTCAAAAATGACCGAAAATTGAAAATTATATCATATTTTTTTATTAAAATCACTGTATCTTTAAAACGTTAAAAGTTAGCCTGATTTACCATTATACCTTTTTTCTTGTAAATTTGGCGTACTTTCATAAAATCGAGTTGAAAAACATTTAAAAAGTTTATTATGACCATTTTCAAAAATTCACCTTTTTTTTAATCATAACTATTTTGTCCATGATTTCTCCATCTTGACCCACTGTGCAAAAGACTTCATATTTTGTCTACTTTAACATATAAAAAAATAAAAATAAAATCAGAAATACGATTTTTGAGAAAATTGATTGTTATGCTTTATTTTCGAAATATGAAAAATTACAACATTTTTTTTACAGTGTATATTTTTTCCAGATAATACCAACAATAACCTAAAACTTTGCGGAAAACACCAAACTGATCGGACAAACCGTTTCTAAGGTATATTTTTTTGAAAATAATTAAGGATTTTTTCTTAGGTCCTTCTCAAAAGTAACGCTAGAGTCAAAATGGCGAACCGATGACGCAAAAAGGCATTTTTGGGCATAAAAAAAGCATGTGCAAAATTTCATCCAAATCAAAAAATATAAAAATGAAATTTGGGAAAAAAGTCGTCATTTTATGTGGAACCGCTCTATAACGTTTAAATTGTAGTGCTTCATCCAATTAATTACACGTTTGTTACAAAATACTGGAAAACTTACATGAACCCCTTTGAAGATAACTGGTTCCTCAAGTTCAGGGACAAAATGTCGAAAGACAATACGTCGAATTCCAAAACGTCGAAAGGCACTAAACGTCGAAAGGGACTAAACGTCGAAAACGAAAAGAAAACTGGAATGGATGCCTGAGACTATGTGTAATGATGAAGATATGTTCAAGGAGGTAAGGTAACATTCTTATGACTATACTTAATTGCTGAAGTGATGAGAAGGCAATTACACAAGTCAAAACAAGCCTGTTAAAGTGGAAGACTGATAGAAGAATGAAAAAGATCATAAGCTTTATTTCGCCGCACCTCTTGACTCGCTCGTCTTTCAACAAATCAATGACATTATTTTCATCAAATTAACTGGATTTTCGACATTTAGCGATTTCTTTAAAAAAATCTCATTCTTTTGTCGAATAAGTACAATTGAATCAATTTATTGATTAGCTTTTCGGAAATAGAGAGATTTCATCAGGATATCCAGCACGTTTTTATATGCACTTTTGAAAATGTTTCCTTGCATTGATTTTTTTTTTGTGTAGAGGATCTCAAAATTAGCACTTTGCTCCGAGACTCCAATAATTGTTTTATAATTTCAAAAAATAGATAAAAATACTTAAACAATTCTGACAAGACTTGGCTATTTACCATAAATTACGGTATCACGTAGATAACTTTCGAAAACTATGTATTTGAAATGTCCGAGCTGTTCAAAACTTTGTTTAGCGTTCGAATTTGACGTCTTATTTTATCAATTTTCTACGAATTCCTTATTTACCCCAGCAATCTCATTTTTACCACAAAAATATTCAAATCTTGATAACTTTTTTGTTTCTCGGTATTTTGCACCATCTTTTCGCAGGTTTTTTTTTAAACTTTTCTTTTTTCAAAATCCATGTCGATATGGATCATTGTTGGTTTTGAAGATAATCCGATTTTTCCGGGGGATTGACATTCCTTTTGTAAAATTTCTTTGGCCCCCCCTTTTGTTTGTAGTCAATTTATAAAAAAAAATAATTGTAGGCTATACAATGTCAGGAGCTTTTCTTAATAAATCATACAAATTGGTTGAAGTGTCTTCAAGAAGTTTTTAAATTACTGTATGATATTTTTTAACTATTTTTCCATAACAGACATCCAATTATTGTTTCGAAAAGCGAATAACCGAACTGGAAAAAAAAATCTGTAGACTGAGATTTCGGAAAATTTCGAAAAATCTCCGGGTCCAGATTATCTATTATCAAAACCGACGAAGATTTTAAGAGTACAAGATTTTTTTTGAGAAATTGTAAAAAAATGATACACAAATAAAAAAAAAAACAATTTAAATATTTAGTTGTTGTAAAATATGATCCTCCTTGTAGAAGGGTTAATCGAATAAGTTGACGTTTTGTCAGACATTCGGGTATTTTTGTTCTTTTCCACGTTGTGGCATTCGACGTTTTATCCTTTCGACATTTTTACATTCGATGTTTTTGCATTCGACATTTCATTTTTCGACGTTTTGTCACACAACCGGTTACACAGGCTGACTTTGATTCTGACCATGTCGTTTCAAACAGCTCATGGAGCAAATTTCTGTCCTATCGGCCTATTAGAAGCATATACAACCTAGGGGCCCAGATAGCCGTAGCGGTAAACGCGCAGCTATTCAGCACGACCATGCTGAGGGCCGGGGGTTCGAATCCCGCTGGTCTAGGATCTTTTCGTAATGGAAATTTTCTCGATTCCCAGGGCATAGAGTATCTTCGTACCTGCCACACGATATACGCATGCAAAAATGGTCAATCGGCAAAGAAAGCTCTCAGTTAATAACTGTGGAAGTGCTCATAAGAACACTAATCTGAGAAGCAGGCTTTGTCACAGCTGGGACGTAACGCCAGAAAGAAGAAGAAGAACAACCTACATGGTAATTATGATTTAACATTTTTTAGCAAACAAAACTTGATACTGACAATACGCTTGAAACTTGAACCAATTCAATTGCGGAAGCAAGGGACATTACTATACCAAAATGTGAAGAAAAAATCGAATACGCGATTATAGACGATGATCTCAAATGCTTCATAGAATAATATATGTTGAAATTTTTGAACTTATCGAATAAAATTATTAATTAGACAGTCTTCTGTTGCCAAATGCGTTATATTGTTAGAAAAGACAGCCCGGCAAGGCGGCCTGGAGCAGGATACCTCACTGAATCTGGATTTCGGATAGAATTAAAATGGGAAAAAGGGAGAGAATATTCAATTTAAAAATCTATATTCTACTTCTGACATTATCTTCTCTCCTCCTTGCTACGGCACTGGTCGACTCGTTGGGGCCCATCGATGAACAGTAGCAGTGGCGTTGGTCGTATTCTTCTTCTCCTTCTTCACTATATGGGCACAAACGCCGCCGAAGCGACGGTCGCTAACTGTTAGCTAGAGGGATACTTGACGCGACCGCCGGGAGACGACTAACTCCTTTACGATTAGTCTCCCACTATGGCGGCGATCTCCACCCTATATCACTGCACTACACTGGCACAATCGTTCCCGAACCACGGGTCGGCACAAAGTTACGGGAGACCACTATTTCCGTTGGGTTCACTCACTCCCGAAATCGATGCTAGGACCAAGTCTACTACGGAAATGTTGACGTGTTACTTGCTTTATGAAAGCCGAGCAATTTTCTGCACTTCCACAAGAAAACACTGGGAGTTTGGATATGGGAAAGGATTCGTTTTGGTAAGCGATAAAGGTATAATTTTAAATGAATACGTGAACTTTATTCACTGATGATAAATACCGATAGTGCGGTTACTGTGCGAACCGGACACGATCCGAATTCCGTCGCTCGCCCACAAAAGAGCATGTAACAGGTTCAACGGATCAAAAACTACTCTATTGAAAATTAGCACTCTTGTTGAGGATTACCTATTAATTTCAAGCTTGAAAATAAATGGAACTGACTCACTTTGATCGTTCCTGTGACGTGTTATCACCACTACGCGGTACCACTGGCCACGTGGCTTCACCGGTTCCCAACCGGACGATGCTGGATCTCCTGTTTTCACCGACTTCCAACTAACGGACGGGGCTTCACCGGTTTCCAACTGGGCTTCGGGCTTCACCACGCAAATGAAGACTTTTGCGGTGATATGATCGTTTGGTGACGGACGACCGTTGGCAAACACTGGATAGCGCACTTGGAGAGGAATATTCTGCAGCATTTTTTTTTAATTTCTTTATTAGTATCATTCCAAACATTACATTCATTTCTTATATCTAGGTGTTCTGTGTTATTAGACAACACTATCATCCTAATTTGGTAAAACAAATTTAAGATTTTATTAACATTTTGTTAACAACATTTTACATTTCATTTGCCGTAGCAGTTCAGATTTTTTACAGATGAATTGATTTCACCTGCTTATAAGAGAGAAAAAAAACGCTTTGAATATACTTAACCTTACTTAGCCTAAACATATAACGCATTAATCGAGGCAATAGAAGATTGTAACGATTTTTGCCTGAAATTATTTATTATTTTATTTGACATTTGTTCCAATGTTTCAATATTGGATATTCTATGTAACTCATTAGTACTATACCAGGGAGGAAGCCTCAGAATCATTTTCAAAATTTTATTTTGAATTCTCTGCAGAGCTTTCTTCTTGGTATTACAACAGCTAGTCCATATTGGTACAGCATACAACATGGCTGGCCTGAAAATTTGTTTGAATATCAAAAGCTTGTTCTTAAGACAAAGTTTTGATTTTCTATTGATAAGGGGATAGAGACATTTTACATATTTGTTACATTTGGCTTGAATGCCCTCAATGTGATTTTTGAAAGTTAAATTCTTATCTAGCATGAGCCCTAGATACTTAACTTCATCTGACCAATTTATTGGAATCCCTCTCATCGTGACAACATGTCTACTTGAAGGTTTCAAATAAAGAGCTTTTGGTTTATGTGGGAATATTATTAGTTGAGTTTTGGAAGCATTACGAGAAATCTTCCATTTTTGCAAGTATGAAGAAAAAATATCCAAACTTTTTTGCAATCGACTACAGATGACACGCAGGCTTTGTCCTTTGGCGGAGAGGCCTGTGTCATCCGCAAACAAAGAATTTTGACATCCCTGAGGTAACTCAGGTAAGTCAGATGTGAAAATATTGTATAATATTGGTCCCAAAATGCTGCCTTGGGGAACACCAGCTCTTACAGGAAGTCTTTCAGATCTGGAGTTCTGATAATTAACCTGAAGTGTACGATTTGACAGATAACTTTGAATTATTCTAACAATGTATGTTGGAAAATTAAAGTTTTTTAATTTTGCAATCAAACCTTCATGCCAAACACTGTCGAATGCTTTTTCTATGTCTAGAAGAGCAAGACCAGCAGAATAGCCTTCAGATTTGTTGGAACGGATCAAATTTGTTACACGTAAGAGTTGATGAGTGGTCGAATGTCCATGGCGGAATCCGAACTGTTCATTGGCAAACATTGAATTTTCGTTGATGTGGGCCATCATTCTGTTCAAAATAACCTTTTCAAAAAGTTTACTGATGGAAGAAAGCAAACTGATTGGACGATAGCTAGAAGCTTCTGCAGGATTTTTGTCTGGTTTTAAAATAGGAACAACCTTTGCATTTTTCCATTTGTCAAGAAAATATGCTAATTGAAAACATTTATTAAATATATCAACTAGAAATGATAAGCTACTTTCTGGATGTTTCTTGATGAGGATGTAGAAAATTCCATCATCACCAGGAGCTTTCATATTTTTGAATTTTTTAATTAGTTAGTTAGCAATTAGTTAGCAATAATTTGTTTTCCTCTTTCAATGTCGGTATGGGCTTCTGAGGTTTTTTCAAGATTTTAGATAATTTCCAAAAGGGCTTAGAGCCAGGGTCCAATTGAGAAATTTTATTTTAAAATTTTTTGTTTCTTAATTGAGAAAAAACGTTTCTTGATTTCTTTCTGCAAATCTTGCCATATAATTTTTATAGCAGGATCGCGAGTGCGTTGAAATTGCCTTCTCCTCACGTTTTTAAGACGGATCAAGAGTTTAAGATCATCGTCTATAATCATGGATTCAATGCTCCTGGCTTCAACAATGGAATTTGTTAAAGTTTCAAGAGCATTGTCAATATCAAGTTTAGTTTCTAAAGAAATGTTAACATCAAGATTAGAGTCAACATACGTTTTATATATATATTCCAGTCGGCTCGAAAATAATTGAAAGTGGAGCTGATATGATTTAGAATCGCTTCTTGGGATATTTGAAATGTAACAGGAACATGATCAGCATCAAAATCAGCATGAGTAATCAGTTGGCTACAAAGATGACTAGAGTCGGTTAAGACCAAATTAATCGTAGATGGATTTCTAGAAGAGGAAAAACATGTAGGGCTATCAGGGTATTGAATTTGAGAAATATCCTGAAGAGCACTCATCAAATAAAATTCTGCCGTTGGAATTACTTTGAGAATTATTCCATGACCGATGTTTGGCATTAAAGTCACCAATGACAAAAAATTTTGACTTATTGCGAGTCAATTTTCGCAAGTCAGTTTGGAACAAAATAACTTGCTGTCCAGAGCATTGAAAAGGCAAATAGGCAGCTATGAAAGTATATTTACCAAACTGTGTTTCAACAGAAACACCTAAAGTTTCAAAAACTTAAGTTTCAAATGATGAAAACAGTTGATGTTTTATACGCCTATGAATGATGATTGCAACTCCCCCACATGCCCCATCAAGTCGATCATTACGATAAACAAAAAAGATAGGATCTCTTTTGAGTTTAGATCCAGGTTTTAAATACGTTTCGGTAATGACTGCTATATGCACGTTATAAATCGTAAGAAAATTAAACAGCTCGTCCTCTTTACCATTCAGAGAACGAGCATTCCAATTTAAAATATTTAAATTATTATTTGGATCCATTAGAAAAACGTAATCCAATAACAATTTGATTTGTAAATTTTACACCTACTTGGACTGCTTTAGTCATAGTGATGGCTTTGAACATTGCATCAATCATTAGATTCAATTGTTCAGTTAGAAAATTAAAATCAGAGGCAGACATGTCATGTGATTTCCCATTGGAATTTCCGGTAGACGAAGAAGCGGAGTTACCTGTGGCGGTAGGGTTTTTTTCCATTTGATTTGAAACAAGTAGAATGGGTACCCATGGATCGAACAGGGGAGGAGTGCAAATTTCTTGCTACGATATCGGCAAAGGATTCACCGTGGGTAGATACATTCGAAATTGAAAGATTCGAACGGCTACCCGACGGATTAAAATTAGTTTGTGAATGAGCATGATTATGATCTTCCTGATGGGTATGATTCATGATCAAGCGATCGTTAACTGAAAATTGAGCATTGTTCGATACTCTACCAGGCAAATTGCGGAAACAACCGTTATCGTAATGGATATTATCTTTCATTTGCCTGGCACGAGCCTCAATGACCCTTTTGCGTGAAGGGCATTCCCAAAAGTTAGCTTTATGAGGGCCCTTGCAATTGGCGCATTCCAACTTTCTGGTATCTTCTTTCACAGGACAGACGTCCTTAGCGTGAGAAGAACCTCCGCAAATCATGCATTTAGTATCCATGCGACAATTTTTTGTACCATGACCCCACTTTTGGCCCCGACGGCACTGAGTGGGGTTCTAGTTATTTCCTCCAGGTTTCTGGAAATGTTCCCATGTCACACGGACATCGAACATAAGTTTTGCTTTTTCTAAAGCTTTAATATTATTTAGTTCTTTTTTGTTAAAGTGAACTAAATAATATTCTTGAGAAAGCCCTTTCCGAACAATGCCAGATTGGGTTCTCTTTTTCATAATGATTACTTGGACTGGGGAAAATCCAAGTAAATAATTTATTCCATTTTTGATCTCTTCAGGTGACTTATAGTCACTTGAGAGACGTTTCAAGACAACTTTGAACAAACGTTCAGTTTTGTCGTCATAAGTAAAAAAATTGTGCTTCTTCTCTTCAAGATGTCTGAGAAGAAGTTCACGATCTTTAATAGTTTCCGGCAAAACGCGACAGTCTCCTTTCTTTGTGATTTGGAAGGAAACCTTGATTCCCCTAATGAAGTTCAAGATCTCCTGCCTAAATCCCCCAAATGCGGAACAACTGACCACGATAGGCGGCACTCTTTGCTTCCTCACTTGAATCAAAGAGCCTAGGCTAGAGGCTGCTTCGATTTGGTGTTCGGAAAATTTGTCTAGAGCATCGAACTGATTGCTCATTTCGATACAATTATTCATTTCACCCTTGGAAGAAACTTCGCATTCCGGGGAAGCGTCCTTTCTTCCATTCTTGACACGTGTAGTGACAGTTTTAAAACCCACTTTTTTGGAAGGAAGTAGTGAATTCAGAGATTCACCCTTCCTTTTGTTAGTTGTTGATACCATGTTTAGTTAATAAACGAAAGAAGACGTGACCTTCGAGAGGTTTTTTTTCCCAAGACGGTGTCCAAGAAGGATTACCACCGCTAGTTTTCGCCAACGGGTCCAACGAAAAATCGAAGGCACGGGTCCAAACAAGGATCGTAAAGGGATCAGTAGTAGAAAAAATAGTACTGAAAAGTACTGTTTAAGTAGCACTGAAAAGTACCGTTTTTAATTTTAGCACTGAAAAGTACTGATTTATTGCTTTAGGTAGTTTTTAAGAAAACTTCCAAGAGCAGAGAGAATTCGTGTACGCACAGCACGAAGGTACGATGCGCACTAAATATTCTGTAGCATAGTTTCCCAAACTGTGAGCCAGTCTTCGGTGGGTCGCGAAAAAAATCAAAACTATATTTATTTCCAAAGTATTTTATGGTCCCAAAATATTGGCCACTGGTTGTAACTGTCGATACTCTCAATACTATCCTAACGCTAAACTTTTGAATAATTATTAAAGAAAGGGTCGTCAACAATAGAACCACACACAGCCTTCTCTAGTCGTTCTTTCTAAATAAACTATACTATCGGCTCATGGAAATAGTAATGGAAAAAATATTTTTTGGACAGTAACATCACAGTACTCATGATGTGTTTTTAATTTTTAGTATGGTTCACGGTAAAAAATCTCAATTATTATCGAATTTTTATGATGTTTCTACAACAACATTTTGCATTTGAGTCCAGATTTTGTGATTGGAAGGATGAAAAATATTCTGTCGTAGAAAATTTCCCATGCATTTTGTATGGGACAGTTGTAACTGCAAAATCAGCTATTCTTGAAATAAGTATGTAAAAAGTAAGTATTAAATTTGAAAATATCAAATTTTCTCCGACATAACTTCAAACTGATCAGGGTCGAAAAAATCTGACGTATATGCAAATTGGATTATAGCAGAAATATTGATCTCGTATGGTTTCGTGATATATGCCCAGAGGGGGCAAAACACGCCACCCTCGATTTGGATGAACGATGTGGTTTAGAATACTTTTTTTACTGTTATAGAAAATGGATAATAATGCTTCTCTTAATACTTTTTTATGTGTTGTTCCCAAGAAAATCGTAAAAAAATTATAAAAACGTTTTTCGCTGTTTTCGATGCAATTTTGTGCGATTTTCAAGGTCATATTCTAGGTCGATATATAACCAAATTTCTGAAACTATCGCCAAGAGCCAACTTGTGTACTGTCATAGTTTGTATTACATGCAAAAAAATTGTTGAGTTTTTCCTTAAAAGGCTTATTGAAGGACCTAAACTTCAATCAACTCGTGGGGCAAAACGTCCACTCCCATTTCATAACACCAAAACAGTCGTTTGAATTCAAATTATACCAAACGTAGGGGGACTGGAGGTAGTATACTCAAGTTAAGGAAAACAGCGATTTTAGATGTAAAAAACATTGTTGTATGCTCTTTTTTGATTATGGTCGGATAAACCAAATATGTTTCTATCAAATAGTAGAAACAGCCATCCATTTTAGCTTTTCTGGGATTTATAAATTATTTTTTTTAATGTTTGCTTAACTGCATATGTATTGTTTTGCGGGGTAAAACGCCCCGCTTGAGTTCGGCGTTAGCCATGCTGTAAACGAACGCACACAATCTTGCTTGTTTATATGCTGCATACATCCGGGCGTTTGTTCAGATATTATTGTTCAACTAGCTTACCCTGCGTGGCTAGCCACGCTCTAACGAAATTTGAGAGTGAAAAGCTATGCATAATCCTTCAAAGATTGATTATGCCTACGTTCAAATGTAAAATGACAACATAGACTAATAAATTCTTCTGTTTTTGAATTTGAAAATGTTCTATAAATAATAAGCTGATAAGTATACTCCATCCCAGTGGATATGTAACGTTAGAAGTAGAGGATGGTGGCCTTAATTTTCTTAACATGGCCCGACATTGACACGCATGATACTAATAACCGACAAATCGCCTAAATTTATGCTCCAACTTTACTCCATTTAACACTTGGCCTTGATGCTGTTGTAATGTTCTAAATCTGGTATAATTGCAGCTATAAATGCTTTTGTAGTGTTTCTTCAGCAGTGAAACATTTCGAAAATTCCAGAGCATTCGAGAGAAGAACGTTCTCGGATATTCTTCTGAATACAGTCGGGTCTCCTATTAAACACATTCCTATAACGTGCACTCCTATTACGCTCACTCCTATAAGACACACCAGGACGTTATAGGAGACCCAGGGCTTATGGGATTTCATCACTTTGGGGGTGTCGTTGAATATCTCGTATGCCAAAAGAGATAGTACAGTACTGTCTTCGGCGAAGTTTCAGTACTAAGTACGATCTACCTTTAGGAGTTGAGGATCATCCTTTTAGTTGAGAACTTGGCCGGTAGGGGCGCTTTTTCTGATTTGCACTATATGAACCATGAGGGATAAGAATGCAAAATTTTGTAACATATGATATCTCTGAATCCTGATGTTTTGGAAGGTTGGTGTCTTCGGAAGAGTTGTTCAGTAGCTCAAGGGCTGACATGTGGTGGCCGTTCTAATACGGAATTACGCCACCAGGCACCGCTAGTGAGCAAAGAATTTTTGTTTCTTGGATAGCTCAGTAGCCTGACCACTTAGAAAGATGGCGTCTTCGACAAAGTTGATCAGTATCACAAGGACTAACATTATTTGAGCCAAAAGTTTCGAAATTTTGCCACTAGGCACCGCTAGTGAGCAAGTAATTTTTGTTTTGCGCATAGCTCAGTAGCCTGACCACTTAGAAAGATGGCGTCTTCGGCAAAGTTACTCAGTATTACAAGGGCTAACATTATTTGAGCCGAAAACTTCGAAAGTTTGCCACTAGGCGGCGCTAGTGAGCCAAGAATTTTTGTTTTGCGCATAGCTCAGTAGCCTGACCACTTAGAACGATGGCGTCTTCGGCAAAGTTGCTCTGTATCACAAGGGCTAACATTATGTGAGCCGAAAGTTTCGAAATTTTGCCACTAGGCGGCGCTAGTGAGCCAAGAATTTTTGTTTTTCACATAGCTCAGTAGCCTGACCACTTAGAAAGATGGCGTCTTCGGCAAAGTTGCTCTGTATCACAAGGGCTAACATTATTTGAGCCAAAAGTTTCGAAATTTTGCCACTAGGCACCGCTAGTGAGTGAGCAAAGAATTTTTGTTTCTTGGATAGCTCAGTAGCCTGACCACTTAGAAAGATGGCGTCTTCGACAAAGTTGATCAGTATCACAAGGACTAACATTATTTGAGCCAAAAGTTTCGAAATTTTGCCACTAGGCATCGCTAGTGAGCATGTAATTTTTGTTTTGCGCATAGCTCAGTAGCCTGACCACTTAGAAAGATGGCGTCTTCGGCAAAGTTACTCAGTATTACAAGGGCTAACATTATTTGAGCCGAAAGTTTCGAAAGTTTGCCACTAGGCGGCGCTAGTGAGCCAAGAATTTTTGTTTTGCGCATAGCTCAGTAGCCTGACCACTTAGAACGATGGCGTCTTCGGCAAAGTTGCTCTGTATCACAAGGGCTAATACTATTTGAGCCGAAAATTTCAACATTTTGCCACTAGGCGGCGCTAGTGAGCCAAGAATTTTTGTTTTGCGCATAGCTCAGTAGCCTGACCACTTACAAAGATGGCGTCTTTGGCAAAGATGCTCAGTATCACAAGGGCTAACATTATAGGAGCCGAAAGTTTCGAGATTTTATATATACGTTGAAATCGGGAGAAAAAGTTTTTTTTTATAAGATTGAATTATCGTTATGAAAAAGAAGGTTTATATTTTAAAAATATTCAAACAAGAGTGTCGTGTAACTCAAAGATAAGGCCAGTCATTATTATCTCATTAAGATTGTTAGCGAATGGATTTCCCAATTTATTAGTAACGACTGACATTCCAACCTAACTTCATTTCTATCCAATACATACCTTGGAAAATGTCCAAGAAATGAAGTTCATGCAATGACGAAATAAAAATAAACATACATGTTTTTTTCTCTGGTTCATATGAAAAGCTAACGATCACATATTTGAGCAGTAAACGGATCTTCACTCATTCTCATATCAAATTATTGATCAAAAATTCTCCCAATCCGTCGAAAATACTAGGATACTAGCCATACTTTTATCCGATTGTAAAAAGAATGTATATATTTTTCTCCAGGCACTTTTACTTTAACGTGACAATGCGAAGAAAATCGATAGACTTGTGTCATATTGAACAACTTTGGTCAGGCTACTGAGCTATCCACAAAACAAAAATTCTTCGCTCACTAGCGCCGCCTAGTGGCAAAATTTCGAAACTTTCGGCTCAAAAAATGCCCTTGTGATACTAAGCAATTTTGCCGAAGACGCCATCTTGCTAAGTGGTCGGGCTACTGAGCTATGCGCAAAACAAAAATTCTTGGCTCACTAGCGCCGCCTCGTGGCAAAATTTTGAAACTTTCGGCTCACATAATGTTAGCCCTTGTGATACTGAGCAACTTTGCCGAAGTTGCCAACTTTCTAAATGGTCAGACTACTGAGATATCCACGAAATAAAAATTCCTTGCTCACTAGCGCCGCCTATTGGCAAAATTTCGAAACTTTCGGCTCAAATAATGTTAGCCCTTGTGATATTGATCAACTTTGCCGAAGACGCCATCGTTCTAAGTGGTCAGGCTACTGAGCTATGCGCAAAACAAAAATTCTTGGCTCACTAGCGCCGCCTAGTGGCAAAATTTCGAAACTTTCGGCTCACATAATGTTAGCCCTTGTGATACTGAGCAACTTTGCCGAAGTTGCCAACTTTCTAAATGGTCAGACTACTGAGATATCCACGAAATAAAAATTCCTTGCTCACTAGCGCCGCCTAGTGGCAAAATTTCGAAACTTTCGGCTCAAATAATGTTAGCCCTTGTGATATTGATCAACTTTGCCGAAGACGCCATCTTTCTAAGTGGTCAGGCAACTGAGCTATGCGCAAAACAAAAATTCCATGCCCACTAGCGCCGCCTGGTGGCGTAATTCCGTATTAGAATGGCCACCACATGTCAGCCCTTGAGCTACTGAACAACTCTTCCGAAGACACCAACCTTCCAAAACATCAGGATTCAGAGATATCATATGTTACAAAATTTTGCATTCTTATCCCTCATGGTTCATATAGTGCAAATCAGAAAAAGTGCCCCTACCGGCCAAGTTCTCAACTAAAAGGATGATCCTCAACTCCTAAAGGTAGATCGTACTTAGTACTGAAACTTCGCCGAAGACAGTACTGTACTATCTCTTTTGGCATACGAGATATTCAACGACACCCCCAAAGTGATGAAATCCCATAAGCCCTGGGTCTCCTATAACGTAGATTCCTATTACGCCCCCCAACCATGTGTCTAATAGGAGACCTGACTGTAGCTGTTGCAGATAATTTATTGTTGTTTTTCAAAATCACAATGACGCATGGAAATATCGACTCATATGCTTTGGAAACCATCATAGTAACCAAAAAAATTTTGTTTTCAGTATGCTTCTATGAGTGGTTTCACTGAAAATAAAACAAAAACTCAAATATAGGACGCACATTAATCTGGTTCATGTGTTCATTGCTTTTCCACATGTCAAACTCGTTTTTGAACCTAAATTGCAACTGTTGAAACCTATTCTTAAGTGTGTTATATCCACACATTCTGAAAAACTGCTCTTTTGTTGATTTCTTTCGCTTTTTCGTAAAGTATGTGACACATGCAGATGATTTGCAATCTTAAACTTCTTAGGCAGCATCCATTTATTACGTAACGCTCAAATTGGAATTTTTTGACCACCTCCCCCCCCCCCCCGCTTTCTGTATGAATTTCAAATTTTTGTATGAGTAGTAACGCTTGGGCCTATACCACCTCCCCTCCCTTCCCCCAGAGCGTTACGTAATTTGTGGATGCCGCCTTAATGTAACATGAATCTTTTGAAAAAAAGCGTATATGAGCACAAAATTTTTTTCAGCATGAGTAAAAACTACACATAGATATGTTGGTCGAGAAGAGCGACCATTTTGCGTGACGATTTTAGTGACTTTTTCCCAAAAATTAAAACGACTACGATGAAAAATTCTAGAACATTCTATGAATGGGAAGAAACATGTTCCATAAAACTCTAGAATATTCTGTCAATTGTTGTAGTGGTCTACAATTTGCAATTATAATGTTCTTATAATGAAATTGACTGTTGTAGTGCTCTAAAATTGCTGTTGTAGCGGCTCAATGAAACTTTTCGACGAAACATTTCAAAGCGTTACTGACAGACAGACAACTCTGGGATTTTATGTATATGATAATAGTATACATGCTGATGCGTAAAATGTACATTTGTAAGGTTCCAAACTACGCGTAACTTTAATATGGCATTACGTTTGGTAGAATTTGAATTCAAACGGCTGTTTTGGTGTTATGAAACAGGGGTGGGCGTTTTGCCCCATGAGTTGATTAAAGTTTAGGTCCTTCAATAAGCTTTTTAAGGACAAATTTAGCATATGTTTTGCATGTAATACAAACTATGACAGTGCACAAGCGGGCTCCCGTCAATAATTTCAGAAATTTAGTTAATTATCGATGTTCCCGAAGGGAAACCAAAATTTTTCAAAAGCAGCTGACTGGTTTTCAGCAACGCTCGAACTAAAATTTATTAAATTTCATTTAGTTAATTTCTATTAATCTAATCTACATCTACTCACAATAAATTGGTTTCGTCTTGCCGTTCAATTTCTTTCGATCCGTGGTATTGGTGTCCAACTATGGTCCAACTACCCTAACTGTTTAAGCGGATTTCAATCGGTATTTTTGCTGTTAAATTTTATCATGCATGAAACTATAATACTGAAATCTTTCTTAATTCACTGATTTCAATTCTACTTACAGTCTAATTTGCAAAAACGGCAGTTTTAGCACGGGTTTTCGTGGTGGACAATTTGGTTTCACCGAGCCTGCAGGAAAATACGATAAACGTTACATATCATTTCTCACTCATTTCAACTTTCTTTTTCAGGTTGCACTCACGGATTCCCCTTTGCACTCTAACCGTCGATTTATCCAACTTAGACACTATTTAATTTTTGAAAATACTAAGTTTTTGGAAAATAAAACTTTCTTCGCAAATAATCTGCTTTTCCTTCAATTTGCAATGGCGAGATTCTTCTATTTACCTATGCTCTTTATTTACTTTCTACCATCGACAGGTTTGTTCGCCATCTCTCTCCTTCGCCTACCACTACAACTATGCGAACTGTCATGTTGCGGTTATGCTCGCGACTAGACCGGTTCATTTATTAGGCTGGTCCAAAACGCGTCGCAACACCCCGGCCCGTAACATCCGGCATTCCCGGATTTACCTTACCTCCAGCGTCGCCAGGTTCACTACGCTCCGTCTCTGTACCTTACTGTCAGCCATCCTCACGTCCGCTTGCCGGACTCGGCCATCCGAGCCCTTGATCACCGCTTCGACGATGCCCCGTCTCCAGGACTTCCGATTCTTTCCGTCGACTACGAAGACCAAATCGCCCACTTCGAGCGGTTTCTGATCGTCGAACCATTTCGACCGCTGGTTGATCGTCGGAAGGTACTCCTTCGTCCATCTCTCCCACATTCGGTCTGCTAAGAACATCGACCGCTTGTATACGTTCCGCAGAGCCTCTGCGGGAGCCGTTGATCCTCCGTCCACCTTCATGTCTGCACCAGACACAGTTCCTCGTAGGAAGTGGTTCGGCGTCAGTGCTTCGCATTCGCTTGAATCCTGTGGCAAGTAGGTCAACGGACGCGTGTTGATCATGTCTTCCGCTTCAGCCAGAGTTGTCACCAGGATCTCATCGGTCAACTTTCGTCCGTCGTCGAGTGCCCGCATCGCTTCTTTCACCGACCGTACCATCCGCTCCCAGACACCACCCATATGTGGGGTTCCAGGCGGAATAAAGTGCCATGCGGTAGTTGAACTGCAGACAGCTTCTGCGCATTCCTGGTTTATCTTCTCCATTCTTATCATCTCGTTACTCGCTCCTCTGAAGCAAGTGGCATTGTCAGAGAATATTTGCTGTGGCTTTCCATACTTGCTACTGAAGCGCGTGATCGCCATCCGGCACGATTCCGTGGTAAGGCTGTGCACGACCTCGAGGTGCACCGCGCGCACCGACAAACAGGTAAAAACTGCCACCCAACGCTTCTCTTTTCGACGCCCCACCGTGACTTCCACCGGACCAAGGTAATCCAGACCGATGGAACTAAAGGGCCGATGTTGAGTGGTGACTCGTTCGACGGGAAGGGGAGCCATTCTCGGTGATCTCGGTCGACACTTGTTGACTTTGCACCAGATGCAATGTTTCACCACCTGCTGGATCGCCGGACGCATTTTCGGAATTTGAAACCGCTGCCTCATCTCGTTGAACACGGTTTCCGAATTGGCGTGTCCGAACTCTTCGTGGTAGTGCTGTATCAACCTTTGCGTGATTTCGTGAGCCCGCGACAGAATAATTGGATGCTTCTTGTCGAAGGAGCTCTCCTCCGAATTGGCAAGTCTGCCATCCATGCGCAGCACTCCGTCGTCGTCCAGTACCGGAGAACTTTTGTAGATCGGGCTACTCTTCTTGATGTTCTCCACCGGTTTGCCCGGCTGGCGCTTGAGGTTGTTGATGAGCGCGCTCATCTCGTCGGGAAAGCTGTCCCACTGTGCCTGACGCCAGAGCAAGGTTTCTGCTCGCTGAAGCTCTTCTCGCTGCAGTGGTGCTTGCAGCGCCGCGTAATTCGCAGCTGTCGCCTCGATCATCTGCCGCTGCTTTGCCGTAGCACGTGTAGCAATGATCGGCTCTCCTCTTTTCTTCCGCCGGCAGTTGGCGATGAAGCGCACTACGCTGGCTGTGACCCGCAACAACTTCGTCCAGCGTGATATCGGTTCGACGTCGATCACTCCGTGGAACAATACAACGCCTCTCGCTTCCTCGTTGGTCTCTTCGATCGTCGCTTCTTGTGTTGGCCACTGCTCTTCCGGCCGGTACAGGAACAATGGTCCGTTGAACCACTCGCCGTCATTTTGCAGTGGAGGGCCTTGTCCCCACTTCGTCAGCACGTCCGCAACGTTGAGCTTCGTTGGTATCCACCGCCAATCCGTTACGTTTGTCCGCTCTTGGATCTCGCCGACGCGAAAGGCAACAAATTGTTTGTAGCGGTGTTGATCGGAGTGCAGCCAACTATAAACAGTGCGGGAATCCGTCCAGAAGACAGTACGGCAAATCCGGTACGAATGCATGTCGAGTACAGTTTGGCTTATTCGCGCCCCCAGGACCGCGCCCATCAGTTCCAGCCGGGGAATCGACTGTCGTTTTATTGGCGCCACCTTCGCCCGAGACATCATCAAACTGCAGTGGACCGCTCCGTTGATAACCGCTCGCAAATATGCCACACATCCGTATCCATGTTCGCTGGCATCAGTGAAGATGTGGAGTTCCAGCGAATCAACATCGGCAGATTTAGCGCCACCGATGTAACAGCGGGGAATCCGGATAGCTTCAACTACCGGTAACAGGGCTGTCCACCGCTTCCACAGCTGCCAGGAGTCGGGATCGATCTCTTGGTCCCAATCGCAGCCGGATCGCCACAGATACTGTATGACGATTTTTCCGTGGATGGTAAACGGCGACAGCAGTCCCAGCGGATCGAAAAACCCCATCACGCAGCTGGCGACAAGTCGTTTCGTCGGCCGTTTGCCTTCATAGAGGTACGGCAATAACTCCTGGCGGTGGATCGTTGAAAAGGCAAACTGGTCCATGTCCGGATCCCAGATGACTCCCAACACTCTCTCATTCGACGTTTGCTTGTCACGGCCGAAATGCACCGGCGCCGCCGGTTTCTCCTCTCCCAGACTCCGCAGCACTTCTGGTAAATTCGACACCCAGTTCCGGATCTCGAATCCTCCTTTTTGGTGGACCAGTCGTACCTCCTGAGCTCGCTTGACAGCTTCTTCCTCCGTATCCACGCTATCGAAGTAGTCGTCGACGTAGTGTCGGTGAATGATCGCCGCCGATGCTTCTGGGTATTGTGAGGCGAATTCTTCAGCGTTTCGATTCTTCACGAATTGAGCCGAGCAAGGAGAGCTCGTCGACCCGAACGTCGCTACGTCCATGACGTAGATACTCGGTGGGTCCTCCGAATGTTTCCGGAAAATGAACCGCTGCTTTTGTTTGTCTTCGGCGCGAATCTTCAGCTGGTGGAACATTTCCTTCAAGTCGCCGCCGAAAGCGATGCTCCATTCGCGGAAACCAGCAAGAACTTTTACCAGCGGAACTAGCATGTCCGGTCCTGCTAGCAGTTGCGAGTTCAGGGAAATTCCTTGTACCGTAGCCGCGGCGTCCCATACGAGGCGAACCTTTTCCGGTTTCTTTGGATTTTGGACGACGTTGAGCGGGAGGTACCAGACCTGATCGGAGGCAGTACCGTTCAGCTCTTCCGCGGTGGCGAGGTGTGCATACCCCTTTTGCTGGTACTCATCGATCTGTCTGCAGACGTCTTCTCGCAACTTGTCGTTTTTCTCGAGTCGCTTCTCTAGCTGCATCATCCTCCGCAGGGCCATTGGGTAACTGTCCGGGAATCGTGGGTCATCCGTTTTCCACAGCAATCCAGTCTCAAAGCGATCGCCAACGCGTTTGGTGGTGCGCTCCAATATTTCCCGGGCACGTTTCTCCTCCGCTGTTTCCTGCGGAATCGCCACGACGGACTCTTCCAACGCGTAGTGGCTTTTCAGCAGCTCGTGCAGATCATCGTTGGTGATTCTCTGGTGGTAACCAAGAAAGTTGCCCGATGCAACCGTGGTGCTTTGCCTCGGCCCGTACACCGTCCATCCGAGGTTAGTTCGGACTGCGATTGGCTCCATTGTAGTGCCTATCTTTGCCTCCATCGGAGCAAACGAATGGATGTTATTCGCACCGATGAGCAATTGCGGCTGTCCGTCGTAGGATTCGATAGGCAAGCCTCGCATGTGCCCGTATTCAGCGGCGAGCTCCTCGCTGTCCAGCTTCTGACGTGGTAGCATCAATTTACCAACCGTATGAACCGTGTGCAGGAGCATCTTGTCGTTGGCACCGGCGTTTGTGCTCGATATCCACAAGCTGGTTCTGCGGGTTTCCTCCACTCTCGATACGTTTCCCGTCCACCTGATGGTGAGTCGCTCTTGTATTCCGAAAGCACCCAGGCGATCGGCGAGCTTTTTCTCCACCAGCGTGACGGAGGCACCTTCGTCGAGAAATGCGAGCACCGTAGCGGTTTTTCCACCGCAGTGGAGTTGTACCGGTACGATTCGGAATAGAACCGTGCAGTTGGTCCTGATGTGTGCACTTAATCCGACCGTGTTTTCGACCGGGTGCATCAGCGGGTTGTGCGGTTCTCTGCATTCGCCGACATTACAGCGAATTCTAAATTTGCACTGCCCGTCGTGCTCGTTGAGGCAAACATGGCACAGCTTCTCTCGAGTCACCAGTCTCAACCGGTTAACGTATCGCAGCTTCTTGAAGTTCGCACAGTGTCGCAGTCGGTGATTGGTTCCCTGACACATTTTGCACGGTTTGAGCTTTTTCACTTCGCTGGACGTAGCGGCTGGATTACTGGCTTCGTTGTGGAGGTATAGTCCACCCTTCTCCTTGTGCAGCTTCTTCCCGGATTGGGGAACTGCCTTCGGCTGCTGCAGCGGCTTGAATTCGACGTCAACGTTGGCCTCGCAAGCATCTGCCACGATGTCCATCAAAAAGTCCGTCAGCGTCCGCAACGTCGTTTCGCCACGGCCTCTTCGGAAGTGGATCCACTCACGCTTCTCGCGATCCGGCAGCTTATCGACCAGTGACTTGATCAGCAGTGGGTTGACAAGGTGTTGATGAAGTTCCGCGGCCTCCAGATGACTACAGAGTTGCTCCACCGTGTTTCCGAATGGAACGAAGCTCCGGAGATTATCCGCCTTCGGAGATTGCAGACGATTCACCTTATCCAGCAGACTCTCGAGTAGTTGTTCTGGGCGGCCGAAATGCCGACGCAGCTTCTCGATGACCCTCGGGATTGATTGAGGGAGCAGTAATTGCCCGGAAACTAGCTCGAGGGCATCGCCTTCCAGCGCTTCATGCAGTCGCATAAGGTTTTCGTGGTTCATGTAACCACAGGCCTCGTTAGAAGCTTTGTAGGCGGCGTAGAACAGAGGCCACTGCGCTGGTTTGCCCGAGAATTTTGGGAGTTTGTAGGTTAGTCCCTTCCTCGCGGCTAGCTGCGCCTTGGTCGGTCCAGTCCGCTGTTGCTCCTGCCCGTTTTGGCTCATTTCATCCACCTTCTCCATGCCTTTCCGCTTGAGGTGCCTAGATGGCGGAATGGGACATTCCTCGTCCGACGATTCGGAAGATTGGCTCGACACTTCGGATTCTTCGTCGTCCTCGCTATCCTCGTCCAAGTCATCGTCGTCTGCCGCTAGCTTCTTGACGTTCTCCTTGCTCAGCTTCAACACCTTTTCGTTGACTTTGCTGGCACGACCGTCGCCACCGAGTTTTGACGCCGATGTTGGCCCCTTTTGGATCGAAAACTCCGCCAACTGTTTATCCATGGCCGCCATCTTCTTCTCGAACGACTCCTGGTTCGCCTTCATCCGCTCGATCTGTTCCGCCTTCTTTCGGAGCATTTCCGCTTGCCAAGCCCTTTGCTCCTCTTCTTCTTCGGCACGCATCTGCAGCTCCAACTCCATCTTCTTTCGCTCGAAGGCACGCTGCATCTCCCTTTCTCTTTTCCGCAGCTGCAGCTCCGCTTCCATCTCCTCATACTGCCGCTTTTGACGTTCCTCTAGCGCTCGGACCTTTGCTTCGACGCTAGATGCGCCTAAGCGGGAGTTGACGCTGGATTTGTCCGACTCGTCGACTTCCTTGCGGCTGCGCTGCTGCTTCCTGGCTTCTCGTTGCTTCCGGTACTCCTCAGCTTTCACCTGGCAGTCTGCGTTTTGGCAGAACCACTTTTTCGGCAACTTTCCGGACACCACATTGACACAACGGGAATGAAACCACGCGGAACAACCATCACAACCAATCATTTCTTCGTCCTGAGTCGACGGACCGCAGATACCGCACGGAGTTTCCGTGAAATCAAGGACGCGTTGGTTGACGGAATCGGAATCGGAAGCCATATTTGGGGCAAGATTGGCTTCTCACAAGGACACAATCGTATGCCAATTTATTTTTGAGAATGTTCCCGAAGGGAAACCAAAATTTTTCAAAAGCAGCTGACTGGTTTTCAGCAACGCTCAAACTAAAATTTATTAAATTTCATTTAGTTAATTTCTATTAATCTAATCTACATCTACTCACAATAAATTGGTTTCGTCTTGCCGTTCAATTTCTTTCGATCCGTGGTATTGGTGTCCAACTATGGTCCAACTACCCTAACTGTTTAAGCGGATTTCAATCGGTATTTTTGCTGTTAAATTTTATCATGCATGAAACTATAATACTGAAATCTTTCTTAATTCACTGATTTCAATTCTACTTACAGTCTAATTTGCAAAAACGGCAGTTTTAGCACGGGTTTTCGTGGTGGACAATTTGGTTTCACCGAGCCTGCAGGAAAATACGATAAACGTTACATATCATTTCTCACTCATTTCAACTTTCTTTTTCAGGTTGCACTCACGGATTCCCCTTTGCACTCTAACCGTCGATTTATCCAACTTAGACACTATTTAATTTTTGAAAATACTAAGTTTTTGGAAAATAAAACTTTCTTCGCAAATAATCTGCTTTTCCTTCAATTTGCAATGGCGAGATTTTTCTATTTACCTATGCTCTTTATTTACTTTCTACCATCGACAGGTTTGTTCGCCATCTCTCTCCTTCGCCTACCACTACAACTATGCGAACTGTCATGTTGCGGTTATGCTCGCGACTAGACCGGTTCATTTATTAGGCTGGTCCAAAACGCGTCGCAACAATCGACCTAAAAATAGCCTTGAAAGTCGCACAAAATTGCAACGAAAACAGCGAAAATCGTTTTTATACGTTTTTTATGATTTTCTTGATAACAACACATAAACATAAATTGAAGGAAGCATTTCTATCCAATTTCTATAATCTAGGGTGAAAGAAAGCATTCTAAAACACATGGTTCGTCCAAATCGAGGGTGGGGCGTTTTGCCCCCTATGGCCATATTACCCCAAGTTTCCCTGAACAAACGCCCGAATTTATGCAGCATATACGCAGTGGGTACGTTGACAGCACGAGTAACACCGAACACAAGCGGGGCGTTTTACCCCGCAAAACAATACATATGCAGTTAAGCAAGCATTTTTTTTTTAAATTGATTTATAAACCCCGGAAAAACTAAAATGGATAGCTGTTTCTACTATTTGATAGAAAACATGTTTGTTTATCCGACCATCATTAAAAAAGTGCATAGAATAATGGTTTTCACATCTAAAATCGCTGTTGTCCTTAACATGGGCAAACTACCCCCAGGTCCCCCTAGCAGCAATTTATCTACCAGCTAAACCAACGGTGAGTTAGTGAAAGCATACGTTTTGGCGGTTCCCTTAAATAAAAAGTAATTCAATTCAATTCAACTTATCAAATAGAGTTGCAATTAGGGGAACTGGGGTTAATTTGTCCATAAGGGGCAAAACGCGCCACCCTCGATTTGGACGAACGATGTGTTTGAGAATGCTTTTTTTACCATAGATCATAGAAATTGGATAAACATGTTTCTCTTAATACATTTTCATGTGTATTATCAAGAAAATCGTTAAAAACGTATAAATACGTTTTTCGTTATTTTCGTTGCAATTTTGTGCAATTTTCGTTTTTCAGGTCGATAAATAATCAATTTTCTGAAACTATCGCCGAGAGCCAACTTGTGACCGGTCAGTTTGTGTTACATGCAAAACATATGTCATTTAGCATAAAGTCGTTTGGCATAATGGTTGTTTAGCATAATGGCCGTTTGGCATAATGATTCACTCAAAATAAATATCGGCATTTTTTAAGCTTTTACCGAGATCAACACCACCGAGCCCACAGCACAAAAAAAAATAGTAGGTTCTAAACAAGCGTAATGTTCGGTCAGAGAATTTCCAAGTTTCTTCTCCTTCTTCTTCTAGGCATTAACGTCCCCACTGGGACATAGCCGGCTTCTCAGCTTAGTGTTCTTATGAGCACTTCCACAGTTATTAACTGAGAGCTTCCTTTGCCAAAGTTGCCATTTCCGCATTCGTATATCGTATGGCAGGTACGATTATACTCTATGCTGAGGGAAGTCAAGAAAATTTCTATTACGAAAAGATCCTGAACCGACCGGGAATTGAACCCATACACCTTCAGCATGTCTTTGATTTGTAGCCGCGGACTCTACGCGGGGGGCTTAGGAAGGCCCCAAGCTAAGAATTTCAAAAATTGTTGTGACATTAGAGAGCATTACTAAATAAACCTCGTGACGGGTCTCTACATCTCAGAACATAGAGTATCTTTGAGCTTGTTGCAATATACATATTTGAAAACAGTAAATTGACAAAGAAAGTACGCAGTTATTCATCAAGGGAATTCTCATAGAATATTTCGCTGCCGATCAAGCTCTGTCCCAGTTTACGTCCAAACACTCGATAAAAACTACTTGAGAATTTTTTTTTTTTGAAAAATATCAAAAGCTCTAATTCAAAGATGTATCAATGCGACTTAATGCAAAAATAGCCTCTATACGAGACCAGATTATTTTTCGTTTAAAATGTTTAAGGCTCTAACGCAAAACAAATCTTTTCACAGCATGGCTCAAATGACCAACACATTTTTAAAAGAAAATATTTGTGGCAAATGTTTTCAACGGTTCAATTTAAATTCTAATTTTGGAAGTCTACATCAAAAACACCGTCTATTATCGAGAGAAGGGAAAATTTGTGATTGAAATAATATTTTTTCCAGCACATCTCGGAAGGAGATCACGCGTTTGCCCCAAAAATGAATATGTTGAATATTGATAGGTTTTAAAGTAATAACTATTCTAACAACACATCTGGCAGGAATTGATAAAACAGCAAAACATAAAAATGGTTAACGTTTAGCTTAACTAAATAATAAAATTTAAAACAGTATAAATATAAGCCTATTTTTAAAAGGAGGCAAAATTTATAATTGAACCAATAGAAGAATGGACGCTAAAAATAATGGCAGCATAATAAAACGAAAAGACATAGAAAAGCGCGTTCAGAATCGTCGAAGTGATTATGCTACTTTTCCCCGAATGACTGGTTTCCCCGAAAAGTGGGGACGAGAAAGAACGATAAACAGTCAAAAGAAGGAAGTATTCTGTCATTCTCGGCTATATACATGCTGAGGACGGTAGAACTCGTAAGAACCGCCAATTAAATAAATAAGGTTGCATATTAGATGGTCAGTTCGTTCCCCACCCTGAAATGTATAAATTTACAACAATTATGTGTGCTAAAAACTTTTCGGGGAAGTGGGCTAGTCGGGGAAACGGGATATTCGGGAAACTGGGGTTGGGGAAAACGATATTCAGGAACCGACATTCGGGGAAAAGTAGGCACAACCCATTGAAGTAACTGTAATCGTTTTTCTCTTTTCGCTGATAATTTGAGCAGATCAATGTTAACGATTGCCTCCCTTTTGTCAGTTGGAAACAAAAAAAATACTTAAAAAATATTGCTATAAAGAACAGGCTATGCATAAAAGAAGGATAAATTTATTGAAATTTTAAATCAACGGTTTTCATACCTATAATTGATGTAACCATATTTAGAAAAAAAAATCTTCAGTGCAAAAATGTTTTTTAATAGGCAAACTCAAAAGAAGAATTAATATTTGAAAGAAGGGTAATTTCTGGTTAAATAATAGAGTACTATTGGCAATAACTTTCCTAATATGCATAAATTTATTCAAGAGCGAATTACTGTTGAATAAAGTGTCATTTTGTATCAATTGACTCCAAAACAAGCCTGATGACATCAGAAAGATTCAATAGAAACGTAAAAACGGAGTGTTGAGAAATTTTTGGTTTCAGACTCATTATGCCAAACGACTTTATGCTAAATGACCATTATGCCAAACGACTTTATTCCAAACGGCTTTATGCTAAATGACCTACCACCTACCCCCAGTCCCCCTACGCAGAACACATTTTAATCTAAACAGCATCACAATTAATTTCAACATTGCTAAGCATTTTTTTTCCGCCCGTGTGAAATGAACCATATTCCTAGAAGCGTTAATTCAGAACTGTGTGGCATTGAAATCTCGCGGAACATTACTAAAGGACCTATGTACAAATGAGAGATTCTCTCCTCTCTCGTTCTCTTTCGATTATAACAGTGGAATACTAATGATTTTGGGAAGTTTTTCACTATAGATCGAAAGTCAATTCCCTTGACTAGCGTTTCATACAAAAACGCAACAGAAGAGGTTAATGTGACTCAGTTATTAATGAAAGAGAAAGTAAACAAAGAGAGCCTCTCAATGTTAGATAGGTCCTTTAGTAATGTTTCGCGAGAAATCCATTTCAATTCTAAAAGAAACGATGACTAACACATCATTTGTTTCCTGGCGAATAAATTGCTGTTCTAGTGTGTTCTCGTATTTCCACAGTTTACTCACACACGGCAATATTTTTTGTTAGTCTGGTAAAATTATAGTAATCCTTTCTAACGTAAACAACAACATTCGGGTTTCACGAGTTTTTGACGGGTTTTGCGACTGAATCATTTTTACGGTTTGAGTTGATTGAGTAATTTTGCATCAAAATCTTAAGCGTGATTTGAGTGTGAGTCTATCAACATTGAGAAGTTCTGATCTTTATTATGGCCTATGAGTCGGTTAGATCCTTCTCTCCCACTGATTTACAACTATGGGATGGACAACTTCTAAAATATTTATAAAATCGACGCTAATTCATGCATATTCCCAAAAAACAGCTTTATTTTGCAGTACAAGAGCAGGTAATGTTAATTTGTACACTGTCAAAATGCATTTTATTAATATTTTATTCTGAAATAAATAAACCTGAATTGATCCATGTGGGGTAACTGAATGGTTCTCATTGCCCCACAGTAACGAAATAATCGCTTCTAAGAATATACATAGTTGACATTTTGCATATCTTATTTGATCGTGATGCTGTAATCTATGATATACGTAGGTAACATGTGTTCTGTTTGATGAGGCTTCCTCCGTTTGATCCACATATGTGTACTATCTATAACAGTTAAGACTGTGAATTTGTGCTTCACGCGGTTTTGTGAAATTTGGTGAATCTAGTGCAAAGTATGTCAAAACAGACAACCAGAGAATTGCCTACCTTAAGGGTAAATTTCCCATCACTGCAATCGTCAATTTCCCGATCTCATTTTACTGCAGGCCCAGCAGTTACATCTGCCAACACCCATTGCATTTGATGTTTCACCCGAACATGTTTGTAACGCAAACAAACCACCCTCCATCGGTGCGCACGTGCAAACCCAAGACACAAACCCATTCTCTTTGTTCTAGTTGGATTCCTCTCGCCCTGTCTCACACTTTCGGTGAGAGTGAGAGAGTCCTCACCTTCGATGTCTTGACAACATAGAACAGCATCTCTCGCCGAATGCGTCGCCTACACGCCCACATCGACGGCTTTCCTTTCTGATCCGCGCCGCAATAACAAACCTGGGTTCGAATCTGACAGACAGACAGATAGCAGTTTGCTCTGCTCTGGTTGTTCAACGGCTCACACGTGAAGTGAACATCACCCATACAACAGAGGGCAAACAACCGCAGCAACGTCGTTCTCTCTTCTTTCGGCGGACCGCGGTGGATTCGCTCTCGCTGAATATGTTGCCGAGCATCAGAACCTGCCCTGGCTTTGTTGACTGTGTGGCATCCTCTCCGTTGCGTTGAGATTCTTCACTTGTCATCGGGCTGCCCGTGCGTTCGGTTGTATCGTCGTTGGTTCGGTCCACGGTCACGGTTCTCATCCAATTTATTGGTCTTTCAGGGAGGTTTTCTGTAAATTAAAGGTGGCATTTTGGCTAAACGGTGTTTAAATTACGTTGATTGAGAGTGATCAGAAATCGGAAGCTCGACGGCTGGTGCTTTGGCCACGGTTTCTTTGCGGCCTGCGCTAGTGTTGGTGTTTTCCAGCGAATCTTCGCCAGCAGGAGAAGGAAAAAGAGATGTTTTCGTTTTGTGAGTGATTGCAGGAAGTGTAGTGCATTGAGGTGTGGAGAAAAGTGAAATGTTTTGATCTCGTTGTGGCGATAATCGATAGTGCCGATCGATCCAGTTAGACCGCGAGCCGATTTGTGTTGAAATCCGCGTTTGTCCGTCAGTCTGTCCATCAGGTGAGAATCAAGACAAGCACCAATCTTGTTCAAGTGGCGAAGAGTGGAAGAAAGAGTAAGCAAAAAATAAAAACCTCCTCGTCTGGAGAAGTCGGTAGAAGCAGCAGCATCAGCGGGTGACCTCGTTGGATTCTTCCCCGTTTCTTCTCGACGGTCAATCCCGTGTTTTGTGTTCCACAGTTCTGGGTTGTGCAGTGCTTATTTGTTGTTGCCGTGGTTGATCCCGGATGATTATTGAGCTGAAAGAAAACCTGGCAGCAAGAAGGATGCATTTTGTGTTCAGTGATTGTGTAAATCCGGCTTGCATTTGAATCGCGCGGTTAAACTGCAGAGCCGCAATCAAAAGGTTTACCCACCCGGCGGGTTAGTCACAAGTCGGTTTTGTGTGAGACCAGTGCATTGTCATTGTCAGTCAAATAACAATCGCAAAAGCAACGAACGGACCCAGCAGCAGAACCCGAAGCAGAAACGAAGGCAACCAACGCAGGGAAGGCAGTCAGAGTCAAAGAAAAATCTGACAATCAGGTGGCAAAGGCGGCGAGAGACAGCGCAATCCGGACGGCAAGCACAAGTAATTATTAGAGCCTTTGAATGTGGTGCATATGATTCCCAGCATCAGCACCGTATTATTACGAGTGTGTTCTTACTTTTTGGTTTATTTCGCGTTCACTTGTAGTGTTTTTTTTAACTGTTTTCGAAATCATATTCGTCTTATATTTTTGGTGCCATTGCATCTCTGCTTAGCTGAAGCCTACTTCTTAACTTAATGATCTTTGCAAACTTTTACATTCTACATCTCAATGCAGTGGAAAAGCTCCACAGATATTTCGCAATATTTTCTTAAGGATAAGTTGAATGAAACCTACAAAAATTTTCCCAAATTACAAACATTCGCAGCATGAAAGATCTTTCTTAACAGAATCTAAGCACCTTTACTGACCTAACGCCAAACTGGTGACTATGAGATAAGATTTCATAGCTTTGAGAATTTAAAGGGATCGAGTAGAAAGCAATGCGACCTCTTTTGTAGCTCGTTATGAAAAAATACTCAAATCTAACAAACCTTCGTCAACATAAAACTATGATTGGGAAGGCAGAGTAATGAGTGTTTATTTCTGAAAAAAATCATGTGTGTATGAAAATTTGTTTCGTTTTGCTTGAATTGAATTTAAAATATTGTGTAAGCTCAAGTATGAACTACTGATATTATTGTTGGTACTATACAGCATAGCAAATAAAGTTTTTTGCTCATAAAACCGTTTAATCTCGAATAATGTGCTTTTTTCAGGGAAATTTACTAATTTAAAGCGTATTGGGCAGATTTTCTAAGTTTAATTTTGCAATAAACTAATCAAATACTCGAGTTTTAAGAATATTGACTCCATTTTTAGATTCAGGAGACTTAAATTTAGTAGATAGGGAAATTTTTAATTCTAAAATATGCTTTGTCAGGGTGTCTACTTGTTTACAGAAATAAAATTCCCTGATATTTCTAGGGTTTTTCCAGGTTTTACAAAATAACTCCAAGCTCAAGAAATATTCTAAAATAAGATATATAAGAAATAAATGACAAAATAATTTTAATGTAATGTAATTCAAGCTTCCATTTTTTTAAATGCATATTGAAGCTATTTCAAGCTGGAACAACATCACAGCTTAAGTTATATTTCACTGAATTTTTTTTTGATAGAGCAACTTAAGAACGTGAACCGAACGGAACTTTCAAGTGCATTAGTATGCTTCATCCTTAAATAATCGAGTCCAAACTGTATAACAGTTAAATATTGTATTTTTGATATATATGATGAATTGTTAGCATTCCATTGGAAAACGTTCAAATTCACTAAATTACAGGGCTAGTCTGCCCATGTTTGCTAGGTCTACGTAACCATCAAGAGCTTACTATGCTGGGAAAATGCGTTTTTGTGTTCCCATCTGTATTCTTGAAACTTTCAACACTTTCGGTCAAATAATATATGCTTTTGCTGAAAACTGTAATTCAAGAGTTGACTGGGGAATAGTTTTTAAATTCTTACTTTTGTCATCTGCATTTCATCCGAATTGTAAATAAGTTTGATGAATGATTATATGCATGATGAAAGAAACGAAATGAAGACCAAACCTGAATAAAAATCATCAGATCAAAACCTAATAAGAGCCAGGAAGAACTTGGTTCCTAATGAAATCAGACAAGAGACTTCTCTGATAATATTTTTTTATTCTTCGTGGAATTACGACAAATAATATTGCTCGTATTATTTATACATTTTCAATGATTTTCTCAAAGAATTTCATCAGAAATTATTTCAGATATTTGCTCAAAGATTCAGCTATTACTCCGAAGATCCCCTAACTTTAGGATAAAAGAAGAAAGCACCTATTTCTTTGAGAGATTTGCAGCCCAAGGCAAGCTCATCTCTTAAATTTCTTCAGGAGTTTATTTAGTGAAAATTTCCCATTGAATCTCTTCGAGAATTTTCCTAAGCATAATAGAATTTTGTTTTGAATATCTCAAGAACGAAACCTTGTTTTGTCGAATATAATCACTGAATTTATTTCAGAGATCCTCGAGAAAATTTTCAGATATTGAAAAAAAAAATCATCCAAGGATTTGATCTGGTGATTCTTTTATCGATTCTCCTAGGACATTGAAGGACTTCCGTTCAGAACTTCTTGAAAAACAATCATCCAGAAGATTCCCCAAAGATGCTTCCAGTGATTTCTTGGAAAAAGTCTTTCAGAATTTCCTTATGATTTGACCTATGAATTTCTCTAAGGATATCCCCAGGGATAACTCCGTTATTTCTTTAGAAATTACTACAGTAATTCCTTAGGATTTCCTGAGGAAGTCTTTGAAGAAGGATTCTAAGATCTTCCAGAAATTTCTCATGGAAATACGAATGATTTTTTTTTTTGATATTTAAGAAAATGTGTAAAAAAAGCTCGATGTATTTTTACAGCAAATTTTAGAGTAACATTTAAATGCAACTTGGATAAGATTTTAAGTCACCCTCTATGAATAAGGGTTATTATAAGAACTCATAGGCTCTTGAGGAAATTTTTGGAGTTTTAAGTTAAATTGTAAGGATGAATGAAAAAATGATATAACCAAAACTCTGGATCATATCCTGCAGCATATTCTTAAAGAACTCCTTGAAAAACGTCGGACGAAATCACCTAAAAGATACAGTAGAAGGATTTTCTGGAAAAATGCTGTAGTGTTAATTGGTATGGAACCATAAATGAACTTTTGTAGATTCCATTGGGATTTTTTTTTTAAGAAATTCATTGAGAAATGTTCGAAAGAACTGCCGTTGTAATTCTTGGACGAAATTCTGGAGAAATTCCTATAAAATAAATCTAGAGGTACTACATAATAAAACGCAGTAACGAATTTGAGGAATCCTTTGAAAAGTTGTTAATAGATTTCCTCGAGGTCTTTTTGGAGAATTTTTTGGAGTTACCGTGGATGAGATGACGTAGATATTTTTGTAGGGTCCCTGAACATTTTTTTTCAAAAACTCTTAGCTTAACCTTTAGGGATTTCCTTGAAAAAAAATCTTCGGAAGAATTCCTAGAGTAATAATTTGAATATTTGATAAAAAAAAATGGAAGCGCTAAGAAAGTGTATGAAAAACAATAAAGTAATCCAAAGAAAATTACTGGAGACAGTAACGTTGAAGTGCTCGAGAATTTCCTGGAGCAAATTTTGGAGAAATTTCGCAAGATATTCTTTGAATTGCAGGGAATTTGAATTTGCAGGAAGAATATCTTGGGAAGTTTGTGGAGGAATCTATAGCAGAATTTCTGGAGAGATCTCTGTAGGAATCTCTGAGAGTATTCCAGATGAAATCCCTGGTGAAACCACTAGGATAATTCCTGAAGCTTTTCATAGAGAAATTTGATATGAAATTAGTGAAGAATTAATTGAAAAGTCTCGTAACAGTCTCTGAAATTATTTCTGTAGCCTGCATAATTTGGAATCAGAATTCACACAGCAAGCAAGATAATGAAAAAAGCGATTTTAGAGAAGATTTTGGTTAAAAAATGAACACTTTGGAGCCTGTCATAAAAATAGAGACTTTTCAGAGACGCTTTAAAATAAAGACCAAATCTCTAGAAAGACACCTGCTACCAGCCCTAAAATTGATGAATTGATTGATTCCACGTTTGAAATTGAATGTTGTTTTAATTACTTTCCCAAAATCAGTTGCACACTTTTTCAAATTTCATACAATTTTAAAAATCGTACATGACGATACATGATTACTGATCAAATTTGGAGATATTCATAAAATTCAATCATATATTGGGAAGTTGATAAAATTTCATACTCCAAGAGATCCTCATAGAACAATTCAAAGAATATATCGATAGCGGCGAAGCCGACATGTTTTGGGGGGTTTTAACGCGAAAATGTATTGTCAAGAACATATTCTACCATGAATTACTACACCGAAGAAATTTTCCTGATTGTTATCGAAATTCCCTGAGAATTCCAGGTTTTCCCAGGAATTCAAGATTTTCCAGATAGTAAACACCCTGTTTGTAATATGATGATCAATTTCATCTCAGTTTGTTAATTTGATTTTTTGATATTAAACTATTTTTGTGATATGTTGAATATTATTTAATGAAGCATCAATTTCATAAACTGAAAAAGAGTACTGATTTTGTCAAAATTAATTTGAAAATATTTGAACCCGAAGGATAACACAACAGAAGGTTGTAAAATAGTGATCAATTTGCCCCCGGATTTCGGTACCGGTTTTTTTCAGTCATACACCAAAACATTCCTATCCAGCTTTTTACGCTGGCTATAAATCAACAAGGGGTGATTTAATTTTGACATTTCTTGCCTATAGATTTTATAGCGAGGTCTTAGTATGCAATGATTTCATATTGTTGATCGAACTGTCAATAATTTTCTCTCTTTCTCGTCCATTCGTTTGCAATAATCGATGTTATTAAAAGGCTGATCATATTAGGATTCTGGATAATTTACAGAAGTGAAAATTGCACACTTTCATATAGAAACAATACGCTTCGAGCTGGTAGTCGATTTCTATACCGCAGGATTTCCCTTGATTTTAAATCATCGGGTATCGAAATAACACATTAAGATATATACAAATATTTGCTTGATACCGCAACAAACTAAGAGCCTTGAAAAGCTAGCTGCTTTTACTAATGAACTTTCTTAGTACTAAAACCCATGAAAACCCCGTTTTCGACGAATTTCTGCCCATACAAAATGCATGGAAAAAATTTCACCGATAGAATATTTTAAAACCTTCCGATTATAAAATTATAGAGCAATATCTGATCTCTATCGAGAAAAAACCCAATGTACATTCGATTTTTATAATCGTCTTGTTCAGGCATAGCGTGCCACAGTGTACGAACTCATGTCCCAAGGTACAACCTTAGTCTCCTTCGTCAGATCACAAACTTCCGCACGCTTTTGCTAGGTTCGCCAGCTCGCCCAGAAAGCTCTCCCTGATTCAAACAAGTATTTCTAGCCCACAAACTTGCTTGACCAACACAAACCCATATAACATTTTTGCTCTATTGGCAACGGTAGAGCAACCAGTACTTTACGCAGCTGCGAATAACGTAAGACTTTTGTTCTGGTAGATTAATCGGAATCACTCATACATACATACATTCAGATTCAGACGTGATTTTGTATTTTGAAATTCCTTTTCAGTTTATGAATTTTGCAACAGTTTCATCCTCCTAAAATAAATAAAACTGGCATTAGAGAAAACAACAAAATATAAAAATGATTTAAAATATGAAACTTTTTTGGGATTCGGCTTCCTGGAAACACGAATATATTTGTTGTTCGTCAACATGAAAAAAATACTTCAACACAAAGATTGCTACGATCCAACTATAAAAAATTATAGTGTATTTAAGAACCGTCAAATAGGGGTGATTCCAAAAGTTATGGCATGTCTAGCGTAAAAAGCTGGATAGACAGAAGTCAGATTTTGCTTACGACATTTTTCGTCGGATCGAGTCAATCTTAGAATGATTCAAAGTTTAAACAGCCTCACAGACTTTGTAGACTTAATAACGAATTAATCAATTGTTCAACATTTCGTTCCATGTTCCACAGCATAGAACTTTGTTGTTGTGTTTACCCCCACAAACCTAGAATTTTTTCTAATGGCAATTATTTCTGATAAAGTAGAACAGTTATAATTCTGGGGTGGATTAGAAAGTTTTACACTGTTTTTACCATGCTCAAAAAAGAATCGAATGGAAAATCTTAAATTAAGATCCTAGGTTTAAAAATTACCAAATATTTAAAATATATGTATTTGGAAAGATATTTTTTAATAATTCCTAAAAGAGGCGTTAGTACATCTATATTAGAGTGGTTCAAAAAATCGTTTTTGCTCCACACCGCTCATTCGATTCAAGATCAAATTCTGAGTATCCTCCCAAAATTTGAGCTCATTTGGATGAAAACTGAGACTGCACAAGCCCTTTAAAGTTTATATGGGAATTACTATGAGAAAAGCAACCAACTCATTCTATCGGTCATAGTGTTTGCCCATGTGCTCTTGGAGATTAGAACTACGTTGATACTGTGAGACACATCCATCAGCTACAACTTTGCCGAAGACCGTTTTCAAATCGGACGCCTCAGTAATTAGTTATTGATTTATATCCAGTCACAGATTCTTCAGCAGTGCTCATTTAATTTCTGAACAGGCAACATTGCTGCACCTGGCGCGAAAGATAGCACGCACAAATCATGGCTACTATGTTTTACTGCATACATCCAGTGATGCCTGCAGAGCAGCCCAATAATTATAGCCAAAGTTTTACAACTCATTCGAAAATCAAGATTCTATATTCATATGTCGAATTGTTACAATACATGTTTTTGAAAAATTGGGTAAACTTTCCCATAAGTTGTTTCCGATATAGAATTGAATTAATGTTCTTCTAAGAATGCCAATAATTTGTCTTTGGCATTCTAAAAACGAATTGAGGGAAGGGACCTAACGTTCATAGAATGCTGTAAATTCAAACCCCTGCATATTTCAGGAATATTGTATAAACTGCATGAAATCTGTATTCTATATGAACTGTTGATGGTATAAAAGTTTATGTTTTGCAATAATTGTCTTAGTTTCAAAATGGTTTGCGAGCATGGCAGTGGAAGGATAAGAGTTTTTAGCAAAGCAGAAAACCTACAAAATTATTTCTTGCTAATGTGACAGAGGGGGAGACCTTTTACGTATCAGTATGTTTGACACCCATTAATAATAAAGTTTTCAAGAAATTCCACGTAAGTGTTCATTTTGTCCTGATATATTTTTAACAGTCTTGTCTTCAACTCAAATTTCTATCTCGTTTTTCTGACAGTATAATTTGTTTCATCATGAATGAATGCAGCACGTCATACTTATTACGAACTTAAAAACCAGTCGAGAATAACTAAAAAATATTGCCATTCTTTTGTCTTAAAATAAACATTTTCGTTTGCTCACATCTCAGCAAAAATGATTTAGGATAAACAAGATATTTTGCTGATATTTTATACAAAATGCAGTTGCTGATCGCATGGATCTCAGTAAGAGAATGGGAAAAGCCAGGCTAAATTTAGTGTGACTTATGAAAATGCTACTCATTCCAGGACTCTCCTTGAATTTGTCAAGGTTTTTCTAAAAAGGAATTGGCACAGAAGCACCAGGAATCACGAATTAATTAAACATTTGCCTAGAATCAATGGAATACTTCAGATAAATAAACTTCAGCATAATGAACATGCACAGCCCTCACTCCGGAAGCAATGACGATGACAAAGACGCTTTTTACGCGCAGCTTAAACGCGAGTACGACAGCTGCTCACGTCGTCAAAATCATCATAAAAGATCTAAACGCTCAGGTTGGCCAGGAGGAGAAATTCAGACCGACGATTGGAAAGTTCAGCGCCCACCGGCTGGCGAACGAAAACAGCTTAGGACTGATAGATTTTGCCGCCTCCAAGAATATGGCCATCCGTAGCACCTACTTCCGGCACAGCCTTCCATACCGATACACCTGGAGATCACCACAGCAGACAGAATCGCAAATCGACCACGTTCTGATTGATGTACGGCACTTCTCCGACATTATCGACGTCAGGACCAATCGTGGCGCTAACATCAACTTTGACCACTATTTGGTGATGGTTAAATTGCGACAAAAACTCTCCGTCGCTAACAACGTACGGTACCGACGGCCGCCCCGGTATGACCTAGAGCGGCTCAAACAACCGGATGTCGCGCAGCACCTCGAGGCTGCATTACTGAAGAGGGTGATCTGGATTGAGCCACTCTTGAGGACTGCTGGAGAACAGTGATAGCAGCCATCAACAATACAGCTGAGAGCAACGTCGGGTACGTGGGACGGAGTCGACAGAACAATTGGTTCGACGAGGAACGTAGGCAGATTCTGGAGGAGAAGAATGCAGCGCGAGCGGTCATGCTGCAAAAAGGTACCCGGCAGAACGTGGAATGTTATAGACGGAAACGGAAAACGGCAGGCTCGCCTCTTTCAGGAGAAAAAACGCCGCCTGGAGGAGACGGAGTGCGAGGAGATGGAGCAGCTATGCCGGTCGCAAGAAACACGTAAGTTGTATCAGAAGATCAACGCATCCCGCAACGGCTTCGTGCCGCGAGCCGAGATGTGCAGGGATAAGCATGGGAGCATTTTGACGGACGAGCGTGAGGTGATCGAAAGGTGGAAGCAGCACTTCGACGAGCACCTTAATGGCGCTGAGAGCACTGGCAATGAAGGTTGGGACAATGGAAGAAATGCTTTCGTTAGTACTGCGGGCAAGGGAAACCTTTCAGCCCCACTTTGAGGGAGGTTAAGGATGCCATTCACCAGCTTAAGAACAATAAAGCTGCTGGTAAGGATGGCATCGGAGCTGAACTTATAAAGATGGGCCCGGAAAGGCTGGCCATTTGTCTGCACAGGCTGATAGGCACAATCTGGTAAACAGAACGGCTACCGAAGGAGTGAAAACCGGCTTCGTTGACGGCCGATCGGTCAGATCTTTACTGTACGGCAAATCCTCCAAAAATGTCGTGAATACCAGGTCCGACCGCATCCCCTTTTCATCGATTTTAAGACCATGTAGATCTATGGAAAATCATGAACAGCTTTCCCGGGAAGCTCACGAGACTGATAAGAGCGACGATGGAAGGTGTGCAAAATTGTGTGAAGGTTTCAGGCGAACATTCCAGTTCGTTTGGATTCCGCTGGGCACTACGACAAGGTGATGGACTTTCGTGCCTGTTGTTCAATATTGCGCTAGAAGGTGTTATGCGGAGTGCCGGGCTCAACACCCGGGGAACGATTTTTACGAGATCCGGACAATTTGTTTGCTTCGCGGATAATATGGACATTGTCGGCCGAACATTTGAAAAGGTGAGAGATTTGTACACTCGCCTGAAACGCGAGGCAGCGAAAGTTGGACTGGTGGTGAATGCAACCAAGACAAAGTACAAGCTAACTGGTGGGGTCGTGCGCGACAGGGCTCGCCTAGGTAGCAGTGTTACGATAGACGGGGATACATTCGAGGTGGTCGACGAGTTCGTCTACCTTGGATCTTTGCTGACGGCTGACAATAACGTTAGCCGTGAAATATGGAGGCGCATCATCAGTGGAAGTCGGGCCTGCTATGGCCTTCACAAGAAGCTGCGGTAAAAAAGATTCACACCCGCACCAAATGTACCATGTACAAAACGCTCATAAGGCCGGTAGTCCTCTACGGGCATGAATCGTGGACGATGCTTGAGGAGGACTTGCAAGCACTTGGAGTCTTCGAACGTCGGGTGCTTAGGACGATCTATGGCGGTGTGCAAGAAAACGGTTTGTGGCGGCGAAGGATGGACCACGAGCTCGCCCAACTCTACGGTGAACCCAGCATCCAGAAGGTGGCCAAAGCTGGAAGGATACGATGGGCAGGTCATGTTGCAAGAATGCCGGACAGCAACCCTGCAAAGATGGTGTTAGCGTCGGATCCGGTTGGTACAAGAAGGCGTGGAGCGCAGCGAGCTAGGTGGGCGGATCAAGTGCGTATCGATTTGGCGAGCGTAGGGCAGAACCGAGGATGGAGAGATGCGGCCTCGAACCGAGTTTTGTGGCGTGAAATTGTTGATTTAGTGTAATCTGTTTAAATATTAACTAAATAAATGAAATGTACTAGAAGAATTTTTCGACAAATCCTTGCGAGAATTCCTTGAATAATCTCTGAAAGAAATCTCAGATTGAAATGTAAAGGAATCCAGTAAGTTTATCTGAAGGAATTTGAAGAGAGCTTGCTATACACTGATTAAGGGGCAAAGATCTTCTAGAAGAGTTTCTGTTTTTTTTTCAAATATAGGAATCGTAAAAATGTCAATAATTAAAAATTGTCTTCCATATGTCTTCTCAAATTTTGAAATGTCTTCCAAAAATCTTCCGTCTCCCAAAAGAAGACATGTTTTCCAACCTGACATCCTTGCTGTCATCTCTTGTGGAGAGACGATTACCAAAATGTACATGCCTTTCTTTTGGTTCTTACGATCAACGATGCCGAATGATAAATTATGATTAATGACCATATTTTCATCAGAATCTACTTTTTGCCGGAATCCCGTCGGTCGAGGAATTTTGCAGTTCAGAAACAATTATATGCCATACTACTCTGTTTGCAGCCTTTCTACATTTTTAGCTGCGGTCCATATTAGCCATAATAACAACATATTAGCCAAGTTGTTGTCTGGTATCCTTACAACATGCCCCGTCCAACGTACCCTTCCAGGTTTTGCTACTTTCAGTATGCTAGGTTCACCGTAAAGTTCAGCGAGCTCGTAGTTCATTCCTTACCACTATTCTTCTGCACACATTTGAGTATAGACATGCAGAAATGGTTCATCGGTAAGGAAAGCTTTCAGTTCACAACTGTGTAAGTTGAAACACTAAGCTGGGAACCAAACTCTGTTCCTCTCAGAAAATAACGCCGAAAAGAAGAAGCATAATATCTTCATAAGTTCTTCAAGATACATTTTTTTAAGTAATCGGCATCACGCCGCTAACAAGTGTCGGCGGTGGCGTACATCGGCGTGGAGAAAATTAAATATATGTTTTTGTAAATCTGACTGAGACATTCTTTGTTCCTTGAATGTTGTAAGGAGGCTACAATCGAAAAGCAGTCAGAATCCATTTGGCACTAAAAACATTATCTTGGTATTTGAATTGAAATAAAACACTGGAAAAAACACGTAGGAAAACTTTAGAAATATTTTCGGAATTATTTAAGGAACCCGTGCGGGTATCCTGGGAGCAATTCATGATACATTTTTTGGGAATCTCTTGAAAAGTTCCATCAATAATCCCTGAACAAAATAAATGTGAAAACATTTAACGGAATCTTTGCAAAAGTCGTGGAAGGACCAGAAGATATCCTAATTGGAATAATTGCAGGAATTGTTCCAGGAATCTGTGGAGAATTGGATGGAGAAAGTTTTCAAAGTATAGCTCGAAGAATGTTTGTGATACCATCTTAAATCCTGTAAGAATCCATTCAAGAATGTTCGAAGAATTAGTAATGAAATTAAAGAATAACTTAGAAAAACTCTAGCAGGAATATAGGGAATGTCCATTAATTAGGTAAGGATTTATGGAAGTAGATAGGGTATGAGATTTCTGACGCGTCATACAAATCATTCTTAAGTTAAACACAAGAGTCTTACCATGAGGTGAGGGAGATCAAAAAATAACTCCCAAAATTGTCTAACATAATAATTAGTTAATAGAGGGGGCGGACCTGGTGTAGTAGTTAGAACACACACCTCTCACGCCGAGGACCTGGGATCGAATCCCATCCCCGAGATAGTCACTAAGAATTTCAGTGACGACTTCCTTCGGAAGGGAAGTAAAGCCGTGATCTCGTTAATAAAGATAGAAAAAAAAATTAATTAATAGTCAGCCCTATTCGAAAAAATCTTCTCAAAACTCTGGAAACCTCTTTAAAAACTGTCCCTAAATAAATGTTAGAGCACATTACTTATGAGCTTTACTTTGAGCAGTATGGAAAAGTCATACCATTGAGTAATTCGTCGAAGCGTTAACCCGTATAGGCCTGAGTGAAATCAAAAATACTGAAACCCTCACCGCTCTGCGAATTCTTGACGGACTCTAATGATTTTTTGTCAGTTCACTGGCCCACATATCTAGTTTCTAGAAGTGGTTAGAGGAACTCGAAAATATTCCTGTGGCCGGAGTTATTCCGGTGGGTTACTGGGTCAAGTCGGGTAAAAAAAGAGCTATTGTTCGGACCAGGCCATGTTACCTGTATTTATTTGCAATGACAATCATTTTAATTTGCGTAAAAAAACAAGATCTAATATTCAACATTATAAATGAAGAGTTTTGCACCGTTTAAAATATAACGGACGTGGTCATTCGGACGTAATGCCCGGAAAACCGGCTATAGATTTGTTGGATACTGAACCGTTTATTCTCGAAAAGTAGAAATCAAACATAATTGTGTACTAAAATGCGTTCCCATAAGCTTGGCACAGATGTTCAGAAACAAATTGGCCACTTTATCGTAAGTTTGAGGCGTCCCGGGACCCAAAAATGGCCATTTGTAGGATTCATCAAATGCGAAACTCATAGATATCCAATTCAATAGTTTCTCAAAAGGTTTACACTGATACAATTTTCTTAAAATTCCGCCATGTAGTGGCTACATTATAGCCGATTCTGGAAATTATCTGTGACTTGAAATTTGCCTACCATCAGGGGCACATACGCACAGTACACTTCTCACCCGACCTGACCCAGTGATCCACCGGAATATTTCCGGCCACAGGAATATTTCCGGGGTCTTCTGTCCACTTCTAGAAACTAGATAAGTGTGCCAGTATACAGTAATGTCCCGATTTTGTCAGCCCAATGTTGCATTTAGGGTTGACAAAATTGGAAAAAAAACCTAAAATCGGGAAAAAAATCGACTACTTATATTTTTATTCTCGCCTATAGACTTTGTTTAATGTTTTTGTTATTGTTTACAGCGTTTTATTATATTTTTGTATGAACCATAATAATAAACAAGATCCCTAACGTAACTGCGTTCTGTATGTGACAACGGCGATACAAAGTTAATTCATACTTTAAATGATCGTATAGACGTGACCAATGTCATACCTGACTTTTTACATTATGGTTGTACCTAATATTTCCACATTAAAACAATGTATTTTTTGAAGGCTGACAAAATTGGGTCAAAAGGATGCTAAAATTGGGGGTAGACAAAATCGGGTATAAAAAGGTGCTTAAATCGGGGGTAGACTAAATCGGGGGCTGACAAAATCGGGTCATTACTGTATTGACAAAAAATCATATGAATCCATAAAGAATTCACTGAGTTTTAGAATTTTTTGGGTTTTAGAATTTTTACTTTCACTCAGGCGTATACGGGTAAAAGGAGAGAATTTCGAAAGAATTCCTCGAGAAAAGCATAGAACAATCTCTGGATAAATTCCTGGAGTAATGGAAAAATAATGAAAAGCATTACTTGAGAAGTCCTTGCAGTGATTTTTGAATGAATCTTTGGCGAACTACTAAAAAGAGATGCAGGTCAGATTCCTCAAGAAATGAATCCTTGCAGGGTTATCATTTTTGATCAATTTAGCATTTGATAGTATAATTGCTGTTTTTTCAGTAGCATTTAGAAGCTCTAAGAATTTCTGAAAAAAAATCAGGGATCCTAGAAACAAATCAGAGAATTATAGCAAACATCATGAAATCATAGCAAACGTCATGAAAAAAATCTTAGCAAACTTCGTGATTATCAAACGAAAAAATTCTCGGAAATGTCCTTTAGGGAATTCTCCGAGAAATATCTAGACAAATTCATTGAAAAATTCTGGGAAAACACTCGAGGGTTTTTCTTTTGAAATGTTGCTCCAACTGACGGATTCCATTTAAAAAAGTCTGGGAAAATACATGAACATTCTTGAAAAATTTCCTGCATAACTCTCATTGAGCATATCTGTAAAATGTGAAAGATTTGTTTCCACATAAAATGATTAAAGAAAATTGTAGTAAAATGGTCAGTAGTGTAGTCAGCTTAACTGATTATGTGTGTCACCTCAGGGGCCCAGCCGTAGTGGTAAACGCGCAGCTATTCAGCAAGACCAAGCTGAGGGTCGTGGGTTCGAATCCCGCTGGTCGAGGATCTTTTCGTAAAGGAAATTTGCTCGATTCCCACGGCATAGAGTATCTTCGTACCTGCCACACGATATACACATGCAAAAATGGTCATTAGCATAGTAAGCTCTCAGTTAATAACTGTGGAAATGCTCATTAGAACACTATGCTGAGAAGCAGGCTCTGTCCTAGTGGGGACGAAACGCCAGAAAGAAGAAGAAGAAGTGTGCCACCTCAATGCTTCCGAAACATGACACATGCACTGGCCGTAAGTTTCGTCAGGATTATTTTTCAACGACAGGGTTGCAAAGATCGTGTTTTTATACATTGAATGAGATTTCTTTGATGTTTGAAGCTCTGCCCAAGAAAACATTCTGATCACTACGATTCATGAAGCGTTGATGATATCAAATATCTGGATTTACATGCATTTCAATCATTATATAAACTTGAAAATCGAATAATATTTTAAACAAATTCAAGTCCTAAAAACCAATACACTTTCGATAATATTTCTGAGGTCTCCTCAAGAAATGTCTATCCTTGAAGACTAGATTTTTAAGGTCTTTAAAGCTGAATGTTGAAATAACCGTGAAGAAGCGAAGAAGTTTTTGGACGTAAAATGAAATATTGAAGCCCTTAGCCTGCCGATGATTTCTCTTTAGACACAAGATGGTTGCAAGCAGTGTTGTTCAGACTCATTTCCCCGAAAATAACATTTTCCGAACTACGAAGCCACGAACTACTAGAACCATGTTCTATCCTCCTAAGATAGAAAAGTAGATGGTTAAGCTTGAGCACTGCACACAAAATCGATCAATTTTGATCCCAGAGAGCCACAATTCAAGTTTCGGTGAAATGAAATGAGTGAGTGAGTGAGTGCGAATCATTTCACCGAAACTTGAATTGCGGCCCACCGAGATCGAAACTGTCGGATCCCATGTGCAACACTCAAGCCCAACCACCTCCCCCTCCATCTCAGGAATACAACGCCCAGTTATAACAGTTCATGGCTTCACAATTCGAATTTCGGGGAAATGAGTCTGGTCAACACTGGTTGCAAGATTTGAGGAAACTTGGAAGCATGAGCATGAGCATGACTGACCGCCCGCAGTTGCTACTCCGTTATTGCAAATACAGATGAACTTACACAGGGAACCAAAAGACGCTACTCAGGATCAGTAGCATCCTCAATGTGAAGTACTGGAGCTCTTATTATTATAACAAACAATAACGGTGCCGGCTGCGTTCGAATGCAGGTCAATTTGGGGATGAGAGGGAAATGTTGATGTGCAACTCGCTATATGGAAGCCAAGGAGTCCTCTGCACTTCCACAAGAAGACACTGGGATTTTTGATATAGGAAAGGTTTGGGTAAAGGATTCGTTTAGGTAAATGATAAATATATAATTCGAAAGGAATGCGCCTAATCGGATTCGCGATTGGGTTTTGTTCTACTTCGTCGTAAGCGCTATCATTCGTCGTATCAAACTTTAAATGTTCCACTACGGCGGATATTCAAGCTTACCTGCAACATAGATTCATTATCCAAGTGTAATTTTGTGAAAGCTGTTATAATTCGTACAATTGTACATCAAAATGCAATAAAACTACTGAATTTCGGTAAATAACTTCAGTTCAATTATCCACTTTTCACTTTTTCGCCGAAATCGCATGGACGAAGGAGATTTGAGAGAAATGCTTAGCGATCGACTGAGCCACACCACTATCCAACACAAGTTTCTTCCCGCCACCGTGGGTGACTTACTTCGCCGGGCACTTATTTTCACTATGGAAAACCTTCGTACTTCTTCACTGAAGTATTTCATTCCAATCACATGCCCTACAACTTCAATAAATCACCAAATTTTACGAAATTTCCTCAACCGCCGCGTACAATTGAGAATGTAAACAAAGTTCAATCCGTCGTACTGAGAAAAAAAAAAGCTTGTGCGCATCAATGTGTGCGCGACGCTCGACGTAAAAATAAGGTTCCTTTGATTGTGTTGTTTTCGCTGTACTGTGAGCAAATGCCATTATTGTACGGTCAAAAGGAATTATGTTCATATGTTTGGGCTAAATTTTGATGACGAACAATTAATTTTAAAGGAAATTATTATATTCCATCATGCTGAAGGAATGGAGGGAGATGCCCGTAGATCTATATATTCTAGTAGAACATTATATTATAGCGTTGATATGTTGTGTTTAACCACTTAATACATCACAGTGAGCCGTAAGTTGTGAGATGAATCTGGAAACTGATTGCGACGGAGTTGAAAACGATACGACGGGTTGAGAATACGGTAAGATGCATTTTCTTTGCATTATTTCCAAAAAGAGATCAAGATTTATCAAAATGTTATTGTACAATGCTAAAGCCGTTTTGAGAAAGAATTGTTTGGCATCGTTTTGTATCAGCATCATCCACTGCAATACTGGTAAAATTACAGTTCTCACTGATTAATGCTTACTACGATGGATACTAGCACATCACCCTATTACTCGATAAGAGCATTGAACGCCAAAAAAGTTTTTGTCGATCGCCCCCACGGGAGCAAACGACAAAATCAAAGGATCAACCACTCCGATTTTAGAAAACATGAAATCTTAGACCAAAAAACGAGCTGTTTTTAAGCTGATAAATATGGACAATGTCTCATTACTTCCTAATAGTTATTCGATTGATGAACACTTAGAAAAGAAGGAAAATTGCCCGTGATTTTAATAATCACGCAATAATGAAAAATTGCTGTAGACGTCATTTATATTACGACTGAATGACACATGATGTACATGATAAAAGGACACAAAAATGTATTCTTGAAGATATCTTCCTCTTCTTTTATCTCTGAACCAGAGCCAACTTAGTGTGCTAATGAGCCCTTCCACAGCTATTAACTGAGAGTTTTCTTTGCCAAAGTTATAATACCATTTTCGCAGGCACTATGATTCTTTATGCCCTGGGAAGTCAAGGATATTTCCATTATGAAATGATCCTAGACAGACCGGGAATCGAACCCAGACACCTACAGCATGGCTTTGCTTTGTAGCCGTGAACTCTCGGCTAAGGATGGCTCCAGAACCATCCATATCCCTATGAAAAATCACATATTTGATTTCAACTCCACTTAACCCGTTCAACCATACATCACTCAATCAACTGCCATTCGAAAGAATGTCCAAAATGTCTTTTTCCTGCTTCCAAATTCCAACATCAAACCATCAAAGCACAAACAGAGTATAAGTGGAATGTAACGACTACAACCGAATTGCCGAATCACCATTTCCACTTCCGTTCGAATTCGTCATCCGTCGTAAATCCAAGGCTCGTTACACACATTCCGCATTTATCCCGAAGACACACAGTCAAAGTCAGAGAGCCACATCACCACCGGCGGTGTGTTTGTGCATCGAGAGGCACAAAAAGTGTGCGACACGGTTTCCAATGTTATTTCGGTGCGTAGCTTCCGTTCTGTCTTCGGATTCCATCTCTAATCGCTCCAGATCGACAAAAAGCGCTCCTCTGTTGTTCAGCGACAGTGACTCTCCAGCCCATTGCTGAAGGTACTTAGTCTGGCGGCTTCAAACGCAGTGACAAGCCATTTACTTCACCCAATGTTCATTTCAATTTCAAATGACAGTTAGCTATACGTGTCGAACTGCGGTGCTTGGAAGTCGACTAGTACGAGAACATCTACGGTAAAAGACGACACTCGGTTGTGGATTATTGGCGAGGAGGGGAAGCCCCCCGAACAAATACCGAGAAGCGGCCAAGAGACAGGGAGTGAAGTACCGTAAAATGGGGTATCACTGTTGCGGTCGGGGTTATCTATCGGAGGTCTTTGTAGGAAAATTCAGACGAGAATAAGCAGTATTTTTAAATGATTAGAGTAGCGTAAGATAGAATGGCAATTTGTACTCACAATTGGTCTTGTACTTAGTAATTTACAAAAAAAATAAGTTTATACTAGGGTAATTAATCTTTCAAACTGTAATTCGTTTATGTCAAATTAGTATTTTGATTAGTATTTTAGTACAGTTATTCAATAAAGAATTTTTACTTGACTTTTTAGTCCCCTCGTGACGTACGAAAACTGGATGGACAACTTTGCGTAGGAACAGAGGGGCGACTAATAACCATTGGCGTAGGAAAAGGGGGAGGGGGCTGGCTCCCTTCCGGTATTACTAGAAGCTTTCTGGAAAAATTCTAGAAAACCAAAACACAAGGAAGGAGAGATTTCAAGGATAATTTTTATAGAAGAGTTTTACGGAACTTCTTGAGAAATTTATTTTATTTGTGAATTCATTATAGAGGTTTTTAGTATCCTGTAATTTACCTGTAGAGAAAATATTATACATTATCTTCCATTGTACCATTGTTCATCTACTGTTCTACCTGTTTCAACATTTTGTTATTTCTCCTTCCTTCGCACGACGCTTTTAGAAATTTCGTGCAAACATTTTTTCATACTTTTCATACTCCAACATTTTGAAGAATCTAAAAAAGAGATAAATTACACAGTGCAACGAAAATGACATTTTTGCGTGTCTCAAGGATCAAATTATGTGTCTCTAGTAGATTTGGGGTTGCTGTAGCTGATACCGTTCTCAGAAATGTTCCAGCACTTCACAATTTTCAGCTAAAGGTTTCCAAAGTAGTATAAAACACTGTTTTCATTTATGTTTTCATGGCATTTAAATTATGATTCACCAAACCTTTTCTTGATCTATTTCACTAAGCATGCAATATATGGCATTAACTTTCATTTCAGATGTAATTTGGTTGAACTTGCACAATCGATTTCCAACATGCTTGCTGTTTTCATACAAAATTTTTCGTTTCTCTTATATGGCAAAATACAATATTTTGCGAAACCATCAACAACTAACTTTTGAACATCGAAAGTATTATGAATATTGTTAAAAATAATTGTTACATGCATGAAATTTGAATTATGTAGCAAAATAAGCGAATAAATTACCATACAAGCTGGCAAACTGGTTCCGGGTCATTTAGCCGAATGCCATTTGGCCGAATGCCATTTGGCGGAAATTGAAAACAAAAGTGAACTACAGAACTTATTCAGCTTGTTTATAAAGAAGTATGAATCATCATTGATATACAATCATAAGCTTTTTAGTGTTAGTTAGCTGAAAGAAGAACATCCTAAATGTAAGCTATTGTTCACTTAGCTTGCTAGCGGCAATAGCCACCAGCTAATGATTTGGAATCGCGTTTGTAGTAGCTTTTGACAGTAACTAAAACGGTTTAAGACTTATTTGTCCTTCTGTTGGATCGGGTTGCTTCGATCCCTCGAATCGTACTAAATAATATATGTCATAGTTCTAACATCAACAAGTCTTGGCTTCTTTTTATCACAACGGAGAAACAGTTTGCTTCTTTGGCGTTAGTGTTCACCGGGTCGTTTATTGCTATACGCAAGCAACGGTGCAATCTTCAGTTCACATGTTGTAATCTTAATCTTGGAGGAGAATAACATCTGACCTAAGTTAATCCTTGAGCTAAAAAATATGTTTTGAATAAAACGTATTATAAGCTTTAATTCCAATAACTATGAAAAATATTTTTCTCTTGAAAGAACAGCCTAAGATCAAAAGAAGGAAAAATCTCTTATGAAAATTTAAGCAAGTGTAATGCATACAATCATTTCATTAGTACAACTACCAAGAACTGCCGATGACTTAAAGAAGGAAAAATTCCCAATTAAAATATGAGCTACTAGTAATGCAACCAGTATAACTCGAAAGAATAGCCTATGTTTTAAAGAAGGTAGAATTTCTAATGAAATCAATAAAAACACTTAACACCTTATTACACCGTTGGTAATCCAGTGGCGAATCAATCATCACCTCAGAGTCTTGACGCGATGTGTGGAACTCACAACTTCGTCCTGAATTAAAGGGTCGATGTTATCAGCTGGAGCTCTTATATAGTGACAAACATGATGTCCCGTCACATCATAAAAATCAACAAATCATAAGCTTATCAGTTATTGGGCCACACTTATGAATCCTACACATGATTTTTTTTTGTTCATGATTCGGTCAAATGACCCTTTCAGCCATATGGCATTCGGCCAAATGGCCGGTCACCGGCAATCTTGCATGCAAGTTGGCTAAAATAGTCAAATTTTGCATTTTCAACAGTCAATATCTCAAAAATTAGACGTGCTATGATATTTTTGAAAACGCCAATGGATTCATTTTGGTTCCTAAAATATACCGGCAATATTTTCACGTTAATCTTTTACAGTACTACAAAATAATTAATAATAGAACCTTCAAAGTTTGTTTGGAATTTCTAAAGGTAGCAAGAATGGGTTCTACATCAACATGTTCACTATATTATCATGAAACATCGAAGTACATACAGAATATTATCCAAAAATTGAGCTACGAATAATTTCAGTAAATATTCCATCCGTTTTAACACCAAACACTTTCTATTATAAAAGACGAAGAAAACATAACAAGAAAGTTCGTAATAAATCCATCAAGAACCCCTTAAGCTCTTCTGTGAGATACATTGTTAACACATTTTAGAAATTCAAAAAAGTTCGTTCAAACTTATTTATTTGTAAATGCTTCTTTAGAAATCTGATATAGAGTGATTCGTAGAGGAATTTGTAGAGCCATCCCTTAAAATGTTGAGATAGTCCGTGAAGAGTTTTTGAACAAAACATTGGAGAGTGGATAAATTTTTGAATGTTATGTATGGAGGAAATCTGCGATTACCATCCGGAAAAAAATTGAGTTATTTTTAAAACCAGAAATTTTTTGAGAAGTTTAAGAATAAATCGCAAAATCTTAGTAAATATGATGAAAAATTTCTTAAAAAAATTCCCAAAATAATCGTGGGTGCGATTTCAAAAAAAAATCTCTGGAACTTACTTAGATGGAGTTAATTAGATTTTTGAATTCTCTAATTATTCCCTGAACAAATTACTAGGGAAATCTGTGAGTATGTTTGCGGAAAAGTTTTTGAACTTTATAATAATGTTAGAATTGTTTTAACATAAAAGGCATTTTTGACAAAAAAGACGAATGCGGGATGTTGCTCTCTGATTCTGGAGAAATAAAAAAAATATATCCGTGAAAAAAAATCAGATACATCTGCAGGTGGAGAATTCATGAATAACATTTTCACAATTGGATTCTTTTTATTTGCTCATTGAACTCTTGTGGAATATTTCGAGGAATTCCTGCAGGAAGTCTGGATTATTTTTGCTGCGATTTTTTCGAACAATCAAATAGTGAAACTTCAGGAAGAACTTCAAATCAAAGTTGCAGAAACTGCTGGCAAACACTCTGAAGAATTCGTGGAATGGATCATTGCTTGGTGATCTATCTTAAAGACATTTATGGTGAGACTCGTATAATCTTTTGTGCTATTTTTGAAGAAATTCTCAGTAGTTTCTGAAAATCCTAAACAAACGATTGATGAACAACTGGAGGTTACTTTAAACTAACAATTTTAATTTGTATGTAATAAGTACGTTTAATAAATGTTTTATGCATTCTTTTGCGGAATTCTGCAAGAGATTTTTTAAGAAATTCAATAAAGTTTTTCGAGGAACTTTTTGGTGAAATTCTGGGAATGATTTTTCGTGGGAATCCCAGGGTGAACTCGGTGAAAGCGGGTTTATCTGAGAAAGCACTGAAAAGTACAAAAATAATTCATGAAGAAATTCCCGTAAAAAATATTAGAGGAATCTCTTGAAAGCATATGGTTGAATACCTGAAAAGTTTGTGTAAGAATAACAAAAGACATTCCTGCTGATTTTTTTTTTGCTAGAAATCTTGAAGAATTTTTTAAAAGAGACGAACCAGCCAAAGGCTGAATGTCTCGTTAATTAAGACAATTCATTCATTCATTCATTTGAAGATTTTTTTACAGGATTACAATTACAAATGAATCTTTTCCGTAGCGGAAATTGAAATTTACAAATATCACTGATGAGCCGCGAAATGAGACAAAATAACAAATAAATAAAATAAATATAAATTTGTTAAAACTACGAAATTAGTGAAAATCTTGATTTGTGACCGATATTACTTCTGTAAAAGAAGTATTTATTTAAGAAGTTATTGGACGAACTAGGCACTAGGACGAACATATTTTGTTCTGATATAGTTGCAAACAACGAAGTCTTGACGAAACAAACGGTTCTTCAAAATACAAAAATCTCCTAGAGTTCAGAATTGCGAGATATTCTGCTACTAAGGAATAATGAATAAATCTCCATTTACTCACGTAGGATTATATGCAAAAAAACTTCTAGTAATTTTTGGAAAACTTTAACATGCGCACAGTTCAGCCTGTTTAAGGACCATATAAATCAATATTTTGCAATGAAAATACATATATTATATTGAAATAATAATAATATTAAATTTCTTACAAGCAGCATCCAAAAAGCCACGTTTAACGAACAGATTCAATTTACGAACCCTCGATTTAGTTCGTAAATTGAGGTTAAATTCCCATATACTCATAATAGTATTTGTTATGCTTATTTCAACTCAAATAGTAGTTTGCGTTATAAGATGCAGAATGATGATTTTTACAGCATGAGTCGTAAATTAATCCAGCCTTGCCGAGTTGGATAATTTCGACGAGCGCTGAAGAAATTCAGTTCTGCAACGAGTTACTTACACTCCAACCTTCTTACGATCGTTCGTTTTACGACGGTTCATTAACGACCAAAATTCAGTTTGAAGACAATTTTTATAAACTACCAATATCTTAGAAAGTAATCAAAAGAGAGGCTCATGATGTTCGGCAAAATTATTCAGTAGATTATAGGTTAACTAAACCTATAAAATGCGGAATTCTGCCATCAGGCAGCGCTAGTGGGCATCGAAATTTGTTTTTTCTGATATATCTGGATCCTGACCACTTATAAAGATGGTGGACTCAAGGCCTAAAAGCCCAGAGGTTTGAAATGCAGCCATCAGGCAGCGCTAGTGAGCATGAAATTTTTGTTTTGTGAATCCTTACATAACAGCAAATCAAAAGTTTCATGCTCACTAGTTCCACTTGGTGGCAAAATCTCAAATCTCTTAGTTGGAATAATGATCGCGTTTGAGCTACTGAACAACTTCACCGAAGACTTCATCTTTCAAAGTGGTCAGGGTCCTGAGATATCAGCAAAACAAAACTTTCATGCACACTGGCACTACGAGGTGGCGGAATACCAGTTGAGCAGTGTTGCCAGCTACGACAAAGTTTCGAACTTTTTATGAAAAACTGGATTACAGTTGAAGTGTGTTCGTATGTTGCTAAGCATTTTATTTTTCGACTGCCGATTGTATGAAGAAATAGGCGTATTCATAATGAATCTTTAGACAATCTTTCAACTACAATCTATAACTTAGATAGCATTAGGGTGCTGGTGCCATTAGTGGATTATGTAAGCAGTAAAAAATCATAACTCAATAAGAAATAGCCTTAGCAGAGATCTTTTGGCTTCAACAGAAATATTTCAGCCTCTACTAGGTTTATTGAAAAAAAAAAATTGAAATAACGATAAAATTATTTTTTGAACATGAAATCGCCACTATTGGTACACGTGTTCCAGTAGTTGCGCATGTGCTCCAGAAGTAGACGTTCGGTAATGATATAAGGAATTTTAAACAAAGTGGATGATTTTTACATAGGTTCAACATTTTTCTCTTGTAGCAGCAAATGAAGCGTGAAGATCATCTCTGGAACATTTCTTCATTTTTTTATACCTATTTAAAAAACTGCTTCCATCAGATGATCCACTACTGGAACACGACGGCAACTACTGGTGCAAGGAAGCAACTTTTTTGCGAAAACTCGATTATTTATATGACTTTTTGATAAATTTAAGAGCCGAAATTTGGCAAATCGACTCAACTAGAAGCGCTCTGTCCACCAAAATTAGTGCATGTCGTTTTTATCGAAAAATATACGTTTAATTCCATAGTCCAATCTACTGGTACAGCAAAAACATTGGTACCGGCACCCTACTTGTTTTAAAAATATTAAATAAAAAATTTAAAAAAGAATGCATAAATGATCAGAACTTCTTCCAATTAAACTATTAAAGTTACTCCGTTTTACGGTACCTACAGTAGCATCCGGAAGATGATAATTGGGGAGTAGGCGCAGATGGGGTGAGCTAAAGTCATACTGAGTGCATGCAGCGGTACGATAATGTTATGGTTTGGTGCGGTTTTATGGTTCGAGGAAATCATCAACAATTGGAGCAAAGCAGCAAGCCAGCAAGTGCCGCACTAACTAACGGTGATTGTTTTTATGAGGTATGAGTTTAAGATTGTTTCGATTCAAGAATTGAGATATAGATTCCCAAATAGTTTATAGCTTGTCCTCGGTCCGGTGGTGATTTTATTCGTGCTGCGCTGTAATGTGACGAGATAACGTTATCAGCTTTAGAAATAGAAACTGAAATATTTCTGGTTTGCTAACTTCGTTTAATGTTGTAAGGATTGGAAAACGATTATGTTACTTGTTCTAAAAATATTGTTGGAAAAAATAATGTATTTTGAGTTTATATGGAATCCCAACTACGAAATTATATCGAAATTATATCATCAATATATCATATTGAGCCATAAATATCTTCTTCTTCTTCTTGGCATTACAACCTCACTGGAATAAAGTCTGCTTCTCAGCTTAGTGTTCAATGAGCACTTCCACAGATATTAACTGAGAGATTTCTTTGCCGAGTTTGCTATTTTTGCATTCGTATGTCATGTGAAAGGTACGATTATACCCTATACCCAAGAAAATCAAAGAAAATTTCCGATGTGAAAATTTCCTGGACCGACCGGGAATTGAACTCACCCCTTCAGCGTGGGTTTGCTTTGTAACCGTGAACTCTATCCACTCGCTATAAAACCCGAGATGGCGAGTACTTGTAAAATGACTAATACCGGTACATCTACACAATAACAGTTTACAGTACAATAAGAATTTAATTTGGAAATTTAAAAAATCAATTCTAATAAGCAGATAAACAACACTTTGATTCTGAGCTTCGGCTGTTCGAATTTCGCAAAAAAAGAAGTATCAAATGTCATAAATCAGCCAAAAATTCTCGAAAACACACCAAATGTGTGGTTTAATGTTGGAGATAAAATTTAAAGCGACATGCCTCAAGGCATGTGTGTGTGTAGACGCAGCCGGTATGCTTATGCTACACTGTTGCTCCCACCGACTGGTCTCACCGTCCCTAGTCAGTCAGCAAACCACTGATCCGGTAATAAAGCAAAACAAAACATTAGCAAGACCATGTTTACATCTTAGCTTCTCGTTGACCTGTTTATTTTTTCTCTCGGCTCATTCGCAGCATTTTCGTTCTCTGGCAAGACGCCAAAATTTAGAGGATAGGAACAACAGAATTATAACAGATTTTACTACTCACTAAGAATTTGTATTATAATTGAGTATGAGAACAAAAAAATGAACAAAATTAACTTAATATTTAACAACATTGAAACGAAGCATATTATAATGGACACATAAATATGACAATAGAAGATTACCGCGATTATTGTCAAAAATTATTAATTATTTTAGTCGACCTTTATTATAATGTTTATACATTGAATATTCTATGTATCTCATTAAAACCTTACCAGAAAGGGAGCTTCAGAATCATTTTCAACATTTAATTTTCAATTCTCTCCAGAGCTTTTTTATCAGTATTACAACAGCTAGTCCGTATTGGTACAGCATACAACATGGCTGCCTGAAAATTAGTTTGAAGATCAAAAGCTAGTTCTTACGACAAAATCTCGCTTTTCTGTTGATTAGTCGTTACAGACATTTGGCTTGAATGCCTTCATTGTGATTTATGAAAGTTAAACTTTTACCTAGCATGAGCCCTAGATACTTAACTTCATCTGACCAATTTATCGTGACAACATGTCTACTTGAAGGTTTCAAATAAAGAGCTTTTGGTTTATGAGGGAATATTATTAGTTGAGTTTTGCAAGCATTAGGAGAAATCTTCCAATTTTTGCAAGTATGAAGAAAAAATATCCAAACTTTTTTGAAATCTACTACAGATGACACGCAGACTTCGACCTTCGGCGGAGAGGCCTGTGTCATCTGCAAACAAAGATTTTTGACATCCCTGAGGTAACTCAGGTAAGTCAGATGTGAAAATATTGTATAATATTGGTCCCAAAATGCAGCCTTGAGAAACACCAGCTCTTACAGGAAGTCTTTCAGATCTGGAGTTCTGATAATTAACCTGAAGTGTACGATTTGACAGATAACTTGGGATTATTCTAAATACATTGTTGGAAAATTAATGTTCTATTGATGCAACAATTAAGCCGTCATGTCAAACACTGTTGAATGCTTTTTCTATGTCTAGAAGAGCAAGACCAGAAGAATAGCGTTTAGATTTGTTGGAACGAATCAAATTTGTTGCACGTAAAAGTTGATGAGCGGTCGAATAACCATGTCGTAATCCGAACTGTTCACTGGCAAAAAATAAATTTTGACCCAGACAACCAAAATGTACGTATAACGAAATCACCTGGAGGCTCTATATATGCAAAATTTCACTTATAAGATGTTGCGAAACGGCCTTCTACGTACAAAAGTGGAGGCGATATGCGTGCATATATTATGTGATGAATAATAACATACAATGCGAGTGTATAAATATTCTACCGAACTAACCTGCAATATTATGCGACTTAACTTATGATAACAAATGATGATTTGACAGCTGCTACGGATTGATCCGATTTACTTTGTACGTGTGTACGGGACGAAGCAAAATGTACAAATGAACTCAGAAAAGAAGTGTTTTATGCGAGGAAACTCATCAATCTGACGAGTTTATCCACGGTGTTTAGCGAGTTTGATGTAATTAGTATGGATAAACGAGTTGTAACGTGAACTTTCATGCGATTTCTGGTTGTCTGGGGAGATTGTCTATAGTACAGAAATAAGTATTTTCCGACATTACCTACGGCTAATGGCTTCCAACCTATTGCTCTAACGATGCACAAATGATATACAATTTGCATCTCATGTCAATTCATCACAAACATCGCAAAAAGAAACCCAGCCAACAAATTTGTTCACACAGCAGAGTTTCAACTCAGTAATGTGAACGCTTATTCGGAAATAATAGATTGTTTAAAATGCATAGATTCCCTCTATGTGTACAAATCTGGAGGCCATATACGTACATTCAAGAAAATTCAGTGTGGTAAATACAACTTCAGACGAGTGCGTTTGATGCTTTGTATAACTTCGCATATGATAGTCTTTTGCATTTTATGCAACTTTGTTTTAACAAACAAACAAAACATAAAAAAGGTAAAACATGCAGGTGTAAGCCTCCATGCAATGATCTTTACATCGCTAATCATATAAGCTACCACTGTGCCGTTGAGTCATTATTGAATGACATTGAAATTTTTCAAATATAAATCCAACAATATAGTTCATCTGCAGTTATCCCTGTCCATACTACGAGCTATGCGCGAGAGAATTAGTCATAAGCATATTTCATAATTACATCAATCATCTTCAAGTATTACACAGTTGAAACATGTTATGAAGCAAATGATTTGTTCTACTTTTGATAATGACACATTAGCAATTATAATTACTACTCAGCCAAACATTTTTTCACACGACGGAGACTCAATAAAATGCTCATTTATTCGGTAAACACAAATTGTTTAAAATGTATGAATACCCACGATTCACATAAATATGGAGGCCTTATACATACATTTAAGCCAATGCATTATGGTCAATACAATTCCAGGCAAGTTTATTTGGCGTTTACTATAACTTCATGTATGACTGTGTGTTGCAGTTTATATAACTTAATTTTTACAAACAAAGATAATGAACACGAGTGGAAGATCGCGAGACAAGCTGCAAATTTCTGACCGTCGGTTATCGAATTAAAACAATAAAAGTTCTTACAGTTTTCCAGTGAAACGGATGGGTGAAAGTCTTTATTCCCGTATAATTCAATATTTCCATCGAATAAATGTAAGTATGCAGCTGTGACCGCACTGTAAGATTTGGGAACAAAAAAGGACCGATTAGTGACCCCAGTCGCCCCTCCTCAAAGTGAAGTTAAGTAATTCTTAAAAAATATACAGAAATGCTTATATCAAGTGATGTTATTATGTTTGTATAAAACTTTGATTTTTGTTATCAAGTTTGTTAGTTTTATTCATGGACATCTCTTGTTTTCTGCCTGGTTTTGAGATGCATCTGGCGATGTATAATCTTCCCCTGTATGATATTATATTTACGTCAGAAGAACTCATATGTAATCTCACATTGGAGATTATAATAGAAGCAAATCAAGTAAAACACAAATCGTAAGAAAATGACAATATGAAGTTGCATATTTTGTCAAATGAAATTTGTATTTGATAAGATGCAAATTCAAATCAGCCCTGGGCTTGGGATTATATTTTCCAGGGAGCGATGAATTTTGATAATTGATCGCTGTTGTTAGTAGTTTTGATTAGATGTTGGGTAAATTTCAAAGCAATGGCAACCTTTTTATTACAAAATTTAGATTTCATCTTCTGACCTAAAGATTCTGGTTAAACTACTGTACTATGCAGTTGGGCTGCACTACGCTATCACTCATCAAAATTACTTTCACTTCGGGAAAATATAATTTCAAACTGGCGAGAAGATTACAGACTGAGGGTGGGTTAGGAGCACAATCAGACCCTTGAATGTGCAATGTGGGGTAGTAATTGGGAATGCCATTGACGGTTTGTAATCTTCTACGAGGTTTTCGAAAACCAACAGGGCGCGTGCACCGGGTTGCGGATAGGAGCAAAGGGAGATCAATAGCATCTACCTAAAATAATAGAGCAAAAAGCCGTTCCATGATTAGGTAATGTTTAGCGATCTTCTATGGTGTTCTAGTACTATAAAATTCTTCACTCACTGGGAATTCTGGCCTTGATAATATCAATAGTGATAAAAACATAAAATAATACCTAATACTTAATAAGTACAATGTAGCTTCAATGTAGTAATAAATGAAATAAAATTAATTTTCTATACTAGACAAGGTTTTGAAGACAATCAATGAGTGAAAGAACTACCTATTCGAAAAGCCACATCAGCTAAGTCTATACATATACAAATGTTGGTCATAGGGTCATGGCGAGCATTCGGTATGTATGTCTATGACTGATTCTTATCTAATAGGGGCACTAGAAGACCACGCGGACAATTTCGAAACAAATTATTTTTATACATCGGTCTTATGTTCCGAAAGGCTCAGCTACGCTGCAAAGTAATTTTATAAGCTATTCATTACTGCTGTTTATAATAATTATAAACAAATTCTAACAAAACTACATAATTAACTCATTACTAATCACTGTTCCTATATTCTCTTTTTCTCTCCTTCTTATCTGTTGCATGATTATGAGCATCACTGATATAATGCATGAGCATGCACAATAAGAATAATTTCAGGATTGAAAGCAGTACATGGATACCTGGATAGAATAGCTTCGAAAAGGGCGCTCAAAATATAATATTTCTGGTCAGGGAAGTATTTTATCAAGGGTATGTAAAATTTTTCCATTATTAACACCTAGATAACACAAACAAATGAACTAATATCAAATATTTTTAAAATATTTCTATATAAATCAGCATCGTCAATCAGTGTAAAAACAGATAAAGTTTGTAAAGTTATTACCATCGATTAATTTGCGCTCTGTATAGTAATGTTCAATCAGTATCAAAATCTCCTAAAGCGTCGCATTGTGCCATCAGCAGCCCTTAGCATCACTCTCATATTGTTATTATTTTGTTGTTTATAAAATTTCTAGAAAGCGATCAGCATATTCTTTCTTACTTGTACAATGGCCGATCTATTTAGAATTTTAATAAGTCAAATCAAACTTCAAAACTCAAATTAAATTGCTTTCAGCACACTTACATTTTGCAGCATTAATCGCATTACTGTGCCAAGTCTTCTCCATTCCCTATACCCTACCCCAACCCTTCTTATCCTTTCCGATGGTGTTCAAGTGGTCCGCATAGACTATTACGGCCATTACCTATCCCTTACCCCGGCTTTGGACTGACTTGCGCTCTCATTGCCCCACCAAACGCTGCAAAATGAAAATGAAAATGATAAGATGCAAATTCAAATCAGGTCTTATTACTGGCTCCATACATGATTTCAATCGATTCCATTTTGCATCGTATCCGATTCCAACGTATACTGTACATTTATACAATTTGAAACTGACATCCTTGTATGATCTCTGGTTTGCTGGGAAAGCACTGCACAATTACAATCTCCGGGCGCTGTTCATGAAATAGTCACACACAACCACCGCCAATTATGTCAATACCCACGAGATTGCACTTAATCCTCCCCGATCCGAGGGGGTTCAGTCAGGCGTGAGCAATCCACTAATCGCCGGTTGATTGTTCCAATCAACTCTGCCATACCGGCTCCAATTCAAGGTGTGATGCGAAAAACCGTGCTGAGGAATGAATGGTCGAAGGGGTGAAAAAGATGTTCGGCCATTAACGGAGCCTGTGGGGCACCTGGGCACCCCTCACAGTATTTGTCCCTTACCGCGTTAATGCAGGGCTCTGGCGTGGTTGACCTCTTTTCCCGTGCTACTCGTGGGATCCAAAATGAGTACAAATTCAAATAATAATCAGATTAGTAGTGGTAGTGCAGGTAGTTGCAGTAGTAGGGAAGCGAACCCCTTCGCAAGAAGTGGGCTAGCTAGATCTCCGTTGAGGAGAGTAGAAGCAGGAGGAGGCAGCAGTGCACGTAGTGCCAGTGCTGGAACCCATATTTCATCCCCGGCTAACGCATCGGGTGAAGTTATGGATGGAGCGTGGTTGATGAGGGCCATCAATAAAAGTAGAGATGGGCTCTCTGCGATGGAAGTGGCTGCACAGCAGCTCGACTCCATAATTGACTTTGCGTCCTCGAAGTCTAACATCAGCAAGGACCTCAAGCAGGCCTTGCTTAGACTTCGTAAGTCAATGTTGGCGGCCAAGCAGAACCATGTTGAACCCATGGTGACTGTGGCTGCGGCAGAACCCGTGGAACTGAAGGTGCCGAAGTCTACCCAGACGGAACCCTTCGTTTTCGCGGGCAGCCCCAAAAGCGTGGAAGCGAATGCTTACAGCAAGCAATCGCAGAAGCGCGCGAGGCAGCCGTCAGGGGAGGAGCTACCCGGCGGCGCTCGTAAGGCCAGGCGGATACTGACCCCGAAAACCGGCAGAAGTGCCGGAAAATCGGACCCCAGCCAGGCGTCCCGGAAAGCCGAGAAGGGTGGGCCCGAAAAGGCTGGCCCCTCACGGAGTGATGGGAACAGGGGTTGCGACCTTTGAGAGGTCCTCCATCACCACAGGTCAGGGCGGAGCAGGGGGGGACGCCCCCTGGACAACCGTAGTGAGGAAGAAGAAGAAGAAGAAACAGGAGAATCAGGAGCGCAGGGATACCAGACCTAAGAAAGGTAGGAGGGTAGGTGCCAAGCGCGAAAAGGGTGATGCGATCATCATCAAGACGGAAGAGTCCAAGTACTCGGAAGTCCTGAAGGCGATGCGCAGTGACGCGAAGCTTGCGGATCTAGGAGCCGACGTACGCAGTGTAAGACGCACTCGTACAGGTGAAATGATCCTCGAGCTCAAGCGCGACAAGGAGCGCAAGGGCGCCGCCTACAAAAGTTTGGCGGAAGAGGTCCTTGGCGCTGGTGTTGAAGTGAGGGCTCTGACGCAGTCAGTGACTCTGAAGGTGATGAACCTTGACGAGATCACTAACGCAGAAGAGCTCGTCACGGCACTGCGGCAACAGTGCGAAGTGCAGGTGCCCACCACCGCCGTTCAGCTACGGAAAGGTCCGGCAGGTACTCAGGTGGCCTTAGTACACCTACCTGTGGCAGACGCAAATAAGTCCGCTAAGGTAGGTAAGATCAAGGTTGGTTGGTCAGTATGTTCACTGAACATACATGAGCAACCAGTGATCTGCTTTAGGTGCAGGGAACCTGGACACAAGTCCTGGGGCTGTAAAGGCCCTGATAGGACTAAGTTGTGCAGGCGTTGTGGTGAGGAAGGTCATAAGGCACTAGGCTGCAAGAACCCTCCCAAGTGCTTGATTTGTTCCGGCAAGTCCGTGAACAACAATCACCCAACGGGAGGCTCAAGGTGCCCGACCTTCAAACGAGCCATCAACGAAAAATCACAGTGCAGGTAACGCAGCTGAACCTGAACCACTGTGACGCAGCTCAGCAACTGCTGTACCAGTCAGTTGCTGAGTGGGGGACGGACATCGCCATCATATCGGACCCATACCGAGTACCCGCCGGCAACGGCAACTGGGTCGTGGATGGATCCGGAAAAATGGCGGCGATATGGACAACGGGTAAATACCCTGTCCAGCAGTTGGTGTCTACTACCTACGAGGGCTTCGTGATCGCCAAAGTAAACGGGGTCCTCTTCTGTAGCTGCTATGCGCCTCCGAGTTGGTCGACCGAGCGGTTCACGCAGATGCTGGACTGCATGACGACCGCGCTGACAGGGCGAAGGCCAGTTGTAATAGCGGGCGACTTCAATGCCTGGGCCGTGGAATGGGGAAGCCGTAACACGAATCAGCGAGGTCAAATCCTGCTAGAGGCACTGGCCGTGCTAGATGTCGATCTGGCTAATGTTGGTGCCAAAAGTACCTTCAGCCGTAACGGAGCGGAGTCGATTATCGACGTTACTTTTTGTAGTCCTGGCCTAACGAGTAGTTCGAACTGGAGGGTAGACGATGGCTACACTCACAGCGACCACCTGGCGGTTCGCTACAGTATCGACTACAACAACAGCAGGCAGCGGGTTGAGGAAGCGGCTAGGTCAAGGCCAAGCCCTCGTAGGTGGAAGACATCGTACTTCAATGATGAAGTACTTAGGGAGGCGCTCCGCCGTGAGCGTAACCTACTCGGCCTAAGCGGGGACGAACTGGTAGCGGTGCTTACGCGTGCATGCGATGCGACCATGCCTAGAAAAGTCCACCCTAGGAATGGGAGACCACCGACATACTGGTGGACTCAAGCTATTGCGAACCTGCGCCGTGCCTGCCTACGGGCCAGGAGACGGATGCAGCGAGCACGTACCGAGCAGGAGCGTGAAGAACGACGGGCGGTGTTCACCGCTGCCAAAGTCGCGCTGAAGTCTGAGATAAGGGCAAGCAAAAAGGCCTGCTTCGAGGGACTCTGTCAGAGTGCCAACGCGAACCCGTGGGGTGATGCCTACAGGATCGTAATGGCGAAGACAAGAGGTGCAATTGCTCCTACGGAGCAGTCTCCACAGATGCTGGAGGGGATCATCGAGGGGCTCTTCCCGCGCCACAACCCTAGCCCATGGCCTCCTTTTGTAGGACAGCCGGGGATTGGGGCTGGTGATGAGGATAGAGTAACTGATGAGGAACTTGTAGGGATTGCAAAATCCCTAAGCATGGGGAAGGCACCAGGCCCGGACGGAGTTCCAAACCTGGCCCTCAAAGTCGCAATCTTGGAGGCTCCCGGTATGTTCAGATCTGCTATGCAGATATGCCTGGACGAGGGAGTATTTCCAGATGCGTGGAAGAGGCAGAGCCTGGTACTATTGCCAAAGGCGGGGAAACCACCCGGTGACCCGTCGGCGTATAGACCAATTTGCTTGATTGACACGGTGGGGAAAGTGCTCGAGAAGATCATCCTCAACAGACTGTCGAGGTACACCGAGGGTGTAAATGGTCTCTCAGGCAACCAGTTCGGCTTCCGGAAAGGGAGGTCCACTGTAGACGCTATTCTGGCGGTTAAGAAAACCGCTGAGATAGCACTCCAGCGTAAGAGGAGGGGTATTCGCTACTGCGCAGTAGTGACTCTGGATGTAAGGAATGCATTTAATAGTGCCAGTTGGGCGGCTATTGCTGATGCGCTCCTGCGTCTGGGGATACCCGAGTACCTGTACAAGATTCTCGGAAGTTACTTCCAGAATCGGGTATTAGTCTATGACACAGAGGTGGGTCGGAAGTGCTTTCACATAACCTCAGGAGTCCCGCAAGGTTCCATCCTGGGTCCGGTGTTATGGAATGTCATGTACGACGAGGTGTTGAGATTGAAATTCCCGGCGGGTGTGGTCATCGTTGGCTTTGCCGACGATATTACGCTGGAGGTCTACGGTGAATCGATCGAAGAAGTGGAATTGACTGCAGCCCACTCGATCGCAATTGTGGAGGAGTGGATGAGCTCCAGGAAACTGGAATTGGCTCACCACAAAACGGAGGCTGTTGTTGTCAACAACCGAAAGTCGGCGCAGCAAGCGGTGATCAGTGTAGGCGACTGCACAATCACTTCGAAGCGCTCCGTCAAACACTTGGGGGTGATGATCGACGACAAGCTTACCTTCGGTAGCCATGTCGATTATGCCTGCAAGAGAGCCTCCACAGCTATTGTGGCACTGTCCCGGATGATGTCCAATAGCTCTGCGGTGTACGCCAGCAAGCGTAAGCTTCTGGCCAGTGTCGCCTCGTCCATACTGAGGTATGGTGGCCCGGCTTGGGGCACGGCTTTGAGTACCGATAGCTACCGTAGCAAGCTAGAGAGTACTTATAGGCTAATGTGCCTGAGGGTTGCGAGCGCGTACCGTACCGTGTCACACGATGCACTTTGTGTCATCACCGGTATGATGCCTATTGGTATCCTTATCATGGAAGACATAGAGTGCTTCGAAATGCGCGGCACAAGAGGCATACGCAGGACTGCCAGACTGGCCTCCATGGTCAAATGGCAGCGTGCGTGGGACAGTTCCACCAAGGGAGTGTGGACTCACAGGTTGATTCCGAGGTTAGATATCTGGGTCAATAGGCGCCATGGGGAACTAACATTCCACCTAACACAGGTCCTTTCGGGTCATGGATGCTTTAGACAATATCTACACCGTTTCGGTCATGCGGGTTCTCCCGAATGTCCAGTTTGTGCAGGTTTAGAGGAAACGGCGGAACACGTTTTGTTCGTGTGCCCGCGTTTCCGCACAATGCGTGACCGCATGTTTGCCACATGCGGTCGGGACACGACTCCGGACAATTTGGTCCAGAGGATGTGTGCAGACGAGTTTGGCTGGAATGCCGTTTCATCGGCTATCACCCACATCGTCTCGGAACTCCAAAGGAGGTGGCGTGTGGACTCGAGGAGTGACTAGTGCAGACGCTAATCAACAGGTGGTCCAAGGGTTCGCAGTCGGCTACGTAGGTCATACCGGTGCCCTACGGTCGAAATCGACCCTTACAGCGATTAAGTGGCCGCGGGGAGAACATCCTGGTAGCGCTGCTGTCGTGGCGCCGGCCTACTGGGTGGATACGAGCCTCTGGTTGTTCGGGGCAGGTGGAGGCCCCTTCGTCAGCAATCCCAGCTCGTGCTAGCTAGCTGATAGGGCCTGAGCCTTCAGTAGGTCAAATTGCGAAGCCCGCAGTATCAGTTCTTGATACCTGCGGTGCAGCTGGGCGCGGGCTTAGTGGTCGACCCTGCCCGCCTTCAGCGGACAACGGGAGGTGAGGACCACCCGGGAAGCTGGCAATGCGCCAGCATGCTACCTTGGTGGACCCCCATAAGCGTGTCATCGATGTTCGTTGCTGCATGGCTACGCAGCTAACCTGGAGGATGCGATGTGCAATAGCCCCTCTCCGAAGCAATGCCTTCTTGGTGGTCCCGGAGAGACGAAGGGTTTGGCGGCAATGGAAATGGTTTAGTGGGTCGGGGGTGTAGTCCTGTTTACTGCTTGTACGTAGTAAATGGTCCCCAACCCCACACTCCCGGACCTCGGTCCGGAGTCTGTTGAGCAGATTATCCCCCCATTGCTTAGAAGGAAAAAAAAAAAAAAATACCGGCTCCGGGGAGGTGGTGACTCGGTAATGTATGAGAGAGAGAGAGAGACACGGCAAACGGCTTACGTTTTGCAATTGGCGCATGCACCGTATTTAGGGCGGTTCAAAATATAAAAAAAAAGTTTGAGAATCCTATTTCCCTTATCTTCTTCAGAATATCTATAATGAAAAAAGAGTTCGGTCAAATTTTCAGCCATTTTGGTGAGGATTTTGCGGTGAGGCGAAAATTTGTATGAAGAAACTCAAATGATACTTCCAACACCGGATATAAACTGGTTCCACAGTTAAGAACTATTTCTCGCATAACTTATGATCTTTTCCTGAAAGACATTGGCAACCGAGTATGTAGCACGTTGTTTTCACGCAAATTAATAATATCATTGTTAATGAACGTATAAATCCATTTGTTTGTTGAGTCTCAATAAGCTACATACTTGGTTATCAATAGTTTTTAGAGCGAGATCATAAATTAAGCAAAATTTAGGACTGTGAGTAAATTTAGATAATTTTAGAAAACAAAATAAAAAAATGAGTTCAAAATCAAATGTTAAAGTTGGACATAGCTCATTCACATTTTACTAATCTAACTTGTTGTTAATGTCTAAATTGTCATTTGTCCAGATCCCTTGTCCTAATAAAGGTTATAGGGTTCGTGAACGGTACAAAACAGAACTTGATGTGTTTGCACTAGTTTTTCTTTGTCTCCCAATTGGCTAGCCAATTATTCAAAAAAATAAAATATGGGAAATACAATACACAGTGGCCCAAAGCTGACCAAAAGTGGAAAAAAAGTTTCCAAATTTCTTCACGAATATTTTTTCGTGGTTGAGTAATACTAAAGATACTTCGCGCAAAATAGACGGATATGCCGGTAAACAAATACAATATAAGTATCACGGTCTATACCTTTACACTAGGGACAAAGGAAATTCGCGATTTCGCGGAAGCCGCGAATTCCATGTCTTAATTTTTAAAATAAAGACTGTATATAATGAAATTAAAAAAAAAATGCGCATATGAAGGCTATTGTCACCAAAAATGTGTATTTTTGGGTAAAATACGGTATGGGACCGCGACAAAGCCGTGAATCAGTCGCCTTGGTCAGACGCGAAATTTCCAAAATTTTGCCTCGAATTTCCATTGTCCCTACTTTACACGTACTGAATTAAAAATCCCCAAAGCTTCTGATAAATTGGTGTATACCTGTTGGGATGTCAGCTAAAATTTACCGTGATGAATTTTACAAAATTCGTGAAAGTTGTTTTATCGAAATTGCAGTTTCTATACTAAATCATGACCACATGTGTCGTAACCAGTATCATTCAAAAGAATATACCTTATTACAGGGTGGCCACCGAACCGGGAAAAGCGGGAAAAGCGGGAATCCGAATCCACCGGGAAAAAGACGGGAAAAACCGGGAATTTGAGGTGGTCACCGGGAAAATGGGTTTTGAACGAATATCTTTGAGCGCTAAACATACAAATCATTGAAAATTGTTGATTGTATTGTAATGAAGCATCTATGAATTTGTACAAATAGGGCAACCGCTTTGACATGTTCCTCTCTGATAAATCATTATGTAATACTTTTCTATGATCTACGATGCGAAAATGATACAAGCAATCGAATAATATCCACGAAATTGAATCGCTAAGCTATTTAAAACAATATTTTTTGTCGAAAATTTTGCTTCTTTGCACATATAGTGGTGCAGTATCCATAGTGCAGGGTCCCATAAGCAATCAATGGATTGCGCCGTTGAAGGAACCATGCTTATAACATACCACCACTAAAGAAACAGTGTTCCTATAATTGTTGCAAGGGTTTTTGAAAGGAATTTTTGAATAAATCGTTATTTCATACATTTAAATTATAGAAGGAATGGTTAGTTGGAATCACATATTTTATGATTTTATCAGACAGTTTCAGCTGTTTTCCCTTAGGTGCATTTAATATGTCTTATTAAAAATTAATGATTTGATTATAGACTAGACTATTCTTGAAAATGTTTTATTTTACCAATGGTTAATGATGTATCGATTTACTTTTTATATTTCCTCTTACTGTCAGGGATAACATTTTTTGGACTCTATAACTTATTTAACTTACAGTTTCACATCAAAGTTGAAAAACTTAAGAAGATTTAAACACTTAAAAATATTGCATTGAAAATATGTCCAGATGCTTTGAAAACAATCTTTTATTTATAAAAGCTTGTAATATGAAATAAGATAGCTAATCGACTAAAAATAAATAAAGTACTACATGCTTGTTTGGCTTCGTTTTATTTTCAAGAGATGAGCCAGTCTTGGCCAGTAAATCTCTCAAATAAAGTTATTTATCTATCCTGTTTTTCATCATAAACTTATTTGGTTTAGAAAACCTTTCATTCTCATGAAGAAAGAATTGAAGGATTATAAGTTGTGGAAATATCTTCAACCTCATTAACTGTTTGGTTTATGTTGGCATCTGAGGTTTTTGTCGGCCAATTGTCTTGACAGTAAGATACACCTAAGCAAGAAGCATATTGTTGAAAAATATGGGTTCAGAAGCTTTAAAAAAGCCTACCAAAGTGAGCAAAAACTGACAAAAATCTCCTAACTAGCACATATAAAAACCGGGAAAATACTGAAAAACCGGGAAAACCGGGAAAAAAGTGGGAATTTAAAAATTGGATTTTGGTGGCCAATCTGTTATTATTTGATTAAATATGTTTCGAACCGTATTTAACATTTGAGAATAATAACAAGTGTATAAGCGAGCGCTTCTTCAAAATTTTTACTTTTTTTCAAAGCTAGTGTAAGATAGGTATCTGGGAAACACTCTAAAATGATCATTAACCTCTCAATGTGTTGTGAATGTTCCATAATATTTGATGTACTATGTCTACATTTTCGCTTTTTTTGCACCAAAATATGTAAATTATTATTTATTGTAACATCTACATTTTGGTTGTTTTAGCTACAATCGATGATTTTTTTCGGTCTCTTCATTCTGCATACATTTTCACTCTCCATATCTCGATATCCTCCTTATCTCGATATCTCCCTATCTCAATGTGATTTTCATTTCCGATTTTCTCTTCGTATGTCGATATGCCCATTATCAATGGCTACCATAGACTACCATTTTAGAGATTCAAAACAATTTGCGAAAACGAAATGACGTCTGTTTTTTTTTTCAGTTTTCTCAGTAAGGGAATGATTTTAAATCTAGTATACAGTTGTATATCGATATCGAGATGTGGAGAGTCGAGTATAAGTTAAAAAAAAACGAAATTATGGTGATGATCAATCGAAGCCAAACCACATTTTCTTCCGAGCACAAAGCTGTAAAACTGAACATCCATTTGAGCTGGAAACTTGATCGATTAGTAACCAACAGCAAGTGACCTAGCGATCAATATTCAGCTTAAACGAGAGCTCCAGACTAGTGTTCTAGAAAATTTAAGTATAATCTTACTGCACGATTTTCATAGGAATTGATCTATTTAAGCTCGTAAAAAGTCTAGATTTCAAACGGAGTGGTGATGAAGACAATTTTATTTCAATAAACGCTCCGTGAGACAAAAAGATTGAAAACCCTTGAATTAGATCATCATGTTGAAGAGATCGTCTTTTTTACCATCATCAGCTTCATTTATTCAAGCCTCAAGGGTCTTCCGATTTGAACCAAAAAGTTCCATATATGATCGTAGAAATTTATCCGCGTATATTTCAACCGTTCCCTGTCTGTCTGCTTTCTGCAATTATTTGAACCTAACTTTGAACCGAAGTACACATGTACCGGGTTCGATTTGATACACTGGTACAGAAACGAAGCGCGTTTGCGGCTCAACACAAGTTGCAAGGTTCAAACCAAAGTTGCACATCGGTCCTGTTCATGGGAAGCCTGCTCAAGGTTCAAGACAACGATAGAATTCTGTAAGAAGTCACACACAATATATCAAATTTTGTTCTTAGTAGAACTGTCTGAGAGCCCGGAGGTTAATGGTTTTTCGGTAAATTGCATTTCGGGTAATGGTTTTCCGGGTAATGTCGGAGAACCGCACATTTTACAGAACTTCTACACAGTAATTACAAATAAACCTCGTCTTTGGACCACCTTTGAATCATTTGCGAAACGGCTGAAAACTTGACAGAGCTTCATTTCCATCATGAATATTGTAAGAATAGTATGGGAGATTGCATTATCAAACTTTTGTTTCTAATTTGAACCTCCCTAATGCACAACCTGAGTAACAATTGATGCCATTACTCAATCCGAGAAGGTTCAATTGTGCGAACCGACCGCATCCTACACACACACTTCCCTCACCTCGCTCTCTCCGACCATCCGATGCGACCTGACTAAGTGACTGGCTGACTCGCAATGCACATTTGTTTTTAATTACCGTCTCTGGCACCTCCCTTTCGCTCTCCATCACATATCCATCGCCGAGAGGAAAACAGACAACGTGTTTCCAGTTGAACGGTCCATTACAAGTGCTGAGATTAATTGTCGTGATTTATCGACCCAAGACAGAGGGTGTGGAATTCTCGAGCCTCTCGGCGATGCTGAGCACCTATATGTGAACAAAAAGATCAATCATGCATGCGAAAACTCAATTCTCGATAATCTCGATAGACTTCGAGAGGCGCCGCCGCTATCGCTTAAGGTTCAACTGCGGTGGTTGTCAAACCTGCGTCTGGGAATGCGAACGCGTTCTGCTTCCGACAGTTTCACCGATGCATTGGTTGTTCCTCCAATATGCCCTACTTTTCGAAAAGGGTCTGCGAATACCTCTTCCAGAGCTCGTTCGATTATCGATTACATGCCACAGAGCATACGATAGGGCTGGTTGTTAGGTAAAGTCTTGCAAGGCTTCTTAGCATCTACGTCTTTTCCGGCGAGAGATCCCTTGTATGCAGTCGCTGCAGAAGGTAATGAAGCAACCATTCATTGACGTTTGACTGCAAAGACTGACGACGGTTGATTGGCGACGACGACGACGACGACATACTTACAACGCGGAACAGGGAAGTGTGAATGAAGCGAAAAGCGAAGCACAAGACTTGTCGCACTGACTTCGATCTTCTTCGCTGCTACCCGAGCAGAAAAAAATAGCTGCGGAATATAAAACTAGGGTATTCCGTATCAGATAATGTTCAATAGTTACTACCTGAATGAGGTATGGAGGAGCCCTCCATAAGATGTAAAATACGTTAAATAATATGTCATACATATTCTGGAAACGCCAAATTGATAATTGGATCAGATGTTGCAATACCTAAATAATATATAATGAATTCTCATACAGAAGTGTAATTTTCCAGAAGTTCAATACTTCAAGTAATCGTCAATAACTTTGCAATATCTTAATGAGGTATTTTTAATTGTTTTAAACAATATTTTCAATACTATAATGAAATCAAATTTAATTCACTAATATCTGCACTACTCAACTATGCCTTATGAGGGATTATTGGAAAATATTCTATGCATAGAGAGGTACTTCCTGCTCGGGTGTTAAGGGCAGAACGTTCAGCCGAAGGGAAATTACATAAAACTGCAGTAAGCGCCATCGTGTATCGGTGAAATGTAGGGGGGCCATGGAAGGCGGCAGAAGGGCATTTCATTTGGGTTGTTGATGACATTCCGTTCGGTCGATGTTTGTGTTGGCAAGATCACTCACTGGTGTAACGGAACTAGTTTGTGCATGGGCTTGTCAGTTCGTCGTCGCTCAGCTCGGGACATCGATTTATGTACTTTTACATGTCACAACATGTAATTGGAATGCTAATGCTTCTGCTGCATTTTCATTTGGAATTGTTTTGGGATACATAGCTCATGGAATTCGTATTTGTGGTGTAAATAATAGAACATTCGTTGAGGGCTCATTCAGGCGAACGGTTAATATTTGTGGTGTTTAATTAAAATCGCTTATCATTATGTTCCTCGTATTAGGCACATTGTTTGTCTGCATTGTTTGTTTGGTTCATATTTGAAGCTCTAAATTATTATTTGTTTTCTTTCTTTCCAGGTACGTATTATTCAAAGGGAGCACAAAAGGTCAATCTACGCGATACCGAATGAAGTACAATTCGTTGAGTTGTGAAAGGTTTGCATTAAATTGAAGCATTTAATTTGAAATCATTGAAATAATATGCATTTTTTAGAAACAACCTACTGACCTTCAAAAAATTTAATTGAGAAGCAACTCTCTGCCTTTCATAATCAGTATACTCATTGTGCACAAATTTTACAGCAAAAATGAAATTAGTTTGATGTACATATACATCAAACATTGAACCAGATCGAAGTTTTCAAAATTGTTGTTGTCCTAGAATGTTTAAAATCCCTCTTTTCTATTCAAGCCTCGTCTGGTTACTGATTTTTAAGAATAATGAAAACTTTCGTTTCAGTGGTACTTTTGGAAATATTATTTTATTTCTTTTTACGTATTCGAACCCTCTGAGCAAAATCTCAATAAAGAGAATCAAAAAAGTACATCTGAGTACATTGTACCTTTCAACTCTAAGCAATCGTCTTTGACAGACGCGTATTTCGGCTACCACAGTATTCACAGTGGATACGAGTAACTGACACTAAAGAAGGCTGCAAGTGGTATCTGTCAGATATAAGTAATTTGGGCGGAATTTATTTGTACCTTTAATTGTACTCAAATCTACTCTTCTGATTCTCTTTTTATGCAAACACATTTTCTTCTGAAATATATTTTCTTTTCCGTGTAATTAAAAAAAAGTCGAAGGGCTGTTTAGGCACGTCAGGAGTTAATCATCAATGTTAACTTCCTTTTCCCGATCAGCCTAGATAGTCGCGTAGTGTCGGTAGCGGTTGTTTCAACTGGCTAAGAATTAACACCACGGACTGCCTGTTCCGGTGGTAAAAGTCCACCTCGCAGGTGACCCCTATTTCATACGGATTTAAGCTTACCGTGCCTAAGAATGAATGGTTAGGGGGGTCTAAATAAAACCTAGCCGCAAACGGAGCCTGTGGAGTTCCAGGGCGCCTTCTACAGTATTATGCCCTTCCTCTGCTACCCGGAGCAATGGTGCAGGTGACATTGTGTTTCTCCGAGATAATCGGCTGCCCTACTTCAGTCTCAAGCCTGAGGCTAAATAAGGGTGGGATTATTAACACATTTAATGTAATTGAGTTTAAATTTTCACCTCTATGGTTTCGCATTATGCGTTTTACACAGTGTATTCTGTGCTTTTCGCCTTTGGCGACTTTTAAGAGATACCGATCTGGTTTTTGTTCGCTGATGGTCTTTTTCGTTCTGAGATTGCGAAAAGCTTAATCCTGCCTAGTTTGGATAGTAGCTACGGCTAGAATAGCTTAGTTAGATCAATCTCCAGCATAAAATGTCAGCAACGATCATTCTTTGTAGACTCATGCAAATGGTACAGCTCAAGATGCGCTAGTTCAAAAACCTTACTTTTGTGAACTTTTAGCTAGGTAACCTAGTGGACTCAGTTTTTGCTACTTTCAGAAACATGAAATGGCAAACTCGCGTGCCATGCCTCGTGCATGCGTGCTCGTAAATAATGCTGACATCGCTACACTCATTTCTGAGTTAACTAACAGAGATGTATGTGCTGTCACAATTGATATTTATGTATGTGACCTCAACAGGAAATACGTCTTTCGTTTTGTGGTGTATTTACCACATGATGAACCATCCCCAATGGATGATTTCAAACGAGTTGTTGTTCACTCCATATGAAAAGGCCTTCTGCTGATTGTGGGCAGTGAAGCTAATACTCATCACATCATCTGGAGCAACTAAGATATCAATTTGAGAAGCTCCAGTCTGATGGAATGCTTAAGTAGTTCAAATCTTGGATTACTTTTTGTAGGAACCTTCATAGTATCTGCTAGAGAAGAAGTGTGCTCTGTTCGAACAGAATCAGTCACGAGATGACGAATTGGCATGTATCAGATGTTGAATCATTATCTGATCATCGCTACATCTCTATATGAACATAAGTATGTAAATTCGCAGACTTTTCATTTGTTATACTCCACAAACTAGGAATTGGTTGTGACCAAATTCCATGGATTTTCTCCGTCCATTGGGAATCCTAGTGATTTGGATGTTTCCACTTCCGGTGAATTGGGACACAATTGTCCTTGCTTCGAGTGATCTCACAGTTGCTTGTCACTTTGCTTATAGGAAATGTTACTCACAACTCCCTACGCGGGACGAGTGGACGTCTGTACATGACTGAGCCATCCCAAAGGTGGCTTAGTATTCAACAAATCTGTCAAAGCAGAATTACAGTCGCTTGGTTACAATCTTGACTGGCCACTGCCGACTCAACTATCACATGGCAAATATCGAGTGTGTTGATACATTTGTGTGTGATAGTTGTGATTCCGATTATGGAACTTCTTATCATCTGATATGTTACTGTCAAGTTTTCGCGTAATTGCGAATCCAATAACTTGGTAAACACTTAATAAGTGAAACTGATTTCAGAAACCTGAGTCTTTAGGAACTTCTGGTATTCTTAACCCGCTGTGGTAATGAGTTATAGGCTCTCTTTACGCTCATGCGGTATGGAACTACATGCTCTTAATTCGCTTATGCGATTTTCCTTCTTTAAAGGACCCCACTCCTATTTCCTCCCATCTTTCCCTTCTCTCCACCCCCCCACCCCCCCCCCTCCCGGGTAGATGATGAAATAGGCTCAAATATGGCGATGGCACAAATCTCCCAAATGGCGGGGAACGTGCCTCTGGAGCCGGCCTTCTGATACTTCTCAGACAACCAAAATGTACGTATAATGAAATCACCTGGAGGCTCTATATGTGCAAAATTTCATTTATAAGATGTTGCGAAACGGCCTTCTACGTACAAAAGTGGAGGCGATATGCGTGCATATATTATGTGATGAATAATAACATACAATGCGAGTGTATAAATATTCTACCGAACTAACCTGCAATATTATGCGACTTAACTTATGATAACAAATAATGATTTGACAGCTGCTACGGATTGATCCGACTAACTTTGTACGTGTGTACGGGACGAAGCAAAATGTACAAATGAACTCAGAAAAGAAGTGTTTTATGCGAGGAAACTCATCAATCTGACGAGTTTATCCACGGTGTTTAGCGAGTTTGATGTAATTAGTATGAATAAACGAGTTGTAACGTGAACTTTCATGCGATTTCTGGTTGTCTTGGTTGATACACTAAAGAAGGCTGCAAGTGGTATCTGTCAGATATAAGTAATTTGGGCAGAATTTATTTGTACCTTTAATTGTACTCAAATCAACTTTTCTGATTCTCTTTTTATGTTTTTGCTTATTTTCTTCTGAAATATAATTTGTTTTCCGTGTAATTAAAAAAAAACAAAATGGAAGAAAAAACCACCAGGTTTTATAGGCGCATATAGTTAGACCTGATATTTTAGGTTATTGAATAATTCAATTTGAAAATATACTGGAAAAACTGGAATGTTTACAATTGTTTTAAAGCTGTTATGGTCCTACTTGTTGACCGAAAATAAGTTTGATTTCCAAGTAAACGTTGCCTACTACCTGTAAAGATCTAGCAAACCTGGTATTATCAGGGAATTTTATTGAATCTGAAAAAAAAAACTGGAATTCCCAGAGAATTTCGATAACAATCAGGGAGACAATAATTCATGGCAGAATATGTTCATGTTCTTCAAATTCAACTCTGTGCGTCATTATTGAGTTCCGTCAAATTTTTTTCTCAGAATTTCTCCAGAATTTCATTCGAGAATAACAACTTCTTCCAAATATTTCTCAAAAAAAAAAAAAATCCCATGGAGTCTATAAAAGTTTACTTAAGGTTCCACTCCAATTAACTCTCCAGTCGTCGCGCAGTTTGACAAAGTGAGGTTTTTTCATCAGTGTTGTACAAAGTACAACAGCGCGACGACTAAAGTGTTAACACTGCACTATTTTTTCCAGAAAAACCTCCTACACATTTTTTAAGGGATTCTGTCCGATGTTTTTCCATGAGTTTCTTCAGAAAATGCGGCAAGATATATCCAGAGTGTTGTTCATTTTGTTTTTTTTTTTACATCATGCTAATAATTCAAATAGAAACTCTTCTAAATTTTTATCAAGGGTCTACGAGTTCTAGTAACTTATAATTAACAAAGGGTGACTTGAAAACTTACACAAATTGCATAAGAGGTTACTTTAATATTTGATTTAGGAATACCTTACGAATATTTTCGAACATTTTCGCCAATTTCGGAAAAAAAATCACGCCAATTTCTGAAAAAAAAAAAACAGATTCTGATAAAAAATCTCTTGAGAAAATCATTGAAAATGCATACAGTAGTAGTATGAGCAGTATTATAGTATAATGAAGAATTGTAGAAATGTAAATATCTGGTCTGATTTTATGAGGAATCAAACTCTTATCTCGTGGTTCCTGTTAAGTTTTTCAGTTTGTTTTTTTTTTGAGTTTTTTTTTCTGTTTGGTCTCTCTTTTGTCACTTCTTGCAGACTATTTTCTTTAAAGTTCCTATCTCCAAGACACTCATCAGCTACTAACCCTGCAATTCAAAAAAATTAACGTTTTCGAATAAAATTTATTTATTAAATTTATAGTGAATTATAAACCCCATATCAAAATTCAAAAAATTAATGTTATACAGGCTCGTCTCGATTATACAAATGTTCGATCCGATGAGGCGTCTCTGCTCTAAGCCTGTTTCATTTGGCCCCTTTGGGGTCATTCAAAAATGACGTCCATCGTGGGAAGAGAGGGGTGGGGTCTACAAAAGTGTGGCAGTACCTGTATAAGGTATTGAAAAAAGCGTGACAAGGGGGGGATGGGGATTCTAGAAATCCCAAAAAAACGATGGACGTCATATTTGAATCGTCCCTTTTCTCTTCTCATTGGTTCGATAATAGAATTGAGCGCCGACAATGTAGTCCAAGTATGTTGTATTTTCTTGTTGTCAGTGACGGCCAGTTTTGACAATAATTGCTGTTTCTGCCACGTACCAAACGAGAGATTGAATGTTTACATTCATAGGGCTCTCCGAATGCGATGTGCCACGAACTGTTATGGTTCGCGAACTGTTACACTCTTCGACTATAGTTCGATCGGCTTATTCCGATCAAAATCCAAACACTGTGAAAATCACAATAAGCCACTCCCAATATTTTTTACATAGTTATGTTTGTTTGAAGTCTTTTTGCTTTATTGGTTGTGCTGTTTTATTTTCAAAATGTTTAATCATTTTAAAGCCTAATAGTATTCAAATAGTCATATTTTTATCTGTCAATATAATAAAAAAACATCTCGATTCGTCATACATTATTTCATTTCGCAAACTAACGGTGCAACCGGTTGTTGTCTATTGTTTCATTGATTGATTATCTTATGAACAAACATTTAAAAAATATGAAATAGAAATAGCGTCCAGAATTTAAATACCGAAAAAGTGATTGATAACAAACAGAAATTGGGTGACCACTCAATTTGGGATGTGGTGCACTTACGGCATTTTGCCCTCCATTCCTTTTTCATTTGTAACATACGGTTTCTGCAGTTTTACTAATTGATAATATTCCTCCAAGTAGAGCTGCATGCAATAAAACAACAAACAATCGCTAACAAACTAATTGCCTTGATCTTCGCTCTTCGGTGTTGGCCTGTAGTAAACAAGCCATATTTGCACCTCCTGCCACCAAAACAAATGAACAAACAAACTTTCCGAACGGCCGGTGGATCTGTAAACGCCTGGGAACATCTGGCTGGGAACTCTGCACGCTTAGAATCATTCACGCACATGATGTGTAGGTTTCAAACAGTCATCGACAGATCTTCCGTCTTGAAAAAAAAACGTGAGGATTAACGTAAAATTAGTCAAAATGCATAGAAAGACACTATAATTTTCGATAACTGTGTGAAATTAACACATCTTCTATGTAAGTAATTCTAATAGTGCACTGGTCGTGTGGTTCGTGATGTGCCCCATATTACACCCTCTCCAAAACAAAAAGATGTTTTTTTTTCATCTTCGTCTAGGTAAATAGGTACACAAAAGTCAGACGTATAAAACAGGAAAAAAAGAGTCGTAATTGGCAGGCTTATTTGCCTCAATTAGAGGGCCCAAGACCGGGAGAAAATTTCCGATTCTGGTCGGTCGGCGTTTGTGAGTGCCAACGCCAATGCGTTCAAATGGTGACTACCCCAAATGAGTTATTATGATCCATTGGATGACGCATTGTCATTACGGAGCCGCCACCGTCCGGTGTCGCTTCTTTTTTTTCTGCGATGGCAAATGATGAAAATATGATTTTGCAGAAAAAAAGAAGATACAGTCGAAGCGCATTATAACGACATCGCAAGGGACCGTCGCAATAGAGAAAAGTCGTTATAGAGAATAGTTATAACATCGAAATGTGTTTCATGGGACCGACAAATGTCGCTATAGAGAGCTTTTGTCGTTATAAAAGTTGTCGTTATAACGAACTTCGACTGTAATCTTCAGTCATGATTATGGTTTCAAATGAGGTTTTGCTACCAAGTTCGGTGCCAGTTGCTCACAGTCATTAACTTTTTTCGAATGCCTAGAAAAGTAGAAATATTACAATAAAAGTTGCTCTAGTGTCAAATTAATGTTTGGACTGCTGTCAGATCCCAGTCAAATATTTGATACTTGTAATACATGCTTAGGAATCAATAAGAACAATTTTTGCTGAACTTTACTAAAGGACCTAAGTAGCAATGAGAGATTCTCTCCTCTCTCGCTCTTTTTCGATTTTAACAGTGCAATACTAAAGCTTTTGGGGAGTTCTTCACTATAGATCATAAGACAATGTCCTTGGTTAGCGTTTCATACAAAACGCAACAGAAGAGTTTAATGTGGCTCAACTATTGATTAAAGAGAAAGTAAACAAAGTGAGCCTTTCAATGTTAGATATGTCCTTTTGAAAAGTTACGCGAGAATTTACTTTAAACGGTCTTCAGTAATAGCAATTCCCGGAAAAAAATTTGAACATAGGGACAAAAAACACTATTCTTACAATGAGTCCCATTCACGTAAACAGCTCAACTGGTCAGGTGAATTGAGTACTCACCGGCGAGCAAAATGTCACATTGCAGCAGTTGGCACATATAAAGCAAACAGTCCCCATCGAGTTGACCAATGAACGATGAGGATGCCACCAGCAACAATGACATCGGGAAGAACGCTGCGGAACTAAAGTGCTGACTCGAACGTACACTGTTTGTGGGGACACCCAAAGCAAATCGATATCAACGTTTTTCTTGAAAAAGGTTTTAAAACTTCGTTGTCTAGGAAAAAGGATTTGATTCCATGGTTGAAACCATGATCAATCATTGAGCTTGACTAATCACTTGACATTTTTTGCTTCTCATCCAATCAGCGATAATTTCATTGAACAATTCTTTGGGTGCTCAAACCACTTCAATGCCTACCACAATAAACGATCGGCGTGCGAATAAACGGTCGCTCATGGCCCCGATGTGTGTGACTATCGTTTCGTGCTTGTTTTATTTCACCCTCGAATGGTTTTCCCTTCCCTATATGATGCTGCAAACGTGACACGGGTTAAGAGAGAGACAAATTTCGAGCGATCCGACAATCGAAAGCGGAAATGGAGATGACGACGATGTGAACCCAAAGGAGAACTTATGTCGCTCGGTGACACTGGGACAATGTTTTTGCTGTTTGGCGTTTTCTTTGGCGGTGGGAACTTGCAATCGAATGTTTATTTTTTTTTTTTGAATGTTTGTGGATATTGTGGGCAAATAAAAGATTTATGGCTCAATTCGATTTACCTGCTGAACGCCGTAGATAAATCAAGCATTTATAAAAGCTTCTCTTCCCGAAGGCTGGAAGCTTTTCTTCCAAGAGATGGAATCTCACAGAAGCTAGAAAACGTCTCATACAGTTGCTGGGAATCTTCTCTTCCAGAAGTTGGAAAAGCTGCTCTTCCAGAATCCGGAAACTTTCTTTTCCAGAAGCTGGAAAGTTTCTCTTGAAAAAAACTGGAAAGCTTCTCTTGCAGAAACTGGAAAGCTTTCTACTAGAAGCTGGAAAGCGTCTCTTCTAGAAGCTGGAAGAGCTTCTCTTCCAGAAGTTGAAGGAGCTTCTCTTCCAGAAGCTGGAAGAGCTTCTCTTCCAGAAGCTGGAAGAGCTTCTCTTCCAGAAGCTGGAAGAGCTTCTCTTCCAGAAGCTGGAAGAGCTTCTCTTCCAGAAGCTGGAAGAGCTTCTCTTCCAGAAGCTGGAAGAGCTTCTCTTCCAGAAGCTGGAAGAGCTTCTCTTCCAGAAGCTGGAAGAGCTTCTCTTCCAGAAGCTGGAAGAGCTTCTCTTCCAGAAGCTGGAAGAGCTTCTCTTCCAGAAGCTGGAATTGCTTCTCTTCCAGAAGCTGGAAGAGCTTACCTTCCAGAAGTTGGAAGAGCTTCTCTTCCAGAAGCTGGAAGAGCTTCTCTTCCAGAAGCTGGAAGAGCTTCTCTTCCAGAAGCTGGAAGAGCTTCTCTTCCAGAAGCTGGAAGAGCTTCTCTTCCAGAAGCTGTAAGAGCTTCTCTTCCAGAAACTTGAAGAGCTTCTCTTCCAGAAACTGGAAGAGCTTTTCTTCCAGAAGCTGGAAGAACTTTTCATCCAGAAGCTTGAAAACTTCTAATCCAGAAGCTGGAAGAGCTTCTCTTTCAGAAGATGAAAGAGTTTCTCATCCAGAAGCTGGAAGAGCTTCTCTTCTAGAAGCTGAACGAGCTTCTCTTCCAGAAGCTAAAAGAGCTTTTCTTCCAGAAGCTGGAGGAGCTTCTCTTCCAAAAGCTGGAAGAGCTTCACTTTTAGAAGCTGGGAGAGCTTCTCTTCTAGAAGCTGGAAGAGCTTCTCTTCCAGAAGCTTGAACACTTTTCTTCAAGAAGTTGGCAGAGCTTTTCTTCCAGAAGCTTGAAAACTTATCATCCAGAAGCTGGAAGAGCTTCTCTTCCAGATGCTGGAAGAGCTTCTCTTCATGAAGCTGGAAGAGCTTCTTTTCCAGAAGCTGGAAGAGCTTCTTTTCCAGAAGCTGGAAGAGCTTCTTCTCCAGAAGCAGGAAGAGCTACTCTTCCAGAAACTGGAAGAGCTTCTCTTCCAGAAACTGGAAGAGCTTCTCTTCCAGAAACTGGAAGAGCTTCTCTTCCAGAAACTGGAAGAGCTTCTCTTCCAGAAACTGGAAGAGCTTCTCTTCCAGAAACTGGAAGAGCTTCTCTCCCAGAAGTTGGAAGAGCTTTTCTTCCAGAAGCTGGACGAGCTTCTTTCTCAGATGCATTGCTTCCAGAAGCCTTAAATCTCCTCTTCCAGAAGCTGGAGAGCTTCTTTTCCAGAAGCCGGAAGAGCTTCTTTTCCAGAAGCCGGAAGAGCTTCTTTTCGAAAAGCTGAAAGAGCTTCTCTTCTAGAACCTGGAAGCGCTTCTCTTCCATAAGCTGGAAGTTCTTCTTTTCTAGAAGCTGGAAGAGCGTCCTTTCCAGAAGCTGGAAGCGTTTCTTTTCCAGAAGCTTTGCTTCCAGAAACCTAAAAGCTCCTCTTCCAGAAGCTGGAAGAACTTCTCCTTCGAGAAGCTAGAAGCGCTTCTCTTTCAGAAGCTGTAAGATCTTCTCTTCCAGGAGTTGTAAGAGCTTCTTTAGAAGCTTGAAGAGCTTCTCTTTCAAAACCTGAAAAGCTTCATCAGAAGTTGGAAGCTGGTAGAGCCTCTCTTCTAGAAGATGGAAGAACTTTTTATCCATACGCTAGAAAGGTTCTCTTCCAGAAATGCTTTTCATCCAGAAACTTTAAAATAATCTACTCCTCTCATTAGTGAATATTTTCATGTTCCAAAGAGTCCCTGCTAATGAAGTTAGAATATTCACTCTTGAGGTAGCAAAAATCCATTTCAGTCAAACCAAACCCCTCGATTTCCACTCCAAGCGTCCCACCAACCGTAGCCAATTCATATCGATTTTCATCCATTAGATTTCCCCCCAGATTGCAGGCAGCAAAAATCCATCAGTAAACAATTCACTGCCCGGATAGTGTGCTGGGCAGCGATTGTTTTAAAACGAACGCTTCAAATTACATTCCCTGTCAGGGCTGCATTAGTCAGATTACTCCCGGCGGCGGCGGAAGACTTGCCGATGGGAGCTTCGGGCACTGCCATTGGGCGTTTTTCCCTCTAGGACAAGGACGTGGGAGATGTGGAAAGCTAGCCGTCCATCACCACCGGTGGCGAGGGGTGGCCTAATGAAACGGCACCATGACACTATTGGCGATCTGGTGGCCAAAATCTTGTTCCAAGCTGTCCTTGACAATTATTTTATTGGATGGTTGTGAACAATTTAGCTGCACATATCTGTTTTTTTTTTCCAGTTATGATTAATCTACTTTTCTAAATATTTTTTTTTAACTATTTTTCTGTGATAACACTGTGTTCACAGCTAAAGATAGCTCCAGAGATTATTTAACTACCACAATATGACTCATATCATAATAACTTTGTAAGTTCTAATGCATATGTTTGTGTAAGCTAGGGTCATCGCAAAAGTGACCTATAGGCATCATTATTAACAAACTTTATTATTAAATTATTGGCTCCATTTATAAGTTTATCTAGAAAACTTGCATTTTGAAAACCAAACATCGAACCAGTATAACAAAACTCAAACAAACTGCAATTTTGGAAGCCAAAATACATAGATATTACCCATAGTGCACAATCAGCAGCAGAAAGACGACGGCGATCGAAGTCTATTACTAACATCACAGCCATCTAGACGACGACGACTATGGCCGATAATTCAATTAGGACTCCTTCTCCGGTGATTTTAAAATGGACGATGGAAATCTCAGATACTAACATGAAAAAAGTGGATTTTTTTTTCCAATCGGATTTAGAGCAAGATAATGAATGTTGCATGTGGTTTCATTTGAAATTAAAATTGATGGAACGCTCCGTGGGGTGATAAGCTACGGATATGGCAGAATGAAATCTGTCACAGAAAAATTATCATTAATAAATATCAACATAGATTTTGAACTGAAAATATTTCGATCTGTGTGGCAAATGAAAACTGTGCTGCACAATCATCCCTTTGTCTGATGAGAATCCTGAGAGAATTTGGATGAAAATCCAAGTAGGACTCTGATAAAAAAACTAATAAAAAGATGTTGATCCTGGCACCATGGTGGTAGAAAATCTGATAGAATTCTGGAAATAATTCTCAGAGGATTTTGAAGAGAATCCCGAGAGGATTCTGGAGATAATCCTGAGTGGATTCTGCAGAGAATCCTGAGAGGATTCTGGAGATAATCCTGAGAGGACTCTGGCGAGAACCCTGAAGTAAGTCCTGTGATAATTGAGAGGAATCTGGAGAGAATCCTGAGAGGATTCTGCAGAGAATCCTGAGAGGATTCTGGAGAGATTCCTGAGAGGATTCCGGACAGAATCTTGAGAGGATTCCGGACAGAATCCTGAGAGGATTCCGGACAGAATCCTGAGAGGATTCCGGAGAAAATCCTGAGAGGATTCCGGAGAAAATCCTGAGAGGATTCTGAAGAGAATCCTGAGAGGATTCCAGAAAGAATCCTGAAAGGATTCCGAGAAAAATCATGAGAGGATTCCGGAGAGAATCCAGAGAGGATTTTGGAGAGAATCCTGAGATGACTTTCAAGAGAACCCTGAGAGGATTCTGGAGAGAATCCTGAGAAGATTCTGGTGAGATTCCTGAGTGGATTCTGTAGAGAATCCTGAGAGGATTCTGGAAGAATTTTGAGAAGATTTTGGAGAGATTCCTGAGAGGATTCTGGAGAGAATTCTGAGAGGATTCCGGAGAGAATCCTGAGAGGATTCTGGAGAGAATCTTGAGAATATTCCGGAGAGAATCTTGAGAGGATTCCGGAGAGAATCCTGAGAGGATTCTGTAGAGAATCCTGAGAGGATTTTGGAGAGAATCCTGAGATGACTTTCAAGAGAACCCTGAGAGGATTCTGGAGAGAATCCTGAGAAGATTTTGGAGAGATTCCCGAGTGGATTCTGCAGAGAATTCGAGAGGATTCTGGAAAGAATCTTGAGAAGATTCTGGAGAGAATCTTGAGAAGATTCTGGAGAGAATCTTGAGAGGATTCCGGAGAGAATCCTGAGAGGATTTCGGAGAAAATCCTGAGAGGATTCCGAAGAGAATCCTGAGAGGATTTTGAAGAGAATCTTGAGATGACTTTCAAGAGAACCCTGAGGGGATTATGAAGAAAATCCTGAGAAGATTCTGGAGAGATTCATGAGTGGATTCTGCAGAGAATCCTGAGACGATTCTGGAAGAATCTTGAGAAAATTCTGGAGAGATTCCTGAGAGGATTCTGGAGAGAATCCTGAGAGGATTCCGGAGAGAATCCTGAGAGAATTCCGGAGAGTATCCTGCGAGGATTCCGGAGAGAATCCTGAGAAGATTCCGGAGAGAATCCTGAAAGGATTCCGGAGAGAATCCTGAGAGGATTCCGGAGAGAATCCTGAGAGGATTCTGGAGAAAATTCTGAGAGGATTCCGGAGAGAATCCTGAGAGGATTCCGTACAGAATCCTGAGAGGATTCCGGAGAGAATCCTGAGAGGATTCCGAAGAGAATCATGAGAAGATTCCGGAGATAATCCTGCAATGAATTTCAAGAGAACCCCGAGAAGATTCTGGAGAGAATCCTGAGAAGATTCTGGAGAGATTCCTGAGTGGATTCTGCAGAGAATCCTGAGAGGATTCTGGAAGAATCTTGAGAGGATTCCGGAGATATTCCTGAGAGGATTCTGGAGAGAATCCTGAGAGGATTCCGGAGAGAATCCTGAGAGGATTCCAGAGAGAATCTTGAGAATATTCCGGAGAGAATCTTGAGAATATTCCGGAGAGAATCTTGAGAGGATTCCGGAGAGAATCCTGAGAGGATTCCGGAGAAAATCCTGAGAGGATTCCGGAGAGAATCCTGAGAGGATTCTGTAGAGAATCCTGAGAGGATTTTGGAGAGAATCCTGAGATGACTTTCAAGAGAACCCTGAGAGGATTCTGGAGAGAATCCTGAGAGGATTCTGGAGAGGATTCTGTAGAGAATCCTGAGAGGATTCCGGAGAGAATCCTGAGAGGATTCCGGAGAGAATCCTGAGAGAATTCCGGAGAAAATCCTGAGATGATTCCCGACAGAATCCTGAGAGGATTCCGGACAGAATCATGAGAGGATTCCGGAGAGAATCCTGAGAGGATTCCGGAGAGAATCCTGAGAGGATTTTGAAGAGAATCTTGAGATGACTTTCAAGAGAACCCTGAGAGGATTATGAAGAAAATCCTGAGAAGATTCTGGAGAGATTCATGAGTGGATTCTGCAGAGAATCCTGAGAGAATTCTGGAAGAATCTTGAGAAAATTCTGGAGAGATTCCTGAGAGAATTCTGGAGAGAATCCTGAGAGAATTCCAGAGAGAATCCTGCGAGGATTCCGGAAAGAATCCTGAGAGGATTCCGGAGAAAATTCTGAGAGGATTCCGGAGAGAATCCTGAGAGGATTCCGGAGAGAATCCTGAGAGGATTCCGGAGAGAATCTTGAGAATATTCCGGAGAGAATCTTGAGAGGATTCCGGAGAGAATCCTGAGAGGATTCTGGAGAAAATCCTGAGAGGATTCTGGAGAGAATTCTGAAAGGATTCTGTAGAGAATCCTGAGAGGATTTTGGAGAGAATCCTGAGATGACTTTCAAGAGAACCCTGAGAGGATTATGAAGAAAATCCTGAGAAGATTCTGGAGAGATTCATGAGTGGATTCTGCAGAGAATCCTGAGAGGATTCTGGAAGAATCTTGAGAAAATTCTGGAGAGATTCCTGAGAGAATTCTGGAGAGAATCCTGAGAGAATTCCAGAGAGAATCCTGCGAGGATTCCGGAAAGAATCCTGAGAGGATTCCGGAGAAAATTCTGAGAGGATTCCGGAGAGAATCCTGAGAGGATTCCGGAGAGAATCCTGAGAGGATTCCGGAGAGAATCTTGAGAATATTCCGGAGAGAATCTTGAGAGGATTCCGGAGAGAATCCTGAGAGGATTCTGGAGAAAATCCTGAGAGGATTCCGAAGAGAATCATGAGAAGATTCCGGAGATAATCCTGCAATGAATTTCAAGAGAACCCCGAGAAGATTCTGGAGAGAATCCTGAGAAGATTCTGGAGAGATTCCTGAGTGGATTCTGCAGAGAATCCTGAGAGGATTCTGGAAGAATCTTGAGAGGATTCCGGAGATATTCCTGAGAGGATTCTGGAGAGAATCCTGAGAGGATTCCGGAGAGAATCCTGAGAGGATTCCAGAGAGAATCTTGAGAATATTCCGGAGAGAATCTTGAGAATATTCCGGAGAGAATCCTGAGAAGATTCCGGAGAGAATCCTGAAAGGATTCCGGAGAGAATCCTGAGAGGATTCCGGAGAGAATCCTGAGAGGATTCTGGAGAAAATTCTGAGAGGATTCCGGAGAGAATCCTGAGAGGATTCCGTACAGAATCCTGAGAGGATTCCGGAGAGAATCCTGAGAGGATTCCGAAGAGAATCATGAGAAGATTCCGGAGATAATCCTGCAATGAATTTCAAGAGAACCCCGAGAAGATTCTGGAGAGAATCCTGAGAAGATTCTGGAGAGATTCCTGAGTGGATTCTGCAGAGAATCCTGAGAGGATTCTGGAAGAATCTTGAGAGGATTCCGGAGATATTCCTGAGAGGATTCTGGAGAGAATCCTGAGAGGATTCCGGAGAGAATCCTGAGAGGATTCCAGAGAGAATCTTGAGAATATTCCGGAGAGAATCTTGAGAATATTCCGGAGAGAATCTTGAGAGGATTCCGGAGAGAATCCTGAGAGGATTCCGGAGAAAATCCTGAGAGGATTCCGGAGAGAATCCTGAGAGGATTCTGTAGAGAATCCTGAGAGGATTTTGGAGAGAATCCTGAGATGACTTTCAAGAGAACCCTGAGAGGATTCTGGAGAGAATCCTGAGAGGATTCTGGAGAGGATTCTGTAGAGAATCCTGAGAGGATTCCGGAGAGAATCCTGAGAGGATTCCGGAGAGAATCCTGAGAGAATTCCGGAGAAAATCCTGAGATGATTCCCGACAGAATCCTGAGAGGATTCCGGACAGAATCATGAGAGGATTCCGGAGAGAATCCTGAGAGGATTCCGGAGAGAATCCTGAGAGGATTTTGAAGAGAATCTTGAGATGACTTTCAAGAGAACCCTGAGAGGATTATGAAGAAAATCCTGAGAAGATTCTGGAGAGATTCATGAGTGGATTCTGCAGAGAATCCTGAGAGAATTCTGGAAGAATCTTGAGAAAATTCTGGAGAGATTCCTGAGAGAATTCTGGAGAGAATCCTGAGAGAATTCCAGAGAGAATCCTGCGAGGATTCCGGAAAGAATCCTGAGAGGATTCCGGAGAAAATTCTGAGAGGATTCCGGAGAGAATCCTGAGAGGATTCCGGAGAGAATCCTGAGAGGATTCCGGAGAGAATCTTGAGAATATTCCGGAGAGAATCTTGAGAGGATTCCGGAGAGAATCCTGAGAGGATTCTGGAGAAAATCCTGAGAGGATTCTGGAGAGAATTCTGAAAGGATTCTGTAGAGAATCCTGAGAGGATTTTGGAGAGAATCCTGAGATGACTTTCAAGAGAACCCTGAGAGGATTATGAAGAAAATCCTGAGAAGATTCTGGAGAGATTCATGAGTGGATTCTGCAGAGAATCCTGAGAGGATTCTGGAAGAATCTTGAGAAAATTCTGGAGAGATTCCTGAGAGAATTCTGGAGAGAATCCTGAGAGAATTCCAGAGAGAATCCTGCGAGGATTCCGGAAAGAATCCTGAGAGGATTCCGGAGAAAATTCTGAGAGGATTCCGGAGAGAATCCTGAGAGGATTCCGGAGAGAATCCTGAGAGGATTCCGGAGAGAATCTTGAGAATATTCCGGAGAGAATCTTGAGAGGATTCCGGAGAGAATCCTGAGAGGATTCTGGAGAAAATCCTGAGAGGATTCCGAAGAGAATCATGAGAAGATTCCGGAGATAATCCTGCAATGAATTTCAAGAGAACCCCGAGAAGATTCTGGAGAGAATCCTGAGAAGATTCTGGAGAGATTCCTGAGTGGATTCTGCAGAGAATCCTGAGAGGATTCTGGAAGAATCTTGAGAGGATTCCGGAGATATTCCTGAGAGGATTCTGGAGAGAATCCTGAGAGGATTCCGGAGAGAATCCTGAGAGGATTCCAGAGAGAATCTTGAGAATATTCCGGAGAGAATCTTGAGAATATTCCGGAGAGAATCTTGAGAGGATTCCGGAGAGAATCCTGGAGGATTCCGGAGAAAATCCTGAGAGGATTCCGGAGAGAATCCTGAGAGGATTCTGTAGAGAATCCTGAGAGGATTTTGGAGAGAATCCTGAGATGACTTTCAAGAGAACCCTGAGAGGATTCTGGAGAGAATCCTGAGAGGATTCTGGAGAGGATTCTGTAGAGAATCCTGAGAGGATTCCGGAGAGAATCCTGAGAGGATTCCGGAGAGAATCCTGAGAGAATTCCGGAGAAAATCCTGAGATGATTCCCGACAGAATCCTGAGAGGATTCCGGACAGAATCATGAGAGGATTCCGGAGAGAATCCTGAGAGGATTCCGGAGAGAATCCTGAGAGGATTTTGAAGAGAATCTTGAGATGACTTTCAAGAGAACCCTGAGAGGATTATGAAGAAAATCCTGAGAAGATTCTGGAGAGATTCATGAGTGGATTCTGCAGAGAATCCTGAGAGAATTCTGGAAGAATCTTGAGAAAATTCTGGAGAGATTCCTGAGAGAATTCTGGAGAGAATCCTGAGAGAATTCCAGAGAGAATCCTGCGAGGATTCCGGAAAGAATCCTGAGAGGATTCCGGAGAAAATTCTGAGAGGATTCCGGAGAGAATCCTGAGAGGATTCCGGAGATAATCCTGAGAGGATTCCGGAGAGAATCTTGAGAATATTCCGGAGAGAATCTTGAGAGGATTCCGGAGAGAATCCTGAGAGGATTCTGGAGAAAATCCTGAGAGGATTCTGGAGAGAATTCTGAAAGGATTCTGTAGAGAATCCTGAGAGGATTTTGGAGAGAATCCTGAGATGACTTTCAAGAGAACCCTGAGAGGATTATGAAGAAAATCCTGAGAAGATTCTGGAGAGATTCATGAGTGGATTCTGCAGAGAATCCTGAGAGGATTCTGGAAGAATCTTGAGAAAATTCTGGAGAGATTCCTGAGAGAATTCTGGAGAGAATCCTGAGAGAATTCCAGAGAGAATCCTGCGAGGATTCCGGAGAGAATCCTGAGAGGATTCCGGAGAAAATTCTGAGAGGATTCCGGAGAGAATCCTGAGAGGATTCCGAAGAGAATCATGAGAAGATTCCGGAGATAATCCTGAAATGAATTTCAAGAGAACCCCGAGAAGATTCTGGAGAGAATCCTGAGAAGATTCTGGAGAGATTCCTGAGTGGATTCTGCAGAGAATCCTGAGAGGATTCTGGAAGAATCTTGAGAGGTTTCCGGAGAGATTTCTGAGAGGATTCTGGAGAGAATCCTGAGAGGATTCCGGAGAGAATCCTGAGAGGATTCCGGAGAGAATCATGAGAATATTCCGGAGAGAATCTTGAGAGGATTTCGGAGAGAATCCTGAGAGGATTCCGGAGAAAATCCTGAGAGGATTCTGAAGAGAATCCTGAAAGGATTCTGTAGAGAATCCTGAGAGGATTTTGGAGAGAATCCTGAGATGACTTTCAAGAGAACCCTGAGAGGATTCTGGAGAGAATCCTGAGAGGATTCTGGAGAGATTCCTGAGTGGATTCTGCAGAGAATTCGAGAGGATTCTGGAGAGAATCTTGAGAGGATTCTGGAGAGAATCTTGAGAGGATTTTGGAAAGATTCCTGAGAGGATTCTGGAGAGGATTCTGGAGAGAATCCTGAGAGGATTCCGGAGAGAATCTTGAGAGGATTCTGGAGAGAATCCTGAGAGGATTCCGGGCAGAATCCTGAGAGGATTCCGGAAATAATTCTGAGAGGATTCCGGAGAGAATCCTGAGAGGATTCCGGAGAGAATCCTGAGAGGATTCCGGAGAGAATCCCGAGAGGATTCCGGAGAGAATCCTGAGAGAATTCCGGAGAAAATCCTGAGATGATTCCGGACAGAATCCTGAGAGGATTCCGGACAGAATCCTGAGAGGATTCCGGACAGAATCCTGAGAGGATTCCGGAGAGAATCCTGAAAGGATTCCGGAGAGAATCCTGAGAAGATTCCGGAGAGAATCCTGAGAGGATTTTGAAGAGAATCTTGAGATGACTTTCAAGAGAACCCTGAGAGGATTATGAAGAAAATCCTGAGAAGATTCCGGAGAGATTCATGAGTGGATTCTGCAGAGAATCCTGAGAGAATTCCGGAGAGAATCCTGAGAGGATTCCGGAGAGAATCCTGAGAGGATTCCGGAGAGAATCCTGAGAGGATTCCGGAGAGAATCCTGAGAGGATTCCGGAGAGTATCCTGAGAGGATTCCGGTGAAAATTCTGAGAGGATTCCGGAGAGAATCCTGAGAGGATTCCGTACAGAATTCTGAGAGGATTCCGGAGAGAATCATGAGAAGATTCCGGAGATAATCCTGAGATGAATTTCAAGAGAACCCCGAGCAGATTCTGGAGAGAATCCTGAGAAGATTCTGGAGAGAATCCTGAGTGGATTCTGCAGAGAATCCTGAAAGGATTCTGGAGAGGATCTTGAGAGGATCCTGGAGAGATCCCTGAGAGAATTCTGGAGAGAATCTTGAGAGGATTCGGGAGAGAATCCTGAGAGGATTCCGGAGAGAATCCTGAGAGGATTCCGGAGAGAATCCTGAGAAGTTTCTCTAGAGAGTCCTAAGAGCATTCCGGAGAGAATTCTGAGAGGATTCCGGAGAGAATCCTGCGAGGATTTCGGAGAGAATCCTGAGAGGATTCCGGAGAGAATCCTGAGAGGATTCCGGAAAAAATCCTGAGAAGTTTCTGGAGAGAATCTTGAGAGGAGTCTGGAGAGAGTCTTGAGAGGATTCTGGAGAAAATCTTGAGAGGATTCTTGAGGAAATCGTTAGCTTATTCTGAAAAGAATCCTGAAGGATTCTGATTAGAAATCTAAGAGGATTCTGAGAAGAATCCTGAGAGGATTCTGGTGATAATTCTGATAGTATTCTGGAAAAAAATCCTGAGAGGTTTGTAGAGAGATTTCTATGAGGATTCTGAAGAGTATCCCGAGAGGATTCTAGAGAGAATCCTCAGAGGATTCTAGAGAGAATCCTCAGAGGATTCTGGTAAGAATCCTGTGAAAGTTCTGGAAAGAATCCTGTGAAAGTTCTGGAAAGAATCCTGTGAGGATTCTTGAGAGTATCTTGATATGATTCTGGAGAGTCTCCTGGGAGGATTCTTGAGTGAATCTTGAGAGGATTCTGGAGAGAATACTGAGGAGATTTGGGAGAGAATCCTGAAAAGTTTATGAAGAGATTTATGAGAGTATTCTGGAGAGAATTCTTAAAGTATTCTGAAGAGAATCTTGTGAAGATTCTGGAGAGAATCCTAAGAGGATTCTAAAGAGAATCTTGAGTGGGTTCTGGAGAGAATCCTAAGAGGTTTCTGCAGAAAATCCTGAGAGGATTCTGCATAGAATCCTTAGAGAATTCTGGAGAGAATCGTGAGAGGATTCTGGAGAGAATCTTGAAAGGATTTTAGAGAAAAAATCTGAGAGGATTCTGGAGAGAATCCTTATAGGATTTTGGAGAGATCTTATGATTCTAGAGAGATTCCTGTGAGGATTCTGGTGAAAATCCTGAGAGAATTCTAACTTTAGATTCTCTTGAGAATCTTGGGAGGATTCTTAAGAGAATCCTGAAAGGATCCTGGAGAGAGTCCTGAGAGGATCTTGGAGAGAATCCTGTGTAGATTCTGGAGAGAATCCTGAGAGAATTCTGAAGATAATTATGCAATTATGCTAGGGAGAATCCTGAGAGGATTCTTGAGATAATTCGGAGAGGATTCCGGAGATTCGACAGTAGATGCGACGTGTTCGTGCAGGGAAAAAGTCTAGAAAAGCTTTCGGAATAGTTAAGAAAACGGGAGAAAATTAATCTTTCATTTTGTATGGGAGATTTCGTGCAATTTTTCAACAGCCTACTTGATGGCAAGGCGAAGTTTGCCGGGACCACTAGTTGTTAATAAAGTTCAGAGAGAATTCTGGAGAGAATTTTTCAGGTATTCTCATCACATTCTTTTTGAATTCTCATCTGAATTCTTTCTCCTTTGTCTGACGAATGACTGCACAGAAAACACTTGCTTGATTCGATCTGCATCGACCGATGCATAAGTTTGAAATTTTAATTGTGCAGTGAGCAGTGAGCTCCTGTTGGTAGAAATTCAAACTAACAAACAGTACATAGTATCAAATCAACTTCGTAGAAAGGGCTTGCTTTGTATTCATTCTGTGTCTTCAAATATATAATAAATTTTGAATTTTTTTATGTATTGAATTTCTTTTTCTTTCAAAAAAACTAAAATCCATTGAAATTTCGTGAAGTTTCTAAGATTTAAATTTGTATTCAATATAACTCCAAGACAACATTACTCTTTTGTCACAGACAGAAGGTTAACAAGGAAGCTTTCTCGAGGAACGTATCCACGATACTCCTACAAGAAGGCAACAATAGAATCCCTTTCAGATTCCTATTTCCAGTCCAGCACTGGAAACAGCGAAAATAGCTCTATTTTCAGTTACTTTAATGATCGTTCCATCGCCGGCACCACATCCCATTGGACACCGCCCTACTTTTACTTGGCCCGGTGAATTTCTCCTTCTCCGCGTAGGTCCTTGGTAGTGGGTGTTGGGTGAAATCGGACAGGCACTCGGTAAACTTTTACATCGGGAACCGAACAGGCCGGGGCTCCGTTGTTGGTTTGGTAGGCAAATTTTCGATTGGCATCGTCCACGTTCGCGATGAATAGTTTTCCCTCTGGAAGGAAGAGTGAGCTTTTCCAACACTTTTTCGTTCCGGCTGACCAATCCCGGGTGGGTGAGCACAGTGAAAAAAACTGGAAACAAAAAGATGGTTGGATTTCTATTGAATAACATCTTTTATTTCATGAAATGAAACCTTTTGCGCAGCATTGATTGGGAATTACGTTCAATTCGATGCAAATTTAACTTCACTTGCAGCAAAAGGATCGAATCGAATTTTCAACTGTGTCGCCATAGCGGCATATTTCGAGTGCACTTTGGCGCTTTTTCCCGGTACGAGTTGGGCGGTGGTGGTGCTTAATGAAAGTTTTAATTTGGGCTAAAGTGGAAATTGAATCGAAAACGTGTTAATTATGTTATTCTTACGAGTGCAGCGTAGTGGGGGGCATTACGGATGTAGAACTAGACCAGGGATTTTTTCCGCCGAGGGAAGGAGAACGATCCCCCGGAAATGGTAAACGAAATATAATTGGGTGGTAATTGGCGTTCTGTTTCAACTCGTTGATTGCCGGCCGGATAGCGATAAATGGTGGACAATTAGGTTGGTACAAGGGAGCGTTGTTTTAACCGACGGTTAATGTAGCAAGTAGGGCTGCATGGAATTTTGAATAGGATGTATTGTTTCTAGGCAAGATAATAATAATACTCTTGACTTGCGGAAAATGTTGGTATAGACAAAAGGTCATTTTACAGTAGGAAAACAATAGGACCGGTGTTGGTCCAGTTGTTTTCTAATATCCCATCCCATGGAATAGAAAGAACGTCCAAAGAGCTCTAATTAGAGCATATCAGGGATCGTAGAAGCAGCTTTTGTATTTTTTACGGTTTCAATGAAAATAAATACTTCATCTCCATGCTGGTAGTACATTCCTACAGTAAAATAATCTGTTGTTAGACTAAGGTATTGGGAAATCCTATTACAGTATGTAACTGGGAATTTCGCCTGTCAATGTTGATGCGTATATAAGGCCGGAACAAAACTTTAATATCTCTATTGTCATTCTCCATCAGAATGTGTCAAAGGGCAGTAAAAGATAAAATGTAAATCAAGGTAAATTAATTTTTTTTTTTTTTGCCATTAATACAATTTTTTTCATGATATTCTCATGCAAGCGTAACAGCTCGCTGTTGCTGATTACGCTTGGCGAGGTGGAAAAATAGAGGCCGCAAAAGTATTCATAGACTGAAAGAACCAATTACTGTTCGTATTGCTCAGCATCTCATCCGTTCCATATACTTCATATTCAATCCAAACAAAGAAGATTTTGCTGAAATTTGATATGCAATAAACTGTGTCTCCTCCGGCTTGACAAATCCAATCCGTCTCGAGTCCGTCACGGTTGAAGCCCACGGTACAACGCTTCCCAAATTCCTAACCAACCATCCAACATTCGAGCCATCTGAGCCCTAACCAAACGCCCCCCATTCCCCTCTCTTCTTCTTTCCACCAGAAAGGGCAAAGCATTCGCAAATATTTATTCAGGACAAGCCTTTTCTCGGCACAAAACCACAGTCATATCCAATCCATCATCCATCGTTTGGCATCGGTTTTCGCGCAGACGAGCTTACATACGGGGAAACATCACAGCGTCAGCGCTGCTGTAGGTTCCCATCTATAGGCGAAAGTGGTTTAAAATGCACTCAGTTCCAATTACAAAATGCATTTTAACCTTCCTTCTTAACAAAAAATTATAAATTGTGACTTGAGGTCCAAAATTTCAACAGCTCCCAAATATCAGTATGTTGAATTTGGGAGAACCGGATTTGGTCACTGTGGCCACCAGAAACCTTTTACATCTATATAAAAGTCCCCTTTAGAGACCCATACTCTGACGACCTGTAATTTCTCAACCAAACAAGTAATTTGAACCGTCCATTAATGGCTGAGTAGGTATTCGCGTTTACTATGAATATAGATAGATACTCAAATCATTTCCGCATACATACCCGGTTCCAGAAACCCGAAACATCCGAAAAGTAATTGTCCATCCTGGTTTTGTACATGTGATTCACATCGCTACTATTCGGTTGATGGATATTTTTACATACAAGTTCACTGCAATAGAAAACAAGTTACCGGAGCATATCCCCTGAAAAATTCGAATTAGTATGGTCCCTGAGGATTTGGATCCTGGAGTTCTGGATGGTGGCCAATCTGGACAAACCGATAGAATTTCTTGGATTGATGCAGCGAAACCAAATAAATTGCGTACAGATCTTCATGTTTTTTTTTTCGTTTAAAGGTCTTTGGCTAAAAGGATAAATGGCTATTCTGTTCCATTTGGAGTACCGATAACCTCTTAAATTAGGCACACGACGACTCAATCTTTACGATTGTTAGTACCAATGACTCTACTATTCTAACCGTAATAACCCTGGAAGATCACCGGAGATATACGTATTGTGGGACATTCCAGTTTTTCTACCAAAACTAAGCATTTGATGGCTCAATCTTCCTGGATATTTCAGCATGTTCTGCGACCTCTGTAATAACCCAGGAATGGCAACCGGAGAAACTCTAATAGTAGGACTACTGGGACATTTTAATTTTCGTATTAAAACTAGACATTCGACGATTCAATCTTTCTGTTATTTTAAGCGTGTGACTTATCTCACACAATAATCAATTTTAATGAAAAGTTTGGTCTTTTCTGGCCACCGAAATGACCACGAATGGTCACCGGAGATGAAAGGTGTAAGGTAAAGAACCCCTTGAAAAAGGCTAAAACCCATCGGCCGAAACGTCGGGAATGTAAAAACATCGTTTTTCGACTTCCAGACTGAGAAAGCCATGCGAAAGTAGTATATACATATATTTTTCTTTTTTCGCTATTACTAAAACATCTTTTGAATGGTTCGGCATTATGGATGTTGACGTATTTTTTAAATCTTCTACCAAAAACATCTCGAGACAAAATGCAAAACTAGCTTTAAGTTGTATTTTCCTCCTTATCCATGGATCGCATCACTGACCATTGGTGACTCCCAGATCTTTTCCTCCCTCACTAATAAATATCCTTCCCGTGGTGATTGTGGAGATGCAGAGGTATTCTCGGTCTCTAGAAGCAACAATCATTACACCCTAACATTCCTTCTCCATCCTAACTGACTGTAAGGACTTGGCCGGCGCCGTTATTGATCAATAATATTTTAGCTGCTAAAATTGTACTTTGAGAATAAGCGGGCACTCCCATCCCTTATTCATTTGGATCGCAGTGCAATTCTTACCAGTTCCGATCAATCACGGAGTAGCAACCATTGACATTTACAGTCAGTCTATACTATGCTATGCTATGCTTCTCTCTTTTTCATCTGCCTGTATGGAAGTGGGCAGGGAAAATTAGTTGTTTGGCTGTGTATGCTGAGAGTGCGGAGCTACAGAAAACTATATTTGCATGTGTGCCGTGGCGCGCAAAGCAAGGCACGTGTCAAGCGTAAACGGTAAAAAATCAGCGCGTAAGATTGAATGGATTGTTCACTTGACTAAATTCAAAACACCAATCACCATGATTTGAAGAGTTCTAGCTTTGGATTTGCTCTACCTTCTCTAGCACTAGACTCTGAAGTGAAAAGTCGTTGATTTTGAACATATTTTTTTTGTATGAAAGCAATCATTTCGATGATTGAAGGTTCAAATTTATGTCAAGCGGAAACGTTCATTTTAAGCTTTTTTGATTTGAAATCAAAACATACCATGTTAAATTCCAGTGCTGTACCCTTGATATTGTCAAGATTTAACAGTTTAGTGCAAATTAAAGTGACCAGACATGTAAAGCTTCAATGCGGGACAATATTTGTAGAATTTTTAAAGTTAACGTGAGGGTTCATTTGCAAGCCGTATAACGCTAAAACGATCACATAAAAACGCGACGCGAGACGGAACACAACACTTATTGTTCTTACAAATAAAAAGGATATTAAAAATTACCTTTTTATGTCGACCGGTTTCGGGCTCGATGTTGCCCATCTACGGGACGATGTCCGACTGATTATTCAGATTCACAAACACATATTCATGCAGATTGCAGCATACGTCGAGTGGGGGGGGGGAGTTTATTGCTAGGTCATCCATTTCGTCAAGTTGAAGAGGGGTGATGTTATTGGGGGGTCGTCCTCATTCATGAGAGGGCGATCAGCTGTAGCTATATACATAGACTCCCATGCGTTGAGGTGTGAAGCTTTTCGGACATTTTTTAGCAACTTAGCCTGTTGCCAATCGATGCTATGGTTTTGAGCTATAGTGTGGGCTGCTACACTGGATTCGTTCGGTCGTTCATGGTCCACTGCATTTTTATGTTCACGCAGGCGAACTTTGAACTTACGGCGGGTTTGGCCGATATACACTGCAGGACAATTTTGACACGGGATTTCATATATTCCTGATTTTTCCTCAGCAGGAACCTTGTCCTTCAGATTACCCTATTCAGGCGGCTTTGAAACACCATGGTATTCATGTGGTGTATAAAAGCGGCAACACACTGAAGGATCATTTATGTAATCTGAAGGACAAGGTTCCTGCTGAGGGAAAATCAGGAATATATGAAATCCCGTGTCAAAATTGTCCTGCAGTGTATATCGGCCAAACCCGCCGTAAGTTCAAAGTTCGCCTGCGTGAACATAAAAATGCAGTGGACCATGAACGACCGAACGAATCCAGTGTAGCAGCCCACACTATAGCTCAAAACCATAGCATCGATTGGCAACAGGCTAAGTTGCTAAAAAATGTCCGAAAAGCTTCACACCTCAACGCATGGGAGTCTATGTATATAGCTACAGCTGATCGCCCTCTCATGAATGAGGACGACCCCCCAATAACATCACCCCTCTTCAACTTGACGAAATGGATGACCTAGCAATAAACTCCCCCCCCACTCGACGTATGCTGCAATCTGCATGAATATGTGTTTGTGAATCTGAATAATCAGTCGGACATCGTCCCGTAGATGGGCAACATCGAGCCCGAAACCGGTCGACATAAAAAGGTAATTTTTAATATCCTTTTTATTTGTAAGAACAATAAGTGTTGTGTTCCGTCTCGCGTCGCGTTTTTATGTGATCGTAGTGGAAGTTCTTACGTTAGCACACCCAAAAAATGGAATGTATAACGCTAAAAATTGTCGTTTTTGACGGCTAACGTCTCTAAAATAATCTTGAAATCGATAAAAGTAAAAAATCACTGTCATTATATTTGCAACATAAAAATCTGTGTGTTTTTACTTGCTTATTTGTCGATTGTTTTGAAAAAAAAAAACTGTTTTTTTCTGTTTTGACATAGGTAAAGGTACTTATATTGGGGCCCAGATAGCCGTAGCGGTAAACGCGCAGCTATTCAGCATAACCATGCTAAGGGTCGTGAGTTCGAATCCCGCTGGTCGAGGATCTTTTCGTAAAGGAAATTTTCTCGATTCCCAGGGCATAGAGTATCTTCGTACCTGCCACACGATATACATATGCAAAAATGGTCAATCGGCAAAGAAAGCTCTCAGTTAATAACTGTGGAAGTGCTCATAAGAACACTAATCTGAGAAGCAGGCTCTGTCCCAGTTGGGACGTAACGCCAGAAAGAAGAAGAAAGGTACTTATTTATATGAAGTTTTTAACCAAAATGACTGTTTTGTACTTTTGCTCAAAGTTCCACATACTTTAGTGGAATTTCCACAATCATCTGTGAATGTTTTCAATATTGAACTGAAAAGTAAAGCAAAATAAGTATAAATTAAAATCTGGCTTAGCGCCTGTTTTCGCACTTGAATTTTCAAAGAGTTCAAATCAAAATTTTATAAGCTTTTCAAACCAGTCCCAGGGATATTAAAGCTAAAAATTATAGTATTTCGAGCTGAATCCTAAATCTGGAAGAATTATTAGTTGTTGCCGGTGAGTAAGTATTCTCAGCAACATCCTCAGAAACCAGTGCAAACTATCATGAGTGGTTTTCTGACAGTACCGTGAGAATATTCTGAACCAAAACATGAACTTGAACTTTGAAAAATGCTGTTCCGTATCCTGAAAGTTTTCCGGCTTAAATATTGGCAAAAATTACACCAGCGATTTTAACAACAATTATGTTAGAATTCCCAATATAAGTAAATCGGTGGATTTCATAAAGATGGATAAAAAACCAAAAAACTACAGCATTTTTGAGTGTGAACTAAATTATGTGAGGATTCCAATAATATTATACGAAGATTTTAACCTAAATGCTGTAAGAATAAGAACAAATTTCTGTTAATATATTGTCTAGAACCCTGGATCCTGTTAGGATCTTGATGAGAATCTTTTTAGTCAAAGGAGAAACTTGACTAGTATGTGGATGTTAATTTTGAATTTTCATATAACAATGATGTTCATATTTCAAGTACAAGTTCCATTATTTTTGGTTATCTTCACAATCCGGGACGCTTGGTGATGCGGAACAGGTTGCTCAAATCCTGAACTGTCCCGCACATTCCGGGGCGTCTGGTCACTTTAGCGCAAATCCAAGTGCAGAACTATTGATAGCATCGTGCTTATTTTTTTACCGTGTTATAATTAGGCCGAAAAACAAACGAAGGAGAATAGGGGAAAAGAGTTGGTTCCTTTTTCGGAACATTCGCTCTTTTGAGTAATCCTGATCTTTTGAACGGCTCCGATTCTTTTCGTCCATCTCTGCTTACAACACTTACCAAACGGCCACGAATCCCACAGAAACATAAATTTAAAATCACTCATGTTTCAATAAAATTTGCTTGAATTTCTTATTTATTTATTTGGTTTTACATCAATTAACTTGATATACCTTGCCATCAACATTTTGTCAATTCACTCGGTTCATGGCCCCTTCTCTCCACCTAGCTCGCAGCGCCCCACGCCTTCTTGTTCCGGCCGGATTCGTGGCGAACACCATATTTACAGGGCTATTGTCCGGCATTCTTGCAACATGCCCTACCCAGCGTATCCTTCCAGCTTTAGCTACCTTCATGATACTGGGTTCGCCGTAGAGTTGAGCGAGCTCGTGGTTCATCCTTCGCCACCACACGCCGTTCTTACCCGAGCAGAAGAAAAAAAGTACTAAATGCCAAATTGAGGTATTCCATACCAGATAATTTCCGATACTTACAACTTGAATAAGGTATGAATGAGCCCTGCATAAGAGGTAAAATACCTCAAATAATACCTTCTGAATATTCTACAAATACCAAGCTGATAATTAGATCAGGTTTTGTAATACCTAAATAATACATGATGGATTTTCATATAAAAGTGAAATTTTTCATTAGTAGTTGAATACCTCCAGCAGTCCTCAATAGCTATCGGATACCAAAATGAAGTATTTTTAATTGTTTTAAACTTTTTTTTCAAATACCATTATAATACCAAAATGAGGTATTGATAACTGAACAATACGTAATTGTGGTATGATACCAAAATAGAGTATGCATAAGTTATTGTGAGTTATTCTTTGCTCCTCGGGTAGCACTCGACGTTCGAAAACCCCAAGAGCTTGCAAGTCCTCTTCGAGTATAGTCCACGTCTCATGCCCGTAGAAAACTACCGGTCTTATGAGCGTTTTGTACATCGTGCATTTGGTGCGGGGGTGAATCTTTCTTGACCGCAGTTTCTTCTGGAGCCCATAGTAGGCACGACTTTCACTGATAATGCGCCTTCGTATTTCCCGACGAACTCATCCACCACCTCAAAGGTATCCCCGTCTATCGTGACACTGCTTCCTAGGCGGGCCCTGTCGCGCTCAGTTCCGCCCACATGCATGTACTTTGTTTTCGACGCATTCACCATTAGCTTGACTCTTGTTGCTTCGCGCTTAATGCAGGTGAACAAATCTGCCACCGTTTCAAATTTTCTCCCAATAATATCCATGTCGTCCGCGAAGCAAACAAATTGTCCGAATCTCGTGAAAATCGTGTCTCGACTGTTAAGTCCGGCTCTCAGCATGACCCCTTCAAGCGCAATATTGAACAACACGCCGATACTTGAACGAACTGAAGTGTTCGCCCGAGATCTTCACGCAGTTTTGTACACCGTCCATCGTTGCTCTGATCAATCTTGTGAGCTTACCGGGAAAGCTGTTCTCGTCCTTGATCATCTATAGCTCTACACGATCAATACTGTCGTATGCTGCCTTGAAATCGATGAACAGATGGTGCGTAGGGACCTAGTACTCACGGCATTTCTGGAGGATTTGCCGCACGGAAAAGATCTGGTCTGTTGTCGAGTGGCCGTCGATGAAACCTGCTTGATAGCTTCCCACGAACTCGTTTGCAATAGGTGATAGAGGACGGGAGACGTCACTGACGTCGTAGTGCTGCTTCTACCTTTCGATTACCTCGCGTCCGTCCGTCAAGATGCTCCCATCCTTACCCCAGCACATTTCAGCTCGCGGCATGAAGCCTTTGTGGGATGTTGAGCTTCTGATAGAACTTCGGCGTTTCTTGAGAACGGTTGGCTTTCCAGCTCTTTCAGGCGGCGCTTTTTGTCCCGGAATAGGCGGGTTTGCTGTTTCCGCTTCAGTCTGTATCGTTCCACGTTTCGCCGCGTACCATGCTGCAGTATTGCAGCCCGTGCTGCATTCTTCTCCTCTTAAACCTCCTGGCACTCCTTCTTTAACTCCGTTCCACATATCCGACAATGCTTTCGGCAGCGTCGTTAATGGCTGCTTTGACTGTCCTCCAGCAGTCCTCAAGAGGGGCCCTATTGTGCTCGCGCTCATCCGGCAACGCTGTCTCAAGATACTGCGCGTACGCATTGGTGACATCCGATTGTTTCAGTCGTACTAGATTGTACCGAGGCGGGCATCGGTACCGTACATCGTTGATGACGGATAGCTTTGGGCGCAGCTTTACCATCAACAGGTTGTGATCGAAGTCAATGGTAGCACCGCGATAGCACCACGAGGCGGCAAAATCTATCAGTCGTAGGCCATTCTCGTTTGTCAGACGGTGGGCACTGAACTTTCCAATCGTCGGTCTGAACTCCTCCTCTTGGCCAACCTGAGCGTCAAATCTCCTATGATGATCTTGACCACGTGGCTTGGGCAGCGGTCGTACTAGCGTTCGAGCTGTGCGTAAAATGCGTCCTTGTCAGTGCTTCCGGAGTGAGGGCTGTGCACTGGCTTTGAGCCTCAACTTGTACATTCTCTCATTGATCGGCCTTCACCTGATCATGCGCTCGATCAAGCTGTTTTCAGCTCGTGTGTATTGCCGCAGCTCTGGTAGATGCTGCTCCTTACATGGAGTACAGACGCTCCAGGTTTGAAGAAGCAACCCCCCCCCTTCATTGTCAGCATACGACCAGAGTTCCTACCGGGGTTGGTTATCTTCCCTAAGGTTACTCGTACCCCGGCCAGTACCGCGAGGTAATAGTGTTAGGAGTTGCTGGGCAAGAGGCTAAGGAAGGCACAAAGGGGTCAATTTCATTCCAGCAGGTACGCGAGGTACCAATGGCATGCCCAGACATTTGTCGTGCCCCCCCCCCCCCTTCATTATGACCCCCTTTTTATTTCCCCTTATGAGGTTCAGGAATAGTTTATTAGAATCCGAGAGAGTTTTGGGGAGTGGTTCAGTTAGCCGTAGGTCTAAACGCGTAGGTATTCAGCAAGATCACGCTGAGGGACGCGGGTATGAAATACCACTTACATAATGAATCTTCAGTCTATTGGCTACAATTTAGCTGAACAAACTTGTCTCAGAATATTTATCAATTATTAGTTATAGCTTTTTGAAAATTTATTGTCTTAAACAGGGCTGCTCAACGTACATCCCGCGGGCCGCATCCCGCAAAGAGTTTGAAGACTTCTCATATCTAGCCCGTTGCATAGTTATTTAAATTTAGAACATATTCAGGATCATTCTGTACGGTAATTCATTACGACAGTTTTCAATTACCTACATCATTAATCATTTGAAATTATTTAAATTTTGATAATACTGAAAAAAATGACAGTACTCTACTTTGAAATTAAGTGTCAAATTTATTCTACACATAAATTTAGCATACGAGAGTTAATTTCAGGTTCATAATAAAAAATCATACTTTTTGATAATCTATATAAATGAAAATGAAAAGGTGTTTGCATGTCACGGAATAGCGTGAAGACTGGTCAACAGATTCGAACTATTCTTTCACTATTACTTTCGTAGCTGTGAAGTTTTAGCTAGGGTTTTCAAATTTCCCGGGAAACGGGAAATATATTTGCCATTTCACGGGAAATCCCGGGATCCCGGGAAATTTTCCAAAACGTGAAAATTAAGCAAATTTGATGATTTGTTTTAATTATTCGTATTTTTGTTATATTTTTTTATACCAGTAAACTTGTATGGTACCTACATTCTCTTTTTTAAGTAATTTATTGATGTTTCTCAAAAAAAATCTATCGATTTCGTTGTGTACGCTAGGTTTCAGAACAACACAAATTATGATATTGAGTCCATGTGGAGATTATTCTGGACACATCGTATGAAGTTCAAATTATATGTACAGGAAGGACTCGATTATCCGGAGTTTGTTCTTTGATATTCTTGTTTTTGAGATTTTATGCATACATTTATGTTGGTATTGCAATATACAAAATAAATGGTTTTGCAGCTTTGGATGTAGGTAAAAAAGGGGGTTTGAAAAAGAGGTTTTTTGTATGCCGGTCAAAATATTTTTTTCCCAAGACCCCTAATGTTCTTAAAAATAACTTCTCGCTACGCCACTGCATTATACAAACAAAACAACGAAAAAATATAATATTAAAGTTCTTTTAATGCAGATTTTATTTTTTCTTTTAGTGATTCGATTATTAGGAAGATTTGATAATCCGGAGTAAAAAAATATACAACGGATAATCGAGTCCGACCTGTACCAACATTAAATTGAACCTTCCAAACACTAGAATAAAAAACAACTAGAGTCTAACGATGGAAAATGGGATGGTTAAATCCATGAAAACGTTATGAGCGTACTCAATTCATGGATGATCCCTCGAAAAACCCTGTATTTTGTATAGCATATAATTCATTTTGAAAAAAAAACATATCGTCAAAGAGCTATCAATTTTATCAACAACTATTTGATTACAAAAAAAAAACAACAAATCAATATCCAAGTATAGCTAGTGATCTAGCAAGATAATTGCATTGGTAAGACTGATATGAAAAGTAAATTATATGATAGTTTAGGTTTGAAAATGGATGGTCAATCCTTTTTCAATAGAACTACCCGGGAAATACAGAAATCCCGGGAAATACGGGAATCCCGGGAAACAGGAAATCATTTCCAGGGAAACGGGAATCCCGAGAAATCTCATTTCCCGGGAAATGTTCCCAGAATTGAAAACTCTAGTTTTAGCGCGTTGAAAAAGTTTAGTTTCCAGAATAGTGGAAAAAACGGGAGAAAAATTATCTGTTACTTTGTATGGGAGATTGCGTGTTATTTTTATCCAGCCTACTTGATGGCTAGACGACGTTTTCTGAGACCACATGTAATAATAGCAATTTCATTAGTATGGGTTTTTGCCACTCGATCACGATTTTCTTCAATATTTGATAGGAAAAACTGAACTTTAATCAGGCTGAAAAATATATTATGAGAAAAGGTCATATAAGTCGATAAGATATCACCGCAAAGGCTTGATTCACACCAAATCCTGTGCATTATTTCACGGACAACTCAGGCAATACCATCAGCAAGATTTCCCAGAATCCTCGGAATCATATTTTCACAAAACTCTTGGTTAATTTCTAAACCAATTCTCAACATGATGCGTTTAAAATCATGGACAAACACCTTGCAGATTCCAGAATAGGATTTTAGAATGGACATTCTGTGAGTGTCTCAAAAACAATTCTTATATAAACCTGCGTTGAATTTATGAAAAATGTTAAGCAGGATTCTCACATAACCCTCCTCAAATAACGATAGATAGGATAGCGGCACAATTTTGAGTAGGATTATTATAATCATCTTCGATATATTTCTAATAAAAAAAAATAGAGCAAGATTTTCTACTACATTTTCTTGAACAGAATACAACGCTCTCGCAAGATTTTTATAAATATTTAGAATACTGAGTGAAATTATTTCTGATTCCTTTCCTCTGAATGCTCAACAATATTTTTCTTGTCAATTTTTCAAACGATATTAAATCTCGAATGATTTTTATAATTTTAAGAATGAAAGCCCTTTACTCGAAGAGCATTTAAATCACTATTACTTTTTTATTAAGCTAGGAATCTCAAAAAGAAGATTTTGCTTTATATAGCCCTACTGTTTAAAATGCTTTATAAAATTCAGTATTTCAATAAAATAAATTGCTTTTGGGAACTAATGTTTAATTTTGCGATAGAAAATATTGTAAACTTCTGTGCTACGTTACAAGTTCCTAGTGAACTTTTGCTATTTTTCATTAAAATGCGATTGAGTTGAGCGCACAGTGCGTTGAATGTATGGAGCTGCGGGACAAAAATCGAAACTAGAAGATTAAGCCATTTGAGCACCTTGGTATTGAAGGGAAAGTTGTTTCTGGTCAAAAGAGCTACAATTTGCATAAATGACATATAATATACGCATAATCGCAAAACTGTCCCAAGCGCCAATTAATATTTTTTCCAAGAAAAACCATGCCATTTGTACTTTTATTGCTCATAATGATGTAAGAAGTTATTTGCAAATATGTCTCTTATCACTCGTAGCTGCAAAAGTGGCTTATACGCTTTTATGCAAAAAATCGAATTTTCTTCAGTTTTTTATATGAATAGTGTTGCAAGATTTTCGGATTTTCCATCACAAACAACTCATTTTCATACTTGTGCTGGTTAAGGAATACCCCTAATAATAGTCAAAAATCTCGAAGAGTTGCAGCTGTATCTTTCAGACCTTTTACATGACACTCTAAAAAACATGTCTGTGAGTGATTTAGGGTGGAACTCGGTGGAACTTTTTTTGAATCGATTATCAAAGTTGCATGTTAGTATTTCATAAGTTTGATTTCATAACCAACTCGACGTGTCGATTTCTCATATTCAAAGTTAAAATTGGTGTTATTATCCCATCAAATATACTTTACCAACCTCCAGCCATGTTCTCTTTTGGATTTTGATTAAATACATTGGTTTCAAAACTCTCCGTACTAGTTGAAAGGAATGCTGAAAACATGCGACAAAGTTTAGTTTTTCTGATACTCCGACAATGGATGCTTTCGAAGCTTGTTGTAGTAGTTTTAGTGCTTTGTATGTCTTATAAATACTTGTTTCAATAGCGGATGCTATCTATAAACACTTGTGGATACTTATAATCGCAGAATAAAATAACTTGAAATTTGATTTTTGTCTATGGAGCAACGCACTGTGAGGCGTATCGAACCATCTTCCCCTATATATCGATGCCGCACCATCAAAACGAGAGTATACGGTTAACGTACCTACATTTTGTACGTGGGGGACTGAGAAGAACAACAGAAAAACAATTCAACGGTAGTGTGCGGCCAAGTATGTTTATGTCAATTCCGTCGAATTTGGGTCCAAACCGGGTTGCAACCGATAAAAGCAAGCACCGCCTTATGGGAAGCGCAATGACTGGAGCCGGTAGTGGATGGAAGGCTTGTTCCCACCGAGAGAAATGGATGGCAATCAATTATACCGGCAGACTACAACTGCCTGCGTGAACTCAATGGAATGCTCACCCCCACCTTCGCCGAAGTGTGTGGGTCCTCTGCTGACGAACAACTTTGCGAACAACACTGCGAACTGGGAACTCGTCGTCAGTTAACTACTTCTTTCCCCGCGCGGTGCCGATACGGAGATACGGTGCGCTATCTATCTCCCGGAGTGTCGGTTGTGCGGAGTTGAGGCGTATTTATTTGTTGCCTGGATGCACCCGTATAGTCACGTCAAGGCCTGGACATGTGCGTGTAGCGTGCAAAACGTGTCCGTGTTCCTCCTCCGCAGGAATGGAACAGAGGGCAACCGCAGCGATGACGGCCATGATGATAACAGTGCTCCACAGTCAGCAGTTATAGGAAACACGGAAGACGGACTGGGTTTTGTGTAAACAGCAATTTATCATAGGGTTTGAAATGCGATCGATAATCCTTTTGGTGGGGTGCGGTCCGGTTCTGAAGGTGGGCGTACTGTTCTAGGACAAAGGTGGAATACTTGGGAGTCATAATTATGACTAACTGTGTAAGTAGAGGCAGGTTGTATGAACGCCTTGTGGGAGTGTCCAAATCAGGCCACGTAAACAACGATTGTTTAACGAGCATGAATTCTGCTTACTACACTCTCTTCCAACATACAATATGAAAGAAAATGTTCCAAAGTATTGGTGTCAAATTGAGGAGTTCCTTTCTTTTTCGACATGATCAATACTGTTAATTGTCGTTCATCGTAGAAGTATCCTTACTTCTGAATTAATTTAAAGAAAAGGTTGCAATATCTAACCTTTTCTTGAAATTGAGCTAGAAGTATCCTTAGACGGACTCTTGCAAAAATTCTTATAATAATTTTCGGAGAAATGCCACCAAGAATCGTGGTCTGAATTTCTGGAAGAATCTCAGTAGAAAACCCTGTAGTATTCATAGGGCTATTTCCAAAAGCTTCCACCACCATTTCCTCCTCCTGCCCTCGGGATTCTTCCATGGTTCATAACATTGAAATAAAGTTCACCATGCTGCAACAAATTGCGTAAATCCGGTTCAGTTATGCCGATTTTCCACCAAAGTAACAACAACGACGACAGTGAAACATCAATGCCATTTGTCGCAATAGTTAGCGGTACCCGCGAAGCATAACTTTTTCCACGTTGCTCGTGTGTTCCGGTGAAACGAACTGCCTTTCTGCTATGTTTTCCGCGGCAATGTGGAATTATGCATGCACATCCCGTTATTGCACAAATCCTAACGGTGTATACCAATTGTGATTGGGGGGCATCCCATTCGTCGAGTACCTCTATATCTAGCTAGACCTTCTCATTTCTGGAAGCGATCGTTAGCTCGAATGACAACGCATCGAACGCCACCGGCGTGGCATCAACATCATAAGCTTTATTAACCAAATTTGAATCGGACTTCATGTTCTGTGTGCGCTTCTGTTGCTGTGTGTTCCGAATCAAAACTCGCGTCGTCTCCGTGGGGGCATAACAAACTAACTTCGACATCCAGTGGCTTCCCGATCAGTGGATTACAGCAGAAATGTAACAAAGTTTGTGAGGCGGTAAAAATTTTTTTTTTTTTTCAAAAAATATATTAATTGATCTAAATCTACATCGATTTAAATTGAAATAATCGACTTAAGTATTCGCAAACTGATAAAAAAAACCAAAACAATTCAAGAATTATGTTTTGATTCACTATTCGGGAGCTCCTCCCTGTTCCATCACACGAGCAACCCAACACACAGCACCCGGTCGATCATAAAAACGAACAGACAACTAACTTTTTACCATTTTAAAACAGTAGGTACACGGTGGCGGTGACATTCGGTTTGTCGGTTGTTGTTATGCTGTATGCTGTTTCATTTTTATTCTCTTCTAAACTGATGATTGGCTCCCCATCACCGAAAGGCCAATCTGAACCCGACCGGGGACACCAGTCAGTATCTACCTCTATAGTGTATAGTATATGACAATCCGCCCGGTTAGCGACCGTTCGTCCGTGCGTGGATGTTTTGATTATGCAAATTAATTTAACTTTTACATGGGCAGCAAGAACCTTTGAATATCAATGTTTGTCGAGTTATGTATGGCGAAAAAATAACTGTATTTCGCAAGGGGACGGCCAGAAACGTCAACTGTGTTTGTTTAGTTGCAGATTTACGTTGAATTTGGGTGGTTTTCAAGAGGGTTGCGTTTTTTAACAGGGGAGCCAAATAATTTATTTTCATAAATGTCTTATGAAGTTAACGTAGCAATGAAAAAATTGCGCTCTCTGTAACAATTGTGATTGGCAGCACATCATGAGGGCCTGTTTATCGTATACTGCTAAAGCTCTTATTAGATTGGGGGGATAGTAGCGCATGATAAAATCCATCTAAAAAGCTCCAAAACTGGAGGACACTATTGCTATCGGATGTTCGGGGATTGTTTATCGTGCCAGAAAAAGAATACACCTACCCCCAAAGGTAAACAAGCGAGAAAAGTGGATTTTATCATCACTCTCTTTTTTGAACTCTCGTTCGCAGCTCGTATTTATTAAACTTGTTACAACTTGTGATACATTGCCGATCAAAGACCGCTACAGATGAAATGTTTTTCCTCACTAGCTTTGATCGTGATCAACTGAGAATGAATTCTGCAATGCCTAGTTCTATTGCACTCTCACTCTTGCTATCTATCTGTGTTCTAGATCGTTTCAATAGGTTACTGTCCGGCATTCTTGCAACATGCCCTGACCACCGTATTCTTGCTTAGTTTTCCTCAAAATTGTAAAAACTCGTGATCCATCCTGTTTATCCACAAACAGTAACTAATAATATTGGCAAAAATAGCTCTAAGGACGTGAAGTTCAAACACCCCAAGTTTTGGGTATAGCCAGAGGGGGCATCGTGCTTGTAAATCAAATTCAACTGGTTCGCTATAAGGACATAGGCCATCCCTTCACTTTTCGCTCTCTCCCTCCCACACTTTTCACAGTGTTTTCGAGTGCGATCACAAAAAATGATTATTTGGTGTTACTAACCTTATCGTATAGGGTTGGTTTCTTAACTGAAGGCATTCCATGATATGTTTGTCACAGTTTACCAGTTTTTTAATTGCAAACACGTAGTTACTGCTATTGAGTGTTTTGGAAAGCCCAAACAAGACGCTTCGTTTCCGGGAGGCCGGGAGTTTGGTTTTCGGTTCACGAGGTGTGCTGGGCAGTGTTTTGGAAAGCCCAAGCAAGACGATTCGTTTTCGGGACGCCGGGAGTTTAGTTTTCGGTTCGCGAGTTGTGCTGGGCAGTGTTTTGGAAAGCCCAAGCAAGACGATTCGTTTTCGGGACGCCGGGAGTTTGGTTTTCGGTTCGCGAGTTGTGCTGGGCAGTGTTTTGGAAAGCCCAAGCAAGACGATTCGTTTTCGGGACGCCGGGAGTTTAGTTTTCGGTTCGCGAATTGTGCTGGGCAGTGTTTTGGAAAGCCCAAACAAGACGCTTCGTTTCCGGGAGGCCGGGAGTTTGGTTTTCGGTTCGCGAGTTGTGCTGGGCAGTGTTTTGGAAAGCCCAAGCAAAACGATTCGTTTTCGGGACGCCGGGAGTTTGGTTTTCGGTTCGCGAGTTGTGCTGGGCAGTGTTTTGGAAATCCCAAGTAAGACGATTCGTTTTCGGGACGCCGGGAGTTTAGTTTTCGGTTCGCGTGTTGTGCTGGGCAGTGTTTTGGAAAGCCCAAGCAAGACGATTCGTTTTCGGGACGCCGGGAGTTTGGTTTTCGGTTCGCGTGTTGTGCTGGGCAGTGTTTTGGAAAGCCCAAGCAAGACAGTTCGTTTTCGGGACGCCGGGAGTTTGGTTTGCGGTTCGCGTGTTGTGCTGGACAGTGTTTTGGAAAGTCCAAGCAAGACGGTTCGTTTTCGGGGCGCCGAGAAGTTTTGCTGTTCGCGCTGTGTGAGTGCGAAAAGATATTCGTGTTCAGTCGAGGATGGATTACCAACTGGTGAGCTCGTTTCATGCTTATGATAACACATTTTTTCATGAAAGCGTTACTTTTTTTTGTAATATGCAATCAAACTTTGTATGGTTCGTCACTATAAGTGTCGGCATTATGCCTGTTTTATACAATTCTAATAAACATAAAATTTTTGACATTTCTTAAAATATTTTTTGAATTGTTTGACATCATGAATGTCGACGTTTATTTTAAAACTTCTACCAAAGACTTTTCTTCTTGAGGCATAAATGTTGTAATTTTCAAACAAACTATGTATGGTTCGTCACTACATGTGTCGGCATTATTCCTGTTCCATATAATTTAAGATATACGCATTAATTTCGCCATTAATAACACTTCTTTTGAATGGCTCGACATTATAGATGTTGACGTTTATTTTAAATCTTCTACCAAAAACTTTTTGAGACAAAACTAAAAACTAGCTTTAAGTATAAATCGTATTTTTCCTCCTTATCCATGGATCGCATCACCGACCAAAGGTGACTCCCAGATCTTTTCCTTCTTCACTAATAAACACCCTTCCCGTGGTGATTGTGGAGATGCAGAGGTATTCTCGGTCTCTAGAAGCAACAATCATTACACCCTAACATTCCTTTCCTATCCCAACTGACTGTAAGGACTTGGCCGGCGCCGTTATTGATCAATAATATTAGATCTGCTAAAATTGCACTCCGAGAGTAAGCGGAAACTCCCATTCCTTATTCATTTGGATCGCAGTGCAATTATTACCAGTTCCGATCAATCACGGAGTAGCAACCATTGACATGTACAGTCAGTCTATGCTGCTATGCTATGCTATGCTGCAAACACGTAGTTACTGCTATGATTTGTGTTGTAAAATATCACTCACTACCAAATCACTTCTTCTTCACGCACCCTTTTGTTGTTTGCTGGCTTTTTTGTGCCTGTTCTAAAACGCACTTTTAATAGTAGTTCTTCTCACCGTAGCAACTTAAAAATCTGATGTGATACTTGACACACTAGAAATCTTCTCGCGTCGTGCTATTGGGAGCCAAAACTACTTAAATTCATTGATTTGTGCTCGAAAAACAACACCGGAACGGGAATTCACTGAGCCAACATTGTTTATGAATGGGATGCGCAGCTATCGTTGATTGGAAGTGATGTCAGTTTTTATGTTTGGAATTAAAATCGTTTGAATATGCGTACGCTTGCCTCAACCACGTATGAGGTATACATGCAACATGTTGAATAATTTTTAGACGGCGCACATAACACTGTGCTCCGTTTTGATGGGTGGCTCGAGAGGATGGTTTAGTGGGTGGTTAAAGTGTGTGGCAACATTATGTTTACGTACTCAATGGACTTTCACCATAAAGGACTTCAGAATTTATGTTTATGTAATTTGATTGAGATTGAAGATTTTTTCAGTTCGTCTAAAAATCAGACTTCTGTCAAAGATCGTACCAGGCCAGGAATCGGTCCATTATCTGATACGAAAATCAAAAGGTTTTTGCCAACCATCTGTTAAGCTATCTTGAAATCCGGGAATGCTCCGAAGGATCTGTCAAGGAATCTGTTAAGAGGTAAATCCACATATTCGCCAGGAATTTCTTCTGGTGTTCATATTTCATTATTTGTTTTTGGACGATCCCTAATAACAACTATAGAATATATTTTTTAAAAAAGGTCATTCTGAAAAACTTTTTATTACTCCTTCAAGAACGTTTTAAGAAAAAAAGAAAGATTGCAAGCGTCCTGGAAATACCGGAACTTCTTCCGTTATTTTTGTGTAATAATATTTACAGCATTTAAATTATATGAAACTTTTACAGATATTAAAATGGCCAGGCTCACTGTCCAGGGTTTACAGATGATTCACGAATTCGCGGAGATCAGGTTATGCACAAATGAATAACAAAATAGAGAAGAAGTTTCAAATTTAAGAAAAAATAAATGTGGACAACCATATCATCCGTTACATTTCTGAAATATTGATAAAATTGTTTTAAGTGGCGTTGCTAAAAAGGCTAATGCACACTCCGTTTTTCGGTCGGTCTCCGTTTCCAAGGATAGGACACGATTATTTTTTCTTCCTGGCTGTAAAGCCTAGGATTAAGCGCCATTACTTGCCATTACTTATTAGATCTGTGTGTGCTGTGGGGAGCTCCAACAGCATTCATATAAAAAAAATATATGATTTTACGTTTTTGATAAAAGGTTATTGGTGACTAACAGGTTTTCAATTGGTATCGTTCATATTTTTGTAGGCAAGTTTGTAACTTCGCATAAAAAAGAAGACATATGGTTTCTTGTAGACAAAAGGAATAACTATAATTACTATAGCTGTATATATTCAGAAACGAACTAACTAAATTAAGTTCTTGTTGTATGGTTCCAAAAAAAAAAACTTCTCTAACAGGTGAACTGTAAGTTACCTTCCTAGCATTTCACTTTTTCGCCTGCATCAGAATCCGTGATTCAATCAACTTTCACAAATTGAAATACAGTAACTTTTTTTAACAAGCTTCAAAATTATAATTAAAATAACACATGTCAAAGTATTAATCAGGTAAACCACTTAGACACCCTTCCCTTAAACTAAATTCCATGCTTGATCCTTTTCAAAGCACTTCAAACAAATAGGAAAAGAAAAGAAGCATTTCGAGACGTGATAACTGAACATTCGGACTTAGGCTATCCCTGAATACTTGTTTTTCACTTCTACAATAGCAAACTTTAAAAATTCACATTGTCAAACTAGTTATAATTTTTCAATCATCAGCTTCCATTAAAATTTCATGTTAGCAGCAGCCCAATTTAAGTCATACGCAAATACGAGAAAAATCTGACAGTTAAATTTTAAGAACTCTTTTAAAAATTGCTCCAGAAATTCTGTATCCCTTCTGGAATTAACACAGAATTTACACCAAATCTGAGATTTCACTGAGAACACCTCCTAGCGTTGTCTTAGTCAGGGATTCTCCAATAATTTTCTTCAGAATTTTAGGAATTATTTGACTTATTTGACTTAAGTAGTTTTAATTACTAGCAATTTCTCAGTGAATGCTTATTCCAGAAAGATAGCAAAATTCTTCTTATTTGGGAAGAAAAATTAAGAAATAATCTTTGTATTTATCTCCAAGCGTATTATTTTAAAGTTAATCCTAGGAAATAATCATATAACTTACATAGAATATTTTTTTAAAGTTAATCTTAGGAAATAATCATATAACTTACTTAGAATATTTTTCGCAAAATTCCTCCAAATACTGCAATAGGAATTCTCCGTGAGACTTCCTGAAAGAATGTATGAAATATTTTTAAATGAAATTCTGGATGAAACTTATGGATGGGTTTTTGATTAGGAATTTTTGGGATTGCTTACGGTAAAATCTCTGAAAGAGTCTTTTATTTTATGCTCCAAAGAATGCTAGGAAGAGCTTATGAGAAAATAACTGTTGAAAGTTTCTGAAGAAATCCGCTATGCTCTAATATAATATAGTATTAATTCTGAATAACAAATCATAATAAGCGTATCAGATAATTCTGAAAAAAAAAAAAATAATATTCAGAGAATTTTTACTCATATCGCTCATACTTGTTGAATTCTGACCTCTAATACCCAACCCCGGCTTCAGACGGGGTACACTTCACAATTTTATGTATTTTTTCGCAGCTCTGAAATAAAAAGGATTCTATTTTTGGCTTAAACCTTGGCTCATAACACGCGTAAAAGGGAATATTTTTACGATTTTTGAAACTTTTTTTGATCTTTTTTTTTTTGGAAAATTGTATTTATATATAACCTACAAATGCCTGGGGTTAATTTAACGTGTAATATAAAAATTCGTATCTTTAATATTTTTTCTTCAATTAACCTACCACAGAAGAAAAGCCTGATGGTATTAAAATAATTATAAACATGTTTTCCGTTAGTTACACGGAAAATAAAATATGTCTCAGAAAAAAATAAAGAATTCTAAAGAATTCTATATTAATTTCATATTTTTGAGAGTATCGTAAAAACTTGATTTTTTTATTATTGCCAAAAATCAGTAATCAGGAGATTAAAGGAAAACGAAAAAGGATAGGGATGTTCAAAAATAAAAATTATAAAAAACAAAAACCAAAGTTCACAAATTGACAAATAAAAATAAATTATTTCCCATAAGTGTTAGAACGATTTTAGATAATGTGAAATAATATTTAGATCGAAAAAAAGAAAAACAATCAAAGGAAATGCACAAACCCGCAGTAGTTCGCATGATTATAAGAATAATTGGTAGTTCACTCAATCTCTCAGAGTTTTCCTATGAGTTTTTAAGAATAGATACCATGCTTATACTTCTACTCTTTCTTTCTGGCTTTACGTCCCAACTGGGACAGTGCCTGTTTCCCAACTTCATTTAGGCTGTTCAGTAAATGCCTAAGACACTGCACAATGGACCGAATCGACAATTTAGCCGGAAAAAAAGTTTTCTCTGTTCTAGTCGATTTAAGACGTTCGATGTCTTCAGAGAAGATATTCGTTATTGAGTTTTGCATATTTTAAGAAAAAAAAATTAATAGGGTGGCCCTAATTTAAGATTCAATATTGACTCAAACTTTTTTGTTTGACGAAATTTGTGGCTGCGCTCTTCCGCAAACTTTTTTTATCTAACTCTTCATTTTAGCATAGTAAATTGATTTTGAAAGCTTTAACTTAGAGTAGACTCAAAAAATCAGTTATTTCGGTCTAACTTTTTTTTCAATTTTACGTGAACGTGGTTTGAGAAGAGTAACAGAAGAAGTAATGATACACATTTTTGCTGTACATTGCAATTCTTGTGATTTTGAAATTATTAGCCAATTTTAGTGGAAAAATATGACTTATTTTGATGCCCATAACTCATGGAGTTGAGTCGATAACATTTTTTTAAAGCGGCATTCGAAAGGCCATACAATAGGTTACTTTTTCTGCAGAAACTGTGCGAAGATAATTTTTGTAAATTGAGAAAACTGCAAAAATACAATTGAAAAACTCGAAATTCGCTTGTAACTCACAAGATTTGAATTAAGCAATAAAGCAGTGTGTACGATTTCCAATTTCCTGATCAATCTAGAGATGTGGAAGCGTTAATATAGTTTTACGATGATGACTAACCCAAAAAAAAAGTTTCATTTGATGACTGATCCCAATGTGTGGAACACTGAAGCGCCGCCTCTAACCAAGCACCATTTGAGCGTCATCTAGCCATAAATCGATGATCATGATTTCATGGCGCGACATTCAAAATCTGATTCCCGTGGAGAATGATCACTCAATAGGGATGTTCAAAAATCAATTGTCAGTAACTTCATAGGTTTTGAAACAAGGTGGTTCAGAGTCCCCTCTTGCAAGACGTCATGCAGATTTTAACTGCCAATAAATTTCCCGAAAGCAACATCCAAACGGTACAAACAAACAAAAATCGATGAATCGGTCCAGCCAGCAGCAGTTCGGAACTAATTCTATTGGCTCAAACTTGGGCGCTACTAGGCAGAAAATAACTCACCTCGTAAACCATTTACCTTGAACTCGCCGGGGGCGAGTAGATTTATACCTTCTGGACCCATAAATCGCAATCGCTGATGAGCAAGTTTATCAAATTCCCAGACCCGTCCCAATTCTGGTCTCAAATGCTACCCCGTTGTTGACTTGCCGGCTTCTAGGGTAAATGATTCTTGTGTGCAGGTAGTGTGTTTTGGCTTGTTTTGCACCAGGTTATATAAATGTTTCTATTATAATATGTTAAAATGACACAAGCAATCGAATTTATGAAACTTGTTCGTTTGTCTATTAAAAAAATTGGCTCAAAACTTTTTGCACTTTGTACCTATCAAGATAAAAATAATGTTAAATAGGGGATTCATTTCAAAATAGTTTTAGTTAAATAGTTACTTACGTCGATTTGAAGTTTGTGTTTTCATGATTTTATCGGCATATTATGCCTGTTTTTCGTACGTTGCCCCACTATTGGTACACTAGCCTTAGCACAATCCGCTATTGATGGCCCACCACTTTTTTTTCTCGCTCTTCTCCGACCCCAAAGCGAATCAGCACAAAAGTTTGTGTATACAAAAATGCTCCCGTTGTTGAAAAGGACAACCGAACGCAACGAATCGCGCTACCGTTTGCATGGGACCGTATCGGAAGAGGGGCCCTTTTGCTCCAATCTTGAATGCGCGGTGCGAATTGGGCTTGACTACTGTTCGACGCGCAGTGGCGCATGGCCGGGGAAAGCTTCAAAAATAGAAGTTCTTAAACTTGCTGGGTACTGGTGCTGGGCCATTAGGCCTAAGTTCGTTAGGCTGAATTTATCATTAGTAGGACACATTTGGCCGAAACGAAAAAAAAAAGAATAGACAAAACGAGAAGAAGGAATAAATCTGGTGCCTGTTAAGTCTTGAAAGTATCGGCCTAATGACCTATTCAGCCTTATGAATTCGGCCTTACCTACTTTGGGATTATAAATGCCGAGCATGGCGTACCGTTGATACTTCGTGTAACTGAAGGAAGGAAATATACATTTACAAAGAGTCCTTAGCCTCCTACCCAGCAACTCATATCCCTACCTCCTCGAGGTACTGGCCGGGGCTCGAGGAACCTTAGGGATGGTCGGGTAACCAACCTCGGTGCGAACTTTAGTCACCTGCCAGTCGACAGGGAAGGGAGGGGGGGTGTGGTTTGTATCTGAAAACCTGGAGCGTCTGTACTTCACAATTGAATGGCTGGTTTATAAGAGGACTACTATTGGAAAAGCAAGGAATTCATTTAATCGCTCATAGTGTTTGCCCACGTGCTCTTGAAGATTAGAACTACATTGATGCTGTAAGATACATTCATCAGCTACAACTTTGCCAAAGACCGTTTTCAAATCGGAAGCCTCAGTAATTAGTTGTTAATTTTTGTTTGAGTTGAAAATCTTTGCCTATAATAATTGAGCTGTTCTGCAGGCATCACTGGATATATGCAGTTAAACATAGTAGCCATAGTTTGTGCGTGCATTGTTTCTCGCCAGATGCAGCAAGGTTGCCTGTTCAGAAGTTAAAAGAGCTCTGTTGAATCGGAAGATCGATTGGATATTAATCAATAATCAAGACGTCCGATTTTAAAACGGTCTTCAGCAAAATTGTAGCTGATTAATGTGTCTAATAGTATCAGCATACCTAACCCTCAAAAGCCATGGTTTACACCATGACCGATTGAATGAATTGCATGCTTTTCTCATAGTAATTTCCATAAAAAACATTCCATAACAAAATTTTGGAAGACTTTTGCAATCAGATCCAGATCGAATGAGCGGTGTGAAGTAAAAACGATTTTTTGAACCACCTTATTACATACATAACCATACATGTACAATAATGCACATTTACACCCTTGATATCGGAGAAGACTTCTACTTATTTTTCTGGTCAACTTTCAGCGTTCGGTACCAGTTGTTTGTTTAACGTGGGCTGGGTCTAGGATCAAAGCCTAAAAATCTCGACGTCCAGAGAGACAGTCACACTCAACTGGGACCCTACATATTAAACACATCAGCACATGGGTTGGGACCAACGAATTTATTTCTCCTCCGAAAGAAAAAGTGATCAGGAATTTCATGTCTCAGAAAATCCCGACGGCGTCAACGAGAATTGATACCCGACCGAGTGGGGTGAGAGGCTATCACGCTTACCACTATCCCATTGAAACCGTTAAGAGCGTCCTGCATTTCGAAACAACGAAATATAAAAGTTAAGATTAGCTAAACTACATACTAAAAAGAACAGCTCATGTTTGATTGAAGGTGAAATTTATTAATCTTAATTAATTACTTTAAACCAAAGCGTAATTTTATTTTCTGTAAATTGGAAAAAATACGGCTGCACAATTCTGTAGGTAGAAGTGACTTACTACTGCCACTTCTAATTCTTCTATAAATACATAACGTATACGTTGAATAAACAAAAAAATCAATTAAGTAGACAGGCGCACATGGAAACTCATAGCTTATGGAATTCAAGTCAATTCTTTTAATTGGTCAAATTGTTCGCAACAATCTGGTTCGGCGCTCTAATATCTTTTTAATGATGCTGCATTGAAATCGATTATCCTATATGCTTGGATCTCAATCTCTACACGGTACCTCTCTAGTGAGGCCTTAAATTCGGTGGTAGGTCATTTGGCATGAAGTCGTTTGGCATAAAGCCGTTAGCGTTAGCTATAGCGTTAGAGTTAGCGTAGTTACGGTATATTTCGTAGATTTCAATAATGATTTCCTCTCCATTTCTGCTTCTGAGCTGTCTCCATGATTCACACAACAGTTTGGATGGCGTCAACATTGAACCTTCCTTTCCGGAAGCCAAACTGCATATTCGACAGCCTGTCCTTGCTCTCCGCAGGTTTCTTGCCGCTCTGTAGACGGGCCTACCTTCCTCTCTTTCAGCGTTGTTGCAAGCCCGCTGCATCCTTCTTATGGCTCGGAGCAAGCTTCCACGTAGATTGGCTGAACGGCGACCATCTACTGGTTTCCCAATGGTTCGGCATAGTTGCATCGTACGCACTAGTTAGTGCTGCCGTTAACTCGTCTGCACTGAGGTTCAGAGTGGTGTGTTCAAGTCTAAGCGCTTCGACGAACACGTCCTTTTTGAAGTCCGCCGTTTTCCACTTTCGTGCGTCTATCTGTTTTTCGCAATGTACTGACTGGAACCTGCCCCCAATGCGGTACCGGTTAATTTGATAGTCGCACACTCTCCAGTTCATGTGTCTTGCTAGCCTGAGCTGCGGAAGGTGAGGTTGGTGAGGTTCTTCCCGACGATATATGCTGATGGTACCTTCGTTGGCTAGATGAACATATAGCTTTGCTAACGGTTCTAACAGACTGCATCCTCTTGCATTGGTAAGGCGGCTTCCCCACTCGATCTCCCAAGCATTGAAGTCGCAGGCTATGACGAATGGTCTACGATCGGTAAGCTCTTCCGGTAATCTATCTAGTACCGTCAAACGGGGTATCTTGCAACAGGGGTGAAAAAACACTAATCGAATTGACGTTTGTTTTAGCATTGAGTTAAATTATCATAACTTATTCCGCCGTTTATTGACCTTAAATATACAACAGAAGATTTTGGCGAGGGTTTGGGTATTGTTTCTTTTTTAATCAAAGTTAAATGACTTATTGCAGATATGTTGAATAGTACAACTAATCTTGAAAACAAGCCTTTATTTATAAAAGCTTTCAATATGTCACTAGTTATCTAATCGACAAAGGCGATAAAGGCTCATTTTCGATTTTAATAACGATCAAGCTATTACAGCTCATATAAAATGTGTACACTCAAGATAAACATTCCATTTGTTTCATGTGCCAACCCATATGGATTTTTGCAATGGGGGTTTGCACATACATAGTATGTGCGAAACCAATAAACCATCACCAATCATTATCTTCATTGAAATCATGATTACTTTATATGTAATCCATAATCAAAACAGTTTTGATTCAAAACACACACTTTAGCTAGCTTCAATGGAATATATTGGTCATCTATATCAATTTTTTCTTAGCATTGAAAGGAAGCATTTCATGTTTTCGTTCCTTGGATCAGAAATATTTTATCGGAATCACACACATACATGATTCCAATGAAATAAGATCCAAGAAACATTAAATGATGAACAGTTATGATTCCCGCATCTGCGCAAAAGTAAATAAGTGTTGTAAAACCACTAGAATAGTTTTTGTTCTTTTCTAAATACCTTTATATTCAATGAAGTCATCGTCGAAATACTGCTGTTTGAGTGCACCGAGGAGATCAAAATCACGGGATTATTTTTCGGAGGCCATATTTGTTTAAACAATGTGTTCCAGAATGGTATGAACTTTGCACATACTTTGAATGTTCTTCAAATGACATAGATATGTTACACAAATACATGGTATTAATTACGAGCATAATGAATATGAAGTACACATACAATTAATGAGAATGGAAATTCGACCAATGTATGTGCAAATGCACATTTATTTAAGGGGGCTGTTTTCTTGAGTGTAGAATGTCCATACAAAAAGCATTAAGAGAGGATGGGCGGATATTGAAAAGGATATTTTTTGTGTTATTAAAATTGTGTGTGAGCCCTAAGTAAGTGCTTCTACATGTGTGATCTTGTTTCATCCATACCTTGAACTAATTTGCTTTAGAGAACTCTTTATTTTAAATCAAAGGATTAAGAATTGAAATAATTTAAATTACGGTAAAGAACTACTTGGACATCTTGATGATTTACATAGGCACGTGGGGCTTTTGTCGGCCAAATTCTCTAAAATTCAGCATTAAGATGCACTTAAGATGATTATAAACCAAAGCCAACCCTCGAAATTTCAAGAGCACGAGTCTAGAGAACAAGACAGAGCTCTGAGCTGAAATTTTGATCGTTTTATCATCACCAGAATGCAACCGATCCATCAAATTTTTGACGCAAACGGTTGTCATGTTCTCTAGATCTTATAACTTGAACTTGAAAATTTGAAGTTTGACTTAAAGGGCATATAGTTGGTAAATATGGTTCAAATAGCATTCAAATTAAACCACTGTCGTGTCAAGAGAAGGATTGGCACAATTAACCATCTCTTTCCCATGATAGATAGACAAATCGATTCAGATGAATACTATACTATGCCGTAGTTTACAGAATAAGATTCTATTATATATTCTATATATAATTAACTCATTACGCGTGGTAAACATGGACAAATTATGGGTGAAAATATAAAACAAATCCACGTGCCCGGCTGGGATTTGAACCCAGGACTCTTGTATGCTAGACGAACGCTTTACCAACTAAGCTACTGAGCCACTTGGTGACCCAATGACTGAGTTGGTTATAAGTTTAGAATTCAAATCCCTACAGACCACGCGGACCCCTTTCATAACCCATGTCCATGGTCTGTAGGGATATGAATTCTAAACTTGTAACCAGCTCAGTTATTGGGTAACCAAGTGATTCGGTAGCTTAGTTGGTAAAGCGCTCGTCTAGCATACAAGAGTCCTGGGTTTAAATCCCAGCCGAGCACGTGGATTTTTTTCATAATTTCACCAAAATTTGTCCTTCTTTACCACGCATAATGAGTTAGGGGTCTATTTTGTAAATCGAGCAGATTCATGTGACTCGTCTGTAATCACTGTCGATCAAAGTAAGCATGCATATTTCAGATGTCACCCGTCAACTGCCATACTAATCCAGTCACTCCAGTTGGCAGCCAGAGCTCCTAGTCATCAGACGTGTTCTTTAATTCGCTTCAATCATTGTTCTTTTCGAGTGCTCGGTGACGATGACGACAATGAATACGGATAGACCGAATACGGTTGTTGTCGATTTTAGTGTCCTACCGGCACGACCCGATTTAACGAAAGTGCATAAGTTTATTATGGAAGACTTGAAGTTGCAATTATCGGATGTGAAACAGATCCAGTTTCACAGCATACGAAAATGCGTCTTCATACAAATGGCGAGTTTTGAAGCAGCCTGTCAATATGAAAACCAGCATAATTTGAAGCACTATTTTTGGTGTGAGGATAAAAAATTTGCTATCCACGTTTATGTGGATAGCGAATTGGCAACGGTACGAGTGCACGATCTTCCCTCCACCGTGAGTAATATTACCGTGCACACATTTATGCAACAGCTCGGAACTGTGACATCAATCATTAAGGAACGATGGAAACACTACTTTCCGGGCGTCTTCAATGGTGTGCGGGTTCTGCAAATCCGGCTTTGTCAACCCATTCCATCGTACATCACGATAAATGGTTTCCAGACCTCTTGCAGCTATGTTGGCCAGAAACCCACCTGTCGAGTGTGTGGTCAAGCAGCACATCCTAAGCAGAAATGCTCAAATTCAACCACTACATCCAACCCCAATCCAACACCATCGAAGTCTTCAGAGCCTCCAACGAAAACGTTTCTTCAACCGTCCGATTTCCCCCCGCTTGGTAGTAAACAAAATCCATCATCCTCTGATGCGCTAGAGGAAAAAATAGCAGGCGAACGCCGTCCTCCTGCTAAAAACGACGACAAACTGGAGAATAATAGCAGCGATTCTGATGATTCCACTGACTCAACGAACAATTACATTGGATCTGCAAAGCGACGGCTGCCAACTCGCAAGGCAAAGGAGAAAAAAAAGGCTTGTACAGAGCAGTGTTTGTCAAACGCGGGCTCACCGGTACAATAGTATTAACCTTCCGTCAGTCGCTCAAATAAAAGTTACACCAGCGGTCGCATCGTGTACTGAGTACACGCGGAGCAATTTTGATTGTACATCCAAAGCTAGGCAAGATAGAATATGGATGTCTTCGACAAATTTCTTCAGTCCAACGGTACCAATTGGTCAGTGGATAGAAAACACTTTGGAAACATCCTCATCTTCCTGTGGCCATCGGATTGTGCCCCGGGGGAACCGATGTAGTGGACATTTCGCAATGCAACATCTCGTACACAAATATCTCAGGATCTAGATTTTTTAGCAAGATGGTGTCTTCGGCAAAGTTGTTCAGTAGATCAAATATACAACAGAAGATTTTGGCGAGGGTTTGGGTATTGTTTCTTTTTTAATCAAAGTTAAATGACTTATTGCAGATATGTTGAATAGTACAACTAATCTTGAAAACAAGCCTTTATTTATAAAAGCTTTCAATATGTCACTAGTTATCTAATCGACAAAGGCGATAAAGGCTCATTTTCGATTTTAATAACGATCAAGCTATTACAGCTCATATAAAATGTGTACACTCAAGATAAACATTCCATTTGTTTCATGTGCCAACCCATATGGATTTTTGCAATGGGGGTTTGCACATACATAGTATGTGCGAAACCAATAAACCATCACCAATCATTATCTTCATTGAAATCATGATTACTTTATATGTAATCCATAATCAAAACAGTTTTGATTCAAAACACACACTTTAGCTAGCTTCAATGGAATATATTGGTCATCTATATCAATTTTTTCTTAGCATTGAAAGGAAGCATTTCATGTTTTCGTTCCTTGGATCAGAAATATTTTATCGGAATCACACACATACATGATTCCAATGAAATAAGATCCAAGAAACATTAAATGATGAACAGTTATGATTCCCGCATCTGCGCAAAAGTAAATAAGTGTTGTAAAACCACTAGAATAGTTTTTGTTCTTTTCTAAATACCTTTATATTCAATGAAGTCATCGTCGAAATACTGCTGTTTGAGTGCACCGAGGAGATCAAAATCACGGGATTATTTTTCGGAGGCCATATTTGTTTAAACAATGTGTTCCAGAATGGTATGAACTTTGCACATACTTTGAATGTTCTTCAAATGACATAGATATGTTACACAAATACATGGTATTAATTACGAGCATAATGAATATGAAGTACACATACAATTAATGAGAATGGAAATTCGACCAATGTATGTGCAAATGCACCTTTATTTAAGGGGGCTGTTTTCTTGAGTGTAGAATGTCCATACAAAAAGCATTAAGAGAGGATGGGCGGATATTGAAAAGGATATTTTTTGTGTTATTAAAATTGTGTGTGAGCCCTAAGTAAGTGCTTCTACATGTGTGATCTTGTTTCATCCATACCTTGAACTAATTTGCTTTAGAGAACTCTTTATTTTAAATCAAAGGATTAAGAATTGAAATAATTTAAATTACGGTAAAGAACTACTTGGACATCTTGATGATTTACATAGGCACGTGGGGCTTTTGTCGGCCAAATTCTCTAAAATTCAGCATTAAGATGCACTTAAGATGATTATAAACCAAAGCCAACCCTCGAAATTTCAAGAGCACGAGTCTAGAGAACAAGACAGAGCTCTGAGCTGAAATTTTGATCGTTTTATCATCACCAGAATGCAACCGATCCATCAAATTTTTGACGCAAACGGTTGTCATGTTCTCTAGATCTTATAACTTGAACTTGAAAATTTGAAGTTTGACTTAAAGGGCATATAGTTGGTAAATATGGTTCAAATAGCATTCAAATTAAACCACTGTCGTGTCAAGAGAAGGATTGGCACAATTAACCATCTCTTTCCCATGATAGATAGACAAATCGATTCAGATGAATACTATACTATGCCGTAGTTTACAGAATAAGATTCTATTATATATTCTATATATAATTAACTCATTACGCGTGGTAAACATGGACAAATTATGGGTGAAAATATAAAACAAATCCACGTGCCCGGCTGGGATTTGAACCCAGGACTCTTGTATGCTAGACGAACGCTTTACCAACTAAGCTACTGAGCCACTTGGTGACCCAATGACTGAGTTGGTTATAAGTTTAGAATTCAAATCCCTACAGACCACGCGGACCCCTTTCATAACCCATGTCCATGGTCTGTAGGGATATGAATTCTAAACTTGTAACCAGCTCAGTTATTGGGTAACCAAGTGATTCGGTAGCTTAGTTGGTAAAGCGCTCGTCTAGCATACAAGAGTCCTGGGTTTAAATCCCAGCCGAGCACGTGGATTTTTTTCATAATTTCACCAAAATTTGTCCTTCTTTACCACGCATAATGAGTTAGGGGTCTATTTTGTAAATCGAGCAGATTCATGTGACTCGTCTGTAATCACTGTCGATCAAAGTAAGCATGCATATTTCAGATGTCACCCGTCAACTGCCATACTAATCCAGTCACTCCAGTTGGCAGCCAGAGCTCCTAGTCATCAGACGTGTTCTTTAATTCGCTTCAATCATTGTTCTTTTCGAGTGCTCGGTGACGATGACGACAATGAATACGGATAGACCGAATACGGTTGTTGTCGATTTTAGTGTCCTACCGGCACGACCCGATTTAACGAAAGTGCATAAGTTTATTATGGAAGACTTGAAGTTGCAATTATCGGATGTGAAACAGATCCAGTTTCACAGCATACGAAAATGCGTCTTCATACAAATGGCGAGTTTTGAAGCAGCCTGTCAATATGAAAACCAGCATAATTTGAAGCACTATTTTTGGTGTGAGGATAAAAAATTTGCTATCCACGTTTATGTGGATAGCGAATTGGCAACGGTACGAGTGCACGATCTTCCCTCCACCGTGAGTAATATTACCGTGCACACATTTATGCAACAGCTCGGAACTGTGACATCAATCATTAAGGAACGATGGAAACACTACTTTCCGGGCGTCTTCAATGGTGTGCGGGTTCTGCAAATCCGGCTTTGTCAACCCATTCCATCGTACATCACGATAAATGGTTTCCAGACCTCTTGCAGCTATGTTGGCCAGAAACCCACCTGTCGAGTGTGTGGTCAAGCAGCACATCCTAAGCAGAAATGCTCAAATTCAACCACTACATCCAACCCCAATCCAACACCATCGAAGTCTTCAGAGCCTCCAACGAAAACGTTTCTTCAACCGTCCGATTTCCCCCCGCTTGGTAGTAAACAAAATCCATCATCCTCTGATGCGCTAGAGGAAAAAATAGCAGGCGAACGCCGTCCTCCTGCTAAAAACGACGACAAACTGGAGAATAATAGCAGCGATTCTGATGATTCCACTGACTCAACGAACAATTACATTGGATCTGCAAAGCGACGGCTGCCAACTCGCAAGGCAAAGGAGAAAAAAAAGGCTTGTACAGAGCAGTGTTTGTCAAACGCGGGCTCACCGGTACAATAGTATTAACCTTCCGTCAGTCGCTCAAATAAAAGTTACACCAGCGGTCGCATCGTGTACTGAGTACACGCGGAGCAATTTTGATTGTACATCCAAAGCTAGGCAAGATAGAATATGGATGTCTTCGACAAATTTCTTCAGTCCAACGGTACCAATTGGTCAGTGGATAGAAAACACTTTGGAAACATCCTCATCTTCCTGTGGCCATCGGATTGTGCCCCGGGGGAACCGATGTAGTGGACATTTCGCAATGCAACATCTCGTACACAAATATCTCAGGATCTAGATTTTTTAGCAAGATGGTGTCTTCGGCAAAGTTGTTCAGTAGATCAAGGGCTAACATGTGATAGGCTGCTTGTTTTGAAATTCTGCCACCAGATGGTGCTAGTGAGCATTTAATTTTTCAAACACCGATATCTCAAGATCCTGATTACCTAGAAAGATGATGTCTTCGACAAAGTTGTTTAGTAGGTCAAGGACTAACATATGATAAGCTTTCTAACAAGAAAAACTGCCACAAGATGGCGCTAGTAAGCATGCAATATTTTAATCACGGATATCTCAGGATCCCGATTTTTTAGAACGATGGTGTTTTTAGCAAAGTTGTTCAGTAGTTCAAGGGCTACCATGTGATTATCTTCTTGATTTGGAATTCTTTCAATAGATGGCGCTAGTGAGTATGATATTTTGCGAACACAGATATCTCAGGATCCAGGTTACCTATAAAGTTGACTTCTTCGACAAAAGTGTTGAATTGGTCAAGGTCTAGTATGTAATATGCCACCCAACTTGAAATTCTACCACCATATGGCACTAGTGATCATGCTGTATTTTGATCGCCAATATCTTAAGATAATGATATTTTAGCAAGATGGTGTTTTCAGCAAAGTTTTTTTAGTAGATCAAGGACTAAACATGTGATATGCAGTTTGATTCGGAATTCTTCGACAACACTAAATTTTCGAATTGAATTATTTCAGGATCCTGGTTAGGAAAATAAAATTAGATTACAAAGATGGTGTCTTCGATGAAGTTGTTCTGTATATCATGGACCAACGTGTTAAGTGTAAAATATACCTACTCAAAATTCTTCCACATTCAATTCAAAATGCAATGGGCTGCTAGAATCCAAATACTTCCATCAGGCTAGAGAAAGAGCTCCTGGTTTATTTTTTTTTTTTTTTCAAATACAGAATTTCAAGTTCCCGATTATTTTAAAACTTGACGTCTTCATCAAATTTATTTGGTAAGGAAAGTGCTCACATGTTATTGGCAATTATATTTTGAATTATGTAACCCTGCGCCAGTGAGCATTTAATTTTCTGAACATCTTATGATACTGATCATTTGTCATCAATACACGTTTTGTCAAATGTTAAAACATTTCGCTACAAGTAAATTAATAGATAAGCACAAAATAAAATTAAACATATAGGGTTCATTCTACTTCAAACTCAAGATTCAAGTTGAACAATATTATTTTTATATTTTGTAGAAAAGTTGGACGCAAACTTCTCGTTGCTGGTGATAATCTAAATTCGTTGCTGCACATCTCGTGAGCGCACACTCTCGCAGTACTGGTCGGGTTTGATATTATGGCACGTCTTTTTCCTCCGGAGATTGAGAGATAGGCTTATGATTATCGCCGTGACCGATAATTTCACTTACTGGTTGTTTACAAATAAATTCAAAGTGCTCTTTGTGCTAGTATAATCATAATTTTTTTTTTTCTATCTTTATTAACGAGATTTTTAGCCCTGAGCTAGTTCATCTCGGGACCAACGGCTTTATTTCCCTTCCGAAGGAAGTCGTCACTGAAAAATTTTAGTGATTATCTCAGGGATGGGATTCGATCCCAGGTCCTCGGCGTGAGAGGCGTGTGTTCTAACCACTACACCAGGTCCGTCCCCATAATCATAATATGATAATACTAGTACAAAGAGCACTTTGAATTGATTTGTAAACAACACAGGCAATGACTATCACATTCGAGGTGATTCGAACAATGTTGTAGTGTGCGTGCCATCCCGTGAGTCGCCATGAGAAACCGAGTTTCTCATATCACTTTGCACTAACACACATCCATCTTTGTTTTGTGTAACAGCTTTCTGCCGCTCATGAGCCTCTGTACGTGCCATAAGTTCTTTTAACTTTTATTACGCGTTGCAAGAAAAATTTTGATTCCTGAAAAATCCAGGGTAATCTATTGCAAAATTTTCTACCATATTCATCATAGTCACCCGCGACCTCAAATATTGAATTATGTTTGTTTTTATAGCATTTACTGTCAACGGACAGTTTCGGCATGCGGCAACAAATGGATTATGTTGATTGTTCTATGATAATTATGATTAGAGATACCTAAATAGTGATCTGTGTTAGAGATCTTGTGTATGCAGGTTCACTTGAATAAATCAAATAGCTCAACATGGATAGATTGCATATGGGGATAGGAAAGGCGTAATGTATTCTTTTCTAAATCGTAGGAGAAAATGTTCAAAATGATCTGTTTCTCGAAAGTAAAGCCCGGGTAGCTTATTCCGGACCACATCGCTGTAATGCAAGATTTTTTTCTAAGTTCAGTGGCTTTGAAAAGGCATGAACTTATTAGCTTTATCCAATGATCATCAACTCATTTTGGAAATAATAACTCAAACGAAAGAAAAGGATTCAACTTTCACGCAGCGACATCGAGAAGAAGTGGTTGCAATTGTCCCAAATTGTTATGCTGCTTACTGTCATCAATTAAATCGACTATCGTACTACTGAGTTGCAGTGATTGCTTTGGTTCATTTGTTCTATGCGGGGATTGCTCGCTGCGCGTTATTTCCGCGAAGCAATCCAAATTTTTAAATTTCCCCGCAATACTGTGCGCCGTATATTGGAGCTGTCTCGCTCTCTCTCACGGGCAACTCGAAAACAGCGTGCACAGAAAAAGCCAAACGTTTTATAGCATGCATAGGCTCATTAGATATTTGATAGGCCTTTTCATTTTTTTTTTCAAATGGAAGTAGAAATGAAAAGCCACGTGTACTAAGTCTAGCACCAGTTTAAAGGCTATTATTCGCATTATTTAAACCAATCAATGTGCTTGAAATATACTGTTTAAAAGCAGAAAAATACTACGTTTACTGCAGTATGCTATTGACAATTTTATCAGAAAATTCAGTTGAATTCACAGAATAGATGTTTTCTAGAAAACCTATTACGCCTTCATAATATTTGATCGTTATTTTGTATAATTGTTTACCTTTTAGAACTACCGACAAGTTCGGCATTTGCATAGAAGAACTGTCACAGACCTTCCGAATCAGCTGATTTGAGACGTCTCGTGAAAAAGCCTATAGCTCAATTGTAAACACCATTGACAGTTCTTTGATTTCAGCACAGACAAAAAAGCGTCACATTCTCATAGGTGTCCATCGATCATTTTTTTAACGACTGATTCGTATATATGCGACCAACTGCAGGCTGCAATGATTTTGATCGTCATATTTTTAAATATAGTCAAACCTGTATTAGTCGATGTTCCATAGTTCGATATCGACTCATGAAACCATACTTAAAACAAAAAAGTAATAATTACTATAATGCTCCCTTTTATCAGCTTTCTAAAGAATATCTGTTCCATGAGTCGATGATCTTTTGAGTATCGACTGAAAATTTGACTGTCCTTGAAATTCTGAAGTATATTCTGATGGGATTTTCATGCTGAAGAGCACCGTTTTCGAATCAAACGGTTTATTACATGTTATACATGCTTCAGTCTTGGACAGAATAAACAACTTAGTTGAAGACGTCATTTTCATGATTAAGCAATCACGATCCTAGATATTTGGGTTGAAAATTTAGCATACTCAGTGGCACCATCTAGTGGAAGAATTCCCAAACAAGTGTGGCCCATCACAAGTATGTACTTGACTTACTTGAGATATTCGCGATCAAAATACGCCATCTGTTGGTAGAATTTCAAGTTCAATCATGCTCACTAGCGCCATCTATTGAAAGAATCCCGAATCAAGAAGATCATCACATGGTAGCCCTTCAACTACTGAACAACTTTGCCGAAAACACCATCTTTCTAAAAAAATCGGGATCCTGAGATATCCGTGATTAAAATATTGCATGCTCACTAGCGCCATCTTGTGGCAGTTTTTCTTGTTAGAAAGCTTATCATATGTTAGTCCTTGACCTACTAAACAACTTTGTCGAAGACATCATCTTTCTAGGTAATCAGGATCTTGAGATATCGGTGTTTGAAAAATTAAATGCTCACTAGCACCATCTGGTGGCAGAATTTCAAAACAAGCAGCCTATCACATGTTAGCCCTTGATCTACTGAACAACTTTGCCGAAGACACCATCTTGCTAAAAAATCTAGATCCTGAGATATTTGTGTACGAGATGTTGCATTGCGAAATGTCCACTACATCGGTTCCCCCGGGGCACAATCCGATGGCCACAGGAAGATGAGGATGTTTCCAAAGTGTTTTCTGTCCACTGACCAATTGGACTGAAGAAATTTGTCGAAGACATCCATATTCTATCTTGCCTAGCTTTGGATGTACAATCAAAATTGCTCCGCGTGTACTCAGTACACGATGCGACCGCTCGTGTGACGGGCCCGGTAAAAAAAAGTTACACGAGCGGTCGCACTGGTGTACTGAGTACACGCCTAAAAACTTAGGTTAAAAACACGATGTTTTCGAATACTTTTCGTTCATTTTTTCGAGAAATTTCTTCTCTACAAGCAAGAAGAAGAGTAGATCTTGGAATAGGACCAACACCCGGATCAATTTGAAGGGATTTTCAACGTGTTTTACGACTTTTCGCAAAGTGCGTGTACTCAGTACACTAGGGCGACCGACGGTGGGTTAAATAAATACGGGGAGGGTTAAATAAATTGTATTGTATATCGGCTCCGTAAAGCTTAAATTGGCGATTGAGCCTTTCAAATAAACAGATTGGAAAAAAAAATCCAGTCACTTAGAGTGACAATTGTCGAGAAACACGAGTGACAGAGCCGGCACGAGCGAAATTTTAGGTCGACAGTGATTCCAGGCGAGTCATTTTGATCGATTTGACTTATAAAATAGACCCCTTCATTAATTTAAACTAAAACAGTTTACACTGATTTAAACAAAAAAAAAATGTTGCAGTGATTTTCATAGAAACAATTTTTGATAAGGTACAGTGGGGGAAGTGTATCAGTGGGGTAAGTGGATCATTCGTCAATATTAAGCATAAACACTTGAATATGTTGAATGTTTTCGCACTATTGCTTCGTTTTAGGTTATATTCTTAAGCCCACACTGATACTATTGCAAAACTGATACTACTCGTACACTAACACAAGCAAACTTGTTAGCTGCAAAAATTAAATAATTTCAAAATTGTTTTCCATCAATAAAAAATCCATTGTATCTCTGTCTAAAATCAAATTCTATTAGTTTTTTGACACATGGTGAGCATTTCAGTTCTAATTGAATGAATCACAATGAAAAATATGTGATGTTTATAAATAAATACAGATATATTGTACATGGTACACTTACCCCTACTTCTTAATGGGGTGGGGTAAGTGGATCAAGTATTATAATCATTTATTGGCAGACTGATTAAGAGAATTTTAATAAATTTTTATATCCGCAAATGTTGTTTTCCTTTAGTTTTTTTCCATTCCCAGCTGAAATTTGTCAAATTAACTATAGAGAATTTGAATTTATCCACCTAAAAGTTTTTTTAACCTTTCTGGTATAAAAAAATATAAAAATAATAATTTCAAAATTCACACGAAACTTTTCATGGTTTATCTAAGCTGAGTTGCAGAAGAGCAAAATTTACTATTTCTCCAATTGAAAGCATATTATCGCACTTTATTTGACCATATAAATTATAATGTATCATCTAGAAAGATAATGCAAACATATTTATAAATAGAATAAAAAGATTTCAGTTTGTTATTTAAAAGTTAATGTAACTAATATTTTCAAACTACGAGAGTTTTTCAAAAACATCGTTAGGAATAATCCTACAATACTTCTGTTTAACTTATGTGTATAAATGGATGAATTTTCTCCAAATTATTCTGGTTACAATGTTTTTTTTGTTGTTCGAATTAGTGTTAACTAATGTATACATATTTTTCAATATATTTTGATTAAATGAAGATACTTTTTAATTTTTAAGTATTAAAATGTACCATTACTAGCACTAATAACAAGAACGAGAGTAATATCATTCTTACTATACATAATTACATCACATTTGTTTTGAGAACAGATTTTTTTCTATTGGTGATCCACTTACCCCACCATGAACCACTTGCCGTTCATTTGGCGCAAATTTTTAAGTCCCTCATGCTCAATACATATTAATCAGAAAAATCTAAATTATCGATGATTTGAAGTATATTAGTCCCTCATTTGTTATCCACAGAAAAAAGTTTGAATTACATTATTCACGTAAGCTGTACATAACAATGAAGTTGACCATTGATTTTTCTGTATCCACTTACCCCACGGTACCTTATAGAAAAAGTCAATTAAAATTGTAGGAAAGAATGGATTAAAAACCGGGAAAATTATGTAAAACTAGTGGTCCCGGCAAACTTCGTCTTGCCATCAAGTAGGCTGTTGAAAAGCGCTATGAATCGTCCCGTACAAAATGACAGTTCCGTGCACTCTCGTTTTTTCAACTTTCTCGGTGAATATCCTGGGATTTTTATACACACAAACACGTCGGAACCCTTGACGAAGAAAACGGAGAAAGAATAATGCTTATCCGTTGGCCCGTTCGTAAGCCATTTCGTGACATACAAACACCACTCCATTTTTATTTATATAGATATACCGGGAAAACCGGGAAAAAAGCGGGAATTTCAAAATCGAAGTTTGGTGGCCACCCTGGTTCCTCATACCACACAAACGGTAGAAATATGTAATTCGAGGCATTTGCTATCAGTTACAGACTTAGTAATGTACAAATTGACAATTTGAAAGTTTTGATAATTTAATGCTTAAAAATTATGAAATTTGAAAAAAAAATTAGGCTACCTTAGTGGGGTAATTTGCAACAGCAATTTTAAAATCAATTGTTTGATATTCCTTGTCGTTTGTCTTCTAAAACATATGAATACGCAAAATTGAACATATATTTGTTCAGTAACATTCAAATTTTTGTATCACAATCTATTCAATACACGTTTGGTACTAAATATTAGAAAATGAATGATTCGTATTATTATAATGTTAAATTTTATTTTCTTCATGAAAATAATTAAAAATTTTGAAAATATGTATAAAAATTAAATTGCAGATCTGCCATTGAGAACTTTCTGCCTTAAATATGATGAACAAAACACCAACAGTGACCATTTTAAGACATACATTTCAATATGTGATACATCGCTTTGATTTAAATATGTGTATATATATATATGTGAAGTAAAACCTAAAATACCATTGTATTTGTAGAAAAGTTGCATTAAAACGTTAAAAATGTCAAGACTTATGATATGCTAGAATTTCCCCGTGTGGATACCCTATGCCAAAGAAGTTTTCAATTGAATTGGTTCAATACTGATTATTATATATTTTTAATAGTGTACTTTAGGTAGCACTGTGTGTTGCATGGTACCCCACATCAGGGGTAGCATTAAAAATGCATAGTTTCCGTCTCTCCTGATCCCAGAATATTGATAAAATTAATACCACGTAGTATTCTTGACAGGGCGATTAGGGTACCAGATGGTTTTTGTCTTACCTGAATCCTCAAATTTTTCATCCATATAGCTTTGAAGTTGAAAATTGTTGCAAGTTACCCCGTTTGACGGTATACGGTTGAATTCTTCTAACGGCAATCGCGGAGGTACGTAGCAACTGGTTTATGAACAAAAGGTCGAAAGATAAACTCTAAAGGACAAAGGGTCGAAAGACAAAAGGTCGAAAGAACAAAAGGTCGAAAATGATTTGCTTGGTGGAAACTCTTTCCTTCTTTGAAAAAAGATTTTCGACCTTTTGTCCCTCCCTTTCTGTTCTTCGACCTTTTGTCATTTTGACCTTTTGTCTTTCGACCTTCTGTACTTTCGACCTTTTGTCTTTCGACCTTTTGTCATAGATTCGAAAAAGATATCCAAATGGCCAAATTTCCGCTTTTTTCTTGTATCTTTTTCTTCTTAGCATTACGTCCCTTCACTGGGACCGAACCTACTTTTCAACACAGTGTTCAATGAGCACTCCCACAGTTATTAACTGAGAGCTTTCTTTACCAAAGTTGCCATTTTCGCATTCGTATATCGTGTGGTAGGTACGATGATACTCTATGCCCAGGGAAGTCAAGGAAAATTTTATTACGAAAAGATTCTGGACCGACCGGGAATCTTACCCAGAAACTTTCAGCATGGCTTTGCTTTGTAGCCGCAGACTCTGATCACTCAGCTAAGAAAAGCCCCAAAACAATAGGACCTGTTAAGATTAAATACAGAGATAAAATACAGCTGTTTGAAACAGAGCAAGATAAACTATGCCCATTTAAGCTTATCTGTCCTGTATAGGAAAAGTAGGCATCGAGGAATTTAAAGTTTATCTTCTCATACAAATGTTCATAATTTTCTAGCACATTTTTGCATTTTATGCTCATTTAGCATTACATCAAAGATTACTCATTCTAGCCCTACTGATCACAACAATTAGCAGGCAAATTCAGGAGTTATAATATTTGAGGTTTTATCCGACCATGTGCCACTGTGCACCGATTTGGTCAGCGTGAGTGGCGGAAAATCTAATTTGATGCCCCTTCTCGGCTTATTCGATGCCCCAGTGGTGGGTCGTTTCGGTGAATTTCAAATGAAGTTCAGTTCAGTATTCTCTCTAGGCTCCTGGGCACAGTCTCACTCAATCAGACTGTGATGTGGTTGATTGCGCTTCTTGCTTTGTAGGCAGCGTGGGTAGCTGAGAAAAATGGGTTTTTGTTGGGAAGGCCTTTCTTTTCTGACAGGTGAATTGTAAAGTGTTCTGGTTCATGGGGGAACGCTATGAGCACCAGTCTGGCAAAAAAATGGGTGTCGAACAGGTAGACAACAGCAGGGTGACAAATAATTGAATCGTGTGCTTGGAGGGATCGACGGATCTGCTGAATTAATGGTTGATTTGGTTTGGCCGGGGGCTACAGTTAAAGTTGAGCACAGAAGATTGATTTTTTTGTCCTTTAAGGGCAAGATAATGCACATTTTTCAATCCACAGTTCATTACTGTGATGAATGAGCGTTGTTTGAGAAAAGCATTAAAAAGTATCACTAACGTTAGGATAGCATATCAAGTGTACTGAAAGGCTTTAACTCAAATTGGGACCAACATTTCTTGGACCATTAAAGTGTAATTTGCCGTGAAAAACCGTTCCAAAACCGTTACTAAGGTAATTTCCGATATGAACTAAAATGTACGAATATCATAAGGAATTCCAAGTTCCAAAAGGAAGCAAATGGAAGTTGGAGCTGAAGAAAACAAAAAGAACGATTTCCAATCATTCCGTTCATTAGCACGGAGACCCAAAGATGGCTTTATCACCAAATGATATGTGTGCCATGCGAGTGTTTTTACTACACATTGCCCCGATAAAACAATCATTACGACACCAGTGCGAGCAAAGAAACCTTAATTCAGGTGAAATAACAAGTGAAAAACAACAAACCCCTTCTCGTTCAATTTACTAAACAAACACTCCAATCCATCCAGTCTTTTTTCCTGCTCCATTTTTTCCAGCTCGATTTGTATGATTGTTTTTGTGTTACTGAATGTGAGAGGACACCGTTTCTGCGAATGCGGTCGACACAAGTGGTGGTGGCATTTATGTAACAATTCGGTTTTTTTCTCCCTCCCATTCTACTACATCAACAACAACAACCCTCTCTGTCTGAATCCTTCGATATTGGAGCCCCCTCGAAGGACGAAAAGATGGATGATGAGTTACCAACCATCCGCTGGCGAAAGAAACATGAATCGAGAAAGGATTGCGCCATACTGCAATATGATGCGGTGGGAGAATCGATGTTTTCGTTTCTTGCGCAAACTGGCAGAGTGCATCGTTCTTGGGAAAACGAGCTGCTAGACTTTAAACGATGACACAAGTAGTGATGGAGGGACGAGGAAGGAGGGCGGGTTCAAATGACACAAAAACTAGCAATCCAATCGTTTATTGTCGGTTATGAAATGACACGATACCCACTTGTGTGCGCCGACATTTACCACTGCCGACCAAGGCGGATATGATGATCCTTTCAGTAATATTAGTTTGCACTTGACGGGTCTTCCGGTAAGGGGTTGGAATGGACGATTCACAGCTATCGGGATTGGTTGTGTAAACGGATTGCATAATGGGAAGTTGATTGATTAAGGTTCGGAAGAAAGAGATGGGGGATTTTGCAACATTGTGTATATTGATTGCCTGAAAGCTTTGTCTTAGAAGATGGAGAATTTTTTCCCAAAAGCTGAAAAGTTACTCCCGGAAGCTTCTCTCCGACAGCTTCTCCCAGAAGCTGTAAAAGCTTCTCCTAGAAGTTGTAAAAGCTCTGGAAAAAGAAGCTGTACAAGCTGGAAGCTCTTCAAGCTTTTGGAAGAGAAGCTTTTCCAGCTTCTGGAAGAGAAGCTCTTTCAGCTTCTGGAAGAGAAGCTCTTTCAGCTTCTGGAAGAGAAGCTCTTCCAGCTTCTGGAAGAGAAGCTCTTCCAGCTTCTGGAAGAGAAGCTCTTCCAGCTTCTGGAAGAGAAGCTCTTCCAGCTTCTGGAAGAGAAGCTCTTCCAGCTTCTGGAAGAGAAGCTCTTCCAGCTTCTGGAAGAGAAGCTCTTCCAGCTTCTGGAAGAGAAGCTCTTCCAGCTTCTGGGAGAAGCTTTCCAGCTTCTGGGAGGAGCCTTCCTGCTTCTGGGAGAATGTTTTTCTGCTTCAGGGAGAAGCTTTTCCAGCTTCTAGTAGAAGCTTTTTTCAGTTTCCAGAAGCTTGAAGAGCTTCACTTCCAGAAGCTGGAAAAGCTTCTCATCTAGAAGCTGGAAGAGCTTCTCTTCCAAAAGCTGGAAGAGCTTCTAGCTTGTACAGTTTCTTTTTCCAGAAGCTTCTACAGCTTCTAGGACAATCTTTAACAGATTGTAGGAAAAGCTTTCAAAGCTTCTGTAAGGAAAGCTTCTCATCTTCTGGGAGAAACTTTTAAGCTTCTGGAAGAAGATTTTCAGCTTTTGGGAGAAACTTTTAAGCTTCTGGGAAAAGCTTTTCAGCTTCTAGGAGAAGCTTTTCAGCTTGTAGGAGATGCTCTTCAGCTTCTGGGAGAAGCTTTCCAACATCTGGGAGAAGCTTTCCAACTTCTGAGAGAAGTTTTTCAGCTTCTTGGAGAAGCTTTCCAGCTTCTGGGAGAATCTTTTCCATCTTCTGGGAGAATGTTTTTCTGCTTCAGGGAGAAGCTTTTCCAGCTTCTAGTAGAAGCTGTTTTCAGTTTCCAGAAGGTGGAAGAGATTCTCTTCCAGTAGCTGGAAGAGCTTCTCTTCCAGAAGCTGGAAAAGCTTCTCTTCCAAAAACTGGAAGAGCTTCCAGCTTGTTCAAGAGTACGGCATCCTCTTAATAACAGGGTTTGAAATAGTGTGTCGTACTCTTGAACACAGCTTGTACAGCTTCTTTTTCCAGAAGTTTTTACAGCCTCCAAGAAAAGCTTTTACAGCTTTTGGTAGAAGCTTTTCAGCTTCTGGGAGAAATTTTTAAGCTTCTGGGAGAAACTTTTAAGCTTCTGGGAAAAGCTTTTCAGGAGATGCTCTTCAGCTTCTGGGAGAAGCTTTCCAACTTCTGAAAGAAGCTTTCCAGCTTCTGGGAGAAGCTGGAAGAGCTTCTGGGAGATCTGGAAGCTGGAAGAGCTTCTCTTCCAGAAGCTGGAAGAGCTTCTCTTCCAGAAGCTGGAAGAGCTTCTCTTCCAGAAGCTGGAAGAGCTTCTCTTCCAGAAGCTGGAAGAGCTTCTCTTCCAGAAGCTGGAAGAGCTTCTCTTCCAGAAGCTGGAAGAGCTTCTCTTCCAGAAGCTGGAAGAGCTTCTCTTCCAGAAGCTGGAAGAGCTTCTCTTCCAGAAGCTGGAAGAGCTTCTCTTCCAGAAGCTGGAAGAGCTTCTCTTCCAGAAGCTGGAAGAGCTTCTCTTCCAGAAGCTGGAAGAGCTTCTCTTCCAGAAGCTGGAAGAGCTTCTCTTCCAGAAGCTGGAAGAGCTTCTCTTCCAGAAGCTGGAAGAGCTTCTCTTCCAGAAGCTGGAAGAGCTTCTCTTCCAGAAGCTGGAAGAGCTTCTCTTCCAGAAGCTGGAAGAGCTTCTCTTCCAGAAGCTGGAAGAGCTTCTCTTTAGAGTTACCATAATTGCTCTCACTGAAAAGAGTACATTTTTTCAACTCTGTTAAAGAGTACTTAAGAGTACACTTAGCCTATTTTGAAAAATTTAATAATTTCGACATTTTCTTGGAAAAAAAATGTCTGATTCTTAATCACATGCGCTTTTTCTACATTTCAATTAAAATTAAGTTTTTCAGGGAGACACTATTTTCAACTTTTTATCAAAGATTTTACGAAATTTAACTCGTATTTTTCTCACCAATTACAGCATATTACAGGCTTTTTTACTATATTGAACATCGATTTTTTCCATTAATATATTTTAAAAGTCGTTCGACTTTTTGTAATAATATTGTCTTTCAAATTATTTCTTTAGTACTTAGCAAGAATATTCTTAAGTAAATGTAGAACAATATGAGCTTGTGAAGATACATGAAGAACTGAGAAGACTGAAACGTGGATCTAAATAGAACCTCAAGCATTTTCTTTGATTTAAGTTTCATTATGTCAAAAATGATGAATTATCTTTGTTATCCTGGGAAAAAGGTTGATCTGGTTTCTTCAGGAGGTTATTTGATTTGTCGATTATTGTCAATAATAACTGAAAAAGAGTACACTTGAGCTCGTTTAGCAAAAAAGAATAGTACACAATTTTTTAAGGGGAAAAAGAGTAATTGTACTCTAAAAAGAGTACGTCTGGTAACCCTACTTCTCTTCCAGAAGCTGGAAGAGCTTCTCTTCCAGAAGTTGGAAGAGCTTCTCTTCCAGAAGCTGGAAAAGCTTCTCTTCCAGAATTTGGAAGAGCTTCCCATCCAGAAGTTGGAAGAGATTATTTCTCAGAAGCTGAAAGAGCTTCTCTTGCAGAAAATGGAAAAGCTTCTCTTCCAGAAGCTGGAAGAGCTTCTATTCCAGAAGCTGGAATTATTTCTTTTCGAGAAGCAGGAAAAGTTTCTCTTTCAGAAGTAGGAAGGATTGATTTTTCAGAAGTTGGAAAAGTTTTTTCCTAGTAGCTGGAAGAGCTTCTATTCCAGAAGCTGTTAGGGCTTCTGTTCAAGAAACTGGAGAAGCTTCTCTTTCATAAGCTGGATGAGCTTCTCTTGTAGAAGCTGGAAGAACTTCTCTTCCAGAAGCTTTGAGATCTTTTCTTCCAGAAGCTGGAAGAGCTTCTCTTACAGAAGCTAGAAGAGCTTCTCTTCCAGAACCTAGAAAAGAGCTTCACTTCCAGAAGTTGGAAGAGCTTTTTTCCCAGAAGCTGGAAGAGCTTTTCTTCCAGAAGCTGGAAAAGCTTTTTTTTTCATTTACCTTTAAAACCATGAAGGTGCATATTTTTTAGAAGTTTGATAGGTGTAAATCCTAAGAGATGGAAAAGTTCTCTGTCAGAAGGCGATGAAGGTTATGAATCAGAAACTGTAAATATCTTAGATATCTGTGGAAGCAGTAATCACAAATCCAGTATCATATGCTTGGCTTTATGTTTCCTTCGATGCTCGTTCAAAACTTTGAAAAATTAAAATAAAACTTTACCAAAACTTTAGCTAATTCCAAGTCATTCTCTTTTCTATTTTCAGGTAAGCAACTGGAACGATCCCATAAATCATCCTACGCCGTTTAAATCGACTGCTTCAACACATTTTCCCGGTACCCATTTAATCCCCACGCTGACACATCGGCAAACAAGAGCCCGCAATTGTTCTCCGTTAATATCGAAACTCATTATGAATATTTGAAACTTATAGTCCGCCTCTCACAATTTGCTTTTTCCCATCGGAAATCCGATCCGGGATCCATCGAGCACAGAAATCGATTGACCCATTTCCCAAAACTTACCAGCGACCATTGCATTGGTGGATAGCGAGAATCGTGTTCCTCTCCGCCGCCGCCGCCGCCATCAGTTGACTGATTGAAATGGGAAATCTTTCGGTGGATTTCCATCATTTCAGCCTGGCGACATGGTTGAGAGCTCGCGACTGTCAGCGGATGCCCTCCCCGAAAATCGCACTCATTTCAACGGAATAAGGTGATGGAGAGCTTAATGGGCACTGATGCTTGGTCGATATGCTGCAACCGACACACAGTGGTTCCTGCTGCTTGGAAAGGTGATCAAAAATACAAAATTTGTTGAATATCATATATATTTATGCTTTCAAATTTGTATTTGTTATTTACATGCAGAACATATTTTTTAAAAAAGGAATCAGGGGTTAAATTTAGAGAAAAATGAGAGTATCTCTAACTTATCACTATATGTTACAATCATGATCCGCTGTACATCATGAAAGTCTGTTTATTGTCTACTGCTACAGCTTTAAGTATATCGGGGGGATAATAATGCATAATAAAATCAATCTAAACAAGCTCCAAACCTGAGGGACACTATTGTTATCGGATGTTCTAGGATAGTTTAATTTGCCAGTAAAATAAAACGCCTAGCCCTGTTGTGAATGGGCAAGTTTTTTGAAACAATACATGAAGGAGTTCGAACGGGAAATATTTTTCGCGGCTTGTTGAATATTTTTGGAATTTTGGAATTCTGAGTTTATTGAAAAAGGTATATTTATAAGTGAACCTGTGTCCGAAAAAAATTGGGCATTTTAAACATTACTATTCTTAAATATCTTTCAAACCCATAAGGAGAACAAGTGCTATTGATAACGTGCTTGTAAAACATCTTAAAACTTTCTGATGTGACAATTAAATTGCATATAAACATTCCAATATTTATAAGGGCCTTCCTTGGTCGAGTGGTTAGAGTCGGCGGCTACAAAGCAAAGCCATTCTGAAACTGTCTGGGTTCGATTCCCGGTCGGTCCGGGATCAGAGTATCATCACAAATATTTAGATTTTGTTGTAGTCGAATTTTTGGATTTCTGACCTATGGGAGAACCACAGTGCGACATGGCCAATGTGAAGCTTTTATCGGGCCAATTTATCACGTTGCTGCCATGCGGAAGAACGGACGTTCTTCCGATGGAGATAAACCAGTTCGAAGCGCGATGCCATTTGGGGCGAATGTAGATTCATCTGAATGTATAGAAGAGAACGATGGTTTTGTTTGCCGTATGAATAGGTTGGATTTGTCAAAATCAGCGTTATGATTGCAGCGGGCAGCGATATGATTTCTCTAATGAACTACGCAAAGTGCAGGTCGTCCTAAATTGGCTGTGGACGTTTGAGATTATTAGCTTTTGTCATCCAAACAATGTACGGTTTCATATGATCTAACCTGTTAACCGTATATGATGGTCTGAATTGGAAGCCACGGACCTTTCTCCTTAGCATTATATCCACATTGGGACAGAGTTCGTTTCTCAGATTGGGTTTCTAAGTGAATCAGTGCGCATCGTACGCTCGTGCTGTGCGTTAACAAATTATCTCTGCTTTCGGATGTTTTTAAAACTACCTTAAGCTATGAAATAGTACTATTTTTTTCTACTTATTGATCCCTTTTCGATTCGTGCCTTCGTTTTTTTCGTTGGACCCATTAGCAAAAGCTAGCAGTGGTAACCTTTCTTGTACACCGTCTTGGGAGAAAACCTCTTAGAAGGTCACGTCTTCTTTCGTTTATTGACTGGATATGGTAGCAACCACTAACACAAGGAAGAGTGATTATCCGAATTCACAGCTTCCCTTCAAAAAATGGATTTTAAAATAAAGGGTGCTATCAATCGTGGTCCATTGGCGTTGCTAAGATTTTTTTATGGAGGGGGAGGTGGGCTAGCGAATTCTTGGTATGCCGATGTAATGTGCTGCTCGCAATACTCATAATTTTCACACGTTTTGTAGTTTGTACAAATTTGCGTTGATATTATCTGTTTGTGACTTTGTCTTGCTTCAGTTTTTATTAAGGAATATATTCATTAGGTACTTCAAGAATTCATCTAAAGAACTCACGAGGAATATCCCTTTGTAATTCTTGCACGAACTTTTTAAATATCAGGGATCTCTTCATGAATTATTTCCGTATTTTTCCAGTTCATTCTCCATGAACACCTTCATCAGTTTCGTGCTGGGACTACCAAAATTCTCTTCAAGATCACCAAGAATGGATTCTATCCACAAATCCTTCAGAGAGTGCTCCAACAGTTTTTCCAACTTTGCCTTCAAGATTCTTCCTAAGGTTCCTCTTCAGATTCCTTCAACAAATCTTTCAGAAAATGTCTTCTTAAAGGATTGCTTGAAAAAACCATAGTTCAAATTATCCAGGACTTCCTGCGAAAAAACAAAAAAAATGATTTTTTTCATGATTTCTCCTAACATTCCACAAGATTTTCATAAATAATAAAACAAGATTCAATTTTGAAAATGTTCTTAGTGATTTCTCAGAGAAGTGTTTCTTTCGATTAAACTAAAAATCAATTTGACATTGTTCCCGAATTCCTTCAAAATTTTCTCTCGCATGTAATTTTTCAAAAATTTCTTCAAGCTTGCCTACCTATTTTTCCAATTAAATCATTCCAAAGCTTTTAGCAGAATACGTTCAGTTTTTCTTTCATGAACTCTTCCTTGAAAATACTCAAAAGTTTCCCGAAAAAATTATTCGCAAATTTCTCTAGAGAGTTATATTATTGATTCCCCTGGAATGTCGTTCAAGGATAATTCCGCAAAATTCACCAGAGATCCACCTAAGCATTTTCCAAAGATTTTCTACTTTAAATAGCATTATCGGTTCTTGTGGGAGTTTTTAAAAGAAATTATTCTACAGATTTAGGAGTGACGAAGGGTGGGGGAGTAGGTCGAAAATGTTGTAATTTGGCGTGACATAATTTGTATACCATCCCTTACAAAAGAATTTTTCAATTCAATCTTGAATTTCTCAAAAAAAAAAATTCCTCGGAAATTCCATCAGGTATTCGTTCAGGTTCCAAAAACTACTCCATTTTGTTCGAATGAAGGATTCTTCTATAAGGAATATCTAGAAATCTATCTGGTCTCCATATTTGGATCAAAAACTACTCCAGAAGTACTTCAATAGTTTCAAGGGATATGTTTACAAATTACTCTACGAATAACTTGATTGACTTTAAATTATTCTTATTTATTATTTAAGTTCAAATCGAATTTAAAATAAACACTTGTCAGGAAGAAGAATTCACCGTGGAATTTTTGATTTTTTTTTGTAGAAATAACAACAAAAAATCTTGTTTATTTTTATCGTCTTTTGTAATTGACAATGATTTATGTTATAACGGATGGAATTATAACTATGGGTGTTAGTATCTATCATCTTAGAAAATGTTTTGCATTAACTCCGAAGCTTTATGTTAGTATGACGAATAGATTAATCTAAAAACTTTTTTTTTCTCACTAGCAGAAATTCCAAACAAACTTGTTTGGAAGGAATATTTTTAACTATTGTGGTAGAATCTAGAATTTCAACGTGAAAATATTTATGGTATCTTTCAAGAACGTTGCCAAACATGCCTCATGGTAAAGTTCATAACTGGAAAATTTGAAATAAATTTTTGCATTACTTTGAAAATTCGTTGAGGAATTCCTGATCTACTCCAAAACTACTAGAATATTTTGTTTAATGTTACTTTTTGTAATTTGATTTTTTGTACCAAGTTCTCTAGAGGTTAATAACTGCAAGATAATTTAAATCTCTTTAATGAATTAAAAAAAAACGAATTTGTCAAGGAGCTCCCTCAGACTTTAGAAATTTTGAAATATAGAAGAATTCCTTCTTTGACTGCACGGATAAAAATCTGATCCCCAAATCATGATTTACAAATCATGAAATTCATCAATTGGTTAGGTCATAATATCAGGATCACAAATCATGGCTCCTGGAGTCATAATCATGATTCTTCATAAGCGTAACATCCAGTGTGAAAACACTAAGCGGTGCACTTTGCTTCAGCTCATTCGTTTCGATCACTCTCAATTCAAGTTTACGAAGTGTTTGAGTGGTAGGGTACGTGGCTATCAATCGAAAGGTTCTTGGCTCGAATCTCAGTGTATGCTATTTTTTTTTTTTTTTTTTATTTCGTTGATCATAAACGGATGCACGACTCAGCATTTTTGGCATTTGAATCATGATTCCGAGCAATCAGCAACAAAAACCAAACGCGTGTGTTGCGTTACGGCAGTCTGACTCATGATATCATGAGTCCAAATCATGGTGTATTTTCATAAGATGAAAACACGCTGGAATCATGATATCATGAGTCATAATCTTGTTTTTGGATTCTGATTTCTACCCGTGTACTGCATTACCTATGATTCCGCCAAAAAGCCTCTTAGAATTCTGCTTTGGAATTGCATAAGAATTCAACACCAGAATATTATTTCAAATGTAATGTTTTAATGAAGATCTTTACAAATTCCTCATGAATTTCTTAAAAAATCCCTGCCCAGTTATTTTGCTCAATGTTTCTCCACAGATTTCTTTACCGCTATGCTAATGTTAATTTCGGAAGCAAAAGTATTCCTGGGGATTAGTAGATGAAAAATATTGCTTATGCTCTTCTAGAAGTTTACAGCATAGTTGGCGATCTACAATGGTTTTCAACAAAACGCGGCAATCTTCTTTTGCGATTTGAAAGAGAACTTTGATTTCCCCGATGGAACTCAATATCCTTTTGACTGAAACCACTTAATTTGGAAATACTGAAAATGATTGGCTGGGAAGCTTCTCTTCCAGAAGATAGAAAAATTCTGTTCCAGAAGCTGAGAAGCTTATCTTCCAGAAGATAGAAAAATATGTTCCAGAAGCTGAGAAGCTTATCTTCCAGAAGCTGGAAAGCTTCTCTTGCAGTAGCTGAAAAGCTTTCCTTTCAAAAGTTGGTAGAGCTTCCCAAGTAACACAGAAAACATCTTCTCGGTCAGCTCTCTGAAAATTATGTTATATTCAGGTGTTTAAGATAAAATCCAATACATCTTCTGCTTTAATGCCGTTCTGATGATGTTTTAGGGAAACATATCTATTAGGCAAGCACAGAAATCACAGTTACGTTATATTTCTGTTCGATTCTTGTATGTATAACTTGGCTATAATACTACCCATGACTAAAATTCAGCTGATGTAACTTAGTTAAAAAGCTGCATACGAAAACATATTGCATACATCTCTGTTTTGATTGTTGTAATTATGATGTTATAATAGTGCTTTTTTCTGTCAATTGAAAAACAAATTTAGCATCTCAGTTTCTCTTCGAAGATTGATGCAGAGATTCATTTTTTTAAGCAAAACAAAATATGCGAAGTGATGTGATCAATGCAAGCGGAAAGGGGAAAATGAATGAAGATGGATCTTTTAATTAATGGTGCACGAAATGAAAAACTTGTCAGATGTTGTGATTTTTTCCGATGAAAAAAATTAATTTGTCTCAATGAAGATGCTCACATTTACCATGAGTAAAATAGCATGTTTATTTTATTATTTCTGTTGTTATAAACACGTATTTGATACTTATTTAAAACATTCCAATACCTGTTTTTTCTATGGCTACAATCAAAGCAAGGCCATGTAACAGCACCGCTCAGAAAAATGAAGACAAATGAATTCGCGATTTTAAGCACGGCAAGTCAAGAATAAGTTCGACCCAGTCACTGTTTAATGTTTCTAGTATCACATCCTCAAAATATACAAATCAATTAAATTATCATGGATTCATAAACAAATAACCACTACAAAACTTTTTGACCCGCACTGTGTGCTGGTGGTCAACTACACCATATTTCTTGATTGTTCGATCTGACGAAAATTTGACACAACCGTATAGATTTCACGAAAAAATAAGTAGCAACTGCACATGTATAAGCGGCGCGTGAATAATCAATAAGTACAGCTCTCCGTTTCACCAGAAATCCGAAACCGCATATAAAAAACACATACCCTTTATGCACAAAGCTCACCTTATATTTTCCAATTCTGAACATAATAAAAAAAATCCCAACTAAATATTATGCATCAAGACATTCCTTTTTGATCACGGTACTTGCACTTGAATGCATGACGAATCTTTTCCATTTGTTTATTTTTTACAGCTGTCAAAACATTTCAAGCAATACACAATGTGCGCTTGTATTTTTTCATGCCAGATTACATCTTGATAACTTGATTATAACTTAATGGTTATAATGATGTATGATATAACTTCGATATAACAAATTCGAATGCTATGAGAAGTATGAAACAGGTATTGTAAAACATCTAGGTGAACTAAGAAGATGTTTTAAAAGCCTTCCGTTCTTGCGCTTTTTCGGTATTAAAGGTGTATGATATTCAGTATTGTACATTTGAACCAAAGCAGCGATGATGTATGAAAGGTGTATTTTGTGCTTATTTATGACCAATTGTGTTACTTGGGTTCTCTTCCTGAAGCTGGAAGAGCTTCTCTTCCAGAAGCTGGAAGAGCTTCACTTCCAGAAGGTGGAAGAGCTTCACTTCCAGAAGCTGGAAGAGTTTTTCTTCTATGAAATGGGAAGCTTCTTTGTCAGAAGCTGGAATGCCTCTCTTCCAGAAGCTGTAAAGCTTCTCTTCCAGAAGCTGGAAAGCTTCTCTTCCAGAAGTTTAAAAGATTCTCTTCCTGAAGCTGGAAACTTCTCTTCCAGAAACTGGAAAACTTCTTTCAAAAATCTGGAAAGTTTCTCTTACAGAAGCTGGAAAGCTTTCCTTTCAGAAGCTGGTAGAGCTTCTCTTCCAGCAAGTGGAAAGCTACTCTTCCAGAAGCTGGAAAGCTTCTCTTCCAGGAGCTGGAAAACTTTCCTTTCAGAAGCTGGTAGAGCTTCTCTTCCAGAAGCAGGATAGCTTATTTTCCAGAAACTGGAAAGCTTCTTTTCCAAAAGCTGTAAAGCTTCTTTTCCAAAAGCTGTGAAGCTTCTCTTCCAGAAGCTGGAAAGTTTCTCTTCCAGAAGCTGGAAAACTTTTTTTCCAGAAGCTGGTAAGCTTCTCTTCCATATGCTAGAAAGCTTCTCTTGAAAAAGCTGGAAAAGCTTCGCTTCCAGAAGCTGAAGAGCTTCTCTTCCAGAAACTGGAAGAGCTCGTCCTCCAGAAGCTGGAAGAGCTAATCTTCTAGAAGCTGGAAGAGCTCCTCTATCAGAAGATGGAAGAGCTCCTCTTCCAGAAGCTGGAAGAGCTCCTCTATTAGAAGTTGGAAGAGCTCCTCTTCCAGAAGCAGGAAGAGTTCCTCTTCCAGAAGCTGGAAGAGCTCCTCTTCCAGAGGCTAGGAAGCATCTCTTCTAGAAGCTGAAAGAGCTTCTCTTCCAGAAACTAGAAGAGCTTCTTTTCCAGGAGCTGGAAGGGCTTCTCTTCCAGAAGCTGGAAGAGTTTCTCTTCCAGAAGCCAAAAAGCTTCTTTTCAAGAAGCTGGAAAGCTTCTATTCCAGAAGCTGAAAAACTTCTCTTCCTGAAGCTGTAAAACTTTTCTTCCAGAAGCTGGATGAGCTTCTCTTCCAGAAGCTGGAAAGCTTCTCTTCCAGAAACTGGAAGTGCTTCTTTTCTAGAAGCCGGAAAGCTTCTCTTCCAGAAGCTGGAAAGCTTCTCTTCTAGAAGTTGGATAGCTTTTCTTCCAAAAGCTGAAGGCTTATCTTCCAGAATCTGGAAAGCTTCTCTGCCAGAAGCTGGAAAGCTTCTCTTCCAGAAGCTGGAAAGCTTCTCTTCCAGAAGCTGGAAAAGCTTCTCTTCCAGAAGCTGGAAAGCTTTTCTTCCAGAAACTGGAAGAGCTTCTTTTCCAGAAGCCGGAAAGCTTCTCTTCCAGAAGCTGGAAAGCTTCCCTTCTAGAAATTGGATAGCTTTTCTTCCAAAAGCTGAAAGCTTCTCTGCCAGAAGCTGGAAAGCTTCTCTGCCAGAAGCTGGAATGCTTCTCTTCCAGAAGCTGGAAAGCTTCTCTTCCAGAAGCTGGAAAGCTTCTCTTCCAGAAGCTGGAAAGCTTCTCTTCCAGAAGCTGGAAAGCTTCTCTTCCAGAAGCTGGAAAGCTTCTCTTCCTGAAGCTGGAAAGCTTCTCTTCAAGAAGCTGGAAAACTTCTCTTCCAAAAGCCGGAAAGCTTCTCTTCCAGAAGCTGAGAAGCTTCTCTTCCAGAAACTCAAAGCTACTCTTCCAAAAGATGGATTGCTTTCGACTGAAGCATGGAATCAATCGTGAATCATTCTAATATCGTATACCTTTATGCCACTGAGCAGAAAGAATCCCCCTAATCCCTCTCCAATGCAGCTATTGTCTGGCCTCTCCGCATTGTACATATTTCCGAAATGAGAGGCCCATCACGTTTATAGGTCGTCAACATTTTTTGGGCGATGGGACCAACACCAGTTTCGGATCGGTTTATGCTTGGCGCTTGAGTGTGATCATTTTCATGTTTCTCGTCGCATTCTCCCAGCCCAACGTGCGCCGTAAGCCAAATCCGCGTGCTGCAACTGGAATGGGAAAAATAAGCTCACGGTGCTCCCCTGACCGTTATTATCAGAAAAAATTCTCCATCAAATCTGTGCTCACCAGTCGTTTTTTATAGCTATGCTGCATGTCTGGGCAAAATTTTAAAAAAAAATCGTAGGGCCCGTTTTGAAGTTACGCCCTTTTGATTGTATAAGTCTACAAATTCAATGGAAATCTGAGATACATCAACGGATTTTCATTGGTCGTGATTATCAGAAGAAATATACCATCAAAATTTGGTTCAAATTTGGTGTTTTCAGTTATTTATAATTTCTGGGTGGAGTTTTGAAAGAGAAGATCAACAAAATATGGAGTTACGCCCTTTTAGAAGTGTAACCATTAAAGACACTAGTATTAAATATATTAAATAGGCATTATAGTAACGTCAAGCATGTTCAAATGTTTTCAATGACACACTGCTCTTACATGCCCCAAAAGTCCTTCATAATTATTTGAGTTTTCATAGGCTCAAGCGCTATAAGGCATTACGGAGCCAATTTCATAATGTAACCATATTAGTTTTCATTTAACAATATTCTGGATAGTTTGGTACAGCAATGAACTGACGATTTAGATAATTTAACATGCAATTCATGTTGTATATCGAAGCGTAAGTTGACGTTAGATAATATTTTCGGACTTCAGTTTTCGATTATGGGTAGAAGGGCATGGAATAAAATGAAATTAACGAAGTAGAAAGCAGCGATATAAAATGGAAAAAAAATAATGCAAAGTATAGTAGGGTGCCGGTGCCATTAGTGGACTACCTAAGCTATAAAAAATCATAACAAAATAACGAAAAGCCCTAACAGAGATATTTTGGCGTTAACAGAAAGATTTCAACCTCTACTATATGGGAAAAATATAAAAAGAGTGATAAAACTAATTTTTTAACATAAAATCGCTTGAGTCACTATTGGTACACGTGTTCCAGTAGTTGCGCTAGTGCTCCAGTAGTAGACGTTCAGGAATGATACAATGAATTTTAAACAAAATAGTAAATTTTCACATAGGTTTAACATTTTTCCGTCGGAACAGTAATTAATATCTTTCGAATGAAGCATAAAGATCATCTCTAGGGCTTTTCTTCATTTTTATACATCCATTTTAAAAACTGCTTCCGACCGTTGATCCACTAATGGAACACGACGGCTACTATTGGTGCAAGGGGGCCAATTTTTTACGTAAACTTAATTATTTATATGACTTTTTGATAAGATAAAAAGCTGAAATTTGACAAATCGACTAAACTAGAGGCGATCTATCCACCAAAAATAGCAGATGTCGTTTTTATCGAAAAATGTACGTTTTATTCCATAGTCCAATCTATTGGTACATTACAACCATTGGTACCGGCACCCTACATCCGTTATCATTTTGTTAAATAGAATTTGAAATCGTAGCACTTTCAGAGTCTAATTTTAAATATTTGTTTTTGTCACCTACCGTCGTTTGGGGTGAGATTGGGTAAAAAAAAGGATATGCACGAATTATTTATTGAATAACTATCACAATTTAACTCCAATAAACTTCAACAATTATCCAAAAAATTAAAGAAAAATATGTATCTACTACAGCATTACAAGTGAAAGAAAAATTACCCAATCTCACTCCATACATGGCGAGACACTGGAATTGAAATACCTTGTTTTTGAGGATATGATTTCGAAACCATTCACAGCTGAGAAATATTGATGAATAACGATGCGTACAAGACGAAATGACATTTAAGATTAAACCCTTTTAAAAGTACGATTATACCCACAAAAATGGATAGCTATGTAAATAGTATGTAAAACCAGCATTTATCGTCAAGTTGACATAATTTCTCTTGTTGTTTTTCATTGAAGTCTTACCTTCATTAAAATATAGTCTATTCAGTTTTCCCAAAAGCGCACTGAAAACGTGATTATTTTACACCTTCGAAAATATTTTTTTTTTCGGTGTGACATTCCGCTTTTAATAGATTTCAGTCAGTTTGCCAAGTTATTGACGTCATAATACCGGTAATTCCGAGATCAATTAACTCCCTTGTACTTCCGTGCAATGTTTCTATGAGATGGTATACTAACAATAATTTGAATTTAAAAACAAAAAAAAAACGGTTGATTTTTGTGCGATGTTGCTCCACACGAAAAACTGTTGCTGGTTTGTGAATCTGTCCAAATTATCTTCATTGTTATTCAATGCACGGAACCCACAAGTAGATTGTTTGATGTTTCAGCAGAATGGGTTGATTGATTCATCTAATTCTTTCACTCTTGCATTTATCCAGGAATCTTACGTCTTTTTTGAGATCGGAAATTATAGATTTGGGAAATATCTAAATGTTGTAATGTATGCCGCAAATGATCACAAAAGCACAGACGTAACAGCTAGAACAATTATTTAATTAAAACATAGTCACGTGAGCATATACGCCCTTGCTAAAAATATTTCATTTGGCCAACTGCGAACTAGGTGGCGGTAGTGAGCAAACGTCAAACTCGAATAAAGCGATGTGAACGCCACAAGTAGCCTGTCGGCCAACTAACCCAGACAACCAGAAGTCGCATAAAAGTTCATGAAATATCTCGATAATTCATACAAATTACATCAAACCCGCAAAACACGGTGGATAAAATCGTCAGATTGATGTGTTTGCTCGCATAAAACGCTTTTGTTTCGTCCCGTCCACTCGTACAAAGTAAGTCGAATCAATTCGTAGCAACTGTCAAATCAACATTTTTTATCATATGCTAAGTCGCATAAGATCACAGGTTAGTTCTGTAGAAAATTTATACACTCGCATTGTATGCTATTATCCATCACATAATATATGCACGTACATCGCCTCCACTTTTGTACGTAGAAGGCCTTTTCACGACATCTTATACGTAAAATTTTACACATACAACGCCTCCAGTTGTTTTCGTTATACATACATTTTGGTTGTCTGGGAACATATATTAGAATTGGGCAGTATTCGGCTGTGCGATGAAAATAATAGAAGCATTACGTCTGTTTGTCTGTGACTTAAGTATTGACAGTGGTCTTGAGTACCATAGATTTGCCAATACTGCATTACTCAGTAATTGAGGTTCAATTTCTGGGCAGTACAAAGATAGCCAGAATAGCCGGAGGCAGCTTCTTGGGTTATAACAATATTAAGTGACGATTGATAACAATACAAAATTGGCTCCGTAATGCCTTGATCGCTTGAGTCTATGGAAAATCGATCAATTGTGAAATACTTTGACAGCATGTTATTGCAATGTGTCATTGAAAACATTTGACCATGCTTACCGGTATTAGAATTCCTTATTATTCTATTTAAAATTAATGATTTAAATAGTTACACTTAAAAAAGGGCGTAACTCAAAATTTCGACAATATTCTCATTCAAAACTCCGCCCAGAGGTTACAAATAACTGAAAAACCTACTTCGAATTAAATTTTGATGGTTTAGTACTTCTGATAATCCCGACCAATAAAAATCCGTTCAAATATCTTAGATTTTCATTGAATTTGTAGACTCATATAATCAAAAGGGCGTAACTTCAAAACGGGCCCTACGATTTTTTTTTAATTTTGCCCAGACACGCAGCATAGCTATAGAAAACGACTGGTGAGCACAGATTTGATGGAGATTTTTTTCTGATAATAACGGTCAAGGGGAGCACCGTGAAGCTGTATCGGTCAAGACTGGAGCTGACTGGTTCGAAGTGTCGTAAAATTCGGTTGCTTCCCATCATCAATACACAGTATTGGACAATACATTTGCAACTTTTTTGATTGTCTAAACAAAATGATCAATTTTGATATGCTAGATCTCAGTTATTTATCGACTAATTTGAGTGAGATTTTCCCGATTCCAAAAATTCTATCAATTCGACTAAATTGATATTTTTGTCGAAAAATTATGAGCGATTTATCTAAAAATATGGAAGACCTACACTAACGCTTTGTTTAGCAAACTGGTTCATCTCGTATAAATCTACAACTTTGCTTAAGATATCATGAAGCCATTCCTGCAGTTGTTTAGCTATGTCAATTATTGAACTTTTTCAAGTCGTGATAAAAAAAACACTCGAGACTATACAACTTAGAAATTTAAGATAAGTCTGAAGAACTCTTAAAAATCCATTCATGTTGGTCCATCAACAACCTAGATATAATCCTTTAAAGTTTACCATTGTGTAAGTAAAATTAAAAAAGTTGCAAATATTCTGTCCTATACTGTAATGGGTCCCGTCCATCCAGAGGGTAATCCATAAAGCGTCGAGGCACGTTTCTCGGATCGCAAAGCTCGTATCCATGTATATCTTCATGGGTGCAAGCTTTGGTGCGTTTTTCGGTGTGATCAAATTTACGAGGTCACCATGGTTTTACGATGCCTTCGTCGAGGCCTAATGTTCGGAGCTGCTTGCGAGTACTGTAAAAAAAAGCGTCAGCGCGTGTACAGCATGTAGGCATGATAAGAACGTTTTACGACTAATGGATTTCCTATAATTTCGGAAAGAGAGCAACAATATTCTTGATGGGTTGTTTCATGATTTATGGGTTGCGTTATTGTTGAGTATCAATTATGAAATTTTGTTATAAAGTTACATAATTGTAGATTTCAGGAACGTTATGCAATCTGTTGAAATTGCAATATGTCAAAGACAATAATTGTTCCTCCGGTGAACCCCATTTAAAACGTTAAATCCTGCCACTGAAGCAGAAAGAAGTCAAGGGTACCATTTCCCATCAAGAAGCAGTACACGTCGCGGCGCTCACTCGCTCGTAAGAAAACAAGCGGATTATCATTATTAGACGTGACATATCAAGCTGATATCGGGCGCACATATTCAAGACATGGGGTGTACTCGAAACACAACACCGCCGCAGAAACAATACCAAGAATTTCCCCCATCATGGAAAGCGGCAACCAGACGAACCGACGACCAGTCTGCGACCCCATCATCGGCAACTTGATAACTCGAAGAGAAAGATTGGAGGAAAATAGGTAAGTGCGAGTAAATCGAGCGTGCAAAACACCCCGACGACATTATGGGCGCGACTAGATCAGAGGGGGCTGATGTCGCCAACCAACAAGCACAGGGAGACGCAATGTTTGAACTGCTGTTACACCTCCCGTCCACACCCACACACTCACATTTGTACGCACCGATGTTTGCTGATACGGAATCCCCGACGACGGATCCAAAGGGCATGTTGTTTTTGCGTGGGAAATCTCTCCCCATGGTAAATATGGAGCAGCGAAATGAAATCGGGATATTGCCGCGGGCGAACGACCACTCATCAAGAGATTGCTGATAAGAATCCTAAACGTTCTGCTCTGCAGGCGTTTTGGTGATTATGACGTGGGAAGGGAGTAATGGCAAGAAAGTGAAACTTTATGGAACTTATGTAGGATTGGGTGGTGTGAACACCATAACTTTTGGCAAATAATCTTCCAATATTATGGTGAGGGAAATGTATTAGATATGGATATTTGGAAGACATTCCAGAGAATGTTAAGGCATTCCTGATCTTCCCTTGCCTTCCAACCGCATGTTTTACCAATCGCCTACAGGTATACTACACGCTATTCACTTGTATGCAAGTTCTGTCACTTTTTTCGCAAGCGTTACAGATACAGGAAAAGATTGATGTATGGACAGAGAGAAAGACATGACGACGGATCATATATATAATTATAAGAAAATTCGATAATAACTGATGAATCCGTTTATAAACCATAATAAGAAGTCAGGCTTCTTCCATGCTCTTAACTTAACCCCTCTACAGGCAGCTTCATTTTTTACAGCTAACAAAATATTCAAATCGCGATAACTTTATTGTTTCTCGATATTTTTGCACCATTTTTTCACAAGCTCTCAAAATACTTATCTAGGCTCAGAATATGTGTCAATATTGATAATTGGTCATCTGGATCCGGAGATATTGCAAAATTCCTTGGGGGACCGACGCGTAGCCATAAATCAGGCTACAGAATTTTCATCGTATCCGGATGTTCACTCCTCGGAATGATACATTGATGCGAATATGTTGTGAAAAAATGAAGCAATTCAGTGTAGCCGTCTTCGAGTAATGAGCATTTATGTTTCTAGTACCACGCTGGACAAATAAAGATCTTGAAAACTCTTAAAAACCTCATATCATAATTTTCAGTTTTATTGAACCGATTTGTATAAGAGCTTTTTTTTCAGAGAAGCTCTTTATTACCTGGCGTTGTATATTACACATTTTATTTTATTTTTGATAAATTGACCAAAAACAAAATGGTTGCCAAAGACATTTTATATGGAGAATGTCGATCCCCCAAGGAACATCGTAATATCTTCAAAACTAGATCACGAATGATTAATTTCGACATGGATTCTCAAACTACAAGAGTTTTTTGAGATCTTTTGAAAAAATTGTGCAAACATATCAAGAAACAAATAAGTTATCGCGATTTGAATATTTTTTTTAGCGGTAAAAATGAAGCTGCCGGTAGAGGGGTTAATATCTTTCTTTTTAACGATCAACTACGGTAAAGAAGCGTTTTTACCCGCACACAAACTGAACGGGAGTATTCTGCGGGATTAAGAGTTTAAACTTTGATCGTGTGTACTCACTTTTTATCATTCCCACAGTTGTAAAGATGTCTCGCGTAACTTTTCAAAAAGACCTATCTAACATTGAGAGACTCTCTTCCCTCTTCCCTTTCTCTTTAGTCAATAACTGAGCAACAACCTCATCTATTACATTGTGGTAAGAAGGCTCCATCAAATGAACGCATTTTTTTAGCGACAGCAATAAAAATTCGCCGCGATTTCGTACGGAGCCACAAATCACCCCAACTTTGATTTCTTTTGACGCAATTCGGCTCTTCCGTGGGATAACTCAAATTTGGGTTAACTGACTAATACCTATCATCAGGTAGTTTCCGTTTGACAACAGCGAAAAAACAACCCAGTGCAAAAACAAATCTACCCAGCGTTAGCTTTCGAAGACTCCGTGATGGGTTAAAACAACTTAACGTTAGGTAAACTCGAAAGAACCCAAATTTGGCTTTTTCCATTGAACTTCGACGCTGGGTCGGTGCGTTTCTCTCTGTTTTTGACAACATTGCTGTTGCGAGAGAGGCAAATCAACCCAACCGTTGGTAAAAACCAAATGCAGTTTACCCAAATTTGAGTAAAAAGAACTTATATTTTAGGTAGTCTGATTTCTCCGTGTATGTTTTTGCGTTGACGGATCAACCAGGCTCAGTTCACCTCACAAGCAATGATGAAGTCTGGACAAACATTTGAAAATGGCCTAAGAGGTCTTGAGCCTTTTTTTACAGAAACGTTGCTGTTGAGCCCTTTTTTGCCCGCCCACGCAAACTAGCACTACTATCAGGAAGATTAATGTTAGCTCTTCCTGATAGTGGTATAGGTCAGCGCGATTGGGCCCAATAGCGTCTTGCAAAGCCATTGTTTACCAATTGTCCAGAAGTGTTTGCAGATCATCGCAGTTAGCAAGAGCTGTCAAATGGTAGTTGTATTAGCTGTGTTGTTATATTCACCCACTCATTGAGATTTTTGCTGGATTCCCTCATCCATTCTTCCGTAAATTTCTCTGGGGTTATCCCAAAAATCTCTTTGAAGTTCTTCCGGTTATCCTCATGGAATCCTTTATAAGAAGTCCTCCTGAAATTTAGTGGGAAATCGGTCTGTAGTTCTTTCATAAACCTATCTCGAGCGGTTCCGTCCAAAAATATTTTTTGGATTATTCCCAAAATACTACTGTGATTCCTCTTGCAGTTTCTATATGATACTACAGAAAATTTTACACAGAATTTACCAAGAATCTCTGTGGGATTCTACCGAAAACCACTTCTGGGATTCTTTCAAATATCTCTCTGAAATTTATCTTAGTTGCGTTCGGAAATTCTTCTGAAACTATTATAGTTATCTCTCTGATCGCTCTATGATTTATCCGAAAATCTTCCTGGAACTTTATTTTGGATTATCCCGAAAATTCCTCTTGGATTTTTATGAGAATCCTTATGGGGTTTTCCCGTTATATTTCCTTGGAATTCTGTCGAAAATGTTTCTATGCTTGCTTTGGATGGAATTTTTAAAAGAGATCTGGGATTCTTCTGAATATTTTTCCAGAAATCTTACAAAAATCCCTCAGGACTTCTTCCGGAAATTCATCCGAAATTATTATATTAAACCCTCTTATTTTTTCAAATATCCATCAGTAATTTTTCGTGAATGTCTTTGGGATTTTTTGGATATCCATCTTAGATTTTCTCTTAGATCTCAGGTTCTGATTCTTCTGGGATTCTCCCAGAAATCCGTCTGAACCTATAGTACAATATCTATTCTTTCATTATTCCTATGGAATACTTCCGGAAATCCTGCTGAAATTCTTGAAAATATCTCTTGAGGGTTTATTTAACAATTTGAAATCCATCTGAACATTTTCAACAATTTTCTCAAAAATTCTTCCGAAAACTCTTCAGAAATCGTTTGGAAGGCTTGTATCTGAAAATTCTCCTTCAATTCTAACGCAAATCCTGCTTCAATTCTCGAATATCCGTTTGGAATTTGGATATTCTGATACAATCTCTTTGTAATTGCTCTTTATTTTTTACGATTTATCAGTTAATTTACTTGAATATTTTCTAAAATTGTTGATGAAATGTTCTGAAAATCCTTTTTTAATTGAAATCTACCTAATCCCTTTAGAAAACATCCGATCAGCCCTCTGGAACTCCGGTGCTTTGACCCTATCTCTATGAAATACATCCAAAATCGTATCTCAGTGGGATTTCTGCAATAATCCCAAAAATATACCCAAAAGAATCACAGAGAGATGTCTAGAAGAAACTCAGAAGTAATACCGGAGAGGTCTTGTAAAATTGTTTGGAAGAATCTCAGAGCAATTTCTTCAAGAATTTTGGGGTTTCGAGATAAACTTAGAAATAATACCAAGATTTCCAGAACAATCCGAGAGGGGGCTTGGAAAAATTCAAGACGAATTTAAGAAGGAATACCAGAGCAATTTACTCAAGAATAATTGAGGTTTTTTCATAGAATACGTAATATTATGATTCAAAAATTGTGAGACGGACCTGATGTAGTGGTTAGAACACATGCCTCTCACGCCGCGGGTCTGGGATCGAATCCCATCCCTGAGATAGTCACTCATGACATTAAGGTTATAGTGACTACTTATATGATAAAATAAAATAAAAATGATTCAAATCAATGTTTTGTGTAGCTTCGGATTTCACTGTAAAGGCAACTCGTTACATCAATATTGCATTTAATCTATAGGGTAGGTGTACCAGTTATGGACATAGTGGTTCCCTATTTCGCCATACGTGATTACTTTAATGTCTTCAAATTTTGAAAATTTGTGTGTGTTGTAGAAGTTAGATTTAAGATATATCTTGATGTTAAAACATTAAAAATGATTTAAAATGTGAAAGTTGTCAACATTTCGCATATGGCCAAATAGGGAACCACTATGGCCGTAACTGGTACACTTTCCCTATATCTTTATTATTCTAATAGCAGTTCAAAGAGTAAAATCTCATTCTCATTGAGGATATACACTCCCGTGCAAAAGTTTGGGTTCACCCCCTCAAAAACATACATAAGTGTTCTGTCCATATCTCTGTGATTACACGTCCAATTGAAACTCTTTAAGCCGCATTCGAAAGGCAAAGAGTTATTCTTACTTCCTATGTATTTTTCCATAAACATTCTTAGAACTTTGTATACTAAATTATTAATTAAAGTTGTGACATTTTTCAAAAAACACACTGAAAAATCATATCTAATTTCCTCAGCATTGGGTCGACCAAAATTTTAAATCAAAGTGTCATTAGAATCGTAATCTTATATTCTTTGAAGAGACCCCACGAAATTTTGGCGGAAAAATCAGGAAAGTATTCAAAATCAATGAAACAGTCAGTCAAGTCATCGTGCAAAAGTTTGGGTTCACCCCTCAGTATGGTGTATCGTGCAAAAGTTTGGGTTCAGCTGAACTTACTTAAATCTGTGAAATCTCAAACCAATCATGTACGCGTCATTATTTGCGCTCAAAAAAGCTTTAAACTATTAAAATCGGTTGAAAAACGGCAGAGATATTGACAAAAATGATGTGCGTGCGGCTCAGGTGAACCCAAACTTTTGCACGATTTGCATCATACTGAGGGGTGAACCCAAACTTCACTTTATTTCGTAAGAATAACTCTTTGCCTTTCGAATGCGGCTTAAAGAGTTTCAATTGGACGTGTAATCACAGAGATATGGACAGAACACTTTTGTATGTTTTTGAGGGGGTGAACCCAAACTTTGCACGGGAGTGTACATATATTTGATATTTGATGATGAATACTTGAATTATATTGTATCGAAAGTCACAAACAAAAGTGACAAATGATTATTATAAAAATACGTATGTATGGAAAATTAACAATTTTAGTTTCTCCCCATAATTAAATAACAATTTTGATTATAATGAGCTTCCTCCACGAAAGGATGACAAAAAAAATATTTTGCAGTGATCTAGCATTGAACATATTTAGTCTTCTGTAATCGAATACTTGTTAAACTGCATGTCTATTTATTCGACATTTAAAATAAAATTTGTTAAGCCGAACATCTTTCCGCATGAATCAACAATGAACATTGCTCAAAGTTATGAGATTTTTTTTGTACTGCACAATTAGCATAAACATGCTCCCCGTTTTGTTTGTATATAGAGTAATTCGAATTTCAAATAATTTCAAATAAATTGGTATTGCCGTGTATTCTTAGACACGGCATTCTTATAAGCAGGAGGTATACGCAACACAGTACGTCTACCGATCATGTTTTGTAAGTGTGTAATACTGGTAGACATTGCATAATGGTTGGGCTTAATATGAAGGAGCGGCCAAAACTACCAAAACACTTTTTTGAGATTTTTATGGTTTTTATCATTTAAAAATATACCTCATGTATTATATTATTATGATTCTTAATTGAAATTGTAATAACATTTAAATTTCTTTGACTTTTATAACGTCAAAATGACTGAAGTCAAAAAAAAAATGAAAAATTTAACAATAAAATAAAGTACAAAATTCATATTAATGAAATACAATATTTTCCTAAAAGATACGCACAATCTGAAAGCTTATGGTTCAACACTTTTATCGAGCATGAGGATAGAAAAAGAAATTTGGTTGAAGTTTTAATACTGTTCAATATTACACTTTAGTAATTTTGAGATTTTGAACATGAAAAACAACTCTTGTCGCGTCATGTCGCCGCGATTTCGAATATTGCACTTTAAAATACATCCTTAGATCTTACAAAAAACGTTTAAATTTTTTGCAGAAATTTGATGATTTGAAAGTTAGAGCTATTTGAATAATTCAATATTTTCATACATTTTGACGATATTTTTCATACAAATATATAAATAAAATATATTTAACCACTCTTCATTCATATTTTGATCAAACTCTTTTAAATACAAACAAAATTTGTGCTCTCAGCTTAATATGATAGCATTTCTAATAAAAACTTAAAAAAAAAGTTACGTAATATGTGAATAACCCCTTCTGAAACAATAAGAACGCCAAATAACATATTCAGATTACATATTTCTTCGATTAAGGCGATAAAATTAGTTTTGGCCAAACTTCGTTTTTTTTTTTCGACCATTGTGCATTGGTTGAATTGTTGAAAAGCATCAGCGTTTGCTGCCTGGCGTGGCCCGCGTTTTTCGAACTGTGCTTTTTGGGTCGGCCCGCGTGAGACACCTTTGTTCGTAGTTCACAGCCGCATACTCACTTTGCATAGAAGTGCAAAAGTTTGAATAAAAGTGCGAGATTGCATCGAATCATGTTGGTGTCTTCAGTTTCTCTCAACTCACTCAGCCACCGATTATTGAATGAATATTGAAAGGTGACTCATCATTGTTGTGAGCGTATGAGTTCGCTCCCTCTATATGATCAATTTGAGCAAAATAAAGGCTGATCAGGAGTGAGAAGTGAAGAATATGCGTCGCTCAGAAGAAAATCAAATTTGAACAGTGAATTTCGTCTAAAACTTCATTCTAACTGGTTTTGCAGTGAAGTAACAATTTTAAGATTTCAAATTGAAATGGAATTACCCAGCAAACCAGAGATCATACAAGGATGTCAGTTTCAAATTGTATAAATGTACAGTATACGTTGGAATCGGATACGATGCAAAATGGAATCGATTGAAATCATGTATGGAGCCAGTAATAAGACCTGATTTGAATTTGCATCTTATCAAATACAAATTTTCATTTGACAAAATATGCAACTTCATATTGTCATTTTCTTACGATTTGTGTTTTACTTGATTTGCTTCTATTATAATCTCCAATGTGAGATTACATATGAGTTCTTCTGACGTAAATATAATATCATACAGGGGAAGATTATACATCGCCAGATGCATCTCAAAACCAGGCAGAAAACAAGAGATGTCCATGAATAAAACTAACAAACTTGATAACAAAAATCAAAGTTTTATACAAACATAATAACATCACTTGATATAAGCATTTCTGTATATTTTTTAAGAATTACTTAACTTCACTTTGAGGAGGGGCGACTGGGGTCACTAATCGGTCCTTTTTTGTTCCCAAATCTTACAGTGCGGTCACAGCTGCATACTTACATTTATTCGATGGAAATATTGAATTATACGGGAATAAAGACTTTCACCCATCCGTTTCACTGGAAAACTGTAAGAACTTTTATTGTTTTAATTCGATAACCGACGGTCAGAAATTTGCAGCTTGTCTCGCGATCTTCCACTCGTGTTCATTATCTTTGTTTGTAAAAATTAAGTTATATAAACTGCAACACACAGTCATACATGAAGTTATAGTAAACGCCAAATAAACTTGCCTGGAATTGTATTGACCATAATGCATTGGCTTAAATGTATGTATAAGGCCTCCATATTTATGTGAATCGTGGGTATTCATACATTTTAAACAATTTGTGTTTACCGAATAAATGAGCATTTTATTGAGTCTCCGTCGTGTGAAAAAATGTTTGGCTGAGTAGTAATTATAATTGCTAATGTGTCATTATCAAAAGTAGAACAAATCATTTGCTTCATAACATGTTTCAACTGTGTAATACTTGAAGATGATTGATGTAATTATGAAATATGCTTATGACTAATTCTCTCGCGCATAGCTCGTAGTATGGACAGGGATAACTGCAGATGAACTATATTGTTGGATTTATATTTGAAAAATTTCAATGTCATTCAATAATGACTCAACGGCACAGTGGTAGCTTATATGATTAGCGATGTAAAGATCATTGCATGGAGGCTTACACCTGCATGTTTTACCTTTTTTATGTTTTGTTTGTTTGTTAAAACAAAGTTGCATAAAATGCAAAAGACTATCATATGCGAAGTTATACAAAGCATCAAACGCACTCGTCTGAAGTTGTATTTACCACACTGAATTTTCTTGAATGTACGTATATGGCCTCCAGATTTGTACACATAGAGGGAATCTATGCATTTTAAACAATCTATTATTTCCGAATAAGCGTTCACATTACTGAGTTGAAACTCTGCTGTGTGAACAAATTTGTTGGCTGGGTAACTATCAACAACGATTTTTGAAACAGCTATCAAATGACAGCCATCCAGTTTTATAGCGGTTGTGTGTTACAAATAGCTATTTTATAAATTCTATGTAAGGGGGCGTCCACAATTTACGTAACGCTCTAGGGGGAGGGGGGGAGTAGGCTCAAGCATTACGGCTCATATAAAATTTTGAAATTTTTCATACGAAATGCGTTACGGACGGGGGGGGGGGGTCGAAAATTTCCTAATTTAGAGTTACGTAATAAATGGACGCTGCCTAAGCAGCAGTTTCTTGGCTGTTCAAAGTTATGTTCGTGTGTGGTATTTGTGGCATGATTAAAATTTCACTTCTAAATAGTTTTTAAGCAACAATTCCGTATGATACATTCTCTCTCACGTTTTTTCCCCAATGTTGCCAAAATCGTTTATGACTTTTAATTTATTTTTTAATCTGAAAGAAATTCTATGATTTAAAAAAATATATCTTCTATGCTTGGTTTTGATTCGTGCTAACGTGTATTCGACCGTTCTTTGTTTACCGTTGATTTATTCCGCAAACTCGTCGTGAAAATTAGTTGTTGTATGTTACTTCCAGTTCAAGTTCAGTGTGGAATCGATTGCACTAATGAAAATCAGTTTGTAACTCCAATATAATTGAAATAAAACGAAAAACTGAAGCTGAATCGCTATCCTGTGAAGTTTGCGCCATTGTGTATAGACATATCGACTCACTCGCTCAACAGAATGTCTTGTCGAAAATGTTTACTCTCTGACATGGCCTGTTGGAGTAATGATTCGTGAATTTTTTGAACGACCCAGGATAACATGGAGACCAGTGTAAAGTTATAAACTATGGTTGATGATTATTGAATGTAGTTTTTAATTTGAATGTCATAATGATACTTGTAATCACATCTAGTTGCCGTTACGATGATGAACCTCTTATAAATTATGTTATTCTTACGTTCACATGTTTTGTACCTGTTCTGTTGTATTGAAATTGTAATTGATTTGAAAATAGTGTGCCGTTTTGTTATGGTATATTAGCTTGTAAGTATCAGTCTGTACAGTTTCCAAACTGAAGATGAAGAATAAATAAATAAATAATGCTTAACATTTGGATAATTATTTGAAAGCAGTACCGAAATAAAGTAGAGCTCAATTTTTCTGCTTTCCCAAGTTACATTTGTAATGAATAAAAGCTTATTCATCTCAAATGCTGTTTATACAGCTCATTTTAGCTGAATAAATTGTTATTCGGTTACCAATGTTACATGTATTCTTCTTAATGCAGACTTAAATCAAATCTTCGACCCAATGTCACCGCGTCAAAGAGATCAGAATGGGTCAATTTCCATGAATATATAAATCAGTGAAAGATAAACGAATTCCAAATATTGTCATCCAAGATTAATCCACTAATCTCCCTAATACACTAATACGCCTGCTTCATCCATTTCCAGCATTACAATGACATTACAACAACAAACATAGCTATATATTTCAAATATTAATACGTAAAGTAACACAACCCTTCAGGGATATAACTCATTTCTTAGAGACACTAAGCATACTTTCCGTTTTTTTTTTCCATGAATGTCCACACAAATTTTCATGCTGTTTTTTTTGACACAATATTCTTGACAGTGATTCTTCTATAAGTTCCTTCCAAGATATTTTGAAGATTTGTTCCAAAGTTCGTTTTATAAATTTAGTTAGGGATTTCTTCAGATACAAAACCTGCATTCTGGCTTTGCTTCCAATGAATAATCAAAATACCTTGCTTGTTACGAGGATCAGGAAGGCGCCAAACCGGACCGACCAGCAAAAACACGGTGGCCAAATTGCGTGCGCGGAAGCTGTACCGTGAGTGGCTGGTCAAGCCAGGCTGTCCCGTCATGGACGGCGAGGCATACATCAAGGCGGACACCAAACAAATCCCCGGCCTTGAGTTTTTTGTCGGTACGTCCCGCATGGAGGTTCCGGAAAAGTTCCGGAAGAGAAAGATGGATAAATTTTCGAAGAAGTTCCGTTGTGGCAGGCGATCTGCGAGTGCGGACGGTACAGTAAGCCGTTAGTTACAACCGGCACCTTAAACAGGCAGATTTATCGAGAGAAATGCTTGCTCCGCTCTCACCGTCACCGCCAAGCCTGTGAAAAGTATTCGATTCAAAATTAACTTTTGGTGATCATTTATGTGTGTCTCACTTTTTTCAAGTCAAGGCTTTACTTTTTTTTAGATAATGTTCTCTTATCATGGATATCGTAAACGCTCTGATATGCAGCAAGATCAAGCTGAGGGTCATTAGTTCTCAATGGCCTTTTCGTTATGGAAATTTTCTCAACTTCCTAGGGCATAGTGTATTTTGTATCTGCCACACGATAAACGAATGCGAAAATGGCAACTTTGGCAAAGAAAACTCTCAGTTAATAACTGTGGTACACTTCCACAAGAACACTAAGCTGAGAAACAGGCTCTGTCCCAGTGAGGACGTTAATGCCAAGAAGAAGATGTGTAGTGGCAAAAATACATATTTGTAGACTTTTTAATGGACTATACATCGGGAGCTCATTTCATTTATAGTTTACACGTTGCATTCTTGGAGGACATTTCTCCTAGATTTCCGGGCCACAAATAATGCTATTGGAAGCTCAATGTTTGCATAAGCAAACCTTCCTCTTCCATGTCAGCATACGACCAGTAACTCAACTTCCCCAAAGGTTGGCCTTGGCTGGTACGACAACCTCAATAGAAGTTTTCCCAATCAACTTATAAATATCATCTTTTTATGACTGCATTAACGAGTGGATCACACCTCGAACCTCTGGGAGCCTCAAGATTGATGATTTATTTATTCGCGCATCATCATTTTTTCACGGCGTCCGTCCTTTCCCCGATTTCTCTTCCTTGGCAGACAAAAATCCCCAGAGAAACGGATTTTCTCCACCGTGTAACTTCCTTTGATGTTGTCAGTGTCGGTTTTTCTCACCGTACCGTGCTACACACCGCTAGGTGTGAAATACAAGTTCTAGAAATATGCAAAACAAATCTTTCGCTACGGAAATATTGTGAACTGGACAAATACCGATAAGGCAGTGCCGCAATCAGTGCTCTGTCGGATTGAAGAAGCTGAAAGCTGAACTCCGGTGTGAGAACAAACATCAAACCAGCTTGACATTGAACTTTTTCAAGCTTGATTCTAATTGGGCTGGCGGAAGAAATAACTTTTCTGATTTGAATTGTGTCTTGGGAAGGGACGAAACTCGTCAATTGGAAAAAGGGAGATATTATTCCGAGAGGACTTCGAAGAAAAGTCAACTAGCATACATTGTTGTGTTAACTTGGGAGAAGTAAAATGTTTCAATGATAAATTTTAAGAAATTTCTTATCATGATAATTCTAAGAACTTTTTCTGATCGGATTCGAATTTTAATTTTTACATTTACATATTTTGGTACCGCAATGCTCCATGCTTCAACAATGGAATTTGTTAAAGTTTCGAGAGCATCGTAAATATCACGTTTTGTTTGCAAAGAAATGTTAACATCAAGATAACTATGTATACTTAAACGTATATCGTTTCATATATATGCCAATTTCAAAATGATGGAGTTATTGCGAGTCAGTTAGAAGTGGATGAACTTGTCATCCAATGCATTTTAAAAGCAAATGTGCAACTATGAAAGTATATTTACCTAACTGTGTTTCAACCGAAGCCCCGAAGTTTCAAAAAAATGGTTTGAAATGGAGAAAAAATGTTGATGTTTCATACGTCTTAGTTTCCATCCAACTTTGAAATAGGTTTCAGTAATAACTGCGCTTAGTATGCTACATATTAACTATTAGGAAATGAAACGTCCTCTCTACCATTTAAAGGACTAGCCTTATACCCGCGTATCATTCATGCCACAGTGTATCGTCCATATTATATTATAACGTTAACAAGTCTGCCAACTTCAAATTTGTAGCACAAAAAAAAAACTGTCATAGTTGCCACCTTTTACCAAAGCATAATCAGCAACCTGAAAACGGTTATTACATGCAGATATTTTTAGAACGCCATAAACTTTGCCCATGTTTAGCTCACCATCCTGGGGATGGGCCGGAAACTGCACACACCGACCACCAGTCGACTGGTTGCTCAAGTGTAGTGTTCTAATGACTGCAACAGCACCGAGATTTGAAACTTCTAAGTATCTCGCTCGTCTTGTACCGGTTGGACGCCTACAGGAAGGGTAGTCTGCAGTGTTCGTCCTGTAGAACACACGTCCAAACCGGGAAAACTGCTGCTATCGTGTGCAATGTACATATTTTATACATCAAAAAGATCCATTCTAGCTTGCACACAGCTAATCTCACCTTACTTACCTTTATGGTATCACATTCAGAGACTGTTCGTTCGCCCGCCCGTCTTCCGGCAGAAGTCTATCGTTTGCCTTTCCGCCTAGCAGCAGTTGCCGCCGCATCCTTACGCCCGGACCAAAACGAGAGAACCGAATTGCGATTGCCACAAGAAGAAAAGCGCCAAAGGTAGCTGTAATCATACACCTGCCAGCTGCGACTAAGTCTGGATTTGCCCTTTCCTAGTCGACCCCGAGTCGGGAATTAAGGGTATGCGATATGCATTTTAGCTCTACGAAACGAAACGCTACACGGAATTTCTCGCATTATTCAACGAATCGGAACGAATTTTTAAGGCTAAGTAGCCCGTCATTCGTTTTGGCAACAATGATGACTTTTCAGCTTGCTTTTTTAAATGATAATACTCAGCCTTGATAGTTTATATTGACTTAAACAAGAATCACTGTACACGCATAGAGTATGCTGATACTTTTTCAGGTGTGTCAGTGCAAAACCAACTGATTTTCTTTGATTAGAAATCGTGAGATGAATTAGCAACAATCATCAACGACGCGTACAAATTTTAATGACGGCCTATTTCGCCTTAAAATGTTTCATTGAACTTGATCCTAAAAAGTGTGAGAAAAACTACGAATATAAACGAAGTTTTGATTTTGTTTCGTGCAATACAGTTTTCATTATTGATCGCTTTCATTTTGTAGCGATAGAGTTAAGAAAACATATATTTGTATCAATCACTACAGAACATGCGAAACAAACTAGAACTTCTTTTCAGAGTTGCATGGATTGATGATGATATGATGAAGATGAAGGTTTGATTTAGACTTTCTATCTTTGATATAATTAACTGTGATCAATTCTTACTAGATTTTCAAGTGATATTCGGTCTGATTTTCATTACAGATATAAACAACATTATAAGTTTCCATACTACACAACAATAGTTAATAAATTTTAGACGGGGTTGGTGGTCTGATGGCTACCGCTTCTGCTTCATAAGCAGAAGGTCATGGGTTCAATACCAGGCCCGTCCCTTTCCTCGTACTTTGTAGTTGTATATCTCTCACTTGCTTCTATCTTCCATTCTAAATCTATCACACTCATCAAACTATTCGTTCATAGCAAACGCTAGAACCAGAGACGGACAAGAAACCGTTTCCCTAACGCTTCCATTCTTCCACGCGCAAGCCTTCCCTTACGCCTGATTCATGAGCAGTCTGCTAACCACAAAAGCAAACCTCTCTGCCATGCCTTTCCCCCAATCCATACAATTCCGCATGAACTGGCGTAGCTGCAGGGGTATATCCGGTCTACTGTGGGACCAAGTTTAATGCATCATCAATTCCTCCCCATTCCCCTCATTGGTCTGCATTCTGACGTGGCAGTCGCCATTGTTGCCTAAAAATAGAAGATCACCAGCATTTATACACTGAGGGTGTCTGTTAGTCCCAAACAGTCATTCGGTTGGTTCCTTGTTTAAGTGCAGCTGATCTGGCGATACTGGAGTAGCATCCCCGGGCGGCCAATCAAGCTAAAGCTCAAGCTCAACCATAGTTATTAAATTTCAAAACACTGTTGATCTCAACCACCAATATTCGTAAGCATTAATAGTGATCATGAAACTATTGCCTGGATTGATAGCTCCGTATGATAATATCAATAATACATTAGACGAAAAAGCCTTCTACAAACTGGTTTGTATTAGTTATGCCCTTTATTTTGTGTTCAAAGTCACAAGGCCCACAAGGTCCACAAACAACTTTAAGAACTTAAGAAAACACAAATTTTCATGCAAAAACATTAGTGATGTGTATTTTAGTTCACAAGTTATTGAAGTATTTATTAATAAAAATTCTTTGTCTTCGATGGCATTTTATTAGAGTTAAAAAAAAATAACAAATCTCTTATTTTTTGATATAATATACAATTTCATTTTGTCTTTTAAATGCCGTCAAAATATATTTTTTCACCAGAGATATTCACATTCAGTGCTGTAAACATTCGACACTTTGAGCGACGTTCGTTTCGTTGCCATGGTCAGCTGTCACAGCAAGAGCGGTAGAATGAACGTCGACAAACACAAAAAAGTGTCAATTGAATGTCGTCTGATACGAGAAAATGTGCATAAATCATAAGTTTTGCATAGAATTCAGACATCGGATCATAAACAACATGGATAATTTGATCTTGTCTGTTATGTAGAATGTGACACACATGCAGTGAAAGCAGAACAGAAACAAACAACACCATAACGCTTCCTAACATTGCTATCGTGGTCAGTGGCATTCAATTGACATTTTTCTTTTCGACATTCGTTTGATCGCTCGTGTTGTGAATGTTTAAGCAAAGCGCTGCCGAATATCAGCGAAAACGTGTCGGCTACCGTGTTTGCTTACAATACTGTTCACATTCAAAGTTGACTTGTTTTTGCATGAAAAACAACATTAACTTCGAAACGAAAAAAAAAAAATCGAGTTCACTCATCAAATTACGCATTTTTCAAAGCTCCAAAAATGTTTCATAAACAACATTGATGAGATATTAGAATTAAAAAACCAAGCCAGAATTGAGCCAGAAAAACAGTTTTTTGACCACCCTATTCCACCATAGCAAAAAAATCTAAATCGATCGATTTAAGAGCTACAAAAAACTTTTATTGGCAAAGCTGTTTGAATTGAATGGTCTATTACTTTGCTGAAGCATGTATACTATAATTTCTTTAAATGATAAAAATAATTATACCCTTTCAATGAAAAGATGGACCACCTTAATCTTCAATAACAAAAGACCGCTTTCGTCTAATGTTTCATTCCAAAGCTCAAAATGCATCTTGCAGCGCAAAACTGGTAAATATTCGCAAAGTGTCCTCTTTCCCGAGGCTAGTGCTTTCGGATTGTCCATCGCAGTGGCTGATGTGATCAAAAACGCTCAAAATGATTCCCAATGCAGCCTCACCCTGGTTGTCCACTGAATATGAGTTTAGTTTGACATTCCTTCACTATGTGAGCTACATGCGCACCGCAGCCTGTCGTGTTTTATACGCTTAATAATATCCATTTCTCTAGAGACCTGGAATAACTCGTGAATCATGTAATTGTTCAATTTACTGCCGAGTATTGTTTGCAGCACTTAACGACCCCAAAAGCTCCCCGGTCGAGCTCTTTCGTTATTGAGCCTTATAACGCTATGTAGAACGATAGTTTTGAAAGTGCATCGCTCTGCTTCAATCCGTCTAAGGTTACGAAGCATGTTGAAATCTCATCCGCATCCCGTATACTCAATTCCGATACTTCCAACGTTGTACGAATCAGTCTAATCAGCTTCGCCTGGAAACCATGTTACATCATTTTTTCCACCAACTCGTTTCTTTTCACTTAATCGTACGCCGCCTTGAAATCAATGCATCGATAATGAGTCTGTAAGTTATAGGGGTACTGGGTGTAAAATGCGCCGTTGGGGTAAAACGCGCCACCCTTGTTTTGAACGAACGACGTGCTTTGGAACGCTGTTTTCACCCGAGATAATGAAAAATGTATTAAAATGCTTCTCTATAGATATTTTTAAGTGTTTTCGTGGCAAAGATCGTGAAAAACTCTATAAAAAGTTTTTTTGCTGTTTTCCTTAGAGGACGCGTTTTACCCCCAGTTCCCCTACTCTCGGAATTTATCGAGAATCTGTCGCAGTGTTGTGGGCTTCGTGGCCGTGCGGTTAGTGTTAGCAAGCATTCAGTCGCATCGCGTCAAGGAGTGTGGGTTCGATTCCCGCTTCAGTCCGGAACACTTTTCGTCAGGAATGTACAGGGGATAGGTAAAATGATTGAGATAGGCAAAATTTTGCCCAAATTCAAATGCTTATAACTTTATGAAAAATGGATGAAATTGGATGCATCTGGAAGCAGTCGACGGCAAATTTGGTCCAGTTTTAGGAACTTCCTTGGCCATGCATATTGGTCACTGGACACCGGAGATGTTCCGGATTTTCTGAGGTCATGTCCAAATGTCATTTTTTCTGTCGCTTGTATTTTTGTGTGTTGTAAAGTTAGATAGATGTTTGCAATTTTCCTAGAAACTAGAACTAATAGGAAGTTGAATGCCACCGGACGCATTAAGATTGGTTGGAAATCTTCAGAAATATGACCATTTCCGTAAAACTGGTTCCGGAAAGCATGGTCAGTCATGTTTGTATTTCCAATCATGTAAATATTATCCGGAGCTATATCCAAGTGGACATCAACCTTAAAAATGATGTTTCCTGCAGCGTATTCAGAACCATTAGATGTACAGACCACTCTATAGAACGTTCCAGGTGCCCTGGGGGAAGTGGTCAATTAGGAACATATCCGGAACCATATCAATATGGGCATCAAACTTCATTATTTTCAAAGGTTATGCTTTCCGAAGCATTTCCAGCATCACCGGCTGCCATGACCACTTTATAGTAGATTCCAGGTGCCCCGGGGATGTGGCCAATTCAAAACATGTCCGAAAACACATCAATATGGGTAAAAACATCAAGATTTTTGAAGGTGATGCTAATAGAAGTATTTACAGCGCAACTTATTTAAATGACCACTGTATAGTAGGTTCCATGGGCCCTGGGGGATGAGGTCATGTTTCGAGTTGGCCACATCTCTAGGAGCCCCTGGAATAAACTATAGAGTGATTATTATATCTTGTGGTTCTGAAAATGCTCGCCATTTTCCAAGTCACATGGATCTTACTGTTTATGATAGAATGTGATTCTAAACAGATGAACGGACATGTTCCGAATTGGCCACATCCCCCGGGGCACCTGGAACCTACTATAAAGTGGTTATGGCAGCCGGTGATGCTGGAAATGCTTCGGAAAGCATAACCTTTGAAAATAATGAAGTTTGATGCCCATATTGATATGGTTCCGGATATGTTCCTAATTGACCACTTCCCCCAGGGCAATTGGAACGTTCTATAGAGTGGTCTGTGCATCTAATGGTTCTGAATACGCTGCAGGAAACATCATTTTTAAGGTTGGTGTCCGCTTGGATATAGCTCCGGATAATATTTACATGATTGGAAATACAAACATGACTGACCATGCTTTCCGGAACCAGTTTTACGGAAATGGTCATATTTCTGAAGATTTCCAACCAATCTTAATGCGTCCGGTGGCATTCAAATTCCTATTAGTTCTAGTTTCTAGGAAAATTGCAAACATCTATCTAACTTTACACCACACAAAAATACAAGCGACAGAAAAAATGACATTTGGACATGACCTCAGAAAATCCGGAACATCTCCGGTGTCCAGTGGCCAATATGCATGGCCAAGGAAGTTCCTAAAACTGGACCAAATTTGCCGTCGACTGCTTCCAGATGCATCCAATTTCATCCATTTTTCATAAAGTTATAAGCATTTGAATTTGGGCAAAATTTTGCCTATCTCAATCATTTTGCCTATCCCCTGTATTTCGACTGTACCACTGGGCGTTGCATGCTGGTCCGTTGTCTAGTGTGGTGCTTCCTTCAAAGGGCAAATTGTCCACTGGAAGCGTTAACGTGTCTGCGTCAGTGTAAACATTTGATCCGACGTCGATCGGCTCTCAAGAAAACTAGTTAGGTATTCGCCGATGAAGGATCCTTCAAGCGGTCCTAATATGTTGAACAGAATACGTGACATTATTTTGTATGTTCCCACCATACAGTAAGGTTTCGAAGTGCTCTCTCAACCTGATAGCCACCTTTCTTTTTATCTGTCAGCTAATTACTTTCACTGTCGTTGCACATGACGGGAGAGAGCGCTGACTTTCTCCGCACGCCATTGACAGTTTCATAGAATCGTTGCATATCGTTATGTTTCACACAGTTTTGTGCCTTCGCTATGAAATTTTCATCAAACTCCTTTTGCATCCTGCGATGGATTTACTGTTCAACTGATCTTGCTTCCTTTGTAAGAATGTTACAAGAGATAACACTATATGTACACGGAAAAAAATCGGTTGCCGGATTCATGAACAAAAAGTCATGAATTCATAAAATTTTATGTTTTATGATATCATGACTAAAAGTCATGGAATCGTGAGTATTATGCAAGAATTTGTATGCTCAGGGCGTTACACAAATCTAACTGTCACTTTCTTCATCTTAGTCAACGCGTCTCATGGCGATCGGTGATTTTTTCTAGTAGTTTTGTTTTTGAAAAAGTTTAAATTGAAGACACTGCTCTTCGGAACCATGCAATCGCATCGATGACATTCTTGGCGAGATTTCCGTACACTGAACGAAATCTCCCGCCATAAATTGAATGATTTTTGCCTCATCCGAGCCCCATTCCCATTTTCAGACACATTCAAGATGATTTTCTTCTGCATGAAAATCATCTGTTTACAAATCACACTGAACGGAAATCATTCAATCATGAAATGAAATTTCTGTTTCCAAAAGTGGTCGATAATTGAATGATCATCATACATCTAAATGTAAACAAAATTAATGAAATGCCAATGAAATATTTTAATGATTTCAAACGAAAAAAAAAGCTTCTTCATTGTTCAACGCACATAAATATTTATTTTCACGTACTGTTTAGCAGCATTAAAAGTATAATCATTATTGAATCTTAAATCGACACCATCGTGACTTGGCTTGAGGTGCCTGTTTGAATAACGAGTCCTTGATCCAGCAAACAATCCTTCATCCTCAGCAACAAATGATGTTCGGTGCTCCTAAACATAATGATCAGTTGTTACATATATCAATAAATTCATTAAAAATCCAATTCATCCAATTACCTGTTAAATCAACTCGAAAAACTCCAAACTCTGCACGCGGAAACTGTTGCAACCGCCATTTTTCACTATGATTGATAAGGATGATTTTGTGTCTAGTATCATTAGTCTTCAATATGACATTCAGAAGATAATTGAATGATTTTCGTTTTGGGACATGGCAGAAATTATTATCCTTCAAAAGTAGCACATTATTCATTCGTGTTACCAGAATTCAAATATCTACTTATTTTCATACGGATACATGCTGAATGCCATCACAGAATCGGATGATGTTTGTTCAACAATTAGTGGATGCATCATATTCACTCAAAATCATTCAAAATAAGGAATTTTGAGATATGCATCCGTGTGAATTATGAATCATTCAGTACATGGCGGGAGATTCCGTTCAGTGTAAGTTCCCACGTTGTGTCACGACACAATCAATCTGCCGGAGCTGTTAGATGTTCCAAAATATACTAACAAGCCTTCATCATGATTTTGCAGAATGTTAGACTTTGAGCGAAGATTTCGCTTCACAAGCTCGTCGGCGATTTTAACTGTTCGGATGTGATGCCTTCCCTATGTCTTATAGCAGAGCAGCTCAAAAAAAGCCTTCGGCAGCCGGATGTTCCAGTTCACTTTCCATATCCACAGTATTGTTAAAGAGTGTTCCATTACTCATGCAATCCACCAGCATTTTGTGAGCCCAGGGACCATTTGTCAAATCAATTGATGTTCGAAAAAATATTTTGCGTACAAAGTTTTGGCACTCGTTAGGTTGACAATTGTGGAATGTGTTCGCGGTTTATTACGAAACTACCGGCAACGATTTTAGTTTTCATTGCATTTGTAAACTGGGATCTAAATTGACGTATAATGTTCCGTTTTCATGAAATTAGTTCATGATTCAGGGATTCTGCTTCATGATTTCATGACTCAATTTTCCACTTTTCAGCACCAAAATCGGAATCATAAATGAAAGCCATCTAAATACATGAATAGTGCTTATGTTTTCATGAACTTTGTTCATGATATCAGATCCTGTTTCATGATATCATGACCGAAATTGCCACTTTTCGTATCAAAAATAGGAATCATAAATGACAGATGACTAAATCCATGAATAGCGCTTATGTTTCCATGAATTTTATTCATGGTTCCAGCATACATGCTTCATGATTTGAGGATTCCAGCTGACATTTTTCTTCGCTTTAAATTGAAAACGTAACGTACAGCTGGCGTTACGGTAAAATGCTTCTTGATTTCATGACTTTTGGTCATGGTGTATTTTCATAACATGAAAACACACTTTCCTCCTGAAATCATGACTCATTCTCCTTATTTCGAGTGCCGCAATTTTACCCGTGTATAATATTATAAATATTGAAGTGCATTGGATTGACTACTTCTCGGGCTACAAAGAAGCTGAGAGTAAACAAATTGTATTTAAGAGACGATATCTGAATTCGAGCACTTTTAGCCGATCGCAACGCCATGGGTGGCGAGAATTTGAACCACCCATTTTTAACCGATCGCGAAGGAGATCATATTGCTTCGATTCTAAAAATAGGCAGTCTAGGCAATGGATTAGAGAAAACAAATGACTTGCTTTTTTTAGATGTATGTTGTTTTTAGATTGCATGTATGACCTTAGACGAAGACAGAGTTCCGAGAGGGCCATCTTATTTTACCAAATGATCGTTCTATTTCAATTCGAACGGCATAGCGAACGGACGTGGTCCCAAAGTTAGTGGAAGTAACTGTGCAAAAAGATAGGACAAGAAACGGTCAAGAAATTATTCCGCTATTGAAATTCCTTGAGCAGCCCGCAGCTGATAAGTAGATCCAATTTCGTAACGTCGGTAACGCCTGCCGTGCACGACATGATGCTGACGATTTTCCGTGCGGAAAAAAAATCTGGTCAATGGATCATTGAAGGTAACACTTCCGGCACTCACCGCATCAAAACAAAGGCGCCACCTTATATGGGATTTAACATTGTGACAGTGTCGCTGTTATGTCATCAGCTACCAAAGCAGATTTTTTTCTAGAGCGTTTTTTTTTTCACAACGGACTACGCTTTAGCGTTATTAAATTTGTGAATGAGCTCTAATGAAAATAAAGACCTCCATGTTCCTTGCAGTTGCTCAAAATTCTATAACAAATAAGGTAATACAGCAAAATCTGTCGATCTGTCAAACTTGGGTATGTTTTTCAGTGCCAAGGGACCAAATGCAGTACTAGAAGCGGTACCCATTATCACTCAAATCACACAAACCAAAAGAAATCTTCTGGTACTCTTTTTCGCTTGCTGTTTTACTCACCTTTACTCACATCTTAAAAAGAATTCTTCAGTGATCCGCCTGAACAATAGGGGAAGGGGTGGTAAGATGAACACCTTAAGGAAATCATCGTGTTTCTAATAGAAAAACGAGGAATTTGTATAGTTCTATCCCACAACATCAAAAATAGGGATGTTATCTATAGCAGCGACATGAATTTAGGCTAAAATAGCTGAATTTTCACATATTTTTGGCGCTAGCAAAAAACGTTTTAAATGTTCATTTTACCTGCACAATGTGGGTAAAATGAACAGCTGTTAGTGGTAAAATGAACATCATGCAAAAATCGTGAGCAAAACAAGTATTTCTGAAAATTGTTGTGCCTTACCGAAAATATGTCCATTTATATTGTAACGTATTCAAAAAGAATTCTAAAAGTATCAGATTTGACATCATATGACAACGATATTCACCTTACTGAAAAATCTCAAGTCTTCCGAGCTAAAAGTTACGTCAGTTCTTATTTTCAAACGTGGTTTTCTTAAATTTTAGTTTTCGTTGATGTTTTCACTTTGATTGAATTACGTATCAACTTGAACACTCCGATTTATGCTCTAAATCGTTTGTTTGTTTTTTCTCGGTAAAAGGCACGGTGTTCATTTTACCACGCCTGTTCATTTTACCACCACTTCCCCTACAGATCTAACAGTTTTAGAATGGCACTTTTTTTCATAAAATTTTCCTCTGATGTGTTTTGTACCTCATGTCCCTTGCTCATTTTTGTTAACTTTCTGCTTGGTAGTTTTGCTCTTCCTCACGAAGAAATCAAGGCAGCACGCTACTCTTAACTATGTTGTCGAACTCTGGTGATTTTTGGGAGTTTTATAAAGCCTATCTAACACGGCTGTGCAAATATCGACATTATCGGATCAATTTTATCGATACGATATCCGATAGGGTGCTCAAAGTTTTTTAGATAGACCGTTACGCGTATATCATGTGGCCATTTGGCCAATCAGATCAGAACACCCTATCTTTCGATATCGGAAAAAAATATTGTCGGTCCGATGAAAAGTCCGTTAGGCAGTGAAGTGGTTTTCCTTTATGAATGAATGTAGGGCACGTTTTTTTCACTTCCCCAAATCTTTTATTAATCAAACACATCTATCCTCAGTAAAACAATCCTTTCCTCTTTTTTCATCTTCTTCTAACTTCTAGAAGGCCTTTTTAAACCTAACGTTCCTTACAATCAGAATAACGTGTAAGGATTATTAGTACAAAAAGTCAACTAGTTTAAGAAAAATAGATATCCGTTGAACTCGCTGTTGTCAAATGAAAACTCATTAGGAGCTATAATAGAGATAATAAACTGTAGTGATAATGATACAATTGGAAAATTATTACTGATTTTATTGAAATATTGATTGATATGTTTGAAAATACTTTAGAGTGGTTTAGAATTTTGATTGTTTTCCAGTTCATCATCGTGTTGTTGTCATTTCTCGGTTGAAAGTGGATGTGTGAGTCTGAAACATGCAACACATACTTGTGTTTGCTTTATGGTACATGCAGCAAGATTGAGTACGTAGAAGGTCATGGATTCAGTCCCAGGCCCGTCCCTTTCCTCGTACTTTGTAGTTGTATATCTCTCATTTGAATGGAAGAGAAAAGCATTCTTAATCTATCACACTCAAGCTAATCGTTCATAGCAAACGCTAGAACCAGAGACGGACGAGAAACCGTTTCCCTAACCCTTCCATTCTTCCACGCGCATGTCTTTCCTTACGCCTGATAAATAGGCAGTCCACTAATCACAAAAGCAAACCTCTCTGCCATGCCTTTCCCCCAGTCCATACACTCCCGCATGAACTGGCGTAGATGCAGTCGGACTCCACGGTCTACAGTGGGCCATTATAAGTGCAACATCATTTCCTCCCCCTTTCCCACATTGGTCTGCATTCTGACGTGGCAGGCACCATTGTCGCCTAAAAAAAAAAGAAGATCACCAGACTTATACACTGAGGATGTCTGTTAGTCCCAAGCAGTCATTCGGTTGGTTCCTTGTGTAAGTGCAGCTGATCTGGCGATACTGGAGTAGCATCCACGGGCGACCAATCAAGCTCAAGCTCAAGCTCAATCTTTGTTGGAAAAGGTTGTTGAATACGTTGTCCCAAAATTTCAACCTCCAAATAATATATCAAGATAATACAAATAAACTTCATTAAGAGGGAAACTTTGAGAAACAACGTTTAGAGGTTGCCTAGTTGAGATTTATGAAAGAGTCCATTTTTTGTGACTAACAGCAGTTTTGAGACATAAACGTAGCAATTTCTCTAATAATGCTGAATTGACTTCTTCCAGAAGGCTTGCAGAATTAAATTCATTTCTGAATTTTCCCTGAATATTTTTCTAAGCACTCCCGGATTATTACAAGAATTACTCCAGATATCACATAAAAAAGATTTTTATAACGATTTCATCAAAATTTTCTCTGAGGCTCCAATTGATTGTTTTAGAACTTGTAGCTGGAGTTTCTTGAATACTTCCTAAAAAAAATAAATAGAGAATTCAAATTCAGGCATCCAGCCATTATTTCTCCCTGAACTAATTTTGTAACTTTCCAAGATTGTTTTTCTCATAATTTCTCCAAAAATTGAGATAGAAATTCTTCCAAAGCTACAGAAGAAAATAGTTCAGAGATATTTCAGAATTGTATCTAATGTATCCTTTGGGATTGACTATTTTTTATCCATGAAAATCTATAAGAACAGTACCAAAAACTACGCTACAGAATTCGGAAGAAACTTCTCAACATTACTCTATGGAACAGCTAAACATTACATATATTTTGCAATTGGTTTAAATGGACAAATTGATGTGAAGTTATGCGAAAATGTTACACGTCTTTTCAGTGAGAATCGAACTCACGAGTCCCTGATCTCTAGTTAGAGCGCGTTACCACTACGCCATGAGAGGACTCATGGACGCAGAAGTTAACTTGAATTCGATTTCAGCTCAATAATCAGCGTGATGAGAATCTACAAGAAGGGGCCAGAAAGGCTTCATTCAAATGGTTATCGGGGGCTTACATAATATGTTTTTGTTTGTATATTATTGATTCTTTACATCATTCGTGCCGGTGAAAAATGTTTAGTCTAGTTTATTATACGCTACTCATTTTTGATTTTCACATTGTCCTGTACAATTCTGTTTCGTGTAAGTACTTCAACCGCTTAATTGTTCTCTCCCTATTGTCGTCGAGGGCTTCTTTCAAGCTAAGCGTATCGATGCCATATCTACTTTTTTTTTGCAACACATCAATTGTGATTCCGCAACACTCGCAGGTGAACCGTGAATCCCTTTCTAGAAGAAAAGTGTGTGAATCGTGAGAGGCCGATTCTCAACTTTGTAATACGCGTTGGTCGGCAGCATTGTCACGTTCTGTCCACCTCTTGTTATCGTGCTTAATCTCTCTCAACTTGTTATCTCTTATTCTTATTCCAAACCTTTGCCCATCCCATCGGTGCCGTATGGATTCTTTCGTTACTCTCAGTGCATCCTCGCCGAAGATAGAGATGTCGGTAGCCGGTTGCTGTTGAGCTTCATTATTTTCGATTATGCTAGCATATCCTGGGATCCAACAGATCCTACATTCAAGGCTAGCCGACAACTCGTTGAACCCATAAGGATCACCTCCTCGTTTCTAATGTCGGGGATTTGAAACCGCCATCTTTATAGCATACGTCTCTGCAGAGCAAACGCTGCACTGTTTTGGTAGACTGAACGTGAACATTCATGAGAATCCGTTATTGTGGAACGCAGCCTCTATAGTGCCTTCGCACTTTGACACGTCAGTGTATACGGCGGTCGAGTTGTGGACGCTAGTCGACAAAAGTTGTTGGACGACTGGGCGAACATTCACCGGAGGGTCGCCGCCTCGAACAATCCTCTTCACGTCCAATACAATCGAGGGTTTTCGTTCGTTACAAGCACGATCACCTTGTCTCGCAAGTTGACCGACAGTAAGGATTGCTGCGTCGATTAGTTCCTACAAACGATCCGAGGCGCGCCGAATAAATGGAAGAGAGTTGTTTCGGCTTTTATTCGCTAGAATACGAATGGTTGTCCTTGATATGCACTGAACCGCTAACAGTTCTAAACATAACTGTGTGGCCTATGATGACAAATTGATTATTTCCGTCGTACTAGTTTACAGTGTACAGAATAATACCGCCGACGCATAGTCGACATACACAGCCAACATGATCATTATTCAAATCAGGCATAGCATAAGTAGGCTGTGATCCAACATCACCAGTTTCTCCTACGACCGCGCTGCAACCGGTAAGTGATCACGACTCAACTAACAACAGGCCATTTGCGCTGGTTGATTCCTTTACAGAAATTAAGAAGTTCACAGTAACGTACCAGCTTCGGCCATGACTGAAACTATCGGGCTTATGATAAACGCTCCAGAGGCATACCGGACCTTTTTGTTGTAGGCCGGAGCCAGGATCTACAATGTCGATTGTCCTTCTCAGCTCACTAATCCGATTTCGTACATCAGTTTTGCTTTGATTAACGCCGATCCGACTTGCAGCTTATTTGTCCGATGACCTCGCGGCAGTTCAGCTCCGATCATCTGGGGAGTACTGGTAGACGTGGCTCACCTGCTTTTTTACCATCTTGCAAATAGGGATTGAACGTCAAGGTACAATCCAGAGTGATGAACCCTCAGCCTATTGGTTTTCGGGATGGAGAATTGGACAACGCTGGTTGGCGAGGAGCGCTAAGGCTGCAGTAGAACACAAGCGACTTTGCCGCAGAAATTGCAAAGCCGACACTTTTCGCCCATATACAGACAGCCTTCACGGCGGCCTGCTATTTCGTGTGTAGCCCTTCGCTTTTTGCCCTTTTTACGATGAGGAGGATGTCGTCGGCGTACTCCATCCAGCAGTACCCGGAAGATGGTCTGCATCACCACCAGGAACAGCGTTACGGATAACACTGATCCGCGGCTCACCATTATCCAGCTTGTGTTCACTGGACGTGTACCCACCTATCGACACCTGATACGTTCGCTCCGAGAGAAAGCTTTGCAGTAGATTCATCCCCCATGGATGCGAAATATACCGTACCGCCAGGTAGTGTCGTATGCTTTTGACAGATCCAGATACGCTATCAAATAGTGCTCGTCGACGTTTGGTATCGACCTCTCCAGCTCGGCGAGTCCGACACGAAAAGCGGGCTGACGCTTGTCAAGTCGTCCGTTCAACTCCACCTCCATGACTAAACGACAGATGACAATTCGCTCAAGTAGCTTCACCATGCAGGCACCACAAGGCAGCATGACCGGAATCTTGGCAGTTTGGTTACAAAATCAGAATGACCAGAGCATTCCGCCAGCTGGCAGGAAACTCTCCGCTGCGCCAGATTTTGTTCAGCGGCTCCAGCAGTACAAGCTTCACGGAAACTGGAAGTCGTTGAAGTAGCAGGTACCCTACCATGACAGTATCTGTTGAGCTCTTTGTCGAGAGTCCATAGAAGTTCGGCTAAGGTAATATCAACGTTGTACGCGTCACCGGTATTAGGCGAAACATCAATAAACTCTCTGTCAGCTGCCATTATCGCCATCTGAAACGGTGGAGGATAGCTAGACGTCGCAAGTTCTTCCGCTATTTCTTCGCGGTTTTCGATGAATCCGTTTGGCCGTTTGAGAACAACTAGGCGTCTCTGCCGACTTACACGCAGAGTGTTAAACGTGCTCCACAGCTCGATCATACAGCCATTTTCGTAGGGTTTATTCGACCATGGGTGTGACCCACAAATGGTAAGTGATCGCTATTGTGCGTGGTTCGCCAGGTGAACTTCTGAGCCAGACCCTCCAAGCAAATGGTTAAATCAATCACCGAAGTGTTGCCCGAAGATGGGTTTCCAAAGTGTTTCCAAGATCTCTCAAAGAGTTTATGGAGGTTCGCAGGATTACCCAAAGGGTTCTTAGATCGCCTCAGGGATTCTTGAGGGGTTTTTCGGTTTCCTCTTTAAAGCCTTCAAAATGTGAGCCTCGGATAATTCCTTTTGATGTGTAGGAAAACTTTTAAAAGTCACTTTGTGGGCTTCATGACCATATGGATGGTGTTACTAATCATTTAGCCACATTGATTCAAGGAATGTTGCTTGAATTCCCGTTTCAGTCCGGAAAACTTTTCGTCAAGAACGTATTTGGACTGCGCCACTGAGCGTTGCATGCTAGTCCGTTGTCTAGTGTGGCGATGCATCCACTGGAAGCAATGTCATCTGATGGAATCACTCGAAATATCGCATACCTTTACCGGGAACCATCTAACCCATGCAAAAGCCCCCCGTTCCATTCATCATTCACCAATTCATAAAACTGGAAAAGCTCTCGCTGCTGCTTCTATGTGTTGCAGCGATTGCCGCATCATCATCTTCCGCTTGGTAGTGCGCAAATAATAATCAGTGTACCTACTTGCAAGAAGGCAAGCATCCAACGACGGATGTGTGTACAAAAGGTCCTCAGCTTCATCGTCATCATCATCGGGATACAAGTTGAAGCACTTCACTCCTCCAAAGAATCCGTTTGAGATGAAAACTATCGCTTGCCTCCCATTGCTTCTTGCCGGGAAAAGGATACATGCTAACAACGTAATTATCTGTTCACACGATGGCTCCGATGTGCATGGTTTGTGGGTAAGGGTATGCGATATGGATTTTTTCCATGTCGATACGAAACGAAACGATACGCGGAATATCCTGCGCTGATAATGACGAAACGAAACGAAATTTAAAAATGTTTCGTGTAACTCGATACGAAATCAAATATCTCACGGAATTTTTCGAAACGAAACGAAATATTTGAATTTGTTTCGCGGAATACACGTATAAGTTTTTTTTTTCTTGTCAAAAGCTGGAAATTTGACAATACACTGAAATCAATGTTGGAGTAACCGTAATCATGACCGTGTAGTTGAAAATACTATTCCAGAATGCAGTTGAATTAACTGCAGCAACGGTAATGTCTAATGTCGTGTGGTCTTATTTTTACCATGGCCCCGTTTAAAACAATTACTCAAATTGGTCACGGTTGATTCTTCTTTAATTGTAGCAAGAGACGCCATTACTGTTTCCGAAGAAAACACAGCTCCAGCATAGTCGAACGAAGTGCTTTGAAAATGTTGAAAAATATTAAATTAATTGAAAAAAATGTTTGTGAAGTTATCTTTGGAACAGGTATTAAAGGAAAATGTAAGCTTTGTGTTTCCCAATCATGGTTTAGCTCTAATGGTACATAAAATGTTTTTTTCTCTTTGATTGCAAAAAATAGCTGGAAAAATCGAGAAATAAAAATGCGTTCTCAAGATGTTCTCCATTCATTCGCAGATATAGTTATTATATAGGTATGCTACCTTTCTAAGATTGTTTAACGAATTTTAATTAAACTCTACTGATAAACAGATTACTCCATGAATGCAACTATTTGATGGACCTGGATGCTACATTTCCAATACGAGCTACCTGCTAAAGTCAAATAATAATTTGCAATTAATAAGTGTGAAGTACTGTAAAATTGTTAGTCATGTTAATAAAAATTATCGATTCTGATTCTTGATTCTATAAAAGATTATTCGCAATGCATTCGGGTTTGCGAATTTGCAAATTCAGATGCATTGCGCGTGAAACATTATCAAGCTCTGGAAGATGTCACAAATACTACAATCGTACAGTTCATTTTACTACACAAATGTTGTCAACTTAAACGCAAATGATGGTTCACAGAATAACTCAAAAATGTTGTTACGATTACCATGAAACATGGTAATTTTTACCGACTCCCTAATACGCGGTCCCCATGGTAAATCTCACTACAAAATCCGTTTGAGATGAGCATAGTGTGTAGTCTGCACAAATAAAGTGGCGTTGTGCATTTAAATTAAACCATCAACATGGTAATTTCGACCGCAAGGCTCTTTTCAGTGTAGGCATAAAAACGTCTTTTTTAATCCTCTATCATATGGAAACCTTAGCGTTGCTCAGCGGAATCCTTACATGTTTTGGTAAAACTGTTCTCTGTTTGTTTGGAATCTTCTTAATAACTTTATAAGGTTTCATTTCAACATATCTGACACTCACACAAGGCAATGAGTGGGTTTAACCCCTCTACCTGCAGCTTCATTTTTTACCGCAAAATAAATATTCAAATCGTTATAACTTTTTTGTTTTTCAGTATTTTTGCACCATTTTTTCACAAGTTCTCAAACAACTCTTCTAGTTTAGAAATCCGTGTCGATATTAATTAAAGTGATCTGGTTTTAAAGATATTCCGATGTTCCTTGGGGGACCGACATTTTCAATATAAAATGTCTGGAATTGAAGGTATTTCTATTATTTTGTAGAGCAAATACTGAAAAAATGATCCTATTCCAAAATCTGTGAAGGAATTTCTGGACGATTTCTGGAAGAATTAAGGATTGTTGATATTATCTCATTTTCAGATTATTTGTTTAAAACTGACTACAAAATCACATTTTCACTGAATTTTAAGCCTAGAGAGTATTTTGAAAAATATTTGAAAATTTCAAAAAAAAGTTTTTGAAACTGGACTACATAGCATAGAGGAACCGCAAATAAGATTGACAAGTTCACCCATGTTCGTTCAGACAATCCGTCTTTCAATGAGCTAAATTTAATGTTTGGCTAATTTTTTTTCTCGAGATCTACAGTTGTGTTCAGAATAATATTAGTGGAAGCCGATTTTCTTACAAAATGCTCAACTTTGGCATGCTGTAACTTTGTTTCCATATGAGCAATCGGCATGAAATTTTGGCAGTGAACTACAAATATGCTCAATTTCATTATCAAAAAAAATGAAAATTTTCACACTACCGGCTAAAAAGTTAAGCACCAGGTGAAATCGCTCAAAATAATAGTAGTTTTAATAATTTAAATATCTGCTGTATTTTGAGTTTTAGAATTTTTCTTTACACATCGTTTCAACCCTTTCCACCTAAGCTTTAAATGTATAGACAATACAATTTTTTACTAAATTGTTGCTGAACAAAAATTGACAAAAGAAAAACTACTATTATTTTGAGCGATTTCACCTGGTGCTTAACTTTTTAGCCGGTAGTGTGAAAATTTTCAAATTTTGTGATGATGAATTTGAGCATATTTGTAGTTCACTGCCAAAATTTCATGCCGATTGCTCGTATGAAAACAAAGTTACAGCATGCCAAAGTTAAGCATTTTGTATGAAAATCGGCTTTCACTACTATTATTCTGAACACAACTGTAGATGTGCGAAAATCGAAAAAAAAAAATGTTGCGCTTTTCTATTGTGAAATACCTTAGGTACCCCACCAAACTTGAATCTAAATCCGGAACCAATTTTGATGGTGCTTGCAATGCATGAATCAAATTTATAACTGATTTGTGATTTTTACTAAAACAAATCATCAAAATCGATCGAAAGATGGCGCACGCTATGTCTGAACCAGACGATTATAAAAATCGAATGTACATCGTATTTTTTCTCGCTAGAGATCAGTATTTGATCCATATATACATAATCGGAAGGTTTTAAAATATTCTATCGGTGAAATTTTTTCCATACATTTTGTATGGGCTGAAATGCGCCGAAAAACGAGGTTTTCATGGGTTTTAGTATGAAAAATAGCTGAAAAGTGTAAAAAATCAAAATTTAATCGATAGAATATTTTGAAACCTTCCGATTATGAAAATATGGATCAAATACTGATCTCTAGCGAGAAAAAATCCGATATACATTCGATTTTTAGAATTGTCTGGTTCAGACAGCGTGTGGCGAAACTAGAGAATTTTGAAACTTGATGTCGGTATTGAAAAGGTTAAGACCTTTGCCTTGCGGCATTTGGCTTCCAATACTTGTAATGATATATTATCAATATTCGCATATTTTTTAATTGGGGGTCGTGAGGAAATTATGTCACGTTATAAGAGGAGAGAGGAGTTGGTGGTGTGGTACAGCGTGAATAAACCTAGATTCATATTTCGATATAAAATAATGTATGCATCTTCCTTGTTTAAGGTGAATATAAATCGAAGGAATACCTCAGAATTTCAAGAGCACAAATCTAACGAACCCGACAGCGGTTCAAGCTGAACACTTGATCGATTGGCCATCGAGTAACCAATCGATAGATTTTTAAGCTTGAATGGACGTCTGGTTCTTTAAATTTGTGCTCTTGAAGATTTGAGGTGTGGCTTTGGATCACCCAAATCAACGCGATTTTTTACGGCGACAGCAACAAACAATTGCTACGATTTCGCTGCTACATGTAGAGTTTTATGACACAACAACGAAATCGCGGAGAGCCTTAACTCATTGATGCGTGCTATTAGTTTTCTCTTCTATTCTCCCGCTGTTTTTATGCAGAGTTAAAAGTGACGTCATAGCGGGAAAGCAAGAGAGAGAACTAATGCGCGCATCAATAATCTGCACCACCTGAGCAAATCCAGAACATCAGGGACTCACGCTCCGCAGCTTTTTTAACATTTGGTACAAACAATTTTTGCGATATATTAACGGATTTGCTCAAAAGGACACGCGATGTTCCCCGGAGGAAATCGTGGTTTTCCTCTTCATTCTTATGGAAGACAACATTGCGGTAGTTCATCAAACGCAGTTGTTCCTTTCCTGGGTTATTCGCCGCGAGGAATTTAGGGCAAATGGGCGTTTTTGGAAACTTTACAACGGCTGTGCAGTTTATCATATCCTGCGGACCAGTCAATACTACAGTCATCCCACAGTTATGGATAGCACACAGATATATTCAAAGTTGAATTAAATGGAGAATATCTCATCAAATAGAGTAGCAATTACGCAGAACCCATTTTACCTACGCGAACCATAAATCTATACAGCATCGCAATCAACAATAACATGCTTAAACACATTTGTTCCATTCGTAGGAAATAAAATGTCATACATATGCCTAGAAGCGTTGATTCATATTTGTGGGGCATTGAAACCCATACCACAGTTATGAATCTAAGATAAGACGATTCCTAAAGAAACGCCAAAACGTATGCTTTCACTAGCACACCATTCGTTTGCCTCGCAGATAATTTGCTGTTATAGTGTTCTGATCCATGATATAAGTCGATTTGATCCATAATACGGACCCATTTTTGACTGTAGCTGCTAGGAGTAGAAGCGAACGCTTTGCTTTTTTTTGTTCGAAATTAAACTCGAATTTCGCGAAATTCCGTTTTATTCCGTTTGTTTTCAATGTTCCGTGGAAATATTTTAACAATTTGGCGAAACGAAACGAAATAGCAAAATACAAATTTCGCCTGTGCGAGTTCCGTGGAATTCCGCGGAATTTCGTTTCGAAGCGTATTTGACGGAATCATTCGGTATTTCGCATACCCTTATTTGTGGGATACCGTTTTTTATCTAGCGTTGGATTTACATTGCAGTGGAATTTCTAGTACAGGATGGGACTATGAATTTAACGGATTCTAAAATTATTCGACAAGTTGGGAGAAAATCGTAGATATTATAAAAAAAAATATCTGGAAGAATACCCAAAGGAGGCATCTAAGACTCATTCTTGGAGAAATCCATAAAAACTTTCCAATACAGTCTTTGTTAGAATTACTGAAACATTTCAAGATGATAATGATAATGATGGTTCATAATTTTGTGAAAATCAACCACGATTCCGAACAAGTGTAACATCATTTATTTAAGAACTGACGATATGCTAATTATCCAGTGAATCCGGAAGCCTGTAATGCGTTTTTCGTCCGAAATCGAAACATTCTTTTCGATGTGCACATCCTGTTCATGAGCATCAGCATGCGGCAGGCAACATATTGCGAAAAATATGAGATCATAGCACCACCTTTCCCCGAATCATCCCCTAGTCCCCTAGTCCACAACTTGCGTGCCCCTGCCGAAGGTAGCACAGCTCCGTTCAGTTTATTAATGCATTATATCCGCTGCTGAACTGGCCTCGGCAGGGAAGCTCAACCGGACCACCACCGAAAGGCATCCAGCAGCTATGCTGCTGCGCTCATGTATGAATCCATGTGGTTCCCCACCGTCTGTCTGTCTTGTCTGCCTTGTCTGGTGAAAAGAGAGATAGAGAGGAGTGGACTGTCTGAATTGGGGTTGATGCCAAGCTCAAAAGGACAATATCTGCTGCATAATACATTTGGCGAAGGGATATCGGCGAATATGGTCGAATGTGTGTTGAATGTGTGCTTCGGGAAGTGAGATTTTATTTTTGGCGTTAATCCGGATGAAGATTTTCACGAAGCTCCGGATGTGGAAATTAAAGTCCAGTGTGAAAGCATGGATTGAAGGGTTTGAGCGAACATAATAGCTGTAACAAATGAAGCTGGATAGTTGGAGTACCCAGGGCACAGTTAGGTAGAATTTCACATGAGAGGGTTGATTTCATACTATGTTAAACAAAATTAGTTTGCTTGTTGATGAAAACGTTCTACTAGCAAATTATACAATCACCCAGTGCCTAAAGCATTAATGATTAACCCCTCTATCGGCAGCTTCATTTTTTACCCTAAAAAAATATTCAAATCGCGATAACTTTTTCGTTTCGTGTTTTTTTTGCACCAGTTTTCACAAGCTCTCAAAAACTTTTCTAGTTTTAGAATATGTGTCGATATTGATTATTGGTTGGTTATCTCTGGAACCGGAGATGTTCCAAAATTACTTGGGGGACCGACGCGTAGCCATAACCCACGTGAATATATAAGGTTACATAATTGTATTCGCATTCGGATATTCACTTCTTGGAACAATCCATTAATGAGAGTATGTTGTGAAAAAATGAGGCAATTTGGTGGAAACGTCTTTGAGTAATGAGCATTTATGTTTCTTATACCACGCTGGCCAAAAAAGGATCTTGAAAGCTTCAATAAACCTCATATCGTAATTTTCAGTTTTCTCTAAGTATACTGAACCGATTTGCATGATTTTTTTCAGAATAGCTCCTTATTACCTGGCAATGTATAGGCCCATATTTTATTTTTTTGATAAATTGACCAAAAACATTATGACCGCCAAAGACATTCTGTATGGAGAATGTCGGTCCCCCAAGGAACATTGGAATATCTTCAAAACCAGATCACCAATGATTAATATCGACATGGATTCTTGAACTAGAAAAGTTTTTTGAGACCTTGTGAAAAAATGGGGCAAAATACCAAGAAACAAAAAAGTTATCGCAATTTGAATATTTTTTTTTTTACGGCAATCTCGGTAACGTTTGCCGATATCTCGGTAAAAAATATTACCGAAATCTCAGCTGTTGGGTTCTCGGCGAAATGTATTGCTGAGGTGGGTGAAACAATTTTTTTTTTCCTATATAGCGATTTTTGTGTAGTAACTTTTATATCAAATTGTGTGCAGATTTCTGTGGAGAAATTTTAAGAAGATACAGGAAATCATCTGGACCTTCGTTCGCCGAGTGGTTAGGGTCCGCGGCAACAAAGCAAAGCCATGCTGAAGGTGACCGTAAACCAGTGAACAATGGACGGTTGTTTTTTTTTATTCTCAATTTACTTACATTCTAATTTGTAGCTCATTTCGCCATAGAGCATCACGAGAGCGAGGATCAATTGCACTGTTGCACAACGCCTGAATCTATTTTTGGATCTGATGCTACGCTGTCTCTTTGCGCGCTCTACTTTTCGCAGGTAGATCGAAGAGCACGCAGGGCTGCTTTCTCAGTCCAAGAGAGATCCATTTGTTCATAGCCGTTTTTGTCGATTGCCGTGTTAATCCGAGTGCAGTTGAGCGTTTGCTCAGAGGAGGGTCAAGGTGTCAGTCTACTTTCTGACGGCCGTGCTGTTGGACGAATGGAAATGACGAAATTTTTTGATGAGGGGGTTGGGAATCAAACCCATGACCATCCGCTTATGAAGCGAACGTGTAGCCTCGTTGCCCCCATACGGCGGTTGAAATTGTATACTACGGACTGAACTCTGACCCGCTGAAGAGGTTCCAGTGTTTGTGCAAACGAGGTTCAGTGACGTGCATGCGAAGAGAAGTGAACCCTAGCGATCCAGTATCAGTGTGGTGACATCAGTTTGCAGATTGGAATACAACAGTGGCATCCAGCAGATAGGCAATTGTTTCAGTTTTGTCTATACAAGGTCTGCATTGCGTTAGGCTGTTGGAGCACGTTTATCATTCATCTTTTTGTAGTGGCTGTACGATCGAGATACCTACTGTGGACGGCAACAATAGATCCTGACTGCTATAATCGGGGAAGTATTGTTTGCATGATCTGTGTGGATTTGTGGTGGCTTGCATGCTTCGCTACCGAATTGCATGTGGTAAGTGAGTAGCAATAAAATCGATTAAAATATATACGACATTGTCTTGGGATTGAGCTAAGGTGACCAGACGTCCCGGATTATCCGGGACAGAACAATTTTTAACTTGACAGTACAGTTTCAATACAGTTTATTTCAATTAACTTAGTACATAGTACATGTACAGATTGAATATAAATGTAAATTGCACATCAAATATAGGCAGCGCTTCATTGGGGATAAGATATGACAAGTGTCCTGGAATTGTTGGCATTTTTCTTCAATTGGTTGTTGTCTGCTTTGCTTTGGTCTCTCGCTGCTGTCAAGAGTTATCGTCGTCTGTCTGCTGTTTCGCGAGATCACGCGGGACTTGGTGAACCATCAGTTCATCAGTGATCATAACTAACGATCTTCGTGAGTCCTTCGCCCCACCGCTGTGTTCTGTGAACCCAGAACCCTGCAAGATTCGTGTTCGCAGTTCTGTTTCATGAGCATCAATTTCAGTCAAAAGCTAAAGTTTCGTGGTGTTTCCGATAACTTGTCTATTTAAGAAGTAATCAGTGGTTGGAATTCGGTATCCCGTAAGCGAGTAAATCCCAACTAACATTTCAGAGCCACAAATAAGCATGCATGTTTAATTATTGTTTAATTATGGTAATGACAGCTGAATAAAAATTTTGCCCTATAAGAAGCTGAGAAGATGCTCTTCAAACACAAACTTAGATTACTATTCAACGTTATGCATTAGAATGAACAAAAATTGAATCGCCACTTATTTAACGCTTACAAAGATTCTTATTCGACTAGTCAAGATTGTTTTACTAATGAGCCGAACAAGACATGTTTCCCCCAATTATAAAGTCATTATTCCACCAAAGAAATGTATATGTATAAAGAGATATTTAGAAGATGAATTAACGTTTTACTTGCTTCGCACTTCAGCTTTTTCCACATGTTCAACGTAAACATTAATAAGTATTTTATAAAATCCTAATTCAGCTTCAGTATATTATAAGAACAGTTGATCCAATAGAGGACAAAATTACGATAAATAAACACATTGTTCAGCAATAAATAAGCCTTGCAAAAGAGATAAAACTATAGCTAAACTTCATAAAATGGACAAAATATCAGAAATTCGTGTTGAGTTCCGCATGCATTTCAAAGCTCATAACTTATGCTTTCTCAAAACTTTTCAAATAGCTGCTCAGAAAATAAAGATGGTCAGCCTCCAGAAATTTAGGATTGTTTTGAAGAAAAAATTAACATTCAAAAATTAACATAGCTTAGTATTCCGAAATTTTTCAAAATTTTGTTCCTAGAACTTCTAAACCCATGAACAATTTTATGTTTGCAGATCTAATGAATAGCTCGCAGCTATTGGTCAAATTTTACAGAATCTAAATATGACATGCCAATTTTATTATAATTATAATTTGCTATTGCTAAGCTTTTTTTCGCCGGCTCGGGATGTAGTTCCGTACACAAAAAGTGGAATTTTCTTTGACAGAAATGATTAAATTAATATCCATAACGAGCTATATTTGAAAAAAAAAACATTTCTTCACAACTTAACAAATACTGAGAACTAAGAATAATGATTTTCTTTGCCATTTCTGCGAATAAAAATCCCGCGCATCAAGATATGCGAATATTTTTCTATTCAGGTGCATAGTCCTCAGAACCCTTCAAATGATTTAAATATATTCATACAAAGAACTATTTCTTTAATGCATAATAGGTTTATAAAATATTCAAAATAAAAAATAAACAAAAAATGTAATTTAAAACAATATTTTAGTAAACAAATCATTCAAATTAAAGTTTTGAACAAACTAAAGCTTATTATGAAATTATATTAATCACTTCAGACTGATTTTACTTTGTGTGAATAAACATTATTTTTGACCATCATCAACATGAATTTTCTCACTGTGCGCTAAAAATAGCCGATTGAACTCAGCTAGGATCAGCACTTAACAGCAGCTGAATAATATGCTTGTTCAGTTGTTGATTAGCGTACCATGTGTTGATTAGACGTTGTCGAATAGAAGCTCAAAAATGATCAATATTCAGCTAGGAGAGGTTTATATTTTACACTAGACAGTAATTCTATGATGGCGCAGATGGCAAGGCATACTGCTGACGATTGGAAGGTCTCGAGTTCGAATCCAGTATCCAAGCGATTTTTAAATGTGATTGTTATATCATACTAATTGCTAACACGACATTTAAAATGCCTAGAAAAATAAATTTTTTGTTTGTTTTTAATTATTTTTGGACCAGCCGGTTAGAAGCTGAACTAAATGCTTGCAAGACGTTTTTAAAGCTGAAAAATAAAGTTGGTATTCAACGACATGCTTTAAAGTTTCTCCAAATTTGTGTGAACAATGCACAATCATATTAAGCAAGTAGATTCCAATGATCAATATTTCACCATCTACTTCCTTCCGCATCACTCAGTACTATAGCCAGGCAGTACCACCACAAAACTCCGTGTTGTGTTCGACGCGTCGCGCAAAACATCAACGGGTGTCTCGTTAAACGATGCTCTGATGGTTGGACAAGTCGTGCAGGATGTCCTCTTGGCGATTCAACAGCGTTTTCGTCTCCACCGAATAGCTATCGTTGCAAACGTGGAGAAAATGCATTGGATGATTCTGGTTTATCTGTCAGATCATCAGACTCTCCAAACGAACCCATTCGCACCTAACAGCTGTCAACAGTTACGTACGGCACAGCTTGTGCATCGTACTTGGCCACCAAGTGTCTTCATAGACTGGCCGAGCTGGAGTTCGAGAAGTATCCCGAGGCAGCGAAGATGTTGAAAGAAGACTTTTATGTCGACGATATGCTGACCGGAGCTGATGATCTTGGAGCCGCTACCCAGTTGACGAACGATATGATCGAGCTTACCTCTTGCGGTGGATTCAATCTACGAAAATGGAATTCCAATTCCGATGAGCTTCTGAATCAGCTTCCATCAAAATTCGTCGACAGTCGGCCGGCCTTCGAGTTCGATTCAGCTAATACTCCTGTGAAAACACTGGGATTGCTCTGGGATACCAGTTCAGACTGTTTTCTCTTCCGTTCATTTGTATGGAACTCAGATGCGATCATCACCAAGCGGATTGTGCTTGCAGACACAGCTCGTTTGTTCGATCCTCTAAGCTTGGTTGGGCCAGTTGTCGTCGTTGCAAAAATGTTCGTGCAAGAGCTGTGGAAGAAAAAGTGCGACTGTAACGAATCTGAAGCGTTCCAGACTATCTGGATTAAAAATATAGGAGAAATCTCTCCTCCCTTTCGTCGTTAGCAATTCCTTGGTGGGTGGCGTGCTGTACGGATCTAATTTCCGTCCAAGTTCAAGGCTTCTGCGATGCTTGATTTGGACCAAATGGTCCACTCAGTATCTGTCCGATCATAAAAGGTACAACATTTCTGTTGGTCCTACTCAAAGAAGACAAGCCTCCACCTTTAAAACGGAAACTTGGTCGTGTCATTCAAACCCACGCAGGGTCAGATGGTAACATACGCGTGGTTACAGTCAAAGCTCAAGATGGTGAATATCAGAGGGCAATTTCCAAGATCTGTGTCCTGATACGTGACAATTTTGATTCTGCTGAGCAGAATTAATTTGCATTCTTTCTGCAATTTCAAACCACTGCCAACGCTTTCTAAGTACCAGTATTCTGGAAAATTCAGTTTGTTCATCAGCCATCAGTTGGTCCATGAATGATAAGCTACTTCTGTATCGTTTTGCATGTGTGAAGTCCACGACGTCATTATGAAATGTTCCCGATTATGTCACAATTTCCATTTGCCAAAGTAGGAAGGGCATTGAAGAGATGCGTTCATGATGATGGAGAATTCATGATACTTCCAGATCGGTCGTCGACAGCCGACAGTTCGTCAACGTAGAATTCATCACCATTGTCCATCCTACTGAAGCTCCACCATTTTTTCGTCATACGACCGAAACATCGTCGGTGTCGGGTCAACGGATTTGAATGATTCTTTCTCAGTTTTGTTCGTCAGGGGTTCCGACGTGTTCGTGTGTATAAAAATCTCAGGATATTCACCAGGAAAGTTGAAAAAAACGAGCGCGAACGAAACTGTCATTTTATATGGGATCAAAAGCGCTTTTCAACAGCCTACTTGATGGCAAGACGAAGTTTGCCGGGACCACTAGTATTGAATAGAAATCAAATGAAACATGCTGATCAATTTTAACGTGTTCGAAATTGAGTCGAGACATGCTCTGATAAACGAAGCAAAACGAATAACCCGCGTAATACCGCTGAATCATCACATCTAGCAGAGAGCTTTTACATGTGATTTGAGTATGTGATTGTGTTAGATCGAGTGGAATAATTTGGCATGACTAAGAGAGAACGAGATGCTAAGCGCGAAATTATCTAGGATTTCGGCTTCGGATGGCAACGACGCAATGCCTATGTATTGGAAAAGAACGAACGTCGCTAGGGTCATGGAGAAAGAGAATCATAAACGACGACTCGTGTCGGAGAGGCATTGGCGGCTCGCTTTAACCGAAAAAAAAAACGAAGCGAGAAAATCAACCTCGGTCCGAGAGAGGTTTAAATTCACCACGACGTCGTCGTTTCGTACTTTGATTCGTAGTGCGCTCAGCTATAGGCACGACCGTCGGTGACTCGGTTCCGATCATCGGATGAGGTTCGAAGTCACCACGACGGCACGGGAAGACGATTCTGTTGGCAAATGCTAACACGATCGGACGTATTGGAATCGAATTGCTTCTGTTGAAAACGAAATGAACGCTGTTTGAATTAGAAGAAATGTTAGTTTCTGTGGGTTAACAAAACAAAAAGATATCGTCACGACACTTTTGAGGCCAGGTGGCCTCCGCTCCAGAGAAGTCATTTTATGTTTGGGTTATATAAATGAAAAAGCACCCTCTCATCTTTCAGGATAGCTCTCCCACCATTGGTTTTCGGCCATTGAACTACCATCGATCCGTCTATGGGACAACCGTCTGGCGGATATGATCGTCAGTCTTTTCATCTGAAGCTACCAGCAGTCGTCAAGCATCCGTAGCAATATTGTCGTTTAGCATCAGCATCATTAGCGAGCAGTAGCCGCTAATAGTCTGCATCGTTATTATTATCCAACAAATCAGTCTAGAATTAGAAATTAGTTCAGGGTTAGATTTGTTGAAATCAGTCACTTAGAAACCGTCAACTTAGCTTTTACTTGCTTTGTCTCAATTCACACACTCTGAAAGAATTCTTATATAGTTTCTCGAAAACAGAAAACCTCCACAACAAATTCTCACCCGTCAAAGTGGTAACAGAACGATTGATTCGACGGGAATTGCCGGCAGATTCTAAAGGAAAAGAATGCAGACCGGATGGTCATGATTCATTCCGTGGACATTTTCTAATCTGATCAATTTCAGCGTCATCAATTAGAGCTCATGGCCAGGAAATTATTATTCAATTTAATACCAACTTTGCCACCATATCTCTAAACTTCACCCTCCCAACCAATTCTGATTTAAACACCCCATTTGACCACATCCAATAAAGCACATTTATGACCCTGGTGTAATTCTCATTTTATTGCACATCGCAAGTAGCCTATTACAAGCGCATCAAACCCACACATCATATGCCTACCTAAGCTGCTAGTTGGAAACCACTCCGATGGGTGTCATTCACGCAACATTTGCCAATCGGCAGCAGCAGCAGCAGTAGTTCACACAGAGTGCCACTGCCGAATGAGTTGCTTTAGTGCTGCGGTTAGACGTCTGCCTGGATCCACACCCCGACTGCTCCAATGATCCGTTAGGCGCTGCACAGACGACCATGGATGTACAAATTTTCGACAATTTTCAAAATTCTAATACTATTCAATGATGATTACCCATAATTTTAGATTGATCTGTTTTGTTTGCGGTATATTTCGCTTTTTTCATAATAATAATCAGGATCGTGCTATCAGAAAAAAAAATCGTTTTCTATGTGAAACAAGTTTTTTTATTTTAATTAAATTACAGGGTCAAAGATTTCTTGAAAATAATCTAAAAAATTTAAAATTTAAAATCTGCATTGAAAAAATAAATCAACTTATTGATGGCGAGTAAACTCAAAAACTTGCTATGCAATTTGAGAGCGCGCTCAATTTTGATATAGGACTTCTCATTGACTTCAATTTAAAATCAAGTTACTCAAGATTTTGAAAGCATTCTCTCTCAAGAGAACGATTACGAAAGTTAATGAGGAACTGATTTGGAAGAAATAAGAATTATAAATACTTAAATACATGGAAGCCCACATAAAAAACTTCCTGAAAAAAACTTATCAACGAAACTTAATTTTTTTTCTTTGGAGATTATTTCGATCATCAAGAAAAGTTGGTAAATCATTGTTTCCAATGAATTCAAATCACATTTGAGGTTTTGTCCGAATTTCGTACGAAAGCGCACCACTGTGCACTGAGGGAAATCGGAGGAATGAGGGAGTTCAGAGCGTGGTCAGTTTTATTTATGGGTTAGTCACACACAGGAAGAAATTGAATTAAATTGACGCCCGGTAATGAATGGTTTAATTAGCATCTAAATGGCCGAGGCTGAGGCCTCTCTCCATTGCGGGAGTCGTATTTGTGTACCGAACATATACGGTTCAGTGCAATATTTGGAACAGAACAATTCGACTGGCTCACACAGATAGTTAGGCTATCGTATAGACATCTGAATTGGGAATTGTGTGAATTTTGGCTCTCCAAATGTACACAAAGCCGTGGTTGGTCATTTTTCGGACAAACAGGCTGATTTGCATTTTACGTAGCATTGTTTCTGTTTAGATAGTGTTTCCTGTTTAACGGATTGGCGAGGTATTTAGTTGTGTATTTTTATTTCTCTGGATTTGAGGCTGGTTTGATATGAGTTTCGATAATCTAACATTGTTGTATGTTGATATTTTGGAAATTAATATTGCAGCGCATTCCGATTCAGTTTGAAAAAAGTTCTAATCGTTGACTCATTGAACGAAATTACTCCAGGCCAAACCAATAAATCGGCCGACAAAAAGCAATGAAATCGACATTTCAGATTTCGGTGAATTTCTAATGAGATCCATTCATGGAAATATGCGCATTTTGCATTTGCCTCTGGTGCTGTTCAATATAGATTTCCAGTATCGAGGGTAATTATCTATTCGTAGTTTGCTATCATGTTTGCTGCCTACATGTAATTACGTAATAAGCAGTTATCGGGATGAGTTTCAGTTTCATATAATGTTTGAAAGTTCAGCTGTATGGAAATAAAATCACCCTAGTGCATATATTCAACACTAATGGAACTTTTTACTTATACAGATGCCTTTAACAAATAAATAAATTTATGACATACTGGAGTACCGTCAAACGGGGTAACTAAAGTTATAAAACAATATAAACATTACAAAGTACTGTATAATTATTTTAACTTGTATGCATCGGTGTAGCTCGGATTTTTTCTGGACCTAGAGGAGGCCTGAGCTTACCAGAAGTTTCTCGAAGAATCTTTATCAAATTGCTTTGAGATATTTGTTGAAGAATTCCGCCAGGAAGTATTTTGGAAATTCTTCTTACTTTTCTCCAGGAAGGTTCTCTGCGTACTTAATAAATTTAAATTCCAATTGTCAGTTCAAAAGATCATCCATCCAGATAATTTGTTCAAGATTTTCTGGAAATACTGAGGACATTTCTTGGGTGAACCAATTCTAGGAGTCTCACTAAACTTTTCTTCAAGATCATCAAGTAAGGAATTTATCAAACAGTTCACCAACTGTTTTTTTTATAATTTGCCTTTAAAGTTCTTCCTAAAGTTTCTCATCAAATTTCTTCAACAAATCTTTCTGATAATCTCTCGGAAATTCTTGAGAAAAACTATGGTGCATTTTCTGCAAAACAAAAACATTGCATGACTAAGGATTTTGCATAATATTCCACATTATTTTCATAAGTAATTGCACAGGACTCGATTGGGAAAATGTTTTTGTTGATTTCTCAGAGAGGTTCTCCATATCAATCTGATTTTTTTTTTCACAGAAAATTCTCGAATTCCCTAGAATCAATTTGATGTTGCTCCCCGTATTCCATCAAAGCTTTCTCAACAATAATATTCCCCTTTTTTTTTCGAAAAATAGGATTCACTGAATTTTTCGAAGACATTTATTTTGTAAACTGTACTACCGTTCAATAATTATTCTGGGAATGTTCAATGAGTTTGAGTGAGAGCATTTGCAATTCAAATAAAATACCTAGAAATTGCATAAGGTATCTTTCAGGTTCTAGAAAATACGAAACAAATGCTTCCGAATGTTAATCCCGGAATTCTTGCAAACATAATATCTAGAAATCTTTCGATTCTCCATTTTTTTACAAATTAATCTATGAATTAATGAATAATAACCTATTTACGTCATCTATCTAAGTAACACATACACAACAACTTTTGGGAGGGCTTACCAATAAATTTATTGGATAATGTTAGCTTAAATTGAGTTCGGAAAATGTACTAATTTTTTGTCGGAATCTTCAAGAATTTACTGTGAAATTCCTGAACCTTTTTAACATCATTTCTGACGATTTATTTCACAGAATAGCTTAAGTGGTTTTAAAAGGACTTGCTACAAAAAATCTTGTTTTTTTTTATACCTGAAGGTTGTAGACACAAAAGTCAATTTGTGCAAATTAAGATGTAAAATTGTGAAAAATAATAGAATCGTTCTGGTGGGCATCGATCCCACGACTCCCAATACGCTATACTGGGCTCGTTAACCAACTACGCCACAGAACGGGTAACGATTCCGCAGCGCAATCGGCCAACCCGAAACCAAGGTCCGTCACGACCCCACATTCTCCTTCACAACCCTACACCTTCTTCGGCTCTCTGAGAAGCCCAATTCGACTCTCCTAAGCGTACCTACGAACAACAGTGAGAGATTTTATTTTTAGCGTCACACTGTTGCCTTGTTTGTACCACACTACGCATAAGCCAACGTTGTCTCAATGAGATGTTTAGTATGGGTTCGGCTTTTACGATAGAGAGATCGCCGCTGTTTTTTGTTTCTTTTTTTTTTAATAATGGACAATTGATTGGCGTTTAAACGGATGGATTTTTAACTGAAGGTACAGTTATACCTCCATGAGTCGATGTTCCATGACTCGATATCGACTCATGGAACCATACTAAAAACAAAATTTCATAATTACTATTATGGTCCCTAGAAGCAGCTTTCCAAAGGATTGCTGTTCCATGACTCGATATTTCCATGAGTCGATGGTCCCTTCAATATCGACTCATGGAGGTTTCACTGTATTTATACCTAACATATTAAAAAATGTTTCGCATGAACTTTGATATTACATGATACAATTGCGAACAATTACATGATACAATTTCCCCACTTGAAGATATTCGAAACAAGCTTTTTTGGAGGGACATGTACTGACTATTGTGGTAGAACTGAGAAAGTTCAACGTGAAAAATTGTCGGTTCTTTAAGTACTCTTCCAAAGATATCTTACGGTTAATTTCGAAATGTGAAATTTTACTTAATTTAAATCTCGGAAAACATTTTTTGCATAATGAGCTCATACGTATAACAATACAGATTTTTTTTAAACTTCTAGAGATCACGTTTTTCAATTCTTTACAGTACAGTGAAGCCTCCATGAGTCGATGTTACATGATTAGATAATGACGCATGGAGCCATACTCAAACCAAAATTTCATGGTTTCTATGATGGTCCCTTCAAACAACTTTTCAAAACATTCCTGTTCCATTACATCGACTCATGGAAGTTTGACTGTATGGCTCTTTGGAGTATGAAAAGATTTTACACGAAATTCTAGCAAGTGCCATGCGAAGTAAAGAGAAACATAAAAATGTGGAAGCAGGTAGAAACAACAGATGGGCAACGGAGTAACGAAATATAAGTGATTATTTATAGGTTAATTCCAACAAACATTTTTACTGAAGTTGAACAAATCACTCTCAAGCTAACTTCAGTGGAATAAACTGTTGTTCAGCTACGAATGTTACTTGGGATGGTAACAGGATAATTGAAACCTATCTAATGAATTGAAATAAAGTAAATCTCTCATGAAGTATCATCTCTAGGAATTTTCCTTGAAATCTAGCAGATTTGTTTCCTTGACTTCTGGATGCCTAAGAAGTTTGCCAGGAAACCTCTATGAATTCCGCCTTGTTAATGAATTTCGAAAATATTTCTGAAGGACTATTGATGAAGAAACTATGTTGGAATTTCAAGGAATAGTTTGGAGCTTCTAACTTCAAGAACAAAATATCAATACGTCTAGAGAAAAAATCACACCACACAACAGGCGAGCATGTGATGCTTGGAATCACAATCGGAAAAGTTGTGCGGGTCTTAAGAGTTTTCCTAGGGATTTCAAAAACTCCCAGTTGTTCCTAGGATTTTTTCATTGATTGTGAAAGGTTATCAACGTAACCATAGGATATTCACGGCGCGGTAAATGGCTGGGCATGGCGTACCATTGGTACCTCGCGTACCTGCAGGAATAAAATAGACCCCTTTGTGCGGTCCTTAGCCTCTTGCCCAGCAACTCCTATCACTACCTCCTCGTGGTACTGGCCGGGGTACGAGTAAACTTGGGGAAGATCGGGTAACCAACCCCCGGTGGGAACTTTGGTCGTATGCTGACAGGGAAGGGGGGGTTTGCTTTTGCAAACGTGGAGCGTCTGTACTCCACGTTAGGAGCGGCTCACAACAGCGTCTGTTCCCCATGTCAGAGGCGGCTGATCATCGTCCGAGTGCCAGAGAAGGACTCTAAGCTAAACTGCGCACTATGGCCCTCCGAACATTTAGGGGGAATGGTCCTCCGGAAATCTAGGGGGTTGGTGTCAGGCCCTGCAAGCCAGCCGTAAAAACACATCAGCAAGGGAACGTCAACGAGAGAATACGGACCAGAACAATCGGCAAAGACCACAGCGACGAAAATGGACTAGCGATTGGAAACTCGGTACGTGGAACTGCAAATCTCTCAACTTCATTGGAAGTACTCGCATACTCTCCGATGTACTGAAGACTCGCGGTTTCGACATCGTAGCGCTGCAGGAGGTGTGCTGGACAGGAGCATTGGTGCGAACGTTTAGAGGTAATCATACCATCTACCAGAACTGCGGCAACACACGCGAGCTGGGAACAGCTTTCATAGTGATGGGTGATATGCAAAGGCGCGTGATCGGGTGGTGGCCGATCAATGAACGAATGTGCAAGTTAAGAATCAAAGGCCGATTCTTTAACTTCAGCATAATCAACGTGCATAGCCCACACTCCGGAAGCACTGATGATGACAAGGACGCATTTTACGCGCAGCTCGAACGCGAGTACGACCGCTGCCCAAGTCACGACATCAAGATCATCATAGGAGATTTGAACGCTCAGGTTGGCCAGGAGGAGGAGTTCAGACCGACGATTGGAAAGTTCAGCGACCGGCTGACGAACGAGAACGGCCTACGACTGATAGATTTTGCCGCCTCCAAGAACATGGCCATTCGTAGCACCTATTTCCAGCACAGCCTCCCGTATCGGTACACCTGGAGATCACCTCAGCAGACAGAATCGCAAATCGACCACGTTTTGATCGATGGACGGCACTTCTCCGACATAACCGACGTCAGAACCTATCGTGGCGCCAACATTGACTCCGACCACTACCTGGTGATGGTGAAACTGCGCCCAAAACTATCCGTCATCAACAATGTACGGTACCGACGCCCGCCCCGGTACAATCTCGAGCGGCTGAAACAACCGGATGTCGCCAATGCGTACGCGCAGCATCTTGAGGCAGCGTTGCCGGATGAGGGCGAGCTCGATAGGGCCCCTCTTGAGGACTGCTGGAAGTCAGTCAAAGCAGCCATTAACGACGCTGCCGAAAGCGTTGTCGGATATGTGGAACGGAGCTCAAGAGACGATTGGTTCGACGAGGAGTGCCAGGAGGTTTTAGAGGAGAAGAATGCAGCGCGGGCTGTAATGCTGCAGCATGGTACGCGGCAAAACGTGGAGCGATACAGACTGAAGCGGAAACAGCAAACCCGCCTATTCCGGGACAAAAAGCGCCGCCTGGAAGAGGTGGAATGCCAAGAGATGGAGTTGCTGTACCGTTCTCAAGAAACGTGGAAGTTCTATCAGAAGCTCAACACATCCCGCAAAGGCTTCGTGCCGCGAGCTGAGATGTGCCGGGATAAGGATGGGAGCATCTTGACGGACGGACGCGAGGTGATCGAAAGGTGGAAGCAGCACTACGATGAACACCTGAATGGCGCAGAGAACACAGGCACAGAAGGTCAGCACAGCGGACAGCGGAAATCAACCAGCTCCCACGATGGGGGAAGTTAAGGATGCCATTCAACAGCTCAAGAACAACAAAGCCGCTGGCAAGGATGGTATCGGAGCCGAACTCATCAAGATGGGCCCGGACAGGTTGGCCGCTTGTCTGCATCGGCTGATAGTCAGAATCTGGGAAACGGGACAGCTCCCGGAGGAGTGGAAGCAAGGCGTTATATGCCCTATCTACAAAAAGGGCGACAAACTGGAGTGTGAAAATTATCGTGCAATCACCATCCTAAACGCCGCCTATAAAGTGCTATCCCAGATTCTCTTCCGTCGTCTATCACCTATAGCAAACGAGTTCGTGGGAAGTTATCAAGCAGGTTTCATCGACGGCCGCTCGACAACGGACCAGATCTTTTCCGTGCGGCAAATCCTTCAGAAATGCCGTGAGTACCAGGTCCCTACGCACCATTTGTTCATCGATTTCAAGGCGGTATACGATAGTATCGACCGCATAGAGCTATGGAAAATCATGGACGAGAACAGCTTTCCCGGGAAGCTCACAAGATTGATCAGAACAACGATGGACGGTGTGCAAAACTGCGTGAAGATCTCGGGCGAACACTCCAGTTCGTTCGAGTCTCGGCGAAGACTACGACAGGGCGACGGACTTTCGTGCCTGTAGTTCAATATTGCGCTTGAAGGTGTCATGCGGAGAGCCGGACTTAACAGTCGAGGCACGATTTTCACGAGATCCGGACAATTTGTTTGCTTCGCGGACGACATGGATATTATTGGGAGAAAATTTGAAACGGTGGCAGATTTGTTCACCCGCCTGAAACGCAAAGCAACAAGAGTCGGGCTAATGGTGAATGCGTCGAAAACAAAGTACATGCTGGTTGGCGGAACTGAGCGCGACAGGGCCCGCCTAGGAAGCAGTGTTACGATAGACGGGGATACCTTCGAGGTGGTGGACGAGTTCGTCTACCTCGGATCCTTGTTGACGGCTGACAACAATGTTAGTCGGGAAATACGAAGGCGCATCATCAGTGGAAGTCTTGCCTACTATGGGCTCCAGAAGAAACTGCGGTCAAGAAAGATTCACCCCCGCACCAAATGCACGATGTACAAAACGCTCATAAGACCGGTAGTCCTCTATGGGCATGAGGCGTGGACTATGCTCGAGGAGGACTTGCAAGCTCTTGGGGTTTTCGAACGCCGAGTGCTAAGGACGATCTTCGGCGGCGTGCAGGAGAACGGTGTGTGGCGGCGAAGGATGAACCACGAGCTCGCTCAACTCTACGGCGAACCCAGTATCGTGAAGGTAGCTAAAGCTGGAAGGATACGCTGGGCAGGGCATGTTGCAAGAATGCCGGACAACAACCCTGTAAAGATGGTGTTCGCCACGAATCCGGTCGGAATAAGAAGGCGTGGGGCGCAGCGAGCTAGGTGGATTGACCAGGTACACCAGGACCTGGAGAGCGTGGGTCACAGTCGAGGATGGAGAGAAGCGGCCATGAACCGAGGGAATTGGCGAAATATTGTTGGCGAGGCTTTATCAAGATAATTGATGTAAAGCCAAATAAGTAAGTAAGTAATAGGATATTCACCAGGGTGTCTAGGATATCCCATGGTATCCTAAGATATTTAAAAAGGAATTTAAAGGGGTTTACTGGGGATTTTGGAATCTCGTAAGAATCCATTGAAAGGCGGTGGAGACCAACTGGAAAACTTCAAAAACCATCTGAGATTAGCAACTCCTTGGCAAGCTCTGGCAGGCCTTTGAAGTCCCCTTTTAAAATCCAAGAAACTTTCTGACCACCCTTTGAGTTTTTCGAAACATCAAAAAAGTTATTGGGTTCTTTGGAAACATCTAGAAACCACATGAAGAAATCATGAGAACTACTTTGAACCACTTAGAATCCTTTGAGCGTCTATTAATTTCCTTGGAAACCCTTAGGTTTATCTTCTTAGAGTCATCATCAATGATCATAAAACATCTCCACTGGAGCTTCATACGTATCTCTACAAGGATATTTGTAACGGTTTCCACATCTATTCACAGTGGTCCTCACAGAAGTTTTATCAAATTCACAGTACGATTCACAAAAATTATAGTGATGATTTGTAATGAAGTCCTAACCCTTTTTTTTACAAGAATCTCCAAAGAAGTCTCCAGTTATCACAAGACACAACAAAAATATTCAAATAGCATCCTAGAGGGTTCGCCAAATAAGTCTCAACAAGTTTATATTCTGCAATTTACATAGTCTTCATAGGAATGTTTACGAGAGTCTCTCTCAGTAACATACACAGAAATATTCACAAAAGTTTCCGTTAAAAAACTCTTCATCAACACTATCAATCAATACTAATCTCACCAATGTTAGCTTAAAAAAAGGCTCTATTGAAATCATCACAGAAGTCTTCACAGAAGAGATATCCACAGAGAACTTCGTAGATAATCTGTACCCTGAAATGTCCAAAATTTTCTCTTCATAAGTTTCCAGAATGGTTGTCACAATCCTCCACAAAATTTTCCATGCAGGTCTCCATAGCAGTTCTCTAAGAAGTATTTGAAAAGGTTTTTGATGGAAATTTCTCCATTTCTGGATATCTCAATGCGTTAGCGTTAGCGTAGTTACGGTATACTACGTAGATTGGATACTAGCAACATTCACGTGTCATTTGATAATCTCATCCAGATTGCGTTTAGGAACAAGACTGTGCAGTAACCATTGGCTAAATCTTGAACAAAATTATCAAAAGCATGAATGATGATGTAGCACTTACTTAATGAATGATGATGTAGCACTTACTTAATGAGAGTCCACCGATTCAGCTACGGATGTGGAGGTTGGGAGAGGTATAACGTCAGGATTCGCCTGAAAAGCCAGCAATAGACACAGAGCTTCTGTGGTTAAGCTTTGATAGTTTAATCATTTGAATGCCGGCAATCAAAGGAGGAAAGAAAAAAATACAGTTTAGTTGATTATATTTCAAACTGCTATGATTTTCTGCTCAGTAAACAGTAAGAAGCAGAAACGATCCCTCCAGTGTCATCGGATTAAAGAAAAGAAAAACATGACGTTACATGTGCGAAACATTCGATCGACCAACATGAACTAATTAAAGGGAAAAAAAGGACGCTGGCCTGAAAAAATTAGTCCGAGCCAATTCCATGCCGCCGACCAAAAACGCGTAAATTGAACGAAACGATCCGAATAGCAAGCTACTGAAAAGTACGCCGTGTGGAAAATTGACACAGAAAAAGTCCTCTCGTATTCCGCCACAAAAATTGTAACTGCACAATCTGTCTTTCAGAGGCGCAGCAAATAAAAGACACTTGCGTTTTCTCTTCTATTAGCTTCAATAATTTCATTTCAACTACCAACACTTTCACAAAAAAAAAACTTCGGGTGGCGTAGTACCGACGGAACCAGCAGGGGAATCGCGAGAAATTCTATCAAGGACGCGAAAAAACGTGACGAGCAATTCAAAAAAAGTCCGTTTGCGAAAAGGCCTACTGCGCTTTTTCAAGCACTGCCCTGCATAACGCGACGATAAAACTCATGCTTGCTCGGGTTTCACAAACCGCACTCCACTTCAACAAGAGCCTGAGCAGTATCAAACACCACGGAAGATGAACTAAACTGAAAAAGTTTTCTATTCACATTACGCTTGATTTATAATCATTACTTTTTTGATCCAGTTTCCGAATGGCAAGTAGTTTACGTTTATCATTATTTTCCATACCTCTCCATTTCTGGATATCTCAATGTCTCGATAAGTTTTATCTCCGATTTTTTCTCCGTATGTTGGTATGACAGTTAACAGAGTGCGTCGAGAAAGCCCGAGCAAGTGTCATTATTTTTCCTCTCGGGTTGCGCGTTTTATTTTTGTTTTTGATTGCTTCAATATGCCTTGAGAATACGAGTCGATTTTGTGTCTCTTGTTGTTGTTATTTTTCGTTCTTTCGGCTTGCGCGCATTTTGCTGGCAGTGCTTCGTGGAAGTCCAAGTGTTCGTGTTTTTGTTTTGTGCCATCAGAGCGATCTTTTCCATGAAAATCAAGTGTTATTTTTCTCGCGTCTCTAGAATGAATTCTTTCTCTGTTAGTCTGTACGTGTTAAGTGAAGCTGAAAGTGGACTGTGGCTGCTCAGTCGAGGATGCACATCCTTTACCTTTTTGTAATCAAGAAAGGACTTTGAATGGTTCGACACTTTAAGTATAGACTTGCAAAAGGTTCACTTTATTCAACAAACTTTAAATGGTTCGTCACTGTAAGTGTCAGCATAAAAGTGTTCTGTGATGATCCAGCCAATCGAGTTTTTTTTTCTTTTCATATGAGTAAAATATGGTAACACATGCTTTCGTCCTGACAGCCATAAAAAGGAATGTTGCGCTTAGCTATTTGTTCAACAAACTTTGAATGGTTCGTCACTTAGAGTGTCATTATTTTCTTCTACTTGGAAATTTTTCATAGCAATTGAATTCATTATATTAATGAGCATGTTTCTATCTTACAAATAATCGTTTATCTTGGTCTAATCGCTTATCAAAGTAAATCCTGTGACCAAACGATCCTCCCTATTCACAAACAGTCCTCCCAATAACCTTTGTGGATATGCACAGGAAAACACGGTTACCAAATAGCAAAGGTTACACACATTCCTTCCCCCAATCTCGGTATCTATCTTGGTATGCCAGTTAAGCGTATCTTGGTATGCCAGTTAAAGAACATTAAATGACGTCAACCTGATGATTATGCGCGTTCTTTTGTGTCGACTGTATAGCTATGTTTAGAAAGATTAGGTCGAATAACTTATCGGGTATCCTGTGAATCCTTTGGAAACCTCTAACAACTCCATTGAAACTATAACCATTGCACACTGGGCTAGGAACAGAATTTGAATGGTGTCTTCGGAGACTAATTCTTATTTTAGATTTATTTGTTCGTTGAATTAATGATAATAGTTAGTTGGAAATTTTGCGGCATAGGTGGCGCTGCGATACAAACTTTTTTTTATTTTGCATCGTTGAGCATTAGCGTCTTTGGCAATGTTTTAGAACGTGTAAAAGACAAGTTGTTGAAAACATCAAAGTTCTAGGACTTCAAATACCAAAGTTAAGGTAAAAAATGTGATAATTTTTTACTGAAGATATCCAACTCTGAACTAATCGTTGTAAAAAACATTGTGATATATCATATTATTCTACTCAAAAAGTTGCATGTTTTTGCAAAAACTCATCAATGCACTATGGGTCATGGACGCAATCTGGCGGGATAAAAATAATAACTCGGTAAATTATATTATTATATTAAAATATATAGCTCCAAAGAATATCCTATGCATACACGGATAAAAATCTGATCCCCAAAACATGATTTACAAATCATGAAATTCATAAATTGGTTAGGTCATAATATCAGGATCACAAATCATGGTTCCTGGAGTCATAATCATGATTCCTCATAAGCGTAACATCCAGTGTAAAAACACTAAGCGGCGCAATTTGCTCCAACTCATTCGTATCGATCACACTCAATTCAAGATGACGAAGTGGCTCAGTGGCAGAGTACGTGGCTTACAATCGGAAGGTTGTTGACTCGAATCTATGCTATTTTTAACCTTTTTTTTAATTTGTCCATCATAAACGGATGCGCGACTCAGCATTTTTGGCATTTGAATCATGATTCCGAGCAATCAGCAACAAAAACCTAACGCGTGTGTTGCGTTACGGCAATCTGACTCATGATATCATGAGTCCAAATCATGGTGTATTTTCATAAGATGAAAACCCACTGGAATCATGATATCATGAGTCATAATCTTGTTTTTGGATTCTGATTTCTACCCGTGTAAAGAAGGGAAAATTTATTGAAATTTTAAATCAACAGTTTTCATACCAATAATTATGGTTACATCATATTTAGAAAAAAAATTGAACAATTAATAGAAGGGTAAATTTGTGCTAAATATATAAAAATCTTCAGTGCAAAAATTTGTTCCAATAGCGAAACTCAAAAGAAGAATTAATATTTGAAAAAGGGTAATTTCTGGATAAATAATAAACTAATATTGGCAATAACTTATCTAATATGCTTAAATCTATTCAAGAGCAAATGATTGTTGAATAGAGTGTCATTTTGTATCAATTGACTCCAAAACAAGCCTGGAGTCATCAAAAAGATTCAATAGAAATGTAAAAATGAAAAAAATGATAAATTCCTGGTTTCAGACTTATTATGCCAAACAACTATTATGCCAAACGACCATTATGCTAAACCACTTTATACCAAACGGTTTATGCCAAACGATCATTATGCCAAATGACCTACCACCTTTACCACCAATAGCTGTTCATTTTACCTACATATTGCAATAATATGAACATTTGCATCGATTTTTGCTAGCGATAAAAAATGTGAAAATTTTAGTCTGAATTCGTGTCGCTGCTATTGATAACATCCCTATTTTTGATGTTGTACGATAAAACTATACAGCAGAGCTACTTGGGCACTTATGAATGAGTATGAATGAGTATGAATTTGAAGCTGTCCCTTATATGAATCGAAACGGTACCAATGCCAAATCTTGAACAAAACTCCCGCAAAATGAACATTTTCGATAATCTTTTTTTTTTTTTAATTTTATTTCAGGGTACATATCAACTTTACCACGAAGCACCTCAGAACGATTGATAGTGAGTACAAAAATGATGGATACATATTAAACACAAACAAGAAAGGCATAAAGTCCACACAAAAAAAAACTTCGAATTATTCCGCTAAGCCGAAATCCATCATTCACGGAGCAGTCACGGGCAGCAAGCAGAATCCGAACCATGAGATTAACATCTTCCGATAAGCTGTGCCTCGTTTCTTGCAATTACCTACCCAACGCAGCACCCAGCCCCAGAGGGCTACAATCAGCCGGCCTTCAGAATATATCAAACCCAACGAGCTGCGCACGATTGTAGACTGTTCTGTTGAATGGATACGGGTCGCAAATTTTCACCACCGTTCCACGCCGTTTTGTTCCACTGATATCGCGTCGGATGCAATCGCAAATTCCATCGATCGCTTTGGAACTCGCTGCCTCGACCCGATTATAAGTATTTAACAGTGTTATAACTTATTCGCCTTAATAACAAAATGAGATACAGTCTACTAAATTCCACTGCAAAATATTACCTACATTGTAAATTAGTAGTCTACTTAATAAGTTGCAGAATGATGATATTTACAGCACAAGTAGTGAATTTGTTCAACGAGGCTTGCCGAGTTGGATAATTACGAAGAATGCTGTATAAATCGAGTTTTGCAACGAGTTACGTACAAGTTTTTTTGCAATTTGGTAGAAGACCACTTGAGAGTATCAGAAATCATATTGGGATACATTCATCATTATTTAACAATTTCTGAAAACTGTCATGTAATGATTCATTACGCAACTCAAAACAATTGCATAATGGAGAGGCGTTGAGTAATATTCATTACACAACTGATATCGGTTGCGTAATGTCTATAACCGCACTGCATAACTCAGTGCAGGAAAGTAGGCCGTTTCATGATAGATTGACGTGATAAAAAACAGCCTATTACGATGATAAATTGTGAATAACAAATTTTGTTATGCTTTTGTTATAATTATCCAAATTTTTGTTACATAATAACAAAGAATTATACTTTTATAATAATAAATGATCCTGTTATAATTTTAATATGGCGTTTTCCAAACTACTCAAAGGCAAAGTATCAATATATGTCAAGCGTGAATATAAATTACAATTTAACATATAATTGTGTTATTCAATTCTGATCGGTTGTTCAAGCTTATATAAGAATGCGTAAGAAATTTGTTTTCGTGTACCCATGTTTTACAGAGGCATCGCGGGGTCTTAATTTTGCCTGGATAAAAATCTACCGGTTCTCGCACACGCATTGGACTAGCTGGATTGTTTTGCGTACATGCATGCATACTTCATGCCCCTAGCGAGGACGATGCAACGAACAGGCATCAGGTACCGGCATCGTCTTCTGAACCGGAAGGACTGGCTCCGCCTAGAGGTGGGACCAGCGTCTGGTGGTGTGTATCGGTTGGGCTGCCATATTTTTTCGCTCATTCTTTGCTGTGGTTAAATCGATCAGCATCGGTTAGGGTGTTTCAAAATGTTTATTTCTCACAAGTTTATTTCGTCCCAGGTGGTCCAAGGTATAACTCTTCAACAGCTTCAAACATATCTCCATCAAACACTACCTTTTTTTTTTTTTTTTTTTTTTTTTTTTTTAAATAAACTAGGTGTTCTGTGTTATTAGACAACACTATCATCCTAATTTGGTAAAACAAATCTAAGATTTTATTAACATTTTGTTAACAACATATTACATTTCATTTGCCGTAGCAGTTCAGATTTTTTTCAGGTGAGTTGATTTCACCTGCTTATAAGAGAAAAAAAAAAAAGTTTTTAATATACTTAACCTAACTTAACCTAATCATATAACGCATTAATCGTGGCAATAGAAGATTGTAACGATTTTTGCCTGAAATTATTGATTATTTTATTTGACATTTGTTCCAATGTTTCAACATTGGATATCCTATGTAACTCATTGGTACTATACCAGGGAGGAAGCCTAAGAATCATTTTCAAAATTTTATTTTGAATTCTCTGCAGAGCTTTCTTCCTGGTATTACAACAGCTAGTCCATATTGGTACAGCATACAACATGGCTGGCCTGAAAATTTGTTTGAATATCAAAAGCTTGTTCTTAAGACAAAGTTTTGATTTTCTATTAATAAGGGGATAGAGACATTTTACATATTTGTTACATTTGGCTTGAATGCCCTCAATGTGATTTTTGAAAGTTAAATTCTTATCTAGCATGAGTCCTAGATACTTAACTTCATCTGACCAATTTATTGGAACCCCTCTCATCGTGACAACATGTCTACTTGAAGGTTTCAAATAAAGAGCTTTTGGTTTATGTGGGAATATTATTAGTTGAGTTTTGGAAGCATTAGGAGAAATCTTCCATTTTTGCAAGTATGAAGAAAAAATATCCAAACTTTTTTGCAATCGACTACAGATGACACGCAGGCTTCGTCCTTTGGCGGAGAGGCCTGTGTCATCCGCAAACAAAGATTTTTGACATCCCTGAGGTAACTCAGGTAAGTCAGATGTGAAAATATTGTATAATATTGGTCCCAAGATGCTGCCTTGGGGAACACCAGCTCTTACAGGAAGTCTTTCAGATCTGGAGTTCTGATAATTAACCTGAAGTGTACGATTTGACAGATAACTTTGAATTATTCTAACAATGTATGTTGGAAAATTAAAATTTTTCAATTTTACAATCAAACCTTCATGCCAAACACTGTCGAATGCTTTTTCTATGTCTAGAAGAGCAAGACCAGTAGAGTAGCCTTCAGATTTGTTGGAACGGATCAAATTTGTTACACGTAAAAGTTGATGAGTGGTCGAATGTCCATGGCGGAATCCGAACTGTTCATTGGCAAAAATTGAATTTTCGTTGATGTGGGCCATCATTCTGTTCAAAATAACCTTTTCAAAAAGTTTACTGATGGAGGAAAGCAAACTGATTGGACGATAGCTAGAAGCTTCTGCAGGATTTTTGTCTGGTTTTAAAATTGGAACAACCTTAGCATTTTTCCATTTGTCAGGAAAATATGCTAATTGAAAACATTTGTTAAATATATCAACTAAAAATGATAAGCTACTTTCTGGAAGTTTCTTGATGAGGATGTAGAAAATTCCATCATCGCCAGGAGCTTTCATATTTTTGAATTTTTTAATAATAGTTCTCACTTCTTCCAAATCAGTCTCCCAGGCATTTTCGAAAACGTTCTCTTGATTGAGAATATTTTCGAACTCCTGAGTAACTTCATTTTCAATTGGACTAGTAAGTCCTAAATTAAAATTGTGAGCACTTTCAAACTGCATAGCAAGTTTTTGAGCTTTTTCGCAATTAGTTAGTAATAATTTGTTTTCCTCTTTCAATGCCGGTATAGGCTTCTGAGGTTTTTTCAAGATTTTAGATAATTTCCAAAAGGGCTTAGAGCCGGGGTCCAATTGAGAAATTTTATTTTCAAAATTTTTGTTTCTTAAATCTGCAAAACGTTTCTTGATTTCTTTCTGCAAATCCTGCCATATAATTTTCATAGCAGGATCACGAGTGCGTTGAAATTGCCTTCTCCTCACGTTTTTAAGACGGATCAAGAGTTTAAGATCATCGTCTATAATCACGGATTCAAATTTTACTTCACATTTTGGAATTGCAATGTTCCTGGCTTCAACAATGGAATTTGTTAAAGTTTCAAGAGCATTGTCAATATCAATTTTAGTTTCTAAAGAAATGTTAACATCAAGATTAGAGTCAACATACGTTTCATATATATTCCAGTCGGCTCGTAAATAATTGAAAGTAGAGCTGATAGGATTGAGAATCGCTTCATGCGATATTTGAAATGTAACAGGGACATGATCAGAATCAAAATCAGCATGAGTAACTAATTGGCTACAAAGATGACTAGAGTCGGTTAAGACCAAGTCAATCGTAGATGGATTTCTAGAAGAGGAAAAACATGTAGGGCTATCAGGGTATTGAATTGAGAAATATCCTGAAGAGCACTCATCAAATAAAATTCTGCCGTTGGAATTACTTTGAGAATTATTCCATGACCGATGTTTGGCATTAAAGTCACCAATGACAAAAAATTTTGACTTATTGCGAGTCAATTTTCGCAAGTCAGTTTGAAGCCAATTAACTTGCTGTCCAGAGCATTGAAAAGGCAAATAGGCAGCTATGAAAGTATATTTACCAAACTGTGTTTCAACAGAAACACCTAAAGTTTCAAAAAACTTTAGTTTCAAATGACGAAAACAGTTGATGTTTTATACGCCTATGAATGATGATTGCAACTCCCCCACATGCCCCATCAAGTCGATCATTACGATAAACAAAAAAGTTAGGATCTTTTTTAAATTTGGATCCAGGTTTTAAATGAGTTTCGGTAATAACTGCTATATGCACTTTATTAGCTGTAAGAAAATTAAACAGCTCGTCCTCTTTACCATTCAGAGAACGAGCATTCCAATTTAAAATATTTAAATTATTATTTGGATCCATTAGAAAAACGTAATCCAATAACAATTTTATTTGTAAATTTTACACCTACTTGGACTGCTTCAGTCATAGTGGTGGCTTTGAACATTGCATCAATCATTAGATTCAATTGTTCAGTTAGAAAATTAAAATCAGAGGCAGACATATCATCTGATGATTTCCCATTGGAATTTTCGGTAGACGAAGAAGCGGGGTAGGAGTTACCTGTGGCGGTAGGGTTTTTTCCATTTGATTTGAAACAAGTAGAATGGGTACTCATGGAACGAACAGGGGAAGAGTTCAAATTACCTGCTACGATATCGGCAAAGGATTTACCGTGGGTAGATACATTCGAAATTGAAAGATTCGAACGGCTACCCGACGGATTAAAATTTGTTTGTGAATGAGCATGATTATGATCTTCCTGGTGGGTATGATTCCTAATCAAGCGATCGTTAACTGAAAAATGAGCATTGTTCGATACTCTACCAGGCAAATTCCGGAAACGACCGTTATCGTAACGGATATTATCCTTCATCTGCTTGGCACGAGCCTCAACGACTCTTTTGCGTGAAATGCATTCCCAAAAGTTAGCTTTGTGAGGGCCCTTGCAATTGGCGCATTGAAATTTTCTGGTATCTTCTTTCACAGGACAGTCGTCCTTAGCGTGAGAAGAACCTCCGCAAATCATGCATTTAGCATCCATGCGACAATTTTTTGTACCATGACCCCACTTTTGGCACCGACGGCACTGAGTGGGGTTCTGGTAATTTCCTCCAGGTTTCTGGAAATGTTCCCACGTCACACGGACATCGAACATAAGTTTAGCTTTTTCTAAAGCTTTAATATTATTTAGTTCTTTTTTGTTAAAGTGAACTAAATAATATTCTTGAGAAAGCCCTTTCCGAACAATGCCAGATTGGGTTCTCTTTTTCATAATGATTACTTGGACTGGTGAAAATCCAAGTAAATCATTTATTCCATTTTTGATCTCTTCAGGTGACTTATAGTCACTTGAGAGACCTTTCAAGACGACTTTGAACAAACGTTCAGTTTTGTCGTCATAAGTAAAAAATTTGTGCTTCTTCTCTTCAAGATATCTGAGAAGAAGTTCGCGATCTTTAAGAGTTTCCGGCAAAACGCGACAGTCTCCTTTCTTTGCGATTTGGAAGGAAACCTTGATTCCCCTAATGGAGTTCAAGATCTCCTGCCTAAATCCCCCAAATTCGGAACAACTGACCACGATAGGCGGCACTCTTTGCTTCCTCACTTGAATCAAAGAGCCTGGGCTAGAGGCTGCTTCGATTTGGTGTTCGGAAAATTTGTCTAGAGCATCGAACTGATTGCTCATTTCAATACAATTATTCATTTCACCCTTGGAAGAAACTTCGCATTCCGGGGAAGCGTCCTTTCTTCCATTCTTGCCACGTGTAGTGACAGTTTTAAAACCCACTTTTTTGGAAGGAAGTAGTGAATTCAGAGATTCACCCTTCCTTTTGTTAGTTGTTGATACCATGTTTAGTTAATAAACGAGAAAGACGTGACCTTCGAGAGGTTTTTTCCCTAGACGGTGTCCAAGAAGGATTACCACCGCTAGCTTTCGCCAACGGGTCCAACGAAAAATCGAAGGCACGGGTCCAAACAAGGATCGTAAAGGGATCAATAGTAGAAAAAATAGTACTGAAAAGTACTGTTTAAGTAGCACTGAAAAGTACCGTTTTTAATTTTAGCACTGAAAAGTACTGTTTGTGTAGCACTGAAAAGTACTGTTTTATTGCTTTAGGTAGTTTTTAAGAAAACTTCCAAGAGCAGAGAGAATTCGTGTACGCACAGCACGAAGGTACGATGCGCACTGATCAAACACTACCTCATCAATAACACCACTAAGCCTACCCCTATCTCTACCTGCAATAATTTACTTTGTTTTGGTAGAATTAATGTTCAGGCTTATCCTCGCTGTCTCCTTCTTTAGAAGCACTATGGCCTCCTTCACTGTCTTTGCGATTTCGTCCGCAAAGTCAATTCATTGATTGCTCATGAGCATATGCGACTGTGTGTAAATTCGAAAGTGCATCTCCTTGCTTTAATCCGTCTAACGTCACGAACGAGGTTGGCACATCAATTGCAATCAGAACGCTTGGTTTCGAACCATCAAGCGTTGCACGTATCAACCTAATTAGTTTCGCCGGAAAATCATGTTCACACATTATCTGCCACAGCTTTTTCCTTTTCACAGAATCGTTTGCTGCCGTGAAATCAATAAACAGATGGTGGGTCTGCAAGTTATACTCCCGGAATATATCTTATATTATTCGCAACATATGGTCCGTTGTCAAGCTGGTATTCACGATGAACGATTCCTCGAGCGGGTTAAGGTGAAGATGAATCGAAGCCTAACGTCAAACTTTCAATAGCACAAATCTGGAGAACCAAACATCTGTTTAAGCTGAAAACTCAATAGATTAGTCACCTGCTGGTGCTGACCAATCGATAAAATATTCGACTCAAACGGATGTTCGGTTCTCCAGATTTGTGCAATTGAAAATTTGAGGTTTGGCTTCGATTCATCTTCAACTAAAGCCTGTTAAATAAGAAGTGTGACAGTATCTTGTACGCCGGATTCAACCGGGTAATTGGCGCACTCCAGTATGTGTGGCGTATTGGGCGTAAAGCTGTTCACTAGAGTGATGCAAATTTTGAAATTTTAGCTCCCCTATGCTTAAACGATTTTAATCATCCTAAAAATCATCTTCCTAAAGTTTGAAGTGATTCGGAGGAAATTTGACTGTGCATACGCCATTTGAAGTTTATATGGAGATTACTATGGAAAACGCCAATTTTTTGTGTTCAGCCTTCTATCTCTTCGTCATAATATTTTACGGAAAAGTGAACACACTCATCTCATGTGAAAACTTCCCAGCTACAACTTTGCCGAAGACCGCTTTTTGATTGGACGTCAGGATAAATAGTTATTCATCATCATAAAGTTGGTTTGCATGTAGCATGCTTCACCAACTGTTCGGCAGGCAACAGTGGTGCTCCTGGCAGGAAGAATAGATCAAAGTAATCCAGGCTACTATGTTCTACAGCAAAAAAAACAGTGTTGCTATTGAAGTAATTGAATGATCATATCAGCATGATATAGACTTTGTTATCAATAATAACAAATTATCCTTACGTCTCATCAAAATGTGGTCTTCAGCAAAGTTGTAGCTGGGAAGTTTTCACATGAGATGAGTGTGTTCACTTTTCCATAAAATATTATGACGAAGAGATAGAGGGCTGAACACAAAAGATTGGCGTTTTCCATAGTAATCTTCATATAAACTTTAAATGGCATGTGCACAGTCAAATTTCTTCCGAATCATTTCAAATTTTGGGAGGATCATTTTCATCATAATTGACATCGTTTAAGCATAGGGGAGCAAAAACTTCAACATTTGCATCAGTCTACTGTTCACTTCCACGCCTGAGAAGTTTAACCGGAATATCTTCCTTTACAGGAGTCTACCAAAAGTGTCGAACGAACACTGAAGAAGTCTGTAGGTCGCAGACGAAATAGGCCTATCTGTCAAGATAAGCAACATATTTGAATTGAAAGGTATTTTCCCGCCTTACTAGTGATTTCTAGTATTATTTTTTTTTTTTTTGCAAAAGTGAAGTGAAGTGTTAAAGTTCAATTAGTACTTTTTTTCTAAACATACTCTAATAATCCCTTCCATAAATTAAAAAAAAGTGTAGTTCTCACAATTGTTTTTAATACGAGTTGTAGAAAAAATCATCTGAAATAAATGAACAACAAACAAGCTGACTACTGATTCTGGATGCAATACATCATATGACGTCGATAAACCACAGATTTAGTTTTTTAGTACAACCTTAGGGCAACTTCACCAGTGGTCTATTTTCTGGTCCAAATTTATACAAAAACTGAACCAGTCAAAATTAATTAAAACGGTTAAAGTTGACTAGACCGCACGCGTATGCACTGATTGTTGTATTTCAAATGTGATCAACAAAAACAAATAAATAGTGGATTGAAACAGATAAATTCTAATGTTTATTGGCTGAAGTAATCCCTGAAGCAACTTTGGAGGGTTTCTCGGAGAAACTTTGCAGTATTTCCTGGAAAAAGTCTGAAGGAATGATAAAAGAAACTCATGAGGAAGTCCTGGAGAATTCCTGGAGGAGCTATGAAGAAATATCTGGAGGAACCATGAAAAATAGATGGAATTACCGGTGGAGATCCGAAGGAATTCCCGGAGGATCTCTGTATGGGATGTGGCCGTTGGTCGAACCGAAAGCAATAAAACAACTTGATTGCAAAACGGTCGAATTTTTTACACGGCAAACAAAATTAACAAGGCAGGCTCTTTACTAGTTTAAATATTGCTGTTTGCGTTTGGCGTGCAAACCTTGGCTAACTGCGCTTCAAATGCGGTAACACAAAGCAATCAAAGGATACTTAGCCACCATGATCCATATCACCACCTACCTCGCAAAGAAAATCAAACTCTGACTTCGCATTCTTTGCGAAAAATTCCCTTGGCATAACGTATCATCGTACCTGCCACACGTTATACGAATGCGAAAATGGAAACTTTGGCATAGAAAGCTCTCAGTTAATAACTGTGGAAGTGCTCATAAGAACACTAAGCTGAGAAGCAGCCTCTGTCCCAGGGGGACGTCAATGCCATTCCTATCGTATCATGTACCGTCCGGACCACTAAATTAATTTTTCACAAATTTGTTCGAGTTGGATAAGAATGACGTCGTCAAGGAGCTGTCAGATTTCGGAATAAATAACCTTCTTAAACGAAAACCGTGAATTTATTACTCTTCTGAATTACATATGAAAAATCATGGCATGCCAGGGTTTTCAGTCGCATCAACTCCAACACTCTGAAGAAATTCCTAGAGAATATCTAAAAACTCCGGAGGAACTCCGTAGGATTTGATGGAGGAAGTCTGGAGGAACTCCGGAGAAATTTTTGGAGGAACTCTGAAAAATCTTGAAAGAATGCCCGCGGCAACTCTGAAGGAATTCCCGGAGGAACTCTGAAGGAATTTCTGGAGGATCTCATCAAAAAAAATCCTTGAGGAGTTCCAGATGCATTGCTGGAGGAAATCCGGAAATTTTTTGAAGGAACTCCGGAAGAACTGCTGGGAAACTGCAGAGGAATTCATGGGTTATATTCGAAAAAAAATCCTAGAGGAACTCTGGATGAATTCCTGAAAGAACTACGGAAAAATCCAAAACGAATTATGAAGGACATCCAAAAAACCCCACTGGAGCTGTTTGGAGGAAATGCTTGATAAAATCCAGAAGAACTACGGAAAGAACTTTAGAGGAATTTCTGAAGGAAACCCAAAAACAATTCCTGCAGGACCTTCGGTCGCGTTTCTGTAGAAATTCAGGGTTATTGCTTGAGAAACTCAGAAAAAAAATCCTGGAGAAACTTTGGAGGAATTTCAAAGGAATGCCCAATGGAACTCTGTAGAAATTTTCCAGCAATTACTGGATGAAATCCAGAGGAATTTTTGGAAGAATTCACGGTGGAAGTCCGGAGAAAGTTGCGAGGAATTATTGGAGGAATCCCGGAAGAATTTCTGGAAGAAATTTATTTAGAATGTTTCTGAAAGGAAATCCGGACGAATCACACGAGAAACTCGAGAAATTTCCTGAGGAACTCTGGAGGAATTCCTGAAGGAAATCTAGGGTTTTTTTCGATATAACTTCAGAAAAGCTACTAGTGAAATTCGCAAGGATTTGAGAGGAATTATTAGAGGAATTCTGAAGAATTCTTGGAGAAATCTCAAACTCCAGGAGAAATTATGGAGATAATCCGAAGGAACGATGGAGCTCCAAAAGAATTCCTGGAGAAAATCTGAAGGAACTCCCGGAGGAAAATCGAAAAAAATCAATGAAGAACTTCCATAAGGAACTCTGAAGAAATGCTTTTAGGGTATCCAACATAATTCATGCAGGGACTCTGACGGAATTGCTAGAAGAACTAAGGAATAATTTTTAGGGAAACTCCGGAGAAATTTCTGAAGGAGCTATAAAGGACATCCCGGAGGAACTCCCTGAAGGAAATCGTGGAGGATCTCCAAAGAAATTTCTGGAGGAGCTCCGAGGAATTTGTGGAGGAAATCCGAGGACCTCTGAAAGAATTACTGGAGGATTCATGGATGAAATCCGAAGAAATTCCCGTTGGAACTCCGAGCGAATTCCCATAATCCTAGAGGAGTTCTAAAGAAAAAAAATGCCTAAAGGAAATCACTGGAGGAATTGCTTGCTTAAACTTGAGAAAAACTCCCGGATTTATTATTGAAGAAAATCCCCTGAGGATTCTGGATTTTCTGGAGAAAGTTCCTAAAGCCATCCCAGGAGGAAATCCCGGATGAATTCCTGGAGCGACTTGCGGAATCCTGGAAATTCCGGAGGAATTTCAGAAACAAATCTCAGGAGAAGTTCCTGGAAGAAATCATGCAGGAATTGTTGTAAGAAATCCCCAAAGAAATTTCTGGAAGAAATCCTCGGAGAGATTTCTGGAAGAAACCTCAGAGAGATTTCTTTAGAAATTCCTTGGGAAAATCTTAAGAGGAATTTCTGAAGTAAATCCTCGGTTGAATTCCTGAAGCGAATTCCCGGAGGAATTTTGGCAGCAAATCCCCGGAGAAATTCCTGGAGGTAATCCCTGGAAGTATGTAATTCTGGGCGAAATTATCGGAAGAAATGGTATTGGAAATCGCCATAGGATTTCTTCGAGCAAATCCCCTGGAGGAGTGCTTGGGGGATATCTTCGGAGGAGTCCTTGAAGTTCCCGGAAAAAATCCCCAGATTTATTGCTATTGGAAATCCCCTGAGGAATTCCTGGAGACAAATCCCGGAGAAGTTTTTGTGGATATCCCCGGAGACAACCTTAAAATTTCCGGGGAAATTCCTGGAGGAAACCTGGAGAATTTCCTAGTGCAAATCTCCAGATAAATTACTGAAAAAATCCCTGGAAGAATTTCTAGACAAAATCTTTAGAAGAATTTCTGAACGAAATCCGCGGAGGAATTGCTATTGGAAATACCATGAAAAATTCTTGGAAAAATTTCTCCGAAGAGTTCATAGGGAAAATCTCTGGAGGAATTCTTGGAGCAAGTCTCCAGAATAATTTCTGGAAGAAATCTCCGGAGCGATTTCTGGAGGAGTTTTTGAAAGAAACCCTGGAGCAATCCCTGAAGAAAATCATTGGTGGAAATTCTTTGAGGACTTCCTGGAGGACATCCCCGCAGGAATTTTGGGAAGAATTCCTGGAGGATACCGTTTTGTCTCAAATTCCGAACAGACTCATATTCCGAACACTCCGTTTTTGTATGGCGACTAGGTTGAAATATTTCGCTGAAATATGTCATGAAACTATCAGGAAATGGCAGTCAATTGCAAATCAATTTTAACATCTTCCAATATGTTTTATACCTCGGGAGTAGTGACGATTCTCTAGTTCGAGACCACTAGAACTAGCTCAGATAAATTTGTTTCGAAATTATTCATTTGAACTCAATTTATTCGTGCTGTTCGGAATTTGAATCAAGCTGTTCGGAATATGAGACAGAATGAATACAGTGTTCGGCATTTGAAACAAAATGTTGTTCCATACTTTTATGTAAAACCAATACTAAAGCTTAAATAAACATTTTTATAGGCACACTCAACAGCTAACAGTTAGGCTTCGCGAAGAAATTGCAATTTTCACAATTATCAGTTAATTTATGCTTATCAGATGCATTTGAAGTCACTGTTGATCTTAAGTGTTCGGAATATGAGCCAAAACGGTACTTGCGGAGATTTTCCTGGTGCAAACTGCTGGAAAAAATCTCCGGAAAAATTTTCTGAAAAAAAACCCGAAGAACTTTCTGAAGGAAATCATCGAAGGAATTTCTTAATGTTTTTTTTTTGACGAAATTCCCAGAGGAATGCCTCGACGAAATCCTCGGAGGAATTTCTATCCCCGTTGGAGGTCGAGAGGGATATTCTATCCTTATATCCTTGAAAATCCTCGAGGAGCTCCTAGGGTAAATTCCCGGAGGAATTTCTGCAGGTAATTCCCAGAAGAATTCCTGGACGAAATCCCCGAAGGATATCATACTGCAAATCTCCAGAGAATTTCCTATAGAAATCCTCGGATAAATTCTCTGAATAAATCCCCGAAACAATTTGTAAAGAAAATATCTGGAGGAATTTCATAAAGAAATCCCCAGAGGAATTCCTGGACAAAATTCCCGGATGAAATGCTACCGGAATGCCTCTGAGAAACTCCTGGAGATAATCCCCGAAGAATTTCCTGTTTAAAAAAAGCTTCGGAGGAATTTCTGGAGAAAATTTCCGGAGGAGTTCATAGAAGAAATCCCCGGATAAAATTCTCACAGGAATTGCTGAAGAGAAACCCAGGAGGAGTTCTTGGGGGATATCCCTGGAGGAGTCCTTGAAATACGCAGACATTTCTTGTGCAAATCCCTAGCGAATTTCTTGGAGAAAATCCTCGGATAATTTTTTTGAAAAAATCCCCAATGGAATTTCTAGAGGAAATGCCTGGAGGAATTTCATGATGAGTTCTCCAGAGAAATTCCTGGACGAAATCCACGGAGGAATTCTTTAAATTCCTCGCAGGAAATCTCCGAAGGAATTCCTGGAGGAAATCCTTAAAGGATTTTCTGAAGAAAATGCTCGGAAGAATTTCTGGAAGAAATCAACGACAAAATTTCTAAAGGAAATACCTGAAGAGATTCCTGTAGAAAATCCCCGGATGAATTCCTGAAAAAAGTCCCCGGAGGAAATCCAAGGGGGAATTGCTGGTGGGAATCCATGGAGTAGTTCCTGGTGAAAATGTTGTTGGACACATCGGAGCAACTCGGTTGACTGCTTTCCTTCTTAAAGCATTCAACTAGACTATCAAGCTATTTCAGGGACAAAAATCCGAACTGATAAAAAAAACATATGTTAAACCACATTTGGAACAACTCAAATGGTGGTCCAAATCCGATGACCAGCCTCTTTTTTTTTTTTTTTTTTTTTTAAGTCACTCCGTGCTCGTGGCCACTACTGTGCCGGAATCAATGTATCTGTATCTGCTATACCGATACAGATCTATTTTTAACTAATCTATATTTACATCTGCTTTCACTCTCTTTTACTCTTTTACTCTCACACCGAGCAGGTAGGAGAGAGCTCTGCTGTTCAGTCCAATCGATTTCCATAAGCCATAGTCCTTTGCTCTTGCGGTGGTTCATTTTGCCGTGTTCCTAAGTCGTTTGAGGCTAGCTGCCTACGAAGAGGGTCAGTTTGTCTCAGTCACCATCTGATACTGACGGAGGATGGATGTGCTCCCCCAAAGCACGGTCCTCCGTGCGGCGCTTTCTGGTGGCTGGACGGGTTTTTTTTGTGGAGGGGCTGGGAATTGAATCCATGACCTTCCGCTTATGAAGCGAAAGCGTAACCTCAAGGCTACGGACCCCCCATAAGCTCCATTTTTACCATGGTCCAAAAATTTGAACCATACCTGTGATTTGGACACCGGTGAAGTTGCCCTTAGTTGAGTTTTGATTAACATAAATGCGGACATGATCTGCTTATCACTTTGTTCTCAAAATAAGGAGAAAATTCATAATCGGATCACTCGATTGTCGATGTAAACTTCCCATAAAGGCAGCCATTCACCATACATGGCAATCATACAATTTGAGACAAATCGGTGACGGCTTTCACAAACGGCTGTAAAGTTATCAGCAATGTAATAATTAAACCATTATACGTTCAGTTTTTGATACCACATTCAAACCAACGAAAACTGTTCGTCTGTAATTCCTACATGAATTCAGCTCCATTGTATCCTGCTTATTAATTCATACATATATTGTTTTAGCAATTTTTAGCCGCATATTTCTCACATTTTGCCCGCTTCCCCCACGCCATCCACCCTCCGAATGGTTTTCAAGCTTAATTGAAAAGCTTTCCATTAATGTCCCGAGTACTCCGGTTGGAATTCAGAATTTTCATCCTCCCGGAATCCTCCTCGAAGCTCGCATATCGCAAGCAAACGGGATGGAAAATTTAATTCCGCATACCAAAAATGTACAACTGTGCACCGAATGTGAGCTCATGGATGGAAGCGTGTTTTAATATTTTATCGCCAGCAATATTTAGGAAGCAGCTTTCGAAACAATTGAACTTCGGCTGCCCCCGACTTCAAATTTGCCCTCGACTTCACCCATGCAGGACATGTTGGCTGCGACAATGGTTGTAGTTTAATTGGTTTTTGGCAAAGTAACATAATTCGTGTCGTATGTACGGTTGAGTCGGAGCATATGTGTGGGACCAAAACTACACGACGAAATTGACACCACGAGCATTCCTCTCCCAGCAGCATTCGGCGTTGATCTATTTTGGGATTTTTTTCATGAATGAAAAACTAAACCATTGACGATGCTATTTTCGGCCGGCCGTCAATGGTGGCGGCGGCATGTCTTTAATCGCGGCCGAACGACTTTGCAGACATGGGACCTGGTGAGATGCTTTTTCATATGTTCGTTTTCGTTTATGCTCGTAAACAGTAGTAAGAAGGTGCGTAACTTTAGCTGAGTACCGTAAAATGGGGGGAAGTTGATCACTTTTGAGCGATTCTGCTCTGTAACTTGTAGTAGAATGCGTGTATTGTCATCTAAATATTTTTAAAACCTGTACTGGTTGGATGTTTATCGAATTATACAAACGAAATTTTGACGAAATGTTCACGTAAAAACAAAAAAATATTTAGAAATCAAAAATTGGAGTTTTTGATTCCGGGGTGAAGTTGATCAATTATTGTGATAGGTTTCCTAAAATAAAGAAATATGCTGTTAACTAAATTTGGGGTCACTGAATATGAATCAAGTCTCAAAAATCTTATAACTTGATGAATTATCGATCAGTTTTAGATTTAAATGTTAAATTACAGAATACAGCACATTAAACGCCTAAAGGTATGCAATTTTCATTGAAATTAGGGACTCGCTCACAAAATATACATTTTTTTCTCGTAAAATATTTTTTTATCCACAATGCAAATTCAAAACTGGATTCACAGAACACATCTGAAATGTATGAAACAGTTTATTTAAACGGTGTCTTCATATAGCCTTGGCAATAATCGATTGTTTGAAGAAGAACCCTTCAACAGTTCATCAAACATTTCCTTAAAAATCAGTTTTTCCGTGGTATAATTATCTTGAATGTCAAATCGAATTTAGGAATATCAAGAGCAGCTGTCAGGTTATGCGACATAACAGAAATTGTGCTAATTGAAATCAAATTATAGCTCTATTGACAGTTTACACATGTGGGTATGTGAATGATCAACTACACCCCGAATTACGGTAATGTTTATTGACGGTCGATGGCGGTTGTTTATTTGTCTGCGTGTGAAGAACATTGAATACGGTGTGTATCTCTCTTAATCCCTACATTCTCCCTCATTTATTAGTAGAACTTAGGTTCTCTGATAACGCTGCATTTCTTATAACTCTTGGTCAGCATGCTATATCACGCTGCATCACTACACATCATCTGGAGAACAATGTCCGAGGTTGTTCATACTCTGCGTGCCCCATGGTTTAAGCAACTAATGGTTTATTTTACACCAATCTGACACGTTTGCCATTAGCCAATCAATGGGTCCATCTACTTTTAGTTGACCTCTAAGCTAAGCGTTGTCTCTTTCTAAGCGTTGTCTCTTTACACGCGTTGCGGACTCTTCTGGCAGCTCTTTAGTTGAAGCATTGAACATCTTTCTTGATGATGAGCAATCACAGCAGAGCTGTTCGACATCATCCTCTCAAGGGCCGCTGTAACCGTAGATGCCCTTCTTAAAGCATATTTAAAGTGGCTAGCAAAGCTGAGCTCAACTATGGAGATAGAGTGCGCTGCTGTCAACTCTACTTCCTCCTTCGATTCGTCATAGTCCACTAGGGTTATATCGTCGACGAAGTCAACAATCTTAACGCCCGTCGGTAGGGGCAGCCTCAGTACGTCATCGTACATCGCAATCCATAAAGTCGAGCCCAGGATTGAATCTTGAGATACTCCCGCAGAAATTCAAACGCTTTTCTGTCCCTCCTCTATGTCACACAGCAGAATCCTGCCTTCAAAATAGCATTCTAGAAGCTTACACAACTGCACCGGTACCTTGAGGCGGTGAAGTGCGTTTGCTATTGCTTCCCAGCTTTTGCGCTGTTGAACGCATTCTTTACATCCAGAGCGACAACCGTGCAGTAACGGATGCTGCTCTTTTTATGCTCGATTGCCACATTAGGTATCTAAACGAGCGACTGGATAGCGTCCAGAGTAGATTTACCTTTCCTATCCAAACCCGTTGTTGCCTAGGCCGGCCGCGCCTTTAGTTTACGGAAGTACTAGTCCGTTGAGGATCAACCTCTCCAAAAACTTGCCCGTCGTATCTAGTAGACAGATAGGTCTATACGCCGACGAGTCACCTGGTGGTTTTCCCGTCTTGGGTAGTAGCACCAATTTCTCTAGCTTCCATATAGCCGGGAAGATTCCTTGATCTATGCAGCGTTACATCGCGGTTCGGTCGGCTTTTAGGGTAATATTCGGGATACCATCGGGTCCCGGTGCCTTATTTGACGCGGATGATTTCTCGACTTGTGCCGGCTCTTTGTTCGTCACCCTCGTCACTTCTTCTCCTTCATCTGCTGCAAACGCCGCTAGAGGCCACGGGTTAGTCGCTGCTTGGGCACGTCAGGATTTAATCATCAATATTAATCTCCTTTTCCCGAGCAGCCTATATAGCCGCGTAGTGTCGGTAGCGGTTGTTTCAACTGGCTAAGAAACACTACGGACTGCCTGTCCGGTGGTGAAAGTCCGACTCACAGGTGACCCCTAATTTATGGTGTGATACGAACCGTGCCTAGGAATGAATGGTTAGGGGGGCCTAAATAAAACCTAATTGTCAACGGAGCCTGTTGTGACCAGGGCGCCCTCAGCAGTATTCTGCCCTTCCTGTGCTACACGGAGCAATGGCGCAGGTGACATTGTGTTTCTCCGAGATAATCGGCTGCTCTTCTTCACACAGTGTATTCTGTGCTCTTTCGCCTTTGACGACTTGAAATAGATACCGATCTGTTTTTTTTCGTTGCTGGTCTTTTTCGGGCTGAGATTGCAAAAAGCGTAACCCTGCCTAGTTTTGGTAGTGGCTACGGTTAGGTTAGCTCATATCAATCTTCAGCATAAAAGAACAGCAACGATCAATCTTTGCAGACTGATGCAAAATGGTACAGCTCAAGTGGCGCTAGATCAAGAATCCTACTTTCGTAGAGGGATCTTCTATCTAGGTAACCTTGTGGACCCTGTTTTTGCAACTTTCAGCAAACTTGAAATGGCAAAATCGCACTCCATGCCTCGCGCATGCGTGCTCGTTTATCAATCAATCGTTGCTACACTAATTTCTGAGTTAACTACCAGAGATGTATGCGCTGTCACAATCGATGTTTCTGTTGGCGACCTCAACAGGAAATACGTCTATTGTTCGGTATATTTACCACATGATGAACCATCCCCAACGGATGACTTCAAACGAGTTGTCGTACACTGCGTAACAAAAGGCCTTCCGCTGATTGTGGGCAGTGATGCCAATGCTCATCACATCATCTGGGGCAGCTCAAATATGAATTTGAGAGGCCCCAGTCTGATGGAATACTTAAGTAGTACAGATCTTGGATTACTTAACATAGGCAATCGCCCAGCCTTCATGGTATCTAATAGAGAAGAAGTGTTAGACATAACGCTCTGCTCGAATAGAATCAGTCACGAGTTGACGAATTGGCATGTATCAGATCATCGGTACATATTCTTTAAACATTCAAATGTAACTGCGAAGAATTTGCGTTTTAGGAATCCCCGGTCAACAAACTGGGAACTCTATATTGAATTGGTTGCGACCAAATTTCATGGACATGCTCCGTCCATTGAATATCCAAGTGATTTGGATGATGCCGTTGATACTACAACATCCTACATTTTGAAAGATTTTGAAGAAGCATGTCCTCTGTGGTCTGTGAAGATTACAAGAGGGACCCCAATGTTGGAATTCCGATCTGACCAGACTCAGGAAACAATGTAGAAGGAGTTGGAACAGACGCCGTTCAGCTGAATCAGAGTCGTTCAAGTCGGCTCGCGAGGCTTACAAGAAGGCTCTTCGTTCTGCTGAACGATCCGGCTGAAAAACCTTTGTACAAATTTGTCCAGTTTAAGTGAAGTCAGTCGGCAGTCCAAAATCCTTGCAAAATCTAATGATTTCAAAGTGAATGAAATTCGCTTACCTAATGGTGGCTTTAGAATGTTTATTCAATACACACTACCCCTGATGTGTGGACATAGCATCTACAGATGAACCGAATGTCTTTTCATGTAGTTACGAGTCTCTGGCCTCGGCTCACAGTATCGTAACTACTGAATCGATTCAATGGGCACTTAATAGTCTTGCTTCTTTCAAATCTCCAGGAGCAGATGGGATTTATCCTGTTCAGCTCCAAAAGGGATTTGAGTTAATCAAACATGTTTGGAAAAGCAACTTGTAAGCAGTTTTGCTACCGGGTACATTCCCAGATCCTGGCGTGATTTTACTGTAAAGTTTATCCCGAAAGGAGGAAGTGCGTCGTTTGAAGAAGCGAAGATTTTTAGACCAATCAGTCTGACCTGTTTTCTTCTGAAATGTCTGGAACGCATTATCGATCATCACATACGTGATGTTTATTTGGCAAACATGCCTCTTCATGTGAATCAACATGCTTACCAATTTGGAAAGTCTACTGTGACTCTTTTACACAAAGTTGTATAAGATATCGAGAAAGCATTCACTCAGAAGCAATCCTGCTTGGGTATTTTCTTGGATATTGAGGGTGCTTTTGATAACGTGTCTTTCGATGCCATATTGGAAGCCGCACTTGATTACCAATTGGAAGCCGTAATGATGACCAATTGGATTCATCAAATGCAAAAAAACCGACATCTCTTCTCGACATTGCGTCAAGCAGTGATTCGAAAATTGAGTGTTTGCGGATGCCCCCAAGGGGGAGTCTTATCATCACTTTTGTGGAATCTCGTAGCAGATACACTATTGAGGCAACTCAATAATTGCGGTTATCCAACTTATGGATTTTCCGAAGACTATCTAGCTTTGATGTGGTATGTGCATAAGCACCCTATTCGACCTGATTCAAAGTGCTCTTCAGGTAGTCGAGAGTTGGTGTTGCCAATATGGCCTTTCAGTTAACCCGAATAAAACATCTATTGTCCTTTTTACGGAAAGACGAAACCGCAATGGAATTCGACCTATACGTCTTTTTGCCACTGAGATGAATTTAACTGATCAGGTAAAGTATGTCGGAGTCGTTCTAGATTCCAACTTTCTTGGACACCTCACATTGATTTCAGAGTCAGAAAAGCTTGCATGGCCTTCGGTCAATGCCGGTTGTTTGACCAATATTGGCATATGGATGTCTTGTGTGGTGGCAAAAGGGCGAAGTGAGAACAATCCAATCAAAATTGGGCCATCTCCAAAGGATGTGCTTGATGGCGATGTCTGGTGCGTTCTCTACTACTCCCACAGCAGCGCTCGAGGCTCTTATCGACGATGTGCCACTACACATACATCTTAAACAAGAAGCACTTTCTTGCTGTTAATGCTTATAAGTACTGGATCTACTGGAGAAAAATTCAGTGCATCGTAGATCTACACACACTTCGTTGTTTCCACTTTTGGTGAATTGGGACAAAATTTCCTTGCTCCAAGTGATCTCACAATTGCTTGTCACTTTCCTTACAGGACATTTACCACACAATTCCCTTCACGGGAAGAGTGGACGTCTGGCTATTTGGAAAGAAGTATATCAAACAATATGGTATGTTACACAGATGGCTCCCTTCTTGAAGGTAGAGCTGGCGCAGGTGTATATTCTCGTAAGCTAAGGCTGAATCAGTTTTACTCATTTGGTAGAAACTGCACCGTTTTTCAGGCGGAAATATTTGCTCTTGTGTGTGGAGTGCAATCAGCACTTCAACACCGCGTAAAGTCATATATTTCTGTTCAGATAGTCAGGCTGCTATAAAAGCTCTCACTTCGGCCAACTCAAGGTCAAAGCTTGTTATCGCATGTCGAACTCAAATTGAGGAATTGAATTCAGTCAACTCTGCAAACCTTGTATGGGTACCTGGCCATTCTTCCATCGCTGGAAATGAATTGGCTGATGAGCTAGCTCGCGATGGAGCATCGCATGAATTCATTGGCCCTGAGCCAGCTATTCCGATTTCTAAGTGCTGGGTGAAACTTCAGAAAAAATTCTTGGGCGACAACTCAGCACAAGCAAAATTGGTGGACCAGATGGATGTCGAGGTTGGTCCAGCGATTGGAGGATGACTTCCGATTAACTGGCGCCCCGACGATCTAAAATTGGTTTGTGACGATCGATGCTACTCGGCCTAGTTCCTGACGGTGGAGCTAGCCTACTCCGACTACGCATTTCTCCATACTTCGTACTGGCTGGTTGAGTGCCGAGGTCGGTCCTGCGATTCCGGTGGAAGGACACTTCCAGTTCACAAACACCACGACGACCATTTGCCGGTGCTGTTTCGCGAATAACTCAGCCTACTCCGACTCGACTTTGTTCAGCCAAATGCTAGGGTCGGCTCTGCACTTCCGGTTGGAGGATGACTTCCGGTTTGTAGGCACCCCTGCGTTATGCCTCTGTTCGCCGCATTCCAAGTGCTTTCTCATGTTCTGCACGATGTTGTCCGGATTTGGAACGCTTGCGGACATCATCTTGCTACGTATATCCCGGAATCGAGGACAATCGATTATAACACGCTCAATGTGGAAATTCTGCGTGTCCGAATCTGTGCAGATATTTCCTGAAGCATCCATGGTCTGACAAGAACTGGGTCAAGAAGAAGTTAACTTTTCCATATTTTCTGATCGTCCACACCGACACGTTAGAAATCGGTCTGTGGGTCTACCCTTCTTTCTCCGAGTTATTCCACTCTTGGTGCCACTTGCCTTTTGAATCCAATCTGATGGTAGCATTGAATCCCTTTGCTGGTAGCATGCTATGTTCTCAGCCAGAGTGATACAATTGAGGATCATTCCGGCGATAATGGACGGATAAAAATCTGATCCCCAAAGCATGATTTACAAATCATGAAATTCATGAATTGGTTGGGTCATAATTTCAGGATAACAAATCATGGTTCCTGGAGTCATAATCATGATTCTCCATAAGCGTAACATCCAGCAGTGTGAAAACACTAAGCGGTGCACGTTGCTTCTGCTCATTCGTATCGATCACTCTGAATTATGAAGTGGTCGAGTGATAGGGTACGTGGCTATCAATCGGAAGGTTCTTGGCTCGAATCTCAGTGAATGCTATTTTTTATTTTTTATTTTTTTATTTTGTCGATCATAAACGGATGCGCGATTCAGCATTTTTGGCATTTGAATCATGATTCCGAGCAATCAGCTACAAAAATCTAACGCGTGTGTTGCGTTACGGCAATCTGACTCATGATATCATGAGTCCAAATCATGGTGTATTTTCATAAGACGAAAACACGCTGGAATCATGATATCATGAGTCATAATCTTGTTTTTGGATTCTGATTTTTACCCGTGTATATCAATGTGGTCGCCTAAAGAAGACTCGTACTGTTTTTTGGTCCTCCGATGTTGGACATGACCCTAGCTATAGTGTTAGCTGCTTTCGCTGCCCTTTCGCAGGCATAGTCTACGTGGCTGTTGAAGTTTAGCCTGTCGTCGACCATAACTCCAAGGTGCTTTAGAGAGTGCTTCGATGAAATTGCGTATCCTTCGACGTTGATCTCAAACTGCTAAACCGCCTTTCAGTTGCTGACCAGCACACCTCCATTTTATGATAATCCAACTGCAGCTTGACTCCAGTCATCCACGATTTCATGATGCCTAGCGATTCCACCTTCAGCATCTCCACCCCATCCGCAGTCTCGCCAGTAATCGCGAACGACATTATCTGCAAACACTACGATCTCAACTCCACGCGGCAGTTTCAATGCTAGTACTCCATCGTACTTCATATTTCACAGTGCAGGACTAAACATTTAAAAATCTGCGGAACTCTCGCTGATACTTTGGTTGACATCCATCCGTGGTTTGTGTCGTTAACCAGTACGCGGTTCTGAAAGTAGCTTTGCACAACTTTTTTTTAACAGATATTCAGGGACCCGCATTCTGTTTGGAGCTGCGGCGATAGCCTCTCAGCTGGCACTGTTGAACTCGTTCTTAACATCTATCGTTACCACTTCGCAGTATAGATTGCCTCTCATCTTCTTCTTGGACGCTTTCTCCGCGTACGCGATGACCGTCCGATTAGCATCCGCCGTCGAAGTCATTGTCCGGAATTCGAACTGCCTTTCGACAATCCGTAACGCTGTTACATTAGCGTTACCTGTGAAGGAAAACACTTTAGTCTGGCATGACTTAGTTTCTTGTTTGCCTTCTGCCTTGCCGAGTTGTACTTTAACCATTCCATAGCTTTTTTTTTTGTTCGTAACAAACTTGATGATGACATTGATTTGATGAATCATCTCCCCTAAGAACCGCTATCCATCTCTGCTGAAATAGATGCCTTTGTGATTCCATGGTTATCTATACAATCAGGGAGGCCACGCTACGGTTGACATAGTCCTTCATGGGGTACTATGTTCAGAGCCGCATCGGTGCTAGTCAGGTTATTGCATCTGAGCCAACCAGGCGACAGATTTGGAACGTACTTTAAGGCCTGTCACGGATCTACGGGACGTTCTTCAGGCCAGTTTCACCCAACCCTACTAAGTGAGTAGAATTTCGTCGCTGTCATCCTCAATACATATTATCCAATACATATACCGTTACTTCACCTTAGTCGTGCGCTGCCAGTATACATAATTGGGCGTTGGTACCAATGTGCTCGAAGCACTCATACTAGGAGTTCCATACCTTGTCCGTTTATGTCGCGACCAGTATGCCATAATCTTACTGGCATCAATCCTGGTGAGCCGATTGACTCTCTCCTGTTAGTTTGAGCTTGGGTGCAGTGGTACTTCAAGCGGCACCGGGCGCTTTGACGGAGTTTCCTTCTGATTTTTGTGGTTTTTATGAAGGTTCATCAGAGTCCACTTTAAACCCCACCACATACTGGGCAACTTCCCAACTCGCGGAGATCATGGGGGGAGGGGAGTTGGTCCATTATGCCCCTGGAAGTTTCGTCCCTGTTGCCCTGTAGGTCTTACCTTGTAACGCACCAAGTAAAGGTGACCTACCTGTGTTATGGAAAACCTTGGTGGCATCTGTGGTTGGGCATTTGAAGTTTCATCGTACAATCAACAGATGGCGATATTGTATGCTATTTTTTTTAAATGGCGCCTCTACCGTCAATCTAGTTACAGTAGAGTTGATTTTATCGTATTGTGCTTTCTATCTCTTATCGTTCTTTTTGGTTCACTGAAGACTTTATCACTTTTATAGTAAATGAATCAATCCGAGAAATTACATTCGGAAAAAAGTAGCACAACTCAATAAATCACAGATGTCCTAGGGAAGGAGTTGCATAAAAAAATCTTTTACCAGCGGGATTTTAATCCACCTTCTTTATGATTTGAGCAGATTTTCATCTGTCGCTACGGCTATTCAGCGTTCAATTCATGACTAAGGGTACAAAATGGTGAGCTCGTTTTATATTACTTATGTAAAACAAAAATCAAAATTTAATAGAATATTTGCTAACATTCTCTAAGGTTTGAATGATTGCGCATTCACTTCCTCAATTAACAATGTTATGATCCATCCACATATTCCAAAAAATCATCAAAACCTTATGTAATAAATTAGTAAACTGCTTCTTTAAGCGACTGTCGCACATCACTTTCTATCAGTTCAGCTAAATCGTAGCACCAAATAGGCACATGAGAAATCGAAGATTGATTCTGCGATTCATCCGTTCGATTGTAGCTGGAGACGTATATATCCCGCTAAAAATAGAACCAAGATAGATACGCGACAAACTCACAGATCGAATGAGGGTGGCGCTGTGTACTGAACGAGAAGCTCATCAATCCTCTACCATTTCGGCTAGATACGGTTTTCCAATATTGGAGTGTCTCGAAGAGCCGACGGGAACCAAGTGTTGATGGCCCGAATGATTGATGATTGCATCGCGAAAATTGGATCGCTAAAGCAGCACTAGTGACAGGGAAAATGCTGTTTGAAGTGCTTGACGAGTGCGGCTGGGAGGTGTAATTTGTAGTATAAAATGGCACTTTGTCAGAGGGTTACTTGGGGGAAAAACTGGCAGTGGCGTCTGGTTTATTTCTGGGGCCCTCTGATGACGACGCTTATGGGTATCAGATGAATTGCTCGAAAATGATTCCAATATTAATTGCACCATATCTGTTCACTTCATTTACTGGTGTGTATTGATGGAAATATGATGCAGAAGATGGAATTTCATCATTAACGAACGGGAGAAGCGAAGTTGTGGAAATTGGATCGTGATAAATAATGCTCGTTGAAGAAAGTTTTTCCCAAGATGATAAAGTTGTCAACTGAAGCACAATCGTTGATGCTACTGTCTGTCGTCGATGTTTCTCAGGAAAAATATTCATTTTACTATAACTTTTCCAGTATTATTTTTTCTTTCGAATTGGATCTGGAACCATCCGTTGCAAAACGATAGAAGACCTGTATCTCACCCAAATGTCTGGAAGGTAAATTTCCATCCTTTGTCTCTCTGGCCACTTCCCACAACCGGTGAAGAGCAGATACTTACCGAACAGTACCAACCTTCAGTGCAATGACTTTCTTTCACGCTGCACTGCCCTGAGCTTACACCTACTTTATTCGTCCAGAAACGACGTCGACGATGAAGACCATGACAACGGTGATGCCCGTGCGAAATTGCACCACTGCCGTCGTCGTCTTCAGCGTTCAGGTGGGTAGGGTGGAGTAGTTCAAAATGCACTCATGGGGCTCAGTCTACGTTTTAATGAAACTAATAATGTTTACAGTAGTAACTAACCATACACAACGGGTTATTATGATATTATTCCTAGATCCCTTATCTTTTGCATCGAAGAAGTTGATAGCTTTTGGTGAATCAATATCAAACACAGAATAACAAATATTTTCTAAAACTGCTTCATCTTGCTCTATATGTTGTGATTTAAAAATTATAATCATCCATATATAAAATAAATTATCATCATTTCAGCCCAGACAATCAGTATATTCGTACCGTTTTCATTTATATTACGGACATTCAAGAACTCAGTGAAGTACAACTCACCAAAAAGCATATAAAACAAATAATTATGTATGATTCCTGCACATTATCAAGCCTTTAGAACACTTAACTTTCGAATGATTTTGATTCTGCTACATGAATAATTTAAAATAGACAGAAATGTGTAGACCTTTCATTATTCTTATTCTTATTCAGAATTCTGGACAGCTCAAGCAAATCGTAAATCGAAAAGTCAAATAAGCAATTGAAGTCGTAGAGACATATAAGGCAGTTGGACATTATAAATTTTCATAGATAGTTATGAGAAATGCTTATTAAAATTAAACTTCTTTATATACTTGGTACAACTCATAATTCATGCAATGCCGCCAGATGCCATTTTCTTGTTTATCGCCCAGTATTCTTCGCAGCACCTAACGCTCAAAAACTCCAAACGCTTTAAGGTCGACCTCTTTTAACATTCAGGTTTCATGCCCGTATAGAGCAACCGGAAGGATTACTGTCTAATATAGCGCGAATTTTGTTTTCGTCTGCTGACTACGGGACTTAAGCTGGTTACGGAGCCCATAAAAAATCCTATTCGCAACTGCAAGACGCCTTTTCACCTCGCGGATAACATCATTATCGTACGTCACTAAAATACCAAGATACACACATTCTTCCTCTACTTCAAATTTTTCACCACCCAGCCCTTCTTCGCTACCAACGTCACGATTGGAATCACCCTGTCTACGGGCGACCATGTATTTTGTTTACCTGGGGTTGACGGTAAGTCCAATCCTCTCTGTCACGAATGCCTCTTCTACTGCTCAGCGATCAATTCCGATTATATTAATATCGTCCGCAAAACTCAGGAGCATATGCGACCGGGTAACGATAGACCGATTTTTTTTGCACGCCCGCTCTCCTAATAGCTCCTTCGTGAGCAATGTTGAACAAAAGGCTCGAAAGCGCATCTCCTTGCTTCAATCCATCTAAGGTTACGAAGGAGGTCAAAATCTCATTCACAACCCGCACACTTGATTTCGATCCCTCTAACGTTGCGCGAATCAGTTTCGTCGGAAAACCGTGTTCTATCATTGTCTGCCAAAACTCATTTATATATACTGAATCGTAAGCCGCCTTGAAATCAATGAACAGATGGCGAGACTGCAAGTTGTGTTCCCGGGAATTATCAAGGATTTGTCGCAGGGTAAACATTTGATCCGTCGTTGATCGGTAACCAGCTTGGTATTCGCCGAGGAAGAACTCCTCCAGCTGTCTCAATCTGTAGAACAGAACACGCGACATTATTTTATACGCCGAATTGAGGAGCGTTATTCCTCGGTTATTGGTGCAGTCTGTGTCTCTTACTATATAGAGGGCAAATGAGGCCCTCCAGCCAGCTAGCAGGCAATTCTCATTCCTCCCATATCCTGAACAGAGTACGGTGCAGTATTTCGTACAGCCGCTCATTACCGTGGTTGAAAAGTTCGGCCAAAAGCTTTTCTTTTCCAGCAGCCTTACATTTCTTAAACTCCTTGATCGCTCTTCTAACCTCATTTAGTGTCGGGGGCTCCACATCTTGTCCATCGTTGCTGATGGTTAATTTGTTCTCAGACGCGCTCGTGTTCTCTCCATTCAACATTTGCTCAAAGTGCTCTTCCCAGTAATCACACGATCGTATAGAATACGATATAAGAGTACACATGTTGAGGCGATATATGTACATTTTGCGTGCAGCCTTATGGTACATGCACGTATATCGCCTCCACTTTTGTACTCTTATGCGCCGTCGTATACGAGTTTGTGTTTACTGGGTACTTGACAGCTGCCACGATTTTGTCTGTCAGCAAGTTACCTTCGCGGTCATTGCACATGACGGGAGACGGCGCTGTTTTTCTCCGTACGCCATTGACAGTTTCGTTAAATCTCCGCATATCATTCTGTTCTATGTTGTTTTGCGCCTCAGTAATGATATCTTCTTGTACCGCTCTCTATTCTGCCGGTTACCTGACACTAATCCAGCATTCTGGCAACATTCTTCTCATCCGTCACATTCTGGCACTCCTCACCAAACCAACCATTTCTGGGTCGTCTCTGAGCAGTGCCTATCACCTCTCGCGCTGCTGTGCTCATCGCACCGTGGATAGACTCCCACAGATTGTTGAGGTTGTCGCCTACGATGTATCCTCTTATCCGCTCATCAAGCTTCCGGCGGTACTTGTCTGCTACACCTTCTGTTGATGAGCGCTGGATATTGAAATGCAACACACTTAGATTAAATTACTGGGGTCGGTAAAATTTTACTGGGTTTTGGAACTACCGAAAAAGTCAGTAAAATGAAAACTGTCGCCACGCGTAATTGAAAAGCAAATTTCACCATGTTTAATTTTTATCGATATATGATATAAAAAGAAAGCTCTCTGCAAAATGTCAGTGAAAAATCTCTGTTTTTGATTTTTGACATTTTATTTTAGTTTACTGACTTTTGGGTAGTTCCAAAACCCAATTATTTTTACCGAACAGATAGAGTGTGAACGGTCGCTGTGTTCTTATGGTCACCACCGGTAGACAACCGTGCACAAATTTTACTGACAACAAGATAGTGATCTGAGTCGAGGTTTGGATCTCTGAAGATCCTCACATCGATGACATCCGAGAAATGCCGGTCGTCCACCAAAAACGTTGTCTATTTGGTTGCAGAGCTCGGTATTTGGGTGCATCCAGATGTGCTTTCGGATGTCTTTGCGTGCAAAGTTGGTGCTGCTGATAGCCATCCCTCTAGCTGCAACCAAAGTTAATAGTCTTAGGCCGTTAGGTGGCGGGGTGAAGGCTCTCCGTACCAATTATTGAACGGAAAAAACCCTCTCTTCCGACTTGAGCGTTGGCATCCCGTGGGTCTTGTCGAGACAATCATAAAACGCATTCTTTGTGTCGTCGGGTTTATCGTTTGTCGGCGCATAGATGTTGATCAGACTGTAATTGAAGAATTTGTCCCGTGTCCTCAATACGCAGATTTGTTCAATAATCGGTTTCCAATTTATAACTTGCTTCATCTGTTTCCCGATCACTAAGAATCCGACACCATGCTCTGCCTTATCGCTGCCACTATGGTAGGTTGTATTGAAAAGCTGTGTTGGCGACCGAATCCACCGCCCTGAATTCACGTTCTCTAGATCTAGAACATCTTACTTCCTGAATGGCAGCCACGCTCACTCCAACCTTCTGCAATTCTCGAGCCAAAAGGGTCACTCGTCCGGGTTCATTACGTCCGGACATTTTAGCTACCGAGTTTCCAATCACAATCCAATGCCGAAAATATCGTTCGTCATTTCTCTTTTCTACATTTTTCGTGGTAGGTAAGAAGTTCGAAATGCTACCTTATCAGGGTCGCGATACTTATGTCACGATGGTGGGGCTGCCTCCTTAGGTGTAGTTGCCGTGATACAGAATTTCATACTCAGCGCACCTCCTCACTTTAGCTGATGTCAGAAGGACAACAGTGCCCAGGCTGCACTACCAGCTAAGTACGCAACCCTTAGCTTGAGGTAGGAACTTGTGAGGACCAGAGCTATGTTGGACGCTTCTTCCTGGTTGTCGGCTCACAATTTCAAGGCCGGCCGTTTGGCCTTAAGTGTTCGGAATATGAGTCAAAACGGTACACTGTCTCTAACTGATATGCTCTTAAAAGGGCCAGATATGATCACATCTCTATTCGCTATCTCAAGCTGAGGCTTAGACAGAGTACAATCGCGATTTGTGGGGACATTCGTAAAATAATCCATCAAATCCGGATTCATTCTGGGACAAGTGGTGCTCACGGAACAGAAATCCCAGAATTTTTTGTTCCGTGAGCACCAAGTTGAGCTCCCGCAAATCTACGCAATTGACGTAGCAACGTTCGGAGCGCTTGGTGGTTTCGAAATCCTAAATTTTTCGTCGAATTCATCGGAAGTTCTTCGACGTCTGGGTGAAGCAGAGAGTACGTTGAAGTCTCTGGACCTGTATAGCTCGGAATATGTCGAAAGAGTTTTTGGTATGGCTTTGAAACCTGCCGAAGATGTCTTCACCTTTGATATGACAGCAAAAATGACCTGAAAGATTTTCTGGAACAGAAGGATGTACCAACCAAGCGTCAAGCTTTACGACTAGTGAGTGTTGTTCCCTGTGGATGAGAAAATGTTAATGCAGCAAATCTGGAGAACCGGAACAATATGATGGAGTTATTCGGCATGTGGAGAGATTGGATTCAGTTACTGAAGCGGTTGACAGAAGTCGAAGTTCCACGATGTCTTGTTGGGGGCAACTAGCAGTAAGGAACTCGCCACTATCCAGTTACACGTCAGCGATTCAGGATCCGGTCATCAAAAGAGAGGTCAGGGATTGGGAACGCTGCAAAATCATGAAATTAGTACTGTAGGCACCACTTCCAGCAGTTCGGCTTATTCCACAAGTCCAGGCGTTCAGTTACACTGGAGCTGATTACTTTAGCCCAATTTTGGTAAAGCAGAGACGCAGTTTGGTCAAGCGCTGGGTAGCGCTGTTCACGTGCCTCGCTATACCAGCTGTGCATTTAGAGGTAGTTCAGAGCTTGTAAACGCAATCGTGCGTTACTGACCAAATCCTACGTAAAGCTGCAAAGAAAATTAAATCGTCTATCACTCCTGGGCCCGATGGGATTCCTGTTATCGTCTTCAAGAAATGCATCGACGTTCTTACCGTTCCGTAGTGTTACATCTTCAACCTGTCACTACAGCAGAAGCAATTTCCTGCTCAGTGGAAACAATCCTTCATGTTCCCAGTCTACAAAACCGGTGACAAAAGCGATGTTCGGAACTACCGGGGTATAGCTTCATTATGCGCTGGCTCCAAACTGTTCGAGACAGTCATCAATGATTACCTTTTTGCCAAAACAAAAGCGTTCATCTCCAGCGACCAGCATGGTTTTTACGCTGGCAGATCAATAACAACAAATCTTCTTCGTTTTACCTCAAGTTGCATCAACCAGCAAGAGGATGGGAAACAAGTAGATGCCATTTACACCGATTTGAAGGCCGCCTTTGACAAAATCGATCATCGTATCCTATTGCACAAGTTAGCTAAGATGGGTGCGTCGACCGCTATGGTAGAGTGGTTGGAATCGTACCTCTGCGACAGGAAGCTCTGCGTCAAGATTGGATAGTATACTTCCGCTTGGTTCAAAAACTTCTCTGGCGTACCGCAAGGGAGTAACCTTGGACTTCTCTTCGCACTCTACTTCAACGATGTTGCGGCTCTACTGGGTGTCGGGTGTAAGTTGATATATGCCGATGACCTGAAAATATATGTCGTCGTTGAAAGCCTAGCAGACTGCGAACGACTGCAGTCGTAACTGAACACTTTCATCCGTTGGTGTGAACTAAATCGCATGACGCTCAGCATCAATAAGTGTTCCGTGATCACCTTCCACCGCTCCGCAGTACCACTTCGTATGGACTGCACAGTTGGGAGAAACAACAATTCAGCGTGTTTGTCACATAAGAGATTTGGGTGTATTACTCGACTCTAGACTCACCTTCAACGATCATCGTTCGGAAATCATTGATCGAGCAATTCGACAGCTGGGGTTTGTTATGCGGACGACCAAAAATTTTGCTAATGTCCATTGTTTAAAAGCACTCTACACCTCGCTTGTTCGTTCAATTTTGGAATCCTCTTCCGTTGTATGGTGTCCGTATCAGGCAAACTAGATTGACAGAATTGAACGTATTCAAAAACGGTTCGTGCGCTATGCTCTACGGTTGCTTCCGTGGAGGGACCGTTCCAATCTTCCACCATACGCTGACCGGTGTTGCTTGCTTGGGTTGGATACCCTTGAACAACGTAGAATCACCCAACAAGCTCTTACAGCCGCCAAGGTATTGAACGGAGAGATAGACTGTCCGAATCTCCTAGCAAAGCTAGCTCTGAACGCTCCAAACAGGATTCAACGCAGGAGTCTGGAAAGGATGCTTGCTTTTCGGGTACAACGAACAATTGTCTTCCGTAGTAAGAGCATTCAACGATGTTGTGTACCTATTTGATTTTGGAATGTCGTCAACAGTATTCAGACGAAAAATTTTAGATTCGATGAGACCTAGATTTGTTTAAATTAGTACAAGTAACATTCATTGAGACTTATGTCAGATGAATTAAGAAAATAAATAAATAAATGGCTATACGACGCTTCATTAGGCGAAGAGGTGCTTCCGTAGCCTTTTATTCTGTCAATGGGGCATGTTTTAAAGGGACCAGCAATCCAGGCTTACTAGCATTACCAACTGCAGACAATTTATGAGGACCGTGCATTGTCTTTTACGAATGCTTGAGCTACTTCCTGGTCTACGGAACACAAAGAATTGTGCAGCCGAGAACTGCGTTGGTAAACGCGATATTACTTCACAGACCTGTTTTTGCAGCGTTGGGTGTGAGAGTATGTACCTACATTGGTCAGATGCACAAAGTACTTCCAGCCAACGAAACCGGTAGAGCTCCACGTATTTGTGGTTGATGTAAACAAGCGTAATCGGCGACTAACAGGACGAATCATGAAAGTGTTCTGTGGCAAGGATGGACAAATACGAAGAGTAATTTTACAAATCGAGTGCAGGTCGTTAGGCCGAATGGGTCGTTAGCCCGAATAACATTTGATCGTTTACTACTATTTCAAATGGCTAACACATTCATCAGTGTGTTTTCCTTCTTTTAATCAAAAACTGCACAGAAACAAAAATTCATGTAAATTTCAGCGTAAAATCATGCACATGAAGGGAATGCCAGAAATATCGAAAATGTACACGTCACATCGTGTAAAATTACAATAACATCATGTAGATTTCCGCTGTACATCGTGTAATCTAGCAAGGGCTCTAACCGATTACGCGACAATTGGCATAAATTTACATGATGTTGATGTAATTTTACACGATGTGTCATGTAAATTTGTGACAAATCTGGTATTCCCTTTATGTGCACGATTTTACTCTGAAATTTACATGGATTTTTCTTTCTCTGTGTTCTTTTTAGTTATATATCACAGCAGATATTGGGGCTTGTAGGTAAAGCAAATTATCCTGATCCGCCCTTGTTAGTTACCAATTCGACCTCATTAGAACTATCGGTCTTTTTCAGATAAACGACATTCGGCCTAACGAGATAAAACCGATTGAGAGTTAATTGCTCATTCTTAAATTTATGCCTATTAACTGAAATTTTTACTCTTGTCCTTCACTAAAACTCATGCCCTAAATTTGTTACTGAATTCATTACTTATAAAATTGAAAGCCAGCTAGGAACAGAAGTGTTTCGGGTAGAAATCGAAAAAAACACAAAATGTTCTAAGGATTGATTCGGTTTACTGTGTACGTGTAAACGTAATGAAACAAAATGCACTGATGAACTCAGAGAATAGCTTTTTTGCGAGGAAAATCGCCAAACAAACGATTTTACTCACTGTCTTGTGCGAGTGTGACAAATTCCCACACACAAAAGACTTCTTACGTGAGTTATTATGCAACTTCTGGTTGCTTGGGGCCAGCTATCTCCAAATGATGTAAATTTCCTTTATTATTGATTTGTTGAAAAAACTGCTTGAAATTTTTTTCCCGATTTTTTTGCACAAAAAATGATTCAAATATATTTTAGGGAATTTTTATAATATCTCGTAGAGAGCTATCCGTGCCAGTGATTAAATAATGATATTTTATAAGTTTTGTGTAAAATTTTATTATTTTTCTGTAAATAGCAATTGAGCTCAAGTTGGCATTTTGAACCATCTTCCCCTGCCTCTATGCAATGAAAAAGAACGAAGCAAATCCACCACCGCCGCGAAGAGACTGATGCGAGATTGATGCGATTCTTTGTGCTCCTTCTCCGTCACCCCGCCCTGCTGCCCGGCTGCCGCCGGTTGTTCGTTCGAATCGGTTGATCTCCGATACGTCGTTGCCCTCAGGACGACAGGGAGGGACCTCCGTTCTCAGCTGGTCGTTATTACCGCTGCTGCTGCCGCTGCGGAGTTTTGCACACCGTAACAAAGTAACCGACCGACTGACGCACATAGGAGTAATTTGAGTCTATATTGGCTAAAACTATTGTCTATCCTTAATAATATTCTTATGCCCTTATATTGACTGAATAAACAAAACGGTTACAGCTTATCCGAGTGGTTAGAGTCCGCGGATTCGATTCCCGGTCGGTCTAGGATCTTTTCGTAATGGAAATTCTCTTGACTTCCCTGGGCATAGAGAGTATCATCGTACCTGCCACACGATATATGCGAAAATGACAGCTTTGACAACCGGTAATAACTGAGGAAGTGCATTGCACATAAGAACACTATGCTGAGAAGCAGGCTCTTTACCAGTGAGGACGTAATGCCAATAAGAAAAAGAAGGTATGTGTAAACATTTGCATTTTTTGATCGTATTCAAAACTGTTGCCAAAAAAAAACAAACTTTGTTGCCAAAACGGGTAATGGGGTGCCAAATACGGATTCCCACTCTATATCAATTCTTAACACTTCAGTCGTCGCGCTTTTGTATTTTGTACCACACTGGTGAAAAAATCTCGCTAGTAGTACACAGCATCAGCGTGGTGGTTTTGACGGTGACAAACCACGCGACGACTGAAAGGTTAAAAATTCTTAACGGAAAACAGCAAATTAAAATGCTTAATGAAAAGAGATGAAAGCCTACTTTTTTATGCACTATTTGTTTAATGTTTTTAACGTCTTCTCAATGAAGCCACAACTTGCGGCATACAAGAGCTTTGTTAAAAACCAATAATCTCATTTTTTTTTCAATTTGGAATTATGGCCACAAATTTCTTCTGGTTACTCCTCTATGCAACGGGGAGCACACGGCAAGATAGAGAGCGGCAACGGAATAATGGAAGTCCCTAGGATCTGATATCGGAGTGCAGTAAAGGTAGCTAACGTCGTCGTTGTTGTTCCATATACCACAGTGGATCCTCCCCGGTCTGCCGGAGGGTGCGATTGGTCCCATGGATCACCGGTTGGCTGGCCGTGCAATTGCAAGCTTCTTACGGGAGTATTTATTATTATTTATCATAATAATTTAGGACGGTGTGTAAGAAGTTCTTATTACTGTGGGGTATACACACCGAAACGCTGAGCAAGGATGGATTGCGATCATTTGATTGTTGCTTCGTTAGCTACATGTTCGAAAGCTGATGGAAAGATACTCGAATTGATTACATTGGTAATGTAGTTAAGGCCAACTTGATGAAGTAGAGAGGCTTATTAAGTATACTGAAATTGAATTTTGTTTTATATCGAGTAATCACTCATTCAATTTGAAAGACCAATTACTCCAATAATAATATATACCTGATACCTTGAGCCAGTCTTTCTTTTAAATTGCATAAAAAATTCAAATCATAGTAGATTTAACAACAAAAAATCTCATTTAAAAAATAAAAATAGCTTATACTGAGACCTCCGAATTCCAATTACCGTTTTGATTCATATTACGGACACTTAAGGCCTCAGTGAAGTATAACCCAGCTTGGACCATACAAAATAAATCATTCTGTATGATTTTTTAACGTTATCGAGCGTCGGAAGCCCTAAACTTTCGGATGGTGGGTAAAGAATACGCGTCCGCAACTTGAATAATTTTAAATAAATCAAAACGTGTGACTTTTTCATGATTCTTATTCCGGACGCTCCCTCACTTTTGCCTCATATTCCGGACGCTTTGATTCGAATTACGGACAGCTCATGATAATCATTAATGGAACAGTCAAATCATCAATTGAAATCGTTCAACCACTTAAGAGACGTCTAAGGTAGTTGGGCATTATAAATTTGCAATGATATTTATGGAAAAAACCTAATAAAACGAGCCTCAAAAATGAGAATTTTTGGACGGCGAAAATTGAAACATTTCGTGTGAAATGTTTCCCATACAAACGAGAGTGTCCGGAATTTGAAGCTGTCCGTAATATGAATCAAAACGGTATCCAAATAATATAAATCTATTGCAGTACATGTATGAATGTAATGTGAATTAGAAACACTATTGTTACAAATGAACATACTGAAGGTAACTATATCTTTAGTGATAATCTAGGATATGTCTTCCTGAACACACAAACTCCTTGGAATATAGGCCTTCAGATCTATAACAGTAGCCAGGGAGTGGAATAGCTCTTAGAACAGCAAGTTGAAAAGCAAACTTTTTCACAGCAAAGATGTAATGCCAAGAAGAAGAAGAAGGAGAAATGAATGATCTGAGATTAATCAATAAGTTAAATATACCTCAAAACTGATACCTAACTGAGTGGAGAATTATTTCATCAACTTTTGTATAATGGAAATTATGAGCATATGCGAAAATATGGGCTTTTAAATATGATATGGCAATTTGCGCTAAATTGCAAGTTAATTAAAACAACTCATTTATTTTTAAAATTTTAAATGCTTATGATGAATTTAGTTCTTGACAGTTGCCTGTTGAAGCTGATTTTTATTATCTTTCTAAAAGAAGCAAAACAGTGTTGCTAGAAGTTTTGTTCCAAAACCATCATATTTCTCTATAACAATGGCAATATATGTGAAAATTTCACTATTTTTTTTAATTAAACGTGCAGAAAACCATGTTTTAATTAGTTGATCTCTGATACGTGTACAGCCAAACTTTTTAAAAGAGGGAGCCTTTTACGCTCCAAACTCCAAATAACGGTCTCTTTTTACGCTCGAAATTTCAAATTACGCTCCCTCTTTTTACGCCCCACAAAATTCCGACTTTCGCTCCTGTCTGTTAACAACGACTCACGAGAAGCAATGTAGTATGCATATTTATGGAATGGTACCGATGAGTAGATGACGGAAATTAATGTCTGACGCCAGATCCAAGATGGCAACTTCCGGTTGGTGAAGAAATTGTGTCGAAAAACTGTCAGAATTGTTTAACGTAGTTAATGGATAGCTTCATTTGAAAAAATCTTCTCAGAACGCTCTGGAAATTTATTTAAAAGTGTCCCTGGGTAAAATTGAGAGCAAACGCCTGAAAATTTCATTTGAAATTTTTATTGAAAAAGTCCTGCGTTAAATCCTTAGAGCATAACGTAGAGCAAATCATAACATTAATGCAGGAAAAATTTTCGAAAAAAGAAAATCCTTGTGAAAAACATAGAATGATCTCTAGATGAATCCCTTGGGTAATCCCTTAAAAAATATATACTTATTCACTGAAAAATCATGCAAACATGACTTGGGAAAAAATTGGAAAAAGTTACAGAAACTTTCAAAAATTACTGTCATTTTTTATTAATTACAAGCTTGACAATACTCCTCAAAATCATCAGAGCTCGGTGACATACTGTAGATCAGCGTGCTGCCTTTGCCTCTTTGCGAGGGAGCGAGAAAATGCTAATCAGATAGGCAACCATTAGCAACGTATAGCTAGGAAGATGCAGCACAAAACACAACAGAGTAAAATTCCATCAACAAAGAGTGCCATCGCAACTCCCCGAGGACTGTCTTGTTCGGGTGGGACACTCAAGAGTTCCTTTGAAGCGTGAGTAAAAGTGAGCATTGCAACAAGCGAGAGAGAGCTAGAGTACAAGAAAAAGTCCTCGTATCTTTTTGTACTCTCACTCGAATCGCTCAGGGATTATAAGTTCAGTTTTTACTCCTCAGAAAAACGGCACAATTGTCTCATCTTTGCATCGCAGAAGAGTTTCTATCAAGCCTGGATCAATATTACTTTTGTTAGTATAACTGATGTTTTTCTGTAGTTGAGCAGGAAAAAAAATGCTGCAAGAATCCTGGAAACAATCCTAGAAGGGAATCCTACAAGAATTCATGGTTAAATTTTGATGAAATCCTTGAAGAATTTATGAATAAAATCCCAAAGAAATTTTTAGCAGTAAAGAGAATTGCTAGAAAAATCCATTGAAAAATGCTTGGTGAATTTTCCTTCGATAAAACCATGGGAGAATGATTGAGGTAATTGAGCATAGCATAAGCATAAGTTGCACAGAGATATAATCAATGGGGCATGGGATTAGCTTACCATTCTCAATGTGCACATATCGAGAGCTCAAAATTTAAAAGTCAATAACGGCGCCGACCACGTGCTTACGGTCATCGAGGAAGGGAAGGAATGTTAGTGTGACTACCGTTGTTAGTAAAGACCGAGATCACCTCTGCATCTCCACGGTTGTCATGGAAAGGATATAGGGGTAGTGGGATAAGGTAGAGATCTTCAAGTCACCAATTTTTGGTGATGCGATCCATGATATAAGTACGCCTAACCGGATTCGCGAAATAATTCAATAAACGCATCGTACGCCGAACAAGTGTTTGTCACTCGCCCTCGCAGGAGCAAGCGACACGATCAATAGATTAAACACTACTAACGGACCGCGCACTTTTTCACTACTCTACTACCGACCCGCGACATGTTTCAACCTGCCCTTATCGCCTGACCCCACAGGAGCAAGCGTCAAAGTCGAAGGTTCAAACACTACTCTGTGGGAGAATGATTGATTGAGGTAATTCCTGAAAATATCTCTGGGCAAATACTTAAACAACTACTTGAAGCAATCGATGCCGAACTGGGTACAGGTCGTTGGGCCGAATGTCATAAGGCTGAATGCCGTTAGGCCGAAAGAGTCGTCTCCGTAGAAGTTCCTGAAGAAATTCCAATGGAAATTCTTGAAAAAACTTTGCAGAAACTCTTGAAAGATTTGTAAAGGAATTACAGGACAAATACTTAAAGAATTTCGTACACAAATTTACAAATTAAGTATACAAAATCCTTGAATAGAAACTTCTGGAAAAAGTTCTGTTATGGATTTCTTGAAGAATCTCCTGATCGAATACAAGCACGTTTTCTTAAAGGAACTTCTGGAGGAAGTTTTCAAAAATTAAAAGAAAATCCTATAGATATCCCTTTTGTACAGAAATAACTAGAAGTATATCTGCAACTCTGAAGAAGTTCCTAAAAAAAATAATGAATTTAAATTATAGACTGAAAAATTCAAATATGAATCCGTCAAAACTGTAAAAACAGGCAAAGAGAAAATGAAAGGCTTTGAATATGGTGAACTCTTAATAACTTATTCGTTTCTGAGAACATCAGTATGTACCATATTTTCAAGAATTCGGTAGTTTAATACTCAGAATTGCAGTTTAAAAATCTGGAATTATCCTTAGAAGAAAGAAATGTTTGAAGTGATTCAAATCATTAAGGAAATTCTAGAAAAAATATGAAGGTTATGGAAGAATTTCGGGAAAAAATGTTTGAAATCAATTAAGGCATCTCTGGAAAAACCTTTAAAGAAATCTTGAGAGGAATTTCTCGCTGAATTTATACCGGGATCCTTTGAGAAAACTTTGAGAAATGCTTACATCTATCTCTGGCCGGAAAAATCTGCACAAATCTTTAAAGGTCCTTCAAAATAATTTCTGGAAAAAAGCTCATTGGCAAATATATATACATGGAAACGATAAATGCTCAGATATTCAAGCTGAGAATCGTGGGTTCAAATCCCACCTGATAATAACTATGAAAGTGCTCATGTATAAGACTCAAAGCTGAGAAGCAAGCTTGGGCAATCTCCGTACGAATTCTTGCAGAAAACCCTAGAAGCGTCCTTGGAGAAAACCAGAAGGAATCTATGAAGGAAATTCGGGTGGTATCCTCGGAATGCTTGGTGGTATATGTATAGAATTTCCAGTTGAAAAGCCATGGATTAATAATGGGAGAGATCCCTTGATGAATTTTTGTTAGAATCTCTGTTAAAAATTCAAAATGTTTTCCCAAATATTTTTAGTGTAAAATATTAAGTTAATTTTTACTGATTCCTGATTTTTATCGGAGTTAAAATACAATGTCATCAGCGTTAAATACTCTACACGAATGAAAATTTTGAAATCTACACATAATGTAAGTATGAGAACGTGTAAATTTAAATATACTATACTTCATTTCATTTTACACAAAAATATTTCTTGCATAGAATATTGCACACAAGCTCCATACTGAAACAAACCTGTTATTTTAAAAATGAATGGAAAAATGTGGTGAAGGACAATTGGTCGAATTACGTTTGGTCGAATGCCATTTGATCGAAAGGGCATTTGGTCGAATTGACGTTTGGGCGAATGACTAGAACATTTCATCGAAAGATTATTTATTAAAAGTTAATTGTTCAGTTCAAAAATATGGAACTGAACTAGATTTTTTTCACAACGGTAGATCTTAATTTTATTTTTCGAAAACATACTTTTCATTAGAAGTCAATAACGTATCTATCTACATACCTAAACTTTACAAAGCAGTTAGTCTATGTGCTTGTGTCTATATAGCATAAATTATCCTTGAAAGTGTTCTTATTCTCGAGCTAATTTTGGAAGACAGGCCGTTTCAGCGCTTTTTGATGCCCATGGCGTCTACTTAATGTCATTCGAGCAAATGCCATAGATTCGATGGATGTCATTTTGTTCAATGTAACTCGATGCACACATGTATACAGATAAATACACATTAAATTTTCATACAAAAATTGCCCAAAATAGTGTTATTTGTAATTTACCCAAAAAAAGCAGTTTATGCAAAACTAGGTGAAAATGTAACATTTTTATGACCTCTTTCGCACATTTATTCATAAGTTTATACATGGTTAAACTTTCGCCCCACTATGGGCCAAGAATTGTTTCCAAGCATTTATGCAAATCTAATACACATCAAAGCATCCTTATGCATCCTTATGATAGGCCTAGAAATGCCATTACATAAAATATTGAAAAAGATTTCATCTTTATTTAGTTCCATGCGATAAAAATTTGACCAAAAATTACAATATTCCAGTCGAAAACAACAAATGGCCATAACTTTTCCAAATCTCAATCGATGTTTATGATATTTCGAATAAAAGTCTCTTACTTAAATAGCATTCAAACCACGATGACATCTATAAATTTCGTTATGAATTGAGCAATAAATCTAAAAAAGAAATTAGTGTCCCACTCGAAGAGTGTTTTGGAAAGCCCAAACAAGACGCTTCGTTTTCGGGACGCCGGGAGTTTGGTTTTCGGATCGCGGTTTTTGCTGGGCAGTGTTTTGGAAAGCCCAAGCGAGACGCTTCGTTTTCGGGACGCCGAGAGTTCGGTTTTCGGTTCGTGGGTTTTGCTGGGCAGTGTTTTGGAAAGCCCAAACATGACGCTTCGTTTTCGGGACGCCGGGAGTTTGGTTTTCGGTTCGCGTGTTTTGGAAAGCCCAAGCAAGACGGTTCGTTTTCGAGGCGCAGAAGTTTTGCTGTTCGCGCTGTGTGAGTGCAAAAAGATATTCGTATTCAGTCCTGGATGGATTACCAACTGGTGAGCTCGTTTCATGCTTATGATAACACATTTTTTCATGAAAACGTTACTTTTTTGTAATATTCAATCAAACTTTGTATGGTTCGTCACTACAAGTGTCGGCATTATGCCTGTTTTATACAATTCTAATTAACATAGAAACTTTTTGACATTACTTTTTAACATTCCTTCCCCATCCCAACTGACTGTAAGGACTTGGCCGGCGCCGTTATTGATCAATAATATTAGATCTGCTAAAATTGCACTCCGAGAGTAAGCGGAAACTCCCATCCTTTATTCATTTGGATCGCAGTGCAATTATTACCAGTTCCGACCAATCACGGAGTAGCAACCATTGACATGTACAGTCAGTTTATGCTATGCTATGCTATGCTAAAAGAAATTCGTGTCCCACTCGAACTTTTGCCCCACTTTACTCCAAAGTATTCAAGGCAATTGCATTTTTTCGATGATAGTTTAACCGGTTACCAAAATGGCGAAACATTGATGTTTTACACATGTTTGTCAGTTTGCATTGGGATATCGCTTCTGTGGAATTCATTAAGAAACCGTTTATTTAAAATTTTAAAATTTCACAACTTTCCACAGATTATTCCTAAAAGTAACAGTATTCGGCACTATTGGCCTCGAGCATTCGACTGCTGCGTTGTAAAAATATAGCAGACAAAAATTGAGACCACCCACACACATATATTGCCGCAAAAAGCAATAAAAAGTTCGACACGTACCGTATAAAGATACTCTCCGGCGCTAGCAATACAAGGTATCCCAACTAGCAAAACATTGAAGATGACGACGGCAACGACGAAACCGGTGAAGTGAACCCGAGTAAGTTTCGCCAAACACACAACATATCAAAACCGCCATCGTCGTCGTCTTCGTCTTCAACATTGCATAGTGGTATAACCACAAGGTCAAAAAATCGAAATATATGTTGTCTTGTCTTTCTCTCTCATACGTTTACGATCTTTTTACGTAAGAAATTTACTTACCATACGAATGCAAGAATGGTCAACTGGCAAAGAAAGTTCTCAGTTAATAACTGAGGGAGTGCTCATAAGAACACTTAGCTGAGAAGCAGGCTGTGTTTGGGACGATTTAGTTATTTCTGATGGTATTTTTCATCAAATTTGAAATAGCTTATGAGCACTGCTTAGAACAAACGGAACCGTTGTGCATCACCGCCGATCTACATTCAAAGCCATCGTCTTCGACGTTGAATGCGCGGCGCAAAGGAGATGAAATAAAAATATTAAAATGTTTGTTGAGATAATATTGTAAAAATTCAGCGTCTTCCTCGTCGTCTTGATCTAGGTCCAAAATGATACTCTTCCGCCGATCCGAGACAGGAGTGTTGCTTGCCAAGGCGGCGTGGCACGTGGTGGGTGGAAAGCATGTTTGTCCTCTCAACTTGGTTTCAAGAGCCATGTGACGAAAGCACAGAGCAGATATCGAAAAAAATCGCAAGAAGGAAAACACCCAACTTTCTTCCATCCGAGTAAAGGCGAATACGTCCTATGAGCAGGATTAGCTGTAGCGGTTAACGCGCAGCTATTCAGCACAAGGGTGGTAGGTTCGAATCCCACCGGTCGAGGATCGTTTCGGGTTGGATTTTCTCGACTTTCCAGTATATTCGTACTTGCTACACGAGATACACATGCAAAAATTATTAACTGGCCCTCGGTTAATAATTAGTTAAGAAGCAGGCTCTGTTCCAGTTGGGACGTAACGCCATAAACAAGCTCCTATAGTGTTGTTAAAGAAACGAAAAAGTTTGGCTTCCTATCACCGGCGTTAGAAGTTTTATGGCTAGGATATGCACACGGATTGGGGCTCCATGGCTTTGAATGTTGTCGTTGCGAGGGAAGCGGATATTTCCTTCTTCTCTCTCTATTGAACAGGCATCACGACCCACTGAACGATGCTCGACATATATGTATGGATGAAGAAACAGTTTCCGTGTCTATTTGTCCGGGTTGGGGTTTCGTTTGAAGCAAAACGAACTGAAGTGGCAACGAACAACATGAATAGATTTGTCCTTTTGCGTTGGATTTATCGAATACCTTATGTACAGCTTCTTCTTGGAATTACGTTTCCACGAGGACCGAGCTTGCTTCACACCTTAGTGTCCTAAGAGCACTTTCGCAGCTATTATCGTATGGCATGTACGAAGATACGCTATGCCTTGGAAAGTCTAGGAAATATCCAACTAAGAAGATCCATGACGGCGAGATTCGAACTCATCACCCTCAATATGGCTTTGCTAAGTGACCGATGATGTTACCACTAGGCTAAGGAAGACTTTCGTTGATTTACATTTCATGGTACTGACCGGCAGATAGGAGTTCTTCCTGCTCTTGTTTAAGTCGTTTGATGTGTATGAGTGCATTACGAATTGTAAAGGCGTTGATCTGTTTGACTCATTTGTCTGAGCTGGTGTTATTTTCATTTAATTGTTTATTTTGGGAAAAGGATTTTATTTTGAATCTTACTAAGCTGCATAAAGCATAGGGTCTTTTGAATGCAAAGTGGTATCTACTGAAGAAGACTGTTCAAGAACTAAAACTTAGAAAGACTTACATCGACGGACATCGAGTTCAATAACTTTGTGATGAAAGCTTTTAAAACTCCAACGATCTGGTGAAATTCTTCACAGGCCTTGTCTTGAACATTTGCACTTGTCAAATGACAGAATGTGTTTACATCTGAAGCGCTGGAGACATAAACATAATTTAGCTTTAACTATGCATTCTGATATACCTTTTAGGTGATAAGCGTCTCAGAATGGTCTCTCTAAATGGTCGTTTACCAAAGTTACAAATTTCTTTTCCAAAATACGAAGCTTTGTAATTAACGTTTTTTAAACTTTCAAAAAATTATTAAGGTACATTAAACACATGAGATGCACTTGGAAGCAAAACCATGAATCAAGTAAAATACTTCATAGTGACCATGTCAGTTCTCTAAAACGTTTTCCATCCCCTGAAACTGAAAAAATAACTTATATTTAGTGCAATTAGATGTGATTTTTGAGGGTGTAAAGCTTATAACCAGAGCATGTGCCAATCATAAACTTTTTCTGACTGTTAGAAAACAAAACTTTTGATTATTTTCAAGGATATTAACTAGGTACAGTAGTGTAGCTATGGCGGTGCGGTCCGCATCGGGCCCCAGGTTTTTAGGGGGCCCGAAATCATGATGTCAATTGCTCAAAGCTGATGATATTCTGCAATTCTTCCAAGAATACCGCTCGAGTTGTTTCAGGGTGTTTCGTTTCGTTTCATTCTCATGAATCCAGAAAAGATCTATGGATCTTTCAAAACTTATTTCTGTAGGAATTCATCATGCATTTCATTTGTCATATCCTTAGGATTTTGTTCAGAAATATCTGCCGGTTTTTCGTTCAGGACTTGCCTCCATTTAATGCAGAAAAAAATCTTTGGCATATATCCTTGGACAAATTATTAGAGAAATTTCTAAAGAATTCTTTAAAAAAAATCGTAAAATCTGATGATGTCAATGAAAAATAAAGTGGTTGAATTTTTCATGCTATCTCGATTGACAATCCTGAAGGAATACCTTAAGAAGATTTGGAATGAATGGCTCAAAGAACTTAAAAAAAAAATCTTCGAATTAATAGCTGAAGGTAATATCTGAACAACATTCTGAAGAAATTTATACAGAAAATCATTAAACACGTGTAGTAATATTTGACGTAACGACACAAGGAATCCAAACAGAAACTTAAAGAAAGGCGCTTCGAAAGATGTCTGGTCGGGCTTTCTAAGGAATCCTTTTTGAAACGTGATTCCTGTTTAGTCTCTTTTTGGTCTCGTATTTCAGGCATGAGGTCTCTGAAGTTCCTATTCTTATTCTAAGAACAGCTGTACTTACACAGGGAACCAACAGACGCTACTCAGGATCAGCATCCTCAATGTGTAGGTATTTGTGCTCTTACTATTTTAACAAACAATAACGGCACCGGCTACGTCCGAATGCAGGTCAATTTGGAGATGGGAAGAGAATTTTGACGGGTTAAAAATCGGATATACCATTTAATTCCACTAAAGTTTGTATCCTTTGACAGATACGCGTATTTCGACCTCAACAGTAAGGCCGTCTTCAGTGGCGTGTACTAGACTCGACCTGGGAGTTTGGATATGGGAAAGGATTTGTTTTGGCAAATGATTAACATATAATTTTAAATGATTACGTGAGTATATACATCGACGACCGATACCGATAGTGCGGTTACGGTACGTGAACCGGGAACGATTCTGATTTTGTTGCTCAATAGAAACATGCAACAGATTCAACGGATCAAACATTACTCAAAAAAGCTAAAAATGACATCAACAATAGATAAACACAAGGTTCACTATTTACAATGACAAATCCTAATGTTGTTTGAAAGCATATTATTATTTCAATTAATTAACTAGTCACATGTCGATTGTATGCTGGCTTAGCGAGACACCCCCATTTTAGAAAGCCCCCGAATTAGACCTGTGCGCCGAAATATTTTTGATCGGCGGCGGCGTCAGAGCATTTTTGTACCGGCGGCGGCGGCGTCATCGGCGTCACGCCGTTGACTATTTTCGGCGGCGGCGGTGGCGTCGTACATCGGCGTGGACAAAAATTGAACATTAAAAAAAATCGAACATATAACTTATGAAACCGTATGCGTGCAAATGCAATCGAAACCGAACTTGAAATTCCATTTTCCATATCTGTCTTACAATCTTATGATTGAAATAGAGTGCAGGAATACCTTCAGTCATTTTGGTAAGAATTCAATGTTTGGAAGTTTTTAGTAATTTAATTTTGTGCAAAATTTTGTTTGTATTTTTGTAGAAGTTTACTGGACTTTTCGCGTTACTTTTTGAATTAACTTATCTGATATCCATATCTATAGAATCGTTCATAATATTCCACAATAAATAATCACAGCTTTGGATATTGTCGGCATTTAATTTTCTCGGAACAGGAAAAATGAAAAAATTTCTATCATAGTTTCTTGCGTGCTGTTTAGATTACTCGAGCAAAGTTCAACATCATGAAGAAAGCATGTTGAAAACATATCTTGTTTTCAGCAGTAAGATGATATCTTTGTTTGGTATCAATTTATTATTATCTTAAGTTCGATATCATATTTTGTTCTTCTACCATTTTTTTATTATTGTAACAATTTTACATAACTATAACTCAAAAGTGCTACATACTAATGAAAAATAAAGTCTTTATTTTGATGACTTCATTTCAATGCCAGTCAAAAATATGTGTAACCTCAATGAGTTCTCAATGTCCTAAATGCGGAAAAAGTTTTCAAATTTTTAAATTGCTTTCACTGAGAGCTGTTAAATGTCGAAATTTCGAAAACATTGAAGTGCTTATAGCGTTTTTCTAAGCCAATATATGGCCAACTGCAAGTAGTTCAGATATTCAGTGCCGGATTTGGGCTTCGGTGGGCCCGGGTCAGATCTCTTGAGGGGGGCCCTTGGTTGGGAATGAGTTGGAAATGCTAAGTATTATGCAAATAAAATATCCGGAAAACTAAAAAAAATGTAGAAATACTCGAATTTGACTATACCCACATAACTTCGTGAATGTCACATGAAATAAATCAAATGTATGAAATACTTGAAAAGTCTTACATAATTCGTGATCAAACGTCATCGTTCCACCGCAAAATCGCTAGTGTTTGGAGGTCATGTTTACTTCCAAAATGTGAAATCATCACCTCCAACTTAGTTCTGATACCCTTCGTTATATGAGTGATGGAGGCGCGCGATTGTCGCAAGTTTCTCGTTAAACTGTCAATAGGTATTGAGATTTAATTTGAATTGAATCGTTCTCAACTGAGTTCAAAATTAAAAATGTTCCTGTCAAATTTGTTTTTCACAACGGTAAATCAACAAACGAGTGTCTAGGTATGCTTCAATAAGATATTCAACTAGTCTTTGAGAACAAGGAACAATTGGTTTCAGAAAAGCAAACATTCAGAATTACCTTTATGAGCCTTCCTCAAGGCTCATTTCTTAGTCCCTTACTATATAATTACTGTTAAAGATATTGAAAACAATTTGGAAGAATCATGCACGCTTAATCAACTTGCAGATGATGCTCTCTGTGAATAGCTCTTGAGCGGAATTATTGCGAAGATCATAGCATATACTGTTGAGCTAGTTATTTAGGGATCGTTGAGAATATAATTAATTTTGAAGTCTGTAGATTTCAATCATGACTATGGTAAATGCAAAGCTTTTAGTAAAAATTGCATATTTAAAACCCTGAAAGTATTTAGGGGAAACATTTTGGATTCCAACTTCTAAGATTATTCTGAAACTTCAAAGCACTTATCTCGCCAGTTTAGTGCCTTCGAAAACGTGAGTAGGGGCACAAGTCGACCATCTTAAGATTTCGAGATTTTTCACCTTAATACAAAAATTCCAAAATGTGGGCTCGATTCCCACTTTAGTCAGGAAAACGTTTCGTCAGGAAAGGTTTTCGGCTGTGCCTCTGGGTGTTGCATGCTATTCCGTTGTCTAGTGTGGTGCTTCCATCAATGACAACGATAGGAATCTCACTCTTATGCATTTATACAATAGAATATGAATGGTTCGTCACTATAAGTGTCGACAAAAACTCTTGTTCATGTTTAACATGTTTCCTCTTACCTATTTCTTGTTATTACAGAAACACCTCTGAATGGTTCGATACTAAAAGTGTTGACTTACAATAAGTTAACGTTTTCTTTAGTATCTTATGTGTAATTTTTTGAACTGAGGCAGTAAAAATCGCATCACTTACCAAGGTGAATCCTGATTATGCAGCTTTTAAACCCTCCCCACTAACAAATTCCTTTCTGTGACAACCATGGAGATGCAGAGGTGATCTCGGTCTCTAGTAACAATGGACGTCACACTCATTATCCTTCCCTTTCCCGATGACCGTAAGGACGTAGCCGGCGCCGTTATTGACTTTATAATGTTTAGGGTTCTCGAGAATGTACATTGAAGATGGAAAACTATTCCCAAGCTACATCTGTTGGTTCCTTGTGAAACTTCGATTATTCTGGTCATTCACGGAGTAGCAACTACGAATTGTACGGTCATCAATGCTTATGCTTATGCTATGCTCAATACAAAAATTCCAAAATCTGGCTCAAATGGAAAAGAGTAACAGTTAAATATAGAAATTTCGAATTTCCGGTAGAATTTCAGATATGTTTAGTGAAATAGTAGTATTAGGTCTCTGATAGTAAAATCAAGAAAATGAGTGCCGAAAGAAAAGGCACTACCATGTATGAAATTCAATATTATGACACCATTGCTGTACTGTCAAACACACAATACAGACAAACATTGTTTGGAATGTACTGCTAACTTTAAATCGATATACTCGATGCATTGTTAATTGAAATCCATTAGTGTAAAAAATAATTCATCGAATTGTGTTTCCCTTTTTTCATTTCTCGGGGGGCCCCCTTGATCGGGGGGCCCGGGGCATTTGCCCCCTCGGCACCCCCCCAAATCCGGGCCTGCAGATATTATCAGCAGAGAAAAAAATTTTCCAATGACTTTTTCCGCGGGGATGGTAGATATTCGCATTATTCAATTGTCAGAGTCACGTGATGTTCATGACATTCAACATCACTGTCACTTATGGCAAAAATCGTTTTTAATTTGATTTCATAGGAACAGGTTTCTGCTTTCAGTTTTGATAGTTTAACTGTTAAAATGATCAAAATGATAAGAAGCTGAGTAATCAAAATCGGCATCACAGTATCAACATTAGTTTCCAATATAACTACTGTTTATTCTGGTATCATTTCACTTAGTTAAAATGTTGCTTACATTAGATGCCCAGATTTTGTCAGCCTCTTTTTCAAAATTTGTCAATTTTAGACCCCCTCCCTCTACCATATAACAACTTTTGTATGAAAAAAAAATTGTAAGGACCGTAACACTACGGAAGACCCCCCTCCCCCTGTTGCGTTACGTAATATTTATATATACCGTGCGTATAGTTTTCGACATGATTCAATTTTATACCTTGAAGAAACGTTGTTGGTGGAGAAAATATGTTGCTAGTAGTATGCGCACTCACTTTCAAGGGTATTCAAATCTTATATTAAATAGAATCATAGAAAGTTGGAAAAATAACTAAATCACTAATTTTTCATCAAAATCGTTATAAGAGGTTTGACTGTTTTGTTCAAACCATTTCATATTTGCTCAAAAACTAAATATAAAGTAGTTAAATCGCGAAATAATAATAAATTCAATATTACCCAATAATTTCAGGCCTTTTATACTAAGGCACGGTAAAAGGAACCATAAATATTGAAAAGGGTCCATTCACCGTGCATTTGTGTTTTGACTGAATCGCAAGAAAAAAATCTGATTTGCATGAAACCTCATGGCTCACCTCATACGATGAAATACATCTTTTTTGAAGTATCTGCAGCCAAAACTTGTTGAAAAAATGAAAAATGTGATACTCTAACGTTGAAATGAAAAATGTTAATTTTGGGCGTTTCTACTAAGAGTATTGAAAAATCGCATTATTAAACGGAATTCACTTGATTTTGACTGCATACACTAGGTTTTTCAAAATGTTTTGTGACAAAAACTACCTCATTTCATCAGTTTTATCTTATTTTGCTGCCAAAAGAATAATTTGCGAATATTGTATAAATATTCTATAGGAATTTGCATATGTGCACGGTGACTGGTGACTTAACGGTACTATAGCAAACCCTGAAAAATATTTTTGAGAATGAATAGTAAAATATTTTTTTAGAGGAGTTTTCATGAATATTGATGGCATGACACCTTTTTAAAGATAGAAGAGCAACTCACTGACTTATGGAAATTTTCTTCAAAGATCAAAGAAACACTGAATTTCTTACGAGATCCCCTGGTGGAATATCTACAAATTTTATTAGAGGAATTCTTGCAAACTTTCTTTATAAACCTCTGAACATGCTCAAGAAATAGTTCCTTAAAAGACTCTGGAGAAATATTTCAAGGATTATAAAGAAAAATCTTTTCAAGCATTCGTGGAGCATATAGTGAAAAAAAATGGAAGGATATATTAAAAGAATTTTCAGAATTAAATTTTGGAAAATAAGTGCATGAAGCTCTGCAGGAATTCGTGTAAAAGTATTCAACAAAATTCTGACTGAACCACTGAAGTAATTCAAGCATAATCTAGAAAAAATCTCAAGATTACCGTGTAAGAACTTCTGGAGAATAGGATCTTAAAGCCCTGTCCGAATTCTAGTGCCAAACGCTTAAGTTTAGGCTATAAACAAATGTTTGCTCAATTTTTAAATGTTTTTCGTTTGTTTAAGTCCAAAAAACATTTGTTATGTTTTTTTAGATTTTGTCACACCTCTTGGCTTAAACTCAAATTTTGGGTGTGTTTTGTTTTCCGTGTCCATTCCGAAATGTCAGATAGGAACAACCCCAGTGTTAAAACTACAGCCCCTGTGGTGTTTTTATCGACTAAGCGAACGTCAAACATGATCAAAAATGTCAAGGTTCATTTATGGACCTAATTTTTAAATTAAAATTTAAATATGATATAGCCGTTATTTGAGCTCGAAAAATTGCTAAAGAAGTTGAAGTAACATGCTATTCCGTGTTATTGAATAAAAACAAGATTTCATTAAACATTTAAGGACCCTATTCATCGGAGAAATCCCAGAAGAACTCCTGGAATAATAAAGAAATATATTAAATAATTCCTGAGAAAATGCAATGCGGAATTACTGTTGGAATTCTTGAAGTGACTTTTGTACGATTTATTAAAAAAAGTCAAGAAATAATCAATAGTAGGATTCCTTAAAAAGCAACTTGGAGGAATAGTTGAACAAATTTTGAAGAAATTTCTAGAGGGAATCTCTCAGGACTTTTTGACAGAATAAATGTGCCGTAAGTTATTTATTCTCCTAGTTCATTGTAGTTTTTTAAGGCGATATTTTTCTCACACTGGTAAGGTGATTGAGATTTTTGAATAAATTTATGCCGCATCGTTAGAACAGTTTTGAAGAAGTGCTAGAAACAACTCCTACAATAATTAATTTTGCAATTCTTAGAATAACTCCAGAAGCAATTTCTTTAAAAAATCCCAAAGAAACTACTATGAGAATTTCAAGAACTACACAGTTAATTTATTTCGCCGAGGCCGGCAAAAATAATTGCCGAGAACTCAACAGCTGAGATTTCGGCAAAAATCTCGGTAAAAGTTCAAAGTGCTGATTGAACTGCAAAATGTTAAATCAACCCAGCTGTCAAAATTTGACGAAAATATCGGCAATCATGTGCTGAAAATCTCGGCACACCACTACCGAAATTCGGTAAATGGTCATTTGTTTTTCAATTAAGGAGAATAAGAAAGAAAAAAAACCACACATTAATTTTAATGATCAAAACAAATTTATAAAAATTTTATATATAGTTGTGTTACAAAATACCACCTTAGCAAACATCTTTCACAAAATTGGTGAAATGTCGTGCTTTTTAATTTGAAGCAAATGATAGCAGCACAACCACTTTCGCTGCAGTTCCATTGTTCCAATTAGGTGCCGGGGAATATTCCTAAAAATGTAATAAAATAGCATTAACTGAGCTGACTCGTCTAAATGAATCATTTGTAGGCACATATGTACGCCATAATACAATAAGTCATGTGAATACCTACAGTTGTGTTCAGAATAATAGTAGTGAAAGCCGATTTTCATACAAAATGCTCAACTTTGGCATGCTGTAACTTTGTTTCCATATGAGCAATCGGCATGAAATTTTGGAAGTGAACTACAAATATGCTCAAATTCATTATCACAAAATTTGAAAATTTTCACACTACCGGCTAAAAAGTTAAGCACCAGGTGAAATCGCTCAAAATAATAGTAGTTTTTCTTTTGTAAATTTTTGTTCAGCAACAATTAAGTAAAAAATTGTTTTGTCTATACATTTAAAGCTTGGGTGGAAACGGTTGAAACGATGTGTAAAGAAAAATTATAAAACTCAAAATACAGCAGATATTTAAATTATTAAAACTACTATTATTTTGAGCGATTTCACCTGGTGCTTAACTTTTTAGCCGGTAGTGTGAAAATTTTCAAATTTTGTGATAATGAAATTGAGCATATTTGTAGTTCACTGCCAAAATTTCATGCCGATTGCTCATATGGAAACAAAGTTACAGCATGCCAAAGTTGAGCATTTTGTATGAAAATCGGCTTTCACTACTATTATTCTGAACACAACTGTACATGTAGGCACTCTCCTTCTTTCCACGAACGTTTTAAAACATTTCGAGCACATGTCGGTTTCCGCAGCTCTGATTTTTCGATGTTGACAGATGCACTTTGCCGAAATTCAGTGAAAATATTTGTTTGCTGATTGTTTTGGTAAAATAGATTACCGAGACTCAGTTATTTATGTAAACTACCGATTTCCATCAATTTGCTTCTGTCAATATCGCTCATCTGTCAAAATTGTACGAGATTTCGGTAAAAATATGTTTTACCGGTTGAATTCGTCATTTAAGTTTACCGAAATGAAATTCTACGATTAAGTGTGTAGGTGTCTCAGCGACTCTTTTCGAAAAAAATAATAGAGAAATCCATTCAAAAATTCTGGACAATTCTTGAACGGTTTTATATTAATAAGGGTGAATTCATGATAAAAATTGAGGTGGAAATCTATCGATGTATACATGAGCACTTGGAAAGTAAGGAATTTTTGAAGAACAATTTTTTGAAGGAAACGCCGAAGAAAATCTTGGTAAAATCACTAGAATAATTTAAATAAAATTTCACGAAAGACTTAATCTTAAAAAATAAAATCCTGGTGGAATCTCAAGAATTATTCACCTCCAGAAGGTATTCTGAAAAGAAACTTTGAGAAGATTCTCCATGGGATCCGTAGAAAAAATTCTGAAGGATCCACTGGGCGATTTTCGGGACAAATTTTTGAAAAAAAAAAGTCTCTTGAAAAATTGATGTACGATTTTTATTATCTTTAGACGATACATAAATATCCTGGGTTATTTTTTTATTATTATAAATTATTTGAGTTAATGTATTTATCGGCGTGAAAAAGCAAAATCGGCGGCGAGACGTTGATCGGCGTATGGCGCGCCGCCGATGTATCAATCGGCGTCGGCGTGATGTGAAATGGGTCGGCGGCGGCGGCGTGGCGCGGCGGCGCACAGGTCTATCCTCAATGATGCTTTATCATCGAATAAAGTTTAAGTCTGAGAAAAAATGTCATTGTTTTGCAAAATTTACTGGTTTTCTTCAATTTTTACATTCATCTCGGGAATCTTGGGATGGCAAAATTTATATCCCGGGAAGCCAGACATTTTCCAGACATTTCTCAATTCCCGGTTTTTTTTTTTGTCCCGGGATGGACACTCTAGATATAACTATAGTTAGTTTATTAGTACAGCATTCAACATAACTGACCTGGAAATATGTTTGAATATGCTTGTTTTTAAGACCAGGTTTTTATTTTTGTGAACAAGTGGATACAGACATTTTACATATTTGATGCAGGGTTCAATTCTGAGACATTTGAGAGTATCTCTCACTGATCGCTCTCTGTAACAATTATGATTTATTACACATCATGACAACTGTGCTGCTACAACTGTGATTATATGGGGGAGATAACAGTGCATGATAAAATGTAAAACTCCTATGATAAATAAGCGAGAAAATTAGTTTTTTCATCGCTCTCTCTTTGGGGCTTCTCCAGTTCTAGAAGCTTATGTTCATTGATATGGAGCGATCGATAGGGAGAGTTCCCCAAGTACCGGACAACTAAGCCGCTTAATAATAATAATATCGTTTTTGTAGCGAACAAAAAGAAATATGAATTTTGACATTGCATTTCAATGATGTATATTAGTACCAAATTGACCAATATTGAACGGTGACACCCAATACCGAAAACGATCTGAAAATGCCTAAAATTCTTTAAATGTGTACATCATTGTATGTTTTCACTCTAGGATTAGTGTTTTACTACCAATTCAATGAATTTGCATCATTCACAAGAGAAAGTTGAGTTTTACTTAGTGTGCAAGTGGTTCATCAAAAAACCTCTTTCATATATTGCGCATTTCTTTCACCACTATCGCAGAAATTTTTACAAGTGCGGAAATGCTTATAAAAGTGCGCGATTGCATCAAATCGGGTAGGTGTCTTCGGGAGACTTAGAATAAGTGTTCTGAATACACCAACAGGATTCAATGCAATCCCGCACTTTTATTCACAATTTCGCACTTATGAGGCCGCACTTCGCAGTTCAGTAGTGAAAGAAATACACAATATGATGGAAAATAATACATATTACGTGTTGTTCAGAACTCTCATTCTTCCTATTTTTATTGCATCGTTCGATACCATGATCGATAAAATCCATGAAAAATGAATATTTTTGAAACGATAAACGGTGATAAACGATGGTGCAAAAATTACAGAGATACCATGTAACAAATGGAGCAGCCCGAAACTGGGAGCTGTTAGACCAAATTTGTAGTTTGACCATATTTGATCCGAATATGGTACAAAATACATTCTCACTTTCAAATTATGATGGTTTTCAATTATTCCTGCGAGATCGATAGTAGTTTACGGAACAAGTTGCAAAATGATGGAATGATCGGCAAGCCTCTTAGGATAAATTTACGACTCATGCTGCAAAAATCGAGTTCTGCAACGAGTAACGTACAACTTTTTTTTTCACCATTATTTTACAATTTCTGAAATATTGTTGTGTAATGATTCATTACGCAACTCAAAACAGTTGCGCAATGAATAATTACAGCACTGATTTCAGTTGCGTAATGAAAATTGCTACACTGCATACTTCAGTGCAGGAAAGTAGGTCGCTTCATGACAGATTGGGAAACAGCCTATTACGATGAGGAACCGCAAAAAAAAAATCCCTATTCAAAATGATTATCAAATAAGTGCAAATTTAAGACGATATGTCAATTTTTTATCGGTTTTCAAACATCTGTTTAAAAAAAAAAAAACTATTTCAAGGTTGTGCAACAATTCCTTTTCCTTAGCCGATTGGTTAGAGTCCGCGACTACAAAGCAACGTCATGCTGAAGGTGTCTGGGTTCGATTCCCGGTCGGTCCAGGATCTTTTCGAAATGGAAATTTCCTTGACTTCCCTGGGCATAGAGTATCATCGTAATTGCCACAAGCTAAACGAATGCGAAAATGGCAACTTCGGCAAAGAAAGCTCTCAGTTAAGTCTGTGGAAGTGCTCATAAAAACACCAAGCTGAGAAGCCGGCTCTGTCCCAGTGGGGATGTAATGCCAAGAAGAAGAAGAAGAATTCCTCTCTGTAATAGCTTCTTATTCTTCTAATACATCATCTTGATTGGACCTTGATTTCTCAATTTTTACGACGGTGTCCAGTATTGGGTACTGTCCGATACTGGGGGTTCTGACGCCTTCGCTCAGTAAAATTGCATCAAGTTAGGAAAGCTTCTATGCTTTAATGTCTGAAATCACTTCCAATATTCAAACAACTCCAAAGAAACTACCAACATATTGCATGTTACATTTACGTTGATCCGCACTTATTTCCCAACTAGTACCAGAAAGTAAAACCGCCCATGCAAGCACGAACGTCCCCTCTTTCTCCGATCATTCTCAGTCCAAAACAGTTGGAACTCTCCCGAATGACGTCCAAGATGAGGCACTGACTGTTATTGCTTCTGATGCTACACCGTGCTGCTGCCGTGGCCGTCGTCGTATAAATAAACATGACATTCATTACTGTTTACTCCATGAGGCATAAAACATATAAATCAAATTATGATGTAGCGACGCATACTCCGGCTGTTTTCAGCTTCACCCCTTCGCCCACAAAGGGTATACGATATTTGGAATGAATCTGTCCAATAGAGTTCGAAGGGAAATTCCGCGGAATTCCACAGAGTTAAACCTTAAGAGGCGTGGATAACTTTATTGCACTATTTTTCCCAAATCTTCTTTCTTCTTCTTGGAATTAACCTCCTCAGTGGGACAGAGCCTGCTTCTCAGATAAGTGTTCAATGAGCACTTCCATAGTTATTATCTGGGAGCTTTCTTTGCCAAATTTGCCATTTTCGCATTCGCATATCGTGTGGCAGGTACGATTATATTCTATGCCCAGGGAAGTCAAGGAAATTTCCATTACGAAAAGATCCTGGACCGACCGGGGATCGAACCCAGTCTCCTTCAACATGGCTTTGCTTTGTAGCCGCGGACTCTAACCACTAAGCTTAGGAAAGCCCCTAGAGTCCGGCTATGCGGCCTCAATGGATCCTCAATATCAGCTTCTATACTCGAATAGCCTAGATAGCCGTGTAGTGTCGATAGCCGATTGCAACAAGGCTTGTTACTTCTAGCCTACGGATTGCCTGTTCCGGTGGTATAAGTCCATCATACAGGTGGCCCCTAATTCATGGTGTCATGCGGCTAAAAGCATACCGTGCCTAGGAATGAATGGTTAGGGGGATCAAAAAAAACCTAAAGAGGGGCGGTGCCTGTGGAGTACCGGGGCACCTTCCACAATATTATGCCCTTACTGTGTTACCCAAAGCAATGGCGCATTTGACCTTGTACTTCTCCGAAATAATCGGCTACCCATATTTATCCTCAAATCAGAGGTTTGATACGAGTGGGAGCATGTTAATGTAATATGAATCGAGTAAAAATTATCCAGGTGAACCTTCGTCATGCACAGGGCGCATCAGCAGTGCTCAGCAGAAGGTTCACCTAGGAAAATATTAATGTGGGACTAATTCAAGAGCCCTGGGTAAAAAATGGAAGGGTGCTTGATTGCCCTTCGAGCAGTTGTAGAGTTTTGTACGACGAAACTCAGTACAAACCACGAACAGCTATTCTTGTAAATAGGGACACAAAATTTGTCCAAATTACAGAATTCATCCGTAGAGACATTGTTGCGATCAAAATAGAGGTGCCAACTATCGAGGAGAAAACAGAGGTTTGTATTGCTTATGCTTACTTTCCTGGTGATGTTGAAGATGTGCCTCCATGCTCTGTCGTTCATTTTGTCAACTACTGTAAGAAAATTAATGCCATATTTATAATAGGGTGCGATGCAAATGCCCGTCATACAATTTGGAGCAGCACCGATATTAATAAAAGAGTAGAAGATCTATTAAACTACATGTCGTCTAACAACATAGACATATGTAATAGAGGGGATTCTTCTACTTCTGTAAACTCTATCCGACAAGAGGTTCTTGATCTCACGATCTGTAGCGGCCTGTTATCGGAGAAGATTGTGAACTGGCATGTCTCTGATGAAGAATAATTGTCAGATCATAAACAAATACGGCTTGATTTTAAAGCTGGATCAGAAATGACAGAAAGCTATATAAACCCAAAGAAAACCAGTTGAGATCACTATCGTTTTCATTTAACGAATAAGAATTCGTATAACGGTGAATAGTTCACGACTGTTTCACAACTGGATAATGCCTCTAATGGGATCATTGACCAAATGGTCTCATCTTATCATGCTAGCTCTCCTATTCAACAAAGGTCATCTAACAGGGATGTGCCTTGGTGGAATGACAAGCTGGCAGGATTGAGGAAGAAATCCAGGCGGTTGTTCGAAAGAGCAAAGATCACTTTAGATTGGGTTGAATGCAAAAAAAAAAGCCCTAACAGAATACAACAGAGAACTAAGGAACGCCAAATGTAAGGACTGGAGACGGGTATGTGAAAGCATCAATAACACTGCTGCAGCTGCAAGGCTGCACTAAGTCCTTTCAATAGACTATACAAATGGTCTAGGTAGCCTTAACCCGTATAGGCATGAGTGAAAGTAAAATTACTAAAACTCTCACCGCTTAGCGAATACTTAACGGATTTCAATTATTTTTTGTCAGTATACTCGTACACATATCTAGTTTCTAAAAGTGGTCAAAGAATCTCGGAAATGCTCCTGTGGCCGGAGTTATTGCGGTGGATCACTGGGTCAGGTCGGGTGACAAGGGTTTTGTGTTTCTTTGCCCCTGAAGGTCGGCAAATTTCAAGTCATAGATAATTTCCAGAATTGGCTATAATATGGCCACTATATCAAGGAGTTTAAAGAAAAACGCATCAGCGTAAACCTTCTGATAATCGATTAAATTTAATAATTATGTCAACTGCATTTGATTGATCCTACAAGTGACCATTTTTGGGTTCCCAGGAAGCCTCAAATTTATCATAAAGTGCACAATTTGTATCTTAACATCTGTGTCAAGCTAATTTGAACGCATTTTAGTGAACTATTATGTTCGATCCATATTTTAAGATATTTGAAACGGTTTAGTACCTAACAAATATAGATCCGGTTCTTCTGGGCATTAAGCCCAAGTGGCCGCATCTGGTACACTCTAAACGGTGCTAAACTATTCATATATAATGTTGAATATCAGATCTCAATGATTTATGCAAATTAAAATGATTACAAGTGAAAATAAATAGAGTTAACTTGGCATGTCCCAAAAAATAGCCTGTTTCTACCCGATTTGACCCAGTAACCCATCGCAATAACTCCGGCTACAGAAGGTTTTCCGAGTTCCTCTGGCCACTTCTAGAAACAAGATATGTGGGCCAGTATACTGACAAAAAATATTTGAATCCATTAAGTATTTGCTGAGTGGTAAGGGTTTAAGTATTTTTGCTTTCACTCAGGCCTATACGGGTTAAAAAAGACTACAGTTGTACTGTTGACTCCTCTGAAACATTGGAAGTAATGATGATAACTCATTTCCCTGAATCGATCCCATATTTGGATGAAGAACAGATCTCAGATGAGGCAAGACATGTATCGTCGATGAATGCCTATTAGAAAGCTTGTGATATCTTCACGCCTTCAAGGTTCGAATGAGCATTGAGTTCTTTTCAGCCTTTCAAATCAGCAGGGAAATATGACATTTTCCCAAACTTACTGCAACAAGGAAAAGAGACGCTTTTTTTTTTTTTATCTAGTTCATTTATTTGTGGCTCAATCGCGTTTAACGCTTTACGGAGCCGAAATTCATCTTTTGTATTATTTACAATGTATTGACTTTTTGAGTGCCAAAATTAGTACGGGATGGAGCCAGGGTACTCGTGGCAACTCGAGGTTAGTGGTCACAATTGTTGAAGGAAGGACATGGTAAGGATTGGGTTTAGGGTTCTCTGCAGCACATCCGGGAGGTATATCGTAACTTTCGTCTCATGGCGTTGGTACCAATTTCGTGTCGGTATTCGTCTGCCGGATGGCCAGGATCCTCAATCCAACACAAAGGGGACAAACACAGAGAAAAAAAAACTGGGGAAGAAAACACAAGAGAATTAAACTTTTATACCACACAAGCGAAGGAAATCGTAAATTGCGACCATATACATGAAATCACGGGTTCCCAACACATCTCTAACTGAAACATAGGGTTGTCTACCTCGGGCCGCAAGGGTATCCAAAAGTTGCGCTCTGGAGGCGTTCATATCCGGGCACTGCCAAACTACGTGATCGATGTCATCATAACCGGAACCACACCTATTACAAATATTGCTCACCGCGAGGTTAATCCTGTACAAATGTGCATCTAGCGAGTAATGGTTGGACATAAGTCTTGACATCACGCGAATGAAATCTCGACTTACCTCCAAACCTTTCCACCACGCTCGCAAGGAAACTCTAGGAATTATGGAATGTAACCACCGTCCCAGTTGGCCATTTAGCCAATCGCTTTGCCAACCGCGAAGAGAACTTTGACGTACTAAATGAAAAAATTCATCGTGTGAAATTCGTCTATCATAAATCTCACCTTCCTCAGCGCCCACCTTTGCGAGAGAGTCCGCCTTCTCATTGCCATAAATTAGGCAATGTGAGGGGACCCATACAAAGGTAATCTTATATGATCTTTCGACCAGTACACACATCTGCTCTCTTATTTTTGTAAGAAAGTAAGATGCATGCTTTGCAGGTTTCATCGATCGGAGTGCCTCAATAGAACTGAGGCTATCCGAGAAGATGAAGAAGTGGTCTGCGGGCATGTTTGAGATCATCCCCAAAGCGAAGTTGATTGCTGCCAGCTCAGCAACATAAACCGTGCAAGGTTCCTGAAGTTTTCGGAAGGCGGAAGAGTTTTCATTGAAGACACCGAAGCCAGTGGATCCATTTATACGGGACCCGTCAGTGAAATATCTCCTGTAGGAATCGACATTCTGGTACTTTGCGTTAAAAATACGTGGGATAGTAATACATCGAAGTTGATCTGGAATTCCATGAAAAGCTTGTTTCATGGACAGATCATATTCAACAGAGGAACTGTCATTGGTGAAGCGTACACGTGGAGGGTTATAACATGGAAGGCTAATGTCAGATGACATGTAGTAGAGATAAACTCTCATGAATTTTGACTAAGCATTCAGTTTGAGCAATTCTTCGAAATTTTCGATAACGAGTGTGTTGCTCACTCCACACTTAATAAGTATTCTTAGCGAGAGCTCCCAGAATCGGTTCTGTAGCGGTAAAACCCCTGCCAGAACCTCTAGGCTCGCATTATGTGTTGAGTGCATACACCCTAAGGCGATACGCAAACAACGATATTGAATTCGTTCCAATTTAATCAGGTGGCAGTTTGCTGCTGAGAGAAAACAGAAAGAGCCATACTCTAGAACAGATAGAATGGTTGTTTTATAGAGTTTTATGAGGTCTTCCGGGTGAGCACCCCACCATGTTCCGGTAATTGTTCGTAGAAAATTGATCCTTTGTTGGCATTTTTCCGTTAAATATCTAATATGGGTTCGCCAAGTGCCTTTTGAATCAAACCAGACCCCAAGGTATTTTGAAGTCAAAGACTGATCGATGTCTGTTCCCAATAGCTTAAGCTTTAGTTGGGCTGGATTCCGCTTCCTTGAAAATACGACCAGTTGAGTTTTTTGCGGAGCAAACTCGATCCCTAAATTTCTAGCCCATGTGGATAGATTATCAAGGGAATTTTGCAATGGTCTTTGCAAGATTTCCGCTCGTGGGCCCTTCATAGAGACCACAGCATCATCTGCAAGTTGTCTAAGCGTGCATGGTTCTTCCAAACAGTTGTCAATATCTTTAACATAAAAATTATAAAGCAAGGGACTTAGACATGAGCCTTGGGGCAGACCCATATAGCTAATTCTGGAAGTTGTCAGTTGACCGAGAGTGAAGCTCATGTGTTTTTCTGACAACAGATTGTACAAAAAATTATTCAATATTCCAGGTAGTCCACTATTGTGCAAGTTTTCTGACAATATTTCTATGGAAACTGAATCAAAAGCGCCCTTGATATCCAAGAAAACTGAAGCCAATTGCTCCTTGTCCGCAAAGGCTAGTTGAATATCTGATGAAAGCAACGCTAGACAATCGTTTGTTCCTTTGCCCTTGCGAAAGCCAAATTGTGTACTGGAAAGCATGTTGTTTGATTCGACCCAGTGATCGAGTCGGGATAGGATCATTTTTTCTAACAATTTCCTTAAACATGATAACATAGCGATCGGGCGGTACGAATTATGATCAGACGCTGGTTTCCCAGGCTTTTGAATAGCTATTACTTTGACCTGTCTCCATTCAAGTGGAACAATGTTATGCTCTATGAATGAGTTGAACAGATCAAGCAACCGTCTTTTAGCGATATCAGGGAGATTTTTAAGAAGATTAAACTTAATCATATCGCGTCCCGGAGAGGAATTGTTTGATGAAAGAAGAGCCATAGAAAAATCCAGCATAGTGAATGGTCTGTCCAACGCATCGTCACTCTGGGTTTCCCAGAATGGCGGTTGAGCTGGAACTGAGTCTGGACAGACCTTTTTTGCGAAGTTGAATATCCAACGATTGGAGTATTCGTCACTCTCATTTGAGGATGAGCGGTCTCGCATGTTGCGAGCCACTCTCCAAAGCGTCGTCATTGAAGTTTCTCGTGAGAGACCATCGATGAAACGTCGCCAATAGCTACGCTTCTTCGCTTTAATAAGATTCTTCAGTCTTTTTTCGAGCTTCGAGTACTCTAAATAAAGTTCTGAGGTACCATATCTGCGAAAAGCTTTAAAGGCATTAGATTTTTCTCGATACAACAGAGTGCATTCATCATCCCAACCAGATGTGGCTAGTCGTCTTTTGAAGGATGCACTTGGAACTCGTTGCTTTTGGGATTCTAATGCACTTTTATAAATCAATTCTGTTAGGAATCGATACTCGTCCAACGGAGGGAGAGTGTTGAATGATTCGATACCAAAAGTTACCGCTGATGCAAATTTTTGCCAATCGATATTCCTAGTGAGGTCAAAAGGAACCTGAATTGACTGTTCTGACCTTTCACAATTATTTCTGATAGAGGTTATTATGGGCAAGTGATCACTACCATGGGGATCATCGATCACCTTCCACATGCAATCGAATGATAGTGAACTTGATCCCAAAGACAGGTCAAGACGGCTTTCTTTGCCGTCGGATGAAATACGTGTCACTTCACCTGTGTTCAAAATGTTCAAGTTGAAATCGTCGCATAAATCATAGAAAATAGCCGCTCTATAATCGTCATAAGATTCGCCCCATCCAGTACCATGTGAGTTCATATCACCCAGTATTAGAACTGGGGATGAGAGCATGGAGACTGCATTCCAGAGATGACGGCGGTTTATTGAAACTCTTGGAGGAATATAAACAGAAGCTACGCAAAGATCTGTACCCTTTACGTTTATTTGGCAAGCAACGATTTCTATGCCTGGATGAGTCGGGATGGGGATTCTGTAGAATGAATGGCACTTTTTGATCCCTAAAAGCACACCCCCGTAATTATCATCTCGATCCTGGCGTATAATGTTAAAATCGTAGAAGTTAAGATCATCTTCAGAAGAAAGCCATGTTTCACAGAGTGCAAATATATCACAATCGGAATTGTGAAGTAAAAACTTAAATGTGTCTAATTTAGGTTTTAGACTATGACAGTTCCACTGTAGCACAGTGGTCATATCTTGTACCTCACTTGATGAATTAGCCATCGAAAGATATGATCGAAGCTAGGAGGGGCCATGAAATAGTCAATTCCTTGAGATACTCTTCTATTGCGGGGAGAAAAAGGTCGAGTATGCCTCTGAATGCGTCTGAAACTCCGAGAGCATTACATATGCGATCCACAAGAGCCGTATAAGTTATCAGACCTCGCTTGGCCCTGGGGGTTTTTGAGGAGCGAGGAGCTTCAGTAGCATTTCTTTTGCTTTCTTGTCTAGAGCTTCTTTTCGAAGTGTATTTTATCTGTGGAGGCGGGGGCGGCAGATCTTTGCTGCAACACGGAACGGAAGCATCAAAGACCTGTTTCTTCGGGATTTTCAAATTTGCCCCACCACCTTTGGAATTAGGCAAACTTCTGAGGGAAGATTTTAATACCTTACGGCGCAATCCCGGAGAAGATGGAGACTTTCTTTTACCGGGTGCGTGTACCTCCGAAGAATCTCCCCCATCGGTTTCGTCGTCGTTCGCTTCATCGGAAGACAACTCTTGAAAAGAGTTACCAACTGGGATGGCTGATGAAGACTCTTTTGCAGGCGGATTTAAAGCTTTCACCATTTCCGCATACGTCTTCTTGGAGCGCTTCACAATTGAGCGACTCTCATTTCGAATGCGCCTTTTGTATGCCGGGCATTTCTGCAAGTCATGCAGATCCTTACTACAGTAGCTGCATTTTTCAGCTTCCTGTGTGCAAGCATCTTCTAAATGAGCTTGGTTGCATTTGCCACAACGGGGCTTGTTGTCGCAAAAGCTAGCACTATGACCAAGCTGTTTGCAGTTGGTACAATTGAATACCTTCGGCACGTAAAGACGCACTGGGTAAAAAACACTATCAATGCAAACAAATTTCGGGAGGACGGAACCAGGAAAAGTCACTCGAAACGAGGCGGACGGCGAAAAAACTTTCTTATTTCCTTCCATGGAAACTGATTGCAACTGTTTGCAATCCAGTATAGCCACATCAGGAATTGACCGGTTCTCAAAAACGCCTTTGCCAGTCTTAATGTCTTCACATGTCAGACTCGCGTCGATGATTTTCCCTTCCACCTCGACTTCTCGTGCAGGAATGTAGATAAAGTATTCCACAGTAAAAGCCTCATGCTGAGCAATTTCGTTCGCTACTTTGTAACTAGGTGCAGTTACACGCAGCTTGGATTGCTTCACTTGGTGAATAACGGTCCCAGGATATTTACGCGTCAGCTCTCTGGAAATCGAGAGCACATTCAAAATCTTATTTTTGCGCCGGAAATAGACAACCCAAGGCCCAGCCGAAGACGGTTGATAAAACCGCGTTCGAGCAACGAGATCTTTAGGAGGCGTATCGCCTCCATCCGATTCGTCCATGCGGGGAAAATCCAACCGCAACCGAATCAACAAAAATTAAAAAAAAAAAAAAAAATGCGGAGAAAAAAAATGAGCAGAAAAACTAATCAATTAGTGAGCTATTTTGTACACACCTCCCCTATAAGGGCAAAAAAATAAATAAAAATAATTAAAAAAAAAAAAGAAAAAAAAAACTTTCGAAGAGAAAAAAAAACAGTCAGTGGACTATTTTGTACACACTTCCCCTAACAGAGCCAGCAAAATAGCTCCGGGAGAGAGACAGAGGCGAAGCGAAAAACAACTTTGAACTCAACACTGTTTGTTCTGGGAGATGCGAAAGCAGTTCAATAGAGTATGGATAGGTATAGAAATTTGCTACTTATCCGTTCCCGTTCGATGACCGCAAAGCAGCTAGCCTTCCACGTCGTAGGTAGGCAAAAAATCGTATCGCCGTCTTCGCTGTTGATTTGCACGGGGGGAACCAATCACCGGGGGATGAAGGTGACAATGTTTTATTGTGGCACGATACCAGTTGACCCTTGTCAATCTGGTTCGCTTCCTTCACGATGCGCGGTTTAAAGCACTACGGTACAATACTGCACTGGTAAAAACCACACGGGCGGTGGAAGAAAAAACCAAAACACTACCGACTGCCAAAAACTGAACTGGCTTGTTCAAGCGCACAGCAAGGAATGAAAAGAGACGCTTTGTCCTCTCTTAACCAAAATTTTCAAAGCAAGTGTTGCGCTTTCATATATTCCAAAAGCGTGGCAAAAGGTTCGAGTTGTTTTCATTCCACAAGCTGGAAACAAGGATAAAACAACTCCCAGAGCCTTTGGACCTATAAGCCTTTCCTCTGTTCATTTAAAGACAATGGAAAAAAAAAATAATGTATGACTTCATCAAGTTAACAAGTATAATAGAAATGCCTCTTTGTAAATACCAATTTGCGTATCAATCAGGTAAATCTAACTTAATGGTGCTTCAGTCTCTGGTAAATAAAATCAAGGAATCTCTTGAAGTCAAAGAAATATCCGTGGTTGCTTTTCTCGATATTGAAGGAGCATTTGATAATGCATCCTATAGCTTTATGAGTTCAGCCATGGAAGCAAGGGGCTTGGATAAAAGTGTTATCGAATGGGTTATGACTATGCTCATGGATCGGACAATTTTTGCTGATCTAGGAAGTGCGCAAATATCCATAAGACCTACTCAGGGATGTCCTCAAGAAGGAGTGTAATCACCATTACTGTGCTCTCTTGTAGTAGTCAAACTCCTTAGAAAGCTTTTACAAGGTTTTGAGGTAATTGGATACGCCGATGATGTGGTCATATTGGTTCGTGGAAAGTTTGATAACACGATTTCCGATCGGTTGCAAACTGCGTTAAGCTCTCAAATGGTGTAGAAAAGAGAGATTAAACGTAAACCCTTCAAAAACTATTATCGTGCCTTTTACCAGAAGGAAAAAGGTAAAGCTTGTACAGCCTTCTTTGAATGGAGTTCAAATTCAATTTTTGGAAGAAGTTAACCACCTTGGGGTTACTTTGGATAAGAAATTGAACTGGAATTCTCATCTGAACAAGGTCATAAGTAAGGGTACTAATGCCCTATGGGTCTGCAATAAAGCCCTAGGAAAAACTTGGGAACTGCGACCTAATATTGTAAACTAGATGTATTCAGCAATAGATCGACCACAAAATTACTTATGCTTCAAGACAAATGAGGTAACCGCTCAGAACAAGTTGGCTAAGTTGCAAAGACTTGCTTGTATTACAATGACAGGGGCAATGAAAAGTACATCATCGCCGGTTGCCTTGGATGCCCTTCTTAACACTTCAGTCGTCGCGCCATTGTATTTTGTACAACACTATTGGAAAAACCACGCTTTTAGTTTAGAACAGCAGCGTGGTGGTTTTGACGGTGGTAAACCGCGCGACGACTGGAAGATTAATATACTGCCTTTGAATCAATTCATTAAACTGTGGGCTGCAAAAAATGCCCTGCAGTTTATTCGTTATAATAAAATACTAGATGGTGATTTGATTGGTCACATGAAGATCATCAAGGAATTCTATTTGAATTCAGACTTGAAAACAATAGAAGATTAGATGACAACGAAGACCAATTATGATGTTCCCTTTAAAGTGGTTAAACCAAGCCGCTATATTTAGGACGCAGGTGGGCCAAGTTTACGTCCAGGTTCTATTGTATTTTATACCGGCGGTTCAAAGATGGGCGACAATACCAGAGCTGGGTTTTCGGTCCTGGTATCAGCAAGGTAATCGCTATGGGACGCAGTCCCACTGTGTTCCAAGCTGAAATACAAGCCATCATTGACTGTACAAATGTTTGTCTCAAAAGAAACTATAGGTTTGCAAAGATCTGTATTTTATCGGACAGTCAAGCAGCTTTGAATGCTCTAAAGACAAGTGACATGTAGATCAAAGTTAGTGTGGGAATGCTTTCTTTCTCTGAAGCAATTGGCCAGTAGGAACGAAGTTACATTGTACTGAGTGCCCGGCCATTGTGGAATTGAGGGGAATGAAATCGCCGACAATCTAGCAAGACAGGGTGTAGCTTCAACTTTGTCGGCCCTGAACCGTTTTGTGGTGTTCCTGGGTGCACTCTCAGGATGAAACTGAAAAATTGGGAAATGTCCATTAGACTGGCCCTTAAACAAAAAAATTGTAAAACTTAACGGGGCACCCCCTAGATATGAGCCTTAGGGTAAGAAAAACGCTCTCTCAAAATTTCAACTCAATTGGTTGCTCCACCAGCTGGCGCAATCGTTATGAAGTTTGTATGGGATATTCGTCTCAAATATATTGAAAATTGACCCTATGTCACTGTTTCGTTCCGTATACTAATTGTTCGCGTTCAAATGAGCCCAGAATGACAAATACACTAGTTGACACCCTAATGAACATAATTGCAGAAGGTTGTATCTGGATTTAATCTCATTTTTATTACTCTTTCAGTTGTTGAAAGTTAGGCTTAGATCAGCACTCCCGTACAGTCACTTATATGCATGCGACATGTGCCTCAGCTCGCCCAGCGTCATAGGTGGCTATGATGCGCTTAGTGGTTACCTCCAAGCTATGTTGAAGGAATACAAGCAGTATTGCATGATATACTTCAGATGGTTAAAACACCAACTTTATTAATTTTGATCGTGGTACAATCTTCTACAATATTCTTCGCTATTATATCAAGTAGTGATTTTGACATTCTGGGTCCAATTGAACGCGATCATCAATTTTCCTGAACCAAACAGTAGATGATGTGCTGTTGCTCATCTGTTTGAGCTAAAAATCCCATATTAACTTCAATTCAAATGCGCCAGCTCATGGAACGAGCAAATGAGCTGAATTTTTCAGAAAGGCTTCCTCTAACCCCAAGAAATAATCCTGGGGGATGCCCCGTGGAATCATACAACTTTATTTTTCTCCCATACTGAGCTGGGCCAGTCTAATGTCCATAGTAGAATCCAATTGGAACGCCACGGATACATCCAAGCAAGCGAACAGACTCGTAAAACCCTATAAAACCCAGTCTAGCAAAAGCCCGGGCTATACTGAATCTTAATAAAGGAAATCTTAGGGTAATAACTGGCCTGATGATCGGTCACTGGCCAAGTAGATATCATCTTAAAAAGATAGGAAGAATCGTCGAATGTCGTTTTTGGCAAGCTTAAAATGAAACTTCTGAGCATTTACTCGCCAGTTGACATTCAGGCTTCATACACAACAGACGTGTATCGGATCGAGTGAAAACATCCCTATTGTTTTTCTGCTAATCGGACAGGGTCCGAAAGGCTTTCCTAGTTAGTTTTTCGTGGAAGCGACAAGATCATTCCCTCCAGAATGTCTGGATACCGTAAAAACTCGTTCGTCATCGACTTCAGCGTTATGCCAGTTCGACCCAAGCTGAACATAGTCCAGGATTTCATCTTCTCAAAGATGTCTCTTGACATGAGTGTTGTCCAAAACCTCCAGACGAGTATCACCAAATCTCAAGTCATAATTGAAGTTGACTCTGTGGCTACAGCAGACAGCATCATAGCCCAGCATAACTCGAAACATTCGCTCGAGCATGACCAACAGCTGTATCCAATCCCGGTACACTCTGCTGATAGCGCCATTGAGGTTAAGGTGTACGACTTGCCCCCCAAATGCCGAACCATCTCATAGCATCGCACTTCTCGATCTATGGAAAAGTCCTGTCAGTGAGGAACGATGTTTGGAAGGAATACTTCCCAGGAATTCCAAATGGGGTAAGGATCCTTCGTATGGAGATTCAGAAGCCAATACCTTCCTACGTTCCTGTGTCCGGTGAAATGGCGTATGTTCTGCACATAAATCAAGTGAAAACCTGTAAGCACTGTACACAAAAGGTTCACATCGGTAAGTCGTGCTCTGCTGCCAGGAAGGAAACTTCAAACCAGAGCAATCCGGGTCAAACTCTTGCTGAAATCGTTAGCAATGCTCGTAACACAGAAGACGAAAATGAAGCTACCGTCGATAATATGGATTCAGCTGAATCAGCGGATGAATCGGACGTAGAGGAGCCCTCACCAAAACCTGAAACCGTGCTGGAGAACGAATCGAATAAAACCAATTCCAAAACAACGCCAGCATCAGCGAATGCATCCAGAGCCACCAGTTCCAAACCGACCGTTGCAGTGCACGATTCGGAACACGATCAATTAGGAGGACGTAAGCGACCGATTTCACCAAAGCTTCCAGAACAGGATAATCCAAGAACTCTACGCAGATCAAAGTCTCAGCGTCAACACTCCAAGTGATGTTCGTCTTTTTTTTCTCAATGGTAAGCATATACGACAGTGTATGTCCTGCCGAAGCAACAAACGATACTGCCGTCCTAAGAATTATATCATCTTTATTAGAAAAAGTCATCCCAAATGCACCACATCAGCCAGTTCCACGCAACCCGTTCAGTCGACGAAACCATACCACATCGTTGGAGCACCGTTTTTCTCCCAAAGGTAAAAGCTTCAGTATATGTCTTGTCGAAGCGTCTATCGATACTGCCATCCTGAAAAAAATGTCCTTTTCATCAGTGTCCTCCCAGCCAAATATGAAAATACGATCCTACCTACGATATATGATACCAGCATTGCCGCTCGTGCCTTCTGAAGTCATCTCTGGAGCACAGTATTCTTCTGAAGGTAAAAAGCATAGTATATGCCTTGCCGGAGTGTCGTCAGGTACTGCCGCCCCTGATAAAATCTTTCCAACACCCACAGCAAAATCGGTTTTGCTAACGACGTCCAAATCCATCATCAACCAGTGCCGCCAAAAGATGCAGGAAACAACGTTATCGACGACTCTTCAGTATCGAATGGTTCAACGGTCTGTTATTGGCAATCCCAATATTTATAACGGTAGGATACACAAACATGAGGTGAGCGTATCGTTAAACAATCATGCCTGTATGGCAAATACTGTCAAGCGTGGTAACCAGAGTAGAAATCAGATACATAGAACGTTAGAGAGAATGAGCTCCGTTTCGACTAGGCAAATCAGTGGTTTCGATATTAATGCTAGTCCATGATTAAAACGAAAATGGATTTCTTAAGTTATCATTTAGCGAGTGTTAACATCAACAACATTACTAATCAAACAAAGTTAGATGCTCTAAGTTCCTTTCTACGGTTGAATGACGTAGATATCGCATTTCTCCAGGAAGTTGAAAATTCCTCCATTCAACTCACTGGTTATACACTCATCTTCAATATCGATTCTCGCAAAAGGGGTGTTGCTTTTGCGCTCAGACCAAATATTGAGTATACCTCAGTAGAACGCTCTCTGGATGGTAGACTAATCACTTTGCGACTGAAGAATGGTGTCACTTTGTGCAACATTTATGCTCCTACTGGAAGTCAAGGCGGGAGTAGTCGGGAAGACTTTTTCAACATGACATGTGCTTATTATCTGAGAAATTGCAACGGAACTATAATTTTGGGCGGTGACTTCAACTCTGTTGTGAATCAAAGAGATGCTACTGGAACAACTCCACGGAGTAATATGACATCTAGGCTTATGACTTCATTGAATGTTATCGATGTGTGGCGATTCCTGCGGCCGAATGATATTGATTATACCTTCTTGCGTGCTGGTTCTTGCTCAAGGCTCGACAGATTCCTTCTATCCAGATCATCTACTGGTTGGCTGCGTACAATTAACCATGTAGTTAATTGTTTCAGTGATCACAAAGCAGTTATCATGCGAGTGGTGCTACCAATAACAGGTCCCCCGGTTGGAAAAGGTCTTTGGCGTTTGAACTCACATGTGTTGGATGATGAGGAGACTCTATCTCTTCTTCAGCTCAAGTGGCGCTCCCTTGTAAGGCAGCAAACAAATTATCGGTCTTGGTCATCTTGGTGGTTGAATCTAGCAAAACCCAAAATTTCCTCCTTTCTTCGATGGCGGACATCCTTACAACTTCAGGATAATCGTAATGCAATGAATTTATTGTATGGTGAACTAGCAAGAACATATCAGTTGTATGTCAACGATTCTTCGCAGTTATCTCGAATCAATCGCATCAAAAGTATCATGCTGTTAAAGCAACGCGAATCCACCAGTAATTGGCGGCAAATGAATGAAACATTTTTACAAGGTGAACCAACTGCGCTTTATCATCTGTCTGAGAAGAACTACAAACGATCAAGAACATTGATACGCGAATTGGAGATAGAGAACAGTAATGTTGTCAATGATGGAAATCAAATTGAACAGCATGTTGTCTCATACTTTGAAAACCTATTTCAAGAAAATAATCACACGCAGACAACCAACAACTTCGTACCTTCGCTTCGTATTCCAAATAACAACGATCATAATGGAAAATTGATGGACCTCATTGAAGCCGACGAAATATACCAATGTATTAAAAACAGCTGCTCACGCAAATCACCAGGGGAAGACGGACTGCCCAAAGAGTTCTATATGAAATGTTGGAACATAATTCACAATGAATTTACTCTAGTTTTGAACGATTTCATGCAAAATCCAAACGTCGAATCCAAGCTTATGAACGGGATCGTTGTTTTGGTGAAAAAAAAGGGGAACAGCAAAACAATCAAAGGGTATCGTCCAATAACACTTTTGAACTTTGATTACAAAATCCTCACAAGAATTCTAAAACGTAGAATGACACCATTGATGGATTTGGTCCTGTCAAAGCATCAAAAATGCTCAAAACCACAGAGCAACATTTTCCAGGCTACAGGGAAAATATTAGACAACATTGCTTCCCTTAAACACTCAAGACAGACCTCTATGCTGGTATCTTTCGACCTTGACCATGCTTTTGATAGGGTTAAGCACAGTTTCCTGTTTCAAACCATGCAGCGTATGAATTTCAATGAGCAAATCATAACATTTCTTCGTCGTATCATGTCCAATACCTGCTCAAGGGTACTTATAAACGGAAAGGTGTCACGTCAAATTCAGATCAGTCGTTCGGTGAGACAAGGAGACCCTCTGAGTATGTTCCTGTTCGTTATATACATGCAGCCCTTGATTGATAAGATCGTTGATTCTGGATATGCCGGAGATGCTTTCAATGTGTATGCAGATGACATAAGTATCTTTGTGCCTGACTATCATACGCTACAACAAGTTGTGCGCATCATTGATGATTTTCGAGAAGTCTCAGGAGCAGTTTTAAATCTGCAAAAAACGTTCGCATTGAAAATAGGGAACGTACCATCACCAGGCCCTCTCCAGTGGTTGAATTTCACAAATTCCCTTAAAGTTCTTGGAATATATTATTCCGACAAGGTCAAAGAGACTATGGACAATACTTGGACAAATGTAATTAAAAATTTGAAATGGCGGTTATGGATGAGCAAAGTCCGGTCACTCAACCTGATTCAAAAAGTTATTCTGTTGAACACCTTCATATCATCGAAATTGTGGTACACTGCTTCAACGCTTCCGCTGCCAAAAAAATTCGAACTTCAAATTCTAAAAGAGTATCGGAACTTCCTTTGGATAGGTGGGAAAAATCATATTGCCTTAGAAACTCTATTTCTGCCAAAGATTCGTGGTGGATTGAATCTTCACAGCCCAGGATTAAAATCGACGTCTTTGATAGTAAACAGGATTCTTCAAAACTTGTACAACCTTCCTTTTCTACGAAGCTGGCTGAATGCGGAAAATATCCTGCATATTCCGGCTGCTTATCCACAAGTTAAGGTTTTTGCTTTGGAAGTGGCCACACTTTCACAAGAAACCATTATACAGCACAGTTCATCATCTATCTACAAAGAACTACTTCAGGATATAAGGGACCCTGCAGTGTTCGTCAGAAATCGTCCATGGAGAGTAATATTCAAGAACGTTTTGGATCATCGGATTGTTTCTGGAAATCGATCTATATGGTACACAGCGGTTCATGGGAGAATTATTACCAACGAAATGCTGTTTAACCAAAATCGTCGAACTTCTCCAAATTGCCTAAGATGTCCAGGAATCACTGAAACAGCTGAGCATAAGTTTTTCGAGTGTCAACTATCTAAGCCTGTATGGATGTTCGCGTTGTCTAAAATGGTAGCCATTCGACCTCTGCTTCGCAGAAAGAAACCAGAATACTTCCTATTCCCTGAAATGCGAGGTGTACCATCTAGAGAAGCGCTAGAAATTAAACATATCTTTGCAAAGTACATTAGTTTTATATGCAATACACCTGAAGCAAACATTAATGTAGATAATTTTAGATTTGAATTGTAAATTTTGATAGACTTAATGTTGTACTCTAATAAAGACATGGTATAAAAAAAAAAAAAAAAAAAAAACTCGTCAACTGCGGAGTATTTCTTAATGAATGTCAAAATTTGGAAAAGGGTTATTAGAGCCCTTGGAAATTTGGCAAGGTAGTCCTAATTTGGTAATAGACTTTATAAAACGAGTTGTGCCCAGTTGGGACAGTGTGACACATCAACCAATGTCTATCACATCTCAATTGTCAAAGAATATTGGATGAGCACCAAATAAAATATGGGTCATACCACAATATTCCTAAATAATGGAAGCAGTGGTTAAAAGGCTCTACAGAGGAGGAAAAAGGCACCTAGAGCTTTACATTACTCGCTTGTAATTGATTAGTATACACTGCTAAAAATATGTTGTGAATTAAGAATTTAGAAATGAACTGAAATGTCAACAATAAATCTCTTATTTTTCAATCGAATGCACTCAAAATTTACACGATCATGTAGCATTCAAGAATCTTTAGTGGAAAATTGAACGTGATGCCGTAAAAATACATGAATTTGATTTATTTTACTATGTGCCTCAGTTTACACTACATTGAAATTTAATTATTTTTTTCTGTGTAGTGAACAATTGGATATCTAGAATTAAGTTTATACAATAAAAAATGAGAGATTTGCCTTGAAGGGCTCAATGAGCCTATTCACTGCATGAGCAAAGAATTGAATCGAAGCTGAGCCTCGGATCATATTTCTTTTTTTTATCCCGTGTTAGTTCCGTGAATCGTTTGGTATGTTTTTTTCATGTCGATGAAAAATTGCACAGCGCATACCCTTAACTCCACATATCGCCTCAATTTGCCACACTGCGCTGCTGCTGTGGCCTGAATTGACACCCTAATGAGCAGTGTGGCGGAGCAGAGCGGAAAGAGCTCGCGCAGTTGATTTGATCTGGGTACAGTATCAAAACGCTGCTTCGTCGTCGTCGTCGCATGTTTGCAAGTGCCGACCGAATCGTGCTATTTGCATGCAGCAGCGTGCGGAGTTTGATGTGAAAGCGTGCGATTTTGATTTAGATATGCACCAGTGGCGGCGTGGCGAAGATGCGACTAAGGGTGGAGAAATGAGCCCGGGAGCTCCACCATATGCAGGTAATGATGCGCGCATATTATGTTCACGACCAGTGCGGTGCACATTATATGCGGCAAGTCGAAAGGGAGCAGCAGCTCTATCAGTGTGCAGTGTGCGATTTAGATTGTGACGGCTGATGGCACTTTGATTCCAGCTGAGTTTGTCATGTTCAGGAGTTGATTTTTTTAGTGAAACATTGTCACGGTATTTAAAAATGTATCCCGGAGCAGTTTGCATGTATCAATATTAATAGCTAGAATGAATGAGTGATTGTTTGACATCGTACTAGAGATGGTCGGGTGTCGGGTTTTCAAACCCGAAACCCGACCCGAACCCGAACCCGACGGGTTCGGGTCGGGTTCGGGTTTGAAAATTTTATTTTTTTCGGGTTCGGGTTCGGGTCGGGTTTGGAGGCTACAAAATTATCGGGTACGGGTCGGGTTCGGGCTTACAAAAAGTCGGGTTTGAGTCGGGTTTAGGACGGGTTTGGTGAGAATTGTGAACAGAGTAACAACCTAAAAGCTTCTCTAAGTATCAGAAACGATGAATTTACCATGATTTCAAACTCGGGTTTTATTCGGGTTTGTCTTACAAAAAAAAATTCGGGTTTCGGGTCGGGTTCGGGTTCACACAGCAAACATTTTTCGGGTTCGGGTCGGGTCCGGGTTTGCTTTTCAATTATTCTCTCGGGTTCGGGTCGGGTCCGGGTTTGAAGAAATAAAATAAGTCGGGTACGGGTCGGGTTCGGGTTTGAAAAATGTGAAACCCGACCATCTCTACATCGTACCCTCCTGCTGTGAGTACACATTTTTTTCTGTTTTCAGTACTACTTTTTATGCCTATTGATCCTTTTACGATCCTTGTTTGGACCCGTGCCTTCAATTTTTCGTTGGACCCGTTTGCGAAAGCTTGCGGTGGTAATCCTTCTTGGACACCGTCTTGGAAAAAAAAACCTCTGAGAACGGCTCGTCTCCTTTCGTTTATTCACTTAATATGTTGCAACTATTAACAAAAGGAAGGGTGAATTTCGTGTCAAGAATGGAAGAATGGACGTTTCTTCGAAATGCGCGCTTTCTTCCAAGAGTGAAATGGATAATGTTGACAATTTCATCGAAATGAACTATCAGTTCGATGCTCTAGACAAACTTTCCGAACACCAAATCAAAGCAGTCTCTAGCCCAGGCTCTTTGATTCAAGTGAGGAAGCGAAAAATGCCGCCAATCGTGGTCAGTTGTTCCGAATTTGGGAGATTTAGGCAGGAGATCTTGAACTCCATTAGGGGAATCAAGGTCTCCTTCCAAATCGTAAAGAAAGGAGACTGTCGCGTTTTGCCGGAAACTCTTAAAGATCGCGAACTTCTTCTCAAACATCTTGAAGAGAAGAAGCACTTATTTTTTTACTTATGACGACAAAACTGAACGTTTGTTCAAAGTCGTCTTAAGGTCTCTCAAGTGACTATAAGTCACCAAGAGAGATTAAAAATGGAAATAATGATTTGCTTGGATTTAACCTAGTCGAAGTAATAATTATGAAAAAGAAGAACCCAAACTGGAATTGTTCGGAAAGGGATTTTTAAAAAATATTATTTAGTTCACTTTAACAAAAAAGATCTAAATAATATTGAAGCTTTCGAAAAAGTTAGACTTATGTTCGATGTCCGTGTGACATGGGAACATTTCCAGAAACCTGGAGGAAATTACAGTCGAAGCTTGTTATAACGACATCGCAAGGGACCGTCGTATTAAGGAAAAGTCGTTATAGAGAATGGTAATAATATTAAAATATTTTTCAAGGAACCGAAAAAAGTCGCTATAGAGAGCATTTGTCGCTATAATAGTTGTCGTTATAACGAGCTTCCACTGTACCAGAACCCCACTCAGTGCCGTCGGTGCCAAAAGCGGGGTCATGGTGCAAAAAATTGCCGCATGGATTTTAAATGCATGATTTGCAGAGGTTCTTCTCACGCTAAGGACGTCTGTCCAGTGAAGGAAGATACCGATAAGTTCTTATGTGCCAATTGCAAGGGCAATCATAAGTCCAATTTTTGGGCTTGCCCTTCGCGAAGGAGAGTCGTTGAGGCTCGTGCCAGGCAGATGAACGATAATGTCCGATACGATAACGGTCGTTCCCAGATTTCTCCTTGTAGAATATCGAACAATGCTCATTTATCAGTTAATTATCGCTTGATTAAGAATCATACCCATCAGGAAGATTATGATCATGCTCATTCACAAACTAATTTTAATCCGTCGGGTAGCCGTTCGAATATTTTAATTTTGAATGTATCTACCCACGGAAAATCCTTTGCCGATATCGTAGCAGGCAATTTGAACTCCTCCCCTTTACATACTACGAGTACCCGTTCTAATTGTTTCATATCAAATGGCCACAGGAGACTTCTACTCCGCCTCTTCGTCTACCGAAAATTCTAACGGGAAATCATCAGATAATGTACCCACTTCAAATGATATGTCTGCCTCTGATTTTAATTTTCTAACTGAACAATTGAATCTAATGATTGATGCAATGATCAAAGCCACCACTATGACTGAAGCAGTCCAAGTTGGTGTAAAGTTTACTAATCAAATTGCTATTGGATTACGTTTTTGAAATGGATCCAATAAATAATAATTTAAATATTTTTAATTGGAATGCTTGTTACATGAATTGCAAAGAGGACGAGCTATTTAATTTTCTTACAGCTAATAACGTGTATATAGTAGTTATTACTGAAACATAATTGAAACATGAATCTAAACTCAAAAGAGATCCTATCTTTTTTGTTTATCGTAATGATCGACTTGATGGGACATGTGGGGGAGTTGCAATCATCATTCATAGGCGTATAAAACATCAACTGTTTTCGTCATTTGAAACTAAAGTTTTTGAAACTTTAGGTGTTTCTGTTGGATCGAAGCTTGGTAAACATTCTGTCATAGCTGCCTACTTGCCTTTTCAATGCTCTGGACAGCAAGTTAATTTGCTCAAAACTGACTTGCGAAAATTGACTCGCAATAAGTCAAAATTTTTTGTGCCGCTGGGAGCACTGGAGCATTATAGCTACTGTTGACAGCGGTCGACAATACGATTGATAGGAGATGAAGGGAAAGAAACAAAAAGGAAAACATCGTTCTTTAGAAGATAGAAAGAATACTTATAACCAGTGTGAATTGATTTCTAATATTGAACCTAGTGTTGCTTATTTAAATTATACTAATTACAGTACCTAGAAGAGGTTAGAACTATGTAAAATCATGCAGTCTAAAATAATGATCGATATTGTTGCGAAGGAGAGTATGGAAGACTTTGGAACTATAAGGATGCACCGAAAGTGTAAGAAACATATTTATAAAATGGAATTGCTTAGATAATAATAAAAATCTTCTTGCAGTTTAAAGCTGCACTAATCAGTGAAACAATTGTTCAACGTGTTGCTCACAACCCGGTGTCCGAATCCTGTATACTTCTTTTCCGCGGCAACAAACATTTAAAACTTTCGCGATTATGGACGATATACGGGCACTGGGGGATAGCGGGAGGCAGCGTCATTCATTCGCGCCCCGAATTACCTCGCGATCCTATATCCCGAAGCAAATTTTCTCGTATTGCCCTACGACTGCAGCAACTGGATGAAATGCGCGCCATTGAGCTGCGCCAGATAGAAGCTGAGAAACGAGCGCTGGTATTAGAGCGTAATGCCATGCAAGCAAAATACACACTGCTTCGAGAACAAAGCAAGAGAAAAACTGTTCTACGCAATAGAGGTGATGTCAATAAACCATCAACTGACCATAGTTCTGTACGAACTGCTGGCTTCCCGATCGCAAAACGGGAGTCAGTGAAACCATCAAAAGAGTGGCAGGCGCCATCGGCTACAGTTGCCGAGCAATCGCGAATATCTGCCGGGATTCAGCAGCGGATCCACAGCGCGTTTCCCAAAATCATTCTAAGAGAGCATAACCTGGAACCGAATAAACATAAATTCCAACCCAAGGCGACACTTACGCCGCTACCAAGTTTCTCCAAAGGATTGGAGTGTAGTGTGACTCGTGAAGTAAAACCGGATGCGAATGCTGAATTGGCAAAAGTGGATGCCGACATTTTTCGTGGATCGTATCATATCATCGACCAGCGGGCACCAATCGTCACACTACTGAGAAATTATCTGCGCGAGGACCGTATGGAATGGACTACCTCGCATAACTTGTTGTTCGAAGAAAATCGAACGATAACCTGCTATAGTGAGGGACGTATGGCGACTTGGGCGCAGCGGGTAATAATGAGCACGCGGAAAACATCGAAGTTCAATGAGGGAGTCCTGTACGAGAATCAATTAGTAATTAGCGATAGTATTCCTTTGGATCCAGACACTGGTCAGAAGATTGATGATTACGGAGGAATTAGTGCCACGCAGTGTAAAACAAAATTCGGCAGGGTTACGTCAAATCGTTCAAGTAAGCTCGTCGAACAAGCTGCACCGAGGTTCGATATGTGTCCAGGGTCTTTAGCAGCATATCAGAACCTAAAGTTGAGATTCGAAACTGGAATCAGCAAATGCACCCAATCCAAGTGGAAAGAAATTACGCCGAAAATTTCCGAGCCGTGTAAAGCCGGTAAACTTCTCATTTTTGTTCCACGGACGATAGTCAATATTGTATTACACGTTTTCGAACATAGCACAAGTGTAAAACTGCAATCGCAAACCAACTTGTCTTGCAGCTTGATGCGCCTATTGTCGGATATCAACCAGCGCTTCGGATTCCATCAGCCGACATCATTGATGCCAGACAGTAACAAGGTTCAAATGACGTGCAGCGATATCTTCAGATGTTTTCTCTTGGGTATTTTCAATAGCGAAAACCTCACAGCAGCGGAACTATACGAAACAGCGTTCGAAGCCAGGATAACCGATCTTATAACTGTGACTGGAACCACAACCATCATCAATTGAGCTTCACATATGGAGCGGATCGTTTGGGATCGTTCATCAATAAACCAACGAATTTGCGAACGCGTGATCATAGAGAACGGGCATTGTTTCGAAACCGCGAGAGGAAGTCCATCTACCAAATGTGGGTGAAAAACCAAAAGGAGCGAGTGCGGACCAACCAGAGGCGAAGTTGGAATAGGCAAGTTAAGGGGTCTTCACATGATGAGCCAAAAATGCTGGCATACGTATGTCGAATTGATGGTCAGTGAATGTGAGAGGAAATAGAATTCAGTCAAGATAGTAAGTATATGGTTGCGACAACTTTGAAAATAATAATTTGGTAAAACTGGTCCGGTGGCCAGTCTTACGGGGGGGAGTATGTTGCCGCTGGGAGCACTGGAGCATTATAGCTACTGTTGACAGCGGTCGACAATACGATTGATAGGAGATGAAGGGAAAGAAACAAAAAGGAAAACATCGTTCTTTAGAAGATAGAAAGAATACTTATAACCAGTGTGAATTGATTTCTAATATTAAACCTAGTGTTGCTTATTTAAATTATACTAATTACAGTACCTAGAAGAGGTTAGAACTATGTAAAATCATGCAGCCTAAAATAATGATCGATATTGTTGCGAAGGAAAGTATGGAAGACTTTGGAACTATAAGGATGCACCGAAAGTGTAAGAAACATATTTATAAAATGGAATTGCTTAGATAATAATAAAAATCTTCTTGCAGTTTAAAGCTGCACTAATCAGTGAAACAATTGTTCAACGTGTTGCTCACAACCCGGTGTCCGAATCCTGTATACTTCTTTTCCGCGGCAACAGTGACTTTAATGCCAAACATCGGTCATGGAATAATTCTCAAAGTAATTCCAACGGCAGAATTTAATTTGATGAGTGCTCTTCAGGATATTACTCAATTCAATACCCTGATAGCCCTACATGTTTTTCCTCTTCTAGAAATCCTTCTACGATTGATTTGGTCTGCACCTACTCTAGTCATCTTTGTAGCCAACTGATTACTCATGCTGATTTTGATTCTGATCATGTCCCTGTTACATTTCAAATATCCCATGAAGCGATTTTCAATCCTATCAGCTCCACTTTCAATTATTATCGAGCCGACTGGAATATATATAAAACGCATATTGACTCTACTCTTGATGTTAACATTTCTTTACAAACAAAACTTGATATTGACAATGCTCTTGAAACTTTAACAAATTCCATTGTTGAAGCCAGGAGCATTGCAATTCCAAAATGTGAAGTAAAATTTTAATCCGTGATTATAGACGATGATCCTAAACTCTTGATCCGTCTTAAAACGTGAGGAGAAGGCAATTTCAACGCACTCGCGATCCTGGTATGAAAATTATATGGCAGGATTTGCAGAAAGAAATCAAGAAACATTTTTCACAATTAAGAAACAACAATTTTGAAAATAATATTTCTCAATTGGACCCTGGCTCTAAGCTCTCTTGGAAGTTATCTAAAATTTAGAAAAAACCTCAGAAACCAATACCGGCATTGAAAGAGGAAAACAAATTATTACTAATTGCGAAAAAGCTCAAAAACTTGCTATGCAGTTTGAAACCGTGCACAATTTTAATTCAGGTCTCTGGACTTGCAAATCAAGTTATTCAGGATTTCGAAAGCGTTCTCAATCAACAGAACCTTTTCGAAAATTCCTGTCAGACTGATTAGAAATAGGTGAGAACTATTATTTAAATACCGTAAAACGGGGTAAATTTGATAATGCGGGTACTTTGATAATTCGAGACTCTCAACATACTAAACGAAATAACAAAGTTCCTGTTAATCTGTTAAGCAAAACGAATGCAAAAGTAAAGAGTATTAGTATGACACTTCATGTTAAAGCTATTTTCGTTGGAATCAAGTACATTTGAGGATTTATATGCATATATGGAAAATTTATAAGATTTTAGCAATTTTGAAATGCTCTCAAACAATCTGTTCTACGATCTCTATTTGATGAAGTCATAATGAATTCGTCACTTATACTTGATAGCCTAGTTATATTAGAACTCGAATTCGGTCTCAAAACTCTTAGCGAATACTATTTTTACAAACTGGGACCATTTTTGTAATCTAAGTCAGATATTTCCATATAGCGTTAAACGCCTAAAGATATGCAACGCCCTACAAATGTTCTGTTATTCATTCAATTTTGTTCGCGTGATGCTCCATTATCAAAGTTACCCCAAAACAGAAAACCGACTTTCGATTATATGAAAAATTATATATCCATTAAGAATAAATCTTTTGGAAATCTATCAACTGGAATTGATAGTTAGGATACCAGTATTTGTTTTGAAAATATGAATTAAAATTCTTTGAAACAGCATGCATAAATATTCAAGTTTTCTTCGAAAAAACTATCAAAGTTACCCCGTTTTACGGTATTCAAAAATACGAAAGCTTCTTGCGATTATGAAATGTTTTACATTTTCATCAATAAACTTTCGTAGAGTAGCTTATCATTCTTGGTTGATATATTGAACAAATGATTTTAGTTGCAATATTATCCTATAAAATGTAAAAAATGCCAAGGTTCTACGAATTTAAAACCGGACTAAAATCCTGCAGAAGCGTAACGTTAAATCCCCCTAGAGCGTTACGTAATTTGTGGTTGCTGCCTAATGAAGTACAGTCAAACCTCCATGAGTCGATATCTGAAGGGACCATCGACTCCTGGAAATATCGAGTCGTGGAAACAAATGCCTTGGAAAGCTGTTTGAGGGGACCATCATAGTAACCATGAAATTTCGCTTTTGGTATGGTTCCATGAATCGATATCGAGTCATGGAATATCGACTCATGGAGGTTTCACTGTATATAAAAGCAATTCTCGCTGAAACCAGGCCGCCATCGGCTTCGATCGTTAGAAGTCCAATTTTATGTCACTGATCGCTAGTATATGCAAAAACTAAAGGGTGATTCTTTCAGTTTTCTCAAATTAGTGAACCCATCGTACGCCAGCTAGCTAAACAGTATGCAACATTTTTTTTTTTTTTTTGATAAATCTTCGGTATTTCTTCATGTGATACGTCTCATATTTCCCTTGGGACACATATCGAACTAAGTGGCATCGTATAGAGGAAGGATATAACTTTAAAAAAAATTTGCGGTTATATTGAATTTCGCCATCTTGAGTTTTGTAAGAAAAATCGGTTTTCACCATTAGCACACCGCTCGCTTAGAATACTGAGGTCACAATCATAAAGCTGAGAGAAAACTGAGCAAGAAAGGCTATAAAAACTCGGTAAAGAATGGTATTTAGCATATGAAATGAATGGTTTTCTAAATTATGTTCTACGATTTTGACGTATATGGCGAGTGCAGTCAATGAAATCATTTTTTGTACAACAGAGAAACAATTTTTCAATCGTTTGCGTTTAATTTGAGTCGAGCAAAAAACTTATTATGCTACTTAAAATCAAGATGGCGTCAAAATCCAAGATGACCGCCAGATTTTTTCACTTAAATTAATACTCTTGTTCTTCACTCGACTCGAAGGAATCACCATTGATTGAAAAATTGTTTCATTGTTGTTCAAAAAAGGATGATTTCATTAATCGCCATATACGTCAAAATTTTGAACATGATTTAGAAAACCGTTCATTTCATAGGGTAAATACCATTGCTTACCTAGTTTTTGTAGCCTATCTCACGCAGTTTTTTCTCAGCTTTCGGATGGTGACATCAGAATTCTAAACGAGCGGTGCTACTTCTTCTTTCTGGCATTACGTCCCCACTGAGACAGAGCCTGCTTCTCAGCAGTGTTCTTATGAGCACTTCCATAGTTATTAACTGAGAGCCTACTATGCCATCGACCATTTTTGCATGTATATATCTCGTGTGGCAGGCACGAAGATACTCTATGCCCTGGGAAGTCGAGAAAATTTCCAACCCGAAAAGATCCTGGGACCGGTGGGATTCGAACCCACAGCTTGGTCTTGCTGAATAGCTGCGCGTTTACCGCTACGGCTATCTGGGCCCCACACGGGTAGAAATCAGAATCCAAAAACAAGATTATGACTCATGATATCATGATTCTAGTGTGTTTTCATCTTATAAAAATACACCATGATTTGGACTCATGATATCATGAGCCAGATTGCCGTAACGCAACACACGCGTTAGGTTTTTGTTGCTGATTGCTCGGAATCATGATTCAAATGCCAAAAATGCTGAGTCGCGCATCCGTTTATGATCGACAAAATAAAAAAAAAGTTAAAAATAGCATACATTGAGATTCGAGCCAAGAACCTTCCGATTGTAAGCCACGTATTCTACCACTCAACCGCTTCGTCATCTTGAATTAGGAGTGATCAATACGAATGAGATGAAGCAAAGTGCGCCGCTTAGTGTTTTCACACTGGATGTTACGCTTATGAGGAATCATGATTATGACTCCAGGAACCATGATTTGTGATCCTGATATTATGACCTAACCAATTTATGAATTTCATGATTTGTAAATCATGGTGTGGGGATCAGATTGTGCAGTGCAGTGCACCAGAGCGGTGCGCTAATGGTGAAAACACGGTTTTCCCAACAAAATTCAAAATGGCCGCCAAAATTCCTTCAGTCTCAAATGAAAGCTATATCTTTCCTCTATACGACGCCACTTAGATTGCTATGTATTCCATGGGAAATACCTAAGATTTATCGAAAAATGGGCTTTTTTTCAAATTGTTTAGCTAGGGGTCCACCTATTTGAGATAACCGAAAGGAGCACCCTTTCGTTTTTGCATATACTAGCGATCAATGACATAAAATTGAAGTTCTAACGATGGGTGCCGACGGCGGCCTAGTTTCAGCGAGAATTGCTCATAAATTAAGTACAATACTGTTATAGGGTGTTCTAGAAAGTATGAGCACGACTTTGACAACGAGAATTAAAGTAATTTTTCAAACAAACTAATATTCATTTATTTTTGTATTTTTCCTTGAGGCATTTTTAATACTGACTGTGAAAATTTTGTTCTATTAAATAACTTGTTACAATGAAATTTTTGATTTAAAAAAAAATCATTTCTTCTCTAGCCAGCACAGACCCTACTTTTGTGTTTTGTTGGAACTTAACAAGTAATAACTGTTTTTATCAAAATCCTTCGATGTAGTGAGTTCAAGTTCATTGTATCCAAGATGTTCCCCAAGAATTTTTGTTTAAAATTTTCTATAGCTTTGCTAGAAAATATTTGATAAAATGCTAGAATTCCAAAATATCGCTCGTTTTTATCTCATCATTGGATAATTTCACGAAATCATAGTTTTTCTAGTATTTCCAATATAAATAAAAATATTTCATTTCAAATTTAATTATGTCAATTATCTATACTTTTGGATAGGCTACAAAAAATTGAGGTTCTTAGATGTTTTAATGAGTTTACAAGGACTTGGTTTTGACCCTTCTAAAAATTGACCACAGCTGAAATAGGTTTTTTTTTGTTTCTATTGAAATTTCATATACTTAAGTTTATAAGGCTAATACAAATATTAATTTTCTTTTTCCCCCCCCCTTCATAAATCCGAAAATTTTGAAGGGGAGAAAAAAACATTCATCATTTTTTTGACATCAATTAGTTTTTTTTATTTTAAAGTAAAAATAAACAAGTAAAATAATGATTCAGAGGACGATTGAAAAAAGTTTCACAACTATCATTAAAAATAAAAATTCGAAGAAATAACTTTTTTTCATTTTTAGTTTTTTGTTCCTTATTTATTTTTATCCCCCCCCCCCCCCTCGTAACACCATCAATAAACAGTAAGCAAAAAAATTGCTCAAAATTCAAATTCTGTTCTTGATAAGTGCGAGAATGAAATGTGTGAAAATCAGATTTTTATCTGCACTAGTCTCGAAATGACAGTATGGTGCCCATACTTTCAGGGACACCCTATAAGCATGTTCAACTGGTTTCAATGACGCAAAGCACTAACATGCCGCAAGAGTTTTACAAAAGTAACTTACGTTTCATAGACTCAAGCGCTATAAGGCATTGCGGAGCCAATTTCATCATGTTACCAAATTAGTTTCTGTTGCACAATATTCTGGATAGTTTGTTAAGTCCATGTACTCACGATTCAAATTTTCTTACATGTAACTCATTGGTACATGTTGTGAATAAAAAAATAAGAATACTCCCAGGCTTGAGTTTTCTGTTATAGGTAGCAATCCGTCATACTTGGTTAAGTTTTTCAGTGTTAGTATTATATGGAAGAAAATTAAATTAACGACGGAGAAAGCAGCGATACAAAATGGAAGAAAATAATGCAAAGTGTAGACCATCTGAAATAATTTTGATTCATTGAATTCCAAATTGTAGCCTTCACAGAGCTGAATTTTATAATGTATGCATTCATCAACTTTGAAAAGTTTGTGATGCTCCCAGCACAGCAGCTGATGAGTTTTGACTTCACAGGCAAAGTTTGTCATGTTATTGTAGACAGACCACCATATAAGACGAATTCCATCCAGAATGAGTCGAAAAAAATAAAAATCGTGCTCGATAGTCTTCGGTTTGGATTAAATTTTGCACATGTTTTTGGTATGCAAGAATAAGTGTTTTCCATAGAAAAATTGATCATTTTGACTCACGTGTAACTTTTGAAAATGGCCTAGAAATTTTTGCATGCAACTTGTTTGAAAAATTCTAACTCCGAAACGGTTGATTTTAGAGAAAAATGTTTTATGAAGAAGTTGTAGTGAACCGTTTGGACTATAAATATGCACTGAAAAAATATTTTATATATTTTCATAAAAAATTCAAAAATAAAACTTAAGTTTTAAATTACACAAAACAGATGTTTGGAACTAAGTTCTAAGCCAAAATGATTACATGAATACTTTCTTTAGAAGTAGCCATTTTCGAATTATATCGAGATTAATGCAAAAATATTGTTTAAATATTAAAATAGGCCATTTTCTTTTTTCTGATATTAACAATTCTGGGGAGCACCGTTTAAAAAGCATTCGACTGTGTTGGGTATGAGGCCAATCCGTCAAATCATACATTTCAGTTCAATTGTCTAAACTTCAAGTCTGAAAGACTTTTTTTAAGAGCTGGTGTTTCTCAAGGCCTTTTAGGACATTATACAATATTTTTACATCTGACTTAACTGAGTTACTTCAGGGATGTCAAAATCTTTGTTTGCGGATAACACAGACCTCTTCGCCATCTGCGTGTCATCTGTAGTAGATTGCAAAAAAGTTTGGATGTATTTTATGCTTTTAAAATGAAAACTTTCTCATAATGCAGCCAAAACTCAACTGATAATATTCCCACATTAACCATCAGCTCTTTAACGGTTGTCCATTCATACACACTTAAATTATTTTACGGATTCCTGTAAAATCTCAACAGCTGAACAGTTCGGTGAAATAAATTAACGGAGTACAGTAATTTTGTACAGTATTCGGTGAAAAAACACCGGAATCCGTCAAATTTCGACGGAATTTTATTTCACCGAAACGTTCAGCTGTTGAGATTACGGTGAAATTCACCGTAAGAGCTTAGTGAGTAACGTAAAACAATTTTGGTAGTTTTTAGACCTCCCTCCCATCGTATTTTTTTATAAAAAAAAAATCCAAAATGATTTGTATGGCGCATAAGAAATCTGAAACTTTTCCGTCATGCACCTTTACGTACTTAAAGGACGACCTTTTATTTGAATCCTTGAAGTAGACATATTTTCACGATGATAGGGGTTCCAATACATTGGTCAGATAAAGTTAAATATCTAATGCTCATGCTAGATAAAAATTTAACTATCGAAAATCACATTGAGGACAGTTAAGCCAGATGTGACAAATTTGTAAAATGTTTTCTTAAGAACAAGCTATTGATCTTCAAACAAATTTTCAGGTCAGCCATGTTGTATGCTGTACCAATATGGACTAGATGTTGTAATACCAGGAAGAAAGCTCTGCAGAGGATTAATAAAAATGTCAAATTGAAAATAAAATAATTAAATATTTTCGACAAAAAATCTTCTATGTATGCCACGATAAATGAGTTATATATTTTGGTTAAGTTAGGATAAGTTAAATGAAAGCGTTTTTAACTCTTATTAACACCTGTAAAAAATCTGAACTGCTACGGCAAATGAAATGTTATTAAAAGTTTAATTTTCTACCAAATAAGGATGGTAGTGTGAATGCCTAGATATAAGAACGAATGTAATGTTTGAAATGATACTGATGAAGAAATAAAAAAAGAAATTCTTATGACATTATTTTTGATTGGAATTTTTTCCAATCCAATCCAATCTGAATTTTTACACCCAATTAGCCACTTTAACAATTCCCTACAAGTGTAATAAATACCCAGACTACTGGCCAATTGAGAGCGAGTAATAACTCAATAGAGTGAAAGATACCTTCCCCGTGCCCCCACTGAGCCAAGACATCTACCAAGACCAATAGATTTGATTAGCGTAGGAAAAAAGAACCAGCACGAACCTACTCCGACAAAGCAGCTGCAATCGACCACGTAAATCTCTGTTTCATGTTATTCATGGTGGAACAATGATGGCTTTCGCTCGTGGCAACGAGCGAAAGGGAAACAAAAGAACCCACTGAGTTCCTCGTCAGGGTGAAACGCATTTCAGTAATTAGCACCTGTTAAGTGGCTGTTAATGTGTTGTGGACTACTGTTGGCTGCTGCCGCCATACAGCCAATTGAGCGGGGAGCTTGTTTGAAGAAAACTAATGAGGCAGAGGCTGCTGTTCTGTTTCGGTGCCGACCGGCTTTTTCAATGGAAATCAAAATTTGTTCGAGTTTCCAATGGATTTTCTCAACATATTTTTCGGCTGCACAGTTATTGGTTTATGCCATGCAAAATGAATGACAGTCAGTTTAATTTATTTCATGGAAACTTTGCACCATTCTTCATAATACGAGCATCTCATCATTCCAAGTAAATGTTTTTGAATTCACTTTTACTTCAGCTTAGATTAGCCAAGATAAATTTCTTTCCACCAGATAAATGTTTTATTCAAAAGATGTTAACAACAGTCAGGTCAATATCGTCCGCAAACTCAAGGATAATATACGAACGTGTGTTGGTATACCTTTTCTGTACGAGCCAGATCTCTAAATATATAGCGCCAACAAGTGCAATGTTGAACAATAAATTCGAAAATGCGTCTCTTTGTTTCATCATTATCAGTATTAACTTCGTCTGCAATCCAAACACCTAATTTTGAACCATCCAACGTTGCTCGTAGCAGTCTAATTTGTACGCCTAATTCACTAGCCGAATCCCTCTGTAATTGACGCACTCCAGTCTGAAACCTTTCTCGAACCGTTTGATTATATACTCGTGGATAAAGTCTCACCAACTGTTGACATCTCCAGAAACGTTGATTCTTCCCACATGCTCGTCTAACCAATGGCGGTACTGTGCAGCTACCCCATCCGTCGGCAAGCGTTGGATATGGAAATGTGTCTTCCATATAGGGGAACTTACGTATTGCAGCTGAACTTTTAAGAGGGCAATTTTACGCAACAATAGAGCACAACGATTAGCAGCAGACACCTTAACTACACTTGAGCACTCTTCATTTGTTAATTATAATACACAAAACTCTATTTTATTCCCTTAATCTTCTATTTTTCCTCACCAAAGTCACGAGGCACTTGTTCTTTTATCGGCAATGCAATTACTATTGTCGGCAACAAAAATGTTCACTTCGGCAATCCAAAACTGCGCTAAAACTAGTTTATGTATTGGTAACATTTCGTATTTGTTGACAAATCCTGAAACTTAACGTCACTCATTATGTTCTACTCGTTGAAAGGGCCAATGCAGAAAAATACAGACTACACTGAGAAAAGAATTGCAGTTATAAAAAGAATAGCAGAGAGTCAAGTTGAATACACAACGCCATTAAATTTTTGCAGACTATGGCACCGTCCACAAATTTCGTAACGCTCTAGGGGGATGGGAAGTAGGCTCAAACGTTGCGGCTCAAACACAAAATTTATTTTTTTCATGCAAAGACCGTTGCGGAGGGGGTTATGGTCGAAAATTGTACATTTTAACGTTATATCATAAATGGACGCTGCCTAATTTCGTTTTCATTTATTTTATCGAATATTTTTTATATTCAATTCAGTGAAGTCACCATAACTCCCGTAATTTCGAACCAATTTTGAAACTTTCAGCACCATTATCTTAAACACTAAATTTATGAAAACTTTGTAGAATATCAAATTTGTGTAAAATCAAAACTAGTTTCAATAAAATTGTTTTCATACTTTTCATAAGCCACATTTAACTAAAAAAATTATTTGACCAAGTTATTCAACAAAAACTGCACAAAACCATGATAACGAAAAACGCCAGTTTTTTTAATTAATTTATGTCAGTTAAACAATATTTTTAAAACTGAAACTGGTTTTCCTCATCTGTTAAACCTTTGAAAGGGACTTGTCAACAATTTTTTAATAATTTTGAAACAATAATATTTTTCCTCATGTTAAAAAATATATGCCCTATTTAACTCGTCATTAAAACAAAATGCGTTATAAACACAAGTTTTATAGGGAAAATGTATTTTTTGGCAAAAAAACATAAATAATCAAAATAAATTCGATTTTTTTTTTCAAAAAATCATGCTTTTGGATAGTTTTTGTTACAAAACTAAGCCAAAACCATTTTTTAGAAAAATGTGTTGTATGAACAGGATGGTAACTTGCTTCAAAAACATGTACATACTAATATTTGAAATAGGTTGAGTATTTATGAAGTTATGGTCAAACAAATATGAATTTTCCAGTAAAATGAAGAAAAATTTCGAGAAAACTACTTTTAACAAATACTTGTTTCGATTTAAGACAAATTTGATGTTGTACAAAGTTTTAATAAAATTAATTTTGAAAATAATGATGCCAAAAGTTTTAAAATTGGTAAGAAATAACCGAAGTTATGGTGACTTCACTGAAGGCCATTTTTTATAACTTGAAAATTCAGCGTCAAGTCGCATGCACCACCCCTAAATTGTTAATAGGATAAGAAATAGACTTTAAGTAAAGTACATAATATTAAGTTTTCAGTCTGTGTGATCTATAGTTAAAGACGGCGAATAAATAAATAAATAAATCTTAATATGTTTGGCTCAAAGTTTGAGGTTTCTCTTCTTATATGATTTGAATTCATAGGAGCACACGAGTTTTAGGTTTTGAGAACTATTGGAAAATAAGCCGCACCCTAGTGTCTATGCGCAAAAAATCGCTAAAAGGTAACGCGAAATTGAAAATCCTACAGGCTATTTTTACATTTTTTTTACGTTCATATTATTTTCAGTGTATGAGAAAATCAGAATAGGCCCTTTGCAAATCATTGCACTTATGACTTGACACAAAAACATCATCCTCTGATTGCCTGTACAACAACAGGAGTGTTGCCAAAATAGTTAACCTATTGAAGGACGTATATTTTATATGTTTCTCAGTATATTGATGATTATGCACTACAATTTTCAAATAAGAAAGTATTAAAAGGCTCAATTGTTACCAATGCATGCTTTGTTGCCAGTTTGCAATAAATTAATTAGTCATGTTCGTTTTTTTTTCTGTCAATTTAAATCGTGAATAATATTGCGCAGTTCCTACCTTATTGGACCCCGCACTTCAGAAGTGCAGGCGGGTTCATAAGTGCGGAAACGTCAAACCCTTTGTTTTCGCCGTTGGCGGGCAAGAAAAGGTAGTGAATCGGTTTCGCGCCAACGAAAATTGTTTACGTTTTAGCAAAAGCATGTGCTCTCAGCAGGGTTGCTATTTTGTTTGTTTTATTTGTTTCACTAAAACTTGCTTGTAAAACATTTGTAAAAGTATGTCAGCCACTTGAAATAGGCTTGTTCGATTATAATCAATTGTGACAATGATGCAGTCAAGTGCAAATCTGCATTTGGATAGAAAAAAACAGTGTAATTTGTCGCGTAAATGTACATTTGAAGAACTTTGGGTATGAATTCATTTGTATGGAAACATATTTGGAACCACTGCTTGGTGACCTTCGAAGTGCGATACACAACTTTCCCAATAATCCATTTATCAAAGCAAAGCACAATAAATATACCGCAATTTATTATGGTTTTCTGGCAACCTGGTCCCGTAATAAAAAGTGATTGCCGAGGAAATCAAAGTGCATTAATTTTAATTTGTGATTTAAAGCATAAAAATTAAGAGCAGCCAAATAATAAATTTTCAATCATTTGTAGCGCAGTAAACAAAAAGCTACATAACATCATGAATAAGGAGTCACCTGTTGGAAGGGCTTCTACCATCCTAACAAACAGTCTGTATTGCTGTTCTCAGTCAATTGAAAATTCCGCAACACTACGCAGTTATCCGAAAAAGAAGTTAACATTGATCATTAATTTCATACGTATATGAACCGTCAAGCAAAACTTTTATTTACCCAAACATATGGTATAAAAAGAATGGAATCCTGAAAACTTCAACCTAAAAACCAAATGCGTTTACTTGTTTTAATTATGAATCGTGGTTTACGGCCAACCAGCCGAGTGGAAGTTTAACAACTACCGAAAAGCTAAACATTACATATAATTTGCAATTGGATTAGATGGACAAATTGATGTGAAGATTTGCGAAAAAGTTACACGTCTTCTCAGTGAGAATCGAACTCACGACTCCCCGATCTCTAGTTGGGGCGCGTTAACCACTACGCCATGAGAGGACTCATGAACGCAGAAGTTAACCTGAATTCGATTTCAGCTCAATAATCACGTGGTCCTCTTTCGCAAAGTGCACCTCTTTCGGAAGAATTAGATGCCCATCCAAACACAACGCTTTCCATATATATCCAATGCCTAGCCCGAGAGCGCATTGTTTTTTAGGTATAGGAATAGCACACTACACTAGCCAGCAACTGCGCTGGCTGAGGTTTCTATTGTGTGGGCTTCCAATGGGTCGCGACGTTCTCAAACGACCGGTTACGGAACATGAGTCCGTTGCTCGATAAATACTTGTTTTAATTATGAATCGTGGTTTACGTTTTTTAATTATGAATCGTTTGTTTAGCTTTTCGGTAGTTGTTAAACTTCCACTCGGCTGGTTGGCCGTAAACCACGATTCATAATTAAAACAAGTATTTATCGAGCAACGGACTCATGTTCCGTAACCGGTCGTTTGAGAACGTCGCGACCCATTGGAAGCCCACACAATAGAAACCTCAGCCAGCGCAGTTGCTGGCTAGTGTAGTGTGCTATTCCTATACCTAAAAAACAATGCGCTCTCGGGCTAGGCATTGGATATATATAGAAAGCGTTGTGTTTGGATGGGCATCTAATTCTTCCGAAAGAGGTGCACTTTGCGAAAGAGGACCACGTGATTATTGAGCTGAAATCGAATTCAGGTTAACTTCTGCGTTCATGAGTCCTCTCATGGCGTAGTGGTTAACGCGCCCCAACTAGAGATCGGGGAGTCGTGAGTTCGATTCTCACTGAGAAGACGTGTAACTTTTTCGCAAATCTTCACATCAATTTGTCCATCTAATCCAATTGCAAATTATATGTAATGTTTAGCTTTTCGGTAGTTGTTAAACTTCCACTCGGCTGGTTGGCCGTAAACCACGATTCATAATTAAAACAAGTATTTATCGAGCAACGGACTCATGTTCCGTAACCGGTCGTTTGAGAACGTCGCGACCCATTGGAAGCCCACACAATAGAAACCTCAGCCAGCGCAGTTGCTGGCTAGTGTAGTGTGCTATTCCTATACCTAAAAAACAATGCGCTCTCGGGCTAGGCATTGGATATATATAGAAAGCGTTGTGTTTGGATGGGCATCTAATTCTTCCGAAAGAGGTGCACTTTGCGAAAGAGGACCACGTGATTATTGAGCTGAAATCGAATTCAGGTTAACTTCTGCGTTCATGAGTCCTCTCATGGCGTAGTGGTTAACGCGCCCCAACTAGAGATCGGGGAGTCGTGAGTTCGATTCTCACTGAGAAGACGTGTAACTTTTTCGCAAATCTTCACATCAATTTGTCCATCTAATCCAATTGCAAATTATATGTAATGTTTAGCTTTTCGGTAGTTGTCAAATGCGTTTGTTTAAAATCGATACACCCTCAAAAACTATAATTTGTTCTTCATTATAATCCCCCATTTATAGGAAATTGATAATTACTCCGATAATAAGCTCATTCATGGCCTCCAAAGCAAATGTTTCACTTATTTATAGCATCCTCTCCACCTGTTCATGATAAATTTCCCTGGAATGAAATCTACACGTGCCTCTAATGCCTCTGCCTCACCAACTCGGAGAGCTGCTGAACTTCCCGAAGCACGATGAACCATGTCCAGAATGCATCCATCCATCCATCCAACCAGCCGCCTCCGCTGGTCCATCCAACGGCAACCGATTGAGAAATTAAATATTGCAGCAATGCGAAAAATTATTCCAACACCTCAGCTTCGGCAAGCATCCTCACCTCACCCACTGAAACCATCTGCAGCATAGAGAGATATAGAGAGGATAGACCCAGGGGACGGTGGCTCATAATGCCAACTTAAGCTAAATCGTATATCAAAGAGATATACCAAAGTTTAACAAGACACTTTCAACACAACACAGTTGTTTGCAAAATTTCAAACAGTTTATTGGACGTAATAGATTGATTTCATTGAATCATTCAGAAACACTACTAGTCCAAAATGTCCAATTTTACCCCACGAGTGCATTTTGAGCCTCCTTCCCCTACACATGAACGAATACCGACCATTCCACAACCCCGGTGCTGCTGCGCTTCCACACTGTTCGATGTTGCAGCTCTTGATGACTAGATGCTATTCAATTAGCATAAACGTTTTGCTGAGCTGCACGAGCCATCCGTCAGAAGATCCAAACGGCTCGTCAGATGTAGCAACATCACCTACACCTACGTGGCGGAGGGATGAGGGAGGGGGGCGGAAGAAGTTTCTCCATCCGGCATTATCATTGGAGCGTACTTTCATCATACATATGTGTCGACCGGCTGCCGGTGTGTGAGTGTTTATCTGAATGGAATTTATTATGCTTTGTCGTGGCTTGGTGTGAGGGGTGGATTGAGGGGGTTGGGTGCCATTTTAAGCGCTTGGTTAGAATTATGTTTCACATCAGTGACGAGACGAATGAACCTTTTGTACTACACTGAAACATCTGTTTACGTAATAGGTTGAAGGTACGTATATAGATTATTACGTAAATTGAATCATTACGTTAAGAGAATTTTCGTGACATAAATAAACTATCGTCCTCGAAATTCCAATCCGCTTTATATATCTGATTATCTTAATTGCAAGGAGCTTATGAGTTCAAAATGTAAATAGTGTTTACGTAAATGAAGGTTTCAGTGTACATACGTATGCTACTTTTCACTTTGCTTGTATGCGAATGAACATAATTACCTTTGGCATTTGAACGAGACATATTTTCCGACACTGGTGAAAAGCAAAACTACGCAGCGCTCTCGCCGTCGACGTTCGGTAGATGTGAGCACAACTGTGTTAGGAAACCCCATTCGGGGAGCCCAAAACTGCGGCCTTGCTGCGGAAAACTTTTACCCGCAGCTTAAACGGATTACCGCGGTGCGCGAAGAAGTAACTATCTACAACCCAATTAGTCTTGTTTCGTGTGACTCGTGTGAGAGAGGGCTGAGACAGGGGGTGAAGAATTACTGTTATTCACACAAACTTGTGTCATTTCGACGAAAGTTCTGTCTGTAGCAATGCCCCAGCATTAGCTGACAAGGCAACAGATACATAAGTTCCGTGACAATAAGGCCGTGTGCCTCTCAACTATTCGGTGCATGATATTCACGCGGCTTGAGGCGTTGTGGTTTCAACAAGGCACGTAGTCTCATCTCAAGAGAAGGTGAATACTTCTGTGTTGTGCTCTTGAGTTGAGTTTTCCAGAGAATACGGAAAGGTGTTATTATTTCTTTCCCCCATTAAAAGGGAACGAACTACACGGGTGAGCGATAAAGCAGTAGTGATAGTGCACATCAGAAACAAGGCGCAATGTCAAGCGAAATGATCTCGGAAGATCTTTTTGACGTTTTACAGTCTTGACAACGAAAGGAAGTAAAGTATGTCATACTCCATTCTGACGAGGCAATTAGTAGATTCATGTGACGTGTTGCTCTTTGCGTTGGATGAGTCGTGTGATAAGGCCTGGTAGTTGAATTACAGTAATTTATGAAACCAACATTTTATCTTAACTGTTGATATCAACATAGACCCTTGATGAAAATGTCTTTTAAATACCGCAGTTCTTTCTTACAATATTCAAATCGTGTTGTTTCGAAGACGTCATTAGAATCAAATGATTAACCATTTTATTCACGTCCTTCCTCTTTCCACATAATTCTACATCCCCATCAAACACTACCTCAGCACCAACACTACTTGCCCTACCTCTATATCTACCTGCATTCCATGTAATTCGTATTGGTAGAATTATCGATCAGACCTTTCCCTGCTGGCTCACTCTATAGAGGCACGAAAGCCTTCTGAGATCGATTCCAATGAGCTCAATGTTGAACCACATACGACCGAGTGATTCTGCATGCTAGATTTCCTAATCGTACCCTCCAGTGCAATATTGAACAGTAAAATCGAAAATACAACTTCCTGGTACAATCCGTATAACGTCACAAACGAGGTTGACATCTCGTCTGCAATTCAAACATCTGATTTCGAACCATCTAGCGTTGCACGGATCAGCCTAATCGGTTTCGCCGGAAAACCATGTTCAGACATTATCTGCTACAGTTTATTTCATTCCAATGAATCGTACGCTACTCGAAAATCAATAAACAGTTAATGTTTCTACTGCAAGTTATACTCCCGCAATCTAAGATTATTTGCAAAGTGTGCTTTTGATCCGTTGTCGCGTGGCTTTTATATAAACCAGCCTGTTGCTCGCCAACGAAATATATTGTTCAGTCTCAGTTTATAAAATAGGATGCGCTACGTAGTTTGTACACTAAATTCAGCATCGTAACTGCTCTGTAATTAGTTAACTTATGTCTGTACTCTTTCATATTGAATGGACTATGAGGCCATCCAACCAACCGGAATACATTTTAACCTTGTTTTTCGCTCTCTTTTTCAACTGATCAAAATTTCTGTAAGTCTTAATTACGTCTCCAATATCTTTTTTTTACAATCAATATGATAAAAATAGAGTTTAGCCAAATACTGGTAATTGTGGTGATGGTTTAAAGGTGACCCAACGATGATTTAAGCTAATACGATAGAAATTTTATGTTGGTACAGATATATCATCATTTACAGACTCATGCTTAACAAATTAGCAAATTGATTTGATCAGTAACCTTTTGAAAAAAGCTTAAACACTTGAACAGTTTTAATAATAAATCTTTTCGATAATGTACGACGCGCGAAGGAACATGACAAAGGGAAAAGAAATGTCATAACAAGGTACCCAGTCAACATTTTGATTGGTATATTTTTTGCTATGCATCATTATATATGAATCAAATCACTCGTATAAAATGCATGAAAACGCTACATACCAAAGTGGAGGCCATATACGCACTTCCCACGACTATTTCAGACTTCCCATGATCAGCAATACGATGTCACAAAATTCCGATAAAAATAAAAATAAAGTTTCGAGCGAGATTCTAATATCGAACCTTTGAATCCCTAACCCGGTACCATACCACTACACTACAGACCGCTTTATGAATGAGGTGTGATTGTTTGCTAATATCAAAGGAAATTTGCTATACAGCACACACGCTTTGTTATTTTTTGAAGACCACCGCCAGATGATACCAACCTCGGGTGGCAAATTTTGCTAAGTTATTGCGATTTCATTTGCTGCTAGTCTTCATTGATATATGATCTGTCAGTTTATACAAATTGACGCGATTCTAGATAATACTATTTACGGCATGGTTTGTTGTTTTTTTTTACAAGGGGGAAATCTGCAAACAAATCCCCAGAGAAGGTAACTCAGGGAATACGGGGATGACGCACCAACGACGACCCGCTAAAACCAGCCTATGCACTGTGCTTGAGCAATTCTTTTAGAATTGCTCAAGTGATGAACAGTGCATCGACATTACCCTTGGCCTCAGACCCTTATCTCCCCGGAACCACCTTACGGTATTTCTTCGGGGAGGGGCCTGTGCATATAGCACAACACGTGTAGCAGAAGTAGCCTAGGCAAACTGCTTCTCCTAGCCGACTTAAACAATGTTACAAGGGACCAGCCTCGGCAGGGCTAATCCTCTTCAGCCAACTCTTGGTCGGCGCGCCATAGGCGCTGCAATTCTAACATAATGTGAGTGACAACCGTAGTTACTGCATTCCAGCACTCGGCATCCGCACACATTCTCTCTATAATATTGTCGGCGGACGTGTCCCCTCCGCATGTATTGAGCATGCGACCTCTCACAACAATGAAACGGGGGCAATCGAACACGACATGCTCCGCTGTTTCCTCCACACCAGCACAATTGGGGCACGAAGGAGATTCTGAGTGCCCGAACCTATGCAGGTACTGTCTATAGCAACCATGTCCTGACAGAAACTGCGTCAGGTGGAAGTTCACTTCCCCATGGTTTCTACCATACCAATCTGACACATTTGGTATTAGCCGATGAGTCCATCTACCCTTAGTGGAGTTATCCCATTCCTGCTGCCAGCTTCTAAGCGTTTCCTCTTTACACGTGTCGCGGACTCCTCTGGTACCCCTTTGGTTGAAGCATTGAACATCTTCCTTGATTATGAGCCCGATGGGCGTCATCCCGGCTATGATGCACACGGCCTCTTTAGATACCGTCCGGTATGCACTTGCTACTCTTAAGCACATTATCCCCCAGCAAACCAGAGATCATATAAGGATGTAAATTTCAAATTGTATAATTGTGCATTTTACGTTGGAGTTGGATATGACGCAAAATTGAATTAATTGAAATTGTTTATGGAGTCAGTAATTTGATCTGATTTAAATTTGCATCTTAACAAATTCCAACTTCATATAACAAAATATGTAACTTCAAATTGCCATTCCCTTGTGATTTCTATTTCACTTGATATGATTCTATTATAATCTTGAATGAGAGATTAGATATGAGTTCATCTGATGTAAATATAAAATCATACTACGGAAGAGTGCAGATCGCTGGATGCATCTCAATAACCAAGCATAAACCGATCAAGCGGTACACATGAATAAATTTATACTGGATATTTAAATATAAATGTTTATCACAAACCCAATGACATCACTTTACATAAGATTTCTGCTTATTTTCTTCCTTAATCACTTCACTATGAGGTGGATGTACTGGGTCAGCGTCTGGGGTCATAAATTGGTCCGCATTTACTCTCCTGACTCACGGTGATATTACAGTTACATACCTACGTTTACTTGATGAAAATCACAAATGAAAAGCTGCTTCAGCGATTTACTGATTAATTATTACTACTTTTAGTGTAAAACTTGAATACCGATGGTCACAATTTTGCAGCATGTCTCAAGATTTTTCATTTATGTTTCTTTGCTATGTTTGTAAAAATCAAATCATACAAAGTGCAATACACTGTCATACGCGTTAGTCATACTAAACGCCAACTCAATTCATTTGGAGTTGTATTGGCCATGATTAATTGCCTAAAATATATGTACCGTAATTTCGGGTGAAATTGATCATTTTTCACGGTTTTTCTAAACTGTTTTTTATAATGTTAACAACGCCAAACAACTAAATGCAGGAAAACAAGTACGAAGGTGAGCCTCATCGACTTATGTAACAAAATTTTCTAACAAATGTCATTTTAGTGTTAACAAATATCTCTAAAACAAAAAATCAGAGGATCTCATTTCGGGGTGAAATTGATCACTTGTCAATGCCATTATTGTTAGTTTTCAAAACAACTCTACATGATAAATTTGAGCACCCTGAATCCGAATATGTTTGTCAAATTCTTAACAATGAAATATTAATATAAATAACGAACAGTTAAATTTCAAAAATAGCGCGGAAAACGCCTAAATGTATGCAATTTCCTAAAGATTTCAATGATATCTAACAGAAATTCAATTATTTCAATCATATGAGCTAATTGGTACAAGTTTTGGTGATGAAATCTGGTTTAGGGTTATATCTCAAAGATCCTCACAAACTTTCAGGTTTATATCATGTTCAAATCCTTGCTTATGAATAGAAGTTCATAGGTGTTTGTCAATACTGCACCGTGCATGATTTTGAAATTTCACATCATTTTCATAGTAATAAACATTCTTTAACGCAAAAAACTTCATAACACACAATTCGACTATAGTTACGACAAGCAACGTTCATTTACTGCAGCTTACATTGATATTTGTGCTCCATTGCGAATAAATAAAATCGTGTGATACGATGATCAATTTCACCCTTCTGATCAATTACACCCGATTTTACGGTACGGTTAAAAAGTGCAATACGCCCCCCTAAGGAGAAAAGTGTTCTATCACAGTAGCAAATACATTACATCTAAAATCTGATATGTTGGGTGTTGTTTATTTAGTTATTGCTCTGCATGCAACTTTTTCGTGCCATGTAGCTACTGAAAAGGGTACAAGATGCTTTTTGTAAACGATTCAAATCATGACGTTTCAAAACAAACCGTGCAGTATACCCCTCCCATAGAAACAAGTTGCACAGCGTTGTAGAAATGTTCTCAAATAGAATTCCACCACCTGCTAAGCTTAAATGAATCCATAAGCAGTCGTCTTCCGGTAAAAGCTTTCTTAAAAATTACAATAATAAAGCATAGAAATCATTCACAATAAGGCTTGCTTATCGGACGGATCATATTTACGTGTAAAAAGCCTCAATCCTGTGGGAATGAAGTTGAGCGTGTTGATCCGTTCGGGCATATTACTCCGAATTACCCTATGCGAATAAAGGCATTTTCAACAATTTGGTGTTACCGAATTGCGAACTCTGTTACGTGAACAAAATTTTTGGCTGGGTGATAATAATAATTACTAATGTATCATTATTGTAGCTAACCGATGTATTTACGATATGTATCGATGAAAACTTCTCTTGAACATGGGTGGCAGTATAAATTGGGTAGACGTACATACCTGCAGATGAGCTACATTATTGGATTTATATTTGCCAGATTTCCGTGTCATTCAACAGTGGCTGAACGGAACAGTGGTAGCCAATATGATTACCGATCTGAAGATCATTGCGTGAAGACTTGCATCTACTCGTTTTGCCTTTTTTATTTTTTGTTTGTTAAAACCAAGTCATATAAAGTGCAAAATACTATTCTATACAAAATTATAGAAAGCACCAAACGAACTCGTCTGAAGTTGTATTTCCCACACTACATTTTCTGGAATGTACGTATATGGCCTCCAATTATGTCCACATAGAGGGAATCTGTGCATTTTAAACAATCTTTTATTTCCGAACAAGCGTTCACTTTACTGATTTGAATCTCAGTTATGTGAACAAATTTGTTGGCTGGGCCTGTACGTGCTTTCCAACCGCTTTAGGTTTCTGTTCGTTCTAAGCACTTTTGACCAGATTGGTCCTCCATACCTTAGTATGGATAGCGCCACGCTTGCCAGTTGCTTGCGTTTGCTGGAAATTACAGCAGAGCTGTTTGACATCATCCTCGAAAGCGCCGCTATAGCCGTAGATGCCCTTTTACAGGCATAATCAACGTGGCTAGCGAAGCTCAGCTTGTCATCGATCATTACCCCAAGATGCCTAAGGGATCGCTTGGACTCTATGGTACAATCACCTACCGAGATAAGCGCCCTTTGCTCGGACTTGCGGTTGTTGACCACCACCACCTCAGTCTTGTGACGGGCCAGTCCTAGTTTCCTAGACTTCATCCATTCCTCAACTAGGGAAATAGAGTGCGCTGCTTTCAACTCTACTTCCTCCATCGATTCACCATAGACCACTAGGGTGATATCGTCGGCGAAGCCAACAATCTTAACACCCGTCGGAAGGGGCAGGCTCAGTACGTCATCGTACATCGCATTCCATAACAGCGGGCCCAGGATTGAACCTTGAGGAACTCCCGCGGTAATTCGAACGCTTTTCTGCCCCTCCTCTGTGTCATACAGTAGAATCCTACCATCAAAATAGCTTTCTAGAAGCTTACACAACTGCACCGGTACCTTGAGGCGGTGAAGCGCGTTTGCTATTGCTTCCCAGCTTGCGCTGTTGAACGCATTCTTCACGTCCAGAGTGACAACCGCGCAGTAACGGATGCCGCTCCTTTTATGCTCGATTGCTACTTCAGCTGTCTGAACGACCGACTGGATGGCGTCCAGTGTAGATTTACCTTTTCTGAATCCAAACTGGTTGTTGGACAGACCGTCCGCACTCTCCGTATACGGTACTAGTCTGTTGAGAATCAACCTCTCCAATAACTTGCCCGTCGTATCCAGTAGACAGATAGGTCTATACGCCGACGGGTCACCTGGTGGTTTCCCCGCCTTTGGTAGTAGCACCAATTTCTGTCGCTTCCATACATCCGGGAAGATTCCTTGATCAAGGCAGCGTTGCATCGTGGTTCTGAACATGTCTGGATCCACGTTCACTGTCGCTTTTAAGGCAACATTCGGGATACCATCGGGTCCCGGTGCCTTGGTTGACGCGAATGATTTCACGACTTCTGCCAGCTCTTCGTTCGTCACTCTCGCCACTTCTTCTCCTTCATCTGCCGCATACGGCGCTGAGGGCCATGGGCTTATGGGATGGTGCGGGAAGAGTACATCGATTATCGATCGCAGCAACTCGGGCGACTTCTCTTGGGGCGCTATGGCTCCTTTAGTCTTAGCCATTACCACTCTGTAGGCGTCACCCCATGGACTAGAATTGGCACTCTCGCATAGACTTTCAAAGCATGCCCGTTTTTGACTCTTGATTTCCTTTTTGAGAGTCAACTTTGCCTCTCTGAATGCTGCACCGCGTCCCTCTCTTTGTGCTTCTGTGCGTGCGCGTTGCATTCTTCGTCTAGCCCGAAGGCAGATTGCTCGAAGATTTGCAATTGATTCGCACCACCAATACACCGGCGGCCTGTTCTCTCTAGGAGGGGCTTTCCTCGGCATGGAAGCATCACACGCTCGTGATATCACAGCAGCTAGTTCTTCACCGTTTAGGTCCAGAGTGTTCCGTTCGCACCTCAGGGCTTCAGTGAATACTTCGCCGTCGAAGCGCGCTGTTTTCCATCTTCGTGCTTGGGTCGAGTTACATCGCGCTGCCTTCCGCCCGCCTGGTATTATACTATAGCTAATCGATTGATGATCGCTATGAGTATAACCGTCATCAACGCGCCAGTTCATGGTACATAAAAGGTTAGGACTACAAAACGTCACGTCGATAATCGGTTCTGCACCATTTCTGCGGAAGGTACTCACTGTACCCACATTTGCCAGCTCTACATTTAATGCGGCCAGCGATTCCAACAATAGCTCTCACTACTGGCCGCCGATTAGCTAGTTCGGCTATCATCCTGTCGACCATGTGGGAAAATTCCTCAATCGACCACCTTGGGAGCGCGTAACAACTGCAATAGAACACGCCGTTGATTTTTGCTATCACAAAACCGTCATTTGAGGTAGAGACTACTTCTTGGATTGGGTATCGTCCTGTCGTCCCTATAGCTGCTAGCTGTTGAGACCTATCCGTCACCCAGTTCCCGTTGTTGGCTGGTATGCGGTATGGGTCCGATAGTAACACCACCTCAGTCTTGGTTTACGAGACTGATTGCCAAAGCAGCTGCTGGGCTGCATCACAGTGGTTTAAATTTAACTGTGTTACTTCCGTTTTGGCTGCTTTGATACTCCGCTTGTGCTCGGACATTTGGGTCCGCCCGTTAAGTGTCCGCTGTCTGCTCTGTCGACACATATTAGGCGATTTGCTTACAATCGCTTACCCTATGGCCTTCAGTGCCGCATTTTCTGCGCATCTTACTTCTGTCGGGACCATTGCAATTCCACGACTTATGGCCCTTCGCGAAACACTTGAAGCAAACTTCAGGAGGCTGTTGTATGCTCAGCCGGCAAACCGACCAGCCTACCTTGAGTATGCCCAAGTTCTTCGCTTTGTTGGCCTCTGCGACCGGCAGCCTGATCGCCGCCACCTGGGTGCCCTGCAGGCCCTTTCTAAGGTGGATGGCCTTAATGGCTACGTCGATGTCACACTGCTCTTTAAGAGCAGCCGAGACTTCCGCTGCGTCGGTGACCTCATCCAGATTTTTACACTGGAGAGTCGCTTCAGCAGTAAGGGATCTTACATCAACCTCGTCGCCAAGTACTTCTAGTGCCAGTTGCTTATAGACTGCACCCTTTTCCTTGGCGTCCTTCTTTAAGACTAGGATCATTTCGCCAATCCTAGTTCGCCTTATGCTCCGCACGTCTGCACCCAATGGCGATAGCTTCTCTGTGCTTCGCATCGCCTTCAGAACCTCGGCGTATTTTGCTTCCTCAGTTTTGATAACGAGGGCTTCGCCTAAATTCCTACGTTTCGCTGTTTTTGGTTTAGCGCTCTCCTTGGGCTCCGTTTTCGGTTTCCTCTGTTTTTTTCTTATTTCCAACTCGTATCCACGGGTTGCTGTTGCCTTGCGCCCGTGGTTCCTGTGGATGCACTGCCTGGTTCGGGTCAACCCGTGGCTCCTTTTTCTTGGCTTTCTTGGCCTTAGGCTTGGTGTTGGCCTCTCCTTTGTTGCCATGTCCTCTTGATCGCGGGGCTTTGCTCGTGCCAGCTTTTCCGCTCTGGAGTACGCCGCGTAGGTCACTTTTCCCTTAGCAACCATACGTCTTTTCGCCACGTATTCATCCCCGGAAGCTTCCCTCTTCCGCATCGCGTATTGAATAATATCATCAGATATATTCGCGTTGCCTGTGAAGGAAAACACTTCGGTCTGACACGACCTAGTGTCTTTTTGGCCTTCTACCTTGCCAAGTTGTTCCTTGGCTTTCTCGTAGTCCTGCTTTGCAGCTAGGACTGATTGTCGCAATTTCAGTAGACTTGTTTTCAAGTCTTTGCTGAATTGCTTTTGCTCTTAACAAACTCGATGATGACATCAAGTTGCTCAGCAGCTACCTGCATTTCAGGGAGGTACTCCCTATTGCGATCCATGGCCTCGATTAGTCCCGGGCCATCGGTCACCTCACATGTTGCACTGGAGCGGCCAGTGCCTGCCGTCGTCACAGTATCTAGGCTTTGCCCACACTGGTTTGTTGTCAACAAAGTTTATCAACAATGAATCGTAGTGGAGAGTTATATACAATTTGTGTTGACATTTATGCGTTTTGATTTGGCATATAGTGCGATTCTGATTTTTGACGTACACTCCCGTGCAAAAGTTTGGGTTCACCCCCTCAAAAACATACAAAAGTGTTCTGTCCATATCTCTGTGATTACAAGTCCAATTCAAACTCTTTAAGCCGCATTCGAAAAGCAAAGAGTTATTCTTACTTCGTATGTATTTTTCCAAAAACATATTCTTAATTTTGTATACTAAATTTATACTTGAAGTTGTAACATTTTTCAAAAAACACACTGAAAAATCATATCTAATTTCCTCAGCATTGGATCGACCAAAATTTTAAATCAAAGTGTCATTAGAATCGTAATCTTATATTCTTTGATGAGACACCACAAAATTTTGGCGGAAAAATCTGGAAAGTATTCAAAATCAATGAAACAATCAGTCAAGTCATCGTGCAAAAGTTTGGGTTCACCCCTCAGTATGATGCAAATCGTGCAAAAGTTTGGGTTCATCTGAGCCACACGCACATCATTTTTGTCAATATCTCTGCCATTTTTCAATCGATTTTAATAGTTCAAAGCTTTTTTGAGCGCAAATAATGGCGCGTACATGATTGGTTTGAGATTTCACAGATTTAAGTAAGTTAAGGTATATTATACAAATATACTCAATTTCATTATCACAAGATTTGAAAATTTTCACACTACCGGCTAAAAAGTTAAGCACCAGGTGAAATCGCTCAAAATATTAGTAGTTTTAATAGTTTAAATATCTGCTGTATTTTGACTTTTTGAATTTTTCTTTACTTATCGTTTCAACCATTTCCACCCAAGCTTTAAATGTATAAACATTTCATTTTTTTACAAAATTGTTGCTGAACAAAAATTTACAAAAGAAAAACTACTATTATTTTGATCGATTTCACCTGATGCTTAACTTTTTAGCCGGTAGTGTGAAAATTTTCAAATCTTGTGATAATGAAATTGAGTATATTTGTAGTTCACTGCCAAAATTTCATGCCGATTGCTCATATGGAAACAAAGTTATAGCATGCGTAAGACTGCGTAACTGAAAAGCATATATGATGTTCCGGGGATTTTTGTAAAGAATTCCTCCTGAGCTTTCCTCGAGAATCCCTTCTTGGGCTCTTGCAAGAATTTCTCCAGCGATCCCTATAAGAACTCATAAAATAATTTCTTGTAAAATCCTTAATTGAATGGTAGAATCTCTGGAATAATTCGTTATAGAATTCCTGGAGCGATCCCTGGAGGAAATCTTAGAAATAAATCCTAGAGGAATCTTGAGAGGACTACCAGCGGAATGTCTGGAGAATTCACTGTGGAAATATTTGAAGTAATCCTTGAAGAAATGTTACTTAGAGAAACCTCTGACATTCTGCAAAAATCTCTGTAGAGATCTTCTTGGAGGAATCCTTAGGGGAATCTCTTATTTTTTATTAGAGGAATGTCAGGAGAAATCGCTTGAAGAATCTTTGGAAGAATCGCTGGAGAAGTGCTTGAAGTAATCTATGCAATAATTCCTGGAAAAGTTCCCTGAGGATGGATTAGTTCCCGGAGAAATCTATCTGGAGTGAATTCTACAGAGTTTTTGTAATTCCCTCACAGGTCTTTTTTTGTTGAATTCTTCTACGATCTGATTTTAAAATTGTTTTCGGTATTTCTCAAGTAATTATTTTTGGATTTGGCGGAATAATAGTCTGATTTTTTTTTCTGAAGGATAATTTTGAATTTTCTCAAGAGGATTTTTTAAAAACACTTCAGAGTACTTTTTAATAATGCGTCCCAATGAAGCTATTTTTGGAATTCCTCCAGCTGTTCTTTCTAGTATTAGTTCATAAAATATTTCCAACATTCGTTCGAGTTAATGTATGAATTCCTCTACGGTCATTTATTCAATTGTTCCAGAAATCTACTGAAGGTCTCCTCGAAGTTCTACATGAGTCTAATTAGATTCTTCTTATCCTTTATTATAGAATTCTACGAGAAATTTGGATTTTTTCATTGGTGTTTGCGAAATTGCTTTTCAAGATAATCTGACGAAGTTTTTCTGAGTTCTTCCTGCCAATATTGTTATCATACAAAACCTTTATGCAAATTCTTGTTGAAATTTCTGCAGAAGCTGATTCTAAAGAAATGTCCAGAAGTTAACGGAGAAGAATGTTTTATGTTGGCGTTACTATCCTGTTAATTGATTAACTCAATTGATTTTACAGTGATACATCCATGAGTCGATGTTCCATTACTCGATATTGACTCATGGGACCATAGTAAAAACAAACATACATGGTTACTATGATGGTCCCTAGAAGCAGTTATCCAAAAGAATGATGTTCCATGACTCGATATTTCCATGAGTCGATGGTCCCTTCAATATCAACTCATGGAGGTTTCACTGTACTATAAACTTTTAATTATCTCAATAATAATATTGAGAATTATCACTATCCGAACACATTCACATCTTTATACTTCAAGTCTTGCTCGCAAATCTACTCACTCTAATTTGCGAAGAATAGTGTAGGTGATTAGATAATCACAACTCAAGCAGAAGATTACGTTCAAATTAAAGTTTATGACGTGCACTTTTTTAAGTGGGGGTAAGAAAATGTAGGAAGTTTCTTATGAAATGTGCTCAAGAGTTTCTTTCGGAATTCTATCTCTTATTTCTTCTAGGGATACGCCACAGATTTTTTTCGGGGACATCCTTATAAATTATTTCCTAGGAGAGACACCCCCAGTACTGCTCAAGGCGTAAGTTTATCAATTTATTTATTTATCCAATGATTTTAAAAATTACTCCTTAAATTACTGTTAAGGTCTTTTTGGAGTTTCTCACGAATTTCTTTCAGCAATTTATTTCTTTGTTTTCATTAAAAATTAGCCAAGTGGTGGTCGAGTTCTAAACTAAATTGTGTCTTATGTGGAAGTCCTTATCCTCCTGAGCAACTTTGCCGACGACAGCATCCTTCTATGTACTCGCAATCTCGTGTTATCGCATAATTAGCCCTTACCGAAAGTCCATATCGATGCTAGTGCCACGCGGTGGTCGAGTTCTGAGCTAAATTGTATCTCATGTGGAAGTCCTTATCCTCCTGAGCAACTTTGCCGAAGACAGCATCTTTCTATGTGTTCGCATTCTTGTATTATCGCACAATTAGCCCCTACCGGAAGGCCACATCAACTTTAGCGTCACGCGGTGGTCGAGTTCTGAACTAAATTGTACCTTATGTGGAAGTGCTTGTCCTCCTGAGCAACTTTGCCGAAGACAGCATCCTTCTATGTGCTCGCAATCTCGAGTTATCGCATAATTAGCCCCTACCGGAGGTTCATATCGACGCTAACGCCATGCAGCGGTCGAGTTCTGAACTAAATTGTGTCTTATGTGGAAGTGCTTGTCCTCCTGAGCAACTTTGCCGAAGACAGCATCCTTCTATGTGCTCGCAATCTCGAGTTATCGCATAATTAGCCCTACCGAAAGTCCATATCGACGCTAGCGCCACGCAGTGGTCGAGTTCTAAACTAAATTGTATCTCATGAGGAAGTGCTTATCCTCCTGAGCAACTTTGCCGAAGACAGCATCCTTCTATGTGTTCGCATTCTCGAGTTATCGCATAATTAGCCTCTACCGGAAGTTCGTATCGACACTAGCGCCACGCGGTGGTCGAGTTCTGAACTAAATTGTATCCCATGTGGAAGTTCTTGGTCCCCGAAGCAAGTTTGCTGAAGACAGTACATTCCTATATGGCCTGCATCTTATACAATTTGGTGATGACTGCAGATTTCTGGACTGAGTGTACTGAAATTCCACGTGGCCAACATGATCCCCTTCGTAGCCGATTCCCGGTGGCCACTGGATCCGGAACCGGTTTTTCAGGTAGTGATTAGAATCTTGAGGAGTATATCTTTCGAATGCGGCATAAATTTCATTATTAGGTTGATATTTCGCTGATTTATAGGGGTATACATTTCTGGGTCATAATGACCCCAGTATCTTATTAAGTTGTTTTTTTGTGGCGCCATCTTAGAATCACATTAAGAAAAAATTTAGTTGGTCTTGCGCTTCGTTTCCACAAAATATTAAAAGTCAGGGAATTTCAGAAAGATCCGTTTGATAACAACAGAGATATTGCAGGTTGAAATTCGATTTTGGGTCATTATGACCCCAGTATCTAACTAAGGTTAATTCACTGCTATCTGCATGGATTTATCTTGAATGCTTTCAAATAATGTTTCAACAATTGCCCTAAGATTGGCAAGTTTGCAAGGCTGTCTTCCAAGATTTTTATTTTTCTATCAACTCGTTCATTGATTTTCAAGTAGATCCTGAAAGACTTCTGGGTTTCAAAAACAATGAGAGGCTATGCATAAACCACGTTATTAAAGTTTTGAGTTTTACGAACCCATTCCCATTTTTAACCATACATTTTGGTCCATACAAACGCGGTCTCCCTAATAGCCATGTGAACTTTGGAATTTCATATCCTACAGTGCGTTAAATTGCACCTGATCTACAAAAAATAAGGTCAAAGAACTCCAGGGAGTAGATACATTTTGAAAATTTTAATTGTTATCCTTCAGCGTGATAAGATATACCTGCTTTACGTAAAACAAGGTAAAAGGTCAAATTACTCCAGGGCGTGGATACAGCTTGGAATTTTCAATTGATATCGAACAGGGCATTAAGATGCAGTTTATTTATATAACACGAGGGCAAATTAATCCTGGATGTTAGTGCAGTTCAGAATTTTCAATTGATGTCCTAGAGGGCGTTAAGATGCACCTGATCTACGTGAGACAATGTCAAATTACTCCAGGAAATTTGTATTGATGTCATACAGAGCATTGAGATGTACCTGATTTACAAAGGATAAAGTCAAAGATAATTTTCGCTTCGGATCCGGGCGGATCAAGTGCGCATCGATTTGGCGAGCGTGGGGCAGAACCGAGGATGGAGAGATGTGGCCACGAACCGGGTATTGTGGCGTGAAATTGTTGATTCAGTGTTAACTGTTTAGATGTAAACAAATAAATAAATGAAACGAAGGTCAAATTACTCTATGGCGTTGATAGAACTAGGAAATTTCGATTGATTTTAACCGGGCGTTATTATGCTCCACATCTCGCAAATGTTAATGTGGATTAAAGTTTAATTTCTTCCTGGTGTTACATAAGCTTGAGATTTTTTTTTTGATGTCCTACAGGGCGTTGCGTATTGTATTGAGATCTTGAAGTAGTACAAGGTGTTGATACGGCTTGAAATTTACAATTGATATCCTACAGGGCGTAAAAATGCATCTGATCGATATAGGATAAGGTCAAATTAATCCTAGGACCCGTGTCGATAAAATTGTTTATTGTAACTTGTTTAGCATTGTTCTGACGCAAAAGTCAGTGTTGCTCAGACTCATTTCCCCGAAAATAACATTTTCCGAACTACTAAGCCACGAACTACTACAACCATGCTCTATCCTCCTAAGATAGAAAAGCAGATGGTTAAGCTTGAGTACTGCACACAAAATCGATCAATTTTGATCCCAGAGAATAGAAACTTGAATTGCGGCCCACCGAGATCGAAACTGTCGGATCCCATGTGCAACACTCAAGCCCAACCACCTCCCCCTCCATCTCAGGAATACAACGCACAGTTATAACAGTTCATGGCTTCACAATGCGAATTTCGGGCAAAAGTATGGAATATCATTTTGATTCAAATGCCAAACACCGTGTTCATTCTGTTTCATATTCCGAACACCTTGATTCAAATTCCGAACAGCACGAATAAATCGTATTCAAATGGAGAATTTCGCAAAACAAAATATCTGAGCTCGTTTTACTGGTCTCGAGCTAGAGAATCATCACTACTCCTAAGGTATAAAATAGATTGGAAGACGTTTAAATTGAATTGCAATTGGCTACCATTCCCTTGTAATTTGATGACATATTTCAGCGAAATATTTCAACTTAATCGCCATACAGAATTTGAGTGTTCGGAATATGAGTCTGTTCGGAATTTGAGACAAAACGGTACAGCTTAGAACTTACAATCGATACAGGGGATTAGTTTTATTCGTAGTCGACTAAGGACTCAGTTTCCATCTGCTGAAAAAATGAACTTTCTGCATTAAAAAAGCAACTTACCAGCTTCTTTGAGTAGAATTTGAATAAGAACTAAAGCATTCAAAGTCTGCATGTATCTACAAAACATAACAGAGGATTACAGCTTAAGCTATGTTACTTCACCAAGCTCAACAAACAAGACCTCAAAGCAATGTTCTCCACTGCAAGAGGAACAACGGTCATTACACGGCTGTCAACTCAACCAAGTCACGAGCCGCCGATTTCCCACGTTCTGTTCATCAAACCCGATGCTATTCACTCACAGTCAGTGGTGAAGTGAGAAACCGTTCTGCTAAATCAACCACCATTCCCACACTGCCCTGCGCTGCGCTGCACTGACAGTGACGATTCTGTTTGGTTTTTAGTAAGTGCTTCATTCGAACGCAGCTACACCAATTACCCCCGTGTTTTGACATCGTTCATAGCATCGTTGTTAAAGCTCTGACACAAGTAAGGGAAGATGGAGTAATATGCGTCCCCTAAGGAAAACAAAGTTATTCAAATTGTTTTTACAGGGAAGTTGCATAAATAAGTTCGCAATTACCATAAACAGTCATTGGAATTGATAGAAAAAACAGGCGTTGAAATTGATCGAAAAATCATATGAAAATATCGAATTCCGTGGCTACAAAGCAAAGCCTTGCTGAAGGTTTCTGGGTTCGATTCCCGGTCGACCCAGAATCTTTTCGTAATGGAAGTTTTCTTGACTTCTGAATTATCTGAATGACTTGAATGTTCATTGAACATTGAGCTGCGAAGCAGGTTCTGTCCCAGTTAGGACGTAATGCCAAGAAGAAGAAGAAGATCATTCATATTTGAGATAATCCAGTAACGCATTTAACTCCTACTTCCCCTATTGATATTCCTTGTTTCGCTTTCATTTCAGACACTACACCGCCTCGCCATTGCATTTTGGACCGTGGAAAGCCGGATCGGGGATCTAATCTTGATGTAGCCGATTACCTCCACACCGTACCCACAAAAAGGTAAGAGTCAAAGACTTTCGCCCCCAGTCAGTAGTGCAGTGCAGGGCAGAGACCGTTCTAAGAACATTTGATTCGTAGAACAAGGGTTCCAACGGGACGACGACGACGACGACCGAGAAAAATGCAAAGTAATAAGATTGTCTGGGAAAAGCGAACCAATGTTGGCGACTTAATAGCGAAGGAAGTCCTTCGGAACGAGACCTTTCCCCCTCCCTTAGCCCACGACCGAATTCTCTAGCAAGTAGGTTGGTACATACTTGACCAGTTGATTACAACAAAATTGTAACAGGTTTTGTTACTCAGTTAACTCAATAATTTTTGGCTTAATTTACTACTATTAACAGAACAGAAAATAATATAAGATTTTCTCTACATTCTACAATCTTAAAACAATATATGTATTTTTTATCTTTATTTTCTTGTAATTGTTTATTAGTATTATTCCAAATATAATATCGATTGTGCGATATTTGCCAGAAAACCATTCGCCAGAAAACTATTCGCCAGAATGACATCTGCCAGAAAACCATTCGCCAGAATGTACCATTTACCAGAAAACCGTTTGCCAGAATGTACCATTCACCAGAAAGTACCATTCCCCAGAATTATTTTTCTTGTCGATTTTGATCAATTAATGCATGGCGAAATATCTCGGAATCCAAAGATGGCCGTCACAATATTCGACATGTGCCACTTTTCACATCTTCAAGAGCACTAAATTGAACTAATAGTACGGTATCAATCTCGTTCTTCTCATTTAAAGCTTTTTGCTAGTGCACAGAGCGGAGACAATATAACACTGTTATTCTTCATCTCTTGCGAAATTTTTTCTTATGAAGTTTTGATACAATATTCTAAGCTGTTTTACCTGGTTTTAACTAAAAAAAGGCATTTTCTCTCACCTCACCGCGAGCTGTTATTTATCAGAATATTGTATTGTACAGAATTTCTCGTACAACTACCTCATATTTTTTACCTTTCAATGGGCAGTTTATTGGGGTTGTACTACTTTTCCCCAATATCGACACCCCGAATGTCTTTTCCAGAACACCAGTTCTGCAAATGCCCTGAATTCCCCGTTCTCTCAAGTGGCCTATTTTCTCGAAAATGTTTTGGCACTTAAAATTATCATAACTTATAATATATTTTAGGGTGATGAACGGTTCATATGATATCCTCCCTTCTTTTTTCATCAGCGGTTCTTTAAAGTTTCTCCGAACTTTATCTACTTCTTTTCTTTATCGTTCTTTCTAGTTCACCACTCTGTATCTGAAGATTGTTTCTTATTCATTTCGAACTGCATTTATTTTGGGGTCGTCCATAAACCTCGTGGATGTTCAAGGAGGGGTAGAAGGGGTGGTTTTATTCTAATACCACGATCCATACAAATTTCGGGTCATTACGGTGAATAGATTGCGGGGAAAAGTGTCATTTAGATAACTGGCGTTCGGGGAAATGATATTTAAGGGAACTACATTCGGGTAAAAATAAACCAAAAGATTTTTTGTGATTGTGGTCACCTAAATTTCAGTACATGAAAAAATATTCAAAAATGAGCATTGCCTATCGCTACTTGATATGGTTTGGGGCAAAAAAGAATTCTCCATTCTTCATATATAGGATGTTCTTATTGATTTTACAATTGTCTTATATGTCTGAAAGCTCATGAAAGTTGATATAGTAAATGTAACTTTGGTTTACAAGTGGAGCCATTAATTACTTCATCAAACATACGGCACAAATAGTTGCAACGTATATAGAAATCTTGTAAATATCCAATGAACTAGCTCTTAAGAAGCAACAAAACTTTAAAGAACAGCTTATGATGAAAAGAAGGGAGAACCACTTGTGAAATATTCCACACAATAATTCCCTGTAAACTTAATAATACAGTAATGTACCGATTTTGTCAGCCCCATGTTGCATTTAGGGTTGACAAAATCGGGATAAATTTTTTCGACTTGTTTCAAGTTTTGTTTTAACTTAAGCACTTAAATTTATGATATTGTTAATATAAACATTGTTCTTTTACTTCCATTTTCTATGTACCGTAATCAAAGGTAACATTGATAAGCTTCTTGGATAATTATTAAGAATTTCAAATTTCAAAAATTCGATCTTTAGATGATTGTATAGACGTCGCCAAGGTCATAATTGACTTTATGCACTCAATATTGCCTATATATACGTATTTAGTCTAATTAAAATAAGTATAAATTTTAGGCTGACAAAATCGGGAAAAAAGGATGCTTAAATCGGGGGTAGACAAAATCGGGTCAAAAAGGGTGCTTAAATCGGGGGTAGAAAAAATCGGGAGCTGACAAAATCGGGCCATTACTGTATAAAAAAAAAAAAAAGAAACTGAAAAATTCAGAAAGAAAAACGTATGAAATTTACTAATTATAAAATAACAAAATCTCATGTTATAACATCTGTATAACAAAAGTAGCAACGTTTATTGAAATCTCGTAAATACTCAATGAAATAGTCCATAAGAAGCAACGAAACATTGAAAAAACAGCTTTTGTTGCAAAGAAGGACGAATCTCTTGTGAAGTGTTCCAAACCAAAATACCATTTTACAGGGACAACATTTATTAAGAAAAAAATCTTACTTTATTATCTGTCATGCTGACATGCTGAATATCAAATCTTTACATCAGTAAGCAGTATCTTTCATACATAGTGGAGTATTTGTTAATGACTGCAATTGTTATTCTATTGTATGTTTTCTTCATTATAGTTCCAAGGTCCCTCAGTCACTAATTCAAATGTGATAGTGTCCAAGAGAATCTTTACTTTTTTGAGTATACTAACAAAAATAATCTCACACATTTTTTTAACGCTCTGGCTCGATTATTTCTGCTACAATAGCAAACTTGATTTATCTTAAAAAAAAAATTTAGGGGAATGGTCCATTCTGGGGAATGGTACATTCTGGCGAAAGGTTTTCTGGCGAATGGTACTTTCTGGCAAATGGTTTTCTGGCGAATGGTACTTTCTGGCGGATGTCATTCTGGCGAATAGTTTTCTGGCGAATGGTTTTCTGGCAAATATCGTACAATCATAATATTTATTTCTTATATCTAGGTGTTCTGAGTTAGCAACACTATCATCCTAATTTGGTTAAACTAAATTAAGCATTTATTAACATTTTGTTAACAACATATTACATTTTATTTGCAGTAGCAGTTCAAAATTTTTACAGTTGATTTGATTTCACTAACTCATACGAAAAAAAAAAACGCTTTTAATTTACTTAACCTAAACATACAACGATTTTTGTCTTAAATTACTAATTATTTTATTTGTCATTTGTTCCAATGTTTCAACATTGGATATTCTATGTTACTCACTAGTACTATACCAGGGAGGAAGCTTCAGAATCATTTTCAAAATTTTATTTTGATTCCTAAGCAGAGCTTTCTTCCTGGTATTAAAGCAGCTACTTCATTTTGGTACATTGCCGGCATGAAACGAAGCTTCGATTTTCTGTTAATAATTGGATACAAACATTTTATAGATTTCTTACATTTGGCTTGAATGCCCCCAAAATAATTTTTGAAAATTGATTTTTTATGTAGCATGAGCCCTAGATACTTAACTTCATTTGACCAACTTATTGGAACCCTTCTCATAGTAACCACATGTCTACTAGAAGGTTTCAAATAAAGTGCTTTTTTATGTAGGAATATAATAAGTTGAGTTTTGGAAGAAAAATATAAAGAAAAATCTTTAATTTTCGCAAACATGAAGAAAAAACATCCATTTTTTTCAATCGTAGAGGCCTGTGCAATGGGCAAACAAAGATTTTTGACAAGGATGGTAAGTCAGGTAAGTCAGAAGTGAAAATATTGTATAATGTTGGTCTCAAAATTCTGTCTTGAGGAACACCAGCTCTTACAGGAAGTCTCTCAGACTTGGAGTTCTGATAATTAATCTGAAGTGTACGATTTGACAGATAACTTTGAATTATTCTAACAATGTATGTTGGAAAATTAAAGTTTTTTTTTTAAATTTTACGATCAAACCTTCATGCCAAACACTGCCGAATGTTTTTTCTATGCCTAGAAGAGCAAGACCAGTACAATAGCCTTCAGATTTGTTGGAACAAGTTAAAATTTCTTTCATCAGCTCAGAGTGTTTCTATCAAAAATAAAACAAAATTTCTAAATTTGGGTTACAATATTGTTGTAATCCACTGGTCGGGCAGTTGTTCACCGGTTGTCATCGTGCTCCGTTGGCATCCGTCGTCTTCGTCGGTTGGTTGCTCGGTTTCGGTGCAGTGCAATTTTAATTTGTTTCTTGGAACGTCCAACAGAATCACCAAATACCTACTTGCCAAGCATGCTTGTTGTCGGGTGCCTGCCGTTCCTCAAAGTATTTGCTCTTTAGGATGTCTCATTCAGGACGTTTTTTTTTCTGTATTGCTTCGGTAGGTCCCTCTTTTTCAGAATGGGTGTTTGAATAAATTTTGCTCCATTTGAGTCGGGTAAAGTGCCTTTCACGGTGGGTTTTGTAAGGATTCAGTGTAATCGTTTTTCTTTTTTGTAGAGGAATTCAAATTGAAGAACAGAGTCATGCTTGACAATACTCGCATATGAATGAGTGCTGTCATTTAGAGGAGACTGGCAATGACTTCAAACCTTCTTGGATTTGGCTCTACATGATAGAAGTAAGTAAGCTCGCTTATGACTTCTAGTTAATACTTACGGTGAAGATGAACTGAAGCCACAATTCAGATTTTCAAAAACACGTATTTGGAAACCAGACAATTGTTTTAACTGAAGATTTTGACAATCTCGTTGAGAGAAGAGCGCATTTTGAAAAACTGATTTTGATTTTTACTTTTGAAACTTAGATGTGTTGTTTTTCTTATCTTAATCAACCTCTTCAAGCAAACTATATGATATGTATCTGAGACATCGTCCTCTAAACAAATATTTGCTGTTTCATTCAACCAAACTTCTTTTGAAATTTGTATAGAAAACAATAGTTGTTGTTTCACCTTTTTTAATTTCCTTGCAATATTTTACTACTAGCAAAAATCCTCTTCTTTCTTGAAAAAAAAAATCTACCTATTTTCAGGAATCCTACTACGCATCATAAAATATAATCTCTCAACAGAGATCAACTTCACCCCATTTTACGTTACCAGGAAACATTAAATTACAAGCAGTTTAAGTACTACAGTTTAAGCTCACTAATCAAACGTAAATGGTCATAGCTCATCCCAGCTCGAAACACACATCGATCAACGATTTTCAAGAAACCTATTCAAGCTTTTACTCTGTTGTTCAGTTTAATATTTTTAAATCCTTCCGAATCCCGACAGACCAATTTCCCTGTTTCCCCATCGACAGTTTCGATCCCTATCAGCTTTACAATGTTGAGTAAGGTAAGCACTCCCACACAATCTCATCTGCATCTCTCAACCGCCAACTCATCCAATTCAAATTCATAACGTTTCTTCCCTCCCCATTCATCCCCATTTACTCCATATCCTGTGCGCCTTTGCCAGTTTCGTGAAATTATATGAATCAGCAATTTCCATACAGATGCAAGGCATGCATACGATCTCGAGAGCTTCATGTTTTACTCCGTAGGCTTGTGCTTGACACATATTACAGTCAGAACTTTTTAGCTAGGTTTGAAATGGATTTACAACGTGTTAAAGAATGATAACTTCACGGCATAATATGTATAATTACCAAGTAAGACTTAAAAAGTCCGAAAATTAAGCCCTTTCGTAAGTTACATAATTTGGAGAATTGACTGTAGCTGCCCATCGAATCGAGTGGGGCTTTGAAGATCAACAGCCAGACCCCAATCTCAACAGCTCAAGTTCTAGACGACGACGGAGGTGGTGGAGATGAAATTTCCCATTTTCCTTATGAGGCGTTGCCTTGCTTTGATGTCGTGGCCACTGGCGAAGGCGTTCAGTTGGTATGACTTGAAATGTTCAATGAACTAGAACCACTTATACAGTTATAAGGCAGGACAGTAGCAGCTGTAGCGTCTTGATGCCCTGACGTGGGTGTAGCCAGGATTATCGTAAGCTTCCGGGAAGAACTCTAAAGATTTCTCTGTACATTCCCCTAAGAGATTTTGGGAGGCATCTTGCAACAAAACCAATCAGAACTTTATCATGATCTCACCGTAGATTCATTAATTATATATATTTTACTAAGTTCTTAGGTTTTTTGCTTTAAATAATGAAATATTAAGGAACAAAACATTGATCAAAAAACCCGCTGTTTAGTTTCTCTTTATATTCTTCAACAAAACTATATGACGGGATTGGTGGTCTCATGGCTACCGCTTTTACTTCATATGCAGAAGGTTATGAGTTCAATCCCAGGCCTGCCCCTTTCATCGTACTTTGTAGTTGTATCTTTCACTTACTTCTATCTGCAACTATCAATCTACTATCACATTCACACTATTCGTTCATAGCAAACGCTAGAACCAGAGACGGACAAGAAACCGGTTCCCTACGCTTCTATTCTTCCATAATTGCCTTTCCTTACGCCTGATAAATAGGTAGTCTGCTAACCAAAGAGCAAAACCTCTCTGCCATACCTTTTCCCCAACCCATACACTCCCGTATGAACTGGCGTAGATGCAGTCGGACTCCACGGTCTACAGTGGGCCAGTATAAATGCAAAATCATTTCCTTCCACTTCCTCATTGGTCTGCATTCTGACGTGGCAGGCGTCATTGTTGCCTAAAAATAGAAGATGAATCGTTTAAGATTATAAAAAATCCTTAGAATGTTTGAATTTGAAATTGAAACTGTTATAGAAATTTTTAGAGTGATTCTTGAAAAAAAGGATAGTTGGATGAAATGTAGACAATTTAGAAGACTTCCCTTCTTTTTTGAGGATTACAAAAAAAAAAGAAATATTAAACAATATTTGTATGTTGAGAAAGTACAATTAAAATCTAATATATATCTTATCTTGTGACAGATAGGCCTATTTCGTCTGCAATTTACTGACTTTTTCAGTGTCCAGAACTTACTAGTGAATTTTAGTATTTTATGTTCGGAAAGTGTAAGAATTTAATCGTTTTTTAGAAGAAATCTTTACACATGAGATTTTCTTAACGGCTTTCAATCGCAACAGCAATCATAAATCAAATATTTCTACTGCGCTCAAAGTTTTGATTGTATTTTCACTCTTTCTCAAGGGTTAGGTAATTAAGAAATATTGAGAATACAATTGAAACGTAAGGCGTAGTCGCTAGAGTTCAGTATTTGGTCTAAAATTTCATAATCGGAAGGTTACAAAATATTCTATCGGTGAAATTTTTCCCATACATTTAGTATTGGCTGAAATGTGTAGGAAAACGTGATTTCCATTGATTTTCATAGTTTGTATAGGAAAAAATAGCTAAAAAGTGGAAAAATTCAAAATTACACCGATGGAATATTTTAAAACCCTCCGATTATGAGAATATAACCCTAAATTACTAAACTCTAGCGAAAAAAATCCGAGGTACATTCGTTTTGCATAATCTGCTGATTTAGACAAAGCGTGCGTAGTAGAAATATTTGAGTTCTGATTGCCGATGAGAATGAAGGCCGCTAAGAAAATCCCCTGTGCAACTTTCAATAGTCGAAAGCATCCAAAGAAATCCTTACAGAAGTTATATTTTCCTGAACAAGAAGATTAGGAGAAATCCATGCAGTATTTTCTTGTGGAATTCTTGAGCTGTCCTGGGATTTCCTGAAATAAATCTTGCAAGAAATTCTTGCAATAATTTTTGAAACAAAACTTGTGGAATTTACGAAAAATATACAAAAAAGTTTCTTCAGAAATTTTATACATACTTATATATTTTTGGATTGATCTTCAGACGTAGTCTTGGATAAATTTCTGTAATAAGTATTGAAGAAGAATACCTGGACCAGTTCATAGGAATGTGCTATAAGTATATTCTTCTTTCTACCCTTACGTCCCCGCAGCTTCTCGGCTTACTGTTTTATAAGCACTCCCATAGTCATTAAACGTCATATGTAAAGTACTGCAAAGCTACTTCAAGAACCGGGTACTGGATTATGACACAAACCTGGGATGGATGTCAACCACGGTGACGGCCGGAGTTCCCCAGGGATATATACTTGATCCAACACTGTGGAGTATCATGTACGATGGAGTGGTAACATTGACACTGTCGAATGTAGTGGAGATCGTCGGCTTCGCAGATGACGTCTTTCTTGCGATAACTGGCGAGTCTGTGGATGCGGTGGAGATGCTGACGGCGGAATCGCTGGACATCATTGAATCGAGGACGGCTGGAGTCAAGTTGCAGTTGGCTCATCATAAAACGGAGGTGGTACTGGTAAGCAACTGCAAGGCGGTTCAGCAGTTTGAGATCAACGTGGGAGGAAAAGCAATCTCATTGAAGAGCTCTCTGAAGCACCTTGGGGTAATGGTCGACCAAAAGCTTCACTTCAACAGCCGCGTAGGCTATTCCTGCGAAAAGACAGCGAAAGCAGCTAACACTGCAGCTGGGATCATGCCCAACATTGGAGGACCAAGCAGCAGTACGATGCGTCTTCTAACGACCGAATCGTCATCCATATTGAACAGCGGAGTTCCGGCTTGTGTTGCAGAAACCGCAAGCGTCCTAAATTTGTACATCATTGTGCAGAATATGTGCTAGCATAAACGCGCTTGGAATATGGTGAACAGAGCGATAACACAGATACAATGCTGGTTATACAGCTAATTTCAGCTGGATAAACTGTTATTCAGCTACCAATGTTACCTGGAGATGGCGTGAAGGCCAGTGAGCTCCGGGCCACGATCAAAGTAGGCTAGAATTTCAGTCGGGGGCAAGACCAAGTAGAGCGGGTGATCCGTAGTATCGGTAAGACGTCGTCGGGGCACCGGCAAACCGAAAGTCATCCTCCAAGTGGGATTGCAGAATCGACCCTGGCACTTGGCCGACTAACGTCGATTCAGAGTAGGCTGTGTCCACCCCCGGGGTCTAGCTGAGTATTTAATTCACGAAACAGCACCGGCAAATGGTCGTTGGAGCGCCGGGAAGCCGGAAACTTCATTCTACCGGAACCACAGGACCAACCTCGGTATCTGCCCGGATAGTATCGGTTCGGGAGAATCATCCACCACCGAGGAAATCTTCGTTGGAGTAGGATAGATCCACTGCCGGGAACTACTCTGAGTACCCGAGCAAAGTCCAACATCAAAATGAAAGCAAGTTGAAAACATATATTGTTTTCAGCATCAAGTTGATATCATAATTTGATATCAATTTATCAATGAAATATTCGATATCATATTTTGTTTTCGTTTTGCTATCATTTTAAATTTTTGTTTATATTTTTTTTTATTTAATTATAAATTTATTCGTGCTTCATGTTTAAATACTATGAGAATATAAAAATAAAGCATTTATCTAGTCGCAGCCACATTTCAATATCAATCAAAAATATGTATATCTCAATGAGTTCTCAATTTGCTCTCAATGATAGCAGAAACTGTTTTCAATTTGCTTTCACTGACAGCAAAAAGAGTTTTCAATTTGATATCATGGGAACATTTTTCTGCTCTCAGTTTTGATATTTTAACCGTTAAAACGACCAAAATGACAACAAACTGAGTTATCAAAATCCGCGACATCACAACATCAAAATTAGTTTTCAATATGATCTCAAGCTTTGCTCGGGTAGTACGTAATGTATCACCACCACAGCATCCATATGGTCAATTTGGAGAGCTCTAAAAGCAGCAGCGGAGAGCAAGTCGTCGTAGAGTAGCAAAATGCTCATGAGCTTCCAGTAGAAGGTGAACAGTGCTCTAACGTGAGGCCAGCCCAAGAGTATATTGGACAAAACAAGTAGTTGCAGAGACACCATAGAAATGATGTAGTGAATAACGTTTTTGTCGACTAGAGACTGAGACTGACGAAGTGCATGAGCACAGTCCTCTTCCCATTGAAGTGTAGTGTAGTTGTAGTCCCAGGGGACATAACATAACTAGGTATCTGAATTATTCAACTTCATTCTTATTTTCCTGTGTATATAGTTTCTGGGGATTCCTGCAATCTTCTTGGATCAATACCAGAAAGAAACATTAGATAAATCACAAGGAGTTATGCTTACAGCTCGTTGGTAATATTTAATTTCAAAATTTGTCAGATAAATTGCAAGGGATTCACTTGTAATGACTAAAATAATTCCTGAAAGAATACCTAGAGTTATTTGTACACAAACACCTGAAAAAAAACTTTCGAACGGATTTCTTTGGGTACTAAGAACAGTTCATTTTATAAAGTGGACACTTTGTTTATGCTATATCTTTTTTATTTATTAATAAAATCGTAATCAGTTTTCTGTGTATCGTTGACCTATTATTCTAAAATGCTATGAAAATATAAAATCTTTGAAAATGCTTTTGGTTGAAGAGCTAAATAGTTTTTCCAAAAAGTCTTAAAAAAAGCTGTCCGTCAATGTTTAACATTATTTTTCGCAAAACAAAAATCCTTATTTTTATGAACAAATTGTATGTTTGTATCCTTTACTATTCTACTAAAGGTATAGCTTTAAAAATATCAATTATATTCCACCATTCTATGACACTAGGTAACTTTAGTGATTTACACATTTATGGTCAAATTTGCTGATACACCATCCTTTCACTCCCAGCAAAAGAGAAAAGTAAAAAGCGTGTTCAAAACTAGTTTGGATTACTAAAGAAACTATATTAGTATAAACGAAAGCTAAATCGTGAGATTAAACTACAGTCTTAAGTATAAATTTTACTGTTTATGGTAGTTTTACTAAAAAGTCTCATACTTTTAAAATCATGTACGCATATTTATCGATCTACAGCAAATTGTAAACAGTTTTCTCCGAATTTTCCAATTGGTATTCTCAGAATAACATATTATGAAAATAATATGTGGAAAATAAAATCGATTTTATTACAGCAGTGTTGCCAATTTTGATGATTGTCAATGTACTTTGATAGGTCTTCTAAGAATAAAAGAATTGTGTTTCTGTTGTGCTTTGAATGTGACGTGGGGACTTACTAAGTAATTCTATGAAGGCGTAAGTTATTTTTCATATTAATACTATATTAGGACTTCCGTCAGGACGTACTTTTACACAAAAAATTCTACTCATATCAATTCCCATCAAATTTAAAAAAATTCTTTAAAAATATACGGGAAAATTGGTTTTATTATATCTGTAAAATTGTTGCTCCAAAAATAACTTGATTTTTTCCATCAGGCTTCTGATTGATGATGCTTTCGAAGAACAAGTCTTTTTTGAAAATAGAAAATATAAATTATCGAATTTTCCAGCCAATTTCTTACAATCATTGATTTTGATAACCTCAAAAAATCGACCGATCTAATCGTTGTTCCATATTCGTGTGAAATTTATTTATTTTGGAGAATTTTTATTATCACAACATTGTACAATACTAGTCGAACGAAGTGCAAAAAACCGATTGAAATTTCATTGATTAATAAGAAAGATACAGCATGCACAAGGTGTCCACTTTATAAAATGAACAGTCCTTATTAGAGATTGCTGAAAAACAAATTCATGAATTACTACAGTCTGAAACAATTCTAGGTAGGTGTTTTCTCAAATAATCTCAAGTTTTTTTTTTCTTAATTCGTTTATTTGGAAGGCTCAGGTGCCGTAGGGCATAACAGAGCCAAAATCTTTTCTTTTTTACATTGTTTACATTTGAAATATTGTATTTATTTTAAAAACTATGTTAGTTTGGGGAAGTTTTAAGGTTAGTGAATACATTATACAACAGGAAAGGAAAGGATTTTTCGGGATTTCTTAAGCTATTAAGATTACTATGTTGATGGGACAGGATATCCAGATCTGTAACGAAATTAAACAGAAACGGTTTGTGGGAGACACGACGAGAAGAGGACAATTTGAAGGGGAAAAAGAAAGACAGGGAACGAACACAATCAAACTCGGATATTGATACGCTTCAAAAACAGATAGATTAAATTCATATACTATAAATCAAGGCCCGCCAACACTTCCCTGACAGGTTTCTGCTGCTTTCCTTGGATCCGGAGAGTTTCAGTCAGTTCAGATCTGATGCCATGATGCTCACCGCATCCCCATACGACATGTTCGATATCCTGGTAAGCCACGCCGCAAACACAGAGATTGCTTTCTGAGAGCCCAAAACGGTGGGTAAGCGCATTTAATGAATAGTGATTGGACATAAGCCGACACATGACACGAATGAAATCACGGCTCATGCCCAACCATGTTTTTTTCGACACCTGTGGAAGTATGGAATGCAGCCATCTACTCATTTCTCCGCCTCTCCATTTCTGTTGCCAGCTGATCAAGGTCTCACGACGGACCAATGCAAAAAAATCATTGAAGGCAATTTGACGCTCGTAAACATCGCCTTCTTAAGCGCCTACTTTAGCCAGAGAGTCCGCTTTCTCATTGCCCGGAATGGAGCAATGGGAAGGGACCCAAGCTAGGGTAATAGTGTAAGAGCGATTTGACAAAGCATTCAAAGCTTGGCGTATTCTATTCAGGAAGTACGCTGAGTGCTTCACCGGCTTCATTGATCGAACAGCCTCTTGAGAGCTTAGACTGTCGGAAAAAATGAAGAAGTGCTCGGGTGGGAGAGAACTGATGTACTCTAAGGTGTAATGTATAGCTGCTAGCTCAGCAACATATACAGAACATGGCTTTTGAAGCATGAAGGAGGCGCTATGAAAAACGTTATAAACACCGAAACCAGTGATATCATCCATTTTTGACCCATCAGTGAAGAACTGTCGGTTCTCGCTGACATGCCCGAATTTACTTGCAAACATGGGAGGGATAAACTTTGAACGAAAGTGATCTGGTATACCATGTATATCTTGCTTCATGGACTAATCAAATACTACAGAGGAAAAGTCGAAATCTAGGAAGTTGTCACGATTGGTGTTAACCGAAGATGGGCTAACCTCCAGCGTCATGTACCAGTAGTACACACTCATGAAACGAGTTTGAGGGTTATGTTCAAGCAGCTTTTCGAAGTTTTCAATAACCAATGGATTGAGAATCTCGCAACGGATGAGGAACCTGAGTGTTAACTCCGCGAAACGATCTGTCAGGGGCTGTACTCCTGCAAGTACCTCTAAACTCATTGTGTGAGTCGACTTCATGCAGCCTAGTGCGATGCGAAGACAGCGGTACTGAATCCGCTGAATCTTCAGCATATGTGTTTTCGCCGCGGATTGAAAACAAAAGCTACCGTACTCTAAGACCGACAAGATGGTTGTTTGGTACAGCTTGATCAGATCTTCCGGATGGGCTCCCCACCATGTTCCGGTTATAGTTCGCATGAAGTTGATTCGTTTTTGGCATTTCTGTGTCAGATACATAATGTGTTTCCCCAGGTGCATTTGGCGTCGAACCAGACCCCGAGATATTTAGAAGACAAACTATGAGTGATTGTCTTACCCATGAGTGTAAGCGGAAACTTGGCAGGGTTGTGTTTCTTTGAAAAGACAAGCATCTCAGTTTTCTCCGCAGAGAATTCGATACCCAGCTTTAAGGCCCAAGTAGACAAATTGTCCAGAGTATCTTGTAAGGGTCCTTGTAGTTCCGCTGCTGTTGGTCCTGTGACAGAAACAACACAGTCGTCTGCAAGCTGTCTTAACGAGCAAATTTCCATGAGACAGTCATCAATGTTTCTCACATAAAAATTATAAAGAAGGGGACTCAGACATGATCCCTGGGGGAGACCCATGTAGCTAAATCGTGAAACTGACAAGTTGCCATGAGTAAAACTCATATGCTTCTCGGACAACAAATTGTACAAAAAATTGTTCAAAATTGATGAAAGGCCACTTGCGTGGAGTTTGTCGGAAAGGACATCAACACAAACTGAGTCCAAAGCACCCTTAATATCCAAAAACACTAAACTCATCTGCTCCTTTTTGGCAAAGGCAAGTTGAATTTCAGAAGAAAGCAGCGCAAGACAGTCGTTCGTTCCTTTGGCTCTGCGAAAACCAAACTGCGTATCTGACAGCAGGCCATTCGATTCAACCCATTTATCCAGTCGAAAGAGAATCATCTTCTCTAACAACTAGCGAATACACGACAACATCGCAATTGGACGGTACGAATTATAGTTCGACACGGGTTTCCCGGGTTTTTGGATGACTATTACTCTCACCTGCCTCCAGTCATCCGAAACAATGTTACACTCCAGAAAGTGATTAAACAAGTTCAATAGGCGCCCCTTTGCGACGCCAGGAAGGCCCTTAAGCAAATTGAACTTGATTCGATCCATTCCTGGAGCGGAATTGTTACATGAAAGGAGAGCAAGTGAGAATTCAACCATCGAAAACGGTCTATCCATGGCGTCCCTATCCAACGGAAATTCTCGACGCACGTGATCAACCGGAACGGAATCCGGACAAACTTTCTTAGCGAAATCGATAATCCACCGAGGAGAGCTCTCTCGATCCTCATTAACTGACGATGTATTACGCATTCTTCTTCCGACGGTCCAAAGCGTTCTCAACGAGGTCTCACGCGATAATCCTTCCACAAAATGACGCCAATAACCGCCTTTCTTCGCTTTAACCAAGCTTTTTAACTTGCGTTCAAGGGAAGAATAGCGCTCATAGTTGTCAATTGAACCACGTTTCCGAAAGTCTTTAAACGCGGCGGATTTCTCGCGATAGAGTTCCTTACACTCGTCATCCCACCATGGATTGGGAGGCTTTTTACAAACCGACGGACCTGGCACAGGACGGCGTTGTGCTTGAAGCGCGCTGTTGAGAATCAACTCGGATAAAAATCGATACTCTTCCAACGCAGGAAGTACTTCTACTACTTGTTCTCCATCAATGATCGCATCCACGTACTTTCCCCAGTCTATGTGCTTTGTGAGGTCGTATGCAAGATCGATGGATGAAGACTGTTGTGTTCCATTGGAAATTGTAACTACGATCGGCAAGTGATCGCTACCATGAGGATCCTGGATTACCCTCCATGAACAATCCAGCGATAACGAGCTTGAACATATTGAGAGGTCTAAACGGCTATCCCTAGGACTTCCATCTTGAGCTGGAGGTGCCACTCGTGTAACTTCCCCAGTGTTGAGAATTGTCATATTGAAGTCGTCGCAGAGGTCATATATAAATAATCTCAAGTTGATTAAAAATCTTCTTACTGTTTAGTGGAGCACCTAGAAGTAAATGAAAACCCGAATTCAGAACTATACCATTTAAGTCCAACTGTAGTTTATAACCTTTGGCAAATACGCATATTTTGACCTCAACTGAACGGCAGTCTTCAGTGTCGTGTACTACACTCGACTCAATATTACCTGATTAGGTTTGAATTCACTTAATGTCAAGTTGCTTACCAGAAGTAGTTTTGAAGAAATATTTCAATAAGGTGCTAAAAATTACCTACGGCCAAAGATGTGTACCTAAATATTGTTTCTAATTCTTTGTTTAGTAATTGAAGTGTTTTCTGAACAATTATTGTTCGCTTTAATATGATGAACCCTAGAAGAATTTCAATGTTGTTTTTGAAATACATACAAAAACTTGTCGATGAATATCTGAAGACATATATGAAAATTCACGGAGGACTTCCCTGGATATTTTCGCTAAAACCTGTGGATATATTAGAATTTCGCTTACAAGATCCTGAGAAACAGAAACCTGGGTAAATTGATAGAGAATTATTATTGGATTCTATCGTGGTGATTTTCCGAACAAACTCTATGGAGAGATCATTGGCAAAAACCTAGAACTTTCTGTGCATACCATGCATTATCGAAATATCTACGCATTTTTCAATATTTCACAGAGGAGGTGCCCTCATAATCCCCTCTGTCCACGACATAAAAATTAACAAGGCAGGCTCTTTAATGATGTAAATATTAAGTTTAATTGTAAACATGTGACGTTACCCGAGCAGAAGAAAATAACTTCTGAATACCAAACTAAGGTATTCCATGCCAGATAATTTTCAATACTTACAACCTGAATGAGGTATGAATGAGCCCTGCATAAGAGGTAAAATACCTCAAATAATATCTCAAGCATATTCTACGAACACCAAACTGATAATTAGATCAGGTATTGTAATACCTCAATAATACTTGATGGATTTTCATATTAAAGTGAAATTTTTCAATAGTAGTTCAATACCTCCAGTAGACCTCAATAGCTGTTTAATACCTCAATGAAGTATTTTTAATTGTTTTGAAGATTTTTTCAATACCATTCTAATACCAAATTGAGGTATTGACAACTGAACAATACCTAATTTTGGTATGATACCAAAATATGGTATGCATAAGTTATTGGAGAGTTATTTGTTCCTACTCTGGTACTCCTATCGTATCATATACCTTCCGGTCCACTAGATCATTTTTTTTTTTTGATAATTTGTTCGAGGTGGATAGGAATGGGGCCCAGATAGCCGTAGCGGTAAACGCGCAGCTATTCAGCATGACCATGCTGAGGGTCGTGGGTTCAAATCCCACTGGTCGAGGATCTTTTCGTAAAGGAAATTTTCTCGATTCCCAGGGCATACAAGTATCTTCGTACCTGCCACACGATATACATATGCAAAAATGGTCAATCGGCAAAGAAAGCTCTCAGTTAATAACTGTGGAAGTGGTCATAAGAACACTAATCTGAGATGCAGGCTATGTCCCAGTTGAGACGTAACGCCAGAAAGAAGAAGAAGAAGAAGGAATGACGTCCTCAAGTAGCCGTCATTTTTGGGAATATATCACCTTCTTAATATAGTATACCGTGCCTTCTGGCTACACCCATGTGCCCTGTTGTAGTGCCACTGTCTTGTCTCCCCACACTGTTGTGGGTGCCGGTAAGACGTTCCATTTGTTCTCAAGTAGGATTCCATTTAGATTATCATGGTAATCATCATCCATGTGTATGGGTGTGCATACGAAGGTATCTAACGCAGTCATGTGTGTCATGTATTTGCAAGGATCTAAGAAGACTCGTTTCCTCGGAAGCCATGTAATATCAAACTCATGAGCAGAAACATATTATCTCGCTTCGGATGAACGGGCGAATGGTTCCCGAAAGAGCAATGTCCTGTTCTTCGATCTGTTCTGCCGAGAATGGATTCCTATGTCTTGGAAATGCGAACTTCTCGCCATCCTAACTCAGAACTCGGCTTTGAGTGGGGTGAGTGGTACAAAATGATATGCAAATTAAGATGTTCGAGCAGAAATGCGAACATGAGAAAATCCAATCCGATCGACACGGACCGTGATGGTCGGGTTTCGTTATGACGGAGAATGTGTTTTTTTTTTTATTTTCGGGTGTGGGATTTGTACTTTGCTGCTGCTGCTACCACACTGATACAACATAAAAGCAATAAAATATGCACCTACCAAAGCGATTAAATTGGAGTGTGGAGTCACGGTTGAGCAGTACGTGTGAACTGCTGCATTCTTATGGTTGAGTAGAAGTTATGTTCGATTTATTTCTTATTGACCTCTACTCAATTGCAATTTGACTTTACTCACGCGAAAATGGACCTATTCAATTGAGATGGTGCACTATTTCAAATGAATTTCATCAATCAAATTATTATGAAAACATAATCTTATTAGGTGATTTCAACACGAACTTAATGAAGAACTGTCAGAGAACAAATCGTTTTAATGATGTGTTAACTAATTTCGGACTTTTTTGCGTTAACAACGAACCCACTCACTTTTATAATGGTGGGAGCTCCTTGATTGATTTGCTGTTAACGAACGATTCCAATTTTGTACTAAACTTCAATCAGGTAGCAGCTCCTGGGTTTTCCCAACATGACATATTTTTCTCATCGCTTAACATTACTCGTACGCCATCCGATAGAACAAGGATGTTTAGAGATTACAACCGAATTGATTATACTTGTCTAAGACAAAGCTTGGAATGTATCGATTGGTCGTTACTCTATAGTATTACTGAGGCCGATACAGCTCTCGATTTCTTCAATAGGATAATAATTGAACTTTACGAAAATGTTGTTCCACTGCGCATATCTAGACCAAAATCAAATGCACCTTGGTTCACCAACGATATTCTTAATGCTATGGTAGTAAGGGATGTAGCATATCGTCAATGGGTCTGCAGTAAGAGTGATGCTGATCGCAATCAGTACAAAAGGCTTCGAAATAGGGTCACTTGCTTGATTAATAAGGCTAAATCTGATTATCTTTCAATAAACATAGAATCATCATCTTCTAACAAGGAAACATGGCGAAGATTAAAGAAGCTAAATGTTACTGCTTCAAATAACGAGGTGGAATTTTGTAATACTAGTGATGAAATCAATTCTTTCTTTAGTGGTAATTTTACACGTGAATCAGATTACCATTCTGTATCCCCAATAAACGTCGATGGATTCAAGTTCACCTCATGTAGTGAGTTAGAAGTTACATCGGCAATCTTTTCTATTTCATCGAATGCAGTTGGATTGGATGGTGTGTCTTTGAGATTCATAAAAATGGTTTTACCTTATGTCGTTACCCCTATCACGTATCTTTTCAACTTGTTTATTTCTACATCAAAGTTTCCTCGAGCATGGAAAGCTGCAAAGGTCTTGCCAATTCGTAAAAAACCAAAGAGTAACAGGTTGGACAATCTTCGTCCAATAAGCATTCTGAGCTCGCTTTCTAAGGCTTTTGAAAAGATTTTAAAAATTCAAATACAAGGCTTTGTTCAACGATTTGAACTTCTTAGTCCGCACCAATCCGGATTTAGAGCAGAGCGAAGCACAACTACCGCACTACTCAAGGTTCATGATGATATTCATCAAACCATTGATAAGAAAGGTGTAGCTTTTTTACTTCTTATTGATTTTTCAAAAGCTTTTGATCGAGTACCACATGTTAAGCTTTTGAATAAGCTGTCGACTCAATTTTACTTTCATCGTAATGCTGTAACATTAATCAAATCATATTTGAATCTACGTACGCAAGTGGTAGATGCTAACGGTGAACTCTCTAATCCAATCACTATTCTTTCAGGTGTACCTCAGGGGTCCGTCTTGGGTCCCTTGCTTTTCTCTTTATTTATTAACGATCTGCCATCCGTTCTGAAGTTCTGTCTAATACACATGTTTGCAGATGATGTGCAACTTTATTTCTGCACGGCTAATACCAATTTAGAAAGCGTAGCAGTACTAATAAATTCTGATCTTAAGCGGGTTCAAGAATGGTCTGAAAAAAATCTTCTTCCAATAAATCCATCAAAGACGAAAGTCATGTTTATTTCTAGGCAACTAAGGGTATGCGATATGGATTTTTTCTATGTCGATACGAAACGAAACGATACGCGGAATATCTTGCTCTGATAATGACGAAACGAAACGAAATTTAAAAATGTTTCGTGTAACTCGATACAAAATCAAATATCTCACGGATTTTTCGAAACGAAACGAAATTTTTGAATTTGTTTCGCGGAATACATGTTTAAGTTTTTTTTTCTTGTCATAAGCTGGAAATTTGACACTAGGCATAAAAAACGTCTTTTTAAACACTCTACCATATGGAAACCTTAGCGTTGCTAAGCGGAATCCTTACATGTTTTGGTAAGACTTTTTTCTGTTTGTTTGAAATCTTCTTAATAACTTTATAAGGTTTCATTTCAATATATCTGACACTCACACAAGGCAATGAGTGGTGTTACAACTAAGAAGAGGGTTGAAAAGCACTTACAAACATTTAAAACAATCTCAAAAATATTGAGAATAGCCCAAAATTAATTTGATTTTTAGAAATTCTTTACAATTTTTTAATCATGTGGATTGGATGTTATGCTAATATATACCATAAAACATGGAATAATGATTTTCATTTTTTTTTGCTGTACTCTATGCTTTGTGGCTTGAATGAATGTGATTGAACCAAACAGCACTCCGCTTTGAAAATTTATCCCATTGCAATGGTTACTACCAGAAAGCAAGTAATTTGATTGATTTTCAACGCGAGCTATTGTCAGATTCTCCAGTCTTGTGCACTTGAAAATTTTAAGTTCGGCTTAGTTTTATAATCACCTTAAGATGTGCGAAAATCGAAAAAAAAATTGTTGCGCTTTTCCATTGTGAAATAACCTAGGTTCCCCACCAAACTTGAATCTAAATCCGGAACCAATTTTGATGTGCATGCAAATTTATAACTGATTTGTGGTTTTTACTAAAACAAATCATCAAAATCGATCGAAAGATGGCGAATCTAGAGAATTTTGTAATGATATATTATCAATATTCGCCTTTTTTTTAATTGGGGGTCGTGAGGAAATTATGTCACGCTATAAGTGGAGAGAGGGAGTTGGTGGTGTGGTACAGCGTGAATAAACCTAGATTCATTTTTCGATATAAAATAATGTGTGCATCTTCTTTGTTTAAGGTGAATATAAATCGAAGGCATACCTCAGAATTTCAATAGCACAAATCTAACGTACCCGACAGCAGTTCAAGCTGAACACTTGATCGATTGGCCATCGAGTAACTAAACGATAGAGTTTTCAGCTTGAATGGACGTCTGGTTCTTTAGATTTGTGCTCTTGAAGATTTGAGGTGTGGCTTTGGATCACCCAAATCAACGCGATTTTTACGGCAACAGCGACAAACAGTCGCTGCGGTTTCGCTGCTGCATGTAGAATTTCATGACACAACAAGGAAATCGCGGAGAGCCTTTACTCATTGATGCGTGCTATTAGTTTTCTCTTCTATTCTCCCGCTGTTCTTATGCAGAGTTAAAAGTGACGTCATAGCGGGAAAGCAAGAGAGAGAACTAATGCGCGCATCAATAATCTGCACCACCTGAGCAAATCCAGATCATCAGGGACTCACGCTCCGCAGCTTTTTTGACATTTGTGTACAAACAATTTTTGCGATATATTAACGGATTTGCTCAAAAGGACACGTAATGTTCCCCGGAGGGAACCGTGGTTTTGCTCTCTTCATTCTTGTGGAAGATAACATTGCGGTAGTTCATCAAACGCAAATGCTCCTTTCCTGGGCTATTCGCCGCGAGGAATTTAGGGCAAATGGGCGTTTTTGGAAACTTTACAACGGCAGTGCAGTTTATCATATCCTGCGGACCAGTCAATACTACAGTCATCCCACAGTTATGAATAGCACACAGATATGGATCAAAGTTGGATTAAACAGAGATTATCTCATCAAATACTTAGAGTAGCAATTACGCAGAACCCATTTTACCTACGCGAACCATAAATCTATACAGCATCGCAATCAACAATAACATGCTTAAGGTGTTTATAGAACGAAGCCACACCTCAAATTTTCAAGAACACAAGATTTGAGAACCGAACAGCGCTCTGCAGTTGAAAATCTATCCCATTGGTCACCACCAGCAAGCAAGCATTTTGATTAATTTTCAAAGGAAACTGTTGTCAGATTTTCTCGTCTTGTGCACTTGAAAATTCGAAGTTTGGCTTCGTTTTATAATCACCTTAAACACATTTGTTCCATTCATAGGAAATTAAATGTCATACATATGCCTAGAAGCGTTGATTCATATTTGTGGGGTATAGAAACCCATACCACAGTTAAGAATCTAAAATAAAAGACGATTCCTAAAGAAACGCCAAAACGTATGCTTTCACTAGCACACCATTCGTTTGCCTCGCAGATAATTTGCTGTTATAGTGTTCTGATCCATGATATGTGTCGATTTGATCCATAATACGGACCCATTTTTGACTGTAGCTAGGAGTAGAAGCGAACGCTTTGCTTTTTTTTCGTTCGAAATTAAACTCGAATTTCGCGAAATTTCGTTTTATTCCATTTGTTTTCAATTTTCCGTGGAAATATTTTAACAATTTGGCGAAACGAAACGAAATAGCAAATACAAATTTCGCCTGTGCGAGTTCCGTGGAATTCCGCGGAATTTCGTTTCGAAGCGTATTTGGCGGAATCTTTCGGTATTTCGCATACCCTTATAGGCAACAGGCTCGTTCACTTTTACCTAATTTGTTGATCAACGATGAAATCATACAATATGCCGAAAAAGCTTCTAACCTAGGAGTGATATTCCAAAATAATCTTGAATGGAATGTCCAAGTGAACTCACAATGCGGGAAAATTTACGCAGGTCTTCGTCACTTAAAACTTACAGCTTCTATGGTTGCCGTTTCTACTAAACTACGATTGTTCAAATCGCTTTTGTTGCCTCATTTTTCGTATGGTTTAGAATTGATTTTAAATTCATCGGCTTCAGATTATGACCGTTTAAGAGTTGCTTTGAACCACTGTGTACGCTGGATATTTAATCTTAACAGATATTCTAGAGTAACGCACTTACAACGACAACTTCTGGGGTGTTCCTTTTACAATTTCTTCAAATTACGTTGCTACACAACATTGTTTAAGATAATAAATCATGGGCCAAAATATCTTGCTGATAAGCTGCAACCTTTCAGAAGCATCCGAGTACGACACTTTGTGTTATTGCAGCATAACTCGTCGCACTACGGTAATACTTTCTTTGTACGTGCAATTATACTATGGAATCAACTTCCTAATGAAATTAAAGTTACGCGTTCAGCAACAAGTTTCCGTCGTAAATGTTTAAGCTGGCTTAATGGGGGAAATTAGAGTGAACGATGCAGCAAGTCAACGAAAAAGAGAAAAGTTAATGTTTGTATTGTTTGAATTTATTGAATTTGTAAAGAATGGAAGTGGTAAATTTGGAGAACAGAGATATTACCGATTGTAGTAAATTTATAAGGGAAATACCCTTACGCTACAAGTATTTTCATTAATAAATAAAATAAATAAATAAATTTATTGCAAAAATAAAATCGAATATAAAAATAATATTCTAAACTTGATGATTGTATTGTACATAAATACGCTTTTTAACAATTGCAAAGGAAATCCCATTAGAGTTTGGGGAGGGAATCCCTTTGAGAATGCTAGAGGGTATCCCTTTCAGGGTTCGAGAAGGAAACCAGATTACAGAATGAATCCTTTTATAATTCAAGAGGAAATTTTTTCCAGGATAGTAGAGAGAATCCTTTACAGGATTCCAGATGGAATGCCTTGTAGGATTATAGAAAGAATCCCTTTCAGATTACGGACCCATCCCTTTCAGGATTTCCAAAGGAATCCCATTAAGGATTTCCGAAGGAATCCCACTCCAAAAAGAATCCCTTTCAGGATTCCAAAAAGAATCCCTTTCAGGATTCCGGAGGGAATCTCTTCCAGTATTCCAAATGAAATCCCTTTCAGGATTTCAAAAGGAATACCTTCCAGGATTCTAAATGAAAAGAAATTCCAGAAAGCATTCCTGGGTGAATCCTTTTCAGTAATTCCTTAGAGAAACGCTTTCAGGATTCCAGAGGGAATCCCTTTAAGGATTGCAGAGAGAATCCCTCTCAAGATTTCGGAGAGAATCTCTCTCATGATTCCAGAGAAAATCCATCTCAGGATTCAAGGGAGAATCCGTTTCAAGATTTCAGAGGGAGTCCGTTTCAGGATTCCAGAGAGAATCCGTTTAAGGATTTCAAAGGAACCGCCTTTGAGGTTTCCAGAGGGAATCTTTCTCAGGATTCCAGAGGGAATCACTATCAGGATCCTAGAAAATCCTATTTTTCCAGGTTTCTAGATGAAATCCTTTTAAGGATCACAGAGTAATTTTTTTTAGGATTCTAGAGGGAAATCCTTTCAGGATTCCACTTTCAGGATTCCAGAGGAAATCCCTTACAGGATTCCAGAGGAAATCCCTTTCAGGATTCCAGAGGAAATCCCTCTCAGGATTCCAGAGGGAATCCCTTTCAGGATTTCAAAAGAAATACCTTCCAGGATTCCAAATAGAATCCCTTTCAGGATTCCAAAATAAATTCCAGAAAGTATTCTTGGGTGAATCCTATTCAGGAATCCTGAGAGAATCGCTTTCAGGGTTCCAGAAGGAATTCCTTTGAGGATTTTAGAGGGAATCCCTATCAGGATTCCAGAGGGAATCCCTTTCAGGATTCTAGAGAGAATCCCTATTAGGATTTCGGAGAGAATCTCTCTCATGATTCCAGAGAAAATCCTTCTCAGGATTCAAGGGAGAATCCGTTTCAAGATTTCAGAGGGAGTCCGTTTCAGGATTCCAGAGGGAATCCGTTTAAGGATTTCAAAGGAACCGCCTTTGAGGTGTCCGGAGGGAATCTCTCTCAGGATTCCAGAGGGAATTACTTTCAGGATTCCAGAAGGAATCACTTTCAGGATCCTATAAGATCCTATTTTTCCAGGTTTCTAGAGGAAAGCCTTTTAAGGATCACAGAGTATTTTTTTTTTTTAGGATTCCAGATGGAAATCCTTTCAGGATTCCAAATGGAATCCCTTTCAGTACTCCAGAGGGAATCTCTTTCAGGATTCCAGAGGGAATCCTTTTCAGGATTCCAGAGAAAATTCTTTCAGGATTCCAACGAGAATCCCTTTCATGATTCCAGAGGGAATTCCTTTCATGATTCTAGAAGGACTCTCTTTCAGGATTCCAGAGGAAATCCCTTTCTGGATTCCAGAAAGGAATCTCTCTTATGGTTCCAGAGGGAATCACTTTCAGGATCCTAGAAGATCCTATTTTTCCAGGTTTGTAGAGGAAATCATTTGAAAAATTACAGAGTGAATCCTTTTCAGGATTCCAGAGGGAAATCCATTCAGGATTCCAGAGGGAATCGCTTACAGGATTCCAGAGGAAATCCCTTTCAAGATTTCAGAGGGAATCCCTTTCAGGATTCCAGAGGGAACCTCTCTCAGGGACTTATGTGGAATTGTCATTGGAGGGAAGGTTGTGCATTTTTAACGTGGTACTCAAATTGTGAAAAAAATGTGGAAATATCAAAGTAAAATCGACGAAAAATACATATCCGAAAGCAGAAAAGAGCAAAGTCGCGAGTGCAAGTTAGATTTCAGCTGGAAAATGGGTTAAAAGTTAATAATTTAGAATTCAAAAAAGTGGAATTGCTGTGAAAAAAAAAAAATGATTGGCGACAGCATGCGCGGGGGAAGCGATTAGTGTATGAGTGAACGCGGTCTCAGTAGTAGTGGTAGTGAAAGGTAGGACGGGTGGATGTGGTGTGGTGAAAGAGGTGAACGTGTGGAGAATTTTCGCTTGCGAGTCTTACCCACACCAACTGATTAAAGTGATCTTTCGGAAGCGGGAAGGAGAAGCGGGTATGAGCAAGATGACGATACGATTAGAAAACTGGGCATGTACAGTGGTGTTCAATTGGATTGTTGCAAATTTAATACAGTGCCCGTTCGATTTTTGGCAACTCTACCGTTTGATCTTCATTTGGAGAAGCCCAGCAAGCGGGTACAGTTTTCGCATAGCAGAAGTGTTTTTTTTTTTTGGCTTTCGGTTCGTCGGAATGAAAGTTTTTTTTTCGGTTTTCGGGCAGTGCAGTTTGAGAAGCCCAACAAGTGGATTTGATTTTCGTATCGCTTTATCGGAAGAGTGGAAGTTTGTTTTTTTTTCTCGGTTTTTGAACAGTTTCGCATAAATGATACTTTATAGCTAACGGTGAAATAGTTCGACGACATCGTTGCGACGACCAGCTTCAAAATACAACAAGGATAAAAAAAACCGGTGAGATCTTTCCATGATGACTTGTGTTATTTGATTATATTTCCAATGTTATATGCATTTTGGGTTGGGTGGGACCATCAGGGCACCCGATTGAAGCGAGATGGATAGGAAGAGTGAAACTGTCAACTTCCTATCGCTAACATTTCGTGGAAAAAGGGCGGGCTCTTCTTCCCATCTATTGGGTCTTTCTGACAAGCAAGGGCTTGATTGTACGACTGTTCGTGTGAACTTACTTTTGGAAGGAGATTCTTTTTCCTTGCGGGTTTCGCGTAAGTGTCTCTGCTTACGGGTCCGCCATTCGTTTTTGGCCCTTCAGACAGGAGTATGATTGAATACGAATAGTCATACAATCTTGAACAAATTGTTTTGTTAGAATAGGCCATTGCTACCGGTGGATACCTTGCTACAATAGATGGCAGCCTATATCATCATCATCATCCAGAGGGAACCTCTCTCAGGATTCCAGAGGGAATTTCTTTCATGATTCCAATGGGAATCTCTCTCAGGATTCCAGAGGCAATTCTTTTCAGAATTCCAGAAAAAATCCCTTTCGAGATTCCAACGAGAATCCCTTTCATGATTCCAGAAGGAATCCTTTTCAGGATTCCAAAGGAAATCCCTTTCAAGATTCCAGAGGGAATCTCTCTCAAGATTCCAGAGGGAATCCCTTTCAGGATCCTAGAGGGATTACCTAACATTATTTCAGAGGTAATCCTTTTCAGGATTTAATAGGAATAACATATCAAGATTCCAAAGGGGATCTCCCTCAGGACTCCGGAGGGAATACATTTCAGGATTCCAGTGGAAATTCCTTTCACATTCAGGATCATAAAAGATCCTATTTTTCTAGGTTTCTAGATGAAATCCTTTTAAGGATCACAGGGTAAATCCTTTTCAGGATTCCCGAGATAAATCATTTCAGGATTCCAGAGGGAATCCCTTTCAGGATTCCAGACGAAATCCCTCTCAGGATTGCAGAGGGAATACTCCCAGCATTTCAGAAGGGGTCCTACCAGGATTCCAGAAGGAATCCTTCCAGAGGCAATCTCTTTCAGAACTGTAAAGGGAGTCCCAGAAATCCTATAAGGATTCCAAAAGACATTCCTCTAAGTATTCCAGATTGAATCGCTTTCAAGATTCCAATAAATTCATGAAAAAGGAAATTTCCATGGAGGGATTCCAAAAAGACCCCTTTCTAAGAATTCCGAAATGGGGTGCTTTCTAAGGATTCTACTAGATAATTAGTCGGTGTTCAGACAGACCGGACTAAATGAAATATTGGCCTTGCAATGACAAGTCAAAGACCACATAAATTTCGATTTATCCGAAATATTCTCTCCTAGAATCCCGTACAGGAAGTCTTTATAAGAATTTTTAAAAGGTTTCGTTTCTACGGCTTCAAAGAATCTTTTATAACGATTCTGACATGTAATCCTTTCGGAAGATTCTGAGCAGAAAGTCTTTCAGAGGATCCTTAAAATTAATCTCTCCAGGAAGATTGTGGAAAGAAGTTTATTCTGTTTTGTTTTTTTTTTTTGTTTATCCGAGGATTCAACAAATAAAATCCTAGCTGTGATTTCAAAAGGGAATCTTTTTTTAGAAATCCAAAAGGGAATCTTTTCTAAGGACTCCGAATGGAAAACCTATTGCAGGATTCCGAAAGACAATTCCTTTTAAGGATTCCAAAAGGAAATTCTTTCTTGGGATTTCAAAAAGGTGCTCTTTTTTAAGGATTCCAAAATGGAATCCTTTTTAAGAATTCAGAAAAAGAATCCTGACGAAATATTTCGGAAGGGAATCCTTTCTTAGGCTTGTAATACTGAATTCTTTCTAAAGATTCCAAAAAGGAATCCTTTCAAAGTGATTCGAAAAATAAATGCTTTCCTAATTCCGAAAGACAAGTCTTTCTCAGGATTCCGAAGAGGAATACATTCTCAGGATTCTGAAAAAGAGTCCTTCCTAAGATTCCAGAAGAGAATCTCTATTAAGAATTCTGGAAGGGGAATCTTACAAAGGATTCCAAAAAGGGATTCATTTTAAGGATCCCGAAAAAGAATTTTATTCAAGGATACTGAAAGGGAATCCTTACTAAGTATTCCAAAATGGGAACTTTATTAAACATTCTGTAAGGGAATTCTGTATGAAGAATCCAGAAGGGAATACTTCCTGTTCCTGTTTAAGGATCCCAAAAGATTCTTTTGAAAGCTATTTTTATTAAGTGGGAAGAGAAATGATTTTAGCATTTCCAAAGATTCTAGAAGGAAATTCGACGATTTTTTTTTCTTCGACTAAGATTCCAAATATCAAACTCTTTCAAGAGTCAAGATTTTCGAAAGAAAATCCTTTTCAGGTTTTCTGAAGGTAATCCTTTTCAAAAATCGTTTCAAAAATTCCGGATGAAAAATTGACCGAATTGCTTGTCACAGTGCTTTTTTCTATGGGTGAAACTGTTCTGTCCTAGTGATGATGAAAACTTCAGTCACACTGCCCCACTAACCCAGCCATCTACAGTTTTATTCAACGTTAATTTCGAAAATTTATTTGCCTCGTAAATTTTGCATTAAATCAAACTACAACAAATTACAACTCTCACCGCAGCATACCCTTGTCGTCAGATTTCCAGCGCAAACCCCCGACGCTGATTAATTATTCATCGTAAAGGCTTTTCGGAAAACATCGACATCGAACAATGTGGCAGCTGTCGCTGATGACTGCTTTTCGTGGCCATAATCCAATTCAATCAATTTCAACGTTTTGTAAATTGTGTCATTAGCTACACGACAAACGCCGCCGTTGATGGCAGGTGGCGCTTCGGGGCGGAGCAAAGTGGGTGATAAAATTTGTTACTTGCATAATTGAATTTCCGGTGGAGTCAAGTTTTTGGGGAAATAGGATTTTATCGATGGAAATATGTTCACGGCGGAGTGGGTTTCCATTTAGATGGAAATAAAATCATCGAAATGGGAAAGTTTCACAGTCAATTAGGTAAACTGCGGAAATATCGCGTGTGGCGACTTGTTAGTGCGGTTTACACTGCAATGACTGAGTGATGAGCGTCACTATACAGTTGTTAACACTTACTGCATGTGGAACACATTGACCAGCAGTGATGGCAGATCTGCGGATATCTCCGCAGCTCTACAGAATCAGATACTTTTTACGGATCTACTAATTCCGTAGATAAAGTCTAGTGCTGTTATAATTCTCATGTGCATCCATGATGCTGATTTAGGGCTTATTATTAATGCTTGCTGCTATAAAGTCTTCGTCGGAACTCCTGAAAAAAATTCAGACATAGTTATTGGAGGACTCCTTGGAAAATCTCTGAGAAAATCTTGGAAAATTTATGGGTGAAATGTTTGAATCTTGATCAATCCTCCGAAGTAATTCAGAATTCATAAACTGGAAATCTGGCATCACTGTTGGTAAGTATTACTTTTGACGGTCGGTCAAACGCCACTGGAAACCCATTCTGTTGGCATTTATTGTTCATCGTCGAAGGCGGTCTATTTGAATCAATTACCTGTCTACAACCTATAGAGAGCCGGCCATGGTGCCGGCCGGTATATAAATTTGGGTTTCGGCAGTTTCGCACCACGGTTTGGATGAATGTGTGCGAGAAGGGTCTTTTCACGCCGACTGGTTTTGATTTATGGTCCGGACCGCATATTCATGAATTGTGAATAATGGCTCATTTTTCGCCAGTTAAATTCGTATAATGGACTCACTTGGGTATAAAGCTATCGGAAAATATGGACACCGACAAGAAGCTTATCAGAGTTGGACATGACGTTAATGGTTGTGCTGATTGCCGAGTCGTTTTCGTTGTCAGCTATTGTTTTGTTACAATTAACTAAATTAAATCAAAGGTTTAAATTTCAGATGTTTTGGTCAAAGCCCACTTTTGGGAATTAAATTGCCACACGAAACACCTATTCATTAATTTCCGAAGGGAATTCCTCCTAGGATCCCTAAGAATATTGCTTTAAGTTCCAAGGTTTCCGAAGAAAATCCCATCATGGTGTTACCGTACGGTAACCTTTTTGTTAACCTTTACGTTACCGGCCTCCGACAAGGCATTTTCAAATGGCTGCCATTTCGTCAATTTCCATTCGATTTTTTTGAAACCACTGTCAGTTTACTTTAAAAAGGTTTCAGTTATTTGTCATAAATGGAGAATGCTGGATTCGGAACCATGCCGGAGATATTCCGGATTGTACTGGGGTCACGAGGGTGCCAAATTCTGGAAATGTGATTATTTTTTTATTTATTTCAGCTACAACACTAAAGTTTTTATGTAAAACGTGAGATAATGGTAGATTGTCATCATTTCAACATAATTTGAATAAGTGGACCGTTCCGGAACATCGTAGCCGGTTCCGCCAGGGCCAGTTTGGGGACATTTCCGTTTTATGTCCAAAACATACCGTGCGACGTCTCAATCTTCATGAATTCGGGAGAACATGTCAATAGAGGAAGAATAAACTAAATTTCAATAGATTTGGCCACTCCAGAGCACCTGACACAGGTTCCGCCAGGGCCTCTTTGAGGACATTTCCGTTTTTTGTCGAAAACATACCGTGCGACGTATCAATCTTCGTGAATTCTAGACAACATGTCAATAAAAGAAGAAAAACTCCGGAAAAAACAGATGTGGCCACTCCAGATCCTGGCACAGGTTCCACGAGGGCCTCTTTGGGGACATTTCCGTTTTATGTCCAAAACATACCGTGCGACGTCTCAATCTTCTTGAATTCAGAAGAACATGTCAATAAAGGAAGAATAAACTAAATATCCATAGATTTGGCTACTCTAGAGCACCTGACACAGGTTCCGCCAGGGCCTCTTTGAGGACATTTCCGTTTTTTGTCGGAAACATACCGTGCGACGTATCAATTTTCGTGAATTCGAGAGAACTTGTCAATAAAAGAAGAAAAAGCTCGGTACGAACAGATGTGGCCACTCCAGACTTCAAGGCACAGGTTCCACGATGGTTTCTTGGGAAACATTTCCATTTTGTATCCAAAAACATACCGTGCGACATCTCAATCTTAATGAATTTTCAAAAACTTGTCAATAAATGAAAAATTACATGGTAATAAAAGATTTGGCCACGCCAGAGCTTCTGGCACAGGTTCCATAAGGTCTTCTTAGGGGATATTTCTACTTTTGTCTCAATCTTTGTCAATTGTAAAAAAACATGTCAATAAAGGAAGAATCAACTTATTAACATGTGATGTGGCCACTCCATAGCTCCAAGCACAGGTTCTACCAGGGCCTCCTTGGAGATATTTCTGTTTTATATACATAACAAACCGTGTGACGTGCCAATCTTCGTGAATTCGAAAGAACATGTCAATTAATGAAGTATGAACTCGGTATCAACTAGTTAGGTCACCCCTAAGCACCTGGTACTGGTTCCGCCAAGGCTTCTTAGGGGACATTTCAGTTTCATGTCCAAAACCTATTGTGCAACGTTTCAATCTTCATGATTTCGACAGAACATGTCAATTAATCAGTGATGGTGTTGCGACTGGGAGGATAATTGTAATTTTATGGCTTTCTCAGTCTAATAAATTAGCCGTTTTAATTTATTAGACTGAGAAAGCCATAAAATTACATGTCAATTAATGAGGAATAGACTCTGTGTTTCCACTCCTGAGCACCACGTAAGGGTTCCAGAAAGGCCTATTTTATGACATTACCGATATTTGAATATGTCAATAAATGAAAAATGCCCTCGCTGCCAACAGATCTGGCTACTCCAAAGCACAAGAAATAGGTTTCGCCGAAAACCTTTTTTGAAAATTTTCCGTTATTTGAACAAAACATGATGTGCCACGGGTAAAGCATAATGAAAATTCTGAAAAGTATTCAAATAAATCTAGGATAAAATACATACAAACTGATGTGGCTTCTCTGTCAGTCTTAGGCAGGATCTTTCTGAACGTATGTTTTCCACGATTTTTGGAAAACCTGTTATGCAGATCTTCATGAATACGCCATGGCAGGAATGCACTGTGCAACTAGATAAAACTCAGCAGAAAGCTGAGAAGAAAACTAACAAGGAATCCACCAGAACTTTGTTTCGAACATCATCAGAATTCCAACAAGAATCCTAAAAAGGTTTTGGCTAGAATGTTACCAAGAATCTATTGTAAACTTCGAAGAAAATTTTCTATTAATTACTCAATAAATTTGTTGATAAAAACTTAAAAGGAATTCGCTTTGAAACTCCTCATGAATACTCTATAAAAACATTCTTATGATTTATGAAATCCCTTTGGCTTACTGACCTTTGGCATATTTACTGCCAATAATTGTTTTGACGGTATAAAAAAGAACAACCCATTGCCCGTTCAAAGAAGTGTGAATTCGACCAAACGTCAGTTCCGTCAATCGTATTGCTTACTAATGCATGGAGGAATTCCACTTGCAACAGAATAAAAATTTTGCTTAGAATATGTTAAGGATTTCATCAGAAATTAAACAATAATCTAGTCAGCAATTATCTAATTTGGAACCCTTTCGAGATTTCATCTATTACCCGCAAAGAGATTTCCTTTTCCTACAGATTAGTGTTCGGTCCATGGATTGTGTCGTTTGCCCCTACGAGGGAGAGCGATGCAATAAAAATCAGACGTGTCACGTTTGCGCAGTGCGACGAAAAAGTGGTGTAATCCAGTCATAAATATTTGGTGCATCGATTGTATTGCTTGCATCCGCTGGAGCGATGGGACCGGCAACACCCACTAACCCAATGTACTTTTCAAGACAATTGTGGAAATGCAGAGGTATATTCTTTGAACTCTCGATTCGTGCTCTTTGAGAATGGTTCGCTAATCCCAAGCCCCATTCATTAAATCTCTGTGCACCTTCGACTGCTCTGGTCAATCACGGAGTGCAACTATGAAGCGGTCATCTATGCTTGAGCTCATGCTCATTAACCGCAAAGGTTTTACTTACAAATTCTTCATGCATTTTTCTTTTTTTCAATTTTTGATGCTTGAAACTTAATAAGCCAGTTTATTCGCCCAAATTCATATTGTAGGTATTGCTCTGGAGTGGACAAATCTTCTTTTATTGACAAGTTCTTTCGAATTCACGAAGATTGATACGTCGCACGGTATGTTTCCGACAACAAACGGAAATGTGCTCAAAGAGGGCCTGGCGGAACCTGTGTCAGGTGCTGTGGAGTGGCCACATCTATGGATATTTAGTTTATTCTTCCTTTATTGACATGTTCTCCCACATTCAAGAAGATTGAGACGTCGCACAGTATGCTTTGTACATAAAACGAAAATGTCCCTAAAGAGGCCCTCGTGGAACCTGTGTCAGGAGATCTGGAGTGGCCACATCTGTTTTTAGCGGGTTTTTTCTTCTTTTATTGACATGTTCTCTTGAATTCAAGAAGATTGAGACGTCGCACGGTATGTTTTCGACAAAAAAACGGAAATGTCCTCAAAGAGGCCCTGGCGGAACCTGTGTCAGGTGCTCTGGAGTGGCCAAATCTATTGAAATTTAGTTTTTTCTTCCTTTATTGACATGTTCTCCCGAATTCATGAAGATTGAGACGTCGCACGGTATGTTTTGGACATGAAACGGAAATGTGCCCAAACTGGCCCTGGCGGAACCGACTACGATGTTCTGGAACGGTCCACTTATTCAAATTATGTTGAATTGATGACAATCTACCATTATCTCACGTTTTACATAAAAACTTTAGTGTTGTAGCTGAAATAAATAAAAAAATAATCACATTTCCCGAATTTGGCACCCTTGTGACCCCAGTACAATCCGGAATATCTCCGGCATGGTTCCGAATTCAGCATTCTCCATTTATGACAAATAACTGAAACCTTTTTAAAGTAAACTGACAGTGGTTTCAAAAAAATCGAATGGGAATTGACGAAATGGCAGCTATTTGAAAATGCCTTGTCAGAGGCCGGTAACGTAAAGGTTAAAATTGATGTGGGTCTGTAGGGTGATAGACGATGTAAAGCTAGTTAACGTGCAAATTGAACGGTTCGGGCGGCTGGCTAGCTAACGCTCCAAACGCAGTTTAACTAATGGGTGGTTGCGTAACAGTGGCTGCACCAACAGAACGGATGGGGGAAAACGCAGCAACAATACGGGGAAAATGTATGTGTTGAGGCTGCTAAGATGCGATAGAGCTGAGAAGTGGCAGTTGAGAGAAGACCCCCACACGGGAAAGACATGCGATTTGGAGAAGTTCTACAGATTTAACTCGTGGCAAGTGATAGCAGCTCGTGGTCGCCAAGCTACTGGGTGAAACTTTGGTCGACCGTATTAAGGTACCGCGGGGCAAGTGGGAACTAAAAAAACGGTAGTTCAATCAAATGGTTCAATACAATTTTCAAATGTTAATATTTTTCAAATCCAACAGCACAATCACATTTTGGCAACATATATTTGCTGGTGTGTGCATGAAACCGATCGAATAATTTCGAAATTGTGGAAACCTTGGAGGAAAGTTTTAGAATGAGCCATTTGACGCAGTTACCTCGCTAAACGGGGCAAGTGGGACACATCCCGTTTCATGCGTCCATCCACATCAGTAAGTCAACCATTACAATAAAAGGATTGATGAATCATATATTTTTAATTTCGAGTACATTTTTGATGTACATAAGGGATCAACCATAAAATACGTAACGCTTTAGGAAGAAAACGTTTATTTAATAGTATGTCACCTCGCATTTAATATTAACTTCAAATACCTCAATAAAAGCGTAAAGAGGAATTAAACATGTTCAAAATATATCATTCATAAGTTATTAATTACAAATTAGCACATAAACCTTCAATAATTGCCGAAATTATAAATATGTTTTGTTATAACTTATATGCATAGTAGAAAACCGCTTAATAGGGTGGAATTGTTTTCCGTCACTACTAAATTCGGTAGAAATAACAAATAAAGTTCAAATAAGATAGAAAAATGATCTTTCTCATGATGCATTTCAAATTTCATCTCTGTGTTTGTTCAATTTTAAAGTCGTATTCCAAAAATAAAAAATCAATAAAAAATATATGGAAGAATTATACATTGCTTCTCCTTTTTATGCAATTAAGTAATTTTAGATTTATCTTTTTTGATAAAAATCATTTGTTTGAATGTTTTAGTGCTACTCTCTAGGAACATGTATGAAACGTCTACGAAAAGTTTTGATTTTGGTTTTTGTTTTGATAGTTCCCACTTACCCCGGGTACAAAGATATTTTGGGGTTATGTTAGATCATCGAAAATTTCATATGAAATGAAAACAAAATACTGATTTATCGTAAGCAGCTTGTAACAATAATTGAAGTTGTAGCTTGCTGATGGAAATTCGATTTATAACACATTTATGTTTTGCGAGACAATGCAAGACGTGAAACGTGTAGCGAATTATCATGCAAGTTGAAAATGGCGCTGAATTGACAACTGTTACATGAACCCTATGGTAATAAAAATAACAATATGTTTTGTACTTAACACAATCCTTCTTCAACTTTCTAGAAGAATACCCCCATGAAAAACTTTTCCTAAGTGAGCTATGACGAAACGTCCCACTTACCCCAGATTCTCACTTGCCCCGGGGTACCTTATATCTGAGTCGCCAACCAGTAAGCAGAACCAAAATCGGGGTTGGTACCCCACACACCATAACCGAGCATATCGCCTAGTGACATCCTGGGAGCACGGTGCTCTAACCCCAGCAGCGGAGTGCCAAGTCCTGTTCTTGAGGCCCATCAATCCAGCACTGCCTCGGAGTCACCACGTTGAACGGTAAACCCACTGCGATCCTCAAGTAATCCTCAGCTGTCGTCAGGCCCGCCGACCGGCCCCTCGTTTTCGGCTACTGTCGACACTCGCCTGGAGATCGGTCGCCGGAGACTGCTTCGCCCTCCTTTAACGAGCACGCTAACCTGTCCGGCAGCGGAGACGATCCCGGGAGTTACCGCATGCAGCCACCCTTTGGCATTAGCCAAACGTGTCGACGATATCCCATCGCGTCAGCATCCCTTCGTGCAGTCCGCCACATAGAGCCCGCCATACTCTGCGTGGAGCAAACGGGGTCACGGTGCTCCAATTACCGTTATTATCAAATAAAATATACCATTCAAACGGCAGTCAGCAGTTGATTCCTGACGTTATTCTGCACCTCTGGGCCGATTTTGAAAAAAATCCTTATTCAGAATTTTGAGTTACGCCCTTTTGAAGTTTATATGATAGAAATCACATAAAATATGCCATTTTTACTTGTTTAAACAAAGAGATTATACAAAAATAAGTAGTTTTGATTTTTTATCTGGTTTTAGATATTGAAAAACACATTTTCCTAAAAATAATCTAGACCGACATTTGAAAAGGGCCAATGCTATGTTTAGTTATTACTTAAATTGTCCAAAGCATTCAAATATGAATGAATAATTCTTGGACAGGATATGCAGATACGCCCTTTTGAAGTGTTTGGAATAATATTGCATGGTGAATTTCGTTTCATCTATAATCAACGGTTAGGTGCATACATAATCATTACACCTTTGCGGTTGTTCTTATTTCACTAAATTTAGCAAGTTGCATAAAATTTACATATACACATATTGTCTAGATTGACATTAGAAAAGGGCCAAAGTATAATTGAAATATATACACATCAATATAGCTGAACATCAAAATTGATTGCAACATTCGAACATAACATATCTGTATCTACATAATTCTATATTCTATATTCCATTCAATTCTATTTAATTCTTTTCTATTCTAATCTGTTCTATTCTATTCAATTCTACTCTACTTAAATTTATTCTATTCTGATCCACCCTACTTGTTCTTATACATATTTTTACAAATACCAATGTTGTAATCAACAACTGCGCGCAAAAGAATTGAACGGTACACTTTCGATGTTTGTTCGACTTTATAGCGCTGACAGGTCTGTGAAACAGCGCTATGCACAGACTCCGACGCCAGCTCATAATGTTAGCCTAGTCTTCGACCAGTCGCATTGCAGAAGCCTTTTACATGAAACTTGGTGATATGATATTTCGAAGATTTTTTCAGACCCTTCTCTTCCCAGATCTCGACAAACTTGTTCAAATTATCATTAAAACAAGGATCCAGCTCAAATGAAAAGCATTTAATACAAAATGCTTAAGTTTCTTAAAATACATAAAAAAACTATCATATATAAGTTGAAACCCTTATTTGGACTTACTGTGAAATAATAATTCAAATCTTTATTAGGAGTCAGAATCTGTGCAGAGCAATTTTTTACAGAGCTGCGAGCGCTAAAAAGCCGTACAAATATCGAAAGTGTATCATTCGAATCTTTTGTGCGCAGTTGTTAATTAATACAGTGTCCATTTGTAAAAATATCTATAAGAACAAGAAGGGTGGATCAGAGTAGAATAAATTTAAGTAGAGCATAATTGAATAGAATAGAACAGATTAGAGTAGGAAATAATTAAATAGATTGGAATAGAATACAGACGTATGATAAAATTACAGATAAGTGATGTTCGAGTGTTTTGGTCAAATTAGAACAATAATTGTTCAGCTATATTGAAATGTGTATATTTCCATTAAACTTTGGTCCTTTTTCAATGTCAGTATAGACAATATGTGTACGTGTAAATTTGGAATCGTTCAAATATTACGTAACGAGGGGGTTCGGTAGTGTTACGGTTCATACATTTTCCATACAAAAGCTGTAACGTGGGGGAGGAAAGGGGGTCTCAAATTGGAAAATTCTGCGTTACATTTTTTCTACGCAACTTGCTAAATTGAATGAAATAAGAATAACCGCAAAAGTGTAATGATTATGTATGCACCTAGCTAACCGTTGATTATAGATGGAGCATAATCCACCATATTCCATATTCCATATTCTTTCCATACATTTCAAAAGGGCGCATCTGCATATCCTATCCAAGAATTTTTCATACAAATTTGAATGCTTTGGACAATTTCCGAAAGTCACTACCAGGCGTTAATTTGAAAGATATCATTGGCATTCATGTATTGGCTTATTAGTAATAACTAAACATAGCATTGGCTCTTTTCAAATGTCGGTCGAGAAAAATTTTAGAAAAATGTTTTTTTTTTTAATATCTAAAACCATATTAAAAATTTAAAGTACAGAAATCAACTGCCGACTGCCGTTTGGATGATATATTTTATTTGATAATTACGGTAATTGGAGCACCGTGGGGGTGAATCCTCGCCGTCGTAGTCGCCGTCCAGCACCGAAAGTGATCAATAAATTGATGTATGTTGAATTCCATTCCATTTCTGTAGGACTCCCACATCCGAAACTCTCCCCTACTGAACACGCCCTGGGACCCGGGAGACAGAAGACGGCCTTTGGTGCCCACCTCGGAAGCGGCCGTTGGCTCAAGACCAGCTGCTTGGGGCTTAGGCCAGTCCTCTTCTGGGACTGAGCATTTCTCCCGGGGTCAACTCGTTTCAATGGTTTTTGAAGAAAGACCCTTCCATGTATTCTTAAGAGAATTCCTTCAAGATTTCCTAAGGGAACATTCCTAAGTATTCTGATTCTTACACTTTTTTTGCAAGGTATAGGGTGCAATTTATGACTAATTAATGTAAATTAATATCTAATGCAGCAATGATGTTCAACATTATATTTGATTTTCCATCAAATATTTCATAATAATTTCATTATAATGGAAAAATCACTGTAGTTGAGATATATTCGGATTTCCTGTTCTGTTTCGAACAGTTTTTTTCCTTTAAGAATTTAGAAGGAGTTTCCAGATTTTTAAGGATTCCCGAGGATATCCCTTTCATGGTTTTCTAACTGAATCCTTTCTAAGTTTAAACAAAAGTGGGCTTCGTGTATGGGTACGATTCCAACTTCAGTTCGGAAAACTTTTCGTCAGAAACGTATTTCGACTGTGTCACTGGGCGTTACATGCTGGTCCGTTGTTTAATGTGGTGCTTCTTTCAAAGGGAAAATAGTCCACTGAAACCATTAACTTGTTGGTGTCTTTTGTTTGTAAAAGGTTTCCAAAAAAGAATCCTCTTCATCATTTTGAAAAAAAATCCCTTTTAGGTGCATGTATAGACAAAAATCAGCAAATACAAAAAACAATCTTTGAAACAGTCACATGTACGTTATTGAGTGTATTAATGAATATTATGGCTTTTCACTATTAACTATCATTTTTACGAAAAACTATTAAAACAATCATGCGATCACTGTCCACATTCTATCGTATATTCCGAACACTTTGGCTCGAATTTTAAACAGCATAAATCATCAGTATTCTAATAGATAATTTCGCAACTCAGACCTCAACTGAAAGAGGCATTACAACTTCCAGTGTCTGAAATAGCTTTAAAGACGGTTAAATTGAGATCCCGAGCAGAAGAAAATAACTACTGAATACCAAATTGAGGTATTCCATACCAGATAATTTCCAATACTACATACCTGAATGAGGTATGAATTAGCTCTGCATAAGAGGTAAAATACCTCAAATAATATCTCAAGCATATTCTACGAACACCAAACTGATAACTAGATCAGGTATTGTAATATCTCAATAATACTTGATGGATTTTCATATAAAAAAGAAATTTTTCAATTGTAGTTCAATACCTCCAGCAGACCTCAATAGCTGTTTAATACCTCAATGAAGTATTTTTAATTGTTTTAAAGATTTTTTTCAATACCATTATAATACCAAATTGAGGTATTGACAACTGAATAATACCTAATTTTGGTATGATACCAAAAAATGGTATGCATAAGCTATTGGGGAGTTATTTGTTCCTCCTCGGGATGCAATTGACGAGTTTACCCGATATACACGGCGTGTGTTTTACGGGTTTTTAATAATTTGAAGGTTAATAGGTCTCCATGAGACATGAAAAAGTGCCCATGGAATATAGAGTAGCAAATCACTGCTAAGTGAGTTATTCATGTTTTAAAGATTGTCTACCTGGTCATCTTTGAAACATTATATCAAATCAAATTTGCGTCATTCATTGAATCTCAGCGAATGAATCGAAAGCTTATCTGTCTTAATTTATTGGACGTGAATTTTGTAGAAAATGATTCAAAGGCTCAAATTACGAAAAGTTTGCAAAAAGTGACGAAAAAAATCAACATTTTTCAAGGTATTTTCATGAAATTTATCAGAATCATCCTGATTAATGTTAAAAAAATTCTTCTACAAAATATGCATTAACTTGTTAGCTATCAAAGTGGCTTTGAGGGCAATAGTGTGTTTTTCGTAGATTCGTCACAATATCACAATGAAAATTGTGCTTCAAACTGCAAAAACAATTAAAAAAAACTGCCGGTTGCACTATTCGTTAGTCCGTTCGTTGGTTGATGCCTCGGCGTGTGAATGAAGTGCACGGTGACGACAGGTGTCGGTCGTGTGGAAGCGGAGGGAAAATTAATTTGCTTGCAGCGTTTGGTTTGCACACAGTCGCGTAAATAGATTTAGTGCGCGCGCCACACTCAACCATCGTAGTAGCGAAAGAGTGTTTATAAAGACTGATCCTTTAAAATTCCTCGCATTCGTAGCTGAGCTATAACGCCGTGCAGGTGGGGATTACGTACATACGCGTGCAACGAGAACTCAATTTATGCTTTTTTCGCTTATGACGTTGCACTTTTGATACATTTTGAAGGGTTTTAGGTCGTCTATGAATTACATAGGGTTGGACAGGGGAGAGTAGAATTTATGACGTGCCATGCACAGCACGAACGAGGCGAATTCAAAAAGCATTCAAAAAGCACGAACGATATGAATCAAAAAGCAGACGTTTTAACAAAACTTGAGATGGCTTAAGACAGTTCAATCAAACCATTTTGTTTTTGTTTTATTCAGCAAAATAATAGAATCACTGCATAAAATGTAGAGTTTTTTTTTTAATTGAGACTTTGGTAGTTAAGTAGGTACCTTGTGCAATCACAACAAATAAAAGCCACAATTTGTGGTCAGTACTTCTTTTGGATAAAATAAACTTGCAATGTTTATAATACAAAATAAAATACTTACAAAAATCAGATAAGAAAAATTTCAACCTTTTTATTTGACTTTTCAAACAATGTATGATAGATTGAACGGAGATGGCACAATTTTATCAAGTAGGTTGATGCGGTTCTTGCGCAATAAAAATACAATTAAAATAAACCTTTTGTTATGCTCTAAACCAAATAGAAATCAGATCAGTTAGGGTGCCGGTGCCATTAGTGGACTACCTAAGCTATAAAAAATCATAACAAAATAACGAAAAGCCTTAGCAGAGATCTTTTGGCGTCAACAGAAAGATTTCAACCTCTACTATATGGGAAAAATATAAAAAGAGTGATAAAACTAATTTTTTAACATAAAATCGCTTGAGCCACTATTGGTACACGTGTTCCAGTAGTTGCGCTAGTGCTCCAGTAGTAGACGTTTGGGAATTATACAAGGAATTTTAAACAAAAAGGCAAATTTTTACACAGGTTTAACATTTTTCCCTTCGAACAGCAACTAATATCTTTCGAATGAAGCATTAAGAACATCTCTGGGACTTTTCTTCATTTTTATACATCCATTTTAAAATCTGCTTCCATCCGTTGATCCACTACTGGAACACGACGGCAACTATTGGTGCAAGGGAGCAAATTTTTTGCGTAAACTTAATTATTTATATGACTTTTTGATGAAATAAAAAGCTGAAATTAGGCAAATCGACTAAACTAGAGGCGATCTATCCACCAAAAATAGCACATGTCGTTTTTATCGAAAAAATGTACGTTTTATTCCATAGTCCAATCTACTGGTACATTACAACCATTGGTACCGGCACCCTACTATTCAAATATTTTTTGTCTAAAATAACAATTTTCTTTTCTCACTGTTAAGTTACTGAGCTTTATTTTTTTAGCTTAGCTTAGCTTAGACTGACTACACATATCAATGGTTGCTATTCCGTGATTGACCGAAATCAGTGAAAATGCACAAAGAATCAACTAGAAGTTCGGCTGGGATTGGCCATAATCTTCTTCAATGTGCATAATTCAGTGCCTCTACTTATACAGGGTCAATAACTGCGCCGGCCACGTCCTTGCAGTCAGGTGGGATTGGGGGAAGGAATGTTAGTGTGTAACCTTTGCTATTTGGAGACCGTGTTTGCCTCTGCATCTCCACAAAGGTTACTGGGAGGGATGTTTGTTAATGGGGAGGATCGTTGGGTCAAAGGATTCACTTTGATAAGCGATTAGACCATGATTAATAATGATTTGTGAGATATATACATGCTTATTTGTAAATATAATATTTCCATTTGATATGAACAATTTCTATGTAGTGGAAAATTATGCCGACACTTGAGGTGACGAACCATTCAAAGTTTGTTGAAGATATACCTAAATGTAACATTCCTACAGCTGTCAGGACGAAAGCATGTGTTATTACATTTTACTTATTTGAAAAGAAACAAAAAAACTCGATTGGTTGGAACATCATAGAACACTCTTATTCTTATGCCGACACTTACAGTGGCGAACTATCCAAAGTTTGTTGAATAAAGTGAACCTTTCGCAAGTCTACACTTGTAGTGTCGAACCATTCAAAGTTTTTTTTTTAATTACAAAAATAAAGGTAAAAAGGGGTGTTCTGAAAATAAAAAAAAATGTGAAACATAAATAATTCATGAATCAGAGTTTGTGTCGACACTCACAGTGACGAACAATTCATAGTTTGTTGAAAATTCTTATTTACGTCCCACAATTGTAACGATTAAATGTGCAGTCATACATATTTTATAGATTAGAAATAATAGCATGAAACGAGCTCACCAATTGATCCTTTATCCTTCACTGTGCAGCCACAATCACTCTCAGCCTCACTCGTTTGCTCGGCTATATAAAAGCACTCAGAAAAAAATAGGCGCGCGACCCGAAAAGGAAAAAAAAACTTGGCTTTCTTGACGTACTGCCCAGCAGCAAGCGTCAAGGTCAAAGGATCAAAAAGAACTAACCGATCACGCCACTTTTTCACTTACTAGACCGACGCGCGACATGTTTGATCCTGCCCTCGTCGCTGGCCCCCGTAGGAGCAAGCGTCAAGGTCGAAAGATCAGACAGAACTCTGTTAAGTTACTGAGCTTTATTTGTTTTATTAAAAACTAAAATTATATTATTTTTTTAACATTTTTCTTGTTAATTTTTCATATTTTAAGTAGTTTCATATTAAAACCATGCTCCAAGAAGGGGAAGGGGGTTATCCCTTAACCACACCCCCTCCCACAGATCACTTGGAAACTAGTGTTTTCTATTTTGTAGATAATATGATCTTAATTTTCTTTCTGGCGTTATGTCCCAACTGAGTCAGAGCCCTGCGCCTCAGCTTAGGGTTCTTATGAGCACATACATAGTTATTAACTGAAAGCTTTTCTCAGCCAAAGTTGCCGTTTGCTGTTAAATTTTAAAAGTTTTATATGGACCCCTCACAGCTCTGAAGTTCTGTGGAAAATTACCATTTAGCTTATTGATAGTCGCAAAGTACCACAATATTAATTCATTTTAAAAGCCTAATTTAGTACTTTGCCATACCGTATCTGTCAAAAGATACAAACTCTAATGGAATTAAATAATTTAGAACTATATTCTGGATTTTCTTTTATTTATAGGTATTCCAATCAACAGCCCTAAGATTTATTACCACAATACTCTTAATTACTGCATACAGATGAATATATTAATATAGAAAATATTCAGGATTATTTCTTGCAATTTCCAAGTCGTTCATTGGTCAATGACCAATTAACTATGCTACGAATTTTAATATGAAAATAACTGATTCCTGGTCCTCTACAACCAAAACTATGGAATAACTTAATCGAGTATAACTTTTCTTTGAAAATCATCCAAGAATGTCTCCACAAATTCCATCAGAAATTCCATTAGGATTTCTTCCAGTTAATGTTCCCAGGAATATCCCAGGGATACCTTCAGACTGAGACCGCTCGAAGAATCTTTTGTTGTCCAATATCAGGCAGTTTTCCTTGAGGGCTGCTCGACAACGATCTGGTAATTACATCTTGCTAATGACCTTAGATAAATCCCTGGTGTATAACCAGAAAACTCACCATCTATTTACTCATTTGTTTAGATTGCAGACGAGGTGTCAATGTTGTTTGTGAAGTTAGATGGAAGCAAGGAGACGCACTTTGGAATTCACTGTTCAACATTGCACTCCAGGGTGCTATTAGGAGATCAGGCGTGCAGAGAAATGACGCTGTCATGACACGGTCACATATGCTCATTGGGCTTGCTGACTATACATATAGGCTTTATTGGAATTCGTTGAGGAATACCTCCAAAAATTCCTTTAGGAATATTTTTAGGGATTCTCCCTGTTAATCCTTTAAGAATTGTTTTATGAAATTTTCCAGGGTCAGAAATTCTTTGGTAAATTCTTGCAAAAGTTTAGTCAGAGATTTCCTCAGAAATAGAAAAGGACTCCTCTAGAAACTCCTTTACAGTTTTTTTTCGGATTTCTCATAGTACACCTTTAATTCTCTTAAGAATTTCATTTGGGATTTTTTTTTCAGATTTTGCTCCAATGATTTTTACAGGATTTCTTGCAGAAGTTTCTCCAAAGATTCAATCAGGAATACCTCCTTGAATGCCTACTGACAGGAATTTCTAAGAATACATCTAGAGCTCCCTTCAAGAATTTCTTAAATTACATTCCTTCAAAATTTTCTCAAGAAAAACCACCAAAACTACCTACAGAAGTTTCTCCAAAGATTCCTCCAAAAATACCTCCAAGGTTTCCTCCATGGATAACACGAGAAATAACTTTAAAAATTCTACTATGAATACCTTCAGGGTTTCCTTAGAAATAATTTCAGGGTTCCTTCCAAGAATACCTCCAGATATATCTCCAGGAAAACTTCAGGCATTCCTAGAAGAGTATCTTCTAGAATTCCTCCATAAATTACTGCTCAGATTCCGCTTAGAATCTTAAGATTCCTCCTGAAATTTCACCATGGGTTCCTCCTGGATAAACTTCAGGATTATTTTATCAATTTCTCCGGTGATTTGTACAGGAGCTGTCCAGGAGCTGTCCAAAAATTTTCCAGTAACTCCTCCAGTGCTTCTTTCGGAGATTCTTGCAGAATTTTCTCCAGAAATACTTTCAGGTTTTCTTCCAGGAATATCTATAGCGATTTTCAGGAATACCATCAGGGTTTTCTCTAGTAATCAATTATGTCTCCATAGATTTTTTCAGGAGTACCACCAGTGTTTTCTCTAGGAATATCTTCAAGGAGTCTGTTATTTATAACCCCATGGATCCCTCCTGGAAAACGTTCAAAGATTTCTTCAGAAATGTCTCTAAAGATACCTCCATGAATATCTCAAAAGATTGCTCCATGTAAACCAAGAAGATTTCCTTCTGGAATTCTGATTAAACTTATTCAGGAATTCTTCGGTAACTCCTCCAGGCATTCCTCTAAGGAGTTTTCCAAGGGTTCCTCCAAGAATTCCTTTAGAGTTTCATACAACAATGTTCATTGGAATCTCGCCAAAGGATTCATCTCGGAGCTCCTCCATTGGCTACTCCAGGAATTCATCCAGAGTTTCTTCCTGTTTTTAAGAATACTTTCCCTTGGAACTTCAAAGATGCCTTCAGGAGACCTTCTTAGAATTATTTTGGGATATTTTTCATGATCTTCTTAAGAATTCTTTTGGAGATTTCTACAGTGATCCCTCCAGGAATTATTCCAAGGAATCTTCCAGAAGTGTCTTCACGAATATTTTCAAAGATTCTTCCCTACATACCCCCAAACAATCCTTCAATAAAATTTCTGAGGTTTTCTTCAATGATAACCAGAAACTTCTCTAGCAATTTTTCGTTGAATTTCTCCAGAAGCTCTCTAGATTTCTCTAGAAACCTAAAATTTCAAAAATATCTCCTCCAAAGATTTCTCTATGAATTTCTCTAACTCTAGATCAAAACTCCTTTAAGCATTTTTTTTTCAAATCCAACGAATTAGTGCTGGTGAATTATTTTCAAGAATTTCTTGAGGAAATTTGCATTGGAGGATTTCAAACATAATGTAATTTTTAGATTTCTGGAAGACAATTCAACCGATTTGTATGATTTTTTTTCAGAGATGCTCATAGCACCTGACATTGTATAGCCCATTTTTTTTTTTTTTTTGATAAATTAACTACAAAGAAAATGGCGGCCAAATTTAGTATGGGAAGTATCGGTCCCTCATGGAATTTCGAATTATCCTTAAAATCAGATAACCATTGGTCAATATCTACAGATTCTAAAAATAGAAGAGTTTTTTAAGAACATGGAGGGTTAAGAGAGCAATTAAGTAAATAGCGGTTCACTGTAGAAATGTACAAAACGCCTCATTTTAGAGAACGGATTCGAATCACTCATGTTAATGAACCGGATCTTTTGAACGGTTCAGTGTCTCAGCGGCTCGCAAATGATCAATTCACTCCCTGTTGTGCGACATGCGTCATACCTTTCGTATCTTTCGCTATCTCATTCGTCATTCCCAGAAACTCACGATATTCGGCTGATTTCCCCTACCCAAACCAAAAGGAAGAAGAAAAATGTTTTTTACCATACAAGTGAGCACTTCTTCTCTCTGGTATGATACACAAATTCTCGAAAACTTATTCAAACAGACTCAAGTCAGAAAATTAAACAAACTTACTTTATCAATCTTATGTGTTTCACAGACGTAATTCTACACGTTCCGCTCTAAACCAACTTGATGTTTCACTTTAAGAACGTTTATTTTCAGGATTTACAAAACGGCGTAAGTAAGATTTTCAACTTTAGCAACCATTACTTTCACCGCCGCTCCATTGCATGGAAAGCAAAAGAGACTTTACCACGATTAAAAACAAAACACTACTTGAGTCGATTTGACACTGGTACAACAACGTCGTAAGTAACTAAACGAAGCGGCTTATCATTTTGTCATACAATTTTTGTGGGAAACGATAGAAACTATCTAGTATTTTAAGGCGAGCTGATTGCATGCAAAATTTTAGCAATGAACACGGCGAAAAAAATCTTGAGAGGGAATTCATTTTAAAACAGTTTTAGAGGACAGGTTGCGATTCTTCTTAATTTATTTTCTCAAAACCGTATAAAAGTTACTAACGTCTATTTGAAAAAGTAATCAAGAAATATGTCACGCTAAATTTCAACACCTCCCCCCTTTGTCACGTTTCTTGTATTAGTCCTTCGCAAATTTTGCAACGCTTGTTTTATGACTAACAATAACAATATAAAATTGGCTCCGTAATGCCTTATATCGCTTGAGCTCATGAAAAATCAGTCAATTGTGAAAGACTTTGACGCCATGTAAGTGCAATGTGCCATTGAAAACATTTAAACATGTTTACCGGTATCAGAATGCCAAATTAATCTATTTGGAATTGGTGATTTTAATAGCTACACTTCAAGAAGGGCGTAACTCAAAATTTCTACGATCTTATTCAAAACTTCGCCCAGAGGTTACAAATACCAAATTTTTATGGTTTATTTCTTATGATAATCACGGCCAATAAAAATCCGTTGAAATATCTCAGATTTCCTTTGAATTTGTGGACTTATACAATCAAAAGGGCGTAACTTCAAAACGGGCTCTACGATTTCTTTGAAATTTTGCCCAGACATGCAGCTTAGCTATAGAAAACGACTGGTGAGCACAGATTTGATGTAGATTTTTGTTTGTATCAAAACAAAAAATAATTTGTATGTATGCGTAAGAAATCTCAGACCCCCCACTCCACCCATAACCCTTAATGAACGGACCCAAAGCTCGTGACAAGCGTTATAAGACATCCGAGAAACAAATGAAGGAGAGTAGGGGAAAAATCCGTTCGTTATTTTTTCGGGTCACTTTTGGTCTGATCCGTGCTGATCAAATGAACCGACTCTTGCAAAACTAGAGCAACGGATCACTCGTTCTTTTGAGTGATCTGGATCTTTCTAACGGTTCCGATTATTTTTACCCATCTCTAGTTCAGTGGTGGTTGAGGCAATAAATATTAGGAAAACCATTCAATTTCGGTTCCAACAAACGGTATGTTTTCAAAATATAACGATTTCGTGTTCCCATTGCTGGGCCGTGACACAACTCGAACATACTGTATTTACAAACAAAGTAAAAAAATATATTGATTGGTAATGGATCACTTGCTAATAGTTCACGGGTCGCCTAGTGCACCGGGGAACACGACCTGAAGGCCACTAGTTTATTTTTTTATTATTTATTAAAGACGCTTTAACCACTCTTGATCATTCTCATCTGCATGTCGAAAGCACTTCCTATTTAGAACATTGTCGTCAAGCTTCAGTAGGACGCACTAAAATTTTCCTTTGCTTTACATATAATGCTATGTTACGGAGCACTGGGTTCGAAACGAGTAAAAGATTCAATAAAGTTTGGCAAAATTTTCATCGAAACTGTACGATATCAAAATTCAAGTATGTGAGTATATTTATGGAACATTCTGGGTTCCAGTTTGGATGAAACACCAGGAAAAAGAAATCACTTGACGCCAGCGCAATTTCCATCCATTTATTTCCACGAAAAACAACGAATTGAAACAACAATCACCCCACGCCCAGTCCACTTTTTTGTTAACTTCATAACGACAGAACGCGATTCCAACGTGACACTTTTGCCAGAATCGACAGTTCGCAAGACTCCACAGTCTGCACACCCATACCGCGCCGCAAACTTAGCACCAAGACACTATCCAACTTCCAAGAACCATATCCCACCACCCATTTCGAAGAAAAGCAGCATCGCTAATGTTTTGTAAATAAGTACGCTGTTCGCATAGGAAAAATTGCGTCCGATAACCGCGGCGACGACGACAGCTAGAAGCAGCAGCAGCAGCGACAGCAAGCCATTGACTTTTTTTTAATGGCCCTGGCGGCGTCCTAGTGCCACCCAACGACCCGCCATTACCGCCCGCCGTCAATGAAGGAAAAATTGTGAAAAGCAAGTTCCACCGCGCCATCTGGCTGCACAAGGTCGGTACCGAAGAAACAATTCTTGTAAGCTAGCCGCTTAACAGACTGGTTCAAAGTTATAAAGTTTTGATTTTTACTCAGCTGATTGGGATGCTATAAAATACTTAACAAAAGTTAAAGTTCCACCAAATTAAACCGGTCTAACGCTCTGTGTTCTATGAGAAAAACATTATTGTAGGGATATTTTATCCGAAACCATGAAAGCGATTTTCATTCGCCGTTACACCGAACGGTGTGTTTGCACCTTCTCACCTTCGTTTTCGTGAAAGTGGCACAAACCCCGAGAACAAAGCCCTCGACGTTCTTTTGGACGTGGCACTTCCATTTTTCTACACCCTTAATCTTTGTGCTGCCACATTTTGTTTCGGTATCAATTTTGAACGGCGACGCCGTAATTGTCACCAGTCTCTTGCTAGCTGGGTGCTGTCTATAAGCTTGCGAAAGCTGAGCTTTTTTCCTCTCTATTCTATGGAAGAAAAACGATGCCTGCATTAATTTACACAACATAGATAGTACTGACAATGGATGTTGTCAAAAAAGATGGTGCACGATAAATTTTCGACGGATACCGGTTGCAGTAACTATTTATTCTAACCCTGCTAATCCATGTAAAATTGATGTTACGGCAGATGACATACACTGAGCTCTCCGTTTATAATTCCATTGGTCCACTTCTCTTTTTTGGATACTTAATGCTTCGATTGTATCGACTCTCATATCCTTACCGCAATACCCTTTCCATGACTACTGTGGAAATGCAGAGGTTTACTCGGTCTTCAGTAACAAAAGTTGTCTAATAGACATTTCTTCCGATTTCTTATACCTAGGTGTTCTGTGTTAATCAACACTATCATCCTAATTTGGTAAAACTAAATTAGGCTTTTATTAATATTTTGTTAACAACATATTACAATTCATTTGCTGTAGCAGTTCAGAATTTCAATAAGTGATTTCACCAGCTTCTCAGTCAACATTTTGGTTGGTATAACTTTTGTTATACATCATTCTATATGAATCAATTCAGTCGTATAGAATGCATGAAAAGGCTATATACATACCAAAGTGGAGGCTATATGCGTACTTGGCACGACTTTTTCAGGCTTTCTGCGATCAGATATACGATGCCATAAAATTTAGATGAAAATAAAAACAAAAGTTTCCAGCGAGCCTCAAACGCGGGATCTCCGGATTAGGAATCGGACTCCTCACCACTGTACCACCAAGGGATACATAACCAATGTGTGATTATTTGCCAATATTAATACATGTTTCATGTACAGCGACACATACTGTGTTGTTCTTTGAGGCCCATCGCCAGCAGATGCCAAATTTGGGTGGCAATTCTTGCTAAGTTATTGCGATTTCATACGATGCTTTCTAGATTGATATATGATCTGTCAGTTTGCACAACTTAACGCGATTCTATGTTGCACTATTTACGACATGTTTTGTTGTCAACACAGATTGTCGTTATTGAATCGTATTGGGGATTTATATACAACTTGTTTTGACATTGGTAACGCTTTATCTGGCATCTTGTGCGATTCTGATTGATGACATACAAATATGTGATTTCGGACTCACATTCTTATACGATACGTGGTTCACTGAGTTATAAGAGAAAAAAAAATTGCTCTCAATTTACATAACCTATCTTAACCCAAAAATATAACGCAACAATCGTGGCATCGGAAGATTGCACCGATTGTTGTCTAAAAATATTAAAAAACACCAATGACAAAAAATTATGACTTATGCGAGTCAATTTTCGCATATCAGTTTGAAGAAAATTAGCTTACCTACTACTCAGTGCCCATAGAAAAAGGCAAATAGGCAGTTATTAAAGTATATTCACCAAGTTATGCTTCAACAGAAACACCTAAAGTTTCAAAAACTTTGGTTTCAAATGACGAAAAAAAGTTGATAATAAATCTTCGAGCTGTTTAGTAGAATACCTATAAGTAGATGAAAAACCGAATTTAGTACTATACCATTTAATTCCACTAGAGTTTGTATCCTTTGACAGATACGCGTATTTCGACCTCAACTGTAAGGCCGTCTTCAGTGTCGTGTACTAGACTCGACTCGGTCAGTCATGGAATAACAACTACGAATTCTTGGCCATCAATAGTCATGCTCAGATCAGTTTACATTAGTACTTTTACTGTTCTGACATGAAATAATTCCGCTGAGAGCACCGTTTTACACCTCACAAAAAAGTGAACAAATTTAACCCACTTAGTCTTGATGATTCTTCTGGGACAATATGTTTCATATTGTTCGCAAATTAAACGGTCGGCACCAGACCAACATCAGCGGCAATTTTTCTTCCCTCAGAAACGAGCCGAGAAAACATAACCTCTCAAACACGACACTCGCAACTTACACTAGTAGCCGTCATGCGAACAGAAAAAAGTACTTAGCAATGGTACCAAGTACCTTTGCTAATTGTTGCTGCTTTCCCTCAGCGGCGCACAATATTGGAACGGCACAGTCAAACAACATCAGTTGTTCATTCTGTGCTCAACTCCTGGCCCAACGTCACTCATTCCCCAACGTCAACGGTGGTGGTTGTCTCATCTTTGTTGTGAACCAATGTGCGAACGAGAGCCACTCCTGTGACTGCAGCATTCTGACTGTCCTCTAGAAATTTTAAACGTTCCTTCGAGGATTTATGCACTTCTGGAGAGATGGCGATTCGGGTGCCAGGCCCACCGGAAAAGGGTTGAATCGAAGACCTTTTTGCGATACGCTTGTGTAAAATTACAAATAAATTTTACAAAACCTGCAATGAGGTCAATTTTACTTTACGGTCAACAACCCTTTCTTTGTTAACAAGTATGTGTGTACACATTTGAAAAAGTAAAATGAAAATATGTGTTAGTGAAAACTTGTAGCTAAATCGAACGTTCCACTGTAATCGCACTATTTGTAACAGTTTGAAAACCATTTAAATTGTGTTGTGCAATATCGATAGACCATAAAACAAAATATTAGAATCATACAGCAAAAGCTTGGCATAGCCCAGTAAAGTTACTATAAAAAAATTATTTTTCCCATGCTGTTTTACAGTATTTGTATGGTGTTCGAACCACTCTATGTAATGTGAATACGTATGTTTTTGAATTGTATTTTTATTACTATTTCTGCTAATCAATAAATGGTACGATAATAATTTCTCATTGTTCTAAGATACATTAACAATACTGTTGGAGTTGTTGAATGACTATTTGCTCTATTATTATACAAAAATAGCTAACCTTTTGAGATAACAAATCGGTGAAACATGTTGTGATTTGAATTAATAGTTTCTTACTGGTGGAATTTTTGTTTAATAGAATATACATAATGCGCCAAAATCTCAAAAATGTCATTTTTGAAATTGAAATAATTTTTACGGAAGCTAGAGTATAGAACGTAACGATGTGCAAGACCCTTCTTTGACAGAGGGTAATGTGTAGTTCAAAAAACGCCTCAATTTTTTTCTCGACTACGTTGTGGTTCCGGTTGTAGATTTTGTACATACTGAATAAAGGGGTGAAGATTTAAACAGTGATGGTCCGTTTGACTGGCGATTTTGCCTTGACCTGTTAGAGGCTCTGAATCAATCAATAAATCAAATCTACAAGAGAGCCCAGTTATTATAGGTCGGTGTGATATGTGATTGTAAAAGAATTTACATTTGCTTCTGGTTGTGTTTATCATGACTTTTTTCTGGAATTATAGTTTTACATATTGGAATAATTTCAGAGATAATGCTTATTTTTATTTCCGAGATCAACTCATGATTTTTCAAGGATATTTGCCATGATTCACTTTTTTATCTTCCTTTTTCTTGTTTACGGAGAATCCAACTTTCGATCGAACCCTATTTTTTCGCATCCATGGCCCATTTGATTTAGCTGGCGTAAACGAGAATGCAAATCGGTTTTCGATCGAAATCGCATTCGAATGTAAAGAAGAATTGCACATTGCATGGTGACGTTATCAGAGAATCGCTCTCTTTCTCTTCTTTGAGAAATCTGTAAACAACGGTGACAGTACCTGTCAAAGTTGACAGCAACTGACACTATTGTTTTCATGTTTTGTTAAAGAGCGATATGAAATGAACTATTGGGGTGTATATTAGAGTGGTTCAAAAAATCGTTTTAACTCCACACCGCTCATTCGATTCAAGATAAAATTCTGAGTGTCCTCCCAAAATTTGAGCTCATTCGGATGAAAATTCAAACTGCACAAGCCCTTCAAAGTTTATATGGGAATTACTATGGGAAAAGCAAGCAAATCATTCAATCGATCATACCGTTTGCCCATGAGCTCTTGCGTATTAGAGCTATGTTGATAATGTAAGATACATTCATCAGCTACTACTTTGCCGAAGACCGCTCTCAAATCGGACGTCTCAGTAATTAGTTATTGATATTTATGTGAGTTGTAAAACTTCGGCTATAATAATTGGGCTGATCTGCGGGCATCACCGGATATATGCAGTAAAACATAGTAGCCATGATTTATGTGTGCTATCTTTCGCGCCAGATGCAGCAATGTTGCCTGTTCAGAAGTTAAATGAGCACTGCTGAAGAATTTGTGACTGGATATAAATCAATAACTAAATACTGAGGCGTCCGATTTGAAAAAGGTTTTCTGCAAAGTTGTAGCTGATGAATGTATCTACCAGTATCAACGTAGCTCTAATCGCCAAGACCACATGGGCAAACAGTATGACCGATTGAATGAATTGCTTGCTTTTCCCATAGTAATTCCCATATAAACTTTAAATGGCTTGTGCAGTAGACTGATGCAAATTTTAAAGTTTTTGCTCTCCTATGCTTAAACGATGTCGATTATGATGAAAACAATCCTCCAAAAATTTGAAGCGATTCGGAAGAAATTTGGTTGTGCACACGCTATTTAAAGTTTATATGGAAACTACTATGGGAAAGGCAAACCTTTTGTATTCAGTCCTCTATCTGCTCGTCATAATAATCTATGGAAAAGTGAACACACTCATCTCATGTGAAAACTTCCCAGCTACAACTTTGCCGAAGATCACATTTTGATAGGACGTAAGGATAATTTGTTATTATTGATAACAAAGTCTAAATCATGCTGAGATGATCATTCAATTACATTCAGAGCAACACTGCTTTTTTTCTGTAGAACATAGTAGCCTGGATTACTTTCCCGCCAGGAGCACCACTGTTGCCTGCCGAATAGTTGGTGGAGCATGCTACATGCAAACCAACTTTATGATGATGAATAACAATTTATCCTGACGTCCAATCAAAAAGTGGTCTTCGGCAAAGTTGTAGCTGGGAGAATTTCACATTAGAAGAATTTGTTCACTTTTCCATAAAATATTATGACGAAGAGATAGAGAGCTGAACACAAAAGATTGGCGTTTTCCATAGTAATCTCCATATAAACTTCAAATGGCGTGTGCACAGTCAAATTTCTCTCGAATCACTTCAAACTTTGGGAGGATGCTATTTACCATAATAAAAATCGTTTAAGCATAGGGAAGCAAACATTTCAAAATTTGCATCACTCTATTGTGCAGTCTCAGCTTTCATCCGAATGAGCTCAAACTTTGGGAGGACACTCAGAATTTGAATTAAAATCGAATGAGCGGTGTGGAGCAAAAACAATTTTTTGAACCACTCTAGTGTATATCCTATGAGTAATTCTTAGGTTCAGGGGTTTTCAGGCATTTCACCTCGTGTAGCACTTTTAAAAATTAAATTGTTGCGTGGAGCTCCAGTCCATTAGGGTTCATTCAAAAAAAAATATAACGTTGAATGGAGTGGATGGGTGTCATCATCGATTCTACCCCATTACCCCGAATCCCATTACCCCGAATTCCAAAACCCCGAACGACTCATCACCCCGAATGACATTACCCCGAATTTCAAAATCATTGGGAAATGTCATCAATATCATCATGTGAAGATAATTGTGAATTCGGGGAAATAGCATTCGGGGTGATGGAATTCGGGGTTATGGTGCATTCGGGGTAATGGAATTCGGGGTGATGGGATTCGGGGAAATGGCATTCGGGGTAATGGGGTAGAATCGTCATCATCATGTTACGGCTCAGAAAAAATGCAGAACAATCACACAAAAACCGTTACGCACCCCTTCGTATCTAAAATGACCATTTTCAGCAATATAAAACATGTGAAAGAATCCTTATCGCGACTGCTTAAGAAATCCGTAATTTTTTACATGTGTGGATTCAACTATTCTAACGAAAATTGAGAAGTAAGTTTTGCGTTAGTTACGACTACGTATCGACCAAATATTTTGAAATAATATAAAACAAATGGCTGTCGTTTAGAAATTTTATGAGCTTAGTTTTCAAATCTTACAACGGATAGAATGATTTGTGATGTGATGTGATATAAAGCCACCACCAGTGCAGGACTTGCCATGTCGTACGGTTCCTCTTAATAGCAAGATCAAGGTGCTGGACTATAAAATACTCTCTAATCGGTTGTATGAAGGGCCAAAATGGAGTGTGGACCCATAAGTACTTAGACCTATGCGCAATCCACTTCAGGGGTAGAGAATCTCCTTCCAACCGACTGATCATATTATATGATTCAGCAACTCGCAATACATATTAAGATTTCTACAACGGATAGAATGATTTGTGACGACAAACTCATAATTTTGCTTGAACTCTCGTGAAACATTATAAGGTACCGTGGGGTAAGTGAATACCGAAAAATCAATAGTTAACTTCATCTTTATGTAAAACTAAGGTGAATAATGATATTGTATCTTTTTTTTTCTGTGGATAACAAATGTGGACTAATGTACTTTAAATCGTCAGCTGTTTCGATTTTCCTGATTATTATGTATTGAGTGTGAGTGGTTTTAAATTTGCGCAAAATGATCCACTTGCCCCACCATGGTAGGGTAAGTGAATCACCAACGAAAAAAAGCTATTCTCAAAACAAATGTGATGTAATAATGTATAGTAAGAATGATATTGCTCTCATTATTATTAGTTATTAGTGTAATGTTACATATTTTGAAAGTTTTAATATAAAAATATACATTTGTCATAATATTATGAATTTTTTTATGCATTAGTTTCGATTCAAACAATTATTACTAATTTTATGATTAGTGATTCGAATAAAAAAAGCATTGTCAAGAGAATATTTTAAAGATATTTCATCCATATAATATACATAAGTTAAACAGATGTATTGTAGGATTATTCCTAATGATGTTTTCGAAAGACACTTATGGGTTAAAAATATTAGATTACGTTTATTTTTGTTGAACAAAGTGAAATGATTTTATTATATTTGTGAATATATTTGTATAATCTGCCTAGAACAATTGATATGGTCAAATAACGTAAGATAATATGCTTTCAATTGGAGAATTTGTATTTTGCTCTTTTGGAATATAGCTCAGATGAACCACGAAGAATTATGAATTATTTTTGCAATATATTTTTTTATATGTTGTACACCAGAGAAAACGTGAAATAGATTCTAGATGGATTAATCAAAATTTTCTCTGGACAGTTTGACAAATATTTGTTAGGGATGGGAGAAAGTTAAGAGAAAAAAAAAAGCATTTGACTATATTCAAATTTATTCAAATTCGCATAAGCAGTCTGCCAATATTCGATAATACTGCTTGATCCACTTACCCTGTCCTATTGAAAAGTAGGGGGAAGTGTACCGTGTCCAATGTACCTGTAATTATTCATGAAATTCACATACTTTTCATTGTGATTTATTAAACTAGAACTAAAACGTTATCCATGTGTTGAAAAAACTACTAGTATTCGATTTAAGGCCGATATAAGATGGATTTTTGATTAACAGAAAACAATTTTGAAATGAATAAATTTTTTGCAGTTAACAAGTTCGATTGTGTTAGTGCACGTGTAGTACCAGTTTTGCAGTCGTATCAGGGTGAACGTGCGAATATAACCTAAAACGAAGCAGTGGCGCAAAAACATTTGAAATATTGATGTATTTATACTTTATATGGAAAAATGATCCAATTACCCCACTGTACCTTACATGGAGCGCTTGTATTTCAAACAACTATCTTCCACAAAAAAAATGACACAATGTTCAAAATCGAAGATGCCTAAACGACTTAAGGCATCCTCATGATTCTATGAGAAAAGCCCACTCAGATACATCGATTGATGAATTGATTTGTAAACTATCTTAAAATATTTGTTTATTCGTCGCTTTAAATATCTAATTAAGTTGTAGTTAACCTCTTAATTCACAAATTAGGCTGTTTTATCATCAACCGTAACATTCTAAAATCAAGTTAAAATGAAACCACCTCTCAAACTTCCAAAAACGGGTTCTAGAGAACTAATCATTTTTCTGAACTTTAAAGTTGATCATTATTAGCGTAGTAACCCATCGATCTATTTTTCAGCTTGAATTTTTGATGTATTTTTAAAATAACTAATAGTTTATTTTCAAACCAAAGTTTAGACATGTAAGAAAATCAATAGATTTTTTTTAAATGCCATTGGGCACAAGCCAGGTTTTTGCGGGACACCAAGTGCTGCAGGGAGCATGATCAGAAAACCACTGCTTTAGATATTGATCGTAATAAGTGACCTGAGATTATGCCATGTATCAGTCCATGAATTTGCCCGCAGAGCCTTTTCCTCAGGAATATCTTAGGAGATCCCTAATGAAATGAATCCAAATATTTATCTAAAAAAAATCATCGGAACTACATCGTATTGACGAACTGAAAACTGTTCGTCCAGACAACCTAGTGTTCATCCTCGCACCATGATCTACTTCAATGGATCAATGCACGAGTTCACTAATTTGACGTTTGAGCGGTGCCGAATTCACTCGTTGTCATGGTCACATAAATAACACGGCACCGCTAAAACGTCAAATAGTGAACCCGTGCATAGGTCCATTGCAATTCGTAAACAAACTGTGCACGATAAACACAGGGTTGCCACATATACAGATTTATCTGTATTTTACAGATTTTCGCGAACATTTTATGACCAAAAACCTGTATATACAGATTACAGATATTTTGTAATAATACAGATATACAGATTCTGTATACACAATTTTGCCAAAATTATACAGATTTATACAGATTTTTGAGCTAATATGAAAATAAATATTATAGAAATCCCTAAAATTCAAGCTGAGTTGTAGTCTGTTGTGACTTTACTGCATTTAAGTTACAAATGATTAGTATTCGCTTAAATTTCTTGGTAAATATCATGATTATATCAATTTTTAGGTACACAGATTTAAAATACAGATATTTTTCTCTAGAATACAGAAGTACAGATATTCCAAGGAAAAAATACAGATTTTAATGTGGCAACCCTGTATAAACAGCAGCTACTAAAATTGACTTTAAAAAGTGATCTGTCATTATGTTATCCGTCTTTTAACATGCAAAATGTTATTTTTATGATTGTCATTGATTATTTGGCGATATGATGATGGAAAAAAATCTAAAAAATATACTGTCGTTCTCAGAAAACGTGAAGTTATCATGTGGAAACAAAATTCGATAACTTTTGGAAATCTTCAAAAACCAAATTCATTCCGAATATGGGCCTGTGCTATCCACACTCAATAGAGACACCAGAAATATAATTCTTTAATACCTCTGATCAGATGTTCACTATTGCGCAGCAGCACTATCACGGGACCCAGATAGCGGTGAATGCAAAGCTATTCAGTAAAATCAAGCTGAGAGTCATTGGTTCTAATTACACCGGTCAAGAATTTTTCCGGGTTTGAAGTTTTCTCAACCTCCCAGGCTCCAGAGCAGTAGGGCTCAAAGCCTAACGATGCGACACTTTTTAAGATGGTTTGAAAATAAGTTTATCATTTTATCAATGTTTTAAATATTGAACCAATACACTTCGAAAAAAATTAATATTACACAAGATGTAAGTTTTATGAATAGCCTAATATTCGAAGTAATAAATGAAGTGTAGCAAAATTAATAGTATTTCTACCTGAGACACATTTTATTTTGTAAAATTTCTTCCAATATAACAGAAAATTTGTGTAATCCAATCAGTATTTATATCAATGTGACGGAAAAGCACATAATTTTTGCCTTCAATTAACGTCATTTTGTGTAACTATACAGTATTTTTTCTAAATATTTATTGATGATATGATGATGATGATATAGGCTGCCATCTATTGTAGCAAGGTATCCACCGGTAGCAATGGCCTATTCTAACAAAACAATTTGTTCAAGATTGTATGACTATTCGTATTCAATCATACTCCTGTCTGAAGGGCCAAAAACGAATGGCGGACCCGTAAGCAGAGACACTTACGCGAAACCCGCAAGGAAAAAGAATCTCCTTCCAAAAGTAAGTTCACACGAACAGTCGTACAATCAAGCCCTTGCTTGTCAGAAAGACCCAATAGATGGGAAGAAGAGCCCGCCCTTTTTCCACGAAATGTTAGCGATAGGAAGTTGACAGTTTCACTCTTCCTATCCATCTCGCTTCAATCGGGTGCCCTGATGGTCCCACCCAACCCAAAATGCATATAACATTGGAAATATAATCAAATAACACAAGTCATCATGGAAAGATCTCACCGGTTTTTTTTATCCTTGTTGTATTTTGAAGCTGGTCGTCGCAACGATGTCGTCGAACTATTTCACCGTTAGCTATAAAGTATCATTTATGCGAAACTGTTCAAAAACCGAGAAAAAAAAACAAACTTCCACTCTTCCGATAAAGCGATACGAAAATCAAATCCACTTGTTGGGCTTCTCAAACTGCACTGCCCGAAAACCGAAAAAAAAAACTTTCATTCCGACGAACCGAAAGCCAAAAAAAAAAACACTTCTGCTATGCGAAAACTGTACCCGCTTGCTGGGCTTCTCCAAATGAAGATCAAACGGTAGAGTTGCCAAAAATCGAACGGGCACTGTATTAAATTTGCAACAATCCAATTGAACACCACTGTACATGCCCAGTTTTCTAATCGTATCGTCATCTTGCTCATACCCGCTTCTCCTTCCCGCTTCCGAAAGATCACTTTAATCAGTTGGTGTGGGTAAGACTCGCAAGCGAAAATTCTCCACACGTTCACCTCTTTCACCACACCACATCCACCCGTCCTACCTTTCACTACCACTACTACTGAGACCGCGTTCACTCATACACTAATCGCTTCCCCCGCGCATGCTGTCGCCAATCAATTTTTTTTTTTCACAGCAATTCCACTTTTTTGAATTCTAAATTATTAACTTTTAACCCATTTTCCAGCTGAAATCTAACTTGCACTCGCGACTTTGCTCTTTTCTGCTTTCGGATATGTATTTTTCGTCGATTTTACTTTGATATTTCCACATTTTTTTCACAATTTGAGTACCACGTTAAAAATGCACAACCTTCCCTCCAATGACAATTCCACATGTATTTTTTCTAAATATTTATTAACCCGTAACCGTGCATCAAATAGAAAAAGATAAATTGCTGGCATTAAAGGATTTTTGTCGATTTGTCTTCGTCTTATTTCTAATGAAATTGTATAGATTTCTAGTTTTTCAAGGGTCTTCAGAATTTTTGGTAATATCCATCGATTCGAAGTTATTCCAGGGTATCACTGGGTCATATCAAGTCAAAATAACCACAACTTCCGTTTTCGTAAACTCGGTAAAAACCTGACTCAATAGAGTAACGACTGTTCACATCGTTCTGAAATGCTAGCAGTTGACGCCAGCAGCGGAAAGTACAAACAACAACCTTTCGAATATTCAGTTTCCAACTCTGACCGCCGTGCCCTGACACTGATGTTTGTATTTCAGTCATTAATCGCGCTATGCTTGGGGATTGTTCAAATATTACGTAACGCAATAGGGGAAGGGAGGGTGCTTAGTGTTATGGTCCATACCTGAGGGGTGCGAACTGGATATCAACAAGCAGCCAGGCTGCTGTCATGCTCAAATTTTCATCAAAATGATCCGAGTATGCCTAGAAGTTTTATACATTTTTGTGAACAAACAATGAACTGTTGGGAAACATTTTACTTGGTCTTATTGATACGTAATATTTTCAAAACTTTTGTGGAATATATTTATACTAACATGCAGTGAGAAACTATCTGTTTCAGTCGATTCATTAGATTTATTCTCCTCATCAAATTGCAGAAGCTTAGTGTGAAGGAAAAATTTTAAGTGTGCACTTTGAAGAGGGTTTCCTGTGATTCAGGCTATCAAACAACGGTTAGCACTGGTGGAAAATTTTTTGTTCAAATTGAATGGCCAACATTTTCGAGCACCCCCCCCCCCCTTAGGTCCATACAAAAATTTTAAATTTTTCATGCAGTACTTGTTACATGGGGGATGAAGGACTTTACGTAATACATGAATCTTTCCTTGGTTCTCATATTTCTCAAACTTCCAACACAAGCGCATAGAAGAATGGTAGTAGAGAACTGTCAAAACATATGGAAAATAATTAAAAACGTTAATAACTTGCCATTCGAAATATGAATCAAAAAAGTAGTGATTAGAAATCGTAATTAGAAGCGTAATGTGAATATATAAATTTTTGTGATTCATCTTCCGTAGTGCTTTCTTTGTTTTACGATTTCTTTTTTTTTTTTTCAATGAAAAACAGTCATTTTTTGTCAATTAAGTTCTGAATATCACCCTATTCAACTTGTTTTTATAGTGTATGCTAAGGATGTCATGAAAGAAGTAAATTCTACAATGGCATAAGTTTTGTCCTTGGGAATTGTCCCGGTTCTTTATGAGACTTGTGTGGAACCAATCAATCCCGAATCCACAAACTACATCCCTGCCCTTAACCAGAAACGATACAGTCAGCAACCGTGTCACGTGAGCCGAAATTCCGATTGTGACGATTCAAGCAAAGGGAAATGCCTCAAATGAAGTTTGGCTGCATCTCTGCTTCTGCTGCTGCTGCATCCAAAGCAGATCGACCGAATGGCCAAAGACAATTCGTTTAAATTAGTGCTCCCATTTGTAGTGCAGTCGCATCGCACATTCGGATCTCTTTCACTCCGTGCCTACCCAACCAATTTGACGAATTAGACGACGCACCCGCAGGGATTGATGGGATGCGATGGGAGTATCTACCCGACTTGAAATGCATAACACTTTTGTATCACAAATTGTGATTTAGATTAACGCTTAATTTATTTTGATATTTAGTGGTCTGGTATGTTGCATCAAAATTATAACATCATATGTTATATTATATTTAGAAAAACTGAATAAATTTTACAAAAGCATTACCAAATTAGTTATAAGGTATATTATATCTAGTTTATAACATTTTTTTATAAATTCTTCCTAAAATGATTTGATTGAATCTCATTTTGATATTATTTCGATAGAAAAGTTATGATTTTTTTTAATCAGAGGAATCAATTGTTAATTTAACTTCTAATTAGCTAATTTTATAACACATTCTGTTATAAATGGCTTTGAGTTAAATACCGCAGGCTGTTATTACTTTACACACTAATGATCGGGCACCGGGACATCAAAGGGAGACCCAAAATTGACAGCTAAATCACCCATGGCTGCCGGATGGATGAAGCTGCCACCGGTTCAAAGTCAATTCGGGGTTGGATTTTGTTGATGCTTCCCGTTCATCTTGGTCGTTTGAAAAATTCACTGCGACAAGTTCGGCTTCTTGGGAAAAATGCGAATGGCATTCGCGCTCGATGACGAAGACAAGTCGGACACCCGTCGAAAGGCCCCGGCCGTGTCTCTTTTTTAATTTAAACATGAAAGCGAAATTTGTCATACGAGGTCGGGTGGAACTTGTGCACGAATGTGGCTTCCTTTGAGACATTTTGATTACTCGCAACATCGATCGGAATTTGGCTTGTTCGCATTTGGGAACGTTGGAAACAGAGTTTAAATGGTACACATTTTGCCGGAGGAATCGATTCTGTGGAAAAGTTCCATTCATTTTTGGACGTGCATTTGGATCATTTGAATTCGAAGCCACTGACTCATAATTGGGCTCCTTTTCAGAGAAGGCCACTTATCGATGTTATAGATTTGTTGCAACCGACAGCATTGAAGTGGTAGCTGTCTAAACTGGGCTCACCTTCAATCTACATCTTCTGATAAATCTGCACATACCTATCGACACTCTAGTTGCTTGAGGATGGTTCTAGTGAAGTGGTCTACATGCTTCGATGTTCGTGATAAGAGGGCACTCGTATCCTTTTTGCTGATGTGAAGCATCCTTGGTGAATGTTGCTCGAGCCATTGGCGCTCCATAAGATGATTTTGCATGGGTAGAATTTAAAATCTCAAAATCATGACATCATATCCAGTGTGTTTTCATCTTATGAAAATGAAGTATAATTTAAAATTATGATATCATTGATTTTAGTTGCTTTAACAGAACATAAGAATTATGTTTTTGTTGCTGATTACTCGGTATTCATATATTTACAAATTGGAAACAAAAAGAAAAATTGCAGAACGTGAATCAGAAATCTTTGAAATAATCAATGGTTTCATGTCTCGATGGCTATCAAACCATAAACTTATAAAGGTTGATTTTCTGAATTGTTCTTTCACTACCATATTTGGAATGTTTTAAGAATTCAGATGGTTTCAAGAACGACAGTGACTAATGTAGGGTAAATGATGGCTTCGGCACCCTGAGGGTATTTTCGGCAACACTAACTTATCGTCCTTGTTAGAATTTATCTACGGAACAAGGGTTACCTTCAATGTACTCAACATGTTCCTTGAACTATAATCTTCCATATAAATCACATTCTTGACGAAAATATTATATAACATGGGTTTTATTATTAAATGAAATAAATGCTTACGAAATCATCGTCATTCGTGAGCTGCCGAACAGAACAACACAAGAACAGCTTAGGAAAAACTCACCACTTCGAAAGGTCCAATTCTCCGCTCCAATGCCAATTTTTTCACAAAATCTACGCACCGATCACTTATGCACAATTAAACTTTTGATTGGTCTATAAAGCACTCGAAAATACTTAATTTTTATGCTTCAAATCACAAGTAAAAATTAATGAACTTTGTTTTCCTCGGCAATCACTTTTTATTACTGCACCAGGTTGCCAGAAAACCATATTCAATTGCGGTGTAATTATTATTCACGATTTAAATTCACGGAAAAGATCGAACACAGCTAATAAATTTATTGGAATTATGCAACAAAGCATGCATGGGTAATAATTGAGTCTTTCAATGCCTTCCTTATCTGAAGATTGTAGCGCATAAACTTCAAAATTCTGAGAAACATATAAAATATACGTCTTTTAATAGGTTAACTATTTTGGCAACACTCCTGTTGTTCTACAGGCAATCAGTGGATGATGTAATTGTGTCAAATCAAAAGTGAGTAGATTTGAAAAGGGTCTATTCTGATTTTCTCATACACTGATAAGAATATGAACCTTAAAAATTACAGGCAAGGTTTGGATTTTGATCCGAATTAGCTGATCGAACCATATTTGGAGAGTGATATCCAAAAACAAAAACAAAAATCCTGGGACATCGCAATCGGATTTTTTTTAATACACCCCAACCTCTTTTTACGACCGTTATCAAGGGGTCGTAAAAAAATCTGGGTAATAATTATGTTTTTGAAAAATGCAACGTCTATATGCGGAAATACTGATTCGGGATATTCGGCAAAGTTGAAGCATGGGTAGAGAACTTTCCAAAATGGCCGTTCAAGTTTTCATATTTTGGTAATAGATGGCAACACTGCTCGATTGTTATCAAAAGAGACAATTTTATGGGGGTGTGATATGCAAATACCAAAAAAATTCAAAGATGACGGTACCGAATGTTGACCAAAGTTGAAGAAAGTGTTGCGTGCTATACAGTCGGCCGAATCACAAATGTTCATGTGGCTGGCTGTTCAAGAAGAATAAAGAAAAGATCAAAACCATAAAACTTGAGCGGAACAGAAAAATAGAATGCTTAGCAACATAGCAATACCCTTTAACTGTAATCCAGTTTTTCATGAAGGGTTCAAAATTTTGTCGTACCGGCGTCACCGGCAGTACAAGTGTGCATGCAACTTTTGTTTTGCGGATATCTCAGGATCCTGACCATTTAGAAAGATGGCGTCTTTGGCAAAGTTGTTCATTAGCTCGAGCGCTATCATTATTAAAGCTATGAGATTCAAAATTTTGCCACCAGGAGGCGCTAGTGAGCGTAGAATTTTTGTTTTGCGGATATCTCAGGATCCTGACCACTTAGAAAGATTGCGTCTTCGGCAAAGTTATTCAGTAGCTCAAGGACTATCATTATTCTGGCCAAGAGATTCGAGATTTGGCCACCAGGCGGCGCTAGTGAGCGTAGAATTTTTGTTTTGCGGATATCTCAGGATCCTGACCACTTAGAAAAATAACGCCTTCGGCGAAGTTGTTCAGAAGCTCAAGCGCTATCATTATAAAAGCTATACGATTCAAAATTTTGCCTCCTGGCGGCGCTAGTGAGCATGAAACTTTTGTTTTGCGGGATCCTGACTACATAGACATGGCGTCTTGGGCAAAGTTGAGCTTCTCAGCAAGTTTATCGAAGACGCCATCTTTCTAGGTAGTCAGGATCCTGATATATCCGCAAAACAAAAGTTTCATGCTCACTTGTGCCGCCTGGTGGCAAAATTATGAATCTCATAGCTTTTATTATGATAGTCCTTGAGCTACTGAACAACATTGCAGAAGGCGCCATATTTCTAAGTGGCCAGGATCCTAAGATAACCGCAAAACAAATGTTTCATGCTCACTAGCATCACCTAGTGGTAGAATTCCGCAATTCAGTGATGGTGGTGCTAGCCCTTGAACTACTGAACAATTTTGCTGAACATCATGATCCTCTATTTTGAATACTTTGTAAGATATTGGTCATTTATAAAAACGGTCGTTAATCTGAATTTCGGTCGTTAAAAAGTGGTCGTAAAACAAACCGTCGGTAAAAAAACGGTCGTAAAAAGAAGTTGGACTGTAATACCATTCATTCTCTCGGTAATAACTTGGTGATAGAGTGTTCAAGAGCAGCAACCTTTACAGACCAAAACCATATCGAACCATTCAGCTTGTCAGTGAATAGTTCAATTCACGGTGAAATTCTTGACATTAAAAAAATGAAAACAACTATGCAAGTACCATCGTTGGGGGTGAGATTTGGCCAAAAAAGCGTAAGTTCTCATTTATTTTTAAATAACTTTCACAATTTGACTTCATATGTTCGGTTAAATATGAGAATACGTTGCAAATGCTGAACAAATAATTGAAATCTGATTATTTTCCTTTCAATAGGAATCATTTGAAAATTGGCCCAAACTCACCCCTTCGAGAAGGTGACATTGGGCCAAACAAACTACACTCAGGAAAACGAACTATCGATAAACATAGGAACCCCATATGAAAATTTTCCACAAGAAATCGGATTGAAATTCATAAATTTACGTCATTGAACCGCAATTTGAAAACAAAAATAGTTTTCGCGGCAACCTGGAATCGAACCAAGGACCTTGCTTAGTTTTGTAACAAAAACTACCCAAAAACATGATTTTTTAAAGAAAAAATCGAATTTCTTTGGATTATTTAAGTTTTTTTTGCCGAATATTACATGTTTCATATAAAACTTATGTTTCTAAAGCATTTTGTTTGAATTACAAGTTGAATAGTGTATTGTTTTAACATGTGCAAATATATCATTGTTTCAAAATTATTTAAAAAATGTTGCCAAGTCCTATTCAAAGGTTTAACAAATAAGGAAAACCAATTCCAGCTTTAAGAATATTGTTTAACTGATAAAAATTAAAATGTTGAATAACTTGGTCAAAACAGTAAAATGCGGTGTATGCAAAGTTTAAACACAATTAAATAAGCTTCAAAACCAAAGACAAATTAAAGACCCCCATGTCCCTTGCAGTCACCCAAAATTTTATGGCACATGGCAAAATCTAGAATGCCGTGAAAAGTGTACTGCGATCTGTCAAACTTGGGTACCTTTTGTACTACCGAGGGACCGAATGCAGTACTAGAAGTGGTACCCAATCTGAAGCCGAGTGTGACGGACCTGTTCAAAACCATACAAAAAGATTTGGAATCGGTTGAGTATTCATGAAGGTATGGTCAAACAAAGATATTTTTTCAGTAAAATAAAAAAAATGGAGTAAACTACTTTTTTTTGAAACTAGTTTTGATTTTACACAAATTTGATGTTCTACAAAGTTTTCAAATAAAATAATTTTTAAGAAAATGGTGCTGAAATTACCGAGGTTATGGTGACTTCACTGAAGGCCATTTTTTGTAACTTGAAAATTCACCTCCAAGACGCTTGCACCTCGAAATTTTAATATTTTTGGCTCAAACTTCGAGGTTTCTGTACTAATATGATTCGAATTCAGAAGAGTACACGAATTTTTGGTTTTGAGAACTTTTGAAAAATAAGCCGCACCCTAAATAGACTGTAGTGCATGTGCGAGTAGCAAATAGGAGCATGCATGTAACTCATTCAAACGCAACTCTGAAATTCAAGTAATCCGATAATCGCGTTCCGTGGATTTTTCTTGCAGAGTACAATATTATGAATCAATTAACCATGACGTCACGCTGCAACTTCTAGGTTGGATTCGCACCTGCTGCAAGTTTATTACCATGACATGGCAATTTTTAAAGCCGAAATGCTGCCATAGTGAGATTGAATACAAAATTTATTCGATAAAATAAATGAAAATGAAATTAGGCAGTGTCCATTTATGACATAACGTTAAAATGTACAATTTTCGACCATTCCCCCTCCGCAACGGTCTTTGCATGAAAAAAAAATTGTGTTTGAGCTGCAACGTTTGAGCCTACTCCCCCTCCCCCTAGAGCGTTACGTCTGCATAAATTTAGTGGCGTTGTGTATTCAATTTGAATCTCCGCTATTTTATTTTTAACTGCAATTCTTTTCTCAGTGTAGTCTGTATTTTTCTGCATTGGCCCTTTCAACGAGTAGAACATAATGAGTGACGTTTAATTTCAGGAATTGTCAACAAATACGAAATGTTACCAATACATAAACTAGTTTTTGCGCAGTTTTGGATTGCCGAAGTGAACATTTTTGTTGCCGACAATAGTAATTGCATTGCCGATAAAAGAACAAGTGCCTCGTGACTTTGGTGAGGAAAAATAGAAGATTAAGAGAACAAAATAGTGTTTAATGTATAACAATCAATAAACGAAGAGTGCTCAAGTGTAGTTCAGGTGTCTCCTGCTAATTGTTGTGCTCCATTGTTGCGTAAAATTGCCTTCTTAAAAGTTCAGCTGCTTAGGCTGCCGACAATACGTAAGTTCCCCTAGTTTGAAAGTCAATTTTTACTCTAAAATATCCACCAGATATGTTATTTTTTTTTAAATCCCAAATATATTTTGGTGTTACTGTATATTTCCATCGCAAACGAAGTTCCACAGTTACGAGATCAAAAATTCATTGGAACAAACCAGAAAGCCACTTAACTTTCAGCTCCGATCCGGAACTGCATGACAACTGCAAATCCCCCGGACTTGCAAGGAGCTTGCAAATCAAATCCAACCGAGGGCTCTGAATCACATTGAAGGATTAAAATTTCCATTTCCCCTTGCATCCCTGCCGCTTCTCCCACCGTGGTGAGGATGTGGTGTAAAGATTCACCTGCTGAGAACCCAAACAGTTGCACAATCCCGATAAACTTGTCCGTTGCCGACACAAACGGTTGTTGTTGGTTTGATCGGTTGGTATAGCTGGTGTGGCACCGTTTGACCAACTTCCGATTCCTTCCTCAAAGTACGTTTCTAACGGCGCACAGTGGTTGCAACTAAAACAAATTTTGGTCGTTCCAACAAATCTGAAGGCTATTCTATTGGTCTTGCTCTTCTAGACATAGAAAAGGCATTCAACAGTGTTTGGCATGAAGGCTGGATTGGAAAATTAAAAACTTTAATTTTCCAACATACATTGGGCGGTATGAATAAAATGTAGTAAAGTTCAGTTTACTACATTCTCGGTAGTAAACGCTACATGTGGAACACGAGTGGAACATGTTTGTGTCATTTCCCTTTTTGACACCTCTCGAACATACTACAAACAACGCGTTGCTATGAATAAAGGCAGCATTTACTACAAAGCTACTGGTAGTTAGCTTCAGAGGCAAGCCTCGTAGGATAAATTTACGACTCGTGCTGTAAAAATCACCATTTTGCAACTTGTTCCGTAAACTACTATTTGAGTAAAAATCATGGGGAAACGATATGAGTTTTGATATTTCGGAAGGTATTTTGAGTTTTGCTTAGGAATTCTGAGATTACGAAAACATTCGCCCCGCCAATTTTGAGATTCTGGTAAGATTACCGGCTGTAGAAATTTGTCATATCCGTGTGAATTCTGGCATTACGATAATTATGTTATTTTCTAGGAATTTTGGGATGTCGGTAGGAATTCAGATATTTATAACGTAATTATGAATTTTACGTGTAAATTCTGACATTTCAGATTCTCAGATTTCCTTTGGAATTCTATAGGGATGTGGGATTTTTAACCCTCTAATACCCAACCCCGCCTTTAGACGGGGTACACTTTGGAATTTTGTGTATATTTTCGTAGCTCGGAAATCAAAATTATTTTATTTTTGGCTTAAATCTTGACTCATAACACGCATATAAGAAAAGTTTTTTATGACTTTTGAAACTTTTTTGTATTTTTAAAAATTGTTTGAAAAATTGTATTCTTATATAATCTATAAATTCCCGGGGTTAATTTAACGTGTAATATAAAAAAATCGTACCTTTTATATTTTTATACGATCGACCTATCACAAAAAAGAGCCAGGAGGTATCAAAATAATTTCAAACCTGTTTTTCCGTTAGTTACACGGAAAATAAAATACGCTCCGAAAAAAAATAAAAATGTAATATTTTTAAAAGTACCACAAAAAGTTAAATTTTTATTATTGCCAAAAATCAACAACCAGAAAAGGCTTCAAGAAAAAATGAAAAAAGTTAGGGATGTTCAAAAATAGAAATTATAAAAACCAAAAACCAAAATTCAAAAATTTGTGAATAACAATAAATAATTGCCCAGAACGTGTTTAGATAATTTTAGATAACGAAAAATAATATTTAAATCGAAAATAAAAAATTGGGTATTAGAGGGTTAATTGCGGAAATATGAGAAATCTGTTAAAAACTCTAGAATTGGGGTGGGAATGGGATTCCGGTTATTAATCTCTTGGAGTTCTGTGGGTATCTTTGAGACGGTAGTTCTGTAAGAATCTATGAGATTTCGGTGGGATTCCTGAGAACTATTGTGTGAATATTTGGAATTCTGAAAATCCAGCCTTGTAATTATTTTAAAAATGTTTAAGATTGGAATTTCAAAGCAAAGCTTCAATATAAACCTTTTAAATGACGGTAAATATTTTCTAGATTTCAATGGGATTTTTTGTGAAATCGATAAGAATTTTAAGAATTTCAAAAGGAACCTCATTGAATTTTAACGACTACCAACGGAGTCACTACAATTACCATAAAAATCTCTACATTCTAAATTCTATAAATTCCAAGGATACTATCAGAAACCCCACCGAAATAACGAGAATATCACAGAAACACTTAGAATTTCCGGAATTCAACATGCTGTTTAGAAAACACACGGGGAGCATCAAAATTCTAACGCAATTTCACCAGAATCTCTGTACTGGTGCTGGGAAATATGTGGTTCCTAATTTGATAGCTTTAATATCAAGATCTCTTCATAGATTTTTAGCAAAAATTAAAAAAAAAATCGTCAATCACTGGCGTTGGCGAAGGCCGAAAACCACCCAGAAAATTCTTTGATCTACCATCATCATAAAATCATACACATAAAGAGAACACCAGACTAATCGCAAAATTACACTACAAATATTGTCAAATTACAGCACCTTCATGATTTTGTGCAAATTGTCGCGTAATATATTCGATTCCATGCATTTTCTTCATATGCATGATTGTATTAATTTTAAGCGCCACTCTGAATAGATTTTTCTTTACATGCAGAATCACTCTGCACTCTGAATGGAATTTTCTCAACGTGCAGCATCAGTCACTGCTCATGTTCGAAAGCAGTAGGTACTACACTCAGAAATAAAAATAGTCACAGAATTACTAAAGTTTATGCATCAATGACTATTTTCTATCGGCCTCTCTTTCATTCTGCTGTGAACTTTCACACTAACTGTCATCAGTTGGATTGACAAATAGGAATAAAATTCCCTGCAGAATGACAGAGAGGCAGATAGAAAATAGTCATAAATTACTAAAATTTAGTCATTCTGTGACTACCCGTGTTTCTGAGTGTACATGTTCGAAAGGATTTTTATTCATACCAAAAGTGTAGTAAACTTTGTGGATTTTGTTTTTAAGAAGATGCTACATGTAGTGAAGTTCAATGCTTTTTATTCATATCTCCCATTGTTAGAATGATCCAAAAATATCTGTCTAATCGTACACTTCAGGTTAATTATCAGAATTCCAAATCTGACCAAGTCAACTCAAATAGCAACTGTGCAACGTGAATTTTGTTCAAGTTTATATTTTTTGCTAATCAATAAAAGCAAAATGAGTTATATGTGCAATTATGTGACATGAATAAGGCATCTGGAAATGTACTCAAAATTGTGAACATTTGTAACTTCAAACTTTGAGCGTTATTTTCCCAATGCCTACTTTTTCCATATGGGACAGTTATGCCTTTATGGGCAGTAGAGAAGGCCCTATATTTTGGAGCCATTTTCTGTATCTCAAAATTCAAAGCGATGACAGTAGGAATCCTCGCTTAAACTACATCAGACATCTCGTCAGATATTCATTCATCAGTTAAGTCCAGGAAATCCTTCAACAATCCATAGATGTTAAAAATCATGCAAGGAAATGCTGTTTGGATTCTTTGAATAATAATGTTTCAAAGAATATGCTTAGTCTGACAAAGAAGCTCCCGTTAAAGTTCCTTTGAGATCCCGTGATAATTTGCTAAGGATTTCGCTGGAAATTTACGAAGAATCATACAAAAAACACAATCAAAGTTGTGAGGAGAAATCTGGTTAAAATCTTTTCTGAAACCCGACAGGTTTTTCAACACGATTCTGAGGGAAATTCAGTAAAAAAAATTAACAGCAATTCATGGAGTGCGAGATTCTCGGCGATCGCGCTCCCCTGGTTGATATTTTTTTAGTTTTAGAGAGATCGAAAGAGCTAAACAAAAAACTCTAAAATTGCAAATTGTACTTTTTGGGAACATCTTCAATTATGGCAGCAATCGTACACACTTTCTCATTTGATATTGCTTTGTGTTCCAAAATATGGCAAAGTAATGAGAGAATCCCTCATTGCAATGCATCAAAATATTGCACACAGATAGGAAATGATTTTATATTCCCATGATTACTACCATCTGTGATGAAACCAATAGTTGGAGTTTCGGAGAGCTCTTTCATTCTGCTAGCAATAGAATTCTGTGGAAATATACCAAAGATGATAGCTTATGTTCTAATACGAGCCTAACTAGAATCATAACAACACCAGAATCGTCAAACATCGACTAAACCTGAAGGTGTTGTGATACGATATGAAACGCATTCCAAACTTTCCATGTTGCTGAAATCGATTTATAAACCACAAAACTCATCATGGATTTCAGGATAGATGCCAATTGAACATTTTTGCTGTTTTTTGGCACTTATTAGGATAGCTTTTGCTTATTCGAAATATCTTTGACATTCCAAGGTATTCGCCAACCAAGAAAAAGCAGGACAAAGCTTGAAATATGAAAAATAAATCAGGACGCCTCAAAAGAATCTCAAAATCAGGACATGTCCTGCTAAATCAGGACGGATGGTAACCCTATTCAAGAGTTGTTTCCAGAAATTTCCTCATGGTTTCCTTAAAATTTGTATTAGGAAACTTCAACAACAATTAAAATGACAAAATTCTTTCAGAGATTGTTTATAGAATTCTTTCAGTGGACACAACGGCACCTAAAATTTATGTCAAAATGGACTGGTTCATATGATATTTAAAAATTCATACGCAATGATACGACGGATCAAATTTCATGATTTTTTATTCAAATGTACAAGAAAATCAAGACGACTAGCAGCTAGATTTAGCCGAAATATTCCGTACTCGGTTCCTGTAGGGTGTGAATATTTTCAAACCATCTTATAATAGAAAAAAAAGACAGCCCAAAATTCTTGATTTTTGTCCAGATCTAAAAAGACGCCATGGCCAATATCACATATAACATTTTTAAAGATTCCTCTAGAGATGCCTACCGGGATTTCTTCAGCAAACTATCGAAATTCCTACAGGAATACTTTTAGAGAAACCTCCAGGAATTCCTCGAGAGATTTTTACAACAACATCTTCAAAAGTTTCTCCAGAGATTACTTTAGAAAAATCTCTACAGAGGATCCTGCAAAAAATGTTCAAATGAATATTTTCAGGAATCCTTCCAAAGAATCCAATTGATTTCCTCAAGAAAAACTTACAGGGATTTGGTATTTTTTTCTGGAAAAATTTCCCTGTATAAAATGGTTGTAATTCCTGTAGTGGTTTCCCTGGAGGTTTCTCAGGGAATTTTCCTGAAATTTACTCTTCTGGAGTCCTTTAAAGAATTCGTAAAGTGATTCCTAGTAGGATACCTAGAAGTAATAAGTATCTTTGGAGGAATCTATAGAGGAATTTCCGGAGAATTCCTCAGACGAGTTCCTTGAAAAATTCTTGGAGACATCTCGGCAAGAATCTATATAGTGGTTTTCCTGGAAGGGACCTTGGAGGAGTTGCTTGAGATTTTCTGAAGCAATCTTTAAAAAAATGCAATAAGAAATTGCTTCACGAATCCCTGAAAGAATCTCTGGAGTAATCCCTTTAGGATTCATTGGATATGTTCCAGGAGGAATCCAAGCAAAAATTTTACTGGAAGCATTTTTATAGGAAATCTTTAAGAAGAAATACCTGGACAAATCCGTGAAAAAGTTCATGGAAGAACTTTGAAGATATTTGATATTTGAAGATATAATCTCATTAAAAATATTACTGAAGGATTCTAATGAGAAAGAACTGGATGTATTATTGTTGTAACTCTTTAAGAAACTCGTTGCGAAATTTCTAAAAAATCCCTGTTGAGATTTTTCTGGAGAAATCACTGGAATATCTTTTGGAGAAATCCCTGGAAGAATCCCTGGAGGAACTCCAGTCAGAATTTCTTGAGGAATTGCTGAAGATACTCTTAGAGCCCTATCTGATCCGATCAAAAAAAATCTGGTTGCGATCTAAACTTCTTCGTGAAGGAATCTCTGACAAAATTGTTGTATAGTCACTGTTATGTTAAAGATTATCTTGGATAAATTTGTGGTAAAATCCATGCAAAATTTCTGACCAGCTTTGGGCCACTGTGCGCCATTGTCATCGTTCGGAAGAGAAGATTTGTATGAGTGGCTTCCGCCGCCTTCACAATCCGTCGTCTTCGTTTGACTGCGATTTGAATTTTGTATTGGATGACGACTGACTACTATGGCGACGGACGGAAGCAGAACCAGAGTGCACTATAACTACAGTCAGTAGGTACACGTGCAAGCACGTGTGTGCACTCGACTGTGTGTGCGCCTACGGATGGGCAAGCACCATTCAAAACGAAATTACAACGTGAGGGATTTGCTGCATGAATTTTCAATGATGGATTTTATTTACCGATCTACAAGTTTGATTGATTAAAATTGCATAGAAACAGGTATGAGCGAACTGCATCAGCCACCGAGAGCCGAGGATTGCAGATTCCCATATACCAACTTTATGAATATGGATCCCGAGCTGCTGACAAAAGGGGGACTAGGGGGTTTGAACAGAAGAAGGATTAAAAATACACACAGGTTTTGAAATGGATGGAACCATGCATAGAAAGTACACCCGGGCACTTCCAGTTGGTTTAGCCTGGATACTAGTGGCTTGTCTGGAACGAAAAGGCGAGAGTGATTTATCTGTACTGCATCGTCAATCATCATTTTTACACGTTCGGTATTTGTAACTTTGGAGAAGAGTGCTTAAATGTGCTGCAGACAAAATATGTACTTTTGAAGTGTTGCATACATGTTTCAGCCCTTTTCTTCTAATTGTCGCTCCGAATGCATAAATAAAACATGATATCCTACTGGAACCGGTTATGATTAGGAATAAGATGGCTTTCAGTTCAATCCAGAGCATAAAGCATATTTGTGCTTCTCTTACGAAATAAAAATGCGAAAACGGTGAACAGAAAAAGACAGCTCTCAACTAAGGGTATGCGAAATACCGAAAGATTCCGTCAAATACGCTTCGAAACGAAATTCCGCGGAATTCCACGGAACTCGCACAGGCGAAATTTGTATTTGCTATTTCGTTTCGTTTCGCCAAATTGTTAAAATATTTCCACGGAAAATTGAAAACAAATGGAATAAAACGAAATTTCGCGAAATTCGAGTTTAATTTCGAACGAAAAAAAAGCAAAGCGTTCGCTTCTACTCCTAGCTACAGTCAAAAATGGGTCCGTATTATGGATCAAATCGACACATATCATGGATCAGAACACTATAACAGCAAATTATCTGCGAGGCAAACGAATGGTGTGCTAGTGAAAGCATACGTTTTGGCGTTTCTTTAGGAATCGTCTTTTATTTTAGATTCTTAACTGTGGTATGGGTTTCTATACCCCACAAATATGAATCAACGCTTCTAGGCATATGTATGACATTTAATTTCCTATGAATGGAACAAATGTGTTTAAGGTGATTATAAAACGAAGCCAAACTTCGAATTTTCAAGTGCACAAGACGAGAAAATCTGACAACAGTTTCCTTTGAAAATTAATCAAAATGCTTGCTTGCTGGTGGTGACCAATGGGATAGATTTTCAACTGCAGAGCGCTGTTCGGTTCTCAAATCTTGTGTTCTTGAAAATTTGAGGTGTGGCTTCGTTCTATAAACACCTTAAGCATGTTATTGTTGATTGCGATGCTGTATAGATTTATGGTTCGCGTAGGTAAAATGGGTTCTGCGTAATTGCTACTCTAAGTATTTGATGAGATAATCTCTGTTTAATCCAACTTTGATCCATATCTGTGTGCTATTCATAACTGTGGGATGACTGTAGTATTGACTGGTCCGCAGGATATGATAAACTGCACTGCCGTTGTAAAGTTTCCAAAAACGCCCATTTGCCCTAAATTCCTCGCGGCGAATAGCCCAGGAAAGGAGCATTTGCGTTTGATGAACTACCGCAATGTTATCTTCCACAAGAATGAAGAGAGCAAAACCACGGTTCCCTCCGGGGAACATTACGTGTCCTTTTGAGCAAATCCGTTAATATATCGCAAAAATTGTTTGTACACAAATGTCAAAAAAGCTGCGGAGCGTGAGTCCCTGATGATCTGGATTTGCTCAGGTGGTGCAGATTATTGATGCGCGCATTAGTTCTCTCTCTTGCTTTCCCGCTATGACGTCACTTTTAACTCTGCATAAGAACAGCGGGAGAATAGAAGAGAAAACTAATAGCACGCATCAATGAGTAAAGGCTCTCCGCGATTTCCTTGTTGTGTCATGAAATTCTACATGCAGCAGCGAAACCGCAGCGACTGTTTGTCGCTGTTGCCGTAAAAATCGCGTTGATTTGGGTGATCCAAAGCCACACCTCAAATCTTCAAGAGCACAAATCTAAAGAACCAGACGTCCATTCAAGCTGAAAACTCTATCGTTTAGTTACTCGATGGCCAATCGATCAAGTGTTCAGCTTGAACTGCTGTCGGGTACGTTAGATTTGTGCTATTGAAATTCTGAGGTATGCCTTCGATTTATATTCACCTTAAACAAAGAAGATGCACACATTATTTTATATCGAAAAATGAATCTAGGTTTATTCACGCTGTACCACACCACCAACTCCCTCTCTCCACTTATAGCGTGACATAATTTCCTCACGACCCCCAATTAAAAAAAAGGCGAATATTGATAATATATCATTACAAAATTCTCTAGATTCGCCATCTTTCGATCGATTTTGATGATTTGTTTTAGTAAAAACCACAAATCAGTTATAAATTTGCATGCACATCAAAATTGGTTCCGGATTTAGATTCAAGTTTGGTGGGGAACCTAGGTTATTTCACAATGGAAAAGCGCAACAATTTTTTTTTCGATTTTCGCACATCTTAAGGTGATTATAAAACTAAGCCGAACTTAAAATTTTCAAGTGCACAAGACTGGAGAATCTGACAATAGCTCGCGTTGAAAATCAATCAAATTACTTGCTTTCTGGTAGTAACCATTGCAATGGGATAAATTTTCAAAGCGGAGTGCTGTTTGGTTCAATCACATTCATTCAAGCCACAAAGCATAGAGTACAGCAAAAAAAAAATGAAAATCATTATTCCATGTTTTATGGTATATATTAGCATAACATCCAATCCACATGATTAAAAAATTGTAAAGAATTTCTAAAAATCAAATTAATTTTGGGCTATTCTCAATATTTTTGAGATTGTTTTAAATGTTTGTAAGTGCTTTTCAACCCTCTTCTTAGTTGTAACACCACTCATTGCCTTGTGTGAGTGTCAGATATATTGAAATGAAACCTTATAAAGTTATTAAGAAGATTTCAAACAAACAGAAAAAAGTCTTACCAAAACATGTAAGGATTCCGCTTAGCAACGCTAAGGTTTCCATATGGTAGAGTGTTTAAAAAGACGTTTTTTATGCCTAGTGTCAAATTTCCAGCTTATGACAAGAAAAAAAAACTTAAACATGTATTCCGCGAAACAAATTCAAAAATTTCGTTTCGTTTCGAAAAATCCGTGAGATATTTGATTTTGTATCGAGTTACACGAAACATTTTTAAATTTCGTTTCGTTTCGTCATTATCAGAGCAAGATATTCCGCGTATCGTTTCGTTTCGTATCGACATAGAAAAAATCCATATCGCATACCCTTACTCTCAACCAAAGATTGTTGAAGTGTGTATGATTATGAGCATGAGCATTGATGATCATACAATGGGTTACATGCATGCCCTGATTCGCTACTCGCCACATAGTAACGCACTTGCGCAACGCGGAAAATATTTGTATAACGAATTATTTCTCAAAATTATAAACTATTTTCGAAAAAATATTTGGTACCGGTTTAGCTCAATAATTATGGCTTTCACGTCTACAATTTTTCGATTGATGCTTTTATTTACGAGATATTTGCTGTTAGATGCCTTTCCCCATACAAAATGAAATGAGAAAACTTCTGCTGATCATCTGTGGACATGAGCAAAGCAGGTAATCTATTCATTGTTGCTATTCCGTGATTGACAAGAATAAACGAAATTGCACAGAATTAACAGACGGATCTTGAGAGTAGCTCACTATCTTCATTGTATTCTAAATATTATGAAGTCAATAACGATGCCGGCCACGCTCTTACGGCCATCGGGTAAGTGTGACAATGTGACATTAATACCTGATTGTTTAAGTATGTATGTATGCATGGTTAGGCCATGGCATACCATTAGTACCTCGCGTACCTGTAGGAATAAAAAAGACCCCTTTGTGTGGTTCTTAGCCTCTTGCCCAGCAACTCTTATCCCTTCATCCTCGTAGCACTGGTCGGGGTACGAGTCCCCTTTGGGAAGATCGGGTAACCAATCCTGGTGGGAACTTTGGTCGTCTGCTGACAGGCCCCCCCCCTTTCTCTTTGCTTTTGCTTCTGCAAACCTGGAGCGGCTCACAACCCCCATGTCAAGGGCGGCTGACCAGAGAAGCTAAACTGCGCACTATAGTCCACCAAACATTTAGGGGGAAAGGTCCTCCGGAAATCTAGGGAGTTGATGTCAGGCCCTGCAAAATTGAACCCTACTAGGCGATGTTGAAAATTTGCGTTCATTGTACAGAACAAGCTAGTTTTAAAGGTACTTGACCAATTGAGCGACAGCCGGTAGTCTAACGATTAACCACCACGCTGATACTGTATACGATAAACGAGGTTTACCCTCTATTGTTGCACATAGTAAAGGAACGTAAGTACTGGAAAGTTTTTTTGTCAATAGTAAGAGTCATGTAAATTGATAGAGAAGATTTTTCTTCACGATAGAAAAATTGTTATGTATATTTATTATAAGCATTAAAAATTCTGGTGGCAGGAGAAGGGGTTCAGGACGATTCTGGAGGGGGACGGCTTCCCTGCCGCCACTGTTCCTACGCCAATAACCGCAGTTCTTTAACATAAACGTGTCCATAAACGACGTGGTCATCCTTTGAATTTTCAGACCCCCTTTCCCCATTGTGAGCTTTTAACAAGCTTGGTGACAAGATTCGAAATATGCAAAGCAAGAAACAAATAGGGTTCCAAATTGATTCAGGTATCGTGCTTTGTTTATCCTACATGATTTTGTGTTATTGTGAGCACAGAGGGATGAAATAAACTAACTAATAATAGTTATCAATCACTAATATTTCTTAAAATTGTCAATACCTGTTCTAAAAAAATTCGGATGTTTTGCATAATTTGATACTTCTGTAATCTCTCTCGTAATATCAACGATTCTATACACACTAACACCATAAAGTATTGTAGAAACTACAGAAACTATTATTGACTCTGTATTTAAATTGAAATCAGATCCAATTGATGAGTTCTACTTTCTCTGCCTTGAGATCGGTGGTATCGGTGCTTTCACCACGATCCCCTAATTTTAAAACCGAAAAATCGAGGCTTATATCTTTGGATCTATTAGGATGAACACTAACCCCAAGAAGATACGGATACGGATAGCGTATCATTAGTACACAACCCGACATCGATTTAAACTCTCTCGCAGCAACGAATAATCATTCTCAAATAGCGCTAAAACCAACTACCCTGTGAACACAAACTTGTATACGATGGCGCATAAGAGTACAATAGTGGAGGTGGAGGCTATATGCAATAGAGCTGCATGCAGAGATTGAATTCCGAAAAAATAAGGGTATCTCTTACTCATCGCTCTCAGTAACAATCATGATCCTCAATACATCAAGAGAGTCTGTATATCGTCTACTGCTACAGCTTTGATTATATCGGAGGGATCACAGTGCATGATAAAACTCATCTGAACAACCTCCAAACGAGTTGGGGGAGCACTATTGCTACAGGATGCTCGGGGAATGTTTATCATGTCAGTAAAGTAAAACACTTACCTCTAATGATGGTAAATATGCGAGAAAATGGGTTTTATTATCGCTCTCTCTTTGGGGCTCTCCTTCGCTGCTGCTATTAATCAAGCTTGTTACAATATGCGAAACATTGCTGATCATGAACTAATACAGAAACCATGTTTTTCTTCGCTTGCTTCGAATTGAGAATGAATTCTGCAATTCTACATGTAAAATGTGCGTATATCTCATTTACCTTAGTAATCTTATATCCTGTCATATACGATCGTGTAATTGTTAGGTACCTTTTTTCTATATTGTTGGATACTGCACTCGAGTGAGTGCCCTGTTAGACGACGAATTAGTAGATGTTTCGAGTAGGTCCATATTAGACATTTTTTGAACACGTTCTGAAGTAAACACATAACAATTGCGCGCAGCTAACACGAAGTTTCCACAGCTTTATTAAGTTTGGAAAAATATCCTCACCCTTTGGTTGTTCTTTTCTTGGCAGTCAGAATCTTTAGGTCGGTACTCGCATCGATCTTACTAGGTATGTCAATAATTGGTAAAACTTTTCACACACGTTCAGAAATATTAATCGAACTGTCACAGCAGAAGTTTCGGTAAAAAAAAATCCCATTGCTTGGAATCAAACAAACACATCAAATTAGCGGTAGACAAAAGGCATTGACTTGGAGGGACTACTATACAAATATCAACATATGTTTCCTAAAAATAAGAATACAGTCAACTCTCCTTACTTGATACTCTGTATCTCGATATTTCCTATAACTTTGATCCCTCTGTAAGTCGAAACCTATCTAACTCGATGTTTGCACAAAACAAAAATATAATAAAATTTTATCAAAGTATGATTTTCATGCCTCATTATGATATAATTATTGTTAGGTAACTTTATCCCAAAAAAATTAAAACATAATATGTAATAGAGCGGTTCCACAGAAAATGACGACTTTTTTCCCAAATTTCATTTTTATATTTTTTGATTTGGATGAAATTTTGCACATGTTTTCTTTATGCCCAAAAATGCCTTTTTACATCATCGGTTCGCCAGTTTGACTCTACCCTTACTTTTGAGAAGGGCCTAAGAAAAAATTCCTTAATAATTAAAAAAAAAATATAACTTAGAAACGGTTTGTCCGATCAGTTTGGTGTCTTCCGCAAAGTTTTAGGTTATTGTTGGGACTATCTGGAAGAAAATAAACACCGTAATTTTTTATATATCGCAAATAAAGCTTAAAAATCAATTTTCTCAAAAACCGTATTTTTGATTTTTTTTTTTTATTTTTTTATATGTTAAAGTAGACAAAAAATGAAGTCTTTTGCACAGTGGGCCAAGATGGAGAAATCATGGACAAAACTTTTTGAAAATGGTAATAATGAACTTTTTAAATGTTTTTCAACTCAATTTTATGAAAGTACGCAAAATTTACAACAAAAAAGGTACACGGGAAAATCAGGCTAACTTTTACCGCTTCAAAGATACAGCGATTTTAATACAAAATTATTATATAATTTTCAATTTTCGATCATTTTCGAATGTTTTTCGAGGCTCATAAGCCTAGAAATTTGTTCGGTGTATGAAAGAGCAGATAATTTTTGACTAAAATGTTTGAAAAAATATTGATTTGGTAATTTTTCATGGTATGAGGCGAAATATAAAATGTGCCCTGTAAAAATTATTTATTTATTTTTTAACGAAACACAACTTCAACATTGTGATATTTTGATATGTAATTATCAAGAAAATATGGAACAAAATGTTAAAAGTTAAGAAATAACAAAATAACGAATATAAAGCAATCAATACGTGAAATGCATTTACAGGGGATAGGCAAAATGATTGAGATAGGCAAAATTTTGCCCAAATTCAAATGCTTATAACTTTATGAAAAATGGATGAAATTTGATGCATCTGGAAGCAGTCGACGGCAAAATTGGTACAGTTTTAAGAACTTTCTTGGTCATGCATCTTGGCCAATGGACACCGGAGATGTTCCGGATTTTCTGAGGTCATGTCCAAATGTCATTTTTTCTGTCGCTTGTATTTTTGTGCGGTGTAAAGTTCGATAGATGTTTGCAATTTTCCTAGAAACTAGAACTAATAGGAAGTTGAATGCCACCGGACGCATTAAGATTGGTTGGAAATCTTCAGAAATATGTCGATTTCCGTAAAACTGGTTCCGGAAAGCATGGTCAGTCATGTTTGTATTTCCAATCATGTAAATATTATCCGGAGCTATATCCAAGTGGACATCAACCTTAAAAATGATGTTTCCTGCAGCGTATTCAGAACCATTAGATGCACAGACCACTCTATAGAAGGTTCCAGGTACCCCGGGGGAAGTGGTCAATTAGGAACATATCCGGAACCATATCAATATGGGCACAAACTTCATGATTTTCAAAGGTTATGCTTTCCGAAGCATTTCCAGCATCACCGGCTGCCATGACCACTTTATAGTAGGTTCCAGGTGCCCCGGGGGATGTGGCCAATTCAAAACATGCCCGAAAACACATCAATATGGGTATAAACATCAAGATTTTTGAAGGTGATGCTAATAGAAGTATTTACAGCGCAACTTATTTATACGACCACTGTATAGTAGGTTCCATGGGCCCTGGGGGATGAGGTCATGTTTCGAATTGGCCACATCTCAAGGAGCCCCTGGAATCTACTATAGAGGGGTTATTACATCTTGTGGTTCTGAAAATGCTCGCCAAATCACATGGATCTTACTGTTTATGATAGAATGTGATTCTAAACAGATGAACGGACATGTTCCGAATTGGCCACATCCCCCGGGGCACATGGAACCTACTATAAAGTGGTCATGGCAGCCGGTGATACTGGAAATGCTTCGGAAAGCATAACCTTTGAAAATCATGAAGTTTGTGCCCATATTGATATGGTTCCGGATATGTTCCTAATTGACCACTTCCCCCGGGGTACCTGGAACCTTCTATAGAGTGGTCTGTGCATCTAATGGTTCTGAATACGCTGCAGGAAACATCATTTTTAAGGTTGATGTCCACTTGGATATAGCTCCGGATAATATTTACATGATTGGAAATACAAACATGACTGACCATGCTTTCCGGAACCAGTTTTACGGAAATGGTCATATTTCTGAAGATTTCCAACCAATCTTAATGCGTCCGGTGGCATTCAACTTCCTATTAGCTCTAGTTTCTAGGAAAATTGCAAACATCTATCGAACTTTACACCGCACAAAAATACAAGCGACAGAAAAAATGACATTTGGACATGACCTCAGAAAATCCGGAACATCTCCGGTGTACATTGGCCAATATGCATGGCCAAGGAGGTTCCTAAAACTGTACCAATTTTGCCGTCGACTGCTTCCAGATGCATCAAATTTCATCCATTTTTCTTAAAGTTATAAGCATTTGAATTTGGGCAAAATTTTGCCTATCGCAATCATTTTGCCTATCCCCTGTATATCGATGTAAGATAATGAAATATTATCATTCGAAAACAAAAGCTTTATGAGTAGAGGAGTAACGTGCCCAGTTGTCTCACACAAATATACCTGATGTTTTCTTAAAGTACAGCACGTTGGTATATTTTTGTGGTCGGACAGAAACGTACCTAATAGTTGATTCAAGTAATCATGTTGGTATAATAAAGAGTTGTTGCAGCAAAGACACAAGCAAGTGATAAACAAGCAAGTGATAATCAAGTGAAAAGTAAAAGATAGCTTAGAACAATGAAGTATAAAATGAACACCATCAACAAAGGTTGTGTAAATGTGTTTTCAAAAAAGTGTTCAAAAAGTTACCGAAATCTCACGGAAAGTAATATTGCCAAATTAGTTGAACTAGGATTTGCAGATGAAAATCAGCTTAATAAACAATTTAAAATTTGCTATTCGTGTCGTTTACAATTCGCCAAAAGAACAGCATTATCAAGCAGTGATGACTTATCAAGTAGTGAAGAGGAAGATGTTTGCATGGAAGAGGAAACAATAGAAGCATCAGCAACTTCAATACAGTCAACAGATTCCAATATGAATATTCCTAGTCAGGAGTCATTGGAAGCAACGTCAGCAACTTCAATAGAATCAACGAACTCCAACTTGAATGTTTCTAGGAGACGTTCACAAAACAGAAGGAGGAGTTTGTTTCCTATTTCATTCAAAAGTTAGAAAAATTGATACCACATGATTTAATTAAAAAGAGCAGTCTACATTTTTGAAATATAAAAAAAAAATAACTTGCAGGAAAGAGAATTTGTAGCTATATGTGATTTTTCAGAAAATTCACTTTTGTACTTCAGGATGAAGTTCAAAGTCATCGCTGGAATGCGCAGCAAGCAACTATTCATCCATTTGCGATTTATTTTAAGGAAAATTGCATGCTCAATCATTTAAGCTTTGTAGTGATTTCCGAATTCTTAACACTTAACACTTAAATTTGAACAAAATTTATTTCATGTCCGATGGAGCTGCATCACAATATAAAAATAGAAAGAACTTTTCTAGTCTTTGCCAATTTAAGAAAAACTATGATATAGATGTTGAATGGCATTTTTTTGCAACATCGCATGGCAAAGGGCCCCGCGATGCATTAGCGGAAACAATAAAACGCATGGCTAGTCTAGCTAAAGAACGTGAACATCCCATCAAAAATGCCAAGGAATTATTTGATTGGGCTCAAAAGCGAAAGGAGGAGCAACTAACACTAATTTTCTTTTCTTATGAAACTACAACAGAGTATGAACATATCAAGGAGACGCTTAATGAACAATATTCGAAAGCAATAACTACTCAGGGAACACAAAAATACCATTCATTTATTCCAGTTTCCGTAGATAAAATAGAAGTTAGGCAATTTCCAAACTGTAATGATAGTAAAAAAAATTGTAAACATTATGAAAAAGTAAGATATCTGTATCAAAATAGGACGCTCCATCATTGTATAAGAACATGAAATAAAATGCTTTCAGAAAAAAAATTCTTTATTTTATCAGCTCGAAAAACATCCGAAAACAACCAAAAGTTGTGAATTTACAGTAAATTTAATTTTAAAATCGCTGTATCTCGAAAACGGTAGCAATTAGCAAAATTTTCTCATATACCTTTTTGTTGCAAATTTTGCGTACTTTCATAAAATCGGGTCGAAAAGCATTCAAAAAGTTCATTTAGACCATACTAAAAAATCAACCTTTTTGTTAAAAATCATAACTTTTTGTCCATGATTTCTCCATCTTGACCCACTGTACAAAAGACTCCATTTTTTGTCTACTTTAAAATATAAAAAAAATCAAAAAAAACGATTTTTGAGGTAATGGATTTTTAAGCTTTTTTTTCGAAATAAAAAACAAATTACAACATTTTTTTTACAGTGTATATTTTTTTCCAGATAATTCCAAAAATAACCTAAAACTTTGCGCAAGACACTAAACCGACCAGACAAATAGTTTCTGAGTTTTAATTTTTTTGAAAATTGTTAAGGATTTTTTTCTAAGGCCCTTCTCAAAAGTAACGCTAGGGTAAAAATGGCGAACCGATGATGCAAATAGGCATTTTTGGGTATAAAGAAAGCATATGCCAAATTTCAGCCAAATCAAAAAATACTAAAGTAAACCGAAATTCGAATTCAAATGGAACCGCTTAATATTGATAAAAATTATTACTATTTGTTTTTTTTAACACATTTTATAATAAAATAAATATTTTGCATTTCAAAAAAATATTCCAAATCCAAATATTCATTTTTTATAGACATACAATTATTTATATGTTTATATGTTTTTTTTAATCCAGATCATTTCAATCAACTTGAATTTTTGACTTTTTTTTAAACAATCCAAGCGGTAACATATTATCTTAATATAATTATTGACTTATTGCAAGTGATTAAAAATTGACTTGTTGCGACATAAGCACAACTTTAAATTGCTTATTTTACATAACAACATATATTTTTCTGTCTATTGCTCTAATAACATAGTTTTCTTAGAATGTTCATATAATTGATCAAATGACTCGTAACTGAATGTATTATCCCGTATACTGGAGGCCAGCAGGCATGGACCGAGTTTATTGGCTTAACATTATGGCGCAGGTAATGTTTTGAAAGACGTAGCGTTATCAAAAGAGAAGAGAAAAGCATTTGTAATGCTAATATGATGCATAAACACATTTCTGTTGCTCATTTAGGGCTATCTTTTCGTGCTTAAGGTTACGATGCATTCGTTCAGTAATTTTAAGTCTCTTAAAGTTGTGCAGATACTTGTCCAAGTGCAACATCTTTCAATAGCTGAAGAGTATGTAACGGATACCAACAGCGTTATGGTGATTAATATCAATCTATTCTATTTCTGGCATCGAAAATTCATTGAAATTGTATCAACCTTCTATTTCCATATTTGTTAGTCAGAGGCATCCTGCTTAGTTCCACTCTCACTCTGCCGATCCAATTCAAACCCGAATCGAACAAACCCGAATCATACATACAAAAGGCACACTGTAGCAAATTTCAAAACCCAAGGCGGCTTTTCACCTTCCATCCGTACGAAATACGCCAACGCCATTACTGACTACTGGCTCCGTGGCATCTCATCCTCTATAGCTACACTGTAAAACATGCGGCCCTTCGAACGAACAAAATTAGTAATAATTTCGGGAAGAACGTGTGTTTTCATGTCATGAAAGTACACTATGACCAAAAGTCATTAAACTGTGCATTGTTTTACGGTAACGCTAGCTGTAGGTTACGTTGTCAATTTTAGTAATGGAAAATGTTATGGATTCATGAAGCATCTATTCTGTAATCATGAGAAAAATAAATAAAAAAGAAATAAGCACTTTTCAAAGATTCAGAAACCTGTAATTTATGATTCCAATTTTGAATGTGGCAATACGGTAATAAAATTATAATACAAATGTCCAGGATCATGAATATAGTTCCTGAAAAGCGGCAAGTTGAGCCATGAAATTATGAAACAAGATCTGGAAGCATGAACACAATTCATGAAAACATATTTATGTGCCATTTGTTTCGATTTGTGTCTTTCCATATTTAAATAATAAATTCATGAACAAGGGTCGTGGTTTCATGACTCGATGCCTTGATTGCATGAAACATAAAGCTTTTGTTCAACTTTTCGTTCATGAATCTGACTACGGATTTTCTTCCGTGCAGAGCAAACCCTCCGATGCGATCCATCATCGCACATCACACAAAGATTGTAGTATGCAAATTTCGGTGCACGGTACTCCAAAGGATACCGAAGGCACCGGATGGTGGTTTCATCGTCATCATCATCATCGCCATCGTCGTCACCATTGCCATTATCGCTCTGTGAAAGCCCTTACCAACGGAATGCAAAGCCTATGGGGAAGAGACTTAGTTGGTGCGATTTTTTCCAGCACAGTCAGCCAATTTAGAGCGAGTGCACAAAACGACCAGATGGATCCCCAAACACTACTGGACTGGCTGGGCGCATCACAACGTGGTAATTAAAAGCGAGTGGTACGATCAGTTCCTCGGCGGAATGAACGTTTTTGCGGAGTTTGGCTTTTTGTGAAGTACTATCGCAAGTAAAACTGTGAATAAAATCGAGTGCCATTAAGGTGCTACAACGTTAAGTTAGTCCTTTCAGGATAAGTTTTTTTTTAAACAGAAGTTTAGCGTTCAGATTTGAGTTATTTCTGTTTAGAGTTATCATAAAAGCTACTGCAAAAGCAAAATATATGTTTAAAAAATGGGATTTCCTAATGTGGAGCCATTCAAAGCTTGTTTAACCCTCTAATATCCAAATTTTTATTTTCAATCTAAATATCATTTTTAGTTATCTAAAATCGTTCTAAACACGTTTTGGATAATGATTTATTTTTATTCACATATCTATGGATTTCGGTTTTTGATTTTTATAATTTTTTTTTTTGAACATCCCTACCCTTTTTCATTTTTTCTTGAAGCCTCTTCCAGTTACTGATTTTTGGCAATAATAAAAATTTAAATTTTTACGCTTATTTTAAAAATATTAAATTTTAAATATTTTTCTGGAAATATTTTTATTTTCCGTGTATTTAACGCAAAAACAGGTTTAAAATTATTTGAATACCACCAAGCTTTTCTTTTGTGATAGGTTGATCGTAGAAAAATATAAAAGGTACGATTTTTTATATCACACGTTAAATGAACCCCGGGTATTTGTAGGTTATATAAGAATACAATTTTTTAAACAATTTTCAAAAATACAAAAAAGTTTCAAAAGTTATAAAAAACTTTTTTTATATGCGTGTTATGAGTCAAGGTTTTAGCCAAAAAGAAAATCATTTTGATTTCCGAGCTACGAAAAAATACACAAAATTTCAAAGTGTACCCCGTCTAAAGGCGGGGTTGGGTATTAGAGGGTTATGTAATGTTATATTTAAAACAGGAGTAAGTTTTTATGTCGATACTTGTGTGACGAACCATTCAAAGTTTGTTTGAAAATTACAAATACGTAACGTTGCCATTATAAACATATGTTATCCTAAGTATGAAACGAGCTCACCTGTTAGCAATCCGTCATCGATTGAACAAAAATATCTTTAGAATTACCCATCGGTCCTCAAAGGGCTATTTTGGAGGAATCGACTTGACAAACTCGGAGGAAGTTGCAGCACATCACGTATAAATGCCACCAGTGGACATTAATTGTATTGCCTTTCGATATTGATTTGCTTTGAATAAGCCGGACCCTATCTAATTATTGTCTCTTTCTCTTGCATTTCAGGATCGCCCGAGTAGAAGGTAGGTGGTTTTCCCGGGAACAATATTGCGCACCGGAGAGTACGATAAATGGGGCTGTAACAAATTGATTTCCAACTCAATCGGTTTACCTTTCTAGAGGAGAATGATGAATAAATTTATGCGGAAAGGGCTTTGAGTGGGCTTGCATTCATTGATGGAAGCCATAATTTGCAATCTCTGTCAATCAATTACCATAACAAAGACAGTTTTATGACTATGATTATTGATACAATGTACTTCAATATGGTTACGCATCGCACGAAGGTCTCTGGTTAATTTGGTGAGCAAGATGTAGAATTGCCTATCCGGAAATGGAATGTTCGATATCCGATGCAGTCTTGGATCTTTTGGCAGGAAAATTAACATAATAGTTGATACACTACATAAGGAAAAGCAATTTTATATTTCAAATCAAAATTTTCAAAACTTTCACATGACAATTTAGGCTTATTTTAGTGAGTATAACCTATTAGTACAAAATCTCTCTCAGCTATACCAGAAATATGTAGTTTCTGGTATCTCTATAAGAAATTTTGTAATTTCTGGAAACATTCGAAAAGATACTCCTGGAAACATATTTAAGAGACATCCTTCAAAAAATCCTATCAATTTACTGCAGAACATTATAGCACAATATATGAGAATATTTTAAGCAAATGCCTGAAAAAAACCTTTGGTGATTATTGGGCCAAATCGAGAAGTACTTTGAAAAATCCCTGACGGTATTTCTTGGGGAAATTTTTGAAGCTTGATACAATTTGAAAGCGTGGTGGGAACCCCTGTAATGGGAAAACCTATAGGGCAGGGGTTACCAACACACTTTTTCAGGGTCGTTCACAATAGTTTTCTCCCGGACAATCTTACCTTTTATACTTGGTGACAAAGCGGACAATACAATAACAAAATGGCGGAAACAAGATTTTCTTTAAACAAAGTAAACTGAAACAATAGTTAGGGTTTAGCAGGCCTTACATTTTATTTAAAAAGAAATTGTTATTTAATATTCGTGCACTAATTTTTCATAATTTTTATTTTCGGAACTTTTACAGATTTATGAGCTCACCGTTGCGGCCGTTTGATGCGATGGTCGACATGCTGGAACCTCGTTGGGGGGGGGTACTCTTCTCCTCGCTGGATCGTCTGCTTCTTTCTTCTACTTGTTCTTGATCTTCTTCTGTTTCAATTCTTCTTGCTTCTGTTCCCACACTTGACAAGGGAATTTTCACTTCACTGACGGTTTGGCCAATGTAACGGAGGCCACAGTTCCGAGTCCGGGGAGTGGTACCAATCGCGCGCGCACTTTACTATGTGGTCTTTATCAAGCGAGCTTGCACCATTTTGAGCAGGACAGTATCAGTCTTTACGTAATACCACTTTCACTATTCCTGTCCGCTCGACCACTATTGTTTCCTGCAGTTAACATTCATTGTCCATTGTCTTTCACCACTTGCTCGCTTGATTTTTTTTTGTTGTACGTTACTGATCAACGTGATTTTAACGCGGTTGAGATTAACGTTTCTAACAGGTGCACATTCCTCAACCGTTCGTGGTGATTTTCACTATTGATCCGCACTAATTTAGCTTTAAGGTATTTTTTAATGTTGTGGTATTTTAGCTGATTTATTTAACACCTTTTTTTCGTGAGTTCTAAATTTTATCCACTGACTCTCACGCGGAACAACTACGGTTAGTTTAATTTGTGAACTAAACCGCGAACCGTCACTGTCTTCACTCCTCCGGACTTTGTTCAATATAAGAGAGCTCACCCTATTTCGAGTGCGCTATTTATAGTTCATGACGATCTTCCATTTCATGGTCAAGGTCTAGACGATCATGATGACGATGACAAACGTGGACACGAAGAAGGACGAACGATGACAGTTGATCGGCAAAAACTTACACTCTAAAAGGGGCTTGGTTGATATCCTATACTAAATTACACACTTACTCCGACAAAACTGGCTGCATGCTTTGCCTTAACAAAATTCAAATTCCCTGCTACTTGTTTCCGCATAATTTAATAATCAAATATATGAATGTAAATAAATATTCTGAATAAATAAATAAATGAATATATTCGTGTAAATAAGCAATCTGAGTAAATGAATAATCTGTGTAAATAAATAATCTGTGTAAATAAATAATCTATGTAAATAATAATGTAAATATATATTCAAAATAATGTAAATAATCTAATTAATGAATGAATAAATAAATAAATAAATAAATAAATAAATAAATAAATAAATAGGTAAATAAATAAATAAATAAATAAATAAATCTAAACTACGATCGGAGTAAGGTAAAAAACAAAAATAAATATTTTTCTGAAAGACATCAACCAAAAGACTACTAAATACGAAATAAACGTCACTCAAACACTAATTGAAGCGGAGACAGACATTTATTTCACATTTAGACATTTAAATTTTTAAGACAGCACAAAACATATATTACATCATATTGTTGCTAAACCTCTAACTTGCCTTCTCACCAAGTATTTTATTGTGACCCGAAATCAACGGTCACAATCTTCCCGGAGTCGGGGTAAAAAAAACAAAGTGTTTTTTTTTTCTCAACCTGGGCTGCCAACCTTCGATGCGACTACTGCTCCATTAGTTCCTGTTACAATTCGTTGAATGATTTTTCATGGAAACCAGAGGAGCTCTTTCCAACTAATTGTAAGAATCTAATGGAGTGAGCCTGTCCATCAGATGCGACTACTGCTCCACCAGTTTCAGTTACAATTCGTTGGATGATTTTTCGTAGTAACCAGAGGAGCTCTTTCCAACGAATTGTAAGAATCTAGTGGAGTGAGCCTGTCCACCTTCTGTTTCGAGCAGTTTCCAGGGAACGGTCAAAGTCGGTGGGATAGTGGATTGCCAAATTTTTCATTGCTAGGATCGTGGAGTTTGCGAATGTTAGATTGTTCATGGTGCGTCAGAATAAACTACATGTATAGGCCATCATTTCAGTTGTTGAGTTCAATTATAGGTTAGAAATTCTCCCCTCAACCGTTTTGTGGTTGATTTTAAATTATCATCTTAGAGACCAAACTATCTGCATCGTCTCTTTCAACTACAACTGTCACAAGATTCGCCTTGGACAACAGAACACTTATTATACTACCACATTCAACCTTTTTCAATCATTCTAACCCATTCATAAACCCCCAAATCATTCACACTCACATTCATTCACTCCATTTTACACGAACATTCTTCTTATCAATGCTAGATCTACGAGCTAAAGTTCATTAATGGTAGGGCGCCCTATAACTAATTTCGTCATATTATCACTCTCCTAGGACAGAGTGACTATGACTTTTAGTTAAAATTAATTGAATAACATCCACTCATTTCGTTATTTCATTGAACTCGCTTGCTTTTGCAAGAGAAAAATTAGAAATCCCGTTGAATGGTGCTATTCTAATTTCCGTGTATCCATTCGGCACTCCGACATGGATGTGGCTGCGTGCTTTAATTTCGCACACCCCTAGTAGGTAGTTGTTTTGGTTTTTTTTATAACTGTCAATGAACTCAACGACTACGATGACGGCACAATATAAACAAGGAACTGATGACGAGACAGTGGTTCTGCTTGGTTTTCAACTATTTCGGGTAAGTATGTTACTAATAATTTTGTTGTTTTCATATAATTTCAGGTGATCTAGGCGGGAATACGATGGACAAATAACAGGCTACCTATTTTGGACGATTTGCTGAGCGACAGACCGGAAAACATATATGCCAATGTCTAATGTTTAAGTGCCGACAATGACGATAGAAAAACCTAAAATAAAGCGACTCAACATGAATGAAGTGATTTTACTAGTGAACCAAAGAAAGACTAATCGTGATGGAACTGTGAATGGCTGACACTGTCTACCCTGGCTTAAGATGTGCAGCTGGCCATACACCGAGGTTTTTTCCACTCATATCCTCCAGCTCATATGACGACGTACCGATTTTCGCTTTGACACGACAAGGAAGGAATTGAGGGCCGTATTTTGCGTTGTAGTTTTCGGCTGCATTGGACAACTTCATGTTTCTTTTGTAGACTAGCTGACCTGCAACAAATGGTTTGGAATACTGTCGATGACGTAGGTTGTAGTGATGAAGAGATTTTTCGTGCGCTTTTTCTAGATTCTTGCTGACAAGCTCATAAATTCGAGAGAACATTATTTTCCTTCGGTCGTTTTGCTCTTCAGCTGTAAGGTTTTCTGCGTGACGTGTAAGTTTGTGATCTGTCCCTGATTCAGAAAGCTCATGCCCGTGAGTTACAAAATACGGCGTGAAACCGGTAGAGGCATGCAAGCTTGTATTGAGAAGCATTTCTATTTCAGCAGTTCGAGTGTCCCAGAGTCTTTGATCCTCCTTGACGTACGTTCGAATGGCAGCACTGATCGTACGGTTGACCCTTTCCACAGGATTGGCCTGGGAATGGTATCTTGAATTGAGCCAATGTGTTATTTGAAACTTGTTCAGCATTTCCTTAAATTCTTTGGACGTAAAACAGCTACCATTATCGGTAATGATCACTTCGGGTGCTGAGTTTCGGAGGAACCATTGCTCTTTCAGGATGGAACAGAGACTCGAACTGCTGATGCTTCGTACTGGTTGAAGTAAAACCCACTTGGAGAAGTAGTCAACTACAACCAGTAGGAATTGGTTTCCTCTGCGACTACGTGGGAGTGGTCCAACGTAGTCGGCTGAAATAATTTGCCATGGACGAGCAGCGATTCTCATATTGCCCATTTCAGGAACTACTGGTCGCGAGGCCGGCTTGACTTCCTTACACGTAGTACATTGCTGAACGTAGTGTCGGATTTCTCCAGCCATTTTCGGCCAGTAGTACCGCTGTCGAATTCGCGAAAGTGTCCTCTCGTAGCCAGGATGAAGGCAGGAATCATGGCATTCATGGAGAATACCGGCAATCTCCGATTTTTGAGGGACAGCTTTCCACTCATAACTCGAGTCCGCTGGGGAATCAGAGGCGGAAATGAACTTGAAAAGACGACCATTTTCCACCCTGAAGTCTACGTACTCATCTGGCTGACTCAATACCTTGCTGACCATAGTGGAATACCAGGAATCTGATGAGTCTACGGCAGCTACCACACTCCTGGATAGAGCGTCGGCGACAACATTATCTTTGCCCTTACGATGGACCACGGTCATATCGAATTGTTGCAAATTTAATGACCATCGACTGCATCTAGATCCTACTTTCCACTTGGTCTTCAAGATATGAGTCAGCGCAGAAGAGTCAGTAACCAGGGTGAAATGGTAACCTTCTATATACCCCCGGAAGGCGTCAATGGCCAGAATAGCAGCCAGCGCTTCCTTCTCTGCAGCGTGATAGTTTTTCTGAGGCGTGGTGAGTTTGTGCGAGAAGTACGCTATCACTCGCTCTCCTTCCTCATGCTGCTGCGTCAAGATACCCGCTACCGCGACGTCACTTGCATCGGTTTGAATTTGAAATTCCCTCGTAAAGTCAGGGCTTCCCAGTATGGGAGAAGAGATTAAAAGCTCTTTGATCCTGTAGAAGGACTCTTCTGCAGAATCATTCCAGTGGATCACCTTGGATTGGGTTTTTAGGAGATCGCTCAACGGAGCAGTCACTCCGCTAAAGTCTGCTATGAATCTCCGGTAATAGTTCACCATTCCTAGGAATCTCCGGAGTTTCGTTATTGTTGTTGGCCGCTCGTATTCTACGATTGGGCGTATTTTATCGGGATTTGTCCGCAGACCGTTTGTGCTCAACAGATATCCTAGGAATGGGACCTCAAAAACTACGAAGCGGGACTTCTCCAGATTGATGCTTAGGTTTGCTTGGCTTAGACGACGCGCAATTTCAGTGAGGAGCTGCACATGATGCTCGAACGTTTCTGTCACCACGACGATGTCGTCGAGGTATACAAAAACGTACGGTTCCAGTACACCATGACCTAAAACAGAATCCATCAGCCGAGCCAGTGTGGCAGGACTGTTTATGAGGCCGAAAGGCATCCTGGTGTACTGGAACAACCCTTTGCCCTGCACACTGAACGCTGTGTACTTCCTCGATTGTGGATCTAGAGGGACTTGCAAGAAAGCCTCTGAAAGGTCGATTGTGGAAAGAAATTTAGCTTTCGGAAGTTGACCTAAGATGCGTCCAGGGTGAGGCAAAGGGTAAGCATCACGCACAGTTCGCTCATTGATTTTGCGCGCGTCTAAGCACAACCTCACCTTATTTGGTTTAATTACTGGAACGCAGTTCAAGGACCAATCCGAGCTACTCCTCTCGATTATCCCCAAGTCCAACAGCCTTTGGAGTTCTATGGCAACCATTTCTTGCGTTTTGGGCGACATACAATACGGAAACTGCCGGACAGGTGGCTGATTCCTCCACTCCTCTTTCAGAATCTTGTGTTCGGCTAAAGGGGTTAGTGTGAGACTACCCTCTCGAGCTGGAAGAAATTTCGTTTTAACCTCCTCAATCAGCCTAATCTGCTCTTCTGTTAAGACGGATTCATTTGACGATTCTTCTAGCGTGGAAACAATTGCCTCTTGCCCATTCGAAAGCATGGTAGGTTGGATATTGAACTTTCGCCAAAAATCCATACCACATAAGCAATCGATGGAGAGGTTTGCCACTACTAGAGTAGGAATTACTCGTACCTTCCCTTGAACAAAGAATGGGAGGTGAGCTTGCCCAAGAATCTTTAATTGGTCCCCGCTAGCAGAACGCAGTGAAATACTTCGTGGAGGTTGATGTAGACGCGTGGAATTCAGTTTTGAGTAGATTTTCGCACTGATTATCGTGTGATTACTCCCACTATCTAGCAGAGCGTGAATGGGAAAGCCATAAATTTTGACTGGTAAATATGGGCGATTGTCATTTTCATAAGGATAGGTAATATGGTACACTTCAGATGAATCTGCGTATAGATTGGATGGAACGAACTCCCAAAAGGGTGGTGGAGTTCGTTGAGAACTAGAAGTAGTTGAGTTTACGCTTGATGGTTTTGCGGACGGCGATTTTCGTTCGCATGTTTCCCGTTTTTTATACAAAAAGGGCAGAAATCAGTGGGAAAACCGTGTAATCCACACGTGCTACAGAATGTTCCACGGGGCTGTCTACACATAACAGTGTGATGCCCAAATCTCCCACAGTTGTAACAGGTGTTGTTAGGGGGAGGAGTGTGATTATTAACCACCTCTTCTAGGGTAAGCGCTGGACGAGATTGACTGCCAGATGGTCCTGCTGCAGACGAATTGTACAACGGATCATTCGACGAAGTCCGTGCCTGCGCATTTGAAGGCTCTGAACGAGAATCTGAACGTTGATTGTTAGGAGGGATTTGTTTGTTGTTCGCATTTTGTGGGGGATTTGGTGAAGTTCGGATATTTCGATTTGGATGGTACTGCGGAGACGACCCTACGCTAGCTGTTTGACTAGATTCATGAGCATCAGACTGGCCACTGGGATTTTTCTGTTTTTTCTTCGCCGTTGGTTCTTTGCTACTAATCGCTTGGACCGTTTTATCCGTTCCAAAGACCTTGTTGTAGGCGGAAAAATTCAAAGCGTCGAGTTTTTGGCCAGCCGCTACTAGTGTTTCCAAATCAGCTATCGGGAGGAAAGTCATTTGGCGCTTGTAATCAAGACGCATGTTTTGTTGGAGAATTTGCATTTTCTCCAGATCTGGGATCTGGGTACTCATGGTACGAAACAACTTCTCCATCTCGAAGAAGAACTCGTGAAACGACTCATACTTTTGTTGACGCCTCTGGTAGATTTTCATTTTTATCAGGGCGTCTAAATCGGGGTGCATGTACGTTCTACGGAGTTCGAAGACAAGGTGCTGCCAATTCATTAACCTGCCAGTCGAACGTTGTGACATGTACCACTTCAACGCCGATCCAGAGAACAAATGCACCGCCGACTCAAATAACTCTCTATCCGAAACATGCTCCGCTTGAGATAATGCCTGAACATGCTCCAGGAACTCATTCAGTTTCAGACCTTGATCATCTCCGCTGTACTTTGCGATATTCCACTTGGAAACAGGCAGAGTATGGCGAGTTTGATAAGGCGCTGCATATTGATTATAAGGGTAAGGATTTGCAAAGGATTGATAAGGCATTTGATTGGGAACAGATTGTTGGATGGGTGGTGTTGGTACGGTTGGATGTTGAGAGAATGGATCTACTACTGGTCTGCTAAAATGTGGATTATTAGAAGTAATAGGGAAAGTCGTATTCAAATTAGGGTTACTATGAATGCTACTGAATCGGTTTTCTAAGGAACCTGTTCCCTGGGATTGTTTGAATGGATTTTGGGATGGGAGAGGATTTTGAGGTTGGGAGTGGGACCAAGGAAAGGTATTGAAGTTATGGTTCGGATTAAAGTAATTTAGTCGGGGTGGTTCCTGGGGCGGAACAATTTCATCAGAAGTTTGAGTGCCCACATCTTTTCCTTTCCTGCGTTGCAACTCAAATTCTAAATCCATTATTCTGTTTTGCAGAGAATGAATCCAATCGAGGTCGTCCTGACTTAAAACAGTCATTCTAGGCGGCGGTGTGACATCCAACTCTACCCGTTCATGATTGACATTTGCTTGGCTTGTTCCTGGCTCATTATTTTCTGGGTTTGCAGTCAAGGATTCATTTAGGGGTGACTTGTTCAGCTCTGGTTCCAAAATACCTACTATATCTACCAACACGTTTTGCAAATTGCTATGGAGATTAGGTGAATCTTTGGCCGAAGTTAAGATCACTATAATACGAGCTCCTAAATGTAGTAGACGAGCACTGTAAAGTTTCCTTTCATCCTCGCTATTTATTAAATCCCACTTAGCCTTGAATTCGGAAAGTTTTTGCAAAGATGTTTGAATTTCGTGTTTTACATCGCCTTTCAAAATACCCTTCAAACTATTAGCAGAACACTGTTTCTCGTTTTTAAGACTATCGCGTAGCCATTTTCTTTTCTGGGATAAACTCAAATTCGCATCTATCACTATCGATCGCGATTCCAGCTCCCAATCTAACTCATCGACTTCGAGAAAATCTACTCTCATGCCATAATACCATTTGATAATGAGCTCACTAGCTTGATCGAATGTTGGACGAGCTAAAGCCATTTTAGCTTTTTATTTAAATAAGAAAAGGAATTTTGCAATAAATATTTACAAAATATGTAAATAAATCTCAGATAAATAAGTAAATAAATATTGTAAATAAATCTATCTAATAAATAAACACATTAAGAGACAATACAAGTAAATAAATCTCTTAATAAGTAAATAAATATTGTAAATAAATCTATCTAATAAACAAATACATTAAGAGACAATACAAATAAATAAATCTCCTAATAAATGAATTATGAATATGCCAAATAGCACACTGTAATAAATAAATAATTAAACACTACAATAAATAAATAAATAAATTACATCTGAATAAATATATCACAGGAAACATAAAAGAAAATAAATAAATAAAGCTATCACAGTTTCCTTGAATAATTTAATTCGAAAAAAAATAAATCTTTCACAATTGTTCACAAGAAATAAGAAAAATAAGCATCCATTGCTAATTGAATACATGCAACATCGAACATTTGAAATTGACGAAGTTTCAGTGTGAGCTCGAAAATAATAAAGTGGTTCGAATTTCAGATTTGTAATTCAATTCAACATCTGAAATGAATGGCATTTATGTAGTGGGTTATCATCACTCGCAACAATCCGCAATTTGCTTTTTCCACAATTTTCACAATAATTAATAAGGGTCCACTATTTCCACTCAACGACCTCGCGATTATTGAAATTAATTTAATTAATTGAAATTCTCCGGGAGACCGATTAAAAAAGGGTTTTACTTCAGGCCGTGAAGTAAAACACTTTTTTTTTATTATTAAAACTTTTACGTTGGGCGCCAATTGATACAATTTGAAAGCGTGGTGGGAACCCCTGTAATGGGGAAACCTATAGGGCAGGGGTTACCAACACACTTTTTCAGGGTCGTTCACAATAGTTTTCTCCCGGACAATCTTACCTTTTATACTTGGTGACAAAGCGGACAATACAATAACAAAATGGCGGAAACAAGATTTTCTTTAAACAAAGTAAACTGAAACAATAGTTAGGGTTTAGCAGGCCTTACATTTTATTTAAAAAGAAATTGTTATTTAATATTCGTGCACTAATTTTTCATAATCTTTATTTTCGGAACTTTTACAGATTTATGAGCTCACCGTTGCGGCCGTTTGATGCGATGGTCGACATGCTGGAACCTCGTTGGGGGGGGGTACTCTTCTCCTCGCTGGATCGTCTGCTTCTTTCTTCTACTTATTCTTGATCTTCTTCTGTTTCAATTCTTCTTGCTTCTGTTCCCACACTTGACAAGGGAATTTTCACTTCACTGACGGTTTGGCCAATGTAACGGAGGCCACAGTTCCGAGTCCGGGGAGTGGTACCAATCGCGCGCGCACTTTACTATGTGGTCTTTATCAAGCGAGCTTGCACCATTTTGAGCAGGACAGTATCAGTCTTTACGTAATACCACTTTCACTATTCCTGTCCGCTCGACCACTATTGTTTCCTGCAGTTAACATTCATTGTCCATTGTCTTTCACCACTTGCTCGCTTGATTTTTTTTTGTTGTACGTTACTGATCAACGTGATTTTAACGCGGTTGAGATTAACGTTTCTAACAGGTGCACATTCCTCAACCGTTCGTGGTGATTTTCACTATTGATCCGCACTAATTTAGCTTTAAGGTATTTTTTAATGTTGTGGTATTTTAGCTGATTTATTTAACACCTTTTTTTCGTGAGTTCTAAATTTTATCCACTGACTCTCACGCGGAACAACTACGGTTAGTTTAATTTGTGAACTAAACCGCGAACCGTCACTGTCTTCACTCCTCCGGACTTTGTTCAATATAAGAGAGCTCACCCTATTTCGAGTGCGCTATTTATAGTTCATGACGATCTTCCATTTCATGGTCAAGGTCTAGACGATCATGATGACGATGACAAACGTGGACACGAAGAAGGACGAACGATGACAGTTGATCGGCAAAAACTTACACTCTAAAAGGGGCTTGGTTGATATCCTATACTAAATTACACACTTACTCCGACAAAACTGGCTGCATGCTTTGCCTTAACAAAATTCAAATTCCCTGCTACTTGTTTCCGCATAATTTAATAATCAAATATATGAATGTAAATAAATATTCTGAATAAATAAATAAATGAATATATTCGTGTAAATAAGCAATCTGAGTAAATGAATAATCTGTGTAAATAAATAATCTGTGTAAATAAATAATCTATGTAAATAATAATGTAAATATATATTCAAAATAATGTAAATAATCTAATTAATGAATGAATAAATAAATAAATAAATAAATAAATAAATAAATAAATAAATAGGTAAATAAATAAATAAATAAATAAATAAATCTAAACTACGATCGGAGTAAGGTAAAAAACAAAAATAAATATTTTTCTGAAAGACATCAACCAAAAGACTACTAAATACGAAATAAACGTCACTCAAACACTAATTGAAGCGGAGACAGACATTTATTTCACATTTAGACATTTAAATTTTTAAGACAGCACAAAACATATATTACATCATATTGTTGCTAAACCTCTAACTTGCCTTCTCACCAAGTATTTTATTGTGACCCGAAATCAACGGTCACAAGCTGTCTTAAACGAATTTCCTGGTCGACACGTTGAATGATTCCTAAAGTAATACGTCAAAAATTACCCTCCATTAGAATTTTACATTCCTTCCCTTCAGGTGAAACATATCGAAAACCAAACATGGCTGTCACAATGCCCAAATATTCATAAATAATGGATGAACGAAGTTGATCTTCTTATGTCAAACTTTCTACTATAGTGCACAAGGCTAATTTAATTTCGTTTCACGAGATTTGTGTATTCAAAATTCTTAAATTCCAAGCTGTTTCACCGACTAGTCTGCACACGCAGCACCGGCAGCACTGACAGACATTATAACCTTGTAGTTAATCGTCAATTCACCGTCCTTACACATCATCTAGTCCTGTACCACGTGCAAAGGCAGACATCAAACTCATCATCATTGCCGTCGTCTTCCCTGTCATCGATCGTGTCGTTTCCGCTATTTTTATCCAAACCATCCCTCACCGCGTGTCTTTACGACCGTCTGTGTCCAAACTGACTAATAGAGTAAAGTGGGGCAAAAGTTGCAATTTAAGATATCTAGCTCAATCCCATATAAATAGTATGAATATAATCCTTTTCGAATTCTTTTAAAATTAGACCCTTACACTTTAAAAATTATGGAAGTCGATTTAAAAATGTAAATATTATGGCTAATTTTCATGATAAATGATAAATTTTAATATTCAATAAAATTTACATCGCATAGAACAAAATAGAAATAAAAAACAATTCGATTTTTATATTAGGACTAGTGGCCCCGGCAAACTTTGTCTTGCCATCAAGTAGGCTGCTGAAAAACGCCATGATACGTCCCGTGCAAAATGACACTCCCGTCCACTCCCTTTTTCCCGACATTCCCGTTCAATATCCTTTGCATTTTATATACACAAACACGTCGGAACACTTCAAGAACAAAACTGTGGAAGAATTTTCATTATCCGATTCCCCGTTCTCAAGCCATTTCGTGACATACAAACCAGGTCCGTCGCACTCGGGCTCAGATTGGGTACCACTTCTAGTACTGCATTTGGTCCCTCGGTAGTGTAAAAGGTACCCAAGTTTGACACATCGCAGTACACTTTTCACGGCATTCTAGATTACCTTATGAGCCATACAATTTTGGGCATTTGCAAGGGACATGAAGGTCTTTAATTTGTCTTTGTACAAACACCATTCAATTTTTATTTATATAGATGAACTTAGGCCTTGCATAAATGAATGAAAACCGTTTTTGACCCAAAGTGCAGAAAAAGTTCGAATCAGTGGGGCAAAAGCTTGAACTATTTGTTATCTAACGGAATAAAATGACAATTACCTCAAAACCAATCTGCCCAACAAATGAATAAAAGTTAAAAGTGCTGCAATATCGGTAACTATTGACGCATTTCCTTAGTTTTATTTCCTGTGATGAATGCATAGTTTTTTTTGCAACATTGGAATATATGGAATTGTCCACCATTGCAATTATTGCGGTAGGTCATTTTGTAAGATTAGATAAAAATGACCCAAATTTTCTTTTTCGTCAACATTCACCCTACTAGTTGGAATAAATCTGCCTCCAATTCAAATGTTTCATAGAACATAATTAGACAATGATACCAGCATTGGTCTTGGATAACTGTACAGTTCTCTGTCGGACCTCCATGGAACTGGTCCAAAATAGGATAAATTTATTGTTCTTATAAACTGTAAAATTTCAGAATCAAACTTCTTCAGTCTTAAAAACCAAAGCAGACCTGATCGAGCAAATCATTTGAAGGGTACTGGCCACCCAGAAACAGAAAAACCAATTGACAATATTCCTTGAATTCAAGGCCTTCCATTAACCACGTGGTCATCTATGGGGGAGGGTTTGGGGGGGTACTTCTGGCAAATGACCACGATCCATACAAATTTTAATGTAGTTTCACGGACAAAAGACCACAATATGAAGGGAGAGGGTTTATGGACAGCCCCTTCGGAATCACTTCAATTTGTAAAAAAACACCTTTGAAGGGCTATTCTTATAGCACCGGCTATTCTTATAGCAGGAGCAAGCTAACCGGGCTGTCAAAAAATATCGTCGGCAACGATATTTGGGACCAATAGGAGTACAGGTCTGGCTCATGGTATGTAAAGATCAGATGTGATGACGACAAGCATGTCAAAAAAATTGTTCGCAGCTAGCCAAACATGACGTCATCTTCGGCTAATTCGTGAATTTTCGGCTTGTCGAAGTTGGCATTGCACAACTACCACTTTACAATTGACGTTATCATAAATACCAATCTGATGCTTCGACCACACCTCTAAATACCCCACATCGATTTGTGTCTCTCCGGTGGCAGGATATTCTTTGTCATGTGTATGTAGTTGTGAGATCTCTGTGCATTACCATGGTAATTGCAATAAAAAGCAGAGGTGAAAGATTTGCTTTTGTTGGTGGAAAAATGAAATCCATCCAAGTAGGGTGCTCTTGAAGGATGTTTCAAGTAGTGATTTTGATTTTTTTTTTTGGGAATCAGGCTTATTCCAGAAGCAAATTTCTAGGCAAATTTTGAATACTTCTATTTAATTTTTGAATATATGTATCACCCGTACTGGAAAATTAGGTTGTTGAAGGATTTCATGAATAAACAGTGAATTGCTTGGATGAATGCTGTAAATTGTTTGACAATATGTAGATGATGTGGAATGTTTTGAAATTAGCTGCGGGGTTATCAATTGTGCCAACCCTTTGGCTTTTGTTCGATCGTCTCGATCTCTGGTAATGCTTTAAAAAAAAAGTGAGAGATTTAAGTACCTCCAGGAGGAAAGTTAAGTTCCTCCGAGTTTCTGTAAGTATTCGTTCAGAAGTAATCTTAAAAATTCCTTAAGGAGTTATCTTAGGAATTCCTCCTGAAATTTCTCGTGAAATTCCTCCAGCAATTTATAAGGAATTCCTCCAGAGATTATTGAAGGATTTTTCCAGTAATTTTTAAAGTAAAACTTCCAAGGATTTCTTTTCATTTCAGGAATTCTTTCAGGAATTCATCCAGGAATTTCTTCAAGAATTCCTCCAAAAGTTCCTTCAAGAATTTCTCCAGTAGTTCCTTCAAGAATTCGTCCAGGAGAGCCCGCAGAAATTCCTCCAAACATTTCCTAAGAGTTCCTTCAGGAATTCCTCCAGGAGTTCTGTAAAGAATTCTTCCAAGGATTCGTCCAGGAATTTTTCCTGGGATTTCTTCAGAATTTTCTCCAGCAATTACTCCAGGAGTTCCTTTATGGATTCCTCCAGGAGATCCTTATGGGATTTCTCGTGGAATTCCTTCAGGAATTATTTCAGGCGTTCCTTCAAAAATACCTCTAGAGATTAATTCCATTGATTCGTCTTAGCATTCTTTCAGAAGTTTCTTCAGGGATTCTTTCAGAAGCCCCTCAGGGACTTCACCAGGGATTCCTCCAGGGATTACTCCAGGAGTTCCTCCTCCAGAGATTTTATCGGGGGCTCCTTTATAGATTTCTCCAAGGAATTTCGCTAGAGATGCTTAAGCAGTTCTTCCAGGAGTTCCTCTGGGATGCCTTCATAAGTTCATCCAGAGATTTTATCAGGGGCTTCTTTATGGATTTCTCCTGGAGTTCTTTCATGGATTCCTTCAGGAGTTCTTCCAGGAGCTCCTTCAGGGATTCCTTCAGAAGTTCCTTTAGGAATTTCGCCTGGAGTTCCTTCAGAAATATCACTAGGAGTTCTTTCAAGGATTTGCCTTAGAATTCTTCCAGCAATTTCTTCAGAGATTGCTCCAGGAGCTCCGTCTGGGATTTCACCAGAATTTCCTCCTGGGATTGCTCCACGAGTTCCTCCAGGGATTTTCTCAAGAGTTTCTCCAGGGATTCCTCCAAGAGTTCCTTAAAGGATTACTCCAGGAGTTCCGTTAAAGATTCCTAAGCAGTTCTTCCAAGAGTTCTTCCTGGTATCTCTTAAAAGTTTCTCCAGGAATTATCTCAAGAGTTCCTTCATGGATTACTTCAGGACTTCTTTTATGGATTCCTCCAGAAGTTCCTTCAGAGATTTCTCGTGGGGTTTCTTCAGGAATTATTCCAATCGTTCATTAAAAAACACCTCCAAGAGTTCTTTCATTGATTTGTCTTAGCATTCTTCCAGAAGTTTCTTCAGGTATTCTCCTTCAGGAACTTCACCAGCATTTCCTCCAGGGGTGCCTCCAGGTATTCCTCCAGGAATTGCTTCAAATATACCTCCAGAAGCTCCTTCTTCACCAAGGAGTTCCTCTAGTAGTTTCTCCAGGAGTTCCACTGGAGATACTTAAGCATTACTTCCAGGAGTTTCTTCTGGGATGCCTTCAAGAATTCCACCAGGGATTTTCTCAGGCGTTCCTTTATGGATTTCTCCAGCGTTCCTTTAAGGATTCTTTCAGGAATTCTTCCAAAAACCTTTTCAGGGATTCCTTCAGAAGTTTCTTTAGGAATATCTCCAGGAGTTCCTTCAGAAATACCTCCAGGAATTCCTTCAGAGATTTCATCAGGAGCTCCTTCAGGGACTTCACCAGGATTTCCTCCTGGGATTCCTCCATGAGTTCCTCCAGAGATTCCTCCACGGATTTTCTCAGGAGTTCCTTCAGGCATTCCCCCAAGAGTTCCTCAAAGGATTACTCCAGAAGTTCCGTTAAAGATTCCTATGCAATTCTCTCAGGAGTTCATCCTGGTATCTCTTAAAAGATTCCTTCGCGAGTTCCTCCAGGGTTTTTTTTTCTCATGGGTTTCTTCATGGATTACTTCATAAGTTTCTTTATGAATTCCCCCAGGTGTTCCTTCAGGGATTTCTAGTGAAGTTTCTTCAGGAATTATTCCAGGCCTTTCTTCAAAAATATCTTCAAGAGTTTTTTCATTGATTCGTCTCAGCATTCTTCCAAAAGTTCCTCCAGAAGATCCTTCATTGACTTCACCGGGATGTCTTTCAGGGTTTCCTCCACGAGTTCCTTCAGAAATTACTCCAGGAGTTTCTCCAGGGATTATTCCAGGAGTTTCTCCTGATATTCACCCACAAATTTCTCCAAATATTCCTCCAAGGATATCTCTAGGAAATCCTCTAGGGAATTTATCCGGAGTACTTCCAGGGATTCTCCAAAGAGTTCCTCCAGAAAATCCTCCAGGAATTTTTCCAGGGATTCCTCCAAGAGTTTTTCGAAGGAATTCCGCTGAAGATTCCTTAAGAGTACTTCTAGGAGTTCCTGCTGGTATACCTTAAGGGATTCCTTCACGTGTTCCTCGAGGGATTTTCTCAGGAGTTCATTTATGGATTACTTCGAGAGTTCCTTCATGAATTGCTCCAAGAGTTCCTTCAGGGATTTCTCGTGGAGTTTCTTCAGGAATTATTCCAGGCGTTCCTTCAAAATACCTCCAGGAGTTTTTTTTTCCAGGAGTCCTCTAGAAGTTTCTCCAGATATTCCTCCAGGAGTTCCGCTAGGGATTATTGAGCAGTTCTTCCAGAAGTTCCTTCTGGGATGCCTTCATGAGTTTCTCCAAGGATTTTCTCAGGAGTTCCTTTATGGATTTCTCCAGGAGTTGCTTCATGGATTCCTTCAGGAGTTCTTCCAGCAGCTCCTTCAGGGATTCCTTCAGAAGTTTCTTTAGGAATTACTCCAGGAGTTCTTTCAGAAATATCTCCTGGAGTTCCTTCAAGGATTCGTCTTATAATTCTTCCAGCAATTCCATCAGACATTTCTTCTACAGTTTCTTCAGGGACTTCACCAAGATTTTCTCCTTGGATTCCTCCCTAAGTTCCTCCAGTGATTCATCCAAGGATTTTCTCAAGAGATTCTCTAGGGATTCCTCCAAGGTTTCCTCAAAGGATTACTCCAGGAATTTCGTTAAAGATTCCTAAGGAGTTCTTCCAGGAGTTCCTCCTGGTTACTCTTAAAGGATTCCTTCACGAGTTCCTTCAGGGATTTTCTCAGGAATTCCTTTATGGATTACTTTGTGAGTTGCTTTACGAATCATCGTGGAGTTTCTTCAGGAATTATTCCAGGCGTTCCTTCAAAAATGCCACTAGGAGTTTTTTCAGGAATTAATCTTAGCATTCTTCCAGAAGTTTCTTCAGAGATTCTTCCAGAAGCTCCTTCACCAGGATGTCCTTCAGGGATTCTTCCAGGATTTTCTCCAGGGTTTACTCCTGTTTTTTATTTTGTATTCATTCAGGAATTTCTCCAAATATTCCTCCAAGGATGCCTCCAGGAGTTCCTCTAGGATTTTTTTAGGAGTACTTTCCCCAAAAAGTTCCTCCAGGAGTTTCTCCAGGGGTTCCTCCAAAAGTTCTTCGAAGGATTCCTTCAGGAGTTTTGCTAAAGATTCCTTAAGAGTTCATCCAGGAGTTCCTCTTGGTATCCCATAAGGCATTTTTTCACGAGTTCCTCCAGTGATTTTCTCAGGAGCTGCTTATAGATTTCTCCAGGTGTTCCTTTATGGATTCCTCCAGGAGTTATTTCCGGAGTTCCTTCAGGAATTCCACCAGAACTTCCTTCAGGGATGGCTCCAGGTGTTCCTCCAAGCGGTTCTCCGAGAAATTCTCCAGATATTTCTCTTGGAATTTCTCTAAGGTATCCTGGAGGATTACTTAATGGAATCCTTGGTAAAAATCATGAAAGACACCCTAACGCAAACTTTTGCATTCTCCGAGGTTAATCTGGAGAAATTTCAGGATGAATCCCTGAAGGAATTGTTCTAGGAATCCCTGTAGGAATGAGTGGAAAAACCCAAAACGAATTACTGAAAAACATTAAAAGGAATTGCTATAGGATCTTCTGAAGGAATCCTTGGAAAAAATTATGAAGGAATCCCTGGAAAGGATTCGGAAAAATACACCTGGACAAACTACTAGAAAAATATCTAGAGCAATTATTGGAAGAATTTCCGTATGAATCCAGTTTGGAGGGATTCCTTGATCCTGGAATGTCTTGGAAGAATCCCTGGAAGAAATCTAGGAGAAATCCCTGGAGAAGGAAATCCTAAAAGTACATGCTACAGGGTTTTGTGTAGGAATTTCTGGAGGAGGAAATCTCTGGAGAATATCCTGAAGGTATCTTTGAAGGAATTTCAATAAGCTTACCTTGGGAAATTACTTAAGTTCTGCGAAAATCCCTGGAATAATTCCTGGAGAATTTTAAGGAGGTACCTCTAGAAACAATCCTTGAAGGAATTCTCTTAGAAATCATTGAATGAATTCCCGTGGTAATCATTGAAGAAATTCTCGTTAAAATTCCTGGAGGAATCCCGGAGGAATACACCAAAAGTTTTCAGAAAATATCCCTGTATGAATTCCTCGATGGACTCCTAGAAGAATACTCAAAGAATTTCCCATTAGAAAATTCTGAACAAATATCTGTAGAAATCAGTTTGGAAATCTCTGAATTGAGTCCCATTATAAATGCTTGAAAGAGTTCTTAAGAAAATATTTAAACTTTCAGAATTGTCTTTGTTTCGAAAAAAAATGTTCAATTTCTTCCAAAATAATCAAATATTTTGACCATGAATTCCTCTTAGTACACATCTACAATTATTCTAAGGATTTAACATGATATTGTGGAAGTATTACGCCAAGTATAATATTTAAATTGCATCCTAGATTACCCAGAATACCACAAGAAATTTCTTCGCGAATGATTTTAAGAATTAGTCGATCATTTTCACCTGATATTTCTCAAGGCATGCATCATAAATATTATGATGATAATATAGTAACAGTAATAATAGTATGAGAGTTTCAATATGCTATTCCATACATACGATGGGCGGAAATATTCTTTCAGTAGGTCATACAAAAAAATAAAGATAATAATAATATATGCCTAAACTCATGTACCTCAAGCATAATTACAAAAGGCCTAAAAACGCCCTTACATTAAAAATAAAATCAGATTGTTTTATGTTCTTTCACACAATAAAAGTTCGACCGAAAATAACAACTTCCACGCCAAAACCAAAAACTAGTCATAACTTTTCCAAACCTCAATCAATTTCTAAAATATTTGGAGTAAATTCCTCTTACTTGGACAGCATTCAAACTACCATGATATTCAAAACGTTTGTCTTGAATTGAGCTAATGTTATCAAAAAGAAAGTTTTGCCCTACTCGATCTTTTGTCCCACTTTACTCCAACGAATGGTTATAATTAAAAATGGGTAAATATTCTGACACAAAGTTTGTTTGGTAAAATTGTAGCCAAACATTTGAAGTTCATTTCTTTACAACTGTATACATTTATCAGAAAATTTTGATCACTTCACTAAGATCGAACTTTTGCCCCACCTTACCCTAGGAGGAAGGCTAATCATTGCGTGCTAGCTCGCTGAAACCTGGCAGACCTTCCTGCACTTTAATCCAACCGCCAGCATTCGGGTTGGTTTCAGCTTAGCCTAAGCGGTCGCCCGATTTACGTCATATCCATTTCGTGGCGATTGGCAACCTGCATAAAGTAGGTTAGCGTCCGCCGTCGACTGGAGCGTCAACAATTTCGGTCCCGGAGAAGGTGTGGGTGGATTCCCCGGTATTAATCGGTTGTTTGTGCTGGTCTGGCATCGATTAGTGCGGGGATCTAATTTGGAGCGTTATAATAATGATGATAATGACAACGCAGTTTCGAGGGGCGCTCGGCTGGGCTGAGGGTGCGATTAGGGAAAGAAACGAACGTAGGGATACATAATGTGATGGATGAGCGATTAATGTTGTACGTGTTTGGAATACTGTTTCTCTGTTGATTTATTGAGCTGGTAAATAGCCTGGAGTTGGTTGCAGTAGGACAATGTTTCTCAATTTTTTTGGGAATATCGCCCCTGGAAAACTTCAAAATCTGAATCTCCTGGTATTTTAATCACCATCTTTTATTTTCGGCGTTACGTCCCAACAAGGACAAATTTATCATGTAAGAGCGTTTCCACTGAGAGCTTTCTTTGCCTACTGACCATTTTTGCATGTGCATATCTTGTTGCAGGTGCGAATATACTCTATGCCCTGTGAATTTGAGAAACTTTTCAACCCGAAAAGAACCGATGGGATTCGAACCCAAGATCCAAAGCTTGCTCTTGCTGAATATCTGCGCGTTTATCGCCACGGCTAACTGGGCCCCTCAGCACATATTCGCGATATCTGCTCAAAAGATCAAGGAAAAATATGTTTTTAATTTAAATGTATTAAAAAGTAATAAGTTATTCAGCACGACCAAGCTGAGGGTCGTGGGTTCGAATCCCACCGGTCGAGGATCTTTTCGGGTTGGAAATTTTCTCGACTTCCCAGGGCATAGAGTATCTTCGTACCTGCCACACGATATACACATGCAAAAATGGTCATTGGCATAGTAAGCTCTCAGTTAATAACTGTGGAAGTGCTCATAAGAACACTAAGCTGAGAAGCAGGCTCTGTCCCAGTGGGGACGTAACGCCAGAAAGAAGAAGAAAAAGTAATAATTTGTCTTTGCTTCTTGACTGTGTCTTTGAATTCTTCAATTTCTAAGAAAAGGCCCAAGGGAGTGATTTCTTCCGCTTTGGAAATCACTGCACTAGAAGGTTGGAGTGAGACAGGGAAATAACGCAGTTCAAATTAACTTTAATACAGGAATCGAACGTTGGCTGGTTCTCCGCACAAATTTTGAACATCCTTCATCAAGAACGGCTAACGACTTTCCTAGTACATCTCGAAGAAAACTTAAATACAAACTCTTTTATCAATGTGTCAATCTTTGTAACCATCAGAAACCCTATTCGCTACACAGAATTCACACTGAAATCCTTCAGTAACTTCACAATAGCTGATTCCAGGTAAAACACTAACCGCTCGTCCGGGGCAAACTGCCATAGATTTCAGCGGCCCTTTCGGGATGCCTATCGGATCGGACGGATTTCGCCCGTCGTCGAACATATCGTCATCAATTTTCGTTATTTTTCAATCTAGAAAAACGTGCTATCGCAAACGAATTGGGTTTTATGCAAACAAGAAAGGCGCGCGCGTCGTCGTCGTCCGGCAAACAGCCCTCTCACTACAGTATGACCCGTAGAAAAATGCGAAAATCGTCGTATCATGTTAATGGTAGTTTTTTTTATGAAAAATGAAACCGTATCATACCTACACTCTGTCTTTCATTTTGGACATAATTCATATGAGATAGGTGAGATTTTTCACATGCATCGTCTCGAACATAACCCCATGTAAAATTATAGAAGGAATTAATATCTGAAGCATTGGAGACATTTACGTTCGTACCATTGTCGCATTTTTAAGGGCCATACTGTACTGCAAGCTAGAAATTCGTGGATGCTGCGACAGGTCCAGGGTCGAGATTCTCCAGAATAGCAAAACAGTTCGCTGCTGCTGCCCTAGGACGGGACATGAAACATGTCGGAATGAATCCTTTGCACTTTTCGTTTTTCTCTCACGTTTGGATTGAATCGGACGTGAGACGATAACAACGACAAAACTAGCTCGAGAAAAGGACAGATGAAGTGTTGCGCTCTGTGGGAGTGACTATGTTTTTAGCAATCGAATCGACTGTAGTAATTTATCCTGCAGTGTTTGCTGGGATTTTGTCAAGGGATCACGTTTTTTGTTGTGTCCCACTACTTTGGAAATAAGAAATTGAATGGGTGACTATTAATGGTCGTTTTTTCTGTTAAAGACGGTTAGAGCCATTATAGAGTTTTATACAACTTTAAACGATTTTTCAACCTCCCATTAGTATAGCTTCTTCTTCCTTTTCTAGGCATTACACCCCCACTGGAACAAAGCCTGCTTCTCAGGTGTTCAATTAGCACTTTCACTGTTATTAACTGAGAGCTATCATTGCCAATTTGCCATGTTCGCATTCGTATATCGTTTTGCAAGTACGATCATACTCTATGCCCAGGGAAGTCAAGGAAATTTCCATTACGAAAAGATCCTGAACTGAGCGGGAATCGAACCCAGACACCTTCTGCATTGCTTTGCTTTGTAGCCGTGGACTCTAACCACTCGGCTAAGGAAGGCCCCTTTGAGTATGGCTCTAAACATCAACCTCCAGATAATAGCCAAGTATGTTACAAACAAACTTTTGTATGTGGAGAAACTCCGATAAATATTATGTAGAGCTTGTCCTCTTGAGATTTTCAGAAGATAAATTTTGGAAGCATTAGAAGAAAAATTTTGATATTCAGCTTTTTTTTGCAGTCTACCACAGATGACACGCTTCTTTTCTTTTTTTGGCACTACGTCCCCACTGAGATGAAGCCTGCGTCTCAGCTCAGTGTTCATTTCCACAGTTCTCAACTGAGAGCTTTCAATGACAAAGTATTAACGTTCTTATTGTTTTATCGTGTGGCTCGCATCATGATACTCTATGCTCCGGAAAGTCAAGGAAATATTTCAGCATGACTTTGATTGTAGCCACAGACTTAATCATCCTTAGCCACCGCATGTTTCCTTCATAGACGAAGAGGTCTTTCGACATCCCTGAGCTAATCAGTAATAGGAATCATATGTGAAAATATTGTATAATATTGGTCTCATAATGTTGCTTTGTGGAACATCAGCGCTTACATGAAATCCTCAAGATTTAGAGCTCAGTTGAATAACCTCAACTGTGCGATTTGAGTGGTAACTCCAAATGATTTTAAAAATGCCAAACACTATTGAGTGCTTTTCCTATATCTTTAAGAACAAGACCTGTTGTATTACCATAGGATTCGTCAGAACGAAGCAAGTTTGTAACTCGTAAAAGTTGATAAGTGGTCGAACAGCCATGATGGAATTCGAGCTGTTCAAGGCCAAAAATGGACCAATGCACGAGTTCATCATTTGATGTTTGCGGTGCCGTGTTATTTATGTGGACATGGTAACAAATGAATATACCACCGCTCAAAAGTCAAACTAGTGAACTCGTGTATTGATCCATTGACGTGTACTATTATTCCGATCAAATGAACTTTAAAATACGCTTTCCACAAATGTTCCCATTTTTTGTACAGCATGGGGGATAGTACACAAATTATGTCAGGCTAAATTTCAACTTTTTTGACCCCCTTCCTTTGTCACACATTTTGTATTAATCTTCCTTTGTCACACATTTTGTATTAATCTTGCACCGACCCCTTTCCTCGCCTCCATGGAGCGTGACATAATTTGTGCATAACCCCTGGAAGGTAAGCAATAATTCTTCAATGTATTATCCAATAAGCATAAGCTACTTTCTGGAAGCTTCTTGATGAGTAAATCAAAAAATCAAATACAAATACAAATATATTTGAATATTTGTAATAGTTATTCTCCTTTCTTCTAAATTCGCCCACAGACATAACTGTAATCTTTATCTTTATTGAGAATGTTTTTGTAGTCCAACCCAGCAAAAACTTAATTGTAATATTAGGATATCTAAAATCCTAGAGCTAGAACTCAGTTTTGATAATTTCTTTTAAAAAAACATAGTTTTTGAATACACATAACATGTTCTTCCATTAGAGGGGCTTGGTGAGCTAAATGCTACCACTTATGCTTGATAAGCAGAAGATCATGGGTTCAATCCAATGCCCCGTCCGTAGGTGGTCTTTTTTATTTTCAGACCCTCCTCTCCCCTCGTGAGAATTTGTCCATACACAAATTTTGGAATTATCAATCATTGGCCAGAATTTGAAGAATAAAAAAAGCAAAAACTGCTTTAAGATGATTATAGAACGAAGCCACACCCAAGCATGAGAAACACTCACTCCATCAAGTTCCCCTCGCTCACTTCCATATGCAGTCAAAAGCGAGGTTACCGATTCTTCAACCAAGCTGAGTGTTTCAACTTCCAAGGCGCTTTCTACTATTTCGCCGAGCGACAAGTTAGGCAAAAACGGCAACAAATAATTCACTAGCGACTCCGTGTGCCGAAAGGCACCCGATTGCAGTAGCGAATGATAAGCTACATTCCCGTTCCGCTCTAATGTCATTCGTGTTTGAGTGCTCACTGACTGGAAATACGCACAACGGAATGATTCAGTGAACGCGAAATGTACGGATGAATGTATTCAGTGTTGCAATGGTGAGCGCATTCTTAATAATCACAATTTTGTGTTACCTGATAGCTGTTTCTAAAATCGGTTTTAATTTTCATTGAGGATAAACGTTCATTTTCAGAGAAAAAATATGTTCTTTTTGTGAACGAGTTGCTGATTGCAAAGAAATTTGCAAACCTTCAGACGTTTAATGTAGTGTTTTGGTACCGGGAGTAACGGTACCGAAAGTACCGTTAATACTGTTTTTTTTTGTACTGAAATGCCGGTACTTAACCCGTAGGCTACGGGGCTGACATACAAAACTCAAATTGCTCGTATTTGAGCATAACTCAATATTTTCCAATTTCAATACACTTGATTTCGAACCATCCAGTGTAGCATGTATCAGCCTGGCACACTTCATTCTATGCCCTTTCTTGTGGGTTGGGCGTATGAGGCCATCCAACCAGCCGGTGGGCAATTCTTCGTCGTCCCATATCTTCAGAAGTACTCGGTGGATCGACAGATAAAGCTGTTCACTTCCTTGCTTGAGAAGCTCGACCGGGATCTCGTCCTTCTCAGCAGCCTTACAGTTCTTCAGCTCGCTGAAGGCCTTTTTAACCTCTCCTATGGTCGGTGGGTCCACAGCTTGATCGTCACAATCAATGTTCATCCTGTTCCTCACTACATTTCCATTTTCACCGTTCAACAATTGCTGAAAGTGCTCCTTCCACATGGCAGCCACCGCCGTTTTATCGGTCAGCAAATTCAGCAAGAGTTTTGAGTGACTGTGGTATGGAGTAGTAGTAATATTCTTGCTCGCGATGCTAATTGCTTGAAATCGTGAAAAACGCTCTAAATATCCTACTAGTGAAGTTAGATACTCACGTCATATTATATACCACAAAGGGAAAGCGGTGCACCTAGCCAAAATTCTTATATCTCTGTGATATTGGCTGGAAAATAATCGTCAGAATCACTGTAGTTATCGTCGACGCCATTACGCTGCTACTTGTTTCGATATCCAACCGAGGAGAACTGCTGAGTTCCAAATGATGTCGAGGAGAGATACAACAGTGTCCAAGCGCGTGGGCAACGTGAAGATTGGTGAGGTGTACAACGACGATACCGACGAAATGACTATCTCCCAATTAGCTAGCTCAATATCGGAGCAGCTAACCAACACCAAGAGAGAAATATCGCAACAACTGTATGATGAGGTTCGTGGTCTTAAAAAAACCATCAAAACTGATTTGGAAGAAATGCGCTCTGCACTGGAGAAATCGGTATCCGAGCTAAGCCGCTGTGTTGATCTAAACAAGGAGAGCATACAACACAATGCCCATGCTATATCACGTTCTCATCTACGAAATGATCTCGTTATCAGCGGAGTACCATTCGTGCAGGGAGAGAACCTTCGCGAGTACTTTGAGAAGTGGTGCCAAGCATTGGGATTTAACAACAATGATCATCCTAGTGTGGATATCCGTCGGCTGTACAAATCAGTTATGGTTCCCGGAAAAAGCTATATGATACTGGTCCAATTTGCGATCACAAACCATCGCAAAGATTTTTACTTCAAGTATTTACAATCAAGATCGTTTACATTGGATCAACTAGGATTCTCTTCGAGGGACAGGATTTTTGTCAACGAAAACCTGACCGTCACTGCTAGATCTATCAAAAGCAAGGCTCTCTTGGCCAAGAAGAATGGGAAGCTGTATTCGGTCATCACGCGAGATGGGATTATCTACGTCAAGAAGACCTCAGAGAGTGAGAGCCGCCGGGTGGAAACCGAAGATGAACTACTGAAGATCACACAAACATGCTAGACCTTTCCTAATAAGCCATCTCTTTCCTTGTTGATACCATCCTTGAATTATCCCATATACCCCTAAAAGTCAAGATTAAATAAAAAACTGCCTTTCCTGCGAAGTGGCCTCTGTCCTTCCAATCCTTCCTGACTATAGTCCATGTATCCACTCCTAAAAGTTGTTGCTGTTGGGTTGGATCGGAAAGGATGACATCATTGCTGTTGCTGCTGCTGCTTTGTGTGCAATTCGTAATATGAAATTTAATGAATGGAAGAACCATACCGTACGTTTGTGCAAAATTATACTCTTGTTGAAAATTGTTTGCATTGTAAATTCACTAGATTAGTTGCATTTCAAGTCTATTGGCATCGCGAAAACGAAAATGGAAATTAATATGTTTAATTTAGTAGACTGTAGTTATATGATTCTTGACCAGTTGATTGCTTTGCATTGCTCATTGAACACAATTATCAGAGATAATGGCTAGTATGATCCTAAACAACGCCTCAACAAATATATGTTTGCCGGGAGCTGTTGTCAAGGCAGCTCTCATTCCCGAAAAGCTCTCTATTTGTTGCTTAAACATGCAGAGTATGTGTGCTAGACAAATGACAAAATTTGAAGAGTTTAGTCAGATTTTGAATATCTCAGAGGTTGACGTTGCATGTGTTTGCGAAACCTGGCTGAATGAAACGAAATCAAGTGACATGATCAAAGTTGAAGGTTATCACACTTTGAGAAGTGATAGAGTGGGGAAAATCGGTGGAGGACTCCTAATTTACGTGAAGAAATCTTTAAAATACAAGCTTTTAGAATGTTCCTTTGTAGAGACCCGCAGGAAAACTATAGAATTCATGTTTGTTGAACTTTCCACCGCAAGTGATAAAATATTATTAGGTCTGTTCTACAACCACCCCGACTTGGACTGTTCCGATCTTATTAGTGACAAAATGATCGAATATGGCACTCACTATAATAATTTGATTCTGATAGGAGATTTCAATACAAATATTATGAAAGCAAGTCTCAAATCAAATCGCTTCAAAGATACCCTTATGTCTCTTTCACTATTTAACGTTGGACTGGAACCTACCTTTTTTCACCCCACTGGTGCTTCCCAACTAGATCTTATGTTAACAGACAACGTAGAAAACGTTCTTAGGTTCAATCAAATCAGTGTTCCCAATATATCCCATCACGATCTTATCTTCGCTTCGCTTGACTTCGATACTACGAAGACCAATAATGATGTTTTTTATAGAGACTATAAGGCACTTGATCCGGAAATTGTTCTCAACAAATTTAACGAATCTGACTGGGAGCGGTTTTATTCAATCACTAATCCTGATGTATTAATTGATATGTTTAACAATACTTTGAATTCAATCCATGAAGAATGTGTTCCTCTACGTAAAGTTAGAAAATCCAGGAATAAGGTTAACCCTTGGTTCAACAGTCAAATCCAAATAGCTTCCATAGATCGAGATCGAGCTTATAAAAAATGGAAGCATTCTGCTGATTCAGATGATTTTGCACGCTATAAAATACTTAGAAATTTATCAAATCGACTAGTGACTCAAGCAAAGCGAAGTTATTATAATGCGCAATTTAGTGGAGAGATGACAACAAAAGACTTCTGGCACAGAATTCGTCATACAGGATTAGGTAAGCCAAATTCCAACATAGAAAGCGATTTTAATGCAGATGAAATTAATGCTTCATTTCAAAGGCATTTTACATCGCAGATACGCACTATTACGCATGATCCCAGAAATAACAATGACAGACGTTTTGCCTTCCAGCCGGTGCGAATTTTCGAGATTATTAATGCAGTACATGAAGTAAAATCAAATGCGATTGGGCTTGATAATGTTCCAATAAAACTGATAAAGAGTCTACTACCATTGTTGTTGGCACCCCTTTCACATATTTTCAATAATATCATTGAATCCTGCGTTTACCCTCAAGTGTGGAAACTAACAAAAATAATCCCATTCAGGAAAAAATCTAACGTTTGTTCATTGAACAACTTACGACCCATAAGTATAATAAGCGCGATATCAAAAGCATTTGAACGAATTCTGAAAAACCAGATATGCTGCTTTATTCACGAAAATAACATGCTATCATCTTTGCAATCTGGTTACCGTAGTGGTCATAGTACCAAAACTGCGATGTTGAAAGTTTGTGACGATATAGGCGTCGTATTAGATAGAGATAGTAAAGTTGTTCTTGTACTTTTAGACTTTTCGAAAGCATTTGATACGATCTCGCACTCTATTATGTGTCACAAATTAGAAAATCTTTTCAACTTTAGCAGAAATGCAGTAATTTTAATACATTCTTATCTCAATAATCGCCAACAAGCTGTTTTCTGTAACAATACTCTTTCCAGTTTCCTTCCCATTTCCTCTGGTGTTCCCCAAGGGTCTGTTCTTGGCCCTATTCTTTTTAGTCTTTATATTAATGATTTGCCAAACGTTGTAAAATATTGCTCTCTTCACCTTTTTGCAGATGACGTTCAATTATATTTAGACTGCACCAAGAAAAGTATTGAAGAAATCACAAGACTGGTAAATTTTGACCTCGAAGCAATTCGATTTTGGTCACTAGAAAATACCCTCAAACTAAACGCGACAAAAACTTATGGTATAATGATCAGTCGAGAAACCAATGTAGAAAAACCTTTACTGAGAATCGACAATGAAAGCATCGAATTCGTAGATTCGGCATACGTTCTAGGGTTCACGATACAGAATAATCTCAAGTGGGATAAATATGTTTTGAAGCAATGTGGTACAATTTACACTTACCTTCGAGTATTGTATGCAAACGGAAATTTGTTAAATCGCTCTACCAAAATAAAACTATTCAAAAGCTTTATCTTGCCTCATTTCATATCGAGCGATTTCTTAATCGGCTCTACCTCTGTTCATGTTCAGAGTAGAATGAGAATAGCTTTGAATTCTTGTATTCGCTTTGTTTTTAATCTCCGTAGATTAGATCCTGTTTCGCACCTGCAACCTATGCTTCTGGGATACTCGTTTCAAAATTTTATAAAAGCTCGCTGCTGCATATTATTGCATAAAATAAGCACAACCAAAATGCCTGGATATCTCTATGATAAACTCCGACCATTTCATAGTCCAAGAGCAAAACAATTTATCATTCCTACGCACTTTTCCTCCGCTTATGGCAAAACATTTTTTGTTAGAGGTGTTGTTCTGTGGAATTCATTACCGAACTACATGAAAAATCAGCAATCTGTGTTCAAAAAGCAATGTCAGGAGTATTTTAATTAGTCAAGAATCAAAATTGTGTATTTTATTGTATTTTTGTTTATGTTCTTTGATGAGATGTTTAAAAATCCATGCCAGTATGCTGTGTAGCATTTAAAAAGACATTAGTCTTAAGCTATCGGAGAAATAAAAATCAAATCAAATCAAATCAAAAATTCCCTTCTCGATTATTGCACACGGCGGTTACTGGTACGGTATTGTGCAGCGCACCATTGAACGTTGCATAGAATCTCCGCATATCATTCTGGTTCATGCTTTCTTGAGCTTCAGCTACCACAATTTCTTCATACTGCCCTTTCTTCCTGCGGTGGATTCGCTTTTCTTCGGCTCTCGCTGCCCTGTACCGCTTTCTGTTTGGTCGGGTACCGGCCACAAGCAAACGGCTTCTGGCGACATTCTTCATGTCTGTCATTCTCTGGCACTCTTCATCTAACCAGTCGTTTCGTCTTCGTCGTTGACCAGTGCCAATCACTTCCCGTGCCGTTGTTGTCACAGCTTCGTGGATAGGGTCCCACAGGCTGTTGACATCTCCAGCAACGTTGATTCTTCCCAACTGCTCGTCAAGCTGCTGGCTGTGCAGCTACCCCATCCGTTGACAAACATTGGATATTGAAGCGCAGCGTTCTGTTTGTCTGGAACTCGTGACGCTGAATAAACGCGCCCGCATTCCAGTTACAACGAGTCGATCCGAGATGATCCGAGTCGATATTGGGGCCTCGGAAGGTCCTGATACCCATGACATCTGAGAAATGTCGCTCATCAATCAGCACGTTGTCTATTTGGGAGCCGGCTATATTTTCGTGCGAAGTAGGTACTGCTGATTGTCATCCCTCTAGCAGCAGCGAAAGTTACTAGCCGCAGGCCATTATCATTTGTAACGTAATGGAGGCTTTCCGTTCCAATGACGGGTCGGAAGAAATCTTCTTTCCCAATCTGCGCATTTGCGTCACCGATGACTATCTTGATATCGTGTTTTGGGTACTCTCCGTAGGCCTTATCCAGGCTCTCATAGAACTCATCCTTCATGTCATCGGGCTTATCGTTCGTTGGCGCATATATGCTGATCAGGCTGTAGTTGAAGAACTTGCCCTTCATTCTCAATACACAGATTCGGTCGCTTACCGGTTTTTACCGAATAATTCGCTTCATCTGCTTCGCAATCACTATGAAGCCAACTCCACGTTCTGCTCTGTCGCCACCGCTTTAGTAGATGTTGTACTTCAATTAAGTGTTGGTGATGGGGTCGACCGCTCGGAATTCACGTTCTCCACTTCTCGACCAGCGTATTTCCTGGATAGCTACCACGTTGACGCCGACATTCCGCAGTTCACGAGCCAGGAGCCCAACACGCGCGGGTTCATTCAAAGTTCTCAAGTTCCAAGATCCAATATTCCAATCGTTGTCCTTTATTTGTTGCCGGGTCTGTTGCCGTAAAATCAATCCCCTTGTTCTAATTTTGCCTTTCTTGGTTGGTGAAGAGTCTTCGATAGGCCACCTAACCAGGTTTGGCCTACCTACATCGTGCTAGAGGGGCTACCTCCTCGGTGCTGACACGATACAGCATTGTCCGCTTTTGATGTTAAATAACCAAAATCATGCACTTGGTTCAGCAAAGCCCCGACTATCTGTTCTACAGCTTTAGGTAGTTTTAAAATCACCCGAGAGCAGAAAGGTTTGTGTACGTACAATGTGAGGGTACGATGCGCACAGCTAATTAATGATAAAGACTTCTTCTATGCATTCAGTAACAATTCCATGGTACTTGAAAGTTATTTGAAAGTACTGCATTCTTTTCGTTATGAAAAACAAAATTCTCACTTCTATTTCATTCAAAGCCATCATGCAAACGCTCACCCGTCCTATGGAAACTAAGACATTTTCCTTGGATGGGTGTAAGAAAAATTTCCTCAACCTTCCTCATTTTCCGTCATTCTACCAAAGAAGGCAGAAACCAATCTAGTAGCATGACTTGTAAGTCTCTCGTTCCACAGCAAAACACCAACATCGTGAGGGTAGGTATGCATGTTCTAGACAGGGCCTCCGTTTGATCAAAGGGCTCACGCACTGCAAGTGAAAGCTCGTCGGAGTTAAGGCTCCCACCGTCGTCTCCAAAGCAAAATGACATCAATGAATGCTTACAGATTTACATCTCGGAAGGAGTCCTCTTTGGTGCCCCCACCTGAAGGAAGCAATCGAAACGACGCGACGCCTCTTCCGAGATTGTTTACCACTGTGGGATTAGAAGTCTCTATGGAAAAGGCAATTGAACTGTGACTAATTTAAATTAGCTTATCTGTCCAATGATGCCTCACTAGTGGCTGGTGTGAGTTTCAGTATCTTTCACCGTCCGTTCTCAAAGGGCCCACTGTGTTGGTTTGTAATAAGAGATACTGTTTGCAAATGAGAATACCCATTTCCTGACGCTTACGTTGCTAAATTCGTAATCTATGTTTTGTCCTTTGGGACATTACTTCCATTCCGAGGGAGGATAAAACTGTTGAAAAGGGGATCTTCAGTTTTACAAAAGCAAACATAACCTCCCCTAGGTTGTCCATTGCACTCTTAAAAACAGGATTCAATGGGAAAATGGAGCAAGAAGGGGGAAGGGGACCGAAATTTGGGTGAAGGACATTAACATTCTGGGCACGTCGTGTCGCTGTCACCGTAGACATGTGGCTGGAGGTGTTGGTTTTTTGGGTTTTCATTTGTTAATCCACACGCCGCATGTAGTATGTCCGCGAACAAGGGGGAATTACGTGGTAGCAGCAAAAAAAAACTGTGGTAGATTAAAACAAACTGTACGACTGTCGGGAAACAGTAATGTGCATTGGTCTCGTGTAAACGTTTGCTTGCATTATTACTTCGGGTAGTTTTTTTTTTAGCAATGAGAATATCACGTTTCTCGACCGTTTTGAATGGATGAGCAACATTTAAACGGTCTATGATATCTTAATTGATGTTGAAGTGCTCAGAAAAAACATACATGAACAAAAAAGAAGAAAACAAAACTACGAATAGAAGACAGCAAAAAACTAAAAAGCGACAGAAGACAAGAAGGCAAGAAGAGACAAGAAGAGACAAGAAGTGACCAGAAGAGACGAGAAAAGACAAGAAGAGACAAGATGAGACAAGATGAGACAAGAGGGGACAAGAAGAGACCAGAAAAGACAAGAAAAGACAAGAAGAGACAAGAAGATACAAGAAGAGACCAGAAGGGACAATAAAAGATAAAACGAGACAAGAAGAGACAAAATGAGACAAGAGGCGACAAGAAGAGACCAGAAGAGACAAGAAGAGACAAGATGAGACAAGAAGAGACCAGAAGAGACCAGAAGAGACAAGAAGAGACCAGAAGAGACAAGGAGACAAAAATGTTTTAGTTACGAAGCTCTAAGATTGTACGAAGAAGCTATTTGAGCTTATGTGAAAATGTTTATAAAACCTGTTTGAAAATATTTTTCAGTTTTTATTAACTGCTTCTTCAAGTATTGTGAAGGAACTATTCAAGTAGAGTAGCTTCTGTGAAGTAGCAAGTGAATCAACTGTCACCCAACAAGCAGCAACAAAGACATTGTCATCTCCTATTCTTGTTGCAACAATTTTATTCCACAACATCAGTTTATCATCACTTGAACAGAATATGTCAATGATCTATCACCACGTACGCTGCGATTTTCTGGGCTTCGCTTTGCAATTTTCGAGAACTTGCTCCGTGTTGGTAAACATTGACACATTATTGAGCAGCATCCATCAAACAAATTTGATTTAGTGTTTAAAATAATTGATCAATCGCGAGTTGAAAAGGTTGTGACAATGTTGCGCCTTATGATTGTCATGACAATTTTGATTTTATCCCTATCTGCGAAAATTAGGACAAACGGTTGTGAGTGAGCTGGTTTTTTTTTTTGTTTGTTTTTCGTCTGTTTCATGACAGTTTGATTCGCTGAAAGTAGCATTTTTTCTGTAATTGAAGAAAAAAATACAGAAAAAGTTTTTGAAAAATGTGTCCTTACTTTTCACTTGCCCCAAAAGTGGGGCAAGTGAAAAGTTTACCGTTTTGAACAATAAATTCAAAAACAAACAGTTATATTCACGATTTATATTCGCTTTAACACTTGTTAAGGCTTCCCAATGAACAATAACATAAGTAACATGTAAACAAAGAAAATGTTATTCTTTTCACTTCAATTTTCTTCTGTTCAGTTATGTTAGTTGAAATGATTCGGCAACATTATAACTGCAACATTTCCAATGTTAGGTCTTATATTATAGGACAGCAATTGCATTTCTGCTCTGTAGAATTTCCACCGCTCGTTATTTGTTTTTGAGAAAGTCGGATATGACGTCGGATAACTCTTCGGGAGAAATCAAACGGAATCCTTCAATAACGTACTAAATACGTATAAATAAATTTTAGGGTCTTTTTTATGTGGATAGACCTATACCCCATTTTTATGTTTTGAACTAGGTTTACATAGACATTCTACGAGATTTCCGTGTGTTCTCTAATATTGCAACTTTTCAGTCAACGTCTTCCTTTTAATTGGCTGCCCGAAGTAGACATATTGATATTGTAATGTTTGGCAACATCTTTTAGAGAATTTCCATGATTTCTAATAGCTTTTAACGCTTGAGTATAGTGTTTCTTGAATTATCAGCACGTTATGTTTTTCTATGATAATTGCGAACCATGTTTACTTATGGCTACTTAAAGAGAAAACACAAATTCAATCTCTAATGATAAACTTTTCACTTGCCCCACCTGATAAGAAAATTGACGGTGTTTAAATTTAATTATTTTTAGGTCTACGTCGAATTAATTCTAAAACTTTTTTTATTGCAGTTTGAAACTGTCACAGAGGACAACTAAGAAGTGGTACAGAAAATTATTTTCCGCAACTTTTTTCCACTGAAAATATTAAAATAAGATTGTACGCCGCTAACTTGTTACGGAGTAGCAGTTAACAGTATTTTTTCGTAGAGCTTTTTTCAAACTTCTGTGGAGAATCTTTCCAAGCTTATGTGCTGAAGTTTTCATTTCTATTTTGACGAGTATAATGAGGCTACTTTGAAGAATTTTCTTTAACTTCAATGAATCATCTTTTCAAGGTGCTGCGAAGAAGCCAGCATGCTACAGGGAAGAAGCTTTAGAGACATTTATACGAATCTGTTTAAATCCTGGAAGCTGCGAAGCTTCCAGGAAAACAAAATAAGCTTTCAAAGTTGTGCTACTTGGATTTGATCGATGTTTTCAATTGAATACGCATCATTATCGACTTTTTTAATCAATGTTAATTGCTTTCCATATTAATTGCTCGATTTTTTAAGCATTCTGCCGATTTTGATGGACATTTTTAAATATTTTCCATTTTTATCGATTTTGATCGATTTTTTCAATATCTGCATATAAATCGATTTAGATACAAATTCGATCGATGTTTTCAATTGAATACGCATTATTTTCGACTTTTTCTTCAATGTAGATCGGTTTTCATGTTGATTGCTCGATATTTTAAGCCTTTCTGTCGATTATGATAGTTTTTTCAATATTTGTCAGTTTTTTTTATTTGATCGTTTATTAACAATTTTTATTACATTGCAGTCGATTTCAACAGAGATTTAATCAATGTTTTAAATCAAATACGCATTTTTATTGACTTTTTCATCAATTTTGATCGACTTTTATGTTAATTCTTCGATATTTTAAAGCTTTCTGTCGGTTTTGATCGACTTTTTTCAATATTTCAGTCAGTTTTATTGAATTTGATCGATAATTTTCAATTTTAATTATATTGCAGTTGACTTCAACGCAAATTTTATCGATGTTTTAAATCAAATACGCATTTTATCGCATTTTAGTCGATTTTGATAGCTTTTCATGTTAATTGCTCGGCTTTTCAAGCTTTCTATCGATTTTGATCGACTTTTTCCAATATTTGTCAGTTTTATCGATTGCTTTGAATTTTAAGTTTTAGTCAATTATAATACAAATCTATTTTTTCAATTGAATACGCATTATTATCGACTTTTTCTTCAATGCTGATCGATTTTCATGTTAAATGCCCAATATTTCTAAACTTTCTGTTTTTAACGACTTTTTTTTCAATATTTGTCAGTTTTATCCATTTTTATCGATTATTTTCAATTTAACTGACATTTAAGTCGATTTCAACTTAAATTTGATCGATGTTTTTATTAATTTTACCTTTTCGCCAATTTTGATCGATTTTAATGTTAATGCTTCGAAATTTTTTTAGCTTTATCTCGATTTCGATCGACTTTTTACAATATTTCAGTCAGTTTTTCGTTTTTGATCGATTATTTTGAATTTTAAGGACTGTTCATTTTATAAAGTGGACACCTTGTGCATGCTGTATCTTTTTAATTTATCAATGAAATTTCAATCGTTTTTTGCACATCGTTCGACTAGTATTGTACAATGTTGTAATAATAAAAAATCTCCAAAATAATGAAATTTCACACGAATATGGAGCAACGATTAAAACGGTCAATTTTTTAAGGTAATCAAAATCAATGATTGTTAGATATTGGCTGGAAAATTTGATAATTTATATTTTTTATTTTCAAAAATAGCTTGTTTTTCGAAAACATCATCAGTCAGAAGCCTGATGGAAAAAAATCAAGTTATTTTGGAGAAAAAATTTTACAGATATATAATCATTTTTCCCGTAAGTTTTTGAAGAAAAATAATTTAAATTTGAAGGAAATTGATATGAGTAGAATTTTTTGGTTAGAAGTACGTCCTGATGAAAGTGCTATTATTGTATTAATATGAAAAATAACTTACGCCTTCATAGAGTTACTTATAAGGTCTTCACGTCATATTTAAAGCACAATAGAAACACAATTGCTTTATTCTTAGAAGACCTATCAAAGTACATTGACTATCATAAAAATTCGCAACACTGCTGTAATAAAATCGATTTTATTTTTCATATATTATTTTCATAATATGTTATTCTGAGATTACCAATTGAAAAATTCGGAAAAAAAAAACCGTCCACAATTTGCTGTAGATCAGTAAATATGCGTACATGATTTTAAAAGTATGAGACTTTTTAGTAAAACTACCATAAACAGTAAAATTTATACTTAAAACTGTGGTTTAAGCTTACGATTTAGCTCTCGTTTATACAAATATAGTTTCTTTAGTAATTCAAACAAGTTTTGAACAGGCTTTTTACATTTCTCTTTTGCTGGGAGTGAAAGGATGGTTTATCAGCAAATTTGGCCATAAATGGATAAATCACTAAAGTTACCTTATGTCAGAGAATGGTGGAAAATAATTGATGTTTTTAAAGCTATACCTTTAGTAGAATAGTAAAGGATACAAACATACAATTTGTTCATAAAAATTAATATTTTTGTTTTGCGAAAAATAATGCTAAACTTTTACGAACAGCTTTTCTTGGGAGTTTTTGGAAAAACTGTTTAGCTCTATAATCAAAATCATTTTCTAAGATCTTACAATTTCATAGCATTGTTGAATAATGGTTGAACGATACACTGTAAACCGATTACGATTTTATCAATAAATAAAAAGATATAGCATAAACAAAGTGTCCACTTTATAAAATAAACAGTCCTTAATTATATTGCAGTCGATTTAACGCAAACTTGATCGATGTTTTAAATGAAATAAGCATTTTTATCGATTTTTCCCTCAATTTTGATCGACTTCTATGTTATTGCTTTAATATTTTTCAAATTTCTGTCGTTTTTGATCGTTTTTTTATAATTGTTAGTTTTATCGATTTCATTGAATAATAACTGCATTCTAGTTGATTTAAGCATAGATGACCGTACAATTCGTAGTTGCTACTCCGTGATTGACCAGAACAATCGAAGTTGCACAGGGAATTAATGAATGGGGCTTGGAATTAGCTTACCATTCTTCAATGTGCACAATTCGAGAGCTCAAATTTAAAAGTCAATAACGGCGCCGGCCACGTCCTTACGGTCATCGGGGAAGGGAAGGAATGTTAGTGTGACTACCGTTGTTACTAGAGACCGAGATCACCTCTGCATCTCCACGGTTGTCATGGAGAGGATATTGGGTTAGTGGGATAAGGTAAAGATCTGGGAGTCACCAATGTTTGGTGATGCGATCCATGATATAATCACACCTAACCGGATTCGCAAAATAATTCGATAATCTTATTAAACGCCGAACAAGTGTTCGTCACTCGCCCACGCAAGAGCAAGCGACGCGATCAATAGATCAAACACTACTAGCGATCCGCGGCGCTTTTTCATTTCTCTGAGCGAACGACGCGCGACAAGTTTGATCCTGCCCCCATCGCCCGCCCCCGCAGGAGCAAGCGTCAAGGTCGAAGGATCAAACACTACTAACGAACCGATCACTTTTTCACCGCTTCACTACCGACGCGCGACATGTTTGATCCTGCCCTCATCACCCGCCCCCGCAGGAGCAAGCGTCAAGGTCGAAGGATCAAACACTACTAACGAATAACTGCATTCTAGTTGATTTAGATACAAATTCGATAAATGTTTCCAATTGAATACGCATTATTATCGAGACTTCAATGCTCATCAATTTTCATGTTAATACTTCGATATATTTAAGCTTTCTGTCGATTTTGTTCGACTTTTTTTCAATATTTGTCAGTTTTACCGATTTTGATCGATTATTTTCAATTTTAATTACATTACAGTCGATTTCAATGCAAATTTGATCGATGTTATCAATTGAATATGCATTATTATCGACTTTTTCTTCAATATTGATCGATTTTTATGTTAATTGCTCGATAATTTTAAGCTTTCTGTCGATTTTATCGACTTTTTTTTTCAATAATTGTCAGTTTTATCGATCTTGGTAGATAATTTTCAATTTTAATTATATTGCAGTCGATTTTAACGCGAATTTGATCGATGTTTTAAATCAAATAAGCATTTTTATCGACTTTTTCGTTAATTTTAATCGACTTTTATGTTAATGCTACGATATTTTTCAGTTTTCTGTCGATTTTAAGGTCGACTTTTTTTCAATATTTGTCAGTTTTATCGAAATGGATCGATTATTTTCAATTTTAATTACATTTCAGTCGATAAGTTTACATATTTCAGAATGGTGGACGAACTGTTCATCTGATATGAACGTTTCTTCATGTTATTGGCGGTTCTTTGAAGTTTCACTTCCTTGGCATTTTTAACTCTGTGTGTATAGTAAAGAATGAGCAAATAATGAGCAAATCATTCGGGGAAGAAGGTCATTCGGTGAACTAGGTTGTCCATTTTACCTCGATTGTAGGTTCTCCAAATGTCCTCGAACACCAGTTCTCAGAATACTCCGTTTCACCGAAAAGTTTTTAGCACTCAATAGTTGGAATTACATAATGTAATAAGGTGGTGAAATAACCGGTCATCTGATATGCATCCTTCTTTATTTGATTGGCGATATTTTTGGTTCACCACCCTCTAACTGAAGACTATTCTGGCAGCATGGGAAATGACATTCGTGGAAACGACATTCGAGAAAAAAATAACACCATCATCGTGAAATCATTATAATTGAATTAACACTCTGATTCGAACCTTCTTTGCACAATCTCTAATAAAGAGAATCGAAAGAGTTTTCAAAATCTCCTTATAATCGAACTGTTAACTCAAAACTTCGAATTCCAATAAGCTATGACAAGGCTGTTTGATCAGGAGTAAGGGACAGAATGTAAAAACAAGTATGGAAGGTATAGAAAGGACTTATACAGAAAGGAGAGAATTAAATGGAAGGACCAAAGGCCGATTTCTTTACCTTCGCTTAGGCCGTAAGCCACGTTTATCCATACGATTGAACCAGGTTTAAGGCCTAAGCAGTGGTGAAGAAACCGCTTATAAATCGACCAAAGCTACAGAAAAAAAAAACAGAGAGGACAGTCAACAAGACAGATGAGAAAGGACATAATGAACAAAAAGCAAAAACGATAGAATCAAATGAAAAGAAAGAAACAACAGACAAAAAATGAGGTAACAAAAAAAACCCAGAATCACAACAACAAACAGCGTCAACAGGAAGGACAGAAAATACAGCAAAGACAAAAAGGAAAGGGCAAGAAGGACAAAAAGAAAAGAAAGGGAGAAATACACTCAGAGAGGACTGAAAGTACAGAGAAGGCAGAACGGACGGACAGGAAAAAAGGCAGAATAGGCAGTAAAAATTTTAAGAAAACGAGATACAGGACTGAAAGAAATGAGAAACATGACAGAAAGAGAAGCGCGGACATAAATGGAGTACAGAATTGATAGACGACACAGAAGAGGTAGTAAGGGCAGAGAAGATAAATGGAAAGAAAGAACAGTATGAAGATAGAGGACTGAAAATATCGAAAGGTTCGAAATGACAAAAAAAAAATCTAAAAAAACATTCAGGGAAGAGTGGACAGTACTATCAGAAAGGACAGAAAAGACACGAGGGACAGAAATGAATGCAGAGAGTATTGATTACGGGAAGGAAAACACAGAAAGAATATAAAAGGCAGAATTAAGAGAAAGAATATGGAGCCCAGAAAAGACAGAGAGAAGACAGAAAGAGACAAGACAAAGGAAGACAAGAAGGACAAAAATGAAAGACATGACAAAAAGGAAAGAAAGGACAGCTAGGATAAAAAGAGCATAAATAAATAAAAGAACAGATAATACAAACAGAACAAATAGCACTGAATGGACATATATAGGGCAAAGGGGCACAATGAACTAAACGAATAGAAGAGACAGAAAATACAGGTAGGGTAGGTTTTTTAAAATATCAGAAGGCCTGAAAAGTAGAAAACCAAACGAGCATCAGAACAACTTAAATCGAAAAGCATTGCAACCAAAAGCAACTATAGGCATCGCCCTAGTTCAAAAGCAATGTAAAGAAAATGAACCTCCTTCCGAGATGGAACTTGTATCAACTCCTACCCACAAACGCCGGTTGACATTAATTTACTTGACACAAATAACACAAACTGAATTATCTTCCAAAGATTTCAAACTTCTGTGAGTTTGCTCTCCCTCCTCTCATGGTTCAAAGTTCACTTCAGTATCAAGCCTTCCGGGAACAACGCAGCACGTGCTTCCAAACGACGATCTACCGTCATCCCGCGTGTAAAGCCTCTAAAAGTAAACTTTCACTCCATCCAGCCGGGTTTGTAAAGAGCGCACATGACAGCCTTATAAACTACGTGTGGGAGTGAGAAAAGGCAGAACTTTAATTGAATTTCTCTTGCCAGCTGTAATTTGTGCGATAGTCGCGCACCAATGGAAACTTTAAATACTTTAGAGGATCCGTTTTTCAACCCATCTAGAATGACACTCCATTTCGAGTGGAATCCCACCTTTAAAAAATCATCAGTTTTTTTTTTCGACTTCTGTCAGGCTCCATTCAAGCAGAAGCCAAACATCGGATCATTCCTCCTGAGAGCAGTCAGTAGAGCAAAAAAAATCACTCCAATGATATCAGCTAACAGCGAGAGCTACGCTGGTAGAGGTCGAAAAACTAAATTGATTTTAATGGCCATCCCCATCCACATGGTGCTTTTATTTGAACCACCCGAGTGGAAAAAAGGAGCAGCAGCAGAAGCCATCAGCCAAAGGTCAGGCCCAGACCCGAGCCATGGCGTGGGCAATAAAAGTCAGCCCAAATTTAGATTTAAACCAATTCGAAAAACTGCAAAATGCATTAATGTCGGTCGGCTTTGCACCGGCATCTGACCTCTCTCTGTGTGTCTCTCTCTTAGTGGAAGAAGGCTCAGGGGATATGGATATCTATTAGGGTGCGGCTTATTTTCCAAAATTTTTTAAAACCAAAAGTTCATGCGCTTTTCTTAATTCGAATCACATAAAATAGAAACCTCAAAGCTAGAGCAAAAAATATTAGGATTAATAAGTGCCACAATTGATTTTTAATTATAATACATCCAGTGAAATTTACATGACTTTGATATTTTCTAGGTACAAATTTTGAATATTTTAACCGGGCATGGAAGAATTCGTTCTCAAGTGATTTCGAAGCACGATCAAAGCAAGCGAAGAAAAACATCGCATCTGTATCGGTACACGATCGACATTGTTTCGCAAACTGCAACAAGCCTCATAGGTAAATAGCACGAAAGAGAGCCCCAAAACAGAGAGCCACGGTGTATTATATTGAGAAGATGATATATTCCGAAAACTGACAGCTACTTGATGACGTGATTCATTTCCATCTTGAACAAATTAAAAAAAAATGAAATAGTGGTTGGATCGTATATGGTACGATAGGATTGACGTTTACAACCAAATTCGATGTTTAAACCAGTAAAGAGCCTGCATTGTTAATTTTTATGCCGTACAGAGAGCGATGATGTAACCATGATGATATAACTAGCATGGAAAACAATTCCCGAACTCATAGACGACAACAATATCAAGCCATTCGAGGGATTTAGGTTTTGCTTAAAACTGGTAACTGGTGGATTAACATGTGTACGATGTTTTCGGTATGATAGAATAAGTATTTTCCATAGATGAATCGATCTTTTTGACTAATATCTCACTACATATTTCCGCTCTCTGCAACACAGTTATGAATCGTGTTTTGGTTATCTTTTCGGAACTAGAATTTTATTCTTGAGTCAAAATGATCGATTTATCTATGGAAAACATTAATTCTACCAGACTGAAAAAATGTATGAAATTTAATCGAAATGGAAGGTTATCGAGCTCGATGTTTAATTTTTTCGACTAATTCTGGATGGAATTCGTTTAGGGCAGTTTGACAAGCTTCTGTGACATTTTTTTCAGCTTATGTGGGAAACCGTTCATGCTACTGTACAGAAACTGTTAAAGTTCCTACTGTAAATAAGTTCTATTTCTCCTATGAGGAAACCTTTCAAACTCCTGTAGAAAAAAATTTCAAACTTACATAATGAAGCTTCTAAAGTTGCATTTAAGTATTTTTGTAAAATCTACATCTGGATATTCTAAAACAAATTATAAAAGCTCTAATCGGGATGTTATTCAAGCTCTTGTGTAGAAGCTTTCACCTATTTTCAAACTTTTTAGTAGAAGGTTGACAAGCTTTTCAATCTTTTATGAATAAGTTTCAAAAACTCCGGAAGAATATTTCACAGTTCAAGAAAAAAGCTTTTCCATTTTTATGGGGACACCTTAGATATTCTGTAAGAAACTTTCCAAGATTTCTGGAAGCAGATTTCCGTGTAAGCTCTCAAGCTTCTAGGGGGAAGTTATTTTAGCATCAACAAAAAAAATCCACATAAGTCAGATAAAGCTTATCAAGACGCCATGAAGAACTTTTCCAACAAATTTGGAGAAGCTTCAAACAAAGAGCTCTTCAAAATTCCTTCAAGAAGCTTTTCAAGCTTCCAGGAACAGGTTTATCGAACCTTTTTAAAAAACCTTCCCAATCTTATATGGAGAAGCTTCCCGAGCTTACAGGAAAAAGCTTTCAAAGCTTCCAGAAGGCAGCTTTTAGATGTGTTTCAAGTTTTCAAAACTACAATTTTCAAGCTTTCAGATATAAGCTTTTGAAACCTCAAGAAAAAAAATGTTTTGCTTCTAGGAAGATTTTTTTATCACTTCCAGGAGGAAGTTTTCAAAACATTGAAAAGAGGATTCGAGCTTCCAGGAAGAAGATTTAAAGATGATGCTTTTAAAGTTTCCAAACAAAAACTTTCCAAGCATCTACCCAGACAACCAGAAGTTGCATAAAAGTTCACGTAATAACTCGTTCATTCATACAAATAACATCAAACCCGCTAAACACGGTGGATAAAGTCATCAGATTGATGAGTTTCCTCGCATAAAACGCTGTTTTTCTGAGTTCATTTGTACATTTTGTTTCGTCACGTACACTCGTACCAATTAAGTCGAATCAATCCGTAGCAGCTGTCAAATCAAAATTTGTTAGAGAAACTTTAAAGTAGATGGAGTACCGTGTACCTTTTAATTCCGCTCCTAAATGCTTATCTTTGACAGATACGCGTATTTCGACTACCACTTGCAGTCTGTATATATATTATATATATATAAATATATATATATATATATATATATATATATATATATATATATATATATATATATATATATGTATATATATATATATATATATATATATATATATATATATATATATATATATATATATATATATATATATATATATATATATATATATATATTTATATTATATTTGAATGGTTTCCCACAGAAAATAAAAATGTCGCAGAAGCTTATCAAGCTTGAAGCTTGAAAAGCTACGTTATATTGGAACCTTTACAGCTTCTTCACAGAAGGTTGAGTGACTTCCCTAGTAAGCATAAGCACTAATAATTAGATTTATATCAGCAACATAGATATATATATATATATATATATATATATATATATATATATATATATATATATATATATATATATATATATATATATATATATATATATATATATATATATATATATATATATATATATATATATATATATATATATATATATATATATATATATATATATATATATATATATATATATGTATACATATATATATATATATATATATGCTGATTTAAATCTAATTATTAGTGCTTATGCTTACTAGGGAAGTCACTCAACCTTCTGTGAAGAAGCTGTAAAGGTTCCAATATAACGTAGCTTTTCAAGCTTCAAGCTTGATAAGCTTCTGCGACATTTTTATTTTCTGTGGGAAACCATTCATGCCAATGTGCAGAAGCTATTTAAGTTTCCGTGGACAGGTTCTATACTTATTCCATGAATAATCTTTTCGGACTACGGAGCTATTGAAGATTATCGACTGGAACTCGAGCTTACTGGCTTCCTCAGTCTAGGGTTTATCAGTAGGGCTGGTTTTAATTACTCAACATTTCGGCCAGATTGATTTGGCCATACGAGAAACGGTAAACTGCTTTTTCAAGATAAAGGCCAAATAAACTGGCCGAAACGTCGGGAAAACCAAATCTAGCCGTTTTGATAACCCTAAACTAAGGAAGCTAATCCGATAGTAAACTTTTCAAACTCCTGTAGAACTTTTCAAACTTTTGTGCGGAAAATTCTCAAGTTTCATTTCAGTTGCCTGTAAAATTTCCACAAGCTTTTGTTGACCAGAGCTGAAAGTTTCTTCGTACCGCCCAGTAGGCTTTGGAGTAAGCCTTGGAGAATCCCTACACAAAATGTAAGCTTTTCGCAAATATTATTCCATACAAACATGTCGCAACTCTAAATTGGTTGGCCCGTTCTAGAGCCAATTCGTGACATACAAACACCATTCCATTTTTATTTATATAGAAGATAGATAGATACAAGCTATTTTCGCGAAGCTTTTCAAGCTTCTGAACAGAAACTTTTCAAACTTTTGTGTAGAAGTTTTGCAAACAACCGTGAAGAAGCTTTTTTATATTCTATGAACGATTTTCTAAAACTTCCCGGAAAAATATTTCAAAATTCAAGAAAGTAGCTTTCATTTTTTTATGGAGACACTTTGTAAAAAACTTCTCAAGCTTTCAACAAAGCTTTCGACAAAGATCTCTTCACACGATCTGAACCAAAGTTCTGATCATCATATCGATATTTTGATGGGCTTGATATACAAGTTGATCTGAAGATAATATCAAATTTTATTCCTGAAACTTCTTAGGAGGAGCTGATATTGGTTAGATCTTACAAAAGCTAAAACTGATATGCAAGTGGTATTCCAGTTCATGAACGTAATCAGAGAAAGCAGGAAGAAGCCTTTAATAAAACTCCCCCCCCCCCCCCCCCCGCTTGGCCGACAGAAAAAAAATATCTTAATGCATATTTTGTTACTTCCAAAAATATTCCATTAGAAATTTCAACTGATAACTCACTTCAGATTCATAAACTCCTTCAAGGATATCTCCCTTTCCCCTTTCCCTAATAATTTCTCTGAAAATCCCAAATAAATACAACTTTCAACTAACCAAAAAAATGTTTATGGTACCTTTTAGAGCTCCTTGAAGAACTCGATCAGATATTCTTACAAACATTTATCTTATTTTTGTTTTCCATTTTTTTTTAAGATTTTACACCATACTTAATCCTTTATGATTATTCTGAGCAGTTCAACTAGAAGCTGTTTAGATTGTCGAAGGATTCCTGCAGGAATTATGCTGAACAGTTTCCAAGGATTCGATAATTTTTTTACAAAATTTTAAACACCGCATGACTTTATCATAATTAGCTTTTATAGGCTTTTATCGGTGAAAGCGATACTACTCAAAGTGGAAGGGGGCAAGGAAAGTAATGAAAGAATATGAGGGATAGAATCGCAAGCGAGCGACGACGCAATTTTCCAGGCCGATGTTCTTTCGGATTCATTAGATGAATACTTGGGAGATGCCTGGAGAAATTCAAAGCTTTTAGAAAAAACCATGCAAGCTTCTAGAGAAAAGTTTTACAAACATCTAGAATGAAGCTATGCAAGCTTCTAAAGAGAAGCTTTTCCAATTTCTAAAGATATGCTTTTTAAGTTTCTAGAGATAAGCTTTACAAGCTTCTAGAGAGTAGCTCTTAAGCTGCTAGGAGGCTGCTCTCCAAGTTTCTGCAAGCCTTCCAAGCGTCATAACTGTTCATAATTTACTAAATACAAGTTTTGCAAGCTTCTAGGAAAAAAGATTCAAGCATCTATAAAAAAACTTTTCAATTTTCTAGAATAAAATTTTGTTTGGCACAAAACAAAGTGTCTCAAGCTTCTAGAACGAAGCTTTTCCAACTAAAAAAAAAACATTGTTGACCTCAAGAGCGCTGTCGAAATTAGTAAAACAAGTTTGCTTTTTAATGTTTCCTTATCTTATGAAAAAAATAATAATTTATATGATTACAACTTCATAAAAACTGAATCGATACCAAAAATTTTAACTGGCTCTTGAGTAAAATTTAATTCATTCTAAACAGCGTGAACAAAACATATAGTAAAAAGAAAAAAATACAAAGACAAAAAAAACATGAAGTTTTGCTCGCCCAGGACATCTTTCTCTACGTAGTGTTTAACTTGACGGACGATGATTCAAACAGACTTTCACTACAGATGATCGATTTATTGCCACCGAGAGGCATCGTGCCTACTCTGTGGGGAAACGTTACAGACTACAAACTTTCATGCTAGTTGGATGCGCCTTATATGGGGCGGTCCATTAATTACGTAAGACAATTTTCGGGATTTTTCAACCCCCCCTCCCCCCATGATAAGATTTTTTGTATGAAAATCCAAAATAAATTGTATGGCACGTAAGAAATCTCAAACCCCCCCCCTCCCCCCATAACCCCTTACCTAATTAATGGACAGTCCCTATAGGCACACAGTACGGACATACAATCATTCACTTAGCGCGCACGCTACGTTCAACAGATTGGCGCGCAATAGGTTTAGCGCCAACTAGAGAAGCTGCACGCTAGATGGTAGTGAATATTGCACTGCTGTGAATGGCACAATAGGTAGCGTTGTCCCTCTCTTCATACACGCTTTAATTTAGCGGCAACCAGCGATGACGCGTCTGAAATGAGCGCGAACATTTTTTTTTGTTTCGAAGAAGTCATTTCTTAAAGGTAAACGTTACAATTAGAGAAGTAGAGGTAATCCTAATCGTTAAACCGTTAAAAATATCTTTACAACGATTTACAGTTATTTTTTCAATAAAACTATTCTTTATTATTACAAAAATATATCATTGTATCAAATCAAACTTTTACCAATCGCATGTTTTAATGTTTAAAGCGGTTAGGTAATCATGAATTAATGGTCAAAGAAAGCTCATTTTTTTCTTGAAATGAGGAAAAATTGGGAGATAATTACTTTTAACTAATACGGAGCAATTCTCGCTGAAACCAGGCCGCCATCGGCACCCATTGTTAGAATTCCAATTTCATGTCACTGATTGCTAGTATATGTTTAAACTAAAGGGTGGTCCTTTCGGTTTTCTCAAATTGGTGGACCCCTCGTATCTAGCTGTCATAAATAGTTTGCGAAATAAACAATTTTTGATAAATCTTAGATATTTCTTCACGTGATATGTCTCATATTTCCCTTGGATTACATAGTAAACTTAGTGGCATCGTATAGAGAAAGGATATAGCTTTCAGCCGAGTCTAAAAAATATCTGGCGGCCATTTTAAATTTGGCCGCCATCTTTAATTATGTTGGAAAACCGTTTTTTACCATTAGCGCACATCAGAAAGCTGATAAAAAACTGAGTAAGATAGGCTACACAAACTGAGTGAGTAATAGTATTTACCCAATGAAATGAACGATTTTCTAGATCATGTTCTACGTTTTTGACGTATATGGCGAGTGCAATCAATAAAAATATTATTTGTTGTACAACAATGAAACAAATTTGGTGTTGGTGTTTCGAGAGAAGAATAAGAGCAATAATTAAGTTAAAAAATCTGTCTCGTTTTAAACAAATTCGATGAGCTTGAGTTTGATTGGCCACCTTTGGTTGCTACTCCACTATCGCCAGATCAGCTACACTTACACATGGAACCAACCAGATGGCTGCTTGGGACTAATCCTCTATTTTTAAGCAACAATGACTTTTGCCACGTCAGAATGCAGAATGCAGAATGCACTTAAAACGGCCCTCAGTATACCGGATATATCCCTGCATATACGCCAGTTTATGATGGAAAACTTTCGAAAAATAAACCGCACCCTAGTATCCTCGAATTGGTGGTCCTTTCGACCGTCGATATCTGTGCTGCGCTTGATCGAGGAAAAAAAATGATTGCACACACGATATGCGAACAGATAGAACTGGAATGGTTCATAAAATCCGTCTTTTCGCTTCACATGATAAAGCGATATTTTTCAATACATAATGGATAATTCATTGGTGGCGAATGCTTTTACAAAACATACAATAAGGATATATGCGATATGATTTTTTTTTTCATGTTGATACAAGACGAAACTTCCGGAATATTCTCAATGGGATACGAAGATGTTAATCAAAGGTTTTTAGAGGTTAACAAAAGATATTCAATAAGGTTTCTGAGGCATCCAAAGGATTAACAAAAGGTCATCAGAAGCTTCCGAAAGACTACCAGGGGTTCTCAAAGTGACCCTCTTTTCATTCTAATAAGGTTCATAGAGGTTCTCAGGGGTTTCCAAAAGGTTCAAGAAAGCTTTCAGGTGTTTCCTAAGAGTTTTAGAAAGATTCTCGAGGATTCTAAAGATTTTCATTATGATAAAAATTAATTTCATTACGATTCCGCGGAATTTTGTTTCAAATGCTATGGAATCATATAATATCGCATACCATCGCATAACATACAGAGTGCTAAAAAAATAGGACCAAAGTGGCAGGAAGCAGCAGTGGTCAGGGAAAACTTTATCTTCGTGCTTCGTCTCACCCTCCAAGTAATATCGAGTGAGCTTTGCAATTCGACACCGAAAACGGCACCATTTTCAACACTCTGACTTTTCCGAATCACTCCACACACCAGTCTTTATCGAAATCGCACAGGTAAATTTCCTGGGGTTGATATTAAAAATTTAAGCTACATCTTATTCGGTACGAGGTCCACGCCTCGAACTCGAATTGGTCCCTCGTTTCGTACCTCATTTGGACTGTTCTAATGGTCTGACGAATCTATCGCCACAATTTAGGCTACGAACTGAAACAGGAAACACGGACTTTCCTGAAACATATGTACATTCCACTCTGCCTCCCCGTTTCAGGGTTCTGTCTTATCGGGGTTGGAATAAAAATCTGATTAATAATGGATGAATATCACGTAACAGTAGAACCAGTGGAAGCAGTGCAAAATCAAAGTTTTACTGCCATACTCGTATGAAAGTGAGTCAAAGATTGTTCTCGTATGTTCGAACGATGCCCGAAGTTGGGAAAAGATAGTTCGTAGAATGTGAAATTTACGATGCGGGTCGAGTTCATGGGAATCTTACTTCATATGTATTGCTCAACGGAGTACGTTATGTTTTGAAGTAACTTTTATGCAACATTAATGTTGCTTAAAATTTTCTGAGAAATTCAATTTTGATTTGTCTTGAATAACACTTTATTTCAAGCTTAATCAATCCTTCAAGCCTTTAAGCCTGAAAAGACATTGAGAACAGAGAAGAAAGAAAATACTGGGAAACACAGAAATGACAGAAAGGACAGAAAAGATAGAAAAGATCGAAAGGAAAGAAAGAACAGAAAGGATAGAAAGGACATAAAGGACAGAAAGGACAGAAAGTACAGAAGGGACTGAAAGGACAGAAAGAGCAGAAAGGACAGAAAGGATCGAAAGGACTGAGAGGACAGAAAGGACAGAAAAGACTGAAAGGGCTGAATGGACAGAGAGGACAGAAAGGATAGAAAGAACTGAAAGAACAGAAACGACAGAAAGGACAGAAATGACAGAAAGGACAGAAAGGACATAAAGGACAGACAGAACAGAAAGAACAGAAAGGAAAGAAAGAACAGAGGGGACTGAAAGGACAGAAAGAACAAAAAAGGACAGAAAGGGCTGAGAGAACAGAAAGGACAGAGAGGGCAGAAAGAACAGAAAGGACAGAAAGAACAGAAAGAAGAGAAAGGTCTGAAAGAACAGAAAGGACAGAAAAGACAGAAATGACAGAAAGGACAGAAAGGGCAGAAATGACAGAAAGGACTGAAAAGACAAAAAGAACAGAAAGGATAGAAAGCACAGAAAGGACAGAAACAACAGAAAAAGCAGTAAGAAAAAAGGCACAGAAAATACAAAAAGGACAGAAAAGACAAAAAGGACTGAAAGAACAGAAATAATAGAAAGGCAGAAAGGACTGAAAGAAAAGAAAGGGCAAAATATGCAGAAAGGACAGAAAGGACAGAAAGTACAGAAAGGGCAGAGAGAATAGAAAATACAGAAAGGACAGAAAATACCAAAAGGACTGAGATCACAGAAAGGACAGAAAGACAGAAAGGAATTAAAGGACATAGATGACAGAAAAGACAGATTAGACAAAAAGAACAGAAAGGATAGAAAGAACATAAAGGACAGAAGCGATAGAAAGGATTGAGAGAAGAGAAAAGGCAAATAGACAGAAACAACAGAAAGAACAGAGAGGACAGAAAGAGTAGAAAGAATAGGAAAGATAGAAATGACAGAAGGGACAGAAAGGACAGAAAGTTTAAAAAGGATAGGAGCAATTCTCGCTGAAACCAGGCCGCCATCGGCACCCATCATTAGAATTCCAATTTTATGTCACTGATCGCTAGTTTTCGATAAAACTTAAGGGTGGTCCTTTCTGTTTTCTCAAATTGGTGGACCCCTCGTACGCCAGCTAGCTGAACAGTTTGCGAAAAAGCCCATTTTTTGATGAATCTTGGGTATTTCTTCACGGGATATGTCTCATATTTCGCTTGGAACACATAGCAAACTGAGTGGCATCGTAAAGAGAAAGGATATAGCTTTCATTTAAACTTGAAAAAAATTTGGCGGCCATCTTGAATTTTGTTTCAAAAATCGATTTTTCACCATTAGCGCACCGCTAGTCTTGAATTCTGAGATCACCATCAGAAAGCTGAGGAAAAATTGCGTAAGATAGGCTACAGAAACTAGGTGAGCAATGGTATTTACCCTATCAATTGAACGATTTTCTAAATCATGTTATATGATTTTGATGTATATGGCGAGTGCAATCAATACAAACATCATTTTTGTACAACAAAGAAACAAGTTTTCAACCTTTGGTGTTTTATTCGAGTCGAGTAAAGAATAAGAATATTATTTTTAGTGAAAAAATCTGGCGGCCATCTTGGACCTTGATAGCACTCAGCATGTCGAATTTAGAGGCTACCAATAAAAAAAGGTTACGTATACTCTTCTCCTTATTATTCTTCATTTACTGACGTTACGTCCCTACTGGAACCGAGCCTGATACTAAGCTTTATTAGTTATAAATCCAGGTTATTAAACAGTAATTTTCTGTTTTAATGCGATTTCTGACAACAGAATAATTCTTCGACATATCCTTGAATTCAGTAATCATGAATAAATAAATTCAATAAATGAAAACCGTCAAAAAACATTGATTGTATTAAACAAACATTTTTTACCCTATGCATTGTTGTTCATTGTATGAAGTTTATAGATTGCGTGTCGGGACATTAGTAAGCCTTGTGGTAATATCTGTAGTTCTAACGTAAAACATTGACAAAAGTGCATTGATTTATAATGAAAGTCTTAAATTTTGAAGCAAAAAACATCCTTGATTTTCTAAGTCATAAAGTATCGTTTTTAGTACCGCCCAACATGCATGTGAAAAATCGCGAAATTGAATTATGAGAAGCAGGTTTTGTTCTAATGTGGACGTAATGCCGAAACGCAGGTGTATAATTTCGAGGTTAGAAAAACTGGCGGCCATCTTGGCTTTCGACGCCATCTTGGTTTTTAGAAGTTGCATGATTTTTTACCATCTCAGTGCTCATCATGTTGAATTATAAGGCCTCCGTTAAAAAAAAACAATCAGATTCTATCTATCTTATCTCAGCTGTTCAACTGATTGTTCATTTGTATCAATGGTTTTAGACCAAATAATAATGACCAAGAAATAATGCTATTTTACAACTCGAAGATATGCAGAAGAATCATTCAGGTAGCAAGATGGCGTCAACATCCAAGATGGCCGCCAGATTTTTTCACTCATATTAATACTCCTATTCTTCATCTGTCTCAAATAATACACCAACGATTGAAAACTTGTTTCTTTGTTGTACAAAAAATATGTTTGAATTGATTGCACTCGCCATATACGTCAAAATAGTAGAACATGATTTAGAAAATCGTTCATATCATAGCCTATCTTACGCAATTTTTCCTCAGCTTTCTGATGGTGATCTCAGAATTCAAAACTAGCGGTGCGCTAATGGTGAAAAATCGATTTTTCTAACAAAATTCAAGATGCCAAATTTTTTTCAAGTTTAAATGAAAGCTATATCCTTTCTCTATACAATGCCTTTCAGTTTGCTATGTGTTCCAAGCGAAATATGAGACATATCCCGTGAAGAAATACCCAAGATTTATCAAAATATGGGCTTTTTCGCAAACTGTTCAGCTAGCTGGCATACGAGGGGTCCACCAATTTGAGAAAACAGAAAGGACCACCCTTAAGTTTTATCGAAAACTAGCGATCAGTGACGTAAGATTGGAATTCTAACGATGGATGCCGATGGCGGCCTGGTTTCAGCGAGAATTGCTCATAGAAAGGACAGAAGGGACAAAGAGGACCTAAAAGACAGAAATAACAGAAACGATAGAAAGGACAGGAAGGACACAAAACATAGAAAGGACAGAAAGGACAGAAATTACAGAAAGAACAGAAAGGACAGAGAGGATCTTCAATCATCTGTCTTTCGACGTTTTGTCCTACCGTCATTTTACGCATTATGTCATAGATCTTCAAGATATAACTGAGTATGATGTGACTTCGTAACTGACAAACGTCTAATGTCCTCTTAAAACTTTGTCTTGTTTCGCATAGCTCATCAAATGTTTTCGCTAAAACGCGTAATAAATCCTGTCTAAAACACCTCACTCCATCTCGCGTCTTGATCTACCCAAAATCAACTTCCCCATGTCTAATACCTACTCGCTTGAACTTGCCTCGATCGACACCCACTCCCCACGTTGGGTCATTAATTTCTTCGCTGACGAAGGCAATAGACGCCGCCGCGCGCCGCCTAGTCGAGAATAGCGACGATGGACATGGACGCTGCCAAAGACGATGGCTAAGACGCCACGGCCGATTGTAACGCACAGTAGACTAGATGAAAACAAATCATGGCAATACTACGACCATAATAAGTGTTGAGGAATAAGCTTTAGAGTTAGATTCACTGACACAATTTTTGGTTTGCATAGAACGAAACATTAACAAACTTTTTGATATTCTACTTTTTTTATCTTCTTTTTATTTGTGAAAAGGTTTAGGCAAACTTAAGCAAAAGGATTATTCGATATTCTAATCGATTTCTTTGATATAAAACAACATTTAAACAAGTTATCTCCGCGAGGAGGAGCCAGGAACGATTTTCATGATACGAAGAAGCTAACCTCTTATTATTTGACATCCTTACAATAATAGATGTTTATTTTAACAAGCTTTTGAATAAAACTGGACCTCCGTGCGCCGAATCTGCCATTAAGTAATAAATCGACTTTTGGCACTCACGTGAGCGCTTCGGGAGTGTATTCCTAAATAAAATATGACAACGTGTTGGTACCATCGCCGTCGACGCTTCGCTCTGTGACGACATTCCATCACCCTGACCGTCATCGCGCGGCACAGTTTTTACACCGTAAATTGACGAAGCAACAAAAAAAAAGCGGAAAACAAACTTTTCCGATTACTACCTACAACTTCATTTCGGGTGGTGGTAGTGCTATACTGTACTGTTACTAGCGTAAACTGCCGGAAATATCCGTTCGACGGATGAGGAGCGAATCAACAGCATTGACGTAGCCAGAAGGGGCAGAGTCCTTATCGTTTAATCCACACATTTGCTTCAAGATTTTTTGCCAACTAGTTCCAAAAAAATCAGATGATAATTAGCAATGGATTCTTCAATAAATCAATCAATATTTTCGGGAATACTGTTATTCCCAAAAACCAAAGATTTCTATAAAAAAATACGTATTTGTCTGTCACAATTGGCTCCTCTGTGTAATGCGTTGCATATTCTTCAGAATATTAAATTGAACTCGCCCAGGAATTATGGTAGAATTTTAACGAGGGATTTATTAAGATTTTCAGAGGAAACCTTTCAAGATAGTTTTCAATTTTTTGAATATTTTTTTAGCATCATTTCTAACATAACTTCATTTTCTTATAACTAAGTGTTGTGTGTAAGGAAATTATATTATCCCGATGAGGTAAACTAAATTTAGCTATTTTAAACAAAAAGTTCTGTAAGTATAAAGAGAATTCATTCATTTTTTCCAAGTATGAAGAAATAATACATACAAACAGGCTCCGTTTTCTACGTTCTTCTTTCTTGTAGAGGAACAACATTTAGAGTTTTGAATTCAGACATATCCTGAAGAGCACTCATCGAAAAAAAAAAAAGATAATAATATCCTTCCGTTGGAATTGTTTTGAGAATTGTTCCACGGGCGGTGTTTGCCATTAAAGCCTTCAATCACAAAAAGTTTAGACACAAAAAAATGTTGCGGATGGCGTCGGAAACTATCTAAACCCTGGCTACGCCCATGCCCAACACCCAACATCGAGCACGAGAGCATTAACACACTCTTGGGGAATTGTTGTTAAATTTTCGATGAAGGAAATAAACATCAACAGCAGCGCGTGCGAGGGGTCGGTAAAAATAACCTGACAGACTTTCGCTTGGTCCCATCCAACCAAACTTGACTTCAGCGTATACCGCATCATACCCAACAGCCACTGCGGTACGATATATGGCACAAGTGTGTGTGTATTTTGTCAGAGGAGGCCATAGTTTACCTCACAGGAGAGTAATTGGAGCTTTCCTGTAAGTGTTGTTTTTACCGACCGGAAGCGTGAACACGTGTTCACGATTCCATGGTGGGTGGAGTGGAGGTGTAGCGACGTGATTGTTCAGCTGGTTGGGATCCCGTCGCTTTTTGACGTTTCCCTGCTAGATTCTTCACGTCTCAATTGATGAATTGACGTGGAAATCGAATCAACGAAAGGATTCTCTGTTCCTTAAACGCTTTTATTGATTTATGATTAATTTTTGAAGCACCAAATTTGTATCGTGGCACGTGAGCTATGAACAATCTTTATCGTATGGTACGATATAGAGAAGAACTTGATCGGTTGAGAACAGAAGACACATAATAAATATATATTTCTTCTTCAAGATCAGGGGTATCCCAAATGTTGCCACAAAAACGGAAATAAACGCAAATTCAAATATGTTCTGAATCGCGATAAAACGCTGCATAGATCATTGAATGATACGGATGTATGGAAGCGACAGAAATTGGTGTAACATCCAAAGACGGGGAAACCACCCATCGGCATAAAGACCTATCTATCTACTAGATACGACGGGTCAGTTGTTGGAGAGGTGGATCCTCAACAGGCTAATACCGTATACGGAGGGTATGGACAGCCTGTCCAACAAACGTTCAATCCTGGGACCATTGTGACCGCTGATACTTCCGACGGGTGTTAAGGCCGCACGGGGCGTCAATATAATCAGAATCTATGGCAAAAGGTCGAAAGACAAAAGGTCGAAAGGACAAAAGATCGAAGAACAAAAAAGAAGGGACAAAAGGTCGAAAATATTTTTTCAAAGAAGTAAAAATCTCTCACCAAGCAAATTATTTTCGACTTTTTGTCCTAACGACCTTTTGTCCTTTCGACCTTTTTTCTTTCGACCTTTTGTCCTTTCGACGTTTTTAATTTCGACCTTTTGTCCATAAACCATATAATCAACCTACCTATTTGAAGAAAAAATCTCAAGTACCACTCCATATATCAATATGAAAAATTTATCATATAATTCTACTACACTACACATGCACAACCCATTAAATTTTCAGTTTTGATGAAAATTGTTAGAGTGAGACAAAAGATAGGGAAAATAACACGGTCTCCCGTGTTGCCTTAAGATTGTTGGCTTCACCGACGACATAATCCTAGTAGTCTCTGCCGAATCAATGGACCGATGCACGAGTTCAATAATTTGACGTTTGAGCGGTGCCGAATTCATTGGTTTCCATGGTCACATAAATAACACGGCACCGCCCAAACGTCAAACAATGAACTCGTGCATTGGTCCATGGAGGAAGTAGAGTTGACAGCAGCGCACTCTGTCTGCATAGTTGAGGAATGGATGAGGTCTAGGAAATTGGTTAGTGATGTTCAACAGCCGCAAGTCTGAGTGATGAGCATTATCTGCCTAGGTGATTGCACCATAGAGTCCAAGCGATACCTTAGACATCTTGGGGTAATGATGCTGCAGTTGTTATTCAACGCTACCAATGGTCCGAGGTAGACAAATTCTTCCACCATCTTGAACTCATCTCCGTTAATCATCACGCGTCTGCCAATGCAAACTCTATCGTGCTCCGTTTCTCCAGTCACCAGATATTTCATCTCTGACGTATTTACCTTCAATGCAGCCAGTTCTGCTTCATGTTTCAGCATGGCATACTGTTCAGCAACCACCTGGAACGTTCTTCCGGCAATGTCCACGTGTTCAGCAATGTTGAAGCCCGCCCATTTCATAACACCTTCTAGCGCAATATTGAACAGAAGGCAGGAAAGACCATCGTTTTGTCAAAGTCCTTTGCGTGTTTCTAACGGGTCCGATAACGCACCCGATATCTTTACACAACACTGCACACTATCCGTCGTTGCCTCGATCAGTCTAGTCAGTTTCCGCTCCAACACCATCCTTCTCAGCTGCTTTGATGTTCTTGAGCTACTTCACATATTGTGGAAGTTGACACGTCTCCCTTATCCGTCGTACTAATGAAGCAATTCCTCCTGCTGCCTAGGTCTTCCTTCTCTGCACCATTCAGGTGTTCATCGTATTGCTGCTTGCATCTTTCAATCGACTTACGTTCGTCCGTCAAGACACCTCCATCCTTATTCCGGCACATTTTGGCTCGCAGCACAAAGCATTTGCGGGATGCATTGCGTTTCTTGAGCACGATACAACTGCTTCATATCTTCACACTCAAAATTTTCCAGGCGGCGCTTTTCATCCCGTAATAGATGGGTTTACTGTCTTCGCTTCTGTTTGTATCGTGCTGGAAGTAGGTACTACGTATGGCCATGCACTTTCAACTACGGTCGCTCCTCGAGCATCATGCGCCAGAGAAAACCATAACCGTCCATGACAAGCGAACGCCATGGATGACCAACGAAATCGAAGAAGCTTTCAAGACCAGAGATTTGGCTTACTTATTGTATGCTATTAATCCTAACAGGAAGAAGGAGGATCCACAGTGAAACGACTATCAGCAGAACTGGCGGAAAGTATTACGATCCCAATCTACCGCACAACTGCTTTAGAATAATCTTCGCCGAGAGGGAGTCCATAACAACAGTCGAATGGTTGCAACAATGGTGATTTAGAGGTGGACGGGATGAATGAGTTCTTCGCCGAAGGGCATCGCCAACTTGGAAACCGCCCCAGGCAGCCGCAACATGAAGTCAATGCTCCGTTCGATTTCCAAGCTATGAGAACGAAGTTATCAGACTGAGTTATTGACGGCTTCAGAAGTATGCGACTATTATCGGCAAACGACAAATGTTCTGTCAGCTTCCCACTGACAAGATTTCCGAGACTGAACCAAAAGGTCATCAAACGTTTTGAAAGCACACTTCATGAAGAAATTTAAAAAAAATAAGTAGCTTCCTAATGATTACACTACAATGTACCTAAAACCGAGTTCATTGTATGTAGTCACGCTCCCTCTGGTTGGATTTACGTGTGTCCAGCGCCCAGCCAAACCATATCGCTGCCTCTATCCTGTCCAGGGCAATCGTGTTCCGATTTCGTGTATTTACCGACCATTCACGTGTCTCAGGTGACCATAAATAACATAACTATCAATTTTCCTACAGCAACTTTCCCGAGTCGATGGCTGCGCTTGGACCCATCCGGGAAAACTTCCGCCCACTTCCAGGCGCGCAGCGAAGGGCCGAGAGAGCCACGAAACCAAAATCAAAGTGGCAACCTTGTGTTCCATCCCGAGCAGGAGAAAATTGCTGCGGAATATCAAATCGATTTTCTCCATATCAAGTAATATTCACTATCTAAATGAGATATTAAAAAGTTCTGTATAAGAGAGGTTTTTGATTGTCTCCAACATTTGTTTTAAATGCCAAAATAATTCCATATGGAAGTTTAGTCAATACCTGAACTGAGTCATACTTGTTAATGGTATAATACCAAAATTTAGTATGCTATAGGTAGGTGTTAGTTATGCGTTCCTACTCGGGATCCTCCCTAGCGTGCAGGAGCGCTAGATTCCGGCAGCTTCTGCTTCGTCGGCAATGGCACATGACGGACGGGAAAGCCAATCCATTTCGACTGTTTTCTGGAGGAACAAGAAAATAAATCAGCGCCTAATTGAGCAAAACGAAACACTATCTGCTTGCAGTCTTTCGCTTGCTTTTTCTCTCTCACATCCTTTTGCCATCGGCATCCGGATAGATCAGTGGTTTCCAATCTTTTTAGAGTTGCGGTTCCTGTGGGAATCTGGAAACGTTCAATGTCAAATTTAAGAAATTGTTGGATATACCTGAATTTGCCTTCCTTTTCCGAGTGGTTAGAGTCCGCGGCTACAAAGCAAAGCCATACTGAAGATGATATATGAATGCGAAAATGGCAACTTTGGCAAAGTAAGCTCTCAGTTAATAACTGTGGAAGTGCTCATAAGACTACTAAGCTGAGAAGCAGGCTCTGTCCCTGTGAGAACGTAATACCAAGAAGAAGAAGAAGAAGACCCGAATTTGTACGGCATGGGATGTGAATGGCACGGGTCAATAGCGAAGGCGAAACAACTCACTGGTTCGATGAAGAGTGCCAAAGAGTGACATACGTGAAGAATGTCGCCAGAAGCCGTATGCGACAGAACAGAGAGTGGTACAGGGTAGCAAGAGCTGAAGAAAAGCGAATCCACCGCACGAAAAAAGTGTGGTAGCTGAAGCTCAAGAAAGCATGAATCGGAGGTTTAAAAGGCCGGTAAAAGGTAAACTGATAGAAATGTAAGGCTGCTGGAAAGGTGGAGATCGTGGTCGAGCTTCTCAAGCATGGAAGTAAGCGGATGTACCAAGGTATTTAAAAGGGAGGTAATCCAATATGCCAGATTTACCATTCCGCCATTTTAAAATACCAATTGACACCTAGCAAGTTTGTTTTGTTCATTAACCCGTATAGGCCTGAGTGAAAGCAAAAATATTGAAGCTCTCACCGCTCAGAGAATTCTTAACGAATTTAAATGATTTTTTGTCAGTTCACTGGCCCTCATATCTAGTTCCGGAATCCGAAAATAGACATAAGTAGGATTAATCAAATGCAAAACTCATAATTATCCAATTCAATCTTTTCTCAAAAGGTTTACACTGATGCAATTTTTTTAAAATTCCGTCATGTAGTGGCTACATTATCGATTCCGGAAGTTATCTGTGACTTGAAATTTGCCTACCTCCAGGGACACAAACGCACAGTACCCTTCTCACCCGATCTGACCCAGTGATCCACCGGAATAACTCTGACCACAGGAATATTTCTGCGTTCCTCTGTTCACTTCTAGAAACTAGATATGTGTGCCAGTATACTGACAAAAAATCATTTGAATCCATAAAGAATTCGCTGAGCGGTGAGGGTTTTAGAATTTTTGCTTTCATCCAGGCCTATACGGGTTAACTATCACTACATAGACCCGCAACTAGCAAACGGATATGAAAATCGCCCTGTATAGAACATTGATACTTCCGGTGGCTCTCTATGGGTTTTCAAAGTTAGATGGCTGATAAATGTGTAAAATGATGTGAACCGATTTTATATAGTATTCAAGATTATTCTAACAGCCATAAATTAATTTGATAAGGGTTAATTTTCATAGCGTTGAGTTACTTTTTGACCATAGAACACTTTTTTCATTTCCAATAATCCATCTCAGATTCCATCGCAATAATAGTGTGTAGTAGTTCCTCGGACCCATGAAAAATCGTCACGGCCTCCTAGGGGTCCGCCAACCGCCGGTTGGAAACCACTGGTACACATCGACTAACAGTTCGAATTCAAGGTGCACTTCTGCACGATTCGATTTGGATATTCTTTAAACGTTTTTCACCCCAGCCGTCCCACCTCGAATACTGCAAAACGGAGCACTTCGTACGATTTGAACGGTGAATCTGTGTCGAACTATAAATCTGGCAACCGGTGTAGTAGCAGTTGATGCCGTCGTCGCCAGGAACCAGGAACATCAATCTATGAATACTTTTCGTCGCATTTATCCAACGAATCGGTCTTTTCGGGAGACTTGTTTGGCCGGAAAATTGATGTGATTTTCAATTTTAATTTTGAGCTTTGATCGAACGTAGGAAGGGTGGTGGAATGTTGGGTCACGAGCTTGACGTGTGGCCTATTTCTGCCGGTTTTTGGTGCGTACGTGTCTGAGACGTATTGTCGTCGTTGTAGGCTGGTGGGGTGAATAATTGCTTGTGATGCCGTTTTATGGGAGTGGGGATTTTGAATGTAGCTTTAGCATACTTAAGCAAGAATGATTACGTTGCTACATGTGGAGGAAAGCCACATTGGTAAGACCCTTAATGTGAAATGGATGTGGAAATCTAGCCTTTTTCGAAGCTTGTACTGAGCAGTGAAAGTTGAATTTAATCTCGTTTTGAAATATTGGAACATTATTGAAATCCAAAAAGCTTTCCATTTTGAGAGATATATTCCATTTTATCAGTTTACGAGTTATATAAATCTTGCATGCTAATCCTATGGAAGTAGATAAATTTATGAAGGGGTTGACCTCCGTCCGTCAAGTAAATGTTATTTAACAATGGTTAGCCAACCGTAACAAAACATGAAGAAAGAGCTCTAATAGAAACCTATGGCTGAAGCAGTCCAAGTTGATGTACTAATAAAATTGCTATTGGATTACGTTTCACCAATAATATCATATACTTTTATAATCATTTTGAATTGGAATGATCGTTCTTCGAATGGTAAAGAAATTGTTGTTATGAGCACGTTCACAGTTATTAACTGAGAGCTTTCTTTGTTAAAGAGATCCTGAAATAACCGGGAATCGAACCCAGACACCTTCATCATGGCTTTGCTTTGTAGTCGCGGACTCTAACCACTTAGCTAAGGAAGGCCTCCAGCATTTCTACCCCTTATACTTTTTATGTATATTAAAGCTCCTTCATGAATCATATTTTCAGTAGATATTTGAATCCACCACATCATCTCATCACTCTCTACCAACTCCCAATTTGGGCACACAACCTTGGCAAACAATATCTCATTCTTCAAACCAGCAGAACTGTTCTCCCTTAGCACACGTAATCTGCCAAGTAACATATTCAATTTCAAAACTTTCGCAGAAAACTTATCACGTAGCTATACCTGTAATCTTCTTCGAGTCAAAACGATATCATTTCCTGTCTGCATTCTATCCTCAGCAAGACGAACATCTATTCTATAGTTCTTGGCTTGGCAACTTCATCTTTCCCACGGAGGAGGAGCTGGATCCATCTTCCCGAAAACCACTCTTCACAGCACACACGCTCTGCTCTATTATAAGGCACATCACATCGTTTACATCACATTAACATCATTTTCATCATCATAACAATCACAATATTCCGACTCCACGCCCCACCCCGTACCATATCAACTCCACCTTCGTGAGAGTCTTCCGTTTTGCCAACACCGAAAAATGCTTACTTCGTCCAAGTCGGAACTCAACGGCGATGATGGTTTTGATGTTGATGATGATGAAGCTTTTCCACGCAAATCCAGAACGGTATGGAAATGTGGAAAAGCTCCATCGCAACGCAACGGAGCAGCAGAGGTACCTCATTTTCTCGTTCGTAGAAGATTGATTCTCGCTCAAATTCGCTACGGGAGCTTTTAAGCAGGGCTCGGCAGGATCCTTGATTTGCATGGATAAAATGGGAAATCGTTCATTCGAGATGAGATTGGAATCTCTATCTGCTTGAAATGAGCTTTTGCTCTTTGTGTTTTGAAAATACTTTGTTGAACACCTCTAGATTCGAACTAAGTAGTTGGAACTTATGGTGGCGTAGTGTAAATAAGCTAGGAAAAGTATGGTGCTTAACATTTCAATATCTCTATCGAAGACGTCTTCACTGGCGTCCTCCCCATAGATTCCATCTCTGGAATAAGGATCCAATGGTCAACAACGTATTTAGCCACACTCAAGGATGTAAACAAGGAAGGGGGACTGATGGCGTTGCTTTTGCCAATGAAAAATATATGAAATCCACTGCCCTGAATAATATAGAAACTATCTAACCCTTTTTTTCAAGACTGATTAAATGCTGTAAAACATGTATGTCATGAGAAAATCCTTGAAGATTTCTTGAAAAATTCTTGGATTTTCCTAAATGTAATGTAAGGGAATCTGGGGTAATATGTACCCCTGATGAAAAACGACCCACGGTGCTTGCGATGTAATTTTCAACATTGTTTCATCAGGGGCTGATAGTAAGGAACCCCAAAATACGATTTGACAAAAAAAAAATCCGTGGAAAATGTATTTTTGACGTAGAAGTACGTCTTTCTTCTCTATACAGGAGTGAAATTGGAATTTCAAAACCAAGAGCGTTACGTTGGCATGAAATATTTTAAACGTTTATAACTTTTCGCTGGCTTAACGAAATTTCTTGATTAGCACCTTAATAGAAAGATAAGACATCAAAGCTTCATGTCGTTTACTTACTGAATCCCACATACCTGTCCAAATAGTTTAATAACTGTTTTAAATGAGAACGTTGATTTCAAGCAAATCTATAAATAGGGGTGGCTAGAGAAAAATTGACGTCATTTACTTTTCACTCTCCGATTGGCTCGCATCTCAGCAGGCGACAGATCGGCTTGCTCTTGCCGGGCGTGCTTCTCAGGCACAGACATTGATAGCGAAGGACGCCCCCGTTTGTCTTGCTTCGCTCAAATCAAACTGTCGAGCGAGCGAGAGAAGATGCCGTCCGAAGCCAAAGTCATCACCGCTGCCGCCGCCTAGAAGAAGAAGAGGAAGCAGTCCACAGGTGAATTTGCGGTCGAACTGTGAACACGGTCGGGCGAGTCATTCTCGCTTTGTGCTTCACCGCTTGTTTGCGTTCACCCAGCCATCGTCATCGCCGCCGCAAATTTCATCGGCCGAGGAGCATAAAATCATCATTGGTGGTCAAGAAGCAATCCCGTTAGGAGCAAATACCAGAAGCCCCCTGAGTTTTGCTGGTCCGAGCAGTGTTATTTATCCGTAACAACATCGAAGCCCAGATAGCCGTAGCGGTAAACGCGCAGCTATTCAGCAAGACCAAGCTGAGGGTCGTGGGTTCGAATCCCACCGGTCGAGGATCTTTTCGGGTTGGAAATTTTCTCGACTTCCCAGGGCATAGAGTATCTTCGTCTGCCACACGATATACACATGCAAAAATGGTCATTGGCAAAGTAAGCTCTCAGTTAATAACTGTGGAAGTACTCATAAGAACACTAAGCTGAGAAGCAGGCTTTGTCCCAGTGGGGACGTAACGCCAGAAAGAAGAAGAACATCGAAGCTAAATAAGCCATCGGTTCTTTTCAGAGCCATCAAATTTGTGGAAAAGAGTTGAAAGAGAAATATTTCCGACTTTATTTATAACTTCTAATATTCCTAAATCAATTTCACGGCTTCATACAAAATTTCATTTGTCATGAATAATTTATGACTCAACCATTTGAGATTGATTTTCGCGGTCGCTGCTGCAGTGCCATCGGGGTGAGTGCTCAACATTTCACAACGATTGTAAAATAGAGTGGAATTCCAACAGTGCCTTTTATGTTCCATATTTTATGGGAACACTTTGATTAGCAAAATTATCCCATGTAACAAAATTGCGACATTTTTAGAATGCTTTTGAAAAGAGATTCTCATTGAACAATTGTAATAATTTTGGCACCCATTGATCAGAAATTTACCGTCATAATAAAGAAAACTATTAATTATCAATAGCTCGTATTGAATATTTAGAGAATGCCAATCATTCCAACAATTCATGTTCGACCAATTTCTCACGTATTAGTATTCTCCGCAATTTTCATGTAATTTCAAGCCCAACACATTATTGGCACATACCCATTTCCCAGATTGGTCGATCAGAAAGCGAAGAGCACAAAAGGGAGGAGCATCATCTGCTATTCCAAGGTTATAAAACATGCTGCCTTCGTTGGATTCAGTTTCATTCCAATTCCGCTTTCGAGCTGGTAAGAGCTCCTCCGAACTTGCTTAGCGAGAAGTACCTCGCTGCTAGAAGCCTGCTGAGCTGTTAATCCAGAATCTGGTTTGTGAAATTTCTCAAGATTTCAAGATTGAGCTACGTTTCCAGATTTCAACTAAATCCCTGTGATCCGCTACCCTGTTGCTGTTGTGCACTCACTTGAACTTATTCACATCTTCTTATTCTTCTTCTTCTTGGTATTAACGTTCTCACTGGGACAGAGCCTGCTTCTCAGCTTAGTGTTCTTATGACACTTCCACAGTTATTAACTGAGAGCTTTCTTTGCCAAAGTTTCCATTTTTGCATTCGTATATCGTGTGGCAGGTACGATTATATTCTATGCCCAGGGAAGTCAAGAAAATTTCCATTACGAAACGATCCTGGACCGACCGGGAATCGAACCCAGACACCTTCAGCATGGCTTTGCTTTTTAGCCGGGGACAAAAACCACTCGGCTAAGGAAGGCCCCAATTTATTCACATGCATTTGCAACTTTTTCGATTTTCCATACAAAATGACCAACTTTGGTAAGTTAGATCTCAGTTATTTATGGAAATATTTTCGAATAAAACATATAAAAAATATTTTCACAGAACATCAGATGTAACTTGACTTTTAACATATATTTTTGAATAATTTTTCCAATCACAAGTTTATAAGTAATAACGGTTTGACTAAACTGTAATTTTCGACGAAATATTCAAAACATTTTATCTTAAAATCTGATGGCCTTACACAAAAACTGTCTTTAGCAAACTTATTTATCTCGTCAAAATCTACAACTTTGCTAAAGATACCATGAACCTATTCCTTCAATATGTTTAGTTATGTCAATTATAAAAAATCGTCAACAAATTCACTTTAGTCAAACCGTTACTGCTTTTCAACGTGCGATTGGAAAAATCACTCAAAAATATATGTTAAAATTTAAGTTATGTCTGATATTCTGTGAAAATTTCATTCCAATCGGTCCATAAATAACTGAGATATAGTTTATCAAAGTTGGTCATTTTGCATGAAAAATCAAAAGAGTTGCAGTTTTTTTTTCTCAGCGACGAATCACACCATCAACGAAAATAGCGCGAAAGCAATAACCAATCGCGTGCGAGTAGCGAACGGAGTGACGAAACAACCAAGCGAGAACCCCACCACCCGCCATCGGTGAAAGAAGCTCGAGCAAATAAAACCACTGGTTTTTCTGCTCCCAGCTCATTCACAAATCGAACGGCATAACGAACGGATCAAGCAGCGGAGCAGCAAAAAAGAGCGCGTGAAAGCCACAGCAGTGTGCGAGTAACGAACGGAACCAGAGAGCAATGAAGCGAAAGCAACAACTGAAAATCATTCAGTAGACGGATTAGTAGTCAGCGCCAACCGGCGACCTGTTGGAAAGTAACGCCAGCGAAATATACACCATCTGCCTCTCCTTACCATTCATATTCTTGTACTTGATGAATTCAATGAAATGGTTTGGTTTGGCGATGGAGCAAAGAGTTATTTAGGATGATTTTACTTAAAAAAGAGTTGTTGATAAATATTCCAATCAATAAGAGTTGTTTTGAAAAAGTTCACTTTAGCAGAATTTTCCTCGGAAAATTTCTGCTTTACCAAAGAGTTGTTAATGAAATTCCTGCAGCAAAGGGTCGAGTTTCTCCCCACGAATATTTCCAGCCAGGACCAGTCATGGCTCCCGCTCCCAAAATTCTCGAGTACGGAAATTGGAAAATGTATTAAAATTGCGACAGATTTTAAATACTGTTCAATAAACTGTTTCTTGACCAATTGTAATGAGCAACTATTGATCTGAATTGATTTTTCTACATGTTGTCTATTGCGTTAATCTGAGAAATAGGCTATATGAAATTGATGTCTTGGCAAGGGATGTACAAGATGAGCACTATGCTGTTATTTCATCCCGACGGCACTGCAGCAGCGTTCTCGGAACATCCTCAAATTGTCGTATTGTCGATTTTTCGTGATAAATCAGATATTGTATGATGCTACGAGATGAATTAAGAGATTATAGCAAGTATGTGGTAAGCACATTAAGAAATATTACTACACACTCAATATGTTCGGTAAAAATAACTGGGTTTTTGAACTACCGAAAAAGTCAGTAAACTAAAAATAAATGTCAGAAATCGAAAAACAGAGATTTTTCACTGAAATTTTGCTGAGAGCATTCTTGATATATCATATATTGATAAAAAATAAAACATGGTGAAATTTGCTTTTCAATTACGCGTGGCGACAGTTTTCACTTTACTGACTTTTTCGGTAGTTCCAAAACCCAGTAAAATTTTACCGACCCCAGTAATTTAATCTAAGTGTGTAGCTATACTGTGTTTATCACGAGAAGTCTTACTAGCTCGAAAGTGTAAATGAAATGAACCGAATCCTGTTGAGGGATTTTAATCCGAAGGTCATTCGTCCCTTAAATGAACCGAATCTGTCGAAGATAGTATGTTTTACATAATTTGAATTGCAGACGATGCTCCTCCCTTTCGTATTCTTCGCCTTCTTCTGATTGACCAATCTAGGATAAGGTACATGAAGTGGATCTCTTGGTTAGGGATTTACATATCTTGGAAAATTCACATGCGCGTTCGTATGGACAGTAAAATTATCAACATTATTTTAATAGCTTACAATAAATTAAAATCACGCATGTTTTGCTTTCGTGCAAATTTTAAATATTTCTGATCAATGTTCAATGTGTTCTGATTTATATACTATGACATTTGCAATAGACTAACATGTAGAAAAATTTCAGATCAACAGTTGCTCATTACAATTGGTCAGGAAACAGTTTATTGAACAGTATTTAAAATCTGTCGCAATTTTAATACATTTTCCAATTTCCATACTCGAGACTTTAGGAAGTGTTCCCCCATTATATGATAAATCAACGATGCTGTTAGAAATACCATACAATGCTGAGTAGTATGATGTTATTGAAGATTAACAGCTCGGCAGATTTCTAGCAGCGAGGTACTTCTCGCTGAGCAAGTTCGGAGGAGCTCTTACCAGCTCGAAAGCGGAATTGGAATGAAACTGAATCCAACGAAGGAAGTATGTTTTATAACCTCAGAATAGCAGATGATGCTCCTCCCTTTTGTGCTCTTCGCTTTCTGATCGACCAATCTGGGAAATGGGTATGTGCCAATAATATGTTGTTCTTAGAATTACTTGAAAATTGCGGAGAATGCTAATGCGTGAGAAATTGGTCGAACATGAATTGCTGGAAGGGTTGACATTAACTAAATATTCAATACGAGCTATTGATAATCAATAGTTTTCTTTATTATGAAGGTAAATTTCTGATCCATGGGTGCCAAAATTATTACAATTGTTCAATGAGAATCTCTTTTCAAAAGCATTCTTAATATGTCGCAATTTTGTTACATGTGATAATTTTGCTAATCAAAGTGTTCCCATAAAATATGGAACATCAAAGACGCTGTTGGAAATGCCACTCTATCTTACAATTGTTGTGGAATGTTGAGCACTCACCCCGACGGCACTGTAGCAGCGTCCGCGATTACAGTCTTAAAATGTTTAGTCATAAATTATTCATGACAAATGAAATTTTGTATGAAGCTGTGAAATTGATTTAGGAATATAAGAAGTCATATATAAAGTCGGAAATATTTCTCTTTTAACTCTTTTAACTCTAACTTCTAATTTGATGGCCCTGAAAAGAACCGATGGCTTTTTTAGCTTCGATGTTGTTACGGATAAATAACACTGCTCGGACCAGCAAAACTCAGGGGGCTTCTGGTATTTGCTCCTAACGGGATTGCTTCTTGACCACCAATGATTATTTTATCACGAGTCGAAATTTTGAAGCGCGGGTCAACAGCTCCTCGGCCGATGAAATTTGCGGCGGCGATGACGATTTCTGGGTGAACGCAAACAAGCGGTGAAGCACAAAGCGAGAATGACTCGCCCGACAGTGTTCACAGTTCGACCGCAAATTTTCCTGTGGACTGCTCTTCTTCTTCTTCTTCTTGGCGGAGGCAGCGGTGATGACTTTGGCTTCGGACGGCATCTTCTCTCGCTCGCTCGACAGTTTGATTTGAGCGAAGGAAGACAAACGGGGAGGTCCTTCGCTATCGATGTCTGTGCCTGAGAAGCACGCCCGGTTAGAGCAAGACGATCTGTTGCCTGCTGAGATGCGATCCTAGCGGAGAATGGAAAGCAAATGACGTCAATTTTTCTCTAGCACCCCTATTTATAAATTTGCTTGAAATCAACGTTCTCTTTTAAAACAGTTATTAAACTATTTGGACAGGTATGTGGGATTCAGTAAGTAAACGACATGACCCTTTGATGTCTTGTCTTTTAATTGAGGTGCCATTCAAGGAATTTCGTCAAACCAGCAAACAGTTATAAGAGTTCAAAATATTTCATGCCAACGTAAGGCTCTTGGTTTTGAAATTCCAATTTCACTCCTGTATAGAGAATTTTTATGTTACTTTCAAACTTTCAAACATAATCAAATGCAAACGCATTCAGTTCCCGATGGTTAGTGCCTGTGCTTTTACTGCTCATAAGTCGCAAGGTGGAACTTTCGTGTACGACTATGACAAAAGCCAGGATCAGCAATTGGTATATGTTGGTTTGTCGCGGGTTACTTCACTGCAAGGACTATTTTTGACAAACTCTTCCAATTTTTTTAAGTTCCTTTATGCCAAAGGCAGCAATTCTCCCAAGAGGGTTGACTTGAGGAATGAGCTGCAGCGCTTAGGCAATCATCGATTTGATACGAACTGCGTGAAATACTGGATCATAGCGGCCAAGCCTGCATATTGTATCAATGTACAGAGCCTAAATGCTCATGTAATGAGACTGCTACAGATCAAAGCACTGGACCGATTCTATCGATTCTCACGATCGAAGCACCCGAGCTATCAAACATCTAATCTACTGGAGGAGTTTGGCGAACTACAGCTGGAGCCAGAAACCGATCACCCAACCAAGCAACACAAGGAAGCAACGACCAAACAAACAAATTCAATCATCTGGCATTATTCCTGGAACACCGAACACTGATTCTCGGAACCACAGAACGACAAATGGTTCTTTTCAGGACTACCAAAATGAGTCCAAAAAGAGTTAACTTCTGAAAACTTCATCCGATCAATAACAACACAAAACTAATACACTTACAAATTCATACACATGACAAATCAAATTATTAATCATCGTAGTTCTACGTCAACCCCGCGGTAATGTAATAGACATTACCCACCCCAAATTTTTTTTTCCAAAATATTCATAGAAACCCCAAAAGGTAGTTTTGCCCCTATTTGTCAAATATCTTACTGGATATCTTTCAAAGGTTTCATCAACAATCCATAATGGAAGCAAAACAACAAGTAATATCAAAATGTAGTCAACTTTCCATAACTCGATATTGAAGGGACCATCCAGCTACGGAGGTGTCTACTTAAAGAACACGAAACAAGTCCAATTGCGATCCAAGGAACCATCGAGTTAACCATGAATACCAACTTTTATTATGATTCTCTAACTCGACATCGAGATACGGATCATTGAGTTAGGATGAGTTAACTGTACAACCACCCAGGAATTCTTCGAAAGGTTTGCCAAGATATATCTCCATAAATTCTTCTAGGAGTTCCACGAAACAATTCTCTTGATATTCCTGCAGTATTCTCCTGCTATTATTCCAAGGTTTTCTCCAGTTAAGGTTTTTGTTCTACAAATTCCCTTAGAAATCCTTAGAAATTCCGCTCTGATTTATGAGCCCCACTGTTTAAATAGAATATTTTCAAAATAAGTCAAAGTCAAAGTTCCTCAAAGGTTCTTCAAGCAATCAATCGAGGAAATCCTGAACAACATACTACAAAAAAAACAAAAAATCTTTCCATAGTTTGTCCAATGTATTGAATCTTTTTTTTTATACATATGAGGACTATTTCAACATATCTTTTAAATATTCGTTAAATAATTCGTCGTCTTCAGAAATTCGTCTACACATTCTTCATTTTTTTGTACATTTATTTTTGACTTTATTTAGACAGTCATTCTCTTAGAAATCATATTCGAATTTTTATATGAATCTTTTCTAAACATTTTTGGAGAATTTTTCACGAAAATCATTGTTTTTGTTCTGATAATATCCTAATAATTGCCCAAGAATTCTTGCTATGATTCCTCTAGAAACATGTTAAGTCACAGTTTCTTCTTCAAATATCGCATCTTGAAGTCTTCTAAGAAATACTTGACCCATTAAGGGATAAGAGTTAAGAATATTTGGAGAATTCAATAAAAATATATCCAGGATTTTATCGAGAGATCATCGCAAAGAGTATTTTCGTATAATAATTCGTCTTATAATAATGTACGTATTCTGTCACAAACTTGCCAGAAATTTTTCAAAAATGTGTTCAATGACTCTTCTGTAATACCTGTTTTTCATGAACATGAACTTTTAATGAACTTGATGGATCCGGATCCCACCGAAATAATTAGAACCTGACATAACTTAAACTAGACCACACAAAACTTGTGAGTTCTTCAAGAGGAAAAAAACGTACAAAATATCTTAACGCAATATTGTGTAGCATTTTACAAGACTTCAAGGGAAAAATATAAGAAAAAATATTTTTCAGCTTTTCGGTCAAGTTCTTCAACTTTTTACAGAAGTCTACTAATAAAATCTTGCACAGTACCATTGACTACCTTATCTGTTACTTTTTCAAGACATTGTCAAAATCACTCAGTTTTTCTATTATTTTAACTTTTTTTTATTGGATTTACGCTTCATTATTGTCCAAATTTTGGATATATGGATAATTTGGTGGACTGATAATTTTACTAAAATAGTAATTATTGTGCTTATTACATGCACTATACCACATCATTCTATGACGTCTGTAATGGCAGCTGGCTTAGCAGGGTCAGATCTTCACGGGCAAGGATGGAAAAAAATCGTCTCCAGCGCTCTTGCAGCAGCATGATTTGAAAACATCACCACGCGCGCATTGTACCGACATAAGGAGCATCCGATGCAATGTTTGTCGTGGGACAAAGGGTTTATCGGATGTTGTTACAAGTAGTGATCAACTTTAATCATGGCGCATTCGCGCTATTATTTTTCGTTAAAACCATGCCCGAATGATTTTAGAATCGCAAACACTATATCCGAATGGAAATCAACAGATAATAATTGAACAATCCTCAGAATGATAAAACTATGGCTCGCGAACACTTAATCGCTAGCCCACACGCAGAACGATGCATTAATCGTGGAACGTAGTTTGTTGTGATATCCTAACGACAAAAGGTTAATCGTTGTTGCTATGATCTCACATTTCCATTCTTGTTCACGGGACCTTTGTTCGATTGAATGAATGGGAAAATTCTGTTCTAAAGACACTTTGCCCATTGTTTTGTTCCAGTGATAAAACCAATTATGTTTTTCTTACATAGTCGCAGATAACTTGCCGATCTGGGAGCCCAGATAGCCGTAGTGGTAAACGCGCAGCTATTCAGCAAGACCAAGCTGAGGGTCGTGGGTTCGAATCCCATCGGTCGAGGATCTTTTCGGGTTGGAAATTTTCTCGACTTCCCAGGGCATAGAGTATCTTCGTACCTGCCACACGATATACACATGCAAAAATGGTCATTGGCATAGTAAGCTCTCAGTTAATAACTGTGAAAGTGCTCATAAGAACACTAAACTGAGAAGCAGGCTCTGTCCCAGTGGGGACGTAACGCCAGAAAGAAGAAGAAGCTTGCCAAATCATCAATTTATAAGTGAATTTCACGGTGCTCCCCTGACCGTTATTTTCAGAAAAAAAATCTCCATCAAATCTGTGCTCACCAGGGCCCGTTTTGAAGTTAGGCCCTTTTGATTGTATCGATCCAAAAATTCAAAGGAAATCTGAGCTATTGGAACGGGTTTTCATTGGCCGTTGTTATCAGAGAAAATACACCGTCAATATTCATATATATTATATATTATTTGATTATTTGTAACTTATGAGTGAAGTATTGGAACGGGTTGTATGAGAAGCATTACAGCATTATTAATATATTTTGCTCGAGTTTAGTTAAACTTCTATGCAGTGCATTGAAATTTCAGCAAACATTACCATAATTTTACACGATTTGCATATGATGACGATCAGCACCGCGCGTGAGCTTCGCTGCAGCTGTCAGCCATGTTTGAAAGTGTGTAGGAAAACAAAAAAAAACAGTTTTGGAAGTGTTTTCTAAATTTATGTTGTATTTTGGTGGTTTTAAATAAAAATTCAATAGTTCAACAGAGTGTGGCAGTGGATTTATCAGCTGAGCATATACGGAGCGCAGGAGACGCATAGGTTCAGTGCGAATGGAGCTGTTATGCATCTGCCTCCCGGATAGCGCATCGGAAACATTTAGTTCCTAAGACATCGATGGTCAATTAAAAGATTCAATGAATAAAATTATGAGTTAAACACGACGTATTTCTGCTTTACTTATGAAAGAATTTCAAAATACGAATGATATGGTTGTCCTCAGGTACGTAACAAATAAGCATCGGCTGTTCCACTTTGTTTTCCCCGTTGGTTGATTGTTTTTCGTTTCGGACATCATAACCCAGACACAATGACACATCGTCATGTAAATTTACACGAAGATTAAAACTCACATTCACAATCAAATCAAAACTTGTAAATTTAAACGTAGGCAGAATTTTATGCTATTCTTGGCATTCCCTTCATGTGCATTAGAAATAGTTGAAATTTACATGCATTTTTAATACTGTGTACGCTTTTTTGGAGGTGTAACCATAAAAAACACTTATTTAAAATAGATTAATTATGTATTCTAAAACAGTCCATGTTTCCAGTTCAGTTCAAAAACTTTCAATGAAACATTAACCACAAAAGTATTTCGCAATTAACAGATTTTCCATAAGCTCAAGCGTCATAAGGCATTACGGAGCCGATTTCATCGTGTAACAAAATTAGTTTTTTTAGCACAATATTTTGTTGAGTTGGTATCGAAAAGTAAGTATACGCCAAAGAATACTTTCAGGCTTGAGTTTTATGTTATAGACTTGGTTAAGTTTGTATTGCATGGAAGAAAATGAAATTAACGACGTAGAATGCAGTGATACAAATCAATAGAAAATAATGCAAAGTATAGAACATTCATATATTTTTTTGTTTAATTGAACTCAAAATTTTAGCACCTACACAGCTTAATTTTACATTTCATTACTTTCATAACAAAAACAGCTTAATTTTAGAATGTTCGTCTTTGTCAGCTTGGAAAAGTTTGTGTAGCTCCTAAAGTATGTTTTTTTTTCGTTTGCCTTCACTGGTAATAGCAGCTAGTGAGTTTTAAATTCATAGGCAAAGTATGTGACCAAATAAAATGAAAGTTTACAGAGAAATCTTCAGTTTGTGTAGGATTCACACCAAGTTATAGTACCATACCATGCCATCTGGTAATTTACAGGACTACAAAACAATTTTCTATTTTCCGGCCACCAAAACTAGAAATTACACATTATCTATGAACAACTCTGTATTTACCATATTTTATAATCCTTTTTAATACTATTCCTTTAACCCAGAATTCCATTACCACTAATACCATAAATTTGATGACCATAACATCGAGTGCTAGTTCCTAGAATGACATGACCTCGAATTCCATTATCACGGGGCAATGTCATTCTATGTAACTATATATTCGAGGCAATAGCAATCAGCGTAATGGTGCGTCCAGGGTGATGGAATTCAGGCCAATGCATTCGGAAAAGGAAATTTGGGGTTATTGGGTAGAATCTTCGTAAGACAGTTTTGATGTGAGTATTGACTTTAAAAATTACATGTAAAACTGACCTCTGCAATTATTATGAAATAAAATAAAAATGGATGTTGCTTACTCTTCTTAGGCACATTCCAAGTATTGAGGGTTCCTCTTCATGAGTTAGCTCGAGATTCATACAATTCTTTCATTATTTTGTTTATCCAGGGCTCTTACGTGTTGGTGTGATCGAAAAGAACGGAAACCCTTAGCTAAATGCAATAATGTATGCTATACAGTAATTGATGTTTAAGTTCTGAGGCAGTACAAAGTTTACTGGAACATCCGAGGAGGCAGCAAGTTATATTATATATAATTATATTTTATAAGGAATAATAATAACAATAATAGTAAAAAATTATCTCCGTAATGCCTTATAGCGCTTGAGCCTATAGAAAATCAGGTAATTGTGAAAGTCTTTTGCAGTATGTAAGTGCAATATTGCATTGAAAACATTTGAACATGGTTAACTGTTTTGGAATGCATAATTAATCCATTTAAAATTAGTGTTTTTATATCGTTACACCTCCAAAAGGGCGTAACTCAAAATTTCATCAATCTTCTCATTCAAAACTCCACTCATAAGCTACAAATAACCAAATAAGCAAACTTTGAATAAAATATTGATGATATATTTCTTCTGATAATCACGGCCAATTAAACCCCGTTTAAATAGCCCAGACATCCAGCATAGCTATAGAAAACGATTGGTGAGCATAGATTTGATGGAGATTTTTTTCTGATAATAACGGTCAGGAGAGCACCGTGCGAATTTATCTTCAAAAACTTATTTAAACTTACACTGTACATCCTCCTGCATGGTAAAATTATTGATTCGGAATTTATCTTATGACCAACCTTCTGACTGTGTCAGATATTCAACGTTATTGTGCACAATTCCGTCATGACTTTCTCGATCAACTTTGATAACTTTTGCAAATATGTATCAATCTTCAAGAAATTTTTACCACTGTTATTCCTGATCCAAAGGCTGTAATAAGTTTCTCGCTATGCCAATTAGAAGCACCACAGTATTTAAAAGGTAGCACCCAAATACTAAGTGGAACAGACAGAATGATCAAAGCGACGTTGTTGCGAGTGATGTGCATAGTTCGAGTATTAGGGACACTCTCAAGCCCGGAATTAATATCAATCGTGTCTGGTTCTCCTAGGTCAAGCATAGATTATCAACAGATGAGCTCATTTCATGCTTATGTTAACACATTTTCATCGTGGTAGCGTTATATAATTTTAAAGAAAAACTTTGGATGGTTTGTCACTAGAGGTGTCGGCACAAACCCTTGTTCTTGTGTTCCTTCCTCCTTCCTTTCTGGCATTACGTCCCCACTGGGACAGAGCCTGCTTCTCAGCTTAGTGTTCTTATGAGCACTTCCACAGTTATTAACTGAGAGCTTACTGTGCCAATGACCATTTTTGCATGCGTATATCGTGTGGCAGGTACGAAGATACTCTATGCCCTGGGAAGTCGAGAAAATTTCCAACCCGAAAAGATCCTCGACCGGTGGGATTCGAACCCACGACCCTCAGCTTGGTCTTGCTGAATAGCTGCGCGTTTACCGCTACGGCTATCTGGGCCCCTTGTTCTTGTGTTATACAATTTCAATAAACACATATCTTGCTTTTTCGTCATCACTCAAAAACCTTTATATCGTTCGATATAATGAATGTCGATTAGTTTTAAGTGAGAGATGTAATTTTCGTCCTTATCCATCGTATCACCGACCAAAGGTGACTTCCAGATCTTTTTCCTTCCTCACTAATTAATACCTTTCCCGTGATAATCGTGTAAACGCAGATGTATTCTCGGTCCCTAGAAGCAACAATCATTCCTTTCCCATCCCAACTAACTGTAAGGACTTTGCCGGCACCGTTATTGATCAATAATATGAGATCTGCTAAGATGTGCGCTCCGAGAATTATCCGTTAATTATTTATTTGGATAAAAGTGCAATTCTTATCTGTTCCGAGCAATCACGAAGTAGCAACCATTGCCATGTACTGTCAGTGTATGCTATGCTCTGCTATGCCAACATGAACTTTTAATGAACTTGATTCATGTCATTGGCTACTTCAAATATATTTTTTTGATTCTAAAGCTAATGGTCAAGAAATTATCTAAAGTGAGCTTCATTTGAATTGACATTTCACTTCAACTGCGTACTGCGATCAAAGAAAAATGCATTTCTTGAGCATTTCTTGCAAGAAATTTCCCACGCATCGAGATAGACGATTACTTATCTGTTGAAGTGTATACTTCGCTTAAATGATTGTCTGATATTATTGTCTGACATTCGCCGTCTCGGTTTTATCACGCTAATTTTTCTTCAAAATCTGTTATCTGGAACTTTCCTACACCTTCCAAATGGAATGCTTTTATATTGTAGCAAGCAAAATGAGACAAAAGATTTTGCGTCGCCTGTTCCGTTACCAGGCTGAAAAAACAGATGGCTTAAGCACCACCTCCGAAGAGGACCGTCTGTCGGTCTTTGTTTTCCCGACAAGTAACCTAACCTCAGAGCGAGTTTATTTTATAAGAGTCTGAATAGCCACACAGGAAACGATATAGAAAACTCAAATGGTATGGTGGATGGAAATTTCTCAGATGCAGGATGATTGAGGGCATATCGCGCCAGCTAATGAAGGAAACGATTTTAGGTGCGAAATACTTTATTATAAACTCTTTTTAAATCATGATCAGAAAGACAAACATGTTTTCCATCAAATAGTAAAAACAGCCATCCATTTTCATTTTTCTTAAGTAACATATCAATTTGCAAAAACAATCATACTAATCGGCATTTTTATTTTTTGCGGGATAACACGAGCCACCTGAAAATCGACGTTAGCTGTGCTGTAAACGTACGCACACATTTGAGGGAATTAATTGTGAATTGAGGTTTTTGCAGAACTATTGGAAATATATTTTGTTTATATTTTTCTGGAACATATTTTATTTTCCGTGTTACTTATGAAAAAGTCGATGTGAAATTATTTTAATTCCACCAGGCTCTTTTTGTGTGATAGGTTGATTGTAGAAAAATACAAAATTTACAATTTTTTGTACAAAACCTTCAATTAGACCCAGGCATTTGTTGGTTATTAAAAACACAATTTTCCAAGCGTTTTTTTAAACACAAAAATGATTCGAATGTCGTTTAAAACTTTCTGAATATATGTGTTATGGCCCAAGGTTTAGGCCAAAAATAAAATCATTTTGATTTCCAAGCTAAGAATAAATACACAAAATTCTAAAAGGTACCCAGTCTAAAGGCGGGATTGGGTATTAGAGGATTAATAGACCTCAAGGTACTTCTTGGCACGAAACAGGAAGCGATAAAACTGAAACGACACTGTACTTTTCAATGCATATCGATTTCAGTTTTAAATACCAAAATTTTCTCTGATTGAATTTTTTTATGTTTATTGGGCCCTGATAAAATTGCGGATTTAATTCTATGACAAAAATATCATTGAAAAATCTTCAGCGACCTGTTAGGGAATTTCTGTAGAAATGCTTTAAAGAACTTTGAGGGAAAGTTGCAAGTCTAAAAAGACTTCCAGGACAAATCTTTGGAAAAGATCAATATATAAACTTGGTTAGAATTTTTTGGGGACTTTCTGGCAAAAAGTAACCCGCTGTTCATATATTTCAAAAGAGTTTCCAAAACTATTAATTAGAAAATTGTAGGATAAATTACTAATGGAATTATGGTGATCTCAACGCGAGGGTTGAATTTTTCATGTAACTCCTGGTGTTTGTTCTGGAAAAAAAAATCAAGAAGCTAACGAGAAAACGCTTAAACAATCCTAATTGGTGTTCTAAGAGATTTAATAATTCTTGTTTTATAATTATTCTTGGATGCATTTCAATAAGATTATTCAATTATAATTCAAAGAAATTCCTCATGAAAAATTTTCAATGAGGATTTATTGGTAGAATACAGTAGATAATTCTTGCTAAAATCCCAGAACAATTATCAGGAATAATGCCTGGGAATCAGTTTGAAGTCGTTCTTCACTCCCCTTATGGAAAACCTGACTTCGCCAATGGTCACACGTACATAGCTTCGTATCTTCATTACATATTCCTTCTGTTCTGTACGACACGCCGTCGTCACAACGTCCTTTACAACATTACGACGTAATGATGAAGATGTCGATGACAACAACTGGACTTGCACGTACATTCCAGCAAGCTACACTGGAAGATAACAGCACCGCATTCCAAATGGGTCATTTGAAAATTTATTATGTGGATTTCAATCAGAATAATTTTAATTCGCCTTCATTACTGATGGAATATGAATGTAAGTGTATCAGAGAAAAAACTAAGTAAGCATTAACATCTTTTCGAAACGGAGTACTTTTTTCTTCCAGTGCATCGGTGGAATAATAAATGCTCGAGAAAATAACATCGTCAAAAGTTTAGAAAACTTATTGCTAAGGCATGCAATCTGCTGGAGAGTCTGCCTCCGTGCCAGTGTCTGTGACTTTCGGTGTGCATGTTTATAGCCATATACCTTCGACGGGTTGTTCAAGGCAGTACCGTAAAGTTTTGTTCTTCTGAAACGATGGGCGGATTAGCAGGAACTGGGCTGAAGTTTTCCGTCTCCAACCGCAGGAGAAATACTTAGTTGTTTCGGTTTACGGACAGAACAACCACAACTTACGTCATGAGTGCCGTCACCGGAGAATGAAGTTTTGCTGCCTGTGTCTAGTAAAGTTTAAATATGGTATGTTGGCATTTATTTGATTGGGACTTTCAATGCCAAGTATATATACTATAATATACGTCATGTTCAATTGTTGCTTTGACATAAAACCGGATACACACCATCGATGCTGGACCGGGGTGAGACATTTCTCATAAGGACATTTGGCATAATGGCATAATGGAAGTTTTTTCCTCTGAATGTGTTTTCTCTCGACTGAATAATGATTATATCCATTCCAAGCCTTCCTGATTCTTAATCCATCTGCCTACGACAGATGCTATAATTCCCAGACCACGAAGCAATTCAAAGGCAGCCAGCTATAATGATATCCTCCGTACTTCACCATTGTAATTGTCACTTCTTAGAACACAATTTTAATGAAACTTCCAACTGTGGCATCACTCTTCCGTTCGCTCTCGTCCCTCAGTTTTCAGACAATAAACCCGTTCAAGCACCTAGATCCAGGGAGATGGATACTACCATTTCAAATCCAGGCGAAATAAAGAAAAACCTCCCAAGAATAATTATCTCCTCGCTGTCGTCTTGACTCAATACAATCTCTAGCTCTAGTTTCTTTCAGAATTGTCCTTGTGACTTGATTATCTCGGAATGTCCGCCACTCCTCACTCCCCCAAAGCCCCATTCGCACCCTGTGTCCCACCAAACCATCGCCAGACATAAACGTAAATTTTCATTTAGGAGATACACTCTCGTGCAAAAGTTGGGTTCACCCCAAAAAATAACATACAAAATTGTTGTCTATATCTCTGGAATTAAACGTCTAATTGAAATTCTTTATGTTTCATCAGAAAGGCAATGAAGTAATCTAACAAGTAAACAAGAAAACATTTTTTTAATTTTGTTTACTTGTTTATTATTTGAAACCGTGAAAAATGACAAAAATGTCGTTCATTTTTCACGATGACCTCAAACTTTTGCACGGCAGTGTACTTTACAGCCGAGAAAATCCTAGCCTAGAGTGCTCAGCCTGACAAAATTAATTCAAATTAACAGCACTCCCATTTCCATTAGAAAACCGTTAAAGAAATAGTCCCACATTGCCATCGCAAGTCTCGGAAAACTAACGCAACCTTTCCGTTTTATCTCCCGTTCTCTATTTTCAGAACACTTGAACGTGGCCAGCAGCAGCAGCTTAGACGTCGCCATCATCTATTCGAAGGTAAATTGCCACCAGCGCCACAATAATTCGCAAAAATAGCACCCAACACTAGAATTCCGTCTCAGGACGGAGATCTCACATTCATTGACGTCACACAATGGTAAATTGCAGCCGCTTGGGATTGCATCCCGCCGCTTTCCTTCCGCCTATCACAACCCAGCTGACCTTTTTTCCGCATAATGATAAATATTGCTCGCATATTCATCAGCCCTACGAGACACAGTGTTTTGGGTCGTTGATTTCACAATCAAAATAGAATAACTTCAAAAGTACTGAATTTGGATATCTGGCGTTTTCGAAGCGTTTTTTTTTTTTGTATAAAGAAGCGCTCATTCGATATGATGAGCTTGATGATCAATCCACTTAAGGGGGCAGGATCCGTCATTGATTTCAAAATTTTCAAAAGCAGTTTTTTCGTTCAAAATTAAGAAAAATTACAGAAAAATGTGTTTACTGTATTCTATTTTCCAACCGAAATAAAGTGAACACATTTCCATGGAATGATTTTTAGTTTTGAACAGAAAAACTGCTTTTGAAGTTTCGATGATGACGATGATTACGATGACGGAGCGTTGAACGTTAAAAGTAGCACGGCATAGCATAGCATAGACTGACTGTACATGTATTGCATTTTGATCCAAATGAATAAGGGATGAAAATTTCCGCTTATTCTCGAAGTGTACATTTTAGCAGAACTCTTACTATTAGCGACGCCGGCCAAGTCCTTGTAGTCAATTAAGATTTGCTTCTAGTAACCGCCGAGAATACCTCTGCATCTCAATAATCATCACAGGAAGGGTATTTAATACTGAGGGATGAAAAAGATCTGGGAATCACCTTTGGTTCGTGATGCGATCCGTGGATAAGGAGAGAAAATACGACTCTTATCTGAAACTAGTTTTGCATTTTCGTCTCGCGGTGAAATGATATTTTAAGAAGATTAAGAAATACGTCGACATTCATAATGTCGAACTTTTCGAAGGTTACTTTTAGTAATTATTAAAGAAAAAAGATATATGTACGTTAAAATTATATAAAACAGGACTAAGGGTTTCTTGACACTTTAAGTAACGAACCATCTATAATATGTTTGAAAATTACAAAAACCTAACGTTGTTACGATATAAATCTGTTATCATGAGCATGGAACGACCTCACCAGTTGGTAATCCATCATCGACTGAACACGAATATCTTTACGTACTCGCACAACGCGAACTGGACACGGTTGATCTCTACTCACTGCCCAGCAAACACGTAAACCGAGATAAATAATCTATTTTTTTTTAAATTTTGAAACAATGAGGCCATTTGGATTGCAACAAAATTGTGTCAGAATTATTTCAAAATTCGTTACAAATAACAAATTTTGGTTCAGTTTTGCTAAAAACAATCTGAGTAGGTGGAAGAAACTACAACACGATTTAAACAAAATCTGTTGCGAGCATGACTATGGATAACCACTTCGTAGTTGCACTCCGTGATTGACCAGTATAATCTAAGTTGCACGGAGATTTGAAGAATGAGGCTTTAAAAGAGCTAACCATTCTCAATGTGCACAAATCGATACGGCGCCGGCCACGCCCAATGCGGTCAGCGGGGAAGGGAAGGAATGTTAGTTTAGACAACCATTGCACACTGGGCCAGAAGCAGAATTTATCCAGACAAAACCTCTAGCGCTTCAAAAGTGCATTTTTTCGGATTGGTGTCAAAGGAGACTTATCTTGAATTTGTTTGTTCTTCAATTTGATGATAAAAGTTAGTAGGAAATTTCGCCGCATAGGTGGCGCTGCGACTCAATTTTTTTTGTTTTGTGTCCTAGAGCTTTCGCGTCTTTGGCAATGTTTTAGAACGTGTAAAAATACGACAAGTTGTCGAAGACATCAATGTGCTAGGACTTCAAATTATAAATTTTCATTTATTCATTTATTTAGTTAACATCTACACAGATAACACTGAACCAACAATTTCACGCCACAATACTTGGTTCGTAGCCGCAACTCACCATCCTCGGTTCTGCCCCACGCTCGCCAAATCGATACGCACTTGATCCGCCCACCTAGCTCGCTGAGCTCCACGCCTTCTTGTTCCAACCGGAACCGAAGCGAATACCATCTTTGCAGGGTTGCTGTCCGGCATTCTTACAACATGCCCTGCCCATCGTATCCTTCCAGCTTTGGCCACCTTTTGGATACTGGGTTCGCCGTAGAGTTGGGCGAGCTCGTGGTTCATCCTTCGCCGCCACACACCGTTCTCCTGCACACCGCCGAAGATCGTCCTAAGCACCCGACGTTCGAAGACTCCAAGTGCTTGCAGGTCCTCCTCGAGCATCGTCCACGTTTCATGCCCGTAGAGGACTACCGGCCTTATGAGCGTTTTGTACATGGTACATTTGGTGCGGGCGTGAATCTTTTTTGACCGCAGCTTCTTCTGGAGGCCACAGTAGGCCCGACTTCCACTGATGATGCGCCTCCGTATTTCACGGCTAACGTTGTTGTCAGCCGTCAGCAAGGATCCAAGGTAGACGAACTCGTCGACCACCTCGAACGTATCCCCGTCTATCGTAACACTGCTACCTAGGCGAGCCCTGTCGCGCTCGGCCCCACCAGCTAGCATGTACTTTGTCTTGGCCGCATTCACCACCAGTCCAACTTTTGCTGCCTCGCGTTTCAGGCGGGTGTACAGGTCTGCCACCTTTTCAAATGTTCGGCCGACGATGTCCATATCATCCGTGAAGCAAACAAATTGACTGGATCTAGTAAAAATCGTACCCCGGCTGTTAAGCCCGGCTCTCCGCATAACACCTTCTAGCGCAATATTGAACAACAGGCACGAAAGTCCATCACCTTGTCGTAGTCCCCGGTGGGATCCAAACGAACTGGAGTGTTCGCCTGAAACCTTCACATAATTTTGCACACCTTCCATCGTCGCTCTTATCAGTCTCGTGAGCTTCCCGGGAAAGCTGTGCTCGTCCATGATTTTCCATAGCTCTACGCGGTCGATACTGTCGTATGCCGCCTTGAAATCGATGAAAAGGTGATGCGTTGGGACCTGGTATTCACGAAATTTTTGGAGGATTTGCCGTACAGTAAAGATCTGGTCCGTTGTCGATAGGCCGTCAACGAAGCCGGCTTAATAACTTCCCACAAACTCGTTTACTACGGGTGAAAAACGACGGAAGATGATCTGGGATAATACTTTGTAGGCCGCATTTAGAATGGTGATCGCTCGAAAGTTCTCGCAATCTAACTTGTCGCCTTTCTTGTATATGGGGCAGATTACCCCTTCCTTCCACTCCTCCGGTAGCTGTTCTGTTTCCCAGATTGTGCCTATCAGCCGGTGCAGACAAATGGCCAGCCTCTCCGGACCCATCTTTATGAGTTCAGCTCCGATACCGTCCTTACCAGCAGCTTTATTGTTCTTGAGCTGGTGAATGGCATCCTTAACCTCGCTCAAATTGGGGGCTGGTTGGTTTCCATCTTCCGCAGTACTGACGAAGGCATTTCCTCCGTTGTCCCGTTCTTCATTGCCTGTGCTCTCACCACCATTCAGGTGCTCGTCGAAGTGCTGCTTCCACCTTTCGATCACCTCACGCTCGTCCGTCAGAATGCTCCCATCCTTATCCCTGCACATCACGGCTCGCGGCACGAAGCCGTTACGGGATGCGTTGAGCTTCTGATAACCCTTACGCGTTTCATGAGACCGGCACAGCTGTTCCATCTCCTCGCACTCCATCTCCTCCAGGCGGCGTTTTTTCTCCCGAAAGAGGCGGGTCTGCTGTTGCCGTTTCCGTTTATAGCGTTCCACGTTCTGCCGGGTCCCTTGCTGCAGCATGACCGCCCGCGCTGCATTCTTCTCCTTCAAAACCTCCTAACACTCCTCGTCGAACCAATCGTTCCGTCGACTCCGTCCCACGTACCCGACGTTGCTCTCAGCTGCATCGTTGATGGCTGCTTTTACTGTTCTCCAGCAGTCCTCAAGAGGGGCTTCGTCCAGCTCACCCTCTTCCGGTAATGCAGCATCGAGTTGCTGCGTGTATGCCGCTGCGACATCCGGTTGCTTGAGCCGCTCTAGGTTATACCGGGGCGGCCGTCGGTACCGTACGTTGTTAACGACGGAGAGTTTTGGGAGCAGTTTGACCATCACCAGATAGTGGTCGGAGTGGATGTTAGCGCCACGATAGGTCCTGACGTCGATAATGTCGGAGAAGTGCCGACCATCAATCAGAACGTGGTCAGTTTGTGATTATGTCTGCTGTGGTGATCTCCAGGTGTATCGGTACGGAAGGCTGTGCTGGAAGTAGGTGCTACGAATGGCCATATTTTTGGAGGCGGCAAAATCAATTAGTCGTAGGCCGTTTTCGTTCGTCAGCCGGTGGGCGCTGAACTTTCCAATCGTCGGTCTGAATTCCTCCTCCTGGCCAACCTGAGCGTTTAGATCTCCTATGATGATTTTGACGTCGTGGCTTGGGCAGCTGTCGTACTCGCGTTCGAGCTGCGCGTAAAAAGCGTCTTTATCATCATCAGTGCTTCCAGAGTGAGGGCTGTGCACGTTTATTATGCTGAAGTTGAAGAAACGGCCTTTGATCCTCAACTTGCACATTCTCTCATTGATCGGCCACCACCCGATCACGCGCCTCTGCATATCACCCATCACTATAAAAGCTGTTCCCAGCTCATGTGTATTGCCGCCGCTCTGGTAGATGGTATGGTTACCTCTAAACGTTCGCACCATTGATCCCTTCCAACACACTTCCTGCAACGCTACGATGCCGAATCCACGGTCCTTCAGCACGTCAGCGAGTATGCGTGTGCTCCCGATGAAGTTGAGAGATTTACAGTTCCACGTACAGAGCTTCCAATCGCTAGTCCCTTTACGTCGCTGTGATCTTCGCCGATTGTCCCGGTTCGTATTCTCTCGTTGATTATTCGTTGCTTGATTTTTTTACGGCTGGCTTGCAGGGTCTGACACCAACCCCCTAGATTTCCGGAGGACCATTCCCCCTAAATGTTCGGAGGACCATAGTGCACAGTTTAGCTTAGAGTCCTTCTCTGGCACTCGGACGATGATCAGCCGCCCCTGACATGGGGAACAGACGCTGTTGTGAGCCGCTCCTAACATGGAGTACAGACGCTCAAGGTTTGCAGAAGCAAAAGCTAACAAATCTTAACTGACGCAATGTGTCAAAAATTTTGTAGTATTATTATTTAAATAAGTGCATTATATTTATATGAAGAGATGGTTATTTTGAATTTAAATATCTCAAATATATCAAAATATACATCTGGCAAACTTTGGCATTTGGTAGATGAAATATAGCGTATTTGGGAACATTAATAAGTTTTGCATAAACTTGCAACTTTTTGAGTAAAGTTATGTTAAAAATTATGATATTTTTACTATAATTTGTTCAAAAATTCAAATATTTATATAAAAATAAGATTTTTTTTCATACTGTGCATGCATGTTATCGAAATTAAGCGATGCATGGTTTTAAAATGAACCATTTTACGATTTTGAAGTACAAAGTAGAAAAAACGTAAAATTTAAGTGATTTACACATATTTTACCATAACTTTGTTATTTGAAGTCCTAGAATTTTGCTGTCTTCAAAAACTTGTCGTATTTTTACACGTTCTAAAACATTGCCGAATATGCGAAAGCTCTAGGACGCAAAACAAAAAGGTTTGCGTCGCAGCGCCCCCTATGCGGCAAAATTTCCAACTAACTTTTGTCATCAAATTGAAGAACAAACAAATTCAAGATAAGTCTCCTTTGACACCAGCCCGAAAAAATGCACTCCTAAAGCGCTAGAAGTTTTGTCTGGCTAAATTCTGCTCCTGGCCCAGTGTGCATTCTATCAATTGTTTTAGCAACGCAACTAATTAGAGATATTGGTCGGAAGCTATTGGATTAACAAGTGTTTTCGCTAGATTTTGAAATCTGAATTATGATAGTCGCTTCCCAAACAGAAGGAATATTCCCACTTTCCCAAATACGATTAAAGGGCTTTAGTAGAACCATTTTTCTATAAAATGAGAGATGTTTTATCATTAGATTCCCAATATTATCGGCTTCAACTGATGTTCCATTCGCGCTTTCTAAAGTTTGCAACAATTCGTGATCAGAAAATTTCTAATCTATCGGGGGTCCATCCGACAAAAATGAAAGGTAGGCTTCTTCTCGTGCTTGCTTTTTTAAAGAAAATCTTCTGGGTATGCTTCCGTAGAACAAGTGCCTGCAAAGTCGCCAAGTAATCCGCTACAACGGCGTCTTTGGATCGTTGTTGTATTCTCCATCAATAGTGAGACCTGGGACTCTACTTCGTCGTTTCCCGGATAACTTGTTGAAACTTTGCCACAATTGTGAGGTGCTGGATTTCTCTGTGAAAATTTCTCGAAAACTAGACCACGACTTCTTTTTTGCTTCTTAGATCAACTTTCTTTCTTCATGTTTAATTGCATTGAAATGTTGCTTCGCTTCTTCTTTATCTGGATCATCATGTTTGAGCCTCCTGAGAAAGTATTCGATATCAGGGTATGAAAATCCTTTATACTCTAAATACAATTGGTCATGATTTTAACGAAAACTTGGGAAGCATTCTCGAAAAAACAAACGATGATCTCAGCCTAGAATACTGCCGCATCCACGACATAAATCTCGCATTGAGTCAGTAACGGCAGAATTTTGGGCAGGATTTTTGTTGAACCTTGAATTCTTCAGACCTTAGAACAGGCTTTGAAAATTAATCTTGACCGAAATTCTGCCGGAATCCTAGAAACAATTCATGCTCTCAAAAATCTTACGCCAGACTATCACAAAGCCCGGGATATGATTGCCAAATAACCCTATAAAGATTTCAAATGACCGCTATGCGTTTTCATAAAAACATTCTTGGTAGTTTTGTTTCATAAAACCTTGCACATGATTCCGAGTAATGATTTTTAAATGAATCCAGAACTGGATTCTAACGTAGTCGTGAGCACAATTCTTACAGAATCCTAAGATAATAACAGAATCCCGGAGAGAAATCTTTCCGGGTAGGCCTTTCGTATGATTTTCATTAAAAATTTGCCTCGGTATCTTGACCCACGGTTCAAAAAGGTTGGGCAGGTCTGCTCTAAAACTTTGCCAAATACTCAAAGTCTCTAATTTCAAATAGATTGATCAACACCATAATACCAAAATGACTAAAGATGCGCCATTTTATATCAAGAAACTTCATCGTAGACACCAAATATCTAAAAACAATTATTTAAATAGCTATTTTATTTAGATCGTGAGAGTGTTGATTTAAAACATTGTGCCAAACGTGCCGGGTCTCATCACCGGTAGCGCGCACGTTCGGGGTGCAGCTAGCGGCGTCTTTGGGCCGATGCCAAATCGAAAATTTGTTGATTCCCTTCGCGGTTGTTCGGTCGGTCGGACGGTTTGCCGCCACAGGCCAGTCGTATCGGTTGGACATCTGCACCCCACACCTGATGGCGGCGGTCGATGTCGGCCACATCGGAGTGTGAACGTGGTCGGTTGCTAGGGCGGGCGGCGCGGTACAAGACAGTTTAACAGATGGATTGTGGTCTGGCCGCCGGCACTGACCACGGATGGCGGCGTTGCGGTATAAGGGAGACACGTCGCGTTGACATCTTCTGCATTTGATGGTCGTAGGACAAACAACAACACAGCGAGACTTTGTGCGGTATGCCGCCAATGGCCGCCAATGACGTCAGAAGATCAATTGCTGATCGCTAAGTGGATTGGCAGTTGGATGTGATGTGGAAATCATCAGGGGAGCATTGGAATTCTAGAGCAACATTTCAAGAACATTGGAGACGATTTCAGAATTAGATCGATGTACCCAGGGCATTCAGAAAATCTAAAATGTGTCCTAAGAACAAGCTTTTGATCTTTAAGGTGCAAGTAAAAATGGAGCAAATGTCAAAACTGAAAAAGCAGTTTTCTCTTTTGATATCGACAAATCAAAGAAAATAAAAACACACAGCCCTTTTATTTGCCAAATATAACAGCTGTGTGTTTTTATTTTCTACGATTTCTTGGTTAAGAAGGAGAAAACTGCTTTTTCAGTTTTGACATTTGCTCCATTTTTACTTGGGCCTTAAGGAATCAACTTTTAATATGGCACTAAAACTTCAAAGGCACCAATCTCGCAACGAAACCATCCCACAACAGTGCACTTTTTATTTTGGCTTTGTGCACTAGCAGAAAGCTTAAAATAAGAAGATCAGGAACGTTTGCCAACTATTTCTCCAGTTTTGTGCCTTTGAAAATGTGAGTAGGGGGAGAAGTCGGCCAATGTGCCGGCCATCTTTTGATTTCGAGATGTTTCACCTTAAACAAATTTTCAGGCCAGCCATGTTGTGTTTAAGCTGTACCAATATCGACTAGCTGTTGTAATACCAGGAAAAAAGCTCTGCAGATGATTCAAATTATAATTTTGAAAATGATTCTGAAGCTCCCTCCCTGGTATAGAACTAATGAGTTACATATAATTTCCAATTTCCTATGCTTCAAATAGGGACAAATGTCGAATAAATTTTTTAATAATTTTAGACAAACATTGTTGCAATCTTCTATTGCCACGATAAATGCGTTATATGTCTAGGTTAAGTCAGGTTAAGATAAATGAAAGCATTATTTTTCTCATCAGCAGGTGAAATCAACCCACCTGTAAAATTTCTGAACTGCTACGGCAAATTAAATATAATATGTTATTAACAAAATGTTAATAAAAGTTTGATTTAGTTTTACCAAATTAGGAGGATAGTAGATTTCAACACAGAAAACATAGATATAAGAAATTAATGTATTGTTTAAAATGATTCTTATTAATAAATAAACAAAAACATTGTCTGTAACCAATTTTTGAACTATCTGAAGTTCAAAAATAGATGTAATCAAAACATTTATGTCAATATGATGAAATTATTCATGAATTGATTGGATTGATAGAAAAAGGACAATAGCAATCATATTTCAAACGAACAGTATCGAAAATAAACCTGGCATATTTCACTATTGTGATTCATGTCACCCAACATTATCGGATATTACCTCAACATCAATGTCATGCACACCTATTTCATTGAATAAATATCCATTTCCAAACAGACATACGCGTTAAAACCATCATTAGTAACCAACATTCAGCTGAATCCTGAACGAATACAAACTATCACCCCAGCAACTTAATGAAACATCTCGCCTAACAACATCAACCCCCGACCCTCCTTCGTAATCCGATGTATAATTGACAGGACTCCCCCAAACCGATGGAGCTGATGAAATATGCAACACCCGGTGACGATTATGCCGGAGCATACGTTTGTTGTACACGCATGGCCACTTGTGAGCTCTCGGAAAATTAGTATATGGATTATCACGAAAAATGATTGGTTCACCAGAAGCCGGGGTCGCACAATCCAATTAATCAACGAGAGCAGCCCCACGGTGTGTCCGAAACCGTTTTTGTCTCTAGTTTTTATGCTACGACAGTTTGCTATGATACAGCGTAACAAAAATTACATTTTTGCATGTCTCAAGGATTCAACTATTTGTCTCTTGTAGATTTAGGGTTGCTGAATCTGATGCCATTCTCAGAAATATTTCAATACGTCGCAATTTTTTACTACAAGTCGCCAAAGTTGTATAAAACAGGGGTTTCATTGATGTTTACATAAAATTTAGAATATGATTTATCAAACTTTTTTGTGATTTAATTCTCCAAGCAACTAGGATTTCTCATGTCCATAATTTAGTTGAAATTGGACGATTTATTTTAAATTTATTTGATTTTTTAACATGCTGCCGTCTCTATACAAAATTCTTCGTTTCTCTTATATGGTAGAGTACAATACTTTTCTAAACCATCAAAAAATAACTTTTGAGTGTCGAAAGTATTACGCACTTTGTTGATAAGTCTTGTTAAACACATGAAGCTTGAATTCTGCGGCAATTTGAGCAAATAAATTGCCATACAATCTGGTGAACTTGGTTGGTGAATATCGAATGTGAAACTGATGATTAGTCTTGGAATTGCAAATGATGCAGCATACTACATTTTTTCAAATATGCAAAAATCTTTGAAAAAGACTCAAATCTTCAAATGTTTATAACTTCAATTTCTCTCAATGAAACATTGTCAAATCCAGAACAGGAAACCATATCTTCCGAATGATAAGTGCAGAATATATGGTCCTTTTTTCAATATTAACGATTTCACACCCACCGTGTACCAGGATTGATCGGCTTTGGCCCGTCTATGCTGGGCCCGGTTGCCCATGCACACAATTTTCGAAGAAGATTAATTACCACTGATCCGCAATGGGTGGGTCGAAACCAGCAAGCATGTTGTCACCACTCACCAGCCTTGTGTTCCCGCTGCCAAAGTTGCTGTAGTGCTGCTAATTGATTAGTGCAAAAGTGTAAATAACTTGAGCTGATGGTTCGACCGGGTTCGACTCGGATGGATGATCTGACGCTCAGATGGGAGCTGCTGCAGCCGGCCGAGCATACAAACGCAAATACCACACGGTTGATTGATTCGCATTAGCGGCCTGCACTTGCCATGCCACTCCGCAAATAGTCCTAGTGGCTACCCAACTGGCACTGCTGCGTTTGCTCGCGAACAAGATAAAATGTATCGGTTGGACGGTCCCATAGTGGTTCAAGGGTGGGAAATACCTCAAACCAGGCGTGTTGGTGGCGAAATGGCCCTGTAAACGATGGATTATGAATTGGTGAGCTCGTTTCATGCTTCCCACTAACAAAAACTCCTTCCTGTGACAACCATGAATATGCAGAGTGACGACTTCCTTCGGAAGGGAAGTAAAGCCGTTGGTCCCGAGATGAACTAGCCCAGGGCTAAAAATCTCGTTAATAAAGATAGAAAAAAAAAAATATGCAGAGGTATACTCGGTCTTTAGGAACAATGGATATCACACTAACATTCCTTCCCTTCCTCCGATGACTGTACCCAGTCAACATTTTGGTTGGTATATTTTTTGCTATACATCATTCTATATGAATTAAATCACTCGTATAAAATGCATGAAAACGCTATATACACACCAAAGTGGAGGCCATATACGCACTTCCCACGACTTTTTCAGACTTTTCATGGTCAGCAATACGATGCCACAAAATTCCAATAAAAAAAAAAAAAGTTTCCATCGAGACTCGATCACCGGACCTTTGGATTCCTAACCTGGTACCATACCACTACACTACAGATCGCTTCATGAATGAGGTGTGATTATTTGCCAATACGAAAGGAAGTTTGCTATACAGTACATACGCTTTGTTGTTCTTTGAAGCCCACCGCCCGAAGATACCAACCTCGGGTCGGGTGGCAAATTTTGCAAAGTTATTGCGATTCCATTTCTTGCTAGTCTGCATTGATATATGATCTGTCAGTTTATATAACTTGACACGATTCTAGATTATACTATTTACGGCATGGTTTGTTGTCAACAAAGTTTGTCGACAATGAATCGTAGTGAAGAATTATACACAATTTGTGTTAACATTTATTCGTTTGGGTTTGGCATATTGTGCGATTCTGATTTTTGACGTATGAATATGAGATTTTTGGCGCACATTCTAATACGATACGTGGTTCACTGGGTAAGGACGTGGCCAGCGTTGTTTATAATGTTTGGAATTCTCGAAAATGTGCTCTGAAGATGATAAGCTCCGTCTATTGGTTTTTAGTACAATTTTGATTATTCTAGTCAATCACGGAGTAGCAACTACGAATTGTACGGTCATCAATGCTCATGCTCAAATACAAAGTATAAAATATATTCATTGAATGTTGAGTTTAATACAAAAACAAAAACAAATTGAGTTAAGTTGAGAGGATTCTTCCAGGACTTCACTAAAGATTTCTTCAGGAATTTCATTTCCAGAGATATCTCCAAAAATTAATGCTGAAATGCTTCCAGGAATTTATCAAAATGATCCTCTTGGAATGATTCATCGAAAACAAATTGCTGTTATTCCTCCAGGAGTTCTTTCAGAGAAGTATCCCGAGATACTATTGCGGATTACTCCAAAACTTACTCCTACGATACCTTCGGGGATTCCACCAAAGATTTCTCCAGGCATTTCTGAAGACCTTCCTCTAGATTTCTTTCCACAGATCTTCTACGGACTCCTCTAGAAAGTTCTCCTAGAATCCCCTACATTTTTACAGGAATTACTTCTGAGATAACTTCAGGAACAAAACTAAAAAAATACGAGTCATCAAAATAAACGTTAGTTTCAAGTACCAATCTCTTGAGGGACGTCCATAAAGTACATCGCATTGTTGGGAGGGAAGGGACATTCGACAAAGCGGAAAAAATAGGCTTCCACATAAAAAATGTGACTTTAGAGTAGAGATGTAATGGGAAATAATCAATGTTTGCAATTTGAATGTACAGTCGACTCTCCATATCTCGATATTCAAGGCACCATCGACTTATAGAATTATTGAGTTATAGAATATAACGACACAAAAATCCCAAAATCTAAGGAACAAATTCCTGTTTTTCCAATTCACTTATGTAAGAAAGCAATATTATTTTGTTGAAAGTATTTTACGTAGTCCCCGGCGGGATCCAAACAAACTGGAATGTTCGTCAGAAATCATCACACAATTTTGCACACCTGCATCGTCGCTCTTATCAGTCTCTTGAACTTATTTGATGTTGTTTAAATGCTCAAAAAATCACGTTATTTTACTGATTTTTTTTTTATTTTCATATTCTTCAACTGTCCCAATGCGGCGTCTAATTTGGGGCCCTTTAAAATAGGAATAATATAAAATTGGCATTTGACTAATCAAGTAACAGATGTCATAATATCTCTTCTACCAACATTGACATTGGCGTAGGAACAGGGGGGGGGGGGGGGGCAGGGGGGCCTGGCCCCCTCCAGAATCATCCAGCCGCCCCCCCCCCCCCCCAGAAAATTTTGATGATAATAAAATTTTAACAAAAACTATTTAACATGAAGCGAAATCTTCTGATTCAATGTACATGACTCTTGTTATTGAGAAAAATCTCTTCTATAGTAACGTTATTTTATGTTGAACATCTATAGTGATGAAACCTCGCTTGTCTTATACAACATCAGCGTGGCGGTTCTGACTTCGGTGAATCGCGCGACAACCGAAATCTTAACCGTCCGGCCGTCGATTGAATGGTTCTTCTTCTTTCTGGCGTTACGTTCCAATTGGGACAAAGCCTGCTTCTCAGATTAGTGTTCTTATGAGCACTTCCACAGTTATTAACTGAGAGCTTTCTTTGCCGCTTGACCATTTATGCATGTGTATATCGTGTGGCAGGTACGAAGATACTCTTATGCCCTGGGAATCGAGAAAATTTCCTTTACGTAAAGATCCTCGACCAGCGGGATTCGAACCCACGACCCTCAGCATGGTCATGCTGAATAGCTGCGCGTTTACCGCTACGGCTATCTGGGCCCCGATTGAATGGTTATTTGTTAGAAATAGCTTCTTGTTGTTTGCGATAAGCGCCATTTTTCGACATTTCCTTTGCAAAAAAAAATCGTGGTACAAAAAAGGCAATAACCGAGAAATTGGATTCCCAAAATTCGTTTTTTTTTTCTGAATAATCCAAATAAATGCTGTTTCAGCAAAAAGCAGCATATTCACTGCATTATAATTTCTCATGTTTTTGGGGGATACCCTGCTCAAGGTAAAATCAAAAAAAAAAATTGGAAAAATATACAAAATTAATAAAGGAATTTCTCAGACAGTACATAGCGGGAATTTTTGTCGAAAAATAAGGCTTGACTTTTAAAAAATGTCGGCACGGCCGAGTTTTCTAAAATATTCCAAAAAACTTCTGGACATTCTTTATGAAATTTAGTATGATGAAATTCTTGAAATATTGAAAGATGGCTTCAGAAATTTTGAAAATCTCTTGAAAATCAGTCGAGTAATATTGTGGAACTTGTTCATACTTTCAAAGCAATTTCCTCCTGATGGACATTCGTTCTATGTCTACTATTTATTAGAAAACTGATTCCGGAATATAATTCCGGATTTACAAAAAAAATGTTACCCAATCTTTAAAAAGTTCAGCATTCCTCTAAAATAAATTGATTCTGTCAAATCTTATACTGAGATATTTCGCTGGAAGTTATATGTATGTCGATATATGTATATCGAAAGCCCTTGAGAAATATTTCTAAAATACATAAAAAAAATTGCGTCAAAAATTCTCTTATGTTTTCCTATTTAGAAATTTTGCTTCAAGTCCCCGGATTATTCAAGAATTGAAAAGAAAATTGTTTTTGGAATATCTCTTGCCTGCGAATCTTCGCAGGAAATTGGTTGAAAAACTCCAGGAAATTTTTGCTTCCAAAATATGCATAGCGGTAAAGAAATCTGTAGAGAACCATGTAGCGAAATAACAGGGAAGGGAGTGAGGATTAATTAAGATATTCATAAAGACATTTGTATTGATCTTCCTTTAAAAAAACTTCTTCAGAAATAATTTTACTATTTTTTGGTAGAATCCATATTTTTGGTTTGCATTTTTCAGCGATACGAGGGATTAGGAGGCTTTTTGGCAGAATTCCAGAAAACCAGAAGTCAAGGAAGGATAGATTTCAAAGACAATTTCCAAAGAAGATTCTGATGGAACTTCTTGAGAAATTTGTTTTATTTGTAAATTCTTTAGAGAGGTTGCAACTATCCTGTAATTTTTCATGTTATAAATAATAAGGACTGTTCATTTTATAAAGAGGACGCTTTGTTTATGCTATATCTTTTTAATTTATTGATAGAATCGAAATCAGTTTTCTGTGCATCGTTCAACTATTATTCTATAATGCTATGAACATAAAAAATTTCTTAGAAAATGCTTTTGGTTGATGAGCTAAATAGTTTTTCCAAAAACTCATGAGAAAAGCTGTTCGTCAAAGTTTAACATTATTATTCGCAAAACAAAAATCCTAATTTGTATGAACACATTGTATGTTTGTATTCTTTACTATCCCACTGAAGGTATAGCTTTAAAAAAATCAATTATATTCCACCATTCTCTGACATTAGGTAACTTTAGTGATTTACCCATTTATGGCCAAATTTGCTGATACACCATCCTTTCACTCCCAGCAAAAGAGAAAAGTAGAAAGCGTGTTCAAAACTAGTTTGGCTTACTAAAGAAACTATATTTGTGCATACGAGAGCTAAATCGTGCGTTTAACCATAGTATTAAGTACAAATTTTACTGTTTATGATAGTTTTACTAAAAAGTATCATACTTTTAAAATCGTGTACGCATATTTATCGATCTACAGCGAATTGTAAATGGTTTTCTACAAATATTTCAATTGGTAATATCAGAATAACATAATATGAAAATAATATGTGCAAAACTAAATCGATTTTTTTACAGCAGTGTTGCCAATTTTGATGATTGTCATTGTAATTTGAAAGGTCTTCTATGAATAAAGCAATTGTGTTTCTAATGTTCTTTAAATGTGACGTAGGGACTAGATAAGTAACTTTATGAAAGCGTAAGTTGTTTTTCATATTAATACTATATTAGGACTTCCATCAGGACATACCTTTAACCAAAAAATTCTACTCATATCGGTTCCCTTCAAATTCTAAATTTTTTTCTCTGAAAAATATAGGAGAAAAATGATTTTATTCTATCTGTAAAATTGTTGTTCCAAAAATAGCTTGATATTTTCCATCAGGTTTCTGATTGATAATACTTTCGAAGAACAAGCCTTTTTTGAAAATAAAAAATATAAATTGTCGATTTTTCCAAACAATCATTAATTTTAATAACCTCCAAAAATCGACCGTTCTAATCGTTGTGCCATATTCGTGTGAAATTCAATTATTTTGGAGAATTTTTATCATCACAACATTGTACAATACTAGTCGAACGATGTGCAGAAAACCGCTTGAAATTCCATTGATAAATTAAAAAGATACAGCATGCACAAGATGTCCACTTTATAAAATGAACAGTCCTTAACTTAATTTCCATTGTACCATTGCCCATATATTGTTCTACCTGCTTCAACAATTTTGAAGTTGTTTCTCCTTCCTTCCCATGACGCTTTAAGGAACTTCGTACAAAAATCTTTCCGCACTGCAAAAACCAACATTTCAAAGAATCTATAAAAAGGTAAATTATGAAAGTTTATAAAATGCAGAATTCTTATACGTATGGTTTTGGATTTCTCAAAACCCATCGGGAATTCCTCAACTAATTTTCAAAGTAATGTAGAGTTTACCCAAAGATTTAAGTTCATTAAAAACTTACATTACGAATTTTACAACAATATGTCTTCCGTAATGTTCTTAAAAAAAATACCGGCAATATTTACGCGTTAAATTTCTACAGTACCACAAAATAATCGATAATACACCCTTTTAAAAAGTTTGCTCGGAATTTCTAAAGTTAGGAAAATGGGCTCAACATTAATATGTTCAACATAGTATCATGAACCTGTCGAGTTCATACAAAATGTTATGTATTCTACAAAACTTCTCACCTATATAACTGCCTATACATATGTAACAAATACTTTCAGTTGAAACTCCATCCATTTTAACACCAATCTTTTTCTGTTATAGAAGACGAAGGAAAAAGAGCAAGAATTGTTGTAGTAAATCCCGCATGGACATTTTTTCTCTGAAATACAATGTCAACAAATTTCAGAAATTCCACGATATATTACTTGAATTTCACGACAGGACGGTAGTAATTTATCGCGAATTATTTTTAAGCTGCAATTATTAAAAAAAATACCAAAAAAGTTCTTTCATTTTTTTTTTGTATGTTTATTTCTTATGGAGTGATTCGTAGGAGGAGTTTGTAAAGCAATCACTGAAAAAAATTAATATGGATAGCGGATACATTTTTAAATGTTATTTATGGAAAAATCCTGAGATTACCATTTGAAAAAAATTGGAGTTATTTCTAGAGCCCAAAGAAATACTTGATGGAACTGTAACTTTGACGAAAACATTCTTTGAAAATTCCCATTTGGTAAAGAAAATGTAAAGAAAAAAATCTCTGGAAAATACTTGGAAGAATCTCTGGTAATTTTTTCGGAAGAATCTGAGGGAAACAATAATATAATTCTTTAAGAAATTCCTGAACTAATTTGAGTATTTTCGCGGAAGAGTGAAAGAACAGTTGAACGTATTCCGCTAGGAACTTCCTAGGAATGTTTGAGTTGAAATTTTTGAAAAAATAAAAAAAAAATATTGAGGGGGTGTGATCTTGAAGACATTTTTGGTTTGACTCCTAGATTTTTTGTACTATTTTTTTGAAAAATTCTAAGTAATTTCTAACAATCCTGAACAAATTATAAATGAACTGCTGGAGGATTCTTCGAACTTACAATTGGAATGTATATGTAATAAGTACGTAGAGGACTTTCAAAGAGAAATCATTAAAAGAATTTCTAATGCATTCTCTGGCGGAATTCTTCAAGAGATTTTTTTAATCCAATTTGTTCGAGAAATTTTCTGGTGAGATCAGAAAGCCTGAAAATGATTTTCAGTGAAAACTATTAAATAAGTTCTTTAAGAAACAACTGAAAACTACGAAAACAATTCATGAACAAATCTACGTAGGAATTCTCAGAGAAATCTCTTCAAAGCACATGTTTAAGTACTTGCGAAATTCGTGGAAGAATCACAAAGGACATACCTTGTAAGTTTTTTTTCTAGAAATCTTGACTGGATTACAAAAAGAATGAATCTTTTCCGTTGTGAAAATTGAAAATAACAAATATCACTTATGTGCCGTGAAATGAAACGAAATATTGCAATTTCGGAGAAAACTTTTCGTTTTACGGTTCAACGGAAAGCTACCGCAGTTGTCACATCACTGATTTGCACTGGTGAATCATCAGTAGGCTTCAATGATACCTTGGATACCGTCTTGATGATTGTTGTTTGTTGGTGTTTTTCATAGCACTTCCTTTTCAAGCATACTATGATTGAATATTGTTTGCTTCAATGATAGAATGATTTCGAAGCCTGCGGTAGAACCTTGACAGCTGCGGTAGAACTCGGCGGCTACCGCAAAACGTAAAATTTTCTTAACAACCGTAATAACAAATAAATAAAAATCCGTTGAAATTACGAAATTTGTGAAAATCCTACTTATTGATGTTGACAGTACTTTTGAAAAACAAGTATTTGCTAGGCCCCCCCCCTAGGCCCCCTCCACAAAAAATCCTAGCTACGCCAATGAACATTGAGATTTGTGATTTAAAATAACGAAACATTTGTTCACCTAATGTTTGTATTGGGAATCAATGGAGGGGATTAATGAATAGCAATCCACCGCTAAGATCACTTCAGGACTGGTAGCGGCTTAGTATGTTAAAATATGTACTCTAGAGTCCTCATGCTTGAAAAACATGATCAAAAACAGACTGAACAGAAACCACGTTTTAGTAAGGATTTCTCAAATAATCTTACCAGATATTTCTCAAAAGTCTTTCTAAAAATTTCTGTTGGAATTTCTCGTGACGTCATGTAACATAAGCATTTAGTATAAATATTTAATGATTTTCTGAGGATGTAATTCAGGTATTTGCATGAAGCTTTCTTAAGTAATTATTTATTAGAAGAATTCTTAAGGAATTCATTTGGGCGATTTTATTCCCAGATTTTCAGGAAACCTCGAAGAAATCATCCAGTTTTTTTTTTTTCTAAGATACCCTCAAAAATTCCTCCAGGGATTTCTCCAATAAATTGTTTCTGGCGGAAGCTTGGAACTCATCCTGCGATTTTTCTATAAAATTCACAACCCAGACAACCAGAAGTCACATAAAAGTTCACGCAATAACTCGTTTATTCATACAAATTACATCAAACCCCCAAAACACGGTAGATGAAATCGTCAGATTGATAAGTTTCCTCGCATAAAACGCGGTTTTTCTGAGTTCATTTGTACATTTTGTTTCGTCCTGTACACTTGCACAAAGTAAATCGAATCAATCCGTAGTAGCTGTCAAATCAACATTTGTTGTCATAAGATAAATCGCATAAGATCACAGGTTAGTTCGGTAGAAAGTTTATACACTCGCATTGTATGCTATTATTCATCACATAATATATGCTCGTATATCGCCTTTCGCGACATCTTATAAGTGAAATTTTGCACATGCAAAGCCTCCAGGTGAATTTGTTATGCACCCGATTCTGTTTTTGCACGGATTTTTTTTACACGGCTGTGCAAATAAAGTTTCCATACATTTTTTTCCGCCAAAACCTTATTTTTGCATGAAACGTCGAGAAATGGTGTTACTTTGTTTACACGGTTTTTGAAATTTTGAACTAAAAACTTTTTTTGCACGGTACGCATCCCCCGTGCAAAAACAGAATCGGGTGTATGTACATTTTGGTTGTCTGGAAAATAACTTTGAAGATCCTTTCAGGGATTTTTTTTTTCAAATATCCTCTTATTTTTGTTCAGAATTTCTATAATATTACAACAAGCGCTTTATTCAAAAATACCTTGGTTTTCCTTTAAGAAGTTCTTCCAAAAAATGTGAAAAAAAATCTCAAACAACTCTACTAGGGTTTCTCTAAGAACATCCTAAAGGAGATTCCAAAGGAAATATTTCAGAAATAATTGCAGGGAATCCCTGAAAAATAAATCTGGGGGATATTTTTATTTTGTAACATTTTAACTTAATTTATTTTAGACAGCTGCTACGGATTGATTTAATTTGCCTTTTTTTTAAATTTCTTTATTAGTATCATTCCAAACATTACATTCATTTCTTATATCTAGGTGTTCTGTGTTATTAGACAACACTATCATCCTAATTTGGTAAAACAAATTTAAGATTTCATTAACATTTTATTAACAACATAATTTGCCTTGTTTTTTTTTGTGTATTTCTTTCACTACTGGACTGCGAAGTGTGGTTTTATAAGTGCGAAAATACGAATAACAGTGCGGGATTGCATCGAATCATGTTGGTGTCTTCAGAGCACTTATTCTTTGGACTGCGATGCATAACCCCGCTGAAGACACCGACTTTTTTTATTAGCGTTTCCGCACTTGTAATTTTTCGCACCGATACACATCTAAGTTTTCATCACAACTGAATTTCTACTGGTATGAGACATTTTCACCATGATTTTGGGCCCCTAAGAACCAAAGGGCCCGGTGCGGACCGCACCCATCGCGCCCCTTAGATACGCTGCTGTTTAAAAGAAATATCGAGTTATGGAAAGAAATTTACCTCTCACGTAGTATTCTACAAAACTTCTTCATCGTTCGTCTCTAGGAATTAGAGATGGGCAAAAGGAATCGGAGCCCTTCAAAATCCGGATCACTCACAAGAACGAGTGATCCGTGGTTCTTTTTTGGCGAGAGTCAGTTTGTTTCATGACCATGGATCAGACAAGTGAACAGGAAAAAAACAAACCAACTCTTATCTCTCTCTTAAAAAACAAACCAACTCTTCATCTGGGAATTCCTACAGCGGTTTTATTCAAAAACAGTAGCAAGCCGTTAGACCAAATGCCGTTTGGCCGAACTTTGTTAGGCCGAATGCCGTTGGGCTGAAATTGTTTTAAGGCCGAAATAACATTTGACCCCTTCACTACAATTCAAATGACTTACACATTCGTCAGTGTTTATTTTTTCGTTCTTTTATAAAAGGCAGTTCTTTCTAATGGGTTCCTAGGTAATTCAAATTATCCTGACCTAACAACTAACACCTCATTCAACCTGAAATTTATTCGGCGATTCCTAGATAACGCAAATTATCCTGCCCTACTCTTGTTAGTTACCCATTTGACCATAAACTCAATTCGGCCTTACGTCCAATAGAACTATCGGTCATTTTTGGCTACATGACCGTTTCAGCCTAACGCAGTGTTTGGATTTCTATCCGAATAAGCCGATCGAACCATATTCAGAAAATGTAACAGTTCATGAACCATAACAGTTCGTGGCACATTGCAATCGGAGAGCCTATGAATGTTTATATTCATTCTCTTGTTTGTTACGTGGCGAGAGAGCCTTCAAGAGCAGACTACAACGGTATCGAGCCTTCCGGGTGACTTATGTTTTGCATAAAATTAGTAATACCTTTTAATATTTCTGGCAATGCAACTTTTCAACAACTTAATTTTATTCTATTGGATCATCGAACACATAGCACACAAAATGGAAAATATTCGCCTCTGTTCCTTGAACAGAATGAGAGTCTGTCAGCGAATATAACACATAGGGACACACATTGATCGGCGCCAAACAGTGGGTGGTGTGTGTCTGTCCTTTTTCCTTTTGTGGCTCGTTATATTCCACGAACGATAAATGTCATGCGTGTTGTGTGAATGCTAGCGGATAAATAAAAATTTAAAATTTAACTCGTTTGTCAATAATCGTTGAATTTCCGAAAGCCTAGCATAACGGCATTTAGCCCAGCGAGATAAAACCATGTCCTAAAACGAGAGTCTTCCGAAAATTCCACCTCAGATCAACCTGGAAATTTACAGTGGTTGCTTCACAAACCTATTGCTCCATAAATGCTTCGAGGAGCTGCTCTAGGGATAGCTAAATTTCTCCGAAGATGTGTGTAGATAATCTTTTAAAGATTTACCCAGCAGATATACTGTCACGGATTTATCCAAGAATTCCTCTAGAAATTCGCCCACGGATTCATCTAGAGATTTCTCCGAGAATTCTGAAAGGAATTCATCCAAAAGCTCCGCCCGATTTTCCTTCCAGAGCCCCTCCAATGATTCCTCCAGGCATTTCGATTTCAACATGATTTTTTTCAGTTATTCCTCTTTGAATTCATCAAAGGACTTCTCCCGTTATTTCGTCTGGTACTTCTTCAGGAAATTTTTCAAAATTTTCATCAGATACTCCTCCATGATCTTTTCTTAATAATTTTCAGGGTTTCCTTTAGAAATTTTTCTGAGATTTCTTCTAGAATTTGTTATTTTTAGGTTTTTACAGTTTGTTTTTTATTCTCTAAATGATTTTTCCATAAATTCTTCTCAGATTGCTATTCCGATGAATTTTCGAAAATTCTTCCATTATTTTTGAATGGTGAAGAAGACGAGCTGTTCAATTTCTAACAGCTAATAACATGCATACAGCAGTTATTACTGAAACTTATTTATGACCTGGATCCAAATTCAAAAGAGATCCTAACTTTTTTGTTTATCGTATTAATCGACTTAATGAGGCATGTGGGGTAGTTGCAATCATCATTAATAGGCTCATAAAACATAAACTTTTTTCGTCATTTGAAACCAAAGTTTTTGAAACTTTGGATGTTTCTGTTGAAATACAGCTTAGTAAATATACTGTCATAGGTGCCTATTCCCCTTTTCAATGCACAGGGCAGCAAGCTAATTTGCTTAAAAATGATCTGCGGAAGTTGGCTAGTAATGACTCAAAAACTTTTGTCATTGATGACTTTAATTCAAAACATCGCTCATGGAATAGTTCACTAAGTAATTCCAACGGAAGAACTTTATATGATGAGTGCTCTTCACGATATTTGTCAATACAATACCCTGAAAGCCATATTTATTTTTCCTCTTCTAGAAACCCATCTATGATTGATTTGGTCTCAACTGACTCCAGTCAGCTTTGTAGCCAACTAGTTACGTACGCTGATTTTGATTCTGATCATGTCCCTGTTACGTTTCAAATATCCCATGAAGCAATTCTCAATCCTATCAGCTCCACTTTCAATTATTTTCAAGCCGACTGAAATACATATGAAACATACATCGATAGTAATCTTGATTTTAACATTTCTTTGCAAACAAAGCATGATATTTACAGCTCTCTCGAAACTTAATCTAATTCGATTGTTGAAACAAGAGGCATTGCAATTCCAAAATGTGAAGTAAAATTCGAATCCATGATTATAGTCAAGAATCCTAAATAATTGATCCGTCTTGAAACGCGAGGATAAGGCAAGTTCAACGTACTCGCGATCCTCCTATGAAAATTATATGGCAGGATCTGTCAAAAGAAATCGAAAACCGGTTTTCTCAATTAAAAAACAAAAAATTAACACTAAAAAAATAAACCCCCAAAATTTGAAAATTCCTAAGAAGCCAATTGAAGCGTTATAAAAAGAAACAAATTATAACTAATTAATTGCGAAAAAGCTCAAAAACGTGCAATGCAGTTTGAAAGCGCGCACATTTTTTATTTAGGACGCACCAGTCCAGTTGAAAATCACATTTTACAGGATTTGGAAAACATTCTCAATCAAGAGAACTTTCGACAATACCTGGGAGATTGATTTGTAAGTAGTGAGAATTATTATAAGAAAAATCAATAATACAAAAGCCCCTAGCGATGATGGATTCTTCTACATCTGCATCAAGAAATTTCCGGAAAATAGCTTATCATTCATTATTATTATTCATTTGTGGTTTTATCTGACATTTACTCCAGATCGAACCACTCTGCATCCGTTGCCAACCAACCAACAAACCAAATATTTGACTTACAGCGCTACTGTTTGATTAAAATGAAAGAATGATCGGAAATCGGACACAGAGGCAGTAGCCCGGAGGTCATAATTTGTTTGCCCGTTTTCAATTGATCCGTTAATTAACGCGTTAAATGATGCGGCTGTATCTTCAATTGTGGAGCAAAACTGTCGGTTTATGAGCGACAGACTGACACACACATGGCCATTGAGTGCGAATGAATTGATTCAACTCAATTGTACCGAGAGTTGTTTATCCGATCCATTACGGTGGGCTTCCTAAAATTGAATGTTGGTGTTATATGGATATAAGCAATTGAGTCTATGTACCTACAGAATGCATAGGCATGAGAATTGAACATATTGCACAATTTTGCTGATTTCACAGCTTTAAAACATAGAATAGTTTATTCAGACAGAACTTGGTAATATGTCCTATATCGCTAAATACTATCGGTTTCTCTTAGCCTTGTAGTTACGTCCGCAAATTTCAAGCATTATGTCTGGGTTCTATTCCTGAGCGGATTAGACTCTTTTTGTAATGGAATGGATTGGAATTTCCTTGACTTTTCTTGATATTTATGATAATGGCAATTTAGACAAAAAAAACAAAAACAAAAGAAAACCTCTCAATAAATAACTGTGGAAGTTTGCTCATAGGTCACTAAGCTCAGAAGCAGAGTGATTTAATTTATAGCTTATGTTTTGTTTAAACTTGGAACTTGGTTTAAACAAATGGAACGATTTAAGCTTCAGTCATTTGTGAATACAACACCGTGCAATTGATAATGAAACTGCAACTGTTCCCATTTTTTAAATGGAAATTCAACAATTAGTTACAGTTTCAATGGATTAATCCTTCTCTACCACTGTCCACCGCATCACATCCCAAACTGCATCCCTTCGGTTCGACAAAAGGCTCCCCTACACGAGCTCTGTTAGAACAAACGATTTTAAATGCGATTACCATTCCATTTGAAATGGGACAACCGCTTCAAATGAAATACATCTCATTCCGATAATTAAAACCCATTTCATTGGTGTCACTTTTTCGATTACCGGTAGAATGAATCCCAGGACGGGGTACAAAACCGACCAGGAAAAACCCTTCGTCAAAGGGATTCTGCTCCGATTCGAAGGCGAACTAATGAAACAGAAACCACCATCGGGGCTCTTAATCGAAGTAATGTGACAGACGCCTAGGTCTGGGGTTGACGTTGAGACAGAGATGCTGGAGAATTTGCAGATGCCTCAATTTAGATAAGAGTCGACTGTTCCGGTATTTTGTTAATTGTCGGAATGAGCTCATTGCTTCGACCACTTCAATCGAAAGAAATCTGATCTGATTTGGAAGTTTTAAAACGTCCGGGGAATCAATTACGATTTAATAGCTCGTAGGCTTGGCGACTGAAATTGACAGCTAGTCACCAGAAGTCGTTTTAACGATCGGTTGCCATCAAGATAATTGCAATCCCTCGTGCCAACGTGAAGCTCACTTTTATGGGCTCCATTTGGATATGATTTATGTGGACTGGGTACGCATTTCGGGAGTAATTTTAATGCTTTAATTAAACACCACGAGATAATTTACGGCATGATATTATGAAAATCGTGATAAGGATGACAGTCGTACGGTTTCCCTATGACGTGAATGTTCTTCTTCTTATTATTATTATTCTTATTTATGACGTTACGTTTGTTATCCATCTTGGGACAGAACCTGCTTCTAAACTAAGTGTTACACGAGCATTTTCTTAGCTATAAAAACTGAAGGCGTTCTTTGCCAAATGATAATTTTATTTAATTTTTTTCCGAATACGATTAGGGTAGAAACACCGGTTTTGGCCATACGCCAGGTTTAGCCATACTGAATTAAACACCGTTTAACATAGCCAATCAGCATGAAACCATTTGTGTTTAGTAGATCACGTTCACAAGATAGAGCAACATTCATTTTTACTCGTACAATTTGATTAAAAACATAAGGAAAACAATTGATTTTCCTTACAATATTAGCTCCCATACACCTAATTTGACCAGAGTACTCCTAATTTGGCCACTCTCATGCGAAATCAATGTGATTGGCCAATTTAGGACCCAAATTTACATATCTGGCCGTAACTGGTTCTGGTGACCTATATTGACCAACGAGATTTTCAAAGCGAAAAAATAGATTTAGCTCAGTTTCGATATTTTACATACATAATAAAGATTGGAAACTTGCATTTGACGTATTTGTAGCAGAAGAGATATTCACGAGTTTGTTTGCTATTATTTAACTTAATATAGGATTAAAGCCCTGCAAACATGTACAAAAATCTCCAACGAAAATATCTTAAAAAGGATTTGTTTCTCCAGCAATATTCTTCATCAAGGTTTGAAGAATGAGTTTTCAATATGGGAAGATAAGTATCTACTTATATTATAGTACTTGCGAAACGTTTCTCAAAATTTCTCCATAGTAATTTCCATATAAACCTACATTGTCTTTGGGCCACCTTCAAATCATCACCTATAAAGCTGAACATTTCACAGAACACTATTTTTATGGTAAGGATGGTAAGGAGCATATGGGAGATTGGGTTTTTTAACATTTTTAAAATTTAAATCGCCCTACTGTATATGCGGCGGATTTGCTGTTTCCGTTTCAGTCTTTATCGTTCCATGTTTTGCCGCGTACCATGCTGCAGCATTGCAACCCGCACTGCATTCTTCTCCTTCAAAACCTCCTAGCACTCCTTAATTAAAGCTTCCCCATCGTACTGAAATCTGATGCATGATCAAAATTATCAAAAAAAAAGGCAAACTTTCTCCATCAAGCAATCAAAGCGCAATAGCACCCCTCGACCATCGGAACTTATTACAGAAACTATCACAATTTGAACCAAAATCATTCGTCAATTCAGTCGGACACCTCCATTTTTCAGCACCCTCTTGTCAATCTCAACATTCAATTCCGTCATTTTCGGAACCACGCTCACGCAACAGTGCTCCCTCACCCATCCGTCATCGACCGATTTATTGATTTAATATAAATTCACCCTTAGGACCCAACAACTGTAAGGACGACAACGACCGCGGCACGAAATGAGATTCTCAAATTGTGCCTCAGCCCACACCTCACCGACAAAGATCCTGTTCACATCGGATCGTAACATGGAGTAGCCAGAGATGGGACAGAGAAGGGTGTTGCCCCTCCCCCCTTTGGCATCATTACTTTATATTCGATTATACGAATTTGTGGACCCCTTGTGGGTCCATGTACCACCGGTTGTGAAGCCCTGCAACCCCTAGAAAATCGAAGATATCTCCGAGAGGTATCCATGAAGAATTATTTTGGAGATTGATCCAGAGACTCCACTATTTTTGTAGTACAGAGTTTCAGAGAAATTTCGATATATTTTCAAAGTATTCCTACAATACTTTTTATAGGATTCAATCAAGATTTTTTTTCTAAGGACACATTCAAAGATTTATCTAGACAAGCCTCAAATAAATTTCATCTTGAAGCGTAATTTTTTTAAAGTATTCTTTCCAAAAGCCACAACAGAAATGTTTCAAAAAAATTGCCTGGATTATTCTTAGGTTTTTATTTTCTTTGGATGTTAATACGAATTTCCATTGAATATTTTTTCAAATTATTGGATTCATTGTACCTAAAAATTCCCATAGTGGATCCTCTAGCAATTTTTCTAGGAGATACTAAACGATTCAAGAGGTCTTTGATCTTTGCTTATTTCTGAAGTTTTCCTAAGAAATCCTTATATGCTCATCAAAAAACTATAACGGTTAATTCAGTAATTTACTTTGATTATTTTTAATCCTCATTTTCTTATTTAAATGCTCCAGGAAACAATTTAGTTATTTATTCAGAAGAACATCTTCTAAGAGTTCTTCAGAGGATATATCAGGAAAATACCTATACATTAAATTCCCAAAAACATTAATATTTGAATTTCATCAATATTTACATCAGAAATTACTATGAAACGTCAAGAAGAAATGGATGATTTTTGAGAAATTTCATGTAGAATTCTCTAATTTAACTTTTGATACAAATTCTGTAGGTATGGCTACCCTTCCAAATGCATTACGAATTTTTCATGATTTTTCATCCATGAAATCAAACATAAAATTCTTCTTCTTAATTCTGACGTTATGTCCCAACCGGGATTTAGTGTGCTTCTCAACCTAGTGTTCTTATCAGAACATCTACAGTTGTTTACTGAGAGCTTCCTTTGCTGATTGACCATTTTTGCATGTGTTTATCGTGCGACAGGTTCGAAGATACTTTATGATCTAGTAAGTCGGAAACATTTCCTATCCAAAATAATTTTCCGTTGGGATTCGAACCCATGACCCTCAGCTTGGTCTTTCAGCTGTGCGTTTACCGATACGGCTATATGGGCCCCCAAGCATTGAATTATCATACTCGAATACCATAACAGTTACGCCCAAATTAGAGAAAAATAATATAAGGAATCGACATCATTCAGCAGGTCATAATTAATGTCTTTTTTTTCATGAATAAGTCAAACGACATTTTATCGTTGAAGAATTATAATTTGGCGCAACTGCCAGATATGCCTTCAATAATTCTTCTCGCAATATCTCCTGAGACTTTTCAAGAGATTTCTCCAGTTCTGATAGGGCTCTAGAAATACCTTAGCAATTCCTCCAGAGATTCGACGAAGAATTCCCTCAAGAATTCTTGCAAGAAAATATCTACAGGCATTCCTTTAAAGATTTCGCAAGGAGTTCCTACAGGAATGTCTGCAGTGTTTTTTCATAGATTGCTCCAGTAAAATATTTACTGGAATTCTTCAAGGATTTTTTCCAATAATTCCTTCAGGATCTGTTTTGAAGATTCTTCCAACAATACACCAAAATTTCTCCGGAAATTTCTCCTGGGATTTTCCAAGCGATTTCTTATGGTATTCTTTTAATGATTTCGCTAGAAAACTTCCATTACTTCTCCAAGGATTCCTCCAGAAAAATCTCTATAAGCATTTTTGCACAGATATCTTCAAGGCTTTCTTCAGGAGTTACACTAGGAAAAGCTCTTCAAGGTTTACTCCAGATATTTCTCCAGAAATTCCTACGAGCCTCCACTACATACAAAGATATCCCCGAGTAGTCCTCTCTTGATTCGTCTAGGAATTATTCCGTAGATTTCTTCCTGGATTCCTCCACGGATCGCATCAGATATTCTACCAGGAATTCTTCCAGCTATTCTTCAAGGAATTTTTCAAGATTTTTCTCCAGAAATTCTCCCAGAGTTACCACCGGGCAAATCGCCACTCCAAGAATTTCTCCACATTATTTTCCAGGGATTCGTTCCTTCAAAAATTGTCTGAGGATTCCTCCAAGATTCTCTCATGAATTCCTGCAGGCATTTAATCAAAAATTATTCTTAGAATTCCTCCAGGGATCACATCAGGAAAATATCTACAAAATTCCTCCAGTAAAATCTCACCATATTTTTTTTTTTTTTTTTGAAAATGTATTTCTCTAGAAATTTCTCCATGGATTCCTCCAATGATTATTCCAGGGATTTCTACAGAAAAATCTCTACAAGGTCATTTTCCAGGGGTTTCTCAACGAATTCTACTAGCTTTTGTAGAAGCATCAAATAAGCTTAAAGCTTCAACGTGTCTAGGACCTGATGGAATTCCCTCCCTGTTTTTGAAGAACTGCATTGACTGCTTACTCGTTCCCCTGCGAACAATTTCAACAAATCTCTATCTTCTGGAGTGTGCTGAAAGCATGCGCCTAAGATCACAAACAGATGTTCTATATTTGGACCTAACTGCAGCATTCGGCAAAATCAATCATGAAATCGCGGTAGCGAAGCTCGAAAGGTTTGGTGTTCACGGTGCACTTTTAAGCTGGTTTAAGTCTTATCTTAATGGGCATCGTTCACAAGTCGTCATTGCACGGGTAAAAATGCGGCACTCTAAAACAGGAGAAAGAGTGATGATTTCGGGAGGAAAGTGTGTTTTCATGTTATGAAAATACACCATGACCAAAAGTCATGAAATCATGAAGCATTTTACCGTAACGCCGGCTGTACGTTACGTTTTCAATTTTTAGCAAAGAAAAATGGCAATTTAAATTCTCAAATCATGAAGCATGTATGCTGGAACCATGAATAAAATTCATGGAAACATAAGCACTATTCGTACCTGCCACACGATATACGCATGCAAAAATGGCCATTGGCATAGTAAGCACTCAGTTAATAACTGTGGAAGTGCTCATAAGAACACTAAGCTGAGAAGCAGGCTCTGTCCCAGTAGGGACGTAACGCCATAAAGAAGAAGAAGAAGAAGAAGATAAGCACTATTCATGGATTTAGTCAACTGTCATTTATTATTCCAATTTTGGTGCTGAAAAGTGGCAAGTTGAGTCATGAAATCATGAAGCAGGAACCCTGAATCATGAACTCAGTTCATGAAAACGAAACATTATACGTCAATTTAGATCCCAGTTTATATTTGCCATTGGTAAACAAATAAAATAAAGATTAAAATTGTTACTGCTTTTGTGCTGATAGTTTCGTAATAAACCGTGAAAACATTCTACAAATGTTAACCTAACGAGTGTGACATCTTTAGCAGGAACGCGAACATTCGGTGGTTAGGTTTGTACCAAAATGTTGTTTTGAGCATCAATTGAATTGGTGAATGGTCCCTGGGCTGGTGGATTGCATGAGTCATAGAACACTCCTTAACAACTTTGCGGATGTAGAAAGTGGAACTGGATAATCCGGCTGCCGAAGGCCTTTGGTGACCTGCTCTTTTATAGGATGTGGGGTAAGCATCACTTCCGAACAGTTAAAATCGCCGACGAGCTTGTCAAGCAAAATCTTCACTCGAAGTCAAACATTGCCCGGTTCTGCAAAATCAGGATTAAGTAAGTACATTGATACATTGAAACAATGTGGGAACTCACCAGAATTTCACCAAGAATGTCCTCGATATGATGACAAGATTCCGAAGAATTTAAACTTTTTCGAAACATTTTTATAATTTCACTAGAAAAGATCACCGATCACCATGATACATGTTGACTAAGGTGAAAAAAGTGACAGTTAGATTTGTGTAACGCCCTGAGCATACGAATTCTTGCATAAAAGTCACGATTTCATGACTTTTAGTCATGATATCATGCAACATAAAATTTTATGAAATCATTACTTTTTGTTCATGAATCCGGCAACGCATTTTTTTCCGTGTGGTGAGTCTAAATCAGCATATTTTCCGATTCCATCTGGTATTCCACAAGGCAGTCATCTTGGACTGTTGATATTCCTGTTGTATTTCAATGACGTCAACACCGTTCTTGATGGACCAAAACTCTCTTTCGCTGATGACTTCAAGCTGTATTTTAAAATCAATTCTGACGCCGATGCCTGGTTTTTGCAACAGCAGTTAGACGCTTTCGCTCAATGGTGTCACAGTAATCGTATGGCCGTAAACTCAGGGAAATGCTCAATTATCACCTTTTCCCGTTTGAAAAACCCGAAATTGTACAACAACACCTTCTCTGGCGTCATTCTGGAAAGAGTTGATCGAATCAAGGATCTTGGAGTGATACTTGACTGTCAGCTGACTTTTAGACATCACTTGTCGTACATGTTGCACAAAGCTTCAGCATCCCTTGGATTTATTTTTCGAGTGACCAAGACGTTCACTGACATGCACTGTTTGAAGGCGCTCTACTGTGCATTGGTTCGTTCAATTTTGGAGTATTGCTCAACTATATGGAGTCCATACTATCAAAATGGAGCTGAAAGGATAGAGTCTGTCCAAAGACGTTTCGTTCGATTCGCTCTTAGCCGGTTGTTGTGGCGCGACCCATTTCACCTCCCGAGCTATGAAAGCCGATGTCGCCTAATTGGCTTAGACACTCTCAGAACACGCAGAGATGTTGCCAAGGCCTTTCTGGTTGCTGACGTTTTGCAGGGCCGAGTCGATTGCTCGGAAATCCTACAGCAGGTTAATTTATACGTACGACCAAGAGCTTTGCGTATCACCTCAATGCTTCGGCCGCAAACCCAACGCACCAATTACGGAGTTAACTGCGCCATAACCGGTCTACAAAGGACGTTCAACAGAGTAGATGCAGAATTCGATTTTAACGTGTCACGTGACGTGCTTCGCGGTAGATTTTTTAATGTTTTCAGATAGTTTTTAAGTGTTGTGACTTTTTAATATTTTTTGTTTGTAATCTGTGTATTATAACCAATTATTAATAACCATCATTGGGGCTCAATAGCCTGTTGATGAAGAAGAAATAAATTAAATTAAATTAAAATTAAATTAAATTAAATTTTGCCTTCTCTATATTCATTCGTTCTGGGATGCCTTCAGGGATTCCAGAGATGCCTTCAGGAGTCCTTCAATCATAAACTTAGATAATCCTTCAGAGATTCCTACAAGAGTTTCTCAAAAGACTACTATAGAGATTTCTCTAGGAAAATCTCTACAGGGATTCTTGCAGATTTCTTCGGATTTTTCAGGAATTTCTTCAAGAATTGCTTCAGAAATTTTTCTGCATAGTTTCCTCTACAAATTGTTCCAGGGATGTGCTGGTAGAGAAACGACTGCATATTTTAATAAAATATGCTTTATGTCTACGCAGTCTATATCAAAAAAAATCCGTTGAATAAATAAAGACTGCGTAGCCAAAAAGCATATTTTATGTTCTAGGGATTTCTTAAGGAATGCTACCAGAGATTTGCTCGACAATTCCTCCATAGGTTCCTGCAAGATTTTCTCCCGGGATCCTGAAAGGAATTCAACCAGGGATTACTCAAGATTTTTCCCCAGAGGCTTCTCCAGGGATTGCTGCAGGAACTTATCCAAGGATAAAAAAAAACTTCCTCAGGAAAGGAATTCCTGGAGAAATCTCTTCAAAAATCGCGGAGGAAACCCTGGAGGAATTCTTATTATTTCCGACGATATCCCTGCAAAAATTCCAAAAGAAACTCTGGGAGGAATCCCCGCAGGATTTGGATTCCAAAAACGCATCTCTGGAAAAAAAAATCAAAAGAAATCCTTGAAGCATTACTTGGAAAAATCATTAGAATAATCCATGTAGCAATTTTTCTGGAGTAATCCCTGGAAGAATTCCTGAAAGAAATTCTTGAAGAATTGCAAAACGAATTAATCTGCAGAAGAGTTCCTAGAGGAAATCTCAGCAATATTTCCGAAAATAATCTCGAGAAGACTACCTGAGGAAATTCTGGAGAAATATCTCAAGTAATCCTTGAAGAAAAATGAAGAATCGTTGGAGAAATTCCTGGAGAATTTCTAGTAAAGATTTTACTGGAGGAATCACTGGAGGCACTCCGGCAGAAACTCCCGGTGAAATCGCTTGAAGAATTCCTGTAGAAATATCCCTGCAAAAATTCATGGAATAATCCTTGGATGAATCCCTGGAAGAGCTCCTGGCCAACTTCCAAATTCAAATTCCTGAATTGCTGAAGAATCGAGCAGGTAGAGGAAAGAGCTGCCGTTGGTCCAATCCATATCCATATAGCCGTAGTCCATTGGGGTGCAGTGGTTCATTTTGTCATGTTTCCGTGTCGTGTGAGGCAACAGCCTACAATGAGGGTCAGTTCATTGTTAGTATTCAAAGCTTTCAATAAAAATCCATTCAAAAAAATTTGAAATCATTTAAGTGATCCGGAAGATGTATCTAGAGAGAGATATTTTGGAAAAAAAATCCTGAAAATAATTAAATTGTAACTATGAAATAACCAGTAGAATGCTGTTCCTGAAGAATTTCAACAAGAGAAACCTAAAATCATCTTTTAAGAGTTACCTAGAAGAGTCATATAAGTGAAAGAATGCTTCACACAGTTTAAAAAATCGAGACAATTCCACAAAGCACTTTTTGAAGAAATCCTCGCTACCATCCCTTAAAGAAATAAATCATTGATTCCCAGCAAAACCTCTGATGAAATACTAATACAAGTTTTGTCTTAGAAGCGTCTTAAATTCCTCAAGGAAATCCTGAAGAAATTCTTGGAGAAGTCCATACAGGAGATTTAAGATTAAATCCTGAAGAATTCCTGACGGATTCCTGGAGGAATCATTCAAAAAATTCTGTGAAGAAAGCCTGTAGAAATTCTGGAGTTATTGTTAGATTGAATGCTGGAGGACTTTTCCTTGGATTGATTTCGAGCCACTGGAAATCCTGGCTACGTCCATGGATAGTAGCCCTTTTGTTCGTGCAAATCGCAATACGGTAACCCAAATTGCGTGCTTCTGACAGTTCTGAACTATTGCTCCCGGTGCCTATAAGCTATTTATTTGTATCCAGCCAGCCAGCCATCCAGTGGACGTGTTGGACGTCGTGCTTCCTCAACGATGACGTCCCAACGTATGCTATTTCAATTCACGTGCTAATTCGTGTCTATCCGGACTGGAATGGAAATGCCTAAACGAGCGTACATTCAGTACACCCGCGCCAGCAATGTTCTATAGTGGGGTGGAAAATTGTCTGGTGAAATTATTTAGACGTCGCTGCTGTCGTCCTTCCCGTTGTGATTGTATAGACTGACAAATTCCCACGTCTGGCAGTGACGAGTTTCATGGCGAAAGTCGCTTTGGGCGCGATGAAGACTTCAGCACAGTCCAATTCAACCTCCTCCTCCTCGGAAGCGATGCGAGAACACACGTTATCATCGGGCCCCTTAGGCACGATTCAATTAAAATTTATAGAAAAATCAATTTTTAAAAACGTGCACTCACTTGACGGGGGAACGGCGGTTGCCATGCTGCAAACAGCACGATAATTGAATGGCTTATTTGCGCTACTTTTCAATTATTGTTTCCGTACTGGTGGATGAGCTTCACAGCACTGACACGCTCTGCGATTGGGTCAGATGCCAATTTGAGCGAGGTCATGTACGATTAGGAATTTGCCATTTGCAGTGTTCATTTAGATTTGGATTGGATTTGGATTGGATTGGATTTGGATTGGATTTGGATTGGATTTGGATTGGATTTGGATTGGATTTGGATTGGATTTGGATTGGATTTGGATTGGATTTGGATTGGATTTGGATTGGATTTGGATTGGATTTGGATTGGATTTGGATTGGATTTGGATTGGATTTGGATTGGATTTGGATTGGATTTGGATTGGATTTGGATTGGATTTGGATTGGATTTGGATTGGATTTGGATTGGATTTGGATTGGATTTGGATTGGATTTGGATTGGATTTGGATTGGATTTGGATTGGATTTGGATTGGATTTGGATTGGATTTGGATTGGATTTGGATTGGATTTGGATTGGATTTGGATTGGATTTGGATTGGATTTGGATTGGATTTGGATTGGATTTGGATTGGATTTGGATTGGATTTGGATTGGATTTGGATTGGATTTGGATTGGATTTGGATTGGATTTGGATTGGATTTGGATTGGATTTGGATTGGATTTGGATTGGATTTGGATTGGATTTGGATTGGATTTGGATTGGATTTGGATTGGATTTGGATTGGATTTGGATTGGATTTGGATTGGATTTGGATTGGATTTGGATTGGATTTGGATTGGATTGGATTTGGATTGGATTTGGATTGGATTTGGATTGGATTTGGATTGGATTTGGATTGGATTTGGATTGGATTTGGATTGGATTTGGATTGGATTTGGATTGGATTTGGATTGGATTTGGATTGGATTTGGATTGGATTTGGATTGGATTTGGATTGGATTTGGATTGGATTTGGATTGGATTTGGATTGGATTTGGATTGGATTTGGATTGGATTTGGATTGGATTTGGATTGGATTTGGATTGGATTTGGATTGGATTTGGATTGGATTTGGATTGGATTTGGATTGGATTTGGATTGGATTTGGATTGGATTTGGATTGGATTTGGATTGGATTTGGATTGGATTTGGATTGGATTTGGATTGGATTGGATTGATTGGATTGGATTGGATTTGGATTGGATTTGGATTGGATTTGGATTGGATTTGGATTGGATTTGGATTGGATTTGGATTGGATTTGGATTGGATTTGGATTGGATTTGGATTGGATTTGGATTGGATTGGATTGGATTGGATTTGGATTGGATTTGGATTGGATTTGGATTGGATTTGGATTGGATTTGGATTGGATTTGGATTGGATTTGGATTGGATTTGGATTGGATTTGGATTGGATTTGGATTGGATTTGGATTGGATTTGGATTGGATTTGGATTGGATTTGGATTGGATTTGGATTGGATTTGGATTGGATTTGGATTGGATTTGGATTGGATTTGGATTGGATTTGGATTGGATTTGGATTGGATTTGGAAAAAAATGAGACATTCGGAATTGTGCTGTTCTGTTTTTTTAAGAAAAAGAGAAGAAGATAGAGCAGTCAAAAAGTAGGATTCAAATCTTGCTCCTAGAAATACATAAACTTCTTGAATTTGATTTTCCCTCTCCACAGTCAACGCTACTCTGAGCCGGAAATCACATTGCGTAAATTATTAGTGAATGCTTTTCGTGAAGATGCCACGACAATGGCTTCGTACTAAAATTGAATATCAACTATACAGAGAAGCAACGTATGCTCATGCCGCCATTAATATGGGAATTGTTACCGTTTCGCGCTAGCAACAAATCCGGATATGCTTCAATCTTCGTTCGAATACTGAATGCTGCTTATTTGCCATTCGCGGACTCAGCGAACCGTGCTTTGGTTATGGCCAATGACGACAATGGCGACACTGAATGTGGCCAAAGTGCCGGTAATTTTCCCAATCGTGCAGAAACGGTCTGACCGCATACAACCGATTGTGTTACTTTTCCCCGAATGTCGGTTCCCCGAATGCCAGTTCCCCGAATGACCCGTTTCCCCGAATGCCATTTCCCGAATGACCCGTTTCCCCGAAAAGTGGAGCAGTTCAAATAGGTGCTGGAATAGTTTTCAGTGGCTAGGTGGTGAATAGAAAGAACGATAAGCAATCAAAAGAAGGAGGTATTTGATCATTTTCGGGGTTATACACATGTTGCCAAAAATGCTGAGGACGGTAAAACTCGTAAGAACCGCCAACCAAATAAAGAAGGCTGCATATTAGATGACCAGTACGTTCACCACCCTGAAATGTATAAATATATGACAATTATGAGTTCCAAAAACTTTTCGGGGAAATGGGTTATTCGGGGAAACGGGATGTTCGGGGAAATGGCATTCGGGGAACTGGCGTTCGGGGAAACGACATTCGGGGAACCGACATTCGGAGAAAAGTAGCACAACCCATACAACCAGTTGGGTAGCCTTCAGAATGCTTGCTTATGGCCGTAGCTTGGTGCCTTCACGTTATTGCTAAATTTATTCATACACTTCAACTGCATTGAAGTTTGTGATAGTTTCAATTTGAACAGGATATAATTTAATTTTTTCTCATATCCAAGGTTTCACGTATAAGATGTCATCAAATGTCTCTATATTCTACTTCATTACCTCGAACGCTGTTACCCCAACACGGTGCTCTACAGACAGTTGCTATCAGAAAAAAATCTCCGTAAAATCTGTGTCCATCTTTCAAAAAGTTGTGTCTAGTTTGGACTCTACTTAGGTCATTGTGAAAGCAAAAAGAAGAGAAGATGTCCTTCGTAGAACTTTTGATTATGGAAATCTTGGCTAGGCTTATGGAAATGCACCTATTTAGTGTGTATGTAAATAGAATGCATCGCACTTAACCTCGATTTCTGACCCTACATGAAATTAACCATAAACATCTCCATTTCGTAAAACATTGTAAGGCAGGTTATCGATCAAATATCTTTTAAGAATATTTCAATATTTTGTTAGCGTTCAGAACTGCTTATCCTAAAATCTTCACAATCATTTAATGATTACAATAAATTCTGCTGATTCCTGATTGGTTGCTGAAAAAAGACTGACGAGTATTCAGTCCATTTTTCTGAATTATAATTGCAAAATTATATCCTTCCCAAGTATACTTCCACATCCCATTCTAAGCTCCGCACCGGGGAAGGACCTTTTCGCCCAACCATTGTCGACATTGCAATTCAACCGCAAAGTAAGTAAACACAGTCAACCGCAATTTCCGCACAGTACGATGACAGACTTCATCCCATCCCAACCCGGGACATCCACCTTCCGACTCGGGGAGTGTATTTCATCTAATTAGCAGACCGATACGGAATGGTAACGGAAGGGATTCGTTTACCGGGGTCTTCAGGCAATTAAAACCTCTTCCAAACCAGAGCCCGATCTCGGCCTACGCTTTTGGTTGGGCTGTTAAGGTTAATGATATTCAAAATTATAGTCATCAGAACCTTTTACCGGGGGACGGAATCGGAGACCGTGTATAAGGAAGGGTTGTTGTTTGTACTTGCCTCGCCTCGTTATGACGGCCGTCACCACATCAGTAGCGAACGACATTCCATTATGGTTGTCTTTCGGTAGCAGTCACCGTAATTGAAGAACAGTTGGGAAAAATAATCTGTACCTTTTTTCGGAATGAACGTACTAAGCATGATGATTTCGTGATCAGATTTGCCGTTTGTGAAATTTTGAGGTGATCTTAGATCTCGTTCAAGGATTTAGATGTCGTCATGTTAGCTATTAAGATGTAGTCCGCGGCTACAAAGCAAAGCCCTGCTGAAGGTGTCTGGGTTCGATTCCCGGTCGGTCCAGGATCTTTTCGTTATCAAAATTTTCTTGACTTCCCTGGGCATAGAGTACCTGCCAAACAATATACGAATGCGAAAATGGCAACTTTGGCAGAGGAAGCTCTCAGTTAATAACTGTGGTAGTGCACATAAGAACACTAATCTGAGAAGCAGGCTCTGCCCCAGTGAGGACGTAATGCCAAGAAGAAGAAGAAGATATTTTCCATAATCGGGATTATAAATTACACATGAAAATTTCATTGGTTATTTTTCTAATTGCTGTTGATTTGTCATATAGGCCACTATCGCGAATCTCTCTCGATTTACTTACTATTTCGATCATTCCAGATCATACACGAAGAAAACGAAAAACCCATATTTGAGTATTTTAAAGTTTTTTTTTATTATTTTCCTCTCCTATTTCATTCGCTACTTCTATTGTTGTCAGAGAGCGAAGAGCAAAACAATCGAACCTTAGTGCGTTACCTCAAATTTGAGAAAGGTTATGTTATTTTATACGATTTGTAGTGTAAATTTGCGATAAATCCGACATTCATTTTATGTGTATGTGAATTCTATAATGATTTGACATTAAAGTTTTTTCTGGGAATTTTGAAATTTTAGCTAGAAATCTGTATTATGTTGTATGATTACAACAACATAAAATTATAGAATTACTAGATATTTTAGATTTCAATACAGAGTCTGATGTAAATTCGAAAAACTCATAGATTCTTACAGAAATACCTTCTCAAAGATACCAAAATATTGTTAAACGATCCATAACCGAACCTATCGCGGCGCAAACATCAATTCGGACCACTACCTTGTGACGGTTAGAGTGCGCCAACGACTCTCCGTTGTGAACAACATTCGGTACCGACGCCCGCCCCGGTACAATCTGGAACGACTCAAGCAACCCGAAGTCACAACTGAATACGCGCAAAGCCTTGAAGCAGCGTTGCCGGAAGAGGCAGAGCTCACCAAAGCCCACCGAAGGACTGCTGGAGTAGTCTCAAAGCAACCATTAACAAACGCAGCGGAAGGTGCCATTGGGTTCGTGGAAGGAAATCGACGGAACGGTTGGTTCGACGAGGAGTGTCAGACAATTTTGGACGAGAAGAATGCATCGCGGGCGATGATGCTGCAGCAAGGCACCCGTCAAAACGTGGAACGATACAAACAGAAGCGAAGACAGCAAACCCATCTATTCCGCATAGCATAGCATAGCATAGACTAGAGACGTTCCGATACTTCCGATATATCGGAATATCGATATTTTGCTTTCGATATTCGATATTTTGGTATCGATATTTCCTTTTCAATATATCGATGATATCGATATTTCTTTCCGATATATCGTAAACCAATATTTGGATAACAATTGTTGGTTTTTTTTTCGAAATACAAATACATTTTAAAACATTGAAAGTAGTTCACATAACAATTTCTATATAAAAGCTACATTAGAGCTGCATGGATTACGTAGTCATTTTTTCGGATTTCCAGAACCTCGCCCCCTTCCCTCTCGTGGTCTTTTGTTTCTACAACTTTCTATGAATCGTGCTATTTGACCAGAACTTTTCTACGTTCTGGCGTTACGTTAACGCTGGGACAGAACACATTTATTAACTGCGAGCTTTATTTGCCAATTGAACATTCTGTATATTTTGTGCCAGGTACGAAGATACTCTACGCCCTGGTAAGTCGACAAAATTTCCAACGAATAGATCATACATCGGCGGGATTCAAACCCATGACCCTCAGCTTGGTCTTGCTGACTTGCTACGTGTTTCCGTTACGTGTTTACTCTCCTCCGCTCATTATCGACCTCCTATGGACTATCTCAGAGAAGATGTTCATGTCACTATCTATTAAGATACCGGTAATATAGAGAATTCTGAGAATTGTTTACGAATCGTAGGAAACTCAACATCCATTTATGAATTTTGCACTCTTCAAAAATATCATATGATATTGCGATATATCGATATTTTGAATCAAAATATCGGTGGTATCGATACTTTGATTCGATAATCATATCGAACAGAATATCGATAATTCGCAATATCGGAACGTCCCTAGCATAGACTGACTGTACATGTCAATGGTTGCTACTCCGTGATTGATCGGAACTGGTAAGAATTGCACTACGATCCAAATGAATAAGGGATGGGAGTTTCCGCTTACTCTCGAAGTGCAATTTTAGCAGATCTAATATTATTGATCAATAACGGCGCCGGCCAAGTCCTTACAGTCAGTTGGGATGGGGAAGGAATGTTAGGGTGTAATGATTGTTGCTTCTAGAGACCGAGAATACCTCTGCATCTCCACAATCACCACGGGAAGGGTGTTTATTAGTGAGGGAGGAAAAGATCTGGGAGTCACCTCTGGTCGGTGATGCGATCCATGGACAAGGGGGAAATATACGACTTGTATTTAAAGCTAGTTTTGTATTTTTGTCTCGAGAAGTTTTTGGAAAAAATACGTCAACAATTCAAAAGACGTTTTTATTAATGACGAAAACTGAAAATTACATGTATATATTTTAACATGAAACAGGAATAATTCCGACACTTGTAGTGACGAACCATACATAGTTTGTTTGAAAATTACATATGAGTATTACTGTGCATTTTGTCTCGATATGGAAGAAGTTTTAGAAAATACGTCAACATTCACAATGTCGAACAATTCAAAAGATAATTTTTAATAATGTCAAAAAGAGAAAAATATATGTATATTCAAATTGTATCAGAAAAAAGCATAATGCCGACACCTATAGTGACAAATCATACAGAGTTTGTTTTAATATTACGTAAAAGTTACGCTTTCAAGAAAATATGTGTTATAATAAGCATGAAACGAACTCACCAGTTGGTAATCCATTCTCGACTGAACACAAAACTGACACTGACAGCAAAACTTCTTGGCGTCCCGAAAATAAACCGTCTTGCTTGGGCCTTCCCAAATACGTACCCAGCAAGACGCTCCAAAACAGGGGGAAAAAAAATCTCCGACGACGAAAACACGCGCGAAACCGTCAGCAAAATCTATCGGACGACGCAAAACCGAACTGTCCTGCTTGGGCTTCACAAAGCACTACCCAGCAAGACGCTCCAAAACAGGGGGGAAAAAAATCTCCGGCAACGAAGACGCGCGAATCCGTCAGCAAAATCAATCGGACGACGCAAAACCGAACTGTCCTGCTTGGGCTTCACGAATCACTACCCAGCAAGACGCTCCAAAACAGGGGAAAAAAAATTCTCCGGCAACGAAAACGCGCGAATCCGTCAGCAAAATCAATCGGACGACGCAAAACCGAACTGTCCTGCTTGGGCTTCACGAAGCACTACCCAGCAAGACGCTCCAAAACAGGGGAAAAAAAATCTCCGGCAACGAAAACGCGCGAATCCGTCAGCAAAATCAATCGGACGACGCAAAACCGAACTGTCCTGCTTGGGCTTCACGAAGCACTACCCAGCAAGACGCTCCAAAACAGGGGGGAAAAAAATCTCCGGCAACGAAGACGCGCGAATCCGTCAGCAAAATCAATCGGACGACGCAAAACCGAACTGTCCTGCTTGGGCTTCACAAAGCACTACCCAGCAAGACGCTCCAAAACAGGGGGGAAAAAAATCTCCGGCAACGAAGACGCGCGAATCCGTCAGCAAAATCAATCGGACGACGCAAAACCGAACTGTCCTGCTTGGGCTTCACGAATCACTACCCAGCAAGACGCTCCAAAACAGGGAAAAAAAAATTCTCCGGCATCGAAAATACGCGCGAATCCGTCAGCAAAATCAATCGGACGACGCAAAACCGAACTGTTCTGCTTGGGCTTCACGAAGCACTACCTGTTCAGAGTCAATTGTGTTTAAGGCAAAAAACTATTTCCCCTTCGATACTTCTAGTTTTCTAGGATTGTTGACCACAAACTGATAGTACACTGTCGATTTGATGAATATACAAGTGATTTTTCTATCAAAACCATAAGAAACTTTACACTTTGTTCGGTAACTCGCGAGTAAATGTTCGCGAACTTTTTTTTCTATCTATCCGAAGACAGCAAACCCATCTATTCCGGGGTAAAAAGCCTGTAAGAGTTGGAGTGCGAAGAGATGGAGCAGCTGTATCGTTCTCAAGAAACACGTAAGTTCTACAAGAAACTCAATGCATCCCGCAAAGGCTTTGTGCCGCGAGCCGAAATGTGCCGGGATAAGGATGGAGGTATCTTGACGGACGAACCTGAGCAGCACTACGATGATCACCTAAACGGCGCAGAGGAGGAAGATAAGGACAGCAGGTGGAATGGCTTCATCAGTACGGCGGATGAGAGAGACGTGCCAACTCCCACAATAGGCGAAGTTAAGGGTGCTATCAAACAGCTCAAGAACAACAAAGCAGCTGGAAAGGATGGTATTGGTGCGGAACTTATTAAAATGGACCCGGACAGGTTGGCCACTTGTCTGCACCGATTGATAGCCAGGATTTGGAATGCAGAACAGCTACCGGAGGAGTGGAAGGAGGGAATAATATACCCAATATACAAAAAGGGTGACAAGTAAGAATGTGAGAACTATCGAGCAATCACCATTCTTAACGCAGCCTATAAAGTGCTTTCCCAGATCATCTTCCGCCGTCTTTTGCCACTGGCAAGCAGATTTGTGGGAAGTTATCAAGCCTGTTTTGTGGACGGGCGATCGACGACAGACCAAATCTTTATGTTGCGGCAGATCCTCCAAAAGTGTCGCGAATATCAAGTCCCTACGCACCACCTATTCATCGATTTCAAAGCGGCCTATGATACCATCGACCGCGAAGAGCTATGGAAGATTATGGACGATAATGGTTTTCCCGGGAAACTGACTAGACTGATCAAAGCAACGATGGATAGTGTACAGTGCTGTGTGAAGATATCGGGTGCTTTATCGGACCCGTTTGAAACACGCAAAGGACTTCGACAAGACGATGGTCTTTCCTGCCTCCTGTTCAATATTGCGCTAGAAGACTTCAACATGCGGGGCACGATCTTCAATAAATCCAGCCAGTTCATCTGCTTTGCTGAGGACGTGAATATTGTCGGAAGAACGTTTCAGGTGGTTTCTGAACAGTATACCAGGCTGAAACGTGAAGCAGATCGGGTTGGATTGAAGGTAAATACGTCGAAGACGAAATATCTGCTGGCTGGAGGAACCGAGCGCGATAGAGCTCGCATTGGCGAACGCGTGATGATCGAAAGGGGATGAGTTCGAGGTGGTGGACGAATTTGTCTACCTCGGATCATTGATAACGTCGGATAACAACTGCAGCAGAGAAATCCGAAGACGTTTCATTGCCGGAAGTCGTGCTTACTACGGACTCCACAAGACCTTGCGGTCTGGTAAACTTCACTTCCGTACTAAGTGTACCATGTACAAGACGCTGATAAGACCGGTAGTCCTCTACGGGCATGAGACGTAGACAATGCTCGAAGAGGACCTGCATGCGCTAGGAGTTTTTGAACGACTTGTGCTTTGGACGATCTTCTGCGGAGTATGTGAGAACGGCGTATGGAGGAGAAGGATAAACCACGAGCTTGCGCAACTCTACGGTGAACCCAGTATCCAGAAAGTCGCCAAAGCTGGAAGGGTACGATGGGCGGGACACGTTGTGAGAATGCCGGACAACAATCCCGCAAAAATGGTGTTCACCTCAAATCCGGCCGGTACAAGACGAAGTGGAGCGCAATGAGCTAGGTGGTTTGACCAAGTGGAGCAGGATCTTGGAAGTGTGGGGCGATCGAGAAATTGGAGGATAGCAGCCATGGACCGAGTTAGTTGGCGTAACATTGTGGCGCAGGTCATGTCTTGAAGGACGTTGAGCCAGCAAAAGTAAAAGTAATAACCGAATCAAATATCTTTTTTTTTTTCAATATATTTACAAGAATGTCTAACGGAATCCCAGAATTTCTTCACATATTCCGAACTTCCATAGGAAACCATAAGTCTCACGTAAAGTTCACTATTACTTTATAAATACCTGAATTCCCACAGTCATCTAAGGATTCCTAAGAAACAACATAATTATCGTAATACCAAAATTCACGCGAAAATTTAAAATTTCTACGGTAATCTTACCGGAATATCAAAATTATTTTTGAAATCTTAATTTTTTTACGGAAATCTCAAAATATCTTTCGAAATATCAAAGCTGAAATTATTTTCCCATGACCTTTATTCAAATTTTAGTTATTCCATTAAATTCAACAATCTCAAAGCTCTCAAAGCCTCTGAAGCTAACTACCAAGAGCTTTGTAGTAAATGCTACTTTTATTCGTACCACCGCGTTATTTGTAGTATATTCGAGAAGTGTAGTGAAGTGAAATGACACAAACATGTTCCATTCATGTTCCTATGCTATTATGCTGTATTTTACTACCGATAATGTAGTCAACTCAACATTTTATTCATACCGCCCAATGTTGTATGTTGTAACACGAACATGACTTCCTCATTGCTAAAAATGTAATATTACATGTTATATAATAAACCACAGTAAAAAAATCTACAACCTTATATCGCAATATTAAAAATGTAAACGTCCTTCATAGGGTGCAGAACCACTTGGGCACTTCCATGATTCACCTTAGCATGGGGGTTGTTCTCGACCGAATTATCTGATACTTTGCAAGAAGAAGCGCTTCAGTACGACGCATGTTGTGGACAAATATGAGCTCTGTAGCTTTCAAAAAACCCCACTGCCGAAGTGAATCAAAAGCGGCAAGAATAGGATCCGGGTCCCCATTTCATTTTTTTTACTCTGTACAAAAAAAACATCGGAATAATTTCAATTGAATTTGATTATTCCACAAGAAAAAGCTCAACACAAATATAACGCATGGTCGTCTGGCTCACGCTTTAACAGCTCTTACTGCATGATTGGCTTACACTTTGACAGCAATGTCAGTTTCCGCGAATCTCTCTTATAAATGATCGCTAGTGTAATTATTCCATACCGGATCATATCCGCGGGAACATGCTTGTTCTATGTACGAGCAGTAGATTATAAAGGACAAGCTGTTCAATTTCAATCAGTTGGTACTTTGAAACCAGGATCAAAAGAGATAAACTTGCTATCATCATTCAATATCAGCTTTTTGTTATTTGGAATCAACCAACGGCTGTCGGTCCCTTAGAAGTACATAGTGAAAAAAAAAATCTTTTGGAGTTTCGCCATTTTTTAAACATTGTGTGTTACTACTACAATACGAATTTTCATAGCTCAAATGTTACATTTCAAATAATCTACGACGGGACTCTCCATCCTATCAGTTCTACTTTCAACAAAAAATGATTGATTGGAATACATTTAAAACATACATCGATATTATTCTTGACATATTTTTGCAAACGAAATTTGACACAAGCAATGATCTTAAAATATTAACAAAGTCAATTGAACGTGGGATTTTTCTACGCTAAAGATCAGTATTCGCTCGGTCAATGTTTCCATCGATCGAAAGGTTTCAAATCATTCAAGTTTTTTTACATTTTTATGAGCAGAAATGGGTCAAAATACGGATTTTCCTTAGATTTTATAATGAATAATAGCCAATAGGTGAAACAATCAAAGCATTATCGATAGAATATTTAAATTTTTCGATTATGAAAATATGGACTGTGTTCTCCAGCAAGAAAATAAAAAATGATTCAATTTTTTGATCTTCAAAGCTGCCTCTCATTATAGAGTACTAATAAAATACCCAGAATAACCAATGATAAAACAACATAACACATTTGGAATAAAATAAGTAATATTTTCATGGAAAAGTCGTTGTAATCATACATTGCCACGATAACAGCTTCAAGTACTGAGGTTATTATAGGTAATGTTTATAAAAAAGCATTTTGTTATAAGTAGTTGTTACGACAAATTAATGTAATACACTCCCGTACAAAAGTTTGGGTTCAGCCCCTTAAATACATACACAAGTTTTTTGTGGCTTATTTTGAAAGCAATGAGTAAACCTTACATTGTAGGTATTTAGACAAAAAACTTTTTTTAAATATTGTATAAAAGTTCTGAGCAATTCAACTGCCATTCGCATAAGGTGATGTTACAAAACACGTGAACAAATTGAAACAGGTGATAGAAACGTGAAAGAGAAGCAAAGCTGAACCTGGAAGAGGGTAGAAAGTGATAGATGGGAGAATGATTTAAAATTTTACCTACAGTATTCCAATATGGGTAGAATCGATCAATTCTTTGAACGTTGGTCGCTTTTGATCGGTTTCCCAGTGCGAATGCGAAACTCCAGAGTGGTAGTGTGAATAATTGTGGTTTCTGCAAGTGAATAGTGAACCGTGAATAATCATTTGATAGTGATCAATGGAATAACCAAGTAAATCATTTGGGGTTAATTAAATGTAATGTGTTTCTATATTGAAGAAGTGCTGACAAATTAGGAAAAAATCATTATTTTTCCGTCCAACCTGGTTATTTTTTTTGTGACTAGCAGTTTAGGTAAGTCAAACGCTTAATCATTTTTTTGGTTAAAAACAATGATGAAGTTGAAAAATTCTTGAATTTATTTTCAAATTTATCTATCTGTTATCTAGTGAGTGGAGCAAAGTGATGAACTATCATAAGAAAATGCTGAATTTTTGAGAGAATTGAAAATTTGTGGAAATAATTATGTAAATTTTCTCTAATAACGGTCAGTGATTGCAGAATTTGCAATCATGTTGATGGCTAGGAATGGTCAAAGCAAGCGAAATGAAAATCCTATCTGTATGGACACGCTAAACTTCATCCGCTCAGAAATGAGTGCCGAGTACACAAAATCGGCCTCTCTTCATGCAGCACAGATTCTATGGAAAGGGGGCTGTACACAGTTTTGTGCAAACGGTGGTAAACAAACCGAATGAGAAAAATGCGCACAGAGGAGGAACGCTTGGAATGCGGAATTTGCTTCCATGTTTGTTTTGCTTCTGAAAACATTAAAAAAACATTCCGATTTTAATTTTTTTCAGAGATTTTTTCATTCGAATAGCCGAAGCGGAAGCAAATGTGTGGGCTGTGGGCTTCGTGGCCGTGCGGTTAGTGTTACCAAGCATTTAGCCGCATCGTGTCAAGGAGTGTGGGTTCGATTCCCGCTTCAGTCCGGAAAACTTTTCGTCAGGAAAGTATTTCGACTGTGCCACTGGGCGTTGCATGCTAGTCCGTTGTCTAGTGTGGTGCTTCCTTCAAAGGGCAAATCGTCCACTGGAAAGCATTAACGTGTCGGTGTCTGTCTTTAAAAAAAAAATGGGGGAAAAACTTTCTCATTTGCGACCATCTTCCGGCTTTTCGCTTGAAAAAATCCCTGAAAACTCCCCATCTTACCAACGGCCAACTGTTTGCTGCCGCGCGGGAGATGACTGACAGTTCCTTTTCCATCGATCCGCGCACAGCCAATGGCCAACACATCGGTTACACATAACATGAGTGCGACTTACACAGAATTTTCACTCAGCCAGAGAGTCCTGCATTGTTTGCCTCATTCTGTGTAGTTTTAACACATGCGCTGCGTTGAGCAGGCTTAGCGTGTTGCTAGTACCGTTTTGTCTCAAATTCCGAACAGACTCATATTCCGAACACTCGGTTTTTGTATGGCGATTTGGTTGAAATGTTTCGCTGAAATATGTCACCAAATAACAAGGAAATGGCAGTCACTTGCAATTCAACTTTAACGTCTCCAATATAATTTATACCGCGGGAGTAGTGATGATTCTCTAGTTTCAGACCAGAAGAACAAGCTTAGTTAAATTAATTTGCGAAATTATTCATTTGAATACGATTTATTCGTGCTGTTCGGAATTTGAATCAAGGTGTTCGGAATATGGGACAGAATGAAAACAGTGTTCGGCATTTGAATCAAAATGTTGTTCCATACTTTAACGTTAAAACAATACTAAAACTAATTAAATCAACATTATTATCTGTACACCCGACAGCTAACAGTTAAGCTTTGCAAGGAAATCAAAATTTACACAAATATCTGCCAATTTATGCCAATCAGATGCATTTGAAGTCACTGTTGGCCTTAAGTGTTCGGAATATGAGTCAAAACGGTATTTTCCTGCAGAGCTGCTCAAACGATATTGTATAAATTACGTCAAATGACAAACTGAATTATGAAATAGTTGTAAGGAAAACCAAAATTCTATTGTTTATCTAATGATACACTTTGTAAACTGCCAAAACAACAAATATACATGCATTGAATTGAATTGAATTTTCTCTCCGTATGTCGATATGACCAATATCGAAGGTTACTAGACTTTGGGGAAATGCAAATTTGGGATTCAAAACAAATTAGGAGCGCAAAATGACGTCTGTTTGTGTATTACTATCTTGGCAACGGAGTGTTTTTCAATCTAATCGAGATGTGGAGAGGCAACTGTATCCTATACCGTGCGAAATCGAAATCCGTACACGTAAGACATAAATCTGAATCCGACCACTTCATACAAAACGCCTATTATAATTGTATGAAATGTACGGATTTTGAGCCTTCATCACTGAAATCTTGTTTTTGGGTAAAAAAATAAAAAAAAAAGATGCACAGTAACCCACGAAAGCTGATAGCAATACTATATCCCCAAGTAAAAAAAATGTTCAGAAAAATTTAATGTGGGTGGTATCAGTCTTTCAATGTGTAGCTAGGATGATAAACAGGCTCTCATAGATCATTTGGATTGTTAAAGCAAAAAATTACAAGTGTTCTCAATTTTACAATTTTCTCCGTTTTTAATCCATAACTTTTAATGTACAGTACACATTAAGGAGGAAAACAACAGAAACATTATTGCATCTAAATCATCATGTCGAAATGCAGCAGACAGCATATATGCATATACAAGATACTCTATAACTTGGGAAGAAATGTTCCTCAATTAAGAATAATTCCAATCCTTAATAAGCCACTCGAAACTTCATTTCATATTTAAAATTCAATCAAACTTCTGGCTTTTAAAATCGAGCACAAAGTATCAACAGTAATTTAGAGATCAATGCATACTGACACATCTGGTTCTCCATCCCATGGATACCACTCCCTAATTGATATTGAATACGACTCATCAGTTCGGAAAACATCGACATTTGCTTCATATTGCGTAGGCCTTTCATCTACACCGGGCTTAAAAATTGCAACCGATATCGTTGCACATTGCATGCGAATCCATTTTAAATCCTGATCCAGCAACAAAAACGATTCGAGCAAATGATTGCCTGCTGTATGGGATTGCCACTGAGCCAGCCGCACTGCAGTTTGTGCTTCCTCTTTTAATGATCCGGCGGCATGCAATCCGTCCACCGGCCGTTAGTTCTGGTTCTATCCTCATTAGGGTGAGAAGTAGTGACTATTTTCTTCAGATCCAGACATTTCTTTCGAAGATATTTGAAGGAATTTTGCAAGAAACTTATAAGATTTTTTCCATAAGCATAATGTGGACAATACCCACTGGACATTCAAATCTTCTTCATATTGTTAAAGTTTTTTATGCTAGCTTACGAGGAACAACATTTTTTTTCAAGAACATTTTTCAAAGATTGCAGCATAAGCTTCTTTGCTAATTTTTCCAGTAATTTTTCAAAATTCCTTCAAATTATTCATAGATTAATCACGAACAAAATTGCTCGCGTCTTAATCAATTTCTTTAAATATTCGTCAAAATATTAATCCCTAAAGAGATTACAGCAAGAATGCTGCTAATTTTTTTAACGGTTCCCGAAAAAGTGTATAAAAGGGTTCCTACAAAAGTTCGTTCGTGGAGTTTGATAAGTATAGTCATAGGCAAGACTTGTTTTTCTTGTTAGTCATATTCAATAAAACGAATTACCCACCCTTATGATCATCCGCACTGAAGTTTTGTGTTCCCATGGAGTCACCCTTTCCTTCTCCCCTCCTCTTCTCTGAAAGAGTGTCCGCATCACATGGAACCCATTTGGCGGCGTGATACAGCAATTATCAATTTGTCAATCGCATCGAAACACTCCAATAAACATGTAACCTCATGTTGTCTGGCTCAAGTGTGGGCCGTGAGACGCAGAGCACGGTTGCAAACACTTCAAGATTCCGAGATTTGCTCGGTTTTGGTTCAGCATCGGTTTGTCACAGACAAACGGAAGTAAAACTGACGGAATTTCCGTCGACCATGCTTTGAACGATAATTTCAAATTTATGATGCTTAATACCTCACAATCAGAGGCGCGCGCATCGATTGCTTTCATCTTTGACGTTTCACACTAGTCTAGTGTCTTCTGCAGGCCTTGTTGCACACAGCGTAAGGTACCGCGGGGCAAGTGGGAACTAAAAAAACGATAGTTCAAACAAATTGTTCAATAAAATTTTCAAATGTCAATATTTTTCAAATCCAACAATACAATCACGTTTTGGCAACATATTTGCTGGTGTGTGCATGAAACTAATCGAATAATTTCGAAATTGTGAAAACCTTGGAAGAAAGTTTTAGAATGAGCCAATGGACGCAGTTACCTCGCTAAGCGGGGCAAGTGGGACACATCCAGTTTCATGCGTCAATCCACATCAGTAAGTCAACCATTACAATAATAGGATTGATAAGTCATAGATTTTTAATTTTAAGTACATATTTGATGTACATAAGAGATCAACCATAAAATACGTTACGTTTTAGGAAGAAACCCTTTATTTAATAGTATGTCACCTCACATTTAATATTAACTGAAAATTCCTCAATAAAAGCGTAAAGAGGAATTAAACATGTTCAAAATATATCATTTATAAGTTGTTAATTAAAATGTAGCGCATAAACAATCAATAATTGACGAAATTATAAATATGTTTTGTTATTATTTATATGCATGGCAGAAAACCACCTTATGGGATGAAATTGTTTTCCATCACTACTTAATTTGGTAGAAATAACAAATAAAGTTCAAATAACATAGAAAAGTAATCGTTCTCATGATGCATTTCAAATTTCAGCTGTGTGTTTGTTCAATTTTGCAGTCGTATTTCAAAAATAAAAAAAATAATTAAAAAATAAAGAATAATAACACTTTTCTTCTCCCTCTTATGCAATTACGTAATTTGAGGTTGATCTTTTTTGATAAAAATCATTTGTTTGCATGTTTTAGTGCTACTCTCTAGCAAAATGTATGAATCGTGTACGAAAAGTTTTGATTCTGGTTTTTGTTTTGATAGGTCGCACTTACCCCAGCTACAAATATATTTTGGGGTAAGATAGACCATCGAAAATTTCATATTAAATGAAAACAAAATACTGGTTTATCGTTAGCAGCTTGTAATAATACTAAAAATTATAGCTTACTGATGGAAATTCGATTTAAAATACAATTATTTTTTGCGAGTCAATGTAAGACGTGAAACGTGTCACAATTTGTCATGCAAGTTGAAAATGGCGCTGAACTGACAACTGTTACATGAACCACATGGTAATAAAAATAACAATATTTTTTGTACTAAATACATTCCTTGTCATTGTATCTTCAACTTTCTAGAAGAATACCCCCATGAAAAACTTTTCCTGGTTGAGCTATGACGAAACGCCCCACTTACCCCGGATTCTCACTTGCCCCGGGTTACCTTAACAAAAATGACATTTTAGCATCAAATATACTATGAACTTTTTTGATAAGTAGTTTTCAACACATAACGTTTGAGTTCTGTGGTAAGTTAAGCAAATGAATTACCATACAAGCTGATAAACTTGCATGCAAGTTGGCTGAAATCGTTAAAAAATTATTATCAACAGCCAAAACTAGACGTGCTAAGGTATTCTTGTAAACGACCAATGGATTCAACAACCCTAAAATAACAAGATTGTTGTGTGAAGTAGGCGAAGAATTTTAAAGGAAATTGTTCTAAGTATTACGTCTGTTTGTATCTGGATGCACTTAGATTTGCGGGCTCCTGCTGCTGCAGTTGGTTTGCGTGATCGGAAGCATTTAAACTTTGAACACCGTGCTCGATTGCAAGCCACCCACATCTATCGGTTTACGGTGGCGTCTGAAACAATCTGGATCGGTAAAAGGGAACAACGATTGAATTGCATGTTGGGGTTATTGTTATTACAATTACCTACATATTATTATAGTAATTATTATTGAAAAGCATTAGTTGATTGTAAGTAAGAGCTTAGTTTTTAGTGATTTATCCCGAAAATAATTTGTATGCGTAGGAAAATTGAATTCAATACCAAAGCTGCAAATTGTATAATATATAAAAATATTAAACAAGCTTATCTGAAAAAAAAACAATATTTCAATTTTATTGTTCACATTTTATTCACATTTTATCATTCACATGAAAAACGAGTTTGAAAACTTCAAAATCCATTTTCTCAATGCCTACTTTTTACAGATGAGACTGACTTGCGATTCACGGCAGTATATACCATAAACATATGTTCTGAAACAAAAGCAACATTGATGAACATTTCTATTATTTCCAATAAACCCGGTGCCCAGGAAAGTTAAGGAAATTTTAATTACGTAAAAATCCTGAACCGGGAATCGAACTCAGAAACCTTTAGCATGCCTTTGTTTGGTAGCTGCAAACGTCACCATTAGTCTAAAAAAGGCCCCTTTCTCTAATGACCTATTGTCCCGTAATTGGTATCTATTGAGGACTATTCATGAAAACACATAATGACAACAGAGAAGGGTACGCCTTAATGGAAGGAAATTGCACTTATGACATGTATACAGTTCTATTGTCAGCTAAATTGATGCTGTCAATTCAGATCAGAAGTTCATCGGAATTTCAGATAAAAGATCCTATTTGCCATTCAAACGGACGTTCACAATTGAACATAAATTGAGCTAAATTAACCTACATACGGCTACCCAGTTTTTAATATCTAATCTTCATCACGACCGAGCTAAACAATATTTTCCAATCATGTTATTGGTGACATTTGCGAAAAATTCGACCAACTCTCGATAAAATGTCATTCTACCCCTTACCAAGCAGAACCAAATTAGTTCCAATTTCCGACCCACACAAGCAGCGATTTGTTACCCATTCTAATGAAAACGACCTACACCAAGGACATCGAACCGAAAATGGAAAACCGATTATGTGTGCTATACTGCAAATGTAGTCTCGCGAAAGGTAAACGTCCCACTTCATAAATGATTATGCATTTTCATGGTTTCCCACACGCAACATTGGAACGTTATGAATATGTCACGTTGCCGACGAAGCCACCCGGTAAACCCCGTATTTTATCGCTCCGCCAAACGGAATAAGACCACGAATGATCCGATGGCTCCGAGCTACTCTATAAATACTTCCGTGCAAAATTTTTGGGACACCGCCTGAAAATATACTTTGCTTGAAAAAAATATTCAGGACTTCCTACAAAAAAAAGATTAAATGATTCTTCCAGGTTCTAAGGATTCTTTCTAATATTCCACAAGATTCAAATCTCAAAATATCTTTCGAAATATCACAGCTGAAATTATTTTCCCATGACCTTTATTCAAATTTTAGTTATTCCATTAAATTCAACAATCTCAAAGCTCTCAAAGCCTCTGAAGCTAACTACCAATAGCTTTGTAGTAAATGCTACTTTTATTCGTACCACCGCGTTATTTGTAGTATATTCGAGAAGTGTAGTGAAGTGAAATGACACAAACATGTTCCATTCATGTTCCTATGCTATTATGCTGTATTTTACTACCGATAATGTAGTCAACTCAACATTTTATTCATACCGCCCAATGTTGTATGTTGTAACACGAACATGACTTCCTCATTGCTAAAAATGTAATATTACATGTTATATAATAAACCACAGTAAAAAAATCTACAACCTTATATCGCAATATTAAAAATGTAAACGTCCTTCATAGGGTGCAGAACCACTTGGGCACTTCCATGATTCACCTTAGCATGGGGGTTGTTCTCGACCGAATTATCTGATACTTTGCAAGAAGAAGCGCTTCAGTACGACGCATGTTGTGGACAAATATGAGCTCTGTAGCTTTCAAAAAACCCCACTGCCGAAGTGAATCAAAAGCGGCAAGAATAGGATCCGGGTCCCCATTTCATTTTTTTTACTCTGTACAAAAAAAACATCGGAATAATTTCAATTGAATTTGATTATTCCACAAGAAAAAGCTCAACACAAATATAACGCATGGTCGTCTGGCTCACGCTTTAACAGCTCTTACTGCATGATTGGCTTACACTTTGACAGCAATGTCAGTTTCCGCGAATCTCTCTTATAAATGATCGCTAGTGTAATTATTCCATACCGGATCATATCCGCGGGAACATGCTTGTTCTATGTACGAGCAGTAGATTATAAAGGACAAGCTGTTCAATTTCAATCAGTTGGTACTTTGAAACCAGGATCAAAAGAGATAAACTTGCTATCATCATTCAATATCAGCTTTTTGTTATTTGGAATCAACCAACGGCTGTCGGTCCCTTAGAAGTACATAGTGAAAAAAAAAATCTTTTGGAGTTTCGCCATTTTTTAAACATTGTGTGTTACTACTACAATACGAATTTTCATAGCTCAAATGTTACATTTCAAATAATCTACGACGGGACTCTCCATCCTATCAGTTCTACTTTCAACAAAAAATGATTGATTGGAATACATTTAAAACATACATCGATATTATTCTTGACATATTTTTGCAAACGAAATTTGACACAAGCAATGATCTTAAAATATTAACAAAGTCAATTGAACGTGGGATTTTTCTACGCTAAAGATCAGTATTCGCTCGGTCAATGTTTCCATCGATCGAAAGGTTTCAAATCATTCAAGTTTTTTTACATTTTTATGAGCAGAAATGGGTCAAAATACGGATTTTCCTTAGATTTTATAATGAATAATAGCCAATAGGTGAAACAATCAAAGCATTATCGATAGAATATTTAAATTTTTCGATTATGAAAATATGGACTGTGTTCTCCAGCAAGAAAATAAAAAATGATTCAATTTTTTGATCTTCAAAGCTGCCTCTCATTATAGAGTACTAATAAAATACCCAGAATAACCAATGATAAAACAACATAACACATTTGGAATAAAATAAGTAATATTTTCATGGAAAAGTCGTTGTAATCATACATTGCCACGATAACAGCTTCAAGTACTGAGGTTATTATAGGTAATGTTTATAAAAAAGCATTTTGTTATAAGTAGTTGTTACGACAAATTAATGTAATACACTCCCGTACAAAAGTTTGGGTTCAGCCCCTTAAATACATACACAAGTTTTTTGTGGCTTATTTTGAAAGCAATGAGTAAACCTTACATTGTAGGTATTTAGACAAAAAACTTTTTTTAAATATTGTATAAAAGTTCTGAGCAATTCAACTGCCATTCGCATAAGGTGATGTTACAAAACACGTGAACAAATTGAAACAGGTGATAGAAACGTGAAAGAGAAGCAAAGCTGAACCTGGAAGAGGGTAGAAAGTGATAGATGGGAGAATGATTTAAAATTTTACCTACAGTATTCCAATATGGGTAGAATCGATCAATTCTTTGAACGTTGGTCGCTTTTGATCGGTTTCCCAGTGCGAATGTGAAACTCCAGAGTGGTAGTGTGAATAATTGTGGTTTCTGCAAGTGAATAGTGAACCGTGAATAATCATTTGATAGTGATCAATGGAATAACCAAGTAAATCATTTGGGGTTAATTAAATGTAATGTGTTTCTATATTGAAGAAGTGCTGACAAATTAGGAAAAAATCATTATTTTTCCGTCCAACCAGGTTATTTTTTTTGTGACTAGCAGTTTAGGTAAGTCAAACGCTTAATCATTTTTTTGGTTAAAAACAATGATGAAGTTGAAAAATTCTTGAATTTATTTTCAAATTTATCTATCTGTTATCTAGTGAGTGGAGCAAAGTGATGAACTATCATAAGAAAATGCTGAATTTTTGAGAGAATTGAAAATTTGTGGAAATAATTATGTAAATTTTCTCTAATAACGGTCAGTGATTGCAGAATTTGCAATCATGTTGATGGCTAGGAATGGTCAAAGCAAGCGAAATGAAAATCCTATCTGTATGGACACGCTAAACTTCATCCGCTCAGAAATGAGTGCCGAGTACACAAAATCGGCCTCTCTTCATGCAGCACAGATTCTATGGAAAGGGGGCTGTACACAGTTTTGTGCAAACGGTGGTAAACAAACCGAATGAGAAAAATGCGCACAGAGGAGGAACGCTTGGAATGCGGAATTTGCTTCCATGTTTGTTTTGCTTCTGAAAACATTAAAAAAACATTCCGATTTTAAATTTTTTCAGAGATTTTTTCATTCGAATAGCCGAAGCGGAAGCAAATGTGTGGGCTGTGGGCTTCGTGGCCGTGCGGTTAGTGTTACCAAGCATTTAGCCGCATCGTGTCAAGGAGTGTGGGTTCGATTCCCGCTTCAGTCCGGAAAACTTTTCGTCAGGAAAGTATTTCGACTGTGCCACTGGGCGTTGCATGCTAGTCCGTTGTCTAGTGTGGTGCTTCCTTCAAAGGGCAAATCGTCCACTGGAAAGCATTAACGTGTCGGTGTCTGTCTTTAAAAAAAAAATGGGGGAAAAACTTTCTCATTTGCGACCATCTTCCGGCTTTTCGCTTGAAAAAATCCCTGAAAACTCCCCATCTTACCAACGGCCAACTGTTTGCTGCCGCGCGGGAGATGACTGACAGTTCCTTTTCCATCGATCCGCGCACAGCCAATGGCCAACACATCGGTTACACATAACATGAGTGCGACTTACACAGAATTTTCACTCAGCCAGAGAGTCCTGCATTGTTTGCCTCATTCTGTGTAGTTTTAACACATGCGCTGCGTTGAGCAGGCTTAGCGTGTTGCTAGTACCGTTTTGTCTCAAATTCCGAACAGACTCATATTCCGAACACTCGGTTTTTGTATGGCGATTTGGTTGAAATGTTTCGCTGAAATATGTCACCAAATAACAAGGAAATGGCAGTCACTTGCAATTCAACTTTAACGTCTCCAATATAATTTATACCGCGGGAGTAGTGATGATTCTCTAGTTTCAGACCAGAAGAACAAGCTTAGTTAAATTAATTTGCGAAATTATTCATTTGAATACGATTTATTCGTGCTGTTCGGAATTTGAATCAAGGTGTTCGGAATATGGGACAGAATGAAAACAGTGTTCGGCATTTGAATCAAAATGTTGTTCCATACTTTAACGTTAAAACAATACTAAAACTAATTAAATCAACATTATTATCTGTACACCCGACAGCTAACAGTTAAGCTTTGCAAGGAAATCAAAATTTACACAAATATCTGCCAATTTATGCCAATCAGATGCATTTGAAGTCACTGTTGGCCTTAAGTGTTCGGAATATGAGTCAAAACGGTATTTTCCTGCAGAGCTGCTCAAACGATATTGTATAAATTACGTCAAATGACAAACTGAATTATGAAATAGTTGTAAGGAAAACCAAAATTCTATTGTTTATCTAATGATACACTTTGTAAACTGCCAAAACAACAAATATACATGCATTGAATTGAATTGAATTTTCTCTCCGTATGTCGATATGACCAATATCGAAGGTTACTAGACTTTGGGGAAATGCAAATTTGGGATTCAAAACAAATTAGGAGCGCAAAATGACGTCTGTTTGTGTATTACTATCTTGGCAACGGAGTGTTTTTCAATCTAATCGAGATGTGGAGAGGCAACTGTATCCTATACCGTGCGAAATCGAAATCCGTACACGTAAGACATAAATCTGAATCCGACCACTTCATACAAAACGCCTATTATAATTGTATGAAATGTACGGATTTTGAGCCTTCATCACTGAAATCTTGTTTTTGGGTAAAAAAATAAAAAAAAAAGATGCACAGTAACCCACGAAAGCTGATAGCAATACTATATCCCCAAGTAAAAAAAATGTTCAGAAAAATTTAATGTGGGTGGTATCAGTCTTTCAATGTGTAGCTAGGATGATAAACAGGCTCTCATAGATCATTTGGATTGTTAAAGCAAAAAATTACAAGTGTTCTCAATTTTACAATTTTCTCCGTTTTTAATCCATAACTTTTAATGTACAGTACACATTAAGGAGGAAAACAACAGAAACATTATTGCATCTAAATCATCATGTCGAAATGCAGCAGACAGCATATATGCATATACAAGATACTCTATAACTTGGGAAGAAATGTTCCTCAATTAAGAATAATTCCAATCCTTAATAAGCCACTCGAAACTTCATTTCATATTTAAAATTCAATCAAACTTCTGGCTTTTAAAATCGAGCACAAAGTATCAACAGTAATTTAGAGATCAATGCATACTGACACATCTGGTTCTCCATCCCATGGATACCACTCCCTAATTGATATTGAATACGACTCATCAGTTCGGAAAACATCGACATTTGCTTCATATTGCGTAGGCCTTTCATCTACACCGGGCTTAAAAATTGCAACCGATATCGTTGCACATTGCATGCGAATCCATTTTAAATCCTGATCCAGCAACAAAAACGATTCGAGCAAATGATTGCCTGCTGTATGGGATTGCCACTGAGCCAGCCGCACTGCAGTTTGTGCTTCCTCTTTTAATGATCCGGCGGCATGCAATCCGTCCACCGGCCGTTAGTTCTGGTTCTATCCTCATTAGGGTGAGAAGTAGTGACTATTTTCTTCAGATCCAGACATTTCTTTCGAAGATATTTGAAGGAATTTTGCAAGAAACTTATAAGATTTTTTCCATAAGCATAATGTGGACAATACCCACTGGACATTCAAATCTTCTTCATATTGTTAAAGTTTTTTATGCTAGCTTACGAGGAACAACATTTTTTTTCAAGAACATTTTTCAAAGATTGCAGCATAAGCTTCTTTGCTAATTTTTCCAGTAATTTTTCAAAATTCCTTCAAATTATTCATAGATTAATCACGAACAAAATTGCTCGCGTCTTAATCAATTTCTTTAAATATTCGTCAAAATATTAATCCCTAAAGAGATTACAGCAAGAATGCTGCTAATTTTTTTAACGGTTCCCGAAAAAGTGTATAAAAGGGTTCCTACAAAAGTTCGTTCGTGGAGTTTGATAAGTATAGTCATAGGCAAGACTTGTTTTTCTTGTTAGTCATATTCAATAAAACGAATTACCCACCCTTATGATCATCCGCACTGAAGTTTTGTGTTCCCATGGAGTCACCCTTTCCTTCTCCCCTCCTCTTCTCTGAAAGAGTGTCCGCATCACATGGAACCCATTTGGCGGCGTGATACAGCAATTATCAATTTGTCAATCGCATCGAAACACTCCAATAAACATGTAACCTCATGTTGTCTGGCTCAAGTGTGGGCCGTGAGACGCAGAGCACGGTTGCAAACACTTCAAGATTCCGAGATTTGCTCGGTTTTGGTTCAGCATCGGTTTGTCACAGACAAACGGAAGTAAAACTGACGGAATTTCCGTCGACCATGCTTTGAACGATAATTTCAAATTTATGATGCTTAATACCTCACAATCAGAGGCGCGCGCATCGATTGCTTTCATCTTTGACGTTTCACACTAGTCTAGTGTCTTCTGCAGGCCTTGTTGCACACAGCGTAAGGTACCGCGGGGCAAGTGGGAACTAAAAAAACGATAGTTCAAACAAATTGTTCAATAAAATTTTCAAATGTCAATATTTTTCAAATCCAACAATACAATCACGTTTTGGCAACATATTTGCTGGTGTGTGCATGAAACTAATCGAATAATTTCGAAATTGTGAAAACCTTGGAAGAAAGTTTTAGAATGAGCCAATGGACGCAGTTACCTCGCTAAGCGGGGCAAGTGGGACACATCCAGTTTCATGCGTCAATCCACATCAGTAAGTCAACCATTACAATAATAGGATTGATAAGTCATAGATTTTTAATTTTAAGTACATATTTGATGTACATAAGAGATCAACCATAAAATACGTTACGTTTTAGGAAGAAACCCTTTATTTAATAGTATGTCACCTCACATTTAATATTAACTGAAAATTCCTCAATAAAAGCGTAAAGAGGAATTAAACATGTTCAAAATATATCATTTATAAGTTGTTAATTAAAATGTAGCGCATAAACAATCAATAATTGACGAAATTATAAATATGTTTTGTTATTATTTATATGCATGGCAGAAAACCACCTTATGGGATGAAATTGTTTTCCATCACTACTTAATTTGGTAGAAATAACAAATAAAGTTCAAATAACATAGAAAAGTAATCGTTCTCATGATGCATTTCAAATTTCAGCTGTGTGTTTGTTCAATTTTGCAGTCGTATTTCAAAAATAAAAAAAATAATTAAAAAATAAAGAATAATAACACTTTTCTTCTCCCTCTTATGCAATTACGTAATTTGAGGTTGATCTTTTTTGATAAAAATCATTTGTTTGCATGTTTTAGTGCTACTCTCTAGCAAAATGTATGAATCGTGTACGAAAAGTTTTGATTCTGGTTTTTGTTTTGATAGGTCGCACTTACCCCAGCTACAAATATATTTTGGGGTAAGATAGACCATCGAAAATTTCATATTAAATGAAAACAAAATACTGGTTTATCGTTAGCAGCTTGTAATAATACTAAAAATTATAGCTTACTGATGGAAATTCGATTTAAAATACAATTATTTTTTGCGAGTCAATGTAAGACGTGAAACGTGTCACAATTTGTCATGCAAGTTGAAAATGGCGCTGAACTGACAACTGTTACATGAACCACATGGTAATAAAAATAACAATATTTTTTGTACTAAATACATTCCTTGTCATTGTATCTTCAACTTTCTAGAAGAATACCCCCATGAAAAACTTTTCCTGGTTGAGCTATGACGAAACGCCCCACTTACCCCGGATTCTCACTTGCCCCGGGTTACCTTAACAAAAATGACATTTTAGCATCAAATATACTATGAACTTTTTTGATAAGTAGTTTTCAACACATAACGTTTGAGTTCTGTGGTAAGTTAAGCAAATGAATTACCATACAAGCTGATAAACTTGCATGCAAGTTGGCTGAAATCGTTAAAAAATTATTATCAACAGCCAAAACTAGACGTGCTAAGGTATTCTTGTAAACGACCAATGGATTCAACAACCCTAAAATAACAAGATTGTTGTGTGAAGTAGGCGAAGAATTTTAAAGGAAATTGTTCTAAGTATTACGTCTGTTTGTATCTGGATGCACTTAGATTTGCGGGCTCCTGCTGCTGCAGTTGGTTTGCGTGATCGGAAGCATTTAAACTTTGAACACCGTGCTCGATTGCAAGCCACCCACATCTATCGGTTTACGGTGGCGTCTGAAACAATCTGGATCGGTAAAAGGGAACAACGATTGAATTGCATGTTGGGGTTATTGTTATTACAATTACCTACATATTATTATAGTAATTATTATTGAAAAGCATTAGTTGATTGTAAGTAAGAGCTTAGTTTTTAGTGATTTATCCCGAAAATAATTTGTATGCGTAGGAAAATTGAATTCAATACCAAAGCTGCAAATTGTATAATATATAAAAATATTAAACAAGCTTATCTGAAAAAAAAAACAATATTTCAATTTTATTGTTCACATTTTATTCACATTTTATCATTCACATGAAAAACGAGTTTGAAAACTTCAAAATCCATTTTCTCAATGCCTACTTTTTACAGATGAGACTGACTTGCGATTCACGGCAGTATATACCATAAACATATGTTCTGAAACAAAAGCAACATTGATGAACATTTCTATTATTTCCAATAAACCCGGTGCCCAGGAAAGTTAAGGAAATTTTAATTACGTAAAAATCCTGAACCGGGAATCGAACTCAGAAACCTTTAGCATGCCTTTGTTTGGTAGCTGCAAACGTCACCATTAGTCTAAAAAAGGCCCCTTTCTCTAATGACCTATTGTCCCGTAATTGGTATCTATTGAGGACTATTCATGAAAACACATAATGACAACAGAGAAGGGTACGCCTTAATGGAAGGAAATTGCACTTATGACATGTATACAGTTCTATTGTCAGCTAAATTGATGCTGTCAATTCAGATCAGAAGTTCATCGGAATTTCAGATAAAAGATCCTATTTGCCATTCAAACGGACGTTCACAATTGAACATAAATTGAGCTAAATTAACCTACATACGGCTACCCAGTTTTTAATATCTAATCTTCATCACGACCGAGCTAAACAATATTTTCCAATCATGTTATTGGTGACATTTGCGAAAAATTCGACCAACTCTCGATAAAATGTCATTCTACCCCTTACCAAGCAGAACCAAATTAGTTCCAATTTCCGACCCACACAAGCAGCGATTTGTTACCCATTCTAATGAAAACGACCTACACCAAGGACATCGAACCGAAAATGGAAAACCGATTATGTGTGCTATACTGCAAATGTAGTCTCGCGAAAGGTAAACGTCCCACTTCATAAATGATTATGCATTTTCATGGTTTCCCACACGCAACATTGGAACGTTATGAATATGTCACGTTGCCGACGAAGCCACCCGGTAAACCCCGTATTTTATCGCTCCGCCAAACGGAATAAGACCACGAATGATCCGATGGCTCCGAGCTACTCTATAAATACTTCCGTGCAAAATTTTTGGGACACCGCCTGAAAATATACTTTGCTTGAAAAAAATATTCAGGACTTCCTACAAAAAAAAGATTAAATGATTCTTCCAGGTTCTAAGGATTCTTTCTAATATTCCACAAGATTTTCACTAGCAATTGAATCCAATGAGGAAAATGATTTAAGCGATTTCTCAGAGATGTTTTGAGTAGATCTTTCTGTCGTTTTTTCACAGAAAAACCTTTAAGTGCTAAAATTCCTCTATAAATCAAAACTTTCTCAAAAATAAATTTCTCAAGAAAATTAGAAATATAAAACATCCCTATTCAATTTCTAGCGGGATACGTTGAACTGTTTTTAAATGTTCTGCCACGAAAATACTCTAAATATTCCCGACCAATTTGTTCAGAGATTTCTTCAAAGAATTATATTATTGTTTCCCCCGGAATGGCGTCCTAGGTATCCTCCGAAAAAATTATAAGATATTATTTTTTCTTTCTCTTCCAGGATTTTTTTCATCAGTTTTACTAAAGGATTTTGCAATTCATTCTTGATTTTCTCGAAAAATGTATCCAAATTCCTTCAGCTATTGTTTTAGGTTTTAGAACACTTTTCTCATTTCCAGGATTCTTCCAATAAAAAAAAAACATTCCGAAATCTTTTCACTCTCCATTTTTTATTCAAAAACTACTCCAGGAATACCTTAACATTTTTTTCTGGGGATTTCTTTATAAATAACACTACAAATCACTTCATATCCATTTTATATCAGATTTCACGAGTAACAGATCAGCCATTCCATGAAAACCCGATCTAGTGGGTCTCCGAATTCCGTGCAAATTTGCTATTTTGTTCCTTATCCGAAATAAGGATACACGGCCTTTTGGATTTTTTGATAAGGGTGACCATTTCCGAAATAGGGTGACCAGAAAAATCGCAATTTTGCAAAATTTTTATTTTTAAAAAAATTATAACTTTTGAACCGTTTGACCGATTTTCAATCTTTTTGGACGAAATGAAAGCTAAAGATTTTGAATTTTCGGGAACAATATAAAATTTCACAAAAATTGTGTTTTCTACATGAAAAAACTCAATAGTTTCCGTTTTTTTCGTGTTTTGAAGGCCTTGGGACCAAAGGAACTATTGCTGCTCTCATTTTTTCTTAAAAGTTCAGAAAATTTTACGTAAACTGTCAAATTTTCAGCGATGTATGTTTTTTAGCTTTTGAGATATATTTTTTTGAAAATAAAAATCAGTCATTTTTCATCGGCACACACTGTAGATCTCAGCGCATTAGATTTGTAATGTTTGAAAAAATCATAACTTTTGAACAGCTCAACTGATTTCCAATCTTTTTTTATGAAATGAGAGCTTAAGGTCTCAACTTTTCAGAAAAAATAGAAAAAAATAGAAAACTTTGAAAAAAAAAATTCACATTAAAATATATGAAAATTTCAAAAAAAAACTAGAATTTTTTATATTTTTTCTCGTTTAAACATATTTTTATCAGATTTTTCAATTTTGTCTGAATAGTTGAAATTTTAAGCTTTTATTCCATACAAAAAGATTGGAAATCGGTTAAGCTGTTCAAAAGTTACGATTCCTTACGATATATCCCACAGCAAAACTCAAGAGATTTTCGTGGAATTTACTACAAACATTACTTCTCCTTTATCTTCGTTTTTGGCGTTAAACGGATGTAATTTTTACTGAAGGTATTTGAATCTAAAATCTTAGAAAATATTCCACATAAACTCCGAAATTTAATGATACTATGGCAAACAGATTGATGTAGAAACTAACTTGCATAAATTTCCAACAAACTTTTTTAAGGGAACTGTTGTTATTGCCGTATTGTGAGATTTTACTAAATTTATGTCTTGGAGGGAATGTTTTGGTTACCATGAATATTTGTTGAGGAATTCCAGATAAATTTTCAGACATCGAGAACCATACGTATGAAACTACTGCACTCCTACCTTTTTCATTAGATTCGTTAAAGTTCTGCTTTTAGGAGTATGAAAAAAAGCTTCTCAAGAAAGCATCAAGCGTAAAATTGAGAAACAACAAAATTTTGAAACACATAGGCATCAAAATATAAGTGATTATAAATCTTTTCTTAGCAGTGAATTGTTACAGGATGATAAAAAAAAACTCTCTAATAAATTAAAAAAAAAAAACAATTTTCTCAAGAAGTTTCATCAGAATCTTCTTTAAAAATTATCCTTGCAATCCTGCAAAATTTCTTTCCCGACTTTCGGATTTCCTAGCATTCTATTAAATAGAACTCTAAAGAATTATTTAAGGAAGATCCCTTCAACTAGCCAGTTATTTTGCTAAATGAATGCTTCTCTACAAATTTCTTTCTTGCTACTTTGATCTCAAAAACAAAAAATGTTCCTGTTGTTTATTTTACAAAATTTTCTTTGAAGATTCATAAATGAGGGACATTTCAATAACATTTTTCGTAGGTAGTTCGTGAATAATCCACAAATTTGAAGCAAAATTTACAGAAAAAATAAACCATTGATGAATCTCTGACTCAATTTGTGATATATTTTGGAAATGTTTCTGAGAGCCTTTTGATGTACTTCGCGAAACAATTTGTAATATTTTGTTATGAAAACTCTTTCTGTGAATTCATAAAAAAAAATACCTAGTAAAACTATCAGCAAAATATCTCAGCATAAGATTTGACAGAATCAATAATTTTTTGGAGGAATTGTTAATGGAAACTTTGAACTATTGAAAGGTTTAGTTAAATTTGTATTGTTGATTATATGAACAAATGTGACAATATGATTTGATTAATCTCAAAAAGATTTGTAGTAAAAGCTTTAGTCACCCTCCGATTCCATGATATATTTGATTGTACTAAATTCTTCAAAGAAAATCAAAGCGTGGCTTCAAAAACTTTGCTACAAATCTGTTGGAAATAAGTCAAATATGTTTTTCATTGGAAAAGTGTTGATTACAATTTACGTAATAACTAATTTTTAAAAATAGGGGAACATGGTCTAATTCGGACCTAATAACAGTTTTTTGACCATATATTTTCAGCACAATGAAAATCATGAAAAGTTTTATGTTTTCGTGAAAGACTGATTCAACGAGCACACTTTTCGCACCGAGAGTTTTGTGATATTTCCTACCAGGACATGACTAAAAATGTTTGAACAAAACTCTCCAGAAGGTCCGAATCGGACCAACGCTGTTCCAATTCGGACTCCTCATGTTCTAATTCGTTTTAAATAATCGTTTTTTGCTATTATAGTAATAGAATATAACTCCGATTGGTTTGGTTTCAAAGCTTATTGAACTTCTTCTGTAAGCGAAAGCTTAAAAAATGAACTCAATACGTTACAAACTTCAATTTAATTGGACTCACAACTAGCTCAAGTAAAATGTGAATTTCATGAGCATGAGCATGAGCATGATTGACCGCCCGCAGTTGCGACTCCGTTATTGCAAGAACAGCTGTACTTACACAGGGAACCAACAGATACTACTCGGGATCAGTAGCATCCTCAATGTATAAGTACTGGTGCTCTCATTATTACAATACCGGCGCCGGCTGCGTCCGAATGCAGGTCAATTTGGGAATGGGAGGGAAATGTTGACGTGTTACTTGTTTTACAGAAGCCGAGGAGTCCTCTGCACTTCCAAAAGAAAACACTGGGAGTTTGGATATAGGAAAGGATTCGTTTTGGTAAACGATATATATATATATATATATATATATATATATATATATATATATATATATATATATATATATATATATATATATATATATATATATATATATATATATATATATATAATTCGAAATGAATACGTGAGCATATACACGAATGACCGACACTGATAGTACGGTTACTACGCAAACCGGACACGATACTGATTTCGTTGCGCGCTCGACAGCAGCATACAACAGGTTCAACGTTTCAAACTCTACTGACGCGTTTTTTTTTTTACTCCGGCGCATTTCGTTTTTTCTCTTCCGCGAAACGCAAACCGGACACAATGGATCCGGATTCCGTCGCTCGCCCACAAGGAGCATGCAACAGATTCAACGGATCCAACACTACTCTCAAGTAAAATGTGAATTTCATTGAAAAAGACTGAGTGAAATCTGATTCTGATTCAAAAATGGGTACAGTCAACTCACCCTAATTCAATTTTGAAAGGATTATAAAGTATAGGAGATATCGAGATAAAACAAAAATTTAGCAGCTTTTTGTTATTTTGAAAAAGTACATTCGTAAAGGTCATTTTAGCATTGAATGTATGTAGCACAATACCAACACATTGAAAGACCGGGTTAAAAAATTCGCATCGCATGCTTGAGAAATTGAAACAGACAGCATTGAGGAATCGGGAAATCAAGTTAGAGAAGTATCGATTTACATATAGGGGTCAAACTATGCTATATTGAAAAGATTGCGCGTTCTTCCGAGCTAGGAAACAAAATATACAGAATATCGGGTAAGGGAAAATTAACTGTATTGTTCTCAGCACTCGTAAACGTTATTTTGAATCGTATTGTCAAACTATTTTGTTTACAGTTTGGTTGTGGTATTGATGGAGATGCTTTTTTTATTCACATATATATTGGTGATCTGCCGCATTTCTTATATTTTTTAGACTTTTCCTTGACCGCAACAAGAAACAAAGGCTCCGTCGAATAATATTACAACTTCTATGACTTCCCACTAACTCGAGAAAACTTTCACGGGCTGGAGCGCTTGGGAAAGACTGAGGCCCGTATTGAACCATATCAAAAGGTCCGGATTGTACTAACACGCATTTTGTAATTTTCGAACTAGTTGAGCACAAACAGTGCATAGGCATATTTAAGCCATATGGTCAGATAAGAGCTTAGGCTTGGGGTATTCGATTAAAAAATAACACAGAAAGATTGGAGAATTATTGTCGTCAACAGAAGCTTGGGAATAATGCCAACCGACTGTACACTAGAGCACTTCAAATCAACAAACTAATATAAAAATCAAACTAAACAACTGAAAAGCGTCAAATTTATTGTGTTAGATCCTAGCCAGAAAATGAGTAGAAAAATGGTACACACGATCTTAACAGCAGCGCTAGTAGTGAGAGATGCTTGATGGTCCGAATTGGACCTGGTTCCCCTAAATTTAAAAAATTGAAGCAATATCAAAGAATATTTTATTGTTGTAATAAAAAACTGTGATCATTTTGTAAAACTTTTTCACACCAGGTTTCTACAAATGTGGGATGAAACTATTCTATTCAAACTTAAATCTTTACAATCCTCTATTGCCAAGATAAATGCTTTACTTAAGGAGTGTATCGAAAAGTAGTCGCAAACATTCAAAACAGTCTCAAAAATATTGGGTTGAACCTACAAACAATTTTTTGATCAGAAATGCTTTACAAAGTAATTTTGTGCAAGATTTTATTTTCTATGCTTTATAAACCTTGTTGTATTTATATTAAGACTGCATATTATTCAATATTTTTTTAGTTGCTTCAATATTTGATTACATGATGAAGATTTGTGTGAAAAAAGCTTTTAAAAAGATGAACTATGCTCTGAGATATACCGTTTTGAATGTTTGCGACTACTTTTCGATACACTCCTTATATATTTTGGTGAAGTTAGGTTAAGTGTATTGGAAAGCGATTAATATTCGTAACTACTGTTCATGAAATTCGTCATTGTTCGGGCTCTAATGATTCCGTAGCGATAATAAATCAAAACGCGCGCAATTTTACTTATTTCCCGTACATTTGGCTCGATCGATTCGTGTGGTATCAAGCGGCAGCGGTTAGATCTCAACTGCCTGATTGTTGTGTGAGCATGCCTATTGCTGTTCCGTTATTCTTTTGTGTTGTGTTTTTGTGGATCGTGTGTTTCCAGTACTTGTGTATGAATCATAAAAATTCATTGTTAAATTACGTAGGGTCGGTGTTCCCTTAGTAGACAGTCCCCTATAGTCGCACTAGTGGCTTTTCACGGCAGTTAGGCTATAAATTGTTGCAAAATATTTTTTGACATGAAGGTCAGCATCTATTTATCTAAGTACCATTGATGCACAGCTCGATTTTGTTCAAAAAATGATCGAAATAAATAGTTTTGCTTAAAATTTTAGCCCCCTTGCACCTATAGTAAACTTATTGTTCCTATAGTAGCACTACTAAAAGAAAGTATTTTTTATTAAACAAAACAGTTGATGAATTAAGAACTTTTTTACATGAAACGAAAGCTCTTGATCCACACTTTAAAGGAAAAATATAAAAGTTTTGTAAAAATATGGTTTTGATTTGTATTTTGACTACGCCGTGAAGCTAGTGCACTTATAGGAACAGAAATTAGAAATAGTGCTACTATAGGCACAAGCGATAATAAATACAAAAATATGGATTATCTAAGTTTTCATATTTTTTCCACAAAGCCAAGATAAAAAGCTTTCAGATGATGTAAAAGTTATGTCGCTAGCTTTATTTTTTGATTTTATACGAATAATTGTTCCTAGCTATGCGGCTAGGAAAATATAATGTGTTGTAAACAAAATGTTAATAATAGCTTATATAAGTGAAATAAAAAAAATATCAATAAATGCATCGCTTTTGACACGATACATACATACATCATACTGAGGGATGACCCCAAGCTTGTTCACGATTACTTGTTTGACTGTTTCATTGATTCAGAGCCCTTCCAAAAATATAAATTACCATTCTAATGCGGTTATTATCGATGAGTAAATTTGAAAAAAAAAACGTCACAATTTCAGATAACTAAAGTTTTAAAGTAAACAAAATAAAGAAAACAAAATTTTTGGTCAAATTTCTATGAAGTAAGATTAACTCATTGTCATTCGAATAAGCCATTACTTGTTTCAATTAGTCGTGTAATTAAAGACATATGGGCAAAACACCTCTGTATGTTTTAAGGGATGACCTTAAACTTTTGTACGGGAGTGTCTATAGGGTCCACGCCATTGTCTAGCACTCTGGAAGTGGGCTGCAGGTTTTGTTTTTATTTTGAGGTTTTCGGTGAAATTTATTATTGCTCACGGATACCTACACTGTAGTAGCTGCCATTGATACCATTGAAATAGAACAAACAACGGCACACCAAGACCACCACCAGCATCGTGTGATAGACCAGAGATGATGGTGGTGTTTTGATTCATGATTGTTGTTCGGTGGCTTCCCGTCCAATATGGGACCCAACCACATTGCCCCAGTCTGGACGGGACCTGGCGTGGTTTGGTTATCATCGGGCGGAAAGTGGAAACCGATAAAAATTGAGTTACTATATTTGTTAGCGGCATCGGTGCCAGAAGCAGACGGCGATATTTATGAGGGGGCTTTATCATGGACCTTTAGAAACGGAAAAAAAGCGGCGAAAATGGAAACAAATCCTGGCCACTTGTTGACTTATGATTTCAGTATCGTGAGACACGATCACTGTGTCAGGAGGTACTTTATTACACGTGAAAATAATGGCGAGGAGAACTGCAAGATAAAATATTATGGAAAAATAGAACACACACTCTTTAATCTTCTTCCTTTAGGCGTCACGCCCCAAAAGGGACAGAGCCCGCTTTTCTGCTTAGTGTTATAATGCACACTCCCACAGTTATTAACTGATAGTTTTTTTTTTTGCCAAACGTCAATTTTTGCATTCGTATATCGTGCAAAAAGCATGAAGATACTCCATACCCTGGAAATCAAGAGATTTTAGTTTAAAAAAGATCCCTGACCGACGTAATTTCAACCCACGGCCCTTAGCTTGGCCTTGTTGAATAGCTGCGCATTTACCGCTACGGCTGTCTGGGCCATGATCCACATATAGGTAGTACAGAGATTAGTTTATGGAAATTTATTGTAAACTGAATACCCTACTATGCAGAATTCTAAGATAGAGATCTGACAGAAATCGTCATGGGACTACTCTAGAAACAGAGACCGTAGTTCAGTAAAATGAGAAAATTATAACTGAACCTCAAAAGTTTTCAATCAAAAGCAGAATGTTTTTTTTTTTTTTTTTTTTTTTTTTTTTTTTTTTTTTTTTTTTTTTTTTTTTTTTTTTTTTAATTTCTTTATTAGTATCATTCCAAACATTACATTCATTATTTCTTATATCTAGGTGTTCTGTGTTATTAGACAACACTATCATCCTAATTTGGTAAAACAAATCTAAGATTTTATTAACATTTTGTTAACAACATATTACATTTCATTTGCCGTTGCAGTTCAGATTTTTACAGGTGAGTTGATTTCACCTGCTTATAAGAGAAAAAAAAAAGTTTTTAATATACTTAACCTAACTTAACCTAAACATATAACGCATTAATCGTGGCAATAGAAGATTGTAACGATTTTTGCCTGAAATTATTGATTATTTTATTTGACATTTGTTCCAATGTTTCAACATTGGATATCCTATGTAACTCATTGGTACTATACCAGGGAGGAAGCCTCAGAATCATTTTCAAAATTTTATTTTGAATTCTCTGCAGAGCTTTCTTCCTGGTATTACAACAGCTAGTCCATATTGGTACAGCATACAACATGGCTGGCCTGAAAATTTGTTTGAATATCAAAAGCTTGTTCTTAAGACAAAGTTTTGATTTTCTATTAATAAGGGGATAGAGACATTTTACATATTTGTTACATTTGGCTTGAATGCCCTCAATGTGATTTTTGAAAGTTAAATTCTTATCTAGCATGAGTCCTAGATACTTAACTTCATCTGACCAATTTATTGGAACCCCTCTCATCGTGACAACATGTCTACTTGAAGGTTTCAAATAAAGAGCTTTTGGTTTATGTGGGAATATTATTAGTTGAGTTTTGGAAGCATTAGGAGAAATCTTCCATTTTTGCAAGTATGAAGAAAAAATATCCAAACTTTTTTGCAATCGACTACAGATGACACGCAGGCTTCGTCCTTTGGCGGAGAGGCCTGTGTCATCCGCAAACAAAGATTTTTGACATCCCTGAGGTAACTCAGGTAAGTCAGATGTGAAAATATTGTATAATATTGGTCCCAAAATGCTGCCTTGGGGAACACCAGCTCTTACAGGAAGTCTTTCAGATCTGGAGATCTGATAATTAACCTGAAGTGTACGATTTGACAGATAACTTTGAATTATTCTAACAATGTATGTTGGAAAATTAAAATTTTTCAATTTTACAATCAAACCTTCATGCCAAACACTGTCGAATGCTTTTTCTATGTCTAGAAGAGCAAGACCAGTAGAGTAGCCTTCAGATTTGTTGGAACGGATCAAATTTGTTACACGTAAAAGTTGATGAGTGGTCGAATGTCCATGGCGGAATCCGAACTGTTCATTGGCAAAAATTGAATTTTCGTTGATGTGGGCCATCATTCTGTTCAAAATAACCTTTTCAAAAAGTTTACTGATAGAGGAAAGCAAACTGATTGGACGATAGCTAGAAGCTTCTGCAGGATTTTTGTCTGGTTTTAAAATTGGAACAACCTTAGCATTTTTCCATTTGTCAGGAAAATATGCTAATTGAAAACATTTGTTAAATATATCAACTAAAAATGATAAGCTACTTTCTGGAAGTTTCTTGATGAGGATGTAGAAAATTCCATCATCGCCAGGAGCTTTCATATTTTTGAATTTTTTAATAATAGTTCTCACTTCTTCCAAATCAGTCTCCCAGGCATTTTCGAAAACGTTCTCTTGATTGAGAATATTTTCGAACTCCTGAGTAACTTCATTTTCAATTGGACTAGTAAGTCCTAAATTAAAATTGTGCGCACTTTCAAACTGCATAGCAAGTTTTTGAGCTTTTTCGCAATTAGTTAGTAATAATTTGTTTACCTCTTTCAATGCCGGTATAGGCTTCTGAGGTTTTTTCAAGATTTTAGATAATTTCCAAAAGGGCTTAGAGCCGGGGTCCAATTGAGAAATTTTATTTTCAAAATTTTTGTTTCTTAAATCTGCAAAACGTTTCTTGATTTCTTTCTGCAAATCCAGCCATATAATTTTCATAGCAGGATCACGAGTGCGTTGAAATTGCCTTCTCCTCACGTTTTTAAGACGGATCAAGAGTTTAAGATCATCGTCTATAATCACGGATTCAAATTTTACTTCACATTTTGGAATTGCAATGTTTCTGGCTTCAACAATGGAATTTGTTAAAGTTTCAAGAGCATTGTCAATATCAAGTTTAGTTTCTAAAGAAATGTTAACATCAAGATTAGAGTCAACATACGTTTCATATATATTCCAGTCGGCTCGTAAATAATTGAAAGTGGAGCTGATAGGATTGAGAATCGCTTCATGCGATATTTGAAATGTAACAGGGACATGATCAGAATCAAAATCAGCATGAGTAAAAAGCAGAATGTTCGGTAAGGTACCGCGGGGCAAGTGGGTAAATGGGGTAAGTGAAAACAATTGATATATTTTACTGAATATGTGAATTAACGTTTTAAACTCATGCGTAAACCTTTGAGGTCATTGAGAACATTACGATAGGTAAGAGATTTCTGAGATTTTTCAGCCATTATTGCATAATAGAGTGAAAAATTGTTAACCTGTCAACTGTTACTCCGTAACAAGTTGGCGGCGTACAATCTTATTTTAATATTTTCAGTGGAAAAAAGTTGCGGAAAATAATTTCCTGTACCACTTCTTAGTTGTCCTCTGTGACAGTTTCAAACCGCAATAAAAAAAGTTTTAGTATTGATTCGATGTAGACCTAAAAATAACTAAATTTAAACACCGTCAATTTTCTTATCAGGTGGGGCAAGTGAAAAGTTTATCATTAGAGATTGAATTTGTGTTTTCTCTTCAAGCAGCCATAAGTAAACATGGTTCGCAATTATCATAGAAAAAAATAACGTGCTGATAATTCAAGAAACACTACAGTGGCCGAAATTCCTATAAGCGCACACGCATTTTTCAACATTTGCGACTAGTTATTACATAAAACATTGACGATCTGTTACTAAAATGATATTTACTATATTTCCACTTGGTTGTATGAAAGACAGTCAAAATTAATAATTTTTCGATTTTGTGAATTAAAAATATCATTTTTTGGCCAGGAAATTCCTATAAGCGCACAGTGTCCAAGCTAACGCCATTTGTGTTTGCTTCACTCACACTACAAAAACTTGTCATTTTCTTTTGCTGCCGATGTAAACGGATGCGTGCGGAAAGTTTTGCGATTCGTGCACAGTGTTGTTTGTTGACAGTTTTCAAGATGCCGAAAGGAAAGTTCTTGGACGAAACGGAGCGAAGATTAATCCTTGAATTGAAGGATGTTGGCCAAAGTAACCGTGCAATCGCCAAGAGGATCGGTAGAGGAGAGACGGTCGTGCGAAATTTCCTGAAGAAAGGTGAGAATTACGGCATCCGGAAGAAAAACAAGGGCAACTCCAAGATCACCAACCGTGAGAGGAACCGAATTATCCAGCTTGGTGAAGCCGGGGAGCTGGATTCATCCGGTATTAAGAAGGAATTGGGTCTTTCCATCACAACAAGGCGAGTATCTCAAATACTACGTGGATCTGGACACATGGTGTACACGAAAAAGGCCAAAAAACCCAACCTTACTCCGAGGCATGTTCAGGCAAGACTGGATTTTGCCAGAAACCATATGTCTTGGAAGCGGGAATGGAACAACGTGATTTTTTCCGACGAGAAGAAGTTTAATCTTGATGGTCCTGACTGCTGCGCGTATTATTGGCACGATCTTCGGAAGGATCCGCAAGTGAAGCTGAGCAGAAATTTCGGTGGAGGAAGTTTGATGGTCTGGGCTGCATTTTCACGTAGAGGTAAAACCCCGATTGCAACAATTACTACCAGAATGAAGTCCGAAAACTATGTTGAGCTTCTGGACAGTGTTTTGATCCCATTTACGGAGGATGTGATGGAAAACGAATTTGTTTTTCAACAAGATAACGCTGCGATCCATGTCAGCAAGGCCTCCAAACAATGGTTTTTGGAGCGGGACATCCCAGTTATGGATTGGCCAGCGCGGAGTCCGGACCTAAACCCAATCGAAAATCTTTGGGGAATCCTCGCAAGACGGGTTTACAGTGGAGGACGGCATATCGGATCAGTTCGAGAGCTGGAAGCAGCTAATAGAGAGGAGTGGCGTAAAATTCCTTTGACAATGCTGCAGAACCTCGTCGATTCAATGCCGAAACGAATTTATGAAACAATTCTGAAAAATGGTAAACAAACCAAGTACTAAAGTTGTTGTGTTCTTGTGATATGATTTTTTATGATCTGAAAATAAAGGTGCGCTTATAAGAATTTCCATACTCAAATCCCGTTTTTTCCTCTTCATTCCAAACTGTTTGAAAGAAAAGTCTTAGTAGTTGGTAGAAATATCATATTATCCGAATACCTAAAAGCAGAGATGATTTATTGAAGTATTGGACTTTCATACTACATGTGCCGGTGAAAAATGGTCATGCGCTTATAGGAATTTCGGGCACTGTATACTCAAGCGTTAAAAGCTATTAGAAATCATGGAAATTCTCTAAAAGATGTTGCCAAACATTACAATATCAATATGTCTACTTCGGGCAGCCAATTAAAAGGAAGACGTTGACTGAAAAGTTGCAATATTAGAGAACACACGGAAATCTCGTGGAATGTCTATGTAAAGCTAGTCAAAACATAAAAATGGGATATAGGTCTATCCACATAAAAAAGACCCTAAATACGTTATTGAAGGATTCCGTTTGATTTCTCCCGAAGAGTTATCCAACGTCATATCCGACTTTCTCAAAAACAAATAACGAGCGGTGGAAATTCTACAAAGCAGAAATGCAATTGCTGTCCTATAATGTAAGAACTAACATTGGAAATGTTGCAGTTATAATGTTGTCGAATCATTTCAACTAACATAACTGAACAGAAGAAAATTGAAGTGATAAGAATAACATTTTCTTTGTTTACATGTTACTTATGTTATTGTTCATTGGGAAGCCTTATCAAGTGTTAAAGCTAATAGGAATCGTGAATATAACTGTTTGTTTTTGAAATTATTGTTCAAAACGGTAAACTTTTCACTTGCCCCACTTTTGGGGCAAGTGAAAAGTAAGGAGACATTTTTCAAAAACTTTTTCTGTATTTTTTTCTTCAATTTTTCATAAAAATCAATTTCAGCATGCTGCTTATATATGGTGGGAGTCAAGCTAAAAAATATACACAACCTCATTTGTTTCAATTTAAAGTCTCTAGAATTGGAAGAATCTCAACTATGCGAATTCCATTACCCACTTGCCCCACGGTACCTTATTTTAAAAAATGGCACAATTCGGACCCAGTATAAAAAAAAATGCCGAACAAGCAAATCGTGATTGAGTGTGTAGGTTTGCAGTTTTATTTTAGAGCCCACAAATGTTCTTAAAATATGCCACTCTCATTCAATAAAAAATGAAGTCACTTATCTTTACCTTTCTATTTTCTCTTCTCTATTTCCAGAACAAAAATCCTAGAAAATGTAATTTTCATTCCACCGGCAAGACCAAAGTGAATTAAACTGAACTCCCCCGGATGTGAAGTCCTGTTTTAGCTTGTTGTGTGAGTGTTTGTGTGTCAGAAGACAGAGGAAAAATCATAAAGTGTCACATTCTACCGTGAGTGAAACGTGAAAGCCGCATCGGCACCCATAAATGAGTGAATATCGCGCGCCGAAAGTTTAGGGTGGAAAATTGCACCGAGTTGGTGGGGTGCTGCTTCCTGTTTATTGCCCCATAATCAAGTGCCGAGGGAGCAGAAGCAGAAAAAAGGTGCCTGCAGCGCCGCAGCATCATGACCGTGAAAATTTTCCGCCGGGGTTCGGCCCGCTGCATAGGGCTCCTGTCGGCTTTCGTAACCATTTTGCTGTGCTTGTACTACATCTCGATGGGACAGCCATCAAACACGCCAACGACGACCGCCACTTCCGGTGGCTCCTCGCTCCACAAGGATGCTGCCCTGCACCAGAAACGGTAAGTAAGAGGATGTTAAAAGTAACTTTCTCATGTTGAACAACGGTGCAACTTTACGACGACGGTCCTTTCCGGATGTGTTGCGCGAAAGAGTGGGAGGGATGCGATGGTTCAGGTCATAACCATATGGTTCGTATTTTACGGAGGTGGATGGCATAGCGCCTTTTATAATGTACTAGTCCGCCGAAACGGCTCATCCGAAATGTACAGACACCCACAGGTTGATCCGTTGGAACTGTCTAAATCTATTCACCTATGAGTAACTCTCACTATTATCAGCACATATCGTTAGAATTCCAATTTTTGTCACTGTTCAGTAGAATATGCTAAAACTAGAGGAGGGTTGTTTTTGTTAACTCAAATTAGCGGACCCTTCGTTAGCCAGCTTGCTGAATAGTTGGCGATAGTCATTTCTTTTATAAATCTCAGGTATTTCTTCACGTGATATGTCTCACATTTCGCTTGTAACACATAGCAAATTTAGAGGCATCGTATAGAGGATGAAGGCGAGAAGTATGGCAATACTTGCCCTAACTGAATATTTGCAGCATTATACAAAAGTATCAATGCCAACACCAAGTGTGCATTTAATTGCAGTATGGGAAGAAATTAATATTTATAAAAATTACCAAGAACACAAAAATGCTTATGTGAGGCTGAATTTTGTTACAGATAATTCGTATATCAGGTGAATGGTCTGAAAATAATTCTGATAGAAATTTCATTGCTATTGTAGTAGCGAAGCTCATTTTTTTATTTATATTATTCCAAACATTACATTCATTTCTAATATCTAAGAGTTCTGTGTTATTGGACAACACTATCATCCTAATTTGGTAAAACAAATTTAAGATTTTATGACCATTTTTTTACCAACATATTACATTTCATTTGCGTAGCAGTTCAGATTTTTTATAGGTGAGTTGATTTTCCCTGCTTAGAAAAAAAAACAGGTTTTCAATTTGCTTAACCTAACTTAACCTTAATATATAACGCATAAATCGTGGCAATAGAAGATTGAAACGATTTTCGCCTGAAATTATTAATTATTTTATTTGACATTTGTTCCAATGTTTCAACATTGGATATTCTATGTAACTCATTGGTACTATACCGTGAAGAAAGCATCAGAATCATTTTCAAAATTTTATTTTAAATTCCCTGCAGAGCTTCCTTTCTGGCATTAAAACAGCTAGTCTATATTAGTACAGCATACAACATGGCTGGCCTTTTTTTTTATAAAATTTATTGTCTAGTGTAAAAACTCAATTACATATTATTACATTGTTTATAGAATTCATAATCATCGACTGTTTTGTTTGCATTATTTTCAGTTAAAGAATTAAACAGAATAGATAAAGTTTTTAGCAAAAATGTTCGAAACGACTTGCTGACATTGTTGAAAACGGGAAACATCCAGCCTTCAAAGCTGAGGCCTCGCAAACGATGGTTCGCTTGTACAAACAGATTTCGTTGATGCACCCAGATGTGATTGTTTTTACTACATGTAAAGATATGATGCACGATCGTTACAGGTTCTGCAAGACAGTTATTGCAAAACGGATCCATGCGCCTGATCCGTCTGAATAGTGTTTCAATGTTTAACACTTTCCCATGTACTATCGCATACCATGTTGACCGATGAGATGATTTCAAGTACTTGGAGTGTACGTTTTTGAAAATTTTTATCCAATAACGGTTAGGGGTTTTCCCGAATTATCTTTGGAGCTTTCATACGACTTAGAAAGAATTGATAAACTTCACTTGGTGTAGAGTTTCTTGATATGTTTCGGGGAGAAAAGCCTTTTCTTGCACTACTGTTTAAACGTGCTCATATCGCCGAGGAACTTGTATGATGTTGGGAGGATTTGCATTACTTTCAAGAAACGACCATAAAAAGGGTAGATCACGAGCAACATGCATCATCCTGTTAACCAGTAACGCTTTAGCCTTGATTGATGGTGAATGCAAGTTGAGACCACCTTTTGGTTTCGGTAGAATGAGAGTTTCAAACGCTATTCTTGCCCATGGCTTACCATACCAAAGAAATGAACCTATTCGTGAAATGAATTTACCAGCAAACTTTTTTGGTAATGGTAAAAAGGATGCAGTATACCACAACTTGGATGATGCGAAGTCGGAATCATCTCTTGCAAGATGTTCAACTGCCGATCGTTGTTCATCCAAAGACATTTCTGAAACCCGTTGAGAACATTGGTCCAATTTTCATGCAGAAGAACATCGAAATCCTCATGAAACGCAATTCCCAAAATTTTTACCGAATTCCTGATCTGCAGCCATTTACAGACTTGCGACTGTCAACGGTGTTACACCTATCATTATTGCACTCATTATTTTCATCGTGTTGAGCATTGCTCCCGATTCAAGTCCGAAAGTATTGAAAGTTTCGATCACTGCAGAAAGTTCTAATTCACTCTCGATGAACATAGAAATGTCGTCTGCATATGCATTCAGTATCGCTCGTTGAAATGTCACCGTAAGTCTATCCAGCAGCGCACAGTGGTTCCATTTGTTCTACGAAGCGGTCATAAATCATTTTACTCAATATCCGGTGGCAAATATCATAAGAAATTGCCAAATTAATTATTTTTGACTGTTTAAACTCCGTCGAGGTTGATGTCGTAATTAATATCACTTCAAAAATTCTGATTAGGATGCGGAGATCATAATGCAAAGGCTCTGTTATATGAATGATTATATGTGCATAAAAACGACTTTGCAATTATCTCTCCTTTCGTGTCTAAAATTAACTAAAGTATTTAATATCTTGAACAAGACCATGAAATCTATACATTGAAAGCAATATATCAGGATTTTTTTTTTCAACTTGAGCAGATTCCCTGCTCAGAGTTACTTCATTTGCTCAAAAGCCTACTCTTTAGTATGTGGATATAAAAAAAAAACTATTGAACACTTTTCTGAGTGCCGGAGATGTATATCTATATAAATAAAAATGGAATGGTGTTTGTATGTCACGAAATGGGTAGAGAACGGTCCAACGGATTGTCACAATTCTTTCACTGTTGCATTCGCCAAGGGTTCCGACGTGTTCGTGCGTAGAAAAAGTTTAGGTAAGTCTTAGAAACGGGAGGAAACTAATGTGCCATTTTTCAACAGATGGCAAGACGAAGTTTGCCGGGACCACTAGTCCAAATAAATACTTGAAATATTTATCAATTAATAAAGCCAATTTCACATCAAATCTCTACCAAAACCAAATAACGAACATGTCACCTAATGTAATTAACCTTATGTTATGTTTTGAATGTCAAATACTTACAACTAAGAAATAATTAATGAATTATTTGTTCATGTTCATGCAGCAACATAATATCTTTTTTTTTATTTTTATTGTCTACTAGTGGTCCCGGCAAACTTCGTCTTGCCATCAAGTAGGCTGTTGAAAACGCCATTGATCATCCCATACAAAAAGACAGTTTCGTTCGCGCTCGTTTTTCAACTTTCCCGGAGAATATCCTGGGATTTTTGATATACACAAACACGTCGGAACCCTTGACGAACAAAATGGAGAAAAAATCATTTAAATCCGTTGACCCGTTCTCGAGCCATTTCGTGACATACAAACACCATTTCATTTTTATTTATATAGATTATTATTTTAAAGATACTGAAATTTTGTTGAAGATCTGGTTTGATATACAGAATAAATAACATTTTCATGTTGTTCCTCCCACGCTTTTTTTTTACCTATTAGAATGGCTGTTGTACCATTACTAATATATTAGGAGTTTATTGTCTCAGCGCCCTCACTAAAACTACTCATTAAATCAAAGTTCAATGTTGCAAGTAATAGTATTGAAAATTTTATTATTTTGTGCATTCATTCCAATTAGCTACAATAATACTGGTATGTAATAAATATTATGAATATTTTTATCATTGCCTTAATTGGTAAAAACTAACGACTTTGAAGGTACCGTCGTTGGGGGTGACAATGGGTCAAAAAAGCATATGTATGATTTGTTTATTGAATAACTATCGCAATTTAGCTCCAATAAACTTCAAATTTGATGTGTATGTATTTTGATGGTATATTAACTACTGTTCAAAAAATTATTGAAAAAAAAAATATTCACAGCAGCACTACAAGTGAATGAAAAATGAACCAATCTCACCCCATAGAGGGGGTAACATTGGGTCACTGGAATTGAAATAACTTGTTTTTGAGAATATTATTGCAAAACCATTCACAGCTGAAAAATATTGATGAAATACGATGCAAACAAGACGAAAAGATATCTAAGATGTTTCACAAGTATGATAAACCCACTTAAAAGAACGATTTTACCAAAAATTTGAAGAGCTATGAGAAAATATATGAGACCCAACATTTATCGTCAAGTTTACATAAATATTCCTGTTTTGTTTCCCTCAAATTATCTTCAAAGTCTCATCCTCATTGCCATAAAGCCTATTCAGCTTTCCCAGAGGTGTACTGAAACAGTGATTATTTTAAACCTTCGCAAATAGTTATATTACGGTGCGACATTACTCGATCAATACATTTCAGGCAGATGTTGACGTCATAATCCCGGTATTCCATCGATCCAACTCATTCGTACTTTCGTGAGATGTTTCTATTATATGAAAACACTAATAAATAATTTAAAAAAAAATCCATTTGATAAAATTTTACGATGGTGTTGCGCACGAAACACAGTTGCTGGTTTGAGAAGTTGTCAAAATGCGTTGCATATTCAATGCACGGAATCCTCAAGTAGACTTGTTTGATGTTCAGAGATGCTGTATTTAGAAAAAATAAACACATCTTAATGAGGAATGAGAACACCCGGCACCGTAAAATTTCAAAAAAGTCGTCTTGCAATTTCATTTACTATCGTTCTTGCTTGACCCAATCTCACCCCCATTGTCAATGTTTTAGACATCGTACCGAAAAAAATGAAATTTTTGTAGAAAAATCAATTTGATTCCGGAAAATACTTGTGAAGTGTAATGAAAGGACTTTCAACCTTCTACTAATACAACTATAGAGGTTAAAGTACATGCGTTATACTTTGCACAGGAGAAATTTAATGTTGTAAATTTTATCTAGTTTCAACATACAAGTTTATTGATATAGTAAACAAAAACTATTAATTCTAAAAATGTATATTGTGATGAATTATGTGTAATAATGTGTTCCCTAACATATGAATGATTAATTCTAGTGATATCAACGTTATTAGCTGAAATATTTCGTAAATCATAATTTTCCGTTTTGACCCAATCTCACCCCCTAGACCCATTGTCACCCCCATCGACGGTACGCTGCTAATTTATTTGCAAATATTCGCAGCTAGAACCTTTACAGGTTCATTTTCCTACTCAAACATGATCATGTGATGGCAGAAGTTTGATTAAATGTGATTAAGAACATATTCAAAAACGTACTTGAAAAAAGTGATGTAGTTACCAAGTGAGTATATTTTTATCCTCATTACTCACATCAATACTGACTCCTAGATGTCACATATCTTTCTAAAATGTATTGGAAGTGACAGATATACATCTGTACTAAGGTTCAGTAATCTGAACTGATTGAAAAATCAATTGATTTTAATTTGCGATGACAATTAAGAAAGTGCTGAAATCGCTCAATTTTCAACGTATTTTTAACGCATGAAAAATACACTCCATCATTCATAGCCCTACTATGAATATTATACAGGAACGCCATTAATGTTTATGTTTTTATAATCTTTAGATCATAATTGATCCAAGAAAAGGTAAAGGAGTGACATACAAGACATTTTGTTTTTTGATTTATGACCTATGGGCGGTACCACTGTGCAGCGGTTGGAGGTATATTACATAAAGCAACATCGATAAGGGATCTCCTTGACGTACAGATTTCTGTATCTTAATTTCTTCTGAGAGTTTTCCATTAATCAAAATTCTTGAATGACTGTGTCTTGAAAACTGCATTAGCAAGTTAATCAATCCTTGATTGAAGTTCATTCTTTCCATTGTTTTTGCGAGAAAGTTGTGCTCGACTCGATGGAATGCATGATCGAAATCGAATGCAATCAGAAGAGAACTGTGGTTGTCGTTTTTCAATTCACAAACTCTATCAATGATCCTGGCTGTTGCCTCAAACATGTTTCGTTTGCCGTTTGAACATTTTTGCTTCTCTGATAGAACAAGCGGTAATAGATCAAGCATTCGAAATAGTTCCAGTTGCATCTTTAAGATTCACTACGCTGTTAAAATCTTCGCCAATCACAACGGTATCGCTGGCGTGATGGTAGTAGGGAGGAAGAGTTTCCTTGTAAAAATTCTCTCGCGCTGTTCTATTTTGTGTACCGTAAACTGGGGGGAAGTTGATCACTTTTGAGCGATTCTGTGCTATAGTTCCTAGCGGGATGCATGTATTATCATCTAAATATTTTTGAAACCTGTACTGGTTGAATGTTTAACGAATTATGCAAACGAAATTTTGACGAATTATTCTCATAATAACGAAAACATTTTTTAGTTATCAAAAAGTGGTGTTTTTGATTCCGGGGTGAAGTTGATCAATTACTGCGATAGGTTTCCTAAAATAAAGAAATATGCTATTCACTAAATTTGGGGTCTCTGAATCTGAATCAAGACTCAAAAATCTTACAACCTATTGATAAATCGGTTAATTTTTTAATTGAAAGTTGTGGATTACAGATTACACCACATTAAACGCCTAAAGGTAGGCAATTTTCTTTGAAATTAGCAACCCTCTTGCAAAAGATCATTTTTTCTCTAAAAAAAGAATTTGTATCCTCAATACAAATTGAAAACTGGGTACACAAAACATATCTGGAATGTATGAAACAGTTTATTAAAATTGTAGCTTTGTATAGTCGTGGGAAGAGTCGATTGTTTGGAGAAGAACCCTTCAACAGTTCATCAAACATTTCTTAAAAAATCTGTTTTTCCATGAAACAATTACCCTGAATGCTAAACCGAATTTATGAAAATCAAGAGTAGCTATCAGGTAATGCCACAACTCAGAAATTGTGATAATTGAAATCGGGTCATAGCTCTTATAACAGTCTATACATGTGGGTACAGGAATGATCAACTTCTCCCCGCTGATCAACTATACCCCGAATTACGGTACCAGGTGTAGAACACACGTTAATGAACCTGACACCATTGATGCTCAAGCTGATGAGGCGTGAATCAGTGCTGCGATCAATCCTATTACAGTTGAAATAGCTTCTAATAGCAACCGCTGTTCCCCTCCGACGTTCATCCACATTGTACTCAATTTTGAATCCTGGCAAATCGATGTTAGTCCGCGCTACTTCCTGCAGAAAGATCAAATCGAGCTCCGCTGAACGGATGAAGGAGGATAGCGTTGGTTTTCGTATCACATTGTACAGCATTAATGTTGATCGTTGCAATTTTGTAGCTTATTAACTCCGCCATGAGGACAAACATATGTATTTGATGGTCTGAAAACATGTTTAAGACGAGACTTAGGTGCGCAGTATCATGTTTCGCTTCGGATAGACATACATATACTAGCTCTGCGTGTATTGCTTACCTTAGAGAAAGGTAGTGGAGATTTCCTGGCGATGATCTTGTAGAAGCGACGAAAAAGCTCGTACGCAAACGTTGCGGTCAGTTGTTGAATTTTCAGTGTTTTTTGTTACGAGATGGCTGCGATCTTGTTTGCCTTTTGTCGGCATTTTTTATGTCGGCTTGAAGAGGAGAACCCGGTCTTTTGACGTGCATTGTGTTGTTGTTTGGGAAGTTGTCGAGTGATGTTTATTTCCGTGATCATCGAACGTACCAGAGAACTGTGAGGAACTGTCCAAGTTTGATCCTGCTGTTGTGCTCGCTGTTTCACCCGGCGTTTTCTGGGATACACCTTGCGTATTCCAAGGCTGGATACTCGACATTCATGTGATCCATCGATGACAGAGATATTTCGCTTTCAGTCAGGGAGATGTTCGACCGATTAGTCAGATGATTCTTCTCTTGGGCATTCAGTAGTGGTTCTTCTTCTTTTTTTTCTTGGTTCGATAAAGTCATTGTTGGTGTCGGTACGTTTAACAACTTCAGCCATGGTCATCCGGGTGTTCACGGATGTTTTGATGGATTTTGCGTATTCAGAACACTTTTGGGCGTAATGGACATTGCGATTACAGTGTTTACATGTGGCAACCTGTCCTTTGTACGTCACCAGCGTCATTTCCGTGTTGACTTGAACATATGACGGAATCAGCTTAACTAGCTTCATCCTCAGTATCCTAACGCCATTTGGAATTCCTGGTAGCTGATCCTTCCAAGTCTCCTCGCGGATCGAGCAAATTTCACCATATTCTCTCATCCGTTGAGCCAGCATCCGATTGGTGGTTCTGGATCGCAGATCATGTACCCTAACCGCAATCGCAGGAGGATGATGCCTCCATCTCCAGCGGGATGTTGTATGTCTTCCCCTCATGTACATACATACTCATGCTTCATGTTGTGCTCCTGCACCATGTCCTGGGCGATTTGTGCGGACTCCGTTCCGACGTAGACTTTGCCGTTGGTTTTCTGCAGGTGTTTTATTCGGGAGAGGTCGAAGCCAAGCTTGTTCGCAATGAATTCGAAGACGTCAGCGTCCTTTAGTTTTCCGGGCAGTGCTCGGAAGTTCAGAACGAAGGAACATTCTGTCAAAGTGTCCATCGTGCGGGGTACTAGTTCCGATTACCGGAAAATGTAGGGTAACGGTCGTATTTTGGACCCCCTAAGGAAGTGATTTTAGTTGTGTGTCCCAATTAATTAATTGCACAGCGTAACCAAGTCAAAGAACATGTCAAAATGTAGAGAAAAACATCCTCTACGAGTTAAAAATGCCCAAACGGTCATGTAGGATCCAAAAAACGTCGAAAATAATTGAATTGTGAAGCACTGTTTTTCATTATTTTGGACACACCAATACATTTTGGACCCTCAAAGTATATATTTTGGACCACCGGCATTTTTTTATCGTTTGGCGACAAAGTCCATGATACTGGATGTATAATATGCTTGCCCATAGTCTAATCAATCGATCGACAATGGAAACCCGAAGAAATTCTACGCTTTTTGTCAAGAAATTTGAAAAAAGTTTTTGTTTACATTTGACAAATTTCTGACGGCTCCAATTTATGTGTGTAACGTGTTGTAACGGTTGCATGGATGCACCGATTAAATTAAATTAATTTCAGATAAAATAAACACATTTTCTTTGTACAAACGGTTGATGCAAGTGCGGAATAGTCCTATCTTTCCAAATGGCATGCACATTGAGTTGGTCTTTCGATTTGAACTGGGAAATCTGCAGGAAAATGGCCAAAGGGGTCCAAAATATATAGGGGTCCAAAATATATTGGTTACCCTATTCGCGACAGAAATGCCGGACTAAGTCCGATAACTTTTTGCGAAATTTTATATTCCAGCGGTTTGTTTTTATATCACATCCATTCACAACAAAAGCTAGATGTCAACTGGTACAGCATACAACATGACTGGCCTGAAAATTTGTTTGAATATCAAAAGCTTGTTCTTAAGACAAAATTTTGATTTTCTAATAATAAGGGGATAGAGACATTTCACATATTTGTTACATTCGGCTTGAATGCCCTCAATGTGATTTTTGAAAGTTAAATTCTTATCTTCAATGAGCCCTAGATACTTAACTTCATCTGACCAATTAATTGGAACCCTTCTCATCGTGACAATATGTCCACTTGATGGTTTCAAATAAAGAGCTTTAGGTTTATGTGGAAATTTAATTATTTGAGTTTTGGAAGCATTAGCAATCTTCCATTTTTGCAAGTATGAAGAAAAGATATCCAAACTTTTTTGCAGTCGACTACTGATGACACGCAGACTTCGTCTTTTGGCGGAGAGGCCTGTGTCATCCGCAAACAAGGATTTTTGACATCCCTGAGGTCACTCAGGTAAGTCAGATGTGAAAATATTGTATAATATTGGTCTCAAAATGCTGCCTTGAGAAACACCAGCTCTTACAGGAAGTCTTTTAGACCTGGAGTTCTGATAATTAACCTGAAATGTACGATTTGACAGATAACTTTGAATTACTCTAACAATGTATATTGGAAAATTAAAGTTTTTTATTACGATCATACCTTCATGCCAAACACTGTTGAATGCTTTTTCTATGTCTAGAGGAGCAAGACCAGAATAGCCTTCAGATTTGTTGGAACGAATCAAATTTGTTAAACGTAAAAGTAGTGGTCGAATGTCCATGGCGGAATCCAAACTGTTCATTGGCAAAAAATGAATTTTCGTTGATGTGGGCCATGATTCTGTTCAAAATGTGTGGCTTCGTAGCCGTGCGGTTAGTGTCACCGAGGTATTTAGCCGCATCGTGCTAAGGAGCGTGGGTTCGATTCCCGCCTCAGGCCGAAAACTTTTCGAGAGGAATGTTTTCTGACTGTGCCACTGGGCGTTGCATGCTAGTCCGTTGTCTAGTGTGGTGCTTCCTTCAAAGGGCAAATAGCCCACTGGAAGCATTAACGTGTAGTGTCTTTAAAAAAAATGACCTTTTTAAAAAGTTAACTGATGGAGGAAAGGAAACTTATTGAACGATAGCTAGAAGCTTCTGCAGGATTTTTACCTGGCCTTAAAATTGGAACAACCTTAGCATTTTTCCATTTGTCAGGAAAATATGCTAATTGAAAACATTTGTTAAATATATCAACTAAGACTGATAAGCTAAGACTGATAAGCTACTTTCTGGAAGTTTGATAAGGATGTAGAAAATTCCATTATCGTCAGGAGCTTTCATATTTTTGAATTTTTTTAATAATAGTTCTCACTTCTTCCAAATCAGTCTCCAGGAGTTTTCGAAAACGTTCTCTTGCTCCCATGGCCCCAACGATATCCCGTCACATTTCAGCTCGCGGCATGAAGCCTTTGTGAGATGCGTTAAGCTTCTGATACAACTTTCGCGTTTCTTGAGAACGGTACAGAAACTTCATCTCTTGACTAAAATCTATGCTGCCGTGAATCGCGAGTCAGTCCCATCTGTAAAAAGTAGGCATAGAGAAAATGGACTGTGAAGTTTCCAAACTCGTTTTCCATACGATTATTCAAAAAATCCCAGAGGATTGAAACCTGGTCAGATCTTAATGAAACTTTCACAATTTGCTTTTCACTTCGATATATTTTCGAGAAAAATATAGAGATGATCAAAGCACGGTTCTTTTTTGTGTTACACGGGGTGGAAATCTGTAGTGGGACTGATATGAGGTTACTTTTTATTATGGGACAATTTGACTTGCTATTTTTTCCTAATTTTTCCGAACAAATAATATTATCTTATGAGTGGAGCCGAAAGAGCATTGGAAAATATGTTGAAAACTGATCTCAACTCAATTTTGACGAAAATGCAGATGGGACTGACTTGCGATTCACGGCAGTATGAAAAGTGTAAATTGGTTACAGCCCGGGACTTCTGGAACCTATTTTATGGCCACCGAATGTCCAACAGGGACCAAGACTACCTCAGGTGATTTTTTCATCAAATGGCTGGGTTCTCCGGAAATTGAAAATTGGCCACATTACCGGGACCTATGGAACCTACTGAACCCATTATATGATACCGAGTGGCCAAAACATGACCCAGGACTGGTTAGATGACCTCAGGTTATATCTATAAAATGCTGCAAATTTAGATATGTCGCATGGCTGGGTTTTACGGAAATTGGAAATTGACCATATTTTCGGGGTCTACAGAGTTTTAATCCGCGAACAGCGGGCAATTATGGCTACCTTGGATATTTAACAGTGGCGTTGGTTTCAGTTCTGATCAGAAGCGGCTACAAATTCAACCATTTTGGAAACCAAAAAATGCATAAAATGTCGCCCATCGTGCAAGGGATGCCCTTCCGAAAATGGCTAAATCTTGAACCGTTTGGCGCCGATTCCATGCCGTCAAACCTTGTCAATCTGAGTTTCCTTATATGTAACTTTTTTTGTGGCGAATGCCTTATATGTAACTTTTTATGTGGCGCCCTTCAGAAACGTCGTATAATTTTGATTTTTTGTCAAAATATATTTTTCATGAAAATAGGAAAAGTCAGAAAATTTTAGATCGCTACACGGAGACGGAATTCAACTCAATTTTGGGTTGTTTCAACGCAATTCCGTAGTTGAGCCCAATAACTCTATTTTGGCTAAATTTCCAAGGTCCCCACTAGGTAGTTTGGCTTTAATTCCATTAGAAAAATATACTCAATTTTGAGTTGATTTAACGCAAAATTGTGTTCTTTCGACCCAAACATAAGAAAAGTTGTATTTACCCAAATTTGGCTTATTGGGCCAAAGTACCCCCATTGGGTAGATGCAGCTCTCTCTATTTTTGACAACATTCGTGTGGGAAAAAGAGAAAACCGAGAGATTTTGGGTTGAAACTTTAATCGATATACTTAATTTTGGGTAAAGTAAACTCAAAAATTAAATAAAAATATTTCTCCGTGTAGGTGTTACCGTTAAAAGCTTACAAATGCTCAAATGTCAGTTTCGGGTCATATTGACCCGAATGCAACAGGAAGGTTAATGACAAAGAATTTTTTTTTTATATGTATGAATTGAGATTGCCGATTAACCATTTTTGTGTTGGCATATCGTGTGGCAAACATGACGATTTTCTATGACCTGGGAAGTCGAGACTCCTCAGCATAGTCTCTCTGAAAAGTTGCTCGTTTACAGCTACGGCTATATGAGCCCCATCTAATCTGCAGCACAAATTTCCCACGAATTTTTCCATTTTTCTTTGGTGAAAGCATAATAAAACCAAACACATTTACGTCGGAAATTTCCCATTCCAACCGAAATTTACCTCTGAATTCGCATTTTTATATCTTTGACCGACCGAACATGCTGGGAACTAAGCAGGACACGTAAAAAAATCATACCCATCCTCGAAAGTAGGTGGGCGGATCCGGACGTAGATACCTTTTTCCGCATTTCCACAAACCGGAACACGATGACGGCCGTTTTGGCTGGGAAATAAAACCCAAGATGAGATCTCTGTTATTTCAGTTTGGGAAATACCTTTTTCCGTTTCACTGTGGCTGGGCGAAGAAAAAAAATATATGGCACTGAATGACCACAAAGCTGTATGGTTGTTTTCCAAAGACCATCCATATCGGAAGTGTTTATCGAAAACAAGAATTCTCATCTCATCACAAATCATCCATGGGAACAGAAAAGTTTTATTCCATGAAAATTTTCGAGAATCGGAAAAGTGAGTGTTGGATGTTTACGAGGAGCGAAGCTCCGTTTATACAAACTGAATCTTGGCCCGCGTAGGAGAAAGTTTCAACGAAATTAACATTAAGCAATTGACGCGTTCGATGGTAATTGTCAACTTTTTGTTGAAAGTTCGCAAGTTGGTACTTGTTGCAGATTGGAGTTCTGAAGTTGGGTTGATGTTTATTGCTTTTTTGGCTATCGATCATCAAGAAAAAAAAACCATTGAATATCTCCATGGAGAAAACGTAGAAGTTTCAGAATGGACTTTCGACTGAATTTATTTGTTATATTCTGAGCCGGATTTGGTGTATGAGGGTCAGATATCTGGAAGGGAGCCCAGGAAACAAAATGAGCCTTAAACAAAGAAATCTTTGATGTTATGTTATGTTAAACTACTTGAAAACTATAGCGAATTCTTGAAGCTCAGAGCGCCCACATAGCAAAAAAAAATATGAAATGTTATTTATTCTGCTAAAATGAATTCTTCAAACAGATGCAATCAATCCAATGAACAGACAATCCATGGCAATGAAGTAATCAAATAAACCAACAACTTAAAATGAAGTGCCTCGCAATTGGATATTTGTTCCAATAAACAGCTCTTCACAGTACCATGAGTATCATTACTTCTTCCGCTGCTGCCAGCACTATAAATGAAAGATTACCATTCAAGTATTCCGAACTTCATCTTCGCCACCATCCGATCCCACCCGTTGACGAATCACTTCAACTGCGATTCCTCCTTTGCGCGCATAATATTTCTATCATCATTCCTCGCTTCCTGTTTTGAGCTATCGCATCGCCAGCCGGAAAGCATAAAATTCCTTAGCATAGCCATGCCAGGTGGGCTTCCTTCCTTTCCCTCTTTGAAGAACGATGCTTCTTCTCGGGTTTCTGCCTGCAATTGGGGACGGCACTCGGTGACCGTCCGGCACTTATTGGAACTTATTGGATGTATTGATTTTCCGCAAGAAAGGAACCGAAGGAGCGCAGAAACTTTGAAATTCAATTTTTTTTTTCTCATCCAATTAGGGAGCCCATGGTGGGTGGAAAAAGGGGACTAGGGATTCAGTTCTTTCACCTGCAATGCCATGCAATAGAAGGAGGGATCTAGTGGACTGTGGCCAATAATGGAAAAGGTTGTGTCGTTTCTTTTAACTTTACCAATGCATTAAGAAAAAGTGACACATTATGCATCATTTTTCCATCACGGATTCCTCCAGGAATTCCATCAGAGATACCTCTAAACATTCCCACAGGGAATTCTTTAGGAATGTCATCAGAGATTCCTCTAATAATTCCATCAGGGATTCCTACAGGAATTCCCCTGGCCATTCCATCAAGGATTTTTCCATGAATTTGATCAGTGATTCCTCCAAAAACTTCATCAGAATTTTAACCAGGAATTCCGTCAGGGATTCCTCAAGGAATTTTTTCATGGATTTCTCTAGGAATGCCATCAGGGACCCCTCCAGGAATTCATCAGGGAAGTCTCCAGTAATTACATCAGGAATTCTTCCAGGAATTCCATCAGGGATTCTTCCAGCAATGATATCAGATATTCCTTTAGGAATTCCACCAGGAATTCCTCCAGAAATTCCTTCAAGGATTCCTCCAGGAATTTTATCAGGGATTCCGCTAGGAATACCAACAGGATTTCCACCTGAAATTTCATGAGGAATTCCTCTAAGAATTTCATCAGGAATTCCTCTAGGAATTCCATCAGGAATTCCTCTACAAATACCATCAGGAATTACATCAGGAATTCCATCAGGAATACCTCAAGAAATTCCATCAAGAATACCTCTAGGATTTCAATCAGGAATTCCTCAAGGAATTATATCAAGAATTCCTCTAGCCATTCCAAATGGAATTCCATTAGGAATTCCTTTTGGAATTCCATAAGGAATTCCTCTTGGAATTCCACAAGGAATTCCTCTAGGAACTTTATTAGGAATTCCATCAGGAATTCCTCTAGGAATTCCATCAGGAATACCTCTAGGAATTTCATCAGGAATTCCTTAAGGAATTCCATCCGGGATTCATCTAGGAATTCCATAAGGAATTCCTCTAGGAATTCCACCAGGAATTTCTCTAGGAATTCCATCAGGAATTCCTCTAGAAATTCCATCAAGAACACCTCTAGGAATGGTACAATCAGAAAATTCCAAAATTTCTGATGCAATTCCTAGAAGAGTTTCTGACCGAATTCCTAGAGGAATTTCTGAAGGAATTCCTAGAGGAGTTTTTGTAGGAAATCCTAGAGGAATCCCTGATAGAACTCTTGGGGGAATCCCTGGTGGAATTGTTGGAAGTGTCCCTGAAGGAATCCATGATGAAATTCCTTGAGGAATCCTTGACGAAATTCCTGGATAAAATTCTGATGAAGTTTTTGGAGGAATCACTGACGAAATTCCTAGAAAAATCCTTGATGGAATGCCCAGGGGAATCCCAAATGGAATTCCTGGAGCAATCCTAGATGTCATTCCTGTAGGAATCCCTGATGGAATTTCTGTAGGACTACCTGATTCTTCTAGGAATTCCATCAGGAATTCCTCTAGGAATTCCATCTGGAATTCCTCTAGGAATTCCATTTGGAATCCCTCTAGGAATTCCATCTGGAATTCCTCTAGGGATTCCATCAGTATTCCTCTAGGAATTTCATCATGAATTCCTCTAAGAATTCCATCAGATGTTCCTCTAGAAATACCATAAGGAATTTCTCTAGAAATTCCATCAGAAAATCCTCTAGGAATTCCATCAGGGATTCCTGTAGAAATTCCATCAGGAATTCCTCTAGGAGTTCCATCAGGAATTTCTCTAGGAATTCCATTCGGATGCCTCCAGGAATTTTATCAGGGATTCCTCCAGAAATTCCATCAGGGATTCCTTCAGGAATTCCATTCCTCCAGATATACTTCCAAAGGATCTTAAAGTGGCTACTATTAAGATCCTTAAAAAATGCGGGCATAAATTCTAGAAATGATTTTTCGTGGTAAATCTTTCAGAGAGTCGTCTAGAAATTCGCCCAGAAATTTCATTTTTTTTTTATCAAAACAAGTTCTAGATTTTCCTCAACAGATTTTTCAGTGTCCCCTTTGGGATTTTTGTCAGAAATTCAACCATAGAATCTTCAAGCCGCTACTTCAGGATTTCGTTCAGAGATGATCCCAAGAGTTCTGCCATTTATTTCTTCCAAAATAGGTTTGACTTTCCTGCTTGGCATTCCTTCAGGAGTTTCCTCCACAGCCATTACCTTTAAGGAAACCTACTTCTATTGATTCCACAATTGCTCCAAGGGATAGCTGTAGATATTCAGCCAGAGATTGCTATCTGATCTTTTTTACATTTGATCAGCATACTGATCATTCCGGCCACCTCGAAACGGCCACACTGTTTCAAGTATCACTGTTGATCTTCTCTCTCGACTCTCTTCAACTTCGGTTGCTTTCGGGTGACGAACACGATGATCTTCGAAACTTCGTTGGATCTCATTCATCACTCGACTCAAATTCGAATGGACTCATTCGACAGACGGCGTACATGATGCAAACGAGAGCGGCGAGTTGGTATGGTGATCAGAGCAGAACTGTGGAAAGAGAGACCCGGTAGAACGAACAGGGACTGGTAAAAGGGTTGGAACGCTAATCACCTGTTAGCTATCCAAACATGCGTTGAGACAGTTTCGGACTGCTCTACCGATCTTTGCAGGTGCTGCTTACGGTTCGGTGGGTTGATGATCGTCTTCGGCTTCAATTTCTGAAATTCTGATGATTTTTTTGGAGGAATCACTAATGAAATTCCTGGAAAAATCCTTGATGGAATGCCCAGGGCAATCCCAGATTCCATCAGGAATTCATCTAGGGATTCCATCAGTATTCCTCTAGGAATTACATCATGAATTCCTCTGAGAATTCCATCAGGTGTTCCTCTAGAAATTCCATCAGGAATTTCTCTAGGAATTCCTCTAAGAATTTTATCAAGTATTCCTCTAGGAATTCCATCAGGAATTCCTCTAGAAATTTCTTCAGGAATTTTTCTAGGATTTCCATCAGAAATTCCTGTAGGAATTCCATCAGGAATTTCCTAGGAATTCCATTCGGAATTCCTCTAGGAATTCCATTCGGATGCCTCCAGGAATTTTATCAGGGATTCCTCCAGATATTCCATCAGGGATTCCTTCAGGAATTCCATTCCTCCAGAAATACGTCCTCTAGAAATTCGCCCAGAAATTTCACAACATTTTTTTTTTTTTTTTTTTCAAAACAAGCTCTACATTTTCCTCAACAGATTCTTTCAGTTTCCCCTTTGGGGTTTTTGTCAGAAATTCAACCATAGAATCTTCAAGCCGCTACTTCAGGATTTCGTTCAGAGATGATCCCAAGAGTTCTGCCATTTATTTCTTCCAAAATAGGTTTGACTTTCCTCCTTGGCATTCCTTCAGGAGTTTCCTCCACAGCCATTACCTTCAGAGAAACCTACTTCTAATGATTCCACAATTGCTCCAAGGGATAGCTGTAGATATTCAGCCAGATATTGCTTCCGGATCATCTTCGGAGTTTCTTCAACAATTCCACCAAAAATTCGTCTAAAAATTCCACCAAAGATTCTTTGAGGGATGCTGAAAGGAATTTCTCCAAAAATCACGCATTCAAAAATTCCTATAAGAAATCCTGCAGGAGTTCTCCCAGGGATTCTCCTACATTTTTTGCTTCTGGCATTTCAACAGGAAATTTTTCAAAATGTCTCCAGTAATTTCTTCAGGGTTTCATTCAGTTAATCTTTTCAGAATTTCTCCGGTAATTCATTTTAAGACTCCGACAAGAACTACTCAAGGGATCCCTTCAACCGATTCTTCTTAGATTTATTACAGAGTCTTCAAGGTTTTCCAATTCCTGCTGGAATCTTTCTGAATTTCTTCACGTGGAGCTCAAGATTGCCGGCCACCGGAGGTTTTTCTAACCGCTATCACTAATAACGGCGCACCAAATCACGGGAGTGAAACATTCACCATCACAGCACTTAATTTATTGGCAAGCTGCGTTATTCCAATGAGGATAGGATTTTCTGGCACTAAGTCTCACTCCAGGTGCACGAAACCTGGTTGCCATAGGATAATATTCGCACGCGATATCTTCTCTTCAAAGGGGTTGATGATTGCCACCGTTGGCTACAGCCGAAGATATATCTCGGGGCGAGAAAGAAATCGATATAATTTGCACTGCTCACTTAACTTTATTGCGCGGAAGAACGGACGAGGCAAAAAAAAAGCTACCGATCGTTTTGGATGTCCATTTGTTTAATTCAAAGAACTTAATTCTAAAACTATTTACAATTAGATATTTACAAATTTACATTTGATCAGCATACTGATCATTCCGGCCACCTTGAAACGGCCACACTGTTTCAACTCTCACTGTTGATCTTCTCTCTCGACTCTCTCCAACTTCGGCTGCTTTCGGGTGACGAACACGATGATCTTCGGGACGTCATCAAATCTCATTCATCAATCGACTCAAATTCGAATGGGCTCATTCAACAGACGGCGTACAGGACGCAAACGAGAGCGGCGAGTTGGTGGTGATGAGAGCAGAACGAGTCTGTGAAAAGAGAGACCCGGTAGAACGAACAGGGGCTGGTAAAAGGGTTTGAACGCTAATCACCTGTTAGTTATCCAAACATGCGTTGAGGCAGTTTCGGACTGCTCTACCGGTGTAGGTGCTGCTTACGGTTCGGTGGATTGATGATCGTCTTTGGCTTGAATTGGTAGGATCCTTGCATGGGTTTAGCTTTGTAATGCGGCCTAAAGGCCATTGCGCCGGCGAAAGGTTTTCCTCCTTAATGTCCGCCCCAGATTCACCGGTGACTTGCATCCTTTGTTGGCACGTGCTTGAAGTTGGGCGAGGTGTTCCGCATCTGGACCAGGTGATGCGCTGAAGCTGTTTGCTTGTACGCTGCCAGTGATCCAAACGGTTGTCAGGCATATTGGCAACATCAGTTTCCGGAACTGCTTGCAGATTCGAGCTAACAAGAAAAAGCCTAGGTTTGAGCGCTTCGAGGTCGGTGGATTCGTTGGGATCGGAATTAGTGGACGAGAATTTAGGCACATTACAATAGGGTCCTAAAATGTTTAATGGATTCTTGTTTTTATTTATTAACACAAAAGAGCATGTTACTGCAACTACGTTAGCAATTTTTCCCGCTCAAATAACGGCTGTATCATGTTTAAACTTAAATTTAAAAATTGGGTCCATAAATGAACCTTGACACTTTTGATCATGTTTGACGTTCGCTTAGTCGACAAAAACACCACAGAGGTTTTAGTTTTAACACTGGGGTTGTTCCTATCTGACATTTCGGAAGGGACACGGAAAACAAAATACACCCAAAATTTGAGTTCAAGCCAAGGGGTGTTTCAAAATTTAAAATAAACATAAAATGTTTTTTTTTTTTTGACTCAAACTCCTGGAAAACATTAAAAAATTGAGTAAACATATGTTCTTGGCCTAAACTTAAGCGTTTGGCACTAAAATTGGGACAGGGCTTTAGGACCCTATTTTTACCAGCAGAGTTGTCATGTCTTCCCAGCTGAGGGCCGTTTGACCGATTTCTCGGAGAAAATTATTGAATGCGGTTCCGTTATCGGAGTGGAGCTTCTGGATACGGCCGCGGCGAGCGATGAAGCGACGTAGAGCGGACAAAAATGCTGGCGTGGACAGGTCGGAAACCAGTTCAATCTGTACTGCTCTCGTGGATAAGCACACAAAAATGGCTATGTAAGCCTTGGTTGGTGGTCGATTTTGCACGGGAGGCTTTAGGTTCATTGGGCAACTGAAATGGAAAACGAGCGCGCCGGTGTGACGCGTAATGTCGGCAAATCTGCAGTGCTTAGCTGAAAGAGGTTCGGCTTTATGCGGAAGCACTTGACGTAACGATGGTAGGTTGAATGCTTGCATCGGGCCAATGCACACTGGTCCAGGAAGCTAATTTAGGCGGACATGAGGTTTTCGTCAAGATTTATTGATTTTAGAGCCATAGTTTATTCTGAGAATATGTTCAGAATTTTCAGTACTACAAAATGTACGGAACAAAATTTTTTTTACGGTGATCGCAAGCGTGACGTATACGCCAACTTTTTTATTTTAACGAATCGAAAGTTGGTATGTTCAGCAAAGTTGTAGCAAATGATCATAAAAACAACTTTGTCGAACAAACTTTTTCTCGGTTTTGCTTCAGAGCTGAGATAATTAAGTATTTTTAATAAAAAATCGTTTTTTACTCTTAAGTGTTTTATTTTTTCGTTTTATTGGCCTACTATGTTCTACAAAGTTTACATACTTATCATTTGCTACAACTTTGCTGAACATACCAAAGTTGTATTTCTTATGGTTTTCATGTTATTTGAGTTTTTCATCTTAAAATTAGCTATTTTGTATGCCTTGTATCTCAACTATGAGCACCTCAAAAAAATATATCTTTCCACCAAATGATTTTGCAGCCTTTCAAGTACCTGTGAGCAAAATTTGGAGAAGATGATATTTTTCTATCTCGTTTAAAATCGATTTTACTAATAGACGTTATGAGATAAATCCATATTTATTGAATATTAATACATGCTCAACTCACAAAAGTCATGGCTACCTAAGCATTTCAAACCAAAGGATACACGTGTATTTATATATAAATATAAAGTACATCGTTTTTCAGTTGTTTTCGATTAACTTGGAAGCTTCTACAAGAAATTCATCGTCTTTTCCTCTACCAGTATTTAATCTATTCCTAAGCAAAATCACCAGGTTGGAAGTCAACATAAGCCGTATAAAGTACATATACAAAATTTACAGTCCGATAGAATTCTGTGGCATGATTTTCCCAGAATCTTCTGATGGATTTATTCCGCATTTTGTATGCTTCTTCGGCGGCATGCCGGACAAAATTACTACATGCGAAAGTAGTTTTTGCACTGCCGGACAACATTACTACATGCGAAAGTAGTTTTTGCACCGTACCAATCGTAGAACTGGCGATACTAACAGTACGTTTCTGACAAAAACTGTTCAAATGCCTCCTCGTTAATCTTCCGATTAAAGTTGACTACTTTTAAAATGATTGAGATCCGCGAAAAGAAGTTATTACAAGTACGGAAACGCTAACAAAAGTGCGCAATTGAATCAAATCGGATAGGTGTCTTCGGGGGACTTATTCTTCGTAAATCGAAGAATAAGTGCTCATTGCTGATTCAATGCAATCCCTCACTTTTATTCACACTTTCGGACTTATGAGGCCGCACTTCGCAGTCCAGTAGTGAAAGTAATACACAATATCTACTTCCCACGGCATGCCGTGTTACGGCCATTTGAGTTCCTACCAGCTGGAAGAGGTTCGTACAATCTCAGCCCTAACCTTCCTTTGAGGGCTTTTCGAGGCGATCCTTTAGAATGCTGTTACTCTTACTGATACGTCTACAACTATTGCACGGAAGTGGTGTTGTCTGGCATGCCGCATTACCAAAGAAAAACATGAAACGTGGAATCCATCAGAAGATTCTGGGAAAATCATGCCACAGAATTCAATCGGACTGTAAATTTTGTATATGTATTTTATATGGCTTATGTTGGCTTCCAACCTGGTGATCTTGCTTAGGAATAGATTAAATACTGGTAGAGGAAAAGACGATGAATTTCTTGCAGAAGCTTCCAAGTTATTCGAAAACAGCTGAAAAACGATGTACTTTATATTTCTATATAAATACACGTGTTACCTTTGGTTTGATATGCTTAGGTAGCCATGACTTTTGTGAGTTGAGCATGTATTAATATTCAATAAATATGGATTTATCTCATATCGTCTATTAGTAAAATCGATTTTAAACGAGATAGAAAAATATCATCTTCTCCAAATTTTGCTCACAAGTACTTGAAAGACTGCAAAATCATTTGGTGGAAAGATATATTTTTTTGAGGTGCTCATAGTTGAGATACAAGGCATACAAAATAGCTAATTTTAAGATGAAAAACTCAAATAACATGAAAACCATAAGAAATACAACTTTGGTATGTTCAGCAAAGTTGTGGCAAATGATAAGTATAAAAACCTTGTAGAACATAGTAGGCCAATAAAACTAAAAAATAAAACACTTAAGAGCAAAAAACGATTTTTTATTAAAAATACTTAATTATCTCAGCTCTGAAGCAAAACCGAGAAAAAGTTTGTTCGGCAAAGTTGTTTCTATGATCATTTGCTACAACTTTGCTGAACATACCAACTTTCGATTCGTTAAAATAAAAAAGTTGGCGTATACGTCACTATTGCGATCACCGTAAAAAAATTTTTGTTCCGTACATTTTGTAGTACTGAAAATTCTGAACATATTCTCAGAATAAACTATGGCTCTAAAATCAATAAATCTTGACGAAAACCTCATGTCCGCCTAAATTAGCTCCCTGGACCAGTGTGCAATGACTGGAAGATTGAGAGTGCCATGCCGGACCGATCCACCATCGAGATTGGTTTGGCAGTTTGGTTGGCATCAGGCCTCGGGATAATTCATCGGCAGGATTGTCTATTCCGGGAACATGTTTCCAGGAATGTCCTTCTGTGTTTGATTGGATCGTCGATACTTGATTTGCCACGAATGTTTTTCAACGATTGAGCCATTGCAGAACGGTGGTTGAATCTGTCCAGAAGAAGACATCAGCTGTTGTGCGTAATGATTGTTCAACTTTGTAGAACAGTCTGGTAAACAGGATGGCTGCGCTGAGCTCAAGACGGCCGATGGAATGCTTGGTGGCGAGAGGTGCGACTTTCGACTTGGACGTGAGCAGTCTCACGGTTATACGATCATCGCCTTCGGAGCGAACGTAGCAACAGGCGCCGTAGGCCAACTTCGACGCATCGGAAAAGAAGTGTAGCTGAATACTGGGTGCACTGGTAAAGGAAACGATTCATAAAGAACTTGTTTTAGGGATCCTGCCAAGAATTCCTCAAAAAAATTCATTTCCGGTTCTATCAAGAATTTTTCTACAGAAAAATTATTAAATTCAATTCAATATTTATTATGGAATTTATCATATGTTCTCTCTTGTTTTTCAGGTATGCCTTTAGAAGCATCTTGAGGAAATTTTTGGATTATTTTAGTTTTTATAGAAATTACTTCAAAAACTGCTTTAAAAATTTCCTCAGGGATGTCTTCCAGGAAATCTTATAAATATTTATTTGGGAATTCTTCAGTTATTTAAAGGATTTCCCAAAGAATGTTTCAAGCATTTCTATGTTTTTTTGTTCAAGAATTTTTGAAAGGATATTTCTAGAAATTCTTCAAATATTAGTTAAATATTTAATACCACTCCAAAATCCTTCAAGAATTTCTTTGGAACCACTGTAGAGATCAAAGGGGCAATGTTAAGAAACCCCTCCGAAATTCTAATGAAATTCCTGGAAGGAATTCTGGTTATTTTCCTAAGCAAACTCGTGGGAGAATTGTTGGATGAGTTAGTAAAGGGAACACTGGAGAAATTTGTGACAAAAAAAACTTGGTTGAATTGTGGGGACTCAATAATGTATGAACGAATCTATTTAGAAATGACTTTAGAATTCCTAGAAATTATGTTAAACGTGGAATCTTTGGAGGATTTCAATGGAGAATTTTGTTGAAGAATTCCTTCAAAAATCCCTGGTTTTTGAGGATTTTTGGAGAATTGCGTGAATAAATCTTGGAAGAAATTTTTAGAGGAATTAGTGTTAAACGTAACACAAATTGATTAACGAAGATAACATGAACAAATCATTGGAAAAATCCAAGTATCGTGAAACTCCTGACAAACTTTCCGGTAAAATCACAAGAGAAATTTGCAAAAAAAATCTTATACAATCTCGGGAAGAACTTTTGGAGTCCCAACGGAACCTTTAGCATACATCTGTCAAGAGTTTTAATTGGTCGAAGGTTTTAGATCTTTTTTTGTATGAATTATTAATTTCAATCTGCGGAATAATATTTTCGTATTACATTACCACATTGTCATAATCAAAAATTTCTAACAAATGAGTAAAGACCAGCCTATCTCAATGTCGACCAACGCCCCTTATAATAAACTTATCGGCGAGTAGTCTCGATGAAAAGGTGGGAAACATTGCAACGGAGCCAACAGAGCCGGGGCGGCATTGTTTGGAATTGGAACTGAACTTTGCAAAGGACATTCCACGAAGTCCCCGACAGAAGATGCGAGAGCCCGGCAAGTGGAGTGAAATTTGTGAAGAACTTATTTCAATTTTATTGTTCGCGCGAGGACAAGGTGTGGAAGGGTGGCAGGGTGACCGGGTGAGTGAGCGTTTCAGACGGGAAAAATATAAGCAGCGCTAGTTTATTCAAAAGCAGCCAATGATATAATCCGAAATGAGAAATAATTCGGAATGAATAAGAAATTAATAATCTCATAACAGCATTCAAGTAATAATCGCTAAAAATAGCATTTAAAAGTCGAACTCAGAGTAAATATTTAAAAACAAATAATTTCTTAAACAAAAGTCAAAAATAGCACTTGAAAGCATTTAAATGTCAATATTTAATTAAACATGACGAAAATATATACAAACTTTTTTGTAATCTACTATAGATGACACGAAGTTTTCACCCTTTGGCGGAGAGACCTGTGGCTGCTTTTTGATAAAACTTTCTCTTTCTTTAAATGTTCGTTAATTTTGCTGCCGTTTGTCGAGTGACTGACTGACTGCTGGAAAGTGCCTACCCTACCTCTCCACAAAAAAAGGCCAGAAAAATGGATTTCCACTTTTTTGTTGTTGTCGTTTGTTTGGAGAGCTAAGGGACTTGGAGCTTTTTGTTTGCCGAAGGGCTTTTTTCCGGTGCAGTGTCGGTGTAGGAGCTGAAGACGGAGAACTCGCGTGCTCTGGAAGATACAAGAGTGAGAATACGAGTTCGCCGGGGTTGATGGAAAAGCTATTCGAAAGCAAGTGTGACAATCCAAAGTGTGGAAGGTGGAAAGAAAATCACAAACAGAGAACGGTGGAAAAACTGGAAGTGATGCCTTTCCGTCAGCTTGAGAGCATGGTGGGGTTGATATTGAACTATTTTTGAAGTAAAGGTTTTTTTTTTAAATAGATTGATTATTGAGAAAAAATGATTTATAGAATGGTCTTATAAATTCAGGATTTTTAATTGGTAAAGAAAATCAAGTCATGAGGAATACTGAACTCTTGAAAAAAAAACCCTTGAAAAATATAAGAACTCCTAGATGTTTTGGATTAATTCATAAAACAAGTCCTAGTATTTTCATAGCAATGCTTTTGATGTTGAGAAATTTCTTCAAAAATGTTTAGAAATAGCATTTACATAGAGAGATAAAGACATAAATAGATTTTTTTAATTCTTTCCTTAGAATCATTTCAAATATTACATTCATTTCTTATATAGAAGGGTCCTATGGTAGGAAACACTATCATCCTAATTTGGTAAAACTAAATTAAGCTTTTTTCAACATTTTGTCACACGATTCGTGCAAAAAGGGCAATTTACAAAGAAAGCGCTCAATTAATAACTGTGGAAGTGCTCATAAGAACATTATGCTGAGAAGCAGGCTCTGTCACAGTAGGGACGTAACGCCTTTTGTGGAGATGGGTGATGACAAACCACCTTACAAAAAGGATTGAAAAGTTCATCCGTTCCGCTTTGCCATCTCTCTCTCGATGTTATAAGAATAGTCCAAACCAAGCGTGTGCCACATAGTGTTGTGACAAACTATGAAGAGGGTCCACTCGTCGTCGTCGTCGTTGGGAAGCTCTTCATCCGTCTATGGTGAGATTCCCTTTCTGAAAGACCTGGAAGTTGCGCTCGCGTGGGCATGTGCGCTTGTCACAACCAACCGCCAAAACACAATGAGGCCGACGAAGGAAACAAACTTGAAAGGGTTTCTTTTCACTTTTTAGACAACGGCAGCTGGCACAATGGGATCCAATCTCGGTCTTTTCATTTGTTTGCGCTTGAGGTCCCTTTGGGGGTGGTGAATTGAAAGGGAAAAGCTACTGTCACTTGGCTGGGTGGTATCTTCTCTATATCAAAATTGTTGTTATTCGCTTGGATTCCCAATTCGATACGGTTGAGACGTGGGGAAGAGGGAGATGAAATTGAGTTCTCTATGATTTAATTCAAAATTTTGGAGAAATGATGAACAGGTTGAAGGACTAGTGGTGTTACCTATCAGCTATCTCTTCAGATTTGCTTCGTGTGAAATTTCCAGTGAAAGTGATAAATTTCACTGTAATCCTTCCTAGGTAAATATTGTTGAATCAATCAAAAATAATTGAGATTGGATACACTAGACAACACTGTAGTATTTTCAAAACATTCCTTATCCCTTCAGATTGCTTAAACATCACTGAAACTACAGCAAAAAGTCCTTTCCTCACCAGTTAACTGAAAGCGCACAATTTACGCCGGCAGTTTTTTTTTAGATTGTTAAAATCGAACCAATTGGTTAACCTCCCAGGATTAACCCAGGGACGAAAATACCGTGATGAATCAAAATCCGGACGGTACCAATATCCGAACACTCTAGTGAAATCCTTTTATTTTAATGTTAAAGATCTGTATGAACGAAAGAATATTGTCCTTCTCCAATCTGTTCATTTTTGTTCCACTCACGACGACTGGAGTGGATTAGGTCCCTCTTAACATAAACTGAAAAAGTTGTACAAAATGATGATGAAATTTCAAAATGAAGACGTCAAACAAACGTACCGCTTCCTGTGATAGCTTTTCTGGTAACAATATCCTTTGAGGATACCGAATTGAACAAAAAGGCATTTTATTTTGAATAAAAGTCCCAAGCGTTGCGTGATTCACATTATAAGCACAGTAAAAATTTAATCGCGGATAAGCATGATAAAGTATAAAATATAATAATTCGGTGAATAATCTTCAATCTTTTCAAAGATTAAGTAAAAGAGCAAAATATTGAAAAAGTAATATTTCGTGCACTAAGTAGTATTTTCGTTTTTCTCCGTTTCGTCCTACCGCGTCAACCATCATCGATAAACTGATCGCTGATTGGTTTATTCAACTCATATTTATTTAATTTGATTTTTACATGGTAACTAATTTACATTTTAAGAGGTTGACCGAGAGGTCCTTCAGCTTTGAGTTTTGGTGCAGCTCTACCAGATTTTTACACCATATTCAATGAAGAATTTGTAAACAGCAAGCTTGTTCTTCATAGACAGTTGGTATAGTGCTTTAAGCAGATGTGATCGTTCAACCTGTTGTCCGAAGAGAAGCTTGCTGCCTAACGTTAAACCAAGGTAGTCGGCCACATCAGACCATTCCACCGTTAATCCACCGAGGGTGATTTTACAATCCTCAGCAGGAACAAGTCTGGGGAATTGGAATAGGGAAAGAGGATGACCTGGGTCTTCGCCACGTTGATACATTTCTTCCAGCTTTTCAAGTAATCTGACAAGACATTCAGGCCTCTCTGGAGTCGAGATATTAACGCTCTCGTGCAAAATACTTCCCTGTGGGACACCTGCGGGAATGTTGAATGGGTCTGAGTTGACACTATGGAAGGAAACCCTGAACGTCATGTCACATAGATAATTTTTGATGATTTTCGCCAAATAGGTGGGAATATTGTATCGGTGCACCAGGCCATCATGCCAGACGTTATCGAATGCTTTTTCAACATCGTAAAACGCCATGACAGATTATTTGGTGAGGGACTTGTTCCACCTGAGGATGTTGGTTACTCGAGTCAGTTGGTGCACGTTTGAACGACCGCGTCGAAAGCCAAACTGTTCCTCGAGTAGGATGTTATTTTTATAGGCCAGTAATTCGCCAGCAGTGATCTTCAACTTCTTCGAGAAGTCGTTGGGAGATCGGCGTAGGTTAGTTGCATGTTCAGAGACAGCAGCTTCGTGTGGGCTTGGAATGTTTAGTCCTAGATTATGTGAGCTAACGAAATGCCAACCTTAGAGTCGGTGTCGTCTAGTGGGATCAACGGTAGAATTGGCCTGGGTTTGGTTTTTAAAATTTTGGCCATCTTCCAGAATGGCCTAGCATAATCTGGGAGAGAGCGGATCTTGATTGAAAAATCTTCGTTTCTAAGGTCCACCATTCTGGCCTTGGTAATCTTCGATATGCGATTAACTTCGCTTTTTAAGGTAGGCAGACCACTGCGTTGGTACTGCCTACATTTAGTATTCTGCAAACGTATGAGATTCTTGGTAACTCGATCGATAGAAAGGATGTTGCTCACCTGACCAGATACATGCTGCTCTCGGGCCACGGAGATGGCCTCTTCGACGCTCTGCAGCTGCCGATCAAAGTCTTCCATGGACGCCAGGGGAGCCACGTATAGGTTTCGACATACCGCTGGAATCGACTCCAGTCGATACGCTGGTAGTTGCGCCGGGTGACTCGATGCCGGCTGACCAAGGAACCAACTTCGACCACCACCGGGTAGTGATCCGAGCTGAAGTCCTGATGAACGATCGGTTGGGAGATGTTGCCGTCCATGTTGATCAGGAAGACATCGATGGTTCTCAGCTTGATAAGGTCTTGTTTTAGGACCGACGATGTTTCGGCGTGGACGGTAGTTAGCTTCGTGCAGTACATCGCGATGATTTTGATTAGGCCGATAGAGGTTTCCACCAGAACACCAACGACCTCGATGACTTGCAGCTGAAAGCTCGAAGCTGAAGTTTATGTTGTTCTGCAAGACAATCGCAACTCCTCCTCGTTTGCAGTCGCACCGGCCCCTTACAAGCCGGGAGTCGGGGTGAAGAAGTTAACTTCCGGCTAGAGGTGCAGCAACTGCTATGGGCCGCTCTGCCCATAACTGCATATTTGTAACATTCGACAAAAGTAGGCATTGAGTAAATTAATACCAAGTGTGCATTTTATGGCAGTATAGGAGGAAACTAAAACTTCAAAAAATTTCCAGGAACTCAAAAGTGCTTATTTGAGGCTGATATGTTGTACAACTCATATCGCATACTAGGTGAATAGTTAGAAAATAATTCTGATAGAAATTTCATTGCTATTACATTACGAGGATCATTTATAATCTCAATGTGACTGTTATGCGGTTATAATTACCAATGTGACAAAACAACTTTGTATTTTTTTCGAATTTTCTAGAACAATCTCACAGATTTCAGTAAGTTGATCGAAAGTATCCATCATTTGATGACTCTCCATGGTATTAACTCCAATTTGTCAAAAATGTCGAGTGTGACTGTTATGCAGTTATGGGCAGCGCTGGTTGCTGGATGTTGGTTGTTGCAACAACGTTCGATGAGTTGCCACACCGATGAGGTGGACAAGCGCGGGAGACAGATTGCAGGGACGCGGATTGGCTTGGCACTACTGTGCACAACGCAAAAACTGATAATCAATTTCAATCGCGGAACTAACACTTCTGAACAGATTGACTGTCTGACGCAGAATGATCATGACCCGTTTTTCGTAAATCCGTAAATTATGCGTTGTTTTTTGTATGATACAAAGCATTTTTTCTCGATCGTTCTGGTATAGTATGTATTACTACAGAGCCGTCGGAAAAGTTGTTTAGAAAGTCATGGAAGGTAAACAGTTAAGTTCTAAATTTTGCCGCCAGTTGGCGCTAGTCGGCATATAAAATGAAGTATTTTAAACTTACTCTATCCTGTGATCAACATGCGATAAAAAGTTGAGAAGTTGTTCAGGAGGTCAAGGGCATCCGGAAGGCAGACAGTTTGGTATGTAATTTTTCCGCAAGGTGGTGCTATTGATCATTTTTGAGTGATACAGTCACCCCACAGTTATGGATCAACTAAGGGTCATTTTTCAGAATAAACTACGATTAATAAACATGATGAAGCTGTACAGAACAAATTTATCTCCCTGGCACTGCGGAATATAGTTGTTTCTGAGAATACACCTCAAAATACCCGGTTATTTACGAAAAAGTGTCGATTTCAATAGAAATTGCAAACGATATCCACCCCACAGATGTGGATCAGTGGGAGAGGAGGATCCGTATTATGGATCAAATCGATTTATATTATGGATCAAAACACTATAACAGCAATTTATCTGCGAGATAAACGAATGGTGTGCTAGTGAAAGCATACGTTTTGGCGTTTGTTTCGGAATCGTCTTATCTTTGATTCATAACTGTGGTAAGAGTTTCAATGCCCCACAGTTATGAATCAACGCATCTGGGAATACGCTTGACATTTATTTTCCTACAGACGGAAAAAAAAATATAATTAAGCATATTACAAATGATTGTGATGCTGTACACATTTATGGTTCACGTAGGTAAAATGTGTTCTGCGTAATTGCAACTCTATTTGATGAGATATTCCCGTTTTAATCCAAATCTGATCCATATCTGTGTGCTGTCCATAACTGTGGGGTGACTGTTATTACTAGTTCTGTCCCATTATTGTTTAAAAGAGAATGTTCAAGTTATTCAGAAGGTCAAAGACATCCGATAGTGAATAACAACTGATTAATATTCTAGTCATTCAGCCACTCGCATCATAGGTTTAGGCAACTAATATCATATTCCATCATAATTCATGCCAGAACCACTTCATATCCAAGTTATTCAGGATTGGTTCGCTTTGTATTGAAATGTTTTAGGTTTGATTAATTTCATGTTTAAGTGATTCAGGGTTGATTCACGCCATATTCAAGTGAATTCAAGTATGTATTAATGTCATTCATCACAATTAACTGTTTAACTCACTTCATATTCAAGTGATTCATGACCGAATCAAGTGATTCAGGAAACATTAATTCCATATTCAAGTGTGTCAGGTCTGACTCACTTTATTTTCAAGTGATTGAGGTCTGAATTATCTTATATTCATGTGATTCAGACCTGCATTATTTCAGATTCAAGTGGTACATCTCAAATTTCGGTATAATTCGCTCCCTTTCTTAGTGATTAGTCGGATTGACTTCATATTCGTGGAATTCAGATCTGATCCACTTCATTTTCAACTAATTAATATCTGATTTTCTTTATATTCAAGTGTTTTGAGATTGGTTAAATTGATTTTCTAGATATTCAGGTCTTATTTGAATCATATTTAAGGAATTCACGACAGTTTTACTTCATTTTGAAGTGGTTCAAGTTTTTTTTTACGTACATCATTTTCAGGTAATTCAGTTATTTTCAAATTTATGATCAAGTAACTCAGGCCTGATGCTTTTAGTTTTCAAATGATTCAGGTTGTATTTTCTTCATATTCGAGATTGGTTCGCTTTATTTGCATGTGTTTCAGGTCTGTTATATTTTACATTCAAGTGAATCAGGTCAGATTCACATCATTTTCAAGTGATTATTGTCTCATTCACTTTATATTCAAGTGCTTCAGGTTCGAATCACTTCATTTTGTAGCGATTCAGGCCTGATTCACTTGACATTCGAAACTGATTCATTTCATCTTTAGCAAATCATCAAAGTGCATGAAAAAAGTTTCGATTTTGTCGCCTAGTGATATAATAACGCTAGGAGCTGATTCAACAACACTATTTAACTAACTGCATCGTTGAAAAGGAAACCGCGTGATGCGGAATACTATTACATCGACCTACAACTATTGGAAACTATTACATCGCAACCAATTGACAGAGCCCGCAAAATGCTTACAAAATCATAATGGAAGAAGAAAAGTGCCAGAACTGTGCATTCGTTGTCGCCGTTGGCACAGAACAGAATAAAGCGTTCATATGTTTTCGCATCATTAAACGTTCATAATAAATATAATGGCTGAAAAACGACAATTCGAAAAACTGTGACAAAAAAAAATCGGAAAGCAACAGAAAACTGCAACCGGGCACTGCGGCAACAAAGTCCCGTTTAAGGGACGCACGGGAGGGGAAAAAATGGGTGGGAAATTCTAGTTGCTCAGCAACACTCTCATTCGACCAATAAACCATAAACTGAATCGTTATGTGTGTTTCGTTTCGTTCTCAATCCCTAAGTTGCAATTCAAGAGAAAGTGGAATTCATCCACCTTTGATGTAGAATTTCCTTTCTAGTTTGCCAGGAAAAATAACTGTGAAGGATTAGTAACTTTGAGGATGTAATTTGTTCAACGTTTTTGAATCATTCTCGCCTGGACACAATCTTTTTCATAAGGATCGCTTGGACTGGGGAAAATCCAAGTAAATCATTTATTCTATTTTTGATCTCTTCAGGTGACCTATAATTATTTGAGAAACCTTTCATGGAGACCTTGAAAAAACGTTCAGTTTGTCGTCATAAGTAAAACAAATGCGCTTCTCTGCTTCAAAATTTGGAAAATAAGTTCGCGATCTTTAAAATTTTCCGGCAAAAGGCGGTATTCTCCTTTCTTTGCGATTTGGAAGTAAACGTTGATTCCTCTAATGGAGTTCAAGATTTCCTTCCTAAGTCCTCCACATTCGGTACAACTGACCACGATTGGCGGCATCCTTTGTTTCCTCACAAGGTTCCAGTCCGATTGGTAATCGTGTAGACGTGCTCGGAAAAATCGTCTATAAAATCAAATGGATTGCTAATGATTTCGTATCAAAACTGAATACAAAATAAGTGGCGAAAAACAGCTCTAAACTTGTAACTACAATACCTTTCGCTGAAACAAACCGAAAGCTTTTGTGGCAAAATAAAATTCTAGCAGTTGACTGTTCCCCGTATGCAATGAATTCTGGCTTTGTTCGAATCGCTGCTGCTTTTTTCCGAAATGGTACTTGATGTGCATTCATGTGAGTCAAAAATACGACACTCTGGTGTACTCTGGACCTTCCTCTTCGCTCCTGTTTCTGCCGGTTCGGTACGAGAACGGTGACCCGAAATCCAATAATATGCAAATCGTCCAAAGTTACTTTTCGATTTGGTGTTGCCGCTCTCTCTCTCTTTCTGTCTCTCTATCTCTGTGTTCTCTGATGCGGTGTCTATCTTTGTGCTCCGGTTGAAGGGACCCGTTTCAGACGATTGCTTTGTTCGAACCCTCAGAACGTTTCAAAGTTCAATAGAACCTGAGTTTGAGGCGGTTTTCATGAATAATATGCAGGACCGGCATTATCGTAATAGAGACGAGCTCTATTAGCTTGTATGCAAAAATCGGATCGAAGGATCTATGTATGCAAACGTGTCGATCGTTTGAGAGATTTTAATATCAGAAAAGTTTCGAAATCTTGAACAAGTTTCTTACGATATGATTAACAGTATGGGAATTGCACTTATAGTAAGCCAAAATTTTATTCCAAGGATTATTGAAGAAATACTGCATATGATTTGTTCAGAAACTATTTCCATTTTTTTTTCAAGAAAACCCGTTCCACAAGTTTTTTTTTTCTTCAAGATACAGTGAAATTTTGTTTTTGGCATGCTCCATTTTCGGCACCCCCCAATTTTGGCAACAAAATGGATTCATTTATCAACATTTTTGAATACAGTTGAAATTCGAATTTCAATGTAAATATTGTAAATATCATCACCTGTTTTGCTTTCTTCGTTTGAACAACAGCTGACCTTCACGCCTATTTTATTCTGGAACCAAACCTTTGTCAATATTCTTCGAAATTCTCTGAATAATTAGGGTATCCTATAAGCACATTTTTATTGCATATTTCACGACATTCACAATTAGTGATGAGCATGGGCGTAGCCAGAAGGGAGCAAGGGAGGGACGTTGGTTTTTGCCAGTTTGTTATCTTGAAATAAAATAGGGGAACTGTGGGTAAAATGAACATGGGTGGGTTAAAATGAACAGGTTAGTGTTTTACGGTAATTATGCTATAAATCTATGTAAAACGTAGCACCTTCCTTAATCCTCAGACTGAGGAACTGTTTTGACTACTTTAACGCGACCTAGAACTGTCAAAAGCTAGAAAAGTAAACAAAAACAAGGTATGTCTATCCGTTTTCTCAGATGATGTAATTTTTGACTTGTGGAATTTAAGGTTTTAATGACTGAAATCATCAAAAATCTACTGAACAGCGTAGCACATCATATCTTTAAAGTATTTATGATAAGTAGACGGAGATTGAAAGTATTTTGATCTTTTAAATTCTTAGAACAAGTGATCTGAAGATGTTGATTCTTCGGGGGTAAAATGAACCATTCGAGTTGGGGGTAATATGAACACCGGGGCAGGGCAAAGGCTACCAGAATTTATTTCAGATTCCGAGAGTTTTCCAGAGAAAATACAAATACAGACGTGGACAGCCATCAAAATGGTCGCGGCTAAACGTTCCATCGATTCCGGAATGTCTGTGAGATATGCATTGATCATGTACCAGATGCCGAGAATCATACCGCATCCCGTTCAATTTCGAATGGTGTTCATTTCACCCCCACTACATGTTCATTTTACCCTCAGCATTTGTTCGTTTTACCCCCAGTATATGTTCATATTTCCCCCATAACATGTTCATTTTACCCCCAAGAATGTGTTCATTTTACCCCCGTTACATGTTCATTTTACCCACACGTTTGGAACATTGACGCTGTGGAAAGAGGTTTTCAAAATTATAATAATGTTGATAAAATTCTATTTTTATCACAATATTTAAACTTTTTACATTGCATAGACATCCTTCTTCAATTCTGAGGTATAAAAGAAGAATCTGACAGATCCATAAGCAAGAAAACATGAAGATTGCTTAGGGTGTTCATTTTACCCCCAGTTCCCCTACAGGAATTCTTCCAAGAATTTACCAAGGAATCCGATAAGAGATTACTCAACACACGGTGTGCCAGAAACCGTTATTAACGTAAAAAAAATGTCCAAGAATTTGGCATCTACCATTCGAAAGATATAGTATTCAGGCATCTTCTTCGTGAATTTGAAAATATTTCAACGAGGGAATCGAAAGTTATCGTGATTTGAATGTTTTGAGCTGTTTTGGAAGGGATTTTTAAATACTTCACAATTTTCCCCACCAGTGCATCATTATTTAAACTAGCCAAGTAACCATCAGCTTTGTATTAAGCATTCAAAACATATGATATCCAAGCATCTTCTCTGAAAATTTGAGACAATTTCTTCGAGAAAATCAGAAGTTACAGTGATTTGTATATTTACCATTATTTCTATGAAGTTTAAATAAGAGCTTGTTTATAGGGCTTTCCTATATTAATACGCATAATTTACACATAAAAATGGCTGTAGGACTGACACTCGGTATTTTAAAGATTTGGTAGAATCTTCGCTGTTAGTTTGAGTAAACTTTATCCAAAGACAACACAACCAGAGTACTTTGAAGGTTTAGACATGTCTTTAAGCTTTGTTTTTTCAATCGTCTAAAATAATGTTCGCCTCACGCATTTTTTCATTGCGATACAAATTTACTTCACAGATTTGTATTGAACTTGTATTGTGTTTGTCTTTGTATTGAACTTGTATTGACTTGTTTTTCATTCAAGGAAGGCAGTGCTTCGTTACAACATAAGCAAATTCATTTTCGGCGTTTTACTGGGCAATGATTCGTTAAGCCCCAAATACGCGTATTGGTTACCCTGAAAAATTTGAAAGTGGTTCCTTGTTGCTCAGTTGAGGATGGATTATCAACTGGTGAGCAAACATGGGAAACATTCACTCGAATATTGCGTTTCTCTCGCTCACTTCTACAAGCGGTCAAGAGCGAGATTGCCGTTTCTCCAACCAAGCTGAGTGTTTCAATTTCCAATGCGCTTTCTTCTTGCTCGCCGAGCGACAAGTTAGACAAAAACGGCAACAGAATGATTCACTACCGACTCCTTGTGCCGAAGGCATCCGATTGCTGTAGCGAATGATTCTTTACATTCCGATTCCGCACGAGTGGCATTCGTGTTTGAGAGCTGAAGAGCGTTCACTGACTGGGAATACACAAGGCGAAATGATTCAGTGAACGCAAAATCTGTACATTACGCAGGAAGCTTTCAGTGATTGAATGGCGAACGCGTTCTAACAAGGGAAGGTCACGATGGTGTTACACGGGGTTTCCAACCGGACTATTTTTGTTAGATGTCGGATGTCGAAATATGAAAAACCCCAAAGCCTTTCGGGTAATGGAGCAGTGGTGTAGCCAGGAGGGGCTCTGAAAGGGGCAATTTTGTACGCATATTATATTATTAAGCTAATTGCAAATTTGACAAAAATATTTTTTTAGTATCTATTGTGATGGTAGAAAACAGAATTGACATTAATGTATGTTTAAAATGTATTTTCCATGCCATTGGCTTAACTAACATGGAATATGGACACCCACACAAATTTGGTTTTATTAGAATAGTATACCAATACTAAACCCATCCTGATTGCGCCTATGGCATGGAAAATACATTTTAAACATACATTAATGTCAATTCTGTTCTCTACCATCACAATAGATACTAAAAAAATATTTTTGTCAAATTTGCAATTAGCTTAATAATATAATATACGTACAAAGTTGCCCCTTTCATAGCCCCTCCTGGCTACATCACAGGTCCATCACCCGAAAGGCTTTGGGGTTTTTCATATTTCGACATGTAGAATCTAACAAAAATAGTCCGGTTGAAAACCCCGTGTAACACCATCGTGACCTTCCCTTGTAAGCAGCAGAAGGCGGTCAATCAGGCTCTTCAATCACATTGAGTAACATATTGACAAGAAATCGTTGGATTCAGCAATAGTAAAGTTGTCTTTTGATAAAGTTTTCTTAACTAGTATCAACTATATCTTCTGAATGCCGAGTGTCAGTCCTACAGATATTTTTATTTGTAAATTATGCGTATTAATATAGGAAAGCCCTATAAATAAGCTCTTATTTAAACTTCATAGAAATAATGGAAAATATACAAATCACTGTAACTTCTGATTTTCTCGAAGAAATTGTCTCAAATTTTCAGAGAAGATGCTTGGATATCATATGTTTTGAATGCTTAATACCGTTTTGATTCGAATCCCGGACAGCTTCAAATTCCGGACACTCTACTTTGTATGGGAAAGATTTCACTCGAAATGTTTCGAAATGGGCCGTCAAAAAGTTTCCAATTTGAAAGATGATTTTTATTAACATGTTACATAGCAATCCATGAAAATTTACAATGTTCAACTAGTTTCGACGTTTTTCTAACGGATTAGTGCATTTAGTTAATGTTTCGACTATTCTAATTGTGTTTTTTATGAGCTGTCTGGAATTCGAATCAATGTGTCCGGAATATGAAGCAAAAGTGTGGTTGTGTCCGGAATAAAAATCATGAAGAAGCCGAACATTTTTATTGATTAAAGTGAATTAAAGCTGTGGAATCCAAATCTTCACCCAGCATTCGAAATGTAAGTGTTTGCAAGGCCTGATTACGCTAAAGTTGTATAGGGAACGATTCAATTTATATATGTTTCGATTAGTTGAAGTTCACTGAAGCCTTAAGTGTCCGTAATATGAATCAAAACGGTACAAAGCTGATGGTTACTTGGCTAGTTTACAAATTAACCCCTCTACCGGCAGCTTCATTTTTTACCGCAAAATTCAAATTCAAATCGTTATAACTTTTTTGTTTTTCATTATTTTTGCACCATTTTTTCAGAAGTTCTCAAAAAACTCTTCTAGTTTTAGGATCTGTGTCGATATTGATCATTGGTCATCTGGTGTTGAAGATATTCCAAAATTCCTTGGGGACCGACCCGTAACTAGAACCCCCCGTTAATTTCTCAGGCTACAGAATTTTAATCGTATTCGGATATTCACTCTTCGGAACAATTCATTAATGAGAGTATGTTGTGAAAAAATGAAGCAATTTGGTGCAGCCGTCTTTAAGTAATGAGCATTTAGGTTTCTGGAACCACGCTGACCAAATTAAGATCTTAAAAACTTCAAAAAACATCATATCGTAATTTTCAGATATCTCCAAGAATACTGAACCGATTTGTATGATTTTTTCAGAGTAGCTTCTTATTACCTGGCGTTATATAGCCCACATTTTATTTTTTTGATAAATTGATCAAAAACAAAATAACCGCCAAAGACATTTTATATTGAAAATGTCGGTCCCCCAAGGAACATCGAAATATCTTTAAAACCAGATCACCAATAATTAATATCGACACGGACTCTTAAACTAGAAGAGTTGTTTGAGAACTTGTGAAAAAATGGTGCAAAAATATTGAAAAACAAAAAAAGTTATAACGATTTGAATATTTATTTTGCGGTAAAAAATGAAGCTGCCGGTAGAGGGGTTAATAATGACGCACTGGTGGGGAAAATTGTGAAGTATTTAAAAATCCCTTCCAAAACAGCTCAAAACCTTCAAATCACGATAACTTTCGATTCCCTCGTTGAAATATTTTCAAATTCACGGAGAAGATGCCTGAATACTATATCTTTCGAATGGTAGATGCCAAATTCTTGGACTTTTTTTACGTTAAAACGGTTTCTGGCACACCGTGAACATATTTGTCAGGAATTCTGTCTGTGATTCCTCTTAGTTTTCAGAACATACTGGCAAGTTTGGAGAGATTCCTCCAATTATTAATCTCAGATCATATCTCCAGGAATTCTTCACCATATTTTAAGAAAATTTCTTCATATATTCCTTCTTGAACCTTATCGGAAATCTCACCCATAATTGCGATTTAAGTAATAGGTGTTTTAATAATCATTTCAAGATTTTTTTTCTTATTTCAAACAATTCGTTCGTTTTTTCTCTTCAGATATTTTAAGTATTCCTTCAAAATAATATTTTAGAGATAGAACTTGATAATTCCTCGGGATTGAATGACTCTATACAGTCTATTTTCTCGGGAAAATCTTGATGAAATACAACCTGTGACTAGGTATTCAAAAAGTTTGTTCTGTGTAACCTGTGAGAATTCCTTTAAGAACTCTTTTGAAAATCCTTCCGAATTGCATTTTTTTTTCTGGAATTAGTACAGAAATCACACCAAACTTGGAATTCAGCATGAAAACATCTTCAACATTGTCATAGGCAGGGACCCTTTGAAAAAGATTCTTCTGAATAGTGTCTTGAGAAGTTCAAAGATTTTATTCGAACAACTTTTACAGCGATGCTGATTGCTCAAAAATCTTTAATTTTATATAGGATCGAATGAGCGGTGTATGCCCCACAAACCATTTTTTAAACCATTTGAATGTATATACAAACATTAATTACCAGTAAAAATAACATGATTTTTCGAGCATTTTGAAAGAAAAATCTTAATTAAAAGTTTTTTTTTTTGTAAATACTATCAACAAAATAATATTGCTTTCTTACAAAAGTGATTATAAACGTATAGGAGTTACAGAAATTTGTCCCTTAATTTTTCTAAATTTTTGTGTCGGTATATTCTATAACACGATAATTCTAAAAGTCGATGGTCCCTTGGGAGGTAGGTCATTTGGCATAAAGCCGTTTGGCTTAAAGTCGTTTGGCATAAAGTCATTTGACATAATAGTCGTTCGGCATAATGTTCATCTGATATCATGGTCGTTTGTCATAATAGTCGTTTGGCATAATGAGTCTGAAACCGTGGATGTCTTAAGGTGATTGTAGAACGAAGCCTCACCTCAAAATTTCAAGAGCACAAGAATTGAGAATCAAACAGCGCTCTGCGTTGAAAATTTATCCCATTAGTCACCACCAGCAAACAAGCAGTTTGATTGATTTTCAACGCGAACTGTTGTCAGATTCTTCAGTCTTGTGCACTTGAAAATTTAAAGTTTGGCTTCGTTTAAGATTACATTCGTTTTAACGTTTCTATTGAATCCCGCTGACGACATCAGGCTTGTTTTGGAGTCAATTGATACAAAAATTGCACTTTATTCAACAATCATATGCTCTTGAATGAATTAAAGCATTAAAGTCATTGCCAATATTATTTTATTATTTATCCAAAAAATACCCTTCTTTCATATATTTATTATTATTATGAGTTTCGCTATTGGAACAAATTTTCGTACTGAAAGTTTTGATACATTAAGCTCCCATTGGATGTTCTTTCGAAATATGATGTAATAATAATTATAGTTAATTTAAAATTTAAATAAATTTCACCTTCTTTTATTATAATTCTTTTATTATATTATAATAAATTTCACCTTTCTCCAAATAACATAGGCTGTTATTTGGAGCTATGTATTTTTGACATTTTATGTTTCCATCTGGCATAATTGACGAAATTTTTGATATCCTTTCGTTTCATGATGCTGCAATAACACAGTGTAACAAAAATGACATTTTTGCGTGTCTCAAGAATTAAATTATGTGTCTCTAGTAGATTTGGGATCGCTGAATCTGATGCCATTCTCAGAAATGTCCCTACACGTCACAATTTTTAGCTACAGGTCGCTAAAGTTGAAAAAAAACCCTGATTTAGTTGATGTATACATGAAATTTAAAGTATGATTTATCAAACTTTTGTGTGATTTTATCCAGCAAGTATGCAAAATAGGACTTCAACTTTTATTTCAAGTGAATTAAATCTAAATGTTATGCATTTTTATATTTTGCTGTTCTTCCACCAGACCCGTCACGAGTTGTATTAAGTTATGCTCTCTAATGTTACAATGTTTTATGGCTTTGCAAATCTCTGGAAAAACACTACGCTTGTTGAGTTCCTACCAAATTTGTTTTGGTATTTGCGTGTTGGTGTTGATCTCGGTAAAAATTTGAAGCTTCTTACATACATTCCTACAAAACATCTCGCATTCTGGATTCAAGGTGTCGTAAGAGCGTGCATTTTGAATACGGTTATTAACAGATGTCGAAAAACTATTTTACATTCGTTAGTTTTCCACTGGTCTATCTGGGCCCCGGTTTTAAATGGAGCTCTTTTCATGTAAATGTACTTACTTACTTATTTGGCTTTACATCAATTATCCTGATAAAGCCTCGCCAACAATATTTCGCCAATTCCCTCGGTTCATGGCCGCTTCTCTCCATCCTCGACTGTGACCCACGCTCGCCAGGTCCTGGTGTACCTGGTCAATCCACCTAGCTCGCTGCGCCCTACGCCTTCTTGTTCCGACCGGATTCGTGGCGAACACCATCTTTACAGGGTCATTGTCCGGCATTCTTGCAACATGCCCTGCCCAGCGTATCCTTCCAGCTTTAGCTACCTTCACGATACTGGGTTCGCCGTAGAGTTGAGCAAGCTCGTGGTTCATCCTTCGCCGCCACACGCCGTTCTCTTGCACGCCGCCGAAGATCGTCCTTAGCACTCGGCGTTCGAAAACCCCAAGAGCTTGCAAGTCCTCCTCGAGTATAGTCCACGCCTCATGCCCATAGAGGACTACCGGTCTTATGAGCGTTTTGTACATCGTGCATTTGGTGCGGGGTGAATCTTTCTTGACCGCAGTTTCTTCTGGAGCCCATAGTAGGCACGACTTCCGCTGAAAACAATTAAAACTACGGAGTTGTTATCGGAACAATTGGAAAAGAATCACATTTTTCAAATTTGGTACCACCGTGACCCCAGCACAACCCGGAATATCTCCGGCATTGTCCATTTATACCAAATGAATTGTATCAGAAAAATCGTCCTGCATTCAAGTTTGATATCATACACCAATGACGTTCAAAATAGTATCGTTTTACCTGAAAGTTTAATATTCTGTGACTTCCTTAAATTGACAAGCTTTTTTCCGATAATTTATCTAGCTTCTATCTATCTATATTATTATTGAAATAAAAATGTAATGGAAAACGGGTCCATGGATTTGAATAATTCTTCTACTATAGATTTCGTTCAGGTCTCCGACGTGTTCGTATGAAGAAAAATGACAGGAAAGTCTCCGGAGTAATCTGAAAAACGGGAGAAAACTGATATGGCATTTTCTATATGAGATTTCATAGGGTTTTTTCAACACACTACTTGATGGTGCAACAAAGCTTGACGGGACCACTAGTGTATCTATCTATCTATCTATCTATGAGCAATTCTCGCTGAAACCAGGCCGCCATCGGCACCCATCGTTAGAATCACGAGCAGTAGAAAATAACTCCTGAATACCAAACTAATTTATTCGATACCAGATAATTTCCAATACTACAACCTGAATGAGGTATGAACGAGCCCTGCATAAGAGGTAAAATACCTCAAATAATACCTTCTGCGTATTCTACAAATACCAAGCTGAAAACTAGATCAGGTATTGTAATACCTAAATAATACTTAATGGATTTTCATATAAAAGTGGAATTTTCCAATAGTAGTTCAATACCTTCAGCAGTCCTCAATAGCTATCGAATACCAAAATGAAGTATTTTTAATTGTTTTAAACATTTTTTTTTTTCAAATACCCTTATAATACCAAAATGAGGTGTTGAACAATACCTAATTATGGTATGATACCAAAATATGGTGTGCATAAGTTATTGCGAGTTATTCTTTCCTCCTCGGGTAGTAGTTCAATACCTCCAGCAGACCTCAATAGCTGTCTAATACCTCGATGAAGTGCTGAATGAAGCTTCGGATCAATTCTTGAGCTTGTGCCTCTTTCCAGATTGTCAGAAACCCATTTCACAACCCAGATCACCAGAACACTGCTTTAACTTTTGACAGTAAGCAACCGTACACCCATTAAGTAATCGTATTAGTAAGTGTGAATAAGCAGCTCACATTAGCGTAAAATTCCGTTCCAATGCCAAAACTCATCCTAACTTCACCGAATCTGCCCCGAACCAGACCGAAAACTATTTCAATCAATTTTGCTCGCTCCAGTTCATTTTCCGCCAACACTCACTCCCGTCGGCAGCGATATCACAAGCCGACCAGTAACACCCTTGTTCTACACGACTGGAAGCAAACGACATTCAGAGACTACTGCCGGTATCAAAGCTCTTGCCAGCTTGCACACAGGATATTAATCCTATATAGGAGACTGCCAGGACAAAACGCTTTCTCCGAACCGAACTGCCGTCGTTCGTCCCATTTGGAACACATGGCGCACAAAAGCATTCTAGTACAGTGAAACCACGTTTTACAGTCTTTTACGTAAAATCAAATAAAGTAACTGTTTACAAAGCTCGAAAATTGAGTTAGGACTATTCAATTGGAAAATTTTGTATTGAAATGATCATTTTCTAGGAAACAATGTGCTTCGTTTGAGGCTTTTGCATTGTAATATATTGCAGACACTTTAAACCTATAATAAAGTAATACTAGGGTTATCATCCATCCTGATTTAGCAGGACATGTCCTGATTTTCAGTTTTTTTCTGCTGAAATTGTTTAACATATCCGGTGAGTTTTGTGCAGTTTTCCAAAGATACATGAAATATCCTGATTTTCTCAACTGATCAAATGGTATCCCTTAATAATACAAATACTTGGTAATACTTTTCCTCAATGCAGTTTGAGATGCAATGAAGTGAACTTCATTGAATCTAGACGAAATTTGATGTTCATGGACAATCTGGGTAATCCAAGAACTTTCTGAAATATAGATCTTGAAATCTATAAGTCCGAATTTTGAATCTATTGAAGAGAAGAATTCTCGCATAATTTATGATCTCGCCCTAAAAGCCATTGGTAACCATGTGTGTAGCTCGTTGTTTTTGAGCATTTGAATGGATTTACACGTAATTTAACAACGCTATGGTGAAGAAAGGACCATTCTCTACCTGCCAGTGGTATTGGTTTGGATGCTTTTTAATTAATATACCCAGAAACAACAAGCTACACACGCGGTTACCAATGGCTTTTAGGGTGTTATCCCAGATTAAGCGAGAATTGATGAATTTCTCACAAACAAACTTCAAAAGACACAACCTCTTGTAACCAAACCCCCGATCTAGTTCGTAAGTTGAGGTTCCAGTGTAATAGTACTCGTCGTCGTCATCATCATCATCGTTTTTGCCTACGACGATGATAGGTTTGCCACCGGCGGCTCCATATCTGCGTTCCATTATTCGCCTTCTTCTCCGTCCAGGACGCCCCAGTATAAGCTCCTACAATCTTATTATCTCTTCATTATGGGCCATCCATATGCACTTCTCCGCAGTCTAGCTATAGCATCCGAAATACGCAGGATAGGTATCAACGCCCGGTTCGGCAGCAGCAGCAGCAGCAGCAGTAGCAGTCACTGCTGGGCGGGTTGGTTCCGGAACTGCTCCATAATAGACTAAGCTGGGTTTTTCGGCACCTAGTTGTTTTTTGTGTTCCTTTCGGTGAAAACGCACAGAACCAGGAATATTCTCGGTGAATGGATTTGTGGAGGATGTTTTAGAGTACAGCGCTCAATTTTTTTCTGTTTTCAACTTAATCTACTGCTGAACGGCATGCAAAAACACAAACTGGAGCATAAGATAAAGCTGAAGAACGTGGTTTTAACATTGTTTCTTCGCGAGTTAACGGATAATGTCCCTATTATCGCGCCATTAGCAACATGTGTTGGTATGCCGGTCTATCCAGAGAGAGGGAGAGAGAAAGCAAGAATGGCTAATGCTAAACTTTTCCAGTTTATAAAGTGCTTCTGGAGCAATTTCCTAGAAGAAAGTTTGTCGTATGAAGACTACATACTCAGCAAGCGGTTACATTTCATTTCAAGAATAGAAATGAAAACTTAGAGAAGAGCAAAAAGTCGGACCGTTAAAGCAATTCGATCCATGGATTCATTTAGATGGCATCTTCTTGTGATGGTTTCAGAAATTACAAAAGGATGTCTATGTCTCCACAGATTTATTCACGAATTCTTAAACATATTTTTCCTGAAACTCATACAGGAGTACTTTTAACGTTGCAAAGTTGCTGTGGATTTCTAAATAATTTTCAATAATAAATTGCTTCGAAATAAATTATAGGTACAAAGATTCCCCTTGAAATTCCTTAAGGAAATAGCTTAGGGGTTCTTTCGGGAATTCCTACAACGGACGAACCAGATTTTTTGCAGCGATTCATGTAAAAAATCTTTAAGGATACACGGATAAAAATCTGATCCCCACACCATGATTTACAAATCATGAAATTCATAAATTGGTTAGGTCATAATATCAGGATCACAAATCATGGTTCCTGGAGTCATAATCATGATTCCTCATAAGCGTAACATCCAGTGTGAAAACACTAAGCGGCGCACTTTGCTTCAACTTATTCGTATCGATCACTCTAAATTCAAGACGACAAAGTGGTTGAGTGGTAGAGCACGAAGCTCGCAATCAGGAGGTTCTTGGCTCGAATCTCAATGTATGCTATTTTTAACTTTTTTTTATTCTTTCGATCATAAACGGATGCGTGACTCAGCATTTTTGGCATTTGAATCATGATTCCGAGCAATCAGCTACAAAAACCTTACGCGTGTGTTGCGTTACGGCAATCTAACTCATGATATCATGAGTCCAAATCATGGTGTATTTTCATAAGACGAAAACACGCTGGAATCATGATATCATGAGTCATAATCTTGTTTTTGGATTCTGATTTCTATCCGTGTATCCTTCGAAAAAAAATTATACTACTCCTATTTGCATAATTGCCTCATTTATATAGCAAATCCCTTGAAACATGGAACAGTAATGCGAATAGGGGCACAGGAATTCTTTCAAAGATTTCTGATAAATAAAATCCGAAGGTTCCTCCAAGAATTCTTCAAGACTTTCAACGTCTACCCATGAAATCCCATGGTTTTCCTCAACAAAATTATCTCAGGATTTCTCTATGAATTTTAAAAATGTATTCGTTCATGAGTTACTTCTACAATTTATCTGAAAATTCCTGAGAAATTTTGAAGGGTCTTATTCCAAAATATGCCTCTGGTATTCTAAAAAAAATCTAGATATTCGCTCAAGAACTTGCTTGCAACATCATCTAGAATTTCTATCAGAGATATCCCAATGTATTTCTTTCTCTTAAAATCCGCCCATAAATGCTACCGTAGTATTGGCAAATCAGCATTACTCGCACAAGGAAGCAACTAGATTACTTCTATCTTAAAATTGAAGGTTTTTAAGAAAGCAGTGAGCTAGTTGCTAGTAGTTGAACAATTTCAAGACGTCATAAATTCTGCAATAAAATCTTTCTGGCATACCCCAGAAATTTCTACAGAGATGACCCTTGAAATTCTTCCGGGGTAAATCCTACCAATCGGTGATGGAAAGTAGCGAACATACCTGCTGAACCGAAATAAAACCATAACAAAACGCTCGCGAGCGTCAGAGTGTGTTGTCGTGCTCGCGAGTAATCGAAGCTCAAGTAATTCATGAACGTGTTCGGCGCTGTTCAGAGTCAATTGCGTTTAAGGCAAAAAACTATTTCCCCTTCGATACTTCTTGCGCAGACTTCTAGTTTTCTAGGATTGTTGACCACAAACTGTCGTTTTGATGAATATACAAGTGCTTTTTTTATCACAACCATAAAAAACTCACACTTTGTTCGGTAACTCGCGAGTTTTTCGCGAACTTTTTTCTATTTCTTTTGGTAGACGAGATGCGAACTTACTCACACCAAGCATTTTCGCGAGTCTTTCGTGTTTGTTTTGTGTTGGTTCGTGATGCGAATATTTTCACCACTGCTACCAATGTGTTTTTGGATTGAAAGGTTCTTTTCAAAACGTTCTCAAAAAAATGATTCATTGATTCTTCCATTAACTTATGGATTATTTGGAGATTTTAGAAAGACCATGCCTGGGATTTCTCCAATATATTTTATTAATACTAGTGGGCTACAATAATAATAAGTATAAGTATACTTGGGGCCTTCCGTAGCCTTGTGACAACGTTAGCAGCTACAACGCAAAGCCATGCTGAAGGTGTCTGCGTTTCATTCCCAGCCGGTTCAGGATCTTTTCGTGACGAAAATTTCCTTATCTTCCATGGGTATCGACACGATATACTGTCAAGTAAGGCAAAGTTTGCTCTCTGTTTATAACTATGGAAGGGCTCATAAGTATACTAATGTGAGAAGCAGTCTTTGTTCCAGTAAATAGAAACTCCTCCTAGGATTTACAGTATTGGGCAAAACATTTGCCACTTTTTCGATTTTCTATACAAAATGCTCAACTTTGGTAGGCTAGATCTCAGTTGTTTATTGACAGATTTGCATGATCACAGCACGTCAGGTATAACTCGAATTTTAACATATATTTTCGAGCGATTTTTCCAATCACGAGTTCGAAAGCAATAACGGTTTGACTAAAGCGATTTCATACAGTGATTTTTCTTCTACAAATACTAAATAACATCAATGTTTCTGTCGCCTTACACACTACACCACAAAACACTAATAAGCCTAAGGTTTAAAGTTCAAGTCTGATAGTTTATGATCGTTTAAAATAGATTGGAGTCCAAAAATAGACGGAAAGATACAGGTCATTCCGATGGAATGATAGCGAATGAGATAGCTATTTAATCGGTTCTCATTCGTAGTTGATGAGTATCGTCGTTTGAAAAGGTCTTAAACGTACTTTTACATATTTCCGTCCACGCAGATATAAAATCAGATCTTATCTGAGGACTTTTTGAACTTCTACTGGGAGAAAAACATGATTGTCCAGCCAATCATATTTGCAGGTAGATCAATCATATTTTACATTGGATTTCATCCAAACATACATTGAAATTGATTAAAAATATCTATGGATGGCTTAATAATTTGGTATGATTGGTTCAACTACACAAAATAATCATAACAAGGGTATTATTGTTGATGTTGTGCTGTCAAAACCGTCACGAATCTTCTTTATCGACCTTCAAAAAATGTAACGAAATGGAAATAAATATGGGAGCAGGAATATATACAAATATCTTGTGAGTGAAAGCCCATTAGCATACATCTACTCCAACTTCGCTTGTTGGTAAACAGTGGTTCTTTGCTGTACAGCTTATAACGTTTCGAGGTAAACACAGACAAACAGACGTAACACTTTGAACAAATTTTAAAATTTAACTTAAAAATCCATCACCCACTTTACACCACCATCATCTGGTGAGCATGTTGCACGAAATATTATTTCGTTCAACAAGACCTGCAGATGGCAGTAGTGTGAAACGTCAAACACGAAGAATGACGATGCGCGCGCCTCTGGTTGTGGGATTTGTAACACAGCGTATTTGAAATAATCATTAAATGAGTGACCGAAGGAAATTTCGTCAGTGTTACGTCTGTTTGTCTGTGGCAACAATGTGCATAAAACTGGTTTAACAATAATATAATTGAAATACTCATGTGATGGAAAAGAGCAACAAAAGCACAAGTCATCCGTCACCGACGCATGTAATCTCTTGCGAGCGACTCAACAGAAAAGTCGCATTTCGTTTGCCCTATTCGGAGTGGTAGCCGCAATGCCACTATCGTCAATGAGCCTCTGTATGCGCTATAAATTATTTTGTTCTTTTGACTTTTAATGTGCGCCGTGTGTTGGTGCTCTCTCGCTCCCTCTCTCAGGCAGCTTAAAAACAGCGAACAGTAAAAGTCAAACGTTTTATAGCATGCGCTAAAACCAGAGATCTACTTTGCCGTCGCATTCTCCATCCGGCCCTTCTGCTTTATTGTCACTTTCATCACCGTCGCTTCTGCTTTGCCGGCGGCATTCGTCGCAGCATTTAAAAGGGTTCGTGAATAACCAAACAAGAAAACTAACCATGCGTATGCGTTAAGACTCCAAACAATTTAACGAGCTCGAAGAGAAGAAAATGTCGATAGAATCAGATTAGAAAATCCGCACACATATTAGGGGAAGGAGGAAGAAGAATGAGAAGAAAAAGAACACACAAACATGAATAAAAACCTAAGTTATAAAATTTTAATGAACTTCCAAGTGCTTTTGCTGATTTTAAACTTTCAGTCGTCGCGCGGTGTGCCACCGTATGAGCCACACTGCTGCCGTTGTAAACAATAGACGAGGTTTTTCAGCGGTGTTCTACAAAATACAACAGCGCGACGACTGAAGTGTTAACTAAATGCATTGTATTTTTGTAATGAGTCAATACTTTCCCTGTAACAGTTTTTTGGTTTTCGAGATAGTGAAGAAATCTTTCCACAGATCTCTCCAGAAATCCTTCCTCCAGGAATCCTTCCAGGGATTCCTCCAGGAATCTTTCCAGGGATTTTTCCAGGAATCCTTCCATGGATTCTTCTTGGAATTTGTCAGTCGTCGTTCCTTTTGGAATTCCTCCAGGGATTCTTGCAGGAATTCTTCCAGTGATTCCTCCAGAAATCTGTCAAAGGATTCCTAAAGGAATCGTTTCAATGATTGATCCACAGGTTCCTCCAGGAATCCTTCCAGTGATTTTTCCAGGAATCCCTTCAGGGATTACTCCAGGAAGCATTTCAGAGATTTTTCCAGGAATCCATCCAAAGATTCCTTCAGGAATTCTTTTAGGAATCCTTCCATGGATTCATACAGGAACCCTTTCAGAGATTCCTCCATGAATTTTTCCAGGGATTCATCCAGGAATCCTTCTACAGATTCATCCAGGAATCCTTCTACAGATTACTCCAGGAATCATTCCACAGATTCCTCCAGGTATCCGTCCAAGTGATTCCTCCAGGTATTTCTCAGGAATCCTTCAACAGATTCCTCCAGGAATCCTTTCACAGAGCCCTCCTGGAATCCTTCCACAGATTCCTCCAGGAATCCTTCCAGGGATTCCTCCAGGAATCTTTCCAGGGATTCATCCAGGCATCCTTCTACAGATTCATTCAGGAATCTTTCTAAAGATTACTCCAGGAATCATTCCACAGATTCCTCCAGGTATCCGTCCAAGTGATTCCTCCAGCTATTTCTCAGAAATCCTTCAACAGATTCCTACAGGAATCCTTCCATAGATTCCTCCAGGAATCCTTTCACAGACTCGTCCTGGAATCCTTCCACAGATTCTTTCAGGAATCCTTCCAGAAAATTCCTTAAGAAATCCTTCCAGGGATTCCTCCAAAAATCCCTCCAGAGATTCCTCCAGGAATCCTTTCAGGCATTCCTCCAGGAATTTACACTCAAATAAAGATTTAAAAAAAAAAAAAAAACATTCCTCCAGGAATCCTTCCACAGATTCCTCCAGGAATCCTACCAAGGATTCTTCCAGGAATCCTTCCAGGGATTTCTCCAGAAATCCTTCCAAAGATTCCTCCAGGAATACTTCCAGGGATTCATCCAAAAATCTTTGCAGGGTTTCCTCCAGGAATCCTTCCACAGATTCCTCCAGGAATCCTTCCATAGATTCCTCCAGGAATCCTTCCAGGTATTCATCCAGGAATCCTTCTACAGATTCCTCCAGGAATCATTTCACAGATTCCTGTAGAAATCCTTCCAGTGATTCCTCCAGGAACCCTTCCATAGATTTTCCCAGGAATCCTTCCACAGATTTCTCCAGAAATCCTTCCACAAATTCCTCCAGGGTTTCCTCCAGGAATCTTTCCATGGATTCTTCATGGAATTCGTCAGTCGTCGTTCCTTTTGGAATTCCTACAGGGATTCTTGTTGGAATTCTATCAGTGATTCCTCCAGAAATCTGTTAAAGGATTCCTCCCGGAATCATTCAAAGGATTCCTAAAGGAATCGTTTCAATGATTGATCCAGTATTGATCCACAGAATCCTCCAGGAATCCTTCCAGGGATTTTTCCAGGAATCCTTCTAAGAATTCCTCCAGGAATCCTTCCAGGAATTCCCCCAGGAATCCTTCCAGGAATTCCTTCCTCTTAGAATTTGTGAGTCGACGTTCCTTTGGAATTCCTCCAGGGATTCTTTCTCAAATTCTTCCAGTGATTCCTCCAGGAATCTTTCAAAGGATTCTTTTAGGAAGCTTTAAAAGAATTCCTATCAAAGTATTCCTCCAGGAATTTTTTAAAGGATTCCTCCAGGAAACTTCCAAAGGATTCCTGAAGGAATCGTTTCAATGATTAATCCAGTATTGATCCACAGATTCCTTCAGGAATCCTTCCAGGGATTACTCCAGGAATCCTTTCAAATTTTTTTCCACGAATCACTCCAAAGATTCCTCCTGGAATCCTCATTCATGAATCCTTTCAGACATTCGTCCAGGAATTGAATGATGGATTCCTCGATTCAGAGATAACTTCAGGCGTCCTTTAATGATTCCTCCGTTTTGGTATGGCCTATTGCAATCTAACACGAAACCTCATACGGGGGAGGGGGTTGGCATTGTGACGATTTTTTTTTTCTATGAGTGATAACACTCTTCCAGCCATAATCCAGGTATTCTTTTGAGGGACATGGTTGATACAAAAAAATCAGCTTGAAGTTTGCCTGGGAAAAAAAAGTCTGGTAAGGGATTTCACAAATCGCAAATGGGTTCCTCAATTTCTTGTCAAGTCGCATAAATAAGGATTGCATTTAATATGAATTACCTTAAGACTCTGCAGAAGTATAGTTTTACACATTTGCATACCATTTTCCATATATAATCCAAGAAAGTTCACCGTTTATCTTCGTCTTGACCTTTCCCATCGCAAGAAAATCGTCTCACAAAACGTTCTTGTAAGAGAAACCCCTCGATTCACAAAATCTGCATTGCATTGACCCACTTTTCCTATACTTCCCCTCATCACGCAACACTAATCTGGGTTCATTTCCCGGTTTCTTCTTCTCCATCTCGTATTTTTGCAGATTAAGCAACCTTCATGCAGATCCGCACCACGGCGCCGGGAGCAATCCGAATGCAAACCAATCCTGGCACAGTTGGCTGCGGAACAATCTCAATTCGATCAACAACGGTGGCAACGGCAAGGATCGACCGCCCGGCCTGGGACCGGAAGTGTCCGACAGTGGAGGCTACCCGGATGGTGATGGGGGTGGAGGTGGTGTCGGGGCTGCTGCTGCAGCAGTGGCCGGAAGTCATCCGCCTCGGTTCAGCGCCAAGTGGGACGAATGTGTCGCACTGGAGGAAACCCCAACCGATATCACCACCGGCGATGAGTATGGAAATTTCGACTTCCAGGTGAGTGAACCTCTAGCATCAGCAGCTACTACAGTCGATAGGTTAAGTGTGATTATGAGCGTTGAGGGTGGGTGATTCAGCTTTTTGGGGAAGATTTCATGTCATGAATACTGGTGCTTCTCAGACCGTTATTATCAAAAAAAATGGCTTAACTGCATGTTTGTACAACATTATAAATAAAAGTCTTGTGGCTGATTTTAAAATTACGCCTTTTGGATGGTATAAGCCCACAATTTCAAATAGAAACGGTTACAGCTAACTCTCCATAGCTCGATATTCCATATCTCGATATAGAGTTGTAGAACCATACTAAATATTGGTTTTCGAAACTACCTCGATTGTCCCTCAAACCGCACTGATTATGCGTTCTATAACTCGATACTCCTTATTCGATGATGCTTTCAATATCGATTTATGGAGAGTTGACTGTATATCAAAAGAAAATATTTACCGTTATTATCAGAAGAAACATACATTTAATTGTATAAATTGTTCAAATTTTTTAAACATTACTGATGTTTTTGTAAGTGATAATTTATCGCAAACTTCAAAGTGTTTCATTATATTTGGGGATTGAAGAATTCATAAAAAGAAAGGTCGAAATTTTATCATGGCCCTTTTCATCCATCTCAACTAGGATTAGAAACTGTTAAAACTTAAACTCAGTTTTGGTTTGGTTTGTAGATAAAAATTCTTTATTTCGTCTGTCAGGTCATTATTGGTAGTCAATGTTCGATAGCGATGTAAATAATCCAATGTTTATAATTCAATATGATTCACATGATAATCCAATAGCATTACTCGCAACACTGAATTCAAGTGAGAATATTTATGAACCTATCTGCAGCAGAACATTTATAGCGCCCGCATACAACCTCGTATGCAAGTTCCCGTTGGATCTCGTTTGGGCATTATTGGAATAACATGACATACGTCATCAATCCTTCAATGCTGGATTGTTATTATTTTGATCGAATCTGATCATCGCGATCTCCTCGCGAATAGTTCCGCGATATTTCAACATTTCCCCTCAATCCGGACATTAAGGATGTTCAGCAGTTTCCTATGTTGAGCAGCTGGAAGTCCTTTGGTGAATGCATCAGCTGGTTGATCCACCGTCGAGATATATTCTATCTTTAGCTTCCTGCTCCTGACGAGTTCCCGGATGAACATGAACTTCAAATCAAGGTGTTTCATTCGTTGGTGACTTCGAGGTTCTTCAGTGAAGTTTATGCATGGAATGTTGTCTTCCATGATTATGAATGGAGAACTTTCTATGCCCAGTTCATTCAGAAGGTTTGTTAACCACAATCCTTCTTTAGCAGCTTGACAGAGTGAAATTAATTCAGCTTCTGTTGACGACAAACTAACCGTTTGTTGTCTTTTGGTTGACCAAGACACAAGATTGCCGGAAACAAGAAACGAATTTCCAGAAATTGATTTTCGATCATCGATGTCGTTGGCAAAATCGGCATCAGCAAAACCCAATAAAACGTTTGAGTGTTCTCTATTGCTGAATACGATTTTTGTGTTCATGGTTCCTCGCAAATAACGCAAAATGCGTTTCAATCCTGTCCAATGTGCATTTGAAGGGGAAGCTTGGTATTTGCTTAGGATATTTACTGCAGCACTGATATCAGGGCGTGATACTAATGCTAGATATTGCAAGCAGCCAAGCAATTCTTTGAATGGATGTGATGTTAATTCATCATCATTTGACTTGACCCATCGTACATTCGGATCTAGTGGAGTGCTAACTGGTTTTGATTCGGACATTCCAAATCTTTTTAGGATTTTCTCTGCATAACCTGCTTGAGATATTTCCATGATTTGGTTCTGATAATCTCGGTATATGTCCATACCCAAAAAGTGTTTCACTTCTTATAAATCTTTCATTTGGAATAGCTTCCCAAGTTCAGATTTTATCCAGTTTAGTTGTGATTCCTGTTTTCCAAGAATGAGTATATCGTCTACATATAAAATCAAAATCAAATCTTTTGCTCGAGACGTATACACACAACAGTCACTCTTTAATGGAATAAAACTCAGCTTTTTAATTTCGTCATCGAATTTCCTGTTCCAAGATCTACTAGCTTGTTTTAAACCGTACAAACTTTTCTGTAGACGTACGATTTGAGAATTACCTATCTCATCGTTTGGAAGCTTCATGAAGATCTTTTCCTCTAAATCTCCATAAAGAAAAGCTGTCTTAACATCCATTTGATGAATCAAAAGTCCATTCTTATTTGCGACTGACAAAATTGTCCTAACGCTTTCCATTCTGGCTACTGGAGCAAAAGTATCCTGGTAATCAAAACCAGGTCTCTGTGAGCAACCTTTTGCAACTAGCCGTGCTTTATAGCGGCCATCGTCTTTCACCGAAAAAACCCATTTCGAATGAATAGCTTTTTGGTTCCTCGGTAAACAGTTGACCACTGTCCAGGTTTTATTTTCATGAAGAGAATTTAATTCTTCATCGATGGCAATTTTCCAATTCTCCCAGTCCTCCCGTTTCTTCAATTCGGCTACTGTTTCTGGAGCATCTTCATCGAATGTTGCAGAAGCTATCTTGGCAGAACTCGGTTGGAATCTTTGGGGAACTTTTCTTTTCCGTGTACCACGTCTTAGCTCTGATTGCTGCTCATCGATGCCCTCATCCTCCTCAGCATCCGCGAAAACCTCATCAGACGTCTCGATTATTACAACTTCTTCTGCTTCCACTTCTTCCTCAGGCTCAGGAAGTCGAATCACCTCTTCTTCATCATCTTTGTTTGTTATGCTCTCATCTTCGTTGCAGATTGAAATTTCTTCCTCCTTATCTTCATTTTCGCAGTGTTTCTGCTCCCTCACAACAATTGGTAGATGAACATCTTCGGTTGTTGTATTACTGCGAACAATTGATTCATCAAAGACAACGTTTCTGGATATTCCAATTACTCGGTTGTTTTTATTCCACAACCGATATCCGTTATTCGCATAACCTACGAATGTCAATCGTTTTGTCTTCGAATCAAGCTTGTGACGTTTCTCTTTCGGAATTTGCTTGTAAGCATGGCTACCAAACATCTTTAGATTACTAAGGTCTGGTTTCCTGCCATTCCACATTTCAAAAGGCGTCTTGAGTTCAACAAGAGCATTTGTCGGAGACCTGTTAGTGACGTAAGCAGCCACATACAATGCTTCTCCCCACATTTCTTTCGAAAGTTCACTTTGATGAAGTAAAGCTCGAACCTTCTCCATTAGCGTTCGATTTATCCTTTCACTTACTCCGTTCTGCTGAGGAGTATAAGGAACGGTAAAAATCATTCTGATACCTTTATTCCTACAGTAGTCTTGGAAATCTTTGCCAAGATATTCTCTACCGTTATCGCAACGCATTTTAGACAACTTTTGACCAAAGTGAGCTGTTGCCATTGCTTCGTATTCTTTAAAACGATCGAATACGTCACTTTTTCTTTTAATGAGATAAACAACAGTGAAATGGGTAAAATCATCGGTAAAGGTGACGAAATACCGATACCCATCGTAGGTGGATTGCTCCATATACCCGCATACATCTGTATGCACTAATTCAAGTGGCCGACTTGATCTGGGTAATTGCATAGAAAGAAACTTCTTGCATGATTGTTTGCCTGCTAAACAACTCTCGCAAACTTCATACTGTTTGACTAAATCATTTGATGAAATATCTATTCCATCAACCATATTGTTTTTGAGCAGTTTTTCAAGCCCCGAAAAACTAAGATGACCGAGCCGTTTATGCCAATCGGTTAGACTTACCTTCCTTTGACTAAACAACGCTGCTAGGTCGACAGTATGCTCCAAAAACATATCAACGCAATACAAACCATTTTTATCTTTCCCCTCAGCGATAACCTCGCCTTTATCTTCAATTCGAACCTCTTTATCCTGAAAAGTGACCCTTTTCCCCATGGAATTAATCTTTCTGACTGAAAGGAGGTTTTCTTCGAGATTGGGAATGAAAAGAACATCGTACAATTCAATACGTTTTATTTTGTTCAAGCCAACAACCGATTTCAATGTTACCTTTCCTTCCTTCACAGCCTGTAGGGTCTCCCCCGACTTTGCTGTGCTGATGGTAACCGGTGTTGCCAGCTTCACCGCTCTCTGTAACAATTTTTCGTCGTTCACCATGTGGCTTGAAGCTCCAGAGTCCACAGCAAACGATACCTTCCGAGATTCCTTCTTCTTTTCTCCTGCTAGCATCGCATGACCTTGGTGATGAACAAACCGCTTCTTCTTCTTCTTTAACGCCGGGCATTTATTTTTGTAGTGTCCTGGCTTTCCACACCCAAAACACTCAATTACTCTTCTGGTCGTTTTTAGCGCCACGTCTGGCACCACTGGCTCATCATCGACCTCCATCGTCTCGCTTTGCTCCGCATCCAACAGCATTCGTTTTATCTCCACTAACGGCTTCTTGCAGAGTTCATCGCACGGCAAAACGGTCAATGCTCCCTTGACGTGCTGATATCGCTTCGGTATGGCTATCATCAGAGCGGCCATCTTCTCCGATTGATCCATTCGAGTACCCATCCGATCTAGCTCCCGGATTATCGTCTCGTACTCGTCGAACAAGGCCGAAATAGAAGTATGTTTTCTATTTTTGATCGAAAACAATCGATCACGCATGGCAATCATAACGCCCGTTCCAACTTTTTGGTAGGTTTTCACCAATAGATCCATAGCCTCCTTTGCGTATGAGACTCCGATTAGCTTGTTAAGGACGTCATTGTTCACCCACATAACAATTTCATCCAGAGCGTTCATGTCGTCGTTGATTCTCTTACGCAGCTTTGCCTTTCTCACTTCCTCTTGAGCTTCCGAATTACCCGCCACGGGAGTGGCGTATTCTTCTTCGTACGGAGTACGAACCAACGTATGGATGAGGTCCATCATAGAGAGGTGGTGCTCCATCCTCCACTTCCATGCCGCAAACATCCTCTCCGACCCATCGAAGATATGGGCACGATCTCGTACAGCAACGGCGGTATACGGCAGCTGCCGTTCGAAGGCTCCTCTCTCGGTCCGATTCTCAACCTCCTGTCGCTGGTTTGCAGGTTGACCACCTGCCTTGACTTCGACATCGTTCACAGACATCTTTCGATTTCTTCAAAAAAACTTGATCGTTGAAGAAAAATAAATCTTGCTCAGTTGACTACTGGGCCCATAACCTGTTAAAACTTAAACTCAGTTTTGGTTTGGTTTGTAGATAAAAATTCTTTATTTCGTCTGTCAGGTCATTATTGGTAGTCAATGTTCGATAGCGATGTAAATAATCCAATGTTTATAATTCAATATGATTCACATGATAATCCAATAGCATTACTCGCAACACTGAATTCAAGTGAGAATATTTATGAACCTATCTGCAGCAGAACATTTATAGCGCCCGCATACAACCTCGTATGCAAGTTCCCGTTGGATCTCGTTTGGGCATTATTGGAATAACATGACATACGTCATCAATCCTTCAATGCTGGATTGTTATTATTTTGATCGAATCTGATCATCGCGATCTCCTCGCGAATAGTTCCGCGATATTTCAACAGAAACCATTACTTCCATGTAGATGCAACCCGACTCAGTCCCATCTACATTGCCAGACAATAGATATCAATTATGAATCAAAATTCACTTTGAACTAAATTGTAACTAGCTCGTTGACAACAAAAGGAACCGTACCGGAAGCCATCGGAAGGCAGCTAAGCTCAGCATGCGGTTAAACTTTACCGTCCAACAGCTTCCAATTCTCGGCAAGTTTATTTGTTAGAAACTCGTCCTTTGGTTCCGTTTGGGCCGCAGTCAGACTCTGGCCACACAGAGGTTCAGTTTTCTAAAAAGCTGACAAAAACCTAATATTTATGCATGGTTTTTAGTTCAAGAATAAAGCCAAACTTTCATCTACATATATCTACTTGGCATCATGTTCAATGAGCACTTCCACAGTTATTAACTAAGAGCTTACTTTGCCAAAGTTGCCATTTTTCGCATTTTTATCTCGTGTGACAGGTACGATGATAACTGCTCGGCTAAGAAAGGCCCATCCTTTTGCCTTATTATTCATTTTGTTTTTAAGTTGAGAGCCTCAAAATGTGAAAAAATGTTTAATAGTCAGATTAATACTTGTAAAATATTAGGAATGCGTAATTTCCGCAATGATTTTTTAAATCTGGACTACTATGGTCCAGTTGGGCTTCTGTTCGGGCTCTGAGGGAAACCACATTTGCATTGTGGTCAGGAGTCAAATGTTCCGTTCCGCGTTGTGCACTCCGTAGCGTGTACATATGTGCCTACAACTTTCCAAATAAATGGGTTAAAACCTAGAGTCTGGGAAAGCGATTGGTGCGTACACTGAAATAAGTTCAATCGTAAAATGAACGACCACTGAGTAGTAAAATGAACAATGGTCAAAAAGTGTCGAAATTACTAGAATATCAGTTAAAATTATCATTATTTCGTTATTTTAACAATCTCTCAGGTCATTATATTATGGTAAATTTAAGAACACAAAGTCTTTGAAAACCTCATACACATTTTGACAATTTATGGCTCAGTCAACTATCTTCATTGTTCACAAGATAATGAAATTCTTAATTTGGCAATATTTACAATGTAAAAATTACCGACATCGAAATGAGTTTTCTCAACCGTTCTTGTTTATACACTGTCCTCCATTTTGTTTTTCATCTGGTTGCGTAAATGTTGCAACGCGGGAAAAGTTTTTTAAATTTTCCTATCTAAAAAGTGTTAAAAAAACATTAAAAACTATGTCAATATAGAGATGGTCGGGTTTCACATTTTTCAAACCCGAACCCGACCCGTACCCGACTTGTTTTATTTCTTCAAACCCGGACCCGACCCGAACCCGAGACAATAATTGAAAAGCAAACCCGGACCCGACCCGAACCCGAAAGTTTTTCGCTGTGTAAACCCGAACCCGACCCGAAACCCGAAATTTTTTTGTAAGAAAACCCCGAATAAAACCCGAGTTTGAAAAGATGGTCAATTTATCGTTTCTGATGCATAGGGAAGCTTTTAGGTTGTTACTCTGTTCACAATTCTCACCAAACCTGACCTAAACCCGACTCAAACCCGACTTTTTGTAAGCCCGAACCCGACCCGTACCCGATAATTTTGTAGCCTTCAAACCCGACCCGAACCCGAACCCGAAAAATTTCAAATTTTCAAACCCGAACCCGACCCGAACCCGTCGGGTTCGGGTTCGGGTCGGGTTTCGGGTTTGAAAACCCGAGACCCGACCATCTCTAGTCAATAAGTAGCGCAGACTGGGAAGAATATACATACAGTGATTGTTGGTAAGTACACATTTCGTAGGACTTGCTTCAATCCTCATTTGTTTGTTGATGTGAACGAATAATGAAGGAAAACAATTTGATTAGTCACAGCTCAGAATACATTTGACGATATTTCTTTACAGCAAATAAAGTTCAGTTCGCTCTTCGATCGTAGCAGAGCAGATAGCAGTTATTATCAACACAAGGTTCGCTGATGAAAAAGATGTATATATAAAAAATGGTAAGGCAATATCCATTCGCATATTGAGAGGAAAACATGGCCTCTCATTTAGTGAAATTGTGATTTTTTCAGTTGTGGATGGATTCGTCACTTCCTCGACAGACGCTAACCATACTTCGAAAAGTGCTTTTACATTTCAGGAGTCCAGAAACCTAATCGAACAAAATCACATCCAGCTTTCAACTGCAGTGCATGCTCATATTCATTTAATATTATGTCATATAACTACAAAAAGTTAAATAAAACTGTTATCTATGTTATATTTGCAAAGAAACAATATAATTATCTCTAAATACCATAACGATTTTACCATGCTACAACACAATCAAGATAACCGTTTTTCTAGTATATTTAACGGATTCATAGTAGATTTATTAGTAGAGGCACCAACCTCGCAAAACCCTTGCCATAATGGTAAAATATACAATTCTTGTTCTCATATCAATAATGAAATCACTTCGGTTGAAAAACGTTGGTGCAAGTCTGTCAATTCTAACCCCGATTGTAGTAATTTCCACCATCAACCTTCTTTCAGTGTATGCTGTTCTTCCGTGCCTACGCAAAGTAGGTACCAGTGCAAAATGGTAATGTCAGGAAAGCGAGTTAATATTTGCAGGGCAGTGGTCGAATTCAACTTGATACTTTCTGCGGTTTTGTTACTTTTGACCATTGACTTTTCCTGTCATTAGATTGGCTTTAGTGGTAAGTCGACGTATCTGTAGGATTGGTATTTCGTTGCATAGACAATTTCGTATAGTTGATTCCTCTCTTGCCAAATTGTGCGCTGCTTGCAGTCACTGGTTTTCAACCTTTTTTTTTGTATACTATGTTTGAGGAAAACTAAACGCTAAATTCAGTGTAGTCTTCAAATCATTATGGCTAACGCATAAAACGATTAAGTTTTATGCGTTAGCCATAACGTTAGCTATTGAAACGAACGAATTTCAAGTCATCGTGCTATATGTTTTGTTGATTTCCATCCTAACGTTCTACTATTATAGATTCTGATAGAATCCTGTACAGGATTCTTATAGAATCTTCCTTAGTATTCTGGTAGAGTCCTTCATAGGATTTCGATAGCATACTTCTTAGGATTCTGAGAGACATTCAATTGAGTTCTTCTCAGGGTTCTGATAGAAACTTTCTTAGGATTCTAAGAAAGTCTTTCTCAGAATTCTGAAAGAATCCTTCTTACGTTGTTCTGGAAGAATGCTTCAAATGATTCTGATAGAATCGTTCTCAGGGTTCTGATAGAATTCTTCTAAAGATTCTGACGGAATCCTTCTCAAGGTTCTGATAAAACATGAGATTCTGATAGAATTCTTCCCAAGATTCACATGTTATCCTTCGTAGAATTTATCTGTTCGTATCCTACTTAGAAATCCAAAACAATCCTTCTCATGACTTTGATAGAATTCCTTTTAGGAATTTATTCTGAAAATTCTGATAGAATCCCTCTCTGGTTTCTGATAGATCGCTTCTCAGGATTCCTTTACGAAATTCTAATAGGATCCATCATAGAATCCTTCTCAGAATTCCGTAGCATCTTTTTGAGGATTTCGACAGAATCACTTCCAGAATTATGATAGAACCTTTCTCAGGATTCTGATAGAATTCTTCTGAGCATTCTGATAGGAAACATCTCAGGCTTCTAAGATAATATTTCTCATGATGCTAATAGAACTCTTCTCAGAATGATGATAGAACTTTCCTCAGTCTCTTAGGTTCCTGATAGAATTTACCAGATCCTTATAGGACCCTTCTAAGAAATATGAATTCTTCTCGGGGATATGATAGAAGCCTTCTCAGGGTTCTGAAAGGATACTTTTCAGGAATCTAATAAAACTTCTTTTCAAGTTCTTCCAAATTCATAGCAGGTTACGTTCTTCAAAATAAACTTCAAAAATCTACCGTCACTCAATCTTTGTGAAATCTTGGAAAACGACTCAGGAATAAATTGTGAAAAATATATGTTCGGTTATTTGCAGCCATCGCACCAGTTCGCATCGTTTTTACGAGGATTTCTCTAGGGAATTATCAACGATTCCACCACAGTTCTTAAGAGTTTTAGAATAGTTTTTTTTTCTGGTTTGAATTTAAAAGCAGATTGAGTATTGTACCTTTTAATTCCGCCCTGATTACATTATCTTTTGACAGATACGCGTATTTCGACTACCCCTTGTAGGTTTTATTAGATTCTCTTCGTAGAGATTCTATTCAGAGGAGTTCAAACACGTAGAAAAGTTTTTCAGATTTTGTTCTTAGTCTCAAATAATTTAATAAATGCTTACAAATGCTGACGTATTTTCAAGTTTGCTTAGTTCCAAAGTTATTTTCAGGTATTTCTTCAGTATTATATCTTAATTTCCTCCCACGATTTACACCATTTTCTTTTCCAATATTTGAGATATCATTTCATTAAGAACTGTCTGGGAAATTCCTCAAAAAATGATTTTGACGATTTTTACATGGAGTTTTCATAGCAGAGCTTCTAAAGGATTATCAGATGTAACATCTTAAGAGTATCAAGATAAGAAAAACTTGCCCAACATTTTGGATAACATTCTTAACAAAAAAATTGATCCTTAAGAGAAGGAATTGGCAGTATTTTAATAATAATGCCTGCAAAGAATTCAAGAGAATCGGAGAGAGCATTAGTAAAAATTTCAATCGAATACTTTGTGAAAATTTTTGAAAAGTTTCTGGATAAATTTCCCAAGTAGTTTGTTGAGAGACCTTTGCTTGAATTCCAAGAAAACTCATAAAGTAATTCCTTGTACTTTTAAACACGATATGCTTTTCTTTACACTGTTAAATACGATGATATATCTTGAAGATTTTCTTCCTTCTAGATGGATTCCTCAAAGGAATTCATTGAAGAACTCCTTCCCAAATATCTTCATAAATTCCAGAGTTACACTCCCGTGCCAAAGTTTGGATTCAACCCCCCAAAAAAACATACAAAATTGTTTTGTCCATATCTCTGTAATTACACGTCCATTGAAAATTTCTATGGGGCATTCGACATTCTTACTTCATAGTTATTTGTTGTATTTTGTTATCTAACCTTTTACTAAATGTGATATTTTTCAAAAATAAAAAAAATTAAAAAAACATGGCATTAGGTCGACTAGAATTTTAAAATGCGTTATTAGAACCAACGGTAATCTTCTATTCGAACAAAAGAATTTATGGAAAATCTGAAAACTGTTTAATACAAATAACTTTTGATTATATCACTGTTTTTCAACCAATTGCAATAGTTGATGGCATATTTATAAATTGGTATGAGATTTCACAGAATTTTCGTGGTTAAGCAGGGGAACTGGGTGTAAAATGCGCCGTTGGGGTAAAACGCGCAACCATCGTTTTTAACGAACGACGTGCTGTGGGACGCTGTTTTCCACCCGAGATCATAGAAAATGTATTACAATGCTTCTCTATATATATTTTTAAGTGTTTTCCTGGCGAAAATCGTGAAAACTCGAGAAAACGTTTTTCGCTGTAATTTTGGTCATTTTTCAGGTCGATAAACAACAAAACTTTTGAAACTATCACCCTGTTTTCCTATGCCTAATATATTGTTCGTCACGTCATCATAGACGCCCCCCTTCCCCTAAAATGCTACGTCATTTATGGACGATCCCTAAGTTGCACTACATTTTGATCTAGATCATCTCTTAGTTATCTAGATCAAATCCAAAGAGGTCAAAATGTAGTACAACTTAGTCCAAAATGCTTTGTTGAAGATTCCAAACCTCAATCATATATACCCAGAGCACTGATATGCCTCGTTAGAGATGCTCAAAATATGTTTTTGCTTCACATGTATTATTTTTCTAGGTAACCAGGGTCATTCGGGTTAGAAAAACCTTAAATCATCGGTTATATTTGACACGATTCTAATTTACTTTCCGACGCTTACTACACTCAAATAGCACTAGCAAACTGTGCAAACAACGCGTTGCTAGGGCAGAAAAAAAACAAAACAAAACACACTGATGCTGCAGCGTACTCGTGACTGTGTACTGTACGGTTGTACCGGTTTCTAAACATCGGATTGAACTTTGTTTCTCCAAACATAAGTTCGGGTTTAGGTACGGTTCGTGAGCTGCTTCGTGGTTTCGGTTTGAACACGAAGACAGGGTTCGAAGCGAGTACGAAAAGAACTATACCCAACGTGTTTGATGTTCGTTTGGGAAGACTGGTAGGGACCATCGAGTGTATAACCAAGTGTATAACAAAAACTGATGAAAAAATTGAAGAAAAACTGGAAGAGCTTTAAAAAGAATCCCAAGTGGGTTTGCAAGAAGAAGCACTTTTGGAATTTTGAAATTAAATTTTAAAATCTAATTCTAACAAAATTGTTATTAGCTTACATTTTTTACTTTAGGCAGATGGGCATTTCAGAGCAATTCCTGGGTGAACACCTAAAGAAATTTATTTAAAAATCTTGAACAAGGTTTTGAATTGATCCTATGAGTTTGCACTAGAATATTTCTGTATTAATTCATTGGATAAAAAAAGTTATTTAAAAGTTTCTTACGTTGGCAAAAAGACCAAGCGGGTCCCGGGCGATCCTTAAAATGTAAATAGACCAGTGAATAAATTGTCACCCAACACGCAGCAACAAAGACAATGTCACCTCCTATTCTTGTTGCAACAATTTTAATCCGCAACATGAGTTTGTCATCACCTGAACAGAATATGACAAAGATCGATCACCACGTGCGCGGCGATTTTCTGGGCTTCGCATTGCAATTTTCGAGAACTTTCTCCGTGTTGGTAAACATTGACACATTATCAAACAGCATCCATAAAACAAATTTGGTTTTGTGTTTAAAATAACTGATTAATTGCGAGTTGAAAAGTTTGCAACAATGTTGCGCTCTGTGATTGTCATGACAATTTTGATTTTGATTGTGTCCTTATCCGCAACAGTTGCGACAAACGGTTGTGAGCGAGCTTGCTTTGTTGTTTGTTTTTCGTCTACTTTGATGATAATTTGATTCACTGAAATAGACCATAAGAACGTAGCATAGTTCCATTGTATAACTTGTCAAAAATATATTTTCTGGAGTTCTCAACATTATTAAAAAAAAAAATCTTTGATTTACTGTGCGACTACCAAACGTATTCTCATTACTAGCAAAACTTCATAAATTCAACTGAACCACGTTTCATACATTTCTTCTGTGGCGCACAAGCACAATGCTTCCTCCAATGGTTATGAAATTATAATTTTCCACCTATCATTTCTCGTCCCATCTCATCGACTTTTCCTTTATGGCTGGCAGCTTAGGTCATAGTTTCCCAAACTGTGGGTCGCGATCCCCAGGGTCGACAAAAGGTTTGGAGTTTTAGCAGAGAGAGGTTCAGACGTTTGTATTTTATTATATATTTTTGACTACTGGTCTTTAGTCTTGACGGATTCCCTTCCGATATGCTGATGAAGTATTTATAACTAAAGCATTGGACCATCTTCTCTTCTTCTTGGTAATTCGTTCCAAACTGGAAAGAGTCTTATTTTCAGCATAGAGTTCTGATTGCTTTTCCCCAGTTATTAACTGAGAGCTTTTTGCTAACGTTGCAATTTTGCACTCGTATGTTATGTGCCAAAGGCACGATGCTACAAAATTTAAAGATGACGCAGACTCTTTCAGCATAGTTTTGTTTTATAGCTGTGAACTAATCTACAATCCACAAATGAATCGATCGAAGTTATTCAAATCTGAATAATTAATGAGATATATAAGGTTATTCATGATAACGAACCAGTCATCAAGGTTAGGCAAAGCTCCTCAATGTGAAATACATATTTCGAATGTTTATCCTTTTTAGTTTTATATAAAGTTCAATTCCTATCGTATTTTTCTGGTCGGTCGTGAAAAATAAGCCGGACCAGGTGGGTCAGACATCCAAAAAGTTTTGGAACCTTTGGCTTGGGTGGTTTCGACGTTCATGGCTTCCGGTAGAGACAATGTCACTTACCGCAACCAACAAGAAGCTGTAGGTCAACTACTTGGTCTGTCTGCACAGGAAAGCGTGGTTGATGGGGAACACGACTAGACAACTGCTCCATAAATACCAACAACGACCCTTTATGATGATGTTAAGGACCATGCAGGGTGCCTATCATCATCGTTAATATTGCATTGTCAATGCTAAAACGGATTCCAAACAGGAGTTATGTCGGTTGGTAATAAAGTTCTATGCTCCAGCAAAAGTGATAGGCTTGTAGGTGGAGTTGGAGGTATTTAAATTAGGGATTCTTTGCAAGCTTCCGATTTCTCTTGAGTGTTGAGTTTTTCGGTCTCATATCTGCATTGCTTTTACCAAACGATTGATCGCCAACCATTTCTTGCAACTCATCTTTCAAATCCAGATAAGAAAACACTTTTCAAACTTCTAATGAAAAATTTTCTTCTACCCTTCCAGTATGAATCCCTTAAATTAACGCGCGCCCATGAAAGTAAAACAATTTTCACCAAATTTCCTCACTCTGCAACACGGATAGCTACATCGTCACCTCCCTTTTTCGCCCGACAAGTGTTACTGAAAGTATCCACAGCAACTTTTCGTCGAGGGTTAAAAATAAAATTTTAATCAAAACTCTGGTCCTGAAGCAAACGGCGGACCATAATATAAACATGCCAAACGCGAGAAGCCAACCGAGGAAGGAGTTTCGTTCGCCCGTTCGCCATCCTAAACGCGAATGGAAAACTTTTTATCGCCAATCAATCTTTCGACAACCAACCAGAGTGAGAAACGGAGAACACGGTTAAACGAAATTACACAAAATTGAGGAAAATTTGCAGCAAATCCTGCTCTTCTGGACCAATACATGATGTGTGTAATTTAAACAAATTCTGAAAAACCATTCCAGGATTGATTTCTTCTTCTTTTTCACAAAAAGTATATGACACATAAAGAAACTTCGTAATACTTAGCATTTCTGTCGGTACCGTGAAATTTGAGAGAATTAAACATAACTCAACACAAAATCGAATTCTCAGGATATATTAAAATTACACCATGGTGAATTTGTGTAACTTTATTTTAGAGAGAATGCACTCTCTCTGCGAAACCTCACTGGCTTGGGTGTAAAATCAAAGATGATGATGATCTTCTTAACTGGCAGCAAGACCATCTTTGGTTGATTCATCAGCGTCCAGTCAAAGTTCTTCGCATTTCAGCATAGAGCTATATGACGCGGTCTGACTTTTATATTGTGATGCTAAAAACTGGAAGAGGTGTCGAACTGCTCATCCAATTTGGTGGTGTAAATTTACGAAGCAATCTATCTATTCATTCGCCACTGTACAGCAGGGTAGTTGGAGGAATCGGTATAAAATGGGCCGTTGGGATAAATGGACATATCAGCAATCTAACTTGTGTTTGAACTTGTGCTTTTAATCAGTTGAAAGATATCAGGCTTGTAACTACCAAATGTCAAAAATCTTTTAGCTTTCCAGAATTTCTAACATGGGGTCCACTTTAACCCAGTCGCCCTCAACTAGTCGTTGAAATCGAATGAAAAACTTTCTTCATTTTTCTGGGTGTTGCGAAGAATGAGTCGTTTTGCAGCTTGTAAAATTTGCAGCTATGTGAGAACGTTCTTTGCAATCGTTATAGATATCAACCACGTTAGTTTTTTTCTTCACATCTATTGGAGCAGTTATTCTACACCACGAATTCCCTATCAAGTGAATACCATAACCGTATAGACAGAGCCGTAACGTTGCCTCATGGCGCCCTTTCCAAGCCCCCATTTGAGCGCCCGCTAGTTAAAGTCAAAACTTATTTTTGTATTTATTTTCATGAAAGTTTTCGTTAAACATACCATAAAAATGGCAATGAATCTTTGAGCTGTTAAGTGGAATACCTATAAATGAATGAAAAACCGGATTTAGTACTATACCATTTAATTCCGCTAGAGTTTGTATTCTTTGACAGATACGCGTATTTCGACCTCAACTGTAATGCCTTCTTCAGTGTCGTGTACTCGAGTCGAGTTTAGTACTAAATTCGGGTTTTCATTAATGTATGCCATAAAAAATATATCATATTTTTTCCGGAATTCTATAAAAATTTCAATCTAAACTCGTCAAATAAATCCTCAAACTTAGGAAGTATATACGTAAAATTGAAATACATTGAACAGTTGGTTAAATTTAGGCAAAAATGTTTGTTGAGAAGAACTGTCTAAGAATACTGTTGTTCAAAAAAATAGAAGAAAAATCCAACATATATGTGTTTATAAGGCATGAAACAAACCTGCTAGAACTAATGTATGCATAAAGCATTAATTTAAATTTTAAATTTTGGTGAAATGCATTGACCAAGATAAAGTGTTCTTTGGAGTACCGTAAAACGGGGTAACTTTGATAGTTTTTTCGAAGAAAACTTGAATATTTTTGCATGCTGTTTCAAAGGTTTACAATTTATATTTTTAAAACAAGTACTGGTATCCTAGCTATCGATTACAGTCGATAAATTGGCAAAAGATTCATTTTGAATGGATATATAATTTTTCATATAATCGAAAGTTGGTTTTCTGTTTTGGGGTACCGTAAAACGGGGTAACTTTGATAATGCGGGTAACTTTGATAGTGCGTAACCCATCGCATACTAAATGAAATATCATAATTTCTGTTAATCTGTTAAGCAAAACGTATGCAAAACTAAAAAATATTAGTATCACACTTCATGTAAGAGCGGTTTTCATTTAAATCATGAACATTTTATGCTTTTTATACGAATTAAAAAATTTACACAATTTTAGCATTTTCAAAACGCTTACAAACAATCTGTTCTACGATCACTATTTGATGTAGTTTTGAATTGTTGGCAACTTATCTTTGATAGCCTAGTTATCATAGAACTTGATTACGGTCTCAAATCTCTTAGCGAAAAGCATATTCACAAACTGGGACTATTTTTGTAATCTAAGTCAGAAATTTCCATATAACGTTAAATGCCTAGAGGTATGCAATGCCCTACAAATGTTCGTTATTCAGTCAATTTTGTTCGAAACATACTCCATTATCAAAGTTACCCCAAAACAGAAAACCAACTTTCGATTATATGAAAAATTATATATCCATTCAAAATGAATCTTTTGCCAATTTATCGACTGTAATCGATAGCTAGGATACCAGTACTTGTTTTAAAAATATAAATTGTAAACCTTTGAAACAGCATGCAAAAATATTCAAGTTTTCTTCGAAAAAACTATCAAAGTTACCCCGTTTTACGGTAACTTTGATAATGGAGTATGTTTCGAACAAAATTGACTGAATAACGAACATTTGTAGGGCATTGCATACCTCTAGGCATTTAACGTTATATGGAAATTTCTGACTTAGATTACAAAAATAGTCCCAGTTTGTGAATATGCTTTTCGCTAAGAGATTTGAGACCGTAATCAAGTTCTATGATAACTAGGCTATCAAAGATAAGTTGCCAACAATTCAAAACTACATCAAATAGTGATCGTAGAACAGATTGTTTGTAAGCGTTTTGAAAATGCTAAAATTGTGTAAATTTTTTAATTCGTATAAAAAGCATAAAATGTTCATGATTTAAATGAAAACCGCTCTTACATGAAGTGTGATACTAATATTTTTTAGTTTTGCATACGTTTTGCTCAACAGATTAACAGAAATTATGATATTTCATTTAGTATGCGATGGGTTACGCACTATCAAAGTTACCCGCATTATCAAAGTTACCCCGTTTTACGGTATTAGTAAATGCACCAGGCATTCCTAAAGAGACTCTTATAGATACTGTTTAGAATTAGTTATTAGTTCATTTTTTGATAGAAAACAACAGATGATCTCGTCAATGAAATTCTCAGCAAAAAAAAAATTATCTCCGAAAAATAAAAGAGTTTAAACATTTTTACCATAAATTTGTAATATGCCAAAGATTTATGGTGAAAATGTTTTATAGAAAAAATGTCTAGGATTTCATCAGAAAATCGGGTAAGATTCCTTGCAACTTGTGCCCAGGACAATATGACAATGAGAACCGGGATTATCACATTATTCTGCTCATGAATCCATGCAAAGTATTCAGACTAGTATTCCGTCCATGTAGTATTCCGATAGATTGACACCAAATATTCAATATTTTTCTTCTTCGTCCACCTTCTTTTTCCGAAACGGCACGGAAGTTCGAACAAATCTTCGTCGCCAATGTAATAATGTGAGAACACAACCTGTTCAGATAAGTACTGGAAAATTAATGACATTTATGGTACGTTTACTTTCTCAGCCTACTGTGACATTCTTCCTCATCTCAGCTAGAGTGCCTGTAAACAAAAGTGACGTCATGTACCAGTTTTGACAGGTCTCCTGCTCGATTGGAACGCGGATTTGTATGGAAATGACAGTTCGCCGCTGTTCCAATTTTGACATTGACGCCACTCTTATCTAAATCCACTCTGATCTCAGCCTACTACAATGTGCTCTTGATATTTGGTTTACTTTGATTTAGGCAATAATTTCTTTTAGCACTAACATTTTCCATTTCTCGAACTTTGTCACAATTGGTATGATGGCGCTTTCTTCGTAACATTCTGAACGAACAACATCTAACGGGGTTTGCAACCGGACTATTTTTGTTAGATTCTTCATGTCGAAATATGAAAAACCCTTTCGGGTGATGGACCAGTGGTGTAGCCTGGAGGAGCTCTAAAACGGGCAATTTTGTATGTCTATAATATTATTGAGCTACCGTAAAACGGGGTAACTTTGATAATGCGGGTAACTTTGATAGTGCGAGACCCACGACATACTAAACGAAATAACAAACTTTCTGTTAATCATTTAAGCAAAACGAATGCAAAAATAAAAAGTATTAGTATGACATTTCACGTCAAAGCTATTTTCGTTGGAATCAAGTACATATCTTCAAATGTCCATATACAAATATTAAAAATTTATAAGATTTTAGCATTTTTTAAAAGCTCAAAAACAATCTGTTCTACGATCACTATTTGATGAAGCCATAATGGATTCGTCACTTATCCTTGACAGCCTAGTTGTAGTGGAACATGAATTCGGTCTCAAATCTCTTAGCGAATACCATTTTTACAAACTGGGACCATTTTTATAATCGAAGTCAGAAATTTCCATATAGCGTTAAACGCCTAGAGGTATGCAACGCCCTATAAATGTTCCGTAATTCATTCAATTTTGTTCGACTTTCAAAGTTACCCCAAAACAGAAAACTGACTCTCGATTATATGAAAAATTATATTTCCATTCATAATAAATATTTTGGAAATCTATCAAATGCAATCGATAGTTAGGATACCAGTAATTGTTTTAAAAATATAAATTATAATTCTTTGAAACAGCATGTATAAATATTCAAGTTTTCTTCGAAAAAAAAACTATCAAAGTTACCCCGTTTACGGTAATTGAAAATTTGACAAAAATATTGTTTCAGTATTTATTGTGATGGTGGAGAACAGAATTGACATTAATGTATGTTTAAGATGATTTTTTTTCCATTCCATAGGCGCAATCGGGGTGGGTTTCTTCTTGGTATACTATTCTAATAAAACCAAACTTGTTTTGGTGTCCATATTCCATGCTAATTACGACTATCGCATAAAAATACATTATAAACATACATTAAAATCAAAAACTATCACAATAAATACTGAGAAAAATCTTTTTGGCAAATTTTCAATTGACTCTATAATATTATACTCGTACAAAATCGACCGTTTCAAAGCCCTTCGGGGGTCTGGTCCATCACCCAAGGCATTTGTGGTTTTTCATATTTCGACATGTAGAATCTAACAAATATAGTCCGGTTTAAAACCCCGTGTAACACCATCGTGACCTTCCCTTGTAAGAATAAAAAACCTTCCTATCCTACATTTATTTTACCCAGATGCAAGATCGAAACAAATCTGACATCTGACTGAATTTACTGCTTTCTGACCAAAAGTTAGTAACTCAAAGAGTTGCTCGATGCGCATAGCCTGCTCAGAGCAAAGCTGTCCATCCCCTAGTACAGTCACCCCACAGTTATGGATAGCACACAGATATGGATCAGATTTGGATTAAAACGGGAATATCTCATCAAATAGAGTTGCAATTACGCAGAACACATTTTACCTACGTGAACCATAAATCTGTACAGCTTGATCACAATCAATTGTAATATGCTTATTCATATTTTTTCCGTCCGTAGGAAATAAAATGTCAAGCGTATTCCCAGATGCGTTGATTCGTAACTGTGGGGCATTGAAACCAGTGGCGCGGGAAGTGGGTAGGACAGGTAGGACATGTACTACGCACAAAAACACATGGGTAGGACAGTCGAAGGATTGTCCTATCCATGTTTCAACAAAAAGCAAAAGTATAAGATATGCGGAAAGCTCGAAAAATAAATTAAACTATTTATTATTGTTCATTATACATACAAGAAACTTCTTTAAAAATAAGAAACACAAACGGAGGAATTTTCTATTGCATTTCTGAATGTATCAATGAGATTCTCAAAAATATCTATAGCTAACTCTTCAAATGTTCTAGGACAAATTGCCATGAGCGTTCCTGGAAGTAAATTATTGAGAAGTTTCTTAAACTTTCATAGTACCGTAAAACGGGGTAACTTTGATAGTTTTTTCGAAGAAAACTTGAATATTTATGCATGCTCTTTCAAAGAATAATAGTTTGTAATTTTAAAACAAGTACTGGCATCCTAGCTATCGATCACAGTTGATAGATTGCCAAAAGATTTATTTTGAATGGATGTATAATTTTTCATACAATTGAAAGTCGGGTTTCTGATTTTGGGTAACTTTGATAGTGGAGTATAAATCGAACAAAATTGAATGAATTACGAACATTTGTAGGGAATTGCATACCTCTAGGCGTTTAACGTTATATGGAAATTTCTGACTTAGATTACAAAAATGGTCCCAGTTTGTAAAAATGCTTTTCGATAAGAGATTTGAGACCACATTCAAGTTCTATGATAACTAGGCTGTCATTGATAAGTGACCAACTATTCAATACTACTTCAAATAGTGATCGTAGAACAGATTGTTTGTAAGTGTTTCGAAAATGCTAAAATCGAATCAATTTTTCATATTCGTATATAAAGCCTCAAATGCTCTCGATTCAAACGAAAACAGCTCTTACATGAAGTTTTATACTAATGTTCTTTAGTTTTGCATTCGTTTCGCTTAACCGATTAACAGAAATTATGATATTTCGTTTAGTATGTGGTGGGTAACGCACTATCAAAGTTACCCGCATTATCAAAGATACCCCGTTTTACGGTAATCTCTTCAAGAATCATTGGATGAAGTAACGGATTAAAATAAAGGTATCTCAAAAATATTTAGAACAGATTATGACGATATTCTTAAAGTTTTTTTTTTGCAGTATGGTTAAAGTTGTTTCAGTGAAGTGTTTGAAAGAGTATCTAGCGATAAAATATTTTTCAAGTATCTTCAGTTTCTTTTGTAAACTTTTTCTATTAGCGTAGAAAAAGAAATACTACACAATTTAAAATAATTTTGGCTGTTCATCAATTTGTTATCTAGAAAATTAAGTAGGTTGTGAAATCAAGCGGTTTGCTTAGTAAAATTGATTTAAAAAGGATTTAAATATAGAAGACATTCATATATTTTAATAAGAATGATAACACAAGTTGATCCATTAAATGATCCTAAAGACAGAGCTGATAGTAGGTTGCATTTTAGAGACTTGGCCCCAATTTTAATTCTCTTTTTTAATAGAAAGTCTCTTAAGTCCAAGTTTTAACCAAAATGATCTCTAAAGTCTCTTTTTCCTAATTCTGCTTGCATTGAAACCTGATGCAAAGTTCCACAGGCTCCAGAGAAACTTCTAGAAACTATAACGGATCCAACAGGCTTTTCAAGATTCCCTGAGGAAAAGTTTCAGGAATTATTAAAATTTTGTTCAGGGTTTTTTTTTCTAAAGATTTCTCTACCAATTCTCTCTGACAGCTTTTTCAAATGATGAAAATGAAATGATTTACTTTAGGATATCGATCAGAACTCCAAAGTTACTACCTCCAGTAATTTCCTCAGGTATACCTTGATTTTGTTTTCCAACACTAACCTACAATTTTAACTTTAACTGAATTCTCTAGTTGTTACTCTAGAAGATCTCCTAAGATTTCTACAGAATTTTTCCTAAGGAGTTCCTTGAAAATTTATTTCAAAGATTTTGAAAAAAAAAATAGCTGAGGGGTCTTTCAAGCAACCCTGCAAGAATTCCTCTGCCTGTTCATGTAGATTCCTTCGAGAATTCGTCCACGATTCCTCTCAGAAATCCAAAATTCCTTAAGGGGCTTCCTAGTTGGCTTTTCGAAAAAATCTATTTTATTTCTAGGAATTTCGCCAGCATTTTATCCTGCAGTATTTTCAAACATTTTTTAAATTTCCTAAAAATTCCCATGAAATCTTTAAAAATTAATTAGAGTTATCCCAACAGCTAATACAACAACAATTTTTCCAATAATTTCTCTGAGCATTCATACACAAACTTCTATAGAGATTCAGTCAAATAATTTTCTGTTTTGAGCAGAGCCTTCGGAAAACCGTGCGAAATACTATCCCGAGATTTGATTGTTTTTTTTTTTAGATTATCTTATCAAATTATCTAGGAAATCTTCTTAAACTTCCTCAATAGTCCAGACGTTATTTCCGAGATCATTGTTCTTTAAGAGTGACTTGAAAACTTCCACTAGTTTTATATGAGATTACTTCAGGATTTTCTTTAGAAGTGCTTCACGGAATCATTTTTCAGAAAAATTAGTTGGTATTTCCCTAAAGACTTTCAACTCTTACATGAGAAAATCTCAAAGTATTACAGGAGGATTTTTTTTGCCGAAAACATAGAGGAGCAATTGCTGAAAGTATTTTTATATGAATCTCTGGTTGAAATCTAATATAAATTGTCAGAAACTGTTTCATAGGAAATTCTTTTTTTTTGCGGCATTTCTGGAGAAATTATTTACTGAATTTTAGAAGATGCTTTGACCGGATATCTTGCAGTATGTCCCAGGGAAATCAATGGATTAATCACTGGATAAAATCTTAGAGGAGTACAAACTTTCTTGAAAAATTTCACAATGATTTTTTTGAGGAATTCTGATGATTCCTGGAACAATCTTTGGAGAAATTACATTTCTGTGGTTATCCTTGAGTAAATCCAGGATGAATTCTTTAGGCAAAATAATTGGAGAAATTCCCTGAGACTATTTTTCACATTTCATAAGAAATTTCCGGAGTGATATCTGAACATTTTATCTGAATAAATTTCAGATGAAATTTCTAGAGATATAGTATCAAGTAATCAAGTAATTCCGAAAAGGCCATAGATCTTTAAATGTTTGTTCTGGTGCTTTTTTGGCAATTACATACTATAAAAATTGTATGATAGTTTTCTAAGAATTATGTGATTTCTTCTGTTGAGTGGAAAAGTCACCTGAAAATTCCGCTAGAATGCATGGAAAAAGTAGAATTTTTTCAACTCAAAACCGTCGAAAATGTCACTTACACCCCTTTGCGTTTGAGCCCCTCAAATATAGTAACTTTAAATTTTCAGTCTAGGATTCCATAGGGTTCAAATTTTCCTTAGCTTTAATTTTTATTTGCCAACGTTTGTCCTACCCATGGTTACGAACATGGACGCGCCTCTGATTGAAACCCTCACCACAGTTATGAATCAAAGACAAGACGATTCCGAAACAAACGCCGAAACGTATGCTTTCACTAGCGCACCATTCGTTTATCTCGCAGATAAATTGCTGTTATAGTGTTTTGATCCATAACTTGAGTCGATTTGATCCATAATATGAGTCGATTTGATCCATAATACGGATCCTTCTCTCCCACTGATCCACATCTGTGGGGTGGGCATCGTTGCAATTTCTATCGAAATCGTCACTTTTACTTAAATAACCGGGTATTTTGAGGTGTATTCTCAAAAACAACTATATTCCGCAGTGTCATGGAGGTAATTTTGTTTTGTACGTGAAGCTGTGTTTTTTAATCGTATTTTATTCTGAAAAATGATCCATAACTGTGGGGTGACTGTATAGCTTTTAAAATTCAGCGAAATTTATAAACCATGATAGAATGACCACAATTTTTGACAGCATTTTTAGTTTTTACTTATTTGTCACAATACCGTAAATTCGAGTCAAATTGGTCACCGTTGTGTACAACTAGAGAACCAATATCTATAAAACATGTTTTTAATAAACGACGTTTGTCCTGACAATAGGATCCTAAAATCTTGTTTTTATTCATAAACACGAAAAAGCATGTTCTTGCAACTAGGTACTTTAGCAATTTTCTCGCACAAATAATGGCGTTATCATATTTAAACTTTAGCTTTAAAAATTAGTTCAAATATGAACCTTTACACTTTAGATCATATTTCGGGTTATTCCTATCTGACATTTCGAAAGGGATACGGAAAACAAAATATACTCAAAATTTTAGTTTAAGCCAAATAGTGTGACAAAATCTCAAAATGTTTAAAAAAATGTTTTTGGACTTGAACCAACGAAAAACATTTAAAAATTGAGTAAACATGCGATTCTGGCTTGAATTTGAGTGTTTGGCACTAAAATTAGGACAGGGCCTTAGCATCCTATTGCCAAATTGTGTGTTGTGATGTTCTTGGTGTGAAAAAAATATTGTTTCTATAAAAATAATGTTCGATGTGAAAATGAGAGACATTCTGAAACATTATGTCCAAAACAAGGATTAAAACATAATGATAGCCTGGAAGTTAATTCATTATTAATATTCGTACCGATTTGCTCATTTTGTTGAAATGATCTAATTCCTGATAGATATTTAGACATTCCTTTCGGAATTGCCACATTTAGAAGTTATACAAATGAAATTTAATTATTCTTGATTTTTATAAATGTTGAATTGGTAAGAATTGAGAAAACATTCAAATTTAGACAACCCAAATTTAATATAACGACATGCGTCGACACATGATCAATTTCACCCCAAAATGGGATCTACCAATTTTTATTTTGGATATATTTTTTAGTATTGAAACATATTTTGATAGGGAATTTCGATATATGAGTCAGTGAGGTTCACCGTCGTACTTGTTTTGGGGCATTACAATCAAATCTGTGTAACTGAACTGTTCGAAAAATATGAATTTTGACTAACCTAAGTTTACTAAAGAAGTTGATAGAATTGATAATATTAATATGGAACAGCTCTTCCGGGGAGGCTCACAAGACGATTAGAGCGACGTTGGATGTTGCAAATTGTGTGAAGATATCAAGCAAATACTCCAGACCGTTCGGAACCCACCAGGGACCACGACAGGTCGAAGCTATAGGGTGTTCGGCCAATATTGCTCTAAAATTTGTTCTGCAGAAAGCGAAGTTCATTAACCAAAGAATGCATTCCAACACGTCCAATCAATTTGTTTGCTTCGCGAATGATACTGACATCGGCGACTGAACTTTTGAAAAGGTCTTAACTGGTGTTGAAGACAAAGTTCATGCTAGTAGAAGGAGCCAGGCTTACTATTGGCGGGAAACGTGCCTCCAGAACCTGACACCTTTTACCATGAGGTTTGGATTTATATATTGACAATTTGAATAATATCTCGTAAAGGGGAAATGTGCATGAGCAGGCATAGATAGTTGGAATCTATAGCTTATTCCACTCAGCAAACATCTCAAATGCTAATATTTCAACAAGTCAAACACAGTTAAACTTGTTGAATGGGATATCCTTTGTTAAATTTCCCAGCATGCTTCCGGAATAAATCAAGCACATCAACCAAAACAAAGGGAAAGAAGAAGCAAACATAACCAACTAAACGAGTGGAAAAGTACTCGCTCGGGAAAACTTTGCCAATTCAAATTATGATGAAAGAACCGGCTACCGGAAAGAGTTAGAAAAAATCCCTGCCTGGTTTTTAATTTAATTTTATCAAAATCTTTCCACGCTCTTTCACATTGTTTTTTCCCATACTCATGTTCCATAAACACTGACCGTTTTCGCAATAGGTTCACCTCCACTTTTCACGTTACTTTCCCTTTCTTGCAGCCCGAATGGATGAAAACAAAGGAATACTGGGACAAGGACTTCGAGAGCCGTTACGAGAAGCTGCAGAAGGATCCGAACCGACCCCCGTTGAAGGTGATTATTTATGCAAATTAATCTCTGCCGTCTCGGTTGGAGTTCACCGCCCACGTTTCGCTCTATGTCTACGCAAACTAAAAAAAATGTGGTGGAGCACTCTGTTGGCTTTCAACTCGAACAATGTGATACTTTCTCATCGGCTATTGTTCAACCGAGATTTAATTATTGTTCTTCTGTCCACTCCGTTAGGGAACTAACTTTCTACGTTGCTTATCTTTTTTTGTTTTGCTCCGTCAGATTGTGGTAGTTCCGCACTCCCATAATGACCCCGGGTGGTTGAAGACCTTCGTCAACTACTTCCAGTCGGATTCGAGGCAGATTCTGAACTTGGCCGTCACTAAGATGCCCGAGTACAACAACATGTCGTTTATATGGAGTGAGATCAGCTTTCTGCAGTTATGGTGGGATCAAGCACATCCCACCAAGCAGAGGGTGAGTTGAACAGATAGGTTTGTTGAACGGAAAGGTTCATTGAAATGTTCATTTCAGATATTGAAAAAGTTGGTGAAATCAGGTCGTTTGGAGATCACTACTGGAGGCTGGGTCATGACGGATGAAGCGAATGCTCATCTTTATGCGATGGTTGATCAGCTTATTGAAGGTAATTGAAGACTGCAGTAATCGACGAACTCAAATAGTAATCCTTAACGACTTTACAGGTCATCAATGGGTCAAAACCAATCTGAACGTAACTCCGAAGAGCGGATGGAGTATAGATCCTTTTGGACATGGTAGTACCGTCCCATACTTGTTAGCAGCAAGTGGTTTTGAAGGAACCATCATCCAACGGATACACTACGCGTGGAAGCAATGGTTCGCCCGTCATCGATACGGAGATTTCCTGTGGAGTCCCTACTGGCGAACACCTTCTAGTGGTCTGGATCGAAAGCACACTCTCCTGACTCATAACATGCCCTTCGACATCTACTCAATCAAACATTCCTGCGGGCCACATCCATTCATCTGCCTTAATTTCGACTTCCGCAAGATTCCTGGCGAGTATACTGAATACTCGATCAAAGCTCAGTTCATCACACCGGAAAACATCGAATCCAAAGCTGACCTTCTCATGGAGCAATACTCGCGTACTGCTTCCCTGTTCCCTCACAATGTGGCACTGATTCCCGTTGGAGACGATTTCCGTTACAACAAGGATAAAGAAATGGAGCAACAGTACACCAACTACAAGAAGCTGATCGACTATATCAACGAGAACCGCAACAAGTACAAGGCGGAAATCAGCTTTGGTACTCCGAAGGACTACTTCAATGCCATCAAGGAACGCTACGATAAATTCCCGACTTTGAAAGGAGACTTTTTCGTCTACGCAGACATCTTCAACGAAGGGCGTCCAGCATACTGGTCTGGATATTTCACCACCCGACCGTATTACAAGATTCTCAGTCGAGAACTCGAACACAACCTTCGTAGCTTGGAAATTCTGTTCACCTTGGCTTTCAACCGAGCCAGGCAAGCTGGTAATTCCAATGCCTTCAAGATCTACGAAAAGAACTACGAGAAGATGATCCTTGCTAGGCGGAACCTAGGCCTTTTCCAACATCACGATGCCATCACCGGAACGTCCAAAGCCAATGTGATGCGAGACTACGCTCTGAGGCTGTTTGAAAGCATCCAAGACTCCGTCAAGCTTCAAGAGAAAACCATAGAACTGCTCGTCCAGAAGAAAGGCACCGAGCACAACTTTCTGATCGGAGAGCTGGAGCGGGATAACTTCAGCAAACTCCCTCGGAAGACTCCTCTGATCGTCACGGAAGCACGGAGTACGGACTTCGTGGTCTACAACGCCCTCGCGCAAGAACGGATAGAAGTCGTTCTGATCAGAACACTGACCCCGCGCGTTAAAATTCTCGATCCGAAAGGTAACCCAATGAACATACAAATCAACCCGGTGTGGAACATCACGGAAACTTCATCTTACGCATCCCGGAAGATCATTCCCTCGGACAAGGAGTACGAAATCATGTTTGTGGCGAAGCTGGCACCTCTTTCGCTAACGACCTTTACGGCCACCTATGACGACGAGTTCAAACCGAAGATGGCAACGCTGTACTGCAACGAGTGCCAAGATGAGAAAAATGAGATATTCGAGATCCGGAACAAACAACCGGGCGACATTCAGCTGGAAAACTTCAAAATGAGGCTGTTGTTTGATGAGCAGAGCGGTTTCTTGAAGTCCGTGACTAAGAAAAACATGGGTAAGCAAATTCAGTGCGCGATCAAGTTTGCCGCGTACAAGAGTGCGCAGTTCCACTCTGGTGCGTATCTGTTCAAGACGGATCCGGAGCAAAGGAATTCAGAGAAAGAGATACTAGAGCAGTATAATGACATGACAATTCTGATAACTTCCGGCCCACTGGCAAGTGACGTTACAGCAATCTACGGACCATTCCTGGCTCACACCGTGCGGATATTCAACTCCAACACGGTGCTGGATAACGGAATCTTCATCGAGAATGACATCGACTTTGAGATGCCTCCAAAGAACAGGGAAACAGAACTGTTTATGCGTTTTGTGACAGACATTGAGAATGGGGCTAGCGAAAACCCTGAATTCTTCTCAGATCTTAATGGATTCCAGTATCAGAAGCGAGTGAAGGTCCCATCGATCGGTATCGAGGGCAACTACTTCCCTATCACCAGCGGGGCATTCATTCAAGATGATAAGATGAGGCTAACTTTGCTCACGACCCACGCTCAAGGCGCTGCCAGCTTGGAACCCGGACAGCTGGAAGTAATGCTCGATAGGCGAACTCTGTACGACGACTATCGTGGTATGGGAGAAGGCGTTGTGGACAGTCGCCTGACCCGACATCGATTCTGGGTTGTTCTAGAGAATATTGAATCCCATTCGCCACCGTTAGCTGAGAACCCTCCGGGGCCAGCTGACGAACCAAAACCCGCCGAATTTCAACTGCCTAGTATATTTGCCAATCAGCTCACCAACGGGCTCAACTATCCGGCCAATCTGTTCATCGTGGAAAAGTACGACGAAAGTAACCAGATAGAGCTGAACCGGGCGGTCCAACTGCTGGCCGCTCCGTTCCCCTGTGATCTCCACATTCTGAATCTCCGAACCCTAACCGAGGGTAACCTGCCCCTGTTTCCGTCGAGCGGAGCTCTGCTGGTTCTACACCGGCAAGGCTACGACTGCCGGATAGGTGGCGAAGAAGTAGTAAATTATTTTTGTAACAATAGTAGTAGTAGCGTAAGTCTTAGTAGTAATAGTAACAATTACAAAAATGTAGATAAGTACAATAGCCGGCTGCAGCTCTTTGGTGGGGTGCAGATCGAACAAATTACCGGCACGTCGTTAACGGGTTTGCACCCGGGGGCACCGGTGCGTTCCGTGGGGGACATTTTCCTTGAACCGATGGAACTGCGGACGTTCAACCTGACGTTCGTCAAGTGAGAAGGGGAGAGCGGTGGCGGTGGCGAAGAGACATCAAGCGAAAGGCTTCCACTGGGTTCCTGGTTTTGGATTGGTTTTAGAAAGTTGTTACAAAGGTGGTCCTTGGATAGTTGGCTGGGAATCAGTTCGGGCTAAAGATTGGATGTCGGTTTTCTGTGGTCACTTTATGGTGCTTGATTTTAAAATACGATTGTAAGATTATCTTTCTTTCATGCCGATACCAGATCCGAGTAGCTGCATTCTTTTAACGTGAAGGGTCGGCTTGACATAATTTATCCAGGCATTTGCCCAGAAGATTATTTTTTATGGTGCTATGACCTGCGCCACAATGTTACGACAACAAACTCGATTGCCTCTAGTTTCTTGATCGTCCCAAACTTCCAAGGTCCTGCTCTACTTGGTCATGCCACCTAAGTCGGAGCGCCCTTCCCCGGCCGGATTCGAGGTGAACTCCATTTTTGGAGGATTTATCACAATTACCCAGCCCATCGTACTCTTTCAGCATTGAAGACTTTCTAGATATATCAAGTTCACCGTAGAGTTGCGCAAGCTATTGGTTCATACGTTTGCTGGCATGAATTTCACTCAAAAGGCTTCGGTGTGATGCAAACGCAATAAATTTTTACTCAGACGTTGTTGCAAGGGTTTGAACGGCTTGCTCATTGGTTGATTCAAACACAGAGTGTAATAAGAAAAACTCAGCAATCACAGAAAAAGAAAACCGTCTTCGTGAGTCTCGTCTCAGTTCTTAAGCGTTTCCTACGCATCGAGATAGGCGATTATTATTCTTGTCAGTAGCAAACCAGCCCTTAAGCCAGATTTGTTGCTGAAAAGGAACCGCTAAAGACGTTAATCGCCGACTTCTTGCCGAAATTTCCTATAGTGAGTTCCGTTTGAACTGACATTTCTTTTCAACTGCGTACTGCGATCAGAAAAAGGGCTTTCTTGATCGATTTGTTACAGGCATTTCCCATAGATATTTAAGCAAATCAGGCTTTAGCCTGTTTTACTGCTATCTGTAACGTTTTTCCGATGGTTCATTTGATGTGGAAATTAGTTTAACGGGTTCAATCGCCCTCGTACCTATCCCTTGGGTTCAATATATGCAAAGAAGTATTAGTGACATGACATGATAGACAGTCATAATCAACGAGGGACGATGTATACATCCTATAGGAATACGAATTGCAGAGATTGTGACGGGAATAAGTGCGGTGATCCTTCATTAAATCCGAAATGCGAAAACTGCAGATATAGTGCGCTTATCGGACTTGTAGTTCAGAACCATTGCATTTGAATTTTTTGCTCTTATTCATTTTACTGTTACTGTGCATAAACTAAAGATGCTACAAATAACAGATATCTAAGTCCAAATTGAAAACTGGCAAGAATGTTAACCACAAACGATGATTTAACGGCCTTTCAAACTGGCAACACGTGTAGCGTCGCTGATATCATGGTGAAAATGAAACATTTCAGGATGTTCTTAATCACTACCAATTAACACAACATGCTGATCCACGTTGATATGTGGGTCAAGTGATATCACCATAGTTGGGTTTGAATGCTTATACAACTTTTGAGAAGGTTTTTGTTCCAACATCGATAACTTTTCCTGTGCTTGAACTTAGATACTAAGACAGCAAATGTCAAAAATATGAGTCACTTGTGGAAATGTCTTCTAAGTCATCGCCATTTGTCTCTCATTGCTTCTACAGAAATTGAATTCGATCATCAAGACCAAGCTATCAAAACCAGATACGGAATCAAACATAAGAAAATACAAACGACATCACTCTCTTCCAAGTCTATCCGATATGTGAATCTCACAAATATTGATCTGAACTAGGGCAACAATTTTTCGAATATGGTTTTAAGTTATTTTATTGAAAACAAAAACAGCAGCTGAATCATTTCACACGACATAGACGAATCTAAGCAGAACCCCTCAATGTAATCATTCCACTTTTTAAGAGAAGAAAAAACAAGAAATCTGGTCCAGTATATATTGTTAGATTTATTATTACTGAACAATGCAAAAAATCCCCACAATTTAATTTTATGTTCGAAACAAAAAGTGCATGTACCATTCAAGTTGGAAAGAAACCTCTTTGCTCTGTATTGTACATACCAAAATCTAGCCCGTAGAATCTCCTTATCTACATACTTTTGTGATTATAGTGTTAGTGATACGTTTCTTCCCTGATTCTTCGATTTCTGTTGAAAACTTCCATTCATTTCCATCCTGGGTCCAATTTAAATACCTCTATCCTTCACAAACGATTTGTTCTTTCAATCACAGCTATGATATTTAAAGTTTTAACCACCGTCCAGCAGGATTAGTTGTTGTCACATAAAATTCCCTACTTTTATTAGTTACTATTTATTAATTAAATCTAGGATACCCCTAAAATAGTGAGCGTGCGGACGAGCAGCTAATCCCAAATGAGCCCCTGATATAAACTTGTTTGATATTATCCTACATAATAACAACTACGATCAAAAGCGATTTTACAAAGAAAAAAAAAGCAAAGCACCTACAAGGTAATGCAAAAGAGCAAAACAAAAAAAACTAGCAAAAGATAGTAAGTAAGCAAATCATCGCGTATGTTTAGAAAAAGGATTAGTTGTTTTATAAAAGGAAATGAACCTACTGCAGCTAGAAATTAAATTTTAAAGGAAATAACGGATCAACCGAGCAGGAATGAACAACCATATTCTTAAACTAGAAGAGAAAGAATTTAACTATTTTATTGTTTATTGTCCCGTCGTTGAATCTCCGTTTATTTTACATTGATGTCTAAAGCGTCTGTCAGAAAATGTGTGACCAGTTGTAGTAAAATTTGTTTTTAACAGTAAATTAACCATTTGTGCAGCTCGGAAGTTTACAGTTGATTTCATTGCAAAAAGTAATCATTACATTTTTTGTTGCAAAATATGTATTGATAGAACAAAGTTGAACAACTCGAGAAGATACTTGTGCTTGCAAGGCATTATATGTTATATCGAATGCAGTTCAATATTCCCGACCGGTTTGATTTTAGTTTTTTATATGCTTATAAAATATGGAACAAAACCAAATGTCTGACCTACAAAATGTAAGTGAAATAAATAATTAAATATTTTAAAAAGTGTTTTACTTCTAGTTTCTGAAAAACAAAAAAAATGAAAATTGTGAAATCACTCTTCCGTTGACCCTATTTTTTTGATACCTATTTTTTAATTTCTCCATTTGTAGGAGGAGACCCCCCTACCGGACACTTAAGTCACTAAATTAATAATTCAAAAAATATTGGTTTTATGTGGTTTGTTACCCATTTATGATAAATATTATCATTTTTGTAGTGTACAAAAAATATACAAATATGAATTTTGACATTCCATTTTGATGATGTACACTCAAAATAATCCAAACGTCATTGCTACGTGAAAAATCATGTAGCTACGTGAAAATTCATGTAACTATTCCGATAATCTATATAAATAAAAATGGAATGGTGTTTGTATGTCACGAAATGGCTCACGAACGGGGCAACGGATTTGGATGATTCTTTTTCCATTTTGTTCGTCAAGGGTTCCGACGTGTTTGTGTGTATAAAAACCTCAATATATTCACCGGTAAAGTCGGAAAAACGAGAATGGACGGAACTGTCATTTTGTATGGGACGATCCATAGCGTTTATCAACAGCCTACTTGATGGCAAGACGAAGTTTGCCGGGATAACTAGTAATCAATCCACGTAAGTGCTTTTAATGGCTGCTTGGGCACGTCAGGAGTTAATCATCAATATTAACCTCTTTTTCCCGAGCAGCCTAGATAGCCGCGTAGTGTCGGTAGCGGTTGTTTCAACTGGCTTAGAATTAACACTACGGACTGCCTGTTCCGGTGGTAAAAGTCCACCTCACAGGTGACCCCTAATTTATGGTGTGATGCGTACCGTGCCTAAGAATGAATGGTTAGGGGGGTCTAAATAAAACCTAACCGCAAACGGAGCCTGTGGGGTACCAGGGCGCCCTCTACAGTATTATGCCCTTCCTGTGCTACCCGGAGCAATGGTGCAGGTGACCTTGTGTTTCTCCGAGATAATCGGCTGCCCTTCTTCAGTCTCTATCTTGAGGCTTAATAAGGGTGGGATTATGAATATGTTGACATTTAATTTAAATTATCACCTATATGGCTTCGCATTATGCGTTTTACACAGTGTATTCTGTGCTCTTTCGCCTTTGGCGACTTTAAATAGATACCGATCTGGTTTTTTCGTTGCTGGTCTTTTTCGTGCTGAGATTGCAAAAAGCTTAATCCTGCCTAGTTTGGGTAGTGGCTACGGTTAGGTTAGCTCAGATCAATCTTCAGCATAAAAGAACAGCAACGATCAATCTTTGCAGACTCATGCAAAATGGTGCAGCCCAAGTGGCGCTAGTTCAAGAACCCTACTTTCGTAGAGGGAACTTCTATCTAATTAACCTTGTGGATCCAGTTTTTGCTACTTTTAACAAGCTTGAAATGGCAAACTCGCGCTCCATGCCCCGCGCATGCGTGCTCGTAAATAAAGCAATCGTTGCTACACTCATTTCTGAGTTGACGACCAGAGATGTATGTGCTGTCACAATTGATGTTTCTGTTGGTGACCTCAACAGGAAATACGTCTATTGTTCGGTATATTTACCACATGATGAACCATCCCCAACGGATGACTTCAAACGAGTTGTCGTACACTGCGTAACAAAAGGCCTTCCGCTGATTGTGGGCAGTGATGCCAATGCTCATCACATCATCTGGGGCAGCTCAGACATCAATTTGAGAGGCTCCAGTCTGATGGAATACTTAAATAGTACAGACCTTGGATTACTTATCATAGGCAATCGCCCAACCTTCATGGTTTCTAATAGAGAAGAAGTGTTAGACATAACGCTCTGCTCGAATAGAATCAGTCACGAGTTGACGAATTGGCATGTATCAGATGAGGAATCATTATCTGATCATCGCTACATCTTCTTTGAACATTCAAATGTAACTGCGCAGACTTTGCGTTTTAGGAATCCCCGGTCAACAAACTGGGAACTCTACATTGAATTGGTTGCGACCAAATTTCATGGATATTCTCCGTCCATTGAAAATCCAAGTGATCTGGATGATGCCGTTGATACTACAACATCCTACATTATGGAAGCTTTTGAAGAAGCATGTCCTCTGCGGTCTGTAAAGACTACAAGAGGGACCCCATGGTGGAATTCCGATCTGACTAGACTCAGGAAACAATGTAGAAGGAGTTGGAACAGACGCCGTTCAGCTGGATCAGAGTCGTTCAAGTCAGCTCGCAAGGCTTACAAGAAGGCTCTTCGTTCTGCTGAACGATCCGGCTGGAAAAACCTTTGTACAAATGTTTCCAGTTTGAGTGAAGTCAGTCGGTTGAACAAAATTCTTGCAAAATCTAAGGATTTTTAAGTGAACGAAATTCGCTTACCTAATGGTGACTTTACTTCTTCCGATGAAGAAGTTTTAGAATGTTTATTCAATACACACTTCCCCGGATGTGTGAACATAGCATCTACGGATGAACCAAATGTCTTTTCATGTAGTTACGAGTCTCTGGCCTCGGCTCGCAGTATCGTAACTACTGAATCGATTCAATGGGCACTTAATAGTTTTGCTCCTTTCAAATCTCCAGGAGCAGATGGGATTTATCCTGTTCTGCTCCAAAAGGGATTTGAGTCTTGAGGATTCTTTCATTAACAAGATTTCATGTCAATGAAGTAATTGAACGCCCTCTGTTAATAAATTTATTTCAAATTCTTTTTTCAGAGTTATCATCGAAGATATCCATTTTTACATTTACACGGACGGACATGACGAGAATGCCAGATTGTAATAAAAGAACATGAAATCTACCAGGAACTTGCAGCCGGAGAAAGAGAATCAGCATCAACGGGAAGATGTGACAAGACCCGGAAAAGATCTTTGAGACCCTTGGAGAATTATCCAAATCAGCAACTATGAGTGCGCCGTTACTTTTGCAACTTAGTGTTTGTTTATTAATACATAAGTGAAAATTATTCTGAATAAAATATTTAATATTGTGCTTTCACATATAGGTGTTATTAGTTTGTTTTCTGATATACTGCTTCGCGACTAAAAATGGGTGAACCAACGTGCGAAGTTCGATTTTTGACCAACTTCGCCGCGTCGCAGCTCGATTCTCAATAGTGCGCATAATGCACATGGCGGAGGGCATAGATGCGCTCTATAGCGAAGCGACTCGCGACGCGGCGAAGTTGGTCAAAAATCGAACTTCGCACGTTGGTTTACCCATTTTTAGTCGCGAAGCTGTATATACCCAAGTAACCACAAGCATTATAACATTGCACGTATTCTACTGCATATCAACAACATTGATGCAACATTGCTTTTATTCAACAAATTTCAAGAGCTGTCAAGCAATAAAGCATTAACCCTACATTACAAATGTATCAATGCACTAACATCACTTTATAAATTGTACTGGTGCATTAATATCACTTTATAAGTTGCTTCATTGCTTCATCGTCCTTCTTGCATTACTTTAACTGTAAAAGTGCCCTTTTCCACTTTTAAACTACTTTAATGGTAGGCTTACGGCAATGCAGCTGCATTATATATGCAATGATATAATGCTCCATGGTTACTTGGGTAATAAATCAAATAATATATTTTATTGTTCCCGATAAAATTAATAAAAAATAGGGGTAAATTTACCCATTTTCATGTTTTTATAGATTCTTAAAATGGGTAAATTTTACTCCTTGTTTTGACGTACAAGCGGCTTACCCATTAAAGAGTACAGGCCATTTACTCTTTTTATGAGTTAAACTAGTTTCTCTCAAAGAGGATACTTTTTTACCCTTTATAGGGTACTTTAGTCTTACAGTGTATGTCTGGAAACGGCGATCGATTAACTGCCTTTGATGCTATTATTTATTACGTTATAGAGATCCCCAAGCAAACTGCCACGAACACCAACGTACAATCAATCTTAAACAAGTCGATTTCCACAGAATGAAAACGTATCGATGTTTGTTCGACGTTATTGAGCTTTCGGTCAACAGCAGGTCAACAAGGAAGTGGTTGTTTTGCTGCAATTCTGTTTATATTTGGATTCTCACAGCAAACAAAAGCAATGTTGTGACAGTTCTCACAGCAAACAAAGAAAATTTTGTCAACATTGCACTACTACGCAGGCAACTGGATTGGTCTATGATACTTATACGCTTAATGTATCATTGTACTTTGAGTTTCTGGAGAGAAAAAACTTACGAACTGTAGCACTAGCTACCAAAATAGCTTTTTTAGCGGCCTGTCTGTTATAGGGGGAGATCCCCCAGTACCGGACACTTAAGCCGCTTAATTAATTATTCAAAAACTATTCATTTTATACAGTCTTGGTGCCCATATATGACAAATATTACCATTTTTGTAGCGTACAAAAATTAACTAGAAAATATAAATATGAATTTTGACATTGCATTTTGATGTGTTTTAGTACCAAATTTACTTATCATAAAAGGTGGCTCCCAATACCGGACACGATCTGGAAATGCCTCGACATTTGTAAATTTGTATATCATTGAACCACAGATAACAGATGTTTAATAAGCGGTTTCTTCACCACCGCTTAGACCTTAAACCTGGTTTAATCGTATGGGTAAACGTGGTTTACGGCTTAAGCGAAGGTGAAGAAATCGGCCCTAAGTCCGATTGTAAAACTGTGTAAGCCAAAATAAGGTGACTTTAAGTGGCAACACAAGTAGCAATATCATGGTGGCGCTGTAATCGCTAAGTTCCTATTGTGATGTATGTGGTGAGTATAAAACATTTCAATATACTTATATTCACCACTGATTGCAGCAATAAGTTGTGTGGCGGCGCTAGTGTTTTCAACGTGTTTTAGTTTGAATATTTACACAAGTTTTTAGAAGATTTTTGTTCTAACATAAACATCTGTTATCTGTGATTAAACGTACCTATTAACTCCATGAAAAGTTTTCCATTGCCAATTCAATGCATTTGCAACATTCACAAGAGTAATTTGAGTTTTACTTATTCTGCAAGTTGGTCATAAAAAAAACTCTTTCATAAACGATGAAAAACATCACATTTTACGTGTTTATCTGAATTTTCATTCTTCTGATTTTGACTGCATCTTTGATACCGTGATCGATGAAATCCATGAAAAATAAATGTATTTTGAGACACTGGTGCGAAAATTAAAAAGATATCTTGTGAACAATCAAGCTGTCCGAAACTGGGGGATAGGACCCAAGAAACATTTTTTGCTTTGAGAAAAGTTTCTCAGAGCTGTTTTATTAAGCTGTTAGTTGCTTAATTATTGACTTAGTTAAAATTAAACTATTATTCAAGCCTTCGCCCAGAAATGGAGAATCTATTCAACAACAACCATTTTACTAAGGTGATTATAAAACGAAGCCAAACTTTGGATTTTCAAGAGCACAAGACTGGAGAATCTGACAACAGTTCGCGTTGATAATCAATCAAATTGCTTGCTTGCTGATGGTGACCAATGGGATAAATTTTCAACGCGGAACGCTGTTTGATTATCAAGACTTGTGCTCTTGAAAATTGGCTTCGTTCTATAATCACCGTGCGTAATCTACACTGTAAACTCGTCATTACCCTTTAAAGAATAAAAAATGCCCATTTTTTGCTGATATATGCAGCTGTCAAAATAATGGGTACTTCAAAAATTTCAAAAAAAAGTAATATTTGCCCATTCTCAAGTTTCATGGGTTTACCCTTTAATGGGTGAAAATTGTATTAGGTAAGATCAGTCACAATCGAAACTTTTCGAAGAAGGTTGTTGTGTGATCTTGATAGCACCAATAATGATTGAAACATTGAAAACAAGTAAGTATAATATATTTTAGTTGTTTTGAAATTGTACCCGAGGGTAACATTGTCATATATTTGTAGGCTTATTAATCAAAAAACCGGGTGCCTGGTTCCCTATCAGCTCGAAAAGTGAAGTTCCAGTATTCTAGGATCCGGACAATGTCGTGAACAATCCCGTTGAGTTTAACCTGTTTTAAGTGTGCTTTATTTATGATTTTTCTATTCAATAAATCTGTTTTACATGTACAGCTACACATCTATTATTTTGATACTTTGAAATCCAATTTTTCATTAAAAAATGCTTTGAAAATCGCCAAGAAATTAAAAAAAAAGGAGTAAATTTTACCCTTTTCCAATTTGGATTCAATTCGGAAAGTGGGTAAAATTCACTCGTTGATTTGACGTACAAGCCGCTTACTCTTTAATGAGTAAAGGCCCTTTACTCTTTTTATGAGTTAAATTAGTTTCTTTCAAAAAGGGTACTTTTTTACTCTTTAAAGGGTACTTTGATCTTACAGTGTAGTACATGTTTATTCAATGACCTTACCTCGGCTCTGAGTAGAAATGTTTTCGGGTGTTCAATCATCAAATGGTATTATCATTATTTGCAATGATGACATTCAAAGTGTTATGCGTAACGCTCTCTGCGTTACGAGTACAAAGTACGACTGTCATCTCCGCTCGGATCGGGTTTCGTATGTGTGTTTTCGTTCCGTTTCAAGTTCAACTTGTGCAACAGTGAGCAGAGCAGCGGTGCGTGATAGAAAAGGTTCAAATTCATTGAATCTAATTGAATTCAATCATCCTTTGTACGTGCAAAATGTTCGCGAGATATTCATCCAACATTGTCCGATCCACCCAGGTAAGAGAGAATCCCATTTAGGAAGTGGCTTTCGAACCTTCAGCCATTACGAAACCAGTTCGGCCTGATCATGACGTCGCACTTGTAAGAGACCATCAGCCAAAAATGCCAATTGGAAATCCGTATCAGGAAGAACGGCTCGCTAAAGTGCGACTACTGATAACGGTGGCTTGTAGCAGCTGCTAGGAGTAAACTGGAATAAGAAGAAGCCGCGCTTAGTTTAGTGGAGGCATCTTTGTGTTCAGTGATTTATTACATAAGACAATTGGTCCTTTGCAGCTTCGCCGGTTCCAAAGTACACTGGTCCTGGCCGAGCACAACAACGAAACCTTGAACCCGATCACGTCCAATGCTGTGACCGCTGCCAAGAAGTTGGGCGGCGATGTGACGGTCCTGGTCGCCGGTACCAAGGTCGGTCCGATTGCCGAGGCCGCGGCCAAACTGGACGGTGTTTCCAAGGTGCTGGTCGCCGAGGGTGATGCCTTTAATGGGCTGGTTGCCGAAGCCGTGACCCCACTGGTGTTGGCCACCCAGAACCAGTACAAGTTCACGCACATTCTGGCGGGAGCTTCGGCCTTCGGTAAGGCTGTGCTGCCGCGTGTCGCCGCCAAGCTGGACGTATCTCCGGTGTCCGAGATTATCGACGTCAAGTCCGCGGATACTTTCGTCAGGACGATCTATGCCGGTGAGTAGGAGATGAAGGAATATCCGGATAGGGTTTGGGATGGAATGTTTCGTCATAATTTCAATCGGTCTTATCTCATTTATTATTACAACAGTGTTTATGACAAAGACTATTTTTAGTAGAGCTTTTTCTAAAAATATATAGAATATGCTGACATGACATTCGAGCAGAGCTGCCAGATGGTTTGATAGAAAATCTGTATCCACGAGGTTAAAAAATCTGTGTCCCATACAAAAAAAACTGTGTCCATACAAAAATTGTTGAAAGAAAATCTGTGTTCCATACAAATTGAATCTGTGTCAGAATAAAAATATCTGTGTAATACAGAGAAATCTGTACATCTGGCAGCCCTGCATTCGAGTCAGCTGTAAAAATGGTTTTCCAAAACAGTTAGCAACATATTTTAGCTACCAGGAAGTAGGGCGGCTTTTTGTATTTTCGGCCGGTTTGTTCTCTGGGTGGTTTATGTGTGGTTTTCTGACAGCTGTTGGGCACAAAATTTGCTTTCAATTGTCAGAAGATTTGGCCGACATTTTTTTTTGTGCTACTTACTTTAAGAGGACAGGATCGGTCATTGATTTCAGAATTTTCAAAAGCAGGTTTTCGTTAAAAATCAAGAAAATTCACAGGAACATCGGTTCTCCTACCGATAATTTTTAGTTTTGAACAGAAAAACTGCTTTTGAAGAATCGATGATGACGATGACGGAGCGTTGAACGTTAAGTCATTCTTATTTATTTTGTACATTCAGATTAGACAGTGAAGCAGAACCTAGTTTTTAGTTTTTTTTTAGTTTATTTAGTATGTTTAAACAGCAAAGCAGAACTTATGATTACCAGGTTGGTAAAGGTAAGTACAGTTCGCAGTTCCAGTTGGGTGTCGTTCATGAACTGATGGAACATGGTTGAGAACATACTATGGGGATGATACACCCCTGGTTGCTATCGTTCAACTTTGTTAGTTCGGAGAAAAGAGAAAAATAAACAGAACAGTTTTGAGAGTAAACGCGTCGAGTCATATATTTTCCCGTTGGTTGATCTCGTCCGAAATATAACCGTAGATCGCCCTTTATTAATTCCTCCGATTCCGCACACCACATTGGTGACCCCGTCTGTGTACTCGATAGTCGGAAATCCAGAATTTCCTCGCGAATTATCCGGTAAAACGGGCTTAATCGGATCGCCGGTCGAATCGAAAAATCTCCGCCATTTTGGTTTTGCTTTTTGTGTTGCGTTAACCATGAACACCGAAGCTACAACATCAACAACGGCAACCACAACTACAGCGACAGCTACTTCGGCATCCGTCGCGGTTAAGTTGCCAGATTTCTGGAAATCTGACCCTGCGATGTGGTTTGCACAAGCCGAGGCCCAGTTTGTCCTGGCTGGTGTGACCCGCGATGAAACCAAGTTTTATCATATTATCGCCAAGGTGGACCAAACAGTCCTGTGCCACATTTCGGATCTCGTAGCAAATCCACCTCAGACGAATAAGTACGATGCTATCAAGGAAAGGCTCCTGAACCGCTTCGAAATGTCACCTCAAGCAAAAATGGAAAAATTACTCAATTCCTGTGATCTTGGTGACATGAAACCAACCCATTTGCTTGCCAAGATGCAGGATCTGGCAGCTGGTTTGAGAGTCGAGGAAAATCTGATGAAAATGCTATTCCTGCAAAGACTTCCACAAAACATTCGATCAGTGCTCGCTATTCATGACGGTACTCTTTCCAAGTTGGCGGAGATGGCCGACAAAATGTTGGAATCAACGTTTCCGAACGTAGCAGCAGCTACAGTACCAACATCAACAGCGGTTCCCAATCAAGAAGAACTAAGCGAACAGATTGCCTTTCTCACAGCCGAGATCCGTAAGCTCAAATCAGCCGGTAGAAGCAGAAGCCGTTCTACTTCGCGTGCTCGCCGTGTGTCTGAGTCTGATCAAGCAGAAACATGTTGGTATCATCGAGTGTACGGTAACCGAGCTCGTCAGTGTCGTTCGCCTTGCAGATTCCAGCTGAAGTCAAAAAACTAGATGATTACCCATCTCGTACGGCGGGGGTGGGTGCGAGTCAAAGCCGTCGCCTGCTGATTCGTGACAATACCAACAACATCCGTTTCCTAATTGACACGGGGTCGGATGTATCAATTGTTCCCGCGACATCGAAGGATAGGAAGAAACCTCCAACAAATTTCGTGCTCCATGCTGCCAACAACACGTCCATCAAGACCTACGATTCTCGTTTTTTGTACGTTGATCTTGGATTGCGAAGAAGGTTTTCATGGAGATTCCTTGTGGCCGACGTTACGACTGCGATTATTGGAGCGGACTTCCTGTCGTTTTTCGCATTGAGTGTGAACCTGAAAAATAGACACATAGTCGACGAAACTACGAAGCTCACTTCAACCGGAGGAATGGTTTCTCCGACTCTGTTCGGGATTACAACAGTTGACTACAACCATCCTTTTCGTGAGTTGCTGGAAAATTATCCGGAAATAACTCGTCCTTGTACGATGCGTATGGAGGTGAGCCACAACGTCACGCACCATATAGTTACGAAAGGACCGCCTGTGGCTAGCAAAGCACGTCGTCTACCACCAGATAAACTGAAAGCGGCTCAACAGGAATTTCAGTTGATGATGGAATTGGGTATCTGCCGTCGATCAAGCAGCAGCTGGGCTAGAATCATGTTACCGCCCCGGATAAGTATCCGGTTCCGCACATACATGATCTACTCAACTCGTTCCATGGTAAGTCAATTTTCAGTACTCTGGATTTAGAAAGAGCTTACCACCAAATTCCTGTTGAACCAGGTGACGTGCATAAAACCGCAGTTATTACCCCGTTCGGCTTATTTGAATTTACCCGCATGCAGTTTGGACTATGCAACGCGGGGCAAACGTTTCAAAGATTTATGCACAAGCTCTTCGGTGACCTCGAATTTGTCGTCGTTTTTATAGACGATATATGTAGCGCCTCCTCTTCTCCCGAAGAGCACGTTGAGCATATGCGCATAGTTTTTGAGCGACTCCGATCGAACGGGCTAGTCATCAATTTACAAAAATGCAAGTTCGCTCAAGAGGAAGTAGAATTTATCGGATACATCGTCAGCAAAGATGGTGTGCGACCCGTGGCAGATCGTGTTGCGGCGGTAATGAAGTTCGAACGTCCGGAAACCGTAAAGGAGTTACGTAGATTTCTGGCCCTCGTTAATGGGTACAAGCGTTTCATTCGACAAACCACCGACATGCAATCAGCGTTAAGAGCACTTATTCCCGGAAACAGAAAAAATGATACCAGGAGGATTGTTTGGAATGATGCAGCTCAAGCTTCGTTCGACGATTGCAAAAATGCGCTTGCAAATGCAACTCTCCTATATTATCCAGATCCAGAGAAACCATTGGGGCTGATGGTGGACGCTTCGAATACTGCTGCTGGGGCAGTTTTGCAACAATTTTCAAATGGATTTTGGCAGCCTCTGGGATTTTATTCGGAAAAGTTCAATTCAGCTCAGCAAAGTTATTCGACATTTGGACGAGAGTTAATGGCAACGAAGATGGCTGTGAAGTATTTTCGATATCTTCTGGAAGGACGGAAATTCACGATTTATACGGACCACAATCCTTTGACGCACGCGCTCTTGTCGAATTCAACTTGTCGTCTCCATCACGAAGAACGAGCTCTGCAGTATATTTCACAGTTTACCACCGATATCCAGCATATTAGCGGAAAGGAAAACACAACCGCCGACGCTTTGTCCAGGATGGCTGCAATCAGATGTCCGTCGTCGGTAGACTACAGTGAAATTGCTATCGATCAGGAAAGCGATGATGAGCTTCTGATGCTACTAAAGTCCAAAACTACTTCTCTACGTTTGGAGCCCAAGGCATTGAATGGATGTTCAAAGCCGCTGTTCTGCGATACTTCAACTAATTTCAATCGACCGTTCGTCCCAAAACAACATCGTAACGCAATAATGGTTCATATGCACGGAATTTCACATCCAGGAATACGTGGAACTCGCAAATTGGTATCCGAACGTTTTGTATGGCCACATATGAATACCGATATTTCGAATTTCGTAAAAACGTGTATCTCATGTCAGATGTCAAAGGTCCATCGTCATACCGTTTCGCCTTTCAGTTCTTTCGAACTACCCAAATCTCGTTTTAATCACATTCACATAGATTTGGTTGGACCCTTGCCGCAATCAAATGGACACTCCTATCTCCTCACGATTGTGGATCGGTTCACGAAATGGCCAGAAGCTGTACCGCTAGTCGACATGACTGCCCATTCCGTGGCAACAGCTTTGTGTTCGCAGTGGATCTCAAGATTTGGTTGTCCAGAATTCATAACATCAGATCAAGGGCGGCAGTTTGAGTCCGAGGTATTCAAAGAACTGTCATCTATACTTGGAGCAACACGCTGTCGAACAACCGCTTATCACCCTCAGGCAAACGGGCTGGTGGAAAGATTTCACAGACAACTTAAAGCAGCAATCACATGCGTTGATTCGAAAAACTGGTACTTCAGATTGCCAATCATATTGCTCGGACTTCGCTCAGCCTATAGAGAAGATATGAAATGTTCCCCTGCTGATCTAGTGTACGGCCAAGGACTGCGAGTACCAGGTGAGTTTTTCGATGCGCCAAAGGAATGCAACGATCGCACAGATTTCTCCAAGATGCTGCATCAGGTCTTCGATAATCTCCGACCTGTTGAAACATCAAATCATTCCAAGAAGAAAGTTTTTGTTAATAAAGAATTGATGAAATGCACACACGTGTTTGTACGAGTCGACGCAGTTAAAAAGCCTCTGCAAAAGCCTTATGAAGGACCCAGAGGCGTCGCGTCCACATGTGCAACATGTGCACTGCACAGGTGGCAAATCGTTCATCATAACTACCTACAATTTCTACTATTATTGAAGTACGATTCTTTAATTCTCTCAATAAAATTTAGCCTATTTCAATTATCTTTATCATTGATCATCGCAATTTTCACCTTTCAAAATATTTGTTGTTATATTTTTGCTATTCAAATTAAATGCAAAAGCTGTTTGGTGCGGCGCGAGATCTGTGCCCTAATTTTCCCTACGCGCTCAGTGCGATGCATGCTACGCAACACTTTGTTCCACGCTACACGTTGCTGCTGTGACGATGAAACCCAACGTGTGCACTCTCATCGGGAGACGCGTTGCCTTTCGTCGTCCACACAATCCTGTGTATGTGGTAGAATGTTTTTTGCACTACAAATGCCAGTGTGTAAGTAGCCAAAGCGTCAACTTTGGCCGGTGCACAGTCTTGCCACATCAATCTGTGCGAGCGTGCGGTGGGAAGACAAGAGACAAAATCAATCCACGAGAGAGATCCATTTTGCTTGCTCTCTTTTTTCCTTCGCGCTTTCAACATCACCACGCTTGTGGTGTGGAGTACTGGCGTGATTTTTTAGACGGCTGACGGTAAGAAGTTTCTGTAAGTTTGAGACTCGAGGCCCGCGCGTTTTTTTTTGTACAATACTGGTTAAGAACCTCGCTTCCAGCATACAGTATTAGCGCGGTGGTACTTGTGATGGTCAATCAGAAGACAATCAGAAAATGAATTCAAAAGCGGTCATGCACCAAGTACACGAAGCGAACGATCTTGTATTACAGTGGGATTCCGTTTTTGGCATGCTCCGTTTTTGGCATGCTCCGATTTTGGCACCCCCCGATTTTGGCAACAAAATGGATCCGTTTTTGGCAACATTTTTCAATACCATTAAAATCTGTAAAATTTTTGAAAATATTATCGTGTTTGTTGCTTTAGTCATTTGAATAGTATGTCAACTCCACACCGATTACATTCCAGAGCTCCATTTTCGTCGATATTTCCCCCAATCTCACCAACTACTAGGACTCGCGTACGCGCTTATTTACTTCAGAATGGTCATTGGTCATACATTGACAACGTTTCATGAGGCCAATAATCTCCACCAGTATCTCAACTAAAGACCAATATCTTTTCTTAGGCATTCATATTGAGTGACCAGCCCACTTGAGTCTGCTGAGGTGATACAATAAAAAACACTGTTCTTTAGATTTGAAACAGCTTGTTTGAACAAAGCACCAGCACCGACATAAGAGCAACAAAATGACTCACACAGAGTTACAATCATAAATTTGGTTTCATCTTGTTGGCTCACTGTCTTTATTATTATGGATTTACATACATTGCGCATGTACACACTGCAATAATAGATGTAAATGTTTACAGCAAAATGTCGTGTATCATAACTTTTAATAAATTTCATTAAATAACATGACAAATGCGGATACAGTCCAAACTACAATTTATTCTCAATAATATCATTGAAGCGCGCGATAAATACGACTGAGAGTGTTTTAACTTTTTGTCTGTGGTATTGGTGTGTATATTGATCTTTCTGCGTCAACTATTTAAAGCTACGTTCCCTCTTTTCTATAGACTCTGTAAGGCGTTAGATTTGTTAAGAGACGATCCAGAATTCTGTAAAAGATTATTAATCAAGGATACGGGTCTCAACACCATCAAAATGTTTCTTACGAGCCGAGTCTATGAGTTCCCTAACTGTACCCTGGAGAATCCTTAAGGGATTCTTGGTCCTTGTGGGATTTTTTTAGAAATTTTAACGAATTCATGAGGATATCTACAGATTCCAAGTGGACATTGAGGGCTTCTTGAGGGATCCTTAGAGAGTATAATTGGTTATGGAGGATTATGTGCAAAATCTGGTGATTCCTAATAAACTCTAGGGTGTCCTGTCAATTTTAAGCGGGATAATGTGAATTTCTAGCAGTATTTTTAATATTTCCGGTGAAAGCTTGGGGATTTTGAAAAGGTTCCCAGAGGAATTTGAGGTGTGCTAGTGGTAGCCTAAAAATAATAAGCTTTTATTTTTTTTCATTGGAGACTTGAGAACTTTCAGCAACATCGTAGCGGAATTCCAAGATGCTAACTTCTAGCCAAATCCTTAGCAAGATCCTGAGAACTCTATGCGAGATCCTACGGATGATTGGCAAGATGCTTCAGAGCACAAGAATTTTTTTTCTGTAGATCTCTTACGAGAACCTGAAGATTCCTATAAGGTTCTTGAGGTTCATAACAGGATCCTGTCAATTTCAGTTGATTTCATAAGGTAGCTGTAAAAATATATCAAGTTTAATTAAAAATTATTTCAATTAAAAATTAAATTCTATAAATTTACAAGTCATGAAATCATCTCATGTTTATGTTTGCCCTCTTGATGCAGTCAACCATTCATTATAAAATGCTTTACTTTATCAGAAACATAAATTGAAGTAGCAATTCTAAACTTACCGAATTTTTCAAATTTTACGCTTAAATCCAAAAGTTAAACTGATTTTAAATGTTCATTTAATTAGAAAAAAAGGTCATGTCGTTTTGCAATTCTCAGCGCTTTTGATTCGTAAATCCATCTTTTGAAGAAAACACATTTTTTTTTCGTTTCCTTTCATAGTTTTAAGAAAATGTCCAGTTCTTCAATAAAAGTCACTTATGCGATTATAGGTTTTACAAGGCCTTCTTATACAAAAAATATACATAAAGCTTCTGAAAAATAATTGAAGACGTTGAGGCGTAAAAACGCCACCAGAAAAACGTTTGCCAGATTTAACATTATGGGCTATAGATTCATAGCATAGTATAACCCTTCGGAAAAAAGCTTAGAAGTGAACCTTTTCGAAGGTTCAACGCCTTATGGTTCCATAAAAATGATGTATTAACATTGTTATGATGTTTTCAAAACCAATAGTTGAAAACTAAAATTTGAAATATGGGTTCCGATTTTGGCACGGTTCCGTTTTTGGCAACGGAAAATTTCAACTTTGTCGCCAAAAACGGAATCCCACTGTAATTCTATGTAAAAATATGTGGGTTATGATCACTAAATCTATATTGCAATATTAGTTAGAATCCAGTGCTTTATAAATCGAAACTGATGACTCGTATAATTTGAATTATTTTCATATGCAATTTTACAATTTCCGCATAATGATGACTAATTGTTAAAATTGAAAAAGTGAAACAATAAAACTAAACAACCCGATTAGCATCTGCAATCATAAATATTTTTAATCAACTGAAAGACTAGAAAAAAATTATATTTGAAAACGAAGGTTAGTAAAGATTGATTATACATTTTATTACCTTAGAAAAAAAAATGAATCCAAGGTGTACCTAATAATAACATATATAAAATAACACTAATGTTGTTTCCGTTTTTAGGAACTGGATCGGTTATCAGCACATAAATAAACCAACGTCAAGCAAATTTTAGTTCGGTAGAACTTGAATCGGGTTGGGGTTGAAACTATGGTTCAGAACAAGTTGCGCCAGTTCCAATCTAGGTTCAAAAACGAATTCGACATAAATTAGAAGTGCACAGGTTGATAATTAGGCCACGCGACGCCTCTGGAAGGACCATACGAAGTTCTACACCGAGAAGAGAAGTTCATGGACGTTTTAATAAAAGGCAAATCGCAACGGGTTTCTATTGACCGATTGAAACCAGCTTATTTGTCTAAAGAGTCTGCATCCGATCAACAAGGCGATCGGAAGGTTTTAGTTACACCATCAGGACACCGTGTGAGATTCATGGTGTAACTAGGAGGGGGGTAGTATGGGGATGATACACCCCTGGTTGCTATCGTTCAACTTTGTTAGTTCGGAGAAAAGAGAAAAATAAACAGAACAGTTTTGAGAGTAAACGCGTCGAGTCATATATTTTCCCGTTGGTTGATCTCGTCCGAAATATAACCGTAGATCGCCCTTTATTAATTCCTCCGATTCCGCACACCACAATACCAAATTTTATTACAATTTTTCCGCTATTCTACAAAAAAGATAAACTTTGTAGGGAACGAGCAAAAATTAACAACAGGTTAGAAAAATAGTATATTTTTCAGGTGAGCAGGTATCTTTTTAGAGTCTTGTTTACTGTTTTAAGGTGATTATAGAACGAAGCCACACCACAAATTTTCAAGAGCACAAGACATGAGAACCAAACAGCGCTCCGCGTTAAAAAATTATCCCATTGGTCACCACCAGCAAGCAAGCAGTTTGATTGATTTTCAACGCGAACTGTTGTCAGATTCTCCAGTCTTGTGCATTTGAAAATTTGTTTGGCTCCGTTTTATAATCACCTTAAGGCAAGTCTCTAAAAAGTCCATTTTTGATGTCAGGTCTCTAACGTCTCTATTTTAATCAAAATGGTCTCTGAAGTCAGTATTTTGCCTTAATCTACTTGTAGTGAATCCTGGGGCAAAATTCTACACGGGAAAAAATTCTGTGGCAAAAATTACTATTTTAGCTGACTACGCCCATTCTTGAAACTACCATGGAATTTCAGACCAATTTACTATAATTACGGTACATCCCACCACATTACTGGTACATTTGACAGAAATAATTTACAACAATCTGATTTCGACTACAGACATGGTAAAATCAAGCGTATTTCTGGTCAGCTGAAAATTGCCGGTGCAAGCGCTTTAGTTAACCCCCAAAATAGTAGTTTTTATCGCACATATTTTTTGCGTGTAGGGGCTCCAAAAAAAAACCTTCACATTCCTGCAGTTCTTAATAATATTTTTTCAAATCCCGAGGCATGGTACAGGAATTTACTGATTTCTCCAGAGATTCCGTCTGGAATACTTTCAGGTACTCCTTCAGAGATGTTACCAGCCATTTCTCAAGGGATGCTCAGAGGAATTTCTTCGGAATTTGGTTCAGAAAATCCTAGAGCACTCAAACGCTACTACCTCTAGTAATTTTCACAGAGATTACTCTGAAAAAATCCTAGCGATTATCCCAGAATTTTTTCACTGATATTTTCACCGATATTTTAGTTGTTTCTTCATTTCGACATTTTTCCAAGAAACATTACAATAATTCCTAAGCCAATTTTCTGATTTATTCAAGTATTATTTTAAAAATTTATCGACGATTACTCTCAGGAATTGTTCCATAAACTTCTTTCAGGCATTATCCGACGAAATCTATTATAATCATTTCCAAGAATTTTTCAATAACTTCCAGGTATTCCTCATTAGGTTTCTCCAGGATTTTCTGTGGGCATTTCTCCAGCATTTCATCAACATATTATTGCTACGATTTTTTTTTTTTTTAAATTTTCAAATCTTTTTGGATTCTTCACAATTTTATAGAAGGTTTCACACCAGTTAATACTGTAGCAATTATTACAGTCCGATCATTCATACAAAAACTTCTTTTTTTATTATAGATACATCAACAGGCTTTGTAGCCCCAATGATGCTGTTAAGACTAAGGACAACATTACATATCTCGCGTTGAGTATCATACTGGCTTATCTACATTGATCGATTTCTCTTCGTCGATTTTCTTTTTGAATCATTACACGAAATTTAATCGATTTTCGTAACATTGTACGGTGCAGTACGATGACTGTCCACTGAGTCATAAAAAATAGTCGAAAACAGTCATCCGGCCAAGTACCTAGTTAACTAAAGAGAAAATCGATGAAGAGATATCGATCACTGTAGTTACGCCCTTATGATACTGAACGCGAGGTATAATAAAATACAAGTTAGTCAACATAATCGTGATCATAGTCTCAAACATAGTCAGGCAATTAAAAAACACGGTAACTAACATATATAGCGGGGCAACGTGGCGTTGTTAGCTACACGTTCGCTTCATAAGCTGATCGTCATGGGTTTGATTCCCAGCCCCCCCACCAACAAAAAACTCTTCGTCAGTCCGCTTGAAAACTACACGAGCTCAACCCGTCCAACACCATGGCCGTCTGAAAGCGGACTGACAACTGTCCCTCTTCTGAGCGGACATGCTCTAATGTACCCGGATAACATTACGATCGACCAACGACAAGGAATGATGGACTTCTCTCTGGACTGATGAAAAAGCAACATCACAGGAAACGTCGGATCAGATCCACAAATAGATTTAATCGATAAAGCAGATAGGAATACGGACAATGTACTAAAAATATAAAAACAACTGTCAATTTGAATTCGCTCTGGTGATGACCAAGCTGGCGAATAAGAGCTCAATGCGTTAAACAAGTGGAGAATAAAACTATATAATCGTTATGGTTCTTATGGTAATCCGCCACCACCAGCAAAAAACGATGAAAATCTCCGACGGGTGAGGTGGAAGTCAAATAGAATAGAAATTCTGTTGAAAACGCGCTTGATACCGATGATTGTCCCATGCATTCCGTACTTTGTTCTTCGTAGTGGCAAGCGTAGCATAGCATTATTCCGGAGTTATCGTGGCTGGACGTGCAAATCAATTTTCTCCAGAATGAAGGCACAATCTATCCTTCCTTGGAGCGTATCTGCAATCGTAAGAGCTCGGCAAATGTCCCTTCTAGTGCGAAGTAGCTCTAGATCGATCAGTTGACATCTGCTTTCATAGCTTGAGTTGAAATGGATTTCTCCAAGGCAATTTTCGAAGCGCAAACCGGATCGAATCCCATCCCCGACATAGTCACTTATGACGTAAAAGCTATAGTGACGACTTCCTTTGGAAAAGAAGTGAAGCTGTTGGTCCCGAGATGGTGCGCACGAGTGAGCAATACAGGGATTTCAAGCAGTAGACATCTGTGAAAGTTCTTCGCAATCCTGAAGATGAATCCTAATGTCTCTGATGCTTTGTCAACGGTTGTGCTACTTTTCCCCGAATGTCGGTTCCCCGAATGTCATTTCCCCGAACGCCAGTTCCCCGAATGCCAGTTCCCCGAATATCCCGTTTCCCCGAATAACCCACTTCCCCGAAAAGTTTTTGGAACTCATAATTGTCATATATTTATACATTTCAGGATGGTGAACGTACTGGTCATCTAATATGCACCCTTCTTTATTTTGTTGGCGGTTCTTACGAGTTTTACCGTCCTCAGCATTTTTGGCAACATGTGTATAGCCCCGAAAATGACCAAATACCTCCTTCTTTCGATTGCTTATCGTTCTTTCTATTCACCACCTTGCCACTGAAAACTATTCCAGCAACTATTTGAACTGCTCCACTTTTCGGGGAAACGGGTCATTCGGGGAAATGGCATTCGGGGAAACGGGTCATTCGGGGAACTGGCATTCGGGGAAACGACATTCGGGGAAATGACATTCGGGGAAAAGTAGCACAATCTTTGTCAACAATGTATGAAACATGTGGCTTGAATGTCAGCTTTGAATCCAGAATCACCCCGAGATCCTTCACTTGATTCACGCGTTCGATGGTAGTTTCCAACAAGCAGTAGTCAAATATTATCGGTTGTTTTTTCCTTGTGAACGTTATGATGGAACATTTATTTGGATTCACTACCATACGGTTCAGGGAACACCAGTCTGCAAAGTGAGTAAGCTGTTGCTGCAAAAACTCGCAGTCAGCAATGGAGCGGAGCTGAAGAAACATTTGAGGTCCTCAGCCGAGGACTTCTGATGGTCGAATGAACGTCATTAAAATAAATTAAGAAGATCAAAGGTCCCAGGTGACTTACCTTGGGGTATGCCGAACGTAGCATAAAAACTGTCGGATCTGCAATCTTCAACTGACGACCGGTTAAGTCTTGAATCAATTTGAGAGATTCCCATATACGCCGAGCCATTCTAGCTTAGCAATCGCAATATCATGGTTCAGCTTGTCGAACGCGGCAGATAGATCGGTGTAAATAACATCCGTTTGTGATCGTTCTGACATGCTGCCTGTTATGAACGTTGTCAGACAGAGCAAATTGGTGGATAGAGCTGCCGGCACTAAACCCGTGTTGGTCAAGACAAAGATGTTGCTTGCAGTTCGACGGAAGTGGTTCCATGTTCACGAGTTCGAAAAACTTCGACACGGCACATAGCGTCGTAATCCCTCTGTAGTTATCAACGTTACGTTTGCTTCCTTTCTTGTGCACCGGAAACATGTTTGCATACTTCGAGTTAAAAGAGAATATGCCGCTCGTGACAAACGAAATAGAAGATGAAGAGGAGTCAGCAAGCTGGCGTTGTGTTTCTTTAGGAGTACGGATGGAACCCCATCAGGGCCAGTGTTATGGACCGATTCACGAGTTCAATATCTGACGTTTGAGCGGCGCCGTGTTATTTACGTGACCATGGCAACGAGTGAATTTGGCACCGCTCAAACGTCAAATTAGTGAACTCGTGCATAGGTCCATTGGATGCTTTCAGTTGCGTTGATGCTTTGGAGATCATCCCAACGTCAATATCGATTGCACCCAATGCTTGATCGTTCAAAGGAACATTTCTAGATGCAAGTGAAATTTCATTGCTGCTTATGGACCTATGCACGGGTTCACTATATGACGTTTTAGCAGTGCCGAATTCACTGGTTGCCATGGTCACATAAATAACACGGCACCGTTAAAACGTCAAATAGTGAACTCGAGCATTGGTCCATTGACGGGGAAGGTTCTGTCAAAATAATCAATGGAGGGTGATGAGCAACATTTTCAACCAGTGGACAAGGGGCCTCCGAAATGAAGGGTGCTCCATCTTGGCTACTGATGAAGCAAAGATCCAAGCTTCGTCCGTTCTCATTGACTACGTGATTTATCTGGGAGAGCATAGCGACACTACTGTAGCTGTCAACCGGAGATTACGGAGCGTTCAGGGTCCGGATAGAAGAAACCATTCAACCACTAATTAATTGAATACTGTTTTTTAGATGTTTCAAACGGGTATTTTTGAGAGTGCCTAAAAGGAAGCGATGGAAGAATCTTTGAAGGAATTCCTAATGAAATCTCTGAGGTGTTTTTTATGGTTCTCCTTCGAAAAATCCATATTGTATTCTTGAGGTTTCTAAAATGAAATTGTAGAGGGAGTTCCTTGGAAAATAATGACTAAAGAACTAATGAAATCTTTGTTTTTTGTTAAAGTGTTTTGAAGCCATTTGAAACCTACTGTTAGAAATGAGTTCAAATTCATTTAAAATTTATAATTCGATAATCATCAGTATTTAAGAGTTTTTCTTGAGCCTGGAATTTTTTGCTAAGACCTGGAAAAAACCTGGAAATATCAGGGAATTTCATTTCAGTAAACAAGTAGACATTCTGAAAATGCGCTAACATGCTAAAAGTAGCGGAATTTGGGGCAAGTGTGCCACCTTAAGCAAATTGTTCTCTAACTTTGTCTAAAGCTCATAAAATCCACCAATTTAGCCTCATGATATTAGTTTCACATCTTTTCATAACCACTGTGTCATTTAAACAGAAAATTATTTCAAAAAGTATAAGTTTTGGAGCTTTTCAAATATCATCCAAAATAACCTATTTTTCGACACTATGGGGTAAGTGTGCCACCCATATGGGGCAAGACGGCTACCGAATGAACATCGCATGTAATTCTACTTGTAATGAAATTTTCTTTATTTCCTCTTAATATTACTTACAAAGCAGATGCTAATCTATAGTTTAAAAAATAATTGTAAGTTTACCGTAATAAGGGGATGCTTTATAACAAGGTTCAATACATGCGTAACTCCCGATTCTATAACATTCCCCAGAAAACCATTCCCCCGAAACCCATTCCCCAGAATTCCATTCCCCAGAATCTCATTCCCCAGAATGTACCATTCCCCAGAATTTCACTCCCCGGAATGGACCATTCCCCAGAAAATTATATACCTACTTTAAAGTTTTGAAGTAATCTATTTAAATAACTTGAAAATTAAACTCCATAAAAAGTTGTTTACAAGTACATGAGAAGATTAGCATTGGTGCTGCTAATTATGAACACTTTACGCATAATTAATGAACTATCACAGTAGTTTCACTTTTATTGGCACTTATAAAAACTGATAGATCAGTCTATGGGGAAACACAATATCCAATATTTATTTAAAAGAATATACAACTCATCACTACTCTGCACATAATAGAGCTACACCCTTCTTTCGGTATAGTAGATTCCAAATGTATAATTTCACATGTATGTCCAATTTTTATCAAATGTAGTGATGTATGCAGCTTTTCATCAATGTTTTAATAAGGTGCATCATCTCTTACTTTTTAGGGCTACACCGATTAGAATAAAGACGTTCGTAATATCATATTATACGTTTCCGATATAATGATTACGTAAACTCGGCAGAATAAAAACTTACTATTCTGCACATTAAAATGATACGCCCTTCTTTGCGTCAAGTCTAAATTACAAATGACTTGTTTAATGTTGCACAAAAAAGTGATACACCCTTCTTTCAGTCTTATCCTGTTGACGATATAGACAAAATTTTCCGTAAGGATACCAAATGGCAAGAAGGCATTTGGCATGATTGATTAAATGATCAAGGACCATTTGGGAGAATGGGCATTTGGCCAATGACCATTTGGCATGGCATGAAGAACATCCTTTTTGAAAAGAAGGAGCATAAGTATGGCTGGATGGCAAATGGCTTTATACCAAATTATTTTATGCCAAGTGACCTTTTGCTATATGGGCTCTCCATCGATATATTTTGCCTATATCATTTATGAGATAATACTGAAAGAAGGGTGCATCACTATATATGCAAAAATAAACATATAGGGTAGGTGTACCAGTTATGGCCATAGTGGTTCCATATTTCGCCATACGTGATAATCTGAATGTCTTCACATTTTGAAAAGTTTTGTGTGTTTTACTAGTAAGATATAGGATATATCTTGATGTTGAAACATTCAAAAAGATTAAAAATGTGAAAGTCATCGAAATTTCACATATGGCCAAATAGGGAACCACTATGGCCATAACTGGTACACTTTCCCAAGTCTGTATATTTTATGGGAATGTATTAAAAAAGGGTCTTCTTCTTCTTTTCTGGCGTTACTTCCCCCTCTGGGACAGAGCCTGCTAATCAGCTAAGTGTTCCTATGTGCACTTCCACATTTATTAACTGAGAGCTTACTATGCCAATGACCATTTTTGCATGCGTATATCGTGTGGCAGGTACGAAGATACTCTATGCCCTGGGAAGTCGAGAAAATTTCCAACCCGAAAAGATCCTCGACCGGTGGGATTCGAACTCACGACCCTCATCTTGGTCTTGCTGAATAGCTGCGCGTTTACCGCTACGGCAATCTGCGCCCCCACATAAGGTGACTCACGCAAAGCAATAATTAAAAAAAAAAAGAAAATGGATATTCATATAGTTTTCTGGGGAATGGTGCATTCTGGGGAATGGAATTCTGGGGAATGTTACATTCTGGGGAATGAGATTCTGGGGAATGGTTCGTTCTGGGGAACGGAATTCTGGGGAATGGTTTTCGGGGGAATGGTTTTCTGGGGAATGTTATAGAATCGTAACTCCCTATTACTCAATTCGAATAATTAAAATGGTTATTTTTGTCCCCATTCAATACAATATATGTATTACCCTTATATTACGGCGAATATGTATAATATTAAACTAGATCAGCACTAAATAACGGTAAAATATTGATGAAGATGTGTTAAACGGTACTTAATAAGCCGGAAAACATGTTATTATTGAATATTTTGAGAAAAAATCACTTTGGGGGGCAACAATGTCAGTTATTCCCCTACTATACTTCAGAAACTACTACTGGTGCCTCATTTTGGTTTATTATTATGATTTTGTTGATGACGTTTACATTTTTATAAATTTCACTCCATCACACTTGTTTACCAAATAGGTGGCACACTTGCCCCCGTAAGTATACATTTCAACCAAACTGGATTTCGTATGTAAAACTAAATATTTTTTTCGTTCAAATGCCACAATAACTTACACATTTGAATAGTTTCACGATGTACAGTACGTTAGAAAAATCTGGTAATAATTTACCTTTCACCATGCTATTTAGAAACAACGAAATCTTATAAAAATTCACTCAAATTTGGTTGTCCTTGCACAATTCGATGTAAATACGCGAAAAATAGAGCAATATTAATCATATTTTGATTATAGTATTGTGAATTATAAGGGAACATATTATTAAGCTCGAAGAGAAAATAAATATCATAGTTTTTATAAAAAGCAGGGGTGGCACACTTGCCCCTATGGCACACTTGCCCCAAAGTCCGCTATTCATGTAAATTTTGAGCAAAACATATTTTAGAAAACCAGACATGACGAAGAGTACAAAGCTTCCATAAATACAGCAAGCCACTCCATTTTTTCATTATCATTTTCACCGAAATGTGCTTATTTCCTCCATCTAGGCAATGCCATCCAAACGGTCAAGGTCAAGGACCCAGTCAAGGTGGTCACCGTCCGTGGAACAAACTTTGAAGCGGCCGGCACCGGTGGAAGCGCCGCTGTAGAAAAGGCCCCCGAAGGCAACTACAAATCCGACCTCACCGAGTTCGTCAGCCAGGAACTGACGAAATCCGACCGGCCATCGCTGACCGCTGCCAAGATTGTCATCTCCGGTGGACGTGGCATGAAGTCCGGTGACAATTTCAAAATGCTGTACGATCTGGCCGACAAGTGGGGAGCAGCCGTGGGTGCCTCGCGTGCCGCCGTCGATGCCGGATTTGTGCCCAACGATCTGCAGATCGGACAAACCGGTAAAATTGTAGCTCCAGAGCTGTATGTTGCCGTTGGAATTTCTGGCGCAATCCAACATCTTGCTGGAATGAAGGACTCGAAGACGATCGTAGCCATCAACAAGGACCCAGAGGCACCGATCTTCCAGGTCGCTGACTACGGTTTGGTTGCCGATCTGTTCAAGGCTATTCCGGAGATCAACGAAAAGTGTTGAGAACCGTTCAAAGCGCAACTAGGTAGGTTTAAACATCCCATAGAAAGATTCTCCGTTCTATTTGCAATAATGGGTACAATTCGGCACGAAACAATCAGGGTTGCGGAATTTTTGTCCGAAGTAAAATCGTTAGAAAGCAAATGCATTTCTCCATGTTATGTAATAAAAGTGAGATTTTTTGTATGACTAAATAATTCTAGATATCTAATTGTATGACGAAAGCCTTAATCTCTTTACTTCTTAGGAGCGATGATTCCTTCCAGTTGAGCCTGCAAAGAGAGCACAATTGTAACTTTTGCATTACACTTAAAGGGCTCTACCCCGTTCGGCATAATATGGCTTAATGGTAATAGATCGGATAATTTAGTGTATGTCATGAGTACATATCCGTTTTCTTCTTATAATTCAAACATTTCAGAACAGATAAAAGCAAAATAAGTGTTACGCCAAACAACTATCATGCCAAACGGGATTGACCCCATCAAACCATCTCACCTTCAGCTGCGAATTGGTCTTCTTTAAGAACGCAATCTCCTCGGCATGCTTTTTCTCCTCCGACGCCTGCAACTCGGCATTCCTTCGTTCGGACTGATCCGCCTTGATCTTCATATCACTGATCGAGTTCTCGAGCGTCTCCTTCTCCTTCTCTAGCAGCTGGATCCGTTCCTGCAGTTTTTCCTTACCCTCCTGGGCTTGCAGTGCCTTCCGTATTCCGAACGATACCGAACTACAGTAAAGCGTCTCGTAAGCTTCCATCGACATGGCAATCTCGTCCCGGACTCTCAACAGCAACAGTCCCCGCTCGGTACAATTTATGGTGACCTGTCGGATCAACTCGTCGAAGCATTGCGTGTAAAGTTCGCGCCTCACCGGACAGATTCCTGTTTCGCGGGCTTGGGTTTGCTGAAGTCTCGTGTCCAGCATCTCCTGTAGATTGATGACATCTTGGCGGGTGGCTGGCGTGCTGGACACCGTCTGTGTCCACAGTTGCCCGTCCTCTTCCCAAGTCTTGGGTGGTAGAATGCAATTAAGGATCTCTTCTGTTTCCCGAGGGCTTTCCACTACGACTGCCCCACCGGATCCGGGACGTCCCGTTTGCTCCTTCGCCACATCCGGAGGGGTTTCCTTCTTTTCTGTGTGTTTAACAACTAACACCGGATTGTTGTAACGGACCAGAGTAGTTTGTAGTTCGATATTTCTTTCCGTCATTTTGCAAAGACGGGAAATTCCTTTATCCTAGAAAATTTTTACACAGTCCAAATTCAAGTAGAAAAATAAACAAAGCTCTTCGATGTTTTATCGCTTGGGCAACGTGGACAGGTGTGTATGGTTGCTAGGATGCTAAATTTGGCGCGTTTGGGAATGTGAGAAGGAATGTGGCACATGTTTGGTAGGCTCGAAGCAACAGGTGGGAACATTGAGCGTCTGATGAAAATAAATTCCACGATATGCTTTGCAGCAAAAGTGTTTGGCCTCGGTGAAAGCGTCATGGTTTGACCTAGTTCTGGACTTCTTAGTTCAGTGAACTTTGAAACTTTCTAGCATGAATACAACGGTAGGGTGGTATCTAATCATGAGGTAAGGATGCGAAAGGATTCCATAATTTTTCATATACAAAACGAATTGACCTGTTTATTAGTGTCATACACTAATAAATAGGAAACATGAAAATTCCTGCAAAATTCTTGAAATTGCATTGCTACTTGGTCACAGTCCCATAGTTTTAACCATATTTTACATGAAAATGCATGTTTACAGTAAAAATAGCCTTTACATGGTGATTACTTTTTCCTGTCGGTGAAATAAATGATCATAGAAAAATTATACATGTATGAGTTATTATTTCATTATTTTTGTACATCTATAACATTTGCAGGGCAGGTAGCGAGCCACTTTTTAGTGACTTGATCACCTTTTGCCACCTGGTCACTAAAAAGTCACTATTTTTATAACAAGAAGTCACTTCTTCAGAAAAATGGCAAAACTGAGAAAGTGACTTTGAGATGGATTTTTTGGCCGAAATGTATAAATAAACTTTGGCGAAAACCTGGACCAATATCTGACAGATCTGCTACTAGTCAACTTTCTGCAGTAGTCTGCTGCTATATAAGGAATCATAAACATGCCTTCTGAAAGAACCTCATCAAAACTTCTCCTTAAGATATGCCAGAGACGGCTAGGAATATAAACCAAAAAAAATCAACGAGTTTGTTAGAAACTCGTACCTGACTTCCAAAGCAGATACAGTGGGATTCCGTTTTTGGCAACAAAGTTTAAATTTTCAGTTGCCAAAAACGAAACCGTACCAAAATCGGAACCCATATTCCAAATTTTATTTTTCAATTATTGGGTTTGAAAACATCATTACAATGTTAATACATCATTTTTATGGAATCATAAGGCTTTGAGACTTCGAGAAGGTTCACTTTGAAGTATTTTTCCGAAGGGTTATACTATGCTATGAATCTACAGCCCCGTAATGTTAAATCTGGCAAACGTTTTTCTGGTGGCGTTTTTACGCCTCAACGTCTTCAATTATATTTAGAAGCTTTATTAATTTTTTGTATAAAAGGGCCTTGTAAAACCAATAATCGCATAAGTGACCTTTATTCAAGAACTAGACATTTTCTTTAAACTATGAAAGAACTCGAAAAAAATATTTTTGTTTTCTTATAAAAACGTATTTACGAATCAAAAGCCCTAGGTATTGCAAAACGGCATTAGCTTTTTTTTTGATTGAATGAACATTTAAAATCAGTTTAACTTTTGGACTTAAGCGTAAAATTTGAAAAATTCGGTAAGTTTAGAATTGCTCTTTCAATTTATGTTTCTGATAATGTAAAGCATTTTATAATGAACGGTTGACTGCAATCAAAAAGGCAAACATAAAGATGAGATGATGCATAATTTCTTCTTTCTGGCGTTACGTCCCCACTGGGACAGAGCCTGCTTCTCAGCTTAGTGTTCTTATGAGCACTTCCACAGTTATTAACTGAGAGCTTACAATGCCAATGACCTTTTTCGCATGCGTATATCGTGTGGCAGGTACGATGATACTTTATGCCCTGGGAAGTCGAGAACATTTCCAACCCGAAAAGATCCTCAACCGGTGGGATTCGAACCCACGATCCTCAGCTTGGTCTTGCTGAATAGCTGCGCGTTCACCGCTACGGCTATCTGGGCCTCCTGCATAAATGTGACTTGTGATTCTGAAGAATTTAATTTTTACTTGAAATAATTTTTCATTGAGCTTGATATATGTTTTACACCTACCTTATGAAATCAACTGAAATTTACAGGATCCTGTTATGAAAGCTCAAGAACCTTATAGGAATCTTCAGGTTCTCATCTATATAAATAAAAATGGAATGGTGTTTGTATGTCACGAAATGGCTCGGGTCAACGGATTTAAATGATTCTTCCTTCGTTTTGTTCTTCAAGGGTTCCGACGTGTTCGTGTGTATAAAAATCCCAGGATATTTACCGGGAAAGTCGGAAAAACGAGCGTGAACGGAACTGTCATTTTGTATGGGACGATCCATGTTGTTTTTCAACAGCCTACTTGATAGCAAGACGAAGTTTGCCGGGACCACTAGTAAGAAATATACAGAAAAATGCTTGAGCTCTGAAGCATCTTGCCAAGCATCCGCAGGATCTTGCATAGAGTTCTCAGGATCTTGCTAAGGATTTTGCTAGGAGTTAATATCTTGGAATTCCGCGGCGATGTTGCTGAAAATTCTCAAGTGTCCGATGAAAAAACATTTTAAGTTTATTATTATTAGGCTACCACTAGCACACCTCAAATTCCTCTGAGAACCTTTTCAAAAACTCCCAAGCTTTCGTCGGAAATATTAAAAATACCACAAGAAATTTTCATTATCCCGCTTAAAAATTACAGGACGCCCTAGTATTTATTAGGAATTACCAGATTTTGGACATAATTCTCCATAACTATTTATACACTCTAAGGATCCCTCAAGAAGCCCTCAGTGTCCACTTGGAATCTACAGATATCCTCATGAATTCGTTAAAATTTCTGGAAAGTCCCACAAGAACCATGAATCCCTTAAGGATTCTCCAGGGTACAGTTAGGAATCTCATAGACTCAGCTCGTAAGGAACATTTTGATGATGTTAAGACACGTATGCTTGATTACAGAATTCTGGATCGTCTCTTAACAAATCCAACGCCTTACAGAGTCTATAGAAAAAAGGAAACGTAGCTTTAAATAGTTGACGCAGAGAGATCAATATACGCACCAATACCACAGACAAATAGTTAAAACACTCTCAGTCGTATTTATCGCACGCTTCAATGATATTATTGAGACTAAATTGTAGTTTGGACTGTATTCGCATTTGTCATGTTATTTAATGAAATTTATTGAAAGTTATGATGCACGACATTTTGCTGTACATATTTGTATATATTATTGCGGTGTGTTTTTACATGTGCTATGTTTGTAAATCCATAATTATAAAGACAGTGAGTCGAAAAGATGAGACAAGATTTATGATTGTAACTCTGTGTGAGTCATAGATTATGCTCTTATGTCGGTGCTGGTGCTTTGTTCAAACAAGCTGTTCCAAATCTGAAGAAAAGTGAGTTTTATTGTTTCACCTACTGGCAGACTCAAGTGGGCTAGACACTCAATATGAATGCCTAAGAAAAGAGTCTTTGGTTGAGATACTGGTGGAGATTATTGGCCTCATGAAACGTTGTCAATGTATGACCAATGACCATTCTGAAGTAAATAAACGCGTACGCGAGTCCTTAGTAGTAGTTTTTTCCTGAAGGCGTCTGATCAACTACCGGTGGTAGAGGTATAGTGTAGTGAATAAAGTGGTTGTAAATTAGAATTAAAGTTTTTTAAAAGTTGAAGAAGTTCCTGCCGAACTTAAGTGGAACAGATTTGGGGAAATATCGACGAAAATGGAGCTCTAGAATGTAATCGGTGTGGAGGTGACATGCTGTTCAAATGATTAAAGCAACAGACACGATAATATTTACAAAAAAATACAAATTTTAATGGTATTGAAAAATGTTGCCAAAATCGGAGCATGCCAAAAACGGAATCCCACTGTACTAATTTTGACAGAAATCACTTCAGAAATTGCATTAGAAATTCCAACAAATAAGTTATACTTTTTTCTACTGATTAAGGTGAAGATGAATCGAAGCCAAAGTTCAAATTTTCAAGGGCACGGATCTGGAGAACCGAACACTCGTTTGAGCTGAAAACCTAATCGATTGGTCACCAGCAGCTAGTGATCAATCGATTAAGTTTTCAGCTCAATCAGATGTTTGGTTCTCCCGATCCGTGCTCTTGAAAATTTGAACTTTGGCTTCCATTCATCTTCACCTTAACTCTTAATACTATTTTTCACACGATTTTGATCATCTATTTCTATACTTTATAAAATAAATGCTTTAATATTGTTAGACAATAATTATTAATTATTAGTGATATCAGTGGCTATTCCAGTGGCACGAGAAGTGGGTACAGGTAAGATATGAACTACGCATGAAATCACCTGGGTCAGAGGATTGTCATAGCCATGATTTGACAAAAACAAAGATCAGTAGAAATGTGCGCATCGTTCTTTCGTGCTGTGCGTACACGAATTCTCTCTGCTCTTGGAAGTTTTCTTAAAAACTACCTAAAGCAATAAAACAGTACTTTTCAGTGCTACACAAACAGTACTTTTCAGTGCTAAAATTAAAAACGGTACTTTTCAGTGCTACTAAAACAGTGCTTTTCAGTACTATTTTTTCTACTATTGATCCCTTTACGATCCTTGTTTGGACCCGTGCCTTCGATTTTTCGTTGGACCCGTTGGCGAAAGCTAGCGGTGGTAATCCTTCTTGGACACCGTCTAGGGAAAAAACCTCTCGAAGGTCACGTCTTTCTCGTTTATTAACTAAACATGGTTGATACCATGGAAGGGTGAATCTCTGAATTCACTACTTCCTTCCAAAAATTGGGTTTTAAAACTGTCACTACACGTGGCAAGAATGGAAGAAAGGACGCTTCCCCGGAATGCGAAGTTTCTTCCAAGGGTGAAATGAATAATTGTATTGAAATGAGCAATCAGTTCGATGCTCTAGACAAATTTTCCGAACACCAAATCGAAGCAGCCTCTAGCCCAGGCTCTTTGATTCAAGTGAGGAAGCAAAGAGTGTCGCCTATCGTGGTCAGTTGTTCCGAATTTGGGGGATTTAGGCAGGAGATCTTGAACTCCATTAGGGGAATCAAGGTTTCCTTCCAAATCGCAAAGAAAGGAGACTGTCGCGTTTTGCCGGAAACTCTTAAAGATCGCGAACTTCTTCTCAGATATCTTGAAGAGAAGAAGCACAAATTTTTTACTTATGACGACAAAACTGAACGTTTGTTCAAAGTCGTCTTGAAAGGTCTCTCAAGTGACTATAAGTCACCTGAAGAGATCAAAAATGGAATAAATGATTTACTTGGATTTTCACCAGTCCAAGTAATCATTATGAAAAAGAGAACCCAATCTGGCATTGTTCGGAAAGGGCTTTCTCAAGAATATTATTTAGTTCACTTTAACAAAAAAGAACTAAATAATATTAAAGCTTTAGAAAAAGCTAAACTTATGTTCGATGTCCGTGTGACGTGGGAACATTTCCAGAAACCTGGAGGAAATTACCAGAACCCCACTCAGTGCCGTCGGTGCCAAAAGTGGGGTCATGGTACAAAAAATTGTCGCATGGATGCTAAATGCATGATTTGCGGAGGTTCTTCTCACGCTAAGGACGACTGTCCTGTGAAAGAAGATACCAGAAAATTTCAATGCGCCAATTGCAAGGGCCTTCACAAAGCTAACTTTTGGGAATGCATTTCACGCAAAAGAGTCGTTGAGGCTCGTGCCAAGCAGATGAAGGATAATATCCGTTACGATAACGGTCGTTTCCGGAATTTGCCTGGTAGAGTATCGAACAATGCTCATTTTTCAGTTAACGATCGCTTGATTAGGAATCATACCCACCAGGAAGATCATAATCATGCTCATTCACAAACTAATTTTAATCCGTCGGGTAGCCGTTCGAATCTTTCTATTTCGAATGTATCTACCCACGGTAAATCCTTTGCCGATATCGTAGCAGGTAATTTGAACTCTTCCCCTGTTCGTTCCATGAGTACCCATTCTACTTGTTTCAAATCAAATGGAAAAAACCCTACCGCCACAGGTAACTCCTACCCCGCTTCTTCGTCTACCGAAAATTCCAATGGGAAATCATCAGATGATATGTCTGCCTCTGATTTTAATTTTCTAACTGAACAATTGAATCTAATGATTGATGCAATGTTCAAAGCCACCACTATGACTGAAGCAGTCCAAGTAGGTGTAAAATTTACAAATCAAATTGTTATTGGATTACGTTTTTCTAATGGATCCAAATAATAATTTAAATATTTTAAATTGGAATGCTCGTTCTCTGAATGGTAAAGAGGACGAGCTGTTTAATTTTCTTACGGTTAATAACGTGCATATAGCAGTTATTACCGAAACGTATTTAAAACCTGGATCTAAACTCAAAAGAGATCCTAACTTTTTTGTTTATCGTAATGATCGACTTGATGGGGCATGTGGGGGAGTTGCAATCATCATTCATAGGCGTATAAAACATCAACTGTTTTCGTCATTTGAAACTAAAGTTTTTGAAACTTTAGGTGTTTCTGTTGAAACACAGTTTGGTAAATATACTTTCATAGCTGCCTATTTGCCTTTTCAATGCTCTGGACAGCAAGTTAATTGGCTTCAAACTGACTTGCGAAAATTGACTCGCAATAAGTCAAAATTTTTTGTCATTGGTGACTTTAATGCCAAACATCGGTCATGGAATAATTCTCAAAGTAATTCCAACGGCAGAATTTTATTTGATGAGTGCTCTTCAGGATATTTCTCAATTCAATACCCTGATAGCCCTACATGTTTTTCCTCTTCTAGAAATCCATCTACGATTGACTTGGTCTTAACCGACTCTAGTCATCTTTGTAGCCAATTAGTTACTCATGCTGATTTTGATTCTGATCATGTCCCTGTTACATTTCAAATATCGCATGAAGCGATTCTCAATCCTATCAGCTCCACTTTCAATTATTTACGAGCCGACTGGAATATATATGAAACGTATGTTGACTCTAATCTTGATGTTAACATTTCTTTAGAAACTAAAATTGATATTGACAATGCTCTTGAAACTTTAACAAATTCCATTGTTGAAGCCAGAAACATTGCAATTCCAAAATGTGAAGTAAAATTTGAATCCGTGATTATAGACGATGATCTTAAACTCTTGATCCGTCTTAAAAACGTGAGGAGAAGGCAATTTCAACGCACTCGTGATCCTGCTATGAAAATTATATGGCAGGATTTGCAGAAAGAAATCAAGAAACGTTTTGCAGATTTAAGAAACAAAAATTTTGAAAATAAAATTTCTCAATTGGACCCCGGCTCTAAGCCCTTTTGGAAATTATCTAAAATCTTGAAAAAACCTCAGAAGCCTATACCGGCATTGAAAGAGGAAAACAAATTATTACTAACTAATTGCGAAAAAGCTCAAAAACTTGCTATGCAGTTTGAAAGTGCGCACAATTTTAATTTAGGACTTACTAGTCCAATTGAAAATGAAGTTACTCAGGAGTTCGAAAATATTCTCAATCAAGAGAACGTTTTCGAAAATGCCTGGGAGACTGATTTGGAAGAAGTGAGAACTATTATTAAAAAAATCAAAAATATGAAAGCTCCTGGCGATGATGGAATTTTCTACATCCTCATCAAGAAACTTCCAGAAAGTAGCTTATCATTTTTAGTTGATATATTTAACAAATGTTTTCAATTAGCATATTTTCCTGACAAATGGAAAAATGCTAAGGTTGTTCCAATTTTAAAACCAGACAAAAATCCTGCAGAAGCTTCTAGCTATCGTCCAATCAGTTTGCTTTCCTCCATCAGTAAACTTTTTGAAAAGGTTATTTTGAACAGAATGATGGCCCACATCAACGAAAATTCAATTTTTGCCAATGAACAGTTCGGATTCCGCCATGGACATTCGACCACTCATCAACTTTTACGTGTAACAAATTTGATCCGTTCCAACAAATCTGAAGGCTACTCTACTGGTCTTGCTCTTCTAGACATAGAAAAAGCATTCGACAGTGTTTGGCATGAAGGTTTGATTGTAAAATTGAAAAAATTTAATTTTCCAACATACATTGTTAGAATAATTCAAAGTTATCTGTCAAATCGTACACTTCAGGTTAATTATCAGAACTCCAGATCTGAAAGACTTCCTGTAAGAGCTGGTGTTCCCCAAGGCAGCATCTTGGGACCAATATTATACAATATTTTCACATCTGACTTACCTGAGTTACCTCAGGGATGTCAAAAATCTTTGTTTGCGGATGACACAGGCCTCTCCGCCAAAGGACGAAGCCTGTGTGTCATCTGTAGTCGATTGCAAAAAAGTTTGGATATTTTTTCTTCATACTTGCAAAAATGGAAGATTTCTCCTAATGCTTCCAAAACTCAACTAATAATATTCCCACATAAACCAAAAGCTCTTTATTTGAAACCTTCAAGTAGACATGTTGTCACGATGAGAGGGGTTCCAATAAATTGGTCAGATGAAGTTAAGTATCTAGGGCTCATGCTAGATAAGAATTTAACTTTCAAAAATCACATTGAGGGCATTCAAGCCAAATGTAACAAATATGTAAAATGTCTCTATCCCCTTATTAATAGAAAATCAAAACTTTGTCTTAAGAACAAGCTTTTGATATTCAAACAAATTTTCAGGCCAGCCATGTTGTATGCTGTACCAATATGGACTAGCTGTTGTAATACCAGGAAGAAAGCTCTGCAGAGAATTCAAAATAAAATTTTGAAAATGATTCTGAGGCTTCCTCCTTGGTATAGTACCAATGAGTTACATAGAATATCCAATGTTGAAACATTGGAACAAATGTCAAATAAAATAATCAATAATTTCAGGCAAAAATCGTTACAATCTTCTATTGCCACGATTAATGCGTTATATGATTAGGTTAAGTTAGGTTAAGTATATTAAAAACTTTTTTTTTTCTCTTATAAGCAGGTGAAATCAACTCACCTGTAAAAAATCTGAACTGCTACGGCAAATGAAATGTAATATGTTGTTAACAAAATGTTAATAAAATCTTAGATTTGTTTTACCAAATTAGGATGATAGTGTTGTCTAATAACACAGAACACCTAGATATAAGAAATAATGAATGATACTAATAAAGAAATTAAAAAAAAAAAAAAAAAAAGATCAGTAGAAACTTCCCTAACAGTTTCAAAAAATTAATGGTGCATTTCTCCATGGCATTTGAAGGAGTTCCTGCTCGATGAAACATTTTTCAAGAATCTTCAGTTTCCTCTGATTTTTTTTGCGATTAGTCGGGTACCTCGGGACAAAAAAAAACTACACATATGCACACAATTTTTGCTGATCACCTAGACATAGATGAGCAAATTTAACAACCTAAGTACCATAAGGACGCTGTCGGGTTAACAATTTTTTGCAGTAGGCTGAATCTTCTTGTAAACTGCGTACTGCGATAAAAAAAAACTGATTTTCGTAAGCATTTTTGGCAAGTAATTTTCCATTCATCGAGATTGGCGATTAGTTTTCTTTAAAACAGCAAACCCGCCCATAACGTGAATATGAATATGAATTTTCGAGATCACAAATCTAGAGAACCTGACAAACGTTAGCGCTGAAAATTTGATCGATTGGTAAATTTTCAGCTCAAACGGTTATTTGGTTCTCTAGATTTGTGCTCTTGAAAATTCAAGATTTGGCTTCGATGCATCTTCACCTGCAAAGCCCTGATAAAGGTGAATGATTGTGATGGCTATGACCGTGGTCATCATGTAAAGAACAAGCGGACAATGCAATGCTGTATCGTGTCAGCACCGAGGAGGCAGCCCCTCTAGCACGATGTAGGTAGCGCAACCCTGTTTAGGTGGCCTATCAAAGACTCTTCACCAACCAAGAAAGGCAAAAGTAGAGCAAACGGATTGATTTTACGGCAACAGATCCGGCAACGAAAAAAAGGACAACGATTGGAAAGTTGGATCTTGGAACGTGAGAACTTTGAATGAAAACCCGCGCGTGTTGGGCTCCTGGCTCGTGAACTGCGGAATGTCGGCGTGAACGTGGCAGCTATCCAGGAAATACGCTGGCCGAGAACCGGAGAACGCGAATTCTGAGCGGTGGATCCCATCGCCAACACTTCATTCAAGTACCACATCTACTACAGCGGTGGCGACAGAGCAGAACGTGGAGTTGGCTTCATAGTGATTGGGAAGCAGATGAAGCGAATTATTCGGTGGACACCGGTAAGCGACCGAATCTGTGTGTTGAGAATGAAGGGCAAGTTCTTCAACTACAGCCTGATCAGCTTATATGCACCAACGAATGATACGCCCGATGACATGAAGGATGAGTTCTATGAGAACCTGGATAAGGCCTACGGCGAGTGCCCAAAACAAGACGTCAAGATAGTCATCGGCGACGCAAATGCGCAGATCGGGAAAGAAGATTTCTTCCGACGCGTCATTGGAACGGAAAGCCTTCATTCCGTTACCAATGATAATGGCATGCGGCTAGTAACCTTCGCTGCTGCTAGAGGGATGGCAATCAGCAGTACCTATTTCGCACGAAAGAATATCCGCAAACACACCTGGCGACCAGTGCTGGAAAAGTTCGCATCACGAAGCAGCTCACGAGTGTATACCAACGCATAACAAACATCACAGACTCGCGAACTGGCTAGGTGTGAGTAAGTCCGCACCCGCCTGCTCGGGAGAACATGTCAAAAGAAGTAGCAACAAGCTCGGGAACGTTTACTCGCGAGTAACCGAGCAAGTTGTGATTTATTATGGTTCTGACAGACAAATTAATTGAATAACCATCAAGCCGGCAGTAAACTTCTAGTTTGTAGTCAAAAGCCCTTGAAAACCATAAATCTCGGAGGGTAAGCAGCTTTTTTTCCCAAAAGCACAATATGACTCTGAGCAGCTCCGAACACGTTCGCGAATCACTTTTAGCTTCAGTTACTCGGGAGTCGACAGATGCGAGTAAGCCAGCGCTCTGACGCTCGGGAGCGTTTGGTTTTGTTTTTGTTCCAGTTCAGATGAAGCGTTCGCCATTTTCCATCAATGCTGGTGACACCCGAGTGGCGATGCCTGCTCCCCAATAGACCACGTGCTGGCTGATGGGCGACATTTCTCAGATGTCATTGATGTCAGGACCTTCCGAGGCCCTAATATCGACTCGGATCATTATCTCGTTGTAGCTAAAATTCGGGCGCGGTTATCCAACGTCACGAGTTCCACAACAAACAGAACGCTGCGCTTCAGTATACAACGCTTGTTGACTGATGGGGTAGCTGCGCAATACCGTCAGCAACTAGACGAGCAGTTGGGAAGAATCAACGTTGTTGGAGACGTCGACAGCCTGTGGAACCCTATCCACGAAGCTGTGACAACAACGGCGCGGGAAGTGATCGGCACTGGTCAACGACGAAGACGAAACAACTGGTTCGATGGAGAGTGCCAGAGAGTGACAGACATGAAGAATGTCGGCAGAAGCCGTATGCGTGTGACCGGTACCCAACAGAACAGAGAGCGGTACAGGGCAGCGAGAGCCGAAGAAAAGCGGATCCACCGCATAAAGAAAAGGCAGCACGAAAAAAGTGTGGTAACTGACGCTCAAGAATGCATGAACCGGAATGATAAGCGGAGATTCTATGCAACGGTGAATGGTGCGCGGCACAATACCGTACCAATGCCCGCCGTGTGCAATGATCGAGAAGGGAATTTGCTGAGCGATAAAACGGCGTTGGCTGCCAGGTGGAAGGAGCACTTTCAGCAATTGTTGAACGGTGGAAATGGAAATGTAGCGAGGAACAGGATGAACATAGATGACGATCAAGCTGTGGATCCAACTACCATAGAAGAGGTTAAAAAGGCTATCAGCGAGACTAACTGTAAGGCTGCTGGGAAGGACGAGATCTCGGTTGAGCTTCTCAAGCACGGAAGTGAGCAGCTTTATCAGTCGATCCACCGAGTACTTCTGAAGGTATGGGAGGACGAAGAATTGCCCACCGGCTGGTTGGATGGCCTCATCCGCCCTATCTACAAGAAAGAGTACAAAATTCTGTCGCGCATCCTGTTTAACAGACTGAGACCGCTCGAGGAGTCCTTCGTCGGCGAATACCAAGCTGGGTTTTGTGAGGGCCGTTCGACAACGGACCAGATGTTCAGCTTGCGAATGATCCTAGACGAATTCCGGGAGTATAACTTGCAGACTCACCATCTGTTTATTGATTTCAAGGCGGCGTACGACTCAATGAAAAGAAATGAGCTTTGGCAGATAATGTCTGAAAATGGTTTTCCGGCGAAACTAATTAGGCTGATACGTTCTACGCTGGATGGATCGAAATCAAGTGTTCGGATCGCAGACGAAGTGTCAACCTCGTTCGTGACGTTAGACGGATTGAAGCACTTTCGAATTTAGTATTCAACATTGCACTCGAGGGTGCTATTAGATCTGGCGTGCAGAGAAATGGCACTATTATCACAAGGTCGCACATGCTCCTTGGCTTTGAGGACGATATAGACCTAATTGGAATCGATTTCAGGTCAGTGGAAAAGGCCTTCGTGCCTTTGAAGAGGTAGACAGCGAGGATAGGCCTGCTCATTAATTCTACCAAAACGAAATACATGGTTGCACTTAGAGATAGAGTCAGGCTTGTTAGTGTAGGTGCTGAGGTAGTGTTTGATGGGGATGTGTTTGAAGTTGTTGAAGAATAGTAAACAACTTGGAACACTTGTGACATGTGAAAACGACGTTTCCCGCGAAGTGAAAAGACGTGTTGCGGCTGCGAATAGGGCCTTTTACGGACTACGTAGCCATCTTAGGTCCAGCAGCTTGCAAACGGAAACAAAGTTCGCCCTGTATAAAACATTGATTTTTCCGGTGGTTCTCTACGGGCACGAAGCGTGGACGTTGAATGAGCCAGACCGGAAAGCTCTCGGTGTTTTCGAGCGTAAAGTGCTGCGGACAATACTCGGTGGGAAACTCGAAAATGGTGTGTGGCGCAGACGCATGAATCACGAGTTGTATCAAGTGTACAAAGATGCAAATATTATCAAGCGTGTAGAATACGGCAGACTTCAGTGGGCTGGTCACTTAGTGCGAATGTCGTAAGAAAGAATTGCGAAAATAATATTCTGCAGGGAACCAGGTGGAGGTCGGCGGCTGTACGCAGTGGAAGAGGACCTGGCGACCCTAAACGTTCGGGGCAACTGGAGAAGTTCGCCCAAGACCGACGAAGATGAAGCTCTACAATACGCCCGGCAATGGCGTGACGCTACGCTGTAGCCATCCAGGTATCAAGGTAGGTAAGCCTTGAATTACTATGCTTTTTCTCTACGGATATACAGAATTTCTACTATATTTTTCTATTGATGGATTTTTTATTTCGTCATGCGAACAAATATGTAATACTTTTATTGAAGCAATGTTTATTTGTTTTAATGTTAAATGTTAGTAATCTTAACGCAATTCTAAATGTTACTTTTCCATTATTAGGATTTATGATTCCTCCTCTTCATTGTTATCATTTTCTTGCTCTTCGGTTGCTTCCGTCTCCATTGTTTCCTGTGCTTGTTCTTGATCACATCCCTTCTCCTCAACATACGTATCCTGAGCGACCATTGTGGCTTTCATTGACTTTTCATCTTCCTCGTCTTCTTCCTTTTCCTCGACAACCTCCACTGCCTTCGCTGGAACCGACTTCGGAATGGTTAAAATAGCGCCACCCTTCTTCTTTGAACGTTTCTTTGAAATCGCCTGCTGATGCATTTGATCAATCATATCCACCTCGTTGCAGATCGGAGTCGGAACAAACTCCTTCGGTTGCTCCTGAGCCTTTTCTGTTGCTGCCTTAGCCGCCGCCGCAGCTGCCTGATCCTCTTTGGGCTGCTTAGCAGCTAGTTCCTTCTGCTGCTGTTCGTACAATTTTTTCATCTCCTCCATTTCGTCGCGAATGACGTTGACCTTCTTCATGTAGAAGTTGTACACGAATTGTGCCATGTCCGTCATGTCATTAACGACGTAAGATTTCTTTTCGAATGCGTCACTGTTCTTTCTAGAACAAGGAACAGTTTCGTCCTTTAGCAAATGCAATTGAAGAGGGCGCTTTGTGAGCAACTTGAAAGCTGGCTGCAACTCAACGCAGTTCTTGAACAAAGAAACTCGTCCGAAAATGTACAAACCAAGACGGGCACGACTCATGGCGACGACCAAACGGCGAACATCTCGGATATGACCGATTGTTTTGGTTCGGACCAGCGACAGTAAGATGTAGTCATTCTGTTGACCTTGATACTTGTCCACCGTTGTAACCTTGTGCGGTTTTCCTATGAGAGGATTATCGGCGCAACGAGCATCAATGACATCACGAATCAGATGCTTTTGGCCATTGTAGGTGGTTAGAATGGAGATCTTCTCCGCTGGGTAGCCGATAAGGCGCATGTACATGAAGACCGCGACGATATATTCGGCCTCGGCCAGATTCTGGTAGAAGTAGGGATTGGGTTCCGATTCTCCAACTCCGTTGAAGTCTTCAACATTGATCAGTTGATAGTCGTAGACAAAGCCTGGATTGCAGTTGATGTACTCAGGCCATTGAGTGACGTGAGCTAGATCACCAAGCTTGGTGTAGCGCCACTTATACAATTCGCAGATGCTGGATCGAGCACGACCTTGCCCATCTAGATCAATCGTTGGAACGCCCAAACGAACCAATCTCGTGAAGAGCGACTGTTCCATGTTCGAATACTTCTGGAACGCCATGTTTTTGATAACAGGTGGAAGCTGATGATGATCTCCGATCATGATCCAACGTTTTAAACGATTGTAGCCATCCATGGGATTCTGCAGCAGTAGCGGAATGAATGTTTCGATCTCTAGAATTTGAGCGGATTCTTCCATCAGGATGTTGTCGTACTTGAAACCCATGTTGACCAGTTCCTTGCGCTTCAAAGCCGCGTGGGTACATGTCATAGCGATCACCTTGGCTTCCTTAACCAAAAGATATTTGGAACGATCTAAGCCACTACGAAGCAGCTCAAAAGCTCTAAACTCTTCCAATTCTGTAAAGATATGAGATATATAACGGTAGCAGCTACGAGCGATCTCCATGTTCTCCTCGAAAGTGCTTCCATGGAACAGTGGCTGTGGAGCGTCATGGAAGAACTTGGTGAATGGAAATTCTTCCTCGAAGGCGGCAGCGTTCTTGTATTCCTTGCTTTCTTCGAACTCGCTGAGGAACTTCTCCCAGCGGGCAATGATCTGATACAAATAGAAGTGTCCAGCCGTTTCGCATGTGTAAGCGACATCTCCAACAACTCCTAGCGAATCCTGAAGTCGCTGAACCTGTCCGAGAAGGTCGATACGCTTCGACAGGACGTAGTTGACTCTACCGTACCGACTGTAATCCTTCTCGGTCTCTAGTGACTCTTCACCGTGACCCAAACGCAACAGATGACGCTCGTCGATGTCCAGGGCCATGATTTTCTCGAACAGTTGATTCAACGCCTGATTGGAGTGGGTCACGATCAGGGTGCGCTGATTCGGATGGTTGTGATACAGATTGGAGATGATTTGCACGGCCACGTCGGTCTTACCGGTACCAGGAGGACCCACCACCAGCGTTAAGCCCGGCTGCATGCCCGCCTTGATGGCTTCCACTTGAGTTGGCGTGAAGCGGATGGTATTTCTGGAAAAGGGAAATAACGTGAGATAAGTAATTGAGTACCTAATGTACATGCGTAATTTGCAGACTATAGACTAGGTACTACGCGCACTTGAAGCAATAAAATAGACCACTTTAATTATTCCTTAGCATCTTGTCCAGTAACTCCTATCTCTATCTCCTCGCGCTACCTGATGGGGTAGGGTGCAGAGCTACTTGGGCACTTCCATGATTCACTTTGGCATGGGGGGTTTTTCTCGGCCGAATCGTTTGAAACTTTGCAATCAGAAGCGCTTCAATACGACGCATATTGTGGTCAAAAATAAACTCAGTAGCTTTCGAAACACCCCACTGCCGAAATGAATCAAAAGTGCCAAGAATAGGATCTGGCTCCCTACTAACACCCTACACGGGAAAAAATTCTGTAGTAAGAACTACTATTTTAGCTGACTACGCCCATTCTTAAAATTAACATGGAATTTCATGCCATTTTACCATGTTTACGGTACATCCCACCACATTACTGGTACATTCGACAGAAATCATTTTCACCAATCTGATTCCGACTACAGACATGGTAAAATCAGGAAGCCCAGATAGCCGTAACGGTAAACGCGCAGCTATTCAGCAAGACTAAGCTGAGGGTCGTGGGTTCGAATCCCACCAGTCGAGAATCTTTTCGGGTTGGAAACTTTTTCGACTCCCAGGGCATAGAGTATCATCGCACCTGCCACACGATATACAAATGCAAAAATGGTCAATTGGCAAAGAAAGCTCTCAGTTAATAACTGTAGAAGTGCTCATAAGAACACTAAGCTGAGAAGCAGGCTTTGTCCCAGTTGGGACGTAACGCCAGAGAGAAGAAGAAACATGGTAAAATCAAGCGCATTTCTGGTCTGCTGAAAATTGCCGGTGTGAGCAGCTAAGTTAACCCCCTAAAATTGTAGTTTTCACCGCACAATCACCCATATTGAGCGGTTCCATTTGAATTCGAATGTCGGTTTACTTTTGTATTTTTTGATTTTGCTGAAATTTGGCATATGCTTTCTTTATACCCAAAAATGCCTATTTGCATCATCGCACAGTGCGTTGCTCCATAGACAAAAATCAAATTTCAAGTTATTTTTTTCGACGATAATAAGTATCCAAAAGTGTTTATAGATAACATCGGCTATTGAAACGTGTATTTATAAGATTCATAAAGCACTAAAACGACTACAACAAGCGTCGAAAGTGACAGTTGTCGGAGTAGCAGAAAAACTTAATTTTGTCGCATGTTTTCAACATTACTTTCAACCAGTACGGAGGGCGTTGAAACCAATATATTCAATCAAAATTTAAAAGAGAACATGTTTGAAGGTTCGTTAAGTATATTTGATGGGATAAGCACACCAATTTTACCTTTGAATATGAGAAATCGGCACGATGAGTTGGCTATGAAATCAAACTTATAAAATACTAACATGTAACTTTGGTTATCGATTCAAAAAAAGTTCCACCGAGTTCCACTCTAAATCACTCACAGACATCTTTTTCAGAGTGTCCTCTAAGAGGTCTGAAAGATACAGCTGCAACTCCCTGCAACTTTTTGAGATTTTCAACTATTTTTCGGTAAACTCCTTAATCAGCACAAGTATGAAAATGAGTTGTTTGTGATAAAAAATCCGAAAATCTCGCAACGCTATGTGGTCAAAGCTGAACCAGACATTACACCAGAGCAAGTTTATGTTTAAAATATTATATTTTAAATGAAGTTTCAAAGATTTTATTCAAATTTTATGGTAAATACTAGAAATTTTTTAAAATGTGCGCATTTTTTGCATAAAAACGTATAAGTCACTTTTGCAGCTACGAGTGTGAAGAGCAGGGATTGAATCCTGAGAAAATTGAGAGAATCTCTCACGTATCGCTCTCTGTAACTATCATAACTATCATGTTCCTTTTCCCGAACAGCCTAGATAGCCGTGTAGTGTCGGTAGCGCAAACGGAGCCTGTGGAGTACCAGGGCGCCCTCTACAGTATTGTGCCCTTCCTGTGCTACCCGGAGCAATGGTGCAGGTGACCTTGTGTTCCTCCGAGACAATCGGCTTCCCTTCTTCAGTCTCAAACCTGAGGCTAAATAAGGGTGGGATTATAAGGATGTTGTAAATTAGTTTAAATTTTTCACCCTTATGGCTTCGCATTATGCGTTTTTTTTTTTTGTTGGGGCAGCAGGGACGACAGTCCAGGGGCTTAACGGACCCCCCCCCCCCATAAAGGACTATGTCAACCCTAGCATGGCCTCCCTGCTTGCATAGATAACCATGGGATTATAAAGGCGACTATTCCAGCGGAGATGGATAGCGGCTCTTAGGGGGACCCATAAGAGATGATCAACCAAAACAAACAACTAGCGGAATGTGAAGGAGAGGCTTCTGGACCTATCAGTAACCGGCTAAGGTTCCCGCCAAGGAAGGAGGCGACCAACTTTATTGAAAACAGTGTGGGCAAAAGCCTAGATACTGTGACGACGGCAGGCACTGGCCGCTCCAGTGCAACATGTGTGGTGACCGATGGCCCGGGACTAATCGAGGCCATGGATCGCAATAGGGAGTACCTCCCTAAAATGCAGGTAGCTGCTGAGCAACTTGATGTCATCATCGAATATGTTAAAAGCAAAACAAATATCAGCAAAGACTTGAAAACAAGTCTACTGAAATTGCGACAATCAGTCCTAGCTGCAAAGCAGGACTACGAGAAAGCCAAGGAACAACTGGGCAAGGTAGAAGGCCAAAAAGACACTAGGTCGTGTCAGACCGAAGTGTTTTCCTTCACAGGCAACGCGAATATATCTGATGATATTATTCGATACGCGATGCGGAAAAGGGAAGCTTCCGGGGATGAATACGTGGCGAAAAGACGTATGGTTGCTAAGGGAAAAGTGACCTACGCGGCCGTCCTCCAAAGCGGAAAAGCTGGCACGAGCCAAGCCCCGCGATCAAGAGGACATGGCAACAAAGGTGAGGCCAACACCAATCCTAAGGCCAAGAAAGCCAAGAAAAAGGAGCCACGGGTTAACCGGAACCAGGCAGTGCATCCACAGGAACCACGGGCGCAAGGCAACAGCAACCCGTGGATACGAGTTGGAAATAAGAAAAAACAGAGGAAACCGAAAACGGAGCCCAAGGAGAGCGCTAAACCGAAAACAGCGAAACCTAGGAATTTAGGCGAAGCCCTCGTTATCAAAACGGAGGAAGCAAAATACGCCGAGGTTCTGAAGGCGATGCGAAGCACAGAGAAGCTATCGCCATTGGGCGCAGACGTGCGAAGCATAAGGCGAACTAGGATTGGTGAAATGATCCTAGTCTTAAAGAAGGACGCCAAGGAAAAGGGTGCAGTCTATAAGCAACTGGCACAAGAAGTACTTGGTGACGAGGTTGATGTAAGATCCCTTACTGCTGAAGCGATTCTCCAGTGTAAAAATCTGGATGAGGTCACCGATGCAGCGGAGGTCTCGGCTGCCCTCAAAGAGCAGTGTGACATCGACGTAGCCAGTAAGGCCATCCACCTTAGAAAGGGCCCGCAGGGCACCCAGGTGGCGGCGATCAGGCTGCCAGTCGCAGAGGCCAACAAAGCGAAGAACTTGGGCATACTCAAGGTAGGCTGGTCGGTTTGCCGGCTGAGCATACAACAGCCTCCTGAAGTTTGCTTGAAGTGTTTCGGGAAGGGCCATAAGTCGTGGAATTGCAATGGTCCCGACAGAAGTAAGATTTGCAGAAAATGCGGCGCTGAAGGCCATAGGGCAAGCGATTGTAAGCAAATCGCTAAGTGCCTAATATGTGTCGACAGAGCAGACAACGGACACTTAACGGGCGGACCCAAATGTCCGGGCACAAGCGGAGTATCAAAGCAGCCAAAACGGAAGTAACACAGTTAAATTTAAACCACTGTGATGCAGCCCAGCAGCTGCTTTGGCAGTCAGTCTCGGAAACCAAGACTGACGTGGTGTTATTATCGGACCCATACCGCATACCAGCCAACAACGGGAACTGGGTGGCGGATAGGTCTCAACAGCTAGCAGCTATAGGGACGACAGGACGATACCCAATCCAAGAAGTAGTCTCTAGCTCAAATGACGGTTTTGCGATAGCAAAAATCAACGGCGTGTTCTATTGCAGTTGTTACGCGTCCCCAAGGTGGTCGATTGAGGAATTTTCCCACATGGTTGACAGGATGATGGCCGAACTAGCTAATCGGCAGCCAGTAGTGATAGCTGGCGACTTTAATGCATGGGCAGTGGAGTGGGGTAGCCGCTGCACCAATCAAAGAGGCCAGCTATTGTTGGAATCCCTGGCCGCATTAAATGTAGAGCTGGCAAATGTGGGTACAGTGAGTACCTTCCGCAGAAATGGTGCAGAATCGATCATCGACGTGACGTTTTGTAGTCCTAACCTTTTAGGTACCATGAACTGGCGCGTTGATGACGGTTATACTCATAGCGATCATCAATCGATTCGCTATAGTATAATACCAGGCGGGCAGAAGGCAGCGCGATGTAACTCGACCCAAGCCCGAGGATGGAAAACAGCGCGCTTCGACGGCGAAGTATTCACTGAAGCCCTGAGGCGCGAACGAAACACTCTGGACCTAAACGGTGAAGAGCTAGTTGCTATGATATCACGAGCGTGTGATGCTTCCATGCCGAGAAAAGCCCCTCCTAGAGAGAACAGGCCGCCAGTGTATTGGTGGTGCGAATCAATTGCAAATCTTCGAGCAATCTGCCTTCGGGCTAGACGAAGAATGCAACGTGCACGCACAGAAGCACAAAGAGAGGAACGCGGTGCAGCATTCAGAGAGGCAAAGTTGGCTCTCAAAAAGGAAATCAAGAGTCGAAAACGGGCATGCTTTGAAAGTCTATGCGAGAGTGCCAATTCTAGTCCATGGGGTGACGCCTACAGAGTGGTAATGGCTAAGACCAAAGGAGCCATAGCGCCCCAAGAGAAATCGCCCGAGTTGCTGCGATCGATAATCGATGTACTCTTCCCGCACCATCCCATAAGCCCATGGCCCCCAGCGCCGTATGCGGCAGATGAAGGAGAAGAAGTGGCGAGAGTGACGAACGAAGAGCTGGCAGAAGTCGTGAAATCATTCGCGTCAAACAAGGCACCGGGACCCGATGGTATCCAGAATGTTGCCTTAAAAGCGGCAGTGAACACGGATCCGGACATGTTCAGAACCACGATGCAACGCTGCATTGATCAAGGAATCTTCCCGGATGTATGGAAGCGACAGAAATTGGTGCTACTACCAAAGGCGGGGAAACCACCAGGTGACCCGTCGGCGTATAGACCTATCTGTCTACTAGATACGACGGGCAAGTTATTGGAGAGGTTGATTCTCAACAGACTAGTACCGTATACGGAGAGTGCGGACGGCCTGTCCAACAATCAGTTTGGATTCAGAAAAGGTAAATCTACTCTGGACGCCATCCAGTCGGTCGTTCAAACAGCTGAGGTGGCAATCGAGCATAAAAGGAGCGGCATCCGTTACTGCGCGGTTGTCACTCTGGATGTGAAGAATGCGTTCAACAGCGCAAGCTGGGAAGCAATAGCACACGCGCTTCACCGTTTCAAGGTACCGGTGCAGTTGTGTAAGCTTCTAGAAAGCTATTTTGATGGTAGGATTCTACTGTATGACACAGAGGAGGGGCAGAAAAGCGTTCGAATTACCGCGGGAGTACCTCAAGGTTCAATCCTGGGCCCGCTGTTATGGAATGCAATGTACGATGACGTACTGAGGCTGCCCCTTCCGACGGGTGTTAAGATTGTTGGCTTCGCCGACGATATCACCCTAGTGGTCTATGGTGAATCGATGGAGGAAGTAGAGTTGACAGCAGCGCACTCTATTTCCCTGGTTGAGGAATGGATGAAGTCTAGGAAACTAGGACTGGCCCGTCACAAGACTGAGGTGGTGGTGGTCAACAACCGCAAGTCCGAGCAACGGGCGCTTATCTCGGTAGGTGATTGCACCATAGAGTCCAAGCGATCCCTTAGGCATCTTGGGGTAATGATCGATGACAAGCTGAGCTTCGCTAGCCACGTTGAATATGCCTGTAAAAGGGCATCTACGGCTATAGCGGCGCTTTTGAGGATGATGTCTAACAGCTCTGCTGTAATTGCCAGCAAACGCAAGCTGCTGGCAAGCGTGGCGCTATCCATACTAAGGTATGGAGGATCAATCTGGTCAAAAGCGCTTAGAACGAACAGAAACCTAAAGCGGTTGGAAAGCACGTACAGGATAATGTGCTTAAGAGTAGCAAGTGCATACCGGACGGTATCTAAAGAGGCCGTGTGCATCATAGCCGGGATGACGCCCATCGGGCTCATCATCAAGGAAGATGTTCAATGCTTCAACCAAAGGGGTACCAGAGGAGTCCGCGACACGTGTAAAGAGGAAACGCTCAGAAGCTGGCAGCAGGAATGGGATAACTCCACTAAGGGTAGATGGACCCATCGACTAATACCAAATGTGTCAGATTGGTATGGTAGAAGCCATGGGGAAGTGAACTTCCACCTGACGCAGTTTCTGTCAGGACATGGTTGCTATAGACAGTACCTGCATAGGTTCGGGCACTCAGAATCTCCTGCGTGCCCCAATTGTGCTGGTGTAGAGGAAACAGCGGAGCATGTCGTGTTCGATTGCCCCCGTTTCATTGTTGTGAGAGGTCGCATGCTCACTACATGCGGAGGGGACACGTCCCCCGACAATATTATAGAGAGAATGTGTGCGGATGCCGAGTGCTGGAATGCAGTAACTACGGCTGTCACTCACATTATGTTAGAATTGCAGCGTCTATGGCGCGCCGACCAAGAGTTGGCTGCAGAGGATTAGCCCTGCCGAGGCTGGTCCCTTGTAACATTGTTTAAGTCGGCTAGGAGAAGCAGTTTGCCTAGGCTGCTTCTGCTATACGTGTTGTGCTATATGCACTGGTCCCTTCCCGAAGAAATACCGTAAGGTGGTTCCGGGGAGATGAGGGTCTGAGTCCAAGGGTCATGTCGATGCACTGTTCACCACTTGAGCAATTCTAAACGAATTGCTCATGCACAGTGCATAGGCTGGTTTTAGCGAGTCGTCGTTGGTGCGTCATCCCCGCATTCCCTGAGTTATCTTCTCAGGGGATCTGTTTGCAGATTTCCCCCTTGTAAAAATAAAAAAAAAACAAAAAAAAAACTATCATAACATGCTGCACATTATGAGAGACTGTTTATCGTATACTGCTACAAGTTTGATCAGATTGGGGGGATAGTAGTGCATGATAAAACCCCTCTAAACATGCTCCAAGCCTGGGGGACACTGTTGTTATTGGAAGATCGTGGATTGTTTATCGTGCCAGTAAAGAAAAACGCCTATCCCAAACGGTAAACAAGCGAGAAAAATGGATTTTATCATCGCTCTCTCGTTGGGGCTCTCGCTCGCTGCTTCCATTTATCAGACTTGTTACACCTTGCGATACAATGACGATCGTGGACCGCAACAGATGAGATGTTTTTCTTTGCTTGCTTTGATCGTGCTTCATTCTCAAATGAGAGCGAATTCTGCAACGCCTGGTGAACAGACATATTTGCAAATAACTTCTTACATCATTATAGGCAATAATAGTACAAATTACAAGGTTTTTGTTGGAAAATATTGGAATTGGCGCTTAGGACAGTTTTGCGATTATGCGTATACTATATGTCATTTATGCAAATTGCAACTCTTTTCACCAGAAAAAAACTTTTCCTTTCATACCAAGGTGCTTAAATGGCTTGATCTTCCAGTTTTGATTTTTGTCCCGCATCTCCATACATTCAACGCACTGTGCCTCGGTTCGCCATTTTTACCCTAGCGTTACTTTTGAGAAGGGCCTAAGAAAAAAAGCCTCAACAATTTTCAAAAAATTAAAACTCAGAAATTATGTGTCCGATCAGTTTGGTGTCTTCCGCAATGTTTTAGGTTATTGTTGGGACTATCTGGAAAAAAATATACACTGTAAAAAAATATGTTGTAATTTTTTATATATCGAAAATAAAGCTTAAAAATCAATTTTCTCAAAAATTGTATTTTTGATTTTTTTTATTTTTTAAAAAATCATAACTTTTTTGTCCATGATTTCTTCATCTTGACCTACTGTGCAAAAGACTTCATTTTTTGTCTACTTTAACATATAAACAATAAAAAAAATCAAAAATACGATTTTTGAGAAAATTGATCTTTAAGCTAAAAAATTACAACAATTTTTTTTACAGTGTATTTTTTTTTCCAGATAGTCCCAACAATAACCTAAAACTTTGTGGAAGACTCCAAACTGATCGGACAAACCGTTTCTAAGTTATATTATAATGACCGAAAATTGAAAATTATATCATAATTTTGTATTAAAATCGCTGTATCTTTAAAACGGTAAAAGTTAGTCTGATTTTTCCGTATACCTTTTTTGTTGTAAATTTTGCGTACTTTCATAAAATCGAGTTTAAAAATATTTAAAAAGTTTATTATGACCATTTTCAAAAATTCACCTTTTTTCAAAAAATCATAACTTTTTTGTCCATGATTTCTCCATCTTGACCCACTGTGCAAAAGACTTCATTTTTTGTCTACTTTAACATATAAGAAAAAAAAATCAAAAATACGATTTTTGAGAAAATTGATTTTTAAGCTTTATTTTCGATATATAAAAAATACAACTTTTTTTTTTACAGTGTATATTTTTTTCCAGATAGTCCCAACAATAACCTAAAACATTGCAGAAGACATCAAACTGATCGGACAAACCGTTTCTAAGTTATAATTTTTTGAAAATTTTAAGGATTTTTTCCTTAGGCCCTTCTCAAAAGTAAGGCTAGAGTCAAAATGGCGAGCCGATGATGCAAAAAGGCATTTTTGGGCATAAAGAAAGCATGTGCAAAATTTCATCCAAATCAAAAAATATAAAAATGAAATTTGGGAAAAAAGTCGTTATTTTCTGTGGAACCGCTCTATTCTTGTTTACGTTCGAATGTGCTTTCGATCGAAAACCATTTGGCATTCCCGTTTACGCCAGCAAAATCAAATGGACCATGGATTCGACCGAATAGGATTCGATCGAAAGTTGGATCCGCCGTATACAAAAATAAGGGTGATTTTTTTTTTTTGCGTGTAGGGGAATATTGGGTAGCCAACCGCGATGAGAACTTTAGGGAAGATTGCTTCTGCAGCTCTAGAGCGTGAGTAAATTTTTTAGCATAAACGGTTGTCTGGTTCTCTAGAATTTTGCTCTTGAGAATGTGTATGTTCTGCGCACGCTACTCTTCCACATTTTCATAAATCATTTCTGGAAAAACATTTGAAAAGGGCCCAAGAGGTCTTAAGCTTTTGGCTACAATTTACTGAGCATATTGGCAAAATGACCGCCAAAGCATTATCAGTACTTGGAATCATACGTCGACATGTTTCCATTTTTACCGACTTATATATATATACTTGAATATGCCTGTAAAAGGGCATCTACGGCTATAGCGGCGCTTTTGAGGATGATGTCTAACAGCTCTGCTGTAATTGCCAGCAAACGCAAGCTGCTGGCAAGCGTGGCGCTATCCATACTAAGGTATGGAGGATCAATCTGGTCAAAAGCGCTTAGAACGAACAGAAACCTAAAGCGGTTGGAAAGCACGTACAGGATAATGTGCTTAAGAGTAGCAAGTGCATACCGGACGGTATCTAAAGAGGCCGTGTGCATCATAGCCGGGATGACGCCCATCGGGCTCATTATCAAGGAAGATGTTCAATGCTTCAACCAAAGGGGTACCAGAGGAGTCCGCGACACGTGTAAAGAGGAAACGCTCAGAAGCTGGCAGCAGGAATGGGATAACTCCACTAAGGGTAGATGGACCCATCGACTAATACCAAATGTGTCAGATTGGTATGGTAGAAGCCATGGGGAAGTGAACTTCCACCTGACGCAGTTTCTGTCAGGACATGGTTGCTATAGACAGTACCTGCATAGGTTCGGGCACTCAGAATCTCCTGCGTGCCCCAATTGTGCTGGTGTAGAGGAAACAGCGGAGCATGTCGTGTTCGATTGCCCCCGTTTCATTGTTGTGAGAGGTCGCATGCTCACTACATGCGGAGGGGACACGTCCTCCGACAATATTATAGAGAGAATGTGTGCGGATGCCGAGTGCTGGAATGCAGTAGCTACGGCTGTCACTCACATTATGTTAGAATTGCAGCGTCTATGGCGCGCCGACCAAGAGTTGGCTGCAGAGGATTAGCCCTGCCGAGGCTGGTCCCTTGTAACATTGTTTAAGTCGGCTAGGAGAAGCAGTTTGCCTAGGCTACTTCTGCTACACGTGTTGTGCTATATGCACTGGTCCCTTCCCGAAGAAATACCGTAAGGTGGTTCCGGGGAGATGAGGGTCTGAGTCCAAGGGTCATGTCGATGCACTGTTCACCACTTGAGCAATTCTAAACGAATTGCTCATGCACAGTGCATAGGCTGGTTTTAGCGGGTCGTCGTTGGTGCGTCATCCCCGCATTCCATGAGTTATCTTCTCAGGGGATCTGTTTGCAGATTTCCCCCTTGTAAAAAACAAAAAAAACACAAAAACCGACTTATACGTTTTGAAGACACTGTATTGCTCTGTAGCCACGTTTCTGTATTTCTGTAGCCCGATTATGTGAAAAGCTCGTTAAAACGAGCAACTTGCAGCGAGCCGTTTTTCAGTGGTTACCAAGGTTGAGAAAAAGTGCTCTACGAATAATTCTAGAATATGCTTCGCCTATTTGGTGCCCCTACCAAATGACGCAAATCGTGTCAATCGAACGTGTCCAGAAAAAAAAAAACTTCGTTTTGCATTGCGTAACCCAGAGTTTCTCAACCGGAAGGTCCGCGGACCCCTAGGGGGCCGTGAAGACATCACAGACGGTCCGTGAAGCCGTTTTTCAATAAGTGTTTTTTGAGTATTGATAAACAAATGAGAGGAATTTCTTACCCCGTTTGTTTTGTAAGAGTTCATAGTCAGTGGAGTTTTATCTTCAATATTAGAAAAACGACTTTTCAATTTACACAAATACTGATAAAATAATTATAGTCCAGTACTGATAAAATAATTACAGTTCATAGGAGGCTTTAAGCCTAGCTTTTAGTGCAAGCCGGAAAACAAAATTAATATCTTTCCTAGCGATATACGTACAAAAATTGTGGCATTTTCAGGGCTAATCTTTGACATATTTCGCCAGTTTCTTGATCTTCGAGAACTTCGAAATGTATCTGGGGTGTTTCTAAGCAAATTACTCGCGGTACTGAAAAAAAAAAGTTTTCACGGTTTTCACTCAAACCATTGGCGAAATCTTCTTGAAATAATCAGCAGGATTTTATGAGATTTTCTAGATATTCATCACACTTTAAAATAATACGGATTACGGTGAAATTTTATCGTAATCTCTACAGCTCAAGGAATTTGTAAAATCGTTGAACAAAATAATAAAGAAAAAAATCAAAAATTGTTCAACCGGGAATTGAGCTCCCAATCTACCGATCAGGAAGCAAGCTTGCTATCACTGAGGCAGCTATCACTGCCTGCTAGTGGATTGCAAAAACAACAAAAGAACCTCATGCCTGCCGATTTCACAGAAAAACGGTGTTTCACAGAAAAGTTCGGTGACAGTAAACCGAACTGCTCATCGGTATTTCAAAGGGTAACAGTAAATTTGTTTGTTTTCACGATTCTTTCCGGTAAAATAGTAGATTTCACGGATTTTGTCGGTAAAATATAAAATTTCACAGGAAAATTTGACATTTTTTTGCTTAAGCCTGATTTGCTACTGAAAAGGAATTGCTAAAGAAATATATCTTGCAGAAATTGTCTATAGCGACTCCTATTTGAACTGACAGTTCTTTTCAACTGCGTACTGCGATCAGAAAAAAGCGCATTCTTGATCGATTCCTTGCAGAAATTTCCCATGCATCAAGATAGGCCGAGAAATTACTTGTCAGCAACGAATCAGGCTTTAAGCTAAGTATGCTGTTCCGCCCAAGAAAAGTAAAAAATTCTGCCCCAGAAATGGTCAAGAAATTTTCTAGAGTGAGCTCCATTTGAAATGGCATTTCTTTTCAACTGCGTACTGCGATCAAAGAAAAATGCTTTTCTTAACCATTTCTTGCAAGAAATTTTCCACGCATCGATATAGCCGATTACTTTTCTGTTGAAGTGCATACTTCGCTTTATAGTTCAAATTTGTTGATTTATATCATAGGATACTACGATTTATTCTAAGTTTGAAAGCAGTGATCGTTGATAAAACTGCGAAGATTCTAAACGAGAATTTTGAAGAGTTATTGGTAATATTTTAAGAGCTGCTGAACAAGAATCGCTAAAGAAACTTGTCTCCGATTCCTTGCAAAAATTTTCTACAGCGACTCCCGTTTGAACTGACATCCCTTTTCAACTGCGTTCTGCGATCAGAAAAAAGCGCTTCCTTGATCGATTCCTTGCAGAAATTTCCCATGCATCAAGATAGGCCAAGAAATTACTTGTCAGCAGCGAATCAGGCTTATGTATGTTAAAAAGACAATTCAATATTAATTAGTATTCATAATACCGTATGAAGGGCCAAAAGGGGGGTTGTAGACCCGTAAGCAGAGACACTCATGCGAAACCCGCGGGAGAAAGAGAATCTCCTTCCAACAGTATAATACAACAATTAATGAGAATTCTCTGGTTTCTAAAAAGCCTAAAGAAAAGTTATTTAGAATATTAAAAGAGGCTTGCAGAGGTTAAATTCTAACATATTTTCCATAAATTTATCTGAGAACTTCGTGAATTCAGTTGCAGCTTTTGGTACGCCAAACAGAAATACAAACCTAGCAAAAAAAACGACGTTTCTCGGATAAATCTTCATTCTAGGTACCCATGGACATATATTTAAAAAAAATCTTAGAGTTGTTTTTGTTGAAAAAATCTTGTGAGATACTTTAGAAGTTTTTTATGGATTTTTGGATAAATGTTTGATAGACTTGCCAGCTTTTAGTCGACTCCGAATGATCTTGGAAGAATGGTGGATTACAGATTACAGATAAAATTACCGGGTATGTTATTATTTTTATTTAGTTGGTGTTACATCAATTAATTTGATAAAACCTCGTTAACGATGTTACGCCAATTTACTCGGTCCATGGCTGTGTCTCTCCAACTTCGATTTTGGCCCACGTTCTCCAGATCTTGTTGCACCTGATCAAGCCACCTCGCTCGCTGTGCTCCTCGCCTTCTTGTGCCAACCGGATTCGACGCGAACACCATCTTTGCAGGATTGTTGTCCGGTAGTCTTGCAACATGTCCTGCCCAGCGCACCCTTCCGGCTTTCGCAACCTTCTGGATACTGGGTTCGCCGTAGAGCCTAGCGAGCTCGTGGTTCATTCTCCGCCGCCACACACCGTTTTCCTGTACTCCGCCAAAGATCGTCCTAAGCACCCTTCGTTCGAACACTCCAAGTGCTTGCAGGTCCTCTTCCAGCATGGTCCATGCTTCATGTCCATAGAGGACCACCGGTCTTATAAGCGTTTTGTACATGGTACATTTGGTGCGAGGGTGAATCTTTCTCGACCGCAGCTTCTTCTGGAGCCCATAGTAGGCGCGACTTCCACTGATGATGCGTCTCCGTATTTCACGACTAACGTTGTTATCAGCCGTTAACAAGGATCCGAGGTAGACGAACTCATCAACCACCTCAAAAGTATCCCCGTCTATCGTAACACTGCTTCCCAGGCGGGCTCTGTCGCGCTCGGTTCCGCCTATCAGCATGTACTTTGTTTTTGACGCATTCACCACCAGGCCGACTTTTTTCGCTTCATGTTTCAGGCGGGTGTACACGTCTGCCACCGTTCCAAATGTTCTGCCGGCAATATCCATATCATCCGCGAAGCAAACAAATTGACTGGATCTTGTGAAAATCGTACCTCGGTTATTGAACCCGCATGACACCTTCTAGCGCGATGTTGAACAGCAGGCACGAAAGTCCATCACCCTGTCGAAGTCCCCGGCGGGATTCGAACGAACTGGAATGTTCGCCCGAAATCTTCACGCTATTCTGCACACCGTCCATCGTTGCTCTTATTAGTCTTGTGAGCTTCCCGGGAAAGCTGTACTCGTCCATGATTTTCCATAAACCGCTTTGAAATCGATGAACAGGTGATGCGTTGGGACTTGGTATTCACGGCATTTCTGGAAGATTTGCCGTACAGTGAAGATTTGGTCCGTTGTCGAGCGGTCGTTGATGAAACCAGCTTGATAACTTCCCACAAACTCATTTGTTATTGGTGATAGACGACGGAAGATAATCTGGGATAGCACTTTGTAGGCGGCATTCAGGATAGTGATCGCACGATAGTTTTCACATTCCAGTTTGTCGCCCTTCTTGTAGATGGGGCATATGACCCCTTGCTTCCACTCCTCCGGCAGCTGTTCCGTTTCCCAGATTCTGACGATCAGCCGGTGCAGACAGGCTGCCAACCTCTCCGGGCCCATTTTGATGAGTTCAGCTCCAATACCATCCTTACCAGCGGCCTTGTTGTTCTTGAGCTGGTTGATGGCATCCTTAACTTCCCTCAATGTGGGGGCAGGTTGGTTTCCTTCATCCGCCGTGCTGACGTAGCCACTTCCTCCGCTGTCGTGACCCTCGGCGCCTGTGCTCTCCGTGCCATTCAGGTGTTCATCGTAGTGCTGCCGGGTATGTATGTCAAGGATATCTGTTGATTTATGAATGATCTTTGAAAAGTGTTCATGAGCTTTTGTTTAGAGATCATCAACTTTAAGGGTCCGCGGAAAGTTTGTAAAACCTGGCGTAACCTATCATGACATGACCCTACAAATTTCCGCGAGCTATTCTGACCGGTGCCAGTTAATTAACTTGGAATCTTTATCGGCAAGGCGTGTGAAGCAGCAACGACTGTTAATCTTCGACCTGCTTAAAAATAACATTGACAGACCTGAACTTCTCGGAAAAATTTTCATCAACATCCCTCGTCGACTTCTCAACGTGGCCCTACTGAGCATCCCATACAATAGAACAAACTACGGATTTAATAGCTCGTTTATCTTACAGCTAATAACGTGCATATGGCAGTTATTACTGAAACGTATTTGAAACCTGGATCCAAAGTTTGGAAAAAAAAATACAACAGGTCGCCTGGTCACAAGACGAAAAATTTAACTCGAGTAATAACGCTTTGTCGTTGACGTTAAATCAACGCTATACGTTAACTTTATCGTTGATCAACGGCTCTTGAAAATCAACGGTAGTTCCGTTAAATCGTTGAAATCAACGTCAACGAATCAACGAAACGGCGTTAATCGTTGATTAACGTTAACAACCCTGATCCAAACTGAAAAGAGATCCCAACTTTTTTGTTTATAGTAATAATCGACTTGATGCTGCATGTGGGAGAGTTGCAATCATCATTCATAGGCGTATAAACATCAACTGTTTTCGTCATTTAAAACTAAAGTTTTTGAACCTTTAGGTGTTTAAGTTGAAACACAGCTTGGTTGATATATTTGCCTTTGTGCAATGCTCTGGACAGCAAGTTAATTTGCTCCAAACTGCAGGGTGACCAGCGCACCGGGAAATCGGGAAAACCGGGAAAAAGCCTGGAATTTAGAATCACCGGGAGAAAACCGGGAAATATACGGGAATTTCAATTAGCACCGGGAAAATTTTGCATACCATGTAATGTTTTAACCAGCACGATCTATACTGTAGTGGATTCTTACAAAAGCTTCTGAATTCGAATCCCAAGTTAGTCAATAAAGTCAAGAACATGTTCTTTATACAAATGTTACCACTTGCTCTAATCCAGTAAATAATTAGCCCTTACCTGGTCTGTCTTTGAAAGTAGAATCAGCATTGAAAGTGTGAAAATTTGTGACAGTCTTCCCACAGCCTACCTGATTGAGAAATACTGAGTTGCTACAACGCATGGATGGCCATGTGATTTTCTTGAAATATCCCCAAAATTACAACTTTACCGGCATTTTTCGTTATTGCAAAAAACTCGATTTTTTCAGCACTCGTCGTATTTATCCAACTCGGCGAGCCTCGTTGGATAAATGTACGACTCGTGCTGAAAAAATCTTTATTTTGCAACTAGTTGCATACATAACAATTTTATGTCTACCAAATCTGTGACCGTTTAAAATTTAAACTATGATTCATTTAAAAATTTACTCGATCCCATCATATAAACAAGGGTCAAACTTTTTTTAACACTGAGCTTTCATAGATCAAACTGGAATTTAGCAGAATCAGAATAAACCCAGGAAATTTGAATGCGCAGCAAAATATCTGATTTCCATCTACCCCTAATGGAAATGCTTTGGTTTATGACTAAAAAACTCGTACTTAAAAGTCGTTTGAAATGACACAAAAATTCGCAATATAGTTTTTAGCATATAATTAAACCGGGAATATTTTTGAAATACCGGGAAAAACCGGGAGAAAACCGGGAATTTGAAATTGACTTTTCACTGGCCACCCTGAAAATGACTTGCGAAGATTGACTCGCAATAAGTCAATTTTTTTGTCATTGGCGACTTCAATGCCAAACATCGGTCATGGAATAATTCTCAAAGTAATTCCAACGGCAGAATTTTATTTGATAAGTGTTTTTCATGATATTTCCTAATTCAATACCCTAATAACCCAACATGTTTTTCCTCTTCTAGAAACCCTTCTACGATTGATTTGGTCTTAACCGACTCTAATCATCTTTGTAGCCAATTAATTACTCATGCTGATTTTGATTCTCAATCCTATCAGCTCCACTTTCAATTATTGTCGAGTCGACTGGAATATGTATGCAACATATATTGACTCTAATCTTGATGTTAACATTTAATTACAAACAAAACTTGATATTGACAATACTCTTGAAACTTTAACAAATTCCAGTTGAAGCCAGGAGCATTGCAATTCCAAAATGTGAAGTAAAATTTGAATCCGTGATTATAGACGATGATCCTAAACTCTTGATCCGTCTTAAAAACGCGAGGAGAAGGCAATTTCAACGCACTCGCGATCCTGCTATGAAAATTATATGGCAGGATTTGCAGAAAGAAATCAAGAAACGTTTTGCTCAATTAAGAAACTAAAATTTTGAAAACAAAATTTCTCAATTACGATACTGGCTCTAAACCCTTTTGGAAATTATCTCACCTGCAAAAAAAAAACTGAACTGCTATGGCAAATGAAATGTAATATGTTGTTGACAAAATCTAAAATAAAATCTTAAATTTGTTTTACCAAATTAGGATGATAGTGTTGTCTAATAACACAGAACACCTAGATAGAAGAAATGAATGTAATGTTTGGAATGATACTAACAAATAAATTAAAAACATAAAAACTTTCCTGTATAGCCGCGAGCTTTATCAGAAGGCTAAGGAAGGGATCACACCATCTCACTACGAGGTGGATTGATAACAAAACTCATTGCACAGTGGGACGGATTGGGGTTTTAGGAGGAAAGATGGAACTCACGCCTTCAATTGTGATTTTACGTAAAAATGATGTTCTACAAAGTTGTTTCTATTATAAAAACAATTTTTTTGGTCGGAACGAAAATTAGGGTGGCCCTTTGTAAAAAAAGATAACCATCAAAACTCTTTTATTTTAAGGAATATTGATATAGTTTGTTAAACAAAGTTGAAGATCGGAAAATTTTAAGCTGATATGACAAAAAAAGTTTTTTCCCAGCTCAAATTTGACCGTTTTAGAGCATTTTTGATGTAGGGTGGCCCTTCAAAAATAGGTTTTTGTATGTTTTTTTAGATTTCTCAGCAAAATTGTCTTCCCTTCATCTTTAGAGCCGATTAAGACTCATGTTTTGAGGTCTGTACAATTTTGTCGGTGTAAAGTTATAAACATTTTTCATAGAAAACAAACGTCAAAAGAGTTCAGCAATAAAAATAAGGAGAAAAGTCTTTTGAAAATATATTCTAAATTTACCACACGGTTGAATTTCCCGGCATGGCTCCTCCCAAACATCCAAATACTTCTGTTTTGGGATTTGTCAGGTTTTTTGGGAAACATTCTGATTGGAAGTTACGAATGCTTAATTGCTGCAAATCCGTTTACAAGTAATTTGTCCACCGTAGGAGATATATCGTATCTGAAACGGTATATTACTAAAGTACGATTCCTGATTATGACGCTGACTTTCAAGCCTAGATTAAGGAGAATAACTAAATGCATTATTTGATCATGTTTAGATCTTCTTCTTTCTGGCATTAACGTCCCCACTGGGACAGAGCCTGCTTCTCAGCTTAGTGTTCTTATGAGCACTTCCACAGTTATTAACTGAGAGCTTACTGTGCCAATGACCATTGTTGCATGTGTATATCGTGTGGCAGGTACGAAGATACTCTTATGCCCTGGGAAGTCGAGAAAATTTCCAATCCGAAAAGATCCTCGACCGGTGGGATTCGAACCCACGACCCTCAGCTTGGTCTTGCTGAATAGCTGCGCGTTTACCGCTACGGCTATCTGGGCCCCATCATCATGTTGCATCATGTTTAGATGTTTTTACTAATTAAGGCTATTAACGGTTATTAACATATGAACCAGTCATATCGTTAGCAAACAGATCCATCGAAGAATAATACGATTTTTATTCACATTTTAAAGCTATCGTCATGTCAACACATTTTTTTCTTGTTTTCCCTAAACCAACATGTAGAATTTTTTTTTTGTTATTGAGAAGTCTTTAATTTTTCATCAGAAAAAAATTGTATCAATATTCTTTTCTTTTGGCATCGCGTCCCCACTGGAACAGATCATACTTCTCAGGTTATTGTTGTTAAGAGCACTTCCACAGTTTTTAACTAAGAGCTTTCTTTGCCATTTTTGTCATTTTGCATTCGTGTATCGTATGTATTAGTATCGATGATACTTTATGTCCAAGGAAGTAAATTAAATTTTCATTACGAAAACACTCTCGTATCTATTTGATTCCATAAGCTATATCTTTTATGTTTGCGTTTCAATTAGCTCGAAAAATGATGGGAAGACAGTTTTGCTGAGAAAATTGAAATAATAAAAATAAAACACAACAACCAATTTTTGATGGGCCACCCTACATCAATAGCGAAAAATGCTCTAAAACGGTCAATTTTTGAGCCAGAAAATTTTTTTTTTGTCAAATCAGCTTAAAATTTTCCGATCTTCAACTTTGTAGAATAAACTATTTCAATATTCCTTAAAACAAAAAAGTTTTGATGGTTATCTTTTTTTACAAAGGGCCACCCTAATTTTCGTTCCGACCAAAAAAATTGTTTTTATAATAGAAACAACTTTGTAGAACATCATTTTTACGTAAAATCACAATTGAAGACGTGAGTTCCATCTTTCCTCCTAAAACCTCAATCCGTCCCACTGTGCATTGCATCAAAATATGCGCTTTAACCTTTTGATGTTCTTTATGGTGGTCATTTTTATACAGAATTTAGCCACCAGGTGGTGCTAGTGGGCATGAAAGTTTTGTTTTGCAAATATCTCAGGAGCCTGACCACCCGGAAATATGGCGTCTTCGGCAGAGTTGTTCCGTTGCACAAAGGCTATTTTTAATTGATGTTTGAAATTCGAGATTGGCTAAGAAAATGAGCCCTTGAGCTACTAAATAATTTTGCTAGAGTTGCCATCTTTCCAAATAGTCTGGATCCTGAAGTATCGACTAAGCAGTTTCATGATCACTAACGCCACCTGGTAGCAAACTCTCCAGTAACTTGGCATAAATCATGATAGCTCTTGCGCTACTGAATAATTTGCTCGAAGGCGCCATTTTCAGGTTTGTCCTACTCGGCTCTAGATTTGGCACTACTTCCAGAACTGCATTTGGTCCCAAGTTTGTAGTATCTCAAATTTCTTGGCTTAAATCATGATAGCCCTTGAGCGTCTGAAAAAGTGTAACGCAGACGCCATCTTTCTAAATGGACAGACTCCTGAGATATCAGCAAAACAAAAAAAAAAAAAAGTTTCATGCCTACTAGCGCCACTTATCGGTCAAATTCCGAAATAAATGAGGTACCATTAGAAAGCGCTCTACCAGAACAACTTTACAGATTGTGAGATATACCGATTTCAAATTGTGGTCTGTTCACGCCATACTAGTGATTCTTGAGGAATACATTTCGGTATGGTGTCGATAGATATCTCGGTTTATTTAGTCTCATCGGATCCTTATTGACGGTTAACAACGTTAATGGTGAAATACGAAGGCGCATCGTTTGTGGAAATCGTTGGCTCTAGAGGAAACTGTGTTCTATGTTCATTGACCAGGTGCAATATGAACTGAAAAGCATGTATCGCAACCAAGGAGTAAAAGAGGTTATAAACCTTATAAACCGAGTCAATTGGCGGAATATTGTTGGTAAAATTTCATCGAAATTTGTGCTATTGAGGTAGAATAAAGCATAAGCATAAGCATAGATGACCGTACAATTCGTAGTTGCTACTCCGTGATTGACCAGAACAATCGAAGTTGCACAGGGAATTAATGAATGGGGCTTGGGATTAGCTTACCATTCTTCAATGTGCACAAATCGAGAGCTCAAATTTAAAAGTCAATAACGGCGCCGGCCACGTCCTTACGGTCATCGGGGAAGGGAAGGAATGTTAGTGTGACTACCGTTGTTACTAGAGACCGAGATCACCTCTGCATCTCCACGGTTGTCATGGAGAGGATATTGGGTTAGTGGGATAAGGTAAATTTGTGCTATTGAGGTAGAATAAAGGCAAAAAACTTTACAATATTATACACAAGCAAACATAAATTTAAACTTACTTCTTCGGTTCGTTGTACTTATAAGGTCCACGTTTTGGGATCGCGTACGGTTCCACCAAGATCCGTTTCGGTAGCTCAACCTTCTTTTCATCCTCCTCCTCGTCGCTACTGTCGACCTGCTCTGGAACATCCTCGAACGTCAACCGGAACGGACGTACCATCTTACTAGCTTCCGTTTCCTTTACCACCGTTTCATAGCCAGGGAAGCTGCCCCTCACGTGGTCAATGTCCAGAAAGGTGTCGTTGAAATCTAAAACCCGGGCCTGATCCGGCATACGACTGTAGTGAGCCGCACCGGGGTCACCGTACCCTAGCAGAATATCGTGCAACCACGGTGGAACTACACACTCCGTATTCATCAAGTGACGGATGGTCTCCAGAACGGCCTTGAAGTTATTCTCCTTCGGCTTACGACGCATGATTATGTTAAATCCTTCATACACGTCATCTCCACCCGTCTGAAGCATATCCATGTCAACTCGATACTGATTGGAATCTAACCAAACTCGGAAGGTTCGTTGCTCGCCGGTCAATTGCGGCCGTTGTTCGATTCCATCTTCGATGACTCGCCCGTTGGCGTCCAACATGCCCTCGATTTCGCATCCTCTTACATGAACTAATCCAACTTGCGGTACAAAATGCTCCTTATAATCGTACTTGGTTCCAATCGGTGTCATCGGTTTCACAGTGATCAGAAAGCACACATCATGCTTCCGTAGATTCTCCCACTCCTCCTGGATCTCCTTGCGAACGTTCAAAGTAACGCTGACATCCGCTCGAACCCGTGAAGGCTTTTTCTCGCCAATGTGCGGTTTGGAAACCTCAACAACCGCAAACGATTGAATCGGAAGAGCCATGCGAGCCCATCCTCCAAACACCACCTCACCTTCCTCCGATTGCCACGGAAGCATACGACTGACGGCGTCCTCGATATCCTGCCGGATTTCATCTGAAATACGTAACGAAACTTAGTATAACGATTTCCTAAAGTGTACAAATCTCACTTACAAGTAGATTCCAACCGGAATAAATTGAAGTTCCGCAGCAAGTAATCGTGAAGCGTCAAGAACTGCAGATTAAGCTTCGGAAGCGCCAGACACCCTTCCCCGGAGTAGTACTCCGTGGGAACAATGTTCTCATTCCAAATGATCTCCTCTGTCGGGTACAGTGGCATCTCGTTCAGTGAATCCAGCTGCGACACTCGGCGTTCATGCCGGGAAATCAACAGTTCCCTCAGGAACGGTTCATCCAGCCGATGCCAATCAAAAGGTGCCACGAGCTCTTCCGGTACCAAGTTCAAGTAGCAGGCGATCTCTTTCAAACTTTTGCCATCCAGGGCACCAAAGTGCTTTTCCAACGATTCGCGGGTGTCCACATTGGCCACGTTGGACAGGGCGAACAGTCGTAGGTCCGGAAACTTGGCAAATGCCGCTTTTTGCAAGGCTTTGATCTTGGAGTAGTGGATCTGGGTCATGTCGTGATCGGTCAACGGGTCGCCGGTTTCATCGTTGATCTCGAAGCGGGCGTAGAACTTCAACATGTCCAAGAGCTGAAACGGAAGAAGCAAAGAAGTAGGAGAAAAATTACTTTATTTATCAGAATTATGAACAAGAGATGAATTAATGGACCAACATGAGGTAATCGAGAAGTAGGAGCAAACTTCTATGAACAACCACGTGGAGCTGAGATCGCAAGCAGTTAAAAATACCTAAGACAACGTAGAAAATTTCGAGACATTTTTGTAGTTCTGCATGTGAACCTTTACCTTTAACATTGCTTTTAAAATTTCTATTTCGGTATTCCTTGAAACAACTTCCGTGCAATTCCTTTCGATTTGATTGACATGTGTCTTGCATTTTTACAAATCTGTCAAAATGTCCTTAAACATAAATTCTTCAAAAATTTCCTTATGAATTCATATTAAAACTAGTTTTTCTAAATATGTTTCAAAATATTTTTTTTTTACTTATCTCGTTTATTTGGCAGGCTCAGGCGCCGTAGGGCATAACAGAGCCGACATCTTTCCTTTGCGTTAGTTTGCGGAAGTTTTAAGGTTAGTTAATACATTTGTAACAGGGAAGGAAAGGATTTATCGGGATTTCTTAAGCTACTTAGACTACTAAGCTTCATCTTGAAGGGACAGGATAATCAGATCTGTAATGAAACTAAACAGAAACTGTTTATGGGAGACACGACGAGAAGAGGACAATTTTAAGGAGAAAAAGAAAGACAGGGAACGAACACAATCAAACTCGGATATTGATACGCTTCAAAAACAGATAGATTAAATTCATATATTCTAAATCAAGGCCAGCCAACACCTCCCTGACAGGCTTCTGCTGCTTTCCTTGGATCCGGAGAGTTTCAGTCAGTTCGGATCTGATGCCACGATGCTCACTGCATCCCCACACAACATGTTCGATATCCTGGTAAGCCACGCCGCAAACACAGAGATTGCTTTCTGAGAACCCAATACGGTGGGTATGCGCGCTTAACAAATAGTGATTGGACATAAGCCGACACATGACACGAATGAAATCACGGCTCATGCCCAACCCCTTAAACCATGGTTTTTTCGACACCTGTGGAAATATGGAATGCAGCCATCTACCCATTTCTCCGTCTCTCCATTTCTGTTGCCAGCTGATCAAGGTCTCCCGACGGGCCAATGCAAAAAATTCATCGAAGGCGATTTGACGCTCGTAAACATCGCCTTCTTTAGCGCCTACCTTAGCCAGAGAGTCCGCTTTCTCATTGCCCGGAATGGAGCAATGGGAAGGGACCCAAGCTAGGGTAATAGTGTAAGAGCGATTTGACAAAGCACTCAATGCTTGGCGTATTTTATTCAGGAAGTACGCTGAGTGCTTCACCGGCTTCATTGACCGAACAGCCTCCAGAGAGCTTCTAAGCTGTCGGAAAAAATGAAGAAGTGCTCGGGTGGGAGAGAACTGATGTACTCTAAGGCGTAATGTATAGCTGCTAGCTCAGCAACATATACAGAACATGGATTTTGAAGCATGAAGAAGACGCTATGAAAAACGTTGTAAACACCGAAACCAGTGATATCATCCATTTTTGACCCATCAGTGAAGAATTGCCGGTTCTCGCTGACATGCCCAAATTTACTTGCAAACATGGGAGGGATAAACTTTGAACGAAAGTGATCTGGTATACCATGGATATCTTGCTTCATGGACAAATCAAATACTACAGAGGAACAGTCGAAGTCTAGGAAGTTATCACGATTGGTGTTAACCGAAGATGGGCTAACCTCCAGCGTCATGTACCAGTAGTACACACTCATGAAACGAGTTTGAGGGTTATGTTCAAGCAGCTTTTCGTAGTTTTCAATAACCAATGGATTGAGAACCTCACAACGGATAAGGAACCTGAGTGTTAACTCCGCGAAACGATCTGTCAGGGGCTGTACTCCTGCAAGTACCTCTAAACTCATTGTGTGAGTCGAGTTCATGCAACCTAGCGCGATGCGAAGACAACGGTACTGAATCCGCTGTATCTTCAGCATATGTGTTTTCGCCGCGGATTGAAAACAAAAGCTACCGTACTCTAAGACCGACAAGATGGTTGTTCCACCAGATCTTCCGGATGGTTGTTGATCAGATCTTCCGGATGGGCTCCCCACCATGTTCCGGTTATAGTTCGCATGAAGTTGATTCGTTTATGGCATTTCTGTGTCAGATACACAATGTGGTTCCCCCAGGTGCATTTGGCGTCGAACCAGACCCCGAGATATTTAGAAGACAAGCTATGAGTGATTGTCTTACCCATGAGTGTAAGCGGAAACTTGGCAGGTTTGTGTTTCTTTGAAAAGACAACCATCTCAGTTTTCTCCGCAGAGAATTCGATACCCAGCTTTAAGGCCCAAGTAGACAAATTGTCCAGAGTATCTTGTAAAGGTCCTTGTAGTTCGGCTGCTGTTGGTCCTGTGACAGAAACAACACAGTCGTCTGCAAGCTGTCTTAACGAGCAATTTTCCATGAGACAGTCATCAATGTCTCTCACATAAAAATTATAAAGAAGGGGACTTAGACATGACCCCTGGGGGAGACCCATGAAACTGACAAGTTGCTAAAACTCATATGCTTCTCGGACAACAAATTGTACAAAAAATTGTTCAAAATTGATGAAAGGCCACTTGCTTGGAGTTTGTCTGAAAGGACATCAACACAAACTGAGTCAAAAGCACCCTTAATATCCAAAAATACTGAACCCGTCTGCTCTTTTTGAACAAAGGCAAGCTGAATTTCTGAAGAAAGTAGCGCAAGACAGTCGTTCGTTCCTTTGCCTCTGCGAAAACCAAACTGCGTATCTGACAGCAAGCCACAGCAGACCCATTTATCCAGTCGAAAGAGAATCATCTTCTCTAACAACTTGCGAATACACGACAACATCGCAATTGGACGGTACGAATTATAGTTCGACGCGGGTTTCCCGGGTTTTTGGATGGCTATTACTCTCACCTGCCTCCAGTCATCCGGAACAATGTTACACTCCAGAAAGTGATTAAACAAGTTCAATAGGCGCCTCTTTGCGACGTCAGGTAGGCCCTTAAGCAAATTGAACTTGATTCGATCCATTCCTGGAGCGGAATTGTTACATGAAAGGAGAGCAAATGAGAATTCAACCATCGAAAATAGTCTATCCATGGCGTCCCTATCCACCGGGATATCTCGTCGCACGCGATCAACAGGAACGGAATCCGGACAAACTTTCTTAGCGAAATCAATAATCCACCGAGGAGAGCTCTCTCGATCTTCATTAACCGACGATGTATTACGCATTCTTCTTCCGACGGTCCAAAGCGTTCTCAACGAGGTCAAGCGTGATAATCCTTCCACAAAATGACGCCAATAACCGCTTTTCTTCGCTTTGACCAAGCTTTTAAACTTGCGTTCAAGGGAAGAATAGCGCTCATAGTTGTCAATTGAACCACGTTTCCGGAAGTCTTTAAACGCGGCGGATTTCTCGCGATAGAGTGCCTTACACTCGTCATCCCACCACGGATTGAGAAGCTTCTTACGAACCGACGGACCAGGCACAGGACGGCATTGTGCTTGAAGAGCGCTGTTGAGAATCAACTCGGATAAAAACCGATACTCTTCCAACGGAGGAAGTACTTTTACCGCTTACTTTCCATCAATGATCGCATCCTCGTACTTTCCCCAGTCTATGTGCTTTGTGAGGTCGTAGGCAAGATCGATGGATGAAGCCTGTTGTGTTCCATTGGAAATTGAAACTACGATCGGCAAGTGATCGCTACCATGGGGATCCTGGATTACCCTCCATGAACAATCCAGCAATAACGAGCTTGAACATATTGAGAGGTCTAGTCGGCTATCCCTAGGACTTCCATCTTGAGCTGGAGGTGCCACTCGTGTAACTTCCCCAGTGTTGAGAATTGTCATATTGAAGTCGTCGCAGAGGTCATATATCGAGATATCGTCGATCTCGGAGGAAGATATATGGAGGCGACACTGAGGCTTTTGCCTCGGATAGTCACCTGACATGCAACGACTTCAATGCCTGACATCGGCGGCAGATCGACTCTGTAGAACGAGTGATGCTTTTTGATCCCCAAAAGCACTCCTCCATATGAGTCGGATCGATCCAGGCGAATAATATTAAAATCATGGAAAGGAAGGGTCACATCAGGTGTTAGCCATGTTTCTGATAACGCAAAAACATCGCACTGTAAATTACTAACTAATTTTCAAAATATTTCTCCGATTATTTTCAATAAAATCTTCAGGTGTAAGTGTGTTACTCTATTGTGTTCCTCCAAAATTATCAACAGAGAATTATCTATAAATTCCTTCAAATATCACTCCATTGTTTCCTGCCATAAACATTCAAATTAATAATTGATCAGTACTTCTAACTGTTCTATTAACATACCATTGGAAATTCTCCCAGAGTTTCTGTAGGATTACGTCCTAGGATTCCTCTGAAAAATTCCACCATGGATTCATCCAAGATTTTTGAGGGGTTTATCTTTAAAACAGATTTACAATCTGGAATTTGTCCAGCTTGGTGGCCTCGTGCCTCTATTTCTGCTACTGAACAGAAGATTATAGGCTTTCGATCTTGCTTTTAGCTTTGCATAGTCCTTCAAAATTGATTCCAAAGCAACCATGGACAGCAAGAGCTATAAAGCCGCTGTAGGAGCTGCTGTTTCTTAGGATTGGAACTCAAAACCCCTTAGCCGCTTGTTCTGTCTCTTATATTTATTAATAATTACCGTAATCCGGGGTAACATTGATCATTTTTCTGAATGTTTCTTCAATATTTCGTTTGAAAATGCAAATGTTGCAAATTTTAAATTTTTAAAACAAGTACTGCCACCAATAGCTGTATACTGTATTTTGTTTATTAAAAGATTTAAGCATGTCGAAAAAAAATGTTTTATGCGGTTTTTTGATTTAGCTGATATGGGGTAACATTGGTCACCTATGTAAACAACGTTCGGTAATATTGAAAACGTCGTTACATACTTAAATCATGGCCCCTGAAGCCGAATATGAAGGCCAAACGCTTACAAGTAATTTACTTTTTAAGTTACTTTTGTAGCAACGAGGTTGTGATCAAGGACAACAATTCAACGTAGGTGGCCCTGGAACAGAGTGAAAAAACAACTTGTCATTGTTAGTCAAACTATTACGCAATAAACATCAAATTTATTTCATCTTATCCAATTCAAACGAAACTGTTGACTGCTGAACTGCTTGAAGTAGCATCTGAGTAGAACTCAAGCCTCGAAACCGTCAGCAAAAACCTACGATTCCCATTGCAATATCCCTGGTTGCGATACTTGGTCCATCTTCCGGTAGGTACGACCCCAAGTTCCCCGCGGCAACATCCCTGGTTGCTGACATTTGGTCCGTCTCCCGGCAGGTACGACCCCAAGTTCCCCGCGGCAACATCCCTGGTTGCTGACAACTTTAAAATTAAAAACACCTCGAACCACGGAATACGCCTGAAGGTAGGCAATTTCCTAAGGCAGTTCTACATTCTTAACAGTGTCATCCTTAACAATTAAAATCATTATTTCGAAAAGTTAACAAAATTTTCGCATAAGGTAAACGCAATTTTCCCAAAAATGTTAACTTTTATTAGCTCTTGAATATGAGAAAAAGAAGCACTATTCATGAGTTGGAAATGTTTCATCAATAAATGATAATAAGAACTTTTGATAAGATGAGTCATTCCGATCAATGTTACCACGCTGATCAATGATACCCCGGATTACGGTACTTTAAATTAATAATTACACTAAGGTAGAAAATGTAATTAGAATCTATTTTTTTCCTTGCACTGTGGTTCGACAGAAGAATTTTATCAGTCAAATGGTAATATTTTTTAACAACTTCCGTATTTTTATTCAAACATAATATTTATTCTTGAAAAAAACGTCAATGAATATTGGAGAAGTGGCCCTAATCAGCCGTACGACGTAACTTAGTCGCGATGCTCTCACAAGAGCGCTGGACGGCACTAACGTCCAACTTCCGGATCCTCGATGTCAACAGCTTCGTACCGTTGGCCCACCATTTATTTTTGTACACTAGGCAGGCCTGGTAGTGAGTTATTTTTAGTGACTTTGTTTATTTTTTCGACCTGGTTACAAAAAAGTCACTATTTGCAACAAAAAGTCACTAAAGTCTTTTTTTTGAGAAAAATTGTCACTAAAGTCATTATTTTTGTGATCCGATGATAAATCAACGATAATCTGGAATAGCTCTTTAAATTAAAAAAGCAAGACAGTAATGTTTTACGTAGGCTGACCATAAGCCAACCAGATGAAAACGGGATAAATAAAAAACAAAAACGGGACAATTTTTAAAAGACATAGATTATGCAATTGGGCTTCTTTCCCCGAACTCCAGTTCCCTGAATGACCCGTTTCTCCGAAGCCATTTCCCCGAATGGCCCGTTCCCTTGTAATGCAATGCAGCTCAAAAAGTGCAATAATAGTCTTTACCCGAGCAGGCGAAAAAAGCTAAGTAATAGCAAATTTTGATATGGACATACAAAAGTGATATTAACTTTGAAGATATAAGAGATAAAAGATCCGAAAATAATATCCAAAATTTACTCCATGCTAATACTATTAGCATATCAAATTCAGCTTTTATAAGATCTCACCAATATCAACGAGCTATTCCTTAGATCTTCCAACATCAAATTTAGATATGGCTCAGAAGTTCCAGGGATAAAATTTTGATATTATATTCAGATCTTTTATCTCTTATGTCAATCAAATCAATATCTCGATTTAATGGTCAGAACTTTGCTACTGCTCGGATAGCGAGATAGTGTTGAATTAGAAAGATCGATAAGCTACCAAAGAAGGAGATATTTGATCATTCTCGACTAAATACATATTGGCAAAAATACATATTGTTCACTACCTTGAAATGCAAAAGGTTATGACAATTATGAGTGTTAGAACTTTTCGGAGAACTGAGCTATTCGGGGAAATGGGGTTTTCGGGGAACTAGCATTCTTAGAACTGGCGTTGGGAGAACGACATTCGGGAAACCGTCATTCGAGGGAAAGTAGCAGAACCAGATTATGCAATCACAAGCTACATGTCTGTATGATTCAATAAAAATCACTTAAGAACCTTGAAGCTCATTCTTTGATTTCCGAAAAGCAGCGTTTTTTTTAAGAATTTTCTAAAAAAAATCGTTACTCTTTTCAATTTTTCAAATTCAAACGTAAATTTTTCTAATATTTCATTACTTTATTGAAATATCCACTTTTTAAACAGTTAATTCAATCAATTACGTATCAGAAGTAAACACATAGTTGTTCTTTTTCATTTTAGGTATTATATGAATAATTAGCTTATGAAGATCCTTATTTTGGAAATCCACCGAAATTTGACATAAATATGAGTAAAAAAACGCAAAAAGTTAAGTAGAAGCATGTACGGATCAAGTTTAACTCTGTTTGAGAAACTAATAACTGCTTGTAAAATAGATGAGTTAGACAATAAACTCTGAAATATTTCTAAAAGCTGTTTGTTATGTTGTTATTTTTTTTTTACTGGTGATGAAAAATATGTGCCAATTCTCCATTTCCAAAAAAAAAAAAACGGGACAATTCGAGCATTTTCCATAAAACGACGGGACAGTCCATCGAGGGATGAAAACGGTACTGTCCCGTTAAATACGGTACATATGGTCAGCCTATTTACGGGGTTGAAGTTTTTTTTTATCAGCATATCAAAGTGTCTAGAGAAGAATCCCATTGACAATCAATGGCGTGCTATCCAAATTGAGTTTGGTTAAGTTTTACGTTCAATGTATTTCGTGCTAAAAGAAGTAAAATTGCATGCTTGTGCAGCTCGTAAAAACAATAACATAATGGAAAGTTGAGAAGTATGTTGAGCATACGACACAAAGACAAAACGTAACTTATGGATCAGATGAACAGATGCAGGTTTAGTTTTATAACAATAATGAACGAAAATATGAGAGAGTGTAACTAGCAATGCAGGCTGAACGAGAAGCAGGAAAACTGGGTGAGAATGTTCCTTTTAATTATTGGCGGGTTATTATATAATATTGCCATCGTATATCTAAATAATCAAGAGGGATCAGGGAGCCAGGAAATACGGAAGAAAACCCTGTTTCCCATCCCAGGAAAAGGAGACAAGGTAACAGTGAAGTGTGCACCAAAATTCTTAGCAACGCCACTTCCAACGATTTTTATTATCCCTTAAAATGAAACGGTTGGTACGGTTGTCCTCGTTTCTTCCTTTGTAAAAGTTTAAAAAAAATTGAGAGATAGTTCATCGAAAACAGATAAAGCTTCAAATAAACCACTCGGCTAAGGAAGGCCACTAGAGATACAAAACACTTGTAGGTCGAAATTCAGTATAGGGTTAGGCGGGGCAAGGTGGGTCACCTAAGGAATGGACCACTGTAACTCTTAGCTTATTTTCTGTAATAAAAACGATCGAAATACCAAACAATTAGAAACCTGCAATAGATGAATATTTTTTAAATTGTCTCAACCATTTAATCAATTGTCATTCAACACGCAGCAATAAAGACATTGTCATCTCTCATTCTTGTTGCAAAAATGTTATTCCGCAACAACAGTTTATCACCACTTGCACAGAATACGACAATAATCGCTCACCACGTGTACAGCGATTTTCTGGGCTTCGCATAGGAATTTTCAAGAACTTTATCCGTGTTGGTAAACAATGCCACATTATCGAACAGCATCCATAAAACAAATTTGGTTTTGTGTTCAACAAAAACTCATTTATTTTATTTTATTTATATTTATATTATTATATATTTGTTTGTTTTTCGTCTGTTTTGATGACAATTTTATTCACTGGACTCAACTCATCCTGCTCCGTATTTTTTGCATGGGAAAACTTGGTTCTTAAATTCTGGCACTAACCTATCTTGCCCCCTGCTAGGTACTCTTCTCAATTCCCACTGTCTTATGATTATGACAACACATTTGCAGGCAAAGAAAACGCACGTTTACTCTGTGCTTTTGTGGAATGTGCCCAGCCCTTCTCGTTTTCCTTATTGGCATTACGTCCCCACTGGGACACTGCCTGCTTTCCAGCTTATTGAGCACTTCCACAGTTATTACCTGAGTGCTTTCATTGTCAAATTTGCTACTTTCGCATTCGCATATCGTGTGGCAGGAACGATGATACTCTATATCCAGAGTAGTCAAGGACAAATTTCCATTACGAAAAGATCCTTAACTGACCGGGAATCGAACCCAGACACCTTCAGCATGGCTTAGCTTTGTAACCGCGGACGATACCACTAGGCTAAGGAAGTATCTGTCCTACGCAATTCTGCTGATGATTGTTGATACTGATTCGAGGCTTGTGGTGAAAACGATTTAGAATGCTAGCAATCAACAACGTCCTGGAATACCCACATATACAGTATTGGACAATACATTTACAACTTTTTAGATGTTTCATACACAACGTTATAGAGGACTAGAATTAAGTGATTTATGAACCGATTTGAATGAAATTTTCACAATTTGCCAGACATAACATAAACTTCATGCTATATTTTTGAGTTATTTCCCAATCTTGACTTTGAAAGCAATAACCGTTTGACTTAAGTTATTTTTTTGACAAAGTTTCATACTCGACATAACTAAGAACAATGAATGGCTTCATGATAGCAAGGTTGTAGATTTAGACGAGAGCTACTCTACCGAAGTTGATCATTTTATATGGAAAATCTAAATAGTAGCAAATGTATTGTCAAACACTGTAGGTACATAAACTGGCACAGGCTAGCTATCTTCTAATAGCCTTTTTGAATGCATGTCAACGCCAGACCCAACGTGCAATGTGGCAAATGAGAATTGTGGTAATATATTGGAGAGGTGGAGGACATTTGTGGGACCTACGGATCCTGCCACATACCACAGACAACATCTGTGTCTGTTGATGTAGGCTCACACATGCTGTTTTGTTCGTCATGTTCAAGTGCGGAAAATCAGCTGACAGTAGTGTAAGAAAGCTCCGGAGATTGTACGTTCACCGCTAGATTAAGAAAAAAAGTTGTTCGGTGGATGTAAGGGAGGTTGCGCTTCCGCAAGCAAATGCCCATGACTTTGTTCGCAGTGTCAGTTGAAATGATCGTATTGTGAAGTAGCTACGGAACGTATTGATGAAAAAATATTCATCAAAGCTCGATAAATTTCATTGTAAAAACACAATAGTTTATGTAGGTACTACAGTTTTTGAAGTAGAAAGGACTGTTGCAGTTTTAACAATGTTTTTTTTTCTGGAATACAGTTGATTGGAAAATGGATAATGTCAATTGATTACATGACAAAACAATATTGTCAAACCTTTTAGAATAATTGAATTATAATTGTTTTAGATGTTCCAAATTAATCATGGCCAAAAATTTCACCGAGCCATCTGCGGTGATGCGTTCGATTGAGATTCATACTGCCAAGATGTGTCGGGTTTGCTTGCAAAGGCACCACTTGGTGGCCATTGCGCGGAATCCTCGACTCGCTTGGTGTTTCTCCAGAATCCTTCCAAGCGATCCCGATCTGCCGCAATTCGTCTGTGCGACCTGCGAACGGATGGTCGACATTCTCTACCAGTTCGATGTGCTAGGAAATTTGACGGCGAATCTGGTTCGGACGTACGTCACCGATGGAGGGAGGTTCCCTCAGACGGGCATGATCGAAGAGGAACTACAGCGGGCCGAGGAGCGTCTGCAGAGAACAGCTTCTTCAAAAAAATCCAAATCACCAGATGAAGATAGGAAACTTGTCGAGAGACCCATTTTGACACCGGTTAGGAAATCGGAAAAGTACATGCGATCCGTGGAACTTCTGTTTGGTGACTCACCAGATGTCAAACAAAAAATCTCTAAGGTTGAGTAGATGACGAACTATTGAAAAACAGTGCTTTTGGAATTAATGTCAATGTTATTTCGAGAATTATCAAGCTGTTCGACAAATTAATTGATGTAGTTCTTAAAACGATAATGATTGAATTCGATAGACAAAATCCTGATACATATTTTATAAACCGATAATATTGATGAATGTGGAAAAAACTAATAAATTTTATGTGAATTATTTTAATTATTTGGATATTTGTTTGTGTACGTGGAAAAACTTGTTAGTTTATTATGAAATATTTTAATTGTTTGATAAAATATACTGTAACACAAACGTTTGTGTAAAATATATAATGTTAGTTTTTTATTGAACCAATCATTCATACATATTATCTTATCACAATGTCCCATACAAACTTCGATATTTTACCTACCTCACCAAAACGGATTGCCGAAAATATGACATCCGAGAATTCGATGAATTTCGATAAAATTTCACACGGACTTTGCATATAATTACCGAGATCGAATGCACCTGTTATTATTCATAATGATCGAAAGTCGATTTTCCGTTTTGGGGTAACTTGGATAATGGGCATGTAAAAACGTGGTGATCCAAAACCAAACTACTGATTGACATTATTGTATTTAGAACCGGATTGGATAATGTTGATAGAGAACGTGGATTAGTTTTCCTGCATTAAGGTACATAATTTATAAACAAAAATCAACTAAAGAAAAGTAGAGGTAAAACAAACATGACAAACACTATTTCGATTCGATAAGAAATTAACGTAAAAAATATTTTATTTTAAAATAATTTACATAAAAAAATTTACGTAACAAATGTTAAAAACCATAATAAAATGTTTTTTGAACTTAAACCAACGAAAATCATTTAAAGAGTAGTGTGTGATCCCTTGACTGCGACTCTTGCTCCTGCGAAGCGGGTGATGCGGTCAGGATCGAACGTGTTACGCGTGGAGTACAGTGAAAAAGTGTATAGTATTTTACGGAAACCCCAGTGCGGCGACGGAGAAAAACTGCTTCACATCCTGGTAAAATCGTTCTTTATTATTGTTTACTTTACTCACTTATTACCAATTCAAACTAAATACGTGCCAGGGTCGAAAATATAATTTTCGATTCGGGAAGTGTAAAAACATTGCATATATCCATTTGATATCTGGATGTTTTTATGCGGGGCTTACTGTGAATGAAAATGACCTCAGAATGTGTGTGTATTTACTGCCATTCTTGAAATGGGTCGTTGGAATTTCAGTAGAGCTATCACCTTTCATCTCCCGGGCTAAAATTGTCTGCAGATATAAAGATATCGAAGGGTATTATTAAATACATGCATACAATTTTCTTCCATAAAAGCACTGCCGGCCAGTGGGAGGTGGATTGTATCACACACACATAAACCAACGAAAATCATTTAAAAATTCGGTAAACATGTGTTTCTGGCCTAAACTTAAGCGTTTGGTACTAAAACTGAGACAGGGCTTTAGGACCCTATTGACGTCAGACATCAATTGGGAGGCTCAAAATGGGAAAAAAAATATTCAGGGTACAAACTTTTGTACGCACAAATAAAATACAAAAAAGCTTTTTAAATTGCAATTTATGTTTTTACTATAAACAGTGACTGTAAATCGAAATACTTTCAGGTGTTATTTTTCAAATAATTCAAAAAATACCAACCAGAAATCACCCAAACTTATTTTCGGGTGACCTTAAATAATTCATCAGGGTATTTCTTTGATAATGTCTCCTGGCAATTTGTATGACATCATGCCATGGATTTTGCCAACATTTTTTTTTTTCAAAAACGTATCCAGAGATTCGTTTAGGATTTCGTTGAAAAAAAACGAGAAAATAATTTCAAGAGTTCATCTTGAAATTCTTTAAGGATTTTTTTTGCAGAAATTCTAACTATATTTTTTTAAAACATGGTATTTTTTCCAACGCTTTCGTGAAGAAACTCTACACAATATTTTAGGTAATGCCAGCAGGGTTTTTTCTAGTATTTAAAAAAACTGCACTATAATATTCCTAGTAATAAACTATCTGGCGTTCCCATACAGGCGTCAATTAATTGATTTTCTAAAAAATTGACAATGAAATTTCGCAAATTTCACATGGATTTTTCAAGAATTCTTCAAAAACTCCTACAGGAATCATTCTAGGATTTTATCAAGGTTTCAACTACTCTGAAGACCACAGAAGGAATTTCTTGACGTACCGTTGGCCAAAAAATCCCGTGGTTTTCCCGAGTATTCCTTTACCAATAATTTTAGGTATACTTCCACGAATTGTTTGACTTATTTCAAATATACTTCTTGAGATTTGTCTGAGGGTTTTCAGTATTTTTCTTAGAAGTTTGAATTCCTCAGATAATTGGAAATCCTTTTAAATAAGTCCTTATTTTTTCCAGAAATTTTCTACAAAGAGGTATATGAATTTCGCTGAGAATTCCCCATAAAATAATATCAATAATAAAATCAAATATTTTATCTTATTTGTACAGAACTGAAATTGAAATTTCTTCTTCTTTTTTGGCATTACGTCCTCACCCCAGAATTAAAATTTGTTGAACTCTTTGAAGACTCGTGGAAATAAATCTTGGAATAATTTATAAGCATAAGCATAAGCATAGATGACCGTACAATTCGTAGTTGCTACACCGTGATTGACCAGAACAATCGAAGTTGCACAGAGATTTAATGAATGGCTCGGGATTAGCTTACCAATGTGCACAAATCGAGAGCTCAAAATTTAAAAGTCAATAACGGCGCCGGCCACGTCCTTACGGTCATCGGGGAAGGGAAGGAATGTTAGTGTGACTACCGTTGTCACTAGAGACCGAGATCACCTCTGGATCTCCACGGTTGTCATGGAAAGGATATTGGGTTAGTGGGATAATCGCCCCCACCAGAGCAAGCGACGCGATCAATAGATCAAACACTACTAACGATCCGCGGCGCTTTTTCATTTCCCTACGCGAACGACGCGTTTGATCCTGCCCTCGTCGCCCGCCCCCGCAGGAGCAAGCAAGTTATCCAAAAATACCCTCAAAGATCCTTTCAACAAAAACTATTTTCTGGCGATAATCCTGGCTACGTCCTAATGTGGGTGAATTTTACCCGGCGATATTTTGCAATCCACCCTGAGCGGGGTCCAACTGCAATTCTCAAAATTAATGATTCTAATGTTAGACGAATTCCATCCAGAACAAATCTAAAAAAAATAAAAATCGTTCTCGATAATCTTTGAATTGGATTACATTTTTCACATGTTTTTGGCATGGTACAATAAGTGTTTTTCATAGAAAAATTACTCATTTTGACTCAAGAATAACTTTTTAAAATGACCTATATGCTTTGGCATGCAATTTATTTGGAAAATTCTAACTCCGAAACTATTGATTTCAGAGAAAAATGTTCTACGAAGATGTTGCAGTAAACCGTTTGGACTAAAGAAAAAGATATACACTGAAAAAATATTTTATGATTTTTCATGAAAAATTAAAAAAAAAATTAAATTTGAAATTACACAAAAACACCATTTTCAATATTTTTGAATTTACGCCATAAAATGGTCTATGCATTTTCAAAAGTTATTCTTGAGTCAAAATGATCATTTTTTCTATGGAAAACACTTATTCTGTCATACTAAAAACAAATTTACTGCAAATCGAAGATGGTCGAGTTCTGTGACTGACCGATTTGACATGGAATTTGTCATTAGTAACACAATATGTTAACGAAACCATTCGGCATTATTCCACGCATGTATCTCTACTTCTTTATTCAATTCTTAGTCGATTAGACAACTAATGACATACTAGAAGCTCATAAATAAATGATTTGAAAACAATTATCTACTTTCATTTTCAATCTAACATTTTTTAGTGCTAAAATCTTCTGGAAGAGTTTATTAAACTTAGATTCAAAATTTCGAATCAAATAAGTTAGAGAAAAGTTCAAACATCATTTCCCCTGACAGTAAAAGGAAAAAAATACGGACTATTGAGAAGAGTGACATATTTTTAAGAAGCGTAGTATAGCATAGTAGAAATTAGATTAGAGATTTATATGTTTAATACATTCCAATAACAATTATTTGTTCAAGCTGACAGATTCAATTACAATATAATCAAACATAAAATCGATACAACTTATTATAGGCGTTTTTGTAAATTTAGACCCCGAAAATGTTAGTTCGACACCATTTTCCCGGTGATCAACTCAAGTTTCCGGATTTTCTCGTTTTTCCCGGTAGATTCATATTCTCGTATTTTACCTGATATTCCCGTTTTCCCGGTTTGGTGGCCACCCAGATTACAGTCGTTGCGTGTTTGGAACATTTTTCAAAATTTCGCCATAGTAAATTCCATATTAACCCTCTAATACCCAACCCCGCCTTTAGACGGGGTACACTTTGGAATTTTGTGTATTTTTTCGTAGCTCGGAAATCAAAATTATTTTATTTTTGGCTTAAACCTTGACTCATAACACGCATGTATGAAAAGTTTTTTATGACTTTTGGAAATTTTTTGTATTTTTGAAAATTGTTTGAAAAATTGTATTCTTATATAACCTATAAATGCCCGGGGTTAATTTAACGTGTAATATAAAAAATCATACCTTTTATATTTTTCTACGACCGACCTATCACAAAAGAAGAGCCTGGTGGTATCAAAATAATTTCAAACCTGTTTTTCCGTTAGTTACACGGAAAATAAAATACGCTCCGAAAAAAAATTGAAAATTTAATATTTTTAAAAGTACTGCAAAAATTTAAATTTTTATTATTGCCAAAAATCAACAACCAGAAAAGGCTTCAAGAAAAAATGAAAAAAGCTAGGGATGTTCAAAAATAAAAATTATAAAAATCATAAACCAAAATTCAAAAATTCACGAATAAAAAAAATAATTGCCCAGAACGTGTTTAGAACGATTTTAGATAACGAAAAATAATATTTAAATCGAAAATAAAAATTTGGGTATTAGAGGGTTAACCTACACCGTCTTTGGGCCACATTTAAATCACTACTGAAAAAGCTGAAAATTTCACAGAACACTATTTTTATCGTAAGGATGGTAAAAAAGATATAGCAGACTGGATTTTCATTTTTTTTAAATTTTGGACCGCCCTTATGTTATAACAATAGACACTATCCAATCCAATGTCATATATAACTAAATACCCCACATCGTATCCAATCATCTACATAAAGTGGGCTGTAGTAGTGTTAACTAAGGCAGGGATGTCATTCTTCTTGAAGATTCACAGTCGGACTCTGCACGGCTTTATTTATAACGAATGACTTATAATATTATCTTACTCAATATATGAGCTTCACATCTTGTTTTAAAGATGCTATTTATACACTGTTAAAAAATGGAACATTACACGTCGTGTGAACTTCATATATGCGATGTAAACATGAAGTAATGTAAATTTAAGCCTGAAATCTGTAAAACTTTGTTATATGTCACGTAATATGGGGGGCCTTAAAACTTTGTGCTATGAATCAAAACGGTACGAGCCTAATATTTTTGAATAATTATTCGACTCACGACATTTGAAAGTATTCGGAGCATTTTTGAAAAATAAGCTTTTCTGAGGATCTGCCCGTTCACTCGAAATTAAATTACCCGAAGTACATAAAATTTGTTTGTTTCTTAAAGAATGAATGAATTTTCTTTATTAACGAGACTTTCAGCCCTTCTTAAAGAAAAGACTTTCAGTTTTTGTCTTTTCTCTATTGATAGGAGATTATTTAAATCACTAACGAAAGAGTTATATCGACTATAACGCATCCTTTGGCTCTTTGTAGTTGGAACATTTTTCCCTTATATTTGGTCGATTTTTTGCATTTAGAATTGACGAATTCAGCTCAAACCTCAACTGAAGCCTCTGAGTGTCCAAATGATCAAAATTGGAGGTGTTATCCAAGAATTTAGTAATTTGATCATTATGGGCCACCCTAGTGTACACATTTCATAACATGACAATGCTCTCATGCGTTTGTATTTGTTAAATAAACGAAACAATAGGGATTGAATGGTCATTGCCCATTTTATAACAAAACCATCTGGATAGGAAGGCAAAATATCCATTTTCGATGTGTACGTTGTTGAACATTCAGTGTTTCCCACAGACTCCAGCAAGAATGGAATCCCAGCTCTGCTCCATGTGCCAACGGGAATGGGCACCAATCGCAAGTTATTCGGAAGAAACCGATGGAATTTTGGAGGAGCTTGCCGAATCGTTCGAAGTGGCACGGAATTCTTTCCGCGGCAATAAATTCTGTGCGGATTGCCACAAACTTCTGACCCTAACCCACCAAATCAGCATCAAAATTCGCAAACGCAAGCAAGCCGAGGAGCAGGGTAAACCCGTACGGAGACCATCGGTTGGACAGAGCGAGGGCAGACTATCGCTGGCCAAGAGGATGCGTTCGGCACAGCAAGCCGCTCGCCATCGGGATCCAGAGCGTGGCGGATGCACCGAGACGAAGGAGAATTTGTGCGTGGATAGGAAAGATGAGACCGTTAGCGAAAGCAAATCCGACGAAGGGAACTATCCTCCAGAAAATGACCACTGCATCAGGTTTTATCGAGAGAGATCTCGATCATTGTAAGGTTAATAGTGTTTTCTCGTGTTGAGTCGGTTTGATTGAATCAGTTGCTTTAAAAACTGGAAACGATTAAAGATTATGAATAATTTGTCTGATATTATGACACTACATTTGATATACAATTTCAAAAATGAGATCAGTCTTGACGATATAAAAACTTATAAATTATGTAAAAACTTGATTTTACCGTTATTTTTACCGAAAAACTCCACAATATGTGGCATAATTCTGTCTAAAGGAGGGTCAAGCCAAGCGTGACAAGCCTTACAAAATTTTCAGAAGACTCATACGAAAAGTGTGACGAAGGGAAGGGATCGAAAAAGTTGAAATTTAGCGTGACATACTTTGTGTACCACCCCTAAGGGGTATGACGATTTGAGAGAGTGTTTGAACATAATGAGATACGAGACTATACTGCCTATATTTGCATGGTCGACGTATCCACCAGCACTATCTTTGCTGGGAAAATGCGTTTTTGTGTTCCCAGCTGTATTCTTGAATCTGTCAAAAAATCTGTGCATTAGCTAAAGATTGAAATTCAAAAGTTGACTGGGGGAGACTTGGTGATTAATTTCTTACTTTTGTCATCTACAAACGTGAGTAATGGATGTAAAGGGGTGACTGAATAAATAAACTCCCATTCCTCTTACGCCTCTTTTAGAATCCTGCATGTCCCCAGGAAAAATACTGTAAACGCCCCTGGAACTCATTTTACCCTCCTACTCGACTTCGAGTCGAGTCTAGTACACGACACTGAAGACGGCAGAATTGAGGCAGAAATACACGTATCTGTTAAACAATACAAACTCTAGTAGAATTAAATGGTATAGTACAAAATTTGGTTTTCATTTATTTATAGATCTTCTACAGCTCGAAGATTCATTTACTAAAACGTCCCCTACGAAAATAACTTATTCTTTAAGTTAAATCAAATGCATCCTGCTATCAATTATAATATAATCACATTCGTATTGCTTGGGCAGCATCCATTTATTACGTAACGCTAAAATTGGAAATTTTTGACCCCGCTTTTTGTATAATATTTTTTTAATTTTTGTATAACCGTAACGCTTATTTGTGGATGCCGCCTTAGAACAAATTCCATTAAAATCCATCGGCCAGTTTACACCATCATCATCTGGTGAGCATGTTGCACGAAACACTGTTTTGTGCAACAAGACCTGCAGATGGCGGTAGTGTAAAACGTCAAACACAAAGAAAAACGATGTGCGCGCCTCTGGGTGTGAGGTTTGAAACATAGCAAATTTGAAAAGATCGTTAAATAAGTGATCGATGAAAAAAAATTTCAGTGTTACGTCTGTTTGTCTGTGATATAATACTCAAAAATCCACTAGAGCTTTTTAGCTTTTTTAAAACTCCACCAAAAATTTTTATTGATCACTTTTCCAATTTTAGATCAAAGCGACTCAGAACACAACTTTATATATGACTTCGTAGAACTTTGATCTTTATGTTTATATCTGTGAGCAGCTGACCTAATAAGGTGTCAAACCCACGGTGTTGCCAATGTTTATGTCTTGTATGCTGAAAAAACCCATTGCAAACTGTTGCCTCGAATTATCTCTTACATTTTTTACAGTCATCGCTAAAATAAAGTGTCCGCTTGTTTGTGTCCATGCAAATTGGCAAAAATCGAATGCTACAACGGAAAATTCTTTCGATAAACTGTTTGTACTTCATAGTTAACATATATTGTTTGTGCATAACAAAAAACAAATTGCTTTAAATTTTGTTTTTCACAAAGACAAAACGAATGTGCCAAAAAAGTGTGTCTTAATTGAGTGCCCACTTGGGGATTCTTTTACTAAACAATACTTTTCTTTTATTTGATCATTTTTTTTTTTGTCAGGTATACTTATTTTAGCTAATCAAGACTTTTGGGAGACAATTTGTGATAATTTCAGCATAGACAAAAGACGTACAAGTTAGAACAATTATCAACCTATCTATATCAGGACTGTGACGAACTAAACTTGGAAAATTCAAAGTCCTGTATCTTTTTTCTTAGTTTTTTTCCACCCTTCACATGTTGTTGAAGTTTGAGTATATGCTTCAAAATTATTGTATCATGAAAGAAAGTTATTTGCACTTACTAAATCATTTTTGACTAAACATCGTACCAACCTCTGCTATAAAATTCTCAAGATGATTTGCATGATTCAATTTGCAACAACAATAAAAGAAAATCTGCCAAACTTTCATCAGCTTTACAATGCGTTTCCTTTCCGTAATCCATGGTTATGTGCAAAAAAAGTGGAATAATAGAGACACTCATGCTACAAGCACAAACTTTATTAACATATAAAAAATATCAAAGTTTCTTCAACAAAAAGTCAAGCCCCGATAACTGTTCAAAAATAACGGTGTACATTTGAATAAATAATGTCTTCTGCTACTTTAAGCCTTTCTTACTTTTGCGTGTTTAGGGTTTTGGAATTGTCGCCTTTGTGGTTCTGTATGATTTTTGACACATTTTTCATAGGGAATTCTGAAAGCTTAGCAATTGCCAAGGGAACCTTTTCCTCAACGCCTGGTATAACTCCAAAATGTAAAAAGATCAAATCTGTAACGCTTCCTGTCATTTCAAATTCCTCTCTAAAACATCGTGGGTGCTTGAAATTGTCTGTCAATTTGGCGAAATATTTTTTTATACTCTTTTTTTTTATTTTCTCACACATAAAATAACACTAAGGAGAGCTTTATTTACACGCTAGACATATTCTTGAGACTATTACTTATCAAATTGAACAAATCTGAAATCTGCATTGGCTTTAAAGTTATCATTGTTTGTATTTTAAAAATTAGGTCCGTCACAGCCTTTATAAATAAAAATAAAATGGTGTTTGTATGTCACGAAATGGCTTCAGAACGGTGTCAACGGATTTGTATAATTCATTCACTGTTGTATCCGAAACGGAATGCGACATGTTTGATTAGAACATTGCACAATGGTCGGGCTCCATATAAAGGGGCGGCCAAAACTACCAAAAACTTTATTGAGATTTTTATGATTTTTTCAATTTTAAAATATACCTCATTTGTTATATTATTATGATCCTTAATTGAAATTGAACTAAAATTTAAATTTCTATCATTTTTATGACGGCAAACAGGCTGAAGTCAAAAAATTGAAAAATGTAACAATAAAATATAGCACAAAATTTATAATTTAGGAATGCAATATTTCCCCAAATTTACCCACTATCTGAAAGCTTATGGTTCAACACTTTTATCGAGCATGAGGATGGAAAAAAATATTTGGTTTAAGTTTTAATACTATTCAATATTACATTTTAGTAATTTTGGTGATTTTGAATATGAAAAACAACTCTTGTCGCGTCATGTCGCCGCCATTTCGAATATTGCACATCAAAAAGCATCCTTAGATCTTACAAAAAACCTTTAAAATTTTTGCAGAAATTTGCTGATTTGCAAGTTAGAGATATTTGAATAATTCAATATTTTACATATATTTTGACGATATTTTTCATACAAAGTTTATTTAAAATTTATTTAACCACTATTCATACACATTTTGATCAAACTCAATCAAATATAAACAAAATTTGTGCTTTCAGCCCGGTTTGATAACAATTTTAAATTAAAAAAATATTTTTTTCAAAGTTACGTAATTTGTGAATAATCCCTTCTGAAACAACAAAAACGCCAAATAACATATTCAGATTACATATTTCATCGATTAAGGCGATAAAAATAGTTTTGGCCAAACTTCACTTTTTTCCGACCATTGTGCATTGGTAAAATCAAAGAGAATAAAACGGAACGACATTTTCTAAAGGATTTTGGCATGGTTTACTTTACAGCCTAATGCTTGGCAATGCAACGTTTGCCGAGACAACTGGCTCAGAATAAAGTCACGCGAACATAAAGGCCCAATGCTAAAACTACTGTGTTTGGCCAACCGGGACCTAGGTGGCGGTAGTGGGTAATCACCAGGCTCGTACAAAAGAGATAAGAGCGCCACGGTTGAGCGTTTTTCTGCTATGCGATGAAATGAATTTGAGTATTACGTCTGTTGGTTTTTTTCGTGGTTTCAGGGTAGGGTCAAAACATGTTCAGTTATACTGTTTTATGGCGTTGATTTATTTTGACAGGTTATACTGACTAAAGCAGTAACTGAAAAAGACTGAATAAGTCATGTTATATAAAGTAACCTAAACACGATCAATATGAGTGTTTCTGGAGACTTTTTGAATGACTTAGGTGAATAAATATTAGTGTTTTCTTGCTTTTTTGTACAGATTAGTTTTTCTAAAACCTTCACAAAAAAAACAACAATTAGTATACATTGTTTTTTAGTATCACATTATATAAGATCTTCCTATCATAACCACACAAAGAACCACAAAGCTTGATCATATTGACAGAGTGATATTATGTTAATAACGTGGGGCCTTCCTAAGCCTAGTGGTAACGTCCACGGATACAAAGCAAAGCCATGCTCAAGGTGTCTGAGTTCGATTCCCGGTTGACCCAGGATCATTTTGTAATGGAAATTTTCTCGACTCTCCTGGGTATAGAGTATCATCGTACCTACTACACGATATACGAAAGCAAAAATGGCAACTTTGGCAAAGAAAGCTCTCAGTAATCAGGAAGTGCTCAATGAACTGAGAAGCAGGCAGTGTCCCAGTAAGGACGTAATGCCCAGAGGAGGAAGAAGAACAATATTGTTTGGTGTATTCTAGCATTATTTTAAACAGCAGGGCTAGTTGCAACTGAGAGAGATGGTGATAGAACGAAGTTACATCTCGAATTTTCAAGAGCACAAGTCTTGAGAACCAAACAGCGCTCCTCGTTGAAAATCAATACATTTGATCACCATCAGCAAACAAGCAATTTGATCGATTTTGAAAGAGAACGGTTGTCAGATTCTCAAAACTTATGCACTTGAAAATTTAGAGTTTGGCTTCGTTCTATAATCACCTTAAAGTAGGAATTTTAGAGAGTAGACGGAGCAGGAACGAAAAGAGCATGAGATTAGAGTTTTAATAAGAATTTTTCTACAGTTTTACCCTTTTAGGATTTACTAGCATTATTAAATACATTTTCTCAAGATTTTGTTCCAGGAATTTTATCACAAGTTAATTTAATTATTTTTTTCTGCAAGAATTCATTTATGGATTGTTTGACGGCGTTCTCAAGGAATTCCTCTATGAATTTTACAGACTAATACCTAAAAAATCAACTTTTTCAAAGGAAACCCCCAGAAATCTCTCCAGCGCCTTTACCATGAATTGCCTCAGGAATTTATCCAAAGATTGTTTCAAAAATTTCTCGAGAAAATCCTCCAGTGTGAATTCGCTGAGATTTCCGTTTAGGACATCTTCAAGAACTCAAGCAATAGGTTCTTCAGAAATACTTCTTCCGATTTATTAATATTTCATCCAGAATTCTAGTTGTTTTTCTACAAAATTTTAACCAAGAAATCACACATCGCTGCTTTCAAAAATAACTTTAGAGATTCCATTTGTTTTTTTCAGGAAGTCCAACAGTAATTCTTAAGAATATTTTCGAAGCATGTTCTCAAAAAAAAAAAAAAAATACATATATATCCATAATTTTTTTCCAGATTCTGATGAACTCTTGCAAACATCTCTTAATAAATTCTTCTGAAGGAAATTTTGCTAGAAAAATTACTCGAGAATTGTTAAGCAGAACTGCATGAGTAATTCGTGGATGACATGTTAGTTAAATTTGGTTAAAATTTAAATGTTTAGTTTTGAGATCACATCATTGCCCCAATGAAGCCTGTTGGTGGTACAAATAAATACAAAGTTTGGTCAAATTCCTAGATACATTTCTGGATAAACTTTACGATAAATTAATTGAGAAATTCTTGGAAGGGTTTGCTACAGAAATGCCAGAAAAAATCAGCGTGACGATTTTTTGAGGAATTTTTGTAGGGATTCCTGGAAAATATCAAATATCAACAAAGAAAAAAAAAACAAATTGAAAATCGGACAGAAAGCTTCTAGCTATCATCCAATCAGCTTGCGTCATATATCACTAAACTTTTGAATAAGTTTTTTAAACAAAATTATGATTTTTTTGCCAATAAACAGGATTTTGACAAGGACATTCAACTACTCATAAACTTCTGAGCAATTCTCGCTGAAACCAGGCCGCCATCGGCACCCATTGTTAGAATTCCAATTTTATGTCACTGATCTCCAGTTTTCGATAAAACTTAAGGGTGGTCCTTTCTGTTTTCTCAAATTGGTGGACCCCTCGTACGCCAGCTAGCTGAACAGTTTGCGAAAAAGCCCATTTTTTGATAAATCTTGGGTATTTCTTCACGGGATATGTCTCATATTTCGCATGGAACACATAGCAAACTTAGTGGCATCGTATAGAGAAAGGATATAGCTTTCATTTAAACTTGAAAAAATTTTGGCGCCCATTTTGAATTTGGCCGCCATCTTGAATTTTGTTAGAAAAATCGATTTTTCACCATTAGCGCACCGCTAGTTTTGAATTCTGAGAGCACCATCAGAAAGCTGAGAAAAAATTGCGTAAGATAGGCTAAAAAAACTAGGTGAGCAAAGGTATTTGCCCTATGATATGAACGATTTTCTAAATCATGTTCTACTATTTTGACGTATATGGCGAGTGCAATCAATGCAAACATAATTTTTTGTACAACAAAGAAACAAGTTTTCAATCGTAAGTGTATTATTTGAGACAGATGAAGAATAGGAGTATAAATTTGAGTGAAAAAATCTGGCGGCCATCTTGGATTTTGACGCCATCTTGGTTTTAAGTAGTAGAATGAGTTTTCACCTTATTAGCACTCAAGCATTATTTCTTTCATTTATTTGGTCTAAAACCATTGATACAAATGAACATTCAGTTGAACAGCTGAGATAAGATAAAAAAAATAGAATCTGATTGTTTTTTTTTTAACGGAGGCCTTATAATTCAACATGATGAGCACTGAGATGGTAAAAAATCATGCAACTGCTAAAAACCAAGATGGCGTCGAAAGCCAAGATGGCCGCCAGTTTTTCTAACCTCGAAATTATACACCTGCCTTTCGGCATTACGTCCACATTAGAACAAAACCTGCTTCTCATCATTCAATTTCGCTATTTTTCACATGCATGTTGGGCGGTACTAAAAACAATACTTTATGACTTAGAAAATCAAGGATGTTTTTTGCTTTAAAATTTAAGACTTTTATTATAAACTAGTGGTCCCGGCAAACTTCGTCTTGCCATCAAGTAGGCTGCTGTATACGCTATGGGTCGTCCCATACAAAATGACAGTTCCGTCCACTCTCGTTTTTTCGACTTTCCCGTTGAATATCCTGGATTTTTTATACGCACAAACACGTCGGAACCCTTGACGAAAGAAACGGAGAAATAATCATTCAAATCCGTTATCCCGTTCGTAAGCCATTTCGTGACATACAAACATCATTCCATTTTTATTTATATAGATTAATGCACTTTTGTCAATGTTTTACGTTAGAACTACAGATACTACCACAAGGCTTACTAATGTCCCGACACGCAATCTATAAACTTCATACAATGAACAATAATGCATAGGGTAAAAAAATGTTTGTTTAAAACAATCAATGTTTTTTGACGGTTTTCATTTATTGAATTTATTTATTCATTATTACTGAATTCGAAGATATGTCGAAAAATTATTCTGTTGTCAGAAATCGTATTAAAAAAGAAAATTCCTGTTTAATAACCTGGATTTATAACTAACTAGTGGTCCCGGCAAACTTCGTCTTGCCATCAAGTAGGCTGATGGAAAATGTCAAGAAATCCCCTATACAAAATGAAACCTTAGTCTTCTCCCGTTTTCCCCATTATTCCGGAGACTTTTCGGAACTTTTTCCTCGCACGAACACGTCGCATCCCTTGTGGAGGGCAACAGTGAAAAATTTGCGTCAATCCGATGACCCGTTCTCGAGCCATTTCGTGACATACAAACACCACTCCATTTTTATTTATATAAAGCTGAGTATCAGACTCGGTTCCGGTAGGGACGTAACGTCAGTAAAATGAAGAATAATAATAAGAAGAGTATATGTAACCTTTTTTTATTGGTAGCCTCTAAATTCGACATGCTGAGTGCTATCAAGGTGAAAAATTAATTCTACTACCTAAAATCAAGATGGCGTCAAAATCCAAGATGGCCGTCAGATTTTATCATCAAAAAAAATATTCTTATTCTTTACTCGACTCGAATAAAACACCAAAGGTTGAAAACTTGTTTCTTTGTTGAACAAAAAACGATGTTTGTATTGATTGCACTTGCCATATACGTCAAAATCGTATAACATGATTTAGAAAATCGTTCATTTGATAGGGTAAATACCATTGCTCCCCTAGTTTCTGTAGCCTATCTTGCGCAATTCTTTCGATTTTTCTAACAAAATTCAAAATGGCGGCCAAATTCAAAATGGTCGCCAAAATTTTTTCAAGTTTAAATGAAAGCTATATCTTTTCTCTATACGATGCCACTAAGTTTGCTATGTGTTCCTAGCGGAATATGAGACATATCCCTTGAAGAAATACCAAAGATTTATCTAAAAATGGGCTTTTTCACAAACTGTTCAGCTAGCTGGTGAACGAGGGGTCCACCGATTTGAGAAAACAGAAAGGACCACCCTTAAGTTTTATCGAAAACTAGCGATTAGTGACATAAAATTGGAATTCTAACGATGGGTGCCGATGGCGGCCTGGTTTCAGCGAGAATTGCTCTTCTACGTACAACCAATATGGTTCGTTCAAATGAATCTGAAGGCAATTCAACTGATCTTGCTCTTCTATACATAAAAAGATACCTTAAGGATATCATCTCATTACTGACGGAAAAACGAGGAATTTGTATAGTTCTATCGCACAATATCAAAAATAGGGATGTTATATAAAGCAGCGACACGAATTCTGACTAAAATAGCTAAATGTTCACATATTTCTATCGCTACCAAAAAAAGAAGCAATTGCACTATGTGGGTAAAATGATTATTTGCTGGTGGTAAAATGAACATCATGCAAATACATGAACGAAACCAATATTTTTGAAAAGTTTCATTACATCACCGATAATATATCTATAAATGATTGTAACCCATTCAAAAATAAGTCAAAAAGTATAAGATTTGACGTCATATTATAACGATATTTACCTCACTGAGAAACCTCAAGATCTCCGAGCTAAAAGTTACGTCAGTTTTGATTTTGAAACGTGGTTTTCTAAAATCTTAGTTTTCATTGATATTTTCACTTCAATTGTCCTCAGATTTATGCTCTAAATCATCTGTGCGCGATAAAAATCATTGACATTTGTTTTTTTTTTCTCGGTAAAATGCACGGTGCTCATGTTTCCACCACTTCCCCTAAGTTGATCCTAAAGAGTTGAGAGTAGAAAATTTATTTGCTGAAGCAGTTTTAACAGTGATCTTCAACTTCTTAGATTCCGCTTACTGTGGTCGATCTAATGTCAATACTTGTATGTTTAATTTTCAATGACTTTTCATACATTTATTTCTATTGTTCTAGTAAAAATATCTCTTTTTGCTTTCTTTTGCATATAAATTCGGTTTTATGGTGAATATATCCTAAAACTATATGAATTCTTTATATCAAACACATTTAGAACTTTCAGTTGTGCACATTTTTGCAAAAGTCGTCAAAGTTTTTTCAAGTTATGGACGTTTTTTGTTTAAAAACATATTATTGTCAAAATTCTGTTTATCTCTTCAAACAAAAAACGGTTCTCACATTTTCTTGACCATGAACAGAGAAAAAGATTTTCTTTCTATTGGCATCAAAAGATTGAAGATCCGTTTGCACCTTTCAGAGATATTAACATTTGAAAACAACCATTTTTTCGAAAAAAAACCTCCTAATAACTCTGCAACCATCTGAGATAGAAAAGTAGTTTCTTTGGCATAAAGTTGCGCAATCAAAATTTTTAAAAGCGCTCGGAAGAAAGTTTTTGCGAGAAATAAACGCATAACAAGTTATCGATAAAAAACTGATTTTTCAGAACAACTTTAACTTATTTGTTAAAAAAACATAACTCGCGAACCATAAGAGATGGAAATTTGGCTTCTTCGGCAAAGTTGCTCCAAATTGATTGTTCTGAAATATTGTAAAACATTGTGCCAGAAAAAAAGTTTATATTCTGCTCTCCTACACCATGTCGGCCACCCGTATTCTACATCACTGAAAAACATGTCTAAAAAATATGGAGAAATGTTCCTGAAGACTCCATATATCTATAACTGACGGATTAGGCGCAAACATTTTTATCTTCCTAGATATGGGATTGGGACCAATGTGCAATGTAAGGAAAAACTTGAGCAATCATGTAAAGCAAAGGATACAAACTCTAGTGGAATTAAATGGTATAGTACTAAATTCGGGTTTTTCATCTACTTATAGGTATTCTATTAAACAGCTTGAAGATTTATTATCATGTAAAGCATTAAAGTTTAGTTTAAGATGTAAAACAACTAAATGCAAGAATATGAAATTGAGTCATATTTAGACATGAATTCAATACTTCTCCATTATTCCAAAAATGAGACTAAATGAAAACAGTTTATGATTTCCGAATAACAGATGACACCATTATTGTGAAGTATTTTAAAGTCGATTTATCATTTGACAGTTTTTTTATAAACTTGATTTGCAAATAGTGTACGAATGTACGAATATGAATTTGAGTCACTGTATATGGGTGCGGGTAGAGACAGAGGCAAGTTTAGCAAGGTTGGTGATGAGCGGTTCCACGCCGTTTCGCAAAACCGATTATTTTTGTATTTTTTGAATCGCTTGAAAATTTGCATACAGATTCTTTATGACCAAAAATGCCATTATGCACTTTCAGACCGCCATTTTGAACCTCGCCTTATTTTTGAGAAGGGCGTATCGGAAAATGCATGACAAATCTTTAAAAAACTGTAACTCGAAAACGGTTTGTCCGATCGATTTGAGATCTTCTACAAAGTTGTAGGTGTTGCTTAGGACTATATGGAGAAAAATATGCACGGTAAAAAAAAGTTACAGATTATTTTTTATTTCAAAAACAAAATTTTAAAATCGATTTTCTCCAGAAACGCAGTTTTGATTTTTTTTATATTTGGATATGTTTTAGGGGACAAGTTATGTGATTTATTGCACAATGTTTCAAAATGGAAGAAAAAAAAAGAAACATTGTGGAATAAATCACATAAGTTGTCCCCTAAAACATATCCAAAAATAAAAAAAATCGAAACTGCGTTTCTGGAGAAAATCGATTTTAAAATTTTGTTTTTGAAATAAAAAATAATCTGTAACTTTTTTTTACCGTGCATATATTTCTCCATATAGTCCTAAGCAACACCTACAACTTTGTAGAAGATCTCAAATCGATCGGACAAACCGTTTTCGAGTTACAGTTTTTTAAAGATTTGTCATGCATTTTCCGATACGCCCTTCTCAAAAATAAGGCGAGGTTCAAAATGGCGGTCTGAAGGTGCAAAATGGCATTTTTGGTCATAAAGAATCTGTATGCAAATTTTCAGGCGATTCAAAAAATACGAAAATTAAATTAAAAAAAAAAACCGTCATGTTCGGTGGAATTGCTCTGATACGGCTTGTAAGTTCCAAAGATGCGGATATCATTAGGTATATGGATTGATACACTATTTCAAGGATGTCGATGAAACTAGCATAAACGGTAAATAGTTTGAAATATTCTTGTATCCCATGAATCATTATTCTAGGATTATACAAAGTGGTCCGATTTTTTCGTGCACAATCTTTATGTTTACTAAACCGGCATGATGTTCGGTCAAAACAACATCAAAACCTCGTGCATCTCTCCTCAGAGAAAACACGTGGTCGTCGAACCATCTTACGGCATACACTCTCGTTCTCTCGCTTCTCCAATAAATGCGCCATTGAAATAGACTCGAGAGAAAATACGAGCTAACGCAGTAACGCCAGCACCCGAAACCGTATAGTTTACGGCAAGCCAGTATACATTCCAGCAGTAGATGCTGCCATGGGCTCGGAACGAATGGTTAGAACCGCGCAATCAGGCGGAACTAAAGGAAGAAGCGCGCCATTGATTGCATCCATTGGCGTTAATATGGTGATAAGAATTTCACGAGGAGTTCAAAACACAATAATTCAAAATAAATTGCAATAACATCGCACTTTGATGATTAGCCTATTGCTCAAAAGTTTGTTAGACTGCGAGGATGAAAACAATGTCTACCAAGAACAATACCGCGCATTTGGATGGCAACTCTCCGCTGTACAATTTCATAACGCAAGTTATGTTTTAACTGCATATCTATCAGCAACGGGAGGGAAGTCTGTTCCTCGTTGAAACCGATTCGAAGCCTCAGTGTGAATTCAACACTTGAACGCTGCACATCGGTTTCACGTTATTTGCTCGTGTCGCGTCGTGGATTTGTTTGGCGCATTTCACGTGATAAATCGGCGGCCAAGCTCTATAGAACCGTGTTATCAACACTACAGTTTCGGGCGGGCGCGTAGATTTCCGTCGTCGACGTGGTAGATAAACAACCTGTGTGTCACAATAACAGATTCCTCGGAGGAGGAGGAGTGACACATTTTATTCTGGGGCGCAGCTGAAAATTGGATTGCAACTTGTTTGGATACCTCGGTTGAAGTGAGGCTTTGGAGGAAGATAGCGCGGTGCCAAGTGTTCAAAAGCAACAGTCAGTGCCTAACAGAAGGGTGGCTTTCGACAAAGTGTACGTTGGTTTTGATATATTTTTCTATTTAACGTAATCTTATCGGAGTTTGTACACGCACACGATTCGATTGGGAAAGTGCTTTGAGTAGAGTGGTTATCAGTGTGGAAATATACCATCTGTTGTAGGCTTTTTTCTGCTGACCCAAGGAAGGCGGTGCATTAGGAAATAATTCGAACGGAGTTTCGTGTACAACTTGATGGATCTATTTTAATGCATATCAGGTTTAAAAATAACAGGATTTTAAGGATCGAGCATTCGTCGGAGAAATTTTACACGTAAGCCATACAGAAGTAAAAATTTGCACAAGTGCAACTTACGGACATAGCGTTTCGTTGAGTGAGTTTATTATTGGGATCAATGTTTCTTGATTTACAACCTGCATATATCTGGCGAGACACACAGCGATAAGATTGTTTGTTTCTGTGAATAAAATTGTAAATATAATTATCCGAAAAATAGTCCATGTGTGTTCTGCAGCAATCCACACATAACTGGAAACCGGAATAATGAAAATCTCAATGAAGAAGAATTCTGCTACACACTCGTTTATTTCAGCTGTAGAATGCAATGTGATGTTTCAAACGAGAACACCGTTGGAATGCTGTCTTAAATGTTGAAGGACTACTTTCCGGAATCTTCGATAAGATGAATGATTGAATGAATTATAAGAGGTTTACATGAATGTTTTCTTCAAGTAAATTGAGTGCTGTAGGATTAGTTGTATCTGTATTTTTGATAGGAATATTTTCCTACGTATGCATTGTTTGATACGTAAATGATTTTGATGATATTTAACTGTGTGAAGGACATATTTTAATTATCGTCGTGCGGCATGACTTAGCACCACTATTTCTATAACAGCCTAATATCAAAATAACGAAAAAGATGAGAAAAACTTTTAGAATACGTTTTAAATAATCACAAAGTTGTTCAAGGTTAATCTCTAGGCCCAATGTGACCCCTCACGGCGTTATTAGATAGAAATACCGTAAATTTAAATTTTATTATCTACTAGTGGTCCCGGCAAACTTCGTCTTGTCATCAAGTAGGCTGTTGCAAAACGTCATGCAAAGAATCCCCCATACGAAATGACACCTGAGTTCTCCCGATTATTCCGGAGGCTTTCCCAAACTTTTTTCCTTGCACGAACACGTCGCATCCCTTGTCGAATGCAACAGTGAAAAACTTACCTCAATCCGTTGATCCGTTCTCAAGTTATTTCGTGACATACATTTTTTATTTATATCTTATATCAATAAAAATGGAATGGTGTTTGTATGTCACGAAATGGCTCAGGAACGGGGCAGCGGGTTCGGATGATTCTTTCTTCATTTTGTTCGTCAAGGGTTCCGACGTGTTAGTGTGTATACAAGTTCGTTCACCGGGATAGTCGGGAAAACGGGACTGAACGGAACTGTCATTTTGTATGGGACGATTCATAGCGGTTTTCAACAGCCTACTTGATGGCAAGACGAAGTTTGCCGGGATCACTAGTAGATAGATAGATATACATAAAAATGGAATGGTGTTGGTATGTCACGAAATGGCTTGAGAACGGACTATCGGATTTTGAAAATTCTTTTCATAGTTTTGTTCATAGAATGCTCCGATGTGTTTGTGTACATAAAAAATACAGAATATTCCGCGGGAAAAACAGGGGTGAACGGAACTGTTATTCGGTACGGGATGGTTCAAAGCCAAGTACCAAGGGTGATTATTATTTACATCCGATTGCATTTCAAGCTAATATTTAAGTAAAGTGATTCACCACGGTAGTTTTCAACTTTTCATTACATACATGATTTCATGAATTGCATTCGTTTGAACTGAAAACTTGATCAATCGATCAAGTTCTCAGCTCAAACGGATGTTCGGTTCTTCAGATTTGTGCTCTTGAAAATTTGAGGTTTGGCTTCGACTCTTCTTCACCTTGAGATTCATAATTAGAAATCATACTTTTTTGGTAATTACAATAATTTATTTAAGATAACAAGATTGTCATGATTTTCTTTAATTTATTTTATAGAAAAAAATTGAACTTCAATCAAGCTTAAAAAAATATGATGGGAAAAGACCAAATTATTCGAACGAAATATCACCGCAAAGGATCGATTTTTACAAAATTCTGTACATTACTTTTACGGAAAACGGAGACAAAATGCCCACAATACCATTAACAGAAATTTCCGGAATCCTTATAATCAAAATTTCACAAAATTATAGGCAGGGTTTCCACATAATCCATGGTGGAATTTCTTTTGCCGAAATCATAACAGGATTCATATACAAAAAAAACTGGACAGATATATGATAATAAATCTTCGAGCTGTTTAGTGGAATACCTATAAGTAGATGAAAAACCGAACTTAGTACTATACCATTTGATTCCACTAGATTTTGTATTTTTTGACAGATACGCGTATTTCGACCTCAACTGTAAGGCCGTCTTCAGTGTCGTGTACTAGACTCCGACTAGATAAATATCTCATAGACTCCAGAACAGGATTTTCAGAATAATGACTCTGAGGGTAGCCTAGAAACGATTCTTACAGAAACCTGCTATGGATATGCGCAAAATGCAACGCATTTTTTTTAAATTATGATGGGTGGAATTGTGACAAATTTCTAAGTAGGATTCTTACAACATCTTTGACATGATTTTGATCAGGGTTAACAATATTTACATTCATCACCGACTGCTGACGAAATAAAAAAAAAATCATCGTCAATGATAATAATAATAACTCTGAAGGTCGTCGTCTCTTAATCAACGGAAGAATCCATGATTAACTTCAGTTTAAAATAGTCCGACGAACAAATTTTTCTTCACTTTTTTGCTTCCCTTTCTGAAAAAAAAGCGTTCATTGTATATTCACTTGCTTCACATCAAACGACGAATGTCATCACAAAATTGCTTGTATTGGCTATTCAATCTACTCTTCTCATGGTTCTACATTAGCTCTGTTGGTAAGCGTGTGAAGTTGACGATTTAGAAATCGTTTGTTCTATGCCTGACGCGTTTTGTTTTTTTTTGTTTTATTTTATTTATTTTCTTAAACGGCTCATAATATGTCGACGACACGATAAACATTTTTAGTCGACTCAAAGCCCCCCGAACGAAGATTCGACCATAACAAAGGAAGATTGTTTTGTTCGTCATGACCCGAAGTCTATGCCTATGACGGATCGCTGCAGCAAATAGTCGTCTGACGTTGGTTGAGTGACGCTGGCGATTCTTTTTCCCTAAACTTGAACACTATTCCTTCACAAGATCATTGTAGAATACTGAGTGGGATTCCTATTAAATCCTAAGTAGGATGATTAAAAACTAATTATCCCGTAAAATTTTCTAAAAGAAATTAGGAGTACCACTCAGGTTGTTTTGTTTTTGCTTGCGAATTAATTCAATCATTTTTGTTGAATTTCCTAGACAATTTCTTGGAAGAATTTCTGTAAATTCTGAGAAATCCCTGTGGAAATTTTCGGAGCATCCCCTATGGAAATTTCCTTAAACATTCTTTGAGAAATCGTTGCAGATATTATTGAGCGGAATCTTTGGAAGAATTCGGGTGAATATTTAGAGGAATTTCCGAAGTCCCTGAAAGTATTAAGCATAGAAGCACGAGCAATTTGTAGTTGCTACTCTCTGGTTGACTAGAACAATCGAAATTACAGAGAGATGAATTGGGCTTAGGATTAGTTTACCATTCACAAATCGAGAGCTCGAAATTTAAAGGTCTATAACGACGCCAGGCACGCCCTTCCAATTATCAGGTGGGCAAGAATTTTATTTAGACATCTATTGCTATTAGAGAACGAGTATATCACTGTATCTCCACAGAAAAGTAGATTAGGTGAGTGGGATAAGGCAAGGATCTGGGAGTCAATTTCAGTTGGTGATAAATGATGGTGATCCTAGTCCTACAAATATAGTACTTTCAAGTGCTACTTTTTTATACCTATTGATCCCTTTTTCGACGGGTACAAACAAGCCCCGTGAAATTTTAGTGCAATCTTAGAAGCTGGTTCCAAACTGTTTCCCCTTTAGATGGCTTAAAACGGATTAAATGGCTCAAAAAAGGCTTCGTTTTGGCAGCAATGATTACAATGCAATGCAAACTCATTCTTGATAGTTTATATTGACTTGAAAAATTATCACTGTACGCGTCAAAATACATGAGGTATGCTGATACTTTTTCAGCTGTGTCAGTGCAAAACCAACTGATTTTCTTTGATTCGAGATATTTAGATGAATTAGCAACAATCATCAACGACGCGTACAAGTTTCAATGACGGCTTTCTTTGCCTTAAAATGGTTCAAAATAGTCAAAAACAACCCGAAAACGGCTTAAAATGGCTTAAAACGAATTAAATGGCTTAAAAAAAGCTTAAAACAGCTTAACATAGCCTAAAACAACCTAAAAGGGCCTAAAATGGCTTAAAGTGGCTGAAAATGGCATAAAATAGCTTAAACTAGATTAAAATGGCTTAATACCCAAGTAACCATGGAACATTTAAAATAGCATACGAACAGCATTATATGCGTTGGCACGGCAAAGCAATAAATGCTTATCAAGCGTATAGCTGTCATTAGTGCTTTCCCGATGCAGGTTTTGGCGAAATAACGGGCTGCTTCAATGCTACACACTTACATTATTTTACGGATTCCTGTAAAATCTCAACAGCTGAACAGTTCGGTGAAATAAATTAACGGAGTACGGTAAATTTTTACAGTATTCCGTGAAAAATCACCGGAATCCGTAAAATGTCGACGGAATTTTGGTGTTTTATTTCACCGAACTGTTCAGCTGTTGAAATTACGGTGAAATTCACCGTATGAGCTTAGTGTGTACACCTTCAAGAACGTTGCATTTAACTATCAAAAAAGTGTAACGCTTTGGTGGTGTGCGAAGAAAAAACAAGGCCACTTCGAAAATTTTGTACAGTCAGTAAATGATCGATATACTGGCATGTATTGAATAAAGTGAAAGAGGAAAGCGAGTGGATTTTGTAATCATCCGTAGTATCTTGTACGAGTTGATTCAACTTATAATATGTTGCTTCCTTTGTAAATGATAACATTTATTCTTAGCGTACACCTTCTGGAAAAATTTGGAGTCTGGGAGGTACAAAATCACACATGAGCTTATTTCTTCCAAAACTCGAGAACCATAATTTAAGCAAGCTCTTTGACAGTTCTTCTATGAAGATGACAGTCCAGTGTTAGCACCGGTCCTCCACCGATGTAAACAAATGCATAGACGGACCTGTCACATGAAAAGGCCTATGCGGGCTCTGAACTGTTATGATTTTGCATGGAATTTTGACGTTTACTGGCCTTTTTGCTACTAATTTCATGGTAAAGTGAAAGAGAGGTTTTGATTTTTGTGCAGAGCCCCATTGTATAGCAAACAAACAAGCACCTCGGTTGCTCAGAACAAAATAAGCTCTTGCAGTAGATATGCTTTTCAAGAACAGATTGATTTTAAATAGCAGTGCTTCTGCTGATTTGAGACGGCTAAGCAAATCAAACTGCTTTGAATATGACAGAAATGTTGTAAGCAGCTGCTTATTCAAATGCTTACACGCTCAAAAAAGAGTTCTGGAAAAACGTGAACTGTCAAGAATACACCATGAACTACCATCATGTTTACGCATAAACATGATCTAGTTCACGTGTATTTTTGTTTGTTGACGAGTCACGCCTGCTGTTCACGGATACGAGAACGGATTTTTTTCTGTATAGTGGTTACCTGGCTTCGAATGGCTGAGAATGACTTTGAAATGGATTGAAATTGCTCAAAACGGCTTGAAATGGCTTAAAATGCCTTAAAATGGCTTCAAAAGGCTTCAATTGGATTTAAATGGCTTAAAAGGCTAAAAAGGCTTGAAATGGCTTAAAATGACTTACAATGGCTTAAAGTGTCTTCAAAATAACTGAACATGGATTAAAATGGTTTGATGTTAAGCCAACGGTGGTAATCCTCCTTGGACACAGTCTTGAAAAAAAAAAACATTCTTAAAGTTCTTCGTCGATTATTCACTAAATATTGTTTGCTACCACCAACCGAAAGGAAAATTGAATCTCCGAATTCACAACTTAATTCTAAAAAAGTGGATTTTAAAACTTTCACGAAATGTTGCGAAAATTGAATAAGGGACTTTTCTTCGGAATGCGCACTTTATTCCAAGGATGAGATGGTTAATGTTATAAATGTTTTGAAATTTTCCGAACACCTGCAGCCTCTAGCCCAGGCTCTTTGATTCAAGTGAGAAAATAAAGGGTGCCACCAGTCGTGGTCAGTTGTTCCGAATTTAGAGGATTTAGGCAGGAGATCTTGAACTCCATAAGAGGAATCAAGGTTTCGTTCTAAATCGTAAAGAAAGCAGACTGACGCGTTTTCCGGGAACTCAAACGTCTTGAAGAGAAGAAGCCCAATTTTAACTTAAAGACGACAAAACTGATCGTTTGTTCAAGGTCGTTCTGGAAGGTTTCCCAAGTGACTATAAGTCACCTGAAGAGATCAAAAATGGGATCAATGATTTACTTGGATTTTACCCCAGTACATGTAGTCATTATGAAAAAGAGAACGGCGAATCGTTGGATCTTGCACTTGCAGATGAATGGCAACGTTTTTCGTAGCCGAAAATTCCCAGGCAGAATCTCCAACAATTATCATTTTTCAGTTAACAATCTCCCAAGTAAATTCCTATGGCAATGTTGTCGCAGGTAATTCAAGCTCCGTCTTCTTTCAAATTTTCTTCCTACGGGTAACCGTTGACATTTTTTCAATTGGAATGGAAATACCGCATAGTTATGCCGCCGAAGGTAACTTCTATTCCGTCTTCATCAAACGAAAATCCCAAAAAGAAAATTAACAGAAAATGCTAGTAACATGTCTTCCTCTGAATTTGATTTTGTAACTGAACAATTGAACCAAATGATTTGATGCAATGTCCAAAACCACCAACTGAAGCAGTCAAATTTGTTGTAAAATTTACTAACAAAAATTGTTATTGGATTACGTATCTCTAATAAATCTCATTTTTTTTAATATATTGAATTGATATGCTCGTTCTTTGACTAACATTCATATAGCAGTTATTAATGAAACTTCTTCGAAAACCTGGAATACGAACTCAAAAGAGATACAAACTTTTTATTCTCGTAATGCTCGACTTGATGGAGCATGTGTGGAGTTGGAGTTGAATCATTTATAGGCGTTCAAACATCAACTTTTTTCGTCATTAAAACTTAATTTTTTTAAACTTTGGGTGGTTCTGTTAAAACACAGCATGGTAAATATACTTTCATAGCTGCCTATTTGCCTTTTCAATGCATTGGCAGCAATTTGCTTCGAACTGACTTGCGGAAATTGACTCGTAACAAGTCATTTTTTGTCATTGGTGACATGGATGCAAAACATTGCTCATGGAAAATTTCGCAAAGAAATTCCAACGGCACAACTTTAGATAAAAAATGCTCTTTAGGATATTTCTCAATTGAGATAGTCCTACTTGTTTTCCTCTTCTAGAAACCCTTCTACTATAGATTTGATCTTTACTGACTCTAGTCGCCTTTGTAGCAAACTGGTTACTCACACTGACTTTGATTCTGATTATGCCTGTTACATTTCAAATATCCCATGAAGCGATTCTCAATCCTATCAGCTCCACTTTCAATTATGTACGAGCCGACTGGAATACATATGAAACATACATCGATAGTTATCTTATAAAGTTGGAGTTTCTCAATGTTAGATTAAGATTTTTTAGGACAATCCTAGAATAGGAAATAATGGATTATAAAATAAATATTTTCTCTCTAATTTATATAATGGTTTTGTTAGGTCGATCAATTCTGAAAGATTCTGCGTAATGGGGTGTACTTTTCAACATATAATAGCGCTTTTGATTTAACAAATTATATTGAATAAACTTCTCAACCCCAACAAATTACCCTACACCCCGCTAATTGAACGGTACTTCATGCAAACCATCGGGGTTCATTTTTAATTTGAATTCTAGTCACCCTACGATCAACAGAAAATCGTACTTCTGGTTACCCTTTTGGCTGTTTTGTTTTGCTTCTGCGTTCCGTTTCGTAGCGTTCCATTTCACTTTACTCGTTCCATGAGCTGAATGACGTTTGAACCATTTTTAATGAACGATGTGCAAATTCGGGGTACAAATTAAAAAGTGTTCAGATTAAATGGGGTCAAACCAACGGGGGTACCCGGTACTTGAAAAATGAGAACCACTGCTTCGAATTACATTTCGTCTACCAATGCTCTCCGATCTTGGCAGCAAAAAGGCTGACTACGTAGGTGTAGTCTCAACAACGATAACGACGACGGACGAACGACGGCGCGTCCAGCGTGAAGAATTCCAGAATAAGCCAGACGTGCCTTTCGCTTCTTTTCCATACTGTCGGCCGCCGCGAGGACCCACAGAATAGCAAGGACATGCGCGATTTATGAGGCATTGTTTTGGCGCTCGAAGATGCTACCTGCCTACCGCTGATGCGGGCGATGGCCTTATTGTGCAAATGTGGTGCTTCTCCTCTGTCAGCGTACGGTTGGATGTTCCATATCCACACGGGGAATGGGAATCCGAATTTGTTTACAAGTTCGGGCATACATAGGTGTCAACATACTGCAAAGAACTTTGTGCTGCAACACTTGGCCCAATACTCATGCTTAGCGATTCTCGAAGATGGATAAACAGAAAGAATGCAAACGTGTGTGATTTGCGGCTGTTTCGAATTGTGCTGCCGAAAGCATTGCTTTTTATTTCCATGACCTAGCGAATGGCGGTGGTAATTCATTCACAGACGGAGTACGAAGTAAACAGAACTGCTGGACGTGAGTAAAATGTTTATAGGGATAATGTGTAAACAACGGAACAATATGCGACGCGGGCAATTATTTGGAGTACACGATGAAACGAGACGGAACACCCTTCTATCGAACGAACTGGTGAGGGCCTTAAAAATTACAGAATACAGGAAGCGAAATATGGTTACCTTGACATTGCCAACCCAATTAATGACCAGTCAGATAATAAATACCGCGCAATTTAACCCAATCAAACAATCACTCGAGAATTATCATTTTGATCAATCTACTACAGATGACACGCAGGCTTCGTCGTTAGCATTGAGGCCTGTTCACCGTAAACAAAGATTTGACACTCTAGGCAAGTCAGGTAATTCAGAGTGAGAATATTGTAGATATTGGTCCAAGAATGCTGCCTCGAACACCAGCTCTACAGGAAGTGCATCAACTTGGAGTTCTGAGATTAACCTGAAGTTACGATGTGACAGATAAACTATGATATCTAACATGTATGTTGAAAATTAAAGTTTCTAATTACAAATCCATGCCAAACCCATCGAAGCTTCCTATGCCTAGAAGAGTAAGACCAGTAGAATAGCTTCAGTCCAGAATCAAATTTTTATAACTAAAAGTTGATCAGTCTCAAGGAATTTTCATAAACGTTCTTCTTGATGAGAATCTCAAAAAACCTGAGAACTTGATTTTCGATTGGATTGATGATGTTTAATTAAATTATACACGCTTCAATCTGCATAGCTAGTTTTTGTGCTTTTGCAGTAGTTAGAAATAATTTGTTTCCTCTTTTAAGGCCTAAATTGGCTCTGAAGTTTTTTTTTTAAATTTTTGATAATTTCCAAAAATGATAGAGCATTGTCCAATGACAAATTTTATTTTCATTTTTTTTTTCTTTATTGAGAAACAAGCTTTTTTAATTATTTTTTGCAGAGCTGCCAATACAATTTTATAGCAGGATCGCGAGTGTTAATAGTTGATCATCATCAATAATCACGGATTCGAATTTCAGTCAACATATCTAGTTAGCTACAAAGCTGATTAGAGCGGAGACAAATATTTTTTATCCCAACAAAGCTAGCATTCTATTGTAAAAGCCAAGATCACCAATGCATTCAACAACTTTTCCTCAATTCATAAATTTAAATCCGATTATCAATTAAATCGTAACACAGCATAGTCACACAAAATAGGTCAATTATAATTAGCTACTAGGTCGAAATCATGCTCGAATTGATTTCCTAGACTGGAAACCATTGCATCCCATGCAACATAATCAATTAATTCAATTTGTGATTCCAATCAGCCGTATGTCCCATCTATACAACGATCGGAACACACAAAATGACCCTATCGATAACACATTAAAATCGTTGTGTTTGCGGGTGAATGAAATTTATCGATTCGAAATGGACAATTGGAACGTTGGTCGGACTCGTTCATACACGGACGTCGGAAAATTGATTGAGATTTGCGTAAATATTGCTGCTACTGAACATTCCATGCCCACCCGATGGCTGACACAGAATGTTACCGTCGTTATCGTTTGGATGCTTTCCCAAGAATCAATCACTGTGGTTTTCTTACGCACTCGTCGGTTCCTGTAATCAGGGCTTGTGGTTGAACAAACAAAAATGCACGACTCAAAACCGTAGAAAGTTGATGATGCAAAGCTTATTTGATTGGAATCACGTACAGCAAATCATGAAATTAGGTGGAATTAATCTAAATTCTCAGTTCAGAAGTATTTGCAATTTTTTTTGTTCGGTCGGAACGCATAAAATGCGATTATCAGGAACAAAGAAAATAATAATATTAATTATTGAATTATTCAGTAACCTAGTATACCATGTTGCATAGTTGACGTAAGCGCCACTATGACCAATATGTTCTTTACTGCAACTTTTAAACTTCAATTTTTACAACTATACAGATTACTTTATGAAATTGATACAGATCAAGATGCAGGCAAATCACAAAAACACTTTACAGTAATAATAAACATGGCAGTATAATAACTACTAAATGTACCATTGCTGCTATTGAATGAGAAATGGTTCAATATAGAAAAACCGGAGACAAAATTAACCATGATCGATTGTCGTTCGACTATTGCTAATTATGAAACAATGCTTCGCGTAAGAATGCAATCATTTCCAAGAAGCTTCCATTGATAACTTATAGCACGAATAAAATCGTGCCGTGTAGATAAGCGCCATCGACTTAGTGTAGTGCTGTTAAATGTTATGAACATCTCGGAACAATATGATTAAATCTTTGTCTTTGATTTTGTGTTTTATTGAATAATCAAATTAGTATAGATCATACATTGGTGTCATATATCGAATGATAGAATATATATAAATCTATTAATAGATATATAGAAATGTGCTATTAACGTTGAAATTTACATTGCAGTACTGATTCACAAATGTCATGCAAAATCGACCATTTTTGACACCTTCTAAAGACCATTGTATGAACATTCATTTTTTTCTACAAAGCATTGTACAAGATTATACGCTCAAGCAATGAAAAAAACATGGAAACCCCTTATGAAAATTCGTTAGAGGAAATTGGTTGAAATTCATAAATTGGCCTAATGAAACCAAAATTGAAAACAAAAAAAGTTTTCGCATAACCTGGAATTGACTAAAAACTTGCGATCGTACAACACGTATTATCAAAGCTTTGATTAGGAGTGTTCTGAAACGATACTCTCGTTTGCACTCTCAAGGGCCATCTCATTACGCGTGCGGCACGGGCCAGGTCCAGAAGTTGTGTTTCACGACGGTGCTTTCGTTCAGTCAACTGCGACCGAGCGGTCTCCGGGTTTTATGATATGCGAGATGCAGGCACACTGAGACAAAACTCGCAAATCGTTCTGTTTTGCAGTAAGCTGCAGGTTGAGATTGATAATCTGGCTTCTGGTATTAATGTCAACGCCATTCCATGAAAACCGATCTAGTGTCACCGATTCAGTGAAATTTGCTATTTCTTCATACCGAAATAAGGAACACGTGTTTTGGATTTTTGATTAGGGTGACGTGAAAAAAATCAAATATTCCGTTTTTTCGTGTTTGAAGGCATCAGACAAAAAGGCTACTATGCTGTTCTTATTTTTAAAGTTTTTCTTTTCAAGAAAAATAAAATTTTACATAAATGGATTTAACAAAAAACATAAAAAAAATCTTTGTTCGTGTTTTGAAGGCACCGGGACAAAAGTGCATTGCTGTTCTCATTTTTACTTGAAGTTCAGAAAATTTCACGTTTACTGTCAAATTTCTGCGATGTAGTTTTTAGTTTTAGATATATTTTTGAAACTAAATACAGTTATTTTTTATCGGCACACACTACAGTCTCAGCGCATTAACATTTTTTATTTAATAAAAAATCATAACATCCGAACAGCTTAATCGATTTCCAATCTTTATTTATTTTTTTCGTAGCTTAAGATTTCAACTTTTCAGAAGAAAATAAAACTCAAAATATTTTTCATGAAAAAATATAAAAATTTCTAACAAACTAAAAAGTTTTATATTTTTTCATGTAAAAAAAATTTAAACGTAAAATTTTCGGAACTTTCAAGTAAAAAGAGAACAGCAATAGCACCTTTCGTCCGATGCTTCAAACACGAAACAAAGGATTTTTTTATTTTTTCATGTAAATCCAATTTTTGTAAAATTTTATATTTTTGAAAAGAAAAAAACTTAAGCTTTCATTCCAAGAAAATCGAAAATCGGTAAAGCGGTTCAAAAGTTATGATTTTTGAAAAACAAAAATAATGCAAAGTCGCGATTTTTCTGGTCACCCTATTTCGCAAATGATCACCCAAATCAAAAAACTAAAACACGTGTATCCTTATCTCATAAAGAACAAAATAGCAAATTTTCACGGAATTCGATGAACACTAGATCGGTTTTTAATGGAATGGCAGTGTTATGTTTATTGCCCATGCAGTATAAGAATCGAATCCTCAATATTAATCGAAAACTCTATTTGTATGGATATTATTGATGATATGAAAATACGGACTCACTGAAATAAGTATTGCAACACTCAGCTGAATAATGAATCACCCCCAAAAAGTTTAGCATCACCTCAAAACAGGTTAATTCACATTGCTATATCTCGAGATCCTTACGACTTGCAAAGAAGCGATCTTCAGCAAAGTTGCTCAGGGATTCAAGAACATCAGAAAAGAGAACAGTTTAGTTCGCAATTTGCCGCTAGTTGGCGCTAGTGAGCATGTAAAACTGAGCATTTTGAACTAGTTCTAGCTTTGATCCATAAGAGATAGAACGTTCGGGTCTTCGGCAAAGTTGCTCAGGGGTTCAAGGACAACCGGAAAGTGAACAGTTTAGTTCGCGATTTTGCCGTTATGTGGCGCTAGTGAGCATGCAAAATTGAGCATTTTAAACTAGTTCTAGCTTGTGATCCATAAGAGATAGAAAATTCGAGTCTTCGGCGAAGTTGTTAAGAAGGCCAAGTACATCCGGAAGACAAACAGTTAGGTTGTAGATTTCGCCGCTAGGTGGCGCTAGTGAGCATGCAAAATTGAGCATTTTGAACTAGTCCTAGCTTGTGATCCTCATGAGATGGAAGTTCGAGTCTTCGGAAAGTTGTTCAGAAGTCAAGGACATCCGGAAGACAGATAGTTTGGTTCAAGATTTTGCCGCTAGGTGGCGCTAGTGAGCATATAAAATTGAGCATTTTGATCTAGTTCTAGCTTGCGATCCAAAGAGATAGAAAGTTCGAGTCTTCGGTAAGTAAAGATCAGAAATAAAGTAAAGGACATCCAAATATCAAATTTTTTAATTCCTAATTTTGCCACTAGGATGCACTAGTACGCATATATAATTAAATATATGAAACAAATTCTATCTTTCGAGCCAGATGAGATAGGAAGTTGAGTCTTCGGCAAAGTTGTTCGGAAAGTCAAGGGCATCCAAGAAACAGTTTACTCTGGAGAGATGACTGTACCTAAACATTATGAATTTGATAAGATAGAATTTCCAGAATGCTGTTAAGAAATCCTTTAACATTTGGAAGTTGAAGTGATTAGGGATGGAATCATATTAAATTAAAGTGATTCAGTCTGATCAAATATATATTCAAGTGTATCATATCTGATTCATATGCTAGTGATTCTGGTATGACTTACTCCATGTGCGAGTGACTCAGTCAGGACTCATTTACAGTGATACCTCCATGAGTCGATGTTCCATTACTCGATATCGACTCATGGAACCATACTAAAAACATATTTTCATGGTTACTATGATGGTCCCTAGAAGCAGCTTTCCAAAGAATTGCTGTTCCATGACTCGATATTTCCATGAGTCGATGGTCCCTTCAATATCGACTCATGGAGGTTTCACTGTACATCATATTCAAATTATTCAAGTCAGAATCTCTTCATGGTTCAAGTTTGATTGACTTCATATCCAAGTAATTTATGTCTTCTTCTCTTTATATTCATGTCTGTCGGGTTTGATTCACTTCACAGTCGACTGTCCAGAACTCGATATTCAAGGGACCATCGACTTATAGAATTATCGAGTTATAGAATATACCAACGCAAAAAATCCCAAAATCGAAGAAACAAATTTCTGTATTTCAATACATACATATATGATTACTTCTGTAAGAAAGCAATAATATTTTCGAGCTTTAAGTCGAGTCTAGTACACGACACTGAAGACGGCCTTACAGTTGAGGTCGAAATACGCGTATCTGTCAAAGGATACAAACTCTAGTGGAATTAAATGGTATAGTACTAAATTCGGTTTTTCATCTACTTAATAATATTTTGTTGATATTATTTTACAAACAAAAATCCCATTTTTTCCTTACATATTTTTTTTTATTTTAATGTTTTTAACATTTATTACAACTTGCAAGTATTTATTCACTTCCAGACAAGAATAGTCCAAGTTTCCCAGTATAAGAAGGATTTTAAAATGGATATCGAGTTATGGAGGGAAATTTTCCTCTCACGTGACATCGACTAATGGAGATATCGAGTTATAGAAATATCGACTTATGGAGAGCACGATATATGGCTGGAACTAGTTTGAAATGCTCACTAGCGCCACCTAGCGGCAAAATCGCGAACTAAACTGTTCGCTTTCCGGATGTCCTTGAACCCCTGAGCAAACTTTGCCGAAGACCCGAACATCCTATCTCTTATGGATCACAAACTAGAACTAGTTCAAAATGCTTAATTTTGCATGCTCACTAGCGCCACCTAGCGGCAAAATTGCGAACTAAACTATTCGCTTTCCGGATGTCCTTGATCCCCTGAACAACTTTGCTTAAGATCGCTTCTTTGTAGGTCGTAAGGATCTCGAGATATAGCAACGTGAAATTACCTGTTTTGAGGTGATGCTAAACTTTTCAGGGTGATTCAATATTCAGCTGAGTGTTGCAATACTTATTTTAGTGAGTCCGTATTTATGACGGGTAGTGTATATAATATCCTAAGCTGAATCAAATTAATGCTTTCAAAATTAAACGATCTGAATCGTTCGAAGAACAGTTTTAAATGATGCATCAAAAAAAAGCCTATATTTTTAATCGGTCTTTCTATCTTCAAAACGAATTTCAAAAACATGAGTTTTTAAGTTCAGAACCACTACAATTTCTTGCAGCAGCTATATCAGTTCATGATGAAGGTAGTTATATGATAGATGTTTAATTTTGAATAAATTGTATACATTTTTGAGAAAAAAAAAACATATACCGCAATAATATCATAATGAAAATAGCTTTTTGCCTATTATTGCGGTATTAAGGCGGTTCAAAACTTCAAAAAATTTGAAAATCCAATCTTTCATACCTTCTTTTCCATCCTTACCATAAAAATAGTGTTATGTGAAATTTTCAGCCTTCTAGGTGGTGATTCAAAGGTGGCCCAAAGACAAAGTATGTTTATAGGAAATTACTATGGAGAAATTTTTAAAAATGTTTCAAACACGTTAGTACTAGAATGTGAGTACATACTCATCATCCCATAGTAAAAACTCTTTCTTCAAACCTTAATAAAGATATTTGTTGAAGAGAGCGATTCTAAACCTAAAAGTGTTGCAACGACTTCATACTTCTTGCCAGGAAAATATTTGAAGTGATCCATAATGAAATTTCTTGAAGTATTCCCGAAGATGTCATATGCATAACTGATGTCTGAGTTTCAAAAACATTATAAATTTCAGGGGAAATTTTGGGAAAAACTCTACAATTATTTCTGAAAAAAAAAATAAAAAACTGTTTTCGAAAAAATGTCTTACAATAATTTGAAGTGGGATTCAACGGCTTATGAGTGTTTTATAGTCATTGTTTGGTTCTACAGGCTCTAAGTGGATGAAATTGTAGAGGAATACCATGAATAATTTATAAATGTATGAATCTTGAAATAATGAAGGCATTTGAGAAAAATCTTTGTAGGAATTTAAGATGCATGACTTGAAAAATATCAGGATGAAAATGATCAACAAACTTAAATTATTTCGCGAAGTAATTTGTTGTGGTAATCCGGTTAATCCAGGACGAAATTAACATAGAATACTCTGCGGAACACTTCAACAATATCATGTGGAATCCCAGAATAATTATAGAAGAGTGCTTTCAGAAATTTATGGTCAAAATTTCTGATTATTTTGAGAGAATATTTTAAACATAAATTCTGAAACAGAGAATTTTTAATAACTTTTTTTGACTATTATAAAATTTCTTGAAAAAGTTCTTCAGGAATTTATAATGGAACTCATTTAAGAGATTTCATAATTGATATCTACAGACATTTCTACGTGAATTCCTTATGGGGAAATTTTATAATTCCATCGATTAATTTATACAGACATCTTTATTATTTTTTTATTAATTCCTCGGGAATTCCAGCGTCAATATCTTCTAAGATTGCTACGGGAATTCCTTCAAGGATTCCTACAAGAATTTGTATACGAAGATTCCTCTGGGAGTTTATCAAGCTATTCCAAATTCCACCTAGGATGCCTCTAGAGTTCCTCCTCAGATTTCTCCTGGTATTCTTTCAAGTATTATTCGGAGAATTTCTCCAGAGATTCCTGGAATACCAACAAGAAATCCTTTTATGAATTCTTCTAGGAGTCCCTTCAGGTATTCTTCAAAGCAGTATTTTCAGAGATTTCTCCAGGAGTTACTCCAGGTATTCCTCCAGAACTACCTCCATGGATTTAATAAGGATACCTTCTGGGAAGTCCTCCTCAGGAAATGCTACAGAGATTCATAGCAGAATTGCGTCGGTGATACCGCCAGAAATGTCTTTAGTGATTCCTTCAGGGATTCGCCTATTAATTCCATCAAGGGTTCCTTCCAGAATTTCTCCTGAAACTTCCAGGAATTACTCCAAGGATTCATCCATGATATCCTTTGGAGGATTCTTCGTGCCATGGAGGCATTTCCTCCAAGGATTTTCCTAGTGATTCCTCCAAAAATAATTAAAAGAGATTTTTTTTCCAGTATTTTTCCATGTTCTTCTAGGGAAAGCCCTTCAGGAATTATTCTAGATATTTTTGCAGTAAACTCAGTAATTTCTCCAGATGTTCTCAGGAGATTTCCTTCTCCAGAAATCCTACAGCATATTATTCAGGGATTTACTCCTCCAAGAATCATCCAATAATTCTTTTCAGAAATTCCTCAGGATATTTCAGGATCAAGGAATTTCCTCCGAGCGCTATTCCACGGAATTCTTACAGAAATTATTCCAGTAATTCCTGCAGGGTTTTTTCTAGTAATATGTCCAGAGGTATTTTTCGAATTCTTTCCAAGGATTCCTTCATAAATGCTTCCAAACATTCCTTCAGGAGTTCCTAAAGAAATTCCTCTTAGGTTTTATCAGTTAATCGTTGGGATTTTGTTTCCACTTATTCCTTCAGAGATTCCTGCAAATATTCCTCCAGGGGTTCTTCCGGAGTTTTCTCCAGATTTTTCTCCGGGAATGCAAGAGTTTTCTTTAGGACATTTCTTTTAAGGATTCCATCAAAAAGTCCTCCAGTATATCTTAAACAAGTTCCTGAAGAAAATATTTAGAGGATTGCTCGAAGAACTACTGGAAGGAATTGCTGAAAGAACTTCCGAAGGAGTTCCTGAAGGAATTTCTGGAGGAAGTCCTGAAAGAGCTCCCGAAGAGTATTCCTGAAGGAACTCTTGGAAGAATTGCTGTAGAAGCTCCTGGAAGAATTCCTGGAGAAATTTCTGGAAGAACTCCTGCAGGAATTGCTCCAGAACTTCTGGAGGCATTCCTGAAGGAACTCCTGGAGGAATATTTGGAGGAAATCCTGGAGGGACCCTTGGAGGTATTACTGAAGGAACTCCTTGATGAATTCCTGAAGGAACTTTTGAAGGAATTCTTGTAGGAATTTCTGATCCTTAAGAAACTCTTGGAGGTATTACTGAAGGAACTCCTGGAGGAATATTTGAAGTTATATTTGGAGAAATATCTGGAGGAACTCCTGGAGGAATTTCCAAAGAAACTTCTGGACGAATTCCTTAACAAACTCCTGGAGGAATTCCTGAAGGATTTTCCTAAAAAAAATTCTGAAAGAATTCCTGGAGGTATTACTGAAGGAATTCCTGAACGAATGATTGGAGATTTTTCTGGAGGAATTCATGTAGGAACTCCTTGGAAAAATTCCTGAAGGAATTCATTTAGGAACTCCTGTGGAATTCCTTGAGGAACTCTTGGAGGTATTACTGGAGGAACTCCTGGAGGAATTCCTGAAGATAAACGGGAATTTGTGAAGTAATTCCTGGAGGAATTCTGGAAGGAATTTCTGAAGCAATTCCTGAAGGAATGCTTGGAAAAATTCCTGAAGGAATGCTTGGAAAAATTCCTGAAGGAACCCCTGGAGGAATTTCTTAAAGAAACTCCTAGAGAAATTCCTGAAGCTACTGCTACCTAAACTTGTTATCAAAACTTGCGATACATCCTGATCAAGTAAAACTAGAAGGATGGTTTTTTTGGGCAAGTTATTCAGATATTTAGAAGCTATTGAGTGGTATAATGCATTCTAAATTCTTACGCTGAATGACAGTAGTATCTTATACACTTTTATACATCAATATTCTGTTAAACTTGAAAGATGGCGTCTTTGGTAAAGTTGATCAGCATGTTTAGAATTACCGAGGCAGTGGAAATTGATTTCTGAAAAGTCGCACTTTCTGCCAACAAGTTTTCTGTATCTGAAGATCCTTATTAACTATAATGGTCATCATTGGTAATAAATTATTTAGAAACATAGGGGCTGCCGAAGAAATAAATACGGAGTTCAACCACTAGGTGGCGATAGTACCAATACAATTTTACAGACGTGCGTATCTAAACATCTTCCTAGAGGTACCACATAATGACCATAGTGATTTTGAAGTCATCTGCTAGTCATCTGTTGTATATCAAGGTCTTCAACAAAGCTATAAAAAGAAGTCATGCCGTAGACGCTAGCAACCATGAAGACTATGAGCAACTATTAAAAAGCAAGTTTCTACCACTAGTCATCAAGATTTACAAGAGATGTCTAGAGAGTCTAGAGAGATCTATGGAATTTCCAAATTAAATTGTAAGAACATGTAAAATCCAATTTTACTTATTTTTAGTGATACAATAGAATAACAAACAGAACCAAAAATGATCAATCTGACAAAACTGCCAACAGGATGAATTTACGTGGAACCACGATTCCCGACGTCAACAAACAGTGATACAGTGATCAAAATAAAACCCGAAGAAGCAACTTTTAAAAGTCAAGTGTGTGTACAATAACAGCAGTACGACTCTCATGACAGCAATCCAGTGAGTGCTGTTTGGCGTTTTTTTTTGTTTTGAAGTCTCAAGTGTTCTACCGTGGCGTAAGCAAGCACTCAGAATACAGAAGAAATCAACAAAAATATCGAAATTGATGCAGCAGAAGAAACACAAAACACACGAATTGTGAGTGTTTTGGCGATCGGAAGACGATAGACTTGATGGATGTGAGTTGTGGCGTGATAGGGGAAAACGGGATTCCCAACTGAAAAAAGATTCAACTCGCCGATTAAGATGGATTTATTGTAGTGGACGCTAATTCACCAGGACGTGTGAGACGTAATATAGTATCGAAAGAAATCCGAAACGGAGAGAGACCAGTATTTATGACTTGACCGACGATGCCCCGTCTTCAAGTACCACATACTGAAAAGCCAATCAAGGCCGTCGTAAATTTTCTGGCGGAGTTGCTAAAAGGCGCAATAATCTTAGCGCTGAAATGAGAGGTTGGCTGTGAATGTGCAAATCATTTCTTTCAGTGCAATAACCTGATTTAGAACGTGGTTTATTGTTGGCGCCGTTGACACGAAAATAGCTTTATCGGAATGTTCATGATACATTCCTGATTCTCCGCAGCTTTATTTCCACACATGAAGTGGATTTATGCATCATCGTCAGCAGAAATGGACTTCTCCTCATTTAGAGGTAGTGGAAATGCGGACTGGTAGCGGTTTGAATGACTTAAAACATGGCAACAGAATAAGGAGACCAAAAAGAAAAACGAACAGGAATTAAAAAGTGACCATGCTGGAACCAACAAGACAAAAATTAACCAAATAGGAATAGCCTTAAAAAAACAATCAGGTGATCCTGTCCAACATTTTTCTAAGGATATTTCGTTTTTTGGTAATGGCTGGGAACATTGTAACAGTATTAATGCTCTGCATATTCTTGGCATTTACGTCCATCACTGGAACATAGCCTGTCTATCAGCTTAGTGTTCTTATGAGATTTCTTTGTCCAAAACTTTTCATTTTCGCATTATGCATGTCGTTTTTTTAGGAATCCACTAGGAGCTCATCCAGTTAAACCTTCCATCGATTTTGCTAGGATTTTGTCCAAGAGTTTCTCTCGTGGACCAATGTCGGAAGGAACTCCATGGAAATATTTTAGAAGGAATCACAAGAGGAGTTCCAGAAGATTTTCCTCGAAAATGTGAGAAGAAATTTCAGGAGATAATCTCGTTAAGAGTCTCTGAAGTTTCTCTTGGAGGCCTTCAGAGTTTTGCACCAGGAGGAAAGGAGAAAATATTGACTTTTCAAATCATTTTGGTTAAAAAGCAACTTTTAGAGACTTTCAATTCAAAATAAAGGCATTTTAGAGACTTATGTTAAAATGGACAGCTGCTACCAGCCCTGGAAATGGAAACAGAACACAATAATGCGCGTAAGACCATAAACTTGCGTGTGTCTTTCCTTTCTTTGGACATTCAGAGGATTTCATTTCCGTTCTCATGCTTCATTGCTTGTCGAAACATTCGGATTGTGAAAAATCCCACTCGATCCGAATGCTAATGGAAGGGATAGTAGTGGTGGCGTCGTAAAGCTTTCCCGGGAATATGTGACGGACGACGGGGGAACGACGGTTCAATGTGACCATTCGAGATTTACGTATCCGGAAAAATTGCACAGTCAATAACACCGCCTGTGTGACAGGGAAATGGGTTTGGGTGACCCAGTATTCTCGGTTGATCGGATTGTGGGGGGCGGTTGAATAAATGAGTGTTCTATTTTTCTTTTGTTGGAATTATATTCGATCGTTTCTGTTGAAATGCGTGGAAATGGATGAATTGGCAGTAATCCTGAGGTCATAATTATACCAAATTCGTATTGAAGGTTCACGACCCTCGACGGAGCTCCTGTAAACAACAGGTAGAAAAGAAATTCCTTTTAACAGTATATTTCTTCATTCCCTGAAACGTTTGAATTCCTCCTTTTTCCAAAATAGTTTGATTCTCTTTCTTCCTCCTAAATCCTATAATTGAATCTCAAGGATTCTCCTTTGAAATTTATTAGAAATTATTGCTTTAAGAACCCTGCAAGGGATTCCTTTGAATATCCTGGAAAAGAGATTACTTTGAATCTCCTGAACGGAGACTAACTTCGAATCCCTTAAAAAAATTTCTTTGAATACCCTAGAAGGGATTTCTTCAAATTCCTTGGGAAGATTTCCTAATAAATAAATTAGATTCCTTTGAATCATCAGAAAGGATTTCTTACAATCACCTGGAAGGGATTGCTTTCAATCCCCCGGAAGGGAATTATTCTTTCTAGAATCCCTGAAAAAAAAAATAGAACGATTTTTTGCAGCGAATCCTGAAAGAAATCTTCTTTGTGAATTTATTGCAGGAATTTCCTCCCGGAAGGAAATCATTATGATATGTTAGAAAAATTTTCAAGAAGAACACTGCCAGTAAACAATGCCGGAATATTTGAAAAACTTTTTTGAAGGTTTCTTGTACGAAATCTAGGAAAAAAGCATGGACTAATTGTTGGAAAATTTCTTGGGAAACTCTTGAGAAGAAACTTCAAGATCCTGCAAAAAATCCTAGCAATAATATTTTAACGGAATCTGTAAAAGCCATTCACTGGCGAATTTATCTAAGAAAATAGTTTATGAATCTTTGACGGAAAATTCAATTACTTTTGAGAAGGAATCCTGGAATGAGTCCTAAGAGTGCTTAGAGAAATCCTTCTTCTTGGCATTAACGTCCCCACTGGGACAGCGCCGGCTTCTAAGCGTAGTGTTCTATGAGCACTTCCACAGTTATTAACTGAGAGCTTTCTTTGCCAAAGTTACCATTTTCGCTTTCGATATATCGTGTTCCAGGTACGATGATACTCTATGCCACAGGGAAGTCAAGGAAATTTCCGTTACGAAAAGATCCTGGACCGACCGGGAATCGAACCCAGACACCTTCAGCATGGCTTTTGCTTTGTAGCCGCGGACTCTAACCACTCCGACTAAGGAAGGCCCCAGGCTTAGAGAAATTCTTGATTGGATTACAGAAGAAATTTTTGAAAGAATCCTTGAAGGAAAGCATAGAGCATGCTTTGGAGGAATTCCTGCAGTAATCCTTGCAGAAATACATGTACAGTCATTAAAAATATTCCTTGGAAAAATCCTTAAAAAAACTGAATATATGACATTTGGTCGAAAGTACATTTGGTCGAACGGATATTTCGTCGAATGGTCATTTGGTCGAAAAGGTTCAGTTGCAACAGGAAATCGAAATCTAAATAGTATGGTAGCAAAGCTTAAGGTTTAGTCTGACTATCGTCGAGAGTAGCATTTTTGGTCGCTAATGCAAGAGTGATTGAAAAAATTGAAAAAGTATCAGTCATTTAATTAAACAATCTCTATGCGATTAGCAAAATTTTGTTATTCAATTTGATGGACGCTCTCCCAACATATTGATCAATCTCTTTTTCGTTCAGGCATGTTCTGCGATTCGAGATAAACTGATCTTAAATGGAAGCAAGCCAACTTTTGTCTCCTCAGCCAGCTCGTCTTCCCTTACCCGATACATAGAATCAGCGCAATTTATTTGCTTGAGGGATTTTATTAAGCTGAAAGTCACAAATAATCCAGCCTAACGTTTTAATTCTAATTTCTGCATAAAAAAAATTACGCCTCGTCCATAAGCTGCAAGACCCGAAATTAAAAGAAAGATCCCGAGCATTCTTCTCCGAATTCTTCCATAAAATGAAAATCAGCAAGCTCATTATGAAAAACTATGACATTTCAAAAGAGTAAATAAATAATGAAAACGTTATGTTCACAACGTTAAGTAAATAAAATAATTTTTGTTTTTAGAAGTTTTTCAAAATAAATGATGATGTTTTCAAAGAATAATAAATTCACTATTGCTAAATATTTCAGTGAATGTAAAAACAAAACAATTTCTAAAAAGTTCATTTGAATAGTAATGAAAAATCCTAGATTTTGTCCGTTTTTGACCGTTTTGATTCATATTAAGGATACTTAAGGCCTCAGGGAAGTATAGCATAGCATAGAGCATTCAAAATAAATTATTATGTATGAATCGTGGGTAAAGAATACGCATCCGCAACTTGAATATTTTAAATAAATCGAAATGTATAGCCTTTTGATGGTCTTATTCCGGACAGTCCTCACTTTTGCCTCATATTCCGGACACTTTGATTCGAATTCCGGACAACTCATAAAAATCATTATTAAAAAAGTCAAACTATCAAATGAAATTGTTAAAACCACTAAAGAGACGTCAAAGGCAGTTGCTGCATTATAAATTTGCATGGAAATTTATCCAAAATAGCTTATTAAAGCCTCGAAATTGTGAACTTTTGAACGGCAAAAATTGAAACATTTCGTGTGAAATGTTTTCCATACAAAGTAGAGTGTCCCGGAATTAAAAGCTGTCCGTAATATGATTCGGAACGGTCCCATTTATCATTCAACAAGTGTTAATGATTCAGATTATTCAAAAGAATACGTTATTTTACCAACTATTTAAACCTAGAAAAACAATTTATTTTACCAAATGGTCTTTCTATAATCCATTTGAAAATAAACTTTCAACCAAATTTTCATTCAATTAAATGTCATTCGACCAAACAAAAGTTACAAAAGCAATTTGACAAATGTCCATCCGACCCAAATATCATTCGACCAAATGTCATTCGACCAAACGTCATTCAACCAAATGCCATTCGACAAAATGTCCTAAAGCCAAAAAAAACTTGAAGAAATTGTACAATAAATAGGTATTTAGAAGACCCAGGCAACCAGAATGTACGTATGACGAAATCATCTTTTGCGTTATGCCGATTAATGTATTGGCAAAGTATCACGTATAAGATGCTACAAAAAGGCCTTACACGTACAAAAGTGGAGAAGATATACGTGCATTATTTATATGATGAAAATTGCATGCAAAGATGAATGTGTAGATTGGTTGAACTAATCTGTACCCTTATACGACCTAATGTATGATAACAGAGTATATTTGACAGCTGACACAAATTGATACGACTTGCTTTGTGTGATATGCAATTTGTGTAAACAAACGGTTTTGTTTGTAAACTATTATGAGATTTCAAGATGTTTTCAGGCATCTATGGAAGAATTAAAGTGAATTTAATTTATTTCTCTTCCCTCATAATTTTTGTAAAAAATGATTAGGAATTCTTTGAGAAATAGATGAATACATTGATAATCGTTTGGAAGAATCCCTGAAGAATCTCTGAAAAAAGGCCTGCAAGCATCAATTGAGAACTTTCTGAAAAAAATCCAGGATGTTTTTCTTTCCCATATAGAAAAGCCTTGAAGAAATTCAACAAAACCTGAAAAAAAAGTTTACCAGCAGGAATATTCGAAAAAATCACCACAGAAAGACCTCGGAGGAGTTTCTAAAGAAATCCTTGGAGGAAACTCTTGAAAAATTGCCATAAAAAACCCTGAGCTGGATAGCTATCTGCAGAATCACTTGTAGGATGATTAAATGAACCCCACGATGGATCTTTGAAGAATTGTTTAATCAGTGCGCATCGTACCTTCGTGCTGTGCGTACACGAATTCTCTCTGCTCTTGGAAGTTTTCTTAAAAACTACCTAAAGCAATAAAACAGTACTTTTCAGTGCTACATAAACAGTACTTTTCAGTGCTACAATTAAAAACGGTACTTTTCAGTGCTACTAAAACAGTACTTTTCAGTACTATTTTTTCTACTATTGATCCCTTTACGATCCTTGTTTGGACCCGTGCCTTCGATTTTCCGTTGGACCCGTTGGCGAAAGCTAGCGGTGGTAATCCTTCTTGGACACCGTCTTGGGAAAAACCTTTCGAAGGTCACGTCTTCTTTCGTTTATTAATTAAACATGGTATCAACAACTAACAAAAGGAAGGGTGAATCTCTGAAGTAGTGAGTTCCTTCCAAAAAAGTGGGTTTTAAAACTGTCACTACACGTGGCAAGAATGGAAGAAAGGACGCTTCCCCGGAATGCGAACTTTCTTCCAAGGGTGAAACGAATAATTGTATCGAAATGAGCAATCAGTTCGATGCTCTAGAAAAATTTTCCGAACACCAAATCGAAGCAGCCTCTAGCCCAGGCTCTTTGATTCAAGTGAGGAAGCAAAGAGTGCCGCCTATCGTGGTCAGTTGTTCCGAATTTGGGGGATTTAGGCAGGAGATCTTGAACTCCATTAGGGGAATCAAGGTTTCCTTCCAAATCGCAAAGAAAGGAGACTGTCGCGTTTTGCCGGAAACTCTTAAAGATCGTGAGCTTCTTCTCAAACATCTGAAGAGAAGAAGCACAAATTTTTTACTTATGACGACAAAACTGAACGTTTGTTCAAAGTTGTCTTGAAAGGCCTCTCAAGTGACTATAAATCACCTGAAGAGATCAAAAATGGAATAAATGATTTACTTGGATTTTCCCCAGTCCAAGTAATCATTATGAAAAAGAGAACCCAATCTGGCATTGTTCGGAAAGGGCTTTCTCAAGAATTTTATTTAGTTCACTTTAAAAAAAAAAGAACTAAATAATATTAAAGCTTTAGAAAAAGCAAAACTTTTGTTTGATGTCCGTGTGACATGGGAAACATTTCCAGAAACCTGGAGGAAATTACCAGAACCCCACTCAGTGCCGTCGGTGCCAAAAGTGGGGTCATGGTACAAAAAATTGTCGCATGGATGCTAAATGCATGATTTGCGGAGCTTCTTCTCACGCCAAAGACGTCTGTCCAGTGAAGGAAGATACCACCAAATTCATATGTTGTAATTGCGGGGCTAACCATAAGTCCAATTTTTGGAATTGTCCTTCACGCAAAAAGGTCATTGAGGCTCGTGCCAGGCAGATGAAAGATAATATCCGTTACGATAACGGTCGTTTCCGGAATTTGCCTGGTAGAGTATCGAACAATGCTCATTTTTCAGTTAACGATCGCTTGATCATGAATCATACCCATCAGTTTGCTCATTCACAAACTAATTTTAATCCGTCGGGTAGCCGTTCGAATCTTTCTATTTCGAATGTATCTCTACCCACGGTAAATCCTTTGCCGATATCGTAGCAGGAAATTCGAACTCCTCCCCTGTTCGATCCATGGGTACCCATTCCAATTGTTTCAAATCAAATGGAAAAAACCCTACCGCCACAGGTAACTCCGCTTCTTCGTCTACCGAAAATTCCAATGGGAAATCATCAGATAATATGTCTGCCTCTGATTTTAATTTTCTAACTGAACAATTGAATCTAATGATTGATGCCATGTTCAAAGCCACCACTATGACTGAAGCAGTCCAAGTAGGTGTAAAATTTACAAATCAAATTGTTATTGGATTACGTTTTTCTAATGGATCCAAATAATAATTTAAATATTTTAAATTGGAATGCTCGTTCTCTGAATGGTAAAGAGGACGAGCTGTTTAATATTCTTACGGTTAATAACGTGCATATAGCAGTTATTACCGAAACGTATTTAAAACCTGGATCTAAACTCAAAAGAGATCCTAACTTTTTGTTTATCGTAATGATCGACTTGATGGGGCATGTGGGGGAGTTGCAATCATCATTCATAGGCGTATAAAACATCAACTGTTTTCATCATTTGAAACTAAAGTTTTTGAAACTTTAGGTGTTTCTGTTGAAACACAGTTTGGTAAATATACTTTCATAGCTGCCTATTTGCCTTTTCAATGCTCTGGGCAGCAAGTTAATTTGCTCCAAACTGACTTGCGTAAATTGACTCGCAATAAGTCATAATTTTTTGTCATTGGTGACTTTAATGCCAAACATCGGTCATGGAATAATTCTCAAAGTAATTCCAACGGCAGAATTTTATTTGATGAGTGCTCTTCAGGATATTTCTCAATTCAATACCCTGATAGCCCTACATGTTTTTCCTCTTCTAGAAATCCATCTACGATTGATTTGGTCTTAACCGACTCTAGTCATCTTTGTAGCCAACTGATTACTCATGCTGATTTTGATTCTGATCATGTCCCTGTTACATTTCAAATATCCCAAGAAGCGATTCTAAATCCTATCAGCTCCACTTTCAATTATTTACGAGCCGACTGGAATATATATAAAACGTATGTTGACTCCAATCTTGATGTTAACATTTCTTTAGAAAATAAACTTGATATTGACAATGCTCTTGAAACTTTAACAAATTCCATTGTTTGAAGCCCGGAGCATTGCAATTCCAAAATGTGAAGTAAAATTTGAATCCGTGATTATAGACGATGATCTTAAACTCTTGATCCGTCTTAAAAACGTGAGGAGAAGGCAATTTCAGCGCACTCGCGATCCTGCTATGAAAATTATATGGCAGGATTTGCAGAAAGAAATCAAGAAACGTTTTGCTCAATTAAGAAACAAAAATTTTGAAAATAAAATTTCTCAATTGGACCCTGGCTCTAAGCCCTTTTGGAAATTATCGAAAATCTTGAAAAAACCTCAGAAGCCAATACCGGCATTGAAAGAGGAAAACAAATTATTACTAACTAATTGCGAAAAAGCTCAAAAACTTGCTGTGCAGTTTGAAAGTGCGCACAATTTTAATTTAGGACTTACTAGTCCAATTGAAAATCAAGTTACTCAGGAGTTCGAAAATATTCTCAATCAAGAGAACGTTTTCGAAAATGCCTGGGGGACTGATTTGGAAGAAGTGAGAACTATTATTAAAAAATTCAAAACCATGACGGCTCCTGGCGATGATGGAATTTTCTACATCCTCATCAAGAAACTTCCAGAAAGTAGCTTATCATTTTTAGTTGATATATTTAACAAATGTTTTCAATTAGCATATTTTCCTGACAAATGGAAAAATGCTAAGGTTGTTCCAATTTTAAAACCAGACAAAAATCCTGCAGAAGCTTCTAGCTATCGTCCAATCAGTTTGCTTTCCTCCATCAGTAAACTTTTTGAAAAGGTTATTTTGAACAGAATGATGGCCCACATCAACGAAAATTCAATTTTTGCCAATGAACAGTTCGGATTCCGCCATGGACATTCGACCACTCATCAACTTTTACGTGTAACAAATTTGATCCGTTCCAACAAATCTGAAGGCTATTCTACTGGTCTTGCTCTTCTAGACATAGAAAAAGCATTCGACAGTGTTTGGCATGAAGGTTTGATTGTAAAATTAAAAAACTTTAATTTTCCAACATACATTGTTAGAATAATTCAAAGTTATCTGTCAAATCGTACACTTCAGGTTAATTATCAGAACTCCAGATCTGAAAGACTTCCTGTAAGAGCTGGTGTTCCTCAAGGCAGCATTTTGGGACCAATATTATACAATATTTTCACATCTGACTTACCTGAGCTACCTCAGGGATGTCAAAAATCTTTGTTTGCGGGATGACACAGGCTTCTCCGCCAAAGGACGAAGCCTGCGTGTCATCTGTAGTCGATTGCAAAAAAGTTTGGATATTTTTTCTTCATACCTGCAAAAATGGAAGATTTCTCCTAATGCTTCCAAAACTCAACTAATAATATTCCCACATAAACCAAAAGCTCTTTATTTGAAACCTTCAAGTAGACATGTTGTCACGATGAGAGGGGTTCCAATAAATTGGTCAGATGAAGTTAAGTATCTAGGGCTCATGCTGGATAGGAATTTAACTTTCAAAAATCCCATTGAGGGCATTCAAGCCAAATGTAATAAATATGTAAAATGTCTCTATCCCCTTATTAATAGAAAATCAAAACTTTGTCTTAAGAACAAGCTGTTGATATTCAAACAAATTTTCAGGCCAGCCATGTTGTATGCTGTACCAATATGGACTAGCTGTTGTAATACCAGGAAGAAAGCTCTGCAGAGAATTCAAAATAAAATTTTGAAAATGATTCTGAGGCTTCCTCCCTGGTATAGTACCAATGAGTTACATAGAATATCCAATGTTGAAACATTGGAACAAATGTCAAATACAATCATTAATAATTTCAGGCAAAAATCGTTACAATCTTCTATTGCCACGATTAATGCGTTATATGTTTAGGTTAAGTTAGGTTAAGTATATTAAAAACGTTTTTTTTTCTATTATAAGCAGGTGAAATCAACTCACCTGTAAAAAAACTGAACTGCTACGGCAAATGAAATGTAATATGCTGTTAACAAAATGTTAATTAAATCTTAAATTTGTTTTACCAAATTAGGATGATAGTGTTGTCAAATAACACAGAACACCTAGATATAAGAAATGAATGTAATGTATGGAATGATACTAATAAAGAAATTAAAAAAAAAAAAAGAATTGTTTAAGAAAAAAAAACTCTAGATTAGCGTATAAAACAATACCTGAAGAAATTTTCAGAATGGTTCTTGGATAATCCTTGCAGAAATTGTTCCAAAAGTTTCCTAAGGAATGGCATGATAGATTTCTATTACAGATTTTTTAAGAGTCCTCGTACTCAGGATTGTTGGGGATTTCTTTGAATTCGGTAGAAGGAATTCACTCGAATACCTTGAGAAGGGATTCTCATAAGTCTCTCGAGAAGGGATTCCCTTGATTCTTCTTGACTAACGAAGGCCAAGATCGTAATAAAAGCTAAAATATTACTGAGACTGGTAGAAATTACCTTGATTCTGAATGATTTTCATTAAATCCTTGGAAAATCTTTAGCCAAATCTACTAGATCTCAACTTAATCCTCTTCTTAGTACGAAAAAATGACAAACAATAAAGATTAACTTTCGCCCGCATGATTTAATCAACTTAAATAATTCAATAATCGTCCACTAATCCGCCGCTTACTGCCAGCAGATGAATTTTTGCAGCCGTTTTGGAAAATCAAATTTCTCCCAAAACCATAATTTATGAACTCATTCCATCTTTCTCCAGGGAGTCCCGATCCGCGCGTCCATTGACCGTTGCCGTCCTCACCACTTTTAGCAAATCTTTATTGGTTCACGCTCGGCTTACGTCTTAGACGTTTCATTCCGGGCTCCTCTGGTGACTACACTGCGTCGCGTGAGAAGAAGACGTGAAGCTGTGCTTGGCTGCTCCCATTCTGTCTTAGTGCAGCACCATTGCCATGACGGATTATGGATGGTACCCGATTTGTTTTCGCTACCCCCCCTCCATTTGGCAGCGACCAGTACAGCATAGTAATTGGGTTACCGAAGCAAAAGAGTTCATGGATTCTGCTGCGGCTACGGGCTCTGACCGAGCAGAACAAGAAAATATGGAAACAAGATGCGAACTGTCAGCTCTTGGATTCATCATCCTGCGTTTCGCCGGATGGATGTAATCTCGTCGCATTTTGTACTTTTTTCTCCTTACGTCGCTACTACATACAACTCCTCCGACTATTACGAAGGCATTTCACGTGGTCACGTTCAAGAGCTATATTCCAAGAGCAATCCGACGCCTTATGAATGTCAAAGCCGAATCAATGTGTGAATGCTCCTTCGTTGACATTCTATCGGAGTGGGGCTTTTGAGCGTGGCAGCACATATGGTCTTGCAAAATTCGACAGTTCAAAAAAGTCAAAAGATTAGAAATTTATGCGCATTTTATTCTGAAGCAGACTCCGACCGCTGGTTGCCACCGGCGGCGTCTCCAAAGTCGATTCACGGAGGATGGAATGTTTATGATGAGAACGACCGATCTGGGGCCCCCGAAAGCAATTCTCCGCTTTACGAAGGCGGCATTCTTATATATTAATCGAGCAGTCGTCAAATCGGAAACCGAAAGTTTGATGCCGTCATGCTCTTGCCACAGTGTTTTGTGATTCCAGGGTTGTTTTGAGGGGCAAAAAGTAATAAATTTATGGATGGAGTTCGTTTTATAGTATGATGGGTGGTAGTGAGGGGTGACCTTTTTTGTAGGGTCGCCTGAATTGTGCTCTCCAACTCCTAGGTTGTCATTTTTCGTTTTATCTCTTTGAGATTGTAATTTCAAATGGAATCATTTGTCAAAAGATAGACGTGAATATGTGCAGGGAGCTTTAAGGGGCAGAGGACAGTTTTAGTTATTTAAAAACATGTTGATCTGTACGACAACTTTATAGGTAATAAAGTGGAATTTATGACGATTTTGCAAATGCGTAATGATAAATTCTAGATTCGGATCACAATTATAACGCTAGCAGTACCATTGAACAAGTCGTAGATGATACAGTCGTTGACCATTCTGATTTCATTGACACCGAAATATTAAGGGACAAACCTGGTGTACTGCCTATATTCGCATAGTCGACGTAAGCGCCAATATGACCAAAATGCATTTTTCCATTGATACACACTCGAACGGAATCGCCGAGAACCCAACAGCTGATATCTCGGTAATGATTTGACGATTCTCGGTAAAACATTTACCGAGATCTTAGTAAACGTTTACCGGATCTTGGTAACGATCGCCGAGATCTCGGCAAACAATTTGGATTGCCGAAATCTCGGTAAAATAAGTACCGAGATTCGGCATTGAAAAGTACCAAAATCTCAGCTGTTGGGTTCTCGGCGAAACGTTTTACTGAGGTCGGTGAAATAATTTAAGTGTGTATGCATTCATTCCTAATAATACACTGGTTGGACATGCGAACAGCGCTTGTTTGTTCTCACATGTTTGAACTATAAGAGAAAAACGGATTGACTTGAGCACTTACACCAACTTATCCGAAGAAACACCCGGTTTGCAGAGTGTTTATTCGGATAGTTTAGTGTATAAACCAGATTTCTATGACAGTGACCTGGTGCTTACGTCAATTCATCTATATAATCGTTCATCAAACTCACTGATTGGGTGGATAAAACGACGTATGCATTTGAAGATGACAAAAGTAAGAAATTAATCAAAAAAATGTCTCTCCCAGTCAACTTTTGAATTTCAATATTTGCTAGAGGATATTTAACCGAAATTGTTGAAGGATTCAAGAATGCAGCTGGAAACATAAATTGTTGATGATTACGTCGACCATGCAGTGTAGTGGTTAGACGACATATCTCTCATGCCGAAGACCAAAGTTCGATTTCCATCCCGAGATAGTCACTTATGACTTAAAAGTCATAGTAATTTCCTTCGGAAGGAGGAAGAAATCCGCCGGTCCCGAGATAAACTAGCCTAGGGCTGAAAATTTCGTTACTAAAGACAACAAAACAGGCAAAAATACTCTTAAAACACTATGCAACGAGCTTCCCAATCTAGCTGACAACAATGATGGTGAACAACATTTCTGAGGTTAGAAACTTGAACGCACAAAACTATTGTATTGTATCGGAAAAAAATCTTCAAATAAAACTCCAGCATGACAAATGACAATTGTTGCCATTACACCCTTTTGTCAAAATTAAAAGTGATTGGCTTAAATCCTCTCAAAGCAATTCACTTGTATGTATCTTCTGGAAGTGGTTTACCTTATTCCTGTCGAAGTAGTTTTCTTGATATTTTTGTAGAGATTCCCTCGAATACTCTGAAAAAGATTCCGTCAAATCCTCTGCATAAGATTATATTGCATCATTTAGAAGAGATTCACTAGAATCTTCTGTAAGTGATTTCTTTAAATATTGTGGAAGATATCTTCTTGAATGGAGGGAAGCCTATTGAATTCTGTACGAGGAATTCCTCTGAATCCTTTGGAAGGGATGTTCTTAAATATTTTAAAAAAGATTCCTTTGAATAAATACTCTGGAAATGATTTTTCAAGAGAGTCCGGTGAACCGGTTAAAACGATTAATTTAAATTATTTGGAGGGGATTGTCGTGAACTTTCTGGAGGGGAATATCTCAAAGCCTCTTGAATCATCTGGAAGGCGTTTCTGGAAGGGCCCTTGAATTCTCTGAAAAAGATTTCCTTGAGTTCTCTAAAGAAGATTCCCTGGAATCCTCTGAAAGGGATTCTTTTGAATCATCTGGAAGGGATTCTCTTGAATCCTCTTGGACGAATTATCTTGAATCCTTAGGAAAGGATTCTCTTAACACCTCTGGCAGAGATTCTCCTGAATTCTCCGGAAGGGGTTCCTGACGAATCCGTTGGAATGAATATTCTTGAATCCGTTGAAAGGAATATGTTTGAATCCTCTGAAAGGGATTTTCTTCCTATGTAAGTAATTCTCTTGAAATCGTTAGAAGAAGTTCTCGTAAATTATGGACATATACACATTTCAATGGCGGTCTACTTTGCATTAACTCCCTACTAGGAATTCTATTGAATCATCTGGAAGGAATTCTCCCGAATCCTCTGGAAGAGATTTCCTTATATCCTTTGAAAGGGGTTTCCTTTAATACTTTGGAAGTGATTCTTTTGAATACTCCGAAGATGGAAAATCGCTGGAATGTATTCTCTTTAATCATCTGGAGAGAGTTGTCTTGATTCCTTTGGAAGGGGTTTTCTCCAAGCCGCTGGAAGGAAGTCTTTTGAATTCTCTTGAACCACTAGGAAGAGATTGTTTTGAATACACTGCAATTGATTCTCCTAAATCCTCCGAAACAAGATATCTTTAATCCTCCGGAATGGATTCTCTTGAACCTTCCGGAAGGGATAACCTTGAATTTTTTTAAAGCGATTCTGTAGAATCCTTTTTGAAAAGGATACTCTTGAAATCTTTGGAAAGAATTCTCTTGAGTCCTTTGGAAGGAATTCTTTTGAATCTTCTGGAAGCGATTTTCTGGAATCTTATGAAATTGATTCTCTGATACCGTTGGAAGGGGTTATCTTGAATCATATAGAAAAAAACTTGTTAGAACGATCTAGAAGAGATTAAGAATTCTTTGGAACGAATTTCGTTGAATCCTCTGGAAGGGGTACTCTTTAATTGCCTGAGAGTGATTCTGCCGAATCGTTAGAAAAGATTCTCTTGAAGCCTCTGGAAGGGATTCTATTGAATATTATGGAGATTAATCTTTCCTCATCATTGGCGTAGCTCGAATTTTATTTATGGAGGGGGCCTAACGTTTGCTGGTTTTAAGGATATAAAATCCGTGGCAGTAAAGATAAATCTCATTATTTCCGGGGATTTTCATTTATTTTATGTGATTTCAGCGGAAATATTATAAATCTAAGAAATATTAAACTTTTGCGAATATTTTTCATTCTTCCATTTAGAGTCCATTTAGAAATTCTGTCAAGAATGGCTTCACTTATTTATGAAAAAAATCTTCCTTGCACTTCTTCAGCTTTTTAAAGAATGCAAGCTCTTCAAAAGTTTATTCAAGAAATATTGCAGGAAATGTCTTAACTTTTAGTTTTTAGGACTGCCATACGAGCTATACGAATTTGCCAGAAACCTACCATTTACTTTTGCAAAATATCTTTACGCAATTTCTCCAAAAATCCATCAGCAATATCCTCAGCGTTTCCTTCGAATATTGCCCAAAAGTTCCTCCACGAATTTTCTCTTATGTTTTTAGCACATCTTTAATAAATTCTCTTAACAGTTCTTAAAGTGGATTACTTAAAAATCTCAAGGAATAGGGATTCCTCAAAATTTTAAGAATTCTCTATGATGATTTTCGAGGATTATCTCTACAGACTTTTAAAGGATTCTATTCTAAAAATCTCCAAAAGGTTTCTTTAGATTGTTTTAGAAAATCCTAAAGATCTTGTTTCCATTGTGTTCCAAAACTATTTTGTCGAATTATTGCTGATTATTGCAAAACTATTTTGGCGGATAATTGCTTCAGAAAATAAACATTCCAGAAAATTCAGCACTCCAAGATTTCTTATGCAAATTCATCAGAAAGTTGGCTTTTATTAATGTAATCAATTATTACCGTATTTTTTTCAGGAACTCAAACATTGCTGAAAGAATAATTCTTGGAATTTATGTATAAATATTTCCAGATATTTGTATAAATATTGTTACAGGGTATAGTCCATGAAATACTTCAAAGTATTATCCAAGCATTTCCTTTCAGGAAAATTTTAAAGACTTTATCCAAGATTCTTAACAAATTTCTTGAGAAATTTCCATAAAAATCATGATCGTATTATGCCAGATGTCCAAACATGTTTTTACTTTGCCAAAATTACATGTGTTGAAGAAATTGGTTTGTTTAAGTCTGGAAGAATTTTTGTCGGAATGCTTGCAGAAAACTTTTAAAACTTTTAAACGATTTTATGGGTATTTACGTAACAAAATTCCAAAGGAAATGTTTTGAGCATTCATTTTATTGCTTGAGCAGTTTCTAACTCAATGAAAATTGTCGTAAGTAACTTTTTAACAACACGGTAGAAATTAAAAAAAAAACATTATGAAATTTCTGGATAATTAACATAACCGGAGGTAGGATAAGGAAGAATGTTGGGCGAAACTCCTACAGATGGGTCTTTGGCAATTTCTGGATTTTTTTTGATCTGATTTCTGTCAGGGCTTAGCATGAAAATTAGAGATTTAGACATTTAGATTTGTACTTTCTTCCGAAAGTTAGAGCTACGCTGCTACTGTTAGATACCCGACTAGGCGGAAGAAACAAGATTATAACAGAATGTGTTTCTCTGATATGATTTTTTTATATCACCAGTTGTTATAAAACATGTACTGTTAGTAGTTAAAATAACAAAAATTCTAACAAAATTCGCCCCAAATAAAACTAAAATAAAACAAACCCTGTTACAATTATATCAAAATTATTACAGAATGTGTTGCAAGGATGTTACAAAATAACAAAATTATTGCAAACTATGTTACTGTTCATGACACCGGATGTTATTTGCAACAAACTTATAGATGAGATGTCAAAAATATAACAAATGTTGTTATAAATGTGTTACTTAAAACAGTGTTGTGAAAAACTCAATTTCTCACAACTCACGCTTGAGATTTTTCATGTGTGAGTTGTCAATCATGCAACTCAGCAGTCAAAAAATCATGGATGAGTTGGCTCACCTTTTTAACTCATTGTCCCGTATTTCCACAGTTTACTGACACACGGCAATAACTTCTTGTTAGTCTGGTAAAATTATGTTAATCCTTTCTAACGTAAACAACAACATTCGGGTTTGCCGGGTTTTGCGACTGAATCATTTTTTAGGGTTTGAGTTGATTGAGTTGATTTTGCATCAAAATCTCAAGCGTGAGATTTGCGAAGCAGATCTCTAATGAGTTTGCTCTCACGGGAGAGCGTATTGATTGAGATTTTGAGTGTGAGTCTATCAACACTGACTAAAAATATAACAAGTTGAGAACAAAGACATCTTGATAACAAAATTTTATCAACTTCTGTTATTTTTAACTACTGCTGATAGGAATGTGTTATAATCTTGTTATGTGGTTCTGGTCGGGTACAGCTACAATTTTGCTAACTCTAACTCTCAAGAGCACATGGGTAAACACTATTACCGTTTGAATGAATTGCTTGCTTTTCCCATAGTAATTTCCATACAACCTTTGAATGGCTGGTGCAGTCTCAGTTTTCATCCAAATGACATCAAATTTTGAGAGGGCACTCAAAATTTGATCTAAAATCGAACGAGCGGTGTGAAGCAAAAGCAAAGCTTTGAACCACTCTAATGGTCACCACAATTAGGCATTTCACGGTGAAGTTCTCTCTCTTTCGCTCTTCAACAAAACTCGAAAACAATGGTGCCAGTACCTGTCAATTTTGACTGGTACTGGCACCGTTGTTTACAGATTTCCCGAAGGAGGGAAAGAGAGCGATTTTCTGATGACGTCACCGTGCAATGGGCAATGGCCGACTTGTACCCCTACTCGACTAGAGGCACATAACAAAAATATAAACAAATTTTAGCAGAATACGATATGCATATCTTATTATTATAAAATTCTGTTAGGCACCTTTATTCAAAGAAAATATTAAAACAAAAATATAACATAATATGTTATATATTTTGAATATATTTCTTTTCAATTTTTGTAATAAAATTAAATACCTACATATCTGTGCATTGCAATAAGCCAGGGTACTCGTGGCAACTCGAGGTTAATGGTCACAATTTTTGGAAGGAAGGACATGGTAAGGATTGGGTTTAGGGTTCTCTGCAGCTCATCGGGGAGGTATATCGTGGTAGCTCGTAGCATGGCGTTGGTACCATTTGTTTTAAATGTGTTTTATCCAGATCATTTCAATCAACTTGAGTTTTAGACTTACACATTAAGCGAAATATTTTTTTTTGTTTGGGAAGTAAGACACACATTTACTGTCAATGTTACTGAACAGCGATCGGAAACATGAAGTATGATGAATTTTCCTAGACATTTACTTACATTTTTACATTATTTAAATTATTTACAGAATCTGCGAATGAACACGAACAACCGTTCGGGTGCTTCAATCGGTCGTGATTCATTTTCGTATCGCTGCAATGGAACTTCTTCGCGAACGATCATCGACGCATCTTCACAATCCAACATTCGTCAAAATTCATTTTTAATTTTGGCATCACGAAGAGCATCGCATAATGCGAACGGAAACAATGCCCAAGAAGCAAAATGAACACACGGAAAAGTTGCTCGCGAAGCCCTTTCGCTCGCAGGATTCATTTATCCACGCGCTGTTCATTCTCGTGATTCATTGCAAGATTACTTCTCGCGCAACGTTTTTAAAGGACCTATCTAACATTGAGAGACTCTGTTTACTTTCTCTTTCAATGATAACTGAGTCACATTAACCTCTTTTGTTGCGTTTTTGTATGAAACGTTAGTCAAGCAAATTGCCTATCAATATATAGTGAACAACTTCCCAAAATCTTTAGTATTCCACTGTTATAATCAAAAGAGAACGAGAGAGAAGAGAATCTCTCATTTGTACATAGGTCCTTCAGTAATGTTCAGCGAGTTCTTCTCGCAAAGCCAAGCAAACACACTGCTGGTCGCATCGTGTTCTGAGTACACGCAACCCGATAGAAGCACGCTTGAAGTACACAACACGAGCGTGGCTGGGTGCTGCTGGCTATGACGCTACCTCTATGTAGCCTATTGCGCAATATTTGTCTGGCAATTCTTAGGTACAATTACAGCATAATATCGAGATCACATATACGAATCGCAAAATGTATTGATTTCAACAATTATCATTAGCAAGATATAAAAGTATAGGGAAGGTGTACCGGTATTCGTCATGTACCAGTTATTCGCCACCCCGGATTATATACCATTTTATGACATATATGGTCACCAATTGTTTAGTGTTCGCTAAATTGCTTTAAGATGATACGGAAACATTCTTGGAACCGCAAAATTTTCTCAGGAAATAATAGAAAAAAATCATTTTCCTTAAAATTTTTGCTCCATTGCACCTATTTTTCGCCACCTGTTCCTGATTCGCCACCCTCCATAAGAAATCAACGTAAGTGGCGAATTCAGGAACCGAAATTAAAATCGTGGCGAATACTGGTGCAAGTGGTCCAGTATTCGCCACCACCATTTTTAATACAAAAACAAAGTTTTCGATTAGTTTTTATATTTTCCCTGCTGAGCATGGATTGAAAGCTTTCGTTTGATGTATTGACTAACCAAAGGTCTTTTGATTTATGTATAAACAATATTTTTCCTTAGGGTAGCCAAAACTGGCACACCTACCATAGCATCGCACTATAAAAACGAAAATAGCTTTTGTAATCTTGTTGTTAAATTAAATTTAAAAAAACATGAGAGGTCTGGGAGATTGCGTAATAACGTCGGCCTAACGTCTTACACTTAACACTGTCAAATGACCATTTTAACCTAATCAATTTGTATGAGTATGCTTCAATCTTGGACCGTCCCAACTTTAAAATTTAAAATTAAACGTCTGACGCTGCTATCCACACAGCCACGAAACCCACATTCGGAGGATTTGTTCTTAAAATAGGACGAGAATGAATATTTTATAATTTGCTTCATTATTCAAATGCATACGTTCAATGTAATTTCCAAGCAAAGCCACCAAATCGGATTTTCAGGGAATCTCTTTGTTAGGGCTATATTGGGCAGTGAAATTAATGTTAATTTCATATTCCAGAGTTACCGCTTCTGCATACTCTCACAGCCAACATACAGTCAACTTCCCCAAAACTGCACCATGCATACGACAGTAATTCCCAGTTTTATTACGAATCCGACACCGTTTCCAACTAAAGTTACATCCCCTTCGCCACATTTCCACTTCCCTTTAATTAAATCCTAACGATCGTAACGTAGTCTAGGAACCCATTTTCCCACGTCCACAAAAGAACAACTTCCCCAGGACAACGAACCAAGATTTATTACGTTCCGCTTCGCAATCACAATCCTTTCATGCGCATTGCATAGCAAGAAACCGTTCAATTCCTCTTCTTCCCGATCCGAATAGCCTCCGGCTACCCAACCGTAATCTCAGCATATAGCATTTCCGTAAATCAACAAGTTTTATCGCACTCAACACACTCGCCCCATTCGAGAACAACGGTTGCACAATCCAACACAGTCCACGCCGGAGTATGTAAGCAAATCTTGGTCGAAAACCCATATTTGGCAGCTCTCTCTACGCTTTCAGTTCCTCTATCACCTAAATATTTATCGAGCCACAAAACAGCAAAAAAGACACTTTGGAGCGGATTGCATCGTTATACGCCACCGCAGCACCGGAAGGGTCAAGGACATCAGACGCCATTGAAAACAGGTCCGTCTGTTCGTCTTCAGACTTCGGCGGGCTCTCTCCGTCGTTGCGCCGCTGATACCTGCTGGAGCCAGCAGCACACTATGGGACAGTAAGCTAGTTTGGTTGGTCAAAATCCCTGGCAATGTGTCGTAATGTAGATTTCCTTGATCATCCATCTCCTGCCACACGATATACGATGGCGAAAATGGAAACTTTTTTAAAGAAAGCTTTCAGTTAATGAGCGTGGAAGTGTTCATTAACACTAAACGGGGAACCAGGTTCGGTCCCAAAATCATGATGAAAGTTTGAACTCGATCAAGAACTCAGCGTACTTCCTGAATAAAATACGACTAGCATTGAGTGATCTATCAATCGCTCATATACTGTTACCCTGACTTGGGTCCCTTCTCATTGCTTCATTCCGGGATATGATAAAGCGGACTCTCTGGTTACGGTAGGCACTAGAGAAGGTGATGTTTACGTCAAAACGCCATCGATGAATTGTTTGCATTGGCCTGAGACGTGATTTCATTCGTGTATGTGGCAATGTTACAATGAGTAACTTTGCACAACATATTTTTTTGCTAGGTTGTTTGTTTCTACAAATAGAACTGATCTAGATAACCTACAAGTTATCTAGATCAAATCGAAGTCCGTCAAAACAAAACTCAAATTCACCAGAGATACTTTTCCGAAAATATCAAACTTCTAGGATGCATCCTTAGAGAACATCAGATTTTGACCAACCAAAGCAGCTTTCTGTCCCATAGTGCAGCAGCAGCATCAGGAAATGCTACTTTTATGCGACAAGCAACGAGGACGACGACGACAACGAGCGCTTCCTTGTAGGGAGAAAGAGTGAAGCTCGTCGAATGCGAAGCAAAACAAACAAATCTCCGCATCCGAAAAAGCTGAACCTCCGGAAGGCGAATGCACTCGACCGTGGGGATTGGATTGGATTGCAAGGGAGCCTCCAGTGTCGAGGACGGTGGTTGAGTTGCGTAAGCGTATTTTATTCGATTTTTCGAAACGAGCAATCGTCGTTCCTGGGAAGGTAAATAGGGCGTCTGTACCAGTGATAGTGGCAATAGTAACGGGTTGAGGAATAAAAAATCGCCAGAAAATAACGGATGCTCGTTTTTCATATCTGAATACGTCATACGAAAGCTTTTCTATTCTATTTTACTTAAAAAATAATATTAGAATGATAAAATCATTGAATCGTTCAAAAAAGCATTCCCTCCATTACTGGAACACGTTCCAGTAATAGTGGTATTTGCTAACGTCTGTTCCTATAATAGTGGTTTACATTGATTTCCCATTGAAACCCACTATTACAGGAACGTCTCACTATTACTGGTGCAAAGGAGCAAAAAAGTTAAGGTTTTTAATTGTTTTCTACTATTTCCTTAATGATATCCAAGATTTTTTTATACACATTCCTATTATTTTAACAAGGGCCATGCTAGAAAAATACACATAAAAATAAAAATTGCCTATAACACGCTTGAACCCGCACTACCACTATTATTGGTACACACACTACCACTGGATCAGCCACCCTATAGGGCAGTTGGATATTCAAATTGATTCCGCGGAGGCATTACGTCTCTGGAGAAAGACTACTTCTTAGCATAGCATATGACCACTATCACAGTTAATAACTGAGAGCTGTCTTTACCAATTGACCATTACTGCATTTCTACGTAGCATCCCGAGCAGAAGAAAATAACTACTGAATACCAAATTGAGGTATTCCATACCAGATAATTTCCAATACTTACAACCTAAATGAGGTATGATTGAGCCCTGCATAAGAGGTAAAATACCTCAAATAATACCTTCTGCATATTCTTCAAATACCAAACTGATAACTAGATCAGGTATTGTAATACCTAAATAATACTTGATGGATTTTCATATAGAAGTGAAATTTTTCAATACCAGTTCAATACCTCCAGCAGTCCTCAATAGCTGTCGAATACCAAAATGAAGTATTTTTAATCATTTTAAACATTTTTTTCAAATACCATTATAATACCAAAATGAGGTATTGATAACTGAACAATACCTAATTGTGGTATGATACCAACTTATGGTATGCATAAGTTATTGGCGAGTTATTCTTTCCTCCTCGGGATGCTATACCAACTAAACTACAGAGCCACTTGGTGGCTCAATAGCTTAGAAGGATGTTTAGAAGGCATTTTGATTTCAAATCCCAACCTTCTTGCTGCTGGTAAAACGCTTGTCTAGCATACAAGAGTCGCGGGTTTGAATCCCACATGAGTAAGCGGTTCAAAAGGCGTCAAATTGTCCATTATGGAGGAACGAGACGTGAAAAAATTATGGCCTTAGTATTGAACCTTTGAAATTCTGTCTGTTTAAACGAATGATATATATAGATTAGGCAACCCACATAATCGGTACACTTTCATAAATTGGGCAGTGCTAGAAACTGTACTATGATTAAAAATATAGAGCAAAAATGGTGCAAGACAAAAACACTTAAGATTCCAAAATATTGCAACACGCAGCAAAAATTTACACTTCAAACAGCGTATTTCTACATAGATTAGTGCCCATTGTTCAACAAGAAGGCGTTAGCTAGACGACGAAATGAAAAAAGTGAGCATCCCACTTGATACCAATAGATTGTTTGATTAACATACTAATTGCATCATAAAGCATGGATGCAGAGAAGAAAGTGCCACAATCTGCCACTTCTCCTCGGCTCCGTGCATTCTATTCGGGCTTTATGATGCAAATATTTCACATGCACGCGCGCGAACTCAAACTATCAAGAGAGAAAGAGAGGAAGAGCTGAGGCGGCACTGCAAGCTCACCCAATTCCATACCCCCTCACACGACACCGCAAGCTCCTTCATCAAAGCTTTGGACAAACAAGAAGCAAATTAGATTTCGGTGCACTTTGAAAAACTTCGACCGTGTTTGGTGGGTATATGTTTACCATTCTATTAGCACTAAAATGCTCGAAGTGCTGGTCGGGTGAAGTTGTTCTACCCAAGAGGTGTAAACTCAGAAGTTGATGGGATACTCTTTGTTGACTTTGGAGTCACACCACTTTGGAGGTTCCTATGGGGAAACATGAGCCGGGCTGAGTTAACATATTTGGTTAACATGTGTAAATTTATATACAATAGTATGTAAAATTAAATTGTGATTGGTGGTTCCATTCATTAATCAAACTGATTTGATCTGGACAGACGTTGGGCTCATAACGTTCCCAACCTAATCATGAAGGCGTAACAGAAGTAACAGAATGAAAAGTGTTCTTGAAGTAAACATTTTATCAGATCTCATATTACTGATCAATAACGGCGCTGGCCAAGTCCTCACAGTCAGTTCGGAAGGAATGTTAGTGTGTAATGATTGTTTTGCTACTAGAGACCAAGAATACCTCTGCATCTCCACAATCATCACGGGGAGTGAGTGAGAGAGGAAAAAGAACTGGGTTGGTGGTCTAATGGCTACCGGTTCTGCTTTATAAGGATAAGGTCATGGGTTCAATCCCAGACCCGTCCCATTCCTCGTACTTTGTAGTTATATCTTTCACTTGCTTCTATCTTCTTATTCTTCTATCTTAATATATCACCAAACCTCTCTGCCATATAATAACTACCCCTACACCTTCCCACATGAACTGGCGTAGATGCAGAGGTATATCCGGTCTACTGAGGGCCAGTTTGAGATGTATCATCAATTCCTCCCCCTTCCCCTCATTGGTCAGCATTCTGACGTGGCAGACACCATTGTTGCCCAAAAATAGAAAATCCCCAACACTTGTACACTGAGGGGTCCGAAATTCATAAGATTTTTCACAGTGCAAATCTTCATGGTTGTAGAGAAAGGATTTACATACAAACGCACACGCACACGGACTACAGCGAACCCCGAAACAGTTCGCGCATCGGACCAACGTACCGCTCGGTGGTGTTAATTGGGTTGTAATTTAATTATTCCACTTCACGTAAAACTATCTGGATAAAACCAGCGTGATTGCAGGCTAGGAGACAAATGCACGCGCCAAATTAGAACAACGAGGCTACAGCAGCGTGACAAAAATGAACCGACGTACGTGTGTAGATTAGGGTGATACAGTTAACAAAAAAATTGTAAATCCTAGCTCCCAAGGCTTCCTTATAATATTTAAGATAAAAATAAAGATCTGCCAAATTTTAAGCCGTTTTGGTGTTGAATATGGAAATTACCAAGGAGTAGCTTCGAAAAATGTTCTAAACACGACAAAACTTTTAAGTATGTACAAGCTTACTTTCTCTAAGTTAAAACTTATTTTTCAAGCCATAGAGAAACAAAGTTTGTGAGGAGAATAATTTATCCTATCGGATATGGGAGGAGATATACTTTAGTTAATAAGCTATTTTTTGTTCTTATGAATGTAAAGTCTAGTAAACTTCTGCAAAAACCCAAAATAAGGTTAGTTCAAAACAAATTTGTTCATTCAACAATTTTTTTCCGTAAAAACAAACATAATAAGGTTTTTGTGATGTATTTTAACATTGACGTGGATAGGATAGTTTTACCTTGAACATCTTTGGGTCACCTTCAAATCCTCACCAAAATGGCTGAACATTCGGAAAAATCCATCAGTGATTCTTCCTGTATGTATGGAAGATAAGATTTTCAAACTTCGATGCTACTTGAACCACCCTAGTGCAGATGTTTTTGAGCACCGACAACATACAAAAGGTGCAAATTATTAACAATGTACCGAGAGCGCTGGAAGTAAACTAGACCCGAGGGATGGTTTTAATTGAAGCACCTGGGGTTCGGTAGGTACGTGTCTGTGCAAGTCGTAGCGACGTCAACCGATAACTTGTCCCGTATAGGCATCGAAATGAACTGCAAACTAGTTTGTTGCGTTGAGAGTGTCTCATCGAAAAGCAATATGAAATGACGCGATGAAATGACTATGGTATGCAATTACGTCTATTGAAATGCTAAACAAATCGATGATGGATGAAACAGAGATTTATTGCATTGCTTGTTTAATGCGCATGCAACATTCAATTGTGAGAAGAGAAATATATTGATCAAAAGTTGTAATATATTTTTTTTAAATTTTGATTGATTGGATAATGCTGAAGACAAAATCTCCATTAGTTTTGGAGTTTTCATGAGAAACCCAAATAACCATAAGCACTAATAATAAGCCCTAAATCAGCATCATAGACGCACACATGCATTATAATAGCACTACAAATGCTAACACGCCTATTAACAGCACTTCTACCGCATAGAAACCCTATTACTGCTTATAAGCTTGATTCATACATGCATTGAAAAAGCACTGTATTGGCTCTGTATTCGCATATCGCATGTTTCAATGCTATTCAGTGTTTTGACAGCTTTACCACGTGCTTAGTGTTTGCATGTAGTGGTAAGAGAGAGCAAAACATAAATCTTCTCACTATCACAATCGCTGATGTTATGACGTGAAAAAGTGATGGTTTAAAATGGTCTCTTTTCTAAGCAATAATTCTGGGAAGTAAATTTCCAAGAAAATTCAAATCAAGCACTATAGAAATCGGCTTTAAGATTCTTAGTCAAAAATGATCTAATAGCGATCGCTTCTGCTTTTTGAGCATGTGTCATGGGTTCAATCCGTATCTTTTAGTTCTATAACACGGCGTAACTAAAATGACATTTTTGCGTGTCTCAGGGATCAAATTATGTGTCTCTAGTAGATTTTGGATCGCTGAAAATAATATCGTTCTCAGAAATATTCCAGCACGTCTTAACTGTTAGCTACAGGTCGCCAAAGTTGTGTAAAACATTGATTTCATTGATGTTTATATCCAATTTAAAGTACGATTTATCATATTTTTTGTGATACAATCCACCAAGGATGCAAAATAGGACTTTAACTTTCATTTCAGAAATAATTTGGTGTAAATTTCACGATCCAATTAAGTTTAATTCGATTATTTCAACATGCTTGCAGTATCCATACAAAATTCTTCGTTTTTCTTATGTGTCAAAATACAATACTTTTTTAAATCATGAAAAGCAAACTTTTAAGCATCGAAAATATTATGAACTTTAACAACTACTACCGAAAAGCTAAACATTACATATAATTTGCAATTGGATTAGATGGACAAATTGATGTGAAGATTTGCGAAAAAGTTACACGTCTTCTCAGTGAGAATCGAACTCACGACTCCCAGATCTCTAGTTGGGGCGCGTTAACCACTACGCCATGAGAGGACTCATGAACGCAGAAGTTAACCTGAATTCGATTTTAGCTCAATAATCACGTGGTCCTTTTTCGCAAAGTGCACCTCTTTCGGAAGAATTAGATGCCCATCCAAACACAACGCTTTCTATATATATCCAATGCCTAGCCCAAGAGCGCATTGTTTTTTAGGTATAGGAATAGCACACTACACTAGCCAGCAACTGCGCAACTGTCATATAACAATATCCAACAATTGCACCTAATATAGCTAGTATAGACGTGTTTAGTCTGATTGAAATAAATATAAATTTTAGGCTGACAAAATCTGCCAAAAAAGAATGTTAAAATCGGGGGTAGATAAAATCAAGTCAAAAATGGTTCTAAAATCGGGTCACTACTGTATCACAATTTGTTGAGGATTTTTCTGGAATTACTGACGATATATCCAAGAAATAGTACAAGAAATTCTTGGAGTCTCACCGAAATTGTCTTCAAGGTCACTAAGCAAGGATTCTTTCCACAAATTCTTCATAGATTGTACTAACAGTTTTACAAAATCGCCTTTGAGATTCTTCCTAAAGTTTCTCTTCAGATTCTTTAGACAAATCTTTCAGAAAAGGATTGCTTGAAAAATTCACAGCAAAAATTATCCAAGACTATATACATAAAAAAAAAAAATGACTGATCCCTCCAGGTTACACTAAGGATTCCTCTTAACATTCCAAAAGATTTTCATAAACAATTTAACAAGATTCAATTGAGGAAATGTTCTTAGCGATTTCTTAGAGGAGTTCTCCACAGATTTATCTGCATTTTTTTCACAAAAATTTCTCTAAGTGTTTCTTTAGATTTATCTAAAGACTTTTCCTTCATAAACTTTTCTGCAAAAATTACTCAAAAATTACCCGAGTAATTTATTCGGAGTTTTCTTCGGAGAATTATATCATTATTCCCCTTGGGATGTCGTTTGCAAGTAATTCTTGAAATTCTCTTGAAGATCTCTAAAAATTTCAATAAATTTCAAATTCAGAAAAATTCAAAAATTTACCGTATAACTTCTGAAAACTTTTGACAAAACTCCTGACGATGTACACAGAAAGAAAAATCCATGTAAATTTCAGCGTAAAATCGTGCACATAAAGGGAATGCCATATTTGTCCCAAAATTTACATGACACATCGTGTAGAATTACATCAACATAGTGTAAACTTATGCCAATTGTCGCGTAATCGGTTAGAGTCACGGTGTATAACGAAACCTTACACGATAGTATTGTAATTTTACATCTGACGTGTAAATTTGCAAGATTTCTGGCATTCCTTTTCATGTGCATAATTTACGCTGAAATTTACATGGATTTTTCTTTCTTTGTACCTCACAGAAAAGCCTAGGTGTTTTTTGTAGAATTTACTACAAAAATTCTTGTTTTTTTATTCGTTCTCTATAATACACAACAACGTTCAAACGGTTGGAATTTTTACTAAAAGTATTTGTATATAACATATTAATTTTTTTTTCGCTTGAACTCCAAAGTTTCAACATATTTTGGAAAACAGATTCCAAACAAATTTTGGAGGAACTTCACCTATTGTGGTAGATTTGTAGAAATTTAACGTGAAAATATTGGCGATATTTTTAAAGAGCATTGCCTAAGATGTCTTGTGATAAATTTTATAATATGAGAATTTACCGAATTTAAATCTTGGAAGAATGCATTCTTCTAAAAATTTGTTGAAGAATTCCAGATGAACTTTCATAAATCAGGATGAGACATAAGGATCCTGCGTATGAAAATCCTGCAACTTTTTGAAACCCCTAAATTGTTTTTCCTTCAGATTCTTTAAAATAATGATTTTTGGAATATGAACAGATTTTTTTAAACAACTGAAGATAGCACAGCGTAACAAAAATGACATTTTTGCGTGTCTCAAGGATCAAATTATGTGTCTCTAGTAGATTTGGGGTTGCTGAATCTTGTGCCATTCTCAGAAATGTTCCAGCACGTCACAATTTTTAGCTACAGGTCGACAAAATTGTATAAACCACTGGTTTTATTAATGTTTACATGAAATTTAAAGCACAATTTATCAAACTTTTTGTAATCTAATCCACCAAACATGCAAAATAGAACTTGAACTTTCATTTCAGACATAATTAGATTGAAATTGCGCGGTTAAATTTCTATTAAAACGATTTGTTCAACATGCTTGCAGTCTTCATACAAAATTCTTCGTTTCATCTATATGGAAAAATACAACAATTCTCTTAACCATCAAAAAATAACTTTTCCGCATTGAAAGTATAACAAACTTTGATGATAATTATTGTTATACACATAAAGTTTGAATTCTGAGGCAAATTAAGCCAATATATTACCTTACAAGCTGGCAAACTCGCATGCAAGTTGTCTGAAATAGTCATTTTTTGCATTTTCAACAGCCAGTATCTCAAAAACTAGACGTGCTATGATATTTCTGAAAACGGTAATGGATTTAGCAACCCTTAATTAAGTGAATAGCGGTATTTTGGTGCTGGAGACAAAAACGTGTTCCGCAGTGTAATCGATTATTCATAATCTTTTCTCTATAGGTGAATGACTACATTGAAACCTCTGTAATGAATAAAACAATAAAAAACAAATTTCTCAAGATGCTCCATCAGAATCTCCTTTAGAAATTATCCTTGAAATCAAATTTGAGTTTCTTCTTTGATTTCTGGATTGCTCAGAATTCTGCCAGAAAGCCTCTAGGAATTTCACCCTGGAATTGCACAAGAATTCAATTCCAGATTACGGATTTTTGGAAGAATTGATGAAACTGTTTCTAAAGAATTGTTTTAAGAAAAATCTTTACAAAGTTCTTTTGTCTTACTCTTCGATATTCCTTGAGAAATTGACCCTCCCCCCTGGCTACCCTTGTTCCTACACCAATGACAATAACTCAAAATTTCGTGTCTGAGGTGTAGTTTGTATCAAGCGAACGTTTAAAAAATTGCTAAAGGGATCTTTGGTGAAAAATTGTGCAGAACTTTTTCTTTCTGGCGTTACATCCCAACTGAGACAGAGCCTGCTTCTCTGCTTAGTGCTCTTATGAGCACTTCCACAGTTCTGGCATTAGATCTATTATATTTTTGTGGAGTCCAGAAGTTCATGACGCAGCTATGAAACTGCTCTAGATAGCTCAGCTTTAATTGAAATTGCAATCTGATGGAAAACTAGCACCATATAAATCAACAACAAGCTCTCTTACAAGTAGTACCACTTCATCATTTCTGTTATGAACGTAGTAAGTATGAAAGTTCTTCTTCCCGCTTCAAATGTCACGTTCCAACGCAAAAAAAAACAAGCGTGAAATGCACTCAATAAAAAACCTAACAAGAATCCCTAAGACTCACCTTAGTCTGAAAACTCACTTCAACATGTTGTGGGTAGCTCCCATTCATGAAACCATCCGGATCCCTACTGGTTGCCATTCATCACCCTGTTGCACGCGCGTATGTGCCAAAGAAGTATCTAATGGTGCTTCAGCTGAACTTTTCCCACTACTGGCTTCTTGTGCTCCTCTCAATTCAATTGGATAGAAACTAAGATTCCAAGTTTGATTTCAAGTTATCTTCCACAGATTCTCGTATCTTGAACGAAATTCGCATCCTGAGAATAGTGTGGCGTAAGAAGTCAGTAAGTCAGACAGCGAACGTAATCGAAGCGAATGAATGATAATATTTTTAGATACGTATCGTAGGGTGGTTGAGTGAAAAACTTTGTATGATAGCGCTGCAATAGGATGAATGGGTACGAAAACGGGGAAAACTATGTTTATCTAGGGACAGATTGAAAGCGATAGCTTGTTAGCTTTTCCGAGTTATAACTTTTCTTGGGTGCTACGGTCTTCTGAATATTGAGGCTCATTTCATATAATTAAAGGTTTCATCATATAACAATATCCAAATCATACCCATTAGGTAAATTATAATCATTATAATAGGTCCACCTCCGATTGATTGATTTTCTAACTGAACAATTGAACCAAGTGATTGATGCAATGTTCAAAACCACCTCTATGGTTAAGCAGTCCAAGTTGGCGTAAGTAATAAAACTGTTATTGGATTACGTTTCTCTAAAGGATCAAAAAAATCATGGAATAATTCGCAAAGCAATTGCATCAGCAGAATTTTATTTGATGGAAGCTCTTCAGGATAGTTCTCATTTTAATACTCTGATAGCCCTAGCTACTTGTTGGAGTGTTACGCCAGAAAGATGAGGATCTAAGGTTCAGCGTTTTATGTACGGATAAAACTACCGCAAAGGGAGTTCTATCGTAACAAATTGCTCAATAAACCGTATCGATTTTAAGTATAGAGAATAGACAATGTTCATAAAAAATCTTAAGTTCTCTACTATTTTTTTTACCGCCGTTTCCAATATAATGCGGAGATTGCGATACTGTATCGAGATAGAGCCAGACGTGCGCGAACGGACAGGAAAAATCCTCTTGGAAAATCTTATCAGGCTTGCAACACACCTCCTCCTAACGGATGTACCGGCCGAACGGAAAGAAAGAGGAAGGATACTACCAGCGAAGAATAACTTTATCGTAGTCCAGTGTGTGGCGTGCGACGAACGTCTTCGGGAAAATTGAAAGATTTAAAGCTTCCCGAGAAAGTTGAACACCATAAGACTCCACGCCGGTCTCTTGAACGAGAAAACCTAATTATGGGTAGGTTCTTGACCTCACTTTTCTGTCGTGTTTTAAACGGAAATCCAACTCATGAGGAAGTTTTTCCAAGCAAAAGCTCAGTGCGTGACGGGAATACCAACGTGTTCAATATTCTGCTGTAACAGATGATAGCCAAAGTGGCACAGGCTATAAAACTGTCTCTGTGGATGATTAAAATTCCTCTGATTCGGTGGGATTGGCTAGTTAGCTTCGGTTTAGTGGAGTTGCAGTAAAATTTATAGACTGGCCACTAAGTTCATGCATAGATTTATGAACATCGATTTTAGACTGGTGTTTCCGAGAAATGAAATATTGATTTTACCCGAACTGACCGAACCGTGTGTCGTTTAACTCGCCCTCATAGGGCCTACAGACAAGCTACACGCGAACAAAGGGCAGTTTTCCGGGCAGATGCATTTTACTCGGATGCTAAGCCACATTGACACAGATATCCGTTCTATAGTCTGGTCCAGGTTTAGCCAACCAACCATGAAGGGTAAATGTAATTAATGAGAAAAAAAAAGGGAAAACCATTACCAACGCCTACCGTCCAGGATATGTGGGTATCCTTCTCGGCGTGCATCACTGAGTACATTGTTGCAGATTTAATGCTGTCTTTTTTGTTTGAATCTAATGGTGTGACTTCCGCCAAATTCAACCGGGATGCACCACATGTGAATGCTACATACAGTATTGGACAATACATTTGCGACGTTTTCGGATTTGCATATAAAATGATCGGATTTGGTGAACTAGATCTCAGTTGAAAATAAGAAAAACTAATCCAAAGCCTTCTTCTGATAGCTTGTTCATATCGTCTAAATATACAGCTTTGCTAAAGATGCTGTCAAGCTGTTTCGTAATTTGTTTTGAGTCATTTAAATGTATCAAACAATCGGTCCAAGATTGAATTTTGAGAAAACTGAAATTAACTCTCACTAATCAATCTCTGCAACAATCATGATCCGCAGCAGATCGTAAGAGTCCATTTATCATTTGCTGCTACAGCTCTGATTAGATCGGAGGGATAACAGTGCATGATACAAACCATCTAAACAAACTCCAAACCTGAGGGCAACTATTGCTATCAGATGATCGGGGACATACTCCCAATTGTTAATAAGCGAGAGAAATAAGTTTTGTCAAGAGAGGGCTTTGGAGCTCTAGTTCGCTGCTGTTATTTATCAAGCTTGTTACAATTTGCGCAACATTGCTGATCATGAACCGACACAGATGTGATCTTTTTCTTCGCTTGCTTTAATCTTGCTTCGAAATCATATAAGAATCTATTAGAAAAAATTCTGCAATGCCTGACTGTTATTGCTTTTGAACACATGAAACGAAAAAGCTGAGTAAATATATGCTAAAATACAAATTACTTATGGAGTACTGTAAAAATTTCGATCCATAAATGACTCAGATCTACCTATTCAAAGTTGACCATTTTGTAAGGAAAATCGAAAATTTTACAAATGTATTGTCCAATGCTGTCTGGTTGATGGGGTGGTTTTCCACTAGTGGGAAAGGGAACAATTAAAATGTCAGTATCAAATAGACGAGCTGTCAATGGTGGGATGGTTTTCCACACGGTGAGCAACGGTTGGCTCTGCTTCCCATAGGAACAGATCAATCTGTCAGTGGTGTAGCGTAAAACGCTGTAAAATTTAAATTAATTTATTGCTAGACTGACGTGGGACTGATATACTTTAATCATGATATTTTATTGGACCTATGTACCTTGCCCAACTATTTTTTTTAAATAACATCATAGTTGATGCTTGATCATAAGAAATATGTATATTTTAGATGAGCGGTCAGAGGGGTTTGCTGTTTCGCATTAAGGAAACATTGGTGAGCTCGTTTAATCGCTATTTTCGAATATGTTTTGTGTACTTGAAAATGCCGTCAAAATTCTGATATAAGTAAAAATTCAGAACAAAAGCAGTTCCACAATGATTCCAACACTGATTCTACCGTATCTGTATTCATATGTGATGAGTAGTAATGTGAACTAGAAATGGACTTAACGATTTTTTTGAGTGAGCGGATCCGATCTGAATCATTTACTTTAGCGAGTCGAATCTTTTGAAAGGTTCAGTGGCTCTGCGGCTCGTGAAGGAAGAGCGAACGGATCCAACTCACGTGCCATGTGTCGTATGCTCTTTTGCTTCATCATTCTTCGTAAATTCTTCCTCAGTGGCCAAAAAATCAATTTAACCGGAAACGAACGCGATATTCGGCCACAGCGCGCTGTGCCGTTAAGGTGGGCTCTTCCTCTCTTTATCTTTCGTTTGCTTGTAATGCAAATGGGCGAGGAAAATTTGTATGTTTATGCTAAGAGAGCTGAGAGCACGGATCAGCAGGGGATTTTTTTTTATTATCGGAAAATTTGGGCCGGAGGTTCTCCGATTTGCATGAAATTTTCACCAGAGGTAGAGCTCGTGGATACATGACCAAAAGTGAAATTCAAAAAAATTATAGTGGCCTATTTTCCCGGAAAACTCTAGATGAATTTTCACGATTTCTCTATATACCTCAAACTTTGAAAATTCATATGTCCTGAACTATGCATCGTAGAACAAAAGTTTTTTAATGAAATCGAAAGGAAATTTTCTCAGCAATCTATTAAAAATATAAAAAGAAAAACATTTCTCGGAAAATTTTTCACCATGGAGAAAATTGTCGGAAATATAGCGAAAAAACTATCGTCTGTATCATGAAAAATTTTCAAAAAAATCCAATCAATCCATACTCTAACTTTCGTCCATAGACGCCAAAGTGGTATCTTTTACCGTTTAGGCGACAGAACTGAAAAACCGATGACCACCCGCACGCTTCCCATAGGAAAATGTGTGCTATTGTGGGCCTCATAACCGTGCGCTAACGGCGGCAGTAATTAATACGCAATGTAAGTGTAACACAGTAAACCATCCTTTCCTTTCCATTCAGAAGAAGCTTTTCGTCAATCGGAGCACTCTCCTTTGGTCTGTTGGTCCTTTATTCGTAACCTTTACAATTGAGACCAACAGTCTTTAATTGAAAACGATCCTAACATTTAATAATATAGGTAATAGGAACTGACCCTCAGCAAGCATGGGAAAATTCACTCACTCACCCGAATGCCACCGATGAAAAAAAGCAAAAAATCTGCTGCTATCGAACTTTCAGTGATAGCTGAACCGTCCTAGGCGGAGTGTAGCATGAAAGCATCGAAACCGATTGTGTAAAAGCGACAGTCGGAAGGAACGCGAAGAGAAGTGAATACCAATACACTTGTATCTGCGAGGCACGAGTTAATGCACTTAGTATCCATTCGCCGAATGCATTGAACTGACTGAGAGGATTCCTACTCACTGAATCATTTCGTGATGTGGACTGCCAGTCAGTGAACGCTCATTAGCACTCAAACCCGAATAGGCCAGGAGAAGTGGTTCACCTAGAGTGAATTTATAGCATAGAAAAAGTAGATTTTGTATGAATTTTGACAGGAAAATGAATGACAAGTTCATCCACTTCTCCTGGCCTATGCCATCCGAACGGAATCAAAATCAATCATTCCTGGACAAACATTTCAAAAGGGCACATCGACATTGGTAAGCATTGACTTTGCAAGCCGCTGTTGAACCCAATTCAACTCGATCACGCTCACTAATACCACTATCAGGAAGAGCTAACACCAATCTTTCTGATAGTGGGGTTAGTTTGCGTGGGCGGGTTAAAAAGGGCTCAACAGCAACGTTTCTGAAAAAAGCTTAAGACCTCTTGGTCTTGGTATTTTGGTATTTTGGTATTGCATTCGACTGATCAGATGCCGTTTTTTGTTTCGCTTAGTGCTCGCCGAAGAAGCAGAATGGGCACTGGAAACTGAAACGTTCGGCTTGGTTAAAAAACGGCTTTCTCGCTCCCGACTGTGCGTGGAAGCGAGTGAGGTAAACACAATAACTGAGTGAGTGTTTCCCATGCTTGACCCTCAGTATCATATAGTTGCCAAGCAAAAAGGATATTTATACATACATAAAGTGCTATTTGCAATTTTCTTGCCTTTTTCAAATTTTGTTCAATTTATCAAATGATTAGATAATTAACTAAAAACGCGCGAATAAATTTTCAGTTTTGTTTTCTATACAAAGTGATATATTTGATATAAATTCTGATTGTTCCTTGGAAGAATATAGTATAGTATTTGCATGTATATAATATCAATCAACTGTATAACACTCAGGAACGCTATCTATTGTTCCATTGATGGCTGCTGTGGAATATTCCACTGCCAGTCAGCATGCAGCCTCTACAGTTGGCGCCAATCCAACAGCGCGCCAAACTGTATTGAGAAGCGTACACGCGTAATGAATAATTATTGTATGTTTTGTCTGGCCGTATCGTGCGCCTATATAAAGCGCACCCATTGAATTTGTAAGAATGTAGTTTCTTTCGTTTCTCCACTGAGTAGGCATGCTGCCTCTCAGTGGTAATAAATCTGTTAAAGTGAAGCCGTTCGCTTGATTTGCTGTCCGTTGTATTGTAAAAGACACAACGTGGCCGAAACAACATATTAACAATATATTCATAAGTTTTCAAAGAAAGTGGATCTTGAGATTTGATCCTTCAAACGTTACCATAATGATTGATTGTAACAAGAACTTCCCGTGCGGCTTTCATAGAGGCTGTTAGCTTTAATACTAAATAACGTTGCTGATGAAGGGCACACAAAACACCCAACTGACCAATGGAGAGTGCTCTGATTGACGAAAAGCTTCTTCTGACTGGAAAGGAAAGGATGGTTTACTGTGTTACACTTACATTGCGTGTTAATTACTGCCGCCGTTAGCGCACGGTTATGAGGCCCACGATAGCACACATTTTCCTATGGGAAGCGTGCGGGTGGTCATCGGTTTTTCAGTTCTGTCGCCTAAACGGTAAAAGATACCACTTTGGCGTCTATGGACGAAAGTTAGGGTATGGATTGATGAAACACAAAATATAACCTTTTGAAAATTTTTCATGATACAGACGATAGTTTTTTCGCTATATTTCCGACAATTTTCTTCATGGTGAAAAATTTTCCGAGAAATGTTTTTCTTTTTATATTTTAAATAGATTGCTGAGAAAATTTCCTTTCGGTTTCATTAAAAAACTTTTGTTCTAGGATGCATAGTTCAGGAGATATGAATTTTCAAAATTTGAGGTATACAGAGAAATCGTGAAAATTCATCTAGAGTTTTCCGGGAAAATAGGCCACTATAATTTTTTTGAATTTCACTTTTGGTCATGTATCCACGAGCTCTACCTCTGGTGAAAATTTCATGCAAATCGGAGAACCTCCGGCCCAAACCTATCCGATAATTTAAAAAAATGCCCAGCAGCAAACTGTGATTGCATGTGTGGCATGGCGCGTAAAGCAAGGTACGTTCCTTGCGCTATAATAAAGCCGAGATACACACGAGAGAGAATAGGAGAAAAGAATAAGTTCGTTCTTTTCACGGGTCACTTTTTATCTCTCGACTCTCGTCAAACAAAAGCCTCGGATCACTCGTTCTATTGAGCGATTCGCTTCTTTTGAACCTGGCTTCTTCCTTGCTCTTGATTTAGCCTCTTTCTCCCCCTTTTAATAATCAACTACAAAAAGACGCGATTTAAGAGAAAAATAACCATCATCATTTTACAAATTTTCAAAACTAGTTTTTGGCTCAAAATCGAAGCAGATAGAAATCGCAATACAATGATAGATTTTCATGAACATTGCTATGATTTTAAGCTAAAAAACTGGTTTTGAAAATTTGTAAAATGATGATGATTATTTTCCTCTTTACCCGCACACAAACTGAGCGTACGTACTCTACGGGATAAAGAATTTTCACGTTTGTGTTTGCTTATTTTCATTCCCACAGTTGTAGAGAGTTTGTTTTGACAACCTCAGTGCTTAAAAAAGAAAGAGATCTTCTTTTGCCTTTCGCAGTTCAGTGGAGAGCATTTTTTCCCATTTCTCAGTTCGGGGAAGTGAATTTCCAGACAGCTCTCCTTGCCTCTTTGCAGCTCTTCGCCTAAAAGATGATAAAGTTTGCTGAGCATCGCTGAAAGCAAGAGCTGTCAAATGGAAGATGTGCACTTGACCAAAATCAACATTTCTCTCCACTCTCTCGATTTCGGATTTTTCAAAGAACATCGAATGCTGACTCATAATTGTTGTGAGTGTGCGAGTTTGTTCCATCTATCAGATCAAGATGAGCAAAATAAAGCTTGTTTTGAACGGCTTTGACCCATGGCATGGCTTTGTTTAAAGACATTTTACACACTGTTAACCCTCTAATACCCAACCCCGCCTTTAAACGGGGTACACTTTGCAATTTTGTGTAATTTTTCATAGCTCGGAAATCAAAATGATTTTATTTTTGGCTTAAACCATTGCTCATAACATGCATATACGATTTTTTTTATTACTTTTGAAACTTTTCTGTATTTTGTTGAAATTTTTTTGAAAAATTGTATTCTTATATAACCTACAAATGCCTGGGGTTAATTTAATGTGTATTATGAAAAATCGTATCTCTATTGTTTTTCTACAATCAACCTATCACAGAAGAAGCGCCTGATGGTATTGAAATAATTTCAAACTTGTTTTTCCGTTAGTTATACGGAAAATAAAATATGCTCCAGAAAAAATAAAAAATAAAAATTTAATATTTTCCAAAAGTACCGTAAAAAATTGGTTTTTTATTATTGCCAAAAATCAGTAATTAGGAGAGGCTTCAAGAAAAAAAGAAAAAGGATAGGGATGTTTGAAACTAAAAATTATAAATATCAAATCCATAAGTTTGCAAATAAAAATAAATCAGTACCAAAAACGTGTTTAGAAAGATTTTAGATAACGAAAAATAATATTTAGATCGAAAACAAAAATGTGGGTATTAGAGGTTTACGATATTGAATATGAAATCGTTTTCGCTACTATTGCATTTTCGGAAAACAAAGGTATGTAAAACTATTGGGAATAGATACATATTCTCTAAAACAAGTTCTTCGTGTAATAGGCAATAAACAAATACTAATGGAGAGAAAGTTCTATAAGAATTCTAAAGAAGGATTTTAAATTGGATTCCTCTGGAAAAAATATTCATAAAAAATAGCTTGAGAATTCTACGGAAATTCTGCCGGAATCGCGGTAAAAGTTTTTAAATAGTATCTCTTGCGATTCGTTGCTAAAGTTATTTGGACTTTTTTCTAATCGAAGTAGAACTTTTGAATGGTTTTTCTTGGAAATATCTAGATGATTTGCAAACCGATGAGTTTTGATCATTTTTTGGAAAAAAAATCTGCCGGTGTGTCTTAAAAATTCTAGAATAATTCAGGAATTTTCTTCTAAGGATGAAATACTGAAGCAAAATCATGAGGTCATGATTGTCTACTGGAGCAATCTTGAGAGACGTAAAGCATCCGTTAAACAATTTTCGGATTTCAATAATTTTTGGAGTTTTTTGTTTTAAGGAATGGCTTGATGAATTATTGAAATTCTTGAGGGAGTTTATGGAAATTTCTAAACAAATATTTAAAAAAATACTGGAATGAATTTTCACTGTTTTCAAGAAAGAATTTCTGTAAGAATGGAATAACTACTAGGAATTCCTAAAGAACCACTGGGGCCTCTAGGATTTGCACCAGAATTCTGTGCTAGAAGTTTCATTTTGATTACTCAGGCATGAATTTACATGGATTATTTTAAAGATTATTTCCAATATTTCCCACAAGTATTTCGTTTAAAATATCTATTTTTAAATATATCGAAAAACTTCTACAGGATTTGGTCCAGATACCTTTGCTAAAAGAATTTACGAGCTAATTTGCCAAAGGACTATTGAAAAACTCGTTCAAATATTGCTTCAAAATTTTCGCTCATAATAGCAGCAAGGATTTCATTAAAAAATCAGAATTTTCAAAACATCCATTCAGGAGTTATAGCAAGAATATCTTCAAACAATTTTCGTAGTTGTCCAGGAGTCCTTCAGTAATTAACTTAGACAATCCTTCAGAGATTTTTCCGACTTTTTCTTCAGGAATTTCTTTAAGGATTGATCCAGAAAAAATCTCTACATAGTTTCCTGTAGAAATTGTTCCAGGAATAAGTTCGCTACAAGCTCTCTACTTAATTGTTTATTTTAATAAAAAACTATTTCACTGAAAAATTTGCGGGGAAAACTCTGGAGGAAATCTTATTCTTTTTGATGAAATTCATGAGTGAATCTTTCCAGGAATTTCTAGATGAATTCTTGGAGGAATCTCCGGAGCATTTTTTGGAGGCCCAGAACGAATGCCTGGAACAACATCCTTCATTAAGGAATGAGTTTTCAATATGGGATGATAAGGTTCTACTTAAATTACAGTACTAGCGTGTTTGGAACAATTCTCAAAACTTCTCCATAGTAATTTCCATATAAACCTACATTGTCTTTGGGCCACCTTTAAATCGCCACCTAGAAAGCTAAAAATTTCACAGTACACTATTTTTGTGGTAAAGATAGTAAAATGTATATGAGAGATTGGCTTTTCAAACATTTTTTAAATTTGAATCGCCTAAATATTCAACACATTTAATTTTATTTTGAAAGATTTAAAACTTCCATGCTAGAAATATTATTATAATTTTGTTGGGCTGTACCAGCTTAGTTCTTTTTCTTCTTATTTTATGGCATTACGTCATCACTGGGACCGGGAATCGAACTCAGACATCTTCAGCATGGTTTTGCATTGTAGTCGCTTTCACTCTTTCACCGCTGTCTGTCTACCTTGAATAAACTAAAAGCTCAAATCGCAAAAACGAGTCAAACATTCGTCAGCAACTCAATCCAATTACAACTTCACAACTTTCGAACTGAGTTCAACCGATGATGCCTGCAATTCATCCAACCAAATTAATCCCAAAAGTGTCAATTTACCTCGAAACGCTGGAACAGTTCGCTTGACATGATTAACCCAAGCCGAAGGTGTCGCTTCCAGCTTAGTAAAATGCTCTCAACTTTTCCGCCGTCACCGTCTGTATAGTCGTTATATGATGGAAGTCAGTGGAAATTTTTCGGGCTTACCTAAAGGGGGAAGGAGAAATGAGAAAAAAAAAATATAATTAGAATGTTTAGTTAAATGATCGAAGTAAAGTTGATTGAATTAAATTAAATTTTCCTATTTTAATCTCTAACAGTAATTAAAAAATGGCGTTTGACCTAAGCGAAATGCAGGTTGGTCGGAAAGCAAAATAGCAGAGAACGGTGAAAACCCCAAACTGAATGTTTTCGAGAATGAGCTTATTTCTTTTTTACTCTATGCATTGCTCTGAATGCAATAAATAGTTGTTTGTTGTCAAAAACTTTGTAGTTGCAGTCTGGTGGAATCTACCAGCAAGCCAGGAAACTGCATTTGAAGAACAGAAATAGAAGCAATTCAAGCAATTGCTGAATGCTTTCTCCAACAAAAGACAAAGTTTAGACTTTGAATTTGGGAATACGAAATAATTAAATGTGAGCGGTTGACTTTGCCGCATGGCATTCTGAAGCTACACAATCTGAATCATCCCAAAGAAGAGTATTCAGTATTTCGAGATTAATCCCAACTTGCAGCATTCAGCAAGTTTTAACCCACCGTAATAAACTTGTAATAAAAAGTTAACCGAGTTAAGAAGCCTGAAGTTTCCATGCAGCTGTCCAACTCCAAAGAATTAACGTAATTCGCTGCCTCCAACTCTCTGATAGTATCTCGAACATCGTGCATCCCATCATTCTCCTGAGAATGAAGCCGCACAAGCTAATAAACGTAATGAAAAATTCATCCTGCCAGCGTAAATATGCATATTTTGGCGTATTCTTCACCGGCAGCCAGACAACTCTCGTCAGGTTGGCTGTTGGTTTTGATGTTACTACTGCTGCTGCTGCTGTCGAGGAAACAACTCGCACGGGTACCCTCAAGGAGCTCTTGTTGAACTAACTATTACTGGGTGGAGGAGTTTTTTTTTTTGCTGTTTCACCGTTTTTAGACATGGTTGGTTGGGGCGAGCAACATTGACAACAGTCGAGATGCAAACGGGTAGGAACAACAGTTCTCTTACAAGGAACAAGTGGCTAGAACAACTGCGAGTTACTAGACAGGGCACGCTGTTGTGCAAGAAGTCAGTCTCCCGCGAGCTATAATGTAATAATGCTTCCAAAGTAGGGCGGATGGTTATTTGCTCAGGGAGAAACAACTTGCCCAGATGATGTTACGTCTCGGGAAGCATACACTGTGAAGTAGGTGGAGGAAATCAAGCAAAGTTCTTATTTGATTTGTGGGATTTCTTTGAGATTAAGTAGGATGGTGAATTTCTTTGCCATACGAAAATGTTTTTTTTTTTGGAAAATTACGCAATCTTTTATGGATTCATGGGAAGATTTCCTATAGAATGCCTTCAAGATCCAGAGATCTTGGAGGCATTCTATGGGGTTTAGCTGTGAGCCAGGTTTTTTTTTAACAATATGGTATATTTCTAACTTTGAGAATATTGCAAACTATTCTTCTATATCTAGGTGGCCAATACCCTTAAAATGTTTTCGTTCGATCGGTCTGAGCTGAATTTTCAAAATGAGAAGATAGGGATTTTCACCCGATCTAACCCAGTGGCCCACCGCCTTAACTTTGAACCGGTAGACATTTTCAAAAATTACAATGATTCTTAAAAAACTAGACATTCATACGATTCTATCCAAGCTAAAACGAAGACAAGCTGTCGAGAATTGTCAAAATTTGAACTTTTTCCTGTTTATCTAGAGAATTGTCCTGGGCCTCAAAATATACCTTCGGGGATCTTTCCAAGAATTCCTCTAGAAATTCTTCCAGAAATTCCATCATGAATTTCTCCAGGAATTTCATCAGAAATAATCCCAAGAATTCTTTCTGGGATTGCTTCAAGTATTTTTCCAGAAAAGAATGTTTCTTTCCCTGAAGCATTTTTCGGAGAATTCCGTAGATAAATTCCTAGAGCAATACTTGGAACAATTCCAGGAGTATGAAGAAATGCCTATAGGATTTTATGGAGGATTCCCTAGAGGAAATTCTGGGAGAATTCTTGGATGAATCTCTGGTTGAATCTTTGGAAAAAAACCGGGAAAATCTGTGAAGGAATTCCTGCAAAAAAAAATCCCTAGAACAACTTCTGGAGGAATCATAAGAAGGGTTTTCTGGAGTAATCTCTGGATAAATTTCTTAAGAAACTGCTGGAAAAATCTCAGAAGGATTACCAGGATAAATTGCCGAAGGAATCCTTGGAGATATATCTAGAGACGTCTTCGAAGAAATCCCTGGAGAAAATGCCTGGAAAAGCCTTGGACCTATTTCTACAACTGTAGAGAACTTTATGGAGAAATATCTGTCTACTTTTTGGAAAAAAAACGCTGGGATAATCCTTGGACGTATTGTAGATTTAATGGAGAAATACCTGGAATGATCTTTGCATTTTTTTTCTGGAGGAATCACCGGAAGAGTCTTTGGAAGAACTTCTTCTTTCTTTTCTTCTTTTCTGGCGTAACATCCTCACTGGGACAGAGCCTGCTTCTCAGCTTAGTGTTCTTATGAGCACTTCCACAGTTATTAACTGAGAGCTTACTATACCAATGATTTTTGCATGCGTATATCGTGTGACAGGTACGAAGATACTCTATGCCCTGGGCAGTCGAGAAAATTTCCAGCCCGAAAAGATCCTCGACCGGTGGTATTCGAACCCACGACCTTCAGCTTGGTCTTGCTGAATAGCTGCGCGTTTACCGCTACGGCTATTTGGGCCCCTCCTTTGGAAGAACTATCTAGATAGATCACTGGAGTAATGGAATGGTGCTTTTGATTGAAAGCTTTTCCTAAGTGAGTTCCCCTTAAGAATTTTTTGAAATAATTTCTTGCATACATCTTTGAACTAAAATCCCTGGAGAAATAGATACTGTAGAGATTTTGAGAATATTATGAATAATAAAACGATCTACTGGGTGGCAATACAACGTTAGCATGATCAACTAGTCAAAAATGAAATCTCGGGAGGTTTTTTTTCCTGAAAGTTCTCAATCAATTTATGGAGAAACATTTGAAGGGATCTGAAAGAGTTCCTGAAAAAAATCTTTGCAGGGATTATTAAGGGATAATTTGGAAGAATTACTGAACAATGCACAATTGGTGTAATCCCAAAACAGTGCCTAAAAAATTTCACTAATATGAAATCAATTAAAACTTGGATGAATTCGTAGAGAAATATCTAAAGGCATATTTTGAATAAAAACTCAATAGATATTTGTAAAGTTTTTGAAAGAAGTTTTCTGCATAATATATTAAGTAAAGATAGAATGCGGACAATTTTTATCAAAAATGTTTCATTGAAGATCTTCAATGAAACATTTTTGATAAACATTGTTCGCATTCTATCTCTACTTAATATATTTTTCAGAAAATGTCGACGTTCCCACAATTTTCAAATATAAAATTATTTGGTAGATTATGATAAGCTGTATTATAAGTTGTCTATATTATTTTTCTTGTTAAAATAAAAACCTGAATTCTTCCAAGAATTTATCACAAGATTCTTTTAAAAATACTTTTAAATATTCCTTTCTAAATTAGTCCAAGATGTTAATTTTTTTTCCTAATTTTCTCTCAAGAATTCCTTCAGGCTTTTTTTCAGATATTCCTTCAGGAATCCATTTCAGAAATTCTCTCTTGTATTCTACCAATAATAGCCAAAATCTGGCAGGTAACTTGAAATTTTCCATGCTTCAGTAATTCCAGCAGTAGTATGTTTAGTAGTTTCTTCCTAATATTCCTCCATGATAAACTTTTAATTGCAATCACCTTTCTTAGACTGGTTCCGATAGGGCTTCAGGAATAGCTTCAGTAATGCATCCAGAAATTCTGCCATAAGTTCCTCCAGGGATTCTACAGGGGTTCCTCTTTCGCAAAAAGGTTCCTAAGGAATTCATATAGGAATGCTTCTTATCATTCCGCCAGTAAAATCTTTGCTAAAATTACTTCTGGAATTTATCCGTAAAATCCTGCAGGGATTAATCCCGAGATTTTCCCAAGGATTCTTAAGCGATCTCTCATGGTATTTTTTTAGAGATTCCTTCAGAAATTCTTCAAGAGACTCCTCCAATGATTCTTCCAAGAAAACCTCTATATAGATTTTTGCCGAGATGTCCCCAAGAATTTCTCCAGGAACTCCTCCAAGGATTACTCCAGATATTTTTCAGAAATTCCTCTATGAATTCCTCCAATGATACTTGCGACATCTAGGGATCCTACTAGAAATTACATTAAGAATTCATCAAAGGAATGGCCAGGAATCCTCTTAGAGAAACATCCAGGGAAATTGCAACAGGAATTACCACTTGATTTATTTTTCCAGGGATTTTTTTTTTTTTCAGAAAAATATACCAAATCCCTGTGAGTTTTCATTAAGGCAGTCAGTTGCAGAACACTTTGGAGAGATTCGTGAAAAAATCCTTTGAAAATTTTTTGGAGGGTCCCATTTCTACGTAGAAGTAATCTCTGAAGAGATTTTTAAAGTTGCAGGAAAAATCTCTGGAGAAATGTTTGGAGGTGTCTCATGAACTATTCCTGTAGGAATTTCGATAAAGTGCTGAAGGAATCCCTGGAGGAATTTCTGGAGCAAAGGAATGGGACCCTATCGGAACTGATATCAAAGTACGTTTGCGATCGAAAGTTTTCTCAATCGAAAGAAGAATCTCTAGAGAAGTTGTTGTAGAAATTCCTGATGATAGTCTTGGAGGAATTTGTGGAGACACTACTGCAGAAAGCTCTGAGCAATTTCAAAATAAATCACTTGAGGGAATCCTGGAAAAAATCACAAAGGAACCCTTGAAGGCATTCCTGGAGGAATCCCAGGAGGTTTTCTTGGAGCCCTATCTGACCTGTTTCCTGAACTGCGGTTGCGGTAGAATTTTCAAAATAATTAGAGATAAAATATATCTTTACTATCAGGTAACATTTTTCAATTTTGATTCACGGAATGATGCCGATTTTTTTATTATCAACATTTACTAAGTTGGCTGTTTCGAAAACAACAATATGAAAATTTTATGTGCGATATTTGCCATAGCGCTATTTAGATCTGGATGAAAAATCACGAATTTTGGGGTGTCGTTTTATTTTAGTATATGATGGATTGAAAATGGTCACACCGTACAGGAACAGGTTCCTGAATAAGGTGGCATGAATCGCATCACTTACCAAGATGAATCCTGATCATGCAGCTATGATGTCTCCCCTCTAACAGAACTTCTTCCCACATAACAATGGAGATGCAGAGGTGATCTCGATCTCTAGTAACAATGGATGTCACACTAACATTCCTTCCCTTTCCCCACGACCGTAAGGACGTGGCCAGCGCCGTTATTAGCTTTTTAGTGTTTGGAGTTCTCAAAAATGTACATTGAAGATGGAAAGCTATTCTTAAGATACATCTCTTGGTTCCTTGTGCAACTTCGATTGTTCTGGTCAATCACGAAGAAGCAACTCTGAATTGTACCCATCTATTTATCAAAGATAATGAAAAAGTCGAAGTGGAAAAATGAGTCAATCAGCATCTGAGGTTGATTTCATTTCATGAGACAAGTACGCTTCTAGTTCAAGTGCTTATCACTCGATAACTAGGAGACAAATGATGAAATAAAACGGCATGCACTATACAAAGGACACGGGTATACATGCGGGTAAACAGCGAATTTTAAGGCTTTTTTTTCTAAAAGTTCCTTCATGACTCATGGAAGATCCGTGATGGATTTTTAGTAAATCACTAACCGGAATTACTAGGAGAAATTTCAAATTGTACGCTTGTAGAATTATTGACAGATTTTGTGGATTGGAGATTATACATTATCTCTGGAGGATTCGTATATTCTCTTCGATCTCCGAAGTTTATTTCGTATAGAAATTTTAGCATACACAATTGGTCTGTGTTCAGACAGACTGAACCAAGTGCTTTTCATGCCTTCAGAAAAACGTGCGCCAGTCAATCGAAGTATCTAATTGTTTGCATTATTTGCTGTAATAATGGAACTTATCTATCCTATCTATTTGATAATGCATCTGTATCAAAATAACATCGGGAAATTCAAAATTGACGTATCTTTAGAACGCCAAAAAATCATCTACTTCGCTCTGTCTGAACACCGACCAATTGTGCTCGAGTGTAAAATTTTGAACAGCAAATTCAAACATGAATCTTCTTGAGTCAATTCGTTTAACTACTCATTTCTATAGTTTGCACTAGCGTAACTACACGACATTCACGAGACGCGACGGATACAAGACATAACACTTATCGTTCTTACAAATCGTCAAAAAGTTTTAAGAATTACCTTTTCGTCGACCGATTTCGGGCGCGATATAGCCCATCTTCGGGACAATGTCCGACTCGTGCAATTCGTTTAACGTTTCAACTCAGGTCAACGCCTCGTCTTCAATTTACATTTTTTGATTCGGAACTATCCAGAAATTCACCCAGCCTAATTAGTTTTGAGCTTGATCGGTCGCCCGTGGTTGCTACTCCCTCCAGCATCGCCAGATTAGCTATATTAACATTAGGAATCAAACAGACGACTGCTTGGGACTAACAGGCATCCTCAATGTGTTTGTGCTGGTGATCTTCTTTTTTTAGGCAATAATGTCACATGCCACGTTACAATGCAGACCAATGAGAGGAAGGGGGAACGAACGAATAGATTAAATATGATAGATTAAAAGCGGAAGATAGAAGCAAGTAATAGATACAACTACAAACTACAAGGAAAAGGGAGAACCTGGAATTGAACCCATGACCTTCTGCATGTCGAGCAGAAGCGATAGCCATTAGACCAAAAACCCATTGAATCAGCCTAATTAGTTTTGCCGAAAACCCATGTTCAGACATTATTTGTCAAAGCTCCTTTCTTTCCACTGAACCGTACGCTGCCTTGAAATCAATAAACAGACGATGACTTTGCAAGTTATCATCCCGGAATTTATCTATGATTAACAATTATTGAAGTTGCACTCAATTTGTAAAACAGGGAACAGTCGTGCCGTTTGTAATAAGTAATGGATCTGAACCTGATACATTCCACCCATAAATAACTGCAACTCTCGCCTGAATGAAGCTGAACAGCTGTGTTCCCTCAGAAAAGAGTGCGATAAAAAGTGAGCAATGATTTACGACTTGTTGTGAGTGCGGAATGCAAATGCGGCGACGCATCGCCACCATTAGTGTGGCTCTATGACTAGGTGACATTCGATTGGATTGTAAATTCTTGGGATGAAATGTGCATGGGGAACGCCAGGGAACTCGGTCTGCTCTCCACGCGAAGGTCGTCACTATGGATGGCGTCTTGGCAATCAACTTTAACCTCAACGCTCAGCGGTGCGGTTCAAGTCCAAGATAGAACTGGATGAGAAATCCCGCTGGCGCTGTAAACGATTAGTTACAAGCTGTCAGTCAACATAACGACTTAATTCTGTTTCTGGTGGAATGTTCGTATGTTCGTCACGTTTCGACCACCTCCGCAGCCAGGCAGACTAGTAGCTGGTAGTAGAAGTGTAAACAAATTTGTGTGTTGTTTATCCGGTTTTGGATTTGGGTTTGCTTCTTGTGGCGTCGGCAGCGGAAAGGGACTTCAGGGAACCAGTAATGGGAATTTGTATATTTGGATTATAAATTACTGACGGAAAGCATTCAAAATTACGATTGGGAGATTGTTTATGTTCTAGATCGTCGTACAGAAGGTCGCGTAGCTGTCTAAGGAAAGTCACACTAAAATGCGAGGGAAACGATCAAGTGAATTTTTATGGCGATTGGAAGTAATGGTGGATCAGAAAGGGGTTTGTTTACTCAGGCGGCGGTCCTCTTGATAATTTATAGCAATAATCGAGAAAGATTCGCTCCAACAGCTTCAACTTCATCATGCACAGTAGAGTGAATTCGAACGTTTCAAAGCCGATGAGCGCATCCAGGCAAATTGCTCTTTGACTACGAACCGTGAATATTGGTAACGCTTTACGGATTATTACCTTGCAACCAACAATGCAGTGCACAATAAGTGCAATGCCAGGGTCATCCGAGCAACCATACTTTATAGTATCGTCTAGCCAATCTCTTGACTAAGCCGACCGGCATGGATGCAGCACAGTCAGTTTCAGCTCTCTTCGGCAGATAAAGTCTGTATCGAGAAGAAATTAGCAACATTTTTAACTGTCCTAGGAAAGTTAGATCGATATTACTAACTTTGTATGGTTCTCATTGCCATTTTCCCATTTGTTGACAAAATATTTGAAAACCTTTCGAAATAATTACCATATGTCTTGAAAAACTTGCACTTACCTCAAAGTGTGAAAAACTTGGCGCCGTCTACAAATTACGTAACGCTCGGACTGGGGATGGGGTAGGCTCAAGCGTTATTTTCATGCAAAAAGCGTTATGAAGAAGGGAGGGAGTCGAAAATTACCAATTTCAGCGTTACGTAATAAATGGATGCTGCATAATGGGTACCGTTAGACGAGGCTACTTTTGGTTCCGGGGACTGGACGTTTAAGTTCAAGTTTAGAATTTTTTGAGGAATAAAAAATCATCTGAGCAATTTTATAACTTTTAACTTATGTATGCTCTACACTGTCCATAAAAGCATAACTGCCCCACATAGAAAAAGTAGGCATTGAGAAAAAAGTGCTTAAAGTTTGAAGTTCTCATACACATCTTCATTATTGTCTAGTGCAGTATTGAATGCCATATTCAATGCCACCACCGCACGGGGTGATGGGGCCCAGATAGCCGTAGCGGTAAACGCGCAGCTATTCAGCAAGACCAAGCTGAGGGTTGTGGGTTCGAATCCCACCGGTCGAGGATCTTTTCGGATTGGAAATTTTCTCGATTTCCCTGGGCATAGAGTATCTTCGTACCTGCCACACGATATACGCATGCAAAAATGGTCATTGGCACAGCAAGCTCTCAGTTAATAACTGTGGAAGTGCTCATAAGAACACTAAGCTGAGAAGCAGGCTTTGTCCCAGTGGTGACGTAATGCCAGAAAGAAGAAGAAGAAGACCGCACGGATTACTCATATTGCTTCTATTGATCAGCTAAAAATATTGGGTTGGAAGTTCATGTAGAGACTATTATACCTTTATTTTTCAATATGGGACTCAACTCGGGACCTTCTTCTTGGAAGTTCAGAAAATTTTACGTTCAAGCCTGATTCGCTGCTGACAATTTCTCGGCCTATCTTGATGCATAGGAAATTTCTGCAAGGAATCGATCAAGAATGCGCTTTTTTCTGATCGCAGTACGCAATTGAAAAGAACTGTCAGTTCAAATGGGAGTCGCTGTAGAAACTTTCTGCAAGGAATCGGGAAATTTCTTTAGCGATTCCTTTTCAGAAGCAAATAAGGCTTTACTGTCAAATTTTCAGTGATTTATGTTTTTTTAGTTTTTGGGATATATTCTTTTTAAATAAAAAATAGTCATTTTTTATTCGCTCCCAAAACGACAATTCGTCCGATGGGGTGTGCTGCTGTCGTCATGATTACGGTTTCCGAGAGCAATGTCAAACCCATTCATGGTTTCAAAACATTTGGAACAAAATATTTTTTTTCTCCGCTTAAGTGAAGTAATGTATGAAATTGAATGAGATACAATGGTAGAAAACTCATTTCTCTATCAAATGGTATTTTTGGAGGCAGCGGAGAATGTTCCGAAACGTGTTTTATTCGCAAAAATCGCGCAGGCGAAAGTTTCAATGAAACTAACCTCACATAGCCTGGTTTTCCAACCTCAAACTAGTGCTTCTACCAGCCGGATCTGATTTTTTATGAAAGTAGTGCAATAATACAAAAAAAAAAACGTATGTAGAACATAGAGAATGGGTATTCCTACCTTTTCCGCCTAACTATAACCGTCTTAAATCAGGAAAATACAACATTTTTTCCACAGCGGAATGTGATGGATGCGTGAAAAATCTTATTTCTCATCCACTGACTAGTTGCACTACCTAACTATATATGGCTAACAGTATGTTGCGTTTCGCGTTTGGAGGCGTATTGGCACAAACTGGTTTCAACGCATTGGATTTTTATTTTTTTAAAATCATGGAAAAAATTATGGAATAAAAGCTTAAGATTTCAACTTTTCAGAAAAAAAAATAAAACTCTGAATACCTGATATTTAAATTTCAAAAAAAAAAATGTCGCGAAAACTAAGCAACATACATTGCTGAAAATTTCAGGGTATACGTAGAATGTTCTAAAGTTTCTGAGAACAGTAATACCCTCTTTGGCCCCAGAACCGAAAAAAAAACAAAAAAACTTTTAAAAAGCCTGAAAAACTAGAAATTTTTAAATTTCTCCATGTATTTTTTTTCCGGAGTTTTATATTTTTCTGAAAAAGTTGAACGGGGACGGACCTGGTGTAGTGGTTAGAACACACGCCTCTCACGCCGAGGACCTGGGATCGAATCCCATCCCTGAGATAGTCACTAAAATTTTCGGTGACGACTTCCTTCGGAAGGGAAGTAAAGCCGTTGGTCCCGAGATGAACTAGCCCAGGGCTAAAAATCTCGTTAATATAGAAAAAAAAAATGAACTTTTTCTTAAGCTTTTATTCCATAAAAAAGATTGGAAATCGGTTGAGCTGTTCAAAAGTTATGATTTTTTAAAAATAAAAAATCTAATGCACTGAGACCTGTAGTGTGTGCCGATAAAAAATGACTGATTTTTTATTTTCAAAAATATATCTCAAAAACTAAAACACATACATCGCTGAAAATGTGACAGTAAAATTTTCTGCATGTTCAAGACAAAATGAGAACAGCAATAGCCCCTTTGGCCTTCAAAACACGAATAAAACGGAATTTTTTGGTTTTTTTTTTCATGTAAAAACCAACAATGTTTGTGAAATATTATATTTTTTTGAAAAGTCTTCCATTTTAGCTTGATTGAAAATCGGTCAAACTTTTCAAAAGTTATGATTTTTTTAAATATTTTTTTCTGGTTACTCTATTCCGGAAATGGTCATAGCCTGGGACACGGTTATATGAAAAATTTAGATTCTCGCTCGAGTCCACTTTTTGGATTGCATATGGGTCCCATAACAACTGTGCAAAATTTCTGTTCGATCGGTGAAACTATAGATTGGCGCCACCAGTTCAAAGTTTGTATGGGATTTACTATGGGAAAACTTACTTTTGCAAAGAAAAATCGCCATTCTGAACACCGACCTCGGTAGGTATTTTTACGATGAACAACATTGTCGAAGACCGCAAAGCAATCCGATGCTTGTGAAAAAAGTTATTCAATGAAAACTTATTGACAACGCGACGTTGATTAACACGTAAAGGAATAACAATAATAAAAAATAGGCAAAATTTCTGAAGTACTATAGATTTTCCAGAAATTTCGGTACAAAAATGAATTCTGAGAAGAATCTTGATTTTTTTTCTTTTTTTGTTTTGCTTTTCGACACAGTCCTTAGCTATATCAGCCACATATGGTTCCACTTTTCATCGACAGTATTGAACCCGATACCGATGATCAAGGTCATTCGACTTATTGGATTACCTCCCAGTTCCTGTAGCTTGTCTATATTATTCTTTATCCCCCGATAAACCTTGACCAAAATTTCAAGCAGCGGCTGTTCGTTCCCCGAAACCGAATCCAATAAATCACTTAAATTTCAATTAGGAATCCGACGACTTTTACTGCCATCCATTCTCTGTGCCTTCCCAGACAAAGTTTCATGCTTCAAGATCACTCGCGCCCAAGTAAGTCAGAATCATCGTTCCAGATAGCTGGCTTCGGTAGCCGAAGCTTGAATTACGACCGTTGATTGAGAGCAGATTTACGCCTCTTTCGCATTATTTATTAAGCAAACAACAGTAAATGTTTGTGTTTCACAGTTCAACGCTACAGTTGTTACAGTTCATCGGAAATATTAAAATCGACAAGCGCTCTAGCGTCAATTAATCACTCCTCACTATAGGAGTCCATATATAGGGCATACCGTACACATTAATCAACCCGTTCCCTGCGAAACCGAATCGCGGGCAAAAGTGCTGTCGCGATTCTACCGATGCACAGTGAGATGAATCTGAAAATAGACGGTTTTTTTTCTTTGAGATATTTTGGCTACAGGTGTCTTCGGGATATTTTTTTCGAAATAGTTCACGCAGACCCTTCGCATAACTCAAATCCACCTATCTCACGTACACACACGCCCGCAGAGCGATTGCAATTTATTTAGTGTTAAAACAGAATTATAGGGATTTCAATTCAAAACTTGTAACTTTCTGAGTGGCTCCGTAGCTCAGTTGGCAAAGCACTCGTCTAGCATACAAGAGCCGTGGGTTCAAATCTCAATTGAGCACGTATTACGCGTAATGCGTTAATTAATTTAAATTTTAAATTTGTACCAGCCTGAGGTATAAAAATGTACTAAGTACGGCTGCCGAAAAGTGCAGATTCATGTGAACGATGCCTAGAAAAATGGTCGAACATTATATAAGTTTTACCAAAAAATTATTATATAAACAAAAACAAGTCAAATATCCAAATTCACCAGTAAAAACAAGTTCGAAAATATCAAGTTTGTTCAGCAAAGTTGTTCAAGAAAAAAACGAAAACAAAAACTATGCTGAAGTAATTAACGTTCTAAATTTTTTTTTTCAAACAAAAATTCCTAAGACACTTATGAGCTAAAATGCCTCTAAGAGATTTTTACCGTCTGTTATTATTTTTATCCCACTGTGGGTGGGCGTCTGACTTGGCGGATGGGCGGCTAAGTCAATCGCGGCAAAGTATACACGCAATTATTTTCCGGTTCTGACGTGGGAAACGCGATTAATGACGATGAGAGTGACATCTGGCCGGTGACGAGGACTGTGTCGACACGAGACGGATTGTTTGTTTGGTTGGTTGTTTACGCTAGGTATTAGCAAGAGAACGCCAATTGCGCCCGGTACGTCACTATTGAGTGGGTAATCCCTGAGTTTGGCAACCACCGTGACTAATTGCACCAGATAAGCTGGTTTTGCGTTTAGATGGTTTATTTTGCCATTAGCAATTCATAGAGTGGCCGAAGATTATGTAGTCTGTCGCAGAGCAGTGAACGCATGAAGGTCAAGGTGAAGAAGTTTCCAAATGGAGGTTAACCCCTCTAATGTTAGCATATTTTTTACTTTAAAAAAATAATTCTAATCGCGATAACTATATGTAGTAAGTGAGAAAACAAAGCCGATTCTCTCATTTTAAACTTTTTCTGCTAGCGTATGGACCTAATTAAAAATTGAACTAACGTCGGTTACATCTTAAGAGGAATTTGTGCCTTTAAAGTTTCGGTACAATGTAGAAATTTAATGCCAATGTGTTTCACCTATAATTATGGTCCACTTAATTGCCCAGCTATCTAGAGTCCAATGAACCCTATTTTTTGCGTAGGTATCCACATTTTTAGAAAGTTCAGGAAAGATGTTCGGATTACCAAAACTTGTCTAGTTAACAACAAATTAGTCTCCGGAAGGGTGCGCTAGAGAGCATTCAATATCCAATGATGTGTCTTAAGCAAAGTTGTTCCAAAGGTCGAAATCTAACTTATAAGTAACAAAAGTTCAAATATCTACCGAGAGGCAGCTCTAGTGTTCATGTAAGTACAGTTTAAGGTTTAAACTGAACAAGGGCACGGGAATATCATCTCATTTGGATTAAACACTGTTCAACAATGAGAATAAAATAAAATCGTTTATAAAATCTATTCATCACACCAATTTGCATTACAGAGAAGTGTTACTAACGTGCTCCTATATTTCTGTTGCTATACATTGCAAGCTTTCCTTTGACGCATTACAGGATTCAAAGGTCATCTCGATGTTATAATTTTTTTTTTCAAAATAGTTTTCCTTAGGGTACCAAATACTGGTGCATTCATCCTATATTATTGGAACTTTGTGAGAGCTTAACAAGTTTTGTAAGGTTATTTGGGTTATCAAGATTTCCAAGGTGTAGATCATTAGGTATCTTGCTCTGTCATATGATATATGGAATAACAAGTGACAATTTCGGCAAAAAAGCTCTCATTAACTGTTTGAATAACTATGGTAGTAATGTTAAAGCACTAAGTTCAGAAGTTGATTCTGAATGTAATGCCGAGAAGAAAAGTAAGATCATCAAAATAGTCTTGGGGTACAGAACCAAAGATCAACCGTAGGAATTATGAATTTAACTTTATCATGTAAAACAATCACTCAAACACTACTTTACTCTAAGTTAGAAGACTATGCAGCAGAGAAGTGCATCGGTTGTAATTACAAGACTCATTACGCTCTCCAAATTGCACAATGCTGCACATGAACAGCACAAATACCTATCAATACTATCGCTTAAAGTTTGTTCCTTTGATAATGATACCCCGACCGCATACCGGATTGAGCGGTTTACTCCAGCCAAACCCAATGCAATGGTGAAAGCCGGCTCCTAAACAATAATATTGCAATTCATGCATTTTCCTGATACAAGAAGACCAGGGCCACTAGACTTCCTAAACTGCACGCTGAGACCCAACATCGTGGTAGCATGTGCCGAAGAAAGTCTTGCAAGGGACAACGGTACAAAAGTGGACAGCAACTTATATTTATATTTATATGCTTCTATACCAGAGAGACTGTAAAAACTTTTGGGTGAATAACAATTTCTATGGTCAGTTTGACAAATTTAAACTATATGAAAGTAAAAAGAAAACAACATTCAGGGATATTCAATCAGTTCAAAGTACCATGTCCAATATATCTGTATTTAGCTATAAAAATATTTTTTTATTGTAATTCGTTCAATTAGAAATAAAATGTTCATCATGAATTGAAAAAAAACTAAAGATTTGATTTTAGGTAGAGCTACAATAGATTTTTGACTGACAGAAAACAAATGAAATTAATTAATTTTTGAAGTTTGTAAGTTTGATTGTGTATAATATGGGCAAATGATCCACTTATCCCGCTGGTACACTTCCCCTACTGTATCTTACCATAGAATAGTAAGAAGAATCGAAGATTCTGTCCTAGTTGGGACGTAACTTCAGAGAAACAGCCAAATTGTTATGTTTTTAAATGACACGAAAGGCCTACATTAACATTTTCGTATGTTCCAAAGATCAAATTTTGTATCACCAGTAATTTTAGAATTGCTAAATCTAATGCTTTTTTGAAAATATTCCAGCATGTCACAAATTTGAGCTATAGCTAGCCAAAGATGTATAGAACACAAATTTTGTTGATTTTGAGTAAAAAAATTTAAAACCCATTTTTTTGGTGATTATATCTACTGAACATGCACAATAAGGACCTAAACTTTCATATGAGGCATGATTTGGTAAAAATACACGATTAAATAGATTTTTTTAGCATGCTAACAGTCTCCATACAGAACTTGTCTGTTTTTTATATGGATAATTACAATACTTTTCACAAAAAACAACAACAATTTCGTTCGAAATACCTTCAAGAATTCCACTCAGATTTTTATAGTGGATGTCTATTCGTTTACCGAAATGAAATTCCCTGATATTTCCAGGTTCACAGCATAATTCCAGGTCCAACAAATACTCTAATTTTATAAGGCTACAACAAAATAATGACGAATTTGATTCAATAGAAATTTATATACTTTTAGACATTTTTTAAAGCATGCTGCAGCTATTCCAAAATGAAGGCGCTAACAATACCAAAGTTTAAGTTCAATTCAAATAAATTTTATTTGCCAATGATGCAGTCTTTTATTCCGTTTGTATGATCTTTGTTCATCTTCGTGAACTGAACGGGACTTTCAAGTGCATCAGTATGCTTCTTCTTAAAAATTTATTTAGTACTGCGTTCTCGTGCAAAAACAAATTTTTCATTTCCATGTATCATTTAGATATCACGGGGCGCAAAAGAAAAAAAAATGTATTTGGATTTGTGACAATATGTTAATATAAAAACAAAGTTTCCCTTTTTTCAAGTAGTCATACAGTTCTTACCTGCAAAAAGCCAAATTCTTTAAAATATCTCAATTTGATTGAATCGTGTTAATGGTTGTTACAAAAGTCATCTGCTATATATTTGATAGAATTGCAGCTAACTTTCTTAAAATCGTCTACTCCGTGATTGACTAAGACAATTGAAATTTCTCAGAGAACCACTGAACGGGGCTTGGGATTAGCTTACCATTCTCAATGTGCCCAAATCGAGAGCTCAGAATATAATAAAGTCAATAACGGCGCCGGCCATGTCCTTGTAGCTCAATTATATCAAGATTTGTTACAAATAACAAATTTTGTTTCATTTTTTGTTAGAAGCACATTGAGTTGATGGAGAAAATTATAACATTATTTAAACAAAATCAGTTCTAATAACAAAGTCTGTTAAAAAATTGTTTCAATTCAAAAAATAATTATAACACAATTTGTTATAAAAATGTGAGATCAATTGCTTATAACAAAATAAGTTATAATTCTGTTATGGAAAATAACAAAATAAGTTATATTTTTGTTTGATTTGAAACACAATGAGTTACAGTTTTGTTTAAATTATAACATATTTTGTTTCAATTTTGTTTAGTGTGGAGGAAATTGTGTTATAGTATTAGTTATTTTAACTACTAACCAGCCAAAATTATAACATGTTATGTTATAAAAAACGCGCCAACTGAGTAACAAAATCTGTTACAACTCTGTTGTAATCCACTTGCCGGGATGTCTTCATAAAAAAAATAATCAGTCGCAGCTGCCAGAGGAAGCTTCGTTCAACTCAGCGTAAGCGATTCGAATCTTGCTTTTCCTGATTTCACGAAGGTATTCCTCAGCTTATCTTTGGATAAAACTGTAAAATTCACTACACTTTTGAATAAAGCACAGGCATTATTGTGAGTTAAATATTAGTCCAAGCATAGCATAGCATAGCATAGACTATTGTGAGTTAAATATTAGTCCAAAGGCAAATACTAATAGGGTTCGGCTATTTTTTTTCTCAAAAACTCGTGTGCTGTTCTGAATTCAAATCACATAAAAAGGGAAACCTCAAATTTTGTTATAATTTTCAGTTGAAAAGTTCACACATTTTGAAAATTTTCAAAAATATTTTTGTTATAAAATTTTTGGATAATGCATTTTGAAGGTTTAACAAATGAGAAAACCGGTTTCAGCCTAAGTATTAGTATTAGTAAGTAAAAACTACTAAATATGCATCAATAGCATGTGAAAAGATTTGAATTCGTTTAAGTAATCAAGAAGGCATGGTGAAACAAGAATGATTTTTTAGTGAAAGAAACAAAAATTGGGCAGGACTAAGACTATTTCTTATTTTAGACAAGTTTGATATTATATAAGCTTTTCTTAAATTTTATTTTGAAAGGAATGATGCAAAGAGCTTCAAAATTGGTTAGAAAATAACAAAGCTATGAAGACTTCACTGGAGGTCATATTCCATAACTTGAGGTTTCCCTTTTTATGTGATTTAAATTCAGAAGAGCACACGAATTCTTAGTTCAGGAAACTTTCGAAAATACGTGCTATCTGCGTAACAAACTCTGTAACAATGCTGTTGTAATCAACTGGTAGGGATAACTACAGAGGTTGCTCCTAAGATTTCTTTGGGAAGTTATCCAATAATTCTAAGGGATTACTTAAGAAAGATTTAAAAAAATCAAGTTTTCTTCCAGGAGGTTTTCATGTGTTCCTCCTAGGAAATGTGAATTAAATTTTTCCAGAAAGCTGAGAAATATATCTACGTATTCCTAAAGCAAATTTTAGGATAACTTCTTTTAAAGCTTGTGTAAGTTCTTAAGTCACCCTAAATGAATAAGGATTTCTAGAAAAACTGACTCTTGAGGAAATTTTTCAATCTTAGAAATAAGATAATGAAAAAAAACAGAAAAAAATCAATTGAATCTCTGGATTATATCCCGCACGGTTTTGTGAAGAAACTCCTGGAAAACTTAGGACGAAATTCCTAAAAAAATGTGTAGGAATAATCGGAGGATTTCTTGAAATGAACTTTTGAATATTCCATGGGGATTTTTCGAGTATTTCATTGAAAAACGTTTGAAAGAACTCCAGTAATCCTTGGATGAAATGCTGGAGAAATTTCTAGAAACAAATCTAGGAAAACTCAACAATAAAACACAGGTTTAATAAAAGGAATTATTTAAAATGTTCTTAATAGCTTCACTCGAAGAACACCTCGAGGAATTTTTGGAGCAATTCTTGCATAATCTGTGATCTTGCCCTAAAAGCCATTGGTAATCGAGTGTGTAGCTTGTTATAAACGAGCAAACGAATGGGTTTACACGTTGTTCAACGATGCTACATTGAAGAGAAGATCCTCTTCTATCTCCCAGTGGTGATAGTTTTCATCCTGGGGCATTCATTTGCTTAGAAACAAACTCACGGTAGCTTTTAGGGTGAGATCACAAGTTATGCGAAAATTTTAAGGAATAATTTAGTAGATATGGCAATTTTTTTGGGTTCTTTGAACGAATTTTACCAAAAACTTTGGAATTAACCTTTGTGGGTTTTCATGAAAGAAATGCTGTGGAAATTTCGGAAGATCTCTTAGAATAACGATTGGAGAATTAGGTTGAAAAGTTAGTGAAAATATCGGGAGGAAGTCCTAGGATAGCTATTGAATTTTTTTTCAATGAGATCCCTGAGAAAATTACTAGAGGTAGTAACGTTGAAGTGCTTTAGGATTTCCTGATTTGAATTCGGTAGAGGAATTTCTGGAGAGAACCCTGTATTAGTTCCTGATAGTATTTTAGATGAAATCCATGGAGATTCCTAAAGCTATTCTTGAGAAATATGAGAAGAAATTTGGCATCATAATTATTTGCAAGCAATATAAGGATAAAAGAGACTTTAGAGACCCTTTTGATTAAAATAGAGACTTGAGAGACCTTTAATCGAAGATAGAGACTTGCATAAAAATAAAGACCAATTCTCTAAAAAGAAACCTGCTACCGGCTATAGAGAAATTGAAAATGTCAATAATGTTTGTTAAGTCGATAAAATCTCATTCTCATATGGATCCTAACTGAACAGCTCAAACAGCGGTTGGATAGCGGCGCAGCCGAATTTTTTCGGTTGATGAGAATTTTCTAACAAATAATGGTTTTCTGGATTTTGACGCAAAAATCCTTTGTCGAGGACATATTCTACTATGAATTACTGTCTCAAAATAATTTCCCTGATTGTGATCGAAATTCCCTGAGAATGCCAGGTTGATTAAAATTCCCTGATAGTTCCAGGTTTTCCAGATAGTAGACACCCTGAGAGGATACCCCATAACTTACTCCACAGAATACACCACCACAGAAATTATTTAGCATCTCCAAAAAATTCTTTTTCATTCAGTTATACATCCATCGATTTCCTACATTTAAACTCATTCAGCAACATTTTGCTGAAAACCAAATTGCTGAAAATCGGTGAAAAATTGCAGAAATTCGACAAATTAATGCTGAAAAATTCTAAAAGGCAAAACTCAGCAAAGTTTTGCTGAATTTGCTGTAAAAATGGTGTGTAATATTTTGTCCAATATTTTCGTTCAGGACATCTAAAAGAATTCCAGCAGTAATTTCTTTAGACTTGCCACCACTGACATATTAAAATTCACCCCAAATTGCCGTTCTGTTTTGTTTCTAAATTTCAACCAGGACTTTCTCTAACGACACCTTTGAAAAAATACTCCAGAAATTTCTCATAAGATTATACCGTTTTGTCTCAAATTCCGAACAGCCTCATATTCCGAACACTCGGTTTTTGTATGGCGATTTGGTTGAAATGTTTCGCTGAAATATGTCATCAAATCACCAGGAAATGGCAGTCAATTGCAATTTAATTTTAACGTCTACTAATCTATTTTATACCTCGGGAGTAGTGATGATTCTCTAGTTCGAAACCAGTAGGACTAGCTCAGATGAATTTATTTGCCAAATTATTCATTTGAATATAATTTATTCGTGCTGTTCGGAATTTGAATCAAGGTGTTCGGAATATGAGTCAGATTGAACACAGTGTTCGGTATTTGAATCAAAATGTTGTTCCACACTAAACAAATTTAAATAAACAATTTCTTCAACAAACCTAACAGCTAACAGTTAGACTTTGTTAAAGAATTAAAATATTCACAAATATCACCTTATTAATGCCTATCAGATGCATTTGAAGTCACGGCTGGTCTTAAGTGTTCGGAATATGAGTCAAAACGGTAACAACTTAAAAGGTTATTTGAGAAATTTTCCATGCAAGTCATCAAAGAATGTAGCCGGGACTGTTTCTTTTATGTCTCCAGATAATTGTCAAAGACATTTTTGGAAATCGGGAATTATTTGAGAAATGTTTGGAAGAGCTAAGTGAAAAAATGCTAGAGCAATCTATGGATGAAATGCTGGAGCAATTCATAGATTTTTTTAGAGGAACTTCATGAGGAATACCCAATTGAATTTATTCAGAAATTCCTGAAAGAGTTGGTAATTGATTTCCTGGAATAACCCTGAATTTTGAACAAGTTTTGAAAAAAAAAACCGATCAAAACAAGTGTGTGCCAGCGATAAAACCACTTAATGTCGAAAACGTATACTGAACATAAACACACATTTGTTCCATGTGAAAAGGAACATTGGACTAACATACGTTTATAATCAGTATATCAGTTTATGAAAAAAGACATGAATAAATTTTTGATAGGCGTCGAATTAGAACGTCCAGAACTTCAGAAAACATCTTAGTCCTCTTGAAATTAAGAAATAATGATATTAAAAAAAGAGTAAATTTAACATATTCTAAAATTGTTGACTTGTTTATCATTTTTTCATAGTTCATGACAAATAATGAATTGATAGTTATTACGGGATTTAATATAAGACAAGCGATTTGAAAAACATATTGGCCTCAGGAGACAAAAGTCGAAGCAGTTTGGAAACCTCTGTGCAACAGTAACAACATGGTTAAATCTATGGAGTAAATACTGCAATAGCCCGTACAAACATTTTCTTAGATTTCATGAATCTAATTCTGAAGAAATTCTTTCAAGCTCGTTCTGATAAAATGCTGAAAACTTTTAGGAGGAATTAACGGAGAAATCTTTAAAAGTATTTCTGGAGAGTTCGATGGAGAAGTTCCTTACAGTATTCCAGAAGAAACTTCTAGAGAAATTACAAGAAGAATTCTTGAAAATTTTCAATAATTATGTGAGAGTGGGGCCCAGATAGCCGTAGCGGTAAACGCGCAGCTATTCAGCAAGACCAAACTGAGGGTCGTGGGTTCGAATCCCACCAGTCGAGGATATTTTCGGATTGGAAATTTTCTCGACTTCCCAGGGCATAGAGTATCTTCGTACCTGCCACACGATATACACATGCAAAAATGGTCATTGGCATAGGAAGCTCTCAGTTAATAAATGTGGAAGTGCTCATAAGAACACTAAGCTGAGAAGCAGGCTCTGTCCCAGTGGGGACGTAAAGCCAGCAAGAAGAAGAAGAAGAAGTGAGAGTTTTCAAAAGCTTGTTCAAAGCCTTCAGAATTTGGTCCCAGATTAACAGCAAGGTGTACAAGAAAATATAGAATATAGAGACTTGCTACCAGCCCTTGAAAACGGAAATGGATTTAGGTATCCTAGTTTAATTCTCGATGCTCGGGGTTGTACTTTGTTTGTGATGGACAAAATCAGTTTTCTGATTATTGATTGATGAACCTTTGAAAACTAACACATCAAAGACATCCGTCCAGAGAAACATTTGCTCAAAAGGTGCAGCACAAAACATAACACAAACCTTATTTGCATTGAGGAAGCACAAGTCCCCATAGCTGAGCTGATCCATTATTCAGCACTTTCCCCTATCGTCCGTCTCAGCCCACACCTTATGCTCCACCCGTCACTAGTGGCCAAACTAATGAATTAATAATGCACCGTACTATCCTCTTTCTTCCAGGTGGCGCTGGCTGTCTGTGTGCACCAGGTGAAACGATACTGCACGGCTAATGAACTCCACATTCTGCTTCTGCCGCCACTACTGCTGGGCTTCTTCGATACGCAACCATTAACAGCCGGCTAGTAGTAAACTACTTACCTTCATACAACAGCAACGAATGCTTCGTGTCTCGGAAGCATGGCGCGGTGAAAGGTGCGAACAGTTATTTTTAGTGTTTTAGCTAGGCATTTCGAAAACGGTTTGTTTTACGGCGAGGGTGGAGTAACGATTGTGCCAAAATCTTAGAAGTATCCATGAGTAGAGAAGCCTTTTAGTGTGTAGTTCTGTAGAAGCATAGACATGACGTACAAGTTTTCCGAAACGATACGGCTGCTGGCCGTGACTGGTTGCGTTCTAGTAGCCGGCTCTCTAGCGACAACAGTTCAACAGTCCTCAAATGGGGACCCAACGGCTCTCACCGTTCAAGCCCAATCCTGCTGCCGGGATACCGACGTATTGTCCACTGTCCACCGAGAATGCTTCAACCACTCGGGTAACAGTTCTTACCCGCTGCAGCTGAACTGCAGCCAGTACTACATCATCTACCAGGAGGTGGAAACGGAGGTGCATGTCGACGCCAAGGGAAAACTGGTGGAAAATGACTACGAAGTCGACTGGGAAAGGTGAGTTTGACACGTGCTGGTAGAGGAATGTTTGTTCTTGTTATTAAACCATGTGCTGTCGTTTCGCAGATACTGTTCGGGAACTCTGGTCGAAGCCACCGAAAATCAGCCTGTGTTTCTCGTGTGCTTCAGCCCGGAAGATCAGCAACCGAACGTGTCGTTGTTCTTCAGCAAAGGCATCATGATGCTGATTTCGGTGTTCTTCCTGGCGGCCACCCTGTACATCTACTTTATAATTCCGGACCTCCGGGAGACGCAGGATAAGGTCACTTCGATAGCGGTGGCCTGTCTGATGGTGTTTATGATACTGCTTAGCATGGTGCAGCTTCAGGCTTCGCTTACCTTCCATCCGGTTCTGTGCATGACGATGGGTAAGTACATAGGGTGTTCCAGAAAATAAATGTGTGAAAAAGTTATCTTGCTCACCCCTTAACCTTTCGGCCGTCACAAGAGTATTTGTAGCGCGAATAGTCTCGCGTTGTACTTTGTACAACACCCTTGGTTTTTCAAGTTTAAAATCTTGCATTTTACATGTATCTGTAAAATCTGTTTTGCTATAAAATCTGTATCGATTTATAGCAAAACGGCTATACAAAGCCACTAGTGCGACTTTAAGGGACTGTCTAATAAATAAGGGTCCATAGCCCTACTTTTTAACACTTTTTTTGCCACACCCTAGTAATACACGTGCATTTGTGGGGGTGCATCTAGCGTGCAGCAAACGTGCCATTTTCCCATTTACCTGTCGTCATCGTTTGGGGTTTAAGCGTTGCAGCAGGTGTAACTTATTGCATCGATGATATGCACATTCCTTGGATAAAACGGTTATGACGACGTCGATGGTGCTAAAATGCCGGTGGCTAGCAGTTCCGCTTTGGCTAGCTATTGTGCTTTGTCAAGTCAGGTAAAAGTTCTCGAGATGCGAGGCTTACGCTTCGTGAGATGCTTTGTGGCCGGGGGAAAAAAAGTGTGTATTCTCTCGGAAGTTAAGCTCGGTGAAAGTTTTGCACCAGTAGTTGTTTTCCGAGTGACTGATTGTGAAGAGGTTCACTATCTTTTGCAAGCTGGTTTGAAGTTTCACTCTGGGGTGGATTTCTTTTGAAATGGCGATGCGCTCTTTCTTAGCTTTTGGGCACTGCGAGCATCTCACAGTTGTTTAAAATAAGGATTTCTTTGCCTCTTTTTTGGCGTTACTTCCCTATAGGGACAGAGCCTGCCTCTCAGCCCTCCTCCCACAAATATAAACTAAAAGCTTTTTTCGAAAATTGAGCATATTATGTGACAAACACAAAGATGATTTACGGAAAACCGAGACAATTTTTTAATATCGTCATGTGCCAGGATTTGAACTCACTACCCTCATTATGTAGGTCCTTCGTTGTCTACTTATGCATTGAGGATTGAACTAGGAAAATTCAAAGATTTATAGATTTGATAAAAGTTCAAGTATTCATAAAATACTAAGCAAACTGTATTCAGATGATTCCAAAGAAGAAAAACGTAAAGGGGATATTGGGTGAGTTTCCATAAAAGTTACAATACGATCTTGGACCTTGTAAGAAGCATAAATGATGTTGCATGACTCAACAAATTTATCAACATCATATGCTGAACCTATCAAGCACTTTTTTAAAACCTACACCACAAGGCTTGCGTCTGTCTCTACCTGCTGTCAGGTACTTCATATTAGTAGATAAATTGGACAATTTCGCTACCATCGCATAGCTGTCATCAGGAAACTGATCTGAGTTATCTTTGAGAATTTCATTAGGATTTTTTTTAAATTGTCATTGATGACCGCTTGATGACCGCTACTCTGTTTTCCGTCAGGATCGATCGCCTTCTAACAGCGATAAGAGTTCTGGCGGGGGTGTACTGCTTGCTGTCCGTTCGAAATTTAAATCACGTAGGCTTGTTCATCCCAATATCGCGTCTGTCGAGCAACTTTGGGTCGCAGTTACCACTACTGATGCAACACTCTATTTGTGCGTTATATACTTCCCACCAGACCGAGTAAACGATAACCTGTTAATCGAGAATCATATTGATTCGCTTAACTGGATTGTTTCACAATTGGGACCAAGGGACAATATAATCGTTTTAGGCGATTTCAACTTGAGCGCAATTTCGTGGCAGCAGGACTCCAATGGTTCCTTTTTCCCGACAACCTCTCGGTCGTCCATTGGCTCGGCCTCTCGGGCCCTGCTTGATTCATACAGCACTGCTGGACTTAAGCAGAAAGTCGGAGTCGTAAACGAAAATAACCGCATGCTTGACCTGTGCTTTGTTAGCGAGGAACTTCAAAATGACTGCAAAATCATGCAAGCTCCATCACCGCTCATCAAAACCTGCAAACACCATCCAGCGTTACTAATGGAAATTGCAGTCAATCCACAATTATGTTTCCGCAACACTCTGGAAGACGTTCGATACGATTTCGGCAAAGCTGACTTCAATGGCATGAACGACTTTCTCACAAGCTTGGACTGGGATGACATTCTCCATAATAGCGATGCCAATCTCGCTGCTTCGACGTTGTCCGGTATCTTGTTGTATGCCATCGGCCAATTTGTCCCTATCAAGCCTAGTTTCAAGCCTCCGAAACCGATATGGTCAAATCCTGAACTTAAGCAACTAAAAAGGGCCAAACAGGCAGCTCTCCGGCGTCACAGCAAATATCGTACGGACTCTACAAGAGAAATGTACGTTCAAGCTAACACCGAATATAAACGGCTCAACGATCATCTGTATAATGCCCATCAGGACAATCTGCAAAGACGGCTCAAGCATAATCCCAAAAGTTTCTGGAATTATGTCAATGATCAACGGAAGGAATCCGGTTTGCCATCAACGATGTCCAACGGAACTTTTGAAGCAGATTCTACCGCGGGTATTGCCGATTTGTTCCGAACTCAATTTAGTAGCGTTTTTACAGACGAACTAGTTGACCCATGTGTAGTAGACGAAGCAACCAGGATTGTACCTCAACTTCCGATTTCCGTTCAGCGGTTCTACGTCACCGATGGAATGGTAAAATCAGCAGGAAAGAAATTGAAATCATCCACCGGAAGTGGGCCGGATGGAATCCCATCGCTTGTTTTAAAACGCTGCGTGGATTCACTAGCCTCACCTATAGCATCGATATTTAACTTATCGTTATCTACTGGTATTTTTCCGAACTGCTGGAAAGAATCATACGTCTTTCCAGTTTTTAAGAAAGGATGCAAGCGATTGGTTTCAAATTATCGTGGCATAGCTGCACTCAGCGCCACCTCGAAACTGTTTGAGTTAATCGTATTGCGCGAGCTGGTTCACAGTTACGCGCATTATATTTCGCCACAACAGCATGGATTTATGGCCAAACGATCGACTACAACTAATTTGGCGTCATTCACCTCGTTCGTAATTCGGCAGATAGAAGATGGCCAACAGGTTGACGCTATATATACTGACCTTTCCGCTGCGTTTGACAAAATGAACCATCAAATCGCACTGGCAAAATTTGACAAGCTTGGAATGGATACTCAAATCCTTAGTTGGCTCCATTCTTATCTGGTCGATCGAAGCATGTCCGTCAAAATTGGAGACCATGTATCGCTACCATTTTCTGTTTGTTCCGGCGTTCCTCAAGGCAGCCATATCGGCCCATTTTTATTCTTGCTGTACATGAACGATGTTAATTTCGTGCTAAATTGCTTAAAACTCTCGTATGCCGATGACCTGAAGCTTTACTATACGATCAAGAAGGCCGAAGATGCCCTTTTCCTACAACAAGAACTGGAAGTTTTTGCTGAGTGGTGCCGCATTAATCGTATGGTACTCAATGTAACTAAATGCTCAGTAATCTCGTTCGGCCGCAAACATGCACTCCATCATTTTGGCTATAATTTGAATGGTGTGCAGCTACAGCGCGAAACAACAATCAAGGATTTGGGTATCCTGATTGATTCCAAATTAACATTTAAAGATCATGTCGCATATGTCGTTAGTAAAGCTTCGTCGCAACTGGGATTCTTGTTCCGATTTGCAAAAAAATTTAAAGACATATATTGCCTCAAAGCTCTTTACTGCTCCATTGTGCGACCCATTCTGGAGTATTCCTCTGCTGTCTGGTCGCCTTACTATCAGAACGAAATTCAACGGATCGAGGCTATCCAGCGCAAATTCATCCGCTTTGCGTTGCGTCATCTCAGATGGAACAATCCGCTCAACTTACCGAGCTACAGGAGCCGTTGCAAGCTGATAAATTTGGATTTACTGGAAGATAGACGCAATGTTGCAAAGTGCTGCTTTATTGGAGACCTCCTGCAAGGCAACATTGATTGTCCAACGCTGCTTAGTCTGGTGAATATCAACATACCCAGCCGCAACCTACGCTCGCACTCGTTTTTGACCATTTCTCCAGCCAGGACGAACTACGGATTGCATGAACCTATGCGTAGCATGTGCCGTGTTTTCAATCAATGTTACCGTGTCTTCGAGTTCAATATGTCCCGCGTAGCAAATAAGTGTAACTTCCGTAGAATTTTGTGTTAATTTTTTTTTTCTCCTGTTCGTAGTTTTATTATTTTACTTTTAATGTCGTGCTAAACTAGTCACTGGGGTAAATATTTTACCTGTTGGCATAAATAAATAAATAAATAAATAAATAAATAAATAAATAAATAAATAAATAAGCAGTTCTAAAGATATTTTTGAAGTTTTTCATTAGGGATAGTTCTATAAACGAGCTCATAATTTAATTTCTGATGATGTTTTTTTTTTCATTCAGAACTTGAAACAGAAAGTCGCCTCGAAGTTCCCTAAGGAATTGTATTAAAAGTTGCTGTTAAATTTTCGATCTTCTCTGGAAATGTTTTCAGGAATTTCTAAAACTTAAAAACAACGTTCTTGCTTATTTTACAATTTTAGAAATTCCTGGAGATGTCCAGGTCCATGGCTGCTAACCTCCAATTCCTCGATCACCCCACACTTCCAAGATCCTGCTCCACTTGGTCAAACCACCTAGCTCGTTGCGCTCCCCTTCGTCTTGTACCGGCCGGATTTGAGTTGAACGCCATTTTTGCGGAATTGTTGTCCAGCATTCTCACAACGTGTCCCGCCCATCGTACCCTTCCAGCTTTGGCGACTTTCGTGATACTGGGTTCACCGTAGAGTTGCGCAAGCTCGTGGTTCATTCTTGTCCTCCATACGCCGTTCTCACATACTCCGCCGAAGATCGTCCTAAGCACACGTCGTTCAAAAACTTCTAGCGCTTGCAGGTCCTCTTCGAGCATTGTCCACGTCTCATGCCCGTAGAGGACTACCGGTCTTATCAGCGTTTTGTACATGGTACACTTAGTACGGAAGTGAAGTTTACCTGACCGCAAGGTCTTGTGGAGTCCATAGTAAGCACGACTTCCGGCGATGATACGTCTTCGAATTTCTCTGCTGCAGTTGTTATCCGACGTTATCAATGATCCGCCACCTCGAACTCATCCCCGTCGATCGTCACGCGTCTGCCTATGCGAGCTCTATCGCGCTCGGTTCTTCCAGCCAGCAGATATTTCGTCTTCGACGTATTTACCTTCAATCCAACCCGATCTGCTTCACGTTTCAGCCTGGTATACTGTTCAGCAACCACCTGAAACGTTCTTCCGACAATGTCCACGTCGTCAGCGAAACAAATGAACTGGCTGGATTTATTAAAGATCGTGCCCCGCATGTTGAAGCCCGCCCGTTTCATAACACCTTCTAGCGCAATATTGAACAGGAGGCAGGAAAGACCATCGCCTTGTCGAAGTCCTTTGCGTGTTTCAAACGGGTCCGATAAAGCACCCGATATCTTCACACAGCACTGTACACTATCCATCGTAGCTTTGATCAGTCTAGTCAGTTTCCCGGAAAAACCGTTCTCGTCCATAATCTTCCATAGCTCTTCGCGGTCGATGGTATCATAGGCCGCTTTGAAATCGATGAATAGGTGGTGCGTAGGGACTTGATATTCGCGACACTTCTGGAGGATCTGCCGCAACATAAAGATTTGGTCTGTCGTGGATCGCCCGTCCACAAATCCGGCTTGATAACTTCCAACAAATCTGCTTGCCAGTGGCGATAGACGGCGGAAGATGATCTGGGAAAGCACTTTATAGGCTGCATTAAGAATGATGATCGCTCGATAGTTCTCACATTCTAACTTGTCACCCTTTTTGTATATTGGGTATATTATTCCCTCCTTCCACTCCTCCGGTAGCTCTTCTGTATCCCAGATCCTGGCTATCAATCGGTGCAGACAAGTGGCCAACCTGTCCGGGCCCATTTTAATAAGTTCCGCTCCAATACCATCCTTTCCAGCTGCTTTGTTGTTCTTGAGCTGTTTGATAGCATCCTTAACTTCACCTATTGTGGGAGTTGGCACGTCTCCCTCATCCGCCGTACTGATGAAGCCATTCCTCCTGCTGTCTTGATCTTCCTCCTCTGCGCCGTTTAGGTGTTCATCGTTTTGCTGCTTCCACCTTTCAATCACCTCACGTTCGTCCGTCAAGATACCTCCATCCTTATCCCGGCACATTTCGGCTCGCGGCACAAAGCCTTTGCGGGATGCATTTAGTTTCTTGTAGAACTTACGTGTTTCTTGAGAACGATACAACTGCTCCATCTCTTCGCACTCCAACTCTTCCAGGCGGCGCTTTTTATCCCGGAATAGATGGGTTTGCTGTCTTCGCTTCTGTTTGTATCGTTCCACGTTTTGACGGGTGCCTTGCTGCAGCATCATCGCCCGCGCTGCATTCTTCTCGTCCAAAATCGTCTGACACTCCTCGTCGAACCAACCGTTCCGTCGATTTGCTTCCACGAACCCAATGGCACCTTCCGCTGCGTTGTTTATGGTTGCTTTGAGACTACTCCAGCAGTCCACAAGAGGGGCTTCGGTGAGCTCTCCCTCTCCCGGCAACGCTGCCTCAAGGCTTTGCGCGTATTCAGTTGCGACTTCGGGTTGCTTGAGTCGCTCCAGATTGTACCGGGCGGGCGTCGGTACCGAATGTTGTTCACAACGGAGAGTCGTTGGCGCACTTTAACCGTCACAAGGTAGTGGTCCGAATCGATGTTTGCGCCGCGATAGGTTCTGACGTCGATAATGTCCGAGAAGTGCCTTCCATCAATCAAAACGTGGTCGATTTGTGATTAAGTCTGTTGGGGTGATCCCCAGGTGTACCGATACGGGAGGCTGTGCTGGAAGTAGGTACTACGTATGGCCATGTTTTTGGAGGCGGCGAAATCAATCAGTCTAAGGCCGTTTTCGTTCGTAAGCTGGTGAGCGCTGAACTTCCTGGAGATGCACGGGAAGCAGAAACTTTAAGAAGAAGAAAAATTTCACGATTCTCAAATACTTATACGATAAATAAATAAATAAAAGCATGAAAATAAAACTTCCAGCTGTTTAGAGGAATAACTATAAGTAAATCAAAACCGATACGATCTGTCGTGAAATTAAATTGTTTTCGTGGTTGAAGCATGTCGAAGTGGAGAACTTTATTTGAAATTCGGCATTAACTACTGTTATTCTTAACACAACTGTATGTGGCATTCCATACGAAGTAAGCTTTGGCGTAGTTACGATAACCTATGTAACATTTTATACCAAAAAAGTACGAACATGTTATCGACCAATTTGAATGGAATTTGATCATTTGACCATGATGAAATGTACAAATTCAGGATTCCCACTTGATTTAATGTCTTGATCGATTATGGTCTTGAGCAGTAAATTTCGGACATTTTCGATTCCAAATTCTTTTAAAATCAAGCTAAATGGTTGGTAGGAACGGTCTTAACGTTGTTGTTTGAACTCACTAGATTTTAATCGTACGATTTCCTATTTCCCGCCTTTATTTCAGAGAGAAAACAGAGAAGAAGCCTTTATTTCAGAGAGAAAACATCGCACAGCAATAACGTCCCGAAGCAATCATTTTGAAATTATTAATAAGCATGTTTGAGATAAATAGGTATTTAATTAATAATATACCGTAAATATATGGGCTTTAATTTTCTTGTTAGCCATAGAATGAATCTCCCATTAAAAAAGCATTTCAAAGCAAAACTAGTCCAAATTTTCCTTATAAAACTCCAAGCAACATTCGAGTTAGAAAAAATACTTAGGTTTCGTTCACAAATTTCATAACCTCAAATATGATCAATTTTGACATATTCTACAAATTTTGTATGAGCGGTAACATTCGAAGGACATTCACCCTCTTCAGCCTTGTCTATAAATCCGGACACCTGATGCAAACGATGTCTTTAAATCCGGACACTTTTGAATCTATATTCGGACGTCGATATTATAGTAGGGATAGTGTACTGCCCATAACTGCATATTTGTAACATTCGACAAAAATAGGCATTGAGTAAATGGAATACCAAGTGTGCATTTTATGGCAGTATGGGAGGAAACTAAAATTTCTAAAAATTACCAGGAACTCAAAAGTGCTTATTTGAGGCTGATATTTTGTACAACTCATATCGCATACTAGGTGAATTATCAGAAAATAATTCTGATAGAAATGTCATTGCTATCACTTTGCGAGGCTCATTTATAATCTCAATGTGACTGTTATGCGGTTGTAATTACCAATGTGACAAAACAACTTGGTATTTTTCTCGAGTTTTCTAGAACAATCTCACAGATTTTAGTAAGTTGATCGAAAGTATTTATCATGTGACTGTTTGCAGTTATGGGCGGTGTACCAGATATGGCTATAGTGGTTCTCTATTTGGCCATATGTGTTTTCTCGAAAACTTTCATATTTTGAATATTGTTGAATGTTTCAACATTAAGATATATGTGATATCAAACTACTTAAACACAAAATTATAAGATAATCAAATTATCATGTATGGCAAAGTAGGGAACAATTATGTTCATAACCAGTACATCTAACCTATGTAGCATGGGGACGGACCTGGTGTAGTGGTTAGAACACACGCCTCTCACGCCGAGGACCTGGGATCGAATCCCATGCCCGAGATAGTCACTAAAAATTTCAGTGACGTCTTCGATCGGAAGGGAAGTAAAGCCGATGGTCCCGAGATGAACTAGCCCAGGGCTAAAAATCTCGTTAATAAAGATAGAAAAAAAACCTATGTAGCATTAGTTGAATCTAAACAAAATCATATAAACATACAATAAAATATAAATGTTCAATAAACTTGATGTCCGCGTTTGCTCTACATTCTACAATGTCAAAAGAAATGGCACGTTTGTAATATAAGTGGTTTGATTACCTTAGCAGAAGTACATGTTGCTGGACCTGCAGTCGATATATCTCGAAAAATTATTATAAAAGTACAAAATTTATTTCACATTTAATTGAATTCTGATAACTCACTATGCTTCCCATAGTTATTTTCTAAGTTTCCTCTTATTTGTCTTTCTAGAAACTCACTTAAACTAGTTAAACATTTGTGGTTTAGACGATGTACGGATCAAAAAAAAAAAAAAAAAAACAATGGCTCATAATCCCGGACAGACTTTTTCCAACTTATTTCATAACAGTGGAGTCACTAAACATTCAAAATATCTCTTTTATAACTTTCTATAAAAAATATAGTTCACAAACTTTTTCTGCAATCAAACGATGTTCACGCGTTCATCGATCGTAAAACTTGAGTTGGAGTTGGAGCGCGAAGGAATGACGTCCAACAAACAAATTTTAATTTAAATTAATTATTTGACGATGGTTACTAGACCGAAAATAAATGTTAAATAAATCATTTATTGTTAATAGTAAAGAGAGTGAATGAGAACCAAACCTATTATCATTTAATTTTAACTCTAATTGATTAATAGCATCAAAGTGTCCGGATATTGATACCGTTCGGATTTTCATTCACCACGGTATCTGTTTCTAATCTCAAATTTAATGTAAATATTAGAATATCATACTTTTTGGGCAGTGCGTCGAGAAAACCCGAACAAGTGTCATTTTTTCCCTCTCGGGTTGCGCGTTCTTTTTGCCGATCAGTGCGTCGAAATGCCCTAGCAGGCGTAATTTTTCATTCTCTCTCGGATTGCGCGTTCTTCTGGCCGGACAGTGCGTCGAGAAAGCCCGAGCAAGCGTCAGTTTTTCTGTCTCTCGGGATGCGCTTTCTTTTTGGCGGGCAGTGTGTCGAGAAAGTCCTAGCCAGCGTCATTTTCCCTCTCTCTCGGGTTGTGCGTTTTTTTGTTGAGTAGTGCGTCGAGGAAGCCCTAGCAAGCGTCATTTTTTTCTCTCTCTTTCGGGTTGCACGTTCTTTTTGTCGTGCAGTGCGTCGAGAAAGCTCGAGCAAGCGTCAATTTTGTCACTCTCTCGGGATGCGCGTTTTTTTGCCGGTCAGTACGTTGAGAAAGCCTGAGCAAGCGTCATTTTCTCTCTCTCTCTCGGGTTGCGCGTACTTTTTGCCGGGTAGTGCATCGAAAAAGCAGTCCCAGTTTTTTCCCTCTAGGGATGCGCGTTCTTTTTGGCCGGGAGAAGTGGATGAACTTGTCATTCATTTTCCTGTCAAATTTCATACAAAATCTACTTTTTCTCTGCTATAAATTCACTCTAGGTGAACCACTACCAATGGCCTATGCGTCGAGAAAGCCCTAGCAAGCGTCAATTTTTTTACTTTTTCGGGCTGCGCGTTCTTTTTGCCGGTCAGTGCGTCGAGAAAGCTCGTGCAAGCGTCATTTTTTCTCTCTCTCGGGTTGCGCGTTCTATTTGCCGGGCAATGCGTCGAGAAAGCCCTAGGCAGCGTCATTTTTTTTCTCTCTCTCGGGTAGCGCGCTCATTTAGCCGGTCTGTGCGTCGAGAAAGCCCTAGCAAGCGCCATTTTATTTTTTCTCTGCGCCGAGAAAGCCCGAGCAAGCGTAATTTTTTTCTTTCTCTCGGGTTGCACGTTCCTTTTGCCGGGCAGTGCGTCGAGAAAGCCCGAACAAGCGTCATTTTTTCTCTCTCTCGGGTTGTGCGTTCTTTTTGCCGGGCAGTGCATCGAAAAAGCCTGAGGCAGTCCCAGTTTGGGTTGCGCGTTCTCTTTTGTTTTTGAGTTCTTTGATGGCCCGAGCAAACGAGTCGGTTTTGTGCCTTGTTGTTGTTTTCTTTCGTTTTTCGGTTTACTCGCGTTTTGCTGGATAGTGGCTTTGTGGAAGCCCAAGTATTTGTGTTTTTGTTTCATCAGAGCGATCTTTTGCATGAAAAAAAGTTTCCATCAAAGGCTTGTCTAAGAATCTAGGATTTTATAAAGATTCAACCTACCAAGGTTCTTGTTATGAATGTAATGTTTGGAATGATACTAATAAAGAAAAAAAAGTAACTAAATAGTAGTTTATTTTGCCATGCGTGCTAATACTATGCCATTATGGAGCTAACATGCCATTTATTAGCCGTATAATAGCCCTATAAGTCCAAAAAGGTGAATTAGCGGGCTAGTAGGTACTTGGGTACTCCAGTATCATCAAATCAGCTATGCTTATTTACATTGTATGTATGTTAAAACAATGTCATTCCAGAATGTAGGTCAATGGGTGGGACGCAAGTCTATCGCAAGTAGAAAGTTCAATAGAATTGCAAAGATGAAAATACTGACAGGCCTAAGGAAACTCGTACTGTTATGAAAGTTTATTGAAAAAACCTCAAAATTCAATGGTTTCGTCCGTTTAGTTATTCCAATGCACATTTAGATGAAGTAGCAAGGCAATAGAAAGATAGCACTAAAAATAAATTAGAGGAAAATTGGTGTTTCGATTGTGAGTTCTTAAAAAAGAGAAGCCGACAATTTACTAACAACAGTATAATCATGTAATTGCAATGTGATGCATTGAAGCAATGCTTAAAATAACGAAATAGAAGCCACTGACACTTGAAAAACAGAACCCCACATCTCTATATACAAAATAGCAAACCACACAGACCCCTTTTCGCATCCCAAAGAGGCAATTTCACGTGTCAAGTGTTCAATTGAGGCCAACGGGAGCGGCCTCTGGATCAATCAATCATCTCTCCTCTATTCGGTGCAAAAGCACTCCACACCTCGCGACGACATCAAAGTCGAACGTTATCGTCACCATCTCATGCCTAGCTAGTTTCTCGCATCAAATGTGAGAAAACAATCCACCAGTCAATGGCATCAGGAAAAAAAAAAGAAGGGGTGATAGCATTTCTCTCGATATCCGGGAAATTGATCCTGCAGCTAGTGTGAACAGAAAAAAAAGTGATATGACGTCATTTTAGATGCACATCAGTTACTTGGCAAATATGATGTACAATTACATATTTTAAACGGAAAAAAAAGTTGACGACTGCTGAAATTCGAGGGCTTGCAATCGATAGAAACGGTTTGCGAAGTTAACAAAAACGATGAAAAATTTTGACCAGGATTTGAACCCTGTGATCTATTGAGTGAGAGTCGCATCTTATACCGCTCGGTCATTTCACCACAGTGACGTCGACAGATATTATTTTATTTTTTGCTGTGAGGTTAGACAGCTGATATATGTTGAGGCCAGTGATTGCAGATCAAATTATAAATAGGACACATATGTTCTTAAAATCAGCTGAAATGCAGCTTTACAAATACGATGTAGATTTTGGCATAAACAAATTTAGCGAAATTTCAATCTTCTTCTCTTTCATTCAAATCTGCTATCACTGATCAAAACCAGTATCAGGCACGTTCCTCGTTTTCCGTGAGTCAATAAGAAAGTGTCGCGAGTTTCTCATCACTTCAACAAGTTTGTTCAAGTGAGTGGAAAAGGTCATGCTGGGTGGTACGGCATTATTGGAACATCTGATAATGTCACCACGTCGGTGGGACTGTGCATTATCATCAATGTCACCCCTCGAAATCGCCACCATTCGATAGGGAAAAGGGACGAAAAGGATCCCCACTCACTCGAGCCACTTCAATCACTGACTCACACTCTTGAATATTGTGCCACAAGAAATGTGTTATAATTACACAGTTTTGTGTTAGAGTTACACATCTTTTTTATTGCTACCTCTATCTCTCGCCCAAAGTTTTTTCACTTATTTTTGTGTTCTAGTGGATCGGGAGCGGGCCATTTGGCATAACGGTCATTTGCAAGAACCAGAACAATATCCCTTCTTTCAAAAGATGCATGCTTTTTATGAAAAATTGTTATGCCATATCACCGTTATGTCAAATATTCTTTATGCCAAACGGCGTTATGCCAAATCACTTTAAGCCTATTGGCTTTATGCCAAATGACACAGACCCTAACGAATCAAAGTTTCAATTTTGCATCCTTGTTTGAAACTTTGGTCCCCCAGTGCATATAAATGAATAAAAAAAACTGTGGGCGTGTGAGAGAGGTGCAATTTCAAACAATATATGTGTAACAATATTTAGGAGTGCATCGGCTGACAGCGCGTCTGAAATGGACGAGGAAAGCCCCAAACGATAATTTATTGCCGGTGGGGTTAGACGCACACGCTCCAATCCACTAGGCGATGGACGGTACCAGCGAAATCGAATTTATTGGTCTCTAGATTCGTAACATTTGGTTTGAGCTATGGACACGCGCCTGAACGGCGAAACGAGTCTATTTCATGCGAACAGAAGTTGTATCAGGTAGGAAGTATCCACTTGAACCCCACTTGATTGATTCGAGTGCAGGAGTTCCCAATTTATGTTGAGAGCCAAACCAAATCTAAACTTCTAAAATCATAAGAATCGTAACATTTATTCAAAACCAAACCAACATAAACCTAGCATCAATTCAACTTCAATACAATTCGAACCCAATCTAAACCCGATCCAAATATAATCCAAATCCAATCCAAATCCAATCCAAATCCAATCCAAATCCAATCCAAATCCAAATCCAATCCAAATCCAATCCAAATCCAATCCAAATCCAATCCAAATCCAATCCAAATCCAATCCAAATCCAATCCCAAATCCAACCCAAACCCAATCCAAATGAAGTCAAAAATCCAATCTAAATCCAATCTAAATCCATCCAAATCCAATCCAAATCCAATCCAAATCCAATCCAAATCCAATCCAAATCCAATCCAAATCCATCCAAAACCAATCCAAATCAATCCAAATCCAATCCAAATCCAATCCAAATCCAATCCAAATCCAATCCAAATCCAATCCAAATCCAATCCAAATCCAATCCAAATCCAATCCAAATCCAATCCAAATCCAATCCAAATCCAATCCAAATCCAATCCAAATCCAATCCAAATCCAATCCAATCCAATCCAAATCCAATCCAAATCCAATCCAAATCCATCCAAATCCAATCCAAATCCAATCCAAATCCAATCCAAATCCAATCCAAATCCAATCCAAATCCAATCCAAATCCATCCAATCCAAATCCAATCCAAATCCAATCCAAATCCAATCCAAATCCAATCCAAATCCAATCCAAATCCAATCCAAATCCAATCCAAATCCAATCCAAATCCAATCCAAATCCAATCCAAATCCAATCCAAATCCAATCCAAATCCAATCCAAATCCAATCCAAATCCAATCCAAATCCAATCCAAATCCAATCCAAATCCAATCCAAATCCAATCCAAATCCAATCCAAATCCAATCCAAATCCAATCCAAATCCAATCCAAATCCAATCCAAATCCAATCCAAATCCAATCCAAATCCAATCCAAATCCAATCCAAATCCAATCCAAATCCAATCCAAATCCAATCCAAATCCAATCCAAATCCAATCCAAATCCAATCCAAATCCAATCCAAATCCAATCCAAATCCAATCCAAATCCAATCCAAATCCAATCCAAATCCAATCCAAATCCAATCCAAATCCAATCCAAATCCAATCCAAATCCAATCCAAATCCAATCCCAAATCCAATCCAAATCCAATCCAAATCCAATCCAAATCCAATCCAAATCCAATCCAAATCCAATCCAAATCCAATCCAAATCCAATCCAAATCCAATCCAATCCAATCCAAATCCAAATCCAATCCAAATCCCAATCCAAATCCAATCCAAATCCAATCCAAATCCAATCCAAATCCAAATCCAATCCAATCCAATCCAAATCCAATCCAAATCCAATCCAAATCCAATCCAAATCCAATCCAAATCCAATTCAAATCCAATCAAATCCAATCCAAATCCAATCCAAATCCAATCCAAATCCAATCCAAATCCAATCCAAATCCAATCCAAATCCAATCCAATCCAATCCAAATCCAATCCAAATCCAATCCAAATCCAATCCAAATCCAATCCAAATCCAATCCAAATCCAATCCAAATCCAATCCAAATCCAATCCAAATCCCATCCAAATCCAATCTAAATCCAATCCAAATCCAATCCAAATCCAATCCAAATCCAATCCAAATCTAATCCAAATCCAATCTAAATCCAATCCAAATCCAATCCAAATCCAATCCAAATCCAATCCAAATCCAATCCAAATCCAATCCAAATCCAATCCAAATCCAAATCCAATTCATTTTCAATCAAACTTCAATTCAACTTCAATTGAGCTTCAATCCTATACCAATTCAACTTCAATTCAATATCAAAGTAACTTCAATACAACTTCAATTAACTTTAATTTAACATCAAAGCAACTTCAATACAACATCAAACCAATTTCAATCGTACAGTCATTAAATTTCAATCCAATATCAACATAACTTGAATCCAACATCAATACAACTTGTACAATTTAAGACCGGTGAGGACCACTGATTCAATAGACTTATCTCTGTTTTTTCCCATTCCAGCCTTCCTGATGTACTTCTTCATGATCAGCTACTTCGCCTGGCTGAACACGGTGATGGCCAACGTCTGGAAGTTGACAGTGTGAGTAATAGTGTTCCCCGATAACCCGTCGATGGGTCTGCTGTGGCTCTCTGCTCTCTGTACCTCCCTGACAGACAATGATGAATGGCTGAGTCAGGTTCCGCTGCGATTGGTCATCATTCAAATGACGTAGGCATGTAGCCTAGATTTTTACATAATTCCCAGCATGACAAACGCGGTGTATGCTCGGATGCACAGTGCGCCACAGCGGATATACCATATTTCCTACGCAAACAGACAAACAGACAAACAGACAGTCAGAAATCCCATCGCTTAGTCAGATTTGGCCAAATCAGAGCGCGTTTAGGTTGATGGGAATCGACCGCTCGTAAATCGCAAATCATTGTCCCCCTCCCCCCTTTCTACCCGTGGACGATTTTCCGCTCCCCAATTCACGTTCTCTTCCCCCCTATCAATTACAGCGCACGGCGGTGGAAAATCCGAGAGAAGGCATGGTACGTCCTGAACCACATCTACGCACACACGGTGGCGCTCACCTTGACGGTCATGGTCTACATCTACCACATGCGGAATCCGACGTTCGGAGAAATATCCTGCTGGTTCCGGAGTAAGTATCTACTCGCTTTTCCTCAGTTTCCACGGATCTGCATACGAGTATACAATTTCCTTGAATGTGTTTATGGATCGAACCGATAAAGTGCGAAATTACCATACTTATAGCGATGGGGTCTCTCGGATGGGGTGGGTTGGTTACTGGAGCATGTGGAGCATCTCAGGGATGGTAGCGAAACAGTGTCTTGCTAGGATAACAGTGTTCATAAAGATTTTCAAGACAGAATCCGATTAGATATTTCTTAGATTCTTTTTGGGAACCCTAATGTACTAATGCTCGTCGGTAATTGAATTCTGAGAGAACTGAAAGTGTCTCTCACGTTTCACTCTCTGTAACAATTATGATTCGCAGCACCGCATGAGACCTTGTTTATCGTGTACTGCTACAGCACTGATTAAATTAGGAGCGTAACGTAAATAAGCGAAAATAATGGGTTTTATCATCGCTCTCTCTTTGGGGCTCTGCTTCTTTGCTGTTATTTATCAAGCTTGTTCTTCTTCTTTCTGGCGTTACGTCCCAACTGCTTATCAACTGAGAGCTTTCTATGCCAATTGACCATTTTTGCATGTGTATATCGTGTGGCAGGTACGAAGGTACTCTATGCCCTGGGAAGTCGAGAAAATTTCCAACCCGAAAAGATCCTCGACCGGTGGGATTAGAACCCACGACCCTCAGCTTGGTCTTGCTGAATAGCTGCGCGTTTACCGCTACGGCTATCTGGGCCCCTAGCTTGTTACAACTTGGGCCCAAGCTTGTTACAACTTGCGAAACATTGCCGATCATGAACCGGTATATATCGAATATTTTACTTCACTTGATTTGATCGTGCTTCAAATTCAAAAGAGAACGAAATCTGCAATGCCTGATGCAAGTATTACTGCATGTTTTTCTATTTCATGATTTTCTCCTAAAAATTCATCAGGTATTTCAGGTATTCCGGCATTTTTTTCAGGAGTTCATTTAGTGATTGTTCACGGGCTTCCTCAGGAGTTCTTCTTAGAATTTCGTTCAGAATACATAAAAATTAACAAAACAATATTACAAAAAATAAAAACATAATCTTATAATGCCAGAAATAATACCAGAGAGGCCATAAGAAAGTCCTCCAAGATTTTTCCGGAAATTACTCGTGAAACTCCCCCAGGAATTTATTCAGTGATTCTTTCATCGATTTCACTAGGATTTATTTCAAGATTTTTGGTTAGTATGGCGATGGACCTGGTATAAAACGGGATCGGCAGAAGGTCATGGGTTCAACCAAAGGCCTGTCTCTTTCCTCATACATGGCAGTTGTATATTTCACTTGCTTCTGTCTTTCACTCTTAATATATTACAGTTGATCTAATACATTTCACAGCATTTGCTAGAACCCGAGACGGACAAAAAAAAACCGTCGCCCTACGCATCATTATAGCACGTCTTTCCTTACGCCTGATACATAGGCAGTCTGCTTACCAACCAGCAAGCCTTTCTGCCTTAAAAATTATACCAGATGTTGGCTCCGAGAAGAACTTGAGGGCTGTGTAGTTGTGAAGATTAGACAAAAAAAAGTTAGGGCCATCTTCAAGAAGAATTTCAACAGGAATTTCTCTAAGGATTCTGATGTTCCGAAGTGACTTCAGTAGTGTCGTCAGGAATTCCTCCAGAGATTTTCCGACAAAATCTTCAAAGAATTTATCCAGAAATTCTTCCAGAGATGCCTCCAACAAATTGTTAAATAAATGAAGAAAATCCTAACATAATATATGTAAAAAAATCTGATAAACTCCTACAAGAAACTCCTTGAAGCTTGAGGAAGCCTTGGAGGATTGTGTAGACTCATTTCTGAGATAACTAGTAAAAAACAGGGTGCAGCTTATTTTTCGAAAGTTCTCAAAACCAAAAATTTCGTGTGCTCTTCTGAATTCAAGTCCCATAAAAGGAGAAAGCTCAAAGTTCGAGCCGAAAGTGTTGTAAGGTTGTAACGTTTAAAAAAATAGAAAATTTACACCGTCTTCAGCCAAAGGCTGCACATACAAAGCAGTCACGAACACTAGGCAATGGACAACACAAAGCACCCAGTAGCCCAATGATGAATTTTCCGTTTGACGAAAAGTTTTCACCGACTGGAGCGGGAATCGAACCCACGCTTCGTGGCATTCACAATACGCCTAAATGGCTGACGCCACAAATCGCACGACCACGAAGCCCACAAAACATGCTCTTAGGCATGAATAGCCTTGAATCAGGCAATTAAAATGTGCAATGGTTTTTCTCAATTTCTAAACCGTTAAAAAAGGTCATAGCAAGCTTTTTTTAATTAAATTTTAAACAAAAATATGTTCGCATTTGATAAAAAACATGCTCTATTTGATTAGAAGGATCAATGATGCTTTATAAATTTCAGTTAAATACTCCAAATGTAATTTTCGGCGAAAAGTTATAAAACAGCCAACTGTTTTTATTTTTATAAAAGATCTTGTTTTTGGGCAGTTTTTGATGAAAAACTTCAAAACATACGTGTTTGGAATAATTATTTCAAGCTTAATAGAATATGTTAGATAGCATTTATTGAGTTTTCATGAAGTTATGGAACAAATAATACTTTTTATCAAAATGAGGGAAAATTTAGCGAAAACTACGTTTAACTAAGACTAGTTTTGGTATTGGACAAATTTTATGCTCTACAAAGATTTCATAAATCGCCTACGTCAACTCTAAATCTTAATATGTTTGCCTCAAACTTTGAGGTTTTTTATGTGATTTGAATTCAGAAAGCTACAGAAATGTTTGGTTTTGAGAACATTCGAGAAGTAAGACGCGAAAATTAGTGTCTATTCTTTTGCAGAAATTAACATGCCTGATATTTCAAGGTTTTTTTTTCAAAAAACTTCGCTTCCGATATCGTTCATAAATAACGATTCCAAACATGTTCCAAAAAACATTTTGAAAATATTGTATTTTTTTTCAAATAGTTCAAGAACTGATTATTAAATTGAAATATAACACTGTACATCTATTAAAATTTTGTGCTAATGGTATAAACGACATAAAACAATGATATTTTTTTTATTTATCAAACAGGAATGCTTAAAACTTACCTGTCAGCATCAGAAATCTCAGAATCTGATCTGAAGAAAATGTAATTTTCAGGAATTCCATTTCATACAATATTGGTGTTCAAACTTGTTCCTTTTATACACTAATATTTGTTCTGGAGGATAATGTGAAATAAAATCTTTTACTATCGCAGACCTTAATTTGAAGTCAAAATTCATTAGTAATTTAAGGTGAATTAACTGTAATTTAAAAAGCAATAGTGTGGAAAGATATTGTCAATTTTATGTTAAATTTGCCAACTTTAACTGGAGTTCTATTGAAAATTTCTGTACATCAACGTACTTATGCATATCATATTTTTTACTCGATTCAAAGCAGGAAATGGCACAAACCTCCCAATTGGATGCGAACATGCCTTTTTTAAAATGTTTCTCTGAAGGCGGTTTGGTATTTTCTCAGATTTTATGTAGGGGAAAAAGTACAGTTCGTATTCGTTCGATTTTTCCCCTTTTCCTACAAATTTTGTCATTGTTGTAGAACAGACAAAACCAAAAGTGTGTTAAAAAAGCCAATACTCAAGCAAAAAAAAAAAACAATTAAAAAAATCTTTAACAATGAACACTAGGTACTTAATAGGGTAACGACTGTTTATTTCATTGCTAAACGCTAACAGTTGGCGCCAGCTACAAAAAGTGCAGACAACAACCTTTCGAACATTCAGTTTCTCTCACTGACCGCCGAGCGGCGACACGGATGTTTGTATTCCACTCACTGGTCGCGCTACGCTGGGTTCTCAAATTTCTCGAAATTCCAACACAAACGCATGGAAGAATGGTAGTCGAGAACTGTCAAAACGTATGGAAAATGATGAAAAACGTAAATTACTTGCAATCGGGAAACTGAAACGAAAAAGTAGTGATTAGAAATCAAGCGTAATGTGAATACATAACTTTTTGAGTTTAGTTCATCTTCCGTGCTTCAGGAATTCGTTTTTACTACTACTGAAAAAAAGGCCGTCTATTGTCTTTTCAGTTTTGAATATCCCCCTATTGTACCACTGTTTTAGGAGATTGTAATGCAATAACCTGCAAAAACAGCCCAACTATTCAAAAAAATAAAAATAAAAAAGGTTGAATCGATTGTTAAATTAACACGAATAACCTAAGCAATTCTGAAATTCGAAGATAATTGAGCTTTTTCTGAATGAAAAACCGCGGATAATTGATTACTACTAGTATACATTTTATTTTATATATATATATTAGACAGTTTCACAAAAATAAAAATTTCTGGGATTCAACCAGTCACCCTCAATTCCTAGTTGCAATACTAAAACAAACTACCAGACAAATTTTCATCCAATTTGGAGAAGATTAGGAGGTGCCTCAAGTCGAATTTGTGTTTTTTAGCTATTTTTTACATTCAAAAAATTCTAACAAGAATTTGGAAAAATGAAAATCAGAATAAATACCACTAGTTGAACGTATTATTAGCACTTTACAACTTTTGAGAACACTGTATGCCGATTAAAGATAGTTTTGACCTAATAAAATTGATTTCTGTTCATTCAAGTACCTGTAAAACATACATTTCTCTACAGGTTTTGTTCTACGAGATTCTAAAACTCATGCCTAATCATAAAAGTTCAATCGTAGTATCATTCCTTTGTCATTTTTGAACATTATTGTAGTACATCATTTTTGTATCCGAATTACAGATAAATTGTAAAAAATCGTCGGAAATACGACATTCCTCATTCCACTGCATTTAGAGCTGCTGCCAAATGGCGCAATGGCTGACATGTTTAAAAATTGAACATAGTAGCTTTGCTTTTTCAATGATGGATGATGATTGAAGAAAACATCTAGCAAATGTCATCAACGCTATTGTGTTTCAAACAACATTCGCATTTGATGCCAAGCATTTACATATGTGATATAGCCCCGAGGTCAAGCTTCTCGACTACTGATCTTGAGGTTCAGAGTTTGATTACGGGAGTTCATTTAGAGTGTTTTTTTTCCAATAGACCAAATGACTTGAGGCCAGCAAATTTCATCACGATTGTTCGATTCAAAAGTGTATCTTGTGGCTGAGTTTTAATCAATAGAACTCACAAAAATCTCCCACTCCTAAGTGAATGAAGAGAAATGCTCAAGTAGTGATTTGCGCCTTTAGTCCTTTTTCAATGCTGCGTATAATGAACATTCGTTTCACTCGAAAAAAAGAATCAAACTCTGATCCTCAAGATCGGTAATCGAGAAGCTTGACTTCGGGGCTATAACACATATGTAATTGCTTGGCATCAAATGAGAATGTTGTTTGAAACACGACTGCGTTGATGACATTTGCTAGATGTTTTCTTCAATCATCATCCATCATTGAAAAAGCAAAGCTACTATTTTCAATTTTTAAACATGTCAGCAATTGCGCCATTTGGCAGCAGCTCTAAATGCAGGGGAATGAGGAATGTCGTATTTTCGACAATTTTTTACAATTTATCTGTAATTCGGAGACAAAAATGATGTACTACAATAATGTTCAAAAATGACAAAGGAATGATACTACGAGTGAACTTTTATGATTAGGCATGAGGTTAAGAATCTCGTAGAACAAAAACTGTAGAGAAATGTATGTTTTACAGTGTTCTCAAAAGTTGTAAAGTACTAATAATACGTTCAACCAGTGGTATTTATTCTGATTTTCGTTTTTCCAAATTCTCAGTAGAATTTTTTGAATGTAAAAATAGCCAAAAACACAATTTCGACTTGAGGCACCTCCTAATCTTCTCCAAATTGGATGAAAATTTGTCTGGTAGTTTGTTTTAGTATTGCAACTAGGACTTGGGGGTGACTGGTTGAATCCCAGAAATTTTTATTTTTGTGAAACTGTCTAATATATATATATATATTTTTTTTTAATTTTTCTGAATAAACATGATTGTTTCGAAATTTATAATTAAATATTGTTTGAATTCCAGATTATTCCTCCAAAGTCCAAATTTGTTTTTCTGAACGAAAAGTCGTACATGTCGAGCTTTTAATTACTTACTGATAAAATTTGATCGTCACTGAACTGGAAATATGAACTAGAAATTTTGGTCTGATCGATAAAAATTTCATGCTCAAAAATGGTTAGCTCTGGAGAGTTTCACTGCTAGTATCCCTGATCATGGAACAATTGTAGTCTGAATTGCTTTAAAATAATTTCCCTGAACATTATCCTTGTTATTTCCAAGATTTCCAGATATTTCCTTCAGGAAGTAGGCACCCCAATAAATCGAATGAGACTTCTGAAGCAATTCTTTGAAAAATATCAGGCGAATCCACACACGATTGAATGATCGAAGGAATTACATAATAAATTGCCGTGGTATTTGCTGGTGTGAAACCGTTAATACACAATAAAGAATCTGTGGAGATCTTACTTGAGAAAGTAAGTAGAAAAAACTGAAGGAGTAATCCCTAAATGAAATACCGCTGAAATTCATGGAGAAATTGCTGAAGGAACTTCAAGTCGAATTGATTGATAAATTCCTGTAACAGTTCTTGATGGATTTCCACGAATAATCCCTGGAGTAGATTTTAGAGCAATTATTGGAAGAAACAGGATGAGTTCTTGAAGGAATGGATGTAAAAACGGTTGGGACAATAACAGGAAAAATTGGCATTGGAACTCCTGGAGCAATTCTAGCAGGTGTTTGTAGGTGTTTTTCTAAAAACACTAGAGTTTTTGTGATTTTCTTGGAAGCACTCCGGTAAGAATCTTTGGAAGAACTTTTAACAGTGGCAACCGAAGAACTCGGTGGTAGAATTGTGAAAAAAAAATCTGAAAAATATCTGAAGGAAATCCCGAAATAGCTTCTGGGAAAAATCCGAGCAATCATCATAGGGAGAGTTTGTGTATCCGCTATTTGTATCATTAGCAGTTTTTGAAGCCTCTAGAATTTTCAGAGTTCACCTTATTTTGATTTAGAAAAGAGGCTTTAAAGACCTCTTACAAAAAATAAGGACTTTTTACAGACTGGCATTAGTATAGTGACAAAGCCTCTAAGCAGAGCCCCGCTACCACCCCTGGAATCCTCGGTCATGGTCATCTGACAGGATATTTCGCGATCCCGTGGATTCGAAAAGCATATCAACGTGGAAAGGGTGTAGTAATGCGGAAATAGTTTCGTCATAATCATAGACGAGCGAGCGATTGAAATCCATCCCTGGATCAACGGTGGGTGGAGTAAAGTCAAAGAGTATTGCCAAGCCAGCGGCGGATGCAGTAGCAATTCAATTTCGCAAAGATATGTGCTACTTCATTCCACCTCGCCTCACCCACCGATTACATCTTGCGCTCATGGCATCCAATTTCGATTTCATTTTCCTATTTATGTCCTATTTCACCGTAGTTGCATAGTTTTTTTTCCCCAAGCCCAACACAATTTTCTAAGTCTTCATTCGTTCTTACAGCGGAACGAGAGCAGTCCTACTTCGTCTATCTGCCATTGAGTGTCATGCTTAGTATCAACATTTTCCTTTTCGTGTGGACCAGCTATCATCTGCATGCCAGCGGCGATGACATTAGCCCGGATCGAAAGAAAGCACTCCGATACAAGTAAGTGCCAGCCTGGCCCAGCCCTGATTCCATTCTAAATTGAACACTGCTTCTTCGGCCAGATAAGTGTCAAAACGACGTGGAGTTCCCTTTTACATTTCATTCTTTTTCGCAATTCCAGATGCATGCTCTACTTGAAGCTATTCCTGCTGGCTGGGCTTATTTGGATTTTCGAAATCATCTCTTTCCACGTGGAAGACGGACGCCTCCATCGGTCCTGGTTCTGGTGAGTGTGTGTTTGGATGTTACACTAGGCGACTAAATTGGATATTATCTAAATTGGATATAATAGATTTTGGCCCGCTGATTTAGGTTCTATTCGCAGATATTCCGAATCACGCATAGTTTTTGAGAAATACGAGATTTTTATTCATATTTTCATGGATATTCAATTCTTTGTTCTACAACAAGTGTTTGCATTTGCTTATCGAAATCCATTCTTAGAACAAGTTTAATTCACTTTATATTTTTTTCCGCGAAAAAAGAGTAATTTTATATTATGCAGTTTTTGTCATATAATTTTATTACAAATCTTTCTAAAGCAAATCGGAAATCGAGTGATAATGGAAACTATACAATTACCATGACATTGACAATTGAGAAGCTATACTAAAAAGAAGCAAGACATAGTGAGGCTATATAAAAATGAGCAGTAATAAAATCAAGAAACTACTGTACTGCTTTTGATGTTGTTTTGGGAAAAATAATTCAAAAATATATATTAGAATTTATGTTATGCTGAATCATACAAGTTATGTATGTATTTTGATAATCATATATTACCAATTATTGTGGAATGTTGTATTTTCAGGAAAATATGAAAACTTGTTTCTTAAAAACTGTACGTGTTACGAAAATTCTGATAACAGATTTGAAGTCAGTGGGACAAAATCGATTTGTGGGTACACAATAAATGCTCAAAGAGCGAGAACCAGTGTTCTTCAATGCTATCTCTGTTGAGTGGGTGCTCTTTAAAAGCACTTTAATGTTCCAGGCGATTACGCTCTCTGAAGAGCCTAATCTTTGTTTCCGTTCTAATTTCCCCGATATCACTCGAATGCCCGTCGTTCGGTTTGGCTTTTAGGTTTTTGATAGATTCCATCAACTGCCTGCACGGGGTGCTGATATTCTTCGTGCTGATCGTGTGGCGGCAACGCATCAAGCGGGAACTATCCGGACGTAAAGTGCTCTGCTTCCGATGTCCGGCCAGTTGGGCACAGCTCAAAGATGACGAACAGGAACAACTGGCGGAAGAAGGTAACTGACCGATGATAATTGAAAATAATGACATTCTAGTATCTAATTCCATTCTCTTCCAATCGTAGGTCGGGACTATGGAAAGTATGACTTGATCATCAAGTGAAGGGAACAATAATACCAGAGGTGGAACCGGATTGAGGTTTCCCCGAAGGCAACGAGTGGCAGCATAACCGTCTAGCAACTAAGCGTAACAACAGAAGATTAACAACAAGCTTAACATGCGAACAGTGACTTACGAGAAGGTACTTCATCAATTTAAGGATTAGTTAGATGTTTAATCAGTACGTAGCAGATACTGTAAGAAAATAGCTGTTAAAAGTTTGTAGGATAGCGATCATTAGCTTCCAAGCTTTACTGTCATATTGTTGATAATCAGCAGAATCGCATTAGGTTAAGTTGAAGTCTAAGAGAATGTTTAATAAACACAGTGAAATCAAATGTTGAACTAACACAAATGCATGGATTTTAATAAACGTAACTGAATTAATTATAATTTTAAACACTTCTTTTATGAGATGACAAATGTTAGGGTATCCCAATTTATTCTTATTATTCCATATGCCGTTATCACTGGGGCAGAGCCTGTTTCTCAGCATAGTGTTCCAAGAGCACTTCAACAGTTATAAAGTGCGAGCTTCCTTCGCCAGAGTTGCAATTTTCGCATTCTTACATCGTGTGGCAGGTACGGAGTCTATGTCCAGTAGGGTGCGGTTTATTTTTCAAAAGTTCTCAAAACTAAAAATTCGTGTGCTCTACTGAATTCAAATCACATTAAAAGAGAAGCCTCTAAATCTGAGCCAAAAATATTAACGTTTAGAGGTGGCGCAAGCGTCTTGAAGGTGAATTTTCAGGTTATAGAAAATGACCTTCAGTGAAGTAAACATAACTTTGTTATTTTTCAGGCGATTTTAAAACTTTTAGCATCCATACCTGCAAAATTAAATTTATGAGAACTTTGTAGAACATAACATCAAATTTGTCTAAAATCAGAAAAGGTTTTAGTCAAAACTAATTTATTCCAAATTTTTCCTCATTCTACTAAAAATTTCAACTTTATTTGGCCATAATGTCATGATTGCTAAACCTATTCCAAATCGTTTTACATGCTTTTGTAGCTATTTCAATTGTTTTCAAACCTTTCATACATCACATTTCACTAAAAAAATGTCTTGACCAAGTTATTAAGCACAAACTGCATAAAAACACGATTTTTAACGCAAAATGCCAGTTTTTTAAATTTTTGCTACTTGAATATTATCTCTTAAGCTTAAAGCTGGTTTTTCTCATTTGTTAAACCTTTGAGAAAGACTTGGCAACATTTTTTTGTTAATAATTTTAAAACAAAATTATGTTTGCATATTTTTAAAAATATATTCACTTTTCAACTATTAATTAGGGCAGGATGCTTTATAAATTTAAGCTTTAAAAAATGCAATTTCCGGCGAAAAAACTTAAATAATCTGAAGAAATTTGATTTCCTCATTAAAAAATCATGTTTTTGGATAGTTTTTGTCGAATAGATTGGTCAAAACAATTTTTAAGAAAAATGTAATGTAAAGAAGGTTTGAAAACAACTAAATTTGCTTCAAAAACATGCAAAAAGATTTGGAATCGATCGAGTATTTAGGAAGTTATGGTCAAACAAAATTAAAATTTTTAGTAGAATGAGGAAAAGTTTGGTTAAAAGTATTTCAAACTAAGACTAGTTTTGATTGTAGACAAATTTGATGTTCAATAATGTTTTCATAAATTTAATTTCAAAGATTTATTATTTATTTAGTTGGTGTTACATCAATTAATTTGATAAAACCTCGTTAACGATGTTACGCCAATTTACTCGGTCCATGGCTGTGCCTCTCCAACCTCGATTTTGGCCCACGTTCTCCAGATCTTGTTGCACCTGATCAAGCCACCTCGCTCGCTGTGCTCCTCGCCTTCTTGTGCCAACCGGATTCGACGCGGTAGTCTTGCAACATGCCCTGCCCAGCGCACCCTTCCGGCTTTCGCAACCTTCTGGATACTGGGTTCGCCGTAGAGCCTAGCGAGCTCGTGGTTCATTCTCCGCCGCCACACACCGTTCTCCTGCACTCCGCCAAAGATCGTCCTAAACACTCTTCGTTTGAACACTCCAAGTGTTTCCAGGTCCTCTTCCAGCATGGTCCATGCTTCATGTCCATAGAGGACCACCGGTCTTATAAGCGTTTTGTACATAGTACATTTGGTGCGGGGTGAATCTTTCTCGACCGCAGCTTCTTCTGGAGCCCATAGTAGGCGCGACTTCCACTGATGATGCGTCTCCGTATTTCACGACTAACGTTGTTATCAGCCGTTAACAAGGATCCGAGGTAGACGAACTCATCAACCACCTCAAAAGTATCCCCGTCTATCGTAACACTGCTTCCCAGGCGGACTCTGTCGCGCTCGGTTCCGTCTATCAGCATGTACTTTGTTTTTGATGCATTCACCACTTTTGTCGCTTCACGTTTCAGGCGGGTGTACAGATCTGCCACCGTTCCAAATGTTCTGCCGACAATATCTATATTTTTTTTCTTCATAAAAATGAAAGCAAATAAGTTTAAGGTAAGTATGATACAAAGCTTAACATGTGTAGCATGTATCTCAACTTACTTATTCAATTTCTGGCCGATTAGATAACTAATGATACATTTGAAGCTCTTATAAATAAAGCATTGTTGTCAAGAATATTCGGATTTACTTATTCATGATTCATTTACTAAACAAAAAATGAGTCCAATATGTTCAAGCGCTTAACCCTCTAATACCCAACCCCGCCTTTAGACGGGGTACACTTTGGAATTTTGTTTATTTTTTCGTAGCTCGGAAATCAAAATGATTTTATTTTTGGCTTAAACCTTGACTCATAACACGCATATAAGAAAAGTTTTTTATGACTGTTGAAACTTTTTTGTATTTTTGAAAATTGTTTGAAAAATTGTATTCTTATATAACCTACAAATACCCGGGGTACATTTAACGTGTAATATAAAAAATCGTACCTTTTATATGTTTCTATGATCAACCTATCACAAAAGAAGAGCTTGGTAGTATTAAAAAAATTTCAAACCTGTTTTTCCGTTAATTGCACGGAAAATAAAAATATTTCCAGAAAAATATGAAAAATTTAATATTGTTAAAAGTACCATAAAAAGTTGAATTTTTATTATTGCCAAAAATCAGTAACTAAAAGAGGCTTCAAGAAAAAATGAAAAAGTTTAGGGATGTTCAAAAATAAAAATTATAAAAATCAAAAACCAAAATTCATAGATTTGCGAATAAAAATAAATCATTGCCCAAAACGTGTTTAGAACGATTTTAGATAACTAAAAATGATATTTAGATCGAAAATAAAAATTTGGGTATTAGAGGGTTAAACTTGCTGCAAGAAGTTTTGAAAATAATTCGAAATTCTATTCAAAACTTTTAGTTTGATAAGTTAGAGAAAAATTCAAGCCCTGACAGAAAGAGAAAAAAAAACATAACATAGGTAGTTCGAAACATTGCCTTCAGGCTTCAAATTTATCCCTATCTTTTACCATTATTTATTTATTTATTCTTCGTCTTCAGTTAACACTGTACAGACTGCTTCTTAAAACTAGTTAACAATAGCAACATTGAATCACAAAATATTTTCACGCTTTTCTACTCAATCCATTGGGTACACTCATTCAAACATCAAATCAACACAGAATAAAACTTCCCTAACACACACATTTGATCCTGCATAATACACCACTACAACTTATTTCATTTACAATACTCAAAAAATAGCACATTGCATAGTGAATATAAAAAACATCAAACATCAATCGGTAATCGAACAACTAAATTAAGCTACTGCATTAAAACAATTCTTTATTTTTATGTTGGTTTCCAAGTAATCCTAGATCGTTTATGAAATTTCCGATACATTATACCCGTAGGCCACGTGCTAGCCTGTAGTGCTTAAATCTTATATTTATCGTGTATCATAACTTTGAATGAAGCATAGTCTCGAATGTCTGTATTCCATTTCGGGACAAGTTTCACGACATTAATCTCATTACATTCATCTACTCCTAACGATTGCGATACCATACAGCTCAACTCTTCCTCTGTCACTTGCACGTCGATGTTAGTTAAAAATAAAGAAAACATTCCCTCATTTTCACACATCCTAGAATTTGTACTTGACATATGCGTACGAGATGACTCTGTTGTGCAGTTGGTAGCATCGATTTTTGAACCCATTTGGAGCTGCGAACAACGAATCGGAGTAGAATGGCTTGGTTGCGGTTCTGACATATGCTGAAGCGGTTTTTCGGAACTACTATCGAGTGCTGGAATCAATTGCATCAGTTCGGCGACATTCGTTGTGATAGCATTTAATCCTGCAGTGATTGATCGAAGGATAGTTTCATCTTGCTGTTCGGGCCCGATTTGCTGATCACGTTGAGAACGGTGAAAGGCAGAGAGGCATTCATCACACAGCCAAATAACGTTCTTCTGCAGGCAACAAACACTCGTCTCCGAAAGGCCAACACACGCAGCGTGAAATGTTCCATAACACCTTCCTTCACACACAACGAATAGATCCGTTTTGCAGTTTACTGGTAGCACACATTTTCTGCAAGACATGATATAGAGCGGGCAAATAAACAATGGTGGAGTTGGACGAACAAAACGAAGCACTGTGACTGCGATGAATATATCAATATCTCGTTGTTGATATAGTTGCAGATTATTTTTTTGGAATGGCAATTAACTTTGCTGCAGTTCTATAAAACTATCAATCCTAAATCACGAATTTCCACTGCGTTTTTGCGAACTTCATCAGCAATAGTCTAAAAAGCTTCGTAGAATACGTCAACAGACAACAACACGCAACACTATCACGTCTATCTTCTGATACTATCACTATGGGTTGTTACAGGGATACTATTCCTTCTTGAAAAACGATGGATAGAAGATAGACTATATTATCTCTATCAATTGATAGACGGATGGAGATACTATCAGCAATTTTTCATTACTGATGGATCAAGCATATGTTTATCGTCTATCTTTGGGGAAAAATATACTTTCAGCAAAATTCTATAGCTATTTCTATCTATCCTATCATTGATATAAAAACCGAAACCAAAATCTTGCGCATATTGTGAAAAGCTAATAGAAATAACTCAATGAGAACATACAACTTTGGTATTTTCGGAACAGGCACGATGAGAGGATGACGAAAATCGATGTCCGACGCCATTTTTTAATCCAAGATGGCGGCCTTCGGTTTGGTAAAATCATTTAAAACCCATGCAAGATAGGTATTTTCGGAACGGGCATGATGAGGGGATGACGAAAATCGAAGTCCAAATCCAAGATGGCGGCCTCCGGTAAAGGAAAATCGTTGAAAACCGGAAAACGGAACGGGCACGATGAGGGAATGATGAAAATCGATGTCCAACGTCCAAGTAAAATCATTGAAAACCCATGCAATATGGATATTTTCGGAACGAAGCGACGAGGGGATAACGAAAATCAATGTCCGACGCCATTTTGAAATGGCATCGAATTTCTACATCCCCTCAGCCCGTTCCGAAAATATAAATATGGATATTTGCTGAACGGGAACGATGACGGAAATCAATGTCCAATGCCATTTTGAAATCCAAGATGGCGGCCTCCGGTTTGGTAAAATTATTTAAAACCCATGCAGCATGGGTATTTTCGGAACGGTCGCGACGAGGGGATGACGAAAATCGATGTCCGATGCCATTTTGAAATGGCATATTGCATAGGTTATCAACGATTTTCATTAACCGGAGGCCGCCATCTTGGATTTAAAAATGGCGTCGGACATCTTTTTTCATTCCCTCATCGTGCCCGTTCTATAAATACCCATATTGCATGGTGTTTCAATGATTTTACTAATCCGAAGGCCGCCATCTTGGATTTCTCGTCATCCCCTCGTCGATAGGGATAGGGATAGGGATACTATCACTCTATCCTCTATCTCTGGTAGAAACCATTATCTCACTGATACTATCAAGAAGTGATTGTATAATCTGGCTGAACTGATAGTATCAGTTGTCTATCAGATAGATGATAGTATCTTCGTCTTTCTGATAATTTTGATGCCTGATTGCCAACCAACGGAAAAGCGAAACATTTCTAGGAAGTATAGCGTAGCAAAGTAGACAATTTCTACAAGAAGTTAGGCCTAATGTATAAAAATTATTTGTCCGAGATTACAAATGCTTAATGCTCTACCAAGGGTCAAAAAAAAGTTAGAAGTGCAACTTAGAACATGCACATCTCTGTGGTTTTCGAAGCGATTTTCAAAAATTTCTCAGCCGTGGAACCGGGCTCTACTAGAGATTGATGTTTATTTTTGGGTGTTTGAAATAGATGCGTCTACCCAAAGTTATTGAGCAAAAGGCACTTCCTAGTTTCTTGAAGAACTTTTTTTTTTTAAATTCGACATTAAATTTTTCGACATGAAATTGATTGTGTAAGTAAAGTGAACATGTTTGGGTTAAAAAATGAATTTCCGATAACACTCAAAATTTATTTTACCCAGAAAACCACACAAGAAACGTAATTGTTGAGCTTTTTGTCTGTAAATCAAAACTGAAGGGTATGATATGTGGTTTTTTCGGCATGAATCTACTTGTACTTGTACTACTACTTGTAATCAAGTAAACATATCTGAGCCGCAATTGAATTTATTTATTACACTCAAAATTTCTATTATTTAAAATATTCCGAAAAACCCTAATTTTGGACCCGTTTGCCAATAAATAAAAATTCTAAGCGAAGACATATAGTTTTTTAGACACAAAATTAATTGTTACAGTCAAGTGAACATGTTTGAGTGAAAAAAATGATTTCCGATTACACTCAAAATTTATTTCATACAGAAACTCACATAGAAAACGTGTTTCCAGAGCTTTTTTGTTTGTATATCAACATTAAAGGCTATGACTTAATAGCAATTTCAAACCTAAACAAACATGTCGAAGAAATCGTTCTTCTAAATGATCAGGATTTTTAGATACAATGATTTTCATGGACCGGAAGTCGACATCTTGTTATGTAGGCCGCCATCTTGGATTCCAAGATGTGCAATTGACAGCAATTTCCAACCTGGACAAACATGCTTCTAAATGATCAGGATCTTGAAATACAATGATTTTCATGATCCGGAAGTCGCCATCTTGTTCTCCAGGCCGGCATCTTGGATTGCAAAATGTTGAATTGAGAGCAAATTTCAATCTGGACAAACTTGTAGAAAAAATCATGTTCGATCTTGAGATACAATGATTTTAATGGACCGGAAGTTGCCATCTTGTTTTCCAGGCCGCCATCTTGGATTCCAAAATGTTTGATTGCCAGTAATTTTCAACCTAGACAAACTTGTAGAAAAAATCATGCTACTAAATGAAGAGGATCTTGAGATACAAGCATATAGCTGTAGAGTTTGTGCATAGTTTCATTATCGCCGCCTAGCGGTTGAATTCCTGAAAAAATAGGCTTACTAAGGGGTAGTCCTTGAACTAGGCAAAAACTTTGCAGACGACACCGTTCTTCTATCAAGTGAAAATTACAAGAATATTTAACATTGAATTGAAACTAGTTTCAAGAGCTACTTCTCGAGGAGGGAAGAATAGCTCGCAATAACTTATGCATACCGGTGCATATTTTGGTATCATACCATAACTAGGTATTGTTCAGTTGTCAATACCTCATTTTGGTATCATAAAGGTATTTGAAACAAAAATGTTTAAAACGATTAAAAATACTTCTTTTTGATATTCGATAGCTATTGAGAACTGCTGGAGGTATTGAACTACTATTGAAAAAATTCACTTTTATATCAAAATCCATCATGTATTTACTATTTAGGTATCACCATACCTGATCTAATTATCAGCTTGGTATTTGTAGAATATGCAGAAGGTATTATTTGAGGTTTTTTACCTCTTATCCAGGGCTCATTCATATCTCATTCAGGTTGTAAGTATTGGAAATTATCTGGTATGGAATACCTCAATTTGGAATTCAGTGGTTATTTTCTTCTGCTCGGGTTGGCACCTCCATTCATCGGGTGGTGATGCGCAAGACGGCATTGCTACTCACTTTCCTTCATAAAATGCACCGTGATGCCAGATTGAAAAGTGGCAAATCATGCATGAAATCATGCGTATACAATTTTCAGTGTTTCCAAATTTTATAACTCGTTTATTTAAAGAGCACAGGAAAGTTGTGTTCCAACAAAATGCTCACTGATTCATGCTCTATTATCAGCTAGGGAGAGAATTTTAGTACGTCATTTTCTATTTAATTTTGAAAGGATCCGTTTCCCCATACTAAATAAAACATATTTCCATACAAGACTTCAAGACACATGCCAAGAAGCTAAACGAATTTTTAGAGTTTTGAAATTTTGCAGGTTTTTGTTTGGGCCCATTTGCTACCATTTGTGACTATGCGGTTTTTCGATATCGAAAATTTGCCAAAATCGAGACGGCCTAGTGACCCAGTGACCCACCGTACAAGTATACCGTCGAAAAATTATTAAAATACTAAAAGTACTCGCTAAGCGGTGATAGTTTCAGTTTATCTTCTTTGACTTAAGCCTATACTACTTCAGATCTAAGCTTTTTCGATGCTACAAATTAAATTATCGAATTTTACTGATTTTTATATATTTTTGCTAAGTTATATGTTTTAATATTCTAAGAAACTAAGACGTACATTTAGTTATTTAACCAATTCAAATACGATTTTTGCTCTATGATTTGGGAAATCCGCGATGAGTAGTGTGTGATCCTTTGACCGTGACGCTTGCTCCTGCGGGGGCGGGTGATGCGGTCAGAATCGATCATGTTACGTACGTAGTGCAGTGATAAAGTGTGTAGTATTTTGCGGTAAGCGCTGTGCGACGACGGAAGAAACAGCATTACATCCTGGTAAAATCATTCTTTATTATTATTTACTTACCTATTTCCATATGAAACTAAATACGTGCCAGGGTCGAAAATTTAATTTTCGTTTCGGGAAGTGTAAAAATATTTCAGATATCCATTTGATATCTGGGTGTTTTTATGCGGGGCTTACTGCATATGAAAATGACCTCAGAATGTGTGTGTATTTACTGCCATTCTTGAAATGGGTCGTTGGAATTTCAGTAGAGCTATCACCTTTCATCTCCTGGGCTAAAATTGTCTGCATATCCCTTTCGGGACGAACCAGCACAATTGTGCTGTTCGGCACCCATCACTTTGAGTGATTCTTTTAGTCAATAAATTATTGTTTTACTAAACTTTTTTGATTTCGATTATTGAATTATCATTGCTACTTGTAATTAAGCACAACAGAATTTGTTTACATCGTGTTTAGAAAACACCAGCTCAGGGTAAACAAAATGTAAACAAACACCGTAAGAATTGAAAAAGTTTTATCTGTCGCAACTTTTTAACTATGCGTTTTTTCTAGGTATGCACAGATACGAATCGAGAGTGAAAAAGTCATTCTTGGAAATGGTGAAGACCAAATGAGAATTGATTCACACAGCAAATATTTCTGGAGGGTCAAAGTGGGACCAGCACAATTGTGCTGGTGCCGGCACTTACCCGGTCGATGTTCGTTGTAGACTACCAATTTTCATTTTCAGTATTTTGATCGAATTAAGTGGCTGAATCTGGTTCTAATGTCCTCAATAGTGCATAATATTGCATTAAAACATGAATGAGTGATTTCATACGAGTCATAAGGATGATGTACCGTTCGAAAACTATGTAACAGAAACTCATAGCTTTGGTTTGGTGTTCATATCTGCCGGTTCAATATCTGCCATAATATTTATGAAATTTGACAACTGAAGCTGAAAACCATTACTTACTATTTGCTTCCGCACCACAGAGTCCTTTAAATGGCATACTATTGATGTATGCAGCCCATGCTGGTCTTCTTCTTCTTGGTATTACATCCTCACTGGGACAGAGCCTGCTTCTCAGCTTAGTGTTCAATAAGCACTTCCATAGTTATTACCTGAGAGCTTGCATTGCCAAAGTTGCCATTTTCACATTCGTATATTATGTGGCAAGTACGATGAAACTCTATGCCCAGGGAAGTCAAAGAAATTTCCATTACGAAAAGATCCTGGACTGACCGGGAATCGAACCCAGACACCATGGCTTTGCTTTTTAGTCGTAGACTCTAACCACTCGGCTAAGGAAGGTCCCTGCTGGTATTACTTGCAAACATGTTGTTTATGATGTATGAAATGCGTTTGAAATACTCTACTTAACTATTAAACAATGTATGAAGTTATGGAGTCTAGATTATCCGCTCATATAAAAAATATCGTTTCATTCCTTTTACGTTTAAAAATATATTGTCCAAAACTTGAATTTTGAGACTTAGATAAGCTGATATATTAAAAATAAAAATCTGAACTTTATTGCCGTGCGTATAGTGTTGCAAAGTAACTAGCAGTATCGATCAAAGAAGTTAAGGTTCAATTCCCGCTGCAGTATTTTTTTCGTCAGATACGTATTACGATTGTGCCATTTTGTGTTGCATGCTAGTCCGTTGATTCGTGTAATGCTCCCTTTAAAGGCCATAATCGTACACAATGCTTTCCAGGAAACTTTCCACGGTAGGATTGACAGCTAAAAATGTACATGCAACCGAAACGAAAGGGAAAACAAAACTTACGAGTATGGCCGAGCTTTACATTTTCCTTAGTAATCTAACGGTCACACCGATTGTGAAACTTTAAAAGCTCATGGCAAATCAAAAAGTCTACTGTTTGCAGCTGTCTTCTGTATTGTCTTATTAGAAGCATTGTCAGTGTCTTTTTTTCAAATTAGGTAGTTTCCAAATATATAAATACATTAAAAAAAAAATTGATTTTTCTATGTAATTTTTAAATTAGCTGGAATATATGTATGTAACAATTTCAAAAATCAAATTCATTCTTTAATATGGTTATTGACCTGATTTTGTTAACCCTTTTTAAATGGGTTTTTGAATTCCCTGTTATATGTAAGCTATCCGTCATAGTTCTTTCAATCCTACACACTACTAAAAACTAATACAGTACTGACCCGATTTTGTCAGCTTTTTGATTCGATTTTGTCAGCCTATCTTGAATATATCCAAAAATTGTCTTCGTCATGTAGTACCGTAATTTCGGGTGAAATTGATCACTTTTCACGGTTTTTCTTGTCTGATTTCTATAATGTTGACAATGCCAAACAACTGAATGCAGGAAAACAAGTATGAAGGTGAGCCTCATTGACTCAAGTACCGAAATTTTCTAACAAATGTTATTTTAGTGCTAAAAAATATGTCTAAAATATAAAATCGGGAGATCTCATTTCGGGGTGAAATTGATCACTTATCAATGCCATTATTGTTAGTTTTCAAAACAACTTTACATAATAAATTTAATCTCCCTGAATCCGATTATGCTTGCCAAACTCTTAACAATACAATATTTATAGAAATAATGAATGTTTAAATTTCAAGAATAACGCAGAAAACGCCTAAATGTATGCAATTTCCTAAGGAATTTCCTGATATATAACAGAAATTCAATTATTTCAACCAAATCAACGAATTGGTACGAGTTTTGGTTGTAAAATCTAGTTTGGGGATATATCTTAAGTATCCTTAAAAAATTTCAGGATTATAAAATGCCCAAATCCTTGTCTAGAACTAGAAGTTTATTGATGTTTGTCAACACTGCACCGTACAAGATTTTGAAATTTTACATTATTTTCATAGAAATAAACATTTTTGAACGCAAAAAGCTTCACAACACACAATTTGGACATACTTACGACAAATAACGTTCATTCACTGCAGGTTACATTGATATTTGTGCTTCATTAGGAAGAAATTAAATCGAATGACACAGTGATCAATTTCACCCTACTGATCAATTTCACCCGAATTCACGGTACCTGTTTACATTAGTACTGATGATGATGTTCGATGTCATGCACGCATGGGCGTAGCCAGAGGGGGCAATGGCAATCCTCCTTCCCTCTGTACAAAAAAAAAACAATTTTTCTATGAGAATCTTGTGCTTGAATTCTTCAAAGATTGTCTCCAGCATTCGTATTTATACAGTAGTTACGTCATGGTAGATTATAAAACTTAAAAAGTCTACCAAACATCAGACTTTTTGAAAACATCTTGCCAGAAATTGATCGAAGGTTTTATCAACAGTCCGCAATGGAGACATGCAAAGTCGGGCACATATGACGTCAATTTACATGAATGTTTAGGGAAGCTGCTTACGCAGACTGAATATTTTGACGTTTCCATTTGAGCTCTAGGAATAAAATGAATGATTCCAGTTATCTATATAAATAAAAATGGAATGGTGTTTGTATGTCACGAAATGGCTTACGAACGGGTCAACGGATTTGAATGATTTTTTCTCCGTTTTGTTCGTCAAGGGTTCCGACGTGTTTGTGTGTATTAAAATCCCAGGATATTCACCGGGAAAGTTGAAAAACGAGAGTGCACGGAACTGTCATTTTGTATGTTGTTTTTCAGCAGCCTACTTGATGGCAAGACGAAGTTTGCCGGGACCACTAGTTTAAAATAAATTAGTTCCATGTTACCAACCTTAACAAAAACATCGTTCAAGCATCATTTGAAGGAGGGCTATGTGATTTCAAAAGTGATAGTGTATATGTTAGGTAAAGTGAGTGAAAGAGGTTGGAGGGAGTCTCTAAAAAAATAATTTAATTTTCGAGTCTAGTACACGACTCTGACAACGGCCTTATAGTGGAGGTCGAATTATGCGTAACTGTCAAAGGATACAAACTGTAGTGGAATAAAATGATATAGTTTTCAAATAAGTTTTTTATTTATTTATAGGTATTCCACTAAACAATTCGTAGGTTTATTATTATTTTCAATTTTTATTTTTATTGCATAATTATTTTTGAGGAAAAATCAATTTAATAGGATATAAACAAACATAGCAAAACCAAGACGTTTTGATTGAGACATTTAGTTTTCAAGTTATTCACACATGTATGTTTACCCATTTTTATATGACGTAGACTAGTGCTTGAATAATCTCGATAAACGTCATCGTCACGTGATGCTTTGAATCTTAGAGAGAATATGTATTTTTTTATCTCTCGTACATTGTTTCCGTTCCATTTATAAAAATAAATCATATAAATTAGAGTATATTATTTTTTTAAATTTCAATGTACATTTAAAAACATAATTATTTCTGAATTTTTGGGTCACCCTATCTCACGAAAGAGCACCCTAATGACGAAATAAAAAAATACGGGTCCAAAATTTTTTAAAAAGGCATGACTTGAACAATTTTCTAAAAAAATAAAAAAAATATTTTTTTTTTCGAACATCGACCGCCTTGGGGACGGACCAGCACAATTGTGCTGGTCTGAATTTGACCCTAAAAAGTTCATGGAGTGATAGAATAGCCAAAATTAAGAATGTTTTGTTCTACGAGATGATGAGTTTATAAGGTAAATTTTGAAATAATCACTCAAATATGGTCCGTCCCGAAAGGGATATATAAAGATATCGAAGGGTATCAATAAATACATGCATACAATTTTCTTCCATAAAAGCACTGCCGGTCAGTGGGAGGTGGATTGTACACACACACACACACACACACATGATTTGGGAAATCCGCGATTTTTACGATGAGGATCGCAGTAGGCTTTGCCGCGAACGGTCGTGTTTTTCGTGATTCCGCCGATATTGGTTAGTGCTACGCAAGTAGAATTTTAGTTTGAGAGTGAATCACCGAAAGCCCCGTAATTAAACGTTATAATTCGTGTTTTGTTGTAACGGTTCACCGGCAATTGCAACTGGCTATTAGGTTTATCCCTGGAAAAATTTGTCACCGAAACTTTGATTTGGGTTCTACCGCCACCCAGAATGTTGAAACGTGACAAAAGGAACAAATTAGAAGCAACAAATATCACGTTCTGTAATTCGATTTGTTGGAGAAAAGTGCTTTAATGTGAAAGAAACGTCGTGCAATTAAAGACATTGAAGAAATGGTTTTTGTGTGGTGAAATGACGAACGAATGCGCGGAAAAGGCGAAAGAGGAAGAAAAATATATCCCAACTCTGGTTGAGCCGAAGGTTTCCATGGCGACGGCAATGCCACCTTAGATGGTTTTCGGTGAGATTGTTCTGATTATGATTTTTACTAAAAAAAACTAAATACGTGCCAGTTTAAAAGAAAACATCTTTTAAACAGGAAGTGTGTTTTCATTACCTTTATCCATTTGATAACGGTAATGCATGCATGCGGGGCTTATTGTTAGTGAAGGTGACTTCTGAATGGACGTGTCTCTCCAGCCATTCTGAAATGCGTCACTGGATCTGCAATAGAGCTATCACCTTCTAACTCCTGGACTAACGCTTTCTGCAAGAGCATCAAAAAGCATTGCAGAAAGATTTCTTCCATAATATCGGTGCTGGACAGTGGGTGTTAGTTGGATTACACACATACACACACACACACACACATGATTTGGGAAATCCGCGATTTTTACGATAGAGTTTCATTCACTCGAGTTTTTGCGCATAGCACACCAAATCCGCTACAAATCCGCGACAGCTGTAACAGCCCTGGGATCGACTTACATAAAACGTATGTAAATCCTTAGTGCACCCTTAAAAGTGTTCACCGAACTATTGATTTCCATTAGGCAAGATCTAAGAAACAAATAATGCCGCCAATCGTGCTAAACATTTACGAATTTGCTGGATTTAGGCAGAAGATTTTAAACTTCGTTCATCACGCTAAAAACACGGTTTGCGGTAAAACGCTGCGCAATTAAATTAAAGTGTATTTACATAGAACATCATACTAGGGAACATAGATCTCGCCTACACTATTGCACGTTTTTGGTAACACATATTAAAGTGTGGAACGACAGTAGTGCGTTAGTAATTGATGATGATAACGTAGTGCGTTAGTAATTATGCATAAAATTTAATCCCTTCACAGTTTGTGTAACAAATGACCTCAAATCTGGCTTAGAATTACGTTTCAGCCGGTCTTCATTGTGCTGACACTGTATGCCAGTCGTCTGCATCACATTGAATAACTGCCATAAAATCATCACAAAACGGCAAAATCCCGCCAGAGAATCATCGTTGAACAGCAAGCGCCTGCATTTATGCTTCCCGCAGAAAAATAACGTTCTTTATTCGTCTTTATAAAGTGTACGAGTGTCGCTGCTGGCTGCAGACGCGGCTCGTTACATGGTCTCATTAACCACCACATCACCGCACGAGATTCAGTGTGCGATGACACTATCACACTGAGTCAAAAATACTTGGAGTTTCCATTAATGATTACTTATGAACTAGATAAAATATGGTTTCATTGAACAAACCCATATCGAAATGGAGATCATAAGTTTCATAAGTAAGATCTATGAATTATTTGAAAACCTTGAGTTGAAATGATTTTACACCAATCACTAATCACTGGAGTAGTTCTCCAGTATAGAAGATGGGTACAGGTTCAGCGAATTCTGATCAATTTTTTTTTTTTGAATTTTCCTTGAATAATAGAGGTCATCCATTAATTACGTAAGGGTTTAGGGGGCAGGGGGATTTTGTGATTTCTTACACGCCATACGATTTATTTTTATATTGTCATACAAAAAATCTTATCAGGGGTGTGCTTTGAAAACTCCCAAAAATTGCACATTTTTACAATAATCGATTTTTATATTAAGGATAATTTTATGGTATTGGTAAGATAAATTCCTTGAATAATTCATGAAAGTTAATAACAAAATTCCCAACAGAAATCATAAGTTAAACTAACAGAGTTCAACAAAAATCATTCTGGCGCTAAATGATAACTATTTCTTCTGAAATTATCAAGTATTTTTGCCTCAGTGCATCATCAGAATAGCTGCGGTGGTTGCAGCACTGGATCTCTACAAGAACCTTTGCTTCAGGTGAAATTTACGCGGCCATGCGGCGCGATATGATACACTACAATACAGAGACTGTTTTGGAAGTTCACATTTTAACGAGATGTGCAACTGAGTGGTCGGAGCGGTGAGATTTTGGCACGATGAAAAGGTAGGTACTCCAGAACGATTGCGCTTGTCACTTTTAGGGCCGTTAATTAATGCCTCCCTAAAGTTGTTCCGGGCTGCGTTTTAATTAAAAAAGGCGTATTGCTGACCTTGACCTGAGAAGCTGCAAGTGGACCTTTGCAATAATGTAATGATTATTGGAACGTTTAATTGCAGATATTTAAGCTACATTTTTGCGATTTGATGAAAAAAAATCGAAATCGAATTTCATACTACAAGTTGGTGTAAAATTTAATAGTTAAATTGTTGTTGGATTACGTTTCTCTAATGGATCAAAATTACCTTTTCTAAATATTTTGAATAGTAAAGAGATCGAGCTGATACATTTTCTAACAGATAATACATAAATGTATAGCAGTTATCACTGAAACTGATCTGAAACCTGGATCCAAACTCAAACGAGATCCAAACTTTTTTGTTTATCGTAATGATCGACTGGACTGAGCATGTGGTAAAGTATCAATCATCATTCATAAAGTGGACACCTATTTTAACCGATTCAACCGATAACGATTTTATCAATAAATAAAAAAGATAGAGCATATCTTTTTTATTTATTGATAAAATCGTTATCGGTTTTCTGTGCATCGTTCAACTATTATTCTACAATGCTATGAAAATATAAAATCTTACAAAATACTTTTGGTTGAAGAATAAAATAGTATTTCCAAAAAGTCCTAAGAAAAGCTGTTCATCAAAGCATTATTTTTCGCATAACAAAAATCCTTATTTTAATGAAAAAATTGTGTGTTGGTATCCATTATTATTCTAATATTGGTAGAGCTTTAAAATAATCAAAAAATATTCCACCATTGTCTGACACTGGATCACTTTAGAGATTTATCTTTTATGGCCTAATTTGCTGATACACCATCCTTTTACTCTCCGAAAAAAGTAAAGTAGACAGCATGTTAAAATTGGTTTAGACAAGTAAACAAACTATATTTGTATAAATGATAGCTAAATCGTGAGTTTTAATCGCATTTTTAAGTATACATTTTACTCTTTATGGTCGTTTTATTGAAAAATCCCACTTTTAAAATCATTTATTCATATTTATCGATCTACAGCAAATAGTAGGCGATTATCTCCAAAAATTCTGATCATAAATCTCAGAATAATATATTATGAAAATAATACGTGGAAAATAAATTCGATTCATTACAGCAGTGTTGCCAATTTTGATGATTGTCATTGTGCTTTGAGAGGTCTTCTAAAAATAAACTTATGTTTTTCTATTGTTCTTAAATTATAACGTGGGGACTAAATAAGCAACTCTATTAAGGCATAATACTGTATTTGTACTTCGTCAGGACGTACTTTGAACCTTAAAATTATACTCATATCAGTTACTTTTCAATTTAAAATATTTTTATTAAAAAAAAAAATCAGTGAAAAAATGAATTTATGATATCTGGTAAATTGTTGCTCCAAAAATAACTTGATTTTTTTTTGCAGCAGGCTTTTCATTGATGATGCTTTCGAAGACCATGCCTTTTATAAAAAAAAAATAGATTGTCGAATTTTCCAGAAAATTTCTAATCATCGTTGATTTTGATAACTTCCAAAAATCGCCAGTTCTAAACGTTGTGCCTTATTCGTGTAAAGTTTAATTATTTTGATGCATTTTTTATTATCACACTATTATACAACATTAGTCGAACGATGTACAGAAAACCGATTGCGATTTCATTGATACGGTAGAAAATCCCTCAATAAAAAAAGCAAAAAAAAAAAGATATTGCATATACAAGGTCTCCACTTTATAAAATGAACAGTCCTTAGGCGTATGAAACAACAACTTTATTCGTGATTTGAAACGCAGCCATACCACATTTCGTTCCTCATCTCTGATTTTTGAAGTCCAGTCATCCAGTTATAGGTACCTACATATAAAGCTGCTGACTGTGTGCCATGCTTATTCGAGTGTGCTTCTCTTTAGTGTTCGTTTTGCTAGGCACTTGCTAGATTTTTGCTGAGAACGATGAAAAGCTGCGAGCTCGATTCCAGGTGAAAACATAAAGGCAATACAAACGATACGTAATACGAGCTCAGAACCAAATGGTAGCATACGTTTTTGCAGAATGATTAAAAAGCGTGTTTCGGATATGGGTCGCCCACCACCAGAGTACCGAAGCGCATACGTTTTGGAAGATTTTTTCAAAGCAAATAAACGGACGACGGACTAAAGGAGATTTAGGTGAAAAAGGACAAACGTAACGTTGTTGGGATATGGCTCGGAACGGCTCACTGCGTGCAAAAGCAGTAGGGAATATTTGCTAGAATAACACCCGACTAAAAGTGAAACCAATAATAGTTTGAACCACTCTACGGAGTTTTGATTCTCAGATTCGGAAATCACATTGAGGGCATTCAAGCCAAATGTAACAAATATGTAAAATGTATCTATCCACTTATTAACAGAATCTCAAACCTTTGTCTTAAGAACGAGCTTTTGATCTTCATTTAAAATTTCAGGCCAGACATGCTGTATGCTGTACCAATATGGACTAGCTGTTTTAGTACTAGGATAAAAGCTCTGCGGAAGATTAAAATTAAAATTTATAAAATGTTTCTGGAGCTCCCTCCCTGGTCTAATACTAATGAGTTACACAGAATATCAAATGTTGAAACATTGGAACAAATGTCGCATAAAATATTTTATAATTTTAGACAAAAATCGTTGCAATCGTCTATTGTCCCGATAAATGCGCTATATATTCAAGTTAAGTTTGGTTAGGTTAATTGAAAGCGTTTTTTTTTCTCTTATAAGCTGATGAAATCAACTCATCAGTAAAAATTCTGAACTGCTACGGCAAATTAAATCTAATATGTTGTTAACAAAATGTTAATAAAAGCCTAATTTTGTTTTACCAAATTGTGATGACAGTGTTTTTTACACAGAACACCTAGATATAATAAATGAATTTAATATTTGAAATGACAAATGATTACTTATGAAAAATTAAAAAAAAATGTTTAAAGGGAAAATAAACCGCTTAAATTTTTGCTCGGGTGGTCCGTAGATTAGTGCGGCAGCCAACTATAAATTCGAGTTGTTTTTTTACTCTGAATTCACCATTTGCAAAAGCTGGGTGGTAGAATGCAAAAAAGAGGCTGCCCTACACTTATAGTCACTAGTATTCTGACTGCAACCCAGGCAACACGTTTAAATTCCACTTTATACAGGAGCCTCTTTGTGGTGATTCGCTCGCAACTCGGGATTCAACAGGATTTGCCTGGGTGGTGATGCACTTGCAGGATGATCGTTGATGTCGTTTGTACTTTTATTTACACTCTTCAATGCACCATGCGGTGCTTTAGTCACCTCTACCGGTTTGTTTGCGTTTTTGATGTTGTTGTTCGAATGGACGGGATTCGAACCTTTGTGGCAGGTATGGGTTGGTTGCGGTCCCATAGCGAATGGGACAAATGTGAGACTTGAATGTGCTAGTAATGATTCGGAGTGGTAAACAGTAAAGGCTCGTAGGTATCTGTAAATTTTTTAACGATAGGTGTTCATGATGCGGTGTATTATTATAGTGGTGCTCGAAAAAAATGCAACTCTCAGACTATATGAAACATTTATAATTTACATAGATTCCCATATTACTCATCATTTTGAGAGGAAATAAAACAACGCTTCCAATTAACTTAACCTAACTTAACCTAAATGTACAACGCATTGATCGTGGCAATAGAAGATTGCAACGATTTTAATCTGAAATTATGTATAAATTTATGCGACATTTTTTCCAATGTGTCAAAATTGGATATTCTATGTAGCTCATTAGTACTATGCCAAGGAAGGATTTTTTAAAATCATTTTCAAAAATTTAGAGCTTCCTTCCTGATATTAATAGCTTGTTCTTAGGGCAAAGTTTTGATTTTCTGTTGATAAACACATCTCGATATAATTTTCGATAGTTTATTTTAACAGCACTCATCGTAATTATCCAAAGACTCTTGCTGTAAAAATCATCATTCTGCAGCTTGTTACGTAAACTACTATTGAATCACCACCCCGAAAAAAAAATTAACGGTGAACGAGTCGTCATGTTTCTCTTCTACTTCTATTTTCTGGCGTTACGTTCAATATATATTCACAATAATATTGTGCACTGATCTAAAAGAATTGACGCTTTTCCCTGAATGAAAGCCAAAACATCATGTTTTTTTTTATATTTGAAGTTATTGACGAAAATATTCTCGATCAAACTACACAGCGAATGGCGCCTTTTCTCATGCATTCCCACTAGTTTGAACGATACTTTATGCAAACTATCGGGATACCTCTTTTGCCCCTTTTGTTGTTCTGCTATCATTCTGCAATTCGTTTAAAAAACGTTCTATACCGCTTTTTCCCACTTCCTAGAAATTGCTCCAGAAACTCCTCCCGGATTTATATTTATTGGATAGGAAACACATCAAATCAGTTTGATCACGGTGTACAATATTAAGGCTGTGAACCGTTTTACCGATTCGTTTAACTTTTATTTAAAATTTGTCAGTTGGGTAGTTATAAGGTGATATGTTCCGAAAGCTAACAGCTACTTGACGACGTCATTCCTATACACTACGAACAAATTTGTGAAAAAAAAATCTAGTGTTCCGGATGGTATAAGCTACGATAGGAATGATGCCACATGTTTGCATGTTTCATTTGTCAGAGTTTTGTCGTGAAATTTCTCCAGCATTTCATCCAGAGAGTACTGTAAAAGCCTTATTGAAAAATTTATCGATTAATTTATCTAATAAATTTAACTATGAAAACACCATAAAACGGATCAATAATTTGACATTTTTTCCAGAAATTTAATGCCTGTATTTTTAGATATTCAAGCGAATCCTTCTGTAATGGTCCAAACATATCTTTCGAGATTGTTTTAGGATTTCTTTCATAAATTCCTCTCGTGTAATTTTATGGAGGAATTCCCAGTTAGGTTTCTTGAGGGATTCGTTATGAAATTTCTGGAATAAACTAAAGTTATTACTGAAAAAATCATTGAAGAAATCTGCGAAGTTGTTCCTGGGAGCATCTTCAGATAAATGTCCTGATCATGGTGATGAGGTGTGCCGCAGTACCTACGCTCCGAAGGTTTAGGTGAGTGTTGAATCCTAGGCAATGTTGGCGACAATGGTTATTTGTTTCAGTTTCATGCTACAACAAACAGTTATTGAAAATTAACTCAGGAGAAAAGACTTGCAATTCTACGCAACAGTTCCAGTCAAATGATTTGTTGTGAACATCCAGAAATCGAGTCATTGTCCACGCTTTTTTTTTCATTTACCATATTTGGGATTCGACGTTTTGTCACCCAGCCATGTTTTTCGACGTTTCATGACCATATGGATCATAATGTAGATTGTAGAGCATTGTTTTGTATTGAAAAAATTGTTGACTCAGGTTTTTTACGTCGGTTTTTGAATGACCGCGGGTTTTTCACGTCGTTTTTTAATTTACGCGGTTTTTTGTGCTTGCGCGTAAAAAAAACAAACCGCGTAGAAACAAACCGCGCAAGAATAGACTGAGTAAAAACAACTACAGTGTATCATTCATGTTCATTAATAAATTCTATGAATCTCACCAAAATTGTCTACAGTGTTCTTCCCGAATCCGGAAGTTCACCCACCGTTTTTCAAACTTTGCCTTTGAGGTTTTTCCTAAAGTTTCTCTTTAACAAATCTTTCAGAACATCCTCCGGAACTTCCTCTAGGATTACTTGCAGGAAAAATTATCCAAGAATTGCTACAAAAAACATTAAATGATTCTTCCAATGGTTACTCACTCTACCAATCACTCCATATCCATATCCAATTTATATCAGATTTGTAGAGTAACAAATAAAAAAAAAGTTTTGGAAGAACTAATAAGAAGTTGTGGAGGAACTAACTGTTGGATAATTTCAGCTTAAATTGAATTCGGAAAAAAATACTGCATTCTTGTCGTAAAATTCATATGCTTACCGTAGAAGTTCTGAAACTTTTTGACAAAATTCGACGATATACCTCCTAAGAAAGCTCAAGTGGTTTTTGAAGGGTTTAGGGGTAGCGGTTTGGTCAATGGGGTGGAACGAGCACCCCTTGAAAAGTAGATAAATTCTTGAAAATTCATCTGAAATAACATGCAACCCCAAAGCTGACAAGAAAATGAAGCGATAGACATGTTATAAGACAGTGTTCAAAACTCAAAAAAGCACTAAATGATGCTTGAAAAAACTGCCCATATTGCCTCGAATGGCTCTTCTGAATTTCACTAAATTGCAGAGAGTGTTTATAAATACTACACGGGTAAAAATGCGGCACTCTTGAACAGGAGAAAAAGTCATGATTTTGGGAGGAAGGTGTGTTTTCATGTTATGAAAATACACCATGACCAAAAGTCATGAAATCGTGAAGCGTTTTACCATAACGCCGGCTGTACGTTACGTTTTCAATTTTAAGTCATGATATCATGAAACATAAAATTTTATGAATTAGACGCTGACTTTTTGTTCATGATTCCGGCAACGGATTTTTTCCGTGTAATAACTTTCAAGTGTAGTGAAAGAATGATTGAATTTTTAGAATATATGAGATAATTTTAAAATCAAAATTAGGGTGCCATCGGTAAAAAATTGACTCGGAAAATGACAAATTTAGAAAAATCATTCATGATCATTTGTGAACTTTATGAGATAATGGAAATCATTCGAATCTAGAGTATTGTTCTTAAAATTTTTGGAAATCATGCCAAAATCCGAAGATTTCATAATATTTCCAGCACTTTCATCGACTTGCCCCACTTTTCCTTACTACAAAAAATCTTGTTTTATTTCTTCGTATTTAATGATGGACTGCTAAATCGGGCCATGACGCCCACAGAACGCGCAAATTTTGGCAGTATTCGTTTCTGTTGTGTTGTTTCTGTTCAGGATGAACCACTGCGACCAGTTTTCTGTGATCTTTTGTGCTATACCCGTGTCCTTTGTTTAGTGCATGTCGTTCTACACCTTTACTATTGAGAAATAATGAAGCAGTTATACAATTATCTTCACCATTTTGCATAGAGCCTCTTTAGAAAAAAATACCGCTATTTATAACTTTTGGAGAAAACAGTTTGTCACCATTGAACTCTCGAAAGCGCGCCCCTTAATCAGGTTCGGCCACTATGCTGGTTGAATGATACCGATTTTGATCATACATCGGTACACTTGTGTATCAAGTTATTGCCTCTACTTATAAGGTTCAAAGTCGTTTATTGTAACTGTGAACGAGGTTTCATCGCATAAGACATTTAGATTCCTTGAAACAAGATGCTGTTTAGAATGTAGGAGGTGTGCTACTCCACAGATTCGGAATCGTTTACCTCCTAGGTATTCAAAACTATGCACTTGGGGCCCGGATAGCCGTAGCGGTAAACGCGCAGCTATTCAGCAAGACCAAGCTGAGGGTCGTGGGTTCGAATCCCACCGGTCGAGGATCTTTTCGGGTTGGAAATTTTCTCGACTACCCAGGGCATAGAGTATCATCGTACCTGCCACACGAAATACACATGCAAAAAATGGTCATTGGCATAGTACGCTCTCAGTTATCTCATGAATTGAAACCAGCCTCAGATGCTGATTGAGTCATTTTTCCACTTCGACCTCCTTATCATCTGGGACAAATAAGTGGGTATTAGTGACTTGTTACTCTCTTATACTCTTCCGACCATAACTTATCAGTATTAACAAGAAACGATTTCCTCAGTGCACTGAGGAAATTTTTTCACTGGTTTGGAACTAAAAAAGTGCTTAAATTTTACTATCAAAATGTCGAATTGTCATGTTCCGAAATGCAGAAGCAAATTATATTCGAAGAAACCCTAGAACAGAACCATGTGAACCGGTTACGTTCCATAGCTTTCCAACGAACAATGTGCAGAGAAACCGATGGCTAACATTTTAGGCTAAAATCTGAAAACAAATAGGGTAGGTGTACCAATTATGGATGCAATATGTCAACAGCATGAATAAAAAACAATTTTTTATCGCGTTTTTAAAACGTAAGCATGACAGTTTTAGTACTAAATTGACTTTAAGCTTCTAAAATTTGGTTTTAAAAAGCGTTGCCTTTGTACCAATTATGGCAATAGCGTTCCTAGCATTCGACATAAAAGTGTACCAATTATGGACTATCGAATATTTGTACGAAATGAAATCAAATGCCATTCAAAGCGGATGATAATGCTACGCTAATCTATATAAATAAAAATGGAATGGTGTTTGTATGTCACGAAATAGCTTGAGAACGGACAATCGGATTTTAAAAATTATTTCATAGGTTTGTACCCAAAGTGATCCGACGAGTTTGTGGGTATAAAAAGGACAGAGAATTGAACCGAAAAGTCGAAAAAAACGGGAGAGAACAGAACTGTCATTTTGAACGGGACGTTTCATGGCTTTTTCCACAGCCTGCTTGATGGCAAGACAAAGTTTGCCGGGACAACTAGTATGTAATAAAGTGATTGCTCATAAAATTTTCCAAAAAAATCGTGTTAAATAGATGTTAAATCAATTTATTGCAATGGGTTCATAGGAGCAAATGAATTTGTGAAAAAGAGTCGAAATGTAGTGTAAATGCAAATTATGATACAAACAGCAATAATGATCTTATATTACCTTTCGAGCGCCTAATTTTTACGAAAAAAAGGGAAAATTCAAAAATCGAGTGTCGCTGAAACCCCCTGTCTACCATGAAATTAGCATCTTCCGCTTGCGAACGTTTCCGAACGTGTGATTGAAAAATCTTAGTAATTCAGTACAAAACATGAAGATAATGCCTTACCGAACCGTCCCGTCGTGGAAGTCACTCGTAAAATAGATTCACTTCTTTTATTTCACTGATCAAAAAATGTGAACAATCCAGCTCCAGAGTATCGTCATAATTGGACTCTCATACACTCTTTGCACCAGTTATCGACATAGTGGTAATAACACAATTTCTAACTAAAAACTGTAGATTTGATTGCACATCAGCTAAATGTATTCATTTGTTCTCACTAGGCAACATACATTTATTGTTTGAAGCAGGTTTTCCGGATGAAAACATACATTTCGTAACAGGTGTCTTTTAGCAAGCGGCTAAGAAGATGTATGAGGCAAAATTTTCAAATGTTCATTTTTCGAAGCTTACTGCACGAATGTTCTTATCAAGGTTTAGTTACCATCAAAAACAAATAGGTTTATCATTCCTGTGAATTTAGCCGTTATATTCTAGCGAAACAATAAGAAAAATCTATTTTCGTTCCCACTATTGCCATAATTGGTGCTATAGCTATAATTGGTACTTCTACCCTACCACGAATCTCTTCGTCTGTTCCAAGCACTCCCGAGAATCAGATAGCAGGACCATAGCAGAAGAAAATAAAGAAAATCCTGATGTAAGTTTTAACAACTATCGAAAGTTAAATTATACTGAGCAATAAACAACAAGCAAATGCACCTTGTGTAATTAATTTTTTCATACTTATCCAAAATATCGACAGGTTTTTCACTGAGAATGGGTCTGCAGTAAGATATTTATATACTTAAAACAAAAACACTATTGTAAAGCTTGAAACTTGTTAGTATACTTAACTTAAAACCGACCTAAATGTCACTCTCACTCCTTTGTATATGGGCCCCTTATGTGACCTAGGCATTCAGTCAAATTTCCCAAATTATATCAGATTCAATTTCTGCATCCCGTACAATAAACCCTTTCTATGTGCATATAGTAAATATATCCTTGTACATAAAATAAAAAAATAACTTGCACGACTATAGTTATTTCTGAGGAAGGTAATGGATTGTGTTGAGAAACATGAAAAAAATACTCCTCACAGATAGAAAAAAAAACATTAAATGACCTCCCTGTCAGATACGTAAATAATTATTCTGCCAAGCTCTCGATATTTTGTTATTCTAAGTACCTTAATTTACTTAAATTGCATTAACATAGAAAAATGCCATACGAACGTAAAAAGTTCATAAATATCAGTAGATGAAAAAACCGAATTTAGTACTATACCATTTAATTCCACTAGAGTTTGTATCCTTTGACAGATACGCGTATTTCGATCTCAACTGTAAGGCCGTCTTCAGCGTCGTGTACTAGACTCGACTTTCATAACTATCTATTAACCGCTCTACCGGCAGCTTCATTTTTTACCCCTAAAAAAATATTCAAATCGCGATAACTTTTTTGTTCCTCGATATTTTTACACAATTTTTTCACAAGAACTCAAAAAACTCTTCTAGTTGAGGAATTTGTGTCGATATCAATCATTAGTGATCTAGTTTTGAAGATATTCCAATGTTTCTTGAGGAACCGACATTCTCCATATAAAATGTCTTTGGCGGCAATTTTGGTTTTGGTCAGTTAATCTACAGGTTTTAAGAGTTTTCAAGATCTTTATTTGTCCAGCGTGCTACCAGAAACATAAATGCTCATAATTCAAAGACGGCTGCACCATATTGCTTCATATTTTCACAACCCACTCGCATTAATGTATCATTCTGTGTAATGAATATCCGAATACGATAAAAAAATGTAGCTTTAGATATTTATGTGGGTCATGGCTACGCGTCGGTCCCCCAAGGCGTTTTGGAATATCTCCGGATCCAGATGACCAATTATCAATATCGACACAGTTTCTAAAATTAGAAGAGTTTTTGTAAAAAAAAATGGTCAGAAAATACCGAGAAACAAAAAAGTTATCGCGATTTGAATATTTTTTTAGTGGTAAAAATGAAGCTGCCGGTAGAGGGGTTAATACTAATGCACAGCCGTGAATAGCATACCTTCTTTAGCTGTCACAATATACTTAGAGGAGTGACAATAGAGCTTAGTGACATTTGAACACACGAACACTCGCATACGCTCATCATACACAGTTTTTTTTTGTTTTCCTCAAAGAAACTTGCACACGCTTTCCAGACTCACCAAAATCCATATGGAAATATTATCCAATTTGATTTTTTTTTACCCAGAGTGCATACTATTTTCCTCTGCGTTTCACTACATCTACACTAGAGCACCCATGGGGCTCTGCACTGTTTTGATTTTGTATGGGATTTTGACGTTTACTGGCCTTGTTGTTTACTAATTTCATGGAAGAGTGAAAGAGATGGATGGATTTTTGTGCAGAGCCCCACACCATTGAGCGTGATAACCACTATGAGTCAGAGGGATGAAAATGGGTCAAAACAGAATTTGAAATATCTCAGCAAATATTTGTAATATTGATGTACAATTTTAATGGTGTATGTCCAGATATTATAAGCTACCAACACAAATAGTAGATTTCTGGGACAAGAAGTTAATTTGAAAAGCTTGAATATAAGGCTTTTTAAAATTGTATATTATAGGGTGTCATAGAACAACAAACTTTCAAAAGAACTTACACGATTCAAAAATTCGAAGTCCCTTGATGGGGTGACATTAGCCAAATTTTCATACTTTTTTGATAGGAGACAAAAAAAAAACGAATAGCGAAAATTTTCGAACGCATTTCTATACTGGAAAGAATATTTCAAGTCATACTACCAGAATGGGTTACATGCTCGGCCTGATTCGCTACTCGTCATATAATAAAGGGTGTCCACGACGAAATTGCCACACACAAAATTGATTCGCAAAATTCGAGTTTTCATCCGATTGCCATCAAATTTTCAGGGATTGAAAAATAACTATTAAACTTCATTTTACCATTTTACTCGTATTTTACTTACACTCCATACGCAAATGCTCGCACCTTGGCCTTAAACCCGGCCATAAGATTCTGCACAACCTGTGAATCAACCGTTTTTTGCATGTAATCCCATACTTTTTTTAGTTCCTCGACTACCTTAGGTCGTTTAAGAAGGAGCTGCTTTATAATCTCCCAGTACTTCTCGATGGGGCAGAGCTCCGGAGTGTTGGGAGGGTTGAACATTTTCGGCACGAAATTGACCTTATTATCCGCATAACCCCTTCAGCACGTCCTTGGAGTAGTGGCATGAGGCCAAATCCGGCCAGAAGATTGTTGGGACGTTGTGGGCCTTCAGGAGATGAAGCAGCCGCTTCTGGAGGCACTCTTACATGTACACCTGTCCGTTCATCGTGTCCTGGGTCACGAACGGTGCACTCCGCTTCCCGCACGTGAAGATGGCTTGCCAAACCGGGAATTTCTTCGCAAATTTGGACATCTTCTGAGTGCGGACATGCTCCGGAACGCTGAACTTATCCTTGGCCGTAAAAAACAGGTTGCGGGGATCTGTTTGAAGTCGGCCTTCATATTTGTTTCGTCGTCCATGATGCAGCATTCAACTTTCGTCAGCATGTTGAGGTACAACTTCCTGGCACGGGTTTTGGCGGACTTGTTCTGCTTCTCGTCGCGATTAGGGGCCTTTTGTACCTTGAACGTTCGAAGCCCAGCCTTAGTTTTGGCCTTCTGGACAAAGTTTCGGCTTAATTGCAGATTCTTAGCCACATCCCGAACGGAGGCGTTCGGGTTTCGGTTGAAGGCCCCAACTACGCGGTTGTGATTTTTGGTGTTTTACGGAATACTTTTTCCTTCACTTCTGGGCTTCCGATCGGTGGCTAATCGTTCCTCGAATCGCTTAATCACTCGCGACACCGTGGAATTCGCGATTCCCAACGTTTTAGCGATGGAACGATGCTAGAGATCCTTGTTCTCGTGATGAATGCGCAAGATTTTATCACGCACGAGCTGTTCTTTCGACTCCATTTCTGCGAGTTTTGATCACAGGACTTTAAAACTTGCAGGATGTAAATAATGCACTATGAACTAAATCCACCCAAATTTTCATTAAATTCTACCCAACGGTTAAAAAGTTAGAGCAATTTCATAGTGTGGCAATTTCACTGTGGACACCCTTTAACGTACATACGCTACCCGGTCAACCAGTCAGTGATTTTCGATAGCGATCGATATAGATTCGTTTTGAACCGTTAGCGATCGCCATCTAACGAATAATTTCTTAAAATTGGGAACTGTTTTCGAAAAAAATATTTGGTACCGGTTGTACGTGATGATAATGACTATCACGCCAACCAAATATTTTTTCAACCAGTGTTTTCATTTACGAGAAATTTGAAGTTAGATGCCTTTCTCCATACAAAATGAAACGAGAAAACTTTTGCTGACCAACTGTGGACAAGAGCAAAGCAGGTAATCCATAATTCAACAATCAATTTTAATCCCGGTATCGGTAAGTTAATACTTCTGTTAAGGCTAAGTAGCCCGTCATTCGTTTTGGCAACAATGATGACTTTTCAGCTTGCATTTCAAAGTTATAAAAGTCAGTCTTGATAGTTTATATTGACATGAAAATGTATCACTGTACGCGCTAACATGTATAAGATGGGGATTTTTTTTTATTATCGTACAAATTGGGCCGAAGGGTCTCAGATTTTCATGAAACATTTTCCACAGGCAGGGCTCATGGATATATGAATAAAAAAAAAGAGAAAAATTCAGGGTCGCCTATTTTTCCGGAAAACTCAGGTGGAATTTTTTTGTTTTCCCTTGACACTACTTACTTTGAAAAATCATAACTCAAGAACGAAGCATCGTAGAAACAAAGTTTTTATATGAAAATTTAAGCAAATTTTCTCAAAAATCCAAAAAATAATATGAACTGGAAAAAGTTTTCCACAAAATTTTCCACCGTTGGGAAAATTCGTAAAAGCCGAAAAGCCGGAAAAACTATGCCCGAACTCGTGGAAAATTTTCAAAAAAATATTTTCGAGAAGGTAATTTTATAAGCTTTATAAGCGGTTTCTTCACCACCGCTTAGGCCTTAAACCTGGTTTAATCGTATGGGTAAACGTGGTTTACGGGTTAAGCGAAGGTGAAGAAATCGGCCCTTAATCACTGAAATTTTTGGAATGCACTTTTTTTTCGTTTTTGAGTTATGGCCAATTTTGTGAAAAATGTCCAGATGTGCCATATAAGACTTTTCTTTGAAAAATCATAACTCAAGAACGAAACATTGTAGAAACAAAGTTTTTATATGAAAATTTAAGCAAATTTTCTCAAAAATCCAAAAAAAATATGAACTGGGAAAAGTTTTCCACAAAATTTTCCACCGTTAGGGAAATTCATAAAGAAAAGCTGGAAAATCTATGCCCGAACTCGCGGAAAGTTTTTATTAAAATATTTTTGAGAAGGAAACTTTACAAACTTCAATTCTAGTAACTTTAAGGATGTACTTTTTTTTTGTTCCTGAGTTATGGTCAATTTTGTGAAAAATGACTATATTAGCCTTTTCTTTGAAAACCCATATTTCAATCGAAGCATCAGAAAAACAAGGTTTTTTTTTATCAAAGCAATTGCAAATTTTCTAAAAGATCTGAAAGAAACGATATGGGATTGGTTTTAATGAAGTATAAGTCGGATTGGACTATATTTTTCAAGAAGATTTTCGTTTCTTTGTAGGTTTAAGAACAAAGCATGCTGTATTTTCTTGGTTTTCATGTGCATCAGAGAATTCACTCGCAAAAATGCTTCGTTCGTCTTTTGGAATAAATGAATGATATTTTTTTGTTCCAGGAATTGGAACAAGGTTAGAAAATCTCTCCTGAAGTAATTTTTCAGCCTTTGAATAGTCATTGTCAGTTGCATAGATGAATTCCCAATCTTTCGTAAATTGGTCTTTCACCTTTTGCGACACAGCCCAGTCAAAAAATTGTTTGGCCTTATTAATTTCCGCTGACTTTGTAATACTAGCATCTCTAGCCATTCGCTTAATATTGCCACCGATACCATCACATGGACCTTTTCCATGTGAGGTTGGGAAAAAGTGCCATTCTGCTCTAATTTTAAAATCATTTTCATGGTTGCATACATTTTTGAAATTTGATTTTTTTTGTACTGCTCTCCGCAACCATCAGAAAGATAAATGATTTTTTCAAGCTCAGGAAATTTATTTTTCAATCTTGAAATTAGTTTTGTTTGAAAAACATAAACTGATGTCGTGTTATGCTTTTTTATGTCAGCAATTACAACAAAATTTTAGACTTTGATCGAAGATCCTCACAGGATCTCAAGTAACAATCATCTGTACTATCTGGACATATCATTTGACTAGTCAAAAAGGTGTTAAGTTTTTTTTTTTCTGTATTATGAACTTCAAAGCAATTAGTTTTTTTCAATGCATCAACCATGAATTTCATATTCCCATGTATCATGCAAACACAAACATTCATGGCCGATGAATCCTTTGTATAAACACATTGTTTTGGTTTAAGTTTCCAGAACGATGTGAATGAGACAGATTCCTGTTCACTCTTACAGGTTTCCAAATATTGTTCATATAAAGTATCCAAAGGGTCAAGCAAAAGGCGTTTTTGAACATTTTGGCGCACTCCATTGGGTAACTTAATAGATATGGTATCGTTCAAGCCAGGAAATGGCCGACTGATATCATCCCTTAGGTAAAAATTTGAAACTATGTCTTGGACGTCTGATCCATGCGAGGGTCGTCCTACTTTTGAAAGTGGTTGAATCCCTAAATTGTATTTTTTTGATTCAGTTATAACGTGTTGAGACACGTCAAAATGAGCTTTAACTTTGGCATATGACCAATTCCTAGGAAGTAATTTTAGAAGTTCAATTTGCTTGTCAGGTTCGGCTTTTGTAACAGCTGAGTTCAAATTTAATAAAACGGAATTAAAATCCTCTGTAACATCGACAATATTAGGCGGAAACCAAGTCTTTGAACATTTCGTCCATAGAAGCATTGCGATAGTTACTACTAGAAGCATCCAAAACGTGAAGATTTTACTTGAAAAGAAATTTCCAAGAATTTAGCAAGCTCTTGTATTTTTGTACATTATTTATAGAACCAACTGACTCACCCGAGGAAGGAGTTTCCTTTGGCGACGCCAACGAAGATAGTGGTGAAACTTGTTCCTCAAACGCCATTGCTTCTGGAAGATCCGTTACGAGAGCCTTCTGGTCACCGGTAATGGAGCACTTCACGCAAATTTTCATCTTTTCCGTCATCCACCGAACTCCATTCGAATGAAGCTTACTGATGAGGCCTTGGCTGATCGATCGTAGATTTGTCCTTACCAGGCGTTGCAGAATTCGCTCTCATTTGAGAATGAAGCACGATCAAAGCAAGCAAAGAAAAACATCCCATCTGTTGCGGTCCACGATCGTCATTGTATCGCAAGGTGTAACAAGTCTGATAAATGGAAGCAGCGAGCGAGAGCCCCAACGAGAGAGCGATGATAAAATCCATTTTTCTCGCTTGTTTACCGTTGGGGATAGGTGTTTTCCTTTACTGGCACGATAAACAATCCACGAACTTCCAATAACAACAGTGTCCCCCAGGCTTGGAGCATGTTTAGAGTGGTTTTATCATGCACTACTATCCCCCCAATCTGATCAAACTTGTAGCAGTATACGATAAACAGTCTCTCATAATGTGCAGCATGTTATGATAGTTACAGAGAGCGATACGTGAGAGATTCTCTCAATTTTCTCAGGATTCAATCCCTGGTCCTTACTGATTTGTGGCCGTCCAGTCCGAAGGGGTTACAGCATAAAGAATTGTATTCGTAATATTGAACTTTGTCCATTTCAACAGCTTCGGGAAAACTTTTTTCACTTTCCAAAAATTAATAACGAGGAATATACAGCTGATAGACAACACTTGCACTTTCTCACTGCTCTTTGTTAGTTTTTGGTAAACTTATAATTCTCAAGCCATTTCAACGCTTTAAACTTGAATTGGTAAATTCCTATTTGTCATATTGTCTACCCATTTATTTAACTGTCAATTTTGTAGTTACCTAACAGGAAAAAAATGCCTACATTCTGATTGAAGAAAACTTTGTTTCTATGTAGTTTCGTTCTTAAGAAATTTTGTTTATGAACTTATAAATTTGTAAATATATGGTTCAAACAGCTCATCCTAGCAATATTTGATTATATTTTAGGAACGAAAAATGAGCGTATTGAAAAATATTGTAGGATTGGATCTTATTGATCGCTCTTTTCAAATATACTTTGTTTGAAAGCTGGAATAGCTAATCGGGTTTTCATTATTTGTTTTCATAAACAGTGAAAAATGTCCTGGGGAACTGATTCCTTTTCAAAAATTTCATATTTTTGAGATAATTTGAATCCGGTTCGACAAGTCATGATGAGTCTTGAGTCATGATTTTTAAACGAAAAGGCATGTATGGCAAATCTTTGCATTTTTTACAAAATTGACCATAGATCAGGAACTAAAGAAAAATAAATCCTAAAAGTCACTAGAATTGAAGTTTATAAAGTTTCTTTCTTAAAAATATTTTATTTAAAAATTTTCGCGAGTTCGGGCATAGATTTTCCAGCTTTTCTTTATGGGGAAACGGTGAAAAATTTTGTTGAAAACTTTTTCCAGTTCATTTTTTTTTGGATTTCTGAGAAAATTTGCTTAAATTTTCATATAAAAACTTTGTTTCTACGATGCTTCGTTCTTGAGTTATGATTTTTCAAAGTAAGTAGTGTCAAGGGAAAACAAAAAATTTCCACCTGAGTTTTCCGGAAAAATAGGCGACCCTGAATTTTTCTCAATTTTTTTTTTTATTCATATATCCATGAGCTCTGCCTGTGGAAAAAGTTTCATGAAAATCTGAGACCCTTCGGCCCAAACCCGTACGGTAATAAAAAAAAATCCCCAGATATGCTGATACTTTTTTCAGCTGTGTCAGTACAAAACCAACTGATTTTCTTTGATTCGAAATAATGAGAAGGATTAGCAACAATCATCAACGACGCGTACAAATTTCAATGACGGCCTACTTCGCCTTAAATAGAGCATGTTTAAAAAGCGATCATCCCTACTAATTTGCTTCTGAAACAGCGATCGCACTTCGCACGCTACACTGTAGAATGATCAGCACCGCGCGTAGCAACAACAACAACGAGTTCCCTTCAATGCATGACCGGTTCTCCGAAACTCCATAAATTCAAACAACTACAATCACTTTGGCGGGCACTCCCCGTTTGTCGCCCGTTCATTATGAGGCACGTTAGACGACGGGTGAACGGCCCGTTAATTCGTGTTCACCCAACATTTGGATTTGGGATTTAGGGTTGGTGGTGGCATGTTGCGGTAGGCCGCCGGGGAAGATTTCTTCGGAAAGGTGTGCACCAACAGCGTGTGTACGTGAACACACGTATAGGTACATGAACAACCGGCCAAAACGGATGGACGGATAGATCTATCCACCAACTACAGCAATCCAGAGCGACATGATGGCTGTGTGGGATAGACGGCAACGGAGCGGAATTTAGTTTGGATCGGTTGGTCGCGGCGAGCGTTTGCAATGTTGGCTTAACTGGAATGCTGTTTTTGTAGTTTCGTGGCACATCGCTTTGATCATTGTACGGAAACGGCGAAAAACGGGTGACGGGGCGTATGTTTATCGTGACGGTTACGTGAACGAATTGCGTGATTGGACGCCTCTGTCGAGAGTCGTAGAGCATCATCATCGTTCGTGCGGTGCATCTATGCGGTTGATGTGGTATTCTACCGGAAGCTGGACTGGATACTGAGTAGCTTCAGTTATTGTGATTAAACTGCGTGCCTTGACCGTTACGGTGCTGCATTCTATGTCTGTGCACATAGAGATTGGTGCATATTGAAACAGAATGCCAGTGGTTTAGTTTTCGGGTGAGAATCGTTCCAATCATGCGGTGGAAGGGTAGCAGAATTGGGCGGAGGGATGTTTAATATCCGAATTACGATGGATTAATCGTGTGCTGTTTTCCGCTGTTGTGGGTTGTGAATCGGAATTTTATTACGAGAGAAGAACCGATGATGCTGATCGTGTAGTGTAGTGTGGTGATTAGGGTGTCCCAGAAAAAAAACAATGATCGAAAAATCATTGTGCTCAACTCTAGAGAGGTGTTCTAAATATACTTATTCATAGCATATTTCAAAAAAATCAACTTTCTAAAAATCGCCTTAAAGTTCCGCTAGATCGATTATTAAAAGTTGTCATTTACAACAAATTGTTTTACATTGATATTTTGTGCAGATGTTCTTAAGGCGAAGTAGGCCGTCATTGAAATTTTTACACGTCGTTGATGATTGTTGCTAATTCATCTCACGATTTCAAATCAAAGAAAATCAGTTGGTTTTGCACTGACACAACTGAAAAAGTATCAGCATACTTTATGCATGTTAGCGCGTACAGTGATACTTTTTCAAGTCAATATAAACTATCAAGACTGAGTTTTATCACTTTGAAATGCAAGCTGAAGTCATCATTGTTGCCAAAACGAATGACGGGCTAGTTAGCCTTAAAACCTACTATTTTTCATGTAGTTTTTAGTTTTTCTACGAGCCATTAGGGCTATTATGAAAGTTTTTTAAAATATTAAGCTTTCTTGACTACAGAACTTTTGAGAACCTCTAAAAATCGGTTCGCAGGAAATATGTCAACCTAAACTGATGTTGGCGAAATCAAAAGTCATGCGAAATTTTTATTTTTTTTGTTTTTGTTTTCATCAATCGATCTGGCAGAACCTCTTAGAGATTTTCTATAGAAAGTTGATGTGTTCTACAAAAATACTATCAATAAACGTATCGTTTATTCTAGGATTGAGTACCAAGACTTAACGAACATTGATTTTAATGGGACACCCTACTACAGTGGTGATGCATGAATAGTGGAATTCCCTGTTTGATACGATGAGGTATCGAAGCCATGCTTAGATCGGATGGTTGTGCAAAGTGTGCTTCTGTGGCGAATTCCATGCGCAAGTGGTTGTGTGATGTTGGAAGTAAACATCAAAATTATCGAAGTTAAATGTTTACATCGAATGCCAAACAGGGAAGAGGGATATGCCAAAAAATGGTCAAAAATTGATCGCCCCAAAGCTTAAAGGAATTAAAGTGTTTAAACGAATGAAACCCGATTTGCGGCTCCGTTGTTGTTTGCCTTTCACTGCTCAGTAAAATATGTATCTGGAAAAGGAGACGACGGCGGCGAGCACAAAAAATAATAGCCCAGGCAATAATCGTACCAACAAAAACGGAGCCGTCTGCCGAGGAAGCAACACACTTCAACCACTATAAGGAAAAGCGGAAACCTAACAGTAGTGGTAGTGTGTCGTGTGGGGGCTTGAACAGACCGCAACGAAACAGAGTTCCCCAGATGTCGATTTGGGTTGTGGTTGTGGTGGCATTGGACGAAGCAGAACCAGAGCGCAGCGAATTCGCTGTTTTTGCTGCACGAATGAATTCATATCGTTAATCACATACATATGCCCACTGTGCCGAGTATGATATGATTCCAGTATACCCTGGTGTCCACGGCGGTGTTGCGAAGCATATGACACACAGGAATGCTCATGGTTGAATCTGTTGTGTAATGACAAGTTGGCTTGCTGTTCAGCGATGGAATGGGAATGAATTAACGTTATGACAGTCCAATGGCTTTCGAGGATTATTTACCGTGAATTCAGGAATGCTTACAGGTGGACTTTTTTGCGATGCGACCAGCACTATAGACTACATATGTCTACTTTCGTTACATCCGGCTTTAATCTCTAATAACATTCCGAACTCGGTTTTTCATATTAGGTGTGCTGAACAGGACGAATAGAACATAGAAAAAGTCAAAATGCTGTACCCAAGTAACCAAATGACATTTTAATTCGCCCTGCTTTCTAATACAGAGCAATTATGGAGCAGAAATGCCCTATATTGGCCGTACAATAGCGCAATATGACTAAAAAGACGAATAAGCGGTTACTTGGATCATTATTTACTAGTGATAGGGGTTACTTGGATCAATCCTATAATTGAAAGCATTACGTTGAAGTTCTACCTTCAGTATAATTTGTTCGATTGAAGCTTGGAGAGCTCTGGTACCTATAAATTATACAACTGACAAACAAGTATAACAATATATTCACAATCATAATATTCGACCGTGCCTCACATATAGTTTATTTGAAATAACGGTGGACAGACAATAAAGATATATGTGCCTCAAGTTGAACAATGGTATTTATGAAAGCTATAATTTATGTTTCCAACAGTTTGCAATATGAAGGACTGAAAATATGAATTGTTTTACAAATTTCTCCGGGAAGAATCCTTCAGATTCAGATTTCTTCAAAGGTTCATCTACAAATTATTCAGGATTTCCTCCACTGATTCCTTCAAAGATCAATAAAAAAAAAACCTCCAAGTGATTTCTTCAGGGCTTACTCAAAGGCTGGCTCCTAGAATTACTCCAAAGATGTATATAAAAATGTCTTCAAAGATTCCTTCACGAATTCCTCTAGAAGTTATTTCCAAGAATCCCATCAGGCATTACCAAGGGATCCCACCACGAATTCATTCAGAAACTTTTCAAGAGATTCCTGAATCAATCACCAGAAATTCCTAACGGATTTCACCAGGACTTTTTTAGGGCTTCTTCTTCGGTTCCTCCTTAAGTCACAACAGGAGTTCCATCAGAAATTCCACTAGATACCTATTTCTTTTGTGATTCTCTCCAGTGATTTTTCTACAGACTCCACGAAAAAATCTTCCAAAGATATATTGAAGAATTGCTCCAGCAGGAATTCAGGAATTCCTAAACAGATTCTATCGAGATTCTTTTCATACGATTCCATCAGGAATTCCTCAAGAAATACTCAAAGAGATTACTCCAGGGATCCCTCCCAAGAAATTACTACAGGGATCAAAAATTCCACCAGGAATTGAACCTATCAACAATCTTCTAGTGATTTCCCTAGGAATTTCTCCAGTAATCTTGCAGCGATTAATCCAAACATTCTTCCAGGGATTTCCTCCAGAATTTCTCCTAGGATTCATCAAATAATTCCTCCAGCGATTTCATACAGAATTCCTCCAAGCATTCCACCAGGAAGCCTTCCATAAGAAGTACAGCAAAACTTCCTACACGGGATAATACCAGAAATTCTTCGCTTGCAATTCTTTAATTTATCCTCCGGGGATTCTTCTAGAGAATCTTCAATAAATTATTTTATAAATTCCTCCTGTGTTCCTTTCAAAGAAGACCTGGTATCCCTGAAGGGACCCTACGAGGCATTCATCCTTAGATGATTTCTAATGGAATTTGTCCACCAATTTTTTACAGTATTTCTTGCAGGATTTTTTCAAAGGTATTTCCTTGGATAATCCTTAATTAGAGAAGAATTACCTTGGAGAATCCTTAAGGAACCCCTTCAGGTATTGCTTCAAAAGATCTTCCAGAGATATATTAAAGAATTTCACCAGTGAATTCACTACGAATTGCACCAATGATCTCTTTGGTGATTCCTCCAAGAATTTCTCAAGAAATTATTCCATGTATATTTTCAGAAATTTTCAAAAAACAAAAAAAAAATACTGGTGATACTTTGGGGATTCAACCTGAAGGCATGCAGAGAAATGCTTTGTTTAATCCTCTGAGTAAATATCAGTGGAATCCCTGGAGGAATATTTTTTCTGGAGAGATATATATATATTTTGAGTATATAACATCTAGAGTAGAGAAAGGAAAAGTTTCTAGTATAACACAGCGTAACAAAAAGAGCATTTTTGCGTGTCTCAAGGATTAAATTATTTGCCTAAATTTGGAGTCGCTGAAACTAATGCCGTTTTTAGATGTCCCTGCACGTCATAATTTTTAGCTACAGGTCGCCAAAGTTATATAAAACACTAGTTCTAATGATGTTTACATGAACTTTAAAGTATGATTTATCAAACTTTTTTGTGATCTAATCCAGCAAGCATGCAAAATAGGACTTCAACTTTCATTTCAGATAAAATTTGGTTGAAATTGCACGATAAAATTTAGATTAAATCCAAAAATAACGTTTGAGCATCGATAGTATTATGAAGTTTGCTGATAAGTATTGTTAAACTCATAAAGTTTGAAATCTGCGGCAAATTGAGCCAATAAATTGCCTTACAAGCTGAAAACTTACATGCAAGTTGGCCGATAGAGTAAAATTTTGCATTTTCAACAGCCAATACTCAGACACTAGACGTGCTATGATATTTTTGAAAATGAAAATGGATTCAGCAATCCTTAATTAAGTAAAAAGCGGAATTTTGATGCTTAAGACAAAAACGTGTTCCACAGTTTAATCCTTCGCGGTACATGATCTAACGGAAATATTGTTGATTTTTAGATAAAAATAAATCTTGTAAACTCTTTGGAAATTTTTTGGTTAATTTCCTAGAGAATTTCGGATAACTCTGAATAAATTCTAAGAACGGAAATCCATTGAAGTATTTTCTGGTAGAACTTCTTACGATATTCTGGTAGATTTTTCTGATGGAAATTCTGGCGAAGCTCTGGTAGAAGAAGTCCTGGTAAAATTTCTAAAAAAAGAAACTCCACTCTCGAAAAATTACTGATGAAATAAATAGAGAATATACTTGTGAAACCTCTGACGGAATAACTGGTGGAATATTTATAGGAAATTGTGATCGAATCTTTTGGGAAATTCGTTAATTTATCCTTGGAGATCATCTTGGCGGAATACTAGGAAGATTTTTCCAAACTGTTTTGGAAGAACCTCTAGAGGATTTTTTGAATTTCCGGTAAAATCACCGGAAAAGTATCGGTGGCGTTTTTGAAAGAGTTTCTAGTGGAATACCTATGAAAAATTCAGCTGAAATCCTTGAAGACTTTCCTGATGGAAATCCTGGAGTATTCCCTGGGTTAATTCCAGATGGAGTCGATGGAGGATCATCTGGTGGAATCCTTATAAGGAATCCCTGGGGGGAATTTTTGTGGGGAACTTTTAGTTAGAATCCCTAGAGAAAATCATAGTGGAATTTCCAAAGGTATTTCTGGTGAAGTTACTGAAAGAATTCTTGGAGAAATTCCTGGAAAAATTCCTGAACTTTAGATAAAGTCATTTCCGGCAAAATCCTGATAACCCTCAGATATTCCGGGAGGAAACCCGATTAATGCCTTCAGAAATTTTGGGAGGCATACCTTGATGAATTCGGGGAGAAATCCCTTGAGGAATCTCTTAAAGAATTTCGGGAGAACTCCCTGAAAGAATACCTGGAAAAATCTCTCGAAGAACTCCCTAGAAAACTCCCTAGAAAAAAATATGGTAGAATCCTTTAATAAATTCCAGGAGAAATCCATAGTAAATAGCCTGGTGGAACCCGGAATAACCTTAGAAGAGTTCCTCAAGGAACCTTTAGAGAAATTCCTGATAGAAACCCTGACAGAACTTCTGATGGAATCCCTGAAGATGTTCATGATGGAATTCGAGGAGGATTTTAAAATGAAATCTTAGCACTATTTCTAATAGAATCCATGGAAGAACTTCTGAAGGAATCCTTGGAAGCACGTCCGATGTAATCCCTGGAGGAATTTCTGATGGAATCTCTAGTGAAACTCTGATGAAATTCCTGTAGGAATTTTAGGTAGAATTTTTGAAGGAAATACTAATGGAAACCCTGGAAGAACACTGGATAAAATCGCTAGAAGAACTCCTGCTGGAATCCCTAGAAGAACTTCTGATGCAATCTCTGGAGGAACTCCTGATGAAATCCCTTGAGGGATGCCTGGCGGAACTTTTTATATGATCCACATGAGAAATCCTGACGGAATTCCTTGAGGAATTCCCAATATTCCACGTGGAATCCTTGGAGGAATTCCAGGCGGAATGCCTGGAGGAATTCCAGGTGGAATTCCAGGTGGAATCCCTGGAGGAATTCCTGGTGGAAACCCTGATGAAATTCCAGGTGGAATCCCTGGAGGAATTCCAGGTGGAATCCCTGGAGGAATTCCAGGTGGAATCCCTGGAGGAATTCCAGGTGGAATCCCTGGAGGAATTCCAGGTGGAATCCCTGGAGTAATTCCAGGTGGAATCCCTGGAGGAATTCCAGGTGGAATCCCTGGAGGAATTCCAGGTGGAATCCCTGGAGGAATTCCAGGTGGAATCCCTGGAGTAATTCCAGGTGGAATCCCAGGAGGAATTCCAGATGGAATCCCTGGAGGAATTCCAGGTGGAATCCCTGGAGGAATTCCAGATGGAATCCCTGGAGGAATTCCAGGTGGAATCCCTGGAGGAATTCCAGGTGGAATCCCTGGAGGAATTCCAGGTGGAATCCCTGGAGGAATTCCAGGTGGAATCCCTGGAGGAATTCCAGGTGGAATCCCTGGAGGAATTCCAGGTGAAATCCCTGGAGGAATTCCAGGTGGAATCCCTGAAGGAATTCCAGGTGGAATCCCTGGAGGAATTCCAGGTGGAATCCCTGGAGGAATTCTAGGTGGAATCCCTGGAGAAATTCCAGGTGGAATCCCAGGAGGAATTCCAGATGGAATCCCTGGAGGAATTCCAGGTGGAATCCCTGGAGGAATTCCAGGTGGAATCCCTGGAGGAATTCCAGGTGGAATCCCTGGAGGAATTCCAGGTGGAATCCCTGGAGGAATTCCAAGAGAAATCCCTGGAGGAATTCCAGGTGGAATCCCTGGAGGAATTCCAGGTGGAATCCCTGGAGGAATTCCAGGTGGAATCCCTGGAGGAATTCCAGGTGGAATCCCTGGAGGAATTCCAGGTGGAATCCCTGGAGGAATTCCAGGTGGAATCCCTGGAGGAATTCCAGGTGGAATCTATGGAGGAATTCCAGGTGGAATCCCTGGAGGAATTCCAGGTGGAATCCCTGGAGGAATTCCAGGTGGAATCCCTGGAGGAATTCCAGGTGGAATCCCTGGAGGAATTCCAGGTGGAATCCCTGGAGGAATTCCAGGTGGAATCCCTGGAGGAATTCCAGGTGGAATCCCTGGAGGAATTCCAGGTGGAATCCCTGGAGGAATTCCAGGTGGAATCCCTGGAGGAATTCCAGGTGGAATCCCTGGAGGAATTCCAGGTGGAATCCCTGGAGGAATTCCAGGTGGAATCCCTGGAGGAATTCCAGGTGGAATCCCTGGAGGAATTCCAGGTGGAATCCCTGGAGGAATTCCAGGTGGAATCCCTGGAGGAATTCCAGGTGGAATCCCTGGAGGAATTCCAGATGGAATCTCTAGTGCAACTCTTGATAGAATTACGTGTAGGAATCTCAGGTAGAATCTCTGAAGGAAATACTAATGGAAACCCTGGAGGAACTCCGGATAAAATCCCCAGAAGAACTCTAGGTTGAGTTCCTAGAAAAACTCTTGCTGGAATCCCTAGAAGAACTTCTGATGCAATCTCAGATGATCCCTGGAGGTATCCCTGATAATATGCCTAGCGGAACCTTCTTATATAATCCCAACAAGAAATCCTGATGGAATTCCTTAAGGAATCCCTCATAATCTGTAGAGGAATTCCTGGTGCAATCTCTGAAGGAACTCGTAATGGAATCCATATAGAAACTTCTTAAATAAATTTCAGGTAGAATTTCTGAAGGAACTCTTGATGGAATCCCTGGAGAAACTCTTCAGAAGTATTCCTGTTGAAAGACTTAGGGGAACTCCTGATGTAATACCTAGAGAAACTTTTGATAGAATCCCCGGAGGAATTCCAGGTGGAATACTTATAGGAACTGCTTATGATATCCCTAGAGAAGTTCCAAGTGGAATTCCTGAAGGAACTCTAGATGGAATTCCTGAAGGAACTCCTAATGGCATCCCTGGAGGAATTCCAGATGGAATCCATGGAGTAACTCCTGATGGAATCCCTAGGTGAACTCCTGATGGAATCCCTAGAGGCACTCTTGATAGAGCCTCTGTAGGAATTCTAGGTGGAATCTCTGAAGAAACTCATGATGGAATCTCTGAAGAAACTTCTGATGGAATTGCTAGAGAACCTCTTGATGGAACCTCTAGAGGAGTTCCAGGTGGAATCCCTGAAGGAACTCCCTGGATGAATTTCAGATGGAATCCATGATGGAACTCCTGATGGAATCTCAAGAAGAACCCTTCATCCCCAGAAGAACTCTTCATGGAATACTTAGAGAAACTTCAGGTATAAACCCTGAAGGAGCTCCTTATTGAACTTTTGATGGATCACAGGTAGAACTGCTGGTGGATTTGCTAAACAAATAGTTGGAAAAACGCTAGTGGAATACATACAAACAACTCGAGAGCGCACATTTGTTAGAAAACCACGGCGTTGACGCTGCTTAAATTCACGCATTATGACTCTACTGGAAATGGATTAAATGTACAAAACTAGGAGATAAAACATTATGACAAAGATTTGTGTTCCTTTAGGGACCAGTAATTTCCTCTTGACGTTCCGTAGTCAGGGAATGTAAATGAGTGTAAGAAGAGCCAAACAATTAGCACGTCATAACCGAGCATTTTTGTCGGTACGAACTTTTGCTCTGTACAATGCGAACTTTTGCCTCCACTAAGGCAGAATTAAAACGAACACTTTTAGAACAAAATAATGCAATTTTCTGAGAAATACTAGATTTTTAGGATAAAACTATCTTATTTTTATTGAGATCTTTGTGTGAATAAAAATATCACGTTTTTAGTCTTTCTTTTCATTTTCTCCCTTACCAGCTCTTTCACCTTGGGGGTTGGGTCAATTGTCCAATTTTCAGAAATCGATGATGTTTAAATAGATATTAAACCATAAGTATTTAAATGACGTAGTAAAGACTAATACATGAAGAAGATTTTGCAATCTTTAAAATGATTCAATAACACATATCATCTTATACCTCATTTTAATATCAATTTATTGTGGCGCGATCTTCCAAAATTTCCCCGGCCATAAAATGAACACAAAACCCCGACCTAAGCCATTAGCTTATTACGCCGTCGGCTTTCTGTCTAGCGATTTTGTTACTGTAAAGTCACGTCACACATCGCACGTGCCCATTTTAAAGCACCGGCCGGCGGCGAAGCTTCGCATGCCGAAGAGCTGAACGAAACCAAATCCTACCGTCATCATTTCTCACTAAACACACCATTATGAAACATTATGAAAGTGAAACCGCACTTTTCGTCGTGTGGTTATTATAGCAAGCAAAAGCCATCAACCCCCTTGTATATAGATTTGTTATCATAAAAAAGAAACAAACACCCAAACGAATGAGCCAAGCGATACAAAGTGACGTGAATGGAGTAAAGGACCTAAAAGTGAAAATCACTAAAAATCACGCCAACACATATACAACGAAAAACACGTTTGTTTGCTCGCTTCGCTGCACTGAATGTGAAACCGACAGAAACAATTATTTCGTGACGAAGCGGTTCGATTGTACAAATTTGTCGACCATTCGGACATTGTAAATTAAAGCGCCTCACTGTTTCGGTCCGGAAAGGTCACGGTCAATTTGACAGCAGCAGGACTTGTGCACTGCTTCGTCATCATTTCGTGGAAATGTCCAAATTGATTTCATTATTCGTTAGTGAAGAGAAGCCGGGAGCACTGGCAAACTATTTCCAGTGCAATTAAAACATTGCATCACGAACAACTAGTTCGCGGAATAGTAGTTGTTAGTTGTCCGATCTGGAGCTGTGATGGATTTTTATCGTAATTTGCTTATCATTGGCAACGGAACTCATTAAAAATTGCACTAAACTAGAACGGAGGCAAAACTTCGAAGCGCGGGAAGAAAGTTTTCTGCACCGGCATTGAGGATATGATAAAATCATTTATTGAACTCATCAGGATCCAGAGAGCAGTAGCGGTAAACGCGCAGCTGTTCAGCGAAACTGAGCTGAGAGTCCTGGGTTCGAATCCCACCGGTCGAGGATCTTCTCGGGTTGGAAATTTTCTCGACTTTCCAGCGTATCTTCGTAGCAGTCACACGATATATGAATGCAAACATGGTCAATTGGTAAGGAAAGCTCTCAGTTATCTCTCAGTAAATATACAAGCTGAGAAGCAGGCTCTGCCCCAATTGGGACAAAACGCAACAAAGGAGAAGAAGAAAATTGAACGCAATGATTGAGTGGTAGGAACAAAAACTGTAGGTGGAAATGCAAACAAGTGCACTCCACTAACTTCACCACAACTCAGTAATGAACTAGTGATGTGATAAAGGCTTTGTCTGTGTTCCGACGAAGTTCACAGGCTTTCGCTTGAAACCTGATTTTGTTATGCATTTCTGTTTTGAGAACTAATGGAGAGCAGCTTATAACACTTTGGTATGTTTTTTTTTTTTTTTTTCTAAGCAATGGGGGGATAATCTGCTCAACAGACGCCGTGTGGGGTTAGGGACCATTTACTACATGCAAGCAGTAAACAGGACTACACCCCCGACCCACTAAACCATTTCCATTGCCGCCAAACCCTTCGTCTCTCCGGGACCACCAAGAAGGCATTGCTTCGGAGAGGGGCTATTGCACATCGCATCCTCCAGGTTAGCTGCGTAGCCATGCAGCAACGAACATCGATGACACGCTTAGGGGGGTCCACCAAGGTAGCATGCTGGCGCTTTGTCAGCTTCCCAGGTGGTCCTCACCTCCCGTTGTCCGCTGAAAGCGGGCAGGGTCGACCACTACGCCCGCGCCCAGCTGCACCGCAGGTATCAAGAACTGATACTGCGGGCTTCGCAATTTGACCTACTGAAGGCTCAGGCCCTATCAGCTAGCACCAGCTGGGATTGCTGACGAAGGGGCCTCCACCTGCCCCGAACAACCAGAGGCTCGTATCCAACCCAGTAGGCCGGCGCCACGACAGCAGCGCTACCAGGATGTTCTCCCCGCGGCCACTTAATCGCTGTAAGGGTCGATTTCGACGTAGGACACCGGTATGACCTACGTAGCCGACTGCGAACCCTTGGACCACCTGTTGTTTAGCGTCTGCACTAGCCACTCCTCGAGTCCACTCGCCACCTCCTTTGCAGTTCCGAGACGATGTGGGTGATAGCCGATGAAACGGCATTCCAGCCAAACTCGTCTTCACACATCCTCTGGACCAAATTGTCCGGAGTCGTGTCCCGACCGCATGTGGCTAACATGCGGTCACGCATTGTGCGGAAACGCGGGCACACGAACAAAACGTGTTCCGCCGTTTCCTCTAAACCTGCACAAACTGGACATTCGGGAGAACCCGCATGACCGAAACGGTGTAGATACTGTCTAAAGCAACCATGGCCCGAAAGGACCTGTGTCAGGTGGAATGTTAGTTCCCCATGGCGCCTATTGACCCAGATATCTAACCTCGGAATCAACCTTAGCCGTGTAGTTCCGGCGTATAGAATAGAACTACGGACGACCTGTTCCGGTGGTAAGAGTCCACCAAACGGGGTAACCCCAATTCAAGGTGTGATGCGAAAAACCGTGCTGAGGAATGAATGGTCGAAGGGGTGAAAAAGATGTTCGGCCGTTAACGGAGCCTGTGGGGCACCTGGGCACCCCTCACAGTATTTTGTCCCTTACCGCGTTAATGCAGGGCTCTGGCGTGGTGGACCTCTTTTCCCGTGCTACTCGTGGGATCCAATCATGAATACAAACTTAAACCAAAATCAAAATAATAGTAGTAGTGCAGGTAGTAGCAGTAGTAGGGAAGCGAACCCCTTCGCAAGAAGTGGGTTAGCTAGGTCTCCGTTGAGGAGAGCGGAAGCAGGAGGAGGCAGCAGTGCACGTAGTGCCAGTGCTGGAAACCATATTTCATCCCCGGCTAACGCATCGGGTGAGGTTATGGATGGAGCGTGGTTGATGAGGGCCATCAATAAAAGTAGACATGGGCTCTCTGCGATGGAAGTGGCTGCACAGCAGCTCGACTCCATAATTGACTTTGCGTCCTCGAAGTCTAACATCAGCAAGGACCTCAAGCAGGCCCTGTTCAGACTTCATAAGTCGATGTTCGCGGCCAAGCAGAACCATGCTGAATCCATGGCGACTGTGGCTGCGGCAGAACCCGTGAAATTGAAGGTGCCGAAGTCTACCCAGACGGAGCCCTTCGTCTTCGCGGGTAGCCCCAAAAGTGCGGAAGCGAATGCTTACAACAAGCAATCGCAGAAGCGCGCGAGGCAGCCGTCAGGGGAGGAGCTACCCGGCGGCGCTCGCAAGGCCAGGCGGATATTAACCCCGAAAACCGGCAGAAGTGCCGAAAAATCGGACCCCAGCCAGGCGTCCCGGAAAGCCGAGAAGGGTGGGCCCAAAAAGGCTGGCCCCTCACGGAGTGATGGGAACAGGGGGTTGCGACCTTTGAGAGGTCCTCAATCACCACAGGTTAGGGCGGATCAGGGGGGGGACGCCCCCTGGACAACCGTAGTGAGAAAGAAGAAGAAGGAGAAACAGGAAGTTCAGGAGCGCAGGGATACCAGGCCTAAGAAAAGTAGGAGGGTAGGTGCCAAGCGCGAAAAGGGTGATGCGATCATCATCAAGACGGAAGAGTCCAAGTACTCGGAAGTCCTGAAGGCGATGCGCAGTGACGCGAAGCTCGCAGATCTTGGAGCCGACGTACGCAGTGTCAGACGCACTCGTACAGGTGAAATGATTCTCGAGCTTAAGCGCGACAAGGAGCGCAAGGGCGCCGCCTACAAAAGTTTGGCGGAAGAGGTCCTTGGCGAGGGTGTCGAAGTGAGGGCTCTGACGCAGTCAGTGACTCTGAAGGTGATGAACCTTGACGAGATCACCAACGCAGAAGAGCTCGTCACAGCACTGCGGCAACAGTGCGAGATTCAGGTGCCCACCGCTGCCGTTCAGCTACGGAAAGGTCCGGCAGGTACTCAGGTGGCCTTAGTACACCTACCTGTGGCGGACGCAAATAAGTCCGCTAAGGTAGGCAAGATCAAGGTTGGTTGGTCAGTATGCTCACTGAACATACATGAGCAACCGGTGATCTGCTTTAGGTGTATGGAACCAGGACACAAGTCCTGGGGCTGTAAAGGCCCTGATAGGACCAAGTTGTGTAGGCGTTGTGGTGAGGAAGGTCATAAGGCACTAGGCTGCAAGAACCCTCCCAAGTGCTTGATTTGTTCCGGCAAGTCTGTGAACAACAATCATCCAACGGGAGGCTCAAGGTGCCCGACCTTCAAACGAGCCATTAACGAAAAGTCACAGTGCAGGTAACGCAGCTGAACCTGAACCACTGTGACGCAGCTCAGCAACTGCTGTACCAGGCAGTTGCTGAGTGGGGGACGGACATCGCCATCATATCGGACCCATACCGAGTACCCGCCGGCAACGGCAACTGGGTCGTGGATGGATCCAGAAAAATGGCGGCGATATGGACGACGGGTAAATACCCCGTCCAGGAGTTGGTGTCTACTACCTACGAGGGCTTCGTGATCGCCAAGGTAAACGGGGTCCTCTTTTGTAGCTGCTATGCGCCTCCGAGTTGGTCGACCGAGCGGTTCACGCAGATGCTGGACTGCATGACGACCGTGTTGACAGGGCGAAGGCCAGTAGTAATAGCGGGTGACTTCAATGCCTGGGCCGTGGAATGGGGAAGCCGCATCACGAACCAGCGAGGTCAAATCCTGCTAGAGGCACTGGCCGTGCTAGATGTCGATCTGGCTAATGTTGGTACCAAAAGTACCTTCAGCCGAAACGGAGCGGAGTCGATTATCGACGTTACTTTTTGTAGTCCTGGCCTAACGAGTAGTTCGAACTGGAGGGTAGACAATGCCTACACTCACAGCGACCACCTGGCGGTTCGCTACAGTATCGACTACAACAACAGCAGGCAGCGCGTAGAGGAAGCGGCTAGGTCACGGCCAAGCCCTCGTAGGTGGAAGACATCGTACTTCAATGACGAAGTACTTAGGGAGGCGCTCCGTCGTGAGCGTAACCTACTCGGCCTAAGCGGGGACGAACTGGTAGCGGTGCTTTCACGTGCGTGCGATGCGACCATGCCTAGGAAAGTCCACCCTAGAAATGGGAGACCACCGACGTACTGGTGGACTCAAGCAATTGCGAACCTGCGCCGTGCCTGCCTACGGGCCAGGAGGCGGATGCAGCGAGCACGTACCGAGCAGGAGCGTGAAGAACGACGGGCGGTGTTCACCGCTGCCAAAGTCGCGCTGAAGTCCGAGATAAGGGCAAGCAAAAAGGCCTGCTTTGAGAGACTCTGTCAGAGTGCCAACGCGAACCCGTGGGGTGATGCCTACAGGATCGTTATGGCGAAGACAAGAGGTGCAATTGCTCCTACGGAGCAATCTCCACAGATGCTGGAGGGGATCATCGAGGGGCTCTTTCCGCGCCACAACCCTAGCCCATGGCCTCCTTTTGTAGGACAGCCGGGGATTGGGGCTGGCGATGAGGATAGAGTAACCGATGAGGAACTTGTAGGGATTGCAAAATCCCTAAGCATGGGGAAGGCACCAGGTCCGGACGGAGTTCCAAACCTGGCCCTCAAAGTCGCAATCTTGGAGGCTCCCGGTATGTTCAGATCTGCTATGCAGATATGCCTGGACGAGGGAGTATTTCCAGATGCGTGGAAGAGGCAGAGCCTGGTACTATTGCCAAAGGCGGGGAAACCACCTGGTGACCCGTCGGCGTATAGACCAATATGCTTGATTGACACGGCGGGGAAGGTGCTCGAGAACATCATCCTCAACAGACTGTTGAGGTACACTGAGAGTGTAAATGGTCTCTCAAGCAACCAGTTCGGCTTCCGGAAAGGGAAGTCCACCGTAGACGCTATTCTGACGGTTAAGAAAACCGCTGAGATAGCACTCCAGCGTAAGAGGAGGGGGATTCGCTACTGCGCAGTAGTGACTCTGGATGTAAGGAACGCATTTAATAGTGCCAGTTGGGCGGCTATTGCCAATGCGCTCCTGCGTCTGGGGATACCCGAGTACCTGTACAAGATTCTCGGAAGTTACTTCCAGAATCGGGTATTAGTCTATGACACAGAGGTGGGTCGGAAGTGCTTTCACATAACCTCAGGAGTCCCGCAAGGTTCCATCCTGGGCCCGGTGTTATGGAATGTCATGTACGACGAGGTGTTGAGATTGAAATTCCCGGCGGGTGTGGTCATCGTTGGCTTTGCCGACGATATTACGCTGGAGGTCTACGGTGAATCGATCGAAGAAGTGGAATTGACTGCAGCCCACTCGATCGCAATTGTGGAGGAGTGGATGAGCTCCAGGAAACTGGAATTGGCTCACCACAAAACTGAGGCGGTTGTTGTCAACAACCGAAAGTCGGTGCAGCAAGCGGTGATCAGTGTAGGCGACTGCACGATCACTTCGAAGCGCTCCGTCAAACACTTGGGGGTGATGATCGACGACAAGCTTACCTTCGGTAGCCACGTCGATTATGCCTGCAAGAGAGCCTCCACAGCTATTGTGGCACTGTCCCGGATGATGTCCAATAGCTCTGCGGTGTACGCCAGCAAGCGAAAGCTTCTGGCCAGTGTCGCCTCGTCCATACTGAGGTATGGTGGCCCGGCTTGGGGCACGGCCTTAAGTACCAAGAGCTACCGTAGCAAGCTAGAGAGTACTTATAGGCTAATGTGCCTGAGGGTTGCGAGCGCGTACAGTACCGTGTCACACGATGCACTCTGCGTCATCACCGGTATGATGCCTATTGGTATCCTTATCATGGAAGACATAGAGTGCTTCGAAATGCGCGGCACAAGAGGCATACGCAGGACTGCCAGACTGGCCTCCATGGTCAAATGGCAGCGTGCGTGGGACAGTTCCACCAAGGGAGTGTGGACTCACAGGTTGATTCCGAACACTTTGGTATGTGATTCGATCTTAAGGTAAAGATGAATAGCATCCACAAGTGGAATTTTTAGGAGCACACATCCAAAGAACCAAACAGCCGATCACGAAAATTTGATAGATTTGTTACTGTATGGAGGTGACCAATCCATAAAAATTTTAGCTTGATTGACTGTCTGGTTCTTTAGGTTATTGTTTTTCCAGGTTTGGCTACGACCTTAAACACGCAAATAACTCCCCGAACAGACTTTTCCGGTTTGATATTCTTCCACTTCTCTATATGTCTGTCTGGTTTATCTCAATCGCTCATATGGCCGAAGAAACGAGTAATGATTCTTCCTCTTTTTTCTGATCCATAAAACAGTGAGTGATAACACATCCCCTGCAGACAGGAAGTGTTTCATTTGAGTTCTTTCAGGCTGTTTGTCATACTGTGCAACGAAAATCTGGTCTACGTCACTAAGGTGCATTTCATTTGTGATGAATTGTTTGGAAAAGGGGAAAAGAATCACTATGTCGCTTCGTATTTGCTTAGAATCATTGGTGTAGCCAGAGAAGGGGCAGAGGGAACAACGACCATCCTAAAACAAATCCATTCAAGAAGAATGAACAACGGATTCATCCTTGGGATCTCTCAAGAGATTCCAATTAGATATTCCCACAAATGCTTTTCTTAAAATTTTCCCTGGAATTCTTCTAAGAATCACTCTAGCAATTTCTTTTGGTTTTTTAAAGGAAATATTTCGAGTATCTTCTTAAAGTCCCTAGTGAATCTTCAAGGATTTTACAGAAGTTCTTCCAAAAATTCTACTGGGAATTTTATGATTTTTTTCAATAAATGTTAAGAGAAAATTGTATAATGACTTTACTACAATTTAATCTGTGATTTCCTAGATAAGTTTTAATTTCGAGAAAAAAGAATTCAGTTCGGGAAAAGTTTCAGTAGTTTTGAAATTTTCGTTTTCCAATACATATGGTTTTTGGTAAAAAAAAAAACAACAGCAGGTATAACAAAGATTGCCGGGTAATAGCTAACTAGTAGAGTGAAAATTTCTTGCATAATCACATTTTTTTTAGAATATAGCTACATGTTTCAAAGATATTTTTAGAAAATCCTTATTTGATCCATTGATTTCTTCCTATAAATTCCCCAAAGAATTTATTTCCAAAAGTGTGAGGAATCGCATCTATGACTCATCAACAATTCTCAAAGAAGTGTTTTAGAGATTCCTTGAAAAATTTCACCTTTTTTTAATTTTGTAATTCTCTCAGAATAATTCCATCAAATATTTTACAAGGATTCTGAGAACCACACAATGAAGCTAACTTAATCTTAGGAGCGTATAGTTCATGAATTTGTCAAAGGATTTCATAGGGAAATCCTTTGGATCCTTATGAAGCTAAACTATACTTAGGATCGCCTAGGACAGCTCTTCAATTTGTTTAAGCATTTGACAATAAAATCCTATGGAAAATCCGAATGTATGTCCAAACAATTCTACTATATAGAAGATTATATCTAGCAGTCTCTCAACTAAGAATCTTTGAAGGATTTGACCAGGATTGTTTTAAGCATCTTTATACGCAAGGATTTTCAAATACATTTGATTCTTCAAAGTGTTCCTTCTTGTATTATTCTAAAACTTGTATGATTTTTTTCCTTAATTTGCATAGCATAGCATAGCATAGACTGACTGTACATGTCAATGGTTGCTACTCCGTGATTGATCGGAACTGGTAAGAATTGCACTTCGATCCAAATGAATAAGGGATGGGAGTTTCCGCTTACTCTCGAAGTGCAATTTTAGCAAATCTAATATTATTGATCAATAACGGCGCCGGCCAAGTCCTTACAGTCAGTTGGGATGGGAAAGGAATGTTAGGGTGTAATGATTGTTGCTTCTAGAGACCGAGAATACCTCTGCATCTCCACAATCACCACGGAAAGGGTGTTTATTAGTGAGGGAGGAAAAGATCTGGGAGTCACCTCTGGTCGGTGATGCGATCCATGGACAAGGGGTAAATATACGACTTATATTTGAAGCTAGTTTTGTATTTTTGTCTCGAGAAGTTTTTGGTAGAAGCATTAAAAAATACGTCAACATGTATAATGTCGAACAATTCAAAAAAACGTTTTTATTAATGACGAATACTGAAAATTACATGTATATATTTTAAATTATATGAAACAGGAATAATGCCGACATTTGTAGTGACGAACCATACATAGTTTGTTTGAAAATTACATATGAGTATTACTGTGCATTTTGTCCCGATATGGTAGAAGTTTTAAAAAATACGAACAATTCAAAAGATAATTTTTAATAATGTCAGAAAGAGAAAAATATATGTATATTGAAATTGTATAAGAAAAAGCATAATGCCGACACTTACAGTGACGAACCATACAAAGTTTGTTTTAATATTATATCAAAGTTACGCTTTCAAGAAAAAATGTGTTATCATAAGCATGAAACGAACTCACCAGTTGGTAATCCATTCTCGACTGAACACAAAACTGACACTGACAGCAAAACTTCTTGGCGTCCCGAAAACAAACCGTCTTGCTTGGGCCTTCCCAAATACCTACCCAGCAAGACGCTCCAAAACCGAAAAAAAATCGGCGACGAAACCACGCGCGAAACCGTGAGCAAAACCTATCTGCCGACGCAAAATTGAACCGTCCTGCTTCGGATTCACGAATCACTACCCAGCAAGACGCTTCAAAACAGGAAAAAAAAAAAATCTCCGGCGACGAAAACGCGCGAAATCTATTGGACGACGCAAAAACGAATTGTCCTGCTTAAACTTCACGAATCACTCTGTATGATTTTTTTCCTTAATTTGCCTAGATGAATTTAAGATAATTTACTGAATATTATTTTTTGGAACTCTTTCCAGGAAGTTGATAACAATTTTTACATGTGTTTATATTTCTCAAGTCACACCTTTTCAGATGCTTCCAGGAAATACTGGAAGCATTAGACCTATGCATTCTTACAGTAGTTTGTGCAGGAATTTCACCAGGGGATTCTCGACGATTCCATCAGAGGTTTTTCTACGAGTTTCGTCTAGGATTTTTTACTGAAGATCTTCTGAGGAATCCTTAAGAGGAAAATAATCACCATCATTTTTCAAATTTTCAATACCCCAACATTGACGCAATGTTCTAGAAAATTTAACATTGAATTCCACTTGCTTTCGGTAATGTGATGATTTTCATGAGGATTTCTTTAACTTTGAACAAAAACACTGATTTTTCATTTTTGATGATTGCTACTGATTGAATTCTAGAGGCTCAAAGTAAGAGAAAAAAGTTGTTCATAGAAATATTGAATTCTCATAGAGAAATATGTCATATTTTTAGCCAGGACATCACATAGAAAGGGGCCCACATAGCCGTAGAGGTAAACGCGTAGCTATTCAGCATGACCATGCTGAGGGTCGTGGGTTCGAATCCCGCTGGTCAAGGATCTTTTCGTAAAGGAAATTTTCTCGATTCCCAGGGCATAGAGTATCTTCGTACCTGCCACACGATTATACACATGCAAAAATGGTCAATCGGCAATAACTGTTAATAACTGTGGAAGTGCTCATAAGAACACTAATCTGAGAAGCAGGCTTTGTCCCAGTTGGGACGTAACGCCAGAAAGAAGAAGAATCACATAGAATTCAACCAGGAATTCCTTTAAGGATATATTAGAAATAAATCAACATCAGAAAATTGTCAAAAACTATTCTGAAATGTTGTTTTACAAATCAAAAGTTCTGAAATAATTGTAGTATTAGTTTTTGTAGATCTTCTGAGAATATTTATGAGGGGTTCTTGTGAAAATTCATGAAGAAATCTCTGAGTGAATTTCCGGTGGCATTTCTGGTTTTGTTGATCTGGGAAAACTATTTAGACTACTGGTATAGTGGTGTTGTTGAATCTGGAAGAATCTAATATAAGTAAAAATAAATTGAATTCTTAAAGGTGTTCTCAAAGGGGTTTTCTTATGAAAGAGAAATGATAAGGAATTCATGACAAAATCTCAAAATAATATCCTGTAGTAATGTCTGAAGAAATACCTGAGGATATTTCTTGATTTGCGTTGAATGAATTTAAAAACATATTTAAAAAAATCGAATCATTCATGAAAAAATAGGCAGCATCTCTGGAAATCTCAGATGTAGAAATTCAAGAGGAAATAACTTAACGCAGGCCAGCCCAAACTTTTAAAATCGCGTGGCATTTCTCGGATACAATACTGTTTGGCGGGCCTTTTTTTTCGGTGCATCTGTGCATCGGTGCAATCTCAATATTGTTCTTAAAATCATGTAAAAGCGATACAAATTCGTTTTGGAGAGATTGAAAATGTATATTTGATTCTCTGATAATCTTGCTGAAGATTCTGTTAAAACTGTGCTCAGATTTCATCAGAATCCAGACCAGGACTCTTTCAAAAGCCTGATCATGAACCCAGTGGACACATTGTCGAAGGGTTCATAAAAAAAATAATCAGAATTCAGTCAAATATTTTAATAGGATTTTGTCAGTATTATTTGAAAATCCTGCCCAGAGTTTTCTTGAAATGAAGTCCAGGATAATTGTCCGTAGAATTGCGTCAAAATCCCAACAAGACCCATTATAAAATCCTGCTATAAAATCTAAATAAGTCTCAGAATTCTGTAAAAAAAATCCTTCAAGATTGTATGAGAACTTGTCCCAGGATAATTACACGAATTTGTCAATGGATACTAAAGATTATGTGATAATTCTGCCCAACATTTTGTTAGAATCCTGCCCAAGTATACCGTAAAGTTTTAGTCAGAATCCTGCCCAAAATTGTACAAGCTATGAGTCTGCATCTAGTTCTGCTTAATATTTATAAGAGTTTCCAATTTTCCCGGGATTTGACTTCCCGGGAAGTGCCGGGATTCCGAGAAATTCTCAAAAACGTGAAAATTAAGCAATTTTTTAGGAATTTTCTTTTTTAAATTATTCGTATTTCATGTATATTTATTTTTACCAGTGAATTTGTATAGTTATTTCTTTTTTTTTTTGTGAGTGTTTTATTTATGTTTCTATTGGCTTCATTTTGAACGCTAGGTTACAAAACAAGAAAGTTTATAACATTCAGCGAAAGTCCATGTGGAGCTCATCGTATGAAGCTCAATATTACATTGAATCAATACTACCAGGCACTAGAATAAAAACCAGAGTTTTATGTTGCAAAATGTGACAGTTACAGTTACATCCATGAAGTTCTACTCAATTCATGAAAAAGATCCCTCGAAAACCCCATCATTTTATATAGCATATAATTCAGCGATATAATCTTTTAGTTTAGAAAAAAAAACATATCGGCGAAAAGATATCCATTTTATCAACAAATATTTGATTACGAAAAACAACAAACCAACATCGAAATATGACTAGTGACCTAGTGAGGTCATTGGTTATAATGATATGAAGAGTAAATTATGCGATGATTTTTGTTTTAAAATATATGATTAATTCTTTTTTTTAAGAACTACCCGGGAAATAACGAAGTCCCGGGAAATACGAGAATCCCGGGAAACAAAAACTCATTTCCCGTGAAATGCTCCCGGGATTGGAAACTAATATTTATTTTAATCTTTCTCGGGTACAAAATTCGTGTTTAGGAGTCACGAATCAATTTTGTTTATTTAATAGCAAAAAAAAGAAATGTTGGAGAAATTTCTTTTGCTTTGCGTACTTATACTTTTTTGCTTGCGTTAAAAAAATGATCAAATGTTTGAGTGATTGAAAAATAAATCAATATAATTTAGGAGGATTAAAAATAATGAATAAAAGTTCAAAATGATAAAGCTTATGATTAAAAAATCTAAAGTAATCATAATAATCCTTGGAATGTTCAAACATCAAGTAAGTACACACTTAAAACAGAATGCCGATCTCGGTTGTGCAAATCTCGGTTAAAGTTCGCTTGCAAACATCTCAGCAAAAGCGATGTTTGATGTCAGCGGCACCCATAGGTGCTGCTATAAACAAACTTGATTTTTTGCTGACATACAGTATTAGACAAAACATTTGCAACTTTTTCGATTTTCCATACAAAATGACCAACTTTGGTAAGCTATATCTCAGTTATTTATAGACCGATTTGAATGAAATTTTGGCAGAACATCAGACATAACTTGAATTTTAACATATATTTTTGAGTAAATTTTCCAATCACAAGTTCAAAAGCAGTAACGGTTTGGCTAAAGTCAATTTTTTGACGATTTTTTTTTATAAATTACATAACTAAACATATTGAAGGAATAGCTTCATGGTATCTTCAGCGAAGTTGTAGATTTTAACAAGGTGAACAAGTTTGCTGAAGACAGTTTTTGTGTAGGGCTATCAGATTTTGAGGTAAATAGTTTTGAATTTTTCGTCGAAAATTACACTTTAGATAAACCGTTATAATTTATTAACCCGTGATTGGAAAAATCACTCAAAAATATATGTTAAAATTCAAGTTATATCTGATATTCTGTGAAAATTTGATTCAAATCGGACGATATATAACTGAGATCTAGCTGACCAAAGTTGGTCATTTTGTATGGAAAATCGAAAAAGTTGCAAATGTTTTTTTCCAATACTGTATTAGTCAAAATTCAGTTGCTGACTGCTCGGCTGTGCGAATCTCGGTAAAATAAAGCCGAGTTCAACTGAGTGTGCAGAGCAACTAAATTGATATTCTCAAACAAATGCTTTATGAATTTATAGGAAAGTTCTGGAATAATCCTTGAGGTACTTTAATAAGAAATCTTTATAAAAATTCTTGGAAATTTCCAGAAATAGTTTCTTATATCTTTGAAACTAAAATTTTTGATGGAATCCTAGAGAGTTTTGGTTCTAGAATAATCTCATGTTTTTCATCTCTTTATTAAGGTGAATTTCAAGAATCTATTTAGGAATAGATATAAAAAAGCCAAGGATTTCTGCAGGTTCTTCAGAAATTCTGAAGCTCTTCTCGTCTTCATTTTCTTCATCTTCTTCTTGAAATTACGTCCTCACTGGGATAAATCCTGATTCTCAGCTTGTTGAATGAGCACATCCACAGTTATTAACTGAAAGCTTTCTTTGCCAAAAATGCCATTTCCGCATTCGTATATCATGTGACAAGTATGATTATACTCTGTGCCCAGGGAAGTCAAGGAAATTTCGATTGCGAAAAGATCCTAGACCGACCACTAATCAACCGCGGACTCTAACCACTCAACAAAGGAAGGCCTTTTCTAAAGTTTTCACCAGATTTAACGCTGGAGGGTTTCCTCCTGGATAGATCCGTTGCGTTGATTTTTTGCCTCTTTCACATCCGATAAAATCTTCAGATTTTTCTAATCCGTTCTAAACTGTCTATGATTTCACTGCCTGTTAGACTATTTTTTGCCCATTATTATAGAAACATAAGGGATTACGTCTGTCATGATATTACGTTTCATGCAACCGTTTAAACGTTCAAGGATTCATCATCGTAATAATCGTCATCATCGATCGATGTTCAAAATAAAACAATATTCGATGAATGTAAATAACGCCATTCGCCTTCCCCTTATCTAAATTCTGACAACACCCATGCTCAGATTTGTCTGCTAAAGCGACAAGCCTTTGTCATTGTTTCTCAACTCATTGAATTTTATTTCAGCAGTTCGATTCACCTGAACTAGTGAGGTGATGTCATACGAGCACTCAAATATCGATTAACACAATACAACCACAAAATACTCATACACAAACACGAAGATTACGCAGAACTGCGCGATAGTGAATGATTATTCATAGTCTCGTTCGAAATTAACATATCTTCATCAGTTTGCAGAAAGTCGCTTGATTCATCCACCAAGTCACTGTCAAACGTCAAATGATTTGCAGCGTCAATCAACGAAGATACGCATGGATGCGCAAACTCATTTGAAGGGGGCAGGATCCGTCATTGATTTCGGAATTTTCAAAAGCAGTTTTTTCGTTCAAAACCAACAAAATTTACAGGAAAATGTGTTCACTGTATTCTATTCTCCAACTAAAACACAGTGAACACATTTTCATCGAATAAGTTTTAGTTTTGTAGAGAAAAACTGCTTTTGAAGTTTCGATGATGACGATGATTACGATGACGGAGCGTTGAACGTGAAAGCATCAAACGCTAACAGTTCCTCACTGTACTACCCATAAACACATGTCAGTCTCATGTTTGCTTGGTTTCCTATTCACATGGGACAGTTATGCGTTTATGGGCAGTGTAGTCTTGCACCAATGTGAGTTGAACGACGCGATCAATTCCGAACGATCTGATAACGGCGTTTACCAACACTGCTTTGCTCTGTGTTGGTTTGTTACGAATGAGATAGGAAGAGGAATGTTTTTTTTTTTGCTGCATTTTACTCTCTGAGTGCTGTGCGCTGCACTAGACGATGATTTGTAATAATTTACACACGCTGTTCGGTTGCAGATTGATGCCGTTTGCGATGTTCACTAGGGGTGCTGGTACATCATCTGCAACAGTGCATAGTGCTTTATCTGAGGTATCTTGCTATCTGAGGCGTTGTTGCTATTCCAATATGTTGTATGTGGTAAGGATTTTTGCCAGCTTACGGGAATTATAGATGATTATTGACATAATGCACCATTTTTTTTTTTTCCTGTTCGGAACATAAACCACTGCGACCAATATTTGATCTATTGTAGTATTAGTCTGGGACACGGTTATATGAAAAATTTAGATTCTCGCTCCAGTCCACTTTTTGGATTGCATTTAGGTCCCATAACAACTGTGCAAAATTTCAGCTCGATCGGTGAAACTATATATTTGCGCCAGCCGTTCAAAGTTTGTTTGGGATTTACTATGGGAAAACTTACTTTTGCAAAGAAAAATCGCCAGAGGCCGCCCATTGACCTCTATAAAAATTCTGAACACAGATCTCGATAGGTATTTTTACGATGAACAATATTGCCGAAGACCGCAAAGCAATCCGATGCTTGTGAAAAAAGTTATTAACCATTGACTATTCGGAAATTTTGCCCAATTGTGTTATTATTGTTATTCTTTTACGTGTTAATCAACGTCGCGTTGCCAATAGGTTTTCATTGAATAACTTTTTTCACAAATGTCGGATTGTTTCGCGGTCTTCGGCAATATTCTTCATCGTAAAAATACCTATCGAGATCTGTGTTCAGAATTTTTATAGATGTCAATGGGCGGCCTCTGGCGATTTTTCTTTGCAAAAGTAAGTTTTCCCATAGTAAATCCCATACAAACTTTGAACGGCTGGCGCAAATATATAGTTTCTCCGATCGAGCTGAAATTTTGCACAGTTGTTATGGGACCTAAATGCAATCCAAAAAGTAGATTGGAGCAAGAATCTAAATTTTGTCCCACACTATTGTAGTATATCCCGTGTCCTTTGTGTAGTGCATGTCGTTTTACTTTGTCACTATCGAGAAGTGATAAAGCATTCGGTTTTCTTACAGTTGTAATTCCTAACTTGATCACAGGAAAGGATTCTAACTGAAAGGTTCCTACCCTTCGAAGAGTGTGGTGCATGCACTCTCCACAGGCGCGCCCCTTTATCAGGCAAAATCGGATCCCTCGATAAAGCCAAGAAATTACACCGATATTGTCCATGCATCAGAATCCTAGTCCTTACTTCTTCAAACTAGAGAACAAAATAAATAAAGATTAGAAAACAAATTATTGAATTCGACTCATTTTTGTTTTCCTTGTCTCAAGATCATTCTCGGCAACTGAGAAAACCGAGACTTGTCACTTTCAACAAGGTTTAAAATGTAACAAGGACTAAAAGTGTTCCTTTGATTACTATAACATCCTGTTGTCTTCGTTTGAAGCAGTCAGGACTAGGGTTCACTGGTAGATCTTTACCCCATAACGCACCACGAAAAGGTGATCTACCCGCGTTATGGGTCAAGATAAGAAGTGATCACTACAACTAGACTAGGTGCACCATAAGAAGTGATCACTACAACTAGACCTCGAAATTTCACCACTTCGAAATTCATTTCATATAATGGGCAGAACTGCATTACATTTTCATTTGACAACGTTCCTGTATTATCATCCACATAGAGAACGAGTACATTATCGTGAACTAAGCAGAGATCGATAATTGACTAGCAACGATTACCAGACACGATTTAGGTCGATTTGGTGCGTCATCTTATCTAGAGAAATATGGATTTGTCACGATTTTGAAAGACTTAATTTTAGCATCTTTCTTTCATTATCATATTATTTTCAATTGTTCGTAGCCTAAGTTTGAGTCAGCATACTCATCCTAAAAAAAAATCCCACGATTTAAGACCATAATTTAAAAAAAAATGAAGCACATTTAGTTATTAACTTGAATTCAGTGAAAACAACTGTTTGACGAACAAATTTGAGTTCACATTTGTTTTTTGTTTTGCCTGTTAGTTCAGCCAAGATGATAACAAAACCAGTTATCAAAAGATGATAACCAGGTAACAAGATTTCTAATCATTTTGTTATAAATTTCTACTGGAGACAGCTAGCATTTAATAATTGTGGATGTGCTCGTATAATTTTGAATGGAAAAGTGGGCTTTGTCCAGTTTGGATATAACGCCAGAAAGATAACTCATTCAGTCATTGATGGACGACCCCTTATCGAAAAATGAGAATATTCGATTCTCTCTATTTGCAATAGTGGATCATATCACCAACGCAACAAGTTGGAAACAATTACGTCTTGAAGTCATGTACATACTTCCAACCCACACAATATTCTAAGCAATCCTTCAAGCCACAAACGGACTAATCAATTTCCATCAGCCACAGACTTACAACCCTCTGTCAGTGTTCTCCTTTGATCTTCATCACCAAACATTGCGAAGCGGAGAGAAAAATCATAATCGCCGGGCGTCTAAGCGAAGATTGAATCTCCACCCACGAAAGAGAAGGTTCAATCAGCAAGCAGTTGGTGCAATTTTATCTCGATTTATATTAGGAGAAGATTTGTTCCCCATTTCATGTTCATCTTCTGTCTTGATTGATTCACGTCGTCGATGATGATCATGATAAACGATTTAGTCAATTGGAATCCCATCTCTATCGCGTAAACGCTAAGCTGATCCAATATATTTGATGATCCGGGAAATATTGATTGTGCCATAGGTGTCGTCACCGTCGTCAGGTGACGGAGAACTGGTGAAAATAACACCAAAAAGCGCTCATCCAATTCAGTATTCATAAATTATGTGTGCTTGACGAAAACATCCTTTCCATGAATATTAATGTCGTTCGTCGGGTGAAAAAAAGCAGTGAGAGGGGCGGAACACGTTGTGATAGACCCAGACATCCCTCCGTGCCTAAAACAAATTTTGGAACAGATGGGAAACCGGCCGGCTGGCCAGCTGGAAATCCCATCTTATCCCAAGTGGTTGATGCAGCACGCGACATCGGTTGACACGGATTTTTTTTTGTCGTTTTCGTTTTCATAGGACGGTTGTTTACTTTGCACGGGATAAATATTATCATGCCCCAGCAAAAGGGTGACCAGCACTAGTTCATATAAAACAGCCAATAAAACAAATCAATAGCAAATATTTGGTATGAGTTAGCAATTAAAAATTTCAAAATAGCATTTAGGAATATATGTTTCGTCGAAATCACAGAGAACAACAATAAGAGATCAACATTAACATTAATTATTTTCTAAGGAAAATCTGAAAATAAACACTCAAATTTAATTTTTAATTTATAAGTGCTCGCTCATTATATTTTTTTCTTGGAATATATAGTTTTTTATTATTCCTTTTATTTTGAGGTGCTATTATTATTTTATAAGTGCTAATTTTTATTTATTTTTATTGCTTCTTTACAATTTTGATGGGATTGATTTATTGATTTTTTTTTGCCGATATTCAATTTATCATTGATTATTTTTATTTGATTTCCGGTAAAATAATATTTTTTAGAAGCATCTTTACATTGCTAAATATGTTAAAACTACTGCTTTTGTTTTATTATTTTATTAGCAACTTTATGGAAAATCACATAGAGCTACTTTTCTTTAAATATTTGTTAATTTGGCTACCTTACTTTGCGGATCAGTCTAGAACCGACCGCCACCACCGGTTCCTTCGAATGAGATTTTTTTCTTCTTTTCCGGTCAAAGATGGGTCAATGCTGCCTTTATTTTTTTGCTGTTGTGCAATACGGGAAATTGATGTCCTTTCCATTTTGGTCCATTTCCCGGCCATTTCGTTTCCTGATTCGAACAAAACGTTCTCTCGCGTGGGTGGCGTTGACCTTTTTGTTCCTCCAAGAATAATTCGTTTCTTGAAACGATTCCTGCCATTTCGGCTGTTGAATGAACATGATTTACTTATAGAGGGAATGAGCACTTGCAGCGCAATTATGCATAGACTAATGAATAGTTTGTGTTCTTCTAGATATTACGTCTTTACAGGACTAGTGTGTAGTATTTTGATCCCGTTGGATGCTCATGTGGAGTGAGCGACGGAATCAGGTTATATTGTGTCCGGTTCGCGTTGTACGATGCGAAAAGATATTCGTGTTCAGAGTCAACTGGTAAGCTCATTTCATTTTCAATGTATAAATTGCATATCTTGTAAATCATGATTAAAGAATCAGAAATCTTATCCCTGTATTGTTGCGAACGTTACTATGATACTCGAGAAGCCCCTTTAAATCTATTGTACGTAAAACTTTTTAGCATTCTCGTCGAGTAAGTTGAAAAAAGCAGAAACAAAGAATGATATTTCGAATCCAAAATAGCTAAAAATAAAAATGTTTCTTAATTCAATTGTGTAGTACTTGCATTGAATCTGCCATTGTCTTCCATCCAGTATGGTCTGGCCCAGCAGCACGCTTTGGTTCTAATTGTGCCGCTATTTGTGCCCAAAAAGGAGGATCCTGTGCCGCGGCACCTTATCGCCCGCAGTCTCGGCTAGAAGACAACAATTTAGCGGGTGATTACGTACGTGCGGCGCTAATGAGACGTAATAATACGGTGCAAAATCGTTTCTTTGAAGAATCGCAAAAGAAAGATCCGGAGAGGGGGTACCCGAGAAAAGTCCAACATCAAAATGAAAGCAAATCTTTATTTGTTTTCAGCATTAGACATCACAATTTGATTTTAATTAATCTCTATTATTACTGATATCTATTTTTGCTTTTGTTTTCATATTATTTTAAATTATCACAAACAATTCATTACAAAAATAAATCAGAAAATTGACAGTGCTTTATGTATAAAAATGGCACAATGCTTCATGTATAAAAATTTCACAATGCTCACTTATTTTGGTGCAAAAGTAGTTATGTATGCTACAAGTTGCAATATGAAGACTTTTTAAGCACGAGTCGTACATTTACAGTATTGGACAAAACATTTGCAACTTTTTCGATTTTTCATACAAAATGACCAACTTTGGTTAGCTATATCTCAGTTATTTATGGACCGATTTAAGTGAAATTTTGGCAGAACATCAGACATAACTTGAATTTTAACATATATTTTTCAGTGATTTTTCCAATCACAAGGTCAAAAGCAGTAACGGTTTGACTAAAGTGAATTTTTTGACGTTTTCTTATAAATGACATAACTAAAAATTTTGAAGGAATAGCTACATGATATCTTCAGCAAAGTTGTAGATTTTAACGAGATGAACAAGTTTGCTGAAGACAATTTTTGTATAGGGCTGTCAGATTTTGAGATAAATAGTTTTGAATTTTTCGTCGAAAATTACACTTTAGTTAAACCGTTATAACTTATAAACTCGTGATTGTAAAAATTATTCAAAAATATATGTTGAAACTCAAGTTATATCTGATGTTCTGTGAAAATTTTATTCAAATCGGTCCATAATTAACTAAGATCTAGCTTACCAAAGTTGGTCATTTTGTATGGAAAATCGAAAAAGTTGCAAATGTTTTGTCCAATACTGTATATAAATACGACGAGTGCTGAAAAAATCAAGTTTTGCAACAAGTTCCATACAACATTTTTTGTAATTACAAAAAATGTTGTTTAAATTAGATTATTAGAGGAATTCTGAGTGAACATAGGATCAATACTCCTAGATCCTATTTTCATTCAGAATTTCTCACCTGAGTCGAATTCGAATCGTCAAATGGATGCTGAATCAGTTTAATAAGTCATTCAGACATCTATGATAATTGGATGGAGGAAATTACATAGTAACACTCAATTCAGAACCGAAAAGTATTATATTTCAGCACCGTAATAAAAAGTGCTGAAAAGTAGAGCGTAATGTTTTTTTTAAATGAAATGTAGGCTGATATGCAACAGAATTGCAAAAGAAAATGTTTTCAATATGACTTCAAGCTTTGCTCGGGTACCGCGTGTGCAGCTCCTTTTTGGTACATCGTTAGGAGCTCTATGAAGCGTGGAACGCCAGCGGGTTTTGTTTGCGCTGATAAAGAACAGTGCATTTGTGCGGAATTTAATTTGCGAAGAACTTGGGACAGTGTCACAGATAAAGAGTAACATTCTTTCGGACAAATAATCACTTGCCGAGAATTGTGTCATCGTTATTCGGGGTTCTAGGTTGTGTTTTCTTGTCTCTTCAACTTAATTTTCTTATGAGTGTTAATTTCTTTCTGAGTGAAGGGCATTTCTTTGCATGAATTTGTAGATTGTTTTACAAGCTCAGTGATACTCTGTGTCTCGGATCTCAGACCTTCGACCTAGTCTCTCTCCCCTAAATTTGGATCTGCTCATGTCTGAAATACCGTGCACAGATTAGATTAAAAAGATTCCAACGTTACGGTCCAAACTATCATCATTGTTCATACAATACTTTTGAAATAAAGAAAACCGTCAACTGTAATCTGTAATCTGTAAGTTAGGGTTGGTCTCATATCTGCTTCTCAGCTTAGTGTTCCAATGAGCACTTCCACAGTTATTAACTGAGATCTTTCGTTTGAGATGCTTTGTTTTGGCTGTTCATTTAGACCGTGTGCGATAGGCGTGTTTATAACTAGATTAAAAGTGATTTGAATCTCCCCTATCGACGATGGATTATTAATTGGTGAGCTCGTTTTATGCTTCCTTTTCAAACTAGTAAATGGTGTTCACACCCATCTGTATCGTGATAACATTAATAATGTCACAGTGGGATTTCGTTTTTGGCAACAAAGTAGAAATTTTCAGTTGCCAAAAAATGAAACCGTGCCTAAATCGGAACCCATTTTTTAAACTTTTTTTCCATTATTGATTTTAAAAACATCATTAGAATGTTGTTACATCCTTATGGAATCATAATATAAATAAACTACGGAACGGTCCACTACGAAGCCGATTTCCGTAGGGTTGAACTATGTTAATCTATAGCCCTGTATTGTTGATTGTGACATACGCGCTACATATTTTTTATCACTTAAATGTCTTCAATGATTTCTATAAGCTTTATGCACACTATTTGTATGTGTGTATGAAAACAATGAAATCTATCACTGTATTTTTACAGAGACGTATTAAAAAAAAAAAAATGCGTTGGGTTTTACAAAACTTCACGAATTTTAAATTTTTGAATATCAAAAATTAGTTGAAATTCAAGGCCCTCGCGTCAAATTTTACAAAATATGGTAAGTTAGATTGGCTTCTTTGTTTTATGTTGCTGACAAAGTAAAGCATAACACTCATAACACGAATTATTGACTGCAATCAATAGGGGTAAACATAAACAACTACATCTCACGATCCATAAATGTGGCCCATAATTTCATAGAATACACTAGTAAGCTTCTTATAGTTTTTATTTTAAATGAAATTTAATTGTTTTTAGCAGTTGAGCTTGATAAATGTTATGAAACTACCTTATAAAATCAACGGAAATTTACAGGATCCTGCTATGAAACCTCAAGAACCCGATGAGAATCTTCAGGTGCTCGTAAGGAAACTACAAGAACACGCTGTACTCCTAAGAATCCAGCTAGGAATCCATATCCCACCTCAATATTCCGCTGCGATATTGGAATGAATTCACAAGTCCCAAATTCCACCTTTTAAAAATTCCATAGATCTCACCAGAAATACTCAAAATACAACTAAAATTCACAGTAACCCGCTAGGAATTTACTGGACGCCCTAGGAATCTTTAGAGTTTATCAGGAATTATCATGTTGCGCTGAGCATCCCCAATAATCATTTATACATTCTCAGGAACGAACTTCCCAGTGTCCGCTAGGAATCTTCATGCATCCTAAAGAATGTTTTGAAATTTCTGAGAAGCCCTCTAAAACCCAAGAATACCCTAAAGATTATCCAGGCTACAGTTAGGAAACTCATATAACTAGCTCGTAAGGAACATTTTGATTATTTTATGAGACCTGTATCGTTGATTAAAAGTCTTGCAAAAATGGAGCACCCAAAAGCGAAATCCCACTGTGCTTTCACTTTTGTTTATTGCTTGAGAAAAAAAAAACTCTGAATGGTTTGACACAAGAAGTATCGACGTTTTATTCAGAAAATGAAAACATATCTTCAAAGACTAAATGATGTAACTTGCAAAACTCCCTACTAACAGGAGCCCTTTCCAGTGATCTACATGAAGATGTAGAGATATGCTCGATCTCTAACATGATGAATGTGACAGGCATTCCTCTGCCTAATGGCCGTAACATATGCCGTAACATGTGAATATTTGTATTGTATTGTCCTTTTTGTATTTACAAATTTTTTGAATAGTTCGTCACTAGAGGTGTCGACATATTTTATACTCAGTCTTCATGTATGTAAATAGATTACTTTTTCAACTGAGGTTGCATGAATCGCATCACTTACCAGAGGTGAATTCAGAACGTGTATAGGTTTTGAATAAGAACAGAATAAGAATCCTTTCCGTGACAACCATGAAGATGTAGAGGTATTCTCGGTCTGCAGTAACAATGGATGTTACATTAACTATTTTGAACATATTTTTGAACACTTTTTTGAGCTTTGTGTTGTAATTTCCAAGAACTTCTTCTGCATCAGTATTAGCGTTGGGCAAATTTGTCCAGAACATCGATGTTACTGAATCGATTCATATTTGAACTGCCGAATCGATTCACCGATTTAATCGAATCCTTTGAATCGGTGTTTTCGAATCGGTTCCAATCGGATGAAAATTGACGTGTATAAAGCTAGAAATGAGATCAAACGCATTCGAATTCGATTTCAACATCTTTGAACTGAATCAGTTTCGAAAATCAATCGAACAGATTTATTACTTCAAGATTAGTTCAAAATATTGTTTCTTTCCCACAAACTCATTGAGAAATATTTAACGATTTCAACAAAATAAATCGAATCAAATAAACGAATGACGAGAATCGATTCACCCAATATTAGGTGCTCCTAACATCGATTCAAAAAATCGATTAATCGGAAAGCCAACATCGATTTTCGTAACATCGATTCAAAATCGCCCAACGCTAATCAGTATACACCATGTTTGGTATTGTGGTTTGTGAATGCAATATAAATATTTTTCGCTGAGCGTGGCGAGTTTTGAAACAGCTTGGTAAATGAGGACTGTGACGAAATTAATTCGTAAAATTCAAACAACGATTTCCATTTAATAAGATTTATTACTTAGTAATAGCCACAAAAATATGTCAAGCATTTAAATTAAGCTCTTTTTAGTTTTGTTTGTGTGTGACAAAATAAGCATTAAAAAAAATATTTCGCCAAATTGACAGAAAATTTCAAGCACCCACGTAGCTTCAGAGAGAAAAAATAAAGCAATTGTAAAAAATGTTGCGATTTTTTTTTATGGTGTTCAGTTGGAGCTGCCTGACAGCTTAACTTGTCAAGGCTGGACCCTCGGTCTGGCTTTTGCCAAGCTTCCCCTCTACCAGGACCAATACTCAGACGGACTAGGCTATGGTGCCCACATGAACACTGTTTTTTATTAGTATTGTGACGTGATAGTTTTGAAAAATACCCATATTCCCTTGCTTCTGAGATAAGGAAGCATTGTGAAAATCAGCAGCTCCATCAGAATTTGTTTGAAATAGTAGTGTAGGAGTGTCATTACTAATACTGTCTAGTCGAAATGGTTTTGAATAATTTGTCATTTAAGTGCTATTTTGATTACTCCCGTCTTTCACGTAAGATTAGAATCTTAAATGTCAATTGTCTTCAAGTCTTAACAAAATTGGCTGTTTAGTAGTAGTTCTAGTTAATTTCATTTTTTATTGTTAAAAGTATTTATTGGTCATTACGTTCATATATCCTTAAAGAAAGAAGTCACTATCCTTGTCTGTTCAACAATTTCTCGAACCTAGCAATTGAACCCTAATGATCGATCTCAGCGTCTTAATTTCCATAGTCATTTTTATAGTGAATATTTAAGACTGAAGTTACCTTAGGCTTCTATAACAGTCTCCTACAAGATTCACTTTTCGGTGGCAAATGCAATACTTCACAACGCCTAATTTCTACTTGTAAATTTTGCGAAAATGAATCTGGAATTAGATTATTTATACCGTTGTTACAAAAGAGGTATTTCTTTTTATGGCAATGCAAAAACCATATTAAAATAAGATTGTCCCCACTTATTTCTACTCAGTGAATCTACTAGTCATTTTTCTCAGATTAATATTCCCTACGTCGTACATGATAACGATGTGTCTAGCTAGCTAATAGTAAGAGTAAGAGTGGCTACGGATCATTCTGGTTAGCAAAAGGCAAACCGATCGTCACCAATAGTATTAATGTCCACTTCGAATAGATTAATTATTTGAAGTGGACATTGATTCAATCAATGACGCAGAATGTCCGTTGGATCACATCCGAGATATTAGTGCGTCTATGCCATATGAATTATGACGCGGCTTTAAGCAAAAAAAAGTCAAAATGTGATACCACCACTACAGGTTACGCCTTTGGTATCCATCATATGGGCTAATGGATAATGCCCCCCCATCGCGGCAAGGTCGCATAACCAAGGGGAGGGAATAAAAACAATAAGCGTGACTTTTCTACTGTAATATAAAAATTGCGTAATTCAAAAAGGCACTTATTAGGTATGCTACTTTCGCCGCATGATTTGGTAAATCGGCGACATATTTAATTTATCCACGATTTTTGCGACTTTCGGGACAAATTTGGGAAAATCGTGAAATCCGCGAGAATCGTGAAATTTGCGACTGTTGTAACAGTCCTGATAAAGTGTAATATTACGTAAATTTAGATGCACATCATCTGCGTCGCGAAACCGATGCAATATTACCTTTTATTTGCTACATTTGAATGAGATGTGTGATGTTTTTAGAATAGAGTAGAAGTAAAGTAAAACAAAAACGTAGAAAAGTCGATGAACAACCACACGAAAAAAACTGCTGGCTTGTTATCATCCATATTTATAGTTTTCTAAATATTTTTTTTTTTCATTGCGCTTTTCACTATTCAATTATATATTTAAATTAAATTTGATGCAGAAGCCTCAGAGTGCGGGATGAGACAATAGGAAAAAGGGAGAAAAAATTATTATTTGGATCTTACAATCAGTGGTAAGATTACATCAACCCAAGCCAATGATGAAAGGGTATAGTTTCAAAAGTACTTACTGTGTAAGCTACACATTTAGTAAAACATAGGAAGCTGTAATAATTCATAGACTCATTCATTACTGAACTCTGATGAATTCGATCAAACGTCCATTCGACCAAATGGCATTAAATGAAATGGTTTAAATCCTTTCGACCAAATGCCCATTCGACCAAATGTACTTTCGACCAAATGGCATTCGACCAAACGTCATTCGACCAAATGCCCTAAAGCCGTGCTACAGTTGGTGCTGTGTCGTTTTGTAGGAAATCAAGTTTTAGTGTCCCCAATTGTGGAAGACCTTAGGAAAATGTTTAAGGAAACACTCGGCCACAATTTGCTCTCTTCGTTAAACTTTGGTCTAATCTTTGGCCTGCGAGCATCATAGACATGCCAACCGAGATGAATATTTTAAACATTTCTACATGATTCGGGGCTTTCCTTAGCCGAGTGGTTAGAGTCCACGGCTACAAAGCAAAGCCATGCTGAAGATGTCTGGGTTCGATTCCCGGCCGGTCCAGGATCTTATCGTAATGAAATTGTCCTTGACTCCTTGACCTGGGCATAAAGTATCATCGTACCTGCCACACGATATACGAATAGGAAAATAGTAACTTTGGCAAAGAAAACTCTTAGTTCATAACTCAGTCAATGATGAGAAGCAGGCTTTGTCCCAGTGAGGACGTAATGCCAGAAGAAGAATACATGGTTTAATATCTTGACCTATTATATTCTTTTACAATCAATTTGACCCATTTCTAATGTCAAATATTTATAAAATCGAGCCAAAAGTGTTGGGCTGTCTTAGAGAACATCGTTTTTCGAGCTTTATGAAGAAAGATATTTTTTTGGCTTCGTTAACGTGAACTTTAACACATTTGGCTAGATCTTCACTCATTATGACGGATGAGAAATACGCTTCGAACTTAATGGATTTGAACCGAATAAATTTCTGTTTCCAGCCTGTCTTGAAGCCACCATCCTGCAGATAATTTCGAACATTATTAGAATATTTGTATTCATCTCTTTTAGAATTTAAGGCGAAAATTTCTCTGATATGGCTTTCAGGCCTTCAGGAAAAATGTTTCCGATAAATTTCGAATTGATTATCTCAGTATGAAGCAATCATTTTGAAATTATCAAACATTGCTCTTTCTTGCTAACTTAAAGATGTATTGTTCGGATAATTTACGGACACCCTGTAATGATGCCTTGTGAAAGTTCAAGTGTCAAATCAAGCTCCAGATTCATTTTGTAGACGATCAGAGAGCACTGAAAAATATTGTAAACTTTTTCCCTTCGAAAATGTACAGATCCGGTCAGTGTTCATATAAACGGATATGGGAGAAAATTGTTGTTTGACAACATAGGTTATAAACTTCCGGATTCTTTGGTTAGGGTTAAATATGTATGAAATCTTCGTAACGCAAACATAATGGTTCAAAATCAATAATGATTATTACCTCATTTTAAGGTTGATAAATTGAGTTTTGGACGTAAACAAATAAGTTCAGTGACTTATCTCTTCGTTCTCCCCTTGCGAACTCTATGACGGTGGTGCATTACATTTGCCTATTCACTTACTTGATGCTTTTGTTATAGAATATGATGAAACTTTTCGAAGTACATACCTGAAACGAAAAAAAGAACGTAAGAAAATGTTATTTATACTATTAGAGTAAGAATAGTAGATATAAATATAGAAATATAATAAAATTTTGCTCTTCCACCTTACGCTTTCATTTCATGGGCACCGAAAAAATCAATTATTTGCACATCAAGCCTGCTCTTGTTAGAATTTTTCCTAGATTATGATCTACCAATAAATCCTGAAAATTGTATCCTTTTCCCGGAGTAATGATTAGGATTGTTTATTCCATGCTAAGAACTTCTATCAACACTCGATGAAGGATGCTGAAAAAACAGTAACAATTTTAATACTATATTCTCCCATTACAAAAATGTGCTGAAGAACAATACAAAAAATCATTTCCCACCAGGCGTAATGCCTAACTGTTCTTATCGTTTCCAAATAACGAACCCCTGCCCGTTAATGTTTTGTTGACCGTAGTGCATCTACCATACGTTTCCCAACTGCATATGAATGGAAAACAAACGATAGAGGAGACTGGGGAGTCCCCGGAGAAACTTGATCCCGCTTTATTGATAGATATGCTATTGAAAGAACGAAATTCTCTCAAACGCAATTCAGTACCATTTCATAATGTATGATTTGACAAAACTTGTTTACTTGAGAGTCTTCGTCGAAGTCTCGTAAAATTAAACTTGCCCTGCAGAGTAACAGCCGCATTAAGAAAAAAGGAATCAGGTCTCCCCTACCTCCAATCGTCGAAAGGTTGCGCAATATCGTACACCAGTGCCCAAATCTACGTATCGATATCAGTAGGTGGCAGGCCACTCGAATCAAGCCTCCACCGTTGCAACTTAACGATCCATGTGAAATAAAAACTGAAAAAAATAAAAATGAATTTTCGATTTAGCACCACCGCCGGGTGCTGATGATGGGGCGAGAGAAAGTTGGGCTCCTTCTCTACTCCAAACTCCCCCTCCTATCCTTTTTTTCATTTAGTGACGCAATCAGTTGTTGGAGCCACTACCGATCTGTGGCACGAACGAACATAGGCGGCGCCAGGTTTTCCTATCCGATCTCTATCAGTCTAAGTAGTTGATTTTTTTTATGAAATATCGTTCAACATTTCATGAAATCAGCTTGAATATTAAAAATCCTCATGTTACGAGACAGGCTTTAAAGTAAAATACATAATCTACTAAATATGATTCCCATGAATTTGAAAATGAAGTCAAAAACCTTACAACTCGTGTATGATCAAATGGTCAATTTTATAGCAAAATTTAACATTAGAAAACAGCATGATACGCTTAAATGTAGGCAATTTTCGTTGAAATAAATAAAATACGTTTTACCAAAAGAAAAAACTATGCCGGTGATGCTGTATTGTTTCATAATTGAGTTCAGTAGTTCACACTGAATGCTTACCGTTTTGGCTAAAATTCCGAACATGACTCATATTCCAAACACTCGACTTTTTATAGCGATAAAAAAAAAACACTTAAATTTCTTCGTAGGATGATCAAAACTTCTATAATTCAAGCTATCTACATTTGAAAGTTTTGAAAATATCAATGCTTACTTTTAAACATAATATTTACCTTTGAATATAATTAAGTTTCAATTTTGCTATGCCTTACTCATCGGGTTTCTAGACGAATACATGGAAGAACCCCTATAAACTCCCCAGTATATTTTTTGGAATTCCAGAAACAATTCTTGCCGTAATTCCTTGTGCTTGAAGAATGTTCTCTAAAAAAGACCCACCCCTGACCCCTCTGGCTACGTCCGTGCAAACAATGCCAAATGATTTTTCAGCGAGATATTTAACGAATATCGACACAAGTTGTTGAAGACGAGATGCTGCTGGGCATCCACCAGGTGCAACTTACTCTCACTATTCTAGGGCCCATCTCTAAAGTTGCTCTGCACAGTCATAAATCAATTCGCGTTTTATCGGAATTAAGTGGAAATTGCATAACCGCGCCACGCAGAAACCATTTTGCGCCAAGGATACATTCACTCTCCTTTTCATTGGCGGGAGCGCTCGTTAAGTGAGGATAAATGTTTTTTGATGGCAAACGAGCTAGAAAAATTAAATTACTCTCCGGGAGTGCTCCACCGGGATCGGACATTAGTGAGCGGTGGAGAAGGAAGCAATTAACTTGTTGACGTCTCTGTAAATTAAATGCATCTTGCACTCCAGTAGTGGCTGACTGTAATGGTGATTGTACCAGTTAGGAGCTGAGACGACCCAGTCGCAGTAGAAGGGCTATTCCTGAGTAGGGAAAAGTGTAAAAAAACTTTATGGGAGCTATCTCTCATCCTTACAGCTGACTATGACAGCCGGCGGTGGGCCCTTCCATCGATAGAGTGCACTACTCTCTTTCTGTTGGTTTTATTTGCCAGTGAATGCGCAGTGAAGCATCAATTTTGCTGTGAGTGAGTCGGCCAGGCCGCTTTGTAACTAGTTGAAAATAGTTTTTTTTTTATACTATTATATTAAGGGTTTCTGATGAAAATTCGAGAGTAATTTGGTGAGATCTTTTCCGGACCTTATGTGGCCGTTCCCCCGACGCATCTTGTTGCACATAGGCGAAGGTTGTCAGAGCATTGATTAATTCTAGCATAGTCTACGGTTTGGAACTCTGGAGCAGAGGGGTTTCGTCAGTCCTCAAAATCCTTACTCCTCAATACAATGGGGCATATAGGATTTGTTTCGCCAGTGACGGAATGCGAATAGCGGCCATTGCTCCATGAGGTAACGGAGGATCTTTTGATCAAAAATTTACGGGTCTTCGATAGGGATAACTTTCCTGATGGAGTACCCTTGGTTTAGAAAGCTTCTAACTAATGACACCAACCTCTGGATGTTGACTTTCCTTCTTTATGTACATAACTTTTCGGTAATCTAATCCGCATGGTTTTTAAATTAATTAACTCATTACGCGTGGTAATGATGGATAAATTATGGGTGAAATTGTGAACAAAATCCACGTGCTCGGCTGGGATTCGAACCCAGGACTCTTGTATGCTAGACGAGCGCTTCACCAACTAAGCTACCGTGCCACTTGGTGACGCAATAACTTAGTTGATTACAAGTTTCGATTTCAAATCCCCACAGATCACGCAGGTATCAGGTATCAGAAGGCCGGCTCCAAAGGCACGTTCCCCACCAGTTGGGAGATTTGTGCCATCGCCATATTTGAGCCTATTTCATCATCTACCCGATGGGAGAGGAAAGGGAAGGGAAAGATGGGAGGAAATAGGAGTGGGGTCCCTTGAAGAGGGAAGATCGCATAAGCGAAATGAGAGCATGTAGCTCCATACCACAATGGGTTCGAACAGCGCCCTAAAAAGGGCACTGCAAAACGCATGAGCGTAAAGAGAGCCTATAGCTCATTACCACAGCGGGTTAAGAATAACAGAATGTCCTGAAGATTCAGGCTTCTGTATTCAGTTTCACTTAATAAGTGTTTACCAAGTAATTGGAATCGCATTTGCGCAAAAACTGGACAGTTACATATCAGGTGATACGAAGTTCCATAATCGGAGTCACAACTATCACACACAAATGAGTCAGCACGCTGAATATTTGACATGTGATAGTTGAGTCGGCAGTGGCCTGTCAACGCTCTGACCAAGAGACTGCAATTCTGCTTTGACAGATTTGTTAAATACTTCGCCACCTTTGGAGATGGCTCAGTAATATACAATTTTGTTTGACGACACGACTCCAAACTATTCCAATATTGCTTGTGCTGAGTTGCCGCCCAAGAGTCTATCTGAAGTTTCACCCAGCACTTCGAAATTGGAATAGCCGGCTCAGGGCCAATGAAGTCATGCGATGCTCCATCGCGAGCTAGCTCATCAGCCAATTCATTTCCAGCGATGGAAGAATGGCCAGGTACCCATACAAGGTTTACAGAGTTGAATGAATTCAGTTCCTCAATTTGAGTTCGACATGCGATAACAAGCTTCGACCTTGAGTTGGCCGAAGCGAGAGCTTTTATAGCAGCCTGACTATCTGAACAGAAGTATATGACTTTACCCATTACGCGCTGTTGAAGTGCTGATTGCACTCCACACATAAGAGCAAATATTTCCGTCTGAAAACCGGTGCAGTTTCTACCAAGTGAGTAAAACTGATTCAGCCTTAGCTCACGAGAATATACTCCTGCACCAGCTCTACCTTCAAGAAGGGAGCCATCAGTGTAACATACTATATTGTTTGATATACTTCTTTCCAAATAGCCAGACGTCCACTCTTCCCGTGAAGGGAATTGTGTGGTAAATGTCCTGTAAGGAAAGTGACAAGCAATTGTGAGATCACTTGGAGCAAGGACAATTTTGTCCCAATTCACCAAAAGTGGAAACAACGAAGTGTGTGTAGATCTACGATTCACTGGATTTTTCTCCAATAGATCCAGTACCCATAAACGGTAAGAGCAAGAAAGTGCTTCTTGTTTAAGATGTATGTGTAGTGGCGCAACGTCGAAAAGGGCCTCGAGCGCTGCTGTGGGAGTTGTAGAGAACGCACCAGACATCGCCATCAAGCACATCCTTTGGAGATGACCCAATTTTGACTGGATTGTTCTCACTTCACCCTTTTGCCACCACACAAGACATCCATATGCCAATATTGGTCGAACAACTGTTGTGTAAATCCATTTGATATATTTGGGTTTGAGGCCCCAAGTTTTACCAAAGGTTCGCCGGCATTGACCGAAGGCCATGCAAGCTTTTTTGACTCTGAAATCAATGTGAGGTGTCCATGAAAGTTTGGAATCTAGAATGACTCCGACATACTTTACTTGATCAGTCACATTAATCTCAGTGCCAAAAAGACGTAAAGGTCGAATTCCATCGCGGTTTCGTCTTTCCGTAAAAAGAACAATAGATGTTTTATTCGGATTAACCGAAAGGCCATATTGGCGACACCAACTCTCAACTACCTGAAGAGCACTTTGCATCAGGTCGAATAGGGTGCTTATGCACATACCAACTATCAGAGCTAGATAGTCGTCGGCAAATCCATGAGTTGGAAAACCGCAATTATTGAGTTGCCTCAACAGCGTATCTGCTACGAGATTCCACAAAAGTGGTGACAAGACTCCCCCTTGGGGGCATCCGCAAACACTCTATTTTCGAATCGCTGCTTGACGCAATGTCGAGAAGAGATGTCGGTTTTTGAGCATTTGATGAATCCAATTGGTAATCATTGTAGGTAGCCCATGGTTTCGTGCGGCTTCCAATATGGCATCGAAAGACACGTTATCAAAGGCACCCTCAATATCCAAGAAAACACCCAAGCACGATTGCTTCTGAGCGAATGCTTTCTCGATATCGTATACAACTTTGTGTAAAAGAGTCACAGTGGACTTTCCAGATTGGTAAGCATGTTGATTCACAGGAAGAGGCATGTTTGCCAAATAAACATCACGGATGTGATGATCGATAATGCGTTCCAGACATTTCAGAAGAAAAGAGGTCAGACTGATTGGTCTAAAACTCTTCGCTTCCTCATACGACGCACGTCCTCCTTTTGGGATAAACTTTACAGTAATATCACGCCAGGATTTGGGAATGTACCCGGTAGCAAAACTGCTTACAAGTAGCTTTTTCAAAACATGTTTGATAGACTCAAATCCCTTTTGGAGCAGAACAGGATAAATCCCATCCGCTCCTGGAGATTTGAAAGGGGCAAAACTATTAAGTGCCCATTGAATCGATTCAGTAGTTACGATACTGCGAGCCGAGGCCAGAGACTCGTAACTACATGAAAAGACATTTGGTTCATCCGTAGATGCTATGTCCACACATCCGGGGAAGTGTGTATTGAATAAACATTCTAAAACTTCTTCATCGGAAGAAGTAAAGTCACCATTAGGTAAGCGAATTTCGTTCACTTGGAAATCCTTAGATTTTGCAAGAATTTTGTTCAACCGACTGACTTCACTCAAACTGGAAACATTTGTACAAAGGTTTTTCCAGCCGGATCGTTCAGCAGAACGAAGAGCCTTCTTGTAAGCCTTGCGAGCTGACTTGAACGACTCTGATCCAGCTGAACGGCGTCTGTTCCAACTCCTTCTACATTGTTTCCTGAGTCTAGTCAGATCGGAATTCCACCATGGGGTCCCTCTTGTAGTCTTTACAGACCGCAGAGGACATGCTTCTTCAAAAGCTTCCATAATGTAGGATGTTGTAGTATCAACGGCATCATCCAGATCACTTGGATTTCCAATGGACGGAGAATATCCATGAAATTTGGTCGCAACCAATTCAATGTAGAGTTCCCAGTTTGTTGACCGGGGATTCCTAAAACGCAAAGTCTGCGCAGTTACATTTGAATGTTCAAAGAAGATGTAGCGATGATCAGATAATGATTCCTCATCTGATACATGCCAATTCGTCAACTCGTGACTGATTCTATTCGAGCAGAGCGTTATGTCTAACACTTCTTCTCTATTAGAAACCATGAAGGTTGGGCGATTGCCTATGTTAAGTAATCCAAGGTCTGTACTACTTAAGTATTCCATCAGACTGGAGCCTCTCAAATTGAGCTGCCCCAGATGATGTGATGAGCATTGGCATCACTGCCCACAATCAGCGGAAGGCCTTTTGTTACGCAGTGTACGACAACTCGTTTGAAGTCATCCGTTGGGGATGGTTCATCATGTGGTAAATATACCGAACAATAGACGTACTTCCTGTTGAGGTCACCAACAGAAACATCGATTGTGACAGCACATACATCTCTGGTAGTTAACTCAGAAATGAGTGTAGCAACGATTGCTTTATTAACGAGCACGCATGCGCGGGGCATGGAGCGCGAGTTTGCCATTTCAAGCTTGCTAAAAGTAGCAAAAACTGGGTCCACAAGGTTACCTAGATAGAAGTTCCCTCTACGAAAGTAGGGTTCTTGAACTAGCGCCACTTGGGCTGCATCATTTTGCATGAGTCTGCAAAGATTGATCGTTGCTGTTCTTTTATGCTGAAGATTGATCTGAGCTAACCTAACCGTAGCCACTACCCAAACTAGGCAGGATTAAGCTTTTTGCAATCTCAGCACGAAAAAGACCAGCAACGAAAAAACCAGATCGGTATCTATTTAAAGTCGCCAAAGGCGAAAGAGCACAGAATACACTGTGTAAAACGCATAATGCGAATCCATATAGGTGATAATTTAAATTAAATGTCAACATATTCATAATCCTACCCTTATTAAGCCTCAGGATAGAGACTGAAGAAGGGCAGCCGATTATCTCGGAGAAACACAAGGTCACCTGCACCATTGCTCCGGGTAGCACAGGAAGGACTCAATACTGTGGAGGGCGCCCTGGTACCCCACAGGCTCCGTTAGCGGTTAGGTTTTATTTAGACCCCCCTAACCATTCATTCTTAGGCACGGTACGAATCACACCATAAATTAGGGGTCACCTGTGAGGTGGACTTTTACCACCGGAACAGGCAGTCCGTAGTGTTAATTCTTAGCCAGTTGAAACAACCGCTACCGACACTACGCGGCTATCTAGGCTGCTCGGGAAAAGGAGGTTAATATTGATGATTAACTCCTGACGTGCCCAAGCAGCCTGATCTCCTTCTTTATGTACATAACTTTTCGGTAATCTAATCCGCATGGTTTTCAAATTAATTAACTCATTACGCGTGGTAATGATGGATAAATTATGGGTGAAATTGTGAACAAAATCCACGTGCTCGGCTGGGATTCGAACCCAGGACTCTTGTATGCTAGACGAGCGCTTCACCAACTAAGCTACCGTGCCACTTGGTGACGCAATAACTTAGTTGATTACAAGTTTCGATTTCAAATCCCCACAGATCACGCAGATCGCTTTCATAACCCACATCCATCCATCTGTGTGGTATATATGAGATGGATGGATGTGGGTTATACAAGGGATCTGCGTGATCTGTGGGGATTTGAAATCGAAACTTGTAACCAACTGAATTATTGGGTCACCAAGTTGCTCGGTAGCTTAGTTGGTAAAGCGCTCGTCTAGCATACAACAGTCCTGGGTGCGAATCCCAGCCGAGCACGTGGATTTTTTTCACAATTTCACCCATAATTTATCCATCTTCACCACGCGTAATGAGTTACAGTCGCCTCTCCACATCTCGATATCGAAGGGACCATCGAGATAGGGAGAGATCGAGACAAAAAACATTAATTTAATGAACACTAGATTGAAAATCACTCCGTTACTAAAAAAAAACAAACAAACTTCATTTCGCATTTCCAAATTTTACTGAATCACTTAAATCTGGTCTAGTAAACTTTGATAATGTTCACATCGACATATGGAGAGAAAATTGGGAACAAAAAATCAACAGAAATGCATCGAGATATGGAGATATCGAGATAAGGAGGATATCGAGATAAGGATGATATCGAGATATAGAGAGAGAAATCGTATGCAGAATGAAGGGACCCAAGCAATCATCGACATAGGGAGAGATATCGAGATGTAGAACATCGAGATGTGGAGAGTCGACTATAGTTACTTTAGTTTAGAATCAACTTGTTTAAGATTGTATTACCAGAAAATATGAAAGATATCATCAATTTCATGCAAAACATAAACCACACAAATGGCTCAAGACCGTTGTAGTCTGTGAGAATTTCTGCTCTTGAACGCTCTCTCGCCACATACCAAACGAGTAAGTGAATAGCAACATTCATAGGGCTCTCCGATTGAGATGTGCCACGAACAGTTCTGGTTCACGAACTGTTACCTTTCCATATATAGTTCGATTGGCTCATTTGGATCAAAATCCAAACACTGGAACCTGGAAGTCAGTTCTCAATTGCTTCAAGAATAGCAATAGAAAATTCTTCTTGAATTCGACCAGGGATTCTCCAGGCATTTCATTTTTATTAAAAGATTAACCAGAAATTGCTATAGAAATTCAGAAATAATGATATCAGGGCTGGTAGCGACAAGTGGTGCCAAAAATAGTTATTTTAGTGACCAGATCCGAGAAAAAAGTGACCAAATAGTATCTTGCGGTTTACAAAAAGTTTAGTGACTTGAAAGTCAAAATATCTACTGCAGATTGTAGGTCTAATCGTATACTAATGAAAATCGAATTTTGAAATGTTCACAATATTGTGCTAAAAAAATCAAACTTACAAACTGTTCGTACACAGCTAAAAATATGTTGTAAATTTACGTTTATTTTCATGCACATATTTGGAGCATCAAAATAAACCTAAATTTCAACGACCAATCCATTATTTTTCAATTGAATTCACTTTAAATTTACACGATCATGTAATATTCAACCATTTTTAGTTCAAAATTAAATTTATATGCATTTAAATTTACATGATGCTGTAAAAACACACGAATTTGGTTTATTTTTAGAGTAGACTTCAGTTTACATCACATTGAAAATTAAATATTTTTTTCTGTGTACTGTATAAGTGAACAGTTCCATAAAAAACTCCGTAATTTTTAACCGATTTTCAGGGTTTCTGATGTTTAAGTTGATAAGAGATAGCGTTTGAATGAAAATTTCCGAACCATAACATTTCCATGAGGAAAAAAGGAGAACTATTATTTAAAGTGAAGTTTAGAACAATCCACAGTGGTGCGCTTTGCAACGTCAGTGGTCGGACAAATCATCAAAAGTGGCCCAAATCGATTAAAAACATTGTTTTTCAAATCTTCTTGTTGCTGAAAGTAATCTTTATGGAAATAAACATGTAGTTAAGATCTTTTGGTATATTTTGTAGGGATTACATTTTTTTAATTTGCATGAAATACAAAAAAAAACAGAAATTGAGAGCAGAGATATAAGTTCAACTTTTTAATGAAAAAAAAAACGAGTTTAGTACTTCGACCTCAACTTCTTAATGGTAGTTTATCTAAAATTTTAGCAAAATTATGAAACAAAATGCAATTATGTGTATTAGGTTGCCTAACCAACATACCCAACATAATTTGCCCTGCATGCTAATATAGTGCTGTTATACTACTGACATGCTCTAGTTTAGCCTTATAGGGCTTATTATAAGGCCGAAAAGGCGAATTAACGGGCTAGTGGTTATATGGGTATGGTCTAGTGAAACATGAATGTGAAATGTTCACCTCTCGAGGCAAAAGGGGTAACAAAACTATTTTCCATTTGAAAGAATGGATTATTTACTTGCTTAACATCTTCTTAGAAAACGGACAGAGTCTTTCACATTTTTGGAACTTTCAATAAAATGGTCGTTGGAACTTTTTTTTGTTACAATCAAGGACATAATATATTAAAATTATATGGCTAACGTCAAATTCAATAAATAGGATGTACTTTGTATTTTTTTTCCTAGATTGTTTGAAGTGAGTAAGATTTACTGTACAATGATGAAAAATACACCTAAAAAATAGTAGCCTTGATCGTCAAATCTTTTAAGTGTGCTGAATAATAGTTGAAATTACTTCAGCTTGACAACACTTCCAATAGTGGCCGTCACTATAACGAATACCGTACACCTCCGCTAATTTGAACGATACCTCAAGTAAACCATAGGTGCCCATAAAGATTTTGTAAAATTTCAAACAGAGCTGATGTGATTCAAATTAGAACGTTTAATTTTGTAACGTATCATAAAAAATCGTCATAAATGAACGAAATATTTGAAGTGCGTATCTCAAAAGGTATCGGCAATAGAAGATAAATGTTCCATCATTCACAATAAGAAAACCAAATTCCTATTGAAGAAAAAAAAAAAATACAACAATGAAGTAACAGTTAATGATGTGATGATGATCAAATTTAATGATGATATATTGGCTTTTCAGTCTTGACAAAATTAAAAACTGTTATTTTACTTTGTCCAACGTTTCGGTCCGTTTGGGACCTTCCTCAGGGACTCCGAACCACACTGGACGAAAAAACTGTAACAATTCAGTCCCTGAGGAAGGTCACAAACGGACCGAAACGTTGGACAAAATAAAATAACAGTTTTTAATTTTGTCAAGGCTGAAAAGCCAATATATAATCAACAATGAACTACAGTCGAACTACCAACGATCCAATTAAAAACTTGGACTAACTTCAAGAAGTAAATGTCCGTCTCGGTATTTCTGGCCAAAAGAGTTGAAAAATGACTTTTTGTCGAAAAAAGCGTCTATTGTAGAAATGTCTCAAAATAAGAGACTGTTTAGTCACCTTAAAGTGACCTGTGATATGACTTCCTCTAGGAACTTCCTTAGTCACAGAGGACAGGAATTTTCCTAGATATCACTCCAGCGCTCATCGAAGTTTGTATAATTCATTTGTTTCTCTTAAAAATTTCTTTAGATAAATCTCAAAGGATATCTATACAAATCCCTAAATTTAAAAAGCAATAGTAAATCACTTGAGGAATCACTGAGAAAAGTGCTGTGCAAACCACAAAAGGAATTCCTGAAAAAAAATCTGGTAAATCACTCGGAGAAATCTCTATAGAAATTGTTGAATGAATCCCTGGAGGCATTCCTCGAGGAATACCTGAAGAATTTCCTGGAAAAAATAAGAAGGTATCACTAGGAGTATTTCCAGAGCATTTTTCGAATCGATGGGAAAATTTCTGGACAATTCTACCGAAAAAATTACATAAGAAATTCAAGGAAGATTTCCTGAAAAATACCTGAAGAAATTCTTGGAAGTATCTTCCTCAAGAAATTGCAGGAGGAAAATATTGAAAATATATTAAACGAACTTTTAAGACGTCTGGATGAATTTCTGAAGGAATTCCAAAAGAAATAACTAGAGAACTCTCAGTATGCGATTTCGGAGAACCAACCCAATGCTAATGTTGAGTTCATGGCTGTTACATACAAAATCACATTTACTTAACAAAGGATGATCATTGGATGCAAACCATTTTCAATACATGTGACCATTTTAGGTCCAGTTTCAAAACACCTGTTCGTAATAGTATTATCATTAAAATGGGTGGTTTTTGATAATTATCTAATAACACTGTTTCAGCAAATCAAACCTGTGGAAGAAAAAGTTGGACGTATTTTAGAGTTTTTTTTTAGTGTTCCTGTATTTGATTCTGTAATTGCAATTCATTTTTACGGATTAATAATATTGTGTTACATAAATGCAAATTTAAAAAAAAAATCATCATGAGACATATAAAATCAAACCGTTGGATTTTATATTTCTCATGATGAACGTAGAAATATCAGGAGCATAATTGGAGTACTTTAGATTGTTTGATAATTATACCGGAGCTCTGATTTAGTAACAAAGATCCACTTCTTGAATTCCGAAGATCAATTTTAATAACAATGAGAATCCTGGAAATATTCTCATTACAATCTCTTGTCCTGTCATCAGAATCCTATCGGGATTCTCATCAGAGTCGTCTCTGGATTCTGATCAGATTAATCCTTAGATTGTTATCAGAATCCTCTCGAAGTTCTTTACAGAACATTCCCAGGATTCTCATCGCAATCCTTCTAGAATTCTAATCCTTATTCTTTCAGGGTTCTCATCAGAATTTTCACTGGATTCTTCCTTGTTTGTTCCGTGTAGGGGAAAGCTCATCTGAGAAGATCAGATCATTCTCATAGGAATCCTTTCATATTTCTCATACGAATCCTCACGAGATTGTCAACAGAATCTTCCCATTATGATCATCGGAATCTTTTTCAATTTCTCATCACAATCATTCCAGAATTTTCCTGGATTTTCATCAGAATCCTTCCAGGACAACCATAGAAATTCTTCCAGAATTCTCATCATAATTCTTCCATAGGCTTAGGCATAATCTATTCGGAATTCTCATGAAAATACTTCCTAGATTTTCATCGAAATCTTTCCCGGATTCACATCTCTTCATCATAATCCTGCATGGATTCTTATCATAATAATTCGAGAGTTCTCATGAAAATTTTCTAGTGTTTTCATCACGGTTCTTTCAGCATTGCGTCCAGAATACCTCTAGAATTCGCCTAAGAATTGTTCTAGGATATTCATCAGAAACCTTCTAGGATTCTTATCGAAAACAGTCTAGTATGTTGCCAGAAACCATTCGGGATTTTTCTTAGAAACGTTCCATGATTCTCACCAGAAGATATATCATCAGAATCCTCCTAGGATTGTCAAAAGATTCTTTCCAGGATTCTTAAAATTAAGATTTTTTCTAGAATTTTTTATACAAGTTCCTTCCAGTCTATCAGAAATTCCAGAAACAAAACATTGATTTTTCGAAATCAAAAATGGCATTTTGCTACAAAATCATAAATCTGTTACTAACGGCATCGACTGTATAAAACAAATCCAATTGAACTCCCCTTTACAAAACAGTTGGGTTTAAATATGAGAATTTCCTTAAAAATTGCATTAATTCTTCTTCTTTCTGGCGTTACGTCCCCACTGGGACAGAGCCTGCTTCTCAGCTTAGTGTTCTAATGAGCACTTCCACAGTTATTAACTGAGAGCTTACTATGCCAATGACCATTTTTGCATGTGTATATCGTGTGGCAGGTACGAAGATACTCTATGCCCTGGGAAGTCGAGAAAATTTCCAACCCGAAAAGATCCGGTGGGATTCGAACCCACGACCCTCAGCTTAGTCTTGCTGAATAGCTGCGCGTTTACCGCTACGGCTATCTGGGCCAATTGCATTAATGTGACACAATATTTTTGATACTTTAAAATATAAATATGAATACAGAAATAAATCTAAAATAGCACCTATACGTCCAGACTGTCCAAACTTTTCCTCAGATAGTTTTAATTTTCTGAAACAGTGCTATTTGATGATTCTCATAATGAGTGTTTTTATGATAAAATTTGGTATTTTCGAACCAACACCAACGTTCTGAAACTGGACCTGAAATGGTCACATGTATTGAAAATGACCAGATTGCCATCCGATGGTCATCTTTTGTTGAACAAATGTAATTTTTTAGTTTGGAAATCAACATTGGAATTGAGCTGTATCACATAATGAGATTTTCGACCTGTCAAAAGGTCAAGAAATTATTATTGTTCAAAAATGTTCCACATGATATTGCAAGACTTAATTCACATTATTTTTATATACGTTCACATAAACGTATTCAAAATAAGCTGAAAGTTTATCAATAATCATTAGTGAAATAGGAGGTTACATTTCGGATTGTTAATCAATATTCAAATCTTTGTAGGTGCATTTGGACGGTGCCGCTAATCCTCTTTATAAAACCGTTAAAATTTTGAGGATTGGTCTATTGAGTCAAAAGTTATGGGCTAAATAGTACAACAAATAAGTTAACGCCTTTTAAAGGTTGACGAAATTTTCTTTATGAAAACAGCCTGAACCGGGAATCGAACCGAGACACCTGCTTTGTAGCCGTGAACGCTACCAAAACAATAAAAAAGGCTTCAATCTAAAATCTAGAGGTCACGGCAAAATAAAACGTTTCTTCTGTCCGTCGTGAAATGGTCATCATGGGCGATTCTACAATCCACATGATGACCCACTATCGGAGAAATAAAAACTCCGCGCCATATAACGGGGCACTTGCATTCCACCCAAACGGTCCAGCTGAACACTGAATCTGCTAACCGCAGCAGTTCCAACTCCGAAGATGGACGGACAATCCAAACCGCAATTCCCATCTTCATCATCACCATCATCATCACGTAGCCAAAAAGTGGCAGTGCAAGAAGATATGCGCACATCCTCCATTCCAAATATGCAGTTCTGCTGTTCTCTCGGTGCAAGGTGCAAGGCAGGGACAGACGTGCTTATGATGGAGAAATTGTCTCCATTCCGACCGCCAAGTTTGGAGACTTGTTTCACCGCAAGTCCAGAGTAGCTCCGGCACTTGGTCCGGGAAGCGTAGACCTCACGCTGTCGGTCTGTCAAGTGCTACGGGAATAAAATTGCAATTTCTCTCGTCTGTTTTAAGTATTTCTCACGCTTTCTGGCCAACTGCTACCTGCCAGTAGGGGGACCTTACGTTAAATGCATCCAGTTTTAAGGTGAAGATGAATCGAAGCCAAAGTTCAAATTTTCAAGAGCACGGATCTGGAAAACCAAACATCCGTTTTAGCTCAAAACCTAATCGATTGGTCACCACCAGCTAGTGACCAATCGATTAAGTTGTCAGCATAAACGGATGTTTGGTTCTCCAGATCCGTGCTCTTGCAAATTTGAGCTTTGGCTTCGATTCATGTTCACCTAAAGGTTTTTAAAAAAGGACCTTCGAAATTATGGAAAAATTTATATCATAACGATGCTTTTTCAATTTCTTCTTCTTTCTTCCTGTTAAGATACAGAAATTGTGTTATATATTCTGGATGTCAACAATTCGTAAAGTTTCATCAATCTGCGAAATATGTTCACTCAAAAATTGTTTTTCTCAGAGAAATTGACAAGATGCATTTTGCTCCGGCAGTGCGTATTACCTCAGGAACCCCTATAACTCGATTCGAACGAGCAGTAACGGTACATTAAAACAGGGAAACGATCACCGGCGAAAATCGATACGATAAGTTGCTATAATTTTGAGGAACACACCAGTCGAAGCGAAGCAATTAGATAAAAGGACAGGGTATCGTCACCTGGACCTACAAAAAGTTGAATTGAATTTGGGGAAAGGAGTTCCCCTTGCTATGGACTTGTTGGATGAAAAATCACTTGCATACTAATGCGTTCATGCCTATAGAAGTGAAGTTGGTTAAGTTTTTGAAAGTTTCTGTCGTACATTGGAAGTTTATTAGAATGTGGAAATTAAAATAATAGTGGTAGCAAAATAACTTTGAAATACGTTTCACATTCTTATCTTTTTATATATTAGATGTCCTAACTTCGGCCCACTTCTAGCTCCCAATTATATTAAAACTTTGAACGACATCGATCCCAGCAGTAACGAAAACTTCTCCCGTTTCGTTTCAGATTTCAGAACGATTGTGATTTCTTCAACGACAGGGCAAACAGCTATGCCGAAGCCAAGCTGATATCACCCAAAGAAAATCCCACCAAATACTCTAGTCTATCCGGTAAACCCCCAGCTTCAATTAACTTTGACTTCGAGACACTTTTGCCGTGCCACTCGAACCTGCTGAGTGTCACCATTTCCACTACAAACAAGCACATTCAAATGAAACCACCAAGAAACCCAAGGAGGATCAGGCAAAAGCGAAGAAAGCAGTAACTACGGTTTCCTATTCCGCCCTACCGCCACTACCGAAGAAACTGGTAGGAATAAGACTCACCCTGGAACACATTCAGCAGCACACCAAAGTAAACTACGCTCAAATTTATAAATACACCCCTATCCCCATTAGTGCGGCAATCAGACAGGGCTAAACCCACAATCCTCACTCGGTAACTGACGACTGTGGTGTGGACAAAACTACAGGAATACCCCTCCTTCCTGGTACGCAAACAGAGAACATGTTGCAACCGTCCTCGCCAACAACGTCCAGTAGCAGCAGCAGCAGGAAGCTAATGGCTCTGCTGCTGGTCCAACTTTTGGCCACGTTGGCCGTCGGATCGGTCGCCACATCAACGGCGCCGCAGAAAAACTCCAACCCCTACGCGGTCCGGATTAACAAGTGCTGCGAAAAGTTCGAGGTCATGTACGATGGCAAGTGCACCGTCGCCGACACCATCAATGCGAGTAAGTATGACTGTAGATGGGTATATGGTATATAGGGGCTGAATTACAACCTAGAGAGAGCATAAGTTGTTTGGAAACTGTGTGAAGGTGGCATGTTTACGCAGTAGGATTTGATAGTTTTCAGGAAGTGGTAATAGAAGAACGATCGAAATGGGAAAATGATTATGACTAATGGTAACAGCAGCAGGAACTAAAAGTTAGTATGGCAGCTTGGGGCCTTCCTTAGCTCAGTGGTAAAGTCGTCGGCTACAAATTTAATCCTTGCTGAAGGTGTCTGCGTCGATTCCCGGTATTTCCAGGATCTTTTCAGAATGGAAATTTTGTTGACTTCCTTGGGCATAGAGTAAAAATGGCTATTTTGGCAACGAAAGTTCTCTGTTAATAACTGTGGAAGTGTTCATACAACAATAAAACTGAGGATCAGGGAGGACGTAATGCAAAGAAAAGAAAAAGAAAGAGAAGACTTAAAGCAGTTACCGTTTTACTGAAACATTCGTAGTAAAATTTTGAAACATGTCGATTTCATATCGGATATAATAACCGTATAATCCCAGTTCTAATTAACGAAAAGACACTCTCAATCTTCATTCTTAGACTCTTGTATGCCAATTTCAAAGTCAACAACGTCTAGAAACGGGAGTATGTTTTAGCTATGACTGAATTAGCCAATAGTTTATCGGCAATATACTTGAGGAGACTCTCCACAATGATGCACTACATGAATTCAACTGAAACTCTTGGAAGAATGCCCAATAGTGCCTTCAAGAGCTCCGATAGGGTTTATTCTGAACTAAAGCTATCTCTAGAGCTTATTATCTTCTAAGAGTTATCCCTGTTATTTTCCCGGGAACACAACTAGAAAATTCTCATTTTTCGTAGTAATGCTGCAGAAGGATTCTCTTTCTTCAGGTATTTATAAAGTATAATGTAGGTTTTACTATTCTTAAAACAGTAAAACGTTACTGTTGTTGTGCGTTACCCACCACATACTAAACGAAATATCATAATTTCTGTTAATTGGTTAAGCAAAACGCAAATAATATTACTAAATTAAATTACTCCATTATCGTAACTTGTTTCTAATAGTGGTATTAGAAAACTTCTGTTCCTATAATAGTGGCATACATTGATTTCCCATGGGACACTTTTATAGGAACGTAATAGTTCAAAGGAGCAAAAAATTAAGGATTTCAATTGTTTTCTACTATTTTCTTACTAAACACCATTTTTTTACACGTTCATTTCATTTTGAAAAGTGTCATTTAAAAAAAAAAACCACAAAAAATAAAAATTGCTCAATACACGCTAAAAACCGCACTACCACTATTATTAGCCACACACTACGACTGAATCAGCCACCCTAATTTTGTAAAGCCAGTACAATAGAAAGCTTTCTAAGTGAATACGAAAACATTCTTGAGAACTTTGGAAGCATAACCCAAGTAACCTTGGAGCATTATATCATTGCATATATAATGCAGCTGCATTGCCGTAAGGCTACGTAGTTTTAAAATGGAAATGGGAAATTTTACAGTTGAACTAATGCAAGAAAGTCGATAAAGCAATCAAGCAATTTATAAAGTAATATAAGGGCAGCAGTGCAATTCATAAAGTGATATTAGTTCAATGATATATTTGTAATGCTAATACTTCATTGCTTGACAGTTCTTGAAATTTGCCGAATAACAGCAATGTTGCATCTATTTTGTTGATATGCAGTTTAATACGTGCAATGTTATGATGCTTGTGGTTACTTGGGAACTGTTCCTTATGTATTTTTGAACAAAAACCTTTTATAATCGCAACACTGTTGTTTTATTATATACTTTACTACGCACACGAAGATAAAAGACATTTGTTCGAAAATGTTGTGGAAAAAATATGGAATTGATGCAGGATAAAAGGAAAAAAGGTATAACTGTCTCTAGTAGAACATTCAACCCAAATAGCAGCTGTAGAACGTGAAATAAATTCAAGTTTATATTTTATTTTATAGTTTATATGGTGATTGTGACCACATTTTACCACAGTTAATCGATTCTACCAGTTAACCAAAACACAAAGCAGCGGCAGCACACTGGGGCAGATCGCTGTTTTCGACGGCCAAAACCTCTAGTGCTCTGGATATGCACCCTAGGGGTTTGGTGTCTTCGACAAAGTATTTTGGAATTATTTGTACCAGTGGCGTACCTACGGGAGAGAAGTGGGTTTAGGGTTAAGGGGGTTTAACCTAGGGTGAAGGGGGTAAAATCAATAATTTTGGAACAAATTTTTGGTACAAAACTCTCTCAAATATATTTTTTTCTCAAATATAAAATCAAGTCGTGATAAACTTTTTGTTTTTCGACATTTTTGCACCATTTTTTCACAAGTTCTCAAAAACCCTTCTATTTTTGGAATCTGTGTCGTTATTGATCATTGGTCATTGGGTTTTGAAGATATTCCAATGTTCCTTGGGAGACCGACTCTTTCCGGCATTTTCTTTTTAGTCAATTTTCAAAAAATTAAAAACCTAAAATGTTTGGTCTACAATTTAAGGTAACAAGGAGCTTTTCTGAAAAATCATACAAATCAGTTGATTTTTCTCCGAAAAGCCAAAAAAATTGCAACACGTAATGATGTTTTTTGAAAATTTAAAATTCTTTTTTTTTGCTAGGGTGGTACCATAAATGATCATAACTCGAAAACGGTTGCATCAAGCTTGTTCATTTGCTCAGAACAGGCTCTCCAAGATGTTGAGAAAAGCAAAAAATTGAATATGAGAAAACAAATCTGAGGTGTGTTTACGTGGGCTATGTCTACACGTTGATCTCCCAAAGAATATTTTCGAAACTAGATCAAGGAATCAATGATCAAAACCGACATTAATTGTAAAAGTAGAAGAATTTTTTTTAGAACTTGTAATATATGTTACACACATATCGAAAAACAAAAAAAAATATTGCCACTTGATTAAACATACGTACAAATCCTTTTTGCTATGAGATTCAAGGCGGTTGGGTGACAAAACGTCGAAAGACAAAACGCCGAATTCCAGAACGTCGAAGGGACAAAACATCGAAAAGACAAAACGTCGAAAAGAAAGAATTGAAAGAAAACAAGAATAACTCGGAAGAATGATTCTTTTCCGAAAAAATAAATAATTAACTATGTGCCAAACGTTATCCAATCGACCACAATGTGAAAAATGCTATAAGAAGAACAATTCCAAATCGGTGCTGAAAAAAATACTGTTTTCGACGTTTTTTCCCTTTCGACGTTCTGGGATTCGACGTTTTGGATTTCGGCGTATTTCCTTTCGACATTTTGTCCCTAAACCATTTCAGCTTCTATCTCTCGAAAAACATATCAATTTAGGATCGAAAAGCAAATTATGTTGTGGAATTTAGAAAACGGAAAAAAAAATTGAAAAATTTGAATGACTTTCAATAAATGTTCTGAATTTTGATTAAAATTCCTCGACTTAGAGAACCAACCTTGTAGCTTTCACTCATAAATTCGTTTTTCTTAGCTGAACAACATTAAATTAGTTATTGCATGGAAGCTGATATGCGACTCGCGCTAGCAATGTTATCCACACCCTGTTTACCCCGTTTTACTGTATTATGAATCTCTTCGAAGAAAAATCAACCCCCACTGATTTGTACTATATTTTGACTTCTACGGCTTCTACGGCTGCAAATCAGTTGTAATTGATATAGATCAGTGTTTTTTTATGGAACGCCCTAGCAACAAACTTTCTTCTACAAAGTTGTTCATTGAGGCATTCTTGTTATTTCCTCCGAAGACACTTATGCTCTATCACTGACGTACATGCCGCTATATGGTACTTTACTAAAAACACTGTAAAAAAATATTTTGCCTATTTTTTCCATGCAAAAAGATGTAAAAATATTTTTTCATCAGGTTTTTATAAATTAAAAATATAGCCATTCCATGAAAAACCGATCTAGTGAGTGGGTCACCGAATTCCGTGAAAATTTGCTATTTTGTTCCTTATCCGAAATAAGGAAACACGTGTTTTTGGATTTTTTTGATTAGGGTGACCATTTCCAAAATAGAGTGACCAGAAAAATCGCGACTTTGCAAAAATTTTATTTAAAAAAATATCATAACTTTTGAATCGCTTGACCGATTTTCAATTTTCTTGGACGAAATGAAAGCTAAACATTTTGACTTTTCAAGAAAAATGTAAAATTTCACAAATATTGTTTTTTTACATAAAAAAAATCTAATACGCTGAGACCTACAGTGTGTGCTGATAATAAATGACTGATTTTTTTATTTTCAAAAAATATCTCAAATACTAAAAAACATATATCGCTGAAAAGCGTAAAATTTTTTGAACTTTCAAGAAAAAATGAGAACAACAATAGCCTTTTTTGTCCCGAAACCTTCAAAACACGAAAAAACGGATATTTTGATTTTTTTCATGTAAAAAAAAAACAATTTTTGTCAAGTTTATATTTTTCTTGAAAAGTCAAAATCTTTAGCTTTCATTTCGTCCAAGAAAATTGAAAATTGGTCAAACAGTTCAAAAGTTATGATTTTTTTTTTAATAAAAATTTTGCAAAGTCTCGATTTTTCTGATCACCTTATTTTGAAAAGTGTCACCCTACTAATCTAAAAATCCAAAAACACGTGTATACTTACTTCGGATAAGAAACAAAATAACAAATTTCTACGGAATTCGGTGACCCACTAGATCGGGTTTTCATGGCATGGCTGAATAACAAAGTAAAATACAGTTAACTCTCCCTTACTCTATATTCCGTATCTCGATATCGAGTTAGAGAACCATAGTAAAAGTTGGTTTTCATGGCTAACTCGATGGTCCCTTGGATCGCAGTTGCACCGGTTTTTTGTTCTGTAACTCGATACCTCCCTAACTCGATGGTCCCTTCAATATCGAGTTATGGAGAGTTGACTGCAGCATCATTCACATAGTTCAAGTTACATAGTACTTTTAGCAAAAACAGTCCGAAAACAATGTTTAACAAAATTCTAAATAACTCATGAGGCGGCAGACGACGGTAGCTAAGCTTTTGGCTACGACTAGTCAAGAACATGAGCTTCATTGTCCCGAGGAAAGCAAAGTGGGTTCTCGTGGGGGTTTTCTCCTATTGAAAGCACGTTATTTGACCAATAATTTTTCGAGACGGACGAGACAAATTCAATTACAAACAAAATTAGTAGATTTTAGTTTGTCTAATTCAAGTAGATTAAAAAATACATTTTAAGACTGCGTTTAGGAATTATCAAACAACACTTCTGTATAACTTACGTGTAAAAAATGGATGAAATTTCTCCCAAATACAGTATGGATCTTAAAAATGCGAAAATTGTTTAAATGTGAATTTAGCATTCACAAGCGTTAATTTCATTGTTTTTGTGAGCACGTAATTTCTTATGACTGTATAACATCTGACATAACTTCGCTATCAAAGACGATTTTTTACCCAGCTAAATAATGTACAAAAGCAAAAAAGTTTGAATGTTTTGTTCACTCAAAGTTAGAAAATGCGTTTTATCGTCATTTACTCTGCTGATAAACTATATTAGTTTGTTTGGTATCAGAGGATATATGAGAGAACGTGTTTTTCGTGATTACAATAAAATATTTTGCCAGGGTCATACATTAAACTCTCCCTAACATAATACAATTTTACCTCATTTACCTAACTGACACTTTTTAACGGTCTGCAAAAATCGAAAAGTTTTTCACCCAGAAATAAACAGTAAATCCTAATTTTACCATTAATTAAATCAAAACATTCAAATTCATGATGTTAAATAGCATTTATAACACATTTGGAACTTTTCATGGAAATATTGAGTTAGAGAGGTAAACTCACACGGGAAACTGGAACAGATAGCATCGAGCTAGGGAACATCGAGTTAGAGAGGTATCGACTTACAGAGGTATCAATGCATGTTAGATTGAAGGAACCGCGTATTCCATCGAGTTAGGGGAAATATCGAGTAAGGGACAGTTGACTGTAGTTTAGGGAGCATTTGCGTCTTATGGGTTTGATATGCTTTATTTTTTGTTAAAATTTAATAAAAAATAAACAAAAGGGGTCTATAACGAATTTTTGAGGAAGAAGTTTATTCCTTTATTAGAGATAATATAGATTGATACTAGCTCGCAGATTTTTAACAAAACAGAGCCACATATCAGACTTATATGAAGGTTCAACCACGGCTCTCCAGAATGATCCGTTTATTCTCAATTATGTTTAAGTATCCGTATGAATCCATTCTATCATTTGATATGAACGAATGCTCGAGACAAGGGCTGTGAAGAATCTTATCCCATCGTTGATGTTTTGAAAGCTTTTATCACAAAAGTATTGTACTCGATGACTGAATGATAAATTTTGAAGGTATGCTGTCAATTCCGCTCTAGTGAGGTGAAAGTAACAGATAAAAATTACTTCCAAAGCGAAAAACAGAGTTTGAACAGATTAAGCAATACAAATAATAAATAACATATTTGTTTCGTTTTAGTTTTTCATATAAAAGTTATCATAAAACATGATATGACGATTTTCGCATTGTTTTTAAGGGCTATACTGTGTTCTAGTTACCAAGTTACATTTTTTTGTTCGAATTTCAAAGTATGTAACATAGCACTAATAATAAAAATGGGAGTAATATCATTCATGTTACACGTTATTACATTACATTTGTATTGAGAATAAATAAAGTTTATCTTGATGATACTTACCTCGCGATAATAGAGCAAATTGATGATTTGGCGCAATTTTCAAGTCCCTTGAAATCTTCCTTATAAATAAAAATGGAATGGTGTTTGTATGTCACGAAATTACTTGAGAACTGGCTACCGGTTTTAAAAAATTCTTAAATAGATGAGTTCCTATAGAGTTCCGACGTGTTTGCGTATATAAAAAGCACAGGATTTTGCACGGGAAAGTTGGGAAAATGGGGGTGAACGAAACTGTCATTTTGTACGACGTTTTTCGATAGCCTACTCTATGGCAAGACGAAGTTTGCCGGAACCCCCCTAGTCAGTAAATATAATCAGAAAAAATGAAACAAAGTACGATTTAACATATATTAGTGCCTCATATGTTATCCACAGAAAAAAGTTCAAGTTATATTGTTTACGTTAGTTGAACAAAATTATTTATGGGATTCATTCCGTTAAAATTGTATCACATTGTAACATTGGCAGCAGTATGCCAAACAAACCCACCATCAAAATAATCTTTCAAGCTTTTAGCGGGTGCATTAGAAAGATGGGAGCTCCAACCCAGACTGCTGTTCGTCTCCTTCCCATGGGGAGGGTCTCAACCGAACATCTCAAACTCATAAAAAAGCAACAAACAAAAATCCAAAGTTTTGTGTATTCTGGCATGCCCGCCAATAAATCTTCAGGTCATTGGCACGCTGCCGCCGGGCTGCTTAAAACAGCGCAGAATTTTGCGAGATCAGCAAAATTTCCTGGGGGCAGTTCGGAACAATCTTCTCCCAAATGCTGCTGGGGGTGTCTTGCTAAGGGTTGTTGGTTGAAAGGACGAATGACGGAATTTCGATCGATGAATTCTGAGTATCCTTAAGAGAACTTATCTGCAGTTAAATTTAGGTCTACAGTTTTTTTTTTCGAAAACAAGCTTCCAATACATCTAGCTATCTAAAAGATGAGGGATGAAATGTTCCAACACTTCAGTAATATGAATTTTAAATTAAAAGATACTGGAATTGATGAAGTTTTCAAAATGATCTAAAACGCCGAATTCCACAGTTGAAATGTATTTTCTCCATTATTATCTCTTTTGGCATTCTACTGATTCTTAGATTACGCAACAGAACTAACAGGCAGTAAAATTCATCGAAAAAGGAGTCATAAAAATGCAGTCGGAAACGACCAAAATAATTTTGGTTAAATGGGTTCTTCCCTTCGCCATTGTTTGGTTGACAGACGTTGACAGAAAAATGTTTTACGGCCGTCTTTTCGTTTATGGAAAATGAAAGAAAATTTAATTTCGACTGGGGAAAACTCCCGGAGAAAACGCGCCCCACCCCGAACTGTTCTGTGTCTTACATTGGTTACAGAAACATGACACTGCCGTGGCGTGGCGGTGTTTTAACTAGCTCTTAAGGAAAATTCCGATTCCGCCAAGAGTTGCGAACAGAAACGAAAACTGGAAGTAGAATCATGAGCTGATGATGGAATTAATGTTGGGTCGTTCGCTATCGTTATCTTTCCCTTGCCGCTATAGCAGACCCGATCAGAAGTGCGTGACACAATTTATTGTATAAAAAAAGTGATATATGGGATTCCATAATGGGAATAAACATCTACCGTCCTTCTTTATTTGTAATTTGTTTTATATATCACTAATTGAATACTATTATAACAAATTTTGTTTTGTTTTAAAATGCTTTGAAATAAATATCTTAGGCTGTTATAACTTTGTTAAATACTAATGATCGGGCTGCCGGTTGGGAAACAGAATACTTACAATTCTCGATCCTCCGTAGCAACAAAGAAACTCAAATTCGGGCCAAGAGAATAGAAGGATGCTGATGAGCGATAAGACGCGTTCGCGTGTTGTCTGGAGTATTCCGAAACTGAGTGCTGACACTCTGACTCACTTGACTAGGGCTGCCGGTGGTGCCGTAAAGATAAATGGGACCCTCTTTCTCATACTCGAATGTAAGACAACCTATGCCATTTTCGGAAACATGGCTACGATATACCGTCGAGAGGACTACAACGGAATCTAGAATGATGAGAGGACGACGATGGTGCAAATTTATCTAGATACTATTTAAGGAGTTTTGCAAAGATCGATTAGCGGGTTTCGTGTTTGATGGGGGTACCTAATTTGGTAATCATTTGGCAGAGAAACAGCTGTTGTTATCTATGTTGTGCAATTTGAGGGAATGAGTACAGAGCAATTCTCGCTGTAGCTTTAAGATACAATTCTTGAATTCTAGTATTCCACTATTCCGGAATTCATTTATCGCCAAACACCCCTGCAAGGTCACGTTTCAACTTTCAAATCGATTTTCATACCGATTTTGGAATCACCACTGACTGACTGAGTGGGAGAGAAAACCTTAGGAAAAGTAGATCCAGCGAAAAACACGAAAACTTTCTTCACTTTGGCACTTCCCCCGCATTTTCCGGGTTCGCTTCAAAGCGGATAGGAAAACTTGGCTTCCGCCCGCATTTCGTCTGTTCGAACACTTGAGTCCTTCTCAATCTGTCCAACGTACAGAAAAAAGAGAAACATATAATGCAAAACTTTTTGGCAACAATTTCCAAAGCTTTTATTGTTTGGGATACTCTTCCTACACAGACTTTGGCGTAATGCTGCTGCCGCTGCAGGATTGCTAGTTTGTAGAATAATGGCTACAACGTGTCCAACAAACATACACCTTTATGCAGAAGACTCTCTCTCTCTGGAGAATCGAGTTAAATGTTTTTTGATTCAAATTTATATGGGGTGGTTTCTTGTGGGTGGGATATGCAAAAAATGGCGCGTGAACAACCGTGGAAGTGGGGAAGTTGGTTGATACTTTTTTGAGCGATGATGTCATAATCAAGAATGCTCGAAAAAGCTTTCTTAAAAGTTGGGAAAGTTGAATTTTACAGTACTTAGGAGACTGGTTTGTTATACATCAACTCGTCTCAGAGCAAACTTTCTCTGTCTCAGAATGATGCGATGTCGGGTTGTCGATGTAGGACTACGGTTGCGATTGCGAAAATGTTTCCAGTGGTATAGAAAACGGAAATCAGTAACTGCTAAGTTTAACCTTCAAGCTGAAATATCACTCGTTATTGAGCATGTAAAAGAGAAGTTTCTTATAGAATGTTATTGTGGAGGTTCAGAGCTATTCTTGGTCTCTGGAAGCAACAATCATTACACACTAACATTCTTTCCCATCCCAACTGACTGTAAGGACTTGGCCGGCACCGTCATTGATGAATAATATGAGAGCTACTAAAAACAGATAAATTTCCAACCAACAACAAAACATTGCTTTACGAATCAAATTCTTTCGTTTTACGAATTAATTCAATTCATTGCACACAAAATTAATTGGAAGCGAACTTCTAAGGGTCCTTGTCCCAACGGAACCATCAAATCAACTCCAAAACTGTTCAACATTTATTACGAACTTCTTCCGAGACATGAAAAGGTAACCGAAGAAGAATAACTCGAGAACCGACTTTGTCATACGACAATGCAATAATACAGCTGCGACTGGCAGCTTGTCCGTTGTCCACATTTTTCTAAAGAGAACATTCCCGCTGGAACTACCCCATGAGCTGAACAGTGGAAAGCTGCTGCTGCTGCTGGTTGTGCCCCCTGGCGGGCCCACACCTTTTATAGGTCAAACAGCAGAGAAGAATCTCACACCGTGAAGCGCAAAAGTTATTCTGCCACTTTTGCATTTTATTTTCGTTTTGTTCCGCTGACTTTGTTTCTCGATTTCAAAGGAAAAATGCAATCGTATTGAAGGCGTACTAGTAGAGTAGACAGATACACCGGATGTTCCGAACCTCTCGGCTGTGAATCCATGGGCATAGCGAAGGGGGAGGGAGTATGTGCGTCATTTACGATTCCACACTTATAGGGAGAGCAGTTTTTAATGTAGTTTGTAATATTAACAACTACCGAAAAACTAAACATTACGTATACTTTGCAATTGGATTTAATGGGTAAATTGAAGTGGAATTTGCGTAATAGTTACACGTCTTCTCGTGAGAATCGAACTCGCGACTTCCAGTTCGCTAGATAGGGCACGTGTTACCAATACGCTACGAGAGAACTCATGAGCGCAAAAGTTAACCTGAATTCGATTTCAACTGAATGATCACGTGGTCCTCTTTTGCAAAGCGTGCCTACGAACAACAGTGAGAGTTGATAATAAATCTTCGAGCTGTTTAGTAGAATACCTATAAGTAGATGAAAAACCAAATTTAGTACTATACCATTTAATTCCACTAGATTGTAGAGTCGAATTGGGCATCTCAGAGAGCCGAAGGAGATGTAGGGTTGTGAAGGAGAAAATGGGGTCGTGACGGACTTTGGTTTCAGGTTGGCCGATTGCGCTGCAGAATCGTTACCCGTTCTGTGGCGTAGTTGGTTAACGCGCCCAGTCTAGCGTATTGGGAGTCGTGGGATCGAAGCCCACCAGACCGATTCTATTATTTTTCACCATTTTACATCTCAATTTGTCCAAATTGACTTTTGTGTCTACAACCTTCAGGTAGTTTCGATCTAAAATAAAATAATCTTTGAAATATTTAAGTTTGTAAATGACTAACCTTCAGATATGTGTTCTCCAAAGGGTATGAGTAATTATTTTCAAATGCTCCCGTGTTAGCTTTTTCGCCCCCTTTCTGGATTTTTCGCCCCTCAAATTCTGTTTTACAAATTTTCGCCCCCTTGAGCTAGAAAATCGACCCCAAGGAGAGCGAATTCGCCCACTTTGGGAATCACTGCTTTAGTCGATGTCACATGGTGTGTAAGTCTCTCTACATAACTCGATATATATTTAACAATCCTTATTATTCAGTGGAACTAGGACTACTTTTTATTTGGTAGTCAATGTTTACTTGTAAATTGCAAAGAAAGTTGAAATACATGAAAATAAAAATATTGATTGTCAGTGAAAAAACGTGATTTGACGAACATTACATTACATTTTAAAATGCAATGTTTGTCAAACAACATTTTTCAAAATATTATCAACAAAAATCATAATGCTAGTTCACAGGATAAGGAATTGAAAATAACGAAAATATAACGTAATTTGCTCTTCTGATTTTGGGATTCTGCGATTCGATATGTTCTATAACGCGATAATTATATTAGTCGCGTTATAGAACATAGTTTTTAATATCGACTAATGGAGTGTAGACTGTATTCTTACAGGAGATTGTTCAAAATGCTCACTTAAGAAACATAAAAGCTTTTCTTTAAGCAGGAATTAAAAAAACTATTAGCTATGTATTCTTGAATTTTTCAAGAATTGCTATCAGTTTCTTCCAGGAATTTGCCTAGAATGTTTTTGAGTGTTTCCTCAGAAATTTTGCCTGAATTTTTTTAGGCATTCGCTCTAACCAGTCTTCCCATGAACATTACCGATGTTCAACTTAGGTTCGCATCTTTCTACACGTGTTTAACAGCAAACGCACGACGGCAAAAAACTCGCGTTGCACATTGAACCCGGAACACTTGAACTTCGGTTGAACCGAGGTTTGAAGCATTGGTTCAAACCATTGAACAAAACAAACCAAAAGAAAGCAGTTCGAATTCACCCTGATAAAATTTGACTTAAACTTTATGATACTTCTCGTGATGAGAATCTCGTCACAGATCACAGATTATAGTTTTAGGTGGAAAATTATAAGCGTGCGTACTAACTGACTAAAGCCGAATGCATGGCTTACTACACTCAAATAGCACTAGCAAACTGAGCAAACAACGCGTTGCTAAGGGAGAAAAAAAAAACAAAACAAAACACACTGATGCTGCCCCGTACTCGTGACGGTGTAGGGTAAGTGTTCCCTTAGTTGTGGGTGTTCCTATTGTTGCGGTAGTGCCGTTTTCACTGATTTTATTACATTAACCACAGAACCGACACTGCCAATCGACGTATTGGCTTGTTGATTCACGGAATAGTTAAAAAGAGCGTTTAAATTGCTTTAAAACTGATGAAATATCACTAAAATTGCTAAAACTTTACTTGCTTGTACCAATAGTTGCGGTAAAGGTTCCTATAGTGGAGGATCCCATAAGAAAACAACGGATACCGCAACTATAGGAACACAAATTAAAAATATACCGCAACTAAAGGAACAGTATACCAATAGTGGAGGTATTATTTTTCACTGATATGCCGTGGATTACTGCGATGAAATCATTTTTCTCATTAAATCAACGGTCGTTACTTCCCGTTACAACATTAACATGTACATAAATTGCGCAACTTGAATTTGGACGTTTAAATGAAGTTCAATCGTGCTTAGTACCTCCACTATTGGTACATTTACCCTACTGTGCGGTTGTACCGGTTCCTAAACGTCGGTTCGAACTTTGGTACTTCAAACATAAGTTCGGGTTTAGGTACTGGTTCGTGAAATGCTTCGTGGTTTCGGTTTGAACACGAGGACAGGGTTCGAAGCGAGTACGAAAACACCAGTACCCAACGTGTTTGATGTTCGTTTGGGAAGACTGGCTCCAACAAGATTGCAGAACGTTCAAAATGGATGTCTCTTGAATATTTAAGGCGTACCTTTTCTCAGGAATTACTAGAGGCATGACATAAAAGAATTTCTACAGCGGTGTCTGTAGTCATTTGTGCAGGGGATTCTCAACGTTTCTTCCAGAGGATTTTCCAGAAGTATTATGTTGCTGTGTACGTTTGAAATGCAAATATCAAATGCGGGAACAAAAAACGCGGTAAGATTTTTCACAAGGAAGGCGAAGTCAGATTTTGATTTGGCACTAGGTTGGCGGTGATATGATATGAACTCACATAAAGAATCCACAAGAAATTCCTCGAGCAGTTCTTTCAGAGATTTCAGAGAATTGTGATGTTTTTTTTCATGCTTTTACAAATTTTCTACAAAAAAAACCAAGGTTTTTTTTTCAGTTTCCTGTTTTTCAAATGGTTCTCCATGCACCATGTCTTGATTTCCTTCAGGATTTGTTTAAAAAATCCTTACATGCGATTTTCGGGAAAATCAGAAAATAATCTAGCAATTTCTAGACATATTTTATGTCATATTTTTTCAGGATACTGCTCAGAATACAAACAGGAATCCACTAAGGCTACATTAGGGACAGATCATGAGAAGGACAATCCTCAAAATATTTTTTTTCTCGGATTCCATAATAAGTGACTTGAGATGTTTTGAATAAAATCTAGGAGAAATTCCTCCTAGAAAGTTTTCGACGACTTCTTGGTAAAATTGACACAAAAAATCTCTGAATGAGTTTATGAAACTATAAAAAAATGTTATTCCAAGATTACAAAAGAAGTTGTCGAGTTTCTCCATTCGTGAATGAATCTTTCCTTGGGTTTCCATGAATTTTTCAAGGCACTCACTAATGACACATAAAAGCGTTTCTATAGGCAGGGATTTCCAAACAAATACTATTAGCGATTTTTCCAAGCATTTTTTTATAAAGTTTCTTAAGAATTCCTAAGTGGTTCATTCAGCCTTTTTTCTAAGAATAATTTTTGGTGTTGCACTAGAAATGTTTGTACGTATATGACATTCTCTCCAGAAAGTATCTTGATGCCATTATAAAAGAATTTCAATAGCAATTTCTTAGAAATTTTCTAAGGATTCCCAACGTTTCCACCACAGATTGTTACAGGAGTTTCATGAAATAACTTATCTTTAAGTTGTCTAATAGAATGTATAATAAGTTCTTCGAGAAATTCTTTCAGAGGTTTCAAAAATTGTGCTGGTTTGTTTTTCCAAGGTTTTGTATGTCGAAGAAAAAAAACCGGAAGTTTTTTCCAGAATTCTTTCTTTTTTTTGGAACTTTCCTCCAGGGTTTCGTCTTGAGTAGGCTTTTGAAAAACTATGAAGTCTCCTGTAAAATAACAGATTAAATTTCTCCCGATTTCCCTACTATTCCGGAGACTTTCCAGAACTTTTTCTTCACACAAACACTTCGGAACTCTAGATGAATGCAACAGCGAAAGCACCATGTAAGTGCACTCAGTCATTCTCAAGCCATTTCATGACATACAAACACCATTCCATTTTTATGTATATACATTTTTTCAGGATACTACTCAGAATTGCATTATGCATTAACTATTACACCCTGAGAAGGGCAATACTCGGAATTTTCGGATTCTATAAAAAATACAGGTCGGACTCGATTATCCGGAGACTCGATTATCCGGGATTCGATTATCCGGAATTTTAGACTCGATTATCCGGAATTCGATTTTTTGATGTTCTTGTTTGTCAATTTTTATGCATTAATCTGAGATAATTTGGTATTGCAATATACAATATGAATGGTTTTGCAGTTTTAAACGTATTTAAGAAAAGGGGGGGGGGGGGTTGAAAAAGTGGTTTTTTGTGTATGCTGGTCAAAAAAATTCTTTTTCTTGTAAAGACCCATACTGTTCCTAGAAATGATTTCTGGCTACGCCACCGCATCATATAAATTAAACAACAAAAAAAGATAATATTTAAGTTCTTTTACCGAAGATTTCAATTTTTTCTTAGTGATTCGATTATCCGGAGGATTCGATTATCCGGAGTGAAAAAAAAAATCGATACTCCGGATAATCGAGTCCGACCTGTAACATAGGAAATTAATCTATATAGATAGAAATAGTGATTATCATGCCCAATGGTATGGGTGCCCTAGTGTAGATGTAGTTGTGAACCTTAGAGGAAAACAATATGTACTCTGTCTCGAAAAACACCCAGAATCCGGGTGTAAATTTTGGAAGTTGGGTAATATTTCCATATGCATTTTGATGAGTCTGGAAAGTGTGTGCAAGTTTCTTTGAGGAAAACAAAAACAAACTGTGTATGACGAGCGTATGCTAGTCTACGTGTGTCAAAATGTCACTAAGCTCTATAGAATGGTGTTTGTTTGTCACGAGTTGGCATGAGAACGGGTCAATGGGTTTGGAAAATGTTTCCACTGTTTCATTTGTCTAGAACTCCAGCGTGTTTGTGTGAAAAATAAGTTTAGGAAGTTTCCAGAATAGTACAGTCAACTCTCCATAATTCGATATTGAAGGGACCATCGAGTTAGGGAGGTATCGAGTTACAAAACACAAAACCAGTGCAAATGCGAACCAAGGGACCATCGAGTTAGCCATGAAAACCAACTTTCAGTATAGTTCTCTAACTCGATATCGAGATAAAACTGTATAAAAACAGATAATTTGTATGGGACATTTCATGACTTTTTTCAACAGCATACTTTTTGGCAAGACGAAATTTGCCGGGACCTTTAGTACAAGATATTTTAGCAGAAATTCTAGAAGAAACTGCTGTGAACATTTTTGATGACTCTTTTGGTAAACTTACTAATAAAATTCTGAATTATACAAGCTATGAAAACAAGCAATGACATGAAGATTACAAAAAGCAAATTCTTTGATTCTTCATTTTAGAATGTTTAGAGGAACAACCGTGATCTGGGGGGAAAATACATAGATTACTTGAGCTGATGGTAGTAATTCTGGAAGAATCTAAGAAGGGATCCTCAGATGAACTTTTGAAGGTGTCATGGCGACAAAGTGTCATGAAAATAGGAACTTTAGACACCTTCTGCCTGTTTAGATGCCTTCAGAATTACTACAGAAGATTCCACCAGGTATTCTCCAAAGATCATTTCAGTTTTTTTTTCATAAAAGTCTTAAGCCCACCAGGAATATATCCAATGATTCTACCATAGTTTTCCTTTCTCCAAAATTTTCGTTTAGAACGTCTTCCAGAATTTCAACATTATTTTCTCCAGGAATTTTCTAGGATTGCCGACAAAATTGTTGTTTAGGATTTCTTTAAGTTTCCAATCAAAAATTTCTCTAAGATATTCAGGAAGTGATCCTAAAATTCCTTTAGAAATTCTTCAAAAAACTGTTCGAGTAATTTCCCAAAGAAGTCTGCAACTAATTTTTTCAGGGATGTCTCCAAGAAAACGTCAAATATTTTTTCAAACATTTTAGAAGGAAATCCTAAAGTAACATCTGCTGAAACTTTGTTAAGTTCTGAAGTAATCCTTGATTGACTCTCACAAGATTCTATGGTAGAAATCTTGTTCTCTTGAGGAAATCGTGGATGATTTCCTAGGCAAATCCTAAATGAACTTTTGTAGGTTCCATGAAGATTATGTATGAACAATTACTCGATTGCAGATTGAGTAATCTTTAGATGAAATTTTGAGAAACCCATACAAAAAGTTCTGGAGGAACTTCATGGAATCCCAGGTCGGCTTTATTGACGAAATTCTGGGAAAATATTAATTAATCCCAGGAGGTAAAGTGGATGAATTCTTGAAGGAAACTACATGAAAATGCTTGAAAGAATAACTGGTAAAATTGGCATAGGAAAGTTCACAAAATAATTTCTTCAAAAACCGTGCAATGCTTCTTTGTGGGATTTCTTGGAAAAACTTTTGTAATAATCTTTGGAAGATTTCCTATAGCAACAACTGGGGAAATTAGTTGAAAAATATCTGAAGGAAAATCTGAGATAGTCTTTAAGGATAATCTTCACAACTATCCTTGTGAAAATTACAAGAGATAGAAGCGTTGGAGTGGTCAAGGATTTCCTGGAGCGAATTCTGAAGAAATTTCTCTAAGCATTCCTGAAAATCCCGGTGGAAGGAATTATTTATTTATTTATTTACTTATCTAACCAAAATTTTGAAAGAGGGAAAACCCCCTTTGAGTGATTTTCTTTCGAAATCTTTCTCAAAGAGGCACAAAACCTCTTTATCTTTTCATATAACGTTATAACAGAAAAACTAAAGGCTCATACGGTAAAAAATAACCATAGCAGAGCCATAAACTGCAACATGGATCCAAGTTAAGTAATGGGGTATGGGGTGGCTTCCGAGACGGGATGAGGGAGGGGGTCTACCAAAAAAGGAATCCATCTTTATATCTGCAAAAAAACACACACACAAGCAGAAATATCAAATAATATATGAAATCTTATTCAAAAAAATATATAAAAGTTTAAGTATTTGATAACATTTTGTACCCAATATATCCCGAATAGATGCTGGTATTGAATGTCCGTAATTTATTAAAGTGTTAAATAATGTATTCCTTGGCAAAATAAACCTTGAACATTGAAGGACAATATGATCAATGTCTTCATAAGATTCACCACATTCACATAAATTAGAGTCCACAATATTGATACAATATAAATGACTGTTACAAATATAATGATTTGAAATGAGTCGTGAAAATGAACAAATAAAATTTCTAGTTGCTGATATATTCCTAAACCAAGGAGAATGATTGACTTTTGGACAAATTGAATAACACCATTTTCCTTTATTCCAACAAGTTTGTCAATTATCAAGGGAATGTGTTTTAAATTTACGATAATATTCAGAAGGAAAAATATTACGATCGTAAATTATACCCCGAACAACACCAAACTTAACCAATGAATCAGCCTGCTCATTACCATATATTTTACAATGAGCAGGGATCCTCAAAAATTCAATGGTAAATTCTTGACAATGTAAATCAAATAATAACTTTTTCAACATGAATAAAACATGATGAGTTTTAAAATTGAAAGATATGGTACTCAAAGTACGAAGGCAACTTAAGCTATCAGAAGGAATTCTGGGTGACTATGTGGAGGTCTTGATGATTTTTTTGAGGAATCTCTGGAGGTATCCCTCAAATTGCGGTTGAAGAAATCTTTGTAGAAATCGCTAGAAGAATTCCTGATGCTTTTCCTCGAGAAAAATGTAAAGAAATTCCTCAAGAACTCTTGAAATAGTCGCGTATTAGTCTCTCCGAAGGTATCTCAGGGAGAATTCGATAGCAGGATTCATTGCAAGCGGAATAAGAAAAAAAAGAGACTTAGAGACCATTTTGGTTAAATAGAGGCTATAGACCTTCCGTTGTAGAGAATAGGAATTCATGGAGTAATTCATTGTTGAATCCCAGAAGAATTTCAAGAGTATTCGCTAAAGAAATATGCTGAATATGCCAAAAATGTTCATTTTGTGAAAAGTTGAGGCTGTTTGCACCAAATCCTGGCTGCACCCATGTGTGAATCTGCTCTTTTTGAGCGACATTCTGCTTATATTGGATTGTGAAAGTGGTTCTCGCTTCGATGCATGCCAAAACAGTAGCTTTTGAAAATGCATTAAACTATTAAAATATAACGACATCGGTTTCTTCAGTGGAACCCGGATTCAGGGACCCATACTTGGGGTGTTACAGGGAAAATATCGAGAAGTTTGGGATCCGTTGTGGGTATGAATACTTTCGAAATCTATCGTTTTTGCTTGACTGACATGTTGGGTACCAGCGAAAACATCGTACCAAGAAGATTGAAATACGTTCATAGTTTTCTTCTCTGCAGTCATCGTCATGGCCCTCATAGTCGGCCAAAATGTAATACCGGGGAAAGATGATCCCGAAGGAGCAAGAACCGGTAAGCGAGGTTTTGTGCATCAGTTAAAAAATGCATTGCATACATACAACAAAACCGAACGGGAAGGATATGAAGAAGCGTTGCACTCTCTTTCTCTCCCCATTCGATGATAATGCGACCTGCGTTATGCATGCTGATGCTTACTAAATATACCAGGCGAAGGAAGCAAAAAAGTAGAGTTCTGTGTGGATTTTCCCTTCCGTTCGGAATGCAAAAAATCTATAAAGATGAAATAACGAAAAAAGGGTGCTGCAATAGGGTTGCCCATAATGATCGAACTACACACACCTAAAGCTCCCAAATTCGTTCATTTGGACCCCCAGAAGCTATTTTGAAGGTTTGAACAAAATTCGTTTACTCTAAAAGGAAGGAGGCTATACGAACTTGGAGTTTGTATGGAGACAATTTACGAAATATATGGGAAAAAGATTCCAATTCCAATTATCAATAGATTATCAATTAATTAATGGTGCTGTAGTCGATAAATTTCTTTCAACATTGATTTGAACATTCTCCAATTAATATAGATGAGACCAGTTTTTCCATTAGGAAACAAAACACGTTATACCATGGGAAGATTTCGATCCCTTTATGAGGTGGAACCAGCAGCTCCGCAGAGAAAGGTTTTTTTCAAAAGTGCTCTGATTTTGTTCAAAACCGTATTTCAGTTTCTCCAGAGTATAACCTTTTTTTCTAACGAAATGGTTTCGGGTTTGTTCTCTATTGATAGGAGAATCTTTAAGTCATTATTGAAAGAATTTCATAGACTACAGCGTATCTATGGCCTAAAAGTAATTGAAACAGTTTACAGTTTGCAGATTTTCTCCATACAAACTTCAAGCTTATTTAGCCTTTTCCTTAGATTTGACAAATTCTGCACAAATGTTCACAGCATCTTCTGAGGGTCCAAGTAAACAAATGTGGGGGTGCGACTTTAGATTTTCGTAGTTTATTTATTACGGCCCACCCTAGTGCTGCAACTTTGCTGCTGCAGCTGTGGCACGTGGATCGGCGTTTGTTGATCAGCTGCTTACTATGTGCCGTAGGTAGGTATAGGCTGGGATCGAGTGCAGGAGCCGAAAGAGTCTGACCGGATTGATTTTCCGTTCTGTTGCACCCGGCTAGTAGAAGAGGAGGAGCTGGGTCGCGGTCTGTGGCACTCTGTGGCTCGATGTAGGATATCCTGGATATTGTGTTTGCTTATGGCGGGATTGTGCGACTCAGGTTTTGTATGCAAATTTGGTTTCATTGTGATTCTGTAGGAAGTGGGTTGGATGCTATATTTTTATATGAGAAACTTATTGAGGGATTGGAAGTGCGATTGTTTCACATGTGAATCTATTCAAAAACACAATAATAGAAATGCGTTAATAATGGATAGCATCCCGTTTAGGAGGCGTCAATTCAGAAATATATCGCCTGAACTCAGTTTTGAACGCTCTGTCCTACAACAAATGGACATCTAAAGAATGATTTGCCTACTGCCAGTTTAATTAACTCGCACATTTTCTCTTTCATCTCTTCAGCCCTATGGGTGCCGGAGTTCACCGGTCGCAACGGCGAGCAGAACGTCCAGGTCGAGTCCGTCAAGTACATAATCGGAGCACCTGATTGTGGCAGCATGCAAAAGTGGCCCATCTTCCACTACGAAAAGGTAAGATTTTCCTCTAAAACGTCAAGCTTTCGTCGTCGTCATCAGCAGGAGCAGTGTCATCACCACACCTGAACGCCCCCATGTGTACGTTGTGGTGGGATCATCTCAGGCTTTTAGCTTTGATGTCACATAGCGTGTGTCATAACCCAGGTGATGCTTATACTGGATGACGACGACGAAGATGATGCTGATGAGTCTGCTCCTGATGTCAGGGCTGGTAGCGACTGAGTGTCTTAGAAATAGGAACTTTAGAGACCGCATGCCTGAAAAAGAGCCCCAAAAGAGACCAGACAGGAACCAAACAGAGACCGAACAGAAACCAGAAAGAGACTAAACAGGAACCAATAAAATAAAAACAAATCAAACGAAAACTAGGAGATAAGAATTTCTAAGGATTTTTTAAATAGTCCGACTAGACTTCAATTTTGGGAATTTTTCGTGACATTATGACAAGTATTGAGTACTACTAGTTTTATTGTATGTATTTTTTCATGAATTCCAGCAAACATTAATTTAGGTATTTATTTTACATTTTACTTTTGATGCCAAGATACCTCACAAAGTTTAGTCTTAAAATATTTACAAGGATCATTCCAGAAATTACTCCAGAGTCCTAAGTCCTCAAGGAATTCATTTATGATTCTTCCATGATTCCACCTAAAATTTCATAGAAAACATCCGCTTGGAATCAGGGCAAAAAATGAACCGATTTTCGTTCTTTTCGCTTTATATGAAAAATATGGAATTCTAGGATAGAACCATTCAATGACACGAGGATACCTGGACCCTGTTTTGTAAGGAAATGCTACATATCACATCCAGTAGTTTATACACATGTATGTCACGATGGTTCAAATTTCATGGTTTTTCATTCCGATTTACGAGAGCATCAACATCAAGCATCAAGAGGACCAACAACTAGATCTGGCCGGATATGTTCGGAGTATTCTGGAATCGATTCCGTGTAGGGTGTGATGTGGACGTTTTCAAACCAGAATATAGTTCCAGCACACGACAGCTCAAATTCTTGATTTTTCATCCAGATCTAAATAGATATCATGCAAAAAATCAAACATAGATTTCTTGCACAGTTGTACATCTCCATTTAACACATACATCGTCGTGTACATGTAGACTTCATCTCATCAACGTCCTAATTCAATTTGCCGCTTTTCATTTAGCCAGCTAAAGCCAATTTGAAAGGAGTTGAATGGGATGTGTGAGCAGATAGTTGATGAGATGTGTGAGCAGATGACGATTCCGTAATCGCACAATGTTATTTTTAGACATTGGTATCGTGACCAACGTTACCTACCGTTCACTTACCGGTCGGGCGTGGTCAACATATTTCTTTAGTATTTCCTCCGAGAATTTCTCCACGGATACATACAAAAATATCCTCAAGTAGTCCTATCGAGATTCGTTTAGGAATTATTCCGAAGTTTTTTTCCGGGGTTCTTCCACGACTCACTCCAGAGATTTTACCAGGCATTCCTCCAGGTGTTCTACAACTCACGAGTTACTCAAGGGGTTACTCAAAAATTTTATACAGGAATTATCCCTGAGTTACCACCAGGAAAACACTACATGACTTACTCTAAGGATCTCTCTAGAAAATCGGTCTAGGGATCCAAAAAATCATGCAGGGAAGGGATTCTTCTAAGAGTTCCTCTTGAAATTTTTCCATGAATTTTTGTAGGAAATGCATTAGAAATTATCCTAACAATTTCTTCAGATTTTCCCGGGATTTCTCTAGGGATTCCACCAGCAAAATCTCTACAGTGTTTTTTTTAATTTCTGAGATACCTTCAAGGATTCTCCAGGGATTCCTCTAGAGATGCCTCCAGGAGTTCATCAGTAATAAACCTAGATTACCCTTCAAAAAGGAGTTTCTCCAGAGACTCCTCCTGGGATTGCTACAGAGATTTTTCCAGCTTTTTCTTCTGGAATTGCTCCAGAAAGCTTCTATCGAGGTTGGTGGTCTAATGGATACCGCTTCTGCTTCATAAGCAGAAGGTCATGGGTTCAATCCCAGGCCCGCCCCTTTCCTACTTTCCTACTTCGTACTTCGTAGTTGTATCTTTCACTTGCTTCTATCTACCACTCCTAATATATGGTAGTTGATCTATCACAGTTCATAGCATTTGCTAGAACCCGAGACGGACAGAAATAAACCGTTTCCCTTCGCCTTCCATTCTTTCATCAAGCCTTTCCTTACGCTTGATACATAGGCAGTCTGCTAACCACTGGCGTAGACGCAGTGGTATATACGGTTTACCGTGGGAGCAAGTTGAATGCATCATCAACTCCTTCCCCTTCCCCTCATTGGTCTGCATTCTGACGTGTCAGGCACCATTGTTGCCTAAAATAGAAGATCACCAACACTCATACACTGAGGTTGTCTGTAATCCCAAGCAGTCATCTGGTTGGTTCCTTGAGTAAGCGCAGCTGATCTGGCGATACTGGAGTAGCAACCACGGGCGGCCAATCAAGCTCAAGCTCAAGCTCAAGGAATTGCTCCAGAAAGCTTCTAATAGCTTCCTCTAGAAATTGTTCCAGGAATGAGGTGGTAGAGAATCGACTGTATATTTTAATGACATATGCTTTTCATCTACGCAGTCTTTAAAAGTAAGATGCTTCGAAAACAAACCTCGAATTTTCAAGAGCACAAATCTAGAGAACAAGACAACCGTTCGAGCTAACAATTTTATCGATTAAACACCAGCGAGTGACCAGTGAGTTAATTTTTCAGCACTAACAGTTGTCTAATGCTCTAGATTTGTGCCCTTGAACATTCGAGGTTATGCTTCTATGCATCATCACCTTAACCCTCTAATACCCAACCCCGCCTTTAGACGGGGTACACTTTGGAATTTTGTGTATTTTTTCGTAGGTCGGAAATCAAAATGATTTTATTTCAGGCTTAAACCTTGACTCATAACACGTATTTAAGAAAAGTTTTTTACGACTTTTGAAACTTTTTTGTATTTTTGAAAATTGTTTGAAAAATTGTATTCTTATATAACTTTCAAATGCCTGGGGTTTATTTAACGTGTAATATAGAAAATCGGACCTTTTATATTTTTCTACTATCAATCTATAACAGAAGAAGAGCTTGGTGGTATTAAAATAATTCCAAACCTGTTTTTCCGTTAATTACACGGAAAACAAAAAAATCAGTAACTATTAGAGGCTTCAAGAAAAAATGAAAAATAACAGGGATGTTTCAAAATAAAAATTATAAAAATCAAAAAGCAAAATTCATAAATTTGCGAATAAAAATAAATCATTGCCCAAAACGTGTTTCGAACGATTTTAGATAATTAAAAATGATATTTAGATCGAAAATAAAAATTTGGATATTAGAGGGTTAATATAAAAATCGGTGCAAACACACTTCTTCAGAAAGGGATCTCCTGGAAAAATGTCTTAAAATATACACTTCGGAAACCCTGGAGGACTTCTTATTCTTTTTTTATGGAATCCCTGCAGGAATTCAATATTTTCTGTAGGATTACCTGGAATAATCATTAGAATAATCCATGTAGTGATTTTCCTGGGAGAATTCCTGAAGGAAACTCTTGAGGAATCTCTATAGGAACTAATGAAATTATTTTTGCAGACTTCCTAGATGAATTTTCGATGGAATCTTCGGAAGATTTGCTGGAAAGATCTTTGGAGAAAATTTCAGGAATAATTCCTAGAGGAATCTCGAGTGGACTTGTTGGAGAAATATCTGAAGCAATCCTTTAAAAAATTGTCGTAGTGTAACCTGGAGAAAGCCTTGAAGACATTTCTGCAAAAATCCCTTTAGAGATTTTCCTAGAGGAACCCTTAGAGGTGTTTCTGGAGGAATATCAGGATAAATCGCTTGAAGAATCTTTGGAAGAATCTCTGAAAGAGTCCTTGAAGTAATCTCCGCAATAATGTTTCCTGAGGAATCCTTGAAGAAATTCCTGGAGAAATATCAGTGAAGGTTTTGCTGGAGGAATCTATGGTGAAATCACTGGAGGCATTTCGGCAGAAACTTCTATAGAAACTATTGGCGAAATCGCTATAGGAATCCCTTTAGAAATATGCCTTCATAGATTTCTGGAATAATCCTTGGGAGAATTACAGGAGGAACACTTGGCGAAGTTCCTGAACGAATTGCTGAAGGTATTTCTGGAGTCCTATTTGAACCGGTCTGGTAGCGAAAAAAAGTTCTTCCTGGAGGATTCTTTGACAAAACTGACAGGGGTAGCACTGTAGAAATCGCTGTAGGGATCACGATAGAAATAATTTTTGAGGAATTTCTGGTGAAATCTATGGAGGAATCTTCGAAAGAATTCCTGGAGAAATCTCTAAAATAGTCTCTGGAGATATCTCGACCCAAAATTTCGATTTATGTCAAAATTTACAATTCGTCACTAATAAAATGTATTTTTACCAATAGGCAAAAAACATAAATTATGACTTGTCGAAAGATGCCAATTCCTTATACCGTGTTGATTCAATGCTTCGAATCCCGGACACCGGCCTTAAATAACCCAAAAATACTTTTTTTCATTAACTTTTATGGAGAATGTAAAAGACATCCTAATTATGGATTATCCGGCTTTCGAAGTGTCCGGCCATTCGATGGTATTACCATTTTTTCGGATATAATAATTTTATGTTTGGGAGGCCCATATAGCCGTAGCGGTAAACCCGCAGCTTTTCAGCAAGACCAAGCTTGAGAGGCATGGTTACGAATCGCTCCGGATCTTTTTGGATTGGAAATGTTCTTGACTTACCAGAGCATAGAGTATCTTTGTACCAAATATTCGTGTAAATATAGTCTTCAGCAAATGAAGCTTGCAGTAAACAACAGTAGAAATTCTCATGATGACATTGAGCTGAGAAGTAGGCTCTATCCCGGTTGGGGCGTAACACCAGAAACAAGGATATTTTTATGTTTGATTTTTGGAATGATGTCTATTTAGATCTGGATGAAGAATCAATTATGCTCTCGTAAATATTCCGATAAGACCATGAAATTTGGACCGTCGTACCATACATGCGTATGTGCTACTACTGAATATGATATGTACCAGATTTTTTCTTCAAAATATTTGGGATAAACCTTTGCGGATCGGTGCACAATAACTGAAGGATATTTTTTCAGAATAATTTCAATGATAACTAGTAAAGCAGTGCTTATTATTTTTCCTAAAAAAAATGTGAGAAAATTCCATTGAGTATCGATTTTTTGAAAAATTGATAGAGAAGTCTCTAGAAGTATTGCTGGAGAGATCCCTCGATGATTTACTTAAAATATTCTGAGAAAAACACACTGAAGAAGTTATTAGAAGAATTCGCGAAGAACTTGTAGAAAAGTCGCCTAAGAATCTCTGGAGCTTCTATAATTTTAAACCAGGATTCATTTAAAATAAGCGACTTCAGAGATCATTTTGGTATAAAAGAGACTTTAATGACATTCCATTATAAACATAGACTTTTTAGAAACTTCCATTAAAAACAGACCAAATCTCGTAAAAGAGACCTGCTACCAGCCCTGCAAAGCAGAGTGAAACCTCAGCGACCGCTCACGTGGTCTGACAAGCGTTAAATTACTTGTTCATTTTGTCTGTCCATCTTCCACTTCTCCCCCATTCTCCGCGCAAACAACAATATGAACCACAGAGCGAGGATAAGTTGATTCTCTTCCCGGACGGGAAAGTGCGTCACCTGATACTGGATCCCCACGCCAGGGACGAGCCCGAGGACGAGTGGAACCACCTCTATGTGGCTGGAATCCATACGGAGGCCCCCTTCCAGTACGACTACGAACAGGGCCAGTACTGCCTGGACAAGGCGTTGAGTAGTAATGAGAAGCAACCGGAGGGCATTTTTGCCACGGTTTGCTCGCCGGAGAAGGCCATCCGATGGACGGACACGGATTTTTTGCTTCGGAAGATTATCAACCCGATATGCCACGGGATGGCCATAGCAATCCTGTTAGTGGTGGCGATTATCTACTTTGTGCTGCCCACCTTGAGGTAGGTTTTGTAGCTAAGTTTGATGAGTTTAGCAGTTTTTATATCACGCCTTCTATTTGCAGAGACCTTGTGGGGAACATCGTCACATCCATCACGGTTTGTCTCATAATCAGTCAAGCTGCGGACCTGGTCCGGATCTTCACCGAGTTTAGCAGTCACGTGAGCTTTGTCGTGGCGGATTCCTTCTTCTACATCAGTTTACTTGCTGCATTCTTCTGGCTGAACAGTATGGGATACTACATATGGAAAACGTTCCGAGCCCGGAATGTCTTTCTACGAGTTACCGATGGTCGGAAATACTGTTGGTATTCTGGATACGCGTGGGGTGCCACAGCTACCATGGCATCGGTGGCGATATTCTCGCACTTCTTCCTGGACGGTCCCAACGCAAAGAAGAGCTCCAGCATCTTCGAAGATCAGGACAACATCGGTTGGTTGGGCATCGCCGTGTTCTTCACGCCGATCGCATTTATCATTCTGGTGAACATCTTTTTCTACGTCACCACAATGAAGTTCATCAACCGAATGAACACCTACGGTAGGATACACCATAAACTTAAGGGAAAGTAAGTACATTTATTAAAATCGACAATGAGTCCAACACTTTACCAATCCATTCTGCATCTTTCAGTTTCGTGATGTTCTCGCTGATCTTCCTAGTCATGAGCATTTCGTGGCTGTTCCTGATCCTCTCCTGGCTGCACTACGACGCTCTGCTCTACACCCACATCGTCGTGAACGCCTTACAAGCTCCATTCATCCTGTACATTTGCGTTCTCCGTCAGAAGCACGTAACATTCCTGCTTAAAAAGTCCTGCTGCTACAACGAGCCTCCGCAAACGTCCGACTGGGGCGACGAGATGACCTACATGAATGGAGGCGATTACTGACCCCGCCGAATCAGAACGTCGAAGCACCGAAATAATCTCACCAACAACGACGAAGTCGTCAAACTTGGAATCTTTAGACGAGAATCTCCTCCGCCACCTGCAATGGACAAAAGCAAACGCGGTCTTCCGCCCACTGCATGATGGAAAACTAGAAATACATTCCTTTGTATCGTGAAAACTTTGGTGCAGCTACTACTGACAAATTTGTACAACAGAAAACGTCCAGTTGATGAACAATTTCAATAGGTTAAGTTAAAACGCGTGAAGGAGGAAGACATTCTAATGAGTATTTAGTGTTTCATAAAGGACAAAGTGAAAGTGTGCTTAAATTGTTTGAACGAAATTGAATGACTCTGGTCAAGCGATAAGAAATGAAGAACAAAATCAGCAATTTGTTGACAGATTACTAGTGCTAAGAAAACGAGCTTATCGTTTAGTTGAAGCTAAGCTAAGAAAGAGGTTTATTAACATTGACAAAGACTCATAGGAAAGAGTAGAATGTAAGTAGGATAACCAGAAAAGTGCTTAGTATAACTAATGACTAACTAATAAATCTAAAACTTGTGGTTTGATGATTTTCAGAAAGAAATCTCCGGTGTAGCTTGCGTGATCTGCCTAGAGAAACTTGTCAAGGAATTCTGTTCAGGTATCTTTCAAGAGTTTAAACAAATATATATAGTAATAGCTGCATGAATTACCATCAGTGCACCAGATTCCGCTCATGTATATCAAGGACGGTTAAAAAAATCAATCTATCTATATATCTATCTATGAATTTATGCAATCATTTTATAATTAATTTGTCTAGAAATTTCTCTAAGTTTTTCGTTTGGGATTTTGTTTAAAAAGTTTAACCAGTATTTTTCCTTTTACAATTCCCTAATTTACGTGCAAAATTCAAGAAAGAAATCGATAACAAATTCATTTTTTTTCTTATCGCAGTACACTGTTTAAAATAAGTGTCACAAAATTTCCGTAGGAAATGGGTCTGATTTGCTATGCACATGCACTAGTGTCTATGCACGAAAAATCCCTTAACCCTTTGGGGCCGGCGCGGTCATATATGACCGCAGTACAAAAAAGGCTGTAAAAAAAGAACTAATGAACAAATGTATATACAGTGGGATTCCGTTTTTGGCAACAAAATCGAAATTTTCAGTTGCCAAAAACGGAACCGTGCCAAAATCGGGACCCATATTTAAAATTTTATTTTTCAACTATTGGTTTCGAAAACATGATTAGAGTGTTACTGCATCATCCTTGTGGAGACATATCACATCGAGACTTCGGAACGGTTCACTTTGAAGCAGTATTCCGAAGGGTTCTACTAAGTATGCTGTGAATCTAAAACCCCGTAATGTTTTATTTTGGAAAACGTTCTACATACTTTTTAAGCTTTTTTTGATTTTTTAGAAGTTTTATAGTACTATTTGTATGAGTGAGCTATGTGACATCAATAATCGCATAAGTGTATTTTATTCAAGAACTGGCCATTTTCTGAAGAGAATATGAAAAAAAATGTATTACTGTATTCTTAGAAAGACATATTTGCAAAATAAAAGCGCTGGGTATTGCAAAACGGCATTAGTTTGTTTTTATTTAATAAACATTATAAATCAGTTTAACTTTAAGACTAAAGCTAAATTTGACAAAATTTGATGAGTTTATTGCTCCTCTAATGTATTTTCCTGATAAAGTTAAGCATTTCATAATGAATGATTGATTGCAAACAAAAGGGCAAACATAAACAACTACTTCTCAAGATCCGTAAATAATATATTTTACACCTACCTTATGAAATTAACGGAACATTTATATCAGGATCCTATTATGGAACCTAAAGAACCTGATAGGAATCTTCAGGTGCTCATAACGAATCTATAGGAAAACGCTAGGTCTCTGAAGCATCTCGCTAGGAATCCGTAGGATATCGCCTAGAATTCTTTTGCTGAAAATTCTCAGGTCTCCGATGAAAATTTTCAAAATAATAAATGTTTAGGCTACCACGAGTACTCCCTCAATTTCTCTGGGAATCTTTTAAAAATCCCCAAGATTTCGTCAGAAATACTCAAAATACCACTAGAAATCCACATTATCCCGCAAAGAATTTACAGGACGCCCTAGAAATCTTAAGAGTTTAGGGATTCCACAAGAAACATCCAGTGGCCTCTAGGAATACGCAGACACCCTAAAGAATCCGTTTTCTGAGAAGTCCCTTAAGATTCAAGAATCCCCTAAGAATTTTCTAGGCTACAGTTAGGAAACTTATAGACCTAGCTCGTAAGGAATATTTTGATTATGTTGAGACCCGTATCCTTGATAAAAAATCTTGTATAGTATTCTGGATCGTCTCTTAACAAATAGGTATAACGTCTTACAGAATCTCTAACAAAGAAGGAACGTAGCTCTAAATAGTTGAAGCAGAATGATCAATATACAAACTAATACCACGGAAAAAATGAAATCACTCTCAATCGTAATTTCACTTGCTTCAATGATATTTTTTTAGAATAAAGAGTAGTTTGAACTGCGTTCGCATTTGTCATGGTGCCGGTAATAAATGGCATATTGAAATTCTTAAAAAATAATATACAATATAGTAAAATATGCGCTCTTTTTTATGGATTATATGTTGATTATTCTACAATTCACAAGGATAATGCAACTTATTTAATGAAAATCTTTAAAAGTTATGACACACGACATTTTGCTGTATTTGTATCCATTAATGCGGTGTGTTTTTACATACGCAATTTATTCAACTCCTTAATAATAAGAACAGTGAGCCTAAAAGGTGAGACAAAATTTATGATTGTAACTCTGTGTGAGTCATAGACTTTTTGTTGATTTTATGTCGGTGCTTGTGCTTTGTTCAAACAAACTGTTTGAAATCTGAAGACTAGTGTTTTTCTTTAGTATATCACCTACTAACAGACTTAAGTGGGCTGGTCACTCAGTATGGATGCCTAAGAAAAAAGATTGGTCTCTATTTGAGATGGTAGTGGAGATTGGTGGACTAATGAAACGTTGTGAATGCATGACCAATGACCATCCCGAAGCAAATAAGCGCATACGGGATCCATTAGTTGGTGAGATTTAGTAGAATATTGACGAAAATAGAGCGCTGAAATGTAATCGGTGTGTAGTTGACCTGCTATTCAAATGACTAAAGGAACAGGCACGATAATAATTACAAAAAATAACAAATTTTAATGGTATTCAAAAATGTTGCCAAAAACGGATCCATTTTGTTGCCAAAATCGGGGGGTGCCAAAAATGGAGCATGCCAAAAACGGAGCATGCCAAAAACGGAATCCCACTGTACTGTCTTCGGCAAAGTTGTCCCAAATATACTCTTTTATCAGAGAAAAATATGAAGTATATGCCTTTATGACCTAATTGACAACCTAGAACATCCTGAACATCCTGAAGTTTGGAAAATTGAACTATAAGTACATACGAAGCGTGAAATGCTGTTTGTGAACATAAATGATGTTCAGACTAGATAATACAGAATTACTCTTTTAACGAAAACACTATTTCACTTGCTTTGCTATGCCCTGGGATGTTCTAGGACGTCCAAACTGTCCTGAAGCACACTCTTTGAAATCTACAACCGTAACAGTAATTGTTTGGGTTAAAAACAATAACATTACAAATTCAAATAGAATCTACCAACCTCTGAGAATCTCAAGAGCTATTTCAAGGAACGTTTGGGATATTCCAGGCCCTCCAAATTACCCTGAAGTTCAGAACTTCAGGTCTATACTTGTTCCAGTAGTTATTCGCGCTAAACTGAGTGAAGTTATATAATCTACAATGTTTACTGAACCTTGTCACGGATCAAAAGGCTACTTCAAGAAACGTTTGAGGTATTCCAGGCCCTCCAAATTACCCTGGAAATCTGAATTTCTTGTCTACATTTATTCCAGTAGTATTTCTTGCTAAACTGGGTGAAGTTATATAATCTACCATGTTCACTGAACTTTCGCACGTATCAATAGGATGTTTTAAAGAATCTTTGGAGTATTCCGGCCCTCCAAATTACCATGGAGTTCAGAACTTCAGGGCTACACTTATTCCAGAAATTTATCTCGCTAAACTGAGTGAATTTATAAAATCTTTCCAGTTCACTAAACCTTCTCATGCATCAATAGGCTGTTTCAAGGAACGTTTGGGATATTATAGGTGCTCCAAATTACCCTGGAGTTCAGAACTTCAGGTCTACACTTATTCCAGTATTTTTTCTTGCTAAACTGAGTAAAGATATATAACTTACCAAGTTTACTGAACCTTGTCACGGATCAATAGGCTAATTCAATGAACGTTTGGGGTATTCTAGGCCCTCCAAATTACCCTAGTGTTCGTAGCTTCAGGTTTACATTTGTTTCAGTAATTCATCTCTCTAAACTGAGTGAAGTTATATAATCTAACATGCTCACTAAACCATCTCATGGATCAATAAGCTCTTTCAAGGAATGCTTGGGATATTCCAGGCCCTCCAAACTACCCTGGAGTTCAGAACTTCAGGTCTGCACTTGTTCAAGTAATTTATCTCGCTAAACTGAGTGAAGTTATAAAATCTAACATGTTCACTGAATTTTCTCAAGGATCAATTAGCTGTTTCAAGGAACGTTTGGGGTATTCCGAGCCACCCAGATTACCCCGGAGTTCAGAAATTCAGATCTGCAATTGTTCTAGTAATTTTTCTTACTAAACGATGAAGTTATTTAATGTTCACTGAGCTTTCTCACGAATCAAAAAGATACATTAAGGAACGTTTGGAGTATTCCAGGCCCTCCAAATTACCCTGGAGTTCAGAACTACAGGTCTTCCCCTGTTCCAGTAATTTTTCTTTCTAAACTGAGTGAAGTTATATAATCTACTATGTTGACTGAACCTTCTCATGGATCAATATGCTGTTTCAAGGAACGATTGAGGTATTGCAGATCCTTCAAAATTTCCCCAGGACTTCAGAACTTCAGGTCTACTATTTTTCCAGTAATATTTCCTTCTAAACTGAACCTTCTCACAGACCAATTGGCTATTTCAAGGAACGTTGGTAATATTCCAGGCCCTCCAATTTACCCTGGAGTTCAGAACTTCAGGTCTACCCTTGTTCCAGTAACTTTTCTCGCTAAAATGATCTAAGTTTTCCCTTTGGGGTCATTTATGACCGCAGTCGGAAAATGGCTGAATAAAATGAATCAATGAATAAAATTTACTGTCTTCGGAAAAGTCCTTGAAAATATACTTCCCTGTCAAGGAAAAAATTTAGGTGCATGCCTGAATGTCCTACTTGGCAACCTAGAACATCCTGAACATGCAGAAGTCTGACAAATAGAATAATTAGTATAAAAGTAGCTTAAAATGCCTTTTGTAAATACAATTGATGTTTGTACTTGGTAATACATACCTATTATGTCAAGAAAAACGCTGCTTCACATGCCTTTTCATGTCCTGGGATATTCTACGACGTTCAGACTATCCCGAAGCTCAATTCTCGAAATTTACAGCAGTAGTTGCTTGCGCTAGAAATAATCAGCGATGCCAGATTTCTTTGGAAATCATTCCGTAGACGAAAAGTGATAAGCTGGGGGAGAGATCCCCGGCATTGCAATTCCGTAGATTTCCGTTGGAAAAATCCGTAAATGACCGTAGAATAATGAGAATTTCCGTAGCTTTCTGTAGAAAATATACATTTTCCGTAGAATTATCTTACGGATCCGTAGAAAGTGCTCAATTCCGTAGATCTACGGAAATTTCCGTAGATCTGGCAACGCTGCAAATAATAATATTTTCAACTCAAACGGAATCAATTGACCTCTGAGAATCTCAAAAGCTTTTCCAAACTATCCTGGAGCTCAGAACTTCAAATCTGCCCTTGTGGCAGTGTTTTTTTTTCGCTAAATAGAGCTCAGTTATATAATCTACCAGGTTATATAGGGCCCCATAGCCGAAGCTGTAAAGACGCGGGTATTCATCATGACCATGCTGAGGGTTCCGGGTTCGATTCCCGGTCGGTCCAGGATCTTTTCGTAATGAAAATATTCTTGACTGCCTTGGGCATAGAGTAAAGGGTGTCTACGATGAAATTGCCACACACAAAATTGATTCGCAACATTCGAGTTTTCATCCGATTGCCATCAAAACTTCAGGGATTGAGAAATAACTATTAAACTTCATTTTATCATTTTACTCGTATTTTATTAACAGTCCATACGTAAATGCCCGCACCTTGGCCTCAAACCCGGCCATGAGATTCTGCACAACCTGTGAATCAACCGTTTTTTGCATGTAAACCCATACTTTCATGGACAACGAAACATATGTGAAGGCCGACTTCAAACAGATCCCCGGCAACCTGTTTTTCACGGCCAAGGATAAGTTCAGCGTTCCGGAGCATGTCCGCACTCAGAAGAGGTCCAAATTTGCGAAGAAATTCCTGGTTTGGCAAGCCATCTGCACGTGCGGGAAGCGGAGTGCACCTTTCGTGACCTAGGACACGATGAACGGACAAGTGTACATGAAAGAGTGCCTCCAGAAGCGGCTGCTCCCTCTCCTGAAGGCCCACAACGTCCCAACAATCTTCCTGGCCGGATTTGGCCTCATGCCACTACTCCAAGGACGTGCTGAAGTGGTATGCGGATAATAAGGTCAATTTCGTGCCGAAAATGTTCAACCCTTCCAACACTCCGGAGCTCCGCTCCATCGAGAAGTACTGGGCGATTATGAAGCAGCACCTTCTTACACACTTAAATTATTTTGCCGACCTCAGCAAACGGATTGCCGAGAATCCAACAGCTGAGATTTCGGTAAAAAAAATTGCCGAATCTCGGTAAACTTTTTACCGAAATATCGTTAAAATTTTACCGAATCTCGGCAAAACAAAATTTTTACCGAGATTTCGGCAAACGTTACCGAGATTCGGTAATGGTTTACCGAAATCTCGGTAAAAGTTTTGCCGAGATTCAGCAAATATTTTACCGAGATTCGGCTGTTGGATTCTCGGCAATCCGTTTTACCGAAGTCGATTTCGGAAATTAAGTGTGTAAACGACCTAAGGAAGACAGTCGAGGAACTGAAGAAAGTATGGGTTCACATGCAAAAAACGGTTGATTCACAGATTGTGCAGAATCTGATGGCCGGGGTTAAGGCCAAGGTGCGGGCATTTCCGTATGGACTGTTAATAAAATACGAGTAAAATTGTAAAATGAAGTTTAATAGTTATTACTCAATCCCTGAAAATTTGATGGCAATTGGATGAAAACTCGAATGTTGCGAATTAAGTGTAGAACTAGCCCTCGTGTGTTAAAATACACTCAAATAAAGATTTAAAAAAAAAAAAAAAAAAGAATGTTGCGAATCAATTTTGTGTGTGGCAATTTCATCGTGGACACCCTTTATCTTCGTGCCTGCCACACTGTGGAAGTACTCAAAGAACACTAAGCTGAGGAGCAGGCTTTGTCCCTGTGAGGACGTTACGCAAAGAAGAAGAAGAAGAAGAAGAATCTACCAGGTTCACTGAACTTTCCGTGTGATCAAATGGTATTGCTAAATACTTTTGAGATACTCAGGGTCATCCGCAATGCCCTGCAGCAGTCCCTGAAATCTACAGTCGTAGAGTAGTCCACAACAGCAGTTGTTTTCGCTTACATAACCAATCGAAATCTGTGAACCTGGGGGTTGGCTCTGGTCGCATGGTTTGTTGCTAGGGTTTGATTAACATCAATAAAGAGGAGTAAATATCAATAGAATGATTCGTTTATAAGGATTTTTCAGTAACACCTTCAGAGAATGCTTCAGGAATAGTTTCTTCTTTGGTGCCTCCAAGTTTTGACGCTATTCAAAACTACAACACACACTCAACCTCGAATCATCTGAAACGTTTCCAAACCACACTTCCTCTTCTGATATGTATTGGAGTTTTGTAATAAAAAACAAGTTTTTTACACGTTTTACATCATTTGTTTTATTTGCCGAATGAATTACAAGGCTTCAATTGTAATTCATTCGGCTGAGAAACGGTTTGAAACGAAAAACGCACTACGATGCATTTTCCAGCCGAATAAAATGGAGCCGTTTAGCACCTAAACAAAGCCACCAAGTGCCCTATGGAAGACTCTCAACTAGATTTGGGTGAGAGTGTCGTGAAACTTCTAAAGCCTCTCGGCTATACGGAGCGACGCCGAATGAGAGAAAGAGGTGGAGATAAATAATGTCGTCACTGCGCAAGCTTCCATTGAAGTGTTAGCTTATGCGTGCGGAAAAATTTGCACCCTTGGCAAAGAGTGTACCAAGTGCTTAACTGACAATAAGGCAATCCATGAGACAGCTGTGATCAGCTAAATTTTTTTGTTTACCATGAATTTTTGACAATCATCGCTTGGGGAACAAAGGAGATTGGTAAGCACTGAAGACGCTTAACGAAATTTCGGTAAGTTTAGTGTTCACTGTGCTTGCACTTTGAGCTGTCAACCCAATCGCGAAGTGTCCTCATGGATAGTCTTATAGTCCACACTGCCATCTGTTGCAAGAACCGTGCGAAGTACTGTCTGCCATGATGGATTTTTAGTTGACGTTTGCCTAACACGCACACTACTACATGAATAGGGAGATATTCAAAACTGAAAAGGCAATAGATGGCTCTTTTTCAATGGTAATAAAAACGAAATCCTGAAGCAAAGAAAGCACCACGGAAGATGAACTAAACACAAAAAGTTATGTATTCATTTTACACTTGATTTCTAATCACTATTTTTTTGATCCAGTTTCCTAATTGCAAGCAATTTACGATTTTCATTATTTTTCATACGTTTTGACAGTACTCCTACCATTCTTCCATGCGCTTGTGTTGAAAGTTTGAGAAATTTGAGAATCCAGCGTAGCGCGATCAGTGGGTGACATACAAACAACAGTGTCGTCGCTCGGCGGCCGGTAAGAGAAGATGAATGTTCGAAAGGTTGTTGTCTGTAATTTTTGCTGCTGGCGCCAACTGTTAGCGTTTGAAGACAAAATAAACAGTCATTACCCTATTGCCTGTAAGTTTTGTTCGCATAATTCAGCAACGTGTACCAGTGGTCCTCAGCACTTTGACCCCTGGGGGCCAAAGTATATTTTCAGAATGACTTTGCGGGCCGCATAATATTTTTTCGAGACGTTCATTTTTTTCAAACACATTTTTGGTGATTTGGAATATATACAGTTTTTTTAGATTTCATTATTTTATTACAGATTTTTATCATACAGTTTTCAATGCTACAAAATTGTCCACTTTGATTCGTTACAAATATATATACAAAGGTAACTACACATTTTTTGCATTTGTATCATTACTTTTCTTGTACATGTTTTTCCTCAGCAAGCTTGTCAACACAGACAAACAGACGTCACACTCTCATCGATGTCCATCGACCACCTTTTTAACGATCGATTTGAATTAATGGTAGGTGGCCAACTCACCACCCGCAGCGCTCGCGTCGTTTTTGTTCGTGTTTGACGTTTACACACTACCGCCACCTGTTGGCCGATCGGCCAAACACACCGATTCTAGCATTGGGCGTATATGTTCTCGCGACTATGATTTTCATCGAAATTTGTTCTAAGTGTTACGTCTGTTTGTCTGTGTTGTCAATGTCAATAGTTAGATTCGAGGAAGATATTCTTAGCAAATTCTCCAAATGTTGGTCTGTCAAACGGTTTCTTGCTTTTGACTTAACATTTTTCATGTTTGAAAACAGCTGTTCGCAACAATATGTAGTAGCAAAAAGGGACAACATTTTCAACGCATGTTTCCGTAGTTCAGGAAACTCATCAACGGTAATGTATTTCGAATAAAACTCGAGCAAATTCGTTTTCTTAAAAACATCTTCCAGGATAGTGTTTGTTTGAAGTTCTATTAATTCGAGCTGTAAACAACTTGGAACCGTTTCTACGTCAACTCCCCATGGCATAGACATGATTTTCAAACTTATCTCATTTGCCTTGATATCTGTTCGCGCCAACGCGAAGTTTTTGAGTTGTGAGTCCTTCCCACCCCTGTCCCATGTAAGCTCGAGCCGCCGCGAGTATTTCGGCCTCTCATCCCGACCACTAACAACCACCCCAAATAACACACACACACCACGTCGTTAGTTTTGCCTTGCACCCCATCCATTCGAGCGACATGATCAAACATGTACCTGTACGCAGTCAAGCCGACCAACCATCCAGCTATGTACAGCGTGAAGCAGCACCCAAAAGAGTTTCCACTACCACCACCACAACAGACACCAGTTAGCAGACCGATTGCAGCATCCAGTATGTAGTAAATAACAGGCAGTGGAATTTTCCACCCTCGTCTCCACAACGTTGTGCATGCAACGCTTTTGGCTACCTGCCACCTATAAAGGGAGCTTGCATGCGCAAGGATATTATTCAGTTTTCTTTCAACCACCATTCTGTAAACATCAAGAGGAATAATATAGAAGTTTAAGTTAAAGTTACCAAACCGCCTTTCCCTCCACCAGTGGAAGCCAATCAGCCTTTTTAAAGGCTAGAGTTGCAAGAGCCCCCTCCAGTCGAGCTATCGGTCCTGTGCCCTGTTGCTCCCGGCAACAGGTGGACGGAAGATCAACAGATCTTTCCGTTCCCGCTCACCCGAGCCAAAGTCCCAGTTGCACGCCGCAACAATATCATTGAAGCGATTTTTAAACTCTTCTCTGAGTGTCACTATCATATCAACGTATTTTTTGGTATCTGTAATTGAGCAGTTGGACATACAGTTGAAGTGCGAAAAATCACGTTTTCCCAATTGAATCTCCCATAAACGCAATTTTGTTTCGAAAGCTCTCACGTGCTGCAACAATTCATGGACGAAAATTTGTTTACCCTGAAGTTTAACATTCAATTCGTTCAAATGTATCGATATGTCTGTCAAAAACGCGAAATCCGACATCCAGATTGTGTTATCGAAGAACTCAACCTGTTTTCCTTTCATCTCCATAAAACGTTTGATTTCATCTTTCAAGTCGAAAACCCGTTTGAGCACTTTACCTCTACTCAGCCAGCGAACTTCTGTGAAATACGGCACATCACGATACTCGGCACCAACTTCATCCAAAAACTCTTGAAACTCACGGTGATTAAGTCCATGAGCCCGAATGAAATTTACGCTTTTCACAACATCACTCATAACATTTTTCAAGCTGATATTTTTAGCACATAAGTTTTCTTGATGTATGATGCAATGATATTGGAGGAAATCCCCGTTTCCTACCAGTTTGGCCTTTTTTCGTAAATAATTCGACCCGAATGATTATTGTAATAAACTATTTTTAAATAAGATTTACCTGCAAGATTAATCAGCTTCAACCCATACCTATCAAGAGTTGAATCCAAAGCATTAAAAATATCAACTCCTTTCGTGGTGCCTTTCATAGGGAAAAGCGCCGCCAACTCCTCAGTAATGTTGAATTTCTCGTCGATTCCACGGATAAATATTGCCAGCTGAGCAGTGTCACTTATATCAGTGCTCTCATCAAGTGCTACCGAGTAGAAAACGAATTGCCCAGCCTTTTCTTTCAAACGGCTTTCAAATTCTTCGCCAATTTCTTCGATTCGCCTCGTTACGGTTGGAGCGGAGAGGCTGATTTTTTCAAACACTTTCTTTTGGTTAGGACACAATATCTCAGCCACCGATACCAAGCACTCCTTTATAAATTCTCCTTCCATAAATGATTTCGATGACCGCGCTATTTTTTCAGATATAACGTAGCTTGCCTTCACCAAAGATTCACTTTCAGAGTTTTGCTTTTTAAACACACTGTGCTGATGAATCATTTGCCTCTGCAGCTCTCTCAACTTATCGGCACGCAGGTTACCCGAAAGATTTTCGAACTTGGATGCATGCTTTGTATCAAAATGCCGCTTTATATTAAATTCCTTGATCACTGCTATGCTTTCATTGCAAACTAAACAAATCGGTTTATCTTTCACCAAAGTAAAAAAATACATTTCCGTCCACTTATCTTGGAACACTCGCTTTTCATCAGAAATTTTTCTTTTCGTACCACTGGCACTGCTAGCAGCCATTTTTCGATCGAGTCACGAGTCTACGGAACACAGAAAATACGCGTCCAAGCGAAACAACGAAGTTGAATTAAATGACGATGGCTTGTGAATAACGCGAGACAAGAATGAATACTTGAGTATATTGGTGTGTATGATGAAAGTTGATAGAATGTGGAAGCAATCATACACTTGCTTCACTACTACAATAACGCAACTTCAATTCATTCATCACACACATCACAACTGTTAATGATCCACAGTTCAGAAGTCGTGCTGATGTATTTTGTACAACATGGGTGAAGCAAACTCGCTCTTCGTACACAGCATCAGTGCGGTGCTTCTAGTGGTGGTCAAATGCGCTACGACCGGAAGGTTAATCGTTACATACATATATAACTGGCTTATTATTCCATCAACGCAGTTCTTCAATATATACAGATATGATAATTATGTTATTTATTTTCTCCATTATGAGTGTAATAATGTTTCCAAAATCTTCCGCGGGCCGCATTTTTCAACATTCTCAAAATCGTCCGCGGGCCGCACAAAATGCTTCGGCGGGCCGCACTTTGGTGACCACTGGTGTACACTATCAAAAGTCAAAGCGGTCGAACAATAGCGCCTCTGGTGGAACGATCGCGTTGGTCAAATGAAATTCAAATTCATCGTTAAACGCATGTACCATGAGCTTCTCAAGAGTGTTGCGTATGTTTGTCTGTGACAGTACAGTAGTGACGCCTCTACACGGATAGTCGTGTTGCACGATTGCAAAAAAGAAGTAGAGCTCGAGATTTGTATGACGATTACCGGATCTTTTCCTAAAGGAAAGAGTCTTGACTTCCTTGGGCACAGAGTATGGGCGCATGCCTGCCACACGATATATCCACGCAAAAAGGTCATTAGCTGAGAAAGATCTCAGGTAATAAATGTGGAAGTGCTAAACTAACACTAAGCTGAGAAGCCAGTTTCCTCCCAGTGGGAACGATATGCCAAGAAAAAAAGAAGAAGATTCGTCGACAAACACATATATTCAAAACGTGTTTCTACTCGTTTACGCATTTAGACTCTACTGACGTTTTCACAAATTGTTCTCAAACAAAAGGTGAAAAGCAGGGGGTTGAGAATAGTATATTTTTACGTGACATAATTTATGGATGCTTCCCAATAGATGTCGCTAATCATGACTGGAAACTTTGTCGAATACACCATGTTTCGGAAGTGCTTCGTTTCGTGGTTATTAATTTATTACCACTAAATCCTGACTCTCGTCGCGTTGTAGATCTTATGTACTGAACATCCCGACAAGTTAGATAATATTTGCTGAATACTCAGAAGGTTCAGAATATACGGTAGATTACAGTTCATCACCTTGTATGATGAACAAGGTTGTTATTACAAGCATAGACTTCAAGTTATGAACTCAAGAGCAGTTTGGAAGACCTAGCACCTCCCAAAAAAATATTTGTCATAATTTCTTGTTATGTTTAGCATTTTGAGCACCAAAACTATTGAAAGGCGTTCAAAAAACTGTTTAATAGTTCTTCTCAGGCCCCAAAGGGTTAAAAGGTAACGCGGAAAATATTAATATGGTAAAACGCATCTAACTGTTGTTTCTCAAAAAATGGGAACTATTTTCTAAAATAATATTTGGTACCGCTTGTACTTAATGGTGGGTTCCACGTCTACCAAATATGTTTTCGATTGAAGCTTTCATTTTCGAGAAATTTGCATTTAGATGCCTTTCCCCATACAAAATAAATGTGCTTATTCTGCGCGGCGTGTGAGTCGAGACGACTCGCTCTCACCGCGAGTGACATAAGACGACTAATGTTAATCAAATGGGAGCGAGGCGACAATTGTCACCTCATTCGACTCGTGTCACCTCACACGCCGCGCAGAATAGGTACGAAAATGAGAAAACCTCTTCTGATCAACTGTGGACATGAGCAAACCAGGTAATCGACTGGCAAGAAATTTTTCGAGCTATTACTTTTCTACAGGAAATCAGTCCTAATCATAAGAAACGATTGAAGAAGATATTGAAGGAAGCGATGAGGAATATCCCAGAAACAACGAGCTAATTTCTTCAAACAAATTGACAAAATCTCCGCATGATACCTTCTAGTGCGATATTGAACAATAGGCACTTGAAAGTGACTATGCAGAGTAGACTTAAGAGTCCTGGAAGATTTTCCAAAGAAAACTAATGTTTAGATTGCTTTTTGAAGGAGTTTATAGATTTGTACATAATAGAAGTCCAAGAGAACTATCAGTTTCAGCTTTTAAAGAAATATGTGGATTTGATTTGTTTCGTAATTTATAAGATGATTTTTCAGAGCAGTCTATAGACAAATGCTTTGTGAAATCCTTGGAGAAACTTTACAAAAAATCTCGGATCATCTTAAGAAGTTGAGCAAGAAAATACATAAATGTATCTCAGGAGAAATGCGTAGTACTTCATCAAATAATATCTGAATTAACCACTGAAATAGCTCTTGAAAAAAATACTAGAATAATTTTAAGAGGAATATTTAGATGAACCCCTGGAAGAATGTGTGCAGATCTATTTATCTTAACAATGTCTTGGAAGAATTCCTGAATGAACATATTTTCAGATAAATAATAGTTAATGGCGCCTTATGAGATTCAAAATTTTTGCCTCATTTCGGCCGACGGATCCCCCACGCATAAACTGGCGAAATGGTTAGCCAAGGAATTCCAGAGTATGCCGAATCTATTCCCCACTAGGTCAGTTAAAACCACCCAGGAGTTCTCCCAGAAACTATCAGAGACAGGACACATCAAGGATGACGAGATGATGGTTTCTTTCGACGTAGCGGCTTTTTTTCCCAGCGTTCCAGTAAAGGATTCCCTAAATCTTCTAGAGGAATGGTTATTACCCCAAGGGACGAATGCAGCATGGAAAGGAAAGGCCAGATAATACATGAGAGTGGCAAGATTGTGCATGGACGATAACTACTTTCAATTTCGAGGAAATATCTACAAGCAGACGAAAGGAGCCCCCATGGGAAACCCCCTCTCCCCGTTTTTGTGCGAACTATCCATGGCGAATTTCGAGGAAAATTTAAAGAAACAAGGAGTATTACCGGACAAATGGTAGAGATACGTCGATTACATTTTCAGCGTTATCAAGCGGAATGATCTAGCTAGAATTTTGGATGAAATCAACAGCATACACAAGGATATCAAGTTCACTCACGAGGAGGAGCGGGAAGGAAAATTACCGTTTTTGGATCTACTTGTCACCAGGGAAGAAAGTTCATCTTACAACTTCGAAATCTAAAGGAAACCTACAAACACCCAGCGAGTCATCCCCTTTACATCGAATCATTCGTTCCAGCACAAGATAGCAGCGTTTCACCACATGATCTACTCTACCCCTCAATGAAGACAGAAAGACCAAGAAGCTGGAATATATCTACGAAATGGCAAGGATCATCGGATACAAGGAAAGGACGATAAAAGCCATCGCCGACAAAAAGGAAAGGCAGCATATTCGGAGTGCTTTGACGACACTTACCCCTATCACCGAACCCATGAAGAGAGTCTCCATCCCATACGACATACACATCAGCAAACAGCTCCGCCCAAAGCTAAGGAATTTCGGAATGGATTTGGTGTTTTCCAGCAGAGACAACCAACTTAAGACTTCGTTAGGGTCTACCAAGTATCCCGTAAACACACTGAATAAGGTTGGTGTTTACAAAATCAGCTGTTCTCACTGTAGCAAGATCTACGTTGGTCAAACAAAGCGAGGTTCGATTCAAGGAATACTTAGCGGAAATAGGAAAAGCTCAGAAGACGACAAAGGGATGACATACGATTTTAAATCTAGGATGGCAGAACATGTCTTATCAGAGGGCCATACAATTACGACGGCCGATATCAAAATTTTGCGAAATGTTTCTTCTTCTTGAAAACTGGATGTGGCGAAGAGTCTGGAAATTTGCAAACTGGTACCTACGACGCTACTCAACAGAGACCAAGGCAACGGCAATACATGGCTTTTCAATTTGATATCTACTAATCGTTCCCGTGATGTACCTTTCAGCTCTTAAATTTGAAGTTTCAACAAAAGAGGGATTGGATGTTATTAGGTACAAAGCTCTTAAATATTAAGATTCTCGTAAAAAAGTTTAGGGAACTTTGATTATACCTAGTTTAAATATATAATGTGAGCTTACGATGGTTTGCTTCAAGTCGAGTCTAGTACACGACACTGAAGACGGCCTTACAGTTGAGGTCGAAATCTTTCTGTTCTCCTTATATCATGCCGGCCTTGCTGCTAGCTAAGGTTCTGCTAGACTCTAGGTCTAGGTACTTCTAGGTAAGACTCACGCAGGAGTTCCGCGAATTGCACGCTTGCTCGGAGAAAAGTAATAGATAACATCCAAACATTTACGAAAAACACAATTCGCATGATTTTCCTTTATTTAAAGTTAAAACAGTTGATCAGCAGAAGTTTTCTCGTTTAATTTTGTAATACATCAAATTTCTCGTAAATGAAAGCATTAGTCCAAAAAATATTTGGTATGCGTGATAGTCATTATCATAGACGTTAGTCATTATCATAGACGTGGTAGTCTAATGGCTACCGCTTCTGCTTCATAAGCAGAAGATCATGGGTTCAATCCCAGGCCCGTCCCTTTTCTCGTATTTTGTAGTTGTATCTTTCACTTGCTTCTATCTACCACTCTTAATATATCACAGTTGATGTATCTATCACAGTTCATAGCATTTGCTAGAACCAGAAACGGACAGAAATAAACCGTTTCCCTACGCTTCCATTCGTTCATATTATAGCATGTCTTCCTTTACGCCTGATACATAGGCAGTCTTCTAAGCAAACCAGCAAGCCTCTCTGCCATAAAAATTACCCCCCACCCTTTCACCCTTCCCGCATGGTTCTAGTGTAAGTGCCAGGGATGCCAAGTTGGAAGACATGTCCACATTTGAGTAGTGTGGAAGACATTTGGAAGACGGAAGATTTTTGGAATTCTTAGATTTGGAAAAATAACATATGTGTTGGAAATTACAGAAACTCTGCTAAAAGATTTTTGCACGTCTAAATCAAACTACAGCGATCCCTCTTCGAATTCCGTTGAAAATTCTCCAAAGAAATCCATCAGATATTGATCTGAGAATTCTTACAAGGATTCTTCCAGAGTTTCTTCTAGGAACTTTTGCAGGTATTTATCAAGACATTGTAGTAATGTATTTAAGTATTATTCCATAGAATCATCAAAGTTATTCAGGGATTCCTACAAAGACTTTTTGAAATCTGTTTCAGTATTTCTCGTTTATTTTTTTTACGTATTCGTGAAAAAATTAACATATTCTTATATGATTTATTACTGACATTGCTACAATTTTTGCTTCTGAAATTATGCCAGTGATCTTTCAATTGCTCCAATTTTATTTTATACCAGTTTTCTGGTCAATTTTTTTTTTGAAACAGGATAACTGTCTAGATCATTTTTGATCGGATTTGAATTGTTCCTAAACTTTTTCGATACATGTTTGTTTATCAGTTCGTTTTTTTCTCGCTTATACTGCCACCGTCTCTAGCTTCTACTCATTTGAGGTAAGCAAAAACAGAAACAATATTCCATCGCAGCTGTTTTTTAAACAACATTTATTGCTCTTCCAGCGAGTCCTCCGGCTATTCCTTTGGAGAATCCTACAGGAACTCATACAGGACACCCCTAGGAATCATCAGGGTATATCTCAGGGAAATTCTTTAGGAATTCTTCTAAGGAATCCACCACGAATTTCTACGGGAATATATTTAAATATTTTACAACGAAGTCCGCCTACAGATATCTCCAGGAGCTTTTCCAGGAACTCTACTGAAGTTCCTCCGATTTTTTGTCCAACAGGAACTCCTCTGGGGATGTCTTTCAGGCATTCATCCGGGATTTTGCTGCAGGAATACCTCCGGGGATTTGCTGCAGGAATTTCTCTGGGGAATTGCTTCACGAATCTTTTCAAGTATGTATTGCCTTCAGAAACTTTTCTCCTTGGATATCGTTTAGAAATTCCTCCGGGGATTTCCTCCAGGAATCCCTTTTAGGATTTTCTCCAGAAATTTCTCTGGGGATTTGTACCAGGATTTTTCCGGAGTTTAAGTCCAGGAATTCCCTTGGGGATTTTTCCGGAAATTTGTTCCAACAATTCCTCTGGGTATTTTTTTTCCAGAAACTCCTCCGATTCTCCAACAACTGGTCCTGGGATTTCTTCAGTGGAATCCGCCCAGGAATTCTTTTGAAGCTTCTCCATAGTTCGTCCTGGATTTTTTTTTATATCCATGAATTCTCCAGAGTTCCTGAAGTACAGTAAAATTTCCCTGATTCGATATCTGAAAAGACCACCAGCCCATGGAAATACCGAGCCATGGAACAGAAATGCTTTGGAAAGTTGTATAAGGGGGCCATCATAGTAACCATGAAATGATGGGGTTTGTATGGTTTTATGTGTCGATATCGAATAATGGAACATCGACTCATGGGAGTTTCTCTATGATTCCTCGGAAATGCTCCAGAACTCCTCCTAGGAGTTTTTCTGAAGTTACTCCGAAAAAATCACTACAATTTATTACCTCCGGGAGTTTGTCCAGAGTTCCTCAGGAAATTTCTAAAAAAAAAAATCCGGGAATTTCTTTAGACTTCCTTCAGGACTTCATCCAGAGTTGTTCCAAGTTTTTTAAGTCCTTCAAGAAATTATTTCAGATTTTTTTTCTGCTATTTTAGATCCCCTGAGGAATTTCTAAAGAAAATTCCCGGAGGAATTCTTTCAGAATTTCCTAAAGCGAATCGCCAGATGATATCCTCGGAGGAACTCCTGTATGAATTCCCCGGAAGAATTTCTGGAGGAGTTCCCAGAAGAAATCTCAGGAGAAGTTCAGGAGGAATTCCGGAAGGAATTCCTCAGTTAATTTCTGGACGAAATCCTGGAGGAAATCTCCGAATGAATTCCTGGAGGAATTCTTAATCTAATGAAATCTTTAGAGGTAGTTCTAGAGTAAGACCTTGGAAGAATTTCTGTATGAAATCGACAGAGGAATTCCTGGACAAAATCCTCGAAAGATTTGCTGTTCTAAATCTCCTTGAAAATTCCTGGAGAAAATCCCGGAGGAGTTTTTGGGAGAATCATCGGAAGAATTGTTGGAAAAAATCTCCGGATAAATTTCTGGAGAAAATCTCCGGAGGAATACCTGAAGAAAATTGCCAGAAAAGTTTCTGAATGAAATTCTCAGAGGAATTTTTTTGGCGAAATCCCTGGAGAAATTTCTGGAAGAGATCCCCAGAAGAATTCCTGGAGAAAATACCATGAGTTTCGGGAGGAAGTCTTCGGAAGTACTTCTTGAGGAAATCCCCAGAGAAATTCTTGAAGGAAATCCCCGGAGATATTGGACAAAATCTCTAGAGTAATAGCTTTTGAAAATCCTCTGAGAAATTCCTGGAGAAAATTTCCGGAGGAGTTCCTAGGGATATCGCCGGAGGAATCTTTGAAATCCCCGAAGGAAACTCTAGAGGAATTCCTGGTTTAAATCCTTAGAGAAATTCCTTGAGGAAATCTCCTGAAAAAATATCTGGAAAAATCCCTGAAAGAACTTCCTTAATCAAAAGCTCTTTCGGAAATTCCTTTGGAGCTCCACCGGGAATATATTCGGATTTTCGCCATAGTTCCTCCAGGAATTTAATCGGAGTTTTCCAAGAAATCAGTTTCTCAAAAATACCTCCATTATTTTTTTCGTAGTTTCTCCAGAAATTCTTCCGGGGTTCCTCCAGGAATAGCTCTGGAGTTTTTCTGAATTTTCCCTCAGTCTTCCTAATGGACTTACTCCAGATTTCCTCCGGATATCCTCCACAGTTACTTAGGGAATTCTTCCACAATTGATCTGGGAATTCCTTCAGAGTTTTTCCAGTAATTCTTCCAAAGTTCCCCTGGAGCTTCACCGGAAATTTATTGGCAGTTCTTCCGGAAAAAACGAGGTTTTTTCAACAGTGTTGTACGAAATACAACAGCGCGACGATTGAAGCTTGAAATAAAAATAAATTAATTTTCAAGGATATTTCATATATTATTTGTGGACAAATCCCTCAATGCTTTTCATCAGTTTTATATCCTGCAAATAAAGAATAAAATAATATGTTAATCAGTCCACAGTCCAGGAAGTCTCCTCTTCTGCGCTTACGGCAGCCAGTATTTATAGCTCAGAAATCCCGTAGGTACGATCAAGTAAAAGGTACCAGTCATAAGGAATATACTTGAGATAGGTGGACAAGACAATCAGGAAGCTTCAGAAAAATCTCTATCGAATACAATCCTTGGTGGAATCTATGGCAGGAAATTCAGGGAGGAATCCCTGAAGTTAATAGTACAGATAGTTACTGAAGAATGCTAAAAGGAGTTCTAGGGTAACTTGTTTGAAATCTGTTTACAGTTTTTTAAGATCGCGAAAATAATTCATAGAGGTGTACATGAAATTGAGAAATTTGCTAAAGAGTCTGTATAAAACCATGAAAAATTGTTATATTTTTGCTAGAATTTCTAGAGATTGCTGGAGGAAAAAGTGGCCGTGTTTAGAAAATCTGTATAAAAATTTCTGGAGGAATTCCTAAAAAAAATCTTTGTGAAATTCCGGGATAAATTATTGCAGAAATTCCTGACTAAATATTTGAAGAAATTCTTGGACGAAGAACAAAAATATGATTGGCTTAAAATATCATAGAAAATTTCTGAATGAACTCGTGAAGATGTATTCTGCTAGAAATTTTATTACTTGAATTGTTCATTCAATTTATCCTTTTTGCAATGCTTATAGGAATACATTCATATTATCTTGGAAGAATCCTTCGATATTCTTTTAAATACATTTCATGTAACATCACTGGAGAATTTCGTGAATAAATAAATGTAGATATATTTTAAGGTGTTGATGTAGCAAACTGTTAAGGTATTCTTAGACGAGTTTCTGGTTGAACTCGTGATGAATTCTTATCAAAACTTACCAGGTCTAACTAAAAATGGAGCAAATGTCACAACTGAAAAAGCAGTTTTCTACGTTATAATCAACAAATAAAAAAAAACGAAAATTTGGACTTCATAAAGTTACTATGATAATTGAAAAGTGTTAAATGGAAGACATTGGAAGACATTTTTCCATGCAATTGTAAGACATTGGAAAAAATCACCTGGCATCTCTGGTAAGTGCAGCTGATCTGGCGATACTGGAGTAGCAACCACGGGCGGCCAATCAAGCTCAAGCTCAAGCTCAAGATAGGCGTGATAGTCATTATCATTACGTACAACCGGTACCAAAATTCTTTTGAAAAATGTACCCAATTTCGAGAAATAAATCGTTAGATGCATTTCGCCATACAAATATTTTTTGCTTTACCTTTTAGCGATTTTTCGTACATAGACACTAGCGCATGTGTGTTATTATGTGGCGAGTAGCGAATCAGCGCATGCATGTAACCCATTTATTGGCTAATTAATTACTAGATTAGAACATGTCTTCGTTTAGACTATTTCTAGAATATCGGTCAAATCAGTTAAAATTTATAACACTTACATAAAGTTTCTGATTCTATGTGATATCCTCTGACTTTATTGATAAGCTTGTGATTCAAATGTTGAAGCTGTAGTAAAAGTCCGCAAAATATTTTTATGAGGATTGTGCTGGTTAAAACATTAAGTGGTATGCTATGCGAGTTATAGAATATATCGCCACAAAAAAATTGAAATAATATTTTGGAAAATATCGTACGACACTTTTAGCTAAATGCCCGAAAAATTATGATATTTTAATTGACAATCAATATTTCTATTTAAATGTTTTTTTTTTAACTTTCATTACAATTTTCATCTCTTAATGGAGTCCCGCACAAGAAGTAGTGCTAGTATTAGGGAATATGAAGGATTTTTAGAAAAATATCGAGTTATGGAGAGAAATTTACTTTACAAGCGATATTGACTTGACTCGACTTGAGGAGAAATGTCGACTTTTGGAGAGCACGATGTATGGAAATTTGAATGTCCGAAAAATCGATCGAATTATATAATATATCGAGTTATAAAATATAGAGTTGTGGAGAGTCGGCTGTATTTCTCTATGAAATTTTGCAAGGATGCGTTGCTTAGTGAAACCCCTTTGACAAAGCTATTTCTGGAGAATTTTATAAACTTAACTATGGGAAATTGTTCTTGAAAAAATCTCGAAGCAATATCTATCTGTTGATACCAAGGGACTGGCAGCACTTTACCAACCAACACGATGTTGCCGTAGCCAGCATTAGAAGGCTCAAGCCAAAGGCCCAAGCTGACAGCCACCCTCAATGCTCAGTGATGCGCAGTTTTGATGCTGGCTACGACAAAATCACAATCTGACATTCCCTTGGTTGATACCCCTTAAGTGCTTCTAAAGCTGGAAATCATTGCAAGAACTTCTGGACCCATAAGGAACTCTTGAAAGGTTAACTACATAAATTGCTGCACTAACTATTATAAAATCCAGGGAGATGGATTTTCTAGAGGAATACTTAAAACAACGTTATCATTTTTGTGGGAAAATTAATGTTAGTATGTTCAACAACGATATCGTTTATATGAGCTCAAATTCCAATGTTTCGAAGAAACATCAAAGGTTATGCTCAAACCAAAGTTTCACAAAGAGGCAATCGGTTGGCTATCTTACCCATTCGTAGTAATACAGCCTAAGTTAAGCTTAATTAGGCTATACATAACTGATTACTCACGCTAATTTTTATTCTGATCATTTTCCTGTTAAATTTGAAGTATCCCATGAAGCGATTCTTGATCCTATCAGCTCCACTTTCAATTATTTACGATCCGACTGAAATACACATGAAACATACATCGATAGTGATGCTACTAATGAAGATTGCTGTGACTTCAAGTGAACTAGAACAGGTGGAAGAGCATTTTCAAATTGAAACTTCACTTCTCCCTTCGACACCCACCTCGACAGAAATGGGCATGACCTACATTCATTTAGGTCATTAGGGCCCAAAATTTTCAGACATTGATCAGAACATAACTTACATCTTATATCACAGTATAGTGTAAACTAAATAGGTACTACAAGATTCTAATATCCACGCGTGGAAATTTCCCATATTAGATAAATCCTTAGGTTATAATTAAATTTACCTGTGCAAATAGATTTCCCTCGTTTCGCTGCAACAGCGGTGCCATCGAGCACCGCACCACCACGTGGCAATCATCCATCACCGTATTGAAGAATCGCCTTGTCGGCAACAGCGCTTCTAAATCAATCAGGAACTCCAAAAACCTCTCACAATAACGCACCGTTTCTTCCGACACCTCCCCCTCCACCGGAATCAATTCCAAGATGTTCATAAACTTGATCATCAAATTCTGCAAGAAGTGCCTTTCCCACTCGAGGCGTTCCTTATCGGTGGCCTTGTCACGCTTCTGAAGCTTCTTCCAAAACTTGCGCCACTCAGGAATCTCCTTCAGTTCCTGTTCGCGACGCTTGGGCTGCAAACAGGACCACATGGCCAGCGAAACCAATCGCTTAGCCTGATTCCTACAAAGCTCCACTTCCATACTGTTGAAACAGTGATTCAAAAATACCAGCAAAGCCGTTTGCTCCCGCATATTGAACGGATTGACCACCGTATCTTCCAGACACGCTTCCAAAACCCGCTGGAAGAACACCGGAAACTGATCCCCGTTCACATCGAACACTTTCCACACTTCGACCTTTTCGCGGAACTTCTCGTTCAACATGACCACGATCGACATCAGATGGGCCCGGGAGGCCACATCGCCGCGGAAATTCGGCCACAGATAGTTTTCCAGGTACTGGCTAAATTCCAACATCATGATCCGGCGCATCGAGTATCGCGATTCGCAAATTTCCCGCCGATAGATTTCCTCGATGATTCCGGCATTGTACTCCTCGTGGGTACCGGCCATATCCGGAGCCCAGAACCGATTGGCCAGCTAAAAGGAGATCATGGTTAATCTTAGAGTCACACTCTGCAACAGGTTAAGTTGCCATTATACTTACGAAGGTCAGCTCATCCGCGTTGATTTGGGCCACGGTGAGCGCTCCCTTGTGCATCTTAGCCGGAGGTTCTTCCGTTGGCTGGGCTTTCGGCTTCGGCTTTGGCATTTTAAGGTGCACAGAACGGTTTTATCACGGAACACAACAGAAAAAAAAATCTCGGGAAAACGTTTTCAAATCGAGAACGCGGCGTACCGGCGAATAAACAACAAACACGCGCGGAATCAAAACAAAAACTACACTGCGAGCGCGGCGTAAAATGCGACTGATGCGAACGCGCGAGAGAGGAGAAAGACCAACAAAAGGGTGACAGTTCGCAAGGCGGCGAATGACGTGAAACAGCTGATCAGCAGGAGGGGAAAAATCGTAACTCGTGAAAGAACGCAGCCAGCTCCCGTTATGGGTCGTTATGTTTGGTTGCGTTATAGGTAGTGGTTTGCTGAAATGTATGCAAATTGAATTGCAGTGAAATGGTTTAAAACTACATTTTGGCGTTTTGAAGACGAAAAATTTCTACTCAGCGTCAAGGTTATTTTTCCCCAGCATAAAAAACAGGGTGCCTGAATCTTGATTTATCAGCGAGATTCCCAATAAGGCCGGAACAAATATAAAATTTTACTTTTGTCTCCCCCCCCTCTTCAAAATTTTCAAAAAGTTAGAAGGGGGAAATAAATAAAATATCTTATTTTCAGTGTAGATTTTCATTATTCTTCGTGTTTTTAGCTAGCTTTGTAATTCTTTTTAACTGTATTATATGAGATAACAGGTGTTATTGGATTACAAGTCCTCAATCTGTCTGTTTTTTTACTGTAACAGTGTGGCCTATGAAAATAGATTTTTTTATGATTTACATGAATTCTTCTTCTTCTTGGCATTATACGTCCCCACTGGGACAGAGGCTGCTTCTCAGCTTAGTCCTTATGAACACTTTCGCAGTTATTAACTGAGAGCTTTCTTTCCAAAGTTTCCATTTCGCATTCGTATATCATGTGGCAGGTACGATGACACTTAATGCCCAGGGAAGTCAAGGAAATTCTCATAACGAAAAGATCCTGGACTGACCGGGAACGTTACATTAAGGCTGTTCAGAATAGACCATTTCCGTGAAAATTTTTTATTATCTCATAAGCTTTCTATCAATTTATTGAACAAACTTTCCTAAGGAACACATATATTTTGAAGCCTCTAACTATTGAAAAACAATGAAAAACTGGCGGAACGCCGTTTTACCCCACGGTCTCCGGAAAAATATTTCTTGTTGATATCCCTCCCGACCCCCTTTTCCCCACATGATTTTACCACAAACGTGGTGAATTTTCGATCAGCTGACTTGCGGCTGGCTGATGCTGTTCATGACAGATGAGTTTTTGTTTATGTTTACATTATCAAATATCGGAGGTTCCAAAAAGTTTTGTGATGTGAAACCTTTAATTTTTTTTAATGTGAGCCTGAAATTTACAAAACTTTTGATAAGCTCAAGGTGCTCCTACGAGGCACGACTGGAACATGTGTAAAGCGTGTAAACGAGTGTGTGGAACGAATGGGTTCCGGAAACAACAGAGGCAGTTATAGAACTGGAGAAAGAAGCCGATTGGTGGCCGATTAAAACGCCGGTAGAGGTACTTGAGAATGAAACTACAGGGTGTAATCGAAGAAGCAGTTGAAGAGCATACTGCTTCCGCCCTAGCTGCAGAACCCATTCAACGAACCAGCTAATCCGACGCAAAGAAGATACTGGTCACTGTACATTCCGGCAGCGACGACGTGGTAAGTTTCAACGAGATATCAAAGATTTAAATTATTCTCCGTTCTCACGACAATCTTGGTGTTTTCACAAACTTCTGATTTTAGTTGTTAGCAGAAGTTCCGCTTCTGTCGACTACTGGTAACCGGCTTACAAATCTGACAACGGGGCAAAGTTTCGACACCGTCCTTCAACCATAAAGCATTCCTCCAACGCCCTCTGACCCGAATCCATCGAAATATTATCATATCCTCAACGAAGTCGACTATCATACTGCACTTTCAGACGCTGAGTGGCATGAGAAGCACTAGGAACAATTTCATGCCACATTGAAACCGAGCAAGGTAGTTCGTTTAACATACCGCTGAACCAGACCTTTATGTTATCATGGACGAACAAAATGTTCGAATATTAAACTGGTGTGCATGACTATGCTTAGTGTGGGTTTTCTGGTTTTTTTTCTCCTAAAGATAGAATGAGACTAAATGAACGAAATATTTAGCGATTGCAATTTTTCCCTGTCTTAAATTACCAGAAATATTTTACTACAATGCGGGACATAAGTTTTAAAATTCCTACTATTAAACATTAATGATAAAAAATGCGTGCTTTCCATAATTTGTTGTACTGAAAGTTCAAATAGTGGAAAAGAAATGAATTTTAGTAATGTGAGGGTTGCGAATACAATCTTTTTACGATTTCAACCGCCTGTAAAAACCTAATTAAGGTGAAGATGAATCGAAGCCAAACTTCAAATTTTCAAGAGGCACGGATTTGGAGAACCAAACATCCGTTAAAGCTGAGAACTTAATCGATTGGTCACTAGCTGGTGGTGACCAATCGATTAGGTTTTCAGTTCAAACGGATATTTGGTTCTCCAGATCCGTGCTCTTGAAATTTTGAACTTTGGCTTTGATTCATCTTCACCTTAAAATCCAGAAAAAATAAGGACAAATTTCATAAGGTTCACGTCGAATGTTTAGAGTAGTGGTCACCAAACTGTGACCCATGGACTGAAATTATTTTCAAAAGAAAGCATATTGTGAAACAACATTAACAGGATATTGTGATAAAACATTGGCAGGATTCGTGTTAAGATTGTAAGAGAAATTATATTGAATACGACCACAATAATTATACATTCGAAAGCATTTAAATCTTTCTGACGTAACGTATCCACTTGCGCAGGAGCTACTTTTCAGCTTAATCTGATTATGAGTTAGTAGAACATGCATGAGATATTATTTAAGGTATTTTACCTCTTATGCAGGGCTCATTCGTACCTCATTCAGGTTGTTAGTACCGTAATCCGGGGTAACATTGATAATTTTTTTTAGTTTTTCTTAAATTTTGCATTTCACAATACAAATGTTACAAGTTTTATATTTTTAAAACAAGTACTGGCACCCACCGCTCCTAACTATGTACTTTATTTTGTTTTTCGAAAGATTTAAACATGTTTAAATAAATGTTTTAAGTGATTTTTTGGTTCAGCTGATATGGGGTAACATGATTCTATAACATTCCCCAGAAAACCATTCCCCCGAAAACCATTCCCCAGAATTCCGTTCCCCAGAATGAACCATTCCCCAGAAAATCGTTCCCCAGAATGTAACATTCCCCAGAATTCCATTCCCCAGAATGCACCATTCCCCAGAAAGCTATATGAATATCCATTTTTTTCTTTTTTTTTTTAATTATTGCTTTGCGTGAGTCACTTATGTGGGGGACCAGATAGCCGTAGCAGTAAACGCGCAGCTATTCAGCAAGAACAAGATGAGGGTCGTGGGTTCGAATCCCACCGGTCGAGGATCTTTTCGTAAAGGAACTTTTCTCGACTTCCCAGGGCATAGAGTATCTTCGTACCTGCCACACGATATACGCATGCAAAAATGGTCATGGGCATAGTAAGCTCTCAGTTAATAACTGTGGAAGTGCTCATAAGAACACTGAGAACACTGCTGAGAAGCAGGCTCTGTCCCAGTAGGGACGTAACGCCAGAAAAGAGGAAGAAGAGTCACTTATGTGACAGGCTAAGGTCTGATGTGACAAAACAAATATGTAGGTAGGAGGGTTAAGGACATGATGAACACACGGGGCGAAATGGACACCCATTTACTCTCTGGGAATATGCATACCTATTTCAGCAAAACTTTATAAACTGTACGAAATCTGTATTGTATATGCACGTTTTGACGGTATAAAAGTTTACGCTTTGCTTCATTTGTCCTCTGAAATTCTACTATATTTTTTCTCAGCTTCAAATTAGTTTATAAGCAAAGCGGAGGAAGCGGTGGATTTAATTTTAGAGCAAAGAAACATATTTCCATTCTATGTAAAATAAGCATTTACCTAATGTGTCCAATATGCCCCTAATCCCCCTATTCATGAGTATTTTGCATATTATAATAATACACCCTTCTTTTAATACATTCCCATAAAATATACAGACTATATGTTTTTTTTTTTTTTTTTTTTTTTTTTTTTTTTTTTTTTTTTTTTTTTGCTTTATTATAGAGACTTTCAGCCCTGAGCTGGTTCGTCTCTGAAAAAAAGAGGGTTCCCTGAAGGGGTTCCTAAAATATTTACAGAGTTCTGGTACAATTGCAAAATGAACAAAGTTGTCTTTCCGGTACATAGTCAGCAGTGGTGTCATCGTCGTCTGTTCTTTATCGTGTCAGTTAGAGAGCTGGTTTTGATCGAGTATCGTCGTTCTACTGTCGACGTGCGCCGTTGTTCGTTGCTTGGGTCTAAGTTAATTGGTAGTAGCCAGTGTTTTTGAGAAATTCCATCAGTGATCTTTCTCTGTCTATGTCGTTGGACAATACGTCTCTGATGCTGAGACCGATTTCATGTTGGTCTCGGAGGGCTTGGTAGGCGGGGCAATTTATAATAAGGTGCTCTACTGACATTTGGGTTGAGCAAGCCGCACATTGCTTGTGGAAATCATCCCGGGATCTGAGATCGTGGGAGAATCTGGTGTAGCCACAGCGTAGTCTAGATAAAACCCTCTGATCTTGCCAGTTTTTATTATCGGACCACCGATTTGTATCTTCTTTTATTTTCCGTAGAAAGGGGTCACGGTTTTGGCTCCATTCGTTCCTCCATGCTGAAGCGAGTAACGCTTTTATCCAGATTTTTAGATCCGCTGCAGGTACTTCAGACTTTACCGGGGATTTCGATCTGCCGGTCGCTGCCAGTTTGTCTGCAGCCTCGTTTCCGCTGATACCACAGTGGCTGGGGACCCAGACAAATGTGGTATTACTGTTCGAAGCCATTCTAATAGCTTGCACCAAGGGGTGTCGGTTCTTAGGGTTCTCGAGAGCCTTCAGAACACTGGCTGAGTCGGTGATGATCGCCTTCCAAGTACTGCTGGATCGTTCTACAGCCGAAAGGATGGCTGTTGCTTCGGCGGAGAAAATCGAGGTGGGTTTAGGAAGGCCTCCGCTTATGCTGATGTTGGCGCCGAAAACGCCAAACCCAACTTCACTAGAAGTTTTAGAGCCATCCGTGTAGATGAGCTCGTAGCCATTCAGTTTAGTTTTTATGAGCTCGTTAAAGCGTGGTACCACTGTATGGGGATTCAAGTTTTCTTTGGTTGGTCTGCTCAGTGACCATAAGATTCTAGGTGGAAAAAAATCCCACGCTTCGTCTCCGACCCAGTGGACTGTGGACACCGGAGGGAGGGTCTGGTGGGCGATCTGCTGGAGGAGTTTGTTTGCCTCTTTTAGGAGGAACACTCCCACGTCATCCCCACTCGTTTTTTCCAGGAAACCAACTGCTTTAGAGCACACAGCTATTGCGAAAATGTATCGGAAAGGGAGCATCCCAGCCTCAACACACGTGGATGCCGCTGGTGTACAAGGAAGGAGCCCGGAGATGCTTCGTATGCAACGGTTGAAGGTTGGTGCAAGTTCGTTGATTACGCTGTCGGAGTTTCTGCATAGTAGTTCGGCGCCGTAGAGCAATCTACTGCAAATAATTGCTTGCGCGGCACGCAATCCCACGTCTCGATTCGTTTTGGTGTGTTTGCTGGTCATGATTCGTAACAGGTTGAGGCGACTTTTGCATTGGTTTTTCATCCGGTTGCAGTGAGACTTGAAATTCAGATGGCGGTCTAAATATACTCCAAGTACGCGGATCGTAGCTTCGTAGGGAATATTTACTCCGTCGATGTTGGGAGGATGCTTTTTAGCGTGATGGTTTCCTGAACAAATATGAGAAAATTGACTTTTGGATGGTGATAGTTCGAAACCAACAGATAGTGCCCAGGCATGCACAGCCTCGATTGCGCTTTGGAGTTTCCTGCGGATCAAGACAGGTTTATGTCCTGCTACGAGGATAACAATATCATCCGCGAACACGAAAATGAAGACACCTTTTGGTAAAGATTCGAAGACTCCGTTCATTGCGATGAGGAAAAGAGTTACCGCCAGCACAGAGCCTTGAGGAACACCAGTTTCCTCCGGGAAAGAATCCGATTTTGTGTTTCCGATGCATACTTGAAAGGATCTGTTTGTCAGAAAGTTTCGGATGAAGGTAAATGTATTACCGCCGATACCCCAGCTGGCCAGTGTTCTCAGCACCCCCGGGGTCCAAGTGCGATTGTACGCCTTTGAAAGATCCAGCGTTGCCAAGTCAACGTGGAGACCGTTTTCGAGTGCGTCGTCTAAAACTTGACCCAGAGTAGCGAAGTAAGTGCTTGTGCCACAACCTTGACGAAATGCATGTTGGCGGTGGTCGAGGAGGTCGTTATCTCGAATGAATTGAGTTAGTCTTCGATTGACCATGCGCTCCATAACTTTACTGCAACAACTAGTCAGGGAAATCGGTCGATATCCACTCGGTTCGGTACGAATCGAGTCCTTTTTGGGAACAGGGATGACTAGACTGTGACGCCATGGTGCAGGAAAGGTTCCGTCTGCCCAAATTTGATTGTAATTTTTCAGCAAGATCCTTTTGCCGATGGGCGGAAGGTGACGAAGAATTGGATATCCAATTTCATCAGGCCCAGATGATTTTCCCTTTCCGCTTCCTAGAGCAAACGATAATTCAGCAGGAGAGAAAGGTTTGTCTAGCAGATCATCTGGTAGCGTATCAGGTGGCTGGATGGATTCAACGGTAATCGAAAAGTCAACAAACCGAGTAAAATCGGGACTGTAGCCGCTGCGGGCGCTAAGCTTAGCAAAGAAGCCGCCAAGAATGTTGGCAACTTCTTTAGGGTCTCTAGTAATTCCGCTTCCTGTACTGATGGCGATGCCGTTAGCACTGCGTTTCCCTTGCAATGCGTTTATGTTTTTCCACAGTTCAGATGTTGTACTTTCGCTGCTTATACCGTTCAGTAAGTCATCCCATGACTTGCGCTTTGCGGTACGAATAGCATTTCGGCATGCATTGCGTTTTGAGTGGTAGTCTGCAGCTGTTGATTCGGCGTCGGGGTGGCTTTTTGGAGTTCGCTTCATTTTTCTGAGCGCTTTTCTTCTCATTTTAATAGCAGCCTTGATTTCTGGTGACCACCATCTTACCGCCCTGCGCCCGGCGTTCGGGCTTGTTTTTGGAATGGCTTCGGAAGCTGCGGCAAGAATAGTGTTCGTTAGATCATGTAGTGGCGTATCGTCTTCTATAGGACTGATTTCTATCATATTTTGGAAAAGCTGCCAGTCAGCTAGCTCATATTTCCACCGAGGGCGTCTGGTGGTTTTTGGAGAGGAGAAATTACAAAGGATTGATATAGGGTGATGATCGCTACCTAAGGGATCATCAGAGACCGACCACTGAAGGCGGCCGATAAGGTTTTCGCTAACGAAGGACACATCTATGGCAGAGCTGATTTGTGGTCTAGAGAAAGTGGGCGAGCCGTCATTTAGTATACGAAGGTTTGCTTTCTCTGAGGCCCGGAGAATTTCGGAGCCTTTGTTGGTATTCCTTCGTGAGCCCCAGCTAACATGGTGTGCATTAAAATCTCCCAGAACAAGATAAGGTGGAGGAAGTTGATGAAGGAGTTTACTCAGCCGAAGTTCAAGATTATAGCAGTCCGATGGTGGTACATAAATACTAACGACGGTTATCGGGAAGGGAGATTCAACTCTGGCTGCTACTGCTATCAAATCAGAGGAAAGAGTATAAGCAACATATGTCGTCGACTTGTGGATACCGATTGCTGCGGACTGGTAGATGTTCACGCCTCCTTTCAAAATCCATTCGTATTGGCCTTGTAATGTTTTTTCCATTGTTGAGGAATCTGCTCTATGGACTTCTTGGATGGCAATTATAACAGGTGTTGACCCTGCTACAAGTAATTCCAGGTCTGCCAGATTGTTGAAGAAGCCATTCATGTTCCATTGTAGTGCTAGCAATGGACGCATCCTCTTCGGGCCACTAGCGTTGTCTTGGTGTATTGGAAGAATCCTTACTCTCTTGTCTTGTCTGAGTGCTGGCTCTGTTTGCTTTCCGGGGGTCCTATGACTAGGGATAGACTGCCGCGGAACTCCGCTGATAGAGGTAATCGAAGGAGGTCTTTCTAGTTGCGGAAGGGTTGAAACCACGGGTGTCACGGAGGAGAATGATGAAGGACCGGCCACGGGAATAGCGGTGTTGTCGGTATCGTACTTCCATTGGTCGTACTTTTGCGCGTCTGATCTAGCATCAGGAGGGATAGCCCTCTTGATTCGTAACCGAGCTGAACACCTGGTTATGGCTTTATTGTTTAGCAGACCTGTTTTCGGTCCAAGGGTCACAGATCGCCGGGGGTAGCCGACTTCTGGTTCGCCAAAGTAGTTCGCACTAGTGGGTCTCGTACTACTCGCTGCTCCTTTCTTTTTCGTTGTGTTCTTGATTTGCTCGCTATCCTGCTGGGGGAGTATGAAGTTATCACGCGTCCCATATCTGTCTTCGCCTGGCGTAATGTTTACTCCGTCTCTGTTCGTTCTTAAGGAATTTACCAACAAGCGCCGGGGGTTATCCAGCAGTTCCGGTACACCGAAATCTTCCGCACTGGTGGTGCCCCGACTGCCCGTAGCTTTGTCTTTCTTTTCCACCGTATGCTTGATTCCCTCGCTGTCCGGGTGGGGGAGTATGAAGTTATCACGCGTCCCATTTTCTTCGTATGGTGTAGTGTTGATTCCAGCTCTGTGCAGAGATTCCCATGATGGAGGGGAAGAGTTTCCCATCGATCGCCGGGTGTTGTCAACCAGTTTCTTCTTCGTTGTGTTCTTTATTCCCTCGCTGTCCTGACGGGGAAGTATGAAGTTATCACGCGTCCCGTTTTTGCCTTCATATGACGTAGTCTTAATTCCAGCTCTGGTCGTTCCTAAGGATTTCTCCGTTGAGCGCCAGGGGTTGTCCACCAGTTCCGGTCCACCAAAGTCTTCCGCACTGGTGGGGCCCAGACTGCCCAAGGCGTTATCCTTTTTGATGTCCTCTGTTTCATGCGTGTTCTTTTCTTCGTGGTAGAGATGTTTTTTCGGTGTAGAAGCCATTGTAGAGATATAATTTGAGGCAATTTGGAAATAGAGGACGTAGTTTAAGAAACTATTTATTCTGTCTCAATCTCCTGCATTGATTCATCCGACGAGGACGAAATATCGTGTTCTGCGACCTCTGGCTCGTTGTGAAGATCATTGAAAGGTGTAATGGAGTTTTCGGAATCAGAAATGTACATCATTGATTCGTTGGCCTTGGTTCGTTTGGCGTAAAGTTCATCGCTGGTAAGCTCCGCATTTTTTTTCCTTAATTTCGGCTTAGTTCCCTTGTTGGTTCCGGAAACCGCAGTATCCATTGGAACTATCGACTGATTCTGCTCAACGGAGACTGTCGTTGTCTTGCTTTTTTTGTCTTTAATAGTACCTGCGGCAGTTGCAGTTTTTGCTGAGTCTTTGTGGTTGCTGCACTCCTGAGTTCCGGGGTTGATGTGAGAGAAAGTGATTTTGGTGGTTTGCTGTCGTTGAGGCTTAGGTGTATCCGTGGAATCAGAAGCAGTTTTGTTGGTCGAACGAAGGGTCTTGATTTCGTAATCTTTCCTACTTACGGTCTCTTGCAGGGATGCCACTTTAGCGACAAGGTCCTCGATAGTCCCGTGCTTGCGGACAACGTCCAACCTGGAACCTTTCTCTAAGGCTTTTTCCAGAGTTTGAATTCTTTCGTCCTTCTTTTGTATCTCTTTTTGCAAATCGACAATCAACTTTTCAAGTCGCTGGAATTCGGTGCTGCTGATCGGTTCATTTCTAGTGGACATCTTGGCCTCGAGGGCCTTAATCTCGGTATTCTTCTTGGCCATTTGTCCAGAGAGGGCTTCTAGCTTCGTTGATAGCTCCGAGATTATCGTGTCCTTACTATGGGACGCAATGCCTGCGAAAGACCGTTGGCCATTGTTGGCTTCGAAAACTCTTCTGGCTTCAGGATATGACAGGCCTCTATCAACACGGATGTGTTGTATTGTGTCTTCGTTTTGATACACCGGGCATTTACGACTGCCGACGGAATGATTGTTGGACTCACATCGACCACAGTATGCGGGGTTGTGGCATCGTACACCTTGCAAGACCTCATGCTCCTGGTCACAGTTGCCACATATCGAGGTCTGCTTCTGGCACCTTAGCCTGGTGTGACCAAATTGATAACACTGGTAGCAGAGCATAGGTGCAGGATAGTATGGTCTGGTACGAATACGCTGATAACCGATGTCGATATGCTCGGGGATTGTAGTTCCATCTACGGTGAGAATCACTGAGGGCGTTAGCTCTCTATTCTCGCCAATTTTTCTAGTGATTCGGCGGATACCCGTGATGTGTTGGTCCTTTAAACACTCAAGGATCTCATTGTCGTCCTTGATTTTCATCAAATCACGACAGCTGATTACGCAGCGTGTTGAGTTGAGTCCAGGGTGGTAGGAAACTTTAACTGCCGTACCGTCGATGAGCTGCGTCATCGTTAGAAGTTTTTCGATGTGGTGTCTGCTCCGGACCTTCAATGCGAATGATCGGCCCTGCGCTTCAGAGATGGCACCTTCAATCCTTCCATTTATTCTTCTTTCGATAGATTGGCGCAGCGTGAACGGGTGGTCCGGCATTTTGCCGTTCACTGGTTCCATTCGCAACACTATCAGCTCACCGTTGTTTCCGTGGGGGTCCATATAGCTGGGCAATGTTGCTCCAGTATACGTTCCATCGAGGTAATTTGAAGGCCCTCCTCCGGGGTCACCGGGGAGTGGAGGGAAGCCCACGCTCAGCGACATTGCTGGCGGGGCGTGTTGAATATGAGGGACACTGATGGATCTAATGTATTTCTTTTCTAGTGCTAATTTATTATTTTCCTAGTTATCAGCCTGGCGGCAGGGAGAGCCAACCGTCAATTTGAGCGGTACGTTGACTTGCAAGCGAAACAGAACTTGCGTGCAAGTTAAAGTGAAAGAAAAACAACTGACGTAGATTTATTTCACAGCGATGGCGATTTTATGTAGCGTCCTAACGTCTAGGCGATTGTAAAATGAATTGCGTTTTCTACGGATATACGACAGCTATTGTCAAAATCCTCACTGTTCACTAATCACTTATGACCGAAGGATACTATGCACTACGGCCCGGGACTAATTAGCGTAGATATTAGAGGAGAATTAAACGAAATAAATGACCGTGAAAAATCAGCAACCGAGAGTGTCGGAGTGACGTCACGAACTGAGACTATATGTTTATTTTTGCATATATAGTAATGCACCCTTCTTTCAGTATTATCTCATTAATGATATAGGCAAAATCTGGGAGGGAGGCACCGATAGTACACACGAAATATGACACAACACTTTTCCAATTTGCAAGATAACTCCCGCTCACCAACGACAATCAAGGCAGGCTTGGGGAAAATCGCTAGTTTTCTTTTATTGTGTACCTTCGATCTTTCTGGACAAACTTGGAAAAAGGGCCATAGTTTTATGTGCATTAAATTTTAATGATGATTGGAAAACAGTAAAAAGATGCGTGTTTCATTACTTTATATTCGATCAAATTGAAAGGTACTATCGTGGCATTGCTTTTGGGTGTTGCAGGAATTGATTTTCAACCGACTGTTGTCAACTTTGTTGGAATGCAAAAATTTGTTTTGATCAATTACGCGCTTTTATCAAGTTTGTCCATTCTTCAAGATCTGGGCTCGCAGTGACAGTTCGTGACAGCAGAATCTCGGCTCACTATGACGTTCATAAATTTTGTATCGGTTTCTCCCTCCCAGGGCAAAATATATTGATGGAGAGCCCATATAGCATAAGGTCACTTGGCATAAAATGATTTGGTATAAAGCCATTTGCCATCCAGCCATACTTATGCTCCTTCTTTTGAAAAAGGATGTTCTTCATGTCATGCCAAATGGTCATTGGCCAAATGACCATTATATCAAATGGTCCTTGATCATTTAATCAATCATGCCAAATGCCTTCTTGCCATTTGGTATCCTTAGGATAAGACTGAAAGAAGGATGTATCACTATTTTGTGCAAAATTAAACAAGTCATTTGTAATTTAGACTTGACGCAAAGAAGGGCGTATCATTTTAATGTGCAGAATAGTAAGTTTTTATTCTGCCGAGTTTACGTAATCATTACATCGGAAACGTATAATATGATACTACGAACGTCTTTATTCTAATCGGTGTAGCCCTAAAAAGTAAGAGATGATGCACCTTCTTAAAACATTGATGAAAAGCTGCATACATCACTACATTTGATTAAAATTGGACATACATGTGAAATTATACGTTTGAAAACTACTATACCGAAAGAAGGGTGTAGCTCTATTTTGTGCAGAGTAGTGATGAGTTGTATATTTTTTTAAATAAATATTGGATATTGTGTTTCCCCATAGACTGATCTATCAGTCTTCATAAGTGCCAATAAAAGTGAAACTACTGTGATAGTTCATTTGCAAATGAAATTTGAATTATGCGTAAAGTGTTCATAATTAGCAGCACCAATGCTAATCTTCTCATGTTCTTGTAAACAACTTTGTATGCAGTTTAATTTTCAAGTTTTTTAAATAGATTATTTCAAAACTTTAAAGTAGGTATATAATTTTCTGGGGAATGGTCTATTCTGGGGATTGGTTTTCTGGGGAATGGTTCATTCTGGGGAGTGAAATTCTGGGGAATGGTACATTCTGGGGAATGAGGTTCTGGGGAATGGAATTCTGGGGAATGGGTTTCGGGGGAATGGTTTTCTGGGGAATGTTATAGAATCGGTAACATTGATCACCCATGTAAACAACGTTCGCTAATATTGCAAATGTCGTTACTTACTAAAATTAGGGCCCCTGAAGCCGAATATGAAGACCAAACTCTTACAAGTCATTTACTTTTGGAGTTATTTCAAAATTAAAAACACCTTGAACCGCGTAATACAGTATGGCCCATAAAAAAATGCGAAAATTTTTTGAACGTGAATATAGCATCCATAAGTGTTATTTTCTTTGTTTTTGATAGTCAATGTAATTTCTGATTATTGTATTATATTCTGATACAACTTCGCTATCCAGGACAATTTTTCTCATATTTTTCTTACTGTTCTAAATAATGTAATAAAGCAAGTAAGTTCAAAGGTTTTGTACGCCGAAAGCTAGAAACAGCGTCGGATTGTCGTATACTCTGGTGATAAACTTTCTACCTTGAAAAATCACACTTTATTGTTGAAAATTTTAGTTTGTTTGGTATCAGAGGATGGAGGAGTTCTTGGAGAACGTGTTTTTCATGATCACAATAAAATATTTTGTCAGGGTCATAGTTTTGAGAGCATTTGCGTCTTATAGGTTTGATATGCCTTTATTTTTTGTTAAGGTTGAATAAAAAATAAATTAGGAGGCCTATAACAGATTTTTGAGGGTGAAATTTGTTCCATCGGTTAGAGACAACTTATATCATACTAGCTCATAGGTTTTAAGCAAAACGGAGCCACTTATCACACTTATATAAAGGTTCAATCAAAGCTCTAAAAAATGAGCCGTTTTTTCGAAAATATGTTTAAGTCTCCAATGACCCAGGTATGAACCAATTCTATCATTTTATATGGGCGTATGCTGGAGACAAGGCCTGTGAAAAATCCCACGCCATCGTTTATGTTTTAGAAGCTTTCATCACACAGATATTGAACTCGAAGTCCGCATGATTAAATTTGAAAGTATGCTTCCGATTCCTCTCTGGTCAGGTGAAAGTAACAGATGAAAATCATATCCAAAGTGAAAAACTGAGTCCAAATAGATTAAACAATACAAGTAATGAATAATATTTATGTTTTATTTATATTTTCTATGTAAAAACTACCATAAAACATGATATGACCATTTTCGCATTTTTTTATGGGCCATACTGTACGTCTAAAAGTAGGCAATTTCCTCAGGAAATTCTACATTCGTAATAGTATTTAGTTAATGTTGCCTAAATGAATAAACTTATGAAAGATTTGACAACGGAATCGTTTTCGGTGATGCCATTTTTAGTAACACCCGCATTTTCCTTGATCACATCGTCTGCAGAACTCATGTGAGACATGAATTTTCGGTAGTGTCAGTGAAAATGATAGAAATCATTGTTTCAAAAAGTTGAGAAATTTGCGCATGAACTAAACGCAATTTTGGCAAAAACCTTAACTATCATTAGCTTATGAATATACGAAAGAGAGGCACCATTCATGGTTCGAAAATGCTTCATCAATAAATCTTTATTTGAACTTTTAACAAGATGAGTCATCCCGATCAATGTTACCCCGCTGATCAATGTTACCCCGGATTACGGTATTAGAAATTGTCTGGTATAGAATACCTCAACTTTTTTATTCAGTAGCACTTTTCTTCTGCTCGGGAAGCTTTTACATCATAACGATCAGCTAATCGATTAGCTGAATCTGAAATTAATATGGTTTCAAAGTTCTTGAACAAAAATTAATATTTTCCAAACACTCTCACCCATTTTCTAGAAATTTGACGTATTCCAGAAAACAGCTCTAAAATATTAATTCCTTCCATCAAGAAAACTTAATTTATTTTCTCTGGAATTATTTTTACGAAAATATTTTATATCGCGAATACTTTAAAACCATAAAAGAAGCAATAATTTCAAGAAAAATGTTTTAAGAGATTTATCCAACAATTTTCACTAAAGATTTCTCAAAAATTCTTTCGGAATTTATTATAGAGTTAGTCGAGTCTCGGGTTTTCCAACCCTAAACTAGACCCAAACCAGGCGGTTTCGGGTTTGACAATTTATTTTTTTTTTCGGATTCGGATTAGGGTCGGGTTTGAATGGTTTGGTGGGCTGAAAGTTTTCTTATTCGTCAGACGAATTTATCGTTTATTCAAACTTGGATTTCAGTCGGGGTTTAAAAAAAAAGATGGTTTCAGGTTTGGCCTTAAGTGATTCTCTCGGGTTCGTGTCGGGTCTGGGTTTGATAAATGTGAAATTTGAACATTTTTAATTCATCCCTAAATACGGATTTGTACCAGTTCTTTTTTTAATTTTCCCCAGTGGTTACTTAACCTTAGTTAGATACTGGGGTCATAATGACCCAAAATCGAATTTCAACCTGCAATATCTCTGTTGTTATCAAACGGATCTTTCTGAAATTCCCTGACTTTTAATATTTTGTGGAAACGAAGCGCAAGACCAAAAAATTTTTTTCTTAAGGTGATTCTAAGATGGCGCCACAAAAAAACAACTTAATAAGATACTGGGGTCATTATGACCCAGAAATGTATACCCCTATAAATCAGCGAAATATCAACCGAATAATGAAATTTATGCCGCATTCGAAAGATATGCTCCTCAAGATTCTGATCACTACCTGGAATACCGGTTCCGGATCCAGTGGCCACCGGGAATCGGCTACGAAGGGGACCATGTTGGCCACGTGGAATTTCAGTACACTCAGTCCAGAAATGTGCAGTCATCACCAAATTGTATAAGATGCAGGCCATATAGGAATGTACTGTCTTCAGCAAACTTGCTTCGGGGACCAAGAACATCCACATGGGATACAATTTAGTTCAGAACTCGACCACCGCGTGGCGCTAGCGTCGATACGAACTTCCGGTAGAGGCTAATTATGCGATAACTCGAGAATGCGAACACATAGAAGGATGCTGTCTTCGGCAAAGTTGCTAGGGAGGATAAGCACTTCCTCATGAGATACAATTTAGTTCAGAACTCGACCGCTGCGTGGCGCTAGCGTCGATATGAACTTCCTGTAGGAGCTAATTATGCGATAACTCGAGATTGCGAGCACATAGAAGGATGCTGTCTTCGGCAAAGTTGCTCAGGAGGATAAGGACTTTCACATGAGATACAATTTAGTTCAGAACTCGACCACCGCGTGGCGCTAGCGTCGATATGAACTTCCGGTAGAGGCTAATTATGCGATAACTCGAGAATGCGAACACATAGAAGGATGCTGTCTTCAGCAAAGTTGCTAGGGAGGATAAGCACTTCCTCATGAGATACAATTTAGTTCAGAACTCGACCGCTGCGTGGCGCTAGCGTCGATATGAACTTCCTGTAGGAGCTAATTATGCGATAACTCGAGATTGCGAGCACATAGAAGGATGCTGTCTTCGGCAAAGTTGCTCAGGAGGATAAGGACTTTCACATGAGATACAATTTAGTTCAGAACTCGACCACCGCGTGGCGCTAGCGTCGATACGAACTTCCGGTAGTGGCTAATTATGCGATAACTCGAGAATGCGAACACATAGAAGGATGCTGTCTTCAGCAAAGTTGCTAGGGAGGATAAGCACTTCCTCATGAGATACAATTTAGTTCAGAACTCGACCGCTGCGTGGCGCTAGCGTCGATATGAACTTCCTGTAGGAGCTAATTATGCGATAACTCGAGATTGCGAGCACATAGAAGGATGCTGTCTTCGGCAAAGTTGCTCAGGAGGATAAGGACTTTCACATGAGATACAATTTAGTTCAGAACTCGACCACCGCGTGGCGCTAGCGTCGTTATGAACTTCCGGTAGAGGCTAATTATGCGATAACTCGAGAATGCGAACACATAGAAGGATGCTGTCTTCAGCAAAGTTGCTAGGGAGGATAAGCACTTCCTCATGAGATACAATTTAGTTTAGAACTCGACCGCTGCGTGGCGCTAGCGTCGATATGAACTTCCTGTAGGAGCTAATTATGCGATAACTCGAGATTGCGAGCACATAGAAGGATGCTGTCTTCGGCAAAGTTGCTCAGGAGGATAAGGACTTTCACATGAGATACAATTTAGTTCAGAACTCGACCACCGCGTGGCGCTAGTGTCGATATGCACTTTCGGTAAGGGCTAATTATGCGATAACACGAGATTGCGAGCACATAGAAGGATACTGTCTTCGACAAAGTTGCTCAGGAGGATAAGGACTTCCACATAAGATACACTTTTGTTCAGAACTCGACCGCTGCGTGGCGTTGGCGTTGCTATGAACTTCCGGTAGGAGCTAATTATGCGATAACTCGAGATTGCGAGCACATAGAAGGATGCTGCCTTCGGCAAAGTTGCTCAGGAGGATAAGGACTTTCACATGAGATACAATTTAGTTCAGAACTCGACCACCGCGTGGCGCTAGCGTCGATACGAACTTCCGGTAGTGGCTAATTATGCGATAACTCGAGAATGCGAACACATAGAAGGATGCTGTCTTCAGCAAAGTTGCTAGGGAGGATAAGCACTTCCTCATGAGATACAATTTAGTTCAGAACTCGACCGCTGCGTGGCGCTAGCGTCGATATGAACTTCCTGTAGGAGCTAATTATGCGATAACTCGAGATTGCGAGCACATAGAAGGATGCTGTCTTCGGCAAAGTTGCTCAGGAGGATAAGGACTTTCACATGAGATACAATTTAGTTCAGAACTCGACCACCGCGTGGCGCTAGTGTCGATATGCACTTTCGGTAAGGGCTAATTATGCGATAACACGAGATTGCGAGCACATAGAAGGATACTGTCTTCGACAAAGTTGCTCAGGAGGATAAGGACTTCCACATAAGATACACTTTTGTTCAGAACTCGACCGCTGCGTGGCGTTGGCGTTGCTATGAACTTCCGGTAGGAGCTAATTATGCGATAACTCGAGATTGCGAGCACATAGAAGGATGCTGTCTTCGGCAAAGTTGCTCAGGAGGATAAGGACTTTCACATGAGATACAATTTAGTTCAGAACTCGACCACCGCGTGGCGCTAGTGTCGATATGCACTTTCGGTAAGGGCTAATTATGCGATAACACGAGATTGCGAGCACATAGAAGGATACTGTCTTCGACAAAGTTGCTCAGGAGGATAAGGACTTCCACATAAGATACACTTTTGTTCAGAACTCGACCGCTGCGTGGCGTTGGCGTTGCTATGAACTTCCGGTAGGAGCTAATTATGCGATAACTCGAGATTGCGAGCACATAGAAGGATGCTGCCTTCGGCAAAGTTGCTCAGGAGGATAAGGACTTTCACATGAGATACAATTTAGTTCAGAACTCGACCACCGCGTGGCGCTAGCGTCGATACGAACTTCCGGTAGAGGCTAATTATGCGATAACTCGAGATTGCGAACACATAGAAGGATGCTGTCTTCAGCAAAGTTGCTAGGGAGGATAAGCACTTCCTCATGAGATACAATTTAGTTCAGAACTCGACCGCTGCGTGGCGCTAGCGTCGATATGAACTTCCTGTAGGAGCTAATTATGCGATAACTCGAGATTGCGAGCACATAGAAAGATGCTGTCTTCGGCAAAGTTGCTCAGGAGGATAAGGACTTTCACATGAGATACAATTTAGTTCAGAACTCGACCACCGCGTGGCGCTAGCGTCGATACGAACTTCCGGTAGTGGCTAATTATGCGATAACTCGAGAATGCGAACACATAGAAGGATGCTGTCTTCAGCAAAGTTGCTAGGGAGGATAAGCACTTCCTCATGAGATACAATTTAGTTCAGAACTCGACCGCTGCGTGGCGCTAGCGTCGATATGAACTTCCTGTAGGAGCTAATTATGCGATAACTCGAGATTGCGAACACATAGAAGGATGCTGTCTTCAGCAAAGTTGCTAGGGAGGATAAGCACTTCCTCATGAGATACAATTTAGTTCAGAACTCGACCGCTGCGTGGCGCTAGCGTCGATATGAACTTCCTGTAGGAGCTAATTATGCGATAACTCGAGATTGCGAGCACATAGAAGGATGCTGTCTTCGGCAAAGTTGCTCAGGAGGATAAGGACTTTCACATGAGATACAATTTAGTTCAGAACTCGACCACCGCGTGGCGCTAGCGTCGATATGAACTTCCGGTAGAGGCTAATTATGCGATAACTCGAGAATGCGAACACATAGAAGGATGCTGTCTTCAGCAAAGTTGCTAGGGAGGATAAGCACTTCCTCATGAAATACAATTTAGTTCAGAACTCGACCGCTGCGTGGCGCTAGCGTCGATATGAACTTCCTGTAGGAGCTAATTATGCGATAACTCGAGATTGCGAGCACATAGAAAGATGCTGTCTTCGGCAAAGTTGCTCAGGAGGATAAGGACTTTCACATGAGATACAATTTAGTTCAGAACTCGACCACCGCGTGGCGCTAGCGTCGATACGAACTTCCGGTAGTGGCTAATTATGCGATAACTCGAGAATGCGAACACATAGAAGGATGCTGTCTTCAGCAAAGTTGCTAGGGAGGATAAGCACTTCCTCATGAGATACAATTTAGTTCAGAACTCGACCGCTGCGTGGCGCTAGCGTCGATATGAACTTCCTGTAGGAGCTAATTATGCGATAACTCGAGATTGCGAACACATAGAAGGATGCTGTCTTCAGCAAAGTTGCTCAGGAGGATAAGCACTTCCTCATGAGATACAATTTAGTTCAGAACTCGACCGCTGCGTGGCGCTAGCGTCGATATGAACTTCCTGTAGGAGCTAATTATGCGATAACTCGAGATTGCGAGCACATAGAAGGATGCTGTCTTCGGCAAAGTTGCTCAGGAGGATAAGGACTTTCACATGAGATACAATTTAGTTCAGAACTCGACCACCGCGTGGCGCTAGCGTCGATACGAACTTCCGGTAGTGGCTAATTATGCGATAACTCGAGAATGCGAACACATAGAAGGATGCTGTCTTCAGCAAAGTTGCTAGGGAGGATAAGCACTTCCTCATGAGATACAATTTAGTTCAGAACTCGACCGCTGCGTGGCGCTAGCGTCGATATGAACTTCCTGTAGGAGCTAATTATGCGATAACTCGAGATTGCGAACACATAGAAGGATGCTGTCTTCGGCAAAGTTGCTCAGGAGGATAAGGACTTTCACATGAGATACAATTTAGTTCAGAACTCGACCACCGCGTGGCGCTAGCGTCGATATGAACTTCCGGTAGAGGCTAATTATGCGATAACTCGAGAATGCGAACACATAGAAGGATGCTGTCTTCAGCAAAGTTGCTAGGGAGGATAAGCACTTCCTCATGAGATACAATTTAGTTTAGAACTCGACCGCTGCGTGGCGCTAGCGTCGATATGAACTTCCTGTAGGAGCTAATTATGCGATAACTCGAGATTGCGAGCACATAGAAGGATGCTGTCTTCGGCAAAGTTGCTCAGGAGGATAAGGACTTTCACATGAGATACAATTTAGTTCAGAACTCGACCACCGCGTGGCGCTAGTGTCGATATGCACTTTCGGTAAGGGCTAATTATGCGATAACACGAGATTGCGAGCACATAGAAGGATACTGTCTTCGACAAAGTTGCTCAGGAGGATAAGGACTTCCACATAAGATACACTTTAGTTCAGAGCTCGACCGCTGCGTGGCGTTGGCGTTGATATGAACTTCCGGTAGGAGCTAATTATGCGATAACTCGAGATTGCGAGCACATAGAAGGATGCTGTCTTCGGCAGAGTTGCTCAGGAGGATAAGGACTTTCACATGAGATACAATTTAGTTCAGAACTCGACCACCGCGTGGCGCTAGCGTCGATACGAACTTCCGGTAGAGGCTAATTATGCGATAACTCGAGAATGCGAACACATAGAAGGATGCTGTCTTCGGCAAAGTTGCTAGGGAGGATAAGCACTTCCTCATGAGATACAATTTAGTTCAGAACTCGACCGCTGCGTGGCGCTAGCGTTGATATGAACTTCCGGTAGGAGCTAATTATGCGATAACACGAGATTGCGAGCACATAGAAGGATGCTGTCTTCGACAAAGTTGCTCAGGAGGATAAGGACTTCCACATAAGATACACTTTAGTTCAGAGCTCGACCGCTGCGTGGCGTTGGCGTTGATATGAACTTCCGGTAGGAGCTAATTATGCGATAACTCGAGATTGCGAGCACATAGAAGGATGCTGTCTTCGGCAGAGTTGCTCAGGAGGATAAGGACTTTCACATGAGATACAATTTAGTTCAGAACTCGACCACCGCGTGGCGCTAGCGTCGATACGAACTTCCGGTAGTGGCTAATTATGCGATAACTCGAGAATGCGAACACATAGAAGGATGCTGTCTTCAGCAAAGTTGCTAGGGAGGATAAGCACTTCCTCATGAGATACAATTTAGTTCAGAACTCGACCGCTGCGTGGCGCTAGCGTCGATATGAACTTCCTGTAGGAGCTAATTATGCGATAACTCGAGATTGCGAGCACATAGAAGGATGCTGTCTTCGGCAAAGTTGCTCAGGAGGATAAGGACTTTCACATGAGATACAATTTAGTTCAGAACTCGACCACCGCGTGGCGCTAGCGTCGATATGAACTTCCGGTAGAGGCTAATTATGCGATAACTCGAGAATGCGAACACATAGAAGGATGCTGTCTTCAGCAAAGTTGCTAGGGAGGATAAGCACTTCCTCATGAGATACAATTTAGTTCAGAACTCGACCGCTGCGTGGCGCTAGCGTCGATATGAACTTCCGGTAGGAGCTAATTATGCGATAACTCGAGATTGCGAGCACATAGAAAGATGCAGTCTTCGACAAAGTTGTTCATGAGGGTAAGGACTGCCACATGAGATACAATTTAGTTCAGAACTCGACCACCGCGTGGCGCTAGTGTCGATATGCACTTTCGGTAAGGGCTAATTATGCGATAACACGAGATTGCGAGCACATAGAAGGATGCTGTCTTCGACAAAGTTGCTCAGGAGGATAAGGACTTCCACATAAGATACACTTTAGTTCAGAGCTCGACCGCTGCGTGGCGTTGGCGTTGATATGAACTTCCGGTAGGAGCTAATTATGCGATAACTCGAGATTGCGAGCACATAGAAGGATGCTGTCTTCGGCAGAGTTGCTCAGGAGGATAAGGACTTTCACATGAGATACAATTTAGTTCAGAACTCGACCACCGCGTGGCGCTAGCGTCGATACGAACTTCCGGTAGTGGCTAATTATGCGATAACTCGAGAATGCGAACACATAGAAGGATGCTGTCTTCAGCAAAGTTGCTAGGGAGGATAAGCACTTCCTCATGAGATACAATTTAGTTCAGAACTCGACCGCTGCGTGGCGCTAGCGTCGATATGAACTTCCTGTAGGAGCTAATTATGCGATAACTCGAGATTGCGAGCACATAGAAGGATGCTGTCTTCGACAAAGTTGCTCAGGAGGATAAGGACTTTCACATGAGATACAATTTAGTTCAGAACTCGACCGCTGCGTGGCGTTGGCGTTGATATGAACTTCCGGTAGGAGCTAATTATGCGATAACTCGAGATTGCGAGCACATAGAAGGATGCTGTCTTCGGCAGAGTTGCTCAGGAGGATAAGGACTTTCACATGAGATACAATTTAGTTCAGAACTCGACCACCGCGTGGCGCTAGCGTCGATACGAACTTCCGGTAGTGGCTAATTATGCGATAACTCGAGAATGCGAACACATAGAAGGATGCTGTCTTCAGCAAAGTTGCTAGGGAGGATAAGCACTTCCTCATGAGATACAATTTAGTTCAGAACTCGACCGCTGCGTGGCGCTAGCGTCGATATGAACTTCCGGTAGGAGCTAATTATGCGATAACTCGAGATTGCGAGCACATAGAAAGATGCAGTCTTCGACAAAGTTGTTCATGAGGGTAAGGACTGCCACATGAGATACAATTTAGTTCAGAACTCGACCACCGCGTGGCGCTAGTGTCGATATGCACTTTCGGTAAGGGCTAATTATGCGATAACACGAGATTGCGAGCACATAGAAGGATGCTGTCTTCGACAAAGTTGCTCAGGAGGATAAGGACTTCCACATAAGATACACTTTAGTTCAGAGCTCGACCGCTGCGTGGCGTTGGCGTTGATATGAACTTCCGGTAGGAGCTAATTATGCGATAACTCGAGATTGCGAGCACATAGAAGGATGCTGTCTTCGGCAGAGTTGCTCAGGAGGATAAGGACTTTCACATGAGATACAATTTAGTTCAGAACTCGACCACCGCGTGGCGCTAGCGTCGATACGAACTTCCGGTAGTGGCTAATTATGCGATAACTCGAGAATGCGAACACATAGAAGGATGCTGTCTTCAGCAAAGTTGCTAGGGAGGATAAGCACTTCCTCATGAGATACAATTTAGTTCAGAACTCGACCGCTGCGTGGCGCTAGCGTCGATATGAACTTCCGGTAGGAGCTAATTATGCGATAACACGAGATTGCGAGCACATAGAAGGATGCTGTCTTCGACAAAGTTGCTCAGGAGGATAAGGACTTCCACATAAGATACACTTTAGTTCAGAGCTCGACCGCTGCGTGGCGTTGGCGTTGATATGAACTTCCGGTAGGAGCTAATTATGCGATAACTCGAGATTGCGAGCACATAGAAGGATGCTGTCTTCGGCAGAGTTGCTCAGGAGGATAAGGACTTTCACATGAGATACAATTTAGTTCAGAACTCGACCACCGCGTGGCGCTAGCGTCGATACGAACTTCCGGTAGTGGCTAATTATGCGATAACTCGAGAATGCGAACACATAGAAGGATGCTGTCTTCAGCAAAGTTGCTAGGGAGGATAAGCACTTCCTCATGAGATACAATTTAGTTCAGAACTCGACCGCTGCGTGGCGCTAGCGTCGATATGAACTTCCTGTAGGAGCTAATTATGCGATAACTCGAGATTGCGAGCACATAGAAGGATGCTGTCTTCGGCAAAGTTGCTCAGGAGGATAAGGACTTTCACATGAGATACAATTTAGTTCAGAACTCGACCACCGCGTGGCGCTAGCGTCGATATGAACTTCCGGTAGAGGCTAATTATGCGATAACTCGAGAATGCGAACACATAGAAGGATGCTGTCTTCAGCAAAGTTGCTAGGGAGGATAAGCACTTCCTCATGAGATACAATTTAGTTTAGAACTCGACCGCTGCGTGGCGCTAGCGTCGATATGAACTTCCTGTAGGAGCTAATTATGCGATAACTCGAGATTGCGAGCACATAGAAGGATGCTGTCTTCGGCAAAGTTGCTCAGGAGGATAAGGACTTTCACATGAGATACAATTTAGTTCAGAACTCGACCACCGCGTGGCGCTAGTGTCGATATGCACTTTCGGTAAGGGCTAATTATGCGATAACACGAGATTGCGAGCACATAGAAGGATACTGTCTTCGACAAAGTTGCTCAAGAGGATAAGGACTTCCACATAAGATACACTTTTGTTCAGAACTCGACCGCTGCGTGGCGTTGGCGTTGCTATGAACTTCCGGTAGGAGCTAATTATGCGATAACTCGAGATTGCGAGCACATAGAAGGATGCTGTCTTCGGCAAAGTTGCTCAGGAGGATAAGGACTTTCACATGAGATACAATTTAGTTCAGAACTCGACCACCGCGTGGCGCTAGCGTCGATACGAACTTCCGGTAGAGGCTAATTATGCGATAACTCGAGAATGCGAACACATAGAAGGATGCTGTCTTCGGCAAAGTTGCTAGGGAGGATAAGCACTTCCTCATGAGATACAATTTAGTTCAGAACTCGACCGCTGCGTGGCGCTAGCGTCGATATGAACTTCCGGTAGGAGCTAATTATGCGATAACTCGAGATTGCGAGCACATAGAAGGATGAAGTTCAATCCAATGGACGCAGTGGCTTAACCTTCCCAACAAAAAAAAAAAAAAAAACTTCCTGTAGGAGCTAATTATGCGATAACTCGAGATTGCGAGCACATAGAAAGATGCAGTCTTCGGCAAAGTTGTTCATGAGGGTAAGGACTGCCACATAAGATACAATTTAGTTCAGAACTCGACCACCGCGTGGCGCTAGTGTCGATATGCACTTTCGGTAAGGGCTAATTATGCGATAACACGAGATTGCGAGCACATAGAAGGATGCTGTCTTCAACAAAGTTGCTCAGGAGGATAAGGACTTCCACATAAGATACACTTTAGTTCAGAGCTCGACCGCTGCGTGGCGTTGGCGTTGATATGAACTTCCGGTAGGAGCTAATTATGCGATAACTCGAGATTGCGAGCACATAGAAGGATGCTGTCTTCGGCAGAGTTGCTCAGGAGGATAAGGACTTTCACATGAGATACAATTTAGTTCAGAACTCGACCACCGCGTGGCGCTAGCGTCGATACGAACTTCCGGTAGAGGCTAATTATGCGATAACTCGAGAATGCGAACACATAGAAGGATGCTGTCTTCGGCAAAGTTGCTAGGGAGGATAAGCACTTCCTCATGAGATACAATTTAGTTCAGAACTCGACCGCTGCGTGGCGCTAGCGTCGATATGAACTTCCGGTAGGAGCTAATTATGCGATAACTCGAGATTGCGAGCACATAGAAAGATGCAGTCTTCGACAAAGTTGTTCATGAGGGTAAGGACTGCCACATGAGATACAATTTAGTTCAGAACTCGACCACCGCGTGGCGCTAGTGTCGATATGCACTTTCGGTAAGGGCTAATTATGCGATAACACGAGATTGCGAGCACATAGAAGGATGCTGTCTTCGACAAAGTTGCTCAGGAGGATAAGGACTTCCACATAAGATACACTTTAGTTCAGAGCTCGACCGCTGCGTGGCGTTGGCGTTGCTATGAACTTCCGGTAGGAGCTAATTATGCGATAACTCGAGATTGCGAGCACATAGAAGGATGCTGTCTTCGGCAAAGTTGCTCAGGAGGATAAGGACTTTCACATGAGATACAATTTAGTTCAGAACTCGACCACCGCGTGGCGCTAGCGTCGATACGAACTTCCGGTAGAGGCTAATTATGCGATAACTCGAGAATGCGAACACATAGAAGGATGCTGTCTTCAGCAAAGTTGCTAGGGAGGATAAGCACTTCCTCATGAGATACAATTTAGTTCAGAACTCGACCGCTGCGTGGCGTTGGCGTTGCTATGAACTTCCGGTAGGAGCTAATTATGCGATAACTCGAGATTGCGAGCACATAGAAGGATGCAGTCTTCGGCAAAGTTGTTCATGAGGATAAGGACTTCCACATAAGATACAATTTAGTTCAGAACTCGATCACCGCGTAGCGCTAGCGTCGATATGGACTTTCGGTAGAGGCTAATTATGCGATAACACGAGATTGCGAACACATAGAAGGATGATGTCTTCGGCAAAGTTGCTCAGGAGGATAAGGACTTCCACATGAGATACAATTTAGTTCAGAGCTCAACCGCTGCGTGGCGTTGGCGTTGATATGAACTTCCGGTAGGGGCTTATTATGCGATAACTCGAGATTGCGAGCACATAGAAGGATGCTGTCTTCGGCAAAGTTGCTCAGGAGGATAAGGACTTCCACATATGACACAATTTAGTTTAGAACACGACCACCACGTGGCTAATTTTAAATGAAAACAAAGAAATAAATTGCTGAAAGAAATTCGTGAGAAACTCCAAAAAGACCTAAACAGTAATTTAAGGAGTAATTTTTAAAATCATTGGATAAATAAATAAATTGATAAAATTACGCCTTGAGTAGTACTGGGGGTGTCTCTCCTAGGAAATAATTTATAAGGATGTCACCGAAAAAAAATTCTGTGGCGTATCCCTAGAAGAAATAAGAGATAGAATTCCGAAAGAAACTCTTGAGCACATTTCATAAGAAACTTCCTACATTTTCTAACCCCTACTTAAAAAAGTGCACGTCATAAAATTTAATTTGAACGTAATCTTCTGTTTGAGTTGTGATTATCTAATCACCTACACTATTCTTCGCAAGTTAGAGTAAGTAGATTTGCGAGCATGACTTGAAGTATAAAGATGTGAATGTGTTCGGATAGTGATAATTATCAATATTATTATTGAAATAATTAAAAGTTTATAGTACAGTGAAACCTCCATGAGTTGATATTGAAGGGACCATCGACTCATGGAAATATCGGGTCATGGAACAGCATTCCTTTGGATAGCAGCTTCTAGGGACCATCATAGTAACCATGAAAGTTTGTTTTTACTATGGTCCCATGAGTCGATATCGAGTCATGGAACATCGACTCATGGAGGTATCACTGTAAAATCAATAGAGTGTGTGAATTTGATTTAACGTAAAATTTAGTGCTGAAGTAGTTGATTTGATTCAGAATCAATTATTTTTGCGTAAGTAAAAATAATTAACAGGATAGTAACGCCAACATAAAACATTCTTCTCCGTTAACTTCTGGACATTTCTTTTGAATCAGCTTCTGCAGAAATTTCAACAAGAATTTGCATACAGGTTTTGTATGATAACAATATTGGCAGGAAGAACTCAGAAAAATTTCGTCAGATTTGTAAAAAAATTAAGCAATTTCGCAAACACCAATGAAAAAATCCCAAAAATCCAAATTACTCGTAGAATTCTATAATAAAGGATTAGAAGAATCAAATTAGACTCTTCGAGAACTTCGAGGAGACCTTCAGTAGATTTCTGGAACAATTGAATAAATGACCGTGGAGGAATTCATACATTAACTCGAACGAATGTTGGAAATATTTTATGGACTTATACTAGAAAGAACAGCTGGAGGAATTTCAAAAATAGCTTCATTGGGACGCATTATTAAAAACTACTCTGAAGTGTTTTTAAAAAATCCTGTTGAGCATATTCAAAATTATCCTTTAGAAAAAAAATCAGACTATTATTCCGTCAAATCCAAAAATAATAACTTGAGAAATACCGAAAACAATTTTAAAATCAGATCGTAGAAGAATTCAATAAAAAAAATACCTGTGAGGGAATTGCAAAAACTCTGAAGAATTCACTCCAGATAGATTTCTCCGGGAATTAATCCATCCTCAGGGAAGTTTTCCAGGAATTATTGCATAGATTACTTCAAGCACTTCTCCAGCGATTTTTCCAAAGATTCTTCAAGCGATTTCTCCTGACATTCCTCTAATAAAAAATAAGAGATTCCCCTAAGGATTCCTCCAAGAAGATCTCTACAGAGATTTTTGCAGAATGTCAGCGGTTTCTCTAAGTAACATTTCTTCAAGGATTACTTAAAATATTTCCACAGTGAATTCTCCAGACATTCCGCTGGTAGTCCTCTCAAGATTCCTCTAGGATTTACTTCTAAGATTTCCTCCAGGGATCGCTCCGAAATTCTATAACGAATTATTCAGAGATTGGGGATTTAACAAGAAATTATTTTATGAGTTCTTATAGGGGTCGCTGGAGAAATTCTTGCAAGAGCCCAAGAAGGGATTCTCGAGGAAAGCTCTGGAGAAATTCCTTACAAAAATCCCCGGAACAGCATACATGCTTTTCAGTTACGCAGTCTTTATTTTTTTCAACGTTCTATTTATGATGAAGACTGCGTAGACGAAACTCATATTTCATTTATTTATACAGTCAAATCTCTACCAGTTCATTCCTGAAACGATATCTACAGGAAACCATGTAGAGATTTTTCTGAAGCGATCCTTGGAGAAATTCCTGAAGAAAAAGCTGGAGAAATCTCTGCAGGAATTCCTGTAAAGATTTGCATAGAGAAATCTCTGTAGGAGTCTTTGGATAGACTCCTGTACTGCCCATAATTGCATATTTGTAACATTCGACAAAAGTAGGCATTGAGTAAATGGAATACCAAGAGTACATTTGATGACAGTATGGGAGGAAACTAAAATTACTAAAAATTACCAGGAACTCAAAAGTGCTTATTTGAGGCTGATATTTTGTACAACTCATATCGCATACTAGGTGAATGGTCAGAAAATAATTCTGGTAGAAATTTCATTGCTGTTACATTACGAGGCTCATTTATAATCTCAATGTTACTGTTATGCGGTTATAATTACCAATGTGACAAAACAACTTGGTATTTTTTTCGAATTTTCTAGAACAATCTCACATATTTCAGTAAGTTGATCGAAAGTATTTATCATTTGATGACTCTCCATGGTATTAACTTCAATTTGTCAAAAATGTCGAATGTGACAAATATGCAGATATGGGCAGTGTAGGCATCCATGAAGGACTCTTGGAGACATCTTTGGAGGAATCACTGATGAATGGACGTATCCTAAGAAGAATCGATGTAGAAATTTTGCAGGTGGAATCGCTAGAGAAATCCCTGGAAAAACCCCTGTAGATTTTTTGCTGGAAAAACCCCTGTAGATTTTTGTTGGATAAATCCCTGAAAGAATCCTTATAGGAGTATTAAAATAGAAAAATTTCTCGAAAAATCTAAGGAGAAATATCTAAAGAAATCCGTGAATAGATTTAAAAAAAAATTATAGAGATTTTACTGTAGGATATGTAGAGATTTTTTTTTAATGAAATACATGGAGAAATTTTTAGCATAAGTTCTGATAATATTCTAGCAGGAATTAATGGGAGAATCTCTAGAGAAATTTCAAGAAGAACTCTTGGGGGAATCCATGGAGTATTATTGAAGACCCAGTACGAATCCCTGGAGAAATTCTTGGGGAATCCCTGGAAGATTATCTTGAGAAATTCTTGAGGCGTTTCATGAAATTTCCTTGAGGAATTCGTGAATATTAGAACACCTGCAGAAATTCCTTGTGGAATCCTTGTAGAATTTCCTCGTAGAATCATCCCTGGAGGAATCCCGGAATAACGAATCTCGAGAGAACTGCTTGGGGATATTTTTGTATGTATCCGTGGAGGAATCCTCGGAAAAATTTCTGCAGATATCATTAGAGAAAGATCTTTAGTAATCCTTGAAGAAATTGTTTTAAGTGTTACTCCTGGAGGAATTCCTGAAAAAAGCCTTGAAGATATCTGTGCAAGAATCCTTGAAGACATTATCCTGGAGAAATCCTTGCAAAAGTCTGAGAAAAATTTTATAGAGGAATACTAGAAGAAATAACTTAAAAAATCCCTGGAGGAATCGCCGGAGAAATTTCGAAGTATTCCTGAAACGAATCCTGGAGGAATCCTTGGAAAAACTCCTGAAATCCCAATCCCAATAAAGATTTTTCTGGAGGATTCTATGAAGGAATCACTAAAGACATTTCTGCTGGAAACCTTTGCGAAATCTTTAAAGAAATCCTTAAACATATTTTTTTTGTAAGAATCCTTGTAAAAATTCCATGTCAACTCCCTGGAGGAAGCTATTCCATGCATGGCAAACAAGAGTTCTTCCTGAAAGAATCTCTGGCAAAAGTCCTAGGGAACCCCAGAAGAAATCATTGTAGAGATTAAGGTACAGAATAGCTTGGATTATTTTCTGGTAAAATACTTGGAGGAATCTTCGAAAGATTTCCTGGAAAAATCTTTGGGAGAGTCTCTGGAGATATTTCGAGAGGATGAGGACAGAAGGGCATGGGTTTGTATTCCATCGGATGAGCTCTCGTAACTGTAGAATCCATCATACAAATCATTTAAGGTTACTGGACTATATCCTTTGAATAACTCCGATGTGAACTACGTCTTGAGATCTAGATAACTTTTTGGAGGAAATCCAGAAGGAAATACTGGTATAAAGTCATAAGATTCCTCCGGATCCAATTAAAAACTAAAGTGCACAGTTACTGCAACAACTTCTAAAGAAAATTAGAAGTAATTGTTTTTGCAACTTCATGACGTTATCTGTATCTGAACTCTTGTTGGAATTTTAGAAGTGAGTACAATATAGTTCATATCATATCATAGAGCTCATTTTATATTATATACAATCGACTTTCCACAACTCGATATTCTATAACCCGATATACTCTATAACTAGATGGATTTTCTGTAACTCGATATCTCCACAAGTTGATGTTACGTGAGATGTGAATTTCTCTCCATAACTCGATATTTATTTCATTCTTTTTTTTGGGGAAACGTGATCTAATTTTTGTTTGAAGGTGAATAAATACTTACAAGTTGTAATGACATGAAAATGATAAAAACTATTGTCAGTAAAAATAACGTGATTTTTCGTGATTTCGAAAAATGTTTTCAAATAATAGTTTGTAAAATGCTATCAACAAAATAATATTGCTTTCTTACAAAAATGATAATAAAAATATTGGAAATACATAAATTTGTTCCTTCGATTTTGTGTCGGTATATTCTATTATAACATAATTCTATAAGTCGATGGTCCCTTGAATATCGAGTTATGGAGAGTCAACTGTAGTTTATATCGTAACATATATTTACTACGCAGAATTAAAAAAAAAACTGAACAACTTTGCCGAAGATAAAACCTTCAAAAAAGAGTTCCTTCTGGAAATACATATAGACGCCAGCACCACATGCTGGTTAAATTTTGAACGTATGTTCATGACTAATTCCTTATTCTCTCGAACAATTTTACCGCAGACAGCATCCTTCTATAAGTCGGGTCTCGGGTTTTTAAACCCGAACTCGAATGGTGCGGGACGGATTTGAAGGCTAGAACATTTTTTTCGAGTACGTCGGAATCGGGCTTGTAAAAATTCGGATTTAGGTGGACTTTAGTAAGAGTTATGGTAAGAGTAACAACCAAAAAGCTTCCTTATGCATCAGAAACGATGAATTTATCTATTTTTAAAAATAGGTCTTTTCTTACAAAAAATGTTTAGGTTTCGAGTCAGATTCGGATTTGAACAGCGGATTTTTTTTTCAAGTTCGGGTCAGGTCTGAGTACGGGTCGGGTCCGGGTTTAAAAAAATAAAGTAAGTCGGGTACGGGTCGTGTTTGGGCTCAAAAAATGTGAAACCCCCCCTCTAATAATTAACTATCGGAAATACAAATCGACGTCAAATCCACCGGGTGGTCGAGCAACTTTGTGGAAGACAGCATCCTTCTAAATGACCCATAACGCGGGTACGTCATAGTTTCGTGGTGCGTTATGGAGAAAAGATATACCAGTGAACCCTAGTCATGACTGCTTCAAACGAAGAGAACAGGATGTTCGAGTAATGAAAGGAACACTTATTAGTCCTTGTTACATTTTAAACCTTGTTGAAAGTGACAAGTCGCGGTTTTCCCAGTTGCAGAGAATGATCTGACAATGATCGAGACAAGGAAAAAAATGAAGTCGAATTGAACAATTTGTTTCATAATCCTTCATTCATTTGATTCTCTAGTTTGAAGAAGTAGGGACTATGATTCTGATGCACGGACAATATCTGTGTAATTTCTACCGAAAGTCCATATCGACGCTAGCGCCACGCGGTGGTCGAGTTCTGAACTAAATTGTATCTCATTTGGAAGTCCTTATCCTCCTGAGCAACTTTGCTGAAGACAACATCCTTCTATGTGCTCGCAATCTCGAGTAATTACATAATTAGCATCTACCGGAAGTTCATATCGTCGCTAGTGCCACGCAGCGGTCGAGTTCTGAACTAAATTGTATCTCATGTGAAAGTCCTTATCCTCCTGAGCAACTATGCCGAAGACAACATCCTTCTATGTGCTCGCAATCTCAAGTTATCGCATAATTAGCCACTACCGGAAGTTAATATCGACGCTAGTACCACGCAGTGGTCGAGTTCTGAACTAAATTGTATCTCATGTGAAAGTCCTTATCCTCCTGAGCAACTTTGCCGAAGACAGCATTTTTCTATGTGCTCGCAATCTCGAGTTATCGCATAATTAGTCTCTACCGGAAGTTCGTATCGACGCTAGCGCCACGCAGCGGTCGAGTTCTGAACTAAATTGTATCTCAAAAGGAAGTTCTTATCCTCCTGAGCAACTTTGCCGAAGACAACATCCTTCTATGTGCTCGCAATCTCGAGTTATCGCATAATTAGCTCGTACCGGAAGTTCATATCGACGCTAGCGCCACGCGGTGGTCGAGTTCTGAACTAAATTGTATCTCATGTGAAAGTCCTTATCCTCCTGAGCAACTTTGCCGAAGACAGCATCCTTCTATGTGCTCGCAATCTCGAGTTATCGCATAATTAGCCTCTACCGGAAGTTCGTATCGACGCTAGCGCCACGCGGTGGTCGAGTTCTGAACTAAATTGTATCTCATGTGAAAGTCCTTATCCTCCTGAGCAACTTTGCCGAAGACAACATCCTTCTATGTGCTCGCAATCTCGAGTTATCGCATAATTAGCTCCTACCGGAAGTTCATATCGACGCTAGCGCCACGCAGCGGTCGAGTTCTGAACTAAATTGTATCCCATGTGGAAGTTCTTGGTCCCCGAAGCAACTTTGCTGAAGACAGTACATTCCTATATGGCCTGCATCTTATACAATTTGGTGATGACTGCAGATTTCTGGACTGAGTGTACTGAAATTCCACGTGGCCAACATGGTCCCCTTCGTAGCCGATTCCCGGTGGCCACTGGATCCGGAACCGGTATTCCAGGTAGTGATCAGAATCTTGAGGAGTATATCTTTCGAATGCGGCATAAATTTCATTATTCGGTTGATATTTCGCTGATTTATAGGGGTATACATTTCTGGGTCATAATGACCCCAGTATCTTATTAAGTTGTTTTTCTTAACATCCGCGGAAGGTTAAAATAGATACCAAATCTTTAAAATCTGCTACCAGCCCTGCAGATATACTGCACGGATTCCTCCAGAAATTAATTAAGAGACTTTTCCATAAATTTCACAAAGAATTGTCGGATTTAATGGGAAAGAATCCATTAGAAACTTTCTGGATGAATATTTAGATTTAAGGGCAATTGCTTTAAAAACTTTTATGGAAAAGCACCAAACAGTCACAATTTTGATATATAAAAAAAATAAATAAATCGTAGGAATTCCCCGAATAGCTCTTTGAAGAAGTATCAGTTGAAGCTCTTTGAGATTTTTAGAGAATAAATCTTGGTAATTACCCAGAAGTATCTTTGAAGAAATTCAAAAAAATCCTTCAAACAATACCTGGACATAAAAAGGAAGGAATACTAAAAATATCTTATAAAATGTTTGAAATGTCTTGGTTGAAATTCTTAAAGGAATCCCTAAAAAAATCTTGATGAAAACATGAATGAAATTTCTGGGTAAATATATGGATATTTTTTACAGAGACATCCATTAGTTCTCTGTCGAATCCACAGATTTCTCTTGGAACCATAACTTAGAAGTTAGATACCTACGTACAAAATAATCCATGGTCCTAAAAAAATCTGTATCTAAGATCAGGAAACAGCAGGCTAAAAGTTTGAAATATTGGATTACTTAGAATTTGGAATAATCTCAGAGATTCACTTCAATATTTGCAGACTGACGTCGGCTTGTCGGTTATGCATGAAGTGTTAACAGCCCCTTGGACGTCGCAGGTTGATTAGAAGAATGTTATTGCATGTTTTGCTTAGGCTTCAGTACGGCGACTGCCTGGATTTGGCCGTTTTCCCGGGGTTGTACCGCTGCATACCGTTTCTAATCGACGGTGCGTTCTTTATGCCGTCCGGATCGTCGTTTTTTAATGCAGAGCCGTCCACCGTGTTGGAGCTCATGGAACTGTTTATAGAGTCAATACGGTATACGCCGAATTCGTGAGTATATAGGTTAGTCGCCGGAGCTGCATGAATCTGGAGTTGATGGCATGATGGGTGCTCTATTTGGTCCCGGTGTAGCATGATTCTTCCAGAGTTGATGTTGAATAGTTCAAGGGATATCTTCTCTGCTGTTTCTGGGAGGCAATGTGAATAAAATGAAACAGTTCCATGTCCGAAAACAAAACAAACATTTTTTCAAACCTACCTCATTTCTCCTCCAGCTCGTATTAGGTCCGGGTAAAGATTACACGGTAAAAAATAGGCACCATGCTATCAATAGTTCTGCACTTGGATTTGCACTACTGTTGAATCTTTAAAAAATCAAGGTAGCAGCACTTGTATTCAACGTTGCATGTTTTGATTTGAAATAAAAAAAAAGTTAAAATAAATATTTCCGCCTGACCCAGATTTGAACCACCAACCTTCGGAGTGCAAGTCCAGTGTCTTACCTCGACACTAACTCGCATCTGTTGAAACGGATTGAATTGATCTCAATCACTTTCTACAACGAGCTGTCAATGATTGCTCTCATACAAAAGACATGATGTTCAAAATCAACGACTTTTCAGTTCAGAGTCTAGTTCTAGAGACAGTAGAGCAAATCCAAAGTAGAAACTCTTCATATCATGGTGATTTGTGTTTTGAATTGAGTCAAGTGATCAATCTATTCAATCGAACGTGCTGATTTTTTACCGTGTATGTCTTGATGTGTATCTGCACAGTGGAATAGCCATTCACATAAAAACTACATCGTAACGAATCTAACATTTTTTTTAATAAAAATCAGAAATCCTACTTCCGGATTTCTTTCGCGATTAAACTTTTTGACATTTGAAAAGTAAACAACAGCTGATTATAGGGTTACCAGTTTAACGGTTTTTTTGCTTTTTTCCAAAGAGGTGAAAATGAATTTCACCTCATCTAGAGTTACCATTTTCGTTCCGCACCTCTTGAAAAGTGGTGAAATTGTCAATTTTTGAAATTTTCTACAAAATTCTAGCATACTTAAAAATAAAAAATACCGACACTAATATTACTTAAAATTTATTGTCTTTCGATGAAAAATATAAAACTAGGGGGTTAGATCCGACGGAAATGGTCTATTCCGAACTATTTGTATTTTTTTTTTTTTTAAACAAGGGATAATTGTCATGAAAAGCCCTCCTTACCATCTTGAAAGTAGCGGACAGGCAGAAAGAATGGTGCGTTTGGTAAAGGATGTATTTAAAACATTTATTAGGGACCCAGAAATGAGGAAATTAGATATAAATGAACAAATAGCATTCTTTCTCATCAATTACAGAAAGACGTGCCTTGGCGCAAATGACAAATTTCCATCTGAAAAGCTTCTTTCATATAAACCAAAAGTTTTATTAGACCTGATTCATCCGAATAATAATTATAAGAAAAAATTGACTAATTCAGTTAATGAATCTCAAAAAAATGATAAAAGAAAGGATAACGCACCCGATCCTTTTGCTTGTTTAAGAGTTGGAGATCTGTTATACTATAGAAATAATAACAAGATTGACATAAGGAAATGGTTACCTGTAAAATTTATTAAAAAGACTTCTTCAATTATTCTACAGGTTTCTCTTGGTGGAAGGGTGGTCGAAGCGCATAAGCGTCAGTTGAAGTTGACAGATTCTCGCCGGAAAACGTCAAATCGGTTTGTTTTCCACGGAGAGAGCGTTGCATCGATACCACTAGAACAACCAAGTACTAGCGACAGAAACATTGTACCGAGTCATCCACATCAAGCCGACATGGCTGATATAACCAAGAGATCGAACAAGAGAAGAAGAGAAGACGATGAAGGAGATTGCGTTGGTGTTATTAGCTCTGATTCAGAATCTGACTTTTATGGGTTTGCGGCTGATTCATTTTTGGCACTCATTAAGATCCAGAGTTTTTAACACACATCGGGAATGATTCCATTCGAAGATCAGGAAGAAGATTGAAGAAAAAACCGAAAGAAGATTATGTATATTATTCCTAATTTGTGTTTAAATAATGAATTGTATGTTCCGAGATCGAAGTGTGCGGTGTCAGAAAACGGAAGCAAAAAGTTTCTGCACCGTCAGTTTTATGAATATTTGAGGTCTATTTTCTTTTCTAAAGTTTGTGTACGTATTCGGAAATCCTCAAGCCAGTTCGTGATTATTCAAATTCGCTTGTTCCGAGATGTGATGTATCAGCCATTCTATTATGTAGCCCATCACTAAGAACTATCGTTACACGGATTGTCAGCGCGCTAGTCATTCCCCTTGAACGGTTTCGAGACGACGGAAATCTTCAGCTGAGAACAGTTGTGTGCAATTCACAAGTCCACCACTCTGACGCGCTACACGAGCGCTCCTGATAAGCGTGCATCTGCGTCGGTCGTCCGATTAGGAAAGAGGTAGAGTCATGGCCAACTGCTCGTTGGCTGACAATTGCCGTAACGAGGCCGATGAAGGCGAATTCATTCGTATGTCAACATACACACTAAATGCATGATGCGCATTATAGATTACATACCACACATTCCACTCCTTCTCTAAAGAAAAACAGAAAAAGAAGTCCACAGCTCAAGACTTCAAGAAAATTGAAAACGCCTCGTCGTGCTATTTTCAGGAGCAACATTAAAATAATATATTATTGTTTATAAAATAAACAATCAGATGTTCTTAAACACTTCGTACAACTAATGCACTATTGATGCATTTTTTCGGTATTTATTCGTTTCGAATCAATCCTCCTCTTTACTTCTTGAAGTTGCCATGAAGTCAGTCATCAATAGCGCTGGTGTCTTTACAATACGCCCTCATTCCACCCATGTAAAATCACAATCAGCTGACAAGAAAAATTTTTATTATCTAATTGATATATCAAATGGAAATGTATAGAAAACCGGGTAGAAATATGCCTTAAAAAACGGGAACGCCAAAAAAAAAAGTCGTTTGTAAGATAATCTCCTAATGCTAACTAGAACTAAGCGTGCTGTTTTGCTCAAATGTAGAAAAAAATCTGACAAAATTGGCACCATGTAAGGAGGACTCTAAGCTAAACTGCGCACTATGGTCCTCCGAACATTTAGGGGGAATGGTCCTCCGGAAATCTAGGGGGTTGGTGTCAGGCCCTGCAAGCCAGCCGTAAAAAATCAAGCAACGAATAATCAACGAGAGAATACGAACCGGGACAATCGGCGAAGACCTCAGCGACGTAAAGGGACTAGCGATTGGAAGCTCGGTACGTGGAACTGTAAATCTCTCAACTTCATCGGGAGCACACGCATACTCGCCGACGTGCTGAAGGACCGTGGATTCGGCATCGTACCGTTGCAGGAAGTGTGTTGGAAGGGATCAATGGTGCGAACGTTTAGAGGTAACCATACCATCTACCAGAGCTGCGGCAATACACATGAGCTGGGAACAGCTTTTATAGTGATGGGTGATATGCAGAGGCGCGTGATCGGGTGGTGGCCGGTCAATGAGAGAATGTGCAAGTTGAGGATCAAAGGCCGGTTCTTCAACTTCAGCATAATAAACGTGCACAGCCCTCACTCCGGAAGCACTGATGATGATAAAGACGCGTTTTACGCGCAGCTTGAACGCGAGTACGACAGTTGCCCAAGCCACGACGTCAAAATCATCATAGGAGATCTAAACGCTCAGGTTGGCCTCAGGAGGAATTCAGACCGACGATTGGAAAGTTCAGCGCCCACCGGCTGACGAACGAAAACGGCCTACGACTAATTGATTTTGCCGCCTCCAAGAATATGGCCATTCGTAGCACCTACTTCCAGCACAGCCTTCCGTACCGATACACCTGGAGATCACCACAGCAGACAGAATCGCAAATCGACCACGTTCTGATTGATGGTCGGCACTTCTCCGACATTATCGACGTCAGGACCTATCGTGGCGCTAACATCGACTCTGACCACTATCTGGTGATGTTCAAACTGCGCCCAAAACTCTCCGTCGTTAACAACGTACGGTACCGACGGCCGCCCCGGTATGACCTAGAGCGGCTCAAGCAACTCGAGGCTGCATTACCGGAAGAGGGTGAGCTGAACGAAGCCCCTCTTGAGGACTGCTGGAGAACAGTAAAAGCAGCCATCAACGATGCAGCTGAGAGCAACGTCGGATACGTGGGACGGAGTCGACGGAACGATTGGTTCGACGAGGAATGCCAGGAGGTTTTGAAGGAGAAGAATGCAGCGCGGGCGGTCATGCTGCAGCAAGGGACCCGGCAGAACGTGGAACGCTATAAACGGAAACGGCAACAGCAGACCCGCCTCTTTCGGGAGAAAAAACGCCGCCTGGAGGAGACGGAGTGCGAGGAGATGGAACAGCTGTGCCGGTCTCAGGAAACGCGTAGGTTCTATCAGAAGCTCAACGTATCCCGCAACGGCTTCGTGCCGCGAGCCGAGATGTGCAGGGATAAGGATGGGAGCATTCTGACGGACGAGCGTGAGGTGATCGAAAGGTGGAAGCAGCACTTCGACGAGCACCTGAATGGTGCTGAGAGCACAGGCAATGAAGGACGGGACAACGGAGGAAATGCCTTCGTCAGTACTGCGGAAGATGGAAACAAACCAGCCCCCACTTTGAGGGAGATTAAGGATGCCATTCACCAGCTCAAGAACAATAAAGCTGCTGGTAAGTGTAGGAGTTTTCTTAAAATAGGCCGAAATCAATAGAACACCTTTTGCAACACATTTTTTTTTATATTTCATTTCATTGATCACTTTTTTTTTCATCACAATTTCGCTCACTTCATCACACAACTTGACTGCATTCCACTACAATAATCTCCAAACTGAAGTCCTTCAAGCGTCAGTGCTGCTAGTTCCTTCAATCGTACATGTTCGTTTTCTCGTCGTCCGTGCGAACGAACGTCATCATCATCATCATCATCAGCTTCGGTGTCGTCTCGAGACGATCGGATGAATCGTCATCATACAATCGCGCGCACGACTTCGAATGCGTGTTGGCTTGATGATCCTAAATAATACACTGATAGAAAAAGAGCAATTATTTTGAATTGACAAGTTGTCCAAATAGATACTTACTAAACCAATATTTTATTTATACTTCATATCATTACTACATCCTCCCCCTCTTCTACTCTGAATAAAATCTTAAATCAACTAATATGATGAAAAATTCAAATCTCAAATCAGTATCCATCGAGCGTCAAAATCAGAAAATCTCCAATATCTTCTTTAGCAAACTTCAACTAACATATTCTAGTATCAAGGAACTTCCTATGCTTCTATTCATAACACTTTCTTGGATGGAGCTTACCAGGCTCCAGAAGTATTCATCGAGCGACAAAATCATAAAATCTCCAATAACCTCTTCAGCAGATCTTAATTTACATATTCTACTATCAATGAACTTCTTTGGCTTATTTTGATAAAATCCTTCAAGCGTCGACAACAGAAAACTTCAAATAAATTCTTAAGCAAATATCAATTTACATGTTCTACAAACAATAAACTTCCTCAGATGATTTTGATTATACTTTCTTAGGTGGAGCTTACCAGGCTCCGGAACTATCCATCGAGCGACAAAATCAGAAAATCTCCAATAACTTCTTCAGATAATTACAATTTACATATTCTACTATCAATAAACTTTCTATGCTTCTTTGGTAACACTTTCATGGGTGGAGCTTACCAGGCTCCGGAACTATCCATCGAGCGTCAAAATCAGAAAATCTTCAATAATTTCTTCAGCAGATCTTAATTTACATATTCTACTATCAATAAACTTCCTACACAGCAAAAAAAGTTGTTGAATATTACATCGAAACCGCTGCAACCAAGTCATTCCCTCGGTTGTGTAATATTACACAGTCCGACGTACACACGGGCTATTGGTGTAATAAATGCGACCGATGTAATTGTTCCGATGTAATAGATTCAACGTACACAATACGATGTAATAGATGCGATGTAATATGAAAACTATGTAATCTAAGCGATTCAAGCGAAAAAAGCGATCTTTAATTCTGCTCAATGGTTGATCAAATTGCTTTTTTTTATCATTTTTATGCTTTTAGATAATGTTTATGATGTTAAATGGGCGTTTACTCACATATTGAGCTATTTTTGAAGCTATTGATTTTGGAAATGATAAAAGCAATTTAATCAACCATTGAACAGATTTGATGATAAAATGTTAAAATATTTTCACATAAATAATAATAATAAGGTTCATTCACAAATTTTATAACGCCAATAATGCACATTTTTGACTCCCATCGTAACGCTTTTTCCATGAATATTCTTCAAATTTTTTAAGCGCTGTATCATTTTGAGGACAACTACCCACCACTTTCAGCGTTGTAAAATTTGTGAATAAACACAATATAGAGTCATTTAAAACATTAATTACATTTTTATTCATAATCATATATTACATTTTTTGTTTGCATTAAGGTAAAGATGAATCGAAGCCAAATCTGAAATTTTAAAGAGCACAAATATGAAGAACCGAGCTTTCATTGGAGCTGGAAACTTGATCGATTTGTCACTCCCTGGTGGTGACCAATCGATCAAGTTTTCAGCTTAGTAGGAAGTTTGGTTTTCCTGATTTGTGAAAATCTGAGGTTTGGCGTCGATTTATCTCCACCTTAGCATTTATCTAACTGATGAACCATAACCATCATTGGGATGCTTCAGGTGTAAATCCGACGAACTGCAATGGAATTTTTCACATATGCTCTGCAAAGCCCGTTCAAGTTTTCGTTGTTGATCTAGAAAAAGGAAAGAAAATGTTATTGAATAAGATTTGAGTTTTCTACATTAACGGAAGTTTCATTCAAATATTATACTAATATCAGTTTTCAAGATCTTAATTCATTCTTTATTTTTGGGGAATTCTTAGATGCAAAGATTTCAAACAAACCCGATTTAGGAAATCTTTCTGCCATAGATTCACCTGAAATTTTCGAAATTCTACAAGCAGTTCCCTCGTCTAGAAATGCAGGTATAAGGCAAGTTATTTCTCTTCTAGTCATACCGTTGAAAGCCCAAGCCTCTCGAGGAGGGCTTCGGGAGTTCCACTACAGATGAATTGGCTTGATTTTCGGTTCCATACAATTTGTATGCAATGAACAATTGATGAAAAAACTACATTTCTATTCTATTTATTTTATCAAAACTAGGTCTATTTTATCAAATCTAAGATTTTGTCATGCCCCTTTGCTTCTAAACCCGCTCATCTATAAGTGCTAGGAGTAGTCTTTGACAAATTGCATCACCTACTGAAAAATTGGATTTTTTTAAATTTTTTTTTTTGATTTCATTCACCCTCGCATGTTTTTGAAATAAATAGTTTTATTGATAATCCAACATAATTAAAAAAAAAAAATAAAAAAAGTAAGAGGTTGTTTCCGAGATACGACCACCAAGTTGACGTTGGATAACGTTAGCTTCTTCTATTTGCTGGCTTGAGACAGTCACAAACTTATGAAACATTTCTTTTGCTAAAAATCCAATTAATTTTCACACTATTTGTTGCATATCAATTCTGATTTATTATAGACATTGTGTGTTATTATTTTGTGTTAATACTAAATAATCACTTTACATGTATTCAGAAGCTTAGGCGATTATATTGAAGAATTGTTTTTCAAATGTATTAATTCAAAATAACTCTTTTTCATTGATTTTGTGGCCCTGAAAAGGGGAAATTAGGGAATATTACACAATCAACTCTTTAAAACACATTTGTTGGCTCTGAAAAGGGCCGATTGATGAATTGTTGAATTTGCGTAACACGGACACATTTTGACGGCGCACTGGTTTAAATCCTCCTCGCCCGATGAGATTAGCGGTGCGGATGACGATGTGCGCTTCAACAAGTGGCTTTGGTCGATTTTCTTCAGCCATCTCGTACAACAGCTTGCCTCTGGTGGCAAGGAGCTGAGCAGGTTTGGAGGAGCTCTTACCAGCTCGAAAGCGAAAACAGAATGAAACCAGATCCAACGAAGGAGGGATGCTTTATACCCTTAGAATAGCAGATGATGCTCCTCCTTTCATATTCTTCGTTTTCTTATCTGGGAAATAGGCTATATGAAACTGATGTCTGGGTAAGGGATGTACAGATTAGCATTATGCTGTTATTGCAACCCGACGGCACTGCAGCAGCATCCTCGGAAACAGCTTCAAATTGCCGTATTGTCAATTATTCGTAATAAATCAATTATTGTATGATGCTATGAGATGATTTAAGAGATTATAGCAAGTATGTGGTAAACACATTAGGGAATATTATACAAATAACTCTTTAAAACACATTTGTTGGCTCTCAAAAGGGCCGATTGAGTTGTTGAATTTGCGTAAAAGGGACACACTTTGACGGTGCACTGGTTTCAATCCTCCTCGCCCGATGAGATTAGCGGTGCGGATGACGATGTGCGCTTCAACAAGCGGCTTTGGTCGATTTTCTTCAGCCATCTCGTACAACAGCTTGCCTCTGGTGGCGAGGAGCTGATCAGGTTTGGAGGAGCTCTTACCAGCTCGAAAGCGAAAACAGAATGAAACCAGATTCAACGAAGGAGGGATGCTTTATACCCTTAGAATAGCAGATGATGCTCCTCCTTTCATATTCTTCGTTTTCTTATCTGGGAAATAGGCTATATGAAACTGATGTCTGGGTAAGGGTGTACAGATTAGCATTATGCTGTTATTGCAACCCGACGGCACTGCAGCAGCATCCTCGGAAACAGCTTCAAATTGCCGTATTGTCAATTATTCGTAATAAATCAATTATTGTATGATGCTATGAGATGAATTAAGAGATTATAGCAAGTATGTGGTAAACACATTAGGGAATATTATACAAATAACTCTTTAAAACACATTTGTTGGCTCTCAAAAGGGCCGATTGAGTTGTTGAATTTGCGTAACACGGACACATTTTGACGGCGCACTGGATTCAATCCTCCTCGCCCGATGAGATTTGCGGTGCGGATGACGATGTGCGCTTCAACAAGCGGCTTTGGTCGATTTTCTTCAGCCATATCGTACAAATTAGGGAATATTACACGGACGGTGACGGCTGTGCCGCTCGATCTAGTGAACCAGAATGACCGCGCTAGCCTCCCGCATGGCAATGACAGCGGAGCACTGGCTGGTAGCGACGATTTCTGGCCGAAAACGATTATGCTGGCTGGTGCACTCAAATAAGCGGCTTCAGTTGCTGCGGCTCCGAAATGCGTGGTTCTTCGGTTCCAATGCGTGTTGTATTCGCGTCCTATTGAAAATTGAACTGAGGACGCGAATGACTCTCAAAATTTGCTCGCCGACCGTGTTCACAGTCTGACGGCAAAAAGAAGAATGAGGGAAGAAGCAGGGTGCGGTGCGCTTTTATAGTGGGAAGCGGAACCGAAAAATGTGCTTGAACGTGATTGGTTAGATAAGAAGGGGTCAACGTTTTACGATATTTCAATAGTTTGTTGCTAATAATCAATAGTGTCCTCCATTTGGATCGACGCGTAGATAAATTTCCAATCGATTCATGGATAAATATTGAAAATCTATCGATAAATGACTGAGTTATTAGCGGTCAAAACCTGACCATTTTTCGTTACATGCTCAATTTTTCGTTTTTCTGAATTGTACCCCCATATGTTGCCGTAAGACGTTATCCAACGTCAAAAAAATGTCAAACATTCTTATAAATATTCAGCTTTCATCAGCAATTCAATGTTTTGAAATGATGCAAATGTTTGTCCAGAAAAACTCAGTCTTCTCAAATGGTTCATTAAAACTTTGAAATATATAAAAATTATCTATAACGGAAATCTTCAGTCTTAATTAACGGTTTTCAAATTATATTCTACTCTATTCTAAGTGCTTGCACAGCCAATATTGAAAAGCATCCTGGAAATACCTAAATTTATCAGCAATATGATACAAATATTAAAATGACCAGGCCTACTGTGCAGACTTTGGGGTTGAAGAGAATTGAAAAAATCATGACCATCAGGTTATTCACGAATGTATATTATGATAGGCGAAAAAATTTAAATTTAAGAAAGGAAGAAACGGGGACAACCGTACCAACCGTTTCGATTTAGGGTTATAGGTTAAATCGTTGGGAGTGGCGTTGCTAAGAAAATAAATATACACTCCATTGTTGTAACTCTAGTTCTCCTGGAATGGGAGACAGGCACTTCTTCCACATGTCCTGGCTTTAGAGCCTTGATTTAAGCGCCTTTGCTCGATCCAACCTTAATTAACTGTTTTCAATTATTCAAAAATTATCCAAATATTTTTTTCAGAAGCGTTATTTGGAAATGTACAGATTTACCAACATTTTTTTTTAATATTTAAACAATAATCAGAAACTATATTAACATATGTATCATATATTACCACTATGAATCAACGGAATAATAACCCTCCATCTTCGATTTCACTTTGAATCACTTAAAGAGCTCCTTACTAAATATGTTCTAAAAATCCTCTTGAACTTCTACAAAAAGTACCATATGATAAGTTTTTCTTGTAAATCTTCGGTAAAAAGATTTTTTTATTTCTATAAGAATTCTCTTTAATATTTCTACAATTTTCCATATTTGGCCTTCCTGGAATTCTTTCAAATGTTTTTTTTTTCTTCAAGTGTTGTCTTCGAGTTTTGAAACCCCTTCTAGAAGTTTTGCCAGGATATTCTTTTTAATTCTTTCTTTAGGAAATCTCTGAAATTATTCGAGAATTCATTGCTTCATAAACTCCTTCATATATATTTGGCATACTTTTCAATTCAATTCTTGTAGTGATGTCTTCTGAAATCCCGCACGTGTTTTTTTTATTTCACTAGAGTTTTAACATGAATTTATTGAAAAGTTTTGTTATTGCTCTAGATTCTTTCTGGATTTAAATAACTGTATGTGTTCCTCCTAGGAACTTTTGAGACAAGCTTTCTGGAATTATTCCATAAGATCTTTCAAGATTTCCTCTTAGATTTTTTCAAGGAGTAAGAGTGGAAGCACAGGCAAACAGACGTCACACTCTCATCATTGGCCATCGACCACCTTTTTAACGGTCGGTTCAAAAATATGGTAGATGGCCGATTCACCACCCGCAGCGCTCGCATCGTTTTTGTTCGTGTTTGACGTTTGCACACTACCGCCATCTGTTGGCCTATCGGCCAAACACTCCGATTTTAACATTGGGCGTACATGTCCTCGTGACTATGATTTTGATCGACATTTGTTCTAAGTGTTACGTCTGTTTGTCTGTGGTGGAAGCGTTCTGAGAATATTTTATATTTTTTCCAGGAGGAACTTCTGGATTTTTTCCGTTTGTATTTCGAATTTTTTTATAAAATTTATCGAAGACTAATTTAAGAACGTTCCTCAAGATTTCGTTCTGATTCTTTTAATACCTAATGAAATTGCTTAACTTTTGGACAAATACATAAGAAAGATTATGTTTAAATCCTGCGAGAATTCCTTTTAGAATTCTCTGAGCAGAATCTCAATTAAGAAAATCAAAGAAGTACATTAGATTATTGTATTTTTTAATTCGATCGTAATAGCCTATCCTTATCGAGTTCAGTGGATGCGAATAGCTGATACTTAAGAAGATTATAAGAGGTAGTCGGAATACGCGACATCTACTTTTTTAACTTTCTTTATTCTTCGAAATTTCTCTGGTATTTTTTTCATGGACTTTTTTCTGGAGTTTATTTTGAATTACTCCCTTATTTTTACATAAGTTACTCCTGGATCTTCTTGGAATCGAGATTGGATTTTCTCTAAAATTAAATTAAATTAAATTAAAACAAATTTTGTTAAACTGTTCTTTTCGGAAGTCAACCGAAAGTTTGGAGTGGATTAACTCCGGTACCATTGAAGACTTTTTTGTACAATTCCTTCACTACCGTAATCTGGCATATTGAAATAAGCGCCATTTCAATAGGGTCCTAAAGCCCTGTCCTATATATAGCGTCAAACGCTTAAGTTTAGGCCAAAAACACATGTTTACTTAATTTTCTAATGTTTTCCATTGGTTTGAATCCAAAAAAAAACATTTTTTTATGTTTTTTTAGATTTTGTCACACCACTTGGCTTAAACTTAAATTTTGGGTGTATTTTGTTTTCCGTGTCCCGTCCGAAATGTCAGATATAGGAACAACCCCAGTGTTAAAACTAAAACCCCTGTGGTGTTTTTGTCGACTAAGCGATCGTCAAACATGATCAAAAGTGTCAAGGTTCATTTATGGATCCAATTTTTAAATTAAATCTGATGCATGATATAGTCGTTCTTTGAGGGGGAAAACATTGCTAAAATAGTTGCAGTAACATGCTCTTTCGTGTTATTAAATAAAAACAAGACTTTATTAAAAAATTTTAGGACTTAATTTTTAGCACTTTTTTGACTAGCAAAACCCATTGGTTAACTAACAACCATATTAATTTCATTATAATTATTCCAAAATGCGGGATTGTTTATTCAACCTTATTTTCTATATGTATAAATCATATGAAACTTTTATTCCTTTTTTTTCTTGTTGCTAAAATTAACATGATCTAATTGGGGTAATTTTCCCATATAAATTTTGGATTATAATTAAAATTTTCTCTAAAATTTGTTATGAAAAAATGATTTTTTTCTAGTTCTAGGAACCCTTAGAACTTGTTCGTTTTAGCACCATATTTATGTAAGTACAAGATAAAAGCTTCAAGTTGGTGGGTTTTTTAAACATAATAAATTTTCGAGCTGTTTAGTAAATGAAAACCGAATTTAGTACTAGGGTCGCGGTGTTCCCTTTGTAGACAGTTCTTTATAGCCGGCTTTTTACGATCGTTTTGCTATGAATCGTTGCAAAATATTTTTTGACATGAAGGTCAGGAGCTATTCATTTAAGAGGAAAATAACCATCATTGTTTGACAAATTTTCAAAACCAGTTTTTTTGCTTAAAACTTAAGCAATGTTTATAAAAATCTAATTGTTGTTTTTCATTTTTGATGATTGCTGATGATTGAATGATGGATTCTTAAGCCTTAAGTACTATTGATACACAGAACGATTTGAAAAAAATATCGAATGAATAGTTTTACATAAAATATAAGCTTCCTTGCACCTATAGTAAATTTATTGTTTCTATAGTAGCACTACAAACAGAAACTTTTTTATATGAACAAGAATTAAAAATAGGGCTTCTATAGGCACATGTGTTCCTGTAGTGGCACAGGCGATAATAAGTACAACAATATGAGTTTTCGAAGTTTTTATATTTTTCTCCACAAAACCGAGATAAAAAGCTTTCAGATGATCTAGAAATAATTTAATTTTTCGATTTCATATTTTTTTCTTAGCTATGCGGCTATTGGTACATCGACCCTATATCATTTAGTTTCACTAGAGTTTCTATCCTTCACTTTCCTAGCGAAGAAAGTCGTGACTAAGATCATAAGTGACTATCTCAAGGAAGAGATTCGATCTCAACTCCTCGGGCGTGAGAGGTATATGTTCTAACCACTACATCAGCTCCATCAAAACCTCTTGTATTTGTACACGAAGTATTTGATCGATACGCGTATTTTGACCTCAACTATATCCAGGTTGGAAATTTTCTCAATTTCTTAGTACTATATTAATTGTGCTTGCCTCACGATATACATACACATACATGAATGATCAATTGACAAAGAAAGCGCTCAATAAATAAGTATGGCAGTGCTCTTAGAGTTAAGTGTTTTAAGAAGATAGGTTGGAATGACTATCTCGGGAATGCAATTTCTAGCCACTACACTACGTCCTCTTAAAGATGTTTTGGGTTTCCTGACAAAATAATCCTGAAGAGAATATTTTAAACCTTTACTAGATGAACTGTGATTATTTTATATGAAAACTCTCCAAAACAATTTCTAATCAGTTCTTCCGAAAATGTTGTCTACAAAACTGTATTTTACAAAAATGTCACAAAAATACTTCAGGGCTTCCATCAGAAATTCCTTCATATATTATTTCAGAAATGTTTCAAGAAATCCCTTAGTCCTCCAGAATTTTATTCAGTGATTCTCATATCGGTTTTTCTAGGACATCCTCCAAGACTCCCGTTTAAAACATGTTGCTATTTTCATCCAGAATCTTCTCCAGATGCCTTCAAGGATTTCTCAGGATTTTATACAAGATTGTCCTTCATAATTTCTTTAAGATTTGAATTAAAAATGTTTCTAAAGATACCTCCTGGAATTACTTCAGAGATTGCTTCTAAGATTTCTTAGGGAATTCTTCCTATAATTCTAAGAGATTTCTTAAGGAAGTTTTAATTTTCTTTTCAAGCTTTCTTCCAGAAGTTTCCCATGCATTTCTCCAAAAAAATGTGAATGAAATTTTTCAGAAAGCTGAGAAATTGTTGAAAAAAATCTTGACGTATTCTTAAAGCAAATTTTAGGGTAACTTCTGTTATATATAGGGTATCTCTTAAGTCACTCTTGATTGATAAGGATTTCTAGAAGGACTCACTCTTGAAGAACTTTTAGAAGATTTTCAAGATTATTGCTAATAATCAAAAACAATATAACTCCTAAAAAACATAGAACGAAATCCCTATAAAATTGTGTAGGAATAATTTCTTGAAAAAAAAAACTTTTGTGTTAACTGGTGTGAAAAATTTTTTTAGAAGAAGGGGTCGTCCATAAATGACGTAGCATTTTAGGGGGAAGGGGGGGGGGTCTTCTCGAAGTTGTGACGAAGGGGAGGGAGGCGTCCCAACTTGTGGACGTAGCAATTTGAATAATTTCGTTAAACAGAGTAGACAAATTTGACAAACTTCATTGTCTGAATTTTTTAACTTAATTTAAAAAATAAAACATTCAAAACATCAATATTATAATATTAAAAAAAATCTAAGAACTTTATAATTTTCCTGACAATCAAATAAATTTCATGAAGCTTTAAGTAATTATGTGAATTATATATTGTATTTGTGTCCAAACTATTTTATTTATAAATTAACAATCTAAGTGTTTAATAAGTAAAGTAAAAATCAATGCTTTATTGACTTTTAAAATATTGTTTTTTCATTTATTAAGGTGAAGATGAATCGAAGCCAAAGTTCAAATTTTCAAGAGCACGGATCTAGAGAACCAAACATCCGTTTAAACTAACAACCTAATCGATTGGTCACCACCAGCTAGTGACCGAACGATTAAGTTTTCAGCTTAAACGACTGTTCAGTCCTCTAGATTTTTGCTCTTGAAAATTTGAGGTTTGGCTTCGATGCATCTTCACCTTAACTACGAAAAATTAAAAAAAAATCCTCCAATGTAACACAATTTCTCTTTAATATATTTTAAAATATTTTGAATCCTTACTCATTGCTGTTAGATTTATCAATCCGAACTTGTTTTAGGTTTTAACAATATCAAAAGTACTCCAAATCAAATTTAATCTAAAATTAACCAAATTAACCACTGCGAACCAAAATTATGTTACTTATACAGAAAATAAGTTAGATTAGTCTGTTTTCCAAATGGTTTTTGAGCACAACGGTATATCAAACTATCATTCGTCAGATTATCCTGACGTTTCAGTCAGTAATTTATATCAAAATTTGAATTTCTGGATTTTATTGTTTCGTTTTAGCCCAATCGCTGATAAAAAAAATAAGGGGGGGGGGGTGCTTGATATGCTACGTATTTTTAAAGGGGGGGGGGGTATCAGCATTTGTGACGAAATGCTACGAGGGGGGAGAGGGGTGGTGTAAAAAATCAGTGAAAAAATGCTACGTCATTTGTGGACGGCCCCTAAGCCTTGAATGAAATGCTGGAAGGAAAATTCTAGAGAAACTGAATAATGAGACACTGGTTGAATTTAAGGAATCATTTGAAATGTTCTTAATAGTTTCACTCGAATAATTCTAGAATTTTAGGAGCTATTCTTTGGAAAAACCGAAGATCACATGGCGTAGAAATTCTTGTCGGGTTTCTTGAAAAAAATCCTTGATTGAATTTTAACAAAAACTCTGGAATTAAGCCTTCAAAGAAATTCTGTGGAAATGGATGATCTCTTAGTGTAACAGCCGGAGAATTCGGTTGAAAAGTAAGTGAAAATTTATCTGGGGGAAATCCTAGGATAGTCTTTGTATTTTTTTTTTTTCAAGTGTTTAATCTCTGAGAACATTACTTGATCTTTTGAAAAATTGCTAAAAGAATTGGTAGATGAATTTCTTGAAAAACTTCTGGAGAGAAACCTCTATTAGTTCCTAATAAGATGAAACCGTTACAATCTTCTATTGACACGATTAATGCGTTATATATTGAGGTTAAGTTAGGTTAAGTAAATTGAAAACGTGCTTTTTTTTCTCTTATAAGCAGGTGAAATAAACTCACCTATAAAAAATCTGAACTGCTACGGCAAATGATATGTAATATGTTGTTAACAAAATGTTAATACAATCTTAAATTTGTTTTACCAAATTAGGATGATAGTGTTGTCTAACAACACAGAACACCTAGATATAATAAATGAATGTAATATTTGGAATGGTACTAATAAAGAAATTAAAAAAAAATCCAGATGAAACCTCTGGAGAACCCACAAGGATAATTCCTGAAGCTGTTCTCAAAAATGTAAGAAAACATTTTGCAACATAATTATCTGCAAGCAAAATAAAGAAGAAAGAGACTTTTAGGACCATTTTGGTTAAAATACAGAATTCAGAGACTTTTTATCAAAAATATAGACTTTTTGAAGAACTGCATAAAAATGAGCTCTAAAAAGAAACCTACTACCAACCCTAGGTATGTTAATCCCTCACTGATTAAGAGATATCATATCAATATACATATCAATCATGTTTTGGTAAGTCGATAAAAATTCATACTCGAAAGGATTCTCACTGAACAGGTCAAATAGCAAAATTATTTTTAGTTTTTCGACCCCCTCCCCCCCTGTCCCGCTTTTCGTATGAGTCTTCTAAAATGTTTGTAAGGCTTGTCACGATATGCCTGACCGCTCCCCCTTGGAGCGTGACATAATTTGTGTACGACCCCTAATGGTTGCTCTATCTGGGTTTCGACGTGAACATATTCTATCTTAGGGCCATTCACAAATTTCATAACGCTAGAGGGGGTGGATGGGGGTCGAAAGGCTGCTACGGCTCATACAAAATTTGAAAAATATTCATACTAAATGCGTTACGAGGGGGTGGGTGGGTATCGAAAATGGTTATTTTCAGCGTTATGAAATTTGTGAATAAACCCTTAGCCGTGTGATTAGAGTCCACGGCTACAAAGCAAAGTCATGCTGAAGGTGTCTGGGTTTGATTCCCTGTCAGTTCATGATCTTTTCGTAATGGAAATTTCCTTCCCTGGGCATAATGTATACCTGCCACACGATATACGAATGCGATAATGACAACTTTGGCAAAGAAAGCTCTCAGTTCATAACTGTGGAAGTTCTCATAAGAACACTAAGCTGAGACGCAGGCTCTGTCCCAGTGATGACGTAATGCCAAGAAGAAGAAGATATTCTGTTATGAATTACTGCCTCAAAATAATTTCCCTGATTGTGATCGAAATTCCCCGAGAATTCGGGGTTTTTTCCAGATTGAAAAAAATTCCTGATACTTCCAGGTTTTTCCATGTAGTAGACACCCTGGGAGACCATCATAGTAACTATTTTAGTATGGTTCCATAAGTCGATATCGAGTCATGGAACATCAAATCATGGAGGTTTCACTGTATAAGGTAATAAGCTTAGGAGTGGTTCAATGTTAACGACAGGCGGCCTACACCAACACCTGTCTTGGCGAAGGAACTTAGTACCAGTACTGCTCAATGCTTCACAATGGTACAAGGACTCAGATTCACACCTTCCAAGGGGAACTCCCTCCCTTTTCTGTCAGCATACGAATAAAGTTCCAACCAGGGTGGGATACCCGATCTTCCCTGAGATTGCTTGTATCCCGGCCAGTACCGATATAGTGACAATCCCGGTTGTGACGATATAGTGATGGGAGTAACCATGTAAAAGGCTAAGGACCACACTGTGGGGTCTATTTTTTCCTTCAGATACACGAAGTACTGATAGGATGCCAGCCTTTAGGATAAAGTAAAAGCTTTTCTTCCACAGCAGTTTTAGACATTCAGGCGCTACCAACTCTGATTATTTTTTTAAGAAATGGTGCTCTCTGGGAAGTGGAATTCGGGGGAATGTTATAGAATCGTATCTTACTTACCCAATACACCGAACTAGCTGGCGTATCGCGAAATCCCATGTAGAATCACGATCACCCGTATGCCTTCGGTGGTTCGGTGCTCCTCTTTTGCCATGCCCTGTCATCCTGAGTGCTAACCAGCTCTTGTTGCAGCGGATGTTGTTCGTCGAAATCATACGACAAGATGTTCTCATGGGCCACCGGAATCTCTCGGCAAGATGGTCTCGAAGTCCCGGAATGGAACACAAATTTCTTTAAAACTGGATTCCTGATTCCCCGGGAAGGTGACGGCATACGTTGGGGCCCATACGTATGGGGTTAACACCCGATGGAAAAATTGGCTTCTTCTGTATTTCCTTGGCCGGATCCGGAGGAGTAAAAGCAACATCACTTGTGGCCACTGCAGCGGCCGTCGTGTAGACAAATCGCGATCACTAAACTATTCAAAAATCATTTTTATTAATGTTTTCGCGACGGGATACCACCGGAGGTACGAGAGTTAAAATGGCGGACTTCACAACAACTTCGTCGACAGAAACAACATGGACAGTGTTGCGAGACTTATTATCGCACCAGTCATTGATACAAAATAGCATTTGAATCTGTGTAATATGACAACGTTCGTCGGAATGGTTTGGTTGCAGCGGTTTCTGTGTAATATTTCTATATTTTAGATGTGCATATTACACAAGTACCATGTAATAGGATATGGTGATCTTGTTTTCGTGTAATTTTAGGGTGATGTAATATAACATCAAAAAGATGCTAATATGCATCTGATTTTCGCTGTTACATCGGATTTTTATTACATCGGCTGAATTACGTCGATGCAAATTACATTATTTTTTGCTGTGTATGCTTCTTTTGATAACTTCTTGGGTGGAGCTTACCAGGCTTCGAACTATCCATCAAGCGTCAAAATCAGAAAATATCCAATAATTGCTTCAGCAGATCTCAATTAACTTGTTCTACCAACAATAAACTTCCTCAGATGATTTTGATAACTTTCTTGGGTGGAGCTTACCAGGCTCCAGAATTATCCATCGAGCGTCAAAATCAGAAAATCTCCAATAACTTCTTCAGATAATTACAATTTACATATTCTACTATCAATAAACTTTCTATAATTCTTTGGTAACACTTTCATGGGTGGAGCTTACCATGCTCCAGAACTATCCATCGAGCGTCAAAATCAAAAAATCTTCAATAATTTCTTCAGCAGATCTTAATTTACATATTCTACTATCAATAAACTACCTTGGCTTATTTTGATAAAATCCTTCAAGCGTCGACAACAGAAAACTTCAAATAAATTCTTAAGCAAGTATCAATTTACATGTTCAACAAACAATAAACTTCCTCAGATGATTTTGATAACATTTTCTTGGGTGGAGCTTAACAGGCTCCAGAGGTATTCATCGAGCGTCAAAATCAGAAAATCTTCAATAATTTCTTCAGCAGATCTCAATTTACATATTCTTCTGTCAATAAACTTCCTTGGCTTATTTTGATAAAATCCTTCAATTCCAATTCTTCAGCAAATCTCAATTTATATGGTATATAATCAAGAAACATCCTTAGCTTATTTTGATAAAATACTTCAAGTGTTGAAATCAGAAAATATAAATAAATTCTTCAGCAAATCTCAATTTGAATGTTCAACAAACAATAAACTTCTACAGATTATTTTGATAACACTTTTTTGGGTGGAGCTTACCAGGCTCCAGAAGTATCAATCGAGCGTCAAAATCAGAAAATCTTGAATAATAGCTTCAGCAAATTTCAATTTACATATTCCACTATCAATAAACTTCCTATGCTTCTTTTGATAACTTTCTAGGGTGGAGCTTACCAGGCTCCGGAACTATTCATCAAGCGTCAAAATCAGAAAATCTCCAATAATTGATTCAGCAGATCTCAATTTACTTGTTCTACCAAAAATAAACTAACTCAGATGATTTTGATAACTTTCTTGGGTGGAGCTTACCAGGCTCCAGAGGTATTCATCGAGCAAAAAAAAAAAAAAAAATCAGAAAATCTTCAATAACTTCTTCAGCAGATCTCAATTTACATATTCCACTTTCGATAAACTTCCTATGGGTCTTTTGATAACACTTTCTCGGATAGAGCTTACCAGGCTCCAGAAGTATTCATCGAGCGACAAAATCAGAAAAGCTCCAAAAACTTATTCAGTAGATCTCAATTTACATGTTCTACCAACAATAAACTTCCTCAGATGATTTTGATAACACTTTCTTGGGTGGAGCTTACCAGGCTTCAGAATTATCCATCGAGCGACAAAATCAGAAAATCTCCAATAATTGCTTCAGCAGATCTCAATTTACTTGTTCTACCAAAAATAAACTTCCTCAGATGATTTTGATAACTATCTTGGGTGGAGCTTACCAGGCTCCAGAGGTATTCATCGAACGACAAAATCAATAAATCTTCAATAACTTCTTCAGCAGATCTCAATTTACATATTCTACTTTCGATAAACGTCCTATGCTTCTTTTGATAACTTTCTAGGGTGGAGCTTACCAGGCTCCGGAACTATTCATCAAGCGTCAAAATTAGAAAATCTCCAATAACTTCTTCAGCAGATCTCAATTTACTTGTTCTATCAACAATAAACTTCCTCAGATAATTTTGATAACTTTCTTGGGTGAAGCTTACCAGGCTCCAGAGGTATTCATCGAGCGACAAAATCAGAAAATTTCCAATAATTGATTCAGCAGATCTCAATTTACTTGTTCTACCAAAAATAAACTTCCTCAGATGATTTTGATAACTTTCTTGGGTGGAGCTTACCAGGCTCCAGAGGTATTCATCGAGCAAAAAAAAAATCAGAAAATCTTCAATAACTTCTTCAGCAGATCTCAATTTACATATTCTACTTTCGATAAACGTCCTATGCTTCTTTTGATAACTTTCTAGGGTGGAGCTTACCAGGCTCCGGAACTATTCATCAAGCGTCAAAATTAGAAAATCTCCAATAACTTCTTCAGCAGATCTCAATTTACTTGTTCTATCAACAATAAACTTCCTCAGATAATTTTGATAACTTTCTTGGGTGAAGCTTACCAGGCTCCAGAGGTATTCATCGAGCGACAAAATCAGAAAATTTCCAATAATTGATTCAGCAGATCTCAATTTACTTGTTCTACCAAAAATAAACTTCCTCAGATGATTTTGATAACTTTCTTGGGTGGAGCTTACCAGGCTCCAGAGGTATTCATCGAGCAAAAAAAAAAATCAGAAAATCTTCAATAACTTCTTCAGCAGATCTCAATTTACATATTCTACTTTCGATAAACGTCCTATGCTTCTTTTGATAACTTTCTAGAGTGGAGCTTACCAGGCTCCGGAACTATTCATCAAGCGTCAAAATCAGAAAATCTCCAATAATTGATTCAGCAGATCTCAATTTACTTGTTCTACCAAAAATAAACTAACTCAGATGATTTTGATAACTTTCTTGGGTGGAGCTTACCAGGCTCCAGAGGTATTCATCGAGCAAAAAAAAAAAAAAAAATCAGAAAATCTTCAATAACTTCTTCAGCAGATCTCAATTTACATATTCCACTTTCGATAAACTTCCTATGGGTCTTTTGATAACACTTTCTCGGATAGAGCTTACCAGGCTCCAGAAGTATTCATCGAGCGACAAAATCAGAAAAGCTCCAAAAACTTATTCAGTAGATCTCAATTTACATGTTCTACCAACAATAAACTTCCTCAGATGATTTTGATAACACTTTCTTGGGTGGAGCTTACCAGGCTTCAGAATTATCCATCGAGCGACAAAATCAGAAAATCTCCAATAATTGCTTCAGCAGATCTCAATTTACTTGTTCTACCAAAAATAAACTTCCTCAGATGATTTTGATAACTATCTTGGGTGGAGCTTACCAGGCTCCAGAGGTATTCATCGAACGACAAAATCAATAAATCTTCAATAACTTCTTCAGCAGATCTCAATTTACATATTCTACTTTCGATAAACGTCCTATGCTTCTTTTGATAACTTTCTAGGGTGGAGCTTACCAGGCTCCGGAACTATTCATCAAGCGTCAAAATTAGAAAATCTCCAATAACTTCTTCAGCAGATCTCAATTTACTTGTTCTATCAACAATAAACTTCCTCAGATAATTTTGATAACTTTCTTGGGTGAAGCTTACCAGGCTCCAGAGGTATTCATCGAGCGACAAAATCAGAAAATTTCCAATAATTGATTCAGCAGATCTCAATTTACTTGTTCTACCAAAAATAAACTTCCTCAGATGATTTTGATAACTTTCTTGGGTGGAGCTTACCAGGCTCCAGAGGTATTCATCGAGCAAAAAAAAAATCAGAAAATCTTCAATAACTTCTTCAGCAGATCTCAATTTACATATTCTACTTTCGATAAACGTCCTATGCTTCTTTTGATAACTTTCTAGGGTGGAGCTTACCAGGCTCCGGAACTATTCATCAAGCGTCAAAATTAGAAAATCTCCAATAACTTCTTCAGCAGATCTCAATTTACTTGTTCTATCAACAATAAACTTCCTCAGATAATTTTGATAACTTTCTTGGGTGGAGCTTACCAGGCTCCAGAGGTATTCATCGAACGACAAAATCAATAAATCTTCAATAACTTCTTCAGCAGATCTCAATTTACATATTCTACTTTCGATAAACGTCCTATGCTTCTTTTGATAACTTTCTAGGGTGGAGCTTACCAGGCTCCGGAACTATTCATCAAGCGTCAAAATTAGAAAATCTCCAATAACTTCTTCAGCAGATCTCAATTTACTTGTTCTATCAACAATAAACTTCCTCAGATAATTTTGATAACTTTCTTGGGTGGAGCTTACCAGGCTCCAGAGGTATTCATCGAACGACAAAATCAATAAATCTTCAATAACTTCTTCAGCAGATCTCAATTTACATATTCTACTTTCGATAAACGTCCTATGCTTCTTTTGATAACTTTCTAGGGTGGAGCTTACCAGGCTCCGGAACTATTCATCAAGCGTCAAAATTAGAAAATCTCCAATAACTTCTTCAGCAGATCTCAATTTACTTGTTCTATCAACAATAAACTTCCTCAGATAATTTTGATAACTTTCTTGGGTGAAGCTTACCAGGCTCCAGAGGTATTCATCGAGCGACAAAATCAGAAAATTTCCAATAATTGATTCAGCAGATCTCAATTTACTTGTTCTACCAAAAATAAACTTCCTCAGATGATTTTGATAACTTTCTTGGGTGGAGCTTACCAGGCTCCAGAGGTATTCATCGAGCAAAAAAAAAAATCAGAAAATCTTCAATAACTTCTTCAGCAGATCTCAATTTACATATTCTACTTTCGATAAACGTCCTATGCTTCTTTTGATAACTTTCTAGAGTGGAGCTTACCAGGCTCCGGAACTATTCATCAAGCGTCAAAATCAGAAAATCTCCAATAATTGATTCAGCAGATCTCAATTTACTTGTTCTACCAAAAATAAACTAACTCAGATGATTTTGATAACTTTCTTGGGTGGAGCTTACCAGGCTCCAGAGGTATTCATCGAGCAAAAAAAAAAAAAAAATCAGAAAATCTTCAATAACTTCTTCAGCAGATCTCAATTTACATATTCCACTTTCGATAAACTTCCTATGGGTCTTTTGATAACACTTTCTCGGATAGAGCTTACCAGGCTCCAGAAGTATTCATCGAGCGACAAAATCAGAAAAGCTCCAAAAACTTATTCAGTAGATCTCAATTTACATGTTCTACCAACAATAAACTTCCTCAGATGATTTTGATAACACTTTCTTGGGTGGAGCTTACCAGGCTTCAGAATTATCCATCGAGCGACAAAATCAGAAAATCTCCAATAATTGCTTCAGCAGATCTCAATTTACTTGTTCTACCAAAAATAAACTTCCTCAGATGATTTTGATAACTATCTTGGGTGGAGCTTACCAGGCTCCAGAGGTATTCATCGAACGACAAAATCAATAAATCTTCAATAACTTCTTCAGCAGATCTCAATTTACATATTCTACTTTCGATAAACGTCCTATGCTTCTTTTGATAACTTTCTAGGGTGGAGCTTACCAGGCTCCGGAACTATTCATCAAGCGTCAAAATTAGAAAATCTCCAATAACTTCTTCAGCAGATCTCAATTTACTTGTTCTATCAACAATAAACTTCCTCAGATAATTTTGATAACTTTCTTGGGTGAAGCTTACCAGGCTCCAGAGGTATTCATCGAGCGACAAAATCAGAAAATTTCCAATAATTGATTCAGCAGATCTCAATTTACTTGTTCTACCAAAAATAAACTTCCTCAGATGATTTTGATAACTTTCTTGGGTGGAGCTTACCAGGCTCCAGAGGTATTCATCGAGCAAAAAAAAAATCAGAAAATCTTCAATAACTTCTTCAGCAGATCTCAATTTACATATTCTACTTTCGATAAACGTCCTATGCTTCTTTTGATAACTTTCTAGGGTGGAGCTTACCAGGCTCCGGAACTATTCATCAAGCGTCAAAATTAGAAAATCTCCAATAACTTCTTCAGCAGATCTCAATTTACTTGTTCTATCAACAATAAACTTCCTCAGATAATTTTGATAACTTTCTTGGGTGGAGCTTACCAGGCTCCAGAGGTATTCATCGAACGACAAAATCAATAAATCTTCAATAACTTCTTCAGCAGATCTCAATTTACATATTCTACTTTCGATAAACGTCCTATGCTTCTTTTGATAACTTTCTAGGGTGGAGCTTACCAGGCTCCGGAACTATTCATCAAGCGTCAAAATTAGAAAATCTCCAATAACTTCTTCAGCAGATCTCAATTTACTTGTTCTATCAACAATAAACTTCCTCAGATAATTTTGATAACTTTCTTGGGTGAAGCTTACCAGGCTCCAGAGGTATTCATCGAGCGACAAAATCAGAAAATTTCCAATAATTGATTCAGCAGATCTCAATTTACTTGTTCTACCAAAAATAAACTTCCTCAGATGATTTTGATAACTTTCTTGGGTGGAGCTTACCAGGCTCCAGAGGTATTCATCGAGCAAAAAAAAAAATCAGAAAATCTTCAATAACTTCTTCAGCAGATCTCAATTTACATATTCCACTTTCGATAAACTTCCTATGGGTCTTTTGATAACACTTTCTCGGATAGAGCTTACCAGGCTCCAGAAGTATTCATCGAGCGACAAAATCAGAAAAGCTCCAAAAACTTATTCAGTAGATCTCAATTTACATGTTCTACCAACAATAAACTTCCTCAGATGATTTTGATAACACTTTCTTGGGTGGAGCTTACCAGGCTTCAGAATTATCCATCGAGCGACAAAATCAGAAAATCTCCAATAATTGCTTCAGCAGATCTCAATTTACTTGTTCTACCAAAAATAAACTTCCTCAGATGATTTTGATAACTATCTTGGGTGGAGCTTACCAGGCTCCAGAGGTATTCATCGAGCGACAAAATCAATAAATCTTCAATAACTTCTTCAGCAGATCTCAATTTACATATTCTACTTTCGATAAACTTCCTATGCTTCTTTTGATAACTTTCTAGGGTGGAGCTTACCAGGCTCCGGAACTATTCATCAAGCGTCAAAATTAGAAAATCTCCAATAACGTCTTCAGCAGATCTCAATTTACTTGTTCTACCCAAAAATAAACTACCTCAGATGATTTTGATAACTTTCTTGGGTGGAGCTTACCAGGCTCCAGAAGTATTCATCGAGCACCAATATCAGAAAATCTTCAATAACTTCTTCAGCAGATCTCAATTTACATATTCTACTTTCGATAAACTTCCTATGGGTTTTTTGATAACACTTTCTCGGATGGAGCTTATCAAACTCCAAAAGTATTCATCGAGCGACAAAATCAGAAAAGCTCAAAAAACTTATTCAGTAGATCTCAATTTACATGTTCTACCAACAATAAACTTCCTCAGATGATTTTGATAACACTTTCTTGGGTGGAGCTTACCAGGCTTTAGAATTATCCTTCGAGCGACAAAATCAGAAAATCTCCATTAATTGCTTCAGCAGATCTCAGTTTACTTGTTCTACCAAAAATAAACTTCCTCAGATGATTTTGATAACTATCTTGGGTGGAGATTACCAGGCTCCAGAGGTATTCATCGAGCGACAAAATCAATAAATCTTCAATAACTTCTTCAGCAGATCTCAATTTACATATTCTACTTTCGATAAACTTCCTATGCTTCTTTTGATAACTTTCTAGGGTGGAGCTTACCAGGCTCCGGAACTATTCATCAAGCGTCAAAATTAGAAAATCTTCAATAACTTCTTCAGCAGATCTCAATTTACATATTCTACTCTCGATAAACTTCCTATGGGTTTTTTTTTGATAACACTTTCTCGGATGGAGCTTATCAAACTCCAAAAGTATTCGTCGAGCGACAAAATCAGAAAAGCTCCAAGAACTTATTCAGTAGATCTCAATTTACTTGTTCTACCAACAATAAACTTCCTCAGATGATTTTGATAACACTTTCTTGGGTGGAGCTGCCAGGCTCCAGAGGTATTCATCGAGCGACAAAATCAGAAAATCTTCAATAACTTCTTCAGCAGATCTCAATTTACATATTCCACTTCCGATAAACTTCCTATGGGTTTTTTGATAACACTTTCTCGGATAGAGCTTACCAGGCTCCAGAAGTATTCATCGAGCGACAAAATCAAAAAAGCTCCAAAAACTTATTCAGTATATCTCAATTTACATGTTCTACCAACAATAAACTTCCTCAGATGATTTTGATAACACTTTCTTGGGTGGAGCTTACCAGGCTTCAGAATTATCCATCGAGCGACAAAATCAGAAAATCTCCAATAATTGCTTCAGCAGATCTCAATTTACTTGTTCTACCAAAAATAAACTTCCTCAGATGATTTTGATAACTATCCTGGGTGGAGCTTACCAGGCTCCAGAAGTATTCATCGAGCGACAAAATCAATAAATCTTCAATAACTTCTTCAGCAGATCTCAATTTACATATTCTACTTTCGATAAACTTCCTATGCTTCTTTTTGATAACTTTCTAGGGTGGAGCTTACCAGGCTCCGGAACTATTCATCAAGCGTCAAAATTAGAAAATCTCCAATAACTTCTTCAGCAGATCTCAATTTACTTGTTCTACCTAAAATAAACTACCTCAGATGATTTTGATAACTTTCTTGGGTGGAGCTTACCAGGCTCCAGAAGTATTCATCGAGCACCAATATCAGAAAATCTTCAATAACTTCTTCAGCAGATCTCGATTTACATATTCTTCTGTCAATAAACTTCCTTGGCTTATTTTGATAAAATCCTTCAATTCCAATTCTTCAGCAAATCTCAATTTATATGTTGTACAAACAATAAACTTCCTCAGATGATTTTGATAAAATACTTTAAGTGTCGAAATCAGAAAACTTCCAATAAATTCTTCAGCAATCTCAATTTGCATGTTCGACAAACAATAAATTTTCATATTCTACTGTCAATAAACTTCCTATGCTTCTCGTATGTAGCTTACCAGGCTCCAGAAGTATTCATCGAGAGACAATATCAGAAAACCTCAAATAACTTATTGAGCAGATCTCAATTAACATGTTCTACAAACAATAAACTTCTACAGCTGATTTTGATAACACTTTCTTGGATAGAGCTTACCAGGCTCCAGAAGTATCCATCGAGCGTCAAAATCAGAGAATCTCGAATAATTGCTTCAGCAAATTTCAATTTACATATTCCACTATCAATAAACTTCCTATGCTTCTTTTTGATAACTTTCTAGGGTGGAGCTTACCAGGCTCCGGAACTATTCATCAAGCGTCAAAATCAGAAAATCTCCAATAACTTCTTTAGCAGATCTCAATTTACTTGTTCTACCAACAATAAACTTCCTCAGATGATTTTGATAACACTTTCTTGGGTGGAGCTTACCAGGCTCCAGAATTATCCATCGAGCGACAAAATCAGAAAATCTCCAAAAATTTCTTCAGCAAATTTCAATTTACATATGCTACTATCAATAAATTATCTATGCTTTTTTATATTTCATTTCATTGATCACTTTTTTTTCATCACAATTTCGCTCACTTCATCACACAACTTGACTGCATTCCACTACAATAATCTCCAAACTGAAGTCCTTCAAGCGTCAGTGCTGCTAGTTCCTTCAATCGTACATGTTCGTTTTCTCGTCGTCCGTGCGAACGAACGTCATCATCATCATCATCATCAGCTTCGGTGTCGTCTCGAGACGATCGGATGAATCGTCATCATACAATAGATACTTACTAAACCAATATTTTATTTATACTTCATATCATTACTACATCAACAACAACCCCTCACATCAACAAGCTGCTAAAATAATACCGCTGCACAGTTACCAATCCTAATCCGCCATTAATAATTTTTCGTTCCTCACAGGTTCAACTTTTCAAAGCACACACTTATCGTGCACCACTTGCAGAACTGTACCGAGCTTACGGACGCCAATTTTATTTTCATTCGGATACACATTTTAAAAACATACTTACAGGCAATAACTAGGGGTCAATTAAACACTTACCGACTGCGCCATTGTAGGAGTTTTCTTAAAATAGGCCGAAATCAATAGAACACCTTTTGCAACACATTTTTTTTTATATTTCATTTCATTGATCACTTTTTTTTTCATCACAATTTCGCTCACTTCATCACACAACTTGACTGCATTCCACTACAATAATCTCCAAACTGAAGTCCTTCAAGCGTCAGTGCTGCTAGTTCCTTCAATCGTACATGTTCGTTTTCTCGTCGTCCGTGCGAACGAACGTCATCATCATCATCATCATCAGCTTCGGTGTCGTCTCGAGACGATCGGATGAATCGTCATCATACAATCGCGCGCACGACTTCGAATGCGTGTTAGCTTGATGATCCTAAATAATACACTGATAGAAAAAGAGCAATTATTTTGAATTGACAAGTTGTCCAAATAGATACTTACTAAACCAATATTTTATTTATACTTCATATCATTACTACAGTAAGGATGGTATCGGAGCTGAACTCATAAAGATGGGTTCGGAAAGGCTGGCCATTTGTCTGCACCGGCTGATAGGCACAATCTGGGAAACAGAACAGCTACCGGAGGAGTGGAAGGAAGGGGTAATCTGCCCCATCTACAAGAAAGGCGACAAGTTGGATTGTGAGAACTTTCGAGCGATCACCATTCTAAATGCGGCCTACAAAGTATTATCCCAGATCATCTTCCGTCGTCTGTCACCCGTAGTAAACGAGTTCGTGGGAAGTTATCAAGCCGGCTTCGTTGACGGCCGATCGACAACGGACCAGATCTTTACTGTACGGCAAATCCTCCAAAAATGTCGTGAATACCAGGTCCCAACGCATCACCTTTTAATCGATTTCAAGGCGGCATACGACAGTATCGACCGCGTAGAGCTATGGAAAATCATGGACGAGAACAGCTTTCCCGGGAAGCTCACGAGACTGATAAGAGCGACGATGGAAGGTGTGCAAAATTGTGTGAAGGTTTCAGGCGAACACTCCAGTTCGTTTGGATCCCACCGGGGACTACGACAAGGTGATGGACTTTCGTGCCTGTTGTTCAATATTGCGCTAGAAGGTGTTATGCGGAGAGCCGGACTTAACAGCCGGGGTACGATTTTTACGAGATCCAGTCAATTTGTTTGATCGCGGATGATATGGACATCGTCGGCCGAACATTTGAAAAGGTGGCAGACCTGTACACCCGCCTGAAACGCGAGGCAGCAAAAGTTGGACTGGTGGTGAATGCGGCCAAGACAAAGTACATGCTAGCTGGTGGGGCCGAGCGCGACAGGGCTCGCCTAGGTAGCAGTGTTACGATAGACGGGGATACGTTCGAGGTGGTCGACGAGTTCGTTTACCTTGGATCCTTGCTGACGGCTGACAATAACGTTAGCCGTGAAATACGGAGGCGCATCATCAGTGGAAGTCGGGCCTACTATGGCCTCCAGAAGAAGCTGCGGTCAAAAAAGATTCACGCCCGCACCAAATGTACCATGTATAAAACGCTCATAAGGCCGGTAGTCCTCTACGGGCATGAAACGTGGACGATGCTCGAGGAGGACCTGCAAGCACTTGGAGTCTTCGAACGTCGGGTGCTTAGGACGATCTTCGGCGGTGTGCAGGAGAACGGTGTGTGGCGGCGAAGGATGAACCACGAGCTCGCCCAACTCTACGGCGAACCCAGTATCCAGAAGGTGGCCAAAGCTGGAAGGATACGATGGGCAGGGCATGTTGCAAGAATGCCGGACAGCAACCCTGCAAAGATGGTGTTCGCTTCGGATCCGGTTGGTACCAGAAGGCGTGGAGCCCAGCGAGCTAGGTGGGCGGATCAAGTGCGTATCGATTTGGCGAGCGTGGGGCGGAACCGAGGATGGAGAGATGCGGCCACGAGCCGAGTATTGTGGCGTGAAATTGTTGATTCAGTGTTATCTGTGTAGATATTAACTAAATAAATTGAAATTGTTGATTCAGTGTTATCTGTGTAGATATTAACTAAATAAATGAAATGAACCATGTAAAATGACATTTTACCTCAACTACGTTTTGCGATAAAAAATATTTTCTTGATCTATTCTGCTAGCAATCGAAACAATCTTTTGGAATGCATCATGATCATCATTTCATCGCTGTCCATAACGATTCTGGCATCACAATGCGGAATCAAATTATTCCTGTTTGTATCTTTCAAACAATCCGCCAACCTTTCCAGAGCACAGTCCGTGCACGGACTACTTTTCAAAGGCATCTCCAGCATTACTATCTGGAACCAAAAATCTGCTAACTGACAGATGGTAAACCAGCGCTCATCTAGAGCGCCCTGGGCTGACCAATCTAGAACCACGACTTTTTCTTACCAAACAGGCAAACCGGAGCTCTTCCAGCGCACCTCCCAAATCATAATCCGGGAACAGTTTTTACAAACTACAAGAGCAATCCAGCGCTCTTCCATAGCGCATTCGGAACTAGTTTCACTAATCCCAAGAGCAATCCGACGACCTTCGAGAGCGCCTCTGACCTTTCAGTCCAGAACCACGATATTGTTAACCAAACAAAGCAGAGCGCCTCCGGCTTTACAGTCCGTAACCAAGATTTTGCTAACCAAATAAGCAATCTGGTGCTCTTCCAGAGCGCCTCCGGAACCAGTTTTGCCAACCTCAAAAGCAATCCGGCACTCTTCGAGAGCGCCTCCGGCATTACAATCCGGATTATGATTTTGCTAATCAAATAAGCAATCCGACGCTCTTCCAGGGCGCCTCCGGAATCATAATCCGGAACCAGTTTTGCTAACCACAAAAGCAATCCGGTGCCCTTCTAGGGCACCTCCGGCTTTATTATCCGGAACCAAAACGTCATCGCATTCGAAAAACCAAACATTTCGACGTGACTAGCCGAAATCGAAACCAAACTCTCCACTTTCTGCAATAAGTACTGAAAACAGTCCCTTACTTTACTTACTATTCAGTGTTTTACAAATTGCCGATATTTTTATTTCAATTAAGAAATAATCTGGCAGGATCGCCAATGTGCAATTCACAAGTCCACCACTCTGACGCGCTACACGAGCGCTCCTGATAAGCGTGCATCTGCGTCGGTCGTCCGATTAGGAAAGAGGTAGAGTCATGGCCAACTGCTCGTTGGCTGACAATTGCCGTAACGAGGCCGCTGAAGGCGAATCCATTCGTATGTCAACATACACACTAAATGCATGATGCGCATTATAGATTACACACCACACAAGTTGGATCCGGTGAGTTCATTTCAATTGGGTCTCACATGATTCGTGAGTGCTCGAAGACTACTGATGATCCTGGACATGATGAGCCAGGACATACGGGGAAAATACCTATGTCCCATCCCAGGAAAAGGATTGGAAACAACAATGGAGTGCGCAATAACTTTCTTAGCAACGCCACTTCCAACGATTTTGCCTATCTCCCATTATGGAACGGTTGGAACGGTTGTCCCCGTTTCTTCTTCGCAACACTTCAAAAAATTCCGTCTATCATGTTATTCATTCGTGAATAATCTGATCGCCTTAATTTTTCTAATTTTCTTCAAACCACAGTCTGCACAGTGGGCCTGGCCATTTTAGTATTTGTATCAAATCACTGATATGCTGCAAATATTAATGCTGACAAGAAAATACTGGAAGCAATTTCAGTATTTCCAGGATGCTTTTCAATATTGGCTGTGCAAGCACTTAGATTAGATTAGATTAGATTAAATAATGAATTGTATGTTCCATCTGAATTGTAGCATAAAGAAATTGCTTTCGAGTTTTTAATCAGTGATATTTTTGGCTTAAAGGGGTAAGGAGTTGTAATATCGCTTTCGTTTAGTCGAGACTTTTGACCACAGAGTGGAATCCCCAAAATAATGTATTATGGAACTGAATGGAATGAGAGTAGCTTACCAGAGATGAGTGAGTTCTAGTTTGTGTATAAAATGAGCATGAGAAATACATGAGATTCAGAAGTTTTGTAACTATCAACTCGACAAGTGTTCACCTACATTATTCTCCCGAAAATACCAGATAATACAACAACGTTGCTAGACATCCCTTTGGTTGAGTGTTGAAAAGCATCTACGCTTGTTGCTTGGCTTGGCCCGCGTATTCGACCTGTGCTGTTTGGGCCGGCCGCGTGAAAGATAACTGTTGGGCGAGATTCGTTCGTAGTTGACAGTCGTATACCAACCCTGCCAGAAAGTGACCAAAGCTGGAAGGATACACTCAGAATGACTAAATTCTAGTAATTTATGGCTATTTTCTATCTGCCTCTCTTTCATCCTGCATGGCATTATATTCCTATTTGTCAATTCATCTGGGTTGAAGCATCGCTAAGCTTCAACCCAGGCGAAATGACATTTAGTGCAGAAATTCACAACAGAATGAAAGAGAGGCAGATAGAAAATAGTCATTAATGCATAAACTTTAGTAACTCTGTGACTATTTTTATTTCTGAGTGTACGATGCCGGGCAGGAATACTACAAAAATGGTTCGGATCCGATTGGTACAATAAGGCGTGGAGCGCAGCGAGCTAGGTGGGCGGATCAAGGGGTCATCCTTTAATAGCGTAAGGGTTTATGGGGGGAGGAGGGGTTGGAGATTTCTGACGTGCCACACAAATTATTTATAATTTTCATACAAAAAATATTACTACGTGGGGGAGGGGGTGGTTTAAAGATAACTAATGGACAGCCCCCAAGTGCATAACCACGAAAAATGACATTTGGCAATGACGTCATTCCTATTGCAATCTCGAACGAGTGCAAAAGAAAGCAAGGCCTGCTCTCTTTTACTATCCTCAAGGCCTCATGCTTGACGATAGGAATGACGACAAATGTTTTGATGGAAAATCGTTGTTTACACGTGGGAATAGCCTACCTTGTTGTGTCTACCGTGGTGCATAACGATTTGGCGATCGTGTGGCAGAACAAAGAATGGAGGGATGCAGCCACGAACCGAGTATTGTGGCGTGAAACTGTAAAAAGCTCAGAATAATAACTAAGGCGTTGTGATATTTTTCAAGTAATTCAAAACGAAGTAATTTAAATATCCAAAAAAAGTTGGTAATCCAATTCGTTCTGTTTTATTCAGGTTCAAATTTTGCTTCAAAAGACTCAAAAGTACAGTGCGCGCACTTACAAACTAATACAAATAGGAACGTCGCGAGTTCATAAAAAAATAAAATCGATTGTTTTTTTTCGAAAGGTAATATACTACACCTAACTTATTTACAGTAACTTAGAACAAAACGTACTTTTTTCTCAACAATGTGAGCTATTTACAATTCCTTGTCCGTAAAAATGACACAGTGTACAACTCGGGAATGGTTGTCATTAAAAAAATCTTTTATAACTTGAAAGTAGTTTCTTAAATTCTAGAACTTACTATTTATTTGTTGTACAATCGCTCATAATTTGTCTATTTACAAAACACCTCTCGCATCTTCCTGCTCGCCCAGAGACGCTGGACGTCATATGCTGAGCGAGGGCCTCTTCTTCCGCTCGCCTTTGCTGTTTTTGCCGAAAATGTTTCCGAGCGCCTTCGAGACGCTGTTGACGCCGAGCTTCCGGCGGAGGGGCAGTGCCCGGAATAGCTGCGTCGAGCGAGCCTCCCGGATAAGCGATTGGAAGGCGAGCGAGACGCCGGCAAAGTTTTCCGCGGCCGATACTTCGTAGAACTGGCACGAGTAGCGGAAGGACAGCTCCTGGCCGTCGTTGACGGAGATTTCTCTGGGGAAAAAAAAAAGAAAAAAGATTTTTTTTCAGTTCATGAAAAGTAGACCTCATGCATGTGCAATTATTTAGAATTGATCATCAAATCTTCAAGCCTACAAATATGAAGAATAAAATTACTCTAAGCTGCAAGTTTGATCGATCGGTGGCGTATTATCGATCAAAATTTCAGCTCAGAGCGCTGTTTGGCTTTTTAAATTTGTGCTATTGAAGATTTGAGATTTGGAAAAGTTTCTATTTACTTTAGATTCTGTCAGGAATTCTTCTAAGAATTTGCATCGTTTTTTAGAAGTCCTGTAAAAATGTAGATGTTAATTCATCCATTTTGTTTGTCATGCATTTCTATTGCAAATTAGTTCGATATTTCATTCAGATGTTCCTGCTGGAAATCAAATTAGCATAATTTAAACTCAAACTCTAAGAATATGCAAATTTTATCGAAAGTTTCTACACTTCATAAAATCTGCATCGTATTTAAAATATTTTACGATATAATAGTTAAGAATGATTGATGAAAAATTTTGTACCGTCAAATGGGGTTGCAACACTTTTTAACTTCAAAGCTATACAGATGAAAAATTAAAGGATTCAGATGAGCTAAAAACTTTATGGTATCCTAATCGCTACGCAAAAGAATACCACGCGATGTTTATTTAATTATAATTTGGTTTCCAGGGATCAAGAAAGACTAAAAAAATACATCTTTCACACTACCCCTGATGTGGGGTAACTTGCAACATACAGTGCTACATACCTAAATTCAATGTCAAAAACTTAATTACTTGTTAGCACTGAAACAAATTGAAGAATTTTTTATGAGATCTCAATGAACTGATTGGTGAAATAGTTTTTCAAACAATGCTTTAAATTAATTTTCGTCCTTACTTTTTTTTTTTATTTCAAGATTTCAGTAAAAATAAGAAAGCGATCATTTTAGCATGGGAGTCAGGTACAGTTAAAGCTACATGAGTCGATATTCAAGGTACCACAAAGTCCTGGGAATATCGAGTTGGGATCAGTCACTAGCAATACTAAGACGAGTTTTCCGTTGAATCATTGACGCAATATATGATTGCCCTACAGTATGCGAACCATAGCGTTGATGGTTGAGCATAAATTGAATCACGATTCGTGATTTAAAATTGTGATTAATTTGCTATAACTAAGTCCAAAAGATTTTAATATGGGGTACATTAGTAATGTGGTGTATGTCGCAAGTAGAATGGTGAGCACGTAAGCCTTTCGTGTGAACGCAATTGTTTCAGCTGTTATATCGCTTTAAAATGTCGTGATATGTGCTGTAAATTTCCGAAAAAAAAACATCGTAAAGTTCAACGCATCGAAGCCATATTCACTGAAACTCATATAGCAAAAACGAAATTCGAGTGTGATCTGTATTGGTGCTAAATCCCATCTCGAATACCGAACTGTCGTCGTTGCAAGACTCGCTAGTATCCAAAGAAGCTCGCAGTAATTCAACATGTGGTAAAATCTGATATGTCTCCAACATGCATATGAGCGCTCTCGTAAAGCTCATAATGTCTAAGTTCGCCACGTTTCAGAAATCCACAAGTGATTAACTCAAGAGAATGAAGGATTCTTTAACACTTCAGTCGTCTCGCTGTTGTATTTTGTACAACACTGGTGAAAAAACTCGCTTTTCGTTCACAACAGCTGCGTGGTGGTTCTGACGGTGGTCACGCGACGACTGGAAGGTTAATTAAGTTTGCTTCAAATAAAAAAAAGTTGAGAAGAGAAACTGGACAGAACGAGCGATTCTCGCTGTGCTCAAATGGAGAAGCTAGGCGAAAGCGACAGTGATGTCCCATTGACTATTTAGCTATTATATTAAAATATCATTTAATTAAAACAATCGCTATTTACGTGTCATTTTGCAATACATAGATGCCGCATGCTTTGTACACGTTGATTGAACCGATTTGATAACACTTATGCAGTCTTATTTAAGCCTAATATTTTTATTCCCTGTTATTTTTTAAATGTATTGAAAATCATATCTGGCATAATTTGTTAATATACTTTCACCTTACAACAATCATCAATTATAATTTAAAGAGTATATTAATCATAATTACTTTTAAACGCAAGTGCACATTTATCAGATCAATTGAGTGTATTTCGACAGATTTCTCTGGATGATCTCAGAAAAGTAGTATATAGCATAGGTAACTCATCTGGTGTTGAAAACGTGAATCTTCAAGTACTGAAGGACTCGTTTGAGGTAACTGGCGAATATTTACTAAATATTGTTAATGAAAGTCTCGAAATTGGCAAATGCCCACAAAATTGGAAACAATCAGTTGTTGTACCAATTCCGAAAATACCTGGAACAACTAAAGCGGAAAAATATAGACCAATTAATATGCTACCCATCTATGAAAAAGTGTTGGAAGTCATCGTAAAAAATCAGTTGTTGGATTATTTGAAAAGTCAAAAGATATTAATTGAAGAACAATCTGGGTTTAGACAAAACCACTCTTGCGAATCAGCTCTTAATTTACTTTTGTACAAATGGAAAAGGATGATCGAAGAAAAAAAAGTCAATAATTGTGTTGTTTCTGGATCTTAAACGAGCATTCGAAACAATTTCACGCCCTATCATGTTAAACTATTATTAACAAAATCACACGGAGTGCTTGTTTTGGCCACCCTTCTGCCGCCATGAAATTTGACAGATTCTATTTTCGCCAGCCGTGCGCGGATGCTTGTTTACTTTTCAATTTTGATCTAAAAGTACTCTAGAGTGATTAAATTACAAGCAGTGCACGAACTTATTATTGTAAACCGTTTAACTGGCCACATATCAAATGATCAAAGTGGAAAACAGAATGTCACCAGAGAAAAAGCCAAGTGTTTTGCGAAAGAATCTGTCGTGTATGTATGTATGTATGTAAGGGTTACCACTCATTGTTGCAGGGCACAGCCGTTAGACAGTAGACTGTCCTCTTTGTATGATGTTATCCAGTTGATTGTTCCAAACCTTTGTTAAAATTCAAGGTTTACTCAAGGCAATCCCAAAATTACAACCCAGATTCTAGCCACTGATCGACTGGTCATGTCATCATACAAAAGGATGTCTCAATGAATGGGGTTGAAGGACCATCCTCTATCAACAATATGTTACTGACAAGGAGTTGGCAATTCCACTCTCCCCATCCATATTGCTTCAATTGGGTATCCTGTATGGATAATGGTATATTATGATAGATACGATTTGTACAATTGATTATCAATTGTAAATAATTGACTTACCATCAGATTTAACCTCACCTGTTTGTTATTCCATTGTGTATCTTACCTTTCATATATTTGGAATCTTGATATGTAGGGTAATAAGGGACAAAATGAGTCAGAGGGCAGGATAGGTCATTGTCGTTTTGACGCGCATTAAATATTGTTTTTCCGACATTAATATTTTTAGAGCATGTAAAGAGGCATTGATTTGAATCTACATATGGGCTACGTATTAGGATAATTATTTTAAACAATTCTTACTTGTTCCTTCAGCGATGCAATCGAAACATAATTGGAAAAGGAGGAAGTAAGTTCGCTCTGTTTTCTGAAGTCATTTGTGAAATCTTTTTCTTCTGCTGAAGGACTATTCTGTAATATATATCGTTGAAACACCATATGGCTTTGAAATTATTATGTAAGGTTGTTTTTATATTAATAGCATACATTCTGAAAACTGATGGAAAAGCGGATATCCAACTCAATGACTTTTCATTTGCCTTCTATCACATCATATTAGTGTATGAAATAGTCTTACGACCGATTTCTTCACCCCCGCTTAGGCCCTAAACTTAGTTTAGTCATATGGGCAAACGTGATTTACGGCCCAAGCGAAGATGAAGAAATCGGCCCTTGGAAGGAAACAAGTTAAGTCGATTTGTATATGGAATGTTATAAAGATCCTTTCCTTCGGTGACCCATCTTGCCCATCCTTACCCTACTCAAATACATTTTTTAACAATACACCGGTGATCTCCTCTCCTAAATACTGTTACTAATACCAATTCAGACCGCCTCACTTCGTTGCGATCTTCCTCCGTGCTCTCCATAGTAAAGGTTTGAGATCGACCATTGTTCTGCTGTTTTTTCCCCTCTGGCCAGGTACAACACTTCCTCCCCACACAGATGCACTTTCTCAATATACACTTTTCTCCCTCATAGCACAACAGAACCTGTGTTGGACAGCAGAGCCCGTTTTTGTGTGAATCAAACTCTAATACCTATGTGTTATTATTTTTAGAACTCCATGGCTTCCGTCTTCACCAAAAACTCGCTTTCCACTTCTACAAAGTCACTATTCGACATGTTTATTAGATTTGAATTTTTCAATAAATCTCTAAACACATTTTAGCATCACACAATTGTCTTCACATAATTTGCCGGGTGGCATAGCACCATCAGCCGAATCAACTTTTCACCACCCGAACTTGAAATAGCGCGGAAGCGAAACAAAACGTGACAGGAAATTTCAAACGCAGCCACCCGCGCGCACAGCCTGCTGCGATTGACCACCATGTTGCTTTGCGAAAGAATCTGTCGTATGATGAAACTGCGTTTCAGTGCTGTCTCCGGGAAATTTCTAATGGATCTTTGTCAACGTATGCCGCCTGCAAGAAATATGGAATTCCTAGATCCACGTTTCGATACCGTTCAAGTGAGAAGTGATGTAAAACCACTAAAAGAGGGCCGCGGACAGTGCTTACCGAGCAGGAGGAAACAGCGGTTGTTTCATGGTTGATCGAGATGCAACACAGAGGTTTTCCTGTGCAACGACGCACATTGCTTTTCAAAATCAAGGAAATCCCGACAGCACCCCGCAAGACCCCTTTCAAAAACGACTGCCCTGGTAAGTGTTATTTATGTATAATTGCTTGAATTTGTAATTTTACACCTTATTATTCATATTCGATTTTAGGGAAGAAATGGTTTGAATCATTCATGAACCGCCACCCCAGATTGGCAATACGTACACCGGAATCTGTCACAGCAGCAAGTGCACGAGTTTCTAAAGCTGATATCCGAGCATGGTTTCTGGAAATTTCCAACTGGTTTGAAACTCAAGGAACAACGGACATTCTGTCTGATCCCAGCCGTGTGTTCAATGGTGATGAGACGTCGTTCTATCTTGATCCAAAAACTCGAGCAGTACTTGCTGAAAAAGGTTCTCAAAACGTCTATGAAGTGGAACGAGCCGATGGTAAGTAAAACATCACGGTAATGTTCTCGTTCAATGCCGCTGGACTAATCGTTGATCCCTTGGTGATCCTGCCGGGTCAACGAATCAGAAAAGAAATAGCTCAAGCTTTCCCAGCTACCTGGGGACTGGGATAGAGTGAACGTGGATGGATGACTACTCATAATTTTACTGAGTATATCATCAAAATATTCCATCCGTTTCTAATTAAGAATGGCATTCAGCTCCCGGTGGTTTTCTTTGTCGACGGACACTCCTCACATGTGGCCATTGAGGTAGCAGATCAGTGTCAAGACCTCGGGATCATTTTGGTTGCTCTTTACCCGAACACAACACGTATGACACAGCCGGCAGACGTATCGATTTTTAAGCCACTTAAGGATCAGTGGAGAAAACAGTTGGAAGAATGGAGCTTGGAACACCCGGGAGAAATCTTCACTATCAAACAATTTGGCCCCACACTGCAGAAAACGGTGAATAAAGGCATAAAGAAGGACAGTATAATCAACGGATTTCGAGTGTGTGGTTTACATCCTTTCAATGCTGATAATGTCGACTACACAAAGTGCATTGCGGTGGCTGATCGAAAGATCTCCTCAGAATCATTGACCCATGCCAACGAATTTGAACCCACAGGTACGTTACCGTTTAAAAAATAACAATAATTGGCTAGCATTAATGAGTTGTTTATTTAACAGATGTATACGCTGGAGTTTGCAAAGAACCTCCTCATGAAAGTGTGTCACCGTCTAATTCATTTGCTGAAGTGCTTGAGAGGTTGCTACACATGGTAGAAACGCCTGACCAATTACCTCGTCCATTGAACGCAACAAAGCTGAAATTTACACTGTCTCCTTTCGTGTCAATCCACACCGATAAAATTGAGCAAGCCCTTGAATTTCTTGGACCGTCGACCATCTCCAAATGTTTGGACGAAACATTAACTGAGCTTACGAAAGAGGAGAAATTCGTTCGTTATTTTTTCAAAGAGTTCTTGCAACCTTTTGTCACAATTCAACCAATACCGATGAATAAAGAAAACGATCAACAATTTCCAGGTTCGTCCAGTCCAAATAACATGACAGATGAAAGAAGCTTTCAAGAAGAAGCAGTGATTCAGCCAGCTGGTTTGGCTCCGTATGAAGCAAATATCGTTGCCGAATCAATTGTTGCTCCGGTGGAAATGTTCCAATGGATGCCGGCTTTCATCACTACTGCACTGACGAACTAGAAGCGGACAACTTAGGAGAATCGAGTAAACCGAAAGCAAGCCAGGATTTGGAGATCAGCTGTGAAACTTCAAACCAAACTTTAGGGGTTTTTTTTTCAAAACATATGATCAGTGAATCAATTGTCACCCAACACGCAGCAACAAAGACATTGTCATCTCCTATTCTTGTTGCAACAATTTCATTCCGCAACATCAGTTTATCATCACTTGAACAGAATATAGCAATGATCGATCACCACGTGCGCATCGATTTTGTGGGCTTCGCATTGCAATTCTCGAGAACTTTCTCCGTGTTGATAAACATTGAAACATTATCGAACAGCATCCATAAAACAAATTTGGTTTTGTGTTTGAAATAACTGATTAATCGCGAGTTGAAAAGGTTGCAACAATGTTGCGCTCTGTGATTGTCATGACAATTTTGCTTTTGATTGTATCTTTATCCGCAACAGTTGGGACAAACGTTTGTGAGCGAGCTTGCTTTGTTGTTTGTTTTTCGTCTGTTTTGATGACAATTTGATTCACTGCATATGATTAATAACAATATTGACTATTTTTTTTCTTGTAGGTGACAATCATGATGTCAGTCGGCCGGAGCATGTATTACAGGATATAACGAACAAGTCTTCCAAATTCTCCATGATACCAAGTTTGGATGACATATTGAAGCTTCCACCAACACCACACCGAAGCAGCAAACATCGAAATTATACGAAGAAGTTTTATCCGATTCTGACTGCAGGAGAAAGATTGGCAGAAATGAAAAGAATAGAGAACGAAAAGCAAAAGATGGAACAGCAAAAAAAGCAAAGAGCCAGCGACCGTCAAGCAGTAAAAGCGAAAAAAGCAGAACTCAAACAAAAACGAGAAGAAGAACGCAAAAAGAAGAAAGAACAAGCAGAATTGTTAAAACTTGAAAAAACGGCCAGTAAACTCAAGCGCAAATGTGAAGATCAAGCGAAAGTTGCAAAGAAACCGAAAAGAAAGGAGAAGAAATTGAAAAATAAGGATCAGGCAAGGTATTGAACTAATTATAAAGTGATGAATGATTTTTCAAGAAAATTATCATTTACATATGAGTAAACTCGTTATAAACACAAGATTGTAATGAGGTTTGAAAGGAAGGTGGGATTATTACTGTTGCTGTTTCAAATAAAAATGATTAAAGTAAAGCACGACTTTTACTTCATACTATGGCTCATTGGTGGGATTCAATAATAACTCATCATCAAGCAGAGGGCCTTCCTTAGCCGAGTGGTTTGAATCCGCGGCTATTAAGCAAAGCTATGCTGAAGATGTCTGGGTTCGATGTCCATTAACCATGTGGTCATTTTTTTTAAGATTTTAGAACCCTTACACCCTTCCCCATCGTGGTCATTTGTCCACATTTTGTGGTCATTTGTCCACATAATTTATACGTTATTATGCTTGATTTTGATTGTGTTATTTTGATGTGCATGAACATTCACTGTATCAAGCATTATGACGTTATTATTAAATTTGTTTTGAAAAATACTCAAATTACACTTAATTTTGATGTGCACTTAAAATTATATTGAAAAATTGAGGACTGAAATTTGGCAAAACCTGATTAATCCTTCTGTGAAACAAATGCATAATCATGAGTCTAAACATATTTATCAAAAATCAAATTATCGTCAAATCTGGAGGGTTAGGCTCTCTGAGATAGCTAGGTACTCAAACAATAAATAATTTGTTGAATTTGATTATTTAAATCATGGCACAACTTATTTCGAGTATTTTAAATTTAAAAAAAGCTGGTGTGAAAGTTTTCACTGGCCTGGCTAAATAAGGAATACTGCTTGGCTATATTAGGAAATGTATGGCCAAATTGGGAATAAGTGCAATACCGTAAAACGGGGTAACTTTGATAATGCGGGTAACTTTGATAATGCGAGACTCTCAACATACTAAACGAAATAACAAAGTTCCTGTTGATCTGTTAAGCAAAACGAATGCAAAAGTAAAGAGTATTAGTATGACACTTCATGTTAAAGCTATTTCCTTTGGAATCAAGTACATTTGAGGATTTATATACGAATATGGAAAATTTATAAGATTTTAGCAATTTTGAAATGCTCTCAAACAATCTGTTCTACGATCACTATTTGATGAAGTCATAATGAATTCGTCACTTATACTTGATAGCCTAGTTATAGTAGAACTCGAATTCGGTCTCAAAACTCTTAGCGAATACTATTTTTACAAACTGGGACCATTTTTGTAATCTAAGTCAGAAAGATATGCAACGCCCTACAAATGTTCTGTAATTCATTCAATTTTGTTCGAGTGATGCTCCATTATCAAAGTTACCGTAAAACGGGGTAACTTTGATAGTTTTTTCGAAGAAAACTTGAATATTTATGCATGCTGATTCAAAGAATAATACTTTATATTTTTAAAACAAGTACTGGCATCCTAGCTATCGATTGCAGTCGATAGATTTCCAAAAGATTTATTATGAATGGATTTATAATTTTTCATATACCGTAATCCGGGGTATCATTGATCAGCGGGGTAACATTGATCGGAATGATCCATCTCATCAAAAGTACGTATTATCATTTATTGTTGAAACATTTCCAAATCATGAATGGTGCTTCTCTTTCTCATATCCATGAGCTAATAAAAGTTAATGTTTTTGTGAAAATTGAGTTAACCTTATGCGTAAATTTGTCAACTTTTTGAAATAATGATTTTAATTGTTAAAGATGACACTACAGAAGATTCATGTCTCACACAAGTTCTGCAAACGATATAAGCAAGGAAAATGTGATTCTTACTAAAAATGGCATCGCCGAAAACGATTCCGTTGTCAAAACTTTTATAAGTATGCTCAATTAGGCAACATTACCGAATTACTGTAAATAATGTAAAATTTCTTTAGGAAATTGCCTACCTTCAGGCGTATTTCGTGGTTCGAGGTGTTTTTAATTTTAAAATAACTCAAAAAGAAAATGACTTGTAAGCGTTTGGTCTTCATATACGGCTTCAGGGGCCATGATTTAAGTAAGTAACGACATTTTCAGTATTACCGAACGTTATTTACATAGGTGATCAATGTTACCCCATATCAGCTAAACCAAAAAATCGCTTAAAACATTTATTTTAACATGCTTAAATCTTCCAATAAACAAAATACAGTATACAGTCTCGAGCTATGGGTGGCAGTACTTGTTTTAAAAATATAAGACATGCCACATTTGCATTTTCAAACGAAATATTGTAGAAACATTCAGAAAAATGATCAATGTTACCCCGGATTACGGTAATCGAAAGTTGGTTTTCTGTTTTGGGGTAACTTTGATAATGGAGTATGAATCGAACAAAATTGAATGAATAACGGACATTTGTAGGGCATTGCATACCTCTAGGCGTTTAACGTTATATGGAAATTTCTGACTTAGATTACAAAAATGGTCCCAGTTTGTGAAAATGCTATTCGCTAAGAGATTTGAGACCGTATTCAAGTTCTATGATAACTAGGCTGTCAAAGATAAGTGGCCAACTATTTAAAACTACATGAAATAGTGATCGTAGAACAGATTGTTTGTAAGCGTTTCGAAAACGCTAAAATTGTGTCAATTTTTAATATTCGTATAAAAAGCCTCAAATGCACTTGATTCCAATGAAAATACCTTTGACATGAAGTGGCATACTAATACTCTTTACATTTGCATTCGTTTTGCTTAAATGATTAACAGAAACTTCGTTATTTCGTTTAATATGTTGTGGATCTCGCACTATCAAAGTTACCCGCATTATCAAAGTTACCCCGTTTTACGGTACCCCAAAACAGAAAACCGACTTTCGATTATATGAAAAATTATATATCCATTAAGAATAAATCTATTGGAAATCTATCAACTGGAATCGATAGTTAGGATACCAGTACTTGTTTTAAAAATATGAATTAAAATTATTTGCAACAGCATGCATAAATATTCAAGTTTTCTTCGAAAAAAAACTATCAAAGTTACCCCGTTTTACGGTACTTACAAAACAACAAAATAATGAGCAAAACAGCATGTTTTTGACAATTTTATATAATAAATAACAAGAACTGATTCGAAACTATCGATAATGATTTTTTTTTTAGGGAAATGTAGAAAAAACGTAAAACGCGCTACCCGTGATATTCGAATCCGCGTTGCCATGTAAAAATAAATAAACGTTTGTTTGTTGCTGAAAATAACGATCCACAAGCTTTAGCGACAGAGAGCGTTACTGTAATGGTGTTGAGCGTTAATACAAACTACAATTATCTTACATATACAAAAAAAAAACCTATTTGATTTGTTTAAATACGAATGATAGGATACTTCAACGCCAATGTGAGTTTGGGCATATGCATAAGAAAATTGTAGTGAGGTTTAATGAGGTAAAATAACTATTATATGATTAAATCTAGCTATATATCAGTTTATATGCCCTAATTATAACATGTGTGTTACTCGGGATTTGAAATTCTAATTTTAAATAGATTTATTACACAGAAAAAAATATTTAATTTTCAATGTGATGTAAACTGTAGTCTACTGTAAAAATAAATCTAATTCGTGTGTTGTTACATCATCATGTAAATTTAAATGAATATACATTCAATTCTCAACTAAAAATGGATGAATATTGCATGATCGTGTAAATTTATAGTGAAATCGATTGAAAAATAATGGATTGATCGTTGAAATTTAGGTTTATTTCGATGCTCCAAATATGTGCATGAAAATAAACTTAAATTTACAACATATTTTTAGCTGTTTAGGCATTCGAATACCGTTGAGCATGTAGGGGGACTGGGGGTAATTTGCCCACGTTAAGGAAAACAGCGATTTTAGATGTGAAAAACATTATTTTGTGCTCTTTTCAAATTATGGTCGGATAAACAAACATGCTTTCTTTCAAATAGTAGAAACAACTATCCATTTTAGCTTTTCTGGGGTTTAAAAACTAATTTTTAAAAAATGCTTGCTTAACTGCATATGTATTGTTTTGCGGGGTAAAACGCCCCGCTTCAGTTCAACGCCGGTTAGCCATGCTGTAAACGTACGCACACAATCATGCTTGTTTATAGGTTGCATACATCCGGGCGTTTGTTCAGATGTTATTGTTCAATAGTAGTATACATGCTGATGCGAAAAATGTACATTTGTAAGGTTTCAAATTGCGCGTAACTTCAATATGGCATTACATTTGTTAGAATTTGAATTCCATCGTCTGTTTTGGTGTTATGAAATAGGGGTGGGCGTTTTGCCCCCAGAGTTGATTAAAGTTTAGGTCCTTCGATAAGCTTTTTTAGGACAAATTTAACATATTTTTTGCATGCAATACAAACTATGACAGTGCACAAGTTGGCTCTCGGCGATAGTTTCAAAAATTTGGTTATTTATCGACCTAAAATATGACCTTCAAAATCGCACAAAATTGCAACGACAACAGCGAAAAACGTTTTTATCGATTTTCTTGAGAAAAACACATAAAAAATTATCAATAGAAGCATTTTTATCCATTTGCTATAACCTAGGGTGAAAAAAAGTATTCTTAACCACACCGTTCGTCCAAATCGAGGGTGGCGCGTTTTGCCCCCTATGGGCATATTACCCCCAGTTCCCCTACATGTTATCAATGACGCATTGCCGCTAAAGTATTTCACAATCAACTGATTTTTCATAGGCTCAAGTGCTTTAAGGCATTACGAAGTCTTGTCAAACAATAATCTGGCTAGTTTGGTAAACCCATGTACTCACGATTCAAATTGTTTTACATGGAACTAATTGCTACCTGTTGTATATGAAGCGATGTATACTTCAAGGAATACTTTACGAATCGAATTTTCGGTTATGGGTAGGGGAACTGGGTGTAAAATGCGCCATTGGGATAAAACGCGCCACCCTTGTTTGGAATGAACGACGTGCTTTGGGACGCTGTTTTTCACCCGAGATAATAGTAAATGTATTAAAATGCTAACGTATATATATTTTTAAGTGTTTTCCTGGCAAAAAACGTGAAAAACTCGAAAAAACGATATTTGCTGTTTTCGTTGTAATTTTGTGTTATTTTCTAGGTCATTTTTCAGGTCGATAAACAACTAAACTTTTGAAACTATCATCGAGAATCGACTTGTGCACTCCCATAGTTTATATTCCATGCGAAAACAGTGTTGAATTTATCCTTAAAAAGCGTATTGAAGGACTTAAACTTTAATCAACTCGTGGGGAAAAACGGCCACACATATTTCATAACACCAAAACAGCCGTTTGAATTCAAATTCCAGCAAACGTAATGCCAAGCTGTAGTTACGTGCCAATTTGAACCTTACAAATGCACGTTTTTCGAATCAGCATTTATACTATAATCGAACAATAACATCTGATCAAACGCCCTTATGTATGCAACGTATTTGCAAGCATGATTGCGCTTGCGTGCGCGCGAGCGACTAACGCCGAGATCAGGTGGCTAGGGACGTTCCGATATTGCGAAGTATCGATATTTGATTCGATACGATTATCGAATCAAAGTATCGATACCACCGATATATTGATTCAAAATATCGATATATCAGAATTTCGTATGATATATTTGAATGGAGCAAAATCCCTGTATCGCTTAGTGACCTGTCAATTAGTTTGATGAGATTAAACTAAAACAATTGAAGACTCAAATTTATTGGTTTTTTGACCGTTATGGTCATAGGGGAACTGAGTGTAAAATGCGCCTTTGGGTAAAACGCGCCACACTTGTTTTGAACAAACGACGTGCTTTGGGACGCTGTGTTTTATCCGAAATAATGGAAAATGTATTAAAATGCGTCTCTTTATATATTTTTAAGTGTTTTCCTAGCAAAAAACGTTGAAAACTCGAAAAAACGTTTTTCGCTGTTTTCGTTGTAATTTTGTGTTATTTTCTAGGCCATTTTTCAGACCGATAAACAACATAGCTTCTGAAACTTTCACCGAGAATCGACTTGTGCACTCCCATAGTTTGTATTTCATGCGAAAAAAGTGTTGAATTTATCCTTAAAAAGCGTATTAAAGGACCTAAACTTTAATCAACTCGTGGGGCAAAACGGCCACTCCTATTTCATAACACCAAAACAGCCGTTTGAATTCAAATTCCAGCAAACGTAATGCAAAGCTGTAGTTACGTGCCGATTTGAACCTTACAAATGCACATTTTTCGAATCAGCATGTATACTATAATCGAACAATAACATCTGATCAAACGCCCTTGTGTATGCAACGTAGGGGGACTGGGGGTAGTATGCCCACGTTAAGGAAAACAGCGATTTTTGATGTGAAAAACATTATTTTATGCTCTTTTTTAATTATGGTCGGATAAACAAACATGTTTTCTTTCAAACCGTAGAAACAGCTATCCATTTTAGCTTTTCTGGGGTTTATGAATTAATTTTTAAAAAATGCTTGCCTAACTGCATATGTATTGTTTTGCGGGGTAAAATGCCCCGCTTCAGTCCGGCGTTAGCCGTACTGTAAACGTACGCACACAATCATGCTTGTTTATAGGTTGCATACATCCGGGCGTTTGTTCAGATGTTATTGCTCAATAATAGTATACATGCTGATGCGAAAAATGTACATTTGTAAGGTTCCAATTTGTGAGTAACTTCAAAATGGCATTACATTTGGTAGAATTTGAATTCAAACGGCTGTTTTGATGTTATGAAATAGGGGTGGGCGTTTTGCCCCCAGAGTTGATTAAAGTTTAGGTCCTTGGATAAGCTTTTTTAGGACAAATTTAACATATTTTTTGCATGTAATACAAACTATAAAAGTGCACAAGTTGGCTTTCGACGATAGTTTCAAAAATTTTATTATTAATCGACCTAAAAAATGAACTTGAAAATCGCACAAAATTGCAACGAAAACAGCGAAAAACGTTTTTATACGTTTTTAGCGATTTTCTTGAGAAAAACACATAAAAATGTATTAAGAGAAGCATTTTTATCCATTTTCTATGATCTAGGCTGAAAAAAAGCATTCTAAAACACATCGTTCGTCCAAATCGAGGGTGGCGCGTCTCGCCCCCTATGGGCATATTACCCCCAGTTCCCCTATTTGCGAGTATGACTGCGCATGCATGCGCTTGAATGACTAACGCCGAGATCAGGTGGCGCGTTTTACCCCGCAAAAAATAAAAATGCAGATAAGCAAGCATTTTATAAAAATTGATTTATAAACTCCAGAAAAAAGAAAATGGATGGCTGTTTCTACTATTTGATAGAAAACATGTTTGTCTATGAGATAATGAATAAAAAAAGGCTTATAATAATGTTCTTCATAGCTAAAAACGCTTCCTTCCTTAGGGGGCGCGTTTTACCCCCAGTTACCCTACGTATTTTCTGATAAGATACATTATAGTACAATTCGAAAGGTAACTGTTGTTTTCAAATACAAAAAGTAAATTATATATGCAGAAAAACTTACAATTATTTTCCTTTCGATATATCGGAAGGAAATATCGATATATTGAATAGAAAATATCGATACCAAAATATCGATATTCCGATATATCGGAAGTATCGGAACGTCCCTACAGGTGGCTCGTTTTACCCCGCAAAAAATAAAAATGCAGTTAAGCAAACATTTTATAAAAATTGATTCATTAACTCCAGAAAAATGAAAATGGATAGCTGTTTCTACTATTTGATAAAAAACATGTTTGTCTATGGGATAATGATTTAAAAAGAGCTTATAATAATGTTCTTCATAGCTAAAAACGCTTCCTTCCTTAGAGGGCGCGTCTTACCCCCAGTTACCCTTCCAGTGTATGGAATAACATAAAATTAACGGCGTAGAAAGCAGCGATACAAAATGGAAGAAAACATGGCAAAATTTAGAACATCCGTTATTATTTTGTTTATTGGAATTTAAAATCGTACCATCTAGGGTAAAGATCTAATTTTCGCCACCCAAGAAATTTGCACTAATTTTCGCCCCTTCATACAAAAAAGTCCAAATTTGTATGAAGGGGGCGAAAACTAAAGCATGGCGAATATTAATACATCTACCATACAGGGCCTAATTTTGAATGTTTGTCTTTGTCAGTTTAAAAAACTTTGTTTAGCTCCAAAAATATGATTTTTAGAAGAATCATAGGAGCTGGTGAGTTTTTACTTCACAAGTACAGTTTGCGATCGAAAAACAAGCTTACATAGGAATCTTCAGTTTGTGTAGGATTATTATATCAGCAGGTAATCTACAGGACCACAGAACAATTTATGATTTTCTGGAAACGAATCCATTATTACGGAACAATGTCATTCAAGGTTATTGTATATTTGGGACGATAGCATTCAGCGTGATTCGGGGAAATGAGTTTCGAGCTTAAGCTATAGAATCTTTTCAAGAGAGTTTTGATTGTAAAGGAAGACATGTTACATTAAGGTGAAGATGAATCGAAGCCAAAGTTGAAATTTTCAAGAGCACGGATCTGGAGTACCAAACATCTGTTGGAGCTGCAAACCTAATCGATTGGTCACCACCAGCTTGAAGTTAGGCTTCGATTCATCTTCACCTTATGGTCTGAAATGTTATGATTATTAAGTCAAAGAAACCTAATAATGACGCACCTTCCGCACCACTGACATTCTTGCTTTTCTTAAGCGTATTTAAAATACTGAGGTTTTCTCTTCACGAAATAGCTTGAGAGTGGGATGATAGATTTATATAATTCATTCACTTTTGTATTAATTCAGGACTCTTACGTGTACAAATGTAAAATTGTAGATTTGTGAAGAATCCAAATGTAGTAATGTATGCTACAAATTATCATAAAAGTGTTGACATTGGTCTAGAGTTCTTCAGTTTGGTCAATAGTGCATTACTCAACAATTGAAGTTCTGGGGCAGTACAATGTTAGCCGGAATAGCCGATGGGGTAGCTAGTTGGACTATAACAATATTTCATGAATGATAATAATTACACAAAATTGCTCCGTAATTCCTTACAGCGCTTGAGCCTTTGAACAATTAATCAGTTTTGGAAAACTTTAGTGACATGCAAGTGTAATGTGTCAATGCAAACATTTGAACATGCTTGACAAAGCCAAACTAATCTTTTTAAAATTAGACTTTTCAATGGTTTCATCTCAAAAGGGCGTAACTCCAAATTTTGTCTATCTTTTCATTAAAATCTCCACCAAGAGGTTACAAATAACTAAGCAAACCAACTTTGAACCAAATTGTGATGTTAAATTTCTCTGCTAATCACGGCCAATAAAAACCCGTTCAAATAACTCAGATTTCCTTTGAATTAGTGAACTTATCCAATCAAAAGGGCTTAACTTCAAAACGGGCCCTACGATTTTTAAAAAATTCTGCTCAGACATGAAGCTAAGCTATAGAAAACGACTGGTGAGCACAGATTGGATGGAGATTTTTTTTTCTGATAACAACGGTCAGGGGAGCACCGTGGGAGTATAATCCACTGTGGCTACTATTGGAGCTATGGCCAAAAACTGTGCTTTCTAACCCATCAAGGAAAAAGGAAATGACGTTCAAAAACGAGCACTGGACGACCCTTACGAAACTTTAACCCGTATAGGCCTGAGTGAAAGCAAAAAGTCTAAAAACCCTCACCGCTTAGCGAATTCTTAATGGATTCCAATGATTTTTTGTCAGTGTACTGGCATACATATCTAGTTTCTAGAAGTGGACAGAAGAACGGGGAAATATTCATGTGGCCGGAGTTATTCCGGAGGATCACTGGGTCAGGTCGGGTGAGAAGGGTACTGTGCGTTTGTGCCCCTGGAAGTAGGCAATTTTCAAGTCAAAGATAATTTCCAGAATCGGCTATAATGTGGCCACTACATTACGGAATTTCAAGAAAATTGCATCAGTGTAAACCTTTTGAGAAACGATTGAATTGGATGACCATGAGTTTTGTATTTTACTAATCCTACAAATGACCATTTTCGGGTCCCGGGACGCCTCAAACTTACGATAAAGTGACCAATTTGTATCTGAACATCTGTGCCAAGCTTATGGGAATGCATTTTAGTGCACAATTATGTTTGATTTCTACTTTTCGAGAATTGAAACAGTTTAGTATTCAACAAATCTTAAGCCGGTTCTTCTGGGCATTACGTCCGAATGGCCACATCCGGTATATTTTAAACGATGCAAAACTCTTAATTTATAAAGTTGAATATCAGATCTTAATGATTTATGCAAATTAAAATGATTGCCATTGCAAATAAATAAGGGTGACTTGGCATGTCCCAAAAATAGCCCATTTTTACCCGACTTGACCCAGTAACCCATCGGAATAACTCCGGCCACATGAATATTTCCGAGTTCTTCTGGCTACTTCTAGAAACTAGATATGTGGGTTAGTGAACTGACAAAATATCATTTGAATCCGTTAAGAATTCGCTGAGCGGCGAGGGATTCAGTATTTTTGCTTTCACTCAGGCCTATACGGGTTAACATTGTGATGTGCTGAAACATTTCGAAGAGCAGCTTCAGATTCAACAACTCTGAAGAGGCAGACGATTTGATTGCTGAGACACGCAAAAATATTATTTTTGTTACGTATTAATCACATCGTCTTTCTAGTCGTAACAACCTCAAAATCAAATATTAAAAGTCTCTAAATATTTGAGAAATACTTAACGGCTTAAATATCAACGTCCCATAAAAAAAATATAAAATTTCCATAAAAAATGCTAAATTTGCCAGTAAAGAAACAAGGGTAAAATCAACAGAAAAATTAAAAATTTACATAAAAAAATAAAGAAGTGCATAGAAAAAACAAAATTTTCCATAAATAAAAAACTTTTGAGCAATAAATAGATTCAAAAGTGCAGTAGAATCGACAATAATCTCACTAAAAAATATCGAATTTTACATTTAAAAATGTCAAAAAGTCCCTATTTTCTTCACAAAAAGCAAGAAATAATTATAAATTTTCCACTAAAAAAGCCAAAATTTGCAATAAATAAATAATAATTCGCCCACAATAAATCAAAAATTTCCATTCAAAAAATCAAAAAGAGCAATAGCAGTAAATGCAAAGTTGCAATAAACAAACCCAACTGAGCAATTCAAAATGACAATCAATACATGAAAATGTTGTAGAAAATTCCAATACTTCAGTAAAACTTTCCATATAAATAACGTAATTTTCCAATAATGAGTAATAATGTGTGTAATGGATTTTATAAATTTTCAGTCAAACTGAAGCATTGTTTTCACAATTGGAGCTAATTAGTCGTCGTATGTAGATGTAGTAATTGCATTTTAGAGTTCGATAATTAATAACGTAAGAACTCTGGGAAGGGGAAAGCGGGGAGTTTGGCCGGGTTTGAAAAAATATTTGTTGCCATATAGAAAAAAATAATGTTTCATACAAAAAATCATACAGGCGAGGTTTCGAAAAATCACAAAAAAATGTTCGTTAGGCGCTACAATTTTAACTATTTCGGCAAAGTTGAAATGAAACATGGAACATGGGATAAGGGGAATTTTAAGGTTTAAAGTACGTCCAGACGGAAGTAATAATATAGTATTTAAAATAAAAATAACTTACGCCTTCATAGAGTTGCTGATTTAGTCCCCACGTCATATTTTAAGCACAATAGAAAAACAAATAATTTATTTTCAGAAGACCACTCAAAGCACAATGACAATCATCAAGATTGGGAACACTGCTTGAATTAAATCAAATTTATTTTGCATGTATTATTTTCAGAATGTGTTATTCTGAGACTACCTATCAACATATTTTGAGAAAAACGCTTACAGTTTGCTCTAGATCGATAAACATGCGTATATAATTTTAAAAGTATGGGATTTTTCAATAAAACGACCATAAAGAGTAAATTTGGTACCCAAGAATGCGGTTAAAACTCAAGATTTTGCTTTTTTTATACATATATAGTTTCTTTAGTAATCTAAACTAGTTTTGAACACGCTTATTACTTTACTTTTCTGCTGATAGTAAAAAGATGGTGTATCAGCAAATTTGATCATAAGGAATAGATCAGTAAAGTGACTCAGCGTCAGGAACTGATGGAATATTATTGATGTTTTTAAAAGCTCTACCTTAAGTTGAATAGTAAAGGATACCAACATACAATTTGTTCATTAAATTTAGGATTTTATTCATGCGAAAATAATGCTTAAACTTGACGAACAGTTTTTCTTAGAAGTTTTTGCAAAAACTATTTAGGTCTTCAACCGAAAGCATTTTGTAAGTTTCTGTACTTTCATAACATTGTAGAATAATAGTTGAACGATACACAGAAAACCGTTTACGATTTCATCAATAAATAAAAAAGATATAGCATAAACAAGGTGTCCACTTTATAAAATGAACAGTCCTTACTTCGATTGATGAGTTTTTTTCCTAAATATTTTTTTTTATTTGCATACGAACATAACGCTTTTTAAATTCTCTTCTAATAGGTTCATTTTTAGATCTAATGGGTTGTCTCAGTACTACAAATATGGTTAAGCATACTGTAACGCTACTTTTGTACCTCATCACCCACTTTATGCAACTACGTCAGTGGTCTAACAACACTTAGCGCGCTCGGCAAAGTTCCATCATGCCGCATAAAGTGTTGCCACAAATGATGCTTAGTTTGTAAACACCAGTTCCCTGGCTGGTGGGGCATGAGAGCATAAGCTTCTACCAACAATGTAGTTGGACATAACCCAAGTAGTGACATAAGTGTTCCTAATATTGGAAGATTAGATATCCCATGTTCCATGTTTCATTTCAACTTTGCCGAAATAATTAAAATTGTAGCGCCTAACGAACATTTTTTTGTGATTTTTCGAAACCTCGCCTGTATGATTTTTTGTATGAAACATTATTTTTTTCTATATGGCAACAAATATTTTTTCAAACCCGGCCAATCTTCCCGCTTTCCCCTCCCTTCTTACGTTATTAATTATCGAACTCTAAAATGCAACTACTACATCTACATACGACGACTAATTAGCTCCAATTGTGAAAACAATGCTTCAGTTTGACTGAAAATTTATGAAATCCATTACACACATTATTACTCATTATTGGAAAATTACGTTATTTTTATGGAAAGTTTTACTGAAATATTGGAATTTTCTACAACATTTTCATGTATCGATTGTCATTTTGAATTGCTCAGTTTGGTTTGTTTATTGCAACTTTGCATTTACTGCTATTGCTCTTTTTGGTTTTTTGAATGGAAATTTTTGATTTATTGTGGGCGAATTATTATTTATTTATTGCAAATTTTGGCTTTTTTAGTGGAAAATTTATAATTATTTCTTGCTTTTTGTGAAGAAAATAGGGACATTTTGAGGTTTTTGTGTAATGTAAAATACGATATTTTTTAGTGAGATTATTGTCGATTCTACTGAACTTTTGAATCTATTTATTGCTCAAAAGTTTTTTATTTATGGAAAATTTTGTTTTTTCTATGCACTTCTTTATTTTTTTATGTAAATTTTTACCTTTTCTGTTGATTTTACCCTTGTTTCTTTACTGGCAAATTTAGCATTTTTTATGGAAATTTTATATTTTTTTATGGAACGATTAATTGTCTGCCAATACTTAACGTTGGATGTGGGTATCTATATTTAAATCAGCAAAAATAGGGTAACAGGGCTAATAATTGATACAGTTTTTAAAATTCTGGCGAGAGTGCTTACCTTGCATGGTCGAGGTCACTCTTGTTCCCCAGCAGCAGGATCGTGTAGTAGGACGGAAGTTTAAGCTTGGTTAGCTGCTGCAGGTAGTCGGCGGCCTCCTCAAAGCTAGCCTTATCACAGATGGAATACACCACGACAAACGCATCGCCCCAGCGAAGATGCTCATAAAGGCAGCCCCGTTTCTGTGGGAGATTAATGCAGAAATAAAGAAGTTAGAACATTATGATTGCATATTCGATTGATTCGGGCTTACGTCGCATTTGGAGGTGTCCAGAATTTCCACTTCAGTTGTGACACTATCGTAGATGACGCTGTGTCGGTAAACGAAATCTGAAACGATACGCATATGTAAGAAACGAAAGATTTCAACTGTTCTAAGCAAGCGACGAACCTCTCGAAGAACTATATTCTCCAATGTATCGTTTCGTCAGATATCGCACGGTGACGGCTGGAATGAAAGCAAAAAGGAAACCCGATTAGTCACAATCGCTATTTACACACATATGGTCAGGCCCAAACAAAAACCCTCGGACCTTTTTTACGTAAGATCGAAAGCAAAAAGTGACCCAGTCCGGGGCGCGAAACTGTCACGCTTTTGTCCGTCACGTTAGATGACCAAAAGTTGAAAACTGTGTCAACCGACCTTTCCAACCTCTCTCAATGGCAGTTATCGACCGTCGTGGACGGTCCCGGTCGTCGTCAATTTGTCATGTCAAACAAATTGAATTCGATTCGATGGAAATGCTGCATTTATTTAAATAATGCAGCACGCGTCACTAATAATCACAATCACATGCATTTCAATCACGATACGGCGGACGATGACGACGGCAAGTATGTAGACTCGAGTGACAAGTGCGTCGGCCTTTTACAGCACCCTTGACGGTCACCGAACAGATTCAGCTACGTTTCTGGAGAAGAAAGACCACCTCCCTTAAACGATGCGCATACGCATCACTTGTTGTAATTCAGAGGTTCCCAAAGTGTTTCGGTGGACTCAAATTTATAATTTGATGCAATGTTTTGGACGGTTTCTAAATTATGTATTGATTTCAGGGATGGTGTACCAACCAAAGTTGGAATTTTCGAGAATGTTCTATTGATTGAATATGTTTTCGAAATCCTGAGAAGCTTGATTTTCAATTGAACTAATGGGTCCTAAATTAAATGCATAGCATGTTTTTGAGCTTTTTTGCCATTAGTTAGTAATAATTTGTTTTCCTCTTTCAATGTCGGAATTGCCTTCTGAGTTTTTTTTTCCAAAATTTTAGATAATTTCCAAAAGGGCTTAGCGACAGGGTCCAATTAAAAAACTTTGTTTACAATTTTTTTCAACCAATTGAACATAGAGGGTCCCATACGATTTGAGAACCCATGCATCGGCCGTTCCAGCATGGTGTTTGCACATTCACTTTTATTCAACTCGTTTTACAGTTTTTACAAAGCGTGCGGCTTTCCCTGTCCATCAACTAGAGCCAGAGCGGTGGTGCGCTACACGAGTCGCTTTCTGCTTTGCATGCACACCTTTTTGTTGCACGAGCGCGCACTCTGCCCACGATTAAAATAATTGGAACCTTGATTTTGAAAACCGAAATGCCACACATTACCGTTCGTCGTCGTCGCCGGTGGTTGTTTCGGGCCAAGTGTTTCGATTTGGTTATGCCTATGGATTGATTGTTGGTGGAGATTTCAGAACTTTGATCGTACGTCGTGAGTGTTCAATGCAATTGAATAATGTTTTTTGTTACTAAATATTAAAAACGATCACAGTCTGTTCTTAATTTTGAATGTAAAATATACTTATGTAAGTATGATTAATTGCTCCCATTTAAAGAAGTTTGTACACGAATTACATTTGAAATGGCATATCTCCTTACAACGTAGGATAAAGGCATCAACTTTTGGGTTATTTCTAGTTTTTGACCCATTCACAAGATTTTGGACTAAAATAATCTAAAACTTGGTGCGAAATTCTTGTTGGTCGAAAATTATGGTTTTCGTGTAATAGAAATAATCAGAGAAATTACAATTTATATAACTATTTTTAAGAGGAATGTTTTTTCAATAGACGTACAAATGACTCATTGGATTAAGGAGCACACGTAAAAGCTTCTTCCTTCTTCTTGGCATGACGTCCACACTAGGACACTGGGCTTACTTCTCAGCTTAGTGTTCTTATGAGCAGGTTGGAAATCATTGGACTAAGCATTGCCTGCTACTCCGTTGTCAACACAAGAACAAATCGCCCAATGGAAGCTTTTTACAAGTTGAGGTCCTTCTTTAGCCGAGTGGTCAAAGTCCGCTGCTACAAGGGAAAGCCATGCTGAAGGTGTCAGAGTTCGATTCCCCTTCGTTCCAGGATCTTTTCTGGCAAAGAAAGCTCTCAGTAAATAACTGTGGAAGTGCTCATAAGAACACTAAGCTGAAAAGCAGGCCTCTGTCCCAGTGAGGACGTTAATGCCAAGAAGAAGAAGATCATCATTTGAATTCCTATGCATCATGGTCCGTTCATAGGTTCCTTAGCTAACTCGAAGAGTTTGGCTTCTTTTGTTCTTTCCTGGATATATCCTGGTCCATGCTATGTTTTTCAAGCTACACACCTTAACTATTTTACAGGAATCCGTGAATTTCACAGTAATCTCAACAGCTGAAAAATTCGAAGAAATAAATTAACAGAGTTTGGTAATCTTGTCCGACTTGTGACCGTCTAAAATTTCTAATGGCGTCTCACTATGACTGATGTTTCAAAATTAACTTCAAAATTGATTGTTAACACTTCACCTTTTCAACTTACTCTGTGCATATCATTCTTTGTGAACATTTTGTGATTGTGTAGGTGGTATATTTTGTCTATTATTGATTGCATGTAGAATGCCTGCATATATTGCACTTAATCTATCTGTATCTGTTCTTCTGTTGATACTGTGCTCACTGTTTACTATGGGGTCATGCACAAATTACCTTTCGCTCCAAGGGGAGGGGAGTGGGTCGAGCCAAGCGTGACAAGCCTTACAAAATTTTCGAAGGACTCATACAAAAAACGTGACAAAGGGGGGGGGGGTGTGGGGGTGAGGTGGTCGAAAAAGTCGAAATTTAGCGTGACATAATTTGTGTACCATTCCTATATGGCACATTTCTAGGAGAGGTAGTTTGTACTGTTTGTTATGTTTATCTATTTTTTTTACTTTTTCTAGGTCTAAACGGTGGTTGTTCTGAGTATACCCCATTAGGCATAAAGACGTTAGGCATAAAGACGTTAAGCATAAGGATGTTAGGCATAATGGACGATAGACATAAAGACATTTGGCATAATGGATGTTAGGCATAAAGTACGTTAGGCATAATGGACGTTTGGCATAAAATAACTTTCGTGTGTGCCATTTGAAACTCGTCTTATATCGAAAATTGTTCGGGACCATTTACAAATTTCAGTCCACTAATAGGGGTGGGTGTGTGTCCTTAAGATGTAACAGCTCATAAAAAAAAAATAGTTCAAAATTCATACGATTCATTATGAGGAGGTCGGTTGATTGGTTGATCATAAATGAGTATGTTCGGTGTTATGAAATTTGATGATGAACCCATTATCGTAAGATATGGAAGAAGGTTATGGTCATTATTACCATTATAAAAAGCAGCTCAATCCATTTTTGACATTATTTATTTATATTTACGATGGGGCCCAGATAGCCGTAGCGGTAAACGCGCAGCTATTCAGCATGGCCAAGCTGAGGGTCGTGGGTTCGAATCTCACCAGTCGAGGATCTTTTCGGGTTGGAAATTTTCTCGACTTCCCAGGGCATAGAGTATCTTCGTACCTGCCACACGATATACGCATGCAAAAATGGTCATTGGCATAGTTTGCTCTCAGTTAATAACTGTGGAAGTGCTCATAAGAACACTATGCTGAGAAGCAGGCTCCGTCCCAGTAGGGACGTAACGCCAGAAAGAAGAAGAAGAAGAAGATTTACGATGTGCAATCAAGATGCATTTTTTTTTCTAAAGTTGTTTAAATGTTTTAGAGTTTATGTACTATTTTTGTTATTTTTCTCTTATATAATTGCGTTCATTCTAAAGCACTAATAATGCAAATGAGTTACTTGACGACAGCAATCAAGAGTATTTGTTACATTTGTGGTAATGTCACAACCATCTTCTTGGCGTTACATTCCCACTTCGAGTTTTATTAATTTAATGTAGTGAGAACAGTTCTTTTGCCTCTTTTGCAAACAAGTTTCGAAGAATCAATTTTGAAAGCAATTTGAAAATACTCGAAAAGTAAAATTCGATTAAGTTTTTATTTAAGATACAGGAGCCACGTGACCCAGTTCAGTCGTTCAAAAACGTGAATCTCATCAAGTAGACTATGTTGGGTGCATGAATTTTCTATATCATTAATGTCATTAAATGCGGGAAATTCAGCGGGAAATATAACATTTATCTACAGTAATTTTGGGGTTGCCCTTAGCAACGGATGTTTTGCTATTTTCAATGCATTTTGCCTACAGCAGCAATGGACGTGTATTTCAATGACTTCACTAACTGTGATTTGCTTTGCTTGGCTACTATAGAGTGAATTTCAGGATTTTTCCCAACACTTTTTACCATAGTGCAGTATTTAGCATGGCGTGCATTCAGATTCAAATTAATATTCCCCATTTTATTTCACATAACCATTCAAGAGCAAGTCGAAACGAAAAATTTTTATGGAAATATTTACATCTACAATACCAATAGCTATGAGAACAGCAAGAATCTATAGAACAGCATATTATTGGAAGAAGGTGATTTTCCAGCCTTTTCCTTCAATCATTAAATTAATCGTATAAGTATAAAGAATAACCTATGACTCAAAGAAGGGGAAATGTATGATGGGAATATTAAAGCAATAATGACATTAATTTTTGACTGTCGACAAGAACCCACCAGAGGGAGTCTCGTAAATAAAGACAATAATAATAATTAATTTTTGAATGAGTGTGTATCGGAGTAATAGCTTATTTATAAAAGAAGAAATATTTTCTGGTTAAAACATTAGCAGCAGAAACTCCAATAATTTTGTTGACAGTATAACTATAAAGAACAGCCTTCAATTTAAAGAAAGGATAATCTCAGATGAAATATTTGCCAGTTATGTGTGTACCATCAAACTCAAAATATGAGCAGCAGGTCGTGTACAGCGTCGTTCTTATTCTTGGCATTACACCCAAAACAAATTCTTAGCTTGGTGTTTTTCATTCTTATTTGCGCAAGATACACTAACACGATTATACTTCATGAATAAAGAAGTGGAAAGTCGAAAATATTCAGGATCGACTAGGAAACGAACTAAGATACCTTCGGCATGGTTTTGCTCTATGGTCGCAAAAGTTATCACAAAGCTAATGAAGGCTCTTTACAGCATTATCATGCTAATCATTCAATCAAATTTTGTACTAGAAATTTAACTCAAAGGATTCACAACTATGGGACAACCGTAAGGCAACCGCATTTAAAAGGACTCATTCTTGATCTTTGAAACCTATCACAATAATTAAAAAAATCAGCTCGCATAAAGGATTTCAATTTTTATTTTGAAAATTATGCCTATCGTCCATTATGCCTAATGTCCATTATGCCAATCATCCATTATGCCTATCGTATTTATGTCTAACGTCGTGCACCCGGTTGTTCTGGATGCTGTGTTCAAGTAATGCTGTTTTCTGACTGAGGAGGATGATCTGTGGGTCGGTGGTGTTGATGTTTGCTGTTTTTAATCGGTCCAGGGTGTTGTAATGTGTTCTGTGGCCGCTCATTCGTGTGTTCAACTTGTTGGTTGTCATTCCTACGTAACAGGCTGAACAATCTTTGTATGGTATTTTGTAAATATTGTTGTTTGTTGTTCAGGTGGAATTGGGTCCTTTATGTTGGTGAAAATTTGTTTGACTGTTTTTATGTTGTAGTTTGCTAATTTGTTGTTTTTGTAGCCCTTTTTCAGCAGCCTGTCGATTTTACTCGATAGGTTCGGTATGTATGCCGGTTTTGTTTCCTTTGTCTGATGGAATGACGAGGATATCAGGATTTTCTCGGAGGAACTTCTTTGAAACTTTTTCAGCTGTGCTGAAAAACTTTTCCAACGGATCGGACTTTGCTTGCGGATGGTTGGTTTGGTGGATATAGTTGAGAATGGAGTTCGCGATGGCACATCGGTTTCGATCTTGAACGGTTGTGTCCGGATTTGTTCTGAGGATTGATTCCACGTCGCCCAGAAGGTGATAGTATGGTATTTGCTGTTGTTGTGTTAACGGTAGGGAGAATTTCAGTCCTAGACTCATATCCGGTGGGACAACATCAAGCAACACACGGACATTAATCAAAGTCTGTTCATTGAGATCTTGGAGTTTTGAATTAATTCTAGTTACTTTGTATAGGATGGTCAATATTATAAGCAGAAGTTTGGCACTGCTTCGGCAATCCGTTGTCCCCGATAGTCGCAGATTTGGTGATGGAAAGTTTGCTGGATACCGTCATTGAGAAACTGGATTTCAGTCTACCATTCATCCGAAAATATGTAGACGATTTCGTCACCGCAATCCCCATTGACAAGTTACAGCATATTTTGGACGTTTTCAACAGCTACGACCTTCACATCCAATTCACCCACGAAATGGAAATGAACAACAGATTACCCTACCTAGATATGACACTAGTAAGGCAACAAAACCAAACTGTAACAACCGAATGATATTCCAAACCGATAGCGAGTGGCAGGTTTCTTGACTTCCTATCATACCATCTAATGAAAATGAAGTTGAATATGGCTAAAAACTTCATTCATCACGTCAACCGATTATCAACAGGCCTAACAGAAGAAGAAAAACGCAACATCATTGACAATCAACTGCAAATCAACCACTATCCAAAAAATCTTCGCCACCGACTTGAGACATGATGAATAAACTACGTCATCACAGGCAACCGGAAAACGCAGAAGAACAACACCTAGAACATACCTACTGATCACTGGCATACATACAAAAATATCTGCATTCGAAAATTGCTTGATCACTAGCATCGTTTTGTGGCAGAATTCCGAATCAAACGGCATATCACATGTTTAGTCCTTAATCTACTAAACACCTCTACCGAATACACCATCTTGTTAAAATATTGTTTCCTGAGATAGCCGCGATCAAAATACAGCATGCTCACATCTGGTGGTAGAATTTCAAGTTGGGTGGCCTTTTACATGCTAGACTTTGACCTATTCAACACTTTTGTCGAAGACGTCAACTTCATAGGTAACCAGGATCCTGAGATATCTGTGTTCGAAAAATATCATGCTCACTAGCGTTATCTGGTGAAAGAATTCCGAATCAAGAAGATCATCACATGGTAGCCCTTGAAGTACTGAACAACTTTGCCGAAAACACCATCTTTCTAAAAAATAGGGATCCTGAGATATATTCGTGATTAAAATATTGCATGCTCACTAGCACCATCTGGTGGCAGAATTCCGAAACAAGCGGCATATCACATGTTAGCCCTTGACCTACATCCGCAGAAACTTTAAGAAGTGTTCCATCAGTCATGCATGTCCACCAGCATTTTGCGAGCCCAGCGACCATTTGCCAATTCAATTGATGCTCGAAACAATATTTTGCGTACATACCTAACCAACGCATCTTCGCGTTCCTGCTAAAGATGTGGCCTTCGTTAGGTTGACAGCTGTGGAAAGTTTTCACGGTTTATTACGAAACTAACGGCACAAAAGCCGTAACGATTTTCATTTGTTTACCAATGGCAAATATAAACCGGGATCTTAATTGACATATAATGTTTGTTTTCATGAGATAAATGCTTCATGATTTCATGACTCAGCTTGCCACTTTTTAGAACCAAAATCGAAATTATAAATGGCATCTAAATACATGAAAAATATTTATGTTTTCATGAACTGTGTTCATGATATCAGGTCCTGCTTCATGATTTCCTTCCGTTTTCGTATCATACATGCCGCATGGTTTGAGGATTTCAATTGACAAAATTAAAAACGTAATGTATAGCAGGCGTTACGGTAAAATGTTTTTGGTCATGGTGTATTTTCATAACATGAAAACGCACCTTCCTCCAGAAATCATGACTCTTTCTTTTTTCTTAGAGTCCCACATTTCTACTCGTGTAGTTCGTTCTATTTTTATTCTTATTTCAGCATTCGCCAACGCTTTCGGAGTCTGTTGCTCGAAGGTATTCCTTCTGTGTTACGATTTTGAGCAGCTCTGCAATCGCTTTGAGTTCTGCGTTAACTCGGTGATACTCGAGTTACTGGTAATCTTCTCGGCGCTGAATGTGTTGTTTGTCCCATCTACTGCCACTATTTCTGTTCCGTGCGAGTTCTTGGAAGCGTCTGTGAAAACCTGGTTGAAGTTAGCGTACTCGGTGTCTAGAAGCTGGTTTGCTGATGCCTTCCATTGTTCCGGGCTTATATTCCAATGCATGAGTTCACTGGTTGACGTTTGAGCGGTGCTGGGTTGTTTATGTGGCCATAGCAACGAGTGAATTTTGTTCCGCTCAAACGTCAAATTAGTCCATCATAATGGTCGAGCTCCATATGAAGGAATGTCCAAAACTACCAAAAACTATTTTGAGATCTTTATGTTTTTTATCAGTTTTAAATATACCTCTTGTGTTATATTACTATGATCCTTGATTGAAATTGAAAGAAAATTTAAATTTCTTTGACTTTTATGACGTTAAATTGACTGAAGTCAAAAAATTAAAAATGATATTCAAAAATAAGATGCAAAATTCAAATTTTAGGAATATAATATTTCCCCTAAGTTACACACTATCTGAAAGCTTAAACTTCAACACTTTTATCGAGCTTAGATCTTACAAAAATCGTTCAAATTTGTTGCAGAAATTTGCTGATTTTTAAGATAGAGCTTTTTGAAATATTCAATATGTTACTTATATTTTTTACGATATTTTTCATACAAAGTGATGGCAAACGTTGACAATCAGGTTTGTTTGTTGTTCTCCTGATCATTTTGTATTGGGTGCCGGTCGGGTTCCGCTTGCGCAGAGTCGTGGTGATGTCCAGGAAATCCTCTTCGTTCGATAGCAATGCGTACTGGTCTTGCCTGTTCCATTTCACGCGGACCTCACTATACGTCATTTCTTGCTGCATTGTTAGATTGATGTTCTAGGGACGTTGTCTGTTCGTTGGATTGTGCAAGCTTTCGCAGTTAATGCAATCCTTCTTTTTGCAGTTTCCACCTGGGTGATTTTCTCCACATTCTCTGCATTTCGTCGTTCTCCAGCATTTTTTCTTGCGATGTCCGAAGCCCAGCAATATTTGCACTGTTTTATTGGAAACAGATAGAACTCGACCTTGAAAAAGTATTCATAGAGCTCCACGCTCGCTGGAAGGTTTTTTCCCTTGAACATGATTTTCACAACTACCGAAAGCTAAACATTACAAGCGGGATGGATTCGACTGGCTACGTTTTCTACTATACACACTTAAATTATTTGGGGACGGACCTGGTGTAGTGGTTAGAACACTCGCCTCTCACGCCGAGGACCTGGGATCGAATCCCATCCCCGACATAGTCACTTATGACGTAAAAAGTTATAGTGACGACTTCCTTCCGAAGGGAAGTAAAGCCGATAGTCCCGAGATGAACTAGCCCAGGGCTGAAAATCTCGTTAATAAAGTCAAACCAACCAACTTAAATTATTTCACCAACCTCAGTAAAATTTTTCGCCGAGAACCCAACAGCTGAGAGCTCGGTAAATTTTAACGCTGAATCTCGGTACTTATTTTACCGAGATTTCGGCAATCCGAATTTTTTGCCGAGATCTCGGCGAACGTTACCGAGATTCGGTAAACGTTTACCGAGATCTCGGTTAAAGTTTTACCGAGAATCGTCAAATCATTACCGAGATATCAGCTGTTGGGTTCTCGGCGAAACCGTTTAAGTGTGTAACTAGTTTTTCGGCTTTACAGTCATTAAAACGATTGCGTTGATTACTTTGTTATCTTCGCCTACGTTTCGGTCCGGGAGTGGACCTTCTTCAGGGCTCGATATTAAATCAACAAATCAGCATAATTTTGAATGTGAAAAAGTCGGTATACATTACATACATTTGCAATTGGATTAAATGGACAAATTGATGTGAAGTTTTGCGAACACGTCTTCTCAGTGAGAATCGAACTCACGACTCCCTGATCTCTAGTTAGGGCGCGTTACCCCTACGCCATGAGAGGACTCATGCAAAATGTATGTAGAGTTTAGCTTTCGGTAGTTGTTAAACTTCCACTCGGCTGGTTAGCCGTAAACCACGATTCATAATTAAAAACAAGTATGATATTCACGTTCTCCGTATCCTTGAGGTTTTTGTTCGAGTCCATAGTCCGCATCCTCCCAACTTTGAGTATGATGACGTTCGTCACCAGGTTTTGTATGATTTACTCCTCGGTTGACTATTTCGGTATTCCTTATATCAGCCCAACTGTAGGTTTGAGGTTGCTGGCATGTAGCAATAAAGGTTCTCCTCCTTTACCTCCACTAGTTTCTTTGCATCTTGGGCATCACTGGCTCGAGGAACACCGTGTCACTCGTCAACTACTCTATCTTTTTTTTCTCAATTATTGTTTTTACTAACTTTTACACATTTTATCTTCTTCTTCCTCTCTGACATTTTCTTCTTTCTGGGGTTATTCTTTAAGTAGAAACACATGAACTTTGGATCGTGGCTACTCTAGTCCTGCTTTACTCTACAGCAGGGGTTTTCAGCCTATTTGGGTCGCAGAGCACTTTTTGAAGTAAAATTGTTGTGCGGTGCACCTGTTCTTCATCACCACTTCGTTTGAAATCTGGATTTTTTACACGCTTAAAACGACACAATAATGCATACTAAAATCGTGAAGATTTTTGTTGGCCAATCTTGCACTAATATTGATATCACTTTAAACTTTTGAATCTAATATAAAGAGTTAATATTTTTCATTGAGCAAGTTTTTTTATGTCAGGGTTTTCATCAAATATTTAATAATTTCTGACCTTAAAACGGCCAAATGGCTTTGCTTGGAAAATTTTCTGATTTTTTTTGGGACATTTGAGCCTGTTTCTGTGGAGAAATATTTCTTATTGAAGTTTTTATGGATATAAACTCGTGAAGTATTCCTAATTTTATATCACGATGTCAAAATTTCGATTATTATTAAAGATTCATGTACCGTAAAACGGGGTAACTTTGATAGTTTTTTCGAAGAAAACTTGAATATTTATGCATGCTGTTTCAAAGAATAATAATTTATATTTTTAAAACAAGTACTGGCATCCTAGCTATCGATTGCAGTCGATAGATTTCCAAAAGATTTATTATGAATGGATATATAATTTTTCATATAATCGAAAGTCGGTTTTCTGTTTTGGGGTAACTTTGATAATGGAGTATGAATCGAACAAAATTGAATGAATAATGAACATTTGTAGGGCATTGCATACCTCTAGGCGTTTAACGTTATATGGAAATTTCTGACTTAGATTACAAAAATTGTCCCAGTTTGTAAAAATGCTATTCGCTAAGAGATTTGAGACCGTATTCAAGTTCTATGATAAGTAGGCTGTCAAAGATAAGTGGCCAACTATTGAAAACTACATCAAATAGTGATCGTAGAACAGATTGTTTGTAAGCGTTTCGAAAATGCTAAAATTGTGTCAATTTTTTATATTCGTATAAAAAGCCTCAAATGCACTTAATTTCAATGAAAATAGCTTTGACATGAAGTGTAATACTAATAACCTTTACTTTTGCATTTGTTTTGCTTAACTGATTGACAGAAACTTCGTTATTTCGTTTAATATGTTGTGGGTCTCGCACTATCAAAGTTACCCGCATTATCAAAGTTACCCCGTTATACGGTACTTCAAATTCTGTTCACACCATAAAAGCTTCTGTCGATGAAAATTGGATTTCTTCAATTTTAGAAGTTTTAGGAATTTTAGTTCCTGGAATTGTATGAATGGGTCGAAAAGTGGTGCACCAAGTGTTCCGCGGAGCACGATCTGAAAACCGCTGCTCTACAGCAAACTTAATATGGCGGCAGCCAAAACCGAGTGGTTTTCTGCACGACTTTGCTCCGCTGATCATTTTTGCTCCCCGTGCACACTGATGCTTCGAACTTTCAACCGCTCCATTTATGTATTTATGTCCTAAAGGCCTGTACCAATTTTAGTGCCAAACGCTTTAGTTTAGGCCAAAAACACATGTTTACTCAATTTTTTTATGTTTTTCTTTTGTTTAAGACCAAAAAACATTTTTTTAGATTTTATCACACTCCTTGGCTTAAACTAAAATTTTGGGTGTATTTTATTTTCCGTGTCCGTGTCCCTTCCGAAATGTCAGATAGGAACAAACCCACACGGAGCCGCAAATCAACCCAACTTTGACTTCTTTTGACGCAATTCGGCTCTTCTGTGGGATAACCCAAATTTAGGTTAACTGATATATACCTATCATTAGGTTGTTTCCATTTGACAGCGGCAAAACAAACAACTCAGTGCAAACCCAGCGTTAGCTTTCGAAGTCTCCGTGATGGGTTAAAACAACTTAAGGGGGCAGGATCCGTCATTGATTTCGGAATTTTCAAAAGCAGTTTTTTCGTTCAAAATCAAGAAAATTTACAGGAAAATGTGTTCACTGTATTCTGTTCTCCAAGCGAAACACAGTGAACACATTTTCATCTAATAATTTTTAGTTTTGAACAGAAAAACTGCTTTTGAAGTTTCGATGATGACGATGATTACGATGAGGGAGCGTTGATCGTTAACGTTAGGTAAACTCGAAAGAACCCAAATTTGGCTTATTCCATTGAACTTAGACGCTGGTTCGGTGCGTCTCTCTCTGTTTTTGACAACATTGCTGTTGCGAGAGAGGCAAAACAACCCAACCGTGGGTAAAAACTAAATGCAGTTTACCAAAATTTGAGTAAAATGAACTTTTTTTTTTTTGGGTATTCTGATTTCTCCGTGAAGTGTTAAAACTAAAAGCCCTGTGGTGTTTTTGTCGATAAGCGAACGTCAAACATGATCAAAAGTGTCAAGGTTTATTTAAAGACCCAATTTTTAAATTAAAATTTAAATATGATGTAGCCGTTAGTTGAGCAGGAAAAAGTGCTAAACTAGTCACAGTTACATGCTCTTTCACGTCATTAAATAAAAACAAGATTTCATTAAACAATTTAGGGCCCAATTCATCACTTCCGCTGGTTTTTCTGCACTTAGAAGCGCTTATTTCAACATTTTCCGGCAGCGCTCTCACAATTGCTCTTCTCAACGTTCAACCACGATTTTTAACAGAATCTGATATAGCTTTCCTGGAGAATTATTACAAAACGGTTTCACAAGATCTCAAGGTTTTCCCTAAGCAGTCTTGAGAATTTAATCACAATCTGTCGAACAAAAAACAAAATACACCTAGGATAAGGGTAAGTGGAGCTGCTTTCATTTTTTATCATTATTAACGAGACTTTTAGCCCTAGGCTAGTTCATTTTGGGACCATCGGCTCTACTTCCCTTCCGAAGAAAATCGTCACTATAACATTAGCCGAGTGGTTAGAGTCCGTGGCTACTAAGCAAAGCCATGCTGAAGGTGTCTGGGTTCGATTTCCGGTCGGTCCTGGAATTTTTCGTAATGGAAATTTCCTTGACTTTCCTGGGAATAGAGTATCATCGTACCTGCCACACGATATATGAATGCGAAAAATGGCAAGTTTGGCAAAGAAAACTCTCAATTAATAACTGTGGAAGTGCTCATTGAACAGCTGGGAAGCAGGCTTTGTCCCAGTGAGGGTGTAATGCCTAGAAGAAGAAGAAGAAGAAGAAGAAGAAGAAGAACCTTTACGTAACTCTTGACTCTTTGGCACCTTTGATTTAATGCAGCAGGGGTTTTTGTGAAAGCTGTCGAGTTCATATTTACCTTCCATATGTATTGTATTGAAGTGCTTCTTATTGCAAAGTTTTAGACAGAAAAAATCTCCATGTCAAAGTGAATCACGGAAGTGCCCTAGTAGTTCTTTACCCTACCAGTTTATCATTTTGTAGTAGTTCCTATGTCTTCTATAATAAATATTTTTTTAGTCGTAAATTGTGGGGGCCATGCCCTGAAATGCTGCCCCGCTTCTTCAGATTTGTGTTCTTTTCAAATTTAGGGTGGGATTGCGTTCTACATTTGCCTCAATATCAAATTCAAAAAAGTTTTGATACATTGAACATTAGTAATGTACCGAGAAACTTTCTTCGAAAAAATCAACTTCTACTGCTTACTCTTCCGATTCAAGTCCATCCACCTCATGTGAGTCCACTCCCATACCGACATTCCGAGGAGGTTTATAGCCTCGCAACTATTCAAGGCCATGACATCCCGCCGCCAGGCCAAGAGTTCCCTCATTAGTGTCAACCAAAGACATTTTTCTGTCTTCTCTTGTGGTGGCAATCAACTGTCGCTTCGCCTAGTCAAATGTAGATATTCGCTCCGAGTTAGCAGGTGGCGGCGCGAATATCTCTGTACATAAAGTACACACGGTTAGAGCTAAGTGACACTCGGCTGTCACATGCAATCCCCGTTCCTTTCTCCTGCTAAAATGTCCCCTTGCCCCTGGCAGTAAATTTAATCGTTAACTTTAATTATTATGATCGTGGCTATTTCGCCGACTCCGTGAACCAGAACCATACCGTTAGATGGGGAGATTTCTCGTTTCTGCTGTACGAGTGCCGCCTGATTTAGTGGGCGAGTGACCCGTAATTAGGTTATTACATTACAATAAACATTTGATAGTGGCCAATAAAAAAACAGGCGCTGGAAGATGCGGGATAAGCTCCTCGGACGGAAGGTGGAAAATCTACACAATCACGATCAACGAGAGGGCTGGTTCCAGGAGAACGGATCGCCTGCTAACGAGGAGCAAATTGAATGGCAATAGTCGTCGTCGATGCCGCCGCACATAGGAGTAATTTTGGGTCAATCATGGTCAGAATTCTTGGTCGTCGAAAAAGTCGTTTTTCGCTCAAGAACATTCATTGCTGCAGTAGGCCTTGATTAGGAAACACGTATTTTTTCTGCACCTGACATTTTTCTCTTTTTTCAGGAGGAAAAAAATCTCGGAGTACGGATATTGAATTGGTTTCGTGTTTCATGGTGGCGAATGTTTTTGGATGCGAGGATAGCGATAGTTAGCAACGGAGCTACCCGGGCGATGGTAAGAAAAGCTGACGCCCTCATTGCAGCGAGTTGGCAACGGGCCGCCAGAACGAGGGCAGTGCAGAACGCTGACGACGGCATTGGAGCGGATGGCAACATCGAGCGACTTGGCAGTTTCGGTGTACGGCGACGACGACGACGGAAAGTGCAAGTGCAAGCATTAAATGTGTAATTAATTTCGATATTGAATAAACCAGTTAGTTCGATTTCGGCTCTAGGGTAGTTAAGTAGCTTTTTTTAAAAAGAAACTTCCATCCGTGAAAATTTAACTGGAGGCTCCGGCGAGATCCTCCATCTCGGGAACAGTATAAGTGATATAAGTGAAGTGTAAAAATCTTTGAAAAATTCTTCTAAGTGGTTCCAAGAGCCACACCTTCAATATATCACAAAGCGACCCGCAGGACACCGTGGATCACCCGATTGGCGTGCCAGGACCCCAGTAGCGCTCCAGCAAAAAGGATAATCCGAACTCGCCTGCCTGCGGATCCCCCGAGTGTGAGGACGACAGCCACCAAAAGACCAACGATCCAATGTTGGCCGGACTCAGGACACGGTCCTTTATGTAAGTTTTTCCATTTTTTATTATAAACCGACTTAAGGAGTATTTTTTTAATAAGAGAAAGTGCAATTTATTGATGAAATCAAATCGAATTATCAAATAGTGATTATTTCTATAAGTGCAATCAATTTTTAAATCTGAGTGAATACAGTGAATCAAACGATACAGTAGATTTAGCTTTTAGTGTCTCATAGTTTTGCTACATTAGAATCAAACAATAATGGCTAATCCACACGCCGCTATCAATGGAGAGCCGGTTATCCCACCGCTAACCATGCAGCAATTTATTGAGTTAGGGAAGTTACCAGATTTTCTGCGTGACCTACAACCCTTTGACGGTCGACCAACCGAATTAATTAATTGGTTAGCCGACGTTCAAGGTGTAATCGATATGTATCGTGAACACGGTGCAACCGATGCTCAACTTGAGCTTATCAGACGTTCTGTTCGAAGAAAAATTAAAGGCGAAGCCGCCGACATTCTTAATGCAAATAATATCATGCACAATTGGAACAATATCAAAAGTACACTTTTGCTGTACTATAAAGATAAAAGGGATTTAAAAACCCTAGATTTTGAGTTAACATCCATCAAAAAAGCACCTAATGAAAGCTTAGGGAGTTATTATTCTCGTGTTAATGAGCTACTATCGTCAAGTATCGCTCAAATTCAGACAGAACCAAAATTTTTCCTACATGCAAATTCACACATTGATTACTTTCGAGAAAAGGCAATTGATTCTTTTATTAGGGGGCTAGAAAAACCCTTATGCCAACTTTTAAAAACCTACAACCCAAAAACGTTAAACCATGCCTACCAGTTTTGTCTAGAGTATTTTAATATGGACACACGGTCTGCTCCATATCGAAATGAACATACCTCTAACATTCCGAGACCAAGAGACCTTGAAACCCCGAGACTCCCACCAAGAAGGCAGCCACTTCATCCCACCATACCTCCAAGAAATCATCAACCTGTCTTCCATCAAGCCCGACCAATGTTTAATCATCCTTTCCCACAACCAAAATTCCAGAATAATCCTTTCCACCAACCTCATGCTTTCCAACAACCAAGATTCCAAAACAATCCGTTCCCTCAAACCAATAGACCTCTTCCTAATCCAGAGCCTATGGACGTGGACCCAAGCATTCGGTCCAGGAATATTAACTATAGTAACAGACCCCAAATGGGAATAAAAAGACCCCACCAATCTTTCAACCAACCTCAACATTTCAAACGAATGGCTCACCCATTGCAATATGATTATTCCTTCGATCCCTATTATTTTTACCCAGATTACATCCCAGAATACGACGATATGGATTATCAATACGATCCGCAAGAGGAACAACCTCAACCAGAATCTCTTCAGAATGATACACCCACATCGGAAGCTTCTCTGATAAATCAAGAGGAGGATCCTCAACCATCAACTTCATCCCAAACTAATTTTTTAGAATGGAAGCCGAGTTGGTAGGTCCAACTCTTCCATACATTACATTAAAAACCAATATCGGAGAATTCCCTTTTCTCGTAGATACAGGGGCAAATATTAACATAATCGACCCGAAATTGGCTTACAAATATAAAGGTGCTAAGCCCTATGATTTTAAAGCAGATGATATTTCAAGCGCTAGTGGCAGATTTGAAGCAACATCAGCCATAGACATAGAATTCTTTTATCCTAAAATAAATCATTCTGCACAATTTTTACTTCATAAATTCCACCCTTTTTTCAAAGGAATTATTGGAACAGGCATTCTACATTCCTTGAATGCAGTAGTCGACCTTGAAAATAACATGTTACATCTGAAAAAAGGTAATAAAACTTTAAGCACCCAACTTTCACGATATAATCCCTCAAACCCAACATCAAACAATTTGTTCAGAACTTCTCATTTGTTGACGGACGAAAAGGAAGAGCTCCATAAAATTTTAAGTGCACATAAAGATGTGTTTCACCAGCCAGATACAAAATTGTGGTACGACAGTCGAATGCTCTATTAACACCACTGATGACGTACCAATACATCAGAAAGTGTACCCGTATCCTGCAGCCTATACAGAAGAAGTTCGAAAGCAAGTCGATAAGCTTTTAGCTGACGGCATAATTCGCCCTTCTCGGTCTGCATGGACATCACCGGTATGGATAGTGCCAAAAAAGACAGATGCATCCGGTGAAAAAAAGTTCAGAATGGTCATTGACTACAGGAAACTGAACGAAAAGACCATTTCCGATCGCTACCCAATGCCCGAGATTGGTTATGTGATTGACCAATTGAAAGGACAAAAATATTTCTCGACATTAGATCTTGCGTCTGGTTTTCACCAAATTCGAATGAAAACCAGCGATATTGAAAAAACAGCATTCTCTATCAATAATGGCAAGTATGAATTTACTAGAATGCCATTCGGACTGAAGAATGCGCCCGCAACTTTTCAAAGGGCAATTGATGACGTTCTCAGAGACCACATCGGCAAAATTTGTTACGTTTACATCGATGATGTAATCGTTTTTGGAAAAGACCTTGATGAACATTTGAAAAACCTTGATACAATTTTCAGAACTTTGAATAATGCTGGATTAAAAATTCAGTTGGATAAATCAGAATTTCTTAACCAAGAGGTTGAATTCCTGGGCTATGTCATATGCTCAGAAGGAATTAAACCGAATCAGAAAAAAATCGAATCTATTAATCAGTACCCAGAACCTAAAAATCTGAAAGAACTTCGAGGATTTTTGGGAATGATGGGCTACTATCGTAGATTTGTCAAAGATTTTGCAAAAATTGCAAAACCTCTGACAATCCTTCTAAGAGGGGAGAGAAGTCCTATGTCTAACAAAAAGATTTCGTTGAGTGATAAAGAAAAACAATGTTTCCAAAAGATGAAAAGCTTACTATCATCGTCCGACATATTGATTTATCCTGATTTCAACAAACCTTTCATCTTGACGACAGATGCCTCCGATTTTGCAATCGGTGCTGTCTTATCTCAAGGTGAGTTAGGGAAGGACCGACCTATACACTTTGCATCCAGAACTCTATCTAAAACGGAGGAAAGATGTTCAGTGCCCGAAAAAGAAATGCTGGCTATCCACTGGTCACTTCAGACTTTTAGAAATTACCTGTATGGGGCAAAGTTTAAAATATTGACGGATCATCAACCCCTCACTTTCGCACTATCTCCAAAAAATACGAATGCTAAACTGAAACGATGGAAGGCCTATCTTGAGGAACATGACTACGAGATAATATACAAACCTGGAAAAACAAATGTAGTCGCCGACGCTCTGAGCAGAATTATATGTTCCATGACAGCAACCCAGCATTCTGCCGAAAATAGCGACGACTTTTACATTGAATCCACGGAAGCACCTATCAATGCTTTCAAACACCAAGTCATTCTAAAAGAAGGTCCAGACAAAGTAACGGTAACCAACCCATTTCCAAATCATACTAGAGTAGAAATTTCAAAAACCAACTTTAATGAACATTCAATTTTACAGATTCTCAAAAATCATTTTGACTTGTCTAAGGTTAACGGATTATTAACGACCGAACATTTGATGGGCAAAATTCAAGAGATATATAAACAACATTTTGGCTCCAAGAGATCGTTAAAAATTCGTTTCAGCCAGACAATTCTTCAAGATATACAACAGGAGGACGAACAATGGAATGTCATCCGACAAGAACATTGCAGAGCACATCGTGGAGCTGAAGAAAACAAATTACAGATTTTGAGGAAGTTTTATTTCCCTAAACTTTCTCAAAAGCTTAAAGATTTCATTACAAATTGTCAAACTTGTCATGAGAACAAGTACAACCGCAATCCTATCAAATATCCCCTTCAAGCAACCCCAATTCCAAACGCTCCTTTCAAAATCGCTCATATCGATATCCTCTTCCTTGAAAATGACCACTTCCTTACCTATATCGACAAATTTTCCAAATTCGCTCAGATTAAACATATTGATTCCAGAGCCGCTGTCGATATTGTTCCCGCCGTAAAGGAGATCCTATTAAAATATAATCCACCAGAAACATTAGTTATGGACGGTGAAAAATCGTTCATGACAGGAGAACTGGTAAACTTTTACAACACCCATCATATCGAACCCTACATTACCGCAACCGGTCGTAGCGAAATGAATGGTGTTGTAGAACGTTTCCATTCCACAATTTTGGAAATTTATAGAATGACAAAACAGGAAAATCCAGGAAAACCCGTTCACGATTTAATACTTTTATCCCTCAATAAATACAACTCCACCATCCATAGTAGTACAAAACATACCCCTTTAGAAATTATACTTCCTTCTCCCAGAACCCCAGAAATTATCGAAAAAGTATTTAAAAATCTTACAGAAAAACAGAAAAAGGACCTGAAATACCATAATAAATCAAAAAAACCAACAGAACTTGAATCTAACCAAGAAATATACGAAAATGCAAGACAAAGAATTAAACACAAACCCCGATTCAAAAAGAATAAAATCAGACAGGTTAACAAAAGTACAGTAACTATGGATGATGGGAGGAAAGTACATAAAAACGATATCAAGGTTAGGAAGATTTAACTCTCCTTTTATTATACTCTCTTTTTTCAGAACCCTCATGTATCTAAGTATAACGATAGGTGAAAAGATAAACGTTAGGAGAATAGATCACTTACCAATTGTTGCTTTTCACTCAGGTACTGCTAGGATACAACTTACCTCTCATATCTATATCCATCATTTCAACATTACCTCCCTTAACAATCATGTAGACAGTCTGAGAAACCAATTTGAACAGCTAAAATTCAATCAATTTACAAAACTCACTTCGCAAAAATTTGACGAAATTCAGCAAATACTTAGCAATTTAAATCCGTTTAAAAGACATAAACGTTGGGATAAATTAGGAACAGGCTGGAAATTTATTGCAGGTAGTCCAGATGCAAACGACTTAAAATTAATAAATTCCTCCATTAATGAACTTGTAAGTAACAATAATCAACAAATCAGAATTAACAGAGCACTTAATTTGCAAATGAAAGAATTAGTATACAAAACAAAAGACGCAATAGAGTTAGCAAATTCAAAATCCATGGAAATATATTCGATAAACATATTTCTCAATTTAAAATATCTAGCAGATAAATTAGGACAGATTGTTGACAGTATTTCTCTCGCTAAAGTAGGAATTCTTAACCAAAATATACTTAGTCAGGACGAAATAGGGATTCTATATCAAGATTTAATGAAACAGAATATTACACTTCACAATGCACTGGAAGCACTAAGTTTTGCGGATACAACGATCGCCACCAACACCAAGGAGTTGACTCTACTAATCAAGACACCTATTTTGGATAAGAGAATTTTCAACAAGATTCACGTCTTCCCTGTTACATCAAACCATAAACAAATTCATTTGACTAAGAGAAATTATCTGAATCACGAGACCGGTAGCTACATTGTAAGCTCATTGACGGAAAACATATACAAAATCCAGGAAACGGAGTTCGATAACTCTAGATGTGTACCAAACCTTCTCTCCGGACAGCAAGCTAGTTGCAATTACACCCTGAACCCACCTGATGAAGAAATCATCATCATAAATAATGAAAACATTATTTTGAACACCGATGGAAATATTACCTTTACATCGAATTGTGGAATCAACAACCGTACCCTAACTGGAACATTTCTTATATCGTTTCATGATTGTGAAATGATCATCAAGAACATCAGTTATTCAAACATCATTCGGAACATGGCTGGAAACCTAATACAACTACCTTTAGACGGCCTCAATATACAGAAACAATTCACCATAGCAAACCTGAGTCTTGAGCATTTGCATAATTTGCACCTGGAGATGAGGAAGGAAATGGATTACATCCGGCTAAACAACACAAGCATCGAATGGCCATCTTGGCCTCTATTTGGAGGAATCTTCTCATTACCCTTCACGATTATCGGTTTTGCGATTCTTTTGAAAATTTTCTCCCACAGACAAGCTACAGTAAGGATACAAACATCTAAAGCCACAACCAATCAGGAACCAGTGGTAGAACTTCAACCCAGGATTAGATCCTTGACTTTGATGGACGTGATTCGGACGGAGCCTCAACTCTCAGGAAGGGACGAGTTAGCAACGGAGCTACCCGGGCGGTGGTAAGAAAAGCTGACGCCCTCATTGCAGCGAGTTGGCAACGGGCCGCCAGAACGAGGGCAGTGCAGAACGCTGACGACGGCATTGGAGCGGATGGCAACATCGAGCGACTTGGCAGTTTCGGTGTACGGCGACGACGACGACGGAAAGTGCAAGTGCAAGCATTAAATGTGTAATTAATTTCGATATTGAATAAACCAGTTAGTTCGATTTCGGCTCTAGGGTAGTTAAGTAGCTTTTTTTAAAAAGAAACTTCCATCCGTGAAAATTTAACTCGATTCAAGATTCTGATTACGTTCGTTGATTGGATTGGAAGAGAGCGATCGAAGTTTTCTGAAGTTTTCATGCTGGCAAATGTTTTTGGATGCGAGGAAAGCGTTTCAAGATTCTGATTACGTTCGATGATTGGATTTGAAGAGAGCGATCGAAGTTTTCTGAATCAAGTTCAGATTGTGGGCTTTGGGAAGTTTTCAAGCTTGAGGTGATTTCTCTCAAGAAAGAATTCATCAAGTTCTCTATTGAATTTGATAAGTATAATTTTATTTACTTTCTTATTTTATAAGTTTTAGTTGTTATTACTTCTCGATTGTTGATTATTTATTTATGTTCCCCGTTGTTTTACTAATATGGAAACTGACGGGGAATCGTCGAATTCTAAAGAGGATGATCATTCTAATCTTCCTCCTTCAGTTTCCAAACCATTTAGAGTCAAAATTTTCCCATCTACTTTTCTTGGTCCTTATCCTGTTTATTTTAGAAAAAAGGATAAGCCAATAAATGTTGTCTTGATTTCAGCAGAAGTTTATAAAAGATTTAAATCCGTTAAAGAAATCAAGAAAATTTCGTTAGATAAATTAAGGGTAGTTTTTGGTTCTCGTGGAGATGCCAATACTCTCCTGGAATCCAACTTATTTGGTAGTTCATAACGTGTATATGCCCCTTGTGACTCATGTGAGATTAGTGGCGTCATTTATGACGAATCTTTGAGTTGCGATGACATTAAAAATTTTGGTTTAGGTTTTTTCAAAAATAAAACCATTTCTCCCGTCAAAATTTTAGATTGCAATCGTTTATCTAAATTAACGTTAAATGGCAACAGTTCTAGTTATACTCATTCTAATTGTATAAAAATAATATTTGCCGGATCTGTTCTTCCGGATTTTGTTTCAATTAATAACGTATCATTTAGTGTAAGACTTTATTTTCCTAAACTTATGCATTGCACTCATTGTCTTTTATTTGGACACACTTCTTCCTATTGTTCAAATAAACCAAAATGCTCCAAATGTGGAGATTCTCATTCTTCATCTGTTTGCGATAAACAATCTGATGTTTGTATTTATTGTAATCAGAATCATTTTTCAATTAAAGACTAAAACTATTCAACAAAAATTCAACCAACAAATTAAATTTAAAAATCGATGTTCTTATTCAGAGATTTTGAAAGCATCTGGTGATTTTAGTTCTTCCAATATTTATGAAGCATTATCTGATTATGATGATGATAACTTGAATGAGGATTCTAATCAATTTATATATAAACCTCCTACTAAAAGAAAAAGGGCTAATTTATTATCTAACAAACATAATGCAAATTCTGATCCTCAACCATCAACATCTTTTGATAAAAACTTTCCTCCACTTAATGTTTCTTCTACTTGCCATACGATTCCTGGGTTTCAAAGAGTAGAGAATGACAATTCTTTTAATGATAAAAATAGGGATAATGTTGATAATTCATCCAACAATAATGATAATAAAGACATTTTGAATATTTTGGAACAAATAATAAATTTATTAGGATTCAGTGATTTTTGGAAAAATTTGATTAAAAAATGTTTACCTTTTTTAGCGTTTATTTTTGAAAAGTTAAATTCTTTTGGACCCCTCCTTTCTTCATCATTTTCAATGTAATGGCTACTTTCAATAAATTAAATATATTGCAATGGAATTGTCGTAGCATTATACCCAAAATTGATAGATTAAAAGCTCTGTTATTTAATCACAATATAGATATATTTTGTTTAAATGAAACTTGGTTAGTGGAATGTAAACACTTTCGTATCCCTTCTTTTAATATTATTAGAAAAGATAGAAATGTTTCAGCTGGAGGAGTGTTTATTGGTGTTCGTGGAAATATTCAATTTAGATATTTGAATTTACCATTTAATTTTGCAATTGAATATATTGCGATATCTGTTAAACATTTGGGTAAGGAATTTTCTGTCATATGTTTTTATGTTCCTCCAAATTCTCCTTTTTCATTATCAGAAATAAAGACTATATTAGACTATATTAGAACCTTCTCCATTTTACATATTAGGAGATTTTAATGCCCATAATTCTGCTTGGGGTAGTAGGAATAGTGATGGTAGAGGTAACTTGATCATGGATTTGGTTGATGAATTGAATTTGAATATTCTCAATGATGGATCATTTACCAGAATTGCTGTTCCTCCTGCTCATCATACTTGTATTGATTTATCTCTTTGTTCTAATAGTTTAACATTCCTTTCTTCTTGGAAAATAATTAATGATCCTAATGGTAGTGATCATTTACCTATTTTGATCGAAATTTGTAATAATGACTATAAACAAACAAATAATGAATCTCTTAAGCCTGATTTATGTAGAAATGTTAATTGGTTAAAATTTTCGGATCTTATTTCATTTTCGTTAACTCATTTTGATTATTCATTATCTCCGCTTGATAATTATAAACAATTTTGCGAGATTATAATTAAATGTTTAATAAAATCTCAGAAGTACAAAATATCTCCAATTTCTTCTAGAAAAAAATGTCCTTCATTTTGGTGGGATAGTGAATGTTCTATGGCTATAAAAAATAAATCTGAAGCCTTTAAAAAATTTCGTCGTTTTGGATCAAGGGAAAATTATTTTTTATATTGTAAAGCTTCAATTTATTCGAATTACTAAATTTAAAAAAAGGAATTATTGGAGAAATTTTATAGAAAATCTTGATAGAGAATCTTCTCTATCTTCTCTTTGGTCTGTTGCTAGAAATTTAAGAAATTGTAATTCTTCTTCTCCAAATATTCAGGAATATTCTGAAGAATGGATTAATAAATTTGCTTCTAAAATTTGTCCTGATTTTGTTCCATGTTCCATAAATTTTAAAAATTGTCATAGATATAATTATTTTCCTGAACTTAGTGCTTCATTTTCATTAGGAGAATTAGATTTAGCATTATCTGTTACAAAAAACACATCACCGGGAATTGATAATATTAAATTTATTGTTTTGCAAAATTTACCACATGATGGAAAAATACATTTGTTAGAGTTGTACAATTCATTCCTTTTTCAAAATATTCTACCTTTGGAATGGCGTTCTATTAAGGTTGTCAGTATTGTAAAATCAGGTAAGGATCCTTCATTAGCTGATAGTCGTAGACCAATAAGTTTATTGTCATGTCTTCGTAAGCTTATGGAAAGAATGTTACTTAATCGTTTAGAATTATGGGCTGAAAGTAATAAAATTTTTTCTTCTTCCCAATATGGTTTCAGAAAAGGTTGTAGCACTCGTGATTGCACTGCTCTTCTAGCTTCACAAATTAATCTTTCGTTTAATAAGAAGCAGGATATGGTTTCAACTTTTCTTGATGTTTCTGGGGCTTATGATACCGTGTTATTAGATCTACTTTTTGAAAAATTAAAAAATTTCAATATTCCAAATATAATTGCCAATTTTTTATATAATTTATTTTCTTTCAAAATTATGCATTTTTTCATAATGGCTCTTCCAAATTGATACGATATAGTTATTTTGGTCTTCCTCAAGGGTCTTGTTTGAGTCCATTTCTATATAATTTATTTACCAGTGACATATCATCTGTTATTCCAAATGGATGTTATTTTTATCAATTTGCCGATAATAAAGTTATTTTTATCAGCGGTAATAATAGTGAAATTATTCGTCATTTTATGCAATGTGCATTAAACAATATTGAAATTTGGGCAAACAATAATGGTTTTTCTTTTTCTGTTTCTAAAACTAAATTTATTTTATTTTCTCGTAAGCGTTTGTTAATATAAATTTATATCTTAATGGTCACGAAATTGAACAAGTTGATGATTATAAATATCTAGGAATATGGTTTGATTCAAAATTATTGTGGAAAAAACATATTCAATATATCCAGATAATTTGTGCAAAAAGAAAAAATTTCCTTAGAACTATAACAGGTACTTGGTGGGGGGCTCATCCTACTGATTTAATTACACTTTACAAAACGACCATTAGATCTATTATTGAATATGGATGTTTTGTATACTTGTAAATGCAAGTCAATCGCATTTTTGTAAACTAGAAAAGATTCAATTTCGGTGTCTAAGAATTTGTTTAAAATTAATGAATTTAACGCATACTCAATCTATTGAGGTTTTAGCTGGAGTGATTCCACTTAAAACTCGCTTACATGAATTAAATTGTAAATTCATGTTGAATTGTTTTATGAAAAAACACCAAATAATTGATGTTTTGAAATGTTTAAATGATATAAATCCAATTTGCAAAATTTTAGATTCATACAAATATTGTTCTTCTTTGAATATTGTTCCTACAACAATTTCTACATTCAATTATCATAATTTTGATATTAATGTTCACTCGTTCCATCCAATAATCGATTTATCGTTATATGAAGAATTAAAACAAATTCCTAGTGTTGAGTATTTTCGCTTCGCTCCTTTATTTTTTCGGCGTAAATTTATTGGATTAGATTTTTTTTTTTTTTACTTTATAAAATTCAGTTTATTTGTCGTTGAGATTGTTTAAAACTAGTTACATTGAAGATAGTTACTATTCAATTCGCAGATAAAAATCTAATTCACCGACATCTACTGCATTATCACAATCAATGATAAAGGAGACATAGCTAATGAACAACTTGAGTATTTTTGTTTTTGTTCTATTCCCTATTCTGTCTAAAACAGGGTGAATAAGTTCCTCGTATGAGAGTCTTCTGCGATCATCAATCAACGTTGCCAACACATTCTGCAGATGCGACCACGCCGCAGTCACTCGTTGACACTCACTCAACTTATGTTTGAGTGTTTCCGTGGCTGCATTGCAATGCAGACACTGCTCGCTGTCCACACGACGAATGGTGTACCACAGTTGTCTGTGTTCTAGCTTCCCATTGACGAGCAGGTACCACCTGCTACGCTGAGCTGAGTTCATTTGTTTGCTGCTTACGTTGTTCCAAACTCGTTTCCAGTTCACAGTTGGATGGTGCAGCTCAACTTTCGGTCGATCGGTCTGATCGATGTAGTAATTATTTATTAGATTGGAGGATGGAGATTGTTGGATAAGGGCTGGCAAACGAGGATATGTTTGCAGGATGAGTTTAAGGCAAGGAAGATCTGCAGGGGGAGGGGGAGGATTTGCTTGGGTGAGAAAGGATTGATAGTATGGAATGGAACCAATCTCTTGGAGGTGGCGGTTGATAAGAAGGGCTTTCCCCTTGAAAAATGGTAGCTGGAGCTTCAACCCTCCTTGGTCCTTAGGTCTCGCCAATTGTTGCATGGGAACACGGGCTGGTTGCCTTCTCCATAAAAACGTTCCCATAACTGATGTTATTTTCGCCGCATGCGCATTATGTTGTGGTAGTATCGACGAGAGGTACCAAACCTTAGAGGTGATGAAAGTATTTAAAAGTATCACCTTCTGTTGGAGCGTTAGGGTGCGCAAAGAGTGCATCCAGATCTGTTGCGCTATTCTGCCCACCAGAGCGTCCCAATTCAGGGCAATCATACGCCGAATGGAGTTGGTGAACTTTACTCCCAAAATTTTGGTTTCATTTTCCGTTATTAACCAATCCACTTGGATCGGATTATCATTCACAAAACCAACGTCAATGGACGTGGTTTTGCGGAGATTCAAAACTGCTCCAGATTCCCTACCGAAGCGAATAAACAAGTCACGCATCGCATGAACCTTCTCTGCTGATGTGGCGATCACGCTGATGTCATCCGCGTATGCCACTACCAAGTCGGTACCACACACTCGTTCCAGAGCCGCCACTAAAGGGTGTAGGTACAACACAAACAAATGCATCGAGATCGGGTCGCCTTGTCGAACCGAACGCTGGATGGGAAACGCTGTCGTCAAATGCCCGTTTACTAACAAGCGAGAAGCGGAGAGATTCGAGATCCGCGAGAGCAAATCTACGAATTGCGGGTTGAACCCGAGAGACCGCATGTTCCCGTACAGGAAAGAGTGCCTTACTCGATCGAAAGCGTGGTCGAGATCGTAGCTCACGAGTTTCCCTACCTGCCTCCGTGCCGTCAGTTGGGCGATTCGATCCTTTAATGCCAACGTCGCCTGGAAGATGTTGTTGTCTGCATTGGAGCATTTTTGAGAATTGCTGAGTATTCGGTGTGCCTTCATCACGTTCTCCAGTCGAGATTTCAAAATACGGGAGAGTAACTTATAGTCAAAATTGAGAAGGGAGATCGGTCGATAGGAGCCGACCGTGTTGCCAGATCCCCTCTTTTTGACTAGAACGATGACTCCATCGACAAATTTTGACGAAAAGTTGGATGCCAGAGCCTCATTTAGCAGTAGATTTAGCTCACGGTGGACGATGTCGAAGGCCCGAAGATAGAATTCCTTCGGTATTCCATCCGGCCCTGGTGATTTTTTGGACGCACTTGTTTTAATTGCCGTCCAGATTTCCGCTGTCGTGATCGGTGCCATACAGGCGTCATTTGTTGCGTCATTTTCCGGGATAATCCGGCCACACTGGAATTCCTCCGGTAATCCCCCTTCTCTTTCTGGTTCCGAGTATAGCACGGAGAAGAAACGGAGCACGTGGTCTTGGATGGCTTGAGAGTCATTGATCTCTTCACCATGTTCGCCATCTAATCTCAATATCGTCGTTCGTTTACGTCTCCGATCTCCTAGCTGAAAAACAGAGAGTGGCTCTCCAGCTACGATCGGCGTGTTTATGTGTACGAAGGCTTGCGTGAATCTTCGTTGCAGTGACAACATTTCTCCCTTGATCCGATTGATCGTTGCTAGCATTGCTGGGTTTTGGTAGAAGCCGTCGTAGGCCCGTCGCAGTTGGTTGTACAGGTTTTGTTGTGCGTGATGAAACACATCAAACACTTGTTTTGATTGCCAGCGGAAAAAACTAGCAATTTTTGGCTTACCGTGTTCCGTCCACCAGTCCATCCAACTGCGATAATTTCGCCTCTGTCGGGTCCAAAACTGCCATCTTATCTGGAGGTCTTCCAGAGCTTCTGCAGTGAGAAGGTGCGGACGCAAAGACCAAAATCCTCGTCCTGGTGCGTGACCCAGATTTGGGAGACATAGACGAGACGTCACGGCCAAGTGATCGGTGAACGAACACGCGTGCGTGTGGATGTTTCGCAGCTGCTCGCATAGGCCACCAGTGACGTAAATTCTATCCAGACGAGAAGATGAGTTGGCAGTTATATACGTGTGGCCAGCGTCTCTTGAGCGGAGCTTCAGCCACACATCATGGAGCTGAAGTTGCTGCACTGTGGCTTGAAGAGCGGGGCTCATGTTATACCCCGTCGCATCGCATTGTCGCAGCACGCAGTTGAAATCTCCGGCAAGGATGATATTGTCGGTAGGATGGCGAAGATAAAATGCCAACGTGTCGTTCAAAAATCTTTCTCGTTGGGCACGAAGAGCGGTGCCGGATGGGGCATACACGCAGCAGAGCGTTGTGTTCTGGACGCGTACAGCTACAAGACGGCCATCTAAACTTCTCTCTACATGCGAGAATCGGATATACTCTTTCAAAGCGATAGCGGTTCCTCTCCTTGAGTGATCAACGTTGGCGATGACGTTGAATCCTGGCAGTGTTAGCTGCTCGTTTTCAACTTCTTGAATGAAGAGTATATCCAAGTCCGTGTTTCGGATAAACGTTCGGAAGGCTTCGATTTTAGTCGTGTTCGTGATGGTATTCACGTTTACCGTAGCGATATTGTAGCTGATGAAGAGGACGGCTTAGGGGAGGAGGTCGAGCGTGGTATCATCGTCGCCACAGCGCATTTTTTTGGCTTGTTTATGCGATCGCTTGCTGGATGTTGACGAGTCGGTTTCGTTGCCGTCGGTTTTTTTCTGCAGTCCGGATCTGCGAGTCACTCTGGTCCACGGTTCGCTTTCGTGCTCTCCATGTTGTTCGTTTGACGAGGAGTCGTTGACACTTGCCGGAGGGGGCATTGAACCACTTGACGATGGCACTATCGATGGTATTGCTGGTGTTGCCTTCGGAGCCGGTTGCTTCGGAGGGGGCATTTGTTTTGCTGCGGGGGTTTTGGAGCGAGCCGATTGTGGGTTTTTTGTAACGTCTGCGTACGAAGCGCTGTTTGTCGCCAGCTTTTGTACCAGTAGTTTTTTGTTTTGCACACATGAGACGCCATTGTGTACAAATTCACTACAGTACCGACACGTCTGCTGCTGCCCGAAATAAGCCACATTGGTCATTTCAGAATCGATCGTGACGTATGACGCAATGTTTCTTTTGACGATCATCCGTGCGACACGCACACCGGTCGGGAGTCCGGCAAAAAGATGCTTCTCATCCCACATCTCTTCGCGGATGGAGAGCACCTCCCCGTACGCCCCAAGAAACTTTACGATTTTGTCGTTCGTCACGTCCTCAGAGAGGTTGAAAAGCTTCACTTCCACTGCGCCGTCTTCCATCTTCAAGCGAAGCTTGTACGCCTTCCCATCCATCGTCAACTCATGTTTGTCGTCGTTCTCGGCAACGATTCTCTGTGCCACTTCCAGGCAAGTGGTCTTGATGAACGCGATTCCAAGGTTGCGGCTATATTGAATCCGCAAAATCTCATCGCGTTTCAGGGCGAGTGTTGTACCAACGAATTGGTGCACTTCCTCGGATGTTGGTTTCTTCGGCACATTCGCATAGTCAATGCGAAATGTGTTTTCGCGTCGCTTTACCGCGGACATTTCACGCGACGGCGATAAAACGGACCCGAAACAGTATTTCACTTGTGGAAACACGAGTAACACGAAAAAAAAAATCTAATAAATGCCAGCGATTGGCTTCCGCAGACGAACAACGATGCACAAGTGCGTCTGATCGGCTCGGAAGTTGAGCGCAAACTGTAGATTCACATCAACTTTACTTTTCTGATGGATCATTGATCCAAAATGTTGCTGGTTTTGGAGTTTATAATTATTATTCTGCTTATTTTTTCAAATTACAATCTCCTTGCTCAGTTTTCATGAAACTAACTGCCTTGTATTTTACTTGTTCTTTGATTAAAACATGTTCTCCAAATATTTTTATTATATGTTCAGACAGTTTAAGTTGTTTGAAAGCACTCAATTCCGTTAATTTCAATTCTAAAACTCATCACATTATGTTGTTGCTGAAAAAAGAATTATATCATTTGAATTCTCAGGGTTACATTATTAAATTTATTTGGGTTCCTGCTCATTCTAATGTTTATGGTAATGAGCAAGCTGATTCTTTAGCAAAATTAGGGGTTCGTTGTGGCAGTATGTTCAACAGACAAATTTCTTCGTCTGAATATTTTGCAGATTTAAAACAATATTCTTTAAATAATTGGCAGCTTTCATGGGACTTTAGTGATAAAGGACGATGGTATCATTCAATTTTACCTAATGTTTGTCGATTTAGTTGGTTTAAAAATTTTGCTGTCGGAAGAAATTTTATTTGTACATTGTCAAGGCTTATATCCAATCATTATATTTGTAATAGTTATTTATATCGTATCAATATCAATGATTCTAATTTGTGTGATTGTGGTGTTGCTTATGAGGATATTGACCATATTGTTTTTCATTGTACCGTCAAACGGGGCTTCTTTTGACATTATTTCCAGATTCTTCAACTTTGAGAATTTGTAGCTCGAAGAATTATGGACAGATTTCGATATTTCTTGCCTATATCTAAGTTGTATATATGCGTAACAAATGTGCAAAATATGAGACAAATCCATCAAGTAATAAAAATATTGCTCGAATAGCGAAATAAATGTGTCCTTAAAAACAAAAAAGGGGCTACTTTGGACACTTTTGGAAATCAATGCAATTTTAGAATAAAATGATTTGTTCTCATTCATTTGAAACAGATCCTATAGATTATCATCCATTATGATGTTTTTGAACGTTTTTAATCGATAAACATAATTTAGAAAATTTTAAAGCAAAAAAAATGCACGTATATAAAACTTTTCTGCGAAACATGCTCTTTACAATTTTTAGTTTGTTACTTCAAATTTACCTTTTTTTAAATGGAACTATCTGATACGAATGTTTGACTATTTAAGTTGATACACACGAATGATGTAACTACCAAGTACTGCGATGATTGATGAGTTTTGTACAAAAACATTCGTTCTGATTCTTAATGTTATATGAATGATATGTAGAAGAATCTCATCAATTCCTGTTTATAAAAGTATTTTTTGTTAAAAGCGTTATCCATAAAGTATGAGAATAAGTTTCGCAAGATCGTAAATGATTGAAATTTTGCTTATCTTACATACATTTTGGTTCTCAATAGTTTTGAGCTGGCGTGAGAATAGTTTATTTGTAGCAGATGATGTACGCAATAATTTTGTACTGCGGATTCATGAAAAATATGACCGAACATTTTTGTTTTAAGATAATGTTGTGAGTTTGCTGTTTATAAGTATTGAAATACGTATGTTTTGTTGATATTCACTTTTCTGAATCCTAAGTTTAATTTTATTTGTGTTGTAAAATGTACAAACCAACACTCTAAACTAAAATAAAGGTCGTAAAATTAGGACCTTTTATCGATTATTTTCATAAAACAGCTATTTTCAACATTAAATTATCTAAAATTTCTTTGAAACATGACTATTCGATAGTTTTGTGATGTTTCCAACAACTTTGCACGATATGTGAAAAATTCCAACAAGGCTTACATAGCAAATGTTTTGTGCCTTGCAAATATTTGTTCGGACTTTTTTGAAACATTTTCTTGTTTATCCTGTTATTGTTGATGTTGTTCCAAAAAAAGTTCATGCCTGGTTGTAGAGCATATATTGGTTAATAAAAGTACTGAAGACACGAAATGGCTCAGATTAATATTTATGCTGCAAATATATCCAGAAGGCGAGTGTCCAAAGTAGCCCCCGGAATCAAAAGTAGCCTCGTTTGACGGTACGCGTTTTGCTATACCTAGAATTGTTTTCTTTAGAAATTTGAAAATATATCATCGTTTGCTCCCTCCATCTGTTCGTGATATTCTGGGAAGTAAATTCTTACCCTCGTTAGAAATACTTTATAGATTTTTAAATGATGCTTTATATTACGTATGATTCTGCTTCTTTATTTTTTTTTCAGGTTTGATGGAAACATTTTCAACAAACTTATTTAAGGATGGCATCAAGTAATTTTCGAGTCATGGCCCTTTTTTTAAGATTTTTGGCTCCGTAATGGATAAATGCCGCCTGAGCCTATAGATTTATATTTTATTATTATTACCATTTTGTAATGTTATTTTGAAAAGATAAAGAGGTTTTGTGCCTTTTTGAGAAGAATTTCAAAAGGAAATCACTCGAAGGGGTTTTTCCCTCTTTCAAAATTTTTAGTTAAAAAAATAAATAAATAAATAAATAAATAACAAAAAAGCTGCTGGTAAGGATGGTATTGGAGCTGAACTCATTAAGAGGATCCGGGAGGCTGGCCATTTGTCTGCACCGTCCGTTAGGCACAATCTGGGAAACAGAACAGCTACCGGAGGAGTGGAAGGAAGAGGTAATATGCCCCATCTACAAGAAAGGCAACAAGTTAGATTGTGAGAACTTTCGAGTAATCACCATTCTAAATACGGCCTACAATGTATAATCTCAGATCATCTGTCTTCGTCTGTCACCTGCAGTAAACGTATTAGTGGGAAGTTATTAAGCCGGTTTCGTTGATGGCTGATCGACAACGGATCAAATATTTACTGTAGGCAAATCCTTCAAAATTGTTGTCACAACGCTTCACCCGTTTATCGATTTTAAGCCGCATACGATAGTATCGATTGCATAGAGCTATGGAAAATCATGGCCGAGAACAGCTTTCCCGGGAAGACTAGACTGATAAAAGCAACAATGGAAGGTGTGCAAAATTATGTGAAGGTTTCAGGCGAACATTCCAGTTCATTCCACCCGCCGGGACTACGACAAGGCGATGGACTTTCGTGCCTGTTGTTCAATATTGCGCTAGAAGTGAACTATGCTCAAGGTGGACCTGCAAGCTCTGGGGATCTTCAAACGCCGGATGCTAAGGATGATCTTCAACTGCGTGCAGTAGAATGGTTTGTGGCGGCAAAGGATGAATCACGAGCTCGCCTAACTCTACGGCGAACCAAGTCCTCAGAGGGTAGCCAAAGCTGGAAGGATACGATGGGTAGGGCATATTGCAAGATTGCCGGACAACAAATCTGGAAATATGGTGTCCGCTTCAAATCCGGCCGGAACAAGAAGACATGGAGCGCAGCGAGTTAGATGGGCGAATCAAGTTATGAAATTATGACCACGAATTTGTTCTAGTTACTCCTCTGTCCGTCGCTTGTGTGTCGTAGCACCGGTGTGGAGATGTTTTCAAGCGATAAAAACTAAAATGGAAACGGACACTAAATGGGAGAGGAAAAATTGCACATTTCTCTGCGGGACGATGGGTGGCGAAGAACTTCAACGTCGATCACACCGGGAGATATGTGGTTAGGTCGCGCGCGCGGAGCACTGAGATGCGAAGATCGAGCGGCGGCATTTTCGCTGGGCACTTGACGGCAGTTTAGATTAGTGCGATTGATTGAACTAACCGGAGGAGGAGGAGGAAAGCAGCACATATGAATCTAGGCGCGATTACTATTTGGAAGGTGTAGAAGGTGGTCGTTAGGCAATTGCTGACAGATTGTTGACTTAATTGACGCCAGCAGCAGCAGCGGATGGGTTTCCGATTTAATTGAATATGCTTTGGTGGCAGTCCGCCGCTGGCAAAGGTCATGGTTGGTATTTTCTCATACGCGTTTTGGGGGAAGCAATTTCAAGCTCAGGGACGGTTGGTACGGATTTACGTAAGCAGTCGTAGATGTAATTATTTTTTCGTATTATGAACCGGAACGGACCCAAAGTTGTTCAATTTAAGAAATGTTACGTATACGTATATGGAAACATTACTAACAATTTAGTTTTTGGTGGCACAAGGTTTTCCGTCAGCAAAAATAGTCTTTCACTTTAGCTACGGAAAGATAAGCGTGAAATCTTGATCTATGATCATGCCACTTTCATCATTGTATTTTAAAGATCTACAAGATTCAAAAATTGTGTAACTGTTTAGTTTAAAATCGTTATTGGCAAGCAGTAGCTTCACGAATAATTCAAATTTCCATTCAGGCGCTACTTAAAGAGTGAGGTAGAAGTTGTGTTGCACCTATGCCTCTCAGCTTGGTCTTGCTGAGATGTTACGCGCTTATCGTTCTGGCTACATGGACCTCCCAAAATTGAAATTATCACATCTGAATCACATCAATTATATCAAAATAATCGGAACCACTTCCTTTACAACCAAATTAGGAAAATTTGATAATATAATGAATAAGAATCAATCATAATTTAGGGTTTCTACCTAAAAAGAGATTTCTGTAGGGTTTTAGGAATTCCAGGGGTTTTACTCCTCCAATTTCTCTGGTGATTCCACTAATGATTTCATCTGCGATTCCTCCAGCGAAAACTTTGGATAGCTAGTAGATTTTTTTTCAAAGTTTCGATAAGGCTCCAGGCATACCTTTAGCAATTCCTGCAGGAATCCCCGAGTAACACACATGTTAAAATTAAGCCATATTACCTGATATAAGATCAGATATGCTCCCATAACAGTTAATCTGGATTAATGTTGATACATGTGGCCTCAAGTAGTTCCTTCATGGATTCCTCCAGGTAATCTCTACTGAGAATCCTCCAGCAATTTCTCCAAGGACAAGGAATTTCTCTAAAGATTTCTTCGGGAACTGTTCCAAAAAATCATCCAAGAGCTGCTCCTGAGATTTTTCCATAAATTCCTTCAGAGATTCTTCAACCGATATCCCTTTATATTTCTTTGTATATCCCTCCTGAAATTCTTTTAGAGACCCCTCCAAGGATTCCTCCGGGAAAATCTCTACAGGGTTTCTTACAGAAATGTCTCCAAGCCTTTATCCAAGTACTCCTCAAGGTCTTACACTAGGACAATCTTTTCAAGGATTTTTCCAGATATTTCCCATATTATTCAGAAATTCCTCCATGATTTCCTCCAGGTACACATGCGAGAATATACCCAGGTAGCCCTCTAGAGGTTCCTCAAGGATATTTCATCAAAAATTTCTCCAGGGATTCTAAAAGGAATTTATCCAGGGATTCCACTAGGAATTCCTTCAAGATTCTGCAAGAAATTACTTCAAGAATTAATCAAAAGCTTCCTCCATGCATTCTCTCAGGGATGCAGATCGCTACAAAAATTACTCCATGGATTTTTATATGGAATTCCTTCAGAAATTTCTCCAAAGATTTGTTTTGGGCCTCCAAAAACTCCTAAAAGTATTTCTTGGAAATTACACCAGAGAATCCCCCTTACCCACATGACTCTAAGCATTTCTTCATGAATTACGCCTTGAAAATCTCAACATGAATTTTTCCAAGAAAATCTCTATATAGATTCCTTCAAAGGAATCTCTTGCTGGATTCCCCCAGAGTAGGATTTCTACAGAAATATCTCAATGGATTCCTCCAAGGAATAATCCAGGGAATTCACCAGAGCAATCTCTACAAGGATTACCTTAGGAATTCTCCAATAAAATCTCTACAGTGATTCTTCCAGGGACTCCTCCAAGGATTACTCAGGATTTTCTCCCCGGTTTCCTCTAAGGATTCTTTCAATGATGCCTCCAGGGATTTAGGGGTTTTCGTCAGTTCTCAGGGATTTCTTCAGCAAGTTACCCTTGTAATTTTTCAGAGATCCCTCCAGCAATATACCAAGATCATTTTTCATTGATTCCTTAAGAAATTCACCCAGCTGATCATTTAGAGATTCCTATCAGAATTTCTAAAAAGACGCCTCTAGGGATACATTCAGGGAGACCTCTACAGGGATTACTCCCGAAATTTCTCCAGCGATTTCTTCAGGAATTTCTAGAAGGATTATTCCACAAAAATCTCAATATGGGTTTGTCTAAAAATAATTTCAGGGTAGTGATGTATTTGAACGCGTTCAGTTCCCGTTCCAGTTCAATTTGTTGAATGCAGCGATCATTTATTTATTTATTTATTTATTTATTTATTTATTTATTTATTTATTTATTTATTTATTTATTTATTTATTTATTTATTTATTTATTTATTTATTTATTTATTTATTTATTTATTTATTTATTTATTTATTTATTTATTTATTTATTTATTTATTTATTTATTTATTTATTTATTTATTTATTTATTTATTTATTTATTTATTTATTTATTTATTTATTTATTTATTTATTTATTTATTTATTTATTTATTTATTTATTTATTTATTTATTTATTATTTATTTATTTATTTATTTATTATTTATTTATTTATTTATTATTATTTACTGCTTTAGTCATTTACTGCTTTAGTCAACAGGTGAAGTTCCCACCCCAATGACAATTGATCTTAAGTCTAAAAGCAAAAAAACCAAAACAAACATTTCACATGAATTAACATAAAAATTGTCTAAAATTACACTTATTTGTTCCACGCGACTCATTAAAATTAAACACATGATAACAACTATTAAACACACGGGACATGCTACGCATTGGTTCGTGAAGGCCATAATTTGCTCTGGCGGAAGGAATGTTCAGAAATGGATGAAACCGGAGATTTCGGCGACGAGTGTTGATGTCCAATGAACTGAGCAGCAGACTTGAACATTGTTTACTTCATAAATATGAACCCTTGGGAGCCAAAAACTGGACCTAATCAATTTAAGTTCCTGGAGGAATTTCTTGAAGGTATTTTCTGATTAAATTCGTAGACGAACTCATTTCTGGAGAAATTTATGAGGGAAATCTTGGAGAAAGCCCCGGCAAATTTTTTGGAGGCTCATAAAAAATCTCTGGAGAAATTATAGGGAAAACTCTCAACGATTTTCAGGAAAAATCCTTGGAGTAACTCAAGTAGCAACTTTTATGGATGTATTCCTGGTAGAATTTCTAGACCAAACTCTTGAGGAATGAGTAAACTACTTTCTTGTAAAATTCTTGGAAGAAAACCTGGTAGAAGCCCTGGAGGAATTTTTGGTAGAATCACTGAAGAAAGCTCTGGAATAATTCTAGGATGAATCCCTCTAAGTATCCTTGGAGGAATATCTGATAAAAATCACTAGAAAAATATCAGAAGCAACCCTTGAAGAGATTGTACTAGTGTAACCCCTGGAGGAATTCCTGGAGAAAACCTTGAAAATATAAGAAATTTTCTGGAGGAATCCTTGGTGGAATCTCTGGAAGAATTTCTGGATGAGTCGCAGAAGAAATTGCTCGAAAATCTCTTGGAGGAGTCTTTGGAGGAAACCTTGGAGTAATCCCTAGAAGAATGCCAAAAAAGTTCCTGGAGGAAACCTTAGAGAAATTTCTAAAAAATCGCAGTAAACATTTGACGGGAGGAATTTATGAAGAAATCTCGGGAGGTATTCTTGCAGAAACTTTTCAAGGAAGACCGCAAAAATCTGTCCAGGAATCGCCCTTGTGGCAGCCCTGGCAATATTTCTGAAGGAATTGCTGAAAATATTCCTGGACACGCGGCACAAAGCAGGAGTAGTTGAATGGTTGTTGATTTGTGTACATTCTCGCCATTTTGAATTCGTTTTTTACCCATGTAAAACCGGTCGTTTTTTAGCGAGTTCTTCGTGAAGCCCAAGCTGGACGGTTCGATTTTGCGTCGTCAGATAGGTTTTGCTCACCGGTTTCGCGCGTGGTTTCGTCGCCGAAGAATTATTATTTGTTTCTGTTTTGAAGCGTTTTGCTGAATAGGTATTTGGGAAGGCACAAGCAAGACGGTTTATTTTCGGGACGCCAAGAAGTTTTGCTGTCAGTGTCAGTTTTGTGTTCAGTCGAGGATGGATTACCAAATGGTGAGTTCGTTTCATGCTTGTGATAACACATTTTTTTCTTGAAAGCGTAACTTTTAAGTAATATTAAAACAAACTTTGTATGGTTCGTCACTATAAGTGTCGGCATTATGCCTTTTTCTTATACAATTTCAATATACATATATTTTTCTCTTTTTGACAATATTAAAAATTATCTTTTGAATTGTTCGACATTGTGAATGTTGGCGTACTTTTTAAAACTTCTACCATATCGAGACAAAATGCACAGTAATACTCATATGTAATTTTCAAACAAACTATGTATAGTTCGTCACTACAAGTGTCGGCATTATTCCTGTTTCATATAATTTAAAATATATACATGTAATTTTCAGTTTTCGTCATTAATAAAAACATCTTTTGAATTGTTCGACATTATAGATGTTGACGTATTTTTTAAAGCTTCTACCAAAAACTTCTCGAGACAAAAATACAAAACTAGCTTTAAATATAAGTCGTATATTTCCCCCTTGTCCATGGATCGCATCATCGACCAGAGGTGACTCCCAGATCTTTTCCTCCCTCACTAATAAACACCCTTCCCGTGGTGATTATGGAGATGCAGAGGTATTCTTGGTCTCTAGAAGCAACAATCATTACACCCTAACATTCCTTCCCCATCCCAATTGACTGTAAGGACATGGCCGGCGCCGTTATTGATCAATAATATTTTGCGAACGGATGATTCACCTTAGATGCTCGGCTACAAAGCTAAATAAACCATTTGTAAAAATCGTTCATGACAGCCCCAGATTTGACTTGGATGTTTGACGAGTGTGCGAAGCTCATGAAAATCGCACGATTCAAGTCAGTCGTTTCATCGTTCGGCGATGCCTTTAAGGCTTTAGCGATAGACAGGAGATGGTACATGCCGAGATTAGGAAGGAACTGGTGATTGTCTAGACGAATGACACCAACTTCCCCTTTCTACGAGAATCTGCTTCATGTTCTCGATACCCACCGTCGAAAAGGCACCGTGATGATGAGTAAGTTCTCAATCCGGCTCTCACCAAACCACTTCTTGGGGGCGCTAAGAAAATGTCAAACGCCAGCATATTTACCGTCCCTGAACCTGTTTACCTGTTTTGGGTGTATGTTTCCCGTATTCATCCGAGTGTCAAACCCGAAGCCATCGAAAAATTTGTCAAAGACTAACAACTACCGAAAAGCTAAACATTACATATAATTTGCAATTGGATTAGATGGACAAATTGATGTGAGATTTGCGAAAAAGTTACACGTCTTCTCAGTGAGAATCGAACTCACGACTCCCCGATCTCTAGTTGGGGTGCGTTACCACTACGTCATGAGAGGACTCATGAACGCAGAAGTTAACCTGAATTCGATTTCAGCTCAATAATCACGTGGTTCTTTTTCGCAAAGTACACATCTTTCGGAAGAATTAGATGCCCATCTAAATACAACGCTTTCTATATATATCCAATGCCTTGCCCGAGAGCGCATTGTTTTTTAGGTATAGGAATAGAACACAGATGTTGTCAAAGACTGTTTGCAGAGCAAAGACACCATTAAGGCTGTTCCATTTGTAAAACACGGGATTGATTTTACTCGCTTGAGCTCCATTTCCTACAAGATTGGAATTGATCCAAAGCAACGCGATGCCTCTGTCAGTCAAGATACATGGCCAAAAGGATTATTGTTTCGCGAGATCACAGCTCCAAAAACTTATGGTAACCATCCTTGAATACGCCGACTACCATGGTATCTCCCGAAGTCGGAGCCTCGCAGTTCTCCACTCTCACCAACGTTATTGACTGTTTAACGAGAAACTTGCGACGATCGACGCGCCACCATAATTCATACAACAGAGGGTATTAGAACTAACTTGGAGGTGATGATCTCGCACTTTGGAGGTTGACATCACCTCCAAACACTAGCGATTTTGCGGTGGGATGTTGACGTTTGATCACGAATCAAGTTAACTTCTATCAGATTACAAGCAGCAACGTAGATTAAGCAGCCATCGATTCCAGTATACCCAAACGCACCGCCTGTCGCCTTATAGAAGCCCTCGATCCTCCTTTATCAGGCAAGTACGCTTCTATATATAGCAATTCTTCGCCTGATCAATTTCCGTGTTCCAGTACTCTATCAGTTCATGCCGAAACTGTCAGTGTCCAGATAACAGCAAGAAATCTACTGGTGGTGGCGTACTCGTTGCCGTTCGACGGGAAATGAAAACGAGGGCTGTCGAAAATGAAACCTAGAACAAGTTTGGTTATGTGTTGGCCTCCGCGATCGAACACTGTTTCTGTGCGCGCTTTATGTCGCACTCGATCTGACCCGAGACAATGCTGTCTTCGATACTCACTCTTAATCAGTTTTTGCTGTTATCGATACTGCTTCTCCTGTCCATGAGGTCCTCGTTTTAGGCGACTTCAACCTAGAGATCTAAAAAATCCCGAATCCCGGGATATTTTTGAAAATCCCGGGATTTCCCGAAATTGCATATTGAACTAGAAAATACTGTTGTATTATTTTCAAATAATGGCAAGCTGCATGTATTTCCGGTGACTGTTGATACAGGAATGTATTTTAGTTATTGCATTTAGCCTACTCAATAAGCGTTTTAATTGAGGTTGAAGGCCACTCATGCTTGAACTTGTTTTTATTTTTCTGGTATGTTAGTTACGAGATGTTCAATAAACTTTAGCAGGTTACTCTACGGTTTGTTCCATTTGCCAATAAATTCTTTGGTGCTTAAATAATTCATCATATTAAAATTTTATTGACGCCATTTTATCTTTCCGTACCCGTTTTAGTTTGCCCGGTGCACCTTACAATTTTCCAGGACGAATATGCCTGTGTTTGTCATGTCATCAATTTAAAAGCATGAAGATTCCATTTGACACAACAATGTAAATAAATTGCATAAGCATGAGAGTCGATTTTAAAAGATATGGTAAAATTTGAGAGTGATTGGTATCACCTATATGTACTATACCTTATGCATCACGATTGATTTCCGTTTCAAATTAAGTGTAATAAATGCCCGTTGACTTTAACTGGAGATAGGTGAAATATTGATGAATGAAATCTAAGACAGTATTGTTCTTGTCTATTATAATTCAACTTAACCTTCGAAAACAGGTTCGGGTATTGTGAAACTGCTCTATAAGCCTAAACAAAGCTTCAATACGCGCTCTGGTCGTTCTATAGTCGTTTTGGAAACATTTGATTTTTGTCCCGGGGTCCTGGGAAATCCCGGGATTTTTTGAAATAAAATCCCGAATCCCGGGATTTTTTTGAGTCCGGGAAACAAGACCCTCTACTTCAACCTACCAACCGTCTCGTGGAAACTATTAAACAATGGTTTCTTCTATCCGGACCCCGAACGCTCCGTAATCCATGGTTTTATAGCCGGTCTCTTGGATAGCTATAGTGCCGTTATGATCTCCCAGATAAATCACCCCCTGGTGGCCCCATGCTCACTAGTTAAGGATGTCCCTTATTGATTTTTTCCTTCGATAGAACCCTCCTCGTCAATGGCGTCGATCATCCAGCAACTGTATTTTATGATTTACAGAAGGCCGACCACCATAGTATTGCGGAAGCGTTGAGCAGCATTGACTGGGATAATGTTTTGGATCGTAACGAAGTTGATACTGCTGCTTCAACCTTTTCACATGTCTTGGCATACGTCATTGATAGGCACGTCCTCAAAAGAGTGCATCATGTTTCGCGATCTCCTTGGCAGACTGCAGAACTGCGATAAATGAAGTCAATTAAAAGAGCAGCTCTCTGCAAGTATACTCAATTTCTAACACCCTCTCTAAGATGCCATTACGTGAGGCTCAACCACGAATATCAACGCGTAAATCGTGAATGTTTCATGCGATACCAACGTGAAATCGAACGTAAATTCAAATTAAAGCCAAAATCTTTCTGGAAATACGTTAACGAGCAACAAAAGACGTACGGGCTGCCATCTTCAATGAAATTAAATGGGAGAACGGGATCCTTTACTCCTTTACTTAATTTGCCTACTACTCGCTGAGAAGTTCTCTATGGTTTTCAGCAGCGATACTTTAAGCAGTCATGAAGTCTCACTTGCAGGCAGAAATGTTCCTTTGTACGACCAAGCATTAGGTGAAATCGAAATATACTTTGGAATGATCTCAGAAGCAGCACAGCAACTGAAAGCGTCTAACAATCCTAGACCTGATGGAGTATTGTCCGTACTCCTAAAGAAACACATCGCCGGATTGCTGACCCCCCTTGTTTTTTATTTCGTTCGTCACACGGGTTTACTGCCGATCGTTCCACCGACACAAAATCGCTCTCTTTGCCATCGTTTATAACCGACAGCATGGTAGAACGATCACAAACAGATGTTATTTACACCGATCTGTCCGTCGCATTTAACAAGCTGAACCATAGGTACTATTACGATCGCTAAGCTTGAAAGGCTCGGCGTCTGTGACAGTCTTTCCAGTTGGTTCAAAACTTATTCAACTGGTCACCAATTGAAGGTGGCGATAGGAGATTGCAGATCCGGCAGCTTTTATGCTACGTCGGGCCATTGATCTTCTTAATATATTTTAATGACGTTCATTCGGCCATCAGAAGTCCCCGACTATCATATCCTGATGATCTCAAAATGTTTCTTAAGATCCACTCCATTGCCAACTGTGGGTTTTTGCAACAACAGCTTGATCACTTCGCCGATTGGTGTTTCCTGAATTGCATGGTAGTTAACCCACACAGTTAAAAATAATGAAGATTACACGTCATGTAAACTTCGTTTATGCGATGTAAACTTGACATCATGTAAATTTAAGTCTGAAATCATGTAAAAATGTATTATATGTCATGTAACCACTCAGGATCCTGCTGAATTACATGATATATAATTGAAGTTTACATGACATATCATGTAAATATCCATGGTATTCCACGCTCCAATTATGTGCATTATATATCTCAGAAATTTACACGTTTCATTCGAACTGTGCAAAGAAGTGTTCCATTATAACGTTTACAAGGAAAAGACAGCCGATAATATTTGACTACTGCCTGCTGGGAACTACAATCGATCGTGTGAACCAAGTGAAGGATCTAGGGGTGATTCTGGATTCAAAGCTGACATTCAAGCCGCATGTTTCATACATTGTCGACTACACACCAAAAAAATCTTAGATTTACACGTAACGTAATATTAGTCTCAATCAAGCAAAGCCATTTCTCATGTATTATTCAATGATAAAACCTATAAACACATCTATTATATAAAACATTGTTACCAAAATCCTTAATATTGAACGCGAAACGTCGTCTCTCGAAGAATGTTGCATGCAAAACGGCACAGTTTACATGATTTTCACGCTGAAAATTCAATCATAAATAATGCACATGAAATGACAAGCCGTCGATCCATCCATATGCATTATTTTTGACAGAATATTCGCCGTAGAATCATGTAAACCGAGAATTCTTGTTTGCAATTTCACTTTCAAGATGCAAGAAAGCATGCAACATTGGCAAATGTTGGATGGAAGATCATGAAATGTTTCAGTTTCACTCAAGTTTGCAAGCATTATCGAATGCAATGAAACAGTTTACATTAATTATCGTTGAATGTTCAGTTGCAACTCGCTTTACATGATTATCATAAAAAAATACGTGTCATGTAAATTTGAGACTTTTTTGCTGTGTAGGCATCCAGAACATTTGGATTCATCTTCAGGATTGCAAAGAACTTCACTGACGTTTACTGCGTAAAGTCCCTATATTGCTCGCTCGTGCGCTCCACTTTTAAATATAGTTTCGCGGTCTGGAGCCCCGCTTACGACAACGGCTCCGAAAGGATTGAGTCCGTACAACACCGCTTTCTTCGGTTTGCACTTCGGAAACTGCCATGGAGACACTCGTTCCAACTGCCAAGCTACGAGAGTCGATGCCAGCTGATTGATCTAGAGCTACTTCGCACCAGAAGGGACGTCTGCAGAGCTCATACAGTTGCAGACACAATGCAAGGACGAATAGATTGTGCTTTCATCCTGAAAAAAAAAAAAAAAGATTTTCACGCCCAGTCACGATCACTTCGGAACAATGTTATGCTACGCTTGCCACTACGAAGAACAAATTACGGAATACATGGAGCGATCATCGGTATCCAGCGCGTCTTCAACAGAATTGCCCTACTGTTTGACTCCCACCTCACCCGTGAATAGCTTCGTCGTAGATTTTCGACGTTTTTTGCCGGTAGAAGCGGATAACGACACCGATTATAGCACAGACAAACAGACAAAACAGCTAGAACAATTATCAATTTAGAACATAGTCACTTGAACATTTACGCCCAATGCGAAAAATACTTCATTTGGCCAACCGTGAACTAGGTGGCGGTAGTGAGCAAACGTCAAACTCGAATAAAAGTGATGCGAGCGCCGCGAATGGTCCGTCGGCCAACTACCAAATATTAGAATTGGACGCTATTCTGCTGTGCGATGAAAATAATTAGAGTGTTACGTCTGTTTGTCTGTGATTATAGGTTAGTTGTTTTTTTTTTTGTAACTGCCCACTGAGAACAGCGTTGCAGTTGAAAATACTATATTAGAGGGTCAAATTAAATACACAACGCCACTTGATTTGTGCAGACTAAATTTGCATTTATTTCAAATATTTTGTGCAGTCAAATTTACCATGGTGCCATTTCGACAGTAAAAATTACTATATCATGGTTAAAAACTTGCAGCAAGCCAGAATCGAACCGAGGATCTTGCGATTGTCAAGCGCGAACGCTTACCGCTCGGCTATCGATGCGATTGGATTGAGAAAGACAAAAACGGAAATAAAAAGCGTCCTTGATAGCTCAATCGTGATTGAAATAGTAAATTTAAGAACTTGTTCTTGGTTCTCATTACTTTGTGATTTTGTTTTATCTATCTATATAAATAAAAATGGAATGGTGTTTGTATGTCACGAAATGGCTTCCGAACGGGTCAACGGATTTGAATGATTGTGTTTCCGTTTTGTTCGTCAAGTGTTCCGACGTGTTTGTGTGTATAAAAATCCCCACCGAGAAAGTCTGAAAAACGACCGTGAACGGAACTGTCATTTTGTATGGGACGATCCATAGCATAGACGAAGTTTGCCGGGACCACTAGTTTTTTTTATAATTATATTCACGGTAGACACAACAAGGTAGGTTATTCCCACGTGTAAACTACGATTTTTCATCAAATATGTGTTGTCATTCCTATCGTCAAGCATGAGGTCTTGAGGATAGTAAAGGAGAGCAGACTTTGCTTTCTTTTGCACTCGTTCGAGTTTGCAATAGGAATGACGTCGCTGCCAAATGTCATTTTTTGGAGTATTATACCTTGCTTCTTTTTACCGTGACCATGAGGTAGTTCCGAGGGGACATCGGACTTGTAGCCCTTTTCCTCTTTTGTTTTTCTATGTTATCTCTCTCGAGACGTGCATCCGCAATAGATCGTTGATTGATAGACGGTTTAGTGAGAACCACAGAGTCTAAAATCCATGAGCACCCCAAATAGCCGGGTTTGGTGAAAGTTTTTAGTAAAAAAATTCTATTAAAAAAAATAGTTTCCTGGTGTCCAGAATGGACATACTTACAAAAAATGTTCAGGGTTCCATTGTAGGCTCTCATATCATTCATAATGCATGAGCATGAGCATGATTGACCAACCGCAGTTGCTATTCCGTTATTGCAAGAACAGTTGTACCGTTTTGCATGGAATTCCCGGACGCTTCGAAAGCCGGACACTCTGATCAATTTCAGCCTTTTCTGATGTTAAAAATTAAATCAAATGCAAATGTTAGTATTCCAATCAAATAATACATTAAAATTTAACTTCTTAAATGTATTGGCATCGTAGTAGGTGGCGAAAATTACAAAAAAAAACATGAAAAACGTAATCGCCTGTCATCGTACGTACTTGTTTTTGCACTGCTTAGCCAGTTGGTTAAGATTCAGTTGAATTGATTCATCCTTATTATTCATAGTTTAAATGCTTATACACGTTGTTTTATGTTCTAAACAGTTGATATTGTATTCGAGTAAGTGAGACATGTAGTGGAATTTTTTTGAAAATTGAAAAAAATGCGTGTTTTTAATACAAATTGCAGGTGTCCGGATTTCGAAGCAAAATTCTGATATGTTTCAAATGCCGGACGCTCATGTTTAAAACTTCTGGTACGTAGTTATAAACAAGATTTTGACCCTACCGTTGACTCTTGATATGTTTATTATAGAAATCTGATATATTCTGCCTGGTGGTTTCAAATCTTGAAGAAAAGCTAATGAAACATACGTAATTGGACGACATAACTATTTTCCATACATCGTTAACGAATAGAGATTGTTTTCAGTCTTGAAAATCAATTCCCAATGTGAAGAAGAACTGTGAAGGACTACAAAGCATATTTATGGTAATGATATGATAATGTGTTTCAACAATATATGTATAATTATAAACATATGATTCAACAATTATTCTGAAAATTAGATGAGAAACTCAGTTTTTAAAGCATAGTTGTTCTACAATGAAACCAATTCTAGTCTTGGTTGTTTTATTGGAGAGATTGCAAAATAAATCTTTATCTTAAAAACGTGTAGAACTACAAAGTGATACTCCGATTTTCGAACCCACGTGGACAGAGAAATCAGCTTGTGCATTGAAAAAGTACGATACCGTGCTGCATCGAATTGCCGGTCGCTTTGAAAGCCGGACACTAGCCTTTTTCACGGTGTTTTCGATCCAAATTATATTTTTTTCACCTAGAATCCATAATTAACCCTCTAATACCCAAATTTTTATTTTCGATTTAAGTATTATTTTTCGTTATCTAAAATCGTTCTAAACACGTTTTGGACAATTATTTATTTTTATTCGCAAATTTTTAAATTTTGGTTTTTGATTTTTATAATTTTTATTTTTGAACATCCCTAGCTTTTTTCATTTTTTCTTGAAGCCTTTTCTAGTGGTTGATTTTTGGCAATAATAAAAATTTAAATTTTTACGGCACTTTTAAAAACATTAATTTTTTTATTTTTTTTTTTGGAGCGTATTTTATTTTCCGTGTAACTAACGGAAAAAACAGGTTTGAAATTATATTAATACCACCAGGCTCTTCTTTTGTGATAGGTTGATCGTAGAAAAATATAAAAGGTTCGATTTTTTATATTACACGTTAAATGAACCCCAGGCATTAGTAGGTTATATAAGAATGCAATTTTTCAAACATTTTCTAAAAATACAAAAAAGTTTCAAAAGTCATAAAAAACTTTTCTAATATGCCTGTTATGAGTCAAAGTATAAGCCAAAATTAAAAACATTTTGATTTCCGAGCTACGAAAAAATATACAAAATTCCAAAGTGTACCCCGTCTAAAGGCGGGGTTGGGTATTAGAGGGTTAAGATGTCTTCTACATTCTCCAAGCATAAAAAGTGTCGAAACAATATTTTTGAATGATCCAAGGTCGGTATCCGGGATTCAAATCATCCAGACACTTCGAATCAACACGGTATATGCGCTCCAGTGCCTTCGCTTACAATAAATCAATTGTGCGTACCACAAAAAGCATCATATTTGAGTAAGTTAATACTTCGAACGATATTTAATGATAATATCCAAGTGCCCGGAATTCGAAGCAAAAATGTCCGGATTTCGACACACTCTCCAAAGAGTGTCCGGATTTCGAAGCATAACGCATCGTCCATTTTCAATATTTGTAGTTGTTTATTCCAAATTTAAAGCTTTTTTAACTCACCTAACAGGCGAAAATCATATTTATTTCGATAATAAGCTGAAAAAAAAATTCATTAGACTCCAAATTTATAAATGAAACCACTGTTTAATGCTCCAAAGTGCTTAAGTGTCCGGATTTCGAAGCAAAACGGTACTTACACAAGGAATTAAAAGACGCCTCTCAGGATTAGTAGCATCTTCAATGTGCTCTCATTATTGCAACAAACAATAACTGCGGCAGCTGCGTCTAAATGCAGGTCAATTTGGGGATGGATGGGAAATGTTGACGGTTCCGAGAACGTTCAGGTTTACGCGACGGTACGTAGACGTAGACGGTTTTATTAATATTTTTTTGAGCGTGTACTCAGGATCGATTCAAAAACGGATTTTTGAGAGGGTTTCTAAATCATGGGTCATTTTGACCTTTAATGCATAATATGTCACTTTTTGTATCACCACTCTTAAAGGTCGCTGAAAACTTTTTTTTTAGCACGAATGTGTTTTTTATCAGAAGTTGGGGAAAAGTCAGAAAATATCAGATTTACTAAACTGACACTTATATTGAGCTGTTCGGTAATCCAATCCGCATGGTTATTAAATTAATTAACTCATTACGCGTGGTAAAGATGGACAAATTATGGGTGAAATTATGAAAAAAATCCACGTGCTCGGCTTTACCACGCGTAATCAGATTTTACTAATTTTATCTACGAAGCTACAGCTCCTTTACATAGTCCATTGGTCAAAAACCACCCCAATAAACAAGGGTTAATAATTGTGAAAGTGCTTTAGAACACTAAGCTGAGACGTAGGCTCGGCCCAATTGAGCACGTAATGCCATATAAAAATATATAAAAAAGAATAAGAAGAATTAGCCAATACAGCTCCCATCCGTAGCTAAATCAGGATGCGAACTCCGCACATTGAATCTTCTTCAGCACGGACTAGGTCAATGTTAAACGCTAAAACCAATAAACCAGTACAACTAGTACCCGTTGTATGTATATGGTTTAGCATACCCTTCAGCCTTAATTGGCCATCCTCAAGGCTTCCGCTGCCGGTCACCAGAAATGGAATGACCACAATTAAACTTCGATAGAAAACAATTCAACTGCAATAATCATCATCATACGACGACGACAACCTTCTCTTGCCACGTGTCATAACCATAACTATATCAATAACAATAAAAGTCCACGAGCGTATGGCGCCGGACTTGGAGATGCTACTCACCTGATTTTCCCACTTTGGAGCTGCCAATGACGACCACCTTCAGTTTGTTTAGATTTGTCATTTTTCGTTATGCTTCAACGTCGTTTCATCGGAGGATTGGGGTTTAGGGGAAGGCTTCACAGCTATCCTTCTCTCTCCTACTGGATCCCGATGTCGTGACAAGTGCTGTTGCCCCAGCAGGGAACCATTTCTCCAACTTTTGCTTTCTTCCTTTTGCCACGGCGAACGTGTCACGATTTTCGCTTTTCCCCTATCTGACCGCCGTCGTCGCATAAATTTCTGCTTTGCAGTGGTTCTGCGCTCTCAGCTCACTATTTGCGCACTTATCATTTTATTTGTTTTTAATGAGTGTCTGGTCTGTTGTGGAGTCTTTTTTTTTTCTTATCGCTTCAAACCAGCTACCAACTGAAAAATAGAAGGGATGGGTCGATGTGGTGGCGTTCCGTGTCCAGTCTGCGTGGAGGTGCAACGTGATTCATTCTCCCGACGAGAGTAGAAAGAAATAAACGTAAGCAAGGAGAACGCAATTAAGGTTTTGTAGAAGTGATAATTTTTGGTGATATCGAATAAGCCTTAATTACGTGGAAATTGATGTAATTTATGCTAAAGACAGGCGATTGCTACAATTACATTGCTAATGAATTAACAATAAAGGTGAGTATAACGGATATGGTAGAGATTTAACTTTTGTGTAATAGAGCCAAAGCCCTGTCCCAATTTTAGTGCCAAACGCTTAAGTTTAGGCCAAAAATACATGTTTACTCAATTATTTTAAAGTTTTTCGTTTTTTTAAACACTGAAAATATTTGTTTATGTTTGTTTTAGATTTTGTCACACCCCTTGGCTTAAACTCAAATTTTAGGTGTATTTTGTTTTCTGTGTCCCTTCCGAAATGTCACACGGCAACGCGGATCTACTCAAACCTGAGTTGTTTCAACGCAAAACCGTAGTTGGCCCCAATAACCCAAATTTGACTAAATTTTCAAGGCCTCCATTAGGTACTTTGCCTTTGAAGCCATGCGAAAAATTTACTTAAATTTGGTTTGATTCATCGCAAAATTGAGTTCATTCAACCCAAGCTTGTATTTACCCAAATTTGGCTTATTGAGCCATACTAACCCCATTGAGTAGGTACAGCTCGCTCTATTTTTGACAATATTGGTGGGGAAGAGAGAGAATACTGAGAGATTTTGGGTTGAGAGGATAATCGATATTCTAAATTTTGAGTGAAATCAACTAAAAAAATAGGTAAAATGTTTTTTTTTCCTGCAAATAGGAACAACAGTGTTAAGACTAAAACCCCTGTGTTGTTTTTGTCAACAAAGCGAACATCAAACATGATGAAAAGTGTCAAGGTTCATTTATGAATCCAATTTTTAAAATAAAGTTTAAATATGAGTTATTTGAGTTATTTGAGCGGGAAAATGGCTGAAGTAGTTGTAGTAACATGCTTTTTTGTGTTATTAAATAAAAACAAAAAATCATTAAACATTTTAGGACCCTATTGGTGTTAAGATGAAGATTTTGCTATATATTGGATGCTATCACTTTTAATTACGCAGTGCAACATTTTCGAGGTAATCGAATGTAAACAAAGTTCCGTCTTCTTTTCCTTGACTCCGCCCCAAGTTAGTCAAATCGATTTATGTCGATGCAATCGTTTGACCGATTGTCAAAGTTCGTTGTACAACACTATTGGCGATCAAAAGTGAGGTTAGGTTGCAAAAGTTTTTCAACTTGAAATGAATATTCACGGTCTCCTAAGCCTTAAATTGTAAAAATCTTGCCAATTAATTGATTATGGTGATTTTTCTTCCAAAGTTATTACTAGAAATTTTGATTAAGATGCACGAATTTTTATTCTAGAAGAGCGCCATCTACGCATTTCAGCTTTGCGTTAGATCACCAATATTTCTTTGCATGTTTTGAATCTCGGCAAGTCTACACGGAGACGGAATTCAACTCAATTTTGGGTTGTTTCAACGCAATTCCGTAGTTGAGCCCAATAACTCAATTTTGGCTAAATTTCCAAGGTCCCCACTAGGTAGTTTGGCTTTGATTCCATTAGAAAAATATACTCAATTTTGGGTTGATTTAACGCAAAATTGAGTTCTTTCGACCCAAACGTAAGAAAAGTTGCATTTACCCAAATTTGGCTTATTGGGCCAAAGTACCCCCATTGGGTAGATGCAGCTCTCTCTATTTTAGACAACATTCGTGTGGGAGAAAGAGAAAACCGAGAGATTTTGGGTTGAAACTATAATTGATATACTTAACTTTAGGTAAAGTAAACTCAAAAATTAGGTAAAAATATTTCTCCGTGTAGGAACTGAAAATCACTCCGTTACCAGGAAAAAAAAATCGAAAAACAAACAAATGTCATTTCGTCTTTGCAAATTGTTTTGAATACTAAAATCTAGTTAAGACATACGGAGAAAAAATCGAAAATGAAAATCACTTTGAGATAGGGAGATATCGAGATAAGGTGGGTGTAGAATGAAGGCACAGAAAAAAATCATCGACATAGAGCGAGATATCGAACTGTAGAACATCGAGATGAGGAGAGTCGACTGTGTCCTTTTTCTAGACGTTAATTCCAAGGATTACTCACTCATTACATCACGAATTGTTCCAGATACTTCTCAAGGGATTTCCAAATAAATTAATCATCAGAAAAAAAAATCACTAGGACTTTTTGCTGGCCTTCCTCCTAGTATTCTTCCCTATATTCCACAAGAGCTTCCAGTAGGGGTTTCTTCAGCGATACTTTCTAGTATTTTTTCTACAGATTCCTCCAGGAATTTAAACAAAAACTTCCCGAGGGATTTTTTCAGTGGTTCATCCAATACTTCCTTTCAGAATTCCATCAAAAAATCCTCCAAAGATTTAAGAATTCCTCCAGCGAAACTTTAGGAATTTCTTAACAGATTCTATCAATATTTTTCCTGCGATTACACCAGGAATTGCTCTAGACATTCATAAAGATATTGCTCAAGAAATCCCTTCTAAGAAATTATTGAATTTCCACCAGGAATTGCTCCTATCATAAATCTTCAAGTGGTTCTTCTAGTGATTTCCCTAGTAATTCCTACACTAATTCCTCCAAAAATATCCTTCACCGATTTTATATACACATTCCTTAAAAAATCCTACAGAAGTACCGTTTTGAATCATATTACGGACAGCTTCATATTCCGAACACTCTATTTTGTATGGGAAACATTTCACACGAAATGTTTCAATTTTTCCAGTTCAAAAGTTCTCACTTTCGAGGCTCATTTTAAAGAGCTTTTTCCATTAAAATCTTTGCACACTCATAATGTGCAACTGGCTTGGACGTTTCTTTAGTGGCTTGATGACTTCAACTGATGATTTGACTTTTTTTTATTAATGATTTCCTTGAGCTGTCCGGAATTCGAATCAAAGTGTCCGGAATATGAGGCAAAAGTGAGGAAGCGTCCGGAATAAGAATCATGAAAAGGCCACACATTTCAATTTATTTAAAATTATTCAAGTTGCGAAAGCTTATTCTTTACCCACCATTCGAAAGTTAAAGGTTTCTGAAACTCGATAACGCTGAGAAATCATACGGAATGATTTATTTAGTATGCTCTATGCTGAGTTATACTTCTCTAAAGCCTTAAGTGTCCGTAATATGAATCAAAACGGTACACGCAGAGATTCACTCCAGGAACTCTTACAATGATTCTACCCAGAATTTCTCCAAGGATTCCGCCAGTGTTTCCTTCAAAGGTTCTTTCTTGTATCTCTTAAGGGACCCTACGAAACATTCGTCTTGAAATTAACGCAGGAATTACTTCAAGAATCTATCAAAAATTTCACCAAGGTTTCTTAAAGGAATTTATCCATCAATTCCTTTCAGTATATCTTGAAGGGTTTTTTTTCCAAAAACCAGAAAACGCCTTAGAGAATCTCCTAGGAACTCATTCAGGGATACCCGAAGGAATTCCTGTTTTGAATCCCAGTAGGAACTCCTGATATAGTCACTGGATGATGTACTGGTGAATTCCCAAACTACTGAAATCCTTTTAAGAAATTTCTGCTGGAATCCTTATAAGAAATTTCTAGTAGAATTGCTGAAGAAATTCCTGAAAACCCTCAAGAATCCCTGGCGATATTTTGCGAGAAATTCCTTGAAAAAATCCGGATGAATCCCTTGAAGATTTCCGGGATTGATTTCTTCAGGAATTCCGTGAGAAATCCCTTGATGAATTCCACGAGGAATGCATTGAGCAATTCCAAAAGGAATCTCTTGAGTAATTCCGGTGATGAAATCCTTATAATAAATTTCTAGTAAAATCCTGAAGGAACTCCTGATAACCATCGAGAACTAAGGAATTCTTAGGAATTAATTCTTTGAGGAATTTTGGGTGGCAACCCTTGATCAATTCCGAATAAATTCCTTTAGGAATTCCGGAAGGACTCCCCCAAAGAGTTCCTGGAGGAATCTTGAAGAGTCCCCTAAAAACCCCATGAAAGAAAATTCTGGTAGAATTACTTAATAAATTCCGGAAGGAATCCGTGACAAATAGCCTGATGGAACTCAGAATAACCCTAGAGAAATTCCTGAAGGAACTTTTAAAAGCATTCCGTACAGAATCCCTGACAGAACTTCTGATGGAATCCCAGAAGGTGTTCATGATGGAATCCCAGGAGGATTTTAAAATGAAATCTTAGAATTATTTCTAATGGAATCCATAGAAGATCTTGTGATGAAATCCCTACAGAAATTCCTAGAAAAAAACTTCTGGTGTAATCCTTGGAAGAACTTCTGATATAATCCCTGGAGGAACTCCTGATGGATTCATTATAGAAACTTTTGAGAGACATTCTGTAGGAATTCCAGGTAGAGTCTCAGAAATAACTCCTAATGGAAACCCTGAAGGAACTCCTGATAAATCCTTATAAAAACTACTGATCGAATCCCTGGAGGAACTCCTGCAGTAATCCATAGAAGAACTATCCCTGGAGGAACTACTTATGAACTCCTGACGTGATCTTCACAGAAACTCCTGAAGAACCCTACGAGACTTTCGTCCTGAAATTTCTGCATTTGTGGTGGAATCCTCATAAGAAATTTTTGGTAAAATTGCTGGAGGAATTTCTGAAAATTCTGAAGAATCGCTGGAGATATTCCGCGAGAAATTCCTTGGAAAAATCTGGATGCATCTCTTGAGGATTTTCGGGATTGATTTCTTTAGTCCAGGCCTGCCCAACCTTTTTGGATCGCGGGCCAAATGTAAGAAAGAATATCGCACGGCGGGCCAAACTTTTTTTAATGCAACATTTTCAAAATTTTTCGATGAAAACAAATATAAGTGATTTTTTTTTTTGAATTATTGCAAATAGACGAGATAAGTGGAGATCGAAGAGTGCCGCGCTTGTAAACGAACGTGAAAATTGTTCTTTCCGTCAGATTTTCGTCTTTTCTTTTGTTATTTCAAAGATCAATCAAATAATTTAAGGAATCGAAAAGATTGCAAAAACTTTTTGCAGACGTTGGTGCATGTATGAAGAGTGCATAATGTTTTTTTTTCCTCATTCAAACTGCGGGAGTGTTAAGTGAACGGCGCCAATGACAATGTTCTCCAGTTCATATAATAATCAAGAATTTAAGTGAATAGAGTGGGGTTGATGCCGTAATTGTGACTTCAGTAGACGATGGATTACCAACTTTTGGTGAGTTCGTTTCATGCTTGTGAAAACACAAATTTATATCGTGGCAATGTTTCATTCATTTAATCATTAGAGAAACTTTGGATGGTTCGTCACTGTAAGTGTCGGCATGAGCCCTTATTCCTGTTTAATAAAAAAATGTATATGTATTCTTCCATTTATTTGTCGCAATTACTGAAAATAATCTTTGAATAGTTTGACCTTAAAATTGTCGACGCACTGATAGATAACTTGTTTCAATTGAGGCTGCATGAACCGCATCACTTACCAAGGTGAATCCTGATCATGTAACTTTTAATCCCTCCCACTAACAAAATTCCTTGCTGTGAAAACCATGGAGATGCAGAGGTGATCTCGGTCTCTAGTAGCAATGGACGTCACACTAACATTCCTTCCCTTCCCCGATGACCGTAAGGACATGGCAGGCGCCGTTATTTCCATTATTAAGTTTGGAATCCTCGAAATTGTACATTGAAGATGATATGCTACTCCCAAGCTACTTCTGTTGGTTCCCTGTACAATTTTGATTATTCTGGTCAATCACGGAGTAACAACTACGAATTGTACGGTCATCAATGCTTATGCTTATGCTATTGCAAATAGACGAGATAAGTTTGCCTTAAATTCTGTGAGAATTGTGCTCCTGATAAAGGCAGAATCCAACCTAGCATTCTATTAAAAAATTGCTCTGAATCCTATAAGTATGTTGTCCAGGATTTTATAAAAATCAATCTCAGAATTCAATCAAACATGTTTAAAGGATTCTGTCGAAATCTAATCTAATATTATTTGAGAAATCCTTTCTTGATTTTTTTTTGAATTAATTCCCTCAATTTGCGAGAATCAGACATTGTAATGTGTAATCTTCCTGAGGGTTCAATCAAAATCTTGCTCAACCTTTTTTGTGAGAATCGTGCCAGAGTTTTCCGTGAAATTTGTTTGTGAATTCTGTATAAAATTTTATAGGCTATTAATCAGACTATTATCTATCTATCTATATAAATAAAAATGGAGTGGTGTTTGTATGTCACGTAATGGCTTGAGAACGGGCTAGCGGATTTTGAAAATTCTTCCATTGTTATGTTCCTTAAGTGTTCCAACGTGTTTGTGTATATAGAAAGCCCAGGATACTGAACGCAAAAGTCGGAAGAACGGGAGTGAACGGAACTGTCATTTTGTACGGGACGTTTTATGGAGTTTTTCAACAGCCTACCTAATAGCAAGACAAAGTTTGCTGGGCTCACTAGTTTGATATAATTTTCTTTGCTCAAGATTTAGTGAGAATCGACCTTCTGATTCAGTGAAATTCAGTTTGGCCATAAACTTTTATTGACAATATTTGTTCAAACTTGATATAAACATTAGTTTTGTTCTTTAATAGTTAGAAAGTTATGAGCAAGATTTCTTGTGTTTACTCATCACACAAGTTCATTATTTTTTAAATGAAGCTTTTTAAATCATTGCCACCGAGGAAATGTAGAAGGATAAAAAAAATGTGAAAAATCTTCAAAATAAAATAGCTTCAAATAAAAAATCTATAATTGTAACAATCAGTCCTGAAATGTTCTAATATCAAGTTGGTAGAGCAACAAAAGGGCTAGATATGAGGAAGATTTCAGAGCTCTTCGCGGGCCGTACAAAATGACGTGGCGGGCCGGACGCGGCCCGCGGGCCGTACGTTGGGCATACCTGCTTTAGTCATTCCGTGAGAAATCCCTTGATTAAAATTCGGGATACCTTAAGGAATTTTGCGAGGACTCCCTCAAAGAGTTCCTGGGGGAATCTCTTGACGAATCCTCTAGAGAATTCTGGTAGAATCCCTTAATAAATTCCGGGAGGAATCCGTAATAAATAAGCAAATAGAACTCAGAATAACCCTGAAGAAATTCCCGAAGGAACTTTTTAAAGCATTCCGGATATAATCCCTGACAGAACTTCTGATGGAATCCCAGAAGGTGTTCATGATGGAATCCGAGGAGGATTTTATAATGAAATCTTAGAAGTGAGCGGTTCCATTTGAATTCGAATGTCGGTTTATTTTTGCATATTTTGATTTGGATGAAATTTTGCACATGCTTTCTTTATGCCCAAAAATGCCTTTTTGCATCATCGGCTCGCCATTTTGACTCTTGCCTTACTTTTGAGAAGGGCCTAAGAAAAAAACCCTTAATAATTTTCAAAAAATCGGGTGTTGAAAATTTTGCGTACTTTCATAAAATCGGGTCGAAAAGCATTCAAAAAGTTTATTTAGACCATATTGAAAAATCAACCTTTTTTTTTAAAAAAATCATAAATTTTTTGTCCATGATTTCTCCATCTTTACCCACTGTGCAAAAGACTTCATTTTTTGTCTACTTTAACATATAAAAAAATCAAAAATACGATTTTTGAGAAAATTGATTTTGAAGCTTTATTTTCAATATATAAAAAATTACAATTTTTTTTACAGTGTATATTTTTTTCCAGATAGTCCCAACAATAACCTAAAACTTTGCGGAAGGCACCAAACTGATCGGACAAACCGTTTCTAAGTTATAATTTTTTGAAAATTATTAAGGATTTTTTTCTTAGGCCCTTCTCAAAAGTAAGGCTAGAGTCAAAATGGAGAGCCGATGATGCAAAAAGGCATTTTTAGGCATAAAGAAAGCATGTGCAAAATTTCATCCAAATCAAAAAATATAAAAATGAAATTTGGGAAAGAAAGTCGTCATTTTCTGTGGAACCGCTCAAGTATTTCTAATGGACTCCATAGAAGAACTTCTGATGAAATCCCTACAGAAATCCATACAAAAATCCCCAGAGAAACTTCTGATGGAATCCTTGGTCGAACTTCTGATATAATCTCTGGAGGAACTGCTCATGGAATCATTAGAGAAACTCTTGATAGAAATTCTGTAGAAATTCCAGGTAGAATCTCATAAATAACTCCTAATGAAAACCCTGAAGGAACTCCTGATCCCAAAACTATGTTTCGGACATACTAGCAAATCTGGTATATGCCAGTAAAGGGCAAACATTCATTAATGAACTCCTGATAAATCCATAGAAAAACTCCTGATAGAATCCCTGGAGGAACTCCTGCAGTAATCCCTGGAGGAACTACTTATGAAATCCTGACGGGATCTTTATAGAAACTCCTGATGAAATCCCTGGAGGTATTCCTTAAGAAGAAATCCTGATGGAATCCCTTGAGGATCACATGATATAATCTCAAGAGGAATTCCAGGTGTAATCTCCGAAGGAACTCTTGATGGAATCACTAGAAGAACTATTGATTTAATCCCTAGAAGAACTTCTGTTGTTATCCCTGTAAGAATTCCTAGTCGAATCCCTATAGGAGCCCCTGATGGAATCCCTTGAGAAGTTCTGATGAAATCCCTGGAGGAATTCCTGATAAGATTCCTGATGCAACTTCTGATGGAACTCCTGATAGAATCCCTGGAGGAACTCCTGATAGAATCCCTGGAGGAACTCCTTATGAAATACTTAGAAGAAACCTGAGGAAATTTCTCCAGGAACTCTCATATAATCTTTAGAGGATCTTCGTATAGATTTTCTTGAGGAATTCCAGGTGACATCTAAGAAGGAGCTCTTGATGGAATTCCTGAAAGAACTCTTGATGAAATCCACATAGAACTCTGATGAAAGTCTTAAAAATACTTCTGCCAGAATCCCTAGAGAAAATTCTGATGTAATCCGGAGGAACTCCTGATGGCATCCTTGTAGGATTTCCTAAATATATTCTTGAAGGGACTCCAGATGAAATTATTTGAAAAGTCCTGATGAAATCTCTTAAAGAATTCCTGATGGAATCCCTGAAGAAGCTCTCGATGGAATCTTTGGAGGAATTCCTTAAGATATTCTTGAAGGAACTCTTGATGGACTCCTTGGAGGAACTCCTGATGAAACCTTTAGAAGAAATCTGATGGAAGCCCTAAAGATACTTAAGATAGAATCCCAAGAGAAACTTCTGATAAAATCTGGAGGAACTCCTGATGGAATCCTTGTAAAATTTCCTAAAGATATTCTTGAAGGAACTCCCAGATGCAATCATTGGAGAAACTCCTGATGAAATCTATATGAATTCCTGATGAAATCCCTGGAGGAACTCCTGATATAATCTCCTGATAGAATCCTTGGAGGAATACCCGGTGGAATCTCTGAAGGTATTCTTAATGGAATCCATGGAGGTACACTTGATGAAACCTTTAGAAGAACTCTGATGGAAGCCCTAAAGGTACTCCTGATAGAATCCCTATAGGAACTCCTGATGAAATTCCTGGAGGAACTTCTGATGGCATCTTTGGAGGAATTTTGAAAGATATTCTTGAAAGAACTCCTGATGGAATCATTGGAAGAACTCCTGTTGAAATCCCGAGAAGAACTTCTGATGAAATCCCTAAAGAAATTGCAGGTGGATTTTCTAAAATAACTCGTGATGGAATCCCTGTAGAAACTTCTGGTGGAGTTGTTAGAGAAACTCCTGATTTAATCGAGGTGTAATCCCTGGAGGAACTCGATGGAATCTCTGGTGGAATTCCAGGTAGAATCCCTGAACAAATTCTTGAGGAAATCTCTAGAGGAACTTCCGATGGAATCCCTAAAGGATAATTTTAAGAAGTCTTTGAGGAACTCCTGGTGGAATCCCATGAGGAATTCCAGGTGAACTTTCGGAAGAAATTCTTAGAGGATTTCCTTTTTAAATCACTGGACTTGATTAAATTTCTGGAGGAACACCTGGTGGAATCATGAAGAAATTACCGATGAAATCCATGAAAGAATTTTGGTAGAATTCCTGAAGAAATGCCTGCAGCATTACCTGGAGGAATTACTGGTGAAATTCCTGAGAGATTCCTTATGGGAACCCAAGTAACCATAAGCACTAATAATAAGCCCCTAATCAGCATCATAGATGCGTACATGCATTATAATAGCACCACAAATGCTTACAGACCTTATAACAGCACTTCCGCTGCATAGAAACCCTATTACAACATCATTAATGCTTCTAAGCCTGATGCCTACAGGCATTAAATAAGCACTATATTGGCTTTATAAACGAATACAGGGCATGTTCAAATGCCATCCAGTGTTTTGACAGATATACCACGTGCTTTGTGTTTGCATATAGTGGTAAGAGGGAGTCAAACATATATCTTCTCACTACTACAATTGCAGGTTTTATGACGGGGAAAAGTGATGGTTTAAATTGGTCACTTTTCTTTCCAATATCATTCATCGGTGTCCGGCCATTTGGCCGAACGCCGTTTGGCCGAATGCCGTTTGGCCGAATGCCATTTGGCCGAATGCCGTTTGGCCGAATCATGAACAAAAAAATCAAATTGCTACAACGCTGATGTGTAGGATTCATAAGTGTGACCCAATAACTGATAAGCTAATTAATTTGTTGATTTTTATGATGTGACGGGACGTCATGTTTGTCACTATATAAGGGGTCGTCCATAAATGACGTAGCTTTTTAGGGGAGGGGGGTCTTCACGAACTTGTGACGATGTGTGACGAGGGGGAGGGAGGGGTCCAGCTAGTGGACGTAGCATTTAAAATCAAGTCGCTGAAAAAAATGACAAACAATTATATTTTTGTGACACTTTTTTATTTGACTTATAAACTTGGGTTATAAAATGATGATTCAGCTTTAAGACATTCATATGAAAAGATTGAAAGGATTCTAAGATATTCTATATTTTCTTGATAAATGCAATCAAACAGATATTTTTAAGGCTCTAATAATTATGTGAATAGTATATAATTAAAAATCAATGCTTGAACGACATGGAAAGCATTGTTTTCCCATTTGTTGATATACAGTCTATTTTGCGCGATTTCACCTGGTACTTAACTTTTTAGCCGGTAGTGTAAAAATTTTCAAATCTTGTGATAATAAAATTGAGTATATTTGTAGTTCACTGCCAAAATTTCATGCCGATTGCTCATATAGAGACAAAGTTACAGCATGTCAAAGTTGAGCATTTTGTATGAAAATCGGCTTTCACTACTATTATTCTGAACACAACTGTAACATGAAATGAACCGCTTTAGTTTTATTCATATTTTCTTATGGAGCTTTATTTTTCCAAAAGAAAACAAAATGCTTTTTTTGGCAAATATTCGATTAAAACAGATATTTATTCCGTAAATTTTGCGTTGAATATTGCAGGAGATCTCCACCCAATCAACTAATCGTTTTGGTTTGATATATCAATGCTCTTGATGGAGTAGCCTGAATATTAATGAGGACAACAGATTTGAGTGTTATCGAAATTGCCCTATCAATCAATTTTCTTAATAACTTGGTAATTTCAAGAAAGGTTATTTATATTATTTAATTGTTTCAATATAGGTTGTGTAAGATTATTTCAGTATGGAAAACGGTAATGAAGTTTAGCTGAAATATAAAAAAAGATGAATAATTTGTATAATAATCGCTAAGATGTTCTCAACATTCCAAATATAACAAGCGTATTTTTTTCTATATCTGGCCACTGATTGCTTAATGGATTTGAATTTGGATAATTATGACGAAAATTCATTTCAAATTAAGATATATTGTTGACCCTAAATCTATTTCTTAAAAACGAATAATTGAAAAAAGACACAGTCCTCTGAAATAGCGAAATTTCTGTTCAATATATAAAAAATATATATTGTACCCTTGCTCGTTGTTATTGCTTCATCGATCCTATCAAATATTTTTTTTCCTCAAAACTAGTACAATGGATCATTAAAATAGCCAAAACGGCCGTTATGGAAAGCATAGATAGCGCCACCGTAGCCTTGTGTGTTTGACAGAACATCAATGCTGTCATAATGTTAAATCCCACATACAGTGGCGCCTTTGTTTTGATGCGGTGAGCACAGACAAAAACTACCTTCAATGATCCATTTAGCCTAGTCAAAACTGAAAACCAAAATTATGTAACTTAATCAGGAATTAATTTTATGTAAAACTGTTTTCGAAAATACTTTTGAGGGCTACTGTTTGTCAAACTTCTTAAATCCTTTTTTTTTGTTTAAGCAAATCGGAAAACAAGTAAAAAAATGATAGGAGGGGGGTGCCTTACATGCTACGTATTTTCAAAGGGGGAGTATCAGCATTTGCGACGAAATGCTACGAGGGGGGAGGGGGGTGTAAAAAATCAGTGAAAAAAATGCTACGTCATTTATGGACGGCCCCTAAGAGCTCCAAGAGAATGATAACATCGACCCTTTTATTCAGTACGAAGTTGTGAACTCCACACTTCACGTTAAGACTCTGAGGTGATGATTGATTCGCCACTGGATTACCAATGGTGTAATAAGGTCTCAAGTGTTTTTAATGATTTCATCAGAAATTTTTCCTTCTTTTAAACATAGGCTATTCTTTCTAGTTATACTGGTTCCATTACTATCGGCAATGATTGACCTTATATTTTAATTGGGATTTTTTCCTTCTTTAAATCATTGGCAATTCTTTGTTGTTGTACTGGTGAAATAAATTATTATATGCATTGTACTTGTTTTAATTTTCATAAGAGATTTATCCTTCTTTTGTTCATAGGCTGTTCTTTCAAGATGGAAATACTTTTCATAATTAATTTAATTAAAGCTTAAAATACGTTCTTTTCAAAACATATTTTTTTAGCTAAAGGGTTAACTTACACACTCCGAAAAAATCATGCGATTTTACGTCTTTTGGATGCACATAAAAGAAGCTAGCCAAATGACGTGAATTTGTGTCTCATTTTAAATACGATGGTGACTGATTCGGGAAATGTCAATCATAGCGGCATCGTTTTCATGTCCTTCATCATATAAAATTACATTTTTCTTTAAATACATCTTTCAGAACCCATTTTTATGTGATTTCATCACTTACATAATGTGCCATTCAGTAATAATGTGAATAACGTCCGGAGTGATTTTCTTTATTTTTAAGAGTGTAGATGAGATGTCATTCTCCTCCAAGATTAAAATTACAACATGGGAACTGAACACTTCACCGTTTCTTGAATATAGCAATAAACGACTCGGTGAACACTTACGTCAAAGAAGTACACTGTTTCTCCCTTATGAAAAGAAGAGGCCAAGACTTGTTGATGTCAGAACTATGACATATATTACTTAGTACGATTAGAGGAATCGAAGCAAGCCGATCCAGCAGAAGGACGAATAAGTTTTAAACTGTTTCAGTTACTGTCAAAAGTTAACTACAAACGCGATGCCAAAATATCTGCTGGTGGCTATTACCACTAGTATAGCATTGAACAACTGCTTACATTTAGGATGTTCTTCTTTCAGCTCTGACTGTTTCTTCAACTAACACTAAAAAGCTTATGTATCAATGATGATGTTTCCAATTTTTATGAATAAGCTGAATAAGTTCTTTAAAATTCCTAACAAATCCATGCTAATTGTATTTGACTTTTGTTTTCAATTTCGGCCAAATGACATTCGGCCAAATGGCGTTCGGCCAAACGGCATTCGGCCAAATGGCATTCGGCCAAATTAACCCTATTCATCTTATGTGGCCGTAGGAGCAAAGGAGCAGGACAACAACTCAACAATACGGGTGTCGCAGGTTCGAGACGCAAAATGAGGAATTTCCATCATAAAACGAGGATCAAAATGTGGCAATTGCAAGTCCTCAGAAGGATGAAAACTACCAAAACGAATATGTCTGATACGGAGAAGTACTATCTGTATCATTTTATTACATTTTTTGCATACTATTAGAGGTTTCCGTTTTCATTCATTCATTTATTTACCTCATGTACCAGTTGTTTGGCCGCATACGCGAAAGCTCTCTGGCTGCGTACACGAAAGCACAAAATATTCGCCTTAAAAACCTGGCGAAAACAACTGACGTTTCTCACGTGGTCTTATATCAGCATTAGTGGTGCAGAGAAGCACGGTTATATCTTGGCACTATAATGGCACGCTATTTCGCCTTTTCTGGCATTATAATAGCATTATATGCGTATATAAAACTGACATGCATCAAATGATTACCCTATATGCGCATATAATGCTGTTACCGTGCCGCATTATCGTGCTTACTGGTTACTTGGGAATTCCTGACGACTTAACGGCGAGCTGGCAGCGGATGCAAAGCGAAAATTTGCGACCCCGTGAAGGCAAGAAAGGTGAGGGATTACTTTAAGCGTAATCCGTTTTATTTATTCGGGCTAAAAAGATTAATTTTTACGTCAGGTTCTTCCAATAGACAGTGAAATGGGCCGGACTCCTGTCTTTGAGCGCGCTATAACGAACCGATCAACAGTATACGGTGGCCGAATTATGCGCTACCAAGCTGTACCGTAATTGATGCTGAGACACACCCACTTGAATGTTCCGGAGAAGTTGCGGAAGAAGAAGGTCGACAAATTTGTCAAGAAATGCTATGCTAGAGGCGGACCTGTAAGCTCTTGGGGTGATTGACCGCCGGGTTCTTAGAACGATCTTCGGCGGCATGCAGGAAAAGGGCGGTGTGGTGTGGCGGTGAAGGATGAACCAAAAGCTCGACCAACTCTACAGCTAACCCAGTATTCAGATGGTGGCGAAAGCTGGAAGGTTACGATGGGCAGCGCATGTTAGCGGGTAACAACCAGTTGGTACTGTTCTCATTTAACATTACAATTACGCTGCAATGTAATGTAGCAATCGCCAGCAAATAAACAATAAAAATGCATTTGTCTTAGTCCATGTATCTGAAAAGAAAAAAAGAGAAAAAACGAGCGTTAATTAAAGTTATTCGAAATCAACACTCGACATTGTCGAATCACAACGTATCATTCTAAATCGAAACCAAGTTACTTGCGCCTAACCACATTCTAGGAAATGCAATAAATTGTTTATTTTTAAGCTCGCAACCGCATGTTATGCGTTCTTGGGAAAAATTAAACCCATTACTAGGTGCTCTCTTTCTTGCCCCAATCAATCCCCATCTCATGCAAATCGTTCGCAATCTGAATCTAGGTACGAGGAAACCTTAACCTAGACTGGGCTATCTGGTGTCAACCGAACACGCCGCCAGGCCGCTGCTCATCTTGGCACACCATCACGATAGTATAGGTCGCACTATTGGGGGAAATAGGTGTAAAATACGCCATTGCAATATATCCAATGTAAAAGGTATTTCAGTCAAATTTGGTCATTTCATACGATATATCTATCAATGTTAACGCATCTTGCGGAAAAAAATGTATGGAAATATACCATGCTGTTTCGTTTTCGGACTCGTTGACTCGGACTCGTTGACTACGGTTTAATTTCTTTCGGAATTAGTTTCAATTACCTTTTTAAGTAAATGCGTACTAATTTATGAGACTTCCCTGTTAATCCAATAATATAACGCTTACGACGAAATGTACAATTGAGTTTTTCCTTAGGGGACGCATATTACCCCGTCTTCCTTTACTCTGCTTAGGCCTACCGGCGTTGTCGCCGTCTTTGCAATGGAGGCAGGTATTTAATACTCGCAAACGAAGCGATAAAATGATAACATTAAAATATTCCTAAACAAGACATAACCCAGCGCCAGGAGACGGAGAGCAGCAGCAGCACCGATCAACACTATTCAGTGCAATCAGCATCTCGCCGAAGCACAGTGGCGCGCCTTCATGCAAAGATCGGACAAAACCTCACAAGTGGTTCTTGAGAATCATTCTCAATTCAACACCCTGATAGCCCTACTGATTTTTCCTCTTCTAGAACCCCTTCCACGATTGATTTCGTCCTAATCAATTCAGCTTTAAGGTCAATTGTTTACTCGTGCTGATTATGATTCTGATAATGTCGTTGATATATTTCAAATTTATCATGTATCAATTCTTAATTTTATCAGGTTGCCTTCAAGTAATTTCAAAACTAACTGGATATATGTATCCTCTGTTGCCTCGGTAAGTGTTTTATGTACCTAGGTTAAGTTGGATGCTATTTATTCGAAGTGTTTTTTTGTTCTTATAAGCAGATGAATTTTATTCACCTGTTAAAATTTTAACCATTACTATGAGGTTGACACCAGAAATCGATCAATCTAAAAATTTGTGAAACCATCATTCAATAGTATAGAAATCTGTGAAAGATATGAACAAGTATTTTTAAAAACTTGAATTTTTGAGATTTTGTCCGGTCACGCGCCACTATGCGGAGCGCGTCGTCGTCTTTTTGCTTGGGCTGCCTTGTAGCCACATAACCTAGAAATAATGGCGTGCGGTAGTAATTTAAATCACGCCGTGGTCGTACGGATGGACGGAGATCGGAATGCCAGCATCTTCAGTTTTTAAATCGATTGCTTTTCGTCAGTTGCCCGCTAGCTCCTTCCTTCGCAGCATATCTCCGATTGAAAGTGTGCCCCCGAACTGTGATGATGATCTAGTTTGGGAGTTTTACAACCCAGACTTGGACGGGACGTTTACAACCTAGACTTGGCTAGACGGAATCTAGCTCAGTCTTTGGCGCGACGATGTCACTTGGTTGTGCAAGGATTTGGACCGTTCCACTATGGGCCAGAAATCAAAATTTCGCGACAAAATTCCATGGAATATTAAAAATAATGTTTAAAATATAACTTTCGACTTGTATAACCCCTCTTATTACGTAATTTTTTGAGGAACGAAAAATGATCCACCAAATGTATGTTAAATTTTTAATGTGCCATGCTAAGATCATGAAGTAGGGGTTAATTTATATGACTCTTTTTTCTCGATGTGAAGTTTTTGAGGAGAAAGTTGTAAAGAATGTTTGGCAGTATGGACTGTGAGATAAAATTCTGTGATAATTAAAATAAAATCGTTGGTACACAATCACACATGTTCTCAATAAAGAGAAATATACCTCCACAATCCATTTGATTGAAAAAAGTGTTTTGGACCTTTGTTGTGAAATTCTTATTTTTGGACCATAGTGCTATTCCCATCGAGATGGGTTGAAATATGCAAATTTATTTATTTAATTCACTCCGATCGGACAGATTGACTAGAGAGGAAGGTGCGAGCACAAGTGCGCGCTTGCAGTCATCGCCAGTCTCGCTCGAAGTTCGATGGGCAGAATTGGATTTCTAAATAAATAAATGGCTGTTGGTAGTCAAATTGGCGGACACGTACACGATTTTGCTAGTGAGTTTGGTTTTGCTGATTGGCAAAGCAATAACGGTTGGAGGAGGAGCATCTGGTTGATGTTGGGATTGTTACTGGCGTCACGTGGCATCCAATTGGAACCACTGTGACAGTTTACAACTGCGCGCCTCGTGACGATGGTTTTGTAAAGTTGGAATGGAAAAGCTGATATCTTCCTGAATGTCTGGAAAGTTTAATACTGGAAAATCTCCCTTAGACTGTTCATAGTATATAAAATGACTACGGAATTTATAAGTAGCAACAACATTTGCTACACTAGCTTTAAACATGTTTCCTTCCAAATAACAAAGACAAGAAGAATCCGAAGTCGCCATGTCGGAAACCCATTGAAATTACGAACTACTCCTCAAACATCTTGAAGAGAAGAGGTACTCATATTTCACTTAAAACTGAACGTTCGTTCTTGGTTGTCTTGAATGTTTAAAAGATACCGACACGTTAATGCTTCCGGTGGACAATTATGTCCTTTGAAGGAAGCACCACACTAGACAACGGACTAGCATGCAACGCCCAGTGGTACAGTCGAAATAAGTTCCTGACGAAAAGTTTTCCGTACTGAAGCGGGAATCGAACCCACACTCCTTGACTCGATGCGGCTTTTTAGCCAAGCATTTGCTTGGTAACACTAACCGCATGGCCACGAAGCCCACGAATGTTTTTTGAAAGTGATGAAAAAAACTTGAGGGATCAATATATTGCTGTGTGCATTTGAAACGCAAATATCAAATGCGGGAACACCAAATGCGGTAAGATTTTCTACAAGAAATGCGAAGTCAAAGATAGATTTTTCTTGCTAGGTCGGCGGTGATTTTGGAAACGTTGCTAGGTGTCCTTTGATTGTTTTGTTTTACCGCATTTGGAGGACGTTTAGTCAAAATTTGCATCTCAAATGCAAACAGCAATATCTATATATTGCCATTCCATGAAAAACCGATCTAGTGGATCACCGAGTTCCGTGATGAATTGCTATTTTGTTCCTTATCAGAAATAAGGATACACGTATTTTTGGATTTTTTGATTAGAGTGACCATTTCCAAAATAGAGTGACCAGAAAAATCGTGACTTTGCAAAATTTTTAATTTTTAAAAAATCATGACTTTTGAACCGCTTGATCAATTTTCTTGGACGAAATGAAAACTGAAGTATTTCAAGAAAAATATAAAATTTTACAAAAAATCATTTATTTTCGTTTTTTTTGTGTTTTTAAGGTGCCTTATATGCCTTATATTTGCGTTTTTAAGGTGCCTTATAGGTTCAGAAAATTTTACGTTTACTGTCAGATTTTCAGCGATGTATGTATTTAAGTTTTTGAGATATATGTTTTTGGAAAATAAAAAATCATTCATTTTTTATCGGCCCACTGTGCATAAGATTTTTTAATAAAAAAAAATCATAACTTTTGAACAGCCCAACCGATTTCCAATCTTTTTGTGGAATAAAAGCTTGATATTTCTACTTTCCAGAAAAAATATATGAAACCCTGAACAAAAAAATTATATGAAAATATATAAAAATATCTAGATTTTTCAGGGAACTTTCATATTTTTTCAAGTAAATTTTTTTTTCAAGGTTTTATATTTTTTTTGAAAAGTCTTAAGCTCTTAAGCTTAAGCTTAAATCTAAAAATTGAAAATCGGTCATGCCGTTAAAAAGTAATGATTAAAAAAAAATAGAAATTTCGTAAAGTCCAGATTTTTCTGGTCACCCTATTTCGGAAATGGTCACCCTAATCAAAAAATCAAAAACACGTGTATTCACGGAATTCGGTGAAACACTAGATCGGTTTTTATACAATGGCTGTGTATATATATACAGTCAGTGACATAAGTTAGTAACCAAATGCTGTTTTTCCATACAAAATGCCCAAGTTGGGGATGCTGTATCTCAGCTTCTGGTAGTCCGAATTGGCTGAAATTTGGATGACAAACTACAAATAACTTGAAATTTTGCATGTAAGGGAATTATCGCATTGCAGTCATTTTACATAGAGTTTCAGAGGGTTGTTCAAAGACAAAAGTAAGTAACCGAGAGACTTTTTAATTTACTTAATTCGAAAGCGATTAGTCGTGGAAATAATAGCCATATATTAACTTATGTTACTGACTGTATATTCTATAAATAGAAATGGAGTGGTATTTGTATGTCACGATTTGGCACTAAAACTGGTCAACGAATAACCGATTCTTTCAGAATTGGATTCTTGAAGTTTTCCGGCGTTACTGTGTGTACAAAAAATCGAAGAATTTTACGAGAAAAAATGAAAAATCGTGGGATGAAAACTGAAGTTATGAAAGTTGAAGTTTGTTAAGTCTTATCAATGTTGCGTGACAAACAACTAGTTGGAATTTTAGCTTATTATTAAACAAACCGTAACATTTGATGTGTCGTCAGTATGATAAATAATGAAGTTTGATATGTCGTATGAATGGTTTCTACAGCATTGTAGAATTGGACACTTTTAGTAGTAGGTATATTCGGAACAATTCCGGTGTAACCAGGTCAATTATGAATGGTTGTTAGACTTTGTAATAAACAATTTTTTAGAGTCCCAGATAGCCAAGCGGTAAACGCGCAGCTATTTAGCAAGTCCAAGCTGAGGGTCGTGGGTCCGAATTCACCGGGCGAGGATCTTTTCGTAAAGGAAATTTTCTTGATTTACCAGACCATAGAGTGTGTTAGTACCTACCGCATGATATACACACAAATGGTCATTTGACAAATTGATGATTGTATGCATTGGAAGTACCGCAATACGGGGTATTTTTGATATTGCGGGTAACTTTGATACCACCACACACTAAACGAAATCTCATAATTTCTGTTTATCGGTTAAGCAAAATGAATGCAAAACTAAAGAATATCTGTATGACACTTGAGGCTTTATATACGAATATTAAAACTTGATACGATTTTACCATTTTCGAAACGTTTATAAACAATCTGTTATACGATCGCTATTTGATGAAGTTTTGAATAGTTCGTCACTTATCTTTGACAGACTAGTTTTCATAGAACTTGAAAATGGTCTCAAAACTCTTAGCGAAAAGCAATTTCACAAACTGGGACCATTTTTATAATCTAAATCAGAAATTTCCGTATAACGTTAAACGCCTAGAGGTAGGCAATGCCCTATAAATGTTACGTACCGTAAAATGGGATGAAGTTGATCACTTTTGAGCTATCCTGTTCAATGAAATCTGGTAGGATGCATGTATTGTCATCCAAATGTTATTCGAACCAGTACTGGTTGTATGTTTATCGAATTATGTAAACGTTATTTTGACAAAATAATATAATCATAACAAAAACAATTTATAGAAATCAGAAAATTAATTATTTGATTCCAGGGTGAAGTTGATCAATTACTGCGAAAGGTTTCCAAAAATAAAGAGATAGGCTATTCACTAAATATGAGGTCCCTGAATCTGACTCAAGTTTCAAAAATCTTACGACTTGTTAATAATTCGGTTAAATTTAGAACTAAACTTTGAGAATTACATAATTAACCACATTCAACGTCTAAAAGTAGGCAATTTCCTTTGAATTTATCAAACTGTTTGCGAAAAGATCAATTTTTCCTCTGAAAATGATTTGTTATGCTTAATCCAAATTCGCAATCGTGTTCAGTAAAAAATCTGGAATGTTTGAAACAATTCAATGAATGGCGTCTTTCTATGGCTTTGGTAATAGCGGATTGTTTCGAGATGGACCCTTCAGCAGTTCAACAATTTTTTCTTAAAAATCCTGTTTTCCATGGTATATTTATTTTCATTGTCAAACCATTATATTTCGATTATATGTAAAACTATATATCCATTCAAAATAAATCTTTTGGCAATCTATCAACTGCAATCGATAGCTAGGATGCCAGTACTTGCTTTAACAATATAAATCATAATTCTTTGAAACAGCATGCATGACTATTCAAGTTTTCTTCGAAAAAACTATCAAAGTTACTCCGTTTTGGTAGCGAAGGTTCAACCACCAGCTGTGTACCGTGTTTCGAAGCAGGTCAAAAAATATCAACTTCGATTATACCCCATAATTCCGAATTCCATAACCCCGAATGCTTTTACCCTCAACTAGGCAATCCAGATATTCCATACGCTCCAAATATCTAGAATAACTTATTCCGACGTAGCGTATTTCAGAAGGTCACAACCTAACGAAATTTGGAGTACCGTTTTGATTCATATTACGGACAGCTTCAAATTGTAAATACTTTACTTTGTATGGGAACCATTTCATACGAAATATTGCAATTTTTGCTTTTCAAAAGTTCGCACATTCGAGGTTTATTTTAATAAGCATTTTTCGTAGATATCTATGTATAATTTCTAATAATGCCCAATTACCTTAGACGTCTCGTTTGTGGTTTGACGATTTTAATTGATAATTTCATTTTTATATTTATGATTTAATTGAGCGTCTGGAATATGGGGCAAAAGTAAAGAAGCGTTTGGAATATGAATCATGAAAAATCTATGCATTTGTATTTATTTAAAATCACTTATGTCGCGGAATTCAAAACTTCAGCCACCATTCGAAAGTTAAGTGGTGTTTCCGCATTTGATATTTGCATTTCAAACGCACACAGCAATACCATTGTGACAAAACAACTTGGTATATTTTTCGAATTTTCTAGAACAATCTCACAGATTTCAGTATGTTGATCGAAAGTATTTATCATTTGACGACTCTCCATGGGATTAACTCCATTTTGTCAAAAATGTCGAATGTGACTGTTTTGCAGTTATGGGCAGTACTTTTGTGGAATGTTACAAATAGGGAAAGTGGTTGTAAATGAACACCTTAACTTTTATCGAGAAAAAACAAATTTCGATGTTATTTTACCACGCACGGACGATTTATAGCATAAATCAGAGTGTTTAAGTTGATACGTAGGTCAATTAAAGTGAAAATATCAACTAAAACAATGATTTTAGAAAAACAAGTTTAGAAATTAAAACTGACGTAACTTTTAGCTCGATGGTCTTGAGGTTTTCCATCGTTATGGTATGAGGACAAATCTGATATCTTTAGAATTCTTTTTGAATGGGTTACATACATCAATGAAACTATTTTTTCGGTAAGACAACACCTTAAGGTCCTTAAGGTGTCATTTTACCACCCCTTCCCCTATGTAGTTATGGGCAGTCCTGGCTATGATGGAATTTTCTACATCTTCATCAAGAAACTTCCAGAAAGTAGCTTATCATTCTTAGTTGATATATTTAACAAATATTTTCCAGACAAATGGAAAAATGCTAAGGTTGTACCAATTTTGAAACCAAACAAAAATCCTGCAGGAGCTTCTAGCTATCGTCCAATCAGTTTGCTTTCCTCCATCAGTAAACTTTTTGAAAAGGTCATTTTGAACAGAATGATGGTCCACATCAACGTAAATTCAATTTTTGCAAATGCACAGTTCGGATTCATTTCGGATTGGACATTCGACCACTCATCAACTTATACGTGTAACGAATTTGATCCGTTCCAACAAATTTGAAGGCTATTCTACTGGTCTTACGCTTCTAGACATAGAAAAGGCTTTCGACAGTGTTTGGCATGAAGGCTTGATCGTCAAATTAAAAAAACTTTAATTTTCCAACATACATTGATAGAATACATAATTCAAAGTTATCTGTCAAATCGTACACTTCAGGTTAATTATCGAACTCCAGGTCTGAAAACTTCCTGTAAGAGCTGGTGTTCTTCAAGGCACAATTTTAGGGCTTTGAAGGCTCGATAACGTGGAGGAATAATACAGAATGATTTATTTTATATGTTTTATGATGAGTTCTAATTTGATGAGGCCTTAAGTGTCTGTAGAATGAATCAAAACGGTAACTTTGGGATCGCTAGATAACCCGATTCCATAATATAGACGGTAATCCATAATTGGAACAAATTCAGCCAATCATTTCTATAAAACTTGGAGAAAAAATGTTGGGTATCAGCCAAATACGCTAAACACAACTTTACTGAATCATATTCTGGATTCGAAAAAAAAAACAGTTCTTAAGTTTGAATCTAAAAGAGAATTATGGAAAAATTCAAATGAAAATAGAGTACAGTTTGTTGGTATAAAATCTTCAGCTGAATTAATTTATTAACTCAATCAAGAATCTAACGAAATATTGGGATGTACTGTTTTAGAACGCTCAGCATGCGGAACTTTAGAAAACTTGTGAATTTTTGTCAGCGTTTTCTCTTAGTAATGAAATATTTTGCAGGTCTGAGAGATATATTTTTATGCGAAATAAACAAATGCAATTCATTTTTTTGCAAATTTTGTAACTCAATTGATTTTATAAAATCGACGAAAAAAGAACAAAACTGGCGAGAATACAATAGGTCAACCTAGTTTTCACGGGAAATTCTGGACATATCTATGGTTTTTAATACAATTCATTCTGACAGAACCTTAGCCGCTGACCCAACAACTCCTATATCTAAAAATAAGTAGGGATTATGGTGAGGTCAGCGAAGGGAATATCAATTCATCGGAGAGTGGAAACTGTTGCCATAAGAGTAGTAAAGTATGCTATTCGGGATCCAGCTAAATAAATAATCATCAACTCAAAGTTGCTAACCATGTAGCTAAACCCGCTGTAGCTAAACCCGCAGTTTTGATTTACTTCGTCGCTAGCGCATTTTATTCGTCGCATCAAACTTAAAATGTTCCATTACGGCGGATATTTGAACTTACCTACAATACAGATTAATTTACCAAAGATTTAATCCAAATCAAGCGCCGAAAAACTTCTCTAAATCACGAAATTTTGAGAAATTTTCTTACCCATCGTTCATTATTCAGGATGTAAACAAAGTTTTCAATTGGTCGCATTTAGAGGGTCTTGTTTCCCGGTCTCGAAAAAATCCCGGGATTCGGGATTTTATTTTCGAAAATCCCGGGATTTCCCGGGATCCCGGCACAAAAATTAAACGCTTCCAAAACGACTATAGAACGGTCGGAGCAGGTTTTGTAGCTTTTTTTTTGTTTTATAGAAAAGTTTCATAATAACCGAACCTGCTTTTTGAAGGTTAAGTTGAAATATAAAAAAAAAAAATCAATGCTATTTCACTTATCTCCAGTTGAAGTCAATGGGCATTTATCATATGTAGATGATTTGAAACTACAATAAAACATGATGTATAAGGTATAGGTAAATGTTGGTGTTCAAATATTGGCATGACAGCCACAGGCATGTTCGTTTTGGTAAAGTATAAGGGAGACCGGGCAAATTAAAACGGTTACGTGAAGATAAAACAGCGTTGATAAAATTTTAGTATGATGAAAAATTCAACCATTATTATTAACATACCAGAAAAAAAAACAAGTTTAAGCATAAGTGGTTTTGAACCTAAATAAAAACGCTTATTGAGTAAGCTAAATACAATAACTAAAATACATTCTTGCTTCAACAGTCTCCAAAAACATGCCGCTTGTTCTGTGCCATTATGTGAAAATAATACAAAAGTATTTTCTAGTTCAACATGCAATTTCGGGAAATCCCGGGATTTTTGAAAATATCCCGGGATTCGGGATTTTTCAGATCCCGGGATTTCCCAGAATTTTTGTCCCGGGATTCCCTCCCTGAGACGAAAACATTGCGCTAGTGTGCGTGAAGTTTGTCGTAGGAAACGACTCCTTTGATTGTGGTGTTTCCGCTGCACTGTGTGAAGCTGCCATGATTGTTCGGTCAAAAGGAATTGTGTTCATAAGGACTGTGACGAACATATTTTGTGAAATTAAAACAATGATAACTTCAAAACCCATACATACACTTCACACTATACACTTCAGGATTGTTCTGTTTAATAAACATTAGTCTTAAAAATATGACAAGCGTAAACATAAAGCTCTTCTTAACTTTGTTTATATGTGACAATAGATCAAAAAAGCGTTACAATATTTCGCTCAATTGACTGAAAATTTCAAGCATTTAGATACCGTTTTGACTCATATTCCGAACACTTAAGGCCAACAGTGGCTTCATATGCCTCTGTTGGGCATAAATTAGCTGATATTTATGAAAATTGTATTTTCTCCGCAAAGCCTAACTGTTAGCTGTTGGGTGTGCCGTAAAAAATATTTATTTAAACTGGTTTAGTATTGTTTTAACGCAAAAGTATGGAACAACATTTTGATTCAAATGCCGAACACTGTGTTCATTCTGTCTCATATTCCGAACATCTTGACTCAAATTCCGAACAGCACGAATGAATCGTATTCAATTGAATAATCTTGCAAATAATTTTATCTGAGCTAGTTTAACTGGTCTCGAACTAGAGAATCGTCACTACTCCCGAGGAATAAAAAAGCTTGGAAGACGTTAAAATTGAATTGCAATTATTGCCGTTTCCTTGTTATTTGATGATATATTTCAGCGAAACATTTCAACCACATTGCCATACAAAAATCGAGTGTTCGGAGTATGAGTCTGTTCGGAATTTGAGACAAAACGGTAGTTTCCGAAATAAAAAACTGAATAATAGTAAAATCTTCTTCTTCTTTCTGGCGTTACGTCCCGACCGGGACAGAGCCTGCTTCTCAGCTTAGTGTTCTTATGAGCACTTCCACAGTTATTAACTGAGAGCTTTCTATGCCAATTGACCATTTTTGCATTCGTATATCGTGTGGCAGGTACGAAGAAACTCTATGCCCAGGGAAGTTGAGAAAATTTCCAACCCGAAAAGATCCTCGACCGGTGGGATTTGAACCCGCGACCCTCAGCTTGGTCTTGCTGAATAGCTGCGCGTTTTCCGCTACGGCTATCTGGGCCCTAGTGAAATATTGGTTTTAATTTTCATTTAAATCGATAATTTGAAATGAATTTAGTTAACAGGTTACATTTTTTAACTTTTTTACATTTCGGAGTCCTGGCAGGCATGTAGAAAAAGGTTCCTATGATAATTGTTAGGCATTTGGGGTTTTTATGAAAAATGTGAAAAAAAACATACAGATACCCAAAAGCGATAATTTGAAAACCCGAAACACGCAAAAGGAAAAAAGACATAAAGCACCGTAAACGGGGTAACTTTGATAGTTTTTGGAAGAAAATCTGATTATTTCTGCATTCTGCTTTAAAGGTTTTTATTTTATATTTTCGAAACAAGTACTGGTATCTCAGTTATCGATTGCAGTTGAAAGACTGCATAACGATTAATTTTGAATGGACAGATGTTTTTTCATATAGAGTAAGGTGGGGCAAAAGTTCGACCTTAGCGGTATAATCAAAGTTTCAAAGAAAACAATAGCAGTTAAAACACAACAAATACCATACAGTGAACCTTCAACACATTGGCTATAATTTTACTGAACAAACTTGTGTCAAAATATTTACCCATTTTTAGTTATAACAGTTTCAAAATTGATTGTCTTATTCGAACTTTTGCCCCATCGGTGGGGCAAGAGTTTTTTTTTTTCTATCTTTATTAACGAGATTTTTAACCCTGGGCTAGTTCATCTCGGGACCAACGGCTTTACTTCCCTTCCGAAGGAAGTCGTCACTATAACTCTTACGTTATAAATGACTATGTCGGGGATGGGATTCGATCCCAGGTCCTCGGCGTGAGAGGCGTCTGTTCTAACCCCTACACCAGGTCCGTCCCCAAGGGCAAGAGTTCAAATCTAGTGTGGGGCAAAAGTTCACTGACTAAAACACAAAACATCGATCCATTTATTACAGGCATACTTTACACCAGCCGTAAACTTAAATTTGACGAAAAATACACACTAAATTTTCATCAAAAATTTGCCCAAAACCGGAATGATTGTAATACACTCAAAAATAGCAGTTTTTCGCAAAACTAAGTGATAATGTAAAATTTTGTTTCACACGATCAGACAAATTCAACTAAATTTGAAGATAATATGTGGATTTTAGGCAATTTGCATTTTTTTCCGTGATTTTATACATGGGTCGAACTTTTGCCCCACTATGGGCTAAAAATTCTGGACAAACATTTCAAAAGGGCACATCGACATTGGTAAACATTGGCTTTGCAAGACGGTGTTGAGCCCAATTCAACTCGATCACGCTCACCAATACCAGTATCAGGAAGAGCTAACGCCAATCTTTCTGATAATGGTGTTAGTTTGCGTGGGCGGGCTAAGAAGGGCTCAACAGCAACGTTTCTAACAAAAGGCTCAAGACCTCTTGGGCCCTTTTCAAATATTTGTCCAGAATTGTTTTCAAGCAATTATGCAAAAACTAATACACCTCAAAGCAACCTTATGATAGGCCTAGAAACGCCCTTACATAAAATATTGAAAAAGATTTTATCTTCAATTGGTTCCATGCAACGAAAGTTTGATCAAAAATTACAATATTTACGCCGAAAAACAATAAATAGCCATAACTTTTCCAAATCTCAATCAATTTTTATGATATTTAGATTGAAAGTCTCTTACTTGAATAGCATTCGAACCACCATGGCATTCATAAGATTTGTTTTGAATTGAGCTAGAAAGCCCCACTTTACTCTAATCGAAAGTCTATTTTCGGTTTTGGGGTAACTTTGATAATGAGTATGTAAACACATGAAAATCGACTTTAAAATTACAGTTTGGTATCTTTGCACAGTGGTCCAGAAAGCAGTTTTATGAAAAGATGCATTTTGAGCTTTTGAATGAAACATTAGACCAAAATGGTGGTTAGGCAGATAAAAAAACAAATTTAGTACTATACCATTTAATTCCACTAGAGTTTGTATCCTTTGACAGATACGCCTTTCGACCTCAACTGTAAGGCCGTCTTCAGTGTCGTGTACTAGACTCGACTAGAAGAAAACCATCGTATATAATGCACACATTATATATTAACACTAGGTATAAACATTTTTCCCTACCCATTTTTTAAATCTTTTAGGTGCATTCCATCCCTCTTTTGTTGAAACATTAAATGCTGAAAGGTACATCACGGGAACGATTAGTAGGTACCAAGTTGAATAACCATGTATTCCCGTTGCCATTTTCTCTGTTGAGTAGCGTCGCAGGTACCTGTTTGCAAATTTCCAGACTCTCCTTCACATCCAGTATCCAAGGAGAAGAAACATTTCTCAAAGTTTTGATATCGGCCGTCGTAATTGTATGTCCTTCTGAAAAGATATGTTCTGCCACCTTAGATTTGAAAAGGCTGGTGTTTACAAAATCAGCTGTTCCCACTGCAACAAGGTCCACGTTGGTCAAACAAAGCGGTCTCTCGAGGTTAGATTAAAGGAACACTTAGCGGAAATAGGAAAAGCTCAGAAGACGATAGACAAGGGGATGACATACGATTTCACTGAAGACGGCCTTACAGTTGAGGTCGAAATACGCGTATCTGTCAAAGGATACAAACTCTAGTGGAATTAAATGGTATAGTACTAAATTCGGTTTTTTCATCTACTTATAGGTATTCTACTAAACAACTCGAAGATTTATTATTAGCTAGGCACTTTGTTTAGTGTTATTGAAAATTAGGGTGATCCACGTTTTCATAGAAATGGTGTAACTAACTTTCTTATTTATAGAAATTATACTTTACATGCCTCAGCAAAGTTGTAGACCATTCAATTTCAAGCAACTTTGCCAAAAAAAGCTTTTCCGTAGCTCAAAATTTGACCAATCTAGAGCATTTTTCCACAATCATCGTGGGGTGGTCCAATATAAATAAGTTTTTCAACGCTTGTTATATTATATTAATATTCCCAGACAACCAGAATGTACACTCCCGTGCATAAGTTTGGGTTCACCCCCTAAAAAACATGCAAAAGTGTTCAGTCCATATCTCTGTGATTACACGTCCAATTCAAACTCTTTAAACCGCATTCCAAAGGCAAAGAGTTATTCTTACTTCGTATGTATTTTTTCAAAAACATTCTTTGAACTTTGTATACTAAATATGTACTTAAAATTGTGACAGAGTGCTTTGTGAAGCCCAAGCAGGACAGTTCGGTTTTGCGTCGTCCGATTGATTTAGCTGACGGATTCGCGCGTTTTCGTTGCCGGAGAATTTTTTTCCCCCTGTTTTGGAGCGTCTTGCTGGGTAGTGCTTTGTGAAGCCCAAGCAGGACAGTTCGGTTTTGCGTCGTCCGATTGATTTAGCTGACGGATTCGCGCGTTTTCGTTGCCGGAGAATTTTTTTCCCCCTGTTTTGGAGCGTCTTGCTGGGTAGTGCTTTGTGAAGCCCAAGCAGGACAGTTCGGTTTTGCGTCGTCCGATTGATTTAGCTGACGGATTCGCGCGTTTTCGTTGCCGGAGAATTTTTTTCCCCCTGTTTTGGAGCGTCTTGCTGGGTAGTGCTTTGTGAAGCCCAAGCAGGACAGTTCGGTTTTGCGTCGTCCGATTGATTTAGCTGACGGATTCGCGCGTTTTCGTTGCCGGAGAATTTTTTCCCCCTGTTTTGGAGCGTCTTGCTGGGTAGTGCTTCGAGAAGCCCAAGCAGGACGGTTCGGTTTTGCGTCGTCCGATAGAGTTTGTTGACGGTTTCGCGCGTGTTTTCGTCGCCGGAGATTTTATTTTTTTTTTCCCTTTGTTTTGGAGCGTCTTGCTGGGTACGTATTTGGGAAGGCCCAAGCAAGACGGTTTATTTTCGGGACGCCAAGAAGTTTTGCTGTCAGTGTCAGTTTTGTGTTCAGTCGAGAATGGATGGCCAACTGGTGAGTTCGTTTCATGCTTATGATAACACATATTTTCTTGAAAGCGTAACTTTTATGTAATATTAAAACAAACTTTGTATGTTTTGTCACTATAGGTGTCGGCATTATGCTTTTTTCTTATACAATTTGAATATACATATATTTTTCTCTTTTTGACATTATTAAAAATTATCCTTTGAATTGTTCGACATTGTGAATGTTGACGTATTTTCTAAAACTTCTACCATATCGAGACAAAATGCACAGTAATACTCATATGTAATTTTCAAACAAACTATGTATGGTTCGTCACTACAAGTGTCGGCATTATTCCTGTTTCATATAAGTTAAAATATATACATGTAATTTTCAGTTTTCGTCATTAATAAAAACGTCTTTTGAATTGTTCGACATTATAGATGTTGACGTAATTTTTCCAAAAACTTCTCGAGACAAAAATACAAAACTAGCTTTAAATACAAGTCGTATATTTCCCCCTTGTCCATGGATCGCATCACCGACCAGAGGTGACTCCCAGATCTTTTCCTTCCTCACTAATAAACACCCTTCCCGTGGTGATTGTGGAGATGCAGAGGTATTCTCGGTCTCTAGAAGCAACAATCATTACACCCTAACATTCCTTCCCCATCCCAACTGACTGTAAGGACTTGGCCGGCGCCGTTATTGATCAATAATATTAGATCTGCTAAAATTGCACTTCGAGAGTAAGCGGAAACTCCCATCCCTTATTCATTTGGATCGTAGTGCAATTCTTACCAGTTCCGATCAATCACGGAGTAGCAACCATTGACATGTACAGTCAGTTTATGCTATGCTATGCTATGCTATGCAAAACACCCCTTTCTTTTTACCTTTATTTTTGTAATAAAAAAAACTTTGAATGGTTGGACACTACAAGTGTAGACTTCCGAAAGGTTCACTTTATTCAACAAACTTTGGATGGTTCGTCACTGTAAGTGTCGGCATAAGAATAGGAGTGTTAGGAATGTTTCATTTAGGTATTTGTTCAACAAACTTTGAATGGTTCGTCACCCCAAGTGTCGGCATAATCATGTTTATATCTCACAAATAATTATTTATCATGGTCTAATTGCTTATCAAAGTGAATCCTGTGACCCAACGATCCTCCCCATTAACAAACATCCCTCCCAGTAACCTTTGTGGAGATGCAGAGGCAAACACGGTCTCCAAATAGCAAAGGTTACACACTAACATTCCTTCCCTCAATCCCACCTGACTGCAAGGACGTGGCCGGCGCCGTTATTGACCCTGTATAAATAGAGGCACTGAATTATGCACACTGAAGAAGATTATGGCCAATCCCAGTCAAACTTCTAGTTGATTCTTTGTGCATTTTCACTGACTTCGGTCAATCACGGAATAGCAACCATTGATATGTGTAGTCAGTCTAAGCTAAGCTAAGCTAAGCTAAATATGTACTTAAAATTGTGACATTTTTCAAAAAACACACTGAAAAAACATTACTAATTTCCTCAGCATTGAATCGACCAAAATTTTAAAACAAGGTGTCTTTAGAATCGCAATCTTATATTCTTTGAAGAGCACTCATGAAATTTTTGCGGAAAAATCTGAAAAGTATTCAAAATCAATGAAACAGTCAGTCAAGTCATCGTGCAAAAGTTTGGGTTCACCCCTCAGTATGGTGTATCGGGCAAAAGTTTGGGTTCACCTGAACTTACATAAATCTGTGAAATCTCAAACCAATCATGTACGCGCCATTATTTGCACTCAAAAAAGCTTTAAACTATTAAAATCGGTTGAAAAATGGCAGAGATATTGACAAAAATGATGTGCGTGTGGCTCAGATGAACCCAAACTTTTGCACGATTCAGATCATACTGAGGGGTGAACCCAAACTTTTGCACGATGACTTGACTGACTGTTTTATTGATTTTGAATACTTTCCAGATTTTTCCGCCAAAATTTCGTAGGGTCTCTTCAAAGAATATAAGATTACGATTCTAATGACACTTTGATTTAAAATTTTGGTCGACCCAATGCTGAAGAAATTAGATATGATTTTTCAGTGTGTTTTTTTTAAAAATGTTACAACTTTAAGTATAAATTTAGTATACAAAATTAAAAAAATGTTTTTGGAAAAATACATACAAAGTAAGAATAACTCTTTGCCTTTCGAATGCGGCTTAAAGAGTTTGAATTGGACTTGTAATCACAGAGATATGGACAGAACACTTTTGTATGTTTTTGAGGGGGTGAACCCAAACTTTTGCACGGGAGTGTACGTATAATCAAATCACCTTTTGCGTTATGCGATGCTTATATGCGCAAAGTTTCATGTATAAGATGATGCGAAAAGGCCTTATACGTACAAAAGTGGAGGCGCTATACGTGCATATTTTGTATGATGAAAAATAACATGCTATGCGAGTATGTAAATTTTCTTACGAACTAGTCTGTATTCTTATGGGAGTTAATTTATCATAACAAAATTGATTTGACAGCTGCTACGGATTGATCCGACTTACTTTGTACAAGTAAACGAGACGGAACGAAATGTTCATATGAACTCAGAAAATAACGTTTTATGCGAGGAAACTCATTGATCAAATGATATCATCCACCATGTTGTGCGGGTGTGATGAAATTTGTGCAAATAAACGACTTTATTTCGTAAACTGTTATGCGACTTCTGGTTGTCTGGGTTATATTGGGTGGTCACTCTACACACTTCGTCGGTGCATATTTTTTTCATGCTGTGCCTTCAGAGCGCCAAAGTGCGCCAAGCGTACCAAGCTTGCTATTATTCCAAATGCTATAAAAATCCTATGAACTGAAATTAGAGTAAAGTGGGGCAAAAGTTCGAGTGGGGCAAGAGTTTCTTTTTAAGATTTCTAGCTCAAATCAAATCAAAACTTATAAATGTCATGATGGTTCGAATGCTATTCAAGTAAGAGACTTTCACTCCAAATATCATAAAAATCGATTGAGATTTGGAAAAGTTATGGCTATTTGTTGTTTTTCGACGTAAATATTGTAATATTTGGTCAATCTTTCGATGCATGGAACCAAATGAAAATAAAATATTTTTCAATATTTTATGTAAGGGCGTTTCTAGGCCTATCATAAGGATGCTTTGACGTGGATTAGTTTTTCCATAAATAGTTGGAATCAATTTTTATCCCATAGCGGGGCAAAAGTTCGAATCTGCGGGGCAAAAGTTCGACCCACGTATAAATCCACGGAAAATTTTTCAAATTTCCTGAAATCTACATATTATCTTCAAATTTAGCGAAATTTGCCTGATCGTGCAAAAAATGTCACAAAAATTTTACATTTCCCTTAGTTTTGCGAAAAACTGCTATTTTTTGGGTGTATTACAATTAACCCTGTTTTGGGCATTTTTTGATGAAAATTTAGTGTGTATATTTTGGCAAACATAAGTTTACGGCTGGTAGAAAGTATGCCTGGCATAAAAGTATTGATATTTTGTGTTTTAGCCAACGAACTTTTGCCCCACACTAGATTCGAACTTTTGCCCCACCGGTGGGGCAAAAGTTCGAATAACACAATCAATTTTGAAACTGTTATAACTAAAAATGGGTAAATATTTTGACACAAGTTTGTTCAGCAAAGTTATAGCCAATATGATGAAGGTTCGCTGTATGGTATTTGTTTTGTTTCATCTGCTATTATTTTTCTGGAAACTTTGATTATACCACTATGGTCGAACTTTTGCCCCACCTTACTCTACAGGAAAACATTCTCAGCAAACATTGACATCTGCATTTTTTTTTGTTTACATCTCGTTCCGCAAATTTTAGAAGCCTTAGGTAGGGTCAAGATCCCTTGGGTAGAATTGCACGGTATTAGTTACGATTACTTCAGACTGCGAAGTTCGGAGTACCATCCGCATTCGTTTCACAAGGAAAGACTTTTTATTAGGCGACGGCATTCCGGGATACGTTTCACATAATCGGCGGAGAATAGTACGGGAAGGCCAAATCACTTGTGTGACACATATATTACTTCAATGGGAAGGTTTGGGAAACGGTCCTGTTGTCTTGGGCCGATAATGAAATATGGAGCATTAACGGATATATACGGGTTAAGATGTAAGGGAGGCGTGGTGGAAGAGAAAGGAGTGTATGTGGAGCTGTGAGTGAATAATTGAATAATATCTCCTTTAAATGAGCAACGCAATGAGGCATAAGTCATGTTGGACCACTGAAAATCGCTGGACGCATGACGACATTGAATAAAACTCTCAAGGAGGCAAAGGAGGACTCCCATAGAATGATGGTCATACTTATTTGGGCGTTCGTCATAGTATTTTAACTTAGTTTTAGGTTTCCCAACACATTTTTTACTCTGACTTCGGGTTTAAATAAAAGAGAAAAAAGACTATAGGGGAAAAGTGCAACTGGTGTGTCTTTTGTTCTCGTCCCGTTTTAGCCCGCCTATCTTTGTCAACAACAGATGTTCTAATTGCGTCGCCTGCGGTATTCTTCTTTTATAGTTTACTATATCTATTGGTCTATAACGTGGATCTGAAATAACAAAAAAAAATGATAAACGGGAAATATAACACAATTAACCTAAGTAAGATTTCCCTGCTGAAACCATTATGTTTTCACATTTTTGACGGGAAGCAAACAATAAAGAAATATCAATGGTTGCTAAGAACCAAATTTCAGTTCATTGTGTTTTTATAGCGAACTTTTATGGAAAACTGTTATATTTTATGGAAGTGCGCCTGGGAGTGCCCAAGCAGCGCCTGGCACATTGTGTAGAGTGACCACCCCCTTGATATTAACTGAGTTGTGTTTGATCCGTTGAATCTGTTGCATGCTCCTTTGAGGGCAAGCGATGGAATCCGGATCAATTGTGTCCGGTTCGCGTTTTTCGGAAGAAAAAAACGAAAACAAAGTGTGCGGGTAAAAAAAAGAAACGACGCGTCAGTAGTGTTTGATCCGTTGAATCTGTTGCATACTTCTTTGAGGACAAGCGACGGAATCCGGATCAATTGTGTCCGGTTCGCGTTTTTCGGAAGAAAAAATCGAAAACGAAGTGTGCGAATGAAAAAAAAAAAAATGAATCGACGCGTCAGTTGTGTATGATCTGTTGCGCGCTATGTCTGAGCCAGACGGTTATAAGAATCGGATGTACATCAGATTTTTTCTCGCTGGAGTTTAGTATATGGGTTGTATTTTCAAAATCGGAATGTTTTAAAATGTTCCATCGGTGAAATTTTGATTTTTTCCACTTTTTAGTCATTTTTCATACAAAATCCCATGAAAATTACGTTTTCGACACATTTCAGCCCATACAAAATGTATGGAAAAAAATTCACCGATACAATATTTTAAAACTTTCCGATTATGAAGGTGTAGACCAAATACTGGTCTTTTGCGAGAAAAAATCCGATGTACGTGGGGTTTTTATAATCGTCTGGTTCAGACATAGCGTGTGTTGAATCTGTTGCATGCTCCTTTGAGGGCAAGTGACGGAATCCGGATCAATTGTGTCCGGTTCGCGTTTTTCGGAAGAAAAAAACGAAAACAAAGTGTGCGGGTAAAACAAAAAATCGACGCGTCAGTAGTGTTTGATCTGTAGAATCTGTTGCATGCTCCTTTGAGGACAATCGACGGAATCCGGATCAATTGTGTCCGATTCGCGTTTTTCGGAAGAAAAAAACCGAAAACAAAGTGTGCGAGTGAAAAAAAATCGACGCGTCAGTTGTGTATGATCTGTTGAATCTGTTGCATGCTCCTTTGAGGGCAAGTGACGGAATCCGGATCAATTGTGTCCAATTCGCGTTTTTCGGAAGAAAAAAACCGAAAACAAAGTGTGCGGGTTGTGGTATCCCAATATAAGAGTGTATGCGTGTGGGGCAGGCGATGTGTGGAGAGAGAGGAAGTCGGACGAGTGCGTGAGAGAGTTGGTCACTGAAATGGTGCTTGTAGTGCAAAAACCCGCTGTTTAGTTCCTGTAATAGACAGGATATCACATTGGCGATCCTGCCATGAATATGGTTAAAGTATGCGGAAAGGAATCTGCGAGAAAAGTGGTTTTGGAAATCGAAAAGAATTTGCAAGTTTGTTTTTTTTTTGTGTGGTGGCGAGTGAAATGAGTGTTTTCAAAGCTGTCATATTCACATAAAAACGGTAAGAGTTCATGCGACATGGTTGCCAGAAATTTTGATTAGCAGAAACTTGATAACTTGCGTAGAGTTTAAGCTCATTACCAAGTATCAAATATTGAGCCGGGTGATGCCCAAGGCCAATGTAAATGGACGTGTTGAGTCGAGTTTAGCTCATGGCCAATACAATAAAACATTAAAGTGGAAAGCTTGCGTAGAGTTTCAGCTCATTGCCAAGCGTTTTAGACAGTTGAGTCGGGTTAAGCCCATGGCCAACTTACGTACTGAGTCAAGTATAGCCCAAGACCAGAAAGCGGGAGACATCTATGAAAGTAAATACGTCTAGACATAAGTTATTAACTATCGACATTTTATATCCCTTGAGTGATAAAATTTTACATTGTGAGAATTGAAAATGATATATATTTTGGCTCTTTTTTCTACTATTTCATCTGGCCACACTGTTCAAGTTCAAAAGAAAAGACGAAGCGCAAACATAACAGTGTTCATTTCATTTGGCTTTGTGTATGTGCACATTAGCTTCACACGCTAAGGAATTTCGACACAAATTTGTAGCGAACTGCGTGAAACCAAGAAAGGGCGAATGTTTGAATATTGTATAAAATAATAATTGTGAATTATATTGAAAACGTTTGGTATATGTTCGGATGAGGTTATTTATAGACGAGTTGAATAGAGTTTTAAAGTGAACGATATATATACAGTATACTTGGATCACCTGAATTATTAAAAATAAAATGAAAAAAAAGTAGCGTGGATGGAATGTATTTGATTGTTAAAAGCAGTGCCGGTCAGTGGGTGGACACTAATCGATGTTCCTCGGTGAGTGCCGGGTACAGGTTGTGTTGATTGCTGTGTGTGAAGTCGGACTCAATATATGGATGATTTCAAGTTGCAGCTGCATTTAGTGACTGATACACGAAGAAATAAATGTATCGAAAATTGAATTCAATTCTCCCAGAATTGAGGTTACGAGGGGCAATTTCATTTTGAATTGATCGGATTGATTATGAATTTGATTGTTTTTAATTGTTCGCAAAACAGCTTGTTTTACTTAATCGCAAGTTGAAGTTACTAGACCTTCGAATAGCGTACAGCTTTCTCAAATCTAAACCTCCACGCAGTTCAGAAACAAAAGCTATTCAACGTTGAGTGTTTTCAACGTAAAACCGTAGTTGAACCCATAAACCTAAAATTGTCTAAATTTTCAAGGTTTTAAATTGCCGGAATATATGTTATGATCGGATTTGCTGTTAAGTCAATCAATCTCGCCTTATCTTAATGTTTTATTTTGGAATGAGGAGGAAAAGTTGGACTAAGTTACGCACTTAAAAATAAGATGTGTTATTGACAATTATGACACATTTATAATAGTTGGAAGAAAGACAGGATAGAAAGTTGCTATGAAAATTATGTTACAACTATCTTGCATGAGGGAAAAATAATTAACGCTTGGTTTAACTCGTATTGTGCTTCTCAATAAATGTTTCGATATTATATTTCAATGCCAATTAATTGATATTCAAACATTTGTGGCAAAGGGAGGATGTGGTATCCCAATATAAGAGTGTATGCGTGTGGGGCAGGCGATGTGTGGAGAGAGAGGAAGTCGGACGAGTGCGTGAGAGAGTTGGTCACTGAAATGGTGCTTGTAGTGCAAAACCCGCTGTTTAGTTCCTGTAATAGACAGGATATCACACGGGTGAAAAAAAAGAATCGACGCGTCAGTTGTGTTTGATCCGTTGAACCTGTTGCATGCTCCTTTGTGGGCGAGCGACGGAATTCGGATTGTGTCCGATTCGCATAGTAACCGCACTATCGGTATCGATCATCCGTGTTCACGTATTTATCTAAAATTACATCTTTATCGTTTACCAAAACGAATCCTTTCCCATATCCAAACTACCAGTGTTTTCTTGTGGAAGTGCAGAGGACTCCTCGGCTTCCATAAAGCAAGTAATACGTCAACATTTCCCTCCCATTCCCAAATTTACCTGCATTCGGACGCAGCCGGCGCAGGAATTGTTTGTTATAATAATAAGAGCAACAGTACTTACACATTGAAGATGCTACTGATCCTGAGTAGCATCTGTTTGTTCCCTGTGTAAGTACAGCTGTTCTTGCAATAACGGAGTAGCAACTGAGGGCAATCAATCATGCTCATGCTTGTTTTTTAAATATTAACTTCTCGTCAAAGTTGTCTATGAATAACTTTTAGAACATAAAAACGCAAATTTTCAAGCAAAAAGATTGTTGATATCTATTTTAGTTCAAAAGTTATTGAAGTTTTTGTGATAAAAATTATTTGTTTTTCATTGCATTTTATTAGAGTTACAAAAATAACACATCGTAATATTTTGTAACTACCAATATACCATTTTATTTTGTCTTTTGAATGCAGTCAAAATATATTTTTATGTTTGCCCCAATCAGAGATATTCACAATCAAATTAGGCATGTTTTCGTGAGAAAAACAACAATAACTCCCAAACGGAAGGAGCTAGCGAGTTTCTTCACTCACCAAATTACGAATTTAGCTCTTAAAGTGTTTTATATACTACTTTGATTAGATATTTGAATTGAAAACGCTAGAGCCAGAAAATCAGTTTTGTTCGAACCACCCTATGTCACCGTAGGAAAAAAAAATGCTCTAAATCGGTCAATTTAGGAGATACAAAAAAACTGTTTTCGTCTAATGTTTCATTCTAAAGCTCAAAATGCATCTTTCCGCGTAAAAATGATTCCTGGACCACTGTGCATTGCAGTTGGAGCTTGATTAGAGAATCAGAGAATGATGGAGAATGTGGATTAGATTTCGTTAATAAAATAACAGAACTTATAGACAATTGTCATCTACAAATAATCTCTATTTTCAGTTCAAATATGCGTCAAAACATTATAAACCTGTATAAATTGGAATAAAAAATATTTCTGCAAAAAGATATCGATTGATATTTACGTTTCGACATTGTATTCAACATAAGTCAATCGTTTTTAGGAATATAAAAAAAAAGTACACACCAAATTTTTATTGCTGGACACCAGCAAAATTTTGCTGATTTTTTTGTGCTGTAATTCCAGCAATCCATCCAGCGAAATAAAATTTGCTGAACAATCAGCAAAGTGGATTGTCAGGAAAATGACAGTTATATTGCTAGACGTTCAGCAATACTCAAGCTCGCTTGCTGATTGATCAGTAATTAACATTTCAACAATGTTTGCTGCACTACCAGTTCGGTTTTGTTAATGAAATCTTTAGTGTTTTCACTTTCCATTAATAATTTTATTGCAGAACACGCTTTTCGATGGTTCACTTTGAATTCCCCCATTATAATAATGTTTTTAACTTGTTCAAATCGTTCGCCTCAATACATTTTGCGGGAATGCTGTGCTGGACAACAATGAGTAATGATTCAGAGCAACGCCCGCATTCAAAAGTGAATCAGATTTGTCCTATGGTGTGCCGGAAGTCTGAAAATATAAACTTATTCCTTTATTCCTTAAGAATTTTGAATACTCACAAATGTTGGTTGTGAATGGAGGAACTCTCATCTTGGTGAGAAGAAAAAAAAGCTAAAAGTTATTGACAGATGTTTTGCTGATAGTTTCAGTAAATTACCCGTTTACCGATCATCCAGCAAACAAAACTTGCTTTACTGAATTATCAGTAAAATTTTAATTGCTGATACCCTTTCAGCAATTAATTTTGCTGGATGGCGAACTCAAAATTTGGTGTGTATGTTTCGAACAATACCGAATGAATTACTTAGAGCAAACAAGGTGTTGCATACCACTAGGCGTTTAACATTATATGGATATTTCTGACTGCGATTACAAAAATGGCCTTAATTTGTGAAAATATCATTGAGACTGGGTTGTCAGCGACGAACTCCTAAAAAAATTATCAAATAATGATTGTAGAACAGATTGTTGTTCAAAAATGCTATAGCCTCATTGATTTTTAAAATACATATATAAATCTTTAAATGTATCGCTTCCAACGAAAATAGTTCTGACATGAAGTCTAAATAGTGTAATAGTTTTTCTTAAACATACCCTAATAATCCCTACCATAAATTAAAAAAAAAGTTTGGTGATTAATTGTAATAATAATACTCATTAGTTTTGCATTCGTTTTACTTAGCTGATCAACGTAAATTATGCTATTGTGTTTAGTATGCTGTGAGTCCCCTACTATCAAAGTTACCCGCATTACCAAAGTTACATCGATTTACGGTAACAGAGAATATCATTTATTCAAAAGGATATAGTAAGATTGTTATGTATGGACAGATATCGGAACTTGTTTGTTTTAACTCATACTATTGATGTCACTATTATTCCACATTTGTTGCACATTGACGACTAAGAAAAAATATACAGCTAAGCTAAGTAAAAATATACAGTATTTTGAATATTCCAAGTTTAATTCGTCGCAGTTCTTATGTTTGGGTTGTATTTTGATAGCACCAATGAATTCTATAGGAAATCCATATATTTCATCATGCCGAAGACATGGAGGGGTACGCCCGTAGTAAAATATTTTATCACATCTAACGTTGAAGTGTTGTTTTTCGATCACTCACTGTCACTATATTATAGTGAGCCGTTAGTTGAGAGACGAATCAAAATTGGTTGCGACTAAAAAGGAAATGGATACGACGAATATAGGCAACAGTGAGTAATAATTTCATTGCATTATTTCCAATAAATGATCAAAATTAATCAACGTCTTATTGCATAATGCAAAAACTGTCTTGTTTGGCATCGATTTGTACCAGCATCATTCACTGCAGTAAATTGCAGGTTCTCACTGATCAAAGCTCAATACGTAGAATTAGTACATCATCCTTGTCATAATATGGGAAACAGCATAGCAACCAAAGAAGTGAAATCTAGGGATTATATGCTTTTTCTAGGTTATCAATATTCTGCATATCGTCTACAAAGTATTATTCTGTAGGTACTTTCTCTTCTGTCGACTCTCGCCTGTAGTGGACGAGGTCATGGAAAGTGATCAAACCAAATTCCTAGAGGGCTGCTCAACAATGAAACAAATTACTTGTATATCCTTCTACAGCTTTGTAACATTGACTGTTTTCGATCTTGTTGCTTACTATTTTATATTCGTAAAACAGAAATCATCGTACAAGTGCTATGATTTTAATAAACAGAACAAGACTACGGACTACCAATAGCTTTCTTGGAAATAGAACCCTAAGGATCTGTTTCCTGTATGTATTGCAACGCAATCGCTTCATATGACAACCGTTCTACTCATTCAAAGAAGTGGATTAACCAGAAGCTGTTGAGGAGATGGTGTACGTACACGATGGATGGTCCATCGTTTATAGTTGAATGAATTTAAATAAATAACAGCAATCACCATCGCATGTGCTCACGTATAACTGTGAGCAGCAGAATCATATTTAAGCCGGGATGATGCCATTTAACGTGGTAATGACTCTATGTATCAACTCAAAAACAGACACGCCGACTGATAGAACTTTCGCTCAGCTGGTGTTCTATTCCAAAGACGTTTGCTACCCACGTGCGGCAAAAATTTCCTGTTCCAAGCACTCGACACTGCACGCTTAAACGAAGTTACGCAAAGTTGAGTTTAATTCGCACAAAATCGTGCTCTTCCTAAACCAACACATCAGGTGTGAAATTTTAACATATGTATGCTAAGAAATCTGCTCCTGGTATGATTTCTCCTTTTTTGCAAAATATATGACACATAAAAAAGCTCAGCAATACTAAGGCTCTTTTTGCATCTCACAATTTATGAGAATAACACATTGACGTGTGTTGGTCCAGAAGTGGCCGATTTTGAGTAACTTTATTCTAGAGAGTGTGTGGTTAGTTCCTTGACCTTGCATTCGCTGAATCGGTAGTTGCCGGTCGTTGTGGGTTTTTGCAAATGTCGGAAATTTGATAGCGCATATTCAAGCCGTCGAAGCGCAAGGCACGTCAGGTGACAGACAAGTAAGTGTCCCGTGGAGTCTCGATTCGGAACATAATTCGTTTCGCTGATGTTTGCGATTTGTTTTCCTACTTCGAAGTGTGGTTTTGTAAAAAGGCCTTATCCTACCCATGGGGAGATGCTGCCTTCCTTGTTTTCAACAGTATTACCACAGTTGAATGCTGCAAACCATCAACAATGTAAACGCTTGGTTTGTGCGATATCTGCCAGAAAACTGTTCGCCAGATTGCACCGTTTACCATGAAACCATTAGCCATCAAATAAAAAAAAACTAAGTTATGGTGAACGCATAAATATACAACCCGTGCTGTAAAATCATCATTCTGCAACTTGTTGCATTTACTATTATTTTAACATAGGTCATATTTTCTATGATTTTCATGACTCATTCGAACAGAGAAATTCGAATCTATACTTAATAAATGATACACATACTTTTCATCCACACAGAAAAGTAAACTATGGCGCACTTGGCAATTGGATTGAATTTCAGCTACAGTTTTAAATGGTCTGAGCGTGAATGTCCCGTTACCGTTCGATGACCAATCGCTTCGGAGGAAGCTTTGTGCTTAGCTTGCAAGCTTCGAATTCGAAGCCGCTTCATCAACGTTGACCGAAAGGCATTCAGACATTTAAATCCCTTGAACTTTAAAACATATAATTTATGAGAACAATATACAATGTTAGTTCAAGTGAGCGGAGTTTATCCATTACCGAAGAGATCATTTCTAGAAGCCCAAATTAATGTCATAATTATAGCTACAACGACGATGCTCACCCTATCGGCCCTGAACAAAAAGTTAATTCTCTAAAATTTCATCCGTGACAGCTGATGCGAACAAATTAGCATTACTCGAGGGAAAAAGGTTCCACCATTGGTCAAGTGATTGGTACCACCGCACCATTCAGATAATGACTCCTTCGCATGGTGATTGATTCCTCGTCTCTCCGGCGTATAGGCTAGATACTGTTGCAAGGTCAAGGTCTTTCCCGTGCTGGAAATTGCGCGCAAACGGTTTGCATTATCTAACAACTGGCGGTACTCTTCGGATGACTTGAATTGCTGCCTATTCATCACCATCATCGTTGTCGCGGTAGTTCGTTACCGACTTTGTGGCACCAGCAGAGCTCCCTCAGCATCGCCGCTGCGCAGTGGTCCAGAATAAAAAAAAATCTTGAAAAAAAATGCATTCTTGATATTTTACAAGTTTTGATCATGACAAGTGTTGTAGATCATGCTGTAGCGTTGCAGACCATTTTTTGATATTCATAAACAATAATTAACAAAAATACTGTTTTTATACAGTGCCACAAATCTCAACCTAAAAAAAAAACGAATGAATGGAGAATTTTGTTTTCTATTTTTATTAAAGTGAGTTTAGGCCATAGGCTAAACATATTCACAATTGTTAATAAGGAAGGGTCAATGACAGATGGAAATAAATTTATGAAATCCGGAAATTCAAGGTGAAATAGAGTTAGCGACCAGAATAAAATATAATGTAAACTAATTTTGCACTAGTTTGGTGGAGATAAAATATTTTAGTTTCAGATCAAAAAACAATGAGATTTAAGAAAAAAAGGGAAACCATTTTTGTTCGATTGTTTTGTATGTGTTTTCAACTGTTTGATATTGCTGATGATTATTTTATTTTATTTATTCAACTAAAACATGTTTGAGAATTTGGTTCTTGTCAGCTTTTTAGAAAACTGAACCTCTGTGCGCTGTTGTTCGGTCATCGAAAATTATGGTCGCTGACCACGCGTTTTTCCTCTTTGTGCACTTCTACCGAGCCAACTGTAGTGAGTAATCTACACGCGCACTCAGGTTGGACATTACGCGCTGCTGCTGTGGAATGCGAGCGAGGTGCGTGCCTATGCCGAAATAGCACCTACCGCGTAAAAATGTGGTTAGGGTTGTACGGAGAATCGAGTGGACGTGATGTTTCGGAGACTTTGACTCGGGATTGGTAATTTGAGTAATTTTGGTGCAAAAATTGGGAAGTTTGAGTAGCAAATATACCATTTGAGATTAGTCACAGGTTTGTGAATAATTTATGAATTTCACCAAATGGAATTTGGAATCTTAAGGGACCTTCCTTAGCCTAGTGGTAACGTCCGTGGCTTCATAGCCATACTGAAGTTCTTTCAAAGCCATACTGAAGTTGTCTGGTTTCGAATTTCGGTCACTTCAAGATTTGGATAAGAGTATCATCGAACCTGGCACAAGATATACGAATACGAAAATGTTAACTTTGACAAGGAGATCTCTCAGTAAATAACTGTGGAAGGGCTCCTAATACACTAATCTGAGAAGCAGACTCTGTCCCAGTGGGGAGGTAATGGAAGAAAGAAGAAGATATGGAATTTTAAATAGATGGTATTGAATCAAACTTTTTTTAAGACCCAGAATGCAAAAATGGCACTTTAAAGTTACTAATTGAAGTGATTAAAATTAAAAGACGTCGAAAAGACAGAAGGCCATGATTTTTTTGTATGTAGTTCTTCTCTCTTCAAGATAAGAGTATCAAACTCTTTTCCCTCTAATTTTTATACTCAAACTTTTGCCCTTTGGAGCTTTTGTATTTCAAACTTCTGTTTCTTCGACGTTTGGGCTTTCGATTACAGTTTATAGAATTTTTACTTTTCAAACTTTTGTTATTAACCCTTCTACCGGCAGCTTCATTTTTTACCGCAAAATTCAAATTCAAATCGTTATAACTTTTTTGTTTTTCAATATTTTTGCACCATTTTTTCATAAGCTCTCAAAAAACTCTTCTAGCTGTAATATCTGTGTCGATATTGATCATTGGTCATCTGGTTTTGAAGATATTCCAAAATTCCATGGGGGACCGACCCGTAACTAGAACCCCCCGTTGATTTCTCTGGCTACAGAATTTTAATCGTATTCGGATATTCACTCTTCGGAACAATACATTAATGAGAGTATGTTGTGAAAAAATGAAGTAATTTGGTGCAGCCGTCTTTAAGTAATGACCATTTAGGTTCCTGGAACCACGCTGGCCAAATAAAGATCTTCAAAAACTTCAAAAAACATCATATCGTAATTTTCAGATATCTCCAAGAATACTGAACCGATTTGAATGATTTTTTCGGTGGTAGGTCATTTGGCATAAAGTCGTTTGGCATAATGGTCATTTGGCATAAAGTCGTTTGGCATAACGGTCGTTTGGCATAATGGTCGTTTGGCATAATAGTCGTTTGGCATAATGAGTCTGAAAGCAAGAATTTCTCATTTTTTCGTTTTTACCTTTCTATTGAATCTTTCTGATGACATTAGGCTTGTTTTGGAGCCAATTGATAAAAAAATGATACTGTATTCAACAATCATTCGCTCCTGAATAAATTTAAGTATATTAGGAAAGTTATTGTCAATAGTATTTTATTATTTATCCAGAAATTACCCTTCTTTCAAATATTAATTCTTCACACTCAGATTTTTTTCACGAGCTTGGCTGGGCGAATCTCAGTTTTCCGAATTTAACCGAGACTCAGCTAACAAATTGTCCGGTTGCTTAACAATGCAGCATGATTTACTGAACTCGGCTCTTATTTGCTGAGATCCCAGGAAATTTGTTTTGCCGATTACTCGGTTGTGCGGATCTCGGTTAAAATTATACGAGATTCGGCATTTTAAACTAAGTGTGTTCTTTTGAGTTTCGCTATTGGAACAAATTTGTGTACTGAAGATTTTCATATATTTAGCACAAATTTACCCTTCTTCTAATTGTTCTATTTTTTTCTAAACATGATGCAACCATAATTATAGGTATGAAAATTGTTGTTTTTAAATTTCAATAAATATCTCCTTCTTTTATGCATAGGCTGTTCTTTGGAGCTATATATTTTAAGTATTTTTTTGTTTCCAACTGACAAAAGGGCGGCAATCGATAACATTGATCTGCTCAAATTATCAGCGAAAAGAGAAATCGATTACTGCAATTACTTTGATGGGTTGTGCTACTTTTCCCCAAATGTCGGTTCCCCGAATACCAGTTCCCTGAATATCCCGTTTCCCCGACTAGCCCACTTCCCCGAAAAGTTTTTAGCACTCATAATTGTCGTAACATTATACATTTTATGGTGGTGAATGAACTGACCATCTAATATGCACCCTTCTTTATTTAATTGGGGGTTCTTTCGAGTTTTACCGTCCTCAGCATTTTTACCAACATGTGTATAGCCGAGAATAACAGAATACTTCCTTCTTTTGAATGTGTATCGTTCTTTCTTGTCACCACTTTTCGGGGAAACCAGTCATTCGAGGAAATGGTATTCGGGGAAATGTAGCACAACCACTTCGATGATTCTGTACGCACTTTTTTATGTCTTTTCGTTTTATTATGCCTAAATATTTGTTGTGTCCATTCTTCTAATGGTTTAATTATAAATTTTGCCTTCTTTTAAAAATAGGCTGTTCTTTATATTTATACTGTTTTAAATTTTATTATTTGGTAAACCTAAATGTTAACTCTTTTATCAATTCTTGCCAGATGTGTTGTTTAAATGATAATTACTTTAGAACCTGCCAATTTTCAACATATACTTTTTTTTTGGGGCAAACGCGTGATCTACTTCCGAGGTATGCCGGAAAAAATATTATTCAATCACGAATTTTTCCTTCCCTCGATAATAGACGGTGTTTTTGATGTACACTTTCAAAATTAGAATTTACATTGAACCGTTGAAAAGTTTCGCCACAAATATTTTCTTTTAGAGATGTGTTGTTCATTTGACCTATGCTGTGAACAGACTTTTTTTGCGTTAGAGCCTTAAACATTTTAAACGAAAAATAATCTGCTCTCGTATATAGGCAATGTTTGCATAAAGTCTCATCGATAGATCTTTGGACTAAGGTTTTAGATATTTTGCAAAAAAAAAATCCATTCTTTTATCAAGTAATTTAATCGAGTGTTACGTCCAAACTGGGACAGAGCTTGATTTGCAGCGAAATATTCTATGAGCGTTCCCTTGATGAATAACTGCGAACTTTCTTTGCCAATTTACTGTTTCAAATTTGTTAATCGCAACAAGCTCAAATATACTCTATGTTCTGAGATGTAGAGACCCGTCACGAGTTCAATTTAGTAATGCTCTCTAATGTCACAATAATTTTTGAAATTCTTAGCTTGGAATATCTCTGAACGAACACCACACTTGTTTAGAACCTACCAACATTTTTTGCTATAAGCTCGGTGGTGTTGATCTCGGTAAAACCTTAAAAAATGCCGATATTTATTTTAAGTCAATCATTATGCCAAACGACCATTATGCCAAATGATCATTATGCCAAACGGCCATTATGCCAAATGACTTTATGCCAAACGGCTTTATGCCAAACGATTTTATGCCAAACGACTTTATGCCAAACGGGGTACAATCGATTTTTTCAGAGAAGCTCCTTATTACTTGGCATTATATAGCCCATATTTTATTTTATTGATAAATTGATCAGAAAAAAAGAAAAGGCCGCCAAAAGCATTTTATATGGAAAATGTCGGTCCCCCAAGGAACATCGGAATATCTTTTAAAACCAGATCACCAATAATTAATATCAACACAGATCCTAAGACTTTAAGAGTTGTTTGAGAACTTGTGAAAAAATGGTGCAAAAATATTGAAAAACAAAAAAGTTATAACGATTTGAATATTTATTTTGCGGTAAAAAATGAAGCTGCCGGTAGAGGGGTTAATCCTCAAGGTTTTGAGACATGATGTCGAAAATGATTCATGGCAAACCATTCCATCTTTAAAAAAAAGATTGACCTTTTATCTATTTTTTATTTCATTGTATTCAGGATATTTTGGATATCTCAACACCCAGGTGAACTAGATGGGCTAATCTTCTGCAAAGCAGATCAAAAGTTTGAACAACTATCGTAAAACTAAAAATTGCATATATTTCGCAAATTTATGTGAAATTTATGAAAATGGGGGCATCTAATTCTTCCGATAGAGGTGCGCTTTGCGAAAGAGGTCCACGTGATTATTGAGTTGAAATTGAATTCAGGTTAACTTCTGCGTCCACGAGTCCTCTCGTGGTGTAGGGGTAACGCGCCACAACTAGTGAACAGAGAGTCGTGAGTTAGATTCTCACCGAGAAGATGTGTAACTTTTTCGAAAATTTCACATCAATTTGCCCATTTACTCCAATTGCGAAATATATGTAATCTCTGTCCGGCATTCTTGCAACATGCCCTACCCATCGTATCCTTCCTGCTTTGGCCACCTTCTGGACACTGGGTTCGCCGAAGAGTTGGGCGAGCTCTTGGTTCATCCTTCGCCGCCACATAAAATTTTCCTGCACACCGCCAAAGATTGTCCTAAGTTCCTCCTCGAGCATCGTCCATGTTCATGCCTGTGGAGGACTACCGGCCTCATGAGCGTTTTGCACATGGTACATTTAGTCCGGATGTGAATCTTTCTTGACCGCAGCTTCTTCTGGAGGCCATAGTAGGCCCGACTTCCACTGATGATGCGCCTCCGTATTTCACGGCTAACGTTATTGTCAGCCGTCAGCAAGGATCCAAGGTAGACGAACTCGTCGACCACCTCGAACGTATCCCCGTCTATCGTAACACTGCTACCTAGGCGAGCCCTGTCGCGCTCGGTCCCACCAGCTAGAGTGTACTTTGTCTTGTTCGCATTCACCAACAGTCCAAATTTTGCTGTCTCACGTTTCAGGCGGGTGTACAGGTTTGCCACCTTTTCAAATGTTCGGTCGACAATGTCCATATCATCCGCGAAGCAAACAAAACGACTGGATCTCACCTCCTAGCGCAATATTGAACAACAGACACAAAAGTCCATCACTTTGTCGTAGTCCCCGGCGGGATCCAAACGTCGTATCAGTCTCGTGAGCTTCCCAGGAAAGCTGTTCTCGTCCATGATTTTCCATAGCTCTACGCGGTCGATACTATCGTATGCCGGCTGCACCGTATGGACCTGGTATTCACGACATTTTTGAAGGATTCGCCGTACAATAAAGATCTGGTCCGTTGTCGATCGGCCGTCAGTTGCTCTGTTTCTCAGATTGTGCCTATCAGCCGATGCAGACAAATGGCCATCCTCTCCGGGCCCATTACTATGAGTTCAGCTCCGATGCACTCCTTACCAGCAGCTCTATTGTTCTTGACTTGGCGTCAAAACGCTCGTCCGTCAAAATGCTCCCATCCTTATTCCTGCACATCTCGGCTCGCGGCACGAAGCCGTTGCGGGATGCGTTGAGCTTCTGATAGAACTTACGTATTTCTGGAAGCTGGCACAGTTGTTCCATCTTCTCGCACTCCGTCTCCTCCAGGCGGCGTTTTTTCTCCCGAAGAAGGCGGGTCTGCTGTTGCCGTTTCCATCTATAACGTTCCACGTTCTGCCGGGTCCCTTGCTGCAGCATAACCGCCCGCGCATTCTTCTCTTTCTGAATCTGCCTACATTCCTCGTCGAACCAATCGTTCTGTCGACTGCGTCCCACGTACCCGACGTTGCTCTCAGCTGCATTGTGATGGCTGCCTTCACTGTTCTCCAGCAGACCTCAAGAAGGGCCTCGTCCAGCTCACCCTCTTCCGGTAAGGCAGCCTCGTGTTGCTGCGCGTATGCCGCTGCGACATCCGGTTGCTTGAGCTGCTCTAGGTCATACCGGGGCGGTCGTCGGTACCGTACGTTGTTAACGACGGAGAGTTTTGGGCGCAGTTTAACCATCACGAGATAGTGATCAGAGTCGATGTGACGTCGATAATGTCGGAGAAGTGCCGTCCATCAGTCGGTCTGAATTCCTCCTCCTGGCCAACCTGAGCGTTTAGATCTCCGATGATGATTTTGACATCGTGGCTTGGGCAGCTGTCGTACTCGCGTTCGAGCTGCGCGTAAAAAGCGTTTTTATCATCATCATTGCTTCCGGAGTGAGGGCTGTGCCCGTTCATTACGCTGAAGTTGAAGAACCGGCCTTTGAGCCTCAACTTGCACATTCTCTCATTGATCGGCCACCATCCGACCTCGCGCTTCTGCATATCATCCATCACTATAAAAGCTGTTCCCAGTAGTATGGTTACTACAAAGAAGTCTTTTACAACATTGTAAATTTTTTACAGCACTCGTCGTGATTATCCAACTCGAAAAACTGTCCAACTCAGATGAATGTACGGCTCGTGCTGTAAAAATTATCATGCTGCAACTTGTTCCGTAAACTACTATTTCAAAAGTTTAATGAGTAAGGTGAGAAATAAGCCAGCAATATGCTCGAAATAACTTTGCTATGTCGTACTGGTGATATTTTCGTTCTGAGTGATAATCAGAATGAAAGTTGAAAATCAACACGATAGAATCGGTTCATCATATTCCTGTCGATGAGTATCTTTTGCTCAATGCACATTATTGCGAGTGAGGAAACTTAAGATTCATCACAAACAGTGAACTAATAACTCACTGATTTAGAAGGAGTTCATTCATCTTTTTCATAAATAAGCAAATAAGCATTCGTTCTCGGCATGAACATTCACATCATTTGACAATGAACCTAATTTTGCAGCTGTAGTGACAATTTTCACTTATCATCAACCATGGTAATAAAAATTTTGAGGAAAAATGTTATTAGTGCAACCTATCGGACGAATTCCTAAACCGATTTTGAAAACGTGTTGGTGAAATGAACTCATCTGTAAAAAATCTGAACTGCTACGGCAAATGAAATGTAATATGTTGTTAACAAAATGTTAATATAATCTTAAATTTGTTTTACCAAATTAGGATGTTAGTGTTGTCTAATAACACAGAACACCTAGATTTAAGAAATGAATGTAACGTTTGGAATGATACTAATGAAGAAATTAAAAAAACAAATAAAATAAAAAATATTCCTTATCGACTGGCTTCCGGAATGTAGGTAAAACGGTAAACCAAAGAATGCATTATTGAAGAGAAGTTGATTATTTCAGTTACGCTAAATCCGAGAATTTGTTTTGCTGTGAAGATATTCTTTTAATTCTATTGATTGACCAGCATCATCTGCAATCCAGCTAAATGGTGTACGGAATAAAATTGCATCACTTTTTAATGGCTGTAGCTGTTTACCCGTTGGGTATTTTCTATTGAAATTTTGGTCAATGTGTATTTGTTTACGCTATGTAAGTATCACTAGCAGATGTGCAATCGTTGTGAAGATGGAGTCGAAAGAACAGCAGCGGCGCAAATAAATTTTGCGGAAGTAGGGTAAATGATGGCTTCGGCATCCTGAGGGTATTTTTGGCAGCACTAACTTATCGTCCTTGTTTAAATTTATCTACGGAACAAGAGTCAACTCCACTGTACTCAACATATTCCTTGAACTTTAATCTTCCATGTAAATCACATCTTTCACAAAAATATTATATAACATGGGTTTTATCATTAAATGAAATAAATGCTTACGAAATTATCGTCATTCGTGAGCTGCCAAATAAAACAACACAAGAACAGCTTACAAAAACTCTCCACTTTAAAAGGTCCAATTCTCCGCTCCAATGCCGATTTTTTCACAACAGCTACGCACCGATCACTTATGCACTATTGAACTTTTGTTTTGTATATAAACCACTCGAAAATACGTAATTTTATGCTTTAAATCACAAATTAAAATTAATGCACTTTGATTTCCTCGGCAATCACTTTTTATTACGGGAACAGGTTGCTAGAAAACCATATTAAATTGCGGTGTATTTATTATTCACGATTTAAATTCACAGAAAAAAAACGAACATGACTAATTAATTTATTGGAATCAGGCAACAAAGCATGCATTGGTAACAATTGAACCTTTCAATACTTTCTTATTTGAAGTTTGTAGTGTGTAATCTTCAATATACTGAGAAACATATAAAATATACGTCTTTCAATAGTTGAACTATTTTGGCAACCTCCTGTTAGGCAATCAGAGGATGATGTTTTTGTGTCAAGTCATAAGTGAATTGATTTGCAAAGGGCCTATTCTGATTTTCTCACACACTGAGAATAATAGGAACGCAAATAAATTTTACATCGCAATCGGAATTTTTTTTAATGTTCGCATTCATTCTCTCGGTAATAACTTGATGATAGAGCGTTCAAGATCAGCAACCTTCACAGACCACAACCATATCGAGCCATTCAGCGTGTCAGTTCAATTCACGGTGAAATTATTTACCTTTCGAATTTAAAGAAATTTGAAAACAGATATGCAAGTACCGTCGTTGGGGGTGAGATTTGGCCTAAAATGCGTAAATCCTCATTTATAGCCAAATTTTAGAACAAATTTCGCAATTTGACTTGATGTGTTTGGGTAAATATGAAAATACACTGCAAATTCTGAACAAAAAATTGAAATTCACTTATTTGCCTTTAAATTGGATATGTAAAATTGGCCCAAATTCACCAGTGACATTGGGTCAAACAAACTACACTCAGGAATTTGAACTATCGATAAACATAGGAATCTCTTATGAAAATTTGCCATAAGAAAAAGGATTGAAATTTATAAATTTACGTTATAAAACCAAATTTGAAAACAAAAATATATTTCACGGCAACCTGGACAGGCTTCAAATTTATCACTCTCATTTACCATTATCACCTTTCTCTTTTGATACTATGGGTAGTGATAGAGATACTATCACTTCTTGAAAAAAGATGCTTCTATCCAATTACCTCTAACAATTGATAGACGGATGTAGGTAGCATTTTTTCATCACTGATGGATAAAGCATATCTTTATCATCTATCTCTGGGGAAAAATATACTATCTGCAAAATTCTATTGCTATCCCTATCTATCCTATCATTGATACAATAACCGAAACCAAAATCTTGCGCATAATGGGAAAAAGCTAATGGAAATAACTCAAGGTATGTTCTCATGAATATTTTTGGAACGGTTACCAATGCAATATGAGTATTTTCAGCACGGGCACGGTGAGGGGATGACGGAAATTGATGTACGACGCCATTTTGAAACCCAAGATGGCGGCCTCCGGTTTAGTAAAAAGATTGAAACCCCATGCATTATGGGTGTTTTCGAAACGGGCACGATGAGAGGATGACGGAAATCATAAATCATGTTTTTGATAAAAAAATGGAAAAAATAAATGGGAGACAAACAAAGTTACGTTATATCGAGGTAAAAATTACGTTATATTGAGTTACGTTATAAAGAGGTTACGTTATATCGAGGTTACGTTATATCGAGGTGTGACTGTAATAACAATCCCTAGACTGTAGAAAGATGTATTGATCTTGTCTAGCAGCCCTAGTCAAGCTTGAACATTCTGGGACTGTTTAGATAGCAGTCGAGAAGAAGGCACCCCTCATTGAATGGTACAGGTCGGACTCGATTATCCGGAGACATGATTATCCGGCGACTCGATTATCCGGAATTTTAGATTCGATTATCCGGAATTAGTTTTTTGATATTCTTATTTTTGAATTTTTATGCATAAATTTGAAAAAAATATTATTGCAATATACAATATGCATGGTTTGACAGTTTTGGAGGTAATTAGGAATAGAGGGTTTGAAAAAAAGGGTTTTTTGTGTATGCTGGTTAAAAAAAAACTTTCTTCTCAGGAGCTCTAATGTTTCTAGAAATAATTCCTGGATACGCCACTGCATCATACAAATATAATAACGAAACAATAAAATATTTATGTGATTAAGTGATTCGATTATCCGGAGGATTCGATTCTTCTTCTTCTTTCTGGGACAGAGCCTGCTTCTCAGCTTAGTGTTCTTATGAGCACTTCCACAGTTATTAACTGAGAGCTTACTATGCCAATGACCATTTTTTTTGCATGTGTATATCGTGTGGCACGTACGATTATACTCTATGCCCTGGGAGGTCGAGAAAATTTCCAACCCGAAAAGATTCTCGACCGGTGGGATTCGAACCCACGACCCTCAGCTTAGTCTTGCTGAATAGCTGCGCGTTTACCGCTACGGCTATCTGGGCCCCATTCAATTATCCGGAGTGAAAAAATAAAATCGATACTCCGGATAATCGAGTCCGACCTGTACAGAAATTAATACCTACGTTGCAAGTGATAAATACTACCATAATGTCGAAAATTCTACCTTGAGGCATTTGAAAAACATAAGGCTTGCTTCAAAATAAGTCTTTAGTTTATGTCGCGACGAGACCCCCCGTTGCAGCTCAACTGTGGCCGGTCAATGTGGGGATCACAACTGTGGTTGACTGAACGATCATCACCACAAAGGGAGAATGATAAAAACAATGACCAAGCAAATAAGTCTAAATACGTGTCCAAAAAGTGAACATCCAACTTATAAAATTACGAAAAATTAGGATCTAAATTAAAGATATTAATATTAAAATTTGAATTTATATCTAAATACTTTCACGAGTAATTGCGTTGAATTTAGTAAATAGAATTGCAGTATTGAGGCGGATAACACTGAATTACTTAAGCTAATAGTACGGAGAGGTATGACATGCAGTTTTTATGATCTTATGCTAGAGACCTTACATGAAATTATACTTAAAATCTAGGTTTTACACGATCATCCTAATCTAAACGCATATTAAACACTAAACGGTACTGGTAAACACCAATCAAACCGTAAGTAGAGGAATCGAAGAAGTTTTTTTTAGTTAATTCAACATATCTTATACATACAGAGTAATCCAACTATCAACAGCGTCGAGTGTGATAAGATCCTAGATTTCGAAGGTCACCACAATTGTAAGTAGAAGAGTAAGGCAATTATGACTATGGAGAAATTAAAATTGAATTCATTTTTAGCTAAAAGCTTACCACAATAAAACCTGAGGTTTGCTTTACGTGATTTGAAAGACCCCCACAACATTCTTTTAGAATTTTGTACGTGGATAATCGAAATGATAGGACATCACGATCAATCGATGTATCAGTGCAAGACGTGCCACGGGGCGGATTCGGTGGATGCTCACATGTTCACCTGTGACCAGTGTCGCCAATGGGAGCACTTTCAGTGCGCAGGGCTCAACGAAGCGGTTCAAAATCGCCCATTCATCTGTAAGCTGTGCAGAATGGCAACCACTGGCACCCAGCGAGTGCTTCGGTCAAGAACTAAAGGTATTCTCCTGACTAACCCATCCGTGGCAGACGCCACTTCTAATAAGAGCGGGAAGGTATCGTCCGTACACAGTTACTCTTCGCGGTCGTCAGTCGTAAGAGCGCGGTTGGAGCTAGCCGAGGAGGAAGCTAGAATAAGACAGAAGGAGCTTGAGGAGGAGGAAGAATTCAAGAAACTTGAGCTTGAAGAAGAGAAGAAGCAGTTGGAAGAGAGGAAGAGATTATTAGAAGAAGAAGCCCATCTGCGGAAACGAGCATTGGAAGCAAATCGGGAGCGTCTGGCCAAGCAGCAATCGATCCGCCGAGAATCATTAGAGAAAAGGAACGAAATTCTCTTGCAAATATCCGAACGCGGAAGCGTGTTGGAGTCAACAACTAGTTCCGTTGAGAAGGTTTCCAAGTGGTTAACAGCTCATCAACCGGAAGGGACGTCCGAAGGGAATGATACGGGGGTACAAAGAGGCCCTAATCCTTTGGCCCATGTCGGAGTACAGAGAGCTCCGTTGAATACCGCTGGGAAAACGTTACCAACAGAGATAGTTTCACCAAAAACCTACGATAGCACCCCGCAACCCACGCGTCCAGAAACAGATGATGTGCGGCCTTCAGAAGCGTTTCGATCGGGAAATCATGCTCCGACAGCACCCATGGTTGGAAAGCACACCCCTTCGAGAACAGTCATTCCTCGGGAAGTTCACTCACTGACTATTCGGGAGCCTTTCCAACAGTACGTCACATCATCACGCCCCTTGTATCATCCACAATCGTTCTCTGGTATTAGACCACCGTATTCCTGTCCACCGATGTTTCAACACATTGCTTTGCCATCTACCGAGCGAGGTAATCCTGCCGACCAAACGTATCAAGGGCAACCACCATCGTGGAGTACACCAGTCCAATATGGTTCAATGCCGAATCCTGGATTAAACTCACATCCTGGCATTAGTCCGGCAGCAGAGCCAGCTCTCCGATACCGAGAGTCTTGTCCAGAACATGTTGCTTCAGTGAATGCATCCAACCATAGTTCACTCTTCAATCCTTCCGAAGTGCGTATAGTTCCTGATGCAATACCGGAGATTGAGAGGCCTACCACTCTTAGCTCACAACAAATAGCTGCTCGGCAAGTTATCGGCAGAGATCTGCCTTCGTTCAATGGACACCCTGCTGACTGGCCGATGTTTGTATCCAGCTTTGAACAATCAACTGCTTCGTGTGGATATTCAAACGCTGAAAATCTGGTGCGCCTTCAACGAAGCCTCACAGGTCATGCTCTTGAAGCAGTGCGAAGCAGGCTTTTACTCCCTGCCAATGTACCACACGTCATTGAAACGCTACGAACCCTCTATGGTCGCCCAGAGCTATTAATTCGTTCGCTTCATGAAAAGATAAGGAGAACCCCCGGTCCTAAACACGATAGGCCGGAAACGATTCTCGAATTCGGCTTGGCAGTTCAAAATTTCGTTGATCACCTGCTAGCGGCACAACAAGAGGAACATCTTTCAAACCCGATGTTGTTGCAAGAACTGGTGGAGAAGTTGCCAGGGTCCATGAGGATGGATTGGGCTACGTTTAAATGCCAACGACCAAGGGCCACCGTCGCAACATTTGGAGAGTTCATGTCAAACTTAGTGAAGGCGGCCAGTGAGGTCAGTTTCCAGCTCCCAGAGTTATTTCAGGGCTTAAACGACGGAAAGCAACAGCGTGTAAAGGAAAGAGCCAGAATACAGACTCATTTAGCCCTGGTACCTCCATCTATTAAACCAACCAACATTAGTGCACGTAAAATTTCGAAGCCGTGCCCGATTTGTGAACACGAGGGACACAGAGTTGCAGAATGTTCGACATTCAAGCAGTTCAATGTGGATGAGCGGTGGAAGGCGGTGCACGACAAAGGCTTGTGCCGAACCTGCTTAAATAATCACGGAAAGTGGCCTTGCAAGTCGTGGCAAGGATGTAGGAACGAAGGATGCCAACTGAAACATCATTCACTTCTTCATACACCTTCAGCTCCACCCACTACGTCGCATTCTGTGAACGTATCGATGAGTCAGCTATCTTCTGATGATCATCAAACATTGTTTCGAATTTTGCCGGTCGTTCTTTATGGAAAAGATAAATGTGTAACTGTCTTCGCTTTCATCGACGAAGGATCGCAAATCACGATGTTGGAAGACAAAGTAGCAAAGGAGCTTGGCGTTGCTGGTCCAAGAAGGCCACTCACCCTTCAATGGACGGGTAATGTGAAGCGTAGTGAATTAGGATCTCAGGAGGTGGACATGCAAATAGCAGGGAAGAATAGTGACGTACGCTATGATCTACTTCAGGCGCGTACGGTAAGCTGCTTGCTGTTGCCAACCCAGAGCATGAATTATCGCGCACTGTGTGCGCGTTACCCACATCTCAAAGGCCTGCCAGTGGAAGATCAGGATCGTGTTCAACCAAAACTGTTGATAGGACTAGATAATCTGCGCCTAGGAATACCACTGAAGTTGCGTGAAGGAGGAATATACGATCCAATCGCTGCAAAATGTCGTTTGGGCTGGGGGATTTACGGATGCACTTCTAAGATCCCTGTAACGAGAGTTACAGTCAATTTCCACACCACCGCAGAGCCGAGTCCTGATGACCTTCTTAATGTACAGTTACGAGATTATTTCATGCTGGATAACTGCGGAGCAGTTTCTCATACCAAGAAGCTAGAATCAGAAGAAGATAAGAGGGCAACACGGTTGCTTGAGGAGACGACACGACGAACAACTGTTGGGTTCGAAACAGGCCTTCTATGGAAATCTGATATGCGAGAGTTTCCAGACACGTACCCAATGGCTCTGCGTCGAATGAAAGCGTTAGAGAACAAGCTTCAAAGTAATCCATCGATGATGCAGCGAGTACGGGAGCAAATCAGTGAGTTCGAGAGAAAGGGCTACATTCGCAAAGTTAGTGCCACTGAGCAATCGGCATTAGATCACAGGAAGACTTGGTTTCTTCCCTTAGGAGTCGTCGTAAATCCAAAGAAACCCGAAAAGATAAGGCTTATTTGGGATGCAGCCGCGAAAGTTGGAGGAGTATCTTTCAATTCATATTTACTGAAGGGCCCGGATTTGCTTACATCTTTGCCTCGGGTTTTAAGTGGGTTTCGCCTTTTTCCGGTGGCTATTTCCGGAGATATAAGGGAAATGTTTTTGCAAATAAGACTGCAAGCGAGTGATCGGAACGCGCAAATGTTTATGTTCCGCAACAGTTCTCGAGATCCAGTGCAAATCTACGCCGTTGATGTAACAATGTTCGGATCGACCTGCACTCCATCTTCGGCTCAGTTTGTCAAAAACTTGAATGCCGAACAATATTCCTCAGAATACCCGCGGGCAGCAACAGCTATTAAAGAACACCATTACGTGGATGATTATTTGGACAGCTTCAGGACGGTGGAAGAGGCAGTCCAAACCTTGAATGATGTCAAGCACGTTCACGCCAGGGCTGGATTCGAAATCCGAAACTTTCTTTCGAACAAGAGCGAAGTTCTTAAGCGAACTGGGGAGATCGAACCAGATTCGTCCAAAGAATTCGCCCTCGTACGAGCAGAGACCACGGAGTCAGTGTTGGGAATGAAATGGATCCCCGCAGAGGACGTTTTCACTTACACGTTTGCCATGCGAAGTGATCTGAGGCCAGTTCTTGACGATAAGCATGTCCCAACAAAACGAGAAGTTCTAAAGGTAGTCATGAGCCTTTTCGATCCGCTGGGCTTCGTGGCGTTTTTCTTGGTGCATGGGAAGGTGTTGATGCAAGATGTTTGGGCTGCTGGCATAGACTGGGACGAGAAAATCAGCGAAGAACTCTACTTCCGTTGGCGTCAATGGACATATTATTTTCCGCAGTTGGATAATCTGCGTATTCCACGGTGCTATTTTCAGTCTCCATTTCCCGCGAACTTAGATCGACTCGAGCTCCATGTATTTGTTGACGCCAGCGACTCTGCATACGCATGCGTCGCTTACTATCGACTTGAAACAGCAAATGGGGTGCAAGTGGCGTTGATCAGCGCTAAAACCAAGGTGGCTCCGTTGAAAGTGTTGTCAATCCCACGTCTTGAACTAAAAGCTGCTATTCTAGGAGTTCGTTTATTGGAAAACATCCATGGCTATCACACATATCCTATCAGTCGTAGGGTTCTCTGGAGTGACTCCAGCACTGTACTGGCTTGGCTACGAGCCGAGCACCGAAAATATAATAAATTTGTCGCCGTACGAATTGGTGAGATTCTTTCGGCTACTGAAATTCAAGAGTGGAGATGGGTTCCATCCGGTATGAATACAGCTGACTCTGCCACCAAGTGGAAAAACATTTCAGATCTTTCCTTTGACAGTCCGTGGTTTCGCGGACCCGTTTTTCTACGTCAGTCAGAAGAACATTGGCCGCAATAAAAGAATATTCTTACTACAACTGAAGAACTTCGATCCACCAACGTTCACTTTTCGACGTGTCCATTGATCGATGCATCGCGTTTCAGTAAATGGACAAAACTATTACATACTATGGCGTTTGTACAACGATTTGTCCAAAATCTTCGGCGTAAGCGTAAAGGCTTGACATTGCAATTGGGTGCTTTCCAGCAGGACGATCTAAAAAATGCCGAAGAGATGCTATGGAAAGTGGCACAAGCGGAAGCGTTTTCCGAAGAAATCGCCGCTCTCGTAGACTCCACGGGATATCCCGATGCGCGTCACAGGCGCGTTCCAAAATCAAGTCCAATTTATAAAAATAATCCCTTTCTTGATGAAAGGGGAGTACTAAGGATGCGTGGTAGGATCGGAGCTGCCACATTTGTGCCGGACGAAGCTAAGTACCCAACAATTCTACCACGACAACATTCCATTACATTTCTTCTTACAGACTGGTACCATCGCCGATTCCGTCACGCCAACCGAGAAACCGTCACGAATGAAATGCGCCAACGGTTTGAAATCGCCAAATTACGAGCCTTGATACAAAAGGTAATGAAGAACTGTATGATGTGTAGAGTGATGAAAGCCGCCCCCAATCCTCCTGTGATGGCCCCGCTTCCTGCAATACGACTGCAACCATTAGTTCGTCCATTTACGTACGTCGGGCTGGATTATTTCGGACCTATTTTGGTTAAAGTCGGCCGAAGACAGGCAAAAAGATGGGTAGCTCTCTTTACCTGCCTTACGATCCGTGCTGTGCACTTGGAGGTCGTACACAGCCTGTCCACTGAATCATGTATAATGGCAGTACGCCGTTTCATTGCGCGCCGTGGTGCGCCTGCGGAGTTCTATACCGATAATGGGACCTGCTTCCAGGGAGCAAATAAGCAAATGGAGAGAGAGATTATGGAAGCTCGAAGCAATGCACTAGCTGCTACATTTACGAGCACAGGAACACAATGGCGTTTCATCCCTCCAGCCGCTCCTCACATGGGGGGTGCTTGGGAGCGCCTTGTCCGATCAGTCAAGGCAGCATTGGCATCAGTGGCGGCAGCATCTCGCACGCCAGACGACGAGGTTCTAGAAACCGTCCTGCTCGAAGCGGAGATGCTGATCAACACTCGGCCCCTTACGTACATCCCTCTAGAATCGGCTGATCAGGAAGCGCTGACCCCAAATCATTTTATTTTGGTAGATAATCCGTCGGTGCTAAGGAGCAGTTGGAGGTTAGCACAGTCAATATCGCAGGATTTCTGGGCAAGATGGTTGAAGGAGTACCTACCAGTAATAACTCGTCAGGCGAAATGGTTTGAAGAAAAACCGGATATAGCGATAGGCGATCTGGTGATGGTTGTGAACGGATCGGCGAGGAATCAGTGGGTGAGAGGACTTGTGGAAGCTGTCATACCCGGACGGGATGGAAGAGTTCGCCAAGCGTTCATCCGGACAGCATCAGGAGTTTTGCGGCGACCAGCAGTAAAGCTGGCAGTACTCGACGTGCGAGGGAATGGTGAACCCCAACCAGGAGTTCTCAAGAACCGGAAGTTAAACCAGGTTTCACGGGAGGGGGGATGTCGCGACGAGACCCCCCGTTGCAGCTCAACTGTGGCCGGTCAATGTGGGGATCACAACTGTGGTTGACTGAACGATCATCACCACAAAGGGAGAATGATAAAAACAATGACCAAGCAAATAAGTCTAAATACGTGTCCAAAAAGTGAACATCCAACTTATAAAATTACGAAAAATTAGGATCTAAATTAAAGATATTAATATTAAAATTTGAATTTATATCTAAATACTTTCACGAGTAAATGCGTTGAATTTAGTAAATAGAATTGCAGTATTGAGGCGGATAACACTGAATTACTTAAGCTAATAGTACGGAGAGGTATGACATGCAGTTTTTATGATCTTATGCTAGAGACCTTACATGAAATTATACTTAAAATCTAGGTTTTACACGATCATCCTAATCTAAACGCATATTAAACACTAAACGGTACTGGTAAACACCAATCAAACCGTAAGTAGAGGAATCGAAGAAGTTTTTTTTAGTTAATTCAACATATCTTATACATACAGAGTAATCCAACTATCAACAGCGTCGAGTGTGATAAGATCCTAGATTTCGAAGGTCACCACAATTGTAAGTAGAAGAGTAAGGCAATTATGACTATGGAGAAATTAAAATTGAATTCATTTTTAGCTAAAAGCTTACCACAATAAAACCTGAGGTTTGCTTTACGTGATTTGAAAGACCCCCACAACAGTTTACTTTCTAAACATTCAAAAAAAAAATCGATATTTTTGTGTTGATAAAAAACGGAATAAATTGTGAATGAAATCGGAACGTGACAAAAACGGAACATACCTGTATTGCATGAGTTTTAAATTATTTTACCATACCGAAGACCACCATCTTGGATTTCAAAATGGCGTCGCACATCGATTTCTGTCATCCCCTTATCGTGCCCATTACGAAAATACACATATTGCATTGGTTTTCAATGATTTTACCAAACCAGAGGCGGCCATCTTGGATTTCAAAATGGCGTCGGATATCGATGTTCGTCATCCCTTCGTCGTGCCCGTTCCGAAAAAACCCATATTGCATGGGTTTTCAGTGATTTTACCAAACCGGAGGCTGCCATCTTGGATTTCAAAATGCAGTCATCTCTCCCTTACTCGATATTCGGTATCTCGATTTTCCCCTAACTCGATGGAATGCGCTGTCCCTTCAATCTAGCATGCTTTGATACCTCTGTAAGTCGATACCTCTCTAACTCGATGTTCCCTAACTCGATGCTATCTGTTTCAGTTTCCCAAGTAAGTTCACCTCTCTAACTCGATATTTTCATGAAAAGTTCCAAATGTCCTTCAAACGTTAATAAATTTCATGAATTCGATTATTATGATTGAATTGCTAGTAAAATTAAGGTTTACTGCCAATTTCTGGGTGCTAAAATTTTTAATTTTTTCAGATCGGTAAAAAAGTGTCACATAGGTAAATATGGAAAAATTGCAATGTTTTTCACGTTAAAATAACTATTTTGAATGTATTTTGTCAAAATAATAAAAAGTTTAATATTTGAAAAATATGTGTTCTGTATCTCGATACCTCCCTAACTCGATGGTCCCTTCAATATCGAGTAAGGAAGAGTTAACTGTAGCTTCGAACATCTATTTCCGTCATCCCCTCGTCGCGCCCGTTCCAAAATGCCCATATTGCATGGGTTTTCAATGATTTTACTAATCCGGCCGCCATCTTGGATTTCAAAATGGCGTTGGACATCGATTTTCGTCATCCCCTTGTCGCGTCCGTTCCGAAAAAACCCATATTCCATGGGTTTTCAACAATTTTCCTTTACCGGACGCCGCCATCTTGGATTTCAAAATCGATTTTCGTCATATCCTCATCGTGCCCGTTCCAAAAATACCCATATTGCATGGGTTTCCAACAATTCTTACACTCCTGAAGCCGCCACCTTGGATTGCAAAATATGGAATTTAGTTAATTTTGTATACCCATCGTCCAACAATTTTTATTCTATAATATCATCGATTGATAAAGATAGAACCTCTATCATTGTTATTTAAGGGGTGTTGTACTGATAGTATCATCATGAGAACTATCACTCTATCGTCTATCTCTGATAGAAACCATTCTCTCAGTGATACTATCAGGATAGGCAAGAAATGATAGTATCATCTGGCTGGCTGAACCGATAGTATCAGTTGTCTATCAGATAGATGATAGTTTCATCGTTTATCTGATCAGGCATCAAGAACCTGGAATCGAACCATGAACCTTGCAATGGGGGCCTTGATGTGGGGTGATGCTAAAACGATACATAAAGCTTTCGTATTGCAATAATCGTTCCATCTTTCTTAAGGCAAAATGTGTTAATTTCTATAGTCCAGTTGGTGAATTCCGGCGAACAATTTCTTCGAAGAGAAAAAATTTTCTTCCATTACTCACCAGCAAGAAAAATGTCTTTTCTTCGAAGAAAATACGCGCCGGATTTCGTCTACAGATCGCCGCGTGTAAAATTGATACGCAATAAGAGCAAATCAAGAGAATCGTGTTCGACCATTCCCCCTCCACAACGGTCTTTGTATGATAAAAACAAATTTTGTGTTTGAGCCTACTCCCCATCCCCCTAGAGCGTTAAGTAATTTGTGGACGGCGCCTTACTCTGCACAAATTTAGTGGCGTTGTGTATTCAATATGACTCTTTGCTATCCTATTTATAACTGCAATTCTGTCCTCAGTGTAGTCTGTATTTTTCTGCATTGGCCCTTTCAACGAGTAGAACATAATGAGTGACGTTTAAATTCAGGCATTGTCAACAAATACGAAAAGTTACCAATACATAACCTAGTTTTTGTACAGTTTTGGATTGCCGAAGAGAACAATTTAGCTGCCGACAATAATAATTGCATTGCCGATAAAAGAACAAGTGCCTCGTGACTTTGGTGAGGAAAAACAGGATTTAGAGAATAAAATAGTGTTTTGTGCATAATAATTACTAAATAAAGAGTGCTCAAGTGTAGTTCAGGTGTCTCCTGCTAATTGTTGTGCTTCATTGTTCTATATAATTGCCTTCTTCAAAGTTCAGCTGCTTAGGCTGCCGACAGTACGTAAGTTCCCCTAACTCGAATCCTATCTATCTCATCGTGCCATCAGCAGAAAGCTGAGAATGGTAAATTTGACGGTGTCTCGTGTTTTAAATCGGAACCGTAATCCGGGGTAACATTGATCATTCTTTACGATATTTGTTAAAAAAAAATCATTTGGAAATGCATATTTTGCAAGTTTTATATTTTTAAAACAAGGGGTGCCTTGCTCGTGTATATTGTATTTTGTTTTCTGAAAGCATGTTGATCTGCCAGCGTACTACAAGCAATAGAAAAGGGCAGTCCAAACATTCCTGGATACAGGACATCGAAGAAAAACTAAAAGATAAATCTGTAACCCTATGCTGGATTCCGGGTCATGTGAGCATTGTTGGTAACGAGCTAGCAGACCGTTTAGCCAAAGGAGTGGCCAATACTGAGGAGTTATCCTGTAACGTTCCCGGTAATGATGCAGTGCGTTGCTGCAAACAAGTATTACGAGCCCAATGGGAAAATCAATGGCGAAATAGTTCCGCATTCCTGAGAATTGTGAAGCCAACTACATCAGCCTGGCCTGATCGATACTCATCAACAGAAAGAAGGGCACTTAGTCGGTTCCGAATAGGACATACCCGCATTACACATGAACATGTTTTTAGCAGAAGTAGCAATATGTGTGAAACTTGTGGTGAACAGTTAACTGTTTCACATATACTCATAGATTGTAGAGCATATGAAAATCAGAGAAGAGACTGTGAATTATCAAATACAGTAGAGGAAATTTTAAGCTACAATGAACGAGAAGAGAAGAAACTACTAAAATTTATTAAAAATACGGAACTAATTAAGAAAATTTAAATTTGCACACCATAAAGTCTACGTATAAATAAAGTTTCCTTTTGTTCGGCGAATGACCATAATGGTTAAAACCCAGTAAAAAAAGCATGTTGAAAAATGTTTTAGGTGATTTTTTTTATTTAACTGATATGGGGTAACATTGATCACCCATGAAAACAACGTTCGGTAACTCTAACAAGTCATTCACTTTTTGAGTTATTTCAAAAGTAAAAAAAACTTGAATTGTGGAATACGCCAAAAGGTAGGTAATCTCCTAAGGAAATGTTGCTTTGTTTATAGTGAATAGTGAATTATTAATTATGCTTAACTGAACATATTCATGAAAGTTTTGATAACTCAATCGTTTTCGGCGATTTCATTTTAGTATCCGCATTTATTTTACATCCGCATTTCTCTTGCTTGAAATAACAATAATAATAAAGAATACACGAACTTTTTACGAGGTGTGTTATTCCGATCGATGTTTACCCCGCTGATCAATGTTACCTCGGATTACGGTACAAAAAAAAAAGGATTCCATCAGAAACTATACAGCGTAACTTAAATTACATTTTTGCGTATCTCGAGGATCAAATTATTTGTCTCTAATAGATTTTTTGAATCTGATGCCGTTCTCAGAAATGTTCCAGCTCTTCACACACTTAAATTATTTTACGGATTCCTGTAAAATCTCAACAGCTGAACAGATCGGTGAAATAAATCAACGGAGTACGGTGAATTTTTACAGTTTTCCGTGAAAAATAACTGGAATCCGTAAAATTTCGACGGAATTACGGCGGTTTATTTCTCCGAACTGTTCAGCTGTTGAGATTACGGTGAAATTCACCGTAAGAGCTTAGTGTGCACAATTTTGACCGATAGGTCGCTAAAGTTGTATAAAACACTGGTTTAATTAATGTTTACATGAATATTAGGATATGATTTATCAAACTTTCAAGGGATCTAACTCACCATGCATGCAAAATACTTTTACTTTCATATAAGATATCATTTTATTTGAATTTCACGGCTGCAATCTCCATACAAAATTCTTTGTTTCTTCCATATGGCAAAATACAATACGTTTCAAGACCATAAAAAAAAACTTGTGGCCATCGAAATTTTGAAATATAGTTTGATGTTTGAAATAGTCAACTTTTGCATTTTCAACAGCCAATGTCTGAAAAACTGGACGTGCTATGGTATTTTTGACAACGGTTATGGATTCAGCAACTTTTAATTAAGTGAATAGTGGTATTTTGATGCTTGAGACAAATAGTTGTTCCGTAGTATTAATAATTACGGTTCGTCCAAGAATTGTTTTTTTGAAATTAAGGTTAAGAAGAACTTTTTCCAGCGTTGCAAAAAGAATGTTTTCAGTGATTCCTCATCGGATGCCTTTTGGAACGTAAAATCATGAAAAGATTTTTGGGTCTTTACCCAAAGAACACGTTATCGAAGAGAAATGGATTATTGCAGTTACGCTTACAGCGAGAATTTGTTTCGCTGTGAAGGAATTTCTTTTTTTTTTTGCTTTTGATTGACCAGCATCATCTGCAATCCTGCTAAGAACTTTTTTCACGCAGGTAAATTTATGATTTATGCAATTCAATCGAAATATCACACTCTCCAGCATGACCAAATAACGGTTCTTCGGATTACTCAATGTCTCTTATTGTACAAGGTACCAGGATACGAAATCTTGCACCGTAGCAGAAGAAGCAGAATCAAATGAGTTATCGAGTCGGTAAATATACATCACCATCTTCCATTCAAACAGTCTTCACGGTCAAATGCAGAAATATGTGAGTACACCCGAACGAATGTCGATATCGAAGCAAAATTCCTTGATCACCTGATTAGAACATGTAATCGAACCAAAGTTTTTGAAATATATACCACTAAAAAAGAAAACAAAAATGTATATTATTGAAACAAATATGATTTATTTCTAAAACTTGATTAATATACTAGAATTTCAATGTAAGTTTGAGAAATCAGTGAACACATTCACTTCCTATTCAAGCATCTATAATATAACTTGATTATTATAACATTCTGGTGTTAAAAGCAATCGTAATTTGTTTTCGAACGTTTTGATTTTAATAATAAACAGTAAAATTTGCGATTTTTTTTCCGTTGTAAAAAAAGGTACTACTTTGTTCTTTTTTTCAACTCGGGTATCCAAACACATTGCTCCATTCGTCGATCGGGACAAGAACAGTAGAACTTATTGATGTGTTGTGGTCGCGGAATATTTGTCGAGCCGATCGATGACCTGATCGCGAGTAATCCACCCGATGGTTAAACCCAGCCACCCACCCACGCAAGAATCGCCGTCGTCGTCCGTGGATGATAATTGTGAAGCGCGATCGCGATCAATTCTACTACAAATGACCGTTTTGTGCGCTGTCGAGTGATATCTTGAGCCGGGCGACAGGTTATTGGCTGCTGGAAATTAGTTCCTGGCGCCCGGCCGCGAAGATTGGTTTCTGCTAATAGGGTGTGTGAGTATGGTAGAGCTGGAACCGAAAGAAAAGATTGCTGTGGGAAGTGCTTGGCAGCCCACGCGTGATCTTTGAAACGGCTTGTTGAAAGCTGTTGAACCTGGTGAAGATATATGATAGGGGCGATTTTTTACACGTTTGATTAGCCTAATGATGCATGTATTTGAAGAAATAGACAGTTCATATTTTTTAGTAGTTCTTATTTTTACAGATGAGATGCCAGTTGATGGTGTGATAAATTGTATATTTGAATACTTTAAAAATCAATGGAAGAAATATGAAAAAGCTTGTCTTATTTATCTCACATGTTATCACAATTTTCCTCGGTATTAGACAAAACAATTAAGGAATTATATTTCCGATGAGGTATCAAATCCATTTTTATTGCATTCTTAGAGAGTGCTGCCAACTCGGAATATGTTGCGGCGAGAAACGCGTCATGAGTCCTTTACATATGGAATTCTCAATTTTTTAAAAGTAAACTGATTAGACAAACATTATTGGATAATTAAGCTTTTTTTAAATTCTGAGATGATTGTGACTTTCACTTGTTAGGTTGTGTGCAAAGTCGCTTATTTGGTCAAGGCCTGTACATTCAGAAAGCCTAATTGATTTTTATGAGGGTGCTGCCAGCTTGGAACACGATTTGACGCAAAATGGGTCAATAATAACATATATATCTAATTGTAAGTTTCACCAAGTTAGGATTATAGTGTTGCCTAACACAGAAGAACTGGACTGCTAAACTAAAAAAATAATATTTTTAAACCATAGGCAAACTCAATAGATTATGAAGTCCTTCGGGTCCCAACAAAGCATCGTAATTCCTCTACAAATGGCACCGGGAGACCCTCGTGGGTGTCTTACACAGTGGCCACAAATTGTGTTTTCCTTCAATTTCCTTCCAATCGAACCAATAATTTGTTTACACTAGAAAACCATAAATTAGCTTTTGAAGGGAAAAAACCAAATCGCAACTCTCAGGTCGAGCGTACCTTGGCCGGGTCCGAGGCTGTTAGCCGTCCGGACTGTATCATTAATTTCATAGTTTATGCCTATTGCGCATGAATTACAATTTAAGCAAATAACAATGAGAGAGCCCTGGCTGGCACTATTGGACTGCTACTAGCGTGGAAGCCAGGGGGGTGCCGTTTTGCCATTAGGAGTGAAGAACTCGAAAGCCGGAGACTTCGATCCGGATCGAGTGAGTAGCCAACCGGCGCACTGTCAGAGACTCGCCACATACGCCACAGGGAGAGATAATTTTAATGAGCTTTTCATTCCTGGGCGCGAGCGCGCGCAAAATGGCTCACACACCTCAAGTTCCGAATGGACCCGCCGGGTGTTTTGTAGTCGCATTACCGCCGCACTACGGGATATTTGGTGAATCTAGCTGGCTAAAAGTAATTTTAGAGATCACTCAGATTTTGAAATAAAGAATAGATATGGAATAACGCCTTATACTCTTCCCTTCATAAACTTCAATATAAAATGTTAAATATACCTAAGTAACCTGTAAGCACGATAAAGCGGTATTATAACAGCATTATATGCCCATATAAAAAAAGACAATTTACACCGTCTTCAGCACATAGACTGCACAGACTGAACGATCACTAACATTAGGCAACGGACAACACGAAACACCCAGTGGCCCAGCGCTGAATTTTTCGTTTGACGAAAAGTTTGCTCATTCGGTCACAGAACTTTTTTTTTAATTCTTTATTAGTGTCATTCCATATATTACATTCATTTCATATATCTAGGTGTTCTGTGTTAGACAGCACTGTCATCCTTATTTGGTATAACAAAATTAAGCTTGTGTTAACATTTTGTTAACAACATATTACATTTCATTTGCCGTAGCAGTTGATAATTTTTGCAGGTGAGTTGCTTATAAGAGAAAAATAAATGCTTTCAATTTACTGAACTTGACTTAACCTAAACATATAACGCATAAATCGTGGCAATAGAAGACTGCAATGATTTTTGCCTGAAATTATGAATTATTTTATTTGACATTTGCTCCAATATTTCAACATTGAATATTCTACGTAACTCATTGGTACTATACCAGGGATCAAGAATAATTTTCTTTTTTTTCAAATCCTCTGCAGAGCTTTCTTTCTGGTATTACAACAGCTAGTTCATATTGGTACAGCATACAACATGGCTGGCCTGAAAATTTGTTTGAAGATTAAGGTGAAGATGAATCGAAGCCAAACCTCAAATTTTCAAGAGCACAAATTTGGAGAACCTAACATCCGTTTAAGCTGAAAACTTTATCGATTGGTCACTAGCTGGTGATGACCAATCGATTAAGTTTTTAGCTTAAATGGATGTTTGGTTCTTCAGATTTGTGCTCTTGAAAATTTGAAGTTTGGCTTCGATTCATTTTCACCTCAAAGCTTGTTCTTAAGATTAAATTTTGATTTTCTTTAAATAAGAATATTGTGGTAACGACTTGAAGGTTCGGTCTATGATCGATAACACGCACGTGGTGGTAGTCAAACAACCATGCTTGTGCAAGGTGGAAGTGAGACTGCCTGAGTGATGTACAACGTATTTTGAACGATATCAGTCGGATAGGCACGAAGCCCAGTGAACCACGTATCGTATAAGAATGTGCATCCAAAATCACATATTCATGCGTCCAAAATCAGAATCACACAAGATGCCATATTAAGCGTTATCAATGTCAATACAAGTTGTATATAAATCCCCAATACGGTTCATAAACGACAATCAGTGTTGACAGCAAAACATGTCGTAAATAGTGCAACATAGAATCGCGTTATGTTATATAAACTGACAGATCATATATCAATCCAGAAAGCATCGTATGAAATCGTAATAACTTAGCGAAAATTGCCATCCAAACTTTGTCTATCTGCTGACGATGGGCCTCAAAGAACAACAAAGTATGTGTCGCTGTACATGAAACATGTATTAATATTGGCAAATAATCACCCATTGGATATGTAACCCTTAGTGGTACAGTGGTTAGATGCCTGTTTCCTGATCCAGAGGTCCCGCGTTCGAGACTCACTGGAATCTTTTTTTTTATTTTCATCCAAATTTTGTGGCATCGTATATCTGATCGCAGAAAGTCCGAAAAAGTCGTGCCAAGTACGCATATAGCCTCCACTTTGGTAGGTATATAGCCTTTTCGTGCATTCTATACGATTGAATTGATTCATATAGAATGATGTATAGCAAAAGTTATACCAACCAAAATGTTGACTGGGAGCGGTGTAGTCGGTACTGATATTGATCGGCTCTACCATATCCCCATATGTATGTTATGAATTATTTATCTTTTTTTATGCATGTCACAGTTTCATTCAAGAGCATTACTCGTTTTAATTTTAGTCAAACTATTACACCTCATATACGTTTTTTTCGGAATACTATCACTTATTTTCAACAAAGAAGTCTTAGAAGTTAGTTGCTCGAAGTCTGCTGGTGCATATTTTATATTTTCTTCGATTAGCCTAACTACATCCAGATTTTTTTCGCGCCATATACGAGTGGGGCTAGCAGAATGTATGAGCAATACTATTAGATACAGTCAACCCTCCATAAGTTGACAATAAAGAGACCACCGACCAATGAAAACATCGAGTCACGAAACCGGAATACTCCGCAAGGCTCTCTAAAGGGATCATCATGAAAATTTATATCTAACATGGTTCATCAGACAACATACTTAGTGAAACAACGGCTCAATGATGAAATCTGTACTGTACTATTTTTGACTGAAACTGTCAACTTTATTGTTTCTATGCATATAACAATTATCTAGAACTACGTGAATAAAATATACAACAAGATTACGTCCTCCTAATGAGATTGTTAGGTTCTCTTATGAAATTTGATCTGAACCTCTCCACAAAAGAATATATTATTGAATAAGTTTTATTGGCCTTTATTCTTGTGGTCCCCAAAATCTTTATCTGTGTTTCAGAATTATTTCTGCTGGTCATAGAAAGACCACATTTAATCTTTGCGTTATACGTCGTCAATTAATTCCTGTCAAAAATTCTTGTGTTGTGCTCTCGAGTAATGTGTTTCGTTGCTGATTTGTCGATAGTATATGTTAGTTTTCTACTTGTTCGGTATTGTTTTATATACTCTGTGGTTGTTTCGATTGAGCTTGAGCTTGAGCTTGAGCTTGATTGGCCGCCCGTGGATGCACTCCAGTATTGCCAGATCAGCTGCACTTACGCAAGGAACCAACCGAATGACTGCTTGGGACTAACAGGCATCCTCAGTGTATAAGTGCTGGTGATCTTCTATTTTTAGGCAACAATGGCACCTGCCACGTCAGAATGCAGACCAATGAGGGGAAGGGGGAGGAATTGATGATGCATTGAACTGACTCCCACGTAGACCGTATATTCCGCTGCATCCACGTCAGTTCATGCGGGAGTGTATGGATTGGGGGAAAGGCATGGCAGAGAGGTTTGCTTTTGTGGTTAGCAGACTGCCTATGTATCAGGCGTAAGAAAGGCGTGCGCGTGGAAGTAGGAAGCGTTAGGGAAACGGTTTCTTGTCCGTCTCTGGTTCTAGCGTTTGCTATGAACGAATAGTTTGAGTGTGATATATTTAGAATGGAAGATAGAAGCAAGTGAGAGATATACAACTACAAAGTACGAGGAAAGGGACGGGCCTGGGATTGAACCCATGACCTTCTGCATATGAAGCAGAAGCGGTAGCCATCAGACCACCAACCCCGTCTATACTCTGGGTTGTTTCGATTGTAATAAAACCAAAGCTTAAAATGTTTCATTCTTTTTCACGATTGAAATCCAATTCATCAAAAGTACCAACAGTTTATCCAGCTATCATCGACTTTTTTTTTTGAGTTTTTCGAACCTACAATGATATTTGGTTTTCAATACCAGCAGCAATCAACAAGACAAGTATTTACCGTTCTCAAGTCAATTGTAGCCCAACATGCAGGTATAACATTTCAGCTGACGGCAATGCTGGCAGTTTTTTCATAGCTAATAATTCGTTAAACGATAGATTTAACATAACGTAGGGTACAGAAGCGAGTTAGTTGAAATACAATTCAGTCAGTAAAATCCAATCCATTATCGAGGCAACTTCAAAGTTCAAATAAAGTTGAAGTGTTAAAAGATTGAGTTTCACTGATGATTCTTTTGATGCCCAATTCCGAAAACCGTATCAAGTCCGGTAGTGTCTTAAACGTTCGTGTGTGACCCAATTCTCCACCGAAGCCACGATCCTGCCCTAACACCGTATTATATATCACTCAAAGATCTCTGTTCTGCCATCGAGTGTCGGACAAATCCAAATTTATCCATGCAACTTGTATCTCATCTTTAACAAATATTATCGACCAAACTTCTGACAGTCGAAACATTTAGAATTTGCATCTGTTTATCCTCAGCATAGAATATGACTTCACGGCTCGCGATATTAAGCAAATTGTTTGCGAAATGATTGAAGACGGTCAAGTATTAGACGTTAGTACAACTATGTATCGTTAAAAGTGTTAGTTAATACAAAATTCCAAAGCAGCGTTCTTAGCAATATCAAATAAGCCGATCGCTGTATGAGGTGCGTTTCGTAATCACTACAATCTCGAGACATTAATTTTCTACATCTCACTTTTCAGTTAAATAAGTCTTTTTTTTTTACTTGTATTTTGATACCGACGACATTCTTTTTTTTAAGCGTTTCTTTTTTTTCTGAAAACATGTAATTGTGTTTTATTTATGTTTGGTTTCAAGTTGATTCCTAACGTGTGATAATTTCGTGTATTTTCAACGTATTTTTATTTAATAACTATCTGTGATTTGAGATATCCGTGAAATGTCGTTACCCAGATTCGGTTAATTAGTATTTCATTCCAGTACCATCATTACTCATTAAAAAGTTACAGCTACACACAAAATCATTATCACAAAGCTAAATTCTCAATTTTTCACAGATTGCAGCATTAGAAATAGAACATTATTATCCATATGCAACACTTTATTCCCTATCCAATCATTAGATTTCAGTTATTATATGGCACTGAAGGAATATTTTTAATTTGTGTATGTCTGAATTCTATATTTGTGTTTCATTTTTGTAATCCTAAAGCAGACATGAACCTGGGAAAAAAATTAAAAAAAGATACCGTTTACGTTACAAACATATTCAATCGATAACAAAATCGGTTATCCAGAATTTTTACTTGAAGTAAATTTGTCAACAACAGTTGCAATACTACCATTGTTGTTTCCGTCTATTACGCCCTGGTACAGTACTCCAGCTACCAGGTTCATAACAACTGTTGGCATCGAGTTGGTTTTTGTTTCTATTCTTAGTCTCTCCCTCCATACGTACCTAGATATATTGAGAGAATTTGATACGATTTCGATTACGTATATAGTACCAGTCTGCCAAACTTCATTTTGTTATGTACGCAATATATTTATATTTTATCATTTTATACAAGTGTATTATCAGCAGCAGTATTACACATCTGTTTCATAATCTGGTGCTCCAAGCTTGGCACCCACGTTATGATATGTTGCTCCTGATCCTCGAGTATGCAATTCATGCATTCCTTTTCTGCTGCTTAATTCTGAAAATCATTCGTATCTTACAAAACCGTAATATTGACGTTTGAGTCATTCACAAAACCATAATTTATACCATCCAATCCGCTAATTTGAACGAGACCTCAAGCAGACCATCACTTTTCATTTTTAATTTGAACAATTCCATCTTATAATTGACGTTTGAATCATTTTTATTCTGAACGATGTGCAGATGAACAGGTTACAAATTTAAACGTGTTCAGATAAAATGTGGTCAAACCAACTGGGGTATCCGATAACAGATCTTGCGCAATAAGTGCATGAACAATAGACACAATGGCACACTATGATCTATAATTGCTATAATCTATAATGCGTTTTACTTTACTCTACTTTCTTGCAGCTTATCAATTATTTTGAGCATCGTTCAAGAGCGAACAGTATTCACTTCAATATTTATAAGACAATCATCAAGATACATATATTTTTGTATTATTTTGAAGCGACCACTTGTGTTCATCATAATCGATCATATGATTTTCACATCATGTACCTAAGTGTGATCAACTATTATTTTTCACATCATTCATGGGCACTTATTTGAGTCATCGTAGCATTCGTGAGCGATCATATGATTCTTTTTCTTTTCACATCATCCAAGAGTGATCAACTTATTCTTCGCAACATCCAAGAGCGATCATCTTTTTTTCACCATTCAAGGGCAATCAAATGATTCTTCACATCATTTAAGAGTGGTCAACAGGTTTTCACATCATACAGGGGCTATTATCTGAAGCATCACAGAATTCAAGAGTGATCATTTGACTTTTTTTTTCACATCATCCAAGAAAGATCGACTCATTGTTCGCAACATTTAAGAGCGATAATCTATTTCATTCTTATTAATCAAGACCAATCATATGATTATTCACATATCACAAATAGTCATCGATTGATTCTTCGCATCATCTACGAGCATTTATTTGAGTCTCCGCAACATTTAAGAGCGACCAGTCATTAAATCAGCCATTAATTCATTCTTTGCATCATCTAAGAGCGTTTATCTGAGTCCTCGCAACATTTAAGAGCGATCAGTCATTAAATCAGCCATTCATTGATTCTTCGCATCATCTAAGAGCATTAATTTGAAACCCCTTAACATTTAAGAGCAATGGATCATTAAATCAGCCATTGATTCATTCTTTGCATCATCTAAGAGCGTTTATCTGAGTACTCGCAACATTTAAGAACGATCAGTCATTGATTGATTCTTTGCATCGTCTAAGAGCGATAATCTATTTTTTTCTCATTATTCTCAATTTACGAGTGATATTCTGCATTACGCATTTTCCAAAATTATTTCCCGTGACTGCAGAATGTTCAAGCGCGATTGTCTGATTTTTCTTATCATTTAAGAACGATCATAAATATTCCTTTTATTTGTGTCAGCTAAGAGTGACTCTCTAGTTCTTCGCAACATTGAAGAGCGATCATCCGATCCTCATGCTATCCAAAAGCAATAATTTAATTTTTCGCATCATCTAAGAGCGTTGTCCCCTCTTGAGTATTTTATATCATTTCATATCATCGATTGCGTTTGGTTTCATATCATCATCATCTCAGCGATCATATGATTTCCTGCAGCATTCAAGAGCGTCTATAAGACATTTCTTAATTTAACAATCGGACAAAACACACAAAAAGCGACCACTTCACTCACACTTACGACTGTTACTAACTTTCAAAAATCACATTAAGGACATTCAAGCCAAATGTAACAAATATATAAAATGTCTGTATCCACTCAGAAAAACAAAACTTTGTCTTAAGGATAATCTATTGATCTTCTAACAAATCTTCAGGCCGGCCACTTTTTATGCTGTACCAATATGGCTGATGTAATACCAGGAAGAAAGCTCTGCAGAAGATTCAAAATAACATTTAGTAACAGGTATGTAGCTATTAACATTCCTCGTCAATAAACACAAAAATCTAAATGTTTGCTTCGTCATACCATGACCCCACAGTTATGGATCAAATAGTGTAGAGTTCAACCTATAAAATTCAATAAAATGACATGGAAAACGTAAAATTGTAATTGAAAAGCACGAATTGAATCGTTTTAAATTTGGAACTTTGGTTAGTAAACTGTTTTGAGTGTAATATTTACATAGGATTACATAAAAATTAAAAATTGCATCGGTTTCTGAAAACCATATTATGGATTAATTTTCATATTATGGATCAAATTATGACATATTACGGATCAGTGCACAAAATCAAGAGATTTTAAACTCAATGCATCTGTATTGCATGATTTGGTGAAAGTTAACAATGTGTCACATATTACTGCAAAAAATAGCATTGTTAGAGCTGGAAACAAGGGTAAAATGTCCTTTTTTGTGATATACTGCATTGTAGTAACTGAGGCATGAACTGTTTTCTCTCCACACCAAGTTTTCCACCCATTTTTGTCTGCTAAAAAAGTGAAATTTACCAACCTTGATGTTGTATTAGTTTTATCCTTAGTGCTATTGTCTGAAAATGTCGAATCCAATGCTTATAATGGTAGAAATCTACATTCTTTGGAAGTGATCCATAACCGTGGTAAACAATCATTTCCTGGTCCATATTATGGATCATTAGTTAGAAGTGCTAATATTCGGTATTTAGAATCAACAATCAAGAAAACTGTTTTCTAAAGATGAATTCACACTAAATCGAAGCGAACGAGCATGTTTTATACTATAACATATGAATTTTACCACTTGTGGGAGCTTATGAATGCTGACGGCACTTCTTACAGAAAACGACCATATAATGATAGCTGTGTGGTACCAACTAAACATTTGTCAAATACACCGTTATTAAGCGGTTGAATGTTGTGCTTAACTTTACAAATGCTAGAAGACAAATAGTATAACATGGGAAAAATATGTTTCAGGTCAACGTTTATGTTTTGAGCGAGTTATCCGATGTTGAACGCCAAAGTGATCCGTCACTATGGGTGATCCCTAACTGTCTGGGCATGGTACATCAGTTCTCCCAGCCTAAACAGGGCGAAGAAGAAAGTTGCGATCGCTGCATGAAAAGCAGACGCGAATGCGAAAAGGAAGTGAAACGAACAAAAACATACTCAGCGAAATTGTGGGTTTTCTTTTGTCCATCTATTATCCCTTCATCCCAACAAACAACACCATGTCAACACATGTCACAAGCCACCCTTATTTCTTGGCTTCTTTTATGGTAACATGTATTTTACCGTACCCAAATCTCAATTCAATTCGTTTTTTCAAGAACAACTTCTTCCTCTAGAATTATTTATGATCGTTTTGTTCTAAAACATCCGGCACATGGCGTAATCAAACAGTTGCATTTCAAAGTTTTCAGGACACTTACCTTGATTTACAGCATTTTAATATCCAACATTCAACATCCAAAACCAAATGCAATTCATAATCAATCATACCTCTTTCTTTCTTTTGTGGAACATCGGTGCGCTTGGTCTTTCACGCCGAAACTCAAACACGACCTTGAACGCTGTAACCTTGAGCACTTGCAACAATAGCGGAATGAAAAAAAAAACTGCTCACCACAACCGCTTTGTTCTTCTGCGGATTATCGCATCTATGCTTTTTCAAACCTCGTTTGTTTCACTTAGTTTGAACTTATAAAATAATATTATGTATCCGGTAGAATTCAAGACCAACATTTGTTTATAATTATTGTTTTCTCGAGCCCCGTGTGTCGCAGCTAATATGTGAATATGTTCATAAAAATCGTAAGAATGCAGCGCCACACTAAAAAAATGATTTCAAAATCGCGCGAGTTGAGGTGCGTCGCGAGTCTGACTGGCGCAATCCGGTTTGGTGGCGGTGCGACAATATATTGTTTTTACGTCAATACATTGCACAATCAAACACTCGAAACAGGGCAAACAATAAACTTTCACTAACGAGAGAACACCACTGCATCAAAATAAGTATCTGATCGGCATAATTTGAACACATTTTCTTTTTTCGAAATGTTTCTACTGTTTGCTAATATTAATAATGAAGTTTGTCACTTTATATTGAATTAGCTCAATTGATCGATAAGGATTCTACATCCTCGTTGCCATTATGTGGTAACGACTTGAAGATTCGGTCTATGATCGATAACACGCACGTGGTGGTAGCCAAACAACCATGCTTGTGCAAGGTGGAAGTGAGACAGCCCGAGTGATGTACAACGATATCAGTCGGATAGGCACGAAGCGGTGTAGTCGGTACTGATATTGATATCGGCTCTACCACAGGGATAAAGACATTTTACATATTTGTTACATTTTCACCTTAAAAGCTTGTTCTTAAGAATAAATTATGATTTTCTTTAAATAAGGGGATAGAGACATTTAACATATTTGTTACATTTGGCTTGAATGCCCTCAATGTGTTTTTTGAAAGCTAACATAAGCACTAGATACCTAACTTCATTTGACCAATTTATTGGAATATCTCTCATCGTAACAACATGTCTACTTGAAGGTTTCAAATACAGAGCTTTTGGTTTATGTGGGAACATTATTTGTTGAGTTTTGGAAGCATTAGGAGACATCTTCAATTTTTGCAAGAATGAAGAAAAAATCCAGATTTTTTTTTGCAATCTACTGCAGATGACACGCAGGCTTCGTTCTTTGGCGGAGAGGCCTGTGTTATCCACAAACTAAGATTTTTGACATCCCTGAGGCAGGGTTGTGAAAAACTCAATTGCTTATAACTCACGCTTGAGACTTTTCATGCGTGAGTTGTCAATAACGCAACACAGCAGTGAAAAAATCATGGATGAGATGGCTCAATTTTCTCGTATTTCCACAGTTTACTCAAACACGGTGTGTCAGGAGGTTTTGGAGGAGCAGAATGCAGCATGGTAGGCGACAAAACGTGGAACGACACAGTCTGAAGCGGAAACAGCAAACCCGCCTATTCCAGGACAAAAAGCGCCGCCTGGAAGAGGTGGAATGCCAAGAGATGGAATTGCTATATCGTTCTCAAGAAACGCGGAAGTTCTATCAGAAGCTCAACACATCCCGCAAAGGCTTCGTGCCGCGAATATCAATATATATGAAATAAATTCCGGCTGAAATGTGCCGGGATAAGGATGGGAGCATCTTGCGGGCTAACACGAGATGATCGAAAGGTGGAAGCAGCACTAAGCTAAACACCTGAATGGCGCAGAAGGTCAGGACAGCGAAGGCGATGGATACGTCAGCACAACGGACAGTGGAAACCAACCAGCTCCCACGATAGGGGAAGTTAAGGATGCCATTCAACAGCTCAAGAACAACAAGGCCGCTGGCAAGGATGGTGTCGGAGCCGAATTCATCAAGATGGGCCCGGATAGGCTGGCCGCTTGTCTGCATCGGCTGATAGTCAGAGTCTGGGAAACGGAACAGCTACCGGAGGAGTTGAAGCAAGACTTTATATGCCCTATCTACAAAAAGGGCGACAAACTGGAGTGTGAAAATTATCGTGCAATTACCATCCTAAACACCGCCTACAAAGTGCTATCCCAGATTCTCTTCCGTCGTCTATCACCTATAGCAAACGAGTTCGTGGGAAGTTATCAAGCAGGTTTCATCGATGGCCGCTCAACAAGATTGGGACCAGATCTTTTCCGTGCGGCAAATCCTCCAGAAATGCCGTGAGTATCAGGTCTTACGAACCATTTGTTCATCGATTTGAAGGCGGCATACGACACTTATTATTATTATTATTATTATTATATTAATATTATTATTATTATATTAATCGGGCTGATGGTGAAGGCGTCGAAAACAAAGTACATGCTGCTAGGCGGAACTGAGCGCGGAAGGAGCCGCCTAGGAGCAGTGTCACGATAGACAAGGATATCTTCTAGGTGGTGGACGAGTTCGTCTACCTCGGATCGTTGCTGACGGCTGACAACAATGTTAGCCGTGAAATACGAAGGCGCATCATCCATGGGCTCCAGAAGAAACTGCGGTCGAGGAAGATTCACCCCCGCACCAAATGCACGATGTACAAAACGCTCATAAGACCGGTAGTCCTCTACTGGCATGAGACGTATACTATGGTCGAGGAGGACTTGCAAGCTCTTGGGGTTTTCGAACACCGAGTGCTAAGGACGATCTTCGGCGGCGTGCAGGAGAACGGCGTGTGGCGGCGAAGGATGAACCACGAGCTCACTCAACTCTACGGCGAACCAACTCATCATGCCAAATGGCCATTATGCTAAACGATCTTATGCCAAATGACATATGCCAAACGGGGTACGATCATTTTAAGAGTGAAAGCCATCCTTCATACATCAAAATATCATTCGAATCGTGTTTTGCCAATAGCTGAACATAAAGAATGCGAAACATGAACTTTAGCCAGCTAGATTTGCCAAATACCCCTTAGTGCGCCGTAGTCGCTGCTGCTGAAGAAGGCAAAAGTAGCCTTCACGTGGCTCTGTGGCAACCGAATGGCAATAAATTATGGTGCTTCAAATGAAATGTTTCGTGGGGCCCCAAATGGGGAGCCTGCTTACAGTCAGCAGCGGTCGGTGGCGGCAATTGCGCTAAGTAGCTTCCCCCTTCGAGGGTCGTTTTGAGTTGAGTTCCGTGAAATGGGCTGGTTTCGCAGAAATACTGCCAATGGCTGCGGGGGATTTGGGGATTGTCCGCAGAGACAATCTGCAAATTATCCGATTAGGTATCGCGGCTGCTTTTTATGGATCGGGAGGTGTGGGCCGCAGATGGATCCCGAGGGGGTGCCTTTTTTCCGGCACAATTGAATCACTTACGAGGTACGATTATGGAGTCATTTCGCAAATGAGACGAGATCACGATGAGGTGAATGGCGCGGGAAAAGTGAGAAAGCGTGAATTTGAAATGATCTCGGTACCTTTGGGCTTCTTCGGTGTAGATTAGGAACTTAATAAACCTAGAGTTTACCGGAGTTTCACGTTGTCTTTGAAGGGGGCGCTGCGTTTGGCCGAATTTTCCTCTCTTACAATAATTGGTTAGACATTTGAGGTAAGTTCATAAAATAATAATTGGTTGACTAAGCAATCATGGTTTTTCTTTCTTTTAATAAAAGGTCGTTATTTACGCAGCTGTTCCACATTATTTCGCAAAAAATACCCTTTATCGTCCAAACGTCTTTATGTCCAACTTCCATTTAGCCAAATATCCATACCTTTGCCAAATGGAATTTCATCCTACTGAAAAATTCTTATTCAGGATTGGTAGAAAGATACACTTTTTGTTGGGCATGACATAGCATAGAAATATCACTTACAGTGCTGTTCTGAATAATAGCAGCGCATGTCGATTTTCATACAAAATGCTCAACTTTGACATGCTGTAGTTTTGTTCCCTTTCAAGCAATCGAGTTGAAATTTTCTCCACAGAACTACAAATATGCCCAATTTTGTAAACACAAAATTTCTAGGTAAAATTGTTCGAAAAAATAGCAGTTTTAAAAATTTGAATTTCGGCTTGACATTATAGTTTTAAATTGTATATCACTTACCATTGGAACAATCTCCTCCTACTTATCAAACCTACACCTAAACCGAAAATGTTTAAAATATTTGTAGAAGAAAAATTTTAAAATGAAAAACTGCTATTTTTTCGAAAAATTTCACCTAGTGTCTCACTTTTCGGCAGGGACTCAGAAAAAAATGAAACTTTGTAGTTACAAAATTGATCATATTTGTAGTTCTGTGGAGAAAATTTCAGCTCGATTGCTTGAAAGGGAACAAAACTACAGCATGTCAAAGTTGAGCATTTTGTATGAAAATCGACATGCGCTGCTATTATTCAGAACAGCACTGTACATCAAGGTTCTAAGATGCTTTTCAAAATTATCCTTAGCATGCTAACTGGTACACAGCCAGCGGGCTTCTCAGGTTAGTTCTTATGAACACTTTAACCGGTATTACCTTAGAGCTTTCTTTGTCAATTGTTCATTTCTACATCTGTGGCACACTTGACAATACCCTATGTTCGAGGGATCGAGAAAATTTTCAACCCAAATTTTGGAACGGAACTCGAAACCGTTTGCGTTTATCGCTCCGGCTATCTGTAGATTCCTTCTGACATTGTTGCGTTGCGTTGCGTGGTAACGAAGTATTTCGTAGATTGGATACTGAAGACTGTCATGTTATTTACTTTGCTTACTCTTATTCCTTCTGCTAATGGAAAACTAAGGAAATAGCTATCCATTTGAAAGTCAGTGATGAAAAGACATGACAATTTCCATTGCCGGTCGGCGTAATGATGATATGACACCTACTTGAAGGATTATGGGAAGGGCAATGGTCTAGGATTCACTATAAGCGAGTGATGCGACCGGGTTCCAATTCAGTGTATGTATAGTTAAGTGTGTTTTTGTGAATGGGTGTAATTGTGAATGTAAGGTTTATATCAACGTTGGGAGTGACGCAGCTGTGAAAATTAATGTCACTCCTTGCGCGTTTGTCTTCCAGGTGTTTCTACATTGTGTCATAGCTTATGTGTTTTGGATTAATCGCCATTACCGAAATTCGGGGTGTAGTTGATCAGTGGAGAGAAGTTGATCATTCGTGTACCCACATGTATAAACTGTCAAGAGAGCTATGATCCGATTTCAATTATCATAATTTCTGTGATGTCGTATTACCTAGTAGCTGCGATTGATGTTTTGAAATTCATTTTGACATTCAAGATAATTAAACCATGGAAAAAAGATTTTTTATTATATGTTTGATGAACTGTTGAAGGGTTTTTCTCCAAACAATCAACTATAGCCAAGGCTATATAAAGATATCATTAAAATAAACTGTTTCATACAATCCAGATATCTTCTGTGAGCCCAATTTTGAATTTGCATCGAGGATAAAAATTCATTTTCAGAGAAAAAACATGTTATTTTTGGGAGCGAGGTGCAAATTTAAAGGGAAATTGCATACAACATTCAACTCTTAAACTAACCGATTTATCAACAAGTTGTAAGACTTTATATCTAGGTGATAATATATGCATCTTACTAGGAATTATAGAACAGAATCGCACAAAAGTGATCAACTTCACCCCATTTTACGATACTTTCTCTTTGAGACGAGAAGATAGGAACCTTCCATATGATACAGAAATAGCCCACATTGCATTGGAAATAAGCAGTTTGATCGGAACAAACTCATGAAATCTGTTCGGGAGCTCCATACGTTTTGTTAGAAAATGCAACGCATAATTAATAGCATGGATTTTTTTTAAAAAGAAGAAAAAATATAATCTGGTTTTTTAACTAGAGTTGTAGTATATATGACTACTAACATTCTAGATTTGACAAGTTTGGCATTATACTTTGGACCACACTACAATACATATTAGTTAACATAACAGATTGAAAATCGTTGGTGCTGTTTTTAATTCTACCATGGATTGGGTAGATTATACAACAAAATTCGTTTGCGTGTAAGCCAAGATATGTGGATGAACATGCCATTCATTTACTAAGTCTTGACGATTTTTATACAAAACCTACTAAGACTTTTTCTCTAACCCTAACCAATTCTTCTTGAGCTTTCTCAGCCTGTGGTTGAACGTGTTGAGGGAAACCGATGTCGTATTGCATGAAAATTTGCATCATCCTTGCATGCTTTACACTCTAAGAACACTCCATATAGACTACGCTAAGACCAGAATTTGCTTGGAGGAATGAAATTTACATATAGGGCGATTTCCGGCTTCGGCACCATTCGACTCTTATCGGCAATCACATTTCAAACGACAAATACACAGTATTTTTCTATCAAAACACATCAATGAGAACATTCCGATGATTCTTGGTTTTGTCTTCTTCTCGCTGACACGGCTTCGGGAACTGAACAATCAATTCCGCCAGAGATGTCATCAATTCAAATAAACATGCCTCAAAATGCAACTGATTTGGTGCTGCCGAATAGATTTGCCTGCAGTTCTTATGGGAAAGCTGCCGAAGAGAACGAAGCATGATTTCATTTTAGTGTGACTATTGTCGGCATCTTCGTTCCAAGCATTGCAAAAACGTTTACGAAAAGCTATTAACAAGTCTGTCGGTGAGAATCGATAGAGGATTGACTAGCGCATAAATGTAAACAGGCTTAGTTGAAAATTCCTAACTAACGACGATCTGGCTCTGAACACAGTACTCCATGAAGGACCGTGTCAACTCCTGCATGGCCTCCTTGCTCGCAAAGACAACCATGGGATCACAAAGACTACTACTTACGACGAGCGGAGATAACGGCTCGGAGAGGGGACCCTGAAAGCATGGAAAGAGATAATTCAAACAACACAGACGGAGAAGATGCGGCGAATCCGTTCGCAAAGAGTGTTTTGCTAAAGTCACCGACAGAGCGAAACGAAATGATGCAACAGCAGCTGCTGGAGCAATAGAAGCGCGAACAAGAGCTAAATGAGCAGCAAAAGCATGGGCAGGAGATACGCGATAAGCAGCAGCGCAAACGAAAACAGAGAGAGAAGCAACAGCAACAGCCGTTGCAAAATATACGGAATTTACCTCCGAAGCAATCGAAGGTGGCAGCGGCGAAAACATTGGCGGGTGAGCTCCGCGAGTACGTCCATAAGAGGCATAACGTACACAAAGACATTAAGGACCTCGTGACAAGAATCCAAGGTAGTCTTGGATCAGCCATCGAGGACTGGAAAAAGGAGGTGCAGAGAGCAGAAGCTGCTGGAATCGAATTAGCGGCGACCAAAAGTGCTCTGGCGGCGGCGGCGGTACTGCAGCAACAAGCATCCGGAACATCCACCGGAAAAGTGAACAAGGAGAAAGAGAAGTCAGTGGGATTAACAACCACACCAGGCTTCACTCTCAAAAGAACTCGATCGTCACCAGGCGACGAAAGGTTGGCAGCATCCAAGAAACAAAAGAGCGCAGATGTAAGACCAATGGATGAAGCAAACGGCGGGGAAAATAGTGACGCCCCTAGGCGGATGGTTCAAAGCAGGAAAGAGAGGAGAAAGATGGATAGCGCGAGAAAGCAGAAGCCCATCAAGAAGAAAAAAAAAAAGGTGAAGCGGTTGTCGTAATAGCAGGCGAAGGTACATACGCCGAAGTCTTGCGGCCCAGCAACTCAAGGAGCTTGATTCTGACGTGCAAAAAATTGGACGCACCCAAGCAGGGGACATGATTATCAAGTTGGAAAAGGACTGGATGAACAGAACTTAGCATATAAAGAGCTTACGGAGAGAGTAATGGGCTAAAAAGTGAAGGTTACAGCCATGAGTCCTGCACTGATACTCCAATGCAAAGATTTGGACGAAATCACCACCGAAGAAGAGGTGGGGACAACGGTGAGAGAACAATGGGATCTGGATGGTGTGGAGATGGCAATACGCTTGAGAAGAGGTCCATGCGGAATGCAGACAGCGCCGATAAAGCAACCAGTAGACACAGCCAACAAAGTGCTGAAAAGCGGCAAAATCAAGGTCGGATGTTTGATATGCCCACTAAGTGTCTCTCAGCGATATGAGGGGTGCTACAGGTGTCTAGAATACGGCCATCTGGCCCGGTTCTGCAAAGGTGTCGACAGAAGTAAACTGTGTAGACGGTGTGGTGAGGAAGGTCACAGGGCACAAGACTGTACCAGCCCACAAAAATGTCTGATCTGTGCCGATAAAAAACGTAACAAGCACGCGACGGGAGGCCCTGGCTGCCCGGACTTTAAGCAGGTGAGAATCACTAAACCACAGTGGCGGTAATTTAACTAATCCTCGACCACTGTGACACAGCACAACAATTACTTTGGCAATCCGTAATGAAATCAAAGTGTGGATCGCAGATAAAGCTAAGACAGCTGCAATATGGACGATGGGGAATTATCCTATCCAAGTAGTGTTCCAGGCGAACGAAGGATTCATAATCGCCAAAATAAATGGAGTACTAGTATGTAGCTGCAACGCACCACCTCGATGGACAATAGAGCAGTTAAACCAGATGCTGGATGAACTAACTGACCAGCTAACTGATCGGAGACCACTTGTAATCGTCGGCGACTTCAATGCTTGGGTGTTAGAGTGGGGCAGTCCTCTAACCAACCCAAGAGGTCGAACTCTGCTCGGAGCTCTGGCAAAGCTAAATGTTGATTTAGCAAACGAAGGAACCACTAGTACGTTCCATAGAGATGGACGGGAATCGATAATCGATATCACCTTTTGTAGCCCAGTGCTAGCGGGAAGCATGAACTGGAGAGTCTGCGGTGGACACGCAACACAATCGGTGAACGAACACAAAATACCCAGAGTGAAAGGCAACCACATGAGAGGGTGAAGAAGACGAAGCAGTTCCATAAAGAGTTTTTTGTTGAAGCACTCAGAAGAGAAGATCCGATACTAAACTTGAGTTCGGAGGAGTTAACGGCTGCGCTGGTGCGTGCATGCGACACAAAAATGTCAAGAAAGATCGAGCCGAATCGAAGACGTTGCCTAGAAGGGTGGTGGACACAGCCGACGAGGCAACAAGTCGTTACAATCGACGTGAATAGCGCATTCAACAGCGCAAACTAGGAAGCCATTGCTGCAGCGCTGCATAAGATGAAGGTTCCTGACTCTCTTTGCAGGATTCTTGGAAGTTATTTCGACAATCGAACACTGAGCTACAATACTAGTGAAGGACAGAAGAATATTGTGATCAATGCGGGCGTGCCCCAGGGCTCTATTTTTGGTCCGACGTTGTGGAACGCAATGCACGACGTAGTGCTAACACTGAAGCTACCAAGAGGCGTCGAAATCGTAGGATTTGCAGACGACAGAACGCTGGTGGTGGTCGGCGAATCACTGGAAAGAGTGGGAATGCTTGCCACAGAGGCTGTGGGCATTGTCTAGAACTAGGAGATTCGGGAGAAGAAGTTGACCATAGCTCACCAGAAAACTGAATTGGTGCTCATCAGCAACTGTAAAATGGGTCAGAAGGTTGAAATCCCAGTTGGGGAACACGTCATAGCCACGAAACGTGAACCGCAACATCTCGGCGTAATGATCGATGATCGGCTCAACTTTAATAGCCATGTCGATTATGCTTGCGAGAAGACAGTGACGGTGATTACGGCTTTGTCCAGGTTTATGCCGAACGATTCGGAAATAAGCGATAGCGAGAGAAGGCTATTGGCTGGCGTGTCCTCATCCATCCTTAGGTACGCTAGTCCAGCGTTGGTAGCGCTGTAGACAAAGAGGAATCGAGCTCGGCTTGCCAGTTAGTTCAGGCTGATGGCCATGCGGGTATCGAGTGCCTACCGCATCATATTGTCAGAGGCGGTATTTGTCATAGACGGCATGATCCTGTTTTGGAAGAAGATTGTGAGTGTTGCGAGGCCAGGGGCACTAGAGGCGTTCGGAAGACTGCAAGAATCGACACAATGAGGAAATGGCAGCAGGAGTGGGATGCCACTGCAAATGGAAGGTGGACCTACCGTTTTAACCCAAACCTGTCGAAGTGGGCGAACAGGACACACGGAGAAGTCAGGTTCCATATGACGCAGTTCCTATCAGACCACGGCTGTTTTAAACAGTACCTGGATTGGTTCGGCCACGTTGGATCGCCGTTCTGTCCAGAGTGCGGCGATGTAGAGGAAACGAGAGATGATAGCTGTCAGTGGTGAATACCAAGGCGCGTTCAATTCTCTAAGGTGTTCTTTTATGCTCACTTTGTGGAGAAAACCAGACAGGGTAGGTGAGGAAGGGCTGGCCGTTTTGTCTACAAACATCTGAGACAGGTAGTCGAGAGATTGACTCCTGATTGGTTGGAGAAACAGTGTTGTCAAGAATTATTTCAATTTGGTCGCCCCTGCTCCTTGTGTGTTCTACTCCTTACTTTCTTTTTTGACAAATTCGTCCGCACTGATGGCAGCACAGCTAGTTTCAGTTTCAGCATCATCCAGGCAAGGCAGTAATGTTTGTAAACAAAACGGCCAGCTAGTTAAAGATGGCCTCCAAGCCGCATTCGCCAAGTGATTACACCTTACTCTGGCTACAGAGTAAAATGCACACACCTTGGTGAATACGTCCGTGGAACTCTCGGTCAGAGTAAGATAAATCCACCGCCGGGTATTATCCGAATAGAGTCGAGAGCTAAATGGCTCACGGTCGGTGTTGAGGGAAATTTCTTCGTTGAGAACCAACTGGTTCCAAGATGGGTCGCAGAATGGCTACAGTTGAACAAATTTGGTTATGCTAACAGGATCGCTGAATGGCGAAAATATAGCATGTTACCAATAATACTAACAGGAAACGGCTAAACTTGATGGACAAATAGCTTAAGATGAGTCGCTGAATGGTGGAAATGAGAGCGTTACTAGCTACTAACAGGAGCCAAAGGGCTTAGCATGGCAATGATAGAATACGTAGAAATCTAACATAAAGTGGTTCAAACAGCACATAATACCTCTCCTTCGAAGTAATACAGCAAGGTGGTTCCAAAGGGGAAGTCAGGTGAAAAGGATCATAGAAGAGTTTTGTTCAGTAGGTAGGCGCACAAGTGAATCCCACACAGCGCCAACCAAATCTGTACACTGGCATGTGCATGAACAAATGAACAATACACACACCAGCCTAGTCTTTAGAAGATTTTAAACTCCTAAATGCATGCAAAAAAAAAACTGTGAATGTAAGTGGAAGCTTATTTATTTTGATATAAACATATTTTTGATTTTGTTTGCTAGCTTTTTACTAAAAGTTGTGACATTTTCCAAAAAGCACGACTAATTGTCTCAGCATCGCATCCATAAAAAAATATTGCGTCATAAGAATCAATTTTGGCTGATAACTATTTATTATTAACAAAACGGTCAAAATGCAAAATCGTCAAAATCGTGCAAATGTTTGGGTTCACTAGAACTCACTCAAACCACGAAAATTCTGTGAAACCACCCTTTGCCGGCAGCTTTATTCATTACCGCAATGAAAAAATATTCAAACCATGATGACTTTTTTGCTTCTCGATATTTTGGCATCATTTTTTCACAAGTTCTCAAAAAACTCTTCTAGTTTAAGAATCTATGTCGATATCTGTCGTTGGTGATCTAGTTTTAAAGATATTCCGATGTTCCTTGGGTGACCGACATTCTCCATATAAAGTGTCTTTGGTGGCCATTTTGTTTTACGTCAATTCATCAAAAAATAAAATAAAATATGGGCTACACAAAGCTAGGTGATAAGGAGCTACTCTGAAAAAATTATAGAAATTGGTTTTGTATTCTAGGAGATACATAAAAACTACGATATGATGTTTTTTTTTAGTTTTTAAGGTCTTTATTTGGCCAGCGTGATACCAGACACATGAATGCTCATTACTTAAAAATGGCTACACTAAATTACTGCATTTTTTCACAACATACTCTCATTAATGTATAGTTACGAAGAATGAATATCCGAATACGATATAAATTTTGTAGCCTAAGATATTTACGTGGGTTATGGTTACGCGTCGGTCCCACAAGGAATATCGCAATATCTCAGGATTCAGTTGACAAATGAACAATATTGACTCATATTCTAAAACTAGAAGAGTTTTATTGAGAACTTATGAAATAATGGTGCAAAAATATCGAGAAACAAAAAAGTTATCGAAGTTTGAATATTTTGATTGCGGTAAAATATGAAGCTGCCGGTAAAGGAGTTAGTATTATCATCTGAGTTTTGAGTATAACAAATCTAAAGCCAAAATCTTGAATACAATCATCACCTTCCTATAATGTTCTTTTATGATAGTAGGGTTGTACATAAAACTCATGAAATATATGTTTTTTTTTTTAAATAAGTATCATCGATTCTGTTAATCACAGGTTTGAAACAAGAGGTGGAAAGGTTATTAAATTTGTGCTATTGCACTTTCTGCCTATGAAACAAACAACAAATTTGAAATTAAAAAATATAACTAATTGAATGATTTTACTTGCGATTTGGAGTCCAGTACTTGATATGGAATGTCTTACCTGTAAAAACAATAAGAGGTAGAAATTAGAATATTTAAACCGTAATTGAGAAATATGATGTATCAAAACCAAGCGATTAAAAAAGCGCCTTCCGAAGATGTTAAACAGCTACTTTTTCTTAAAACAGTTGAGACAAGGCAATGATCGGTATGTATAAGAGCTGCCAACACTGCTTAAAAATTGCTGAGAAGATTCGCCATACATGTTCGTAAAATGATCGCATAGAAGCTTTCGTTTGTATATACCGCGCATTAAGTCGCATAAAGCAGCATAAAGAAGCCGTTTAAGGAAAGCTTCGAGAATGTTTACAACTGCACTATATGTTAGTAGGGTTGAGCAACAACTCTACAACTAATATAAGATGTGCTGTCTTTTCAGATATATTGCGTAAGCATACCCTAAAATATTGCAATGAAATAAATCTCTTCCTCTGGCAGTAGCGTAGCTAGAGGGGTGCGGTGGGAGCGGCCCGCACCGGGCCCCGAGTTCATAGGGGCCCCCAAATCGTGGTAACAATTTCTTTTAATACCGTGATGCATCAATACCCGGACACTTAAGCGGTGATAAATATTCAACTACTATTTTAAATATATTTCTCTTTTATTTGATCAATGAGCTATCATGCCATGAATTGTTCTTACTTTAATTTTGATAAAAACGAGTAATATTCTCGTTAGAATATAGAATATTACCTGAAAATAATGAAATCAACTAGGCATGTCTTGTTCTTAAATCCGGACAACTGTATCAAAAGGCCGGACATTTTTGAATCAATATTCGGACATTCGCGTTTTAGCTGTCTTAATTGAAATGAAATTAGACAAAATGCATACTAATGAAGCAAAAGCCTCGTTTATTTGATATATCGATGCATAAAAGCAGTTCATTTTGCGTTGAAGCACCAATCGGTCGGTGTTCAGACAGACTGGACCAGATGATATTTTGGCGTTCTAAGGATACGTCAAGGACTCAATCAATTTTGATTTTTTCGATGCCATTTTGATACAGATGTATTATCAAATAGATAAGTTCCATTATTACAGCATATGATGCCAATATATTGATATTTCAAACGTCTGGGGTACGTTTTCCTGAAACCATTAAAAATCACTTGGTTCAGTCTGTCTGAACACCGACCAATTGTGAGGAAGATCTCGTGACTCGGCTACTTACAGTTTCGGTTATGGGTGGGCTTAAGTTATTTGCAACAATCATTGTTCATACAGTTTTTTTTCCTGAAATAATCAATTTCTGAGCGAAAACGAACACTTTTTCTAATATTGAATGAAGTTCTTTCAATATTTTGCTTGAAGAAAAGCTGTTTAGTTAAGTAAAACCCAAGTCTGATGCAAAACGTCCGGATTTCAAATCCTTAGTTCACTAACCCGGACACTCGTTATCCACATGAAAAACATTCTTTTATATCATTTTTTGCCACTTCAGCATGTTCGAACCTCATATTAATACTATACTCAAACTAATGTTCACAACTTATCACGCACAAAGTTGTTAAAATTAAATCACGCTTACTGAACATCGCACTATAACTTTCTGCATACGTTTGAGCCACTAAACTTGTTCTACGAAAAAATGTGTCAGACTGGGCACAAATTTTATTTTTATTTACATCAATTATTAAAAATTTATTAATCACCGATTAACATGTGAATTTTAATACTAATGTGGTGCTAATTATTCACATCTGTTATTTGCATCTTTACTATCACTTTACTACAAATTTTCATCTAGTAATCATTGATTTGAAATTGATGTAAATAAAAATAAAATTTGAACCAGTCTGACACATTTTTTCGTAGAACAAGTTTAGTGGTTTAGTTCAAAGTGTCCGGATATTGGTACCGTCCGGGTTTTGATTCATCACGGTATTATGAATTTGATTTCTAGAAAACTAATACGTTAACAAGTAGATACGAATTCAGTTTGAGGCTGGCCTTCATCGGCAATGTATAGGGGCCCCATAATCAATGGTATTAGTGATTAGTGTAGCCTAAACAGCTGTTCAAAATTCATTCTCGATAATTCGGTGTAATCTCGTAATTCAGACGGATCTACATAAATATGCGGGGCACAATCGTATATCGAACTGTTTTTGAGGTTATGTACGTTACAGACTAGAGTGTCCATTTCCCGGCCATTTTGCTTGTCCTGGGATTCAAGGGAAAACCCGGGATTTCTCACATATTCAATAAAACTAGTGATTTTTATTGAAACCTAAGAGTAATTTCAATAATACAATATTTCTACAATACAATATAAAGAGAAAATAATGTTTAAAATGTAAAATATTGCAGGTTATTCTTATATTACTAAATCGAGTAACTTAACGAAAATCAATGCTTACATCTAAGTCATAATATTAAAATAATTTGCTTCATACATTCAGTAAGTCGTTGGGAAGTGAACAAATAAAATTAAATTTTACTTATTTGGTAATTTGAATTTTCCATGAAAATAATCATCTATTATTTCTTTTTTTCTATCGCTATCGAATATAGCTTAAGACTGAACAAAAAGTAATTGGTTTGTATTAAACGGTTTAAACCAATTTTACATTCATTTTGGGAATCCCGAGATTCCCGGGATGACTAAACTTATATCCCGGGAAACGGGAAATCCCGAAATTTATCGAATCTCCCGATTTTTTTGTCCCAGGATGGTCACTCTATTACAGACCATATTCTTAAACAAGCCGATTTTCATTTCAATTATAATTGAAAACAATAAATCACTCACAGTCTTCGGGACAAAGTTTACACACATTAAAAACTGGTAGCAGATCTTTTTTTATAGGCTCAGTCTCTATTTGAATGCAAGTCTTTATTTTTAACGGAAGGTCTTGCAAGTGCATTTTAAGCAGAATGGTCGTTAAATTCACTTTTTTCTTTATTCTGCTTGCACTGAATCCTGCTTCAAGAGGTTCCAGAGAGACCTTCAGAAACTATTATATGATTTTTTTTTACAAAATCATCAGGAATTTCTTATCAGATTCCCCGAGGCAAAACTTTTAGTGATTTTTACAAAGATCTCTTCAGGTATACTGCTGGGATCTTCAACAGAAATTTATTTATTGACTAGTGGTCCCGGCAAACTTCGTCTTGCCATCAAGTAGGCTATTAAAAAACGTCATGGCACGTCTCATACAAAATCACAATCCCGTCCACTCTCACTGTTTCGACTATCATGGTGAATATCCTGAGCATTTTATACACACAAACACGTCGGAGCATTTCAGGAACATAACTACGGAAGAATTTTTGAAATCCGATAATCCGTTCTCTAGCCATTTCGTGACATACAAACACCATTCCATTTTTATTTATATAGATTCCACCAAGCCTCCTAAAAAATCTTCCAGCGTTGTTGCAAGGGATGGTTAGATGAATTTCTTCGTAATTTTGTCCAGGAAATCCATGAGTACTTCAACGTTTTTTGACAGCATTCGACTCTCCACATCTCGATATCGAGGGGGGGAACGATCGAGATCGAGACAAAGAACATATTTTTAATGAATAGGTACTAGATTGTCCGATGTTAAAAAATGGGACTTAATAAACAAGCAGACGCCATTTTGCGTTCCTCATTTGTTTAAAATCCTAAAAAAATTGTCTAGTAGCCTTCGATATTGGTCTTATCGACATACAGAAAGAAAATTAGGAACAAACAATGAACACGAACACATTGAGATATGGAGATATCGAGATAAAGAGGATATTGTAGTCAGGGCTGGAAAGCGTCAATGTAAATAGCGAGTGTCGTGCGAAATTTACATAGACGCTTCTTTCACTATCATCGAACAGCGAGACAATGACAGAGAATTTTACAAATTCTCTTTCATTTTTCCGTCGCTACGGCTTGTGACGGAATCGTAAACTTGATTATTTGGAGTCCATCATCATGTATGATTGTTATTTATATCACTGGAATCATGAAAAGATGTCCACTTAACTTATCAAAAACATTCACTTCCCGAAATTCTCAAAAATGAGATAGAAATTTTAATAGCAAAACAACATTAAAATTACTCTCATGACAGCCCCGTCATTGCGACGTGACGAAGTTAGCACATGAAATATAGTTTCGTCTAGTGACAGTGAGAAGACTCGTTTCGTCAGTGTCGCGTGGCGGTCATGAAACTTAACAGCCCTGATTGTAGTATGGACAAGCAAATGGTATGCAGAATGAAGGGACCGAAGAAATCATCGACATAGCGAGAGATATCGAGATGTAGAACATCAAGCTTCCAAAGTTTCATACTTAAAAAAAAAAAAAATCATTGTGCTGTTCTAGAAGAAATTTATTTGGGGATTTTTCCATGAAGAGCTACGAGAAATCCCATGCCAGTTGCTCCAGTTATCCTTTCATAATATTTACATGGATTCATTCAAGGATTCATCCACATTTACCCTAGGAATTTCTTCTAGAACTCCTCAAGGGATTATCCGAAAAAAATATATTTAATACTCTTCCAGGAATTCCTCTTCAAATTTGACCTGGGGCCATAAAGCTCCTTCAGAAATTTCTCTAAGGATTTCTCCAACATTTCATGCATAATTACTCCTGCAGTTCTGCCAAACAATTTCTCGTGTGTTTTTTTTAAGTAAAATCTTCATGGTTTCTTCAAAAGTGTATCTGAGGTTTTACATCAGCTAATACAGGTCAAATTGTAGTTATATGCAATTTATTTACGAAATCTTTCAAGAATTCCTTCAAAGAACTTTGTGGGAGTTCATCAAAGGTTACTTTCAAAATTTATAAAGTTCCATCAGATGTTTCTTTGGGATTTCCTTCTGAAATATCTCCCGAATTTTCGAAAAATTTCTCCAATAATTTCTGATAAAATTCTTGATCTTTTTTTCTGGAGTATTTCTGGGTAAATGACTAGGCAAATTATTTGAAGACATCTTCAGGAAATTTGTCTGAAAATTTCTTGAATAATTTCTGAAAAAATCTTAGGAACAATCTCTGGAGAATTCTCTGGATGAAATCTGGATCTGGATTGATCTGAATGTTAATTTTGAAGGAATTTTTTTAAAATCCCTGGAAAAATATTAGTTGATATCTTAAGAATGTTGTAAATGGGAATCTTGGTGGGAGTTTTAAGGAAATGTTGGTAATGTCATGGGATCATTCTTGGAGTACTTATGAATTATTTGAGAAAAAAAATGAAACAATCTTCGAAGGAATTCATGATGAAATCTCTGAAGTAACTTCTATGGTTATCGTTACAAAAAATGTACGTTTATTTTTGAAGGTATATAAAACGGAATCCTTAGCAAGTTCTCAAAAATTATAAAATGAATTCCTGAAAGAAATCTTTAAAGTACATTTTGTAATTTATTTGAAACAAACTTTGAGCAAATTCATTCAACTTTAAGGCTTTTCTTTCATCAAGAGTTTCAAAATCAATCCCGACTCAAAAACACAAAACTTGAAAATGTCCAAATTTTTCTAGAATACCCAAATAAAGCTGTATATGAATTATTGATTTCCAGAGCTACTTCGCCAGCTAGTATTTCTACTTCCATAGCAATTCACTGAAAGTCATCACGATAATTTTCAGTAAACTTATGTATTTCTGAACAAGAATTAAGAAGAGAAGAACTTTTTATGAATATTTTTAGCATTCAAGTACTACTCTGCCCTTTTACTCCTACTTGTCCCATGTTCTTGATAACCCTAAGGAATTGTGGGACAAATGTGGGTAGAATGGTGGTAAAACAACATATCAAAATAAGTTCCATAACTTCAGTCTTAATTCTACAAATGCTTTTTTTCATCGTTCATTGCAACAGTCGATTTTAGCGCCTTACATTTGGACGGCGTTCATTTTAATTTTGAGTGCCCCTAAATCAAACTCCGCACCGGGCCCCAAAAACCCTAGCTACGCCACTGTCCTCTGGCTGATAACCGATACCGACAAATTGGCGTGACGTATTCCATTACTAAATGCCAAACGTTAAGCCTTTGGTGCAAGGCGCTTCTCCACAAGCGCCCACATATAATTTTCCAACTTCTGACAACGAAGGCCACAACTTTTTTTTGCGCATGCCCCATCGGGCTTGTGATGAGTTTAAATTACCCGCCTGACGCGCGACTTGACAAATATTTATGTACCAATTTTCGAAACATTGTAAAACAATTTGTTGTCCTACGTTGAGCCGATTGCAAAGCGATGCGCGCGCTTTCGTGCCCACTTTGGTGATATCCCGAGTCGAGGTGAGTAACACAATAAATATGATAATTTTATACGATATTTGTTCCAATGTCTCAACATTGGATATTCTATGTAACTCTTTAGTACTATACCATGGAGGGAGCTTCAGAATATTTTTCGAAATTTTATTTTGAATCCTCTGCAGAGCTTTCTTTCTGGTATTACAACAGCTTGTCCATACTGGTACAGAATTCAACATTTCTAGACTGAAATTATTTTTAAAGATCAAAAGCTTGTTCTTAAGACAAAGTTTCGGTTTCCTATTAATGAGTGGATAAAGACATTACACATATTTGTTACATTTGACTTGAATTCTCTAAATGCAAATTTTGAAAGTTAAATTTTTATCTAGCATGAGCCCTAGATACTTAACTTTATCTGACCAATTATGGTTGAATTTGCCGTTCTATTCTAATCGGGATTCACTGAGTGAGTGAGCGGCGGCAAGCATGGCCGTTATATTCCGACCAACGCAGTCGACGATGACACTCTAGGCTGTAATCTGATAATGGATGCACTGCGTTTCCCGCTTAATTCATCGTAGAGTCGTTTGTCTTCTTAGCGGGCGTCGTGACGTTTGGATTTTCCTCCACCGATCGCTGTCAGGGGTTGGAGAAATTTAAGATTCCGATGAGATTGATTGAAAAAGTGGGTCAATTGCAAGATGCACCTCGCGGTTGAAAGCATGTCATGGATTGGAATCGAATGAGTTCTCGGCAGTCGCATCTTCATCGTAAAACCTACATCATTCGTGCCGCGGAAAGACTCTTAATACGATTAATCCGAGTGCACTTGTGCACCAGCTAAGCATCGGGCAGATCCACTCGAATCTCACTTTTTATTCGCAGGTGCGTGGGAATGATGCTTCGGGGAGTGGTTCTCAATTATTCTCCTCGATGTTTTGTTGGGAGACTTTCGTATACACTATGACGTTATGTCGTTGTTGTTGCGAAGTCTACCTATATTTTTACGATGCTTGTAAATTAAAAAAGCTTTATCACCATTTGTATCCTCAGAAGACTCCACAAATATCTCTACAGAGGTCTCCACAGTTTATTCAACAGAGAATTCCACAGAGATCTTCACAGAGTGCTCTAGTCAGAGGTCTCGAGAGGTCATTTATATCCTAACAAGTCTCCACAAAGATCTTTACAGAAGTTTTCACAGAGGCTGCTTACAGGTCACAGAGGTCTCCAAAGACATCTCCATGGTGTCCATAGAAGTTTCCACAAGAATATCCACAGGGGTCTGTATAGAAGCCTCCACAGTTTCAATCGTGGTGACACCGCATACCAATTTTAGTGGTAGTCGACATCAGAAAAGAAGAGCTACGTTACAATCATTGCATAACCGTATCGAGTTCCTCTCGATAACAGCTGTTGGTCGGCAGACAAAGCACGGATGGCGGTTATCCAAGTCATCGACCGATACCCCATTCAAAAAAATATTCGAACGCTCATACAAAGGTTTTGAGGTCGCTAAAATTAACGGGTCTGCAGCAGGCATTGCAGAATTCGCTCTCATTAAAAGAACGATCAAAGCAAGCGAAGAAAAACATCCCCCCTGTTTCGGCATACGATCGGCAATGTATCGCAAGTTGTAATAAGTCTGATAAATAGGAGATGCGAACGAGAGCTCCAAAGAGAGGGCGATGGTAAAATCCATTTTTGCAATTTCTTATCGTAATAGGCTGTTTTTCATCACGCCAATCTGTCATGAAACAGCCTACTTTCCTGCACTGAAGTATGCAGTGCGGGAATAACCATTACGCAACTGAAACCAGTGCTGTAATGATTCATTACGCTTTCTCACTACGCAACTGTTTTGAGTTGCGTAATGAATTATTACACAAAAATTTTTCAGAAATTGTAAATTGATGGTGAATGCATTCCTATATAATTTCTGATACTCTCAAGTGGTCGTTTACGAAATTGCAAAAAATGTTGTACGTCACTCGTTGCAGAACTCGATTTTTACAGCACTCGTCGTAATTATCCTACTCGGTAAGTCTCGTAGGATAAATTTACGACTCGTGCTGTAAAAATCATCATTCTGCGACTTGTTCCGTAAACTACTATTCTCTCGCTTGTTTACCGTGGGAGTAGGTGTTTTACTTTACTGGCACGATAAACAATTCTCGAACTTACGATAGCAATAGTGTATTCCAGGTTTGGAGCTTGTTAAGATGGGTTTTATTATGCACTGCTGTCCCCCTGATCTAATCAAAGTTGTAATGTGCTGCATATTATGATAGTTACAGAGAGCGATACGTGAGAGATTCTCTCAATTTTCTCAGGATTCAATCCCTGGTCTGCAGCTATAAAACTCCTCCAAGGAGGACAGGGAAGCAGATGTTTCAACATGTTGGATGTGCCAAGTGACAAGCTGATCGGTCGAACGCAAGTAATTATCAGAGAAAACTTCAATGCTTGGGCAGTGAAGTTGGGTAGAAGATTGACCAACGCTAGAAGCCTCAGATTGGTGAAGCTCGATATAAGGCTGTGCAACAAAGGCTTTGCTAGCAAAAACGGTTGTGTCGGTCAAGGTAACTTCTGTAGTCCGTTGTGAACTAGAATTAGTGAAGAATATATGCATAGCGACCATCCTGGCAGTCCACTACAGCAATGGCCAGGGAAACATTAAGGCATTGGCAAAGGAGGAATGGAAAACAAAAAGGGGAAGATATAGGACAAAGACTTTTTCGTCGACGAACTCCGAGCAGAGAGCGGAACGCCAACTAGGGATTCAGACGAATTAACGAAAGCGTTAGCGAGAGCTTTCAGTCACAAGCCGAAATCTCATAATCAAAGTCTAGTCAATCTTCCTTAACGTTGGCGAGAGCGAGAATTCCTCTGCAATCTTCTAGAAATCATTTGAGATGCTTTCGAAAGTCCTTCCGGAATACATTCGGATATCTTTCGAAGATACTTCAGAAAATCCTTCTGGAATTCTTCTTAAAATGCCTCGGTGAATTTTGTCGTTAATGTCTTTATAACACTTCTGGGACTCTTACAAAAATTCTATTGAAAATCTTTAGAGGAATCTTTTGGAATCCCTTCTGAGATTCTTTTGGAAATCTTTCTGAGGATCCTCTGAATAATTTCTACTGGAATTACTTCTAGGGTGCTTCTGGGCATTCCTCCCGGATTATTCAAGAAATGCCAGTTTAATTATTTTTTCAAATATCTCCCTATGATACTTTCGAAAAAAAATCTGGAATACTTCTTAATTTCTGGGATTCTACCGTAAATCGTTCTGGTATTATTTCGTGAACACCATTGGGATTCTTCAGAAAATAACTCTAGAACATCTCTCTGTGATTCATCTGAAAATCCTCAATGAATTTATTTGGGATTGTAAAAGTATTTCCGTAAGAATCATAGGATGATTCGCGAAAGAATCAGAAAGATTTCAGAATGAATTTGGGGGTTAATTCTGAAAGAACTACTCAATTTTCGGAAGAATTACAAATGGATTTTTGGATGTATTTCATAGTGATTCCAAAAGAATCCCAGAAGTTATTTCGGAAAAATCCCTGTAAGATTTTCAGGAAATTCTCTGGGTTTTGAAAGAATCCACCAAGACATCTGGAAGAATTCCCGAAAATTTTCCGGAATAATTCCAGAGTGATGTCATGAAGAAGTCCAGATAGATCTAGGGAAGAATTTCAAACGGAATTTCCGGAACTATTTCAGTGCAGCTTTCAGAGGTATTTTTGAAGAGCTGTAGAGGGCTGTCTGGAAGTTTTCTTAAGGAAGTTCCATTTGAATTCAAGAGAGATTTTCTGAAGATTTCACCAAGGATTTTGGAACACTTTCAAGAAAATGAACTAATAAATCACAAACAAAAAATCAAGAACGTTTTCTCGATAAATTTTCAGATTTCTTTTTATCTATTTTTAGAAAAAAATTCTCAAGCATCACAAAATGATTTCCGAAGAAATTCCAAATAGATTTCTGAAAAAAAGCACGATTTTCGTTTGAATTAAAAAAAAATGTAGACAATTTCCGAGGAGTTTTTGGAAGAATTTCTGTGTAAATTTCTTGAAAAATTTCGGATGGGTTTCTATAAAAAAAAATTCCAAATAAATCCCCTAGAGATAGCTGGAAGAATTTCAACAGGATTTCAAGAAAATGAATTTGAACGAAATTATCTGACTGTGAAAGAATAGATATTTTTATTTTAGTTTGGGTTTCCGGGAAAATCCTAAAAGAACCGTGTTCGGCCAGCCGTAGCTGATGTAGCGTGACCTCTTGCAGGACCGGGTCTTGAGTTTTCTTGGCGATCATCTCCGATATGACAGGCAAACTGGACGTGGAGTCCTTGAGAATTGCATTCACTTGTTAGTGACCTCGAAGCGTGAGCGAATCAGCATCCTTCTTTAGTAGATGGTCGAGTGGACAACGAACCGACTGTAGTAGTGGATGGCACCTAGACACGCACTTAGCTGTGACAGATTCACTACTGGTGACATCTCGAAGATAGCGCTCGTTTTGACTGGATCTGTGTAGAGACCATTTTTATTGACGCCCAGAAACATTTCAATGCGTAGGTGAAAACCACGAATCCGCTAGAGCACAGCGTTCACTGCGGTCCTGTTCTTCTTGAGTCATTCCAGCGGTTAGGATGGCGTCCAGATGCGGCTTGACACCATGAATTTTGGCATTTTTTACAAGGGGGAAATCTGCAAACAGACTCCTGAGAAGGTAACTTAGGGAGTGTGGGGATGCCGCACCAACGACGACCAACTAAAACCAGCCCGTGCATTGTACATGAGCAATTGTCACTGAATTGTTCAAGTGGTGTACAGACTGCACAGACAGACCCTTATCTCCCCGGAACCACCTTAAATTATTTCACCGAGGAGGGCCACTTAAGGTGAAGGTTCATTGGGCACGTAAACATAATGTTGCCACCCACTCGAGCCACCCAACAAGGCGGAGCACAATGTTATGTGCGTCGGCCAATAATAAATCATCATGTTTCATGTATACCTCCACCAACAAAATTATGTAGGTAGTGTTACTTGCACACGTTTCATACAAAGGTAATATTGTCAATATGAATTCATCAACAACTTCATAAAAACTCAAAATCACAATTTATTTCATTTGGTAGTGAAAACATGTTTTTTGACCAAAATTATAAGCATTTTTCACACCATGCGTGTGTTGTTTACTATTTTTGGCAGTTTTCTCCTCTCTTCTCTCGCTTCTCACGGACGGAGAAAGTTGCCATCAGTATGCATTTGAATTCTACAGTCAATTGTACTGTATAATATCTTATATTCATTTTTGCTGTTAAATTGAGTCGTACATTGTTTTTCTCACACATAAAAATGTTTTACAACACTTGTGACCTTTTGAGTATTATGAAATTGTAAAATACGTGGTTGTAGCAATGGTTGTATGAATATCCAAACCATTCTAATTGCAAACATAAAAACTGGCATCACTTCCAATCAGTGAGAGCGGCGCATCCGAATCATAAACAATGTTGGCTCAGTGAATTCGCGTTCCGGTGCTGTTTTCGAGCACAAATTGATCAATATAAGTGATTTATTGCTCCCAGGAGCATCGTGCGTGAATAATCAAAGTGTTTCAAGTATCGCATTTGATTTTGGAATTGGTACGGTGAGTAGAAATACGATTAAAAGTGAGTTTTAGAACGGGCACCGAAAAGCCAGCAAACAATATCTCGGTGCGTGAAGAAGAAGTGATTCGGAAGTGCGTGATATTTAACAACACAAATCACAGCAATAACTACGTATTTGCATTCAAAAACTGGTGATTTGTGAAAAACATATTATGGAATGCTTTCAGTTAAGAAACCACCGCTCTACAATAAGGTTAGTAACTTCAAATAATCATTTTTTGTGATCGCTCTCCAAAAGACTGAGAGAAGTGTGGGAGGAGGGAGCGGAAAGCGAAGGGGGAAGTAAGGTGTCATATTAGAGGCCATTTTGGTACTCATGGGGATATGTCCTTAACACATGTAGCAGAAGTAGCCTAGGTAAACTGCTTCTTCTAGCCGGCTTAAACAACATTACAGGGGACCAGCCTCTGTAGGAATAATCCTCTGCAGCCAACAAAAGGTCGGCGCGCCATGCATTGCAACACTTGGCATCCACACACATTCTCTTAATTATATTGTTGAGGGACGTGTCCCCTCCGCCTGTAGCGAGCATATCCTACTGAACAATGAAACGCGGTTAGTCAAACACGACATGCTCCGCTGTTTCTCCCACACCAGCACAATTGGGGCACGTAGGAGATTCTGAGAGCCCGAACCTATGCCGGTACTGCCTATAGAAACCATGTCCTGACAGAAACTGCGTCAGGTTAAAGTTCACTTTCCCATGGATTCTTTTATACCAATCTGATACATTTGGTATTAGCCCATGGTCCATCTGCCTTTAGTGGAGTTATCCCATTTCTGCTGCCAACCTTTAAGCGCTACCTCTTTACACGCGAGGCGGACTCCTTTTGGCACCTCTTTGGTTGAAACGTTGAACGTTTTCCTTGATGATGAGCCCGATGGGCTTCATCCCCTCTATGATGCACACGGCCTCTATAGAAACCGTATACTCTTAGGCACATGATCCTATACGTGCTTTCCAACCGCTTTTGATTTCTTCTCTAAGCGCTTTTGGCCAGATTGGTCCTCTATATTAGTGTGGATAGCGCCAAGCCTGCCAGGAGTTTGCGTTTGCTGGCAATTACAGCAGAGCTGTTAGATATAATCATCGAAAGCGCCGCTATAGCCGTACATGTCCTTTTACAGACATATTCAATAAGCGATAAGCGCCCGTTGCTCAAACTGGCGGTTGATAATCACCACCACCTCAGTCTTGTGACGGGCCTAGTTTTCTAGACTTCATCCATTCTTCAACTGTGGAGATGCGCTACTGTGAACTCTACTTCCTCCATCGTTTCGCTATAGACCACTAGGGTAATGTCGTCGGCGAAGCCAACAATCTTAACAGCTGTTGGAAGGGGCAGCCTCAATACGTCATCACACATCGAATTTCATAACATCGGGCCCAGGATTGAACCTTGAGGTACTGCCGCGGTAATTCGAACGCTTTTCTGCCCCTCCTCTATGTCATACGGAAGAGTCCTACACAACTGCACCGGTCCTTTGCGGCGATGGAGTGGGCTATCGTTTCCCAGCTTGCGCTGTTGAACGCATTCTTCACATCCAGAGTGGCTACCGCGCAGTAACGGATGGCGCTCATTTTTTGCTCGATTTCCTCCTCCGCTGTCTGAAAAGCCGACTAGATAGCAACATTCGGGATACCATCGGGTGCCTTGTTTCACGACCTCTGCCAGCACTTCGTTCGTCACCATCGCCACTTCATCTCCTTCATCTGCGGAATACGGCGCTGGGGGCCATCGGCTTGTGGGATGATGCGAGAAGAGTACATCGATTATCGATCGCAGCCTCTCGGGCGACTTCTCTTGGGGCGCTATGGCTCCTTTGGTCTTAGCCATTACCACTCTGTAGGCGTCACCCCATGGACTAGAATTGGCACTCTCGCATAGACTTTCAAAGCATGCCCGTTTTCGACTCTTGATTTCCTTTTTGAGAGCTTACTTTGCCTCTCTGAATGCTACACCGCGTTATTTTTTTTGTGATTCTGTTCGTGCACGTTGCATTCTTCATCTAGCCCGAAGGCAAATAACTCAAAGATTTGCAATTGATTCGCACCATCAGTACACCGGCGGCTTGTTCTCTCTATGAAGGGCATTTATCGACATGGAAGCATCACAGCTTCTAGCTCTTCACCTTTATGTCCCGCTGTTTCCAACCTCGGGCTTGGGTCGAGTTCCCTCCGCCCGCCTGGTATTATACTACAGCAAATCGATTGACGATCGCCATGAATATAACCGTCATCAACGCATGCTGGCAACCATGCACAATCGAGCTGCTGAACTGTTGATCTTGATCTTTACATTCAGCTGTTTTTTTTTAGGTCAACTCGCTTAACCGAGATGCCCTTAGACTTGACGATGCCTTTCTCGATCATCTGCGTGTATTGCTTGAAGTTGATGATGCGGTTGCACTCCTCAACTAGGCTTTCAAGCTTCAATGTGGTACCGTTGGCAAGCAGCGCGTTTTCTTCAGCTTCTATCTTCCCGATGAGCCTCGGTTCATTGATCATTGAGGTCCAGGACATTTATTTTCATTTTTGTTTCAACTAATCAATAAGTTTGATATTTCGCAAGAATAGTTTGTACAACATAGTGGAATTAGTCACTTCCATCGAAGGACAATAGAAACATGTCCAGAATGGCCATTGAACTCTCTAATGATCATTTCCATTCATGAATGGAAGATACTTCTCGGACATTATCGACGTAAGAACCTATCGCGGCCCAAACATTGATTCGGACCACTACCTAAGAGTGTCCCAAAGAAAACATTCGGTACCGACGCCCGCCACGGTACAATCTGGAATGACTCAAGCTACCCTAAGTCAAATACGCGCAAAGCCTTGATGCAGCGTTGCCGGATGAGGGAGAGCTCACCGAAGCCTCACTTGAGGACTGCTGGAGTAGTGTCAAAGCAGCCATTAACAACGCAACGAAAAGTTCCATTGGGTTCGTGGAAGGAAATCGTTCGACGAGGAGTGTCAGACGGTTTGGGCGTGAAGAATGCAGCACGGATGATTCTACTGCAGTAAGGCAACCGTCGAAACGTGAAACGATACAAACAGAAGCGAAAATAACAAACCTGTCTATTCCGGGATAAATAGCCCCGCCTAGAGTAGTTGGAGCGCGAAAAAATGGAGCAGCTGTATCGTTCTCAAGAAACGCGTAGATTCAACAAGAAACTCAATGCATTCCGCAAAGGCTATGTGCCGTGAGCCGAAATGTGCTGGGATAAGTATGGAGGTATCCTGACGGACGAACGTGAGGTGATTAAATGATGGAAGCAGCAATACGATGAACACCTGAATGGCGCAGAGGAGGAAGACCAAGGCAGCAGAAGAAATGGGTTCATCAGTGCGGCGGATGAGGGAGACGGGCCAACACTTGCAATAGGTGAAGTTAAGGATGCTATCAGACAGCTCAAGAAAAACAAAGCAGGTGGGAAAGATGGTATTGGAGCGGAACTTAATAACCCGTATAGGCCTGAGTGAAAGCAAAAATCCTAAAACCCTCACCGCTCAGCGAATTCTTAATGGATTCAAATGATTTTTTGTCAGTATACTGCCACACATGGGCCAGTCAACAAAGCAGGAAGGGTACGATGGGCGGGGCGCGTTGTGAGAATGCCGGACAACAATCCAGCAAAAGCTCAAATCCGTCCGTTACAAGACGAAGAGGAGCGCAACGTGCTAGGCGGTTTGACCACGCGGAGCAGGATCTGGAAAGTGTGTGGCGATCGAGAAACTGGCGGCTAGCAGCCATAGACCAAGTTAGTTGTAGCGTTGGGCAAATTTGTTAAGAACATCGATGTTACTGAATCGATTCACATTTGAACTGCCGAATCGATTCATCGATTTAATCGAATCCTTTGAATCGATGTTTTCGAATCGATTCGAATCGGATGAAAATTGCCATTTATAAAGCTTGATAAGAGACCAAATGCATTTGTTTTTGATTTCAACATCTTTTAATCAAATCAGTTTCGAAAATCCATCGAACAGATTTATTACTTCAAGATTAGTTCAAAATATGGTTTCTTTTCCACAAACTCGTTAAGAAATGTTTACCAATTTCAATAAAATGGATCGAATCAAAGAATTGAATGAAAATAATCGATTTATCCGATTCTAGAGGTTCTAAACATCGATTCAAAAAATCGATTAATCGGAAAGCAAACATCGATTTTCAGAACATCGATTCATAATCGCCCAACGCTAGTTAGTTGGCGTAAGATTGTGGCGCAGGGCATGTCTTGAAGGACGTTGTGTCATCTAAAGTATAAAGTAAGAAAAAAAAGGTTCCAAAGTTTCCACGTTTTAGGTGCTTCGTATACATTTATCAGAGTAATACTGATTTGAGAAACCTTAATCTTCAGGATATTCTTCTTCTTCTTCTTCTTGGCATTTACGTCCTCACTGGGACAGAGCCGGCTTCTCAGCGTAGTGTTCTTATGAGCACTTCCACAGTTATTAACTGAGAGCTTTCTTTGTCAAAGTTGCCATTTTCGCATTCGTATATCGTGTGGCAGGTACGATGATACTCTATGCCCAGGGAAGTCAAGGAATTTTCCATTACGAAAAGATCCTGGACCGACCGGGATTCGAACCCAGACACTTTCAGCATGGCTTTGCTTTGTAGCCGCGGACTTTAACCACACGGCTAAGGAAGGCCCCAAGGATATTCTGTTGGTTTCAAATTGTTGTGGTAAGGAGCTGTAGGTTCCCACGCTAATCACAAAAAGCATTGCAGGATTTGTCATGGTTTTATAACTCACTGCTATCCAACAATTTGGCTATAGAACTGTAAAAAATCCACAAATGCGTTACGTTTCATGCGTAAGATAATGAATTATATAGATAAATTCAAATAGGCTCAAGATGTGGCGGCCTAGTCAAACGAAAAGTTGAGAAACACTTTTGCCTTCATCTCCGTGAAGCACTGTAAATCAGAAGAGCATCTTTGATCGTATCAAGCACGAGGTGGTTCGACTACTTGGTGGTAACACGCACGTGGAGCTGAATGATGGCGCATAGATTTTCTCATTGTGGCGGGACAGCAAAAGCTTAGAAGGAGCACCCACCTCATATCTCTGGAAAGCCATCGATGTTGATTCGGTTGAATTCTGCTCCACTAGGGTTTAGAGGGATTGGAAAAATGTGCACACATCACTTCACTTAAATCTCCCAGACACTTCTTAAACGTGGTTTCGCAACTGTTTGAACCCGTGTCGCATGTTGGAATGCTCACATCTCACGTGTCTGTGTGTGGGAAAACTGAACGAGGAAAAAGTGCAGCTACCGCGCCAATCGCAATCAGCAGCAGCGCAGTCGTCGTCGGTCGCGTCATTCGGTGTCGGTAGCCGCCACCGAGCTTTTGATGTTTTAATCCTAATTGACGGTTACGAATTGTACAATAATTGAAAAATAAATTTCAGAAGCGAGCTTGATTGGATTGGTGTGCACTAGGGTGCGGCTTTGTGTTTCGCATGTTCTTAAAACAAAAAGTTCGTTTGCTTTTCTGAATTCAAATTACATAAAAAGGGAAACCTCAAAGCTAGGGCCAAATATATTGAAATTTAGCGACTTGAAGGTGAAGTTTGATGTTATGAAATAAGATCTTCAGTGAAGTCAACACAACTTTGCTATTTTTAACTATTTTTTATTTTTCCAGCACCGTTTTCTTCAAAGTAGCATATATGAAATGTTTGCAGAACTTCAAATTTGTCTTAAAAACTTCTTTCAATTGAAAGTAGTTCTCCTAAAATTTTATTGTTTTTCCAAATATTACTATAAATAAACTCATGAAGTTATGATATATTCATGAATGTACACTCGATTCCAAACCTTTGCATGCTTTTGTATATAATTTGATTTAAAAGCAATAGTACGATCAAAAAAACTAGTTTAAAAAATGTGTTGACCTAGTTTTTAACATAACTACCTAAACTTGATTCTTTAACAAAAAACAATCTCACATTCATCAAATTTTTGCAAGTCAATCGATATTATTCATTTGTTAGACCTTTAAAAAGATGTTAGCCATGGTTCTAAATAATTTCGCAAAGTGATTAAAAGTAGAAGAAAAAAACCGCACCCTAGTGTGCACTCGCCCCGGTAGGGCGCTAAGCAGATTTGCCTTCGCTCGAAATGCAACAAACGAAAAGTCGAAAATATGGGTAGTTTGAAGATTTTGCAGTTGGCTTTTGCGAGGATTGTCGCGGGGATTGTAGCATGAAAAGTGGTTTGCTTGTTGCAAACACATAATACGATCTCAGGGTGGTGGTTGCAAGATGAATGCATTCGATTGCGCTCCCCCCGATCGATGCAGGTGATGCGATGGGATTTGGAAAAGTGTGCATGGATTACTTTGTAAAAAGTAGAACAAGATGGGATTATGGCGACGTGTTTGCAGTGCTAAGCTTTAGTGCATATGGGGCACCTAAGGTGCTCGCGAGGATTAGATTGGACGTTGTCAAACGTTGTTTAAAGCTGTTTCAGTTCATTTCGAACTGAATTACAACAAATATGTCAAAAACTGGATGTTTGGCAGGGAAAATAGAGCAAAACTTGAAACTTTGTGGAATAATAAACATTTCAGGAAAAAAAAATAATCGAAAAGAAATAAATGCCATACAGAGCATCTATCATCTAATGGCTACAATGTCGCTTAACAGACTTGTATTAAAATATTTATCAATTTCTAGTTATAGCAGTTATAAAATTGATTGTATTAAACGAAAGTTTGCTTCACCAGTGGGGCAAGAGTTCTATAATAGTGTGGAGCAAAAATTAGGGGGAGAGGAAAACATAAAATATTGGGATTTTTGCAGCAGGATTACTTTGAACTAAGTTGAGGCAAAAGTTTGCCTTAATGGAATGATCAATATTCCCATAAAAAAAACTATAACTGTTGAAAACAAATTAATACCATACAGTGAACCACCAATATATTGGCTAGAAATATTGCTGAAAAAAGTTGTTAAGAAATATTTTCTCATATTTATTTATAACAGTTTTAAAATTGTTTGTCTTATACGAACTTTTGCCCCTCGATAAAACGATAATTTAATGACAGACATTCTTTATACCAGCCTTGAACTTATGCTTGCAGAAAAATACACACTAAATATCAACCCCCCCGCGAAGTGACAGATAACGCAATTTTCACGTACCTACTTTCAACGTAAACAATGGGGCCATCCACCGCTGCCGGCACAATTTTTCGCTATGGCAGATCGGAATTTTGTTTCGTTGTTGACGGATGCATAACAACGAATGGAATGAAATGAAATAAGGGCGAGTCTGATATTTTCGTCTGCCAATGGAAATAAATTTAATAAAATCACCAAGTTCAAGCACCAAATGAACTTAAGAGCGTACCAATTCGTTCGGTGAAAAGATTAAATGACGTGTTAGTGCTTTGTTTTGCGGGAAAGTAATCTATAAGAAATTACTTACAATACAGCCTAACTGATTTGTGGATCGCTTTTATGCCCTCAAAAGAAAGCGCTGGCCGTAACATAAAATAAAATAAAATATAGTGGGCCTCGTGGCCGTGCGGTTCCCAGTAAACACAAACTCGTATACGATAGCGCATAAAAGTAGAATTGTGGAGGCGACATACGTACATGCGCCATTAGACTGCATGCAAAATGTACGTATATCGCCTCCACATTTTTCCTTATATATCCTACCATATACGATCGTGTGTTTACTGGGTTAGTGTCGTTAGGCATTTAAGCGCATCGTGTCATTGGATATTGGTTCGATTCCCGCTTCAGCCATTGAAACTTTTCGTGAGGAATGTTTCTCAACTGTGCCACTGGAGCATCCAGTGTCCATTGTCTAGTGTTAAGTTACATTCATTGTCTAGTGTTAAGTTACATTCCGTGCAGCCACATAGCTGAAGACGGTGTCCTCCTCTTTTTATTTGAGATCAAATCAAGTCGAAAAGTGATATTTTTTTATTTGCAGTTTTTTTCTATGCGGATTAGAACACTTTTTCTCATACTCACCACCAGAGGTCTAAGTTTCAATCAAATAAGCCTATGAACTAATATACGATGACGTCACGCTGCAACTTTCAGCGTGAAGAAAACCTTTACTGCGGGCGATGTATACAGAAAAATAAACGATTTCGTTGCACATTCATCCACGCATTGTTCATCCGGTGAACATTCGTGTTGGCGTGGATGTTATTTTATGTAAACATAATTAGATCGGAAAAAATCGACAAGAAAAGAAGACCGTGGATAAGTCAATTGGATGAACTATCCAGCTTTTTAAGAGTGGTAATGGCCGCTAAAAGTTAGCTTACTTTCTGGTAGGGATCCAACATATTGACGTTTGGCTTTGGTCCGGTCAATTGACTTGTCCACCGGTGTGATAAATTCACTCGGTTAAAGAATTTTGACACTTCAGCGGGTCACGTAGATGCTTCCCATGTGTTTCGATCAAGTGTCAAAATTCTTGGACTGAGTAAATTTAGTGAACCGGTGGATAAGTCCATATTAAGCGACCCAAGTCAAACGTCAGATCACTAGATCCCTTTTTGTAAAAATGGGCTAATTTTTGGTGATATGAGCGTTCGTAAAAGGGGGATACTTCATTCCATAAGCATATCTGATTGAAACTTATACATCTGGTGGTAAGTATGAGAAAAAAAGTGTTCAAATCCGCAAAAGAAAATGTACTGCGAATTGATATGATCTCAGATTGATTTCAAGCTTATAACTTCAGTCAATTTCCCATAAATTAATGATTATCGTGAATATCTAAAGGATGATTCAAAAATTACGTAACGAAGAAATTTGCCAATTCAAACCCTCTCCCTCCCTGAAATAACAGGTTTTATATGGAAAATTTCAATTTATTGTATGGACCGAAACACTACAAAATATCCCTTACCTCCCCTTGTTGTGTTACGTAATATTTGAACGATTTCTAACAAATTTGTCTTGCTTTGAATTGCCAAGTGGTCAAAAAATAATTTCGTAAACAAAGGAATGGTTACTATAAGCTACTTACAGCATGCGGACCACATCACACCACTATTCAAAACTCGCTCGTGGGCCATATAAAATCTTCCCGATGACCGTACAAATCCTTTAAGAGAATTGCTATTTGGTGATCACTCGTTTATACTGATGTTCCAAATGCCAAACAAAAAATGTAAAACTTTTTTATGTCCATCAAGCATAATTCTAGTTTACGCCCTATTTTGAGCACACTCCATGATTTCATTGAGTTTGACAGTACCACGGACCAAAATTTTTCGGTACATTGACGTTGTACTGCAGCTGTCATGATGCTCCCGGGTTGCTAAGTATTCATAAAAAAATTTCCCGCAACCGAGTTTATTGTGATATACATGAATATAGCATAGCACAGCATAGCACAGACTGACTGTACTTGTCATTTATTTTGATATACATGAATATAGCAGATTCTCGCAAACCTAAGTAAAAAGGTTAAATTTGATGAATGCACGATCCGGCAAATTTCTTACGTTTGATCCGTAGCGTCATCCTTCAAGTCATTACCTGCGCCATAATGTTACGTGAACAAATTCGGTCCATGGCTACTTGCCTCCAGTTTCTCGATCGTCCCACACTTCAAAGATCCTGCTCCACTTGGTCAAACCACCTAGCTCGTTGAAGCCCTCTTCGTCTTATATCGGCCCGATTCGAAGTGAACACCATTTTTGCGGTATTGTTGTCCGGTATTCTCACAACGTGTCCCGCTCATCGTACCCTTCCAGCTTTTATGATTTTCTGATACTTGCTTCACCGTAGATTTGCGCAAGCTAGTGGATCATTCTTCTCCTCCATACGCTGTTCTCACATACTCCGCCAAAGATCGTTCTAAGCACACGCTGTTCTAAAACTTCTAGCGCTTGCAAGTCGTCTTCGAGCATTGTCCACTTCTCATGCCTGTAGAGGACTACCGGTCTTATCAGCGTCTTGTACATGATACACTTATTACGAAGGTGAAGCTTATCAGATTGCAAGGTCTTGTAGAGTTCGTAGTAAATACGACTTCCGGCAATGATACGTTTTCGAATCTCTCTGCTGCATTTGTTTTCCGACGTTACCAATGATCTGAGGTAGACAAATTCGTCCAACACCTCGGACTCATCTCATTTTAGTGGCTGCTTGGGCACGTCAGGAGTTAATCATCAATATTAACCTCCTTTTCCCGAGCAGCCTAGATAGCCGCGTAGTGTCGGTAGCGGTTGTTTCAACTGGCTAAGAATTAACACTACGGATTGCCTGTTCCGGTGGTAAAAGTCCACCTCACAGGTGACCCCTAATTTATGGTGTGATGCGTACCGTGCCTAAGAATGAATGGTTAGGGGGGTCTAAATAAAACCTAACCGCAAACGGAGCCTGTGGGGTACCAGGGCGCCCTCCACAGTATTGAGTCCTTCCTGTGCTACCCGGAGCAATGGTGCAGGTGACCTTGTGTTTCTCCGAGATAATCGGCTGCCCTTCTTCAGTCTCTATCTTGAGGCTTAATAAGGGTGGGATTATGAATATGTTGACATTTAATTTAAATTATCACCTATATGGATTCGCATTATGCGTTTTACACAGTGTATTCTGTGCTCTTTCGCCTTTGGCGACTTTAAATAGATACCGATCTGGTTTTTTCGTTGCTGGTCTTTTTCGTGCTGAGATTGCAAAAAGCTTAATCCTGCCTAGTTTGGGTAGTGGCTACGGTTAGGTTAGCTCAGATCAATCTTCAGCATAAAAGAACAGCAACGATCAATCTTTGCAGACTCATGCAAAATGGTGCAGCCCAAGTGGCGCTAGTTCAAGAACCCTACTTTCGTAGAGGGAACTTCTATCTAGGTAACCTTGTGGACCCAGTTTTTGCTACTTTTAGCAAGCTTGAAATGGCAAACTCGCGCTCCATGCCCCGCGCATGCGTGCTCGTTAATAAAGCAATCGTTGCTACACTCATTTCTGAGTTAACTACCAGAGATGTATGTGCTATCACAATCGATGTTTCTGTTGGTGACCTCAACAGGAAATACGTCTATTGTTCGGTATATTTACCACATGATGAACCATCCCCAACGGATGACTTCAAACGAGTTGTCGTACACTGCGTAACAAAAGGCCTTCCGCTGATTGTGGGCAGTGATGCCAATGCTCATCACATCATCTGGGGCAGCTCGGATATCAATTTGAGAGGCTCCAGTCTGATGGAATACTTAAGTAGTACAGACCTTGGATTACTTAACATAGGCAATCGCCCAACCTTCATGGTTTCTAATAGAGAAGAAGTGTTAGACATAACGCTCTGCTCGAATAGAATCAGTCACGAGTTGACGAATTGGCATGTATCAGATGAGGAATCATTATCTGATCATCGCTACATCTTCTTTGAACATTCAAATGTAACTGCGCAGACTTTGCGTTTTAGGAATCCCCGGTCAACAAACTGGGAACTCTACATTGAATTGGTTGCGACCAAATTTCATGGATATTCTCCGTCCATTGAAAATCCAAGTGATCTGGATGATGCCGTTGATACTACAACATCCTACATTATGGAAGCTTTTGAAGAAGCATGTCCTCTGCGGTCTGTAAAGACTACAAGAGGGACCCCATGGTGGAATTCCGATCTGACTAGACTCAGGAAACAATGTAGAAGGAGTTGGAACAGACGCCGTTCAGCTGGATCAGAGTCGTTCAAGTCAGCTCGCAAGGCTTACAAGAAGGCTCTTCGTTCTGCTGAACGATCCGGCTGGAAAAACCTTTGTACAAATGTTTCCAGTTTGAGTGAAGTCAGTCGGTTGAACAAAATTCTTGCAAAATCTAAGGATTTCCAAGTGAACGAAATTCGCTTACCTAATGGTGACTTTACTTCTTCCGATGAAGAAGTTTTAGAATGTTTATTCAATACACACTTCCCCGGATGTGTGGACATAGCATCTACGGATGAATCAAATGTCTTTTCATGTAGTTACGAGTCTCTGGCCTCGGCTCGCAGTATCGTAACTACTGAATCGATTCAATGGGCACTTAATAGTTTTGCTCCTTTCAAATCTCCAGGAGCGGATGGGATTTATCCTGTTCTGCTCCAAAAGGGATTTGAGTTTATCAAACATGTTTTGAAAAAGCTACTTGTAAGCAGTTTTGCTACCGGGTACATTCCCAAATCCTGGCGTGATATTACTGTAAAGTTTATCCCAAAAGGAGGACGTGCGTCGTATGAGGAAGCGAAGAGTTTTAGACCAATCAGTCTGACCTCTTTTCTTCTGAAATGTCTGGAACGGATTATCGATCATCACATCCGTGATGTTTATTTGGCAAACATGCCTCTTCATGTGAATCAACATGCTTACCAATCTGGAAAGTCCACTGTGACTCTTTTACACAAAGTTGTATACGATATCGAGAAAGCATTCGCTCAGAAGCAATCGTGCTTGGGTGTTTTCTTGGATATTGAGGGTGCCTTTGATAACGTGTCTTTCGATGCCATATTGGAAGCCGCACGAAACCATGGGCTACCTACAATGATTACCAATTGGATTCATCAAATGCTCAAAAACCGACATCTCTTCTCGACATTGCGTCAATCAGCGATTCGAAAATTGAGTGTTTGCGGATGCCCCCAAGGGGGAGTCTTGTCACCACTTTTGTGGAATCTCGTAGCAGATACGCTATTGAGGCAACTCAATAATTGCGGTTTTCCAACTTATGGATTTGCCGACGACTATCTAGCTCTGATAGTTGGTATGTGCATAAGCACCCTATTCGACCTGATGCAAAGTGCTCTTCAGGTAGTCGAGAGTTGGTGTCGCCAATATGGCCTTTCGGTTAACCCGAATAAAACATCTATTGTTCTTTTTACGGAAAGACGAAACCGCGATGGAATTCGACCTTTACGTCTTTTTGGCACTGAGATTAATGTGACTGATCAAGTAAAGTATGTCGGAGTCATTCTAGATTCCAAACTTTCATGGACACCTCACATTGATTTCAGAGTCAAAAAAGCTTGCATGGCCTTCGGTCAATGCCGGCGAACCTTTGGTAAAACTTGGGGCCTCAAACCCAAATATATCAAATGGATTTACACAACAGTTGTTCGACCAATATTGGCATATGGATGTCTTGTGTGGTGGCAAAAGGGCGAAGTGAGAACAATCCAATCAAAATTGGGCCATCTCCAAAGGATGTGCTTGATGGCGATGTCTGGTGCGTTCTCTACAACTCCCACAGCAGCGCTCGAGGCCCTTTTCGACGTTGCGCCACTACACATATATCTTAAACAAGAAGCACTTTCTTGCTCTTACCGTTTATGGGTACTGGATCTACTGGAGAAAAATCCAGTGAATCGTAGATCTACACACACTTCGTTGTTTCCACTTTTGGTGAATTGGGACAAAATTGTCCTTGCTCCAAGTGATCTCACAATTGCTTGTAACTTTCCTTACAGGACATTTACCACACAATTCCCTTCACGGGAAGAGTGGACGTCTGGCTATTTGGAAAGAAGTATATCAAACAATATAGTATGTTACACTGATGGCTCCCTTCTTGAAGGTAGAGCTGGTGCAGGAGTATATTCTCGTGAGCTAAGGCTGAATCAGTTTTACTCACTTGGTAGAAACTGCACCGTTTTTCAGGCGGAAATATTTGCTCTTATGTGTGGAGTGCAATCAGCACTTCAACAGCGCGTAATGGGTAAAGTCATATACTTCTGTTCAGATAGTCAGGCTGCTATAAAAGCTCTCGCTTCGGCCAACTCAAGGTCGAAGCTTGTTATCGCATGTCGAACTCAAATTGAGGAACTGAATTCAGTCAACTCTGTAAACCTTGTATGGGTACCTGGCCATTCTTCCATCGCTGGAAATGAATTGGCTGATGAGCTAGCTCGCGATGGAGCATCGCATGACTTCATTGGCCCTGAGCCGGCTATTCCAATTTCGAAGTGCTGGGTGAAGCTTCAGATAAACTCTTGGGCGGCAACTCAGCACAAGCAATATTGGAATAGTTTGGAGTCGTGTCGTCAAACAAAATTGTATATTACTGAGCCATCTCCAAAGGTGGCGAAGTATTTAACAAATCTGTCAAAGCAGAATTGCAGTCTCTTGGTCAGAGCGTTGACAGGCCACTGCCGACTCAACTATCACATGGCAAATATTCAGCGTGATGACTCATTTGTGTGTGATAGTTGTGACTCCGATTATGGAACTTCGTATCACCTGATATGTAACTGTCCAGTTTTTGCGCAAATGCGATTCCAATTACTTGGTAAACACTTATTAAGTGAAACTGAATACAGAAGCCTGAATCTTCAGGACATCCTGTTATTCTTAACCCGCTGTGGTAATGAGCTATAGGCTCTCTTTACGCTCACGCGTTTTGCAGTGCCCTTTTTAGGGCGCTGTTCGAACCCATTGTGGTATGGAGCTACATGCTCTCATTTCGCTTATGCGATCTTCCCTCTTCAAGGGACCCACTCCTATTTCCTCCCATCTTTCCCTTCCCTTTCCTCTCCCATCGGGTAGATGATGAAATAGGCTCAAATATGGCGATGGCACAAATCTCCCAACTGGTGGGGAACGTGCCTTTGGAGCCGGCCTTCTGATACCTGATACCTGAGGTAGACAAATTCGTCCAACACCTCGGACTCATCTCCGTCGTCTGCCAGGTCGAGCTCTATCACACTCGTTTCCTACAGTCAGCAGATATTTCGTCTTCGACGTATTTACCTTCAATTCAAACCTTTCTGCTTCACGTTTCAGTCTGGTTTACTGCTCAGCAATCAGCTGAAACGTTCTTCACGTTGCCAGCACCATAAACTTCTGCACGATTTCGCTCCAGTAAACGTATCCGCTACTCAAGCAATCCAAGCAAATTCAGCTGATTTATCCGTTTCATTAAAGCCCGCTGTTTCAATGGCTCCATTAGTTCAACAATTAGTCTCAGTATGTGGAAGCTTCTGGTTCCCGTCAGGTCAACATGGCAGTTCAAACAGCATGCACTATGACTCTTCTGGAAATGGTTATTCTCAACATCGTCGATGACCACGGTAACACGCACAAGGGCCGAGCTGTCCTCGATTCGGCATCGATGTCGAATTTCATTGCAAAACCGTGGCGAAGAATCTCTACAGCCGTCGGTCTACAGTGGATGTGTCCGTCGCAGGCATCGGATCTGCAATTCTTGGTACTGAAGCAGCCATCGCCGGAGATTCCAACGACGTCGATAGACATTTAGGCGTGGAAACGTCCAAACGTCAAGCTAGCAGATCCCCACTTCAGTGTTTCCGGAAGTGTTGATCTTGTTTTCGGTAGTGAAACATACTGGGAATTACATACAGGACGGAAGATTTCTCTGGGAAAAGGTCTTCCGTGGGATGTTGAAATTCCATTTGGCTGGACGGTCTCTTAGCCCGCTTCTCGTTCGACTACCAGCATTTCACAATTCTGCTATCTTTCAACTGCCGATGATCAACTGGAATCCGCTCTATGCAAGTTCTAGGACATGGAAACAATTCCATCGAACTGGACGATCCACCAAAAAAAAAAAAAAACGGTGTGAAAAGCTTTACGCAGCGACGACGGCACGCGACGCAACTGGACGACACGTCGTGCACCTGACGCGGACTGAAGACCCTGAAAAGATTTTGGGAGATTCCAGATCAATAGCCGATAGTCGCTCTTTGAGCCTAGAACGCCGATTTAAAAGAGATCCTGCAATCAAGGACTCATACAATAGATTCATGGAAGAGTATTTGCAGCTTGGCCACATGAGCCTGTGAATGATAGTATCCCACATTGTTACATTCCCCATCAAGTCGTTTTCAAGGTATCCAACACGACGACGAAGGCCCGGGTAGTCTCTGACGCGTCATGCAAGACCTTATCCGGTTATTCTTTGAACGACACGCTTCTCGTTTGACCGGTTGTCCAGCAAGACCACAACTCCATCTATCTGAGGATCCGGACGCAAATCGTCGCTGTTGTAGCAGACGTCAAAAAGATGTACTGGCAAGTGTTATACCATCCGATGATCTTCCATTCTCCGTATTCGTCATCGCAGTAGACTATCGGATCCCATCTCTACGTACGAGCTACAGACCGTCACATACGGTAAGGCGAGGGCACCGTATTTCGCCACGAAAACTCTCCAGCAGATCACCGATGATCAAGCAGAAATGTATCCTGTTGCCGTCGACACAGTTGTAGAAGATTTCTATGTCGACGATCTTCTGTCTGGCGCACTGGACGTCACCTCTGCTGTAGCTCTCCGGCAGCAAGTCACCGAGTATAGGGCTCCGGCGGATTTATCCTCAAAAAGATCACGTCTAACGTCCATGAAGTGTTGTAGAATGTACCACCGGAAGATCAGGCCATCCAACCCCTCCACGATTTACAAGATGAGCAACCAAACTCTACGTTCGGCCTTCTATTAAATCCGAAGGCAGACAATCTCGGATTTAAGGTAAAAATACCTCTCACTGCTAACATTCTTACCAAGCGGAAAGTGATGTCGTGCATTGCTCAGATTTTCGATCCTCTGGGCTTGCTAGGTCCAGTCATCGCAAAGGCAAAATTGTTCAAGCAGCGCCTGTGGGCGTAGAAGAAGGACGGTGTTTCCTGCGAGTGGGATTCTCCATTGCCAGAGAAACTACAACACGAGTGGAAACAGTTCCACACTACGTTTGATACTCTCTCCCAGCGGCCTATTTTTGGTCGGACTCTAGTACTGTGCTACATTGACTGCGCTCATCACCAACCCGCTGGAAGACATTCGTCACTAATCGGGTGTCTATGATCCAAAACACTACGTGCATTGACCACAGGAGGCATATCGCTGGCTTCGATAATCCAGCTGATGACACTTTCCACGGCCTCAACCCAACAGACATTCTAGGTCCATCTTGATTTTCTCTGGCTCCGGACTACTGGCCGAAGACCATCATCGACAGAGAAAATTCTCCTGCCGTGTCCGAAGAAGGACGCAAAAACCCAATTGTGGCATTGACCGCCGTTCAAACATGTTTTTTGTTTGTGATACTCCCGCTACAACAAGTTTCGTGGTCGTTATCTGCATCGTCTGAAGGAGCGCGCACAGTAACGCCAGTCCAAGTCGAACATCGCTACATTGATCATTAGCATCCGATCAGAATTACTACCAGTTTCACCACTTACAACCGCCGAGCTCCAACACGATGAACACCTACTTTGCCGTTTTGCACAGCATGAAGCATTCGCTGAGGACATATCAGACCTCTCAAATGGTGAACGTGTCGCTAAGTCGTCAGCCCTCAAGTGGCTGAAACCGTACGTCGATGAAGACGGCACTCTTCGTGTTGACGGTCGTCTGCGTAACGCCGCACTATCCGTCGACAATAAGCACCCAATCGTTCTGTTCACCAAATATCCGCTGTCTGCTATGCTAGCTAGCAGTTGCCACGTAAGCCTACTACATGCATGGCCACACTCCCGCTAGCCACTTTCCGACAGAAATTCTAGATCCTTGGCTGCAGAAATCTTGTAAAGTCTGTCTTCTACCATTGTCACACTTGTTTCTCGTTAGTTCGCCGACGCGTCCGTTTTCCGTGTGTGGGGTCGACTACTGTGGATCATTTTATGTGAAGTCAGCAGTTTTAAATCGTGGTCCATCAAAGGTCTATGTGGCCAAAATCGTCTCTTCTCATCCAAGGCGGTCCACATTGAGCTAGTGAGATACTTGTAAACTCCTGCGTTCATAGCTGCACTCCGTCGTCTCGTCGCCCGCCGTGGAAGGATCGTCGAACGTTATTCCAATAACACAATTCCTTCAAAGGTGCTTCACATGCGCTCAATAGAGTCTACCGCGTGGTAAAGATTGAAGCCACCGATCGTCAGCAATTCTTCGAGTAGTGTTCCGGAAACGAAATAGTGTGAAAATTAATTCCACCTAGGGTACTACACTTTGTAGGCTTCTGAGAGGCCGCCGTTAAGTCGGCGAAAACACGTCTTTTGAAAGTCGTAGGTAAAGTCAATATGTATAGCCTACGAGGATTTGTTGACCTTGTTAGCGCAAGTCGAGAAGGGCCTCAATTCTCGGCCTCTGACGCCGATACCTGAGGACCCCACAAATTTGGAGAATCAATGACAAAAGGTCGAAAGACAAAAGATCGAAAGAACAGAAGGTCAAAAGACAAAAGGTCGAAAATCTTTTTTCAAAGAAGGAAAAATTTCCCACCAAGCAAATCACTTTCGACCTTTTGTCTTTTCGACCTTTTGTCTTTCGACCTTTTGGCATTTCGATGTTTTGTCTTTCGACCTCTTGTTCATATACTGAATTTAGACGTTCTAACGCCAGGACTCTTCCTTGTCGGAAGTAATCTTCAAGCGGTTCCTGAATTGGAAGAAGACCGCCGAAAACCGACTGAATCTCTGGGATTTAAATTGTCACTCGTTCTATATATTGGGTGTAGTACTCCCACCTTCCACCCCCTCAGTAGCTGTTCTGTATCCCAGATCTTGGCTATCAATCGGAGCAGACAAGTAGCTTACTTGTCCGGGCCCTTTTCAATAAGTTCCGCTTCAATACCATTCTTACCGATAAAGCCATTCCTTCTGTTGCAATTCAAGTGTTCATCGCTAAGACAAGACCGGACAGGTCAAAGTACAAAAATGAAACCAATTGCCTGTCAAAAAAGACCACTTCTCATTGGTCGTTTTGGCAAAGGCCTACTTTCACATCGTTGAGTTTGATTGCAACAGGGCACTTTGTTGCTAGCCCGGCCGTGTTGCTAGTCCATTTGTTAGAGTTTTCATCAAAAATTTGGAAATTTTAAATGAAATCTTTTTATTTCAAATCTTTTCATATTCGATGTTAGGTTCAAAGCATGTGCTCCTTCAATGTTAAAATACATAAAAATGCCTAATTGAGACCAATATAATGGAAATTGTGTCAATTCTCTCTAAAATATCGTCGGTCTTGAATTAAAACCTGATTTGTTTTTAAATATAGCATCCTTAATGCACTAAATGAATGAATCGCACAAGAAACAATCAAATTATGAGCCTTTATATTTGAATTTGTTCACAAAATTTGCTTCAAAAGGATACTGGTAACACTGGCTTTTGTATCGTCAAGGTTAACGACTGAAACACAACGGGGCAGTCTTAGTTGAGCTGTCACGTCCTGTTCTAGGTTCATCGTAGTGCTGCTTCCACCTTTGAATAGCCTCACATTCATCCGTCAAGATACCTCCAACTTTATCCCGGCACATTTCAACTCGCGGTACAAAGCCTACGGAATTTTTCTTTACAAGAATTCTTCCGGGGATTTCCTCCATAGTTCCTCCGAATATGCCTTCAGATTTGCTCCGGACATTCATCCATAAATCTCTTTAAAGTTCTTCCAGGATAAGCTTCGGAATTTCTTCAGGAATTCCTTCATAGTTCCACTATAAACTCCTCCGGAGTTTTTTCAGGGAGACATTCAGAATTTTTGCTGAGAATTCCTACGAAGCTCCAGCGAGAATTTCTTCGGATTTTCTCCATGGATTCTTCAGGATTTTTTTTATTTTTTTCTAGAATCATCTAGAATTGTCAGCTTTGACAATTTTCAAAATTTATAACAGCGTCAGCGTTTTAAGTGCACGCATGCATTTGACGCAACGCATCATTGTGGGTTGCTTGATTGAAAATCATTGCTTCAAACCGAGGATCCGTCATTGATTTGAGCATTTTCAAAAGCAGTTTTTTCGTTTTTTCAGGTAGCATGTTTTCTTGCCTTCTTTGATTTGTTTCTTTTATTCTTGGGTTGTGCACAACGGTCAGATGAACTTATTTTGGTCAAAATCGTATTCATTTCTTGTTGTTCATTTAAGAAAGGATATGAATCTATAGTAGTTTGCCAACACACAACTTTTTTTTAAGTATTCAACCTTTTAAAATGTGAAATCATCGAAAAACACCTAGACATCGTAATATTGTTTACTTAAATTTTTAGTTTTTCACGTTCTGCCCTTCGAATGTGCGGTTTTCCAGTGACAGTTGATGACAGGTTCCCTTGACCTTTGGGAGCCCGCAGTCTAAGCTAGCTGTCTCCTCTCTCTCAGTACTAAACTAACTCGGTCGAAGAATTTTGACATTAGAGCGGGTCCAGATCACGTGGAGACCATAGTGTCAAGTGTCATAATTCTCAGGCCGAGTAAACTTAGTACATCTGTGGATTAGAGCATGATGCGTTGCCTCAAATGCACGCATGTACTGAAATCGCTGACGTTCCCTTCCAAACTTTGAAAATTGTCAAAGCTCTGATGAATGCTGAATTTTCTTCTGAGTGTAGTTGTGTGAACTGTTATTGAGGAACTATTGGGGAAATCCCCGGAGTAATTATTGTAAAAATTCTCGAAGGAAGTTCTGGGGAAAAATCCCTTGTGAAAACCTTAAGAGGAGTTCCTGGAGCAAATCTCTAGAAGAATTTCTGAAGGAAATTTTCGAAGGAGGAATACCTAGACAAAATCCCCGGAGTTGTTTCTGGAGGAAATCCCCGAAGCAATTCCTGGAGGAAAGCCCGGAAAAATTTCTGGACGAAATACTCGCAGGAATTGTAATTCAGAATCCCCTGAGGTAATCCTGGAGGAAATCTGCAGAGGAATTCCTGGAGAAAATATCTGGAGAAATTCCTGGTGCAAAACCCCAGAGAAATTGTTTGAAGAAATCTCCGGATAAATTATCTAAGAAAATCTTGGAGGAATTCCTGGGGAAAATCCTCGGAAGAATTCCTGGATTGAAATCACTGGAGCAAATTCCCGGAAAAATCGCTAGAGGAAATCTTCGGAGGAATGCCTGGAGGAATTCTTAGTGGAAACCTCTAGAAAACGAATTTCAGGAGTAAACTCCCGAAGGAATTCCTCGAAAAAATCCCCGGAGAACTTCCTGTAAGAATATCCTGTAAGAATATTTTGGAACAAATCGCCGGAGGAATTCCTGGAGGAAATCCCCGGAGATATTGCTGCTGGAAATGAAATTCACGTAGAAATTTGTGATGGAAATCCCCGGAAGAATTACTGAAAGAAACCCCCGGAGGAACTCCTGAAGAAAATTCAAAAAGGAATTCCTAATGGAAATCCATTACGGAATTTCTGGTGGAAATCCTGTAACATACATCGGAGTAACTTCGGTAGAATTCCTGGAAGAGCAGGAGAACTTCATTGAGGAATCTTCAGATGTATTTCCGTAGAAATTGGTGGTGGAATCCTTGGACGAATTCCCGCAGAAATTCCTAAAGGTTTCCCCGGAAAAATAACCTGATGATCGCCTTCCTTCTTAAATCACTTTTGCACCTTCACTTAGGAAGTGGACTACCAAGCTTTCGATAGGAATGAGAATTGTTTAAGAAAACAGCAGCGATAGAATATTCTTCCTGTTTGCTGTTTTCACTTGCCTCCAATTAGTAGGAACCAGAGACGGTGGTTGTTCCAGGGAGAAAAATCCGAACTGGTAAACAAACTTGTCAATACTCCCTTCTTAGGATTCTCCAAAATCTTTTTTAGAAATTCCTCCGCGAATAACTATAAAATTCCTTCAAAATATTTATCTAGGCATTATTCCACGGTTCCTCCAGAAATATTTTCAGCTACACTTTCAGAGTGTCTTCCTGAAATTCGTACTGATATTTTTTCAAGTATTTGTACATAGTTTTTTACAAAAAAATCTTTGAGTTCCCTTGATCTTTTACGAAATTCTTCCAGAATTTGCCCAAGGAATTCCCCGGGAATTCTGTTTTCATTCTGATTTTAATTCAGAGATTTTAACTGTAGCTTCTCTAGTTATTTTCTCCAGTATTTTGCAGAGTGTATATGTGGGATATCTCCCATTTCTGCAACAATTTCACTCAGGTTTCCTCCAGATGTTTACCTTTAAATCGTAGAGATTCTTCCAAAAGTTCGTTCAGGGATACTTATAGATTTAACTTCCATTTATATTTCAGAAACTCCGAAGGTATGCATAGGCTAATTGCGACGGAATTCCTTAAGAAATTGCGGAGGAGTTCCTTGAGGAATTCCCAGATCAACTATAAAGGATTTTCCGGAGGAACTCTGGAGTATTTCCTGAAGCAAGTCTGAAATAATTAACAGAGAAACTCCTCGAGGAACCACGGAAGAATTCCTGGAGAAGCAGCGAAGGAATGCCTGGAGGAACTCCCGTGGAATCGCTGGAGGACCAGGAAGAAAATCTGAACGAATTACCGGTAGAGCTCCGAAGGACTTTCCGGAGGAACTCTGAAAGAATTACTAGATGACATCTGAGACAAATTTTCGAGGAACTCAGGAGCGATTCTTAGAAGAACTCCGGAGGCGATCCTGTAGAAACTTTGATGTGATTTCTTAAGGAACTTCGGAGAAATTCCTGGAGAAACTATGGAAGAAATCGGAAGGAATTGCTAGAAGAACTCCGGAAGAATTTATGGAAACATTCGGGAGCAATTCTGGAGGGCTCCCGAGGAACTGCTGGATGAAATCCAGAGGAATTTCTGGAGGAACTCCGGAAAAGTTTCTGGAAGGAAGAAATTCCTGGAGGAACTCTAGAGGGATTCCAGGAGGGCTCTGAAGGAGTTTCGGGGAAATTCTTTGAGAAACTATTGAGAATCTATCAAAAGAACTCTGGGAGATTTCTTGGAGGAACTCTGTAGGATTTCCTGGAGGAACTAAAATTCTTGGACGAACTATGGTGGAAATCCCAAGGAATTCCCGGTGGAGCTCCAATTCCTGGAGGAACTTGCTAAGAAGATTTTTTTTAAATTCCTGAAGGAACTTTGAAAGCGTTCCTGGAGAAACTGCGGATGCGTTTCTGAAGGAACTCCGGGGTAATTGCTTGAGGAGCTCCGGAGTAATTGCTTTAAGAACTCCGGAGAAATTCAAGAAAAATACATGGATGACATTCGAAGGAATTCCCTATGGAGTTCCGGGAACTCTCCAGGAATTACTGGATGAAATCTTGAAGAAACGCTAGAGAAACTCCAGAGGAATTTTTGGAAGAACTCTGGAAAAATTCCCGGTGGAAATCAAAAGGGAGTTCCGAAGAATGGCTGGATGAAATCCAGAAGAATTACTGAAAGTTATTAAAAAAAAAACCCTGGAGGAGTTTCGCAGGAATTACACTAGGAAGAATTCCCGGAGGAAGTCTAGAGGAATGCTCCGAGAAACTCTTGAGAAATTTCTTGAGAAACTCTGGAGGAATTGCCAGTGAAAATCTAGAGAATTTTTCGAAGTAACTCCAGAAGAATTCCTGATGGAATCCCGGAGGATTTCCGAGAAGTTGTCTAAAGATCTTCTAGCGAAATTCCTAGAAATATCCAGGATGAATTATGCAGGAAATCCGAAGGAATTCCCGGTGGAGTTTAAAAAAAAAAGTTCCAGAGTAAATCTAAAGGAATTTAACGAGGAACTCCGAAGAAATTCCATGAAGAACTTTAAAGAAATTCCATTCTTGAAGAACCTCCATTCTTGAAGAACCTCCATTCTTGAAGAATTTCCAAAGAAATTTTTGGAGGGACTCCGAAGAAATTGCTGGAGGAACTGCTGAATATTTTTCAGAGAAACTCCGAATCAATTCCTGAACTCTGGAGAAAACCCTGGTGGATCTCCAAAAGAATTCCTGGAGGAACTTTGAAAGAATTCCTGGAGAATCCATGAAAGAAATTCGAAGCAATTCCCGGTGGAGCTTCGAAGAAATTCCAGTCGTTATCAATGTAGAATTCTCGCAGGAACTCTAAAGGAGTTTCCGGTTGAACTCCGAAGGAATTTGCAGCGCAAATTTTGAAAGAACTCTGAAGGAATTCCTGGTGAAACTCCGAAGCATATCCTGGAGAAAATCTAAAGAAATTTATGGAGAAATTCATCATTATGTTATAGTTATGTTGTATTTTACAAAAAAAAACATTGTGTCAAGAACACAAGGGATGAAACAATATCATAACAAGCGGGCCACACCTTTTATAGATTTGAAATCAGTCCACGAGTCTGGTGTAACAAAGCAAAGTCGTGCTGAAAGTGTCTGGGTTCGATTCCCGGTTGGTCCAGGACCAGTTCATAATGGAGTATTTTATTGACTTTCGTGGGCATGAAAAATCATCGTACATACCTGCCACACAATATACAAGTTCCAAATGACTACTTTGGCAAAGAATACTGTCGATACAAGTCTTGCTTAGAGCGACGACACAAATCTCCCGAATGGAAAATATTGTTACTCTGGTAGCGGCATTCTCCGATCCTATCCTAAATGTCTATGAAGATAACAAAACAACTGAAAATCTATTATTTTTCTTCTTGCCATTACGTTCCAACAGGGACAGAGCCTGCTTCTCAGCAGTTATTAATTGAGAGCTATCTTTTGCTTAAGTTGCCATTTCTGTATTCATATATGATGTGACAGGCACGATGATACTCCATTCCCAGTGAAATCAAGTAAATTTATAAAACGAAAAGATCCTGCACCGACTAGGAATGGAATCCAGGCACCTTCAGCATGGCTTTACTTTTGAGCCGCAGATGTTACCTATAGGCTAAGTATTAAATACAATGAAATCAAACAGTTGGTTCCAACCACCTTTTTCTCAAATGAGTATCGAATTACATCAGCATCAGCCACCGTTATTCCGTTACGGTTTTTTCTATCAATGTCGACCTTTGCAGCTCAGCACCCTTGATATCCCCATTGTCAAGCACGTTCCGTATACGAGCCGTAAACCCAAATATTTAGGTGTGTGTTCGCATTTGCGTCAGACGCATTTTTGGCAACTTTCTGACAAATTGTTCTTTCGCCGCAACAAACACGTCCGAATTCAACGCACATCTACGGTGAAGATGGTTATGGACGTACCTTCACAGGTTACGTAACGCCACCTCCGTCAGATTCGACCTTGGCTTCGTCGTCCAACGCAGTGTAGGGTAAATGACGAGGAGCAGTTTGCGCTACTTTGTGCGAAAGAATTTCGAAACATCACCTTTGCGTGCCGACCAGGAAATTCTTCGACCACTTAGGATATGTTACGGTGAGCTCTTGTGCGAGCATTGCGAGCAGGGCAAGTGGAGGATTATAAATTTTTGACCACCGAACAAAACACGTGCTGACTCACACCGGGAGCGCACAGTTTGGCGCCGACAGTCGTCCATGTGCTGGACATCATGGGCGTAACCAGGACTCCTAGTAAGATCAAATATAGGGTCCTAAAAATTTGTGAGAACGGCGTATGGCGGGGAAGAATGAATCACGAGACTGCGCAACTCTACGATGATCACAGTATCCAGAATGTTGCCAAAGCTGGAAGTGTACGATAAGCGGGATACATTGTGAGAATGCCGGACAACAATACCGTAAAAATGGTGGCCGATACAAGACGAAGAGAGGCGTACGTGGTTTTATCAATAGGGTCCTAAAGCCCTGTCCCAATTTTAGTGCCAAACGCTTAAGTTTAGGCCAATAACACATGTTTACTCAATTTTCTAATGTTTTCCGTTGGTTTGAGCCCAAAAAACATTTTTTTAGATTTTGTCACACCCCTTGGCTTAAACTCAAATTTTGGGTGTATTTGGTTTTCCGTGTCCTTTCCGAAATGTCAGATAGGAACAAACCCAGTGTTAAAACTAAAACCCCTGTGGTGTTTTTGTCGACTAAGCGAACGTCAAACATGATCTTAAGTGTCAAGGTTCATTTATGGACCCAATTTTTAAATTAAAGTTTAAACATGATATAGCCGTGATTTGAGCGGGGAAAATTGCTAAAGTAGTTGCAGTAACATGCTCTTTCGTGTTATTGAATTAAAACAAGATTTCAATAAAAATTTTAGGACCCAATTGGACAGGTTCTTTTAAATGTAGTATGGGCCCAGATAGCCGTAGCGGTAAACGCGCAGCTATTCAGCATGACCAAGCTGAGGGTCGTGGGTTCGAATCCCACCGGTCGAGGATCTTTTCGGGTAGGAAATTTGCTCGACTTCCCAGGGCATAGAGTATCTTCGTACCTGCCACACGATATACACATGCAAAAATGGTCATTGGCATAGTAAGCTCTCAGTGAATAACTGTGGAAGTTTCTCATAAGAACACTAAGCTGAGAAGCAGGCTCTGTCGCAGTGGGGACGTAAGGCCAGAAAGAAGAAGATGATCGAAAAAATAGAGGCGAACAGCCATGGATTGAGTTTGTTGGTGTTAACATTGTAACGCAGGTCACATCTTGAGGGACATGGCACCATTAAAAGTAAATTACGTAATGAATGATGAAAACAAACTTTGGAAAATTCAAACAATTTATTAACTTTTATACCCAACTCATTGATTTTACCTATTTCGTTTTTCTCTTATCTGGCTACGCCCATGCTGGACATTATTGAACTACGACGACTCGACCTAAGGACAGTGACTCTCTGAGTCTGGTCTCTTGGGGTCTTTGGTATGCAGATTTGACCGAGATTGTGTAGAGTCATATCGCCATTTAGCGCTGCGGCCGGCCGGTCAGTTGGCGAATTCCTGCGACCTGAATGATAATCACCCTCACTTGTGTTGGGCGATGGCCGTCGAGTAACGGTAATTGAGTACCAACCACAAAAATGGCCATACCTTGGTGTAGCTCACAAAACGAAAAAAAAAATCATAATAAATTGTGTTTGTGTACCACCAGACCAGCAGCAGGAGGAAAAAAGTGGCCTTCTTGAAGTCGGACACGCGCCTGTTTGCACGTTGTCGCCATCGTCTGACTGACTGACTGACCGACCAACAGTGCTGAGGCCCTCGAAACGACGAAACTATATTGCAATGATTTATCGGGAAATATTACACTCAATTTGCAAATTGTATGTGTACTCCTACTACAAGTCAAAAGCTGCCAGAGAAAAGGACCGTAACGAATCGCAAGGGCTGGGAGCGAATGAGTGTTTTATGCTTAAAAAAGAGATCGAACTGGACTCATGAAAAGACCATACAGAAACCAGAGGCAGACCAGACATTTCTCTATGGTATTGCTACAAGTATTACATGTGACGTCACGATTAGTATTACACTGTTCTTTCAATATCAGTTTTCAATTTCCGGATTTCTCCCAGACGCATAAACAATCAATGACATCATGACTATTCAACAAAAAATGTCTAGTATCAAACCTCGGAAGTTTTGATTTTTGACCGATTTTCACAACACTTGTTCAAACTTTAAATTTTTAAGTATTTTGCCACCATTTAAAATCATTAAACTGTGCGATCACATGAATCATATACATTGTTAAATATTGGAAATTATTAGCAATACCATTTTAGTTGCATGACAATTGGATTAAATAAAGCTATTTTAGTCCAACCATTTGAGGGTTTTGTAAGATTTGTAGCTGTTTGCTCTTGGATGATAAATATTGAGTAGTGTAGAATTATTTGAAACATTTGCAATTCAATCGTTTTTTTTCATCATACGAAATGTTCACATTCGCAATACTTGATCTAAGTTATTTATGAATTAATTTTGAAGACTATTTTAAAACTTACAATTTAAAATTTTCATTTTTTGGCAAACAGAAGTTATGTAATTCTAACCTCTAAAAGCAAGGGGGGCAAACAATACTACTGCGCGTTGGAAAATATAGATTGTTTGTTGCTCAGCATTACAGCAGCGAGTAACTCATTCTTTAAAACCTATTTTAAAACAAATAAAATCTGGAAATTTCCCGAATCTTTTTTTTTTTTGTATAAAATTTGTTTTGCTACAGTCAACAACTTTTCAACAACTGTTGAAGCTGCATGGCTATCATCAAATTGATTTATTGAAACGTCTTTTTTCAAATAAAACTTGTTTTATTTTTATTTGTTTTAATTGGAGCAGGGAAAAGCCTCTCGGAGTGAAAATCCTTTTGAACCTCTTCTACGAAAGGCATAAGCCAGAGGTGGCATGGTGATTACTCCAAGTTACTCTCTAAATAAATAGCTCCTCAGAGTAAAAAAATATCAGAAAAAATCTGATAAATTGATGAAAACTGCGTAGCAGGATGGTAGGATCCAATTATTTGTTTTAATTGGAGCAGGGAAAAGCCTCTCGGAGTGAAAATCCTTTTGAACCTCTTCTACGAAAGGCATAAACCAGAGGTGGCATGGTGATTACTCCAAGTTACTCTCTAAATAAATAGCTCCTCAGAGTAAAAGAAATATCAGAAAAAATCTGATAAATTGATGAAAACTGCGTAGCAGGATGGTAGGATCCAATTATTTGTTTTAATTGGAGCAGGGAAAAGCCTCTCGGAGTGAAAATCCTTTTGAACCTCTTCTACGAAAGGCATAAACCAGAGGTGGCATGGTGATTACTCCAAGTTACTCTCTAAATAAATAGCTCCTCAGAGTAAAAAAAATATCAGAAAAAATCTGATAAATTGATGAAAACTGCGTAGCAGGATGGTAGGATCTCATCCCGCAGAATGATTGTTTCCCCTTCGCGATTCATTTCATTTTTTCCGTTCACAAGTATGTTCCTATCAGTTGTCTAAACTCCGCCTACCTTCTTGAAGAGTAATATCCTCAGTACAATAATGTGTAACGCATTGCGCCCCATACCGTCTTATATTTTTGGGTTATTAGGCCGATTTCCGCCCTGGGGAGTGTGCTAAAACTATTGTATGGAAAATGTGCCTCTGTCCACTATGAAAAAAAAAATGATTTGTACAACTTCCACGAAACACTTATAGGAATAATGTAATGCAAATGGCGCCCATTTGATGTTTCCGTCAACCTCCAAAAAAAGTAAAATCATGCAATGATTTGCGCCTGATCGATCAAGGTTTATGAAAAATTTTCCGCCCACATCCGCCCAAATTTGATAACTGCGCCCCTGTGATTAAGTTATTATTTTTAATTCATTGACTGCTCAAAACATCATTGTAATATAGAAAAATTGCGCTCATATAATTCTGGAATCTTTGAAATTTTTCTTCCACTTCCTTAATGAGTCATATCATGTAATAAAAATTGCGCTTCCATGGGTCAAAACTATAACAAGCTTTCATGACACTTTCCATTATTGAGCTCTATAATATAATGAAAATAACGTACTAGTGTTTGAGGAGGTATGATCATTTGTTCGCCTACCTTGTATTATGGAGTAATATTATATCATAAAATTTGCGCCCCTTTGATTCAGGGCTATTAAGGGCTAATGATTAATTTTATCATCCACTACTCTAATGTGTTCTACTTCTTGATGAAAAGTGCGCTCCTATGATAAAATAAAAATAAATAAACCCGCCCCTTCAATTGAAATTAATCACTTTATGACAATTGCGCCCCTTTAGTTCAGTAGCTATAAAAAAATCTTCATCTGCTCATAAATGTTCTATTACCTAATAAAAGTTGCGCCCCTATGATTCCAACCATTACTCAACAGGTCACTGTAATCTTATGAGAATTGCGCCCCTTTTATCCAAGAGTAATGAAAATTTTTACCGCCCACCTCATCATTGTAAAATAGCAATCTAGAAAATTGAACTCCTATTATACAGAAATTATGGATTTTTTTTTTCATTTACCATTCAAAAATACCTTCAACCTCCTTTTATAGAATACTTCCATGACATAAATGCGCCCCTAGAATCCATGGCATGAGACAATTTTTTCGTCCCTTTCCACTCAGTAAGCAAAGGCAATAACAGAAATTACTACAAAAGCATATAACAGAAATTACTACTCAAATTTCTTCGCCCACCATCCGAATGAACAATATAAAGCCATGAAAATTGCGTCCCATAGGGAACCATACTTCAGGAATCGTTTCAATTTTATCATTCACTTTTCGTTAGGGTTTTATCATGTAATGAATTGCGCCTGCTTTGTTTAGTTATTGTGTATTTTTTTCTGCTCACCTATTCTTATTGAATAGTATCGTATAATAAAAATTGTTCCCTTATGATTATATAATTAGGGTTCTATAATACAACTTAAAAAGCGATGATCCAGGATTTATGACAATTTTTCCGCTCAGTTCTTAATTGTATAATTTCATGCAAGGAAAATTGCGCGCCTAGGGGTCAGGATTTCTGGCGTCACTTTCCAAAAGAGTACTCTAAATTGTAATGAAAATTACGCTTCGTCCACTACACTACATAAAACTGTCATGAAATGAGAAATGACAATTCAAATGACTCCTGGGATAATTTGGGAATTATGAGATTTATTCCGCCCACCTTCCTTTATTACCTTGTATCATATAATGAAAATCGTTTTTATATGATTCTGTATTTATGTCCTTTTATTATATTCCGCTTACAAAGTGGCGCCCCTATGATTCACGTGTTTAAGTTTTTTCGTCCACCTCCTCATTAAAAAATTTCATATTACTAAAATTTTGCCCAAATAATCTAGCAACTATGGCGATATTTTCGCCCTCTTCCTTATTAAGTAGTATCATGAAATAAAAATTGCGAAATTAAGACAATTTTCCAGGTCACCTCCCCTTATTGATAATTACAAAGTATGACCATTTTCGCACCAACCTTAAGGAGTAATATAATATGTTAAAATTTGTGCCATTTTGATTCAGGGATAGTGAAATTTTTTTTTCATCCAGTGCACCCATGTGATCCAATTATAATGAACGTATTTTTTCGTCACCACCTCCATTGAATTATATTATGCAATAAAAATTGCGCCTCTGTGGTTTAGTTATCATGACAATTTTTTATTTAAATATAAAAAAAGTTCTATCATCTAATAGAGTGGATGAGTAATATCATCCAATTAAATTAACGCCCTTTTGATTCATGAATTTAAGCTTTTTTCCGCTCGCAACCCTAATTACACACTCAATCACGATTTGCTTGTTCGGTAATTTTTTATACTGGGTACGAATTGTAAACCATAAAAACTACCGAACTTTCAGCTTTTTGATTGAATACTTCTGAGGTTCAGTAATAATTTTTACTTTTTACTGAACTTCGGTAGCTGTCAGACCCATTTTTGCAACATTACCGAACAGGCCGAAAAGTCAGTAAAAACAATTACCGAATATTCAGTAATTGATGTTTTTTTACTGACTTGTCGTCAAAATCAAATCAAAACAAACTGATGCGCGTGCGGGAATGTGTCAAATGAGAATCTTCTGCTGTAAAATCATCCGGCCGGCGCCAGGAGACACGTCCACGGCAACCAAACTTTTCCTGCACCTATTTTGCGCTTTCTCGTGGTAAGTAGTCGACATTTAGTGACAAACTCAACTATTTTAAGCAACCAAAAAGGCTCAGCATGATTTTAACTGCTCTTACGTTGGTAAATTCGGTTGGTTTTCCATACAAGAGGTAAATTCATCTGCATCATTGAGTTTGCCTCTTGCATGCAAACCAACCTAATAATAATGATTTTGTCAAACATTTTTCGATTACTGCCACCGAGATACGAGCGTACCGTAGATGTTTATTCACATGAAAAATGCTTAATAAGGAACGTGTCCATGTCCCTTGGGTTTTTATTTGTATTGTTTTTGGAGAAAAAACAGAATCCGGAGAAGCAAAGCATGAAGCATGGGATACTGGAAAGCCAGTAAAAACGCTCTACAATTTTACTGACTAAGTCAGTAATTTCCATCAATCAAAACATGTTTTGGTTTACTGGGTTTTTTCGGTAATAGTAAAAATTACCGAAAAAACCGTAGTTCCAAAACCCAGTAAAATTTTACTGGGGTCGGTAATCTGGATTGGCTGTGTATATGACTGGATTTCAATTATATAATTGAAACGGGTTACATGCATTGCCTGATTCGCTACTCACCACGTGTCTATGTACGAAAAATCGCTAAAAGGTGACGCAAAAAATATTTGTATGGCGAAATGTATTTAACGAATTATTTCTCAAAATTGGGAAGTATTTTGGAAAAAATATTTCGTACTGGTTGTGTGCAATGCTGATGGGTATCACGCCTACCAAATATGTTTTTCGATTAATGCTTTCATTTATGAGAAATTTGAAGTTAGATGCCTTTCCCCATACAAAATGAAACGAGAAAACTTCTGGTGATCAACTATGGACAAGAGCAAAGCAGGTAATCCATTGTGCTCACATCCTCATTGAATAATATTATGCAATAAAAATTGCGCCCCATAGGGTACCATTGTTCAGAAATTGTTTATTTTTTTCATTTCCTTCTCATTGAGGTTTTATCATGTTGCGAAAATTGTACCCCTATTATTTTGGAATTGTAAAATTTTTTCTTCCCGTCTACCTTTATTCAATAGTATCTTCTTCTTCATGTCAATAACGTCCTCACTGGGACAGAGCCTGCTACTCAGCTTAGTGTTCTTATGAGCACTTTCACAGTTATTAACTGAGAGCTTTCTTTGCCAAGTTGCCATTTTCGCATTCGTATATCGTGTGGCAGGTACGATGATACTCTATGCCCAGGGAAGTCAAGGAAATTTCCATTACGTAAAGATCCTTGACCGACCGGGACTCGAACCCAGACACCTTCAGCATGGTTTTGCTTTGTAGCCGCGGACTCTAACCACTCCGCTTAGGAAGGCCTCATTCAATAGTATCATTTAATAGAAATTGAGGCCGTATGATTCAAGAATAATTTTTTAAAAGTTCAATGAAAATAGCGCCCTCAAGATCCAATCATGAGTTTTTGCCACTGACCTACAAATAATATAAAAATCATGCAAGAAAATTGCGCCCCTAGAGAAGCTCTGACGGTTTATCTCACTCACTCACTCACTTTTCAAAGGTACTTATGAAAATTGTGCTCAGTTCACTTCACAACAGAATACGGTAATCGAAGGGGAACTACGCCCCTATGATTAAAGAATTATGACATTTTTTTTCGTCCACTTTCCCTTATCAACTAGTATCATGCAATTGAAATTGCACCCTTTTGATTCTGTATATATGACCTATTAATTTATTATTGCAATTATATCAGGTATTGAAAATTGCATATTGTTCAGAAATTATGACATTTTTTCTGCCCACCTTAAGTAGTAAGATTAAATCGTACAGCTTGCGCTAGATTCAGGGATAATAACAAATTTTATCATTCACTTCTTCAAAAGGTTCTACAGTCAGTGACATAAGTTAGTAACCAAATGCTGTTTTTCCATACAAAATGCCCAAGTTTAGTGTGCAGTATCTTAGCTTCTGGTAGTCTGAATTGGCTGAAATTTGGATGACGAATTACAAATAACTTGAAGTTTTGCCTGTAAGGGAATTATTACATTGCAGTCATTTTTCATAGAGTTTCAGAGGGTTGTTCAAAGACAAAAGTAAGTAACCAAGAGACTTTTTAATTTAATTCGAAAACAGTAATTCGTGGAAAGTTAATGTGTTCTGCAAATTTGTGTGATTTCTGAAATTGAACAACTTTGTGGAACAGACCAACAACCCACAACTTACCGTTTTCGAATTAAATCACAAAGTCTCTCGGTTACTTACTTTTGTCTTTGAACAACCCTCTGAAACTCTATGAAAAATGATTGCAATGTAATAATTAACTCACAGGCAAAACTTCAAGTTATTTGTAGTTCGTCATCCAAATTTCAGCCAATTTGGACTACCAGAAGCTGAGATACAGCACCCCAAACTTGAGCATTTTGTATGGAAAAACAGCATTTGGTTACTTACTTATGTCACTGACTGTATTTCCAAATAGAAGCTACCCTCATGTGATCCAAGAATAATGTTTTTTCCTCCATTACCTCCATTGAATTACATCATGTTATGAAAATTACGCCCTTTTGGTTTAGTAATTATGACAATTTATTCACAGAATATTTAAAAAAGTATTCTATTAGCTAATTAAAATTGCGTCCTTATTTATACCATCCACTAGTCAATGGGTTACTGTAATTTTAAGAAAATTGTGCCCCTGTTATCCAGGAAATGTGACACTTTTTCGCCAACCTCCTTATTGTTATATATGTATAGTTTAATGGAAATAGCGCCTCTATGCTTCAAAAATAATGGTTATTTATTTAATTAACAACTCAAAAATGTTCTTCTATCTTATGAATTTCTCCCCAAAATTCTCCTGCCTCCTCTTATGAAGTGCTACCATGTGAACAAAAATGCGCACCCAGCATTCGTGAATTGTGACAATTTTTCAGCCCATCTCCACTCATTGAGTAATATCATGCAATTAAATAAACGCCCCTTTGATTCACGAATTTAGCTTTATTTCCGCCCGCAACCCTAATTGTATGGTTGAATTTCAATCATATAATGGAAATTATGGCCTTATGATACTGAAATCCTGACTCATTTTTAATTCACTACCTAAAATTCTTCGCTCACCTCCTCATTGAATAATATCATGCAATGAAAATAACGCCCATAGTTCAGAAATTGTTAGGATTTTAAATGTTTTATCGTGTCATGAAAATTGCGCCCCTATTATTCAGTAATTATGACAATTTTTCCGCCCACCTGCATCTGTTAAATAGTATTGTTTAACGAAAATTGAATTCTTATAATTCGGGTATTAACTTCTCAAAAGGGTTCCATTATTCAATGAAATTGGCGCTTAGGATTCAGAAAGTAATATATAACTTGTATAAAATCATGCAAGAAAATTGCGCCCCTGGAGGTCAAAACTCTCTGACGATTTGTTTCAAAAAAGAACCCCCCCCCCTTTCTTCTCATGAAAATTGCGCTCTGTTTTGTACACAACAACATATTGTCATCAAAGAAGAACTGCACCCCTATGATTCAAGAAATATGAACTATTTTGCACCCACCTTTTCGAATCAACTAGTATCAAACAATTGAAATTGCGCCCTTTTGATTCTGTATTTATAACCTCTTATTTTATCCCATGTACAAAATGCCGCCCCTATGATCCAGGTATTATAACATATTTCATCGTCCAGCTCTTCATAGAATAACTTCGTGTTACGAAAATTGCGAATACGCTCATGTTGTTCAGAAATTATTATAATTTGTCAGGTCACTTGCCCTTATTGAAAAAAAAAAAAATAATTGTCTATTTAAAATGTTTCTAACATCTAATACAAATTGCGCCCTCATGATTCAATTCTACACTCAACAGGTTATTGTATTTCTATGAAAATTGCGCCCCTATTATCCTGGATTTATGAAAATTTCTCTGTCCATTTCCTCATTGTAAAATATTATCAAATGCAAATTTCTCCCCATGCAAATTTTTTTTTGGTTGAACACGCCATGAGGATTGCACAGACTGTTCAACAATAGGCGAGGTTTTTAGTCATTCAACATTAGGTGAATAATTCTAACTACTCAAAAATGTTCTTCTATCATAAAAAATTCGTTCTAAATGGTACAGAATTTATATAAGAAAATGCGCCCCGTTGATTCACGAATTGAAACTTTTTTCGGACTGCTTTCCTTTCAAATTTTATCCATTTAAAGGAAATTGCGCTCTTATGATTCCGAAATGCTGACACATTTGTTATCCGCTACTCAAAAATTTTTACTCACCTTCTCATTGAATAATATCACGTAATGAGAATTGCTCCCCACAGGGCACCAAAGTTCAGAAACTATTTCGAATGAAAATTGATTAAATAGTATCGTATAATGAAAATTGAGCCTTAATGTTTCTGGAATAAACTCCACAAAACTATTCTATTAGTCAATGAAAATAGCGCCCTCAAGCTAAGAATTATGATGATTTTTCGCTTATCTCCTAAATGTAGAAGATCATGTAAGGAGAACTACGCCCTAGAGGTCAGCAGTTCTGACGATTTTTTCACTCACTTCTCAAAAAGGTACTCTCTTCTAGTTAAAAGTGCGCCCATATATTCTAGCAATTATTGCAATAGTATAATGAAAATTGCGTTCCTACTGTTCAGTAATTATGACAATTTTCCAGGCCACCTTTCCGTATTGAAAATGGTCATGTTATGAAAATTACGTTCCTGTGATTGAAGATGTATGACAATTTAAGAAATAATATTATATCGTAAAATTTGCGCCCCTTCGATTTCGAGGTTAAAAAAGAGACTTTACCCTAGCAATCAAAATTTCGTATGGAAGGGTAAGTTTTGGCTTATTCAGCTCACCTTTTAAGAAACTAACCGAATTTTACAGTTTTCATAAAGTTGTTTACTGCCCATAAAAGCATAACTGTCCCATATGGATTTTCACACCAGCACCTTTTTTCATCGCAACATTTATGTTTTCATACATACTTTACTATGCACATTAAATTTTACACACTTTGTTTGAAAATGTTGTGAAAAAATATGAAGTTCGTGCTGTCGCATATTGAAAAATAAAAGCATAACAGTCTCTATATGAACTTCCAACCCAAATAGCAACTGCAAAACGTGAATTGTGTTCAAGTTTATATTTTTCACTGATCAATTGAAGCAATATGAGTTATCTGTGCAGTGGTGCTAGATGAATATGGCTTACAGAAATGTACTGGAAAATTATCAAAATTTGTATGAGAAGACAAACTGCAAACTTTGGACGCTATTTTCTCAATGCCAACTAATTCCATATGGGACAGTTATGCTTTTATGGATAGTTTAGGTTGCTTATAGAGAAGAAGTTAAATATCACTGCAAGTGGGAAAAATAAGTTTAACTCAAACTTGTTCTGAACTCTCTAGTTGTTGACAATCTCATGAGTTACTCTTTCGAGAATCAAGTTCCGTCAAAAGAAATTAGATGTATACCAAAAGTGATCGTTGGAGTTCATTTTTTGTTTTTATTAAAGTGTTTTTTAACTGACGCTAGTTCAACACTTTAGAATTCATTGATTGAGTGCAATCCGAACTATTAGTTGATTAGGTAAACACCTTCCACTAAAAAAAATCTTATTTGAGAATTACATTAAAATTTCACAAAAACAGACCCACTACCATCCCTGGAATCGTAACCGTAACTCCGCGCGTTCGTCCACTTAGGGTTTATCTATCATTTCTCACCCGTACCCCCCCAAGCCATATCTTGGAAACCGGCAATCGGAACGGGTTCGGTGCGCGGGGTGAACTTTTCCACGCCAATCGCTATTAATAGAGCACGTGATATTTACGGCCCCATAGATAATTCCTTCGATAGAAAAAGCACACAATACGGTGGAAAATGAAGGCCTGCCCAAGGGAGATTGAGTGCACTCCGAAAGGGTTAGGGTTCATGCTTCGGTTTGTGTGTGGCAAAAGAAATGTTCGGGGGATAAGTCGCTGTTGAAGGTTTGCGGTTGACAGTTAGATGGATAGTTTTCTTTGCTGGTATCGAACCCAATTTTTTAATGTTTTGTAGTCGAAATTCAAAATTAATAACGGCTTTTTTGTGCAAAACCATAATGAAAGCACAGATATGTTCAAATTGGGACTGAATAGTCCAATTATAATTCAAGTCTCCTTAAAAAATTCCTGGGAGACTGATTTAGCATAGCATAGCATAGACTGACTGTACATGTCAATGGTTGCTACTCCGTGATTGATCGGAACTGGTAAGAATTGCACTACGATCCAAATGAATAAGGGATGGGAGTTTCCGCTTACTCTCGAAGTGCAATTTTAGCAGATCCAATATTATTGATCAATAACGGCGCCGGCCAAGTCCTTACAGTCAGTTGTTAAAAAATTCCTGGGAGACTGATTTGGAAAAAAAGAGCTATTATTAAAAAAATTGGAACATATGAAAGCCCCTAGTGATGAAAGAATTTTTTAACATTCGTAACTTCCAGCATCTTCTAGAGAATAGCATATCATTCTTGGTTGATATATTTAACAAATGTTTTTAGTTGGCATATTTTCCTGACAAATTGAAAAAATTCAAAGGTTTTACCAATTTTGAATCCAGAAAAAAATCCCGCAGAAACATCCAGCTATTGTCCACTCAGCTTGCTTTCATACATCAGCAAACTGTTTGAAAAAGTTATTTTAACAGAATAATGGTTCACACCAACAAATATTCAATTTTTGTCCATAAACACGTTTCCGACATGGACATTCGACCACTCATCAACTTAAACGTGTAACAGATTTGATTCGTTCCAACAAATCTGAAGACCATTTGTTTTTCTTAATTCTTTATTAGTATAATTTTAAAAATTACATTAATCTTGTATCTATAACACTGGCTCCATCCCATTACCCCGAACGCCATTACCCCGAACGCCACTACCCCGAACGCCACTACCCCGAATGGGTCACTACCCCGAAAGCCATTACCCCGAATGGGTCATTACCCCGAACGCCACTACCCCGAATGACCCATTACCCCGAATAGTATGAGATATAGTACAGTATCTTGTTTTGCGTGCAAAAATGCGTCGGTAAAATGTTCATCATATATTATCCCTTCTTTTATATGTCAGCTATTCTTTCGAAATATCTTGATGGCAACTATATCCTTCTCATTCTTTCTGAGATAGTGCCTGTTTATCAGCTCAGTGGGCACCTTCGCAATTCAAGGGTTCATTCACAAATTCCATTTCGCCAAAAATTGCCATTTTTAACACCTACCCACCCCCTCGTACTTTTTTTTGTATGGAAATTCTACATTTTTTGAATGTAACATTTTGAGGACAACCACCCACAAACTTTTTTGCTCCCTTCAGCGTTACGAAAATTGTGAATGGGCTTTAATAGAATAAACCTTTTATTGACTGAAAGGAATTCGAATCCATAACCCTCAATATGGTGTTGCTTAACAGATGCGTAATCACCGGTATTTGGACTTGTTGGTGGTGTTCATATTTCAATTTTGTTTTTGAACAAATATTTTTCTTTCTTATGAATATAGGTTGTGTCATAGCATCACGTTCCTCCAGTGATCATTCACGTCATAGCTGCAAACATTTCACCAGAAATTTGCCCTTCTTTTTCAAATAGGCTGTTCTTTCACGATTTTGTTGGATAAGCTAGTCACTAATATTTCCATATAGAACAGCTTTTTATAAAGGAATATATCGTGAAGGCATTCACTAAAGTGATTCCTGCTATAATTCTAATAGGAAATTTTCCCTTTCTTTTATCTCCTTGTAATAAAACAGACAGGTCTCTTATGGATTTACTCACCACTTTTCTGCCATCATCATTTCTTCATTATCTTGAATCAAAAATATATTTTTTTTGTGGGTATCTCACAGAAATTCAAATTAATGATCCCACAAATCAACAAAAGTTCTTACTGCAGCGTCAATCAGAGGCCGCCGTTTTTTCTAACATGTACAAGTATACAAGTGCGAAAGCGGAACGGTCGTCTATTAGGTTGGTTTTTAGGCGGGTTCCATAGAACAACACTTGCAGCGCAGGGTGAACTTCCATTACCATCGTTTACGAAACAAAATCTTTAAGAAGATCTTAATCTTAATGCCCGAAACCTATAAAATGAGTAAAGGAAGCGGCTACCGACGTCCAATAAAAGACTTTACAACATCGTAATTTTGTACACATTATAGCTATCCTTCTCATAATAAATTCACCCTTCTTTTCGAAATAGGCTGTTCTTCAGAGCATTGCAATGTGGCTGTGTGAATCTTCCCAAAATTAGAGGACAAAACTTAGTGTGTAAAAAGTATTTGCTGAACAACTAGCTGCTTTTTATCTTCTAATATTTGAAAAATACATTTTTGACTCAAACTCGTAAAATACTCAAAAGGTATCTCCCCACTCTCTAACTAGAATATGTCTCAAAATGACTCAAAGTGACCCATTCGGGGTAGTGGCGTTCGGGGTAATGACCCATTCGGGGTAATGGCTTTCGGGGTAATGGCGTTCGGGGTAGTGGCATTCGGGGTAGTGGCGTTCGGGGTAGTGTCATAGAATCATAACACTATCAACCTAATTTGGTAAAACAAAATTGGACTTTGATTGACATTTTTTTTTACAACATATCACATTTTATTTGCCGTAGCAGTTCAGAATTTTTACAGGTGGAACACAATTTGTACTGTGGGACGTTTTGTCTCAAGCACCAAAATAAAACTATATATTTAATTATGGGTTGCTGAATCCATTTCCAAAGAAACAATCAGGGCACGTCCTGTTCTTGGCTGAAAAAATTGCAAAATTTGACGATTTCAGCCAACTTGCAGGCAAGTTTATCAGCATGTATGTCAATTTGCTTAATTTGCTATAAAAATTAAATATCATGTTTTAAACAATACTTATAAACAAAATTCATAAAACATTCCATGCTCAAAAGCTGTTTTTTGATGTAGAAAAAAAAAATATTACTTTGCCATGCAAGGGAAATGGAGAATTTTGTATGGAAACTGCAAGCATGTTGAAAAAATCGATTCAATCTAAATTTAATTATGAAATTCAATCCAAATTATATCCTAAATGAAAGTTAAATTTCTAATTCAAATTCTTAGTGGATAAGATCACTGAAAAGATTGATAAATCATACCCTAAATTCCATGGTAACATTAATAAAACCAATGATTTATACAACTTTGTCGACTGTATCGAATTCCACGACCTCAAATCTACAAGAGACACATAATTTGATTGTTTAGACACGCACAATTTTTGTGACGCTAAGTTTCAACTTTTTCGACCCCCTCTTCGATTACTCGTTAGGATGTAATAAAATACACCTCAATAAAGATTTATAAACTAAATTCTACAATATTGCTATGTACAGTCTCTACATATTATTAATCTTTTCCTAGAAATTCCTAGAATTCTTCGGGAAATTCCCCTGGGATTCTTACCTAACTTGAATTCTTCCGAAACCCCCTCTGAGATTTTTCTTGAATTGCTGGGATTCTTTCGCATATCTCCTAGGTTAATTTTGGAATTCTTAGAATTCCTATAGGAATCGCTCTGGAATGTTCCAAAAAAATTAGAACTCTTCCAAGTTTACTTCTGTCATTCTTGCGGACATTCTTCTGCAATTCTTCTGGGAATCTCTTTTGGATTCTTGCAGAAATCCCTCTGTGATTTATTCATATATTTCCTTGGAACTCTTTTTGGAATCTTCCTGGAATAGTTACATAAATACTACGGAAGATTCTACCGGAGGAGGATTTTTCCAAAATTTCTACTAAAACACCAAAGAAAATACTTCTGGAATTCCTCCGAAAATAACTCTGAGATTCTTTCAAAACTGTTTCTAAGTTTTTTTTTCAGAAATATCCAGGAGATTTTTTCAACAATGCTTCTGGAGTTTCTTCCGGAAATGTATCTAAGATTCCTTCGGGAATTCTGTTGGAATACTTTCGGATATTTTCAAATACTCTTCCGAAAATCTTCAAAATCACTTTTAAGATTCTTCTGGATATCCTCCAAGGAGTTCTTCTAAGCAATTCTCCCGAAAATTTTGCTGGAATAATGAAAACATAATTTTTTTTTTCGAAGGAGTTCCCGAGGGAGTTTTGAAAGAATCCTCGAAACATTTCTGGGAGAATCTTTGAGATATTCAAGAGAATCTTAAAAACAGGTTCATGCCAATACATTTTTGGCAGAATTGCAGAGAACTTTTTTGAAGAGAATCTTGGAAGGATTTCCACAATAACCCGAGAGGTTTTTTTTGTTGTTTAAGAATACCAAAGAGTTATCCGATAGAATCCCAGGGTGTTACCAGAGAATCAAAAGGATTACTGGAAAATGTCAGAGGGATAACTAGAATAATTTCAGAAAGATTACCAAACAAATATCAGGGGAATTTCTGGAAAAAATGTTGAGATATTTGCAAAAGAATATCAAAAGGATTTTCAGAAGAATTCCAGGAGGATTTTCGAAAAATCCCAAAGAAAGCATCTCTTGGAGAATCTCTAAAGTATTTCAACAGGGATCTCAGTAGGATTTCAGAACGGAATAATTTCGGATGAATTTCTGGAAGAACGACGGAGGGATTTATGGAATAATTTCAGACAAATTTTCTTAAAGATTTCAATAGGAGTACCAGGAGAATCTCAGAGAGATTTTTTAGATAATCGCAGGGAAATACACATACGACAAATTCACTGAGGGATTCCTGGAAGAATGTCAGAGAAAATGCTGGAAAAGCACAGACTGATTTACTGATAAATTCTTTATAGGTTCTCGGAAGAATCCTGACAGAATTTCTTAAAGAAACCCAGAGTGATTCAATTAAGAATCCCAAAGAAATTTCCCATTTTCGTCTCATTTTCGCGATAATTTCATTCACTGCACTATGGGCCAGGAACGCAATCTGGCGGGACAAAATTAATAACTCGGTAACAAAGCGTTTCCGGCATTTGGTGTCTTCGGCAAAGATTTTTGTAACAACAAGGACCATCTACTGACATAATCGGATAGTTCGTAATTCGTCCACATGAAGTAAGTTGTAAAATTCAATTAGTGTTTTTCTTTATCTCAATTAGAATTAGAAAAAATGCTCTATAGATGTCGAACTATAGTGTTTGCAATCATACGCTGAATAATGTAGTTGTAGAATGCTGAAATTATGGGTGAAAAGTCAGTATCTGGTTTACAGAAAACACATTTTTAAGAGCCTGTTGTATGAAGCGAATTGGTACCACTTTAGCCGTAAAGAACATTGAAACTTAACAAAATAATTGTCGATAAACTAAGTGAAAGCAAAAAATGATTGTGTTGTAAGGGGGATTGATTGAGATGCCCTGGAAAGCGCCATAGGTCCAGCTAACATACCTGAAACGAGAAGAAAATTACATTGTTAAAATATTTAATGCATGTAAAATGTTAGAAAAGGTATTAGTAAAACTAAAAAACTGATTTAAATGCATTTTTTTTAATTAAGACATCCTTTAAAATTTCCCCCTCTGAAGATTTTTTAAAGATTTCCCAAAGAATTTCTTCTAAGACTTATAACAAAATTCATGGTAAATGTTTTCTCGATTGTTCTTTTATACAGATTCTTAATGGACTTACCACAGGAATTTCAAAAATAAATGTTCTGTGTTTCCGCCAGGAATTTGTTCAAGATTTCGTCCAGAGATTTCTCAACGAATTATACTAGAAAGTACACCCCGATTTCCTTTAGGAATTCTCTTCTGAAAATTTTACAAGAGAAATCCATCGAATATTGTTTCAGGACTTTAATGGGTTTCTCTGGTGTTTTTTCGTTAATATTTATAAATTATAAGCCCAAGCAAGACAGTTCGTTTTCGGGTCGCTGGTAGTTTGTTTTCGTTTTTCGTTTCGCGCGTTTTGCTGGGCAGTGTTTTGGAAAGCCCAAGGAAGACGGATTGTTTTCGGGACGCCGAGAAGTTTTTCTGTTTGCGCTGTGTGAGTGCGAAGAGATATTTGTGTTCAGTCGAGGATGGATTGTGTGCTGTGAGCTCGTTTCATGCTTGTGATAACACATTTTTTCATAAAAGCGTTACTTTTATGTAATATTCAAACAAACTTTGTATGGTTCGTTACTACAAATGTCGGCATTATGCCTGTTTTATCCAAGTTCAATATACACATATTTTTCTCTTTTTGACATTACTAAAAATATCTTTTGAATTGTTCGACATTATGAATGTTGACGTATTTTTTAAGAACTTCTAACATCTCGAGACAAAAATGCACAGTAATACTGATATGTAATTTTCAAACAAACTATGTATGGTTCGTCACTACAAGTGTCCGCATTATTCCTGTTTTATATAATTTAAAATATAATCTTCTACCAAAAACTTCTCGAGACAAAAATACAAAACTAGCTTTAAGTACAAGTCGTATATTTCCCCCTTGTCCATGGATCGCATCACCGACCAAAGGCGACTCCCAGATCTTTTCCTCCCTCACTAATAAACACTCTTCCACTGGTGATTGTGGAGATGCAGAGGTATTCTCGGTCTCTAGAAGCAAAAATCATTACATCCTAGCATTTCTTCCCCATCCGATCTGACTATAAGGACCTGGCCGGCGTCATTATTGATCGATAATATTAGATCTGCTAAAATCGCACTTCGAGAGTAAGCGGAAACACCCATCCCTTATTCATTTGGATCGTAGTGCAATTCTTACCAGTTCCGATCAATCACTGAGTAGCAACCATTGACATGTACAGTCAGTCTATGCTATGCTATGCTACGTGTTTTCCGTTAATATTTTGAAAAATACTTCTGGAAAATCATTCTGGAATTCTTTCAAGATTACTCATAAAAATATATCAAAGATTTTCACAAGAAATCCTGCTGAAAGTCCATAAGAGTTGTTTCCAGGATTCATGGAGTTATTATGTTCGGAAATAATTGATAAACAATAATCACAATTAAGAAGAACGACTTACGTCTTTCAAGGATACCTGAACAAACTCTCTTAGCTATTCTTGTAAAAGTTCAGGGATTCCTTGAAAAGATTTCGTAAGAAATCTAGCAAGTGATGCTTTTTGAAATTTCTCCAATGATTTGTTCAAGAATTCTCTTAGTCGTTCGGATTTTACTGTTACGCAGTCTTTAAGGAAATAAAACGAGGTTTACTCTTTGCCCAACGTGTCACACGGGGTTGGGCAGATTCCTTCAAATATTTTTTTCGGGAACATCATAACACACTTTTTGATTCTTACAAACATGTTTCCTCCTATTCCAAGGTTTTTCGCAAGCCTCTCTCAATTATACTTTAAGTAATTCTCACAAAAGATGTTCTTCGATTTCCTCAGTAATTTCTCTAGATACTTTTACAAAGTTTTTATTTTCAAAGAGTCTTGAGAAGATTTCTTCATATATTCCTGCTAATGTTGTACAGATTTCCTTAAATTTCTGCTAGAGTTATTCATGAAATGATTCTTCATGGTATAATTTCGCAGAGCTCCAAAAATTCTCTAAGCTATCAGAATTGAAGATTTTTTCCAGTAATTCCTAAGAAATTGCCTCATTGATTCTAAAGATGTTTTAAAGGTCCATGAATTTCATCCATTAGAATTCTTAGATTAAAAATGTTTTGTTGTTTTACTAAACACATCTCGAAGTATGTTTTCAGGGTTTGATGAAGAAGCTTCTTCTTTTTCTTATTCTTGACATTACGTCCTCACTGGAACAAAGCCTGCTTCTCAGCTTAGTGTTCTTATGAGCGCTTCCACAGTTATTAACTGAGAGCTTTCTTTGCTAAAATTGCCATTTCTATTATCGTATATCGTGTGACAGGTACGATAATACTCTATGTCCAGGGAGGTCAATGAAATTTCCATTTCGAAAAAAAAACACCTTCAGCATGGCTTTGCTTTGTAGCCGTGGACTCTAACCACTCGGCTACGGAAGGCCCCTTCTTTAAAGTTTTTTTTTCAGGGTTCCCTTTTATAATAATCCCATGTTTGTTATTATATCGGCTCAGTAGTAGTATTTACGAACATTTTTATGTTGAGCTTCCGCCATGCTCCGCCACCATAACTGGTTATCGATATCTACTACCTTCGATTGAAAATATTTCGGCGTATATTTGTAACTACGGGCACGTTATATGGAATCCGTATGAAACTCTTAAAAACCCTTATATTAACGGAAATATATCTATTTGGGCTACTTAATTCCTTCAGTAATGGAACTATTACCGTCCAGAATTTTTCATCGTTACGCTCGCGATTTCACATGCATTAAACTTGCAAAGAAAAAAAGATGAAATCCTACATCAAAACCGGCATAAATGATGTAACTGGCTGATTTCCATTCTCACGACCTTATGTAGATAAATAATACCAACATTTTTTAGCAATCACAAAAGGTTAAAACCACGATCACATTTCGACTGCCCCTATCAATCAAACCATAATTATAATTGCGAGTCGAACCAGCCAAAAACTGCAAACTATCATCCAACGTTCCCCAACGAGTTCAATCAGCAAATCCGATTACATCCTCCCAATCTTTCCTGTTTCTCATTCATAACCGAGCTTTGCGGCATCACATCACTCCACGACCGGTAAGGTGGTCAGCGACCAGTTTAAACTTCTTATCAAATCGCATTTAGCGACCAGCCAGCACCCTGAATCGCGTTACACAAACGCCAGTAAACCGTTTTTTATTCGCTCATATCTCGCATTAGAGGAGAGAAGAAAAAAATTATACAACATTTTGTCAGCTGAGCTCCCGTCCGTGATGGGAAGGCTGTCCATTTAACACACTCCCCGTATTTTTTCCCAGCCGAAGACGGTAAGCGGTAGACAGCCGCCCCAAAAACTTCAATAACCATTGACGCTGTTTGACGAAGCTCCTCTGGGTGAACATGTATACCGACCTATGAACTAAACCGCCAAATGGACAGGAAGGAGGAACCGTGGGACGGCAGATCTAATGCAGGGCTGTCAAAAACTCAAACCTGCAAAACTCCATTGATGCGAAACACCTCTCGTGACCACCGCTCGCCGTTGCACAATGGTCCGGATCGGCAACTTAGGCGGAAAAACTTTTTTTTCTGTTCTGGTTGATTTTTGAGAGAAATTGTGGTTAGTTGGGTTCGGGATCTTTTTTTATTTAGTATTCTTTATTAGTATCATTCTTAATATTACATTCATAACTTATATTTACAGGGTGTCCGCAAATTATCCGAACAGCAAAATATGACCTCGCATTGAAAACAATGAAATATCAATGTCCATGTACCTTTTATAATATATCTATATCCCTTTCGGGACGGACCATATTTGAGTGATTATTTCATAATTTACCTTATAAAATCATCATCTCGTAGAACAAAACTTTCTTTATTTTGGCTGTTCTATCAATCTATGAACTTTTTAGGGCCAAATTCAGACCAGCACAATTGTGCTGGTCCGTCCCCAAGGCGGTCGATGTTCGAAAAAATATATTTTTTTCATTTTCTTTTTAAATTGTACCAGTCATATCTTTTTGAAAAATTTTGGACCCGTATTTTTTTATTTCGTCATTAGGGTGCTCTTTCGTGGAATAGGGTGACCCAAAAATTCAGAAATAATTTTGTTTTTTTTTATGTGCATTAAAATAAAAAAAAATACTTTAATTACATGTGATTAATATACAACCATTCCATGAAAAACCGATCTAGTGGGTCTCCGAATTCCGTGCAAATTTGCTATTTTGTTCCTTATCCGAAATAAGGATACACGTATTTTTGGATTTTTTGATTAGGGTGACCATTTCCGAAATAGGGTGACCCAAAAAATCGCGATTTTGCAAAAATTTAATTTAAAAAAAAATATAACTTTTGAACCGTTCGACCGATTTTCAATCTTTTTGGACGAAATGAAGGCTAAAGATTTTGACTTTTCAGGAAAAATATAAAATTTCACAAAAATAGTGTTTTTTACATGAAAAAAACTCAATAGTTTCCGTTTTTCGTGTTTTGATGGCCTCGGGACCAAAGAGGCTATCGCTGTTCTCATTTTTTCTTGAATGTCAAATTTTGAGCGATGTATGTTTTTTAGTTTTTGAGATATATTTTTTTGAAAATAAAAAATCAGTCATTTTTTATCGGCACACACTGTAGGTCTCAGCGCATTAGATTTGTAATGTTTAAAAAAAGTTATAACTTTTGAACAGCTTAACCGATTTCCAATCTTTTTGTATTACAAATCTAATGCGCTGAGATCTACAGTGTGTGCCGACGAAAAATGACTGATTTTTTATTTTCAAAAATATATATCTCAAAAACTAAAAAACATACATCGCTGAAAATTTGACAGTTTACGTAAAATTTTCTGAACTTTTAAGAAAAAATGAGAGCAGCAATAGCCCCTTTGGTCCCGAGGCCTTCAAAACACGAAAAAATGGAAACTATTGTGTTTTTTTTTTTATGAAAAAACACAATTTTTGTGAAATTTTATATTTTTCCCGAAAAGTCAAAATCTTTAGCCTTCATTTCGTTCAAAAAGATTGAAAATCGGTCGAACGGTTCAAAAGTTATAATTTTTTTTTAAATAAAAATTTTGCAAAATCGCGATTTTTCTGGTCACCCTATTTCGGAAATGGTCACCCTAATCAAAAAATCCAAAAAATACGTGTATCCTTATTTCGGATAAGGAACAAAATAGCAAATTTGCACGGAATTCGGAGACCCACTAGATCGGTTTTTCATGGAATGGCTGTATATATGATTTTTTTTATAAATGAATCGAAAACAATGTACGAGATATGAAAATACTTCATATTCTCTCTTAGATTCAAAGCATTAGGTGATGATGACGTTTATCGCTTTAATTCAAGAACTAGTCTACGTCATAGAAAAATGGGTAAACATACATGTGTGAAAACATATTGTCTCAACCAAACCATCTTGGTTTTGCTATGTTTGTTTATATCCTCAAAAATTGTAAAAGATGTTTTTCTCAAAAATAATTTATGAAATCAAAATTAAAATTGAAAATAATTATAAAGCTTCGAATTGTTTAGTGAAATACTTATAAATAAATGAAAACCGAATTTAGTACTGTACCATTTAATTCCACTAGAATTTGTATCTTTTGACAGATACGCGTAATTTGACCTCCACTATAAGGCCGTTATCAGAGTCATGTACTAGACTCGAAAAGTAAGTTTATTTTTTTAGAGACATTTGGACCCTTGCCCGACAGCTTGGACGTTGATTACCAAGACGCATTTTTAAGCGCAAATAATTACCATCAAATTTCTTCTTCTTTCTGACGTTACAGAAGCCTGCTTCTCAACTACTCATGAGAACTTCCACAGTTATTAACTGACAGCTCTCCTTGTCAATCGACCAATTTTGCATGTGTATATTGTGTGACAGGTACGATCATACTCTACGCTCAGGGAAGTCGAGAAAATTTCCTTTACGAAAAGATCCTCGGCCGGCTGGACTCTAACCTACGGCCCTCAGCATGATCTTGATTAGTTTACTATTATGGCTACATAGTCCCCAATATCAAATTTACTTCATTTTATTTTTTACATCGAGTATTTTGCTTGAAATTGAATTAACGTCATTATAACATCCCAGACAACCAAAATGTACGCATAACGAAATCACCTGGAGGCTTTGTATGTGCAAAAATTTCACTTATAAGATGTCGGAAAAGGCTTTCTACGTACAAAAGTGGAGGCGATATGCGTGCATATATTATGTGATGAACAATAACATACAATGCGAGTGTTTAAATATTCCACCGAACTAACCTGTGATCTTATGCGACTTAACTTATGATAACAAATGTTGATTTGACAGCTGCTACGAATTGATTCGACTTACTTTGTACGAGTGTACGAGGCGAAACAAATTGTGCAAATGAACTCAGAAAAAAAGTGTTTTATGCGAGGAAATTCATCAATTTGACGAGTTTATCCACGGTGTTTTGCGAGTTGGATATAATTAGTATGAATAAACGAGTTATAACGTGAACTTTCATGCGATTTCTGGTTGTCTGGGATTAGTTTTAAGTACTTGGTAGGAGTGAAATAACTAAGACGGATAGCTAACATATAACAGGGAATTCAAAAACCCTTTTAAAAACGCATTGTCAAAATCAGGTCATTAACCATATTAAAGCATAAATTTGCTTTTTGAAATTGTTACATACCTATATTTCAGCTATTTGAAAAATTACATGGAACAATCAATTTTTTTTCGAATGTATTCTATTATTTGGAAATCATCAGATTTGAAAATAAATAAACTGACAATGCTTATAATAAGACAATTCATAAGACAGCTGCGATCAGCAGGCTTTTTTGTTTGCCATGAATTTTTAAAGTTGCGCAATCGGTGTGACCGTTAGATTACAAAGGAAAATGTAAAGCTCTGAGGGACGATTCAAATATGACGTCCATTGTTTTTCGGGATTTCTAGACCCCCTCCTCCCCAATACTTTTGCAAGTAATACCAGCATGGGCTGCATACATCAATAGTACGCCATTTAAAAGACTCTGCAGCACATGTCTCTCCAGAAGCACAATTGTGCTGGTCCCACTTTGTCTCTCCAGAAATTTTGGTCTTCACCATTTCAAAGAATGACTCTTTCACTCTCGATTAGTATCGGTGCATACCTAGAAAAAATGAATAGTTGAAAAGTTGCGACAGTTAAAACTTTTTCAATTTTTACGATGTTTGTTTACATTTTGTTTACCCTGAGCTGGTGTTTTCTAAACACGATGTAAACAAACGTTTTTGCGCTTAATTACAAGTATCAATGATAATTCAATGATCGAAATCAAAAATGTTTGGTAAAACAATGATTTATTGGCTTAAAGAATCATTCAATGTCATGGGTGCCAAACAGCACAATTGTGCTGGTTCGTCCCGAAAGGGATATGTTAACACAAAATACAACTTTAAAAAATTTCGAATTCATTGCTTGTTACTGAGATAGGCAAATTTAAATTTTTCGGAAAAGTTTTTCCTGAGGGCCGCTAGTCATACTGGAGATGTGTTATCCCTAAAACTCAAAAGAGATGAATCCAAATGTCCTATTATTATTTGAAGTAATCAACAGGTAAGTGGCTTCAAGTTCGACTGGAAATAGAAAATTGTACGGTGCAAATCCAGTGAGTTGTATGGAAATTTCTATTCCGTCATAAAGCTCAGAAAACAGCTCCCTTTAAGACACCTCAATACATTTGGGTTGGTTGTGCAATTATTTGAAATCGGAAATGAGTCAAACTTACTTTTTTAGAATATAATAAGCCAATGTTTAAGGCCATGCAAGAATATTGAATTTATTATGCTTGATTGTATAGATCCATGTCTTCAAAGTTTGTACGGATAATTTGCGGACACCCTGTACGTGTTCTGTGTTAGAAAGCACTATCATCCTAATTTGGTAAAACTAAATTAAGCATTTATGACCATTTTGTTAACAGCATATTTCATTTGCCGTAGCAGTTCAAATTTTTTACAGGTGCTGCTTATAAAAGAGAATTTTAAAACGCTTTCAACTTACTTACCTAACTTAACCTAAATATATGACGCATTTATCGTGGCAGTAGAAAATTGTTTCTACGTTGGATATTCTATGTAACTCATTGGTACTATACTATACCAGGGAGGGAGCTTCAGGATCAATGAAAATATTTTATTTTGAATCCTCTGCAGAGTTTTTTTTTGGTATTATAATAGCTAGTCTATATTGGTACAGCATACAACATGGCTGGCCTGAAAGTTTGAATATCAAAAGCTTGTTCTTAAGACAAAGTTTTGATTTTCCAATAATAAGAGGATAAAGACGTTTTACATATTTGTTACATTTGGCTTGAATGTCCTCAATGTGATTTTTGAAATTTTTATCTAGGTTGAGCCCTACTTGAAAGTTTTTCCTGCTAAATTGTCGATTCGGACTATTGTGCGTTGTCCCGACTGCCCTAGTTCAGTTTGATCCAGTCGTCGTCAAACCGATCCGAACCAGATGATCATTTTCCCATGTCTTTACATCATTGACTGGAATCGAACCCGTAATCGGCCAGTCGGCCTACGGGACCGGAACCGACACGACGCGACGCGAGTTTTATGAAATTTTGCTCTCAAAATGATCTCTGTTTTTTTTTTCGTAACGGGCGCTGCTCTCAGTCCGCTGGGTGTATATGTCACTCGACTGACTGATGGCGATGATGATCAATTTAATTTGAATTTTATTGCTCCCACCAAAAGGTTAAACGGTTCGTTTGCTGCAACTGTTGGTGCTGATGATGATGCCATTCGCCTGTGATCGAACGAATGCAAGTGATGGCAGCTAAATGCTACACAGGAGGGTATGATCTCCGGAGCATCTTGATGGCTTGGCATCCACATCCACTCACCTTTGCTCTTACGGATGCGAAAGGGGTGTAATTGGTGCACATGTACAAATCACTCGGTTTAGTGAGCGCCGCTGTAAGTTATGTATGGGAAATGCAATATTTGACTTTGGATTGCGCAACATGCTGTCGAAATGGGCTGATTGATTTGTAGTTTTGAAATTGAAGCTCCGTCTTGTAGGGCTTGTTATTTGCCCTAAAATGTTGCGTTACCTGAGAAAGCAGCACCCGATCGTGAAACGATCAAGTACTGACTTGTGAAGTTGTTGGCGTATGATCGGTAATGATGGAACTGAAGTTGAGAAGTCAACAGCAATGCTGATTATTTCAGGAGAAAAGTTTGAATTTCTGGTTATTCTAGAAGAAATCTGAGTGTTCAGGAATGTACTTGAAATTGAAACTTCATCAATAAGCAGATGATTCCTGAAGCAACTGTAAATTATTGAATGGATCGAAAACCTTGGAGTAAAATATGAGGAAACTCAGATTCTTACTGTAGACTCAGAAAAACGATAAGAATGATGTGGAGAGAAGAAGAGTTTCTGAGAGAGCCTTGGAATTCCTAAGGATCGATGGTTCCTTAAGTTCTTTGGGATTTCTTGGTGAAGTATGGAGATTCGGAGAGAATGTTTCGTAATCGAGAAGTATGCAGAACTTTTCTTCCTTTTAGAAGATGGCGTCTATGAGAAGAATGGAATGTTTTTACTTTCTGGAGAAATTTAAGATTTCTAAGTTTTGTTTGATCCTTCGACCTTGACGCTTGCTCCTGCGGGGTGGGCGATGAGGGCAGGATAAACATGTCACGCGTTGGTCGAGTAGTGTTTGATCTATTGATCGCGTCGCTTGCTCTTGCGTGGGCGAGTGATGAATACTTGTTCGGAGTACAATGCGATTATCGAATTATATCGCGAACCCGATTACGCGTGATTATATCATGGTTCGCATCACCAACCACTGGTCACTCCCAAATCTTTACCTTATCCCATTTACCCAATATCCTTTCCATGACAACTGTGGAGATGCAGAGGTATACTCGGTCTATAGTAACAACGGTTGTCTAACTAACATTCCTTCCCTTCCCGTAAGGACGTGGTCTGCGCCGTTAGTGACATTTAAAATCTGGGCTCTCGATTTGTGCACATTGATGAATGGTAAACTAATCCTAAGCCCCGTTCATTAATTCCCTGTGCAACTTCGATTGTTCTGGTCAATCACGGAGTAGCAACTACGAATTGTACGGTCATCTATGCTCATGTTCTGGAGAAATTTAAGAATTCTGCAAATAAGCTGATAAGTATAAGTTTAAAAGCTAGTATTCCTTGGAGTTGAGATGATGATTTCTTGAGCACATTATGGACAGGAAGCAATGAAATCTTGGATGAACCTGTTTATTCCTACATCAAAACGGGTACCCCGAAAGGTAGTTTTGGTCCCATAAATGAGGTAATGTTTTCTTTAGTCAGGTGAGGATTGTTGCAGATGGTTGAAGTAATTGTGGAAACTCTATATTCCTCTTTTATTTTATTAGCAAGCGAGTGTAATTCAGAGCAAACAGAGAGTTTCAGGATTGATTGAAGATTCAGTGAGGATTTTGAACAATCCCTAGAGAGGGTAACTATTCCTTCCATAAGGTAAGGATTAGGGCGATTCAAAATTTAAAAATGTTTGAAAATCCAATCTCTCATATGTTCCTTACCATCCTTACCATAAAAATAGTGTTCTGTGAAATTTTCAGCTTTTTCGGTGGCGATTTAAAGGTGACCCAAAGACAAAGTAGGTTTGTATGGAAATTACTATGGAGAAATTTTGAGAAATGTTTCAAACACGCTAGTACTGTAATGTAAGTAGGAACGTATCATCCCATATTGAAAACTCATTCTTCAAGTCTTAATGAAGAATGTTGCTGAAGAGATTAATTCAATTCGACAAATAGCAGAAAATATATTCATGAGTTTGTTTGTTATCAGTTTGCTAAATATGGGATTATAGCCCTGCAAACATGTACAAAAATCCCAAACAAAATTTTTGTTTTTAGTAAGAAACATATGGGAGATTGGATTCTCAAACATTTTTAAATTTTGAACCGCCCTAGTAAGGATACATTGATAAAATTAGATATTTTGTGAAAAAGGGGCTTGTAAGAGCTGATAATACTAAAAAAACAGTAAACTACATGAACCTGTATTATTCCAGAGATTTGCATCGCAATAAATACAAACGCAGGATCAAGCAACTGTGATCTATCATGCCTTGTGTTCAACGCCTATTATCCTTGTGTTCAACGCCAGATTATACAATCCATGTACCGTTATTTCGGGTAACATTTATCACATTATCAGTTTACCATAATGTAACCAATGCCTTGGATGCATAAAAATAAGTGCGGCGGTGAACGTCATGTAACGAAACTCGCATATATTCCTCATATTAATTTCTTGTTTCTTGATGAGAAGACTTCCGTTTTGCTGCAGCCTCTTCTATAATTATTAGAAAATTTTCAAATCAATAATCGGCTACAGTGCCACCTTAAGTTGAATACGTTATTAGAGCCATTTTCTCCTTATATTTGGTCGATATTTTTCATACACACTTCAAGATCATTTAAAGTTTATGGAGTCCGTTTTATTTTTCATAGCAGCTTCTGAGGGTTCAAACGAACAAATGATTGTACCTTTAGATTTTTGTAGTTTAATCATTTTGGGCAACCGCACTGTACAAATTTGAGTCTTGAGGTTACTCTAATTTTTTTAAGGATTTTTTTCACGAGCTCGGCTGGGCGAATATCGGTTTTCCAATTTTAACCAAGACTCAGCTGAAAAATTTTCATGAATTACTGATACTCGGCTTTTATTTCCTGAAATCCCAGGAAATTTGTTTGCCGACTACTCAAATGTGCGAAACTCGGTAAAAATTGGTCGATATTCGACATTCTAAAAAAAATGTGTACGAAAAAACCATAAAAATTCAAATTTTAATTCGAGCACTCCGTAATTGCAAGGAAAGCTGTACTTGCACAGGAAGCAAACAGAATCAGTAATATGTGTATGTACTGGTGCTCTCATTATGATAACAAGCAATAACGGCACCGGCTGCATCCGAATGCAGGTCAATTTGGGGACGGGAGGGAAATGTTGACGTGTAGCTTGCTTTATAGAAGCCGAGGAGTCCTCTGCACTTCCACATGAAAACACTGGGAGTTTGGATATGGGAAAGGATTCGTTTAGGTAAACGAAAAAGATATGATTTGAAATGAACACGTAAGCATTTACACGGATGATCGCTTCCAATAGTGCAGTCACTACGCGAACCACACATGATCCTGATTTCGTTGCTCGCTCCACAGGAGCATGTAACAGATTCAGCGGATCAAACACTACCCTATACACCCTAACCTCTTTTTACGACCGTTATCGGGGGGTCGTAAAAAAATCGGTCGTAAAAAAAATCAGGATTATAATTATAGCTTTGAAAAATGCAACGTCTAGATGCGGAAATACTGATTCGAGATATTCGGCATCGTTGAAGCATGGGTTGAGAACTTTCCAAAATGGCCGTTCAAGTTTTCATATTTCGGTAATAGATGGCAACACTGCTCGATTGTTATCAAATGAGCCAATTTTATGGGGGTATTTCTTTTACTTGTCATTAACATCCTCCTCGTGTATCGTGTGGCAGGTACGATGATATTCTATGCCCGGGGAAGTCAAGGAAATTTCCATTACGAAAAGATCCTGGACTGACCGGGAATTGAACCCAGACACCTTCAGCATGGCTTTTATGGGGATGTGATATGCAAATACCAAACAAAATTTATGGATAACGATACTGATTGTTCATCAAAGTTAAAGGCAGTGTTGCATGCCATACAGACGGCCGAATCACAAATGTTCATGTGGCTGGCAACATTGTTTAAGAAAAATAAAGAAAAGATCAAAACCATAACACTTAAGCGGAACAGAAAAATAGAATACTTAGCAATATAGCAATACTCTTCAACTGTAATCCAGCTTTTCCTGAAGGGTTCAACATTTTGTCGTAGCTGGCAACAGTACAAGTGTGCATGCAACTTTTGTTTTGCGGACATCTCAGGATCCTGACCACTTAGAAAGATGGCGTTTTGGGCAAAGTTGTTAAGTAGCTCAAGGACTATCATTATTCTGATTTTAAGATTCGAGATTTTGCCACCAGGCGACGCTAGTGAGCATAGAAGTTCTATGCTCACTAGCGCCGCCTGGTGGCGAAATCTCGAATCTCTTGGCTAGGGGGATGTGCTACTTTTCCCCAATGTTGGTTCCCCGAATGTCGTTTCCCCGAACGCCAGTTTCCCGAATGCCAGTTCCCCGAATATCCCATTTCCCCGAATAGCCCACTTCCCCGAAAAGTTTTTGGCACTCATGATTGTCGCAACTTCATACATTTCAGGGTGGTGAAATGATCTGGTTATCTAATAAGCACCCTTCTTTATTTGGTAGGCGGTTCATTCGAGTTTTACCGTCCTCAGCATTTTTGCTCACTTGTGTTCGGCATTCGGGGAAAAGTAGCACAATCTTCTAAATGGTCAGGATCCTGAGCTATCCGCAAAACAAAAATGCTATGCTTACTAGCGCCACCTGGTGGCAAAGTTTTGAATCTCATAGCTTTTATAATGATAGCGCTTGAGCTACTGAACAACTTTGCCGAAGACGCCATCTTTCTAAGTGGTCAGGATCCTGAGATGAGATATCCGCAGAACAAAATTTCGATGCTCACTAGCGCCACCTAGTGGCAGAATTCCGCAATTCATTGACCACCATATGTTAGCCCTTGAACTACTGAACAATTTTGCCGAACATCATGATCCTCTATTCGGATCACTTTTTAAGATATTGAACATTTAAAAAAACGGTCGTTAATCTGAATTTCGGTCGTAAAAAAGGGGTCGTAAAACGAACCGTCGGTAAAAAAAAACGGTCGTAAAAAAAGCTTGGGGTTTACATGACGTAAATTTCAATTCAGCGAAATACTCGATGTATAAAATGAAATTGCGTGTATTTGCAGTCTAAAATGCACCTTCCCTGTGAACTTACGTCCAATGTGACTGAAAAGTATTGTGATCTCAGCATTTCTAAGTGTAATATGATGGGAAATTACGTCATTTGTGCTTAAAATGTTTTTCAATGTAATATGTCAGGCATCTACAACGTAAAGTTATTCGCGATTTTCTTAGTTAGTACGACATATTTTATTGACCATGCTTCCAACCAAACAGGATCAATAAAATATGTCTACAATGTTGTGAACTCAACGTTTGTTTTAAAATTTTCCAAAAGCTCCTTTGATATCTCAGAAATTTGTAAATGAGACTCTTTCCCAAGCAGACTTGCACAAACATATTGTCATGTTCTAGTCTAATGGATATTTGGGTTTTCCAAGAGCTCCGCTGAGTACAGAATATCAACAAGGATTACCAATAATTTTAGGGTCGATGTATCGATAAACGAGCAGCTAAAACCAAATATTCGAAACCGAAATATAAACCAGCGGCATTTTGTTCGTCATTATTTTTACTTCACCTTTTTAACTTGTTGTTTGTGAAAAATATGAAAACTAAGCAAACTCATATTTTTGTATTTAATAAAGCTTGAGCCACTTTAGGAATGAATGTGCCTATATTCGCACTACATTTTATTTCTGTTCCTAATTCAAAATCGTATGTTTATGTTTCGGTTGCGAAATGGTGAATCGTCGACCGGGAAAGAGCGTACAACATAGCTCTGGTCCTCATAAGCTCCTACTTAACGATGACAAAGACCGGGGTTACGTACTTAGATGGCAGTGCAGCCTGGGTACTTCTGACAACACCTAGAGCAGGCTAGCCCAACTTTTTTGAATCGTGGGCCTAATCTCAGATACAATATTGTGTGGCGGACCGATATTTTTAGGACAGCAATTTTCAAATGTTTGGGTAATAAAAGCAATACTTTTTTTTGAAGAGATTGAATGAAGATATTTACTTCTCTGACAATCTTATCGATCATGTGAGAATTACGCTCAGCATTTCGTTGGAATCTAGCAAGAATTATCCTGAAAGTTCTGCCCTGAATGCTATAAATATTGTATATAATTTTATGAAAAACATTCTGAGAATTCTATCAGAATTTTTCAAGAGATTTTGTTAAAATCTCATCTAGTACATTTCTTAATCTTGCCCAGGGTTCAAATAAGAAGTCGGAATATTCGAGAATTCTGCACAAGATTTTATGAATATTGTTATTTTTTATTTCCATCCGAACACCATTTAAAATCCTGTATTACAATCTGAAGCAGTTGCAAAATATGAAATCAGAAATTTTTTTCAATCGATAGTAATTTTGAAAAGGTTACCGCGATAAACATTTTCCGATGACGTTTTCCACAGGGAACGATGTTATTAGTTATATTCAATTGTCAACGTCACGCACTGCTAAAACTATGTTGTAAATTTCAGTTTATTTCTCATGCACATATTTGGAGCTTCAAAATAAACTGAAATGTCAACGATAAATCGCTTATTTTTCAATCGAATACACTTTAAATTTACACGATCATGTAACTTTCAAGCACCTTTAGTTGAAAATTAAACGTAATGCTGTAACAATAGATGAATTTGTTTTTTTTTCACTATATTCTTCTGTTTACGCTACATTGATATTTAGGAATTTTTATATGTTCGTGATATTCATGGCAATTAACAGCACTGGTTTGTCCTGTGTAAGAAAAACTGAAACGTTTAAATGATTGAAAAATAGATTAAGCAAATTAAGAAGAGTCAAAGTTTAATATATAATATAAATATAATTTTCAAAATAAAAAAACTTATAATTGAAGAATCTTAAGTTACCATTTCATGGAATGTTTACAAACCAAGTTGATATCTCTTCGTGGGCCGTACAAAATGAAACCACGGGCCTGATGCTGCTCGCGGGACGTACGTACGTGGGCAGACCTTAGCTAGAGTGAGGAGGTACGTTTCGAGCGTCTGTACACCAGGAGATGTGGCTCAAACAGTGTCTGTTCCGGCAGCCAGTGGCTGAGTATGAAATGCTGTATCACGTCAGCTACACTGAAGATGGCAGCCCTATCAACGCGATGTAGGTAGCATGACCCCGGTAAGGTAGCATTCCGAATCTTCAACTTACAACAAAAATGGAGCAAGAAGAAATAGAGAATATGTTCTGCAACCGACGTGGTAACGAAATAAGGACTACGAATGGAAATTTGGTACCTGGTAGGCATTGCAGGATTCGCTCGCATTTGAGTATGAAGCACGATCAAAGCAAGCAAAGAAAAACATCCCATCTGTTGCGGTCCACGATCGTCAATGTATCGCAAGTTGTAACAAGTTTGATAAATGGAAGCAGCGAACGAGAGCCCCAAAGAGAGAGCGATAATAAAATCCATTTTTTTCGCTTGTTTACCGTTGAGGGTAGGTGTTTTTATTTACTGGCACGATAAGCAATCCACGAACTTCCTATCTCAATAGTGTCCCCTAGGTTTGGAGCTTGTTTAGAGGGGTTTTATTATGCACTACTATCCCCACAATCTGATCAAAGTTGTAGCAGTATACGATAAACAGTCTCTAATAATGTGCAGCATATAGTTACAGAGAGTGATACGTGAGAGATTCTTTCAATTTTCTCAGGATTCAATCTCTGGTACCTGGAATTTCAGGACTTTAAATGAATCCGGAACTGCAGAAGGTTGGAGTGGACTTGGTCGCCATTCAAAAAGTGTTGGCCTTGATCTGGAGAACGTGAATTCCGGGCGGTTGATCACATCGCCAAAACTTCGTTCAAATACAGTCCACTCTTTACATGTAGATGTTCTACATCTCGATGTCTCTCCCTATGTCGATGAATTTGTTGGTCCCTCCATTTTGCATAGAGGAAGGGGTGGTAGAACGAACAACTATACGAATTCTGATAGAATTTGCATGGTTCTATCAATTATGAGATGAACCAACCTAGGGCTGAAAGTCTCAATAATAAAGAAAAAAAAAATAGTTCTATCATCGCACAACGCCAAAAACAGGGATGTTATCTGAAGTAGCGACACGAATTCAGACTAAAATAGCTAAATTTTCACACATTTTTATCGCTAGCAAAAAACGATGCAAATATTCATATTACCTGCACTATGCGGGTAAAATAAACAGCTGTTGGTGGTAAAATGAACATCATGCAAAATACGAGAACAAAACAAATGTTTTTGAAAATTTTCATTGCATATATTCATATAAATCCATGAATGATTGTAACTCATTCAAAAAAAAAAAAAAAAATCTGGGGATATCAGATTTGACACCATCTTCTTCTTCTACTTCTTGGCATTACGTCATCACTGGGCCAGAGCCTGCTTCTCAGATTAATGTTCTTATGTGCACTTCTACAGCTATTAACCCCTCTACCGGCAGCTTCATTTTTTTTTCAACTAGTTGTTTGAGAACTTGTGAAAAAATGGTGCAAAAATATTGAAAAACAAAAAAAGTTATAACGATTTGAATATTTTTTTGCGGTAAAAAATGAAGCTGCCGGTAGAGGGGTTAACTGAGCGCTTTCTATGCCCAGGGAAGTCAAGGAAATTTCCATTACGAAAAGATCCTAGACCGACCGGGAATCGAACCAAGACACCTTCAGCATGGCTTTGCATTGTAGCCGCGGACTCTAACCACTAGGCTAAGGAAGACCCCAATATCCATTCCCCACGATGAATCACCTGCGTTCTTTGATTTCTTTTTTATTAATGTTCTGCTCATATTGTTTGAGTACAGCTACGTGTGGATAAAAGTGCTATTGACTTTACATTGGCATTCCAACAATCGCAGTTTGAAATATGATCCCCAGCTTTACCGTTCTACAGCGTTGTCCAGTGCATTTCATTTGATGTGTTCCAATTCGATAAAATCTCACCTAGATTCACTCGTTAGCGCGATCGAATGATCCATCATCGTCCGTAAATCCAAAAGTGTTTCAGATCACCCAGCATGGGGCGGCGCCACCGCTGCGTTGCCCATCGAATCACATTAGCCATCTCATTAGGATCCAAAGGGGCACACAAGCGCGCTTATCGTCTTGAGGTGTTTGTTTAACGAGCCATCTGAACCCATAAAGACACCATCACCCGGCGCTGCGGAATGCTGTTTGAGATAATCAATCCCTACTCCGAAAAGCAGTTCCAGCATTGCAGTCAGTGCTTCTATCCAAAAGCATTTTCACACTGAGCTTCGTAGGGTAAGAGATGTTGGTTAGACCACTTCGAGTAATTTCCACCCATAGTAAAATTTCAAATGATTTTTTGTAATGAATGTATTGAAGTTGTGATCGGTAGTGAGCTCAGCTCTTATAGTTTATGAAAAGATCAAGAGAAAGCTAATTTATTTAAAAATGCTGCACATTTTAATTTGCCTTAGTTTTGCCTAACTCGAGCTTTTTTCCGACCTTACTCTAAGCGTTTATAAAACGTTTCATAGCTAATCATATTGGTGTTGGATAGAATTGAATTTATGAATCATTTCCTAGGAAAAAGTATAAATACTTGTATTAAAAGCTGTAGGCTTCATGATTCAATTTCTGAAAAAGACACCAACCATTAACAATTTTTGAGCCAGTCCAACCAAAACTATTTACCCTAGCATTCAGTTAGGCGACGACGGAGCAGAAGAGAGCCAAATCTCGCGAACCAATCCATTTCTTATATCCCATTTGGTTCGAGATGATCCGCAAACGATTACTTCACCTTCGAACAGTCATCTAACTTTGGCTTTACGCTGTGCAACAACCTCAATAAAATCGATGCCTTTTGCTCCACGCGTACAACCGTTCAGAGGTCACACACATGCGATGCGCTTTCTCACGCGATGCTCGATGGACCCCACAGATTGATGGGCCAGTGACGGATGAGCCGGCAGGGCCACTCGTCATCACCGAACGAAACAACAGGTTACTATACCAGGAAGTGAGAACCACCTAAATCAACGGCGGCGCATGATCTTCTAATAGGATTTAAAGCTCGACTTGGAACTGCAATCCAACTTCGTCTTTTACGCAAAGTGGTCCGAAGATGGCCAAAAGTAAAAACAAAAATGTAGTTCGCTACAAAAACTTTCGCTGAAGATTTTCCTTTTTAAGTATGATTTCCAATATTTCATTAATATATAATATCTTCGGTAAACGCGCAGCTATTCAGCAAGACCAAGCTGAGGGTCGTGGGTTCGAATCCCACCGGTCGAGGATCTTTTCGGGTAGGAAATTTTCTCGACTTCCCAGGGCATGAAGTATCATTGTACCTGCCACACGATATACGCATGCAAAAATGGTCATTGACATAGTAAGCTCTCAGTTAATAACTGTGGAAGTGCTCATAAGAACACAAAGCTGAGAAGCAGGCTTTGTCCCAGTTGGGACGTAACGCCAGAAAGAAGAAGAAGAATAATATCTTGGTTTTCTGTGTTAAGCAACACTGTGTCCTATTTTCAAAATATAATTAATTATCTTTATTTTTTATCTTTTTATTAACAACATATAACATTTCATTTGCCGTAAAAGTAGGGAAAAAATAGTACTAAAAATAATTCTTTTTGTAGCAATGAGAAGATTTATTTGAATCTATGACATTTGGTCGAATGACGTCTAGTTGAATGACATTTAGTCGAAAGTACATTTGGTCGAATGGGCATTTCGTCGAATGGGCAATTGATCGAAAATAATTTCATTCCATAAAAAGCATATGATATTTGGTTGAAAAAATTTTTAGTCAAGCATTTAGCTGGCTAAGTTTTTTTTTCAGATTTTTTTATAGAGTGCCACTATGACGTTAATATATATTGATTGAGCCATTGGAGTAGTGTTTGATCCTTCGACCTAATTGCTTGCTCCTGCGGGGGCGAACGACGAGGGTAGGATCAAACATGTCGCGTGTAGTTCGCGTACCGATATTAGTGTTTGATCCTTTGATATTGTCGATTGCTCCAGTGTGGCGAGCGACGAACACTTGTTCGGCGTTCAATGCTTTTATCGAGTAATATCGTGGATCCGGTTAGGCGCATTCATTTCAAATTGTATATTTATCGTTTACCAAAACGAATCTTTTACCCAAACCTTACCTATATCCAAACTCCCAGTGTCTACTTGTGGAAGTGCAGAGGACTCCTCGGCTTCCATAAAGCAAGTAACACGTCAAAATTTTCCTCCCATCCCCGAATTGACCTGCATTCGGACGCAGCCGGCGCAGTTATTGTTTGTTATAATAATGAGAGCACCAGTACTTACACATTGAGGATGCTACTGATCCCGAGTAGTGTCTGTTGGTTCCCTGTGTAAGTACAGCTGTTCTTGCAATAACGAAGTAGCACCTGCGGGCGGTCAATCATGCTAATGATCATGCTCAATACATATTGATTGAGTGATTGAAAAGCGAAAAGCATGTATAGTTGGTTGTATTACTGGAGGTTGCATTCATATGCTACGGCCGTTAAGCCGAACGACTTTATGCCAAACGGGGTACCACCAGGAAAATGTATCCTTTTTATAGACTTCTAATGTACTTCGTCAAAATCGTTTCCTAAAAACCGTGGCCATCTAAATTGGTCCTATTATTCTACGTATAAAATTGCATTGTTTGCAGACACTTCAAGGATCGTTTTATGGTCAACTGTATCGGGTCTGATCCCCGCATACCAAATTACCCACTGTCAAGCTGTAAAACTTGAAGACCAGAAAATATATACAGAGAACGATGACATTTTGAAAGATTAATAAATTCAACAATGTTTAATAAGCGTAAGCATAAGCATTGATGACCGTACACTTTGTAGTTGCTATTCCGTGATTGACCAGAATAATCGAAGTTGCACAAGGAACCAAGAGATTTAGATTGGGAGTAACTTTCCATCTTCAAAGTGTACTTTCGAATTCCAAACAGTAAAAAGTCAATAACGGCGCCGGCCACGTCCTTACGGTCATCGGGGGAGGGAAGGAATTATAGTGTCACATCAATTGTTACTAGAGACCGAGATCACCTCTGCAAAGACCGGTCGTCCTGCTTAGTTGACGACTAAGAAGATATTCTCGGACTTTTTCAGTTCTTTTTTTTGTGTATTAACGACACTTTACACCAGTATGCATTCGTGTCGAACTAAAGTGGTTTTAAATTTACAATTCATAAAACAATTCTTGTTTCATTACAATGTTTTGTAAAGCCCTGTTTCATGTAGAAACTTTAATAAATTTTTCGTTGCTTCTTCTTCATTCGCTAGGGCGTCTCTCAAGCTTGTCGTGCTCACATTGTTCTGCTCCCTCTCCCTTTCATATTTTCTGCATTGCAGAATTAAATGTCGCACGTCCACCGTTGTTCCACAACATTCGCAGGTTGGTGGGGGTTCTCTTTTAAGCCAAAATGTGTGGGTAAGCCGCGTATGACCGATCCTTAGCCGTGTAAGCACACGCTGGTCGGCTGCGCTTCCGAGTTCCGTCCAAAGAAGCGTATCTTGCTTCACTTCCCGAAGCTTCGAATCACGAGTGTTGAACCACTGGTCATCCCATTTGCACCGTATTAGCTGCTTGACAGCTCTCAATGCGTCCTCTCCTGGTAGGGGGGTATCGATGACCGGTTGCCTCCTAGCCTCATTGGCTAGTCGGTCGGCTTCGCTGTTGCCGCTGATACCTGCATGTCCAGGGATCCAGCAGAATCTGATCGACTTGGTCCTTGCTGTTCGCTCAATTTCCTGAATCCAGGGGTGCTTGGATTTACCCGCCTCCAGCGCTTGGAGGCAACTTGCCGAATCCGTAAGGATCACCAACTCTCTAGGTACGTTCGGAATTGAGATTGCCATTTTTAAGGCGTAGGCTTCTGCGGAAAAGACACTACACTGCTCCGGTAAACTGTACAAATCAGCCAGACCTGTAGTATGCCAAGCAGCACCTACCGTGTTTTGGGACTTGGAACCATCGGTGTATACCACGGTCGATTGATGGAAGCGCGTCGAAAGCAAATGTTGCACAACCGGGCGGACTTTTTCCGTTGGGTCACCGGCTCTAATGCTCCTCTTAACATCCCAAACTATCGTCGGTTTTCGCGCATGCCACTCGCGGGCGCTCTGTCGTGGCAGGTGGCTGACATTAGGAAGCGCTGTTCCCGTAAGTTCAACCAAACGGTCTGATATACGGCGGATAAGAGGAAGGTTGTTGTTATCAGAACTTTTTGCTGCGATTCGAATGGCCGTCCGCGCTGTAGACTGTGCCGCCAGAAGGTCGAATGGTAAAGTACCCACTTCAGCCATGACTGAGTTGATTGGACTGGTCACGAACGTTCCGGAAGCATACCGGATCATTTTGTTGTACGCCGGGGCGAGTATCTGTAGAGATGCTGGTCCTTCTCGACTTACCAGTCCGATCCCGTAGATCAGCTTAGAGGTGACCAGTGCCGATCCAACCTGCAGCAGGGAAGAACGATTTCCACGGGGCAATTTGGCACCGATCATTTGCAGTATACGTAATCGCGACTCGCACGCTTTCTTTACCGTTGTGCAGTGGGGCTTAAATGTAAGTGTCCGATCCAGGGTAATGCCTAAGATTCTCAGACGATTGGTCCTCGGAACGGCTGTTCTATCGATAGTTATCTCTTTTGCCGGTTCTCGACGCGCATTCGGACTGCAATAAAAGCAATTCGACTTTGTCGCAGATATACCGAAACCTACGCTCTATGCCCACTTGTCAACCGCTTTCACAGCGGCCAAGTAGTTTTCGGTGCAATCCTTCGGTTTTCGCTCCGCGTACAACGAGGAGAATGTCGTCAGCATACAAAAGAACTTCTACACCCGCCGGTATGATTCGGAAGATGGGTTGCATCGCGACGAGGAACAGTGTTACGGATAACACGGAACCCTGTGGTACCCCATTCTCAAGCTGGTGTTGGGGGGACAAATGTCCTCCTACAGACACCTGAAACGTCCGCTCAGAGAGAAAACTTTTAAGGGTGTTTATCATTCGACCACGTATTCGCCATGACTTTAAAGTGCGAACAATCCCGTGCCGCCAGGTCGTATCAAACGCCTTCGACAGATCTAAGGAGGCTATGAGGCAGTGTTCGTCGATATTTGGAAGTGATCTCTCCAGCTCGGCAAAGTAGGTGTCGGTGCCACGTCCTGTACGAAAGGCGTGCTGGCGCTTGTCAAGTCGACCGCCCGACTCTAACTCTGTAATTAAACGACGATTGATTATACGCTCGAAATGCTTCGCCATGCAGCTGGTGAGCGATATTGGCCGGAAGGCAGCCGGTCCGGAATCCTGGCAGTTAGGTTTCGGGATGGGAACGACGATAGCATTCCGCCAGCTGGCAGGGAACTCGCCACTTCACCAGATTCCATTGAAGACCTCAAGAAGCGTCATCTTCACAGACAGAGGGAGACGTTGAAGAAGAGGGTACCCTATAGAATCATCCCCTGTTGAGGAGCCTCGCCCTTTGTCGGGAGCCCACAGAAGTTCGGCTAGGGTGATGTCGATGTTATACACATCGCCGGTGTTGGGCGAAAAATCCATGGAGTCCCGTTCAGCTGCCGATTTCGCCATCTGGAACGATGGAGGATAGCTTGAAGTCGCCGATCTCTCGCTGTAATACTTCGCCAGTTCTTCCGCTGCTTCTTCAGGATTGTCTGTAAATCCGTTCGAGTTCTTAAGTACCACCGGTCGCTGTCGTCGGTTGCCACGCAATGTATCAACTGTATTCCACAGTTCGGTCGTCGTGCTGCTGGGTGATATTTTTGCCACGAAATCTTCCCACGATTGCTGCTTTGCTTGGGTGACCGCTTTTTTCGCCTCTGCTTTAGCTTCCTGGAAGCTCGCCAATGCTTCGGGTTGATTTGGATCGCGCTGTTGGAGGCGTCGAAGGGATCGCAAACATTTTCTCGTCTGGTGAATTGCCGCTTTGACCTCAGGGCACCACCAAGGTACCGCTTTCGGTCCAACACGGCCACTGGAACGAGGGATTGACTTTTTCGCTGCTGCAATTATCTTCTCAGTGAAGCTTTCTACGTCCCACTCGACATCTGGGCGAATGGTTTCCGCTATGAGGCGTTCGTATAACGGCCAATCAGCTTGGTCGTACAGCCACTTCTGTCGTGTTGTTCGACGATTGGACCATCCGGGGATGCACACCGTTATCGGAAAGTGGTCGCTGTTGTGTGTGTCGGACAAGGTCCGCCACGTGAACTTTCGCGCCAGACTCTCAGAACAGATGGACACGTCAATTGCTGAGGTTTTACCCGTTGCCGGGTGGATACGAGTGGAGGAGCCGTCAATCAGGATCACCAGTTGTTTGTCCAACGTTGTTTCGGCAACAAATCGGCCAAGCGCGTTTGACTGGTGACAGCCCCACGCGAGATGGTGCGCGTTGAAATCCCCGAGAAGAAGAACCGGACCCTCTAGATACTCTAACAGATCTCCCAATGCGGTCTGACAATGGACTGCACTCGGTGGGATGTACACCGAGACCACGGTCATTTGGATAGGTGCGAAGATGCATGTAGCGACGAGGTGCAAGGTGGTGTCGATTTGTAAACGCTCGAAAGGTATGCCTTCCCGGATAGCAAGGCCTACACCATGTTGCCAGTAGTTAGCGTTCCTCGACTGTAGCAGCAACGTATAGTTTCTACCGACGAAGTCTGGCGGAACAACAGTCTAGTTCACCTTGGTCTCCTGCAAAGCTACAACACACGGTTCGAGGTCGGAGATGAGCAGCTTTAGCTCGCTGCTGTTGGCCCGTAGACCACGGATATTCCACTGGAGGGCGAAGCAGTACCCGGAACGGCTATCCGTGGTTGATCGTGTGGTGGATGACGAGGTTGATGTTCTTCGGATTGGTGGGTCTGTTGTGGAAGAAAGAGGGAGTGCGGTAACCTCTGACGACGAAAGAACCAAACTGTCACTTGCCTGTGGGACGCTTTGTCCCACAGTACCAGCTGCTGTCGAAACCATTACACTAGTTCTGCCAACACCGACAACAGCCGGCACTGAGGAAGCGCTTTGTGTAATGTTTCTGCGATGAACACTCGAAGGGCCTTCTCCGGGAGATGGTGGTGATGCGGTGTACCCTGAAAGATAATCAGGCGCAGCAGCAACCGTTTGCGATGGGAATTTAGATAGACTGACCTGTGGGACGTCTTGTCCCACAGTGCCAGCCATTGCCGAAACTACTACACGATTGCTTCCAGAAACACCGGCAACAGCCGGCACTGGGGAAAGACTTTGTGTAGTATCGTCGGAGAGGTGGTTGTTGAAAACGAGGTGGTAGGTTGATGCTGGTTGGTATCGATTGGGATTTGCAGCGGTTGATGTGGTTTGGTGGGTGTCTGAAAAGATTGCAGGCGCGGCAGTACCTGTTTGTGGTTGAGAATTTATAAGACTGACCTGTGGGACGTCTTGCCCCACAGTGCCAGCCATTTATCGAAACTACTACACGACTGCTTCCAGAAACACCGGCAATAGCCGGCACTGGGGAAAGACTTTGTATAGTATCGTCGGTGTTTTCGTTGTTGGTTTCGATGCTGTTGCTTGATGTTGGTACAGAGTGAATGGTACCTCGGTGGTTCTGCAATATCGTGGTGTCGTGTGGGATTCCATCGGCTACGGAGGTGAACTCATCATCAACGGGTTGGGGTAAGACGTCCCGGATGACTCCTTCAGCCTGCCGTACTTGCGTCGGAAGATGTTCTACACTTTCCCTACTTCCGAACCGAAAAGTCTCGTTGTCCGTTTTTGTGCGAGGGTCGTCGTTGTATTCCGAGCGTTGTTCGAGAGTGGGGTTATCGAAGACGCTGGTTAGGGGGTGTCTCCGATACCTCAGACTCTTCGCCGAAATACTCCATCTGAGTTAGGTCATAAGTAGTGGGTGCGGTCTTCTTCGGAGGCGGGCTGGTGTCTGGCGAGGTGGCTGATTTGGGATAGACGAATTTTGAAGGTCTTCCGCGCTTTGTCTCCTGAACGGCCGGGGAGTTGTTTCTTGACCGTGTCATTGGACCAGCCGTCGGCTGGACCACTTGTTGCTCTCGGCTGTGGCGGGGCTGCCATTTGCTCTAATTTTACTTTTTTTTTAATGCTCGAGCCACTATAGATTGTGAGAGATAAAACATCTTAGTATGAATATATCTCAATAAAGCCAAAGTTAAGTCTTAACAGTTCTTTCAAGTCTCTTCAAATACTTGGCATATACAGGATTTCCATGTTTTCCCACAAACTTTTCAGAAGAATTTCTATCAACATTAATGATATATTATTATTATTTATCATTATTAATGTGGCTTTTCGCCCGTGTCGAGTTTGCCAAGAAATTATCGAAATAAAGCAGTACCCACGTAATCATGATGCTCAAGCTGCAATTTATGCATATATACGATGTATCTAAAGGTAGTTTTATTGTATAACCACAATTAAAGTTGGTTTAAAGTGGTGAAGGGCCTCAGTGAAGCCATTTTGAAGTTATAGGTTATAACCTTTACTCGACATTTGTGAGGCTCTTTCTAACCTTAAATCAACTTTGATTGTTTATATTTAGTAATGCAAGCTGTTTACACACCGTTTATATGCAACTGCAGCTTGAGCAGCAGGGTTACATGGGTAGTCATTTTATATATAAGTTTATGCATGGACGTGGATTAGTATATATCTAACAGGAGTGTTGAAGTGTTGAAGAAAATTTGCTTAAATTATTTCTAAAAGAGTTGATATTATATATAAAACAATTAATATAATAATCATTTACAGGAACTTATTTTATCACGAGTAAAACTAGGATATTGTCAAATTTCTTCATTTAAACTTATTATAATACCAGTTCCGCCCTCCCACGTATTCAACAACTCCCACTTTACGTTCTTCTTTGTTATTTCATCTTAATTTCTTGCTTCTTTGTTCTTTATCTCATTCTACGAACATATGGGCCCTCTTTAACTAATCATATAGTCATTCGAGTTAACATTAGTCAGTCAGCGTTACCTATCCAAGGGCCAAAAGTCGCATTCGTAGAAGATGTTCCATCAAATATCTCCTAAAGGAGTGGAGATATCTCAATTTTGAGGTAATTTTTTGTCCTAACGGGTCCTAAAATCATCAAAATCATCAATGCGCCACCTCTAAACTTTCACCTAAAATTCTCATTTTTTAACAGGATGTTATTTTGAGACCGATGATCATTTTCAACTTTGGAAATTTTGACTACGAAAGATTTTGGGAAATAAGCCCCACCCTACTATCAGGCGTTGCTAAATATCATTTTCGTGTATTTGCTGACTAGTAATAACTTTTCAAATGTTGGTCTAGATAAGTTTTTGAAAAAAAAAAAAATTTTCAATATCTAAAACCAATTAAAAAATTAAAAGTACAAAATTTTATTATAATCTGCTCCTTTAAACAAGTTAAAGTGGCATACGTCATGTGATTTCTATAATATTTTCCAAATTTGGCCCAGAGGTGCAGAACAACTTAAGGAATCAACTGCCGACTGCCGTTTGGATGGTATATTTTATTTGATAATAACGGTAATTGGAGCACCGTGCATTAAATTACCTACAACAACCATATTTTCTCCATGAATAAGAGTTCTTAATCGATAAGAACAAAATTTAAACTTTTGACCATCTTTTGCATGAAGTGCAATCACTGTGCGTCGGCGCGGGCGCCCTTTTGTAAGAAAAAAAAACCGTTGTATTGTGTGCGCTCGATAGCGGTGTAAAATCAGCGCAAAAATGTGCCGATTAACCGCTTTCTTGACCGAACGAAACCGTCCACGGAACAAATACGCATCACGTTGAGTCGTTATTGGTTGATGTGCCTGCCCACCGAATGCCAAATGCCCTATAGAAGGTTGCCTCCGCCGTGGAGAAGGTATTTGAATAGAGATGCCATTTTTTGCACTTTGGCCGGTTAGCACACGGAAGAAAGGGGCACATTTACGATCAATGGCGAATGAGCGTAAAATGGGTGGATCGGATCGAGCGGATGAGCTTTAGCTGAGGATTTAGGTGTATGATGTGGTATTTAGAAAGATCGATCTACTGTGTCGGAACGGAGTTTGTCGATTTTATGGGGAGTTGTGATGAATGGGGTTAAAACCATGGGGAACAATAAGCTACGCGGGAAGCTTAATAAACTTGGTTATATAACTTGGGGAGTTTCATAGTATTCCCATTCCCATCATAGCTGTGTTGACGTGTGATCTGATTTGTGTTGGACGCTCGGTACGTCTTCGTCCATACGATTTCGGTGAAAAATTGTAAAGTGGATAATTGAATTGATGTTTCTTATAGAAATACAGTAGTTTTATTACATTGTTGGTGTACAAGTGGACAAATCGTTACAGCTTTCACAAAATTACACTTGGAAAATGAATCTATATTGCAGATAAGTTCAAATATCCGCCGAAATAGAATATTTCAAGTTTGATGCGACGAATAATAGCGCTGTGACAAAGTGGATCGAATCCCTATGTGAAAAAATTAATTTGATCAAATTATATTGTTTTGTTATTCAATTGCTTGCCCAACTTCAATAATAGATTTGCATGACGTCCAATGTAATAAGTCATTTTGTTTCCCACATCGAGTCAAACTAATTTCTTTACCTTCACCAGCTAGATTACCTCTGACGCGAACAGACTACTCTTGCGCTAACTTTGACGGATAACAAGGTCCCCTCTACGGAGATTCTTAATTGCGTGGGACCGTCAGCTGAATGGTTACTAACGGTCGTCAGTTTTTGGAGCTCCTATCTGTTTATTTACGAAATTTAGCTTCGGGCTACACAAACTTTCAACGGATATTCGTCATTGTGTTGCACCTGTACTTAGACATTGGCTTGACATACATTTACATGCAATCAAAATAATTGTCTAGACTCTGTTTGGAGTAAAACTATTAAATCGTAATGAAATTGTATTGAGCTACCCCAATAATCGCCGCCGAGACCAATCATACAGAAGCCGTCTTACACATTATTCCAAGTGCTCGAAGCGGTTATAGTCAGGAGCAATTATTCTGGAATCACGGGAACTCACCGCTCCATAGTGGGAAAACCAGTCCGAACAGCTGTTGCCTTTTTGGATAGGTAAGGTAAGTACGCGTGCAGCTTATAAAGACCGTTGATGCAATCCAGACGAGCAGAATCTTATTTGTTCCCGTGGGTAGTTGCTGTTGTAATGACTGCTTTTGTCGGTTGGTGGTCAAACACAGCAGGAATGTGTCAATCCACACTAATTTAACCGATCCAAAATGCGCCGAATCACGAAACGTCAAATAAACCACCTACGCTACCAGTACCCGGGCTTCCTGTTCCTGATGGTCGTAGCGAAACCTTCTGAGTTGGTCAGAATAAGAACCTCGGTCTCGGGTATTTATGGTCAAGCCACAAGCTGCACCGCGATATGGAGCATTTCCAGCTCAAAACGTAAGTAAAATTGGCATTTTAATACCGATTTTTTAATCTGAATGAAACTTGACGCATGTACTAAAAGCAATACGGAGTAATACTTCGCAAATCAATTTTGCTAAATTTCCTAACGAACGTTTTTAAAATGGCTTACATAAAAAAAAATTATAACTACAAATTTTATAATTCAAAAACAGGACATTTAAGCAAATCTCGTGTTATTGATCAATTAAGGCGTCGGCCACGTCTGTTGGGATGAGGTAGAAATGTTATTGTGTAATAATTATTGCTTCTAGGGACCGAGAATACCTCTGCATCACGGACAGGGAGTTGATTCGTGAGGGAGGAGCAAGATCTGGAAGTCATCTTTGTTCGGGAATGCGATAAATGGATAATTATCCAACCAAATACAACAATTTTTCATAAAGTTATAAGCATTTGAATTTAGGCAAAATTTTGCCTATCTCAATCATTTTGCCTATCCCCTGTATATTAAAATTATATGAAACCAGATTAAGGGTTTATATCGGCACTTGTAGTGACGAACAATCCATAGTTTGTTTGAAAATTATGTAAACGTAACGTTGCCTATATAAAAATTTTGTTATCATAAGTATGTAACGAGCTCACCAAATGGCAATCCATAATGGACTGAGCTCGAATATCTTTTCGCACAACGCGTACCGAACACGGTTGATCTTGATCCCGTCGCATGCATCGGCATTGATATACTACAAACTACCTTATTAAATCGGATGTATCAAATGTATTAACAATGTGGTATATCGACAGATGCGCAATGTTTCATGTACGTAGAAAACAGTCGGTCTGAAAATATCATTTTTATTTACATTTTGAGCTGGCTATGCTCTACACCTATAACGTCACACCGTCCCATAGATTAAGCCATATGGTGTTTAAGCTACACTCGTGCAAACACGCGCGCAACTAGTTTCAATCGCCAGACCGATGACGTTTGGTGCACAGCACCATAGGTCCATATTTTTTGCTACTTTGCTCCAAATAAAAATGTATAACAAAACGATAAAAATTGACCACTTTATGGGTTGTTGCTTATGAAAACGCGCCCTGCAATCGGTTGGCCACTTAGCTAGCAGTACAGAGACACCCGGCAGTTAGCTCACATACCTACTTCCTCCTCTGACTGTGGAGCTTCTCAGTACACAAATAAGTGCGGTCCGACAGTTATACCTAGCGATATCTGGTAAATGTACGGCGTTTATTTCGACGCGTGATTGGTCACTCCAGTTTCTGATCACGTTAGACTGGTTCGATTGATGAAGCTTGCGAGTTTTGTTCTTTCCTTTATTTTTATGTTTTTAAATTCATCGTCAGTATCATTCCAATCATTACATTCATTTCTTATATCTAGGTGTTCTGTGTTAGACAACACTATCATCCTATTTTGGTAAAGCAAATTTAAGATTTTATTAACATTTTGTTAACAACATATTACATTTCATTTGCCGTAGGGGTTCAGATTTTTTACAGGTGAGTTGATTTTACCTGCTTTTAAGAGAAAATAATACGCTTTCAATTTACTTAACCTAACTTAACCTAAATATATAACGCATTAATCATGGCAATAGAAGATTGTGACGATTTTTGCCTGAAATTATTAATGATTTTATTTGACATTTGTTCCAATGTTTCAACATTGGATATTCTATGTAGCTCATTGGTACTATATAAGAATCATTTTCAAAATTTTATTTTGAATCTTCTGCAGAGCTTTCTTCCTGGTATTACAACAGCTAGTCCACATTGATACAGCATACAACATGGCTGGCCTGAATTTTTTTTTTTAATATCAAATGCTTGTTCTTATGAAATTTTTTTGATTTTCTATTAATAAGTGGATAGAGACATTTTACAGGGTATGGAGCGAAAACACTCCATGTCTCAGTTTCTACAACACAGTATCCTAAAAAAAAAATGGCGGGTTTCGCGCGTGTTTTCGTCGCTGGAGATTTTTTTTTCCTGTTTTGGAGCGTCTTGCTGGGTAGTGATTCGTGAAGCCCAAGCAGGACAGTTCGGTTTTGCGTCGTCCGATAGATTTGGCTCACGGTTTCGCGCGTGTTTTCGTCTCCAAAGATTTTTTTTCTGTTTTGGAGCGTCTTGCTGGGTAGGTATTTGGAAGGCACAAGCAAGACGGTTTGTTTTCGGGACGCCAAGAAGTTTTGCTGTCAGTGTCAGTTTTGTGTTCAGTCGAGGATGGATTACCAACTGGTGAGTTCGTTTCATGCTTGTGATAACACATATTTTCTTGAAAGCGTAACTTTTAAGTAATTTTAAAACAAACTTTGTATGGTTCGTCACTATAAGTGTCGGCATTTTGCTTTTTTCTTATACAATCTCAATATACATATATTTGTCTCTTTTTGACATTATTAAAAATTATCTTTTGAATTGTTCGACATTGTGAATGTTGACGTATTTTTTGAAACTTCTACCATATCGAGACAAAATGCACAGTAATAGCCATATGTAATTTTCAAACAAACTATGTATAGTTCGTCACTACAAGTGTCGGCATTATTCCTGTTTCATATAATTTAAAATATATACATGTAATTTTCCGTTTTCGTCATTAATAAAAACATCTTTTGAATTGTTCGACATTATAGATGTTGACGAATTTTTTTAAAGCTTCTACCAAAAACTTCTCGAGACAAAAATACAACACTAGCTTTAAATATAAGTCGTATATTTCCCCCTTGTCCATGGATCGCATCATCGACCAGAGGTGACTCCCAGATCTTTTCCTCCCTCACTAATAAACACCTTTCCCGTGATGATTGTGGAGATGCAGAGGTATTCTCGGTCTCTAGAAGCAACACTCATTACACCCTAACATTCCTTCCCCATCCCAACTGACTGTAAGGACTTGGCCGGCACCGTTATTGATCAATAATATTAGATTTGCTAAAATTGCACTTCGAGAGTAAGCGGAAACTCCCATCCCTTATTCATTTGGATCGTAGTGCAATTCTTACCAGTTCCGATCAATCACGGAGTAGCAACCATTGACATGTACAGTCAGTCTATGCTATGCTATGCTATGCTATGCTATGCTAATAAGTGGATAGAGACATTTTACATATTTGTTACATTTGGCTTGAATGCCTTCAATGTGATTTTTGAAAGTTAAATATTTATCCAGCATGAGCCCTAGATACTTAACTTCATCTGACCAATTTATTGGAACCCCTCTCATCGTGACAACTTGTCTACTCGAAGGTTTCAAATAAAGAGCTTTCGGTTTGTATGGGAATATTATTAGTTGAGTTTTGGAAACATTAGGGAAATCTTCCAGTTTTGAAAGTATGAAGAAAATATATCCAAACTTTTTTGCAATCGACTACAGATGACACGCAGACTTCGTCCTTTGGCGGAGAGGCCTATGTCATAAACAAACAAGGATTTTTGACATCCCTGAGGTACCTCAGGTAAGTCAGATGTCAAAATATTGTATAATATTGGTCCCAAAATGCTGCCTTGGGGAACACCAGTTCTTACAGGAAGTCTTTCAGATCTGGAGTTCTGATAATTAACCTGAAGTGTACGATTTGACAGATAACTTTGAATTATTCTAACAATGTATGTTTGAAAATTAAAGTTTTTTAATTTTACGATCGGACCTTCATGCCAAACACTGTCGAATGCTTTTTCTATGTCTAGAAGAGCAAGACCAGATTTGTTGGAACGGATCAAATTTGTTACACGTAAAAGTTGATGAGTGGTCGAATGTCCATGGCAGAAACCGAACTGTTCATTAGCAAAAATTGAATTTTCGTTGATGTGGGCCATCATTCTGTGCAAAATATCCTTTTCAAAAAGTTTACTGATGGAGGAAAGCAAACTGGTTGGACGATAGCTAGAAGCTTCTGCAGGATTTTTGTCTGGTTTTAAAATTGGAACAACCTTAGCATTTTTCCATTTGTCAGTAAAATATACTAATTGAAAATATTTGTTAGATATATCAACTAAAAATGATAAGCTACTTTCTGGAAGTTTCTTGATGAGGATGTAGAAAATTCCATCATCGCCAGGAGCTTTCATATTTTTTATTTTTTTAATAATAGTTCTCACTTCTTCCAAATCAGTCTCCCAAGCATTTTCGAAAACGTTCTCTTGATTGAGAATATTTTCGAAGTCCTGAGTAACTTGATTTTCAATTGGACTAGTAAGTCCTAAATTAAAATTGTGCGCACTTTCAAACTGCATTGCAAGTTTTTGAGCTTTTTCGCAATTAGGTAGTAATAGTTTGTTTTCCTTTTTCAATGCCGGTATTGGCTTCTGAGGTTTTTTTTTAAATTTTAGATAATTTCCAAAAGGGCTTAGAGCCAGGGTCCAATTAAGAAATTTTATTTTCAAAATTTTTGTTTCTTAATTGAGCAAAACGTTTCTTGATTTCTTTCTGCAAATCCTGCCATATAATTTTCATAGCAGGATCGCGAGTGCGTTGAAATTGCCTTCTCCTCACGTTTTAAGACGGATCAAGAGTTCATCGTCTATAATCACGGACTCAAATTTTACTTCACATTTTGGAATTGCAATGCTTCGGGCTTCAACAATGGAATTTGCTAAAGTTTCAAGAGCATTGTCAATATCAAGTTTAGTTTCTAAAGAAATGTTAACATCAAGATTAGAGTCAACATACGTTTTACATATATTCCAGTCGGCTCGAAATAATTGAAAGTGGAGCTGATAGGATTGAGAATCGCTTCTTGGGATATTTGAAATGAAACAGGGACATGATCAGAATCAAAATCAGCATGAGTAATCAGTTGGCTACAAAGATGACTAGAGTCGGTTAAGACCAAATCAATCGTAGATGGATTTCTAGAAGAGGAAAAACATGTAGGGCTATCAGGGTATTGAATTGAGAAAAATCCTGAAGAGCACTCATCAAATAAAATTCTGCCGTTGGAATTACTTTGAGAATTATTCCATGACCGATGTTTGGCATTAAAGTCACCAATGACAAAAAATTTTGACTTATTGCGAGTCAATTTATGCAAGTCAGTTTGGAGCAAATTAACTTGCTGCCCAGAGCATTGAAAAGGCAAATAGGCAGCTATGAAAGTATATTTACCAAACTGTGTTTCAACAGAAACACCTAAAGTTTCAAAAACTTTAGTTTCAAATGATGAAAACAGTTGATGTTTTATACGCCTATGAATGATGATTGCAACTCCCCCACATGCCCCATCAAGTCTATCATTACGATAAACAAAAAAGTTAGGATCTCTTTTGAGTTTAGATCCAGGTTTTAAATACGTTTCGGTAATAACTGCTATATGCACGTTATTAACCGTAAGAAAATTAAACAGCTCGTCCTCTTTACCATTCAGAGAACGAGCATTCCAATTTAAAATATTTAAATTATTATTTGGATCCATTAGAAAAACGTAATCCAATAACAATTTGATTTGTAAATTTTACAGTCATAGTGGTGGCTTTGAACATTGCATCAATCATTAGATTCAATTGTTCAGTTAGAAAATTAAAATCAGAGGCAGACATGTCATGTGATTTCCCATTGGAATTTCCGGTAGACGAAGAAGCGGAGTTACCTGTGGCGGTAGGGTTTTTTCCATTTGATTTGAAACAAGTAGAATGGATACCCATGGATCGAACAGGGGAGGAGTTCGAATTTCCTGCTACGATATCGGCAAAGGATTTACCGTGGGTAGATACATTCGAAATAGAAAGATTCGAACGGCTACCCGACGGATTAAAATTAGTTTGTGAATGAGCATGATTATGATCTTCCTGATGGGTATGATTCATGATCAAGCGATCGTTAACTGAAAAATGAGCATTGTTCGATACTCTACCAGGCAAATTCCGGAAACGACCGTTATCGTAACGGATATTATCTTTCATCTGCCTGGCACGAGCCTCAATGACTTTTTTGCGTGAAGGACAATTCCAAAAATTGGACTTATGGTTAGCCCCGCAATTACAACATATGAATTTGGTGGTATCTTCCTTCACTGGACAGACGTCTTTGGCGTGAGAAGAAGCTCCGCAAATCATGCATTTAGCATCCATGCGACAATTTTTTGTACCACGACCCCACTTTTGGCACCGACGGCACTGAGTGGGGTTCTGGTAATTTCCTCCTGGTTTCTGGAAATGTTCCCATGTCACACGGATATCGAACTTAAGTTTTGCTTTTTCTAGAGCTTTAATATTATTTAGATCTTTTTTGTTAAAGTGAACTAAATAAAATTCTTGAGAAAGCCCTTTCCGAACAATGCCAGATTGGGTTCTCTTTTTCATAATGATTACTTGGGCTGGGGAAAATCCAAGTAACTCATTTATTCCATTTTTGATCTCTTCAGGTGACTTATAGTGAGAGACCTTTCAAGACAACTTTGAACAAACGTTCACCCTTGGAAGAAAGTTCGCATTCCGGAGAAACGTGCTTTCTTCCATTCTTGCAACGTTTAGTGACAGTTTTAAATCCCACTTTTTTAGAAGGAAGTTGTGAATTCAGAGATTCACCCTTCCAACCCTTCCATTTGTTAGTTGTTGATACCATGTTTAGTGAATAAACGAAAGAAGACGTGACGTTCTAGAGGTTTTTTCTCCCAAGACGGTGTCCAAGAAGGATTACCACCGCTAGCTTTCGCCGACGAGTTCAACGAAAAATTGAAGGCACGGGTCCAAACAAGGATCGTAAAGGGATCAATAGTAGAAAAAATAGTACTGACAAGTACTGTTTTAGTAGCACTGAAAAGTACTGTTTATGTAGCACTGAAAAGTACTGTTTTATTGCTTTAAGTAGTTTTTAAGTAGCGGGTCTTCTGTTGCCGTTTCCGGCTATAGCGTTCCACATTCTGCCGGGTCCCTTGCTGCAGCATGACCACCCGCACTGCATTCTTCTCCTCCAAAACCTCCTGGCACTCCTCGTCGAACCAATCGTTCCGTCGACTGCGTCCCACGTACCCGACGTTGCTCTCAGCTGCATCGTTGATGGCTGCTTTTACTGTTCTCCAGCAGTCCTCAAGTGGTGCTTCATCCAGCTCACCCTCTTCCGGTAATGCAGCCTCGAGGTGCTGCGCGTTTACCACTGCGACATCCAGTTGCTTGAGCCGCTCTAGGTCATACCGGGCGGCCGTCGGTACCGTACGTTGTTAACGACGGAGAGTTTTGGGCGCAGTTTGACCATTACCAGATAGTGGTCAGAGTCGATGTTAGCGCCACGATAGGTCCTGACGTCGATAATGTCGGAGAAGTGCCGACCATTAATCAGAACGTGGTCGATTTGCGATTCTGTCTGCTGTGGTGATCTCCAGGTGTATCGGAATGGAAGGCTGTGCTGGGAGTAGGTGCCACGAATGGCCATATTCTTGGAGGCGGCAAAATCAATTTGTCGTAGGCCGTTTTCGTTCGTCAGCCGGTGGGCACTGAACTTTCCAATCGTCGGTCTGAATTCTTCCTCCTGGCCAACCTGAGCGTTTAGATCTCCTTATGATGATTTTGACGTCGTGGCTTGGGCAGCTGTCGTACTCGCGTTCGAGCTGCGCGTAAAAAGCGCCTTTATCATCATCAGTGCTTCCGGAGTGAGGGCTGTGCAAGTTTATTATGCTGAAATTGAAGAACCGGCCTTTGATCCTCAACTTGCACATTCTCTCATTGATCGGCCACCACTCGATCACGCGCTTCTGCATATGTTCGGAGGACCATAGTGCGCCGTTTAGCTTAGAGTCCTTCTTTGGCACTCGGGCTATGATTAGCTGCTCCTGACATGGGGAACAGACGCTGTTGTGAGCCGCTCCTAACATGGAGTACAGACGTTCAAGGTTTGCAAAAGAAATTCTCAAATCGAATATGACCAAAGGGGTTGCGAGTTATGCACACAAATTTTCAATTTTTAATTGGATTACAGAAGATTTGTACGCTCAGGTTGGCCATCAGAAGTCCAGATCAACGGTTGGAATGCTCAGCATGGCACAAATATGACTGATTTTGTCACCTCCAAGAACATGAAATTTACTTTTAGACCTTCCAGTATCGGTATTCTTAGTGATCAACCTCAAAAATCAGGATCGCAAATCGAGCTATTTTCAAGAGACGCATAAGTTCGATCATAAACTCAACGCAACCCGCAATGGATTCGTGGCGCGATCCGCAATGTGGATAAGAACGAGAGTATCGTGATGAACGGCCGTGGGGATATCGAAAGGTGGAAGCAGTACAACGATAAACACCTGAATGGCGCAGGTAATATTGGCACAGAGGGCCAGAACAGATGGGAGTTAAATATGCCATTCAACAGCTCAAAAACAACAAGGACTTATGGAAAAGATCGGAGCCGAACTCATCAAACCGGACCTGGAGAGGTTGGATGCTTGCCTGCATCGGCTAATACTCTGAATATGGGATACGGAACCGGAGAAGTGGAAGCAAGGCAATATATGCCCTATCTTCAAAAAACTTTTGGAGATCATGGACGAGAACAGTTTTATCGGGAAGCTCACAAGACTTACCGTTTTACTTCGAATTGCCGGACGCTTCGAATGCCGGACACTATGATTATTTTTACATTTTTCATACATTAAATTTGAATTTTACCATAATACTTATACACAAAGCTATTCCCAAGTAACCATAAGAACTAATAATAAGCCCTCAATCAGCATCATAGATGCGTACATGCATTATAATAGCACCACAAATGCTTACACACCTTATATCAGCACTTCCGCTGCATAGAAACCCTATTACAGCATCATTAATGCTTCTAAGCCTGATGCATCCAGGCATTAAATAAGCACCATATTGGCTTTATATTCGAATACAGGGCATGTTTAAATGCCATGTAGTGTTTTGACAGATATACCACGTGCTTTGTGTTTGCATATAGTGGTAAGAGGGACTTAAACATAAATATTCTCACTACTACAATTGCAGGTTTTATGACGGGGAAAAGTGATGGTTTAAATTGGTCACTTTTCTTTCCAATACTATTCATCTTATGTGGCCGTAGGAGCAAAGGAGCAGGACAACAACTCAACAATACGGGTGTCGCAGGCTCGAGACGCAAAATGAGGAATTTCATCATCATAAAACGATGATCAAAATGTGGCATTTGCAAGTCCTCAAAAGGATGAAAACTACCAAAACGAATATGTCTGATACGGAGAAGTACTATCTGTATCATTTTATTACATTTTTTGCATCCTATTAGAGGTTTCCGTTTTCATTTATTCATTTATTTACCTCGTGTACAAGTTGTTTGGCCGCATACGCGAAAGCTCTCTGGCTGCGTACGCGAAAGCACAAAATATTCGCCCTAAAAACCTGGCAAAAACAACTGACGTTTCTCACGTGGTCAGCATTAGTGGTGCAAAGAAGCACGGTTATATCTTGGCACTATAATGGCACGCTTTTTCGCCTTTTCTGGCATTATAATAGCATTATATGCGTATATAAAACTGACATGCATCAAATGATTACCCTATATGCGCATATAATGCTGTTACCGTGCCGCATCATCGTGCTTACTGGTTACTTGGGTTCTTCAGCTCTAGTTGTATGTCATAGATGTTAATATATCGATGTAGGCATCAAAATATTATTAACAAAAATAAAAGAACAAAATGCGTACCGATACTCAACACATTTCATTGCGTGTTGGCCTGCATCTCACAATTACCATGAAGTGAGAGAATCGAATTTACCCAAACTTCCTATACATTTCTTGTAGCTTCAGAGTTTGTCAATACTCTATACTTTTGTGATTACGTATAGTAAATTGTTCAAAATCATGAAACGTAGAGATGGTGAGTTGAATTTTGTAAAATATATGCAAATATTTCATCAGAAAGTAGTGTCCGGAATTTTGAGCAAAACGTTTTTTGCACAAATAATCGTTATTTTTATTACACCATCTTAAAAAATAAACATTTACCGTCTTGAAACATTACAGTCCTTATGAAAACAGAAATTATTAATTATATAAATGATGTTGAAGTTAGCACGGTGCTCAAGTGTCTGGATTTCACGAGATACACGAGATACAGTCAGTTTGTTTGCTTCGCGGATAACACGGATATCATTGAGAGAAAATTTTAAACGGTTTCAGATGGGCGGTGCAACCAAAGTCGGACAAGTATCTTCATTAATGTTTTGAAATTACTTAGGTGGCAATATTCTGTTTCGAAAAATATCATAGTCTTTGTGTACAACAATTAAATTCGGCTGTGTCTGTGTGCTCTTTTCAATGTAGTCAATCATGCAATATGAGATGCCTTACTTTTTTCAAAATACCGAATATTAGCAAATTTGATACTTGGACCTAAAAGTTGAACTGATTTGTTATGTTCATTGAGTTAGAAAAATCGTTCAGTTTTGTAACACCTAGAACTTGTAATGAAATGTATTATTATATTTTGTAGGCTTCGTGGCCGTGCGGTTAGCGGCGTCAGTCGTCTAGGCGTATTGTACCATGAAGTGTGGGTTCGATTCCCGCTCCAGTCGGTGGAAACTTTTCGTCAAACGAAAAATTCATCATTGGGCTACTGGGTGTTTCGTGTTGTCCGTTGCCTAATGTTAGTGATTGTTCAGTCTGTGCAGCCTTGAGCTGAAGACGGTGTAAATTGTCTATATTTCTGTATTTCTTACACTATTTTGAGAAATTGTCGAATTATTGGATAAGGGTCACTTATGCGACTATTGTTTTTACATGGTCTGTGTATACAAATAGTATACATAAAGCACAGACAAACAGACGTAACACTCTCGTCATTGTCCGTCGACCACCTTTTTAACGATTGATTCAAAAATATGTTAGGTGGCCAATCCGCCACCCGCAGCGCTCGCATCGTTTTTGTTCGTGTTTGACGTTTACACGCTACCGCCATCTGTTGGCCCGTCGGCCAAACACATCGATTTCAGCATTGGGCGTACATGTCTTCTCGACTATGATTTTGATCGCGATTTGTTCTAAGTGTTACGTCTGTTTGTCTGTGCATAAAGCTTATGAAATTTCATTGAAAATAGGTCAGGAATGAAAAGTGTGTGGATCATCTGGCGCTATTAATATGACTGGTCTAATATTTATAGCAAAGTCCTGTCCTACGGAAATCGGCTTTGAAATGGACCGTTCGGATGCCAGGTCATCGTTTGGTTTCATAATGATGATGTAACAACGTTCAAATGATATAATAGAATATAAAAAAAAAATGTTTCGTTTTTGGCAACTTAAAAAAAAAGTTTGTTGCCAAAAACAGAATCTCACTGTAGAGCATTGTACTACATAACCCATAAAATTTTGCAATAATTCTCTGCAGCTTGATTACAAAAAAAATCTTGAAAAACGCCAAAATATGATACCGTAATCCGGGGCATCATTGATCAGCGGGGTAACATTGATCGGAATGACTTCTGCAAACGATATGCACAAGGAAAATGCAATTCTTACTAAAAATGGCATCGCTAAAAACGATACCGTTGTCAAAACTTTCAAAAGTTTGCTCAATTGGGAAACATTAACGAATTACTGTAAAGAAATTAGAATTCCCTTAGGAAATTGCCTACCATTAGGCGTATTCCGTGGTTCGAGGTGTTTTTAATTTTAAAATAGCGTTAGCGTTAGCGTAGTTACGGTATACTTCGTAGATTGGATACTAGCAACATTCATGTTTCTTTTTAATAATCTTATCCTGACTACTTTCAAGAACAAGGCAGGGGAGTATACCTTGTTCAAATCATAAACAAGAATACTAAAAGCATGAATATCGCTATTCCCGTTCGAGGTGTTTTTATTTTTAAAATAACTCAAAAAGTAAATGACTTGTAAGCGTTTGGCTTTCATATTCGGCTTCAGGGGTCATGATTTAAGAAAGTTACGACGTTTTCAACATAACCGAACGTTGTTTACATAGGTGATCAATGTTACCCCATATCAGCTAAATCAAAAAATCACTTAAACATTTTTCTATAAAATGCTTAAATCTTTCAAAAAAGAAAATGCAGTATATAGTCACGAGCTATGGGTGGCAGTACTTGTTTTAAAAATATAAAATTTGCAACATTTGCATTTTCAAACGAAAAATTTAAGAAATATTCAAAAAAATGATCAATGTTACCCCGGATTACGGTATGCTATCTATGCTAGATGCGCGGTCCAGATTGAGCAACCATATCATATCTGTTCAGTTTTTGTACCTCAATAATTCGTTGATATCTGGGCTATTTCGGTACGGTTCCGGGTAATTTTGGCCGAATTCCGTTTGGCTGAAATATTACAATGAAGCGGTTCCATTTGAATTCGAATGTCGGTTTACTTTTGTATTTTTTGATTTGGATGAAATTTTGCACATGCTTTCTTTATGCCCAAAAATGCTTTTTTGCATCATCGGCTCGCCATTTTGACTCTAGCCTTATTTTTGAGAAGGGCCTAAGAAAAAAACCCTTAATAATTTTCAAAAAATTATAACTTAGAAAACCATTTCTATTGAAAAATCAACCTTTTTTTAAAAATCATAACTTTTTTGTCCATGATTTCTCTATCTTGACCCACTGTGCAAAAGACTTCATTTTTTGTTCAAATTAACATATAAAAAAATAAAAAAATCAAAAATACGATTTTTGAGACAATTGATTTTTAAGCTTTTTTTTTAAAAATTACAACATTTTTTTTACAGTGTATATTTTTTCCAGATAGTCCCAACAATAACCTAAAACTTTGCGGAAGGCACCAAACTGATCGGACAAACCGTTTCTAAGTTATATTTTTTTGAAAATTATTAAGGATTTTTTTCTTAGGCCCTTCTCAAAAGTAAGGCTAGCGTCAAAATGGCGAGCCGATGATGCAAAAAGGCATTTTTGGACATAAAGAAAGCATGTGCAAAATTTCATCCAAATCAAAAAATATAAAAATGAAATTTGGGAAAAAAGTCCTCATTTTCTGTGGAACCGCTCGATGAAAAAAAAAACCTATGGATAGCATGTAAAACACAAAATTTGAAACAGAGTGCAAATGTGATGCGTGCTGAGTGCAATTGTGAGTCTTCTAAAAGAATGACATCCATGCCTAAGCTAACATTACTGCCTGCGACTTCAAGCAGATAAATGGATATTGTCTATGAATATTCTAACATTATCAATTGGAAGAAAAGCCTATTTCTTAGAGAAGGACAAATCATCATTGATATATAAATAACTAGCTCTTCAGTGTAAGTTGAAAAAATAATCAGTATCGATAATGCATAAATTGAAAGAATACTCTTTCAAAAAAGAAAAAAAAACTGGGATGAAAATGTTGTTATATTTTACGCAAGTGTTCACTTCAATGACAGAACATATGTTTTGAATAAGACTAGATGAACGTATTAAAATCTTGAATGTCAATAATTTTGAGAAAACTCAGTTTTAACAGAACAGCCTATTGTAAAAAGAAGGAAACATCTCTTATAAAAATGTTGACATGTGTAGTACAAGTAATGGTTACATCAGTAAAACAGCAAAGAGCCGCCAATAATTTAAAAAAGGTAAAATGCGTAATTGAAATATAAGCGAGTTATTGTTGTCAATAGTAATAAAACCAGTAAAACTCGAAAGAATAGCCTATGCTAAACCCTCCAATACCCAAATTTTTATTTTTGCTCTTAGTATCATTTTTCACCATCTAAAATCAATCTAAACACGTTTTGGACAATGATTTGTTTGTATTCGCAAATTTATGAATTTTTATTATCGATTTTTCTAATATTTATTTTTGAGCGTCCCTACGCTTTTTCATTTTTTGAAGCCTCTTCTGGTTATCGATTTTCGACAATAATAAAAAAATGAGTTTTCGTAATACTTTTAAAAATATAAAATTTTTATTTTTTTCTGGAACATATTTTAATTTCCCTGTAACTAACGGAAGCATCGATTTTAAATTATTTTATCATTACCAGGCTTCTGCTGTAATAGGTTGATTGCAGAAAAATATAAAATGCACAAACTTTTGTATTACATGTTAAATTTGAATCAGACATTTGAAGGTTATAAAAATAAATCATCAAAAATAAATCATTTTGATTTCCGCAGAAAAAATACACAAAATTCCAAAAGACACCCCGTTTAAAGGCGGGGTTGGGTATAAGAGGGTTAAAAGAAGGAAAGAATTCTGTTGAAATCATTGAACATCAAGTACAAAGTTGGTAACCCAAAAACGAACCAGTCATCAGCTAACAGTCTCAAAACCATGTGCGGAATTCAAATTAATAAATCGGTTTAATCTTTCTCTTGAACTCTACCCAGTGACAAAAATGAAGTCCGGCTGCATCATAAAAATCTACAAACTTAAAAGCTGATGAGTCATTAGGCCACACTTATAAATTATACACATCTAATTAACTTTTAGTTCATAATTCGGTCAAATGGCATACGGCCAAATAGCTTTCGACAAAACGACGTTTGGTCAAACGGCATTCGGCCAAACGGCGTTCGGCTAAACGGCGTTCGGCTAAACGGCATTCGCCCAAATGGCCTAACATCTTCGGTACTTACTTTCATTAGCTTTACCATAATAAATTTTTTTTGACAACAACAACAATTGTTAACGAGATGACTGTAAGCTAGCCTTTTATGATTTTGGGACTCAGCTTCGCCTACATACAATTGACGGCTTCTACGTAAACGAAGCCAAATTCCACAAAAAATCTAAATCGATAACAGTTCGAACCAGTTTAAGATCGCAACTAATGTTGTGATACAAAATAAATTTCGATTTTGTTCTCCCCGGCTTCAACGCCACTATCTTTGCCCTCCCTGGGACCACAAATCGCCCGGAACGGTAAGCGCGTACCTCTACATTACCTAGTTCCAAACGTTTCAATCGAACGGTGGACCCCACGAGGTATGAAGCTGCAGTCTTGTTGTGGCGTCGTCGACGACGTTTTTATTTTCACTGTTGGACACTTTTTGTCAACGTCGTTGCTTTGGACCACGTCGTCGTCGTGCATGCGAGAGATAGCGAGAGCGCGCGTTAACGCGGGTTTGTTGGGTCGGAGTGCACCGGTAAGCACTTTTCACCTCTTTACGACGCTCATAGGAGTAACTGGGTCGAATTTCTGGCCATTAGTAAAATTTTTGTTGGGATTTTTGCATGCCTTTTAATTGACCGACACTCTCCATATTAAAATTTGTGGGCCGTTATTTTGTTTTTGTTAATAAAAACATTATAATTTATGCCCTTACAACTTATACATTTTATATAATTATATGTATATAAAAATAAAACAATTCACATTTTTTATGTTTTACATTTAATGTATAACAGTCCATTTGAAAGTATTTTTAATTTTTTTTTCCATAAAATTGGTACTATTACTCCTATATACGACAGCTTCGAGAGGGCTCTACGAGGGTTACATCTTTTGGCGTTGAGACTTGAGAAGCGGTGAGCTGTGTGCTGCAAGGGAAACGGATGGGACCTAGGTCTGTTTGAGGGGGTTACTTTTTGTAGTGGCGGATGAATGATGGTTGTAAAATTAATATTGGCCACTGATTGAATTATAGACATTAGACGGTACCGTAAAATTGTTGCGCCTTTTGATTGGGTAATTGATGGGTCATGTTTTCCCAGTGTTTTGTAAGTTGATAATTGCGGTTTGTGGCGCTTACGGAAGAGGGAGGTGAGCAAAGCAGGTGATATTGGTTTTGATAGTGGGAGAGTTGGTAGTGCATGATTTTGGTTTCTTGAAAACATAGCTTTGGGATGAATAAGATACCGTGGGCGATATTACAGAGCAATGTTATAGATCCATGTGTAGTATGGTGTAAAGTATTTTGAACGAACATAATTGCAATTTAGATCATTGAGGGATTTACTTTAAACTTACTATGTAATTCTACAATTGAATTTACTGTTATCCAAAACTGTTGAGAAGCATACTCGTACATATATCTAGTTACGAAAAGTGGCCAGCGGATTTCGGGAATGTTCTTGTGGCCGGAGTTATGCCGGTCACTGGGTCAGGTCGGGTGAAAAGGGTGCTGGGCGTTGGTGCCCCTGGAGGTAGGCAAATTTAAAGTCATTATTATGTATCCATTATATTTAGGAATTAAAAAAAATCGCATTTGTGTAAACCTTTAGAGGAACGATTGAATTGGATAACCATGAATCTTGCATTTGATTGATCCTACAAATTACCATTTTCGGGTCTCCGGGGAGCCTCAAATTTACGATAAAGTGGCCAATTCGTATCTAAACATCTGTGCCAAGCTTATGGGAATGCATTTCAGTGAACTATTATATTTGATCTCTACTTTCAGAGAATAAAAACAGTTTAGTATCCAACAAATAAACATAATAAGCGGTCTAAAACTCTTTATTTATAATGTTGAATATCAGATTTTAAAGATGTATGTAAATTTTAATGGATGGAAATTGGAAATAAAGATAACTTGGCATGTCCCAAAAAAATAGCCGTTTTTACCCGACTTGACTCAGTAACTCACCGGAATAACTACGGCCACAGGAACATTTCCGAGTTCCTTTGGCCACTCCTAGAAACTAGATATGTGTGCTAGAATACTGACAAAAAATCATTTCAATCCGTTAAGGATTCGCTGAGCGGTGAGGGTTTTAGTATTTTTGCTTTCACTCAGGCCTATACGGGTTAATCAAATAATTTAATGTTTAAAGGTTAAGAATCTCTGATCCTTATTCTAAAGAACCGGAATATTTCAATACTTTTAGATATTGAAAAGATTCTACACCATCCAGGAATCGAAGCCAGACACCTTTAGCATGCCTATTCTTTGTAGTCACGAACTTTGCAATGAGGTTATGAAATCCAAATAATTTATTTGGATCAAATTAGCTTCAACTGTATGAGCTCTTGGAGTTTTACCATTGCATAAAATAAATTAAGTGAAAATACCTTGAAAATTTAATGATCTTTAGAGCGATTTCCAGGTAAAATCACTAGGAGCCATTTAACAGAATATTTCGTGCAATTCTGAATTTTTTTTATTTTGTTGAACGTGTTAGAGATTCTCTTTAAATGTTCCTGAAAGTTGGCTAGAGCAACACATTATTTGTTACATTCTGGAAGCATTTTCTCGCAGAGCTTGTGATGGGTACGATTAGTACCACTTCAAATGAACGAGAAAAATTGAAAAGTGTAATCGACTATGGTTCAAATCTGAAGAATTTTTTGGAAGCTGTTTAAAAGTGCATTGCGAAATCAACAAACATCTGGAGAAATTACTTGAAGCAGTTTCAAAGTTAACAACAATTAAATCTATGGTAGAACATCTTTCAAAAATAAATATTCCTGGAAGAATTCCTGTTACAATTAATTGAAAAATAATGATGGAATTTCATCCTGAAAAAAATAGTACAGCAAAATCTTCGCAGGAGTATCAAAATGATTTCTTTGTTAAGCAATGTAGGAAGTAGTATAAATCTGATGGAGTATGGCGTAGCTATTCAGCAAAACCATGCATTACACCGGTGAAAAAAGAACCGCCACCAACCTGCGTATACTGCGGAACAATTCTAGATGTGCGACACTTAATTTTGCAGTGCAGACGATACGACAAGGAGAGGCAGGAAAACAAAATCAGCACAACAAGCCTGAGTGACGCCCTAGCAAACGAAGCAAATAGCGTGAAGAAGTTGTTGAAATTCTTGCCAGAAGCAGGATAACGCTAAATTGCAAGTTAAATAAATTTTCTCAAAACTTTCATTGCTTAAAAGGGAAGATTCAAAAATAATGTCCACCTTTTTTGGGAATTCTAAACCCCCTATTCCCTTCCTCTCATGCTTTTTTTAATGGGGTAGAAGCACCGATTTTGGCCATAAGGCGGTTTTAGCCATAGTGGGAATACACACCGTTTTACATAGCCAATTAGCATAAATCCTTTTTCGTTCAGTACATCACATGATAGAGTTACATTCATTTGGGGGCCTTCCTTAGCCGACTGGTTAGAGTCCGCGGCAACAAAGTAATGCAATGTGTCTGGGTTCGATTCCCGGTCGGTCCAGGATCTTTTCGTAATGGAAATTTCCTTAACTTCCATGGGCATAAAGTATCATCGTACCTTCACCACGATATACGATGCGAAAATGGCAATTCAGGCAAAGAAAGTTCTCAGTTAATAACTGGGGAAGTGCTCTTAGAACATTACGCTGAACAGCCTTATCTGTTCCAGTGGAGACGTTAATGACAATAAGAAGAATGAGATACATTTATTTACTTGTCCGAATTGATTCAATACATAAAGAAACCAATCCATTTTTCTTAAAATTTCAACTCCCATACACCTTATTTGGCCAGGGTATTTCTAATTTGACCACTTTCATAATAAATCAAGGCCCGAGGAGGAAAAAATAACTCGCAATGACTTATGCATACCATATTTTGGTATCATACCTTTATTAGGTATTGTTCAGTTGTCAATATCTCATTTTGGTATTATAATACTATTGGAAAAAAAATATTTAAAACAATTAAAAATACTTCTTCTTGGTATTAGATACCTATTGAGGCCTGCTGGAGGTATTGAACTACTACCTACTACCTCATTCAGGTTGTAAGTATTGGAAATTATCTGGTATGGTTTAGCTAGTTAGTTTGGTATTCAGTAGTTATTTTCTTCTGCTCGGGTGTGATTGGCCAATTTCGGAACCGAAACTAAATCTCTGGCCAAAACTGGTTCTGATGACCCATAGTGACCAACGAGATTATCATAGCGAAAAAATGGTTTTCATTCAGTTCCGATATTTTACATACATAATATGGATTGAAAGCTTGCATTTGGCATATATGTAGTATAAATGGGGCTTGCCATATAATTCTTATTGACATTTTCTTTTAGGCTGGCCAAAACCGGTGCTTTTACCATGCCTAATTTTTAAAGACCCTCCCTTCTTTAAATGATGGACGTAATTTTCAAATCACCCCTAACACAGCTAGAAAGAGCTTGAATAAAAGCAGTATTGCCAGATTATTGGTTTCAAAATCATGTTATTCCATTGAAAATATATTGCTAATATTTGTTAGGAAATGTGTGAAGCTTTGTTTGAATTAGTTAATCTGTGATATGAATATTTGAAACAAAAAAATGTCTTAAAACATATATGAGATGTTTTTACCTTTTCATTTGAGATTCATTTGTATCTTCAGCACAATAATCTCAGGTCGTCACCTAAACACAATGAATCATTCTACAATCATGACAAACGTAACGAAAAAATGTTATAGTTACAGAAATAGATGGTTCGATATTACACTCAGGTTGAAGTGACAAGACGTCACGGATTGTGCGGGACAGGCCCGGTTTTGAACCACCTGCCCCGTATCACCGAAAGTCCCAGAAAACGTCTCGGATAAAAAAAATAATGGAATTTGTACTTGATATATGAATAATGATGCTGTTCATTGTTATTTTTGGTCCATGGAGCAAGCCGTCCAGTATGTTAATTTTCAAAATTAGCAAGCCGTCCAGCTCCATGGACCAAAAATATTTCGATCAAGATCTTAACAGGATTCACGCAGGATCTAGTCAATATCTTATCAGAATATAATTCTGGTAGAAATCATAATTTACATAGTATTTTCGAGTGGAAATTTCCACAATATTTCAGGTACAGTCTTGTCAAAACACTCACAAGTTACGATACAGCATTTATTAATTTGGGGCGCATGATTCGGTACAGAATCTTCTCATGGCACTGTTGGGGAACCTTTTATGATTCTGTTCAGTATCTCTCAATGATTTTGTTCTGCTTTCAAAATATTTTGTCAATTCCTGCATTTTTTCAGAATCACGTCTGAATTCTGAGGATATTTGTTTATCAAACTAACTGATCGAATATAGCTCAGAATCTTTTTAGGTTTAGAATATGTCTTGAAATATACTCAATTAAGAATCTTAAAAGAATTAAGTTCGAAATACTATAACATTTTGCTGAAGTTTACTTCTTAAAAAATAAAGTTCGAAAATATCGCGTGATTCTGATCAAAACTTATTTTTTTATATCTTTTATCTACTGAGTATTGAAAACTCTTCCACGACAGTTTGTGAAAACCTTACTAGAATATGTATAATTTTAAGCAAAAGTGCTATAAGTTGAAAACTTCTTATAAAAATTGAACAATCATAAAAACAATGATTATCCTCGATATTTTTATTAATTATCAAAATTATTAATGAAAAATGTGTACTTTACAACTTTTTTAAACCAGTTTTCAATAGTTCACAAATTGTGTCCCGCATTGTAACTAAACTAACACTTTAACTTAGGTACAATTTTCAATAATCAATTAATTTAAGAATCTGTGGAAACTACTTACACAGGCAAGAAAAAATGATAAATTGCACTATATATGCAGCCATTCCATGAATAACCGATCTAGTGGGTCACCGAATTCCGTGAAAATTTGCTATTTTGTTCCTTATCTGAAATAAGGATACACGTGTTTTTGGATTTTTTGATTAGAGTGACCATTTCCGAAATAAGATTAGAAGATAAATCGCGATTGTGCTTAATTTTTATTAAAAAAAAATTATAACTTTTGAATCGTTTGACCGATTTTCAATCTTTTTGGACGAAATGAAAGCTAATGATTTTGACTTTTCAGTTAAAATATGAAATTTTAAAAAAAAAAGTTTTGTTTTTACATGTAAAAAAACATAATTTCCGTTTTTTGAAGGCTTCGGGACCGAAGGGGCTATTGCTGTTCTCATTTTTTCTAGAAAGTTCAGTTAATTTTACGTTCACTGTAAAATTTTCAGCCATGTATGTTTTTTAGTTATTGAGATATATTTTTTTGAAAATAAAAACTCAGTCATTTTTCATCACCACACATTCTAGGTCTCAGCGCATTAATTTTTTTATTTAAAAAAAGCATAGCTTCTGAACAGCTCAACCGCTTTCCAATTTTTTTTTATGGAATGAGAGCTTAAGATTTCACCTTTCAAAAAAAAAAAAAAAAATGAAAAATCCGAAAAAAAAATTTGAAATAACATGGAAAATTTTAAAAATTTCTAGTTTTTATATAAATTTTTATTTATTTTAACTTGAAAAAATTTTTTTTTCAAAGTTTCATATTTTTGAAAAGTTGAAATCTTAAGCTTTCATTGCGTAGAAAAAGATTGAAAAACGGTAGAGCTGTTCAAAAGTTATGATTTTTTTTTTTAAATAAAAAATCTAATGCGCTGAGACCGACAGTGTGAGATTAAAAAATGACTGATTATGTATTTTCAAAAAAATATATATCTAAAAAACTAAAAAACATACATCGCAGAAAATTTTACAGTAAACGTAAAAGAATAGCAATAGCCCCTTTGGTCCCGACGCCTTCAAAACACGAAAAAAACGGAAATTATTGATTTTTTTCATGTTAAAAAACATTTTTTGTGGAATTTTATATTTTTCTTGAAAATTCAAAATCGCGATTTTTCTGGTCACCTTATTTCGGAAATGGTCACCCCAATCAAAAAATCCGAAAACACGTGAATCCTTATTTCGGATAAGGAACAACCTAGCAAATTTTCACAGAATTCGGTGACTCACTGGAATGGCTGTATGGTAAAATATTCACAAACTTTCTCTTCTTTAAAAAAAAAACATCTCTACAGTGCTGTTAAATGTCATGGGTATCACGTGACTTTGACAAATGAATATGGTGAATATCTTTCATCCCCGTGGAGAACGTTATCGGAAATTGTTTTCCTGGTGGCCATTTCTGAACTATCATATATGGCCAACCGATATTGGCTGATGCTATATTACATATGACAAAGCTCTATAAGCATTTGGACGTTTATTTTTTTATATTTAACAGCTTTGCATCGGTGTCTTTCATATTTTGTTAAATATATAATGAACTGAACTTCTTTAATATGACGACTCAGTGTATTTTAATTATCATTTGTAGTACCGTAATCCGGGGGCAAATTGATCACTATTTCACAACTTTTTGTCATGTTTTCCTTTGAAATCCAAAAGTTGTCATCTTTATTTAGGTAAAATCAGTACTTCATTGATCTCTATCAGTTAACGTAATCAATTTTTTATGAAATAAAATTTAACATTTCATAAAATTAGTTTTAATATCAAAAATTGAAAATGACACATTGGGGCGAAATTGATCACTATATAATAAAGCATATTTTGGAATGTAAAATTTTCCTATCAACTAAATTTGGGTCTCCTGAATCTGAAAATGATGTCAAAATTCTTACAACTCGTGTATATCATCATATTATTGCAAAATTAAACTTTGTAAATCTGCATAAAACGCCTAAATGTATGCAATTTCCCTTGAAATAAGCACGTTCTTGAACAATAAACGCTTTTATAAGCAAACAACTGTTCTTGTAATGCTGTACGATTTCAAAAATGAATTCAGCAGTTCACACTAGAGCTTACACAACATTTTTAACACTCAAAGTTTACATGCTGGCTTAGCACCAACGGATTGTTTAGTGCCGACATTTGCAACAGTATTGCTAACACCTTCAAAAACTGTGAATATTTCTATGCAAAACTGACTTTAATAAAAATTAAATAGCTTAAAATCATCATTAGACATCTATAGTCTAGAAAACATGGAATGTCTGTAATGGCAACGAAGCATTAAGCATCCTTGAAAGGAAATGCTATTCTGTACCGACCTGATCAAATTCACCCCAGTGATCAATTTGCCTCCGGATTACGGTACCTCTAGGGCAATATTAGGCAGATGATGTGAAATAATACGAAATTCATACATGTTATTTTTTTGTTTTATCATTACAAAATTTTGTCATAAATTCGGAACCAATTCAAAAAATCCTATATAAGCTTTTCTCAACGTCACAAATTTCTCATTAGTTGTATCATTAGTTCACCAACAACCTTATATTTGCCAAAAAGCTTTAATAAGTTTGCAATTAGACTTATTCGTCGTTATTTGTTCGTTAGAATTCGTCGTACCTTAACGTTCTTATTGGATACAGGAAAATCAATAAATTACTTCATATTTTTATACAGCTTATGTGAATTATGAAAACTGTACTTTTATCAATGGTTGATAAATGAGGAACTAATTTGTGATTATCAAACATTGAATTCGTGGTATTTGAAAATATGCATCAAATGATCCATTTGCATCACCATGGTTGAGAAAGTAGATCACCAGTAAAAACATAATACATTTTCATAGCAAATAAGATGAAATAATGTATAACAAAAATGATAAAACTTTTATCCTTATTATTAGCGCTTTGCTACATATTTTGAGAGTTTTAAAATATAAAAAGCTTTAGTTTATTAAAACATGATGATAAGTATTTGTAAAACAGATTTCACTAACTCGAACACTTGAAAGGCAACGCAACTAGAAGTTCAACAAAAGTGTTCTTGGATTATTCTCAACCATGTTCTCGGAAGAAACTCGTATTTTTGGTTTTACAAAGTGAACTATTTTAATTTTGTTTGTTAATATATTGATACCAACTGGCTCGCCCAACTCTCACGCTTTCAACAAAATATTTTTTATAATTTGTCCATTTTCAATTATCCTATATGAACCATCATTGACAGTTTTTTTTTTATTTTCCAATATTGCAAATAAAAAAAGTCAATGAGAAAAAGTTAAAGGAAAAAAAACAGTTAAGGATATTAAGATTTATTCAAATTCAAATGACCACTTTGCTGATACAAGATAATAAAACTAGATCCACTTGCCCAATACAATTAAAAGGATAGGGGAAGTTCACCATGTCTGATATACAGTGAATTCTCCCTTACTCGATATTTCCCCTTACTCGATGGAATGCGCGGTCTCTTCCATTTAGCATACTTTGTTCTCTCTGTAAGTCGATACCTCCCTAACTAGATGTTCCCTAACACGCGATCTGTTTGACTTAATCATGCAAGTTTACCTCTCTAACGCGATATTTTCAAAAAAGTTTCAAATATCCTCAAACATGTTAATAAATTGCGGTAAATCCAAATTCAATACATATTATTATTTCCATTATCAAAAAGTCTCTAAATTGTCGAATTGAGCTGATCTTTTTAAACACCCTACCCTACTAACACAATATCCCATCCCCTGATGTCTATGAAGATAGTTTGGGTTCCCTGTATCTTCTTAAGTAAACGTTGATAGATTAACATTCCTTCCCTTCCCCTAGCGATTGTGAGGACGTCGCCAGGTGTACAATGTGATGCTTGTTTTGTGTATTTCTATTATGTTCAAAAAAAAAAAAACGTTCATCTCAAACACTTTTTGCGACACTACATGTAGATTTCTCAAAACCAATAGAGTTGAGCATTGTACACCGCCCACGATTCGTATGGTCGTTAATGCTATGCTATGCTATGCTGCTATGTAATATTAAATTTTTGTTAACTGTAAACAAGGTGTAATGTAGATTAAAATGTAAAAAAATGTTATTATTACGTTATAACGTGTAGTAAAATAACCATAACAAAAAAATCAGAATTTAAAAAAAAAAACGTGTTCTCTATCTCTATTTCTCCCTTCCTCGGTGATCTCTTGAATATCTAATTAGAAAGAGTTGACTGTATTATTTTTTATTTATAAAGCTCTAAAGCAACCAATGTAGAAAGAAAAACACTTTTTTTTTTAATTTAGCTTCTTTTATACAAAGCTACAAACTTGCATGCCCTACATAATTATTTGCAACAACAAACGTAACACAAGTTGAGAGATTTCGTAGAGTATGTAATTCAAAGTTTCTACGTGCTTTTTGTACAACAAATAAAAGTAAAAACAATAGGAAGTGTCTAGCTGCGTCTAGCCGTTCAGTTTCCTAACAAAACCACTACCTAGCGCAATTCATACGTTACTGTTATGTACTCACGTTTTTTATCTGCTGTAGCTTTTATATCCGCTGTTTCATTACCCAACTGATTCTTCCAAAGCACTGAACGACGAACAGTTTACTCACGTTTTCAGGTTTTTCAAAACTAACTTTCTGTTTTCAAAATTTTCTTCGATTATCAACACTGCACCAAAGTGTATAATCTAAATGACCGTCTTTTCTCAAATGGTCTTTATCGCTGTAAATAAATAAATTCAACTTGCAGTAAAGCATTAACTCTCAGTTTCACTTCATCCAGAACATCTAACTCGACATTCCATCTCGCCCGTCCAGTCAAAATATCTTCACATTCTTCACCAGACGAGACAAATATCAAGGTCTTCCAAGCGAGCACTTCCCACGCTTCTTCCGATTCCGCACACACGCATCAAAGTGCTGGCGAATCCGAACCAAAACACAACGCGCGGGAAAGATTAGCACGATCTTCACACCACGATCGCTCGTCTTCTCCCCGGCCAGCTAGTCGCGTTTAGAAAATGCTTCCCAAAACAAAAAGCCCGAAAACGGCCGGGGAAAAGGCGAAATCCTCAACGAAGCAGTCACTCGAAACCGAAAAACGATCCGACGACGATCGCACGGTTTTCCCCCTTGCTCTTGTTCACCGGCAGCCTTTTTTCTAGACTGGAATAGCTCGCTGAAAAGTGCATCCAAGCGCTAAATGTGCGCACTTTGCAAGATTTATCACGCGCGAGGTTTTCGCTCTCGAATTCGGGCGGCGCAGCTCCTGACCACACTCACGCCGCAACGGCACGACCCGACCCGACAGGAAACGACGGCGATAGAACGAAAGTAACGAGCGATCTGTTCCGCTTCGCGCGCGCGCACGTCAACAGAAATTTGCGCGATCGCGGCGAGTTTGTTTTCGTACCCGAAACTCTAGCAGTAGGTAGGCCCAGCATGCAAAAAGTACGACCAGCGCGATCGCTGAACAGAATGAAACTGAGAGCGATCGCCGGTTGCGCTCGAGTGGCAAGGCTCCTCGTCGTCGTCGTCGTGTTTTGGAGTCCGAGCAACGACGGCGACGCCGACGACGCTACGAACGGAATGATCGCGGTTTTGACGATCGTTGCTGGAGTTGGACACACTCGTGGTGAGTTGGGGCGCTTCAGCTGTGGCGCAGTTTTGAAGATAGTCAGAGTAACCGGAGAGATGCAGATGGGAGCTTCTTGTAAGCTTGAGTGCAACATCTCTTTCTTCGGAAGACGGTGCTCCGGAGCGAGAGTTTTTTGGTAAAAATATTACTGTTGGTCTTCAATTTTATTATTTATTTTATTCTAGTGGAATTTCGCATTTAGCGAGTTTGCAACTGTTGGTTCTTATTTACCAATAATCGAACCATTTAAGGGCTAAAAACGGTATATTCGGTAAGTTGTCGATAATAACAGTACAATAAGCAATTTAAATGTATTTTTTTTAAGTACAATTCTTGCAGATATTTCAATATGTATTATAATCTACAGTAACTACATATTATACTTGTTCAGGTAACTACTCACATCAAGTTGGTAAAAATGATTAAATCACAGACAAACAGACGTCACACTCTCGTCATTGTCCATCGACCACCTTTTTAACGGTCGATTAAAAAATATGGTAGGTGGCCAATCCGCCACCCGCAGCGCTCGCATCGTTTTTGTTCGCGTTTGACGTTTGCACACTACCGCCATCTGTTGGCCCGTCGGCCAAATACAATAATTTTAGCATTGGGCGCACATGTCCTCGTGACTATGATTTTGATCGAGATTTGTTCTAAGTGTTACGTCTGTTTGTCTGAGATTAAATGGTATGTTGAATTTAAAATACCTTATCAATAATAAAGGTCATTTATTATTCGACAATTATCAACTGCTTCTATTTACTTACATCTTTAAATAATGTAAATAAACTGAATTTGTGTCGAAAAATGACCCAATTCCATATTTTTACACCGATCAACATACAAATATGCAACACTTGTAACTAAATTTCATTGCTCTATATGATTGCTGAAGTCTTCAATTGCATTGTTCAGATTTAGTAGAGTACGTTTGGACAATTTATAAGTATACATATAAAAACTTAAGAAAAAAGATGAAATATCGTTTTTTTTTATTTATTTTTTGCTATAACATGCAATAAGTCTTACAGCAATATTCATTATTATTGAGTTTCGGTTGCAATGTATTCAGTTTACTTCAATCGCAAAAAAGTCGTTTTTTGAGTTCATAATTACAAATTATTTTTGAATGTTGTTTTTAATCAATGTAAACATCTTTAATGTTATCTCTGTATTTAATTTTCTTTGAATTCATATTGAAATTATACGCAAATTATGATTACATTTTGCTGTTTATTGACTTTATAACAAAAATACAACATTCATAGAATCATAAAAGAGAATTTTACTGAAACGAGCATTTTAATCCGATGGATAGGAGAAGAGATATTCGTTAAGGTATGAAAAATACATCACAGTACTAACGCGGTTGGAACATTTTTAAATTTATCCATAGTAATTTCCATATGAAACTACATTGTCTTTGTCCCACCTTTTATTCACCATTTCTAGGCGATATGCAGAAGATTTTGCAAAACACTATTTTTACGGTAAGGATTGTAAGAAAGATATGGAAAAGTAGATTTTCAAACATTTTTAAATTTTGAATTGCCCTAGTGGAAAGCATATATATATTTTTTACAGAAATTAATCTTTTTAAAATGACGTGTTCGTTGTGATTACGATTTTAACATTTCTACTATCGAACTCAAAAAATAATGTTCGATAGTAAAATGTAAAATAAAATTCATAATTGGGCTTTGTTTTTATTAGAACATTAACTTTGTCCATTTAAGACCCAAACTGAGGGAAATTGGGTAATATTTTTGGTTTGGAATTTGGTAGCTTTTAAATTGTTATTGTATTATTTCAAATGGTAACTTCTTGGTCCTTGGGAAGAACATCCGTAAAAGTGGACATATTTTGAAAAATTAATTTGTATAACGGCATATCGGTCTGTTTTGCTCAAAGTAGGGTGGGAGGGAAGCCGATACAAAATTTCTGTCCGTCAAGGTATTTAATACCGTACATGGTACATGGTATTGAGCTCTCGCCGAGCGGTGTCACGAACACGTGCGCAAACATGCTGGTTGAAAATACTGCCGTTTGAGTTTGCTGGGAACAGCTGCTCTTTGTTTATATTTTCAACCAGCAATCTTTAAGTAATGTTGGTGACATGTAACGTGTATTTACACGAGCGCAGAAACCACTATTTACAGAGTTGCTTGCTGTCACCATCAACGCTTGAAATTTGCTGATTTGTACAGGCCGACTACGATACAATTCGGATCATTCCATATCACATCAACATCATGCTGTCTACTCCATCACCAATGCATTGATGGCGATAGACTATGGATATCACTGATGGGTCGAGTTTAGCCTTAATTTAAGCAAATAAAATGGCACTTTATCAGTACGATAATCTTGATAGTGCTGCAGACGGATTGAAACTGTGTGTTGGTCACTGAAAAACATTGATAGTGTGGTTAATTACCACGTGATCATTCTGCAGTGATTGTGATCTAGAGTGCGATGTCGCATCACCGCAGTTGGTTGTCAGATCAAAGTGATATTTATAGTTCGAAACTGATATTGATAGTTTTAGTCCATCAGCCATCAGCTGATATGACTGATACTGTGCAACTCTGGGTATTTATTTCAATTAATGACAATTATTGTTCGTCCAGTCTTGAAAATGTATCAGAGTGAGGGTAACAGAACAAAGAATCATGTGAATGTATTTTTCGGAGTCGAACCTAGATCAGTACGGTTTTTCGTTTTGGTCGTGAACGTTACCTTTTATAATCATTGGCGTAGGAACAGGGGGGCCAGGGGGGCCTGGCCCCCTCCAGAACCATCCAGCCCCCCCCCCCCAGAATTTTTAATGATAATCAAAAAAAAAAAACAATTTAACATGAAGCAAAATCTTCTGAACTAATGTACCTGACTCTTGTTATTAACAAAAATTCTTCAGTAGTTACGTTATTTTCTGTTGTTCAACACTAAAGTGGGAAAACCTCTCTTATCTTATACAGCATCAACGTGACGCACACTGGGGCAGAATCGAAAAAACGCGAAAACAACCTGTACTTCTTCGGAATGAAGAGATAGAGGTTTGGGCTCATATGCCATTTCGGCCAAATGACATTTTAGGTGTATGGTTTCTTCGGCAAAGTTGTTCATTGTTTTATGCTGAAAATTATTGCTGGCCATGGCCTACTATTTTTAAAATATAAACAATTTTTGAGAAAATGGTGCTCAAAAACGTAATATTTGAGTTTTGTATGTATTTTTTCAATTAAAATGCCATATATCGCCTACGACTATGTCATTTATAGGTAGGCATAAAGCAGGTCTGGTAAAAATTGGATGTTAAAAATAAAATTTTGTTTGATTTTTCAAAGAATATTTCCAAAAAAAACAGGGATATTGCGTATAGGCCATTCTTGCGATTGGGCAAGTTCGAGCAGTTATTTTCATCGTCATCCATTTAAGAAAGGTCAGAGCATTATTGTCTTTTAATTTCTAGGATATGATATTTAATATATTTTTTCTATGCGATTTGAAAGTATGCTAAGCTTATAAAAAGGTTAAAAATTATTCTACATCACAATGAAGCAGTTTTCCAATGAAAACAAAATTTCAAAATAATAATTAACATTCTTGCGGTTCACTGGTAGCTAAATTCACTCAAATATGTGTTATATACATTGGCTTTACATTGTTCTATTCGCAAAAATGACTTAAGCGCCAGACTCATATCAAACCATTTCGGTCGAATGACAATTAAGAAATGTACCGTAATCCGGGGTAACATTGATCAGTTTTTAGGATATTTCTTAAATATTTCATCCAAAAATGTAAATGTTGTGAGTTTTATATTTTTAAAACAAGTACTGCCACCCATAGCTCGTGACCATATACTGTACTTTGTTTTTTGAAAGATTTAAGCATGTTTACAAAAATGTTTTATACGATTTTTTCATTTAGCTGATATGGGGTAACATTGATCATCCATGTAAACAACGTTCGATAATATTGAAAATGTCGTTACTTACATAAATCATGGCCCCTTAAACCGAATATGATGTCCAAACGCTTACATCTCATTTACTTTTTGAGTTATTTTAAAATTAAAAACACCTCGAACAGCGGAATACGCCTAAAGGTAGGCAATTTCCGAAGGGAATTCTACATTCTTAACAGTAATTCGTTAATGTTGCCTAATTGAACATACTTTTAAAGGTTTTGACAACGGAATCGTTTTTGGCGATGCCATTTTTGATGAGAACCGCATTTTCCTTGCTCATATCGCTTGCAGAACTTATGTGAGACATGAATCTTCGGTAGTGTCATCCATAACCATTGAAATCATTGTTTCGCAAACTTGACAAATTTACGCATAAAGTTAACGCAATTTTTGCAAAAATCTTAATTTTTAATAGCTTATAAATATAAGAAAGAGAAGCAACATTCATGCTTTGGAAATGTTTCATCAATAAATGATGATACCAAATTATTACGAGATGAGTCATTCCGATCAATGTTACCCCGCTGATCAATGATACCCCGGATTACGGTTTATGATTTCTTCGGGAAATTTGATCGTTATTTTATGACATTAATTGCTAAAGATGTAAAATTTCCAAAGCCCACTATTTTTGAAAAACTGATAAAATTGTTGTGACTACTATTTTCGGTTTCTCCGTACTACGCTCAGTACCGAAGTTTGGCAAACTTGTGTTACACTTGCACTCGTTTGTTTGTTACACTCTCAGTATTTTATATGTTTGTATATTACCTTACCTGCCATCAAATTTTAGGCAAATGGAAGCGAAATGATTGTCTTTATTTCGTCTGTGATTAGAGTGAATGCATCTGTGCATTGCGATAAGTTTTCGTTTTGGAATCATTGGCTAAAATCCAATATGCTACGAGTACTTCATGCACGCGGTATGAATAACTGTCCAACATAGAAAAGCTGTGCAAGGTTTGACATAGTTAACCGCAAGAATATTCATCATTATTTGGAGCTTTTTTAATTGGAAAACTTTTACTTCAAGCATGTTTATAGCTTAGTCAACTTCCAGATAGCATTGATAAAATATATTAAACATTATACCCTTGACAAAAAAGGATAAGTGGATAGCGATAAAAACACCGGCCCGAACTTGACTGATCGCAAGAATAGCCTATACATAATGACCCTGTTTTTTTTATTGAAACTTCCGTAAAATAATCAAACAAACAAACAGCTCTATTTCATGCCAAGAAATGACATAGGCCTAGATGATATATGGTATTAAAACTGAAAAATTGCAAGCAAAACAATAAATATTTTGTACAAAATTTCTTAAAATTTTATCTGTTTGTCAAAAATAGTAGGCTTCGGAAATTTGACATCTTTAGCAATTATTTTCAGGATAAAATAACGATAAACTTTTCAGAAAAAAATATAGCTACCTAGGGTAGGTGTACCAGTTATGGACATAGTGGTTCCCTATTTCGCCATACGTGATTACTTTAATGTCTTCAAATTTTGAAAACTTTTGTTTGTTGTAGTAGTTAGATTTAAGATATATCTTGATGCTAAAACATACAAAAAGATTAAAAATTGAAAAGTTATCAAAATTTCACATATGGCCAAATAGGGAACCACTATGGCCATAACTGGTACACTTTCCCTATATATCGAATTGAACGATATTGTTTGATATAATGAATCTGGGCTTATGGCATTTTTGCGAATAGAAAATACATAATCAATGTATGTAAAATACAGTGGTTTCTCGATTTTATCACTGTTTATTTTAATATCGCTTCATTATTTCACTCTCGATTTTAGCACGGTTTTCTGTTCGATTTTATCACGGCTCAATAATTATATGAATTTCATACATTTTACATTAAAAATACTCCCAAACAATTATCATATATCTCTTTGACCCATCTCCTATATAATTTTCATTTTATTTCATCTATTTCTGCCATATAAATCTCACATTTTGATGGAAATTTTATAGCAGAAAAATACTTTTGCATTTTATCACGTTTCGGTATATCACGCCAAAAATTTTTGGATTCGTGATATAATCGAGAAATTACTGTATTTAAGTAAATGTAACCACCAGTAAACCACAAAGATGTTAATTATTATTATGAACTTTTGTTTTCATTGGCAAACTGCTATAATAATTTTGAAACTTTTTATAAGCTTAGCATACTTCCAGATCGCTTAGAAAAAATATATCGAATATCATATCCTAGAAAATAATAGACAATAATGCTCTGACCTTTCGTAAGTGGATGGCGACGAAAACACCTGCCCGAAATTGCCCGATTGCAAGAATGTCCTATTCGCAATATCTCTGTTTTTTGGAAATATTCTTTGAAAAATCAAACAAAGTTTTATTTTTACCATCAAATTTGTACCAGACCAGCTTTATGCCAATACATTTCATAGTCATAGGCGATATATGGCATTTTATGTGAAAAAATACAAACAAAACTCAAATATTATGGTTTTTAGCACCATTTTCAGAAAAAATGTCTATATTTTAAAAACAGTAGGCCATGGAAATTTGACGTCTTCAGCAATAATTTTCAGCATAAAACAATGAACAACTTTGCCGAAGAAGCCGTACACCTAAAATGCCATTAGACCGAAATGGCATATGAGCCATTTATGCGAATAATACAAAAATATATGACTTTATGCCAAAAAATCGGTCTTATTGAAAGGACCATTTTCGCTGAAGACACCAAACGTCTATCTTTTCATTCCGAAGATTTACAGGTTGTTTCCGCGTTTTTTCGATTTTGCCCCAGTGTGTGGCGGTTATGACTTCGTTGAATCGTGCGACAACCGAAAGCTGAACCGTCCGCCTGTCGATCGATTGGAACTTGTTGTATGTGATAAGCGCGATTTTCCGACATCTTCGTTGCAAAAAATACCGTAGTACAAAAAAGCGAAAGTTTGATTCCAAAAGTCCGTTTTTTTCTGAAAAATCCATATAATGCTGTTTCAGCATAAAGCATACCCTGCTCGAGGTGTGTGGTGATGATGATTTTCCTTATGAGAATTCACTAAAGAAATCCATACATTAACTTCAACTCGTATATTGTTCGAAAAAATAATTTAAAAAATTGACAAAATTAGTTAAGAAATTTCTCAGAAATTGCATAGGGGAAATTTTTGACGAAAAAAAGATTTAACTTTCAAGAAATTTCGGCATGGCCAAGTTTTATTCAGATGAATGGCAGAAATTTAACCTGGTGTGAAACAATGTACCAAAATTGACCATAGTGTTTTATTCTAGCTCTCTTTGAATTGGATTTAATTTTTCAAGTTTTTTTTTGCATGAATGAATTGGTTGCTTAAGCTTTATTTTTCCAGGAAAACTTATTATTTCATAAATTATTTGTTTAATTTTCAAAAGATTTGAAGCAACATAAACTTTTCGATATTCTTTATAGACTTTTAGTTTCATCAAATTCCTCAAGGAATATTTTACCTTCCAGTCATCGCGCGATTTGTCACCGTCAGAATCACCACGCTGCTGTTGTAAACGAAAAGCGAGGTTTTTTCTAAAGTGTTGTAGAAAATACAACAGCGCGACAACTGATGTGTTAAGGGTGGCTTCAAAACTTTTGCAATTTGTCAAATAATATTGTGAGACTTGTTCATACTTTTAAAGCGGATTCCTCTCATCCATTCCTCCTATGTCTACTTTCTATTAGCAAATTGATTCCGGAAAATGTTTCAGGATTAACCTGAAAAATGTTACTTAATCTTTCAAAAGCTCAGTTTTTTCTCGCAATTCCTCAAAAAAATCAATGATTCTATCAATTCGCTGAAATTTTTATTAGAAATTGTCCTGTAAATTTGTTTGAGTAGTTTCACAATAAAATATTACAAATTCTTCCGCAAAGTTGATTAAAAGTCCTTAAAAAATATTTCCAAAATACTTCACAAAAATTCTTCTTTGTTTTTGTTGCAAACATTTTGCTTCAAATCCCCGGATTATTCAAGAATTGAGAAGAAAAATGTTATTGAAATGTCTCTTGCTTTCGAATCTTTAGAGGAAATTTGTTGAAAACCCCCAGGAATACTTTTGCTTTTGAAATTAGCATAGCGGTAAAGGAATCTGTAGAGGAACATGTAGCAAAATAACTGGGAAGGGGATAAGATTTATTAAGGTATTCATGATAATCATTTGTATGATGATCAATACACTTCTTCAAAAATAATTTTGCCAAATATTGGCAGAATCCATATTCTTGATTTGAATTATGCGATTCGAGTGCGGAATATGAAGAGGCTTTCTGACAGAATTCTAGAAAACCAGAAATCAAGGAAGGATGGATTTCAAGAATAATTCTAAAGAAGATTGTGATGGACTTTCTTGAGAAATTTGTGTCATTTGTTTATTCATTAGAGAGGTTTTCACTATTCTGTAATTTACTTCCAGAGAAAATATTATACATTATCGTTCATTGTACCATAGCCCATCTATTGTTCTACCTGGTTCAACATTTTGTAATTTCTTCTTCCTTCTAATGACGCTTCGAGGAACTTCGTATAAAAATCTTTCCTTCGTCCAAAAAGAAAAAAATAAAGAATGTTTCCATTAGGGTAATTATAGGAGTTTTGAAAAATTATACATTTCTTACACGTATGATTTCTGATTCCTGAAAGTCCATAGGAATTCCTCAAAAAAATTTCAAAGTAATGCAAAAGTGTTCACTAAGATTTAAATACACTAAAATCTTACATTGTCGTGTTAAACTTCTACAGTACAACAAAAAAGTCGATAAGAGATCCTTCAAAAAAGTTGGTTTGGAATTTCCAGAAGCAGGAAAAATGGACTTTACAGCAATATGTTTACCATATTATCATGATATTTCGGAGTTCACACAAAATATAATCTAAGACTTTAGTTACAAATACTTTCGGTAAAAAATCCATCCGTTTTAACACCAATCATTTTCTATTATAAAAGACGTAGAAAAAAGAACAAGATTTTTTGTAGTTAATTCTACAAGCTTTTCTGTGAGGTACATTCTTAACAAATTTTGAAAATTGTGCAATTAAATTCTGGAATTTGACAACAGGAATTTAGTACATTTTTCCAAATTATATTAAAGCTGCAATTATTCGAGAAATTACCAACAAAGTTCTTTCAATCCTTTTTTTGTATTTGTTTCTTCAGAAATCGTATATGGAGTGGTTTGTAGAGGAATTTGTAAAGCAATCCCTGAAAAATATTCAGATATTCCTGGAGTAGTTTTTGAACCAAAAAAAAATTAGAGTGGATAAATTTTCAAATGTTATTTATGAAAGTGTCCTGAGATTTAATTTACAAAAAATGGAGTTATTTCTAGAGCGTAGAAGAATACTTGATGGAACTTCTGGAGAATTTTTTTGAGAAGTTCGTGGTTTGAAGAAAAAAATAATATCTGGAAAATGCTTAGACAAATATTTGTTAATTTTTTCAGAAGAACCTTAAGAAAACAACAATATAATTGTTTGAGAAATCCCTGAACAAAATACTCGGAAAATCTTTGAGTATTTTTGCAGAAGAGTTTTTGAAAGAACAGTTGAACGTATTCCGCTAAGAATTTTATAGGAATGCTAGAATTCATTAAACACTTCTTAGTTAGACATTTTTGAAAACAAAAAATAAAATAAAAATTAAATTGAGAGAGTTTTGAGGGAATGCGAGATGTTGCTCCTTGATTTCAGATAAATAAAAAAAAATAATTATGTGTGGAAAAATGCAAAGAGATTTGCGGAGAAATACTCTGAGAAATTATGAATAACATTTTCCCAATTGAATTATTTTTAATTGCTCATGAAATTCTTGTGAAATAATGCGAGGAATCCTTAAAGTAACACCTGGAAAAGTCATTTATTTTTGACAGGAAGTAAGGATAATTTATGCTGCGATATTTTCAAACAATCATGTAGTGAGACTTAAAAAACTTTAAGAGAATTTTTTTTGGTGAACTCTCTGAAGAATTCATGGAATTAATCCTTGCTTGATGATTTTGAAGACATTTTTGGTGAGACTCCTAGAATTTTTTGTACTATTTTTGGCGAAATCCTTAAAAATTCCTGAAAATTCTCAACAAATTATTATTGAACACAGGAGGATATTTTAAACTAACAATTGGAACTTATATGTAAAAAGTACCTAGAGGACTTTCCAGGAGAAATTTTAAAAGAATGTCTAATGCATTCTCTTGCGGAATTCCTCAAGAATTTTTTTAAGCAATTCGATAGATATTCTTGGATAAATTTTATGGTGATATCAGAAAGTTTAGAAATGATTTTCCGTGAGAATCGCAGGACGAACTCAATGAAAACAGGTAAAGGAGCAAGTAGGAGCAATAATAATAAATCTTCGAGCTGTTTAGTAGAATACCTATAAGTAGATGAAAAAACCGAATTTAGTACTATACCATTTAATTCCACTAGAGTTTGTATCCTTTGACAGATACGCGTATTTCGACCTCAACTGTAAGGCCATCTTCAGTGTCGTGTATTAGACTCGACTTCTAGTACACGACACTGAAGACGGCCTTACAGTTGAGGTCGAAATACGCGTATCTGTCAAAGGATACAAACTCTAGTGGAATTAAATGGTATAGTACTAAATTCGTTTTTTTCATCTACTTAAGTAGGAGCAAGTTAAAAAGTACGAACATAATTCATGAAGAAATCGTAGGAATTCTCATAAAAATCTCTTAAAAGCACATGGTTGAATACCTTAAAATATACCTGTAATTTTGTTTGCTATAATTCTTGAAAGATTTTTGAAGGGATTGAACATTGAAATTTACAAATATCGCTGATGTGCAACGAAACGCGAAAAAGGATAGAAATCTGTTAAAACTACGAAATTTGTAAAAATCGTGATTATTGCGACCGACATTACATCTGTAAAATAAGCATTTGCTAGCCCCCCCCCCCTAGGCCCCCTCCAGAAAAAAAATCCTAGCTACGCCAATGTTTATAATTTCTTTTTTCATGGACTTATTTTCTCGACCCTTGGTTTCAGATTATTAGATTCCTTGTGTAGTTTTCTCTTGAAATTCCAAGTAAAAGCTACCGTTGCTCTTTTTTTATTCTTTCAACACAATATGCACGAAACCATCGGGTTCGCTGCTGCACTTCTCCCTTGACGGTGCCTTAAGCTGAGTCAGCCAGCAGTGGCGTCTCCTAACAAAAAAAAAAAAAAAAAAAAAAACTAGTTGGTAGTCGCATATTTTGCATATGATCGTCTTACATTGTCCCGCATGGACCAACGACTGGCAGCTGCTTCTGTTACCTTCTCCGTACCTTAGAGAGAGAGCATAAGACATAGTATACTGTGAAATTTCCACAGTTCGCATCGCAGTTAGTCAGACCCAGAAGACATGTGCGATGCTCCTCATCATCGTCTCAGCCGGCGTCGTCTTCGGGAGATTCCCGTTTTGTATCGCACTGCCCATAACTGCATAACAGTCACATTCGACATTTTTGACAAATTGGAGTTAATACCATGGGGAGTCATCAAATGATAAATACTTTTGATCAACACACTGAAATCTGTGAGATTGTTCTAGAAAATTCGAAAAAAATACCAAGTTGTTTTGTCACATTAGCAATTATAACCGCATAACAGTCACATTGGGATTATAAATGAGCTTCGTTATGCAATAGCAATGAAATTTCTATCAGAATTATTTTCTGAGTATTCATCTAGTATGCGATATGAGTTGTACAAAATATCAGACTCAAATAAGCACTTTTGATTTCCGTGTAATTTTTAGAAAACTTAGTTTTCTCTCATACTGCTATAAAATGCACACTAGGTATTGCATTTACTCAATGCCTACTTTTGTCGAATGTTACAGATATGCAGTTATGGGCAGCGCAGGCAAGTTGCGAAATTTATTTTTGGAGAGGAATCTCGTCGTCGTCACGCTGCCGAAGTCCCTTTCGACCGTATGGTAGCAGTTATTCAAAACAAAAATAATAACACCAGCAAAAAAAAATGCGACCTGAAACGATGGATGACGAAGCGCGTAAGTATCTTTTACGGTGTACAGTGGTTCTTTCTGTTATAGGAAGCAGTCAAATTTCCATTACGAAAATATCTTGGACCGGTGGGATGCGAAATCACGACCCTCAGCTTGATCTTACTGAATAGCTGTGCATTTACCACTATGACTTCGTGGTCGACTAGGACTTATAATGACTATTTTACAGAGAGCTGCATAAAGTTTATATTAAACCATTTTGAGATTATAACTGATCCATGAAAACGTTTGGAAGTGGAAAAGATGACATTTTTTTGTTTCGATTTTTGGCCTCAGAGCGGTACCACTGTGCGGTATGTTCGCACTTTTTCTCCGCGTGTAGTCGATTGTTGTTGGCGTCTATTGCCCCCTTCACGTTTCGTTGCCGCAGGGCAAGTTGAAGCGTCGTCGGTGATTGTTGTTCGTTGGTAGCGCGGTAGCAGGATCGGGGGGCTAAGTGTCGTCTCTCGGTGAACTTGTCGCGCAGACACCGTTTCGCTGTTAAGTTGGTGAATTTCACGGGTCATCCGTCGTCCGCGCAGAGATGGCGATGGACTAGGGGAGGAAAATGTGTACGAGTGAGGACACAATTATGCTTTGAACTGACTGAACCCTTTCAGGACGACATCAAATTTAAATTTCTCTGCTTAGATAATATTGTAAAAAACGGTTTTTTCAATGCCTGCTTTTTACTGAAACTGACTTGCGATTCATGTAATGTCAAGACCAGGCTTTCCAAATGTACCGCCTCACGACAGTATTTCGACGGCTGTCATCAACTTCTTCCCACGACAGCCTTTTGAATGAACTATCCATGACAGCCTACCATGAGGTGGTCATGTGACATGCAACGATGCTGTCTTGTACAGCACACAGCAGTTCAATCACATTGCCTGTACTGCGTTCGTTTGCCGATGACAAGCTCGGTTGTTCATTCATAACATGTCTCTTACACCCGAGCGTCGTACTGGCAAAATGAATATGCAGTCGGGGCCTCTCGTGTTCTGTATTTCGAGCAATGTCATACGTCACGCTTAAACTTTTTTACACGTATTTTTTTGAATCTTCAAATCGTTTGCTCTGCGTTCACTAGACTATGCACTCACAAGATAAACATAGTTTTAAACATAATCATATTATTAATGATTTTCAAATCAATCTACTCAAATTACGTTCATATTCACACTTTTGTACAATATTGTAATCTTATGTGCAAAATGTTTAGCGTGAATCTCAAGTTTCATGACAGCCCACGACAGCATTCTCGCGACAGCTGCATCAAGTAGCCGAAGACTATCACAGCCACTGGGTGGCTGTAATGTGAAACAGCCCGTTCGGCTCGCTACGGCATCATCACGAATGCTGTCAGCTGAGATCGTTAGGCAACGACTGTTCATATACAGCCAACTTTCATGCGTGTGTGTCTGGTTGCCATTACTTTCCATGCTTGATGCGAAACGTACAGCAGCAAGAGGCAGTGAAAATACACAGCGACTGTCGGTTCGGTGTTTTCGGCTACTGTCGTGTCGAGGCTGTACATTTGGAAAGCCTGGTCAAGACACAACTTCGCCGCAGAAAGTGGACACCTATCTTTTTCCTTCAACATGGCATTGCTTTGTAGCCGCGGACATTACCACAAAGCTAAGGAAGGTCCCAAGAGCTGAGCAAAAATAACCCATCCGTCCTGAAAGGGTTCAGCGCTGTTTGCTGATGCGGCTCAGGTGCAACAAGCAAACAAGCGTGTGCAGTCGTGCAGGGAGTGTAGAAGCAATCGTCGACTGCGTGAAGCAAGAAAGTGTATGCAAACACCCACGGCATAAAAAATTAATTTAGTACACCGTGGCAAACACCAATCGAACAACCGTGCAAACATCGCTGCGTTGGATGGGCAACAAAATTGAATTAGATCCAACGCCGGCTGCATGCTGCATATTCGACCTGCCCCACGACGAGGTGAAGGATACATTGCAGCATAACGAGGGTTTTTCGCACCAAGAGGTGAGCGTGTTTGCATTTCGACGACGACGTTAGCTTTCCAGTCATGGGAACTATGGAAACATCTTCGTTAGTAAGTTCGCGTGTAGCATCGATGGTGGATCATTTTCACTGCCGTATGGCATGCGAACCTGGCGACCGGAATGAATCACTTCTTCTTCTTTTCTGGCGTTACGTCCCCACTGGGACAGAGCCTGCTTCTCAGCGTAGTGTTCTTATGAGCACTTCCACAGTTATTAACTGAGAGCTTACTATGCCAATGACCATTTTTGCATGCGTATATCGTGTGGCAGGTACGAAGATACTCTATGCCCTGGGATGTCGAGAAAATTTCCAACCCGAAAAGATCCTCGACCGGTGGGATTCGAACCCACGACCCTCAGCTTGGTCTTGCTGAATAGCTGCGCGTTTACCGCTACGGCTATCTGGGCCCCAATGAATCACGATACCGGTGGATAATGAGTGGGACATCTGCTCGGACAGTAACGTACACGGGAAGCGTGGAAACCGTTCACACTGCAGATCTTCTTCTTCTTCTTCTTCTTCTTCTTCTTAGCATTATATCCTCACTGGGACAGAGCCTGCTTCTCAGCTTAGTGTCCTTAAGAGCACTTCCACAGTTTTTAACTGAGAGCTTTCTTTGCAAAGTTACCATTTTCGCATTCGTCTATCGTGTGGCAGGTACGATGATACTCTATGCCCAGGGAAGTCAAGGAAATTTCCATTACCAAAAGATCCTGGGCCGACCGGGAATCGAACCCAGACACCTTCAGCATAGCTTTGCTTTGTAACCGCGGACTCTAACCACTCAGCTAAGGAAGGCCCTAACACATTGCAGATCAACTACATGGTTCTTCATTCCTCGAATCAGAGTCACTTGAATAAAACTTGTAGATTATAAAAAATAAATATCGATTTTTAAACGTTACCCGGAATGCAATTTATCGGAAAACCATGGAAATGTACCTGGAAGAATCATTTACGCAAAACCAAATCTTCTATTTTTGACATTCCTTTTCACATTATTGCATTACAATTCTTATTACCGTTCACTGATGTAAGATGGACATTTTCGACCCCCTTATCCCGGTTGTCACGATTTTTTCATGAATTCTCCGGAAACTTTGTAAGGCTTTAGCTGAATAGTCGTTTTATGTAGATAATTTCTGGATATGTAGATCCTAAGTTGTGAATAAATATCACGAAACCCGATGGAAAAAGTAAGAGGTTGTTTCCGAGATACGACCGCCAAGTTGACGTTGGATAACGTTAGTTGGTTCATTATTTGGCTGGATATATTGATTTGATGTCTATGTTAGGGAAACCAATGGTATAAAGAGTATAAAACTTGTCCAACCCTGTGTATATTGACAACTCTCACAAGCCGAAATTTGACGATCTTTTCTTTAAATTGAGTGCATATATAGATTTAGCCACAGGTACCTATTTTCAATTTTACCAAAACCATCATTCTCGATGGTCGATGTGGAGGATTAAAGTGATATTTGTGATACATATAATAGGAAATATCGTTTAACTAACTCTTTATCGAAATGTTGGTGGCCTTGAAAAAGGCCGTTTGTTGTGAAAGATGATGTTGACGGTGTGACCGAAGGATGGTCGAGGCCCATCAGATGACTCGACAGGACGGATTCGTTGTTGACTCTGAAAGAGTGGGAGAAAAGAATTATATATTTTGTAAAGTTTTGCGTTAAATTATATTTACCAGATGGTTGAGCCTTTTATCACGGGTTGCAAAACATCCACGATATTTTGAAGAGCGCATCAACAGAAGAATCAAGCATAATGTTGCGATAGGTTGGTGGCCATGATTTGATATCCAAAATCAATCGGAACTTCGTCACAGAAACAGACTGTGCACTAGGCAGAGCTCAACTGCAGTTTATGAAACCTTCGAATGGACGATGTTCCACTGTTGGTGCTGAACGATTTGGAAGAGAATGAAACGAATTACATATTATGCAAACCTCAAACCATCAAATCACATTTACCAGATTATCGAGCCTTGAATCGCGGGTTACGAAACGTCTTCTCTCACGATGCAAGGATTTGACAAAAAAAGAAAGGTTGGAGATTTCAAAACCAGGCACAGCAAAACGGGAGGAAAGCCGACACTCTACCGTCAGAGATGCACTGGCAGCAGGAATAATTGTCGATGGAAACAATTTACTGGACAATGTTTCATTGTTAACGCTGAACGATGTAAAAGAAAACGAAAAGAATTAGATATTTTGTACATCTTAGCCTAGAAGTCTATTTACCAGATAGTTGAGCCTTGAATCGCGGGTCACGAAACATCATGAAGAAAGCGTATTGATGGACGGAGTGAGAACGAAGTCAACGACGGGGGGAGAATAAAGCAGAGCTCAACTGGAGGCAGGCCGAGATTCTCAATTTGCAGACCGTTCAAATCTCAAGCACTGAGAGTATCGGTCGGTGGTATGAGAAATACGCACAGTATCTCTTGCACTGTACGCGAATGTTCCGGGTGAACGTCAGATCCAGACATGACCCTCCCATGGTAGTCGCTTGAGATCGATCTGAGACCAAATCTAGGTGCAGATATGTCCTCATGAAATCGATGAACTCAAGGTTTTCCGGCTTCAACACGTCGATGTTGAAATCCCCCGTTACGATGATTGGCATGGACGTTTTGCTGTACAGGACCAGATTACGCGCCAAGAAAAATTTCTTTTGCTTGATCGTGGTGCCTGTAAAAGAATAGAATTTATTATGAAAATGAGAAACACAAACTCCGTTTTAGTCATACCTTGTGAAATGTACAACGAAAACAGTAACGTGCGAGTACCCATAACCGAGATTTCGGCGGCGCAGATATCACCGTACTTGTCTGCTTCACCCAACATTGCATCGTAGCTAGCGCTGAGCTTGTCGATGGCGTGAGAAACGGCCGCGGTGGATGCAGCTGTGTTCTGGTAAATGGCCACACCGCCAGCTCTTGTTTCGTCACGTTTCTCTTGGGTGATGCAGTCAAATTCAGCCAGGACTGTCTGTGTGCCATTTTCCATCCATGTTTCACTCAGTGCGAGCAAGTCCACGGCATTGAGAACACGGTCTGTGGTAATATCTAATGAGTGTGCGTTCAGGCTTTGCACATTTATACTCATCAACATAACAGCAGACGTGTTTGATGCTATTGTTGCCATAACATCCTCGCCGATGGTACGCAGACGGTGGTTATTTAAACGTCCAAGCTCTGTTCGGAGATCTTTGATTCTTGGCGTTACAGCGGCTTTTCCGTGGTGAAACTTGAAATCGTTGCTGGGGTTCGTCAGGTACAGTCCTTCGATGGAAGTAACCCTTGAAAGGCCAACGTAAACCAGTTGCTGCTCCTGGCTTTTCTCGTAGTTGTACACAACTTCTGAGAAGGTGCCTCCTTGCGATTTGTGTACAGTAAGGGCACAAGCGCTCACCACCGGAAATTGAACCCTCTTGCACTTAACTCCACCATTGAGGCTAATGTTCGCTGATCGCTTGGCGATTGGGGTCCACTCAGCTTTCAGAACACCAGGCTTGGAGTATACCAGTGGTCTGGCCTTCACTCTCAACATTCTTCCAATGGAGTCGTTCTCAAATTTTATCCACAACCTAGTGATCTGCTGCTGAGTATCGTCTTCGTCGCGTTCGACGAACATTAGTTCTCCGATCGCACCGTTAACGATTCCGTCTTCAACGTCGACATTGGTCGTCAACATGTACGGAGTACCCACAGCAAGCCGTAGTAGGTACGGTAGACAACCAGTCTCTGCTACACTCATCTTATGCACCTTTGTGCGAGCACCAGCCAGCTGAGAGTTGTCCTTGAAACCGGAATAAATGTCATCCGCCGTGCATTCAGCTGCCTCCCTATCCACCAATGCGATGGAATTGTATCGCTCCACGTCGACGTTTCGATGAAACAAGCGGATTGCACGCGGCACGTGTTGCTGACACCACTCCGCTGTACGGAATCTGCTCTCAATGATGACGACTTCGTCCGGAGACAACTGCTCTCCATTACCGATTTTGGTAAGGATGGTGGAGAATTGCTCATTGGTTTGTCGCATTACCTGGACCAACGGGTAGAACTCGAGAGACTGCCATAAGACGGCACCGTGCATTGAGTTGACACTCGGCTTGAAGACTGGACGTGCGTTTACTGGAGGTAGCTGACGAAGATCACCGCAAAATACAATCTGCATTCCACCAAACGGATCATCATAATTCCCGGTGATTTCCTGGAGTCGAACGTGGACGGTGTTCAAAACATCAGCACCAAGCATGCTGGTTTCGTCGATGATGATAGCTTTCACGTTTGCGAAAGCGTTGCGGTACAACTGCAATGACTCAAAGCTTAGCTTTGAACTTTGCCTCCGAGACATTGTGATCCGAAAGGCGGAATGCACTGTAGTTCCTCCGATAGCCACAGCTGCTTTCCCAGTTGATGCGCAAGCAACATACGAATTATTCTGGGAATTGTGTGCTTGGCTAAAGCGGTTTATGGTCTCCATGAGTATTCGCAAAGTGAACGTCTTGCCACAACCTGCCGGGCCTGTGAAGAATATCTGCACGGGTTTGATACTGTCATCGAAGCTGTGCAAACTGTGAATGATGTGCAAAATCAAATCACGTTGCTCCGCATTTGTTGCACGTACCATCTCACAGTACTCCTGCTTGGACATGACGTTTGCACGCTGCTTGACAACTGCCGCCATGGGTCCATTGGGCAAGTTATTTATGTCGTCATCGTTCGGCTCCATGCTGATGGTGCGAACGTACTCATCGCGCTTCTTGTTAGCAACCTCTTGCTGTACGTCATCTTCATCAGACAGACGGATATACTCGGCTACGACCTGGTCCAGGTTCAGCTCGCAGTCGTACTCCTTGTGTTTGGCGAGTATAGCAGCCTCGTTGTCTTCATACAACATGAGAAACTTATTGCGATCGAGTACATCGCAGACTTCATTTCTGAATGGCAGAAAGAGCAGCACCATCTCCCGTTTGTACTCAACCAGTTCCGACATGTTGTATCCACACCAACGCAATATACGGGGAAATCTGCGTATCTTGTACGTATTCTTCGCCCTTCTTTCCTCCGTATAAAGTGCTGCAAAATCCGCCAAGCACACCTCGTCCATGCCTTCACGCGCTTCATAGCGTTGTATAATGTTGAGGGTCCAAACATCGGTGGAGTCTTCTTCGAGTTCTTCTTCGTCCATTTGCTTCGTCCGTTTCCGCGACTTGATCCGCTCATGTGGCCACATCGTCGGAATGAATTCCACCTATAAGATAAAATAAGTGAGAATTAGCATGACCTGCACCAATATGTAACAAACAAAATAGTACCTTACGGCTAGCTTCCGACATCGGTTGCCTGAGCAAATACCACGCAGCTTCTTGGGCGGACATTTCCACGCTGTTGAGCATTTTGATGCTAACTTTCTTCAGCAATCCATTATAGTCGTGATCGGGATGCTCTTCCTGCAGCTTTATCAGCTCGCGGTGTAAACTGCTTATGCCCCTGTTTGTTTTATTGACATACTCAACGACATAAGCAGCACACGAGAACTCCTCCAAGACAAACTGCAGGTCCATGTTGGAGCGCATAATCTTACCAATCCAGGGATTGAAAGGGTTGGTCCAGAGTTCTGACATAGAGCGTTTCAGCATGACTGTCGGTCGCCGAATCGAGGAACGGATCACGTCAAGATAATACTTGTACGTGCAGTTGCGGTCAACAAGGAACGCTTCCATACTATCGTATGCCTTGGTTTCGAGAGCATCCCGCATGCTCACAGCAGCTCTGCGCAACTGATCAAGTCGGCCATCTCCTGTTGTGATCGGGAGTAGTATCCTGGTCTGATCCATCGGCCAATATGGTATATTGAACCGGCACCGCTTATCATTGCGTTTGAAGCAAGTAAACGTATGTTTATGGACCTAGAAAACATTATACTCATAAGAAATCACTCATCACACTATAGATACTTTCAATTTACCTGATTGCCATAAGTTTCAGTTAGGTCATCTGCACGGACGGAGCAGAGCATGTCGATCAGTTGAACAGTGGCAGGCATATTCTCTGACATGTCTTCCCGAGGATCGTTAGCCAACCAGAGAAGAATGTGAGCGTGCGGACTGCCACGGTGCTGGAATTCTATGCGTTTGAAATAATCAACAACATAGTACTTCCCAAATGGACTGTATCGTGTGGACGAGAGCAGCTGCATGATCACATTCACCAGTTTGTTAAAATATACACAACAGGTCACGGGATCCTCGCTTACGAGGGTAGCACGCTGTAGCGCAGTCAGCTGCTGCAAGATATTTGCTACACCGGCGTCACTGGACCCGTTTGACAGCTTGTGCAGTACGGTGAGCAAATGCGGCCAACGAATTTCATTTGCGCTCAATGTGAGGAACATGGTTGGCTTCCCCAACTGGCGGATCATGGCAAAGACATCCCGCTTCCTTTGCTGCCAGTACTGGATCGAGTTAGGGATGGATTTAAGGAAGGACAGATTACGCTCGATACATGTCTCCAAAAACTCCCGGTCTTGCAGCTGAGCGCGAGTTATGTTGGCCGTACCCATGCATTTGAAAGTGTTCTTCAATCCCTCGGAAACTCGCAAGCGCATGATCTTCATCGCCATGAAAAGGATATGCTCCGGCTTTGCTCCTCGTCGATCACGGCGTCTTATTTCGCTAGTAGCCATCATGAATGGCGTTACGCGAACTTCAGGATTGAAGGATCTTGGATATCCCAGATATATGTCCGGGAAGGACAACTCTTCCGCAAATTCATCATAGATGATGGATAGTGGAGTTCTGTTCTGGCCTGGCGCAATTTCGAGACATTTGTCCTCATTCCACAACAGGGTATGCTGTTGACCAATGAGAAGCTCAACCTCGTTCGATGCGTCGATAACCTCCAAATCGAAAGATGTATTTGCCGTTTGGGGTATTCCAAGTTGCTGCACTGGCTCGATGGCCGCCAAGTGTTCTTCACTAAACGTAATGCCGTTTCGCCTATACAGCGGTGTGGCGACAAGGTAGTTAAGCCAGGCCTTAACCGTACCTTTCTTGACGTACCCGGACAAATAGCTTGACTTGTGTATCATGTGCTTCTTGATACACACATTGAATGCACAGTCGTCGTCAAGCTGCCGAGGAAGCTCCTTCACCATCGCAGACACATCCACCGGAACGTTGATAATTTGACCAATAATGGCCAAACTACCTATTTCACAAAAATTATACAGGGAAATGAATAAAATATATCTATAAATAAAAATACCACTATAAACTACAAACCTGCTGCATGCCGCAGACGGCGCAGCTGCATAAAGCAGATTCTTGGTGAAACCAGTCTGGTGGTGATCGGATCAAGCGGAGGCAGATTTGACGGAAATTTTGGATATGTAAAGCCATTCGTCTGGGACAGTGTAGGGATCAGGCCACGTTTCAAGCTGCTTCGACAAGTAAGACACGCTGAGAATCCTTCAACAGTTTCGAAATAGTTCGCCGCCAACAACACGGCACCATCGGCATTACTGATTGGTTTCAGATCATTCTGAAACCAAATTCGTGCACACACGTCACAGGCATAGCCGAACTCGTTTTCTATGAAACGTTTATCGAATTCTCGATCAGCACGGTCCAAGTTGGGTTCACCCTGAGTTAAATACAGCAAAGGATCCTCATTTTCATACCGATCATCGCCATCGTCTTCTTCCGGGATAACAGGAACATCGTTGGCTTCTTCTTCCATGGGATACGATGAGGAATCATGAGATGCGTCAAGCACCACTGGAATATCACCGACGTTTAATTGTTCTCGAACATGACGTGGTGATGGGGTACGTACGGGAATCGTACGAGTGGTGTTGAATTCTCCTCGAGTAGAACGTGATAGGGGAATAACTTTTAGACACAGTTTTTGACAGTATAATAAAAATGATAAAATTTAAAGCAATTGTTAAGAAACGATGTTATACGATGCAGACAAAACAAGCCGCATCTTCTTGAATATTTGATTTCGAAATTACTCGAATAGCTGATTAATTGAAAGCTATCAACGGCTAATGGGAGTAAGTGGTATAATCCGTGTTGTAATCAATCACGGTATTCAACACGTTTTCACTGATATTCGGCAGCGCTTCCCTTAAACATTCACGACACGATTAAACGGCTGTCGGAAAGAAAAATGTCAATTGAATGCCACTGACCCCGACAATTTCGCTACGGTTTTGTTTGTTTCTGTCATTTTTTGTAATAGGCGCTGCTTTCACAGTATGCGTGTGTAGTTAACACGTACCTAAAACGAATCTTGGCAGTCGAGCATCTTTTCGAGTTGAATATGTTTTCGACTTCTCAAGACATACAGTATTTAGTGCTTGCCACACGATATAAACAATTGGTAAATATAACCCTATGTTAATTACAGAGGAAACGCCCATGATAACACCAAGCTGAGAAGCAGGCTTTGACCCATTTTGAGATGTAATGACAACTGACAATATCATATAAAACAAATAAAATAAATTAATTTGCTGATTTAAAATAAATTCACTAATAGAGTAATGTTTAAATTGAAATTGTGCAATACACAGCTTTTTGAGGCATAAATAGCCATACCGATACATGCGCAGCTATTCAGCAAGACTATGAGAGTCATGGGATCAAATCCCGCAGGACGAAGATCATTTTATAAAATTTTCTCGACTTCTCACGTCACGTCTCACACATGCAAAAATGGTCAATTTGCAAAGAAAGTTCTCAGTTAATATCTGTGGAAGTTATGCGCATATAAAATTAAACATAACATGAATTAATTAAAGAGGTGAATCATCATAGATAAACTACGATCGTGAAACGAAAACATCACGATGATTGAGAGACTTTTCTTCTCGATAATTGAGAGAATATTCTTAAATAATAACTAGGGTAAGTGTACCAGTTATGGCCACAGTGGTTCCCTATTTCGCCATACGTGAAAACTTGAATTTATTCACATTTTTTAAAGTTTTGTGTGGTTTAGGAGTAAGTTAAAGGATGTATCTTGATGTTAAAACCTTCAGAAAGCTAATGAATGTAAAAATTATCGTAATTTCTCATATGGCCAAATGGGGAATCACAATGACCATAACTGGTACACTTTCCCTATTCAAGACTTCCTACCTCGAGTTGAAGGCCCTTCTCCAGCGTCCCAACCAGCGGTTGAGGACGCTCTACCTTTAGCCGCTCGATGACACCGAACCCGCTCAGCAACGGTTTTAGCCTTCTTCGATGAATTTTCCGGTTGCAGCTCCTTCGCACGCTTCCGGGATTCACGCTTGTACTTTGTCATCATATGCGACATTTCACTTGTATTGATTTCACAAAACCACTACACGCGTAAAAACTTTCGAAATATTCAAAAGCACTCTTTTGACTACTCACTAGGAATAAACAGAGAAAGAGTTTTGGGTGATCTGTTTGTAGTATGAAAATGATGTCCGTAATAGGGAATGCATCACCAAACTCGCAACTAATCAATGATCATGACTGCGATAATTGACAAGAAAATTATGAATGAAATGGATCACTTGGGAAATGCGACCGTTCCTTATGAATAATCCCAGAGATAATCATTTTCTTTAGTCCTTACATTTAATAGATGGAAATAATATCCTTAGGGGCCATCCATTATTACATAAAGGTTCATGGGGAGGGGGTTTCAGATTTCTCACGCGCCATACAATTTATATTTTAATTTATTTTTATTTCTAAACAAAAATCAGAGGGGGCTGTGTACAAGACCCGATTGCATGACGTTAACTACGCTGCGTCCTCGGAAACAGCCTCAAATTGCCGTATTGTCCATTATTCGTAATTAATAAATTATTGTATGATGAAATGAGATGAATTAAGAGATTATAGCAAGTATGTGGTAAACACATTAGGGAATATTATACAAATAACTCTTTAAAACACATTTGTTGGCTCTGAAAAGGGCCGATTGAATTGTTGAATTTGCGCAACATGGACACATTTTGACGGCGCACTGGTTTCAATCCACCTCGCCCGATGAGATTTGCGATACGGATGACGATGTGCGCTTCAACAAGCAGCTTTGGTCATTTTCTTCAGCCATCTCGAACAAATTAGGGAATATTATACAATCAACTCTTTAAAACACATTTGTTGGCTCTCAAAAGGGCCGATTGAGTTGTTGAATTTGCGTAACACGGACACATTTTGACGGCGCACTGGTTTCAATCCTCCTCGCCCGATGAGATTTGCGGTGCGGATGACGATGTGCGCTTCAACAAGCGGCTTTGGTCGATTTTCTTCAGCCATCTCGTACAACAGCTTGCCTCTGGTGGTGAGGAGCTGAGCAGGTTTGGAGGAGCTCTTACCAGCTCGAAAGCGAAAACAGAATGAAACCAGATTCAACGAAGGAGGGATGCTTTATACCCTTAGAATAGCAGATGATGCTCCTCCTTTCATATTCTTCGTTTTCTTATCTGGAAAATAGGCTATATGAAACTGATGTCTGGGTAAGGGATGTACAGATTAGCATTATGCTGTTATTGCAACCCGACGGCACTGCAGCAGCATCCTCGGAAACAGCTTCAAATTGCCGTATTGTCAATTATTCGTAATAAATCAATTATTGTATGATGCTATGAGATGAATTAAGAGATTATAGCAAGTATGTGGTAAACACATTAGGGAATATTATACAAATAACTCTTTAAAACACATTTGTTGGCTCTGAAAAGGGCCGATTGAGTTGTTGAATTTGCGTAACACGGACACATTTTGACGGCGCACTGGTTTCAATCCTCCTCGTTCGATGAGATTTGCGGTGCGGATGACGATGTGCGCTTCAACAAGCGGCTTTGGTCGATTTTCTTCAGCCATCTCGAACAAATTAGGGAATATTATACAATCAACTCTTTAAAACACATTTGTTGGCTCTGAAAAGTACCGATTGAATTGTTGAATTTGCGTAACACGGACACATTTTGACGGCGCACTGGTTTCAATCCTCCTCGCCCGATGAGATTTGCGGTGCGGATGACGATGTGCGCTTCAACAAGCGGCTTTGGTCATTTTCTTCAGCCATCTCGAACAAATTAGGGAATATTATACAATCAACTCTTTAAAACACATTTGTTGGCTCTGAAAAGTGCCGATTGAGTTGTTGAATTTGCGTAACACGGACACATTTTGACGGCGCACTGGTTTCAATCCTCCTCGCCCGATGAGATTTGCGGTGCGGATGACGATGTGCGCTTCAACAAGCGGCTTTGGTCGATTTCCTTCAGCCATCTCGTACAACAGCTTGCCTCTGGTGGCGAGGAGCTGAGCAGGTTTGGAGGAGCTCTTACCAGCTCGAAAGCGAAAACAGAATGAAACCAGATTCAACGAAGGAGGGATGCTTTATACCCTTAGAATAGCAGATGATGCTCCTCCTTTCATATTCTTCGTTTTCTTATCTGGAAAATAGGCTATATGAAACTGATGTCTGGGTAAGGGATGTACAGATTAGCATTATGCTGTTATTGCAACCCGACGGCACTGCAGCAGCATCCTCGGAAACAGCTTCAAATTGCCGTATTGTCAATTATTCGTAATAAATCAATTATTGTATGATGCTATGAGATGAATTAAGAGATTATAGCAAGTATGTGGCAAACACATTAGGTAATATTATACAAATAACTCTTTAAAACACATTTGTTGGCTCTGAAAAGTGCCGATTGAGTTGTTGAATTTGCGTAACACGGACACATTTTGACGGCGCACTGGTTTCAATCTTCCTCGTTCGATGAGATTTGCGGTGCGGATGACGATGTGCGCTTCAACAAGCGGCTTTGGTCGATTTTCTTCAGCCATCTCGTACAAATTAGGGAATATTACACGGACGATGACGGCTGTGCCGCTCGATCTAATGAACCAGAATGACCGCGCTAGCCTCCCGCATGGCAATGACAGCGGAGCACTGGCTGGTAGCGACGATTTCTGGCCGAAAACGATTATGCTGGCTGGTGCACTCAAATGAGCGGCTTCAGTTGCTGCGGCTCCGAAATGCGTGGTTCTTCGGTTCTAATGCGTGTTGTATTCGCGTCCTATTGAAAACTGAACTGAGGACGCGAATGACTCTCGAAATTTGCTCGCCGACCGTGTTCACAGTCAGACGGCAAAAAGAAGAATGAGGGAAGAAGCAGGGTGCGGTGCGCTTTTATAGTGGGAAGCGGAACAGAAAAATGTGCTTGAACGTGATTGGTTAGATAAGAAAGGGGTCAACGTTTTACGATATTTCAATAGTTTGTTGCTAATAATCAATAGTGTCCTCCATTTGGATCGACGCGTAGATAAATTTCCAATCGATTCATGGATAAATATTGAAAATCTATCGATAAATGACTGAGTTATTAGCGGTCAAAACCTGACCATTTTTCGTTACATGCTCAATTTTTCGTTTTTCTGAATTGTACCCCCATATGTTGCCGTAAGACGTTATCCAACGTCAAAACGTGCATTCGTTATTTTTCGCGATTTTTTCATTCCTCAACCTTTTGATTCTATCTATATCACTGTTACAGACGCCATTTTCTCTAAAAGTTTTGAATAACGAAATTATCAGCAAGAAAAATACTAATCCGAGATAAGGAAGTCACTCAAAAAGAATATCAATTCTTACAACTCATCATTAACAATCTTTAACACTGCTCTAATGATAATGCTTATAGTTCATCTGCTTGTGGATTGATAAAAAATCGGCTGTAACTCAATTGAAGTGAATTGATTTTAAGTTCATATCTCAACTTAACTGTAGTATCACAAACTCTTCAAACACATAACATCAGTTTCATCATTTCCATGTATCATCATCCCGATCGAGTTTCATCGAACACCTTCCGCCAAGGCATCAATTACGTTTGCAATCTGTCAAACCACAAACGAAACTTCCTCTCTGCAACGATGCATCTCGGCTTAATCACATCTCTTCAAGACAAAATACTTCGAAAACCAAGATTCAGACCAATTTCAGGAAAAAAAAACCCAAGCCAGAAGGAACGAGATATCTGATGGCATCGATTATGGTGCCCAGAAGAGTTGGTAACTCAATCCTGACGGACAGGTCATGATCGCAGTTTATAACGACCCCTCTCCTCGCCTTCCTCCGCCCACCGATTGATGGTTTCCCGGCAACACGGTTGGCTGCCGAGCTGAAGCACCTCCGAAGAGAACGAACGAAATCAAATCGTTTTTCCTTCCTAATGCTTAAATAATCGGCCCCTCCGACACCTATTACCGCTTCGACTGCGGTCCCCCTCGAGCCGTTTGATAGCATCACTTTCATTTTTCATTTTGATCGTGTGCACTTAACGTGAAGGCAACGTCTTCGTCTTCGTGGCCGAGAGACAGAGCCGCCGCCGAAAGCCGAAAGCCAATTGATTGGAGCCGCTTCGGGGGCTTTGGGGCTCGAGCTCGATTGTTCTAATCTATCTGCCGGGGTGCTTTAATTCGGAGCGGCTGGATAGGTGTCAAGGATGCATGAGCGCTCCGTTTCAATCGGATCCCGCCTTGATCGGAAAGTGAAACGAATCACGGAGTGCGGAAGAGCTGCGCGGACGACGACGACGAAGACGACGGGTTATTAGCAGTGATGGAAAGTGGCGAACGCTTCATCTGAACTGGAACAAAAACAAAACCAAACGCTCCCGAGCGTCAGAGCGCTGGCTTACTCGCATCTGTCGACTCCCGAGTAACTGAAGCAAAAAGTGATTCGCGAACGTGTTCGGAGCTGCTCAGAGTCATATTGTGCTTTTGGGAAAAAAGCTGCTTACCCTCCGAGAATTATGGTTTTCAAGGGCTTTTGACTACAAACTAGTAGTTTACTATCGATATGATGGTTATACAATTAATTTGTCTGTCAAAACCATAATAAATCACACCTTGCTCGGTTACTCGCGAGTAAACGCTCGCGAGCTTGTTGCTACTTCTTTTGACATGTTCTCCCGAGCAGACGGGTGCGGGCTTACTCACACCTAGCCAGATCCCGAGTCTGTGATGTTTGTTATGCGTTGGTATACACTCGTGAGCTGCTTCGTGATGCGAACTTTTCCAGCACTGGTCACCAGGTGGAAGAGAGGAAGAGATAGGCCGGCTGGAGGGACCCGAGGCCCGAGCGCTGAGGGTGTTGATATACATGCGATGTGTTATCTAATAGTTGGCTTCAGGAAAACGGTATGATCAGTCAATCAATCTCGGTGCGGGCGATGAATGAAGAACTGCGGCGGCTCGTGCCTTGAGCGCTGATATGGAGCGTTCGATTGGTCACGCGAAGTTATTGAAAAAAAAGTATGTGACCAGTGCCGGATTTGAACGCTTTCAATTAATTTAACCTAGATATATAACGCATACATCGTGGCAATAGAAGATTGCAACGATTTCGGCCTGAAATTATTAATCATTCTATATGACATTTGTTTCAATGTTTCAACATTGGATATTCAATGTAACTCATTGTTACTATACCAGGGAGGAAGCTTCAGAATCATTTTCAAACTTTTATTTCAAATCCTCTTCAAAGCTTCCTTCCTGATATTACAACAGCTAGTCCATATTGATTCAGCATACAACATGGCTGGCCTGAAAATTTGTTTGAATATCAGAAGCTTGTTCTTAAGACAAAGTTTTGATTTTCTATTAATAAGTGGATAGGGACATTTTACATATTTATTACATTTGGCTTGAAAGCCCTCAATGTGATGTTGAAAGTTAAATTCTTAGTAAGCATGAGCCCTAGATACATAACTTCATCTGACCAATTTATTGGAACCCCTCTCATGGTGACAACATGTCTACTTCAAGGTTTCAAATAAAGAGCTTTTGGTTTATGTGGGAATATTATTAGTTGAGTTTTGGAAGCATTAGGAGAAATCTTTAATTTTTGCAAGTATGAAGAAAAAATATCCAAACTTTTTTGCAATCGACTACAGATGACACGCAGGCTTCGTCCTTTGGCGGAGAGGTCTGTGTCATCCGCAAACAAAGATTTTTGACATCCCTGAGGTAACTCAGGTAAGTCAGATGTAAAAATATTGTATAACATTGGTCCCAAAATGCTGCCTTAGGGAACACCAGCACTTACAGGAAGTCTTTCAGATATGGAGTTCTGATAATTAACCTGCAGTGTACGATTTGACAGATAACATTGAATTATTCTAACAATGTATGTTGGAAAATTAAAGTTTTTTAATTTTACGATCAAACCTTCATGCCAAACACTGTCGAATGCTTTTTCTATGTCTAGAAGAGCAAGACCAGTAGAGTAGCCTTCAGATTTGTTGGAACAGATCAAATTTGTTACATGTAAAAGTTGATGAGTGGTCGAATGTCCATGGCGGAATCCGAACTGTTCATTGGCAAAAATTGAATTTTCGTTGATGTGGGCCATCATTCTGCTCAAAATGACCTTTTCAAAAAGTTTACTGATGGAGAAAAGCAAACTGATTGGACGATAGTTAGAAGCTTCTGCAGGATTTTTGTCTGGTTTTAAAATTGGAACAACCTTAGCATTTTTCGATTTGTCAGGAAAATATGCCAACTGAAAACATTTGTTAAATATATCAACTAAGAATGATAAGCTACGTCCAGGAAGTTTCTTGATGAGGATGAAGAAAATTCCTTCATCGCCAGGAGCTTTCATATTTTTGAATTTTTAAATAATAGTTCTCACGTCTTCCAAATCAGTCTCCCAGGAATTTTTGGAAACGTTCTCTTGATTGAGAATATTTTCGAAGTCATGTGTAACTTGATTTTTAATAGGACTTACTCTAAATTAAATTTGTGCGTGCTTTCAACTGCATAGCAAGTTTTTTAGCTTTTTCGCAATTAGTAATAATTTGTTTTCCTCTTTCAATGCCGGTATTGGCTTCGAAGGTTTTTCCTAAATTTTAGATAATTTTCAAAAGGGCTTAGAGCCAGGGTAAAATTGAGAAATTTTGTTTTGAAAATTTTTGTTTCTTAGTTGTGGAAAACTTTTTTCGATTTCTTTCTGCAAATCCTGCCATATAATTTTCATAGCAGGAACGCGTTGAAATTGCCTTCTCCTCACGTTTTTAATACGAATTAAGAGTTTAAGCTCGTCTATAATCACGGATTCAAATTTTATTTTGGAATTGCAATGCTCCTTGCTTCAACAATGGAATTTGTTAAAGTTTCAAGAGCATTGTCAATATCAAGTTTAGTTTGTAATGAAATATTAACATCAAGATTAGAAATCACGATCCCACCTCACACATCTCGATCACATCTCTGGCACTGTTAAGCCGGCTTCTGGTGATAGCATTGCAAATCAAATCGAACCATTTGATCCCAGATCACGATGCGGGGGTGTTCATTGCCCCCCGTGACCCGGAAGCACCTCCGGGAAAGCTGGACGGTTTGGTGAATGCTTTACTCGGAGGGTTACACCGTTGGGATGCGCAATACTTCCTGCACATATCCGAGCATGGCTATTCCTACGAGAACACCCTGGCGTTCTTTCCGTTGTTCCCGTTCATCATAAACATACTTACCAGCATCCTTGGCGGGACTACCTCCTTGCTGACATATCGAGAACTGTCCCTCGTCATAGCGGTACTGCTGAACGTGGTATGTTTTGTGTTTGCAGCGAAAGCTTTGTACAAGCTAAGCAACATGGTCCTCGGGAACAAGAAGAAAAGCGAACTGGCCGTGATATTGTTCTGCTTCAATCCGGCGTCGATCTTTTTCACTGCCCCGTACACCGAGAGCTTATACGCGTGGCTTACGTTTGCCGTGATGGCACAATGTATCGACGACATCAATTCGATACTGATTACGGTGCCATTGAGCTTGAGCATCCTGTGCCGATCGAATGGTAAGTAATCTATAGAATGAGTGTAATGGGGTCTCGGTCATTGAACATGAAGTCATAAGGTCCTTATAAATGATATTTGGAATAATTTTTTACCGTGTAAAAAGTATAGATCATTTGGCATAATTTCTAGCTGTTTGAAAGAAGAAGGTTATATGGAATAATTTCAAACCATATTAAACAGACCTGTTCATAGTTGAAAAAATGTCTGGAAATTTTCCGGTCAAGCAGTGTTCTGAATGCTCATGCTTAGAACATTGTCTGGTCAAATTTTCAGCTCATTTAATAAAGATTTCAGTATGCTTCTAGTTAAATATGTGTGTTTTGGGCTTATTTCAAGGTTTAAAAAATCATAACAAACACGTGGAAAATAAAAACCACTTGTTATTACCACTATTTAAAAGCTATCCTATTCTTTTAAAGTATGTTGAACACGCTAATAAGATTAAATTGAGTGTTTACTTTGTATGATCGAGATTTGTTCCCCACAGTACCCAGAAATCGCAGTTTTTGAATATATCTGGTATAAAAACACACATTGACGTTATTTTTTAGGCCTTAGTCAACGAAAATCAAACAGAATAAATCTTCGAATTTATTAACCATCAACAGCTTATGAGAGGACGTGGCACGATGAGCACCCCGCAATTTTGAGACTGATTGAATGAATTTTATTCAAATATCATTATACACTGTTGAATTGAGGTGCATCAAATTACTTTTCTTGATACAAGTTATTAGAAATAATATGAATTTGAAAATATGAGTAAATTATCGTAAATTATGAAAACATTGATTTTTCTTGTAACAAATGACCAGAACAAAATAAGACTTTTGTCGTCTAACAATATTTTGACCAAATTTCACTTATAAGAAGTCGTGAAATGGCTTTCTACGTACAAAAGTGGAGGTGATATGCGTGCATATATTATGTGATGAATAATAACATACAATGTGAGTGTATAAATATTATACCGAACTAACCTGTGGTCTTATGCGACTTAACTGATGATAACAAATGTTGATTTGACATTACACAAATCATAATTACAAAATGAAATAATAAAAATGCTCTTCCACTGAATTACCGAGTGATTTAGAAATCTGAATGAGAGGACAATTTTGATAAAACTCGAATTTGATGTCATTATTATCCAGGATGTTTTATCAAGAGCATTGATATATCAAGACTAATAGATGATTTGACTGAGTAGAGAGCTCCTGCATCATTTGACGCACTGAATTAATGTTTTGTTTTACGTGTTTTAATAACTTTAATATTTGCCTAAATTAGCATATGGTATTCTTTGGAAAGATTAAAGCTCCAACAGAAAATATAAATAAAATTAAAACGTTCTATGTTCTATGTTAACAAATAGAATAACAATATTCTCGAAGTCAATAAAGCATTGGTTTTTACTGAACTTATTGAACTTTTAATTTGATTATTTACAAATAAAATAATTTAGAGACAAATACAACATAATATTTACATAACTATTTAAAGCTAAATAAAATTGGTTTGATTGTATTTATCAGGAAAATTAAAAATGTCTTAGAAAATTTTTAATCTACACTCAGGCAAATGGACTATCGATAAATATAGGAACCCCTTGTGAAAATTCGCCACAAGAAATCGGATTGAAATGCATGAATTTGCCTTATGAAATCAGAATTTGAAAACAAGAGTTATGTAGTCTGTAGTAGTGAGATCGCTGATGGCTGATTTATGTTTGACGGATGTTTGTGACGAAGTCGTTTCAGATCGATGTTTGTTCGATGTATAATTGCCAAAGCTATTGATTGTTTTCGGAGTGAGAGCGTTCACGAATCGGACCAGATTGAATTGGTGAGATGGGTAAGAATTCGCTTAGATGTAGCACTGGATTTCGCATCGAGGGCCGAGAGGGAGTGTTTTTGATCGAGGAACTGTCACTTTCGGTCAGGGAACATTATAGTTAGCGAAACAAAACGGAATAGACCGGGGCGATCCATTTATTACGTAAGACATTTTTTGAGATTTTACAACCTCCCCTCCCCACATGGTAAGAGTTTTGTATGAAAATAAAAAATAAATTGTATGGCGCGTATTAAATCTAAAACCCCCCTCCCCCCATAAACTTTTACAAAATTAATGAACGGCAGCTAAACGGTAGGTTATATGTTTTTGCTTTAGTTTAATTCACACTTTTATCTAGCTAACAACTGTTATGACAAATATAATGTTTCAGCAAACGATCCCGGACCGAATGGGACAACAATGTTTCACAGGGGAAGGAAATTGAAATAATGTTTGCGTAAAACGATCCAAGAAAAACATTTTACAAAAACAATGCATGGGATGGTACACATTCTTGTCACGCTGCGTTGGGACTTTCAAGCGTCTCGTTTTCTTGAATGATTCCTTTAAAAAAATATAGTTAAGACCGCCAAGAGGGAACTGAAATTAGTATTTATATGTGTATATTATTTTTCAGGATGTATCAAGCAGTGTAATTCTTAGAAGACATCGCTGTAGATCAATTCTTATTATGTAAATTAGGCTAATATATTTTTCCTTTCAGGACAAGTAGTTGCATGTTACCTCATTCCTTGATATTTTTGTATTATTGTATTTAGTATTTGACATAATACGATCAAGGAATTAACGTTGGCCATTCTATCCCAAAAATACATCAGAATCCTGGACGAATGGGACAGCAAAAGAACAAACAACACAAACAACGCAGCCTTGTTATATTATTTTATTGATTGATGTTATAATCTTATTTATGGTTTTACTTACAGGGGCATTAATGGATTAACCAGCGGGAGCAAAGCTACGCGTAAAACGCCGCCACGCAGTTTATTTAGTCTGCACAATCGGTTTCCGTATTTCATGACTTAGCGGTTTTTTTCTTCTCGATATTTAAATTTGATCGCTTTTCTTTTTTTTTTTATTCCATTATTATTTTATTTTCTACTTATTTTTTTAATTTTTATTTCTTTTTGCTTATTGTGTTTTTTATTATCCGATGACCCTGGTGGGATCGGTTCTGCTGTTTGATTATCAATTAGAAGATAGTCTGTCCAGAACCGTCGCGCAGAAAAATGATAAACACCGTAAAACATAATAATCCATGTGTCAAATAAAAATATTCTTCTCTTTTGACTGCCGGCATTCGAAAGATTAAATCAGAAACACCTAACCAACAAATGCCATGGGTCTATCGTCAGCTTTTCAGGCGAATCCTCAGACCTAATACCTTTCCCAACCTCCACCTCCGTATCACTTATGAGGGTGTCGCTGAGTCGGTGGCCTCTCATTAAGTAAGTGATACATCAACATTTCCTTCCCCAATCCCAAGTTACGGTAAAGAAGGGCGTGGCCGGAATAGAAATATTCATTGTTTTGATTTTCTTGTTCAAAACTGGATCAAGGTTCACTCCCTAGCCTTGTTCCTGAAAGTAGTCTGAATGAGATTATCAAAAAACACACATGGATATAGTTAGTATCCAATCTACGAAGTATACCGTAACTACGCTAACGCTAACGCTAAATATTAACATCAAGATTAGAGTCAATATACTTTTCATATATATTCCAGTCGGCTCGATAATAATTGAAAGTGGAGCTGATAGGATTGAGAATCGCTTCATGGGATATTTGAAATGTAACAGGACATGATCAGAATCAAAATCAGCATGAGTAATTAATTGGCTACAAAGATGACTAGAGTCGATTAAGACCAAGTCAATCGTAGATGGATTTCTAGAAGAGTAAAAGCAGGGTATTGAATTGAGAAGTATACTAAAGAGCACTCATCAAATAAAATTCCGCCGTTGGAATTACTTCGAGAATTGTTCCATGACTAGAGTTTCCAATTTTCCCGGGAATTGGCTTCCAGGGAAACGGGAGATAAAATTATCATTTCCCGGGAATTACCGGGATCCCGGGAAATTCTTAAAACGTATAAACTACTTATTTGATGGATTTTTTTTTTCAAACAATTTATATTTTAGCCCATTGCATTTGTACGATTGTTTTTTTCTTTTTTTGTGAGTAATTTATTTACAGTATTGAACAAAATATTTGCTTGTTCGATTTTCCATACAAAATGGTCAATTTCAAAGTATTGGATCTGAGTCATTCGAATGAACCGATTTGAATGAAATGAAATTACAGTGCTTCAGAAATAACTTGAATTTTAACATACATTTTTGAGTGATTTTTCCAACCACGGGTTTAAAAGCAATAATGGTTTATCTGCAGTGATTTTTTTTGACGATTTTTTATAATTGACATAACTAAGCAAATTGAAGAAATACCTTTATCTTCAGCTAAGTTGTAGATTTTGACGAGACGACAGTTTTTTTAGGGCCATTGGATTTTCAGATAAACAGTTTCGAATTTTTCGACGAAAATTACTCTTTAGCAAAATCGTTATTACTTTTATACTCGTGATTGGAAAAATCATTGAAATATATATTTCGAAATTTAAGTTATGTCTAATGTCTTGTGAAAATTTGATTTAAATCGGTCCATGAATAACTGAAATCTAGCTTACCAAAGTTGACCATTTTTTATGGAAAATCGAAAAAGTTGCAAATGTTTTGTCCAATACTGTATGTTTCTCCTAAAGAATGTTGGCTTTGTTTTTTGCTGGGCTTTATAACAAAAAAATAATAAAATTAGGTAAAATTATATGTGAAGGTTATATGTGGGTTATTTTAACCCATTTTTAATCGTATGAAGTTATAATATTTGCAAACATTCAATACATCTTTTCAACACTAGAATAAAAACAAACAAATGGAAACCTTGAAAGCTTTATAACCCTACTCAAATTATGAAATAGATTCCTCAAAAGTTTCTTTATATTGTATTGCAGACTTGTACTGCCAAGCAGTGGGCTGTGAAATAAGCAATGCAAAAATCACCTACAAAATGTCAGTGAAATGCATCCCGATTTGTTCCCTTTTTTCGGTTGATTTTATCCAAAATTTTAATTCACAAACACGTCGCATCTCTAGTGAGGACATTGTTTGATATGATATGAAAAGTAAATTGTGCGATGTTTTTATTTGAAAATAAATTGTCAATTCTGTATTTAAATAGAGCTTCCGAGAAACTACAGAAATCCCGGGAAACACGGGAATCCCGGGAAACAGAAAATCATTTCCCGGGAAACGGGAGTCCCGGGAAATCTCATTTCCCGGGAAATTTTCCCGGGATTGTAAACTATATCCAAGACCGATGTTTGGCATTAAAGTCACCAATAACAAAAAATGGATTTATTGCGAGTCAATTTTCGCAAGTCAGTTTGGAGCAAATTAACTTGCTGTCCAGAGCATTGAAAAGGCAAATAGGCAGCTATGAAAGTATATTGACCAAGCTGTGTTTCAACAGAAACACCTAAAGTTTCAAAAACTTTAGTTTCAAATGACGAAAACAGTTGATGTTTTATACGCCTATGAATGATGATTGCAACTCCTCCACATGCCTCATCAAGTCGATCATTGCGATAAACAAAAAAGTTAGGATCTCTTTTGAGTTTAGATCCAGGTTTCAAATACGGTTCGGTAATAACTACTATATGCACGTTATTAACTGTAAGAAAATTAAACAGCTCGTCCTCTTTACCATTCAGAGAACGAGCATTCCAATTTAAAATATTTAAATCATTATTTGGATCCATTATAAAAACGTCATCCAATAACAATTTGATTTGTAAATTTTACAACTACTTGGACTGCTTCAGTCATAGTGGTGGCTTTGAACATTGCATCAATCATTAGATTGAATTGTTCAGTTAGAAAATTAAGATCAGAGGCATACATATCACTTGAAGTGGGTACATTGTCTGATGATTTTCCGTTAGAATTTCCGGTAGACGAAGAAGCGAAGTAGAAGTTTCCTGTGGCGGCAGGGTTTTTTTCCATTTGATTTGAAACAAGTAGAATGGGTACTCACAGAACAAATAGGGGAGGAGTTCAAATTACCTGCTACGATATCGGCAAAGGATTTTCCTTGGGTAGATATATTCGAAATTAAAAGATTCGAACGGCTACCCGACGAATCAAAATTAGTTTGTGAATGAGCATGATCATGATCTTCCTGATGGGTATGATTTCTAATCAAGTGATCGTTAACTGAAAAATGAGCATTGTTCGATACTCTACCAGGCAAATTTCGGAAAATAGGGGGGTCTGTAGCCTTGAGGTTACGCTTTCGCTTCATAAGCGGAAGGTCATGGGTAAGATTCCCAGCCCCTCCACAAAAAAACCCGTCCAGCTACCAGAAGACGCCTCACGGAGGACCGCACTTTGGAGAGCACATCCATCCTCCGTCAGTATCAGAAGGTGACTGAGACAAACTGACCCTCTTCGCAGGCAGCTAGCCTCACTAAGAACAGAGCTCTCTCCTACCTGCTCGGTGTGAGAGTAAAAGAGTAGGAGAGAGTGAAAGTTGATGTAAATATAAATAAGTTAAAAATAGATCTGTATCGGTAAAGAAGCTACAGATCACCTGATTCCGGCACAGTAGTGGCCACGAGCACGGAGTGCCTTAAAAAAAAAAAAAAAAAAAAAAAAAAAAAAAATTTCGGAAACGACCGTTATCGTAACGGATATTATCTATCATCTGCCTGGCACGAGCCTCAACGACTCGCCTTCGCGAAGGACAAGCCCAAAACTTGGACTTATGATTGCCCCCGCAATTCGAGCATATAAATATTGGTGGTATCTTGCATATTGGTGGTATCATGCGTGAGAAGAACCTCCGCAAATCATGCATTTTACATCCATGCGGCAATGTTTTGTACCATGACCCCACAGACCTTGATTTCTCTAATGAAGTTTAAGATCTCCTGCCTGAATTCCTCAAATTCGGAACAACTGACCACAATAGGCGGCACTCTTTGTTTCCTCACTTGAATCAAAGAGCCTGGGCTAGAGGCTGCTTCGATTTGGTGTTCGGAAAATTTGTCTAGAGTATCGAACTGATTGCTCATTTCGATACAATTATTCATTTCACCCTTGGAAGAAAGTTCGCATTCCGGAGAAACGTCCTTTCTTCCATTCTTGACACGTTTTGATGACAGTTTTGAATCCCACTTTTTTGACGTAGGACTACGTCTTTGTTTTCTATATTGGGGTGCACTTTAAAAGTACGGAAAATGAGACATGTAACGAAATTAGGGGAGATTTTGAACGTTAATAACTCAGTTGTTTATGAACCAATTATTATGATTTTTGTATCATTCGATCAGAAATGTATCTACGCATCGTTAGTAATATATCCGATAAGTGAATTTTGTTGTTAACCTATTGAAAATTTGATAAATGTTGACCCCTTTCTTATCCAACCAATCACGTTCGAGCATTTTTCGACGGTATCGCTTCCCACTATAAAAGCAAACGGGTCCCTGCTTCTTCCCTCAGTCTTCTTTTTGCGGTCGGACTGTGAACACGATCGGGCGAGTCATTCTCGCTTTGCTTTTGCACCCGCGTCACAGACCAATTTGTGTCGTCGGAAGAGGAAGACGCAAGATTGATTTGCGGCGGCGATGACGATGGCTTGGGCGCTTCTCCGAGTGGCGGAGATCTGCCGCTCGGAGAAGCGTCCAAGTCATAGTTATCGCCACCGCAAATTTATCCGCGCTCCCAGATTTCGACTCGTGATAAATTCAGCATCGGTGGTCAAGAAGCAAGCCCGTTAGGATCCAAATACCAGAAGCCCCCAGAGTTGCTGATCCGAGGAGCTGCTGCTAATCGAGCGTCGGACTAGTGAAATCGCTCAAGATTTCAAGAGTGAGCATCGTTTCCAGATTTCGACTTGTGCCCGGGGATCCAATATCCGTTGCTGTTGTGCGCCATCCACGTCACGAACCATTCAGCTGGTTCGTCGTATAAGCAAATACCCCGTTTGACCATGGCAATCAACCGAGAACATCCCGTAGTGCTATTTATCTGTGACCGTATCGAGGCTAAGAAAGCCATCGGCCCTTGTCAGGGCCATTAAATTTGTGGAAGAGTTGAAGGAATAATATTTCCGACCTTATTACATCTTATATTCCTCAATTAATCTCGCAGCTTCGTACAAAATTTAATTTGTTATGAATAATTGATGGCACGACAATTTGAGACTATTCGTGGACGCTGCTGCAGTGCCGTCGGAGTGAGTGCTCAACATTTCACAACGATTGTAAACTAGAGTGGCATTTCCAACAGTGTCTTTGATTTGCTATATTTTATGGGAGCATTTCGATTATGAAAATAATCACATGTAACAAAATTGCGACATATTTAGAACGGTTTTCAAGAGAAATTCTGATTGAACAATTTTCATCATTTTGGCACCCATTAATCAGAAATTCACCTTCATACTAAAGAAAACTATTGATTATCAATAGCTAGCTAGAGATTATTTAATAAATTTCAAGCATTCCAACTATTCATGTTTGATCAATTTCTCACGCCTTATCATTTTTCGCAATTTTCAAGTAATTCTAAGCCCAACACATTATTGTCACATATCCATTTTCCAGATTAGTCGACTAGAAGAGAAGAGCACGAATGGGAGGAGCATAATCTGCTAATCTAAGGGTATATAGCATCCTTCTTTCGCCGGATTCAGTTTCATTCCATTTTCGCTTTCGAGCTGGTAAGAGCTCCTCCGAACCTGCTTAGCGAGGAGCACCTCGTAGCCAGAAGCCTGCTGACCTGTTGATCAGCATCTGGTTTATGAGATTTAGGCTCGTGATAAACTCTTCTGTGGTGCAGTTAAGATTCAAGCCCGTTAGGCATCATTGCTACTATTATTAGAAAAATCGAGCGTCCGGCTTGTGGGATCGCTCAAGATTTCAAAATTAAGCTACGTTTTCAGATTTCGACTTCAGCCGAGTGATCTAATACCTGTTGCTGATGTGTGCCATCCACACCACGAAACATTCAACTGGTTCGTCTTATAAGCAGAGAACTTATACAAATGTCTACACTTGCGTTGGGGATTCTTCGTTTAACCATGGCAATCAACTGATAACATCATGTAGTGCGATTCATCTATCACAGCATCCGAGCTAACAAAGCCTTTGGCTCTTTTCAGGGTCACCAAATGTGTGTAAAAGAGTTAACAGAGTAATATTTCAGACTTTATTTATCACATTGCCAAGCAATGAATAATATTTCTCTCAAACCATAAGATCAACAAAGCGATGACTGAAGTTTTCATTATAATCCTCGAATAACTTCCTATAGACACATTGCTGTTAAATATTCTTTAATTAGAATTACTTAGATTTTGCTTCAGCATGCTGAACAAGCCTCAATCACTACTGTTCTTTCCAATGCTACCATATATTTCATAGGAAGATACTAATATAATTTCAAAATGATCATACAACCTGAAGTGAAATTTCACATTTTCATAGATAAATATGACGAATTCATCGGATAAAGATAATGTATATTTGGGACATGATCAAACGTACACTTGGCTGCAAATCGTTATATGCATAAATATTTACGAAAGTTTCGAGCACTGAAAACAGAAAGAAGCCAAAACGAGCAACAACGACGACATCAAATTCAGTTAAATTAACCATCGTGGTCCTACGTCACCAGTTCTTACAACCCCATAGGGATGTACCCTTATAGTTTTGGAAGGAAGTTCTGAATTCAGAGATCCTTCCTTTTGTTTGTAGTTGCAACCATGTTTTGTGAATAAACGAAGGAAGACGAGACCTCCTAAGAGGTTTTTTTTTCCCAAGACGGTGTCCAAGAAGGATTACCACCGCTAGCTTTCGCCAACGGGCCCAACGAAAAATCGAAGGCACGGGTCCAAACCAGGATCGTAAAGAAGAAAAAATAGTACTGCTTTTGTAGAACTGAAAAGTACAGTTTTCAATTTTAGCACTGAAAAGTACTGTTTTATTGCTTTAGGTAGTTTAGCTTCCATGCCTTATCTGTCACACATAAACTATTCGTTAAAGCTAGAACCAGAAACGGACAAGAAAATGTGTGAGGATCATAAGCTTGCCTATAGGACAATGTTTTGATTAGCTCCAAACATCGCTCTGGCAAATCTTTTTTTAGATTTTTATTGAATACGATAAATTTCATAGAAATCCTTAATTGTTGATCCAGTATTCCAGAAAAAACAATTGTTATTGCTCTCAATTTTTATGGCATAATCATGATCGATTTTGCTCATCTACAAATTGCCTTGCTTGGTTTCTCAATTATTCGATTTATTCACGATTTGCATCCTTTTCGAATCGCAATGGTTGAGCCAATCACTTCGAGGCCAGGCACCTCTCATCTCATCAGAAATGAAGTCATTTACGGAACATCACGATTCTGTACTCGAAGCACTGCAGTATCCGGCGGGAATAAACCTCCCCGGGAACATTACTCTTCCAACAAAGTAACAACAAGGTGATGATGATCCATGTGCAATTCGAATTCGCATGCCCATTTCCATTTCAACTCTCCCTTCTGGTTGTTGTGGTGTAACGATAATGACCTTCCTCTTGCTCTTCCCCTCGCTGGACTCCATCAATTGGCAGCGAGCCTACGGCTGGAAAGTACAGGTCACATTACAGCATGATGATTGTATGCGCCTAGCAATTGCAGGGGCAAATTTTCTCTCTAAATTATCTCCCGCGCGACCGCAAGTGCCGAAAACCACGCACGACACGACCCGACCCCGGTCCACAGTGGGATGGCTTCATAGAAAGGTCGAACAAAACCATTAATAGGTGCATCCCAAATCGGTTGAAAATGATAATGCGCGTGTCATCTGTAGAATAATGCAAACAAGTTTGGATGCTTCGAAAACTTAACTTATTATATTTCCACAAACACCAAATCTCTTTATTTGAAGGTTTCAAGTAGACATGTTGCCACGATGAGAGGAGTTCCAATAAAATGGTCAGATTAAGTTAACTATCTAGGGCTCATGCTAGACAAAAAAATAACTTTCAAAAATGATATTGGGGGCATTCAAGCCAAATGTAACAAATATATAAAACGCCTATATTCACTCATTAACTGTAAATCGAAATTTTGTCTAGAGAACAAACTTTTGATATTCAAACAAATTTCCAGACCAGCCATGTTGTATGCTGAATCAATATGGACTAGCTGTTGTAATACCAGGAAGGAAGCTTTGTAGAGAATTTGAAATAAAAGTTTGAAAATGGTTCTGAAGCTCTCTCCCTATGGTACTAATAAACTACATAGAATATCCATTGCTGAAACATTGGAACAAATGTCAAAAAAAAAGGCGTTGCATTCTTCTATTGAAACGATGAATGCTATATATATTTAGATTAAGTTAGGTTAAGTTAATTGAAAGCGTTTTTTTTTTTCATATAAGCAGGTGAAATCAACTCACCTGTAACCATTCTGAACTGCTACGGCAAATGAAATGTAATATTTTGTTAACAAAATGTTAATAAAAGCTTAATTTAGTTTTACTAAATTAGGATGATAGTGTTGCGTATCACAGAATCCCTAGATGTAAGAAATTAATGTAATATTTGGAATGGTACTAATAAAGGAATAACAAATAGCTTTTTTCAAATGAATCCTTTCGAGCTCAAATCTGTTTTGTGCTCTTGTGGAGATACAGCTGTTTGGAATTTCCGGAAAGTCTGTTACGGATGTCTATAAAAATAGTAACAAGTAATTTTAACATATGCTTTGTCCGACCATGCGCCACTGTGCGGTCGTCACGCTGCGTTCCTCGTTTTGCCAAGACTTAGAGCCATTTTTGATGAGCTTCTGAGCCTCTACGATGCTGCACCCAAGTAAGTGAGTGCCCAGCGGTGGAGAAAAGCTCACGCTTCTAAATAGGAGCTGATGTATGGGGATGAAGCAATAGCAACATGGCAGAAGATGACGATGATGATGATGCATTACCATGCAAAATGCACCTTTGGGTTAAATTGTTGGGCCAGTCAACGAGGAAAGTGCTGACCCCTTCTGCTGGATGCTGTTTCACTTGCCACATTCTGGTGATACCGTCGTCAAATGACTGCTTGCTGGCAGAAATATGTCTTCTACATGTGAGCACACTTAGCGTACCTACAACAGTGCACAGGGAGTCGAAGAGAACTCCTAAGACGCGGTTATAGAAGGCTGAGTGCGAGTTATATACATCACGCTACTTCATAGACCGTTGTTATCAGAAAAAATCCACAGTCCGTTACTAACAGTTACAAAGTTAACTATGGACTAATTCAAAGACACATAAAGAGTATTTGGTTAATAATCAAATTAATTATCTCATTGCGCGTGGTAAACATGAGAAAATTATGAGTGAAATTATTAAAAAAATATTCCCTAATTTCTTCCAGGGATTCCATAAGCAGAGTTTCTATCAGAAGTTTATGTAAGGATTTCACCAGGAATTCCATCAGAGATTCCACCAGGGTCTCCATCAAAAATTACTCCAGGAATTCCATCAGGAGTACTGCTAAAGTTTCAATTATGAGTTCCACGAAGGATTACATCAAGAGTTCCATCAGGGTTTCCATTAGGAATTTTTCTAATGATTCCATCGGATTTTATTCTATGGATTTCATCGGAAGTTTTTCTAGGGATTCCATCAGGAATTCCTTCAGCGATTCAACCTGGAACTCCTCTAGGAATTTCATCAGGAGTATCTCTAGCAATTCTTTAAAAAGTTTCTCCGGGGGTTCTATCAAAAGTTCCTTCAAGGACTCCATCTGGAATTTCTCCTGGGATTCTATCACGATTTCCTCTATGGATTCCATCAGGAGTTCCTTGCAGGATTCAATCAGCAATTCCTCCAGGGATTCCATTAGGAATCTATCAGGAGTATCTTTATGGCTTCCATCAGAGTCCTTTTAGGGATTTTATCAGGAGTTCTTTCTGGGATTTCCTCAAGAGATTCTATCAGTTATTCCTCTAGAGATTGTTTTAGGAGTTCCTGGTGGAATTTCATCAGGATTTCTTCTAGGGATACCATAAGGAGTTCCTCTAAGAATTTTATCAGGAGTTCCATCAGGAATCTTATCAGGGATTCCTCCAGGGATTTCCCATAGTAATTCCATCAGGAGTTCTTCTCGGGAATGCATCACGAGTTCCTCCAATGATTTCATCAGGAGTTCCTTCAAGCATATCTTAAGGATTTCCTCCAAAGATTCCATCAGGAGTTCCTTCGGAGTTCTAGCGATTCCATCAGGAGTTCCTATAAAAATTTCATCAGGAACTCTTCTAGAAAATTCATCAGATGTTCCTCCAATAGTTTTATCAGGAGTTCCTTCAATAATATCTTTGGGAATTCCTCCAAGGATTCCATCAGGAGCTCATCCAGAGATTCCATCAGAAGTTCCTATTGGGATTCTATCAAGAGTACCTTTAGGGCTTCCATCAGAATTCTCCTGGGGATTTCATCAGGAGTTCCTCCAGGGATTCCATCAAGAGTTCGTTCAGATATTTCACCTGGAATTCCTCCAGAGTTTATATCGGGAGTTCCTCCAAAGCTCTAAGGATTCTACCAGGAATCTTATCAGGAATTCTTCCAGGGATTTTATCAGGAATTCCTATAGGAGTTCTATCAGGAACTCTTCTAGGGAATTCCTCCTATGATTCCATCAAGAGTCCCACCAGGGATTCCATCAGGAGTTCCTATATGGATTCTATCATGAGTACTTTTAGGGCTTCCATCAGAGTTCTTCTGCAAATTTCATCACGAGTTCCTCCAGTGATTTCATCAATAGTTCCTTCATAGATAGTCGGCGTTAAGTCAGAGTGGACCAAGTGACATTTTTCATATTTTGAGAAAAACGGGCTCAAAGTCTAACGCTTTGTATTTTTTTTTATCTCAGTAAAATTTTGGTTCAATATTTCTACCCATCCTTGTGTTACCTTCAAACAATATAATGTGAAGTGATAAACATGAAAAATCACAATCCAAAACTCTGATAGAACGATTTTTTGATGGACTATGTGCACTTGGTCCACTCTGACTGAACAATTTCTAGAAAAAGAACAATCATTTAATGCTTACGTGGTCAAACTGGGTGCATGTCTTTAAGCTGAACATATTATCAAGACCCTTCGACATCAGTATCGTAAATTCTTCAATAATCCATATCTTCAATCTCAAAATCAGTGGCATTACGATACCTTGGAAATTAAGGTTTTGAAGGGTCAGGGCGTTGAAGACCAGAAATATTAAAATATGCGTTCAGTCAGAGTGGACCAAGTGCACATAGTTCATGAAAATCTTGAGTACCGACCAAAATATACTGGTCCAATAAGCGGGTTCTAGGACAGTCCATACATGCACCATAGAACTACCATAAACTTCTATCGAACTCTGAAATCGACTCAAAAAATGCAATAATCAATCAGTTTGTTGCTTTTCGACACTTGGTCCACTCTGTCTGCACAGAAATTGTTGCAATTTCTGATCACCTACTCAAATACGGTAAATGGCCAGATATCAAAATAAAATCCATCGAATTATGACATGTTTATGAGTTTCTATTGATAGATGGGAAGAAGAATCATTCCATGTCAAAATATCTGGAAAATAACTTGAAATGTCTTGCATTTTCTAGACTTTCTCAGCGCATCGATCGTTTTAGTTGTTATGGTATAAAGCACTTGGTCCACTCTGACTGCATACTTTTATTGATTTTTATTGATCATCCAGAGTAAATTTGTTACATATCTCTCCCAGTTTTCAACATTTATCAAATCGGATCAAAGTGAAATGGAGATAACGTTATTTTGCATCTAATGGCAGATTAATTCAATTTTCCCAAGTTTTGTACTTGGTCCACTCTGACTTAACGCCGACCAGATATCACCTGGAATTCTTCCAGAGATTCTATTACCAGTCCCTCCACAGATTATATCAGAAGTTCCTCTAGAAATTCCATCAGGATTTCTTGTAGGGATATCATAAGGAGTTCTTCTACGGATTTTATCAGGAGTTCCTTCAGGGATGCCAACAGGAGGTTCTTTAGGGATTCCATCATAAGCTTTTCTAGAGATTCCATCAGAAGTTTCTTCAGAGATACCACCTGAAATTCTTCTAGGAAATGCACCAGGATTTCTTTCAGGGATTGCAAGGAGTTTCTCCAGGAATTCCATAATGAATTCGTTCAGGAATCTTATCAGTAAACAGGAGTTCTTATAGAGATTACATCAGAAGTTTCTTTAAGCATTCCACCTGGAGCTCCTCCAGGGATAACATCACAAACCTCTCTAGGGATTACATCAGGAGTTATTCTTGGGATTACATCAGGAGTTCTTTGAAAGATTTAATCAGAAGATCCTTCCTTTTTCAGAAGTTTCGCTAGGGTTTCCATCAGGAGTTCCTCCGTAGATACAACCTGGAATTATCTAGAGATTATATCAGGGATTCCTCAAGGAATACCATCAGGATTTCATCCTGGTTTTTATAAGGAGTTTTGCCAGACATATTATCAGGAATCCTTTTAGGAATTTCATAAAGAGTTCTTTCAGAATCCCTTCAGGAGCTCCTTCAGAGTTTCCATTAGGAGTTCCTCCAGGCATTACATCAGAAAATCTTCTAGGGATTACCGCAGGAGTTCTTCTAGGGATTCCTTTAGGAATCCTTCAGGGGATTTTATCAGGAGTTTCTCCAATGATTTGATCAGGAGGTCCTTTCAGAATATCAAAAATTTCTGTCGGAATTCCTTCAGATATTCTACCTGATATTCCTACAGGAATTCTATCAGGAGTTTCTCTAGGGATTCCATCAGGAATTCTTTCAGGGATTACATCAGAGGTTCTTCCAAGGATTTCATCAGAAGTTTCTCTAGGGATTTCATCAGGAGTTTTTCAATAAACTTCTTTACGAGTTTCTGCAGGGATTCCATCAGAAGTTCTTCCATGGATTCCTTTTGAAATACTTCAAAGATTTCGTTATAAAATCCTTTTGGGACTCCATCATGAACACCTTTAAGGGTTCCATCAGAAGTTTTGTCAAGTATTCTATCTGGAATTCTTCTAAAGGTTCCTCAGGAATTCCTCTAGGATTTTTCTGGGTTCCATCAGGCTATTTACTACGGATTACTCCCGGAATTAATTAAGGGATTCTATCAGAATTTTCTTCCAGGTGTTTTTCTAGGGATTTCTTTAAGGGAGTCTTCGCGGAATTGATCAAGGGATGCCTTCCGAAATTCTTTAAGGAATTAATTCGCCAAGGGTGATCGGGAATTCTTTCTGGAATTTTAACAGAATGAAACGTCATGCCAATTTTTTGAATTTGGCTACTTAAATACGTGCAAGACATAACACAATAAAATTTGCTTATAACTAGAACATTGAATTCTCATGTAATTAGTTAAAATTATTTAAATTGTTAAAGTATAATTGGTTAGACAGTGGACTAGTTACCAATAGAGGATTAGAAATGTAAGTAACAAACAGTTTAAAACGCTTATTATGAACTAAAAGAATTAAAATTAATTGCAGCTTAAAAACTGATTCCTGTGTCAACATAAAACGAGTCGTGCTACAAGATCATCCTTAATACTTTTCCTCAGCTGTCATAACAGTAGGCATAAAGCCTGTCCACGTTAAATTTCGGACACCCAAATAATGGCAGCAAAAAAAAGTTACTCATAATTCAACAAAAACAATTGTTTATTTCAGAATAAAAGAGTTATATCTACAAAATAAACAGTTGACAAGGATGTTAATCCTTCTTTCTGTAAAATTCTCGAACTTTCTGTGGTACACCCGCCATCCGTGTCCGAAATTTATCGTGGACAGGCTTTAATCTGATACCTAGCAATGAGTCGGAAATTGTGTAGTTAAATTTATAATTATGGATTCATTTGACTTTGACAGATTGGACTTTTTAAATGCATAAGGTATGCAGAGTTGCGAAAATTTCAAGTTATTATGTCACAAGCTTGAGATTTTTCACTCTTGACTTGTAGCTCACGCAACTGAACAGCCAAAAATTATGCATTAGTAGGTTCATCTGTTTGACAATGTGCATGTATTTTTACAAAAACATTGGGTTTTGACAGCTTTTCGATGAGTTTTATGATGGGCTCAGTTTTGACGGCATGAACGTGAGCAAGTGATATTGCATCATAAGCTCGTATAATTTCGAATCATCAATAATTATAGTTATCTCCAAATCATCCTAAAAATAAAATTGAATTGACCGGAAGAGTTATTATGAATAATATATATTGTTCTCCTTGCATTCGTTTTTGCAGTTTATCCATTGAAATCATAGATATTTTATATTTTTTATAATAATCAGGGGAGCACCGTGCCCGTGTCACGTTCAGTCCAACATGCCATCAGACTAATGTTTCAGTTTAAACAAACAGACGACAGGCAAAATTGGTGAGCACCGACTGCGTATCGCCGGGCAGTTACTCCTGCGACAAACCGAACCCAAGGCTCGAACGTTTCTGATTGGCAACTCTCTGGTAGGAAGGTGTTAAAATGTGAATTAGGTAATCACGATAGTACGAGTCTTCGTCTTCGTCGTCGGTTTGGCTAAGGCTGCCGCAGGACACATCAAATGCTCCAAAGAGGTGTGCTGAGCTGCAACAGAGCAGAGTGTGCCTATTCAACAAGCCGACTCAGCATGAAGCCCCAGCCAGAGATAGAAGGTGCTGATTTCGGGATGACGTTATTAGTGTCATGTTGTTTCGGGTTTCGGCTTCATGTGTGCTCGGGACAAGTAACATGCTGTCAAACGTTGTGTGTGGGGAACGGAGACGTATTAGATAATTTTGTTAATTTTGAGACAGGTTAAGGCACAGGTGATGCAAGGAACATCATGTTTGAATCACTAATGAGGAATTCATAAGGACTTGTAAGGATTTTTTTTACATATTTGAAACAATCAGGATTCTCAATACTTTTTTTGTAAAATGTGGAAAATACATATTTCTATCATGATTTAAAAATGAAATAGAAAAAAAAATGCTCGAACATATATAAGGTTGGTTTGCTGATTACCTAAAACAAAAATTAAAAATTAGGACTTACTCTCGTTGAGGGCCAAAATATAAATGATCGTTAATTTTATGGCCTCATGTCTTTTTGTCCAAGAAATTTGAAATCGGCGTTAAGATGAAGATGAGTCGTAGCCACACCTGAAATTTTCAAGAGCACAAACATTTGATAAAATTTTCAGCATGATCGGTAGTCTGGTTCTTAAGATTTATGTTCTTGAAAATTAGAGGTTGGCTTTCATTCACCTTCATTGTTTTTCGCCAATCAATTATTATATAATGGAATCCATTTTTCTGTACTTTTAATTGTTTTAATTTGAGTTACCCACTTTGTACCATGATGGCGAGATAGTAGCGTCCACGACATTTCCACGAAATCGCTTACCTCTATCTGGTTCCATGCTGAATATTATTTTCGCATTTCTTTCTTCCGACATTCGCTCTAAGTGAACAGCCCACAGAAGTTTGCCTTTGCAACGCTTAACAATATTTGCATCTTTATACACTTGATATAACTCGTGATTCATGCGTCTGCGCAACACACCATTTTCTAGTCTACCGATATTGTTCTCAGCAATTTACACTCGAAAACACCGAAAGCTTTCTGGTCTGCCTTTTTCAACGTCCATGCTTCTTGTCCATGTAGAGACACCAGAGAAATCAATGTTTTATATAGGACGAATTTTGATTCCGTTTGCATGGAGCTGGTTACGTACTCCGTGAAAGGCCCTATTCACAGCCGTAACACGTCTTTTTTCTTCGCGGGAAACGTCGTTGTGACATGTAACAAATGTTCCAAGGTAAACAAGTTCTTCAACAACTTCAAACACATCCCCATCAAACACTACCTCAGCACTTACACCTCAAATTCTACCTCTATCCCTACCTGCAACCATGTACTTTGTTTTGGTAGAATTAATGGTCATGCCTATCCTCGCTGTCTCCCTCTTCAGAGGCACGAAGGCCTCCTCTGTTGAACAATAAATTCGAAAGCGTGTTTCCCTGCTTCAATTCGTCTAACGTCACGAACGAATTTGACACCTCGTCTGTGATCCGAACACTTGATTTCGAAGCATCCAGCGTGGCACGTATCAGCCTAATTAGTTTCGCCGGAAAACCATGTTCAGACATTATCTGGTAAAGCTCATTTCTTTTTACTGAATCGTACGACAGAATTTTATACGCCGAATTAAGCAGGGTAATTCCTCTGTAATTGGCACACTCCAGTCTGTGCCCTTTCTTGTAGATTGGGCGTATAAGGCCATCCAACCAGCCGGTGGGCATTTCTTCGTACTTCCATACCTTCAGAAGCACTCGGTGGATCGACTGGTAAAGCTGCTCACATCCATGCTTGAGAAGCTCAACCGGGATCTCGTTCTTCCCAGCAGCCATACAGTTCTTCAGCTTGCTGGTAGCTTTTTTAACCTTTCCTATGGTCGATGGGTTCACAGCTTGATCGTCATCATCAGTGATCATCTTGTTGTTCGCTACATTTCCATTTTCACCGTTTAAAGTGCTCCGTCCATCTAGCAGCTACCGCCGTTTCATCGGTCAGCAAATTCCTTTCTCGATCATTGCACATGGTGGGCACTGGTACGGTATTGAGCCGCGTGCCATTGACCACTGAATAAAATCTCCGCATATCATTTCGGTTCAAGTTGTGCTGTCTTTTCTCTCTGCGGTGAATTCGCTTTTCTTCGGTTCTCGCTGCCCTCCTGTACCGTTCTCTGTTATGTCGAGTACCGGGCACAAGCATACGGCTTATGACGACATTTTTCATGTCTGTCACTCTCTGGCACTCTCCATCGAACCTCGTTTGTTTGTCGTTTTGTCTTTGTCGTTGACCTGTGACAATCACTTCCCGCGCCGTTGATTTCACAGCTTCGTGGATAGGATCCCACAGACATTCGACATCTCCAGAAACTTTGATTCTTCCCAACTGTTCGTTTAGTTGCTGTCGGTACTGTGCAGCCCCATCAGTGAACAAGCATTGGATATTGAAGCGCATCATTCTTTTAGTTCTGGAACTCGTGATGCTGGACAACCGCGCCAGAATTTTAGCTACAACGATATAACTATCCGAGTCGATATGAGGGCCTCGGAAGGTCCTAAAATCCATGACATCTAAGAAATGACGCCCATCAACCAGCACGTGGTCTATTTGGGAGCAGGCATCACCACTCGGTGTATTTGCGGATATTCTTTCGTGTGAAGTGTGAAGTACTGCTGATTGCCATCCCTCTAGCAGCAACGAAATTTACTAACCCATTATCATTGGAAAGTCTCACTGGCGCGATCTGGATTGGTGGCAGCGCGACAATAATTGAATGAAGTGTTGGCGATGCGAACCACCACTCGGAATGGATCATTACAACAATCAAAACGGCCGCCATGAAATGCATAGATTTTGTAGATTTTTGTAGATGTTTTCATCGGCTTTTTTCGGTGAAATTTACATTAAAACTTGGCATTTACCGAACGTTTTGACCTACTTATGGATTCGGTAATCCTCAGCGGTTCCTTAAATATATATTTCGTTAGCAAATAATAGAATAATCATTTTTGAAACTTGCATGCTATAGAGCAAGTCATACACCACCATCTATCTGTTTACAGTCGGGTCTCCTATTAAACGCATTCCTATAACGTGCACTCCTATTACGCTCACTCCTATAAGACACACCAGAACGTTATAGGAGGCCCAGGGCTTATGGGATTTCATCACTTTGGGGGTGTCGTTGAATATCTCGTATGCCAAAAGAGATAGCACAGTACTGTCTTCGGCGAAGTTTCAGTGCTAAGTACGATCTACCTTTAGGAGTTGAGGATCATCCTTTTAGTTGAGAACTTGGCCGGTAGGGGCGCTTTTTCTGATTTGCACTATATGAACCATGAGGGATAAGAATGCAAAATTTTGTAATATATGATATCTCTGAATCCTGATGTTTTGGAAGGTTGGTGTCTTCGGAAGAGTTGTTCAGTAGCTCAAGGGCTGACACGTGGTGGTCATTCTGATACGGAATTACGCCACCAGGCGGCGCTAGTGGGCATGGAATTTTTGTTTTGCGCATAGCTCAGTTGCCTGACCACTTAGAAAGATGGCGTCTTCGGCAAAGTTGCTCTGTATCACAAGGGCTAACATTATTTGAGCCGAAAGTTTCGAAATTTTGCCACTAGGCGGCGCTAGTGGGCATGGAATTTTTGTTTTGCGCATAGCTCAGTAGCCTGACCACTTAGAAAGATGGCGTCTTCGGCAAAGTTGAGCCGAAAGTTTCGAATTTTTGCCACTAGGCGGCGCTAATGAGCAAATAATTTTTGTTTCGCGGATAGCTCAGTAGCCTGACCACTCAGAAAGATGGCGTCTTCGGCAAAGTTGCTCAGTATCACAATCACTAACATTATTTGAGCCGAAAGTTTCGAAATTTTGCCACTAGGCGGCGCTAGTGAGCAAAGAATTTTTGTTTTACGCATAGCTGAGTATCCTGACCACTTAGAAAGATGGCGTCTTCGGCAAAGTTGCTCAGTATCACAAGCACTAACATTATTTGAGCCGAAAGTTTGGAAATTTTGCCACCAGGCGGCGCTAGTGAGCAAATAATTTTTGCTGTTCGCATAGCTCAGTAGCCTGACCACTTAGAGAGATGGCGTCTTCGGCAAAGTTGCTCCGATCACAAGGGCTAACATTATTTGAGCCGAAAGTTTCGAATTTTTGCCACTAGGTGGCGCTAGTGAGCAAATAATTTTTGTTTCGCGGATAGCTCAGTAGCCTGACCACTCAGAAAGATGGCGTCTTCGGCAAAGTTGCTCAGTATCACAATCACTAACATTATTTGAGCCGAAAGCTTCGAAATTTTGCCACTAGGCGGCGCTAGTGAGCAAAGAATTTTTGTTTTACGCAAAGCTGAGTAGCCTGACCACTTAGAAAGATGGCGTCTTCGGCAAAGTTGCTCAGTATCACAAGGACTAACATTATTTGAGCCCGATGTTTCGAAATTTTGCCACTAGGTGGCGCTAGTGAGCAAATAATTTTTGTTTTGCAGATAGCTCAGTAGCCTGGCCAAAGTTGTTCAGTATGACAAGGGCTATCGATTTTTCTGGCATTGTCACGTTAAGTAAAAGTGCCTAGAGAAAAATACATACATTATATTTTACATTCGGATAAAAGTGTGGCTAGTTTCCTAGTATTTTCGACGGATTGTGAGAATTTTTGATCAATTCTTTGATATGAGAAAGAGCGAGGATCCGTTTACTGCTTAAATGTGTGATCGTTAGCTATTTATATGAACCAAAGAAAAATATGTATTTTTATTTTTATTTCGTCATTGTATGAACTCCACATTTTCCAAGATATGGATTGGATAGAAATGAAGTTAGGTTCGAATGTCAGTCATTACTTATAAATTAAGAAATCAATTCGCTTACAATCTCAATGAGATAACTAGGACTGGCCTTATCTCTTCAGTTACACAACACTCTTGTTTGAATATTTTTATATTTAAACCTTCTTTTTCATAACAATAATTCAATTCTATAAAAAATAAATTTCTCCCGTTTTCTTCGAATATATGAGATACAGTAATGACCCGATTTTGTCTGCTCCCGATTTTGTCTACCCCCGATTTTATCTACCCCCGATTTTAGCACCTTTTTAGACCCGAATTTGTCTACCCCCGATTTAAACACCCTTTTGACCCGATTTTGTCAACCTTCAAAAAACACATTATTTTAATGTGGAAATATTATGTACAACAATATTGCAAAAAGTCAGGTGTGACATTGGCCACTACTATACGATCATCTAAAGTATGAATTCACTTTGTATCGCAGTTGTCACAGAATGCAGTTACGTTAGGGATCTTGTATATTATTACGGTTCATACAAAAATATAAAAAAAACGCTGTAAACATCAACAAAAACATTAAACGAAGTCTATGGATGAGAATAAATATAAAAAGCAGTCAAATTTTTTTCCCGATTTTAGCTTTTTCCCGATTTTAGTCAACCCTAAATGCAACATGGGGCTGTCAAAATCGGGACATTACTGTATCTAGAAACTCTCGGCTCAAATAATGTTAGTGCTTGTGGTACTAGACAACTTTTCTGAAAACTTTTTTTCTAAATGATCAGGCTACTGAGCAATCCGCACAACAAAAATTATTTGCTCACTAGCACCGCCTAGTGGCAAAATTTCGAAACTTTCGGCTCAAATAATGTTAGTCCTTGTGATACTGAGCAACTTTGCCGAAGATGCCATCTTTCTAAGTGGTCAGGCTACTCAGCCGTCCGCGAAACAAAAATTATTTGCTCACTAGCGCCGCCTAGTGGCAAATTTCCGAAACTTTTGGCTCAAATAATGTTAGTGCTTATGATACTGAGCAACTTTGCCGAAGACGCCATCTTTCTAAGTGGTCAGACTACTGAGCTATCTGCGAAACAAAAATTCTTTGCACACTAGCGCCGCCTAGTGGCAAAACTTCCAATTTTTAGGCTCAAATAATGTTAGCCTTTGTGATACAGAGCAACTTTGCCGAAGACGCCATCTCTCTAAGTGATCAGGCTACTGTGCTATGCGCAAAACAAAAATTCTTTGCTCACTAGCGCCGCCTAGTGGCAAAATTTCGAAACTTTTGGCTCAAATAATGTTAGTGCTTGTGATACTGAGCAACTTTGCCGAAGACGCCATCTTTCTAAGTGGTCAGGCTACTGAGCTATGCGCAAAACAAAAATTCTTTGCTCACTAGCGCCGCCTAGTGGCAAAAATTCGAAACTTTTGGCTCAAATAATGTTAGCCCTTGTGATACAGAGCAACTTTGCCGAAGACGCCATCTCTCTAAGTGGTCAGGCTACTGTGCTATGCGCAAAACAAAAATTCTTTGCTCACTAGCGCCGTCTAGTGGCAAAATTTCCAAACTTTTGGCTCAAATAATGTTAGTGCTTGTGATACTGAGCAACTTTGCCGAAGACGCCATCTTTCTAAGTGGTCAGGCTACTGAGCTATGCGCAAAACAAAAATTCTTTGCTCACTAACGCCACCTAGTGGCAAAAATTCGAAACTTTTGGCTCAAATAATGTTAGCCCTTGTGATACAGAGCAACTTTGCCGAAGACGCCATCTCTCTAAGTGGTCAGGCTACTGTGCTATGCGCAAAACAAAAATTATTTGCTCACTAGCGCCGTCTAGTGGCAAAATTTCCAAACATTTGGCTCAAATAATGTTAGTCCTTGTGATACTGAGCAACTTTGCTGGAGACGCCATCTTTCTAAGTGGTCAGGCTACTGAGCTATCCGCGAAACAAAAATTATTTGCTCACTAGCGCTGCCTAGTGGCAAAAATTCGAAACTTTTGGCTCAAATAATGTTAGCCCTTGTGATACAGAGCAACTTTGCCGAAGACGCCATCTCTCTAAGTGGTCAGGCAACTGAGCTATGCGCAAAACAAAAATTCCATGCCCACTAGCGCCGCCTGGTGGCATAATTCCGTATCAGAATGACCACCGCATGTCAGCCCTTGAGCTACTGAACAACTCTTCCGAAGACACCAACCTTCCAAAACATCAGGATCCAGAGATATCGTATGATACAAAATGTTGCATTCTTATCCCTCATGGTTCATATAGTGCAAATCAGAAAAAGCGCCCCTACCGGCCAAGTTCTCAACTAAAAGGATGATCCTCAACTCCTAAAGGTAGATCGTACTTAGCACTGAAACTTCGCCGAAGACAGTACTGTGCTATCTCTTTTGGCATACGAGATATTCAACAACACCCCCAAAGTGATGAAATCCCATAAGCCCTGGGTCTCCTATAACGTAGATTCCTATTACGCCCCCCAACCATGTGTCTAATAGGAGACCTGACTGTACTTCTGTTTTTATCAATCATTCGTTTTGTGTTGTGAGTACACTTTGTCCAGCTAGCTTAAGACCACCTGATTTTTTTCAGATCCAATAGGAAAACAGTTTATATTTATGACCCACCCTATGACACTTTGCTTGTATTTGTGTAAGCAGTCGAATGTACGAGTAGTGGTGGATGATGATGAAGGATCAGTGTTTATTCGTCCTTCGCATACTTTTGCGGTGTCCATTTAAGTTAAGACCACAAGTGTTTTACGTGTGTTTTGAATTTTTTAAGAAGAAAAAGTTCATTATGTCGAAGGGAAAAGCACTGGCGGATAAGGAGAAAGGCAAAATAGAAGCATTTCACCGGGATAAAGTTGGAATCAGAGAAATCGCTCGTCGGATTGGCTGGTCACATCAAGTGGTCCTAACTTATCTGAAAAATCCTTCCGGATATGGCAAAAATCGGAAGAAACCTCGCAAATCGAAGCTTTCCGGACGAGAGAAACGTGAAATCTTTAGAACCGCTTCGAACTCCCAAAAATCGCTGAAGCAGATTAAGCAGGAGCTGAATTTGAACGTTTGCCGGGAGACTATTCGTCAAGTTTTGGTCCAAAGTCCGTACATAAAAAGGGCCAAAAAGGCAAAAGCTCCAAACCTTACTCCATCCCACATCGAGAGACGCTTGAACTTTGCAAAAGCCAACATGAATCGACAGTGGACCATGGTAAGTTGTGAAAAGGGCGTATTATTTTAAAGCAATTTTCAGCGTGATTAAGGAATGTTTATTAAAAAGTATGTTTTCTTTTTTGTTTACTTCCAGATGATCTTCAGCGATGAAAAGAAGTTCAATCTGGATGGTCCCGACGGATTTAATGGATACTGGAGAGATTTGCGGAAAGAAGAACAATATTTCACCACAAGAAATTTTGGTGGCGGTTCATGCATGGTTTGGGCAGGATTCTGTGCATCTGGAAAGCTGGACCTTGCGTTCACGTCGTTCAAAATGAACAGCAAGGACTACATCCAGGTGCTAGAAACGCGTCTTCTACCATTCCTGCGAAGATTTCGACGCAAAAAGTTCACTTTTCAGCAGGACAATGCTGCTATCCACACAAGCAAGGAAACCAAACAGTGGATAAAGGACCACAAAATCGATCTGCTGGACTGGCCAGCGCGCTCCCCAGACCTAAATCCGGTGGAAAACCTCTGGGGAATCCTTGTACGCAGGATTTATGCTGAAGGTAAGCAGTACGCCACTGTTGATGAGCTCAAATCAGCTATTTTGGAGGCATGGGGAAATATTGAGAAGACTGTACTGGAAAACTTGGTTAACAGTATGCCGAACCGAATGTTCCAGGTTATTAACAGGAATGGTAAGGTGACCGATTATTGACACATTAATTTCACTGTTTACATAGCTTTTACTGTGTAAAAGCGAACAATATATGAAATGGTCCTAAATAAAATGGACAGCAGAAATCAATAAAGTTGCTCTAAAAAATTAGATTTATTCATTAGTCGTAAGTTAATCATTACAAAATACTGTACAACTGAAGTACTCAATAAAACATTCACAACTACTTTGAAGTTCAACAAAATTTGTTTCATTTGTTCTAAAATGTAGGTGGTCTTAAGCTAAATGGACACAGTGTATGCTGGTGTTTTGTACATTTTATTATCCTACTTTCAAATTATCTATCAGACCGTTGTATGCGGATCAGAACTTGATGGAGTCTCTTTGTAAATTAATAGTATTCCCTTTTCCTTCAATTTAATGTTTCCGCTATTGATCGTGTGTTAATTAATCGTTCGGTTAATGCCAAGTTTTAATGTTAATTTCACCAAAAAGAGCCGATGAAAACATTTACAAAATTACAAAAGTGGTGATGAAACTGACGTAAGAAATGCATAGATAGCGCCACTGTAGACTTATGTGTTTGACAGAACAGCAATGCTGTAACAATTTTAAACACCATATACTGTGGCCCTTTGTTTTGATAAGGTAAGTGCTGAAAGAGTTACCTTCAATAACACTGCGGAACACGGTTTTGTCTCAAGCACTAAAATACCGCTATTAACTTAATTAAGGATTGCTGAATCCATTGCCATTTTCAGAAATATCATAGCACGTCTAGTTTATAAGATATAAGCTGTTGAAAATGCTAAATTTGACTATTTCAGCCAACTTGCATGCAAGTTTGCCAGCTTATATGGCAATTTATTTGCTTAATTTGCCTCAGAACTCAAACTTCAAGTATTTAACAATACTTATAAACAAAGTTCATGATACTTCCGATTCTAAAAACTTATTTTTTGTTGGTTTAGAAAAGTATTGTATTTTTCCATATAAGAGAAACGAAGAATTTTGTATGGAGACTGTAAGCATGTTGAAAAAATCGATTTAATCCAAATTTAACCGTGCAATTTCAACCAAAATAAATTTGAAATGAAAGTTAAAGTCCTATTTTGCATGCTTGTTGGATTAGATCTCAAATGTTTTTGATAAATCATTGTTTAATTTTTATGTAAACATCAATAAAACCAGTGTTTTATGCAACTTTTGCGACCTGTAGCTAAAAATTGTGACGTGCTGGAACATTTCTGAGAACGGCATCAGAATCAGCATCCCTAAAACTACTAGAGACACATAATTTGATTTTTGAGACACGCAAAAATGTCATTTTTGTTACGGTGTGTAATCCATTCACGTTTTCCTGTTTTCGGTTAGCGTATTTTCTGGATAGCTACCACGTTCACGCCGACATTCGGCTGTTCACAAGCCATGTGCTGATGTTGTACAGCATTGTTCGCTTGTTCTTTACATGATGACTACGGTCTTTAGACCGGCTTTGGACCTGTAGCTCTGGTTTTCTATAGTTTCAAGTTCTTTCGGATAGGGGGGTCTGTAGCCTTGAGGTTACGCTTTCGCTTCATAAGCGGAATGTCATGGGTTCGATTCCCAGCCCCTCCACAAAAAAACTCGTCCAGCCACCAGAAGACGCCTCACGGAGGACCGCGCTTTGGGGAGCACATCCATCCTCCGTCAGTATCAGATGGTGACTGAGACAAACTGACCCTCTTCGCAGGCAGCTAGCCTCACTAACAGAGCTCTCTCCTACCTGCTTGGTGTGAGAGTAAAAGAGTAGGAGAGAGTGAAAGTAGATGTAAATATAGATAAGTTGAAAATAGATCTGCATCGGTAAAAAAGCTACAGATCAACTGATTCCGGCACAGTAGTGGCCACGAGCACAGAGAGCCTTAAAAAAAAAGTTCTTTCGGACATGCTACTATGGTGAGCAGTCTTGCGCTAGCGATGTTGATCTAGATAACTCACTACTTATCTTATCTAGATCATTTCTATTTTTAATAGCAACATCCTAGCAAAATAAAACTTTCTTCTGCACAGTTACCGTTTTGATTCATATTACGGACACTTAAGGCCTCAGTGAAGTATAAACCAGCATAGAGCATACAAAATAAATCATTCTGTATGATTCCTTAGCGTTATCGAGCGTCGGAAGTCCTTAGCTTTCGGATGGTGGGTAAAGAATACGCTTTCGCAACTTGAATAATTTTTAATAAATCAAAATGTGTGGCCTTCTCATGATTCTTATTCCGGACGCTTCCTCACTTTTGCCTCATATTCCGGACACTTTTATTCGAATTCCGGACAGCTCATGATAATCATTAATGGAACAGTCAAATCATTAATTGAAATCGTTAAACCACTAAAGAAACGTCTAAGGTAGTTGGGCATTATAAATTTACAAAGATATTTACGCAAAAAGCTTAATAAAACAAGCCTCGAAAGTAAGCACTTTTGAACGGTGAAAATTGAAACATTTCGTGTGAAATGTTTCCCATACAAAGGAGAGTGTCCGGAATTTGAAGCTGTCCGTAATATGAATCAAAACGGTATTTATTGAAATGATTCTAACGAATGCTCTGGAAAAAATACCTTAAATCATGAATGTTCAGTATCTCGATATCGAGTTAAAGAACCATAGTTAAAGTTTGTTTTAATGGCTATCTCGATGGTCCCTTGGAGCCAAGATGCACTGGTTTTGTGTTCTCTACCTCGATACCTCCCCGCTGGTTCCTTCAATATCGAGTCTCCATAACTGTATTTGACATTTAAAAAACATTGTCTCAAAACGGGTTTTACCGATTTAATCGTTGTTATGTAAAACCAATTGGACAAAAATATTAGTTCGTCCTGATTCTAGATTCTTCACTCTCAAAATATTTGCTTTGCTGAACATTTTGTAAATGATTGAGAAATTCTATTTCTAAAAACAATTTTTCTATTCTCCACTGTTGCGGAGCTAATCCAAATTTGTGTATCATTCATTCATAACTGTAGGGTGACTATATTCTATATGTGTTTCAGAAGAAATACGTAGAAGATATAGTGATTTTTTTTTTTAACATTTCTGGAGATGCCATCGATGAGTTAACAAAATTTTATTGAAATTCTGAAGGAAATATTTTGATATTGAAGAATTTTAAAAACAGGGCGATTAAATATTTTGTGTCGAACGTTTTATTACGTTAAAAACAATAAAAACGGTGAAAAGCATTTTGATAGCCTGAAATCAGCAAATAAAAAAAAAGCATTTTGAGACAATGTTTCTTCAAACTGCAAATGCTAATTAGCGACAGTAGGGTCCTAAAGCCCTGTCCTAATTCTAGTGCCAAATGCTTAAGTTTAGGTCAAAAACACATGTTTACTCAATTTTTTATTGTTTTTCGTTTGTTTAAGTCCAAAAATATTATTTCATATTTCTTTAGATTTTGTCACACCCTTTAGCTTAAACTCAAATTTTGGGTGTATTTTGTTTTCCGTGTCCCTTCCGAAATGTCAGATAGGAACAACCCCAGCGTTAAAACTAAAAGCACTGTGGTGTTTTTGTCAACTAAGCGAACGTCAAACATGATCAAAAGTGTCAAGGTTCATTTATGGACCCAATTTTTAAATTAAAGTTAAAATATGATTTAGCCGTTATTTGAGCGGGAAAAAATGCTAAAGTAGTTGCAGTAACATGCTCTTTCATGTTATTAAGTAAAAACAAGATTTCATTAAACATTTTAAGACCCTATTACAGATTTCAATACAAAGGCACGTTCGGATTATTTCATCAAACAGAATATCCTAGCAAAAGAAAGAACGTATAAATAAGCTGTGATTTATCTAGACCACATTCAATACCGTCAAAATAAAGCTTTAATTTACCAAATATGATTTGTCGAAAACGTCAAACTTCTGGAACGCATCCCTAGATCGGTAGAGTTTTTGGCCAACCGAAGGTGGTTTCTGACCCATAGTGCGGTGGGGCAAGAGTTCGCTGACTGAAATACAAAACATCCAAAACATCGACCAACACGAATATCTTTTGCTAGCTATGAGAAAAAACAACTGCTTATGGACCATTGCACGTGTTCAATAATTTGACTTTTGAGCGGTGCCGAATTCACTCGTTGCCGTGGTCACGTAAATGACACGGCACCGCTCAAACGTCAGATAGTGAACTCCATGTCCCTTGCAGTTGCCCAAAATTTTATGGCACATAAAGTAATAGAGCAAAATCTAGAATGCCGTGAATAGTGTACTGTGATCTGTCACAGTTACATCCCAACTGGGACAGAACCTGCTTCTCAACTTCTAAAATAACATTTCCACACTTATCAATAATCGTTGTAGTGAGTTATATTCATTATTACTTGTAACATTTATTTGAGCGTGTAAGAAATGTTTTAGCGTGTTTGGTTTATTATAATACAATCTTAATATCGCATGAATCTTTTGAGCGTGTGAAAGTCACAGCTCGAAGGACAACAAGCGCGAAAGTGACTTGACAGTTTGGCGCGTGAATTAGAGTCAGTTCAGTGAAAGATTTTGTGACGAACGGATGTGTTGATTTGCACCCAACACATACACGTTCGGCTGATATGCGGAATCGTCCAATCGGTGGTGGTGGTGGCTCTGGATACTACATCAACGATGGAACAAACACTTCGTAGTTGCTGCTCCGTGATCGATCAGGATAGTGGTATTGCATTGAGAACCACACAGATGGAGCTTGGGATTTAGCTTCTACTATCTTCTATGTACAATCACACTACCCTATACTATACGTATTGCTAGATTGATAACGGCGCCGGCCACGTCCTTATTGTAGAAATTATAAATAAATATAAAAATAAACAGAATTCATTTTAACGAATCTAGAATTTTACCTAGAGTGTAAATTGAATGAGAAGGATTCTGCAAAAGACGATCCAGCACTCAGCTCATAAACACCGATTGAGCTTCTTTGAACGCGTGGGTACAAGGCAGAAAAAAAAGGGACGGAAAGAATTCATGAATGAACGAGAAGACAAAAGATTCGCTGATGATCGGGTAGAATACACGAGTGCGGAGTGATGTCAGATTGGAGAAGGATGCTGTTGAGGGAAGACATGTGGTGAAATGATAGTGAAATGGAGTATGAACAATCAATGAAAAAAGTAGTGCTTTTGTTTATATAATTACTATTAGCTATGTGGAATCCTACGCTTATGTCCATCGGGGAGAGAAAGGAATATTGTTTAGATAGCCATTGTAACTAGAAAACCGGAGAAACTCCTGAGTACCCACAGCTACCTTGGAAGTAGTAGTGTTTTATTAGTGATGGATGAGGTATTCGACCGTATGGATACAAATAGCAGTAAAGTCGATTTATTCAATTAAAACGATTGATAGAACTGATTATGTTTGATGCCATAGAGATACAGATAGAGATAGCTATTAGGCAGAATGTTATAAATATTAGAAAGGGTCGGACTTGTGATTAAACCCATGACCTCCTGCTTAGAAAGCAAAAGTGATAGCCAATGGGCTATCATCCCTGTCTACGATTGATTGTAATATACCGTAAAACGGGGTAACTTTGATAGTTTTTTCGAAGAAAACTTAAATATTCATGCATGCTGTTTCCAAGAATTATAATTTATATTTTTTGTGGGCCTCGTGGCCGTGCGGTTAGTGTCGTCAGGCATTTAAGCGCATCGTGTCATGGGGTGTGGGTTCGATTCCCACTTCAGCAGTTGAAACTTTTCGTCAGGAATGTTTCTCGGCTGTGCCACTGGAGCATGCTTGTCCATTGTCTAGTGTTAAGTTACAGTCTGTGCAGCTAAATGGCTGAAGACGGTGTCCGTGTCTTTTTAAAACAAGTACTGGCATCCTAGCTATCAATTGCAGTTGACAGATTGCCAAGAGATTTATTTTGAATGGATCTATAATTTTTCATGTAATTGAAATTCGGTTTTCTGTTTTGGGGTAACTTTGATAATGGAGTATAATTCGAACAAAATTGGATGCATTACGTAACATTAGTAGGGCGTTGCATACCTCTAAGCGTTTAACGTAATATGGAAATTTATGACTTAGATTACAAAAATGGTCCCAGTTTGAAGAAATGGTTTTCGCTAAGAGATTGAGACCATATACAAGTTCTATTATAACTAGGCTTGTTTCGTAAGCATTTCGAAATTGCTAAAGTTGCATCTGTATTTAACCCTCTAATACCCAACCCCACCTTTAGACGGGGTACACTTTGGAATTTTGAGTATTTTTTCGTAGCTCGGAAATCAAAATGATTTTATTTTTGGCTTTTTGAAAATTGTTTGAAAAATTTTATTCTTATATAACCTACAAATGCCTGGGGTTCATTTAACGTGTAATATCAAAATCGAACCTTTTATATTTTTCTACGATCAACCTATCACAGAAGAAGAGTTTGGTGGCATTAACATAATTTCAAACCTGTTTTTTTCCGTTAATTACACGGAAAATAAAAATAATTCCAGAAAAAAAAATTAAAACTTAATATTTTTAAAAGTACCGTGAAAATTTATTTTTTATTTTTGCCAAAAATCAGTAACCAGAAGAGGCTTCAAGAAAAAATGAAAAAGGATAGGGATGTTCAAAAATAAAAATTATAAAAAACAAAAACCAAAATTCACAAATTTGCGAATAAAAATAAATCATTGCCCAAAACGTGTTTGGAACGATTTTAGATAACGAAAAATGATATTTATATCGAAAATAAAAATTTTGGTATAAGAGGGTTAATAATATTCATATATAAAGTCTCAAATGTACTCGATTCAAATGAAAATAGCTCTTACACAAAGTGTCATACTAAGATGCTTTACTTTTGTATTCATTTATGCATTATCAAAGATATCCCGTTTTTCGGTTATCTGTTTTCCTGTGAACAATTAAATCATACGAATACAAACGATCACACAGTTGTCCAGCTTCAGGTCATCTGCAACGAACAACAACGTCAGAATCTTCATCACCGGAACCTTTTACTCTCACCATGTATGCCGTCATAAAATCCTGTGATTCAAGTTTTGCCCCACCCTTATAAGGAGCAAAAATATTAGCACGTAACGCACGCCCGTCGCATCGCTTATCGATTGCATATCGAGGCGAGTTCCATTCGACGTTTGGGAGATTGATGTGTGCCATAAGGAAGGGAACGTCTCGTTCAGGATCTCTTCACCCATGCCGCAGGGGCCGGTTTTGAACTTGAGTTTCGCGACCTCCGGTTCATCATAACGGCATGACGAATCGCAGAGTTCAACGCACTGATTCTTTGGTGGTAGATAGGAGATAGGATACCTTCCAAATTATCGCCGCCCGTAGACCGCTTTGCTAGCCTTCACGTCACTAGTCGGTGTGGCCACATATGATACCTGTTCGGTCACGGCAGGAAATAACTGGTATTGCCCATTTATTGATTGAACGATCGCCGGTCGCCGAGTGTTCGCCCCGTGGTGATGGGAGAAATTTTTGCATGAAGTTTGAGCGAGAGTCTGCCAATCGTTTGAGCCGGGGTGATCTATTGGTTGTCAAAATTTGATCGAGATCTTGGCTCACGTGCATTGGAGTGGTACCGGCAACAGGTCGTAGCAGCAGGTTTTTAGCGGATGGGCACTGACCAACACAGCCGGTTACGTCTTTTGGGTGAGGCTGATGAAGGTCCGCGAGGCAAAGTTGAACTTCCACTCTTCACAGCCGGAGAGCGTTAAATAAATGCGCCCATGGACAGCGTGTGATTTTGATAAATGCTTTAGAAATCGACAAAGCGGTTATTTCCTACGAGTTTGGCGTAAGATGGTGAGATTTGGTACGGAGAGCGTGAGGTTTGAAGTTAGGTCATTTAAGTGAATGTGACTAATTTAATTGGCGATGCAAAACATATTAAAGCGAATGTCAATATAATGGAAAATAACGCCTTATGACATGTTGATACAAAGAGTAAGTTGGGACCAAGTTCGAGTGAGGGAAAAGATTCTTTTTAAGATTTCTAGCACAATTAAAAACAAATGTTTTGGATGTATGGTAGTTCGAATGCTATTCAAGTAAGACACTTAAGCTTTTAATGTTATAGAAATTTATTGAGATTAGGAAAAGTTATGGCTGTTTTAGACGTGAAATAGTTATTTTTGCAATTTCTCATCGTAATAGGCTGTTTTTCATCACGCCAATTTATCATGAAACGGCCTACTTTCCTGCACTGAAGTATGCAGTGCGGGAATAGTCATTACGCAACTGAAACCAGTTCTGTAATGATTCATTACGCAACGCTTTCTCATTACGCAACTGTTTCGAGTTGCGTAATAAATCATAACACAATAATTTTTCAGAAACTGTAAAATAATGGTGAATGCATTCCGATATAGTTTCTGACACCCTCAAGTGGTCTTCAACGAAATTGCAAAAAAATGTTGTACGTAACTCGTTGCAGAGCTCGATTTTTACAGCACTCGTCGTAATTATCCTGGTGCTGTAAAAATCATTATTCTGCAACTTGTTCCGTAAACTACTATTATATAAGAAGTTGTAAAATTATGATTTTTTCAGTACGAGTTGTACATTTATTCAAGGAGGCTCACCGAGTTTGATAAACACATCGAGTGCAGTAAAAATAGAGTTTAGCAACGAGTTGGATACAACATTTTTTGCTATTACGAAAAATTCCGTTTATTCTCAATTGAATTTGCGTAAAAACAGACTTCGTTGATTGAAGTTTTGGTAAATTGATTTTAAAAATGGCGTCAGACATCGATTTTCGTCAACAATATTCTCCAAACGTAAATCGCCATCTTGGATTCCAATATTGCGTCGGACATCGATTTTCATCATCGCCTCGTCGTGCCCGTTCCGAAAATACCCATATTGTATGGGTTTCCAACGATTTTCCCAACCGGAGGTCAATAATTTTCCACAGAATTGTCAAAACTCAATTTACGCACTGCGTAAAAAAGGTGTCGTCAATTGAGTTTACTTCGTAACAAAAGTGACTTAAATTGAGGTAGCGTAAAAAAGACTTCGTAAATTGAGGTTTTAGTGTATCTAATCAACTGGTTAGTTGTTTAGGGCACTACTGGTTACCAAGTGGCCAAGGGGCCAATTTCGGAGGCTATTAAACGATTCCCAGGGCATCCGGAGTAGTGGCCAATTTATGTTTTCGATGGAACCAAGCCGCGCGGCACATCAAAATTTGCAGGATTTTATAATCAAATGATCCAAGACGTTGCTATCTGGGGGGTCCAATTCGTTCAATTGACAGAATCATATCATGCGACCTATCAAAATTTCTAGAATTTAATACAGAATTCATTAAAGATGCCTTCAGTTATCAAAGGCAACGTTGGCCACTTATCGGTTCCGCAACAGGTTCCGGGATTCCCGGAGAAGTGGTCAATTCATTCATTTGATGCAATCATATCATACGACACATTAAACTTTTCAGAAGTTCATACAGAATTCATGAGATATTCACTTATTTATCTAAGTCAATATTGGTCAACACAGTGGTTTCATAACAGTTTCCGGAATTCCGGAGAAGTGGCCAATTCAAACTTTTAATAGAACTGAGCCGTGTGACACATCCAAATTTTCAGAATGTCATAGAGAATTCTCGCCGAACATTACTAAAGGACCTATGTACAAATGAGAGATTCTCTCCTCTCTCGCTCTCTTTCGATTATAACAGTGGAATACTAAAGCTTTTGGGAAGTTTTTCACTATAGATCGAAAGGCAGGTTCCTTGACTAGCGTTTCATACAAAAAACGCAAAAGAAGAGGTTAATGTGACTCAGTTATTAATGAAAGAGAAAGTAAACAAAGAGAGCCTCTCAATGTTAGATAGGTCCTTTAGTAAAGTTTCGCGAGAATTCATCAAAGATATTTTCAGTTATCTAAAGTAACATTGGCGAATCCGAAACCCAACCCGAACTCGAACCCGACGGGTTCGGGTCGGGTTTGGGTTTGAAGGCTATACAATCGTACAACTATCGGGTACAGGTCGGGTTCGGTCTGGAAAAGTCGGATTTGGGTCGAATTTGGTGAGAATTGTGAAAAGTTTAACAACCTGAAAGCTTCTCTATGCATCAGAAACGATTGAAACAATAGTGTCTTTTATAACTCGGAAATTATTCGGGTTTTTATTGCAAAAGAGAAATCGGAATTCGGGTTGGTTTCGGGTTTGAACAGCGATATTTTTTTGGGTTCGGGTCGGGTCCGAGTTTGCTATTCAATTTTGATCTCAGGTTCGGGTTTGAAGAATTAAAATAAGTCAGGTACGGGCCGGGTTCTAGTTTGATCTCTACTACCGTAATTTCGGGTGAAATTGATCACTTTTCACTGTTTTCCATGTCTGTTTTCTATGATGTTGCCAATTCCAAACAACTTAATGCAGGAAAACAAGTACGACGGTGAGCTTCATTGGCTTATATACTGAAGTTTTCATTCAGTTGTTATTTAAGTGCTGAAAATCGTCACTAAAATAAAAAATCAAGGAATTCCATTTCGGGGTGAAATTGATCACCTGTCAAAACAATTAGTGTTAGTTTTGAAAATAACTTTACTTATTTAATTTAGGCCTCCTGAATCCAAATATGCTTGCCAAATTCTTAACAGTGCAAAATTTATGGAAATAATAAACATTAAATTTTCAACAATACCGCAGAAAACGCCTAAATGTAGGCAATTTCCGAAGGAATCTTCTGATATCTATAAAAAAATTAATTTTTAAAACAAAATGAACAAATTGGTACGAATTTTGATGATAAAATTCGTTTTGAGAATATATTTCAAGCATCCTTTCAAATTTTCAGGTTGACACTATGTCCAAATCCTTGTTTAAAGCTATAAGTTTATTGATGTCTGTCAAAACCACACAAAACACGATTATGGGATATTCTATTATTTTCATAGAAATAAAAATTCCTCAACACAAAAAACTTCACAACATGCAATTCGACAATAGTTAAGACAAATAATGTTCATTTACTATAGGTTGCATTGATTTCTGTGCTCTATTAGAGGGAAATAAAACCGTGTAACACGGTGATCAATTTCACCCTACTGATCAATTTCACCCGAATTTACGGTACCTAGTGGTTCCGTAGCGGATTCCGGGATTCCCGTAGAATTTATTTGATGCAACCATAACATGTGACATATCGAACTTTTTAAAAATCCATATCTAATTTATTAAAGATGCCAACATTGGTCACGTAGTATTTCCGTGACAGGCTCCGGGATTCCCAGGTAAATGGTCAACTTATTCATTTGATGTAACCATATCATGCGACACATCAAACTTTTTAGAATTTCAAACAGAATTTATTAGTGATTTTTTTAATAACCTAAGGTAATAACCTAAGGTTTCCATAAAAGATTGAGGTATTCCCGAATAAGTGGCCGATTCAAACGTTTGAAGGAACCATGAAGGTGATGAACCTTGACGAGATCACTAACGCAGAAGAGCTCGTCACGGCACTGCGGCAACAGTGCGAAGTGCAGGTGCCCACCACCGCCGTTCAGCTACGGAAAGGTCCGGCAGGTACTCAGGTGGCCTTAGTACACCTACCTGTTTTTTTTTTTTTTTCCTTCTAAGCAATGGGGGGATAATCTGCTCAACAGACTCCGGACCGAGGTCCGGGAGTGTGGGGTTGGGGACCATTTACTACGTACAAGTAGTAAACAGGACTACACCCCCGACCCACTAAACCATTTCCATTGCCGCCAAACCCTTCGTCTCTCCGGGACCACCAAAAAGGCATTGCTTCGGAGAGGGGCTATTGCACATCGCATCCTCCAGGTTAGCTGCGTAGCCATGCAGCAACGAACATCGATGACACGCTTATGGGGGTCCACCAAGGTAGCATGCTGGCGCATTGCCAGCTTCCCGGGTGGTCCTCACCTCCCGTTGTCCGCTGAAGGCGGGCAGGGTCGACCACTAAGCCCGCGCCCAGCTGCACCGCAGGTATCAAGAACTGATACTGCGGGCTTCGCAATTTGACCTACTGAAGGCTCAGGCCCTATCAGCTAGCACCAGCTGGGATTGCTGACGAAGGGGCCTCCACCTGCCCCGAACAACCAGAGGCTCGTATCCACCCAGTAGGCCGGCGCCACGACAGCAGCACTACCAGGATGTTCTCCCCGCGGCCACTTAATCGCTGTAAGGGTCGATTTCGACCGTAGGGCACCGGTATGACCTACGTAGCCGACTGCGGACCCTTGGACCACCTGTTGATTAGCGTCTGCACTAGTCACTCCTCGAGTCCACACGCCACCTCCTTTGGAGTTCCGAGACGATGTGGGTGATAGCCGATGAAACGGCATTCCAGCCAAACTCGTCTGCACACATCCTCTGGACCAAATTGTCCGGAGTCGTGTCCCGACCGCATGTGGCAAACATGCGGTCACGCATTGTGCGGAAACGCGGGCACACGAACAAAACGTGTTCCGCCGTTTCCTCTAAACCTGCACAAACTGGACATTCGGGAGAACCCGCATGACCGAAACGGTGTAGATATTGTCTAAAGCATCCATGACCCGAAAGGACCTGTGTTAGGTGGAATGTTAGTTCCCCATGGCGCCTATTGACCCAGATATCTAACCTCGGAATCAACCTGTGAGTCCACACTCCCTTGGTGGAACTGTCCCACGCACGCTGCCATTTGACCATGGAGGCCAGTCTGGCAGTCCTGCGTATGCCTCTTGTGCCGCGCATTTCGAAGCACTCTATGTCTTCCATGATAAGGATACCAATGGGCATCATACCGGTGATGACACAAAGTGCATCGTGTGACACGGTACGGTACGCGCTCGCAACCCTCAGGCACATTAGCCTATAAGTACTCTCTAGCTTGCTACGGTAGCTATCGGTACTCAAAGCCGTGCCCCAAGCCGGGCCACCATACCTCAGTATGGACGAGGCGACACTGGCCAGAAGCTTACGCTTGCTGGCGTACACCGCAGAGCTATTGGACATCATCCGGGACAGTGCCACAATAGCTGTGGAGGCTCTCTTGCAGGCATAATCGACATGGCTACCGAAGGTAAGCTTGTCGTCGATCATCACCCCCAAGTGTTTGACGGAGCGCTTCGAAGTGATTGTGCAGTCGCCTACACTGATCACCGCTTGCTGTACCGACTTTCGGTTGTTGACAACAACAGCCTCAGTTTTGTGGTGAGCCAATTACAGTTTCCTGGAGCTCATCCACTCCTCCACAGGATGCGATCGAGTGGGCTGCAGTCAATTCCACTTCTTCGATCGATTCACCGTAGACCTCCAGCGTAATATCGTCGGCAAAGCCAACGATGACCACACCCGCCGGGAATTTTAATCTCAACACCTCGTCGTACATGACATTCCATAACACCGGACCCAGGATGGAACCTTGCGGGACTCCTGAGGTTATGTGAAAGCACTTCCGACCCACTCTGTGTCGTAGACCAGTATCCGATTCTGAAAGAAACTCCCGAGAATCTTTACAGGTACTCGGGTATCCCCAGACGCAGGAGCGCATCAGCAATAGCCGCCCAACTGGCACTATTAAATGCATTCCTTACATCCAGAGTCACTACTGCGCAGTAGCGAATACCCCTCCTCTTACGCTGGAGTGCTATCTCAGCGGTTTTCTTAACCGTCAGAATAGCGTCTACAGTGGACCTCCCTTTCCGGAAGCCGAACTGGTTGCCTGAGAGACCATTTACACCCTCGGTGTACCTCGACAGTCTGTTGAGGATGATCTTCTCGAGCACTTTCCCCACCGTGTCAATCAAGCATATTGGTCTATACGCCGACGGGTCACCGGGTGGTTTCCCCGCCTTTGGCAATAGTACCAGGCTCTGCCTCTTCCACGCATCTGGAAATACTCCCTCGTCCAGGCATATCTGCATAGCAGATCTGAACATACCGGGAGCCTCCAAGATTGCGACTTTGAGGGCCAGGTTTGGAACTCCGTCCGGACCTGGTGCCTTCCCCATGCTTAGGGATTTTGCAATCCCTACAAGTTCCTCATCAGTTACTCTATCCTCATCACCAGCCCCAATCCCCGGCTGTCCTACAAAAGGAGGCCATGGGCTAGGGTTGTGGCGCGGGAAGAGCCCCTCGATGATCCCCTCCAGCATCTGTGGAGACTGCTCCGTAGGAGCAATTGCACCTCTTGTCTTCGCCATTACGATCCTGTAGTCATCACCCCACGGGTTCGCGTTGGCACTCTGACAGAGTCCCTCGAAGCAGGCCTTTTTGCTTGCCCTTATCTCAGACTTCAGCGCGACTTTGGCAGCGGTGAACACCGCCCGTCGTTCTTCACGCTCCTGCTCGGTACGTGCTCGCTGCATCCGTCTCCTGGCCCGTAGGCAGGCACGGCGCAGGTTCGCAATAGCTTGAGTCCACCAGTATGTCGGTGGTCTCCCATTCCTAGGGTGGACTTTTCTAGGCATGGTCGCATCGCATGCACGCGTAAGCACCGCTACCAGTTCGTCCCCGCTTAGGCCGAGTAGGTTACGCTCACGGCGGAGCGCCTCCCTAAGTACTTCATCATTGAAGTACGATGTCTTCCACCTACGAGGGCTTGGCCTTGACCTAGCCGCTTCCTCAACCCGCTGCCTGCTGTTGTTGTAGTCGATACTGTAGCGAACCGCCAGGTGGTCGCTGTGAGTGTAGGCATCGTCTACCCTCCAGTTCGAACTACTCGTTAGGCCAGGACTACAAAAAGTAACGTCGATAATCGACTCCGCTCCGTTACGGCTGAAGGTACTTTTGGCACCAACATTAGCCAGATCGACATCTAGCACGGCCAGTGCCTCTAGCAGGATTTGACCTCGCTGGTTCGTGTTACGGCTTCCCCATTCCACGGCCCAGGCATTGAAGTCACCCGCTATTACAACTGGCCTTCGCCCTGTCAGCGCGGTCGTCATACAGTCCAGCATCTGCGTGAACCGCTCGGTCGACCAACTCGGAGGCGCATAGCAGCTACAGAAGAGGACCCCGTTTACTTTGGCGATCACGAAGCCCTCGTAGGTAGTAGACACCAACTGCTGGACAGGGTATTTACCCGTTGTCCATATCGCCGCCATTTTTCCGGATCCATCCACGACCCAGTTGCCGTTGCCGGCGGGTACTCGGTATGGGTCCGATATGATGGCGATGTCCGTCCCCCACTCAGCAACTGACTGGTACAGCAGTTGCTGAGCTGCGTCACAGTGGTTCAGGTTCAGCTGCGTTACCTGCACTGTGATTTTTCGTTGATGGCTCGTTTGAAGGTCGGGCACCTTGAGCCTCCCGTTGGGTGATTGTTGTTCACGGACTTGCCGGAACAAATCAAGCACTTGGGAGGGTTCTTGCAGCCTAGTGCCTTATGACCTTCCTCACCACAACGCCTGCACAACTTAGTCCTATCAGGGCCTTTACAGCCCCAGGACTTGTGTCCAGGTTCCCTGCACCTAAAGCAGATCACTGGTTGCTCATGTATGTTCAGTGAACATACTGACCAACCAACCTTGATCTTACCTACCTTAGCGGACTTATTTGCGTCTGCCACAGGTAGGTGTACTAAGACCACCTGAGTACCTGCCGGACCTTTCCGTAGCTGAACGGCGGTGGTGGGCACCTGCACTTCGCACTGTTGCCGCAGTGCCGTGATGAGCTCTTCTGCGTTAGTGATCTCGTCAAGGTTCATCACCTTCAGAGTCACTGACTGCGTCAGAGCCCTCACTTCAACACCAGCGCCAAGGACCTCTTCCGCCAAACTTTTGTTAGATTAAGTGGCCGCGGGAGAACATCCTGGTAGCGCTGCTGTCGTGGCGCCGGCCTACTGGGTGGATACGAGCCTCTGGTTGTTCGGGGCAGGTGGAGGCCCCTTCGTCAGCAATCCCAGCTGGTGCTAGCTGATAGGGCCTGAGCCTTCAGTAGGTCAAATTGCGAAGCCCGCAGTATCAGTTCTTGATACCTGCGGTGCAGCTGGGCGCGGGCTTAGTGGTCGACCCTGCCCGCCTTCAGCGGACAACGGGAGGTGAGGACCACCCGGGAAGCTGGCAATGCGCCAGCATGCTACCTTGGTGGACCCCCATAAGCGTGTCATCGATGTTCGTTGCTGCATGGCTACGCAGCTAACCTGGAGGATGCGATGTGCAATAGCCCCTCTCCGAAGCAATGCCTTTTTGGTGGTCCCGGAGAGACGAAGGGTTTGGCGGCAATGGAAATGGTTTAGTGGGTCGGGGGTGTAGTCCTGTTTACTGCTTGTACGTAGTAAATGGTCCCCAACCCCACACTCCCGGACCTCGGTCCGGAGTCTGTTGAGCAGAATATCCCCCCATTGCTTAGAAGAAAAAAAAAAAAAAAAAAGGAACCATAGCACTCGATACATCAAAATTTTCAGAATTTCATACAGTTTTCATCGGATATATCCTCAATTTTCAAAAGAAACATTGATCTAGTGCTTTCGGAACAGGCACAGGATCTCCGGATAAGTGCCAAAATCAAACATTTGTTCCGTAACAGGTTCCGGGATTGCCGAAAAAGTGATCAATCCAAATATATCATAGAGCCGGGCCGAGCGGTTTATCAAAATTTATTATTATTATTATGTTGTTAGAATTCCATTTCGAATTTATCAAAAATATCTACAGTTATTTATTTATTTATTTCGTCAATCAATTGTAGACTACATGTTTGCTTAATACTATGTTGTATTATATCTCAGGGAATTAAAATATTGCCTAAGCCTCGTTCGCGACATGGTCAAATCAATTTCTGTGTAATGCTGGTTATAAAGAGACATCATTTGATTTATTTGGCCGAATTTAGCATACTTACTTATTTGGCTTTACATCAATTATCTTGATAAAGCCTCGCCAATAATATTTCGCCAATTCCCTCGGTTCATGGCCGCTTCTCTCCATCCTCGACTGTGACCCACGCTCCCAGGTCCTGGTGTACCTGGTCAATCCACCTAGCTCGCTGCGCCCCTCGCCTTCTTGTTCCGACCGGATTCGTAGCGAACACCATCTTTACAGGGTTGTTGTCCGGCATTCTTGCAACATGCCCTGCCCAGCGTATCCTTCCAGCTTTAGCTACCTTCACGAAACTGGGTTCGCCGTAGAGTTGAGCGAGCTCGTGGTTCATCCTTCGCCGCCACACGCCGTTCTCCTGCACGCCACCGAAGATCGTCCTTAGCACTCGGCGTTCGAAAACCCCAAGGGCTTGCAAGTCCTCCTCGATCATAGTCCACGCCTCATGCCCATAGAGGACTACCGGTCTTATGAGCGTTTTATACATCGTGCATTTGGTGCGAGGGCGAATCTTTCTTGACCGCGGTTTCTTCTGGAGCCCATAGTAGGCATGACTTCCGCTGATGATGCGCCTTCGTATTTCCCGACTAACATTGTTGTCAGCCGTCAACAAGGATCCGAGGTAGACGAACTCGTCCACCACCTCGAAGGTATCCCCGTCAATCGTAACACTGCTTCCTAAGCGGGCCCTGTCGCGCTCAGTTCCGGCAACCAGCATGTACTTTGTTTTCGACGCATTCACCGCTTCGCGTTTCAGGCGGGTGAACAAATCTGCCACCGTTTCAAATTTTCTCCCAATAATATCCATGTCGTCCGCGAAGCAAACAAATTGTCCAGATCTCGTGAAAATCGTGCCTCGACTGTTAAGTCCGGCTCTCCGATACTATCCTTGCCAGCGGCCTTGTTGTTCTTGAGCTGTTGAATGGCATCCTTAACTTCCCCCATCGTGGGAGCTGGTTGATTTCCGCTGTCCGCTGTGCTGACGTAGCAATCGCCTTCGCTTTCCTGACCTTCTGTGCCTGTGTTCTCTGCGCCATTCAGGTGTTCATCGTAGTGCTGCTTCCACCTTTCGATCACCTCGCGTCCGTCCGTCAAGATGCTCCCATCCTTATCCCGGCACATGTCAGCTCCCGGCACGAAGCCTTTGCGGGATGTGTTGAGCTTCTGATAGCACTTCCGCGTTTCTTGAGAACGGTACAGCAACTCCATCTCTTGGCATTCCACCTCTTCCAGACGGCACTTTTTGTTCCGGAATAGGCGGGTTTGCTGTTTCCGCTTCAGTCTGTATCGTTCCACGTTTTGCCGCGTACCATGGTGCAGGATTGCAGCTCGCGATGCATTCTTCTCCTCTAAAACCGCCTGGCACTCCTCGTCGAACTAATCGTTTCTTGAGCTCCGTTCCACATATCCGACAATGCTTTCGGCAGCGTCGTTAATGGCTGCTTTGACTGTCCTCCAGCAGTCCTATCGAGCTCGCCTTCATTCGGGCGTCGGTACCGTGCATCATTCATGACGGATAGTTTTAGGCGCAGTTTCACCATCACCAGGTAGTGGTCGGAGTCAATGTTAGCGCTACGATAGGTTCTGACGTCGGTTATGTCGGAGAAGTGCCGTCCATCGATCAAAACGTGGTCGATTTGCGATTCTGTCTGCTGAGGTGATCTCCAGGTGTACCGATACGGGAGGCTGTGCTGGAAATAGGTGCTACGAATGGCCATATTCTTGAAGGTGGAAAAATCTATCAGTCGTAGGCCGTTCTCGTTCGTCAGTCGGTGGGCGCTGAACTTTCCAATCGTCGGTCTGAACTCCTCCTCCTGGCCAACCTGAGCGTTCAAATCTCCTTTGATGATCTTGACGTCGTGGCTTGGGCAGCGGTCGTACTCGCGTTCATCAGTGCTTCCGGAGTGTGGGCTATGCACGCTGATTATGCTGAAGTTAAAGAATCGGCCTTTGATTCTTAACTTGCACATTCGTTCATTGATCGGCCACCACCCGATCACGCGCCTTTGCATATCACCCATCCCTATGGAAACTGTTCCCAGCTCGCGTGTGTTGCCGCAGCTCTGGTTGATGGTATGATTACCTCTAAACGTTCGCACCAATGCTCCTGTCCAGCACACCTCCTCCAGCGCTACGATGTCGAAACCGCGGGTCTTCAGTACATCGGAGAGTATGCGAGTACTTCCAATGAAGATGAGAGATTTGCAGTTCCACGTACCAAGTTTCCAATCGCTAGTCCTTTTGCAGAAGGCTGTGTGACGGAAAAAGAAAAAAGGAAAATAGAAGGAACAGTAAAGGGTAGACAGGGACAGGTTCAGATCCGATTGGCTCAAAAGCTAGGTGGGCAGATCAAGTGCTTAACATTTTGGCGAGAGTGGGACAGATCGAGAATGGAGAGATTCGACAACGAACCGTGAATTGTGCCCTTAAAATGTCAATTCCGTGTTATCTGTAAAGGCACCAAAAGCAAGCAAAAATTAAATTATTTTGAATTTCAATCCACGGAATGTTACAAATTAAAATGAAAAGGTACTCCATATAAAGTCGTTATTGTGTATTAAAATTACAAATTACATACAATTACATTGTCAAAACAAATTTCTAAATCAAAACTCAGTTAAGCAACACAAACCATTTACCAAACTAAATCGACCCTAAACTGTGAAGAATTGAGTCCATCACATCAATAATTGCCCGCAGAACTCCTAAAATTGACCGTTATGTTGAACTGATTGTATAAGCCAGCCACCCCTCGTGCCGATGAAAGTGTGACTTTGCAAACATTATTTTGCCCTACTAAGAGATGTGGCCACTCAATTCACCCGTTCGGTCAGTCAGTCAGTCAGTCAGTGGCGAACTAGGTTTGTAGGCAAATATCGGTCGTCATTTTATTTTTTGCACTGCCAAACACCCAAATATTAGCGCAATGCTTTCAAACAACCCCCGCACACCGTCAACACCTTCGCGCACCGTTTCGATCAGGGGCCCTAATCACACCGAGCGCACGTTCAATTGGACCGCAAACTCCCCCTGAATTTGGCAGCACCCGGTCTTACCACCGATGGCCGTGTCGATGTGTTGTTTGTGTTATTACGTACTTCTCGCCTCCTCGGCTCGAAGGGGTCCAAAGACGTCCAATGCCTCATTTGCCTTCGGTGAGTTGAGGTGGTCCACGGGCGCACAATGCGATAATTTCAGACAAAAAAGATGATCAAAGCCTCTAAAGGGTCTTTGATGACGTTCTAGCGCGGTGTGTCCGAAGAATGTGTTCAAAATGTTCTTTTAAATCTTTAAAGAATAAGTACAATTTTTTCGATAGTTTCAATAAGATATCGTAGTAGTTTGGAAAAAAAAATCTAAACACATTCTCTGAAGAGACCGATGCGTTAAATCGCCATCTAGGACCTCTGAATGCTTTTGATCACCATTTTTTCTGAAACGATCTCATTGTGGGGCGCAAGATGACCCGATCGAAGTGTGAAGTAGGACATCTCGTCAATCCGGTGCACTCCGCTGCTCGTTCGTTTGGGGCGATCATGAATTCATGCGTAACGATGTTTATCATTGGGTGGCTCCTTTGCTTTCGTACGCTGTTAGGGACTGGCGCAGAGGAGAATAATTTGATTTTTTTTTCTCATTTCGTTTATTACGGCACATAATCGATATTGGGGTGTTGTTTGGGGCAGGTAGGTACCTAATAAGAGTGATAATCATCTGATTTGTAGACTGAGAAATTGGAATTTCTTTTCTTTTTGCCGGGTGGTAATTTGATATTTGAGCAGTTTTTTTTTGTGTGAGGTCCAAATAGGGCACTGGGTTCCGATTCGGATGAAAAAAAAAATCGAAAACATGTTTGATGTGTAATGATAAGGGCTCAGTTTCTGCGTGTGAAGGGTGATTAAGTCGGTTGTTTATTTGGACTGATGATTGATTTGTTTTTGACATAACAGAAATGTGTTGCCTATTGGTTTTATTCACTTCCTGTAGTTGCATAAAAGAGATATATGCTTATGATATAAAGAACCCTGATAAAAATATTAATATAGTGGGCTTTGTGGCAGTGCGATTAGAGTCATCAAGCAATTGATAAAATCATGCCATGGGATGTGGTTCGACTCCCGCTTCAGCCATTGAAATTTTTAATCAGGAATATTTTTTGGCTGTATCATTGGAGCAGGCTCGTCCGTTGTCCAATATTACACTTTTATAAAATTGAATGTAAATTTAGTTCTTCAAAGATGCAAGTAAAAGAAACGAATCTTTTTAAATAAATTTACGTCCATTCTTTATATTACGTGATACTAACATCACAAAAAAAACTCATTACATTTATGAAAACTTTGCTTTGTAAAACCCCTTTTAAAAATTCCTTCTTTTTGTAATTAACAGAATCATATTCTCAGTGCCGTAGCGTGCGGTTGGCCAGATTGGAACCAGCCATGGGCGCAAGTCTTCAGGGGGCGCCGAAATGAGTAATGCCTAGGTGAAATAAATAATTTAAAAATAAAAAATAAAATTTTGAAGGAGACATGTCTTTGAAGTTTTACAGATATTTGTTGACATAATTGCATAGATAGCACTGAAATAATTCCTTAATCGCTTCTAGCAATTCATGCCGGAAGTGTCTCAGGATATTACTGGGATAGTAAATTGATAATTCTCGAGATAAATTCTTGGAGTTATAATTAAACAATTATTTAACATTTTATTATGTTATTGTTCATAGCATTGGTAAGCAACAACGTTCAAGTTGGCGGCGGAAGATGTTTTTAACCTCATAAATACATTTTTAAAATATAAAAATCTAAGTCGTCAAACGCAACTCCATTGAGTTCCAGGCTACATTCCAACAAAATCCCAATAAATATTTTCAAAGAATCCTGAAAATCAGTCCAATACTATCTTGGAAACCATTCAAACTGAATCATGGACAGGAATCTCACAGTTAATTCAATATAAATGTTATCAACAGTGTTGTGAAAAACTCAAATTCTCATAACTCACGCTTAAGAATTTTCATGCGTTAGTTGTCAATCCCGCAACTCAGCAGTAAAAAAAATCATGGATGAGTTGACCCATCTGTTCAACTCATTGTCTCGTATTTCCACAGTTTTCACTCACTATTTCTTGATAGACTAGTAGAATTACAGTAATCCTTTCTAACGTAAACAATAACATTCGGTTTTACGAGCCTTCAATTTTATGGCTGAAACATTTTTGACGGCTTGAGTGTGATTAAGTGATTTTGCATGAAAAACTCAAGCAAGACTGCAACACTGGTTATTGACTTTTAAGCAGTACACTAACATAACCAAGAACAAATTCTAATAAAAGCTTGGGCAAAATAAATCCAGGATGGCAGGAATTGCAAATAGGATTTTCATGTAATCTTGTGCACACGAAATCTTGAACATGATTTGATTTAAAATATTGATGACTTCAATCAGCATACTCATTTCACAAAAACGAAATATCACTCCCGTGATGCGAAAACCTGAACTCAGTTGCACTCAAAACGCGTGCAAACTAAATCGAGAAAAAAAAACTACGTCGACGCAAAAACAAAAACGATTTTTCTTGTCAAGATGAAACATAGCCAAAATCAAACCCTCTAGAACACAAATCTAGAGAACCAGACAGAGTGACCAATCGATCGAGCCTTTAGCCCGATCTGCTGTCACTTTTCTGAAAGAATCGTATGTAAATTTGTGGCATAATACGACATAGTTATAGTCCAGTGCATAATTTTGGAAGAATCATGGACATAGGGCCGGATTTACAAATGTGAGTGCCCCGAGGCCCCGAGGGGATCGAAAAGGATCGAAGATTCATGCAAGTTCTATAATATGTGAGTTTTAGCACAACGTGAACCACTTGGTCATCACGACTTCTTGCTTGAAGTGATAAACTTGAAACAAGTCATGTGCATTCTGTTTAAAGAGATTTGATGGTGATAATGTTATTTTCTGAACAACTAAAGTACACCAAGTTCACTATTTGTTCACACAGTATCAGCTTAAAGGATGTCGTTATTTAATTATGGCTCCTTCGTGGATTTTTTTTATATAACAAGCACATGTAAGTATTCATTGTAAGTCAATGTTTTTACTTCATGTAAAAATATGATTTTTAGACAACTAATGCGGCTTGAAAAAATACGAAAAAATAATTGAACGCCACCGAAACCATAAAACAAGAAGCACTATTTTTTGACCCACATCGCTTTTTAAACATTCTTAATCAATTTGAAAGTCGTTAAGTTATCAAAATCTCATTCATAAGAAATTGAATAGTATGTTTAATATTTTTGCTTTGGGTTTGTTTTGTGCAGATATCAATTAATGTTTTGCATCATTTTGAATAATTTAAATTAATGGAATTGTGGAATGTCCTCTTTCCCGTCATAGTATGCTTACATATATAAACCTTGGTTTACTGTTCATTGACATTTATTAAGTCCGTTAACATGTATTCCCATCACGGTAACTTACGTATGTATGCAGAACATGAGCATGAAAGCATTATCGTATATGTGGAACAGAGATCAAGAAACGATTGGTTCAACGAGGAGTGCCAGGAGGTTTTGGAGGAGAGGAATGCAGCGCGGGCTACCAATGCACTATGGGCAAGGAACGCAATCTGATGGGACAAAATTAACCCGTATAAGCCTGAGTGAAAGAAAAATTACTCAATCTCTCACCGCTCAGCGAATACTGAACGGATTTCAATGATTTTTTGTCGGTATACTCGTACACATATCTAGTTTCTAAAAGTGGTAAAAAAATATCGGGAATGTTCATGTAGCTGGAGTTATTGCGGTAGATCCCTGGGTCAGGTCAGATGACAAGAGTTCTGGGCTTCTGTGCCCCTAGAGGTAGGCAAATTTCAAGTCACAGATAATTTCCAGAATCGGCTATAATGTGGGAACTTTACTAAGGAGTTTTGAGAAAAACGCATCAGCGTAAACCTTCTGATGATCGATTAAATTGAACAATTATGTCAACTGCATTTGATTGATCCTACAAATGACCATTTTCGCGTCTCCAGTATGCCTCAAATTAATGATAAAGTGCACAATTTGTATCTTAACATCTGTGTCAAGCTTATGGTATCGCATTTCAGTGAACTTTTCTGTTCAATCTATACTTTTAGAGATTTGGAACGGTTTAGTACCTAACAAATCTAGAGCCGGTTCTTCAGGGCATCAAGTCCAAGTGGCCGCATCTTGTACACTCTAAATGGTGCAAAACTATTAGTTTTTAATGTTGAATAACAGATCTTAATGATTTATGCAAATTAAAATGAAAGCCATTGGAAATAAATAAAGACAACTTGGCATGTACCAAAAAATCGCCTTTTTTCACCCGACTTGACCCAGTAACCCACCGCAATAACTCGGGCTACAGGAGTATTTCCGAGTTCCTCTGACCACTTCTAGAAACTAGATATGTGGGCCAGTATACTGACAAAAACTTATTTGAATCCGTTAAGTATTCGCCGAGTGGTAAGGGTTTTAGTATTTTTGCTTTCACTCAGGCCTATACGGGTTAATAACTCGGTAACGAAGCGTTTCCGGTATTTGGTGTCTCCTGCAAAGTTTTTTGACGTAGAAGTACGTCTTTCTTCTCTATACAGGAGTGAAATTGGAATTTCAAAACCGAGAGCGTTACGCTGGCATGAAATATTTTAAACGTTTATAACTTTTCGCTGGCTTAACGAAATTTCTTGATTAGCACCTCAATCGAAAGATATGACATCAAAGCTTCATGTCGTTTACTTACTGAATCCCACATACCTGTCCAAATAGTTTAATAACTGTTTTAAAATAGAACGTTGATTTCAAGCAAATCTATAAATAGGGGTGGCTAGAGAAAATTTGACGTCATTTGCTTTTCACTCTCCGATTGGCTCGCATCTCAGCAGGCGACAGATCGGCTTGCTCTGACCGGGCGTGCTTCTCAGGCACAGACATCGATAGCGAAGGACGCCCCCGTTTGTCTTGCTTCGCTCAAATCAAACTGTCGAGCGAGCGAGAGAAGATGCCGTCCGAAGCTAAAGCCATCACCGCTGCCGTCGCCAAGAAGAAGAAGAGGAAGCAGTCCACAGGTGAATTTGCGGTCGAACTGTGAACACGGTCGGGTGAATCATTCTCGCTTTGTGGTTCACCGCTTGTTTGCGTTCACCCAGCCATCGTCATCGCCGCCGCAAATTTCATCGGCCGAGGAGCTGTTGACCCGCGCTTCAAAATTTCGACTCGTGATGAAAACATCATTGGTGGTCTAGAAGCAATCCCGTTAGGAGCAAATACCAGAAGCCCCCTGAGTTTTGCTGGTCCGAGCAGTGTTATTTATCCGTAACAACATCGAAGCTTACAAAGCCATCGGTTCTTTTCAGAGCCATCAAATTTGTGGAAAAGAGTTAAAAGAGAAATATTTCCGACTTTACATATAACTTCTAAATCAATATATAAATCAATTTCACACGGCTTCATACAAAATTTCATTTGTCATGAATAATTTATGACTCAACCATTTGAGATTGTACTCGCGGACGCTGCTGTAGTGCCGTCGGGGTGAGTGCTCAACGATTGTAAAATAGAGTGGCTTTTCCAACAGCGCTTTTTATGTTCCATATTTTATGGGAACACTTTGATTAGGAAAATTATCCCATGTAACAAAATTGCGACATATTTAGAATGCTTTAGAAAGACATTTTCATTGAACAATTGTAATAATTTTGGCACCCATGAATCAGAAATTTACCGTCATAATAAAGAAAACGATTGATTATCAATAGCTCGTATTGAATATTTAGGGAATGCCAATCATTCCAACAATTCATGTTCGACCAATTTCTCACGTATTAGTATTCTCCACAATTTTCAAGTAATTCCAAGCCCAACACATTATTGACACATACCCATTTCCCAGACTGGTCGATCAGAAAGCGAAGAGCACAAAAGGGAGGAGCATCATCTGCTATTCCAAGGTTATAAAACATGCTGCCATCGTTGGATTCAGTTTCATACCCTTTCCGCTTTCGAGCTGGTGAGAGCTCCTCCGAACTTGCTTAGCAAGAAGTACCTCGCTGGTAGAAGCCTGCTGAGCTGTTAATCCAGAATCCGGTTTGTGAAATCGCTCACTATTGAGCTACGTTTCCAGATTTCAACTAAATCCCTGTGATCCGCTACCCTGTTGCTGTTGTGCACCCATGAAATATTTAGCTGGTTTGTCGAATATACTGAGAACTTATTCACTTCTTCTTATTCTTCTTCTTCTTTTTCTTCTTGGCATTAACGTCCTCACTGGGACAGAGCCTGCTTCTCAGCTTAGTGTTCTTATGATACTTCCACAGTTATTAACTGTGTTAATAATATCGTGTGGCAGGTACGATTATACTCTATGCCCAGGGAACTCAAGAAAATTTCCATTACGAAAAGATCCTGGACCGACCGGGAATCGAACCCAGACATCTTCAGCATGGCTTTGCTTTGTAGCCGCGGACTCTAACCAAACCATTCGGCTAAGGAAGGCCCCAACTTATTCACATGCATTTGCAACTTTTTCGATTTTCCATACAAAATGACCATATATCTCAGTTGTTTATGGAATTATTGTCGAATGAAACATTCACAGAACATCAGATGTAACTTGAGTTTAAACATATATTTTTGAATAATTTTTCCAATTACAAGTTTTTAAGTAATAACGGTTTGACTAAACTGTAATTTTCAACGAAAAATTAAAAACTTTTTATCTTAAATTCTGATAGCCTTACACAAAAACTGTCTTCAGCAAACTTATTCATCTCGTCAAAATCTACAACTTTGCTGTTTAGTTATGTCAATTATAAAAAATCGTCAAAAAATTCACTTTATTCAAACCGTTACTGCTTTTCAACGTGTGATTGGAAAAATCACTCAAAAATATATGTTAAAATTTAAGTGAAATTTATGTCTGATATTCTGTGAAAATTTCATTCAAATCGGTTCATAAATAACTGAGATATGGTTTATCAAAGTTGGTTATTTTGCATGAAAAATCAAAAGAGTTGCAGTTTTTTTTCTCAGCGAAGAATCATCAACGAAAATAGCGCGAAAGCAATAACCAATCGCGTGCGAGTAGCGAACGGAGTGACGAAACAACCAAGTGAGAACCCCACCACTCGCCATCGGTGAACGGAGCTCGAGCAAATAAAACCACTGGTTGTTCTGCTCCCAGCTCATTCCAGTCCGAGTGTCTGACGTGTTCAGACGTGTTATTCGGTGCGTGTGCAAATCAGACAACTGATTCGGTCATAACTCTTTCCGTGCGGTGCGAGTCCTGCTCGCGATTCCGAGATGGAGAAGCAAGCAGCCAACGCGGCAGTGGGTAACTCGCTCAAACGAACACCGAGCGACGACGATGTAAACCGGCGTAGGACCGCGAAAAAACACCAGACGAGCAACACCCCAAGTGCTCCGAGAATCGATGCAAGCAAGCTACCGGCTGAAGCAAGCGCTGGTCTCCCGACCAGTCAGTATGAGACGAGTATTCTCGCAAATAACACCTTCTCAACCCTGAAGGATGGCGAAACTGGTGTACCACCGGTTACCAACAAGCAGAAGAAACGGATCGCAGCTGTGCCAAGCATGGCTGACCCAGAGCGGAAGGAGAAGTGCCCGCCGATCTATATTCGAGGAGACCCTCCGGGTCTGCGTCAAACGCTCAGAGAACGCATTGCGAAGGGCACCCTCAAGTGTTCCTTACGGCTGTGCTCCGATGGGCTAAAAGTATTGGCTGATTCGAAGCCTCAATTTTATCGGGTGCTGGACATCCTGAAAATGGGAAAACATGAGTATTTTACTCATGATATTCCCGGGGACAAGCCACTGAAGGTAGTACTTCGTGGACTCGAAGACATGGACATCAAGAATGTCGAGAAGGAGCTGGAGAACTGTGGTCTGAAGGTGACAAACCTCTACAAGATCGCCCGGCGTGACACAAAACGCAAATACCGCGACCAACTTTACCTGGTCCACATCGAAAGAAACTCCATCACCCTCAAGGAGCTGAAAACCATCAGGATCATCAACTACACCCAGGTTGAGTGGCAGCGTTATCGTCCAGTGCATCGTGAAGTGACACAATGCATGAACTGCTGTGGTTTTGGTCACGGCACAAGAAACTGCTTCATGGCTCCCCGCTGTGCTAAGTGTGGTGGAGATGACCACAACATCGAAGGATGCATGCGTGTTGCATTCGAGAAGGAATTTCCGGACACGAAGATGGAATCCAAATGCTCCAACTGCGGAGGCCCACATCAAGCTTCATCTAAAGATTGCCTGAAGCGTAAGGAATTCATCGAAATCCGCAAAAAAGCAAGGACGAAGAACCAACCAAGAAGCCATCCTCCGGCGCTGGACATCCTGAACTTCCCGGAACTAACATCTGGACGAGCGGCTTCCAGATCCAATCCCACACCCAAGTCATCTAACAATCCGTGGCTGCCACCCCCTCCACCTCCTGGATTCCGGCGGCAACAACAAGATGGTGAATCCCTCCCGGAGGAGAGTTCTCCTCTATATACGATGGAGCAATTGGTGCCCATATTCCATCAACTTGCGGAACGACTGCGATGCTGCAAAACTCGCTACGAGCAGATCTGTGCTCTAGGCCTTTTCATTCTTGAAAATGGAAACTAGAAAGGACCTGGTCGTAGGATTGTGAACGCCTGCCCCGGAGCTGGCCCTTTAGGCTAAGGAAGATTAGGTAGGTTATCAAATTAATAAATTAAAACAAACAGAGCTATTAAAGCCAAAATGTAAACTTTGAATAATTAACTAAATTAAAACTAACATAAGAAATGTTGAAAAAATCGAAAACTAAAGATGAAGTACCTGAGAGTAGAAACACTTAAAATGTAAAATTATTGTAAAACCAAAACAAGAATGAATAAAATGAATTAAATTGGCAAATTGGCTCCCAGCTCATTCACAAATCGAACGGCATAACGAACGGATCAAGCAGCGGAGCTGCAAAGAAGAGCGCGTGAAAGCCACAGCAGTGTGCGAGTAACGAACGGAACCAGACAGCAACGAAGCGAAAGCAACAACTGAAAATCATTCAGTGGATGGATTAGTAGTCAGCGCCAACCGGCGACCTGTTGGAAAATAACGCCAGCGAAATATACACCATCTGCCTCTCCTTACCATTCATATTCTAGTAGTTGATGAATTCAATGAAATGGTTTGGTTTAGCGCAAAGAGTTATTTAGGATGATTTTACTTAACAAAGAGTTGTTGATAAATATTCCAATCAATAAAAGTTGTTTTGAAAAAGTTCACTTTTAGCAGAATTTTCCTCGGAAAATTTCTGCTTTACCAAAGAGTTGTTAATGAAATTCCTGCAGCAAAGGGTCGAGTTTCTCCCCACAAATATTTCCAGCCAGGACCAGTCATGGCCCCCGCTTCCAAAAATCTCGAGTACGGAAATTGGAAAATGTTTTAAAATTGCGACAAATTTTAAATACTATTCAATAAATTGTTTCTTGATCAATTGTAATGAGCAACTATTGATCTGAATTGATTTTTCTACATGTTTATTGCGTTAATCTGAGAAATAGGCTATATGAAATTGATGTCTTGGCAAGGGACGTATAATATGAGCATTATGCTGTTGCATCCCGACGGCACTGCAGCAGCGTTCTCGGACCATCCTCAAATTTTCATATTGTCGATTATTCGTGATGAATCAGATATTGTATGATGCTACGAGATGAATTAAGAGATTATAGCAAGTATGTGGTAAGCACATTAAGAAATATAAACTAGCTATACTGTGTTTATCACGAGAAGCTACTAGCTCGAAAGTGTAAATGAAATGAACCGAATCCAGTTGTTGTTACAGAGGGATTTTAATCCGAAGGTCATTCGTCCCTTAAATGAACTGAATCTGTCGAAGATAGTATGTTTTACATAATTTGAATAGCAGACGATGCTCCTCCCTTTCGTATTCTTCGCCTTCTTCTGATTGACCAATCTAGGATAAGATACATGAAGTTGATGTCTTGGTTAGGAATTTACATATCTTGGAAAATTCACATGCGCGTTCGTATGGACAGTAAAAATATCAACATTATTTTAATAGCTTACAATAAATTAAAATCACGCATGTTTTGGTTTCGTGCAAATTTTAAATATTTCTGATCAATGTTCAATGTGTTCTGATTTATATACTATGACATTTGCAATAGACTTACATGTAGAAAAATTTAGGATCGTTAGTTGCTCATTACAATGGGTCAGGAAACAGTTTGTTGAACAGTATTTAAAATTTTGATACATTTTCCAATTTCCATACTCGAGAATTTAGGAAGTGTTCCCCCATTATATAATAAATCAACGATGCTGTTAGAAATACCATACAATGCTGAGTAGTATGATGTTATTACGGTCCGACGGCGCTGCAGCGGTAAACTCTCAAATTCATGTAATTATGTGGGGTAAATTATGTGAAACAAATTGTAGTATACCGCGATATTTAGATCATTATAGATAAATCAGTAAATATCATCCAATAAACCCTATTATGAACGTATGTTGGCCCTGAAAAGGGCCGATTGAGCTTGGATGCTGTGACCACGAGTTCACCACGAGTCGAAATCTAGAAGCGCGGATCGGTCAACCTAGAAATCTTGAGCGATTTCACAAACCAGATGCTGGATTGGCAGCTTGAAGATTAACAGCTCAGCAGATTTCTAGCATCGAGGTACTTCTCGCTGAGCAAGTTCGGAGGAGCTCTTACCAGCTCGAAAGCGGAATTGGAATGAAACTGGATCCGACGAAGGAAATACGTTTAATAACCTCAGAATAGCAGATGATGCTCCTCCCTTTTGTGCTCTTAGCTTTCTGATAGACCAATCTGGGAAATGGGTATGTGCCAATAATGTGTTGGGCTTGGAATTACTTGAAAATTGCGGAGAATGCTACTGCGTGAGAAATTGGTCGAACATGAATTGCTGGAAGGGTTGATATTAACTAAATATTCAATACGAGCTATTGATAATCAATCGTTTTCTTTATTATGACTGTAAATTTCTGATCCATGGGTGCCAAAATTATTACAATTGTTGAATGAGAATGTCTTTTCAAAAGCATTCTTAATATGTCGCAATTTTGTTACATGTGATAATTTTGCTAATCAAAGTGTTCCCATAAAATATGGAACATCAAAGCCGCTGTTGGAAATGGCACTCTATTTTACAATCGTTGTGGAATGTTGAGCACTCACCCCGACGGAACTGCAGCAGCGTCCGCGAGTACAATCTCAAATGGTTGAGTCATAAATTATTCATGACAAATGAAATTTTGTATGTAGCTGTGAAATTGATTTAGGAATATAAGAAGTCATATATAAAGTCGGAAATATTTCTCTTTTAACTCTTTTCCACTAATTTGATGGCCCTGAAAAGAGCCGATGGCTTTGTCAGCTTTGATGCTCTTACAGATAAATAACACTGCGGGATGTTATCAGTTGATTGCCATGGTCAAACGGGGAATCCTCAACTCAAATGTATAAATTTGAGCATACTTGCTTATACGACGAACCGAAAGTTTCGTGGCGTGGATGGCGCACAACAGTAACAGGTAGTGGATCACCGGACTTAAGTCGAAATCTGATGATGGCGGCGATGACGATGGCTGGGTGAACGCAAACAAGCGGTGAAGCACAAAGCGAGAATGACTTGCCCGACCGTGTTCACAGTTCGACCGCAAATTTTCCTGTGGACTGCTTCCTCTTCTTCTTCTTCTTCTTCTTGGCGGCGGCAGCGGTGATGGCTTTAGCTTCGGACGGCATCTTCTCTCGCTCGCTCGACAGTTTGATTTGAGCGAAGCAAGACAAACGGGGAGGTACTTCGCTATCGATGTCTGTGCCTGAGAAGCACGCCCGGTCAGAGCAAGACGATCTGTTGCCTGCTGAGATGCGATCCAAGCGGAGAATGGAAAGCAAATGACGTCAAATTTTCTCTAGCACCCCTATTTATAAATTTGCTTGAAATCAACGTTCTATTTTAAAACAGTTATTAAACTATTTGGACAGGTATGTGGGATTCAGTAAGTAAACGACATGACCCTTTGATGTCTTGTCTTTCAATTGAGGTGCCATTCAAGGAATTTCGTTAAACCAGCAAACAGTTATAAGAGTTCAAAATATATCATGCCAACGTAAGGCTCTTGGTTTTGAAATTCCAATTTCACTCCTGTATAGAGAATTTTTATTTTACTTTCAACCTGTGCGGCATAATCAACTGCAAACGCATTCAGTTCCCGATGGTTAGTGCCTGTGCTTTTACTGTTCATAAGTCGCAAGGTGGAACTTTCCCCGAGGTCGTGTACGACTATGACAAAAGCCAGGATCAGCAATTGGTATATGTTTGTTTGTCGCGGGTTACTTCACTGCAAGGACTGTTTTTGACAAACTTTTCCAATATTTTTAAGTTCCATCATGCCAAAGGCAGCAATTCTCCCAAGAGGGTTGACTTGAGGAATGAGCTGCAGCGCTTAGGCAATCATCGATTAGTGACGCTTTGAGACGAACTGCGTGAAATACTGGATCATAGCGGCCAAGCCTGCATATTGATGAGTATCAATGTACAGAGCCTAAATGCTCATGCAATGGATATTGCTACAAACCAAAGCACTGGACCGATTCTATCGATTCTAACGATCGAAGCACCCGAGCTATCAAACATCTAATCTACTGGAGGAGTTTGGCGAACTACAGCTGGAGCCAGAAACCGATTACCCAACCAAGCAACGACCAAACAAACAAATTCAATCATATGGCATTATTCCTGGAACACCAAACACTGGTTCTCGGAACCACAGAACGACAAATGGTTCTTTTCAGGACTACCAAAATGAGTCCAAAAAGAGTTAACTTCTGAAAACTTCATCCGATCAATAACAACACAAAACTAGTACACTTACAAATTCATACACATGACAAATAAAATTATTAATCATCGTAGTTCTACGTCAACCCCGCGGTAATGTAAAAGACATTACCCACCCCAAATTTTGTAATAATGAGGACCATCTACTGACATAAACGGATAGTTTGTAAGTCGTCCGCACAAGTGGCGCCACAATAGATTTTTTTTACTTTGATTTGGCATGTTCAGCAAAGTTGTTCATTTTGAAAAAATAAACAACTCTCTCCAAGACGTCAAAATTCTACAGCCTACTGTTTTCTTATTGGCAAAATTAGAGAAAATTAACGAACAAATGATTTTTTCACCAAATTTTACATTTTTCCTAAGAACCATGGCATATAATATTTTTTGCTGATAAATAAATAACAAACACAACCACTGGTGGAAAAAATTTAATAATACGACGCATAAAAATTAAGAAAAAACTTGAAAAATAGATCTTTCATATCTCCAAAAGCGCAAAAAATCCAAGCTCAAATTTTCACGCAACATAGAACAATACTTGATGGAACGGATGTCAAAATTTTAGAGAGGTATATATTGGTGATTTTGAGATATTTCAATTTTTAACAATGATTATATTACTCCAATACAGTTGAATTTCTATGAGTCAATCTGAAGGGACGATCGACTTTTAGAAATAACGAGTCATTCTCGCGTTGCGTTTCGTGAATAACGAGTCATGGAACAAAAACTTTCAGAAAACTGTTAAAAAAAGCCATTATAGTAGTCATGATATTCAGTTTAAGAGCAAACCCATGAGTTGATATCGAGTATTGTTGATGATAGTGTAGATTAAAACTGGGTACATATTTGTTTTTCTTCAATAATTCAAATGATATAGTATGCCATGAAAAACTTGATCATGTGTCAGTTAATTGTTGTCATCATGGCTCAAGATGAGCAATTTATGCTGTGAGTGGGTTACTTTCAATACGGAAATCAAATTTTAAAGCATGTTCATGTCAATATCTCTAAATACTAAAATTTCAGACCACACGATCTCTTGTCTGGAGCTTGTAGATTTGTTTTAAAGCGGGAAGAGCGTTGATCGTTGGATATTTAAAAATAGAGGATACAGATCAAAGGTATCAGTTTGGAGATTCCTTCGATTTTGAAAACTGTTAGGTCGTTTAACCTTAAATATGTGTTTAATCACCAGATTTTCTTAAATTTTGAGCTTCCGGAAAACTGTAACAAACGAATTTGAGATGAAATCCACAGCCAGCTTCTACTGTGAGCAGATATAATAATTTCATGAAATAATAAAATATATTTTTCCGCCAATTTTGAAAAAAACACTTAAATATTTGCCACGAAAATATTGATCGCGTAATGAAAATAAAACCGTAAAAAAATAAAAAAAAATCTCAAAAACACCAAAATATACCTCTCTGAAATTTTGGCATTCGTATCATCAGGTATTGTTCAATGTTGCCTCAAAATTTGAGCTTGCGATTTTTTGCGCTTATGAAGGTATTAAGGTTCAAAAATTGCTCTATTTTTCATGTTTTTTCATTATTTCTTAATTTTCATGCATCGTATTATTTAAAATTTTCCACCAGAGCTTGCGTTTGTTATAGATTTATCAGCAAAAAATATTATATGACATGGTTCTTAGGAAAAAAGTCAAATTCGATTAGAAAAAAAATATTTTTTCGTTAATTTTCTCTAATTTTGCGAATAACTCGAAAACAGTAGGCAGTGGAATTTTGACGTCTTGGAAAGAGTTGTTTATTTTATCAAAATGAACAACTTTGCCGAACATGCCAAGTCTCTAGAACGTCAAAGTAAAAAAAAAATCGATTGTGGCGCCACCTATGCGGACGATTTACGAACCATCCGTTTATGTCAGTAGATGGTCCTCATTGTCACAAAAAACTTTGCCGGAGACGCCAAATACCGGAAACGCTTCGTTACTGAGTTATTAATTAAGTCCCTCCAGATTGCGTCCCTGGCCCATAGTGCAATGCTGCAGCATGGTACGCGGCAAAACATGGCACGATACAGACTGCATCGGAAGCAGCAAAAACCCGCCTTTTCCAGGACAAAAAGCGCCACCTGGAATAGGTGGAATGCCAAGAGATGGAGTTACTGTATCGTTTTCAAGAAACGCGGAAGTTCCATCAGAAGCTCAACACAGCCCGCAAAGACTTCATGCCGCGAGCTGAAATGTGCAGTGATAAGAATGGGCTCTTTCTAACGGAAGGACGCGAGGTGCCATTCAACAGCTGAAGAACAACACGCCCGCTGGCAAAGATGGCATCAGAGACGAACTCATCAAGATGGGCGCTGCATACGACAGTATTGATCGTGTAGAGCTATGGAAGATCATGGACGAGAACAGCTTTCCTGGAAAGCTCACAAGATTGATTAGAGCAACGATGGACGATGGGCAAAACTGCGTGAAGATCTCGGGCGAACACTCCAGTTCATTCGAATCTCGGCGGGGACTACGACAAGCTGCCTGTTGTTCAATATTGCGCTTGAAGGTGTCATGCGGAAAGCCTAACTTAACAATCGAGGCACGATTTTCACGAAATCTGGACAATTTGTTTACTTTACGGACGACATGGATACTTCTTCTTCTTCTTCTTCTTCTTCTTGACATTAATGTCCTCACCAAGGTTTTTATAATGACAGGTTTACTGATATAAGCAGTCAGTGGGTGCGCGGTGTGGTTAGCTGCGGGGAAGGTGGAAGTGACAGCTGGCGAGTTGGCTAGCTGGCGGGTTTGTGTACACTGTTTTTCACTCTACCGTTCCTATGGGGTTGTTAGGGAATGTTTATTCCAACAAACATAAATACAGTGAAGTGAAAATTTTCTCCAGCAGAAGATGTGCAACGGTGTTGCCGTCTGATGGTGACGGTTGTATTATTGTAACTTTGACTCGTAAGTTCATAGTGATTCTACTATCAGTGCATTACACAGTAAAGGAAATTCAGTTACTTTGCCGCGTATACCTCACAGATATGGGAGTAAACGAAACATTCTATACCTACTTCGTCACGCCATGCACCTGATATCCAAACAACCAAAACAAACTCGCCAGCTGTCACTTGGCATTTCAAAATGGCGGAATAGGAAACCTGACATGTTGGACTACCTCCCTTCTAGATACCTTGGTCCTCACTGTGACAGAGCCTGCTTCTCAGCTTAGTGTTCTTATGAGCACTTCCACAGTTATTGTTGGGGCAGGTTCACGAATTCCGTTGGAATTGGAACGGTGGAGAAAAACGGCCACTTACTGTAAAGAAGTCACTTTGCTCGGCGGGAAACAGCACTACCGGCAAACGCACTATAAAAGCTCACTGAGGTGCTGCTAACAGCCAGACTCCTAGTGGCTTCTTCTGATCGAATGGAAACGGCTAACACTTTTGACTTCACTTTATTTGGCGAATAACTTGGTAGATTATAAATTTGGTACTTCTTACTTCTTCTAGAGCTCGGTTAGGAATAAATTTATTTCCTGGATTATAACTTAAAGACCAAAGGCTTAACTAGGTACTACAACTAATAATAATTGAATTATATGCTACTAAATTATAGCACTACTATAATCGTGTAGCTTTCAAATGCAGTACTAGATCAGGTGGGTTCGGCGCGAATCTATAGAAATCGGTTGAGAACTGATCGAGAACAAACAGTTATTAACTGAGAGCTTTCTTTGTCAAAGTTACCATTTTCGCTTTCGTATATCGTGTTCCAGGTACGATGATACTCTATGCCCAGGGAAGTCAAGGAAATTTCCATTACGAAAAGATCCTGGACCGACCGGAATCGAACTCAGACACCTTCACCATGGCTTTGCTTTGTAGCCACGAACTCTAACCACTCAGCTAAGGGATGTCGCCACGACATGGATACTATTGGGAGAAAATTCGAAAGAGTGGCAGATTTGTTCACCCGCCTGCAACGCAATTAGAGTCGAGCTAATGGTGAATGCGGCGAAAACAAAGTGCATGCTGGTAGATGGAACTGAGCGCGACAGGGCCCACCTAGGAAGCAGTGTTACGATAGACAGGGAAACTTTCGAGGTGGTGGGCGGATCCTTGCTGACGACTGACAACAATGTTAGTCGGGAAATATGAAGACGCATCATCTGTGGAAGTCGTGCCTACTATGAGCTCCAGAAGAAACTGCGGTCGAGAAAGATACACGCCCGCACAAAATGTACGATGTACAAAGCGCTCATAAGAGCGGTAGTCCTCTACGGTCATGAGACGTGGACGATGCTCGAGGAGGACTTGCAAGCTCTTGGGGTTTTCGAACGCCAATTACTAAGGACGATCTTCGGCGGCGTGCATGAGAGCGGTGTGTGGCGGCGAAGAAGCTCGCTCAACTCTACGGCGCACCCAGTATCCTGATGGTGGCTAAAGCTGGAAGGATACGCTGAGCAGACCATGTTGCAAAAATACCGGAGACCAGCCCTGTGAAGATGGCGTTCGCTACGAATCCGGTCGAAACAAGAAGGCGTGGGGCGCAGCGAGCTAGGTGGATTGACCAGGTACACCAGGACCTGGAGAGCGTGGATCGCAGTCGAGGATGGAAAGAAGCGTCCATGGACCGAGTGAATTGGCGAAATATTGTTGGCGAGGTTTCATCGAGATAATTGATGTAAAACCAAATTAATTCATAATTATGTGTTCTAGTTCATCCAAAAACTTCCTGGAATGAATACCTTCAATCTACTGATTTGATAAGCAATCTTTCGATGGGTCAGAATATGTTACAAACCCCTAATTATTCATATAAGTAAACAGGCAATTGTATGGAGGAATACTGATGTTCTTGGTCCTCCAAGGTCTCAATGGAATACAGGCATTAGGTTTACAAGGTTAGGCAGTTGCATACTGATGGTTTTTAAAAATTGCATAGACTCTTAACCCTTTATAGAACTAAACGAAGTATTGCATTGATTTGTACGAATGTTTTTGATCCTCCAAGGACTCCATCGAATATAGGTCTAAGGATCTATGAGCGTAACCAATGCAATGGTGTATTGATAGGTTTTGATTTTGGCAGAGACCCTTAGCAATTTACATAAGTAAATGGAGTATCGTTTTGATTTGTACCGGAGTTCTTGATCATGGAGTACAGGAATTGAGATCTACATATATAATCAGATGATTATTGATCGGTTCGAATTATGGAATATAACTCTTAACCTTTCGTAAATGTATACTGACCTTTGATTTTATTTATGCCTCCAACCATTCATAGAAGTAATCGGAATATTGTGTTTATTTGCAGCGATGACCTTGGGATCAAAAACCCTATTCAATGATTCGATAAAAACATACTTCATTGCAATACTGCTAGTACGCACTGCACCAATAATCATCATCTGTGCACCCTTATACGTATGTAAATTCTAAGACCTATATTCTAAGAAGTTCTTGGATGACTCAGAATAATACAGAAACAAACGCAAAGCAACATATTGGTGGAACTTCTTTGCATATGCAAAGATTTCAAAGGTTTATAGATCACGCTCGTAGATCTGAAGACTTTATTCCACAGTATTCTGGAGTTTATGGCAGGTATGACCAATAATATGTCATAATAATGCATACATTAAACGCGTCTGAACTATACTACCCTTTCGTTCCATTTAGCCGTTTGAATTAAGAGCTCTGAAACTAGAAAAGGTTTTTTATAAGGAAGTTTTAAAAATCTAACTCTAACTTTTGCCACTTTCCAAAAGCTTCATGTGCCATACGTTTATTTTCAGACGGTCCATTAGACCACGGAAAAGTTCATCAAACATAGTTGCCTATAGCCAGAAGTGTCGGATAGGTCATGCCCATCAGCATGCGTAATTTAATTAACACTCACTTACGCCTTGGGTCGTGAGTTGATTTCGTACCTCAGCACGCGACGCAACCACACGGACGGAAGGGTTCACTTTTATAAAGGTTCAATGTTCACGAACATCACCTGCCAATACGGCGTGTGTGATTAGATATGCTATGTTCGGCCATCATCAGCACCCCGTGGTCAAAAGTGCGCTCCGTAATATCTCATTAAAGGTGAAGGCGCATTGCGCAAGACCAGTCAGTGCGTTGGGTGGTAACGATAAGAGGAGTCACGTTGAGTCGGATTGGATCGGGGGAGGAAGTATTATTGGTACCTACCTAAACTCAACCGAAACCGAAGAAGTGCTTAGTAATGACTGGAAGATGGGCTCCGTAGTGAGGCAGGTATCATCATCTGGTGTAAAGTGAACATCACCGTGATGGAATCTTGAATTACCTCCGAAAGCACTAGGTGTGCTCGGGTATGATGTAGGAACAAATGTGACTAGTCACTTGGAGAGCTTGCTCCATCACGGAATGTATTGGTCGATTACACTGGGCGACCAGATTTTAACTCGCTATTTTAAAATCGGGTTTCATAATTTTTGTAACACTTACAATTATTGAGAAACAAAATGTTTTTTCTACTCACAAATTATATATTTTTGCTTGTTTAAATTGTCAAGTTCTAGGCTATGCCAGCCTATGGAATTTTACTATTGTAAAATGTATGTGTCAAATGTACATCTCATACATTCGAAGGAAGTTTATACAGTGAAATGATGATACAATGTGCTTTAGGGTAATCGAGTTCAGTTCGAATCCGAGCGTCGGGGTCTCTAAACGGCCCCACAGCTTGTAGGTAGAAGCGCCCATCTAGCATGGTTTCTTTTCGTAGTTTCAATTTTAATTTGTACATGTGACACGTGTTCGTCGTGTACATGTACAGTCGGGTCTCCTATTAAACGCATTCCTATAACGTGCACTCCTATTACGCTCACTCCTATAAGACACACCAGAACGTTATAGGAGACCCAGGGCTTATGGGATTTCATCACTTTGGGGGTGTCGTTGAATATCTCGTATGCCAAAAGAGATAGCACAGTACTGTCTTCGGCGAAGTTTCATTGCAAAGTACGATCTACCTTTAGGAGTTGAGGATCATCCTTTTAGTTGAGAACTTGGCCGGTAGAGGCGCTTTTTCTGATTTGCACTATATGAACCATGAGGGATAAGAATGCAAAATTTTGTAACATATGATATCTCTAGATCCTGATGTTTTGGAAGGTTGGTGTCTTCGGAAGAGTTGTTCAGTAGCTCAAGGGCTGACATGCGGTGGTCATTCGGATACGGAATTACGCCACCAGGCGGCGCTAGTGGGCATGGAGTTTTTGTTTTGCGCATAGCTCAGTAGCCTGACCACTTAGAAAGATGGCGTCTTCGGCAAAGTTGCTCAGTATCACAAGGGCTAACATTATTTGAGCCGAAAGTTTCCAAATTTTGCCACTAGGCGGCGCTAGTGGGCATGGAGTTTTTGTTTTGCGCATAGCTCAGTAGCCTGACCACTTAGAAAGATGGCGTCTTCGGCAAAGTTGCTCAGTATCACAAGGGCTAACATTATTTGAGCCGAGAGTTTCAAAATTTTGCCACTAGGCGGCGCTAGTGAGCAAAGAATTTTTGTTTTGCGTATAGCTCAGTAGCCTGACCACTTAGAAAGATGGCGTCTTCGGCAAAGTTGCTCAGTATCACAAGGGCTAACATTATTTGAGCCGAAAGTTTCCAAATTTTGACACTAGGCGGCGCTAGTGAGCAAAGAATTTTTGTTTTGCGTATAGCTCAGTAGCCTGACCACTTAGAAAGATGGCGTCTTCGGCAAAGTTGCTCAGTATCACAAGGGCTAACATTATTTGAGCCGAAAATTTCCAAATTTTGCCACTAGGCGGCGCTAGTGAGCAAAAAATTTTTGTTTTGCCTGTAGCTCAGTAGCCTGACCACATAGAAAGATGGGGTCTTCGGCAAAAATGCTCAGTATCACAAGGGCTAACATTATTTGAGCCGAAAGTTTCCAAATTTTGCCACTAGGCGGCGCTAGTGAGCAAAGAATTTTTGTTTTGCGTATAGCTCAGTAGCCTGACCACTTAGAAAGATGGCGTCTTCGGCAAAGTTGCTCAGTATCACAAGGGCTAACATTATTTGAGCCGAAAGTTTCCAAATTTTGCCACTAGGCGGCGCTAGTGGGCATGGAGTTTTTGTTTTGCGCATAGCTCAGTAGCCTGACCATTTAGAAAGATGGCGTCTTCGGCAAAGTTGCTCAGTATCACAAGGGCTAACATTATTTGAGCCGAAAGTTTCCAAATTTTGCCACTAGGCGGCACTAGTGAGCAAAGAATTTTTGTTTTGCGTATAGCTCAGTAGCCTGACCACTTAGAAAGATGGCGTCTTCGGCAAAGTTGCTCAGTATCACAAGGGCTAACATTATTTGAGCCGTAAATTTCCAAATTTTGCCACTAGGCGGCGCTAGTGAGCAAAAACATTTTGTTTTGCTTGTAGCTCAGTAGCCTGACCACATAGAAAGATGGTGTCTTCGGCAAAAATGCTCAGTATCACAAGGGCTAACATTATTTGAGCCGAAAGTTTCCAAATTTTGCCACTAGGCGGCGCTAGTGAGCAAAGAATTTTTGTTTTGCACATAGCTCAGTAGCCTGACCACTTAGAAAGATGGCATCTTCGGCAAAAATGCTCAGTATCACAAGGGCTAATATTATTTGAGCCGAAAGTTTCCAAATTTTGCCACTAGGCGGCGCTAGTGAGCAAAGAATTTTTGTTTTGCGCATAGCTCAGTAGCCTGACCACTTAGAAAGATGGCGTCTTCGGCAAAGTTGCTCAGTATCACAAGGGCTAACATTATTTGAGCCGAAAATTTCCAAATTTTGCCACTAGGCGGCGCTAGTGTGCAAAAAATTTTTGTTTTGCCTGTAGCTCAGTAGCCTGACCACATAGAAAGATGGGGTCTTCGGCAAAAATGCTCAGTATCACAAGGGCTAACATTATTTGAGCCGAAAGTTTCCAAATTTTGCCACTAGGCGGCGCTAGTGAGCAAAGAATTTTTGTTTTGCACATAGCTCAGTAGCCTGACCACTTAGAAAGATGGCATCTTCGGCAAAAATGCTCAGTATCACAAGGGCTAATATTATTTGAGCCGAAAGTTTCCAAATTTTGCCACTAGGCGGCGCTAGTGAGCAAAGAATTTTTGTTTTGCGCATAGCTCAGTAGCCTGACCACTTAGAAAGATGGCGTCTTCGGCAAAGTTGCTCAGTATCACAAGGGCTAACATTATTTGAGCCGAAAATTTCCAAATTTTGCCACTAGGCGGCGCTAGTGAGCAAAAAATTTTTGTTTTGCGCATAGCTCAGTAGCCTGACCACATAGAAAGATGGGGTCTTCGGCAAAAATGCTCAGTATCACAAGGGCTAACATTATTTGAGCCGAAAGTTTCCAAATTTTGCCACTAGGCGGCGCTAGTGAGCAAAGAATTTTTGTTTTGCGTATAGCTCAGTAGCCTGACCACTTAGAAAGATGGCGTCTTCGGCAAAAATGCTCAGTATCACAAGGGCTAACATTATTTGAGCCGAAAGTTTCCAAATTTTGCCACTAGGCGGCGCTAGTGGGCATGGAGTTTTTGTTTTGCGCATAGCTCAGTAGCCTGACCATTTAGAAAGATGGCGTCTTCGGCAAAGTTGCTCAGTATCACAAGGGCTAACATTATTTGAGCCGAAAGTTTCCAAATTTTGCCACTAGGCGGCACTAGTGAGCAAAGAATTTTTGTTTTGCGTATAGCTCAGTAGCCTGACCACTTAGAAAGATGGCGTCTTCGGCAAAGTTGCTCAGTATCACAAGGGCTAACATTATTTGAGCCGTAAATTTCCAAATTTTGCCACTAGGCGGCGCTAGTGAGCAAAAACATTTTGTTTTGCGTGTAGCTCAGTAGCCTGACCACATAGAAAGATGGTGTCTTCGGCAAAAATGCTCAGTATCACAAGGGCTAACATTATTTGAGCCGAAAGTTTCCAAATTTTGCCACTAGGCGGCGCTAGTGAGCAAAGAATTTTTGTTTTGCACATAGCTCAGTAGCCTGACCACTTAGAAAGATGGCATCTTCGGCAAAAATGCTCAGTATCACAAGGGCTAATATTATTTGAGCCGAAAGTTTCCAAATTTTGCCACTAGGCGGCGCTAGTGAGCAAAGAATTTTTGTTTTGCGCATAGCTCAGTAGCCTGACCACTTAGAACGATGGCGTCTTCGGCAAAGTTGCTCAGTATCACAAGGGCTAACATTATTTGAGCCGAAAGTTTCCAAATTTTGCCACTAGGCGGCGCTAGTGAGCAAAAAATTTTTGTTTTGCGCATAGCTCAGTAGCCTGACCACTTAGAACGATGGCGTCTTCGGCAAAGTTGCTCAGTATCACAAGGGCTAACATTATTTGAGCCGAGAGCTTCGAAATTTTATATATACGTAGAAATCGGGAGAAAAAGTTTTATTTTATAGGATTGAATTATCGTTATGAAAAAGAAGTTTTATATTTTAAAAATATTCAAACACGAGTGTCGTGTAACTAAAAAGATAAGGCCAGACCTAGTTATCTCATGAAGATTGTTAGCGAATGGATTTCCCAATTGATAAGTAATGACTGACATTCCAACGTAACTTCATTTCTATCCAATGCATATCTTGGAAAATATTCAAGAAATGAAGTTCATGCAATGACGAAATAAAAATAAACATACATATTTTTTTCTTTGGTTCATATAAATAGCTAACTATCACACATTTGAGTAGTAAACGGATCCTCACTCTTACTCATTGAACAAAAATTCTCCAAAATTGATCAAAAATTCTCCAAATCCGTCTAAAATACTCGGATACTAGCCACACTTTTATCCGATTGTGTAACAGAATGTTTTTATATTTCTCTAGGTACTTTTACTTAAACGTGACAATGCGAGGGAAATCGATAGCCCTTGTCATACTGAACAGCTTTGGTCGAGCTACTGAGCTATCCGCAAAACAAAAATTCTTTGCTCACTAGCGCCGCCTAGTGGCAAAATTTGGAAACTTTCGGCTCAAATAATGTTAGCCCTTGTGATACTGAGCAACTTTGCCGAACACGCCATCTCTCTAAGTGGTCAGGCTACTGAGCTATGCGCAAAACAAAAATTCTTTGCTCACTAGCGCCGCCTAGTGTCAAAATTTGGAATTTTTCGGCTCAAATAATGTTAGCCCTTGCGATACTGAGCAACTTTGCCGAAGACGCCATCTTTCTAAGTGGTCAGGCTACTGAGCTATGCGCAAAACAAAAACTCCATGCCCACTAGCGCCGCCTGGTGGCGTAATTCCGTATCAGAATGACCACCGCATGTCAGCCCTTGAGCTACTGAACAACTCTTCCGAAGACACCAACCTTCCAAAACATCAGGATCTAGAGATATCATATGTTACAAAATTTTGCATTCTTATCCCTCATGGTTCATATAGTGCAAATCAGAAAAAGCGCCTCTACCGGCCAAGTTCTCAACTGAAAGGATGATCCTCAACTCCTAAAGGTAGATCGTACTTTGCACTGAAACTTCGCCGAAGACAGTACTGTGCTATCTCTTTTGGCATACGAGATATTCAACGACACCCCCAAAGTGATGAAATCCCATAAGCCCTGGGTCTCCTATAACGTAGATTCCTATTACGCCCCCCAACCATGTGTCTAATAGGAGACCTGACTGTAAACTTCAAAACCTTATAACAGTAAAATTCCTTAGACTGGAATAGCCAAGAACTTGACAATTTAAATGTGCAATAATAATTTGTGAATAAATAAATATTTGTTTTCAAAAACTGTAAGTGTTAAAAAAAATTATGGAAACAGTATATACTACAATATATGTACAATCAAATTCAAAGTTCACACTGGTAAAGAGCTTGCCCTGCTAATTCTGTATGGCGTGAGTGTTGCCTAGTGTGATTTGCGTAACCGCCGAGTACAAAGCGTGTCTCGAAGCTTTGGGCTATTCTCGGAAAACAAAATACAATAAATCACAATCACAGCCAAACATCTTCTCACGGATGGACGTTCCGTGACTAAGCCTCATTAAGTCAATTACCAGAACAACAAATGCGCGAAAGAATCGCCATTTCCGCGTACCCTCGAAAGAGGAGGACTCACCCGCAATCCCGCGATGAGGGTGAGATGATTTCGATTAGAAGAAAGTGAAACTCTTTCGTTTCAGAAATCTGACAGCTTCCATCGCCGCTGCATTACCATGAGTTGGGGTACCAAGGCAACGTCACTGACGCGGAATGGACGTACCCACTTTACATAGCGTGAAAAAATTAAGCGAAAGTTTACCCATAAACCTAGACCTACCTTTAGCATCCCAGTGAGCCCAGACAGAGCGTGTCAAACGTCGACCAGCTTCATCTACTAGGTCCTCTATTAACCGCATCACAGTCATGGGTGTAGTCAGGGTTCTGATTAGGGAGACTTTTGGCCTCAAATACCTAATCCTTGAGAATTTGTTTTATGAAATTGTTCGGAAAACCCTGTCAAAATCGAAAAGCAAAATAAGTGGATATTTTTAAGGAATCTTGTGAAAATTTTTTGAAATTGTTTTTTTTTTAAGAGCTATAGGGGAATTGGAGGCATAATGGGGCATAATGGACACATCAAGCAAATGTTTGTTTTAAGACCATACTATGATATTATCCAAATTACTCCCGGTTAGTGTTCAAGTTTTATGTTAGTACGACGTGCTTTCATGGTAATAAAAATCATATCATATGCCAGAGAAGTGAGACTGAAAAATGGGCCCAAAATAAGGCTATCAAAAAGGTATCGGGCAAAATGAACACTTGCATGAAATTTAATGATTCCAAAATATTTAATGTCTGTCATTCGTTCCGATGTGTAAAAGGGCTCTCTCTATCATAAGAGCTAAAAAGAACTATTCCAGGTTTATTATTTTGCTCAAAAATTAGATTCTCTCACCCCCTAGCTAATATGCCAATATAAAGCAGAGAAAAACTTAAAGTAAAATTTCAAAGGACAATTGAAGCAAAACATTTCAAATGCAATACAGATTTTATGCAGTGTATGAACTTTTGATGAAGTATGCATATTCGTAGAGATTAAGGGGGTGTCCATTTCGCCCCGGGTGTTCATTATGCCCCTAATCCCCCTACATGTTATGGTTGCATCTCATCTCAATTTTTGGCAGTCAATTTTTTAATTGAGTAATGTAGAAATTGTAAGGGTCATTAACCTTCATCCAGCCAACATACTTTTGCATGCTAAAAAACACGCTAAAACCTGCATAACTTTTTTGTTTCTTGATGGATTTTACTGAAATTTTCAGAAGTTTCCGAAAAACTCTTCTAGTTTAAAGTCTGAAAGTTTCGAAAATATGGTCCAGGTAGTTCCGGAGTTATTCCGGATTGTCTTGGGGTACCAAAATTGGCCACATTATCCCTTCAACGGATATCTCAGGATCCTGCTGAGCTAGACGGTTGATGTTTTCGGCAAAGTTGTTCAGTAGAACGTGGGCTATCTGGCAGTGAAAAATCTGTTTGGGAATTCGTCCACTAGGTGGCACTAGTACCATTTTTTCTTTAAGTTTCTGTAACTCAAAATCCTGAGGACCTAGAAGGTTGGTGTTTTCGGCAAAGTTGTGCAGTAGAACGTGGGCTACCTGGCAGTAAAAAATCTGTTTGGGAATTCGTCCGCTAGGTGGCGCTAGTAACAATTTTTCTTTAAGTTTCTATAACTCAAGATCCTGAGGAGCTAGAAGGTTGATGTTTTCAGCAAAGTTGTTTCGTAGAACGTGGGCTATCTGGCAGTGAAAAATCTGTTTGGGAATTCGTCCGCTAGGTGGCGCTAGTAACTATTTTTCTTTAAGTTTCTATAACTCAAGATCCTGAGGAGCTAGAAGGTTGATGTTTTCAGCAAAGTTGTTCAGTAGAACGTGGGCTATCTGGCAGTGAAAAATCTGTTTGGGAATTCGTCCGCTAAGTGGCGCTAGTAACATTTTTTCTTTAAGTTTCTATAACTCAAGATCCTGAGGAGCTAGAAGGTTGGTGTTTTCGGCAAAGTTGTTCAGTAGAACGTGGGCTACCTGGCAGTGAAAAATCTGTTTGGGAATTCGTCCGCTAGGTGGCGCTAGTAACATTTTTTCTTTAAGTTTCTATAACTCAAGATCCTGAGGAGCTAGAAGGTTGGTGTTTTCGGCAAAGCTTTTCAGTAGAACGTGGACTATCTGGCAGTGAAAAATCTGTTTGGGAATTCGTCCGCTAGGTGGCGCTAGTAATTTTTTTTCTTTAAGTTTCTATAACTCAAGATCCTGAGGAGCTAGAAGGTTGATGTTTTCAGCAAAGTTGTTCAGTAGAACGTGGGCTATCTGGCAGTGAAAAATCTGTTTGGGAATTCGTCCGCTAAGTGGCGCTAGTAACATTTTTTCTTTAAGTTTCTATAACTCAAGATCCTGAGGAGCTAGAAGGTTGGTGTTTTCGGCAAAGCTTTTCAGTAGAACGTGGACTATCTGGCAGTGAAAAATCTGTTTGGGAATTCGTCCGCTAGGTGGCGCTAGTAACATTTTTTCTTTAAGTTTCTATAACTCAAGATCCTGAGGAGCTAGAAGGTTGGTGTTTTCGACAAAGTTGTTCAGTAGAACGTGGGCTATCTGGCAGTGAAAAATCTGTTTGGGAATTCGTCCGCTAACAAATATGCTTCAAAGCAAATAAAAGCACAAAGTTGGTTCGATTTTCCATTTATTTATAACAAGTGGCAGAAATTCAATCAGTTTTCAACGGTTCAACTTAAAACTGACATAACAAGTTGCACATAGTTTACGCGTAATTTCTGTGCGATGCTGCTTACATACAACATTGTTACAGTTATGACAACACGTTGATGTTTTTTTATCTTTGATGCGTGCGCCTCCCTCACAGCAAGTGTAACATCTTCCTCGTTTTATAGCATGCTCTATCCTGACTTTTGGCAACAAACTACATGGGGAACAGATGTACATTTTAGTTTGCTTATTATGGTGGTCACAGCAAAGCGTGGAGCATTTCTCACATTGAACCAATTTTCTCTTTCGTGGGCAATTGTAACAGATGCCAACTGGGTAGCTGTGAACGCCGTATTGCTGCTCAAAATCAACTATAAAAACTTGAATTGCTTCCTTTTCTTTTTTATGCAACTTTGTCACGCTTTGTCTCTGTCGGACATATTCAATTGCTTATTCCTTAGCTAGCCACTTTAGAAAAAAAGCTTTTTTTCTATTACTGTTAGCTTGCCAATCTGGGTTGGCTGCCGTGAACATTAGAAAAGAATTGTGCACGCAAAGATCAACCATATTGAGGAATACGGCCAAGGGCCATCGACGAGTTTTACGCTGACATGAATATGTTTTCGTACATTTATCCATTAGGTTCACTCCTCCTTTATAACGATTGTACAGAAGAATTACCTTTGGCTTTGTAATAGTTTGCTTCATTGATCGGTCCTGCAAAAATATTTATACATGTGTATTTATTACTGATATTATTTATTTTGTGTGTTTGAGTCGAGCTCACCTTTACTTTCATTGCGCTATGTAAAGTTGTTTTGCGTTTCTTTACAGGTTCTACTGTATTCTTATCTTGATCTGTATCATTTGATTTTTTTGCTTGCTTCAGCTGATTTAACTCTGGAATGGCATCAGGATCGGTTGAAAGCATCAAGATATTTTTCCCAAGCTTTGGAATCCAAGACATAATCATCAGTTGACCATGAAATCCATACATTGTAGATCCAACTTCTCTTGGTCGTCCGGCTTTTCCTTTGGGTATAAGGAATTCAGCCGGAATTTCCTTTTTATTGGAACGTAGAGTTCCAAAGCTTTGTAGACCGTTTTCGAGAAGCTCTTCAGCTAGACCAACAGATGTAAAAAAATTATCGAAGCAAGCCTTCCGTCCGCTGTTTCTGTAAGGGGCTGTAAGTTCCATAACAACAAGTCTTCCCTGTCCTATTTCTGCAACACCGTTCAACTTTCCTGAGAAATGAGTGTCAATTAATACCTACCAAGTTTATAACGAGTTGCAATATTAAGTTAGGTAACGGGTTTCTTTTCTGTATCTTATTATTGTGTCAGATTCGTTACGCGATTGATTTCAGTGCTTTAAATTCATCATTCTGCAATGAAACTACTATTTCAGCAAGCGTCTTACATTTATTCAACAAGGTTTGAAATACATTTATTCAACAAGGTTGAAAATCCCGCAATAAAACAAGGAAACAAAAGTTACAGAATGAAGATTTATACATAGTTATTCGACAAAGCTTGGCGAGTTGTATAATTACGACAAGTGCTTTAACAACCGAGTTCTGCAACGAGTTACCTAAAATTTTGGAGGGTCCTAGAAATCATATCTGGAATGCATTCACGAGTATTTTGGAATAGTTGTATAATGATTTATTACGGTACTCATACCAGTTGCGTAATGAAAATGCGTTGCGTAGTTCACACTCGTGTGTGTGTGTTTTTTATAGGGGTGAACCCTAACTTTTGCATGGCAGTGTATATAAAACAAAGCACACAGAAAGAAAAATCAATGTAAATTTAAGCGTAAAATCATGCAAATGAAGGGAATGCCAGACATGTCCCAAAATTACACGTCACATCGTGTAAAATTACAATGACATCATAAACTAGCATGGGCTCTAACCAATTACGTAACAATTCGCAAAAAAATTACATGATGTTGCTGTAATATTACACGATGTGTTATGTAAATTTTCGACAAATCTGGCATTCCCTTTGTGTGCATGATTTTACGCTGAAATTCACATGAATATTTCTTTCTGTGCACAACAAATGAAATCTCTCAGTTTGTTTTTTGAAACGGATTTAGTGTGCCTTCATGTTTATGTTTTATTAAAAAAAATCTTAGTTTTTTGCTAAGGAATTGTTCAAAATCATTAGCAGTTCATTTTTCTTTTTCAATTTAAAAATTTTGATTTTATTTAAAATCTCTGTTAGTTACTATGAACATTGAAAAATAACTCGTCATGTCATTAAAACATCATTCGTTTTAAAAGAACCATATTCAAAATAAGGATCATTTAAGATTTATTTCAAATATGTAAAATTGTTGGTTATCGAACAATTGTTTGTAACCATTGTTATCAAGGATTTTAAAAGGCGATCCTAAAAAAAATAAACCTAACCACAAGAGACATTGTTTTTATTTTTGTAAATTTTGGTACAAATCCTTTCCTGGCTTTAGAAGTCCTTGCAAAACATTGTGCCTTTTTCACCCATTTTCTTTTCCAAGATAAAAAAAAAATCAAAAGAAAAAAAAATCGAGGAATACTTCATGTTATATGGAAAATTTATAAGGGGAACTACGGAATTGCGTTGAAACAACCCAAAATTTAATTGAATGCCGTCTCCGTATACTTTACAATTTGCAAAAAGAAAAACTGTGCAAGATAAACTGAAACCATTCAACTCTTTGTTAAAACGGGAGCTGTCATTCTGTTATCCGTCTTTCAATAAGCGAAATTTTATGTTTGCGCTTTTTATTGATTTTTCACGATTAAAATGCGAGAAAAATCTGAAAAAAAAACTGTTGTGTTCAGAAAACGTTCCGCTACCATGTGATACAAACTTGAAAAAATTTTGGAGAATCAAAAATTCAATTATGCAAAAGATGTTTTAACAATTAAAATGTGCTTTTTTCACTGATACAAAAATACATAATACTTTATAGAATGTTTGACTTATCGGAATAAATATCGAACAATAGAAGATATGAGGTGTCAGCATCTGAAACGGCCCATATTTTGATCCCATATGGATCCGGTTTAGCCTTCATATACACGATGAAACTGCACCGGCCTCTGTAGCTCACCATTCGTTCGTCAATGGTAAGATAGAGCCCAGGCTTGTACTTTTCACAAAAGTTCTTTTTGAGTCTATCCACTACCAAACTGATCATTTCCAATTTTCTCCGGGCATCTTTCTTTTCCGAATCAGGCTGTTGCGTACGCCTGGTTACGGAATCGTCGAACCGAGAGGTCCACCTGGAATCCTTTCGATGACGGATTCTGTTGAACGTTTGTCTGCTTGATTTTTTGCGGTAAACTTTTCCACTGAAAAGTTTTTGATTTGTTTTCGTACGTAATTTCTGAATAATCATCACTTTCTTCGGAGAACGGATCGCCTTCGTCACTTTCAACTTCGATTTCGTAATCCACGGAATTCTCCTGATCCGAATTGTACTGCTCATCGTTGTTTTCCGGCTCCGAATCAGGTTCTGAGTTAACCATTTTCAAAACTTATCGGTACAACTTCCGTTATAAAATTTCGTCGTTGACTGCGATTATCACAGGTGGAAAGTAAACATCCTTCTGCGATGATCATACTCACACAACCATCATAGCCGGAACAAGTGGATGGTAATAGTATTGGTGATATCTCTCACGCGAAAGCATCTCGAAATATATGCAGCTTTGTGGATGTAGCGCTAGCAGCATGCTTTAGCGTAAGTCGTGAGGGCATATTCAAAAGTGTTACGGAGCTGTGTTTCCAATCCCATTCTAGCCAATTCTAGGCATTTTTTCTTTACTAGTCAACTGGATATTTCGTATGTAGTACGTGATATGTATTCGTTGGCGTTAGTTCTATTTAAATGCTTACAAATTGTTTGATTTTTGGAAGGGATTTATAGATGATGGTTATTCAGCTGAGACAGTTAGTTTTAAATAACTATTATCCTTTATTATGTATATGTATTACGCTCATCGAGTATTATGCTTATTATGATCGGTATAACTTCAAATATGAGGGAGAATTATCTTTGTTTCACCCCAAAAGAAATATACACGTATACAGTTAAGTGCATTAATATTCTTAGCAAAACTATTTCCAATGATAAGTGAATACGGTTGTTTTCGTTTCTTCTCTCATGGAGTTGAAAAATTTTGATTAAGCATATCATTCATTTATGGATAATCTAATTGCTACGAATTTCAAAACTCAAAATCTGCACAGTGCTCCAATAAACATAGAATAGAAAATGCCAGAATGAAATGATATTCACAGGATGCTTTAGAATATTAATATTCACTTCTGGTGCTCAAATTATAATGATTCCAAAAAAAGGTAAGTAAAGCCTTGCCGAACTAAACTATCCTAGTTTTAAAATTTAGTTGATCAAGGTTAAAAAGGAACTCCCAAACAGATTTTTCACTGCCAGATAGCCCCCAATCCGTTGAACAATTTTGCTGAAAACACCAACCTTCTAGCTGATTAGGATCTTGAGTTATAGAAACTTAAAGAAAAAATGTGACTAGCGCCACCTAGCAGACGAATTCCCAAACAGATTTTACACTGCCAGATAGCCCACGTTCTACTGAACAACTTTGCCGAAAACACCAACCGTCTAGCTCAGCAGGATCCTGAGATATCCGTTAAAGGGATAATGTGGCCAATTTTGGTACCCCAAGACAATCCGGAATAACTCCGGAACCTCCTGGACCATATTTTTGAAACTTTCAGACTTTAAACCAAAAGAGTTTTTCGAAAACTTCTGAAAATTTCAGTAAAATCCATCAAGAAACAAAAAAGTTATGCAGGTTTTAGTGTGTTCTTCAGCATGCAAAAGTATGTTGGCTGGATGAAGGTTAATGAAATTTTGCAAATCAGGTTATTCTGAATTAAATTTTATTAAAATTTTATTCGGTTAGGGGGCTCGGCTCTACCCTGCCCCCCTCTGGCTACGCTAATGATCATAGTTCTTTGCGCCAAGTCAAAGCCTAGCGCCGTACGCGCTTCCCTATCGGATCATCATCCAACAGGGGGGACGTCCGGCACCCTAATAGCTCTTTTCCATTTCGATCGATCGGTTATGGGCTTTTTTCCCTGCCATTGAATGGACGGTTTTTATCCAATGCATAATGAAAGCAAAACCTGGAAAGCACCCGCAGAGGATTAGCTTTGACGCAATTGCGGCAGCTAAGCGACTTCTTTGGTACATGTTTTGCGCCCAGACAGATCCCCCAGAGACGACGAGAGGTGAGTCAGAGGAAAACAGCCGTCTCATCGATCAATCCGTGGCAAATTGAGCATCCCAGTGGGATGATCTAGTCTGAAGTTGAGGAAGATGGAAATCATTGTCGATAAAGATTTGATATGGTCATCATTGAAAGAACCAGAAATCGTATAGAAGCGCAAACATTGTAAAGTGCGACGAGGGTGCGAAATGAAGCGAAATGACTTGTCAAACATTAATTCATCTGGTTTTTTCCTACTAATGGTTGATTACGATTAATTTTAAATATTCAAATATTGCTAAGTAATAATCAATTTAGTCCCGGGAAGCTCACGAGACTGATAAGAGCGACAATAGATGGTATGCAAAATTGTGTGAAGGTTTCAGGCAAACATCCCAGTTCGTTTGAATCCCGCCGGGGACTACCACAGGGTGATGGACTTTCGTTCCTGTCGTTGAATCGGTGTTATGCGGAGAACCAGGCTTAACAGCCGGGGCACGATTTTCACGAGATCCTGTCAATTTGTCTACTTCGCGGATGATATAGACATTGGCAGCCGAACATTTGAAAAGGTGGCAGACCAGTACACCCGCCTGAAACGCTAGGCAGCAAAGGATGGACTGGTGGTGAATGCGACCAAGACAAAGTAAATGCTAGTAGGTGGAGCCGTGTGCAACAGGGTTCGCATAAGTAACAGTGTTACGATAGATGGGGATACGTTCGAGGTGATCGACGAGTTCGGCGGTAGTCCTCTACGGGCATGAGACGTGGACGATGCTCGAGGAGGACATGCAAGCACTTGGAGTTTTCGAACGTCGGGTGCTTAGGACGATCTTCGGTGGTGTGCAGGAAACGGTGATTGGTGGCGAAGGATGAACCACGAGCTCTCCCAACTCTACGGCTAGTATTCAGAAGGAGGCCAAAGCTGGAAGGATACGATGGGCAGGACATGTTGCAAGAATGCCGGACAACAACCCTGCAAAGATGGTGTTCGCTTCGAATCCGGACGGTACAAGAAAGCGTGAAGCAGATAACACTGCGCTTTAGATGTTTAGATGTTATTCAAATAAATGAATTAATGTGCACATTTTGACTGATCTCATATTATTGTTCAATAACGGCGCCGGTTAAGTTCTTAGAGTTAGTTAAATCAACTTTCGTATGCACGCCGCTCGGTTGGTGCGAAACAGCAATCGATGATGCCGACCGTAGTGTGAGCGCAAACATAGTGTGTAATGATTTCTGATTCTAGAGACCAAGAATGCCTCTGCAACTCCACAATTACCATAGTGTGATTTTTTACCAGGAATTCCGCCAAGGATTACACCAAGACTGTTTTAAGGGCTTCTTCCTAGGAATCCTCCTTAAATTCAACCAGGAAATTCTTCAGAAATTCCAAAAGAAATTTCTTCTGCGATTTTATCTTGTTATTTATCTACAGAGTCCTCCAGGGATTGATCCAAAAACTTCTCAAAGGATTCCTTCAGTGATTTGTCAAATGTTTCGTTCAAGAATTTCACGGAAAAATTCTCCTAAGATGTATTTATGAATTCCTCCAGCAATACTTAAGAAGTTTCTAAACAATTTCTGTTAAGATTCTTTGGTTCGCGAAGCCCAAGCGGGAAGGTTCGATTTTTGCGTCGTCGGATAGGTTTTGTTCTCGTTTTCGCGCGTGTTTTCGTCACCGGAGATTTTTTTCCCCTGTTTTCGCGCGTCTTGCTGGGTAGGTATTTGGGAAAGCCCAAGCAAGACGGTTTGTTTTCGGGACGCCAAGAAGTTTTTCTGTTCGCACTGTGTGAGTGCGAAGATATATTTGTGTTCATTCAAGGATGGATTACCAACTGTTGAGCTCATTTCATGCTTATGATAACACATTTTTTCTTGAAAGCGTAACTTTTATGTAATATTAAAACAAACTTTGTACGGTTCGTCACTTTAAGTACCCGCATTATGCTTGTTTTATACAATTCAATATACATATATTTTTCTCTTTTTGGCATTTGTTCGGTCGGGAAAAAATCGTATTTTAGGGACTTCCAGAGTACGGTTCTTATCGGGCGGATAATCGGGGTTCTTTTCGAATCGCGGTCGGAAATGAATCGGAGTCGGAATTAATCACATTAAACTTAACTTTATTGAAACTTGTTCAAACGTGTCGCGCTAGTCACAGAATGACTAAATTTCATTAATTTATGACCCTTTTCTATCTGTCTCTCTTTCATTCTGCAGGGAATTTTATTCCTGTTTGTCAATTCGCCTGGGTTGAAGCATCACTAAGCTTCAACCCAGGCGAAATGACATTTAGTGTAGAAATTAACAGCAGAATAAAAGAGAGGCAGATAGAAAATAGTCATTAATGCATAAACTTTAGTAATTTTGTGACTATTTTTATTTCTGAGTGTTCCTTTCCAAACGCATATCGTTGCGTTCAGCATTGGGCGATTCGAGTAGGCGCTGCTAACTGAACGCTTTTCGTTTGGAACAGCATAATAAAAAAATATCTTTTGAATTGTTAACGTATTTTTCATAACTTCTACCATCTCGAGACAAAAATGCACAGTAATAGTCATATGTAATTTTCAAACAAACTGTGTATGGTTCGTCACTACAAGTGTCGGCATTATTCCTGTTACATATGATTTTAAATATATACATGTAATTTTCAGTTTTCGATATTAATAAAAACTTCTTTTGAATTGTTCGACATTATAATGCCGTGAATCGCAAGTCAGTCCCATCTGTAAAAAGTAGGAATTGAGAAAATGAACTGTGAAGTTTTCAAACTCATTTCCATACGAATATTAAAAAAGTTCCACAGGATTATAACGTGTTCCAATCCTAATGAAACTTTCACAACTTGCTTTTCACTACGATATCTTTCCGAGAAAAATATAAAAATGATCAAAACACGTTACATTTTTGTGTTCCACGGTGCGAAAGTCTGTAGTGGGACTGATATGCGGTTACTTTTTATTATGGGAAAATTTTACTTGCTGTTTTTTCTTAATTTTACTGAACAAATCATATCATTTCATTAGTGCTGCTGAAAGAGCATTGGAAGAGATGTTGAAAACTGAACTCAACTCAATTTTGACGAAAATGCAGATGGGACTGGCTTGCAATTCACGGCAGTATAGATGTTGACGTATTTTTTAAATCTTCTACCAAAAACTTCTCGAGACAAAAATACAAAAACTAGCTTTAAATATAAGTCGTATATTTCCCCCTTGTCCATGGATCACATCACTGACCAAAGGTGACTCCCAGATCTTTTCCTCCCTCACTAAAAAAACACCCTTCCCGTGGTGATTGTGAAGATGCAGAGGTATTCTCGGTCTCTAAAAGCAACAATCATTACACCCTAACATTCCTTCCCCATCGCAACTGACTGTAAGGATTTGTCAGGCGCCGTTATTGATCAATAATATTAGATCTGCTAAAATTGCACTTCGAGAGTAAGCGGAAACTCCCATCCCTTATTCATTTGGATCGTAGTGCAATTCTTACCAGTTCCGATCAATCACGGAGTAGCAACCATTGATATGTACAGTCAGTCTATGCTATGCTATACTATGCTTGTATCTGTTAAGATTTTTTTTCCAACGATTTCACCAGAAAATCCTCTAGATATATTTAAAGAGATTGCTTATCCCTCCCATTAAATTAATACAGGAATTCCACCAAAAATTCCAGTTGCTCCTATAAAAAAATCTTCCAGTGATTTTTTTTCGAATACCTGCAAAAATCCTTCAGTGATTAATGCTAATATTCTTTCAGGGATAGCTTCAGGGATTCCTACACGTTTTTTGCTAGAAATTCCTTCAAAAATTCCTACAGTTATATATGCAGATATTTACTCCATACAGGAATATTAACAGTGATTGTACCAATAATTTTTCCAAGAATTAATCAAGAAATTTCTCCAGATATTCCACCAGTAAGCCTTTAGAGAATCCATAAAAAATATTGAAAAAGAGTTCAAAAACATCCTATACGGGATTCCACCCGAAATTTCTTTAGAGATTCCATTTGAATTTTTTTGAGAGGTTCATCAGGTTATTCTCAGGGGATTCTTCTAGGGAGTCTTCAATTAATTATTTTATAAATTCCAGTGTTTACTTCGAAGATTTTTCTCTGTATCCCTGAAAGGATCCTACCAGGCATTTCTGAAGGAATTACTTCAAGATTCCTAAAGGAATGTATTCATCATTTCCTTCCAGTATTTCTTGAAGGATTTTTTCCAAGGAATCCTTCAGAAGAAACTCCTTCAGGAATTGCTTTAAAAGTCGTTCTAGGGATATATAATCTCCAGAGAGTTCTCTGTGAATTTCTCCAGCGATATCTTTGAAGATTCCACCAAGGATTTCATAATAAATTGTTTCAATTTTTTTTCAAAAAAGATCCAAAATATCTTTCTATGGATTCAACCTGAAGATATTAAGAGAAATGCTTGGTTTAATCCTCTGACTAAGCATCAGTGGAATTCCTGGAGGAATAATCTTTCTGAATTTTGTAGATACCTTCCTGATGGAATACCTAGAGGAAAGATAGGAAGGGTTTCTACAGTAAATCTTCGAGCTGTTTAGTGAAATACCTATAAATAAATGAATCCGAATTTAGTACTTTACTATTTAATTCCACTAGAATTTGTATCCTTCAACAGATACGCGTATTTTGACCTCAACTGCAAGGCCCTCTTCTTTATCGTGTAATAATCGAGAACTTCAAGTTCAATCCTTTGCGGAATTCCTGGTCGATCATCTTTCAGAAAACAAAATCTTGTGAACTTGTGGATTTTTTCGATAAATTCCCTGGTTTCAGATAACCCTGAAATATTCCAAGATGGGAAATCCTAGTATAGCCATTGAAGTATAATCTGGTACAACCTCTGGCGAAACTCTGGAAGATTTCTCTAGTGGAAATTCTAGCAAAACTCTGGAGATATTCCCAGTGTTAACTCTGGAAGAACACCTGGTGAAATTCCTTAAAAAACTCCTCTGTCGAAAAATTACTTGTGAAACAATTAGTGAAAAACGTAGTGAAGTTTCTGAAAGAATTACTGGTGGAATCTTTATAGGAAATTGTGGTGAGATCCCATAAGAAATTCGTTATGGGATCCTTGGAGATCATCTTTGCGGAACCCTTGGAGGATTTTTCCCGGTAAAATCACCGGAAAAATATTGGTGGAGTTTCTGGAAGAATTTTGCAGTGAGAAGTTTTACTGAAATCCTTATAGATTTTCCGGATGGAAATCATGGAGAATTATTTGGGTGAATTCTAGATGCAATCCATGGAGGGACCTCTGGTGGAATCCTTAGAGGAAATCCTAGCGGATTTTTCGAAAGAATTCCTGGTGGAATTACTGAAAGAATTCTCCTAGGAATCCTTGAAGGAATTCCTTTTTTGAATCCCAGGAGGAACTCATTATAGAGTCCCAAATTACGTGTGAAATCCTTATAAGAAGTTTTCGGTAAAATTGCTGAAAACCCAAAAGAATCCCAGGAGGTGTTCCCCGTGGAATTCCTTTAGAAATTCCGAAAGGAATCTCTTGGGTAATTCTGGTGATACAATTATTATAAGAAATTTCTGGTAAAATCCCAGGTGGAATTTCTGATAACCCTTGAGGATCCTTGGAGATAATAATTCTTTGAATTTCTGGAGGCATCCTTTGATTGATTCTGGGGATTCCTCCCCAAAGGAATCCCCTGAAGAATTTCCTAGAAAAAGCCTTGGAAGAAAATGATGGTAGAATCCCTCAATAAATTCCGGGAGGGAACCGTAGTAAATAGCCAGATTGAATTAAGAATTACTGTAAAAGAATTCATGAAAGAACACTTATAACAATTTCTGATAGAATCTCGGACAGAACTTCTGATGGTGTTCATGATGGCGTGCCAGGAGGATTTTATAGTGAAATCGCAGAAGTATTTCTAAAGGATTCCATGGAAGAACTTCTAATGGAATCCCTGCAGAAACTGCTAATGAAATCTATTGAAATACTTCTGATGAAATCCTTAGAGAAACTTATCATGGAATTTTTGAAAGAACTTCTGATGTGAGCCTTGAAGGAATTTCTGATGGAATCATCAGAGAAACTCTCGATAGATTTCATGTAGGAATTCCAGGTTGAATCTCGGAAGGAATTCCTATAGAAACTTTTGATATTCTTGAAGGATTTCCCGAAGGTCTCCTAATGTAATCCCTAGAGGAACTCCTGCAGTAATCCCTTTAAGAACTTCTAATGCAATCCTCGGAGTAACACCTAATGGAATCTCTGAAAGAACTCCTGACGGTATCATTATAGGAACACCTGATGAAATCCTTGGAGGGATTATATTATGCCTGGCGGAGCTTCCATGAAATCCCAAGAAGAAACCCTAATGGAATTCCTTGAGGAATCCCTGATATAATCTCTAGAGAAATCCTTGAAAGAACTCCTGATGAAATCCCTAAAAGAACTTCTGATGTGATCCCCAGAAGAACTCCTGATCCCTCTAAGAGCTTGTGATGTAATCCCTGGAGGAGTTCCAAGTGGAATCTCTGAAGAAAAATTCTGATGTAATCTCTAGAGGACTCCTGAAGGAACATCTCTTGTTGAAATTACTGAAGAAATTACTGAGAACAGGAATTACTGATTGAATCCCTGAAGAGATTCTTTATTATTATTTTATTTATTTTGTTTAACATCAATTAGCTTGATAAAACCTCGCCAATAACATTTCACCAATTCACTCAGTTCATGGCCAATTCCCTCCATCCTCGACTGCGACCCACGCTCTCCAGGTCCTGATGCACCGGGTCAATCCACCTAGCTCGCTGCGCCCCACGCCATCTTGTTCCGACCGGATTCGTAGCGAACACCATCTTTACAGGGTTGTTGTCCGGCATTCTTGCAACATGCCCTGCCCAGCTTTAGCTACTTTCACGATACTGGGTTCGCTGTAGAGTTGAGCGAGCTCGTGGTTCATCCTTCGCCGTCACACGCCGTTCTCCTGCACGCCGCTGAAGATCGTCCTTAGCACTCGGCGTTCAAAAACCCCAAGAGCTTGTAAGTCCTTCTCTTCTCTTGGTGCGGGTGTGAATCTTTCTTGACCGCAGTTTCTTCTGGAGCCCATAGTAGGCACGACTTCTACTGATGATGCGCCTTCGTATTTCCCGACAAACATTGTTGTCAGCTGTCAGCAAGGATCCGAGGTAGACGAACTCGTCCACCACCTCAAAGGTATCCCCGTCTACCATGACACTGCTTCCTAGGTACCACGTAGGTATCGTACCACGTTACGCGGCAAACCGCTGCATTCTTCTCCTCTAAAACCTCCTGGCACTCCTCGTCGAACCTATCGTTTCTTTAACTCAGTTCCACATATCCGACGATGCTTTCGGCAGCGTAGTTAAAGGCTGCTTTGACTGTCCTCCAGCAGTCCTCAAGAGGGGCCCTATCGAGCTCGCCCTCAACCGGCAACGCTGCCTTAAGATACTGCGCGTACGCATTGGCGACATCTGGTTGTTTCAGCCGCTCGAGATTGTACCAAGGTGGGCGTTGGTACCGTACATCGTTGATGACGGATAGTTTTAGGCGCAGTTTCACCATCACCAGGTAGCGGTCGGAGTTAATGTTAGCTCCACGATAGGTTCTGACGTCGGTTATGTCGGAGAAGTGCCTTTCATCGATCAAAACGTGGTCGATTTGCGATTCTGTCTGCATAGGTGATCTCCAGGTGTACCGATACGGGAGGCTGTGCTGGAAATAGTTGCTACGAATGGCCATATTCTTGGAGGCGGCAAAATCTATCAGTCGTAGGCCGATCTCGCTCGTCTGAACTCCTCCTCCTGGCCAATCTGAGCGTTCAAAGCACCTAAGATGATCTTGACGTCGTGGCTTGGGCAACGTTTGTACTAGCGTTCGAGCTGTGCATAAAATGCGTCCTTGTCATCATCAGTGCTTCCGGAATGTGGCTATGCACGTTTATGATGCTAAAGTTGAAGAACCGGCCTTTGAGCCTCAACTTGCACATTCTTTCGTTGATCGGCCACCACCCGATCACGCGCCTCTGCACATCACCCATCACTTTAAAAACTGTTCCCAGCTCACGTGTGTTGTCGCAGCAGCAGGGCCTGACACAATCCCCCTACATTTTCGGAGGAATTCTTTATGTGATCCCTATAAGAAATCTGATGGGATGAACCAGCCTCGGGCTGAATTTCCCTATGATAAAGAGTCAATCAATTAATCAATCGAAATAAATCCTGATGCATATCCTCGAGAGACTCCTTATATAATCTCTGGAAGAATTCTAGGTTTAATCCCAGAAGGAACTCTTGATGAAATCCCTAGAGAAATTTCTGATGAAATCCCCAGAAGGACTCTAATGGAAGCTCTAAACATACTCCTTATAAAATCCTTGTAGGAATTCCTGATGAAATCCCTAGAAGAACTCCTGATGGAATCCCTAGAGGAACTACTTATGGAATCCTTGGAGGAATTCCAGATGGAATCTCTGAAGGAACTCGTGTTGCAATCCCTGGTGCCACCCATGGGCATCCGGCTGTTCATGGGACGTCGAAGTCTCAATTTGACATGCTGACGTCGATGTTCATACAATATCCCTAAAGGAGGCTGTTTGGGCACGTCAGGAGTTAATAACCAATGTTAACTTCCTTTTCCCGATCAGCCTAGATAGCCGTGTAGTGTCGGTAGCGGTTGTTTCAACTGGCTAAGAATTAACACTACGGACTGCCTGTTCCGGTGGTAAAAGTCCACCTCACAGGTGACCCCTAATTCATACGGCTTTAATCTAACTGAGGCTAAATAAGAGTGGGAATTTTAATACATTTAATGTAATTTACTTTAAATTTTCACCTCTATGGTTTCGCATTATGCGTTTTACACAGTGTATTCTGTGCTTTTCGCCTTTGGCGACTTTTAAGAGATACCAATTTGGTTTTTGTTCGCTGCTGATCTTTTTCGTTCTGAGATTGCGAAAAGCTTAATCTTGCCTAGTTTGGGTAGTGGCTACGGCTAGGATAGCTTAGTTGGATCAATCTCCAGCATAAAATGTCAGCAACGATCAATCTTTGTAGAGTCATGCAAATGGTACAGCTCAAATGGCACTAGTTCAAAAACCTTACTTTTGTAAACTTTTATCTAGGAAACCAAGTGGACCCAGTTTTTGCTACTTTCAGAAACATGAAATGGCAAATTCGCGTGCCATGCCTCGTGCATGCGTGCTCGTAAATAGTGCTGACGTTGCCATACTGATTTCTAAGTTAACAACCAGAGATGTATGTGCTGTCACAATTGATATTTCTGTATGTGACCTCAATAGGAAATACCTCTTTCGTTTTGTGGTGTATTTACCACATGATGAACCATCCCCAATGGATGATTTCAAACGAGTTGTCGTTCACTGCCTATGAAAAGGCCTTCTGCTGATTGTGGGCAATGATATCAATTTGAGAAGCTCCAGTCTGATGGAATGCTTAAGTAGTTTAAAACTTGGATTACTTATTGTAGGAAATCGTTCAACCTTCATGGTATCTGCTAGAGAAGAAGTGTTAGACATAATGCTCTGCTCGAATTGAATCAGTCACGAGTTGACGAATTGGCATGTATCAGATGATGAATCATTATCTGATCATCGCTACATCTCTATATGAATATAAGAATGTAAATTCACAGACTTTGCATATGTTATATTCCACAAACTGGGAATTGGTTGCGACCAAATTGGAATCCATTGGAAATCCTAGTGATTTGGATGTTTCCACTTCCGGTGAATTGGGACACAATTGCCCTTGCTTCGAGTGATCTCAAAATTGCTTGTCACTTTGCTTATAGGATATGTTCCTCACAACTCCCTTCGCGGGACGAGTGGACGTCTGTACATTACTAAGCCATCCAAAAGGGTGGCTAAGTATTTGACAAATCTGTCAAAGCAGAATTGCAGTCGCTTGGTTACAACCTTGACTGGCCACTGCCGACTCAACTATCACATGGCAAATATTCAGTGTGTTGATACATTTGTGTGTGGTAGTTGTGATTCCGATTATGGAACTTTTTATCACCTGATATGTAAATGTCAATTTTTCGCGTAATTGCGATTCCAATTACTTGGTAAACACTTATTAAGTGAAACTGATTTCCGAAACCTGAATCTTCAGGACCTTCTGGTATTCTTAACCCGCTGTGGTAATGAGCTATAGGCTCTCTTTACGCTCATGCATTTTGCAGTGCCCTTTTTAGGGCGCTGTTCGAACCCATTGTGGTAAGGAGCTACATGCTCTTAATTCGCTTATGCGATTTTCCCTCTTCAAGGGACCCCACTCCTATTTCCTCCCATCTTTCCCTTCCCTTTCCTCTCCCATCGGGTAGATGATGAAATAGGCTCAAATATGGCGATGGCACAAATCTCCCAAATGGCGGGGAACGTGCCTCTGGAGCCGGCCTTCTGATACCTGATACCTGATATCCTCGAGAGACTTCTGATATAATCTCTGGAAGAATTCTAGGTTTAATATCAGAAGGAACTCTTGATGAAATCCCTAGAGAAATTTCTGATGAAATCCCCAGAAGGGCTCTAATGGAAGCTCTAAACATACTCCTTATAAAATCCTTGGAGGAATTCCAGATGGAATCTCTGAAGGAACTCGTGGTGCAATCCCTGGTGCCACCCATGGGCATCCGGCTGTTCATGCCTCAATTTGACAGGCTGACGTCGATGTTCATACAATATCCCTACAGACGGTACAACCAGTTCTTAGTTCCTCACACATTTGGCTCCGCCCACCGGTGGTTTGACTAAAATCAAACTCGTTTGATTTTGGCCGACCGATTCACCAACCATCAAATCGGTTCCACAAACTGTCAAATTGGTTTGTCAAGCAGCATCAATAAATGAACTCTGATTCCCTAGATGGAGTTCTGCTTAAATCCACCCATTTCGGACATTCTGATCATGATTGGTGTGACCTTTAGTTTCCTCACTTGAATCGAAGACCTTGGGCTAGAGGTTGCATCGATTTGCTGCTTTAAAAAATTTGTCTACAGCATAGAACTGGTTGCTCATGACCATGAAATGTATCTCACTACCTTGTAGATGAATATACATTTTTATCTGCATCTCTTCCACGAATTTTGAATTTCACCGCGATTCAGGATGCCTCAAGCTCAGTTATAATTCCATTAGATTTGTTCGATTTTCCACCCTCACTTTGTTGCATTCCATTGCCAACACAGCGTGCAACACCAGCAAAATGAAAACTCGAGTCGCATTATCATTTCGATGTGGTTATTTTCGTCCAGAAATATGCCGTTGGCAGGGATAAATATATAATGACAGGTGCAGGAGCTTCAGCCACTCTTTTGTTGCGTTTTTTGTTTTCAACGAAAAACGTGCGAAAATGATCCCGAAAAATAAACGTTGAAACCTGCCAAATTGTCCGCGCAGGAGGATCGCCACATCATCGCGCCCCGATGGCTATGGTCAATTATGAGAATTATTAGCATCTTGCTCAGACAAAGGGAACTCGTCTCGGGTCCCTGTTACATTACCTCCCTTCCCGAGTCCCGATATGGAACTCACCTGGAAAGGGACCCTGCTTATCCTTCTGACTATGCTAAAAAATCGATGTATTTGCTATTCTGGAAAGAAAAGATATTTCAATTACACTAAAAACATAATAAATTCAAAAGGGGAACGGTTCAGTCTGACGTTCAGCATGGCTTCGTTTTGTAGCCGCGGATTCTAACCATTCGGCTAAGGAAGGCCCCTGAAAATTTGGGATCAATATTGCCTCAAAACACAGAAAACGTATTATTTTCAATTGAATTACTCGAGAATGTCATTTCTCAAAATATTTGTCAAAAAGCAAAAAAAAAAAAAAACTGGCGGAAAAGTATCAACATGTGAAAAAATCCACAATTCGGTCAACTAATAAAAAGTTATAGCTCTTCAAAGTGCTCTAGGGGTCATTTTGATCCCAGAACACATACGAAGGGTTAAGGTTGCCGAAGGGAAAGATCGCACCGAGCCCTGTACGCTGATAAGAGCTATAATCAGCTATTGTTTTTCAGCAGGCAGCGGACCGCCAAATGCGAGGTGGCCTGGTGGCCATTTTTATGCGAACGTTGCGTTCTCGTTGGGGTCTTTCAGTTGGTGGTTCGTGCTGGCCTGCGGGGCTTTTGGAGTTTACGAGAGTTGTACATCGGAGAAATATTGCGTCGGTTCATGGTTCAGTACAAAATTTGGGAAATGTCACGCCGGAGGCAAACGGAGTTTACGAAGAAATTCAACCGTTTGAAACGTGCAGTGTGCAGCATTGTGCTGGGGCATTAGCTCTCTCACTCCATGACAGGTCTTGTCATTCCAAATTGTGGGTGTTGTACAATATGAGCGCATTATACATCAGTGCACTGCTTGCGAATGAAAGTGTTTGAAGGTAGACTGGACAATATCTGGCCGGGCGAAAGGTTATGCCTTTTGTTAGGGCGATGCATTGCGAGACAGAACCTAATGCTTTTTAGCATTTGGTCAGCTCTATTAACACTTGCACATTCATTTCCTTAGAGCTCTCTTTGCCTATTGATTATTTTTTTGCGCATTTTTATATGTAAACTTACTTTTCAGGGTTTCATAGATGTTAAGACCCATTTAATAAACTCAATTTTCATTTCTTTCATATTTCTATTCCAACTCCTATTTCTATTTATTTTCCTATATTATACTCAATACAACTCCTGTACTGATCAAATCTGAATACTCTGCACTAATGAAGTCAAACGGATTGTAACGTGAAAAATGATGCTTCAAACTATATCACGGCGGTGCTGCAACTTTGTCCCAACCAGAATTCCTGACTGAGCCTCAAATCGATCTGACATTATCTCCTGCCACGGCATATCCTTCACTTCAATAAGTCAAAGCCTTCACACAGAAACACGACCACTACTCCAGTTGGCATTCAACGTCCATTAGGAGGGCAGTTACCGAGCCCTCCCATCTCCCGGAGCTCCGCAGAGATCCATTCCGCAAACAATCACACTCGCGCTCAGATGATCGACAGGTAGTTTAAATCAATTATTACATCAATAAGCGAACCATGGCCCCGGGGTGTATGACGATCACCCTCCCCTTCCACGAGGAGCCTTTCGAGGACCGTTTGTCGTTGAAAGGAAAATCTACCATCATCAATAATATTTCTTCGGGGCTTCTCTAGCTAGCCGAGCGAGGTACCACACGCTTTGCCGGCCGTCGTCGTCAAATTCGATCACTAGGGCAGTGAACCACACGATCGAAGGCGCTGCCTAGCTAGGACGCAGGCTCGAGTAGGGACAAGTGGTTTAAAATGAAGTCATGAGCTAAATTGGCCTATTTTTTATGTTAATGACAATAATTATAATTACATCACCGAAAACAAGGGATCAGCATTATAGAACATTGTGTTATATTACCCTCGAAATTCCACATATTTTCGAACGAATTTCCTCAGAATAAGTATTTCGCCGATGTCAGCCTTAGTAGGGTTATCATATATATTAGACAGGCTAAGAGTAAGTCTGAAAGCGGCGATCGATCTACTGTATAAGATACTAATATATCATTACATAATGTTGCTTATATGCTTAATGTCTTACAGCACTTTGAGTTTCTGGGGAGAAAAAGCTTATAAAGATTTCTTTTATCTGGGTGCCAATATCACAGATAACAAAGATTTTAGGGAAAAATCACAAATGAATTTTATTTTTGATTCATGCATGAAAAATTTTGAATTTGGAGATGGTTTAGGATTTAGGTCCGAATTTATTCGGGTCTCTAGGTTATATAAAAATTTAAATTATGCTGCAAATGCAAGGAACATTATCAAAAAACTTCAAAAATCATTGGAACATTGATCTGTTTGATAGAACATATCATTTGCTCCAGTTTGGACACTAATGCGGTCATTTAGGCAACTTTCAAAATATCAAGCACTTATACCTTTCGATGGCTTAAAATGCATGATTTTCATCCAGATGTGATTGAATGTTATGTCATGAATTAAAAAGTGGTTTTGACCATTTTCGGACACTCGGCTCCAAAAGTTTGATTTTGGAATCTTAAAATCTCATCAAAATCGATCGAACGACGGCGCCAATACAGAATTTTAAAACTTCGATATCGACACCGATTATTGTAAAGGTTAATACAGTCGGGTCTCCTATTAAACGCATTCCTATAACGTGCACTCCTATTACGCTCACTCCTATAAGACACACCAGAACGTTATAGGAGACCCAGGGCTTATGGGATTTCATCACTTTGGGGGTGTTGTTGAATATCTCGTATGCCAAAAGAGATAGCACAGTACTGTCTTCGGCGAAGTTTCAGTGCTAAGTACGATCTACCTTTAGGAGTTGAGGATCATCCTTTTAGTTGAGAACTTGGCCGGTAGGGGCGCTTTTTCTGATTTGCACTATATGAACCATGAGGGATAAGAATGCAAAATTTTGTAACATATGATATCTCTAGATCCTGATGTTTTGGAAGGTTGGTGTCTTCGGAAGAGTTGTTCAGTAGCTCAAGGGCTGACATGCGGTGGTTATTCTGATACGGAATTACGCCACCAGGCGGCGCTAGTGGACATGGAATTTTTGTTTTGCGCATTGCTCAGTAGCCTGACCACTTAGAAAGATGGCGTCTTCGGCAAAGTTGCTCAGTACCACAAGGGCTAACATTATTTGAGCCGAAAGTTTCGAAATTTTGCCACTAGTCGGCGCTAGCGAGCAAAGAATTTTTGTTTTGCACATAGCTGAGTAGCCTGACCACTTAGAAAGATGGCGTCTTCGGCAAAGTTGCTCAGTATCACAAGGAATAACATTATTTGAGCCGAGAGTTTCGAAATTTTGCCACTAGGCGGCGCTAGTGAGCAAAGAATTTTTGTTTTGCGCATAGCTCAGTAGCCTGACCACTTAGAGAGATGGCGTCTTCGGCAAAGTTGCTCAGTATCACAAGGACTAACATTATTTGAGACGAAAGTTTCGAAATTTCGCCACTAGGTGGCGCTAGTGAACAATGATTTTTTTTTGTTTTGCGCATAGCTGAGCAACCTGACCACTGAGAAAGATGACGTCTTCGGCAAAGTTGCTCTGTATCACAAGGGCTAACATTATTTGAGCCGAAAGTTTCGAAATTTTGTCACTAGGCGGCGCTAGTGAGCAAAGAATTATTGTTTTGCACATAGCTGAGTAGCCTGATCACTTAGAAAGATGGCGTCTTCGGCAAAGTTGCTCATTAACACAGGGACTAACATTATTTGATCCCAAAGTTTCGAAATTTTGCCACTAGGCGGCGCTAGTGAGCAATGATTTTTTGTTTTGCGCATAGCTGAGTAGCCTGACCACTTAGAATGATGGCGTCTTCGGCAAAGTTGCTCTGTATCACAAGGACTAACATTATTTGAGCCCAAAGTTTCGAATTTTTGCCACTAGGCGGCGCTAGTGAGCAATGATTTTTTGTTTTGCGCATAGCTGAGTAGCCTGACCACTTAGAAAGATGGCGTCTTCGGCAAAGTTGCTCAGTATCACAAGGGCTAACATTATTTGAGCCGAGAGTTTCAAAATTTTGCCACTAGGCGGCGCTAGTGAGCAAAGAATTTTTGTTTTGCGTATAGCTCAGTAGCCTGACCACTTAGAAAGATGGCGTCTTCGGCAAAGTTGCTCAGTATCACAAGGACTAACATTATTTGAGCCGAAGGTTTCGAAATTTTGCCACTAGGCGGCGCTAGTGAGCAAAGAATTTTTGTTTTGCGCATAGCTCAGTAGCCTGACCACTTAGAGAGATGGCGTCTTCGGCATAGTTGCTCAGTATCACAAGGACTAACATTATTTGAGACGAAAGTTTCGAAATTTCGCCACTAGGTGGCGCTAGTGAACAATGATTTTTTTTTGTTTTGCGCATAGCTGAGCAACCTGACCACTGAGAAAGATGACGTCTTCGGCAAAGTTGCTCTGTATCACAAGGGCTAACATTATTTGAGCCGAAAGTTTCGAAATTTTGTCACTAGGCGGCGCTAGTGAGCAAAGAATTATTGTTTTGCACATAGCTGAGTAGCCTGATCACTTAGAAAGATGGCGTCTTCGGCAAAGTTGCTCATTAACACAGGGACTAACATTATTTGAGCCCAAAGTTTCGAAATTTTGCCACTAGGCGGCGCTAGTGAGCAATGATTTTTTGTTTTGCGCATAGCTGAGTAGCCTGACCACTTAGAATGATGGCGTCTTCGGCAAAGTTGCTCTGTATCACAAGGACTAACATTATTTGAGCCCAAAGTTTCGAATTTTTGCCACTAGGCGGCGCTAGTGAGCAATGATTTTTTGTTTTGCGCATAGCTGAGTAGCCTGACCACTTAGAAAGATGGCGTCTTCGGCAAAGTTGCTCAGTATCACGAGGACTAACATTATTTGAGCCAAAAGTTTCGAAATGTTGCCACTAGGCGGCGCTAGTGAGCAAATATTTTTTGTTTTGCGGATTGCTCAGTAGCCTGACCAAAGTTGTTCAGTATGACAAGGGCTATCGATTTTTCTGGCATTGTCACGTTTAAGTAAAAGTGCCTAGAGAAAAATACATACATTATATTTAGGGACAATGGAAATTCGCGATTTCGCGGAAGCCGCGAAATTTGGCCTTCTCCGCGAAATTTAGAAAAATCCGCGAAATGCCGCGAATTAAATAAACATTGAAGAATTTATACGAAAATCACAGTAAAATCCAGATTTTTACTTAGGAAAATGGTTTATTCATCTTGAAGTCGAAGTTCCATGAAACATGTTATAACCGTTTAGTTAAGCTTGACGTCTTTCTGGCTTGCTACTTTCGTTTTAAACTTTGCATTACCACTCTAATATCAAACTTACGATCTTAGTTTGTAAAATAAAAACTGTATTTAATTAAATTCCACGAAATTTGCATAGTTTTCGAAAATTTCACTGGAAATGTGAATTTGTATGTAAAATATGGCCAAAAATATGGGACCGCGACAAAGCCGCGAAATTTTGAATTTATCGCCTTGGTTACTTGCGAAATTTCAAGAATTTTGCCGCGAATTTCCATTGTCCCTAATTATATTTTACATTTGGATAAAAGTGTGGCTAATTTCCTAGTATTTTCGACGGATTGGGAGAATTTTTGATCATTTTTTTGATGTGAGAAAGAGCGAGGATCCGTTTACTACTTAAATGTGTGATCGTTAGCTATTTATATGAACCAAAGAAAAAATATGTATTTTTATTTTTATTTCGTCATTGTATGAACTCCACATTTTCCAAGATATGGATTGGATAGAAATGAAGTTAGGTCAGAATGTCAGTCATTACTAATAAATTGGGAAATCAATTCGCTAATAATCTTAATGAGATAACTAGGACTGGCCTTATCTCTTCAGTTACACAACACTCTTGTTTGAATATTTTTATAATATAAACCTTCTTTTTCATAACGATTATTCAATTCTATAACAAAAACTTTCTCTCCCGATTTCTTCGTATATATAATACAGTAATGACCCGATTTTGTCTGCCCCCGATTTTGTCTACCCCCGATTTTATCTACCCCCGATTTTAGCACCTTTTTAGACCCGATTTTGTCTACCCCCGATTTTAACACCCTTTTGACCCGATTTTGTCAACCTTCAAAAAAAATAACATTATTTTAATGTGGAAATATTAGGTACAACCATATTGTAAAAAGTCAGGTGTGACATTGGCCACGTCTATACGATCATCCAAAGTATGAATTCACTTTGTATCACAGTTGTCACAGAGTACAGTTACGTTAGGGATCTTGTATATTATTACGGTTCATACAAAAATATAAAAACGCTGTAAACATCAACAAAAACATTAAGCGAAGTCTATAGATAAGAATAAATATAAAAAGTAGTCGAATTTTTTTCCCGATTTTAGCTTTTTCCCGTTTTAGTCAACCCTAAATGCAACATGGGGCTGACAAAATCGGGACATTACTGTATCTAGAAACTCTCGGCATAAATAATGTTAGTGCTTGTGGTACTAGACAACTTTTCTGAAAACTTTTTTTTTCTAAATGATCAGGCTACTGAGCAATCCGCAAAACAAAAATTATTTGCTCACTAGCGTCGCCTAGTGGCAAAATTCTGAAACTTTCGGCTCAAATAATGTTAGTCCTTGTGATACTGAGCAACTTTGCCGAAGACGCCATCTTTCTAAGTGGTCAGGCTACTCAGCTGTCCGCGAAACAAAAATTCTTTGCTCACTAGCGCCGCCTAGTGGCAAATTTTCGAAACTTTCGGCTCAAATAATGTTAGCCCTTGTGATACAGAGCAACTTTGCCGAAGACGCCATCTTTCTAAGTGATCAGGCAACTGAGCTATCCGCGAAACAAAAAATATTTGCTCACTAGCGCCGCCTAATGGCAAAAATTCGAAACTTTAGGATCAAATAATGTTAATATTTGTGATACTGAGCAACTTTGCCGAAGACGCCATCTTTCTAAGTGATCAGGCTACTGAGCTATGTGCAAAACAAAAATTCTTTGCTCACTAGCGCCGCCTAGTGGCAAAATTTCCAAACTTTAGGCTCAAATAATGTTAGCCCTTGTGATACTGAGCAACTTTGCCGAAGACACCATCTCTCTAAGTGATCAGGCTTCTGAGCTATCCGTGAAACAAAAATTATTTGCTCACTAGCGCTGCCTTGTGGCAAAACTTCGAAACTTTCGGCTCAAATAATGTTAGCCCTTGTGATACAGAGCAACTTTGCCGAAGACGCCATCTTTCTAAGTGGTCAGGCTACTGAGCTATCCGCGAAACAAAAATTCTTTGCTCACTAGCGCCGCCTAGTGGCAAAAATTTGAAATCCGGTGGAGAGAAGCTTCTGGTTCACTGGTGCCCTGACGACCATTTGCCGATTGTGTTTCGCGATCTTCTCAGCTATTCCCGGCATAGGATCTAGCCTACTCCGACTCGATGGTGGTCGGTATGGTGCCGAGATAAGTCCTGCGATTCCGGTACAGGAAGGCTTCCGGTTCGCATGTGCCCCGACTACCCCCTCATCGTGACGCTCGAACTACTTGACTTAGTCCTCGGCGGAGGATCTAGCCTACTCCGATCGCAACCCGACGCCCTCTGGTCTTCTCGCCATTTCTGTCGCAGCGACGACATGATTTGCGTTATCGTTCTGTTCACCACGTGCCACGTACTTACGCGTTGACAAATTTTCTGCACAATGTTGTCGGGCTTAAATCTCCGTCGCTGCTTCCGAACATTTCATTCCGCACTTCCGCGTATCTTGGGCAGTCAAAAACTACATGTTGCGGTGTCTCCTCGATATTTGGGCAGTCTGGGCAGTGTGGCGACTCTGCGTGCCCGAATCTATGGAGATGCTTTCTGAAACATCAATGACTTGATAGGAACTGTGTCAGGTAGAAGTTCACCTCTCCATGCTTCCAATTCATCCACGTCGAAAGGCTTGGGATAAGTCAATGGGTCCATCTTCCATTCTCCGCACAGTCCCACTCGTGCTGTTTCTGACGTATGTCTGATTGGATATCCTCCGCCAAAGTGATGCCAATGGGGATCATACCGGCTATAACGCATACAGCATCTGACGATGTAGTTCTATACGCACTCACGACTCGCACTGCCATCAGCCGAAACGCTGTGTTCAGAGTTTCGCGGTTCCGCTTTGTTTCTAGTGCCTTGTCCCAAGCAGGAACTCCATACATCAGTATCGATGACGAAACGTTAGCTAGCAGACGCCTCGTACTGCTGCTTTGACCTTGACCGCCTAAGTTTGGCATGATTGTGCCTATTGCGTTCATGGCTTTCTCAGACTTTTCGCATGTGTTATCAACGTGGCTGTTGAAATTCAGCCGATCCTCGATCATTTTTCCCTGGTGCTTCAAAAAATGCTTCGGTGCAATCACATACCCTCCGATGTTGACCTGCATCTGCTGAACCGCTTTGCAGTTACTGACTAGCACCTCTGTTTTGTGGTGAGCTATCTGCTATCTGTTTCCATCACTGACATCTCCACTTCTCGCCCAGCGTCTCGCCCATCACCGTAAGTGACACATCATCCGCAAAACCAACAATCTTTACCTTCCTGGGTAACCTCAGTGTCGGTACGACACCGTCGTACACCCCATTCCAAAGAGTTGGACCGAGAATGGAACCTTGGGGGACGCCCGCTGTCACTTGCATTGACTTCCGCCCTCCATTTGTTTCGTACACTAGGATTCTGCTCTAGAAGTAACTCTTTAGGATCTTGCACAGATAGTCGGGAACCTATATTATGTGCAGTGCTGCGGCGATGGCCTCCCAGCTGGCACTGTTGAATGCGTTTTTCACATCTATTGTGACCACGGCGCAGTATCGATCTCCTCTTCGTTTCTGCTTCCTCGTCTTTTTATCAAACTCGATCAAGCTCGAATCGCGTCTACCGTCGACAACCCTTTGTGAAATACAAACTGAATTTGCCACAACCCGCGCTTACTTTCCGTACACTTTGTCAACCTGTTAAAGATGATTCTTTCCAGAAGTTTTCCGAGCGTATCCGGAAGGCAAATGGGCCTAAACGAGGCTGTACCAGTTTCTGGATCTTCCATATTCCTGGAAAGTTATCTTCATCGAGGCATTGCAACACCTTCCTCAACATGTCCGGATATGCCATGATGGCAGCTTTCAGCGCTGCCCTCGATATTCCATCTGGACCAGACGTTCTTCGGTTTTAGCCGTTTTTCCGCTTCTACAAGCTCGTCAATAGACCCTTATCGTTCTTCAGCGATTGCTTCTGCGTCTCCACCGTACGGCGTTGGTGGCCAGGACGTTGGATCGTGCTTCGGGAGGAGACACTCCATGATAAACTTCAGCTTGTCTGTGCATATCAAATGGTGTCGAAGGGCCCTTGATCTGGGCCATAAGGACACGATACACATTACCCCACTGGTTTGTGTCTGCATCTCGGCACAGCTCCTTGTAGCAATTAGATTTACTAAGCTTGATCTCCCGTTTGAGTACAGTCCTAGCTTCTCCAAAAGCCGTTCTATGCTCCCTTCTCTACTATTCCGTCCCTGCTATCTGACTCCGCCTTCTGGCTCTAAGACAGTCAGCGCGAAGCTTGCTGAGCGTGTCATTCCACCAGTAGGCTGATCGCAGTTTGTTCTTCGACTCCAGTTTCCACGGCATACTTGCGTCACAAGCCGTTACCATCCTATATGTTAGCTCGGTGGCGTCGATATACTCGTTATCGCCGTCTTGACGAAGAGCATCAACGAATAGTTCCTTTTTAAAGCCTGTTGTCTTCCACTTCCACTCGCTAGTTATTCTTCCCATTGTTGGTGCAGGATTGCAAAACGAAACGTCAATGTCCCTTCCGTTCCTCCGAAATGTGCTAACGGAGCCTCCATTGCGTAATCGTACATCTAGCTTCGCTCAAGCTTCCTGCAGGATATGTCCTTTTGCGTTGATCACTCTGCTGACCCACAGCCCAGGCATTGAAGTTAATTGCAATGAGTATTGGCTTCTTTCCGATCAACTTGTCAGTTAGCTGATCCACTGGCTAGAATCTATGACATTTTGTCTTTCGACCTTTTGTCCATAAACTATCTGGCTAAACTGCTCCAATGTCCACCTCGGAGGTGCTTAACAGCTGCATACATCAACATCGTTGATTTTGGCGATAATGAAGCCTTCACCTGAATTGTCCACCACTTCCTGGATAGGGAATCTGCCCATAACATTTATCGCAGCCATTCCCGTTCTATCCGCCTCCCAGTTGCCAATATCAGGTGGAACTTGATACGGCTCTGCATTCTGCAATAATCACCACGTCACACATAGTCTCTGTCGTAAACTACCACAACAGCTGCTGTGCGGTGTCGCAGTGGTTCAGATTGGGTTATTAATACTTACTTACTTGATACTTGATGGGCTACAATCCGCTACGTTGAATCTACGCCGAATGGATAATTCTTCTCCACTGGGCTCCGTCCTGAGTCAATCGCTTCCAGTCGCCCTGAACGTTAAGTGTCCTTAATTCCTCTTCAACTGCAAAAAGCCAAAGTGTGCGTGGCCTACCACGAAGCCGACGGCCTCATCCGGGTTCTCTACTGAATATTATTTTTGCTTGTCGTTCTTCCGGCATTCGTACCACGTGACCAGCCCAACGCAGCCTGCCGTGTTTTATGAGCTTGATAATATCCACTTCTTTATATACTTGGTACAACTCATGATTCATGCGACGCCGCCAGATGCCATTTTCCTGTTTACCGCCGAGTATTTGCGCAGCACTTTAGACTCAAAAACTCCAAACGCTTTCCGGTCGACCTCTTTTAACGTCCAGGTTTCATGGCCGTATAGAGCAACCGGAAGGATAAGAGTCTTATATAGCGCGATCTCCATTAATATTGGCCTTTTATCGCCCTCTTGTAGGCAGGGCATTTGAAGCCACCTGTTTGATGCTCGTTTCAGTGCAGTCTTTCACAAGATGACCCGTTCCCCCATTACTCCAGCACATTTTTTAGCTGTCCGGCCCGTTGCTAGCGGCTGCCCGGTGTCCAAAGTTTAAGCACTTGAAACATGTTTCTGCTTGCTTGTTCAATTGCGGAGCGACTCTCATAGGCATTTCGACCTATGTGTTTCGTTCCCTATGTTGCACTTTTACTTAAGTGAACCACTCAGCTCTTCTTCTGACGTAATTTCGTCCAGATCCTACAACAGACAAGTACAATCTTCGGGCAAGCCTTATTTTCTGCCTTTGTTGCCTCGATATTTGTGTGATCGAATTGAAAGAGGAAGTGACATTCATAGATATAATACTAGAAACGCGACTGAATTAAGAACACCACAGTTTTTGTACGGTGCTTCACAAAACTCTTTGTTTTTTAAAGGAATAAATGTTTTCAATTCGATGCCTATACACATCAAACGTGCTGCAACTCTATCACAGTTTAAGAGACTATGTATTTCACACGTCAAAGCTGCCTTGTGAACAGCTACATGTTAACTTTTTTGTACTTGACTAATATTGTATCTTGACGAAGTTTTGACTAACGGATATTTTGTATTGACTATATTGTAAAATATGTTTAATAATTATTGGGGCACTAACAAACTACGATGTTCGCCTCGATGATGATGATGGATTTTTTATATATTGACGTAGTTATAGTTTATTCCTTTTTATGTGTAGTCTACGGAGGTTTGAGTCCCGCGCGCGGTACACAGGTATAAACGACTGTTTGATTACTTATCATTTGAATTGAGAATTTATGCTGTTGGTGGATGCCATGCATTAGTAGTAAGTTTTCTGCTTGAATGTCGGAAATTTCTTGAAAATGCAAATGTTTCCGATAGTTTTGGCATCATCGGCGGGGTTATCAATTCTGGCAATGTTTTGGATTTTGTTGAACTTTCTTAATCACTATTAAAACTTATGAAAAGTGTGGTTGAGACCAACAGATTTTTACCATTTTTTTTTTTTTGCTGTATAGTATGGGAACTTGTAATGTTGTTTATATCTGTTGAAATAATCAGACCGTTTATTGTTTGCAAATCTGGTTAACATTGATCATAATTAATTATCTTAAAGATATATCGTCTCACTCAAACCTTTGTAGGGGTATGTGGTGGGACCATCATCATCATCATCATCATTATCACCTAGCGAATGAGCCAAGCGCTCCTGAATAGCCAAACTGCCTATTGTAGGATTCTCCGTCAACTCAAAGAGCATCTCATGGAGCATCTCACCTTTCTCGGTACGTCTTGCTTTGACCACGTTTTTGCCCAGATCCCTTAACATCGGGTCTTTTCTGACGCTTTTGAGAAGCGCTGCGTACGTCGTAGCATCGTTAGCCTTAACGAGTATGCCGCGGCGTCTCTCTTCGGCGCCATTTGCCGAGGTGGAGGCTTTTCTTTCTTCTTCTGCTCCATTTTCTGTACCTCCGTCCGCATTTGCTGGTTTTTCTCCCTGCTCGCAACGACTTTTATCCACTCATACTCCCGTGGAGTGGCGTTCGTACTGCGCATCTCTCACTTGCGCATCTCCCTAGTATCCTGTCGCGTCTGCCTCTTCCACCTGGTCTCCCATCTCCCGGCGAGATTCTACTTCTCTTTGGAGCAATGGAAACTGGTGTTTTTTCCACCCCTACTGACCACTATTTCGTCCGCTTATCCTATGTAACAGCGAAAGCAGCTTTAGCCGTCCTCATTAAGTACTCCGCTGTTTCGGCTCTCACCACATCCGTATCTTACTCTTTCACCACCGTTGAGAGGGCCTTTCGGGGCCGTACGATCATGAGCTGGAATCGTGGGGCCTTGTGGACGTTGTTCTTATTGTCGATGTAATTGTGGAACACTCGCATTGTATAGCGGATCATGATTGTTACAGAGAGAGATAAGTGAGAGATACTCTCAATTTTCTCAGAATCTGACTCCTGCTTGCAAGTAACCGAACAAGGTGTGATATATTATGGTTTTGACAGATAAATCAATTGTATATCCATCGAATCGACAGTAAACTATCGGTTTATAGTCAGAAACTCTTTGAAACCAGAAATCTTGGAGGGGAAATAGCTTTTTTTTTCCAAAAGCGCAATTGACTCTGCACAGCTCCGATCACGTTCACGAATCACTATACCATACACGTTTACTCTCGAGCACGACAGATGCGAGTAAATCAGCACTCTGATGCTCGCGAGACATGCTCGCCACTTTCCATCACTGGCTTTCGCTGTATATTTTAGGCCCATGGCAAGGGACGACTTCTAGCGTAGTCAACACCTTGATGTGTTTACCCTTTTCGGTTAAATTGAATCTAGAGTGTAATCATTAGGCGAAGTTTTATTTAATGTTTATGATCCGTAATCGAACAATCGCTGCAATAAATTAACTTTTTGCACGCTTAGAGGCTTTCAGGAGGTCTTTCATTGTTTGTTCTTCTTCCAAAACCATCGTAATATTGAAAATGTTTCAACTTTTAGGCACATTATTGACTGCTTTAACGATATCCAAAGTTGATAACCAAACCATAAAAAACATTAAACAAAGCAATGGTCTATATTTTCACAGTTGTCACAACTGACAAAGGACGATATTCATTTATCACCCGGATCACCGAATTGAGTTTTTCAAGGATTTTGGATCATTTCATCATTTTAAAGCATTAAATTAAATATCGAAAAATTTGAAACAACACGTTGACAGTTCAACCACAGACAAACAGACGTAACAGTTTGAAGAAATTTCTTCAAAATCCATCGCCCCGTTTACACTATCATCATCTGGTGAGGGGTCATGCACAAATTACGTCACGCTCCAAAGGGGGGGAGGGGGTCAAGCCAAGCGTGACAAGCCTTACAAAATTTTCGGAGGACTCATACAAAAAATGTGACAAAGGGGGGAGGGGTCAAAAAAATTGAAATTTATCGTGACAAAATTTGTGTACCATCCCTGAGCATGTTGCACGAAATACTGTATCGTGCAACATGACCTGCAGATGGCGGTTGTGAGATTTGTAACAAAGCGAATTTGAAATGATCGTTAAATTTAAAATTGGCGATGGAAAGTTCTACAGTTTACATCTGTTTGTCTGTGGTTCAACAGTGCATGGTACCCCAATTTTTTGATGCGTTCTGCACCGTGAGCTTGGAATTATGAAATAGTGCTAAAGAAAAAAACAATATTTACAATCAATATCAATATTATTATATTTGTAATAAAATAAATAAACTGTTTTTTCTTTCGACAAATATTCGATTAAACAATAGTAAATATTGTAATATACTGATATATGTAGCGATTCTCTCGTTTTTTTTTCTGTAAAATGCGATTGAGTTTAAGGGTTGGTATTTTGTACCATCTTCCTCTAAGTAAGCCGTGATGCCGATCATCATGATGGCAAAGCCTGGCGAAGGTGATAGCAGCAAACAGCGTTCCGCACCACAATCAATCGAACGGCCAGGCCCAGAGGTAGGACGACGACGACGGGTCAACGTTTTAAGATGATTGATTTAAATTGCAAAATCAACACAGCGCGACTGACAGAGAGTGCAGAGTGTGTTTCAAAACGGTTTGCAGATGCCATTTGAAATGTTTTCGCTTCAAAAGACTTCAATTACTGCCGAGAGCTGCATCGGGCAGCTGCTGGGCTGCGGCTATAGATTATGGTAATTGCACAATTGTTGCTGAAATCTTTAGCCCACGAATTTGGAATTGGATTTTCGCACGCTTCTTCGGGGACTTGCGCTGGTGTGCAATGAGCTCGCTTCTTGAAGCCGTTAGCCCATGGTTTCCCAACCGGTGGTCCGTGGTTCCTGGCAAGATCCTCAAAAAAATCTTTAAAGTTCCTTGGCAAACTATTGTTTTTATAATTTCTGTATAAGTGATCCTAAAATGATTGTTGACGAATATCCGACAAGATTTTTGAATAATTTCTGAAGAAATTATGAAGGAATTCTTTCCGTTGACTGTAAAAAAGTTCATTGAAAGGTTTCTAAACATATTCAAAATAGCTTGGAAAGGCGATGGTGGATCACAGACCACACAGACAGACAAGAGGTCATTGGGGGGGTTTCCATAAATTTTTATTTCGAGTGGGGGGGGATGTTTGTTATACCTAAAAGGAAGTCGCACCTTCAAAACGGTTGGGAACCACTGTGTTAGCCTCTGTTGACCAGGGATGGATTTATCAATTTGTGCGTGTTAGATTGCTTATCAGTTTGTTGGTTTGCCTAAATCAGAGAGTTATGTTTTATGCAACCCCATTCAAAAATTCTCTGCATATCCGATTGAGCAAAAGATATAAGATATTAATTTGTCAATGAATAAACTCGTTCGATTATTTATTGCGTCCGCTACCAATGAAGTCTTGGGGTATACTCCGGGCCTGTCCTATGCGAACGGTGATTGGTTTGGTCCTACAGACCTAGATTGGATTGCTCAACCGCTAACTGGTGAGGTGCGATCGAGACCATCTATTTTAATTAGCAAATCCTGCCGATTGCTACCGGCTGCTGTGGCTACTTCTGCGCGGATGACGACGGCTTAGTCTCTTGCTGGGACTGTGACGGCGGCAGTGACCGGTAATATTTAATTGGAAATACGGGCCAGTGGGATTTGTCACATCATGGTTGCGTTTTGCTTTCCGCAGACGGAAAAAATTAGATGAAGGGAATTAGAAGTTGAATAAGAGCAAAGATAGATTCCGGACTTGAGCGTTTTTTTTTTCATTTTTTTCATTACGTATAACTTTCTGTGAGATATTGAAAACAATTTGAGGTTTTTTCATCCACGGCTATGAAATTGAAAGAGCAGAATGATGACCTTGCCGTTGACCTGGGATTGAATCCGATCCCCGAAATAGTCACTTATGACGTAAAACTTATAGTGACGACTTCCTTTGAAAGGGACGTAAATCCGTTGGTTCCGAGATGAACTCGCCCAGGGCTAAAAATCTCGTTAATTAAAAAAAACTACCTTCAGTCATGAAAAATGGCGTATTTAAAATATACGCGGTATTAAAAGCAGCAAAATTTTAATTTTTAAACATTTTACATAACATATTTTGTAGTCAAGTGGAAAGGGTTAGCTACCACGGATTCGATAGCTGTTGAGTTGCTCTTTTACAGTATGGCCCATAAAAAAAATGCGAAAATTGTTTGAACGTGAATATAGCATCCACAAGCGTTATTTTTATTGTTTTTGATAGTGAATGTAATTTCTGAATAATTTAGTATATTCTGACACAAATTCGCTAATCAGGACAATTTTTGTCATATTTTTCTTACTGTCCTAAATTATGTTATGAAGCAAAGAAGTTAAAAGGTTTTGTCCGCCCAAAGCTAGAAACAGCGTCTGATTGTCGTATACTCTGGTGATAAACTTTCTACCATCAAAAATCACACTTAATTGTTGAAAATTTAAGTTTGTTTGGTATCAGAGGATGGAGGAGTTCTTAGAGAACGTGTTTTTCATGATCACAATAAAATATTTTACCAGGGTCATAGTTTTGAGGGCATTGGCATCTTGTTCGTTTGATATGCCTTTATTTTTTGTTAAGGTTGAATAAAAAATAAATACAGAGGCCTATAACAGATTTTTAAGGATGAAATTTGCTCCATCGGTTAGAGACAACTTATATCAATACTAGCTCATAGGTTTTGAGCAAAACGGATCCGCTTATCACACTTATATGAAGGTTCAATCAAAGCTCTGCAAAATGAGCCGTGTTTTCGAAAATATGTTTAAGTCTCCAATTACCCAGGTATGAACCAATTCTGTCATTTGATATGGGCGTATGCTGGAGACAAGGCCTGTGAAGAATCCCACGCCATCGTTGATGTTTTAGAAGCTTTCATCACACAGATATTGAACTCGACGTCCACATGATAAAATTTGAATGTATGCTTCCAATTCCTCTCTGGTAAGGTGAAAGTAACACATAAAAATCATATCCAAAGCGAAAAACTGAGTTTAAATAGATTAAACAATACAAGTATTGAAAAATATTTTTGTTTCATTCACATTTTCTATGTAAAAACTACCAGAAAACATGATATGACCACTTTCGCATTTTTTTATGGGCCATACTGTATATGCAAAAAAAATGTTGCTTACTGTAAATATTTGTGGAATGTGAAATAGTCGATTTTTCAACATAAAATATCAAATATTGCTATGTGCGTTTGAAATTCAAATATCAAATGCGGGAACACTAAACGCGGTAAGATTTTTCACAAGCAATGCGATGTCAAAGATAGATTTTTCTTGCTAGGGCGGCGGTTGCTAGTTGTCCTTTGATTGTTTTGTGTTACCGCATTCGAAGGACGTTTAGTCGAGATTTACATCTCAAATGCACAGTTTTGACGTGTTCTAGAAATGAAATTTGAAATGCGTATTTTATCGATTCAAACAACTTTATTCATCACAAAAGTAATACTTTCTTAAGGACATTTTCCCTGGCGTACAAAGATGGCAGCCAATATGGTCCCAGGCAACTCCCTCTTCTTCCTTCCCCCTCAACGATTCCCCTCATCCATACTCTCCCACAGCCACAGAGAGCGTCCTGGAAAAATGAAAAATGCATCAACTAACCTGCTCAGATTAATAATTCCATAGTTTTGTACAAAGGTTGGTAAATGGCTGGGCATGGCGTACCATTAGTACCTCGCGTACTTGAAGGAACAAAATAGACCCTTCTGTGCGGTCCTTAGCCTCTTGCCCAGCAACTCCTATCCCTACCTCCTCGCGGCACTGGCCGGGGTATGAGTAACCTTAGGGAAGATCGGGTAACCAACCCCCGGTGGGAGCTCTGGTCGTTTGCTGACAGGGAAGGGGGGGTTTGCTTTTGCTTTTGCCTCTGCAAACCTTGAGCGTCTGTAATCCATGTTAGGAGCGGCTCACAACAGCGTCTGTTCCCCATGTCAGGGACGGCTGATCATCGTCCGAGTACCAGAGAAGGACTCTAAGCTTAACTGTGCACTATGGTCTTCCGAACATTTAGGGGGAATGGTCCTCCGGAAATCTAGGGGTTTGGTGTCAGGCCCTGCAAGCCACCCGTAAAAAAATCAAGCAACGAATAATCAACGAGAGAATACGAACCGGGACAATCGGCGAAGACCACAGCGACGTCAAGGGACTAGCGATTGGAAGCTCGGTACGTGGAACTGAAAATCTCTCAACTTCATCGGGAGCACACGCATCCTCGCCGACGTGCTGAAGGACCGTGAATTCGGCATCGTAGGGTTGCAGGAAGTGTGTTGGAAGGGATCAATGGTGCGAACGTTTAGAGGTAACCATACCATCTACCAGAGCTGCGGCAATACACGCGAGCTGGGAACAGCTTTTATAGTGATTGATATGCAGAGGCGCGTGATCGGGTGGTGGCCGATCAATAAGAGAATGTACAAGTTGAGGATCGAAGGCCGGTTCTTCAACTTCAGCATAATAAAAGTGCACATCCCTCACTCCAGAAGCACTGATGATGATAAAGACGCTTTTTACGCGCAGCTCGAACGCGAGTACGACAGCTGCCCAAGCCACGACGTCAAAATCATCATAGGAGATCTAAACGCTCAGGTTGGCCAGGAGGAGAAATTCAGACCGACGATTGGAAAGTTCAGCGCTCACCGGTTCACGAACGAAAACGGCTTACAACTAATTGATTTTGCCGCCTCCAAGAATATGGCCATTTGTAGCACCTACTTCCAGCACAGCCTTTCATACCGATACAGCTGGAGATCACCACAGCAGACAGAATCGCAAATCGACCGCGTTCTGATTGATGGTCGACACTTCTCCGACATTATCGACGTCAGGACCTATCGTGGCGCTAACATCGACTCTGACCACTATCTGGTGATGGTCAAACTGCGCCCAAAACTATCCGTCGTTAACAACGTACGGTACCGACGGCCGCCCCGGTATGACCTAGAGCGGCTTAAGCAACCGGATGTCGCAGTGGCATACGCGCAGCACCTCGAAGCTGCATTACCGGAAGAGGGTGAGCTGGACGAAGCCCCTCTTGAGGACTGCTTGGGAACAGTAAAAGCAGCCATCAACTATGCAGCTGAGAGCAACGTCGGGTACGTGGGACGGAGTCGACGGAACGCTTGGTTCGACGAGGAGTGCCAGGAGGTTTTAGAGGAGAAGAATGCAGCGCGGGCGGTCATGCTGCAGCAAGGGACCTGGCAGAACGTGGAACGCTCCAGCTGGTAGGCACAATCTGGAAAACAGAACAGCTACCGGAGGAGTGGAAGGAAGGGGTAATATGCCCCATCTACAAGAAAGGCGACAAGTTAGATTGTGAAAACTTTCGAGCGATCACCAATCTAAATGCGGCCTACAAAGTATTATCCCAGATCGTCTTCCGTCGTCTGTCACCTGTAGTAAACGAGTTCGAGGGCAGTTATCAAGCCGGCTTCGTTGAAGACGGACCAGATCTTTACTGTACGGCAAATCCTCCAAAAATGTCGTGAATACGGAGGCGCATCATCAGTGGAAGTCGGTCCTACTATGGCCTCCAGAAGAAGCTGCGGTCAAAAAAGATTCACGCCCGCACCAAATGTATCATGTACAAAACGCTCATAAGGCCGGTAGTCCTCTACGGGCATGAAACGTGGACGATGCTCGAGGAGGACCTGCAAGCACTTGGAGTCTTCGAACGTCGGGTATTTAGGCCGATCTTCGGCGGTGTGCAGGAGAACGGTGTGTGGCGGTAAATGATAAACCACGAGCTCGCCCAACTCTACGGCGAACCCAGTATCCAGAAGGTGGCCAAAGCTGGAAGGATACGATGGGCAGGGCATGTTGCAAGCGTGGGGCAGAACCGAGCAAGGTATTTATAGAAAGGTACATTGATCTAAGCAGTCAGTGGATGCGGGGAACGATAAGCAGCAAGGGGGTAGAAAATGACAACTGGCGAGTTGGCTGGCTGGCTACTTCCTTTCCCCTCCGCTGATTGATCTCGTTTCCATGACACAATGATTATTTTATTATGTTTCAAAAACAAATTGAAAATGTGTGCTCTAGCATAGACAGATTCCGAGTAGAAAGGTTGGTTAGCGTATTTTCTGGTTTGAATCTATGTCTTATTACAATTATCTATTTCTAGAATGTCGTGATTGTGCATTGAAACGAGATTCATATTCAAAAAAGGTCCTATATGGACTAATTCTGTAATTGGTAATCTGATGTGATATGGAAAATGTCAGCTTGTTTGAGACATCAATTGGCCACTGTACTTTACTCGGTTTTATTACGAATTGAGAACGAAGTTTTGATCAGTGGAGGTGGTTATGATTGGTACCTAAATTATATTCTTCTTTTCAGACTGTTTCTTGCAACGGTGACAGACAAAATAGAGCATAAAAGTCATTTTCATCGTTTCCATTGATAAAGGAAATCTCATAGATTTTTTTTCGAGTATAGGCAGTACAACCAGCGATTACAGTTACTGCAATGGACATAGGTGTACTATTGTGCTACAACTGTTTTCACATCATGTTACTGAGGGAAATAATTACATTGCATATTAAGGTCTTTAATTGCATCACCATCGAGTCAGCTTCTTGTAATGAAAATGTATGATCAGCACTGAATAATTCAAAAAAGTAATTCGAAAACAGAATTCTCAAACTGCGGTTGATTGACAGTAAACAAAGCGATGTGGTTTAAGGGGAAACATGTTGCTAGGATCTTAAGGTTTGCTGACTTGATGAAGCATAACAAACCAGCAAGCTGTCTGATTGTTTTCCAATATGGCGGAATGCCCTATTTGACACATTGATCTACCTCCCTTTTAAATACCTTGGAACCGAGGATGGAGAGATGCGGCCACGAACGAGTATTGTGGCGTGAAATTGTTGATTCAGTGTTATCTGTGTAGATGCTAACTAAATAAATGAAATGAAATTGAGTTTTGTACAAAAATATAATCACTTCATCGATCCTACTGAATTTGCATTTTCTGACATCACAAACTATTTCCGCTCATAACTGCCCAGTGAACACACCATCGTATATAATTGGATATAAGAGTACAAATTTGGAGGCGATATACGTACGTATTACATGCAGCCTTATGGCGCATGTACGTATATCGCCTCCACATTTGTACTCTTATGCACTATCGTATACGAGTTTGTGTTTACTGGGTGCCCTTCCATACAACGCAGCACTATGGAATTTCACATTTTTGACTAGAGTACTTTTCCAACACAGAAAATTAACACTTTTGTGTCCGAACAAACTAGGGTAAATGTTTCAATAGTGGAGGTACTAAGCATAATTCAACTTTATTTAACCGCTGAAAATTCAAAACGTGCCGTTAATGCACATATTATTGTTGTAACGGGAAGTAACGCCCATTTGCTTAGTTAGAAAACTAATTTCATCGCAGTAACCAACGGCACGTCAGTGAAAAATAATACCTCCACTATGGGTACACTGTTCCTTTAGTTGCGGTATATTTTTAATTTTTGTTCCTATGGACCAGTGCACGAGTTCACGAATTTGACGTTTGAGCGGTGCCGTGTTATTTATGTGACCATGGCAACAAGTGAATTCGGCACCGCTCAAACGTCAAATTCGTGAACTCGTGCACTGGTCCATGGACCAATGCACGAGTTCACTAATTTGACGTTTGAGCGGTGCCGAATTCACTCGTTGCCATGGTCACGTAAATAACACGGCACCGCTAAAACGTCAGATAGTGAACCCGTGCATAGGTCCATAGTTGCGGGGCCTTCTTTAGCCGAGTGGTTAGAGTCCGCGGCTACAAAGCACAGCCATGCTGAAGGAGTCTGGGTTCAATTCCCGGTCGGTCCCGGAAAATGGCAACTTGGACAAAAAAAGCGCTCAGTTAATAATTGTGGAATTGCTCATAAGAACACTAAGCTGAGAAACAGGCTCTGTCCGAGTGAGAACGTAATGCCAAGAAGAAGTTGCGGTATCCATTGTTTTCTTATGGGATCCTCCATTTTAGGAACACTTTACCGAAACTATTGGTACAAGTGAGAAAAGTTTTAGCAGTTTTGGTGATATTGCATCAATTTTGAAGCAATTCGAACAATGTTTGATTCCTGATTAAGGGGCGATGTGCTTAGCCAATCTCATTCAAAGAAAAATAAACCACGTTTGGCATTTTATATTTTTCGAATGCAATGCTGTCATCTCCGCTAGATACTTACTACGGAAACAATCAGCACCCGTAAAGAATCGAAGCGCTTTTCCTGCTCTCCACAGGTTTAACCCAGTGCTTTATAAAACTCGGTGAAAATCAATCAAATTGCGCTCACGAATGACCGGTGCGGCGCTACGCTACAACTACCTACTCTATCAACCACTGATGGTCTGCGCACGGGACGCGAATGCGTCCATTTCCCATTGAATGATTGTGATGCAAATTTACCGTGGAAAACGGATCAAATCGAATGACGGACGCGGAAGGAGATGCCCGCGGCTAGGCAGCAGCAACAGATAGAGTAATGTGGGGCAAAAGTTTGATCTTATTGGAATAATCTACGCTTTCAGACAAACTATAACAGTTGCAAAGAAATACAATTTTGCAAACTTGTGTCGAAATATTTAACCATTTTCAGTTAAAACAGTTTGCCTTGAACGAACTTTTGTTTGCCGGAGAGACTTTTGTAACAGAACATTTAACTACTAATAAAATGATGTTGCATAAAAACAAAATATGAAATACTATGTGGCTCTAACTTTTGTCTCACTTTCAACCAATAACGGTTTCCAAACATTTATGCAAAAACTAATACTAATACAGGATACTTTTACGATAGGAGCTGTATGCCTTTACAAAAAAAATATAACCAAAATTTTATTTATTATTTTTTTCTTCTTTTTCTGCTTGGTATTACGTCCTCACTGGGACAGAGCCTGCTTCTCAGCTCAGTGTTCTCATGAGCTAACAGTTCAACAGTTAATAACTGAGAGCTTTTTTGCCAAAGTTACCATTTTCAAATTCGTATATCGTGTTGCAGGTACGATGATAGTCTATGCCCAGGGAAGTCTAGGAAATTTAATTTACGAAAAGATCTTGGACCGACTGGGAACACCTTTTGCATAGCTTTGCTTTGTAAGCGAACGCGCTGGAAATAGTACCACTCGACGAAGGAAGGCTCCATGACCCATTGAAGGAAGTTTTTGAATTGAGTCAGAAACCTTAAAAATAAACTTTTGCCCCACCTTACCCTACAAATGCCCCTAGGAGAGCAAGCTCAGCTTACTCGCCTCAGATGTCCGCGACAAGTTGCGAACAGAGATTAGGCTTGTCGCACTGTTCATAATGGATGTCAGTTGGATTTATTGGTCTGTTGGGCAGGGCTGTATGTAAGTGCTGGACGGCATTCGCTAGGACTCAACTGATGCAATGGAACAGGATACAACCATGTCCGAGGATCCGAGGCAAAGACGATGGATGGATGCTGATGCGGAGTTACGCATGGCAGGCAACGGCTGAAGCTGTAGAGCAAGATCGCACAAACTATGCGGAATTAGTCGATATGACGGTTGTAAACGCGCTAATAAAAATCGTAATCATATCAGCGATTAATCTTTACTGGCCGGCAGTCGGTCGGCGGAGATGGCTGCCTCTGCCAGTGCACAGTGTTTTAATTTTTTTTTCGATCAAGATAGAATAACTTAAAAACCATTGCTTTTAGACATTCGGTGTCTGCGAAGTAGTTTCTTGATAAAAAGGCGCATCATTTGAAATTATGAGTTTGATTATCATTTTACCTAGTAGTGAGACAAAATTATATTTTTAAGAAAAATTGGGTTAGCCTTACGATAGGTCACACCCTTACATAAAAAATCTAATGAAATTCCATTTTCTAATAAAATTCCATGCGTTGAAAGCTCGACCGAAAATTAAATTATCACGTTTAAAACAACAAATTGCAATAACTTTTTTTCAAATTTCAATCGATATCTTTAATAATGATTAATAATACATCACTTGAAAATCTTTTAGCGTTCAACCCAATATGACATTTAATTAAGCTATAAATCTTGATAAGAAACTATTGCAAAAATAACTTTTTTTACAAACATATTTTAACATCTCTCTTTTAGGTGGATTGGTCATCGATCGCATCTCTATCAAGAAACTTCTTGGCAGACTCCATTTATCCAAAAGCAATCGTTTTCTAGTATTCTTTGTTGTTCGCTAAATCAATGAATTGAAACACTGTGCAGTGGTAGCGAAAACGTTTTTTCTTCGATTGACCAGTGGTATGTGGAGGAGGCAATTATTCCGTGCGTTGCTGGCAAGTTGGATGGGGCATGGATGCAATTTATGCACTGCTGTTTGAGCATTAGCTTTCCCGCGGCTTTTGGCACGCATCGATCACGAACGCGCGCTGCGGGATATGCAGCGGAGGAAGCGATCATACGGGAATTATACATGATGGGTATGCAGTTCGAGTCGTGACACACTGCTGGTTGGATGTTCGGAACTTGTTCCCATTCAGTATGGTGATAGATGAGCTCATCAGAAGGTATGTGTCGGTGTATACATGATTGGACATCTTTATGAATACAATTTCAGGATGCAGCTTCAAATTTTCATACAAAATTTTGGGTCTTCTTAAGAGCCTTGTCCATGGTAGTGCAACAGCTATTTGGTTGCTATCGTCCAACATCCTGGCGTAGCCATTTCTCCTGCTGCCTTGAGCTTCCATGCTTTCAATTATTTCATATCGTGTATTGTGGGATGATATACTCGAATAAATATAAACCGTATCAGTACCCATAGCTTGCTAAACCATTTCCAGCAGTATCTGAACCGTTTTGTATAATATGGGGATTTTTTTTATTATCGTACAAATTGGGCCGAAGGGTCTCAGATTTTCATGAAACTTTTTCCACAGGCAGGGCTCATGGATATATGAATAAAAAAAAATTGAGAAACATTCAGGGTCGCCTATTTTTCCGGAAAACTCAGGTGGAATTTTTTTGTTATCCCTTGACACTACTTACTTTGAAAAATCATGACTCAAGAACGAAGCATCGTAGAAACAAAGTTTTTAAATGAAAATTTAAGCAAATTTTCTCAAAAATCCAAAAAAAAATGAACTGGAAAAAGTTTTCCACAAAATTTTCCACCGTTGGGAAAATTCGTAAAGAAAAGCCGGAAAAACTATGCCCGAACTCGTGGAAAATTTTCAAAAAAATATTTTCGAGATGGTAATTTTATAAGCTTTAATCACTGAAATTTTTGGAATGCACTTTTTTTTTTCGTTTTTGAGTTATGGCCAATTTTGTGAAAAATGTCCAGATGTGCCATATAAGACTTTTCTTTGAAAAATCATAACTCAAGAACGAATCATTGTAGAAACAATGTTTTTATATGAAAATTTAAGCAAATTTTCTCAGAAATCCAAAAAAAAAATATGAACTGGAAAAAAATTTCCAAAATTTTCCACCGTTAGGGAAATTCATAAAGAAAAGCTGGAAAATCTATGCCCGAACTCGCGGAAAATTTTTATTAAAATATTTTTGAGAAGGAAACTTTATAAACTTCAATTCTAGTAACTTTTAGGATGTACTCTTTTTTGTTTCTGAGTTATGGTCAATTTTGTGAAAAATGACCATATTAGCCTTTTCTTTGAAAACCCATATTTCAATCGAAGCATCAGAAAAACAAGGTTTTTTTATCAAAGCAATTGCAAATTTTCTAAAAGATCTGAAAGAAACGATATGGGATTGGTTTTAATGAAGTATAAGTCGAATTGGATTATATTTTTCATGAAACATTACACCGTTAAGCAAAGCTGAAAAAACTGTTTCTTTTCCATTCCGAGGGATTCTTTCTTTTCTATGGAACAAATAAGATTCTTTTTATATTTTTCTTTAATTTTATGTATTCAATTATTCAGTACATAACTTACATTTTATCTTAAAACTGTCTATTTTTTCAACCGGGAAGATTGCCTTTGGTTGCTACCACCAGAAGATTTTCGTTTCTTTGTTTCTTCTTCTTCTTCTTCTTCTTCTTCTTTCTGGCTTTACGTCCCCACTGGGACAGAGTCTGCTTCTCAGCTTAGTGTTCTTATGAGCACTTCCACAGTTATTAACTGAGAGCTTTCTTTGCCAATGACCATTTTTGCATGCGTATATCGTGTGGCAGGTACGAAAATACTCAATGCCCTGGAAAGTCGAGAAAATTTCCAACCCGAAAAGATCCCCGACCGGTGGGATTCGAACCCACGACCCTCAGCTTGGTCTTGCTGAATAGCTGCGTGATTACCACTACGGCTATCTGGGCCCCATTGGTTTTCATGTGTATCTGGTTTTCATGTGTATCTGAGAATTCACTAGCAAAAATGCTTCGTTCGTTTTTTGGAATAAATGAATGATATTTTTTTGTTCCATGAATTGGAACAAGGTTAGAAAATCTCTCCTGAAGTAATTTTTCAGCCTCTGAATAGTCATTTTCAGTTGCATAGATGAATTCCCAATCTTTTTTAAATTGGTCTTTCACCTTTTGCGACACAGCCCAGTCAAAAAATTGTTTGGCGTTATTAATTTCCGCTGACTTTCTAATACTAGCATCTCTAGCCATTCGCTTAATATTGCCACCGATACCATCACATGGACCTTTTCCATGTGAGGTTGGGAAAAAGTGCCATTCTGCTCTAATTTTAAAATCATTTTCATGGTTGCATACACTTTTGAAATTTGATTTATTTTTGTACTGCTCTCCGCAACCATCAGAAAGATAAATGATTTTTTCAAGCTCAGGAAATTTATTTTTCAAACTTGAAATTAGTTTTGTTTGAAAAGCATAAACTGATGTCGTGTTATGCATTTTTATGTCAGCAATTACAACAAAATTTAAGACTTTGATCGAAGATTTGTCTTTGTAATAAATTACAAATGGATGTATTGTTACTTGAGGTCGTACAAAGTAATGGCTTTGAATGGAATCTTGTATCACGCACGAATAATTTTCCGCGAAATCCATCTGGCACATTATTTCATTGTTTTCAACTAGTGATTCCTTTTTAGCTCTTATAAATTTATTTTGTTTATCTACTTTGAATTGATGCACAAGAAACTTCTCTTTGAGATTTTTCAAGTTTTCTATAAAATCATTTACATTTTCCTCTTTGTTGATAATTTCACAACGAGGAGAAATAATCCAAAAACAATACTTAACTTCTTCAACGTTGTTTTCATCTAAGCGATTGGCAACAAAATCTAATTTCGTTAATTTACAATCCTCACAGGACCTCAAGTAACAATCATCTGTACTATCTGGACATATCATTTGTCTAGTCAAAAAGATGTTAAGTATTTTTTTTCTGTATTATGAACTTCAAAGCAATTTTTTTTTTTCAATGCATCAACCATGAATTTCATATTCTCATGTATCATGCAAACACAAACATTCATGGCCGATGAATCCTTTGTATAAACACATTGTTTTGGTTTAAGTTTCCAGAACGATGTGAATGAGACAGATTCCTGTTCATTCTTACAGGTTTCCAAATATTGTATATATAAAGTATCCAAAGGGTCAAGCAAAAGGCGTTTTTGAACATTTTGGCGCACTCCATTGGGTAACTTAATAGATATGGTATCTTTCAAGCCAGGAAATGGCCGACTGATATCATCCCTTAGGTAAAAATTTGAAACTATGTCTTGGACATCTGATCCATGCGAGGGTCGTCCTACTTTTGAAAGTGGTTGAATCCCTAAATTGTATTTTTTTTTTGATTCAGTTATAACGTGTTGAGACACGTCAAAATGAGCTTTAACTTTGGCATATGACCAATTCCTAGGAAGTTATTTTAGAAGTTCAATTTGCTTGTCAGGTTCGGCTTTTGTAACAGCTGAGTTCAAATTTAATAAAACAGAATTAAAATCCTTTGTAACATCGACAATATTAGGCGGAAACCAAGTATTTATTTTACTCAAAATTTGATTGAACATTTCGTCCATAGAAGCACTGCGATAGTTACTACTAGAAGCATCCAAACGTGAAGATTTTACTTGAAAAGAAATTTCCAAGAATTTAGCAAGCTCTTGTATTTTTTGTACATTATTTATAGAACCAACTGACTCACCCGAGGAAGGAGTTTCCTTTGGCGACGCCAACGAAGATAGTGGTGAAACTTGTTCCTCAAACGCCATTGCTTCTGGAAGATCCGTTATGAGAGCCTTCTGGTCACCGGTAATGGAGCACTTCACGCAAATTTTCATCTTTTCCGTAATCCACCGAACTCCATTCGAATGAAGCTTACTGATGAGGCCTTGGCTGATCGATCGTAGATTTGTCCTTACTGATTTGTGGCCGTCCAGTCCGAAGGGGTTACAGCATAAAGAATTGTATTCGTAATATTGAACTTTGTCCATTTCAACAGCTTCGGGAAAACTTTTTTCACTTTTCAAAAAATAATAACGAGGAATATACAGCTGATAGACAACACTTGCACTTTCTCACTGCTCTTTGTTAGTTTTTGGTAAACTTATGATTCTCAAGCCATTTCAACGCTTTAAACTTGAATTGGTAAATACCTATTTGTCATATTGTCTACCCATTTATTTAACTGTCAATTGTGTAGTTACCTAACAGGAAAAAATTGCCTACATTCTGATTGATGAAAACTTTGTTTCTATGTAGTTTCGTTCTTAAGAAATTTTGTTTATGAACTTATCAATTAGTAAATATATGGTGCAAACAGCTCACCCTAGAAATATTTGATCATGTTTTAGGTTATGTAAATCATTTTGGATCGTCGATTACCTGGAACCACATTTTTGATCGACAGATTGACAATAAGTAGATATATTATCCATTTTTCCGCTATATTCATCATACGGCTGAGGAACATTTGAACCATAAATTTATTAGATAAACAAATAACATATGTGTTATTATTAGGCTACGGTTCTTTAGTGTGTTTTAACCATATACCGTATTGTCATGGTCTGATTATATTATAAGAAACTGACATGCGTATGAAATTGATGAATAAGAATAAATGATACAAGAAACCTCAATATAAACCTCAACATATTTTACTATTCCATTATATACCCACAGCTGTTTTTTATTTGGATTGTTCTTAAATTGTATTATAGCTAATCACAATTTTCATTTTTTTCCTCTCACTTGTCATTCTTCTTCTTCTTCTTCTTGGCATATCGTCCTCACTGGGACAAAGCCTGCTTCTCAGGTTAGTGTTCTTATGTACACTTCCACAGTTATTAACTGAGAGCTTTTATTGTCAAAGTTGCCATTCTCGCATTAGTATATCGTGTGGCAGGTACGATGATACTTTATGCCCAGGGAAGTCAAGGAAATTTCCATTACGAAAACATCCTAGACCGACCGGAAATTGTACCCTGACACCTTCAGCACGACTTTGCTTTGTAGCCGCGGACTCAAAATATATTCGTAAATTTCCACTTCCACAGCAGCCACCTTGGGAAGCGAGTCCGCCTTCTCATTGCCGGGAATAGAGCAATGAGAAGGGACTCAAACCAATGTGATATTATGATTCGATAGTTGAGTGCTCGTATTGTTGAGTTGAGTGGATCGTATTTCCGTAAGAAATACGACGAGTGCTTTACCGGCCTCCTTGAGCTAAGGCTATCCGTGAAAATGAAGTATTGATCAGATGGATGATTATCCGGCGCTGCTACCGTACCGTGGTTTTGAGCACAGTTTTTTCATTACTAAGTGGTGTTTCCGATTGCTGGGTAATTTCCATGTATATTGATACGTAGGCAATTTAAGGAGAAATTTCTACGAATGGTCATATTCTTGGAGGTGGCGAAATGAATCAGTCGTAGACCTTTCTCGTTCGTCAAACGGTGAGCATTGAACTTCCCAATAGTCGGTCTCAATTCTTCCTCCTGGACAGCCTGAGCGTTTTCAATTCCTTCGCATTTTCATTACCTGCAGCATAATAAGCGGTTAATCGTGGAACGATACAAACTGAATTGGTTGAGGTAGATTTACAAGAAATGGAACTCGAGCTACTGTATCCACCTCAAGAAATGTAAAAGTTATAACAGAAGCTTCACGCGTCCCACAAAGGCTTCATGCAGCAAGCTGAAATGTGCAGAGATAAGGATGGGAGCATCTTGACTGTTGGACGCGAGGTGATTAAAAGGTGGAAGTAGTACTTCGATGAACACCTCAATGGCGCAGAGAACACAGGCCCTTCTACATAGCTACGTCAGCACAGAAGAAAGTGGAAATCAACCACCTCCTACGATGGGGAAGTTAAGGATGCCATTCAACAACTCAAAAGTAACAGAGATGCTGACAAGGATGATATCGGAGCCAAATTTATAAAGATGGGCCCGGAAAGGACGGCCGCTTGCTTCCATCGGCCGATAGTCAGGATCTGAGAAACGAAATAGCTACATGATGAGTGTGAGCATGGCCTATCCTATCTACAAAAACGTCGACAAACTGAGTTCTGAATATTTCGGCAGTGAACACCAAACTGATTTTTAGGAAGGCTGATCAACGTGGATCAAATATTTACCCTGCAGGAAATTCCAAATAAATTCTGGAAATAAAATGTACATACTTATCTGTTTGAAGCTGTGTACGACTTAGTGAAGGGGAACAAGTTGTGGCAAATTATGTTCGAACCTGGCTTTTTGGTGAAGCTAATTAGACGGATTCGTGCAAAGTTTGAAGGATCGAAATCAAGTATACGACAGGGAAGAAATCATGTCATCATTCCTTACTTTAGAGGGACTGAGGCAGGTTGACGCTCTCGACAAATTGCTGTTTAACCTTTTTCCTCTTAAGAGGGAGATAGCGATATATCATCTGCAAATGGGAAAAAAACTCGCATTAAACAAGATACAAGATAAAATTGAACTAAGAACTTGGACAAGGTTGTCGACTTCATATTATGCCACGCAGATGATGGCTTTTACAGTTAAGCAGGACATGAGGGCACTTTACGTTCAGGACGACTGGAAGCGGACAACTGAACCATGTCCAGCGGAGAAGAGTCATCCATTTGGCGTAGATTCATTCATCGTTGCGAATTGTGACGCATCAAATATCTTAACGCCTGAGCAAGTAATTCATTCCTTTGAAACATGGGCGTATTGCAATCACTAAGAACTGGCAAAAGCGGTAAATGCATGTAATTACATGAAAAATGATGAAATTCCAGTCATTTTTGTGATATTTGCAACTCGTATTTTAAGATTTTAACAAGGACCTGATAGTTTGTTTACACGTCGTAACACAGTTCAATATAATAAAAAAAAAATCTGATCAACCCTACTATTTAGCTTCCCAGAAAAGCCCAGCCCAACACAAGCTCACTCCGCCGGGAGCGATAACTAGCGCCGGTGTAATCAAGCCTCCTCGCCATCCACACTCGGCTAGGTCAGCGCCACCAATCACGCCAAAGCTATCTCTCATGGCTGACAATGCGCTGCTGGCTTCACCAAGGGGAACATGATCCAATACGCACCTGATGAGGTTATATGGCTTGACTCATTGAATCATTCATAGAGCGATTCAATTAGTGTTGTTTGCCAAATGATGTTTAAATGGGTTCACCCAAGAGTTGCCACTACAAACCTAGGATATAAATGAAATACACAAATCCTTGAAGAAGGCATTTTGAACCATTTCCCCCTACCCTCTTGAGCCGATCCTGCAGCCTCGAAGGCGACGCAGACCACGGCGGATGCTACGAAAGATCGCAGATTCCGCGGAGGGTGTGGTTGGACCGTCGTAGAGCAAGTAGCACAGAAGCCACATTCGATGACCACGGGACGACTTCGACGAAGGCAATAGCAAAATAATAATAAAAAAAATCCCAAAGAGGCAGCTTACCTCTGAAATAAAATGCCGCGATAAAATGATTAATCAGGAGGGAGGACTGTGTGAAGTGCTTGTGTAGGGTTTGTAAGGGAGGGAATATCAACCAGCGATATCCTCTTAAATTAATTTATTATAATTAAAATAAATATTTATAAAACGAAATTAACGCGTTGTCAGGCTCAGGTCAGCTGGTTGTTCAGCGGATAGTGCTGCAACTTGCACCTGGATGAGAGATTGCTCGTGGGATCTTTGTTTGGATTGGAACTGGCAGAGAGAAGGCCTTTTTCTGCAAATCCTGATAAATGACCATTACATTGCTGCGAAGGGATGTCGAAGCTATCTGGCCATAAAAGCGTACTAAATGAGCACTTTGATAAGCTAATTAGGACAGCCTATGGGCTCTTAATCATTTAATTGAATGAATCCTGTTTCCAACTTTGTAATAATTTAATTCAACTATAATTCGTTGAAGCGATATAGAGTCTTAAGAGGATCAAGAGACAGTTTGAATCAATTTGATTTCTACATCAGTTTGATACTTGTCACACGTACCTAATTAGCTTACGATCGATCATCGTTCTGTCATGTAATGTATTTATTTTTGGTGACGGATTTGATATTACCTAATGCGATACAACTATACCTAGTGATCCAATTCCGATTCTTGTTAGGAACAGTGTATTCGGTTTTTTTTTGGACGCGTTAACGGAAGCAAAATTTCGTTAGCGATGGGAATCGTTCTCGAACATTGTTAGGCTCTTCGATTGAAGTGAGGAGGCAAAGGGTGCTGTCAATCGTGGTCAGTTGTGCCGAATTTGGAGGTTTTAGGCAGGAATAGCAAAGACAGGAGACTGTCGCCTTTTGCCAGAAGATCACGAACTTATTCTCAAACTTTTTGAACAGAATAAACACAATTTTTTACTTAATAGTAGCCTTATTTAGCTCTACCACAGAACAATTAGCTATATGAAATGAATATTATATGTGATGCTTATAAAATAATTCAAAACAAAAAAAAAAACAGGATTAGGACCTTCACAATATAAAACCGAATAGAAGAATCCAGTTCACCGGTTTGATCTGCTCTACCGATGCAAATACCTCACCATCTTCGTAGCTCAACTACAAACGGCACCGAAGCCTCCTCAGGAATTCCACTGAGTGCAATCCGTAGCCACTGGTGCATATAATTTTTATTATTATTTTGCAATCCTTCTTCGCACGGTTGTCGATCGAGTCGATGAGTAGGGTAGAATCACCGATTTTAGCAAGCCAAAGAGAAATAGGTTAAAAAAAATATAAACTTGGCAGTACGTCCTATAGGAGCTTTCAATTGATATTATACATGAAATATAGCAACAATTTCTTTAAGAGTGACCATATTAAGAAAACCAAATGTGTATAGGAGTTAAGTTTACAAGGCAAATGATTTTTTATTTTTTCGCATCAATTTAGGCGGTTCGTGGTTAAACTCGGTGCTTGAACCCTGTGCTTCGATTGGCAAGCGCAGCGCAACAATCGATATAAGATCTTCAATTCCATGCTGCCGCCACCGCCACGCATTCATTCGAACATTTTCTCAGGGGTTTAATTTTTCCTTTATTTGTTTTCATTATAATTCGATTAAAATTCTGTTGTCGAGCTGTGAAATCCCTGTCGGCATGCGGACGTTTAAGATGGTGAGACGTTTTTTGCAACGCTTGTTCGCCTTATTTTTTGCTCCTAGTTTGGGATGCGCAAATCTTTTTGTCTGCTGAGCTTGAAGAACAAACATATGGCTGTTTTGCACCACTTTTGTATTATTTCAGAAGCTGAAATCTTTTTTTTGCTGTTAGCTAAATCTGTTATTTATAAATTTGCGATTTTTTACTGTCACTCTCTGAACCAGTTTTGGAAGAAACCATGCGAAACACCTGCCGTTTTTGTTCAAGAATGAAACATGCCAAAAAGAAAGAACAACACAATAGCCTATTTATGGAACGATCATGCAAGCCATGTAGTGAAGAAGTCAACATGTTGCAAACTGCAGCGGTGCAGAGTTCTGTGAAAAAGCGTTGTCCTTGAAACTAATGAGCATCAGCCCACGTTGTGCCTCGTTCTCAAAACGTGTAGATCGTTTGACGATCATGTTGAATTCTGAAGTATCGAGCATGTTTTTTTTTTCTTCATCTGTAGAGCGTTTTAACCACTGCTTCCATTATTTAGGAATATTGTGGTATGACCCATATTTTATTTGGTGCTCATCAAATATCCTTTCACATTTGAGATGTGATAGACATTGGTTGATGTGTTACACTGCAGTGCACTGTTCCAACTGGGCACAACTCGTTTTATAAAGTCTATTACCCTATTAGGACTACCTTGCCAAATTTCCAAAAGCTCTAATAACCCTTTTCCAAATGCTAACATTCTTTGATCAAGCAATGCTCAGCAGTTTCGTTTTCAGCTTAACAAAAACGACACTCAGAGGATTGGATTTTTCCTATCTTTTTAAGATGATACCTACTTGGGCAGTGACCGGTCATCAACCCGAGCAAAGTTGAATAGCAAAATGATAACAAATCTTGTTACCTGGTTATCATCATTTGATAACTGACTTTGTTATCACCTTGGCTGAATTAACAGTCAACATAACAAATATGAGAACTCAAATTTGTTCGTCGAATAACAAATTAATAGCAAATTATGTTATCATTGAGTTCAAGTTGATTACTCAATTTGCATCATCATATATTTTTGAATTTTATGGTCATAAATCAAGGAAATATTTAGAGAGATGAGTGTTTTAGATTAAAATTTTCGCTTCAAATAAGTTTACATAATTTTGTATGACGAAAAGTCAACTTTGTTTAATAACAAACGCTTTATAAAAACGTTATGAAAAATATGTGTGATAACATATTTTGTTATCAACCTGTAATCAAACATGTCTGTCACGGGTACAATGATAACAATTTTTGTTATCATTCGGTTATCATTGATAACAGAATATCAGAATGATAACAGCGATAATGAAAGTTGTTATCAATTTAATATCATCCAGTTATCCGACTTTGCTCGGGAAGCCAGTTATTACCCTAAAATTTCCTTTATTAAGATTCAGCATAGCCCGGGTTTTTGCTAGACTAGGTTTTGTGAATCTTTTCGCTAGCTTGGATGTATCTGTGGCGTTACAATTGGATTCTACCATGGACATTTCCCAATTTTTCAGTTTCATCCTGAGAGTGCACACAGGAATACAACAGAACGGTTCAGGGCCGACAAAGCTCGAAGCTGCACTTGAGTATGTTGGATCACAGCTGGTTACACAAAATTCTTTGTTTCACCTGCTTTCCAAGTAGATCGTTTTGTGCAATATCATATTATGATACAAAACTTCACTAAACAACTAAACAATTTGTTAAGAATTTCTCAAATTTTGTAAATTAAAGAAGATTTATTGCGTGTGATTGGAATGAAATCCTTAAGTGTACGAAAGATGTCCATAGTGTAGATAACTGTCCGGTGTAGTAAGTCACACAGAGGGGCGGGAAGAAACATGAATCGTAATGAGGTATGGCTCAGGCGATTACTCGGCACGTCTTCGCCCATGCGATTTCGGTGAAAAAGTGAAAAGTGGATAATTAAACTGCAGTTATTGATCGATATACAGTAGTTTTTTAGCATTTTTGGCGAACAATTGGACGACCCAGAACAGCTTCCACAAAATTACACTTGGAAAATAAGTCAATATTGTAGGTAAGTTCGAATATCCGCCGTATTGAGACGTTTCAAGTTAAGACGAATATTAGCGCTTGCGACAAAGTAGATCAAAAGTTATTCGAAGTTGATAACATACATGCTACGAACGTTTCGCTATATAAAACAAAATATACTACTTTATCAATCCACTGAAAGTCGAGGTTTGTTTTTGTATGGTTTAGATCAGTGATTCCCAAAGTGGGCGAATTCGCCCCCCGGGGTACGATTTTCAGGCTCAAGGGGGCGAAAATTTATAAAACAGAATTTGGGGGGCGAAAAATTTTGAAAGGGGGCGAAAACGCTAACACAGGAGAGTTTGAAAACAAAAAATTCACCTAGCTTTTGACGGACATACATCTGAAAGTTAATCGATTCCTTTACTAATTCCAAATCATGGTCATTGTAAAATTCTAATAAAAAACACTTTACGATTGTCAAACAAAAAATGATTGTGTTATGGAGTGAGTATTAGGTCGGAATAATTAGTCACAGATAACGTTTAAAACACACAACATATTTTGGATGTACAAAACATGTTTTTAAAATTTTTTTTAGAATGCCAATATTTTATATAAGGATTTTTATTTGTATGGGAACTTTGAGATGAGCCTTCTAATATTTCTATTATTGGTATCCAGCTTTCATGAGTATGAGCATGATCATAAATGATCGTACAATTCGTTGATGATATTCCGTGATTGACCAGAGCAATCGAAGTTGCACAGAGATTTATCTATTATTGGGATCCAACTCTCAACGAAAAAAAAAACATTTTGAAGTTGGTTGCACTCGTTCTTAGAATCAATTTTCATTTTAAAAACAAATTATGATATATTAAGCAGACAAAAATCAGATTCCAACGATAAAAACGCTTGATGTCGAAGACGAAAAACAGCGGTAATTTTAGAAATAGCAGATAAATCGGAATGAAATAACAATTAACAAACCATATTACATATACAGTATTGGACAAAACATTTGCAACTTTTTTGATTTTCCATACAAAATGACCAACTTTGGTAAGCAAGATCTCAGTTATTTATGGGCCGATTTGAATGAAACTTCCACAGAACATCAGATATAACTTGAATTTAAACATACATTTTTGGAATAATTTTTACAATCACGAGTTTATAAGTAATAACGGTTTGACTAAAGTGTAATTTTCGACGAAAAATTCAAAACTTTTTATCTCAAAATCTGATAGCCCTACACAAAAACTGTCTTCAGCAAACTTATTCATCTCGTCAAAATCTACAACTTTGCTGAAAATACCATGAAGCTATTCCTTCAATATGTTTAGTTATGTCAATTATAAAAAATCGTCAAAAAATTCACTTTATTCAAACCGTTACTGCTTTTCAACTTGTGATTGGAAAAATCACTCAAAAATATATGTTAAAATTCAAGTTGTGTCTGATATTCTGTGAAAATTTCATTCAAACCGGTCCATAAATAACCGAGATATAGTTTATCAAAGTTGGTCATTTTGTATGGAAAATCGAAAAAGTTGCAAATGTTTTGTCCAATACTGTATATGTAATATGGTTTGTTAATTGTTATTTCATTCCGATTTATCTGCTATTTCTAAAATTACCGCTGTTTTTCGTCTTCGACATCAAGCGTTTTTATCGTTGGAATCTGATTTTTGTCTGCTTAATATATCATAATTTGTTTTTAAAATGAAAATTGATTCTAAGAACGAGTGCAACCAACTTCAAAATGTTTTTTTTTTCGTTGAGAGTTGGATCCCAATAATAGATACCGTTTTGATTCATATTACGGACACTTAAGGCCTCAGTGAAGTATGACCCAGCTTGGACCGTACAAAATAAATCATTCTGTATGATTTTTTAGCGTTATCGAGCGTCGGGAGCCCTTAACTTTCGGATGGTGGATAAAGAATACGCGTCCGCAACTTGAATAATTTTAAATAAATCAAAACGTGTGGCCTTTTCATGATTCTTATTCCGGACGCTCCCTCACTTTTGCCTCATATTCCGGACGCTTTGATTCGAATTACGGACAGCTCATGATAATCAATAATGGAACAGTCAAATCATCAATTGAAATCGTTCAACCACTTAAGAGACGTCTAAGGTAGTTGGGCATTATAAATTTGCAATGATATTTATGGAAAAAACCTAATAAAACGAGCCTCGAAAATGAGAACTTTTGTACGGCGAAAATTGAAACATTTCGTGTGAAATGTTTCCCATACAAACGAGAGTGTCCGGAATTTGAAGCTGTCCGTAATATGAATCAAAACGGTAAATCTCTGTGCAACTTCGATTGCTCTGGTCAATCACGGAATATCATCAACGATTGTGGTCCTTCCAAAAACGCACAATTGCAAACAAAATCAATGCAGTTTACTCAAATAAGGCATATTTATGAGAAAAGAAAGGTGTTTGCTCGTAAAACATTTTATTATGTTCAATTTTGAAGAGCTTCACCCCCAATCACGTCAACTAAGTTGGCGCCCATATATACATTACATTTGAATAGTTGAAGCTGGGCCGAACTTGTAACGAAAACTGTCTGTAATGCACGCGAGATATTGGGGTCTATTTTGTAAGTCGAATCGATCAAAATGACTCGACTAGAGTCACTGTCGACCAAAAACTTCGCTCGACACAGCTCTGTCACTCGAGTTTTTCGATAGCTGTCACTCTATGTGACTGGATTACTATGGGAGTCGACCGGTGACATCTGAAATATGCATGCTTACTTTGATCGACAGTGACTAAAGACGAGTCACATGAAGTCATTCGATTTACAAAATAGACCCCATTGTTAAAGTTGCTATTATAAATTCCAGGCTAGTAAATTTTTCCTAATAATTGTCTCGATATTTAAGAAAATAATTTTAAATGTAAATAATAGTATATGATTCTATGGATATGCGAGTCGAGGACATATTATGGCGTAGAGCGCTTAATTGGAATAATTGAATCGCAAATCAGGGGGGCGATTTCAGATAAATATTAGCCTCAAGGGGCGAAAGTTGAAAAAGTTTGGGAAGCACTGGTTTAGATGATAACAAGACAATAAATAGGAAAAATAGCATAGTCTCTCATGTTACCTCAATATAGTAATGTGTTGTTTGTGGATTATGGATGTGTGAATTCTTTTAATAGATCAAAACTTGTTACTCACCTTCCTGTTCCTTTCTTCGAAGTGTTTTGGACGAGAAAAATAAATGAAAATCATTCAGCCATTCATGGAACAATAATTGCTATTGAAAAAGGTACGTGTTTGTAAGTTCATAGACAAGCAGATGAGCATAGGAAACATTTGTCAATTAAGAACTTTTTGGCTTTTTAGAACCACCATAATCACATGCTTCCAAATACAAAATTGTTATTTCCCCTCTTTTTTTTTGTTGAGAATAATAAATTTGATTGTATGTATCATAGAATCATTTCAGATGATTCACATCTCTTTAAAATTCTTGCTCGTCATCATTTGTTGTTATTCACCAAATCAGCTGTCGCCGCCGATTCATCCCCATAATGACCAACGCTTCTGAGATTCGGATCAAGTTGGCGCCGCTGACGGGACGGATGACGAATTGCGTCATGCAACCTGACGCCTTCACGCTCTTCTTCTTCTACTTCTAGTACGCTCAATGACGGATGGTGGCCACCGTGAAGAATGGACCATCACACCCGCGATCGCGACACCACATCCATCACACAGAAGCCGAAGTACCTTCTTCACAATGGATGATGGAACACCGTCGGTCGTCGCCGTCGTCGTGGGTTCGATGCATCCCGGAGTTCAGTGTCCTCCCGTGTGGTGGCATCGCGGTAGATCTAGAAAATCAACACTAACCATTGCGACGACGATCGACGAGGATCACTGCACATACGACACCACCGGTGCACCGAGGGCTGTTGAAAGGGAGATATTTATTAACACATATGCTCATCACAACAGCTCCGCTCTTTGCCGTCGCACAGTGTTTTGTTTGGTCGATTTTGTGAGCGTTTTGAAATGCTTGTAAGCTATATAAAGAACCAGATGTGACATGGTAGGATCGGTAGCGTAATCGTAGTCTTCGACGAGGTCGTTGTCCTCTACCTGGAACTTTGCTGAATATATTGTTTTCACATTTCTTTCTTCCGACATTGAGTACCAAAATGGCCACTAATATGGCACCTTACTTTACTCTTCACTTTCCACTCCCTCTTCCCACGCTTCTCAGAGTGTTTTCGAGAGCGAACACATAAAATGATTTTTTGAAGTTACTAACCTTATTGTAGAGGGGTGGTTTCTTAACTGAAAGCATTCCATAATGTGTTTTCACAAATTACCAGTTTTTGAATGCAAACACGTAGTTATTACTGTGATTTGTGTTGTAAAATACCACGCACTACCGAATCACTTCTTCTTCACGCACCGAGATATTGTTTGCTGGCTTTTCGGTGCCCGTTCTAAAACTCACTTTTAATGGTTTTTCATGATCATGGGAGCAATAAATCACTTAAATTAATCGATTTGTGCTCGAAAAACAACACCGGAACGCGAATTCACTGAGGCAACATTGTTTATGAATCGGATGCGGAGCTCTCACTGATTGGAAGTGATGTCAATTTTTATGTTTGGAATTACAATTGTTTGGATATTCATACACTTGCAACAATCACGTATTTTACAATTTCATAACACTCAAAAGGTGTACAATGTCACAAGTGTTGCGTAACATTTTTGTGCGTGAGAAAAACAATGTACAACGCAATTTAACAGCAAGAATGAATATAAGATATTATACAGTACAATTGACTGTAGAATTCAAAGGCATACTGATGGCAACTTTCTCCGTCGGTGAGAAGCGAGAGAAGAGAGGAGAAAACTGCCAAAAAAAAAAGTAAACAACACACGCATGGTGTAAAAAATGCTTATAATTTTGGTCAGCAAAAAATGGTTTCACTACCAAATGAAATAAATTGTGATTTTGAGGTTTTATGAAGTTGTTGACGAATTCATATCGACAATAATACCTTTGTACGAAACATGTGCAAGTAATACTGCCTACGCAATTCTGTGGGTGGAGGTATACATGGAGTATGATGATTTATTTTTGGCCGACGCACATAACATTGTGCTCCGCCTTGTTGGGTGGCTCGAGAGGGCGCTGTAGCAGGTGGCTCGAGTGGGTGGCAACATTATGTTTACGTGCACAATAAACTTTTACCTTAACCTACAAAAACACCGAAGGCTTTCCGGTCGCCTCTTTCAACGTCCACATTTCGTGCCAGAGCCACCGGAAGAATCAATGTTTTAGACAGGGTGAATACTTATTCTTAGTAAATCCAATTGCTGCAAGGAACTGTGCCGAGAGGCAGACACCAATCCGAGGGGTAATGCGTATCGAGTCGTTATGGCCAAAATCAAGGGCCCTTCGACGTCAGCTGAGATATGCCCGGACAAGCTGAAGGTGATCGTGGAAGGTGTCTTCCCGAAACACGTTCCAACATTCTGGGCACCAACGCCGTACGGTAAAACCGCAAAAGAAATAGCCAAGGACCGGCATGTGTCTAACGATGAGCTTGTAGATGTGGCGAAACGCCTGAAATTGAAGAAAGTTCTTGGTCCAGGTCGAATACCTGGTGCTGAATGCTGCCATCCTGGCATATCCGGACAAGTTCAGGAAGGTGTGCAGAAGTGTCTTGACGAAGGTAACTTCCCAACAATATGGAAGATCTAGAAGCTGGTAGTACTATTAAAGCCAGGGAAGCCACTGGGAGATCCAGCTTCATTCAGATCCATTTGCCTGCTGGATACGCTCGGAAAACTCCTAGAAAAAATTATCCTCAACAGATTTATGAAGTGTAGTAAGCACGGTTTGTCGATAATGCAGTTGGATTCCGCAAAGGATTAACGATGATAGACGCAATTCGAACAGTACTCGAGTGTGCTGAGAAAGTGTCGAAGCAGAAACGAAGAGGAAATCGATACTGCGCCGTGGTTACAATACATGTGAAAAACGCATTCATCAGCGCCAGCTGGGGAGCCATCGCCGCAGCACTGCACGTAATGCAGCTCTCCGACTATCTGTGCAAGATCCTGAAGAGCTACTTCCACAATAGAATATTGGTGTACGAAACAAATGAAAGCCAGAAATCAAATCAAGTGACAGCTAGCGTCCCTCAAGGTTTCATTCTCGGTCCAACTCTTTTTCACGGGATGGATGATGGAGTCTTGACACTGCAGCTGCCCAGGAAGGTGAAGATTGTTGGTTTTGCGGATGATGAGTAGCTAACGGTGATGGGCGAGACGCTGGAAAAAGTGGTGATGGAAACATTTGACGCAATCGAGAGCTGGATGAGCGGAGTCAAACGGCAGATAGCTCACCACAAAACAGAGGTGCTGCTAGTCAGCAACTGCAAGGCGGCTTAGCAGATGGAGGTCAACGTCTGAAGATATGTGTGTCGTAACGCCAAATCTATTTTTTCTGCATCAGCCCGCTGCCATTACCACGTGGTTTAAAACTTTCCACGTCAAAAACACAACCACGTCCAATCGTGACAACATTTTTCAACAGACGGATTTCACCTCATCATCTTTGCGACTTCGAGCCTCCGATCCGATGCTCAATACCGATCGACGCGTTCGTTTCAACGTTCGTTTTTTTTTTAACCCGAATCCTCAGACCCAAACGTGCGTCTCGATGCTCAAACAGTGTCATTCCTATGCGAGTAGTCGCAGTTGATGCGTTCTTTTTTCACACCCGAAGCTTCTTGATCTCTGCTTATTATGCCGAAGCATCTATCTTCATCCGAACTCAGTCCATGAATCGCATTAAGACGATCTCTCCCGAGAAAACCAATACTATTCTGGATCTTTCTCTATCGGATCGTTTTAGCATGTTTCGACTTAACGTCAGACACGCTAAACATTTTCAAGCCATGTTACGTTGTTATATTATTCTTAAATTATTCTGGAACCTATATCTACTACAATGTGTTCACACTGAGGCGCGTATTGCAGCACCTGGGAGTAATGACCGACGATTGGCTAAATTTTAACAGCCACGTTGATTACGCAAGCGAAAAGTCCGAGAAGGCAATGAATGCAACAGGAAGAATCATGAGGAGTCTGCTAGCTAATGTCTCGTCATCGATACTGAGGTACGGAGTTCCTGCCTGGGCAAGGCACTGGAAACGAAGCGGAACCACGGAAAGCTGAACAGAGCATTTCGGCTGATGACAGTGCGAGTTGCGAGTGCGTATAGAAATATAGGTTATAGGTTTAGTCCACCGTCGGTGACTAACTCAGTAGATCATATAGGGATTCGGCAGTTTCCTTCCACCGCCAGTGAACCGGAAGCCATCCTCCAACCGGAATCGCTGGGCCGACTTTAGCACTCTACCGGTCAACAACGGAGTAAGAATATATAGGTTTCCGAAGATATTCTTCCGTCAGGGTACTCTCCATCGGAGTAGGCAAGCTTCACCATCGGGAAAAAATAGCTATGAACGGGAATACAACGGCTGCGAGCATATTTTGCTCATTCAGCATTCACGCTCTTTTTACAATTGTTTTATTCTGGTTCACCGGTGCAAGAATCTGTGAGCAAATCGGTCGCTTTTGGTTCGTGAGCGTGGATCCTGCTTAAGGTGAAGATGAATCGAAGCCAAACCTCAAATTTTCAAGAGCACAAATCTAGAGAACCGAACACCCTTTTGAGCTGAAAACTTAATCGATTGGTCACCACCAGCTAGTGACCAATCGATTAAGTTTTCAGCTTAAACGGATATACGGTTCTCTAGATTCATGCTCTTGAAATTTTGAGGTTTGGCTTCGATTCATCTTCACCTTAACATTGTTGTATTTTGCGTAAACGGCATGATACTTTCCACCACCTTAATTCTTCTTTCTCGGCTTGACCTTGTTGAGTGGCGTGCTATACAGTTGGTCTTGCAGATTGGAGTCCAAACATATCCTCCACGACATTCAGTGGTGTTGATTCCGCTGCTCTGGTTGTTGCTTCACTGGAATGATGCTTGAGCTGGTTGCAGTGCGATCTGATAAGCTTCTTGGCCTTGGCGTAGAACATGTCACCTTTTCGGAAGCCAGAAGCGCAATGCTTCTGATTGAACTGTTCGTCCTGCCGTTGATTGAGGATTACTGGCTTCGGTTGGTTGTGGTGGAGAAGATCGAGAACCGTGTACATGTTGCGATCAAGCATTAGCTTCGATGGAGTTCTGCCATTCAGAACCTGGAGCAATGTCTGGAGGGCTAATGGAATGCTTTCCACCTCGTTGATTTTGCGCAAAGACTTGAAGATGTCCACAAATCTTGGACACGTGGCTATGTGCAAAAGCTGTAATCCGCACCATTCCCGGATGTCCTCAGTGGAGTTGCTAGAGAATCCACTGACGAAATCTGTCTAGGATCACCAAACGGTTGGACATGCTTAGAACGGGCGAACTTCAGGGTTAGTGATGTCATCGAGTTTGGAAGGTCATCCACACTGGTTGTACTGGATGACTTAGAGAATTGGACACTTGATGGTAGTGTCGCGCACCGACTTGAATGTTACTCTCAGCGAACTGATTGCTTCCTGGAATAAAATCTCGGATTCGTCTTCCAGGTGAATCGAGCCGACGAAGAAATTTCCTCCGATTTAACGTAACTGTCGATGAGGTGGGACAGAACGTCGACGTACCCAAACTGCGTAGTGGACACGTACTCGATGACGAATTTGTAGCACAAAAGCGTCAGGGCCCAACATTGAAGTCGGCAGGCATCGATTACGAACTGCGAACGCTTGAACGATTTCTGGCACTCGCTGTTCCAAACGAATTTGGCATCCTTTTTGAGCAACGCGTCGAGTGGCCGCCTCTGTGCAACTCCGGGACAAATTTCACATAGAAATTTATCGCACCAACGAACGAACGTAGAATTGTGACATTTTTGAGCCGTGGAATCTTAACAATGGCGGCTACCTTGGATGGATCTGGATGTAGACCATACTCATCTACGACGTGCGACCTCCTCTTCAGTTTTGCTGTAAACAAAGATGTCGTCCAGAGACGTGTCCACTGCTTCGAGATTGGCAACCATGCTGTTCATGAACTGCTGGAAAACCCCGGGAACAGATTCTCCTGGTGCGAGCCGGTTGTTGAAACGGAATAGACCTCGATAAGTGTTGATTGTGAGAAGCTACTTCGAGTCGTCGCCAACTTCCACCTGCAGATAAGCATCACTCAGGACGATGGTGCTGAAATACCAGTACCCATTGAGTTTGGTAAAGATGTCATCAGGAACCGGTAGTGGGTAATGGTTGGGCTCCAAGGCAGCATTCAGTCCGATTGAATAATCAGTACAGCTTCGTTTTGTGGGAGTCAGCGTTCTTGTTCCACTGCTTCCTCGGAAATGCGGCTGACCTGGTTGATCGAGAAAATGCCTTTCACATTTTTCTTTTTTGAATGCCGCTTTCGATGTGTAACCGCCACAATACCTCTCTTTGTGACCGGTTTGCTTGCAGTCCCGACAAACGTGCTTCGTGTAGGTTCAGTAGCGGACAAAATGCATTCCGCCACACTGCCAGCAGGACGTTCTTGGACAATCGGATTTCGTCTTCTTCTTTTCTTTGGAACCGGAAGACATCGGTGGAGACTTTTTGATTGCACATATTGTACTCACTGATTTTGAATCTGTTGCATGCTCCTTTGAGGGCGAGCGACGGAATTCGGATCGTGTCCGGATCGCATAGTAACCGCACTATCGGTATCGATCATCCGTGTTCACGTATTCATTTAAAATTATATCTTTATCGTTTACCAAAACGAATCCTTTCCCATAACCAAACTCCCAGTGTTTTCTTGTGGAAGTGCAGAGAACTCCTCGGCTTTCATAAAGCAAGTAACACGTCAACATATCCCTCCCATTCCCAAATTGACCTGCATTCGGACGCAGCCGGCGCCGGTATTGTTTGTTGTAATAATGAGAGCACCAGTACTTACACATTGAAGATGCTACTGATCCTGAGTACCATCTGTTGGTTCCCTGTAAAAGTACAGCTGTTCTTGCAATAACGGAGTAGCAACTGCGGGCGGTCAATCATGCTCATGCTCATACTCATGCACATATTGTACTCACTGATTTCCTGTGTCCCGACATGGCTGTGTCGTGCTTGAGGTTTTGCAGACGTTGGCACTCCGTAATGAGTGATTCCAGCCTGCATTCTTCTGCCACGTTTGTCTCAAGGTTGGATAGTAGCCTCGTTCCAATGTCTGAATCCTTCGACGATTGGAGCCTACAGGTGAAAATCCAGCTTTTGTATTGATCCACCGTGATCTTCCTTAGCTCTAAGTCTTCACAGTATCGGTTGACAGTCTCAGCGTACGTTAAGAAATCGTTTGCGTCGTTCTTCGTGAGCTGGAAGCATTGGTACCGTTTGCTGAACAGGAAGATTCGGACGCTAAATAGCTCTTTCAGCTCCTCACTGTCCCATCGAACGAGAACTCACGAGGGTACTTAGGGAACACGAAGGTTTCGTACTTGTTGTGCATCGTCACGCTGTGGCTTGTCAATAGCAACCGCACTTTTGCCGTATCGTGCAACTTCGCTCCGTTTTTGGAGAAAAGGTCTTCGTACTTCCAGTACCACCAGTCGAAAACGAGCCCGTTGTCTGGATCGTAGACGAATCCTCCGATGTGCGATGCCAGAGATTCGATGATGAACGTTCATCATCAGCCAGTTTTGCTTGCCAGTTTTTGCCGGTAGATTTCTTCAAATTCACCGTCACCTGTTCCAAGCATCTTGATAAAAAAAAAACTTCAGCTCTTCCTCCAGAGCGCTGAATTCTTGAAAAATTATCGTTGCCATAATGTTTTACTTCTAATTAAGGGTTGTGTACAAAGTGATGACTTTTTACAGTTGTTGGTGACTTTTAAATAAGCAAGTAGCTATAGTACACAACTAGTAGCTAGGATCGTGGCTGGTAGTTAACAAAAAACCTTCTACTTCATAACTACAACATACCTTGGACAATCAAAATCAGAACCAGTGTTGTGAAAAACACAATTTCTCACAACTCACGCTTGAGATTTTTCATGCGTGAGTTGTCAATCACGCAACTCACGCAGTCAAAAAATCATGGATAAGTTGGCTCACCTGTTTGACTCATTGTCTCGTATTTCCACAGTAAACTCACACACGCCAATAATTTCTTGTTAGTCTGGTAAAATTATAGTAATCTTTTCTAACGTAAACAACAACATTCGGGTTTCACCAGTTGTTGCCGGGCTTTGCGACTGAATCATTTTTTACGGTTTGAGTTGATTGAGTTGATTTTACAAACAAATCCTAAAGCGTGAGATTTGCGAAGCAGATCTCTAATGAGTTTACTCTCACGGGAGAGCGTATTGATTGAGATTTGAGTGAGAGTCTATCAACACTGATCAGAACAGTACCAATATCCGGACAGTCTAATGAAATTCATGGAATAAGTGGAAATGTTATATAATTATTTTTAATTTTGTTCATAACTTCTACTTCTAACAATTCCAAACGTGTTATCAGCATTTTCAATCTAATAACCAGAACTGCAGTTTAACAACTCGAAAACGCAGCAGTAGCAGGAGTATGGTGTAAATATGCATTTTACAACGCAAACAGAGGCTGTTCGGGAAACCACGCAAGTGCCTCTAAATGCGAACATCAAACTAATAATCGGTTTCCTTACCACCGCTTAGGCTTCAAAAATGGTTTAATCATATGGGTAAACGGGGCTTACGGCTTAAGCAGAGGTGAAGAAATCGGCCCTAAGTCTTATTATTGTTATGTAAGTGAATATTTGGATAGCAATGCTGGAGAAACCTGACAATATTATCAGAAGAAGTGTTTCAACTGTTCAGAATGGTTTTTATGCAAGGAACATTTCAAATCATTGCTTCAGTTTGAATCACGAGCAGTTGATGGATATGTCTGGACTGTATAGTTGAGGTAAACTATGCGTTTATGTCAGTGGCGTACCCAGAAAATCACTCAGGGGGCGGGGTGATTTTTTTTTTTTCAAGACGATGCAAAGTACTGTGAAATAGGGTAACATCAATAAGTTAGATAACACTGAATTGATATAAGACAGGGCTGCAAAACGTACGGCCAGCAGGCTTTGTGTAGTTCGCAAAGACTTTGAAGATTCGTCTCATATCTAGGCCGTTGATAGTTCTACCAACTTGAAGTTAGAGCATAATAAATTATCTCCCTCTTCTTAGAACCGTTAGAACTGCTCTTCAAAAAAAAAAAATACTTTTAGTTGTAGTTTTGAAGTTTCTAGTGCGAAAGCCCATATTTCATTACTTGACAAAAGAATAAACTGAATTTCCGTTAAACTTTAAAGGAAATTAAAGGTCAAATTCGTAAAGAAAAACCTCACTAGATTCTCACGAAATCCTCACAACTTTTGCCAAGATTCTGACGAGTGTTATTAGCAGTATTCTCGATAGAATTAACCTTTAATTTACCACATACCTACCTACTTTACCTTGATGGCTACAGCGTAGCGTCACGCCATTGCTGACCTCTACCTGGTTCCCTGTTAAATATTTTATACGCAATTCTTTCTTCCGACGTACGCACTAAGTGACCAGCCCACTGAAGTCTGCCGTATTTAATACGCTTGATAAAATTCGCATCTTTGTACACTTGACACAACCCGTGATTCATGCGTCTGCGCCACACACCATTTTCGAGTTTCTCGCCGATTATTATCCGCAGCACTTTACGCTAGAAAACACCGAGAGCTTTCCGGTCTGACTCTTTCAACGTCCACGCTTTGTGCCCGTAGAGAGCCAACGGAAGAATCAATGCTTTATACAGGGCGAATTTTGTTTCCGTTTGAAGCTGTGAAACCTAAGCTATTTACGTAGTCAATAAAAGGCCCTATTCGCAGTCACAACATGTCTTTTCAAGGTAAACAAATTCTTCAACAACTTCAAAGACATCAGAAGCACAAAGGCCTCTTCCACTGACCTGTGAACCATTCCAATTAGGTCTATATCGTCCGCAAAGCTAAGGGGCATGTGCAACCTTGTGATAATGGTGTAATTTCTCTGCACGCCAGATCTCCTAATAGCACCCTTCAATGCACTGTTGAAAAGTAAATTCGAAAGTGCGTCTCCCTGCTTCATCCCGTCCAATGTCACGAACGAGGTTGACACCTAGTCTGCGATCCGAACACTTGATTTCGAACCATTCAGCGTAGCACGTATCAGCCTAATTAGTTTCGCCAGAAAACCATGTTCAGACATTATCTGCCAAAGCTCATTTCATTTCACTGAGTCGTATGCCGCCTTGAAATCAATAAACAGATGGTGAGTCTGCAGGTTATACTCCCGAAATTTATCTAGGATCATTCGCAAGCTAAACATCTGGTCCGTTGTCGAACGGCCCTCACGAAAACCAGCTTGGTATTCGCCGACGAAGGACTCCTCGAGCGGTCTCAGTCTGTTAAACAGGATGCACGAAAGAATTTTGTACACCGAATTCAACAGGGTAATTCCTCTGTAATTGGCACACTTCAGTCCGTGCTCTTTCTTGTAGATTGGGCGTATGAGGCCATCCAACCAGCCGGTGGGCAATTTTTCGTCTTCCCATACCTTCAGAAGTACTCGGTGGATCGACAGGTAAAGCTGCTCACTTCCGTGCTTGAGAAGCTCGACCGGGATCTCGCCCTTCCCAGCAGTCTTACAGTTCTTCAGCTCGCTGATAGCCTTTTAAACCTCTTCTATGGTCGGTGGGTCCACAGCTTGATCGTCATCATCAATGTTCATCGCTACATTTCCTTTTTCACCGTTCAACAATTGCTGAAAGTGCTCCTTGCACCTGGCAGCTACCGCCGTTTTATCGGTCAGCAAATTCCCTTCTCGATCATTGCACATGGCAGAAACTGGTACGGTATTATGCCACGCACCATTGACTCCGTATATCATTCCGGTTCATGCTTTCTTGAGCTTCAGCTACCACATTTTCTTCGTGCTGCCTTTTCTTTTTGCGGTGGATTCGCTTTTCTTCGGCTCTCGCTGCCCTGTACCGCTCTCTGTTCTGTCGGGTACCGGCCACCAGCATACGGCTTTTGGTGACATTCTTCATGTCTGTCACTCTCTGGCACTCTTCATCGAACCAGTCGTTTCGTCGTAGTCGTTGGCCAGTGCCAATCACTTCCCGCGCTGTTGTTGTCACAGCTTCGTGGATTGGGTCCCACAGGCTGTCGACATCTCCAGTAACGTTGATTCTTCCCAACTGCTCGTCTAGTTGTTTGCGGTACTGTGCAGCTACCCCATTAGTCGACAAGCGTTGTATATTGAAGCGCAGCGTTTGTTTTGGAACTCGTGACGCTAGATAACCGCGCCCAAATTCTAGCTACAACGAGATAATGATCTAAGTCGATATTAGGGCCTCGGAAGGTACTGACATCCATGACATCTGAAAAATGTCGCCCATCAACCAGAATAATTCTCACAAAACCTTAGGTACGGTATTAACATAATCCTAGTTGGATTCTAATGAAATTGTGAGCGAGGTTCATAGAAAATGCTAGACAGGAATTTTGCTGATTTCGGAACACTGAACAGAATAACAAAATAAATCTTGGCAATATTCTGCCAAAATGCTGAGCTCAAAATTCTGCGAATGATTCTTATTTCATCCTAGGCAAAATCTTGGACATCATTCTCATAAATTCTAGCACATAATTACTTTAGACTCCTGAATAGGATATTTCGATAGAATAATGAGTAGTTTTCCTGTAAAATCTTGGACTCTATTCTCATAAAATTCAAGATTATCAAAACACTTGAGTCAGATAGCATATTCCTGAACACAGTTGTCACAAAGTCCTCGGAAAGGCGGTCAGCAGCAAGTATCTTGTTTTAATTTTCACAAAAAAAATGTTATTATTTTTGACTAGCTTTTATGTGATTTTATGAAAATGGATTAGTTTGTAGATTACAAAAAAAAATTGGCTCGCCGCCAAATTTTGTTGCTCAGATCTGACACGTGGTTAAAAAAAATGGTCTGACTTGGTATAAAGGTATAAAAATTTGATGAAATATTGGCGCATCGTGAACGATACAATATATTTTCCCTGAAACTGGGATCGCTTAAGAAGATTTAATCATACACATTTCAATGTTTTTTATTCAGCAAAATAAAAAGAGAACTGCATGTCATGAAGAATTTTCTTAGAAAATTGCTTAAATACAAGTGTTTTAAGCGGTTTCCTGTGACCTTAAACAAATAGATAGTACTTTAAAAAGATAAGAATTGCAGGAAACTCATTTTTATATTCACATTGGTTTTCCAGCATTTCTTTTTTATATGTACCAGTAGAGTAAGGTGGGGCAAAAGTTCGACCTTAGTGGTATAATCAAAGTTTCCAGGAAAATAATAGCAGATGAAACAAAACAAATACCATACAGCGAACCTTCAACATATTGGCTATAACTTTGCTGAACAAACTTGTGTCAAAATATTTACCCATTTTTAGTTATAACAGTTTCAAAATTGATTATCTTAAACGAACTTTTGCCCCACCGGTGGGGCAAAAGTTCGAATCTAGTGTGGGGCAAAAGTTCGTTGGCTTAAACACAAAATATCAATACTTTTATGCCAGGCATACTTTATACCAGCCGTAAACTTATGTTTGCCCAAAAATACAAATTTTCATCAAAAAATGCCGAAAACAGGGTTAATTGTAATATACCCAAAAAATAGCAGTTATTCGCAAAACTAAGAGAAAATGTAAAATTTTTGAGACATTTTTCGCACGATCAGGCAAATTTCGCTAAATTTGAAGATAATATGTAGATTTCAGGGAATTTGAAAAATTTTCCGTGGGTTTATACATGGGTCGAACTTTTGCCCCGCCGATTCGAACTTTTGCCCCGCTATGGGCCAAAATTTGATTCCAACTATTTATGGAAAAACTAATACACGTCAAAGCATCCTTATGATAGGCCTAGAAACGCCCTTACATAAAATATTGAAAAATATTTTATCTTCATTTGGTTCCATGCATCGAAAGTTTGACCAAATATTACAATATTTACGTCGAAAAACAACAAATTGCCATAACTTTTCCAAAACTCAATCGATTTTTATGATATTTGGAGTGAAAGTCTCTTACTTGAATAGCATTCGAACCACCATGACATTACTAAGTTTTGAATTGATTTGAGCTAGAAATCTTAAAAAGAAACTCTTGCCCCACTCGAACTTTTGCCCCACTTTACTCTACTTTGGAGAAACTTAAATGGAACTCAATCATACAATTTTCCGAATCAAAAGTTCGAGCCATATTATCATTACGAAATAAGGACGCAAGTTCAATGTAAAGAAAATAGTTAATTTAGTTTTTATTAATATTTAGTTCAAACTTCAAATAGGTACATCAGTTTATTCAAAATGAATGTTCAACATCAATTTGTACAATTGTACTTTAATGTATGTTTAAGGTCAAATATAATATTTTTATTCCAAACTGTTGTCAAGTTTTGATCTACGGATTCCAATCACGAAGCCTTTTCAAATTCGAGGTTTGGCTTCGATGCATTTTCACCTTAAATCTAAGGAAAATAATTCGAAATTACAGTTTTAAGAATTGTCTTCGCATGAACGTACGGGTATTGATGCACACACATACAATATTTAAATTTCAATGTAGCGTAAACAAAAGAGTGTAATGAAAGTAAATCAAATTCATCTATTGTTACAGCATCACGTTTAATTTTCAAGTAAAGATGGTTGAATGTTGCATTCGATTGAAAAATAAGCGATTTGGCGTTGACATTTCAGTTTATTTTGATGCTACAAATATGTGCATGAAAATAAACTGAAATTTGCAACATATTTTTAGCTGTGCAGCAGGGTACCAAGAAACTTCTCCGAACAATCTGTATCGTAATTTTCCAGGGACGCGATTAAAAAATACCTTGAAATTGACGAAATAAAACACTGTGCTTCGTCGGGGTAGGTACTTGCCGCTTGGCTGCGATCCGTTGTTCAAAGTTCACCACCGAGGGTCAACACTTGGCGAGATCAATGTCCCCGTTCTCACTCCTCCATATTCCTGCGGCGGCAGAGGACCATAAGCACCGACTAACTGGCCAACGACAACGAACGCCACCGACGGCGACGGCGGTGATCGAAAAAGCTCGCGCTGCAACTTTCCATTCGTGTCCGACGTATAAGGGACGCTTTTACACCTATTTTTTGCGCATTCGCGGGGTCGCGTGCATACACGCTAGAAAAATGGAATGTCACGACTTTGAGAAAACATTCTGTATTTGCCTTTTTTGAGCGGGACCCCGGCGATCAGCTTTGGAGCACGGGAGACGGGATTGGATGGAAGGTGCACGACCGGCAATCGGGGATCCAATCCAATCTGGTCCAGTCAGTGCCAGTGCAATGTGCTGCCTTTGTCATGTAGACTTCACTTCATTCGCGCTGAGGTCTGTCAGTGACGTGGGGTCTTCGTCTTCTAGGCGTGCGCGCTTTGCCTATTGTTTTATTCTTTCCGATCCTTGTGACGGATCGTAGTTCTTCGAAGTAATGATTCTCAGTGCTGCCCATGAGTCGCCAGAGTTGGAAGCGGTCATAAGTGTAGTCAGAGGAGGTTAGGGAAGGCTGTTGCCCCCACCTCCATACCCCTCTATCTCGGGGCGATAATAAAACAAATTGGGAAAATGGGAAACAATCTCTGAAATTCATACCTTATCTGAAAAATTGAGCCTGCGGTTGGAACGGATAGCCTTGTTGTAAGTTTGTGTTGCAGTTATTTTCAACAATATGATAAGAACGTTAGTCGTGAAATAAGACAGCACGCTAGGGACTATACACCGCCTAATTCCGATTTAATAAAGCGTTAATATGAAAAAATAATTATCTTATACGGCTAATTTTACTAAGATTTCTTATCCCTTACTTACTGCGGTTTGTCTTGACAAAATTTAAAACCATTATTTTGTTTTCCGACGTATCAGCCTTTAAGAACAGTTTTCAGAGATTCAAAAGTTAAAATAGAATACTTTTGTGAATTTCTGAAAAAAAAACTAGAAAAGCTTAATGCCGCTTAAACCGCTTAAACCTAGAAAAGCTTAATAAGCTCAATTAAAAATATTGGAGGAATCTTACGACAAATTACTGGCCTGTTAACTGATGAATTCCTTGGAGCAATACTTCGAAAAACTCTTTGAAGGATACTTAAAGAATTTGTGAGGTATACCTCTATGCTATATATGAATTTCATCAATAAATGTTTAAGGTTGCTCCCCCCCTATGATAGAAAACCTGACTTCGCCCTTCGGAAACGAACTCTCCTAATGGGATTTACTGTTTGTTTTATTGGGGCGGTCGCCAGAACAAAATACCTTATTTCCTTTCGCGGCACTGACGGTGGTATCATTCTGCCACGGCATTGACGGATTGAGGTTAGAACTCCGTCCGAATGGGAAAACTGCACGACGCGACGTTACAGTTAGATAGATTGCCAGGTTCGTTCTTGAAACGTAATTTGTGTTTGAGCATTTGCCCGGTGTGCGGTTGTAATTTATAACTCACGATTCGTTTGCCAAGTCAGGCTCTTTGACAGGCCACGAACGGAACCCACTATAGAGAACAACGGCCCGATCGGATCCGTTGATGAGCCGTTGTCCTCCAAGCCTTACAGCGAACCATGTGAAAGCCTAAAAGGGTGCATATTTCTTGGATTTCTTGGATTCTTTGCAGCGCTAAACAAACAACCTCCGTTACATTCTATAATTGCTAAATTTATATTCGATTGGTGCTGTGTTCTGCGATTCGGTAGAATGCACTTCAATTGTCGGTAATTTATGGCTCTGGCACCTGCAGGTTCTCCCGCAGTTGGACCGAATTTCTGTTGCCCCTTCAATAACGGTGATAAATGGCTATTGAGCCTCAATTGGACAGCAGCATCTCACTAAATCACTTCCTCTTACACTTTTATTACTATCATTATCGCTGTTGGATCGGGCAAGAATTTAAGGGATCTGGGAAAGATGTAAGTTACCTGGAGAAATAAGTGCATCAAGTATTTTATGATCTTCGACAGCAATGTATGCAATTAATCATAAATATATTGGAAACGTCGTTTTTACGCTTTCTGCTTTGTGTAGGTGACTTAAAGACATTTTCCTTTTTGAGCAAATGTTTCCTATCATGTTGTGAATCCAGATTATGCACAATCATGAAACATTATGAAATAATGAAATTTTTAGACATGATGCGCTTTATTTAGTACACATTAAAAATAGATATGTAATGAATTGGGCTTCGACCTTAACTTTAAGGACATAATATACCGATGCACCGATATACCAACTTTACATGAAAGATATGGAACCCTAGAATCTAAATCCAGACATTGTGGGTATGGCCATTCCGGACACAAGGGCATCAGGAACCTGTTTCAGGAGGAACTGGCATATATCATATTCAGAAGTTCATACGCATGTATTGAACGACGGTTCAAATTTTATAGTGTTTTATTCCAATTGTACAGGAGCGTCAAGAGGACTAACAATCACATTTTACCAGCTTTATTTCTCTGGGGGTTCCACCAGCCAAATCTCTACAGTGATTCTTCATGGGAGGGATACCTCCAGAGATTCTTCAGGGATTCCTTCAGAGATAATCCTTTAGAGATTCCTACAGGAGTTTCTTCAGAGACTTCTCCAGGGTCTCTACATAAATATCTACAGGGGTTCCTGCAAAAACTTCACCAGCATTTTCTTCAGATGTTCCTCAAAGGATTGCTCCAGGAAAATCACTTCATGATTTTGCTTTTCCTCTATGTAATCTCTATTATGAAAAAACGTTGAAAAAATGAAGACTTTTGCTTTTCCTCTATGTTATCTCTATTATGGAAAAACGAAAACCATATATGATGTTCCAGGGTTTTTTTTCAGGAATTCCTCTAGAGATTTCCTCAGAAATCCCTCAATAGGCTTCTGTTTTTTTTTTCCAGGGATTTAACCTGGGATTTCTCCAGGTATTAATTTAGATTTTTTTCAAGAGATTTCCAGGGTTGCTCCAGGGATCCCTCCAGGAAGAATTTCTGAAAAAAAAAACTTCGCGGAGGAAACCCTGGAGTAATTCTCATTCTTTTAGATGATATCCCTGAAGGGATTGATGAGTGTATTTTTTGTAGGAATTTCAAGAGGAAATCTAGGAGGAATCACCATAATGCAGAACGAATCTCTGAAGAATTTTCTAGGGCAATACCTGGAAAAATCCATAGAATTGTTTATGTAGCTATTTTCCTGGAGGTATCCCTGGGGTAATTTCTGCAGGAAACTCTTGGGGAATCTCTGTAGGAATTCATGAAGTTATTTCTTGTCTTCTACATTAATTTCTTGTAGAATCGATTTCTGGAGAAAATCTCAGGGATATATCCTAGAAAAATTTCGAGAGGACTAGGTAAGAAATTTCAGGAGAAATTACTGAACAAGCGTCTGAAGTGATCCTTGACGAAATTGAGCCTCGAAGACATCTCTGCAAAAATCCCTGAGGAATATCAGAAGAAATCACTTGGAAAATCTTTGGAGGAATCTCTGGAGGAGTCGTTGATGTTACCTCTGAAATCGTTCCTGGAGAAATTTCCTGAAAAATCATTAGAGAAATTTCTGGTGGAATCTATAGACGAATCACTGAAGGCATTCCGGCAGAAACTCCTGGCATAATCGCTAGAAGAATCTCTGTGGAAATATCCCTACAAAAATTTCTGAAATAATTCCTGGAGGAATTCCCAAAAAAAATCCTGAACGAATTGCTAAGGATAGTTCTGGAGCACTATCGAAACCGTTCTAGAAAATCTGGTATCTCATTGGAGAAATCTCTGAAATAGTTTATGAAGGTATGTCGAGATCGATTTTTGAAGGAATCTCTGAAGGATTCTTTCAAGAACTCCTGGAGGATTTACTGAAGCTTTCTTTAAACTGACCCCAAAATCTCGGTTAAATATAATTTTACTTGCAGGGAAAAAACATGTATTATTACTTGCCGAATGTTGTTGATTCTTATATTATCATTTTTATTTCTAAATTGGTCGTAATCGAAATGGCATTCGAGTATGATAAATTTATGTTTGGGAGGCCTAGCGGTCAACGCGAAGCTTTTCCACAAGACCAAGCTGAGGGCCATGGGTTCGAATCCCACCGGTCGAGGATCTCTTACCAGAGCACTTTGAACCAGCCACACGATATATATCGTATCGGGTTCCACCCGATAACGGCCATTGGGTAGCAGACAGAGCAGAGATGCCGACAATCTGAGTAATGGGCCGATTCCCTATCCAAGAAACAGTTGAATTCTCATTGAAATCAACTGAATGTTACGCCTCTCGAGGAGGACACTGGAGCAGTACACTCAGACGTTGGATGTGCTACCGGTCGAACGCCGGTAATCATCGGAGAAGACTTCAACGCTTGGGCCGTGGAGTGGGGTAGCAGAGGATACAGTTTGCAGAAAGCTTTAGCGAAGCTCGGCGTAAGGCTATTCAACGACGGTCTGCCTAGTATATTTTGCAAATGCGGTAGGGAATTCATCATCGACGTGACCTTTTGCAGCCCGTCGCTGATCGCCAATATGAACTGCAGAGTTAGCGAAGAATGCACCCACAGTGACCATCAAGCGATCTACTACTGCGTTGACCAGAGAAGTTGTGCAGTATGGCAGAGGAGGAATGGAGAACGTAGGTGGAAGACGAAGCAGGGATCTTTTCGTCGAAGCACTCCGAGTAGTAGGCGACGCTCCAAACATGGATGCAGGAGAGCTGACAAAAGCGTTGGCGAGAGCGTGTGACGCAACTATGCCGAGAAACTAAGAGCCAATGAATCAGCAACTTCCTGCATATTGGTAGACGTGCCTCCGTGCAGCCTGCTTAAGAGTCAGTAGATGCGTGCAGAGAGCTAGATCCGAAGCCAGCATGGAAGAGCGTAAGTAAAGTGACCTACCGAATGGCCAGAGCCGCGTTCAAATGGGAAATAGCGACGAGTAAAACGAACTGCTACAAGGAGTTGTGCCGGGAAGCTGACGCAAATCCCTGGGACAACGCCTTTCGAGTAGTGATGGCGAAGATCAAGGGCCCAGTTACCCCAGCTGAAATGTGCCCCGACAAACTGAAGGCGATTGTGGACGGTCTCTTTCCTACGCATGCTCCCACCACGTGGCCACCCACACCGTTCGCTGAATGCCGGTATCCAAGTGTCTAACGCCGAGCTGAGGGACGAATGTCAATTGAAGTAACGGCGGGAGTTCCACAGGAATCCATACTTGGTCCAACACTGTGGAATATGATGTACGATAGAGTGCTAACCTTGACACTACCGAATGGAGTCGAGATCGTCGGGTTTGCAGATGACGTTGTCCTTGCGGTAACTGGTGAGACTGCGGAGGAGGCGAAGATGCTGACGACGGAATCGCTAGACATCATTGTCAAGCTGCAGTTGGCTCATCACAAAACGGAGGTGGTGCTGGCCAGCTGCTGCAAGGCGGTTCAGCAGTTCGAGATCAACGTCGGATGACGCACAACAGAGCGTTAATGATTAACGGGTCGCAATGATCGATTAAGTGATTAATGATTAAATTAAATTTTATTAATAATGATTATGATTAATGATTAAAATTTGTGAAGTCATGATCAATGGATGTGATTAATGATTAAGCCAAAGTATGATTAATGATTACGATTAATGTTTAAATTTCAATTTTAGATGATTGATGATTACGATTAATGATTAAACTTAGTATGAGTAATGATTATGATTAATGATAATAATTAACCCTTAAGTACCTGATGTAAAATTTGATCAAAATTCGCGATTTCAAAGTAATACTAATACTTTTTTTAATTGTCTTCTATCTTATTTATATTGATAAAGTCGCGACTAACTGTGATTCCGCACTATACAAATCTCGTCCAGCACATGTGTGGTCTTTCTATACCAAATAACTGACGCGTTCTCGGCTAGGCATTCAAAAATAGAAAACGTTGTGTTTGGATGGGCATCTCATTTTTCCGAAAGAGGTGCACTTCGCAAAAGAGGACCACGTGATTATTGAGTTGAAACCGAATTCAGTCCATGAGTCCTCTCGTGGTGTAGGGGTAATGCGCCCTATCTAGTGAACAGGGAGTCGTGAGTTCGGCTCTCACCGAGAAGACGTGTAACTTTGTCGCAAATTCCTCATCAATTATCCCATTTTATCCAATTTCAAAGTATATGCAATGTTTAGTTTTACGGTAGTTATTCTGTCGTCTTCTAACGAAATTCCGTAAATATCAGTCTTGCTATTTGTCTTTAGAACTGCGGGTTGCGGGGAGTACCAAAAGTTATTAACGATTTATCTAGCATTATTGTTTTGTAGACCGAATCTAAAGAAAGACGGTTTTCAAGAGCAAAGCGTTAGATTAATCAGATTTTTTTAATCATAAGTGTACCAACAAATTTTCAAGAGTGTGACGCATTCGTTGCATACTAAGGGTATCTCATATCATTTAATTATTGTTTTTTTTTATGATTACTTTTTGATTAATCATTAATCATTCATTAACTATGTGAGGATTATATTGACTTTGTGAAGCGTAGCTTGTGATACATTCAACTTCATGAACTATCAAGTTTTAAACTGAGGTTTCAAGCGTTATTGATAAACTTGAACATATGTCGGTATGTAAGGTTTGTCGATTTTCCGGTAAAAGTATTCAAAATATTGGTAAAAAACTAGTTGAATTTCAACACTTCACTTTATAAAAGAAATAACAGTGTAGAATTAGTAAGGCGAAACCCCGGTAAACTCTAATATGCTGTTTATCTTGTGATAATATATTTATTGTATACATAAAATTTCAATGGCATTTGTATACATAAAATTTTAAGGCGAAGTAGGCCGTCATTGAAATTTGTACACGTCGTTGATGATTGTTGTTAATTCATCTAACGATTTCGAATCAAAGAAAATCAGTTCGTTTTGCACTGACACAGCTGAAAAAGTATCATCATACTTTATGCATGTGAGCGCGTTTAGTGATACTTTTTCAAGTCAATATAAACTATCAAGACTGAGTTTTATCACTTTGAAATGCAAGCTGAAAAGTCATCATTGTTGCCAAAACGAATGACGGGCTACTTAGCCTTAATGGCATTTTGATATTGATGCGCAATAAAATTGTGATATACTTAGAAAAATGTGATCTTTCGAACAAGCTACAAAACACTGCAAATATTTCATCACTAAACAACAGGCATCAAAATTATCAGATAGACGATGATACTATCATCTATCTGATAGACAACTGATACTATCAGTTCAGCCAGATGATACTATCACTTCTTGTCTATCTCTGATAGTATCACTGAAAGAAAGGTCCTCTATCAGAGATAGAGGATAGGCGGCATCCACAAATTACGTAACGCTCTAGAGGGTGGGGGGGAGTAGGCTCAAGCGTTACGGCTCATAAAAAATTTTAAATTTTTCATACAAAAAGCGTTACGGAGTGGGGGGGGGGGATTTGGTCAAAAATTTTCAATTTTAGCGTTACGTAATAAATGGACGCTGCCATAGAGAGATAGTATCCCTATCCCAAAAATTTCCATCATGATACTATCAGTACAATATCTCTCAATTAATATTGATAGAGGTTCTATCTCTATTAATTGATAATATTATAGAATAAAAATTGTTGGACTATGGGCATAGAAAATTAACTAAATTCCATGTTTAGCGGCTTTAGGAGTGTAAGAATCATTGAAAACCCATACAATATGGGTATTTTCGGAACGGGCACGACGAGAGAATGATGGAAATCGACGTCCGACTACATTTTGAAATCCAAGATGGCGGCCTCCGGTTAAGTAAAATCATTGGAAACCCATGCAATATGGGTATTTTCGGAACGGGCGTGACGAGGGGATGACGAAAATCGATGTCAATTTTACTAATCCGGAGGCCACCATCTTGGATTTCAAAATGGCGTCAGACATCGATTTTGGTCATCCCCTCGTCACGCCCGTTCCAAAAATACCCATATTGCATGGGTTTCCAATGACTTCACTAATCCGGATGCCGCCATCTTGGATTTCAAAATGGCGTCGGACATCGATTTCCGTCATCCCCTCGTCGTGCCCGTTCCGAAAATACCCATGAGAACATACTTTGAGTTATTTCTATTAGCTTTTTCCCATTATGCGCAAGATTTTGGTTTCGCTTTTTGTTTCAATGATAGGATAGATAGGGATAGAGTCCTGTTTGATCTTTCGACCTTGACACTTGCTTTTGCCGGGGCGAGCGACAAGGGCAGGATCAAACATGTCGCGCGTCGGTCTCGTAAGTGAAAAAGTGGCGTGATCGGTGAGTTCGGTTGAAGAAAGTGAAAAAGTGCCGCGATCGGTTAGTTCTGTTTGATCTTTCGACCTTGACACTTGCTTTTCCCGGGGCAAGCGACGAGGGCAGGATCAAACATGTCGCGCGTCGGTCTCGTAAGTGAAAAAGTGGCGTGATCGGTGAGTTCGGTTGAAGAAAGTGAAAAAGTGCCGCGATCGGTTAGTTCTGTTTGATCTTTCGACCTTGACGCTTGCTCCTGGGCAGTGCGTCAAGAAAGCCCGAACATTTTTTTTTTATTCTTTTTGGGTCGCGCGCTTATTTTTTTTTCCTGAGTGCTTTTTTATAGCCGAGCAAACGAGTGAAGCCGAAAGTGGATTGTGGCTGCTCAGTCAAGGATAACGGATCAATTGGTGAGCTCGTTTCATGCTACTATTTCTAATCTATAAAATATGTATGACTGCACATTCAATCGTTACAATGATTCATGATTTATTTATGTTTAACATTTTTTTTTTTTTCAGAACACCTCTTATATACCTTTATTTTTGTAATTAAAAAAACTTTGAATGGTTCGACACTACAAGTGTAGACTTGCGAAAGGTTCACTTTATTCAACAAACTTTGGATGGTTCGCCACTGTAAGTGTCGGCATAAGAATAAGAGTGTTCTATGATGTCCCAACCAATCGAGTTTTTTGTTTCTTTTCAAATGAGTAAAATATAATAACACATGCTTTCGTCCTGACAGCTGTAGGAATATTACATATAGGTATTTGTTCAACAAACTTTGAATGGTTCGTCACCTCAAGTGTCGGCATAATTTTCCTCTACATAGAAATTGTTCATATCAAATGAAAATATTATATTTACGTATAAGCATGTATATATCTCACAAATCATTGTTTATCATGGTCTAATCGCTTATCAAAGTGAATCATATGACCCAACGATCCTCCCCATTAACAAACATCCCTCCCAGTAACCTTTGTGGAGATGCAGAGGTAAACACGGTCTCCAAAAAGCAAAGGTTACACACTAACATTCCTTCCCCCAATCCCACCTGACTGCAAGGACGTGGCCGGCGCCGTTATTGACCCTGTATAAATAGAGGCACTGAATTATGAACACTGAAGAAGATTATGGCCAATCCCAGCCGAATTTCTAGTTGATTCTTTGTGCATTTTCACTGACTTCGGTCAATCACGGAATAGCAACCATTGATATGTGTAGTCAGTCTAAGCTAAGCTAAGCAACGATAGGATAGATAGGGATAGCTATGGAAATTTGCTGATAGTATCTTTTTCCCCAAAGATAGATGATAAAGATATGCTTGAACCATCAGTGATGAAAAAATGCTGATAGTATCTCCATCCGTCTATCAATTGATAGAGATAATATAGTGTATCTTCAATCCATCATTTTTCAAGAAGTGATAGTATCCCTATCACTACCCATAGGGATAGTATCATTTGATAGTATCAAAAGATAGACGTGATAATGATAAATGATAGGAATAAATTTGAAGCCTGCTAAACAACCCAATTCTTGGAGAAATGTTGGGCGAAATCAGTTTGAACATTTGGTAGGAATTTTCTAACGAAATCTTTGTGAAAAACTGGAAAAAAAATTTTCAAACAATATTTCAAAGGAATTTTCGCCCTTCCTTGATTTGAATCTAGATATCAGTGAAAACGGTTTGTGATTACCAATTGGCTGTAACGAAGTTCAAACAATTTTTATATCAGAGCAATATGCTTTCGGGCATTTGATCATTAGCCTTTGAATAATTAAACATTAATCAATGGTTATCAATAAAAATAATGAATTACCGGCATCTCCCTAAGGCACTGTCAAAAAATCACGTAATGCTCGAAGGGGGAAAGGGTTGGCTCATACGGTACGACTCAAACAAAATTTTGAAAATTTTCATACAAAAAGCATTATGAATACGGGAGGGCTTTCCCGGAGTTCAAAAATTTCAATTTCTAGCGCTATTTAATGAATGAATGTTACTTACACGCCTTGACGTATACAAGGAATGAGCAATAAACATTAAAATGAATGGATTTATTTATTATTGAAGATAACAATTTAAATTGAAAAGATTCAAGCTAAACCATGCTTATGCCATCGTTTATAACCATCAAATGATGAATCAAGATTTACTAAACGCTCTGCTATATTCAATGGATATCTGCAGGCGAAGTTAGATTGCAAACATCAAAGTGAACAAAAACAGCGAGGAACTATGAATAGAAATATCACTTACTAGGGAAGATGGACTGATTTTTGATCTCGAAAATTATGTGTAAATTTTTCGATTTTCATACAAAGTAGGGTGATGTGCTAGTATCTATCGTATTAAGCATTGATCAGTGAGAACTGCAATTTTCCCAGTATTGCAGTGAATGATGCTGACACAGACCGATGCCAAACAATTCTTTCTCAAAACGGCTTTAGCATTGTACAATAACATTTTGATAAATCTTGATCTCTTTTTGGAAATAATGCAAAGAAAATGCATCTTACCGTATTCTCAGTCCGTCGTATCGTTTTCAACTCCGTCGCAATCAGTTTACAGATTCGTCTCACAACTTACGGCTCACTGTGTGTATTGAATGGTTAAAACACAACATATCAACGCTATAATAAAATGTTTTACTAGAATATATAGATCTACTGGCATCTCCCTCCATTCCTTCAGCATGATGGAATATACTAATTTCCTTTAAAATTCATTGTTCTTTATTAAAATTCAGCCCAAACATATGAACACAATTCCTTTTGACCGTACAATTATGGCATTTGCTCACAGTACAGTGAAAACAACACAATCAAAGAAACCGTATTTTTACATCGAGCGTCGCGCACACATTGATGCGCACAAACTTTTTTTTTCTCAGTACGACGGATTAAACTTTGTTTACATTCTCAATTATACGCGGCGGTTGAGGAAATTTCGTAAAATTTGGTGATTTATTGAAGTTTTACGGCGTGTGATTGGAATGAAATCCTTCAGTCAAGAAGTACGAAGGTTTTCCATAGTGAAAATAAGTGCCCGGCGAAGTAAGTCACCCACGGGGGCGGGAAGAAACTTGTGTTGGAAAGTGGTGTGTCTCAGTCGATCGCTGAACATTTCTCTCAAATCGTGTTCGTCCATGCGATTTCGGTGAAAAAGTGCAAAGTGGATTATTGAACTGAAGTTATTTACCGAAATACAGTAGTTTTATTGCATTTTTGGTGTACAAGTGTACAAACCATAACAGCTTTCACAAAATTACACTTGGATAATGAATCTATGTTGCAGGTAAGTTTGAATATCCGCCGTAGTGGAACATTTAAAGTTTGATACGACGAATAGTAGCGCTTACGACGAAGAAGAACAAAACCCTATACAAAAATCTAATGAATGACTAAAAAACTAGTGCTAGGTAGAAATTTGGTGATCTGCCTCTATAAACAGAAATTTTTCATGTAGAATGGTAACACTCATAAGCTTCCAACTGGGTCTTCGGATTCGGATCAAATACAACTGAGAAAATGCATCATCTTACATGGAGGAAATATTTAAGGGTCTTTTTAGTCCGCGGATACAAAGCAAAGCCATGCTATACTTAGTTGGATTTGGAACTTCCTTGGGCATAAACTATCATTATTCTTGTCACGCGATATGAGAAATGCAAAATTTATTTGCACATTAAAAGGCAATGTTATAAAATTTGTTAAACTCTGTTCAATGATTGATTGATGATTGATTAAATGTTTGACTTTGAATAAAATAAGCGATGTTTATGATTATGATTAATGATTAATGATTAAAACATAATATTTCAATGATTATGATTAGTGATTAATGATAAATTCTTGATTTTTTATGATTAATGATTAAAATTTTTGATTAATCATAATTATTAATCATTAATCATGATTAAATTTATGATTAATCATTAACGCTCTGACACACAATCTCATCGAAGCGCTTTCTAAAATACTTTGGAGCCACGTAGACTATGTCTGCGAAAAGGCATCGAAAGCAACAAGCACTGTAGCTAGGACCATGCCCAACATTGAAGGACCAAGAAGCAGTACGAGGCGTTTCTGGCTGAGGACATAGCATGCTACCAGCAAAGGGACACACGGAATGTCATCAGAATGGATACAATGGCGACACGCTATGTCTAAGCCAGCAGATTATGTAAATCGAATGTACCTCGGATTTTTTTTCCGCTAGAGTTCAGTATTTGGCTTATATTTTCATAATCGAAAGGTTTCATAATATTCCATCGGTGAAATTTTTCCCATACATTTTGTATGGGCTGAAATGTGTAGAAAAACGTGATTTTCATTCATTTTTTAAAGTTATGTGAAAAAATAGCTAAACAGCGGAAAAAATCAAAATTTAACCGATGGAATATTTTAAAACCTTACGATTATTAATTCCTTCCTGACCCAGTTTTTGTCAGCCCGTGGATGCTTTCAAAAATATTTGATCAGATTTGTACACGCAGAGTCTCCACAATGTGCAGTCTGTCTAAATATCGAAGAGACCCCGGAGCATGTTATATTAGACTGCCCTCGATTCAAGGGTATACGAAGCGAGATGATGTCAGGAGCCGCAATCTGGACAACATCGTGCAGAACAAGTGCCAGCATGAAAGCACTTGGAATGCGGTGAACAGAGGGATAACGCAAATTATGTCGTCGCTGCAAAGGAGATGGCGTGAAGATCAGAGAGCTCCGGGCCACGATCGGAGTAGGCTAGATCCGTAGGCTCCGTCGAGGCGCCTGCAAACCAGAAATCATCCACCATTCGGAATTGTAGAGCCGACCCTAGCACTTGGCCGACCAACGTCGAGTCGGAGTAGGTTGAGTCCACCGCCGGGGTCTAACTGAGTAATTCGCAAAACAGCACCGGCCAACGGCCAAGACAAGCGGATGGCAACGATAGAGAGATCAGTATCTAGCGGAATTACCAAATATGGAAGCTCGGCAGGAACACCAACTGCTACAGAGTGGTACAGGTTTGATTCAACTTTAGCGGTCCATTTGTATTTTTTAACTAGTGTGTTGTCCATTGTTAAGGCGGTGACCTTTGTTCGAAAGTGAACTTATCGTTAATTTGTGAGCTTTGAATTCGAACTCGAAGTATTGTGATTCGCGAGTTTTCCATAATTATTCGAATAAATTGGTTCAGTATTTTGAATTTTCAGAGTTTAAATAGTTTGACCGGTAAATTGAATAAAGTGAATAATTTATTGTGATTAGGCAGGTAAGCCTTTAGTGAAGTATTATTATGAAATTCATGTTAGTGAGAATTTATCACGTTGAATAGGCATCGTCAAGCCCATCCAACGTGGGCAGCTTGTCCAGGCTGGTGCAAGATTTCCTGGATTGACCTGAGTACCGTAAACCGGGGTGAATTTGAACAGGTCGGTACCAAAAAGTATTTCCTTCCAAGGATGCCTAATACTTCGTCGGCATCACGGACATTTCATGTTTTCTAGTTTATAGATGTCTAATGATGATATTGAACTTTTTCATTTTTATTAGGGCCGATTCTGCATAGAAATATTCACACTTTTCGAAGGTGTTAATAATAATGTTGGAAATGACGGTACTAAACAATTCGCTGGTGCTAAGACTTCATGCAAACTTTGAGTATCAAAAATGTTGTGTAAGTTTCAGTGTGAACTGCTGAACTCATTTTTGAAATCGTACAGCATTACAAGAATAGTTTTTTGCTCATAAAACCGTTTATTGTTGAATAACGTGCTTATTTCAATGGAAATTGCATACATTTAGGCGTATCATGCAGATTTACATACCGTCAAACGGGGCTTCTTTTGACATTATTTCCACATTCTTTAACTTTGAGTATTTGTAACTCTTAGAATTATGGATAGATGTTGATAATTTTTGCCTATATTTTAGTTATATATGTACGTAACATATGTGCAAAATATGAGGCAAATCCATCAAGAAATAACAAAAATGCTTGAATAGCGAAAAAAGCGTGTCCTTCAAGACAAAAAAGGGGCTACTTTGGACATTTTCACAATTTGCTAATGAAATGATTTCTTTTTATAACTTTCAAACTGATTCAATAAATTGTCGTCCACTGTGATGTTATGGAACGTTTTTCATTGATAAACTTAATGTAGAAAATTGCAAAGCTAGAATCAATTACACATATATAACAAATTTCAACGAAACATGCCATTCACTATTCTCAGTTTGCAGTATTAAACTTAAATTTTCAACTTCCTCTTAAATGGAACTATCAGTTACGAATGCTCGATTTTCAAGTTGACATAAACGAACGACGTAACTACTAGGTACTGCGATGATAAATGAGTTATGTACAAAAACTCTTTTTTTTCTATTCTTACTGTTATATGAACGATATGTTGAAGGATCACATTAATACCGGTAACTAATTTAATACCAGTAAGTAATTTTCATTAAAAACGCAATCTATGAAGTAAAGTTTAGCATGATCGTAAAGAAGTAAGTTTGCTTTTGTAATATGCTTTTAGCTTCTAAGCAGTTTAGAGCTGGCTTAACAGTAGTTTAATTTAGGCATTTAAAGGATGCAACTGTTCTGTACTACAAATTCATGTGAATTATGACGGAAAATTGTTTTTTAGAGATTATGTTGTGAATTTGGCATTGGTACGTATTGAAATATATGCGTTTTATGTCTGTTCACTTTTACAAACATTTATTTTATTTATTTTTTAAGTTGTAAAATACACAAACCAAAACATTATAATAAAATTAAAGTCGCAAAAATAAGACCTTTGATCAATTGTTTTAATAAAACAACAATTTTAGGCAAAACAAATCACAAGATTTTCATGAAACATGACGATTCGATAGTTTTGCGATGCTCCCGATAAGTTTCCAAGACATGGGTAAAACTCAAACAATGTTTGTATAGCCAATGTTTTATACCTTGTGAATATTTATTCGGGCTTTTTTGAAATGTTTTCTTGTTTATCCTGTTATTGTTGATGTTGTGCCAAGAAAAAAACATGCCTAGTGGTAGAGCATATATTGGTTAATAAAAGTGCTGAAGACACAAAATAGCTCAGATTAATATTTACGCTACTAATAAATACAAAAGGTGAGTGTCCAAAGTAGCCCCTGGAATCAAAAGTAGCCCCGTCCGACGGTAGTTTAATTTTGCAATACAATGTATATCATCATGAGTTGTAAGAATTTTGACATCATTTTCAGATTCAGGAGACCCAAATTTAGTAGATAGGGCAGTTTTACTTTTAAAAATATGCTCTATTATATAGTGATCAATTACACCCCAATGTGTCATTTTCAATTTTTGATATTAAAACTTATTTTATGAAATGTTAAATTTAATTTCATAAAAAATCGATTACATTAACTGATAGAGATCAATGAAGTACTGATTTTGCCGAAACGATTTTGGCAATATTTGAATTCTAAAGGATAACATGACAAAAAATTGTGAAATAGTGATCAATTTGCCCCCGGATTACGGTACCACGTGTTCCCGTGCGAAGTCCCTTCCTGCGTGTGACCGAAGACTGTGCCGGCTAGTGAGCCATTGTGGGTGGAAAATTAGCTGAGCTTTCCACCAGTTCGATAAGCTCGGACGTGAGCTTGTGCCCAAAGCGTGAGCCCGAGTCGTTGGTCCAAAATCGAGCAGTTTTTTTTGACGATAGGACTCGTTTCGCCAAAGCGTGAGGCGTAGAGCTATATCAACCCGCTCTAACTCCTCCAACCTCCAGGGATGCATCTACCCTGATGATCGTGCCCACGCGCGAGTCTACCGAATAGCACACGTTCCAATTAGAATCCGACGAAGCTTTCCTGCCGTCGAGGGACGATCAAGCCATCGCCGTTGGAGCACCACGCCAATGCAGTTAAGGTCAGATCCACACTAGCTTTTAAACTGATTGAGAGTATCCGAAAATTGTATATATAGAATAAGAAAGTTAAATGCGTGACTTCACCAGACTAGATACTAGGTTTAAATGAATTTTCACAATAAATTGAGAGCTTGCATATTTTTTGAATAGGTCCTATGCAAATAACTCTCTAAATTCATGTTTTTTTAATAATTTCTTTTAATTTTACTTTATTTTATAATATTAATTTCGAGTTCGGATTGAAAACGACTCTTCTTTTCTTTTAGGTTTATTTTTAGTAATTCTTTAGATTTGTTGGTTCCTTCAGTTAAGACTTTTTCTTCCGCTCAGTTCTGGTTGACTTTTTCTTTTCTTTTTTTTGTGGTTTAGTTTCCGGTTTTCAGTTGGTTTACAGTTAGATATCCGTTCATTTGTCCTTTCGTGTGTGCCATTTTGGTGAGTTTTTACTTCTGCGTTAAACTATTTGCGACCTGCCCTGAGAAGGGTGGTCTCATACCGGGCTTGGACAGAGTAACGGTCCTTCTGAAATTGAAGGTGGCGCTAAAGCCGTTGCTGGAGGAGCAGAGAAGAACGTTACAACAGTTTGCGAGAGTTCAGATACTCTACGGACGAGTTCCTCTATAGTTCCGTGTTTCTGAACGGTATCAAATCTGTCTGCGACACTACGGTTTTGAAGACTTTCCTCCATTTCTGCAATACGGTGGTCTTTGTGTTTAGCGTCAGCTTGTAGTCGCTTAACCGTGGCAACCAAATCATCTACTTCCTTATCTCTGCTAGTGTTAACAACCCCGGCATACGAAAGATTATTAGTGTTGATACCATGGCGAGTCTCGATTTCTTTCCGGGCTTGGGGGTAGGAAACTCCCAAGTCCACACGAATATGCTGTATTTCCACTTATTTAACGTATGCGGGGAATTTACGGCTATAAACCGCATGGTCGTCTACTTGGCAAATCTTGCAGAACTGAGAATTTGTGCAAGGTGGATGTTCCTTGTTTGTATTCGTTGTTCCTTCTCGTGTGTCAACGGCTGCAGTAACTTCATCGTCGGGATGTACCTTACTACATTTACCGCAAACCCGGAACGGCTGTGGGCACTGGGCAGCGCTTCCCCGTATGCCCGTAATCCCAACACCGGAAACATAACATGGGTGATGGATAATAATTTCTTGTCCTGCAACGAGACCAGTCGAAATCTATATGCGGTGGGATCACTGTACCAGCAATGATAAGGATCATAGTGGGAGTGTTTTCCCACGTGCCAGCAGAGGTTTTTCGCATGATGCGTCGAATGTCCTTTACACCTTGGTTTTTCAGTTGAGCACGAAGGTAGTCGTCAGAGAGTCCAACTACGATTCGTTTGATACTACGCATTTGGATTGGTTAAGTTGCGGGTGTTCCAAGATTTGGATGGCCGTACCGTCGTTTAACTGATCCATTTTGATGAGACGCTTGAACTGACTTTGGCTTCTTACCTTGAGAATAGAAGAGAGCCCTTTGTTCTCTTTGTAGGCTCCTACAATGGGTTCTCCAGTACACTTCTCGACGGATAGCCGTAAGAGAAATGGATCATTCGGTAGTGAACCATTGATAGCCTGCATCTTCAGCATTTGTAGTGGTCCAGAAGATCCATCACGATCCATGTAGTAGGCGGTAGGCGCCGTCCGGTGTACTCACCGTTAAACAAATTCGTCGGGTTCCCTTGTCCACCTGCGAATCCACCTGGATCCCCAAAATGGGGCGAAAATTCGTCCTCCAGCGCCATGCTGACGAGACGGGTTTGGTTTTTCTTTAAAACTTCAGATTACTCTTTTGATACTGGCAACTGGCACCTGTTCGAAGATCACAATATTTTTTTCTACTTAAATGGATTTAGGTCTGTGTCACTTCTGTCGCCACGTGATTGGGCCCCACTATAGCAGCACGACTGTTAAACACGTGGAAAGAAGAGAACAGTGCGGATCAGCCGAAACAATTGGTAGAGATTAAGATTGAAAAAGCACTGGAGCAAATGGGAGAACACACCTGCACTGAACGAGTATAAACTGCCAACTGTTCAACTAAAAATGTTGAAATACTATTTTTATTTGAATCTCGATTCAACCATAATAGTGGCCATCCGTAAATTTCGTCACACTTTTTGATGGGGGAGTGGGGGCTCAGAGAAGTGCGACGATTTATGCAACATTTTCGTAGTCCTCATACAAAAAGCGTGACATCAGGGAAAGGGATGTTTAAAATAGTCATATTTCGCGTGACGTAATTAATGGACATTCTCATATAGCATCGAACGAATTACAACCAGTGTGTGATTCTGCGACGATTTTAAGTTAAATTAATAACAAGCAAAAGTGCACACATTTTTATCAAACAAGTTTAGGGTGTCGGTTTACCCTGATTCCTCCTACGTGAAAGATGTCAGTGTCAAAAACCCAATCGCAGTCAAAACATTTGCATAGAAAACAGCTTCGTCGCATTTCGGCCAAGCCGAAAAGGCACCTTACCCTTACCCTTCAGGATCACTGCCATACCACCGCTTCATCAACACGCCGTTTCACCCTTACACTGTAGATCACCAATAAAATTCGGGTTGTGAAATGGTCTGACTGACGACATTGTTGGCCCGTTTCAAAATGTTAAGCCCCAATAAAAGTCGCGCGAATTCGATTCGTGCCTCAGATCGATCATCGCGGGAGACGAAATGGCAACAATCGTTCGTAATAGAAGCTATAACGGGTTTTGGAGAAGTTGAGGAAGCAAAACGGGGCATGGGCGATGGGTGCCATGGAAAATATCATAACACGAAACAAGTCAACTACCATTGAGGCACTTTGGCGTGAAATGGTAGCGACAGCCTAAGCTCGAGCCACAATCGAACCGTTGACAACAGGTTGACATTTGTGGTTTGGAACATCTGGATTTGCGAGTGGTGATTGTGAAAAGCGGGGAAGCATTAGCGTCAACTACCGTAGCAGATCACATTTCTTATTTCGTTTTAGTTCGAGCTGCACTCGAAAGCCGAAAGTTGTGTTGAGTGAATTTCATTGTTCGAAAATTGGCTGAATTGTTCTCCTGGAAAGTCATATCCTCAAACATCGATATAATTACCCTTAGTAAACAAGCCCTGTGATTGAACCTGTCACGAATAGCTCAAGCTGTGGGCACCTGAGAGCGCAAGAAGCCTTGCTTCGCAAAGCCGCAACTCAACGGAGCCTAACACGCGAGATCTGCATCCAAGCACTACCGTAGCGGGTCACTTCCCGCTTTCAATTAATTAAAATTTGGCCCCCGTAAATCATCGTCCACGTAAATATAACGTTTCATAATTGCCAACCTGTGTGTGTGGAACGCGATCGCGTGGATGCCCCAAGAAATCCTGCTGCGAATCTGCAATTTCTTGCCCGAACGAATCAATGTCGAGTTGGGGGTGGATTGTGGCTGGGGATATGCAACAGCAGATTTAAGTCCCCTGCAAACCATGAGAGGGAGGAACCGATGTCGTAAATCGACCATCGACAGAGAGCTTACGGTGGTGCCTGGATAGATCCGAGGCTGTCCGTTGGACATATGAGGGTGCGTTGCATGACGATCACGATACAAATTATAACATGGCGAAATATGGAATTGAGCTGGGAAAATTTTGTTATTCAGCGCAACATTTATGCACTTGCAGATTTGCTGCTCAATTTTTTAAATATCTCACACTACTTACTTGATACTTTATGAGACACCATTCTCTACGCTGCCCAAGCTATCTCAAGTCACCTGAAGAGATCAAAAATGGAATGAATTATTTAGTAGCATTTTTTACAGTCCAAGTAATTATTATGAAAAACAAATCTGGCATTCTTTGGAAAGTGCTCTTGAGAAATATTATTTAGTTCACTTTAACAAAAGTAATCTAAATAAAGCTTTAGAAAAAACAAGTTTGTATGCGCAAATTGTGGAGGCAACCATGAGTCTAACTTGCCATATGCGTAAACGAATTATCGAGGCTCGTACCAGGCAGATGAATGGCAACGTTTCTCGGTCTCGGAATTCCCCAGGCAGAATCTCCAATAATGCTTATTTTTTGGTTAACGAACCATACCCATTAGGTAAATTATTGTCATGCTCATTCACAAGATTATTTTTTTACGTCGGGTAACAGCTCGAATCTTATGATTTCGAATGGATTCACCCAAGGAAACTCCTTTGACGATATTGTACCTGTCAGTTTCAGCTTTCTTCCTAAGAATAACCGGTCTAATTGTTTCAAAACAAATGGAAAAACACCTGCCGCCACAGGCAAATCTTATTCCGTCTCTTCACAATGCAGTCTACAGACACTCAGTCGGTTTGACCAACGCCAAGTTAGTCAAGCCGACTAATATTGATGCAATCGTTTAACCGACTGTCCAATTTCGTTGCAGCAACACTATATTTCTTCGCTTGTTTTGAATGATCTCGGCAAAACTAGTGGATATGCCTTTTCTATTTATATTTTCAAATTCTATGAATGCGGGGGGAAGAAGAGTATTTCTACGATTTTTGGGCAATATTTATAGTGAGGAAGAGCAGATCCCTCAAAATTTAAGTACCGGCAGAAAAAGATATTGATAAGGAATTCCAGTTATAATTCGCACGAAGTATTCCGGCAAAACATTAAAATTATGAGAAGTTTCTGTCGGGAATTGTTCTGTTTGTTCATTGATATGGGAATGGCTATCGGAATTTCTCCGAATATTCTTTCCAAAATCTTTTAGTGTTTTTTTTTCTTGTAACTCTACTTTGATTTTTTTTTTCCAGGGATTACTAGGGATTTCAACAAAAACTCTTCCTGGGATTTTACCAAAAATTGGATCAATAATAATTCCTCTAGAAATTTATCAACAGATTCAATCATAAGTTCCTCTGAGTAAAATCCTTCAGACAAACCTTCAGGAATCCATTCAGTCATTCTTCCAGAGATTCTTTCAAAGATTCCTCTACAAATTATTAATGATTTCTTACACTGGTTCCTTCAAAGATCAATCCAAAAATATCCTCAAGTATTTTTTTTTCAGTAACTCTTCAGGGCTGATGCCAAGACTGCCTCCGAGAATTCCTCCAAAGATATCTATAACTAGTGGGCCCGGCAAACTTCGTCTTGCCATCAAGTAGGCTCGTTTTTCCGACTTTCCCGGTGAATATTTTGGGATTTTTATACACACAAACACATCGGAACACTTGACGAACAAAACGTAAAATTAATCATTCAAATCGGTTGACCCGTTCGGAAGCCATTTCGTGACATAGAAACACCACTCCATTTTTATTTATAAAATATAGATAATTCTTCAATGCTTCCTTCAGGAATTTCTCAACGAGTTAGATCCAAGGATTCAATCATGCTTTGCTCCAGAAATCACATCACGAATTCTTCCAGAACCCTATCCAGAGATTCCTCAAGAAATTTATCATATCAAATTCCCCCAGAAATTTCACCAGGATTTTTTCCATGGCTTCCTCCTAGGATTCCTCCAAGAGTTCCAACTGAAATTCCACCAGAAATTTCTACAGCGATTCTTTCTAGTAATTTATCTACAGACTTCCCCAAGGATTTATCCAAAAACTTTCCAAGGGAAGTATTGCTTTATTGCTCCTCCAGCGAAAGTTCAGGAATTCCAAAACAGATTCTTTCCCTGCAATTCCACCAGAAATCCCTCCAAAAATTCCCAAAGAAGGAAGGCCTGTCACAAGGATTCCATCAGAAGTTCCACCATGAATTTTCACCAGGAATTCCTCTTATCAAAACATTTAGTAGCGAGATGGATCAACTAAGTCCAATCTCTAAAGAAAGCAAAGAAAAAAAAACTTTGTGTGATTCTTCTAGTAATTTCCCAAGGAATTCCCCCTCAGATTCTTCCAGAAAATCCTTCAGCAATTAGTTCAAAAATTCTTGCAGGATTGCTTCAGGGATTCCTAAACGATTTTCTTTAGAAATTCCTACATAAATACCTGCTTTAATTTACTCCAGTAATTCTCACGGTGATTCTACCCAGAATTTCTCCAAGGACTCATCAAAGAATTGCACCAAGAATTCTAAATATTCCACCAGAAAGCCCTCAGGTATTCCACAAGGAATACAGCAAAAAAAAAATCATCAAAACTTCCTCCACGGGTTCCCACCAGGGATTGCTTTAGAGATTCAGCTTGCAATTTTTTGAGATATTCTCCCCGGTTATTCTCCTAGGATTCTTCAAGGGAATCTTTAAGAAATTCTTTTATTAAATCGTACAGTGTTTCTTTCAAAGATTCTTCCTGATTCTCTGAAAGCACGCTACGAGACGTTCTTCGTGGGGTATTTTCAGGAGATACTTCAAGAATCTATTAAAAATTTCTCCGAGGATTCGCAAAGGAATTAATCCATTAATTCCCTCTAGTATTTCTTGCAGGAGTTTTTCTAAGGAATTGCCTCACGAATCCTTTAGGAACTCCTTCAGGGATTGCTTTGGAAGTTCTTTCCGAGATATATTTAGGATTTTTTCCAGGGAATTCTCTGGAAATGTCTCCATGTGATATATTTGGTGGACCCTCCAATGATTTCTTGAGAAATTGCGCCATGGAGTTTTCCAGAATTTTACAAGAAAAAATCTTCCAGGTTAGGATGCAACCTGGAGACAATCGGAAAAATGCTTTGATTAATCCTCTGAGTAAATATCAGTGGAATCCCTGAAGGAATATATTTTTTTTTTGAATTTTGTAGAAGGTTCCTGATCGATACCTAGAGTAGAGAATAGGAGAATTTCTAGCTCAATCCTTCTCGGATTTCCTGTCATATTCTCTTGAGACTATTGGTTTTTCTGAAAAAAAAAATTATGGACTTTTTGCTAAATGTTTTGGTCAATTGCCAGAAGGAACTTCCGATAACCCTGAATAAATTCTAAGAAGGGTAATCCTGGAAAAACAAATAAAAGTTTTTTATAGTGGGACTTCTGGCGAAACTCTGGGGTAAAATTCCTTCATAAATTCCTCTCTCGAAAAATTACTGGTAAAATAATTAGAGAAAATTGTGGTGAAGTATATGAAGAAATTACTGGTGGAATCTATGAGAAATTGTACTCGAATCCCTTGAGAAATTCCTTGTTCATTCATTTATTTAGTTAACATCTACACAGATAACACTGAATCAACAATTTCACGCCACAATACTCGGTTCGTGGCCGCATCTCTCCATCCTCGGTTCTGCCCCACGCTCGCCAAATCGATACGCACTTGATCCGCCCACCTAGCTCGCTGCGCTCCACGCCTTCTTGTACCAACCGGATCCGAAGCGAACACCATCTTTGCAGGGTTGCTGTCCGGCATTCTTGACACATGCCCTGCCCATCGTATCCTTCCAGCTTTGGCCACCTTCTGGATACTGGGTTCGCCGTAGAGTTGGGCGAGCTCGTGGTTCATCCTTCGCCGCCACACACCGTTCTCCTGCACACCGCCGAAGATCGTCCTAAGCACCCGACGTTCGAAGACTCCAAGTGCTTGCAGGTCCTCCTCGAGCATCGTCCACGTTTCATGCCCGTAGAGGACTACCGGCCTTATGAGCGTTTTGTACATGGTACATTTGGTGCGGGCGTGAATCTTTTTTGACCGCAGCTTCTTCTGGAGGCCATAGTAGGCCCGACTTCCACTGATGATGCGCCTCCGTATTTCACGGCTAACGTTATTGTCAGCCGTCAGCAAGGATCCAAGGTAGACGAACTCGTCGACCACCTCGAACGTATCCCCGTCTATCGTAACACTGCTACCTAGGCGAGCCTTGTCGCGCTCGGCCCCACCAGCTAGCATGTACTTTGTCTTGGCCGCATTCACCACCAGTCCTACTTTTGCTGCCTCGCGTTTCAGGCGGGTGTACAGGTCTGCCACCTTTTCAAATGTTCGGCCGACGATGTCCATATCATCCGCGAAGCAAACAAATTGACTGGATCTCGTAAAAATCGTACCCCAGCTGTTAAGCCCGGCTCTCCGCATAACACCTTCTAGCGCAATATTGAACAACAGGCACGAAAGTCCATCACCTTGTCGTAGTCCCCGGTGGGATCCAAACGAACTGGAGTGTTCGCCTGAAACCTTCACACAATTTTGCACACCTGCCATCGTCGCTCTTATCATTCTCGTGAGCTTCCCGGGAAAGCTGTTCTCGTCCATGATTTTCCATAGCTCTACGCGGTCGATACTGTCGTATGCCGCCTTGAAATCGATGAAAAGGTGATGCGTTGGGACCTGGTATTCACGACATTTTTGGAGGATTTGCCGTACAGTAAAGATCTGGTCCGTTGTCGATCGGCCGTCAACGAAGCCGGCTTGATAACTTCCCACGAACTCGTTTACTACGGGTGACAAACGACGGAAGATGATCTGGGATAATACTTTGTAGGCCGCATTTAGAATGGTGATCGCTCGAAAGTTCTCACAGTCTAACTTGTCGCCTTTCTTGTAGATGGGGCAGATTACCCCTTCCTTCCACTCCTCCGGTAGCTGTTCTGTTTCCCAGATTGTGCCTTTCAGCCGGTGCAGACAAATGGCCAGCCTTTCCGGACCCATCTTTATGAGGTCAGCTCCGATACCATCCTTACCAGCAGCTTTATTGTTCTTGAGCTGGTGAATGGCATCCTTAACCTCCCTCAAAGTGGGGGCTGGTTGGTTTCCATCTTCCGCAGTACTGACGAAGGCATTTCCTCCGTTGTCCCGTCCTTCATTGCCTGTGCTCTCAGCACCATTCAGGTGCTCGTCGAAGTGCTGCTTCCACCTTTCGATCACCTCACGCTCGTCCGTCAGAATGCTCCCATCCTTATCCCTGCACATCTCGGCTCGCGGCACGAAGCCGTTGCGGGATGCGTTGAGCTTCTGATAGAACCTACGCGTTTCCTGAGACCGGCACAGCTGTTCCATCTCCTCGCAATCCGTCTCCTCCAGGCGGCGTTTTTTCTCCCGAAAGAGGCGGGTCTGCTGTTGCCGTTTCCGTTTATAGCGTTCCACGTTCTGCCGGGTCCCTTGCTGCAGCATGACCGCCCGCGCTGCATTCTTCTCCTTCAAAACCTCCTGGCACTCCTCGTCGAACCAATCGTTCCGTCGACTCCGTCCCACGTACCCGACGTTGCTCTCAGCTGCATCGTTGATGGCTGCTTTTACTGTTCTCTAGCAGTCCTCAAAAGGGGCTTCGTCCAGCTCACCCTCTTCCGGTAATGCAGCCTCGAGTTGCTGCGCGTATGCCGCTGCGACATCCGGTTGCTTGAGCCGCTCTAGGTCATACCGGGGCGGTCGTCGGTACCGTACGTCGTTAACGACGGAGAGTTTTGGGCGCAGTTTGACCATCATCAGATAGTGGTCAGAGTCGATGTAAGCGCCACGATAGGTCTTGACGTCGATAATGTTGGAGAAGTGCCGACCATCAATCAGAACGTGGTCGATTTGCGATTCTGTCTGCTGTGGTGATCTCCAGATGTATCGGTACGGAAGGCTGTGCTGGAAGTAGGTGCTACGAATGGCCATATTCTTGGAGGCGGCAAAATCAATTAGTCGTAGGCCGTTTTCGTTCGTCAGCCGGTGGGCGCTGAACTTTCCAATCGTCGGTCTGAACTCCTCCTCCTGGCCAACCTGAGCGTTTAGATCTCCTATGATGATTTTGACGTCGTGGCTTGGGCAACTGTCGCACTCGCGTTCAAGCTGCGCGTAAAAAGCGTCTTTATCATCATCAGTGCTTCCGGAGTGAGGGCTGTGCACGTTTATTATGCTGAAGTTGAAGAACCGGCCTTTGATCCTCAACTTGCACATTCTCTCATTGATCGGCCACCACCCGATCACGCGCCTCTGCATATCACCCATCACTATAAAAGCTGTTCCCAGCTCATGTGTATTGCCGCAGCTCTGGTAGATGGTATGGTTTCCTCTAAACGTTCGCACCATTGATCCCTTCCAACACACTTTTTGCAACGCTACGATGCCGAATCCACGGTCCTTCAGCACGTCGGTGAGTATGCGTGTGCTCCCGATGAAGTTGAGAGATTTACAGTTCCACGTACCGAGCTTCCAATCGCTAGTCCCTTTACGTCGCTGTGGTCTTCGCCGATTGTCCCGGTTCGTATTCTCTCGTTGATTATTCGTTGCTTGATTTTTTACGGCTGGCTTGCAGGGCCTGACACCAACCCCCTAGATTTCCGGAGGACCATTCCCCCTAAATGTTCGGAGGACCATAGTGCGCAGTTTAGCTTAGAGTCCTTCTCTGGCACTCGGACGATGATCAACCGCCCCTGACATGGGGAACAGACGCTGTTGTGAGCCGCTCCTAACATGGAGTACAGACGCTCAAGGTTTGCAGAAGCAAAAGCAAAAGCAAACCCCCCCTTCCCTGTCAGCATACGACCAAAGTTCCCACCGGGGGTTGGTTACCCGATCTTCCCTAAGGTTACTCGTACCCCAGCCAGTACCGCGAGGAGGTAGGGATAGGAGTTGCTGGGCAAGAGGCTAAGGACCGCACAAAGGGGTCTATTTTATTCCTTCAGGTACGTGAGGTACCAATGGTACGCCATGCCCAGCCATTTACCAAATTCCTTATGGAATCCTTGGATAACATCTTTGCGGAATCCATGGAAGATTTTTTCAGAATGATTTGAAAAACCACTGGAGGAATCATTAAATTTCTGTCAAAATCACGGGAAAAATATTAGGGGAATTTCTATTTGAATTTTAGGCAAAATCTTTGAAGGTTGTCCTGATAGAAATCTTGGAGAATAACCTGAGTGAATTCTAGATGGAAGAACTTGTGAAAGTGAAATTCTTGGAAGAATTGGTAAAAGAATTCCCAAAGGGATTCCCGAAGAGTTCCTGGAGAAATTCGTAGAAGAATTCTTGGAGGAATTCGTAGAAGAATTTCAGAAAGAATTCATGAAAGAAGTTATTTTCAGGCATCTAAGGTGGATTCCTGGTGAATTTCCTTGAAAAACTTTTGGTGGAAATGCTGATGTAATTCCTGGAGGAATTCCAAGTAGCATTCTTGGAGGAACTCTTGGTGCAATTCCTAAAGAAACTCCAAGTGCAATTCTTGGAGGAATTCCTGGAAGAAATCCTGGAAAAATTCCTGGAGGAATCCTTTGAAGAATTCCTGGAGGAATTCCTAAAAGAAATCCAGGAGGAATTCCTGGAAGAAGTATTTTTTATTCCAGGTGGAATTCCTTGAAGAATTTTTGGTGGAAATGCTGATGAAATTCCTGGAGGAAATCTTGGAGGAATTCTAACTAGAATTCATGGAGGAGCTCCTAGAAAAAATCCAAGTGGAATTCCTGGAAGAATTCCTGGAGAAATTCCTGGAGGAATTCCTAGAAGAATTCCTGGAGGAATTCTGGAAAGAGGTGTTTTGGCATCTATAGTGGAAAACCTGGAGGAATTCCTGATTGAACTCCTTGAAGAATTTATGGTGGAATTGCTGGTGAAATTCCTGGAGGAATTCTAGGTAGAATTCCTGGAGGAACGAGGTGGAATTGCTAGAGAAACTCCAAGTGGAATTCCTGGAAGAATTCCTAGAAGAATTCCCAAAGGAATTCCTAGAATAGTTCCTGGAGAAATTCCTGGAGGAATCCTTAGAACAATTCCTGGAGAATTCCTAGAAGAAATCCGGGAGGAATTCTTGAAAGAAGATTTTTTGGAGGAATTGCTAGTGAAATTCCTGTAGGAATCCTTGGAGCAATTCCAGGTAGAATTTCTGGAGGAACTCCTGGTGAAATTTCTAGAGAAACTCCAAATGGAATTCCTGGTGGAATTCCTCGAAGAATGTATGGTGGAATTTCTGGTGAAAATCCTGGAGGAATTCTAGCTAGAATTCCTGAAGAAACTCCTGGTGGAATTGCTAGAGAAACTCCAAATGAATGAGACTGCATAAAACTATACACTGTATGCTTCTTCCTCGTCTCCAGTGGAAGGATGTACCAAAGGCAGACGTCATGCACTAAAACACTTCGTCTCAGTTGAGTTGAATGGAATGTTACGACAAACGACTGGTTGATTTGCATTTGACCTTGCTGCATGTACTGCATAATGTATTGCGGTACGTCTTGAAGGTATCCCTTTCGAGGTTAGCAGCATATTCGGAGACATAGTTGTCTGGAAGATCTCGACCAAACACACAGTTGCTCACACCTGCAGTAGAATCTCGGGATCACAGTCTATGCACAAAAATTGTTGGAGCGTATACAAACTACAAGGATTTATGAGCAATCTTTAACAGTTCATTGATTGTTTCAATTTTTCCTAGAAGCTTTTGAAAGTTCAAATATAGATATTGAAGGAAATAGTCTCTGGATTATTCACAAATTCTTTCCAATGAATTCTGTGAAGGCTTCGATGGTTCAGTCCTCAGAGTATTTTCAAAATGTAACTACATTTTCCATCCAATTCTACCAGCCTATAACAAACACCTCTGACACTCTGGCACATGATGTAAACACGCTTCTTCGCACCGTTCGCCATTACAACGTTTGAACAGTCCGACAGCCAGCCAGCAGGAGCCCCTAAACCGCAGGCAGGCATGCGCATTCGTCGTGATTCCCGTCTCAAACTAAACGGTTCACTCGTTAGGCAGCAGCCTACCTTTAATTAAATTAAATTATCGATCCTCGCGTGGGCAATTAATAATATACAAAATCAACAGCCTGCCGAAGCGAACGTCCAGAAAAGAACGAATTATCGTAGACAAATGGACTGGGCATGTCGTCGTTCGTGGGGACCTTACTTAGCCTAGTGGTAGCGTCCGTGTCTGGGCGTAGGATATAATCGTACCTGCCACACGATAGACAAATGCAAAAATGGTAACGCAGACAAAGAAAGCACTCAGTTAATTAGTGATGTTTGAGTGTAATGTCCGTTTGTCCATGATGTTACCTAGAGCAAAACCAGCACCGCGATATGTAATAGTCATCTGCCGCTCAAATCTTGTGCCAACTGCAAGCGCCTCTGTTCAAACATCCGCCACGCGGCGCTATAAATGTTTCTACTAATTAAAATCTGTTCTTCAAACGGACGATAAATTTCCATTCCCCAGTCCGGAGCAATTTTACGCAACTTACATCAGGTTTCAGCAAACCCTGATCGAAACCTCTGTCCTGCGTCCGTCTCCCGGGGCGACTGCCGTGATCGTAATTCAATTTCCTTATACTTACTATCTTCGGTATGCCGCTGCAGCTGACGGGATGCTGAATGGATGGATGCGAGCGAATGCAATTTCAATGCAACCCAAACAACAATCCTAGGAACCCTTGAGGGCAAACAGGGTCCGGCCGACACCCAACCAGACGCCACTTCTTGGCGACGACGATCTAAACATCATAATCCCTTGTCACTTTCGCCCCGACTCCAGAGCTTTCCAGCGCTAACATCTCCATTGTTGCTCGCCTTCTTTGCGCTTTTCCTGGAGCATAGGGTAAGATGAATCAAAATGATAATGTAGCTCACTTCCCAAGTAACCATAATCACTGATGATAAACCCTAAATCAGAATCATAGATGCATTCAGGCATTATAATAGCACTACTAATGCTTACACGTCTAATAGCAGCACTTTCAGCATAGAAACCCTATTACTACATCATTAATGCTTCTAAACCTGACACATATATGCATTAACGTTCAACCACAGAGGAACAGACGTAACACTTAGAACAAATCGCGATCAAAATCTTAGTCGCGAAAACATGTACGCCCAATGCTAAAAACACTGTAGTTGGCCGATGGACCAACAGGTGGCGGTAATGTGTAAACGTCAAACACGAACAAAAACCAACGCGAGCGCTGCAGGTGGTCGATTGACCACCTACCAGATATTCGAATCGATCGTTAAAAAGTTGGTCGATGGACAGCAAAGAGATTGTGACGTCTGTTTGTCTGTGGTTCAACGCTCCATCATCGTAATCATCGTCATCATCGGAACTTTAAAAGCATGATGATAATAAATCTTCGAGCTGTTTTGTGGAATACCTATAAGTACATAAAAAACCAAATTTAGTACTATAGTATTTAATTCCACTAGAGTTTATATCTTTTGACAGATACACGTATTTCGACCTCAAATGTAAGGCCTGTACTAGTACACCAAACTAAAGACGGCCTTACAGTTGTTACAATTTATATTTTTAAAACAAGAACTGACAGCCTAGCTATCGATTGCACTTGATAGATTGCCAAAAGATTTATTCTGAATGGATATGTAATTTTTAATATAATCGAAAGTCGGTTTTCTGTTTTGGGGTAACTTTGATAATGGAATATAACGAAACAAAATTGAATGAATTAGGGTATCGGTACCAATGGTTGTAATGTACCAGTAGATTGGACTATGGAATAAAACGTACATTTTTCGATAAAAACGACATGTGATATTTTTGGTGGATAGATCGCCTATAGTTTAGTCGATTAGTCAAATTTCAGCTTTTTATCTTATCAAAAAGTCATATAAATAATTAAGTTTACGTAAAAAATTAGCTCCCTTGCACCAGTAGTAGCCGTCGTGTTCCAGTAGTGGATCAACGGTTGGAAGCAGTTTTTAAAATGGATGTATAAAAATGAAGAAAAGCCCTAGACATGATCTTTATGCTTCATTCGAAAGATATTAATTGCTGTTCCGAGGGAAAAATGTTAAAACTATGTAAAAATTTACCATTTTGTTTAAAATTGCTTGTATTATTCCCGAACGTCTACTACTGGAGCACTAGCGCAACTACTGGAACTCGTGTACCAATAGTGGCTCAAGCGATTTTATGTTAAAAAATTAGTTTTATCACTCTTTTTATATTTTTCCCATATAGTAGAGGTTGAAATCTTTCTGTTGACGCCAAAAGATTTCTGTTAAGGCTTTTCGTTATTTTGTTATGATTTTTTATAGCTTAGGCACCGGCTAATGGCACCGGCACCCTACGAAACATTTATAGGGCGTTGCAAAGGCGTTTAACGCTTCTGACTTAGATTACAAAAATGGTCCCAGTTTGTAAAAATGGTTTTCGCTAAGAGATTTAAGACCGAATTCATGTTCTACTACTACATTCCTTGCTTAGCGCTTGAACGAGTCGGTCGACAGGATCCCGGTCTCATCGTACGGCACTTTTTGCAGAGTTCATTTAGGCCTTTTTCCCCACCGCCCGCGTGGGTTTTTGGTTTAATTAGTGAGTTAAACAAGTTTCAGTTTTGTGCAAAGTGAGTGCTTAGACGATTGCGCTTTGCGAAGGAAGCGAACTAGTGAAACTAGTATCGTTCCACCGCAATAAAATCATCGCCCATCATCAATTATCGGTGATTGATTTTCTCCCGCACCGAGAACAACAACAAGGCAGAAGGCCGACCCGGTCGGTCTACTACCTACGGCGCGTGGACGTTCTCCTGCTGTAGAACGGATAAGTATACATTATCTATTGAATTGCTTTCGCATCTCCGAACAACAGTGTTGAGTTCAAGGTTGTTTTTCGCTTCTCCTCTGTCTCTCTCCCGGTGCAATTTTGCCCGTATAGGGGAGTTGGGTACAAAATAGCCCACTGATTGGTTAATTTTTTTTTCTTTTTTTTTTTTTTTTTTGTGAATTTGATTTACCCATTTAGGGGAGGTGTGTACAAAATAGTCCACTGATTAATAATTTTTTTACACATATTTTTTTTTGTTTTTGTTATTTTTATTATTATTTTTTTTCTTCATTTGGTTGCGGTTAAGCTTTTTTCCGCATGGATGAATCGGATGGAGGCGATACGCCTCCTAGAGATCTCGTTGCTCGAACGCGGTTCTATCAACCGTCTTCGGCTGGGCCTTGGGTTGTCTATTTCCGGCGCAAAAAGAAGATTTTGAACGTGCTCTCGATTTCTCGGGAGCTGACGCGTAAATATCCTGGGACCGTTATTCACCAAGTGAAAGAATCCAAGCTGCGTGTAACTGCACCTAGTTACAAAGCAGCGAATGAAATTGCTCAGCATGAGGCTTTTACTGTGGAATATTGCGTCTATGTGCCGGCACGAGAAGTCGAGGTGGAAGGGAAAATTATCGACGCGAGTCTAACATGCGAAGACATTAAGACTGGCAAAGGCGTCTTTGAGAACCGGTCCATTCCTGATGTGGCTATACTGGATTGTAAACAATTACAATCAGTTTCCATGGAAGGAAATAAGAAAGTGTTTTCGCCGTCAGCCTCGTTTCGAGTGACTTTCCCCGGTTCCGTCCTCCCGAAATTTGTTTGTATTGACAGTGCTTTTTACCCAGTGCGTCTTTACGTGCCGAAGGTATTCAATTGTACCAACTGCAAGCAGCTTGGCCACAGTGCTAGCTATTGCGACAACAAGCCCCGTTGTGGCAAATGCAACCAAGCTCACTTGGAAGATGCTTGCACACAGGAAGCCGAAAAATGTAGCTACTGTCGCGAGGAACTTCATGACCTGCAGAAATGCCCGGCTTATAAAAGACGCATTCGAAATGAGAGTCGCTCAATTGTGAAGCGCTCCAAGAAGACATACGCGGAAATGGTAAAATCTTTAAATCCGTCCGCAAAAGAGTCTTCATCAGCCATCCCAGTTGGTAACTCTTTTCAAGAGTTGTCTTCCGATGAAGCGAACGACGACGAAACCGATGGGGGAGATTCTTCGGAGGTACACGCTCCCGGTAAACGAAAGTCTCCATCTTCTCCGGGACTGCGCCGTAAGGTATTGAAATCTTCCCTCAGAAGTTTGCCTAATTCCAAAGGAGGTGGGGCAAATTTGCAAATCCCGAAGAAACAGGTCTTTGATGCTTCCGTTCCGTGTTGCAGCAAAGATCTGCCGCCCCCGCCTCCACCGATTAAATATACTTCAAAAAGAAGCTCTAGACAAGATAGCAAGAAAAAAGCTACTGAAGTCCCTCGCTCTTCCTCGAAAACCCCCGGGGCCAAGCGAGGACTGATAACTTTTACGGCCCTTGTGGATCGCATATGCAATGCCCTCGGAGTTTCAGACTCATTCAGAGGCATACTCGACCTTTTTCTCCCCGCAATAGAAGAGTATCTCAGGGAATTGACTATTTCGTGGCCCCTCCTTGCTTCGATCATATCTTTCGATGGATAATTCATCGAGTGAGGTACAAGATATGATCACTGTGCTACAGTGGAACTGTCATAGTCTAAAACCTAAATTAGACACATTTAAGTTTTTGCTTCACAATTCCGATTGTGATATATTTGCACTCTGTGAAACATGGCTTTCTTCTGAAGATGATCTTAACTTCTACGATTTTAACATTATACGCCAGGATCGAGATGATAATTACGGGGGTGTGCTTTTAGGGATCAAAAAGTGCCACTCATTCTACAAAATCCCCATCCCGACTCATCCAGGCATAGAAATCGTTGCTTGCCAAATAAGCGTAAAGGGTAAAGACCTTTGCGTAGCTTCTGTTTATATTCCTCCAAGAGTTTCAATAAACCGCCGTCATCTCTGGAATGCAGTCTCCATGCTCTCATCTCCAGTTTTAATACTGGGTGATATGAACTCACATGGTACTGGATGGGGCGAATCTTATGACGATTATAGAGCGGCTATTTTCTATGACTTATGCGACGATTTCAACTTGAACATTTTGAACACAGGTGAAGTGACACGTATTTCATCCGACGGCAAAGAAAGCCGCCTTGACCTGTCTTTGGGTTCAAGTTCACTATCATTCGATTGCATGTGGAAGGTTATCGATGACCCCCATGGTAGTGATCACTTGCCCATAATAACTTCTATCAGAAATAATTTTGAAAGGTCAGAACAGTCAATTCAGGTTCCTTTTGACCTCACTAGGAATATCGATTGGCAAAAATTTGCATCAGCGGTAACCTTTGGTATCGAATCATTCAACACTCTCCCACCGTTGGATGAGTATCGACTCCTAACAGAATTGATTTATAAAAGTGCATTAGAATCCCAAAAGCAACGAGTTCCAAGTGCATCCTTCAAAAGACGACCAGCCACACCTGGTTGGGATGATGAATGCACTCAGTTGTATCGAGAAAAATCTAATGCCTTTAAAGCTTTTCGTAGATATGGTACCTCAGAACTTTATTTAGAGTACTCGAAGCTCGAAAAAAGACTGAAGAATCTTATTAAAGCGAAGAAGCGTAGCTATTGGCGACGTTTCATCGATGGCCTCTCACGAGAAACTTCAATGACGACGCTTTGGAGAGTGGCTCGCAACATGCGAAACCGCTCATCCTCAAATGAGAGTGACGAATACTCCAATCGTTGGATATTCAACTTCGCAAAAAAGGTCTGTCCAGACTCAGTTCCAGCTCAACCGCCATTCTGGGAAACCCAGAGAGACGATGCGTTGGACAGACCATTCACTATGCTGGAATTTTCTATGGCTCTTCTTTCATCAAACAACTCCTCTCCGGGACGCGATATGATTAAGTTCAATCTTCTTAAAAATCTCCCTGATATCGCTAAAAGACGGTTGCTTGACCTGTTCAACTTATTCATGGAGCACAACATTGTTCCACCTGAATGGAGACAGGTCAAAGTAATAGCTATTCAAAAGCCTGGGAAACCAGCGTCTGATCATAATTCGTACCGCCCGATCGCTATGTTATCATGTTTAAGGAAATTGTTAGAAAAAATGATCCTATCCCGACTCGATCACTGGGTCGAATCAAACAACATGCTTTCCAGTACACAATTTGGCTTTCGCAAGGGCAAAGGAACAAACGATTGTCTAGCGTTGCTTTCATCAGATATTCAACTAGCCTTTGCGGACAAGGAGCAATTGGCTTCGGTTTTCTTGGATATTAAGGGCGCTTTTGATTCAGTTTCCATAGAAATATTGTCAGAAAGCCTGCACAATAGTGGATTACCTGGAATATTGAATAATTTCTTGTACAATCTGTTGTCAGAAAAACACATGAGCTTCACTCTCGGTCAACTGACAACTTCCAGAATTAGTTATATGGGCCTTCCCCAAGGCTCATGTCTGAGTCCCTTGCTTTATAATTTTTATGTTAAAGATATTGACAACTGTTTGGAAGAACCATGCACGCTAAGACAACTTGCAGATGATGCTGTGGTTTCTATGAAGGGCCCACGAGCGGAAATCTTGCAAAGACCATTGCAAAATTCCCTTGATAATCTAACCACTTGGGCTAGAAATTTAGGGATCGAGTTTGCTCCGCAAAAAACTCAACTGGTCGTATTTTCAAGGAAGCGGAATCCTGCCCAACTAAAGCTTAAGCTTTTGGGAACAGACATCGACCAGTCTTTGACTTCAAAATACCTTGGGGTCTGGTTTGATTCAAAAGGCACTTGGCGAACTCATATTAGGTATTTAACGGAAAAATGCCAACAAAGGATCAATTTTCTACGAACAATTACCGGAACATGGTGGGGTGCTCACCCGGAAGACCTCATAAAACTCTATAAAACAACCATTCTCTCTGTTCTAGAGTATGGCTCTTTCTGTTTTCTCTCAGCAGCAAACTGCCACTTGATTAAATTGGAACGAATTCAATATCGTTGTTTGCGTATCGCCTTAGGGTGTATGCACTCGACACATAATGCGAGCCTAGAGGTTCTGGCAGGGGTTTTACCGCTACAAAACCGATTCTGGGAGCTCTCGCTAAGAATACTTATTAAGTGTGGAGTGAGCAACACACTCGTCATCGAAAACTTCGAAGAATTGCTCAAACTGAACACTCAGTCAAAATTCATGAGAGTTTATCTCTACTACATGTCATCTGACATTAGCCTTCCATGTTATAACCCTCCACGTGTACGCTTCACCAATGACAGTTCCTCTGTTGAATATGATCTGTCCATGAAACAAGCTATTCATGGAATTCCAGATCAACTTCGATGTATAACTATTCCACGTATTTTCAACGCAAAGTTCCAGAATGTCGATTCCTACAGGAGATATTTCACTGACGGGTCACGTATAAATGGATCCACTGGCTTCGGTGTCTTCAATGAAAACTCTTCCGCCTTCCGAAAACTTCAGGAACCTTGCACGGTTTATGTTGCTGAGCTGGCAGCAATCAACTTCGCTTTGGGGATGATCTCTAACATGCCCGCAGACCACTTCTTCATCTTCTCGGATAGTCTCAGTTCTATTGAGGCACTCCGATCGATGAAACCTGTAAAGCATGCATCTTACTTTCTTACAAAAATAAGAGAGCAGATGTGTGCACTGGTCGAAAGATCATATAAGATTACCTTTGTATGGGTCCCCTCACATTGCTTAATTTATGGCAATGAGAAGGCGGACTCTCTCGCAAAGGTGGGCGCTGAGGAAGGTGAGATATATGATAGAAGAATTTCACACGATGAATTGTTTCATTTAGTACGTCAAAGTTCTCTTCACGGTTGGCAAAGCGACTGGCTAAATGACCAACTGGGACGGTGGTTACATTCCATAATCCCTAGAGTTTCCTTGCGAGCGTGGTGGAAAGGTTGGGATGTAAGTCGAGATTTCATTCGCGTGATGTCAAGACTTATGTCCAACCATTACTCGCTAGACGCACATTTGCACAGGATCAACCTCGCGCTGAGCAATATATGTAATAGGTGTGGTTCCGGTTATGATGACATCGATCACGTAGTTTGGCAGTGCCCGGATATGGACGCCTCCAGAGCACAACTTATGGATACCCTTGTGGCCCGAGGTAGACAACCCTATGTTTCAGTTAGAGATGTGTTGGGCTCCCGCGATCTCGTCTACATGTTGTCGATTTACGATTACCTTCGCTTGTGTTGTATAAAAGTTTAATTCTCTTGTGTTCTCTTCCCCAGTTTTTTTTTTCTCTCTGTGTTATGGTCCATTTGTGTTGGATTGATGTTCCTGGCCATCCGGCAATCGAAAACCCACATGAAGTTGGTATACGCCATGATACGACAAACGAGCAACCATGAAATACCACCCGGATGAGCTGCAAAGAACCCTGTAACCCAATCCCAACCTAGCCCTTCCTAAAAATATTTGTGACCACTAACCTCGAGTTGCCACGAGTACCCTGGCTCCAACCCGGACTAAACTTGGTACTTAAGAAGTTAAACAATTGTAAAAAAAAGTACAAAAATGAATCTCGGCTCCGTAAAGCGTTAAACGCGATAGAGCCTTAAATAAATGAATTGGTAAAAAAAAAAAAATGTTCTACTACTATTCGGCTGTCAAGAATATGTGACGAACTCATTATGGCTTCACCAAATAGTGATCGTACAACAGATGGTTTGTGAGCGTTGCAAAAATGCTGAAATCTTATAATTTTTTAATATTCGCATATAAATCCTCAAATGCATTCGATTCCAACGAAAACAGCTTTGACATGAATTATCATACTAATACTCTTTACTTTTGCATGCGTTTTACTTAACTGTTTAACAGAAACTTCGTTATTTCGTTTAATATGTTGTGGGTCTCGCACTATCAAAGTTACCCCGTTTTACGGTACTACATATTGTATTACCGTATTAAATATTACACACTTAGATATTTTTCACGAGCTCGGCTGTGCGAATCTCGGTTTTCCGATTTTAATCGAGACTCAGCTAACAAATTGTCCGGTTGCTTAGCAACGAAGCACGGTTTACTGACATTCGGCTGTGCGAATTTCAGTTAAAATAAGCCGAGATTCGGCATTCTAAATTAAGTGCGTACATTGTATTGAAAGTATAAATTGATCTCATTAAAATTTAAACTGAAATATTTTACCCCATGAGTGTGCATTTTGAACCACTTTGCCCTATTCACTGGACACTATGGGTTTGTTCTGCGAATGGCGACTAAACCTTTGCCACCTTTGGTGTACCGTTTGGTTGTAAGCTGTCGGACATTTCTGCACATGTAAACAAAACTGCATTTTAAAATTTATTAACACTTTCACCTACGCAGGTAGGTATGGGCGGCACGTGCGTTCCTCTACGGTCAACGTTGTGTGTATTGTGGTGTTCACGACTGCGTCAAAACAGTTCCGATTAACATTCTGGATACTTAAGGCACTGTACAACCAGGTCCGTCCCACTCGGGCTCAGATTGGGTACCACTTCTAGTACTGCATTTGGTCCCTCGGTAGTACAAAAGGTACCCAAGTTTGACAGATCGCAGTACACTTTGAACGGCATTCTAGATTACCTTATGAGCCATAAAATTTTGGGTAACTGCAAGGGACATGGGGGTCTTTAATTTGTCTTTGGTACAACGATGTGGTGCATTTGAACATCTGTCTCCTTGTTTTTTGCCATAAATTTCAATACTTATACCATTTCTTTCGGTAGTGAGCCTTTTGTAATTCTAGAGCTGATAATTTTCAACTGCTGTGGACAAGAAGAGTTGTGCTAGACCCTTATTCTTGGCATTCGAAACAATCATGAGATATTTCTGAAAAAGTTGAATACTTACAGTACTCATGGAGTTTTCAGAAAATCTTTAGAATGTGGTCAATCGATTTCAACAAGTTTTTGTCAATGGAACAAAGGGCAATAAAAATGTCTAGTTTCAAAATGTGCTTCATAACATAATCTTAAAGCCACAGCCACTAATCCAAAGGGAACAAATGCATTTAGTGGAAAAGTATTTTTGCTACAAACAATCAACAAAGCAATTTCACCACATCCATACTAGTTCACCTTCACCGTCGCATTCACAGTTCCTGCCAACCAAAGGTCAAGTCATTATATTCCCCAATAGGATACTTTCATCCAATCTACAGTGGCAGATTATGTCCGTCGAGGGGCACGATTTTCCCATCAACCAATAATTCGACCAAGCTGACATTATTGAGCCTTTCAATACCAACTACAGCAGCAACGATGGCAGCTTTACTTTGCATCTACCAATCGGAGGTTTTCAACAAACATTTTATAGCCATTTCACCTGTTTCGCTCAACCAAATTGTTCTGCCATCATCTTTGACAGGGGTAAGTTTGCATTGTTATGCACGGCACGTAGATAGTCGCCAAATAAAGATTTTCATATACCGCATTCTAAAAGAATTTTACTTTCAAAAAAAAAAAAGAAGACGTGGCCTTCTAAGAGTTTTTTTTTCCAAGACGGTGTCCAAGAAGGATTACCACTGCTAGCTTTCGTTAGCGGGTCCAACGAAAAATCGAAGGCACGGGTTCTAACAAGGATCGCGTTCAAAACAAAAAAATGTCACGGCTCTTCAAAACTGTAATTTTCTTCTTCTCCCCAACGTTTTTTCAAACCAGAATGCGAAATGACCAAGGGATTGCTACGAGGATCTTTTTTTTGTTGCCTCTTATACCGTTTTGATTCATATTACGGACAGCTTTTAATTCCGGACACTCCACTTTGTATGGGAAACATTTCACACGAAATGTTTCAATTTTTGCCATTCAAAAGTTCTCACTTTCAAGGCTCGTATTAACAAGCATTCTCCATAGACATCTATGAAAATTTATAATGCCCAACTTCTTTAGGCGTCTCTCTAGTGGTTTAACTATTCAATTTGATGATTTGACTTTTCTATTTATGATTTGTTTGACCTGTCCGAAATTCGAATCAAAGAGTCCGGATTATGCGGCAAAAGTTAGGAAGCGTCCGGAATAAGAATCATGTAAAGTCCACACATTTCTATTTATTTAAAACTAGTGGCCCCGGCAAACTTCGTCTTGCCATCAAGTAGGCTGTTGAAAAATGTCATGGAACCTCCTATACAAAATGACTTATTAGTACCCTCCCGTTATAGCAATTTTTCCGAAAACTTCCCGAAACTTTTTCGTCGCACGAACACGTCGGAACCGTTCAAGAAGACAACAGTAAAAGAGTTATGCAAATTGGTAGTCCCGTTCTCAAGCCATTTCGTGACATACAAACATCACTCCATTTTTATTTATATAGATTATTCATGTATTGGAATCGAAATCTTCACTCACCATTCGAAAGTTTCGGGGTTTGAAGGTTCGATAACATGGAGAAATCATACGGAGTGATTTATTTTACATGCTTATTTGTGAGTTATACTTCACTGAGGCCTTAAGTGTCCGTAATATGAATCAAAACGGTAAAACGATAGCGGAGCCCAACCATACTGTGTGGTATGAGCCAGCCTAGAGAATGGACCAGTCTAGAATGACACTCAATATGCGAGTTTGCATTGACGGACGACGGCCTTCGCTCCCCGAGTCAGTCCTTCATTGGAACGCAGAGTCATTGGTTGTGCTTTAGCATGCCGGGTGATTTGCTAGGTCTCTTGGCTAGTTTCCACATTGGCGAATCCTGCCAGGTTTTAATTGAACTTTATTGTTAAAAAAACACCCGACATCGCTTCAGTGGAGTGGAGTGTTTCTGTGGTGATTGTGGTTTGTTTTTGTTTTGTGAAGTGAAGTGTGAAGAAACGGAGATGCAAGCGGATCCGAACTTGGAAGAAGGTAATTCTTGATGTTTCATATTTCGTTATTTGGCTGTTTGAAGCCAAACTGGGAGTGGATTGGCCCAGTGACCAGGTTTAGCTAAATACAACTTCTTTTTATACTTGGGAGGAATTAACTCAACTTTGCGTAGAACTAACATAGCTTTAGGTAAATCTTTATAATGGGATCGAGGGTGGACTGCCTAATAGGGACTTTGAAAATTTTGACAAATTTGGTTTGTTGGGCTCAAAGTCGTGTTGAAAGTTCGGTGTGTTCCGTAGAGCAATTTCAAAACAAAAAAATCGGCATGTCTGAAATTTTGACACAAGAAAGCCATGATTCTCCCCTCTCATTTGCAACCAAAATGAAAATAATCGGTCGGGGGGTCTAGAACAATTTTTTTTCAATTTTTTTATGGAGTTTGGGATATAACTTAACCTTAGGAAGGACCTTGGGTCGTTTTCGACCCATTTCAAAATTCAAATCATTGATTAAAATAACCTAGAAATTTTAGGTTTTCTGACAATTAGGTATTTTTTGTGGGAACAATTATTTTTGCGGGAACATAAGTTTTGAATGGCCCCTTGGGGAGCTTCCATGATAAAAAAAAGTTACAAATTTTCGACCCGAAAATTCAAACAGCTCGTAAAAATCAGTCTGTCGACCGAGCTTAGTTCTTTTGGACTTAACTGAAAGGTACAAATGTCGATTTTCGTAAACCCTTTCGGAGATCTGGAATTGCGTCACTGTGGCCACCGGGAGCCTTTTACATCTGAAAAAGTACCTTTGGAGACCCTTACTTTGACAACTTGTAGTTTCGTAACTAAACAAGTAATCTAAACCGTCTTCATATTGTTGAATTGGTATTCACGTGGACTATGAATAGAGATTCTCAAATCACTTAGTTATTCATACCCGGTTCCGAAAATCCGGAACATACGAAAAGTAAGTTTCCATCGCAGTTTCGTTTATGTAATTCACATCGGTACTATTCGGTTGATGGATATTTGGCATAAAATTTCTCTATAATAAGGAACCAATTACCGGTGCACATTCCTTGAAAAATTCGATCCAGTATGGTCCACGCGGAACCGGTTCCTGGAGTCCTGGAAGCTGGCCAGTCTGGACAATTCGATGAAATTACTCGGATTCATGCCAAAAAACCAAATGAATTGTGTCCAACTCATAACGATTTATTATGTTTGAATGTATTTTGCCAAAAGAATGAATTGATGGTTATTCTGGTCCTTTTGGAGCACCGAAATGACCGCCGAAAAACCCGTAATATGGAGTCACTAAGTTTTAGCACCAAAACTAGACATGCGACGGCTCAAACTTTATGATTTTGAATCCCTGTGACTCTTCTAATTCAATTATAGCGCCAACTCGAACGTCTTTTGATGGAAGATTAGCAACAAAAGTTGTTCGAGCTGGCGCTTTTATAAGTTTTGAGCACAACATAGCTATACGAAACATATATAGTATCTGAGATCTGCTTGATGTAAATAGCAGACAAGTCTGTATGCACTGAAGTTCACCGTTTTTAACACCTTTTTGGTGTAATCAGAGACTTTTATGATTCATCTGATATTTTTGATAAAGATTCGTATTATTTCATTATTAAGCTTACAAAATCGTAAAGTTACTGAGTAACATTTTCAAACTGATTGAATTTATTTGTTTTATGTATTACTATAGAATTCCGTACAACTCTAATAAAATCAATCTTTCACAGATAGATTTGTTATGAATGAAACCTATCGATGTTTGTATGAATTCATTTACACTTTTTCTACCATCAATTTTAAAAGGAAGTGTGTTTTCGTCAGCCTTAATAATAATTTTCTTATCTTTATTTAAGATATTTTCAGCCCTAGACTGGCTGCTAATCTGAGAATATTTGTCAGCAATTCTGTTTGTTTTACCATCGCAAACAAAAGCAATGTTCTATCCTATCAATTCTCACAACAAAATCATGGACAATAGTGTCAACATTACACTGTTTTTGCAATTGGGTTTGAATATTGGATTTATGAAATGTTATATTGCGACTGTCATTAGCACAAAAGTGTACTTGTCAATATTCTAGAATCTATGACCTAATGAAAAAATAGGTACGAATGGTCGAGGATTTTCCAGTTTTGAGTTTACCTACCAAAGGTTGATTGTAGTGTTTTGGTCAGAAATAAGACAAGATATTTTTTGAAATGTTTCTCCAACAATTTATTCGAAGGCTTTTTCACAATTATTCTACGAAAATGTAATTAGGTACAGGTACTGATTATGATTGAAACTCCGATTTCACAAGCATACTGATCCTCGTGATGTCGGAATAAGCTCAAATATCTGGCAGTCTCCGCTGGCTCGAGGTCTATTCACACGTTTTTGAAGAGTTTTGTTTAAGTTTGCTCGCATACTGTCTGCTTACGGGAAAGTAAAACCTACGTAGATGTTAGATATTGGAAGGTATTGTGTTCTGTTTGGTGACAATGGAAGTAATTCAATTATATGTATTGAGATCATTAAATTATTATTCAACAAACTGCGTTTTCATTTCTGTGATTTGCATCTAGGCAGCTTTCAAAAACTAAGAAGAAATAAGACGAATTGACGAGATCGGGACAGCCAACATGACATGAAAAATAGCATGTGTCTCAAGACGACCATGCATCGAATCATTTTGTCTAAAAAAAGACTAGTTCGAATGTTGTTCGGGACGACCATGCATTGAATGAATTGAGTCTAGAGAAAAAACTAGTTCACGTGTAGTTCGGGACGACCACGCATGAGATTAAAAGAGATGGCATGTTGTTCGGGACGAACATGCATTGAATGAATTGAGTCTAGAGAAAATACTAGTTCACGTATTGTTCGGGACGAACATACAAGGGACAAAAAAAAGAATGGCGTGTTTCTCAGGATTACTACGGCCATGTATTGGTATAAACAATTGTAGAGATTCTCAAATCGAAAAAGAAATTTCATGTCGTCAGGAACGACCATGCGTTCAATGGTTCAGATAGTGAATCTCTTGATGACGATGGACGATTGAAGCATTTTTGACACAAGTGCGTGAAAGAAAACCGCCAAGAAGTTTTATTAAAATTTTGAACTAAATTTATTTTGTCATCCCTAAATACTATCGTGAGATGTTTCGAGTTTTCTCTAGAGAAGGAAGTTTTTTTTAAGTAGAAGGGAGATGTGTGGTATGAGCCAGCCTAGAGAATGGACCAGTCTAGAATGACACTCAATATGCGAGTTTGCATTGACGGACGACGGCCTTCGCTCCAGTGATGTCACATACACAAATTTATCTGTAATTTCACAGATTTTTTATTGTTTTTGCCTACAGATATCTGTGATCACAGATCACAGATTTTTGAGGTAAAAAAGATTTTTAAGATTTTTGGTTGCTATACGAGTTATGATCATGGGCTTAAAAAATATAAAGAAGAAATGTCAATAATCTTTTTATTTTTTTTCTCAAAAATTTCAGTATTTTACATTTTTATAAACAATTATGAATCTCTTACTTTAGTCGAATAAGTTCACATTAATTTTTTTGACATGCTAAGAACAGCCATAACACGTTTGAAATGGTCTTATTGATCTAAAAAATTAAAATTATGGATTTTTGCGAATCACAGATTTTTATCAAGATTTTTAGGGCTGACTTAAGATAAAAAAGATTTTTGCAACCGAAAACACAGATGAGAATCGGAAAAAATGTGGCAACACTGCTTCGCTCCCCGAGTCAGTCTTTCATTGAAACGCAGAGTCATTGGTTGTGCTTTAGCATGCCGTGTGATTTGCTAGGTCTCTTGGCTAGTTTCCACACATACGAATGTGCAAATCAACAAAGTAGCTGGTGCGAATGTGGGAAAATGAACACAAATACAACGCATTGCAATGATGCCACATACACAGATTTATCCGTAATTACACAGATTTTTTCCTGTTCTTGCCTACAGATATCTGTGATCACAGATCACAGATTTTTTAGATTAAAAAGATTTTTAAAATTAAAGGATATTTCACTAGTTTAGGACACGGTTTTGGAATATAAAAATCAGAAATGTCATTTCTCTATTTATTTTTTCTTAAAAACCCAAATATTTTAATAATTTAGAAACTACTACGTACCTTTTACTTACTTTTAAAAGAATAATTACAAATTAGAAATCGTTGACATGCCAAAAACAGTCATAATACGTTTGCAAAAATTCTTTTAACCCTAAAAAATAAAAATTTTAGATATTTTTGCGTCACAGATTTTGGCCAAGATTTTTGGAGGTTACGACTGACGCCGCTAACCGCTCGGCCACGAAGCCCTGAATGGGTTTTGTACTGTTTTCTCTCGTACGAAGAAATAAACATCCGATAAATATACGTGTGTGAGTGGAATTTGATTCAGGAGTATAAATTATGCTCCCGATAAGAAGGCACAGCTCAAGCAGTCAATCTAAATAGTGAAAAAATAGGACGTCATCCCTCTGGAAATTACTGGAGCACAGTGGTGACACGATTTTTCCGGTTTTCGGGGTTTTGCATTTTTGCTCGATAAAGGGAGCATGAAATTGAACTTGTTTATATCGAGAGGAATTCGCGATAAGGGCCTATCTGACAAATCAATGATAATGAGAAAATAACCAATGAAATTTTCATGTGCAATTTTTAATCCCAATTGGAGAAAATATACTCAAACTTTAACCTTTTCACTTTAATACACATTTCATAAACTTAGTTTCAAAATCCTTATCAATACCACACACATCTCCTACAATTTCCCTAGCTATTTCGTAATAAAAAAATATTATAAGGTTTCGCCTTAAACGCACTCAAGAATGCCAGTATCGCCCAATGTTATGAGCCTGTAATCGATATTATTTTCAGTGGTGCCTATTACTTTTGCGCCGTGTTTACATTCTGGTTTCAATTAAGCCCGCCATGTACGCCTTGTTTATTTTTTGTTTGCAGTGTCGCCGTTTACTCTCGCCGTGTTTTGATTTCGATTTCAGATGCGCCCATCACTTTGATAAACAAAAACACAGGCGTAATCAATACAGTGTGTGGTTTTGCATGAGGTGAAGTTTCGTCTTCTACAAATTTGCTTTTTGAATAGTTAAATTATCGATAGGGGAAAAGTTCAAGTGCAGTGAATAGACAATCAAGCTACAATTTGATCGCTATAGTTTCTTAAATTGTGTAAATTTTGTCAGTTTCGCCTAATTCGCGAATCATTCTAGATATGTATCGCAACGGAAAGATTGTGCTCTTGCTATTAGCGCTTATAGATTTCAATTAGTTGAAAACGTAAGCGGAATATTAGCGATTGAATTATTTAACATTATTTTCAATCATTCACCTCGAGATGGCTGCCTGAAAACGATCACAGTGGAGAGACAAAAACATTCAAGCAGTGTGTGAACCGTTGGCAGCGCAACGCCTGATGCAATTGATGCTGCTGCTGCTCTATGTTTTGGTTGACTGGCAGAATCGATGAACTGTGGTAAATAGTGGTCACAGTTCCCAAGCCTAGTTCAGCCAATTCGCTTGCAATGGCAAAACCCTTTGTCAACCATGACTGCATCTTTTTCTTGGAATAGAGAAACTATACCAAAAGCATTGAAAATGAATTTGTCTGACGCTTTTCCTCCGTATCCTGGACTAATGTAGCTAAAACATCCTCCTGGAGTCACCGCAACTAAATATTTTGCTGTTTCTTTTCTTTCATAGTGAGAATATGTCAATATTCTGCAATGCAGGCACAATGCGCGCTGAATAGGAACTTCGGTACAGCCAAGGTGTGTGCATTTTACTCTGTAGCCAGAGTAAGGTGCTATCACTTGGTGAAAGTGGTTAGGAGGCCATCTTAGACTTGCTGGCCGTTTTGTTTACAAACATTACTGCCTGGCCTAGATGATGCTGAAACTGAGACTAATGTCGAATTCGTTTTTGAACCTAGGTTGGAACTGGCGCAACCCGTTCTGAGTTACAGTTTCAACCCTAACCCGATTCAGGTTCGACCGAACTACAATTTACTTGACGTTGGTTTGTTTATGTGTTGATCACCGACCCAGTTCCTAAAAACGAAAACGACATAACTGTGCTGCCATCAGTTTCGACAAAATTGTCAAAAAAGAAAAAAGAGAGTAGAGCACACAAGGAGCAGGGGCGACGAGATTAGAATAATTCTTGACAACACTGTTTCTCCAACCAATCAGAAGTCAATCTCACTACTACCAGTCTCAGATGTTTGTAAACAAAACAGCCAGCCCTTCCTCACCTACCCTGTCTGGTTTTCTCCACAAGGTGAGCATAATGGGACACCTCAGAGAAATGAATCCGCCTTGGGTGCAGCCGAGCACAGCTCTAAAATTCCTATATTTAGCGAAATAATAAGGTAGATCATTTGCAAAAAGTTCGGTGTTTGGTCAGGGAACCGCAATTCGCATTGCATCTGCAAGAATTGGAATCGTATCGATAAAATAATGAGACGCAGTTTTCGGTCTGATATCAAACATTGACGATATGCAGCGAAAAGACAAATTCATTTGCAATTTTATGAATACGAGCATCACAAGATTTCTCAAAGATATATCCCACTTTGAGAATTACGATGATTCGGGTCTCATTTACAAGGCCTTAGTTATTATCAATTACTCTAAAATGTTTGAGTCCCGTCCATGCCGTAAGTTGTACTTCCGTTTTAATATCGACAATTTTCGAATCGAATTTTCTTTTTGAATAAATTGTCCATATCCTCCGTATTTACTTGTACCGATGTATCCTTCTTCAGAGCCTATCTTGTGTTTGAAACCGAGTCCTCTTCATGTGTCACGTCCTGAGATGTATGGGAAATCGTAGGTTCCGCCAACAAAGTGAGATTTGCCTGCAAAATGTGGTCCTGCTGATCCATCATACAATTATTTTCCTAGATTTCAACACCCTGCTTAGTTAATTTTGGGACGACGCCGTTTTTGAGTATCAATTTTCGTTGATCAGATGATTCTGTAATATAAAAATATAATCATTTATAGTTTCCAAAGCTAATGCAGAAACTCAATGCATTAACATACAGACTAAATGGAACTCTGATATATCAAAATAATCACTACATACTTTGGCAAATGATGACGGTTTTGATTTGAGCCGCAGTGCACGACACCACTCCTGATATAGCGATTGATTTGTTTCACTGTTTGGAAACTTATGAAGTGAAATTCTTCCCGGGGATTTTCTCTTCGAACAAGTCGAAACCACAGATTTCACGAAGGATTCTGTTTTGAAATTTTCACTCATGATTACAGTTGAAATATGCTAAAATACTGCGGATTATGCGTTGTTGCAACCAGGTCACTGCAATTCGTCTAAAGAAAAAACTGTTTCATAGCATTTAATTAATTACGGCTGAAAATAAACATCACTCGAAAATCACACACGTATGACGCGCAACTATTTAACTACAGCGGGGATTCGCTGGTTGGAACACGACTGCCTTCCATCTAGCAAATCCGACCCGTTAGTTGGAACGACTGACAGCTGATGAAAATGTTCCACACTAACGCATCTGGAGCGCAAATCGTCACGAAACGCACATATACAAACGCATTTGTTCTGCATATGGAGACTTCAATGCGACGGTACTCAGATGTCAAAGTCAGTTTGACATTTTCTGTTGATATTTGAGTGCTTTTTAGTTGGAATATTTTCCAACCAGCGAACATCCAACCAGCGTAGCGGACCCCCAACGAGCGAATCCCCACTGTATTTCGTGGAAATCAGCAGAAAAAGACTCTACAAAGTTTGTTCTTAACCTCACTTTGTATAATATACGACTTCAAGTAAAAATAGAGTTCTGTTTGATCCTTCGACCTTGACGCTTGCTCCTGGGCAGTGCGTCAAGAAAGCCCGAACAGTTTTTTTTTATTCTTTTTGGGTCGCGAGCTTATTTTTTTTCCTGAGTGCTTTTTTATAGCCGAGCAAACGAGTGAAGCCGAAAGTGGATTGTGGCTGCTCAGTCAAGGATAACGGATCAATTGGTGAGCTCGTTTCATGCTACTATTCCTAATCTATAAAATATGTATGACTGCACATTCAATCGTTACAATGGTGGGATGTAAATATGATTTTTCAACAAACTATGGATGGTTCGTCACTGTGAGTGTCGACACAAACTCTGATTCATGATTTATTTATGTTTAACATTTTTTTTCAGAACACCTCTTATATACCTTTATTTTTGTAATTAAAAAAACTTTGAATGGTTCGACACTACAAGTGTAGACTTGCGAAAGGTTCCCTTTATTCAACAAACTTTGGATGGTTCGCCACTGTAAGTGTCGGCATAAGAATAAGCGTGTTCTATGATGTCCCAACCAATCGAGTTTTTTGTTTCTTTTCAAATGAGTAAAATATAATAACACATGCTTTCGTCCTGACAGCTGTAGGAATGTTACATTTAGGTATTTGTTCAACAAACTTTGAATGGTTCGTCACCTCAAGTGTCGGTATAATTTTCCTCTACATAGAAATTGTTCATATCAAATGAAAATATTATATTTACGTATAAGCATGTATATATCTCACAAATCATTGTTTACCATGGTCTAATCGCTTATCAAAGTGAATCCTATGACCCAACGATCCTCCCCATTAACAAACATCCCTCCCAGTAACCTTTGTGGAGATGCAGAGGCAAACACGGTCTCCAAAAAGCAAAGGTTACACACTAACATTCCTTCCCCCAATCCCACCTGACTGCAAGGACGTGGCCGGCGCCGTTATTGACCCTGTATAAATAGAGGCACTGAATTATGCACACTGAAGAAGATTATGGCCAATCCCAGCCGAACTTCTAGTTGATTCTTTGTGCATTTTCACTGACTTCGGTCAATGACGGAATAGCAACCATTGATATGTGTAGTCAGTCTAAGCTAAGCTAAGCTAAGCTATACGACTTCAAGTAAAAATATTTTCGAAAAGGAGTGAATTCAAACCAGCTATTTATGCACAGTTTTTGTTTACGTTTTCTCCTTTTTTTCGAAACTTTCACAGTGGCGACGTTGTACGATAGCTCTCAATTGTGATCACTCCGCGTCAGTACACTCAGAAACACGCGTAGTCACAGAACTACTAAATTTTAGTAATTTATAACTATTTTCTATCTGCTTCTCTTTCATTCTGCAGGGAATTTTATTCCTAATTGTCGATTCGCCTGGGTTGAAGCATCGCTAAATGACAGTTAGTTTGAAAATTCACCACAGCAGAATGAAAGAGAGACTGATAAAAAAGTGTAAGTCTACGAAGTTGATCGGTAGTATCAAGCGGTTCGTAACCGCTGCCATTATACGAAGAGATGAGTTTGTCGGATAATGTTAAAGCGAATAGACGCAGATTTTGCAAGTTAAAAATTTTATGGGCCAGCGTTTCTTTGGATTCGGCGGATACCGGTCAAAACCGCATAGCGTCAAGACAACTATTTCTACTACTACTTTATTTATATTTTTGTAGTACTTTGATGATATTGTTTATGTTTATATTTGTGAACATAATAAGGTGTTTGCCCTAATAAGTTGGCTTATCCTACGAGTGGCGTGAGGTGACAAATGTCAATGTCGTATAGCGAGGTGACATTTCTGGACTCAAGTGAAGTGACTCGCCATGTAAATGAAATGGAGAGTCACTTCACTCGAGTCGAGAAAAAAATTTGAATAACGGGATGTAATCAATCAATGAACATCTTTTTGTATGATTCTGGTGTATTTTTTTTTTGCGGAATACCGCTATTTTTCAGGAATTGAATGTCGCAGTACATTCTGCGCTCAATTATTTTAAGCTATGAGGATCTTTGTTTAAAGGACACAACTTTTCCCTTATGTTAAACTTATGATAACATATTAAACTTTTTAAATATTCGAATATGTTGCGTTTATTTTCAAATATACCACTTACGCAATTTCGATTTTTCGAAACCACTTGGTGTAGAAGCTTTAATTCAAAAACATGTCAATAATATAATACTCTTATATTCAGTTCAGAATTATTGAAAAGGGTTAGTTTCCAGAGTTAGTATTCGACAATTTTGTATATCTGATATTAAGACGCACAACAATGATAATTGCTAAAAATTAGGAACCATGATCGCCGCTGCTCGACACAGCCTGTAAGAAGAGAGAAAAAAAAGGAAAATGAGTTTACATTTTCTATTTCTTATATTGGTTAAGTAATTTGATCATCAACATAAAAACATCATCCCACACGTACCTGCGCGACATCCTTGACCAAATTCCCAACATCGGCTACAGCCTGCACTCCACTGATGATAGTATCGGCTTTTTCCCACCTATGACGCTTCCCAGCTTTCCTGACAAGTCCGTCATCAGCCTGGCCATCGCTAGGATCATCGCCGGGCGGAGAGAAGCCGGAAGACGACCCTTGACCCGATCCACATCCGCAAGAACAACACATCATCGGACAGCACTGAGGAAAACTCTCCGAAAGATGGATTTTAACCGCAATGCAAAGCATAAGGAAGATGAGCGGGAGGTTCTTCATAGCTGTTGCGGTCTGGCTGATGGTGAGAGACTGATTGGAAGGGTTATGTGATTAGCAACTAAATAGCTCTAATTAAAAGAGGTCTGGTCTTAAGTACTGGTAGTAATTAATAGTCGCAAATGTTCATTAGAACAAACGGTTGCAGAAAATTAAATGTTACGTTTAGCTTATGTATATTTTGTGGAATTGATGTGTGAACTAAAGGTTATTTTTCATTTCATTTATTTGGTACAATTCATCATGAATAAAAAATACATGAAAAAAAAATATCTGTAATGATGTTTTGAACGGTTGTATCGCCGGATAAGCTGCCGTTTGTATCTAAACTTCCTTGTTGTATTCGGTTCGTGTAAATGTATTTTCTGTTCAAAAATTGAAGTTAAAGAGACGATCTCTAAATTAGTGCTATTTGTGAATAAGTTTCTAACGGCTACCACGAGAATTCCAAAAAAACAGATTGCATTTCGCAGTTTTTCCTATTGATCTGCTTTGTTCGGAGCCGTCTTTGACGGCAGCAAAGGGGAGGTTGAGGGGAGAAATGACATCTGTGATTTGTACTTTGTGCGCTCAGAACAGCACTGCTGAAAATGATCGGATCTATTGTTTCGGAGGATGCGAGCAAATCCTACACATACGTTGTGCTGAAATCAGTTCTGCGGCCGCTAACGCTATGCGTAGCAATAATGCGTTGAAGTATTTGTGCTTTGACTGTTGGAAAAAACAGACATCTCTGAACGACATTTGGTTGCTTTGCACTCAGCCTGTATCCAGACTTGATGATGTGTACGACCGAGTAAACAAGTATGATGCTACTCTCAAAAGTATGTTAGATGCCCACTCGAAGAGCATTGAATCTGCTATTATCTCTCGAGTTTTATCGGAAATCAACAATAAAAACGTACCATCTGTGAGCAGTAGGGGAATTCGGGGTAAAACCGACACCTTAAGCTTATTGATAAAATTTGTGTACTTTCGCTTGTTAAACGAATCTAAAATTGTTGTAGAATCAAATATTGATTATAAATCTATCAATCCTTTTGATCGCTGGATGATATATTAAGGTTATATAGTGATTTAAATCAAATTGATATTTCATCATTTTTAGGTGAGATAATTGAGAATGAGGGTAAGATCGACACCCTGTTGGGATAAAACCGACACATCTACTTTGAGTAGTATTTATACGTTGTGAATATCACCATCACATTGCATATTTAAAAGAATGCTTTAAACATAACTTTCGACATTTATGACCCCTTCCTCTAAAGGATTATTCACATATTACGTAAATTATTGCGGAGAGGCCAAAGATCCACTAAATATATGTGAAAATTTCAAATGTCCCATGCTAAGATTATAATGTTGGGGTGAAAATACATGGATATTATTAATTTGTGTTTATGGAATGCTTACGAAGATTAAGTTGTAGCGAATGATTGGTTGTGAAAATAAAGAGTGTTTTATTTTAACAAAACAGAAAAGTGTAATTATGTTTAGATAATAAAAACTGTCGAACCTCATGGTTTGTAAATAAACAATAAGATGAATTTATGTGAAAATATTTCAAATTCTTCAATTGTTAAATGAGAAAAATTTCTTCAAGCTTCATCAAATACCGTAAAACGGGGTAACTTTGATAATGCGGGTAACTTTGATAGTGCGAGACACCCTACATACTAAACGAAATAACGAAGTTTCTGTCAATTAGTTAAGAAAAACAAATGCAAAAGTAAAGAGTATTAATATGACACTTCATGTCAAAGCTATTTTCGTTGGAATCAAGTGCATTTGAGGATTTATATGCAAATATTAAAAATTTACAAGATTTTAGCATTTTTGCAACGCTTACAAACAATCTGTTCTACGACCACTATTTGTTAAAGTAATAATGAGTTCGTCACTTACCCATGATAGCCTAGTTATAGTAGAACATTAATTCGGTCTCAAATCTCTTAGCGAAAACCATTTTTACAAACTGGGACCATTTTTGTAATCTAAGTCAGAAATTTCCATATAGCGTTAAACGCCTAGAGGTATGCAACGCCCTATAAATGTTCCGTAATTCATTCAATCTTGTTCGATTTAAACTCCATTATCAAAGTTACCCCAAAACAGAAAACCGACTTTCGATTATTTGAAAAATTATATATCCATTCAGAATAAATCTTTTGGCAATCTATCAAGTGCAATCGATAGCTAGGATGCCAGTACTTGTTTTAAAAATATAAATTGTAATTCTTTGAAACAGCATGCATAAATATTGAAGTTTTCTTCGAAAAAACTATCAAAGTTACCCCGTTTTGCGGTACGTTGAAACGTGATAACATAGAAATAATGTTTTTAATGCTTAATGATAGCTTGTGGCAAGTCATATAGTGCCATATTTTACATCTTAACAAGTTCGTCATTCGTAAACTTCACTGGAATTCGAAAATAAAGACTCACATAAACTACAGAGATGGTCTTCCGAAAAGAAAGGTTTCCTGAAGCTAGATTATGAAGCATGTTACTCCAAGTGAAAGTGTCGATCTTACCCCGAGTGGACATTTATTCATTTTCAATAGGGTTTTCAGCTGTCGAAAAACCAAAAATTAATTTCTCCTACATGTTGAATCAACATAATAATAGTTAATGATGATGTAGACGCAGAACAAATAATGACATTTTAAAAGTTTCACATGCGAAAAAGTTAAAGAATAACAGCGAAATATTGCAACTGCTGTTGCTTCTATGTTATCCAATATGATTTTGATGTTTATTTTGGCAGTTTATTGGTAACGTCAGTTGTAATGTCATTCAAAACACAACATTTCACAAGTTAAGATAGAGCGTAGTGGAAACTGCATGAAAATCTGCTCAAAACATGAAAAATCGAAGGGTGTCGAGCTTACCCACAGTGTCGGTTTTACCCTGATTTCCCCTATTACCACAGTTAACCCCAATTTCCCTCTATGCAACTACTGAATCGTCAAGTGGAGTTGCACCGTCGTTTGCGCAAGTAGTTAGCTCTAAGGGCGGCGCTCTCACTAACCGGACAAAACGTAAAGCTCCAGCAGTCTCTGACGGCATGTTAGCAACCCGCGCTGTTATCGTTACCACACCTGATCCTGAGGAGGGCGGCACCCTTCGTTCAGGGAAACGCCGCAAAATTGCCAACAGTGAAACAGACAGATCATCTGCCTCTCGACTACCATCTAAGAACCCTCCTTGCTCCATCACACCGCAGCCAAAGACTAAGACAGTCATTAAAATGGAACAAACAGTCTCATTTAAACCGAAGCAAGCGCAGTCCGCTGAGTCTACGAAAGCCGATCTTTATTCCAAATTGGATCCCGTGACTTTTTCAGTAACAAATCTTCATATGAAGGTAACTGGTGAAGTTACAGTGAGGTGTGAGACCAAAGACCATGCTGAGAAGTTGTCAAAAACGGCCTCTGAGATGTTCGCTGACAAGTATGTCGTGGAAATTCAAAGACCCTTGAAGCCAAGAGTTAAGGTCATCGGATTTTCCAAGGAAGTGAGCGAGGAAGAGTTTCTTCCCAAATTGATGAAGCAAAATCGTGGTCTGGAATGCTTTAGTATGAAAGTAGTAATCAATCAAGTGTCAGCAATTCTAGAAACTGACGCCCGCGGATTTGAAGAACTAATCGACCGACAACGCCTTTACATCGGATGGGAGCGATGCAGGGTTATCGAAGCTACCAACGTATTGCGGTATTTTAACTGCTCCGAGTATGGCCATAAAGCTGTTTCTTGTACAAAAACTGCTTGCTGTCCCAAATGTGCCGGTGATCACCAGGTCAGCGAGTGTCAAAGTGATTTCGCAAAATGCATTAATTGTCATCTAATCAACACAAACCGCACCTCCCCCTACGATAAGCTGCTAGACGTTTCTCACTCGTCATGGAGTCTAGACTGTCCGATCTTTGCGAAGCGCCTAAATTCTGCACGACAAAGGATTGACTTCTCGGCATAGTAATTAGACGAAACTGTTCAGCTGTACGCATCCCGACTCAACCCTTCTTCGATGGATGCTACGAATTCCCTCCAGCGTAAAAACCTGGCTGGGCCAGGTAACTATAAGAATAGTATATGTCCTGTCGAGGCTAGGAAGGATTCTACACTTGTAGTCAGCAATCTCCAACTATTTCAGTCGTCCTTGATCTCATTGCCAACATTGGCCCCTGAAGATGTTGGCCATCCCGACGTACTGTTACTACCTGGATACTATCCGACGGCGATGGATTTGATATGTGATGCCCAACCTAACGAACTACGTGGCCCAGGTAATGCCATGAACAGTATAAGTCCTTCCGAAGCACCAAGAGATACTGCACCAGCCTTGAGAGGATCCCAAAATTTTCAGAACCGGACGTGTTACTCTAGCGAGGAAGAAAACAACAACAACTTCAGCATTTATTATCAGAATGTCAGAGGTTTACGGACGAAGATCGACGATTTTTATATTATGACGCAAAACGGAGACTATGACGTAATTGTTCTAACGGAAACCTGGCTAAATAACGAAATCAACTCTACTCAGCTTTTTGGCAGTGAATACACGGTATATAGGAAAGATCGTGATCCAAACATTTCCGGAAAATTACGAGGAGGCGGAGTTTTAGTAGCTGTTAGGAGAGGTTTTAGTTCATTCTGCAATTACGTAGGAATTGATGACGACCTTGAACACATTTTCGTCAACATAGATGGTGGGGTGCGTACTGTGTGTGTAGGTGTCGTATACATCCCGCCTGACCAATCTAGAAATTCTGACGTCATCGAACGACATATCAGGTCTATCTCGTCGGTATCTTATTCACTCAAGTTGCATGATTTGCACCTTCTCTTCGGGGATTTCAATCTACCGGATGTGAGCTGTAACTTTGCGTCAACGGGATACGCCTATCCTGAGGCTTCGGAATCCATCTCTTCCAGTCTGAATTTCCTTGACGGCATGTCATTGCTCAATATGAAGCAGCTCAATGTCACAAGGAACTGCTTGAATCGGATACTCGATTTGCTTTTCGTTAACGATGAAGCCTTGCCGATGTGTACCCTTATGGAACCACATAAAGCACTAGTTCCAGTTGACCCAATGCATCCTCCTCTACTAACATCCTTGCAATGCACCGCTCCAATCAAGTTCAGCGATCAAGATGTCGTTCGGATGTTCGATTTTGCGAATACGGATTTCATGTCATTAAATGAGGCCATGCGAGAAATCGACTGGTCAACATTGAGCCTCGCCACCGATGTTAACGTAGCTGTTTCTATTTTCATTCATACTCTGCTGCAACTGTTGCCAACATTTGTTCCTGCTTCTCGCCCCCGTCAGAGTCCTCGATGGGCCAATAATCATCTGCGACATCTCAAGCGAAAGCGCTCCAAGGCATTGAGAAAATTCTCTTCCAATCGGTGTGCTGTTAATAAGAAAAGATTCAATGAAGCCAGCCGAAGATACAAAAAATATAGTCGTGAATTGTACAGCAGGTACCGCACACAGAGTGATTTGAAGTACCATCCTAAACGTTTCTGGTCATTTGTTAATGAGAAAAGGAAAGAAACTGGGTTACCATCCACCATGTTTCTTGGCGATGAATTTGCGGATACTGCTATGGACATCTGTAATCTGTTCGCAAAGCACTTTTCCAGTGCTTTCGATGATGGAACGACAACAGCCCAACAGATCGAAAATGCTCTACTCGATGTACCAACTGATATCATCAACATTAATATTGATAGATTTGACGAAGCAGATATCCTAGCTGGAATTGCGAAGCTGAAACCATCATCAGCTTCTGGTCCAGACGGAATCCCGTCAATTATATTTAAAAAATGCGCAGATACTCTAAGTGGTCCTCTTAAAACATTATTTGATTTATCGATTGCACAGTCAGTGTTTCCAACAGACTGGAAAAGATCGATTATGTTTCCTGCCTTCAAAAAGGGAGATAAGCGCAACGTTACAAACTACCGTGGGGTAACATCGCTAAGTGCGGGATCAAAATTGTTTGAGATCCTGGTTAATGATCGTATTTTCCGAGCAGTTGAGTCGTATATTTCGCAAGATCAGCATGGATTTTTTACCGGACGTTCAACCACCACGAATTTGCTACAGTTTTCGTCGTTCTGCATTAACACAATAGAAAAAGGTTCCCAAATCGACACTATATACACTGATTTAAAATCGGCTTTTGATAAAGTGAACCATGATATCTTGTTGGCAAAATTAGAGCGACTAGGCATGGCTTACAGGCTCGTGGATTGGCTAAGATCTTACTTAGCCAATAGACAGTTACGCGTTAAGCTGGGCTCCACAGAATCTGATGCCTTTAACAGTAGCACTGGGGTCCCTCAAGGCAGCAATCTGGGCCCAGTACTATTCATCATATTTTTCAACGATGTCTGCTTAACGCTACCCTCCGGATGCAAATTAGTTTACGCCGATGATCTCAAATTATACTTGACAATTGAATCATACCGAGATTGTCAGAAATTACAAAAGATGCTCGATGTTTTCGTCGACTGGTGCAGACGGAATCATTTGACCGTGAGTATAGCAAAATGCTCTGTAATATCGTTTACGAGGAAGAAACATCCCATTAACTGAACCGACTACATTGACAACCACCCACTGGACAGAACTAATGCGGTAAAGGATCTTGGAGTATTGCTCGATACAGCGCTTAATTTCAAGGACCACTACAGCCAGATCATTTCCAAAGCCAACCGCAATTTTGGCTTTATTTTCAGAATTTCCAACGAGTTCCGCGACCCATATTGCTTGCGTTCGTTGTACTATAGCTTAGTTCGCTCCGTTCTTGAATCCTCAGCTGTTGTGTGGTGCCCATATCATATTGTTTGGATCCAGCGGATTGAAAAAGTGCAGTCTAAATTTATTAAGTATGCACTGCGATTTCTACCATGGCGGAATCGGGATCAGCTACCACCCTACGAGGACAGGTGCCGACTTCTTGGAATGGACACCCTTGAAAGACGTCGGAAGATATCCCAAGGGCACTTTGTTGCAAAGATTCTCTTTGGTGAAATTGATGCTTCGCGGATTTTAGCTCAGGTCAACATAAATACTGGACAGAGAATACTACGACAGCGGAGTTTCCTGAGGTTGCCTTACCATCGGACAGAATACGGACAGCATGATCCTATTAGAGCTATGTGTGAAGCGTTTATTAATTTTTTCACCATGTTTCAATTTAATATTTCTTCTAGTTTGTTCTGTGAACGTTTGACTAGATCAACTTTTATGTTTTGAAACTAGCTTTTAATCTTTGTTAGTATGTTTTTAAGATATTTTTTTATTTTGCAAAATTAATCTAACTAATTAAATAAAAAGGCTATTCTGTTAAAATCTTGTTCTTTTTCCTTCTAATAGGACAGAGTCTGCTTAGTGTTCTGATAGCTTTCTTGATAGTTGATCATATTTGCATTCGTATGACGTGAGACAAGCACCAAGATACTCTTCTTCTTTTTCAATCTGGCGTTGCGTCCCTTGAAAAAAGTTACGAACTGCTGCGGCAAATCAAATTGATGTTAAAATGTTAATAGCTTTTTGCTCAAATGAGGATGATAGTTAACAATTAAACACCAAGAAATAATGAATGAATGTAGTGTTTAAAATAATACTGTGGAATATAAAAATGAAAAAAAAACAAAACATTGTTTGAAATCATTGGAAATATTTCTAAAGAATTGAAACATTTTGTTTTTCAAAATGAGTTGTTCTTATTATAAGTTTTCTGTTCACATGGACTTATTCAGCTAAAAATAAAATCAAGATCTCGGTTTTTATTAATCGGCACAGCTTCCATATATCAATATGGTCTCCTTTAAAGATTTTCTAGATCCGCATAGCTCTCCATCCTCGGTTCCACATCACACAATGGGTCGCAATTCAACCAGCTGACAAATAAGGCGAAAAACAATCCCAGCTGCCAAGTGATTACAAACGAAACGGCCACGAAGCAGAATGTGCATTCATTACACGGAACTATTAGCGTGCAAATCAACGAACAGAACAGAACAATCTGTATTCATTTCTGCGGAAAACACAACTTGCACATATTTTTAGGCGGGTTCCCCTTCGCCGTCGTCTTCCACAGCCATACTGCAAAGACACGGGTCATTAGAAAGCGAAGATCGTTGCTTAGAACATTAGAACCCGAGTGCTGAACGGTTGTAATGTCGTTGTTGTTCCGTGGAAAAGCGTCTTTATGGGCACAATAAACTACAAATGACTGCATGCTAATATGTTTTCCGGCGAACGACGAACGTCTCTAGAGACGGGCCCCCAGATAACGACCAAGACGATTCATTCCACGGCGGCGGCGTTGGAGGAGCGAGTTGACGTTACATGTTGTTTGCGCTGACCGAGGAGCAACCAGATAGGTACCATATACGCATAATGTTGCGACTAATGTGCTCTCTCTCCGCCTTCGGGGCACATGTAGCAACAAATAGCATTAGCACGATATCATATTTCCTGGATGTTCGCGTGAGCATCGCTGGCTGTGAAACAATGTAGCCGAGGTGTGGAAGGTGGGGAAGGCAAGTGATCGAAAGAAATTATGGTGGCAATTAGTGACCTGTGCGATGGGAGCGTGTCGTTATCATTATGGTCAATCGCCAGATGTCGTGTCGTGGGATTCTGTCGAGTCGAGTGGGACCACGAGGATCATCATCTGTAGCTTGCCGTTCGTTTGCTACTCATTATGATGATTCACAGCTCTGGTGTGATCATTCAGTTAAGATACGCTGAAACCTTTAATAACGAGATAGGTCGACGCCACTCGAATGATTTTTTTTTCCTAAATAGAGGAAATTTAACGTGAACGAAATTTTCACCAGACGAAGTAAGTTTGTATGAAGTTTCATGGTACGATACCCACAAATTTAAATTAAGGTTATATATTCTGCAACTAATGTTACTTGGGACGTTTTGGTTGATAAACGGGACTTCTTCGACATAACATACGCCAGAACCGTTCTCAAACAACACGGAAGTTCTTCCAGAAGCTCAACGTAACCCGCAAAAAGTGGATGTCGCTAGCTGAAATGTGCATGTATAAGGATGGGAGCATCTTGACGGGTGGACGCAAGGTGATCGAAAGGTGAAAGCAGTACCACGATGGACACCTGAATGGCATAGAGAATGTCAGAACAGCTAAACTTTAAAAAAATAAGCCGCACCCTAGTGTCCACGTTACGCTTCAATATAGCCAATTCATCTGGATAGTACTCTGTCTGCGCAATTCGCCACAAATTTCGCTCAGCTTTCTGTACAACCTCACTGTTTAAAACTCCTGGCTGAAGACGAAGTGGTTTTCTTAACCGTTGCGTTGCAGCATAACGAAAATAATGTACGAATGCTATGTTTCGCAATAGTCGCTCGTACTTGGAGAAACGATCCACATCGACAACAGGAAGGTCAATGAGATGACTGCCTACAAACGCTGGACGTACTTCTTCTGTTGTTTCATCCGATAATGTTAGCTCATTGCTCGGCCAATCACTCTACTCTTTATATACCCCTTCTAGCACTAAACCGAATAGCGCCTTCCGCTCTTTTACTAGCGCTGCTTTCCCTGTACAGTCACTCCACAGTTATGGATAGCACACAGATATGGATCAAAGTTGGCTTAAGAGGAAAATAACCGTCATCGTTTTACAAATTTTCAAAACCAGTTTTTTTTTGCTCAAAATCGAAGTAGGGAAAGTGTACCAGTTATGGCTATAGTGATTCCCTATTTAGCCATATGTATTTTCTCGAAAACTTTCACAATTTGAATATTTTCGAATGTTTTAAAATCAAGATTCATTTGATATCGAACTACTAAAGCACATAGAATGATAAAACATTTGAAAATAATCAAATTATCACGTATGGCGGAATAGGGAACCGTTATGTCCATAACTGGTACACCTACCCTAATTCTCAATAAAATCTATCATTGCATTGCACTTGCTATCTGGAATATGATGATAGATTTTCATAAGGATTGATTAAAATTTGAACGAAAAAACTAGTTTTAAGTTTTTAATGATTGCTGATGATTGAATGATGGATTCTTGAGCCTTAACGTTCAATGCTCCGTCATCGTAATCATCGTCATCTTTGAAACTTCAAAAGCAGTTTTTCTGTTCAAAGCTGAAAATTATTCGACGAAAATGTGTTCACTGTGTTGCGATTGGAGAATAGAATACAGTGAACACATTTTTCTGTAAATTTTCTTGATTTTCAACGAAAAAACTGCTTTTGAAATGTCAAAATCAATGACGGATCCTGCCCCCTTAAACGGAGAATATCTCATCAAATAGAGCTGCAATTATGCAGAACACATTTTAGCTACGTCAACCATAAATCTGTACAGCATTGCAATCAATCAATATAAATTGTTATCCGTATTCATAGAATCGTTGATTCATAACTGTGGGGCATTGAAACCCGTACCACAGTTATGAATCAGCGATAAAACTAGACCTGTGCGCCGAAATATTTTCGATCGGCGGCGGCGGCGTCAGGGCATTTTTGTACCGGCGGCGGCGGCGTCATCGGCGTCACGCCGTTAACCATTTTCGGCGGCGGCGTACATCGGCGTGGGGAAAATTGAACAAAACAATTTTCATATGGGTCAAACAACAAAAAACTATGAAAACCAGATTTCCATTTCTTTATGAAATAGTTTTTTAAAAATGTTTGGACATTTTAGTAAGAAATCAATGGTGGCATTCATGATTTCTTTATAATGAATCTTCGGCTATATTCATATATTAATTTATATAAAAAAGATACATTACCAAACCTTAATACTCAATATTTTATAAGCAGAGCTGCTGAATGAATAATTTTATATTGTGCAAATCTTGTAAAGGATTTTGTAAAAGAACTTTACATGAATTTTTTTAGAGTTTGCATTATATTTTGCGTTTCTTTAAGAATCGCCATATTTTTGATTCATTCATAGTCATGAATCACAGTTTACAGCGGCCAGGATGTCTTCTCCTACGTTGTATTGACTTTACTGGGCCGGATAATGGGAACAAGAAACGAATGTTTTTGGTTCAACTAATAATTTATTACAACCTAGGAACAGCGTGCTCACACGGTAGGAACGAACTAGATGGTAAAAGCTATACATACAAAATTACAATTTCGAAATTTTTCTTTGACGGGAAAAATGTATCAAATTCAATTATAACTGATAGCAAAGCTGTATGGGTTTTTAGCTAACATATGTTTTTAAAAGTTATTTAAGACAAAAATAAATGAGTAAGTATTTATGTATCTTACTCAGTCCTCAAAATAAGTGATGAATATTTATGCATTTCATCAAACATTGATCCATATTTGTGGACTATTTATAACTGTTGGGCGAGTGTTCTTCAAATAATACAGCAATTATAATTGTTGCCCTACATTTGTTTATCTGTTACAATCTCTGATAAAATTCATATGGATTTCCTAAGATAATCTCAAAACCATTCCTGAAAGAATACTCGGAGAAGTTGTTGATAAAATTCCTGTCAATTTTTTTTAATTCTGGGAGGACGCCTGAAGATTAGTCTGGGCGATTATCTGTCGGAGAAGGAATATTAGTTTGGGAAACTATTGCATGAATCTTAGGAGAAAAACTGAGATAAAGTCTAGAAATATTTTCTGAAAAGATGCATGGAAGAACTTAGAGAAGTTATTGCTGGAATATGAGGAGGAATCTTCTAAGGAACCCATGAATTATTTACTAGAGAGGTTTCATAGGGATTGGGTAATTGGCAATTTGATTTTTTTTAGGAATCCCTAATGGTACAAGAAAACGAATGTTTAAAAACAACATCCACATGGTATCCCTTAGCCGAGTGGTTAGAGTCCGCGGCTACAAAGCAAAGTCATGCTGAAGGTGTTCGGGTTCGATTCCCGGTCGGTCCAGGGTCTTTTCGTAATGGAAATTTCCTTGACTTCCCTGGGCATAGTGTATCATCGTACCTGCCATACGATATACGAATGCGAAAATGGCGAATAAGGCAAAGAAAGCTCTCAGTCAATAACTGTGGAAGTGCTCATAAGAGCACTAAACTGAGTAGCCGGCTCTGTCCCAGTGGGGACGTTAATGCCAAGAAGAAGAATCCCCGAATTAATTCAAGAAAACCCGAAAAACTTAAGACCGTATTTATGGAGAAATCACCCAAAGACTTCCAAAAAAGAACTTGTGCAGAAGTCATCTAAGCAATCCCTGGAAGAAAAAAAAATCAGAAAGAATCTTTGGCAGAAAACAAAATGCAGTACGTTGTCACGAGCGATGCAAACCAGTACTGGTTTTAAAAATATAAAACATGCGACATTTTCATTTTCAAATGATTTTTTCAAGAAACGTCCAAAAACTGATCAATGTTACTCCAGATTACGTTAATTCTAAAACTATTTATTTTATACGGCCTTGTTGCCTATTTATGGTAAATATTATCGTTTCTGTAGCGTTCAGAAATAAATTTGAAAATGTAAATATGAATTTTGACATTGCATTTTGATGATGTATTTTAGTACAGTCACCCCACAGTTATGGATCAGCTAAGGGTAATTTTTTTTAAATAAAATACGATTGCAAATCATGGTGACCTTGTACAAAATTAGTTTACCAGCCTGGCTATGCCGAATATAATTATTTTCGAGAATACACATAAAAAAAATCAGAGGGGGTTGTGTACAAGACACGACCGCATGACGTTAACTACGCCAAGTGATTTTTTGCATTTGAATTTTAGTCGATTTCCATAGTTGCAGCCTTCCTTTAGTTCAAACTCTAACATAATAACGTGACGGTCCCAACATTTTAGATTTTTAATGGACACCCAGTATATTGCAGTAAGACGTAGTTAACGTCAAAAGAAGAATGCGCGAAGAAGCAGAAATTGTTCTGCTTTTATAGTGCACTAGCCAACCCAAAGGAATCGTGGAAGACAATATGAACAAGTTTGGTTGCGTAAGTAAGGGGTCGACATTTTCCCAATTTTCGACAGTCTATCGTCAAAAATCGAAAGTTTTCTCCATTCGAGTAAAATGTTGTATAAATTTCCGACCGATTGGTGGGGAAATATTGAAAATCTACCGATAAATGGCTGAGTTATTAGTATTTAAAATCTTACATAATTTCGTGACGGTCGCAACATTTTAGATTTTCAATTGACACCCAGTATATTGCCGTAAGACGTAGTTAACGTCAAAAATCGCGGTTATTCACGAAAAAGTATCGATTTCGAAAGAAATTTCAAACGTTGTCCATCCCACATATGTGGATCAGTGGAACAACAGGAGGGTCCTTATTATGGATCAAATGGCCTCATATTATGGATCAGAACACTATAGCAGCAATTTATCTGTGGAGCAAACGAATGGTGTGTTTGTGAAAGAATACGTTTCGGCGTTTCTTTCGGAAACGTCTTATCGTTGATTCATAACTATGGTACGGGTTTCAATGCCCCACAGTTATGAATCAACGATTCTATGAATACGGATAACAATTTATTTTATACGGACGAATAAAATATGCTGGAAGATGTTATGATTGATTTCAATGCTGTACAGATTTATGGTTCACGAAGATAAAATGTGTTCTGCGTAATTGCAACTCTATTTGATGAGATATTCACCGTTTAAGCCAACTTTGATCCATATCTGTGTGCTATCCATAACTGTGGGGTGAATGTACCAAATTATGTACCAAATTGACCAAAATTAAAAGGCGGCACCAATACCGGAAACGATCTGGAAATACTTTGCTGTAAGTTTGTAAGTCATTGAATGTTTTTACTCTAGGATTAGTGTTTTACTGCCAATTCAATGAATTTGCAACAGTCAGAAGAGTAATTTGATTTATTTGAGTTTTACTTAGTGTGCAAGTGGTTTCATATTTGATGAAAAATAACACATTTCACGTGTTGTTCGCAACCATTCCGCTCTATACTTAACCCTCTAATACCCAAATTTTTATTTTCGCTTTAAGTATTATTTTTCGTTATCTAAAATCGTTCTAAACACGTTTTGGGCATTTATTTATTTTTATTCGCAAATTTTTAAATTTTGGTTTTTGATTTTTATAATTTTTATTTTTGAACATCCCTAGCTTTTTTTATTTTTTCTTGAAGCCTTTTCTAGTTGTTGTTTTGGCAATAATAAAAATTTAAATTGTTACGGTATTTTTAAAAATATAAAATTTTTAATTTTTTTCCGGAGCGTAATTTATTTTCCGTGTAACTAACGGAAAAACAGGTTTGAAATGATTTTAATACCACCAGACTCTTCTTTTGTGATAAGTTAATCGTAGAAAAATATAAAAGGTAGGTACGATTTTCTATATTACACGTTAAATGAAGCCCAGGCATTTGTAGGTTATATAAGAATGCAATTTTTCAAACAATTTCTAAAAATACAAAAAAGTTTCAAAAGTCATAAAAAACTTTTCTTATATGCGGGTTATGAGTCAAGGTATAAGCCAAAAATAAAATCATTTTGATTTCCGAGCTACGAAAATATACACAAATTTCCAAAGTGTACCCCTTCTAAACGCGTGGTGGGGTATCAGAGGGTTAATAGCTTCTTTTTCTTCTAAAACACCATCTTGATTGGACCATGATTTATCAATTTTTCGACGGTGTCCGATAATGGGTGCTGTCCGGTACTGGGGACCTCGCCCTAGTAATTTAAGAGTCCTCCAGGTTCAATGTTCATCTTTGGGCAATTTTACAGGATCTTGTCACTTTTGACTTACTTTAGCAAGGGGTATTTTCAAACCTTCTATGTACACATTTCGCTTAAACATGCGTTGCATTGAAGTGCATATTATTACATTAAGTTAACTTGTGCGAGAAAAACCCCTCAAAATCCAAAGCGAATCATGCAGGTGCCCACAAACGATATTTTCTCACGCATTTGGTAGGTTGAACGGATCATTGAAGTAATTTCTGCAGGAATCTTAAATACAGTTCTTAAGGTAGTAACATAGTAATATTCTTAATACATTCGGTTAGTTTTTTAAAAGAATCCATTTCCCGGCCATTTCGCTTGTCCCGGGATTCGGGACAAAAATATCCCGGGAAATCCTGGGATTTTTCAATGAAACTTGTTTTTACGTTGAAATTTCAACTTTAAAATGATTTTTATAATTAAGTTCAATTATAAATTTTATTTACTTGAAAAATAACCTTCGTATTTTTCAAGATAAATAGTTGAAATAAAAATCAATTACTACGAACTTATTCCAATGAAGTAACTAAACAAAAGTTTTATCTCAACTAATAACGGGTATGTTGACGAAGTTTACAAACTCTCTATTATATTATGAAAGTATGACAAACATTTAAATCATAATTTATTGACAACTAGTTGTCCCAGCATAGTTCGTACTGCTAAGTAGGCTTTAGAGTAGGCAATGGTCAATCCCTACACAAAATGTCAAATTTATGTTCTCGTTTTTCCAACTTTTCCGGTGAGTTTTTCGCAATTATTATTCCACACATTCACGTCGCAACCCTTGAGAAACGCAACTGCGGAGGAATCACGTAAATCGGTTGGCCCGTTTCTTAAGCCATTTCGTGACATACAAACACCACTTAGTTTTTATTCATATAGATAGAAGATTAGGAATTCAGGCATATTTCCATATTACCATTTCCATATTCCATATCCCTTGACGCATTATATGTACGATATCCTGTAAAAATTCCTAAGGTAAAGCCTTAATTTTTCCTGGGCCATTTTTCAAATACTATTAAATTTTTCGAGCTAAAATATTAATCGGCGTGAAAATACAAATTCGGTGACGGGACGCTGACCGGCGTATGGCGCGCCGCCGATAGGTCAATCGGCGTCGGCGAGACGTAAAATGAATCGGCGGCGGCGGCGTGGCGCGGCGGCTCACAGGTCTAGATAAAACGATTCCGAAAGAAACGCCGAAACGTATACTTTCACTAACACACCACTCGTTTACTTCACAGATAAATTGCTTTTATAGTGTTCTGAATCAGAACTTCTGATCCATAATATGAGTCGATTTGATCCATAATTAGGATCCTCCTGTTCCACTGATCCTCATCTGTGGGATGGACAACGTTTGAAATTTCTATCTAAATCGACACTTTTTCGTAAATGATTGCGATTTTTTTGTGTATTCTGGAAAACAGCCATATTAGGCATTGCCAGGTGGGTAATTTTGCTTTGTTCAAGGTAACCATGATTTGTTTTCAAATTTTATTCTAAAAAATGACCCTTAGCTGATCCATAACTGTGGGGTGACTGTACGTTAAACCTAATGACGGAAGTAGTGCGCTGTATAGATCATCTGATGTTCTATACAGCGCACTACTTCCGACATTAGGTTTAACGTACATGGAAGGCAGCGCTAGTAAAAAAGTGGAAAGTGCTATTCGGTTTAGTGCTAGAAGGAGTATACAAAAACGCTGGTCCACTCATCCATCTACTGTCTGGCTTTCAGTTCGGACCTTTTCCTCATTTCGTTGCCTTTTTTTTTCTTAGCAATGGGGGGATAATCTGCTCAACAGACACCGTGACCCTGAAACCATTCCCATTCCCGCCAAACCCTTCGTCTCTCCGGGTCCACCCAGAAGCCATTGCTTCGGAGAGGGGCTATTGCACATCGCAACCTCAAGGCTAGCTGCGTAGCCATGCAGCAACGAACATCGATGACACGCTTAGGGAGGTCCACCAAGGTAGTGCTTTGCCAGCTTCCCGGGTGGTCCTTACCATTCCCATTGTCCTCTGAAGGCGGGCAGGGTCACCCACACCGCCCGCGCCCAGCTGTTCTGCAAGTATCAAGAACTGATACTGCGTGCTCCGCTATTTGACCTGCTGAAGGCTCAGACCATATCAGCTAGCACCAGGTGGAATTACTGACGAAGGAGGCCTCCACCTGCCCCGACCTTTACGAACAACCAAAGGCTCGGATCCAACCCAGTAGACCGACAGCAACGCTACCAAGATGTTCTTCTCGCGGCCACTTAATCGCTGTAAGGGTCGATTTCGACCGTAGGGCACGTAGCCGACGGCGAACTCTTGGACCACCTGTTGCTTAGCGTCTGCACTAACCACTCCTCGAGTTCACGCGCCACCTCCTTTGTAGCTCCAAGACGATGCGGTCACGCATTGTGCGGAAACGCGGGCACACGAACAAAACGTGTTCCGCCGTTTCCTTTAAACCTGCACAAACTGGACATTCGGGAGAACCCGCATGACCGAAACGGTGTAAATACTGTCTAAAGCAACCATGGCCCGAAAGGACCTGTGTCAGATGGAATGTTAGTTTCCCATGGCGCCTATTGACCCAGATATCTACCCTCGGAATCAACCTGTGGGTCCACCTTCCTTTGGTGGGACTGTCCCACGCACGCTGCCATTTGACCATAGAGACCACTCTGGCAGTCCTGCGTATGCTTCTTGTGCCGCGCATTTCGAAGCACTCTATGTCCTCCATGATGAGGATACCAATAGGCACCATACCAGTGATGACATAGAGTGCATCGCAACCCTCAGGCATTTTAGCCAATAAGTACTTTCTAGCTTACTACGGTAGCTGTTAGTACTTAAAGCCGTGCCCCAAGCCGGGCCACCATACCTCAGTATGGACGAGGCGACACTGGCCAGAAGCTTACGCTTACTGGCGTACATCGCAGAGCTATTAGACATCATCCGGGACAGTGCCACAATAGCTGTGAAGGCTCTCTTGCAGGCATAATCAACGTGGCAGCCGAAGGTAAGCTTATCGTCGATCATCACCCCCAAGTGTTTGACGGAGCGCTTCGAAGTGATCGTGCAGTCGCCTACACTGATCACCGCTTGCTGCAACGACTTTCGGTTTGTTGACAACAACCACCTCAGTTTTGTGGTGAGCCAATTCCAGTTGCCTGGAGCTCATCCACTCCTCCACAATTGCGATCGAATGAGCTGCAGTCAATTCCACTTCTTCGATCGATTCACCATAGACCTGCCGCGTAACATCTTCGGCAAAGCCAACACAATGACCACACCCGCTGGGAATCTTAATCTCAACACATCGTCGTACATGACATTCCATATCACCGGACCCAGGATGGAACCTTGCGGGACTCCTGAGGTTATGTGAAAGCACTTTCGACCCACCCGACTAGTACCCGTTTCTGAAAGTAACTCCCGAGAATCTTATACAGGTATTCGAGTATCCCCAGACGCAGGAGCGCATCAGCAATAGCCGCCCAACTGACACTATCAAATACGTTCCTTACATCCAGAGTCACTATTGCGCAGCCGCTTCCACACCTTTGGAAAAACTCCCTCGTCCAGGCATTTCTGCATGACATATCTGAACATCCCGGGAGCCTCCACAATTGCTACTTTTAAGGCCAGGTTTGGAACTCCGTCCATTTCGTTGCCTCGTTTGTTACATTTGCCTTTGTGCCTAGCCATGGCTACTCTTCAATTTTTGACAAGTTCAAAATCTCGTTGACGCGAAATGCTACAAATTGTCGGTAGCGTCGCGTGTCTGATCTTTTCCAGGATAGCACTGTACTTGAGTCGCTCCAGAAGCAAGTTCGATTGATCATTATAGAATGGCCTTCTTTTGCGCAGGCGTGCACCGATGACAGCTGCTTGTTTCATCGTATTAGTCCTTTATCCTGCACGCGAGAGTAGGCGACAGCGGAATAAGCTTGCGCGCTTCCATCAACGAAAATGTGGAATTCCATCGAATTATAACACGCAGGATCGTATTCTTGGATATAGCAGCGTTAGATTTTCACGTTGTCCAATTCCTTCAAACCTTTTCGGACGTTGGAAATTGTGGATACTACAATTTCCAACGTCTGAAAAGGTCTTCCGGAATTTGTTGATCCCACTCAACTTGAGCTCTGAAGAAGTATTTTTCCTTGGATGACTAGGGAATCTACTAGCCCTAAGAGATCGTATATTCACATGAGGAAACTCTCAGCATCATCCGTTTAGTAGGGTCTATTTCTCCTTTCGCCAGTTCTCCCAGATCTCCTTGCAGGTCCAGCTTGAAGCAGAAAACGTCCTCATCAGGTAGCCATGATATTCCCAGCAAACGTTAGAATCCACTCTGGTTATTTATTGTTAAATTCTTCACCGTTGCTGTATTTGCTTCTCCAATAGCTTCTAGAAACTTGGGTCTATTTGAACCCCAATCTTGGATGTGGAACCCGGTCTTTCGATGAGCTGCCGCTACTTCTAAAGCCAACTCGATAGCTTCTTCTTCTGTCGAAATGGTCATCGACATAATGTCTGTCCGTAATTGCTGCAGCCGGACGTGGATAACCCAGCGAGTGCTCTGCCGCATTCAGATTCTTCACAAATTGCGACTGTGCTGGAGAACACGTCGTTTCAAAAATAGCTATATCAGATGCCATCGTGATAATGGGCTGAGATGAAGAGTCACGGAAAACAAAAAATAATGCACTCCGATCTTGCTCTCTAATGCCAACTTGAAGAAACATCTTCTGGATGTCCCTGGAGAATGCTACTTGTCGTTCTCGGAATTTGATTGCGGTCAACAAATCCGGACCTTTGTGTAACATCGTGTTCAACGAGATCCCATTAACCTTGGCTGCCGCATCCCAAATCACGCGCACTTTTCCGGGTTTATTCGGGTTCAAAACCACTCCAAGCGACAAATACCAAGTGCGGCGTGGATCGAATTTGGCCATCTCTTCTTCTATCACTATGTGTATGTACCCTTTTGATTGCCAAACGGCTTTCCGCCATTGGTCGACTATCAGGGAAATAAAAGTCGTCATGTTTCCATAGCAAACCAATTTTCTCGAATTTTCTATTTGTTTTTCGTTTCTTCAAGAATTAGGCGAGCACGTTGATCTTCTGTCCCTTCAAGATTCGGCGCAACAGCGACACCTATGCTTTCCACCGAGAAACATTCTCGGACGTAATTGTGAAGATCTAGCTCGATTGATTCCGCGCAAATGTGCATTTGGCGATGTTTGAGTTGACTCTCTTCTCCGCGCAAATGTCCACAAACTACCCATGCGATACGTGTCTTCGCTGCAATATGTTCTTGTTCCTTGCCCTCACGTACTTTAGATGTTTTCAGGAGGTGAATATTATTGACTCCAATCAACAATCCAGGGTTGGCTTTGACAAAGCTCTTTACCGATAAACGCCGCAGATGTTTGTACTGCTTTGCCAATTCGTTATAATCTACTGTCTGTTCCGGAAGTCCCAGATTCTCCACGGTGTATACTTCTCACAACTGTAGCATCATATTACTCCCAAGTTTTGAGATACCCAGATTTGCAATTTGAGTTGTAGCAACCTTCTTATCGATTCCCAGCCAGCGATCGTGTGCTATGAGACCAGGGGGGGGGGTATACGCAACGAGGTGCGCCTACCGTTCATGTATTGTGGGTGTATTCGTTTGGCTCACAACGCTGCTAAGCATACCGCTGTTTGAGTGTTGAAATGCATCAGCATTTGCTGCCTGGCATGCCCCGCGTTTCGACCTGTGCTGTTTGGGCCCGCGTGAGAGATGATGCTGTTTGGGCCAACCCGAGAGATGATTGTTAGGCGAGCTTTGTTTGTAGTTGACAGCCGTACACCCACCTTGTATGAGACATCTTCTACATAGTTTCTGCTCCTTCACAAACGTCCAGTGCTCGTTCACCGACCAGATGGAGCAGAAAACTACTAACCGACTCTTTGGTAACACTTTTCAGAGCCCGCTGTAGACGAGGTAGATTTTCTGAATCTGAGTAACCGCAAGACATTGTTGAGTGTAGCTACTAATAAGGAGTGGCCATTCAGTAGGGTCCCCAGAAAATGTCGGAAGCTCTTTCGGAAGCACTTGCCTAGCTGCTAATTGTTGTCTAGTGGGTTCGAACTGTCCCTACAAAAAATATTGCTACCAAGACCGTTCAACTCTGGAGGACCCTACATGTGTCGGTCCTTGATTTTGGTTTATATTGTAAGTGTAATATGTTTCTGCCCTGACTGACATACTAGAAAATGGTGTATCTCTACCAGAGTAGAATCCTGCACATGAATCTTGCTCAAAATGAGTACATAGGGCATCACTTACCAATGTTTTTTTCGCGGATTACTCACGTAATTACCTTGCCCCATCGAAGCTACATCACTGTGCTGAAGAGGAACTGCGGCATCTCGTGTCTGCAACATAGTAGCTTCTTGTGATCGAACCGACTGTAGTTGTTCGTGTTGATCGTGTAGACGAAACGATTCCAACTGCTGAGTAAGGCGATGCTCTCGCTTTCGATACCGGCGTGGCGTAACTGTTCTTCTTGTGTTGCTAGCTGCTGTTGTCGCTCTGCCTCCAGGGTGTGGAACCGGAGTTGACTCTCCTTCAGTTGCCTCCTCAACGCACATTCCGCATCTTTCGATTGTTTCCGTTCTTCCGCATGTTGGTCTTCCAGACGATTCAATCGATTTATCAATTCCATTTCTCGTCTCCACCTCAGTTCATTTTCTTGCAGGTGCTTCTGCTCCATCTGTCGTTGGAGTTTCAAACTAGCTTCGATTTCCTGCAATCGATTTTCATACCGCTTTCTCTCGTTGTCGCCTTGGTATAAAATCTCTGATTCACGCTGCCGTCGAAGTCCGCAAGTTTCACGATGCCACATTTCAAATGCATCTTCCGCATTGAACCATATACAACTCGGCATTGTTGGAACGTGTGCATATCTCACAGTCGAGGTCCTCTCCTTTGCTCGGAATCGGTTATAGATGACACAAACTCATCTTTCGACAGATCCAGATCTTGGCCTACAGGTCCAGAAGATATTTGCGCATTATTACAACTTTTGGCGGCCTGTGTCTTTGAATGAGTTTGACGGACGAACAATTTATCCATTCACCAAACGGTCCATAATAAATCTTTTAGACTATGTTGGTGAAATGATTACGGGGATTTTAGAAGCAACTCGTCTGCGTTCCCGTTCAAGATAGCTTAAGGCGAAGTAGGCCATCATTAAAATTTGTACGCGTCGTTGATGATTGTTGCTAATTCATCTCACGATTTCGAATCAAAGAAAACCAGTTGGTTTTGCACTGAGACAGCTGAAAAAGCATCCGTATACTTTATGCATGTTAGCGTGTACAATGATACTTTTTCAAGTCAATATAAACTATCAAGACTGAGTTTTATCAATTTGAAATGCAAGCTGAAAAGTAATCGTTGTTGCCAAAACGAATGACGGGCTACTTAGCCTTAAAGCTGTAAATTTATTGAGGGTTTATTTTTGGTTTTCATTGAGTTTAATTTAACCTACATTTATTCTCAATTTAGTTTGCCAACACTTCAATTCTACCAACAAATAGCTCTATTATGACATTTCATGCGTTATTATGACATTTCATGCCGGACAGATCATCTGACATTTTTTGTGCTACCATTTATTCAAACGCACACTAGGTAAGCTCGCGGGAGACTCCCCAGTGACAGTGTTGTCCACAACAGCAAGTATGAAGAAACAATTTCCAAACTCTTTTGCAATCTCCTACAGATAACACGCAGGCTTCGTCCTTCAGAGGAGAGGCCTGTCATCTGCAAACAAAGATTTTTGACATCCCCGAGGTAACTCAGGTAGCCAGATGTGAAATAATTGTATAATATTGGCCTCAAAATATGCCTATGAATGATTATTGCAACTCCACCACATGTTCCGTATCGATTATTATGATAAACATAAAAGCTTGGATCTCTTTTGAGTTTGGATCCAGGTTTCAGATAAGTTCCAGTAAAAACTGCTATTTGTAAGTTATTAATTGTTAGAAAACTAAACAGCTCGTCCTCTTTACCATTCAAAGAACGAGCATTCGAATCCAAAATATCCATTAGACAAACGTAATCCAATAACTCTTTTATTAGTAGATGTTACCCCAACTTGGACTGCTTCAGCCATAGTGATGGTTTTAAACATTGTATCAATCATTAGATTCAATTTTTCAGTTTGAAAATCATAATCAGTCAGAGGCATATTACTAGAGCTTCAATATTATGTAGATCCCTTTTGTTGAAGATTATGTTCTTGAGAAAGCCCTTTCCGAAGAATGCCAGATTTCATAATGATCACTTGGACTTGAGAAAATCCAAGTAAATCATTTAAACCATTTTTTGATATCTTCAACCACTTAAGAGACCTTTCAGGACGACTTTGAATAAACGTTCAGTTTTGTCGTCATAAGTAAAAAAAATGTGTGCTTCATCTCTTCAAGATGTTTGAGAAGAAGTTCGCGATCTTTAAGAGTTTCCGGCAAACACGACTGTCTCCTTTCTTTGCGATTTGTTCAAGATCCCCTACCGAAATCCTCCAAATTTGGAACAGCTGACCACGATTTGCGGCATTCTTTGTTTCCTCTCCTGAATCAAAAAGCATGGGCTAGAGACTGCTTTGATTTGGTGTTCAATTTGTTTATAGCATTTAACCGATTGCCCATTTCGATGCATTTATCAATATTAACCTTTTCACCCTTGGAAGAGAGCGCACATTCTGGAAAAACATCCTCTCCTCTATTTTTGTCACGTTTTGTGACAGTGTTAAAACCCACTTTTTTGTGAATGGATTACCTGCTTTGCTCTTGTCTACAGTTGATCAGCAGAAGTTTTCTCACTACACTATTTTATATTAAACTTTGGGAGGGATTATTAGAGTATGTTTTTTTGCAAAACGTGAAGTGTTAAAGTTCATTTGTAGTTTTAGAAGTTTTCTCGCTTAATTTTGTATAGGGAAAGGCATCTATTTTCAAATTTCTCGTAATTGAAAGCATTAATAAAAAAATAGTAGGCGTGATAGTCATTATCATGACAATGAAATATCGAAGCCACGGTTCCAAACAAGGATCGAAAAGGGATCAATTGATATAAAAAATAGCACTGATAAGTACTGTTATATGGCTTTGGGTCGTTTCAAAGCAGAGCAGAAAATACTGTGAACGCTTTCACGAGGGTACGATGTGCACCCATAAATGTTACGTCATTTATGGATGATCCCTAAGTATATGTTGGCTCGTTTTTTTATGTTTGTAAGCGTCAATATATTTCATAAAATGAATGGGACGGGATTGGTGGTCTAATGGCTACCGCTTCTGCTTCATAAGCAGAAGATCATGGGTTCAATCCCAGGCCCGTCCCTTTCCTCGTACTTTGTAGTTGTATCTTTCACTTGCTTCTATCTACCGTTCTTAATATATCACAGTTGATCTATCACAGTTCATAGCACTTGCTAGAACCCGAGACGGACAGAAATAAAGCGTTTCCCTACGCTTCCATTCTTTCATTCCATTCTTTCATCATTGGTGGTGGAAAGGTGTGCTATTCCTTACGCCTGATTCATAGGCAGTCTGCTAATCAAACAGCAAGCCTCTCTGTCATAAAAAATACCCAACTCCCTTCACCCTTACCACATAAACTGGCGTAGACGCAGAGGTATATACGGTAAACGGAAAATTACCATTTCCCGGGAAATCTCGGGATCCCGGGAAATTCTGAAAAACGTGAAAATAAAGCAAATTTGGTGGAATTTTATTTTTCAATTTATTCGTGTTTCGTGTAGGGTCGGTGTTTTCTTAGTAGACAGTCCCCTATTGTCGCACTAGTAGATTTTTACGGCCGTTTTGCTACAAATCGTTGCAAAACATTTTTAACATGAAGCTCGGGAACTATTTACCTAAGAACCATTGATACACAACTCGATTTTGTTAAAAAAATGATCGAAATATAGTTTTGCTTATAATTTAAGTTCCCTTGCATCTATAGCAAACCTATTGTTCCTATAGTAGCACTACTAAGAAAAACTATTTTTCATAAAACAAATTATAATATTAAATTAGAACTTTTTATATCAATCAAAAGCTTTTGATCCACTTTTTAAAGCAAAAATGTAAAAGTTTCGTAAACACACGGTTTTGATTTGTATTTTGCTTTGTATTATAGGCTATAGTAGCACAAGCGACAATAAATTCAAAAAAAAAAAAAAATGGTTTCGTATTTTTTGTGTTTTCTTTTTACAAAACCGTGATAAAAAGCTTTCAGACGTAAAAACAATGCCACTGGCTTTATTTTCCTATTTTATTCGAAAATTTGTTCTTAGTCATGCGGCTTCATCGACCCTATATGTATTATATACCAGTAAATTTGTTAGTTACTTCTCTTTTTTGTGAGTAATTTATTCATGTTTCTCTAAAGAAATGTTAGCTTCATTTAAAACGCTAGGCGTCAGAACAACAAAGTTTATAGCATTAAGCAAAAGTCCTCGTGGAGTTTATTCTTGATCCAACTAGAGTCCTTATATTGAAAATTGTGACTGTTACATCCATGAAAACTTTATACGCTAACTGAATTCATAAAAAACATACCTTGAAAATTCCTTTGTTTTATATAGCAAAATTCGTCAAAAACGATATCTATTTTATGAAAAACTTTTTCATTACAATAAACAAAAAAAAAAGCATCCAAATATAACTAGTGATGTAGTGAGTTCTTTGGTTAGAAATATATAATAGTTTTTGTTTGAAAATAGATAGTAATTCCTTTTTTTATAAAGCTACCCGGGAAATAAGAAAATCCCGGGAAATACGGGAATCCCGGGAAACGGGAATCCCGGGAAATGTTCCCGGGAATGAAAACTTTATACTGGAGTAGCAACCACGGGCGGCCAATCAAGCTCAATCTCAATATATTTCATAAAAATGGCTTTTTGATTAGTAAAACCTATGTATAAGTTCCTGAAACTATTGAAAAGTCTTCATTACAAATGTTGTTCCTCATTCACAACGGGTGAAGGGAATCTGATAAAAGGTGGAAGCAAGCTCACTGTAAAGAGAGCACCCACGTCGAATCTGAGTCATCTCACAACAAAGACTATATCTATGATGGACAGCTCATTTTTTATAGCCGTGCCCAGCGTCTCATTCAATATCTTTCGCACACGTGATACAATTCGGCACCAAGGGAATCGCAGAAGTGTTTTAAACTAAACCTATCCAAACTGACACATTGCCCTCCCAATGAGAAACAGTACGGAGTGAAGCTTTTTGTGCGCAGCTTAGCAATAATAGTTGTCTGCGAAGTGTGATGTAATTTCTAGTTCAAAGCCGCGGCAACACTCACTCACTCACTTCCATCAGCGAAATTATCGGAGAGCCTTCGGTTGACGAGTCGCTAAGTTTTCGATTGTTTGACACATTAGCTGCTGAATGGGACGAATTTTGCGCCAACCCGGGGCTTGTTACCATCAGCTCGTCAGCCAACCAGCCAGCCGGTTGCGGTTTTCTTTCTTCTCACCTGGGTTTGGCCTGACATGGCATTTCCTTCGAATTGAGTTGTGCAAAATTGCGCGGCTACCACATTTCAAGAATAAAAGAAAAACAATTACACTTGCTGCCTGCCGTAGGAGCTATTTGGGAGCAACGCAGTTAACCCTTTGTCTGTGTTCTGGTGTCAATATGATCCCAAAGCACTAACAAGAACTGTAATATTACGGTAATATTTGTGTTCAATTGTCCTAAGAATCAGAATTTACGAATAATTACCTTAAAAATACAACCAGTGGGTTAAAAACAGCACCATCTCTTTTTCCACTATTAAGTAAAAACTATTTGGCAAATAAGAGTCGTAAATTTAAATTATGCGCGCTTTCAAACTGCATATCAAGTTTTTGAGCTTTTCCCAATAAGTTGATTATTTGTTTTCCTCTTTCAATGCTGGAATAAGCTTATAAGGTTGTTTCAAAATTTTATATAATTTCTTAAAGGGCTTAGAGCCATGCACAATGGCGCATGGCCGTAAGAAAACCCCAAAAACTCATGTTCCCCAAATTTCTTTTCAATATTTTTGAAGACTTCATACCATTAAGTGGCAATTTCTTTGAGATTGATCTGTTTTGTTTTCAATTTCTGGCAGCATTGTTAGTGTGGGAAAGTCAGTAAAACCGGACTGCTTTAAATTTATCAACTATGGTACACATAGCAAACTTCAAACAGCTGAAACTTGCCTGTTGAAGTAATACCATGAGGTAGTTCCAGAAGGACATCGGACTTGTAGCCCAAGCCAAAGGAAACTGGCGTGGTACAGAGTTGTTTTCCCCTTTTTGTTCTCTGTTACCCACCGTAATAGACCGTTAAATGAGAACCACAGAGCCCAAACCCCATGTGCTCCCCAGATAACCGGGTTAGGTGAAAGATTCTAGCTTTGCTAGAAGTACGAAAATTCTAAAAAATACAGCTGAAACTCAATAAAATCACAACCGATTTAAGCTCATTAGACTTCATTTATAAGCATAGTCTTAAGCCTTTAATTTGGCTATAATTGCATAATTTTTAACATGTTGTTAATTGCAGCAAAAAATGTTTAACAATATTTCTCCCAAATTTTGGTAAATCTCTTCAAAACTTCGTCCGTTCTATGTGAAGTGTTTCGGGAAAATGGTTTACGTAAAAAAATCTGCATTACAATCTTTTTTTCTTTTTGCTATAATAGCCTTTTTATTCGATTAGATAAAAATACTTAATTTGGACGAATTTCACTAAACAATCGCATCTTCAATTTTACAGTTATTTACAACGGGATGATATCAGATTCCAAGATAATTAAGAGATTAACATTATCAAGCGATTTGGGGCGTATTTGAGGTTTTGTCCGACCTTTGTATAAATGCCCGCCACTGTGCCAAGATCCAATTGAAATTTTTTAATTAGCAGTATAGTAGTATCTAGAGTGCGTTGAAATTGCCTTCTCCTCACGTTTTCAAGGCAGATCATGAGTTTAAGTCATCGTCTATAAACATGTAATCCGAATTTTACTTCACATTTTGGCATTTCAAGGGGCATTGGTTCAACGATAGATTTTGTTTAAGTTTTTAGAGCATTGTGAATATCAAGTTTTGTTTGCAAAGTTAAAATTTCTTTGCAAACAAAACTTGATATTGAAACTGCTCATCAAGGGTTACGACCCATACAATTTTGAAAATATCCGTACAAAAAGCGTTACGGAGGTGGGGGAGGGGGTCCAAAATTTTCAATATTAACGTTACGTAATAAATGGATGCTGCCTAAGTGAAAGTGACATTTTGGTCAAGTTTGAGATAGGTGTACTGAAATATTAAACTGTTCTCAAGCTTTTCAAAAGTAATTTTATGTGATTTCGTCATCTCAAAAACTATCTTAATTCGTTAATAAATAGGCGGTATATGACTGGACAATGCGTACCATTGGTACTTCGCGTACTTGCACTGACGTGAATCGCAAGTCAGTCCCATCTGTAAAAAGTAGGCATTGAGAAAATGGGCTGCGAAGTTTTCAAACTCGTTTTCCGTACGAATATTCATAAATTCCCAGAGGATTGGAGCATGTTCCAATCTTTTTGAAACTTTTACAACTTGCTTTTCATTACGATATATTTCCGAGAAAAATATGAAGATCATCAAAATAAGTTACATTTTAGTGTTCCATGGTTCGAAAGTCTGTAGTGGGACTGATATGCGGTTACTTTTCATTATAGGACAATTTGACTTGCTGTTTTTTCCAAATTTTTCCGAACAAATCATATTATTACATTAATGTAATTAGGATGCTAATGTTGAAGAGATGTTTAAAACTGAACTCAACTCAATTTTGACGAAAATGCAGATGGGATTGACTTGCAATTCACAGCAGTGCAGGTATAAAATAGACCCCATTTGTGATCCTTAGTCTCTTGTCCAGTAACTCCTATCCCTACCTCCCCGTGGTGCCGCCTGGGGTACGAGTAACCGTAGGGAAGATTGGGTAACCAACCCTGGTGGGACCTTGGTCGTATGTTGACAGGGAAAGGGGACTCCTCTCTTCTGAGGGTGTACAGTATGACCCATAAAAAATGCGAAAATCATCATATCATGTTTTATTGTAGTTTTTACATAGAAAATGTGAATGAAACATAAGAAGAAGCGGTGCCGATTTCACGCGTTGAGACTAACATGAATTTTCGGTGGTACTCAAATAGTGAAAAAATGTGGAAATATCAAAGTAAAATCGACGAAAAATACATATCCGAACGTAGAAAAGAGCAAAGTCGCGAGTGCAAGTTAAATTTCAGTTGGAAAATGGATTGAAAGTTAATAATTTAGAATTTAAAAAAGTGGAACAGCTGTGAAAAAAAAAAAATTTGGGGTGGGTAATGTCTATTACATTACCGCGGGGTTGACGTAGAACTACGATGATTAATAATTTGATTTGTCATGTGTATGAATTTGTAAGTGTACTAGTTTTGTGTTGTTATTGATCGGATGAAGTTTTCAGAAGTTAACTCTTTTTGGACTCATTTTGGTAGTCCTGAAAAGAACCATTTGTCGTTCTGTGGTTTCGAGAACCAGTGTATGGTGTTCCAGGAATAATGCCAGATGATTGAATTTGTTTGTTTGGTCGTTGCTTCCTTGTGTGGGTGATCGGTTTCTGGCTCCAGCTGTAGTTCGCCAAACTCCTCCAGTAGATTAGATGTTTGATGGCTCGGGTGCTTCGATTGTGATAATCGATTGAATCGGTCCAGTGCTTTGGTCTGTAGCAATATCCATTGCATCAGCATTTAGGCTCTGTACATTGATACTCATCAATATGCAGGTTGGGCCACTATGATCCAGTATTTCACGTCTCAAAGCGTCACTAATCGATGATTGCCTAAGCGCTGCAGCTCATTCCTCAAGTCAACCCTTGGAATTGCTGCCTTTGGCGTGATGGAACTGGGAAGAATTGGTAGAGTTTGTCAAAAATAGTCCTTGCAGTGAAGTAACCCGCGACATACCAACATATACCAATTGCTGATCCAGACTTTTGTCATAGTCATCCAGACTTTTGTTGCTTTCAATTCTCCGCTTCGATCGCATCTCAGCAGGCAACAGATCGTCTTGCTCTGACCGGGCGTGCTTCTCAGGCACAGACATCGATAGCGAGGGACCTCCCCGTTTGTCTTGCTTCGCTCAAATCAAACTGTCGAGCGAGCGAGAGAAGATGCCGTCCGAAGCCAAAGTCATCACCGCTGCCGCCGCCAAGAAGAAGAAGAAGAAGAAGAAGAAGAAGAAGAGGAAGCAGTCCACAGGAGAATTTGCGGTCGAACTGTGAACACGGTCGGGCAAGTCATTCTCGCTTTGTGGTTCACCGCTTGTTTGCGTTCACCCAGCCATCGTCATCGCCGCCATCATCAGATTTTGACTTAAGCCCGGTGATCCACTACCTGTTACTGTTGTGTGCCATCCACGTCACGAAACTTTCGGTTCGTCGTTTAAGCAAATAACTTGCTCAAATTTATACATTTGAGTTGAGGATTCCCCGTTTGACCATGGCAATCAACTGATAACATCCCGCAGTGTTATTTATCTGTAAGAGCATCAAAGCTAACAAAGCCATCGGCCCTTTTCAAGGCCATCAAATTAGTGGAAAAGAGTTAAAAGAGAAATATATCCGACTTTATTCATAACTTCTAATATTCCTAAATCAATTTCACGGCTTCATACAAAATTTCATTTGTCATAAATAATTTATGACTCAACAATTTGTGACTGTATTCGCGGGCGCTGCTGCAGTGCCGTCGGGGTGAATGCTCAACATTTCACAACAATTGTAAAATAGAGTGGCATTTCCAACAGCGTCTTTGATGTTCCATATTTTGTGGGAACACTTTGATTAGCAAAATTATCACATGTAACAAAATTGCGACATATTAAGAATGCTTTTGAAAAGACATTCTCATTGAACAATTATAATAATTTTGGCACCCACGGATCAGAAATTTACCGTCATAATAAAGAAAACTATTGATTATCATTATCTCGTATTGAATATTTAGTTAATGTCAACCCTTCCAGCAATTCATGTTCGACCAATTTCTCACGCATTAGCATTCTCCGCAATTTTCAAGTAATTCTAAGCCCAACACATTATTGGCACATACCCATTTCCCAGATTGGTTGATCAGCGAAGAGCACAAAAGGGAGGAGCATCATCTGCTATTCTGAGGTTATAAAACATGCTTCCTTCGTCGGATTCAGTTTCATTCTAATTCCGCTTTCGAGCTGGTAAGAGCTCCTCTGAACTTACTCAGCGAGAAGAACCTCGCTGCTAGAAATCTGCTGAGCTGTTATTCTTCAAGCTGCCAATCCAGCATCTGGTCTGTGAAATCGCTCAAGATTTCTAGGTTGACCGATCCGCGCTTCTAGATTTCGCCTCGTGGTAAACTCGTGGTCACAGCATCCAAGCTCAATCGGCCCTTTTCAGGGCCAACATACGTTCATAAAAGGGTTTATTGGATGATATTTACTGATTTATCTATAATGATCTAAATATCGCGGTATACTACAATTTGGTTCACATAATTTACCCCACATAATTACATGAATTTGAGAATTTAACACTGCATCGCCGTCGGACCGTAATAACATCATGCTACTCAGCATTGTATGGTATTTCTAACAGCATCGTTGATTTATCATATAATGGGGGAACACTTCCTAAATTCTCGAGTATTAAATTGAAAATGTATTAAAATTGCGACAGATTTTAAATACTGTTCAATGAACTGTTTCCTGACCAATTGTAATAAGCAACTATTGATCTGAAATTTTTCTACATGTTAGTCTATTGCGTTAATCTGAGAAATAGGCTATATGAAATTGATGTCTTGGCAAGGGATGTACAAGATGAGCATTATGTATTAATTTTCCAATTTCCGTACTCGAGAATTTTGGAAGCGGGGGCCGTGATGCTCGGGATGGATTGTCCTCCATGACTGGTCCTGGCTGGAAATATTCGTGGGGAGAAACTCGACCCTTTGCTGCAGGAATTTCATTAACAACTCTTTGGTAAAGCAGAAATTTCTGATAAAAGTGAACTTTTTCAAAACAACTCTTATTGATTGGAATATTTATCAACAACTCTTTGTTAAGTAAAATCATCCTTAATAACTCTTTGCTCCATCGCCAAACCAAACCATTTCATTGAATTCATCAAGTACAAGAATATGAATGGTAAGGAGAGGCAGATGGTGTATATTTTGCTGGCGTTACTTTCCAACAGGTCGCCGGTTGGCGCTGACTACTAATCCGTCCACTGAATGATTTTCAGTTGTTGCTTTCGCTCTCTGGTTCCGTTCGCTACTTGCACACTGCTGTGGCTTTCACGCACTCATCTTTGCTGCTCCGCTGCTTAATCCGTTCGTTATGCCGTTCGTTTTGTGAATGAGCTGGGAGCAGAACAACCAGTGGTTTTATTTGCTCGAGCTCCGTTCACCGATGGCGAGTGGTGGGGTTCTCGCTTGGTTGTTTCGTCACTCCGTTCGCTACTCGCACGCGATTGGTTATTGCTTTCGCGCTATTTTCGTTGATGGTGTGATTCTTCGCTGAGAAATAAAAACTGAAACTCTTTTGATTTTTCATGCAAAATGACCAACTTTGATAAACTATATCTCAGTTATTTATGGACAGATTTGAATGAAATTTTAACAGAATATCAGACATAACTTAAATTTTAACATATGTTTTTGAGTGACTTTTCCAATCACACGTTGAAAAGCAGTAACGGTTTGACTAAAGTGATTTTTTTGACGATTTTTTATGATTGACATAACTAAACATATTGAAGGAATAGCTTCATGGTATCTTCAGAAAAGTTGTAGATTTTGACGAGATGAATAAGTTTGCTGAAGACAGTTTTTGTGTAAGGCTATCAGATTTTAAGATAAAAAGTTTTGAATTTTTCGTCGAAAATTACAGTTTAGTCAAACCGTTATTACTTATAAACTTGTGTTTGGAAAAATTTTCAAAAATATATGTTAAAATTCGAGTTACATCTGATGTTCTGTGAATGTTTCATTCGAAAATATTTCCATAAATAACTGAGATCTAACTTACCAAAGTTGGTCATTTTGTATGGAATATCGAAAAAGTTGCAAATGCATGCGAATAAGTTGGGGCCTTCCTTAGCCGAGTGGTTAGAGTCCGCGGCTACAAAGCAAAGCCATGCTGAAGGTGTCTGGGTTCGATTCCCGGTCGGTCCAGGATCTTTTCGTAATGGAAATTTTCTTGACTTCCCTGGGCATAGAGTATAATCGTACTTGCCACACGATATACGAATGCAAAAATGGAAACTTTGGCAACGAAAGCTCTCAGTTAATAACTGTGGAAGTGTCATAAGAACACTAAGCTGAGAAGCAGGCTCTGTACCAGTGAGGACGTTAATGCCAAGAAGAAGAAGATTAAGAAGATGTGAATAAGTTCTCTGTTTATTCGACAAACAAGTTTAATATTTCATGGGTACACAACAGCAACAGAGTAGCGTACACAGGGATTTAGTTGAAATCTGGAAACGTAGCTCAATCTTGAAATCTTGAGCGATTTCACAAACCAGATTCTGGATTAACAGCTCAGCAGGCTCCTAACAGCGAAAGCGGAAATGGAATGAAACTGAATCCAACGAAGGCAGCATGTTTTATAACATTGGAATAGCAGATGATGCTCTTCCCTTTTGTGCTCTTCGCTTTCTGATCGACCAATCTGGGAGATGGGTATGTGCCAATAATGTGTTTTGCTTGGAATTACTTGAAAATTGCGGAGAATACTAATGCATGAGAAATTGGTCGAACATGAATTGTTGGAATGATTGGCATTCCCCAAATATTCAATACGAGGTATTGATAATTAATAGTTTTCTTTATTATGACGGTAAATTCCTGATCCATGGGTGCCAAAATTATTACAATTGTTCAATGAGAATGTCTTTTCAAAAGCATTCTAAATATGTCGCAATTTTGTCACATGGGATAATTTTCCTAATCAAAGTGTTCCCATAAAATATGGAACATAAAAGGCGCTGTTGGAAAAGCCACTCTATTTTGCAATCGTTGTGAAATGTTGACGGTACTGCAGCAGCGTCCGCGAGTATAATCCCAAATGGTTGAGTCATAAATTATTCACGACAAATGTAATTTTGTATGAGGCCGTGAAATTGATTTAGGAATACTAGAAGTTATAAATAAAGTCGGAAATATTTCTCTTTTAACTCTTTTCCACAAATTTGATGGCTCTGAAAAGAACCGATGGCTTTGTTAGCTTCGATGTTGTTACGGATAAATAACACTGCTCGGACCAGCAAAACTCAGGGGGCTTCTGGTATTTGCTCCTAACGGGATTGCTTCTTGACCACCAATGATGATTTCATCACGAGTCGAAATTTTGAAGCGCGGGTCAACAGCTCCTCGGCCGATGAAATTTGCGGCGGCGATGACGATGGCTGGGTGAACGCAAACAAGCGGTGAACCACAAAGCGAGAAAGACTCGCCCGACCGTGTTCACAGTTCGACCGCAATTTCTCCTGTGGACTGCTTCTCTTCTTCTTCTAGGCGGTGGCAGCGGTGATGGCTTTAGCTTCGGACGGCATCTTCTCTCGCTCGCTCGACAGTTTGATTTGAGCGAAGCAAGACAAACGGGGGCGTCCTTCACTATCGATGTCTGTGCCTGAGAAGCACGCCCGGTCAGAGCAAGCCGATCTGTCGCCTGCTGAGATGCGAGCCAATCGGAGAGTGAAAAGCAAATGACGTCAAATTTTCTCTAGTCACCCCTATTTATAGATTTGCTTGAAATCAACGTTCTCTTTTAAAACAGTTATTAAACTATTTGGACAGGTATGTGGGATTCAGTAAGTAAACGACATGAAGCTTTGATGTCTTGGCTTTCGATTGAGATGCTAATCAAGAAATTTCGTTAAGCCAGCGAAAAGTTATAAACGTTTAAAATATTTCATGCCAACGTAACGCTCTTGGTTTTGAAATTCCAATTTCACTCCTGTATAGAGAAGAGAGACGTACTTCTACGTCAAAAAATTGGTGACAGCATGTGCGGGGGAAGCGATTAGTGTATGAGTGAACGCGGTCTCAGTAGTAGTGGTAGTGAAAGGTAGGACGGGTGGATGTGGTGTGGTGAGAGAGGTGAACGTGTGGAGAATTTTCGCTTGCGAGTCTTACCCACACCAACTGATTAAAGTGATCTTTCGGAAGCGGGAAAGAGAAGCGGGTATGAGCAAGATGACGGTACGATTAGAAAACTGGGCATGTACAGTGGTGTTCAATTGGAGTGTTGCAAATTTAATACAGTGCCCGTTCGATTTTGGCAACTCTACCGTTTGAACTTCATTTGGAGAAGCCCAGCAAGCGGGTACAGTTTTCGCATAGCAGAAGTGTTATTTTTGGCTTTCGGTTCGTCGGAATGGAAGTTTTTTTTTCGGTTTTCGGGCAGTGCAGTTTGAGAAGCCCAACAAGTGGATTTGATTTTCGTATCGCTTTATCGGAGGAGTGGAAGTTTGTTTTCTTTTCTCGGTTTTTGAACAGTTTCGCATAAATGATACTTTATAGCTAACGGTGAAATAGTTCGACGACATCGTTGCGACGACCAGCTTCAAAATACAACAAGGATAAAAAAAACCGGTGAGATCTTTCCATGATGACTTGTGTTATTTGATTATATTTCCAATGTTATATGCATTTTGGGTTGGGTGGGACCATCAGGGCACCCAATTGAAGCGAGATGGATAGGAAGAGTGAAACTGTCAACTCCCTATCACTAACATTTCGTGGAAAAAGGGCGGGCTCTTCTTCCCATCTATTGGGTCTTTCTGACAAGCAAGGGCTTGATTGTACGACTGTTCGTGTGAACCTACTTTTGGAATGAGATTCTTTTTCCTTGCGGGTTTCGCGTAAGTGTCTCTGCTTACGGGTCCGCCATTCGTTTTTGGCCCTTCAGACAGGAGTATGATTGAATACGAATAGTCATACAATCTTGAACAAATTGTTTTGTTAGAATAGGCCATTGCTACCGGTGGATACCTTGCTACAATAGATGGCAGCCTATATCATCATCATCATCATCAGAAAATGTGAATGAAACATAAATATTATTTATTACTTGTATTGTTCAATCTATTCAGACTCAGTTTATCGCTTTGGACATGATTTTTATCTGTCACTTTCACCTTACCAGAGAGGAATTGGAAGCATACCTTCAAATTTTATCATGCGGATGTCGGGTTCAATATCTGTGTGATGAAAGCTTCTAAAACTTCAACGATAGCGTGAGATTCTTCACAGGCCTTGTCTTCAGCATACGCCCATATCAAATAATAGAATCGGTTCATACCTGGGTAATTAGAGACTTAAACATATTTTAGAAAAAAATGGCTCATTTTGGATAGCTTTGATTGAAATTTAATGTAAGTATGATAAGCGGCTCCGTTTTGCTCAAAACCTATGAACTAAGTTGTCTCTAACCGAAGGAAAAAAAATAAAGGCATATTAAACCTATAAAGACGCAAATGCCCTCAAAACTATGACCCTGGCAAAATATTTTATTGTGATCATGAAGAACACGTACTCTAAGAACTCCTCTATCCTCTGATACCAAACAAACTAAAATTTTCAACAATAAAGTGTGATTTCCGAAGGTTTATCACCAGAGTATACGACAATCAGACGCTGTTTCTAGCTTTGGGCGAAAAAACCCTTTGAACCTATTTGCTTTATTACATTATTTAGGACAGCAAGAAAAAAGTGACAAAAATTGTCCTGGATAGAAAAAATTGTGTCAGAATATACCTACTACAATAATCAGAAATTACATTCACTATCAAAAACAATGAAAATAACGCCTGTGGATGATATATTCACGTTCAAACAATTTTCGCATTTTTTATGGGCCATACTGTAGCTTATCAGAGCGTCTGTTCTCCATGTTAGGAGCGGCTGATCATCTTCCTAGTGCCAGCGTGGGACTCTAAACAGTGCTGTGCACAATGATCCTCCGGCGAGACCTTACAAGCCAGCCGTAAATATCATCAGTACAGGAAGCATACAATGTAAATTCGTACCGGAACAATCGGCATAGACCCAGGCATCGAAAACGGACTAACGATTGGAAACTCGGATTATGGAACTGTAATTTCTTTGGAAGTATTTCTTTCCGAATTATTGAGGGTCCGCAAGTTCGACATCGTAGCGCTGCAGGAGGTTTGCTGGAAAGGGTCGACGGTACATACGTTTAGGGATGGTTATACCATCTACCAGAGCTGCGGCAACAGACATGAGCTGAGCACAGCTTTGATGGGCGAATTGTAGAGGCGCGAGATTGGGTGGTGGCCAACCGGCAACAGAATGTGTAAGTTGAGGGCCAAAGGCCGTTTCTTCAATATCAGCATAATCAACGTGCACAGCCCTCACCTAGCACCTAGACGATGACGATAAGGACGCATTCTACGCGCAACTGAAGCGTGAATACGACGGCTGCTCAAGTCATGATGTCAAAATCGTTATCGGAGATCTCAACGCTCAGGTTGGCCAGGAGGAGGAATTTAGACCGATTATAGGGAAGTTCAGCGTAGACGGGGTTGGTGGCCTAATGGCTATCCTTCTGCTTTGCAAGCAGGAGGTCGTGGGTTCAATTCCAGGCCCGTCCCTTTCACACATTTTTAACATCCTTCCTATCTATCTATCGCTAGAATTGAATATATCGACTCAACCGCTTACCACAGTGGTAGCTGTGGAAAATGCAGGAGATTCTCCGGTTTTCTAGCAACAACGGCTATCTAATTAACATTCCTTCCTCTCCCCGATGAACATAAGGACGTGGCTGGCGCCGTTATCAATCTAGAAATATCCAGGGAGGTGTGATTGTACATTGAAGATGAAATAAATAGCTAAAACCCAGGCTTCATCTGAGTGGTTCTCTGTGCAATATCACTATCCTGATTGACCACGGAGTAGCACCAACGAAGTGTATGTTCCATCAGTTAATCGTTGATTGATTTTGATTAAATTATAGCGAAGTTCAGCGCTCATCAACTTACGAGCGAAAACGGCCTTTTTGATTTTTGAACGACTGATTGATTTCGACGCCTCCAAGAATATGGCCATACCTAGTACCTACTTCCAGCACAGTCTCACGTATCGGTACACCTGGAGATCACCGCAACAGACTGAATCGCAAATTGATTTGAATGATGAAAGACACTTCTCGGACATTATCGACGTCAGAACCTATCGCGGCGCAAACATCGATTCGGACCACTACCTTGTGACGGTTAAAGTTCGCCAAAGACTTTCCGTTGTGAACAACATTCGGTACCGACGCCCGCCACGGTACAATTTAGAACGACTCAAGCTACCCGAAGTCGCAACTGATTACGTGCAAAGCCTTGAAGCAGCGTTGCCGGAAGAGAGAGAGCTCACTTGAGCCTCTCTTGAGGACTGCTGGAGTTATGTCAAACAACTCAGAGGAAGGTTGGGTTCGTGGAAGGAAATCGACGGAACGGTTTGTTCGACAAGGAGTGTTAGACGGTTTTGAACGAGAAGAATGCAGCGCGGGCGATTATGTTACAGCAAAGCACGCGTCAAAACGTGGAACGATACAAACAGAAGCGAAGACAGCAAACCCATCTATTCCGGGATAGTCCGCCTGGAAGAGTTAAAGTGCGAAGAGATGGAGCAGCTGTACCGTTCTCAAGAAACGCGTGAGTTTTACAAGTAACTCAATGCATCCCACAAAGGCTTTGTGCCGCGAGGCGAAATGTGCCGGGATAAAAATGGAGGTATCTTAACGGACGAACGTGAGGTGATTGAAAGTTGGAAGCAGCAATACGATGAACACCTAAACGGCGCAGAGGAGGAAGATCAGGACAGCAGGAGGAATGGCTTTATCAGTACGGTGGATGAGGGAGACGTGCCAACTCCTACAATAGGTGAAGTTAAGGGTGCTATCAAACAGTTCAAGAACAACGAAGCAGCTGGAAAGGATGGTATTGGAGCGGAACTTATTAAAATGGGCTCGGACAGGTTGGCCATTTGTCAGCACCGATTGATAGCCAGGATCTGGGATACAGAACAGCTACCGGAGGAGTGAAAGGAGGGAATAATATACCCAATATACAAAAAGGGTGACAAGTTAGAATGTGAGAAATATCCAGCGATCACCATTCTTAATGCAGCCTATAAAGTGCTTTCCCATATTATCTTCCGCCGTCTATCGCCACTGGCAAGCAGATTTGTGGGAAGTTATCAAGCCAGTTTTGTGGACGGGCGATCGACGACAGAAAAAATCTTTATGTTGCGGCAGATCCTCCAAAAGTGTCGCGAATATCAAGTCCATATGAATAGGTGGTGATTCATCGATTTCAAAGCGGCCTATGATACCATCGACCGCGGAGAGCTATGAAAGATTATGGACGGAATGGTTTTCCCGGGAAACTGACTAGACTGATCAAAGCAACGATGGATAGTGTACAGTGCTATGTAAAGATATCGGGTGCATTATCGGACCCGTTTGAAACACGCAAAGGACTTCGACAAGGCCATGGTCTTTCCTGCCTCCTGTTCAATATTGCGCTAGAAGGTGTTATGAAACGGGCTGGCTTCAACATGCGGGGCACGATCTTCAATAAATCCAGCCAGTTCATCTGCTTTACTCACGACGTGGCCATTGTCAGAAGAACGTTCCAGGTGGTTTTTGAACAGTACACCAGGCTTAAACGTGAAGCAGATCGGGTTGGATTGAAGGTAAATACGTCGAAGACGAAATATCTGCTGGCTAGAGGAACCGAGCGCGATAGAGCTCACATTGGCAGACGCGTGATGATCGACGGGAATGAGTTCGAGGTGGTGGACGAATTTGTCTACCTCGGATCATTGATAACGTCGGATAACAACTGCAGCAGAGAAATTCTAAGACGTATCATTGCCGGAAGTCGTGCTTATTTCGGACTCCGCAAGACCTTGCAGTCTCGTAAACTTACTTCCGTACTAAGTGTACCATGAATAAAACGCTGATAAGACCAGTAGTCCTCTACGGGCATGAAACGTGGACAATGCTCGAAGAGGACCTGCAAGCGCTAGGAGTTTATGAACGACGTGTGCTTAGGACGATCTTTGGCGGAGTATGTGAGAACGGTGTATGGAGGAGAAGAATGAACCACGAGCTTGCGCATCTCGACGGTGAATTCAGTGTCCAGAAAGTCACCAAAGCTGGAAGGGTACGATGGGCGGGACACGTTGTGAGAATGCTGGACAACAATCCCGCAAAAATGGTGTTCAACTCAAATCCGGCCGGTAAAAGACGAAGGGGAGCGCAACGAGCTAGGTGGTTTGACCAAGTGATGCAGGATCTTGGAAGTGTGGGGCGATCGAGAAATTGGAGGTTAGCAGCCATGGACCGAGTTAATTGGCGTAACATTGTGGCGCAGGTCATTTCTTGAAGGACGTAGAGCCAGCAAAAGTAAAGTAAAGTAAGGGGGTTTGGCCGATGACCACGGTCCATACAAATTTTAAAATTTTTGTATGGAAAAATAATCACGAGGAGAAGGGGGGGTCTGGTATCCCTTAAAAATGACCACGTGGTTGGGCTGTCAGTTTTTGTTTCCAGTATGGCCCTTTATAATGCGGTGGAGTCAATAAATGTACATAGTACGCATAATAATGAAAGCACTTTATACGTTTCGAGTGGACCATGATAGTTTTATCTCAAAATCCAGATAATTTCAAAACTTGGGGTCCTCAGTAAAACTGTTCTGGGGAGGAGCACAATCTGAAGATACCTCATTGAATTCGAATTCGACCACTAGGTGTCGCTATTGGTCATTAAACTTTTACAATTGATTTGAATGTATCTCAGGAACTACTTAGAAAGATGGCGCTCAAGCTAGTTGATTCAAAATTTCGCAACCAGGCGGCGTAGTGAGCATACCATTTTTGTTTTGCAGATATCTCTGGAGCTTGAATTACCAAACAACTTTGCAGAAGACGCCATCTTTCAAAGTGGTCAGGCTCCTGAGATATTTGCAAAACAAAATTTTCATGCGCACGCCTGGTGGTGGAAATCCGTATGGGGTCGCCCATTAGTTACGTAAGGGTTTACGAGGGGAAGGAGGGTTTGGGATTTCTTACGCGCCATAAAAAATAGTTTTAATTTGCACACAAAAAATCTTAATATGGGGGGAGGTCAATATTAGGCATGTGTCTTGGGATGCAACGACCTAATTATTGGCACAGACAGAAGGTTAAGTGTCCAAGCCCGTGGATTACAAAATCAATTGCCCTCCGGTTGTCGAATTGCGCGGCGATCAATCGTCGGTTGGTTGGCGAAAGTAATTGCTCACACGCACTCTGTGAACGTCTGGCTCTCATTTCGCGCGGAGGACAATTAAGGCCCGGCCCGACGACTAGAAACCTGTTGATTCTCCTCTGTTGTACCCCTGTAGTGTAGTCTTCTTGTGCGGTGGTCGATTTCATCATTTCTCGTCCGCAAATAAACACCCTCTTCCTCTAGGACCTGCTCCAATCAATCCCATCAAGACCTACCAAGCTGTCGGTGGAATGGTGAAGATGATGGTACAATCACTGCACTAAATGAATAATCAACCATCAAAACAAGGAAATACCATCCGCCATCGAGAGTGAGAGTGAGAGGGGATCGCCTTAATTGTACACCTTCTTGGGCTGATTAAACGAAAATTACAAGCAATGATACTTTAGCGAGCTAAATTGGCATATTACGAGCTCAAATACGGCCAGACCTTTTAATCATCCCATCATCACGACATGGGGCTAGCCGGCTTCGGACCTGCCGGAAAGGCAAACAAACAATCGGTTTTTATCCCCGATACGATGATGATGATCGGACAGAGAATACGGTTGATGAGTCTCTTCAATTCGATGCGATTTTGGAGGAGTGACGCTATGATTGACTTAATAATTTGACATTTGCACACTTCCGCCTTCTGGTGTTTGCCAGATTCAGCTTTTTTTGTTTCCTGAATAGACCATATTTAAGGTAAGCTATTTTGGAGTTAGTGGGAATCCGGAGTAAGTGGGACCTTCAGGCGCAGCTCATTTGTTTTAAGATTTTATTGGGGTATTCTTCTTAAGGGACTACACGTGGTTATTTTTTTATGGATTTATAGAAGCTCCCTCTCTAGTTTTTTTTTTCATAATTTAGTTTAATGTTATCAACTTTGGGAGTAGAACAGCTCCCCGAAGAAAAAACAAAATGCGAAACTTATCAGGTACCGTCGATGGGGGTGACAATGGGACTAGGGGGTGAGATTGGGTCAAAACGGAAAAATATGTTTTGTGAAATATTTCAGCTAATAACGCTGATATTACTAAAATTAATAATTCATATGTTAGGGAACATATTATTACACATAATTCATAACAATATGCATTTTTAGAAATAGTAGTTTTTGTTTACTACATCAATAAACTTGCATGTTCAAAGTATCACGCATGTACTCTAGCCTCTATCGTTGTATTAGTAGAATGTTGAAAGTCTTTTCATTACACATCACAGGTATTTTCCGGAATCTGTTTGATTTTCCCACAAAAAAAATCATTTTTTTCGGTACGATTGAAAATGGGGGTGAGATTGGGTCAAGTAAGAACGATAGTTAATTAAATTCCAAGTCAACTTTTTTGACATTTTACGGTGCCGGGTGTTCTCTTTTTTCATTAAGATGTGTTTATTCTTTCTAAATACAGCATCTCTGAAACGTCAAACAAGTCTACTTAAGTATTCCGTGCATTAAATAACAATACAACGCATTTTGACAACTTCTCAAACCAGCAACATCGTAAATTTTTATCAAAAGGGTGTTTTTTACTAAATTTGATTATTTATCAGTGTTTTCATATTATAGAAACATCTCACGGAAGTACAAATGAGTTGGATCGCTGAAATACTGGGATTATGACGTCAACTTCTGCCTGAAATGTATTGATCGTGGAATGTCGCACCGAAATTTAACTATTTGCGAAGGTTTAAAATAATCACTGTTTCAGTACACTTTTGGGGAAACTGAATGGGCTTTATAGCAATGGGGATGAGACTTTGAAGACAATTTGAGAGAAACACCAAGAAAATTTATGAAAACTTGACGATAAATGTTGGGTTTACATATTTTTTCTCATAGCTCTTCAATTTTCAATATAATCTTTCTTTTAAGAGGAAAATAACCATCATCGTTTTACAAATTTTCAAAACCAGTTTTATTTTTGCTTAAAATCGAAGCAATTTTAGTGAAAATCTATCATCGCATTACACTTGCTATCTGTAATGCAGTGATAGATTTTTATGGAGATATCTTTCAATTTGAACGAAAAAACTGGTTTTTCATGTTTGATGATTGAATGATGGATTCTTGAGCCTTAAGTGGGTTTATCATATTTGTGAAACATCTTAGATATCTTTTTGTCTTGTTTGCATCATTTTTTATCAATATTTTTCAGTTGTGAATGGTTTTGAAATCATATTCTCAAAAACAAGTTATTTCAATTACAGTGACCCAATGTCACCCCCTCTATGGGGTGAGATTGGGTCATTTTTCATTCACTTGTGGTGCCGCTGTGAATAAATATTTGTCTTTAATTTTTTGAACAGTTGTTAATGTACCATCAAAGTACATACACACCAAATTTGAAGTTTATTGGAGTTAAATTGCGATAGTTATTCAAAAAATAAATCGCACATATCCCTTTTTGACCCATTGTCACCCCTAACGACGGTACAGACATCACGTGCGGCAGAAGATTAACGATTTTCTGTGAAAAGCCTGTTCCACCTATGGGGAAACCAGAATTTAAGTATTCCTATTTATTGTTTTTCTGTTTCTAAACCAAAAACTTCTGGTTTGCAGTAGTCTTTTCTAAATAGATTGGAGAATCATCAAATCAATTGTGAAATACTACATCTTTGCATCAAGCTCGTTTGGTTGTGCTACTTTTCCCCGATGTCGGTTTCACGAATGTCGTTTCCCCGAACGCCAATTTCCCGAATAGCAGTTCTCCGAACACCCCTTTTCCCCGAATAGCCAAGTTCCCCGAAAAGTTTTTAGCACTCATAATTGTCATAACTTTTTGTCGAGATTGGTCAAATATCTCCTTCTTTTGATTGCTTATCATTCTTCCTAGTTCAGCATCCTGCCATAAAATACTATTCTTGCATCTTTTTGAGCTGCATATTTGTAAATGCAAACTACATTGAATGATTTATTCAAAACTCATGATTCTGCCACAGACCTCAAATCTATTTACCCATATTTATAACGGCAGATGAATTTATCAGCTGCATCTGAACGATATTTTTCTCGCCACCACTCTCCGTCTTGCTTTTCTTAGATTTCTTCTTCGGTTTCTCATCGCTGTCGTAGTCGTAGTCATCGTAACTCAGCCAATCGAACAACCATCCGAAGAATCTTGCATTAGCTGCGGTACTTTCCCCATCATCCTCGTCTCCCGCTTCTTCGTTTTTCATGGCGCCAGGTAGGGCACTCCTCATGTCACTATTGGTGCTGGCATCCTCTAAGGGTGTTTCCTCCGGAAGTCCACAGTCACAACAGCAACAAATGCAGCAGCCATGCGGTAATGCTTCGATTGAGACGAACAGTGGTATAACTAGGGCAATTAGCGCAAGTGGTCTTGGATGAGGGAGTGCGATCATGTTTGGCAGAGAACTGAACAGTTGTTCTATAATAACTGACGAACAAAGTGGAAAATTAGTAATATTAATCAGCAGCGTTTAGTTTTACTGCCAGGTGCAACCAGAAAACAATTTTCAAATTACGGACCGAAAAAACTGAGGGTGTCAGAGGTGCTCGACACTCTCTAGATTTCAAGGAATAAAATATTAGCACCTGTTAGTTATTTTCAACCTCCCTGTCTCACTTATTGTATGGGTTAGTTATTCATTAGTTTTTTTATGACGCATGTTGTATGACGGGGTATGTAGTCTAATGGATATCATTTCTGCTTCGTACGCAGAAGGTTATGGTTTGAATCCCACGTCCATTCCTTTCAACGTACTGTGTAGTTGAACATCCATCTATCGCTTACTTCATCCTCTGCTTAATGATAATCCCTCCAAAATCTATGCAATCCGCCATCCTATGCCCAGATGCAGAGGACTCCATGGCTTGCAGTAGTAAAGATCATTCCATAATTTATTCCTTTGTTCACCCTTTATTGGACTGTATTCTGCCATAGCAGGCACCATATTGTTGACTAAAAATAGAAAATCATCAACACTTACACATTTCTTTACAAAGTGGTATTACTTGAGAGTCAGACAGATCCCTCCATAACACCTGAGTACCGACAAGATGTAGCGTGAGCGTTTTCTCTATTCAAGAGCTAACCAAGAACTAAATAAGAGGCAACACTCTATCTGCTCTTCACTTATTTATTTTAGAAATACTCACAAAATCAGTTGTTGTATGGATGTTCAACTATAAGATGGCCTCCTGGCGCTTGCTGCTGATGCTGTTTTAGGGTCACTTTTGGGAGGTCACTTGTACTTAATGGTGCAAAAAATTACCGAGATAAGCGCTCTGTGCTTGCGATCTACTAGCACTATCCAATTCTCATGGTAGGCTAGTCCAAATTTCCTAGAACTTTTCTCGACATTGCAGCATCATGCGCTCGCGATATCTCTTCGCCGTCTAGGTCCAGAGTATTCCGTTCGTGCTTCAAGGCAATAATGTCGAATCGCGATGTTCTCCAACCTCAAGCATAGATTTGGTTACTCCGTGCTGCCATCTGCCCGCCAGTAGATCGAATCGATTGATGAGCACTATGGGTATAACCTGAGAGAGACTCGCGAAGAGGAAAAATATCAACGTCATATGCAGCCCAGATTCCCCTCTCACGAAACGTCAAATGCAGCCCACCGTTTTATGGCTGAAAAAGTGAAAAGTATTGTGTTCAAAGTAAATTGTTATTAAAAACTTCAGTCATCGATGCAGTTTTTTTCCAAAGTTGCTGATAAATCTAAGTAGAAGATTATTTATTTCTAATGTCTGCTACGTTTGTTGGCATGAAATTTCACTCAAACGGCTATTTATGATTCGATGTGATGCAAAGTCAATCATTTTTTGCTGAGAGGTTCATGTGAGGATTTGAACAGCTTGCGCATGATTGGTATAAACACAAAGTGGAATAAGAAAAAAAAACTCAGCAATCACAGAAAAAGAAGACCGTCTTCGCGAGTCTCGTCTCAGGGTATAACATGTGATCCTTTATAAGAGAGATACGCGCAGAGTTGCTTAATATCAATAATATCAATGATTTGACAACCAACAGCAATGATGCGACATCGCACTCTAGATCATAATCACTGCAGAATGAGTGATCACGTGGTAATTATCCATGCTTTTAATGTTTTTCAGTAATCAACACGTAATTTCAATCTGTTTGCAGCACTGTCAAAAAAATCATACTGATAAATTGCCATTTTATTTGCCTAATTTAAGACTAAACTTAAACCATCAGTGATATCCATAGTCTATCGCCATCAATGCACTAGTGATGAAGTAGACAGCATGATGTTGATGTGATATGGAATAATCCGAATTGTATCGCAATAGGCCTGTACAAATCATCAAATTTTAAGCGTTGATAGTGACAGCGAGCAACTCTGAATACGCGGAAGCTGACATTTCTGTCAAAGTGTGAGCCAATCGAGCAACGAGAGCTGTCAAAGTGTGAGCCAAACGAACATGCATTATGTTTGTTTTGAACTTTTCTTGAGGAGTAATGTAATCCGCTTGAAATTATTTCGGTGAAAGTTGTTTTGCATAGAGCAAAGGATATGAAATATTTTTTTTTAATGTTTGTCAATGTGATATTTAGTTAGTGATTTTTTCTGCTGTTTATTGGTTCATAAACAACACAAAATACACTTTTTAGCAATGAGAAAGTCATGTCCTTGTTATAATATTATTCTCGACGACGAACAAACTCAACACTGCTAGTCTGTTGCCGAATCATTCCATTTTACTTCCGCTAATCTCTCATATAAAGGATTATTAAATATAACAGTCATCGACGTGCCAGTTCATGGTTTCTATAAAGTTAGGACTGGAGATAATCAAAATGTTAACGCTTCCAAAGGATTTTAATCTAGAGAGTATCGTGAAAAAGGGCATACTAGAGCGGGAGATATCATCTTCGAGCTGGAGAAGTACTCCAAGAGCAAGAATTCTTCGTACAAAAAATTGACAGTAAAAGTCGTTGATGACATGGAGCAGATTAGTGTAATGAAACCTGACATTAATCTCCAATACGCTGAGATAGACGAGATAGCATCAACCGTCGATGTTAAAACAGCTATGGAAGACAAGTTTAAGTTGGGAGACGTCGGAATGGAAGCTTAATTCGTACGGCAAAACAATTCAAAAAAACACTCATAACCAACGACGAACTCATCGTGGTATCAGAGAATATTAAAACAAGCAAAGCAAGAGGGTCGATCTATATTTCAAACTTAGTTAATAAAACAGCAATCTACCATATATGTTTCATCAACGTTGCAAACCTTCATAGCCAAAAGAGGCTTTCCAAATTGATAGAATTATCAGAAACTGGTGTTACTACCGAAGTCAGGTAAACAACACATCATTTTTTTTCAGCAGGGTTATCGCACTTTTAGCAAATCGGTCTTGCGATTCCGATTGACAGCTGACTTCCGGTTTGCAAGCGCCCCGACGACCCAACGTTATTGACACTACTCGGCGTAGTTCCCGGAGTGAAGCTAGCCTACTCCGATGGAGAGTTCCCCGACCGAAAATTTCCAGAAACCGGTAACATTACGCGTTGTTCTTACTCCGTTGTTGGCCGGTAGAGTGCTGAAGTCGGCCCAGAGATTTCGGTAGGAGGATGGCTTCCGGTTCACTGGCGCTCCGACGACTCAAGCCGGTGATACACTCGTACTACTCAGAATAGCCCCCGACGGTGGATCTATCCTACTCCGACGAAGATTTCCCCGGCAGCGGAAGATCTTTCGAACCGATGCTATCCGGGCAGAAGCCGAAGTCGATTCTGTGATTCCAGTGGAAGGAAACTTCCGGTTCACAGGTGCCACGACGATCATTTGCCGGTGCTGTTCCGCGATCTACTCAGCTAGTCTAGCCTACTCCGACTCGATAGTGGTCGGCCAAGTGTCAGGGTCGGTTCTGCAATTCCGGACTTCCGATTCACAGGCGCCTCGACGACTTATTACCGAAACTACGTTACACTCATTCTTCTCGGTCCAGTCCCCGACGGAGGATCTACCCTACCCCTATCGTGCCCGATGGTCTCCTATCATCAACAGATTGGCTTGTCGAGAGCTGACAATTCCAGTGGGTGGTTGGCTTCCAGTTCATCAGCGCCTCGACGACTCGACGTCTAGTGCTGCTTTCTGCGTCTCGTTACGCTGCTCTGCTCTGCTCGCCAGTTGCGCTGTAAGCCAGACATTATTTGCACCACCATGTTGGTCATCACATTCCAAAGATCGCGATCGCTTATCATTCCGTGTACCACACCTTCTACGCTGAAGTACTCACCAAAAGCAGCCGCCACCATGTTTAGTACTATGTTGAACCTCGGGTAGTCGACAAGTTCTGGCGTTTCTTCAATCTCCATACACTCAGGACAGAATGGTGAAGACGCATGGCGAATCGATACAGATACTGCTTGAAGCAGTCGTGGCCTGACAAACACTGTGTCAGGTAGAAGTTCACTTCTCCGTGCTCCCTATTCACCCAGACCGATAGATTCGGAATGAGCCTGTGGTTTCGCCTTTTTTTCTCGGAAGCATACCATTCTTGCTGCCACTTAGCCAGCGAATCTTCAGCTTGACTCCCTCCATCCAATCTTGGACCAGACCAATTGCCTCCGTTGTTAGCATTTCTTCTTCCTCCTGCGTATCACCTATTACCGTTAAGTCGACGTCATCGGCGAAGCCGACGATCTTGACCCCCTTGGGTAGCTCCAGCGATAGGACCCCGGAAATAGCTTTTCAAAATCTGGCACAAGTAGTCGGGAACCCCTCCCAGCTGGCGCTGTTAAACGCGTTCTTCACATCTTTCGTAACCACGGCACAGTAACGATCTCCTTTTCGCTTTTGTTTCAATGCTTCAATTCTCGGCTTCTCCAGCACTGTCCGAATTGCATCTACAGTCGGAATCCAAACTGACTTTCCGATAGCCCGTTCTCGCTCTCTGTGCATTTCATCACCCTGCTGAGGATAACCCGTTCCAAAAGTTTACCGAGTGTATCCAGTAAACATATTGGCCTATATGATCCTGGATCCCCGGGCGGTTTTCCTGGCTTCGGCAACAGTATCAGTTTCTGATTTTTCTTCTTTTTCTGCAAATTGACGTTCGTCTAGGAATTTCTGCATGACCTTCCTTACCATACCTCTTCATTGCCATATGGTGTGGCCGACCACATTATAGGATCATGCTCTGGGAATAGACCCTCGACGATGACTATCAGTTTGTCCACACATGTTTCGAGCAGCGTCGACGGGCCCTTGATTTTTTACATTATTACTCGGTAGGCTGCCCCCAAGGATCAGTACAGCTCTTTTAAGCAGTAAGACTTGCTCAGCTTAATCTCACGTTTGAAAGCCGCTCTGGCTTGCTGGAACACAATTCTCCGCTCTTATCGGACTTCCTCGCTCTCACTCTTTGATATCGTCTCCTGGCTTTAAGACAAGCGGTGCAAAGGGTGCGGAGTGCCTCGTTCCACCTGTATACGGGACGCCGGTTGATTGATGGCTTACGTTTCCTTGGCATTGTTACGCCCTGACCATCGCCCTTGTCAGCTCCACCGCATCGAGACCCAGGATATCGCTGTCTACACGAAGCGCTTCGACGAAAAGTCGTAGGCCTTCGTCTTCCACTGCTGTACGATTGTCGTGTTTCTCTGCGTTGCCGCGCAGTCCCGTCGGCCAATGGTAGTGGAATTTGGGGCAAGTGTGCCACCTTAAGCAAATTGATCTCTAACTTTGTCTAAAGCTTATAAAATCCACCAATTTAGCCTCAAGATGTTAGTTTCACATCTTTTCATAACCACTATACCATTTAAAAAGAAAATTATTTCAAAAAGTATTAATTTTAGGGCTTCTCAAATATCATCCAAAATAATCTATTTTTCGACACTATGGGGCAAGACGGCCACCGAATGTACATCGCATGTAATTCTACTTAAAATGAAATTTTCTTTATTTCATATTAAAATTACTTACAAAGCAGACGCTAATCGATAGTTTAAAAAATAATTTTAAGTTTACCGTAATAAGAGGATGCTTTATAACAAGGTTCAAAACATGCGTAATTCCCTATTACTCAATTCGAATAACTAAAATGGTTATTTTTGTATCTAATTAATACAATATATGTATTACCCTAATATTACGGCGAATATGTATAATATTCAACTAGATTAGCACTAAATAACGGTAAAATATTGATGAAGTTCTGTAAAACGGTACTTCTTCTTCTTTCTGGCGTTCCGTCCCCACTGGGACAGAGCCTGCTTCTCAGCTTAGTGTTCTTATGAGCACTTCCACAGTTATTAACTGAGAGCTTACTATGCCAATGACCATTTTTGCATGTGTATATCGTGTGGCAGGTACGAAGATACTCTATGCCCTGGGAAGTCGAGAAAATTTCCAACCCGAAAAGATCCTCGACCGGTGGGATTCGAACCCACGACCCTCAGCTTGGTCTTGCTGAATAGCTGCGCGTTTACCGCTACGGCTATCTGGGCCCCAAAACGGTACTTAATTAGCAGAAAAACATGTTATTATTGAATATTTTGAGAAAAAATCGCTTTAGGGGCAAACATGTCAGTTATTCCCCTACTATACTTCAGAATCTACTACTGGTGCCTCATTTTGGTTTATTATTATGATTTTGTTGATAACGTTTACATATTTATAAATTTCACTCCAACAACTTTTGCTTACCAAATAGGTGGCACACTTGCCCCAATTAGTATACATTTCAACCAAACTGGATTTCGTATGTAAAACTAAATAATTTTTTCGTTAAAATGCCACAATAACTTACACATTTGAATAGTTTCACGATGTACAGAACGTTAGAAAAATCTGGTCATAATTCACCCTCCACCATGCTATTTTGAAACAACGAAATATTATAAAAATTCACTCAAATTTGGTTGTCTTTGCACAAGTCGATGTAAATACGTGAAAAATAGAGCAATTTTTATCATATTTTGATCATTGTATTGTGAACTATAAGGGAACATATTGTTAAGCTCAAAGAGAAAATAAATATTATAGTTTATATAAAAAGCAGGGGTGGCACACTTGCCCCTATGGCACACTTGCCCCAAAGTCCGCTATAGCGGATTGCCTGGTGATCGGTATGGATATACTCCTCACTTACCTTCTTTTTCATGTTGCCCGCCAGCGATGGGCTACACCATGTAAGATCGATGATCGATACTCGTCCGTTTTTCCTAAATGTGCTTACGGTACCTTCATTGCACAGTTGGAGATCTAGCTTTGACATGGCCTCCAGCAAGCTGTAACCTCTCGCATTGGTTACCCTGCTACCCCACTCTACGGTCCATGCATTGAAATCTCCTCTAATTAGTACAGAATTCCGATAAGCTCATCGGTTAATTCCTCTAACATCCACCTGAATTCGTCGAGCGTCCACCTTGGAGGGGCGTAGCTGCTGCCAACGTAGACACCATTGACTTTCGCGATCACAACTCCTTTGTTGCTAGAAACCTCTTCTTGGATGGGGAACCTACCCATCACCTGTATCGCCGCTATTCCGAGCGGTACTCGATACGGCTCAGCTATAATCGCAACGTCACACTTTGCTTCCGTTGTTGACTGCCACAACAATTGCTGTGCAGTGTCACAATGATTCAAGGTAATCTGCGTCACTTCCACTACTGTCGTGATGCGATCGTCTTCTTATACGCAGGATACTCAAAACCGCCCGTTACATGGGCGTTTCCTTCCTCCGGTATACAGAGTAAACACTTTGGTCGCTTCGTGCAATCTTTCCCGAAGTGCCCTTTCTCTCCACATTTCCTGCGCAACTCGGATTTTTTGAGACCATTACAGAGTTCCGCCTGATGGCCGAAGTCCATGTACTTAAAGCACCTCATCGGTGGCCTCTTGGTCCGGGAGACGAGTCTCAGAGGGTTAACCGACCATCCAATTCGCATCTTTTCCTTCTCCACCAATTTTTTGGCTGCGACCACTAGTAGCCGAATCGTCGCTATTTGGGTGCCATGTTACGTTTTTGAAAGTCGGATTGTCATGGCCACATCTCCAATATCGCAATGTGATCGACACTCTTGTTGCAGATCATCATTGGATGTGATCTCGTCTAGGTATCTGCACTCAATCACTGCCTTCTAAGTTAAGGCTTTTAAGTTTGCGCGTTGGCCAACGACGGTTCCATGTTATTATGGAATTCCAGTAGGGACGTAATGTTAGGAATAAGAAGAATAAGAGTAGGCGTAATTTGGTTTAGTAGTAGTCTCAAAACAAAACATGTTGAGTACCGTAAACCAGGGGCAAATTGATCACAGGGGCGATTTTGATCATGTCGATACAAAAACACAATTCCTCCCAAGGATGCTGAAGGTTTCGTTGGCACCATAGACATTCCATGTTTTCTTGTTTATAGATGTCTAATGATGATTTTCAACTATTTCATTTTTAGTAGGGTGAGTTTTGCATATATAATATTCACACTTTATGAAGGTGTAAGCAACACAGTTGAAAATGTCGGTGCTAAACAATCCACTGGTGCTATGCCTACATGTCAACTTTGAGTCTTTAAAATGTTGTGTAAGCTTAAGTATGAATTACTGAACTCATTTTTAATATCATACAGCATAGCAAGTATAGTTTTTTGCTCATAAAACCGTTCATTCTTAAATAATGTGCTCATATCAAGAGAAATTGTCTACATTTAGGCGTTTTAGGTAGATTTTCAAAGTTTAAATTTGCAATAAAATTAAGAAATACTGGACTTGTAAGAATTTTGAGATCATTTTCAGATTCAGGAGACCCAAATTTACTAGAGAGGGAATTGTTTTATTTCTTAGCCTGTTTTTTTATATGGCGATCAAATTCGCCACAGTGTAACATTTTATTTTTTTGATATTAAAACTATTTTTATGATATGTTAAATATTATTTCATGAATATTCGATTACATAAACTGATAAAGGTCAATGGAGTACTGATTTTGTCAAAATTTATTTGACAATATTTGAATCCCAGACAACCAAAATGTACGCATAACGAAATCACCTGGAGGCTTTGTACGTGCAAAATTTCACTTATAAGATGTCGCGAAAAGGCCTTCTACGTACAAAAGTGGAGGCGATATGCGTGCATATATTTTGTGATGATTATTAACATATAATGCGAGTGTATAAATATTCTCCCGAACTAACCTATTATCTTATACGATTTAACTTTAACGGAACAAAATGTACAAATGAACTCAGAAAAAAGTGTTTTATGCGAGGAAACTCATCAATTTGACGAGTTTATCCACGGTGCTTTGCGGGTTTGATGTAAGTAGTATGAATAAACGAGTTTTAACGTGAACTTTCATGCGATTTCTGGTTGTCTGGGATTCCGAAGGACAACGCAACAAAAAGTTGTAAAATAGTGATCAATTTGCCCCCGGATTACGATACTAACAAGGTAAAAAACTCATTTAGCTACTTAAAATCAAGATGGCGTCAAAATCCAAGATGGGCACCAATTGTTTTCACTGAAATTTATGATATTATTCTTCACTCGACTCGAAGAAAACACCAACGATTGAAACTTGTTTCTTTGTTGTACAAAAAATGATGTTTTCATTGAATGCACTCGCTATATACCGTCAGTGGGGGTGACATTGGGCCAAAATAATGTTACTATTCTGTCTTGATCTTCTAACGTTCACCGTTTCGTTAAGAAATTGGGTTTGACCACGTAGATACATTCATTAGTATTCTGTTAAAAATAAGTGAAGAGATGGTCCAGTAGAAATTTATATTTATGTTGTTTAAATCAAAAACGTAATGGCTCAATGTCACCCCTTACGTGGGGTGACATTGTGCCAGCAATATGAATATGATTCAAAAGCTTTGGTATCGTTCAAAATTCTCATAATGTCAGGTGTACTATCATATATTGTCACAATCGAAGAAAAATAAGTATCTAAATAAATTTTTCAAGCCTTTTTAACTTACTTTTATATGAATATAAAAGTAAGTTAAAAAGGCTTGAAAAATATATTTATTTATTTATTTATTAAGAGAGAGATTTATCTATAAGATCTTAATACCAAAGTTTAAAGCACATTGTATTCGAATATTGGTAGGAGATCGTCAACAAACTACGTAACAAAAAAAATAGCAAAACCTCACCTCTCTCACCTATGTCTTACAATGGAGACTGAAAATTTTGTATGGATCATCACATTCAACTGAACAGTTCTCCTACCTAAGAAAAGCAGACCCCGCTCGCTACATGGAGATTGATTGATTGACTCTTTATTATGGGGAAATTTAGCCTGCAGCTGGTGCATCCCCGGCTACATGGAGTAAATTGACCAGTTATTGACATAAGAACAAGTTTGAAAAGTAAGATTATATCAAGTAGTTCCTAACAAAAAGCTTTACCTTAAAACTTAAATAACAAAACAGAATCAAACATCGCTTAAAATTTGCTCTATTAGTTGCTACCAACTGAATCGATCAAATTTTCGGCACAAACGGTTATTTTGTTCATCAAATTTGTATTTTTTTCAATTGAGATATCTTTATGTTAAATATTTTGTTCCTTATCATTGCCAGACTCTCGTTTTAACATGCTTCCCCGCAAGGCTGACTCACGTTTCCCTATTAGAGAAAAAAGGAGAACTAATACCATTCAAAGATTTCATTTTTATTACATTCAATTTTCAAAAAAAAGTTCATTTCAATGCAATTTTGTTTAATTCATTCCAATCGATTAACTTTGTCTTCTGCTTCTGGCGCTTGTTGGCGACTTTCCTTACTTTCTTTGGAGGTTCATTTTCCTTGTCGCATTCATTTTTGATTGCAGTTTTGCCATCACACTGAACAGTCAACTTCTTACGACTCTTTGGCGTGTTACCTGCATTTTCATTCTTTCGCTTTAGACCCTTGTTGCTCACTTTCATCGGTTCTCCTGTAGCCTTCTTTTCCTGTTTAACCTTAACACTGCAAACCTCTTCCGCCGTAATGCTGGAACCAGCTGGAATATCAAATTTCTTCCGCTTCTTTGGCACACTAGCCTCTACGACAACTGCTCGTTTTGAATCTAGGAATTCCTTGAAGCTGTCTCCAATTGCTTCAGTAGAACTCGGAATAGAATCGATGCTTTTCAGTAATGGATCAACACTGGTTGGCAAAATTCCGTATTTCCTGAATCCCTTAGCTTAGCTTAGCTTAGCTTAGCTTAGCTTAGCTTAGCTTAGCTTAGACTGACTACACATATCAATGGTTGCTATTCCGTGATTGACCGAAGTCAGAGAAAATGCACAAAGAATCAACTAGAAGTTCGGCTGGGATTGGCCATAATCTTCTTCAGTGTGCATAATTCAGTGCCTCTATTTATACAGGGTCAATAACGGCGCCGGCCACGTCCTTGCAGTCAGGTGGGATTGGAGGAAGGAATGTTAGTGTGTAACCTTTGCTATATGGAGACCGTGTTTACCTCTGCATCTCTACAAAGGTTACTGGGAGGGATGTTTGTTAATGGGGAGGATCGTTGGGTCACAGGATTCACTTTGATAAGCGATTAGACCATGATGAATTATTTGACGCGAGCTAAGGATCGAACACTACCAACCTGCTTCGCGAACCGCGCCACTAATAAATCATGCCACGCGAGCGACGCGCGACACGATTGATCCTGCTCACATCACCCGCCCCCGCAGGAGCAAGCGACGCGAGCAAAGGATCAAACACAACTAACCTGCTTCGCGAACCGCGCCACTAATAGATCATGCCACGCGAGCGACGCGCGACACGATTGATCTTGCTCACATCACCCGCTCCCGCGAGAGCAAGCGACGCGAGCAAAGGATCAAACACAACTCAAAATTCCGTATTTCCTGAATCCCGCCTTCAAAGTACTAACCTGATTCTTCTTCAAACTGTCCATCAGATCCTTGAGCAAGCTGGGAAAATGCGCCTTTTGGAGGGTCGTGGCTGAAGACACACTCTGCTCTTTCTATGCTCGTAGCAGATCTCGCCAACTACGTTTCATTGGGCCGAAAAAAGCCATACTAACGGTTGTGTGAGATGGGTTGAATTCGGCGGAAGGCACACGAAAACAACATCATTAGCTACGCACAACTTCAGCACATTTGGTGAGAAATGGGAGCTGACATTATCCTCAATCATCACCTTCTTTCCCTGTAGCTTTTTTAAAGTTGGCAGCAAATGAGTTTCGAACCAGTTTTCAAAAATAGCCCCATCGAACCATCCGCTCGCGGAATTGTTGTATCTCGTTTCAGCTGGTCCGTTGTCTATCCAGGTGCTCCAAAGCTTAGCGGACTTGTAGACGACATATGGAGGAAGTACATGCCCTGCTGCACTACCGGCCATCATCAGTGACATGCTGCTCTTCGACGAGTTTAACCTTCGGGCTGTCGCGCTGTTGTACTTTGTACAACAGTTGTGATTTATATGCTATCATTTTGCAACAAAGATATCTATCGACACCAAACCTAAATGTATTCCTCAAGAATCTTCTTAAGAACAATACTCGACAGTTTTTATTTACAGTATGACCCTTTATAATACGGTAAAATCAACAAATGTACATGGAAGTCGCATAATAATGAACGCACTATGTACGGTTCGAGGAAACCACAGTTTGAAATCGTTATATCTCGAAATCCAGATAATATAGAAACTTGGGGTCTTTAGTAAAGTTGTTCTGGAGGTAAAGCGCTATCTGATGGTACTTTATTTCATTCGGAATTTAATCGCTAGATGGTTCTAGTGGGCATGGAAGTTTTACGTTTGTTTTGCAGATTTTTCAGGATCCTGACCATTTAGAAGGATGTCGTCTTCAGAAAAGTTGTTTAGTAAGTTAAGGACTATCATTTTTCGAGCTAGTTGATTCAAAATTTTGCCACTAGGCGGCGCTAGTGAGCATGAAACTTTTGTTTGCAGATATTTCAGGAGCCTGATCACTTAGAAAGATGGTGTCTTCGGCAAAGTAGTTTGGTAGCTCAAGGTCTATCATTATTTGAGCCAAGAAATACGATATTTTGCCATCAGGCGGCGCTAGTGAGCATGAAATTTTTGTTTTGCGGATACTGCAGGATCTTGACTTTTTAGACAGGCACCTTTGGCAAAGTTGTTCAGAAGCTCAGGGACTATCATTATTTTAATAAATCTCTAACTTTAAGGATTAAACAAAGAAAGAATTTGAGCTACTGAACAACTCTGCCGAAGACACCATCTTTCTAAGTGATCAGGCTCCTGAGATATTTGCGAAACAAATGTTTTATGCTTACTAGCGCCACCTAGTGGCAACATTTTGCATCAACTAGCTCAAACAATGATAGTCCTTGAGTTACCGAACAACTTTGCCGAAGACGCCATCTTTCTAAGTGGTCAGGATCATGAGATCTGGGAAACAAAAGCTTAATGCTCACTAGCGCTGCCTAGTGGCAAAATCCCGAATTTCTTGTCTATAATAATGATAGCCCATAAGCTACTGATCAATTTTGCCGAAGACGTCATCTATCTAAGTGGTCAGACTCCTGAGATATTCGCAAAACCAAGGGTGTTGTACAAAGTACAAGGCGCGATTACTCGCGTTACAAAAATTCGCGCGACGACCGAAAGGGTAAAATTTTGCCGGGGTACTTGACACCTCTCTTCACAATACATTTGCGCGCTCCAGGGTCGTCTGTTAGATTGGTCTCGTCATAATTCCAGATGTTTTCTGGAGGAACCCCGGCCGTTACTTTTTATAAATTGTTGATGTAACTGGTCAAGATCTCAGGCGTGATGGCTGCCCGTCTTTTTTTGATACTTGGTACAAAACGCACGGAAAGCTCAGAGTGCCGAAGGAGAAACGATTTTGTACAATCTCGACCAAAATAATTGTCCGTGAATCGATGCACTGTTCTGCCAATTTTGCTCAGGTAATCCTTCACAACATGCCGCAAATCAGCTTCATTCAAATCCATAGTCACCCATGGATATCACACATTTCTCGAACATTGCCTCTTCCTCCTGTGAAAATGTGGACTGGCCGCCAACAGGTTTGTTGTACTTCCCCGAGAGTCTGTTGAGAATGGTGCTCCTCGGAATTCCAAATTCCAAAGCTGCTTGTCGATGAGTCGTACCTTTCTCAATCGCTGATAGACACTTCGCCACTTTTTCATCTGAGTAGTTTTTGTAGAAGCGTGAACCAAGAAAGCGTTTATGCTTTCGTGCCATTTCCAGCTGAAAATATTTAGTTTTTAATGGAAAATTTAGATTTCTTAAGGAAAATTACCTTACGATGCATGCAAACTCAGAAGAAAACGATGCAAATTTCACCTTTCAAAAAATGATGGTGATATGTAAACATTGCAAGTGTATTGGTGTGTTCAAGCATAAACCATCGTATTGGTGGAATAGACCATTTCCGTCAAATCTAAACCCCTGTTTTCGAATTTTTCTCCGAAAGACAATCATTTTTAATGAATATTAACGCTTTCAGATTTTGTTTATATGTACTTCTGATTTTCTTACAATTTTTTTAAAACATGGATACTCACCACATTTTTTGCTGAAAGCAGGTGTGCGGAACAGTTTTAGTAACCCTAGAAAATTATATTCACCTTTTCACCTCACCCTATCCAAGAATGTTTATTTACGTTTTGAAATGTCATGATTGCAAGATTGCCTTCAAGCATGTTCGAAAAACTTTCACCATCGCCAACGGCCAAACCTGGAACCAGTTGCTACGAAGAAACGGAGGGTTGACGGCTCCGAGGACGAAATTCACAAGGTCCATCGGGACCTATACGTATAGACGGACACCGGGTCGTTCCAGTGATTCAGTTTCGAGCCCATCCATTGTAATTTCAATCGAATCAGTTCCAGCGCATCGACCTTCACTGAGCCACTTGGTTCCGAAACTCCATCTACATTTACATTTGATTCTACAGGAACTGTCTCCGAATCGGATTGCTCTACTGCTGGTGCCTTTCGATCCAGGATTCGTGCTGTGTGAATTTCTATGATTTCATTCGTTGGCCGTTGTGTGAAATAGGTATGTGTATGCACACACAATTTTGCACATGTAGAGTGTAATGTTCTTCATATCTTCTTGGGTAGATTCCACCGTTTCCTTTTATTGAGGTGCTTCCCCATGTATACCTTCCCCCACTTCTACTACTTGATAGTTGGCATTAGAGTAAAATGTAAGCCGTTAATATTACCTGTCCGATGACTATGAAATCGGATGTTAAGGTTTCTTCCGCTGAGGAAGTCAAGACCGGCCAAGTTATTTTAAGATGGAATTTGGAAGGAAGCCAGAAATGAGCCAACGAACAGGATCGAAGGTACAGTTTAATGAAGATGAAGCTGGATAAGAATGGTTCTTGGATCGCGAAAACTTAGAAAAACCTATCCTTTCTGAAATGATACTCCAACGGTGACAGGGCCTGCATCTCAACATGTTATTCTTATAAGAGCTTCCTTTGCCAATTAACCAGTTTTGCATTGCTATATCTTGTGGTAGGCATAGATTCTTTAAGCCCTAGAAGGCGAGAAAATGTATATCCCGATAAGCTCCTCGACTGATGGTACTCGCACCCGTCACTCTTTGCTTGATCTTGCTAGATAACTGGCGCACTTGGCTGTGGTTAATAGCCGCATTAAAAAAAACATATCCTATTGGATTGGTGAAAAAATCATGTGGGAACTACTGGAGCTATTATTGCGAAACTTTAAAAAAAAATCACCAAAACCCTGGAATGAAGTTCAGTGGTCTTGGAGGAATTCCGTTAGGAATCTTTGAAAGAAATCTTTAAGTAACTGTAGAAATTGCTTTAAGAATTATTCGAAAAAAACCGGTTCCCGTAGAAATTTCTGAAGATATCAGCATAGTTCTGCTAAAGGATTCTTGAAGAATTCCAATACCAAGTGAAATTGTTAAAAAATTGGAAGGAGAAATGCAAGAATTTATGAAGAAATCTATGGAGGAATTTGTATACGCGTGAAAATTTCTATAAACATTTCTATGTTCAACATATACCGAAATGAATCCTTACTGACCTTCGAAAAAAAAATCTTTTTAGGACCTTTATTAACTGAGATTCGCCTAAATTACAAAGAAGTACTTAGTTATTTCTTCTTTTGTTTCTTTTCCTTTTTGGCTGCACTCTTAAAGGCTTCCCGTTTCTTCTTGTGCGCTCCCTTCTTTTCTCCGGAAGTATTTTTATCGGCCTTAACTGTAGTATTATAGAGTAAATTATTAAATTTATATGTATATCTATCATATTGCAAACAAACAAAAAAAAATATATAATTGAAAAAAAATACTTTTCAAATTATATTTGTTAGTGCATTTCCATCAGTGTAACTATACGAACGTTTATGTTCCGCTCCAACCGCAAGTGATCGGAAATAAACACGGAGATGCATGCAGAGGCAGAGGGGTTGAGCCGAATAAAATGAATGCAGGGTAGCTGATGATGACTGAAACGAATCAAAGTACAGGACAAAAAGAGAAGGAAGGTTTCGGTCGTGTTTCGTTCGCTGTACTGGTCGGGGTCGGTGCGCGTTCTCTTCAGTCTTAGGCTGATGACATATTGAAAGAGAAGAGAAGTGAAGTGAAGTGTTGGCGAAAAGAGAAGATAAGAGGTAAAAATGGTATGGCATACTGGGAGAGGTTTCGAAAGAGTTTTAATGCGCTCCTTGTTTTCATTGATTTTGTGCTTCAGCAACAGCATGCTGCCTGCAACCAGAGAGAGAGCGCATGGCTGCTTCATTCGTTTTTTTCTCTTTTCCCATGTCCATCTGCATCAACTGGCGCCTGTAAAGGCGACTCTGTAGAATGTATAGCAAGGGGGTAAAAATCATTAAATTATTTCATCAAGCAGGAGCATTGCTTCGTGATGACGTACAAGAAAACCGTTCAAATCACAAAGCAAGTTGTTTTTCGTCATCATTCGGCAGTCCAGTCCACTAGAAATTACAATGTAGGGCCGACAAATTTCATAACCCTAAAGGGGTGGGTGGGTGTACTGAAGATGCTACAGCTCATATAAAATTTGAAAAATATTCATACAAATTGCGTTACAAGGGGGTGGTTGGGTGTAAAAAATGACAATTTTTGGCGTTATGAAATTTGAGAATTAACCCATAAAACCTAAACGAAACAAGTAGAAATAGCAATCCTAGGCTATGATTAATAGTATATACAATATTAAAATTATAACAGAATTAATGAGTTGTTGTTAATTTACATGATTGAACACACGATTGAGCACGTTAATGAAATAACCAATGAATAATTAATCCAGATTTTCATGACACAGTTCTTAAATTTGAATCACTACCAAAATAACTATTAAAAAGACAAATTGATTAATTCAAGATCAAAACATATTCGGTACACACTTAGATTTTTTCTCTTTGTTCGATAATGTTTTTACCGGCAACGTACTGTAAATAAATATTTAACTTAAGTTTCGGTATTACAAACGAGATTTACCGAACCCCCTATATTATATATAGGAAAATCAAAACAATGTTCGTCCACTTTTACCGAAATCGTCGTTTTATTTACCGAAAAAACTGTAAATTATTTAGATTTGCCGTAGACTGTAATTTTTCACCGTACTTCAGTTCGTAGTGCTACAATGCTTAAGGTAATTATATAACGAAGCCAAGCCACACCTCAAATTTTCAAGAGCACAAAACTTGAGAACCAAACAGCGCTACTCGTTGAAAATTTATCCCATTGGTCAATACCAACAAGCAAGTAATTACAGTTAACTCTCCCCTACTCGATATTCCGTATCTCGATATCGAGTTAGAGAACCATAGTAAAAGTTGGTTTTCATGGCTAACTCGATGGTCCCTTGGATCGCAGTTGCACTGGTTTTGTGTTCTGTAACTCGATACCTCCCTAACTCGATGGTCCCTTCAATATCGAGTAAGGGAGAGTTAACTGTAGATTGTTTTTTTTTTTTTATCGCGGACTGTTGAAAGATTCTCCAGTCTTGTGCACTTGAAAATTCGAAGGTTGGCTTCGTTTTATAATCACCTTAACCGATCAAATTGTAATTTGATATTTTTGAGGCCGCCATATTTGTTTCGGTGTGATAGTCAACGCGATAGTATTACATCCGTTTCATATTCTCTGATTGTTTTCCGTAAGTAGGTACGACCTGAGTGATTTTATTAAAAAACCTATTGTTTAAGGTTGAATAAAATATTTTCGTTGTAGTACTTGTCGTTGTTGTAACTGCTCAATTACGTTTCTGGATAGCATCATCACTTTAACCAACATAAACACCTATGACGGATTCGGTGGCGGTTTTTTGCAAAAGAGGTGAACAGTTGCATATGAGCTACACGGAGAAATATTTTTACCTAATTTTTGAGTTAACTTTACCCAAAATTAAGTATATCGATTATATAGAGAAACTTAAAAGTAGATGGAGTACCGTGTATCTTTTAATTCCGCTCCTAAATGCTTATCTTTGACAGATACGCGTATTTCGACTACCAATTGCAGTCTTCTTCAGTGTCAGTTACTCGTATCCACTCAAACGGTATAAAAACGAAAACGCAAAATAAATCGATGGACTTTGAAATCAATATGAAATTTATTCTGTTATGATCATTCTATTTTATTTTCGGTAATCCTTAGCTTTACCGAAAACATTACCGAGCGCTCAGCGGTTTATATTTCGCTAAAAAAATTACCGGAGTCGGTGATATTTTCTAAGTGTGTACTGGTTGTGCATAATGATGGCTATTAGGCCAACACACTTAAACAGAATCGCCGAGAACAAAATCGGCAAAACTTTTACCGATATCTCGGATGTTCACCAAATCTCGGTAAAGTTTGCCGAGATTTCGGCAAAAAATGTGGATTGAAAAATTACCGAATTCTCAGCTGTTGGGTTCTCGGCGAAACGTTTTACTGAGGTCGGTGAAATAATTTAAGTGTGAACCGAATATTAAAAAAATAAGTATAATTTTCGAGAAATTTGAAGTTTAATGCCTTTTTTCACACAAAATTAAATGATTAAACTTCTATTGTTATGAACAAAGAATTGCTTTACATTTACTAAAGCAACACACTAGTTATAGATATTAGATCATGTTTGTATCTATGGAATGAAATATTCTTTTAAATGTCTACCTTTCCTTCGAGCACTGTAAACGTTTAATGGGTATCCTTTCTAAACTTGAATCATCGATGTCATAAACAAGATCACGAATGGCTCCAAATGCAGTTCGTTTTAAGGTAAAATTTGAGAACAATTTACCACTTTATTATAGTAAAAGCTGGGGCTATAATAATTGAAAATATAACGACTCTTGTTTTTATAAGTCATGGAACATTGTGAGATTTTATTGTTTTCTATGGAATGGCCAAATGATAATTTTGAGTTAGGAAATATTATTGTATAATATTGAAAATCAGTTCAGTGGTACAAAGCACATTTTATTTTTCAAATATAAATAAGAACCATTTTTGTGTTTGTCAATTGAATTTTCTCAAAACTATTTTCATCAGATCCAAATTCACGCACAATATGAGTGCTGCAAAAATTAGTTTAAATAGTCTTCTAGCGTTTTGACGCGTCGAAGCACCACACGCACTGCTTTCACGCTTTAGCACACTTTCCATGCCACTTCGCATCGCTTCAGTATGCCATGTAAGCGCGATTTTCATACAACATGCATGGAGAGACCTTCAACGCGTACGCTTCTCTTTTACATCCTCGACTTCTGTTTGTACTAGGTAATACGGTTTGAGATGTCTTATCGTTTTTTTTCTATACCGCATTGACAAAGCAATCCACAAGAAGCAAGTTTGTTTTATGTACGCCATAGAATTGCACGGAATTTATAAAAATTTCACAAAATTTAATTGTCACTTGATTGCATCGTAATCAAGAATTCTTATGTGAATTCATTATTTTAGAGGCGTTTTGCAAAATCAGATACTCAAGGTTTATCCGATCAAATTGGCTGGAACCCATTATGGCCTTGTTTTGGTTTTGTTTTACGTTGGATTGGATTGATTTATTTTAGATAGGGGAACTTACGTATTCTCGGCAGTCTAAGCCGATGTCGCGCTTCTTTTGAAATTTTCTCGGACATCAGCAGCCAAATTACGTGTTTGTGTGTTTACATTCATGCGTTGCTCAATCCTCTATCGATTCACACCGATAGACTTGTTAAAAATTTGCTGGAAACGTTTTTACAACACTGCGAACATCTCATGTCAGTGTGACTATTGTCGGCAGCCTCAATCTCTTCGGCAACTTTCCCATAAGCGCTGCAGGCGAATCTGTTCGGCAGCTCCAAATCAGTCGCATTTTGAGGCGTGTTCATTTCAATTGATGACATCTCTGGCAAAATTGTTTGTTCCGTCTCGCAAACCTCGTCAGCGGGAAGCTGACAGAGCAAAGAATCATCTGAATATGTTCATTGGTGTGTTTTGATAGATAAATACTGTGTATTAGGCGTTTGAAATTTGGTTGCCGATAACAGTCGCATGGTGCCGAAGCCGTAAGTCTCCCTAGGTGAGGATGGGACGAATAATATTGCATTTTCTTTGAAGTTGAATTTCGATGAAAATTCATCTTATTTTCTAATTTAGATATTTGTATTAGTTTATTGGTTGCTAAACCTTCTGACAGTGAACCATCTGTTTTTCAAATCGCCTGAATGGAGTTATATAAAGCCAAGAGAACTCTTAAAATTATACAAGAGCGAATGTTTAAACTGTTGATAGTTTAAATCAAACATCAGGCTCACATGATCAACTGTTCATATTCCTCGACATCTTTTTATCTCGTATTATTAGGAAAATATATACAGGAAACAAAACAAATGGAAATAAGTAATATTCGATTGACGAATCATAATTAGTCATTATTATTTTATTGTTGAAAAATGTTAGTAATGTAATATGTCAGTATCATAGATACTTAAAAGATAGGTTAGAGCTGAACAAGCACAATATTATTCACTCCTATTCTTGTTTACGTTCGCAAACAGTTTTTCATTTACGCCAGCAAAACCAAGTAGGAATTCTTCCACCACATTTAATGAAAAAGGATATTCTGAAGTAGTGATCAACTGGAGAAAGCAATGAAATAATTTGAAAAACAAAAATACTGATTAACAGTGTATTAATAAATCAGTTGTAATTACAATTAACTCTCCCTTACTCGATATTCGTGATCAAACGTCAACATCCCACCGCAAGATCGCTAGTGTTTGGAGGTGATTTTAACCTCCAAATTGCAAAATCATCACCTCCATGTTAGTTCTAATACCCTCCGTTATATGAATTATGGTGGTGCGTCGATCGTCGCAAGTTTCTCGTTAAACAGTCAATTGAAGGGATCATCGAGTTAGAGAGGTATCGAGATACAGAACACATATTTTTGAAAATTTTAAACTTTTTATAATTTTGACAAAATACATTCAGAATAGTTATTTTCACGTAAAAAAGCAATACAATTTTACCACATTTACCTATGTGACACTTTTTACCGTTCAGAAAAAATAAAAAAAATAGCATCCACAAATTGGCAGTAAACTTTATTTTTACTATCAATTTAATCATAACAATCAAATTCATGAAATTTATTAACGTTTGGAGAACATTTGGAACTTTTCATGAAAATATCGAGTTATAGAGGTATCGACTTACAGAGGTATCAAAGCATGCTAGATTGAAGGGACCGCACATTCAATCGAGTTAGGGGAAATATCGAGATACAGAACATCGAGTAAGGGAGAGATGACTGTAAAATGATTAAAATAAAATTACAAAAAAAAAAGTTACAAAAGTTAATACATCAATCATAAATTTTCCTATTTATGGATTTAATACATTACCAAACGTTCTGATCCGTGCTCCATTCACGCCCAAAACGAGCGCAGTCATATCACATTCCTCTAGCGTTCACTAGCGTTCTTGCGCGTCGAAGCAGCAAATGATCTTTACAGAACTCTTTGAACCTCTTCGCTTCGCCTTCAGTATACCAGGTAAGCGCGTTTTCCATATAGTTTGCATTGAGAGAGCTTTGACTCTTTTCTTTTCTCTCCTTTTATCCCTTCTCTACTCCTGCAATATGTCATCGCCCTTAGAACGAATTTTGATGCGGACGGTTTACAAGTGGTTTGAGCTTATTGAAAAAAATATATAAAAAAAAAGAGTTCCGACTGATGTCGCCATAATTAAAAAAGTCGTTCTTATTTATTGAAAGAATACGACATTAACCTTCTTATCAGTCTTTCGTCCATCCTTTTTTGGCAGTTTTAGTGATGGCATCGAAGATAGATGAGACCAATGACGACGCTGATGCACATCTTCATTGGCTTCCTTTTGAGGCTCTTCCCGGTGCTATCAAGATGCCAATGCCTTTTGAACAGGCTTCTGGCACCACAATAATACCTCATGGAAAAAAACGAGCCACCATCTCTGGTTCCTAATGGGATATGGTTCCCCATGACAGTTCAATGTTAGTAAACAAATAGTCGTTTCGGGACAAACAATCTAGAATGGTGAAACAAATTTCATGGGGTGTTCAATACTATTTTATGCTGTTTTAAAGAAACACAGTTTCAAACGCTTAATATATTTGATTCTGAAAGAAAACGTTTTCCACGATGAGCCTCGAAAACAGTTTAAGAAAATTGAAAATTATTATTGATACGATTTGGCCAAAGTGAGTAATTATTCTTGAGCTTGATGCTGACTTCAAAAACATGGCTACTTAGCAGTGGGCTGCTTTTGCACTACAACACAACTGGAATAATGTGACGTTGAATCTCCGGTCCTTACACTTGTGCTCTCCGGTATGATGCAGGCGATAGCGAGGGTGACTTTTTCAAAAACAAATGGACACGGGCATTGGTCAGGATGCTTTGCTTCGTGGGGAAAATTTGCATGTCATTTCCTCCGGCTAGTCTAAATCGGTAGTCCTTCCAACATCATCCCATTAGAATGTCGAAAGGTGCTCGAAATCCTCGGCTCGGCTGCTGCTGAAGCGCCCTGAAAGCATTGAATCGCTGTTTAAATGCGTTCAGCATGATCCTTACAACGTTTTCCGCTTGCAGTAAACGAAAAGGAACTTACCTGGGTTGTCGAAATTCCATTTTTTCCAGTATCAGATTCACAGCAGGAGCTGGAGGAGCTTGTTTACAAATTCGATTTTGTATATGGACATGAATAAAAACAAAACCATGTCTGTTTTGACAATCATCAGCTGACCAAAAATTCACCACTGCCGGTCGGTAAAATCATAGGGGAAAAAAGGGTCTCGTGAAAATCATGGTGAGAGAAATTATAAAGGACCGTGGGGCATAACAGCGTGCCGCCAGTTTTTCATGGTTTTTCAATATTTAGAGGCTTTGAAACACATGAGTTTCTTAGGAAAGTTTGTCCTATTAATTGAAAGGAAGCATATAAGCTAATACATTTTTTTCACGGAAATGGTCTATTCGCAAATTGAAACGATGATTCCATGTTGGCACAAAGTCAACCCAAAAATACAAAAATAATACATGAATACAATAAAATATTTGCTTTGGAATACATATCATTATGAGTAGAGTAAAAATTTTCTGCCTTATAATTAAGGCCAAGATACATCAGTGGAGTGTCAATTGCATTATGTATAACGTTTCAGCATTGCTCACGTGTACATTTTTTGTAAGAGTTGATTTATGGGTTTTATGATACTGAACTTTGTGCTACTATTTAAATAAAACAATTGCATATTATGGCTTGGATTTCAATACACACCAAATTTTTGATCAGTCTTCCAGCAATTTCATTTGCTGAAACCAATTCAGCAATACATAATTTTGCTGATGTACAGCACTTCTGAAATTATTTGCTGGAATTCAGCAATTAAACTTGCTGGATACATGTCAAATCATCAGGTTTACTGGTTTCCAGCAATTTATATGACAAATGATTGATAACCAGCAATCGATTCGAAATTTTGCCGTAAACCAGTAAACATAATTACTGAACTCCAGCAACACTTATCAACCGAGACAATTAAAAAAGAGAAAAAAAATCTTTCATTTGGTTTCATTTACAAATCAGCAAGGTTTATGAAAATTCTATTAATCGCACTTTTTTTGTTTATCTCTCGGAATACCTGAGTAAGTACTATATTTAAACGAAATACTAATAATTGATGAATAACTCAATGTGAAGTGTTTATTTCTAGGATGGCAACAATACCAGAATGGCAAACCCTTACCTCCCGCCGATTTTTTTGATTATTTATACTTGTGAAAATAAATGTTTATATTAGGGGAACTTACGTATTCTCGACAGCTTAAGCCGATGCCGTGCTTCTTTTGTAATTTTCTCGGACATCAGCAGACAAATTCCGTGTTTGTCTATTTACATTTATGCGTTGCTCAATCCTCTATCGATTCACACCGACAGACTTGTCAACATGTTTTTGGAAACGTTTTTACAACGCTGCAAACATCTCTTGTCAGTGTGACTATTGTCGGCAACCTCAATCTCTTCGGCAACTTTCCCATAACAACTGCTGGTGAATCACTTCGGCAGCTCCAAATCAGTCGCATTTTGAGGCGTGCTCATTTGAATTGATGACATCTCCGGCTATATCGTTTATTTAGTCTCGGATATCGCGCCAGCGGGAAGCGGACAGAACAAAGAATCATCTGAATGTTTCCACTGATGTGTTTTGATAGAAAAATACTGTGTATTTGGTGTTTGAAATTTGGTTGCCGATAATAGTCGAGTGGTGCCGAAGCCGTAAGTCTCCCTATGTCACGAAATAACATTTTTAACAGTTTTTTTTTACCTAAATGTTTCATCAACCAAACCTGGCGGTCCAAAATTGCTGGAAAACAGCAAGAAATCTCACAACAGTAACGAATAATAAAATGCTGATTATTCAGCAAGTTAAAGTGCTGGATGATCAGTAAACCAGCTGTCATTTTTATGCGAATTTGCTTTGCTGAAAGATGCAGCAAATTTCATTTTGTTTACAGCAATAAAATTTTGGTGTGTACAGTAGCTCTAGAGAATTGTCTTTTTCCGTATTAGGTATTGTATTGGATATTATTTCCCGTATATTAATGGAATTTTGCAAAATAAACACTTTTCGTTTTTGGCCCAATGTTACCCCCCAGGCCCAATGTCACCCCGACTGGCGGTACGTCAAAATCGTAGAACATGAACGTTCATTTCATAGGGTAAATACCATGGACCAATGGGCCAGTGCACGAGTTCACTAATTTGACGTTTAAGCTGTGTCGTGTTATTTACGTTACCATGGTAACGAATAAATTCGGCACCGCTCAAACGTCAAATTAGTAAACTCGTGCATTAGTCCATTGCTCACCTAGTTTTTGTAACTTATCTTACTTAGTTTTTTCTCAGCTTTCTGATGGTGACATCAGAATTCTTAACGAGTGGTGCGCTAATGGTGAAGAAACATTTTTTCTAACAAAATTCAAAATAGCGGCCAAATTCAAAATGGCCACCAGTTATTTTGTAGTCTCAAATGAAAGCCATATCCTTTCTCTTTATGATCCCACTAAGTTTGTTATGTGTTCGAACGGAAATATAAGACATATCACGTGAATAAATACCTGAGATTTATAAAAAAATGACCTTTTCGCAAACTGTTTAGCTAGCTGGCGTACGAGGGGTCCACCAATTTGAGAAACCCGAAAGGACCACCCTTTAGATTTAGCATATACTAGCGATCAGTGACATAAAATTGGAATTCTAATGATGGGTATCGATGGCGACCTGGTTTCAGCGAGAATTGCTCAACTTAAATTTGGTCATTCTATACTCTCGTGTTCATGCTGAAGTTGCGCATCTTGAAACGTTGGGTAGGTTCCAATCTTTTTCTTCGGTTAAAACTTTTTCTAGGCATTGCGTTCCCACTGCGACAAAGCCTGCTTTTCAGATAAATGTTCAAATGAGCACTTCCATAGTTGTTATCTGAGAGCTTTTCTAAAATTACGAAATCGTGTGGCTGGTAAAACGATACCGTTATGCCAAGGGTAGTCAAGAAAATTTCCATTACAAAATATCCTGAACCGACCGGGAATCAAATCCAGACAGCTTCTGAATGCCTTACCACTAAGCTAAGGAATGTTCCGCCAAAATCTCGCATTCTGGTACCTACAACCAATCGATTCGTGTTACCGTATTCCTGAGGCTGTGTCGATTCCATCAATCACATCTTCACCTCACGCCCACTAATTCACGATCGAACGCGTTGATTGCGCATGCCAAGAATTACTGCGTAAAATTACTGCAATATTTCTCCACCATGGCAAGTCGGTAATGTAAGAATAACTCTTTTCCTCTTTGGACAGGTTCTCCCCCAAAAGGCACCAAACCAAGATGCGATGATCTTTAAACGAAAGCTAATCGATTGCCATAAATTGCTCTGGCAAGATGGCCCGGATTACAAACGCATGGCCAAAGCCTGTAGGCGTCAATATCCGCTTCTTCTTTCCCTTGTCCTCAACGTGTGTTAATTTGATAAGGAGTGCTCTGCAGGGCTACGGAATAATATTTTAAACACAAAACGTCATAATGACGACTCAGCTGAAACGTTAAACGCTTTCAGTTTTAAGGAATTCAATATCATAATCAGTGAATTAGTTCTCATCATTACAATAGTTTTCTAAAATGGAATGAAAATCGATACAAAAATATCGAAAATATAAAGCAAAATATCGATATTCCGATATATTTGATCATCTTTACATTTAATTTTGTCTTTTCGTCGTTTTGTTATTTCGATGTTTTGGCATTTGATTTTATCGACTGAGGCGTCTTATCTTGTCACCGATCTTTGTTCTGGTGGGACACAATTCGAAAACCACTGAAAGGTGACCGAACATATCTCGAGAAAGACCGGAAGGTTTTCGATTTCGACTGCGTTCTGAATCATCCCTTTGAAACGGCTCAGTTGGAGAAGGAAAAATATGGAACAAAAAGGTCCTCCACTGAATGGAAGCCGTACGTGTGAGGATTCGAAGCGAGGAAGAGAAATGAATGCCATAATCGTAATTATACTTTTCTTTCCCACTCGAGATGCTCGCGAACAAATCGCGCACCCTGTCGCGTTACGTAATGAGAGCCAAGTGAAGAAGGCGTGCGCGCATACCTTCCGAGTGATCCGCAATGTGTGCAGTAAGGTGGCCCATTTTTATATGCGAAAAATCAAACCTGTAAGTTACACTCGCCCTAGTTGTTTATTCAAATTTCCAGATGCTACTGTGAAATTTTGAATGGAATTGAACTTTAAGGAAGGCTAAACGAGCTTGAAGGTTGTGTGGAGGAAATCTGCCACATTTTTGTTTCTAAACGAAAAGACTTCCGCTTGTTTTTGTTGTCTTTTCTATAATGTTTGGAGAATCTTCATCTATGCCATCTATGGTCGAAAATGTAATTGGAGCCGTTTTCCACTTATTTGGTCTCTTTTCTTCATACAAATTTCAAGCTTGTTTAGCCCCCTTTAGAGCTGAAGGATTGTGCTCAAACTTTCACAGTAGCTTCTGAGATCAGAATGATCAACTTTAAGAAAGGTAATTTAGGTTTCTTATGATTTAATTTTTCCGTCCCACCCTAGTATTCAGCATGTGTGGCACTGTATGAGGGCTGATGCTGGCCGGGCGGCTGCAACATAATGGGGAGCACGCAGAGCGCACCGAAGAAAGCATTTAATAGGATCGTATCATTTTTCGAATGCCCTTTGGAGGTGCCCTGGACGGGTGTCTAATGCCGGGGAACATACCGTGTGCAGATAGATGATCCAAGGGCTGCCAGCTCGGTTGATGATAGGCTTGAGACTGACGGAAACGTATTTGTACTGGGCTTAGCAGCAGGGGCAGAGAAACGTGCGTAGAAAGAGTACGACTTTTGCGCAGTAAATTCGTCTCGAGTATGAGTATCTGCAGTTTGTGTACTAAGAGCCAAGTTCATTGACTTGCTCAAAAATTGGGTGATGTAATTTGTGTGGCTTTTTATGCATGTATCAACGGTTTCCCTTCATAAATGCATGATGTTCGATCAACGATTTGTGGAAGCATGGGAAATATTCATATAGGGGAATTTGTTTATTCTTGGCAGTGTAAGCCGATGCCGTTCTTCTTTTGTAATTTTCTCGGACATCAGCAGATAAATTATGTGTTTGACAATGTGTAAGATCCCAAAATTAAAACCTGCAAGACTAGAATAATTTGTGGAAGGGACTTGGATCAGCGAGGCTCAGGGATTGTTTCATTATCCCTTATTTTGATACTTTAGGGCTAGCTTTAGAGTGGGCCGAGGGGCTCAAGGCCGTAACATTGGGATCCTGAATTTAAGGACCCTTTACAAATACCGTAAAACGGGGTAACTTTGATAATGCGGTAACTTTGATAGTGCGTGGCCCACAACATATTAAACGAAATAACGAATGCAAAAGTAAAGAGTATGACACTTCATGCCAAAGCTATTTTCTTTGGAATCAAGTGCATTTGAGGATTTATAGGCAAATATTAAAAATTTATACGATTTTAGCATTTTTGCAACGCTCACAATCTGTTTTACGATCACTATTTGATGAAGTCACAACGAGTTTGTCACTTATCCTTGACAGCCTAGTTATAGTAGAACATGAATTCGGTCTCAAACGTCTTAGCGAAAACCGTTTTTACAAACTGGGACCATTTTTGTAATCGAAGTCAGAAATTTCCTTCTTCTTCTTCTTCTTCTTCTTCTTCTTCTTCCTGGCGTTACGTCCCCACTGGAACAGAGCCTGCTTCTCAGCTCTGTCTGAGAGCTTACTATGCCAATGACCATTTTTGCATGTGTATATCGTGTGGCAGGTACGAAGATACTCTATGCCCTGGGAGGTCAAGAATATTTCCAACCCGAAAAGATCCTCGACCGGTGGGATTCGAACCCACGACCATCAGCTTGATCTTGCTGAATAGCTGCGCGTTTACCGCTACGGCTATCTGGGCACCTCTAGGCGTATAACGTTATATGGAAATTTTTGGCTAAGATTACAAAAATGGTACGGTACATTTTTTTAAGATTTCAAGGCTTGTGATTAGCATTTGCATTAGCATTAATCAATTCGCACAATTTCGTAGGTAGTACAATCGTAAACCGTTGTATGAGGGTTGCCTCCTTCCCGTCAAATATTTGGTACCTGCTAAGTTTTGCTTCTTAGACAAGATGAACGCATCCTCCAATAGTTGAAAGCTGTCTCGGCCACGTGCTTGCGAATGATTAGGAATGATTGACTGAACATCTACTTAGGAAAGATGCAGAGAACTGTACGACCTATTATAGGTGTCACGGGATATTGTGGAATGTTAAGGCCATTAAATACGTTCGGTAGACGTTCTGGCCAGCGCATATACTATGCCTTGGCAACAGATCGGAACAAACTCACCAAATTCAATTTTCGAATCTCCTCAGCGAATCATTCACGGATAAAAATCTGATCCCCATACCATGATTTACAAATCATGAAATTCATAAATTGGTTAGGTCATAATATCAGGATCACATATCATGGTTCCATCATGATTATTCATAAGCGTAACATCCAGTGTGAAAACACTAAGCGGCGCACTTTGCTTCATCTCATTCGTATAGATCACTCCTAATTCAAATTAACGAGGCGGTTGAGTGGTAGAGTACGTGGCTTACAATCTGAAGGTTCTTAGCTCGAATCTCAATGTATGCTATTTTTAACTTTTTTTTTATTTTGTCGATCATGAACGGATGCGCGACTCAGCATTTTTGGCATTTGAATCATGATTCCGAGCAATCAACAACAAAAATCTAACGCGTGTGTTGCGTTACGGCAATCTGACTCGTGATATCATGAGTCCAAATCATGGTGTATTTTTATAAGATGAAAACACACTAGAATCATGATATCATGAGTCATAATCTTGTTTTTGGATTCTGATTTCTACCCTTGTTGCTAGTCACTCTCACATACCAAAAACGCGTGAAATTTTGGTTGCTTCTTTCCACTGCAATACGACGCCACCATCTTCTCTGTGCCCGAAGTATTGTACATCTCACGCTAAATGCAAATATGTACAGCGATTCTAACTAGTGACAACAAGGATACAGCGACACCCGCCGTATGGGTAGAAGTTCCTCAAAAATACACACATGCTTTTACTTGAAATAACCCATTACACACTGTAATGATATTCAGGGACTTCATAAACTAGTTTGTTGTTGTTTTTGTTTCGCTCACTTCGCTTCAACAGGAGTGACTACAACCGCGAAAAAACATAAATAAACAGCTCGCCATGAAGCAAACGATATTCATTAATCCGTTTTTCATGTGATTCAACCATGAATAAATCCGGATTGCATAACTCAGTTGCAAGTGATCTGTTTTGCGATGAAGATGCAGGCATCTACAGTGACAAATATGGATCGCAAAGTGGAAAAAATGAGATATTCGATGACGACTTTGGAGACCCGTTGGATTCTGGTGAAGGACCTTCCCGATTTTCACCACTCTATTTGGACGAAGAATACCTTCAAGATGAACTGGATATGGATTCGCGAAGCTCTGCAAGTGATGTCCGGCGTTCCGTAGCTTCATTAACTACAGCCAAAGTAGGTACCGTAAAACGGGGTAACTTTGATAGTTTTTACGAAGAAAACTTGTATATTTATGCATGCTTTTTCAAAGAATTATAATTTATATTTTTAAAACAAGTACTGGTATCCAAACTGTCGATTGCAGTTGATAAATTGCCAAAAGATTTATTCTGAATAGACATATAATTTTTCATACAATCGAAAGTCGGTTTTCTGTTTTGGGGTAACTTTGATAATGGAGTATAAATCGAACAAAATTGAATCAATTACGGAACATTTATGGGGCGTTGCATACTTCTAGGCGAACGCTACATGGAAATTTTTGACTTAGATTTCAAAAATGGTCCCAGTTTGTAAAAATGGTTTTCGCTAAGAAATTTGAGACCGAATTCATGTTCCACTACAACTAGGCTGTCATGGGTAAGTGACGAACTCATTATGACTTTATCAAATAGTGGTCGTAGAACAGATTGTTTGTAGGCGTTGCAAAGATGCTAAAATCTTGTAAATTTTTAATATTTGCATAAAAATCGTCAAATGCACTTGATTCCAATGAAAATAGCTTTGACATGAAGTGTCATACTAATATTCTTTAGTTTTGCATTCGTTTTTCTTAACTGATTGACAGAAACTTCGTTATTTCATTTAATATGTTCGGGGTCCCGCACTATCAAGATTACCCGCATTATCAAAGTTACCCCGTTTTATGGTACAAGAAACACCTCCTGCGCATAATCAGTTTGTTTTCTTCTGTACCTGTGCACAGTGACACGCTTCTAGAGAAAGGTCGCTTGGACTTACAGGTTGCTAGGCACCATTAACGACGCACACTGGGGCAGATCGCTGTTTTCGACGGCCAAAACCTCTAGTACTCTAAATATGCACCCTAGAGGTTTGGTGTCTTCGACGAAGTGTTTCGGAATAACTTGTACTATATTTTGACACATTCAGATTTGATCTAGATAAGTGAAAACTGATCTAGATCAGTTTTATCTTTTGATAGGAGCGTCCTAGCAAAAAACTTTCTTCTGCAAAGTTGTTCATTGAGGCATTTTTGACATTTCTTCGGAAGACACTTACACTCTATCACTGACGTGGATTACAATATATGACAATTTAGTAAAAACAGTCAAAAACCGATTTTGACCAATTTTTAATAAGAAAATATTAAAACATTTTTTATCATCAAGTATCAGAAGCTTAACTATAACAAAGTAAATTTACATCATTCACTAGCAAAATTTTCAGATTTAATTATATTTCAACAGTCTAAAAATAGTGTTTTACAAAATCCAAGATAACTCATAAAGCGGCAGATGGCGGCAGCTAATTGTTTGTATACGACTAGCCAAGAACATAAGTTTCATTGTCGCGAAGAAAGAAAAGTGGGGCCACGTGGGGCTTTTTTGTTGTTGTGGTTTGAAAATTTGATAAAAATATGTTGAAAAATGTTTATATTTGTGAAACTTATCATGAATTTATATATTTCAAATGTATTTTTAAAACATATTGCATGTTGACGAAGTGTTTTGAAGAAGTCATCTCTAAACTGGTATTCCAATAAACTTTTAAACGGAATTCGAGATAATTTGTCCCATATGTGTATCTACCTATCTATCTATCCTTTGATTTTTTTGAGTAATAGTATTGTGTTTAATAAAAGCCATATTATACGATACCAGTTTGGAGATGACTTTTTCAAATCACTTCGTCAACATGCAATATGTTTTAGAAATACATTTGAAATATATAAATTCATGATAAGTTTCACAAATATAAGCATTTTTTAACATGTTTTCATCAAGTTTTCAAACCACCACAACAAAAAAGCCCCACGTGGCCCCACTTTTCTTTCTTCGGGACAATGAAACTTATGTTCTTGACTAGTCGTAAACAAAAAATTAGCTGCCGCCATCTGCCGCTTCAAGAGTTATTCTGGATTTTGTAAAACACTATTTTTAGTCTGTTTTTATCAAAAATATAATTAAATCTGAAAATTTTGCTAGTAAATGATGTAAATTGACTTTGTTATAGTTAAACTTCTGATACTTGATGACAAAATATTTTTTAACATTTTTTTTGTATGAAAAAATGGTCAAAATCGATTTTTTGACTGTTTTTACTAAATTGTCATATATTGTAATCCACGTCAGTGATAGAGTGTAAGTGTCTTCCGAAGAAATGTCAAAAATTCCTCAATGAACAACTTTGCAGAAAAAAGTTTTTTGCTAGGACGCTCCTATCAAAAGATAAAACTGATCTAGATCAGTTTTCACTTATCTAGATCAAATCTGAATGTGTCAAAATATAGTACAAGTTATTCTAAAACACTTTGTCCAAGACACCAAACCTCTAGGGTGCATAACTAGAGTACTAGAGGTTTTGGCCGTCCAAAACAGCGATCTGCCCCATTGTGCGACGCTTACAATAGGATCATCAAAGTTCTCAAAAATGATCACGCACAAATTCAGAAAACTTCTTTCATCATGGGAAAAGGCATTGCACTACTGGAAACAAAGCACAAAGAATACGATGAGATGTTGCGTGCAGAGAACAACTCAGTTACAGCAAAAGAAAATCGATTTTCGACGGAATTGTCGCAGACTGTGGCCGATTGTATTGATGTTGACCACGAGTGATTTGAGCTCACTTTCCTTCTTTTTTTCGAATGAAAATAATTTGAAATGAATCATTTGAACATAATTTCGGTGTTTTTATTTTGCCAACTGGCAATTATTATATTTATTGTTTCAAACACACTAACATCAGTCAAAATCCCATTTCTCTCATGTTCTGGTTCAATCCTTTACTTGGGTCGAAGGTTCCCCCAGGCAGATACCCACACTTCCAGAAAATGTTGACACGGATCTTTTCGTTGAAGTATTTGAAGGCATTTGCAATTATTATTGCAATATCTGTTGAACTGTTCACCACGCATTTTTTTACAAGTGCTTCCAAAAAACAGCTATATAGGATTATAAAATGGTGCGTAAGCTAGTAAGAGAATGACAATTATGCCCATTGAACGGAGATAATCTACTATCGAACGGTGGCGGTGAATTCTGGCTCCGTCCATGATCCAAACAGAACATTGACCAGGATGCCGTTTCACGTAACCAGACGATATGAATTGGCGGACGAAATCGAAAAGCTTTGCTCGAGTGAAGGTACCATCAGTTGAATATGTTTCAAGTATTCTGTTGTAACCAAGTAAGCTTAGAAGAGAGCAACGGTGACATCCTAACAAATTCATTTCTGAACACTAACTTCTCACCTATGTGGGAGCATAACCTTTTGTTCGAAGCATGCTCATTGCTCCTATTGTCACATGATACTTTGTCCAGGAAGAGTAAATTGTGAATATCCCATTTTACTTCATTCAACTCAAGGAAGAAACGGTAAATTTCCTGGTCCTGCAACTGTCGTTCTAGAACTTTCCACGTATAGCCCTCAGATAGAAAAATTCTACTGATAGACTTTTGTAAACATTGCATAAATTTCAGCTTAGCGATGTTACCATCACCAGATAGCGGGCAGATTCGATGTTAGCGCCACGATAGGTCCTGACGTCGATAATGTCGGTTAAGTGCCGTCCGTCAATCAGAACCTGATCGGTTTGTGATTCTGTCTGGTGTGGTGATCTCCAGGTGTATCGGTTTGGAAGGCTGTGCTGCAAGTATGTGCTACGAATGGCCTTATTCTTGGAAACAGCTGAATCAATTAGTCGTAGACCGTTGTCGTTCGTCAGCTGGTGAGCGCTTTCCAATAGCCGGTCTGATCTCCTCATCTTGGCAACCTGAGCGTTCGTTTATATGACCAACGATTAGGTGTAGTCCACCAATTACGTGTCGCTAGAAGGGGGGGGGGTGGTCTAAAGTGTTACGCCTCATAGAAAAGAAAATCCACACAAAATCTGGGCTTCTACAGATGATATTCTGCATCTGTATACTTAACAGCAAATCGGCGTATAATCAAACGATTTCAATGCTGGTAAGAAAGAGAAGATGTATATACAAGTGATACTTTCTACAGAATTCTAAGACCCTTGCATACCAACGTGCTTTAATTTGGCAAAACATTTGTCAATGGTGTATTTATTGAATAACCTCATTTGAAATACTTAACTTTAATTTCAAACACGAAACGTCTTAACCATTAAGGTGCGGGATGTTGTTGTTAGTAAAACACACAGTTTGACCATATAACACATTGAACCAATGTAACATATATCATTATTCTACGGGAAGCGGGATTATCCATCATCATAGTCCAGTTGTTCGTTTGGCGGGGGTTGTCTTCTAAGGAAAAATGAATACATCACGATTGAAATCAGCTGCACATTTCACGGAGTAATACACCTTGTCGCAGCTGTCCTTGTAATCGGTGTCTGTAAGGAATGGTTGAGAAAAAAATAAATCACAAGGATTTCACGGAGCTAATTTCAGAGCATAACTTACGAACTTCCTTGCACGCCTTAAGTGCTTCTTTGGCAGGGGCTTTTAGTTCCGTTGGAAGCAAAGCTTCAATTTGGGCTGTCGTTTTCGAGAAGCTGATTTCACCTTTCTTGGTGAGCTGCAGAAGGATAAACGTAGTTTTGAGAGATTCAATATCAATTAGTTTTCGAAGAGCTTACTGTGCCAGCCATTTGGGCGATGCATTTAGCGTAGCACTTCTCATCCTTGCTCGCATCGGGACGGAAGTTTCCTGCCTTAAGATCATTGAGAGTTGCTGAAAATAATAATCATGATAATTATTTTTGAAGTCAAGATTATTACCGCTCGTGATCACTTACTTTCGGGAACATCGAATTTCGGGGCACACGCCTTCCTCATAGTTTCCATGGATTCTTTGATTTGCTTCATTGTCATCTATTTGAGAGTAAGTTTAGTTCATCAACTTTTGTTACCGAAGATATTGTTCGCAATCCATATCTTACCGCAGCATCGCTTGGGCGGAGTGTTTCCAGCAGAAGAACGGCGACCAACAGCGTCACAATCCGTATCTTTATCATAGCGTTTCTTCATAGTTGACACGATTTTGCGTTTTGTTCTGCTTCGATGCTTTCTAAACCGACTTTTGCTTGCAGTGCTCCGTCCCCGAATGGGACTCCATGATGCTTTGACTCCAACATCTAAGCCGAGAGACGATTTGTTGCAAAAATTTATAACCGGTGGACTTAACGCTGCGTCATCCAGATTAGAAAACGCTTGGATTGATAATTGCAATTTCGATTTGATTAATTATTGGGTGGACATGTTTGTTTAAACTGCGGTGTCATAATTAAGTGCCATTCTAAGTATAATCATCATACTAATCGATTTGAAACATCACAGCAGTATTGTGAACATTACACTGTGATCAAGAATGACAGTAATTAGAAGTGCTATATCAGTGGTTCCCAACCTGGCTGCAACCCTCTTCGAAGATCTCTGAAAATTAGAATTCTTAAATTCAATTTATTTGAAATAATGAATTAACAAAATAACAAACATTAAATCGAGTAATTTTAATGAATCTCCAAATAAGAATTAAATCAACCATACAATTTTGCCAGACATCTGTCAAAATTATCACCAGGAAATCAAGCAAGGATTTTGGAAAAAAAATGAGACAACAAAGTTGCAAGCATCCTAAACAGATTTAAAGTGAAGATGCATCGAAACCAAACCTCAAATTTTCAAGAGTTACTCGCTGGTGGTGACCAATCGATCAAATGTTCAGCGCGAACGGTTGCCTAGTTCTATATTTGATAAGTGCTCTTGAAAATTCGAGGTTTGGCTTCAATGCATCTTCACCTGAACTATGAATCTATCCTATTTCCTCCAATCTTTCCCTTCCCTTTCCTCTCCCATCGGGTAGATGATGAAATAGGCTCAAATATGGCGATGGCACAAATCTCCCAAATAGCGGGGAACGTGCTTCTGGAGCCGGCCTTTTGATACCTGATACCTGATACCATTGGTTGTGTATTATAGGACATCTACACTTCACTGGGCTATGAGAGGTGTAGGGTCAGGGTTCTAGTTCCTTGGCATTCGGCGTTGGATGACACGTCCGGTCGTCACTTTTTTTGGTGAACGCAGACTGACGCTGTTCAAGGACTATAATATGATGGTGGGCTTCCTGATTTGCTTACTTACTTACTTCTTTGGCTTCACATCAATTATCTTGATAAAGCCTCGTCAACAATATTTCGCCAATTCACTCGGTTCATGGCCGCTTCTCTCCATCCTCGACTGTGACCCACGCTCTCCAGGTCCTGGTGTACCTGGTCAATCCACCTAGCTCGCTGCGCCCCACGCCTTCTTGTTCCGACCGGATTCGTAGCGAACACCATCTTTACAGGGTTGTTGTCCGGCATTCTTGCAACATGCCCTGCCCAGCGTATCCTTCCAGCTTTAGCTACCTTCACGATACTGGGTTCGCCGTAGAGTTGAGCGAGCTCGTGGTTCATCCTTCGCCGCCACACGCCGTTCTCCTGCACGCCGCTGAAGATCGTCCTTAGCACTCGGCGTTCGAAACCCCCAAGAGCTTGCAAGTCCTCCTCGAGCATAGTCCACGCCTCATGCCCATAGAGGACTACCGGTCTTATGAGCATTTTGTACATCGTTCATTTGGTGCGGGGGTGAATCTTTCTTGACCGCAGTTTCTTCTGGAGCCCATAGTAGGCACGACTTCCGCTGATGATGCGCCTTCGTATTTCCCGACTAACATTGTTGTCAGCCGTCAGCAAGGATCCGAGGTAGACGAACTCGTCCACCACCTCGAAGGTATCTCCGTCTATCGTAACACTGCTTCCTAAGCGGGTCCTGTCGCGCTCAGTTCCGCCAACTATCATGTACTTTGTTTTCGACGCATTCATCATTAGCCCAACTCTTGTTGCTTCGCGTTTCAGGTGGGTGAACAAATCTGCCACCGTTTCAAATTTTCTCCCAATAATATCCATGTCGTCCGCGAAGCAAACAAATTGTCCGGATCTCGTGAAAATCGTGCCTCGACTGTTAAGTCCGGCTCTCCGCATGACACCTTCAAGCGCAATATTGAACAACAGGAACGAAAGTCCATCACCTTGTCTTAGTCCCCGCCGAGACTCGAATGAACTGGAGTGTTCGCCCGAGATCTTCACGTAGTTTTGCACACCGTCCATCGTTGCTCTGATCAATCTTGTGAGTTTACCAGGAAAGCTGTTCTCGTCCATGATATTCCATAGCTCTACGCGGTCGATACTATCGTATGCCGCCTTGCAATCGATGAACAAATGGTGCGTAGGGACCTGGTACTCACGGCATTTCTGGAGGATTTGCCGCACGGAAAAGATCTGGTCCGTTGTCGAGCGGCCGTCGATGAAACCTGCTTGATAACTTCCCACGAATTCGTTTGCTATAGGTGATAGACGACGGAAGAGAATCTGAGATAGCACTTTATAGGCGGCGTTTAGGATGGTGATTGCATGATAATTTTCACACTCCAGTTTGTCGCCCTTTTTGTAGATAGGGCATATAACGCCTTGCTTCCACTCCTTCGGTAGCTGTTCCGTTTCCCAGATGCTGACTATCAGCCGGTGCAGACAAGCGGCCAACCTGTCCGGGCCCATCTTGATGAGTTCGGCTCCGATACCATCCTTGCCAGCGGCCTTGTTGTTCTTGAGCTGTTGAATGGCATCCTTAACTTCCCACAACGTGGGAGATGGTTGGTTTCCGCTGTCTGCTGAGCTGACGTAGCCATCGCCTTCGCTGTCCTGACCTTCTGTGCCTGTGTTCTCTGCGCCATTCAGGTGTTCATTGCAGTGCTGATTCCACCTTTCGATCACCTCGCGTCCGTCCGTCAAGATACTCCCATCCTTATCCCGGCACATCTCAGCTAGCGGCACGAAGCCTTTGCGGGATGTGTTGAGCTTCTGATAAAACTTCCGCGCTTCTTGAGAACGGTACAGCCAGGTCCGTCCCACTCGGGCTCAGTTTGGGTACCACTTCTAGTACTGCATTTCGTCCCTCGGTAGTGCAAAAGGTACCCAAGTTTGACAGATCGCAGTACACTTTGAACGGCATTCTAGATTACCTTATGGGCCATAAATTTTGGGCAACTGCAAGGGACATGGGGGTCTTTAATTTGTCTTTGGTACAGCAACTCCATCTCTTGGCATTCCACCTCTTCCAGGCGGCGCTTTTTGTCCCGGAATAGGATGGTTTGCAGTATCTGCTTTAGTCTGTATCGTTCCACGTTTTGCCGCGTACCATGCTGCAGCATTGCAGCCCGCGCTGCATTCTTCTCCTCTAAAACCTCCTGGCACTCCTCGTCGAACCAATCGTTTCTTGAGTTCCGTTCCACATATCCGACAACGCTTTCGGCAGCGTCGTTAATGGCTGCTTTGACTGTCCTCCAGCAGTCCTCAAGAGGGGCCCTATCGAGCTCGCCCTCATCCGGCAACGCTGCCTCAAGATGCTGCGCGTACCAATTGGCGACATCCGGTTATTTCAGCCACTCGAGATTGTACCGGGGCGGGCGTCGGTACCGTACACCATTGATAACGGATAGTTTTGGGTGCATTTTCACCATCACCAGTTATCACCAATGTTAGCGCCACGATAGGTTCTGACGTCGGTTATGTCGGAGAAGTGCCGTCCATCGATCAAAACGTAGTCGATTTGCGATTCTGTCTGCTGAGGTGATCTCCAGGTGTACCGATATGGGAGGCTGTGCTGGAAATAGGTGCTATGAATGGCCATGTTCTTGGAGACGGCAAAATCTATCAGTCGTAGGCCGTTCTCGTTCGTCAGCCGGTGGGCGCTGAACTTTCCAATCGTCGGTCTGAACTCCTCCTCCTGGCCAACCTGAGCGTTCAAATCTCCTTTAATGATCTTGACGACGTGACTTGGGCAGCGGTCGTACTCGCGTTCGAGCTGCGCGTAAAATGCGTCCTTGTCATCATCAGTGCTTCCGGAGTGTGGGCTATGCACGTTGATTATGCTGAAGTTAAAGAATCGGCCTTTGATTATTAACTTGCACATTCGTTCATTGTTCGACCGCCACCCGATCACGCACCTTTGGATATCATCCATCCCAATGAAAGCTGTTCCCAGCTCGCGTGTGTTGCCGCGTTTCCAATCGCTAGTCCATTTTCTTCGCTGTGGTCTTTTCCGATTGTTCCGGTCCGTATTCTCTCGTTAACGTTCCTGTGCTGATGTGTTTTTACGGTTGGCTTGCAGGGTCTGACACCAACCCCCTAGATTTCCGAAAGACCATTCCCACTAAATGTTCGGAAAACCATAGTGCGCAGTTTGGCTTGGAGTCCTTCTCTGGCACTCGGACGATGATCAGCCGCCCCTGACATGGGGAACAGACGCTGTTGTGAGCCGCTCCTAACATGGAGTATAGACGCTCCAGACTTGCAGAAGCAACCCCCCCCCCCTTCCCTGTCAGCAAACGACTAAAGTTCCCACCGGGGGTTGGTTACCCCGATCGTACCCCGGCCAGTACCACGAGGGATAGGAGTTGCTGGACAAGAGGCTAATGACCGCACAAAGGGGTCTATTTTATTCCTGCATGTACGCGAGGTACCAATGGTACGCCATGCCCAGCCATTTACCGCGCCGCTTCCTGATTTGATTTATCTGCTTCGAAGAAGCATCGTATCGTTGTTCATCAGACTCAGTACGATCGGCATGATGCTTGTTTGTTTGGGTAGCTGACATAGATCGAGGAACCTCTTTCAACGTGTAATCTTCACATGCCGGGTAGACATTCCACTGAAAGTTTCAGTACAGTTTAGCTTCTGCTCGACCTGAACTGAGATTAGGTGGCTTCCAAATGTCGCAGGTGGTGTTTTTTTTTTACTTTGCGGTGCCTGTGTCATACGGCTAAGGCCCAGGTGGTGGTTTGAATGGCTTTGCATGCCATTTCTTAGTTGGCCTTGGAATCTTATCCGAAGCGTTGCAACTCCTTTCCACGAACGCAACCGATTTGGAAATATTCAACTCCAAATATTTCTTTCTGATTGAACGAGTACGGATATCAAATCTCCGGTGAGTGGAAAGCATCATTCGAGATGACGATGTCTTCAAGTTCACTTTACAAACGACAGTCTGTAGTGCTGCTCTGTAGTGAGCCCCACTTGGTTGGTATAAGCCACAATGTCGTCTTGCAGATTACCACTAGATAGCAGGTACCATTCTCCATGGTCGAAATCCGGTTATACAGTAGATGACACCTCGTGAAGAAGCTGGGTCTGCGACAGGACTGACCAGAGAGTTCCTCCCGAACGGACTCTGATATCTTCCTCTCCTCAGATGACTGACTGTGCTCAAACGTAGGAAAATACAGTAGTCTCTGAGTGGAAAGGCTTTTGCACACAGAACGGTCCAGACAGCTCATCCAAAGTGGACTCTGGATTCATCATAGTTGCAGCCGTCACTGTCTCAGTGGCTGAATGGTGTGACTTCTCTGGAATGTGCGAACTGCTCCTTCATGGTGGGTCCCACTTGATCGGTACATGTCATTCCACCAATCGACGAACCCAAACCTGGCTGTTTGGACGCCTCCTCTCCAGTCGACTCCTGAAGGTGCTCAAGACACCGATGAGTTTCTCTAGGGATTCTTTCATTTCATAGAGATGGATGATTGCTCTGACATTCTGTCAGTACTTCATTCGTGTTGATCATCAAGGGATTACGAAAAAAAACCTGCAGGTAAATATTTCGCTTTGATTCAAGGATGCTGTAATGGATTTCGTCAAAAACATATTTTTTAGTACAAAGTCAACTCTCTCCAACTCGATATTGAAAGGAACCATAAGGAGGTATTCAGATATAGAATACGAAACCAGTGCAAATGTGATCCAAGGGACCATCGAGATAGCAATGAAATTCAGCTTTTACTATGGGACTCTAACTCCATATCGAGATACCGAATATCGGGTAAGGGAGAGGCGACTGCCGTTTGGACATTACCTCGGAAAATCCGGAACGTCTCTGATGTCCGTGGCCAATATGCATGGCCGAGCAAGGTAATGAAACAAGACCAAATTTGCCACTGACTACTTCAGGATGCATCCAATTTTATTCATTTTTCAAAAACTTATAAGCTTTTTATATTAGGCAAAATTTTGCCTATCTTAATCATTTTGCCTATCCCCTGTAGCTTTCGATGTTAAAACTGATTTAGGTTGCATTTCATTCATTAGTTTCATTTGCAATTTTTCTTATTCTTTTTGGCGTTACGTCCCAACTAGGGCAGAGCCTGCCCAAGTAACCACAAGCATTATAACATTGCACGTATTCTACTGGCATTTCAATAACATTGATGGAACATTGCCTTTATTCGACATATTTCAAGAGCTGTCAAGCAATATAAGGACTGTTCATTTTATAAAGTGGACACCTTGTGCATGCAGTATCTTTTTAATTTATTAATGAAATTTCAAACGGTTTTCTGCACATCGTTCGACTAGTATTGTACAATGTTGTGATAATAAAAATTCTCCAAAACAATTAATTTTCACACGAATATGGAACTACGATAAGAACGGTCGATTTTTGGATGGTATTAATATCAATAATTTTTAGAAATTGGCTGGAAAATTCGACAATTTATATTTTTTATTTTCAAAAAAGGCTTGTTCTTCGAAAGCATCGTCAATCAGAAGCCTGATGGGAAAAATAAAGCTATTTTTGGAACACTAATTTTCCAATTATAATGAAATAATTTTCCTCTATATTTTTTAGGGAAAACTATTTTAAATTTGAAGGGAACCGATATGAGTAGAATTTTTAAGTTAAAAGTTCGTCCTGACGGAAGTCCTAATATAGTATTAATATGAACAATCACTTACGTCTTCATAGAGTTACTTATTTAGTCCATACGTCACATTTAAATCACAATATAAACACAATTGCTTTATTCTTAGAAGACTTTTCAAAGTACATTGACGATCATCAAAATTGGCAACACTGCTGTAATTAAATCGATTTTATTTTCCACTTATTATTTTCATGATATGTTATTCTGAGATTACCAATTGAAATATTCGGAGAAAATCATTTACAATTTGCTGTAGATCGATAAATATGCGTACACGATTTAAAAAGTATGAGGCCTTTTAGTAAAACTACCATGAACAGTAAAATTTGTACTTAAGACTGTAGTTTAAACGCACGAATCAGCTCTCGTTTGTACAAATATAGTTTCTTCGGTAAACCAAACTAGTTTTGAACACGCTTTTTACTTTTCTCTTTTGCTGGGAGTGAAAGGATGGTGTATCAGCAAATTCGGCCATAAATGGGTAAATCACTAAAGTTACCTAATGTCAGAGAATGGTGGAATATAATTGATTTTTTTAAAGCTATACCTTCAGTAGAATAGTAAAGGATACAAACATATAATTTGTTCATAAAAATAAGGATTTTTGCTTTGCGAAAAAAAATGTTAAACTTTGACGAACAGTTTTTCTTAGGAGTTTTTGGAAAACCTATTGAGCTCTTCAACCAAAAGCATTTTCTAAGATCTTATATTTTCATATATTTGTAGAATAATAGTTGAACAATGCACAGAAAACCGATTACGATTTTATAAAAAAGATATAGAACAAACAAAGTGTCCACTTTATAAAAAGAACAGTCTTTAGCATTAAGTCTACATTACAAATATATCAATGCACTAATATCACTTTATAAATTGCACTGCTGCACTAATGTTACTTTATAGATTGCTTCATTGCTTTATCGTCGTTTTTGCATTAGTGCAACTGTAAAAGGGCCCTTTTTCACTTTTAAACTGCTTTAATGGTAGGCTTACGGCAATGAAGCTACATTATACAGTGATACCTCCATGAGTCGATGTTCCATGACTCGATATCGACTCATAGAACCATACTAGAAACCAAATTTCATGGTTACTATGATGGTCCCTTTAAGCAGCTTTCCAAATGATTGCTGTTGCATTACTCGATATTTCCATGAGTCGATGGTCCCTTCAATATCGACTCATGGAGGTTTCACTGTATATGCAATGATATAATGCTCTATGGTTACTTGGGTGCTACTCAGCTTAGTGTTCTCATGAGCAATTCCACAGTTTTTAACTGAGAGCCTTCTGTTATACTCGGTTATTCGTCCGCTTGACTCTCAGTCCGGTCGTTCCAAGTCTATCTTGAGGAAGTAAGGATAAAACCTTTTCCACAAATTGATCATATTTGCATGTGTATATTGTGTAGCAGATACGAAGACAATCTATGTCCAGGGAAGTCGACAAAAATTTCCAACCCGAAAAGACTCTCGTCCAATGGGATTCGAACTTCCTCAACTTGATATTGCTGAATAGCTACGCGTTTACCGCTTCGGCTATCTCTTGCATTTAAGCATGGTAAATAATTCGGCATTCATATTCATGCATCCATCATGAAAAACAACTAGATTCGTGGCCCTCATGGTGGTCCACGGATAATTGGTTGGGAAACAATGATACGTTAATTGAGTAGGAAAGGCACTGAATCTCAAACGAAGCTCCCAATATCACGTGGCTCTAAATGTGCTATCTCGATATTTCGTTTCGACAACTAGTTCAAACTGCAATCTCCTCGACCGCAAAACGACACTTGTTGATTATTGCTGAAGGAATCAAATTCACCATACATTTCTCGTATAACTTCCTATCACTTCCACTGCAACCGGAGATCTACCAAGAACAATCCCAACCCACATTCATGGTCGTCACATTCAATCAACATGTTATGGCAAGCAGAATCGCCACAGTCAAGGTAAAACTTATCAAAACAGTCACTGCCACCGACTGTCACTACCAAAGACCTCAATACGGTTGTTAATTGACAGTAGTGTAGTACAGGGGACGACCGCAAATCGTGAAATCGATCGGATGCAACCAGCTGGAAAACGATACCACCAAACATCAGCAGTGAGTCAGTTTTTATTCGAAACAAGAGCGATATGTCGTTTGTGGTTTTTGGAGCAAAATTTATAAGTGGCTCTCAATAATTAAGTAAAGTAACACATGAATGGTCAGGTCAGAAATAAACGACAACAAGCTTTATTGGAATTTGTTGTGATCGAGATAAATATATACTTTTAACGTATCAATTTATAGTTTTCCATTCCTTCTATCATTCAAATGTATAAACATCACGATTCAATAACAATTTTCCTTACTTGCGTAAACTCCTCGTTTTTATGATCTAAATTTACGAACCCCGTTCTTGTACGTCAATTTAGATGCTGGTGTAGGAAAAGCCAAAACAGAGAGATCATTATAAACTCTAACCGGTCGCATCAAAATAGCTAGATAAATAAAATTGTTTTTTTTTTTTTTATTTAAAGTGGGCTGATCATATTTAACTTATGACACACGTTACACAATTCCTCCTACCAATATGCCATGTACCAACCAGTGACACGTAATTAATTCCAATTAAATTCCCTGGAGGCCCTTTCTTCGGGTGCCAGAATTTCACCCATTTCACATTAACCGATCGGAGAAATGGCTTATCAAAATTGTGTGCGCCTGGCCCTGCCCGGAGAGCCGACTGCGTCCATTAATTTCCTTTCGACAACTTTCCCAGAATTTTGTCAAGGTAATAAGTTTCGCGCTCTGGTCGACCCTTTTCCTCTATGGCGACAACGTACAGAGCAGTGAAGGAAGGATATCAACAGAAACGGCCAGAACGGCCGTCCCGAACTTTCGTTTTTCGCTTTACTTTTGTTCGTAGCCATCGATCGATCGTTTGTTTGCTTTCGGTATCCTGAGCTGTCGCCACCGCCTCGCCATCCGAGAGTGTGTTTGAAAGTGAATTAATTTGCTGTCAGAAAGATAATAAAACGATACAAAACAAGCATGTCCTTCTGGTTGAGTGCAACGAGGGTGACTGCTGGTAGAGCTGGAAGAAGTGTGGCTTATTGAATATCGACCAGTGGTTCCCAACGGTATGACATCTATCTGAAACTAAGTGTACGTTCGGTTGTTCAAGATTGGAGGTTTTTGATTACACAGGTTTTAACAGCTACATTCAGAAAAGGCGAAAAAGCGTGCATTATGATGCAGATAATTTTATTCAGATTCTCTGTATCACATATTTAACAATACAAAGAGTAACATTGAAAAATTCTTTATTTGCGAATATAGATCCAATATAGTGCTGATTTTTTGCCTGTATGCATCAGATTTAGAAGCATTAATGGTGCAGTTATAAGGTTTCTACGCGCTGGTGCTGTTATGAGGCGTCTCTGCATTTGTAAAGCTCTTATGATACCTGTATGCATGATATGATGTATGATGCTGATTTTGGGCTTATTATTAGTGCTTATGGTTGCTAGGGTCAAATTCATACAAATCGACGTGATATTAGGTAAATGGAATAACAAAAGGAAAAACGACATTATACCAAACATAGTTCGAGCGATATTGTTTAATAGTCGTGATCCCAAAAAAAGCGAAACTTGCGAACTACTGTGATATAGCGCATGGTTTTCACCACGCGAGAGCAATAATCAATCGAGGGCGTTCGTTAGCTCGATCGCTGGATCGTGGATAATGAAAAATGAATTTTAAACGTTAATTGATCTCGAACGGATTGTTTTTATTTAAACGACGACGATTCATCGTTCGAACAGGGAAGATTTCACTTTCATCCGTTCGTTGTGGGACGATCCGGGAATGTCGGTGACCTTTCCATCAGACCTTCGATGGCAGCTTGATGGTTACGGTTTTGGTTTCCGTGTACAGTTCGATGCCGTCATAACCCAGCTCACGACCGTGGCCGGATTGTTTGAAGCCGCCAAATGGAGTCGTTGGCATGACGTAATCGTAGCAGTTGACCCTGTTCGATAAAGAAGGATGTGTTTGATTACAATCATCTAATCGACTTGAGAAACTCTTTTCAACTTACCAAACGGAGCCAGCTTCAACAGCATTCGAGAATACCAAAGCGTTGTTCAGATTGTTCGTGAGAACTCCCGCAGCCAGCCCGTACTCTGTGCGGTTGGCTCGCTCAATAACCTCATCCAGTGTCTTGAACTTCAGAATGCTCTGTACCGGTCCGAAGATCTCTTCACGAGCAATACGCATTTCATCCGTAACATCCGAATACACCGTCGGCTCCACGAAATATCCCACATTTCCATGACGCTTTCCTCCGGTTTGCAGCTTGGCACCCTCCTTGCTGGCGGACTCGAAGAAGCCCAGAATCTTGTTCAGCTGTTCCTCGTCCACCTGGGGACCCTGCTGGGTACCTTCGGCAAATGCATCACCGACCTTACGGGCCTTAGCCATCTCAGCGGCCTTTGCCACGAACTTATCGTAAACGCCTTCCTGGACGAAGGTGCGACTTCCAGCACAGCAATTCTGGCCATGGTTGGCGAAGATTGCGTTGTGAGCGATTTCCACGGCTTCGTCCACTGAAATTAAAAAGAAAGTTAAAAGGTTTAGATTGAATTTATTTAAGGTTGTTTGCTATACTAACCATCAAAGTCATCAAACACCACCAGCGGACTCTTGCCGCCCAGTTCCAACGAGACCCGCTTCAAGTTAGACTTCGACGATCCTTCGGTGATCAAACGACCCGTTTCGACCGAACCGGTAAATGCAACCTTCCGAATCTCGGCGTGATTCACAATGGCGGCTCCAACGGTTGGTCCGTATCCGTTGACCACATTGATAACGCCATCCGGGAAGCCAGCTTCCTTGGACAACGCGGCCATGTACAGTGCACTCAGTGGAGTCTGCTCGGCCGGTTTCAACACCAGAGTACATCCGGTGGCCAAAGCAGGCGCCCACTTCCAGGTCAACATCAACACCGGGTAGTTCCAGGGAATGATTTGACCAACGACGCCAACTGGCTCCTTGCGGATATAGGTCATTACCGGACCATCCGAGGGAACCGTGCTTCCGTGGATCTTATCCGCCCAGCCAGCGTAGTAACGGAACGTGTCAATGGCACAGTTCATGTCGAACACCGAATCGCCGAACGCCTTGCCATTGTCCAGCGACTCCAGATTGGCCAGAACGTTGATGTCCCGTTCCATCAGATCGGCCAGCTTGTGCAGCAGCTTGCCGCGTGCCGAGGCATCCATCTGGCGCCATGCAGAGCTGCGAGCGAATGCAGTCTTTGCGGCTTGGACGGCAATGTCCACATCGGCTTTGTCTCCTTCGGCAACGTCGACGATCTTCTGACCGGTGGCTGGGTTGAGCGTGGGGAACGTCTTACCGCTCTGGGAGTCCACAAACTGGTTGTTGATGAACAGCTGTGGAAGAAATCAATGGCAAAATCAATTAAAGGCTTCCATTAATTACTTACAGGGGATAGGCAAAATGATTGAGATAGGCAAAATTTTGCCCAAATTCAAATGCTTATAACTTTATTAAAAATGGGTGAAATTGGATGCATCTGGAAGCAGTCGACGGCAAATTTGGTCCAGTTTTAGGAACTTTCTGGGCCATGCATATTTGCCACTGGACACCGGAGATGTTCCGGATTTTCTGAGGTCATGTCCAAATGTCATTTTTTCTGTCGCTTGTATTTTTGTGCGGTGTAAAGTTAGATAGATGTTTGCAATTTTCCTAGAAACTAGAACTAATAGGAAGTTGAATGCCACCGGACGCATTAAGATTGGTTGGAAATCTTCAGAAATATGACCATTTCCGTAAAACTGGTTCCGGAAAGCATGGTCAGTCATGTTTGTATTTCCAATCATGTAAATATTATCCGGAGCTATATCCAAGTGGACATCAACCTTAAAAATGATGTTTCCTGCAGCGTATTCAGAACCATTAGATGCACAGACCACTCTATAGAAGGTTCCAGGTGCCCTGGGGGAAGTGGTCAATTAGGAACATATCTGGAACCATATCAATATGGGCATCAAACTTCATGATTTTCAAAGGTTATGCTTTCCGAAGCATTTCCAGCACCACCGGCTGCCATGACCACTTTATAGTAGATTCCAGGTGCCCCGGGGATGTGGCCAATTCAAAACATGTCCGAAAACACATCAAACACATCAAAATGGCTGCTTGGGCACGTCAGGAGTTAATCATCAATATTAACCTCCTTTTCCCGAGCAGCCTAGATAGCCGCGTAGTGTCGGTAGCGGTTGTTTCAACTGGCTAAGAATTAACACTACGGACTGCCTGTTCCGGTGGTAAAAGTCCACCTCACAGGTGACCCCTAATTTATGGTGTGATGCGTACCGTGCCTAAGAATGAATGGTTAGGGGGGTCTAAATTCAACCTAACCGCAAACGGAGCCTGTGGGGTACCAGGGCGCCCTCCACAGTATTGAGTCCTTCCTGTGCTACCCGGAGCAATGGTGCAGGTGACCTTGTGTTTCTCCGAGATAATCGGCTGCCCTTCTTCAGTCTCTATCTTGAGGCTTAATAAGGGTGGGATTATGAATATGTTGACATTTAATTTAAATTATCACCTATATGGATTCGCATTATGCGTTTTACACAGTGTATTCTGTGCTCTTTCGCCTTTGGCGACTTTAAATAGATACCGATCTGGTTTTTTCGTTGCTGGTCTTTTTCGTGCTGAGATTGCAAAAAGCTTAATCCTGCCTAGTTTGGGTAGTGGCTACGGTTAGGTTAGCTCAGATCAATCTTCAGCATAAAAGAACAGCAACGATCAATCTTTGCAGACTCATGCAAAATGGTGCAGCCCAAGTGGCGCTAGTTCAAGAACCCTACTTTCGTAGAGGGAACTTCTATCTAGGTAACCTTGTGGACCCAGTTTTTGCTACTTTTACTTTTACTGATGCAAAGTGCTCTTCAGGTAGTCGAGAGTTGGTGTCGCCAATATGGCCTTTCGGTTAACCCGAATAAAACATCTATTGTTCTTTTTACGGAAAGACGAAACCGTGATGGAATTCGACCTTTACGTCTTTTTGGCACTGAGATTAATGTGACTGATCAAGTAAAGTATGTCGGAGTCATTCTAGATTCCAAACTTTTATGGACAGCTCACATTGATTTCAGTGTCAAAAAAGCTTGTATGGCCTTCGGTCAATGCCGGCGAACCTTTGGTAAAACTTGGGGCCTCAAACCCAAATATATCAAATGGATTTACACAACAGTTGTTCGACCAATATTGGCATATGGATGTCTTGTGTGGTGGCAAAAGGGCGAAGTGAGAACAATCCAATCAAAATTGGGCCATCTCCAAAGGATGTGCTTGATGGCGATGTCTGGTGCGTTCTCTACAACTCCCACAGCAGCGCTCGAGGCCCTTTTCGACGTTGCGCCACTACACATATATCTTAAACAAGAAGCACTTTCTTGCTCTTACCGTTTATGGGTACTGGATCTACTGGAGAAAAATCCAGTGAATCGTAGATCTACACACACTTCGTTGTTTCCACTTTTGGTGAATTGGGACAAAATTGTCCTTGCTCCAAGTGATCTCACAATTGCTTGTCACTTTCCTTACAGGACATTTACCACACAATTCCCTTCACGGGAAGAGTGGACGTCTGGCTATTTGGAAAGAAGTATATCAAACAATATAGTATGTTACACTGATGGCTCCCTTCTTGAAGGTAGAGCTGGTGCAGGAGTATATTCTCGTGAGCTAAGGCTGAATCAGTTTTACTCACTTGGTAGAAACTGCACCGTTTTTCAGGCGGAAATATTTGCTCTTATGTGTGGAGTGCAATCAGCACTTCAACAGCGCGTAATGGGTAAAGTCATATACTTCTGTTCAGATAGTCAGGCTGCTATAAAAGCTCTCGCTTCGGCCAACTCAAGGTCGAAGCTTGTTATCGCATGTCGAACTCAAATTGAGGAACTGAATTCAGTCAACTCTGTAAACCTTGTATGGGTACCTGGCCATTCTTCCATCGCTGGAAATGAATTGGCTGATGAGCTAGCTCGCGATGGAGCATCGCATGACTTCATTGGCCCTGAGCCGGCTATTCCAATTTCGAAGTGCTGGGTGAAGCTTAAGATAAACTCTTGGGCGGCAACTCAGCACAAGCAATATTGGAATAGTTTGGAGTCGTGTCGTCAAACAAAATTGTATATTACTGAGCCATCTCCAAAGGTGGCGAAGTATTTAACAAATCTGTCAAAGCAGAATTGCAGTCCCTTGGTCAGAGCGTTGACAGGCCACTGCCGACTCAACTATCACATGGCAAATATTCAGCGTGCTGACTCATTTGTGTGTGATAGTTGTGACTCCGATTATGGAACTTCGTATCACCTGATATGTAACTGTCCAGTTTTTGCGCAAATGCGATTCCAATTACTTGGTAAACACTTATTAAGTGAAACTGAATACAGAAGCCTGAATCTTCAGGACATCCTGTTATTCTTAACCCGCTGTGGTAATGAGCTATAGGCTCTCTTTACGCTCATGCGTTTTGCAGTGCCCTTTTTAGGGCGCTGTTCGAACCCATTGTGGTATGGAGCTACATGCTCCCATTTCGCTTATGCGATCTTCCCTCTTCAAGGGACCCCACTCCTATTTCCTCCCATCTTTCCCTTCCCTTTCCTCTCCCATCGGGTAGATGATGAAATAGGCTCAAATATGGCGATGGCACAAATCTCCCAACTGGTGGGGAACGTGCCTTTGGAGCCGGCCTTCTGATACCTGATAGATAGATGTTTGCAATTTTCCTAGAAACTAGAACTAATAGGAAGTTGAATGCCACCGGACGCATTAAGATTGGTTGGAAATCTTCAGAAATATGACCATTTCCGTAAAACTGGTTCCGGAAAGCATGGTCAGTCATGTTTGTATTTCCAATCATGTAAATATTATCCGGAGCTATATCCAAGTGGACATCAACCTTAAAAATGATGTTTCCTGCAGCGTATTCAGAACCATTAGATGCACAGACCACTCTATAGAAGGTTCCAGGTGCCCTGGGGGAAGTGGTCAATTAGGAACATATCTGGAACCATATCAATATGGGCATCAAACTTCATGATTTTCAAAGGTTATGCTTTCCGAAGCATTTCCAGCACCACCGGCTGCCATGACCACTTTATAGTAGATTCCAGGTGCCCCGGGGATGTGGCCAATTCAAAACATGTCCGAAAACACATCAATATGGGTAAAAACATCAAGATTTTTGAAGGTGATGCTAATAGAAGTATTTACAGCGCAACTTATTTATATGACCTTGGGCAAAATTTTGCCTATCTCAATCATTTTGCCTATCCCCTGTATGTCAATTTAAGCGGTTTGTTCTAAACCCCCCATCATTGTTGTCGATTGTTTTATGAAAATAAAAATTAATAAACATAAGAATACGTAACCCCCTCCGCCATTATCCTTTACGTTTTGATGGATGGTTCTTTATTTCTTCCGTAAACTAGGGTGAAATTGATAACAAAAAAAATGCAACATGAAGATTTCAAAACCCTTTGTCACAATAAACTCTCCGGCCAGATTCATAATATTTTGAATTTTCTGATATTTTTAAGTAAAACTGAATTAAATTTTCATTCCAAAACAGCATAAAAATATAAAATCGATTGAAATTCCGTGAAGTTATTACGATTTGAATTTGAGGCCGATTAGACGCCCTGGCACAGACAGAAGGTTGAACTTGCATGTTCATTTGTGACTCTGTATTGTTGGTTGGGAATGAATCCGAAGGAAGCATTCGAAAACGAAAATACAATAGCCGATGTAAAGGATGTTCAATAAGTTCGCATACAACTTTTAATCATTGTGCAGGTGCGCACCAAGCGCATTCTGTGTATTGGTATTGGTGTCAGCTTTAGGCTTATATGTAGGCTAATCGACGCATATTATGTCGACTTGCTGTCATTTGTTGTTCGTTTACCGCGTACGATGCAAGAGTACCGTGACGTCGTAGTAAAGTGGTTTGCGAGTGCACAATGGTCCAGGAATCAGTTTTACGCGGAAAGATGCATTTTGAGCTTTAGAAAAAAAAGGTCTTCTACAAAGTTGTTTGTATTAGTAAGGTCCTTTGTTTGTTGTTACAGTGGGGATTCGCTCGTTGGGGGTCCGCTACATGGAATGACTCGATGGTTGGATGTTCGCTGGTTTGAAAAAATTCCGACTAAAAAGCACTTGAATGTCAAGATAAAATGTCAAACTAATTTTGACGTCTGAGTACCGTCGCATTGAAGTCTCCACATATAGAACAAATGTGTATGTATATGTGCGTTTCGTGACGATTTGCTCTCCAGATACGTTAGTCTGGAGCATTTCCATCAGCTGTCAGTCGTTCCAACCAACGGGTCGGATTCGCTAGATGAAAGGCAGTCGTGTTCCAATCAGCGAATCCCTGCTGTATTGAAAATTAGGGTGGACCACATTTCCGTAGAAATTGTGTAACTAACTTTCTTATTTGTAGAAATTATATAATACATGCTTCAGTAAAGTTGTAGACCATTCAATTTCAAGCAACTTTGCCAAAAAAGTTTTTTTGTATCTCTTAAATTGACCGATTTAGAGCTATTTTCCTACGGTGACATAGGGTGGTCCAAACATAACTGTTTTTTTGGCTCTAGGGTTTTCAATTCAAATATCTCATCAAAGTAGTCTATGAAACAGTTTTAAAGCTTCAAAATATGCGTAATTTGGTGAGTGAAGGAACTCGCTATCTCCTTCCGTTTGGGAGTTATTGTTGTTTTTCTCTCAAAAACATGCCTTCTTTGATTGAGAATATCTCTGATTGGGGCGAACATAAAAAATATCTTTTAACGGCATTCAAAAGACAAAACGAAATTGTATAATATATCAAAAAATTACAGATGAGTTATTTTTGTAATTCTAATAAAATGCCCTGAAATATAAACAAAGGATTTAAGCAGAAAAACTTTAATAACTTTTGAACTAATATAGATATCATCAATATTTTTGCATGAAAATTTGCGTTTTGTTAGGTTCTTAAAGTCGTTCATAAACTGCTTTGATGACAAATCTGAAATAAGAAAGATAGTGCTCTAAAACTATTTTGAAGATGTTCATAGTATGTATTTCTTTATGATTTTGCATTTTTAGCATTAAAATAAAATTTTAGACAAAATGATCTTCTACAAAATTGTTTCTAAAAATGTAAGTTTTCATACTGTGTCATGTAAAACTATAGTGGTTCACAATATCACACAAATCATATAATTAACTTTTTTATTTGCAAAAATACCGGTATATACTCTTAGGCAAAGCGGTAAAACTTGAAATTCTGATAAACTTTGCCAAAAAAAGTTTTTCCGTAGCTCAAAATTAGACCAATCATTTTTTCCTAATTATTGCAGGGTGGTCCAACAAAAATAAGTTTTTCAACTCTAGTTTTTCTAATATGAGTTTCTCTTAAAAGTCGTCTATGAACGACTTATAGAATTTAACAAAACGCAAATTTTTATGCAAAAAGATTGTTGATATCTATTTTAGTTCAAAAGTTATTAAAGTTTTTGTGGGGACGGACCTGGTGTAGGGGTTAGAACACACGCCTCTCACGCCGAGGACCTGGGATCGAATCCCATCCCCGAGATAGTCACTAAAAAATTTCAGTAGTGATGACTTCCTTCGGAAGGGAAGTAAAGCCGTTGGTCCCGAGATGAACTAGCCCAGGGCTAAAAATCTCGTTAATAAAGATAGAAAAAAAAAAAGTTTTTGTGATAAAAATATTTGTTTTTCAAGACATTTTATTAGAGTTACAAAAATAACACATCTGTAGGGGAACATGGTCCTATTCGGACCTATTAACAGTTTTTTGGCCTTATCTTTTCAACACGATGAACGGCATGAATTTTATGTTTTCGATAAAGCCTGATTTAGCGCGCACACTTTTCTCTCAGAGGGTTTTGTGATATCTCCTACAAGGACATGACTAAACATATTTGAACAAAATTCTACAAAAGGTCCGAATTGGACCAACCCTGTTGCAATTCGGACCCCCCATGTTCTAATTCGGTCCACCCTATATATTATCATTGTTTGCTAAAGTAATTATCAAATATTACTCCGACATGTTTGGTATCGAAACTTATTGAACTTCTTCTGTAAGCTTAAGCAATAAAAAATAAACTCAATGCGTGAAAATTGTAATTTTAATTCCAGACAGAATTAGCTCAAGTAAAATGCGAATTTAATTTAAAAACGTGTGTAAAATGCGGAACTGGGCCAATATTATGTACAGTCAACTCTCAATAGCTCGATTTTAAAAGGACCATCGTGTATGGGAGGTATCGATATGAAGAGCGCATATTTTTTATTAATTTTGGAGCTTTTTGTTATGTAACAAAAAGTCGAAAAAGCCATTTTAGCTTTGAATATAGCAAAATTTCAATGCATTGAAACTTTGCATGAAATTATCAGGTCAGTTGAACTTGTGCGGAAAACTGAAACAGACAGTATCGAATCTCGAGACATCAATTTGGAGAAGTATCGCCCTACATTTTGGGGTACACTACATTTGTTGGCGGGGAACAGATCAAGGAATTCGGTCAGACACAGGGTTGTCAGCAGCATAATAAACTCAGACTAGAGTCTGCGGTTTTATACAGATTTAAACTGTAAGTAATTATTTATCATATATAAGTATAATTTCAAAGGTTACAGAATTCAATCTTACACTTTCAGTGCTTCTACTGGGTACCACTCCGATCTATTCTCACCGACGCAACAAATGGACAATAGTCTAATTCGCTAATACCATTTTGGATCGCAGTTCACTGTAATAGTTTTGATAGAATTATATAATGGATCCGAAGAAGCTCAACATCATTTCACTTACTTTTAGATATTAGATTTAGATAGAATAACACATTGCATGTAAATAGTTTAGATTAATAATTGAAATAATAGTTTAGGTAGCACAATCAAATTCACATTGTATAGAAATGCTCAAATGTATAATGAATCAACGTTTTCATCTCTATCGACTCTTTTTGACAACCTGCCTTTGTCTCCTACTGTCGTGGCTCAAACCTAGCTACAAATTGGGCATTGGCAGTGCTCCCAGCGGCAACAACATTAGAGTGATGCAAAATTTGAAATTTTTGCTCCCCTATGCTTAAACCATTTAAATTATGGTAAAAAGCATCCTCAAAAAATTTGAAATGATTTGGAAGAAATTTGACTGTGCACACGCCATTTGAAGTTTATATGGAGATTACTATGGAAAACGCCAACCTTTTGTGTTCAGCCCTATATCTCTTCGTCATAATATTTTATGAAAAAGTGAACACACTCTTCTCATGTGAAATTCTTCCAGCTACAACTTTGCCGAAGACCACATTTTGATTGGACGTCAGGAAAAATTGTTATTCATCATCATAAAGTGGTTTTGCCTTCAGTAAGCTTTACCAACTATTCGGCAGGCAACCGTGGTGCTCCTGGCGGGAAGAATAGATCAAAGTAATCCAGGCTACTATGTTCTACAGCAAAAAAGCAGTGTTGCTCTGGAAGTAATTGAATGATTATCTCAGCATGGTTTAGACTTTGGAATCAAGAATAACAAATTATCCTTACGTCCAAACAAAATATGGTCTACGGCAAAGTTGTAGCTGGGAAGATTTTACATGGGATGAGTGTGTTCGCTTTTTCATATATTATTATGACGAGCGGATAGAAGACTGAACACAAAAGTTTTGGCTTTTCCATAGTAATTTCCATATAAACTACAAATGGCATGTGCACAACCAAATTTCTTCCAAATCACTTCAAATTTTGGTAGAATGATTTTCATCATAATTGACACCGTTTAAGCATAGGGGAGCAAAAACTTCCAAATTTGCATCAGTCTAACACTACATACACTATATTAAAATAATTATAAACCGGAGCCATGCTTCAAGTTTTCAAGTTCAAAACATATTTTGGGTAAGGTAAAAATGACTGTATTGTTCTCAGCAATCGTAATCGCTGTTTATTAAAATGCATCGCAACGGAATGATTGTGCTCTTGCTTAAGGTGAAGATGAATCGAAGCCAAACCTCAAATTTTCAAGAGCACGGATCTGGAGAACCAAACATCCGTTTAAGCTGAAAACTTAATCGATTGGTCACCACCATCGAGTGACCAATCGATTAAGTTTTCAGCTTAAACGGTTGTTTGGTTCTCCAGATCCGTGCTTTTGAAAATTTGAGGTTTGGCTTCGATTTATCTTCACCTTAATATTAGCGCTAATAGATTTCAATTAGTTGAAAACACAAGCGAAATATTAGCGATTGAATTGTTTAACATTTTATTCAATCATTCACCTCGAGATGGATGCCCGAAAACGATCATAGTGGAGAGACATACACATTCACGCAGTGTGTGAACCGTTGGCTGCGCAACGCCTGATTGTATTGATGCTGCTGCTACTTTGTGTTTTGGTTGACTGGCAGAATCGATGAACTGTGGTAAATAGTGGTCACAGTTCCCAAGCCTGGTGCTGGTGATCTTCAACAATTTCGCTTGTCACGTCAGGTTGCTGACCAACCAGAGGAAGAGGGAGAAATCTATGTTGCAGTTACACTGACCCACTGTAGACCATAGACTCCGACTGCATCTACGCCAGTTCAAGCGGGTGTGTATTCGCTCTAACGAAGGTACGGTGCTGCCATCTGGAAAAAGTTTACTCTATGCGTGAAGCGTTGAAAATTTAACCCGGCAAGGTAAAGGAAGTGAAATTTCAAATGCTTATATAAAATTAATTACAATAGCTATTTAAATTCTTTTCAGTACATGTTTTGATTTTTATATTTTTTCCTCAATATTCTGTGGATTCTATAGTTTATCACAAATCTAACCCCATACACTTAACAGAATTAAATTAAATTTAGATTTGAATTTTTTAGAAGCATTTGAAAATTGACTTCCTATGCTTTGCCATGTAAAGAAATCGGAGCTTCACGCATAGGGTCAACTGTGGTAATTGCCTCCGTCATCGCGAATTAGGTTGGGGTTAGGGTAATTTTATGGCAGCAATCTTCCCCAGAAGAAAAACAAAATTTACGATTTTGAAGATTCTATTCTTGGCCTACAATTTCCTTACTACTTTTTTCTTCTTCTTCTTGGCATAACGGCCCCACTGGGATAAAGCCTGCTTCTCATGCTCTAGGAGCACTTCCACGGTTATTGTCTTTGCCATAATTACCATTTTCGCATTCGTTTATCGTGTGGCAAGCACGATGATACTTCATGCCCATGGATGTCAAGGGCATTTCCATTACGAAACTATCCTGGAGCGACCAGAAATCAAACCCTGAAACTTTCAGCATAACTTTGCTTTGTAACCGCGGACTTTATCGCTAGGATATGCTAGGCTCCTATATTCATCACCCCAAATCCAATCAGCGTCCTTACAAACTCATTCCATCTAAACGAACTAGTTAACCAACCGCTGAGCCGTCGCGCTAATCTATCGCAATTATTTGTCCGCCAATGCTGCTGCCGGTATCCAACCTATCCAAATGCCAACAAACAAATTCTGCAAACGGGTAAGTAGGTGTCGCAATTGAAAATGTAATTGAACCACATGTGTGGATGACGACGAAGACGGCGACGGCTGCAAGCTGGATACCACCACGTGATGCTTATCGTATTTGCTAATTGCGTTTGCCTCTGGAGACCTCCAGGGGAGTTCTCTGGTCGTGGAAAACTGCGGCCCCGATGGACACACTTTTCAAAGCTGGAACGAGATCTAATCGCAACTGATCGATGCCAGCGAGAAAAAAGATGGACCTCCCTCTAGCGCGTTGGCCGGTACTGGTTATTGCGACTGGTGATCCATCTCTGTTCCGGACAAATGCGCGCTCAGTATGGGGCTCAGTGGGACAAAAATTGCGCTCGATTGTAGAAACAGTATTGGGCAATACATTTGTAACTTTTTTGAATTTACATAAAAAAAACTGTCAACTTTGGTAAGCAAGGTCTTAGTTTTTTCGTATGTATATATGCGGCTAACCAGCCGAGTGGAAATTATAACATCTACCGAAAATGTAGGTATTACGTATACTCTTCAACTGGGTTGAATGGACAAATTGAAGTGAAGTTTGCGAGAAATGTTTTACGTCTTCTCGATGAGTATCGAATTCACGACTCTCAACTTAACTGCGAAAGAGGACCAAGTGGCCACTATCGTGAAGTAGTGTTAAAACTGTGGGATGAATGTCGTGTGACAGTATGACACGGTGACATTTTAATAAATATCGAAAATTTGATATAGGTTTCAGAAATGTCCGATAGCAAACAACAATATTACTCAGATCTAGCCTTCTAAAGATGACAATTGGTATGACAAATCGAGAAAAGTTGCAAATCCATTGTCCAATACTGTAGGTACCAGTCCGCGAGCGGCTGCATCAGATTTGGCGCTTCAGATTTCGTCGCACTAGGTTGTACTCCCGAGACGATGGTGTAAGAGACTTGCACCTGGAATTACGTCTAATTGCTAGATTACAATGTGACGCAAATTAGCGCGAAGCCAAGTGTACGCTTTCGCCGGGGGTTATTAGCGATCGAGTTGTCTCCGCTGCTGGGTGCGATCAGATTGCGCCAACGTCGCCGACGTCCAGTGCGTTCAAAAGAAAGTTCAATTACCTTAGATTGGAGAGTTGATAGGTGATCGAAACCTTACGTTAGTTACATCATAGTACTGCTGGATAATTGCATTGTCTTACGAGAAAAGCAATTAGATGACAAGATGGGCTTCGGAATTAAATGGTATTGCATTCACGTATCTCATTCACAGCGTGTCGGAAACCGTTATTGAAAAAAAAAATGACCATCAACTCTGCACCCACCTTTCGAAAGACATGATCCTCTCCGTGAATTTGAAAACGTTTCAGGAAACGAAAATACCTAATAGCGATTTGAATATTTTGAGCAAGCGACATTCTGCCCATACTCGCATAACAGTCCCATACTCTATGGGATTTCCTATAAAAATGGGACTGTTATGCGAGTATGGGCAGTATTGCGCATTCCTTCACCACTTGACCACCCCAAAAATTTTACAAGTACGGAAACGCTAATAAAAGTGCGCGATTGCATCAAATCGAGTCGACGTCTTCAGCGGGCTTATGCTTCGCAATCCAAAAGACACCAACACGTTTCGATGCAATCCCGCACTTTTATTCGCATTTTCGCACATATGAAACCGCACTTCGCAATCCAGTAGTGAAAGAAATGCACAATATTATACTGATACCAGTAGCGCAACCAGGATTTGGCTCTAGGGGGGATTTTTTGAACATGAAGATAATGTGAGATAATGTGTTTTTGGGAAAATGAAACGAGTGTAAAAAAATTCGAAGAGAAAAATTGCAAAATATTGCTAGATTAACATTAAACAAAAAAACTTAACACCATTTGCAAAATTAGGCTATTCTCTTGTACCTCGAACATACATTTTTAAATAGAGTTACAACGCTACTCAAAGGAATCTGTTTTATCTAGTGAAAGTTTTCCGAAATACGTTTGTTAGTCACGGAAAAACCTTCGGGTTCCAAAGAACATTTCAATCTTTACAAATATTATCTTAAATTCTACTTTTTAAATAGGGATGACAAAACTGGATTAAAATATCATTCAAATCTTCTTTTTTCGTAGCTTGTTCTGAAGTTTTTCCAGGCTACATTTGGAGGCACGCACATACATTGGCTTTGAAAATCACCCTTCGTCAGTTCTGTTCCTTACATACGTTTTCAAGTTTTTCAACGAACGGTATGATCTTTCAGCGCAAGTCACAGTAAAAGCATTGCGACGATCATTAGCAGTTTGCCGAAGGTAAAATAGCATTGCAGATATTGAAGCATTTCCAGATTGCAGACGAAAATTTGTGATTTTTCAGCAACGGAACCATGAAGAGGAAAATAATCATCATCGTTTTACAAATATTCAAAACCAGTTTTTTTGCTCAAAATTTATGCGATGCTCGAGAAAATCTATCATTGCATTACACTTGCTATCTGGATTGCAATGATAGATTTTCATGAAGATTTCTTTAAATTTAAACGAAAAAACTGCTTTTTCGTTTTTGACGATTGCTGATGATTGAATGATGGATTCTTGAGCCTTAATATTTCCTAGAATTTTTATTTGTAATCATTAAAAACTAATGAATTGCTTATCCGGAAATTCACGTGCTCTCTGGAAGTCATAAAATTCGGCTAAATGCTGAGCCAACTGATTTTTTTTTTCAAGATCGAATTTTGATGAAAAATGCATATTTTGAATCGGTTTCGATATGTTTGTTTGACAAACTTCTCTTCAAAAACTTGTAGCATATTTATCAGAAAAGCGAGAAAATTTAGTCCTCTTCGAAGGTGTTCAAATAAGAAAGCCACAACTAACAATATAATTTGTAAACACAACTTACTGCTCCAGTTTTGTGGATTTTAGTATTAAATTTCAAAAATATATTTGATAATTCTTATGAAAAAAAAAATCTGCTCTGGGGGGGGGGGGTTGACCCCCAAACCCCCCCCCCCTTAGTTGCGCCACTGACTGATACAAATATATACTCAATTATTAACCATATATTAGGTATGTCAGAATACCCCAATCGTGTTTTGTTTTTTACTGAGCTTTGATCGAATACTCCACTGCACTGTGACGTCACGCATCAATTTTGACAGGTACTGGTCCTGTTGTTTACAGTTTTGACTTAGTAATTTTTTCGAATCATTTTTAATTTTGTGATAGTTTGCTGCGAGGAGAGGTCAAATCCACTGCAGATACCCACGGATTGTATTATTCTAACTTCCTACCGTGGAAAATCGTCACCATCAGCATGCTGGTGATAGAAAAACGAAGATGAAAAAATGATGGAAAAAAGTCCGAAACGTAAACAACAGGACCAGCAGCTGTCAAATAAGTGAGGTTAGGCTCGTCTTATGCAGCGCTCTATGCACAGCTCACTTAAGATTCAAAAACTTGTTTTAGGGGGATTGGGGGCATAATGAACACCTTAAGCAAACACCTCTGGAAGGCCCATAATTCAACAAAAAATAAGAGAAATCAATGTCAGTCCACAACTATAACTTATATACTTCACGTTCCATTGATTTGTAGTGATAAAAAAAATGTTTAAAAACAAAAACAAATGAACTGAAAATTATGTATCTAAGTAAGTTGCTAGATTAGGTACGGAGCGAAATGGACACCCTTAGGGGCAAAATGAACACCTATAGGGGTAAAATGAACACTATAGTTGAGGCTCGATTAAAACCAATAAAAATGTGCATAGTTTAGTAAACCTTACCGTCTATAACTCATCACATACACATTACACTTATATGAAACCGACCCCTTAGGCTTCCATAAATTACGACACGTTTTCAATGAGGGTTTAAGAAGCGAAACAGATGATCCATTCAAAAAAATTGAAGATCTCACACAATAAGAAGAGGGTTCGAAACATCAATTTTTAGGCTATGAAATTAATGAATGTTCCCTTAGGGATGGTAAACAAATTATATTACGCTAAACTTAGGCTTTATCAACCCCCTCCCCCTCCCCTTTTGACGCATTTTTGTATGCGAGCATCAGACTTATCATGCTGAGCCTGACCCCCCTCCTCCCTTTTTGGAGCGTGGTAATTCGTGCATGACCCCTTATCACCACTACAGCTTCACACATGAAGGATATTAAGCCTGCCTACTATACGTTGCTCTCAAGTGAAAATACTCATACAACATTGAGAAACAAGCTGTGCCCCATTTGAGATGTCATACCAGGAAGAAGAAAACTAAAGGTTTACAACAAAACGAAAACGATTTTTATTGAATTCATTTCAACTGTGTTATTTCATTCAATTTCAAATTTGCCGTAAGGCGAATTAATATCAAACTGATGCTTACAAACAAGCACACAGAGGGCATTGAGAACCATTGCACTCAAAAAACCACAAAAGGCACTAGGAACATTTTGCCCAATCTTGTCCTTCGTTAGAAGCGCTGAAACAATTTCCACAAAACTCACAGAGCGAATCTTGAGGCGCCATGATTTTTGCTGTAGTTTTTGTTCCTTTAGGTCGTCCACGTTTGGGTCTAGGAGTTTCTGCAGTCTTGTTGGAAATAATCTTTGCTCAATCTTGCTTGCCTTCTTCAACTGGTCAATATCTTTCAAAGCCTGCGCTGTCTTCGACTCATCTCGGGAAGGGCTAGATGTTATGTTGTGAGCTTTCGTCCCCGAACAATTTTCCTGGTAGTTGTTTTGGGGAGAGGCATAATGTCCGATGGAGACACTTTGAAGACGCTTCGAGATATACCAGTCGGAGTATTCGAAGTACTTGGCCCCAGAACCGATTTTGGAGTCAGCATATTGTTATGTTGATTCTCACCTCCTTGAACATTATTCTCCTTGTTTGCTTCATTCGATAGTGTATCTTCATAGATTAGTGATGGCCCTTCATCGTCATTTTCCTCATCTGGATCAGTGCATGTGGGATCATTATCTTCCCTGGGATCAGTGCCAGGTAGGACATCTGTCACATCAGCTGGTGCAAAATCGCTGTCATTGAAAATATACCTGTTCAATGGAACGATGCCTGCCTTACGGAATCCATTGATGGCGACATTTGCATTGGAAGTCTTCATAAATGCCGATCCAAAAAGTTTGCTGACTTCGTTTAGTGTCAAAACTCTACCAGGATGGGATTTAAGGTAATCCTCAACCGCCTGTGAGAAAGAGGTCTTAAACGGCCCCATGAAATTGATATCCAGAGGTTGCAATTTGTGACTGCAATGGGGAGGCAAGCACACAACTGTGACGAACGATTCTCGGGCTCTTTCAACGAACGTAAGATTCTTGGTGTGTGAGCTGTGTCCGTCCAGAATCAATAGGACCGGATTATCGATCGTTGGACGAGTGTGCTGTAGGAAATGCTCGAACCAGGTGTTGAACTCCTTAATCGTCATCCAACCGGACGAGTTGCAGACAAATTTCGTGTCTGGTGGAGCACCTTTCTTCAAGTTGTCGGTCAATCGAGCCCTGGGAAATATCATCATTGGTGGAAGTATCTGTCCTGATGCTGAAATACAGATGGATGCAGTGGACATCAGACCTCTTTCTGCTGATGTTACAGATCCCACCTGACGTCGACGCTTTAAAGCAAACACTTTCGAGTGTTTTGTTTGAACCTGAAACATTTTCATGTATTAAATTAACAGTTTTAGAAAAAAATGTTCAACTTACAGTGAGCACAGAGGTTTTGTCGACGTTGAAAATCCTGCTAGCAGCAAATTTTCCTCCTTCCAATACGGGAGCCAAAACAAAAAAAAAAACGAAAAAGTTGTCAACCGCTACCTTATTAAACCCTTGCAACCGTTGTGGAGAAGAAGCAACCCGGGTTTGAGTATGGTATAGGTATACTAACCTATAATTCAGATAGTGAGCCATATTCAAACCCGGTGTAACTATTGCGAAACCTCTAGATTAGTATTTTGAATAACCCTAATCCAAATCCTCCAGACCGTTGGAAAAGCCAAACACAATCAGATCGATGCCCGTTGTGGAGAAGAAGCAACCCTTTCAATACCGACTTTTTCACTTTTTTTCAAAATTATGCTGATTTGTTGATTTGATATCGAGCCCTGAAGAAGGTCCACTCCCGGACCGAAACGTAGGCGAAGATAACAAAGTAATCAATGCAATCGTTTTAATGACTGTGAAGCCGAAAAACTAGTTACAGTAGTTCTTTTGTAAGTCCGCACCATAACTCTCAATAACAAACACTGCACGCGTGATAAACAAAGTGAATGACAACCGAAGAAAATAATTGAGGTTATATAATGCGTAGGATTCCGATGAGCTGGGCGACGGTCTGGTTGGAGGCTCGTCAGTACATTTATGTGCTCCTGAGAAACATGTAACTCTAGTGCCAGTAAAGTAAAACACCTATCCCTAAAGGTAAACAAGCGAGAAAAATAGATTTTATTATCGCTCTCTCTTTGGGGTTCTCGTCGGTGTTCCTTTTTATCAGACTTGTTACAACTTGCGAAACTTTGCCGATCACGAACAGCAACAGATGGGATGTTTTTCTTGGCTTGTTTTGATCGTGCTTCAAAATCAAATGAGAGCAAATTCTGCAATGCCCGCCTACAATTATTCCAGCGAAGATATCTCCTAGTTCTTCCATGACTTTTCCAAAGATTTTTCCGTGAACTGTTGTTATTTTCTTCAAGGGGTTATTGAAGGAATTTTCCGAGTGAACACTTAGTTTATTTTCTAACTGTCACCGAAATTCAGGTAAAAATATCACCATTCCAAAGCGATTTTGTTGCGACTATATACTCCAAACAAGCGATCCTTTTATCGCCGTCACTACAAACAAAAGTTTGGGGTTCATCATGTCAGCAGAGCAAAAGTTGCGATTGGCTCTGCAAATCTTTGATCATACGCTCCACGGCAATGAACTCAATTTTGCCAACTGATAATACAACACTAATAAGCAATGAAGAGATTGGATAAGCCATTTTTCATAAAGGTTGTGTTAAATTGATGTTACCTCAATTTAAAGCAAAGAACTGATGGGAGTTTTGGTGATGTATGGCGTTGAAATGTAAAAATTCTAAATATGGTACAGGGCAGCATTAAGGAAAGCAAAATGCCTTCCCGGATAGTGTTTTTGGAGAAAAAGAGCGAGAGATCAAAATTTGAGTATCGCTTAAATAATTCCACAACACATTTATCAAACTCAAAATACAGTTACTTGCGATTCCAACAGAAGTGTCTTAAAATTTCCTAAATATGATTTTTTGTTGAATGTGGACCTAATGGTTATTAGATAGAGATATTCTTTAATGATAAATGATAAAAAAAAGGAAAAATAACTTGATGAAGGCTCAATACTTTCATTTCCATTCATGAATCATTTTCAAATTCACTGAGAGGATACTAGGACACCATGCCTTTCGAGTGGTGAATGCAGAATTATTGATGATCAATTTTTTACGATCAAAACGGTCGCAGACTCACAAAGCATAGTTGCTTTCACCTTTCTGGTGAATTCATTGAGTGCGGTGATCTCGATGAATAAATAATGGACTCTGATAACAGGAATTAAGCCTCGGCAAAAGTTCCAGTAATGCACCGTGCAATTGGGGTTGCACCCGCCAATTACGCAATCTGCAAAATTGAAATGTAAATTCTCCCCTCCGGGACTTCTGCTCCCGGTTCCACACACTGCTTTGCTGGTTGCATAAGATTCGCCCTTCATCGCCGATGTAGACTTGTGCCATTAGTCCGTCCTTTTTCGGGACCGCCTGCAGGAGATTTGTGATCACACCGCCACAAACTCATTTCCCCACGATCCGTAGATGTCAGAATGTGGTTCGGATCAGAAAATGATTCAAGGTTCCCGATTTCGCACCGAGCTACGAGCAGACAACAGCCGGGGGGCTTCGGGTTCAGGCAATTAGCCATAAAACATCACCCCGTTCGTTGTCGTGTCGACGACGATGAGCCGCGGCTTTACACAAACCGGGTCCAGTTTTTACCGCCGCTACCGCCCTGAACTCCCGAGACAACGATCTCCATTGAGAAGCGCAGCAGCGCAGTGTCCGCAACGGAGCCGATCCTGGAGAGAGCAGAAGACATTGTAGTACTTTTTCGCGTAAAATAATAAAAAAAAACTACACAGGTCGGCAGCACAGGGCTGGTAGCAAGTCTCCTTTAAGAACTGTTTTATTGCAAGTCTCTAAAAAGCCTTCTTTTAATGTAAAGTCTCTTTATTGATATGCTTACGAATGTAGAAGATACCGTTTACATATACACTTCTGTGCAAAAGTTTGAGTTCGCCCCTTGAAAAAGTGTTCTGGCCATATTTCTGTGATTATACGTCTATGTATAACTCTTTAAATATAGTGGTTCTCTGTTATCAATATATTGAGGAGTTACTTTTGTCAATAATCCCTAAATAAAGTTTAAAAAATGTTGGAGTAATACCTAAATAAATCTTTAGGCATATGCCTAAATTAACCTGAATTAATTTTTGATGAAATTCATCAAAAACACATACAGTTGAACGAACAGCATGACTTGTCGTGATTTCAAGAGTAATACTTATCGTGATTCCCAAGTATCCTTCTAGAAATGTCAGGCCGAATTCTCTTTAAAAAAACCCTTGTCTCATGATTCATGTTCGAATGCTTCATATTTTTTTGATTCATGTATGGTCTCTTCTTGGACTTTATTTTCAGGAAAGAGGTCTCTCAAGTTCCTAGTTTTAAGACACCCATTTGCACACAGCCCTGGTGCAAGGCAAAGTGACCGCGTCGTAAACAAGGAACGTCCGGGGGACGCGGCTGCAGAGGAAAATAACTTACTTAACATTTTCCACAACTTAAGTCACCCAGATCGCGGTGGTATACGGAGCTCTTGAGGTAGCATCTGGTTGTCTTAGGGCCAGAGCCAGAAAGCAGCATCGGCAAGTAGGCAGCAACGTTTCGCACACTCGTCGTTTTCTCCTCGGCTCATAAATCTTGTGGACTTAATAACTTAATTTCATAATTTTATTATCAACGCTTTTCATGACGCGACACCAACAAGGGGCGACGGACGATGACGGTTGGTTAACCCAGAGCGCAGAGGACAACGAGGGGCAAGACTTTGAGCAGATGAGACATCAGAGGTTGGTGGCTTAGGAGGCCGGTGAAGCTTTGCTTCGCTTGCGGATCTAAATACCATTGAACAAATTGTTTTCAAACATTTGGATCTCCTTGAGGCATCTGTTGGATATTAGAACAAAAATCATTCACACATTTTCTCAGAAATCTGCCACGAATCTAACAAAATTTTTATCATAGTACTACCGGGTACCCCCGTTGGTTTGACCACATTTAATCTGAACGTTTTTTAATCTGAACCCCGCTAATTTGCACATCGTTCAGATTAAAAATGATTCAAACGTCATTTAGCTCATGGAACGGATTGAAGTGAGATGGAACGCTGTGGAACGGAACGCAGAATCAAAACAAAACAGTGAAAAAGGAAACCAGAAACAAGATTCTAGGGTGACTAGATGTTCAAATTAAAAATGAACCCCGATGCTATGCATGAGGTTTTTGCCAAGGAACTTGTACCAAAAAAACAGTTAAAACATTCAAAATTTCTTCAAACGTGTAATCCAGGAATGCCTCTAGCCGGACTTAAAAAAATTGTCATGCACCATCTCTCTGGAGACTACTTCTGGTATTTCTCCTGACAATTGTTTTTGTCAGTATTTACCTTCAATACTTTTACAGAGATAAGATTGAGAAAGCCATGCGGGATCTTCCAAGCGGATATAATTTTTGTAGTGGCGATTCCAACAAATAATCTGACAAATATTATGTTGTAAAATACGTATACCGTGCTGCATCGAATTGCCGGACGCGATGAAAGCCTAAAACTGGCCTTTTCACGGTGGTTTTGGTTCAAATTCCTATCCTTTTTTTTGCCTAGAATCCGTAATTAAGATATCTTCTACACGCTCCATGCATAAAACTATTGGAGGAATTCCTGAAAAACTTCTGGAGGAACTCCTGGAAGAATTCGTGAAGATACATCCTAAAGAACTTCTTAAAAAATTCTCGAAGGAATACCTGAAAGTTCCTGAAAGAACTCCTGGAAGAATATTTGTAGCTATTCCTAAAGAAATACCTGGAGGAACTCCTAGAGTAATACCTTGAGAAAATGCTGAAGAAATCCTGTGAAGGACTCCTGGAGGAATTCCTGAAGGAACTTCTGTTTGAATTCCAGAATTAACTCTTGAAAGAATTCTTGAAGGAACTCCTGGAAGAATACCTGAAGGAACTCCTGGAGAAATTTAAGAAGAAACTCCTGGAGGAATTCCAGGAGGTACTGTTGGACGTACTCCTGGGAGGAATCCTGAAGGAACTCCTGGAGGAATATTTGTAGCAATTCCTGGAGGAATATCTAGAGGAGCTTCTGGAGTAATTCCTTGAGTATTTTTGAAGGAATTACTCGAAGAAGTCCTGGATGAATTCCTGGAGGAATATTTGGCGGAATTCCTAGAGAAATATTTGGAGGAATGCCTAGAATTTCCTGGAGAAATTCCTGGATGAATTCTTGAAGAGTCTCCTGGAGAAATTCCTGGGGAGTTTCTTAAGAAAATACTCAAGAGATCCTGGAAGATCTCCTAAAGGAATCTTTAGAGGTATATATTGAGCAATTCCCTGGAGGATCTCGTGAAGGGATACCAGGAAAAACTCCTAAAAGATCTTTTTAGGCATCTTTAGCGGAAGAACGCCTGGAGGAATCCCAGAAGGAACTCCTGGATGAATTTCAGAAGGAACTCATAAAGGAATTTCTGAAGGAACTACTAGAAGACTACCTGAAGAAATTCTTGATGGAATTTCTAAAGGAATTCTTCGAGAAATTTCTCAAGGAACTCCTGGAGGTATTTCTGAAGAAACTGCTGGAGATATTTCTGAAGGAATTCCTGAACGAACTCCTGGGAGAATGTTTGGATGAATTCCTGGTGAAATATTTGGAGGAATACCAGGAGGAACTTCTGGAGTAATCCATGGAGAAGCTTCTGGAGGAATTCCTGGACAAATTCCTGAAGGAATTCTTTAAGTATCTTTCGGAGATATTCCTGAAGGAACTCCTGGATGAATACCTAGAAGGACTTCGAAAATAATCCCTACAGAAACACTTGGACGAATTCCTGAAGAAACTTTTGGAGGAACTCCTGAAGGAACTCCCGGAGGAATACCGGAAAGAACTCCTGGGGAACTTTCTGAAGAAACTCCTGGAAGAATTATTGAAGGAACTCCTGGAGGAATTCTTGGAGGAATTCATGAAGAATCTCCTGGAGGAATATTCGGAGGAATTCCTAAAGGAATATTTAGAGAGAATCCTAGAGGAATACCTTGAGGACCTCCTGAAGAACCACCTGGAGAAATTCCTGAAGGAACTCCCATTAAAATTCCTGAAGGAACTCTTGAAGAAATTTCAGAATAAAATCGTGGAGGGATTCCTGGAGGAAGTTCTGGAGGAATATTTTGAGGAATTCTTGGAGGAATACTTGCAGGAATACCTGGACGAACCCCTGCAGTAATCTACTACTACTGGGGGAATCCTTAATGGAACTCCTGGAGTAATTTCTGAAGGACCACATGTAGGAATTCCTGAACGAACTCCTAGGAAATATTTGTAGGAATTCCTGCAGGAGCTCCTAGACAAATCCCTGAATAAAATCCTAGAGGAATTCTTGATGGAACTTTTAGAGGAATTCCTGAAGACCCTCCTGGATGGGTTCCTGAAGGAATCTCTGAAAGAATACGTTCGTAAATCCAATGAAAATTCCTTCAAGAATCCCTGGAGGATTTCGACGATGAACTTCTGTAGGAATGTCTAAAAGAATACCTTGGAGAACAGTTATAGAAATTTTAAACTCTGTTAGCCTCAATCACAATACTGTTAGTCTCTCATCAGCATTACCAGAGATCGAGACGATCGAACAAAGACCAATGAATTGCAAAAAAACGATAACCCCGCAGCTACAAAACTATCCATGTCAAGTACACATTCTCAAAGTATTCACGACATGCAGCCAAACAATTTACTTCTCAACAATCTAAATTTCCAGTACGGGTGATATATATTCAATAAACAATTAGAAGTACTACGGAAATTTGCCTAATTCCCAAAATTAAACCACCACTAAAAATATCTTTCAAGCGCACCCGTCTCGGATGCATTCCGTTTTGTCGCAAACGCTGGTAACACAAATAAAAACAAATCTGACACCTCTGCTTCACATTGAACCATGGTAATGCACAGAGATCTCACAACTGCACATACATGACAAAGACCTGTGCAGCCACCGGAGGGTCTCAAATATCGTTGCCGACGATATTTTTGACAGCCCGGTTTTACCCCGGTTTGACCAGGGGGGGGGGGGTAGCTTTGGTGTGAACGCCCACATATAAAACATAAGAAAGTTATTCAAAACATAACCGGGTCGGGCCCCGGACGAGACCCGGCCCAGGCCCGGCACGGTGCAATGAAAATAGCCCTTGAAGGGCTATGTCCGGAATTCGAAGCAACCGGACACTTCGAATCAGAGGCGCGGCCACGTTCATACCATGGGTAGGACAAAGGTTGTGCAAGTATTTTGTGCACAGTGAAGCAAAAAACAATCCTGAACCCTAGACTAGAAATGGAAAGTTACTATATTTAAAAGCTCTCTAGGAATTTCTTCAGAGATTAATTCAGGTATTCACCCAAATGCTTAGATATTGCCTCGAAAATTTCTAAAAGTGATTTTTTTCAAAGGAATTTTTTCAAGATTTTTTTAGGATTGGGGTGACTTGAACTTTCCCAAGGAAAACCACAGAAATGGAATTTTCTCCAGAAAATTCTAGGGATTTTCTTTAAAATTGTATTTCAGGATTTGTATAGCTTAGCTTAGCTTAGCTTAGACTGACTGCACATATCAATGGTTGCTATTCCGTGATTGACCGAAGTCAGTGAAAATGCACAAAGAATCAACTAGAAGTTCGGCTGGGATTGGCCATAATCTTCTTCAGTGTGCATAATTCAGTGCCTCTATTTATACATGGTCAATAACGGCGCCGGCCACGTCCTTACAGTCAGGTGGGATTGGGGGAAGGACTGTTAGTGTGTAATCTTTGCTATTTGGAGACCGTGTTTGCCTCTGCATCTCCACAAAGGTTACTGGGAGGGATGTTTGTTAATGGGAAGGATCGTTGGGTCACAGGATTCACTTTGATAAGCGATTAGACCATGATAAATAATTATTTGTGAGATATAAACATGTTTATATGTAAATATAATATTTTCATTTGATATGAACAATATCTATGTAGAGAAAAAATATGCCGACACTTGAGGTGACGAACCTTTCAAAGTTTGTTGAATAAAGTGATCCTTTTGGAAGTCTACACTTGAAGTGTCGAACCATTCAAAGTTTTTTTTAATTACAAAAAAAGTAAAAAGAAGAAGGTTTTTTAATAAAAAAAAATAATTTGTGAATCAGAGTTTATGTCGACACTCACCGTGACGAACCATTCATATTTTTTTGAAAAATCATATTTACGTCTCACCGTTTTAACGATTAAAGGTGCAGTCATACATATTTTATAGATTAGAAACAATAGCATGAAACGAGCTCACCAATTGATCCGTCATCCTTGAGCAGCAACAATCCTCTTTCAGCTTCACTCGTTTGCTCAGCTATATAAAAGCACTCAGAGAAAATAGGCGCTCAACCCGTGAGGGAAAACAACTGACGACTGCTGGGGCTTTCTTGACGCACTCCCCAGGAGCAAGCGTCAACGTCGGAAGATCAAAAAGAACTAATCGAAAGCGGCACTTTTTCACTTTACTCGATCGACGCGGCACTTTTTCACTTTACTCGATCGACGCGGCACTGTTTCACTTTACTCGATCGACGCGCGACATGTTTGATCCTGTCCTCATCGCCGGCCACGGCAGGAGCAAGCGTCAAGGTTGAAGATTGAAACACAACTCTGTATTTCAGGATTTGTATAAGATTAAAACTAAGAATTACTCCAAAGATACTTTAGCAATTGATCCAGAGATTCCTTCTGAGATTTCTACAGAAATTCATACAGTAGTTCTTTGAGATTTTCCCAGTAAGCCTTAAGTAATAAAAGTCCGAAATTTTTCCAGCAATGTCTCCAGGGAAATTCCAAGAATTGTTTTCTTTCAAATAAGTCCGTGAGGTATTTTTAAAGAAAAACCTAGAGCACCCTTTGATAAAACTAGGTTATGTTTTAAAGTCACCCTCTTGTGGAAGTTTAGAAAAAAAATTCAGATAATTTGCTAATGTAATCAAAAAATCAATTGAATCTCGGGATTGTATTCCGCAGGATTTCTGAAGAAATTCTCGAAAAACATTGAGAATTATCTCTATAAAAATTTGTATGAGAATGATCTGATGAATAATTGAAAAAAAAAATATTAAAGTATAAACTGGTGTTAAACTTTAATTAAGTTTGAAGATAACATGGGAATTCTTTGAGATACTTTAAAAAAATATTTGGTAAAACTGCGAGAGTTATGCTTGCATGAAATGCTGAAAAAATCCCTTTAAAAAGAGATTCTTCCAAATAATTCTTCAAGAAATTTTGTATTTCTGGGAGGAAACGTGGATGAATTCTTGATGGAATCCACGTGACCATGGAGAAATTCTAGCAGGGGTTCTTGTATAAAAAATTCTTTAGCTTTTTTTTTAAACAGTCTGCAATAAACCTTTGTAAAGTTCCTCGAAAGAAATTTTGTAGTAGTCTTTTGAAGATCTCCATGAGTAACAACTGGAGAATTTTGTTGAATGATTTGTGAAAAATATTTGAACGAAATTCTGGAATAGGTTTGGAAAACAAATTTTATATGAGGAAATTATCAAAATTAGTAGAGTTTTCAAAGATTTTTGGAGTGAATTTTGGAAAAATTCTTCTAAGCACCCTTTTGACAAAAACAGGCCTTTACAACCACGTTGTTCTAATTTTCTAATATATTGTTAGGTAATAAACGGTGAGTTTTTTTTCTTTGTACCGAAGTTTTTTTATTGTTGATTCGTGGATAGGACAATCCTTTGGCTGTCCTACCCAGGTGTTTTTGTTCGTAGTACATGTCCTACCCGTCCTACCCACTTCCCGCGCCACTGCTTCGAATCAAAACGGTATGTTATAAAACGCTAAAAATATATTTGAAAATTTCCAAAATTTTGAAAAAAGGTGCTAATTTACAAAACTCAAACTAAGCCGGTTCATATTTAAGAACCTGCCATAAACAATTGAAACAGTTGAAAGTTTTAGTCACTCAATTTAGGGTTGCTAAATCCGTTGCCATTTTCATGATATTTTTGCACGTCTAGTTTTTGAGATATTGAAAATGCATGATCTTACGTTTCCGGTTAACTGTATATGGAACTGATTTTCATTTTAATTATAATTGAAAAAATAAATCGGTTACCATCTTCGGGACATGGTTTGTACACATTAAGGAGTGGTAGCAAATCTCTTCCTTAAGGCTTAGTCTCTATTTCAACGCAAATCACAATTTTTAACGGAGGATCTTGAAAGTTTCTATTTTAAGCAGAATGACTCTCTAAAATCACTTTTTCTTCATTCTGCTTGTGGTTGATCCTGCTGCCAGAGGTTCTAGAGACCTTCAGATTTGTCACTTTGAACTTGGTGCGGTTTAGCAGAACCCCGACCATATGATCCTTAAAATAGCCTTGGTTCATTAAAAATTATGTATGATGGACTAGGTTTGAATCTCAGTGAAAAAAATAATGAAATGGGCTTCTACGGAATATAACTGAAAAGACCTGTAATCACAGTTGAATTGCTTCATTTTGGCTGAAAATCAATTCCGATTAAATCCATCCCACCGGCCTTTGATTGCAGAGAAGGTCGTAACCGTTATGATAAATCACTTGTATCAGCAAAAGGAACAAAAAACGTCCAAGAAAGAGCTTATTGTGTAACGTCATCCATGTTTTACATTTCGACAATTTAACCACGGCAAAATGTACCATTAATCTTCCCGGTGGTCGTCATCTTTGGCAGTGTGGTAATGTGCTTTATTCAATTATTCATCTGTGCGCTGCTCTTGGAGACAACGGGTGCAAAAAAGGTAAAAAAAACCTTCGATTTGGGTGGAAGTGAAAAGATAAGACAACAACCAAACCACGTCCACGTTCATTCCATTCGATTGTGGAAGGAAGAAAAAAAAGTTAATTATTATCATCGCCGTGCAAAGTCGAACGCGCACAGCCCAAATCAGCAACGAGTGAATACGTCGACGAAGGCACAATGGTCCGAAGTCGAAATTTGAAATAATCATTTTCTTGTAGTTTTTGCAGGAAAATTTCCTCATGTCGGAAAGACCAGTAAATTCATAAGTGTCTTCAACAATGTTGCTCATAATAGAATTTTCAAAAAGATTGAATTTCGGTATTGAAAAGTTAGTTTCAAAATGTGAACATCAATAACCTTTACAACCCTTTTCTTTTTTTTCTGAAAAGCTTAGCTTAGCTTAGCTTAGAGTGACTACACATATCAATGGTTGCTATTCCGTGATTGACCGAAGTCAGTGAAAATGCACAAAGAATCAACTAGAAGTTCGGCTGGGATTGGCCATAATCTTCTTTAGTGTGCATAATTCAGTGCCTCTATTTATACAGGGTCAATGACGGCGCCGGCCAGGTCCTTGCAGTCAGGTGGGATTAGGGAAAGGAATGTAAGTGTGTAACATTTGCTATTTGGAGACCGTGTTTGCTTCTGCATCTCCACAAAGGTTACTGGGAGGGATGTTTGTTAATGGGGAGGATCGTTGGGTCACAGAATTCACTTTGATAAGCGATAAGACCATGATAAAAAAAATATTTGTGAGATTTAAACATGCTTATATGTAAACATAATATTTTCATTTGATTGAACAATTTCTATGTAGAGGAAAATTATGCCGACACTTGAGGTGACGAACCATTCAAAGTTTGTTGAACAAATACCTAAATGTAACATTCCTAACACTCTTATTCTTATGCCAACACTTACAGTGACGAACTATCCAAAGTTTGTTGAACAAAGTGAACCTTTCGCAAGCCTACACTTGTAGTGTCGAACCATTCAAAGTTTTTTTTTAATTACAAAAATAAAGTTAAAAAGAAAGGGGTGTTTTGAAAAAAAAAAAAGTTAAACATAAATCATTCATAAATCAGAGTTTATGTCGACACTCACAGTGACGAACCATTCATAGTTTATTGAAAAATCATATTTACGATTAAATGTACAGTCATACATATTATATAGATTAGAAATAGTAGCATGAAACGAGCTCACCAATTGATCCGTCATCCTTGACTAAGCAGCAACAATCCACACTCAGAGAAAATAGGCGCGCGACCCGAGAGGGAAAACAACTGATGATTTCTCGGGCTTTCTTGACGCACTGCCCACCCAGACAACCAGAAATCGCATGAAAGTTCACGTTACAACTCGTTTATTCATACTAATCACATCAAACCCGCAAAACACCGTGCATAAACTCGTCAGATTGATGAGTTTCCTTGCATAAAACACTTCTTTTCTGGGTTCATCTGTACATTTTGTTTCGTCCCGTACACTCGTACAGAGTAAGTCGAATCAATCCGTAGCAGCTGTCAAATCAACATTTGTTATCATAAGTTAAGTCGCATTAGATCACAGGTTAGTTCGGTAGAATATTTATACACTCGCATTGTATGTTATTATTCATCACATAATATATGCACGCATATCGTCTTCACTTTTGTACGTAGAAGGCCGTTTCGCGACATCTTATAAGTGAAATTTTGCATATACAAAGCCTCCAAGTGATTTCGTTATACGTACATTTTGGTTGTCTGGGCAGGAGCAAGCGTGAAGGTCGAAGGATCAAACACTTCTAACGGACCACGCACTTTTTCACTTCTAACAACCAACGCGTGACATGTTTGATCCTGCCCTCATCGCCCGCCCCCACAGGAGCAAGCGTCAAGGTCAAAGAATCAAATACTACTCAACTTTTCTCTTTTTTCTAAAGAGATACAAAACTCGAACAACTTTTCTGAAGTCATAATAAATATGTCTAAAATTAACGAAACCAGAAAAACCAATTTTTTTCCTGCCAAATTGTCGATTCGCACCATTGTGGAGTGTGGTTTATCGGCGGACCCGGTTTTCAAAAACCGACCGAAAAATATGTGTGTCGATGCCCGACCCTCGGTTGGTCCGGGTTTGGGATAAGTGACCCACACGCGTCGAGCTCTCGATTCGGGACAAGGGCACCGCAATTTTTCCCGGCTGCACTTGGGGAGCCGCTTATGCTCATACTTTGTTGGTTGTGGTACCGGACATCGATGACGCCGGCTGACAGCGTGAAAAATTAAGAAATTATGTTTTAGCGCTAATTTTCTGGCAATGGTCCTCGGGTTGAGCGTGAGTCATTGGCATAAGTACCATCATCGGTCGGAACCGGATTGACTTTCATCGTTCGTGTTCTTGGTAATGGCAAAAAAATGAAACGAGAATAAGGAAAAACGGTGCATCCTGTTATGGAATGAGAGCATCAGCTAGCACCGACAGAGAGCCTATGCTATAGTCATTGTGCCCCAAAGATAGATGTGAGGTAAGAAGGTGAATATTTTTCAATGTTGCACTTTCACTGACACTTGACCTCAGGCTGTAGCCAGATTTGTACTTTTTAATCAAACTGTAAGGACAAGCTCATAGAAGTTGTTTGAATTCGTGTGGTAGGATAGATAGGTATGCAAGCAATTCTTGTTATTCACTTCTTGTTCTATTTCTTGGGTACAAAACCAAATGTTTGGCTAACCTTTAATATAAAATTGAAGTTCATGATACTGCAATAGGGTTATTGAAAAGATTAGGTGTATTAGGCACAGATTAAGATTTGCCCACCCTCATAATTTTAAATCTTCCGTCAACGGTTCGTTTGAGCAAAGGGCAATCCCAAAAGATAGACTTATGGTTGCCTACGCAATTTGCGCATACAAACTTCTTGGTATCTTCCTTCACAGTATAGACGTCCTTAGCGTGAGAAGAATATTCGAAAATTATGCAATTAGCACCGACGTCACTGAGTGGGGTTCTGGAAATTTCCTCCAGGTTTCTGGAAATGAACCTATGTCACACGGACATCGAACATAAGTATTTATTTTTCTAAAGCTTTATTGTTTTAAAGATCACTTTTGTAAAGTGAATCAAAAAATATTCTTGAGAAAGCCCTTTCCGAAGAATGCCAGATTGAGTTATCTTTTTCATAATGATTACTTGAACAGGAGAAAATCCAACAAATAATTTATTCCATTTTTGATCTCTTCAGGTGACTTACAATCACTTAAGAGACCTTTCAAGACGACTTTGAACAAACGTTCAGTTTTGTCATCATAAGCAAAACATTTGTGCTTCTTCTCTTCAAGACGCTTGAGAAGAAGTTCGCGATCTTTAAGAGTTTCCGTCAAAACACGACAGTCTCCTTTCTTTGCGATTTGGAAGGAGAGATTGATTCCCCGAATGGAGTTTAAGATCTCCTGCCTATATCTTCCTAATTCGAAACAACTGAACACGATTGGTGGCACTCTTTGTTTCCTTACTTAAAATAGCCTGGGCTAGAGGCTGCTTCGATGTGGTGTTCGGAAGATTTGTCCAAAGCATCAAACTGATTGCTCTTTCTTTGCAATTATCAACATTACCCATTTGACCTTTCGCAGAAAGCGCGCATCCGGAGAAACGTCCATTCTTCTAACCACGTTTAGTAACAGTTTTAAGCCCCATTTTTTTTAGAAGGAAGTGGGGAATTCAGAGATTCACCCTTCGTTTTGTTCGTGGTTGCAACCATGTTTAGTGAATAAACGAAAGAAGCAGAGAAGGTCTTTATTCCCAAAACGGCGTCTAGTAAGAATTACCACCGCCAGCTTTCGCTAACGGATTCAACAAAAACTCGAAGGGTTTTAACAAGTATCGTAAACGGATCAATAGTAGAAAAAAAAGTACTGAAAAGAACTGTTTAAGTAGCACTGAAAAATACCTACGCTGAAAAGTAGTAGAACTAAGTATATTTTTTTTTTGAGACCACAAAATCATGGCCCTTAAATTATTAGCTTCTAATATATTTTCTTATTCATCTGAAGTATGGGCGCAGAGAAAATGGAAACTAGTGATAAATTCCTTAAAAACTACTCAGCCATATCCTTAAACAAGATAGTTGAAGATAGTATCTTGCAATACCAACTTACACCAGAAGAAACAGCTGATAACAAATACTCCAAAAAAACGCCCTCTGCTTGCACAAAAGTCAACCAAGGTGGGAAAAAAAGCTACAAAAAAGCACAAACAAGACAAATGACTTAAGTAATGCGATGCGTCGTCGTCGTAATTCGCGATAGCATCTTTCCATGAAGGGCTCACGAAGCGCATCAGCGCAGGACGCGACCGAGGCCTAACTTATTGGGTCCGTTATCCCTCGAATCCACTTCTCACTTCTTTGTGGTGCCTACAATTTACCCCCGAGTTGAGGGACCACTAAAGTGTGATGGCGCAAGATTCCTCCGCCGAGGTCCATCGCCAGTCAGTGACTGAGTGAGGTATTAAATGTTTTAAATTGTTTATGCATTTTAGCCGATGAGAATGTAAATTACGTTCGGGTCATAAAAATCGATCCACGCAGATCTGTTTTCGCGAGTAGAGATGGCTTGGCAGGGATTTTACGAGCCGGGCTGAGGAAGAGGTCGAACACTGGGTCACACCAACCAAAACGAAGAATGCCGGTTGGGGTCCGAAGGGAAGGCGATGAAAGGTGAATGATTTATCGACCGCACCCAATCGAAACTATTTTCAGTGATAAATATTATCGCGGCACATAGCGGAACTGGCAATGTGGCCTGAAATTCAAACGGAGGAAGAAGTAAGTTAGTGTGAAACGAGATAAAGGTTTGCTAGCAACATTGATTATCAAGAATGTGAGGGATCCTCCATCGGTTATGACGGTATAATTTTTCTTAACAATTTGTCAATTGAACACAATAGCACGACAGTACTTTTCAGAGCTACTCCTTTCTACTATTGATCTAATTTAGATCCTTGTTTGGACCCATGCCTTCGATTTTTCGTTGGACCCGTTAGCCAAAGCTAGCGGTGGTAATCCTTCTTTAAGGTGAAACAGTTTGGAATACAACTTCTAAGATTGTACCAAAACATCAACGGCACTAATCTCGCAAAAGAAGCATTCAATAACAGTGAAATTTTTATTTTGGCTTTGTGCACTAGCAGAAAACTTAAAATAAGAAGATCAGCAACGTTTGCCTTCTGTTTCTACAGTTTAGTGCTTTTGAAAACGTGAGTAGGGGCACAAGTCGGCCATTGTTACGGCCATCTTTGGATTCCGAGATGTTTCACCTTAACACCGTCTTGGAAAATAGAAACCTCTTAGAAGGTCACTTCTTCTTTCGTTTATTCACTGAACAAGGTTGCAATATCGAACAAAAACAACGATGTATCTCTAAATTCACAACTGCCTTCCAAAAAAGTGGGTTTAAAAAATGTCACTGAACGTGGCAAAAATTGGAAGAAAGGACGTTTCTCGGGAATGCGCGCTTTCACTCAAGGGTGAAATGGATAATGTTGATAATTGAATCGAAATGAGCAATCAGTTCGATGCTTTAGACACCTTTTCCGAACACCAAATGGCAAATGGAAGCAACCTCTAATCCAGGCTCTTTGAGTCACGTGAGAAAATAAATGGTGCCACCAATCGAGGTCAGTTGTTTCAAATTTAGAGAATTTTGGCTTGAGATCTTGATTTCCTTTATGGGAATCAAGGGTTCCTTCCAAATCGCAAAGGAAGGAGACTGACGCGTTTTACATAAAATTCTTTAAGGTCGTGAACTTTTTCTCAAACATATTGAAGAGAAGAAGCAATGAAAATCCAAAAAAAAGACAACGTGATTAATAGACCTTTCAGTTTTTCCTGTGACTCCACTCCCAATTTCTTCCTTGACTCTAGCCTGAAAGTCAAAAACAAATTAGCCTCTCCTATATAGTTCTTGAGATCCTTCAAATCCGATGCGTAGCAATCGTTGGTATCCTCTACTAAAAGTCAAAAACGTTGCAGCTGCTGTTGGAGATATGATGTTGCTACTGTTACTACCGATTGCTGTTTGCTGGAATGCCATTTAAATGGCAATTTATTGAACATTACAAGAATTTTGTTGAATTCGCAATTTTGTGTAATTCATTTGATTGAATTATATTGAAAATATTAAAAATATTATTTGAATTTTATTCACACATACTTACGATAATAGATAATGTTTCAACTAACAACACCTCTGCAAATTGGTGCACTCCGGGAGTAGTAATGAAATCGGCTTTAATACCTTTCGATATGGTGTGTAAAAAGCGAAGCTTTCGATATGGTGTGTAAAAAGCTAAAGATTTTGTGCCCTCCAAATGAACAAATTCAATGAATTCAAACAAATTATTTCAATGACCAATGAGGATATTGTAGTCACTTATTGCATAAATGAAACTTGGTTAAATTGTCAGATAGATAGATAATTGCATAAATCCTTAGAGGATATAAACACTCTGCTCTGTCGTATTAACTTCCTATGGTTTTATGAGTCATTTGGTCCATGGTAAAAAAACAACACTCTTAATGAACTCCCGTAATCAAACTCTGATCCTCAGTTAGTGCTCAACTTCCGAGCTGAATAGTCGTATCTCTGTATCGCTGTCGTCTGCGGGAGCCATTCACCGGCTATCCTCGATCTTTTCTTTTTCGAAGTATATACCACGATAAGTAATCACCGTGAGTTTTCGCGTCGCGTTTCAAACACCGCCGCGCTATGTCCGCGATTAAACGCCGCGAGAACACATTCCGCATTGATTATGCGAATGTACCGAAAATGCCGTCATCATCAAATGGTTCACCGTTTCGTAGGCGAGACGCTCGGTCTGAAACGAGAAGAAGTGCTGCGGGTCCAATACAGCCGCAATCTCGGAGTCGCTTTTGTCAAAGCCGCTAGCCTAGAGGTAGCACAAAAAGCCGTGGAGAACAACGACAACAAACACGAATTGACCGTTGACGGGAAATCGTACAAGCTTCGCTTGGTGATGGAGGACGGGGCGGTTGACGTCAAACTGTACAACCTATCCGAGGATGTCACCAACGACAAAATCGTTAGCTTTCTGAGCGCCTACGGAGAGACACTCTCTATTCGAGAGGAGTTATGGGACGAGAAACACTTCTTCCACGGGCTCCCATCCGGCGTCCGCATCGTGAGGATGATTGTCAAGAAAAACATTGCATCCTACGTCAATATTGACGGCGAAACGACTATGGTGTCTTTTTTTGGCCAGCAACACATTTGCAGACATTGCAACGAGTTAGCGCACAACGGTATTTCCTGCGTGCAGAATAAAAAACTGCTGCTGCAAAAACTCGCGGCAAGCAACACGTCATACGCTGACGTCAGAAAAAACCTCCAATCTGCTCGCAAGTCTCCTGCACCGGAGCAGCTCGGGACAAAACCGCTCGTTCCGAAACCCATCTCCTCAAAACAGCAAAAGCTGATACCTGAACCGACAGCTACCGAGCCATCTACCAGTGGTATGATGCCCCCTCCGGCAAATGTGGTGCAGAAAAATAACGACTGCCCACCACCGCCGAACACACAGCAAACCGAAAAGGAAGACTCATGGACAAGAGTAACGCGCCGTTCTGGAAAGAAAACGGATGGCAACGAAACCGATTCGTCGACCTCTAGTAGATCATCACACAAACGACCGGCCGGCAAAAAGATGCGGTGTGATGATGCCGATGACGCTCCAAACACAGATCCCCTTGCTTAAGCTACCATCTTCACCAGCTATAACATTGCGACGGTTAACGTGAACACCATCACGAACCCTACTAAAATCAATGCGCTACGAACATTCATTCGCACAACCGACATCGATATTCTGTTTATGCAGGAGGTGGAAAGTGAACAACTCACTCTTCCAGGCTACAACGTTATAGCCACGTATGGAGACCACACACGGAGAGGCACTGCAATCGCCTTGAAGGAACACATCCAATTTTCTCATACAGAAAAAAGCTTGGATGGTCGCCTAGTGGCTGTGCGCGTTCAAGACATCACTCTTTGCTGTGTATATGCACCATCGGGAACGGCTCTCCGAGTTCAACGAGAACGCTTCTTCAATAATACGATCGCTTACTATCTTCGTCACCTTACTGAACATATTGTTTTGGCGGGTGACTTCAACTGCGTTTTGCGGCAGTGCGACTCGACGGGACACAACATGAGCCCTTCCCTCCAAGCCGCTATCCAAAAACTACAACTACACGATGTTTGGCTGAAATTACGTTCCAGAGATGCTGGCCGTACTTACATTACTGCGAACTCATCCTCACGTTTAGATCGCATCTACGTTAGCGGTGGGCTGTGCGAGCAACTACGAGCAGTGCATACACACGCATGTTCGTTTAGTGATCACATGGCTGTCTCTCTCCGTGTCTGTTTACCTCATCTCGGACAAGCGCTAGGGAGAGGATTCAGGTCGCTTCGTCCGCACTTGCTCACCGAAGACAACCTTGCGGAGCTCCAGGTACGACGGCAATTCTGGACTCGTTAGAAACGGTACTATCGAAACTGGATCGACTGGTGGCTAGAATACGGTAAACCGAAAATTTCTAGCTTCTTCAAATGGAAATCGAAACAAACTTTCGAAGAGTTTCATCACGCGCAGCAAGCACTCCATGATCACTTGCAACAAGCCTACAATAGCTACTACCAGAATCCAGCAATGTTGTCAATAATCAACCGTCTCAAAGGGGAAATGCTCTCCTTGCAACGAAATTTCTCACATGCCTTCGTGAGAATAAACGAGCATCTGGTAGCCGGAGAGCCCATCTCTGTTTTCCAGCTTGGCGATAGGAGAAGAAAACGCACGGTAATAACAAACATTGATTGTGAGCGAGGAGAGGCCATCAAAGATTCGCAAGCTATCCAACAACATATGCACCGATACTTCTCCGAATTGTACTCCGAACCAAACAGAGCAATACTCGCGAAACATTACTAAAGGACCTATGTACAAATGAGAGATTCTCTCCTCTCTCGTTCTCTTGCGATTATAACAGTGGAATACTAAAGCTTTTGGGAAGTTTTTCACTACAGATCGAAAGGCAATTTCCTTGACTAGCGTTTCATACAAAAAACGCAACAGAAGAGGTTAATGTGACTTAGTTATTGATCAAAGAGAAAGTAAACAAAGAGAGCCTCTCATTTGTACATAGGTCCTTTAGTAATGTTTCGCGAGAATAGATCAACAAAACGACTTCCAGTGTGACCGGATCATTCCAAATGATGATGCCATAAATAATGCGTGTATGGATGAGATTTCTACGGCGGATATATGGACCGCGATCAAAACAAGTTCGTCAAAAAAATGCTCCGGACCTGATGGACTTCCGAAGGAGTTTTTCCATCGGGCTTTTGATGTGATTCATCGGGAGCTGAACCTCGTTCTAAACGATGCTCTAGCATCTAATTTTCCATCGAAGTTCATTGACGGTGTCATCGTTCTAGTTAAAAAGAGGGGGCGTGGCAACACTGTCGGTTCGTACCGACCGATCTCCTTCCTCAACTTCGATTACAAGTTACTCTCCCGTATTTCGAAAATGCGTCTCGAAAAAATAATGAGTGCCCATCGAATCCTCAGCAACTCACAAAAATGCTCGAACGATCACAGAAACATCTTCCAAGCCACGCTGAAAGACAGGATTGCTCAGCTCACAGCCCGAAAACAGAGAGGGAAGCTCTTGAGCTTTGATTTGGATCACGCCTTCGACCGGGTAAGACACTCATTTCTGTTTAACAACATGCGCACTCTCGGTTTCAATCCCCGATTCGTGGATCTGCTCTCTCGAATCTCATCCATGTCTAACTGTCGTCTTTTAATAAATGGGCATTTGACGGCAGCGTTCCCCATCGAACGATCGGTGCGACAAGGGGACCCAATCTCGATGCACCTGTTCGTGCTTTACCTACACCCTCTACTTTCCTCACTAGAACGTGTTTGTGGAAGTGACTTGATCGTTGCATATGCCGACGACATTAGTGTTTTCGTTTCATCTGCCAACACCATAGAAGCCATGCGCAATATATTCAATCGCTTCGGAAGTATATCTGGAGCACTATTAAACCTGAATAAGACAACTTCCATTGATGTTGGTTTCGTAAATGGAAACCCCATACAAGTTGATTGGCTAAGATCGGATGACACAATAAAAATTTTGGGTGTAGTATTTACCAACTATATCCGCCGTATGATCAGCCTTAATTGGGATGCGTTGGTCGGAAAAGTAGCACAACAGCTGTTTCTTCACTCCCTGCGTTCACTCACTATACATCAGAAAGTAATCCTGCTAAATACCTTCATCACGGCAAAGGTCTGGTATTTGTCCTCAATTCTCCCTTTGAATGCCGTCCACGTAGCAAAACTTACTGCAACTATGGGAACGTTTTTATGGAGAGGACATCCAGCACGAATTCCGATGCAACAGCTTGCACGACCACGAGATCAAGGGGGGTTAAAACTCCAGCTTCCAGCTTTAAAATCCGAAGCACTACTGCTCAACAGGCACATTCAGGAGATCGGTTCGATGCCATACTACAACTCCTACCTCACTCAAGCAGTTCCCCTCCAACCTCCAACAAATACTCCATGTCTAAACACAAATCTGCAAGTATTTCCTCGATTGCCACCTCGTATTCAGCAAAATCCATCTTCCGACCAAATTCATCGATTGTACATCAACCAAACCGAGCAACCACGAGTGGAAACACGTTACCCAGCAGTGAATTGGAAGCATGTATGGAATAACATCGGGAACAAGAGACTGACATCTTCGCAGCGCAGTAGATGGTATCTGCTCACAAACGAAAAAAATGAGCATCGCAAACTATAGTATACGATTCGACGAGTGGACAGCGAGAGTTGCTTACACTGCAACGCAACATCCGAAACGATCAAGCATAAATTTAGCGAGTGCCCAAGAGTGACGGCGGCATGGACGTGTCTACAACGTTTGGTAACGATTGCTCTTCAAGGCCGAAGGCGACTATCTTTTGAAGAATTAATACATCCAGATCTAAACTTTGTTAGTAGAAATCAAATATTAGAAATTCTAAAATTTTTTATCAATTACGTTATCTTTATCAATAGTTGTGATAATGTAGTAGACGTCAACGAATTAGAATTTTATCTACAAGTTGAAATGTAATTAATTGCAATGTAATTATTTTAAACAAATTCAACCAAAATATACAATACTTTGAAATAAAAAAAAAATCCTCAAGATCGGTAGTCAAGAAGCTTAACCTCGGGGCTATATCACATATGTAAATGCGAATGTTGTTTGAAACACGACTGCGTTAATGACATTTGATAGCTGTTTTCTTCAATCATCATCCATCATTGAAAAGGCAAAGCTACTATGTTCAATTTTGTAACATGTCAGCAATTGCGCCATTTGGCAGCAGCTCTAAATACAGGGGAATGAGGAATGTCGTAGTTCCAACGATTTTTTACAATTTATCCGTAATTCGGATACAAAAATGGTGTACTACAATAATGTTCAGAAATGACAAAGGAATGATACTACGGTTGAACTTTCATGATTAGGCATGAGGTTAAGAATCTTGTAGAACAAAAACTGTAGAGAAATGTATGTTTTACAGGTACTTTAATGAACAGAAATTAATTTCATAAGGTCAAAACCATCTCTAATCGGCATACAGTGTTCTCAAAGTTGTAAAGTACTAATAATATGTTCATCTATTGGTATTTATTTTAATTTTCGTTTTTCCAAATTCTCGTTAGAATTTTTTGAATGTAAAAAATAGCCAAAAAACACAAATTCGACTTGAGGCACCTCCTAATCTTCGCCAAATTGGATAAAAATTTGTCTGGTAGTTTGTTTTAGTATTGCAACTAGAACTAAGGGGTGACTGGTTGAATCCCCGAAATTTTGATTTTTGTGAAATTGTTTAGTACAGAGCTACTTGGGCACATCCATGGTTCACTTTGGCATGAAGGGTTTTTATAGGCCAAATTGTCTAAAACTTTGCATAGGCCTTTTCATGTGACAGATCCGTCTATGCATTTGTTTACATCTGCCGAAGAGCGGTGCACACAGGGGCTGTCATTTCCGAACAAGAACTGTTAAACAGCTTCCAAATCAGCTGATTTGAAACGTCTTGTGAAAAGACCTATAAGAAGCCCTTCAATACAACGCATATTGTGGCCAAATATGAGCTCAGTAGCTTTCAAAAACCCCACTGCCCAAGGGAATCAAAAGTGCCAAGAATAGGATCCGGCTCCCTATACCAGTACTTTAAAACCACGATATACTTTTCGCTTTTCTGCATATCAAAACTACTCCATTACATAGGAGTTTTCAATGTCGTAACTAGAATCGCAAAAATACTTCTCGGTTCAATAATAGCATTGCGACAGCGATTGTAAATCAGGATTTATCATTTGAACAATGGAAGTTTAAGTGAACTGAAAATGTCCATGCATTGTATAAAAGGCTACGAGCAAAGTAAACTTAATAAAAAAAGCAAAAGATCTGTATTATGCTACACGTATCACCACTGATCAACCGCTAAAATTCATAAAAAAATATTTGTCTCACATAATTACACAAATAACACATAGGGTTTCGTTCTACTTCGTCGTAAGCGCTATTATTCATCGTATCAAACTTAAAATGTTCCACTACGGCGAATATTCCAACTTACCTGCAACATAGATTCATTTTCCATTGTGTTTTTGTGAAAGCTGTCATAGTTTGTACACTTGTTCACCAAAAATGCACTAAAACTACTGTATTTTGTTGAATAACTTCAGTTCAATTGGTTCAATTATCCACTTTTCCTTTTTCACCGAAATCGCATGGACGAACACGATTTGAAAGAAATGCTTAACGATCGACACCAGCCACACCACTTTATGATAGAAGTTTCTTCCCGCCCCCTGTGTGACTTACATCGCCGGGCACTTATTTTCGCTATGGGAAACCTTCGTACTTTTTCACTGAAGGATTTCATTCCAATAACACGCCGTAAAACTTCTATAATTCACGAAATTTCATGAAATTTCCTCTCCGACCGCGTAAAATTGAGAATGTTATAGCGTTGATATGTTGTGATTTGACCACTCAATATATCAAAGTGAGCCGTAAGTTGTGAGACGAATCTGGAAACTGATTGCGACGGAACTGAAAACGATACGACGGATTTAGAATACGGCAAGATGCATTTTCTTTGCACTATTTCACTTATCTATTTAGACTCAGTTTTTCGCTTTGGATATGATTTTTATCTGTTACTTTCACCTTACCAGAATTGGATTGGAATTGGAGTGAAACCTTCAAGTTTTAACATGCGGACGACGAGTTCAATATGTGATGAAAGCTTCTAAGACATCAACGATGGCGTGGGATTCTTCACAGGCCTTGTCTCCAGCATACGCCCATATCATATGAGAGAATTGGTTCATACCTGGACAATTGGAGACTTAAACATATTTTCGAAAAAACGGCTAATTTTGGAGAGCTTTGATTGAACCTTCATATAAGTGTGATAAGCGGCTCCGTTTTGCTCAAAACCTATGAGCTGGTATTGATATAAGTTGTCTCTAACCGATGGCACAAATTTCATCCTTAAAAATTTGTTATAGGCCTCCGTATTTATTTTTTATTCAACCTTAACAAAAAAAAGCCACATCAAACCTATAAGACGCAAATGGCCTCAAAACTATGACCCTGGCAAAATATGTTATTGTGATCATGAAAAACACGTTCTCTAAGAACTCCTCCATCCTCTGATATCAAACAAACTAAAATTTTCCACAATAAAGTGTAATTTTGCAAGGTGGAAAGTTTATCACCAGAGTATACGACAATCAGACGCTGTTTCTAGCTTTGGGCGAACAAAACCTTTGCACTTATTTGCTTCATTACATTATTTAGGACAGTAAGAAATATATGACAAAAATTGTCCTGGATAGCGAAATTGTGTCAGAATACACTACAATAATCAGAAATTACATTTACTATCAAAAACAATGAAAATAACGCTTGTGGATGCTATATTCACGTTCAAACAATTAGTCTTAAGTTACTAATATGAATAAATAAATGAAATAAAATAAATAAATACAAACTTCGAATTGAAATGCTCCTTATTTGAAAGGTGAGAGGAAGAGCTATTTATTTTTCCAACTGCTAATGACATATATTACATAGATTAACTGATTTGAAATCTGTATCCAAACTCAAAATAGATTCAAACTTTTTTGTTTATCGTTATGTTCGACTAAATAAAGTATGTGGTAGAGTTGCAATCATCATTTATAGGCGTGAAAAACCCAATTTTTTTCGTAATTTGAAACCAAAGTTTTCGAAACTTTAGGTGATTCTTTTGAAACACAGCTTATAAAATGTACTTTCATGGTTGTCCTTTTGCCATTCTAAAGCACTGGACAGCAAAATGATTTGCTTCAAACTGACTTGAGAAAATTGACTCGCAAAGAGTCAAGAATATTTCCCTTTAGGTAAGCTTCGTTTTAATTGGGCTCCCGTTAGGTGGGCTATAGCTCACTTGAAACGAAGATAAATGTCACTTTTTGACATGAAGCTCGATTTATCAATGTTGGTAACTCTGAATTTCTATTGCATTCAATATTTTTACAGCTAAGAAAACAGCCCGATTGGTGACAGTTTTTCAATAGGTGGGCTACAGGTTTGATATTTATAACGAACGGAAGTTGACTGTACCTTGATAGCCATACATGTTTTTCCTCTTCTAGAAACCCATCTATGATTGATTCGGTCTTAACCGACTCTACCACATTTGAAGTTAACTGGTCACTCATGCTGATTTTGATTCTGGTCATGTCCCTGTTACATTTCAAATATTCCATGAAGCGATTCTCAATCCTATCAGCTCCAATTTCATTTATTTTCGAGCCGACTGGAATATATATGCATCATATATCGATCGTAATCTTGATGTTAACATTTCTTTACAAACTAAACTTGATATTGACAATGCTTTTGAAACTTTAACAAATTCCATTGTTGAAGCCATTGCAACACCAAAATGTGAAGTAAAATTTGAATCCGTGATTATAGACGATGATTTTAAACTCTTGGTTCGTCTCAAAAACGTGAGGAGAAAACAATTTCAACGCACTCGCGACCTTGCTATGAAAATTATAAGGCAGGATCTATATACTAGGAAATAAAGAAATTAAAAACGATTTTCACAATTAAGAAACAACAATTTCAAAAATAAAATTTCTCAATTGGACCCTGGTTCTAAGCCCTTTTGGAAATTATCAAAAATTTTGAAAAACCCTCAAAAGCCAATACCGGCATTGAAAGAGGAAAATATATATATATATATATATATATATATATATATATATATATATATATATATATATATATATATATATATATATATATATATATATATATTTTTTTTTTTTTTTAATTTCTTCATTAGTATCATTCCAAACATTACATTCATTTCTTATATCTAGGTGTTCTGTGTAATTTGACTACACTATCATCCTAATTTGGTAAAACAAATCTAATATTTCATTAACATTTTGTTAACAACATATTACATTTCATTTGCCGTAGCAGTTCAGTTTTTTTTACAGGTGAGTTGATTTCACTAAGGGTATGCGATATGGATTTTTTCCATGTCGATACGAAACGAAACGATACGCGGAATATCTTGCGCTGATAATGACGAAACGAAACGAAATTTAAAAATGTTTCGTGTAACTCGATACGAAATCAAATATCTCACGGAATTTTTCGAAACGAAACGAAATTTTTGAATTTGTTTCGCGGAATACACGTTTAAGTTATTTTTCTTGTCAAAAGCTGGAAATTTGACAATAGGCATAAAAAACGTATTTTTAAATCCTCTATCATATGGAAACCTTAGCGTTGCTCAGCGGAATCCTTACATGTTTTGGTAAGACTTTTTTCTGTTTCTTTGAAATCTTCTTAATAACTTTATAAGGTTTCATTTCAATATATCTAACACTCACACAAGGCAATGAATGGGTTTAATTTAAATGCCACAACTAAGAAGTAGGTTGAAAAGCACTTACAAACATTTAAAACAAAAAATGAGAGGAGCCCAAAATTAATTTGATTTTTAGAAATGCCTTACAATTTTTTTAATCATGTGGATTTGATGTTATGCTAACATATACCATAAAACATTCATTTTTTGCTGTACTTTATGCTTTGTGGCTTGAATGAATGTGATTGGGGACGACACAAGTCGATAAGTGATCATGAAAACACTAAACTGAGAAGCAGACTCTGTCCCAGTTGGAACATAACGCCAGAAAGATGAAGAAAAATAAGTAGAACAGAGGAATCACTGGAATATTTGCTTTAGAATTTGCTGGGGTATTGAATTAAATTAAATTTTAAAAATCCATCAACACATACCTAAGAAATCAATCAAGATAAATTTAAAAGAACTGCAAAAGTAATAAACTCCAAGAAATATTGCGACAGCAACTTAACCAGGATTGCCTGTTGGGGTTAATTTAGAAAGAAATTCCTAATAAATTTTCTGGAAAAGCCTTGCATAAACTGAGAATTAATTCTTGGAGGGATCAAATCTGGATGAATGCAAACTGTGAAGGAATTTTTGGACGATTTCTGGAAGATATAAGGATTGTTGATATTATCTCATTTTCAGAATCTTTGTGTAAAACTGACTACAAAATCACATTTTCCCTAAATTTTGAGCCTCGAGAGTATTTTAAAAAATATTTGAAAATTTCGAAAAAAAAAGTTTTGAACCTGGGCTACATAGCATAGAGGAACCGCAAATAAGATTGACAAGTTCACCAATGTTCGTTCAGACAATCCGTCTTCCAATCAGCTAAATTTAATGATTGGCTTATTTTTTTTCTCGAGATTTAGATGTGCGAAAATCGAAAAAAAAAAAAACAATTTTGACGGTACATGCAAATTTATAACTGATTTGTGATTTTTACTAAAACAAATCATCAAAATCGATCGAAAGATGGCGAAACTAGAGAATTTTGTAATGATATATTATCAATATTCGCTTTTTTAATTGGGGGTCGTGAGGAAATTATGTCACGTTATAAGAGGAGAGAGGGAGTTGGTGGTGTGGTACAGCGTGAATGAACCTAGATTCATTTTTCGATATAAAATAATGTATGCATCTTCCTTGTTTAAGGTGAATGTAAATCGAAAGCATACCTCAGAATTTCAAGAGCACAAATCTAACGTACCTGACAGCGGTTCAAACTGAACACCTGATCGATTGACCATCGAGTAACCAAACGATAGAGTTTTCAGCTTGAATGAACCTCTGGTTCTTTAGATTTGTGCTCTTGAAGGTTTAAGGTGTGGCTTTGGATCACCCAAATCAACGCGATTTTTTACGGTGACAGCGACAAACAATCGCTGCGGTTTCGCTGCTACATGTAGACTTTTATGACACAACAACGAAATCGCGGAGAGCCTTTACTCATTGATGCGTACTATTAGTTTTCTCTTCTATTCTCCCGCTGTTCTTATGCAGAGTTCAAAGTGACGTCATAGCGGGAAAGCAAGAGAGAGAACTAATGCGCGGATCAATAATCTGCACCACATGAGCAAATCCAGAACATCAGGGACTCACGCTCCGCAGCTTTTTTTTTGACATTTGTGCACAAACAATTTTTGCGATATATTAACGGATTTGCTCAAAAGGACACGCGATATTCCCCGGAGGAAACCGTGGTTTTGCTCTCTTCATTCTTATGGAAGATAACATTGCGGTAGTTCATCAAACGCAGTTGTTCCTTTCCTGGGCTATTCGCCGCGAGGAATTTAGGGCATATGGGCGTTTTTGGAAACTTTTTAAGGTGAAACAGTTTGGAATCAACTTCTAAGATTGCACTAAAACTTCAAAGGCACAAATCTCGTGACAAAAGCATCCCACAACAGTGCACTTTTTATTTTGGCTTTGTGCACTAGCAGAAAGCTTAAAATAAGAAGATCAGGAACATTTGCCAACTATTTCCCCAGTTTTGTGCCCTTAAAAACGTGAGTAGGTGGAGAAGTCGGCCATTGTGCCGGCCATCTTTGCATTCCGAGATGTTTCACCTTAACGGCAGTGCAGTTTATCATATCCTGCGGACCAGTCAATACTACAGTCATCCCACAGTTATGAATAGCACACAGATATGGATCAAAGTTGGATTAAACGGAGAATATCTCAATAAATAGAGTAGCAAATACGCAGAACCCATTTTACCTACGCGAACCATAAATCTATACAGCATCGCAATCAACAATAACATGCTTAAGGTGATTATAAAACGAAGCTACACCTCAAATTTTCAAGAACACAAGACTTGAAAACCAAACAGTGCTCCGCAGTTGAAAATCTATCCCATTGGTCACCACCGGCAAGCAAGCATTTTGATTCATTTTCAAAGCGAACTGTTGTCAGATTTTCTCGTCTTGTACACTTGAAAATTCGAAGTTTGGCTTCGTTTTATAATCACCTTAAACACATTTGCTCCATTCGTAGGAAATAAATTGTCATACATATGCCTAGATTCATATTTGTGGGGCATTGAAACCCATACCACAGTTATGAATCCAAGATAAGACGATTCATAAAGAAACGCCAAAACGTATGCTTTCACTAGCACACCATTCGTTTGCCTCGCAGATAATTTGCTGTTATAGTGTTCTGATCCATGATATGAGTCGATTTGATCCATAATACGGACCCATTTTTGACTGTAACTAGGAGTAGAAGCAAACGCTTTGCTTTTTTTTTGTTCGAAATAAAACTCGAATTTCGCGAAATTCCGTTTTATTTCGTTTGTTTTCAATTTTCCGTGGAAATATTTTAACAATTTGTCGAAACGAAACGAAATAGCAAAATAAAAATTTCGCCTGTGCGAGTTCCGTGGAATTCCGCGGAATTTCGTTTCGAAGCGTATTTGACGGAATCATTCGGTATTTCGCATACCCTTAGATTTCACCTGCTTATAAGAGAAAAAAAAAATTAATATACCTAACCTAACTTAACCTAAACATATAACGCACTAATCGTGGCAATGGAAGATTGTAACGATTTTTGCCTGAAATTATTAATGATTGTATTTGACATTTGTTCCAATGTTTCAACATTGGATATTCTATGTAACTCATTGGTACTATACCAGGGAGGAAGCCTCAGAATCATTTTCAAAATTTTATTTTGAATTCTCTGCAGAGCTTTCTTCCTGGTATTACAACAGCTAGTCCATATTGGTACAGCATACAACATGGCTGGCCTGAAAATTTGTTTGAATATCAACAGCTTGTTCTTAAGACAAAGTTTTGATTTTCTATTAATAAGGGGATAGAGACATTTTACATATTTATTACATTTGGCTTGAATGCCCTCAATGTGATTTTTGAAAGTTAAATTCTTATCTAGCATGAGCCCTAGATACTTAACTTCATCTGACCAATTTATTGGAACCCCTCTCATCGTGACAACATGTCTACTTGAAGGTTTCAAATAAAGAGCTTTTGGTTTATGTGGGAATATTATTAGTTGAGTTTTGGAAGCATTAGGAGAAATCTTCCATTTTTGCTAGTATGAAGAAAAAATATCCAAACTTTTTTGCAATCGACTACAGATGACACGCAGGCTTCGTCCTTTGGCGGAGAGGCCTGTGTCATCCGCAAACAAAGATTTTTGACATCCCTGAGGTAGCTCAGGTAAGTCAGATGTGAAAATATTGTATAATATTGGTCCCAAAATGCTGCCTTGAGGAACACCAGCTCTTACAGGAAGTCTTTCAAATCTGGAGTTCTGATAATTAACCTGAAGTGTACGAATTGACAGATAACTTTGAATTATTCTAACAATGTATGTTGGAAAATTAAAGTTTTTCAATTCTACGATCAAACCTTCATGCCAAACACTGTCAAATGCTTTTTCTATGTCTAGAAGAGCAAGACCAGTAGAATAGCCTTCAGATTTGTTGGAACGGATCAAATTTGTTACACGTAAAAGTTGATGAGTGGTCGAATGTCCATGGCGGAATCCGAACTGTTCATTGGCAAAAATTGAATTTTCGTTGATGTGGGCCATCATTCTGTTCAAAATAACCTTTTCAAAAAGTTTACTGATGGAGGAAAGCAAACTGATTGGACGATAGCTAGAAGCTTCTGCAGGATTTTTGTCTGGTTTTAAAATTGGAATAACCTTAGCATTTTTCCATTTGTCAGGAAAATATGCTAATTGAAAACATTTGTTAAATATATTAACTAAAAATGATAAGCTACTTTCTGAAAGTTTCTTGATGAGGATGTAGAAAATTCCATCATCGCCAGGAGCTTTCATGTTTTTGAATTTTTTAATAATAGTTCTCAATTCTTCCAAATCAGTCTCCCAGGCATTTTCGAAAACGTTTTCTTGATTGAGAATATTTTCGAACTCCTGAGCAACTTGATTTTCAATTGGACTAGTAAGTCCTAAATTAAAATTGTGCGCACTTTCAAACTGCATAGCAAGTTTTTGAGCTTTTTCGCAATTAGTTAGTAATCATTTGTTTTCCTCTTTCAATGCCGGTATTGGCTTCTGAGGTTTTTTCAAGATTTTCGATAATTTCCAAAAGGGCTTAGAGCCAGGGTCCAATTGAGAAATTTTATTTTCAAAATTTTTGTTTCTTAATTGAGCAAAACGTTTCTTGATTTCTTTCTGCAAATCCTGCCATATAATTTTCATAGCAGGATCGCGAGTGCGTTGAAATTGCCTTCTCCTCACGTTTTTAAGACGGATCAAGAGTTTAAGATCATCGTCTATAATCACGGATTCAAATTTTACTTCACATTTTGGAATTGCGATGCTCCGGGCTTCAACAATGGAATTTGTTAAAGTTTCAAGAGCATTGTCACTATCAAGTTTAGTTTCTAAAGAAATGTTAACATCAAGATTGGAGTCAACATACGTTTTATATATATTCCAGTCGGCTCGTAAATAATTGAAAGTGGAGCTGATAGGATTGAGAATCGCTTCTTGGGATATTTGAAATGTAACAGGGACATGATCAGAATCAAAATCAGCATGAGTAATCAGTTGGCTACAAAGATGACTAGAGTCGGTTAAGACCAAATCAATCGTAGATGGATTTCTAGAAGAGGAAAAACATGTGGGGCTATCAGGGTATTGAATTGAGAAATATCCTGAGGAGCACTCATCAAATAAAATTCTGCCGTTGGAATTACTTTGAGAATTATTCCATGACCGATGTTTGGCATTAAAGTCACCAATGACAAAAAATTTTGACTTATTGCGAGTCAATTTACGCAAGTCAGTTTGGAGCAAATTAACTTGCTGCCCAGAGCATTGAAAAGGCAAATAGGCAGCTATGAAAGTATATTTACCAAACTGTGTTTCAACAGAAACACCTAAAGTTTCAAAAACTTTAGTTTCAAATGATGAAAACAGTTGATGTTTTATACGCCTATGAATGATGATTGCAACTCCCCCACATGCCCCATCAAGTCGATCATTACGATAAACAAAAAAGTTAGGATCTCTTTTGAGTTTAGATCCAGGTTTTAAATACGTTTCGGTAATAACTGCTATATGCACGTTATTAACCGTAAGAAAATTAAACAGCTCGTCCTCTTTACCATTCAGAGAACGAGCATTCCAATTTAAAATATTTAAATTATTATTTGGATCCATTAGAGAAACGTAATCCAATAACAATTTGATTTGTAAATTTTACACCTACTTGGACTGCTTCAGTCATAGTGGTGGCTTTGAACATTGCATCAATCATTAGATTCAATTGTTCAGTTAGAAAATTAAAATCAGAGGCAGACATGTCATGTGATTTCCCATTGGAATTTCCGGTAGACGAAGAAGCGGAGTTACCTGTGGCGGTAGGGTTTTTTCCATTTGATTTGAAACAAGTAGAATGGGTACCCATGGATCGAACAGGGGAGGAGTTCGAATTTCCTGATACGATATCGGCAAAGGATTTACCGTGGGTAGATACATTCGAAATAGAAAGATTCGAACGGCTACCCGACGGATTAAAATTATTTTGTGAATGAGCATGATTATGATCTTCCTGATGGGTATGATTCATGATCAAGCGATCGTTAACTGAAAAATGAGCATTGTTCGATACTCTACCAGGCAAATTCCGGAAACGACCGTTATCGTAACGGATATTATCTTTCATCTGCCTGGCACGAGCCTCAATGACCTTTTTGCGTGAAGGACAATTCCAAAAATTGGACTTATGGTTAGCCCCGCAATTACAACATATGAATTTGGTGGTATCTTCCTTCACTGGACAGACGTCTTTGGCGTGAGAAGAACCTCCGCAAATCATGCATTTAGCATCCATGCGGCAATTTTTTGTACCATGACCCCACTTTTGGCACCGACGGCACTGAGTGGGGTTCTGGTAATTTCCTCCAGGTTTTTGGAAATGTTCCCATGTTACACGGACATCATACAAAAGTTTCGCTTTTTCTAAAGCTTTAATATTATTTAGTTCTTTTTTGTTAAAGTGAACTAAATAAAATTCTTGAGAAAGCCCTTTCCGAACAATGCCAGATTGGGTTCTCTTTTTCATAATGATTACTTGGACTGGGGAAAATCCAAGTAAATCATTTATTCCATTTTTGATCTCTTCAGGTGATTTATAGTCACTTGAGAGACCTTTCAAGACAACTTTGAACAAACGTTCAGTTTTGTCGTCATAAGTAAAAAATTTGTGCTTCTTCTCTTCAAGATGTTTGAGAAGAAGCTCACGATCTTTAAGAGTTTCCGGCAAAACGCGACAGTCTCCTTTCTTTGCGATTTGGAAGGAAACCTTGATTCCCCTAATGGAGTTCAAGATCTCCTGCCTAAATCCCCCAAATTCGGAACAACTGACCACGATAGGCGGCACTCTTTGCTTCCTCACTTGAATCAAAGAGCCTGGGCTAGAGGCTGCTTCGATTTGGTGTTCGGAAAATTTGTCTAGAGCATCGAACTGATTGCTCATTTCGATACAATTATTCATTTCACCCTTGGAAGAAAGTTCGCATTCCGGGGAAGCGTCCTTTCTTCCATTCTTTCCACGTGTAGTGACAGTTTTAAAACCCACTTTTTTGGAAGGAAGTAGTGAATTCAGAGATTCACCCTTCCTTTTGTTTGTTGTTGATACCATGTTTAATTAATAAACGAAAGAAGACGTGACCTTTAAAAGGTTTTTTCCCAAGACGTTGTCCAAGAAGGATTACCACCGCTAGCTTTCGCCAACGGGTCCAACGAAAAATCGAAGGCACGGGTCCAAACAAGGATCGTAAAGGGATCAATAGTAGAAAAAGTAGTACTGAAAAGTACTGTTTTAGTAGCACTGAAAAGTACCGTTTTTAATTTTAGCACTGAAAAGTACTGTTTTTGTAGCACTGAAAAGTACTGTTTTATTGCTTTAGGTAGTTTTTAAGAAAACTTCCAAGAGCAGAGAGAATTCGTGTACGCACAGCACGAAGGTACGATGCGCACTGAAAGAGGAAAATAAATTATTACTAACAAATTGCGAAAAAGCTCAAAAACTTGCTATGCAGTTCAAAAGCGCGCACAATTTTAATTTAGGACTTATTAGTCCAATTGAAAATCAAGTTACTCAGGACTTCAAAAATATTCTCAATCAAGAGAACGTTTTCGAAAATTCCTGGGGAACTGATTGGGAAGAAGTGAGAACTATTATTAAAAAATTCAAAAAATATGAAAGCCCCTGGCGATGATGGAATTTTCTACATCCTCATCAAGAAACTTCAAGAAAGTAGCTTATCATTCTTAGTTGATATATTTAACAAATGTTTGCAATTGGCATATTTTCCTGACAAATGGAAAAATGCTAAGGTTGTTCCAATGCTAACACCAGACAAAAATCCTGCAGAAGCTTCTAGCTATCGTCCAATCAGTTTGCTTTCCTCCATCAGTAAACTTTTTGAAAAGGTCATTTTGAACAGATTGATGGTCCACATCAACAAAAAAATATTTTTTGCCAATGAACAGTTCGGATTCCGCCATGGACATTCGACCACTTATCAACTGTTACGTGTAACAAATTTGATTCGTTCCAACAAGGCTATTCTACTGGTATTGCTCTTGTAGCTATAGAAAAAGCATTTGATTGTGAAATTAAGAAACTTTATTTTCCCAGCATATATTGTTAGAATAATTCAAAGTTATCTGTCTAATCGTTAATTTCAATGTAATTATCAGAACACCAAGTCAGAAACACTTCTTGAAAGAGACGGTGTTACGCATTTTCTTTGCGGATGACATAGACCTCTCCGCTAAAGGACGAAGCCAGCGTGTCATCTGTAATGGATTGCAAAAAAGTTTGGGTATTTTTTGTCCGCAAAAACGGAAGATTTCTCCTAATGCATCCAAAACTCAACTTATAATATTCCCACTTAAACCAAAAGCTCTTAATTTGAAAGTAGACAAGTAGACATGTTGTCGCGATGAGAGGGGTTTCAATAAATTGATCTGATGAAGTTAAATATCTAAGACTCATTCTGGTTCAAGTTAAATATCTAAGACTCATTCAACTTTCAAAAATCACATTGAGGGTATTCTAGACAAATGTAATTAATTAAGATGTCTATATCTACTTATCACCAGAAAATAAAAATGTCTAAAAATGCACAGAACACCCTTTTATAAAAATAAATGTTCTTCTTTTCTTTGGCATTTACGTCCTCACTAGGGTTACCATACGTACTCACTTTAGATTACAAGTACTCTTTTTTACCTTAAAAATTTGTGTACTATTCTTTTTTGCTAAACGGGCTCAAGTGTACTCTTTTTCAGTTAGTACTGGCGATAATCGTCAAATCGAATAACTTGTTGAAGAAACCTTTTTCCATGATAATACAGATAATTCACCGATTTTCGACTAAAACTGGCACACAATCAACCTACTAATTATTTTCAATTAAAAAAAAATCAGTCAAAATTCAAAATCACTTTGTTTTGATCTATTTAATCTTATTGTAGCAACTTTTTTTTATCAAACTTTTTTTTATAGGAACGTCGTTTTGACGATGCAATTTTTTATGAACAAAGATGAGGGAATGAAAAGGTTTCAGTTTGAAGTGTAGTATGAGAATCATAAAGAGTAAACTATTAAATCAATCAAGTTTCTAAGCTTCATAATGTTTTAAAAAGTCCTCAATAAAACTTAAATCGAAGACAATGCTTGAGGTTCTCTATAAATCCACGTTTCACTCTTCTCATATCTTTCGGTACCTTCACAAACTCAAATTGTTCTACATTTTCTTATGAACTTTTACAACAAACCTCATTTGAAAGACAATATTATATTCAAAAATCGAACGACTTTTGGTATCGTAAATATAATTAAAAAAAAATTATTGACAAAATCGATTCACCTAGAGTCAATGTTCAATATAGTAAGAAAGTATAGCATGAGAAAAATAAGAGTTAAATTTCGTAAAATAATTGATGAAAAGTTGAGAATAGTGTCTCCCTGAAAAACTTAATTTTAATTGAAATGTATGAAAAGTGGCTGTGATTAAAGGCCCAAACGCAATGATAGTGGAACGGCAACGAAAAGCGGAACCGGTTCGCCAGCATGAACTATAGCATGTTTGTCGACTCAGACTTGGTTCACTTCCGTTCGTTGACAGCTCAGTCAGGACGGTGTGTTTCATACTGGCGAACCGGTTCCTCTTTCCCTTACCATTCCGCTATCATTGCGTTTGGGCCTTAAGAATCAAACATTTTTTTTTGCAAGAAAATGTCAAAATTATTAATTAGTAAAGCATTTAAAATTTTTCAAGGAAGGCTAAGTGTACTCATAAGTACTCTTTTACAGAGTTGACAAAATGTACTCTTTTCAGTGAGAGCAAATATGGTAACCCTAGTCCTCACTGAGACAGAGCCTGCGTCTCAGCTTAGTGTTCTTATGAGCACTTCCACAGTTATTAACTGAGAGCTTTCTTTGCCAAAGTTGCCATTTGCGCATTCGTATATACGATGTGGTTCATGGTACGATGATACTCCATGTCCATCAGGGAAGTCAAGGAAATTTCCATAACGAAAAGATCCTGGACCGACTGGGATTCGAACCCAGACACCTTCAGCATGGCTTTGCTTTGTAGTCGCGGACTCTAACCACTCGGCTAAGGGGAATATAAATGTCATGTTTTAAATTATACTGATTAGTAAGTATGGAATGAGATAAAGTTTTTCCAGCAACATTGACCATCGAGCATGCACGGAATCTTCCATCGATTATGTCGATATCATCCGACTGAACAATATGTCTTTTTAATACAATAACACGACATTACATTATTCCAAACTCTGGATAGACATTTCTCGAGTAACTCAAACATTGTTAAGGTAGTTATTGCATTCGGAGGGAGCTCTGCATCCCAGCAGGACGCCTCCAGTAGGGCATGTCGGGCTAATTTTTCTACTCTTTCAAACCGTACGTACGGCAGCACATTCCCGACGGAGCAAAATATGCTGCTGTTTCATTTGCATGGCGTGTGTTGAAATCGAAATAGAATTCTGCTGAACCACGGTAAACACCGATTATCTCACGTTTTTCACTGCTGGCTGAGACTTCGACACATTTCATTCCTACCCGAGCAGGAGAAATTTGATGCAAAACAACAAATTGAAATATTCTACCAATTTCCAATACTTATCAGTTGAGTAAGGTATTGAAGATTTCTACATAAGAGTTAACTTACTAAAAATAACAACACCAAACTAATAGTTAGATTAAGCATTGCAATACTTAAATAATACATGAAGAATTGATGAAATTTTTCAATTGTAGTTAAATACATCCAGCAAACGTTAATAACTAAAATAGTTTACTTCTACCTCACTGAGGCATTTTTGGCTGCTGTGATCAATATGTTAATCCCATAATAATACTGAATAAGGTGTGTTCAATATTTGAACTACTGAACAATACCTAAATACGGTATGTACCTATCAATATGCTAGTTATACGTTCCTACTCGGGTAGCTAGTAAACTCTAGGTGGGCATGTAGTATTCATCTGTTCGATGGATTACACCCACATTGCGTGACCATCGCTGAATCGTGGGAAAATATTCCTATTGATGTAACCAAATTCCAACAGGCCCATCCATCCATCCATTCCGATCCCCGCACTTACCTTGGTGTACTTAATCTCCTGATTGGGATTGGCCATTTTGCAACAAGTTTATCACGACACAACTAAAAACACACAGAAACACGTTCACGTTCAATGTCACCGGAACACTGACTGATATTCTAGCCGGCTCCTAAAATACCCCAAGTCAATTTGAATTATCGTAGATTTGCCCTTATCTGAATCTCGCACGATTTTATGGACAATAACAACACTCCCTTGTTTAAAAATGTGCCAAAACAGTTCGGCGTTTGTTTACAGACGTCTTATCTTTTTTTTTTAATTGGCCGTCCAATATAACAGTGCTCTCCGCTTGGTGGCGCTAGTTGGGATGATGACATCATGTTTTAGGTGTTTACTCTTTTCAATTGACGTTTTCGCTATGAAAATGGCCCATACCACAATGAACATCACTAAAGATTCGATGGACAACGTCTTCTAGCAACAATGTCCTATCCAGGGAAACTTCTCCAAACAGTTTCAATTAATTAGTTCCCATTTTAACCACCAGTCCAACTTTAGAGAGCGTATTCCATGTTGAAGCGATTAACCGGCGGACAATAAAGTTTATATTATCGTAAACCTACACCTACATAGAGTCAAACAGAAACCGGCATCGGCGTGTTCTTGTTGCCGGCTGAAACCGCTGAAACGCACGTGCCCTCGCGGATGCTGTCAATGTAGAAGTGATGGTTTGCTTCTCCTACACCAGACGCATGCGTGTTGTGCATACCGATTGCGTGTATCGTAGGGATTGAGAGAATGGTATTGAAACATGCGGATGATTATGGATTTGAGAGCGTAATATTCAGCTGATTAAGGCTATTAATACATAAGAAAACAAGAGTTATTTTAAGGGACATGAAGTGTATTTACAAAATTCAATTAATACTTGAAAAAATCATAAAATGCATTAACAGCAATGCAGAGCTAACAACTCAAACACTACAAGGTGAATAGACATGCATATACTATAAAACCTGCTATAAAATGAGCACAGGTTTACGTTTCTAGTCGATTTGTTTTAGATTCGTGTATCGAGACATATCATACCTGCAATAATGTTACGAAATAGAGGATCTTTAAGTCACGAAACACCTTTTCGTGCAACATGCTCACCAGATGATGATGGTGTGATTGGGCGATGGATTTTGAAGAAATTTGTTCTAAGCGTTACGTCTGTTTGTCTGTGTTTAAGTTCTAAAATCTCTATCACTTGCCTCTTCTTGAAGGTTGTAGGTGATTTTCGTCTCTTAGTTTCTAGAACTCTCGATTACTTTTTCAAATCGACGTAAGTAACTTTCATACGGTTTTGAGAAAATTAATTAAGAAGAATCACAACCTGTCTTCTAAACCCGTTTTAAAATGAATCACCTGTTAAACATTTTTTCGCCGTCTACATCGCATAAATTTTGCTTACAATCAGGTCGCGTTCAAAAACTAGGTAGTTTCTATTATTTTCCACAAAAATAATTATAACAAAATGATAAGCCGTTTCATTCGATTACTTTCGTCGTTTTTCTATCAGTGTAAAATCGGCTCAAGTAGTGTTTTGTTTTGATTCGTGGTTAAGTCACTTTGTCTCTCCATACAGCGGAGCGGCGAAAGTAGCGGTTAGGTTGCGAAAGTTGAAAATCTTACTTTCGTCGTTTTGTAAATCCGGAATTAAACGTTCTACAAGTTAAAAATCTAGTTGGGTGAGAGCGGAAATTGTGGAATTTCGTCTGCGAAACACGTAGGATCGATAAAGTAAGTTTGTTCACTTTTCTGACTTGAGACTATTTGAATAAGTTTTCGAGAACTGTAGATTGTTTGGTAATGATTACATTTAATCAAGCACAGAAACTTTGTATAGTAGCTTGATTAACTAAATTGGAGTATTTTATCTACATCTCATGATTGTCACATCATGATACACCAATTACTGTTAAAGGCTCTTGTGCCTATTCTTGTGACATTGATGTTTTAGCTTCAGCAGACGAATATTAATGTAATAGGATTTAAACAATACGCAAATTGCTTCAAATGTGGCATGGCATGGCTTTTTGCAACCAAGATTAAATTGAACACTTCTTCATGGTTCAATATTATGTTCATGAGGAATAAGTTTGACACATTTTTGATGTCAACTTTTTGTAAAATCAAGCCAAATGTGTTAAGCGGTCTCAGCGAACGCCAGTTTCAAGCTTTATGGCGGAAGAGAAATGACCTTCGAACTCACAGGATTTGAACCGAATTATCTTGAGCCTATCTTGGAGCCAAGGTACTGTAGAAAAACTCTAAACAATAATTGTACTTTTGGATTCATCTCTTCTAAAACTTAGAGCGAAAAAATCTCTAAAATGACGTGTCGGGTAAATTTTAGTTTGATTATCTCAGTACTACGCAATAATTTTGATATTATTGGAAATAATATTTTTTGTTAACATATTGATGTAGGCACATTGAAATTGGGTTTTTTAGTGCTTACAACTCATAAGGCATTTTCACAAACAAAAATGATAATTTTTTAAAGTAGGCTCACTCGTTTATTAACTGTGAAAGACCACATGCAAACACTATGCTGAGAAGCAAATTCTTTCCCAGTTGGGGTCCAGGGAATGTCTGAAAACTCAGTGCAGTGCCAAAAACATGCGTGCCACTCAGAAAATGATTGTGCGTCTCCCATTCTTTGCGAGTAAGCTCAAAGCAAGGCGCAGGAGACTATTTGTTTTTGTGCGAGACAAAGCAAAGCACAATCTCTACTCTTTCAGTCTCTTTCGTGATAGCACAAAATCCACTCTAGAATATTTTCAACAAAGTATGCTTTGAAAGCGGACAAGCTTAATAAGTGCTTTGCAAAAACTTATTGTTGTGGATCTTGACATATTTGGTAAAGTCAGAAACATAAGGTGGTGACGAATTATGTTCAACGTGTTTAAGAGTAGTGACAGTCACATATTAATGAAATGAATTCAAGTGAATTTGTTTACGCGTGTACGAAACGCAAAGAGTGAAAATGAGACAACTCGATACCATGCATCCCAAAGCACATTGCGTGTCAGCACAGCCAGGGTGCAGTCCAGAGAAATATACTCCTGCACGTCTCTTTCGAATTTTGGGTGCTATCTCGCAGCAGCGCGTGTAGCACCGAAAGAGATTTGAGTCGCACCCCATCCCTGGGTATAACACCAGACATAAGTGGAATAAGGACGATAGATTCCCGACTTACATTATAAGATGTGGAGTAACGGTAGTTTCAAACCAACATTCGAGTTTTACATCCAATTTTGGCTGCATCGGTTCCAGTCGACACGCATTGCGCATGTTCTGTACAGAATTTTATTGTGACGTAATTTGAGATTCTTGACAGGTGTATACAACTACAGTTAGGTCGCATATTGGCCAGTGCCAGCCACTTTCTCCTTATGGTGAGCAGTTCATAATGAAATGAAACTGACTTTTGGATGAGACATATTAAGGCCGCACGGGACGTCATCATAATCACCCTATCCATTTGAAGAAGCAAATCCCTAGAACCACTCCATATATCGATGCGAAAAATGTATCACTATGATTCTATATATGTAGTGTACAACCCAATAAAGCTTCATCGGTTCACTAAAACTCGAGATTTGCTTCCACAAAGTGTTGATGATAATTGTTAGAGTGAGACAAAAGATAGGGAAAATAACACGGTCTCCCGTGTCACCTTAAGAATTGATTAAGTATCAAATTTCATCTGAACTGATTGGACGACATTTGTGAAATTGCAGTGGGCGTTAAGTAGCGTCTCCTAGACTACTAAAAGGATGAAATATTTTACTGAAATATGAAAAATAATCTTTTTTTTTACAATATGACATTATAAATAACAAGTGATGATATTCAAACTGATAAAAACTCGTTCAATAAATTACACTCTTGCTTCGACGATATATGTATCCGGATATTTTTGCTTCGAAATCCGGGCGCTCTGAAATTATTATTATTATGGCCAGACAGCCTCTAAGCCCGGACAGTTTGAATTTTCCAAAAACGAATAATGATTTTAAGATTTTAGTATTCCAGGATTACACCAAAACACATTTTTACAGTGTATACAAACTATGACGTTTCCATGTCCAAACGTAAACAAACAGTAGCTGTTAAAAGTTCCACTCTGATACAATCTCTCAAAAAAATGTGAAACGATAAAATTTCATACAAGTGTAGCCACAAATGTGTCTTATAATTTAAGCTGAACTGTCTCCGTACGTTGACTTCAGAGCGGTTCCACAGAAAATGACGACTTTTTTCCCAAATTTCATTTTTATATTTTTTGATTTGGATGAAATTTTGCACATGCTTTCTTTATGCCCAAAAATGCCTTTTTGCATCATCGGCTCGCCATTTTGACTCTAGCCTTACTTTTGAGAAGGGCCTAAGAAAAAAATCCTTAATAATTTTCAAAAAATTTTAACTTAGAAACGGTTTGTCCGATCAGTTTGGTGCGTTCCGCAAAGTTTTAGGTTATTGTTGGGAAAAAATATACACTGTAAAAAAAAGTTGTATTTTTTATGTATCGAAAATAAAGCTTATAAATCAATTTTCTCAAAAATCGTATTTTTGATTTTTTTTTTTTATATGTTAAAGTAGACAAAAAATGAAGTCTTTTGCACAGTAGGTCAAGATGGAGAAATCATGGACAAAAAAGTTATGATTTTTTGAAAATAGGTGAATTTTTGAAAATGGTCATAATAAACTTTTTAAATATTTTTAAACTCGATTTTATGAAAGTACGCAAAATTTACAACAAAAAAGGACTACGGAAAAATCAGGCTAACTTTTACCGTTTTAAAGATACAGCGATTTTAATACAAAATTATGATTTAATTTTCAATTTTCGGTCATTATAATATAACTTAGAAACGGTTTGTCCGATCAGTTTTGAGTCTTCCGCAAAGTTTAAGGTTATTGTTGGGACTATCTGGAAAAAATATACACTGTAAAAAAAATGTTGTAATTTTTTATATATCGAAAATAAAGCTTAAAAATCAATTTTCTTAAAAATCGTATTTTTGATTTTTTTATTTATATGTTAAAGAAGACAAAAAATGCAGTCTTTTGCACAGTGGGTCAAGATGGAGAAATCATGGACAAAAAAGTTATGATTTTTTTTAAAAAAGGTTGATTTTTCAATATGGTCTAAATAAACTTTTTGAATGCTTTTTGACCCGATTTTATGAAAGTACGCAAAATTTTCAACAAAAAAGGTGTATGAGAAAATTTTGCTAATTGCTACCGAATCATTTGAAAAGTTTATTATGACCACTTTCAACAAAATTTTATATCATAACTTTTTTGTCCATGATTTCTCCATCTTGACCCACTGTGCAAAAGACTTCATTTTTTGTCTACTTTAACATATAAAAAAATAAAAAAAAAACAAAAATACGATTTTTGAGAAAATTGATTTATAAGCTTTATTTTCGATATATAAAAAAAATACATCATTTCTTTTTTTACAGTGTATATTTTTTTTCCAGATAGTCCCAACAATAACCTAAAACTTTGCGGAAGACTCCAAACTGATCGGACAAACCGTTTCTAGTTATATTATAATGACCGAAAATTGAAAATTATATCATGTTTTTGTATTAAAATCGCTGTATCTTTAAAACGGTAAAAGTTAGCCTGATTTTTCAGCAGTCCTTTTTTGTTGTAAATTTTGCGTACTTTCATAATATCGAGTTGAAAAATATTTAAAAAGTTTATTATGACCATTTTCAAAAATTCAACTATTTTCAAAAAATCATAACTTTTTTGTCCATGATTTCTCCATCATGACCCACTGTGCAAAAGACTTCATTTTTTGTCTACTTTAACATATAAAAAAAAATCAAAAATACGATTTTTGAGAAAATTGATTTTTAAGCTTTCTTTTCGATATATAAAAATACAACATTTTTTTTACAGTGTATATTTTTTCCAGATAGTCCTAACAATAATCTAAAACTTTGCGGAAGGCACCAAACTGATCGGACAACCCGTTGCTAAGTTTTATTTTTTGAAAATTATTAAGGATTTTTTTCTTAGGCCCTTCTCAAAAGTAAGGCTAGAGTCAAAATGGCGAGCCGATGATGCAAAAAGGCATTTTTGGGCATAAAGAAAGCATGTGCAAAATTTCATCCAAATCAAAAAATACAAAAGTAAACCGACATTCGAATTCAAATGGAACCGCTCTTCAGTAAGTTTTGCATCAATCACAATGCAAAATTTATTAGAAAATGTCGAATTTCAAAAAAAAAGCAACCTTTTTGTAAACCATTGCAAGTCCTCTATGGCCGGACAGCTCTTGTCCTCTATGATCGGACAGTGAAGATGTTAATCTAACAACTAGAATCTAATTCATAATTCGCTTTTTCATAAATGAAGGGTACAAAAAACAAACAACAAAAATAAAGCATAAACAACTAAACTTCGGTCCTTGGAGGCCTTATAAAGTGCTGTAAAAATGATGCTTTTGCAAATAATCGCACGAGAAGCAACCACAAGATATGATGTACAGTCATCTCCCCATAACTCGATAAAGAAGGGACCATCGAGGGAGATATCGTGTTACAGAATAAATACTAAACCAGTGCAAATATGCGATTCAAGGGACCATGGAAGTAACCATGAACACCAAATTTTACTATGGTTCTCTAACTAGATATTGACATACGAAGGTTGAGTAAGGGAGTGTTGACTGTACCTATGAGCACACTTCAACCTTCGAGCTGAGAAAGAAATTGTGAAGAACTATAATCACGTTGAACTCCCGAAAACATTTTCATCTGAATACGAGCAACCGCTAATGCAACATAGACGGCGACATATGGCGAATCGATCTATTGCGCTGATCAAGAGGGAGTTTGTGGAACTGACCTATGATCTCGCTAATATGCTTCATACGCTGTACACCATGCATCATAGAGGACTTCTCCTTAAAACAAGTTGATGCATTGTGAGGTTCTTACAGGTAGGTATTTCTTAGGAGATTCCTAGAGATATCCGCGCAGAAATGCTAGGAAAAATCCCCGAAGGAATTTCTTGGTGAATTTCTGTGTAGAGCACTGCTTAGAGATGTCTTTTTTTTCAGAGCTATTTACACAAACTGACAGCGAGATTTAAATTTTAACTTGATTAACTATTGACAAACTGACTATATTTTGTATGAAGCGAGTATTGAGACGTGCACAGAGACTTTTTAATTAAATTCGAAAACAATAATTCGTGGAAAGTTGGTGTGTTCTGCAAATTTGTGTGACTTCTGAAATTGAACAACTTTGTACAACAAACCAACCACCCACAACTTATCGTTTTAGAATTAAATTAAAAAGTCACTCGATTACATACTTTTGTCTTTGAACAACCCTCTGAAACTCTATATAAAATGACTGGAATGTAATGATTCCCTTACAGGCAAAATTTCAAGTTATTTGTAGTTCGTCATCCAAATTTCAGCCAATTCGGACTACCAGAAGCTGAGATACAGCACCCCAAACTTGGGCATTTTGTATGGAAAAACAGCATTTGGTTACTAACTTATGTCACTGACTGTATGTGGTAAACACATATTACACATATTCTTTAGTACACATTCGATGATCCTTGATCCTACATCCATGTACATCCTTGAATTGTACATCCTTGAATTGTTGAATTCGCCCGATGAGGGTTGCGGTGGCGGCTTCTTCATCGCGCCGGCCTTTGAAACTTGGTGGGATTTTGCTTGGGAACTGCCTTCATTTTCTCCACCTCCTTCCTCTTGCCAATCTTGCAATCTTTCCGACATCGCAGTTGTAGTTCCCACCAATGTATTCCTCGATCTTCTGCAGGGAGGACCCGTTCCGTTCATTTAGGGCTGCGATGGCGGCCACAACCATCTCATTCTCCTGTGGACTGCTTCCTCTTCTTCTTCTTGGTGGCGGCAGCAGTGATGGCTTTGGCTTCGGACGGCATCTTCTGTCGGTCGGTCGACGGCCAGTTTGATTTGAGCGAAGCAAGACATGCGGGGAGGGTCTGTACCTGAGAAGCACGGGGCTTTCGATGTCTGTGCCTGAGAAGCACGCCCGGTCAGAGCAAGCCGATCTTTTGCCTGCCAAGCGAAGAATGAAAAGCAAATGACGGCAACTTTTCTCTTGCACCCCTATTTATAAATTTGCTTGAAATCAACGTTCTCTATTAAAACACTTATTAAACTATTTGGACTGGTATGTGGGATTCAGTAAGTAAACGACATTAACCTTTCATTCCTGTATAGAGAAGAAAGGCGTAGTCATACGTCAAAAACGTGTAGCGGCTACGAATAGGGCCTTTTACGAACTACATAAACAGCTTAGGTCCCGCAACTTGCAAACGGAAACCAAATTCGCCTTATATAAAACATTGATTCTTCCGGTGGCTCTCAACGAGCATGAAACGGAAGGTTTTAAATGCGGCAGACCGGAAAGCCTTCGGTGTTTTCGAGTGTAAAGTGCTGCGGAAAAAACTTTGTGGGAAACTATAGTTCTATAGAAAATACTATGCGACTCAGACGCATGAATCAAGATTTGTTTCATGTGTATAAAGATGCTAATATTATTAGGCATGAAAAATATGGCAAACTTCAGTGGGATGGTCGTTGGCGTGACGCTACGTTGTAGCCATCATGGTGCATTGTAGGTACTTCATTTACATCAAATATGTGTCCAACATGAAATCCTATGATTGATTTTTCGTTTGATAGCAACAACCCATATTTTGATATACAGTCAACTCTCCACATCTCAATATTCTATTACTCGATATATTCTTCAACTCGATAGATTTTTCGATCCCTTTAAATTTCCATGCTACGTACTCACCTTATTTCGATATTTCCATAACTCGATATCTCCAATAGTCGATGTCATGTGAGAGGTAAATTTCTATCCGTAGCTTGATATCTATTTAAAAAATCCTTCTTATTCGAGGAAACTTGTAGTAATTCTTGTTTGGAGATAAATGAATACTTGCAAGTTGTTATGAAAAATAAAGAAAAACATAAAAATAAAAATTTTATTTATCAGTAAAACTGATAAGTTTTTTCGATAATTCTGAAAAAAAAATTCAAATAATAGTTCTTAAAATACCTTTGATGGTATTTTAAAAACTATTATTTGAAAACTTTGCTACCTAACAGAAGTTATCATAACAGTATTGGAAATAAAAAACTTTGCTCCTTGTTTTTAGGATTTTTTGTAACGGTAAATTCTATAACTCGATATTTCTATGAGTCGATTGTCTTTTGAACATCGAGTTATGGAGAATCGACTGTATATTTCGTAATCATCACTGCCTATTCGTGCCACCATCAACAAATAAGGTGACGTAAGGTGACTAAGCTATAAAATTTGAAAAATATTTGATATTTTTTAAATTATATTGAACAATTTGCTGAACTGCTACTTTTTAGTTCCTACTTGCCCCGGGGGACCTTACATTTGAATTTACTTGTAGAAGTCAAGCGAATATTTTTGAGCAGAAATTGAAATATTTGATTACACTCAAAATTTCTTTTACCTATAATATTACGTAAAACGACCCCGAACGGGTCGTCAGTAACTCAAAATTCAATGCGAAGATGTATTGTTTTTTCGATATGACATTGAATGTAAAAGTCAAGTTAACATGTTTGAGTAACAAAATGAATTTTCGATAACACTCAAAATTTGTTTTATCTAAAATACTAGCAAAAAAACCCTATTTTTGGACCCGTACGCCTGTTACTCAAAATTCAATGTGATGACATATAGTTTTTCGACGTTAAATTAATTGTGGAAGTCAAGTGAACATGTTTGAGTAAAAAAAATAAACTTCCGATAACACTCAAAATTAATTTTAGCCAACAACACAAATAAAGTTTTTTTTTTCATCTGTAAATCAACAATTAAGAAGATAACGTGTAGTTTTTCCGCAACAAATTTGCTTATAAAAGTCAATTCAACATATTTGAGTAGAAACAGAAAGTTTTGATTTTCAATTAAAATTTATTTTACGAGAATTTACTTGTGGGAGTCAAGTGAACACATTTGAGCAGAAATATAAACTTTTGATAAGACACAAAAATTGTATTATTTAATATACAGTCGCCTCTCCACATCTCGATATCGAAGGGACCATCGAGATAGGGAGAGATCGAGACCTAGAACAAATTTTTAATGAATACTAGATTGAAAATCACTCCGTTACTAGGAAAATCAAAAACAAACAGATGTCATTTCGTCTTCGCAAATTGTTTTGAATCCCTCAAATCTAGTCTAGTAACCTTTGATAATGGGCATATCGACATACGGAGAGAAAATTGGGAACGATAATCACATCGAGATAGAGAGATATCGAGATAAGGAGGATATCGAGATATGGAGAGTGAAAATGTATGCAGATTGAAGGGACCGGAAAAATCATCGACATAGGGAGAGATATCGAGATGTAGAACATCGAGATGTGGAGAGTCGACTGTACTACAAAAATCTATTTTCTGGATCCGTTTGTTTGTAAACCTAGGACATCAAATGTTTCCAACACAAATTTGTTTGTTAAAGTCAAGAGAACATATTTGAAAGTTATATAAATTTTTGATTACACTCAAATTTCTTTTACAAAAACTACTAAAGAAGGCCCTATTTTAGAGCCGTTTTATGCAACTCAAAATTCAAAGCGATGACATATAGTTTTTTCGGCGTAAAATTTATTGTGATAGTCAAATAAACAACTTCTTCTTCTTCTTCTTCTTTCTGGCATTACGTCCCAACTGGGACAAAGCCTGCTTCTCAGATTAGTGTTCTTATGAGCACTTTCACAGTTATTAACTGAGAGCTTTCTTTGCCGTTTGACCATTTTTGCATGTGTATATCGTGTGGCAGGTACGAAGATACTCTATGCCCTGGGAATCGAGAAAATTTCCAACCCGAAAAGATCCTCGACCTGCGGGATTCGAACCCACGACCCTCAGCATGGTCATGCTAAATAGCTGCGCGTTTACCGCTACGGCTATCTGGGCCCCAAACAACTTCCACAAGTATTTTTTGCAAAAAAAAATATATGTCATAGCCTTCAGTTTTGATTTACAAACAAAAAGCTCAGGAATCACGTTTTGTGTGGTTTTCTGGGTAAAATAAATTATTAGTGTTATCGGAAATTCATTTTTTTACTGAAACATGTTCACTTGACTTTCACAATCAATTCCATGTCGAAAAAACTATATATCATGGCTTCGAATTTTGAAACACAGGCAAACGGGACCAAAATAAATAGGGTTTTTCGTTATATTTTAACTAAAAAAATGTTTTGGGTGTAATCAAATATTTCAATTTCTGCTCAAACATGTTCACTACACTCAAACAATCGAATTAATGTCGAAAAAACTACATATCATTCCTTAAAATTTTGTTTTATTGTTGGATTTGTGAAAAAATGCGTTTTTCAAAAAACTAGGAAGTGCCTTTTGCTTTGGGTATCTATTTCAAAAACCCAAAAAATAACATCAGTCTTGAATATTGTCCGGTTTTGTTGCTGATTTTTTTTGAAAATCGCTTCGAAAAGACAGAGATATGCATGTTCAAAGTTGCACTTCCAACTTTTTTTGGACCCTTGGTAGTTGACGTAAGTTTTCTCCCCCTTGGTAGAAGAAGAGCTAATGGTTGTTAGGCTTTTACGTAGAATTGCGTTGGACCGAAGTGGCCGAAGTTTGTTAGAGCGAATTGATTATCGGGCCAATGTTCGTTAGGCCGTAACTTTCAAAACACTACAGGAAATAGTTTTTTTTCATTCTTTAATAAAGATTATTTTTTCTTCGTTTTAACTTTTTTTTTCTTTATGACACATTGGACTTAATAATGTATGTTTAATACCAAATAAATAAAAATGAATCTGTAATACTTTATCCTAGCTTAAAACTAACTTCAAATCGGACTTAAAGGCACCCCCAAATCTACGCGACTTTCTACGGCGACAGCGACAAAAAACCGTCGCGATTTCGTTGTTGTGTTGCTGCAAGCACTCTTTTATGGAACCATCTTGACTGACACGACGCGAAATCGCGTTGCTGTGGCTTAGACGCGCTCATCAAACAATGCATGCAGCGAAACATCAGCCAAATCGCGACGATTTTTTGTAGCTGTCGCCGTAAAAAGTCGCTTAGGTCTGGGGGAGCCTTAACGGTAAAAAGCTTCAGATTGTATAGAGAGAAAGTTGTTTTGGCCTTGAAACTGTAAATCCAATAGAATTGTATCTTATATATTATTCTATATACAATATTAATACAAATTTGCGCATTAACTATTCTAATACTAATACTAACCAATATGCTACCCTAAAAAAGTGAAGCCCCATCCTTGAATAAAAGTCAGTCTTGTTAAACCTACCACCCGTGAACATCTAGTGCTAATCCGAAACCCCGATTGAACCACATGTGCCTAGATCTCCCAGTGTCAGCCGCTTGTTCCAGTCCACCTTGAACGTCGAAGGTCGGTCCGCGAGTTTCATCGAGTGAATTCGAGGCCGGAAAAAGGTTACTGTGGTGAACAAAGTGATCCTTCGAGCCGGATTCTTTGGACAGTTGACCGGTGGAGCCGCGGTGATAAGTGAAAATTTCGAAGCGTCAACGTGTTCGGACCAGCCGCGTGGTTCGTTGTTTTTCTTGCGCATGCAACTTGCGCGTAGGTAGTGTGAGAAACGTGGCTCAAACAGCAAAAAAAGAGAGCGTGAAGAAAGTGCGCGTCGTTCGAGTCGCTCATACACAGCCACAGAATCGAGTGCGCGTGTGCTGTGCTACGCTGTTCGTTGTCGCGTATTGCGTCTATTGGAGACACGCGTGTGTGCGTATGCTATTCGCGAGATCGCCTAGGCGTATGCACGTGTTCGGAAGCCACGCTGGTTGAGTGAGTGACGATTAACACCAACCACGTGTAGCGAGTGTAACAGCGTCAAACTTCCCGTGGTAGTGCCGTCGGCTTAACTAAGCTAAAGTGTTAGCGCCGACTATCAAACTGTATCTGCGCGTAGTGGTAATTTTTCTCGCTTGTAGGTGATCACATTTTCTTCGCTGGTTCTGTTCGATGAACCAGAAACCCGGTCGATCCCTACAAGGAACCCGGAACCTCTACGGGCCAACGGTGATAGTGTGTGTCGTTGCGTTGTAAATTCACTAATTCGTACCGTCGTGATCGCTGTGGCTGAAATATCAGCAGTGAATTTCGGAGCTCTCTCGCCGTATGTTAGTGAAGACTGCAGAGACTTTGTGTCGTAGTGAACTGTTCCCAAGATTTTGGTGTTAGTCATACTATGGTATGCGTGGCATTATTCTCAAGCTACAAAAGGGAAGGTGTACTCCGACACCCAAACAATGCGCGCAAGCAGTATCGCACATTCGGTATCCTGAGTTAAGGTGCAAGAAAAAATGAGGCAAATGTCGAAAATGAAAAAGCAGTTTTCGTCCTGAAATCAACAAATCGGAAAAATAAGAACACACAGCCTTTTTATGTTGCATATAAAACAGCTGTGTGTTTTTATTTTTTTCGATTTGTCGATTTTAACGCCGAAAACTGCTTTTTCACTTTTGACATTTGCTCCATTTTTACTTGGGCCTTAAGTTTGCCGCAATTTAGTGGAAGGCTCGAAGACTGGTGTGTTTTTCGAGATGCTTTCGATTCCGCCATCGGTTGTCGCTCAGAAATCAGTGACTACGAAAAGTTTCAGTATATGAAGGGTCTGGTTCAGGGTGACGCATCAAGAATAGTGAATTCCGTTCCGGATAGTCAGGATGGGTACCGTGATGCGTGGAAAACTTTGAAATTGCGGCACGAAAACAAGCGTCAAATAGTTCGTTGCCACATTAAAGCATTGTTCGATACCCCGCCGATGAAACGAGAATCGGCAGAAGAGTTGCTCAATCTTGTCGACAGTTTCGAGCAGCATTTATCAGTGCTTAAGCGGTTGGGAGAAGACACACAGGCTTGGAGCTCGCTGTTAGTTTTCCAGCTGTCCATTCGCATCGATCCGAACACCCTGAGGAAATGGGAGAATCATTGTGTCCGTCTTAATTCCGACAACATGGCAGCTATTCTGGGTGGTACCGCTGACGAAGAAGAGGATGATGAGGAATCTTTACCTTCATACGTGTCTATGGTAAACTATCTGCAAAACTATGCGAGAGTGCTGCAGTCTGTCGGCCCGATCAGATTGTGAGATGTGTTGTGGAGATCATTTTTTGTTTCATTGCCCCGAGTTCAATGAGTGCTCCGAGGACGAAAGACTGAATTTCGTCAAAATTCAGAAGCTTTGCTTTAACTGTCTTCGAAGGGTTAATCATTCAGCTCAGACGTGCCCGTGGAAAACCTGTCATCGATGTTCCAAAAAGCATCACATACTGGCGCACAGTTCTGTCATCCATGCCCTAGCAACCCTGGAATTCTCGTGCATGAAACTAGTCCTACTCCATCGGATAGTCCAGAATAACAACCTCAAGAGAACCAATCGAACGTTGCTTTGATGAATTGTGAGGAGCTTAGTGTCTCGACGACAGTAATTTTTCCGACTGCGCTTGTGGAATGGAAAGAATGGACACAAAATTGTAACACGCTGTCTGTTAGATTCTAGCTCTCAAAAGAATTTCATCACCAGTTCCTTATGCCGAAGATTGCAACTTCCTCGCTGTAACACATCCTCATCCAAAGTAATTTCTGGAATTGGTAAGACTACCCTCCACGTCAACAAAGTTGTTGCCGCTAAGATTTCATCAAGATCGTCTGCATGCGCATTAACTATTCTAATACTAATACTAACCAATATGCTACCCTATAAAAGTGAAGCCCCATCTTTGAATAAAAGTCAGTCTTGTTAAACCTACCACCCGTGAACATCTAGTGCTAATCCGAAACCCCGATTGAACCGCGTGTGCCTAGGTCGCCCAGTGTCAGCCGCTTGTTCCAGTCCACCTTGAACGTCGAAGGTCGGTCCGCGAGTTTCATCGAATGAATTCGGGGCCGGAAAAAGGTTACTGTGGTGTACAATGTATTCAACCCAATGTACTTCATCCTTAGCCGTGTAGTTCCGGCGTATAGAATAGAACTACGGACGACCTGTTCCGGTGGTAAGAGTCCACCAAACGGGGTAACCCCAATTCAAGGTGTGATGCGAAAAACCGTGCTGAGGAATGAATGGTCGAAGGGGTGAAAAAGATGTTCGGCCATTAACGGAGCCTGTGGGGCACCTGGGCACCCCTCACAGTATTTTGTCCCTTACCGCGTTAATGCAAGGCTCTGGCGTGGTGGACCTCTTTTCCCGTGCTACTCGTGGGATCCAAAAATGAATACAATTTCAAACAATAATCAGAATAGTAGTGGTAGTGCAGGTAGTAGCAGTAGTAGGGAAGCGAACCCCTTCGCAAGAAGTGGGCTAGCTAGATCTCCGTTGAGGAGAGTAGAAGCAGGAGGAGGCAGCAGCGCACGTAGTGCCAGTGCTGGAAACCATATTTCATCCCCGGCTAACGCATCGGGTGAAGTTATGGATGGAGCGTGGTTGATGAGGGCCATCAATAAAAGTGAAGATGGGCTCTCTGCGATGGAAGTGGCTGCACAGCAGCTCGACTCCATAATTGACTTTGCGTCCTTGAAGTCTAACATCAGCAAGGACCTCAAGCAGGCCTTGTTTAGACTTCGTAAGTCAATGTTGGCGACCAAGCAGAACCATGCTGAACCCATGGTGACTGCGGCTGCGGCAGAACCCGTGGAATTGAAGGTGCCGAAGTCTACCCAGACGGAACCCTTTGTTTTCGCGGGTAGCCCCAAAAGCGTGGAAGCGAATGCTTACAACAAGCAATCGCAGAAGCGCGCGAGGCAGCCGTCAGGGGAGGAGCTACCCGGCGGCGCTCGTAAGGCCAGGCGGATACTAACCCCGAAAACCGGCAGAAGTGCCGGAAAATCGGACCCCAGCCAGGCGTCCCGGAAAGCCGAGAAGGGTGGGCCCGAAAAGGCTGGCCCCTCACGGAGTGATGGGAACAGGGGGTTGCGACCTTTGAGAGGTCCTCCATCACCACAGGTCAGGGCGGAGCAGGGGGGGGAAGCCCCTTGGACAACCGTAGTGAGGAAGAAGAAGAAGAAGAAACAGGAGAACCAGGAGTGCAGGGATACCAGACCTAAGAAAGGTAGGAGGGTAGGTGCCAAGCGCGAAAAGGGTGATGCGATCATCATCAAGACGGAAGAGTCCAAGTACTCGGAAGTCCTGAAGGCGATGCGCAGTGACGCACTCGTACAGGTGAAATGATTCTCGAGCTTAAGCGCGACAAGGAGCGCAAGGGCGCCGCCTACAAAAGTTTGGCGGAAGAGGTCCTTGGCGCTGGTGTTGAAGTGAGGGCTCTGACGCAGTCAGTGACTCTGAAGGTGATGAACCTTGATGAGATCACCAACGCAGAAGAGCTCGTCACGGCACTGCGGCAACAGTGTGAAGTTCAGGTGCCCATTACCGCCGTTCAGCTACGGAAAGGTCCGACAGGTACTCAGGTGGCCTTAGTACACCTACCTGTGGCGGACGCAAATAAGTCCGCTAAGGTAGGTAAGATCAAGGTTGGTTGGTCAGTATGTTCACTGAACATACATGAGCAACCGGTGATCTGCTTTAGGTGTAGGGAACCTGGACACAAGTCCTGGGGCTGTAAAGGCCCTGATAGGACCAAGTTGTGCAGGCGTTGTGGTGAGGAAGGTCATAAGGCACTAGGCTGCAAGAACCCTCCCAAGTGCTTGATTTGTTCCGGCAAGTCCGTGAACAACAATCACCCAACGGGAGGCTCAAGGTGCCCGACCTTCAAACGAGCCATTAACGAAAAGTCACAGTGCAGGTAACGCAGCTGAACCTGAACCACTGTGACCCAGCTCAGAAACTGCTGTATCAGTCAGTTGCTGAGTGGGGGACGGACATCGCCATCATATCGGACCCATACCGAGTACCCGCCGGCAACGGCAACTGGGTCGTGGATGGATCCGGAAAAATGGCGGCGATATAGACAACGGGTAAATACCCTGTCCAGCAGTTGGTGTCTACTACCTACGAGGGCTTCGTGATCGCCAAGGTAAACGGGGTCCTCTTCTGTAGCTGCTATGCGCCTCCGAGTTGGTCGACCGAGCGGTTCACGCAGATGCTGGACTGTATGACGACCGCGCTGACAGGGCGAAGGCCAGTTGTAATAGCGGGTGACTTCAATGCCTGGGCCGTGGAATGGGGAAGCCGTAACACGAACCAGCGAGGTCAAATCCTGCTAGAGGCACTGGCCGTGCTAGATGTCGATCATGCCGTAACGGAGTGGAGTCGATTATCGACGTTACTTTTTGTAGTCCTGGCCTAACGAGTAGTTCGAACTGGAGGGTAGACGATGCCTACACTCACAGCGACCACCTGGCGGTTCGCTACAGTATCGACTACAACAACAGCAGGCAGCGGGTTGAGGAAGCGGCTAGGTCAAGGCCAAGCCCTCGTAGGTGGAAGACATCGTACTTAATGATGAAGTACTTAGGGAAGCGCTTCGCCGTGAGCGTAACCTACTCGGCCTAAGCGGGGACGAACTGGTAGCGGTGCTTACGGGTGCATGCGATGCGACCATGCCTAGAAAAGTCCACCCTAGGAATGGGAGACCACCGACGTACTGGTGGACTCAAGCTATTGCGAACCTGCGCCGTGCCTGCCTACGGGCCAGGAGACGGATGCAGCGAGCACGTACCGAGCAGGAGCGTGAAGAACGACGGGCGGTGTTCACCGCTGCCAAAGTCGCGCTGAAGCCCGAGATAAGGGCAAGCAAAAAGGCCTGCTTCGAGGGACTCTGTCTGAGTGCCAACGCGAACCCGTGGAGTGATGCCTACAGGATCGTTATGGCGAAGACAAGAGGTGCAATTGCTCCTACGGAGCAATCTCCACAGATGCTGGAGGGGATCATCGAGGGGCTCTTCCCGCGCCACAACCCTAGCCCATGGCCTCCTTTTGTAGGACAGCCGGGGATTGGGGCTGGCGATGAGGATAGAGTGAGGATGAGGAACTTGTAGGGTTCGCAATCTTGGAGGCTCCCGGTATGTTCAGATCTGCTGTGCAGATATGCCTGGACGAGGGAGTATTTCCAGATGCGTGGAAGAGGCAGAGCCTGGCGGGGAAACCACCCGGTGACCCGTCGGCGTATAGACCAATATGCTTGATTGACACGGTGGGGAAAGTGCTCGAGAAGATCATCCTCAACAGACTGTCGAGGTACACCGAGGGTGTAAATGGTTTCTCAGGCAACCAGTTCGGCTTCCGGAAAGGGAGGTCCACCGTAGACGCTATTCTGTCGGTTAAGAAAACCGCTGAGATAGCACTCCAGCGTAAGAGGAGGGGTATTCGCTACTGCGCAGTAGTGACTCTGGATGTAAGGAACGCATTTAAAAGTGCCAGTTGGGCGGCTATTGCTGATGCGCTCCTGCGTCTGGGGATACCCGAGTACATGTACAAGATTCTCGGAAGTTACTTCCAGAATCGGGTATTAGTCTATGACACAGAGGTGGGTCGGAAGTGCTTTCACATAACCTCAGGAGTCCCGCAAGGTTCCATCCTGGGTCCGGTGTTATGGAATGTCATGTACGACGAGGTGTTGAGATTAAAATTCCCGGCGGGTGTGGTCATCGTTGGCTTTGCCGACGATATTACGCTGGAGGTCTACGGTGAATCGATCGAAGAAGTGGAATTGACTGCAGCCCACTCGATCGCAATTGTGGAGGAGTGGATGAGCTCCAGGAAACTGGAATTGGCTCACCACAAAACTGAGGCTGTTGTTGTCAACAACCGAAAGTCGGTGCAGCAAGCGGTGATCAGTGTAGGCGACTGCACGATCACTTCGAAGCGCTCCGTCAAACACTTGGGGGTGATGATCGACGACAAGCTTACCTTCGGTAGCCATGTCGATTATGCCTGCAAGAGAGCCTCCACAGCTATTGTGGCACTGTCCCGGATGATGTCCAATAGCTCTGCGGTGTACGCCAGCAAGCGTAAGCTTCTGGCCAGTGTCGCCTCGTCCATACTGAGGTATGGTGGCCCGGCTTGGGGCACGGCTTTGAGAACCGATAGCTACCGTAGCAAGCTAGAGAGTACTTATAGGCTAATGTGCCTGAGGGTTGCGAGCGCGTACCGTACCGTGTCACACGATGCACTCTGTGTCATCACCGGTATGATGCCTATTGGTATCCTTATCATGGAAGACATAGAGTGTTTCGAAAGGCGCGGCACAAGAGGCATACGCAGGACTGCCAGACTGACCTCCATGGTCAAATGGCAGCGTGCGTGGGACAGTTCCACCAAGGGAGTGTGGACTCACAGGTTGATTCCGAGGTTAGATATCTGGGTCAATAGGCGCCATGGGGAACTAACATTCCACCTAACACAGGTCCTTTCGGGCCATGGATGCTTTAGACAGTATCTACACCGTTTCGGTCATGCGGGTTCTCCCGAATGTCCAGTTTGTGCAGGCTTAGAGGAAACGGCGGAACACGTTTTGTTCGTGTGCCCGCGTTTCCGCACAATGCGTGACCGCATGTTTGCCACATGCGGTCGGGACACGACTCCGGACAATTTGGTCCAGAGGATGTGTGAAGACGAGTTTGGCTGGAATGCCGTTTCATCGGCTATCACCCACATCGTCTCGGAACTGCAAAGGAGGTGGCGAGTGGACTCGAGGAGTGGCTAGTGCAGACGCTAAACAACAGGTGGTCCAAGGGTTCGCAGTCGGCTACGTAGGTCATACCGGTGCCCTACGGTCGAAATCGACCCTTACAGCGATTAAGTGGCCGCGGGGAGAACATCCTGGTAGCGCTGCTGTCGTGGCGCCGGCCTACTGGGTGGATACGAGCCTCTGGTTGTTCGGGGCAGGTGGAGGCCCCTTCGTCAGCAATCCCAGCTGGTGCTAGCTGATAGGGCCTGAGCCTTCAGTAGGTCAAATTGCGAAGCCCGCAGTATCAGTTCTTGATACCTGCGGTGCAGCTGGGCGCGGGCTTAGTGGTCGACCCTGCCCGCTTTCAGCGGACAACGGGAGGTGAGGACCACCCGGGAAGCTGGCAATGCGCCAGCATGCTACCTTGGTGGACCCCCATAAGCGTGTCATCGATGTTCGTTGCTGCATGGCTACGCAGCTAACCTGGAGGATGCGATGTGCAATATCCCCTCTCCGAAGCAATGCCTTCGTGGTGGTCCCGGAGAGACGAAGGGTTTGGCGGCAATGGAAATGGTTTAGTGGGTCGGGGGTGTAGTCCTGTTTACTGCTTGCATGTAGTAAATGGTCCCTAACCCCACACGGCGTCTGTTGAGCAGATTATCCCCCCATTGCTTAGAAGAAAAAAAATGACTTCATCCTAATGACCCAGTGCCGTTTTATTGTTAGCATGTTGTTATCAATGGTTTCATGCAAAAAGTGTGACAAGGGGGAGGGAGGGGGTCGAAAAAATTGATATTAAGTGGGACATAATTTGTGCACCATCCCAAATTACAAAAAGTTGTTTAATTCATAGACTGTTTACTTTCGGACTCTGTTTTGCACTATTCGACCCATATTAGTGGAGTTTTGTGATATTCTGCCCTGAAAGTGCTGTGTTTTGCGTTATTAAAAAGTGTTTATCGCGATTCAGTAAAGAGCTCTTCCATCAACCCACGCTCATTTTTCTGCGAACAGCGACATCTTGCGGTGATCACGACAAATTGATTTTTGCACGCAAGCTTGCACGGCATTCCGTAGCCGTTGTGGATATTCAACAACCATCACACACAAAACGCTTGTCTGCTTCTCCAACACCGTACGTGCATAATTAAAGGCGTTTGCTCACATCCCATACGCGTGGACGCAGAAATGGCAAAATCATGCGGCAAATGTGCTGAAGCAATTACTGGACTTGATCTGGTTACCTGCCGTGGTTACTGCAGATCTGCATTCCACATGAATTGCACCACTGTGACTCGCGCTTTGCAGTCGTATTTCACGTCGCACAAAAAGAATTTATTCTGGATGTGTGATAAATGTGCGGAATTGTTCGAAAACTCACATTTTTGAGCAATCTCTGTACCACAAAACGATGATTGGCCACTATCGTCGCTGACAACCGCTATTACCGAGCTCCGAACGGAAATTCAACAGATGGCCTCTAAAACTACATCTTCTTTGACCCCAGTCGCACGCAGCAGATGGCCGGTTGTAGGTCAACGCATGCAGTTTAAGCGCAAACGCGAGGAGCAGAATGAAACTCGTGTAACTGAGGCTTGTAAAACTGGCGCTAAACAATCTGTCGGTAACGTAGTCGCCGTTCCTACCTACGTCGAACAACAGGATACCAAATTTTGGCTTTACATATCTCGGATTCGACCGGATGTTTCTTCCGATGCTGTAATGGCAACGGTAAAAGCCAATTTGGAAATAGAAGCAGACCCTACTGTTGTCAAATTAGTCCCAAAGGGAATGGATATCAGCTCGTTGACATTCGTGTCATTTAAAATTGGAATTGACGCGGATCTGAAATCCAAAGCCTTAGACCCAGCTACTTGGCCCGAAGGTATTAAGTTTCGGGAATTTGAAGATTTTGGCGCTCAACGATCTCAACTTCCCTCAAAAGTTCCACGTTTTTTAACTCCAAGCAACCGCGATGTTTTTACTCCGGACACTCCTGTGATGAACTTGACTTAAACTGTGCAATAAATCATCATCAAATCATCCAGGAACTGGGACGCAATAAAATTCGCTGTGGTCACCGGGATTCACGTCGCCTGCTAGCCCAAAGGAAGCCTCCAATCCTCTCATCACAGTCGAGCCCCTCCTGCCAGCGTTCAGCAGTCATCCCGGTCCTGTGTTTGAGCATGGAGAGGAGGTCTTCCGAATCGTGAATGCAGGCAAGTACAGTCCAATGCTGAGCAACTTCTCTGCAGTAACATCCGCTGCTTCTAGTGTTTCATCGACGCCGCAATTAGACCACAACGCACAACCTCCGACGACCTGTGATGGCACATTCTCTGCACCACCCGGAAAACACTTGTTCTCACTCTACTACCAGAACGTGAGAGGCCTACGCACCAAAATATCAAAACTTCGGTTGTTATTGTCCAGTTGCGACTACGACGTGTTAGTCTTCACTGAGACTTGGCTTCGACCTGACATCGATAGTGCAGAAATTTCGCCGGATTACGTTTTTTATCGATGCGACCGTAACAGCTCTACTAGTCACTATTCAAGAGGAGGTGGGGTTTTGATTGCCGTTAAGTGCCGCTTCAAATGCGAGTTAGTTTCGCTGTCGAGTTGTGAACATCTTGAGCAAGTGACTATCCGAGTGAAGATGTCACACCGGTCACTGTATGTCGTGGCTGTATATCTTCCCCCGAATTCTCCCACCGATGTTTACTCTGCTCATGCAAGTGCGGTTGAACACATTGCTAACATCTCGTCCAAAAAGGATATCATTCTTTCGCTTGGTGACTTCAACCTTCCCAATCTGCGTTGGCAATTGGATGACGCTATGAACGGGTACATTCCATCAAACATTTCCTCTGAACCTGAACAGTCCCTTGTGGAGGCCATGTTGGCAATCGGTCTTCAACAAGTCAACAATCTCGTAAACATCAACGACAGGTTGCTAGACTTGGCATTTGTTAGTCTGCCGGAATATCTTGACCTCATTCCTCCACCTATCCCACTTTTAACCATTGACAACCATCATATGCCCTTTGTTTTAATCTTTGACGAATGTGAGGAGTTGATATCTGAACCTGACGACTCCATCGAAAATTCCAATTTCAATTTTAATGCTTGTGATTACGACCAGCTGAACGATGCACTTGCCGCCATTGACTGGTCTACAGTGCGGCAGCGTGGATGAAATGCTAATCAGCTTCTACGACAAACTGTATGGGATTTTCAACAAGCACGTTCCCCGAAAAAGGCGAAAATTCACTTCATCTTTCAGCAAGCCCTGGTGGAGTGCAGAACTGAGGAATCTGCGAAACATCTTAAGAAAGGCACGTAAACGGTTCTTCTTGACGAAATCCGAAAGTGAACGTGAAAATCTGCATGATGTGGAGATTGCATACAAAGAACTCTTACTATCTTCTCACGAAAACTATGTCAGCACGATCCAGACTAACGTGAAACAAAACCCTTCGTTATTCTGGGACTTTGTGAAAAAACAAAAAGGCACTACTCGCATCACCAGCAATGTCCATCTTTATGGTTCCCACGCTAGTACATACAAAGAAGCCGCTGATTTGTTCGCGTCATTCTTTGAAAGTGTATTCAGCAGAGCAGCACCCCGTCGTGATTGTTTCGCTCACATCCCAACCATCGACATCTCGCTTCCTGTTATCCAGTTTTCCTGCAACGAAGTATTAGAAGCTATCAATGAACTCGATGTTTCGAAAGGCCAGGGCACAGACGCCGTTCCCCCTCTCCTGTTAAGGAATTGCTCTACTATGTTAGCTGACCCTATCACCAAAATCTTCAATCGTTCTCTCAGTGAGAAGACATTTCCAGCATTGTGGAAACAGGCTTGCATTGTCCCTATTCACAAATCTGGGAATTGCAGTTCTGTCTCTAATTATCGTGGCGTTTCTATTCTGTGCTGCATGAGCAAAATATTTGAAAAAATGGTGCATATCATACTGTACAATGTAGCAGTTCCGATCATCTCCAACACTCAACACGGCTTCATGAGGCGCAGGTCCACAACATCAAATCTCATGTCCTACGTTACCACACTATCTCGTGAATTGGAGCATAGACGTCACATTGATTCCGTTTATATCGATTTCGCAAAGGCTTTTGACACCGTTCCACATGTTACAATCGTCAATAAAATGATGCATATCGGATTTCCGGATTGGATCATAGAGTGGCTACGTTCGTATTTATCAGACCGATCCGCATACGTGGTGATCAACTTTGCGAGATCTCGATCGTTTGCCATCACATCGGGCGTACCTCAGGGTAGCGTTCTTGGACCGTTGCTATTCAACATATTTGTAAACGACTTAAGTCTTCTACTGTCGTCGTTCGTTCTATCATTTGCTGACGATATGAAGATGTACCGTACAATATTTTCGCAGCTGGACTGTGTTGCACTTCAAGAGGATGTTAATACGCTGCTGATATCCCTTTCGGGACGAACCAGCACAATTGTGCTGTTCGGCACCCTTGACATTGAATGATTATTTCAGCCAATAAATCATTGTTTTACTAAACTTTTTTGATTTCGATTATTGAATTATCATTGATACTTGTAATCAAGCACAACAGCTTTTGTTTACATCGTGTTTAGAAAACACCAGCTCAGGGTAAACAAAAAGTAAACAAACACCGTAAGAATTGAAAAAGTTTTATCTGTCGCAACTTTTCAACTATTCGTTTTTTCTAGGTATGTACAAATACGAATCGAGAGTGAAAGAGTCATTCTTTGAAATGGTGAAGACCAAATGAGAATTGATTCACACAGCAAATATTTCTGGAGGGACAAAGTGGGACCAGCACAATTGTGCTGGTGCCGGCACTTACCCGGTCGATGTTCGTTGTGGACTACCAATTTTCATTTTCAGTATTTTGATCGAATTAAGTGACTGAATCTGGTTCTAATGTCCACAATAGTGCATAATATTACATTAAAACATGAATGAGTGATTTCATACGAATCACAAGGATGATGTACCGTTCTAAAACTACGTAACAGAAACTCATAGCTTTGGTTGAAAAACTTTAATTTTTTATACATCCATATTTGAAATAGATTGGGAATCACATTTAATGTTTTAAATCTCCTATAGCAAAGTTTAAGACAAAGTAAAAGTTTAGGGGAACGTTCAAAAATTACGTCAATCATTTAGGGGAGTGGAGGTGTATGAAAGTGCAACAGTGCATGTGGGAAAAAGCGTAATAGTGAACATGGGGAGGATTTAGATTGACTTAAAAACAATGGACGTAATTTTTGAATTTTCCATTGCTTTGATAATCGATCAATACCAAGTTGACGCGATAATCCATTTTGGTGTTCTACAATGTATGCCGGTTCTGAAAACCTTTACTTACTATTTGCTTCCGAACCACAGAGTCCCTTAAATTGCATATTATTGATGTATGCAGCCCATGTTGGTCTTCTTCTTCTTCTTCTTCTTCTTGGCATTACATCCTCACTGGGACAGAGCCTGCTTCTCAGCTTAGTGTTCAATGAGCACTTCCATAGTTATTACCTGAGAGTACGATGAAACTCTATGCCCAGGGAAGTCCAGGAAATTTCCATTACGAAAAGATCCTGGACTGACCGGGAATCGAACCCAGACACCTTCAGCATGGCTTTGCTTTTTAGTCATTTACTCTAACCACTCGGCTAAGGAAGGCCCCTACTGGAATTACTCGCAAATATGTTGTTTATGATGTATGAAATGCGTTTGAAATACTCTACTTAACTATTAAACAATGTATGAAGTTATGGAGTCTAGATTATCCGCTCATATAAAAAATATCATTTCATTTCTTTTACGTTTAAAATTATATTAACACTTAGATAAACTGATATATTAAAAATAAAAATCTGTACTTTATTGCCGTGCCTATAGTGACAATTGTGCTGGTCCGTCCCCAAGGTGGTCGATGTTCGAAAAAAAAAATTTTTTTTTATTTTTTAGAAAATTGTTCAAGTTATGCCTTTTTAAAAAATTTTGGACCCGTATTTTTTTATTTCGTCATTAGGGTGTTCTTTCTTAAGATAAGGTGACCCAAAAATTCAGAAATAATTATGTTTTTTAATGTACATTGAAATAATAATATACTTTAATTTATATGATTTTTTTTATAAATGGAACGAAAACAATGTACGAGAGATAAAAATACTTCATATTCTCTCTAAGATTCAAAACATCACGTGACGATGACGTTTATCGATATTATTTGACCCTAAATAAATTTGACCCTAAAAAGTTCATGGAGTGATAGAATAGCCAAAATAAAGAAGGTTTTGTTCTACGAGATGATGAGTTTATAAGGTAAATTTTGAAATAATCACTCAAATATGGTCCGTCCCGAAAGGGATATGGTGCGGTGATAACGGAATGCGCGTCAACGGTACCAAGTGTAAGGTCATTTCCTTCAGTAGATGCAGTGACAAAACCGTTTTTGAATACTCAATCGATTCGGTTCTTCTGCAAAGGGTGACGTCTATCTGCGACTTGGGCGTTATCATCGACGAAAAGCTAAAATTCAACGAACACATAGGGGTTACCGCGGCCAAAGCCTTTTCCGCTCTTGGATTTATTCGTCGGCATGCTGCAGATTTCACAGACATTTATGCACTGAAAATTCTCTACTGCTCACTTGTACGTAGTATACTTGAATACGCTGCTCCCGTATGGTGTCCTTATTATTCTACGCTGATTCTCAAAATTGAACGTGTAGGGGAATTAGGGGCATAATGGACACGTTAAGCAAATGTTCGTTTTAAGACCCTTAAATGGCAATGTTTTTAATTTACCCCCGGCTAGTTTTCAAGTTTGATGTTAGTACGACGTGCCACATTCATTCATAGTGATAAAAATCATATCATATGTCAGAAAAGCGAGATAGAAAATTGGGTCGAAAACAAGGCTGGTAAAAAGGTATCGGGGCGAAATGAACACCTGTATGAAATTTAGTTATTCCAACATATTCAATGACTGTCAATCATTCCGATATGCAAAAGGACTCTCCCTCAATCATAATAGCTAAAAAGAACCTTTCTGGGTTCGTTACTTTGCTCAAAAATTAGATTCTTCCACGGTCTTGCTTATATGCCAATTTGAAACTGAGAAAAATTTTAAGTCAAATTTTAATGAACAATTGAAGCAAAAAAATATTTTGTTTACCGTCAAGCATTTCAAATGCATTACAGATTTCATGCAGTGAATGAACTTTTGATGAATTATGTGTATTATCAGATATTGAGAGGGTGTCCATCTCGCCCCGTATGTTCATTATGCCCCTAATCCCCCTACAAAAGAAATTCATTAGGTTTGCACTACGCAATCTTCCGTGGAATGATCCCGTCCATCTTCCGCCTTATCCAGGCAACATCGACAGCCCTGTGCTGCTTGAACAAATCCCTTTGTACGTGCCACCCCGTCAGCTTCGTTACTCCTCGATGCTAGCAATACCACACCATCGGACAAATTATGGCCATTTTAATGCACTTGCCTACGAGAATTCAACAGATTCAGCGATTCGTTCGATTTCAATGTGTCAAAAAACGTTTTTGTTAATAGGATAAGAGATAGAATTTAAGTAAAGTACATAATATTAAGTTTTCAGTCTGTGTGACGTGTAGTCAAGGACGGTGAATAAATAAATAAATAACCTTTTTGTTTTTCGATTTTTTTGCTCGATTGTTTCACAAGTTCTAAAAAATCTTGTCTTCACACTTAAAAAAAATTTACGGATTACGGTGAAATTTCACCGTAATCTCAACAGCTGAAGGTTCGGTGAAAAATAGACCGGGAATCGAACTCCCGACCTGCCGATCAGGAAGCAGGCTTGCTACCACTGAGTCAGCTTACACTGCTTGTAAGTAGTCTGCAAAAACTGAAACAAAAGGAAACTTAAGCCTGCCAGAGCGGCTTTCAAACGATTTCACAGAAGTTCGGTAAAAATAATGCTTTTACCGAACTGTTCGTAGTATTTCACAGGGTTACAGTAAAATGGTTTGTTTCACGGATTTTTTTTCGGTAAAATAGTAGATTTCACCGATTTTCTCCGGTAAAATAGCTGATTTCACGGATTTGTCGGTAGAATAGTAGATTTCACAGGAGAATATTTATTTTTACTGTTTACAGTTCAATTTCGGTGATTTATTTCACAGGATACTGCGATTTATTTAAAGTGTGTTCTTTTAGAATCTGTCTGAATTTTAATCATTGAGATATCCGGAAATATTCTCAGATTTCTTAGGAGAACGACGTACACATCTTATCTCATTTTCCGTTATTCGTATTTCAGAACAATACTTTGATGAGAATCTTTAGTAAACAATGAAGCAAAATTCTGGTGAAATTGATCAGTAGATTGAAATTGATCACCGTGTCACTCGATTTTATTTCTTCCTAATGGAGCACAAATATCAATTTTACCTGCAGTGAATGAACGTTGTTTGTTGTAACTATTGTTGAATTGTTAAGTTTGTTGTGTTGTTAAGTTTTTTGCGTTGAAAAATGTTTATTTCTATGAAAATAATGTAAAATTCCAAAATCATGTGCGGTGCAATATTGACAAACATTCATAGCCTTCTAGTTCTAAACAATGATATGAACATGGTATAAACCTGAAAGTTTGTGAGGATGCTTGAGATATATCGTCAAACCAGATTTCATAACCAAAACTCGTACCAATTTGATCATTTGGTGAAAATAATTAATTTTCTGTTAGATATCGAGAAATTCCCTAGGAAATTGCATACATTTAAGTGTTTTTCGCGTAATTCTTGAAATTTAACTATTCATTATTTCTATAACTATTGTATTGTTAAGAATTTAGCAAGCATATTCGGATTCAGGGACCTCAAATTTATTATATAGAGTTGGTTTGAAAACTAACAATAATCGCATTGACAAGTGATCAATTTCACCCCGAAATGAGATTCCCTGATTTTTTATTTTAGAGATATTTCTTAGCACTAAAATGACATTTGTAAAAAAATGTCGGTACCGTTAAGTCACCAGTCACCGTGCGGTCTCCATTCACCGTGCACATAAACAAATTCCCACAGAATATTCATACAATTTCCACAAATTATTCTTTTGTCAGCAAAATAAGATAAAACTGATAAAATGAAGTAGTTTTTGTAACAAAACATTTTGAAATACCTAGTTTATGTAGTCGAAATCATGTGAATTCTGTTTGATAATGAGATTTTTCAACACTCTTAGTAGAAACGCCAAAAATTCCCGTTTTTCATTTTAACGATAGGGTATGAAATTTTTCAAAATTTCAACAAGTTTTCGCTATGTATACTATTAGTGAGATGTATTTCATCGTATGAGCAAGGAGATTTAATGCAAATTAGAATTTTTATTGTGTTTCAGACGAAACCCAAATGCACGGTGAAAGGAGCCTTTTTAATATATATGGTTCCTATTACCGTGCATTAGTGTAAAAGGCATGATATTATTCGGTAATATTAAATTTATTGTTATGTCGCCAATAAACAACTCTACATTTAGTTTATGAGTGAATATGGAATGGTTAGGACAATACAGTCAAACCTCCTATAACGATTTTAAGGAAAAAATATTATTAACCCAATTTTTAAACTTTTTATGGTTTTTATTGTAAGTGAAGATTATTTAACTCTTAAAAATGAGTGCACACACTTCTAGCAACATAGTTGCTTCATCAACAACGTTTCATCAAGATACAAAATTAAATCATGACGAAAACTATACGCACGGTGAATGGTGCACTAGTGTGCACGGTAAATGGTGACATAGAACGGTACGAGGCGACCTTAACATGACATTTTCAAACATAATTTTTGCGTAATTTTTTGTTATGCATCACTAGTTTTATATTTTTCCTTGAATTATTATATAATTACACTCTACGTAGAGGTATTCTAGTACGCTTTAAATTATTTGGAAAAGTTATATAATTTTTTGAAGTGCATTTTTCTCTTAAACGCACGGTGAATGGTAGCTTGACGGTACATGAGTCAATGAGACTCACCTTCGTACTTTTTTTCCTGCATTCAATTGTTTGGCATTGTCAACATTATAGAAAACGGACAAGAAAAACCGTGAAAAATTAAGGGTATGCGATATGGATTTTTACCATGTCGATACGAAACGAAACGATACGCGGAATATCTTGCGCTTATAATGACGAAACGAAACGAAACTTAAAAATGTTTCGTGTAACTCGATACGAAATCAAACATCTCACGGAATTTTTCGAAACGAAACGAAATTTTTGAATTTGTTTCGCGGAATACACGTTTAAGTTGTTTTTTTTTTCTTGTCAAAAGCTGGAAATTTGACAATAGGCATAACAAACGTCTTTTCAAATCCTTTACCATATGGAAACCTTAGCGTTGCTCAGCGGAATCCTTACATGTTTTGGTAAGACCCTTTCCTGTTTGTTTGAAATCTTCTTAATAACTTTATAAGGTTTCATTTCAACATATCTGACACTCACACAAAGCAATGAGTGGGTTTAATTTGAAAGTTACAACTAAGAAGTGGGTCGAAAAGCAGTTCTTCTTCTTTCTGGCGTTACGTCCCCACTGGGACAAAAAGCAGTTACAAACATATAAAACAATCTCAAAAATATTGAGAGGAGCCCAGAATTAATTTGATTTTTAGAAATGCCTTACAATTGTTTTAATCATGTGGATGTGATGTTATGCTAATACATACCATTAAACATGGAATAATGATATTCATTTTTTTTTTGCTGTGCTTTATGCTTTGTGGCTTGAATGAACGTGATTGGGGACACAAGTCGATAAGTGATCATGAAAACACTAAACTGAGAAGCAGACTCTGTCCCAGGTGGAACATAACGCCATAAAGAAGAAGAAAATTAAGTAGAACAGAGGAATCACTGGAATATTCGCGTTAGTATTTGCTGGAGTATTGAATTAAATTAATTTTTAAAAAATCCACCAACACATACCTAAAAAATCAATCAAGATAAATTTAAAAGAACTGCAAAAGTAATAAACTCTAAATAATATATTGGGACAGCAACATAACCAGGATTGCGTGTTGGGCTTAATTTAGAAGTTCCTAATAAATTTTCTGGAAAAGCCTTGCATAAACTGTGAATTAATTCTTGGAGGGATCAAATCTGGATGAATGCAAACTTTTAAAGTAAACCTTGTAGAAAATACTGAAGGTATTTCTATTATTTTGTAGAGCAAATAATGGAGAAATGATCCTATTCCAAAATCTGTGAAGGAATATCTGGACGATTTCTGGAAGAATTAGGGATTGTTGATATTATCTCATTTTCAGATTCTTTGTTTAAAACTGACTACAAAATCACATTTCACTAAATTTTGAGCCTCGAGAGTATTTAAAAAAATATTTGAAAATTTCGAATAAAACAAGTTTTGAACCTGGACTACCTAGCATAGAGGCACCGCCAATAAAATTTACAAGTTCGCCCATGTTCGTTCAGATAATCCGTATTTCAATGAGCTAAATTTAATGTTTGGCTTTTTTTTCTCGAGATTTAGATGTGCGAAAATCGAAACAAAATTTGTTTGCGCTTTTCTATTGTGAAATACCCTAGGTATTTCTTGGAACTTGAATCTAAATCCAGAACCAATTTTGATGGTGCATGCAATGCATGAATCAAATTTATAACTGATTTGTGATTTTTACTAAAACAAATCATCAAAATCGATCGAACGATGGCGAAACTAGAGAATTTTGAAACTTGATGTCGGTATTGAAAAGGTTAAGACCTTTGCCTTGCGGCCAAATTCCAATACTTGTAATAATATATTATCAATATTCGCATTTTTTTTTTAATTGGCGGTCGTGAGGAAATTATGTCATGTTATAAGAGGAGAGAGGAGTTGGTGGTGTGGTACAATCTGAATAAACCTAGATTCATATTTTGATATAAAATAATGTGTGCATCTTCCTTGCTTAAGGTGGATATAAATCGAAGGCATACCTCAAAATTTCAAGAGCACAAATCTAACGAACCCGACAGCGGTTCAAGCTGAACACTTGATCGATTGGCCATCGAGTAACCAATCGAGAACCCATACCACAGTTATGAATCTAAGATAATACGATTCCTAAAGAAACGCCAAAACGTATGCTTTCACTAGCACACCATTCGTTTGCCTCGCAGATAATTTGCTGTTATAGTGTTCTGATCCATGATATGAGTCGATTTGATCCATGATACGGACCCATTTTTGACTGTAGCTGCTAGGAACGCATTGCTTTATTTTTGTTAGAAATTAAACTCGAATTTCGCGAAATTCCGTTTTATTCCGTTTGTTTTCAATTTTCCGTGGAAATATTTTAACAATTTGGCGAAACGAAACGAAATAACAAAATACAAATTTCGCCTGTGCGAGTTCCGTGGAATTCCGCGGAATTTCGTTTCGAAACGTATTTGACGGAATCATTCGGTATTTCGCATACCCTTATGAAAAATGATCAATTTCACCCGAAATCACGGTACATCACTTTCCACATCATCATCCAATCAATGTCAAGCGCGCAAATGTTACAAATTGCCTCGAATAACGCCGATGGCATATCGCTAAATAAACATGTGAAAATGGCTTCATCGGGCTCATAATTCATCAATCAATAAATCAATTCGCGGTGAAACCCATTTTGCCTTTCGGTCCCGATCGGATCCAATCGATTGCATACAACAATGGGCCAATTGTGCTCAATGTTTAAGCAACTCTATACGTATGTATTTAGGTATGCCTGTTGCTCTCGACTGCTTGCAATGCTATCAGGCAGTCCCTTCTGCATCAATTACACGCTGCATTACATAAGCACAACATAAATTTTCCGTATTTCCAACAGCTGTATTCACACCGAGAGTACAACCAAAGGCACCCAACGATATCCCTTTGGACCCCTTGACAGAGGCCGAGAGGAAAACCGAAAATAATTAGTCGAGACATTATTGAAAATTAACAAATGTCAAACCTGCAATAAATAAACCATAACAGAGTGTATAAATTTAATGACACCCTCGCGTAGGGACCACAACAAGAGGGGGCCGGGGGGTGGAACGATCTCCGCTTTATGATTCAAGCGAGAGTAAAAGTTTTGAGGCTATGGCTTGTCACCAGCTGGTTTTTCATCAACACGACCGACTCAGTCCTTTTTTGTAGACTTGGTTTCTTGAACGACCACCGACACCGCATACAGGAGTAATTTCATTCAATCATGACCAAAATTAGTAATTGCCAAAGGGTTAAACAATTAAAGAAAAATGCGATCCGAAATCAACCTAAGATAATCTTCAGGATAAATACATAGACCATTTCTGTAAGCATTCCTGAAATACTTCTGCGAAAGATTTCTCCAAAAAATCGCTAGGAAATCTCCCAAGCATTTGTGTTTCGAATCTCTTTAGGAATTTGACTGGTCATATCCATAAAAAAAATATTCAATTTTACTGCTTTTTTCATGGTTTTTTTTTCAAGAATCTATCTTTCAATCAATTGAGAGTTCAATAACGGTTTCTTTCTTACAGAATTAACACTGATAAGTGCACTAAGAGCCTTACTCAATACAAGAATCGGTTCCCCGAATAACTCGTTTCTCAGAAAAATTTTTGTCACTTATATTTGTCATGACTTCATACATTTCGAGGTGGTCAACGAACCGGTCATCTTATATGCTCCCTTCTTTATTTGACTAGCGGTTTCTCTTTCATTTGATTGCTTATCGTTGTCTCTTGTTCATCAGTCTTACACTGAAAATTATTCTTGCACCTTTTTGAGCTGTTTCACTTTTCCGAGAAATAGAATTTGGGGAAAAGAACCATTCGTGAAACTGGCGTTTGGGAAAATGACATTCGATGAAACGACATTCGGAAAAGGTAGCAAAATCTCAGAAAAGCTGTAAAAAGTTTTAAAAACATCTTTTTTTTCAGGAACTTTTTTTTAGGTTTTTTTTAAAACATATTCTTAAATTCCTTTAGAAGTTTCTTTGAACCTTCAACATTCTTTTAAAGCTTTTTAAATAATTTAAAAATTAAAAACGAAATATTTCCTTCTCTGCTTCTGTTTCTAATGCATTATCAGAGGACTCCCTGATGGAATTTTTTGTAGGCTCCTGAAAAAATGATATTATTTCCAAATGAAAACACTGGATTATTTTTTCGAACAAATCCCTACAAAAAAGTAGGTACAAATCTAAAAAAAATCCATTAAAAATATTTTTGAAACATTATATAAAAAAAACTTCTCCACAAATTATTGAAACGTATTCCGGACGAATTCTTGGAAAAGCCATGGGAAAAAAATAATCACACTAGATTTTTTTTTAAATTTATTAGCCCTTAAAATCCAGAAACGGACCTCAAATTTTTAAATGGCCACAATTTATTGACAGTATATCAATTACAGTCGACTCTCCACATCTCGATGTTCTACATCTCGTTATCTCTCTCTATGTCGATGACATCTTCGGTCCCTTCATTCTGCACACAATTTTTCTCTCCATATTTCGATATCCTTCTTATCTCGATATCTCCATAGAATCTATGACAAAAGGTCGAAAGACAAAAGGTCGAAAGGACAGAAGGTCGAAAGACAAAAAGTCGAAAGACAAAAGGTCGAAAGACAAAAGGTCGAAAGGACAAAATGTCGAAGAACAAAAAAGGAGGGACAAAAGGTCGGAAATATATTTTCAAAGAAGGAAAAATTTCCCACCAAGCAAATCATTTTCGACCTTTTGTCCTTTCGACCTTTTGTCTTTCGACCTTTTGTCCTTTCGACGTTTTGTCTTTCGACCTTTTGTCCATAAACCATCTCCATATCTCGATGTGTTTCTGTTGGTTTTTTGTTCACAATATTTTCTCCGTGTGTCGATATGACCAATATCGAAGGTTACTAGACCAAAGTTTTGGGATTCAAAACAAATTAGGAGCGCAAAATGGCATCTGTTTGTTTCTCAATTCTTGGCAACGGAGTTTTATTATAGATATAGAATTCATCAAAAATTTGTTCTTTGTCTCGATTTCTCCCTATATCGATGGTCCTTTCGATATCGAGATGTGGAGAAGCGACTGTAATTTAAAATAAATTTTGAAGTTTTTTTTATAGTTGGTCTTACAACTCTTGGGTGAGACATCCCCCTGCGCCTCCCTCTTTTCTAAATAACGAAAAAAAACGTAGACAAGAGGGGTCCAAAATTGGCCTCAAACAAATATCTCAACATCCAAATGAGCTGAAAGGTTGGTGTCTTCGGCAAAGACATTCAGCAGATTGGGGAATATTTAGAGGTGAAGAATCTTATTAAGAAAATTTATCCGCAAGGTGGTGCTAATATTAAATTAACTTCAACTGTCTGATCCTTATAAGCTAGAAGTTTGGTGTCTTCGGAAAGGCTGTTCAGCAGATCAAGGGCTATCGAGCGATGATTGGGAATTCATCTGCTAGGTGGCGCTAGTAAAAAAAACTTTAATCTTTAATAAATCTCTTTCTAAAGATCCTTTCCAGCTAGAAGGTTGGTGTCTTCGGCCAAGCAGTTCAACTTGCTATCTTGTGATCAAAATTTGATTAGAAATACATCCACTAGGTGGTGCTAGTAGCAAATTTTCTTCTTTTCTTTTGTATCTCAAGACCCTTATCAGCTGATCGAGGGCTATCTGGCCATCTTTTGCGAATAAAGGTGTCAAAATGCAAGTTTATTGGCATGTTTCCACTTCAGTATGCAAGATAGCTTCACTGACTAGCGTCCTGAAGTGGAAAAGTGCTGAGAAACATGCATCATGTCACCTTTATTCGCAGCAGAGAGGATCGAGAAGATAAAGAGATTATATTACTTACGCCCTTATTTTGGCACACGCTTAAATTGAAGAAAAGTCCAATAGATGGCGGTACAGTTATATCTCCATAACTTTAGAGTGACGCTTCGTTAATAATTTCTGGTCGGCCATAAATTGGCGCCAATATTTTTCACCTCCAGGCAGACCTAAATCTGCTGAATATCTTTTACGAAGACACCTTGAGGTATAGAAGATTGAAGATTTATTTTTACTAGAACCACCTAGCGGATGAACTCCCAATCAGATGAAGAGATAGCCCTCGATCTGCTGAATAGCTTTGCCGAAAATACCCATATTCTAGCAAATAAGGATCTTAATGTAGAGCAGATTGAAGATTTATTTTTACTAGCGATACCTAGCGGATTACCGCCGCTATTTACCACCAGATGGTCCTTGATCTGCTGAACAACTTTACCGAAGATACCAACCTCCTAGTTGATAAGGGTCTTGAAACGATTGAAGAAAATTTGTCAGTAGCACCACCTATCGGGAAATTTCTCCACCAGATTCTCCACTGCCAGATAACCCTTTTCCGAAAACATCAACGTTCAAGCTGATAAGGATTTTGAGATAAAGATGATTGAATAAAATTTGCTTTGGTGAAAAAAGATACATTTTCATTGAGTGCCTTACGTTTCAGGTGCATACCACGCTCAAAAAAAAAAGAGTTAATATACTATCACAGACAATTAGACGCTAACCACATCCAATTTGGTCTGAGAAAACTTTTGTATTGTTTCAAGAGCAGAGCTATGAAATGGAATGCATGATATGAGCCGTGAAAATACAAATTGAGAACTAATATGCTATCTCATACAATTGGAAGCTGAAAACATCCTATATTGTCTGAGAAATGTTTCATACTAAGAACAGAACCCTAAAATAAAATGTATAGTATGATCCAAGCAAAGAAGAATTGAGAACTAATATACAGTCGCCTCTACACATCTCGATGTCGAAGGGACCATCGAGGTAGGGAGAAATCGAGACAAAGAACAAATGTTTGATGAATACTAGATTGAAAAACACTCCGTTGCCAAGAAAGTAATACACAAACAGACGTCATTTTGCGCTCCTAATTTGTTTTGAACCCCAAAGCTTTGGTCTAGTTACCTTCGATATTGGTCATTTCGACATACGGAGAGAAAATTGAGAACGAAAAATCAACAGAAACACATCGAGATATGGAGATATCGAGACAAGAAGGATATCGAGATATGAAGAGTAGAAATGTATGCAGACTGAAGGGACTTATGAAATCATCGACATAGGGAGAGATATCGAGATGTAGAACATCGAGATGTGGAGAGTCGACTGTACTATCACAGCTAACTGGACGCTAATCATTTCCAATGAGGTCTGAGAAATGCTTCTGTTGTATTAAGTACAGAGCTCTCAAATAAAACGCATAATAGCAGCCTAAAAAAAGAGAATTAATATACTATCACAGACAATTGAACGCTGACCACATCCAATTTGGTCTGAGAAAAGTTTTGTTTGTTTCAAGAGCAGAATTATAAAAATGGAATGCATGATATGAGCTGGGAAAATCAAAATTGAGAACTAATATTCTATCATCCAATGTTGTATGAGAATATAACGCATAATAATAAAATAGTGTGCATAGTGTGAGCCTAAAAAAGAGTTTATATACTCTCACACTAGGGGCCCAGATAGCCGTAGCGGTAAACGCGCAGCTATTCAGCAAGACCAAGCTGAGGGTCGTGGGTTCGAATCCCACCGGTCGAGGATCTTTTCGGGTTGGAAATTTTCTCGACTTCCCAGGGCATAGAGTATCTTCGTACCTGCCACACGATATACGCATGCAAAAATGGTCATTGGCACAGTAAGCTCTCAGTTAATAACTGTGGAAGTGCTCATAAGAACACTAAGCTGAGAAGCAGGCTCTGTCCCAATGCGGACGTAATGCCAGAAAGAAGAAGATACTCTCACAGACAAATGGACTTTGACCACATTCAATTTGTATAAGGAATGCTTGTATTGTATCAAGAGCTGAACTATGAAACGGAATGCATGATATGCCGGGGAAATAAAAATTGAGAACTAATATTATATCATAGACAATTGGACGCTGAACACATCCAATTTGGTCTTAGATAAGTTTTGTTTTGTACCAAGAGCAGAACGTAAGCGTAAAATTGTATTAAAAAAATGTTGATAATAAAAGAAGTTGGTGCTTGGACCAGATTTCATGTGGCTTCTGAATAAATATCAAGATAATGCAAATTGGTAAGATCTAAGCATCTCGGAAGAGATGGTGGTTGAACAGGTGTAATTTATAAATTAACGAATATTCTTCGAAGGTTTCAATGGGACAATTATGTGAAAATGGGAACAGGTTTGCATTAGATATACTGTGAATATACGTGTCACCCCGTATGCTCACCGACAGACTATTATTTCAATTTTAATAGAATGCTTAGATTTTGATAAAGGTTGTGGAAATCGAAACGAGCCTTGAAATAACAATCAATAACATTTATCATAGGAACAGTAGAGAAGGGAGCGAATGTAGAGTGTAATGCGAGTAACGAAGATGAATGATTCGGTTATCAATAGTTATTAATTAGAAAATCATATACAGTCTGAACTGGTTGCACTGTTTGAAAATAGCGCACAAGTCTACTCTGAAATGAATTTTATTGTAGAAACAACTGAATCCATGGTAAAATTAAGAACTGCACCAACGATTTTCAACCGACTACATTAATCTGTTAACTCAACCATAACATAGTCAACAAGAAAATATATTCTGTTTATTTAACCAGAGTTGTAGTATTTATGACTAGAAACATTCTAGATTTGACAAGTTTGGTATTGTACTTTTCACCATACTGTGTTGTACGGTGGGTGTCACGGATTGAAATACAATGCTTTGTAGTCGCGGCTACTATGGACATAGTCACATTTACTACACGACTCAGTGATTTTTACCAGATAATAGTAAACTTAACAGATTTTTGTAGTCGGTTGAAAATCGTTGGTGCAGTTCTTAATTCTACCATGGATTCGGTAGATTATACAACAAAATTTGTTTGCGTGTATGACAAAACGAATCGCTTCAGCGTCACTCAAAAGCTCTACAACATGCTCTGACGGCGAGCGTACTACTCATGTGAAAGTTCAATGATCGCATAGGTGTGTGTGAAGAATGAATGGACAGCGAGAATCAGAAAAGCTTCACGATGATGAATGCTGGTGAGAGTAGGACCAATGCAAAGAGCAAGACGGAGATAAAATTGGTATTCTTTCAAAGAAAAATATGCAAGACGCTTTCTTCATTTCTGTTGACGATTTCATCGACGAATGAACGCGTGTGAAAATTTGTGGATTTTTATTTCGGACGCTCGGAAAAAAAAACACGGTTTACTACACAGCTGACAAGTGGAGTTCTTTTCTGATGTACCTACTGACGATTCGATCCTTGTACGCTCCGAGAATGGGAGAAATACAGCACCAGGCTCGATACCGACAACATCGTTTCCGTCCTGGGAGGAATCGCATCAATTTCGAGCACCATTGCTGACTTCCGACTTCCATGCCGTCGTACGTTCTGATGGTGAATTTCCACCAGAACTATTTGCGAGTCTTGCATGCTGTCTCCTCAGCCACGTTCGATACTTTTCTTCTCCAATACACTAAGTTTCTGACAAAATCAGCAGGACATATCCTCGCAATCAAATCCCAGCAAGCCGGCAATGCATTGTAAAAAGTGTGGTAAAAATCACTACCTGTATCACTGTCCAGAGTTCCGGAACCTAGACGTCAGCCGCCGGACCGAGCTGATAAGGCAAGGAAACATGTGTATGGATTGTTTGCGCTCCTCTTCCCATATCGCCCAAACGTGCTCAGGCACTCGCTGCCGAGTCTGCTCTCGAAAACACCACACGCGGCTTCACACGGATAGCAGCGATATCATGCCCACCTCTAACACTCAGTCTGCTGATTTGACTTGTTACGTCGCCCTCGAACAAGTCCGTCCAAGTACGGAGCCATCGAAGTTCGTTACGCAACATCTAATTCAGCAACCGTCAACTTCTACTGCTTCCGTTATTTCGGTGTTCATGACTTTTCCGGGAATCTCCAGTGTGCTCTGGTTTCGCAATCCCAAGCCGCGATCCCTGAAACGGTCTTTCTTCCAACTGCGCTCGTGAACATCCAGAATAGTAGAGGCCGTACATCACCGCTCGTTGTTTGCTGGATTGTGCGTCTCAACGAGACTACGTATCTGCCGGACTGTGCGACAAGCTACAACTGCCACAAGTTCAACTACCGCTACGGATCACTGTCAGTAGAATTGGCAACCACGCTCGTCGACCATGAAGCTAAAGTGACCGTTTTCTCACAAGTGTCGCCAATATCCGTGGAAAGTTCGATGCTGATCCTCCCGTCGATTACCACGAACCTGCCGCATTGTTCCGTCAACGCTCATCAGTGGTCAATACCACATCACGTTAACCTCGCTGGTCCATCCTTCACTGTCACCAGTAACGTCGACATGATCCTGGGAGCTGCCCATTTCTTCCATGTTCTTCGTGACAGCCGAATTCCTCTTGGATACGATCTGCCCACAGAGAAACAGACGTAACACTTAGAACAAATCGCGACCAAAATCATAGTCGCGAAAACTTGTGCGCCCAATGCTAAAAACACTGTAGTTGGCCGATAGACCAACAGGTGGCGGTAGTGTGTAAACGTCAAACACGAACAAAAACGACGCGAACGCTGCGGGTGGTCGATTGACCACCTACCAGATATTCGAATCGATCGTTAAAAAGTTGGTCGATGGACAGCGATGAAAGTGTGACGTCTGTTTGTCTGTGATCTGCCCTTGCTCCAGAACACTGAATTCGGATGGGTGGTCTCCGGAGAATATGCGCTGGAGAATCATGAAAATACCAGTAGCTGTTGCATCAACTCCTCCTCTCTATAATGCTCCTCTCTGGATAATGCTCCTCTCTGGTCGAACGAACCGTCATGTCATAGCGAAATGGACCACTCGAGGCTACTCAAGCACGTTTCAGCCAAATCAACCGCTTTAGAAAACTCCGAAGACTTCACGATCATCCTGCCATTAACTGAGTAGGTTTATCACGAAATGAATCTTCAATTCCTGCACCCCCAGCTTGCGAACGACGGTATATTCAGTCTCGGCGGCCGGCTACACCAGTGATTCCCAAAGGGGGAGAATTCGCCTCTCTGGGGGCGATTTTCAGGCCCAAGGGGGCGAACATTTGAAAAATAGAATTTGGGGGGCGAAAAGGCCAACACGGGATTATATGAAAATAATTACTCATATAATTTTTAGGACACACATCAGAAGGTAAAACAATTCCAGAGGGTTCGTTCACATATTTCATAACGCTGAAAATGGCAATTTTTGACACCCACCCACCCCCTTGTAACGTTTTTTGTATGAACATTCTACAAATTTTTGTACGAGCCGTAACAACAGCAGAACACCCACCCACCCCTTAAGCGTTATGAAATTTGTGAACAAGCCCAAACTAATAAAAATCCAAGAATATTTTACCTTGGATCGATATATCTCTAATCAGGGTTATTTTAAAATTATGTTAGACTATACACTTGATAATTGTCAAACACATGTGTTCGGACGCCAGAAGAACCTTTACAGCTTTTGTCCAGCGAAGCTTAAAGCTATAATATATAGTTTATTAGGCAAATTATTGAATTATAGGTTACATCCACTTACGATAGTCTTCTCCTAACGTTTTACGTCGAAACGCTGGTCCTGAACAATACGGTTCGAAGAAGTTCTATCTTGCAAAAGGCAACAGTGAAAATTAGGCAATCGATGAAATGAATTTAGATTAAGTTTACCCGTTATTGAACACTTATCAATCAGGATGACTTCAGTTCTACCCGGAAACACTAAACTAGTAATAATCTAGGGCAAAGAGAAATCTAGTTCATATGATGTATATTAGAGACATAATTCAATCCTTCAAATTTTGGCCCAACTTACTTTTAGATCTAGCTTTTAAAACAATTCATATGAAATCCAAGAAATTATAAATTCACTTTCAACAATCTTGTTAACACGTTGTCTAATCTCTCTATCAGCTATGTCACCGTCGCATTGACAAACGGACTACAATCGCCGGCGAGTTCACTGCCTTTCATGGGAGCAGTGCTGCCGGAACATCCCCCGCCCCGTGGATCCAGATGTGGCCTCTCTGGGAACTTCCCGGATTCACAATCTCCAATCTCGATGACCGCAAGTTTGACCACTGGTCGTTTTAACTTGCCGTTTCCGTTGACCGTTTGTACGATGGCCTGCCGTATTCTCCCGTCTTGTCCCGTAATGACCTCTTCAACCTTCCCTCGTATCCATGTCCTCCGGTCGCCATCTGCTACGTATACCAGATCTCCAATCTTGATAGGGCGTACGTCGTTGAACCATTTTGATCTACGGTTGACTGTAGGGAAGTATTCTTTTATCCAACGTTTCCATAGAGCATCTGACAAATACTGGCTTCGTTGGTAACTGCTACGCAATGCTTCTCCGAGGTCGGTGGAGCTCCTAAGCGGTTCGTGTGAACCAGATGAATTCCCAAATATAAAATGATTAGGCGTGAGGGCCTCATCGTTACCTACCTCCTGAGGCATGTATGTGAGTGGGCGGGAGTTGATGAACCACTCTGTTTCGGCCAGCACAGTTAACAGGATTTCATCGTTGAGTTTGCGGCCGTCGTCGAGGGCTCTCATGGATTCTTTCACACTGCGTACCATACGCTCCCACACGCCACCCATATGAGGACCGGCAGGTGGATTGAAGGACCACTTAGTCTTGGCATCCGTGAATGTGTTCGCGCAATTGTCGTTGATCAGCTTAATTTGTTGCGTCAACTCACGGTTGGCACCTACAAAGTTTGTGCCATTATCAGAAAATATTTGTTCAGGTGAACCTCTCTTGCGAACAAAACGTCGTATAGCCATAACGCACGAGTCTGTAGATAAATCGTAGGCTATCTCAAGGTGGACGGCTCTGACCACCAGGCAAGTGAAGACTACCACATACCGCTTCTCCTTGCGTCGGCCAACGGCAACTTCCAAGGGACCTAGATAGTCGACTCCAACATAACAAAATGGTCTTATGTATGGGGTTAATCGTTGTTCAGGTAGAGGGGCCATCCGTGGATACTGAGGTTTGCATTTTCTTACTTTGCATCGCTGACATGCTCTCGCTACCTTATCTACGACTGATCGAAGACTTGGGACGAAGAACCGTTGGCGGACTTCGTTCACGATTGTTTCCTTATTTGCGTGTCCGTATTGGTTATGGTAATGATTTATTAGACGGAACGTTATTGGATGGTCTTTCGAGAGGATTATGGGAAATCTTGCGTCGAAAGGAGCGTACCCTGCATCGGCGGTTCTGCCTTCTACTCGAACCACGCCAAATTCGTCAGCGAAAGGGGATAACTTGTATAAAGGGCTTGAACGTTCAACACTCGTCAATGCATCCGGTGACGCATCGCGATTCTTTAGCAGCACTCTTACCTCGTCTGGGTAACTTTCTGCCTGTGCAAGTCGCCAAAGGTTCAATTCCGCTTGCTCAAACTCTGCACGGCGAAACGGTACAATCATAGCTGGTACCGAACGTTTCAAATGCTTGAGCTAGTTATCAGTCGCTACGATGGTCTCTATCGGCTGTCCGTTGATTCTCAGACGACAGTTGTTGATAAACCGACCCACTAAGATCATTGTTCGTAGCAGCACACTCCATTTAGAAATGTTTTCCACTTTTATTAGGTCCTGTGGAATCACGATATGGTGTAGTGAATAGCATGGCCGTAATTCTTCCTGGATATTCGAAGCCACTTGTCGCTGCTGAGGCCATTTATCTTCTGTTTCATACAAAAAGGCTGGTCCATTGAACCACGAACTAGATGAGACCGGTTCGGTGTGCTTTCCCCATTTCGTCAGAAAATCAGCAATGTTTTCTTTGGTGGGCACCCAACGCCAGTCGTTCAGCTGTGTGTGCGACAAGATTTGCCCGATTCGATGAGCAACATATTGCTTATATTTGCGGTTATCCGATCGGATCCACGACAGCACTGTGGTGGAATCTGTCCACAAGAAGCTGCGACTGATTGGAAGGTTATGGTTTTCCATGGCACATTTCAACATTCTTGCACCCATAACTGCTGCCTGCAACTCCAATCTTGGTATAGACTGGTGTTGCAGAGGAGCAACTTTGCTCTTAGACATTATTAAGGCACAATGTACACCTTGATCATCGGCTGCCCGGAAATATGCTGGCGAACTCACTAGCATCGGTGAATACATGTAGTTGCAGCGACTTGAATCGGTTTGGACTTAGAGTTCCAAAGTAATATCGAGGAATTTTCAGGCGTCCAATGCCCGGAAGAAGATGTGTCCAACGTATCCATTTTGCGTACTCTTCATCCGGAATGTCTTGATCCCATTGGGTCCCAGATCTCCACAGATCTTGTATTAACATTTTCCCGTGTATCGAAAACGGTGCAAGCATGCCGGTTGGATCGAACACACTCATTATGCTTCGGGCGACAATACGTTTTGTGGGACGACGGTTTCCAGAGACGTATGGTTCTAGGTCCCCATGGAAGGTAGTTGAGAAAGAGAAGAAATCTCCTTGCGGATCCCAGGTCAACCCCAGAACACGCTCCCAGTTCTCCTGTGTAACGTCTCCAATCGGCACCGGCTTTTGCTCCTTAATTTCACCCAGCGCACGTAAGACATCTTCACTGTTGCTAACCCAGTTCCTCATCTCAAACCCGGCCTGTGCGTGTATTTCTCGTACCTGTTTCGCCCTCGTTGCTGCTTCTTCTACCGTGTCGGTACTATCAACGTAATCATCCATGTAAGTCCTCTCGATTATCGCAGCAGCTGCGTCAGGAAAGTCTGCTGCGTGTTCAAGAGCATTTTTGCGCATAACATGTTGAACAGAACAGGGCGAGCAGCTCGCCCCAAAGGTCGCTACGTCCATTATATAAATGTCCGGGGGGTCACTGGGGTCGAATCTGAAGACGAAGCGCTGGGAATGTTTGTCCTTCGGGATTATTCGAACCTGATGAAACATTTCCCTAACGTCGCCTCCAAAGGCAATCGGCCGTTCTCTGAAGACGCTAATAACGGAAGGAAGTGAGTTCAGCAAATCAGGACCCTTTAGAAGCTGAGAGTTTAGCGACATGCCATCAACTTGTGCCGCCGCGTCCCACACTAGTCTCTTCTTCCCTGGCTTCCGAGGATGTGTTACTACGTTGATAGGCAGGTACCATACCCGATTTGGGTCAGCACTAGCCAGCTCTTGTTCCGTGGCTATGTGAGCGTACTGTTTATCAACATATTCCCGAATCTGTTGATGAACGTTTGTGCGTAGTACTGGATCCCGGCTTAACTTCACCTCAAGACCTTTTAACCGCTTCATTGCCATGTTCCAATTATTTGGAAAACGAATTTCATCACTTTTCCAAAGAAGCCCCGTTTCGTATCTATCACCCAAGCGCCGAGTTGTTTCCTCTAGAAGTTGCCGTGCGCGTTTGTCGTCAACAGATTCGGGTAACGGCGCGACGCAAACCACCGCCTCCTCGAGAACGAACTGTTGCCGAATTAGTTCATTCAAATCTTCGTCAGGTTTGCAGTTGCAGTCGTGAAGGCCTACGAAGTCACTCCTCTCGTTGTCAATTCCACATGGACCGTATATTGCCCAGCCAAGCACACTTCTTACCGCTACAGGCTCACCAGGCTGCCCTACCCGGGTTTCTAGTGGAGAGAACAATTCCAAGTTTCGCAAACCTATTAAGATTTTAGGTTCTGCGTCGACATACGAGATGGTGGGGAGATCGCGCAGATGGTCATACCGATCAGCCAAACCGTCGAGCAACAGAGTTTGTTTGGGTAGATTCAGCCCGTTTACCGTGTGAGCTCCATTGAGACTGAATGTTTGATCCTGACCTCTCGCTGAGATCATGACGTCTACCAGTTTTGATGATCTTTCCGTTCGCGTAACGTTCGATGTCCAAATCAGCTTCAGTGGTACTGTTTCACCTTTTAGTTTAAGAAGCCGTGCTAAGCTTGAGTCTATCAGAGTCCTTGATGACCCTTCATCAACAAAGGCAAAGGTATCGAAGCTGCGTCCTTCATTATGAAGTGTAACAGGTACCACTTTGAACAATACTGCTCTTGTTCTCGGACCGTGAGTGTTACACTCCGCGTCGATGACTCTCGAGGCTACAGCACTTCTTCGTCCAGGGCGATGAAGCAGCGGGTGATGTCGCTCCTGACAATTTTCTATGTTGCAACGGATTCTAGACCGGCACTTGGATTCGTGATTGAATAGACATACTGCACAAAGTTTGTATTTCTTCGTGGCAGTGATGCGAAATTCCACATTCATTCGTTGAAACTTTTCACAATTACGCACCCTGTGATTTGTTTCTCCACAGATGGGGCACGGTTCTCTCGGCGAGGGAATCTTGTCTACGTCATCGTCGTTGTGAGCATAGTTACCGTGCTATCACAGTCGAGGACAGAGAAGAACAGGCACGAAAAGGAGAAGCACGGTCATAAGGGGCACCCCTTATGACCGTGCTTCTCCTTTTCGTGCCTGTTCTTCTCTGTCCTCGACTGTGATAGCACGGTAACTTCACTCGCGTCAGCTAACAGAAGATCCATGAATCCAGCGAATTCCTTCAACGTCGGTGTCTCGAATACCCGCTTAAATCGTACCCATTCCAATTTATACGCCGCAGGCAGCTTATCCACTAGCTCTTCCATTAGCGTTGGGTTAGCCAGGTGACTCTGGAGGTCAGCTGCTATTAAGTGATCACTTAATTGTTGCACTGTCATGCCGAAATTTATCAAAGTGTCTAAACGCTCCGGTTTTGGCGCCTCCAGCCGGCGAACTTTTGCCAGTAACGTTTTGACCATCAATTCTGGGCGGCCATACAATCTTCGTAGAGTCTCGATGATCTATGGCACGCTTTTTGGAAACATCAGCTTCGAGATGACCGCTTCTCTCGCTGGTCCTCGAAGACACTCTCGAAGACGGATGATGTTCTCAACATCTGAGAAACCGCAGGCTGCATTCGCTCCGTCATAGCTGCTATAGAATATTGGCCATTCTTCAGGCTCACCAGAAAAAATGGGCAATTTCTTCGGCCAAATCTGTCGAGCAGCTATTTGGTTCGCGGTTGGTCCTCCAGTCATCGATTGCGTTGATGATCGAATCTCCCGCGTGGCGATTCGATTTACGTTTGACACTCGTTCTAGAGGACGCTCCTCCAAAGGTCTGATTGATGACATCCTTCTGTGCATCCCCCCTGAACCTTGTTGATCTATAGCACCGTATGCCTCACGGTCTGCTAGTTCGGGTAGCATCTGATCCTCATTGTTGTCGTCACCTGACTGACGAGAGATGTGGTCTGGCATTTTGGGAGAACGATGAGAGCTGTTCCCTATATGTTCGGAAATAATGTCCTGCTCCCGTTGTTTTGCCAACCAATTTCTTGTCTTGCTGATCCCACTTGAACTAGAATATCCAGAGCGTTTTTCGTCATCGACTGTTCCTTCTAGCTCCTGCATTTTACGCAACAGATCTTCTTGCAATTTTATTTTCTCGTCGCGAAGAGCGCGTTCTCGTTCCTGCATTAATCGATCTTCTTCTAGACGCTTCTCAGCTTCGGCTAGCTTCAATTCCGCCAAACGTTGCTCTGCCTCTATCTGTTTCTGCACAACGGCGCGAGAACGACATGCTGATGAAACGGTTTTCGTAGAAATCGCCTTGCTCGGAAAACCCGCCTTATCCTTGCTCGGCAACACTTCCGGATTCTTCTTTGGTGTTGTTTCAGTGGGTTCATCTGTAGTCGTAACCACGGGTACTTTCAGCCGATTTTCACTAGTGCTCTTCTGCGACCGGGGTTGTTTTCTCGTCTGCTTCCTGACTGGTGGTTGGCACGTTCGACATTTGAACGGTCTGTTTTCAACGCCCGGAGTTTCTCCGGCACACTTCAAATGGTACCATACTTGACACGCATCGCATTGGACCATCTGTGAGTCTGCGTCGTTAGGTTGGTCACAGCCTCCGCAATCGCGGCCCGTCTTGAGCCCTCCAAGTGAAGTGTCGCCTGAAGCCATCTGAGCTGAGTGGTATCCTTTAAGAATGTTCGGACGCCAGAAGAACCTTTACAGCTTTTGTCCAGCGAAGCTTAAAGCTATAATATATAGTTTATTAGGCAAATTATTGAATTATAGGTTACATCCACTTACGATAGTCTTCTCCTAACGTTTTACGTCGAAACGCTGGTCCTGAACAATACGGTTCGAAGAAGTTCTATCTTGCAAAAGGCAACAGTGAAAATTAGGCAATCGATTAACCCTTTCTTTCCCACAGCTTTGTTCGACAATTTAACTGTCAAAATGGGGTTTCTAAAATAAGTGCTTGAACAAAAGTTGTTGCAAATGAGCTATATTATTCAAAATCATCATAAAAAAAATTGATTGTTTTTCAATAGTTAGTGGATTGTTTTTCAATAGTTTGGCACTTAGGTCACATATTTCGATGTTTGATAAGACAAATGAGCGTATACGTTTATTCCAATTATTATTAAGCTAATCGTGGCAATTCGGTTTAGTTAGCGTTCGTCAAAAATCGGTGGATCACCTGTGCTACCATGGGAAAGAGAGGGTTAAATGAATTTAGATTAAGTTTACCCGTTATTGAACACTTATCAATCAGGATGACTTCAGTTCTACCCGGAAACACTAAACTAGTAATAATCTAGGGCAAAGAGAAATCTAGTTCATATGATGTATATTAGAGACATAATTCAATCCTTCAAATGTCGGCCCAACTTACTTTTAGATCTAGCTTTTAAAACAATTCATATGAAATCCAAGAAATTATAAATTCACTTTCAACAATCTTGTTAACACGTTGTCTAATCTCTCTATCAGCTATGTCACCGTCGCATTGACAAACGGACTACAATCGCCGGCGAGTTCACTGCCTTTCATGGGAGCAGTACTGTCGGAACAACATGCATTCAGGTTTTTTAATATCATGTGAGTTTTATGAATTGCATTGAAATATAAGTTGAAAAACATTCTGGATTTTCATATATTTGTTCAGTGTTTTTGGATCTAATGAAAAAAAAAATCGTTCTCGGGAACGTCAAACATTTATGATTCACAATTTCTGAAAATTATTGCAGTAATTTTAGAAATAAAGATAAATCAGTATGTAATTACCATTACATACCATCCCCCAACTACGTCACTAGTTGGCGCTTATGCATATAATACATTGAAATAGTTTAAACTGGGTTGAACTTGTATCAAAAACTGATTAAGTAGCCTGTAATGCACGCAAAATATTGTTAAAATTACTATTATAAATTGCAATCTAGTAAATCATTCCTAATAATTATGTGATATCGATATTTAAGAAAATATTTTCCAATGTACATAATAGTTATTGTATCATGAATCTGTGGATATGCGAGCCAAGACGTACAGCACTTAATTACATAAAATATTGAAATCACATATCAGGGGGGCGATTCCAGATAAAAAGGGGGCGAAAGTTGAAAAAGTTTGGGAAGCACTGGGCTACACAATGCTAGCATTCGGAAGAACTGTGCAATCTTACCAGCTAGGTTATGTTCCTTAAGGCATTCAATGCCAGCCTCAGGCAATTCAACAGTCGCAGGAGAAGGTTCGCGCACATTTACTGCGACATGCAGAAAACAGTCCGCAAGAAGATATCCCTCGCTCGTTGAATAGAGTCGCCGGACAAGGTTTCAGCCCTTGCTCAGGGAATAAAGCCGCCGGATTAGTTCCCGGCCCTTACTCGGGGAAATGAGCCGCCAGACGAGTTCCTGGCCCATGCTCGGGGGAATCGAGCGGTTCCTGATGCAAATGTAAAGAGTTAAGTCTTATATGTTGGTTTACCCCGGACTTCATCTAAGTTAAGTACCACTTTCTCCATTTTCGTTTCCAACAATCTGGCCATAGGTGTTCCGCTTTCCAGCAATGATCCGTTACCATCCATGGAGATCCCGGAGCTGGAGAGTGGCACGTGCCAGCCGCGCCACACCTGAACCCAACGCCTGTTTCAGCTGACGAAGTTTGTCCGAAGAAGTTCCTCCGCCGATGATAACATAAAATCACGAAATTTAATTGGCGGCCGGAATGTTTAAAACCCTCATGAAAGGTAAATGAAATTTCCAACATTAAAAATAATAAAATTATACGCCGCACCCAGTGTGCAAATCACCGTGCAACGTCACAACACGCAGCTGTCAAACAGCGCAGCACAGACAATTCACGAATGGTCTTATGGTCTTATCCACTGGTGTACTAAACTAACTCGGTCGAAGAATTTTGACACTAGAGCGGGTCCAGATCACGTGGGGATCATACGGGAGCGTGCCCCGCTCAAGTGTCACAATTTTCAGACCGAGTGAATTTAGTACACTGGTGGATTAGACCATGGTCTAATCCACCGGTGTACTAAATTCACTCGGTCTGATAATTGTGACACTTGAGCGGGCACGCTCCCGTATGATCTCCATACGGGATCTGGACCCGCTCTAGTGTCAAAATTCTTCGACCGGGTCAGTTTAGTACACCAGTGGATAAGACCATCCATCGGTGTACTAAATTCACTCGGTCTGAGAATTTTGACACTTGAGCGGGTCCGAAACACGTGGGGAGCATGGATCAGTGCACGAGTTCATTATTTGACGTTTGAGCGGTGCCGTGTTATTTACGTGGCCATGGAAACTAGTGAATTCGGAACCGCTCAAACGTCAGATTAGTGAACTCGTGCATAAGTCCATACAGAAGCGTGCCCCGCTCAAGTGCCACAATTCTCAGACCGAGTGAATTTAGTACATCGGTGGATTAGACCATACGAAGCAAGAAGAGATTCTACAAAGCACTCGCACCAACGGAAAACCTCGTAAGGAACTGACATCGTGTGCGTGAAAAAAAAAAAGAAAAAGAGGTCTCTCTCCTTGTTTTTCTCACAGAAACCCGAAGAAAACATCAGCAGATTCGTAGTCACGAAAATAGTAGCATAAGATAAATAAATCAGTTGAAATCGTAACCTCGCCGTGTTTGCACACACAATTTGTTGCTTTTGGTTTTTGTGGTGTCCGAATGGTTCCCGCGGGTTTATAAATCGATGCTTATCGTCCCGTTTGTGCTGTGTAGTGTGGTGGGAAAACAGTTCCCCAATAAATTGAGCCAAGATGTGGAAAGAAAGGCCAATTCCAGTGAGAGGAACAGAAGCCTCATAAGTTAGTAAGAAGAATGGTTTTGTGTTTCTTCTTCTTCTTCTTGGCATTAACGTCCTCACTGAGCACTTCCACAGTCATTAACTAAGAGCTTACTTTGCCAAAGTTGCCATTTTCGCATTCTAATATCGTGTGACAGGTACGATGATACCCAGGGAAGTCAAGGAAATTTCCATTACGAAAAGATCCTGGACCGACCGGGATTCGAACCCAGACACCTTCAGCAAGGCTTTGCTTTGTAGCCGCGGACTCTAACCACTCGGCTAAGGAAGGCCCCTGTGCTTATTAGACCATCCATCGGTGTACTAAATTCACTCGGTCTGAGAATTTTGACACTTGAGCGGGTCCGAAACACGTGGGGAGCATACAGAAGCGTGCCCCGCTCAAGTGTCACAATTGGGTCCTAAAATTTTTAATGAAATCTTGTTTTTATTTAATAACACGAAAAAGCATGTTACTGTAACTACTTTAGCAATTTTTCCCGCTCAAATAATGGCTATGTCATGTTTAAACTTTGATTTAAAAATTTGGTCCATAAATGAATCTTGACACTTTTGATCATGTTTGACGTTCGCTTAGTCGACAAAAACACCACAGGGGTTTTAGTTCGACCACTGGGGTTGTTCATATCTGACATTTCGTAAGGGACACGGAAAACAAAATACACCCAAAATTTGAGTTTAAGCCAAAGGATGTGACAAAATCTAAAAAAAATGTTTTTTGGGCTTAAACCAACGGAAAACATTAGAAAATTGAGTAAACATGTGTTTTTGGCCTAAACTAAAGCGTTTGGCACTAAAATTGGGACAGGGTTTTAGGACCCTATTCTCAGACCGAGTGAATTTAGTACATAGGTGGATTAGACCATACAGGTATAATTATGTATGAAATTATGATCATGAATTGGTTCTAGTCACTCCTCTGTGCGCCACCTCAGAAACTGCATACTCATTTGCGGACCGTCCCGCGCTCAAGGGTCTCAAAAACAATGCTACCTAAACGAGATTTATTCATAAAAACTTCTCTCTAGCCGGACGCGTGGAGTCGAGTAGCGACGGGCGTGAAAGACACATTGTAATGATTTATGCACTCTAGGTGGGCTCGATTGTCTTTCGGTCCTTTCGGTGGCTTGTTTTGTTGTGATCTTATGCTGGAGAGGGACGGAGGGAACATATGTGGAAGGGGACCTCATTGTGGGGCCCTAGAGGCGCGAGCGGGTGCTGCCCTGATTGTTGATTACATTTATTTCATAACCAAATGTCTCGGAACAGCGGTGGTAATTTGCATCTACTTATCGAAAATTAATTTCTCCTTATTTGGGTTCGGGAAAATAAGTTCTTTGTAGGGAGAGATATTTACACTTCTCATCGGTAGGGTGCTTTCATATACCACGTGGACAAAAGAAGCTGGATTTTGGATATCTCCTTCCTTGCCCACTTCACCATATATTAACGTGAACTTTTCATAACATTAGTAAACACTGCAGAATTACACTGCCCATAACTGCATAACAGTCACATTCGACATTTTCGACAAATTGGAGTTAATACCATGGAGAGACATCAATTGATAAATACTTTCGTTCAACTTACTGAAATCTGTGAGTTTGTTCTAGAAAATTTGAAAAAAATACCAAGTTGATTTGTCACATTGGTAATTATAACCGCATAACAGTCACATTGAGATTACAAATGGGACTCATAATGTAATCGCTTTGAAATTTCTATCAGAATTATTTTCTGACAATTCATCTAGCATGCGGTATGAGTTTTACAAAATATCAGCCTCAAATAAGCACTTTTGAGTTCCTGGCAATTTTTAGAAATTTTAGTTTCCTCCCATACTGCCATGAAATGCACACTTGGTACTCCATTTACTCAATGCCTACTTTTGTCGAATGTTACAAATATGCAGTTACGGGCAGTACAGATCCCTGACATAAATCAGCCTACGCTACGATATAACGGAAAGCACATGTCAGCATGCTATACAACAATCGAGTAATATCTTCCAAATCTTAGGAAATGTGCACAGCCAAACAACCCATCTTGCGAAGAAAATCTTATCACGACTCTAAATTGCTCGGCACTAAATCTTGCCAACTTCCGGCTGCTGAAAGCCTCCAACAGCAAACGGCAAACAGCAACTCCTACAAAACCCAAGTACTTCAAAAAATATAAATACTCATTCAATCCGCCCGGCCGAAATCGGGGACCTAAACCGGGAAGGACGGCCTGAAAACACGAAACGTTAAAAATAAATTTCCTTCGAAAGAAAACTAAAAGTAAATAAATCTTATCATTTCCTCGCCCTTGCTTTGGCCGTTTTGATTTTGTGCCGTGCTGTTTTGTTGGAATAGACCCTTGGATGGGCCTTTCTCCCGTCTTCTCTCTCTGGTAGTAGGAAGACAATGCTGCACAGAGGTCCGGGTTTTCCAAATCATCTTCCTAACCATTTTTTATGGCTCAAAAACAAGAAAATATTGAGGAGGCGTAATTTTTGCCATAAATTTTTAAATCAGGACCACTGTGTGCCGCTGCTTGCCGACTGGTGGCCAATGCCTAAAGCAAAGCTTCCCGTAGCAAAACACAACTCGGAACAGCATTTCTGCAGCTCAACCACCGCACAGAAGAAATAAAAACCAAATGTTATTATCGTTCACAAGTAGGGCTATTTGGGCGACTTGAGCAGTCTTGTTTTTCGGCGTGGATAGGAAGTGCAGGACCGTTCCGCGGCCGAAACCATTCAATGTTGCCTCCCTGTAAAGCTTACGACTCAATGGGATTATTAACTGTGAGCAGTGCTTTCGGGACTTTATTTATTACTTGCTCGACCCGGTAAGTAAATTCTTATTTAAACGTGAATTTAGTGTAACTGTCTTTTTGAAGTTCAAAATTGTGGAAATATTTAGTTCGTAAATTTTCTTCAGCTGCTTTTTCTTCTTCTTGGCATTCCGTCCCCACTGGGACAGAAACTGCTTTACATTTATTAACAATTATTAACTGATAGCTTTCTTTGCCTAAGTTGCCATTTTTCCATTCGTACACTACCCGTCATAAATACGGACTTGCAAAGAAGCGATCTTCAGCAAAGTTGTTCAGGGGATCAAGGACATCGGGAAAGCAAACTGTTTGGTTCGTGATTTTGCCGCTAGGTGGCGCCAGTGAGCATGTAAAATTGAGCATTTTGAACTAGTTCCAGCTTGTGATCCATATGAGATAGAAAGTTCGAGTCTTCGGCGAAGTTGTTCAGAAGGCCAAGTACATCCGGAAAACAAACATTTAGGTTGTAGACTTCGTCGCTAGGTGGCGCTAGTGAGCATGCAATATTGAGCATTTTAAACAAGTTCTAGCTTGTGATCCACAAGAGACAGAAAGTTCGAGTCTTCGGCAAAGTTGTTCAGAAGGTCAAGGACATCCGGAAGACAGATAATTTGATTCGAGATTTTGCCGCTAGGTGGCGCTAGTGAGCATGTAAAACTGAGCATTTTGAACTAGTTCTAGCTAGTGATCCACAAGAGATAGAAAGTTCGAGTTTTCGGCAAGTAAAGAACGGAAATAAAGTAAAAGACATCCAAATATCAAATTTTTTGTTCCTAATTTTGCCACTAGGTTGCACTAGTACGCATATTTAATTAAATATAAGAAACAAATTCTATTTTTTGAGCCAGATGAGATAGAAAGGTTGAGTCTTCGGCAAAGTCAAGGGCATCCAGGAAACAGTTTACTCTGGAGGGATGACTGTACCTAAACATTATGAATTTGATAAGATAGAATTTCCAGAATGCTGTTCAGAAATCCTTTGGCATTTGGAAGTTGAAATAATTAGGGACGGAATCATATTAAATTAAAGTGATGCAGGGCTGATCAAATGTATATTCAAGTGTATCATATCTGATTCGTATTCTAGTGATTCTGGTATGACTTACTCCATGTGCGAGTGACTCAGTCAGGACTTATATTCATCATCAGGGCCGCATTTACGGGGGGCCGAGGGGGCCATGGCCCCCGGGCCCCCACAAATCTTGACAATCATATTTGTAGTTAAACTTTTACGAATAATTAGAATCAATGCAATAGTTCATACTTTTTTTATTCGCATCATATGCTTTGAAAGGTTGAATTTTATTTTAAGGAATCTAGAGTATTGGGTGAAATTTATGCAAATAAAGTCAAATGAAATTACTAAAAAAAATATAACAACATTCAAACTGGGATATTGTAGACTTCATGAGAAACAAGAAGATTCAGAAAAAAAAATTGGATAAACAAGTATAGTGCAATATGTTTGAATTCCTAACGATTTTCTAGCGTAACTTTTCCAATTGTAACGAAAGGTTTCTCAACGAAGTGTAAGATTAGGTTCGAATGCAATATATAGATCTGCAGATCAAGTAATAGAACTTAATTATAAAATATTATTTTGACAACGACTATAGATCACACTGCAGAGCTGATACTGTTTAAGAGCCTTCTTTTCTCTTCATTTCTCTTTTTAGTTTGTAATTCCACGTGACATTATGATAGTATTACTACTCGTATTACTGTTTGTATTTTTTCATGATTTTCTCTAGAAACAACGTTAGATTTCAGGTATTCACAGATTATTCCGTAGCTTTCTCCAGCAGATCATTAAGTGATTATTTCTCGTGGAATTCCTCTAAGAGATTTCCTAAGGGATCCATTCAAGAATTTTGTTTCGGATATCTCAAGAATAGAACTTGGATTTTCCAACGATAATCATAGAAATAACCTTAAAGACTCCATAAGAAATTTCACTAAAGATTCTCCTAGATGTTTTCAAAGAAAGTCTTAAGTAACTATGCATTTTCCTGTGATTCTTCCATCGATTTTTAGTAAGTCTTCCGGGATTAACGTTCATAATATCTTCAAAAAAATTTTATGAGATCTCCTTAAGTAAAAACTGGAGAACTCGTTTAAAGGATACGTTAAAAATATTTGGGAAACTTCTAATATCGTCTTTGGAAAAAAAATGGGATATCGTTGAGGAAACCACTGGAGGGAATATCGTTAGAATGCTCAAAGATTTCCTGTAGGAATGCTGGAGAAAATACTCTAAGTATCCTTTGTAAAATTGATGGAAGAAATTTTGGGAGAATCGGTACAGGAACCTTTAGAAGAATTGCTAGAGAGGATTCTGTATGAGCCTCTCAAAGTATTCCAGATGAAAACTCTGGACGAATCACTAAAAGATTTCTTGAAGTTTTTGTTCGAGACATTTGAGACAAAATTTTTGAATATTTTAATTTTTCTCTGAAGCCTGTAAAATTTTGCATCAGGATTCACTGTAAGTAAAAATAGATTTTAGATACCATTTTGATTAAAGACTTTCCATAAGACTTGTATTGAAACAGATACCAAGTTTCTAGAGAAGACCTGCTGCCAGCCCTACACAAAAATTCTTCAATTCATAACTGTTAAATAAATCTGTATGTTTAACATCTTGAATATTAATACCGGAATAGAATAAGCCAAATTTGGATAAAAGTACCAAACAGGTAGGAATCATCAAATGAATTTTGTTGTTGACGAATAAGCCCCAAAAAACATTGAATTTAACCTGTAAACATATAAACATGACTTCTGATAATTTAAACCTTTCAGCAAACATTAGTAATATCTAATCTGTTCTGAAACACCAACAAGCTTTTCTGAGAAAGGGGCCCCCACAAGCCAATGGCCCCGGGCCCCCACATTTGTAAATCCGGCCCTGATTCATCATATTCAAATTATTCAAGTCAGAATCTCTTCATGGTTCAAGGCTCCATATCCTAGTGATTCTTATCTGATTCACTCATATTCGACTATTTTAGGTTTGATTCATTGATGTTCAAATGATTTCAACTGATTCACTTCATTTTCAAATGTTTCAAATTTGATTCACTTTATGCATAAGTGATTCAGGTCTGATTGATTTCATATTCAAGAGATTTAGGATTTATTTTTAGTGATTTATGTTTTATTCGCTTCATATCCAAGTGATTCATGTCGAAGTCGCTCCATATTCAAGTGATTCAGGTTTAATTCGCTTTATATTCAAGTGCTGCAGGTCTGAAGCACTTCATATTCACCCATTTCAAGTACGAATTACTTGATATTCAAGTAGTTCAGGTTTGATTCATCTAGAATTTTCCACTTTTACAGGTATGACTTGATGTTCAAGCAGGTTAGGGCTGATCCACTTCATTTTCAAGTGATTCATGCTTGAATTACTTTATGTACGTGTTTCAGGTTTGATTAGTTCAATATCCAATTGATTGATGTTTGACTTTTGAAGTAAATTTTAGGCATTCAGGTCTCATTCACTTTATATTCAAGTGTTTCCAAGAGACTCATGTCCAATTCATATTGAAGTGTTTCAGGTGAGAATAACATCATGTGATTCATGTCTGATTCACTTCATAGTCAAGTGTTTAAGGTAATATTAACATCATATACAAGTAATTCAGGACCGATTAACTTCTTGTTCAATTCATTCAGATATGATTCGCTTGTTATCCAAATGATTCATGTCATGTGACACTTCATTTTTGAAGAATACAGCACTGATACATTTTATATACAAATGATTCAGGTCCGATTCACTTCATTTTCAAATGTTTTAGTTTTGATAAGCTCATATTCAAGTGATTCACATCTATCAGTTCATTAATTTTCATCTGATATCGAAATTCATCTTCATATTCAAGTGAATCGTGTCTGAGTTACTTCAATTGATTCAGGTATCATACACCAGACTACAATTATTCCGGTTTGTTTCGTCTCGTTATTAAATTATTAAGGTTTATTTTAATTCACGTCCCAAGTAACAATTTCAGTGCATTTTGATCTTAGATGTTATTTATGTATGTTTTATTAGAGATGTATTCATTCCTAACAGATTTAATAAAGCATTGCAAAGTGCCAAACGTTCTTTTCGGTAAAACCCACTTTAAAATGCTTTGTAGATATCTACAAGAGCTCCCGTTAAAACTTATTTGCTGGCCACATTTTTTGATAATAAATTGTATTTTGAAGGAGCTGTGTAGTGTCTATTAAAACCTATACTTAAAACCTCATCTTGCTTGTCATGTCAAGGCATAAGTAAAACTTCTAAGACTACGCTAAGTCATGTTAAAGCCTTCTTAAATGCATGTTATTGGAATGCAGTCGGCGTGTGGTTATCAATATCATTATGTTGATAATGATAACCACGTAGTGAGTTATGTATTTATCAGAACGCAAACATAGAAATGACAAATATTACTCTCGAAGAATTAACAGACTATCGCATATTTTTCTCATACTTGCCTGAACTTCCCGTTCTAGTGGGACAACTATGCTGGACACAACAGCAGCAGGCACTTCTCGCTTACCGTTTTCTGCATCAATACAACCGATCAAGCACGACGGGCTTTATTATAACAATTCATTCCAATAAAACAGTTAGATATATAACGACACAAATTGAATAAAATGAATTGCATCACAAAATTGAATCTTCCGATTTGTTTACCTTTTTTGACTAGCTTTCCTGAGTGCATTAAGTTTAAGTCAAGGCTCCCAAAAAACCAATTTGTCTTAGTGCTGAACAAATTTTCTGATTTAGGAATATTTTAGCCAGTGAGGGTTTTGCGCACGGGTTCTTAAGATCAAAAGCGTTTATGAATGATTATATTGTTCGGAATAATCACCAATTGATCTTAAACCATCCCAGACAAGACCAGCAAGATTTAACTGGATGGAATCCATTTTTATTGTCGCCGTTTCGGATTGATAATTACAATATGCGTGGGAAATTTCAATTTATGATTGAGATGAGCATGAAATCATTTTGAAAATGGAATGGAGTAAAATATTGGATAGCCAATAATGATGTCGTAATTGTGGCGCGTTGCTGTAAATCGAAAAATTTTATGTCATTCCACCTGTAAATTTTTATTGGCAAGAATTTCACGCGATCGTAAGGAAATTTTCTGCCACGCAAAAAATGATTATTTTAATTTGAGTCGGCAGACATCATGATGGTTTCAATATCAAAAAAAGGTTATGGTTTATAAACAAATTATTGGTTGATGTTTGTTCAATCATAAGCTCTTAACATCGTGTGTTAGGATATCGTAAAAGATTTAATACCGCTAGTTGAGCTCAATAAGGCTATACAATAGCTCTTATGAATGTTTTATAGCATACTACAAGGGTAGATGTATTCATACGATACAAAACTAAGAAGTTTAGAAACGGTTTTAAGGTATACTCTTAACAACCTCCTGTAGTGTGGGCCTTTTCGGGCTAAACGGAGTTTTTTCAAAGGTTTATTAAGGTTATTAAGAGCCAGTTCGCGAGAACCGCAACCCCCTTTCCAAGGGAAGTTGTATTGATGTTCTCCGATCAGGCTGAAATTTTCAGGGATTGTTCTACTATATAAAAGAAGATGTTTTGCAAAGTTTTAGATTTTTATATTAGGGGGAAGTGGGGCAAAATGACCCCCAATGATTTCATGTCACTAAACATGCAAAATCACTAAAACTGATATAACTATAGTAAAACTGCACGGATTATGTTGAAATTTGGCATGATAACTCTACGTTATATAAACTTTAAGATCAGCATGGTATATGAATTTTGAAGGACTTCAAATCGAGAAAAACAAGTTTTTCATAAAAAAAATAGTGATTTTCAAATCGATTTTTTTCTTACCAACCGAACTAGGTCAAAAAACTAAATATGACGTTTTGTAGGGCAACTCATGGGCTTTCATTTGAGGTATAATCCAGATATGCCGTTTCAAAAATTTTCGAAAAAAAAATTTTTTTCGGGGTAGTGTTTGAATTTGAGCCATTTTGCGAGTACCGCAACCGCCTTGTCTAGAGAGGTTGTAAGTCAACTATCCATAACTCGATATTCAAGGGACCATCGAGTTAGGGAGGTATCGAGTTAGGGAGGTATCGAGTTACAGAACACGAAATCAGTACAACTGCGACTCAAGGGACCATCGAGTTAGCCATGAAAACCATCTTTCAGTATGGTTCTCTAACTCGATATAGAGATACGGAATATCGAGTTAGGGAGAGTTAACTGTAATTTAATAAAAAAAATGTTTCAAATCGAGAAAAATCTGTTTTTTTTGTAAAATTAGTTTTTTTTAAATTGACCTACTTTTGGTCAACCGAACTAGGTCAAGAAAATAAATATGAAGTTTTGTAGGGCAACTCAAGGGCTTTCATTTGTGTACCGTGGTGAATCAAAATCCGGACGGTATGAGCAATCGGTTGAGTGGTTCAAAAGTTATATTTTTTTTAAATAAGAAAAATGCAAAATCGCGATTTTTCTGGTCACCCTATTTCGGAAATGGTCACCTTTATTAAAAAATTGCAAAAACACGTGTATCCTTATTTCGGATAAGGAACAAAATAGCAAATTTTCGCGGAATTCGGTGACACACTAGATCGGTTTTTCATGGAATATATCCTTATCCTTATTAAAACTAAATAATTACAGATTGCGCCCTGAATCACCCTATAATAAATTTAAAAAATTGAATTTGTTTACCTAGTAAGAAACTAAATGTAAGTAATAAAAATATGATGTATCTCTAACCATTCAATTTATAGCTTTGAGCTGATCTTATCGGGGACATTGGTATGTTCTCTGAAAAGACCTCAGAAAGGCTAATACGTAGGCAATTTCCGAAGGAATCTTCTGATTTCTATAAAAAATTCAATTATTACAACAAAATGAACAAGTTGGTACGAATTTTGATGATAGAACTCGTTTTGGGGATATATTTCAAGCATCCTTACAAATTTTCAGATTGACATCATGTCCAACTCCTTGTTTAAAACTATAAGTTTATTGATGTCTGCCAGTACTACCCAGAACACGATTATGGAATATTCTATTGTTTTCATAGAAATAAACATTCCTTAACACAAAAAGCTTCACAACATGCAATTCGACAATAGTTAAGACAAACAACGTTCATTTACATAGGTTGCATTGATTACTGTGCTCTTTTAGAGGGAAATAAAATCGTGTGACACAGTGATCAATTTCACCCGAAATTACGGTATGCCGGACAATTGTTTTTCTTGTAAAAAGACCCTACTCTTCATAGAAAAAATTTCTGGCTACGCCACAGCATCATATAAATGAAATAACGAAAAAAGACAATGTTTCAGTTCTTTTGTCAAAGATTTCAATTTTTTTCTTAGTGATTCGATTATCCGGAGTGAAAAAAAACCGATACTCCGGATAATCGAGTCCGACCTGTATTTCAGGTTTGGTTCACTTAATATTCAAGTGATTCAGGTCTGATTCACTTAATGTTGAACTAGTTTGAAATGATCACTAGCGCCAAATCAAACTGTTTGTCTTCCGGATGTCCTTTACCTTCTGAACAACTTTGCCGAAGACTCGAACTTTCTAACTCTTGTGGATCACAAGCTAGAACTAGTTTGAAATGCATAATTTTAGATTTTACGCCGTCTACCGGAATAACCGCGAACAAAACTATTTGCTTTCCAGATGTCCTTGATCCCCTGAACAACTTTGCTGAAGACTCGAACTTTCTATCTCTTGTGAATCATGAGCTAGTACTAGTTTGAAATGCTCAATTTTACATGCTCACTAGCGCCACCTAGCGGCAAAATCACGAACTAAACTGTTTGCTCTCCGGATGTCCTTGATCCCCTGAATAACTTTGCTGAAGATCGCTTCTTTGCAAGTCGTAAGGATCTCGAGACATAGCAATGTGAATTAACGTGTTTTGAGGTGATGCTAAACTTTTTGGGGGTGATTCATTATTCAGCTGAGTGTTGCAACTTGCAATACTTATTTTAGTGAGTCCGTATTTATGACGGGTAGTGTATATCGTGTGGCAGGTACGAAGATACTCTCTGCCCAGAGAAGATGAGGATATTTCCATTCTCAAATAATCCTGGATCGACCGGGAATCGATTTCAGCCACCTTCAGTGTAGCCTTCTTTGTAGCCTCAGAGGTTATCACTATGCTAAGGAAACCCCCAGTAGGTAAGTAATTCATTCCATTTATTTATCATCTAAACAGATAACACTGAATCAACAATTTCACGCCACAATACTCGGTTCGTGGCCGCATCTCTCCATTCTCGGTTCTGCCTCCAAGCCTTCTATTACAAACCGGATCCGACGATCCGATCGATAAATTGCAGCGGTTCATCAAAAATCAATATTTGGCATTATATTAAGCCTCCCATCGAAATTAAATTTTGAGTAAATCAATAAGTATAATAAACTGGCTCATAAAATAACATGATATAACACTACTCTTCGATTCTCATTATTATAAAAATACGTCCAACCATAAAAAGAATCACTAACTGCATAAGCTTCCTTATTTCAAAAATGAACCGCTCCGAAATGTATCATATTTCAGATGAACGACTAAACTTCCATCAAAATAAAACGGCAATGCTCATCTCAAATTATTTGTTTTTATACAGGTGAATTTTAGAACATTAACATATGGCTAGTTCTTCACCAGAATGGGAATGCCAGATGGGCATCCCACAAAAAATGAGTAGAGAAGGATGGTCAGAGGGGCCAGCCTTTGAGCCCAGCCATGGGGTCTCACCATTGTGGGTTTTTAACGTAGGATGATGAACACAAGTTTAAAAAAAGGGGTACGTGCGCCTTTGCTTGGACGGATGTTGTTGGATGGGCCTTATCCCCGAAAACGGAAATTAAAATTAAATATTCTACCGGTTTGAAAGTGAATCGGTACAATATATAGTAAGTTGCACATTAAGTTGCTATCAAATTGCTCATATGTACAGTTGATTAGTAGAAGTTTTCCCATTTTTTTTGTATGGTGAAAGGCTTCTAACGGCATATATCTTGTGAATGGAAGCTCTAAGGCAGGGTTTCCCAACCAGGGGTCCGCGGACCCCTAGGGGGCGTAAAAAGTTCTCAACGGGGCTTCGGAGCCATTTCAATTACTGTCAATAAATTTTAAATTCCGCTTTGTTGATTAGAGGTTCGCTGCCAGATATATTTACTAAGATTTTGTTTGGGTATCTACATTTCTAACATACTTTCGAGATGTCATTAGAGATGTTTGCCAGATTCCTGGCGATTTATTTGAAAAATTTCTGAACTGACGAAATTCGTTTTTTTTTAATTTTTTTTCAATCTGAACTAATTTTACTCCACTTATTATGGCGGTATTTTCAACTAATACCTTACTACAGATTACTCGCGGATTTCTTCATCATCTGAGAAGCATTGAAAGCTACATCTGTAGAATATATTGAATCCTGCGTTTTTTAATTAGTATCATTCCAAACATTACATTCATTTCTTATAACTAGGTGTTCTGTGTTATTTGAAAACACTATCATCCTAATTCGGTAAAACAAATTTAAGATTTTATTAACATTTTGTTAAAAACATATTACATTTCATTTGCCGTAGCAGTTCAGATTTTTTACAGGTGAGTTGATTTCACCTGCTTATAAGAGAAAAAAAACGCTTTGAATATACTTAACCTCACTTAACCTAAACATATAACGCATTAATCGTGGCAACGATTTTTGCCTGAATTTATTAATTATTTTATTTGACATTTGTTCCAATGTTTCAACATTGGATATTCTATGTAACTCATTGGTACTATACCAGGGAGGAAGTCTCAGAATCATTTTCAAAATTTTATTTTGAATTCTCTGCAGAGCTTTTTTCCTGGTATTACAACAGCTAGTCCATATTGGTACAGCATACAACATGGCTGGCCTGAAAATTTGTTTGAATATCAAAAGCTTGTTCTTAAGACAAAGTTTTGGTTTTCTATTGATAAGGGGATAGAGACATTTTACATATTTACTACATTTGGCTTTAATACCCTCAATGTGATTTTTGAAATTTAAATTCTTATCTAGCATGAGCCCTTTCATCTGACCAATTTATTGGAACCCCTCTCATCGTGACAACATGTCTACTTGAAGGTTTCAAATAAAGAGCTTTTGGTTTATGTGGGAATATTATTAGTTGAGTTTTGGAAGCATTAGGAGAAATCTCTCATTTTTGCAAGTATGAAGAAAAAATATCCAAACTTTTTTGCAATCGACTACAGATGACACGCAGGCTTCGTCCTTTGGCGGAGAGGCCTGTGTCATCCGCAAAAAAGGATTTTTGACATCCCTGTGGTAACTCAGGTAAGTCAGGTGTGAAAATATTGTATAAAATTGGTCCCAAAATGCTGCCTTGGGGAACACCAGCTCTTACAGGAAGTCTTTCAGATCTAGAGTTCTGATAATTAACCTGAAGTGTACTATTTGACAGATAACTTTGAATTATTCTAACAATGTATGTTGGAAAATTAAAGTTTTTCAATTTTACGATCAAACCTTCATGCCAAACACTGTCGAATGCTTTTTCTATGTCTAGAAGAGCAAGACCAGTAGAATAGCCTTCAGATTTGTTGGAACGGATCAAATTTGTCACACGTAAAAGTTGATGAGTGGTCGAATGTCCATGGCGGAATCCTAACTGTTCATTGGCAAAAAGTGAATTTTCGTTGATGTGGGCCATCATTCTGTTCAAAATGACCTTTTCAAAAAGTTTACTGATGGAGGAAAGCAAACTGATTGGACGATAGCTATAAGCTTCTGCAGGATTTTTGTCTGGTTTTAAAATTGTAACAACCTTAGCATTTTTCCATTTGTCAGGAAAATATGCTAATTGAAAACATTTGTTAAATATATCAACTAAGAATGATAAGCTACTTTCTGGAAGTTTCTTGATGAGGATGTAGAAAATTCCATCATTGCCAGGAGCTTTCATATTTTTGAATTTTTTAATAATAGTTCTCACTTCTTCCAAATCAGTCTCCCAAGAATTTTCGAAAACGTTTTCTTGATTGAGAATATTTTCGAACTCCTGAGTAACTTGATTTTCAATTGGACTAGTAAGTCCTAAATTAAAATTGTGCGCGCTTTCAAACTGCATAGCAAGTTTTTGAGCTTTTTCGAAATTAGTTAGTAATAATTTATTTTCCTCTTTCAATGCCGGTATTGGCTTCAGAGGTTTTTTTTTTTCAAGATTTTAGATAATTTCCAAAAGGGCTTAGAGCCAGGGTCCAATTAAGAAATCTATTTTGCAAAATTTTTGTTTCTTAATTGTGCGAAACGTTTCTTGATTTCTTTCTGCAAATCCTGCCATATAATTTTCATAGCAGGATCGCGAGTGCGTTGAAATTGCATTCTCCTCACGTTTTTAAAACGGATCAAGAGTTTAAGATCATCGTCTATAATCACGGATTCAAATTTTACTTCACATTTTGGAATTGCTCCTGGCTTCAACAATGGAATTTGTTAAAGTTTCAAGAGCATTGTCAATATCAAGTTTTGTTTGTAAGGGAATATGAACATCAAGATTAGAGTCATTAAATGTTTCATATATATTCCAGTCGGCTCGTAAATAATTGAAAGTGGAGCTGATAGGATTGAGAATCGCTTCTTGGGATATTTGAAATGTAACAGGACATGATCAGAATCAAAATCAGCATGAGTAACTAATTGACTACAAAGATGACTAGAGTCGGTTAAGACCAAGTCAATCGTAGATGGATTTCTAGAAGAGGAAAAACATGTAGGGCTATCAGGGTATTGAATTGAGAAATATCCTGAAGAGCACTCATCAAATAAAATTCTGCCGTTGGAATAACTTTGAGAATTATTCCATGATCGATGTTTGCCATTAAAGTCACCAATGACAAAAAATGGATTTATTGCGAGTCAATTTTCGCAAGTCAGTTTGGAGCAAATTAACTTGCTGTCCAGAGCATTGAAAAGGCAAATAGGCAGCTATGAAAGTATATTTACCAAACTGTGTATCAACAGAAACACCTAAAGTTTCAAAAACTTTAGTTTCAAATGACGAAAACAGTTGATGTTTTATACGCCTATGAATGATGATTGCAACTCCCCCACATGCCCCATCAAGTCGATCATTACGATAAACAAAAAAGTTAGGATCTTTTTTAAATTTGGATCCAGGTTTTAAATAAGTTTCGGTAATAACTGCTATATGCACGTTATTAGCTGTAAGAAAATTAAACAGCTCGTCCTCTTTACCATTCAGAGAACGAGCATTCCAATTTAAAATATTTAAATTATTATTTGGATCCATTAGAAAAACGTAATCCAATAACAATTTTATTTGTAAATTTTACACCTACTTGGACTGCTTCAGTCATAGTGGTGGCTTTGAACATTGCATCAATCATTAGATTCAATTGTTCAGATAGAAAATTAAAATCAGAGGCAGACATATCATCTGATGATTTCCCATTGGAATTTTCGGTAGACGAAGAAGCGGGGTAGGAGTTACCTGTGGCGGTAGGGTTTTTTCCATTTGATTTGAAACAAGTAGAATGGGTACTCATGGAACGAATAGGGGAAGAGTTCAAATTACCTTCTACGATATCGGCAAAGGATTTACCGTGGGTAGATACATTCGAAATTGAAAGATTCGAACGGCTACCCGACGGATTAAAATTTGTTTGTGAATGAGCATGATTATGATCTTCCTGGTGGGTATGATTCCTAATCAAGCGATCGTTAACTGAAAAATGAGCATTGTTCGATACTCTACCAGGCAAATTCCGGAAACGACCGTTATCGTAACGGATATTATCCTTCATCTGCCTGGCACGAGCCTCAACGACTCTTTTGCGTGAAGGGCATTCCCAAAAGTTAGCTTTGTGAGGGCCCTTGCAATTGGCGCATTCAAACTTTCTGGTATCTTCTTTCACAGGACAGTCGTCCTTAGCGTGAGAAGAACCTCCGCAAATCATGCATTTAGCATCCATGCGACAATTTTTTGTACCATGACCCCACTTTTGGCACCGACGGCACTGAGTGGGGTTCTGGTAATTTCCTCCAGGTTTCTGGAAATGTTCCCATGTCACACGGACATCGAACATAAGTCTAGCTTTTTCTAAAGCTTTAATATTATTTAGTTCTTTTTTGTTGAAGTGAACTAAATAATATTCTTGAGAAAGCCCTTTCCGAACAATGCCAGATTGGGTTCTCTTTTTCATAATGATTACTTGGACTGGGGAAAATCCAAGTAAATCATTTATTCCATTTTTGATCTCTTCAGGTGACTTATAGTCACTTGAGAGACCTTTCAAGACAACTTTAAACAAACGTTCAGTTTTGTCGTCATAAGTAAAAAAAATTGCTTCTTCTCTTCAAGATGTCTGAGAAGAAGTTCACGATCTTTAATAGTTTCCGGCAAAACGCGACAGTCTCCTTTCTTTGCGATTTGGAAGGAAACCTTGATTCCCCTAATGGAGTTCAAGATCTCCTGCCTAAATCCCCCAAATTCGGAACAACTGACCACGATAGGCGGCACTCTTTGCTTCCTCACTTGAATCAAAGAGCCTGGGCTAGAGGCTGCTTCGATTTGGTGTTCGGAAAATTTGTCTAGAGCATCGAACTGATTGCTCATTTCGATACAATTATTCATTTCACCCTTGGAAGAAACTTCGCATTCCGGGGAAGCGTCCTTTCTTCCATTCTTGCCACATGTAGTGACAGTTTTAAAACCCACTTTTTTGGAAGGAAGTAGTGAATTCAGAGATTCACCCTTCCTTTTATTAGTTGTTGATACCATGTTTAGTTAATAAACGAGAAAGACGTGACCTTCGAGAGGTTTTTTCCCAAGACGGTGTCCAAGAAGGATAACCACCGCTAGCTTTCGCCAACGGGTCCAACGAAAAATCGAAGGCACGGGTCCAAACAAGGATCGTAAAGGGATCAATAGTAGAAAATAGTACTGAAAAGTACTGTTTTAGTAGCACTGAAAAGTACCGTTTTTAATTTTACCACTGAAAAGTACTGTTTTTGTAGCACTGAAATGTACTGTTTTATTGCTTTAGGTAGTTTTAAAAAAAACTTCCAAGAGCAGAGAGAATTCGTGTACGCACAGCACTAAGGTACGATGCGCACTAATGAATTCTGCGTCAATTTATAAGAAGTACTTGACAAATTTCTGGCTAGGTCAACGGAATATTCCAGGTGATAACTTTAAGGTTAAGTAGCCCGTCATTCGTTTTGGCAGCCATGTTGGCTTTGCAGCTCACAATTTCAAAGTAATAAAACTCAGCTTTCATAAATGACATCAAGTATCACTACATGCCCTCACATACAGAAAGTATACTGATACTTTTTCAGCTATGTCAGTGCAAACCGACTCATTTTCATTACTTAGAAATCGTGGGAAAAATTAGCAACAATCATCAATAATGCATACAAACTTCAATGACGGCCTACTTCAAAAAGAAAACGATTTCGGCTCTGTTATGCCATATAGCGCCCGAGCCTGCCAAATAAACGAGATAAGAAAAACATATATACAGCACGTAAAACCGATTTCAAAAAAATAATTATTGCTTAGATTATAAAGATTATTAATTAATTTTAGAAAGTCTCTTTTGTTTAATCAGCTTTTGAAGCTCTGTCATATACAGCGGTAATTATAAAGAGTGCCGTAATCCGGGGTTAAATTGATCATAATGGCTCATCTCGTAAAAAGTTCGTATCATCATTTATTGATAGAACATTTCCAAAGCATGAATTGCGCTTCTCCTTCTCATATTACTGTTCTGTTTGTAAACAAAGTTTTTGGTTGTAGTATCCATTCCGCTTAATAGTTTCGTTACGCTTTTTACGTGTTTTTGAGATTTTTAAATTGTAGTTTTGTGGTCTATAAGGCAATTGTCCATCAATCCATTGGCGCGACTAGTAGTGTTCCGAAAATTCTCACTCAAAGAACCAGTAATCAGAAGTGCTATATGGAGGAACGTTGTCACGGTTGTGCAGTTTCATTTACCGATGAAAGTGATGTCAAGGGGTTTGCAAGGCTACGTTCCACTTGAAATACTCACACCTCAGTGCGAGTGCATGGGAGGAGGTCAGATCAAACTCGCTGATCTATAAGATGTGTTCAGCTTGCAGAAAGTTGATGAGTAGCACGTGTTTTCGTGGTGCTATTAACTCTACAAATGATCTACTACAAGCTGTGATGAGTCAACAAAATCAGATGTTGGATAAATAAATATAAATAAATAGGAATACCGAAAAAATCAATGAAATAGTAGGGAAACAGCAACAGCAGGATTTTCCTAATCGCTCACCTTGGCGTGCCATCCAACCCAGGTCATCAAAACACCCACGCATCCTAATCGTTCCGCCACAGATCGATAAAGACAAGACATGATTTGTCTGTGGTATAATCGTACCTGCCACACGATGTACGAATGCGAAAATGGCAACTTTGGCAAAGAAAGCTCTCAAGTCAATAACTGTGGAAGTGCTCAAAAAGAACACTATGCGGAGAAGCAGGCTCTGTCCCAGTGAGGACGTTACGCCAAGAAGAAGAAGAAGAAGAAGAAGAAGAACATACACCCTAATTCTTGTTTACGGCGGATCCAACTTTCGATCGAATCTTATTCGTTCGAATCCACGGCCCACTTGATTTTGCTGCCGTCAACGGGAGTTTAGAACGGTTTTCGATCGGAAGAGCATTGGGACGTAAGATAAGAACAAGATAATCTTTCCTGGCACCCTTATGAGTGTTCTATGAACACTTTCACAGTAAATCACTGTGAACTTTCTTTGACAATTTAATTGACAGCTGTAGCATTTGCCTGGGTACTGGTTGCCACTCCCAATTATATTGTTAACATTAAACAATTCAGTGAATTGCACGTGGATTTATTTTCGCAATTTGAACTTCGATTTGTGCATTTGAAACATATTCTGAGTGAACACAAACTTTAAAACATAACTAATAATTCTTTAGACAGGAATAGCCTAAGTAAAATAAATGGGCAAATTCTACGAGTGGAGTGAGATGAAAAATCTCGTTCTTCTACGGGGACGTGACTCGAATGAAGAGAGTCTCTGTTTGATCATTTCGGCGAATCATTCTAGTCGAGCTCTAGTATATAGTGGCCTCGCTGTGTGAGACCAAGATATCTCACCTCATTCCACTCATATAATAAGCCCAAAAGATTTCAATCGAAAAAAAAAAACAGTTTACCAGTGCAAACAGATCCACTAACTGCTCGAATTTCAGAGCAAATAAACGCAAAGAGCATACAAAGCTTATGGCTTTTGATATCTGGTCAGGGGGGGTCATTGGCTACAACAAACAGCCAGCCAATGCCATTCACCGTTAATACGGATCACGATTCCAATTAATTGTATTTACCCAGCCCGGTGTATTCCCGCTGCGAGAAAGCATTCAACATACGCAAGCAAAAGCTCAATTTCAAACGATAATAAAAGCATTAACAATTGAATCAATTTAATTGCGCCCATTCACGGGAACGGATGCTTTTTGTGCATTGTGATGAAAGGCGTTAATGGCCATCAAGGTTGTGATTTACCACGTACGATAGTGCGAACGATGCCGTTTTATAATTGTTACAATTTTACTAAAAAACTGCTTTCCATTAGCTACATTCTAATGTGTGTGTTCATTTTCCCGACTTTAGTTAAAACGCTTACTTTTCTCTTTACAGAAACCATTTTGTTCGGAAAAGACGATTCGGTTCTAATCTCTCCGTTCCGTTTCTTCCGTGTTTGAGTTTGTCTGTCTGGGTTCTAAAATCTAATTGAATTTAGTCCTCGTTTTCCCATACATGGCTTTCCGAGAATCCAGCTTAATCGATCTAATGCTATTACAATTCTTAAAAATAGAAACGAAACAAAAGACAACACAGTACCTAACAAGACGGCTGCCGCATTTCGGATTTGTACATTTTTGCGTAATCCCCGATAGAGGGTAGCTGTCCTTTCGTAGCGTCGTCCTCTTTTTCAATCCTTTCACAAAATGGGCAGTTACTCTTGACGCTCTCGCTGAATTGGATCGGTCGAGCCCTTTTTTATCGCACCGAGGCTGGCTATCGAAACTAAAGCCCGAGGGCGATGCAATCCCTCAGACCCTTGTTCGAAGCCCTCACCCTCCCGCATGTCTCTGTAAACTCGTTAACATAATTGATTTTTAATAATTTAAATATTCTCATCCATTTTGCTAGATTTAATTATTTACAATGTTCGACTCTCGATACCTCGACGGTTTGGCGTCGGCGGTTGGATTTTTGAGTCTTTTTTTTTCGAACGACACGCGCTGATATTCACTTCACAGTTGGGGGTTGTTTCGCATCGCGATAATAGGTCGAATGGTCTTTAGGTCGAAATACATAAAAGTTGTATTCCAAATGCGAACGGTAGACAAATATTCTCAACGAAAGAGTATTGAACGAAATGAGGCGTTTGATGCTGATTTGAACTGAATTGATTTTGAAACTCGTAATAAGTTTTGAGTTAAAACAAATTTTTCATACAGGTTGTATCAAAACGACATTTTTTACAATTTTCTAGTGAGCTCACGGAGTTTTTTTTATGTCAACGAATTTGTAAGTAATTTTCAAAATTATTAAATTGTGCCTCTTCAACTGCCATTGTCAGTTCACTGGATGCTGTGCAACCCTAGAAAAGTAACATCCGAAGGATTCCAACTTAAGGCCGAAACAAAAAAAGCTGAATGTTCATAAAGTTCGGATAAGATGCTTGCAAGTTAGTGTCATTCGGGCTAGTTGAATTGCAAGATGACATCTAGAAACTAGATTTACTAGAGAAGACTTGAATACCATTCAGTATTTTGATATTTTCAGCTTTTACGAGTTGAGCCTTTCGTGATTTCCGCCTTTCGTAGGGAAACCCATTCGAAAAATGCTTGATTTCGACTATTTCGACACATTCGACCTCTTATCCCTTTCAGTATATTCTTCCTGCCTCTCTCGAAAAATTGCACATTGATGCCTTTTGGTGCGCAGAATTTTTCCCCCAATCTCGTTTTGCGTAATTTTTAATTGCATTCATTTGTTGAACTCAAGCGCGTGCCGGTACCGACCACGTGTGAGAGTGTGGTGGAGCGAACGTTCGTTGGTAATTGGCAGAAAATGGGAGAAATTATAATGAGCTCGAAATGGCCGCTGGCCCCAGACCGCCGAGGTATCCAAGTGAAGTAAATGGCCACTCGTCCGCTCCCTGCCTATCGAGCACCTTTAAATGAAGGGGGAGTCGGGTCGTGATAGCTCGAATTCGATTCTGGTGGTCATCTGTTAATGTATTTTTGTGAACTTAAATTAATTACAACTTAAACTCGGAATGAGTACGCGTGTGGAATGATTCAATTTTCTCCGGGTGCGTTTATCTCTTCAATGTTGCTTCCTCCGTCATAAATACTATCCTTTTAAGATATCTCCTATTTATTGTCTATCAAAGAGTGTTTTGTAATCTGTGCCTCTCATCAGTAATTTAAAAAATCGCTTTCCGAACTTTTCCTTCACTTGAGTATTTCATTCGGGTGTCATACACATTGAGCATTCATTTTCTACAAATCCAAATTGGCAATCCGGCGATTCCGGTTGGTTTGTAAATTCCAAACCGCTTTCTAGTCTCCTGATGATATCCTATGCTAAAAACCCAAAAAGTGATGTTGCTCTCTCTTTCTCTGTCCATCTCGAGAGCGTAAAACGGTTTGTTCCACTGTTGCACTTTTGGGGCTGAGTTGGGTCAAAACGGTTCGATGCTGTTCGAAGGTTGTTTACTCTTAAATCAGTTCCGTCACGTAGTCTGGCTGGTCACCGCCGGGTCCACCGTTTAGCTGCTGTACCTGGAAGGTTGAACCTCGGAACTCGTACATCTGCGGGGAGGAAAAAATGATGAGTTATTTTTTTGTGGGATTTGAAGCGTAAGATAGCATCGTGAAATGATTTTTCATAGCATCTTTGAAACATTTTCTTCTTTTCAATGTTACGCTCGAACTAGAACAGAGCCAGCCTTTCAGCCTCCTGAAATAATTCACACAATTTTCAATAAATTTATACTCTTAAATTGTGTAGCCACATTAGCAAGTATTGAACAAATCCAGAAGCGGTAAAGTGTAAAATGTCAGGGCAAAATTGAATATAGAATATGTAAATCTATATATGAGGAAATGTTAACCAATATAATCGCAAACGACTCATTGATTCCACTACTCCAAAAATGATCGATGTCAGGACCTATATGGTTATGGTCAGGGACCCGTCCACATTCGAAGCCATGGTCCTACCTACGTTGACAAAATATTTATGTCTAAGGGAGTCCAGAAAAATTTTCAAATTTTATGGCAAACTGAAAGTGGCTGTTTTTACTCGGTCATTAGCACAAGACTGAGAAAGCTTCAAGATCATTGCTTAGATCAACTTTATTGGAGATTTTTTAAATACTTAATCAAAATGTATAATTGGTGTCCATAAATTCGGACCAGGACTATTCTTTCGCCTCCCTGATCGTTTGACGGCATGTATTGCGGGCGTCTCGGTAGTTCGCGAGTGTTTTTTTTGCTCTTTCAGCGGTCCGGAGAGCTTTTCTGCGAGCCAAGGCTAAGTAGCCTGTTCGGTCGGGAAAAAATCGTGTTTCGGTGGACTGTATTTTCGGGACTTCCAGAGTACGGTTCTTATCGGGCGGAATTTCGGGTTCCTTTCGGATCGCGGTCGGAAATGAATCGGTAGTCGGAATTAACTTTAACAAACTTAACTTTATTAAAACTTGCACGAGCGCGTCGCGATGTTTCCTGTTCGGTAGGCGGGTGAACTAATAATGGCGTTCGCATTCGCTTTTCCCTCGCTTTCCTTCTTCCGTTCTGTCGTCGTTTTCGCGCGTTCATCTCCTTCCTTTCCAAACGCACATCGTTGCGTTCAGCATTGGGCGATGCGAGTCGGCGCTGCTACACTGAACGCTTTTCGTTTGGAACATCATCCCCCGGGTTGAAGCGTCGCGGTTCAACTTTCTTCCGTTGATCAGGTTGGCCTTGGTGACCGGGATGGACAGATGTGATGCGGCCAAGCTTCCACTGTAGAGGTGGTCGATTCTTGTCCTTAAGCAGGACGATCATGCCTGGTCGAACGTTGGCGGAGGTGTTCCAATTCTTCTTCCTGGGTTGTAGGCTGCTCAGGTAATCACGGGACCAGGCCCTCCAAAACTGCTCTCGAAGCAGTTGAAGATGCTGCCAGCGGTCAAGCCGGCCGATATTGAGGTCCTGGTATGATGGCTCGGGTATCGCAGTCATAGGGCGTCCTATCAGGAAATGGGCTGGAGTAATCACTTCAGGATCAGCTGGATCTCCTGATATTGCAAAAAGCGGCCTCGAGTTGAGAACTGCTTCAATTTTGCAGAGTATCGTAGACATTTCTTCGAAATTTAACGTTTTATTGCCTATCACTCTTTTCAGGTGTGTCTTCGTGCACTTTACTGCAGCTTCCCACAAGCCGCCGAACTCGGGTGAATCTGGCGGAATGAAGTGCCACTCGATTTCCTTCACGTGGCAAAACTGCAGGATACGATCGACGTCGGGCTGGTTTCGGAACATCTCGTACAGCTTATGGAGCTCGTTGTTCGTGCCATGAAAATTTGTTGCACAAAGCGTTGGAGCGCAGCAAGGAAAGCGTCGGTCGTCAGGTCGGACACCAGTTCCAAGTGTATGGCTTTCGTGGCCAAGCAAACGAACACAGCTATATACGTTTTGACCACCTTAGCTCGATGAGTACCCTGCTTGACTAAAATCGGACCGGCATAGTCCACACCGGTGATGTTGAAGGCGGGAGACGGCGTTACACGTTGCTTTGGTAGGTCCCCCATGAGCTGCGTAATGTCGGTTGGATTTGCGCGAAAGCATTTCACACACGATCCAGTTACCTGTCGAATTGCTGATCGGGCGCGTAGCAACCAAAAACGACGTCTGATTGCAGCAAGAAGTCCAGCAGGTCCAACGTGAAGAAGCTCTTGGTGCATATCACGGATCAAGCAGCGTGTTACCGGGCTTGCATTCGGGAGAATCAGTTGGTGCTTCGATTCGATTGGCAAGTTGGAGTGCTTGAGTCGTCCGCCGACCCTTAGCACGCCGTCGTCGGTGAGAATCGGATTAAGATTCCCAATTCGTTTGCAAGGCGTTTTCGTTTTCACTCGAAGGATTTCGTCTCCAAGCTCGACGTGCTGAATTACTCTTACAATAACGATCATTGAGCTTCGAAGTTCTTGAACGTTGAGATGACTACTGGTGATGCGGTCTTCCTTCTGTTTGCGAGTGTTGTTACTGAACCGCAATACCCATGCGATCGTTCGTTGGAGTCGTCGAAAAGGACTGCAGGTCTCGAAGATTTCCAGCGGCTCTTCGATGAGCGCCGGCATTGATACCACGTTGGCTTTCAATTCCGGAAGTTCGCCGTCAGGAATTTCGTTTGCCGCTCCGGTACTGACGACAGGTGAATTGATATACTCACCGTCTGTCCAAAACAGCTCGCTTACCATGAGCTCGCTAGGAAGTAGCCCAAGAGAAACGATGTCTGCTGGGTTGTGTTGTGAGCGAACGTAGTTCCATGAAAACCCTTCCGAGTTGACCTGAATCTCGTTGATGCGGTTGCATACGAACGTCTGTAGCTGATAAGGATGCTTCTTTAGCCACGATAAGACGATCTCGCTGTCGGAATACAAATTAACTCTTCGAATCGTAATGGTGAGGGCGGGTAGCACTTTGCACACCAGCCTAACGAGCAAAAGTGCAGCACATAATTCCTTGCGTGGTATTGTGAGTGGGTGAATCGGTGCCACTTTGGACTTGCTGATTAGTAATCGAGACTTGACCGATCCGTCTTCCAGTGTGCTTTGGTGTACACGCTCCGTATGCCACATTGGAAGCGTCCGCAAATCCATGTAGCTCGTAGTAAATTGCGCCATGGAACGTTACTTGGCGGGGAATTTTGATTAGCAGCAGTTTGGGGAGCGCATCCTTGAGTTCGTTCCATTCGAGTTGAGTTCTCGCGGAACATTACTAAAGGACCTATCTAACATTGAGAGGCTCTCTTTGTTTACTTTCTCTTTCATTAATAACTGAGTCACATTAACCTCTTCTGTTGCGTTTTTTGTATGTAATGCTATTCAAGGGAATTGACTTTCGATCTATAGTGAAAAACTTCCCAAAATCATAATCGAAAGAGAACGAGAGAGGAGAGAATCTCTCATATGTACATAGGTCCTTTAGTAATGTTTCGCGAGAGTTCTTGCGTCCACAGGTTCGTCCCAATCCAGTTTGCATTGCCACAAGCGTTGTACAAGCAGCTTTGTAACCAGAATGGAGGGTGAAAATAGTCCTAGTGGGTCGAAGTGTTTGGCTACCTCTGAATAAATGATTCTCTTCGTGGCGGGTTGGTCTCGTTCATTTTCTGGCTTGGAACATTCAGCAATCAAAAGCTCGTCGGAGGTCGGTTCCCACAGCAGGCCGAGAACTTTGATCACTTCGTTGACATGACGATCAGCAAGCGGTTTCAGCAATTCTCGTTCGTCCTCTGGGATGAGTGCTAGCAGTTGAGGGGCGTTGGAGCACCATTTGTGGATTGGGAACCCACCACGTGCTAACATCTCCTTCAGTTGGCGCTGTGCTTCGATGGCTTCGTCGATCGTAGCAGTCCCTGACAAAACGTCGTCAACGTAACAGTCGAATTTGATTATTTCCGCTGCTGCAGGAAAATTTTCAGCTTCGTCGTTAGCGAGTTGTATCAGGCTTCGAGTTGCTTGAAAGGGTGCGGAAGCTGTACCGTACGTAACGGTCATCAGTTCCAGAATCTTCAAGGCTTCATTCGGATGCTCCCTCCAATAGATGCGTTGCTTATGCGTGTCGTCGGGATGAACAACGATTTGGCGATACATTTTATTTATGTCCGCCGTGAAGACGTATCGATGTTGACGGAATCGAATCATGATCGAGAGGATGTCGCTCTGGACTACTGGTCCCACCAGCAGGGCTTCATTGAGGGACAGGTTCGTCGGAGTAGATTTGGCGCTTGCGTCGAAGACAACTCGACACTTGGTTGACGAGCTGCCTGGGCGTAGTACTGCGTGGTGCGGCAAGTAGTATGGCTTCAGGTTCGGATTGTCGTTGGCTATATCCACTTCTCGGCAATGACCAAGATGCAGATACTCTCGTATGAATTCCACATACTGGTCTTTCAGTTCGGGATTTCGCTGGAGCCGATTTTCTAGCATGAAAAAGCGTCGCAATGCTAGGTTTCGGCAGCTGTCTATCTGGTCGGCGTTCTCTTTAAGCGGTAATCGAACCACGAATCGTCCTGTGTTGTCTCGTGAGTAGGTGGACGAAAAATGGTCTTCACATTGCTGCTCCTCGAATGATATGGTGGCTGCGTTTGGAACTTCTTCGGTCTCCCAGAACCGTCGAATCATTCCTTCGACAGAATCGAGAGATGCAACATGGGAATACTGGATCGCTTCATCGTTGCTTGCTGGCCGGTAGGCACCAGTGACCAGCCATCCCAGGTGGGAGTTGCGGAGTTCTGGCAAATCTTCGTCGAGTCTGATGATTCCTGGAGTCATTAGCGCAAAAAATAACTCTGCGCCGATCAGCATATCAACCTTGTCCGTTTTGAAGAACAAAGGATCGGCTAAGTGAATACCGTCTGGTAGCACCCAGCTGGTAACATCGATGTCGGTTGTCGGGATGGTTCCAATGACTCTGGGAGTCACCAGGCACTCCAGTGAGGCACGAAAGTCGCTGCACCGAGATTGGAATTGCACTTCAACCTTGTCTCGTGGTAGACTTCTGACGTTGTTGATGCCGGAAATCGGTACGTTGGCTCGCTTCTTCTCCATGCCAAGGGTGTTGGCCATGCTTTCGGTGACGAAGTTCGCTTGCGATCCACTATCGAGTAGGGCTCGACACTGGTGGATTTGGTTGTTGCTGTTGGTAACCAAGACCATCGCTGTTAGCAGTAGCACTGTCTTCGGAGCGTGGGCGTTGCTCACGTGGCAAGTTGTCGTGACGTTGGTTTCTGACGATGGGATTGCCAGAGGGACTGGCGCTGCAGACGATTGTCCTTGACCTTCTGGTATCGGTTCAGTTGCTACGTTACTGGTCGTGGATTCCGGTTTCGGGTTCGATTCATCATCGTGCAGTTGGGTGTGGTGTCGCTTGTGACACTTCTGACAGGACTTCGAAGATGGGCAAGCATTGGAACGATGACCCTTTTGGAGGCAGTTGAAACAAATGCCTGCCGATCGAACCTTCTCGAACTTTTCAGCGCTGGTGAGCGAGTTCAACTTGTTGCACTGATAATTTCGATGCGGGGCTGCGCAGAAATCGCACTTCTCGATAAAATTCTCGGAGCTTGTCGTTGCTGCATGTGACCGCTGACTGGTGACCTTCGGTATCGAACTTTGCTGTCTCGGAACGGGTTTCGTTGTTGTCTGCGGGTATGCAGATTCGCACCTCTCCAGTACTTGACACTGCGACTTCAAGAAGGCCATCGTGGATTTGTATTGTGGCAACTCGCCTGGCTTCAGAGTCTGCTCCCATTGCTTTCGGGTCGATTTATCCAGAGCTGCAGTTAGTAGGTAGACGATCATCAGTTCGGACACACCAGTTACTTCCTGCTTTTGGTACTCGAGACTTTCGACGTGGTTGATGCACACATCGAGAAGGGATCGCAGCTCTTTGTGGGATTCGGTTGCCATTTTCTTGAGTTTTTTTTTTTTTTTTTTTTAAATCTTTATTTGAGTGTATTTTAACGCACGAGGGCTAGTTCTACACTCATTTTCTTGAGTGAAAGTAGACCACGGATGTGAGTCTCAACAATCACTCGTTTGTTCTCGTAGCGTTCGGATAGAAGTGTCCATGCTTGCGTGTAATTGCCCTCGTTTATGGTCTTCGCATCCAATACTCCTGCCGCTGCTCCCACCAGCGCCTTGTCGAGGTGGTAGAGCTTTATCGCATCCGAGTCGCGGGATTGTGCCATTACGTCCTGAAACATGGCTTTGAATTTTGGCCACTTAGTGTACTCACCGTCAAAAGTGGGGATCGGAGCTTTTAATGGCTGCTGGTGAACGATGACTTGCCCTGGAGGGGCCACCTGATTCACAGGTTGCCGCATGAGGCGAGATTCGACTGCGACGGAAGTATGTTGATAATAATCCTCGAAGCGAATGTACTCGTCCTCCTGCGCACTCACCGCATCGTCCGGGACTATGGCGATAATTTCGCTGTGGTATTTCGAGTATTCGTCATACGCAGATTGTAGTTTCGATGCGTACACTTTCAAGTTCTCTAGCATCTCTTGCGAATTGTGCCAAAAAGTTCCATGGATACTCGTAGAAATTTATCCTCGTGGATTTCAGCCGTTCTCTGTCTGCTTTAAATCATTATTTGAACTTAAGCTTGCACAGAAATCTGAACGGAAGTACACATGTACCGGGTTTGGTGTGGTACACTGGTACAGAGATGAAGTGCGTATGCGGGTCAACACAAGTGGCAAGGTTCAAACCAAAGTTGAACATCGGTCCTGTTCATGCGAAGACTGATGTTAGCTCTCAAAAAGGAAATCAAGAGTCGGAAACGGGCATGCTTTGTTAGCCTATGCCAGAGTACCATCTCGAGTTCGTAAGGTGACGCCTGCAGGGTGGTAATGTTCAATGGGTCACTGCACAAAAATCTTCCCCTTTCTTTCACTCTTACATAAAATTTGTAAACAACAAGGCCAGTAAACGTCAAAATCCCTTACACAATCAAAGCAGTGCAGAGCCCCATATCAGAGGTGCCATGGCGCAGCGATCGATGTCCTCTTCCCACATCACTCCACAAGCCCATGGCTCAGGACGCCGTATGCGGCAGATGAAGGAGAAGAAGTGGCGAGGGTGACGAACGAAGAGCTGTCAAAAACCGTAAAATCATTCCCGTCAAACAAGGCATCCCGAATATTGCCCTAAAAGCGGCAGTCAATGCAGATCCGGACAAGTTCAAAACCACGACGCATGAACTGGGCCCGATGTTATGAAATGCAATGTACGATGACGTACTGAGGCTGCCCCTTCCGACGGGTGTTAAGGTTGTTGACTTCATCGACGAGATTACCCTACTAGTGGTCTATAGCAAATCAATGGAGGAAGTAGAGTTGACAGCAGCGCACTCTATTTCCATAGTTGAGGAATGGATGAAGTCTAGGAAACTAGGACTGGGCCAACACAAGACTGAGGCGGTGGTAGTCAACAACCGCAAGTTCGAGCAATGGGCGCTTATCTCGGTAGATGATTGCACCATAGATTCCAAGCGATACCTTAGGCATCTTGGGGTAATGATCGATGACAAGCTCCGCGTCGCTAGCCACGTTCAGGCATTGAAGAAGCGAGCGAGCACTGTGAGCGCGATCCTGAGATGGTCATAGTACCCAGCCTTTGTGAGCGAACTGTGTTGCTCAGTCAGACTTCAATCAAAGATCACGAGAAATCGTTACCAAGATAAACAATGAGCTGGAGTTTTCGCATAACCACGGTGTACTATATTTAAGAAGGTGATATATTCCGAAAACTGACAGCTACTTGACGACGTCATTCCTATCCACCTCGAACAAATTTTCAAAAAAATTGATCTAGTGGTCCGGATGGTATATGGTACGATAGGAGTGACGTCACATGTTTTCAACCAAACTTGATGTTTACATCAGTGAAGAGCCTGCCTTGTTAATTTTTTATGCCGTGCGCATAACCAAATCAAAGTGTGCGCCTTCGAATAACAATGCCACGAGACGCTTAAAAAACTGCGTTCTTTGAAAATATCACACAAATCCGTACGTTGTTCGAAAGAAGTGAGGTTGAAAGCTGCAACTGAAAATGTTCTGGATAAATTTATTTGCTTTTATATGGAACTAAAAGGAAAAATGTCGAATTTGCACGCCATTTCTAGGAAATACACAATCTCATGAACTCAACTCTTAATACCTGAACGGTCCCAAGTTTTATTTCCTATGCTGATTCATTTATTTGAATGAACCTTATCTTTTTGTACTATTTTTTACGAGTTGTCTTTAAAACAGTGCAGTGAAATTTTTATTAAAACGATTGGTGTCCAAATGTTAAATGCCAGTTCATCAAAAATCCTTAAGTCAAATGACCCACTTCGCCGTTCCTTCCATAGCTCGCATAATGCATTGACGTATTGACGTACGTTCCACCGAATACAAAAAATAACTCCTCAGGCACAGCCATCAGCTAGTCCGGATTGGATTTTTTTTTTCGAACGATTAAGGCGAAGTAGGCCGTTATTGAAATTTGTACGCGTCGGTGATGATTGTTGCTAACTCATCTCACGATTTCGAATCAAAGAAAATCAGTTGGTTTTGCACTGACATAGCTGAAAAAAGTATCAGTATACTTTATGCATGTTAGCGCGTACAGTGATACTTTTTCAAGTCAATATAAACTATCAAGACTGAGTTTTATCACTTTGAAATGCAAGCTAAAAAGTCATCATTGTTACCAAAACGAATGACGGGCTACTTAGCCTTAAGGCAATCCTGGCAAATAAATCGTGGATACCGATTTCACGCCTTTTTCTCACACAACAACGTACGGATTTGTGTGATATTTTCGAAGAACGCAGTTTTTTAAGCGTCTCGTGTCATTGTTATTCGAAGGCGCACACTTTGATTTGGTTATGCGAAAACTCCAGCTCATTGTTTATCTTGGTAACGATTTCTCGTGATCATTGATTGAAGTCTGACTGAGCCTGCTCTTTCTTTCCTAATCCGTTTTTGGAATATTCCACGTTAGCGAAGTATGTATTTCCGTTCACTTCCTTCTTGAGTAGGAGCTGGAAAATTAGCAATTAGTTTAAGAGAGGTGCTGCGTTATTTTACTCCACAATACAAATACCTTTTGTGCTTTTAAATTTACCGAAAAGTAGCCGTTTTCAATAAGCTCAGTTGAATTTTATTGATGAGCGACAACGATCACGTATCGCTGTGTAGATGAACGTCAAAGAACACTGAGTTGTGTTGCTCACGGCCTACCTATATAATGAGCATCAAGATAGCATAAAATCAGCTGATTTTTGCTCATGATCTGAACTTTTTTAATGCCTAGCCATGTTATATATGCCTCTAATTGGGCATCTACGGCTACAGCGGCACTTTTGAGGATGATGTATAACAGCTCTACTGTTATCGGTAGTAAACGCAAGCTCGTGGCCTAAGGTATGGAGCACCAATCTGGTCAAAAGCGAGTAGAAACCTAAAGCGGTTGGAGAGCGCGTATAGGATCATGAGCTTAAGAGTAACAAGCGCATACCACACGATTTCTGAAGAGGCCTTGTGCATCATACCCGGGATGACACCCATCGGGTTCATCATCAAGGAGGACGTTCAATGCTTGAATCAAAGGGGTACCAGAGGTGTCTGCAACGCGTGTAAAGAGGTAACGCTCAGAGATTGGCAGCAGAAATGGTATAACTCCACTAAAGGTACATGGACCCATCGGCTAACACCAAATGTGTCAGATTGGTATGAAACAAACCATGGGGAAGTGAACTTCCACCTGACGCAGTTTCTGGCAGGACATGGTTGAAATAGGCAGTACCTGCATAGTTTCAAGCACTTAGAATCTCCTGTGTGCCCCAATTGTGATAGTGTGGAGGAAACAACTGAGCATGTCGTGGTCGATTGCCCCCGTTTCAGAGAGACATTGGATGCCGAGTGCTGGAATTCAGTAACTATGGCTGTCACTAACATTATGCTAGATTTGCATCACCTATGGCACGCTGACCAAGAGGATCAGCCCTGCCGAGACTGATCCCTTGTAACAATGTTTAAGTCGGCTAAGAAAAGCAGTTTGCCTAGGCTACTTCTGCTACACGTGTTGTGCTTTATGCACTGGTAAGTGCCTGAAGCAACAGTGGTGGAAAACCCTGAATGTGTGGTTAATACCAGAACTGATGCTAACGGTACGAAAACCGTTGTGTTTAGGGTATCTTCAGCAAAGTTACAAATCATGTGATGAGTTAAAATAATTATGCAACTCGTCACACGCGATTTGAACTGTGCGATTGATGATCCGATACAGGAGCTTGATAACAATACAGCTTTTGCATGTTTTACTTTGCGGGACGTTGCATCCGGGTGCAGGATTACGCATGCTGTCGTATTAAATTTACTTCAATCAGATTAAGCTGCCATAATAGGAAGATGATTTTCAACCCTGTGGTTGGAATTATATTTTCCGGGTAGTCACTAATGACGTTAGATATGTAATCACTGATTTTTTTTTCTGTAAATTGATTTTTAAATCAATGACATAGTTGGTTCTAATAATCCTATTCCACAAATGTATCTAAATGCAGAAGAATTAGAACCAACTAAACATTTTGTTCTGTGAATTGGGCATGAAACCGATTACACTTGATTCCTCCCACCCTATTAATAATAAATTTAAATACAACTGTCCAATTATGAAACAAGTACGACCTGATCGATTACAAAAAATCATCAGTTCCAATAACCATACAACCCAACCCCCATCGTAGAGAATATGTTCTACAACGCTACGAATAACCGAAACACGTTTTTCCGAGAAATTCCTCCTCCGGGGCACTCGTACAAACCCTCTTCCTCCAACAACACTTACCGAGGGTGCCCTGCTGTTCCGCAGTGTCGCATAATCCGACATTTCTCCGCTCAGTCCGCCTGCCGGGGCCGCACCGTTTCCGCTTCCGCCACCGCCGCCGCCACCAATCCCGCTAGTGCCCATCAGCACCGAGCTCAGATTGGACGCATAATTGCGTGGCTGGATGGTGGCGTACGTGTTATCGCCGCCCCCTTGGGACAATTCCGGGTACGAATCCCGCCGATCCAGCCCCAGGACCAACGCTTGTTCCTGCTGTTGCATCACATGGTGGTGCTGGTTCTGGTGGCTGGCCAACGACGACGAAGTATTGTTCGAGCTGTTCAACTGCTGTTGGTGGTGGTGCTGCTGCTGCTGTTGCGTCAGTTCCGGCTCGGAAAACACTTGCATCGTCAGTTCCTGCTCTTCGTAGAGCTTCAGTTTTCTGGATGGGAACGGGGCAAAAAAAAGGAAATCGATTTTGAATCCGAACATATGGATAAGGATTGCATGCTATTGACTTACTGCTCGATCCAAAGTGGATTCTCGGTCGTATTTAAATCTTCGATAATCTGCTTTTTGATCAAGGCGTCCTTTCTTCTGGTTTCGTTCGGAATCGTAATGACCCTATGCAGAGAAGAAAAAGAAAAAGATTAAAAGACTGGAAGGTTAGAGGCTCGATGGGATTGGATCGGCAAAAAGACCTAAGGGTGGGTATTGATTTTGCTCTGTTCAGTGCTTTAATTACAGCTGCTCAAAGAATGCAAAATCGAAAGTTTCATTCAGGATTAGGGTGTCCCAGGAACATCCAATATTCGAAAAGCCATGGTGTTCAATCTTAAAATAACTTGTTCAAAGTACTTTTGTAGAAAATAAAACAACTTTCTAAAAAACTATATTTGGAGGGCATTGCCAGATCGATTTATGAAAAATTGTCATTCTATAGAAAAAATTCTTTTACTTCGAGGTTTGGTGCAGATAATTTCAAATCCAATTATTTTTCTGAGTCAGTGATGTATAAAGTCCCTAAAGTGTGCGTATCGTGCAGTGCATTAGGAGAAAAACGATGAAATGAAGAGGAGTTTTGAATCAGAAATTCGGTGTTCCGATCTGCAACGAATACGTTAGAAAGTATACACACACTTGTCAGAACGTCTACCGAACGTATCATATGGCTTTACCATTTCCAACATGATTCCACAATATCCCGTAACACCTATGGAAGGTCGTAGAGTTATCTGCATCTGTCTTAAGTAGGTGTTCAATCAACCACTTCTTTTCCATTCCACACCATTCGCAAGGACGTGGCCATGACAGCTCTAGACTGTTGGAGTCAAGTCCCAAATCTTTGGCTTTGGTAACGAACGGGAAGGAGGCAACCCTCATACAACCTTCTAGGACTGTACCACCTAAGAAGTTTTACGAATTGCTGAATGCTCATGTTTTCAAATCCAAGTATTTTTCTAATATTTTAATATTTTCCTTGCAGAATTTTTGGCAATTCGTGCGGCACCAATTTTTGAAAATATTAAATATATCTACAGAACTTTCGAAACCCTACAAATAATATACTTTTCAGGTAATTTTTATGTAGATATTCAATCCAAAATATTGTGTATCGCAGAAGTTTTTACAAGTACGGAAACGCTAACAAAAATTCGTAATGGCATCAAATCGGGTAGACGCCTTCGGGGGACTTATTCTCCGCAAATCAAAGAATAAGTGCTCTGCAGACACCATTGTTGAAAGAAATATACTCAAAATATGCACGACTTCCTACTACTCGATATTGTATAACTCGATTTAGGGTAGGTGTACTAGTTATGGACATAATGGTTCTCTATTTCGCCATACACGATAATTTGATTATCTAAAAATTTTGAAGCGTTCTGTGTGTTTAAGTAGTTTCATATCAAATATATCTTGATGTTAAAACATTCAAAAATATTCAAAACATGAAAGTTTTCGAGAAAACACATATGACCAAATAGGGAACCACTATAGCCATAACTGGTACACTTCCCCTACATATGCTATAAATCGTTGGATATCGATAAATATTCATATCTCCTCTACCGCCGTGCGGGGTGACATTGGGCCTGGGGGGTGACTTTGACCGCCTATTTCGAAGCATCTAAGGGCTAGTAGGGGAGTCAAAAAACTAATCCATGACCATCCAGTGGCTATTTATAACGTATTCTTGAAGCTTGCCACATTGTTTTCATTGTTCTGGTTTTAGATTGCTGTAGAAAACTTGGCCCAAAGTCACCCTTATGGACCAATGTCACCCCGCACGACGGTACTAGAAGTCACGTATAAGGTAAATTTATTGCCCTAATGCCATAGCTATTATAAAAAGTTCTTATTTGGCGAGACTTTAACTACTTTTTGTTTTAGAATTTATGAATTGTAATGAAAGTTTATAAACATAAAAAGAAAGTATTGGTTCACTAGAAATAGACAAAATTTTCTGGGAACTTTGGAAAAATTAACAACTTTTTTTGAAAAATTATCATCAAAAATAATATTGCCTGCTCACAGAAGTGATCAAGCAATATTATTAGGAAAACAAGTTCACCCTTGTAACTTTGTTTGACCTAGAACTTAAATTATCTTTTTCCATTGGTAGCTCTAGGGCTCCATTGATTTCCAACGAACTTAAGGCTAAGTAGTCCGTCATTCGTTTTGGCAGCAATGATGACTTTGCAGCTTAAAATTTCAAAGTGATAAAACTCAGTCTCGATAGTTTACATTGACTTGACAAATTATCACTGTACGCGCTAACATGCATAAAGTATGCTGATACTTTTTCAGCTATGTCAGTGCAAAACCAACTGATTTTCTTTGATTCGACATCGTGAGATGAATTAGCACAATACAAACCTAAGATTTAAACTTACTTTGAAAATTTCAGTCTATCTTCAATTTTGTTTGTTTTAGCTCTTTTTATTGAAATGCTTTCTTCTTAAGGAAAAAGTCCTACAAAGTAGTAAGAAAGAAATGGTTAATAGAATAATAACAAAATGCAGATTTTGATGTTTGCATGGCTAAATTTAAGAGCAAAATTAATAAAAACCTTTTAAAGCAGGGCTGAACTGTTCTTCATAATAAACTAGACAGTTTTGAGAATCTTAAAGTTAATTAAGAATTAATGTTAATTAATTAATTAATTTATATTCTTTAGTTAGCTCAACTTTATTTGAAATGCAAGATCCATTTGTATCCTCATGTTTTTTTTTAAACTTTGTCAAATTGATCAACCAATCTATCATTTAATTTTATACTGGACAGTGCACAACTCTTAAAAGGATTTGGATGGTTTAGGAAATTATACAAATAAGAAGGGTTTGCCACAAAATCTTGGGCAGGATTCTCACAGAATTATTTACAGAATCATTTGAATGAATTCCTTAGGCAGGTTTCTCATACATTTTTTTGCAGAAATCTTGATATTCTTCCCAGATCATGGACAAAATACTTGGCAGGGCATTCTCATAATCCTAAATAGGATTCTGTTAGAATTCCGATCATGATTCTACAACAATTACTACTATACAACAATTTCGCAGATTCCAGAATAGGATCATACAATATTTCTTAGTCAATTCTTGCGCATGATTTGGTCATCGAAAATCATTTCGATTTTCGAGTTACAAAAAATACACAAAATTCCAAAAGGGTCTAAAGTCAAGGTTGAGCATTAGAAGGTTAAAATTTGTAAATTTAGTAAGGTTTTGAAATTTACAAACTTTACGGGATCCTATGTTCTAGGCTTCTAAGAGTTTTTAGCGTATTCTTGAGGATACTCGTGAACTCCTAAGACTTCTTAGCCAGCCGACAAATTTCTAGTGGGATACTGTGGATTTCTAGTGGTATTCTGAGCATTTTTGGCAAAATCTTATGGTTTTTGAGTAAGTTTCAAGTAGAATTTGAGGATGATAGCGGTGGTCTATGAAAGACTTCTGAGAATTCCTTTCGGTGAGTTGACCATTTAAAACAATATGGCAGTGGAATCTTAAAATTCTAAGCGATATTTTCAAAATTCTTAGCGAACTTTTCGGCAGATCTCAATTGCTATTTGAAACCTAAGCAGGATCTTGAGAATTCCAGGTAAGATTATGTGATTGCCTAGTGAGCTGATTTCGAATCTTAGTGGATTCATAAGGATGATTTATAACATGCAAGCTCAACTTCCATTAAAATGTCAATGTTATGTTGTATATTGTACAAAATTACAGCCCATATCAAAGGCGCCAATTTCATAAAAATATTAAGGGGCAAAGTTCGACAGTCAAATTCGAGAAAATATGTTTTGTTTAAGTAAACTTCCGAAAATTTGTATTTATGTAACTTATAAATTTTACTAACTTGACAAATCAAATGCGTTTAGCATTAGCATTAGCATTAAGCATTTCGCACAAATTCGTAGGTGGTATAGTTCTAGACCATTGTATGTGGGTTGTCTCCTTCCCGTCCTTTACCAAAGTCAGAGATTTGGGGTTAACCTCTAACTCTTAGGCAAGATTGACGCATCCTCCAATAATCGAGTGCTGTCCTGGCCACGTCCTTGCGAAAGCTGGGGAATGGGAAAGGGTGATTGATTGAACACCTACTTAAGAAAAATGCAGAGAACTCTAAGACCTCTCGTAGGTGTTACGGGATGTTGTGGAATGTTGATGGAAAGGGCAGTGCCATGGGACACGTTTGGTAGACGTTGGCAGACAAATGAATTATTTACGCTTTGCGATCATGCGCTGCTGATTAGAACAAACTCACCAAATTATTTTTTCGAATATCCGCACGCAATCTGTCGCTCCTCTACACACTCAAACAGAGTGTGAGGGATCGGTAAATAAAACTACCGAAACTGATCTGTAACTTACTAAATTGCTGATGTTTCGGTGATTGAGCGAGTTTTGACAGCGCGTCATCAATAAAACTACCGAATTTCGGTAAACCGTGGTTGATCTGTTAACATTTTTACCGAAACTTTGGTGAATCATCAGCATTACCGAAATTGGTAAAATATTCAACTGAATGGTCGGTAACCAACCTCTTGGTTTACCGAAATCGGTAATTTTGAAATTGAGCGACGTCATACTGCCATGTTTTTTTTTATGTTGCTGCAGTAGAGTAGAAACGAATCTCGATTGATAATTGGTTCAGTTTTTCATCCATCGAGCAAAGAGAATAACGACGGAGGTGAGTTTAGTACATTATTGTGAAATTGATAATTGTCTCAAGAAGTAACTATACAGTTTTTGCAGGCAATGGCCGCTTTTTTCTAGCGGGTCACCACATTTACGTTCCGCTGGAGACATTGCGTTTGATTCGACAACAACACTCGGCACCCTGAAACGGCATTACGTCTGCAGAGAGCTTCCGATTTAATGTTATAATTTACCAAGTTCAAATATAAAATAAAATATGGGATTAGCTAATTTCTGGTGTATTCTGTTGATTTTGTTGATGAAAAAGCAGGGGGAAGGGTCGAGGGAAGGAGCTACGGTTTTCTGATCAAAGATTACCGAACGTTCGGTAGTTTTGACAGCTGTGCTCCAATCTGAAAATTACCGACCGTTCGGTAATCGGTTCGTTTACCGAAACGATTACCGAACGTTCAGCTGTTGAGATTTCGGTAAACGAATTACCGACTTCGGTGATTTGAGCTAAGTGTGTAATAATGAACAATAGTGTGACCCGTAACTTAGCACTGCCCATCAAAATGCACGCACTGCAGTTCTTAAGCCATCCCGAATCGAACATCCACGAACCAATTTTTGAATCAACACGCACGGGAGATACAAAACGCGAAACGAATTCATTACAGAGAACTCTCGAGCAAAACGCAAGCAAATCGAATAAAAGTAAAAAACAAAACTTCACACAACATCTTCAGACATAATCTCCGATAAAAAACACATCTATCACTTCGAAAAACATATTTCCACAAAACATTTGCACGTGGCGTAGCACCACTGAATCTAATTTTCACCAGCGGATTTGAAAAAAAAAGAAAAAAAGAACGCGGACGAGGTAAACGTGACACAAAACTCGCAACGCAGCCGCCCGCGCGCGGCTTGCTGCGATTCAAATCCTTGACAAATCAAATGCGTTTATCGCAAAAAAAGAGGTGTAAAATGTCGCAAATAAATAAATAAAAATTAAACACAAAAAGAATTCATGGCATATTTTTCGATTAAGTAATGTTTACCTTAACTAACATTGTAGCACTTATTTTCTATTTACATTCGACCGCATCCAATTTAACCCTCTAATACCCAACCCCGCCTTTAAACGGGGTACACTTTGGAATTTTGTGTATTTTTTCGTAGCTCGGAAATTGAAATGATTTTATTTTGGGCTTATACCTTGACGCATAACATGCATATAAGAAAAGTTTTTTATGATTTTTGAAACTTTTTTGTATTATTGAAAATTGTTTGAAAAATTGTATTCTTATATAACCTTCAAATGCCTGGGATTCATTTAACGTGTATTAGAAAAAATCGTACTTTTTATATTTTTCTACGATCAACCTATCACAGAAGAAGAGCCTGATGGTATTGAAATGATTTCAAATCTGTTTTTCCGTTAGGTACACGGAAAATAAAAAATGTTCCAGAAAAAAATTGAAAAAATCATATTTTCAAAAGTATAGTAAAAACTCTAATTTTTATTATTGCCAAAAATCAGTAACCAGAAGAGGCTTCAAGAAAAAATTGAAAAGGATAGGGATGTTCAAAAATAAAAATAATAAAAATCAAAAACCAAAATTCATAAATTTGCGAAGAAAAATAAATCATTGCCCAAACCGTGTTTAGAATGATTTTAGATAACGAAAAAATATATTTAGATCTAAAACAAAAATTTGGGTATTAGAGGGTTAAGCTCAAATTTGACCAATTTTTTAAAGAACCATGCTGATGTTTCTGACGTATGAGGTGGAGACTCTCTCATGGGTTCGGTAATGGATAAGTGTCGTCAAAGTATTCCGAATATGCTCTTTCCTTTTGGTCGAGGATGGCTTTTATCGCACGCTATGTCTAAACCAGCAGATTATGCAAATCGAATGTACCTCAGATTTTTTTTTCGCTGTATTTGGTGCATAATTTCATAATCGGAAGTTTACAAAATATTCTATTGGTGAAATTTTTCCCATACATTTTGTATGGGCTGAAATGTGTAGGAAAACGTGATTTTCATTGATTTACATAGTCTGTATATGAAAAAAAAATAGCTAAAAAGTGGAAAAACCCGAAATTTCACCGATGGAATATTTTAAAACCTTCCGATTATGAAAATATAACCCAATTACTTAACTCCTGCGAAAAAAAATCCGAGGTACATTCGATTTGCATAATCTGCTGGTTTTGCTATGTCTATCGTCCTTTCCTTATATCCGTTGATCCTTGGCGTCTCGAAAGTAATTTCCATTTCCTTATTCTTTCCGTGTTCGCTGAGGTATAGAGTCTAGGTACATCAGTGATGCTCAGGATCATTTTTCAATCACCTGTATTTCTGATCGAAGATAGTTATACGAATAGATCAGTGTGCTATTCATGATAACTTTAGGGGTAGTACAGCCTCCTGACGAAAAATTGTACGAAGTTTATCACATTCAGGAGATTTAGACGACACTTGCGACCCGCGGGCTGCACTTTGGCCACCGCGGGTCTACATAATGTGGATCATGTCGTGAAATGCTGCTAGCTTATGCTGGAACGAATGATTTGATGTCTATGGGATGATTCGCTGATTGTTTGTAGGCTTCCTATAGATTTCGAAGTTAAACTATGAACTTTCTTCCCTGATGACAGGTAGATCCAAAAGCAGTAGTTTTCCCTCTTTCTCCTCCTCGTTGGTGAGCTTGATATCATTGTGTTCGATGTTAATTGTACTACACTTTTTTATATTAAACTTTGGGAGGGATTATTAGAGTATGTTTAAAACTACAAATGAACTTTAACACTTCACTTTTTGTAAAAAAAAGAACTAAACTCACTAAGGTGAGCAAATACCTTTAAACTCTAATATGTGTTGCTTATCTTGACAGATAGGCCTATTTCGTCTGCGACTTACAGACTTCTTCAGTGTCGAGTGCTCGACTTGAAGAAGTCTGTAAGTCGCAGACGAAATAGGCCTATCTGTCAAGATAAGCAACACATATTAGAGTTTAAAGGTATTTGCTCACCTTAGTGATTTTAGTATTTTATTTTTATTTTTTTTGCAAAAAGTGAAGTGTTAAAGTTCATTTGTAGTGTTAATTGTATCCAAAACCATAGGTAGAGTTTTTTGCTTGTTAACGCTGAAGATGTCGTTAATGTATCTAAACCATTTATCCGGTAATACTCATTGTTTCTTTAAATTTCAAAAACGGGGAGAGAGAGTTTCCTATGGGGGCTCCTTTTGACTGCTTGTAGAAGTTTCCTCGAAATTGAAAGTAGTCTTGCCAATCTCATGTATGTTCCATGCTGAATCCAAACTTTTGGAGTAATAACGAGTCCTTCTCAAGATTTAGGGAATCCTTTACTGGAACGCTGGGGAAAAGAGCCGCTACGTCAAAAGAAAACATCATCTCGTCATCCTCGATGTTTCCTGACTCTAATAGTTTCTGGGAGAACTCCTGGGTATTTTTAACTGACCTAGTTGGGAAAGGACTCGGCATACTCTGGAATTCCTTGACTAACCATTTTGACAGTTTATGAGTGGGGGATCCATCTGCCGAAATGATTTTTCGCATTTCTTCTCCTGTTTGTGAATTCGGATTTCAAACGAGCCTCGCCAATGATCGCCTTGCAGTATCAGGTATCAGAAGGCCGGCTCCAGAGGCACGTTCCCCGCCATTTGGGAGATTTGTGCCATCGCCATATTTGAGCCTATTTCATCATCTACCCGATGGGAGAGGAAAGGGAAGGGAAAGATGGGAGGATAATCGGAGTCACAACTATCACACACAAATGAGTCAATACGCTGAATATTTGTCATGTGATAGTTGAGTCGGCAGTGGCCTGTCAACGCTCTGACCAAGAGACTGCAATTCTGCTTTGACCCTTGGAGATGGCTCAGTAATGTACAATTTTGTTTGACGACACGACTCCAAACTATTCCAATATTGCTTGTGCTGAGTTGCCGCCCAAGAATTTATCTGAAGCTTCACCCAGCACTTCGAAATTGGAATAGTTGGCTCAGGGCCGATGAAGTCATGCGATGCTCTATCGCGAGGTAGCTCATCAGCCAATTAATTTCCAGCGATGGAAGAATGGCCAGGTGGGTACATATATACATACATATACATATACATACATATATATACAATACAAGGTTTACAGAGTTGACTGAATTCAGTTCCTCAATTTGAGTTCGACATGCGATAACAAGCTTGTGAGATCACTCGAAGCAAGGACAATTGTGTCCCAACTCACCGGAAGTGGAAACATCCGAATCACTAGGATTTCCAATGGACGGAGAGAATCCATGGAATTTGGTCACAACCAATTCCCAGTATATGTAGCGATGATCAGATAATGATTCATCATCTGATACATACCAATTCGTCAACTTGTGACTGATTCTGTTCGAGCTGAGCATTATGTCTAACACATCTTCTCTAGCAGATACCATGAAGGTTGGGCGATTCCCTAAAATAAGTAATCCAAGATTTGAACTACTTAAGCACTTTATCAGACTGGTGCTTCTCAAATTTATAGCTGAACTGCTCCAGATGATGTGATGAGTATTAGCATCACTGCCCACAATCAGCAGAAGGCCTCTTCATAGGCAGTGAACGACAACTCGTTTGAAATCATCCATTGGGTATGGTTCATCATGTGGTAAATACACCACACAACGAAAAACGTATTTCCTATTGAGATCACTAACAGAAATATCAATTGTGACAGCACATACATCTTTGGTTGTTAACTCAGAAATGAGTGTAGCAACGATAGCGCTATTTACGAGCACGCATGCACGAGGCATGTCACGCGAGTTTGCCATTTCATGTTTCCGAAAGTAGCAAAAACTGGGTCCACAAGGTTACCTAGATAAAAGATCACAAAAATAAGGTTTTTGATCTAGCGCCATTTGAGCTGTAGCATTTGCAGATTGATCATTGCTGATATTTGATGCTGAAGATTGGTCTAACAAAACTATCCTAACCGTAGACACTACCCAAACTAGGCAGGATTAAGCTTTTCGCAATCTCAGAACGAATAAGACCAGCAGCGATAAAACCATATCGGTATCTCTTAAAAGTCGGCAAAGGCGAAAAGCACAGAACACACTGTGTAATACGCATAATGCGAAACCATAGAGGTGAAAATTTAAACTAAGTTACAACGTATTAATAATCCCACCCTTATTTAGCCTCAGGCTTGAGACTGAAGAAGGGCAGCCGATTATCTCGGAGAAACACAAGGTCACCTGCACCATTGCTCCGGGTAGCACAGGAAGGGCATAATACTGTAGAGGGCGCCCTGGTACTCCACAGGCTCCGTTTGTGGTTAGGTTTTATTTAGACCCCCCTAACCATTCATTCTTAGGCACGGTAAGCTTAAAGCCGCATGAATTAGGGGTCACGCTACCTACACTACACGGCTATCTAGGCTGATCGGGAAAAGGAAGTTAACATTGATGATTAACTCCTGACGTGCCCAATCAGCCTGGAATTCCTTGACTAACCATTTCGACAGTTTATGAGTGGGGGATCCATCTGCCGAAATATTTTCTCGCATTTCTTCTCCTGTTTATGAAATCGGATTTCAAACGAGCCTCGCCAATGATCGCCTTGCAGTCCTTCAGGTTTCAGTCCGTAAACTTGATGAGACCGGGATCCACTCTCAAATGTCGGTAGGGGCCTTTGTTTATCATTTTCGCGTCGAAATAATCTAGAAAGTTATAGGGGAAAAAGGTGGTTTGGACCCGCTAAGTTGTCCCACAGTTATGTATGACTAGGGCCGTAGGTCGAGCACCACTGTAATCATTCATCTAGTATTTTTACATCAATATTTCTCTGGAAAATCATATTACACACTCAGGCAAATGGACTATCGATAAACATTAGACTTGTTCATATTTGAAAAAATGTCTGGAAATCTACCGGTCAAGCAGTATTCGGAATTCTCATGCCAAGAACAATGTCTGGTCAAATTTTCAGCTCATTTGATAAAGATTTCAGTATGCTTCAAGTTGAAAATGTGTTTTTGGGCTTATTTCAAGGTTCAAAAAATGATAACTAGCATGTGGAAAATGAAAACCACATGCTATTATCACTATTTGAAAGCAATTTCTATTCTGTTAATGTTTGTCGAACACGCTAGTAAGATTAATTTGAGTTTTAACATTGTTTGATCCAAATTTGTTCTCCACAGTACCCAGAAATTACAGTTTTCTCAATATACATGGTATATAAAACACCCATTAAAATTATTTTTTCATGCCCTTGTCAACGGGAATCGAACATAATACATGTATTACTTCAATGACCATCAACAGCTTACATGTTGCTCAACGCGTTCATTTTTTGTGTTCTTTGAAGCTCACGGTGGTGCTCTTGGCTCACCCATAGTGGATTTGCAAATGTGCTTTACAATTACTAATTTTTTACAATTTATTTTCGTAAGATAAATGCTAACTTTGAACGGGATTGACTTTAAGATATGCATAGTCATCATGCCTGGAAATTAAAAATCCGAAATGTTCATGCAGGCATGCTTTTCAGTGAAAACACTTCCCGAAAAAAGAGATTTTCAAGAACCTCGAGATACAAACCTCAATCAAACTATGTTAAAACTTGTTCCAATCTTAAAATCATGTTCGGCAAAAGTTCGTAGAATTGGATAAACTACTATGTAGAGGTATTTCCAATAAACTTTGATGTTTCGTTCGGTAGTTATGATTTTTTAAAGCTTGAAAATAGCCCAAAAACACATAATTGATTTGAAGCACCCCTAAATTTACTCTAAATTAAGTGAAATTTTGGCCAGAAGTTCATTTCGCAATGATAAATAAAAGTATTGGTTGACTGAGGAGTTTCCAGACATTTTTGAAAATATGAATAGGTCTAATAAACATAGGAAAATTCGCCACAAGAAATCGGGTTGAAATTCATAAATTTGCCTTATGAAACCAGAATTTGTAAACAAAAAACGTTTACGCGGCAACATGGAATCGAACCAAGAACCTTGCGATCGATAGGCCCGAGTGTCAACCACGCGCCTATTGACGCCTTGATGCGAAGTGAAGCTAAAACGATACATAAAGCGTTCGTATTGCAATAATCTTTCCACCTTTCATAAGGCAAAATGTATGAAATTCGATAGACCAGTTCGCTGCGTGCAGTATCCGTTCAATTTGGGCAACACGTCCAAAAATTTCATGATGCCAAAATCGAACCATGCCAACACCGAACAGTCTTTTCGTAGCAAATTTTTAAATATCGTTCGATTTTGGCTCGTTGTCAAAATGTGTCATTCGTTTTAGCAACAATGATGACTTTTCAGCTTGCATTTCAAAGTGATAAAACTCTGGCCTTGTAACTAATTCATCTCACGATTTTGAATCAAAGAAAATCAGTTGGTTTTGCACTGACACAGCTAAAAAAGTATCAGCATACTTTATGCATGTTAGCGCGTACAGTGACACTTTTTGAAGTTAATATCAACTATCAAGACTGAGTTTTATCACTTTATTTGAAATACAAGCTGAAAAGTCATCATTGTTGCCAAAACGAATGACGGGCTACTTAATCGAACGGTATGTTACCAAAATCGAACGGTTTCGCGAAGACAAAATCGAACCGTGACCAAAATCGAATGGGAACTGTAAAAACTAAATCAATAGTCTGTTTCGAAAAATATCATAATTTTTCTGCACAACAATTAATTTCAGCTGTTTCTGTGTGCCCTTTTGATTGCAGTAAATCATTCGATATGAGATGCTTTACTAAATACGCAAGAAATATAATTTTGAAGAATTTTTTTTAAAAATAACCTCTAGGGCTTAGACGACAAACTGCTCGAATGGAAAACACTTTTCACTTAACTTTATGCGGAGGATAACTTGGAAGATTACAACTTTTGTGGACTTCTTACTTTTTTAAGAGCTCGACTTGGAATAAATTTATTTCCTGGATTTTAACTTAAAGAAGCTTAACTAGGTACTACAACTAATAATAATTGAATTACATGCTACTTAATTATAGCACTACTACAATCGTCTAGCACTCAAATGCAGTGCTAGATCAAGTGGGTTCGGCGCGAATCTATAGAGATCTGGTTGGGAACTGATCGAGAACAAACAGCATGTTTACAATCAAATTTGATGTTTACACTAGTAAAGAGCCAGCCTTGTTAATTTTATATGCCGTGGGGCTGAGTTATTTGCTGTCAATTTGTATATTACAATAGAAATTTAGGGTTACTAAGTTCGAAAGCTTAATGTGAAAAAAATTACGTTTGCCATCGATTCAAATGGTCTGCAGCCGTAACGGACGCCCAATTATAACGCAGCATAACAAAAGATAGCGCAACAAATGAAATTTCACTGTATTGTATTTCCATATTCTTACACAGTTTTGGGCAGGCATTGACCAGCTCTTGGAAAATGTAACTTAGGGTTTTGTTCTACTTCGTCGTAAGCGTTACTATTCGTCGTATCAAACTTTAAATGTTCCACTACGGCGGATATTCAAACTTACCTGCAACATGGATTCATTATTCAAGTATAATTTTGTGAAAGCTGTTATGGTTTGTACACTTGTACACCAAAAATGCAATAAAACTACTGTATTTCGGTAAATAACTTCAGTTCAATTATCCACTTTGCACTTTTTCACCGAAATCGCATGGACGAATACGATTTGAGAGAAATGCTTAGCGATCGACTGAGCCACACACCACTTTCCAACACAAGTTTCTTCCCGCCCCCGTGGGTGACTTACTTCGCCGGGCATTTATTTTCACTATGGAAAACCTTCGTACTTCTTCACTGAAGGATTTCATTCCAATCACACGCCGTAAAACTCCAATAAATCACCAAATTTTACGAAATTTCCTCAACCGCCGCGAATAATTGAGAATGTAAACAAAGTTCAATCCGTCGTACTGAGAAAAAAAAGCTTGTGCTCATCAATGTGTGCGCGACGCTCGACGTAAAAATACGATTCCTTTGATTGTGTTGTTTTCGCTGTACTGTGAGCAAATGCCATAATTGTACGGTCAAAAGGAATTGTGTTCATATGTTTGGGCTGAATTTTGATGACGAACAATTAATTTTAAAGGAAATAAGTATATATCATCATGCTGAAGGAATGGAGGGAGATGCCCGTAGATCTATATATTCTAGTAAAACATTTTATTATAGCATTGATATGTTGCGTTTTAACCATTCAATACACACAGTGAGCCGTAAGTTGTGAGACGAATCTGGAAACTGATTGCGACGGAGTTGAAAACGATACGACGGACTGAGAATACGGTAAGATGCATTTTCTTTGCATTATTTCCAAAAAGAGAATAAGATTTATCAAAATGTTATTGTACAATGCTAAAGCCGTTTTGAGAAAGAATTGTTTGACATCGGTTTGTATCAGCATCATTCACTGCAATACTGGTAAAATTGCAGTTCTCACTGATCAATGCTTAATACGATGGATACTAACACATCACCCTATTATGCGATTGTTCTTCTTATATGGCCCATGCATACAAATACTACCGTTTGACGCATATTTGTCCCGCGGTCCATAATGTTTACATAGAATATGGGACAAGTAGGTACAGAATGGCAGAATAGTATTAATAAAGTTTATTAAACATCATGATTCTTCTTCTTCTTGGCATTAATGTCCCCACTGGGACAAAGCCGGCTACTCAGCGTAGTGTTCTTATTAGCACTTCCACAGTTATTAACTGAGAGCTTTCTTTGCCTAAATTGCCATTTTTGCATTCGTATATCCTGTGGCAGGTTCGATGAAATTTTATGCCCAGGTAAGTCAAGGAAATTTCCATTACGAAAAGATCATGGACCGACTTGGAATCGAACCCAGACACCTTCAGCATGGCTTTGCTTTGTAGCCGCGTACTCTAACCACTCGGCTAAGGAATGATATTTAAGCAATAAAAGTGTGTGGAACGTCTATCAAAATTAACATGAAGGGTCTAAAAGTTTAAAAAATAATTCTACCCTACGGAAATCTGCTTCGAAGAGGACCGTTACGAAGTCTAGCTATCATTTGGTTTCAGGATGATGTAACAATATCTTAATGATATTCTTGAATTAAACAAAAACGGAATCCCACTATCTGCAAATTATCATAAAAAATAGTTATTTTACATAAATGGATCTGGCGGAAACTCTTTACAGTTTTTTTTTCGAAAATTGGTTTGTTCTACAAAAATTCTTTAAATTATGTATCATATCTTTTCTTTTGAGGTTGAAACCGTGATTTTTTTTTCTGGTACACCCTATTCAGGATTCAAGGCGCAGAGGAACTCATGGGGGGACCGAATAACTTACCAATGTTTGAGACAGCAGCACAGGACGATGAAGCTTACGGCACCGACAAACAGCACTATCAGCAGGGCGATTATCGCAGCCAGGGCCAAATCGAACTCGTCCTGGACGTTGGTTGCGTAGGCCGGGACTACGTTCTCGATCGAAAAGCCGGCATTGTAATCCTGCGTGTGTGTGAGAGAGGGCGAGATAAAATGGATATCGTTATAAGCAGCGCTCACTGGAGGTCACATCAGAAGGACGGCCATCGTTTGGTTCTGAATGAATCAGGTGAATGGTGCTCCAGGCAATGAATGGTGGCGGTGTAATGAATGATGCACACCGCACCACCACCGTATCTACAGTTCAAACACAAGATAGGCGGAGGCAGAAAGAGCATACCAACCGTATTACTAATGCTATCGACGAGTCATTGTTTTACGTCGTCGTCCTTACGGGTATGTGTAGTTGTGTGTGGCTCGTATCAAATTTTAATGGATGCTTTGTGCCGATGCATTTGCATTTCAAACATTACATCGCTATCGGAATGGGGCCGTTGCTGTTTACTGGAATTGTAATTCGAAATTGGACTCGCCGAAATTCCTGTTGCAGTTCTAATGAACGTTTGATCAATGTGTAGCATGTAGCGGTGCCATTTGAATGCATAATGATGCTTTTGTCGTTGGTTTTGACTGATTTTGTGATATGTTAACGTTTATCGTTTGATGCAACAAAACCTTCAAAGGTCGGTTGACAAAGCTACAAAACTAGGCAAACCACAAATGAATCGATTTCCGTAGAAAAGACCAGCTGGCTTCAGGGAATTTTGAAGCGACTCACTACTAGGTTTTCGAGGAATTTTAGATATAGCATGTTGTTTGTTTCAATCAAATGAATTTATGGCGGGTTTAATTAAGAACTGATTTTAATTGAATTCAGAGCGAGTTTAGGATTGAATTTGGATTGGATTTAAATTATATTTGGATTGGATTTAGACTGGATTGTATTGGATTTAGATTGGAATTGGATTTGGATAGCATTTTCTAGAAATCTTCATCCTTCAAACTCACCTGTAGGAAATCATATTTGGCGTCGATCTCCCGCAGAATCTCCTCTACCGACACGATCGTCTGCGAACTCATATCGATCGCATGGAAGTACATGTCGCACCAATCCATCCGAATGCGACCCAAGCTGTCCACGTGGTATCGAATCTCATCGACAATAATCAGCTTCTGGGTGGCATTCGAAAGTTCGGATATGATCTCATCTCGCTCCATGTGAACTTCCGAGGGTGGCCTCGACAGGATCACACGCACTAGTTGTTCTGGATTGAAGATCCAGACGTAGACTTTGGTGGTGGCAACTCGCTCAGGAGATTCCACCTCTTTTGCTACAATGTCCAGAATGAAACGGTCCTGGTTATATTCGGCCATGTAGTTTGCGGTAGTTATACGACCGTCCTTGGAAATAGTGAACGGACTTGGAACTATGCTACCAGTTGTCTTCGTAGCTCCGTATTTGTAAAGATAAGACCCGCTGATGAACAGTTCCATGGTAGAGTTCACGCCCAGATCTCGATCGGTCGCATTGACAATTGTCACCAATTCGTTGATGGCAGCCTTGGAGCTTACGCCAGCGTAGTAAACGTCCTGTTTAAAGACCGGGGGATTGTCGTTGACATCGAGGACTGTGATCCAGACCTTCGCAACCGTGCTATCGCGTTCCAGCTTTTTGGTCGACATCATCATCCGATCGCGCTCAGTGATCAGCAGGTCTTGTTTCTTGCTGGCTTTGATATAGAGAGCGTAGACATCCGCTTCCTCGCGGTCCAGCGTTTTGTTGGTGTAGATATCGCCGGTGGTTTTGTCCACGTAGAACGCTCCATCCTCGTTGCCGAGCATCATGTAGTAGTAGATTTTCGGGTCGGGTGTGTCGTAATAGGCCTGGATTTTACCGATGCGGATGTCCCGAGGACTGTTCTCGGCGATGAAGAACCTGTAGGGGTTTGAGGCGTCCGGAAACTCCGGGTGGTTTTCGTTGACGTCGACCAGCAGTACGGTGAGGAAACGGAGCGTTTCGAACCACGCAGGGGTACCCTGGTCCCGGGCCACCAGGATCAACTCGAAGCGGGCCTGCTTCTTGCGGTTGAGGGGCTTGCGAATGCGCAGTTCGCCGGACATTTCGTTGATGATGAACTCGTCCGTTTCCTGGACGTTCTGGTTGTTGACCTGTGCATGAAGTTCAGAGGAAGGGTTAGTTAATTTTATCAATTTTGTGATTTTTTGTAAATATTGTAAATTTTGTCTCAATTTTTTATCAATTTTGTCTCAATTTTGTATCAATTTTGTCGTAATTTTGTCTCAATTTTATCTCAATTTTGTCTCAACTTTCAGGATGAGACGAGCCTTACGTTGTATTTATCCGATAGAATTCCAGACGACGAAGTAAAACAAACTTGCTTTCGAATTAAACGATTTTTATTACTCACCACCAAAATTGAGATAAATTTTGTCTCAATTTTATCTCAATTTTGTCTCAATTTTGTCGTAATTTTTGTCTCAATTTTGTCTCAATTTTTGTCTCAATCTTGTTTCAAAATTTTTCTCAATTTTGTCTCAATTCTATCTAAATTTTGTCTCAATTTTGCATCAATTTTGTCCCAATTTTATCTCAATTTTGTCTCAATTTTATCTCAATTTTGTCTCAATTTGTCTAAATTTCGTCCAAATTTTGTCCAAGTTTTGTCCAAATTTTGTTTCAATTTTTTCTCATTTTTGTCTCAATTTTGTCTCAATTTTGCATCAATTTTGCATACATTTTGTCTCAATTTTATCTCAATTTTGTCTCAATTTTGTCTCAATTTTGTCTCAATTTTGTCTCAATTTTGTCTAAATTTTGTCTCAATTTTGTCTCAATTTTGTCTCAATTTTGTCTCAATTTTGTCTCAATTTTGTCTCAATTTTGTATAAATTTTGACTAAATTTTGTCCAAATTTTGCCCATATTTTGTCCAAATTTTGTCTCAATTTTGTCGTAATTTTTGTGTCAATTTTTTTTCTCAATTTTGTCTCAATTTTATCTCAATTTTGTCTCAATTTTTTTCTCAATTTTGTCTCAATTTTATCTCAATTTTGTCTCAATTTTGTCTAAATTTTGCATCAATTTTGTCTCAATTTTGTCCCAATTTTGTCTCAATTTTATCTCAATTTTGTCTCAATTTTGTCACAATTTTGTCCAATTTTTTTCCGAATTTTTCTCATTTTTGTCTCAATTTTGTCTCAATTTTGCATCAATTTTGCATAAATTTTATCTCAATTTTGCCTCAATTTTTTTCTCATTTTTGTCTCTATCTCAATTTTGTATAAATTTTGTCCAAATTTTTCCAAATTTTGTCTCAATTTTGTTTCAATTTTGTCTCAATTTTACATCAATTTTGTCTCAATTTTGTCCCAATTTTGTCTCAATTTTATCTCAATTTTGTCTCAATTTTGTCTTGATTATGTTTCAATTTTGTTTCAATTTTGACTCAATTTTTTTTCTCAATTTTGTCTCAATTTTATTTCAATTTTGTCTCAATTTTGTCTCAATTTCGTTTCGATTTTGTCTCAAATTTGTCTCAATTTTGTATAAATTTTGTCTTAATTTTGCATTAATTTTGTCTCAATTTTGTCTTAATTTTGTCTCAATTTTGTCTCAATTTTGTCTCAATTTTACATGAATTTTGTCACAATTTTATCTCAATTTTATCTCAATTATGTCTCAATTTTGTATAGATTTTGTCTAATTTTTTTCCAATTTTTGTCTAAATTTTGTCTCAATTTGTAAATTTTGTCAATCTTGTCAATTTTGTCAACTTTTTTTTATCAAATTTGTTTAAATCTGCGAGTGTTCCATTAGGAAAATAAAAATCCTGTCACCGAAAAAAAAATGTGCCTTTAAAAAATCATCATGAAAGTCATCCCACACAAATTTCTATAATAAATATCAAATACTAGCAAATGTTGAAAAACCATTCGAACGTTGACAACAACAAATTTTGACAAACTCAAACGGTGTTATGAACGGTGAGTCGAACGGTTTCGTATCGCCAAAATCGTATCTCGTCAAAAATTCATAAATTTTGTACCTTTCATTTCTGTCACTTCTTTTGTTTCCTTCACTTCTTTTGCTACCTTCATTTGAACAACATGCTAAACTTTCTTTCCTCCCTTTCCTTCCTTTTTTTCCTTTCTTTCCACCCTTTCCTTCCTTTCCTTCCTTTCCTTCCTTTCCTTCCTTTCCTTCCTTTCCTTCCTTTCTTTCCTTTCCTTCCTTTCCTTCCTTTCCTTCCTTTCCTTCCTTTCCTTCCTTTCCTTCCTTTCCTTCCTTTCCTTCCTTTCCTTCCTTTCCTTCCTTTCCTTTCCTTCCTTTCCTTCCTTTCCTTCCTTTCCTTCCTTTCCTTCCTTTCCTTCCTTTCCTTCCTTTCCTTCCTTTCCTTCCTTTCCTTCCTTTCCTTCCTTTCCTTCCTTTCCTTCCTTTCCTTCCTTTCCTTCCTTTCCTTCCTTTCCTTCCTTTCCTTCCTTTCCTTCCTTTCCTTCCTTTCCTTCCTTTCCTTCCTTTCCTTCCTTTCCTTCCTTTCCTTCCTTTCCTTCCTTTCCTTCCTTTCCTTCCTTTCCTTCCTTTCCTTCCTTCCCATCCTTTTCTTTTTCCCTTTATTTCATTTAATTCTTTAATTGCTTCCTTTCCTTCTTTCCTTTATTTCATTTACTTTCTTTATTTGCTTTATTTTTTTAAATTTAATTCTATATTTTTTGTATTATCTTTTTTATGATTTTTACTTCATCTACTACCATTGCTATTTGTTTGAGTTGTGGTTACAGTTTACTGGTAAACGAAAACCTAAACCAGACCAGAAAATCGTGTGTAACACACCTGGTCTTTATTTTCATATACGACCGTGATTCCAGAGTACAACATGTAAAACAGATATTTTTTACGTTACTTCCTTTGCTCCCATTTAAATGTTTGTCGCATGGCTTTAAAGCTCCTTTTAGTTTTGTTGTTAGCCTTTTTCACTTCCTTCGCTACTTTTATTTCATTATTTTGCTGGAATTCCTTAACTTTTATCTCTTCTCTAACTTCCTTTACATTCTTTACTTGCCATACTTTATTTACTTCTTTTAATTCCGTTATTTAGTTTGCTTACTTTAGATTCTAAACTTTCTTTGCCTCCATTATTTTTTTGCTCTGCTCTCTTTGAATTTGTTGTTAACTTCCTTAATTTGCTTGATTTGTTTTACTTTCTTTATCCTTTATTATTCGTTTTCTTCCTAAACTTCCTTTATTTTGTAAGATTCCTCTACTTTCTTCACATCCTTTTCATACTTTACTATTTTTGGAAAACTGTTCGATTGCCAAAAACGAATGATGCTAAAACCAATCGATTCGTTGAAAAAATCCAAGGGTGTATTGCCGAAATCGAATCGTATCAAAAATTCATTCACTTTATCACCCTTTGCCTATTTCACTTCCTTTGCTTACTTTATTTTATGAACTTGCTTAATTTGTTTTACTTATTTTACTTCCCTAATTTCCTTTACATCGTTTTACTAGCTATACTTCCTTGCTATACTTTCTTCACTTTCTTCGATTCCTTTATTTCGAAATGCTTCCTTTAATTCTTCTGCTCCCATTATGTTTTTGCTCTGCTCTCATTGCTTCTTTGCTATTTTTGATTTTGTTTTTAACTTCCATAACTTGCTTAGTTTGATTTACTTTCTTCACTTTCTTTTCATCGGTTTTTCCCTCCACTTCCTTTACTTTATTATCTTCCTTTACCTCGTTTTTTACCTGACTTCCTTTCCTTTTTTAGTTTACTTCCTATACTTTCTTTATTCACTTAATTTACTTGAATCTCAATGAAACTTTTATAAAAAAAAAAATATATCAGAAAGGTGAGAAAAAAAACGTCTGCCCTGATAGGGACATACAGATGGCCATAAAATTTTGTGTTATACGGTGCGGAAACGGGGCTGATATGTGATTATTTTTTATTATGGGACAATTTGTGTAGATGGTTTTTCCTCATTTCAACGAACAAATTGTGTTGTCTCGATAGTGCAGCTAAAAGTTCAAAGGAAGATATGTTGAAAACTGATGAATGATGCATTTTCACGAAAATGGGACTGATTTGCGATTCAAGGAAGTTTTTTACTTTTGCTTTCTTTACTTCATCTTCTTCCTTCACATTTTACTTTCTTTACTAACTGCAAAATCTTTACCTCCATTACTTTCATAAATTCTTTTTACTTACTTTACTTCCTCTGATTTTTTCAATCTTCATTTACTTTTTAAACTTCTTTTTTTCATTTTCTAATATTATTTCACTTTCCCAACTTCCTTAACATTATTTCCTCTCATTAGTGCCTTCCTTCGATTTTGTAAATCCTTTACTTTCCCTACTTTCTTCATTTCTCCAACTTCCATTACTTCCTTTATAAGCCTTTTCCTTCATTTTCTTTTATTGACTAAAGGAACCACTAAATTATGTAATTCCATTGTTTTCTTAACTTCCACACCTACTTTATGTCCTACCTTCTTACTTTTCTTCCTTTACCTCCTCCTTTGACTTAACTTTTTACTTCCCATATATTCATTACCTGCTTTACTTCCTCTACTTTATTTGTTTCCGTTATTACTACTTACTGCATCTAGTTCTTTTAGCTCCTGTTTCGTTTTCATTTTTTACGTTATTTCAGAGGAGGCAAAATACCGGTTCAATACCGGTACGGTTCAAAAATATTTAATAAATGGGAAAGAATCTTGAAGGCTATCCAAAGCCATCCAAGATGGCGGACAGAAATTCATGGCGACTGTTTCTTGATTGTTAAACCACTAAAGCCATGTAATATTGGTATATTTGATTTGGGAAAGAAGTATAGAAGCCAAAAATTATGATTTGAAAATCCAAGATGGCGGCCCAAAATTCAAGATGACGACTGATTCTTGAAGGTTTAACCCCTAAGGCCAATATGGGTATTTTTGGTATGGAGAAGGACCCTAGAAGCCAAATATGATGATTTGAAAATCCAAGATAACTATTGTTTCTTGAACGTTTAGCCCCAAAAGCCATGAAATATGGGTATTTTTGGTATGAGGAATGAGCCTTGAGGCCAAAAACGATAATTATAAATAAAAGAAAGGTACAGTTTCCTGAAGGTTTAGCCCCTCAAGCCATGCAATATTGGTATTTTGGAAAGGGAAAAGAGCCTAGAAGCTAAACATGATGATTCGAAAGTGCAAGAAAACAATCCGAAATTCAAGATGGCGTAGTAGCAGTAGTACCAGATTGTTTCTTTTTTTTCACGTCTGGGTTATTTATTTTATATACGTCCTTTACCCTCTTTACTTTCTTCTTTTAATTTTAACACTATTACACTATTTTAACTTTTATTACTTCATACTCTCTTCTGTTTTTTCAACCTTCATTTTCCTTACTTCCTCTTTTCTCTTTTCCAGCGTATTTTTTCTTTTTGACTTTTAGTCCTCTGCTTTCTGAACATCTTAAAAGCAAGTCTTTTGCTTTACTTCAAATGCTTCTTTTACTTCCCTTTGCATTTGTTACTTCCTGCATATTTGTGTGTGTTATTGCCTTTCCAAACTTCTTTTTTTTCTCTACCCCTTTTACTTTAATAACTCCTGCATAGTTACTTTTGTTCGCTTGATTTCTTCAATTTATTTTAGAATAAAAGATCCCACTGACGAGTAACTGTTCGATTGAAAATTACTTTCGATTGCTTAGATTCTTTTGCTAATTTTGAATAACAAACCTCTTGGTTTTTGTGTGTCCTAAATTCGATTAGAAGCTCGAATTAAATCACCATAGAATCAAGAAGTTTCTAATCATGTTTCCCCAATGTTCGTTCACAATGAAAACCAATTACGCCCGCTATCTCGCAGGTACATTACATGAAATGTTTCCCAATTTTAACCACATCAAACTGAACAAACCCCAAAAACTCCGTTTCCTCGAATCTCCTGCGGCCGGATCCACCGACAGCAGGCGGAGCGCGCGTACTCTCGCGTACTCGTTCGAATATCTAATGAATTACACCCGCATTTTGATGAAATGGTTTTCCCGACACAATCAGCCCAAGCCCGAGCCCGAACCCAAGCTAGTCGCCATTATCCACTTACCTGCAGATGGTACAAAACTTTGCCGTTCGTTCCCTCGTCGCTGTCGTTCGCTTTAACCGTCATCACGAGATAATCCGTCATCGCTAAATTCTAAAACAGAGAATGTAATTAAAACGGCAACGGCGGCATATTAGTTTGATGAGTTGGCAGTTTTCCACGGTGGCTCCCTTTTTCAACCCCACAGAACGCTCAATGGGAAAAACGGACAAGAGATGGGAAACAAGGGCATCGTTATTCTCGCAGTTGATAGCTGACGCCCGGCTCGGTCAAGTTTGAATGGATTAAAGTTGCATGGCTCGGTCGGTCCACCCAGCGGCCTTTGTCACCATTAAGGGTATACGATTTACATTTTTTTAAAATGTCGATATTAAACGAAAAGTTTCACAGGATTTGTAGCGCTTGTAAAGCCGTAGCGAGCGAAACTTGAAAATGTTTCATGAAGCTCCATACGAAATCCGATACGATAACTAAACGAACGGCTTTTATTTTCGTTACGTTATATTGAAGTTACGCTGTATCGAAGTAGAATATTTGTTTATGTTTAGTTCAACATTATTCATAAATGAGATAACGAATCTAAAGTTTATGTTATTCACATACACAGGAAAAAACTGATTACAAAATCATGATTTATGTCATGATGATGTCTTTATTTTTTTTTTATTTATTTGGAGCAGGGAAAAGCCTGTTTGAGTTGAGCTGTTTTTACTATTGCTCTCTCTCAAACGGGCGCAAAACCTCCTCATCTTTTCGCATCAACAGAATTACATTCCCAATGATACAATGAGGTTAACAATACACATATAACAAAAAAATAATCTTATCAAATAAAATTCTTAAAATCTATCACGTGAAGAGAGACAAAATTTGCATAAAATACTTCTTAATTGTAGTCCTTGACAAATGAAAATCAAACACAATGTAACACTTATTAAAAATACGACACATACTAGTTAATGGTGCATGGTAACAATAGTTGGTTCTCGAGAACGGTAAACGTATGAAATCATTACTACGCATGGTTGGACTGCGTACATTAATTTTAAGTTGACTCAGTAAACTGGGGCAGTCAATTTTGGAACTAAGTAAATCCGTAAATTAAATTCATAATTTGGTTATGTCATGATCTCAGCACCACAAATCATGGTCTCTGGAATCATAATCATGAATATTCATAAGCGTCTGGTCTAGGCAGCGTTACCTAACCGGGGGTCCGCGGACCCTTAGGGGGCGTGACAACCTTTCAAAGGGTCCGCGAAGCCATAACAACAAAAAGTAATGATGAAATAAGTTATAAATAATAGCTAGGGGAACATGGTCTAATTAGGACCTAGTAGCAATTTTTTGGCCATATCTTTTCAGCATGATGAACGCCATGAAAAGTTATGTTTGCGTGGAAGCCTAATTCAGCGCTCACACTTTTATTTCAGAGAGTATTGTGATATCTCCTGCCAGGACAAGACTAGACATTTTTGAGCAAAATTCTCCAGAAGATCCGAATTGGACCACCCCTGTATGGTAGTTCTATGGTAGTTATAAAATATAACTCCGATTTGTTTGGTATCAAAAATAAACTCAATGCGTGAAAAAATAATTTAATTCGAGCCACAAATAGCTCAAGTAAAAAGTGAATTTCTTAAAAAAAAGGTGAAATTCGAAACTGGTTTAAAGTTAAGTACAGTCAACTCTCCCCAACTTGATTTTACACGGACCATCATGTATGGGAGATATCGATATAAAGAATACATTTTTTTATTTTTGAGCTTTTTGTTATTTTGACAAAATACTTTAAAAAATGCCATTTTAGCTTTGAATATAGTAAAATTTCAACACATTTAAACTTTGCATGAAAATATTCGGTAAAAAGGTAAACTTGTACGGAAAACTGAAAAAGACAGCATCGAGTCTCGGGACATCAAGTTGATACTTCTTCATTTTAGGGTCAAAGTACGCTATATTAAAGTGATTATAAAATGAAGCCAAAGTTCAAATGTTCAAGCTCAAAATACATTATATCGAGTAAGAGATAGTTGACTGTATTGTTCTCAGTACTCGTAAACGTTCTTTTGTATCGTATTGTCAAACTATTTTGGGAAGCTTTATCCAAAATTGGCTGGAGATGCTTTTTAAGTAGCTTAAGTAGTTTATTGATTCCTTCATATTTTGGTGGTCTACCGTATTTCTCAGATTTTTTCGAAGACTTTTTTGAGCGCACCAGAAACAAAGACATCAATATTACAACTTCTATGATTTTCTACCAAACTAAGAAGACTTTCACGGAGTGGAGCCTTTGGAATATGCTGCGAGCTCGAGGTCTCTATTGAACCATATCAAAAGGTCCGGATTGAACAAACACTCATCTTGTGATTTTCAAACTAGTTTAGCACAAACAAACTCGTTCTTTTGAGTGATCCGGGTATGTTCGATTATTTTTGCCCATCTCTAGTATTAACGATCTTTCCAGCAATACGAAGCATCACGGTATTTGAGCAAACCGAAATTTATATTCATTTCTCCCATGCTAGTGAGCACGGGAGCACTCTTTCCAAACCAGCGCAGTTTTCTTCACATTTCTTCAAAATCTTTGATTGTTCGTAAAATTTGTGAAAAATCTTGAATAATTCCTTGATGGACTCATTAAAAATTGGTTTGCATTTAACTTCTGTGATTGTTGAACTATCGACCAATGTGTAATAAAAGCGAATAAATTAGAAAAGGGATTAGCGTATTACTTTAAATTAAAAGTGACCGAACATGTTTTCCAGGATGGACATTAAATGTCAAGCGATAACATAGATATCGTACTAAGCGTATCTTCATCTTGGAAACTTGGAATCGACACGTTTTCGTTGACAATCGACAGACGGTTCATTCCACATTCACACGAAGAGTGATCAAACGAACGTACGACAGAAAAATATCAACTGAATTTAGCTGACAACAATGGCATCACTAGTAAACAGCACTGTTTTTGTTTATTTATATCCTTTTTCGTAATAAGAGCTGCATTCATTTTCTGTGTGACACATTCGACATAACAAAAAAGCTATTATTGTTGTTTATGATCAGACATTTCTGAAATCTATGAAAAAGTTATGATTTATAAAAACGTCATCGTGTCAAACGACATTCATTTCACAGTTTGTGTGTTTCTCTAGGTTCATTCTACCGCTCGTGCTATGTGTGACAAGCAACGTTAGCCGGTGAGTGTAGAGAAATCATTTGACTGCTGAACCTGGAAGCGAAATGAACATCGCGAGAAATGTCGAACGTTTGCTTCAGCTCATTCGTATCGATCACCCAAAATTACACACTAAGTTATGGATTTTGTCGATCATAAACGGGTGCGATAATTAGAAGAGTGTTGTGAAAGCAATCGGGGTGATTTTTTTCTTTTCCTTCGTGGCTCGGTTCGCCCTTTCTTTTGCGAAGGGCAAGCCACAGACAAACAGATGTAACAGCTGGAAAAAAAAATCAATACAAAACATAGTCTCGCGATAATTTATGTCCAATGGCATTTGGCCAATCGCAAACTAGGTGATGGTAGTGAGCAAATGTCAAACTCGAACAAAAGCGAGGCGAGCGCCACGATTGGCTCGTCACCGATGCATAAGGAATGTCTTTGTCGGCTTAGCACTTCGGTAGAATGCCGACGTTGAACTTTTGTTGGTGATATTTCATTTCTCGTTTGAACTACGGTCTAAAGATAATCTGAATGCACAAACGATGATGCGATGAAAACAATAAGAGTGTGCTCAAGCTATCGGGATCGTTTTTCGGCGTTACGCGCGTGCTGAAGGTGATTTGTGGCTGCTCAGTCAAGGATTAATTGGTGAGCTCGTTCCATGGTTCAATCAATCGAGTAAAAAAATGAGTAAAATACAATATTACACGCTTTCTCCTAACTGACAGCAGAAGGAAAGATGCGTGTATGTATTGTTCAATAAACTTTGAATGGTTCGTCACTTCTAGTGTTGGCACTAATTTTCTTCCAGTTGGAAATTTTTCATATTAACGAAAAATATTATATTTATAAGCATGTTTATATCTCACACATAATCCTTTGTTGATCTTTTTTTACTCTAAACTCCCCCCAGAAGTTACAAACCACTAAACAAACATACTTTGAATCAAGTTTTGATAGTACATTTACATATTTATAATTTCCTTTGTATTTCTGGGCTTATAATATCAAAAAGGGTCCAACGATTTTTTTTAAATTTTGCCTAGACATGTAGGATAGCCGCCATAGAAAACTATTAGTGGGCACAGGTTTGATGGGGATTTTTTTTTTTTCATAATAACAGATCTGGGGAGCACCATGTCCCCTAATCGATCGTCTTGAAGTCGATGGGACAAAAAGTAAAAAAATGCATGTTTGCACTGGAGGAATTTTAGAACGTTCCATTCAGGAATATTCAATGAAACCCTAAATAATATAATATAGGAACCTGGTTTAATCAAGGAATGTTTGAAGAAATCCCAAAAATACTTCCTGGATGAACCCCTGGAGAAATCCTTAAAGGAATTCCTAGGAAAATTCTAGAAGAACTCCAATGTGAGAATTATTGAAGGAATCCTGGAATGTTTCAAAATTGTTGAAATCACTGGACCATTATTTTTTATAAATGGCCATTATTGATGAGATATGTCAAAAAAAATTCTGCAGGAATTCTGAAAACAACTCTGAAGGAGCTCTATGAAGAATTTTTACAAGAATATACAGTAAAATTCATGGAAAAATAATCTGGAAATCGTTTGGAAAATCTTAAAATTTGAAAACAAAAATGATGCAAGAGAATTCATGGAGAACACAGGTATTGAAATAGCACACTACACTAGCCAGTAACTGCGCTGGCTAAGGTTTTATTGTGTGTAGTGTGCTATTTCAATACCTCGGGCTAGGCATTGGATATACAGTTGTGTTCAGAATAGAGCGGTTCCACGCCGTTTCGCAAACCCGATTATTTTTGTATTTTTTGAATCGCCTGAAAATTTGCATACAGATTCTTTATGACCAAAAATGCCATTATGCACTTTCAGACCACCATTTTGAACCTCGCCTTTTTTTTTTTTGAGAAGGGCGTATCGGAAAATGCATGACAAATCTTTAAAAACTGTAACTCGAAAACGGTTTGTCTGATCGATTTGAGATCTTCTACAAAGTTGTAGGTATTGCTTAGGACTATATGGAGAAAAATATGCACGGTAAGAATAAGTTACAGATTATTTTTTATTTCAAAAACAAAATTTTAAAATCAATTTTCTCCAGAAACGCATTTTTTTATTTTTGTATTTGTTTTAGGGGACAACTTATGTGATTTATTGCACAACGTTTCAAAATGGAAGAATTATGGACAAAAAAGTTATGATTTTTTAAAAAATTACAGATTTTGAAAAAAAATCGTAATAGAGGAAAACAATATTTTTTTATGTGATGATTTGAAAGTACAGAAAAATTGCAATCGAAAAGTACTTAAGTAAATTTTTTCTGGGTTGCATCAATTTCGAGATATACTCATATTTATATAAAATTTTCAAATAAAAAAAAAGAAAAATAGGCTCTTTTCAAGCATATTTCGTGTTTCTCCATTCCAGAAAAAAAAAATATTTTGATTGAGCGAATCGTAGCTAAATCGTTTATCGTTTGATCAAAACATTTATGCTTAAGTATTGAAAAAAGAGTGCACGGTAAAAAATATAAACGATATTTTCAAATGAAAATTTGAAGCTGATAGTTCTTAAAAACCGCAATATTGATGTTTAGGACTATTAGGAAAAAAATATGCACGGTAAAAAATCATGACAGATTTTTTTAATAAAAAAAAATTAAAACGATTTTCTGTGAAAATGCATCAGTGATTTTTATTATTTTTGGACATGTTTTAGGGGACAACTTATGTGATTTATAGCACAAGGCCATAATTGGAATGCTCAGCAAACTACTTTGCATCCGTTTGTAATATATTATCGTCAAGATGGCAAAGTCAATCAATTAAGTTTTGTTGTAATTTCAGAAGATTTGCGCCACGATTCTGTATCTGTTAACTTATTCATATATTAAATAGTATTTTAACGGTTTTCGGCTCTAGATAAGCAGCTAAAATGCCTTTTTCATCTACTTTCCTACGTTTCGGTGTATATTTCGCCTTCTTCTGGGATTTCTATAATTATGTGTTGTAAAATAAATTTGTTGTAATTATGTTCAATATTCATAAGTGTTGTGTGTAAAATGATAGATTTTTTGCATTGGATCACAAAGTAACTTTCAACAAGATATATTTTATGTCTGACGGAGCTGCATCACAGTATAAAAATAGGAAGAACTTTTCAACTCTTTGGCAATTTAAAATCAAATATGATATAGAAGTTGAATGGCATTTTTTGCAACATCACATGGAAAAGGGCCATGCGATGCCATAGGAGGGACACTAAAACGTATGGCTACCAGAGCCAGTCTTGCCAAAGAACGTGAACATCCGATAAAAAATGCTAAGGAACTATATGATTGGGCTCAAAATCAGAAAGAAGAGCAGCTTACACAAATCTTCTTTTGTTATTCAACTACTGAGGAATGTGATATCATTGCACAAGAACTTAACCAACTATTTTCAAGTGCAAAAACAGTTCAAGGCACTCAGAAATATCACTCGTTTATCCCTATCTCTGAAACACAAATTGAAGTTAGACAATTTTCGAGCTGTGACGATAACAAGAAAGTAGTTGATATAATTAAGAAATAAAATTGCAGTGTATATATATATATATAAAAAAAAAACAAAACAAAAAAAAAACAAACTTTTTCTCCATGGTTGTACGATCTTGCCGCGATGTGAGGGCTTTACCCATTAGCCGGTCTGCGAGTGATTCGAGGAATGGTTCTTAATTCCTTGGAGAAACTCTTGCAGAAAATCAAAATATTAGTTCTGGATTTATTCTTAGGGGTTTTTCAGATATTTAGACGTATCGCTACACGGTGTTTGGAATTTAACTACAGATAAGTAAATGAAAACGAAGTTCAGTACTGTACCACTTAGTTCTAACTAGAGACTGTAAAGCCGTCTTCAGTGTCGTGTGCCATACTCGTCCTCAGAGCTGAGGTAGAAATAAACGTATCTGTCAAAGAATACAAACTTTAGTTGGAACTACATGGGATAGTAATGAACTACATGTATTCCACTAAACAGCATACACTACAGATTTTTCTCGAAAAAATATTATATTATTTTTTAAAGGGACAACTGAAAATATCCTTAGACAATTAAAAAGGTGGATATAGAATAGAAAACAGTTCGATAAATTTTAAATTGTTTTATCATTCAAGGTCCCTTATCGATTTTTTTTTTCTTTTTGAAAAAGTTGAACTATTTATCAGCGTAGAAATTCAAAAGCAGCACCGCTGTAACGTAAAATGCACCAGTTAGGTAATCAAAACCCAAAATGTTCCCAATGGTGAGGTTTTCAGAGGTTTTTGGGGGATTCATGGTATTTTCAAAATACAAAAAGCGATCCAAAGTGGTTCCAGAGAGTTCCCACAAGATGTATGGGGTTTTTCAAAGTCATCACAAAACTCTCCAAGAAGTTCTGTGTTACGAAATACTTTTTATCGCTAACAAATTTAGGTGGCGGTTGTGGATGCAATTAAATTTTACAAAACAAAAGTCTTATTTCATCTTATATTTATAAATAAAAATGGAATGGTGTTTGTATGTCACAAAATGGCTTGAGAATGATTCAACGGATTTTCACAATTCTTCCACAGTTAAAATGGTTAAGGGCAACGACGTATCCAAATGAACTAAAACAATTATAAAACTTTTGAGAAAGTTTAAATAAACAGTAAAAGCAAACAAAATATTTTGAAACGGATTTTTGTATGGTGTACTGTACAGCCATGTAGTAGATGGCAATACAAAATGTTGATATAAAATTCCTCAAAATTTTCTAGACAAAGTCTAGAAAGGAATCTTGGAACCTCAGAAAAATTATGGAAAAGATCCTTGTATGAATATTTGGTTCAACTCTCTCACGAATCAGAGAAGGATTTACCAAGGTAATTTTTTCATAAAAGTTGGAGTAATCTTCTGGAGAACAATTTCAAGTAGATCACTTGCAAAAATGTTCGAAGAAAAAAATCTCGTCGAAACTATCTGAAAGATCCTGTTACGAAATCCTAAGATTTTTTTATGGAAAAGCAAAGGAGATAACATTGAAAGTATGCTTGAAGTAATTCTCAAAAAGATGCACAAAACTATCCCTGGAAAATCTCTTAAAAATTCACTACAAAAATCCGTGGAGTGATTTTTCAATTTAGGAACAAATTACTACAAATACCGAAAAGCTAAACATTACATATAGGGTAGGTGTACCAGTTATGGCCATAGTGGTTCCCTATTTCGCCATATGGAATAAATTGAATGTCTCCACATTTTGAACAGTTTTGTGTGTTTTAGCGGTAAGATATAGGGTATATCTTGATGTTAAACATTCGAAAAGATTTAAAATGTTAAAGTTAATAAAATTGCACACATGGCCAAATAGGGAACCACTATGGCCATAACTGGTACACTTTCCCTACTTTGCAATTGGATTAAATGGACAAATTGATGTGAAGTTTTGCGAAAAAGTTACACCTCTTCTCAGTGAGAATCGAACTCACGACTCCCTGATCTCTAGTAAGGGTGCGTTACCCCTACGCCATGAGAGGACTCATGGACGCAAAAGTTAACCTGAATTCGATTTCAGCTCAATAATCACGTGGTCCTTGGGAAGTATTTGGGAAAATTTGGGAAGTATTAATTGAGGAACATCTTAAGAAATTTTTAGAGCACTCCTTGGTACATTTTCTTCCACATATATCCATTGAAGAATTTTAAGTAGCACTTGGGAAACATTGTTGGTCAATCAAAGAAACTTTTTGGAAACTTGTAAAAGACATCAATGGGAAATACAACAAGATCGCTGTAAGGATTCCTGAAGGAATCCCAATATGACTAATGGCAATACGCATTTAGTAAATTTCGAAACATCGCATACCCTTAGTGGCCATCGTCGCTGCTGCATCCACCCGAACGCTATTTTATATTTTATCATCCTCCCAAAAAAAAAGGTTCCCATAGCCGACCCATCGACCGGCCAACCGTATCTCTGTGACGCACCGTTGCGTTGCTTTGGACACCAATCATCCAACCAACCAGCCAACGAATCAGCCTATCAAACCTGAATGAAGCCTGATGCGGACGACGAACCCACTGAAGAAGAGGAGGGATGGGTTAGGGTGCTAATTTATTCAGCATGAGTCCTTTCCCTCTGCAAAGCCATTGCGTGACATCCTGAGCAGAATCAAATACCAAGATTATAACACGTTTCTTAAATAATAGAAGTTGTTATCAGGGGTCAAGATAGCCGTAGCAAGAAACACACAGCTATTCAGCGACAATTTTGTTATTTTGTAGCATCCTTGTAAGATATTCTGTAATAATTTTGTAACAATGTTAATAAGGTTTGTTATATTTTTGTTTTATATAGTGTACAATTTGTTAGAATATTAGTTTTTAACTGTTAACAGTGTAAGTTCTACATATAACAACTGGTGTTATAAAAAAATCATACCAGAAGAACAAATTCTGTTACAATATTGTGTTTTCCATCTGGTCAGGATAGCAGCATCGCACCTCACCCCCCCACCATGGTAGTCAACTGAGTGGCTGTCACCCAAATGAGTGGACAGTGGCCGCGTTGACGCCAGCTGTCGGGAGGAAGTGTGAGCCGATGACGGTTATGGTCACACTTTCCATGCGGCTACCTTTCGGCGAGTTTGTGACAAACACACACACACATGCACACAGCCGCGTGGATTAAAGAGGAGCGTCACACAATGGGGCAGATCGCTGTTTTCGACGGCCAAAACCTCTAGAACTCTAGATATGCACCCTAGAGCTTTGAAGTCTTCAACAAAGTGTTTTGGAATAACTTGTACTATATTTTGACACATTCTGGTTTGATCTAGATAAGTGAAAACTGATCTAGATCAGTTTTATCTTTTTATAGGAGCGTCCTAGCAATAAACTTTCTTCTGCAAAGTTGTTCATTGAGGCATTTTTGAGATTTCTTCAGAACACACTTAAACTCTATCACTGACGTGGATTACGATATATGACAATTTAGTAGAAACAGTCAAAAAATCGATTTTTATCATTTTTTCATACAAAAAAAAATGTTAAAAAATATTTTGTCATCAAGTCTCAGAAGCTTAACTATAACAAACTAAATTTACATCATTGACTAGCAAAATTTTTAGATTTAATTATGTTTTTGATAAAAACCGTTAAAAAATAGTGTTTTAGAAAATCCAGGATTACTCATGAAGCGGCAGATGGCGGCAGCTAATTTTTTGTATACGACTAGTCAAGAACATAAGTTTCATTGTCCCGAAGAAAGAAAAGTGGGGCCACGTGGGGCTTTTTTGTTATTGTGGTTTGAAAATTCGATGAAAATATGTTAAAAAATGCTTATATTTGAGAAACTTTTCATGAATTTATATTTTTTAAATGTATTTCTAAAACATATTGCATATTGACCAAGTGTTTTGAAAAAGTCATCACCAAACTGGTATCGTACAATATGGCTTTTATTAAACACAATACTATTACTCTAATAAAAATCAAAGGATAGATAGATTTATGGGGCATACGGGGTAAATTATCTGGAATTGCGTTTAAAAGTTTATTGGAATACCAATTTAGAGATGACTTTTTCAAAACACTTCGTCAACATGCAATATGTTTCAGAAATACATTTAAAAATATAAATTCATGAAATATTTCACAAATATAAGCATTTTTTAACATACAGTTATCTCTCCCTTTCTCTATATTGACAAGACCATCGAGTTAGGGAGGTATCAAGTTACAGAACACAAAACCAATGCAACTGCGATCCAAGGGACCATCGAGTTAGCCATGAAAACCAACTTCTACTATGGTTCTCTAACTCAATATCGAGATACGGAATATCAATTAAGGGAGAGTTAACTGTATTTTCATCATATTTTCAAACCACAACAACAAAAAAGCCCCACGTGGCCCCACTTTTCTTTCTTCGCGACAATGAAACTTATGTTCTTGGCTAGTCGTATACAAAAAATTAGCTGCCGCCATCTGCCGCTTCATGAGTTATCCTGGATTTTGTAAAACACTATTTTTAGACTGTTTTTACCAAAAATATAATTAAATCTGAAAATTTTGCTAGTGAATGATGTAAATTTATTTTGTTATAGTTGAGCTTCTAATAATTGATGACAAAATATGTTTTAATATTTTTTTTGTATGAAAAAATGGCCAAAATCGATTTTTTGACTGTTTTTATTAAATTGTCATATATCGTAATCCACGTCTGTGATATAGTGTTAGTGCCTTCCGAAGAAATGTCAAAAATGCCTCAATGAACAACTTTGCAGAAGAAAGTTTATTGCTAGGACGCTCCTATCAAGAGATAAAACTGATCTAGATCAGTTTTCACTTGTCTAGATCAAATCTGAATGTGTCAAAATACAGTACAAGTTATTCCAAAACACTTTGTCGAAGATACCAAACCTCTAGGGTGCATATCTAGAGTACTAGAGGTTTTGGCCGTCGAAAATAGCGATCTGCCCCAGTGTGCGTCAGTTTCTGGCGGAATGGGACTTTTTTGTTCCGTTGCGTCGTCCGGTGAAATCATCCAAACAAATGGGAAAGATGAGTGACGTTCATATCTGAAGGCAGCGGTGCGATGTAGACCGCCGCCACCGCCGTGTTGGATCATTTGACTTTCGGTGATGGATAATGCGGATTGTGGATCGGTTCAAATGGTCTTTCAGGATGAAATGCTTATGGCAAAAATATTGCTGTGTGCGTTTAAAATGCAAATATCAAATGCGGTAAGATTTTTCTCAAGTAATGCGATGTCATAGATAGATTTTTCTTGCTAGGTCGGCGGCGATTTAGATAATCGTTGCTAGGTGTCCTTTGATTGTTTTGTTTTACCGCATTTGGAGCACATTTGTTGAAGATTTGCACCTCAAATGCAAACAGCAATATTGTGTGGAATGAATCGTAAGGCCTAGAAGTCCTAGAAGTATTGAGTGTCCTGTAGTGTGTTTGGATATTTGTTGGATAACTTGGCGGAGCTCTTCAGAAGTAAATCAGTCACAAGACCATGACAAAACCTAAACTATTATTTAAGATAGAAAGTTCTAAATGCAAACTCTCAGATATCTTACAGTTTGCATTAAGTACTTTCTAACTTGAATAATAGTTTAGGTTTTGTCATGGTCATGTTCTGGAGTCCTTCATCATTTGACTTCTTTTCGACTACAAGACACTATTTCAAGCGTGTGCTAGAATAAGGGCGTAAGTCGCATGATCGATTTCTCTTCATTGATCCAATGTCCTTGTGTCCTGAAGTGAAAAAATGCTAACGAACCCGCATCTTGTCACCTATATTGACATAAGAGAGGATCGATGAAGAGAAATCGATCATGCGACTTACGCCCTTATTCTAGAACACGCTTGATTTGAAGATAACAATTACACTTCCCAAGCAAGATACATACATGCCAACGAGGGCTCCTTTCTCCTTGATATTGTGTACGCTCACCAACGGCAAACCATGGTATCCACTGCATCTACACGAGGTCATGCGGATTGCATAGGTGTCGGAGTTTAGTGTTTTCATGGCACAAGTTTCTTTTGGTGGTCAAAAATGATTCCTTGTTCTTTTCTGTTACTTGCGATGAACAGAGTTTTGAACGCATATGAAATGTACTTCAGATTACGAAGAAGGAGACAGGCCAGAACCAGTGAATAAATTGTCACTCAACACGCAGCAACAAAGACATTGTCATCTCCTATTCTTGTTGCAACAATTTTATTCCGCAACATCAGTTTATCACCACTTGAACAGAATATGACAAAGATTGATCACCACATGCGCAGCGATTTCTTGGGCTTCGCTTTGCAATTTTCGAGAACTTTCTCTGTGTTGGTAAATATTGGCACAATGTCGAACAGCATGCATCAAACAAATTTGGTTTTATGTTCAAAATAACTGATTAATTGCGAGTTGAAAAGGTTGCAACAATGTTGTGCCCTGTGATTGTCATGACAATTTTGCTTCTGATTGTATCCCAATCCGCAAAAGTATGGACAAACGGGTTGTGAGCGACTTGCTTTGTTGTTTGTTTTTCGTCTCCTTTGATGACAATTTGATTCACTGGCCAGGCCTTGTAATAATCATCAACTATACTGTCAATTCCGTTTTCACCAGTCTGCTGATCATTGTACAGAAACTAACAAGATTGAACTCAGAATTATTGGGAATAAGTGTCTTATTTTTCAAAATCGAAATTTTGCTGTTTCTAGAAAATTATTCTTTTCTTATGTATTCCAGAACGTTTCCTGAAAAAATTCATGCAAAAATGCTAAAAATTTTAACCACGTTAGAGCTTTCGGCATCAATCAAAACGGTTTGAAAGATATTGAAATTGCAATTTCCACTCTGCATACAAAAATCGTCATTCAATTCCGTTCCTATAGTTTTAGCTATAGATTTTCGCGCCGACTGCCCATTTGTCATTCGTTCGTCATCTTTCCATACCTACACCTTTTTGTGCCACTCAAAGTTCTAGCGCGAGAATTCGGAGCAATCCTTGCCCAGCGATAGAATTTTAATGAAAAACTCAATTAAAGCGAGTGCCACTGCGATGCTGAGGACGCAGAGGACTCCATCGCGTCATCCACCAAAAACGGGGGCAAAAGGTGTCGCTAGTAGGGGGCTGGTGGGGATGCTTACTAACGTCACTTTACTCTCATTAGGTCATTCGTGTAAAGACTGGAACGCGAAAAAATTGGTCGACAAAAAAGTCGTATCTTTCAGTCAAAATTCATAATACAAATATCTTCTTCCTTATCTTTTGGTAGCTCAATTCATATATTTGATGGAAAACATGTTCGTTCATTATTTTGGTTTGCCAAATCCAAACTGCTATGTCATAATATGTCATATAGATCTGAAGGTCGAAGGTTCGATCCTAGTTGCCTGCTCTTTAATTATTTTTATTCTTCGCCATCTGTCAGATTCAAAAAGATTCTTTATATTTATTTTTGATATTATTTTTGATCTATTATCTCCAACAAATTAATAGCGATTATGACCGTCAGTAATTATTTTAGAACAACAAAATATGATCTTGGTCAGCTTCTTCCACCTGCTCGGGTTTGGCCAAATCATGTATTAAAAATGATCAGCTTGCTACAACGCTGAAAAGTAGAATTTAAAATTGCTGCCCACTGGCTATCAACTATTTAGTTTGTTAATTTTCGTTATGTTATCGGACGTCATGCTTGTCAGTATATAGAGCACCAAGAGAAAGATAAAATCGACTTGTTGATTTAGGAAAAAGTTGTGAATTCTGCACATCGTGTCAAGACTCTTGGCTGAAGGCTGATTCATTTTTAGGTTACCAACGGCGTGCTGCAATTGGTTTTTAATGATTCTATATTTTTCCTCTTCTAAACATCGGCTATTCGATCAAGTGTTGCTAATGTTATTACTTTTGTCAAAAATTCGCTCACATTGAATTTTTGTTTTTATTATCTTTCTTAAGTTATTTGCAGCCTTTTGTATTTACACTGATATAACGATAATATGAGATCGCAGTAAGCTGTGAGCGTGAGTGGATGCGTTTTAAAATGTCTGTTACATTTTGTTTCGCTTCTGCGCTATTTCAAGTTCGGCTGAAGAAAAATTCATTCGGCTGAAGGTGCTATGCCACCCGGCAAACTATGCGAAGAAAATTGTGTGATGTGAAATAGTGTTTTGTTATAGACCAAGCCCGAGCGGATTAGATTTCGCATCTCAGTAAGCAGTTTTTTTTATTGTGTGTTTTGATCGGCGGTGTTGCGCTATAGCCTAAAATATAGCTTTCGCGCATCCAAGTGCTTTTTTCGATTAACGCGTTTTATGGGCAGTGTTTGGCGATGGCGACAGTTAGTTGAATCTGTGTGCAAAAGTGTAAACAGTGTGCGTTGGGCAAATGTTTGAAAGAAGTACGTGTTTCGTCAGTAGTGTTTGATTCCTTGAATGTTACTCCTGTGAGGGCAGTTTCCAATAAGGTGATTATAGAACGAAGCCACACCTCACATTTTCAAGAGCACAAGACTTGAGAACCAAAGCATCAGCAAGCAAGTAATTTGATTGATTTTCAACGCGATTTTCTTGTGCACTTGAAAGTTCGAAGTTTGGCTTCGTTTTATAATCACCTTAAGCAGTGATGGAAAGAACAGAAAACTGGTGAGATTGTTCTTAATTATATAACCTTTCGAACCCACTAAATACGTGCCATGATCGAAAATATTATTTTCGATTCAGGAAGTGTGGATTCATTTTAGATATCCATTTGACATCTGGGTATTTTCGTGCGGGGCTTACTGTAGTGAAAATTACCTCAGAATGTGTGTGTATGTATCACCTTCCATCTCCAGGGCTAAATTTGTCCGCATCTATATAGACATCTAAATGTCTCGATAAACAGATGCAGACAAATTTCTTCCATAAAAGCACTGCCGGTCAGTGGGCGGTGGATTGTAAACACACACACTCACACATACACTGATATAACAATTATTTAAATCACACTTGTTTACATTTTCATAAGAGATATTTCCATCTTTGAATCATTGGCTGTTCTTTCAAAACTTACTTCTCTGATAATTATTGACATTGAAGCTTTTAACACTTTCACCAAGAGAATTTTTTAAAACATAAATTGTTTCTTCGAATTCTGTCCTTGAAGAAAATATTTACTTGCGTAATATATGATAACATATTTATTCGAAATTTCGCTTTCTTTCATAAAAAGGCTATTCTTCGGTTTATGCACTTTTAGCATTAATTATTCTTTAACTTATTTGTATATCAATAGTAAATTGACCTTGTTCATGAATAAGCTGTCCTATGCTATTTACAGTGCTAATCTGAGTAATAGCAGCGCATGTCGTTTTTTAACTTTGGCATGGTATAGCTTTGTTCCGTTTCAAGTACACCCGATTCTGTTTTTTGCGTACCGCGCAAAAAAAGTTTTCAGTTCACAATTTCAAAAACCGTGCATAAAAAGTAACACCATTTCTCGACGTTTCATGCAAAAATAAGGTTTTGGCGGAAAAAAAATGTATGGAAACTTTTTTTGCACGGCTGTGCAAAAAAAAAAAAAATCCGTACAAAAAGAGATCCGATCAACTAGATTTTGTATCCATTCAGAACAGCACTGTAGCTTCGGAACTCATTCGTAGCATGCAAACTTATATTTTATTATTTCGGCCAAGTGACCCGGAACTATTTTTTCATAATGGTTCTTAATTTGACCATGTCCATTCAAATAGAGGTTGCATTTTAAGTATTTCAACGAATATCAAATGAAATCAGTAGAAATATTGACAATATATCGATGATTATGCAAGTTAATTGGGCCAAAAGCTCCCCCCGCTTTTTTATGAGCACTGCTTTTCCTTGCACATCATATGCTCTATACAGCGCACTATTTCCCACATTCTGTGCAACGTACAGGAAAGGAATAGCCCGGAAAAGTTTAAAAACATTTACAACAATTTCTTGGGTATTCTTTGAATCTGAAAACCTAGGTGTTTTACGTCATGAAATCTTCTAAAATGTAGATCAAAGCATTACACGAAAAAACATAAGCTCACCAAGTATGACAAAATTCTCACTCAAGCTGTCAAAACTGACTCAATCATAAAGCACGTCAAAAAGTAGTGAAAACCGGATGTTGTTGTTTACGTTAGAAAGGATTTATTTAATTTTGCCAGACTAATAAGAAATCATTGTGTGAATAATCTGTAGAAATACTAGACAACGAGTGCAACAAATGAGCCAACTCATCGATGATTTTTCGACTGCTGAGTTGCGCGACTGACAACTCACGCATGAAAGATTTCAATCTTTCAAACTTGAGTTTCTCACAACACTGTTCCTGAGGAGATTTTTGATGGATTCTTTAAGATATTATTTGAATTCTGGCAAGACACATAACGAGCTGCTTGAAAAAACTAGACAAATAATCGATTAGATCTTTAATGGCTTTCTTGCAATATCTTTGCAAATTGCATTCTTGACTGATTTTTGAGAAAACGTTTGATAGGTATCATATTTTAGACGAGAAAAATGCAATGTTGCTCGTCTAACTGTGGAACGAAAAAAAAAGCAAGAGTAGTTAATGCGAAGTAGGCCGTTATTGAAATTTGTACGTGTCATCAATGATTGTTGCTAATTCATCTTACAATTGTGATTTAGAGAAAATCAGTTTGTTTCGCTCAGACATAGCTGGAAAAGTATCGAGTTAGGGAGAGAAGACTGTAGTTTGAAATTACGAGTTGCCAAGCCAACATGGCTGCCGCAACGCATGACGGGCTACCTAGCCTTAATCGATAAATTATCGTCTGATAACTCAAAATTAACTAAACGCAAAGTAGGCCGTCATTGAGATGTTTAAGAGGGTAGGATCCGTCATTGATTTCGAAATTTTAAAAAGAAGTTTTTTCGTTTAAAATCAAGAAAACTTACGTGAAAATGTGTTCACTGTATTCTATTCTCCAACCGAAACACAGTGAATACATTAACAAGAGTTCAGTTTGCGAAGAAAATTTGTGTACGACGTTAAGGCTGGTTTGCTACTGACAAGAAAAGAAATCGCCTGTCTCGATGCGTGGGTAATTTATTCCCAGAAATGGTCCAGAAATTCACATTTTTCTGATCACAGTACGCAGTTGAGGAAAAATGTCATTTCAAATGGGACTCTCTGTAGGAAATTTCTTGACCCATTCAGTCAAGAAATGTCTTTACTTTTCTTAAGCTTTGACGTTCTAACGCCGATTAAGTTAACGTCCCAAGACTTTTATATTAACAATAAACTAACTTTATCGATCATAACAATAAATAATTAATTAACAACTCTGAAACGAACAGAAGAGGAGACAGCAAAACTAATCTTTTACGGGAAAAGATGCGCTTCCTGGAAATTTTTTGAAGTTGGAATGTGATGACATGGAGTAGCTGTTTCGCTCTAGGATATGACGTGACAGCTCAATTAAGACTGCTCCTTTGTTTTCCAGTCGATAACCTTGACCACGGTGTACACAATAAGGTAGGCTATTCCCACGTGTAAACAACGATTTTTTACCAAAACATGTGTCGTCATTCCTATCGTCAAGCATGGTCCTTGAGCATGAGCAAGGAGAGCAGGCCATGCTTTCTTGTGCACTCGTTCGAGTTTGCGATAGGAATGACGTCACTGCCAAATGTCATTTTTCGGAGTATAATACCTTGCTTCTTTTTACCGTGACCTTGACGATACTAAAGCCAGTGTTACCAGTGTCCTTTTTAAGTAATCTTGTGAACAAATTTAAATATCAAGGCTCATAATTTGTTTGTTTTTTCACGCTTCATTCATTTAGTACAATAAAGTATGCTATATTTAAAAAAATCGGGTCAAAATTCATAACTGGTGGTATTTTTAGAGAGAATTATCAAAATTTCCATTATATTGCTTACAAATAGGTATTTTTTTGTTCATTTTTGCATTGTAGAAGCACATGATTTGAACTTAACATCGAATATAAATAGATTTGAAACAAAAAGATTTCATATACATTTTTCAAACATTCGATAAAAACTCTAATCTATGAATTAGCAACAAGGCCGGGCTGGCAACAAAGTGCCCTGTTTCAATCCAACTCAACGATGTAAAAGCAGGGCTATGCCAAAACGACCAATGAGAAGAGGTCGTTTTTTGACAGGCAATTAGTTTCGTTTTTGCCCTTTGACCTGTCACGTCTTGTCTTAGGTTTAGCTCTCAGGACATGCAAAAATTGTACAACAAATTCGATGTATCCGGCAAGAGGCTTTGTGCCACGAACCGAACTTTGTTGGGATAAGGCTGAAAGTGCTTTGATGGATGAACGTGATTGAAAGGTGAACCCAGCACTACAAAGAACATTTGTACAGCGTTGAGTCATTCAAGTGAGTCTAGCCGCAAATAAAAAGTTTTGATGATAATGATTAGAATGAGAAAAGGATGAGCATAGATGACCGTACAATTTGTAGTTTCTACTCCGTTATTGACCACAATAATCTGAATTGCACAAGGAATCAACAGGTTTTAGAGTAGCCAACCATTTTAAATGTACACTTCCAAGAATTCCAAATAATATGAAGTCAATAACGGTGCCGGCCATGTCCTTACGGTCATCTGGAAAGGGAAGGAATGTTGTTATGACATCTATTTTTACTAGAAACTAGATAGAAAAAATGCATGATCTCCCGTGCTACCTTATAAGAAATGAGGAAAGGTTAAAAATCTTGAAACAGCCTACAACATGTATTCACAACATGGGAATGTTTTGGAAGATTATGAACGGTAATCTGACAGGACTAATTGACGCTATGATGAATGGTGTGAAGATGTGCGGTCATATGGTACGTTGAATCAGCACTGGTTAGATTAAAGATGAAAACACTGCGGAACACGTTTTTGTCTCGAGCACCAAAATATCGCTATGCACTCAATTAAGGGTTACTGAATCCATTACCGTTTTCAAAAATATCATAGCACGTCTAGTTGTTTAGATATTGGCTGTTGAAATTGTAAAAATGACTATTGAATTCAAACTTTATATGTATATGTACCCCCTTAACACATCTCGTCTGAAACTGTTTCACGATAAGTGTCGAGGAGAGGGGCCGTAGAGCCCCACTTCCACTAAGCCTAGTTACGCTTCCACCCGACCGAGCTGCCACCCCATCGTTGGAGTAGGAATGGAGTTTATTGTAGGAATCTAGATGCTTCTCGTCCACCGAGACGAATGTCGCGCTTTTCATGTCGAGCCGGAACACAACCATCTACCGACGCAATGGATATCACACGATAATGAAGGTGTTATAAACAGCAAAGCAATTCCATTTTGTGCGGAGATTGTTGGCGTCCAAGGAATTTTCAGCGTTTGTGGGATTGAGTAGAGGGGGCTTGGTTGAAGGCGATAAAAAGGGGGAGAATTTGTGCGCTTACCTCGGGGATTTCCACCGTTGCGTTGGACAGTGCCGGCATGATGAAAATCGGACGATGCTGGTTGATGCTTTGTATTTCAATTTTAATTTCAGCCCGATCGCTGTGAGGTCCGGATCCTAGGCCATCGCGGGCCTCGATTTGGATGCGATAGTTGCCTGTGGCGAGAAAGCAAAATCAAATGAACACCTGCACATGATGAAACTCTAGAATACAATAATAGTGCGGCTATTTACTGGATTGGCCGGCTACTCAGGCTACTAAACTCTAATTAAAACACAATTGTAATTGACCTTCGAACTTCAACGTTATTGGCGAATAGCTAAATTCATAAATCAAAACCATCAATTTTCCAGCCAATGGAATCCTGCCTTCCAACCGTGCCAGTAATTTAATATCAACTTTCATCGAACTTCCAAATGTGTTTATATGCATTCCAATGAAATTGCTCCGGCGGTGCACAATCTGGTAGGCCCAAACTAAACACACCGAACAAAACGTCCTCGGCTAGGGTGACCAACTACTGGTTGAGTTCGAAAATCAGGACATTCAACTAAAATTTCGTTGAACATTTCTTTCTCTACAGAAAATATGAATTTCAAACATATGAGTTAATTATTTGGCACACCCAGCGCTAGTGGAGAATTTTCCGTTAGTCGAAAAGTTTCTATTGACTGGAACGGGAATCGAACCCACGCTTCGTGGCACAATACGAGCAAACGACTGACGTCGATAGCCTCACAGCTAATACCCTCAAATATTAAAAAACAATCTAGTCAAATAGAAAATCATGACATGTCCTGATTTATTTGAATGGATGGTAACCCTATCCTCGGCGGAACTACAATAGCAAAACCCCTCCCGTAAATCACCAATTCACTCACCGTCGAGTCCCAGCAAACTGGCGTACGGATACAGGATGCCCGAGTTTGCGTCCAGCCGGAAGGTGTTTTCAATATCGCTACCGATGATGCTATATTTCACGTCCCCAGCAGCGCCCTCGTCCGGATCGGTGGCCAAAACCTGTCGGGGGGAAGAAGCAAAAAGAGCGTGTGACAGTTTGCAGAATCAGAAAGTGCAGCGGCGGCCATTTGTTATTGTTCAATTATAAATTAATTTTCTATGGCTCTGCAGTATACGGATGGCAGCGCACAATGGGATCATTTTGGAAAAAAAGGCGATCAAAACCTTCAAAGAGTCTTGGAAGGTATTTTTGAGTATCAATATTTTCGGAATGTTTCTTTTGTGTTTGGATGGGCATCTAATTTTCCTAAGGAGGTGCGCTATGCGGCAAAGGACCACGTGATTTTTTATTTCCAATCTAATTCAGGTTAGCTTCTGTGTCCATGAGTCCTCTCGTGGCGTTGAAGTAACGCATCCTATCTAGCGAATAGGGAGTCGCGAGTTTGATTCTCACCGAAAAGACGTGTATCTTTTTCGCAAATTTTACATTAATTTGTCCATATAATCCAATTGCAAAGTATATGTAATGTTTAGTTTTCGATTTTTCTTTGCTTGGATTTACCTTGTGGTTTACCTAAAGCCTTCTGAACAAATTCTCTAGACACTGATGCCCTAAAATAAGTCCACTTGGGAAATTTGATCGTCTTCTACTGATTATTGCTGCACCGAAATACCCCGAATGACACGAGTGGACCTGGACCGGGCGCAAAACAAATTACCTGCAAGATTGCTGCCGGTGGATTGAGTGCCGCATTTTCCGCTACCGTGGCGTGATAAATCTTCTGCGAGAAGGTCGGCACATTGTCGTTCTCGTCCAGCAGTTTGATGGTAACCGGTGCGGTGGTCGACCGGCTGGTTCCATCCGGGGCCCGATCCGTGGCAATGGCAGTGAGGCCGATTTCCGTTGTCCGTTCACGGTCCAAGGTTGTGCCGTCGCGCACCGTGATAACTCCGGTGTCTGGATCGATGGCAAAGCTGGCAGCACTGTGGTCACCGACCAGGGAGTAGGTGATTTGGCCATACGGTCCCGAGTCGGCATCCCGCGCTGAAACTATGCCCACAACCGTTCCGGTGGGTGCGTTTTCCACGACGGACATTTCGTACTCAGGCTCGTCGAAGGCCGGATCGTTGTCGTTGGTGTTGATGATGTCGACCGTTACTTCGGCGGTGGACGTCAACTGCGGGATTCCGGTGTCCACCACGGTGACGTTGAACTGGATCGTTGGCGTTTGCTCGTAATCGATACGGGCTTTGGTGCGGATCAGACCTGGGATGGGGAGATGACGAACGGTGGGTGTTAGCATAACAGGGACATTGTTTATAATTAATTTAAATGATTTAAAGGCCGGGCATATGTAGTATATTATAGTTTCTAATCCCGGAAAGTTTTTTTGATATTTTGTTTCCAGGATTTCCTGAGATGTTTTAATGTAGAAAAAATATGGCCATCTATGTACAATAAACTCTCCCTTACTCGATGTTTAGTATCTCGATATCGAGTTATAGAGAACCATACAGTCGCCTCTCCATATCTCGATATTGAAGGAATCATTGAAATAGGGAGAGATCGAGACAAAGAACACTAGATTGAAAATCACTCCGTTACTAGGAAAATAATAAACAAACAAACTTCATTTCGAATTTCCAAATTGTTCCGATTCACTTAAATCTGGTCTAGTAATCAGTGTTGTGAAAAACTCAATTTCTCATAACTCACGCTTGACATTTTTCATGTGTGAGTTATCAATCACGCAACTCAGCAGAAAAAAATCATGGATGAGTTGACTCACCATTTTGACTCATAGTCTCGTATTTCCAAAATTTACTCACACACGGCAATAATTTCTTGTTAGTCTGCTAAAATTATAGTAATGCTTTCTAACGTAAACAACAATCTTCGGGTTTTACTAGTTTTCGACGGGTTTTGCGACTGAATCATTTTTTTCTGGTTTGAGTTGATTGAGTGATTTTGCATCAAAATCTTAAGCTTGAGATTTGCGAAGCAGATCAAGATATGGAGAGAGAAATCGTATGCAGAATGAAGAGACCGAAGCAATCATCGACATAGGGAGAGATATAGAGATGTAGAACATCGAGATGTGGAGAGTCGACTGTAGTAAAAGTTGGTTTTCATGACTAACTCGATGGTCCCTTGGATTGCAGTTGCACTGGTTTTGTGTCCTGTAAGTCGATGCCTCCTCAACTCGATGGTCTCTTCAATAGCGAGTTATGATGAGTTGGCTGTATATCCACAGAATAGTCACTTGAAAATTCAGTTTTTTTTATAAATTCAAAAAAAAATTTCTTTCTAAATCTCAAAAAAGGATGTAGTGAAATATTATTCGTAGCCAAAAATATGAACGCAACGGTACTTTTTCATGTAAAATCATATTGAATACAAGAGAAAGGATCTATCAAGAGATCTATTTCAGTAATTGAATAAGGTTATGCATTCTTCATTAATTTTATTTTATTGAACCCTCCAATACCCAACCTCGCCTTTAGACGTGGTACGTTTTGGAATTTTGTATATTTTTTTCTTAACCCCAAACACAAAATGATTTTATTTTTAGCTTAAACCTTGGGTGATAACACGCATATTGGGAAAGTTTTATACAACTTTTGAAACATTTCGGTATTTTTGAAAAATGATTGAAAAACTGTTTTATTTTATAACTTACAAATGCCGGGGTCTAATTTAACGTGTAAAACACACAATTTTTACATTGGGGTCGTCCATAAACCACGTGGACATCTATGGGGGAGGAGGAGGTCTAGCCAGTGACAACGGTCCATATAAGTTTGAAAATGTTTGTATGGACAAAAGACCACAAGGGTCTGAAAGTCCTAAAACTATTATCACGTGGTTTATGGACAGCCCCATTTTATATTTTTCTACAATCAACCTACCACGCAAGAAGAGCCTGGTGGAATTGAAATCATTTCTAATACATCGATTAGATTAATTACACGGAAAATAAAATATGGTCGGGGTTCTGCCAAACCGCACCAAGAGCCAATTTTTACAAAAATGAGTTATTCACACAAGAGCATTAAGATTATCATAACCTTTCCACATTACAAATATCGTATAATTTAAATCGTCCCTCGTTGTGTAAATTCATAATTTTTCTCTGGCGGGATATGTAAAGCTGAAATTGTATCCAACCAGAGCGAACCATAAACCTTAGTACACCCGATTCTGTTTTTGCACGGGGGATGCGTACCGTGCAAAAAAAGTTTTCAGTTCAAAATTTCAAAAACCGTGTAAAAAAAGTAACACCAGTTCTCGACGTTTCATGCAAAAACAAGGTTTTGGCTAAAAAAAATGTATGGAAACTTTTTTTGCACGGCCGTGTAAAAAAAATCCGTGCAAAAACAGAATCGGGTGTATCTCATTGGAGGTAATTGAGTATTCCGAATCAAAACGGCATTTTTTTAGAATTCTTTCTAAGACATTGCAAAGTGGTCATTCCGGACAACATACAGGATTAACATCAACGGATTTGAGCATGTAATGTAAGCGAGCGGCCATGTAAAATAAATTATTGTTTTTGTGGTGCTGATGTGTTTTCATTGAAATTTTGTTCAGCCATACCGCACCAAGTACCATTAATATAAAAATCGTGTTTTTGTATGAAAAAAAGGTATCAACACGCGTTAAACGCTCGCCTTTGCTTTTTATATAATATGTTGATAGATCCATGCCGGAGCCGTAATGAAATAACAAGACATATCAATTTGATATTATTCGAATAATTTGGTAGCACTTGGTGCGCTTCAGCTGTTCAGAAAATGACATTTTCGCCGTCAAACCTATTTGATCAGAGTGCGCATAACTTGTTTCGAGTTTTTCGCTTTCAATTCAACAGTTCGAAATGACCTAAAGGTAGCACGCCAAATCGCCAATCGAAGGACACGAGTTCGATTCCCGATCAATATTTTTTTACGTTGTCCCTAACAGACAGTCATAAAAATTAATCAACTTTCAGCTTATGTGTCTATTTTTGAACAATAGAGCACAAGCAGTTACATGCACAGCGGGAATGATGAATTTCTTGTCATTCCTGGTATCCGCTTCACATAAAGAATCATGAACTTGTTCAGCCAAAGTGTGCTAAATGCGAGTAACTTGGTACGCTCTGGCAGAACAAATTCATGGTTTTCTTCAATTATTACATTTTTTAACTAAACCATTATTGTCTTTTTCGAATCTTTGAGTGCGTGAGGACCTTAATTTAACATAATTTCTATTAAAATAGATAATCCCCCTAGAGAAAGACAGATAGAATACGTTTTGGATGCCTTGTACCAATTTATTGTGCACATAGGTTCTCCACATTATATTGTGGGCCAGTTCTATAAGAAATTACAAATTCTTCCCAATCATAGTAACATAAATATTTGTAACATGCATTTCAACATGCATGGCGATGATACGAACCATTCTTCTTCTTTTTTTTTCTTGTATTGCTGGAAATCATGAAACACATTCAGCCAAACCGAACTGAAAACCATTTTCTTCAATTTTTGTTCAGCCAGAGTGAACTAAGTGCCTTTTAATTTGAAATCAAATCTAATTACATGGAAAATATATGATGATTTTTTTGAATATTCTTCCTTGACTTATTTATTGTACCCTGTAAGTCATTCAGGAGCGATAAAATTTTGAAAACAGTCATTCGCGATCTAATTCCATGTGAGTGGACTTTAATGTTAAATATCTCAAAATGATGGTTTTGGTACTTGGTGCGGTTTAGCAGAACCCCGACCATATGTTCCTGAAAAAAAAGAAATGTTATATTTCCACTGCAAAAATCCATTTTTTTATGATTGTATGAAATCGGTATCCAGAAAAGGTTTCAAAAAAATAAATAAAAAGGATTATAAAAGCAAAATTTATAAATTTCCGAATAAAATATATCATTGTCCAAAACGTGTTGAGATCGATTTAAGATAGCGAAAAATGATACTAAGATCGAAAATAAAAAAAAAATGGGTATTAGAGAATTAACAGGCACAATTTCAACGTAAATTATTTTGCCATACATGGTAAAAATTGATTTCGACACATCCATAATTTGGTATTTATTTAGCGGTTGTTCTTGACTGAATTATCTGTTTTGCTATAAAAGCACTTCAATATGACAAACATTGTAACCAAATATGAGCCAAGGTATTGGGCTGCCTAATCAAAACTACCTTAAATCGGATACGGCTCCATATGGACTCCACTTCTTTTATATTCCATGGACTTTTCCTTAGTTCTATAAACATAGACTGGTTCAATCCTTCAACTAATCGCTCTTGTATGCATAACATTAGATGAAAAAATAAGCGACACATTTTTTCCGTGAGAATGAGATTTTGAGAATTTTTTTGACGCTTTACTTCCTGTTTCCCGGAAGCTAACTGCAGGGCAAATTGGAAACCATTTAGCGAGAGCCATAACGTGATTTCAGAGCGCCATTGACCATTTTTCGTTTTTAGACGAGAAAATTGTAATTTCTTAGCGAACAATACTATAATAAAATATTATTAGTTTTTTTATGTAAGGGCCTAGCTAGGCCTATAGTAAGGGTGCTATGATGTGTATTAACTTTTACATAAATGCTTCAAAACCATTTTTGCCTAAAATCTAGTGATCCTTTATATGAGAGATAAGCGGAAGTAAAATTGAATGATTTGGCAACAGACCAGTAGTACTGAGTTTGCTCAGAGTCGAGAATAATATTGTAACACGGACATGACTTCCTCACTGCTAAAAAGTGTATTTTGATTCGTTATAGATCTGTGAGCTAAATTTCTAAACTAATGAACAGCAGAAAAAATAAGAACTAAATATTGCATAAGCAGAAAATCAGAAAAGAAAAATATTTTATATATTTTGCTCTATGCCAAACAACTCTTATAAGTAAAAATGGGAAAATACAGTCGAAGCTTGTTATAACTACATCGCAAGGGACCGTCGTAATAGAGAAATATCGTTATAGAGAATCGTGATAACATTAAAATCTTTTTCAAGGGACCGAAAAATGTCGCTATAGAGAGCTTTTATCGCTATAAAAGTGATCGTTATAAAAAGCTTCGACTGTATTTTAACACAAGTTTATTCAGCAAACTTTTAGCCAATATGATGAAGGTTCCTTGTGTGGTATTTATTATTTTTCAACTGTTATAGTTTTTCTAGAAATATTGGTTTTATCACTAAGATCGAAGTTTTGCCGCACCTTACTCTATTGAAAACAAAGCAATTCTTGCACATAACATTTATCTACGAAAGAAAATATGTCGTTAATTCTCTAATACCCAACCCCGCCTTTAGACGGGGTACACTTTGGAATTTTATGTATTTTTTCGTAACTCGGAAATCAAAATGATTTTATTTTTGGCTTGACTCTAAACACGCATATAAGAAAAGTTTTTTATGACTTTTGAAACTTTTTTGTATTTTTGAAAATTGTTTGAAAATTTGTATTCTTATTCTTCTTCTTCTTCTTCTTTCTGGCGTTACGTCCCCACTAGGACAGAGCCTGCTTCTCAGATTAGTGTTCTTATGAGCACTTCCACAGTTATTAACTGAGAGCTTTCTTTGCCGGTTGACCATTTTTGCATGTGTATATCGTGTGGCAGGTACGAAGATACTCTATGCCCTGGGAATCGAGAAAATTTCCTTTACGAAAAGATCCTCGACCAGCGGAATTCGAACCCACGACCCTCAGCATGGTCTTGCTGAATAGCTGCGCGTTTACCGCTACGGCTATCTGGGCCTGTATTCTTATATAACCTACAAATACCCGGGGTTCATTTAATGTGTGATACAAAAAATCGTACCTTTTATATTTTTCTACGATCAACCTATCACAAAAGAAGAGCTTGGTTGTATTCAAATAATTTTAAACCTGTTTTTCCGTTAAATACACGGAAAATAAAAATATTTCCAGAAAAATATTAAAAATTAAATATTTTTAAATTAGCGTAAAAATTTGAATTTTTATTATTGCCAAAAATCAGTAGCTAGAAGAGGCTTCAAGAAAAAATCAAATAAAGAATAAAGAATAATGAATAAAGAATGCAGTAGTTGTCAAAATTTCTCGATTATTTTTTCAAAACGACGTAAGTAACTTTCATACGGTTTTGAGAAAACTAATTGAGAAGAATCACAACCTGTCTTCTAAAACTGCTTTAAAATGAATCACCTTTTCAACATTTTTTCGCCGTGTACATCGCTCAAATTTTGCATACAATCAGATCACGTTCAAAAACTAGGTAGTTTCTATTATTTTCAACAAAAAAAATAATGACAAAATGATAAGCCGTTTCATACAGTTACTTTTGACGTTTTTCTACCAGTGTAAAATCGGCACAAGTAGTGTTTTGTTTTGATTCGTGGTTAAGTCACTTTGTCTCTCTATACAGCGAGGCGGCGAAAGTAGTGTTTAGGTTGCGAAAGTTGAAAATCCTTTCGTCGTTTTGTAAATCCGGAAATTAAACGTTCTAAAAGTGAAAAATCTAGTTGGGTAGGAGCGGAACATGTGGAATTTCGCCTGCGAAACACGTAGGATCAATAAAGTAAGTTTATTCACTTTTTTGACTTGAGACTATTTGAATAAGTTTTCGAGATTTGATGAGATTGATGACACTGCACAATGGTCCGAATCGACATTTTAACAGGAAAAAAGTGTTTTCTCTGTACTCGTCGATTTCAGGCGTTTGATGTCTTCAGATAAGTTATTCTCAATTGCGTTTTGAATCTCCTAATAAAAAAAAGTTCAATAGAGTGGTCCTTATTTGGGATTAAATTTAAACTCCAGCTTTTTTGATTGTAAAAGTTACGTGAGAATTCATGTATCTGGTAAGTGAAACTTCGATGGAAAAAACACGTACGTTTTCACGTAGCAATGACGTCTGTATTATTTTGAGCGTAGCAATCACAAGTCTTGGCTTCTTTTTTCACGACGGAGAAGCAGTGAGTTTCTTTGACGTATGTGTTCACCGAGTCGTTTGGTCTGGGACGCGATAACCAAAATCCAAAGCAATCCATAATCGTTGAAAACAAAAAAAAAATGTCACGACGCTCAAAAACTGTAATCTTTTTCTCCAAGACTCGAAAAAACTGGTTACACAATTTATCCAAATTTTCAGGGTTTCTGCCATTTGCATAAAACTGAATCTTAATCTTGGAGGAAAAAAAATAATCCTACAGTGAGCTCCATTTGAAAAAAAAAATCCTACAGTGAGCTCCATTTGAATTGACATTTCTTTTCATCAGCGTACTGCTTTTCTTGAGCATTTCTTGCAAGAAATTTCCCACGCATCGAGATAGGCGATTACTTTTCTGTTGAAGCGTATACTTCGCTTTAATTATAATAACTTTCAAAAATACTTTTCTTTTGAAATAGCAGCCTATCATCAAAAGAAGGAAAATATCTTATAAAAATTTGAGCAAGTGTATTTCAAATAATCATTATATCAGTATAACAACAAAGAACTGCCGACGGTTTAAAGAAGGAAAAAATATCAATCAAGTTATAAGCTAAATCATTGCCATTTTATTGTGATAAAACCATAATATCTCGAAAGAATAGTTCCTAATAGTGTTTAAAACAAGGAAAAATTTCTGATGAAATCATAAAAAAAAACACTTGAAACCGTACCACACTGTTGGTAGCCCATGAATCAACCTTAGAGTCTTGACGCGATGTGGTGAACACATAACTTCGCCCTGAATTAACTGCCCATAAATGCATGTCAGTCCCATGTTTGCTGGATTTCCTATTCACATGGGACAATTATGCGTTTATGGGCAGTTAACTGCTCGATTTTATCATTCTTTTGAAGTATATATAGAGAAACAATGTCATGTTCCGACCGTCACATAAAAATTGATCAAATCAATGAGCTGATAAGTTATTGGGTCACACTTATGAATCCTACACATCAGCGTTGTAGCAATTTGATTATTTTTTTGTTCGTAATTCGGCCGAGTGTCATCCTGCCAAATGACGTTCTGCCAAACGACATTCGACTAAACGGCATTCAGCCAAACTGCATTCGGTCAAACGGCCAGACAACCCGAGTATGGCCTCCCTGCTTGCATAGATATCTTCTTCTTCTTTTCTTCTTTCTGGCGTTATGTCCCTACTGGGACAGAGCCTGCTTCTCAGCTTAGTGTTCTTATGAGCACTTCCACAGTTGTTAACTGAGAGCTTACTATGCCAATGACCATTTTTGCATGCGTATATCGTGTGGCAGGTACGAAGATACTCTATGCCCTGGGAAGTCGAGAAAATTTCCAACCCGAAAAGATCCTCGACCGGTGGGATTCGAGCCCACAACCCTCAGCTTGGTCTTGCTGAATAGCTGCGCGTTTACCGCTACGGCTATCTGGGCCCCCTGCATAGATATAACCATGGTATAAAAAAGTTGACTATCTCAGCGAGGATGGATTGTGGCTCTTTAAGGATCCGATCGAACGAGAGCGAGAGGAGAGAATCTCTCAATGTTAATATGACCTATATATTGAAAAGTTACGCGAGAGATGGAGTGCGGAGAGAAGGATTCTGAACACATCTAGGAATGGGTCTTAGGACATCTTTGAGTTGTCGAGGTTTATCTCCTTGTGAAACAAAAACACATCTGTCGGTTCTCTTTGGCCTTTTGTCTATAACATTTTCTGATTCATACAAAGAATAATTCTGCGCTCTAGGGGTCGTCATTAAACCACGTGGTGGTTGCAGGGGGGAGAGAGGTGCTGGCCAATGATGACGGTCCATACAAATTTTAAAATTGTTGTGTGGACAAAAAATCACGATGGGAGAGGGGAGCCGGAAAATCCGGAAAAAATAATCACGTGGTTCAAATCCTCTATAGATTTGGAACACTCCCCCACGCCGAGTACAGGTTACTTATATCAAAATAGAGCATTCATGTTTTATTTTAGCAATGCCATCGACATCACCATTCTATTCTGAAATGTTATCTTCATCGATTTGATTATTACGAGACATGCTATAATTTGCGCTCGACTGGCAGGCCCGGAATACCGTGCAAAAACTGTGAGGCCGTCATAGTAGTAGCGGTAAAATTGTAACTATTCAGCAAGACCAAGCTTTGGGTTGTGGGTTCGTATCCTACTGCAGTGCACTGGTCGAGGATCTTTTTGAGTTTAGATTCGGGGTATACAAATGCCAGAAAATGAACTGGCTAATAAATTTTATTATCAAATGCGGAAGCGCTCATAAGAACACTAAGCTGAAGATCAGGTTCTGTCCCAGTTGGGACGCAACACCAGAAAAAAGAAGAACTATGAAGACCGTCTCTGCAAACCCAATCAACCCGGGCGGTCATCTCGATGAGAGCTCAGCTCATGTCGATTATGGCCGCGCGTTATTATTGGTGTCAACACGTGGTGCTCGTTCACCCCCAGGAGAGCTATTATCGTGTTCGTTGTGCTTCAAGCGAGTGGAACAATTACAGTTAAGTTTTGATAAGTACCCTCACCCATGTGTCATCGGCTACACCCCTGCTGGTGCAGCTGTCAGTGACAGGGCTGTTGTTGATTTGCCATAAAATTGTTTCAATTGCAAATGCACCCACACAAGCATGCATTCGTTTGCGTTGGATGCAAATTCTATCGATGACAGGTTAGCTTTGGGACACGGATTTGGAGAGCTCGGCGGAATTGGACGCATTTTAAGGGGATATTAGCAATGATGCACACAAACGCATTTCTGGACTAACATGGGGAAAGGGCGGAACGTCCTTTGTTTAGGTGTATTCCGAATAATCACTTACTTTGATCTGTAAGTAGACGGGGGAATCTTCCCTTTACACAAGTAGTTCCGCCCTTTTCACATATTAGTCTAGATTTGTGCGTTTCCCTACCCTCCGGAGGCGCATTGTTCGGCACCCAAAGTGACCACTTCACAATCGGATCCGCCGGGTGCAATAAATAGCCAGACAAAACTCAATATGTGCGCATTGTAATCAGATGAAATTCGGTTAGCGACATCCAATTTCAGCGGATTTGTATCGCATAGGGCAACGCGATGCCAGAATTAGCAGCAACATCTATAGCTATTAAGTTTGCGATATGTGTTCATGATAACTGTAAATTAGCACAGAACCTGACGGGAAGAACCAATTTGGCGAATTGGTTTGCGCGAGTAGTTATTGGTGGTGTGGAAGTCATGGCGCCGCCGATCGGTATAAATTGGTATACGACGAGACTAAGCGACAAAGTTTGGGTTATCGGACTGTCATCTGTGTATGACGCCAAATTAGATCAGATGTCATGCCTTTTGAACAATTGGTATTGTGTGATTATGAAAAATACAGCTTCAGTACAAAAGTAATGCAAATATGAATTTAATTAATTGAATTCATTTTTTTTTGATACCAAGTTTTAGAGTTTTAGTGTTAGTGATGGGCCCATTAATAGGGGATGTTTGTTAATGTGGAGGATCGTTGGGTCACAGGATTCACTTTGATGAGCGATAAGTCCATGATAAACAATTATTTGTGCGATAAAAACATGATTTTTAATTAATGTTTTCAATTAATATGAAAAATTCAAAAGTAGAAGAAAACAATGTAGACACTTGACGAATGTCGAAGTGACGAGCCATTCAAAGTTTGTTGAACAAATAGCTTAATACACCATTCATACAGCTGTCTGGACGAAAGTATGTTTTACCATATTTTAATCATATGAAAAGAAAAAAAAACTCGATTGGCGGGACCATCACAGAACACTCTTATGCCGACACTTACAGTGGAGAACCATTCAAAGTTCGTTGAATAAAGTAAACGTTTTGCAAGTCTACACTTATAGTGTCGAAGCATTCGAAGATGTTTTGTAAATATAAATATAAAGGTAAAGGGTGTTATGGAAGAAAAAAAAAACATAAATAGTTTATGAACAATAGTTTATGCCGACACTCACAGTGACACTCAAATTAACGCCCCACCGTTGTAACGATTTACATATTTACATAAAAGCATGAAACGAGCTCACCATTTAATCCTTCATTCATGATTGAGCAGCCACAGTCCACCTTCAGCTTTACTTAAAGCATACATACTATCTGAGAAACGCAATTCTTAACCTTGGAGGAATGCTTTTTTTTAAATAATATGCAGGAAAACTGTGTATGAGCTATTGATATATTGTGTTTTAGCCGATAGGAATACGAAGATGTGAGTGCAGGAGTTGAACATGCCCGCTCGGATCGATATCATGCCTATTTCACCCGAATTCCCTATTTTATCAGGTTTTCATATGACTTATGATATTATATACAGAGAAACCGTTTATTAGCTATTGACAGAACGTTTTCTAAGCGATAATAGTCTAGAGAAGGGAGTACATGAATCAAAACTGACCACACGAATCGGTATCATGCTCATTTTACCCAAAAGATCAGACTTTTGTTAGGATTTCTGATATTAATTGCAGAGCAACTGTTCATGAACTATTAAAATAACGTTTTCTAAGCGATAACTTCTGATTAAGTGAGCGAAGACGTTGCACTCACTCTCTTATACTTTTATTCCCCAAAACATAAGGTCAATATAATATGATAAATCAAATAAAAACCTTACAAATTGGAGAATATGGTTAAAATAAACACTATACCGATCCGTGTGATCAGTTTAAATTCATGTACTCCTTTTCTTTGACTGTTGTCGCTGAAAACGTTATTTCAGTACCATATAATCAGCTTCCCTGTAAATAGTATAAAAAGTGGAGAATTTGGGCAAAATGAGCATGATAACGATCCGTGTGGTACTTTTAATACCAGCAATAACTTTCTTAGACTAACATCGCTCTGAAAATGTTATTTGAAAAGCTCATAAGCAGTTTCCTTGCATATAGCATGAGAAATCTTACCAGATACCTGATTAAAATTGGGAATTTGGGTAAAATAAATATGATAACAATCAGTGTGGAAAGTTTGGGTTCCTGCACTTACTTATTCAGACTGTTATCGCTTAGAAAATGTTATGTCAATTGCTCATAATCAGTTTCCTTGCCTATATGAGAAATTCTATCGAGAACTTCGGGAGAATTCGGGTAAAATGAGCTTGATACCGTATGATCAATTTTAATTCATGCACTCCTTTCTTTAGATTATTATCGGGTTTCCAGCATATAATATGATAAATCATCTGAAAAACCTGATAAACTGGGGAATTCGGGTGAAATGATCCGTGTGGTCATATCCAACTCCTGCAATCTCATCTTCATATTCCTATCGTATAAAAAACGTTATATCATAGCACATACACAGTTTCCTTGCATAAGATGTGAGAAATTCTATTAAAAACCTAATAATAATATAGAATTTGAATAAAATGGACATGATAACAATACATGCGACGTTCACAAGATAAAAAAATTCTTCGTCGGTTTGTCACCTTTTTTCCCACTGTGTATTGATAGAAGAATATACAAGGCATTAGGGATTTATTAAAGAACAGAAGTTTCTTCGGATACTTCATGAATGATGCTCAAAAAATAAAAAAATAAACAGGATTTGATCCAGTCTATCTTTTTTGGATTCTTTGACGGAATCCCTGGAAGTAATCTCTGCTGGAATTACTGTATGCTATCTTATGGGGTCCCTGGAAGGATTTCTGATGAAATTTCTTGAAGGGTTCTGAACGGAAGTCCTTGAAGAAGTTCTGATGAAATCTATGGAAAGCTTCCTGATGATATTCCTTGAAGGATTCCTTAAATTTCTAATGAAATCCCTGTAAGTATTCCTGTTGGAATCCTTTGCAAGATTACTGATGGAATCTTGACGAAATTCTGGGAAGGATTTGCTGATGCATCACCAGGGACAATGCCTTTTTTTCTCTCTAAAGTTGCCCCTTATGCCTAGAAGTATACCTAATGGAATCCCTAAAACGATTATTGACGGAACCTTTGAAACGAGTATTGATGGAATCTTTGATACGGTTCCTGATGAAATCCCTGAAAATGATCCTGATAGAATCCATGAAAGAATTCAAGATAGAATCTTTGGAAGAAAACTAGATAGAACTTTTGGAAGGATTCTAGGAAAGAACCCATGGGAAGACGGGAAGATTCTAGATAGAACCTTTGGAAGGATTTTAGAGAGAACCCTTGGAAGCGTTCTAGATAGAATCCTAGGAAGTAATCTGGACATAATCCTGGAAAAGAATCTAAATAGAATCCTGGGAAGGAATTTAGATAGAATCCTTGGAAGAATTCTGGATAGAATCCTCTGAAGGATTCTTGATGTAATCCTCTGAAGGATTCTTGATGTAATCCTCTGAAGGATTCTAGATATAATCATCAGAAAGATTCTAGATATAATCCTTTGAAAGATTCTAGATAGAATCCTTGGAATGATTTTCGATAGAATCCTTGGAAGGATACAAGACAGAATTCTTGGAAGGGTTCTGGATTGAATCCTTGGGAGGATTCTTGATATAATTCTTTGAAGGATTCTGGATATAATCCTTGGAAGGATTCTGGATAGAATCCTTGAAAGGATCCTGGATAGAATTCTTGGAAGGATTCTTGATAGAATTCTTGGAAGAATGCTTGATAGAATTCTTGGAAGGATTCTTGATAGAATTCTTGGAAGGATTCATGATAGAATTCTTGGAAGTATTCTGGATAGAATCCTTGGAAGTATTCAAGACTCGTTGGAAGGAGTAGGAATCATTGTGAGGATTGTAGATAGAATCCTTGGAAGGATTATTGATAGAATCCTTGGAAGGATTCTGAATAGAATCCTTGGTAGGATTCTGGATAGAATCCTTGGTAGGATTCTAGATAGAATCCTTGGTAGGATTCTGGATAGAATCCTTGGTAGGATTCTGGATAGAATCCTTGGTAGGATTCTAGATAGAATCCTTGGTAGGATTCTAGATAGAATCCTTGGTAGGATTCTAGATAGAATCCTTGGAAGGATTCTGGATAGAATCCTTGGTAGGATTCTGGATAGAATCCTTGGATCGATTCTGGATAGAATCTTTGAAAGTATTCTGGATGTAATCCTTGGAAGTATTCTGGAAAGAATTTTTGGAAGTATTCTGGATAGATTCATTGGAAATAGTCTGGATAGAATCCTTGGAAGGATTCTGGATAGAATCCTTGGTAGGATTCTGGATAAAATCCTTTGAAGAATTCTAGATGAAATCCTTGGAAGGGTTCTGGATAGAATCCTTGGAAGGATTATGGATAGAATCTTTTGAAGGATTCTGGATAGAATCCTTGAGAGGATTATTCTAGGTGGTACCTTGGAAGGATTCCTGATAGTATCCTTGTCAAGAATTCTAATGGATTTCATCGATCAATCCCTGGAGGAAATTTTAGCTAAATTTTGAAATATCGCTATAACCGTTCATATAGGAATTATTGTTTGAAACTCTGAAGAAATTCGTGCAGGTTCCACTGGAAACGTATCTGATTCGCAAGCTGAATAGAGCTGATACACCCAGGCAAATCCGCACATGCTTGATGGAAAATCTTCATGCGGTACAGCACAAACGAAGTATGTGCATAGAATACTTCCTAATGCAGGGAATGCTATCTCTGGCTTTGTTTCCGGATCCCTCAAAACTAAAGACTGCCAACAATAAAAGTTTGAGAGAAATGCATGATCATTTTCACTTGTATCATAATATTATTTCAATGGACGATCGTTTCAGTTCTAATTTTACTAGTTCATTCATTTAGCAAACACAAGATGCTCTGTAACTCTCGCACAAACGTTTGTACAAAGTTGGTTTCTGAGAAGAAAAATTATCAATTATCATTATTTACAATTTTGCTGAAGACTACTACACGATTTGAGCAAAATTAGATAACAATATTTTCACTAGTTTGCGCTAGTGCTCCAGTTGTAGATGTTCGGAAAAGCTTAAGGAATTTCTAACAAAATAGTCGACTTTTACATAGGTTCAACATTTTTTCCCTCGTAGCAGCAAATCTTTCAAAAGAAGCCTAGAGATCATTTCTGGGACACTTCTTATATTTTTATATCTATTTAAAAACTGCTTCCATCAGATGATTCACTACTGGAATACGACAACTGGTGCAAGGGAGCAATTTTTTGCGACAAATTAATTATTATTATGACTTTTAAATTGAAAAAAAAACGCCGAAATTTGGCAAATCGACTAAACTAGAGGCGATCTATTCACCAAATTTACCGCATGTCATTTTTATCTAAAAATATGCTTGTTTTTAATTATGAATCGTGGTTTACGGCTAACCAGCCGAGTGGAAGTTTAACAACTACCGAAAAGCTAAACATTACATATAATTTGCAATTGGATTGGATGGACAAATTGATGTGGAGATTTGCGAAAAAGTTACACGTCTTCTCAGTGAGAATCGAACTCACGACTCCCCGATCTCTAGTTGGGGCGCGTTACCACTATGCCATGAGAGGACTCATGAACGCAGAAGTTAACCTGAATTCAATTTCAGCTCAATAATCACGTGGTCCTTTTTCGCAAAGTGCACCTCTTTCGGAAGAATTAGTTGATGTAGTTGCTATACCTAAAAAACAATGCGCTCTCGGGCTATGCATTGGATATATATAGAAAGCGTTGTGTTTTGATGAGCATCTAATTCTTCCGAAAGAGGTGCACTTTGCGAAAAAGGACCACGTGGTTATTGAGCTGAAATCGAATTCAGGTTAACTTCTGCGTTTATGAGTCCTCTCATGGCGTAGTGGTAACGCGCCCCAACTAGAGATCAGGGAGTCGTGAGTTCGATTCTCACTGAGAAGACGTGTAACTTTTTCGCATATCTTCACATCAATTTATCAATCCAATCCAATTGCAAATTATATGTAATGTTTAGCTTTTCGGTATTGTTAAAAATATGCGTTTTATTCCATAGTCCAATATACTGGTACATAACATTCATTGGTACCGGCACCCTATCTTTCCTAATACGCGTGTGGCCCAAGGCATAAGCCAAAAATAAAATCACTTTGATTTCCGAACTAATAATATACAAATGTACAATATATTAGAGGGTTAACAAACCGGATTTTGTCGTAGACATCAACCTCCCTAATCATTGAGATCTGAAGATACGGAAAATACCGTAGGTATGTTAAAATCATTGCATACGTCTCCCATATGGTTTGGAGAGGGTAAGTGAATCGTTTCTCCAATATAGCGCCTCTGCTGTTCAAGTTATTAGCTAAAAAGACAATCGTTAATTCTTGAAGGTAAACCATAAAGAAAACTTAGCACATTGACTACTATCAGTTCTAGTTCTAAAGGCCTGGAACAAAATCGGTCATTAACAGAAACACCTTTCAGGAACTATTCTGTTACAAGTCCGATAACATGAGTAGCAACACCTTGGTCATGTTGCAACAACCATTCGGTAGTTTTACCTTTCCCGAAGGCCATACGTTGTAAATCATTCTCTGTAGAGAGAACATTCACCCTTCCGGAACGGCCATCCAAACTACCAACGACGTCTTGAGCTAATGCTGTCGACGTCATCGTGGTTCGTTGGTAAAAGGACGATCCACTGACCCTCTTTCAGTAAAAGCATAGACAAACCGACGTAACACTGAAGTGATTTCCATCGACCACTTTTGCTATGTTTCAAACCTCACATCTAGAGGCGCGCGCATCGCTTTTCTTCACGTTTGATGTTTCAATCCACCGCCATCGGCAGGTCTTAGGGGTCATGCACAAATTACGTCACGCTCCAAGGGGGGAGAGGGGGTCGAGCCAAGCGTGACCAGCCTTACAAAATTTTCAGAGGACTCATACAAAAAGTGTGACAAAGGGGGGGGGGGTTGAAAAAGTTGAAATTTAGCGTGACATAATTTGTGTACCATCCCTTATGATGGTGATGGTGTAAACTGGGCGATGAATTTCAATTAAATTCGTTCTAAGTGTAACGTCTGTTTTTCTAAGGTAAAAGTAAGCGAACAGCAAGAGATGGGGCACTTACCTGTTGTGTTGTTTATCTCGAAATGGCTGTTATCTGTCATCCGGTACTCGGCGACGGTCGAGTCGGCATCTGTTGCTTGCATCGTCGTCAGGATGGTACCGATCGGTTGTTCCTCCAGCACCTGGAACCGGTAGCGGGGATCCGCCGGAGTCCACGGGGGCACGAACAGCTGAAAACCAGACACGGGACATCGGTTTTGAGGTTAAATTATCTTGTGAAGCTGAAGGGATTTCGGGTGGTGGGGGGTTGAGGGAGTATTGTGCGTCAGCTCACTGACAGCAATAAACAGTGAATAATGGCCTGGATGCAGCCCCGCAGACGCCAACCAATTTAGAGAAAGTCCAAAATCTAGAATATGCTTCGGCGGCATCCACAAATTACGTAACGCTCCAGGGGGAGGGGGGGAGTAGGCTAAAGTGTTACGGTTCGTACAAAAAATTAAAATTTTTCATACAAGAAGCGTTACGGAGGGGGGGGGGAGGGGGTCCAAAATTTCCAATTTTAGCGTTACGTAATAAATGGACGCCGCCTTCTGCTGATGCTGCTAGGGCTAGAGGAAAGATTGCATAAATCACGGCGTAGAGGCAGGACGACTATCATTGTTATCCTGATGGTCGGCGTCGTCGTCGTCATCGTGTATGGTTGTTCTTCTTTGGCCAATGCATCCAGCAGCATCGTATATAGAGAATGGTTTACCGAGCTGAAGAAAATCTTTTCCGTAAAAGCATTTTGTAATCTGTGTGCAACTGTGCGAAGGTGGATCCTCTCGACTAGACGATTTAGCTCCCGGACATGAAACGTCGGAGAATGGGAAGATTGGCATAAAACCGGTTGGCATAGAATGATTCGGGAAGATTTGGAATCGTTTATACAGCTCTCGACAAAAATCTGAAGAATTCTCAGAAAGTTCAATATGAGTATTGAACACAATAGAATTAGAACAACTGCCGTTGAACTAAACATTACATATACATTTCAATTGCATTAAATGTACAAATTGATGTGAAACATGCGAAAAAGTTACACGTCTTCTCGGTGAGAATCGAACTCACGAACTCACAACTCCCTGTTCACTGTTACCCTTACAGCACGAGAGAACTCATCGACGGTCGTTTGAGAACGTCTCGACCCATTGAGAGGCAGCACTATACAAGTCTCGCCCAGCATGTCCTTGGCGAGTAGCGCGTGGTCTTTCAATACCTAATAAATAATGCGCCCTCGGCTAGGCATTGCATATACAATAGAAAGCGTTGTGTTTGGATGGGTATGAAATTCTTTCGAAAGAAGTGCGCTTTGCGAAAGAGGTCTACGTGACGTCTTAAAAAAGTAGTCAAAGAATTTGATAACAGATAGTTTCATGTATTTCCCATTAATTCCTTCTGAGATTCATCTAAATGTTCTTGTTTCGATTCTATAAGGAATATCTTTAATAATCGTAGCAGGGTTTATTTCCAGAAATCGTTTCTCGGAGCCCCTTGAATTACTCCAACGAGTCGTTAGCAATACTTCAAAGTATTTTCTGGAATATATCTTCGGATTCCTGGCAGATTTTTTTTTTTTCAAAACACAGGATTTGTTTCAAGAGTTTTGGCGTTTTCACTACCACCATCTTCAAGCATAGTTTTAGGCAGGGATTCTCCAAGAAATTACTCCAGGGATTGTTCAACATAGTTTGCCTTAAAAAGGTTTTGGATGCTATACTAATAATTTCCCCAGCAATTCGATAATACGAATTATTTAAGGAATTCCCTTTGTATATTCATAGCACTTATTCCCGGATTATCCTAGGAACTATTCCAGGTATAACATAATAAAATACTTGTAGAAATTTTTCTGGCAGTTTTTTGCGATTTCATATGAGATTTTTTATTGTTTTTATTTTACGATTATTCTTGGAGTTCTTCTGAAAACTTGTCTCAAATTTCCAAGAGAATTCTTATCAAAAAACATTCAATATTTTTTAGGAAAAATAATCATGAATTCAATCAGAACTAGGGATTAGTTCGAATAAATACAGTCGACTCTCTACATCTCGATATCGGATGGACCATCGAGATAGGGAGATATCGAGGCAAAGAACATATTTTTAATGAATACTAGGATTGACAATCGAAAATAAACAAGCAGACGTTATTTACCGCTCCTAAACTATTAAAAATTACGAAAATCTGGTCTACTATCCTTTGATATTGGGCATATCGAAATACGGAGAAGAAAGTTTGTCAGGAGCAGTGTTCATAGAACGCGTGCCCGTCGGATGAAATGGTTAATTTAAGACCTCTCGTACGCCAGATAGCTATACAGTTTGCGAAAAAAGCCCATTTTTTATGAATTTTAGGTGTTTCTTCGCGTGATATGTCTCATATTACCGTTGGAACACATAGCAAACTTAGTGGCATCGTATAGAGAAAGGATTTAGCTTTCATTTGAAGCTTAAACAAATTTGGTGGTTATTTTGAATTTGGCCGCCATTTTGAATTTCGTTAGAAAAATCGTTTTTCACAATTAGCGCACCGCACGTTTTGAATTCTGGGATCACCATCAGAAAGCTGAGAAAAAAAAACTGAGTAAGATAGGCTACAAAAGCTAGGTGAGCAATTGTATTTACGCTATAAAGTTAACGATTTTCTAAATCATTTTCTACGATTTTGACGTATATGGCGAGTGCAATCATCACAAACATCATTTTTTGCACAACAAAGAATCATGTTTCCAGTCGTAGGTGAAGTAAGTGAAGTCCTATTTCACATGCTTGCTGGATTGGATCACAAAAAAGTTTGATAAATCATACCTTAGATTTCATGTAAACATCAATTAAATCAGTGTTTTATGCAATTTTGGCGACCTGTAGCTAAAAATTGTGACGTGCAGGGTCATTTCTGAGAACGGCATCAGATTCAGCGGTTCTCAATCCTCTAGAGACATATTATTTAATCATCCATGATTAATATCATTTTTGTTACGCTGTGTAACCTGTTTTTATTGGTAGCCCCGGAATTCAACACGTAACTGCTATCGAGGTGAAAAATTCATTCTTCTACATAAAATCGAGATGGCGTCAAAATACAAGGTGGCCGCCAGATTGTTTTCTCCCAAAATAATACTCTTATTCTTCACTCGACTCGAATAAAACACCAACGATTTAAAACTTGTATACAAAGATATATCTTTGTGGTGCAAAAAATGGTGTTTGTGTTGATTGAACTCGCCATATACGTCAAAATCGTAGAACATGATATAGAAAATCGTTAACTTTATAGGGTAAATACCATTGGGTCAGTAGTGTTTGATTCGTTGCATCTGTTGCATGCTGCTTTGTGGGCGAGCGACGGAATTCGGATCGTGTCCGGTTGGCATAGTAACCGCGCTCTCGGTATCGATCATCCGTGTATATGTTCACGTATTCATTTAAAATTATATCTTTATCGCTAACCAAAACGAATTCTTTCCATATCCAAACTCCCAGTGTTTTCTTGTGGCAGTGCAGAGGACTTCTTGGCTTCCATAAAGCAAGTAACACGTCAACATTTCCCTCTCATTCCCAAATTGACCTGCAATCGGACGCAGCCGGCGCCGGTATTGTTTGTTATAATAATGAGAGCACCAGTACATACACATTGAAGATGCTATAGATCCTGAGTAGCATCTGTTGGTTCCCTGTGTAAGTACAGCTGTTCTTGCAATAACGGAGTAGCAACTGCGGGCGGCCAAAATGGCAACGATAGGAATGGAATTAACTATTTTTATTATAACTCATATCCGAGATAATAGAGTCTTAAAGCACTGTTTAAATTAACGCTTAAGTTCATGCCAGAAACACAGATTTACTCACTTTTCAAATGCTTTCCATTAGTTTACAGCCAAAAGAACTATTTTCTGATTTTTTAAGATTTTGTCACACTTCTTAGTTTAAACTCAAATTTTGGGTGTATTTTGTTTTCCGTGTCCTTTCCAAAAGGTCAGACAGGAACAACTCCAGTGTTAAAAAGTTGAGCCCCTGTGGCGATTTTGTCCACAAAAGTGTTAAGATTCAAATTATGACCTATTTTTGAAATTGAAGTTTAAAAATTACATAGCCGTTATTTGAACGGGAAAATTTGCCAAATGTTCCTGCAAGAACTTTAATTAATTCGTATACTTAAAAAAAAAGCAAGTTTTAATCAAACATTTCAGGACCCTATTGAGTCAATGTATAAGGTATCAATGCTGTTTCTACATTTTATGAAAAAATATGTGTTTTATCTTTTTTTCTTATCTAACGTTTCCCGATCTTTAATGTCTGCAATCTTTGCATTAACTGGTCGATTGTATGACATTTTCCAGAAACCCATTCTCCAGAATGACATTCCCTGAACGCCATTCCCCAGAATAGGACGTTTCCCAGAAAGCCAGTCCCCAGAATGGGACATTCCCCTAAAAAAAATCCTAGGACTGCTAAAATCCAGGTAAATGGACACCGATAGAATAGGGGAAAAGCATCAGTTTTCGGACCTAGCATTAGTTTTTGAGCCATCCCGACGATTTTGGCTTACTCTGCATCCAAATCCGAAAATTGGTACAATTCTTGTAGGTCGAAAATCAAAGCTTTTCCCTTACAACAGCATTTAAAAAAAAGTTGAAATATAGCGTGACATCATTTGGTGTACCATCCCTAACAATGAAATGATGATCTAATATTGAAGTTGGGTGAATTATTGTGTCCTTTTTGAAGCATCTGGCAAATCATTTTTAACGAAAAATTTAAAAAAGAAAAACTGAACAAAATCAAATTTATTTTTTTTTGTATCTTGGAAAAGAATAAAAACGGTTCTGGGGAATGTCTATCTGAGGTTTGACTTTCTGGGAAATGTCCTATAGAGTGTTCCAGAAAGTATGGGCACGACTTTACCATACTGCTATGTCAAGGCTAATGCAGAGACAAATCAGATTTTAACACGTTTTATCTTTTTATTTCTCAAGAGTAGATTTTTTTCGCTACCTTTTTGTTAATGGTGTTACATTGTCTGGGAGCTATTCTTATAAGTTTTGCACAAATCGTATTATTTCTGAGCGACTTTGTTGTACGAAATTTGTGCCGGCTCATAAAATACGTACAATAAAAATCTGAAAAATGTATTTATCATTGCCGATACGATAAATGATCAGACAATCACTTATTTTATTAAAAATTATAAAACTTAAAGGTACCTTAAAAGTTAGATGAAATTTTGGAAGAATTCCCATTAAAAATCTTGAATTGATTCTTAAGAAAGGATCCTCGAATCAATACTTAACCAATACCAGAAAATCTTTCAATTGCAATGCATTCGCACCTCTCACACACAACTCGAGCGGTAGCACGAACGTCGAGAAACACAAAAACTGTGGAACGAATGTCGTTTGACACGATAACATTTTCATAAATCATAAATTTTGCAAGAATTTCAGAAGTGTACAATCATAAACAATAAGAACAGTTAACTTTTGGTTGTTATGTGAATGTGACACAAATTATTACGAGAAAAAGATAGAAATAAATGAAACCGAAGCGGTTTCTGGCGAGGTCAGCTGCATTCATTGACATTTGTTTCGTACGTTCGTTTGTGAATGCTGAAAACTCAGGCTGTCGAATGACAACGAAATCGTATCGACTACCGTGATAGCTTTCAACACTGATCTCAGTTTGTTTCACGGGGAGACACACCTGGTGTAGTGGTTAGAACACACGCCTCTCGCGCCGAGGACCTGGGATTGAATCCCATCCCCCAGCCACTTATGACGTAAAAAGTTATAGTGACGACTTCCTTCGGAAGGGAAGTAAAGCCGTTGGTCCCGAGATGAACTGTAACTCAATACTCCCCAACTCAATGGTCCTTTCAATATTTATATTATTGAGTTATGGATAGTAGACTGTAGATTTTTTCGGTCATAGATAAATTATTCCACACAACTCTATTCCAAGAGAAGCAACACCAAGCCAAGAAGTGCATCCCAGAAAGACAGCAGAGTCTGTCTAGCAGCATTTCGGGCTGCTTCTGGTGCTGGCACAAAACGAGTACAGGCCATTAGAAGAAATCCGCCGGAACACGAAGGACGTTCCCATCCATTTTCGCAATCCATCATCGATACTTGTAGAGGACGACGATATAACTAGAGGAGGCTACAGTGTGCACTCTCTCTCTGTGCGAAAAAGCTCACCATTCCAAGGGATATCAAAACATTTTCTCCCCAATGCGACCGACTTCCGTCACCTCATGGCGCAAAAGGGCACAAGAGGTACACCTTCCGGGCAGATTTGGATGGTCAGATTACAGTCGTTCATCCATGGTAGGGCTGCAAAAGCGAATCATAGGCAAATCGACGTTCAACAATTTTATTTGAAATTCATCGCCTAGTTAAAAACTAGCATCATCTGATGACCATGTTGCACAAAATACTGTTATGTGCAACATGACGTGCAGAAGGCGCTAGTGTAAAACGTCAAACACGAAGAAAACGACACGCGCGTCTCTAGTTGTGAGGTTTGAAACATAGTGAATCTGAAATAATCATCCATAGGTCGATGGAAATTTCATCAGTACTCCTTCTGGTTGTCTGTGTAGTGTCTACTCGTTCGAAGCTGGTCTTGAAACGGGATACCACCACTGCACTGCACTGGAACCGGAGATCACCACAACCAGACTGAGGCTGCACATGACGTACGTGCTAAGGTGATGACGATTCCCAATGAGCCACATGACGACACGTTCCGGACGCTTTGCATTCTCGGTGCAACATAAATCATATTCTCCTCGGGGGAGAGAGGCTGGATGGGATTCAATATTTTGGGGATCTAAGTGTATGACATTGGAAAAAGGTTATTCTTCCAGCAAAATTTAAGTGCTACATTGTTTTTGAGAGCTTATCAAATGATTCATATAACTTTCGGTAGGATCGATGAGTGTAAGAGAGATTCGTGTGTAAGCTTTTGTTGGTTAAAATTAAACTAAGTAATGTATTAATTCTGTTACATTTGACGTTTCGATCGTTAGTTTGGGCCATCTTCAGGAAAGTTGATGATAAAGACGGATCCAGAGTTTAAGATCATCGTCGCAAAGAACAGATTGAAATTTACTTTATAGGGTATGTTGAAGTTTCAAGAGCATTGCCAAGTCTAATTCCACCTTTAAAGAAATATAGACGTTAATTACTTTCATTTCGTTAGCCTTGATTCTGCATTTGAAGAAGCTCATCAATTAGAAGACGAGATAAGAGATTCAGTAAGAAATATTATTTATTAAAATTTTCGTTAAATCCACATCATGCATCATGTTGAATCGTACATCATGCTGACGAGAATTAGTGAGCGCTCAACTTCCGAGCTGAATAGACGCGTTTTTGCTATCGTTCCGTGGATGTCGAACCCAAACCAAATTATAAATTTCGTTTTCGGTTATTTTTCTCGTCGCTAAGCCATCGGTGCATATGTGCGATACCGCAACTCCGTTCATGGCCGGCGGAGAATACATTTCGCATAGACTTTTCAAGTGTGCCGAAGAAAACCAGACGTTGCTAAAGTCTACAAATTTTGTGCGACGGTTCTGGGTCTTCAACCTTGTGATGTGTTGCGAATTCAAAACAGCAGAGCTACTCGGTGTTACGTTCGTGAAGGTTGTCGATCTAACGCTGGCGCAACGTATTTGCGAAGAACACGACAATCAACACGAAATATCTGTCGATGGAAAAAAAGTATCCATTGCGGATAAACAATGGAGGATGGAGCGGTAGAGGTGAGACTCCTACGACTTGTCCGAAGATGTGTCCGATGAAAAAATCACCGAATTCCTCGAAAACTACGGTGATGTGATCGAGATTCGCGAGCAACGGAGCGGAATCGATGTCGATTTCCCAGGTGTCTTGACCGGCGTTCGAATCGTCAAGATGATTGTGAAGCCAAAACATTGAATCGTGGGTTACGATTGACGGAGAGTTGACAGCCGTTGGCTATTTCGGGCAGCGTAACACATGTAAGCATTGCCGGGATTATGTGCATGTAGGACTAACCCTGCGTGCAAAATAAGAAACTGCTTGTGCAAAAGTCTTATGGCTGATGCCGCCAAGCAGATGAGCCACACCAGCCCCAGGCGGCCCACATTACGATCGCCGCTGGTACAAACCAGGGCAAACAAAACAAAGAACCAAACCGCTTCCAAAGCGAACAAAACTAACCCCGACTCCGTGCAGGCAGAATCAATGCCACCGCCGAAACCAATCCCGCAACCAAAAGCCACAACAACCTCCACCATCAATCGCCTAACCGAACAAAGATTCCCCCCTTTAGTGGGTCAGTGACCGCCACTACAGGGTCAACAGCCTTCTGCTAGCTGTGGAATGTTTCGCAGAGCTGCTGTGGAACATCAGTATGGCAACGAAACAGATTCGTCCGTCGGCTCAACTGCCTCCAAGCGACAACTCCGAGTCCGACCACCAGGCAAGAGCCCCGCGTGGAGGAGGAACCAAGAAAACAAGCGAGAAGGAGGTACGAAGCAATCTAATGGCTGAGTTCACCAGTTACAATCTCGCTACCGTAAATAATCAACAACATCACGAACGCCACGAAAATCGAAGCACTTCGGACCTTCATCCGAACACTCGATCTCGATATCATTTTTCTACAAAGAGGTAGAGAATGATCAGCTTTCTCTCCCCGGATTCACCGTCATTTGTAATGTAGACCCACGCCAGGCGGGGAACAGAAATCGCACTCAAAGACCACATTTCGGTTCTCCCATGTAGAGAAGAGCCTAGATGGTCGTCTCATCGCTTTGCGGATTACAGAACACGACGCTCTGCAATGTCTATGCACCGTCGGGAACAGCTGCCCGGGCCGAGCGGGAAAGGTTTTTCAACGGTACGATTTGCCTATTATCTTCGCTTCAACACGCAGCAACGTCATCCTTGCAGCAGATTTTAACTGTGTGTTACGTCAGGGGGACTCAACAAGTCCCCAATACAAGTCCAGCTCTGCAGGCGACCGTTTACAAACAGTTGCGACTACACGATGTTTGGTTGAAACTATATCCCAAACACACCTGCACCCACATACATCACACACAACGCGACATCTAGGCTAGATCGTATATATGTGAGCACAGGGTTATGCGAACATCTTCGGAATGCGTTCACGCACGTTGTGTGCGTTCACCGATCACAAGGCATTAACAGCGCGAATTTGTCTCCCCCACCTTGGCCGCGAACAAGGACGCGGCTTCTGGTCCCTCGACCTCACCTTTTGCAAGCTGAAAATATCGAAGAGTTCGAAATTTCGCTGGCAGTTTTGGACCCGGCAAAGGAGAAATTTTCCCAGCTGGTTGGCATGGTGGCTGTCGTACGCGAAGCCCAAAAAATTAAATCGTTTTATCGTTGGAAATCCAGAGAAGCATTCAACATTTTCAACGCCGAACATCGGGCAATTAAGAATCGCATATGACGGCTACTACCAGAATCCAGGCATGATATCGACCATCAACCGGTGTAAAAGCACAAATGCTAACGCTACAACGTCAATTTGCGCAAAATTTCATCAGGATCAACGAAACTTTTGTGGCGGGAGAGAGCTTGTCCACCTTCAGGTGGGCGACAGACGAAGGAAAAAAAACTGTGATAACAGAATTACAGAACGAGCAAGGAGATCAACTTCGAGGCTCGCTTGAAATTGAGCAGCACATGTTCCGATATTTCCGGAACCCTTTATGCGAGAGAAGAGACGAGGCAAGACGCGGGAAGAAAGGTTTGAAACTGAGAGAGCTATCCCAGCAAACGACGAAGACAATAATTGCTGTTAATGGCAGAGATCACGATCGACGAACTCAAGAGCGCAAATCAAAACATCTCAGAACGGAAATCACCCGGCTCCGATGGTCTACCCGGCTGAGTTCTATCAACGATCATTCGACGTCATATATCGTGAACTGTATTTCGTAATGAATGAAGCAATGACCAACGAGCTTCCCCGGAATTTGCTGATGGGACCATGTGCTGATCAAAAAGAGAGGCGGCGATGAGTCCGCGAGAGGATACCGTCCGATTAGCCTGGCTAAACGTAGACTACAAAATTCTCAGTCGGGTCATGAAAGCACGATTAGAAAAAATCCTACAGACTAATCGAGTTCTGAGCGACGCACAAAAAATGTGCAAATACCGAGCGTTCCATCTTCCAAGCTACTCTTTCACTGAAGGATCGTGTTGCTCAGCTGATCGCCGCGAAAGCAAAGAGCGAAAATGATCTCATTCGACATGGATCATGCATTCGACCGCGTATCCCACGAGTTCCTGCACCGAACCCTCCTCTCTCTGGGACTCAATCCAGATTTTGTCGACTGCTCTCTCGAGTGCAACGCGTCTTCGTCACGGCTTCTGATTAATGGGCGACTATCTCAACCGTTCGAATTGAACGCTCCGTGCGTCAAGGAGACCCGATGTCGATGCTGCTTTTTTGTGGTTTATCTTCACCCTCTTTCTCACACGATTAAGCGGGTATGTGGTGTGATCTTTGCGTCGCATACGCTGACGACATCATTGTTATAAGTAACAGCAACCATTACAATCAACCGTATATTTGGTCTGTTTTCCTGTTACGAACTCGGAGCCGGCGCAAAGTTGAACATGCAAAAAACAATAGCGATTGATGTTGGATTCATCAATGGGGATCCACTGACGATTACCTGGTCTGCAAAACAGCGGAGACCAGTTAAAGTTTGGGTGTTATTTTTACCAACTCCATGAGACAGATGGTGAAATTGAACTGGGAACAGCCTTGTGTCTAGAATCGCACAAATCATCTGGATGCATTAGTATGCGATCCCTTCACTCTACTAACAGAAGGTGTGCTGTTGAATACGTTCATCTCATCGAAGGTATGGTTATCTCGCGTCCATAGTTCCACCACAGTGCGCGCACACGGCGAAGACTAACAGCATCGATGGGAACGTTCTTGTTTCGAGGGTGCCAGCACGAATACCGATGTTTCAACTACCGCGCAGCAGAGATAATTGGGGGGCTTAAATTGCATCTTCCAGCAATCAAATGCAAAGCTCTTCTAATCAACCGTTTATCTAAAAAGAAATTGATTCCACTCCCTTCTATCACTCCCAACTTGCCCAAAACATTGCACCTACGACCGAATTTCCCTGCTTAAAACTTTTATCCCAACAAATTCCTTTGCTTCCCCATCACAATCAAGCAAAATCCTACCAGCGAGCAAATACATCTTTTTTACTTTGGATCAAATTGATTTACCAAGAGTAGAACGAAATGAACCAGGACAAAACTGGAACAGAATCTGGAGAAACATCTCATCAAAAAGACTTTCGTCGAAGCAGCGTAGCGATCTTTACCTTCTAGTCAACGAGAAGATCGAACATCGAAGATTGATGAGCATCATGGGACGAGCCCAACGATCCAAACTGTCAGCACTGTGTGGTGGCCATCGAGACACTGCAGCATAAATTTTGTGAGTGCCAACGAGTTGCCCAGGCATGGTCACTCGTGCAACGGAAAATTACGACGATTCTGGGAGGTGGGCAAAGGCTAACCTTCAACGATCTCTATTGACCTGCTCTTAGTAATATTGTAAAGTGAATCGAAACAATCTCTAAAAATCTTCATTCAATACATCAACTATGTTAATGAATCAGTTAATAATAGAATAGATGTAGATGGACTAGATTCATGCTGAATCTAGCAGATTAATATTTTATATTATCAATATGTTATTATTATCCAGAACTAAATAAACAATATTTAACAAAAAAAAAAAATTAAAAAAAAAAATGATTCATATAAACTTTCGGTAGGATCGAGAGTGTAAGAGAGATCGTGTGTAAGCTTTTGTAGGTCAAAATCAAAACTAAGTAATGTATTAATTCTGTTACATTTGACGTTTCGATCGTTAGTTTGGGCCATCTTCAGGAAAGTTGATGATAAAGACGGATCCAGAGTTTAAGTCATCGTCGCAATAACAGATTGAAATTTTACTTTATAGGGTATGTGCAAGTTTCAAGAGCATTGCCAAGTCTAATTCCACCTTTAAAGAAATATAGACGTTAATTACTTTCATTTCGTTAGCCTTGATTCTGCATTTGAAGAAGCTCATCATTAGAAGACGAGATAAGAGATTCAGTAAGAAATATGACGAGAATCCAGTTCAAAAATGGCAATCGGATTCCAAAGAATTTTCCTACAAGTTGAAATCACAAATCTGCTGACAAACGAATACAATAAATCGATTCCGATTACCTAGGATATGCTAAGCATGCAGTATCCACAACGAGAAAATGGCATTTTACCGACATGCTCTCTGTATCGAATCCACACTCCCACCCACACATCCAGTCAGCTCACGTCAAACTATTTTGATTTACACAAGAGCAAACGAGACTATGTAACAGAGTTTTCCGATCCCATCATCCATTCGAAGAGATCAAACATACATTTGTTGGAATCTGGAAATCAATGTGTGGTGCGCCTCGTACCATGGTAGGAAAACGATGGCAGCCAATTACTGTTAGCCATGATTGGGGTCCCCCCATAAGGATCTACAGGGATCCCAGATCCCCAGATGAATGGAGAAATGTGTATATGATTAGGAAGGAACGATAACTTTCGATGACGTTTGCTCTTTTGCTGGGAAGAGCCGAGGACACTTCCTCCGATAGTGGGCAAAGAGCAAAAAGTTTATTTTCCAATCCGATGGATAAGTCTCGAGAAATGCAAAGCTGGGCAATTTGCGGCATGGTTTCTGGGTTTGAGGTTGGAATGGTGAGTAGAGGAGTTTGATCTAGAAAACTGTTTCGGAAAGAAAATGTTTCTTTGGAATCGAGAGGTCAAAAAATGAGTTTAGCAAATTTCAATTATGAAAATTTGTGAGAAAATTCATGAATTCAAGCTTAATTAGAATCATGATCATAAAACATTGTGACACAATTACTTGCAGAGAATGGACAAAATCTCTCCAAGAGATTGGACACAATCACTTCAAGGATTGGATACAATCTCTCCAAGAGATTAGACACAATCTCTCCAAGACATTGGAACAATCTCTCCAAGAGATTGGGACACCAAATCTCTCCAGAGATGGGACACAATCTCTCCAAGAGATTGGACTCAATCTCTCCAGAGAATGGACTCAACTCTCAAGAGATTGACTCAATCTCTCCAAGAGATTGGACTCAATCTCTCCAAGAATTGGACTCAATCTTCCAAGAGATTGGACTCAATCTCCAAAGATTGACTCAATCTCTCCAAGGAGATTGGACTCAATCTCTCCAAGGGATGGACTCAATCTCTCAAGAGATTGGACCTTCAATTCTCTCCAAGAGATTGGACACAATCTCTCCAAGAGATTGGACACAATCTCTCCAAGAGATTGAACACAATCTCTCCAAGAGATTGGACACATCTCTCCAAGAGATTGAACACAATCTCTCCAAGAGATTGGACACCATCTCGCCAAGAGATTGGACACAATCTCTCCAGGAGATTGGACACAATCTCTCCAAGAGATTGGACACAATCTCTCCAAGAGATTGGACACAATCTCTCCAAGAGATTGGACAACAATCTCTCCAAGAGATTGGACACAATCTCTCCAGAGATTGGACACAATCTCTCCAAGAGATTGGACACAATCTCTCCAAGAAGAATTGGACACAATAACTCTCCAAGAGATGGACACAATCTCTCCAAGAAGATTGGACTCAATCTCTCCAAAGATTGGACACAATCTCTCCAGAGATTGGACACAATCTCTCCAAGAGATTCAGGACACAATCTCTCCAAGAAAATTGGACACAAACTCTCAAGAGATTGGACACAATCTCTCCAAGAGATTTGGACACAATCTCTCCAAGAGATTGGACACAATCTCTCCAGAGATTGGACACAATCTCTCCAAGAGATTGGACACATCTCTCCAAGAGATTGGACACAATCTCTCCAAGAGATTGGGCACAATCTCTCCAAGAGATTGCACACAATCTCTCCAAGAGATTGTACACAATCTCTCCAAGAGATTGGACACAATTCTCCAAGAGATTGGACACAATCTCTCCAAAGATTGGACACAATCTCTCCAAGAGATTGGACACCCAATCTCTCCAAGAGATTGGACACAATCTCTCCAAGAGATTGGACACAATCCTCCAAGAGATGGACTCAATCTCTCCAAGAGATTGGACTCAATCTCTCCAAGAGATTGGACTCAATCTCTCCAAGAGATTGGACTCAATCCCTCCAAAAGATGGACTCAAATCTCTCCAAGAGATTGGACACAATCTCTCCAACGAGATTGAACACAATCTCTCCAAGAGATTGGACACAATCTCTCCAAGGATTGACACAATCTCTCAAGAGATGACACCATCTCTCCAAGAGATTGGACACCATCTCTCCAAGAGATTGGACACAATCTCTCCAAGAGATTGGACACAATCTCTCCAAGAGATTGGACCACAATCTCTCCAAGAGATTGGACACAATCTCTCCAAGAGATTGGACACAATCTCTCCAAGAGATTGGACACAATCTCTCCAAGGATTGGACACCAATCTCTCCAAGAGAATTGGACACAATCTCTCCAAGAGATTGGACACAATCTCTCCAAGAGATTGGACATCTCTCCAAGATTGGACACATCTCTCCAAGAGATTGGACACAATCTCTCCAAGAGATTGGACACAATCTCTCCAAGAGATTGGACACATCTCTCCAAGAGATTGGACACAACTCTCCAGAGATTGGACACCAATCTCTCCAAGAGATTGGACACAATCTCTCCAAGAGATTGGACACAATCTCATCCCAAGAGATTGGACCACAATCTCTCCAAGAGATTGGACACAATCTCTCCAAGAGATGACACATCTCTCAAGAGATTGACTCAATCTCTCCAAAGATTAGACACAATCTCTCAAGAGATTGGACACAAATCTCTCCAAGAGATTGGACACAATCTCTCCAAGAAATTGGACACAAACTCTCCAAGAGATTGACACAATCTCTCCAAGAATTGGACACAATCTCTCCAAGAGATTGGACACAATCTCTCCAAGAGATTGGACACAATCTCTCCAAGAGATTGGACCACAATCTCTCCAAGAGATTGGACCACAATCTCTCCAAGAGATGGACCCAATCTCTCCAAGATTGGACACAATCTCTCCAAGAGATGCAACACAATCTCTCCAAGAGATTGTACACAATCTCTCCAAGAGATTGGAACTCAATCGCTTCCAAGAGATTGGACACAATCGCTCCAACAGATTGGACACAACTCTCTCCAAAAGATTGGACACAATCTCTCCAAGAGATTTGGACACATCTCTCAAGTGATTTGACACAATCTCTCCAAGAGATTGGACACAATCTCTCACAGATATTGGACACAATCTCTCTTAAACATTGGACACAATCTCTCCTAACATTTGACAAATCTCTCCTAGAGATTGGACACAATCTCTTCTAGAGATTGGTCACATCTCTTCTGGATGTCACAATCTCTTCTAGAGTTTGGTCACAATCTCTTCTAGAGATTGGACAAAATCTTTCCAAGAGATTGGACACAATCTCTCCAAGAAATATAACAAAAATCTCTCGAAGAGATTTGGCACAATCTCTACATAGATTGGACATAACTCTTCAAGAGATTGGAAACAATCTTTTTAAGAGACTGAACAGAAATACTCCAACAGACTGGGCACAATCTCTCCTAGAGTGTGTACACAATCTCTAAGAGATTGAACTCATCTCTCCAAGAGATTGGACTAAATATCTCCAAGAGTTTGGACACAATTTCTCCAACAGATTGGACACAATCTCTTTTAGCGTTTGAACACAATCTCTCCTGAGATTAGACGCAATCTTTCCTAGAAATTGGACACAATCTCTCCAAGAGCTTTTAAGCAAACTCTCCAAGAGATATCACTCAATCTTTCAAGAAATTGAACTCAATCTCTCCAAGAGATTGGACTCAATCTTTCCAAAAGATTGGATTCAATCTCTACAAGAGATTGGACTCAATCTCTCCAAGAGATTTGACTCATTCTCCAGAGATTGGACACAATCTTTCCAAGAGATTGGACATAATCTCTCCAAGAAATTTTACATAATCTTTCGAAAAGATTTGGCACATTCTCTACAATAGATTGGACGCAATATTGCAAAGAGATTTGCACAATTCTCTACAATAGATTGGACATAATCTCTCCAAGAGATTGGACTCAATTTCTCCAAGAGAATACACACAATCTCTCCAAGAGATTGACACGCAAATTTCATTGAACACAAACTAAAATTTTCTAAATTTCCATAATTTTATTTTTTTATATTGCAAATGTTGTAAAACTTGGTAATTGTGTTAGCCACACGGATTAGAAATTCATCTCTGACACAAATTTGGCCCAAAAAGCCGTTTTTCTCGTTCTTCTGGTAACTGAGTCTGATGCTTTTCCTTGCCAGGTCATTTAAATCAATCTCTCTCCAAGCTGACCCTTAACCGCTCTATAACACACAAAAATGACCAGCAATTTCGACCGTTATAACAACCCCAATCATTCGCACTGGTTTTTGTTCCATCCATCCCCAAACCCCGCAAATTGAAACATAAATTTTAAACCCGCACCCCCAAATCCTTCATTTTAACACAACCACCGCCGAAACCAATTCCTCTCTTGTGTTTCAACACAAAGTTTTAATTGCTCAATTACCCTTTCCGCAGCCCAGGTCGCGGCGATACAGTTGTTAAGCCTGACGTTTACGGTACCTGTAGCGGTAACGATTTCCTTGGAGACGACCGGGAAGAAGATTCATCCTCCGTACCGCAGTGAGTTCTAGTCGTAGAGGGTGAGTCCCGTCATCATATTCCCTGAATAACTTATCAATTTCAACGCTCTTTTGTCACCATTAATCTCTCTGTCTTGCGCTCGTTGGCTTGAATGGAAGGTCGGATAGTCGTCTCAAGTGGTTCAGTTTTCAATTAAGTGGAATAAACCAATCTCCGAAATTTAGTATTCAGTGGAAAAAAAGTCAAACATTTATCCACAATATTAGATGATTCAGAACACTACGACATTTCTGGGCATAGAGTATCATCGTACCTGCCACCCGATATACGAATGCGAAAATGCACTTTGACAAAGAAAGCTCTCAGTTACTAACTGTGGAAGTACTCATTGAACACTAAGCTGAGTAGCCGGCTCTGTACCAACCTCAATCATGTTCCAGGACACTTTTAATGACTACAAATAGTAAAAATATTGAGAATGCGAACTTTCCGCCGCGATTTCTTAAATCTGAGCCACTGAGCACCATCCTTTTCGTCATCATTCAAGGTAATGTACATTGTGTTGGCATTGTTGCTGCCTATGTCCTCCGACGACGCCCGGAAGGTTCCAAAAACAACAACTGTTCTTCGGTTTGGACTTCCGTTCCGTTCCGACCGACCAACCAACGATCCGACAGGCAAATTGAATATATTAAAGCATGAAAAGCTCATTTTAATTAGTTTGCGTCACTGCACCGACTGTCGGTAGCTTGCGATAGTGCAGCTGCCTTGCTGTAGATTCGCCGTATTGCACATCCTCCGGGATGCGTCGTCGTCGACGTCGTATTGGGACCGGAGTCTGGTGACAAGCCGTTTATTGACTTGGATTTACCCCAGCCAGGACGAGGACGACACCGACAACGACAAGTTGACTTGTCTACATTCCGGACCCCTTGGGGGACACTTTTGGGGTTGAGCGATGATACCGATGACAGCTTGTGTGTTTCATGGCGAAGTCCTAGCTAGCACCAGGAATTCCATCTCCCGGGAAGGTCCAACCGGCGGGCTTTCGCATAAATTGAATAGTTTGTGGCACTTTGTCGAATCAGTTGCTCCCAGCGACGAAGTGAATGGAAATTGTTTGATTTGGAAAGTTGACCGGTGCCGGATTGGACAAGTGCGCAGATATTTTGGGATGTCTGCTTGGTCAGTAGATTTTGGCAGAAGGAGAGTGATTATGTTTTGAGTAATGATGCAGACAAAGTTGATACTGAGGGTTTCGTAGTTACTGTTAGTTACTGAATGACTTCCGAGTTAGACTTCGAAATTACTGCAAAAAATATGGTTGGAGCTGGTCGAATTTTAGTAGGGTACTAAATTATTGAGTGAGTAGCATACTCTGTTCCTTTGGGATTGAATTGTGACGCCAATTATAACGTGAAAGTATGCTTAATCTACATTTTTCAGCATCTAGTTTTCCGTACCACATGGCATTCTATATCACTTTTTATATCCACAAAAACAATTTTCATAAATCTAATGGTTGATTCCATATGCCTAACCATGTTTAGGTTCTTTAACAATGTTTTAACAGCTTTGTCTTCACAGGAGATACATACTAGTCTGCGACCGGAACAACTTCCAGTCATCGCTACAACTCAAGTAGTCATCCGGCAATCCGGCAATTATGTAATAGAAAATTAAGGCCTGCCCCAGTGGGGACGTAACGCCAGAAAGAAGAAGTAATAGAAAACTCTGTTAACTCCGACGCAAGCAAACTGTACCTTCTTGATAAGGCCATGATCATTGATGGACAATTGGGTGGTTCAAATTAAAAAAAAAATTGAAAATCCAGTCTCCCATATCTTCCTTATCATACTTAAGAATTAAATTGAAAGCACCACCGAAAAACTTGAAAATTTCACAGAACACTATTTTAATAATGAGAATGGTAAAATAGATATGGGAGATGGGATTTTCAAACCTTTTTGAATTTTGAACAGCCCTAATGGACAATCGCTATGAGAACCAACGACTTCACGTTGAAATTCATCTACGAGGCCTATTCATTGACGTAGCAAGATTTTTTTTCTGGAGGGGGCCTAGGAAAGCAAGCGTGTTCTGAAGTCATGTATGTAATTTGTTTCAAACTGTAGTGTATTAGCTTACCCAATTATGATAGAAACTCTCTTGAAAGCGTTATACGTATTATAAAGTACCGCCGTGCGGGGTGACATTGGGCCTAGGGGGTGACTTTGACCGCCCTTTTCGGTGCATCCCATGGCTAGTACGTGAGTCAAAAAACTAATTCATGATCATACAGTGGCTATTTACAACGTATTCTTTAAGCTTGCCACATTGTTTTCATTATTCTAGTTTTAGTTTGCTGTAAAAATCTTGGCCCAAAGTTACCCTTATGGACCAATGTCACCCCGCACGACGGTATATTGAAAAGATATCTAGATAAGGATGATGAACAGCGCATCTGTGTTTTGTAAGTATCAATCCGAAACATATTACAAACCACTTTATTTATCAGTAGCAGTTGTTGTGAATTTAAATTTTGAAAAAGAGGAATTATCAAATGTTAATAATTTCAATGTTCTTGAATTTTTGTTTTTGGCATTGCGTCCCAAGTGGAACAGGGCCTGTGTTTCAAGGTTGTTCTTACGAGTGCTTCCACAGTTATTGACTGTGAGCTTTCTTTGCCTCAGATTATTGAAAGAGTTCTTATAACAGTTCCTTCGGAAATTTCTTTAGAAGATCCGCCAGGAGTTCCGTCAACATACCTTTCAAACTTTCCACTATTTCATGGAACTCTTATAAGAATTATTTTTAGATTTTTTTAGGAAATCTCATCAGTAACTCTTTCAAATTTGTCTTCAGTTACACCTCTATTAATTTAATTTCGGAGGTGTTCGTGCATTTTCTCCAAAAAAATAAGTTCTTCACAAATTATCCAAGACTAGTTTGTGCAAACTCACCATTTTCGTTTTTTTTCGTTTCACCATGCCATTTCTCCAGCAAACCGATGTTCTATTCCTTTGGAAGTCTTCTCAAATTCCTATCTAGATTTCCCTGAGTTTTTTCATGACGTTCTATAATCAACCTTTCAGAAATTCCCTAATAATTGAGTTATTTAAAAATGTCTCTAAGGATTTCTACGGCGATTCTTTTTGGGAAAAACAACTATAAGAATTGTTACAAGAAAATTGTTTAATCGTTAGAAACACAAATTGTGCATTTCCGGGCATTTCTGAATGAATCAATGGATAGTTTCTTGGAAATATCAACGATGTTTGAGATGTTCTGGGAAAAATTTCTGTGGGCATTCCTGGAAGTAATTTATGAAAAGTTTTTGGAATATCCATACAGATTTATAAGGAGATCTTTGAAGAATCTTTGGAAGAAGCTATTGGTTAATCTAAGACCAGTCGCATGGTGGTGCTATCGATTTCTGAACGAACGATCTCTCTTGATATAATCTATCAAAGCACTCTCAAGTAGCACTGGTAACAAATGCAATATTTTATAAAAATAAAACAAATTACATTACCGTTGCATTTCAGATAATTTGTAGCATATCTTATTAACGATTTTCAATTTTGGTTACTAATCTATTACATAGTAACTTATGCTTTGTTTACGTTACATACAGGGGGTTGTCAAAATAACTGGGACAGGCAAAAATTGGGCCAACTTTGGAATGCTGTAACTTTGACAAAAATTGACCGATTTCAATTCTTTAACCTTAGTAAGGGGCCCAGATAGCCGTAGCGGTAAACGCGCAGCTATTCAGCAAGACCAAGCTGAGGGTCGTGGGTTCGAATCCCACCGGTCGAGATCTTTTCGGGTTGGAAATTTTCTCGACTTCCCAGGGCATAGAGTATCTTCGTACCTGCCACACGATATACACATGCAAAAATGGTCAATTGGCATAGAAAGCTCTCAGTTAATAACTGTGGAAGTGCTCATAAGAACACTAAGCTGAGCAGCAGGCTTTGTCCCAGTTGGGACGTAACGCCAGAAAGAAGAAGAACCTTAGTAAGGACCTTGGGTCTTTTTCGACCCATTTCAAAATTCAAATCAATGTAACTTTTGATTGAAATAACCTAGCAATTTGAAACTTTCTGACAATTATTTTTTTGTGGGAAATTTTGTTTCTGTGGAAACAAAAGTTTTGAATGACCCCTAGGAGAGCATCCATAAAAAGAGTTACAAATTGTGACTTAGGGTCGTTTTCGACCCGAAAATTCAAACAGCTCGCAAAAATCAGTGTGTTGACCGAATTTAGTTCTGTTGGGCTTAAATGAAGGACACACATGTCTAGTTTCAGAAACCCTCTCGGAGATCCGGATTTGGTCACTGTGGCCACCGGGAACCTGCTACATATGAAAAAAGTCCCTTTGACGACCTGTAGTTTCGTAACTTAACAAGTAATCTGAACCGTCCTCATATTGTTGAACAGGTATTCACGTGGACTGTGAATAGAGATTCTCAAATCACTTAGTTATTCATACCCGGTTCCGGAAGCCCGGAACATCCGAAAAGTAAGTTTCCATCGCAGTTCTGTATATGTAATTCACATCGACACTATTCGGTTGATGGATGTTTTGGCATAATTTTTTTCTGTAATGAGGGACCAATTACCGGCGCACATTCCCTGAAAAATTCGGTCCAGTATGGTCCCTGCGGAACCGGTTCCTGGAGTCCCAAGAGGTGGCCAATCTGGACAATTCGATGAAATTACTCAGATTTGAACCCCAAAACCGAATGAATTGTGTCCAATTCTTTATGATTTTTTATGTTTGGATGTATTTTTCCAAAATAATGAATGGATGGTTATTCTGGTCCTTATGGAGCACCGGAATGGCCACAGGGAAACCCGTACTATGGGACCACAAAATTTTAGCACCAAAAGTAGGCATGCGACGGCTCAATCTTCATGATTTTGCTTCCCTGTGACTCTGCTAGTTCAATTACTGATGAATGACCACTTTGGTGCTTCTGGCCCACCAAAATAACCCAGGAATGGTCACCGGAAATACCCGTATTGTGGAAAAATTCAGTTTTAGTGCCAAAACTAGGCATGCGACGGCTCAATTTTCATGGTTTTGAATACCTGTGACTTTGATAGTTCAATTATTGATGGATGACCACGTTGGTTCTTCTGGTCCACCGAAATAACCCAGGAATGGCCACCGGAGATACCCGTATTGTGGGACATTTCATTTTTGGTGCCAAAACTAGGCATGCGACGGCTCAATCTACATGATTTTGAATACCTGTGACCCTCATAGTTCAATTATTGACGAATGACCACTTTGGTTCTTCTGGCCCAGCGAAATAACCCAGGAATGACCACCGGAGATACCCGTATTGTGGGACATTTCAGTTTTTGTACCAAAACTAGGCATGCAACGGCTCAATCTTCATAATTTTGAATACCTGTGACACTTCTTGTTCAATTTTAGATGAATGACCACTTTGGTTCTTCTTGCCCACCAAAATAACCCAGGAATGGCCACCGGAGATGTTCGTATTGTGGGACATTTCAGTTTTTGTACCAAAACTAGGCATGCGACGGCTCAATCTTCATGATTTTGAATATCTGGGACTCTTCTAGTTCAATTTCAGATGAATGACCACTCTGGCTCATTGTTACAACGAAGTAACCCAGGAATTACCACCGGAGATACCCGTATTGTGGGACATTTCAGTTTTTGTGCCAAAACTAAGCATGCGACAGCTGATTTTGAATACATGTGACTCTTCTAGTTCAATTTCAGATGAATGACCACTCTGGCTCATTGTTACCACGAAATAACCCAGAAATGACCACCGGAGATACCCGTATTGTGAGACATTTCAGTTTTTTGTACCAAAACTAGACATGCGACGGCTCATTCTTCATGATTCTGGATACCTGTGACTCTTCTAGTTCAATTGTAGACAATGACTCTGGCTCATTGTTAGGTCATTGGCACAGTAAGCTCTCAGTTAATAAATGTGGAAGTGCTCATAAGAACACTTAGCGGAGAAGCAGGCTCTATCCCAGTGTGGACGTAATGCCAGAAAGAAGCAGAAGAAGAAGAAAGACAACCGGAGATTCCCAAATAGTGGGGCATTTCCAGTTTTTGTACCAAAATAGGCATGCGACCGGGCTCAATCTTTATGGTTTTGGAATACCTGTGAACTTTTCTAGTTCAATTATAGACGTATGATCATACTGGCTAATTGCGACCGAAAATAAAAACCTGAAGTACGCAGACACAAAAGTCAATATGGACATATTGAGATGTAAAATTTGTGAAAAATAATGAAATCGTTCTAGTGAGCTTCGATCCCACGACCCCCAATACGCTAGACCTGGGCGCGTTAATCAACTACGCCACAGAACGGGTAACGATTCTACAGCGTAGTCGCCCAACCTGAAACCTGAGGACTGAGATGACTTTTACTTATTATTGTGTGAAAAAAGTCACATGCCCGAAAAACCAGGAAGATTGAGCCGTCGCATGCCTAGCTTTGGTACAAAATCTAATGTACCCCACGATACGGTTTTTTTCGGTGGACATTCCTGGGTTATTCCAGTGATAGCAAAGAACCAGACTGGCCATCCCATTCATTATTATGTGAGATGGATCACGTGCTCAGAAAATAAGGAAAATTGAGCCGTCACTTGTCTAGGTTAAGAACTAAATCTGAAATGTCCCACAATAGAAGTAACACCGATGGTCATTCCTGGGGTGTTCGGCTGGTAACAATTATCCAGATTGGGCATTCACTTATAATTGAACCTAGAAGAGTAACAAGTATAATACTGCCGTGAATCGCAAGTCAGTCCAATCTGTAAAAGCATTGAGAAAATGAGCTGTGAGTTATCAAACTCGTTTTTCATACGAATATTCAAAAAATTTCAGAGATTAGAACATGTTCCAATCTTAATGAAACTTTCACAGCTTGCTTTTCACTACGAAATCTTTCCGAGAAAAATATAGAGATGATCAAACCAAGTTATATTTTTGTGTTCCACGGTGCGGAAGTCTGTAGTGAGAATGATACCGATTACTTTTCATTATGGGACAATTTGACTTGCTGTTTTTTCCTAACTTTTCCGAACAAGTCATATTGTTTCATAAGTGCTACCTGAAAGAGCATTGGCAGAGATGTTGAAAACTGTACTCAACTCAATTTTGACAAAAATGCAGATGGGACTGACTTGCGATTCACGGCAGTATAAATCATGAAGAATGAAGCCGTCGCATGCCTAGTTTCGGTACAATAACTTAAATATTGCACAGTACGGGTATCTAAGGTGTAATTCTGGTTATTTGGTAGTAGAGAAGAACCAAAGCGGTAATTTATCTATAATTGAACAAGAAAAGTCACAGGTATTCAAAAATCATTAAAATTGAGCTGTCGTATACCTAGTTTTGGTAAAAAAAACTGAATGTCCCACATACGAGTATCTCCATTGGCCATTCCTGAATTATTTCGGGGTCGCGAAAAGCCAGTTTTGGCACAAAAATTACATATCCCACAATACGGGTATCTCCAGTGGTCATTCCTTGGTTATTTTGGTGACCAGAAAGAACCAAAGTGGTCATTCATCTAAAATTGAACAAGAAGTGTCACAGGTATTCAAATCATGAAGATTGAGCCGTCGCATGCCTAGTTTTGGCGCAAAAACAGAAATGTTCCACAATACAGGTATTTCTGTGGCAATTCCTGGGTTATTTTGGTGGGCCAGAAGAACCAAAGTGGTCATTCATCAATAATTGAACTAGCAAAGTCACAGGGAAGCAAAATCATGAAGATTGAGCCGTCGCATGCCTACTTTTGGTGCTAAAATTTTGTGGTCCCATATTACGGGGTTTCCCGGTGGCCTTCCGGTGCTCCAAAACGGACCAGAATAAACCATCAATTCATTATTTTGGCAAAATACATCCAAACATAAAAAATCATAAGAATTGGACACAATTCATTCGGTTTTGGGGTTCAAATCTGAGTAATTTCATCGAATTGTCCCAGATTGGCCACCTCCCGGGACCGGTTCCGCAGGGACCTACTGGACCGAATTTTTCAGGGAATGTGCGCCGGTAATTGGTCCTCATTACAGAAAAAATTATGCCAAAATATCCATCAACCGAATAGTGCCAATGTGAATTACATATACAGAACTGCGATGGAAACTTACTTTTTCGGATGTTCCGGGCTTCCGGACCGGGTATGAAAACTAAGTGATTTGAGAAGCTCTATTCACAGTCCACGTGAATTCCTGTTCACAATATGAGGACGGTTCAGATTACTTGTTTAGTTACGAAACTACAGGTCGTCAAAGTGAGGGTCTCTAAAGGGACTTTTTTCCATATGTAGCAGGTTCCCGGTGGCCACAGTGACCAAATCCGGAATCTCCGGGAAGGTTTCTGAAACTAGACATGTGTGCCCTTCATTTAAGCCTAACAGAACTAAATTCGGTCAACACACTGATTTTTGGGAGCTGTTTGAATTTTCGGGTCGAAAACGACCCTAAGTCACAATTTGTAACTTTTTGTTAGGGACTAAGAAAGGTTAAGAAGTAATGGACGGGTCAACTAATCTAGTTTGAGGTGCATCCATGGAGATGAACTATGACCACCGGATACCGGTGATAATCCGGATTTCCGGAAGCATGTTTTATGCAGTAAATTATGACGTGATTTTAGCAAAGGTCTCGGCTAAAAATCAAAATTTTACTACACATGAAGATAGAAGATCAAATTCTGAAGCGCTTGGTGCGCCAAGTATTAAGATCGGCGCAGAAACAACCAAGATATGGCCCATTTACCCGGAATCGGTGCCGGTAGTGGATCCGAATTGGGATCAAACAATTTATTCACTACATATCGTGCGACGGTTCATTTTTCATGTCTCGTGCTAATAGGGCTATTGTAGGCCTAAATGGATTAATTGACAACAGTGGCCACTTTTGGGACCACCGGAATTTCCCGAAGGAACCTGTCATTGTGGACATTTCTGTTTTTACACCAAAACATATCATGCGACGGCCTTGTCATGCCTTGTCATAAATAAAGTAACTGTAGACTCAAAATGGAAATTTAATTGAATTGGCCACTTTTGGGACCACCGGGTGTCCCCTAGGGAACCTATGATTGGGGTCAATTGGAATTGAGCTCCAATACTCATCGTGCAACGGCTCATTCTTCATGTCTAGTCATGAATAGGTCAACTTTAGACCGAAAATGGATATTTAACTAGAATGGCCACTTTGGGGACCTCTTATAGTTCCCTAAGGAACCTATCATTGGGGACATTTCGATGTTTACACCAAAACATAGCATGCGACAGTTCGTTTCTTCATGTCTTGGATTCCTGTAAAATAATTTAAGTGTGCAGGGACATTTTGAGTTCAAGTCCCACTGGCTAATTATATGTTAGGCATAATGTAACCACAATAATATCTTATTTCGGCTGACATATCTCTATCTGCTGATATGGATAACTTTATTTATTTTTTCATAATCTTCATATTCATTCAAATTGACCCTCTAATACTCAAATTTTTATTTACGATATGAATATCATTTTTCGGTATCTGGAATCGTTGTAAACACGTTTTGGGCAATGATTTATTTTATCTGCGAATTTGTGAATTTTGGTTTTTTCATTTTTTCTTGAAGCCTCTTCTGATTACTGATTTTTGGCTATGATAAAAAATTCTAGTTTTCACAGTGCATTTGAAAATATTACATTTTTTTCTGGGGCATATTTTATTTTCCGTGTAATTAACGGAAAAACAGGTTTGAAATTATTTCAATACCATCAAGCTCTCCATCTGTGATAGATGATTTGTAGAAAAACATTTAGAGATACTATTTTTTATATTACACGTTAAATTAACACCAGGTATTTGTAGGTTATATAAAAATGAAATTTTTTCAAAAATACAAAAAGTTTCAAAAGTCATAAAAAAACTTCCCTTGTATGTGTGTTATGAAGCCAAGGTTTAGCTACGAAAAATAACACAAAATTGCAAAGTTTACCCCATCTTAAGGCGGGGTTGGGTATTAGAGGGTTAAAACTTAATATCATGAAAAAATGGGTGAGAGGATAATTCAGAAAACTTATCCGAAGAAGTTTGGATAACATCATAAAGGAAATTCTCGAAGAAGCTTTGGGAAATATATCAGATGAGCTCTACGAAGCTTCCCGAAGTTTGCGAAACTTCTCGGGTAAAGCTTGCGGAACTTATGGCAGAATGTTTGGGAAACCTTCTTGAGGAGTTTTGAAAAACTTTCCAGACTAATTTTGAAAATTTCTCGGGTGGCAAGTCTGATAAGCTTACCAGAGGAGATTTGTGTAACTTCTAAGAGTCAGTTTGAGAAACTTCACAGAGAAAGATTGAGAGGCTTCCGGGAGGAGGAAGTTTGAGAATTTTTCCAGAGGAGATTTGAGAATCTTCCCGAAGGAATTTTGGATAGCTTTGAAGAAATGGTATGGAAAACTTTCTGGAGGATTTGTTCGAAGGAAGTATGAAAATTTTCCAAATTTCTAAAAGTTAGTCGAAATATACCAGGCCCATGGCACGGGATCATTTTAGCGTAGTCAACATCTTTATGTATATTACCCATTTTTGAGTAGATTGGATCAAGAGTGTAATCATAATGTGTTGTTTTGTTTGATGTTTATGATCGATGCGTTGAAATGAAATAGCCGAATCGTTGCTCGTAAACTCGCGGGATGCATTGCTCTTCCTCCCAAGCCATCGTAGTTGTGGATGTAATTTTACTTTCTGGCATGTTATAGACAAATAAAATGACTTCAAAAAGTAATCACCAGATCATAACAAACATTAAACAAAGGTATGGTCTACATTTTGACAGCTGTCGCAATTGACAGTGGGCGATATTCACTTATCGCCCGGGACATCCTGGCTACGATGAGTACTGTGTGTTAGTATAGGGATGTCTATGGCCTGAAATAAACCCAGGGAAATTCTGGAAAACTTTCCGAAGAAATTTCTGGAAATTTCCCAAAGTTAGTTGGAGAGTTTTTTCCAGAGATAGTTCGAGAAATCTGTGGAAGCAAGAGTTGATGAATTATTAAATCGTTAAATAAACATTACTCATTAGCACTTCTTCCTTTTATTTGAGTGTGTGAGAATTACACAGCGCAACAAAAATGACATTTTTGCGTGTCTCAAGGATCTAATTATGTGTCTCTAGTAGATTTGAGATGCTGAATCTTATGTCGTTCTCAGAAATGTTCCAGCACGTCACAATTTTTAGCCAGTTCGCCCAAAGTTGTATAAAACATTAGTTTTTATTGATGTTTACCTAAAAATTTGAAGTATATTTTATCAAATTTTTTTGTCATCTTATCCATCGAGCATGCAAAAGAGGACTTAAACTTTCGTTTTATATATATTTTGGTTGAAATTTCAAAATTAAATTTAGATTAAATCGAACTTTTTCAACATGCTTGCAGTCTTCATACAAAATTCTTCGTTTCTCTTATATGGCAAAATACAATACTTTTCTAAACCATCAAATAATAACTTTTCCGCCATCAAAATATTATAAACTTGATGATAAGTATTTTTATACACGTAAAGTTTGAATTCTGTTGCAAATTAAGCAAATAAATTGCCCTTACAAGCTGGCAAACTTGCATGCAAGTTGGCTGAAATAGTAAATTTTTGCATTTTCAACAACCAATATCTCAAAAACTAGACGTGCTATGATATTTATGTAAACGGCAATGGATTCGGGCAACCCTCAATTGAGTAAATAGAGGTATTTTGATGCTGGAGACAAAAACGTGTTCCGCAGTGTTATTTGAGCGTGTTTTGATTTTTCTGAGCGTGCGCAAGTGACACCGCGACAACAAACGTGTAAAATGACTTGCAGGTTTGGCGCGTCAATGATAGTCAGTTTAATGAAGGATTTTGTGGCCAACGGTTGTGCTGTTTGATACTCAGTATGCACTTGTTTGGCCGATGGCGAAAGTGAGTGTTTAGATGTTTCCGGATACTAAATACAAAATCTTCCTGAGGAAGTTTGTGAAACTTATCATAGACAGTTCGAAAAACTTCTCAAAACTAGTGCTGGAAACATTACGCCGAGTGTTCAGAAATCTTTCCTTAGTAAATTCAGAAAACTTTCTGCAGGAATTTTACTGATTTGGAAAATTACGGATAGACGTTCAGCAAAATTTCATGCAGGATGGTTCGGAAAACTTCCCGTTGAATGTCCGGAAAACTTTTCATAGGTAATTTGGCAAAAATGTCGTGTGAAGTTCAAGAAACGTTCAGCAGAAAGTTCTCAAAAGAACTCGAAAAACAATTGAGAAATATTTCCGGGGTATTTCTGGCAACTTTGCAAACCAAGATCGGAAAACTTCCCAGAGCAATCCCTGGAGAAACATTGAGGAGATTCTTCGGGGAAATGATCTCAGAGGAAGTTCAACAATGATTTGATGTGGTAGTTTATGAATCTTCGAAAAAAAAAAAACGAAAGACTTTTCTGCAAATTTCCCAGGAGTGTAACTTCCCACAAGAAGTACAGAAAACATCACCGAGAACTTCACAGAAGAAGTTGATCTATCATAGCACAGGAAGCTCGACAAGCTATCCAGGGGAAATTTGGGACACTATTCAGTCAAACGTAAGAAAAATTCGGAAGGAAAGTACGCAGAACTTTCCATTGAAAGTTCGATAAATTTCTCAGAAGATGTTCGGAAATCTTCTCCAAGAAAATTCGGTAAAATTTCCAGGTAAAGTTTATGAAGCATCATATGGAAAGTTCGGAAAACATCTCAGTGAAAGTTAGGGCACTTTCAAGAGAAGTTGAGGAAACTTCCCAGGATAAATTCGAAAAGCTTTTCAGGAGAAGTTTGAGAAACTTTTCGGAAGTAGTTTGGGAAATTTTCCGAGTGTAGTTTAGACAACTTCCTGGAAGAAATTAATGGAACATCTCAGACAAAGGTTAAAAAAATGCAGGAGGATGTTAGGAAGAAGCTTCCGGTAGGTTTTATAAACATTCCGAACGAAGTTATGAAAATTTGTCCCGAAGACAGTTCGAAGTACTTCCCGGATGAAGTTTGGGGGACTTTCCAGAGAAAGTTTGTGAAACTTCCCGGAAGTAGTTTGTGAAATTTTTCGAATGAAGTGTGAAGAAAAGTGTCTGAAGGAAATTTATAAAATACATCTGATACGGAATTCAGGAAACATTCCGGACAAAGTTTGAGAAATTTTCAGGAGTGAATTTGTAATAAGTTTCCAGGAAGGTTAGGAAACTTTCCTAACAAAATTCTGAAAACTTCTCAGGAGAAATTTGAGAGATTTCCTGAAGTATGTTCGAGTTTGGGAAACTTAAACTTCGGCAGGAAATTGAGGTCCCGTGAGAAAGTTCAATGAGTTCGTAAAACTTCCAAGAGGAAGCCCGGGCAACCCAGGAAATTCTTCGATTATTAGGAAAATAACTGAACAAGTTTGCCTGGAGAAGTTTGGAAACTTAAACAAAGAAGTTCAAAAAACTTTTCAGGATAAAATCCAGAAACTTTCCCGGTAAAACTCCGGAAACTTTCTTAGAAAATAAAGTTTAGGAATCTTTCAAAAGAATGTTCTGTAAATTACCCAAGGAAAATTCAATAAATTTCTCAGTTGGAATTTGGAAACTCTCTTAGACACGGTCGAAAAGCTTTCCAGAAGAAGTTCTTCCCTGGAAATGTTCTAGAACTTCTTAGAGGAAGTTCGAGAAAACTACCAGTCAAGCTTCAGCAGGCTTTGCAAAAGATACATCCTAGAAGAGGTTTAAGGTAAGGGGGGGTCCGTAGCCTTGAGGTTACGCTTTCGCTTCATAAGCGGAAGGTCATGGGTTCAATTCCCAGCCCCTCCGCAGAAAACACGTCCAGCCACCAGAAGAGACACCGCACGGAGGACCGTGCTTTGGGGAGCACATCCCCGTCCTCCGTCAATATCAGATGGTGACTGAGACACACTGACCCTCTCCAAAGGCAGCTAGCCTCAAAACGACTCAGGAACACGGCAAAAATGAACCACCAAGAATGCAAGAGCAATGGAATATGGCTTACGGAAATCGATTGGATTAACAGCAGAGCACTCTCCTACCTGCTCGATGTGAGAGTAAAAGAGTAGAAGAGAGAGAAAGATGTAAATATAGACTAGTTAAAAATAGATCTGTATCGGTAGTAGATACAGAATAACTGATCCCGGCACAGTAGTGGCCACGAGCACAGAGTGCCTTTCAAGGAAAAAAAAAGAAAGAAAAAAAGAGGTTTAAGGCCAAACCTCGAATTTTCGGGGCCACAAATCTAGCGAACCTGACAACCATTCGCGCTGAAAATTTGATCGATTGGCCATCACCAACGAGTGACCAGTGAGTTAAATTTTCAGCCCAAACGGTTGTCTGGCTCTCTAGATTTGTGCTCTCGAAAATTCGAGGTTTGGCTTTGATGCCTCACTAAAAATTATTCATAAATGCCACCTCACATATTTTTTTTTGTAAAAATCCATGCAAATGGCTATGCATTTTGCCAGAAATTCATTCAGGAATTTGTGACTCAGATTTTCGCCTAAAGCTTCTTTTTGCGTGTTCATAAAATATGCCAGAAAATTCAAAAATATTCCAAACTGTTTGTTCACATTTTTTTAATTCCTGAACAACATATCCGAAACCTTCTCAGAGTTAGTCTAAGCTTATATCAAAATACCTCTAAGAACATTTTTTCCAGGATTCTTTCTTTAAAAAAATTAACAATGTTTTTTATCTTTCCATCAAGTACGTCATACTTCGTCAGGATGAACATTCTCAAATCTCTACTACTCTTACTCTCATACCGAGCAGGTAGGAGAGTGCTCTGCTGTAAGTCCAATCGATTTCCATAAGCCATAGGTCCATTGCTCTTGCGGTGGTTCATTTTTGCCGTGTTCCTGAGTCGTTTGAGGCTAGCTGCTTTCGAAGAGGGTCAGTTTGTCTCAGTCACCATGTCTTCCGTGCGGCGTCTTCTGGTGGCTGGGCGGGTTTTTTGTGGAGAGGCTGGGAATCGAATCCATGACCTTCCGCTAATGAAGCGAAAGCGTAACCTCAAGGCTACGGACCCCTTTATATAAATTCCTCTTGAAGAAAAAATAACTAAGATGGTCCTGGGAATTTGTCAAGAAGTTGGCAGAATCCTGAAATGTTTTTAGTAATTTATACTCCAAGAAACGTTTAGTTTTACTTATAACTGATGTGATAACACAAACTGGTCTAAAATAGAGCTACAAGTTATGTGGCAGACATAGGGTTATTATCTTAATCTGAACAATCTAAACAGAAACATCTCAACATTTGTATCTCTCCAGCTCTACAGAACAATCTTTGTCTAAATCAACTCAAAGTCCATATTTTTTCTCCATGGTAAATTGCCAAACTAACCACCCAAACTGCCCGGAACGCATGCAATTCATTCACAACCCGAAGCCCTACCCATAAATCGCCTTCCTCCTGGTGCACGGCATCGATACGGTCAGTTTCCTACTCCGGGCCCAATTTACCCCAGAAATGGTCACATTTATCCTTTGAGGATGAGCCACCGGCCTTATGGGAAGTGGATGGCATATAAAAACAATAAAATGTTACTCTGGTTCTGCAAGACGAGAGGCAGGCAAATAGACAATCAAGAATCTCTAGGAACAAACCGACACAAGAGTAGGATCATCATCTGTATCTAATGGTTGGTGATCTATCTCAATGGGTACTAGGCCTAACATCTGTGCGGTATTCTCAACAACATCCCTTTCTTTCGGACCGGAATTTATTGCGACGATAATTGGGAAGGGGGTGTGGCTATGACGTACCGTGATACGGGGTATCTTTGATAGTACGGTTGGTCCCGTACGAAAACGAAATAACATAATTTATGTCAATCAGTTTGGCAAAACGAATGAAAAATTAAAAGGTAACTAATAAATCGCAAATTTGTTCTGGAACATCTTGAAGAGAAGAAACACACATTTTTTACTTATGACGGCAAAACTGAACGATTGATCAAAGTCGTCTTGAAAGGTCTCTCAAGTGGCTATAAATCACCTGAAATGATCAAAATTGTATTAAATGATTTACTTGGTTTTTCCCCAGTCCAAGTAATCATTATGAAAAAGGGAACCCAATTCGGCATTCTTCGGAAAGGACTTTCTCAAGAATATTATTTAGTTCACTTTAACCAAAGTGATCTAAATAATATTGAAGCTTTAGAAAAGCAAAAATTATGCTCGATGTCTGTGTGACATGGGAACAATTTAAGAAAACCGGACGAAATTTTCGGAACCCCACTCAGTGCCATCAGTGCCAAAAGTGGGGACATGGTACTGAACATTGCCACATGGATGCTAAATGCAGAGGTTTGTAGAGGTTTTTTTTTCACTCTAAGGACGTCTGTCCTGTGAAGGAATATACCTAAACTTGTGTATGCGCAAATTGTGGAGGCAACCATAAGTCTAACTTTTGGCATTTCCCTTGGCGCAAATGAATCGTTGAGGCAGAATCCCCAACAATTCTCATATGTCAGCGTTTTTGCTCTTTTAAGCAGGTGAAATCAACTCACCTGTAAAAATTCGGAACTGCTACGGAACATGAAATATAAAATGTTGTTAACAAAATTGTTATAAAAGCTTAATTTTGTTCTACCCCGAATTAGGATGATAGTGTTGTCTAACACCTAAATTTAAGAAATGAATAAAATGAATGATTTTAATAAAAGATTCAAAAAAGAAACTGAAGTTTGTTTCTTTTTTCGCTGCATTAAGCTAGGTGTTAATTTTCTTACCAATATTTGTATCAAAAATATAAAATGAAAATCTTTAAAACAAAATGCAAAAATCATCAGGTTTTATTGAAAAAAAAAAATGTCGAATTTACCCAGTTTTACGGTTCTCTGTTTCCGTTCTCGATGCTTTCTTCAAGGATAGATTTCATCTAATTTTACGACTGAAGACGATGCTGCTGCTGATGATGATGATGACGTAGAAAGACATTACCAACAAAAGGCTTTTCGGAGTCGATTCTCAATATGGAACAAACGAAGGATTTAATATAATCAGTTCACGTTCCACCCTTTTTCTCCACCACCCCACCCGAAAAGGCTCGTCAAACACGCTCGAAGATGGAGCCGCTCCCGGGGAAAATTTGTTGTTAAACATTGATAATTGCCTTATCATTTATGCAAATTGAATGCTAAAAGCCAGAATCTGAGCGGCGGCGGCGTAAAATATCTTGCGCTTTCGCTAATGGCCTGATGCTGCTTCTGATGCTGCTGCTGCTGAACGAAGCTCTTGTTTTCGCGAAGCGAGAACTAGCTGGAAGCCTGGATGGGCTTACAATTTTCCAAGGAGTTCGCGAAGAGGCATAGGATTTACGAGACGGTTGGCCGCCTCTTTCAATGGCAATTTGTTTAAGGGAAAGATTTATCGCACGCTGCCGGAAGAAGCTTTTGACTGCATACAAACATCATGTGATGGTGGGAAGCGGTGCCTTCAAGAAGCGCGGTTTGGTTTTAATCAGCCATTGACGAGATGTAATGAATTGGGAAGCGACAAATTCATGAAAGTGGAGACTCTTTTCGTTTACAGTACAGCATAAATAGTTCGAATAAATAAACTCCCTGCCGACGAATGCCAGTTTGGGTTCTTTTTTCCATAATGATTACTTGGCTGGAGAAAATCCAGGTAAATTACACTGCGGAACACGTTTTTGTCTCCAGCACCAAAATACCGCTATTCACTTAATTAAGGGTTGCTGAATCCATTACCGTTTTCAGAAATATCATAGCACGTCCAGTTTTTGAGATGTTGACTGTTGAAAATGCAAAAAATTACTATTTCAGCCAACTTGCAAGCAAGTTTCCCAGCTTGTAAGGTAATATATTGGCTTAATTTGCCACTGAATTCAAACTTTATGTGTATAACAATACTTATCATCAAAGTTTGTATTATTTTCGATACGGAAAAGTTATTTTTTGATGGTTTAGAAAATTGTTGTATTTTGCCATATAGAAGAAACGAAGAATTTTGTATGGAGACTGCAAGCATGTTGAAAAAATCGGTTTAATCGAAATTTAATCGCGCAATTTCAATCAAATTATGTCTGAAATGAAAGTTCAAGTTCTATTTTGCATGTTTGGTGGATTAGATTACAAAAAGGTATGATAAATTGTACTTTAAATTTCATGTAAACATTAATAAAAGCATTGTTTTGTACATCTTTGGCGACCTGTAGCTAAAAATTGTGACGTGCTGGAACAATTCTGAGAACGGCATCAGATTCAGCAGCCCCAAATCTACTAGAGACACATAATTTGGTTCTTGAGACACGCAAACATGTCATTTTTGTTACGCTGTGTTATTAATTCCATTTTTGATCTTTTCAGGTGACTTATAGTCACTTTGGAGACCTTTGAAGATGACTTTGAACAAACGTTCAGTTTTGTCGTCATGAGTAAAAATTTGTGGATCTTCTCTCAAGATGTTAGAGAAGAAGTTCGCGATCTTTAAGAGTTTCCCCGGCAAAACGCGACAGTCTCCTTTCTTTGCGATTTGGAAGGAAACCTTGATTCCCCTATGGAGTTCAAGATCTCCTGCATAAATCCTCCGAATTCGGAAAAAACTGACCAAGATTGGCGGCACTTTTCGATTCCTAGTCGTTAACCACTAGGGTAAGAAACGCCCAAAACTGAAAACCCATCACCAAGAATTTTACAACATTTTAACCACACATCATGTAGACATCGTCAAGAGTTGATTAATTTATACACGTCAACAGCTTGTGGGTAAACGAACATTTCCACATACTCCATCACTTCTTTAAATATTCCCGCGAAAACCAACGCGTCAACGGTGAGTTCCCCGGAATCAGCGCTCTGTCGTTTGCTAATGGATAATTAAAAGCGCTTCGGGACTTGCACGGTGAAAGTTGAGTACCTAGTCAAGTTGAAGTGATTAAGTAGTTTTCGTTTTCACTAACGAACGATGCAGGATCAAAGAGGTATGCTAACATACCTCCAATAACGCCGAAGGCAATCGAGCCGTATCAAGTGAGGTGTAATGTGAGAGCCTTTGAAATTAGGTTTCGAGGGTGAATGAATTGAACTATCAAGGATTGATGCACTTGACAGTGCGAATCGTACTTTCGTGCTGTGCGTACACGCATTCTCTCTGCTCTTGGAATTTTTTTTTATTGATCCCTTTACGATCCTTGTTAATACCCATGCTTTCGATTTTGCGTTGGACCCGTTAGCGAAAGATAGCGATGGTAATACTTTTTGGACACCGTCTTGGCAAAAAACCTTCTAAGATCACGTCTTCTTTCGCTTATTCACTAAACATGGTTGCAACTGCAAACGATAGGAAGGGCGAATCTCTGAATTCACAACTTTCTCCCAAAAAAGGAGGAGTTTAAAACCGTCACTGAACGTGGCAAGAATGGAAGATATGACGTTTCTCCAGAATGCGCGCTTTTTTCCAATGGTGAAATGGATAATGTTGATAATTTCATCGAAATGAACAACCAGTTCGCTGCCCATACTCGCATAACAGTCCCATTTGAATTTTTATCACTTTTGAGTTAGCTTCATGAATAGCCTTCATTTATAGTGTAGTTTTCAAAATCTTTCTCAAAATTGTATATTTGTATGGACAAAGTGCGAAAAAAATACCAATTCGTGTGCGTCCCATATTGAAAGTACTCGCATAACAGTCCTATCAGTTGAATTCGACGAAATTGAAGCAAACTCATTTCTATTATGATTTATTTAATTTTCTACAATGGTATTCAATTCGTAAGAAGAAGAAATCGTAGAATTTACAGTGGTTTTCATAATTTTATTTGAGAAAAACTTGATATTTTACATGAAAGTTTTCCCAAAATGCCTTCTGTAGCGAATTGTTTTAGAACCTTATGAAGCCTTCTTAGAGTATTGAATATAATCGCTTCCCTGAACCAATGCTTACGTTGTTCTACTATTGGCCTTCAGATTAATCGTCGGTAGTCTCATCTTCCATTGATAGAAGGAAAGTGAAGGCTTTTTGGGCCAGCGCAGATCTGCACACATCGCCACTGATATCATTGACAATGTTTTCATGCTAAAACTGAGTGTTTGCGCCATGCAATTTCGAGAAATTAGAATGTTTTAGACACACAGCAGGATTGTTCAAATCAATGGAACCGCCATCAGCTTGTAGGCCAAACCCTGCTTTAAGTTTTACTTTGGTCTGTTTCAAATCCTACACCGACATCCAAATGTTATGCTGCAGGTGGTTGCATTGAACTTTTAATTTTGGCCGGTGCAACAGTCAAATCATAGCCAAGAAATTGTACATCACTATCACTGTCATCACTATTTTTTTTTTAGCATTGAGGGACATTACTACACTTTAAATATGCGAATACTAACAACTGCAAAAGTAATTGGGTTCGGAATCCATCGTAAACATGAAAATAAATGTGTCAAGGAGCACGATAACAAAGTAAGCGAGTCTTAAGTAATGGGACTGATATGCGGGTATATTTGTGTTAGACGAGCGAAATACTTGGATATCGAGTCCCATTTGCTAGTATTTTGGATTTGGACATAAAAAACTACCTATTTCAGTAGTTAAAGATTTGTGCATACTTCGATCATAATAAATATGTTTATTTTATTCTCTATTGAAGTTTTGTAGTGGTCTCTTGGTGTAATCTTTGGGAAATTTCAAAGATTACGTCCAAATAATTTCAATGCAATTGCTTTGAAGGGTTCATCTCAAAGTTATCAGTAGGTACACGCTGTAAACATTATTTGTCGTATTTCAATGAATTTCGAAATTTTTGGCTAAATCTTAACAAAATTTTTAGCAGTTGGTTCAAAACATCCTCGACAAATACATAGTAACCATCTACCACACATTTTATTTGAGTGACTTAACCCATTCCTCCAATTCCATCAATTGGCGGATTTCTGCTGCATTCTCAGCGGATTACCGATTTGGATTTCTGATAAAATTATGGCAAGATCATTGGTGACATTTCAATAGATTACAACCAAAACCCATGGAGGGCTCCTACCGTTCTTTACCAGTTGCTTTCGTGAAGTTTAGCAAATTCCAGACGCATTTGGCGAATTTCTCATAGGACCTTTAGACGAAATACTGTAACATTTTTTAACGGATTTTCAAGGAAACTAAGTCCTTGAAATGAACTTCAACTAATTTTTCGCATGTTTTTACGATGAACACGTCCAAAAAAATTGACGGTTACATTTTTGCAATGAGTTTTCAAGGACTATAAACTATAAATAAAAATCAATGAATATTTGCAAATAAGTTTCTTACATTAAAGCTCTGCTGGTTAAGTGGGCGATGGATCGTACAAACAGACATATAGTTTTAAGTAAAATATTTGTTAATCAAAATTGTAAAATGTAAGATAATATGAAATTCTATGTCCCATTATTTACCTGAAAATTGGACAACCCATGCGCTTTCATAATCATTATATTTGATTTAAAAAATCCTTAAACAAATTTCATAGAATTTCAAAGGGGGTCGTAACTCTGAAAAGGTTGAGAATCACCGCTTTTTTTTTGTTCAAACGCGCAATCGAATCTGAACAGCTTCGAACAAGTTCACGAATCACTTTAGATTCGTTCACTCGTGAGCATGATAGATGCGAGTAAATCAACACTCTTATGCTCGTGAGCATTTTCATCTGTTTTTATTCCGGTTCAACAGACATGTTGACTTTCCATCACTGACTTCAATGTTGTTGTTTACGTTTGAAAGATCCCTTACATTTTTTTCTGTTTTGTTTGCGAAAACATTGGAAGTACAAGATAATAAGTAAAAATGATGAACAAATTCTTGCATGCTTGCTCTATCGACTGCTGAGTTGCGTGAGCGATAACTCATGCTTGAAAAATTCCAAGCAAGTATATGTGTTATTCCTTATACTGATAATATATAAAGCTTCGTTTTTTCAGGAAAGGAATATTAAAAATAATCGTTAATCCTCAAATGGCGCTGTGCTTTTTTTGTCCTCCAATTGATTGAGAGCTGCAACCAACCAAATTTGCAGCTTTTCCGATTTTCCTTACAAAATGTTCAGCTTTGGTGGACTGATTGCTAAAAGATTTATTCTAAATGGATATATTATTTCTCATGTAATCGAAAGTCGGTTTCCTGTTTTGTGATAAATTTGATAATGGAGCATAAATCGAACAAAATTGAATGAATTACGGAACATTTATAGGGCGTTGCATACCTCTAGGCGTTTAACGCTGTATGGTATGGAAATGTTTGACTGAGATTACAAAAATGGTCCCAGTTTGTAAAAATGGGTTTCGCTGAGAGATTTGAGACCGAATTCATGTTCTACTATAACAAGGCTGTCAAGGATAAGTGACAAACTCATTATGACTTCATCAAATAGTGATCGTAGAACAGCGTGTTTGTAAGCGTTGCAAAAATGCTAAAATCTTATAGATTCTTAATGTTTGCATATAAATTCTCAAATGCACTTGATTCCAACGAAAATTGCTACTAATACTCTTTACTTTTGCTTAACTGATTAACAGAAACTTTGTTATTTCGTTGAGTATGTTGTGTGTCTCGCACTATCAAAGTTACCCGCATTATCAAAGTTACCTCGTTTAGCGGTACTCATTATTCCTTTCAAGTGCAAACGACATGGATTGTTGCCATGTTTTCCATAAACATGGCACATAAATTTCACAAGGTTGTGCTTCTTTTCCCAGAATGTCGGTTTCCGAATGTCGTTTTTCCAAACGCCAGTTCCCCGAATGCCAGTTCCCCGAGTATCCCGGTTCTCCGAATAACCCAAATACCCGAAAAGTTGTTGGTACTCATAATTGTCATAATTTTTACATTTCAAGCTAGTGAACGTACTGGTCATTGTATATACACCCTTCTTTATTTAATTGGCGATACTTTCGAGTTTTATCATCCTAAGCATTTTTGGCACAATGTGTTAAGTGGAGAATGCTTCTGCGCATTTTTGAGCTGCGTCATTTTTCTGGGAAACGAACAATTCGGAGAAATAGCTTTCGGGGAAACGGGTCCTTCGGGGAACTGGCATCTGCGGAAACAAAATTCGGGGAAAAGTTACACAATCGAAAATTATATGGCAGGATCTGCAGAAAGAAATTAAAAACGATTTTCACAATTGAGAACACACAAATTTTGAAAATAAAATTCCTCAACCTTTACGTGTAACAAATTTGATTCGTACCAACAAATCAGAAGGCTATTCTACTGGTCTTGCTCTTCTAGACATAGAAAAAGCATTCGGCAGTGTTTGGCATGAAGGCTTGATTGTAAATTTCCAACATACATTGTTAGAATAATCCAAACTTGTCTATCAAATTGTACACTTCAGGTTAATTATCAGAACTCCAAGTTTGTAAGACTTCCTGTAAACCTTGTGTTCCTTAAGGCAGCATTTTGGGACCAACATTATACAATATTTTCACATCTGACTTATCTGAGTTATCTCAGGGATTTCAAAAATCTTTGCTTGTGGATGACACAGGTCTCTCCGCCAAAGGACAAAACTTGCGTGTCATCTTTAGCAGATTGCAAAAAAGTTTGCAGAGACAAGAAAAAGAAAAGAAAGATTAAAATAAAGCTTATTATGATTCAAATTGCAAACAACTAGAATGCCACAAAACCGCAATCCCATAAATTCAATGAGTGCCTCATCAGCCCTCATCATGGGAATGGTGAATAACCTCAAATACAACACCATCGAGAACAATGCAACTGCCAGAAAGCTATTTGCACCTCAATTATATCCATCTGCAGATGGTCAGATTTGCTCCCATCCATCCACCACAGAAATTAAGCTAGATCGTTTGTTCGCTCTTGCCCGGAGACTGTATCTGGAAATGATCACGAGACTATTTCCCCACTTCCCAACTGACCGCAAGCATTATCTTCCCTCTAGAAATGGAAGCCATCCTAATGACAGTCACTACGGTTCTCTTGTACTTGCTACTATAGGGGAGACTGGGGAGGCTTTACTCCAGAGGGGGATTTGATCCCCACCTTTTTCTAGGAATCGAAAACAAATGCAGTGGGAAAAACAAGTCTTCCCAAAACCATAACAAGAAGTGTACGCAAAAAGTTGCGTACAACATCTTTTTTCTTTCTTCCTCCGGGAATTTACATAAGAATTTAACCGGGAATTTCCTCAAGGAATTTTTCTGGGAATTTGCACTAGGTATTTCACCGGGCATTTCGTCCAGGAATTATTCTAGGATTTCATCCAGGAATTCCTCCACGAATTTTTCCAGGGATTTACCCTAGAAATTCCTATTGAAAATTTGCTTTAAGAGTTCCTCCGGGGATATTCTAATGCGAAAAGTTTTTCCAAGAATTCCTCCGTGGATTTTCTCCAGAAATGTTTCCAGAGTGTTCCAAGAATTTCTCCGAGGATTTCCGCCAAGAACTCCTCCGGGGATTTCATCGTGGAATTTTTGTGAATTTCTCCGGAAATTTCGCCCAGCAATTCATTAAAACAAAATTTCCGCGGATTTTCTACATGAATACCTTAGGGTTTTTTTTTTCAGAGAATTTATCCGGAGATTTCCTCCACAAATTTCTGTGGAGATTTTCAGCAGATTTCCTAAAGGTATTCCTCCAGGGATTTCAAGGTTTCATTCGGGATATCCCACAAGAAGTCGTCCTAGTATTTTCTACAGGAGTTTCTCAGGGGATTTTCAAAAGCAATTCATGTGTGGATTTTGTCCAGGAATTCCTCTGGGAATTTCGTTCAGAAATTCCTCCGGGATTTTTTTTTAAGAAAATTAATTCGAAGATTTCCTCTAAAAATTTGTCTGGGGATTTGCACAACGAATTTCTCCGGAGATTTCCTCCGGGGATTTTCTCCAGAAATATTTCGGAGGATTTCCAAAAGCGGGGATTTCCTCCAGGAATCCTTGCCGGGATTTTTCTCAGAGAATTCATCCAGATTTCCTCCATGAATTGCTCTGGGAATTGTACCTGGAATTTCCTACGGGAATTTCCTACAGGAATTTCTACAGGAGATTTTCTCAAGGAATTGGTCCAGGAATTCCTCCGGAAACTTCAAGGATTTCCCCGGGGATATCAAGACCTACTTGTTTCCAAGAATTCCTTCGGAGATTTCAATGATTCTTCCGGAGATTATTATTTATTTAGATGGTATTACATCAATTAATTTGATAAAACCTCGTCGGAGATATCCCTCAAGAATTCATGCGGGGATTTCATCCAGGAATTCCTCGTGGATTTCATCCAGAAATTCTTCTGGGGATTTACTCTAGAAACACCTCCAAAGATTTCTCCAGGGATTTCATTAAGATATTCCTTCGGGGATTTTTTCCGATCATTAATCCGGAGATTTCATCTATGAATTTCTCTTGAGATTTGCACCAGAAATTTCGGGGATTTTTCCAGAGGATTTTTTGGAGCAAATCGCCAGAATAGTTTCTGAAGGATATACTCTGAGGAATTCCTGAATGATATTTCAGGAGAAGTTTCTGAACGAGATCCCAGAAGCATATCTGCTGGAAATCCTCGGAGGAATTGCTGTTGGAAATCCACTTAAAAATTCCTGGGGAACATCCCGGAGGAGCTCTTGGGGAAAATCCCCTGGAGAATTTTCCGGAGAAATTTATGAAGAAAATCTCCGGAGGAATACCTGGAGCAGATCGCCAGAGGAGTTTCTGGACGAAATTCCCAGAAGAATTCCTGGAGGAAACCCAGTAGGAGTTGCGGGAGAAAATCCTCAGAGGTGCTTCTTGAGGAAATCCCAGGAAATTTCTGGACAAATTTCCCGACGAATTTCTGGACGAAATCTCCGGAGTATTAGATATTGACAATCCCCTGAGAAATTTCTGGAGAAAATTCCGGGAGGAGTTTCTTGGGATATCACCGGAGGAACTTTTGAAATCCTCGGAGGAATTACTGCAAAAATTCTAGGAGAAATTCCTGCAAAAAAATCCCAGGGGAAATTTCTGGTTTAAATCCCAAAAGAAATTCCTACAGGATGTCCTCAAAAAAAAAAAAAAAAACAAAAAAGATCTGAAAAATCCCCGAAAGAATTTCTGGAGAAAATCCTCAGAGGAATTTCTTAATTAATTTCTGGACGAAATCTCCAGAGAAAACCCTGGATCAAATCCCTGAGGAGTTGCTATTGGAAATCCTCTGGGACAATCTCTGGAAAAATTCTTGGTGCAAATCCCCAGAGATATTTCTGGAAGGAATCTTCGGATAAATTGGAATTATTATTGGAAAATACTCCGGAGGAAATCCCCAGGGGAATTTCTGGACTTTATCTACGGAGAAATTTCTAATGGAAATAATACTGCTTTCTGAAGAAATTCCAGCAACAAATCGCCGGAGGTATTCCTCCAGTAAATCCCCGGATGAATGCCTGAAAGAAATTGCTGGAGAAAATCCCCGCAGTCAATGTTGGGGGATATCTTTGTAAGAACCCTTGTAACACCCAGAGGACTTCGTGGAGGAAATCTCTGGAGAGATTCCTGGTGCAATCTCCAAAGAGCTTTCCGGAGAAATTTCTGTTTTAAATTCTATGAAAAATTAAAAATATCCTTAAAGAATTTCTGGAAAAAATCCACTGGATTCCTGGATGACATCCCCGAAGGAATTTTTGTTGGAAATAAAGGGTATTACATACAATAAAGGGTACATTCTTGGAGAAAATCCCGGAGGAGTTCTTGGGGGAAAACTCCTGAAGAATTCTTGGGAAAAATGTCTGGACAAAATCTCCGGAGGAATAGTAGGATCAAATCGCCAGAGGAGTTTGTGTAGGTAATCCTAGAAGAAATTCCTGGATAAAATCCCCAAATGAATTCTAGGAGAAATTCCTGGTTTAAATCCCAAGAGAAATTTCTGGAGGAAATCTCCGGAAAAAATCTCTGAAAAAAATCCCCGATATCATTGCTGAATAAATTCCTCAAAGGAAATTTTTAATTAATTTCTGAACGAAATCCCCAGAGAAATTCCTGAGCGAAATCCCCGGAGGAATTGCTGTTGGAAATCCCAAAAATTCCTGGAGAAAATCCCAGAGGAGTTCTTGGGGGAATTCTTGGAAAAAATCTCCCGAGGAATTTCTGGACAGCTCCACCGGGAGCTCCAGATGAACTTCGGAGGAATTGCTGGTGGGACTCCACAAAAATGGGGGAGAGTTTCCGGAGGAAGTCTGGGAGTTTTTTTTCCGGAGGAAGTCTGGAGAAATATTCAGAGAAACTGCAGAGGAATTCCTGGAGAAACCCCGAAAAATTTTTCTGGAGAAACTACGAAGAGATTACTGGACGAATTGCTGGAGGAATCATGAAGAAAATATAACCGAGGAGCTCCAAAGGATATCCCGGAGGAACTAAGAAGGAATTGCTGGAGGATATCTAAAAAAATCTAGAGTGACTTCATGAAGGAAACCCGAAGGCACTTCGGATGAAGTTATAGAAGATTTTTGCAGCAATTTCTAGTGGAACACTGAAGGAACTTCCGAAGAATTGCTGAAGGAACTCAGGAGGAATTTTTGGAAGCAAGGAATTTCTAAATGATTCCAGGGAACTCTATAGAAATTCTAGGAGAAACTCGTGAGAATTTCCCGGAGAAACTGGAGGAATTCTTGGAGAAACCCTGGAGAAATTCCCGAAGTATCTAAGGGAATTTTTCTAGGAGCATTTTCGGAGCTCCACCAGGAATTCCTTCGGATTTTTGCCGTAGTTTCTCCAATAATTTAATCGAACTTTCTCCAGGAAGCCTCCAATAATTCCTCGGAAATCCTCCAGAGTTCCACTAGGAATCCTTCTGGAGTTACTCGAATAATTCTCTTCGATTTTCTCCAGAAAATTCTCCAGAGTTTTCCCAAGAAATGCTCCAAAGTTCCTCCGAGAAATTGTCACGAGTTTCTCCTAGAATGTTTTCAGAGTTCCCTGAAATTCTCCAGAAATTCCTTACTTCCAAAAAATTTCTCCGGATTTCCTCCAGCAATTTCTTTGAGGTTCCTCTGGAATTCTAACAGAAATTGCTGCAAAGTTCCTTCGGATTTCCTTCATGAAGTTACTCTAGATTTTTGTTTCCTTCGGAATATCCTTAGGATCTTCACCGGTTAAATTTTCTTCATGGTTCCTCCAGCAACTCCTCCAGTAATTTCTACGTAGTTTCTCCAGAAAATTCATCCGGGGTTTCTTCAGGAATTCCTCTGGAGTTTCTCTGAATACTTCTTCAGACTTCTTGCGGGAAATTCTCTCAGACTTTCTCCGGAAATCCTCCACAGTTTTTTCATGGAGTCCCATCAGCAATTCCTCCGAAGTTCTTCTGGAGCTCCATCGGAAATTTATTAGCAGTTCTTCCGGAGCTGCACCGAGAATACCTCCGGCTCTTCCGAAAATTCTTTTGAAGCTCCGTCGCGAATTCTATCGAGATTCATGCGGGAAATCCTTTGTAGTTCAACCGTGTACTCCTTCGGAGTTCGTTCAGAATTCTTCAGCTTTAATCAATTCTGCTGTTCAATTCATTATTTGTTTCTTTTGTTAATCACATTTGAAATGGATCGAAAAAAAAAAATACAACAACCGGTGCAAAATAAAATAGACCAAACACGCGCATCAGTTTGGTCTATTTTACTGGTCTCTTTAATTTTGACAGGTCCGTTTTTGGTATAAACTTTGGACCAAAAATTGAACCACCGGTGAAGTTGCCCTAAGACATGTAATTTATGTATTTATTTTTTTGTGAGTCCAGGGCTACAAAGCAAAGCCATGCTGAAGGTGTCTGAGTTCGATTCCCGGTCGGTCCAGGATCGTAATGGAAATTTTCTTGACTTCCCTGGGCATAGAGTATCATCGTACCTGTCACACGATATACGAATGTGAAAATGGCAACTTTGGCAAAGAAACCTCTCAGTTAATAACAGTGGAAGTGCTCATAAGAACACTTAGTTGAGAGGCCGGTTCTGTCCCAGTGGGGACGTTAATGCCAAGAAGAAGAAATGTAATTTTAAAAACGAAATTTTGAGTAACTCAAAAGCAAAAGTACCATTTTCCAATATATGATTTTACTAAACCTGTAGACTTATGAGGCTGTGCAGGAATTTCGTCAGCTAAGGATTTTCTGCTGAGATGCAGTCGCATTTAGAAGAAGGATCAAATACCCCAGTCTCCCTTATCAACCGAAGAAATGGTTATTGGCAGTGGCATTTGCTATTCTTCATCTGTCCAAAACTTCCCTCTCGCCGTCAAGTGGTGGGACTCACCTTTCTCTCACCATCGAGAAAACGGAACCGGCAGCCAGCGGTAGCATCCTCTCAGTAATATTTAGTGGGCAGTAACCGATCCACTCAGCTGCAACCGAATGGAAATTATTCTAATGAAAATCTTGCCCAAGGCCTCGGACTCGGCAACTCTAATCGGCTGAGAGAACCTTGCGGAAGAATGTCTAGCAGCATCAAATGTTTCCACATGTGTACCTCGGTATGTAGGACCATTTGTCCCGTTAGGCTGATCCAAAAGAGCCGACCTGTAAACCCATTGTATAATTTTTTTTTAGATAAATTCAACTCATGTAACTTTTTACGAAGTTCGTTAATTGAGTTGAGACGATTGAATGCCTACCTTCCTTAGCCGAGTGGTTAAAGTCCGCAGCTACAAAGCAAAGCCATGCTGAAGATGTCTGGGTTTGACAAAGATAGCTCTTAGTTAATAATTGTGGAAGTGCTCAATGAACACTAAACTGAGAAGCAGGCTTTGACCCAGTGAGGACGTAATGCCAAGAAGAATACGATTCAATGCATTTTTTTCTAAAGGTGACAAAATTGTGAATAGACGTCTATTTACACATGTAGAATCATATGCCTGCAGTTTGTTCAAGGAATTTTTGGAAGATCTGATTATCCTGATAAAGATCCATAAACACAATTGATATACATTGCATACTTATTCGTTTATAAAATGAATTAGAACTATACTCTCGTCATTGTTGAAGTATATGAAAATCGATCTTAAAGATTATGAGTATTAACAAAATGAGCCATTGTTATCCGCTATCCTCATCAGCCAGATCAACTCGAGTTTCATTTCTAACCGCATCGGTCTAATCTTACCCCCGTGAACCCATCCTGACTGGGTGGGTACTCGGAGCCGGTGGCAAATCCGCTCAGGCAATTATTAATATTCATATTGAATTTCATACTTGGTTGCATTCATAGTAGTTTTGCCGGTCTTTCGCCATAATTCTCCGTCTTCCTCCTCTTGACCCGGCAAGAGTCAGCCAAGAGTCAGAGTGCTCAGGGAAGGTGGTATTGTTTCAGCGCCACAAGCCGAGCACAAACCTGGCAGAAAATTGAAGCTTAAGCATTTGGAGTAGGGTACCTATGCCGAACAGGGCTTAGCCCTGTTCGGTACGACGCAGTGGTTCTCAATCTTATAGAAGTTGTAACCTCTTGTTAACTTCTACATTCATTACTCAAGAAAAACGACACTTATTCAAAATGGCTTCGCGAAGCCCTTGAGAAAAGTTACCACGCACCTCTAGAGGTCCGTGGATCTCTGGTTTGGAAACCCTGGTATAACGAAACGCATTCAGAGAAAAGTTCATCACAAGATCCTGAAGCGGAGAGGAGCGGCGAGACGTCGAAGTCGGGTTGAAATTGCCTGTCTTATTATTGCCTCCGTTTGAAGTGGATGACCGGGTCTGCGATTGACGGGGTGGAAAATGTGGAAAAAGATACTCAACCAAGTCATGTGGGTATCGGTGGGAAGGTGGCCTTCAGGGATAACGTAACAAGAGGAATGGAACTTGAAAGTGTAGACTTACCGGTGGCTCTTCATTTACGTCGATGATTGTGATTATGAGGAGACCTTCGCCCTGCTGAATCGATGGGGCGGTTGTGTCCGTTACCAGAACCGTGATTCGGATCACCTAGAAAAATGAATGAATACAATTATTAGTAAAAAGTTGTTTTCACTTTCTTAGTTTTGAATGGAGATGGAGTCGATGTTTAACAAGAACCAATCACGGAGTTATTCAGCAAGACCGTGCTCAGGGTGGTGGGTTCGAATCCAGAACAGTAGAGAATCTTTTCGTAATGGAAATTTACTTGGCTTTCTAGGGCAAATAGTATATTTGTAAATGCCATTTAATATACAAATGTAAAAAGCGTAAATTGGCAGAGGAAGCTCTGAGTTAACAACTATGGAAGTGTTCATGGAACATTAACCTTTGAAGCAGGCTCTGTATCTGTGACTTAACGCAACAAAGAAAAAAAAACTGTTGGCTTGAAATCTAGATCGACATAATATGCGTAGAAACATGGTTTAATGACTGTTGCAATATAGTCATCTTACTCGGTTTACATCGAGTTCATAATCATTCGTGGAGCTACCACAGGAAAAATAATGTTACGCAAGATGTGTTGAACAACTCAATTCATATTTAAAAGCCACATTTTCAACCAAACTTGACGGGAAAATCGACCACTATGGATTGGACTGCATTGGAAATAGCCCGTTTTTAGTTAGCAATAAACAAAACATCTATTTTTTTTCTTATAGGTAGAAACAGCCTTGAAGCTATTCTCGAATTTTTTTGGCAAAAAATAAATTGAAATTTAAGCTTTATCATCGACCTGAAGTAATTGAACTATGTTTCATGTAGATCAGATGTAATTCTACGCCCTGTATTACATAAACCAAAATTTCCAAGTTGTATCAGTTTTCTCAAATAGATCAGGTGTATCTTAACGCCCTATTGCACATAAATATTATAATATAATATTATATCAACGCCCTGGAGTAATTTGACCTTATTCTACGTAACTCAGATGAATTTAATCTGATCGATTGCATCAACGCCCTGAAGTAATTTGACTCTATCCCACACAGATCTCTGCGAGATATGGAGCATCATAACATCCGATAGAAAGTCAATCGAGATTACCATGCTATATTACCCCCCTGAAGTAATTTGACTTTATTCAACGTAGATCAGATGACTATTAACGCACTGTATGATATCAATCGATCAGGCTGTATCAACACAGCATCTTTACGCCCTGTAAAGAAACAATAAAAAAACGCCGTCTAATAATTTGACCTTATTCCGTGTGAATCAGATGCATCTTAGCGCCTTGAATGGCATAAATCGATATTAGCTGTATCATGTAGATCATCGCCCTGCATGAAAGAAATCGTAAAAGGCAAGCTGTATCAACGTCTTCGAGTGAGTTGGCCTCATTCCACGTAGAATAGATGAATCCTTACGCCCTGCATGTCTTTGCGATATCTGGAGCATCTTTAAACCCTTCTTCTTCTTCTTCTTCTTCTGCCTGTTATTAACTGAGAGCTTTCTTAGCCAAAGTTGCCATTTTCGCATTCGTATATTGTGTGGCAGGTACGATGATACTCTATGCCCAGGGAAATCAAGGAAATTTCCATTACGAAATGATCCTGGACCGATCGGGATTCGAACCCAGACACCTTCAGCATGGCTTTGCTAAGGAAGGTCCCTGAAGTATTCTTTACACCCTGTAGGAAAATACACAAATTTCCGAGCTGTATCAACGCTCTGGAGTATTTTCACTTGATCCTATGTAGAACAGGTGTATCTCAACGCCTTTAGGGATATCAATCAAAAACTCAAAGCTTTATCAACGCCCTGAAGAAATTTGACGTTATTTCACGTAGATCAGATGAATCTTAACGCCCTATATGTCACCAATCGATCAAACTGTATCGATTCCCTGCAGTAGTTTGAGTGTGTTGCCCATAGACCTTTACGAGATTTGGAGCATCTTAACACCCTATGGAAAACCAATCGAAATGTCCATGTTGTATCAACGCCCTGGAGTATATTGACGTTGTGTCATATAAATCAGCTAGGAGAAGGGGTGGTAAAATGAACACCTTAAGGAAATCATCTTGTTTCTGATAGAAAAACGAGGAATTTGTATAGTTCTATCGCACAGCATCAAATATAGGGATGTAATCTATAGCAGCGACATGGATTCATACTAAAATCTAAATTTTCACATATTTTCATCGCTATCAAAAAGCGATGCAAATGTTCATTTTACCTGCACTATGTGGGTAAAATGAACAGCGGTTGGTGGTAAAATGAACACCACGCAAAAAAATGTGAGCAGAACAAATGTTTCTGTAAATTTTCATTGCCCCACCGGAAGTACATCCATTAATGATTGTAACTCATTCAAAAAGAATTCTAAAGGTATCAGATTTGGCATTACATCATAACGATATTCACCTCACTGAAAAACCTCAAGTCTTCCGAGCTAAAAGTTAAGTCAGTTCTAATTTTCAAACGTGGTTTTCTGAAATCTTAGTTTTCGTTGACATTTTCACTCTAATTGACCTCGGTATCAACTCGAACACTCAGATTTATGCTCTAAATCGCCCGTGTGCGATAAAAATTCATCGAAATATGTTTTTTCTCAATAAAAGGCAGGGTGTTCATTTTACCACCACTTCCCCTACATATTTACTCCCTGTTTGACATCAATTGCATATTATAAGCGGTGTCTACGCTCTGGACAAATTGACTTTACCCTATGTAGATCTGGTTCATCTTAATACCTTGAATCAATTGAAAATTCCAAGCAGTTTCGACGCCTGGGAGTAATTTGTTCTTATTTCACGTAGATTAGGTGCAGAACGTGAAGAATATCAATCGAAAATTCCAAGTTATAATGAAGAATTAGAGTAATTTGACCACCTGTGTAGATCAGGTGCATTTTAGCGCCCTGTATCTATTTAAAACTCCAAACCCTAGAGTAATTTGACCTTATCCTACGTAAATCAAGCTATATTACGGTCCTGGAATAATTTCAAATCCATAATCTAGATGTTTTATGGGAACCGACTTTCTCCATATAAAGTGCCTTTGGCGGCCATTTTGGAGTGCTTCGTGAAGTCCAAGCAGGACAGTTCGGTTTTGCGTCGTCCGATTGATTTTGCTGACGGTTTCGCGCGTGTTTTCGTCGCCGGAGATTTTTTTTCCCCTGTTTTGGAGCGTCTTGCTGGGTACGTATTTACGTATTTGGGAAGGCCCAAGAAAGACGGTTTATTTTCGGGACGCCAAGAAGTTTTGCTGTCAGTGTCAGTTTTGTGTTCAGTCGAGAATGGATTACCAACTGGTGAGTTCGTTTCATGCTTATGATAACACATATTTTCTTGAAAGCGTACACACCAAAAAAATCTTAGATTCACACGTAACGTAATATTAGCCTAAATCATGCAAAGCCATTTCTCATGTATTATTCAATGATAAAACCTATAAACACATCTATTATATACAACATTGTTACCAAAATCCTTAATATTGAACGCGAAACGTCTTCTTTCGAATAATGTTGCATGCAAAACGGCACGGTTTACATGATTTTCACGCTGAAAATTCAATCATAAATAATGCACATGGAATGACAAGCCGTCGATCCATCCATGTGCATTATTTTTGACAGAATATTCAGCGATGAATCATGTAAACCAAGAATTCTTGTTTGCAATTTCACTATCAAGATGCAAGAAAGCATGCAACATTGACGAATGTTGGATGGAAGATCATGAAATGTTTCAGTTTCACTCAAGTTTGCAAGCATTATCGAATGCAATGAGACAGTTTACATTAATTATCGTTGAATGTTCAGTTTCAACTCGTTTTACATGATTATCATTAAAAGTTACGTGCCATGTAAATTTGAGATTTTTTTGCTGTAATATTAAAACAAACTTTGTATGGTTTTTCACTATAGGTGTCGGCATTATGCTTTTTTCTTATACAATTTGAATATACATATATTTTTCTCTTTTTGACATTATTAAAAATTATCTTTTGAATTGTTCGACATTGTGAATGTAGACGTATTTTCTAAAACTTCTACCATATCGAGACAAAATGCACAGTAATACTCATATGTAATTTTCAAACAAACTATGTATGGTTCGTCACTACAAGTGTCGGCATTATTCCTGTTTCATATGAGTTAAAATATATACATGTAATTTTCAGTTTTCGTCATTAATAAAAACGTCTTTTGAATTGTTCGACATTATAGATGTTGACGTATTTTTTCCAAAAACTTATCGAGACAAAAATACAAAACTAGCTTTAAATACAAGTCGTATATTTCCCCCTTGTCCATGGATCGCATCACCGACCAGAGGTGACTCCCAGATCTTTTCCTCCCTCACTAATAAACACCCTTCCCGTGGTGATTGTGGAGATGCAGAGGTATTCTCGGTCTCTAGAAGCAACAATCATTACACCCTAACATTCCTTCCCCATCCCAACTGACTGTAAGGACTTGGCCGGCGCCGTTATTGATCAATAATATTAGATCTGCTAAAATTACACTTCGAGAGTAAGCGGAAACTCCCATCCCTTATTCATTTGGATCGTAGTGCAATTCTTACCAGTTCAGATCAATCACGGAGTAGCAACCATTGACATGTACAGTCAGTCTATGCTATGCTATGCTATGCTATAAAGTGTCTTTGGCGGCCATTTTGTTTTTGGTCAATTAATCAAAAAAATAAAATAAAATGTAGACTATAGAATGCCAGGTATTAAGGAGCTACTCAGAAAAATCACAAAAATCGATGTTGAAGATATCTGAAATTTGCGATATGATGTTTTTTTTTAAGTGTTCAAGATCTTTATTTGGTCAGCGTAGCACCACAAGCCTAAATGCCCATTATTCAAAGCCGGCGCCATCAAATTGCTTAATTTTTTCACAACAAACTCTAATTGATGTATTGTTTCGAAGAGTGGATATCCGAATACGATGAAAATTCTGTAGAGTGAGATTATTTTTACGTGGGTTAAGGCTATGGGTCGGACCCCCAAGCAATTTCGGAATATATTCGGATCCAGATGACCAATGATCAATATCGACACAGATTCTAAAACAAGAAGAGTTTTTTGAGAACTTTTGAAAAAAAATGTGCAAAAACATCGAGAAATAAATAAGTTATCGGGATTTGAATATTTGCGGTAAAAATGAAGCTGCTAGTAGAGGGGTTAATATCCCTTATTCTTGACCAGACCACAAAATCATCCCAATCATTTATCATTATCATACCTATCTTTTGATAGTATCAATTGACACTAACAGTACTGTCACCTCTTTAAAATTGATGGAGACAATTTTGAAATCCAATATGGCGACTTTCGGTTTGGAAAAATCGTTGAAATCCATGCATGCAATATGGGTAATTTCGGAACTGGCAAGATGCCATTCGATGCCATTTTGAAATCCAAGATGGCGACCTCCGATTGGGGAAAACTGTTGATGAACCGTTGTTTGTGAGAACTGATGCATTATGTGCGAATGATTGACTGCAATCAAACATGCAGTAAGCAGACACACAGCGAAGAGACCGAACGTCGTAACTTGGAATTTTGACATTTCGGTTTCAATTCGTTTTTCGTAATCACCTCTTCGAGCCCGTTCTGAAAATATCCATATTATACGGATTTTCTTCAGGTTTTCTCAAACCAGACGTCGCCATCTTAGATTTCATATTAAAGGAATATATTCTGAAGGCATTCACTAAAGTGAATCTTACTATAATTCTAATCAGAAATTTTCCCATTATTTCATCTTCTTGTATTAAAACAGACAGGTCTTTTATGGATTGGCTCACCACTTTTCTTCATTGTCTTTAATAAAAAAAAATGTTTTTTTTTGTGGTTATCTCATCGAAATTCAAATTAATGATCCCACAAACCAACGAAAGTTTTTACTGTAGCGGCTATCAGAGGTCGCCGTTTTTCTAACATGTACAAGTGTATTAACGTTTCCATGCTATAGCGGAACGGTTGTCTACCAGGTTGGTCTTAAAGTTGGTTCCATAGAACAACACTTGCAGCGACTATCTCAGGGTGATCTTCCATTACCGTCGCTTGCGAAACAAAATCTTACAATCCCTACAAAAATTTATAAAGAAAGTAGGTGCCGACATCCAAGAAGAGACTTTACAACATCCTTATTGTGTGCATATCATAGCTATTCTTTTTATAATAAATTCACCCTTCCTTTCGAAATACGCTGTTCTTCAGAGCATTGCAATGTGGCTGTGTGAATCTCACCAAAATTAGAAAAATCCAAACAAAAATAAGTATGTAAAAATTATTTGCTCAAAAACTAGCTGCTTTTCTATATTCTAATATTTGAAAAATAAATTGTTGAGAGAAACTCGCTTAATACTCATAAGGAATCGTATAATTATCTTTCCATTCTCTAACTAGAGTAAGTCTCAAAATGTTATGCGTTCAGGTAGTGGCGTTCGGGGTAGTGTCGTAGAGTTCGATTTTTGTCCCCAGACAACCAGAAGCCGCATAAAAGTTCACATACAGTCGACTCTCCACAACTCGATATTCTATAACTCGATATACAATATAACTCTATGGATTTTTCGGTCCCTTAAAATTTCCATATATCGTGCTCTCCATAAGTCGATATTTCTATGACTCGATATCTCCACTAGTCGATGTCACGTTTTTCTCCATAACTCGATATCTATTTTGAAATCATTATTAATTGAGGAAACTCGGTCTCATTCTTGTTTGGAGGTGAATAAATACTTACAAGTTGTAATAAAAGTTAAAAAACATGAACATAAAAAGAGTGTTGTCAGTAGAAATAACGTGATTTTTCGAGCACATCGAAAATAGTTTTCAAATAATAGATTTTTAAAATACTATCAACAAAATGATATTCCTTTCTTACAACAGTGATCATACATGTTTTGGAAATACAGAAATTTGTTCCTTTGATTTTGTGACATTCTGTGTCGGTATATTCCGTACACTCGTACAAAGAAAGTCGCATCAATCCGTAGCAGCTGTAAAATCAACATTTGTTATCATAGGTTTAGTCGCATAAGATCACAGGTTAGTTCGTTAGAAAATTTATATACTCGCATTGTATGCTATCATTCATCACATACTATATCACGTATATCGTCTCAACTTTTGTACGTAGACGGCCTTTTCGCGACATCTTATAAGTGAAATTTTGCACATACAAGGCCTCCAGGTGATTTCGTTCTACGTACATTTTGGTTGTCTGGGTCACCCTCTCGTCGTGCCCGTTAGCATTTTAAACAAGTAGGTCCCCTGACTGTTCTTCTTCTTCTTGACATCATCGTCCTCACTGGGGCTGAGTCTGCTTCTCAGCGTAGTGTTCTTATGAGCACTTCCACAGTAATTAACTGAGAGCTTTCTTTGCCAAAGTTGTCATTTTCGCATTCGTATATCGTGTGGCAGGAACGATGATACTATATGCCCAGGGAAGTCAAGGAAATTTCCATTACGAAAAGATCCTGGACCGACCGGGAATCGAACCCAGACATCTTCAGCATGGCTTTGCTTTGTAGCCACGGACTCTAACCACTCGGCTAAGGAAGGCCCCTCCCCTGACCGTTATTATTAGAAAAAAAATCTCCATTAAATTTGTGCTCACCAGTCGTTTTCTATAGCTAAGTTGCATGTCTGGGCAAAATTAAAAAAATACTTAGGGCCCGTTTTGAAGTTACACCCTTTTGAGTCTACTAATTCAAAGGAAATCTGAGATATTTAAACGGATTTTCCCGGAATGGCCCTGATTATCAGAGCAAATATACTATCAAATTTTGGTTCAAAGTTGGTTTTTAAGTGATTTGTAACCTCTTGGTAGAGTCTTGAATAATTGAAATTTGGAGTTACGCCCTTCTTGAGGTGTAACCATTGAAAACACTTATTTTAAATAATGCGCATTATTTATTAGGTATTGAAAGCACACATTTTTCGCCAACATGCTAGACGAGATTTGATAGTTCGGGTTTAGGCTGTTGAAAAAATACCGGATCACCTAACATACAGAATTTTAATCAATTTAATCGCTATAAGAAATAGTTTTGCCGTAAAAAAGTGCCTCAAAGACCAACATTCTAGCTTACGAGGATCTTAAGATAGAAATTGTATTTAAAAATATACGGCAGCGCCACTAAACAAACAAAATTTAAGCGAACTTGAACCCTATCAGGTAGATTTCAGGCAGCTTAAATTATTTGTTAAAAACAAACTAACCTTTTAGCTTATCATGTTCTTGAAGTAAAGATTTTTTCTGAAAATGTCATCAGTGGCATAAAGATAACAAATTTTGGAACAATTTTATCACTGTCGGGTTGATATTGGGACTCTGAACTGTTTGGTAAAAACACCAAATGTTTGATAATACAGGTTCTTCAGATACAGAAGATTGGATAAAATATGTTACAGGTCGGACTCGATAATCCGGAGAATCTATTTTGTTTTCACTCCAGATAATTGAATCCTCCGGATTATCGAATCACTAAAAGAAAATTTAAAATCTGCGATAAAAGAACTAAAATATTATATTTTTTCTCGTCGTTTTATTTATATGATGCAGTGGCGTAGCCAGAAATTATTTCTAGGAACATTTGAGGTATTGAGAAGAAACACACATTCTGGCCAGTACACACAAAAAAAACTTTTTTAACCCCCCTTTTTGTTACCTACGTCCAAAGCCGCTAATCCATCCATATTGTATAATGCAATACTATATTATCTCAAATGAAGAAAAACTGAAAAACAAGAATATTAAAAAACATACTCCGGATAATCTAGTCTAAAATTCCGGATAATCGAAGTCTACGGGTAATCGAGTCCGACCTGTACTAGCATCATATAGCGGATGAATAATTGTTCCTTCTGATACATAAGTCTCTTGAGATGGAAAAGTTTACAAAACTGAAGACACCTAGCTTAACATTTTTCACCGCCCTTAATCTGTTTCATTACTTTTGATCTCCTGAATAAATTTTTCAAAGACTAACTTCTCAGAATTTAGAGATACAGAAGATTATTAATTTGTTACTACCGCCATCTAACAAATGAATGTCCAATCAGTTTCGTTACTGCCAGATGGCCTATTCAAATATTTCACTGTCAAATACCCCTTGATCTCCTGAACATCTTTGTCGAAGACACCAACCAACTAGTCACAATTTCAATATATTGAATATTGAAGAAAAAAATCTAAACAGTTTTGTCAAAGACATCAACCTTCAAACTTTTAATGACCTCGAGATATTGAAGATTAAAGGCAATTTGTTACTAGCGCCATCTAGTGGATACATTCATAATCAGGTTTGCCACTACCATATCGACCTTGATGTGCTGAACAATTTTGTCGAAGACGCCAACCTTCTAGCTTATCAGGATTTCGAGATATAGAAGATTTAAGAGAATTTGTCCTAAGCGCCACCTAGAGGAATAACTCCGGAGGCACTTGAACCATATTCCCATATTTTCTGGACCATAAATTAGAAGAGTTTTTAGGGAAGACCTGAAAATAAAAAAAAAATCCATCGCGAAAGAAAAAAGGTGTGCACAGTTTAGTGTATTTCTCAGCATGTAAAAATAATGTTGACTGGATGAAGGATAATGGACCGAGAAGAGTTCCAATTGGCATAACAGTTTTACTTTTGGTTTAATATAAAAGAATATAATATTGGTACATATTCGTGAACGTGAATATTTTATGTAAAATGAGTGTCTCCGTCAATGCTTCTATGATCTAATCTCAAGGACAGGAAGAGACTTATTATAAAACCTTCTGATGATACAGTCTGTTTTTTAAGCGAAGGAGAAGTACCGCGTAAAAACTTGATCCAACCGTGTAAAAACACTCTCGGTGGTTGTCGAAAAATCATGAAAAACTAAGACTTTTTCCGACCTGTAAGGTAACATAGTCCTGAAAATGACTTTTTTTCATTTCCCAAGATGAGTAGTGTTACTTCTATTACAAAAGATCTGCTAAATCATAAAAAAGAGTGTTCACACTCTCAGTGGTAGAAAAACATATACCTTGATGAATGCACAGTTTGTGAATATGTTACAAGCTCGAGGGAACTTACCGCAAAATCATCCCGCTGCAGCTTCCGATTGACGAACACCTTTCCGGTCCGATCGATGCGGAACATGTCCTTGAAATCTTCCGTGTCCCGCACCTCCTTTCCGTCCTTGTCAACGGCCGTGATGGGTTCCGTTGCCGCATAATCCAACGCTTCGCTGGACGCCACATCCGGATCGAGTGCCACCAGCGTGTGGACCAACGTTCCCACTTCCGCATCCTCCGATATTTCCGCCCGCTGAGTAGTCGGCGTAAAGTACGGGGCTTTGTCGTTGCTATTGATGATGCTCACCGTCAGGGTGGTTGTCCCCGACAGACTTGGGGTGCCCAGATCCGCTGCCACTATTTCCATCTGGTAGGTGTTCCTCCGGTCGTAGTCCAACTTCCGGGCGATGGTCACCACCCCGGTTTGGTTGTCGATGGCAAAGTCATCGAAGCTTCCCTGCTGGATGCGGTACCTGTGTAACGAGATTAACAGAACCCGGGAGTGGAGGAGTTAGTTATTTATTGTAATGGCATTAAACTCGCTGAACATGACTTTGAATCGAATTTATTGGAAGATACACCCTCATAAATTTTTATTTGCTCTCGCAGATGAAGCTGAGGCGGTAGCTCCGTCGATAGTATCTTGCTGCGTTCGGTGCCCTGGAAACCTTCTGGCCTCAATTTACAAAGGACAACGAAGCGTAAGACGACAACTACAACGACGACAACAGGATCGTTAATCCTTTTTAGTCGCGAGTGCCATGGCCTGGCTCAGTTTTCTGCAGGCCTTACGGAGGAGTTCTGCTGACTGCTACAATATGCAGGATGGAAGCCACTTTGGACTCATAAATTTAGACCAGAATTTGATTAAAATTCAAAGTAATTTATGATTGCCTTATGGACCTTCAAACAGTGCAATGACAAGAAGGCCTAAAATGAAAATTGGAAAAGGTAAGTACGCTCTAAAATTATCAGGATGTGAGACATGTAGCACCGCTTGAAAACGATGTATTGTAATTTGATAATAACGCATTACATAAGCAAAAAATTAAGAATCGAATACTATATCATTTGTTATTTTTGAAAACGTGAACATACATAGACTTCAACCGTTATTAGCTTCTCTTTCCCATGCACAATGATAATGGTAATGCAAGGTAAAAGTTGCACGAATTTAGTGTCGAAATTGTTCACCTTTGAACATTGGAAAGACAAGGGTAACGAGCATTTGTGACGATTCATCATTCAAAGTTCGAACGATAAACTTTAAGCGAAATGGCGATTAAAAATTTCATCACTGACAAAAAATGCATAAATCGACACACCATCAGTGACGAGTTATAATCATTCCGAGTATATACCTTCACCATCAAACGACACCAGCGTAGTTGACACATTTGTACGAGTTCCAATATCGTTTGCGAAAAACATAGGAATAGAATTTTTCAATCCCACGCTGGTTTTTCGATTATTTGCAGGAAAGCTTCACCGGTGTGTTTCAATACCGACGAAAGGCAGTAAGAGACAGTTGGGGACGATGACGATACAGATGAACGTTCAAATAATCAAGTTATTCTAAAAATTTATTTTTATTGCCGATGATGGTGCTATACCTAGAGAGTCGTATACATCGAAAAATGGTTCAGGAGACGTTGCGCCAAGCTGTGAGTAGAACGATTGGACACGAGAGAGCACCAGGAGTGTCAGAACTAACGATTTGGATTGAATGGTCCGATGGAACGAACACTGACGGGGAAAAACATTAGAGAGGGTGGTTGTGTGAGCAAAAAATATCTTTTTAAAGTTAAATATGAAAATTTCAAAGTATTATGAATAAAATATTAAAAAGATAGAAAATAGTCATATCAGAAATTGACATGAATATAAAAAGGAATAACAATTTTGGAAGCTTTTTCCAACAAATAAATATTGAATAGCATACAGTTTTGTTCCGGTATAACATTCTTTATGTCGCTAGCAACATTGTTTGAAAAAAGATAAGTACAATATCGAGCTTGAGCTTGAGCTTGATTGCTACTCCCGTGGTTGCTACTGCTATCGCCAGATCTGCTGCACTTACACAAGGATCCAACCAGATGACTGCTTGAATGCAGAATGCAGACCAATGAGGGGAAGGGGAAGGAGTTGATGATGCATTCAACTGGCTCCCACGGTAGACCGTATATACCACTGCGTCCACGCCAGTTCACGCGGGAAGGATGAAGGGGTGGGGTATTTTTTATGGCAGAGAGGCTTGCTGGTTTGGTTAGCAGACTGCCTATGTATCAGGCGTAAGGAAAGGCGTGCTGAAATGATGGAAGAATGAAAGCGTAGGGAAACGATTTATTTATGTCCGTCTCGGGTTCTAGCAAATGCTATGAACTATGATAGATCAACTGTGATATATTAAGAGTGGTAGATAGAAGCAAGTGAAAGATACAACTACAAAGTACGAGGAAAGGGACGGGCCTGGGATTGAACCCATGAACTTATGAAGCAGAAGCGGTAGCCATTACACCACCAACCCCGTCAAAATGTTTGAAAAATAGATAGGTACAATCTGGGAGGGAGGCACCGATACTACACACGAAATATCGAACAACGTTTGTTTGAACTGAAAGATAACTCCAGCTTGCCAACAACAATCAAGGCAGGCTTGGGGAACACCGCTAGTTTTCTTTTGTTGTGTACTTTCGATCTTTCCTGACAAACATGGAAAAAGGGCCACAGTTTTCTATGCACTAAATATTTATTTTCATTGGAAAAAGTAAAACGATGCGTTTTCAATGCTTTATATTCAATCAGTTGAAAGGTGCTCACGTGACATTACTTGCATTATGTGCATGAATTGATTTTCATTCCAATTTTTGTCACTTTTGATGAAATGCGAAAATGTGTTTTAATCAGTTACGCGCTTTTTCCATGTTATTCCAATGTTTGAGATCTGGGCTCACAGTGACAGTTCGTGACAGCGGAATCTCGGCTCACTATGACGTACAGAAATTTTGTATTGGTTTCTCCCTCCCAGGGTACAATATCCCTCATTAAGTTGAAAATGACCCGAAGCAAAACGACAAATTTTGAAGAGCACAAATCTAAAGAAACAAACATCCGTTTCAGCTGAAAACTTGATCGATTGCTGATGGTGACCAATTGATTAAGTTTTCGGCTCTAACAAATTTTCGGTTGTCCAGATTTGCTCTTGACATTTTGAGGCTGGGATTCTATTCATCATTATAGAAAGTTCAGCTATGATGAAAAAGGCAATCAATTCCATGCAATTTTCCTTGTAGGATGAAATGTGACTCTTCCACGATTTTTATGGTTAATCTCACCAGACAATTTCTTGAAGAATCTCTTCTGAATAGCTTAAAAAATTTCATGAAGAATTCCGCCAGAGAATGCTTGAAAAGTTCTTTTATTAATTCCTCCTGGAAGGTCCTCTACGTAATTTTTACAAATAAATCCCAATTGTAAGTTAAAGGTATCCTCCAGATATTTTTAATAATTTGTTAAGTATTTTCAGGAATTACTGAGGATTTCTCCAAAAACTAATACAACAAAATCTAGGAGTGTCACCAAAAATGTCTTGAAGATCACCAAGCAAGTATTCATTCCACGAATTCTTCAGAGCGTTCACCATCAGTTTTTTTAACTTTGTTTTTGAAGTTCTTCCTTGAAGCTTGTCTACAGTATTGTTACAAAAAATCGCAGCAAAAATTTTCCAGACTTCCAGCAAAATAAAGCAGGATTCTTCCAGATAACGCTAAGTATTCCTCATAATATTCCACAAGAACTTCATGAGCAAATAAAATGAATTCAATTGGGCAAATGTTATTCATGATTTCTCAAAGAAGTTCATCGCAGATCTTTTTGCATTTTTTCACAGATAATTATTTATTAGATTTCTCCCGCAAGGAGCATCCCGCATTCCTCCAAAGCTCTCTCTAGACAATATTTCTTATTTTTCCTAAAATGCCTAACTAAGAAATGTTTAAAGAGTTCTAACATTCCTATAAAGCTCCTAGCGGAATACGTTCAACTGTTCCTTCAAAAACTCTTCCGCGAAAATACTCAGTGGTTTTCCGAGTAATTTGTTCAGGGATTTCTTAGAAAATTATATTATTGTATCCCAAAGATTCTCCCGAAAAATTTCCCAGTGAAATTGCCATTTTTTTTTTTCCTTCAAACCGCACTAACGAGTATTTTGGGAAATTTTTGTTTTTCATCAGATTTATTTAGATTTTGAAATTCATTCTTGAACCTCTCGAAAAATTTCTCCAGAAGTTCCATCAAGTATATTTTTAGGTTCTAGAAATTGGTTCATTGTTTTTTCGAATGGTGATCTCAGGATTTTTCCATAAACAACATTTAAAGATTTATCCACTCTCCATTTTTTGGGTCAAAAACTACTCCAGGAAAATCTCAATATGTTTAGGAATGCTTCACAAAGTTCTAGAGGGACACAAACAAAAAAAAAAGGTTTGAGAGAACTTTGTTGGTAATTTTTTGAATAGTTGCAGCTTAAATATAATTCGGAAAAAATACCTTATTTCGGTCGTAAAATTCAAGAATCAAACCATAGAATTTCTGAAACTTGTTGAGAAAGTAACTCACAGAAAAGCTAAAGGTGTTCTTGTAGGATTTACTACAAAAAATCTTATTCTTTTTACTTTTTCTTTAATAATAGAAAATGGTTGGTATTAAAACGGATAGAATTTGTACTGAAAGTATTTGAAACTAAAACCTAATATAATATTATGTATGCACCCGGAAGTTTCATCATACTATGGTGAACAACCTTAGGAAATTCCGAACATGGGTCTCTATTATCGATTTATTGGACTCCAAAATATTCAAATAATATTTTGATGACTTTCTCGGCAGCTAGTTCGAGGTGAGAATCAATATTTAGTTTTCTCCGGGTATTTCTCCAGGAAATTATCTGAAAATTTCCAGAATTTAATGGAATAGCTCTGGGAATAGCTGTAAGACTTATTACGAGAATGCCTTCAGGAATTTCTTTGAGAACTTATTCGAACCCTGAGATTTCTTAACATATTGCTCAAATTTTTTTCCATACATTTTAGGAATCCCTCTAAAAAGAACCACCGCGTATTTCATAATTCTCCTCGTAGTTTGTGTAGAAAACTTCCAAGACATTATTCAGAGAATTCCGCAAAAACTATTTCGGAGTTTTCTCCAGCAATTCCTGTGAGGATACAGTACTGGACAGAATAAAGTACGCATTGGCCGTTTTTCCATACAAAATGATCAAGTTTGGAGTCTTATATCTCGGTTTCTAGTTGTCCGATAGACCTAAAATTTTCACCGCAGCTTGAAAGTAACCTCAAATTTGCTAGGCTAGAAATTCATAGTTTTTCATTAGCGAACTTTTAAGTTATTGCAAATCTCAAATTTTGATAAAAATGACAAAATTCCAAAGTAAAACGAAATTTTAAATGAAAAAATTTAGAGCAATATGTCCTTTTGCAAAAATGTACAATTTGATAAGACACACAAGTTTGCAGAACATCATTTTTCGATAAAACTGATTGTTTTCAAAATATTTTCAAAATTAAATTTTGCAATTTTCCTGCAAAATTGTCCTTCAGGATTTTTACGAGATTTCAACTGATTCAATAATAATTTTTTGAGATATTTCTCAAAAAAGTCTTCAAGGATTTGCCCAAGATTTTTTTCAGGGCACGTCCCCATGGAAACATCAAGGAAATTCAACATTCAAACTCCAATGAAACAAGTGTAAGTTCTAATATCACCCCTGATGAACAAGGATTTCTGAAATAATTCACGGAAACTTCAGAAAGTTTTCGAAGATTTCCTAGATAAATTATTGAGATAATTGATGATAATCATCAGATGAAATCTCTACATAAATTTGTACAGAAATGATCGGAGAATGAAAAAAATGCTGTAGAGTTAAATAGACATTTAAAGTAAAAACTTAAATAAACCTCCATGGATTTTTTTATATTGAATATCTTTAGAATATCTTCTAGAGGATATCTGGAGAGAATCCTAGGGTAGTCTTTGGGAAAAAAAAATCAATCTCTAAGCAAATTACTGAAGATATTAGCGTTGGGGTGATCAAGGTTTTTCTGAATCAAATTGTGGGGAAATTCCTCTAAGCATCCTTTGAAAAATCACTGGAATTTCTGGGGGAATTAGTAAAGTAATCACTAGAAGAAATTGAGCACAGTTCCTTGTAGGATTCTTTGAAAATATTCCAGATGAAATCTCTGTACAAATTAATGGGATAGTTCCTTAGCTTTTCCCCAAGGAATTTGAGAAGAAATTCTTTAGTTGAATAAAGACACCGACACGTTAATGCTTCCAGTGGACGATTTGTCCTTTGAAGGAAGCACCACACTAGACAACGGACTACCATGCAACGTCCAATGGCACAATCGAAAAACGTTCCAGACGAAAAGTTTTCCGGTCTGAAGCGGGAATCGAACCCACTCTCTTTGACTAGATGCGGTTAAATGCTTGGTAACACTAATCGCACGGCCACGAAACCCACAATAGCCGCGGTATAGTCTCTGGAAGTTTCTCTGGAGCCTGCAGTATTTTGTATGAAAATTCATTGCAAGCAGAATAAAAAAAGACTTTGGAGACCATTCATTAAGAAAACATAGACATTTTTGAGACTTGCATTAAAATAGAGACCAAGACCCAAAAACAGAATCTGCTACCAGCCCTGACTTCGGAGAATTACTGCAAAAAAATCCTCAGGAAATTATTTTCAGAATTCCTCAAAAGAAATGCTGCAAGAGTTCTAAGTACGCTCAAGGATTTTTTTTAGGAATGGCTAAGCGGCATCCCTCAGAAATTGTTCCATAATTTGTTGTGGAATTCCTACAGGATTTTTTAAAAGAAACATTTCAATGAATTTCATCAGAAATCCAATGTCAATTCTTCGGGATTTTGTCCTTAGATTTTTTTCAGATAAAAATCATGAAAGAATCATTAGAGTGTTCCTATTGGATTTATTTTAGGAATTTCTGGAAAAATACCTCCAAGAATTCCTGCAGATAATCTCTCGAGCAATCCTATGAGAGATTCCTGGGAAAATTTATGGTGGATTTTGTGAAGCAATCTTCAGAGGAACTTCCATTGAAATTTATAGGGGAATCCTCGAAGTAAATACAGTTGACTCTCCATAACTGGATATTCAAGGGACCATCGACTTATAGAATTTAAAGAAAATTTCGAGTCATGGAATATACCGACACAGAATGTTACAAAATCAAAGGAACAAATTTCTGTATTTCCAACACATTTATGATCACTGTTGTATGAAAGGAATATCATTTTGTTGATAGTATTTTAAAATCTATTATTTGAAAACTTTTTTCGATGTGCTCGAAAAATCACGTTATTTTTACTGACAACACTTTTTTTTAATTTTCATGTTTTTTTTTAACTTTTATTACAACTTGTAAGTATTTATTCACCTCCAAACAAAAATCAGACCGAGTTTCCTAAATTAATAATAATTTCAAAATAGATATCAAGTTATGGAGAAAAATTTACATTTCACGTGACATCAACTAGTGGAGATATCGAGTTATAGAAATATCGACTTATGGAGAGCACAATATATGAAAATTTGAAGGGATCGAAAAATCCATCGAGTTAGTAGAGTATATAGAGTTATAGAATATCGAGTTGTGGAAAGTCGACTGTACTAGAGGAATTTCTTGGAAAATTCTCAAAAGGACTGCTGGTCGAACCACGGGCGAAATTTCACGAGGAAACTTAGTAGAAAATGCTGGTATAATTTTGTGGGCTTCGTGGCCGTGCGGTTAGTTTTACCAAGCATTTAGCCGCATCGAGTCAAGGGGTGTGGGTTCGATTCCCGCTTCTGTCCGGAAAACTTTTCGTCAGGAAGGTTTTTCGACTGTGCCACTGGGCGTTGCATGCTAGTCCGTTGTAAAGTGTGGTGCTTCCTTCAAAGGGCAAATCGCCCACTGGAAGCATTAACGTGTCGGTGTCTTTAAAAAAAAAAAATTTCAGGAGAAAACACCTAGAGGAATGTCCGGAGGAACTCTTTGAGGACCTCCTAGATGAACTAACAGACTAAAATGGTTGAACGAGAAAACTGTAATTGAATCGCATCTGATGAATCTACGGAGGTTCCGAAAACATGAAAGGATTTTTCCAGAAATTCCAAGGATTTTTATTTCTAAGATAAACCAAATTTTTTTGAAAGATTCTCCCAAAATGCTTCACTAATCTATTCCGGAATTCTTTCATAAAATCCAACATAAACATCTCAGATTTTTTTTTCTCTAGAAATCCTCCGAAAATTTCTCAGAAAATTCTTCATGGAAAGTTCCTCTGGCAATTAGTCGGAAAATCTCCAAAAATACCTCGCAAAATTCGTGCAGACTTTTCTCAAGAAGTTCTCATTTAATTTATGATCTCGCCCTAAAAGCCATTGGTAACCAACTTGTTATTTCAAAAAAAAAAAAAAAAATAAAATAAAACGATTGGATTCACACGTTATTCAACCATGCTACGATGAAGCTAATAGATCCTCCTCTATCTCCCAGTATTGAAAGTTCCTGTTTTGGTCCACTCATTTGCTTAACAATAACGAGTTACACACTCGATTACCAATGATTTTAGGGTGAGATCATAAGTTATACGAGAGTTGTTAAAGTTTATTTTTTATTTATTATTTTTTTTAGGGGTTTTTCGAGAAATTTTTATGATTCTCCTACTGATAATTTCAGGGAAAGATTTTAAGGAATTCCTCAAAAAATCTTATGGTAATTCCTCCTGGAAACCTTCTTATTCCTACAGAATTTCTTCAGGGATTTCCGAGGTATTTCTTTCTAAATTTATCCCGAAAATTATTTGGAAATGCCTTCTGAAATTTCTCCGTGATTTTTTTCCTGAAATTCTTCTTAGAATTCACGTAAAACCAATTGTTCCAAAAGTTCATCGGAAAATTCGTCCAGTAATTTCTAATGAAACATCGCTAAAAATTCCTCATGTGAAACACCCAAGGAAATTTTTCAATAAAATCCTTCAACAATCCTAAACGAAATTTTGCCAAGAAATCCCCCAAAATTCTTCCGATAATTTTTTTGGAAGTTATTTCAGGAATTCTTCAGCAAATTTCTCCATGAATTATCACATGTTTTCTTCCAAAGTTGTGGCAGGATTTTTTTTCGGAAGTTGCTTTGAAATTGCCTTTGGAATTTCTTTCCGAAGTTTTTTCGGATTTATCTTCGAAAGTTTCATAAGAATTTCCTTTGGAAGTTCCTTCGGAATTGCCTTCGAAATTTTCTTGGAAAATTCCTTTGGTAGTTCCTTTGCAAATTCTCTTGGTTGTTTCTTTGGAAGTTCCGTCTAAATTTCCTCCGGAAGTTCCATTGGATATTGCTTCGGAAGTTTCATAACAATTTACTTAGGAAGTTCCTTCGGAAGTTCCATCGTAGGACCTTGCGAAAGAAATTCAGAAAGACATTTCGAAGAAATTTCAAAAAAACTTGTGAAGTAAATCCCGAAGGAACTTCCTAAAAAACCGAATATAGTTCCGAAAGAACTTCTTGAAAGAGCTTCCTGAAAAACCCTCCAGATGGAACTTCCCGAAGGAACTTCTTGAAGAAACTTCCTGAAAGAGCTTCCTGAAAAAACTTCTCAAAGGAAATCCACGAAAGAAATTAGCAAAGGAACTTCCAGAAGCAAATTCTCGAAGGAACTTCCGCGAGGAAATTTCAAAGAAACGTCCTTTACGAATTTGTTTGACTAGTTTTTTTGTACATTAAAATACACCAAATGTTAATTGAAATTTCATCAATCTTGAATGAACGAGAAGAGCTGTCGTTTGCCGATTGACATGAAACTTGAAAAGTTCAAATGTTGAACCCAAATAAATGTTTCATCCAAATCAGAACAAAAATTCGAGCAGCTGGTTGATTACACGTGATTTGAATTAATTTTACATGATATAATTTAATTGCCGACATTTATCGATTTTCGGATAATTTCTGAATATTGCTCCAACCAATGTTAACAGCCACCCTAATCCCTACTATTGTTTTATCCAATCTTCTCAGTTCGATGCAAATACCTTTCCCATACGAACACACGTCACCGATCGTCGTCGCTCCCCGTCGCCCCATATTCCACCGCATTTCCCCCCAAAACTCCAGAAGGATTAAGTGAATTTTATATTTACCTGATCTCGGCGTTGATGCCGGTATCCAAATCGATTGCCTGTAAACGTTCGACTCGGGTGCCTGTAAATTGATTAGAAGGATACGGACAGAGTTAGTGAGAACGTTCGGAAAGTTTAGCACTAGTCGCCTGATGTGCTGCAAAACGCCACACACACCGCCAATCGACGTCATCGTCGCTCCCTTGCTTGCTTGCTTGCTCGCTTATAAATCTCCGATTCACGCGACGGTTGTTGTTGTGTTGCTGCAGATGCTGAATTATGGCCGAATGGCTTTGCTTTGTTTTTATAGAGCAGTTCAGCGAGAAACTACTTTCTCACGCCCATGGGTCCCCCCCTGCTCTCGATGGAGAGAATCCACTCCGAATGAATAGTCTAATGTAGTTATAAACGAGCTGGGATACATTTTTACGAGTCTAAGCGAACTGGCAGGCAGTGGTGGTACCGGTGCCAGGGAGATAATCAATTTTGTGAAGTGTAATGTAGAGAGTTGGATAGTAGCTGTATATAGTTCGTGCTAGCAAGTGGCAGTAAGTGGAAGGGCCGATTGCGAACCATCGGAGCGAGTTGTTTTTCGAACGAATCGACTCCGGGCTTCCGGATTCCAGTTAAACGAACGATGCTCCGAAAACTGATTCGATTTAGCGGCATGGTTGATTGAGCGATAAAATCGCGCGTCGAAACTGTTTTCCACCGAGGGAGCATTTATGGGCATTTATTGTTTGTTCCGCCAAATGGGATTTGGCGAATAGTTTTTTTTTTGCTTCAGTGGTTTATGGTACGGCTGAAGGATTTTTCAGCTTTATTGAATCGTCAAACGATTGAAGTCAACAAATCGAACCTTGTTCATTGATTTTAGCAGATGTATTGCGGATTATTTACATAACATATTAGCTCGCAGATAGGGCCCAGATAGCCGTAGCGGTAAACGCGCAGCTATTCAGCAAGATCAAGCTGAGGGTCGTGGGTTCGAATCCCACCGGTCGAGGATATTTTCGGGTTGGAAATTTTCTCGACTTCCCAGGGCATAGAGTATCTTCGTACCTGCCACACGATATACACATGCAAAAATGGTCATTGGCATAGAAAGCTCTCAGTTAATAACTGTGGAAGTGCTCATAAGAACACTAAGCTGAGAAGCAGGCTCTGTCCCAGTGGGGACGTAATGCCAGAAAGAAGAAGATTAGCTCGCAAGTGGGAACTCAAATAGTCGTAGAGGTAAATGTGCAGCTAGTTAGCAAGAGTATCCCAGACAACCAGAAGTCGCAATGCAGTTTACGAACATAGCCGTTTATCTGTAAAAATTGCTTCAAACCCGCATTAAATGATGAATGAAATTAGTAATAAAGCTGCAACGGATTGGCAGTTGTCAAATTAACTTTGTTATCATAAATTTTGTCGCATAAGAGTACAGATTAGATCGCAATAAAATCTACACACTCGCATTGTATTGCCTTTCCACGACATCTTATACGTGAAACTTTATACATGTAAGCATCGTATAACGTTATACGTACATTTTGGTTGTCTGGGATGGCGAGGAAGTAAGTATCTTTATTATAGGAACTTAAAAGACCAAAATCAGACATGAACCAAAAAAAAAATCAAAATGATAATCAAAAGATACAATTAGTAATTGCTACTCCGTGATTGACTAGAACAATAGAAGTTGCACAGAGACTTAATTTGCACTTAATGTTCCCAAATCCCCCCCAGGCAATAAGGAGCTACCCTGAAAAAAATCTACAAATCGGTTTAGTATTCTTGGAGAAATCTGAAAATTACGATATGACGTTTTTTAGAGTTTTAAATTTTTTTTTTGTCCATTCTTTTTTGTCACAACATACTTGCATTAATGTATCATTCCGAGGAGTAAATATCTGAATACGATAAAAATTCTGTAGCCTGAGATATTTACGTTAGTTATGATTACGCGTCGGTCCCCCAAGGAATTTTGAAATATCTCCGGATCAAGATGACCGAATACCAATATCAAAACATATTTTGAAACTAGTTTCGAGTTAGTTTTTTAGCGGTGAAAAATGAAGCTGCCGGTAGAGGGGTTAACTGATATTGCAGTATAACCAGTTGAAATACGTTTACGCCATAAAATAACACAACTAAACAGGTTTTAACAAATAATACCCGGATACTTGGAACAGTTTGTGCTAGTTTCCGGGTATTAATGGTCAAAACAGGTCAAAACCTGTCCAATCTAGATGTCTAGATAAACAATAAGTATGCGATGATTACCTTTTGACAAAAATGAGATAAATATTGCTAAGTCAAAGATACTTTAAATGGGCATTTAATTTAGACAGATCTCATTTGGACACAATTGAATTGTCAAAAATAACAATTCCTTTGGAGTGCATCGTGAAGATTATCTGCTAACTATACACAGTAAAAAATAAGCACGTTGGTATCAATAGTTCTGCTCTTGGATTTACGCTACACAATTTTGAACAAATCAAAGGCACAGTTCTTGAATTACAAGTTGCATGTTATGGTTCGAAAAGTAAAAAAAAAATGGCAAAATAATCCTTCATCTTCGGAGTACGAGTCTTGCATCTTACCTAGGCACTAATTCGTATCTGTTAGAAGGGCTGAATTGATGCAATATATTTCTACAGCAAGCTGTCAATGCTTGTTTTCAAACAAGAAACCAGATGTTCAATTCTCATGAAAAACAATTCTGGCAAGTTCTAAGAGTTGCGTAGTCATGTACAATAACAAAATTCTCGGCTTCGGAATGCTTCACGAAGAAATACTGCACAAATATTAAAACACTACAACGGTTTATTTCAGATTTTTTTCATTCATTTTTCATTTGGAAAACATGTAAGTATGATTCAACAGTGATTTCAATTATAGAAAATGACGTGTTATAACACATAAATATCGGCGTTTTTAGAATGAGTTCCTTTCGGAAATTTTGTGAAACATCCTTACAATTTCGCAGATTTTTCTAGAATGACACATTGATAAATGGATGATTATTTTTACCATTCGGGAATTAGAAGTGTTTGTGTATTGCTCGAGGGTTTTCTGGAACCTTCTCTTCGAAAAATATTTCTAAGTTATAAAGACCCGATTCTGTTTTTGCACGGTTTTCTTTTTACACGGCCGTGCAAAAAAAGTTTCTGTGCATTTTTTCCGCCAAAACCTTATTTTTGCATGAAACGTCGAAAAATGGTGTTACTTTTTTTGCAAATTTTAAACTGAAAACTTTTTTGCACGGTACGCATCCCCCGTACAAAAACAGAATCGGGTGTAGTAACATATATAATATAATATATTTTGGAAGAAAATCTTAATATTTCTGAATTCTGTATAATAGATTTTTATTTTATATTTTTAAAACAAGTATTGGTATCTCAGTTATCGATTGCTGTTGAAAGATTGCTTAAAGATTCATTTTGAGAGGACTTATAATTTTCCATATAATGGAAAGTCTATTTTTGGTTTTGGGTTTGTAAAAACATGAAAATCGACAACCAAACTAGTTTGGCATCATTGTAGTTGAAACTTGATTTTAGAATGATAATACAGAACGTGGATTAGTTTTTCTTAATAAAATAATAGAATTATAGAAAAATTCACATACAAAAGTGTTTTTAGCTCAAACATGCATCTCAAACACTGTTATAAATCTGTATGAATTGGCGAACAATAATATTTGTTGAAAGATATCGATTGATATTCACGATTAGACATCGAATTCAACATAGATTATATTTCGCACATAACCGAAAGAATTACTAAGAGCAAATAAAGCATTGCATACTAGATTCATGTTCTGCTATATCTGGGCTGTCAGGGATAATCGACGAACCCTTTAAAATTTCATCAAATAATGTCTACGATCATTTGGTTGTTTGTAAGGTTTGCTGAAACCTCATCGATTTTTAAAATTCGAATACAAAGCTTCATATATTATCGCTTCCAACAAAAATAGTTCTAACATGAAGTGTCATACTAGTTCTCTTTACTTCTGCATTCGTTTTGCTTAACTGATTAACAGAAATTATGTTATTTCGTTTTGTACGTTGTGAGTCGCCTACTATCAAAGTTACCCGCTTTATCAAAGTTACCCCGTTTTACGGTAAACTAAATCCATACGTATTCATCTTGTTTTTTAAAAATAAAAAAATGTCGTTGATTGCTCTATTAGGCTCTATATATTCCGGAAATTCACCGAGAAAATTAAATACTCAAAAGTGAGTTTCTTCCACTCAATTCGTGGGGTTCCTGCGTTAACTTAATTTTGAGTTAATAGGGTGGAAGTAGTTTCCATTTGCATCCATGCGAAAAAATATTTATTGGCTAACTTTTTTCCACGCAACCGAGAAATCAAATCACTCGACTTTCAGTACTGTGCCACTAACTCAAACTAGAGTTAACGCACTCAGGTTCGTTTTTTTGGTTATTTTGCTATTTGCTATCTGACAACAATAAAAGGAGCGAATGCAATAGGGAGAGAAAAATAACTCAAAGGTAAGCTAAAAGTTTTCAAATATGGGTTTTCTATTTTCTCCGTATACGGTTTTTGTAACTTCAAATGAAATAGTTGTGATGAATCATTTGAACGAAAGAATTTCCCGTTTGGAGGTACGGTTTTTGATAATTTGCGTGATTACAAGCATGTGATAACTTTATTTTGGCGACAAGTATTACACAGCTAAAAATATGTTGTAAATTTACGTTTATTTTCATGCACATATTTGGAGCATCAAAATAAACCTAAATTTCAACGACCAATCAATTATTTTTCAATCGAATTCACTTTAAATTTACACGATCATGTAATATTCAACCATTTCTAGTTGAAAATTGAATGTTTATTCATTTAAATTTACATGATGCTGTAACAACACACGAATTTGATTTATTTTTACAGTAAACTTCAGTTTACATCACATTGAAAATTAAATATTTTTTTCTGTGTACTAGAATTATACCCGTGTGCATTTCTTTTGAAGATTTTTCTCAGGAATTCAGTAAGAAACTAATTCAGGTATTTGCCCAAAGTTTGCTTAAATTTCTTTAGGATTTCATTAATTGATTCATTAAAGGCTTCTTAAGGAATTCTTCCATAATTTCATGTCAAGCCTGGATTTCGTTTTAGTGAAATCCCAGAAATAACTCTAGAGATTCCAACATAAATTTCTCGAGGAATCACAAATTTATCAACTTCTCTATGAGTTCATCTAATAAGCCTTTTACCAATTTTGCTAGGAGTTCGTTCAAGATTTCCGATCAAGACATCTTCAAGAATTCAGTCAGTAAATTCTTCACAAATGCTTTCACTGATTTCTTAGGATTTCTTCCAAAATAGCTGTTGAAGGTTTCTTTAAGATTTCAAATAGCAATTTCTTTTATGGTAGCTTCAGAAATTACACCAGAGTTTTCTTTAAGAACCCATCCGGTTTTTTTTTTTTTTTTGAGAAATTTGCCAAGGATGAAAACTCCCGAACTTCCAGGACAATTTTTGAAGGTTTTATAGATAGAATTCTCTTAATAAATGCCTTAACATTGAACAAAACCCATAAAGAAATTTATGCAGGAAATATCGGAATAATTGCGGTAGTATTTGTTGGTTTTGAACCATTAAGCACAGACGTAACACTTGGAACAAATTCCATCAAAGTCCATCGCCAGTTTACACCATCATTATCTGATGGTCATGTCGCACGAAATACTGTTTTGTGCAAGAATAGGGGAACATGGTCCAATACGCACTGATGGGGTAAAATGGCTCACCTCATTAAATCATTCCTACAACGTTTCAATTTGTATTCTTCGCCAAATGATGATAAAATATGTTTACCCAAGAGTTGCCGCTACAACCCTTGGATTCATAGATTTTTCCTTAATTTACAGGTGAAATTCAACATTTTTTCACTTTTCCGCCTAAATATTAAGGTTTCCCGATGATTTTCATAACGAATAAGCATTTCCATTCCACAGAGTAAACTCATGGAGAAACTTGGTTGCTCACTCCTAGTTCTCCATACTAAATGGCATACGACCCCATTCATTCGGTCATTTTGAACCTCCCCCATTTTTCAACCAACTTTCCTACACAATTTAAAACCATAAAAAACTTAAATTTGGGAAATATTTTCTCGATGTTAGCAAATATTGTAAAGTTACTGTTAGGACTTCAAATGGCGTTAAACGACACAAATCCTTAAAGTGGCGTTTTGGACCATTTTGCCCTACCTGCAGATGGCGGTAGTGTGAAACGTCAAACACGAAGAAAAACTATGCGAGTGCATCTAGGTGTGAGGTTTGGAACTGTAGACAGCAAAGCATAAATAAGGTGATTTCATGCAGTTTGAGTAGTCGCGACTTGTCTCCTTGTTCAGCAAAAGTGGCCTCAGAATCCGGTACACTATAACCTCAATTTACGAACTAGATCGGGGGTGCGTAAATTGAGTTGGTGCGTTAATTGAATCAGTGCGTAAAACGAGGGAGCTCAGTTCGAAAAACGAGGTTTTGCCATTTGGAGTCTACTTGTTTGAAATTAATTTATATTATTTAGAAAAAATATGCTCTTTTAGCACCATTAACATATTATTAATACATTGGGTTCTATATCAGGCTAGAATGTGTGCAAGTTAAGGTCTTCCAAGCAGAGTTGGGAAAAGTTCTGAGATTCACACTACAGTAGGCAAGCGTAGCAAATCACAGTCAGCGGAGCCAGTGAAACTCACGCGCTGCTGTAGGCAAAATGCCTTGAAAATAGCAAAACACCCGTTGCTAAGGGCAACCCAAAACTACTGTAGAAAAATGTTCTACTTCCTGTTGCATTTCCCGCATTTGCAGCCTTCAATGACACTCCTGATTTAGAAAATTCATGTACCCAACATAGGCTACTTGATGAGTTTCACAATTTTGAACTACTGTATTCGGAGAGCCACGTGATTTTCGCAAAAACTCAAGCCTACTACTATTACCATTCCCAGCACTGCTTCCAAGAACTCTTTGGAGTTTGGGCATATGATTCTACATGAGTTAACGAAGATCAATTTATCATTTCTATGTAGAATGAATCCATTTGATGTTTTTTTTTTTGATATGGCACAGGCCTTTATCTATCCATAGTAGTAAAATGAATACTTTTATAATTTGTGCCGATGTCCTACGTCCTCCAAGGACTCCATTATTGAATATAGGCCTTGGAATCTACTACTGTAATAAGAGATTACAGGTTAGTTTTAAAATACTCCACAGGCCCCTAACCATTCCTGTGAGAAAACGGTGTATTGTAATAATTTGTGTGAATGTCCTAGGTCCTCCAAGGACTCCATTGAATATAGGCCTTGGGATCTACGATCGTAATAAGAGATTAAAGGTTAGTTTTCAAATACTCCACAGGCCCCTAACCATTCCTGTGAGTAAGTAGTTGTACATTGATGATACTTATTTATAGCATAAAATATAAACTCTTAAGGCTAAGTAGCCCGTCATTCGTTTTGGTAGCCTTGTTGATTTTGCAGATTGCAATTTCAAAGTGATAAAACTCAGTCATCTTAAGTAATACAGTGACATTCGTTTTTAGCATGCTCCGTTTTTAGCATGCTTCGTTTTTAGCATGCTCCATTTTTGGCTGTTGCTTTATTTATCCGAATGGTGAGTCAACTACGCACCGATTACATTCCGGAGTTCCATTTTCGTCGATATTCCCCCAAATTATTATTAACTACTAAGAGCTCCCGTATGCGCTTGTTTACTTCAGGATGGTCATTGGTCATGCATTCGCAATGTTTCATGAGGCCATTCATCTCCACCAGAATTCAGCTAGAGACCAATCTCGTAGGCATTCATACTTAGTGTCCAGCCCACTTGAGTCTGCCAATAGGTGATACACTAAAAAATACGTCTCTTCAGATTTGGAACAGCTTGTTTAAACAAAGCACAAGCACATAAGGGAAATCAAAAGTTATATATTGGATTCCAAAATGACGTCGGACATCGATTTTCATCATCTCCTCGTCGTGCTCGTTCCGCAAATACCCATATTGCATGAATTTACAACGATTTTCTGCAACCGGAGGTCACCATATTGGAATCCAAAATGGCGTCGGACATTGATTTTCGTCATCCCCTCGTCGTGCCCGTTCCAAAAATACCCATATTGTATGGGTTTCCACCGATTTTCCCAAAAAGAGGTCGCCATCTTGGATTCCAAAATGGCGTCGGACATCGATTTTCGTCATCTTTTCGTCGTGCCCGTTCCGCAAATACCCATATTGTATGAATTTCCAACGATTTTCTGCAACCCGAACTTGGATTCCCACATGGCGTCGGACATCGATTTTCGTCATCTCCTCGTCGTGCCAGTTCCGAAAATAACCCATATTGTATGGGTTTTCAACGGTTTTCCCAAACCAGAGGTCAATAATTTTCCACAGAATTGTCAAAACTCAATTTACGCACTGCGTAAAAAAAGTGACTCAAATTGAGTTTACTTTGTAAAAAAGTGACTTAAATTGAGGTAGCGTAAAAAAAGACTTCGTAAATTGAGGTTTTAGTGTAATTGTATGGTTATTTTGTCGAACTGTCAATACTGACAACGCTGAGGAGCCATGGAGTTTTGGGCACGCACTTTTACAGGGTGTCAACTCATTTATAGAATTGAAATTCCTTGATATTTCCAGGGAAAAAACTTCAAGAAATTCTCCAAAATACATAAATGATTGACGAATGGTTAATTTTAGATGACTAAAAATTTATTCTCAAGCAGGGCTCCAAACGCAAACTTTTATATTTTTTGCATTTGAGTGGGACTGTCCAAACTAAAAAAAAAATTTAATGAAATTTTTCCCGCTATTTCCAATTCTGAATACAATAGGCACCGCAAATAATTTGAACCTCAATCTGGAACAATCATCAAATTCAAAGTTTTGAATGCATTATTCAAACTTAGTACATATTTATGATTTTTCTGAAAATTTCATAAGAATCAACGGTGAAGTTTGAGATTCCTCAAAATTTGATGTGGGAACCAAGTAAAAAAATCTATAGGAAATGATAATAAATCTTCGAGCTGTTTAGTAGAATACCTATAAGTAGATGAAAAAACCGAATTTAATACTATACCATTTAATTCCACTAGAGTTTGTATCCTTTGACAGATACGCGTATTTCGACCTCAACTGTAAGGCCGTCTTCAGTGTCGTGTACTAGACTAGTCGTCGAAATACGCGTATCTGTCAAAGGATACAAACTCTAGTGGAATTAAATGGTATAGTACTAAATTCGGTTTTTTCATCTACTTATAGGAAATGGTTTAATTTATTAGAATTCAATGTAAAATCGGTAATTTTCTTAAACACAAAAACAGTTCTCTTCTAAACGAACAACAAATTCACAACGCCCGTGTTTTTTGTTCAAGGAATTTCAGAAATAGTTCTCAAGCAATTTTCTGGAATAATCTCTAGAGATATTATGGATAAATAATTAATGGCTGGAAGAATAACTAAAAAACTGACATAAAAACTTCTTGAAGGATTTTTTTTTGGGTTTTCCGGAATTTCTTCCAAAATTCTAGAATAAACCTTGGATTCGCTTGAAAAAACTCATTTATTAATCATTAGGGTTAATTAAAGTAATCTTTTAAGATTGTTTTCGTGTAAGTCACGTTACATTTCATAGAGCTGGAAAAAACACTAGAATTTTCCTCGAAAAATCTGAAAAGACATCGTTTGGAGAACAATTACGTAAGAGTCTCTGGAGATTTTTAGAACTTTAATTTGCACAAGGATTCCCATATTATTTTGATTGAAAAAGAGACCTTAGATACATTTAATTAAGAAAGAATCTTTATGAACTCTTTCAAAAATAATAATGAGCTAGTATCTAAAAAGAGACTTGCTACAAATTCTGTAGAAGCTCAACAAAACCCCTTAAATCTAAGAAAACATTTTTGAGGATTATTTTCAAATAACAGAGACGGGCGTTTTTTCAACCAGCAACTCTTCCGTACGAGTTTTCTTGGTATAAATCTATATAAATACACTTTGTTAGAACCTGCTTTGGCAGCACCATTTGATTGGATCTCTCATCCGCACCTAATCAGAAAGTAAGCCAGAAACCACACTCAAGGTTGAAGCTCAATGTAATCTTACCGAAGGGCTCAGTCAGTGTTCCTCCGGTAGAGAATGTGTAGTAGGATAATCCTCTTCCAAAGACCCTCATAATTGCTCGATTGATGCATGGAAGCTTCCGCCCTATACATAAATGCAGAGAGGAAGCAGATCACACTGGGATTCATCCACATCGACTGGTAGTTTTAATCGCTTTAGATCCATATCCAGAATACGGGCGGTGCTTCCCCACAGCAAAGTGATGGGCGCCACAAAGCCGATAGTCCTTCCAACAAAGACTGCTCTTGGAGCGAGATGCGTGTTAATTACCTTTAAAGTCTCCCATAGCTAAAGATGTGGGAGGCTGAAAGAGCTCACCAGATATCCTGCGGATTCCGACCGTGATAATGGTCGATTAAATACAAGGGCGTAGCTACGTTTTTCAACAGGAGTGGAGAATGCTTCAACAATACCATGTTTAACAATTGCCTGCCCACTATTAATTTTGTTCTGAATTTTTCATTTGAAAAAATATGTTACTGTTAAATCAACTCCACGTTGTTTTTTTTTTATTTCTTTATTAACGAGAACTTTAACATATGAGCTAGTTCTTCTCTGACTCCACGTTGTTGTGACTCTAATGAAGCTACAAGAATTCGTTACTGAAGCTCAACAAGGACAGCAATCAACAGAGGAGCTTGTCACAGAATCTCTTACTGCAACATTCTCAAAGTTTACCGGTGCCATCAAGATTGGCACAATTTCTCAACCAGAGGGGACCCATCATCGTTATCGTTGTCATCATCATCATCGGTCGCCATCTGAATCCGTGTCACGACAGGACACGATTCTCGACATGGCCAGCAAGAGCAAGCAAGCGAGCAAACTAGCAGCGACGTCGATGGTCATTATTATTAATAACAATATTTAACTTACCAATCGGGAAGTTCTCCTCGATCGAGGCAAGATAGTGCTCCCGGGAGAACTGCGGTGCATGGTTGTTCACGTCCCGGATGGTGATGTTCACGTTGCACAGGGTGGTGAAGAGGCCATCGCTTGCCTGCACGGGACGGAAACAAGATGGATGAAAGTGGGGTTAGGTGTAATCGTTTAAAAGGATGTTCGCCGCTGTAGGTCATTCAGATGGGGGTAGAGATTCCACAATATGGGCGGACCGGTGAACAGTCATTAGAAGATGGGAAAATTTAGCAGGAATTATTTCGTTAGTAATGAACAATGCCTCGCTTCCTTAGCCGAGTGGTTAAAGTCCGCGGCTACAAAGCAAAGCCATGCTGAAGGTGTCTGGGTTCAATTCCCGGTCGGTCCAGGATCTTTTCGTAATGGAAATTTCCTCGACTTCCCTGGGCAAAGAGTATAATCGTACCTGCCACACGAACTTAGGCAAAGAAAGCTCTCAGTTAATAACTGTGGAAGTGCTCATAAGAACACTAAGCTGAGAAGCAGGCTCTGTCCCAGTGAGGACGTTTATGCCAAGAACAAGAAGAAACCTGTATGGGTATACAAATGCTTTAAAATTTTGCAAGTACCGTTTACATTTTTACCCCCGTATCTCGATGGAGACGGAGGGTGCATTAGATATGGAACGTTGCTTTGACCCAGTTGCATGACTGACTGAATCACTACACAGTGCCAGCAAAAGCCGGCGAGTGGAGTAGAACCGGAACAAACGCACATGAAGAAAATGTTAATCAAGGAAGCAACAGCAGCAGCATCAGCAGTAAGGGTTGCAGTTGGACCAGCGCAATCTCTTGTGCCTTGTAGCATACTAAGCCGGGATGACGATACAGCAGAAGCTGCATGCTGCAACCTCGGACAAAGTGCACACTGCGCCACATTTCGCATAACAATCCCACGGCTGCTGGATTCCCCTATTCACTTGGGACCGTTGTGCGAATTGCGACAGTGCAACTTTAAACGGAATCCATTATGGGAATTAATTTGCTTTGAAGAGGATGAGCAGATTTCTGAATAATTGAGTAGTGTGCAAGGGCAAGTTATTTTGCATAAAGAACCCCCTCGTCGTCATAGTTGAGATTCATTCCCCTGCTTTAATCGCCACTCAAACAATTATTCCGGTTCCGTTTCAGCGTTAAGGGGGACATTTCGTATTAACTCAAACTTGCAAATCAGTTCAGCTGAAAATTAGTTGAACGTTTGACTTCTGCAGTCTTGCAGTGAATTGAATTAATTTCATCTTCTAATGGTGTTCACACCCGACCTGACAACATCAAACATCCCCAATAGGGGCGAAATACACTTACCTCCACGGCGAAGAACACGTTTTCCGACTTCAGATGGTTCACGTCCAGGGCGGTACTCTTGGAGATGGTCAACTGTCCGGACCGTTTGTCGATTTCGAAATGGCGCGTAATTGCTTCGTTACCAATTATGCTGTGAACGAGAGGGAGAGAAAATGGAGTATGTCACCGAGGGGGTGACGGATCAGTGATTTTCAATTGTAAATGGCGACGATTGGCAGTGTATAATTGGAATGTGAGCTTGTGTAAACTGTTTGTAAGTCCTGTGTCCTTGAGTCTAGATCTTGGAAGCAAGTTTAACTAATAAAAGGTAGATAAATCAGAAGCTCATCGACTCAGTTTCGTTCGAAACAATGCACTCTAGGCCAGGAAGTCAATTCAGTCAGACAAAACCTTCAGCGCTTTTGGAGTGCATTTTTACGGGTAAGTGTCTTCGGAGACTTGTAATTTTTTGTTATTTGTCCTGATGATAAAAGTTAGTTGGAAATTTCGCCGCATGTGTGGTGCTGCGATGCAAACTTTTTGTTTCGCATGCTAGAGCTTTCACGTCTATGACAAAGTTTTAGAACGTTTAATAGTACGACAAATTGTCGAAGACACTAAAGTTCTAGGGCTTCAAATAAAAAAAGTTCCGATAAATAATATGAAAATTACTAATGTCAATGCTCTATACTTGTAGTCAAAATCAATATCTCCTGAAAGCTCATTAAACGTGAATTCCTGGGAAATTTAATAGAATAGATTCTGAATATGAAACCAATGATGGAAATGTTCGCATCACGAAGCAGCTCACGAGTGTATTTTAACGCATAACAAACATCGCAGACTCGCGAACTGGCTAGGTGTGACTAAGTCCGCACACGTCTGCTCGGGAGAACATGTCAAAAGAAGTATCAACAAGCTTAGGAACGTTTACTCGCGAGTATCCGAGCAAGGTGTGATTTATTATAATTTTGACAGGCCAATTAAATGTAAAACCATCGAACCGACAGTAAACTACTAGTTTGTAGTCAAAAACCCTTGGAAACCATAAATCTCGGAGGGGAAACAGATTTTTTCCCAAAAGCACAGCTCCGAACACGTTCACGAATAACTTTTGGCTTCGATTACTCGGGAGCGCGCAGATGCGAGTAAACCAGCGCTCTGACGCTCGGGAGCATTTGGTTTTGTTTTTGTTTCAGTTCAGCACAATTGTTCGCCACTTTCCATCACTGTGTGGTACTCCATTATCAGAAATGCCAATTTTCGTAGTTGATTCAGTATCAGTAGTATTTCCAAAACTCAAAAACTTATTCCGCGGCGCAACAGTTTCGTTTCAGAGTTTAAGCAATAGCATTCATGATAGGTATGGACTCCAATATGGATTTTTTTTTTCAAGTTTCATCTTCGTTCATAACAGATTTGTTATGATTGAAATCTGTTTTGCCTTCTGCTAACATAAGCGTCATGGCATAAGGTCGTTCATAAGCATTGATAGCGGTTGTACACGGCTTATGAGCACAGGTTTTAAAAGCCCTATTAAATACCGTTATACAGGGCTTGAAGGTCACAGGACCTTGAAACATTAAAAAAAGTGTTATAGCGCTGGTTGGCACTGAAAAGCTGTTGAATGGTTCATATACAGCTTATAACAGTGCTTATTTGTTACCTAGGAAATGATAATAAGGGGAAAAAAATATCAGTCTTCTGCATAAAACCAAGAAAGCTTAGAATCCAAGATGAACGCCAAAAGTTTCACTAAAAGTGCTACAGGGTACCCCCGTTAGTTTGACCAGATTTAATCTGAACACTTTTTAATTTGTACCTCGATAGATTGCACATCGTTAAGATTAAAAATGGTTCAATCGTCATTAAGCTCATGGAATGGAGTAAAGTGAAATGGAACGCAGTGGAACAAAACGCAAAATTAAAACAAAACAGCGAAAGTGGTAATAAGAAAATGATTTTTTGTTGTTCGTAGGGTAACCACAAGTTTAAATTAAAAATGAACTCCGATGGTTGGCATGAGGTACCGCTCAAATTAGCAGTAGTGCACGGTAATTTCAAACTTCATACGTCTCGAGGAATGAACCCGCAATTGAAAACTTGTTAATTTGTTGTGCAAACAAATTATGTTTGTATCCAGGTTTTTAAAAGCGCTAATGGCTGCCGCAAACAGGCTCGCTTTCTGGTAGGGACATGTCGATTTGACGTTTGGCTTGGGTCGTTTTCTATTGAACGGACCCAAGCTAAACGTCAAATCGTTTCATCGTTTAATCCCTACCAAAAAGCGGATAAGATGGACAAATTGATGTGAATATTTGCGAAAAAGTTACACGTCTTCTCAGTGAGAATCGAACTCACGACTCCCTGATCTCTAGTTAGGGCGCGTTACCCCTATTCCATGAGAGGACTCATGAACGCAGAAGTTAACCTGAATTAGATTTCAGCTCAATAATCACGTGGTCCTTTTTCGCAAAGTGCACCTCTTTCGGAAGAATTAGATGCTGATCCAAACACAACGCTTTCTATTTATATCCAATGCCTAGCCTGAGAGGTAGTTGTAAAACTTCCACTCGGCTGGTTAGCTGTCAACTACGATTCATAATTAAAAACAAGTATTTATCGAGCAATGGACTCATGTTCCGTAAGCGGTCGTTTGAGAACGTCGCGGAAGCCCACACAATAGAAAACCTCAGCCAGTACAATTGCTGGCTAGTGTTGTGTGCTATTTCATTACCTGAAAAAAATGCGCTCTCGGGCTAGGTATTATCATCATATATATAAAATCCCAGAGTTGTCTGTCTGTCAGTAACGCTTTGAAATATTTCATCGAAAAGTTTCGTTGAGCACTACAACAGCAATTTAAGAGCACTACAACGGTACATTTTAAGATTAGAACATTACAATTGCAAATTGTGGAGTATTACAATAGCTCTTTGGCAGAATATTCTGGAGTTTTCTGGAACTTTTGTTCATTCCAATACGTAGAATATTATCGAACATTTCATCATTGTCGTCTGATTTGAAATTTGGTTGGTGATCAAAACGTCAATAAATCAACTTCAAGCAAATTGCAGTTCAGTCGAACTTGAATCGGGTGTGAGTTGAAAATGTGAAACGGTTTCTCCTGTTCCATCTCAGGTTCAAAAACGAGTTCGACATATGTAAAAGCAAGATAAACATAAATAAGATGAATGCGCGCCAAATATTCGAGTTTTATTAATAAACATTGAAACCTCCCAAGAGTCGATGCTCAATGACTCGATATCGACTCATGTATGCAAATTTAATACAAAATTTTATGCTTACTATGATGATTACATAAAACATTCCTGTTCCATGACGTGGTATTTCTCTGAATCGATGGTCTTTTCACAACTGTAATTTTGAAAAATGACAACGAATAATACTACAATACAGCAGCTATTTGGGAGGATATGCTAGATTTTTTGGTACGATTCTACTCTCCAATTCATAGAATCTTCTGGAACTTTTGAAATATTTCACAACATAAAAAACACTACAACAGCATATAAGGCTATAATTATTTCAGCTTAGAACACTACAGCAGTATTGAGGCCACGTGCTCGATGGAGTATTGCCTGAGCATAATTTTAGGCGATTTTGAGGTCATCAGTATCATGCGATTTGAAAGATTATAGGTACCGTAATCCGGGGTAACATTGATCATTTTTCTGAATGTTTCTTCAATATTTCGTTTGAAAATGCAAATGTTGTAGGTTCCATATTTTAAAATCAAGTACTGCCACCCATAGCTCGAGACTATATACTGTATTTTGTTTATTGAAAGATTTAAGGAAGTTAAAAAATGTTCTAGGCGATTTTTTGATTTAGTTGATATGGGGTAACATTGATCACCTATATAAACAACGTTCGGTAATAATGAAAATATCGTTACTTAATTAAATCATGGCCCCTGAAGCCGAATATGAAGACCAAACGCTTACAAGTCAATTACTTTTTGTGATATTTTAAAATGAAAAACACCTCGAACCACGGAATACACCTAAAGGTAGGCAATTTACTGAAGGAAATTTTACATTCCTAACAGTAATTCAGTAATTTTGCCTAATTGAGCATACTTATAAGAGTTTTGACAACGGAATCGTTTTCGGCGATGTAATTTTTAGTAAGAACCACATTTTGCTTGCTTATATCGTTTGCAGAACTTATGTGAGACATGAATCTTCGGTAGTGTCATCCTTAACAATTAAAATCATTATTTCGAAAAGTTGACAAATTCACGCAGAAGGTAAACGCAAATTTCACAAAAATATTAACTTTTATTAGCTTATGAATATAAGAAAGAGAAGCACTATTCATGATTTGAAAATGTTTCATCAATAAATTATAATACGAACTTTTGATGAGGTGAGTCATTCCGATCAATGTTACCCCGCTGATCAATGATACCCCGGATTACGGTAGCTTTTTGCTCTAGGCTCTGAACCGTTTCACCAATTCGTTTAACTATTAGTTAAAATTTGACATTTCGATAGTTATTTTCCCTCAAATGGTTAAATTGAACTTCGCGGTCAACCCATTTGAACTATAACAGTCGAGTAGTTATTTCTGAACAAAGTTGACAGAGGGTTAGTTATTCTCAAATTCTCGGAAGCGAAAAATAGCTTTCGAACTGTCAAGTTTAATCATGCTTCAGAGCAGGGTTATATTTAACCGGAGGGGAAATAACTATCGAGCTGTCAAATTTTAAATAAAAGTTAAACGAATCGGTGAAACGGCTCACACCTTTAAAATTTCGTTGGAACGTGGCTAGCCACGTGGGGTAGGCTAGTTTGATATAAATAGAAAGCGTTGTGTTTGGATGGGCATCTAATTCTTCCGAAAGAGGTGCACTTTGCGAAAAAGGACCACGTGATTATTGAGCTGAAATCAAATTCAGGTTAACTTCTGCGTTCATGAGTCCTCTCATGGCGTAGGGGTAACGCACCCTAACTAGAGATCAGGGAGTCGTGAGTTCGATTCTCACTGAGAAGACGTGTAACTTTTTCGCAAATCTTCACATCAATTTGTCCATTTAATCCAATTGCAAATTTTATGTAATGTTTAGCTTTTCGGTAGTTGTTAATTATTTTAACTTTTATGTCTGTTTGGCTGTGGCTTAACGTTTTCTGACCATAACAGTATATTTTACATTTTTTCCTACCTTTTAATAGCGAAAATTTGATTAAAATCACAAAAAAAGAATTTCGCTAATTGAAAGACGGAAAACATAATCACAGCTCACTTTTTGCCATAACTTTAAGTGGTTTCGGTTTATCGTGTACAAATTGTTTACGTATTGTAGTGCAAACTCAGAAATTAAAATAGTCATCTAGTAATTAAAATATATGCATTGGTGACTTTTTTTTTTTTTTCATTTTCTCTTTCATTCTGCTATGAATTTTTACACTAACTGTCATTTCGACGGGATTCAAGCTTAGGGATGCATCAACACAGGCGAATTGACAAATAGCAAAAGTTCAACTCAATTTGCAAGTCATTTGTAAAAATAGGACTGTTTCACACTTGCATCAACCGTTTGTAAATAGAAAATGTCTTTATTTTTTAAAAATTCAATCGGTTCATCCATACAATCGCTACAACACGTTCCACGCAGAAATTAAAATTGTCGGAAATTTTTAAAATGTGAACAAAACTACTTTAAAATTTCTATATTCAAAAGCGAAAATTCTGCCAGTTTTCCATTGATAATCGACTGATTAAACTATGCTGGAGCAAAATAAAATAACAGCCTCTTTGACTTGGTCTCCAGTCAAATAAAAATGCCGGGGGTCCAAAATATATCATATTGTACACTTAGCGTTAGCGTTAGCGCAGTTACGGTATACTTCGTAGATTGGATACTAGCAACACACGCTAAGTCTAAAACAGCAGATTATGAAGATTGAATGTACCTCGGATTGTTTTCCTCTAGATATCAGTATTTGAGCTATATTTTCATAATCGGAAGGCTTAAAAATATTCTATCGGTGAAATTTTTCCCATACATTTTGTATGGGCTGAAATGTGTAGGAAAACTTAATTTTCGTTGATTTTCATAGGCTGTATATGAAAAAAAAACGAACAATGGAAAAAATTAAAATTTCACCGATGGAATATTTTAAAACTTTCTGATTATGAAAACATAACCCAATTACTAAACTTTAGCGGAAAAAAATCCGAGGAACATTTGACTTGCATAAGCTGCTGGTTTAGACATAGCGTGCAACATTCATGTTTCTTTTTAATAACATCATCCTGGCTGCTTTCAGGAATAAGACAGAGGAGTATACCCTGTTATAATCATAAACAAGAATACTAAAAGCATGAATATCGCTATTCCCGGCCACGCCCATCTTTACCGTAACTTGGGATAGCGGAAGGAAATATTGATGTAGCACTTACTTAATGAGAGGCCACCGACTCAGATTAATTTGTGCTAACACTAATATAAGACCACGTGACAAATATCAGTTGCTGATTCAGTGTACTCCTCTGTACTCTATAAATTCTAACATTTTTTCGTCACCATTATAATGATTGCCACATTTTGATTTTTCTAATACGTTTATGGAAATTTCGTATTTGCGTTCTCAAACCTGCGACACCCGTAATGTTGGATTGTTGAAGTTCTTTTCTTCGACCACAGCAGATGCATATTGTTGTGGAGAAATGAGACCAATTTTAACATCACTTTTTCCCGTCATAAAATCTGCGATTGTGTGAAGATTTAGGTTTGGCTCCGTCTTAGCACTTCATTGAAGGCATTATAGTGCTTATTCAATGCTTGTTCACATCAGTATTAGAAGCATTAATGATGCAGTAATAGGGCCTCTTATCGGTGGAAGTGCTGTTATTTTTTTTTCCCCTGTTCGGATGCGCCACTGCGACCAGTATTTAGATCTATTGTGACATTACCCGTATCTTTAGTGTGTAGTGCATGTCGTATTGCTCCATTTCCATTGATAGGTAATGAAGCATCGAAGCATCGATTTCTGTACAGTTCTTGTTTTGATTCCTCAGATATTGATACAAATCGACTATGATGAAAAGGTCCCGCTATTTACACCCTTCATAGAAATTTACATCTCAGCGAAGGCGCGCCCCTTAGCAAACATAATCGATTAAATTTCTGAGAAACCAAATCGATACTACTGATATTTGACCATGAAACGGAACTCTAATCCCATCCTTGTTTCGCTTTTAGTTTAGTCCCAGAAAAATACTAGAAAAAAGGGGCTTTATGCTAGCAGCAAAACCGAATCAAGCTAGACAATTTGTTTAGTGATCAGAATTCACGTGAGTCCTTGAATCACCAGTACTTACAGTCCTTGTTGAGTTAATACTCATGATTGTTATCCTGGCTTCAAGTGTAGTCTCGGGACTGACCAACTCCGAGTCTTTAACCATCTGCTAGGTAAAATAGATTAATTTTCTGAAACTGTTGCCAGTAACAAGGACTTTGTACCGCGAATCCATGAATTACCAGAACATATTACCCTAGCCCGACAAACAAGATGAGACTAGGGCTCAAATTGGTAGATCTTACCCCGTAACGCACCACGAAAAGGTGATCTACCCGCGTTACGGGTGGTGCGTATGAGCATATGTAGTGCTATTATAAAGCCTGTATGCGTCTATGATGCTGTTTTAGGGCTTATTATTAGTGATCATGATTACTTGGGTTTACTCGAGGCACTGCAATACGAGTGCAGTTTGTTTGAGTTTGACGTTTGCGCACTACCATAAAGTGAAACTCCGTATTTTAGCATTTGGCGTCAATGTTCCTGGTGCTATGTCTTGAATTGATAATTATTTTAACTTGTATGACTGTTTGGCTGAGGCTTGACGTTTTCTGACCATAACAGTATATTTTACATTTTTTTCTTACCTTTTAATAGCGAAAATTTGATTAAAATCACAAAAATTAAATTTCGCTAATTGAAAGACGGAAAACATAATCACAGCTCACTTTTTTGCCATAACTTTGAGTGGTTTCGGTTTATAGTGTACAAATTGTTTACGTATTGTAGTGCACACTCAGAAACTAAAATAATCATCTAGTAATTAAAATATATGCATTGGTGACTATTTTCTGTCATTTACTCTTTCATTCTGCTATGAATTTTTACCCTGTCATTTCGACGGGATTCAAGCTTAGGGATGCATCAACACATGCATATTGACAAATAGCAAAAGATCAACTCTATTTGCAAGTCATTTGAAAGAATAGGACTGTTTTACACTTGCATCAACCGTTTGTAAATAGAAAATGTCTTTATTTTTTTTTTTTAATTCAATCGATTGATCCATACAATCACTACAACACGTTCCACGCAGAAATTAAAATTGTCGGAAATTTTTAAAATGTGAACAAAAACTATTTTAAAATTTCTATACTTAAAAGCGAAAATTCTGCCAGTTTCCCATTGATAATCGACTGATTAAACTATACTGGAGCAAAATAAAATATCAGCCTCTTTGACTTGGTCTCCAGTCAAATACAAATGCCGGGGTCCTAAATATATAGTATTATACACTAAGCGTTAACGCAGTTACGGTATACTTCGTAGATTGGATACTAGCAACACACGCTATGTCTAAAACAGCAGATTATGAAGATCGAATGTACCTCGGATTATTTCCCTCTAGATATCAGTATTTGAGCTATATTTTCATAATCGAAAGGTTTAAAAATATTCTATCGGTGAAATTTTTCCCATACATTTTGTATGAGCTGAAATGTGTAGGAAAACTTAATTTTCGTTGATTTTCATAGGCTGAATATGAAAAAAAATAGCTAACCATGGAAAAAATCAAAATTTCACCGATGGAATATTTTAAAACTTTCTGATTATGAAAACATAGCCCAATTACTAAACTTTAGCGGGAAAAAATCCGAGGTACATTTGATTTGCATAATCTGCTGGTTTAGACATAGCGTGCAACATTCATGTTTCTTTTTAATAACATCATCCTGACTGCTTTCAGGAATAAGACAGAGGAGTATACCTTGTTATAATCATAAACAAGAATACTAAAAGCATGAATATCGCTATTCCCGGTCACGCCCATCTTTACCGATAGGGGAATAGGGGATAGGGGAAGGAAATATTGATGTAGCACTTACTTAATGAGAGGCCACCGACTCAGCGACACCCTCATAAGTGCTACGGAGTTGGAGGTTGGAGGAGGTATATGGTCAGGATTCACCAAGAAAGCTGGCGATAGACCGTGAGCATTTGCTGTTTAAGTGTTTTCAATTCAATCTTTTGAATGCCAGCAATCAAAAGAGAAAACCAATAGTTATGTAATACTTGTCGATTGTGCAGTAATATTTTTGGCTCAAGAACCAGTAAAAGGCAAAACCGATTGTCATGTCTACCTATCTCAGGTGATATTCCTCATGTCCCTGGTACCTTTTAATTGTTCGTACCTACGAGATTTCTGAGCTTCTGGCTGCCGTATGCGCAGAAAGAGACTTCTCGGACTGTGGACTGATTAACATATTATTTAATTCTTTATTTGTAGGATATAAAACCGATCTCTCCAGGGTAATCGGATTGTAAAAAATAACAATACGCGTTAAACACGATCATTTAATACAGACCGTCAAAAAAAAAAAAGAAAAAATAATAATAAAAGGAGTGCCGATCCTGCACCTCTGGGGTACTCAACTTGCCCCGCAGCGCCAATAATTTGTTGTTTTGTTCAGTCATTTTATTCATTCGATTTTTTTTTTGAATCTGCTATGTTTATGGATAGTAGAAAACATGTTTTATAAACGGTTCCATATCATTTCAAATAAAAAATAATGGTCACATTCAGCAAAAATCGGTCCATCCTTAGAGTGATCATCTTGCCCCGCCCTACACGGTGGTTTGCGAAAATTTTTAATGAATAAAAATTCATCCATTTTCGCTACAAAAGCCCCTCCGCACTTAATGAGTACACACGCTTTACACATTAACGGATGAATTCAGTTTATGTCATAGGGTGGATAAATTTTTACACGTTGTATAAAACGCGACCGCATTGAAAAATGGGTGAAAAAAATACTCATTTTAGGTATAGTTAATAGATCAAAATTTGATTGATTGTATTCAAGTTGAGTTTAGCAATAATAAAACTGTATATATATAATAATAAATATATAAATAATAAAACTTGTAAGAATTAAATTTATTATTGCAAATACCAATCAAACATGTGATAAAGAAATTTATTTAAAAAAAATCCATCGAATTACGTGCTGGAATGAAAGCCGATGCATCTCTCGGAGTCGATGACGGAACAGTCAGAAGTTTCCAACAATCTGGAAATAATTTCAAATTATGCATTTTTTTCATAACATTCATCCATGCTTATATTACTTACAGCTTATATAGTTAATGTTCTCCGAGATTCCCTAGCAATCAAAAGCGGCAGGAATTGATAGCAACGGGAATCGATGCAAACTTTGATATTTTTTTATTTTTTTGATATTTATTAATGGGGTCAAGCAAAGATTTGCATAATGTGTTTTTTTTTTACTTATTTCGAGTTTTTAAATCATTCCATTTTCTGACAAAACGGAGTCGTCAGTTGTTTCCCTCTCAGGTCGTGCGCCTATTTTCTCTGAGTGCTTTTATATAGCCGAGCAAACGAGTTAAGCTGAATGTGGATTGTTGCTGCTCAGTCAAGGATGACGGATCAATTGGTGAGCTCGTTCCATGCTACTATTTCTAATCTATAAAATATGTATGACTGCACATTTAATCGATACAACGGTAGGACGTAAATATGATTTTTCAACAAACTATGAATGGTTCGTCACTGTGAGTGTCGACATAAACTCTAATTCATGAATTATTTATGTTTCACATTTTTTTGTTTTCAAAACACCCCTTTCTTTTTATCTTTATTTTTGTAATTATAAAAAAAAACTTTGAATGGTTCGACACTACAAGTGTAGACTTGCGAAAGGTTCACTTTATTCAACAAACTTTGAATGGTTCGCCACTGTAAGTGTCGGCATAAGAATAAGAGTGTTCTATGATGTTCCAGCCAATCGAGTTTTTGTTTCTTTTCAAATAAGTAAAATATAATAACACATGCTTTCGTCCTGACAGCTGTAGGAATGTTACATTTAGATATTTGTTCAACAAACTTTGAATGGTTCGTCACCTCAAGTGTCGGCATAATTTTCCTTTACATAGAAATTGTTCATATCAAATGAAAATATTATATTTTCATAAAAGCATATTTATATTTGACAAAAAACTATTTATCATGGTCTAATCACTTATCAAAGTGAATCCTTAGACCCAACGATCCTCCCCATTAACAAACATCCTTCCCAGTAACCTTTGTGGAGATGCAGAGGCAAACACGGTCTCCAAATAGCAAAGGTTACACACTAATATTCCTTCTCCCAATCCCACCTGACTGCGAGGACGTGGCCGGCGCCGTTATTGACCCTGTATAAATAGAGGCACTGAATTATGCACATTGAAGAAGATTATGGCCAATCCCAGCCGAACTTCTAGTTGATTCTTTGTGCATTTTCACTGACTTCGGTCAATCACGGAATAGCAACCATTGATATGTGTAGTCAGTCTAAGCTAAGCTAAGCTATTCCATTTTCTGACAAAACGGATCGCTATTCGACAATGGGTATTTTTTCACCCATTAAGGCCGCACGGGACGTCATTATAATCACCCTATCCATTTGAGGAAGCAAATCTCAAGTACCACTTCATATATTGATGTGAAAATTTTATCATATGATTTTTCATATGTAACCTACAACCCATTTTATTTTCAGCTTAATCGGTTCACTAAAACTTAAGATTTTGATGATGATTGTTAGAGTGAGACAAAAGATAGGGAAAGATTAAAAATTATCTTCAAAGTTTGAGGATAACTTTTTTAATAGTTCCGTAGCATAAACTTATTAAAATTTTGAACGATGAATCTAAAAATGAAACAATTTTTTAAACCCTATTGGTAAAAAATTGGATTTTGTGATAAAAATTAAAGATGGCGGCCGAAATAAAATCGACCGCCAAAATGTTTTAGCTCCAAATCAAAGCTACATTCTTCTTCAGATGATAATATGATTCTTATGTGTTTGTAGGGACGTATGAGACATATTATGTGGAAAAACACCTATGATTTAAAAAAATGAGCATTTTCCCTAAGTATTCAACTTGCTGGCTCACGAGAAGTCCATCAATCTAAGTCAATCAAAACATTTCCCTCTTAGTTTTGACATATTCTAAAGAACAGCGACAAAAACATTGTATTCTATCGATGTGTGCCGATAGAAATCTGGTTTCAGCGAGAATTACTTAAACTAAGGTACTTTGAATTCATTTTGTAATCGATCGAAATTTTGCTCACATTCTGAACCACCAAAACGAATGAAAAAGGTTAGAAATAAAATCATTTTTTCTATTTCAATGGATGAAAGCGAAATCCATCTAGTCAATCTGCCTATCGCCCGTCCAATCTACACAGTTCACTCACTCAAATCCCTCCGCATAATTACCGATAATTAATTTCCGAAATAACGTCCGGATCGCGGGCTTTGATGACGAGCGGCGGCTCAAATAGGGTGGCTCCCTCGTCGACCGATGCCCTATAGAGAGGGCTCTCGCACACCGGCGGCGAATCGTTCGCATCCAGAAGGGTGATCCGGAGCGATACTACCGACGTTTGACCCCGGCCCTCGTCATCCGTGGCCTTGTAGGACAGATAGTACACCGATTGATTTTCGTAGTCCAAGCAAGGAGCTCGCCCTGGGCCCACATCCGAACGGTGCTGGATTTCGTTCGAGTGGATGGGAGTGGTGGTGCTAGATGGCGTGAAGTATTCTTCCGACTCGATGGCCGGGGTGGAGTCGCTTTCCTCCAAACTGGACGTTTCCCAGCTGCTGGAAACCGTTGGAGGTGCGACGACATTCACGTCTCGGTACTCGTTCGATTCGCCACTGTTGTAGATCTTGTAGGCCATATAGTCTACGCCACGGTCTAGGACGCCCGAACGTCCGTCGGTTGACACGTTGAAACGTTTCATATCCGGGTAGTCTTGAGTCAGCTCATCGGATGAAGGAATCTGACGTCGCCGACGACGTCTTTTGTTGTTGTCGTTGTCTACGGATGGGCAATCAGCGACCGTTATAGCGCCGGTTATCGGGTCGACGTTGAAGAGTTCGGCTCCCGTTCCAGACAAGGAATACCGAATTCCTTGGTCGCCGAAATGACCTGAGTCGAGATCTCTGGCGGTGATGGTCGTTATCAAATGACCGGGATGAGCAGTTTCCGATACAGTTGTAGAGTACGAGTCCTGCTCGAAGATCGGACGGTTGTCATTCGAGTCGGTGATAGACACCGTTAAAGTAGCTGTCGATGACAGCTTAGGGTTCGTCTGGGTTTCTTCAGCGATCACCAATACGATGAACTTCCGTTGGTTAGGGTTTTCGTAATCCAGCGAACCATTCGCTACACGAATACTAATCTGTGACGATCCCGTCACCAATTTTGGCTCCACATCGAACACTTCCGAAACATCATTCAAGCGTAGAGAAAACACAGCGTTCTCTCCAACATCCGGATCATGAACGCTCATTTCGATCGGAAGTGGCGTTCCCGGAGCCGTATTCTCCGACAGCGATACGAAGTATTCCTTTTTGTTGAACATCGGTGGAGAATCGTTCACATCGCGAATCGTGATCGACGCTTGTGTTGTTGCCGTGGTCAGATTGTCATTACCGGGAACTCCGTCGATCAGCTCGCGAGCTTTAACCGTCAGGATTATCAACCCGGTGTCGTCGGGAAGGGCTTCCTTGTCGAGTGGTTTGGCCGTGCGTAGCTCACCCGTTTGACGATCCAGCAAGAAGTAATCCATTGGGTCTGTGGAGAAGAAGAACAGTCATAAGATCAACCTCACCGATCCTCCCCAGCAATACTCACTCGTAACTAATTCGTAGACAATCTTCCTCGGTTGACCCCGATCGCCATCCCTTGCGTGGATCATCATCACCAGCGTCCCGATCTTGCTGTCCTCGTTGATTACCGCCGCCAACGATCCTTGGAACACCGGCGCACTGTTCTGAACATCCTTCACGTGGATCTCCAGTCCAGCCGTGGCGTTGAACATCCCATCGGTAGCCTCCAGCAGAATCTGGTAGATCATCCGTTCGTTGTAGTCTAGGCGACCCTTCAGCACCACCGAAGCCGTTAGTCGATCCTGACCGCTTTCGAGGGTTTCGATGGCGAACTTTTCGCAAGCATCCGGGTTCTGCGGTTGTGGAATACAGTTCACGATCAGGTTATCTCCGACGGTGTCCCGATCGGTAACCAGGATATCGCTGAACACGGTGGTGCCTGGCTTGGCGTCCTCCAGGACCTCTGTTTCGTAGGGAACCTGAGGAATAAATGAATGAAAGTACTAATTACAAATTGCGTCACGCCAAAACAGTAGCCAGGGAAACCCAGAAAATTCGCAACCAACTGAAAATTAGTTTTCAAATTATCTACACAAAGACCATGGTTGGTACTATCCCCCGACCTCTCATTTCGCAGTCAAAGGGCAAAAAAGAAATGGAGAAAGTTTCCTTGAAAGGATTCCTCAATATCATCCAAACAAACCAGTCCAAATTTTATGGAACTTCATAATAACTTCGCTGCTGGCCTTTGTTGGCATTTGTCATATCGCCGCCAGGCCCGACCCTATAGAGAGCAAAGCAAAAATTAGAAACTCCCAGCCATAACCCAGTGTGTATCCGCGCGCGCTTTTGTGCTTATTTGTGTGGATGCAATTTCCCCGGCTGTGTTTTCGGAAAATACGGCGAAAAGTTTTCGCAGGATGATTAATCTGGTCTCGGTTGGTGAGGTCAGTCTTCGTCCAGCGGCGTGTTGGTCGGTCGAGTACGCTCTTCCAGCCATTCTGTTGTTTGAAGTTCATCTGCTCGGTGGCCGGAGCGCGATGGCGAACCAAATCATCCCTTGCCAGCGTCTAACCAACTGGTACGGACTATCAACATTTTCCGCGGCTGAGCGGAATGTGAATGTGGATTGTGGGGAAGCTGGGTGCTTGGGTGAGGGCGGAAGTATTCATTCAGATTGGTTTGCTTGGGGATAGAGATGATCACAAAATGTACAAATTTCATAGATTATGGGAAATAACATGATAAAATGCTGAACTAATCATCTGATCAAGATTTGTTGAAGGGAGGTTCAGTGATCTAAGCAGTCAGTGGGTGCGAAGTGAGGTCAGCTACAGGGGAGGTGGAAGTGACAGCTGGCGAGTATGTTTTCATCGTTTCCATGTATCGTCAGTGTTGGGAAACTCGTGCTCGCTAGTAAAAAAATACTCACTCTCGTACTCGTTTGCGAGTAATACTCACGCTGTGAGTCACTCATTCCTTACTCTAACTCACGCGAGAGTATGACGTCACAACTCACTGCGAGTATTACTCACGTAAAGAGTAATACTCGCAGTGAGTATGACGTCATTACTCTCGGGTGAGTGAGCAAGTTACTCTTTGTGAGTATGGTGAGTAACCAATTACCAAAAAAAATTGTACATTAGTATGTTTTATACTAGGTGGAAGACTGTAAATGTAAATAATTCAAAGTGTTTACAGCTGCTGTCGACTTCAGTGTGTATTGTGATACAGTGACCCCACGCAGTTGAATCACCCACAATTTATGAAACAGCTGATTTCAAAAGACAAAATTATTATCAAACTTGTCACAAAACATCACAGAATTTGTACGCAGTTTTATAGTATGGTTGTTTAAACTTTACAGAATTCAGAGCCTGTTTTTCAAAATGGATAAACAAGTTATAATGGCGAAAGTCCGGTTGTGTTCAAATACTTTCTAGACCAATTTATTTTATTTAGGAGCATAAAATAAATACTGTGAATGCGTTTATGTTATTGATATTCAAAGTTGAATTGAAATATTAGTAAAAATGGAATAAGGTACCGTGGGGCAAGTGGGTAATGGAAATCGTATAGTTGAGATTCTTCAAATTCTAAAGACTTTAAATTGATACAAATGAGTTCATCTTTATTTTTTAAATTGACTCCTACCAAATATAAGCAGTATGCTAAAAATGATTTTTATGTAAAAATGAAGAAAAAATACAGAACAAGTTTTTGCAAAATATCACTTTTCACTTGCTCCACAAGTTTTTGAACAATAAATTGAAAAACTAACAGTCATATTCACGATTTCTATTAACTTCTAATTGTTTCTAAGAAAGTCGGATTTGACATCAGATAAATTATTTCTTGGAACGGAATCCTTCAATAGAATTCGGATTCTTTTTTGTGTGGATAGACCCATACCCCATTTTTATGTTTTGGACTAGCTTTACATTTACATTCCATGATATTTCCGTGCGTTCTCTTATATTGCAACTATTCAATCAACGTTTTCCTTTCAATCGGCTGTCCGAAGTAGACACATTAATGTCGTCTGGCAACCTCTTTTTAGAGAAGTTCCATGATTAGTCATAGCTTTTATCGCTTTGAGTATTGTGTTTCTTGAATTTGCAGCACGTTTCGATTTTGTATGATAATTGCAAACCTTGTTTACTAATAGCTACCTAAAAAGAAAACACAAATTTAATATCTAATGAGAAACTTTTTACTTGCCCCACGTGATCAGAAAATTGATGGTGTATTAATTTAGTTATTTTTATGGCTAGGTCGAATTGATTGCAAAACTTTTTTTTTTCAGCTTAAAACTGTCAGAGAGCACAACTTATATGTGGTACACAAAATTATTTTCTGCAACTTTTTTCTACTGAAACTATTAATACAAGATTGCACGCTGTCAACTTGTTACGGAATAATAGTTGACAGGTAGACAATGTTTCACTCTATTATGCAAAAATGGTTGAAAAATCGCAGGAATCCACTATGGGCGATCAGGTGGCCAATAATCGAAAAAATAATTCGATCTGATTGGTTTTTCTTGTACATTATTCCATAGTAAACACTTCTATTTAGGTATTCCTGGAATATCAGGACAAGATCTTTTATATTTTAATTAATACAGTATGTCAAAGTTAGAGTTTTTAAAGAGAATTAAGAATTGAGTACAAACACAAGGTACACATTGAGTACAATATACTGCATAATCGTAATATTTTATACACTGTCTGAAAGCTAATTCAAAAAGCTATCTTAGAAAAATAAATTCAAATAAAAATTCGTACTTTTGGTCGGAAAAATGCAGGGAGTGTATTGAAAAAAAATATATTTGATATTATATCAAAACTTTACACATCCTGTACTTTTTTGTCCCAAGTTGTTCCAGGCTAAAATTTATTTCCAAGGTTACTTTGAGAAGTTAACTAAAGGATCGTGAAGAAGGTAGCTGCACAAACTTGCACTTTTTTAATTTAGGGCTTTTTGAATTTTTACAAAAATTTTAACCATTTTCTATTAAAAACTGAAAAAAAATAATTCAGAGATTAACTGAATATCGCTAAATAATGTATATCATCATTTCTATCTAAGTTCTAACATTTATAATGGTTTGCACAACGTTAATCGTATTAATGGCTTATATGCATTATTAGTAACAAAACTTATTATTTCTCTATAGGCCCTATTCAAAAGCTAGTCTCAAAAACTTGTTTTTGAAAATAAAACATCAACTCTATATCACATGAGATGGAAAAAATGGAAGATGGAAAAAATATTGTTGGACGCCAGTCTGTATGGAAACCGCCCATAATAGAATCTCTTATCTATCGTAATGTTCCGAATGGCCTCAAAGGTTTACGCATGAGTTTGAAACGTGAGTACATATACTTAGTAAAATATACAAATTATTTTCTCTTTAACTTACTTGCCCCGCGGTACCTCACATAAATTTGGTTTGCGATTGGCATCTTGCCCATTTCATATGTAATTTCGCACAAAATATTGCTGGCAACGCTGTTTGGCAGACCAATCATGTAGTCTACTATTGATTGACGAAATAAATAAATAAATAAATCAGCGGCTTATTAGTTTTGGCACGAAACTCAGATACGTTCTGTCGAGTCTCTATCTCAGGTTTTTATTATTGCAGTAGTGCTGCATATCGTAAAGTAGAGAATAAAATAATAGTCAATTGGCAAATAAATAAAGCTCATAGTTGATAAATGTGGAAATGCACATATCATAAGTACATTAAGGTAAAAAGCAGAATCTGACCCAGTAGAGGTGTAACGTCAGAAGAAAGAAGAAAAGGCGCAGCGAAATACCAAACACAAATTACAGCTTATGTGAGGAATTCATATTATAATGACGTTTTGCGTGCATCAAATAGTTTTCAGAATAAAATTTTCATGTTATCATTTGAATAAGGTCACCCCAAGAATAGTCTTACTTATTACTTATTATTTATTTGAGCAATTCGCAAGCTTTTAGAATATTTAAAATATTTTAAGTGAGTAAAATAACTCACGAGTGAGTAAATGTTAGTCGAAAACTCACTCACGAGTATGAGCTGTACAACTGAAACTCACGACTGAGTATACTCACGCGAGAGTTCAAGCTGTACAACTCATACTCGCGAGTGAGTTTGCAGTTTTCAGTGAGTACTCACGAGCTTCCCAACACTGTGTATCGTTTCTATGGGATTGTTAGGGATTGTTTACCACAGGAAACAAATCCTACCGGTAAGTGAAAATTTTCTCCCACATTTATGAGTAACGTTTACCTTCTTCGTGTGTTTTAGAGGATGTCTGGAGGTACGTCTTGAGTTAGCACCTTCAAACCAATGCAAACGCGCCAGCTGTCACCTGGTGTTTCGAAATGGCGAATTCAACATTCTGACACATTGAAGTACCTTCCTTCTAGATACCTTGCATCAGATCATTTCATTAACAGCTTTCAAAAACAACTATTTCTAAGAACCATACAGAAACCCTTATGGGATGTCAGAAAACAGTGTCAGTGCTCGGATTTTGACCAAAAATATAATTCAAAACCCCAAACAGGATTCTATTGAAATTCCAAGACAAATTCTATGTGAATCTCAAGTGTGGATCTGCCGAAGTCCCAAAAAAAAAACTTTAGAGTTCTGTCGGAGAATCCTTAGAGAGATTTTGGATAGGGATTCTGCCAGAATCCTAAGAGTGATTCTGTCGGAATCCTAATACGGATTCTGTCGGTATATCAAGAGTGATTCTGTCGGAATCTCAAGAGGGGTTTTGCCGGAATCCCGAAATAGATTCTGTCGGAATTCGAGTAGGAATTCTGCTGAAATCATAAGAGGCATTTGGCTGGTATCACAAGAGGAATTCTGCCAGAATCCTAAGAGAAGATTCTACCGGAATCCCAAGAGGGATTCTGCCGGATTCTTAGGACGGCTTCTGCCTAAATCCCAGGAGGGATTCTGTCGGAATCACAATAAGGATTCTGCTGGAATACCAAGAGGGATTCTGCTGGAATCCCAAATGGATTTCTCCCGGAATCTTAAGAAGTTTTCTACCAGAATCTTAAAAGGGATTCTGCCAGAATCCTTAGGGGGATTCTGTATGAATACCAAAGGAGATTCTGTATGAATACCAAGAGAGATCCTGTCGGAATTGCAAGAGGGATTCTGTTGAAATCCCAAGAGGAATTCTGTCGGAATTCCAAGAGGGATTCTGTCGGAATCCTAATAGCATTCTGTCGGAATCCCAAGAGAGATTCTGTCGAAATCCCAAGAGGGATTCTGTCGGAATCCCGAGAGGAATTCTGTCAGAATCCCAAGAGAGATTCTGTCGAAATCCTAAGAGGGATTCTGTCGGAATCCCAAGAGGAATTTTGTCGGAAGCCCAAGAGGGATTCTGTTGGAATCCCAAGAGGGATTCTGCCGAGTTCCCAAGAGGGATTCTGTCTTAACCCTAACAGGGATTCTTCCGCAACCCCAAGAGGGAGTCTGTCAAAATCCCAAGTGGGATTCTGTCGGGATCTCAAAAGGGATTCTGTCGGAATCTCAAGAGGAATTCTTTCGGAACCCCAAGAGGGATGCTGTCAGAATCCCAAGGGGAATGCTGTCGGAATCCCAAGAGTGGTTCTGTTGGATTCCCAAGAGCGATTCTGCCGGAATCCCAAGATGTATTCTGTCAGAATCCCAAGATGGTTTCTGCTGGAATCCCAGGAGGGATTCTGTCGGAATCCCAAGAAGGAGTCAGCTGAAGGGATTCTGTCGGAATGCCAAGAGAGATTCTGCCGGATTCCCAAAGGGGATTTTGTCGGAGTCCCAAGAGGGATTCTGTCGAAATCCCAAGAGAGGTCCTGCTGGAATACCAAGAACGATTCTGCCGGAATACTAAGAGCGAGTCTTCCGGAATCCCAAGAGGGATCCAGCTGGAATCTTAGAAGAATTCTGCCAGAATCTCAAAAGGGATTCCGCCGGAGCCTCAAGAGGAATTCTGTTGGGGTTCCAAGAGAGATTTTGCTAAAAATCCTAAGAAGGATTCTACCAGAATCTCAAGAGAGGGAGTTGGCTGGGGTGCCAAGAGAAATTCTGTTGGAATCCCAAGATGCCCAAATTCGCATTGAAGAGTGCGTCCTCGAGAAGTCAAAACAATACCGTTGAATAAATCCGCTAGCTACAAGTTTGGCCTTGTAGCAATTCTTGTCGGTAATCCAATTGCAGGTATTGGAATACAACCTACTTGAAAATTTAGAAGACGACCTGATGTTGTTTCTCTCCAAGGCTCACATTTCCTTTTCCCTTTTTCCGGTCAGCTGGCTTCTTCATGTCCATGTTCATGTCATGACAGTGAACTTGAAAGATTCTATCAGCGGTTTACAGATTTGTACTCCGCAAGGCCTTAGTAGTTGCTTCTCGACAGCTCATAAAGCGAGCCAAAAAGTCTGAAGACGTCGTTGTGCAAAACTCTTTACGTTGCGCCTCATGACACCTCACATATTTTCGTGATTGAGCCGGTCAAAAGGTTTTTTTCGTATAACGTCTTGGAATTCGTTGACCCGTTTCAAAATGATTCGGAGAGAGACTATATGGTCCACACAGGATGCTGCCTTCTGCTACCGAAGTGTCGTGTAAATCTTCTCCTGTAGCCGGCTCAGGACGACTTTACACATGATTTTAAGAACTATACACAATAACATGGTGCCTCACCAATTATTGCACACAGTAAAGTCACTTTTTTTCAGATACCTTCACTAAGATTCCATTTGGCCGAAAAGGTCGCGGTTTCTCAGATATTGTAGAATTAGCATCTCGACTCGACTCTTCTCCTGGGACTCTATTTGACTTCATGCTTCGGATGGCCGTTTCTATCTCAAGACTGATGGAGCTTCGGTGTTGACACGAGCAATGCGTCGAACCCTTGGCAAATCGTTCCAGTTGGTCAGCTGGGTCGGTAAGAAGCTGCCTATACGTATCTCTTACAAGCAACTCCGCGTTCATCCTTTCCCAGCTAAGGCGACGTGGTATACCGATGAGGAGACGAAAGTCAGCGATTGCTGCGGCGTTATCTCCTTTTACAGACTACATAACCAGCTTAGGTCCCGCTACTTACAAAAGGGAACAAAATACGCCTTGTATAAAACATTGATTCTTCCGGGTGGATATTAACGGGCACGAAACGTGGACCTTGAAAGGGGCAGATCGAAAAGCGTTCGGTGATTTCGAGCGTAAAGTGCTGCGGACAATACTCGGTAGTAAACTAGGAAACGCTTTGTGGCGCACACGAATGAATCACTAGTTGTATCAACTTCCGGCAATGATAAATCTTCGAATTTCTCTGATGCAGTTGTTATCGAACGTCACCAAGGGAGACAAATTCATCCACCACCTCTAATTCATCTTCGTCGATCATCACACGTCTGCCAATGCGAACTCTATTGCGCTCGGTTCCTAAAGCCAGCAGATATTTCGTCTTCGAGGTAAATACACCTTCAATCCAACCCGGTCTGCTTTTTGTTTCAGCCTATGGTATACTATTCAGCAACCACCTGAAACGTACTTCCGATAATGTCCACGACGTCAACGAAATAGATGAACTGTCTGGATTTATTGAAGATCGTGCCTCGCATGTTGAAGCTCGCCCGTTTCATAACAACTTCTAGCGCAATACTGAACAGGAGGCAGGAAAGACCATCGCCTTGTCGAAATCCTTTGCGTGTTTAGATAACGCACCCAATATCTTCACACAGCTCTGTACAATATTCATAGGTGGGGCGTAGAGACCTGATAATCGCGACTCTTTCGTTCATCCACGAAATTTCCCCCAAATCGGCTTGCTAGTGGCTATAGATAGCGGAAGATGATCTGCGAAAGCTTTTTATAGGCTACGTCAAGAATAATGATCGCTCGATAGTCCTCACATTATAACTCGTCACCCTTTTTGTATATTGGGTATATTAATACCTCCTTCCACTCCTCCGGTAGCTATTCTGTATCTCAAATCCTGGCTATCAATTGGTGCAGACAAGTAGCCAATCTCTCTGGGCCAATTTTAATAAGTTCCGCTCTTACAGAATCTTGCATGATTTGATTGATTCTTCTCTTCTATTTCTAAGGAAGCCCGTTTGAAGTTCCGGCAAAATAGTGTCTGACATACTATTCTCCCTGGGTTTGAAGCAGGGTTTCTTCAAAACTCTTCTTGGGATACAGGTAAAACTCGCAAATCCGACCAAATGCCTTCTAGTATTCAGTTTCAACCTCCCCTGGGATTTCAACAAAATCTTTTGTGATATCATATTCGGATCCTTCCTAGTATTACGTCAGAAAGGTTTTTAAAATTTCGAAAGGATCCCTTTCGAGTTTAGACAGATTTTCTCTGATCATATCGACGGTATTATCCCTAAATTAAAAAAAAAAAAAAACATCTTGGTGTTCTGACAGTAATCCCTTCGGTTTTCGACCCCATTCTTGAGATATTCTTTGTTTCGGAGTTATTCGGAATCCTGATTGACTATGGGGTACCATGATTAACCATAATATCCATCTTATGATCCCGATGAGCTAGAAGGTTTCTATCTTCGGTAAAGTTAGGTATTTGAATTTATCCAAAATTTTGATATTTAACAGCACTGATCTCACAATCCTGATAAGCTAGAAGGTCAGTGTTTGCGGCAAAAATGTTCTGCAGATGGAGGGTTATCCGACAGTAAAAAATGTGATTAAGGTGATTATAGAACGAAGCCACACCTCAAATTTTCAAGTGCACAAGACTTGGGAACCAAACAGAGCTCCACGTGGAAAATCTGTCCTATTGTTCATCACCAGCAAGCAAGCAATTTGATTGGTTTTCAACGCGAATTGTTGTCAGATTCTCTCGTCTTGTGCACTTGAAAATTCAAAGTTTGGCTTTGTTTTATAATCACCTTAAGAACTGTCATGATATGCCAGAAGGTTTGTGTCTTCGGTAAAATTGTTCAATAGCTCAAGGGCTATCCGGTGATGATAAATCTGATTGGGAATTCATTCGATAGGTGGTGCTAGTAAAAAAAAATTCTTCAATCGCCTAGAAGGTTAGAAAGTTGGTGTTTTCGATAAAAAAAAATATATGGGGGACTGAAATCTACTTGATAGAAATCACACTGTTCAAATTTTGCTCGATAAGTTGCGCTAGTGATAACATTTTTGAAAGAACTATTATGTGCTGTATCTCAAGGCCTCGATAAGCTAGAAGGTTGGTGACTTTGGCAAAAATGTCCACATGGGTAAGGTCTACCTGATGGTAATCAGATTGATTGTAATTTTGAGCTACAAATGATCCATTTTTTCAAATTGTCTTTATCTCAAGGTTATGGTGTTTTTAGTCAACTCGATATCGACTTAGAGTACCATAGTAAAAGTTGGTTTTCATACCTAACTCGATGATTCCTCTGATCGCAGTTGCACTGGTTCTGTTTTCTGTAACACGATACCTCCCTGACTCGAAGATCCGTTCAATATCGAGGTATGAAGAGTTGACTCCATATACAGTCGACTCTCCACATCTCGATGTTCTACAGCTCGATATCTCTCCCTATGTCGATGCTTGCTTTGGTCCCTTCATTTTGCATTCGATTTCTCTCTCCTTATCTCGGTCTCTCCATATCTTGATTTTTTGTTCCCAATTTTCTCTCCATATGTCGATATGAACATTATCGAAGGTTACTAAACCAGATTTAAGTGAATCAAAACAATTTGGAAACTCAAAATGAAATTTGTTTGTTTATTATTTTCCTAGTAACGGAGTGATATTCTATCTAGGGTTCCCTGTATTGGTCGGCGGTAAGGTGAAGATGAATCGAAGCCAAACCTTAAATTTACAAGAGCACGGATCGGGAGAACCAAACACCCGTATGAGCTGAAAACCTAATCGATTGGTAACCACCAGCAGAGTGGACCTAGAGACATTTTTTATATTTTGAGAAAAATGGGTTTAAAGACTAAAGTTCTGTAATTTTTAAACTCGCTTGAATTTTGGTTCAATATATCTACACACCTTTGTGTTACTTTTGAACAATATAATGTAAAGTAATAATCATGAAAAATCATAATCCAAACCTCTGATAGAACGATTTTTTGGTGGGCTATGTGTACTTGGTCTACTCTGACTGAACTAAAGATCACCGTTCAGTGATTTGGTTCACTTTGACTGAACAATTTCTAGGAAAATAATAATCAATTTATGCCTGCATGGTCAAACTGGGTGCATATCTTAAAGATAGCTTGAAAATTAAAGTTTTGCAGGGTCAGGGCATTGAAGACCAGAAATATTCATATATGCGTTCAGTCAGAAAGGACCAAGTGAAAATATTGAATACTGGCCCAAATATACTGGTCCAATAAGAGGGTTCTAGCACATAACACACGTACATCATAGAACTACCATAAACTTCTATCGGACTCTGAAATTGACTCAAAAAATGCAATAATCAACAGTTTAGTGCTCCGGTCCGCTCTGTCTGCACATAAATTGTTGCAATTTCTGACCACCCATCCAAATATGATAAATGGTCAAAAATCAAAATCAAATGCATCGAATTAAGTAATATTTATAAATTTCTATTGATGGATAAATAGAAGAATCATTCGATGCCAAAAAAATCTGACAAATCTCTTGAAATGTTTTTGATATCCTCGCATTCCTTAGCGCGCTGATCATTTTAGCTGTTATGGTAATAAGCACTTAGTCCTCTCCGACTGCACACTTTAATCGATTTTTATTGATCATCCAAGGTAATTTTTTTTTCACAGTTTACAGCATTCATCAAATCTGGCCAAAATGAAACGGAGGTAAGGTAATTTCGCATCTAATTCGAGAATAATCCAATTTTCCCAAATTTTGTACTTGGTCCCCTCTAACTTAACGCTGACCAATTAATGTTCTTTGTCTCGATCTCTCCCTATATCGATGGCCCCTTAGATATCGTGATGTGAAAGGCGACTGTACTAGGAACTTCACCTATTCGTTCAAAGTATGGCATAATCAATTTTGGTACTCCAAGACAATCCGGAGTAACTTCAGAATCTTTAAGATTATACTCCCAAGATCTCCGGATATTAAATAAGAAGAATTTTTCGGGAAGTTTCAAATTTTTAACAAAATCCATCAGGCTTATGAAAATTATATTGGCTCAATGAAACCAGGAACTAGGAACAAACATCCCTACCATCCACAAACCTCGCGCATACTTCATTATTTGCTGTATCCGGAAGCAAACATGATAGCACCAGCCACAGCTGATTCAGCTGGGTGCGCGGAGAAACTCTACCAACTCTACGTAACGGAAGGACCACCAGCCAGCGGGAACAACTCACGGAACGAAACCCCTTCCGATGGCTCTACCGCTCCGGAAACTCCCACTTCATGCCCGGAGGATTACATCATTTGAATAACAATTAGGAACGGGCAAATTAAATAGTACTCTCCGGACGTCTCCCCTCGCTACTTTCGTCGTCCGTCAGAACAGGAGCAAAATTGAAAAATTACTTCCTGCCAGCGGCAAACCTCGATCTGCCACTCGGGCACTGGTTGCTGGATACTGTATCATTTACCCGAATGCCCTTTACTCGAATGTGATATTTTCCCGAATGGTATGCTTCTTCTTCTTGGAATTAACGTCCTCACAGAGCCTGCTTCTCAGCTTAGTGTTCTTATGAGCACTTCCACAGTTATTAACTGAGAACTTTTTTTGCCTAAGTTGCCAATTTCGCATTCGTATATCGTGTGACAGGTACGATTATACTCTATGGCCAGGGAAGTCAAGGAAATTTCCATTACGAAAAGATCCTTGAAGGACCGGGAATCGAACCCAGACACCTTCAGCATGGCTTTGCTTTGTAGCCGCGGACTCTAACCACTCGGCTAAGGAAGACCCCTAATGGTATGCTACTGTGAAGTAATCGAGATATCGGAATCTATAGCACTTGGAAATGTTCTGAACGTTAACATTTTCGAATTTGTAGTTTTTAACAACGATTGAGAACATTATTGACCATCAGAAATAACAAGCTATATGAAAGTCAAAAGAAGTACTTTTCATTGACTTCATTCATTTTTTGGTTATTATCGAAGTCACGAAAATTAACCACCCGAGAAAATAGATGACAGAAGCGGAATTAAATTATTTTCATAAATAATTAGCAAAGAACTCCATTTATTCAAAACACTATAAAATTCGGGAGAATATCATTCGGTTAAATGTCCTACAGGCAAACGGTTTTTGGGTATTTGTTATATAGAATCGGTTTGCTGTGCTGGACGTGTTGAAGACTTGCCGGAAATGGATTTTGCCACGAACATGAATCGGCGGTGGGTGTTCGGTTTAATTGGTACCCAACCCAACGGAACATATAGTTCCCGGGACAAAGTCCAAGGGGGGTTGAGGTGATTTTAATTGTTACTTTTTGATGATGAGACTATGATGGTTGCTCTCGCTCGCGTTAGCTTCCATTGAGGCGATAATTGATTCGGACGCGTGAGTGTGTGCCAACCCCAAAGTGATCAATCAGCAATCGATCGATAACCGGGTGGACCACCACAATTTTTTTATATTTGAGGAGTGGTTCCCGGAACAGAAAGTTGATTAAACCAAAATGAATTTCCCCTTCAATAGGGTTACCATATGTGCTTTTTTTAGAGTACACGTAGGGTTTCAAACTACTTCATTGCAGCAGTATACTATAAACAGGCTCTCATGATGTACTGCAAATCATGATTGTTACAGAGAGCGATAAGTGAGAGATTCTCACAATTTTCTCATGATTCAATCCCTGCTCTGTGCACTGTTTAGTACTCTTTTACAGAATTGAAAAATGCCCTCTTCGCGGTGCGAGCAAATAAGGTAACCCTAGGCCCTCGATGTGCGGATACTTACATTGCGAAATTCCGGTGGGTTGTCGTTTTCGTCCAGGACGATTATCGTGATGGGAACGTTGACCACGTTGTCGTTCTCGGAATCGATTCCTGCGGTGCTGATGCGATCCTTGATGGTCACCGAGAAGGAGAGGGTGTCCTGGTCCTGCAAGAAGAATGGTGAGAGGAGGAAATTTTGATTTATTCGATATGTTAACTTTCAAGGGTGGGGCAAAATTTTCGATTTCCAACGGTGGAACTGGGGGCAACCGAAATGCACTATTGATTTTGGGCAAACGAGTTCATCAAATATTCAACTATGGCCGGTCGCACTTTTGTAGGGGCCGCTTTTCCGCGAACCAAATGCTCTTCAAAAATAATATTTTCATGTGCGATGAACTGAAACGAGGCAAACAAAAAATATTCCGCTGCTCCGTTGGCAAACATAACAAAAGTGTTTGTCGGGGATGGAATTGATTTTGTGAATCGGATGCCGAAAAAATGGCTGGTCTGGGGTTGATGGTGACCGGTTCAACAATTCCCATGTGCCTAGTGGAGGTTTGAAAACAAAAACGCACATTCTGTTAGCAGCTCGGAATGAATTAGCGCTTCATTATAAAGTCTGCTAAATATGAGAATCCTGAACGGTTTGCTTAACGAGCTTCAAACTGGAGAGTAGGAAGATACTTTCGCAGAACATTTAAATTTATTTAAAATACCTGTTTTGGGATTGCCATGGAATCATTTTCGGGGATGAATGCAGAATTACTAACCGGTATTCCTTTAAAATTTCTTCTCGAAGATATCTTCAGAATACATTTCTTGATTTAGTCAAAATTTGAACACATATCATCTGGATGTAGGACTTCTCGATGTACAATATTAAGAAGGTTATATGTTCCGAAATCTTGAGAATACACGGAAAAGTCTTTGTTACATGTTCAGGTCCAGCAAAGACTAGGAAATTAACGCAGATATGTTTTAACAAGTTTCAAGGAATCCATACTAAACTCTCCAGAGAACATGCTTCTGATAATAGTTTTCTTCATATAGTCCAAGAGAATTCACCGAAAAAAAATTTTCACGTAGTTTACAATGATTCAAGAAAGATTATGTGACATGAAACTTTTAACATTTCAAGTTAGATCCAAGTAAATTGTGTTGTGGTTGTGCTACTTGAGATTATCTGAACAAGATAATCAAAACGTTGGTTCATTTATCAAAGCAAAGCCATAATCCGATGAAGATTGAACACTTGCGCTCGAGATCCGACAGCATAATCGAACCCACTCAACATCTCAACGTAAATATTTTCGTTCGAGATTGAATTCGAAGTGTTATCATTCCCTTACGCAGATACGGAACAATTCAAAACAAATCGAACCCAGAGATAACAACCGGACTTAAAAATGTCCTTACAGCAGCTCAGAAGTGGAACGGGGAGGGAGAAGGACCTCCTATACCTCAGAACGACGACGACGAGTGTGGGAAGCCAATGATAAGCAAAACCTATCCAAGAAGTACCAATCGGGGCCATTCCTAGGCCACTCTGGCCCCAAATGCAGCTGGAGGGCATCAGCGCTCGGAGTCGAAGCAATATCAACGGTACATTTATGTAGTTGAGAGTAATCCATTTTAAGAGGATTGGTTCCTTGTGAATGACGGTATTCTCCGTCATTCGATGTGTGTATGTGTGTATGAGCAGACGTGTGATGGCATATGTTGGCAAAAAGCGGCTGGCAGATGTCGTCGTCGTCGTCGTTTGCTGTTGTGTATCCCTTAGTCGTCTTCTAAGTCCTTGATGCTCCCTATCTGAGGGTGGGGAGGGGAAACCTTGGAGAGGTAAACGCTATTATTGTTATCGCTTCACATATGCGACACGATTTCCCGAAGTAGCACTTCGACTTCGTTTTGTTTCTCCCTTGGACGTAGTCAGATGGGGGCAAGGGTGTGGCCATTGTACTCCCCGGCCGATGAAACTAAAAAACATAGTTCACTGCCTTCACAGCTGGCTTTGGAAAATTTAACGATCATTGACACATGAGCCATAATTTCATCCCATTTATCCGCCCGCATTCATACAACACGCATGACATTTATCGTTCGTTGAAGATAACGAGCCAGGGACAATAACAAAACAGACACACACCACCCACTGTTTGCCACCGACCACTGTGTGTCAACACTTGTAACATTCGCTGACCCACTCTCATTCTGATCAAGAAACGGGGTGTTCAATGATCCAATAGATTATAATTAGGTTGTTTAAGACTGCATTACCAGAAAATATGAATGTTATTACCAACTTTATGCAAAACATACATCACCCGAATGGCTTGATACTGTTGCAGTCTGTGAGAGGTGCTGCTCTTGAACGCTCTCGTGTCACATACCAAACGAGAGAGAGAATGTTTACATTCATTGGGCTCTCCGAATACGATGTGCCACGAACTGTTATGGTTCGCGAACTGTAACACTCTCCGAATATGATTCGATCGGCTTATTCGGATCAAAACCCAAACACTGCTTCACAGTGATGGAAAGTGGCGATCAGTCTGTTAACCAGAACAAAAACAAAACCAAATGCTCGCGAGCATTAGAGCGCTGATTTACTAGCATCTGTCGTGCTCGCGAGTAAACGAAGCTTTAAGAATTCATGAACGTGTTCGACGCTGTTCAGAATCAATTGAGCTTTGTGGAAAAAAGCTGATTCCTCTTCGAGATTTCTGGTTTTTAAGGGTTTTACTGTCATTTAACAATCGATTTGATAGATAAACAATAGGCCTTTTCATGTGACAGATCCGTCTATGCATTTGTTTACATCGGTGGAGGACCGGTGCTAACACGGGCCTGTCATTTTCATAGAAGAAATGTCAAAGTGCTTCCCGATCAGCTGATTTGAGACGTCATTTGAATAGGCCTATTGATTTGTCTGTCAAAACCATAATAAATCACACCATGGTAGGTTACTCGCGAGTAAAACTTCGCCATTTCTTTTGGTATGTTCTCACGAGCAGGTGGGTGCGAATTTACTTACATCAAGCCTGTTCGCGAGTCTGTCATGTTTGTTTTGTGTTGTTTTATGCTCGTGAGATGCTTCGAGATACGAAAATTTCCACCACTGCTGCCTTGCAACGAAAGTTAATCGTTATTTTTTAAAGATTTTCTCCTGTATTCGTATTTATAAGGAAAAGCGTCATGACAAATTTCTTGAAAGATTCATGGACTCTAACTTCTGCCAAGGAGCTTCATTGTTCTTTATTCTTAAAGATCTTATCAACAATTAAGAAGAGCATGAGTATGGGCATGATTGAACGCCCGCAGCTACTACTTCGTTATTGTAAAAACAGCTATACTTGCACAAGGATGCAACCTGCGCTAGTAAAGGAGCGCCGGCTGCGTCCGAATGCAGATCAATTTGGAATGAGGAGGAAATTTCGACGTGTAATTCGGAAGCCGCAGGGTCCTCTGCATGTCCATGACAAAATACTGTTTTTTTTAAATTGGGAATTAATTCAGTTATAGGTTTCATTTTGGTTAAATACACGGTTGAATATACGGTCTATAGGCCTATAGTGATGAGAAAAGCTTGCCCGGGAAGCTCACAAGATTAATTAAAGCAACGATGGACGGTGTGCAAAACTGCATGAAGATCTCGGGCGAACTCTCCAGTTCGTTCGAACCCCGCCGGGGACTATGACAAGGCGATGGGCTTTCGTGCCTGTTGTTCAATATTGCGCTTGAAGGTGTCATGCGGAGGGCCGGACTTAGCAGTCGAGGTACGATTTTCACGAGATCCGGAAAATTTGTTTGCTTCGCGGACGATATGGATATTTTTGTAAGAAAATTTGAAACGGTAACGTTGCTAATGGCTAATGGTGAATGCGTCGAAAACAAATTACATGCTGATAGGCGGAACCGTTCGCGATAGAGCCTGCCTGTTCTTGCTGACGGCCGACAATAACCTTAGTCGTGAAATACGAAAGCGCATCATCTGTGGAAGATGTGCCTACTGTGGGCTCCAGAAGAAGTCTTCTATCTTATATTTGATATCTTTGATGACGAACCATTCAAAGATTTTGCATTATCATAATGCAATATCAATCTGAATAGTCAAATATTAGTCTTTGAAGAAAGTAGTGAACACTTCTAGTGTGGAATCAATAACAGATTTTGTATTATTTGAAACAAAAAACAAAGAAATGCCTTATTTATGAACATCGTGCTAGAAATGCGATTTATTCTGACAGTAATCAACTAGTCACTAGTTTGCTGAACAAATGTAGTATTCCTTGTACTGTCTAGATAATAATATGATACATAATTTTAACTCACTTGAAAAAGAATCATGAAACGAGCTCACCAGTTGATATTTCATCCTCGACTGTGTAGCAAGAAGCTCCTCAACATAACGGGAACATGAAACTAAATTTTCACTCCGGCGATGCAAAAAACAAACCCGTTTGCTCCGGATTTACGAACCGCAAAGTGAAAACAAAGAATATATATGAAAAAATTCACTTCATGAGCTTCACGACGTGCACAATCCACAAACGTTCTTACAAAGAAAGAAGTCTGCCTGATACACGTTATGAAATTCTGACAAAAATCTTGAAAAACTTGTTATTTGAAGTCAAAGAGTCTCTTATAAAATAATATCTAGTATTCTTAATAGAATAACCAGATCTAGATTAAGGTAGTTTAATAAGATCCAAGAAGACTTTTGAGGATTCCTCCAGAATTTCTTGCAAGGTCAGCTCAAAGAAATTCTAAAATTTAGCTCTAAAATTTTACCAAGATTTTTTTTTAAGTAATCTAAATTAAGCATTCAAGGATTTAACCATGATTTTCACAATGGGCACCTTCAAGCATTTTTCTGGGCAGGATTTGTTTTGAGAAACACCACCATTTGTTTTTTTATTTCCAACATGTTTATAAATATTATTCTAGAAATTTCTCAAGGACTTATTTCTGGCCCTCCAACAAGTAAGTTGACAGAAACTTTTACATCCAATAATTTTCGTAGTGCTTCCGGCCTGAATCTTTCTTGAGGAACACTTAACAATTCCTTCAGATAGTTTCCCAAATGTTTCAACGTAAGATTTATCCTGGATTTCTTAAATCTGTGAGAAGTTCTTCATGCAATTCGTTCCAATTACAAAGCTTCTGTGTTATTTCCATCCATTTTTTTTTCAAAAGTTACTCTGGAAAACAATATAAGGACTTTTTCATAAGATTCTTTGAACATATTTATCGAAGTTTCTCGATATCTTCCAGGAATCATATCCAATATTGCATGCAACGATTTTTTTTCTTGAATTTTCCTGAAAATTCGAGAATTTACAGAAAATTGAATGAAATTTATCTGACGATATACACTACCTACCATACGTATGTAATCGCATCACCTAGTATTGCAATACCCCAGTTGAATATTGCAGCTTCCCCCCAAAATTAGCATCACCTAAAAACTGTTATATTTTTGATGTAATATCTCGGTATCCTTACTTTCTACAAGGTTGCGGTCTTCAGCAAAGTTGTTCAAAAGCTTTATGACGTTCATAAGGTGAAATTTCTTATGCGTAATTTTGCCGCTACGTGGCGCTATTGTGCATATACATTTGGTCATGTTATAGCAGGCTCTAGCTTATGATCCCGACCACCTAGAAAGTTCGTGTCTTCATCAAAGTTGTTCAGAAACTGGAAAGCAATTTGAGGCAGCACTGTTTAATTAGCAATTTTGCTGCTACGTGGCGCTAGTGTGCATGTAAATATGGTCATGTTTCAGAAAGCTCTAGCTCATAATCCTGGCTGTCCTGAAGGTTCGTGTTCTCAGCAAAGTTGTGCAGAAGCTTGGAAACAATTTGAGGTTCGTGTCTTCAGCAATTTTTTTCTGATCAAATTTGCTGAAGACACGAACTTTATAAGGTGCTAGAGTTTTCCTCAATATGGCCAATTGAAATGCAAACTAGCGCCACGTAGTGATTATATTGCTCTTAATAGTTCTATTTCAAATTGCTTTCAAGTTTCTGAACAAGTTTGCTGAAGGAATAGGTGGTAGGGATCATGAGCTAGCGCCTTCTATAATATGTTCTGATTGCAAGCACCTTAGCACCACGTAGCGGCAAAATTACTAACTGAACAGTGCTGCCTCAATTTGTTTTCAAGCTTCTGAAAAACTTTGTTGAAGACACGAACCTTCTAAGTGGCCAGGATCATGAGCTGGAGCCTTCTAAAACATGATCAAATTTATATGCACAATAGCCAGGTAGCAACAAAATTGCTAACTAAGCAGTGCTGACTCAAATTGCTTTCAAGTTTCTGAACAATATATGACTATGACAAAATTACATGCACACTTGCGCCACATTGCGGCAAAATTGCGCATTAAAAATTTCACTTAATGAACGCCATAAGGCTGCTGAACAAATTTGCTGAAAACCGCAACCTTGTAGAAAGTAAGGATTCCGAGATACTGCTTTTTAGGTGATGCTAAACTTTTTGCGGTGCTGCAATATTGAACTGGCGTATTGCAAAACTAGATCATGCGATTCCATACTTATGGTGGGTAAATAATGGTCAAATGAATATTTGGCCGAAAATCTTTGAAACATTACGTCGATTGACATTTGGTCGAATGACGTTTCTGTTACAACTAAACTTTTTCGACGAAATGTCTGTCCAAACAAATGTACTTTAGATCAAACGTCATTTCACTAAATGTCTTTCGACCAAATGTCATAGATTCAATCGCATTGAACTTTGTATCCAAACTATAAAGATTCGACCAAATGTCACTTCGACGTAACGTCAATTCGACCAAATGTCATATCCTTTCTTTTGCAAATAAACGTTTTAGACCAAATGTTCACTAAATACCTCTTCGACCAAGCATTCTTTCGACTAAACGTCGTTCGCAAAATGTCATTCGATCAAATGTCTTTCGACCAAATGTCATAGATTCATCGACATTGATGTTTCTAAAATCTTGTATCTAAAATGGCGATATCATTCGATCGATTTTGATTAGATTTTCACAACTCACAAATGAGTTATATTTATGACGTATTCGGTGACGGTTTCATATTTAGATGCAAATTTGTTGGGGTACCTAGGGTATTTCTAAACTGAAATGATGAGAAAATGCAAAACAATAACTTTATCAAAACATTTGAAAAATTTATTTTAAATTGATCCATTTGACATAATGTATGAACTGTTTCAGTTTGAAGACAATTGTATACAAATGCAAATAATGGTAAATTTTTGAAGAATGTTCTTAGGTCAATAATGTAACTGCTTGTAAAATAGATAACTGAGAAACAGGCTCCGATTTGGTGGTACGTAACACCAGAAATAAGAGGAAGTATATGATATGATGTCTATTCACTTTGATGTGAAAAATCATAATATTTAAGTCATCATAATGATAAGTTCAGTCAATAACCGGGAATTAAGAACTTTTCTAGACTTCTAATAAGACACCTGTTTGAGTTGCTATCCATGATGCGAATGAGTCAGCTCATCAAGTTGGTCGGTATTTCTAGTGCTCACTCACAAACACATTTGATAATGACTTCAAATGACTTTTGAATACACACTAAATTCATGATAATAAAACATCATAAATTCTTGAGAGTACACCCAAACAACCAAAATGAATGTATAACGAAATCACCTTTTGCGTTATGCGATGCTTATATGGGCAAAGTTTCACGCATAAGATGTCGCGAAAAGGTCTTATACGTACACAAGCAGAGGCGATATACGTGTACATATTATATGATGGATAAAAGCATGTAATGCGAGTGAGCAGATTGTATTGCGAATTAATCTGTATTGTTATGCGACTTCATTTACTATAACAATATTTTTATGACAGCTGCTACGGATTGATCCGACTTACTTTATATGAGTATGCGGGACGAAATGAAATGTACATACCAACTCATAAAAAGCGTTTTATGCGAAGAAACTTATCGATCAAACGATTAATGTATAATAATTATGTACACCATGTAGTACGGGTGTGATGTAATTTGTATGTATAAACGACTTTGTTCGTGAACTGTTAAGCGACTTCCGGTTGTTTGGGTTCATGAACTGTAACAGTTCGTGGCATATCGCAATCGGTGAGCCCTATGAATGTTGATATTCACTCTCTCGCTTGATTCGTGGCGAGAGAGCGTTAAAAAGCAGCACCTCTCACAAACCACTGCACTCTCACAGAAAATTTGGACCTAAACACAAAAAAATTGAAACCATCACCAAGCTCAAATTTTTCAATGCATAAAACTCATTTGTGATTTTTTTTCAGAAAATCTCATCCAAATTGATCAATCGATGGCAAAGATACAGAATTTTAAAACACTGATGTCGGCACCTAGTGCTGTAAAGGTTAAGAATTCCCACAGAACTTCCTCGGAAAGGGGTACAAGGAGCAATTCTTGATATAATTTGTGCAGTTATTCATGGCAGAGCTTCAGAAGAATAGTTAGCATTGATTATTTCAAAGAATACAACATTTCAGGATAAGTGTTTTCGAATGTAATTCCAGAAAGAATTCAAGAGAAACTAACAGAATTTATGTACCTACTGAAAAAAAAACCAGAGGAGTCATCAGTAAATAGTTTGTAAAATCATTAGAAAAATCTTGGATTCTCGTTAGAGCACTTTACTTAGGAATCTTTGTTAAAACTCATGGATCAACATCTAGAAAAACTCCTCAAACAATATCTAAAATCCCATGTTTCAACAAATTTCTTAGAGAAAACCTTCGATTTTGTTGCAATTGTCCTGCAGAAATTCTGGAGTTGTCAAAAGATACGTTGGTCTGAAAATCTTTGTTCCGTCCATGGTTTCTCCCCAGCATCATTAAAGCTTTTCGAAGGAAAGACCTCCGTTTTTCCCGTTGTCGTCATCAGTTTGTTAATTATATTCAAGATTGCACCTTTCCAACTACATACTTTAAAATGTTAAGGAAGATTGACTGGACTTTGATGATGATAATTGGATTTCGGCTTTCAGTCACGAATTAAGCGTTGATTATTTCAAATCATTGCCAACGTTTCGATCCAGTTGTTGGGATCTTCTTCAGGGCCTGTTGTTTATTGTGTAAATTAAAAAATAGTGTCGTGTTACATGGTTTTGTGTTTCTTCTACTCACTCCATATGAATCAACTTGTCGTTTATTCGTATAGCACACACGGTGTTTGTCTCGATTGGGTATCACACGGATCTTACTGTAGGGTCATAATAGCTGTTAGGATTTGATTTTTGCATTATAATTGGGTTGGACTAGCTTACTTCATCACCAGCACCCTATATAGGATGGTGAGTGGGTGGTTCGGAACAAGAATTTTGAGGATTTTGGAATAATTGCTAATTCTTATTCTGGAAGAATAAGAGGAGACAACATTAAATGGATTCTTAAGGGCATTTGCAAATATATCTCTGGACAAATTTTAAGATAAATCCTTGGATGGAATTCATTAAGAATCTCCTGAGGAATTCCTCACGAAAGGGACTAAATGAGGAATTCTAGATGGAATTCATGGAATGATTAAGGATTAGTTTCAATAGTTAGGATTGATTTCTGAAAAGACATTATGTTATTTCAAATGAAGTTTTTTCATGTGTAATTCTTGAAGGAACTCAAGAAAAAATACCAGGAGGTATGTGTTGATAAATTTCTGAAGGAGTCTTCTGTAAAAACCTTTAACGACTACCTTGTTGAATAATTGAAAAAGTCTTGCAAGTAGTTCATGGAGAAATCTTCAGTAAAACTTCTGAAGCAATATATTAAAGAATTCCTTGTAAAATTTTCAGGTTTCCTGAGTTTTGACAGGTTTCTCAGAGAAATTGATCGATTGCAGAATGCAGAAATTCTGAAATTGTTATGAAAATCCTGGCTCCACCCATGATTTTTCCAAGTATCAGTAAAGCTTCTCAAAGGAAAGACTCCCCCTCGTTCCCGTTGTCGACACCAGTTTGTGTCGATTGGATGGTTTCGACGCAGCATCCAAACAGCAACTGACAATGCTTCACAATGGCTTAACAGCTTTAAACAGGGCACCGGGGTGTGTTGATGCTGCGTTTCATGTGAAAGGGACAACCAGCGGGACAAGACAATTTATTTGCTGATTGTATGTTATCGCACCGGATGCAGAAGTTTCCCCGAGAATGGGTGGGAATCCTCATTGTCCTTGCGGTAAGGCGGTAAATTGGCGCGCACTTTGTGGGTGGGTGGATGTGTGGCGACAAGCCAATCAATTGCTGTTCATCAACCAAAGCTCTGCTACTTGAGGTGTTATTAACACAAATCGCTTTTGGTTCTTGGTAATGATACCGACCTATATACGATAATTGTGATGATTTCTCTCATCGTATGCTACTTATGCAGGCATTCGAGTAACTACTGATTCCGGAGGCTGAAAACTCGCAATGTCAATTTGATATCAAGCCAGAGGACAACAAAACTTTCCCCCCTTCTTCTCATTCGGAAAATATGCTTCATTTAAGATTAAAATGAATAACATTGAAGATTCTATCGAAATGATGAAACAATTCGATGCCTTACACAAATGCTCCGAGCAACAAGCCTCTGTTTCAGGTTTTTCGGTTCAAATGAGGAAACAAAGGGTTTCGCCAAACGTAGTCAGTGTTTCAGAATTTGCTGGATTTATGAAAAATGATGACCTAAGACACGGTCCTAAGGAAATCCTTAGATCGCTAGGTGTTACGCTACGTATTTTTTCTTATTTTTCTTTCCTCAGGAATTTCATTGTAAATTGTAATGCTTGAAGGTAACATTGGCCCAGAATATCTTTCAGGCATACTCTGAAGATTTCAACAGGTATTAATCTATTGATTCTTTCACGGGACTCACAAAGAATGCCTTTGAAACAAAACAACAACAAACTCTACTTTTAATTGCAACAGTTACTCCAAATGATCTTGAAGAAATTTCGAGGACGTTAGAGAAACTTTTGGAGGAATTTCACGAGAAACTTCTGGACAAATTCATTGATAAAATCTGGAAAAAAGTTCCTTACAGTTTTTCTCAAAATATTTATTGTTGAAATTTTAAGGGCAATTCCAGTGGAGAAATTTCTGAAGGAATCCCTGTGAGATAAGTTGAGAGAATAGCTGAAAAATTCTCGTAGAACCTCGTGGATAAATTTTTGCAGCAAACCCTTGGAATAATTTGTATGGATTATTGTGAGAAAATTCCTACAGGCTCCTTTCGCACTTACTGAACTTTGTAACCATTTCTCTAATCGTGTTTCATCCCATCGACGGTGAAATAAAAGCAACCGGAGATGAGTTTCCGATCCAATTTGAACTGTAGCAGTCGAAGCACACCTTTGCATCAAAAGCGCGTCAATTGATGCCACAAACTCACCTTAGTTCATCGGATCCGTAACGAGAGGTGGGAAAAATAACAATCCATGCATGACACGTTTTGAATTTGTTTTGCAAACCAACCGTACGGCGAAATGTCAGCGTTTCCGGTGTACTATGACGGGATGCATCGTAGCAGCAACTATTTGAACCACTTTTTTTTTTGCTTTATTGTAGATTGTTGTGTCCCTTTGTTTCTATGTGTCGGTGGACATTCAGGTATCCTATTTTTACACCGAAAAAATATTTTGTTTCAAGTAAATGAAAACTGAATTTTGTACTTTTCTATTTAACTCCACACGAGTTTGAAGCTTATGACATATATGCTTATTTTGAGCTCAATTGTAAGAACATCTTCAGTGTCGTTTACTAGACTCGACCTTTGAGTACACTCCCAAATTTGTTCATTTGGACCTGCAGGAGATACTGTGAAAATTTGAACGGAATCCATCATTAAGACATAACGAGATAAAAGTGTGTATAGTGAAAATCGATCAAGTGTATAGAAAAGATGGTTACAATTACATTTTCGGCCATAGATGGCGCTGCAGTCGATGGATTTCTTTCACTACCTAGACATATTAAGTAAAAATCCATCCAGTAACTCTTTGAAAAGTTCCTACAATTATCTTTTAAGAAATAGCGCCACATATATCTCCAAGAATTCTCTCTAAAGTTTCCAATTTGTATTCCTCTAGGTATAATTCTTCAAGTAGCTTTTCAACCTTTCCAGTAAGGTGCGGCTTATTTTTCAAAAGTTCTCAAAACCAAAAAATCGTGTAGTTTCACGACACGTACACTCAAAATTCCTGTTTAGGAATTATATTTGTTGAGCCATTACTTTTATAATTTTCTTCTTGAATCTTCGTTAATTTGATCTTAAATAAAATTACTACTTTTTTTCAGGAAATTCCAAGACTTGTCAAAAAAATGTCCAATATCTCTGAGAACTCGTCGAAGAAAGAAATTCCTTCGGAAACTCCTCTAATTTTTTTTCTAGAATAACTACAAAACTACTATAAGATTATCGGAGGATGCCATGCCTATCTCACAATTTTTCAAGAATTTTAGCAGATATTTCACTAAGAACGATCCCAAGTATTGCGCTTGGTAGGGATTTTCCAAGATATTCCTCCATAGACATTTTCAAGCATTGGGGGCGGACCTGGTGTAGTGGTTAGAACACACGCCTCTCACGCCGAGAACCTGGGATCGAATCCCATCCCCGAGATAGTCACTAAAATTGTCAGTGACGACTTCCTTCGGAAGGGAAGTAAAGCCGTTGGTCCCGAGATGAACTAGCCCAGGGCTAAAAATCTCGTTAAAAAAGATAGAAAAAAAAAATCAAGCATTGATTCTTGAAATTCACCTGAAATTTCTCCAGAGATTCTTCCAGTAACTTGCCAAAAGTAGCTTCTTATTTGTAGGTCGTATTTGAGACCTTTATGTTATTTTGAGAACTTCTTCAAAAGTTCTTCAAAAAATCTTGTAAATATTATTGACATTTTCAAATGTTTCTTTGGAAAAGAATTTCTTAATTTATTTTGAAGTACCTTTTTAGCTAGGTCTCCAAGAGTTGTAATTTGAAATCCACCAGGAATTATAGCTAACTTATATATTTCGAATATGTTTTGGGATCAATCCTGCGAATACTCAAAGAGTAATTCTTCAAACGATACTTTAGGGAAGTTTTCAGAGATTTTTTAATACCTCACCCAATACTTCCTTCTAGTTTGGCTATTAGTTATCCAGGAATACTTCTAAGAATATTTCTGGAAAAAATCATGAACAAATGTTTGTCCACCAAACATTAATTGTGAAGCAATCTTAGAAACGTCTTAATGAACTTTTAAAGATTGTTTGAATTTATTTTGTAGAAGTCTCTGAACTTCTTTTTGGAGAAATTTTTTGAATGATGTTTAATGAATTACAAGAAACGCTCTTCAACCGTAATCCGGGGGCAAATTGATCACTGGGGCGAATTTGATTAGGTCGGTACCAATAAACATTTCCTTCCAACGATGCTGAAAATTTCATTGGCACCACAGACATTCCATGTTTTCTAGTGTGTTAATTTAATTTTTTTAAGAATTAGTTTTGCATACAAATATTTACAGTTTTTTAAGGTGTAAGCAGTACAGTTGAGCATGTCTGTGCTAAACAATCCACTGGAAATTGCCTACATTATTAGGCATATTTTCAAAGTTTAATTTTTCAATAAACTGGTCGAATACTCGAGTTGTAAGAATTTTAACATCATTTTCAGATTCAGGAGACACAAATTAAGTAAATGATGAAATTTTGATTCTAAAATCTGCTTTGTGATATGGCAACGGACAAGCATGCTCCAGTTGCACAGCCGAGAAACATTCCTGACGAAAAGTTTCAATGGCTGAAGCGGGAATTGAACCCACACCCAATGACATGATGCGCTTAAATGTCTGACAACACTAACCGCACGGCCACGTGTATTTAGTGTGATCTCTTTTGCAAGGCTTATTTATTGCTGAACAATGTGTTTGTAAATCGTTATTTTGACCTCTATTGGATCAACTGTTCTTAACCCCTCTACCGGCAGCTTCATTTTTTACCGCAAAATTCAAATTCATATCGTTATAACTTTTTAGTTTTTTAATATTTTTGCACCATTTTTTCACAAGTTTTCGAAAAACTCTTCTAGTTTTAGGATCTGTGTCGATATTGATCATTGGTCATCTGGTTTTGCAGATATTCCAAAATTCCTTGGGGGACCGACCCGTAACCAGAACCCCTCGTTGCTTTCTTAGGCTACAGAATTTCAATCGTATTCAGATATTCACTCTTCGGAACAATACACTAATGAGAGTATGCTGTGAAAAAATGAAACAATTTGGTGCAGCCGTCTTTAAGTAATGAGCATTTAGGTTTCTGGAACCACGCTGGCCAAATAAAGATCTTAAAAACTTCAAAAAACATCATATCGTAATTTTCAGATATCTCCAAGAATTCTTGATTGATTTGTATAATTTTTTCAGAGTAGCTCCTTATTACCTGGCATAATATAGCCCACATTTTATTTTTTTGATAAATTGATCAAAAACAAAATGGCCGCCAAAAACATTTTATATGGAAAATGTCGGTCCCCCAAGGAACATCGAAATATTTTTAAACCAGATCACCAATAATTAATATCGACAAGGATTTCTAAACTAGAAGAGTTGTTTGTGAACTTGTGAAAAAATGGTGCAAAAATATTGAAAAACAAAAAAGTTATAACGATTTGAATATCTATTTTGCGGTAAAAAATGAAGCTGCCGGTAGAGGGGTTAATATTCCTGTTAAAATAGATTAGAAACTATGCACAAAAGGACTTCGACGATTTTTTTAAAGTATTTTTAGGTTATCTCAGGCATCTTAAAAAGAGAAACTCTTGGAGGCATTTCATTAGTATTCATTACCATGAGTAATGACTGAATACATATCCTGCGTATAACACTAGTAAAACATAAAACAAATAAATTTTGACTCGATTGAGTAGTATCAGGGCCGGATTTATAAATATGGGGGCCTCCGGGCCAGGAATTCGTGCTCTTCTGAAAATTGTGAAATTCGATAAGACACTTACGTAGGAAGCATGACAATCAATCGGACCACTAGAAATCGAGTTCCAAACTTCCAAACTGGACCAAACGGTCAATGCGTACTTTCTTCTGTCCAGTTCTGTATATGTTTAACAGTTTAGATTCATTCTATGGGCTCTTTCTTCAAAAGTAACGTAGTACCGTTATGTCTCAAATTCCGAACATAACTCATATTCAATACAGTGGCGATTTCAAACTTTTAAATGTAGAGGACTTGAATTATAGAAATATTGATCAGCTTGTGAAAAAATTGATTGGTTTTCTAGCAAAATCGCTTTAAAAAGCTTGCGTTCGGAGTATAGGTCATGTTGGGAATTTGAGACAAAACGGTACTGTTATTTGCAATAAGCAAATCTTTATGCTTCGCTATTAACTAATTAATGTACAAGACTTAGAGGTTGTGTGTTTAAACTATATCTAAATATATTGATAATCGTTATTAATCTGCAGATGAATAAAATCATGCGTAATAAACTGTCAGAAAAACATTACAGTTGGAAAAGCAAGGTGAAATTCTGTAGCCATAGCTCATAAGTATATCAAGAATTTATGGAACCTTGATAAATTTCTCACATCGTTTGATCTGATTTTAAAAAGTTGGTGTCTTCTCGTTGGTTATTTCTTATAAGTTATTCTTCAAAAATGTTATTACTAATATTTTTAGTGGTTAAGTTAAATTTGTGGGAGCCTTGAAATGTGGCATATTTGCAACAATCCCTTAAAAGGTTTTGAAATATTACTCCTGAAAGAATACAAGATTAAATTTTGGAGGTATTTGTTGAGAAATTGTTGTGACAGTCATGAAACACTTAAAATAAAACAACTGCTGGAATCTTTGGAGATCTCCTTTGAGTGGTTTACGAAGGAATCTTTGCAAAAAATTTCAATATGAAAGTGAAGCAAAATGAGGTAGAATAAATTGAAGAAGTTCTGGATTTGTTTTGTGGGGTCCAAAGTACCCAGAAAAATAATGGATTTTAATCCTGGATGAATCTCTATAGGAAATCTGAGACAACTTTCTGGAGGAGTTTCAGTCGAATTCCTTGGAAAAAAATTTCAAATATTTCAAAAAATATTAACATAACTTCAACCAAGACTCGTTTTGAATTTAACATAATAGATTGCGCTAAAACTTTAAGAGTAGTTTCTTGGAGGTCCAAATTAACATGTTTTGTGAGTGAAATATAAGATTTCTGTGCATTTTGCCACCCACTAGCCATGACTTCTGATTTTGAAAAATTTTCTTGGGCTGATGTATGGACAAAATATAGAGAAATCATTGTGATTTACTCAGAAATTTGTTATTTAGTACAGTAATCAATTTCGCTACGGGGTTACCCTGTATTCAGAAAAATATTGTTCATTCGATTAAACAACCGAAGCGATAAAATGGCTTTCGCCAAAAATGCACATTCCGCATTTGCTAGTGGTCGTACCGTGTACAATTGATGAGCGTTGCAAACAACATACAGTGTTAAATGTATTAATCACAACTAGATGCACTGTATTTGTCCGTCGTGCAAAGCTGATGAACTATAAGAGTGTGCGATATGCCATTTCTTCATGTCAATGCGAAACAGTAGCGCAATCAGAATTTGGTTCCAAGGGGTCGGGGGAATAAATTGAGTTTTGCGATTTTGCATCGTCTTACGATGTTTTTCAACAGTGTTGTACAATATACAACAATGCGATTACTAAAGTCTCAAATATGTTTTTAAGTTTCTCAACAATAAGAATGATCTTTAAGCTCAGCAATTGAAAAAAAACACTTGCAAAATCTCAATATGCTTCCACCAGCATTTTAAGATTTTGTTTGTCCGTTATCTTTGAAAATCGAAGAATTGCTACAAGAAAAATTTATATGCTCTGAAAATTGTAAAGCTTGCCTAAATGTTGAGTCAACAAAATAAAATGATTTTTTGGGTGCTGCATAAAGCTACTCTAAAGGTCCCACGATAACTGAATCATTGGCAAACTTCTCAATCAAGACTTCAGTTTGTTTTTCAGAATAGTGAGGTGTTACAAACGCTTGACAACTCGCTCTGAGAAAGCGATTAAGTAGAAAAAATTAAAAAAAGGAGTGAGATGTTTAGACTTGTACCGAATAGGAGAAATACAGAAAAATCAGAAAATTTACAAGACGTGTTCTTATCAAAGTCCTTTACACCTTGAATCATATTCCTCCACTTTTGACAGATTCTTAAAAAAGGAAATTTACGCTGTTTATTAGCTTTTTATAGTAACAATTCGCAGATATTTTGTACAAGAATTAAAAAAACCACAACTTTGAAGAACATAACTATAAAACATACTGAAATTCACAGTGGTCTTACGAACTAAACTATAAGTAACTGATTCGTCTTTATTAAGATAAAACGAAGTGATTATTTTCCCGATGTTTCGACACGGGTATTGTGACTTCCTCAGGGAGTAAATATATTTTTCGTTTTTTTGGTCCTATGTTTTGTATGATGTGTTACCAGTACTGTGCAGTTACACCAGACAGTTATAGTTAGACAAAACAAAGGACACAAAACAAAATCTATATTTACTCTCTGATGAAGACACAATACCCGTGTAGAAACGTCGAGCAAATAAGCACTTCATTTTATCCTAATAAAGACTACGTTGCTGGAAAATTAAGATTGAATTATACAGTCGATACTTCACAAATAAAATGTTGTGAAAACATTCAAAAATTACTTGATTAGCCTTAATTTTTTTTTGGGTCTTGGGGGGTGTTCTGACCCCCAAAACCCCCTCTTGGTTGCGCCACTGATACGAAACAAAACGATATTATGTAATTTTCGAGAAACTCAATACAAAATTTCCAAAACTGCGCGAAACGGGTTCGCAAATCACCCCCAAAAGTTCCGGCGGTTCTCGAAAGGTACCTAAAGCAAATTTCAGAGCTTTCTAATGATTTTCCAAAAGATTATCGTTCGAAGTCAGCGTTATAGTCATTTTGAAACGCTAGAATCTAAGATTTGCTAGGGAGCATGTTGAACGCCTTAGGAATTCTTGAGGAATCCCTGAAATACTTATCACCGTTATACACTGATTTTAGGCTTTGGGACTTCTGCGAAAATCAGGGTTTGAAAACCGAGGAAAACTTCTAGGAATGTCCTTAGTAACCCATGTGAAATTGTGCTAAATCCCATGGAACTCACCAGGAACTTTCAAAAACACCCACTTGGAAAGATACTTGCTGGGAAACCTCTGAGAACTTCCATGAAGACTTTAGGAACTCCAGAGGTAACCATTGATACACCCCGAAAACCTTTCAGGAATTCCTGGGACCCCCTTGAAGGCCACCTGTAATCTCTGAGAATCGCTTAGGAATCACTGATAAACTCCTTGGGCTGAAAGATTTATTTTTTCAATTTTATGGAACAAAAAACAGATTTGGAATAGAAAAATTTCGCGTAATCGGATACCATAGCATTCCGCGGTATATCATTTCGAATGGTTTTAGACGAAATCATTCGAAATATTGCATACCGTAAAACGGGGTATCTTTGATAATGCGGGTACCGTAATCCGGGGTACCGTAATTTCGGGTGAAACTGATCATTTTTCACGGTTTTTCTTGTCTTGTGTTAATGTTGACAATGCCAAACAACTAAATGCAGAAAAACAAGTACAAAGGTGAGCCTTATCAGCTCTTTTACCGAAATTTTCTAACTTATGTCAAATCAGTGCAAAAAATATCTCTTAAATAAAAAATTGAGGGATCTCATTTCGGGGTGAAATTGATCACTTGTCAATGCGATTATTGCTAGTTATCAAAATAACTCTACATAATAAATTTGAGCTTTCTGAATCCGAGTAAAGCCTGTCCACGTTAAATTTCGGACACCCAAATAATGGCAGCAAAAAAAAGTTACTCATAATTCAACAAAAACAATTGTTTATTTCAGAATAAAAGAGTTATATCTACAAAATAAACAGTTGACAAGGATGTTAATCCTTCTTTCTGTAAAATTCTCGAACTTTCTGTGGTTCACTCGCCAACCGTGTCCGAAATTTATCGTGGACAGGCTTTATGCTAGTTAAATTCTTAACAGTGCAATATTTATATAAATAATGAATAGTTAAATTTTAAAAATTACGCAGTAAACGCCTAAATGTATGCAATTTCCTAAGGAATTCCCTGATATCTAACAGAAATTCAATTATATCAACCAAATGAGCTAATTGGTAAGAATTTTAATGATGAAATCTGGTTTGGGGATATATCCTAAGCATCTTCACAAACTGTCAGGTTCATATCATGTTCAAATCCTTGTTTAGAACTAGAAGTTTTTGAATGTTTGTCAATACGGCACCGTGCATGATTTTGAAATTTTACACTATTTTCATAGCAATAAACATTCTTTAACGAAAAAAACTTCACAACACACAATTCGACAATAGTTACGACACACAACGCTCATTCACTGCAGGTAAGATTGATATTTGTGCTTCATTAGGAAGAAATAAAACCGTGTGATACAGTGATCAATTTCACCCTACTGATCAATTTAACCCGAATTCACGGTATCATTGATCAGCGGGGTAACATTGATCGGAATGACTCATCTCGTAAAATGTTCGTATCATCATTTATTGATGGAACATTTCCAAATCACGAATGGTGCTTCCCTTTCTTATATTCATAAGCTTATGTAAGTGGGGAGTTTTGCGAAAATTGCGTTCACATTAGGGGGCGTCCACAAATTACGTAACGCTCTAGGGGGAGGGGGAGTAGGCTCAAGCGTTACGGCTCATATAAAATTTTGAAATTTTTCATACAAAACGTAACGACGGGGGGGAGGGGGTCGAAAATTTCCAAATTTAGCGTTACGTAATAAATGGACGCTGCCTTATGCGTAAATTTGTCATCTTTGTGTTTTTCGCATAAATATCCTTAATCGATGTCACAGTGGCAACTTTGAAAGGACATAGATTCACATTAAAAGCAAAGCAGTAGATACAGTAAATACAACTTCAAGGATCTCCGGTGTTCAGCGATCATTCAAACGCCCCTCATGGGGATACGCAAAAGTTTTAGTGTTGCACAAACAGAGCTTGATTACTTCTGCAGAGTGAAATCACAGACAAACAGACGTAACACTTAGAACAAATTTCTTCAAAATCCATCGCCCAGTTTACACCATCATCATCTGGTGAGCATGTTGCACGAAGTACTGTGTCGTGCAACAAGGTCTGCAGATGGCGGTAGTGTGAAACTTCAAACGCGCCTCTGGTTGTGAAATTTGTAACACAACGATTTTGAAATGATCGTTAAATGTGTGGTCGATGGAAATTTCGTCAGTGTTACGTCTGTTTGTCTGTGGTGAAATGTTGCTCTCTCGATCAGCCTAGAAAGGCATGCTACCTTTCAATGTGAATCAACGTGGAAGTCCTTTTTTTATGCGAATCGATCCAATGCGTGTTTGATCTTTGGTGAATGAGTTTTTCAAATATCGCATCATTGCATCGTTTCGTTTGGTATCGCAATGGATGCCTGAGCAATGAATTACAACAAAATTATATAACAGTGTTGTATAAAAATTTGTTATAAATAACATTATTTCTATATTTGTAAGAACAAAATTGCAAATTGAAATTTTTGTTCATTGAAAGATCGATAACAAACACAATGACAGCTCACTTTTTACCATAACTTTTACAGTTTGTTTACAAATTGCAAAGGTGGCCATGGTGAGAGGATGAACATTAGGTTGTCTGCATAAACATGGTGCAGTTTCTCAATGCCATGTTGTCTGTATTGAGAATTTTCTTGACAATTTTTAAAATATTTGGTTTGTTAGTTTTGGAGTCAATTTTAAACGACAGATCTGAAAATAAAATAATCTAAACATAAAATTTGTTATTACTGAGTTAATGTAAATGTTTTATACCGTCCTGATTCAAATTCCGGACAGCTTCAAATTCCGGACACTCAACTTTGTATGGGAAAGGTTTCAATTAAAATGTTTCAAAATTTGCCGTTCGAAAGTTCCCATTCTGGAGACTCATTTTAATATGATTTTTCCATGGCAATCCATGAAAATTTACAATGCTTAACTAGTTTTGACGTTTTTCTTATGGCTGGTAGTGTTTATTTAACGATTTAACTTTTCCAGCTTTGCTTATCTCGAACTGTCCGGAATTGGAATTAAAGTGTCCGGAATAAGAAGCTAAAGTGAGGTTGTATCCGGAATAAGAATCGTGAAGAGGGCATACATTTCTATTTATTTAAATTTATTGAAGTTGTGCAATTCATATCTTCACCTACCATTCAAAAGGTAAGTGTCCTGATAGCATGATAACGCTGAGGAATTATAGATATTGATTTAATTTACATGCTTTTAGGTGGCTCACACTTCAAAGAGGCCTTAAGTGTCCGTAATATGAATCAAAACGGTATTTTGTTTAAATAATGAAATTTTTCTTAATATGGAGAAAATTTTGTTATAATTTTTGTTATTCTTACCAGCCAAATCATAACATGATTTGTTTGATAAAAAAATGTTAACTAAATAACAAATTCTGTTACAATTCAGTCATAATCCACTGGTCGGGATGCATAGTGGCAGACCATATAGTGGTACCTCTAGCAGTCAGCATGAGTATGCTTCGGTTAATGGGGCTGCCAGGTTGTTGACTTTGTGCTCTGCTCTTCTGCTCTGCGGGGGAGCTGAACAGTGAACGAACATTGAACAGAGCCTAGCATGATTGAATCGGGAGGTTGTAGGCCAGCAGTAGTGGTTTGAAACCGGAGAGCGTAGACCGTTGAGTGTTCAATGCATTCATAATTGTTTGCTTTTGACGTTGGAACCGGAGAATTGTGACATTTTTCAATATCTGGTGGGATTCAATAGGCCGTTTCGGTACGGTTATTGAAGTTTGAAGTATGATTCGTTAAAATTGGCGAAAAGAATAAATTACGCAAAAAAGGGCATACATTGTGGAGCACCCTGGGTGCATATCTATGAATTCTAAATGAAGTACACTTTGTTTTATACATACGCTGTTTGATATTATTTTTCTAGAAGACAAACCCACTTAGCCGAGTGGTTAGAGACAAAGCCATGCTGAAGATGTCTGGGTTCGATTCCTGGTCGGTTCAGTATCTTTTCGTAGTGGAAATTTTCTTGCCTTCCCTGGGCATAGAGTATCATCGTAGCTGCCACACGATATACGAATGCAAAAATGGCAACTTTGGCAAAGAAAAGCTCTCAGTCAATAACTGTGGAAGGGCAATCATTGTTCTATTTGATTCAAATTTTTCAGCTTTTTGAAAGAAATTCGAGATTTTGTCACCAGGTGGCGCTAGTGAGCATACAATTTTTGTTTTCTTATAATAAGTGAACGTTTCATAATTCACGATTCATTTGATTTTGTGGCAAACATCTGATGCCACAGTTGCTCCAGGAACAGTCTTTGCCACTTAATTTTTAAAATTCACGTAGTTCTTCTCAAATTGCAGAAATACAAACCGGAGAGAATCGATACCACCTCCAACGACGGCAACACGGAGATGGATACACGATCAAATAAACTCAATAAAGAAGCCAAACAGCAGCTCGAAAGCTTCCTGCAAGCACGTTCCACCACGGAATCAATTGAATGCGCCGGTGCTCCTCTTCGGTGCAGCAATTGCTCACAGCAACACCCTTTCAGTAAGGCACCGTCGAATATTTGCACTTTTCCGGGGATTCCAAACAACACACAACCGTTCAACCTTGGACCGAACACCTCACAATGGGTCGGAAAAAATAGGATTGGTCAAAACTTGTTTTATCGCCTTGATTAAAGAAATATCTAAGCTCAATCCCTCTACCTACTGAGTTTCCCCGAGAGTTTATTGGACATTCCCCGAAAGTGTACTGTACTTTCCCTGAAAGTGTACTGAACTTTCCTTAAAAGCCTACTAGAGTTTTCTCCAAAGTCTACTTGATTTTTCCTGAAAGTTTACTTGACTTTTCCCGAAAGTTTTCTGGACTTTTCCAGAATTCCATTACGCATTTCCGAAGGTCTATTGGACTTTCCCCCGAATGTCTACTAGACTTTCCCCGAAAGTTTACTGAATTTTCCTCGAAAGTCTACTGCACTTTTCACGAAAGTCTGCTGGTCTTTTCCCGAAAGTCTACTAGTCTTTTCCCGAAAGTCTACAGGACTTTCTCCGAAAGTGTACTGGACTTTACCTGAAAGTGTATTGGACTTTTTCCGAAAGTCTACTGGCCTTTTCCCGAAAGTGTACTGGACTTTCCGGGAAAGTCTACTGGGCTTTCCTCGAAAGTCTACAAGACTTCCCTTGAAAATCTACTAGATTTTCCCTAAAAGTCTACTAGAGTTTTTTCTAAAGTCTACTTGATTTTTCTTGAAAGTTTACTCGACTTTTTCCGAAAGTTTTCTGGACTTTTCCAGAATTCTATTACGCATTTCCAAAGGTCTACTGGACATTCCCCGAATGTCTACTAGATTTTCCCTGAAAGTTTACTGGACTTTTCCCGAAAATCTACTGGGCTTTTCCCGAAAGTCTCCTAGACTTTCCCCGAAAGCCTGCTGGACTTTTCCCGAAAGTCTACTGGACTTTTCCCGAAAGTCTACTGGACTTTTCCCAAAAGTCTATTGGAATTTCCACTAACATCTGGTCTGGAAATCTAAAACTTATCGACATACGAAAAACAAAACATTGGGGGGAAAAATTAACACATCGAGCTTATTTCTTCTTCTTTCTGGCATTACGTCCCCACTGACTGGGACAGACCCTACTTCTCAGCTTAGTGTTCTTATGAGCATATCCACAGTTATTAACTGAGACTTACAGTCTGAGAGCTTACTGTGCCACTGATCATTTTTGCATACGTATATCGTGTGGCAGGTACGAAGATACTCTATGCCCTGGGAAGTCGAGAATATTTCCAACCCGAAAAGATCCTCGACCAGTGGGATTCGAACCCACGACCCTCAGCTTGGTCTTGCTGAATAGCTGCGCGTTTATCGCTACGGCTATCTGCCCCCTCCCCCCCATCGAGCTAATGAGATATCGAAATAAGGAGCATATCTAGATGTGGAGAGTTAATATGTACAGTTGTGTTCAGAATAATAGTACTGCAAGCCGACTTTCATACAAAATGCTCAACTTTGGCATACTGTTAATTAGTTTCGTCATGAGCACTTAGCATGTAATTTTGGGCGACAACTGCAATTATCCTCAATTCCAATGTCACAAAATATAAAAATGTTCACAGTACCGGTTAGAAAGTTGAGCACTAGGTGAAATCGCTCAAAATAATAGTAGTTTTAATAATTTAGATATCTGCTGTATTATGAGTTATTGATTTTTTTATCATCGTTTTAACAATTTTCACGCAAGCTATAAAATTTGTTGTTGAACAAAAAATTACAAAATAAAAACTACTACGTTTTTTTTATAACCAGTACTGCAAAACATTTTTTTTTTATTTTTATTTTTAGATCTCTGCCAAACTTCCATGACGATTGCTCCTAGAGAGACAAAGTTACAGCTCTATTTGAATCTATTTACAAGCATATATGTTATTAATCAGGGTTTAACGTAGTCTCTTGGGAAAAATGAATTTTGAGTGAATTCAGAAACATCTTTTTTTTACTTAAACATGTTCTTCTAACAAATTTATTCCAAAAAATCCACGTGTCTTCGCTTTGGATTTTGGTTTTCAGGCAAACATGCTCATGGAATAGGGCTTTTCGAAGTTTCTTAGGTAAAATAAATTTGAAGTGTTATAAGAAAATGTATGTTCACTAGAATAGTCGAATAGTGAAAAAAAAATCATGAATTGATTGCATAGCGGCACCGAAATATTTGTTTTATAGATTTGGTAGACATTCCAAATGGGAGTCCCCCATTCTCAGTTTGCCTTGCTACGACTCTGTATGGATTGTACCTCGTTTGGCACAAAGTCGTTTGGCATAAGGTCGTTTGGCATAATGGTCGTTTGGCATAATGGCCGTTTGGCATAATGGTCATTTGGCATAATGGCCGTTTGGCATAATGATTCACTTAGAATAAATATCGGCATTTTTGAAGGTTTTACCGAGATCAACACCACCGAGTGCATAGCAACATTTTTTGGTAGGTTCTCAACAAGCGTTCAGAGATTTTCCAAGCTATGAATGTCAAAAAATGTTATGAAATTAGAGTGCATTACTAAATAAAACTCGTGACGGGTCTAGTGGAAGATCTTTTCGGAATTATAATTTTCTCTACATCTCAAAACATAGAGTACCGTTGAGCTTGTTGCGATATACATATTTGAAAATAGTAAATTGTCAAAGAAAGTTCGCAGTTATAAATAAAGGGAGCGCGCATAGAATATTTTGTTGCGGATCATGTAGATCTGCCCCAGTTTGGACGTAACACTTGAGAGCGGTTCCACGCCAAATCGGTAAACGATGAAACTCGACTACCTTGGATTCAAATGGAATTTTGCACATAGTTTCGATATAATAGAATAAGTTTTTTTTCCACTGGTGGAGAGACCATTTAAAATCAAGAGTAACTTCTGATAAGGGCGTAAGTATTTTTGGCATCACCATTTAAAAAATGTACCTCGGAAAATAGAGAAATAGTGTCTGAGGAGGGATGGTAAACAATCAAATAGGCTTTGTCAAAAAAATATGCACTGAAAAAAAAATACTTTTATTTTCATGAAAAAAAATCAAAATTAAACCTTAAAACACAAATTGCAAAAAATAGGTGTCTTCGATTTTTTTTCAATTTTTTTCTGTAAAATTTCAATGTAAAACCAGATGTTTTAAGTACAGTTTCAACATGATGCAATCTAAAATAAAAAAGTTTTTCTAAGAGCAACTTTTGGTGCATTTCTGAAAATTAAATTTCTGGCCGTAGAAAAGACGTGTTGATGCTGTAATATGATTCTTCATCCAAAAACAATTCAAAATGCTAATAATAACAATAATAACAATGATCTTCCTAAAACTAGCCGTTTTCTAGATATTTAGGATTCAATTATATTAATATCATAAAATTTAAGAAAATACGCCCGTTTCATAAGTTACTTCAGATGCTCCACCAACAATGTTACGTTTATCTCTTTCCACATTAATATCCCATGTTTTAAGGGCAGTTCCAACATGGTGCAATTTAAAATAATTTTTTTTTTGTAAGGGCAACTTTTGGTGTATTTCTGAAAATTCAATTTCTGGTTATAGAAAAGGCGTTTTGATGCTGCAATATGATTTTTTATCCAAAAACAATTCAAAATTCTAATATCAATGATCTTCCTATAAGTTACCGCTTCAAGATATTTGGGATTGAATTATATTAATATCATAAAACTTAAGAAAATACGCCCGTTTCTTACATTATTCCAGATGCTCCATCAACAATGTTAATAAATAAATACAGTGCCTTCCCGATTTTGGCAACACCCGATTTTGTCTACCCCCGATTTTAGCAACACCCGTTTTTGGCAACAATTTCTTCCCGATTTTGGCAACACATTCAAAAATATTTTTATTTGCTTATTAGGTACTGGAACCTCGAATTTTAAGATAAAGAAAAGCTAAAATAAATCAAAATGAAAATGATGGTGAACATTGAGACCTTGTCTGTGGAACATACTTATGAATAGAACTTATATTTATCAAAGTTATTGCTTAACATAGAGGAGAAGTCAGGGGTCCAGATAGTCGTAGCGATGAACGCGCAGCTATTCAGCTAGATCCAGCTAAATGTCGTAGGAGCGAATCAGACTGGGCGACGATCTTTTCGTGTAGGGTATTTTCTCCACTTTTCAAGGCATAAAGTACCTTGTATTTCGGCTGATCGAGACTTTCAGACTTAATAAAGATAATAATAATAATAACCTTGTATCTGTCACACGATAAATACATGCACAAATGGTTATTCAGCAGAGAAAGCACTAAGTTAATAGCTGTGGAAGTGCTCCTGAGAACTGTGAGCTGAGAGGCAGGCTTTGTGACAATGGGGACGTAATGCATTACAGTAAGAGTTTTAAGAGAAAACATCAAGAAACTTCCTGAATAAATCTAGACTGCAATTTCGACAGAATTTTATGATTCTTTTCGACAGAGTCCTTGGAGGATAAATGGAGGAATCATAAGAGTGATTAATAGAAGAATCCTTGTTAAAAATCTATAGACATTATTGAAACCCTTTAGATTTTCGCACTCTCATCGCAGTACTAAGGTACTAAAGAAATTTGCTGGCAAAATTCAGGAATTTCACCTATTAGGGTTTTTCCAGACAAAAATAGACGTTGATTCTTAATATAATTCTGCACCAAGAAGTAAAACATTGCTATAATTGTTTTCACAAAATTCGCAAAAATCTGTTGCATTTTCTTTAGAAATTCGTTTTTTTATATAAATGTCGTAGATGCGAAATACGGTCGAAAATCTTTCAAAGATTTATTCTAGAATTTCCATGAACAATTCATTCGAAAAAAAAATCTGATGTTGCTTCTACAGTTCCACAGGACATTTCTTAGAAATTCATCAACTAATTTGTAAGTACAACTTCAGAAACAATGCTGAATATTTCACAAGACAATGCGACATACTTTCATGAGGATGCTTTACAAGAATTGAAAATTCATCATGAAATAAAGCTAGAGAAGTGTAGCATATTATATTGCGTCAAAAAAATCATGCATTTCTTCTATCTTTACCTCTTTAATATTCTACCAAAACAAAAAATACTCAGTAAGTTTTTCAAGGAAATTTTCAAGAAATATACTTATGAAATCTATTGGAAATTATTTCTGAAGTTTTTAGTCTATGAAGCTGTCATATAATGCATCCAGTTGTTCTATCTGCTACGTGAAGTCTAAACTGAAGATTACTGAACGATTCAATTCAATTCTCCGATTAATCCTGCACAATAAACATAAACTTTAACTGTAAAACATTTCGATTCCTCTTAGCTAGTTCACTTACATATTAATTTGAGCTCAACAATTGCCGGCAACACCATATGTTCGCCAGTTGTTTGAACTGAGTCTTTGTAAAAAAAAACGTTTATTAACTATACCCTCAGTAAAATATTTCCTGATGTCATCAACAAACATAATGTTGACTTCAAAATAGATTTGCTCAAAACAAGTTATTTTGTTACTTACACCTTTTTGCTTCTAACCTCTCATTTAATGCCAATATTTACCACAAGACTTTAGCTTTTCGTCTTTAGTAAGCTGGCTGCGACTGAATGCCTTAAAAATAGGAAATTTAAGACGTCTTGCCAGAAAAAAGAGACCTAAAAGGAACCACAATGAGGCCGAAAAGAGACCAAATAGGGACCAAGAAAACAAAGCTAAACCTAATAGGAATCAGGAGATAAGAGTTTGATTCTTCATAGCATCAGAGCAGACTTTTATCTCACATTTCATTTTTTAAGACCTTTTCCCTCGTTATATTATTACTGTTGTGTTGTTCCTTGATTTTCTCTAGGAATTTCATCAGAAATCAATTCATGTGCCAATTTCCCAAGGAATTTTTCCACGAACTATCCTATGGCATTTATCCAAGAATTTTGTCCCGGATAAATCAAGAATTCAACCTGGAGTTTTCCAAGGAGAACCATAGAAATAGGATTTCTCCAAAGGCGATCATCATCTCATTTCTTTCAAAAATTCCTTGAGAAGTTTTTCAAGAAAGTTCTGCTTGCAAGATTTTATCCAGTGATTGATTCTTCGATTTCCATGGAACATTTCTTCTCTTTTCTTCTAAGATTTCCACAAACTTTCTCCACTAATTCTTTGATTTTTTTTTCGAGTAAGTCTTGGAAGTTTTTTTATCGGAAATGCCAAGGACATTTTTGTCAAAAAATAAACCCGTGAGGTATATCTAAAGAAAATCCTTTAATAAAATTAGAAGATGCTAGATAATTTGCTAACATAATCGAAATAAATCATCGAATCTCGGGATGGTATTCCGCAGGACTTTTCAAAGAAAAAACATTCGACAGAATTTCTATAGAAGTTTGTGTACGAATGATCGGAGAAATTATTGAAAAAAAAAACTACTGCAGTATAAACTGGTGGGAAAACTTTAAAAAAATTGAAGATTTGATGGGCCTTTTTTGATTAACTTTTTAAGAAATGTTTGGTAAACTTTCAAGAGTTTTACTGATTTGTTCGAAAAACCCACAAGAAATTTTGGATTTCCGTGAAGAATCGTGGATGAATTCTTGAAGGAATACACATGTAGAAATCTTTGGAAGATCTTCTAGATTAACAATTGGAGGATTCTGAAGGATTAGTGTAAAATTATATGGATGAGATTCTAGGACAGTCTTGGGAAAAAGAATCAAAGTAATAACTGAGCAAATAACTGGAAGTAGTAACTTTGGAGTTTTCAAGGATTTCTCCAAGCAAATTCTGGAGAAATTTTTCTTAGCATCCTTTGGAAAATCGCTAAAAGAATTTCTGGGAAAATTGGTAGAGAAAAATGTGGAAGAATTTCTGAAGAGATCCCAATAGGAGACCCTGAAAGTATTCTAAATAAAATCATGAGAATTCCTAAAGATGATCCAGTTTGTATGTATATTCAACAGAAGATAAATAATTTCATTGATTTTCTAAACTTTCTGCTGATATTGATATTTTTTGTTGAATCGTGGTTAGGACAACCCTTTGACTGTCCTACCCTGGTATTTTTGTGCGTAGTACATGTTCTACCTGTTCTACCCACTTCCCGCGCCACTGCATAAGGGTAAAGTGTGGTAGCCACAATTGTACAATATGGCCCATAAAAAAATGCGAAAATCGTCATATCATGTGTTATGGTAGTTTTTACATAGAAAATGTGAATGAAACATAAATATTATTCATAACTTATATTGTTTAATCTATTTAGAATCAGTTTTTTGCTTTGGACATGATTTTTATCTATTACTTTCACCTTACCAGAGAGGAATTGGAAGCATACCTTCAAATTTTATCATGCGGACGTCGCGTTCAATATCTTTATGATGAAAGCTTCTAAAACATCAACGATTACGTGAGATTATTTACAGGCCTTGTCTCCAGCATACGCTCATATCAAATGACAGAATTGGTTCATACCTGAGTAATTGGAGACTTAAACATATTTTCGAAAACACGGCTCATTTTGGAGAGCTCTGATTAAACCTTCATTTAAGTGTGGGGCCTAGATAGCCGTAGCGGTAAACGCGCAGCTATTCAGCAAGACCAAGCTGAGGGTTGTGGGTTCGAATCCCACCGGTCGAGGATCTTTTCGGGTTGGAAATTTTCTCGACTTCCCAGGGCATAGAGTATCTTCGTACCTGCCACACGATATACACATGTAAAAATGGTCATTGGCATAGTAAGCTCTCAGTTAATAACTGTGGAAGTACTCATAAGAACACTAAGCTGAGAAGCAGGCTCTGTCCCAGTGGGGACGTAACGCCAGAAAGAAGAAGAATAAGTGTGATAAGCGGCTCCGTTTTGCTCAAAACCTATGTACTAGCTGTTATAAGTTGTCTCTAACTGAAGGATCAAATTTCATCCTCAAAAATCTGTTATAGGCCTCCGTATTTATTTTTTCCAACCTTAACAAAAAATAAAGGCATATGAAACCCATAAGACGCAAATGCCCTCAAAACTATGACCCTGGCAAAACACTTTATTGTGATCATGAAAAACACGTTCTCTAAGAACTCCTCCATTTTCTGATACCAAACAAACTACAATGAACAATGAAGAGTGATTTTTGAAGGTGGAAAGTTTATCACCAGAGTATACGACAATCATACGCTGTTTCTAGCTTTGGGCGGACAAAACCTTTGAATTAATTTGCTTTATTACATTATTTAGGACAGTAAGAAAAATATGACAAAAATTGTCCTGGATAGCGAAGTTGTGTCAGAATATACTACAATAATCATAAATTACATTTACTATCAAAAACAATGAAAATATCGCTTGTGGATGCTATATTCACGTTCAAACAATTTTTGCATTTTCTTATGGACCATACTGTACTCTATGTTCAGAAAAGTGTCACTCTATGTCAGGAAAATGTCCACCAGAAAAAAACCATAGACCAAACCAGCAACTTTCAATGAGGTCTTGCTTTAAAGCAGCACATTTGCACTCTAGAAGACTTCAGTGTATATTACAAGTATACTTCACGGATTGTGGTGACTCAGTATGGTGTCTCTGCTCACGATGTAAACTAGATATGGCTCCTAGACATTCTCCACACCATTCGTGGTAGTTGCCAAGCATTCTCTGAAGCTTTTAGAGATTACAGTAATAAAAAAATAAAATTTCCGAATTTGGCAACATCCCCAATTTGGCAACATAAAATTCACGCCTTGTTGCCAAAATCGGTAAGGCACTGTAAATAAATAAGGTTAAGAATTTTAAAGGCGTTTTTCCTTCTTCCCCTCCTTAACATCATTCATATTATCATCTTCCATCGTAATACCACAGACAAACAGAAGTAACACCTAGAACATTTTTCACAAAATTCTCTCGACCACAAATACTACCACCATCCAGTGAGCTTATTGAACGAAATAACTTTTTGTGCCACATGTCCTACAGGTGGCGGTGGTGTCAAATGTCGAACACGAAGGAAAGCGACGCGCGCGCCTCTGGTTGTGAACTTGACAACTGTTGTATTTTAAACTGATCGTTAAATTCGTGGGCGATGGAAACTTATCCAGTGTTACGTCTGTTTGTCTGTGGTAATACTTATATTAATTCTCAACAATATTCCAACAATCATCCTGTATCTTTCGAACAGTTCATCCAACCGTCTAAATGTCAAAGAAAATGTAGATGGGATATTAATGTGGGAAGAGATTAACGTAACATTGTTGATGGAGCATCTGAAGTAACTTATGAAACGGGCGTATTTTCTTAAGTTTTATGATATTAATATAATTGAATCCTAAATATCTAGAAAACGGCTAGTTTTAGGAAGATCATTGTTATCAGCATTTTGAATTGTTTTTGGATGAAAAATCATATTACAGCATCAAAACGTCTTTTCTACGGCCAGAAATTGAATTTTCAGAAATGCACCAAAAGTTGCTCTTAGAAAAACTTTTTTATTTTAGATTTCACCATGTTGAAACTGTGCTTAAAACATCTGGTTTTACATTGAAATTTTACAGAAAAAATTTGAAAAAAATTGAAGATACCTATTTTTTGCAATTTGTGTTATAAGGTTTAATTTCGATTTTTTCATGAAAATAAAAGTATTTTTTTTTCAGTGTATATTTTTTTACAAAGCCTATTTGATTGTCTACCATCCCTCCTCAGACACTATTTCTCTATAACAAACGGTTTCCGAGGTACAATTTTTTTAAATGGTGATGCCAAAAATACATACGCCCTTATCAGAAGTTACTCTCGATTCTAAACGATCCCCAATGATATGAGATAATTTTCGTCTCATATACTTAATACAGTGCGCAGTTTCATCCAAATCGGAATGGTACATGTCAGATTTCAGCATTTTATGGACGATTTCGCGTGGAACCGCTCTTGATAAAAATTACTTGAAAAAAAAAGGAAAATTTATTTGCAAAATGTTAAAAGCTCTAATCCAAAGATCTATTACTGCAGCGTAATGCAAAAATAGCCTATACACGAGAGCAGATTATATTTCGGTTGAAATGTTTAAGGCTCTCACGCAAACAAAATCTTCTCACAGCATAACTCAAATGAACAACGCATTTTTAAAAGAAAATATTTGTAGCAAAAATGTTTAACGATTCAATATAAATTTCAATGTTGGAAGTGTACATCAAAAACACCGTCTATTATCGAAAGAAGGGAAAATTTGTGATTGAGATAATTTTTTTTCCAGCATGTCTCGAAAGGAGATCATGCGTTTGCAAAAAACATGTTAAATATTGGCAGGTTCTAAAGTAATTACCATTATAACAGCACGTCTTGTAAGAATTAAACAGCAAAATATAAAAATGGTTAAAATTTAGCTTTACTAACTAATACAATATAAAACAGTATAATAATAAAGAACAGGCTTTTTTTAAAGAAGGCAAAATTTATGATTAAACCAATAGTCAGGGTCTTATTAACATATTTTTGTTATCTTAAAGTACTCCCCTATTTTTGTTCGACAAAATTTGTGCAGAACTTACCAATTCTAAATTACATTTTTATCCCTACTTCCCTTATTCTACTAATCCATGATGCTTTCAATCAAAACGTCATAAAAACAAAATAAAAAACTATCCCGATTTTGTCAGCCAAAAACTAATGGATGGGCTAAAAAAATCAGGTTCCCACTGTACGTAAAAAATATATATAGTTGGACTTCAGGATACTTTTTATTTAAAGCTTTTTGAAAAGAAAAAAAGCGACAGAATGTGGCAAAATTTGTTTAAGCACTTTAAAATCATTAAAATTACTAAGGATTAATGTTGAATAGTACTTAAATTTCAACCAAATGCCTTTTTGTAATTTTCTTCAAAATGTTGAACCATATATGTTTTTATAGCTATAGCTAATGTATGATATTAGTCAAATATTTAATTTTAAAAATATGAGTTTTGTACTTACTTATTTTCAAATTCTTTTTGACGATATTGAAAGTTCAACAAAATTAAAATTTTACCACAATTTCATTCAAGGATCAAAAAAATGTAACACATTAGGTATATTTTAAAACGAAAAAAAAAAAAAAATACCTAAAACATTTTCGGTAGTTTTGACCACTTTTCCGTATGAACCACGACCGTTATGCATCGGAGTCGGAGAGCGCGAATGCAGCGGCTAAAGATTAACGGTTGCAGTCAGAGCATCCGGGGCTGGGGGTTGGGTGGAACTGTGGAAAATAGAAACAGATTATGTGGGTCCCTCCCCCACTTTTCTTCCCCAACAGTCAGTAGTGGGGAATCGAAAGCGGGCGAATTTTCCCGTCATTTTTATCGACACCAGCAAAAGATGAAAAATGGCGATGATTGCTCCGAGGAATTTGCTTCGTTCAGGGTGGAAGGGGGGTGGTTAGGAGTGGGAAGGGCTGATGCTGTTGTTTGGAAAATTCAATTTACCCTTTCCCGAAAATGAAATAAATGATTTATGAGTAGTTGGTACACGTGATATGTGATACAGGGGGAGCAATGGTGCAGGACGGAGTGCTATTGATACTTGGGGAGATAAAAGCACTGTGATCTTTTTTAGGATGATTGTGGGAACGTGGGTTTATGGAGAAATCTTATAACTAGATATCCGATTTGAGGCAGATGTAACATTACAACGATTTTTATTGTACTTTACAGTAAACTTTCTGAGAATGATCCTCAGTGTTTTATTTTTCATATTAAATACTTTGGAAGTTTTGGAGATATTTCATTTTTCAAACCTTTTTTTTGTCAGATCTCAAGGAATTGATAGACTCGATATGAGAAATCATCACAACTCGTACATAACACCTCCATTCCACATTATCAATACAATGTAGATCTCGGTGGAATGCACACATTCAAACCTGGGAATCAATTTCCGGTCGGGAGCGCTGCATATCACAATGAATATTTTACGATTGATTGTAACGAACACCGAGTGGGAAGCTCACGTCATTCAAGGATTCGAGCTTGCTTGGCATAGACACAGAACAATGATTACTTCCATCAAGCCTTTGTCGTTCAAGGCAATGCAATGCAGTAAGGTAGCAAGTGACAATTTAATTCGAACAGAGTTTCGTCTGGGATTTAAACAGAATTCCGTCTGGGATTTAAACAGAATTCCGTCTGGGATTCGAACAGAATCCGGTCTAGGATTCAAACAGAATCCGGTCTGGACTTCGAACATAATTCCGTCTGGGATTTGAACAGAATCTCGTTTGAGATTCGACAGAATCCCATCTGGGATTCAAACAGAATCCCATCTGTGATTCGAACAGAATCCTGTCTGGAATTCGAACAGAACCCCGTCTGGGATTCGAATAGACTCCCGTCTGGGATTCGAATAGAATCCCATCTGGGATTCAAACAGAATCTCGTCTGTGATTCGAACAGAATCCTGTCTGGGATTCGAACAGAATCCCGTCTGAGATTTGAACAGAATCTCGTTTGAGATTCGACAGAATCCCATCTGGGATTCAAACAGAATCCCATCTGTGATTCGAACAGAATCCTGTCTGGAATTCGAACAGAACCCCGTCTGGGATTCGAATAGACTCCCGTCTGGGATTCGAATAGAATCCCATCTGGGATTCAAACAGAATCTCGTCTGTGATTCGAACAGAATCCTGTCTGGGATTCGAACAGAATCCCGTCTGAGATTTGAACAGAATCTCGTTTGAGATTCGACAGAATCCCATCTGGGATTCAAACAGAATCCCATCTGCGATTCGAACAGAATCCTGTCTGGGATTCGAACAGAACCCCGTCTGGGATTCGAACGGAATCCCGTCTGGGATTTGAACAGAATCCCGTCAGGGATTCGAACAGAATCCGGTCTAGGATTCAAACAGAATCCGGTTTGGGCTTCGAACATAATTCCGTCTGTGATTTGAACAGAATCCCGGCTTGGAATCGAACAAAATCCCGTCTGAGATTCGAACACAATTCCTTCTGAGATTCGAACAGAATCCCGTCTGGAATTCAAACAGAATCCCGTCAGGGATTCGAACAGAATCCCGTCTGGGATTCCAACAGAATCCCGTCTGGGATTCGAACAGAATCCCGTCTGGGATTTGAACACAATTCCTTCTGAGATTCGAACAGAATCCCGTCTGGAATTCAAACAGAATCCCGTCAGGGATTCGAACAGAATCCCGTCTGGGATTCCAACAGAACCCCGTCTGGGATTCGAACAGAATCCCGTCTGGGATTCGAACAGAATCCCGGCTGGGATTCGAACAGAATCCCGGCTGGGATTCGAACAGAATCCCGGCTGGGATTCGAACAGAATCCCGGCTGGGATTCGAACAGAATCCCGGCTGGGGTCCGAACAGAATCCCGGCTGGGATTTGAACAGAATCCCGGCTGGGATTCGAACAGAATCCCGTCTGGGATTCGAACAGAATCCCGTCTGGGATTCGAACAGAGTTCCGTCTGGGATTCGAACAGAATCACGTCTGGGATTCGAACAGAATCCCGTCTTGGATTCGAACAGTATCCCGTCTAGGATTCGAACAGAATCCGATCTGGGATTCGAATAGAATTCCGTCTGGGATGGGATTCGAACAGAATTCCTTCTAAGATTCGAATAGATTTCTGTCTGCGATTCGAACAGAATTCCGTCCAGGATTTGAACAGAATTTCATCTGGGATTCGAACTGAATCCTGTTTGGGATTTGAACAGAATCCCGTTTGGGATTCGAACAGAAATCTATCTGGGATTCGAACATTATCACGTCTGGGTTTTGAACAGAATCATGTCTGGGATTCGAACAGAATCCCGTCTTGGATTCGAACGGAATTCCGTCTGAGGTTCGAACAGAATTCCGTCTTGGATTCGAACAAAATCTCGTCTGGGATTTGAACAGAATTCCTTCTGGGATTCGAACAGAATACCATCTGGGATTCGAACAGATTTCCGTCTGAGATTCGAACATAGTCCCACCTGGGATTCGAACTGAAGGTATTCTTGAAGTCCTATTCACGTCATTGCACTACGACTCTCGCTAAGAAGTGAACTGTCTAAGACACCACTCACCGCACTGCATTGGATCAACGTCAAACAAAGTCAAGCACCGGTCTTAACCAGTAAATTATTCCCCATCGCACAGAAAGCCATCTTTTGCCGGGAGAGCTTTTCCTGGAAGCTAGGAAAATAGTTTCCCTGAGACAGTTTCGCCTCTGTGGTTTTATGATAAGTAGAGAGATTATGACCGATAAATTGAGAACTTGTTCTACACATACCTCCTAGACCTAGGCCATCTCCGATGGTGTGAAACAGCTCAGTGGTACGTTCATCCCCTTGCCAGGAATTCAGCCAACCGTTCGGCCTAAACGTTCCAAATGGCCGACAAATAACCCTAAATCACCCGGACAAATAACGTATTTCATTGGATGATTCCGCAGATATCTATTGTTTGCCGCCATCGCTATCATATAATTACCACCCCCAGCCCAGCCCAGCAGACGACATTCTCCGCAAGTGCTTTCTGTGAGGTTGTGAGGTGATCTCATCTTATCTAAATCTCCATAGAGTACAGTGGGGGAAAAATTGATTGAGATTTGGAAAAGTTATGGGAAACACTCGCTTTTTACAGCGATTTTCAAGAAAACCTCTCAAGTTTCTTCACAGGATGATCAATTCTTCTATGAATCAAGTTGTTTAACCCGTATAGGCCTGAGTGAAAGCAAAAATACTGAAACCCTCACCACTCAGCGAATTCTTAACGGATTCAAATGATTTTTTGTCAGTATACTGGCCCACATTTCTAGTTTCTAGAAGTAGCCAAAGGAACTAAGAAATATTCCTGTGGCCAGAGTTATTCCGGTGGGTCACTGGGTCAAGTCGGGTAAAAAAGAGCTATTTTTTGGGACATGCAAAGTTACCTTTATTTATTTGCAATGACAATCATTTTAATTTGCATAAATCATTAAGATCTGATATTCAACATTATAAATTAAGAGTTTTGAACCGTTTAAAATATACCGGATGTGGCCATTCGGACTTAATGCCCTGAAGAACCGGCTATGGATTTGATGGATACTAAACCGTTTCAATTCTCGAAAAGTAAAAATCAAACATAATTGTGCACTAAAATGCGTTTCCATAAGCTTGGCACAGATGTTCAGATACAAATTGTCCACTTTATCGTAAGTCTGAGGCGTCCCGGGACCCGAAAATGGTCATTTGGAGGATTAATCAAATGCAAAATTCATAGTAATCCAATTCAATCGTTTCTCAAAAGGTTAACACTTATTACAATTCCGTCATGTAGTGACCACATTATAGCCGATACCGGAAATTGTCTGTGACTTGAAATTTGCATACCTCCAGGGGTACAAACGCACAGTACCCTTCTCACCCGACCTGACCCAGTGATCCACCGGAATAACTCCGGCCACAGGAATATTTCCACGTTCCTCTGTCCACTTCTAGAAACTAGATATGTGTGCCAGTATACTGACAAAAAATCATATGAATCCATAAAGAATTCGCTGAGCGGTAAGGGTTTTAGAATTTTTGCTTTCACTCAGGCCTATACGGGTTAAAAAGTACCTACCGTTTTGATTCATATTACGGACAGCTTCAAATTCCGGACACTCTACTTTGTATGGGAAACATTTCACGCGAAATGTTTCAATTTTTGCTGTTCAAAAGTTCTCAATTTCAAGGCTCGTTTTAGTAAACTTTTTCCATTAATATCTTTGAAAATTTATAATGCCCAACTACCTTAGATGTCTCTTTGGTGGTTTAACGATTTCGATTGATGATTTGACTGTTCCATTAATGTTTATCATGAGCTGTCCGGAATTCAATTCAAAGTGTCCGGAATATGAGGCAAAGGCGAGAAAGCGTCCGGAATAAGAATCATGAAAAGGCCACACATTTTCATTTATTTAAAATTATTGAAGTTGCGGAAGCGTATTCTTTACCCACCGTTCGAAAGTAAAGGGCTCCCGACGCTGGATAGCGCTAAGGAATCATACAGAATGATTTATTTTGTATGCTCTATGCTGGGTTATATTTCCCTGAGTCCTTAAGTGTCCGTAATATGAATCAAAACGGTACTCCTGATGCAAAAAAAAGAAATATTTTGTGTTTTAGATAGCAAACTTTTGCCAAACACTAGGTTCGAACGTTATTTCTTTTCAACTGATGTATTTTCCCTGTAAATGTTGATAATATCACTTAAGTGAATCTTTTGCCCCACCTTACACTATAATTGTTAAGTAAGGACAAGGGTTTTGTGCTACAGAATCCCTTTTCATCGGAATGTGCGTGTATGCTTGAATCCCCATTTCTCTCAAGCTTATGATGATGATTATGATGGTTCTCTAGTGGTGGTAGAAGGGAATTCAGTCAGCAAGGAATGATCCCTTGGCAATTACCTTATCTCAATTGGACCAGCCACAAAGCCTCCTCCAGAAGGAAGGCAGGGCCCTTCATCCATTAGCTAAAGGTAAGGCCAAAGTGCATCATTGCATTGTTTCGTAAATTGCTTCGCACTTGCAACGCTCTGAATTCCATCATTGAATTTGATCCCAGCAGAGACGGGATGAGATATGGCGCGGATTGACCGTCCAGTGGACAATTATAAATCCAGCTGTTTGGAGAATAGCTATTGTTGAGCTTCGGTGAAGGGTAACGAACGATAGCCTCCTGTCCACATGTCTTCCTGAGCCTGAGCTCTGATAAATTCTTCCACCCGCACAATCAATTCACGATGCAATGCGGTTCAAGCCTCCTAACGCAAATTTACGACTGCGCCCAACCAGCCCCTTTCGAATTGTTCTCACGGTGCTCTCCAGACCGTTATTATCTGAAAAATGGGCTCGTTTTGAAGTAACGTATCTGCTATATTTTAATGATTTTTCATTTACTGTGAATAACAGGCGAAATATACCATCAAAACTTGGTCCAAGGTTTGGTAGTTATTTATAACCTTTAGACGGAGTTAAAAATAAGTACACGGATAAAAATCTGATCCCCACACCATGATTTACAAATCATGAAATTCATAAATTGATTAGGTTATAATATCAGGATCACAAATCATGGTTCCTGGAGTCATAATCATGATTCCTCATAAGCATAACATCCAGTGTGAAAACACTAAGCGGCGCACTTTGCTTTATCTCATTCGTATCGATCACTCGTAATTCAAGATGACGAAACGGTTGAGTGGTAGAGTACGTGGCTTGCAATAGGAAGGTTTTTGGCCCGAAAACAAAACATTGAGTTACGTCCTTCTTGTGGCGTAAACATCAAATCAATAATTTTAATAACTCCCCGTACATGGGTTCACCAAACTATCCAGACGATTGTGCTACACAAAAATAATCAAGTTTCATGGTGGAATTGGATCCGTAACAAAGGCTTAAAATGGCTAAAAATGCCTTAAAATGGCTTAAAATGGCTAATAACGGCTTAAAGTGGCTTAAAACATTAATACGGCTAAAAAAGCTTAAAACAGCTTAAAACGGCTAAAAAGGCTACAAATGGTTAAAAAAGCCTTAAAATGGCTTAAAATGTCTTATAACGGCTTAAAATGGCTTAAAATGGCTTGCAAAAGGCTTAAAACAGCTTAAAACGGCTAAAAAGGCTTACAATGGTTAAAAAAGGCTTGAAATGGCTAAAAACGGCTTCAAATGGCTTCAAACGGCTTAAAATGGCTTGAAAAGGCATCAAAAGGCTTAAAATGGCTTCAAACGGCTAAAACGGCTTAAAATAGCTTAAAACAGCTTAAACGGCTTAAAACAGCTATAAAAAAACTTAAGAGGGCTTGAAATGGCTTAAAACGGCTTAAAACGGCTTAAAAAGGATTAAAATTGCTTTAAACGGCTTAAAATGGCTTAAAACGGCTTAAAACGGCTTGAAACGGCTTAAAATGGCTTTAAATGGCTTGAAACAGCTTAATATGGCTTAAAACGGCTTGGCAAGGCTTAAAATGGCTCGGCTTCAAACGGCTTAAAATGGCTTAAGATATGTTAAAACGGCTTAAGACGGCTTAAAACGGCTTTAAATGGCTTGAAACGGCTTAAAACGGCTTGGCAAGGCTTAAAAAGGCTTAAAATGGCTCAGCTTCAAACGGCTTGAAATGGCTTAAAACCCCTTAAAACGGTTAAAATGGTTAAACGGTTAAACGGTTAAAATGGTGATGTTTCATTGCGAATTCCTCCACTATTTCCATGAAAGTTTCTCCAGGGATTTAAAAAATTTCTTCAAAATTTAATACAGAAATTCTTTCAGGGATGCTTGTATGGTTGTGTGTAAAGGTTCCTTCAAGGAATTTCTTCAGGGATTAAACTAGAAATTTGTGTTAGATTTTTTACGGAGATTCCTCGAAGTATTCCATCAAGAATCCAATGAGAGTTTTTACCAGGAATTTATTTAATGACCCATCCAAACATTTCTTTAGAAATTCCTTCAGGAATTTTTCCATGAAATTTTCCAGTAATTCTCCCAGGAGTTTCTCCCGGAATTTCTACAGGAATCTCTCCGGATACTATATCGCTGATTACTCCACTATTTTGCATGAAGCACTACCAGAGGTTTCTATAGAGCTTCCTCCAACAGTCTCCTTGAGGATTCTTCCGGGATACTTCCAAGGGTTCTTCCAGGCATTCATTCAGGAATTCTTCCAGAGATTCTTCAGGAGTTTATCCAAACATTCAATTCGGCATTTTGCCTCCAATTTTCCAGGGGTTACTTCAAAACTTCCTCCAAGAATTCCTTTAAAAATCTCCAAATGACCAATGATGAACATTTCTTTTAAAGCTTTGCCAAGAGTTCCCTCAGGTATACTGTTAGGGATTCTTACAAGAAAGTCTTAAGGAACCTTCCCCTTCTTTATGCCATGGTATTCAAAAAATTCCAACTCGAAAAGATGGACCGATTGGATTCGAAGACACGACCCTCAGTTAGGTCTTGCTGAATAGTTGAGCGTTTACTCTACGACTATATGGGTCCCTGTGATATTCAAATGAAATTCATGACAAAAATTGTAATAGATTCCCTGCGAGATAACCTAGTAGAATCCCTAAATAAATTCCTGTTAGAATAAGAGAATTCCGCAAAATTGTCGGTGAAATTCTTGGATGAACTTTAGTCGAATATCCGTATGACTTAGATGGAATCCTTCTAGGAACTCCTGGAGCAATTCTCTTGAGAAATTCATGTCAAATCTCTCATAAAATTTCTTCATCTCTCTCATTAGTTAACATCTCTCTAATTAGTTTTCAGAAGTTCCTCCAAAGAATACTTTAAAATTCCTTCAGAAATTCTTCTAGGATTTCTCCAACGATATCCCTGAAGATTGCTCCAATGAATCATCAAAAAAATCTTTCAGGGATTCTTACAGAGACTCTTCCAGAGATACCCCTAGGTACTCCCCCAGAAATTTGTTAAGAAATTCCTCTTAAAATTCCACCTGGAATTCCTCCGGAAGTTTCTCGACGATTTTTCCAGCATTTTCTCCAGAGATTCCTTTTGACGTACCTCGCCTACAGGAATTCGTCAATGGATTCATGCAAATAATTATCCAGGAATACCCCAGAGAAATTCCCTGGTATTCTTAAAGAGATTATGCCAGGAATCCCGAATGGAATTACACCTTGAACTTTCGCAATCACCCTTCAAGAGTTGTTCTAATTATTAAGGATTATCTCCACTAATTCCATCAAAGATCAATTTATTATTAGTATTATCTCGGGCTAAGAAAAATAAAAAAAGCCTCAAGTGATTTCTGCAGTATTTTTTCAGAGTATACTCCAAGGCTGACTCCAAGAATTCCTACAAAGATTGCTTCAACAATTCCTTCAGGATTTCTTCTAGAAGTTAGTTCCAAGGAATCCATCATCTACTATTAAGGAATCACATCACGAATTCTTTCAGAGGACCAGTACTTTTTTCAGGGCTTCCTTCTAGGACTCCTACTTATATTCCACCAGGAGTTGATGTAGAAAAACCAAAAGGATTATTTTCAGCGATTCTTTACTGTATTTTTCCTACAGTGTACTCTACTGCCCATAACTGCAAAACAGTCACATTCGACATTTTTGACAAATTGGAGTTAATACCATGGAGAGTCAACAAATTACAAATACTTTCGATCAACTTACTGATTGATTGATGATTAAGTTGATCGAAAGTATTCGTCATTTGATGACTCTACATGGTATTAACTCCAATTTGTCAAAAATGTCGAATGTGACTGTTTTGCAGTTATGGGCAGTCCAGGGATTTATCCAAAAACTTCTCAATGGTTTTATAATGATTCCTTCAAGTATTCCACCTCAAAATTCTCCAAAGATTTATTTAGGAATCCCTCCAACGAAACTTCAGGAATTTCTTAAATGATTCAATTAGGATTCTTTTCTTGCGATTCCACCTGGAATTCCTCTAGAAATTCTTTAGGAGATTGCTCAATGAATCCCTTCCAAGAAATTAATACAAGAATTCCATAAAAAAAAATCCCCCAGGAATTGCTCCTATCAAAAATCTTCCAGTGATTCTTCTAGCGATTTCCCTTGCAATATCTCCAAAAAAACCTTCAGTGATTAATCCAAACAATCTTGTAGGGATTGCTTTAGGGAGTCCTACATGATTTTCGCTAGAAATTCCTTCAATTATTCCTACAGAAATACATGCCTAAATTTACTCATGGAACTCTTACAGTGATTGTACCCAAAATTTCTCAAAGGATTCATCAAGGCGTTTATCCAGGAATAGGGAATCTCTATAGGAACTCCTGTTGAATTTTCTGAAGAAATTACTGATAAGATTCCTGAAGGAATTTCTGATGGAATCCCTGCAGGAACTCCTGATGCATTTCCTTGAGGCTATCCTAAAAGAATTTCAGGTGGTATCTCTTGAGAAACTTCTGATGAAATCTCTAGAAAAACTCCTGATGGAATTCCAATATGAGCTCCTGCTGAAATTCCTGATAAGATTCTTGATGGAAGCCCTAAAGATAATTCTGATAGAATCCCCATAGGAACTCCGGATAGAACTCCTGATAGAATCCCTGGAGAAATTCCAGGTGGAATCTCTGAAGGAGGGAGGGAATGGAGAAACTTTTCATAAAATTTCTAGAGGAACTCCTGATGGAATTCCTAGATGAGTTCCAGGTGGAATCGCTGAAGGAACTCCTGATGGAATCCCTAGAAGAACATCTGATGGAATCGCCATGATGGAAGAATCCCTAGAGGAACTTCCGATGGAATCCCAGAGAAACTCCTAATGGAAACCCTGAAAAAACTCTCGATGTAATTCTTCGTGGAACTCATGATTGAAACTTTAGCATGGATGGAATTCATGGAGAAAATTTTGATGGTGTAATCCTTACAACAACTTCTGATAAAAACTCTCCTGGAATAACTTCAAAAGAGGAATTCCGTATTATGGATTCATCGATAGAGCTACTGGTGTATTTGCTGAAGAAATAGGTTAAAGATTGTGGAAAAACGCCAGTCGAATGTATAGAAACAACTCAATAGCGCACATTTGCTAGATCACCATGTCGTCGTCGCTATGAAAATTCATTTTGGCTTGGCATCCATCTGCATCCGCAGTTCATGGGATGTCGAAGTTTCAATTTGACATGCTAACGTCGATGTTCGTGCAACATCCTTACAGACGGTACGATCAGTTCGTCAAACATTTGGCTCCGCCCACCAGCGGTTTGAGTAAAATCAAACTCGTTTGATTTTGGCCGACCGATTCGTCAACCGACAAACGTGTTTCACAAACTGTCAAATTGGTTCGTCAAGCAGCATATAGCACCAACATGAGCGTCAACCTGGAGGCTGGAGTCAATGTTGGTCAAACCGTCTGAGCGTCTGTGGGCTGCATAAGAACGAAATTTGGTTGATCTTTTTATTCAAAACTCCGTCCAGAGCTAGCAAATTACGAAATAAACCAACTTCTGGCAAATTTTTGATTTCCGGTTATCACGGTAAATGAAAAATCGTTTAAATATCTCTGATTTCATTTGAATTGGCGTAACTTCAAATTGAGCGTCCCAGACATACAACTTAGCTATAGAAAGCGACAGGAGATCCCAGATTTATAAAAACACCCTGGGGAACGCCGTGTCTCCTAACACTGATAGCACTTACCTCACGGTCCAGCGGTTTTATCACCTTGACGTCCCCACTGATTGGGTCCACCATAAAGTTGTCCGAGCCGAGCAGCCCAAACGAGACGTTACCGCCCTCCGGATCGTAACCCTCCAGCCGGTAAACGACGCTTCCCACCGGAGTTGTCTCCGGCAGGGCCAAGTTGTTCATGTCCTGCGTGAAAATCGGCGGCAGGTTGCAGTGACCTGTAAAGAAACAACAAAACGAGGACAGAATATTACTAAACTTGCTGGGAGAATTTTCTGGATTGATTTGTGTCGTAAAGAGGAAATAAAAAGGAATTTTCCGGGGATACATTCTGATCCATCCATCATCATTTGCACCGGGATTAATCCTTACATTCCAGCCTTATGCTCTGGCTTTAGTTATTCAGGCCCTGTTAGGAAGCGAACGAAACATACGTCGCTCACATTCCTCATTTCGAAACCGTAGAGAGAAGCAAACATCGACACAGTTGGATATAGGGTAGGGTGGCCCATAATGATTGAACTAGCAGAATCTTATATTACACATCCCAGGTTTGTTCATTTGGACTCCTCAGAAGCTACTGCGAAAGCGAGTCCGTGAACTCTAAGGGCTTGATAGCTCATGATGTATGCAGTTTATTTTTTCCACATAAAAATGGTCCACCTTACCATAGAGGGTGCCTCCGAAGCCGAACTTTAACTTCTGCCCCAGAACAAGAACCGAACCGAAACGGAAGCATCAATTTTATTACGAGAAGCTCGGATTTATGTCACACATACGGTTGCCGTCTGCTTTCCTCGTCCGCTCCCAGACGAGGACGACATACACCCGAGCTGGTTCGGTTCTCGGGTTCTGGGTTTCGAGTTCAACGGGAAACTCCGACGAATATTTCTTTGTTTGAATGGGAATTTAAGAGCGATCGTTAGGGTGGGGAAGGGTAGGTAAGGCAGAAACGGGTAGACAGGGAAAAGTTGTAATATTCTGAGCAAACGAATAATTCAGTGCAGATAAAAATGACGCTCATTTGGATTCGGTGCTACGGTGGGAACGTTCTTCGGTGGTGGTGGTGGAGTGAGGGATATGTTACTCATCGTTGAATGAATAAAGTAGGGCATAAAAATTAAAGAAGATGGCTTGAGCTTTAGGCAGCAGTTTTATAACAATTATTAGCTTAAACAAAATAGAAGAATTTATTCTCATCACTTGAAAGGAAACAAAAGAGTTTCGCAGAGAAATCTTGAGCTTTTCCAGCTATATACTGTATTGCAGATGTCGATTTTTATAAGAAACTTTCGGCTCACAACCGAAAATTCAATTAAAATAAAAATAAAATTTGAACATGCTGTAGAAAAAAGCACCATTTTCCAATAGTTCATATTATAAGTATTATTAAGGATTGTCGCTTTGGTATCATAATTTCATTGGTTGTGCGACTCGCCGCTCTGATGAAAACACAAAATTACCCATCTAAACGATTCAAATTACAAAAATATTTGAATATTTCTAGGGTAGATGCACCGGTTTTGCCCATAGGCCAAATGTAACCATACCCGAGGAGGAAAGAATAACTCGCCAATAACTTATGCATACCATATTTTGGTATCATACCAGAATTAGGTATTGTTCAGTTATCAATACCTCATTTTGGTATTATAATGGTATTTGAAAAAAATGTTTAAAGCAATTAAAAATACTTCATTTTGGTATTCGTCAGCTATTGAGGACTGCTGGAGGTATTGAACTAGTATTGAAAAATTTTACTTTTATATGATAATCCATCAAGTATTATTTAGGTATCACAATACCTGATCTAGTTATCAGCTTGGTATTTGTAGAATATGCAGAAGGTATTATTTGAGGTATTTTACCTCTTATGCAGGGCTCATTCATACCTCATTCAGGTTGTAAGTATTGGAAATTATCTGGTATGGAATACCTCTATTTGGTATTCAGTAGTTATTTTTTTCTGCTCGGGTAGTAACCATAGCTTCAATTGAGCGTATGTGTAGTATATTTTTTAAACATATTTTCCTTTAGGCTTCCCTACATTTTTTTACAATCTTTACGATTAAAATCAATTTTTGTCAAAATTTCGGCAAAATCGAAGGTGATTGTAGTTTTATATGGACGTTAATATGGAGAAAATTCGAAAAATGTTAGAAACATGATAGTATTTGTTTTGGGAAGAACATCATTTATAAATTTGAACTTGTTTTTTAAGCCAATGAGAAGAAAGTTGCTGAAGAGAATTAAACATTCCGACGGATGGGAGAAATGATATGCATATATTTGTGTGCCATGTCTTAGTTCGATATATGCTTATAGTCCAATAAGCTTCTTGCAAAAACCACAATGAGCACACAACCAGTGTGAGTATGTTTTCTCCATAAAAGCCGAAGTAATGAGTTTTGTTATATATTTTAGCATCAACATTGGTATTATAATTGTATTGGTGTTGGAAGTAACATTTCAGTTTCTAAATATAAATACAAAATTTAAAACCTTTAACGTCTTAAAGCCAGGGCCTTCCTTAGCCGAGTGGTTAGAGTCTGCGGCTACAAAGCAAAGCCATGCTGAAGTTGTCTGGGTTCGATTCCCGGTCGGTCCAGGATCTTCTCGTAATGGAAATTTCCTTGACTTCCCTGGGCACAGAGTATCATCGTACCTGTCTCACGATATACAAATGCAAATCGCAACTTTGGCAAAGAAAGCTCTCAGGTAATAACTGTGGAAGTGCTCATAAGAACACTAAGCTGAGAAGCCGGCTCTGTCCCAGTGGGGACGTTAATGCCAAGAAGAAGAAGTCTTTAAGCCACCTTTGAATCCTTACCAAAGTGGCTGAAAATTTGACAGGATTTAGTTTCTAGCAAAAAGATTATGAAGATGATTTGGAAAAGGAGATTTTACAACTTTTTGTTATTTGAACCACCCTAATGACCCGTAGTATGTTTCAGATTGCGCATCACTGCAAAAGGACTCAAAGTGACATATTGTGGCTCTCAAAAACCGTCATTTTTGAAAAAATCTTTAGGGCATTTGGTCTTAAATACCTACATTTGGTCGAATGGTTTTAGAACATGTTGTCGAAAGATTATTTAGTAATGTAACCGTGTAGTTCAAAATATATAAAAGCGAATTAGAATTTTTGCACGATAAATGATCTTGTTAATTTTTGGAAAATATACTTTTCATCAGAACTTAATAAAGGATCTACCTAAACGATAATTATTACTTACGCTTTACAACGTGGTTAGTACACGATTTGTTTTACGAGATATTTTATTTTGTCCAATTTTATAGCAGTTCAAAGGTAATTATGTCTATTTATAGCTCAACGTTGGAAATTTAATAATCTGTTGAATCGATTATTCCTTTAAAATATCATCACTCATTAGGAAAAAAAACCTCCTTATAATGTTCGTGGCTCAGTTGTTTATCTTTATTTTATTACAACTTTCAGTATTAGTTCTTGGAACCTTTATGAAGTATCAAGTTGCACAGCGTACCGCCGTGAGTAAAACTTTGGCATGCGGAAACTACATTTACTACGGTTGGATATAGAACAATTTGATTTGGCCACACGGAATTACTCGAAAGTAATGCATTCTTTTACGCTGAATAAAGAGGCAAACTTTGATGGCAATGGCTTCAAGGAAACGATGTTGACGAAGTGTATCAAAAGTTTCGCCTGTAGGATACATTTTCCTACTCATGATAAATCAGTATACATTCATGGGTAAAAATGTGGCTTTGATGACTGAGTCGATGAATTCGATTGATATTAAGTAGATATTTTATTCCATCGAAAACAATCAGCGAGAATCGCGTAAGGTGAGACAAGTAACGTCAACAACGCAAGGGGTCAATCGATTTTGTTGCGCGTTGATCAATTGCGATCCCAAAATGTCGCTCGCCACATATTGAAGGCATGCAATGACCAATGCAGAGTTCATGCACTATGTCATATTGTTCTAGCGTATGTAACCTCCAGTATCAACATCTATCATATACACTTTCTTCTTTTTCACTGTGTATGAACGTCAAAATATCACTGTACAATAATCAGAAACATTTCGACTATTAGATTTCCCTATTCGACTAAATTTTCGACTTAATGTTCTTTCGACCAAATTTAATATGCTTCCTAAAGTAATTAAATTATTTTCGACAAAATATGCATTTGATTAATTGTCCTTTCGACCAAATGTAATTTCGATTTAACGTCATTTGACCAAACGTCATTCGAATAAATGTCATTTTTAATTTAAATTGAATTGGTTCATATATTGCATCACATCGTAAAACGAGAGAAATTTGTTCGTGCTAATAGGTATCTGTTAGTAAGTTATTCCATTTTTTTTTAATTTAAGATATTGTACTTCCCAGTATGGTAAGTATATGGTAAGTATGGTAAGCATTGATTTATAAGTTTCTTAATCAGTCTAAAATATGTACAAACTAACGTCTTCTAATAATATAATTTCGTATGATTTCACATGCGAAAATGCACATCCATTCATTATCTCTTAGTACAAGAACATATCGTTCAGTAGGTATTTGTTATATTGAAAAATAAAAAGTTTTTGTTTATGATCTCCGTTTTGGTAATTTGATGAGTACCAGAGGGGTTCTAATTAATCCAAAAATTTCTTGTAGTAAACACTTTTAATCTACTGGTGGAATAAGCAATTTCTTGATGGTTTTTCAATATGGTTGAAACTCTTAAGCAGTAAGTAAAAGGAGTATTTTATGGATAAGTACCGATGTTCTAGCTCCTCCATAGACTACATGGAATATAGGTCGAGGGATGTACAAGCGTAAGCAGTCGTATAAGCGTATTCGGAGGATATTTCAAAATGGCATACACTCCTAACCCTTCATTTCATTAAACGGAAGTTTTGCTTTTCCTTATACGGATGTTTTTGAACCTCCAAAGACTCCGTCGAACAAAGGGCCTTAGGATCTATTGAGTGGTCTATTGACAGCTTTTAGCTTCGACAGATACCCTCTACTATCGGCATAAGTAAACATAGTGTTATTGTATTTGTTGTTATTTATACTGATACTCTCAATTCTACAACAGGGGGATCGTGGACCCTCAACCATGTGAAAAGCTCGCTGAAACGAGCATCTTACACCGAGCCATTTTTTCGTGGTTATCAAGGTTGGGAAACAGTGATTTAGATTGTTTTTAATAATGGTACAGATTTTAAGCCCTACACATAAGTAAACGAAAAGTGCGCGTTGAACTTAAACACTCATCCAGCTTCATAATATGAATCTGCTGGGCGTGTAATGCTTATTAAACAACAAATTATTATGCTGGTAGATCTTGAAGATTGTATAGCATATTATTCAAGAAGTTCTCAGATGTCTAAGAACTTGTGGTGTATTCGCCAAGAATTGTAGTTAAAGTATTCAAATATTAAGTAGATGAAAAAACCGAATTTAGTACTATACCATTTAATTCCACTAGAGTTTGTATCCTTTGACAGATACGCGTATTTCGACCTCAACTGTAAGGCCGTCTTCAGTGTCGTGTACTAGACTCGACTTCGACATTCAAATATTTCTGGCTAAATTATACATTCTTCAATATGTTACAAATTATGCTCATATATTTGATGATCTTTATTCCATGGAGCTGTTGGATGCCTCAGATTGTGCACAAATAACTGTTCTGACGTATTCCACTTCGATTTCATGACTTCATTCGGCTTACTTTATTGTATTATTAAGAGCACATAAACACTTAAATTATTTTACCGATCTTAACAAAACGATTCGTAGAAATTTTTTTTTTTTTTTTTATTTCTTTATTAAAGAGACTTTCGGCCCAAGGCCGGTTCGTCTCTGATTATAGATGGGTCTTAAGGATCCATCACAAAAGTTGCGAACAGAATTTTTTACAGAGTTTTTTGAAAAGAAAAAAAAAATAGTCTGAAGACTACTCACATACTTAATTTATCAGAGTTTAGTATTTATGTAAATATCAGGTGCTCGTTGTCTGTTGTAGTCTCGTAGTCTTCATCAAAGTCCGTTTTTCTATCTGCAGAGTTAGATTGCAGTGAAAAGCCTTGTATCCTTCAAAAAGTGTATCAAGGCTGTTTCCATCGCCAAATCGTTGCTCAGTATTGTGTCGATGCCTCCAAGATTGTATTGCGTTCGGTATGATTCTAATGCCGGACAAACACACAACATATGTTCCACTGTGTTGGCTGTCCCACAATTATCACATATGATACGGAAATTTCGACCTCCTCCCATATTATGGGAGGCCTTCGTATGTCCCGTTCGGAGACGAGACAGGATTATTTGCTCCTTTCGGTCGATTCTGTCTTTCAAGGGGGTTGTGATTCCTTTTATTTTCCGAATGAATAATGTTCGGTCACTCCACCAGTCCTTAGACCATGCATGCTTCACTGCTGTCTTTAGCCAGGATTTCACATCAGCTCCGGGAATCTCTGAAGTGAGTCGGCGGCTTGTTCGACCAAGGTCTGCCAGTCGATCTGCAGACTCATTTCCTGGGATGTCACAGTGGCCAGGAACCCACATAAAACTTACTTTTGGGGTACCTCTAGTTTCTAGCAAACTTTGTGTGACTTGAATCCATGGATGTCTTGATGTTTGGGATCTAATGGATAGGATACAACTGGCGGAGTCCGTAACAATTAGTTTGGGTTTCGTTGATCGATGAGATACAGCTTGCATTATTGCGGCCGCTTCAGCCGAGAAAACCGACACCGAGTCAGGTAGGCTAAAATGATCCTCTATGTGCTTTCCCGCAATGCCGATTCCGACTTTATTGGATAGTTTGGATCCGTCCGTGTACATCATTTCTGTGTTGGCGTATTTTGTTGTGATACGCTCATTGAATAGTGATTTGGCTATGGTCGGATTAGATCCCTTCTTAAGTCTATTTTTGATGAAATTGTCTACCAATGGCTCGCTGGCTCGCCAGCTCCTAGGTCCGATACGGTGGAGCTCAGCCACCGAGGGGAGCGTGACTCCAGCGACTGAATTTAGGATTCGGTCGGCTTCTGTCGCAAGGAAAGCCGGCGATCCGTCACCTTTGGTGCGCTCAAGAAAACTAACGGCTTTGGTACCGATTGTAGTTGCTACCTTATAGATAAACGGCATAACTCCGGCTTCAACGCAAGCAGCTTTAGCAGGTGTCGATGGTAATAAGCCGGAGATGGTTCTTATTGCGTTATGGTACGTGGGACTTAGGATAAGGATAAATTTCGGTCAAATGTGACACCAAGTATCTTAGCAAACTTCTTTGTGGGTATTGGTTTTCCTTTAACAGTGATAGGTTTTTGGGGTGGTCGATGTTTTTGGGCACATATATGCATTCTAACACATTTCTCTGGAGAGATATCAAATCCAACAAGATCAGTCCATTTCACCACTGCGTTGACTGCGGCTTGCAGCTTTCTTCTAATAGCCTTTGGGTGCTTTCCGGTGACGACCAGAAGTATGTCGTCGGCATACACATAAATAAATATACCCTTAGGCAGAACGTCGAACACCCCATTCATAGCCACTAGGAATAAAGTGACTGCTATCACTGATCCCTGTGGAACCGTTTCTTCTGCAACCGGTTTGGAGCGATGATTTCCTATAATCACCTGAAATGTTCTATTTGTCAAGAAGTTTTTTAGGAAGGCCAGCAGATTTCCCGTTACTCCCCACTGTGCCAATTTCTCAAGCACACTAGGAGTCCATGCTCTGTTATAAGCTTTGGCCAAGTCAAGAGAAGCCATTTCGATGTGCTCACCGCACGAAATGGCATCATCGAGGGTTTGACCTAGAGTCGCAAAGTATGTTCCAGTGCCAAGGCCAGATCGGAATGCATGCTGTCGGTAGTCTAGTTTCCCATTTATATCTAAATACTCCATCAGTCTCCTATTAACCATCCGCTCCATGATTTTGGACATGCAGCTTGTTAGAGCAATTGGTCGATAATTTCGTGGATCGCTAGATGGTCCAGTACTCTTTGGGATTGGCACTATTAGGCTATGTCGCCAGCTTTCTGGAAAAGTTCTGGATGTCCATTCCTTGTTGATCATCTCGAGTAAGATTGCTTTGCAATGCATTGGAAGGTTTTTGATCATGTGGTAGCCAATTTCATCCGGCCCTGAAGATTTTCCACAGCATTTTTGTAGAACAAATTGAAGTTCTTGTATAGAGAACGTTTGGTTGTAGTTTTCGTCGGTACCAGAGGGAATAACAAAATCTGCAATGGCTGTCTTTGCTCCTGAGTGGCGCTTTAGAAATGCTTCTGGGTACCGTTGAAGTGATGATAAATTGAAGAAATGATCAGCTAGTGCGTCAGCTATTATGGCTGGATCTCTAACGGTTTGGTTTTTTATTTTGAGAGCTATACCATTCTTTGTCTTTTTACCCTGGATAGCGTTTACTTTTCCCCAAAGCTCGGCGGAAGATTGGGAATCGTTTATGCTGTCTAGAAATTCTGCCCAAGAGCGTTCTTTGGCTTCCCGTACGATTTGTCGACATTCGTTTCGAGCGGTGCGAAGCTTCAAAACTGCTTTTTCCTTGTCGGGGTGTTCTGCTGGAAGTCGTTTGGCGGCTCTGAGTGCCTTGCGTCGTGCTTTAACAGCCTTCTTGATGTCCTCGGACCACCAACGAAGGGCCCGGCGCCCAGGGTTAGGGCTGGTCTTCGGTATGTTAGTTTTTGCGGCCTCATGAATTGCTTCAGTGAATTCCGTTATCGATTTTGGTTCGGAATTTTTGAATGAACTGTTGATTGATGATTGGAATCCTGACCAGTCAGCTTTGTCATAGATCCATCGTGGTCGTCGAGATGTATTTGGGGGAGTCGTGTTAAGGAGAATGGTTATTGGGACGTGGTCACTTCCCATCGGATCACATTCTGCCGACCAGCTTATCCGATTCATTATGGTCATGGAGGCAAGAGAGATATCTATTGCTGATTCATGTTGGCCTCTCATAAACGTAGGTGATCCATCGTTGAGTATGGTCAGTCCATTTTGGCCAGCTATTTCGAGCAATATAGCACCACGAGCATCGGTGTGACGGCTTCCCCACGCCTGGTGGTGTGCATTGCTATCTCCTAGTAGGATAATTGGTTCTGGCAACTTTCCTATTAGTTGCTTAACTTGATTTTCAAGATCAGGTATATTTTGATTTGGGATGTACGCTGAAACTACTGTGACCGGGAAAGGCCAAGACAATCGTACCGCTATAATTGGAAGGTTTGTGTCCAAGGTTATATTTGAAAATGGAAGTTCGGCTGCAATGCCAATGCCTACGGAATGATAGATATTTCGGTTTATTTTAGTAATCCATTTGTACTTTCTCCCAAGTGTATTATCCATGCTCTCTGTTGTTGCCTTATGAATTTCCTGTAATGCGATGATAGAGGGATCCTTGTCAACAACAATCTTTTGTAGATCAGGCAGATTGTTATAAAACCCATTCATATTCCACTGAAGGATCCATGTGTGCTGCTCACTGTTGCCGATGTTACTTGTTTTCTTTAAGTGATTACAATATGATGAAGTTACACCGGAAGCGCGTGCCGGTTCGCTGTTTTCTGGCGGTGGAGATGAACAATCTGACTTTTCGGAGACGATAGCAGACTTTGAAACAGACCCACTGCAGGTAAACCTAGATTGACTTACGGTAGCGGTATTAGATGTGCCGGTGGAATCGGAAGGAGGATCCAAGGGATTAACATTTTTAAATTTTTTTCGAGAAGCTGACACGCAAGATAGGTTTGATGGTCCCGCTTTTATCGAAGCTGAAGCTCCAAAGCGGACACGATGAAGTTGATCATAGAGATCGGCGTTGCAAACCTCCGGGCCAAGTGGTGGTAATCGAGATGTTATAAACACTTTTGAAGAGGAAGGAGTATCGAACCTGTTTCGTAGTGGTTTGATGCGTGTTCGGAGATCGTATCTTCTCAGAACTGGCTTGACTTCCACGTTGTGCAATGGAGAATAGACGTGGAAATGTCTATTTTGGTGTCCATCGTTGAATTGGGTTCCCTCGCTGTCCTCAGGGGTACAAGTATTGCTACTTTTGTGCGTCCCTCTTCCAGTTACTCCGCCAGGTGCTTTTCTGTCCTGAGAAGTATCTGGGGAAAATGGGGAACGGGTTTGTATTCCCTTGTGCGTCCCATATGCAAGAATCACTCTCGGATGCCGGAGGTTGTCCGCCAGTTCCGGTTGGGGTGTAATGTCCGCACTGACGGGGCCCCGACTATCCGGAGCTTTCACTGCTGCTCTTCTTGTTCTTGTTATGTTGGTAGTTGATAGGGGAGATGTTGGTTCAGTCAACTCTCGATTCTTCTTCTTCACGAGCTTCTTTTGGGTACTGAAGATAATAGTTTAGTAGTAAGGAGTTTACGGGTGCTTAGCTTCAGCTGAGAGGACTGAACGGATAGCGATGTTTATTCGATTTCGATTGTATCCGTACCATCAACGCCGCTTCGCTTAGATTTCGAAGTACGGCTGTTGGAGTCGCTGTTGGAGTCTGTGGTTGGGTGATTTCTTTTGGTTGGGTTAGAGGCGCTTGTTCCTACTGAGGTCGTAGTTTGCATTGAGTTCTTGGAGTGGAAGCTCTTCATACTTTCTTCAGAAGAGAATCCTCTGTCTTTGTTTGATTCGTATTGCTTTCGGTGTTTCTGTTTCCTACGGTTGTTCTTGGTGTTTTGCGCTGGGCCATTTTCGCTGCTGTTATTTTCAGCGATCCATTTTGAGCATCGCGACCTGATTCTAGGATCCCTGAGATCGTAGGGTGCCGCTGGTGTTGCCGGTATTGAAGCGCAATCAGGAGTGGGTACTAAAGACTGACTGACCGTTGTTATAGACTGACTTGGTTCCATATGGGTGTAGAGCGTTTCGTACTGGCGCAGGCGTGAAATTTCACGGTCTTTTTCCTGAACAGTTTTTTGTAGCTGTTTCACTGCTTCGGTTAGCTGAATAACCCTTCGAGTTAAATCCTCTATTGTACCGTTCTTTTGAACCTGGTCCAACCTCTTGCCGACACTACGGTTTTGAACAATCTTTTCCAATTCCGCGATCTTTTCGTCTTTCCGTTTCGAGTCATCCTGAAGTTTCTTAACAACGTCGGACATATCAGCAATCTCTTTATCCTTGCTCAGATTGGTAATTCTAGCGTATGATCCACTGTTTCCGGTGGCACCTTGTTGGGCCTCGTACTCCCTTCTGGCCTGGGGGTAAGAGTAGCCCATATCGATTCGGATATGCTGAATGGCAGTCTCTTTGCTGTAAACAGGACACTTTCGACTTGAAACGGCATGTCCGTTAGATTTGCAGTTCTTACAGAATGGGGGGTTCGTACAATGTGGTTTCTTGTTGGAGAATTCATCATCTTCGGCGTTTCGACTGTTGGATCCATTAAGGATGTTGTCCTCAGGATGCACTTGTGAGCATGTGCCACAAATTTGGTGGGTTTCCTGGCATCGCTTTCTTGTGTGTCCATACTCCCAACAGTGGTAGCAGAGCATAGGTGAGGGGTAGAAACTCCTGGTTTTGCACCGGGTCCAACCAAAATCAATGTGCTCAGGGATGACCGTACCGACAATGGACAAAATCATGGTGGGTGTGTTTTCTGGCACTCCGGCTGAATTCCTTTTTTGTATTCTACGGATGTCTCGTACCCCTTGACTTGCTAGCTGTTCCTTCAGGTAAGCATCCGAAAGTCCGACCGAATCATAATTACTAACAACACATTTTGTGGTGTTGAGTTGCGGATGTTCGGTAATCATCACTTCGGTTCCGTCGATAAGCCGATTCATTTTTAGCAGTTTCTGGAACTGCACGTTGCTGCGCACCTTCAAAGCGTAAGAAATGCCGCGATTCTCCTTAAAGGCCCCATCGATGGGTCCTCCGACACATTTTTCAACCGAGAGCCGTAATAGGAAAGGGTCATTAGGGAGGGAGGTATTTTCCCCTACTGCCTGCATTTTGAGGACTTGGAGTGAACCTGCGATACCCTCCTTGTCCATGTAGGTGGGCAAGCGTTGTCCGGCATAAGTTCCTTGAAACATGTTCCTCGGACTATTCCCTCCTCCACCAGGGCCCCCTGGGTCCCCTCTGTGGGGAGCGGACCCACTCCCCGGCATCATACCGGCGGAGTGGGATGGTGTCTAAGTAATGCTTACCAAAAAAACTGGCGTTGGAACACGGGTCGTTCTTTTTATTATGGTTATTCTTTTCGCACTATTCGCACTACACTTGCTGCACTTTTGTTCGAACGGGTATTGAATTCAAGGACACTTGCACTCTACCCGAGCTCGTTGACCGAGCAGAACCGCACTCGAAAATGTGTAGCTAAGTGAACACAATAGGCTGCGCACTACCTACTACCTACTCAATACGGAGCGATTGAAAAATGCGACCGACTGCTATCAAAGCAAGCTGGCAACTGATTCGTAGAAATTCAACAGCTAAAAATTCAGTAATTTTTAGAACCGAATCTCGGTACTTATTTTACCGAAATGTAGGCAAACCAATTTTTTTTTTCGAGTTCAATTTTCTAAATTTAAGTGTGTACTGCATCAATATTCTTCACTATGTCACTTATTAGGTTTTTAGATCTTAAATCATATCTAAAGAGCTTTATTCCCAGAAGTTCTTGTAAGGATTGCAACATCTCTCATATACGACACTATAATACATGAACAGAAGCAACATATTGCTCTGAACTTCTTTGCATATGCAGAGATTATCAAAGTTTCATGGATTACGCTTGTAGACCTAGAGAGTCTGTTTCGTTTATTGATCGACTGTAGTTCCTTGTGGATGTTGGATTGGCTTTCCAGTCTTGTCAAAAATAAAAACTTTTTTTTTATTTTGTCCAACGTTTTTGTCCATCGGGGACCTTTTCCACGAAGTTCAAGTGCGCAAGTTAGTTTTTCCCACAGCAAAAGCTTCTAAAACTGGTTACGGTTGTGCGAGAAAGTTTGAACCACCAGACAGTTACAGGTTATACCAATTGAGTCCCTGGAGAAGGTCCTAAACGGACCGACATGTTGAAAAAAAAAAACAGTTTCTAATTTTGTTAAGACTGAAAAGGCAATCTTACATCAACTGGAGAGTACATTCCAGGATATGCTGAAGTTTAGGGCAGGTACGACCAATAAAACGAACAATATTTCATAGCTTAAGCACATCTCAACTAAACTACAAAGCAAAAGTTAAAAAAAAATCACATTTTTTCGCGAAACTTACTATTTCAATGCAAATTTTTTCATTGAGTCGTATAAACTCAATTAACGAACATCGTGAGAAAAGTATCCCAAATTAAGATTCGTAAATCGAGGCTTCAGGAAGTGCCGTTTTTGCCCCGTATCGCCCTATTTTGTTCAAACAGTACCATTTTTCTTAAACATTTATATTTCGTTACTGATTTCGACTTACCAAGAATATGTTTTCTAGTGAATAAGATGGAGCACCCTTCTTTCGATATAAATAATTTTAAAAGCTCGTTTTGTCCCATTTCGCTTTAAAAAATATGTTCATGTACCTAAGCACAAAATAAATTTCTCAATTCAAATATGAATTTGGACATTACAATTTGATGATGTATTTCAGTACCAAATTGGCCCACTAATATAAGGTGGCTCCCAATACCGAACATAATCTGGGAATGACTCAATTTATTATAAATTTGTAAATCATTGAATGGTTTTGCTCCAGGAATAGTATTCCATAGCGAATTCAATGCATTTGCCACATTTACATAAACAACTTGAGTTTTATTTAATTTTCATGATGTCCATCGAAAATCTCCTTCATTTATTATGCATGCATATTTCAAGAAACGTTCGTCAGAACATATGTCTCAATAATAGCTTGCATTTCTTCTAATATACCATCTTGAGTGGGCCACCATTTGTTCGGTATTTGGTGCTGTCCGGTACTGGGGGATCTCTCCCTACATATAACTGAGTCCGATGAAGAACAATTCAATGCAAATACATATAAATATATATAAAACAAAACAATAATTTCATAGAAATTTACACCATCGAATTCTTCACTTGATTTTTCGCTAATATACAATAAATTGAGTTCACTACATTATTTTTTTCAGTGCATAATAATGCAACATAGGCTGTTTCAATCACTGAAACTGAATGACGTGATCTGTATTTCCCAGTTGATTCTACGCGAAAAAAGAAATTAATTTTTACAATCTTTTGAATTTATAAAAAACAAATTGAGAAAACAGTGTTTTTAGAGCAAATCGGGACAAACTGGCTTTTTCAATTACAGTCAAAACATCACATTATGGACAACCCAGAAGAGATTCTGTGAACTTTTCAGAAGCCCCAGAAAGAGGTCTATCAGGAACCCCGGGAAGGATTCTGTCGGAATCCTCAGATGGGATTTCTTTTGAATTGCGTGTAAGAATTCTGTTGGAATCTACAGGAAGGATTGTTTCTAAACCCCTAGGACGAATTCTTCCGGAATCATTAGCATGTATTCTGTCGGAATCCTTGAAAGGGACTATGTAGTAATCCACACAGAAAAGATTCTATCGTATTTCTCAAGGGGTATTCTGTCTGAATCTCCAATATGAATCCTGTCAGAGCAGGGATCCTGCCGGAATCTCCAGTAAGGGACCGATTGAAATCTTAATGAGGGATTTCCAAAGATTCTGTTGGAATCCCTAATTATTACAAATCCCTAAAAAGGAGGTATTCTGTCGGAGTCACAAGGAAAGGTTCTGTCGGAATCCCCTGGAGGAAGCTTATAAAAATCCTCAGGAGCAATTCTGTCGGAAACTTCAGAAGAAATTTGTTCGGAATCCCTAAGCGAGATTCTGAAGGGCCTCATCTGGAGAAATCCAGCCGGAATTCCCAGGAAAGATTCTGTGTAAATCTCGAGGAAGCTTTCAGTCGGAATCCCTAGGTTAAATTCTATCGGGATCTCCAAGAAGGATTCTGTCGAATACCCAGAAGGGATGCTGTCAGAAGGCTCAGAAGGGATTCTGTTAGAATCTGCGAAAGTGATTCTGTCCGAAATGGCAGTGGGAAATCTGTTGGAATCCCTAGGTGGGATTCTGTCGTAACCCACAGGAGAAACTCTGTGCTCATCACCAGGATAGCTTCTGTCGCTATTCTCTGGTTGTTGGAGTGATAGAGTTTAGTAAAGCCTCTTGACTAAAAACCCTTGAAAACATCAGTAAAAATCAAAACCTAGAAATTCCTTAAAGGCTGGTAAACTAAAACAACGGTATTTGGAGTAGATATTCTGTCGGACTCCTTGGAAGGGATTATTTCGGAATCCTTGGAAGGGATTATTTTGGAATACCTAAGAGTCGTGTTGGAACCATCAGTATGGATTCTATCAGATTCTTGAGAGAGAGATTCTTTTTGATTTCTGTAAAGGATTTTATCCGAATCTTTATGAGGAATTAGGTGGAAATTTTCAAGAATAAAAACAGGGCAAAGAAGCAAAAAATTACCTGCAGATTTCCATTAGTGCCTTCAAGAGAGATTAGATGTTTCAGTGGAAGTGTCTGAAATGATGTTTTTAAAATCTCCAAAAGTGATTCGGTCGGCATCCCAGAACAAATTCTGTTGAAATTTATTGTAGGTATTCTGTTGAAATCATCAGTGCAGATGCAGGAAGGAATGCTGAAGGATTTTCTAGGAATTCGCAGAAGGGATTCCGTCGGCTACCTCAGCAGGGATTCGGTCTGAATTCACAAAAGGGATTTTGTCAGAATCTTCAAAGGAGATTCTAGAAGCGATTCTGTCCGATTGAGCCGATCTTATTCTTTCAGAATCCCTAAAATAATTCACTCTAGGCATTTCGTTAAAAATCTTCAGGGTAACCTCTGTCAAAATACATATACTGAAAAAAAAACTCTGTTCGAATCTCCAAAAATGACTTTGACGGAATCTCCATGAAAATTCATTTGGAATTCCTCAAATGTTTCAGTCTTCAGAAGAGATCATGTCTAAATCCTCAGAAAGAATTCTGTCTGAATACCCAAAAGAAATTCTGTCGGAGCCTCCAAGAGTGAATCTGTTGAAATTTCCAGGAGGAATTCTGTCGGAATCCCCAGAAGGGTTTCATTAGAAAGATTTTGTCCAAATCTACAGTGCCGTTATTCGCATAATTGTCCCATGTTCCAAAAGATGAAACCGAAAAAATGCGATTAAATATTTTGGCACATTTTTGCTCCGTATTGGTGAAGGTTGTGAAAAATTTAAATAATTTATTTATAATGGTATGAGGCAATGGGTGTTCTTTATAGCCAAGAATTAATTTTAGCGAAAGAATTTGAATTTTTCTATGAATTTCAAAGTGGGACAGTTATGCCTAGAAATACCGAGTTTTGGTGGGGATTTCTACGCATAAGAGTCCCACTAATTGTAGCAGACCGTTTTGGATCAAGCACATTGCTCTTGATGGTAAATTTGACATGAGTTTCATACCTAAAGTGGAAGATGTGTATTGTTAAGCCTATGATGAGGGTCCAAACGATGGCTCATGAGGCATGTAGCAAAATGGAGCCGTATATGGGTATGTGAATAAATGCGGTTAGACAGGACTCACAGGCACTTGAATGCAAAGTTGCGGGAAAAGTCGTCTGTGAAATGAAGAAAAAGTAGGAGGTAGGCGAGAGAGACTCTCTGTCAAAAGTTCTGCATGGAAAAATGTTGAAGTTTGAAACCCATATTGATATGTTTCGGGTTTGTTCCAAGTAGGGCGATTTTAAAAGCTGAAAAGGTATAGATGGCTCTTTTTCAGTGGTTATGAAAACCCTGAAGCAAAAAAAGTACCGCGGAAGATTAACTAAACTTGAAAAGTTGTCTATTCACATTACGCTTGTTTTCTCATCACTATTTTTTCGATTCAGTGTCTTAATTGCAAGTAATTTACGTTTTTCATTATTTCCATACGTTTTGAGCAATAGAAGAAATGTGATTAAGACATGAACTCGGAATACCAGAAACGTCTAAGGTGTTCGGTGACCAATATACATGGCCAAGCAAGTTGCTGAAATAAGATCAAATTTACCGCCGAATGCTTCTGGATGCATCCAATTAAATTCATTTTTCAAAAAGTTTTAAGCATTTGAATTTAGAAAAAAATTCTCGATCATTTTGTCTATTGCCTAAAAGTAACAGTAAAAAAGTCTTAGAATACTATTGTGTGAAACAGGTAATGTTGCACATGCGATGTGAAGAGGTTACCTTGGTTTAGATGATATAAACGATTTGACACAGCTCAATGAATCCTACAAACTTAGCACTTTATTTGAAACTTTCTGGAAAACACGTAATGGGACAGTTATGCGTAGAAATTCAACAGTGGGACAAATTGACTTGGTATGCTTTTCGTAGAGTGTTCGAACAAAGTATATATATTTTAAATTGTTTTCTAGAAATATAGGTTAGAATAGACTTTTTGGCCACAAAAACTAAGAAATGACAAAAAGTATCATGGGACAATTATGCGTATAACGGCAGGTGTGATTCAGTAGAAGGGAAAGGATTCTGTTGGTAACCTTTCTCAGTTGGAATACCTTAAAGATATTCTGTCGAGTCCCCTGGGTAGGTTTTCTCGGAGTTTCTTAAAATTTCCTCAAATCTTCCTAAATTAAAAAAAAAAATCAAATTATTCGGAACAGAATCAAAACCGAAGAGATTCAGCATTAGACTCTCTTGAATGAATTTATCTCTCTCTCCTTAATTAGAATCTTTAGATGGATTTCGTTTTGATTATAAGAATATATTGCAAAGAATAGTGCATTCCAAAGCATAACAATAATTGCCTAGAAAAGTTGAATAAAGTACTAGTGCAATATTTTGAACTTGTACTGGAGTAATCTCCTCTCTCTCTCATTTTCCACCTGAAACTATCGCCAGCAATTTTCATATTGACCTAATCCTTAACACTCACACACCACAGCACTGACAAAACATATTCAAACCAGTGCATAGTGTCAAAACCAAAACTATCAGCCTGCCCGAAAAAAATAATGGGAAATCCTTCCGGAAAATCCAGGCTTCTGGGCATGCTGCTGAGCCCTGAGCTCCCATCGCATCGCACACGGAGCATACCTTTCTTCCATCTCGTTAGCCAATTTGTCTACGAGCGATTGGCTTTCGATCAAGTGCCGTCACTAGCACACTGTCTCGTCCTCTAGCTCGAAAATTTATTCTACACGAGTAAGGCAAGGCCGTTGCCAAAGGCAGCACGGTCTCGGCAAGAAAGGGGTCCTGCTGATAGATAAAAATGGCAGCCATGAAATGAATTATTCACAGCCTTGTACACATACATATAGTTTACTCCGACAAACCGATTTTCGAGGAAGTGGAACAAAGATTTACCCGTCTGGTTTGTCACGGTGCTCCCCAGACGGATGATTTCGAAAAAAAAAATTAAATATGTGCTCATCACTGCATTTCTCTAGTGGAACTGCATATCTGTGCAAAATATTCTGATTAAAAAACTTCACAATTTCTATATCGAAAATACACGAAAATATCTGTTTCCAAAATCATGATAGACAAGTCATGAAATTCATGAATTCGTTGGGTCAAGAAACCGACTGGTGAGCACAGATTTTATGATTTTTTTTTTCTAACAATAACGATCTGGAGAGCACCGTGGTTCGAGAAGAGGGGGTGTGTCGGATTACGTTTTTCCTCCTTCTTCTTCGGGATGAATTATTGTCGCTTTACATACGGAACTCACACAGGTGAACACATTTTCCGGATCCGGAACTTGGTGCTCTCTCTCTTTGCTTCCTTCCGTAAGCCGCTTACAGTGACCTCCGGAACACAGGTCAAACTTCCAAGAAGATCTCTTTGTCTCCTCACTCCGACACATCCCACTCTGCTTTGGTTTCATTCCGAGAATGGATTTACCCATCAGCCACTCTGCAGTTGACAGCCGGATGAAAAAGGATGCTGATTACTGGGAATGCTTAATTTAACTGGTTCTCTTCATTCCATCGTCATCCGGAACAACGTCGGTTCTTGATTTGTTCCGGAGAGCTCATCAGAAAAGGAGGAGGAAGTGGAGGGAACCCCGGACGAGATTAAGAATGTAGCATTTGTTCGGAAAGGGATTGCACCTGTTCTTCGGATCCATCGGATCCATCCAGTCATTCAGGGGAAGGAGATGCAACTGCTAGAGCCATGTCTCAATAATGTTATTTCGATGAATAAAACATGACTGTACCAAATGAAGACAATGCTGGGCAAACATTCTTCAACCGGGAAGACGTGTGTTTTGGAGAATGGGGTTTCGTTCTTTGTTGCCAATGATTCGATTTCCGAAATCGGTATTTCTAAGTTATTTAAAAACCAAGATTGTTGGACAGAAATTTAATAAAATGATGGCAATAATATATTTAGAAGTAAGTTCCCAAGAACATCTAATGGGTATTAAAAGTTCTGCTGAACGAAAATTCTAAATATTTTACAAATCGAGAATGATGATAGATAATCAACTTTGCTATTTTTCACAGTAAGATGCTCAATCTTCGTCTGAATGACAGTCATTCTTCCTCTGGAAGATGGTCAATCTTCTTCTATGATCAATCTTCCTCTATGGCCAATTATCCTCTGGAAGATGGCCAATCTTCCTCTTGAAGATGCTGAATCTTCGTATTGAAGTTAGTCAATCTTTCTTTGGAAGATGATCAATCTTCCTCTTGAAGTTAGTCAATCTTTCTCTAGAAGATGGCCAATCATCCTCTGGAAAGTGTTCAATCTTCCTCTGGAACATGTACAATCTTCCTCTATGGTTAATCTACCTCTATGGTCAATCTTCCTATGGAAGATTATCTATCTTCCTCTTAAAGTTAGTCAATATTCCTCTGGAAGATGACCAATCTTCCTCTTGGAGCTAGTCAATCTTCCTCTTAAAGTTGGTCAATCTTTCTCTGGAATATGGCCAATCAGCCTCTGGAACATGTTCAATCTTTTTCTGGAACATGTTCAATCTTCCTCTATGGTCAATCTTCTTCTATGGTTAACCTTCCTCTATGGTTTATCTTCCTCTGGAAGATGATCAATCTTCCTCTTGAAATTGGTTAATCTTCCTCATGAAGTTGTCCAATCTTCCTCAGGAACATGTTCAATCTTCCTTTGGAACATTTCAATCTTCCCCTATGGTTAATCTTCCTCTGAATCTTTGTTGGAACATAATACATCCATCCTCTGGCAGATGGTCAATCTTCCTTTATGGCTAATCTTCCTCTATGGCTCTTTGGTTAATCTTCCTCTATGGTTAATCTTTCTCTGGAAGATGATCAATCTTCTTCTTGAAGTAAGTCAATCTTCCTTTTAAGTTGGTCAATCTTTCTCTGGAATATGGCCAATCATCCTCTGGAACACGTTCAATCTTCCTTTGGAACATGTTCAATCCTCCTCTAACCATAGAGCCTCTATCTTTAATCTTCCCCTGGAAGCTGGTCAATCTTCCTCTTGAAGTTGGTTAATCTTCCTCTGGAAAGTGCTCAATCTTCCTCTGGAACATGTTCAACCTTCCTCTATGGTTAATCTTCCTCTGAAAGATGGTCGATCGTTGCCTGGAACATAATCAATCTTCCTCTGGTAGATGGTCAATCTTCCTCTGTAAGATGGCCAATCTTTCTCTAGAAGATGCTCAATTTTCATCTGGAAAGTGCTCAATCTTCCTCTGGAAGATGGTCAATCTTCTTCTGGAAAGTGCTCAATCTTCCTGTGGAATATGTTCAGTCTTCCTCTATGGTTAATCTTCATCTGGAACATAATTCATCTTCCTCAGGAAGATAGCCAATCTTGCTCTGTAATATGGTTAGGCTTGCTCTGAAATACAGTCAATATTCTTCTGGAAAACAGCCAATCTTCCTCTGAAGATAGTCAATCTTCCTCTGGAAGTTGGTCTTTCTTCCTCTAGATAATGTCCAATCTTCCTCTGAAAAATAATCAATCTATCTCTGGAGGATGACCAATCTTCTTCTGGATGATTAGCAATCTTTTTTTTTAAATAACCAATCATCGTCAAGCAGGACATTTTTTGTCATTTTGATACATTGATTTCACTAGGATCCGCCTAAATATACAACACAAACTGATTTCATAAAAATTTATCGAATTCGTTCTCTCAAATTGACCCTTATTAGCTCATCATAGTTGGCAGAATCCCTTCATATTCCTTTCGGCTCAAATTGAATATCGCCATAACCGTTCATCATAACTCTTATGTCGACCCGGGCACCACTCCACTTTATGCTCGTAACAAGCTCCCATTCCATCCTCCCCGCTCGTTCTCTCACAAACCGTAGCCCTCAGTGGCAAAAACCACACAGATCCTTACGGGAAAGGGGGAAACACATGACGATGCGATGGTATTATGCCAAATTTGGGAAATTCATACACCGCTCATAATATTACTCTCTGTCTACGACTATACACCACTAACCCAAAATCCTAGTTCGGTTACTGTTGGTGCTGCATTGGTTTCTTTCTTCTTCAGGTTCATTTCCCGAGCAGAACGAGGGAATATAATAAAAACTTTTTTGGTATTCCTTGTATTCTGTATTCTTTGTCAGTTAAACGTAGAATAATTGAATGTTTGAAATATTACATTTCAGCTCGAAACAAACATTAAAATGTAGTTTAGTCAAAGATGTAGTCTATAACAACTGTGGTCATGTTTTGAAACAAGTCTTCACTCGGGTATCAATTCCCGTTTCGATAGTGAATAGTAAGCTTTCCCTACTTTTTACCCTCCTTCACGAAGATTTGCGACGTCATGTTGGTACTTAAGATTCGAACGTGACCTCAAATGTTTTCTACTTTGTTTGGACATGATTGAAACGAATGAGATTGTACAATTAAACAAGTAGACAGAGAGTAATATTATTGGACACCTCCCATAGGATGATTTAACATTTTCCAAATGAAAATTAAACATCTTCCAGAGGAGGATTGGACAATTTGCTGAGGAAGATTGGACATATTTCTGAGGAGAATTGGACATCTTCCAGAGGAATATTGTAAAATCTTCCTGAGGAAGATTGGACATCTTCCTGAGGAAGATTGGACATCTTCCTGGGGAAGATTTTGACATCTTCCTGAGGAACATTTGGACATCTTCCTGAGGAATATTGGACATCTTCCTGAGGAATATAGGACATCTTCCTGAGGAAGATTTTGAGATCTTCCTAAGGAAGTTTTGGACATCTTCTTGAAGAAGATTTGGACATCTTCCTGAAGAATATTTGGACATCTTCCTGAGGAAGATTTTGACATACTCCTGAGGAACATTTGGACAGCTTCCTGAGGAAGATTGGACATCTTCCTGAGGAAGATTAGACATCTTCCTGAGGAAGATTTGGACATCTTCCTGAGAATGATTTGGACATCTTCCTGAGAATGATTTGGACATCTTCCTAAGGAATATTGGACATCTTCCTTAGGAAGATTGGACATCTTCCTGAGGAAGATTGGACATCTTCCTGAGGAAGATTTGGTCATCTTCCTGAGGAAGATTTCAACATCTTCCTGAGGAAGATTTTGACATCTTCCTGAGGAATATTGGACATCTTCCTGAGGAAGATTTGGACATCTTCCTAAGGAAGATTTGGACATCTTCCTAAGGAAGATTTGGACATCTTCCTAAGGAATATTGCACATCTTCCTGAGGAAGATTGGACATCTTCCTGAGGAAGATTTGGACATTTACCTCAGAGGGATTGGACATCTTCCTCAGGAAGATTGGACATCTTCCTCAGGAACATTTGGAAATCTTCCTCAGGAAGATTGGACATCTTGCTAAGGAAAATTGGACAACTTCTACAGGAAGATTGGGCATCTTCCTCACGAAGATTGGACATCTTACTCAGGAAGATTGGACATCTTCCTCAGTATGATTAGACATCTTCCTTAGGAAGATTGGGCATCGTCCTCAGGAAGATTGGACATCTTCCTCAGGAAGATTGGACATCTTCCTCAGGAAGATTGGACATCTTCCTCAGGAAGATTGGACATCTTCCTCAGGAAGATTGGACATCTTCCTCAGGAAGATTGGACATCTTCCTCAGGAAGATGGAACATGTTCCATAGGAAAATTCACCATCCCTCAGAACACTATTGACTTTTTCTTTTTCAAAGAACCCTAAGCTCATTATCAACCTTCGTACCAATGATTGAAGGTGTTTCGAAATTACATCAAAGCTATGACCTATAGCTAGTAAAATAATGTGCTGTTCTGTAGTTTCGCGTTATTTATATCTTGTTAATATTAACTTGCACAAATTAAACAAGAGCCTCTCATGTTCCTATCACTGTTGCACTGGCTCATTCCCATCTCCAATCTCGTTGAGTGGTCTGGAGCCGTCTCCGAATGCCCCGGCATGTTCCTGGCAAGGAAGAAAAACAAAACCTAGAACAAAATCTGCTTCGGAAAAGGGAAACCCGTCCGGGCAAGTTTGCCTCCGCAACCCGAAGAAGGATCTACTGAAACTGATATGATATGGCGTACGGTTTCCAGGCAGGACTTTTCCTTCTGAGTGGTAAAAACGAATGGGAGCCGTTACCCAGATTCATAAGCGCACATAACGATCCACTCAGTAGAACGAGATGAATGTGAATAAAATGAAATAAATGTTGTCACACGAGAATGGACCCCGACGAGGGCGATCGCAGTGGATCAGATTTGAAAAATCATTGAAAAAAATACGTATACCCAGACAACCAAAATGTACGTATAACAAAATCACCTGGAGGCTTTATATGTGCAAAATTTTACTTATAAGATGTCGCGAAAAGGTTTTCTAAAGGGCTCACGAATTTATTTTCTTGGCTCCAACGTTTCGATCCCAATTTGGATCTTCTTCAGGGATAAAGAATTATTCGCGACTGTCCAAAAACATTTAGCCTGTGCTAAATGTTTTTGGACAGTCGCGAATAATTCTTTATCCCTGAAGAAGATCCAAATTGGGATCGAAACGTTGGAGCCAAGAAAATAAATTCGTGAGCCCTTTATAAGACTGCAAGCCAGAATCGAATTCTTTAAAAGCAAAAACCCAGTCGAATATCATTAGAAAAGGTTTTCTACGTACAAAAGCGGAGGCGATATGCGTGCATATATTATGTGATGAATAATAACATACAATGCGAGTGTATAAATATTCTACCGAACTAACCTGTGATCTTATGCGACTTAACTTATGATAACAAATGTTGATTTGACAGCTGCTACGGATTGATTCGACTTACTTTGAACGAGTGTACGAGACGAAATAAAATGTACAAATGAACTCAGAAAAGAAGTGTTTTATGCGAGGAAACTCATCAATCTGACGAATTTATCCACGGTGTTGTGCGGGTTTGATGTAATTAGTATGAATAAACGAATTGTAACGTGCACGATTTCTGGTTGTCTGGGTATCCAATATTTCACAAATTTTGATCATGACAAGTTTTGTGACACAATTTTTTTGTAATTTTACCAAAATTGCTTTTAGTATACATTTTGAAGATCAAACAATTTTGATTTGAATTTTTTGTATTAGTTGTATGGGTTTTTGCCAGCTTTCAAGAAAACTGTACCTCTGCACTCATCCGGAATACGACGAGCCGTAACCTGACCGACCGGCAACGGGGTAGATTTTTGTCTCCGCCAATTATTGTTATCGTTTCAGGGAGTTATACACGGAACAACAACAACCCAAACTGACGACCGGAAGGACACCGAGAAACTGCCGGAGCCCGGGAGAAGGACGCCGGTGGTGGGAAGCTGTTTGCGACCGGAATTAATTCAGAGGGTATTATGACAGATGGTTATTGCATTTTTTTTCCTTTCCGACTATTTTTTTTTTCGGGAAATTTTCCAACCACCACTGGTGATCGCAATTTGATTTACATACCGGCATTTTATGGCACATGAGAACACGAATAATAATTCATACGATGGGAGGCTATTATTGTGACATGTTATTTGAACCTTGGACGATTTCCCCCGGAGGAGGAGGCGGAAAGGGTCGATGAATCGGAGGCAATTTGGCAATGAAAGTAGCGTCGTAGAGGCCATTATGAGGTACGGAAAGTCGGACTGTCGGGAAATATGAGAAATGTAATTGCGGTTTGCAAAATTAGGTGGATATTTTGACAAATTGTGGGCAATCGGTGACCTAATGGCATCGTTCTGGCACAAATGGAGCCCATTTCAATTCTTTCAATATGTTTTTGTTCAAGTACCAACGAATCAGCTGAGACCTTCAAGTGAAGAATGATATCACTGCTGACGATTTTTTTCACTTACGATTTCAATCGTGATTTCCGTTTTCATATTGAGTTACGTAGCTCTAGCAAAATGTTTGTCAGTTTTTTTTCAGTTTTAATTTTTTTTTCAATTTTGTCAATTTCGATTCGATTTTTTTGTCTTCTTAGTCTTCTTAGCCATTAAACTATTGTGAAAGTTTACAAAATTCACAGGGAAGACTAAAAAGACTAAGAACTTTTTAGTCTTCCCTGTGAATTTTGTAAACTTTCACAATAGTTTGATTTTTCCGTACAACAATTCTAAACTCACAAGTTTCATAAATTCATAAATTCAAATTTCCAATCGTTTCCCATTATCCACTCAGGCATTCCTTCCATTCCGGATCTCATTCATCGCTTGATGACTCAATTAGGTACTCCTGGGAAAAGACTTCCGCCGAACCGTTGCAATCCGTTTCCGGCTTTGTCCGTTTGTCTGTCTGTCGGTGGTGCCCGGTTATACTCGCTGACCTAATGGAAAAATAAGTCTTTGTTGTGTTCGTTGAGTGGCAAACGGATACAGACTGGACCGGATGCAGCAGTCAGTAGGTACAACCACATTCATCGTCGGAAGCCTTAACAAACAGACCGTAAACCGGGGACACATTGATTCCTATTCAACAAGTTTTAGTTATTTGATTCTCTGGTATCAATGTATGTTCAAATTAATTTTAGTAATATCAGTACTTTTACTACTTTTACGGGGCTTCCTAAGCCGAGTGGTTAGAGTCCACGGCTACAAAGCAAAGCGATGTTGATTGTGTTTGGGTCCGATTCCCGGTCGGTCCAGGATTTTTTCGTAAGGATATTTCCTTGACTTCTCTGGGCATAGAGTATAATCGTACCTGCCACATGATATACAAATGCAAAAATGGCAACTTTGGCAAAGAAATCTCTCAGTTAATTACTGTGGATGTGCTCTTAAGAACACTAAGCTGAGAAGCAGGCTCTGTCCCAGTGAGGACGTCAATGCCAAGAAGAAGAAAAAGAAGGATATCAGTACTTTGTTGAATACTTTCAGTGAACGTTACTGTTTTTATGTGGAAAGTCAGTTAAAATTTCATAAAATTATATAACAAAATTCATTAGTGAAAAAACAAATCTTATCTACTGCATCTGAAAATGCCTCAAATATCTCACCACCCATTTTGTTCCAAAGAAAAACTTTAGAATGAATTGCATAATGCGCCTCAATATATGCAAAGGCCTTTTTTGTCATAACCAGGTGCTAGCAATAAAGGAAATTGCGTTCATTTAGGCGAGTAACGAGAATAACTTCATTAACAATATTTAATGCTACACAGTTCGAACGAAACGTGTAAATTTCTGAGACATATAATGCACATAATTGGAGCGTGGAATATCATGGATTTTTACATGATATGTCATGTAAACTTCAATTATATGTCATGTAATCTAGCAGGATCCTGAGTGATTACATGACATATAACACATTTTTACATGATTTCAAACATAAATTTACATGACGTCATGTTTACATCGCATAAATGAAGTTTACATGACGTGTAATCTTCATTATTTTTAACTGTGTAAAGTTTACCAACTAAGAAACAGGTCATAAGAGTTTTGAGTCTTAATTCAGATTCAGTGGCTTAAAATTGGATAAATAATACATCTCTTTTTTATGAACATTTTGATTGCATAGTTGGATAAACCTCTCATCAGTACAAATTGAAAAACATGTTTATATGTGCATTTTACGAGTATTTTTTAAGAAAAGAGTCTCTCAAAAGTGAACGACTTCACCCCATTTTACGGTACCTTGTCCGTAAAAACGGTGACCCATAACATCATTCTGAAGCAGGATGTAGGTTGTCTGCTGAAGTTCATAAGGGCAGTAGGACTTTTTTGAGCTCGTCTGCCCAGCAGCAGTCGCTTGAAGCCATTATGTCGAGAGTTATTTTTTTTTGAGTTTCATAGCAAATATGTACCCGGATAACTATCAACCATATCTGTACAGTTTCCCGTATTATCCATACCATTCGTGACAATATATGAACAGTTTCCTTTAACACCCAAAATAACAATAAGACTACAGTTCCATGAACGGTTTTAACAGTTCTGGAAATGGTAATTGGGAAAATTACAATGTGGGGAATAGGCGGTTAAGTTATGTAACCATTTAAAAACGCCAATTTTCCCGAACATATTTTTTCGTTCACTGTTTGCTAAATAGTTGACATACTATCAATTTTTTGCACAATTTACGGTTAAGCAAACTGTTTGAAAACAGTTTAACCATTACGTTGGAATAAAAATGAATAATGTACGTGAAACTGTTTGTTTATTGTGTTTAATGGTAATGTAACCCTATACTGTACTGTGCTGTTGTATTTACACCATATGAAAAGATAGGATATTAAAGCTGAATAGGAAAAAATAAAACAAATAATTAAGTGTAATGAAACTTTACTTCTAATACAACATGTAAAGTTTAATATTTTGTAGTACTGGATACTGGAGCGGGCCGGAACATGCTGGGAACCATTCCCCGCTCAAGTGCCAATTCTTCGACCGAGTGCACTCAGTTCACCGTTGTCCATAGTCCGGCAGTCCTGCTTTTGCTCCACTTGTTGCTTGTCCTCCGCAGACGTTTCACCGTTTGATTGCAGCTTGAATTTGCATTCCGAAGAAAGAGAAAGCACCAGGGAAAGCACACTTCTTCCAGCAAATCTTCACCTGGACGCACCCGACGTAGAAGAAAACCTCCTGTTTCTGACACCGCTCAGCTGGTTTGCGAATGTGTGGTCCAGAGAATTCGCCAGTCCGATTCTGTGGATAAATCAATGTGAGGGATGTCGTTGCCGTCTCGATGATCAGTGTTGGAAAATAACACCCGCTGAGGTTTTGGCCGTTTTCGGAAACTGGTGGATGCCCATTCCGATACGGGTGTTTTCGTTGTTTCACTTTGTGTCAAAACAAACATAACATCATGCACGCAAAAAACTCACAAATACCTATGCGTGCAACTGTTTGCCAAACTGTTCATTATAGGTAACATATAGTAAAATGGCAAAGTGTGAGTGCGTAATGCAAATTTTAATTCAAACCATTTTGTGAACGGTGGCGATATATTTCTACTGTTTCCACAGGTTTTCATGCTCATAACATTCAACAGTATCCGAACACTGCAACATACTGTTACTATTTGGAATAAGTCACTTAAACAGTTCATTATAGTCTAAAACTCTATGCGTCATATTATTTAACTTCAAAGGTACAGTTTGTGACACGGTAACCGTATCAGTTAAAAGGAATTTACTGTTTTGAATGTACGACAAAATGTATTTTTCTATGCGGGTAGTGCAAGCTAACTCATTTGCATGAGAGCACGAGCGAAGAATCGGAATGTGTCTCTATATCCCTGCGTATTAATTCACATTTTGGGAAAAAGCCAACCTAATTGCATTTTAATTTTATTTTCGAAATTTTAACCTACGCTTCGTTTGTTGAGTATCCTACAACATTCCAAATATATTTATTAAAATTACTGTTATTAAATTTTGAATTTAAACTAAAAGAGGAGAAGTCATGGCTTCAGTTGTTTATGGTTCTAAAGTTGGCAACAGATGTTTCTCAGTCATACTTCCCGAGAATTGTTCATGAAATGTTTTGTATAATTACAGTCAACTCTTCATAACTCAATAATGAAGGGACCATCAAGTCAGGGAGGCTTCGAGGTTTAGAACACAAACCAGTGCAAATGCGATACCATACCTCGAACTAACAACTTTTACTATGGTTCTCCAACTCGATGTCGAGACACAGAATATTGAGTAAGGGAGAGGTGACTGTAGCACTAATTGCATGCAAAACCCACCTTAAGTTAATCAGAAAGTTTGAACCAGCTAAAATGGTTTTCGACCATAAAACCATAATTTTCTGAAGCTGAGATTCCTCCTACTCTCTGCATTCACAGAAATTCTTTCATTTCTCCCGACCTGAAAAAATCCTACTCATCACGCAAGCAATACAACCTGTCCACTTGAAGTGATCCCCACGTCAAAACTCCTGCCAACTGCCAACATTCCATCCGGAAAGGGCGAAAATCTGCCAAAGTAAAATCATCGTCACCCCGTTTCTTTCCGAAAGAAAAAACCCACAATCGCATCGTCAGCCTTCCGCGAAGCGTGATTTCTTTGAGATTGTTTTCCCAAAAGTACCAAACGGAAACGGAGCGTCATCAGAATCAGGATCTCCCGGACGAGGGACGACGCGAAAAATTTCGCTTTTTTCGAAGTTTGTAATATTTTCATGTCTAAAATGTATGCCTCTAGGTTGACTCTTTTCAAGTGAAGGAACTGTGTTGGTTTGGCTGAGTTCCGGTGCGAGTTGCTATGATATGGAAGGCAGGAATGGCATAGCGGAATCGGTACCGGAAACCTTGATGGAATTCCATTCATATATGGCATTTCCGCTTCAGATGAACAAGCAAGCTTTGTAAGCAAGACAAAAAAACTTCACTATGGACCAATGCATGAGTTCATCATTTGACATTTTAGCGGTGCCATGTTATTTATGGGACCATGGCAACGAATGAATTCGGCACCGCTCAAACGTCAAATAGTGAACTCGTGCATCGGTCCATAATGGATATTCGACCTTACCTGCAGCACAGATGAATTTTCCATGTGTAGTTTTTTGAAAGCTTCCACTTGTGCACCAAAATTGCAATAAAACTAATTTATTTCGATGAATAACATCCACATTAACTTTTTCACCGAAATCGCATGTACGAAGACACACCGAGCGAAATCTGATTAGCGATCGGCTGAGCCAGTCCACATTACGATTCTGATTTATTCCCACCCTCTTGTTTGACTTACTTCACCGGGTACTTATTTACACTGTGGAAAACCTTTGTACATCTTCACTGAAGAATTTCATTCCAATCACGAGCCGTAAAACTTGTAAAATTCACGAAATTTGAGGAAATTTCCTAACGGACCGCATATAATTGAGAACGTAAACAAAGTTCATTCCGTCGTACTGAGAAAAAAAAAATTGTGCGCATCAATGTGTGTGTGAGTGATGTTCAGCGTAGAAAACGGTTCCTTTGATTGTGTTGTGATGTTTTCGCTGCACTGTGAGCTGCTTTCATGGTTTCATGATTGCTCGGTCAAAAGGAATAGGCCAGGAGAAGTGGATAAACTTGTCATTCATTTTCCTGTCAAATTTCATACAAAATCTACTTTTTCTCTGTTATAAATTCACTCTAGGTGAACCACTTCCACTGGCCTATTGTTCTTATATTGTTGGACTGTGTTTTGATGGCGCCAGTGAATTTTGAAAGAAATCCATGTATTACATTTATTTAATCGAATTTATAATTTCCAGCAGATATTTGTACTACACTTTTTTAAATTTTTATGGAAGGGATTATCAAACTATGTTTAAGAAAAAAAACTACTAATTGAACTTTAACACTTCACTTCACTTTTGCAAACGAAAACAATTAAATACTAAAAATCTATAGTAAGGCGAGCAAATACCTTTAAACTCTAATATGATGCTTATCTTGACAGATAGTCCTGTTTTGCCTGCGACTTACAGACTTCTTCAGATATTTGTAATCGTAGGATTTTTTTGTGACCTGTGAACGTAAATTTGGAATATATTGTGTTATTTCTTGAAACATGTCTAGATAAATTCATACCTTCATGAGTTTCGCCTCAAGAAAAGTCACATAATTTCCAGGAATTCCTTCTACACTTTCACCATATATTTTTTTTTTTTTTCAAATATTCCACAAGAATTCATCCTAGGATTCTTACAGGATTTTTTCCATTGATTCTTCCAAAAACTCTACCAGAAATTCCTCCAGAGATTGCTCCAGCAATTTCTCTTGGGATTCCTCCAAGATCTAATTCAGGTATTTCAACAAGAAATTCTTCCAGGATTTTTACAGCGATATCTCTAGCAACTTCTACAGGAGTTGAATGCCTTCAGTAATTTCCCCAGGATACATGGGGAATTTTCGAAATATTCTCCGTATGAATATCTAGAGGAGTCTCTGTGTAAATGCTTGGAGTAATCCATTGAAAAATTTATGCAGACATTTTTGGAGAAATTCCTAGAGGAACTCTACGAGAAATCCCTGTAGGAGTATCTGGAGAAGTCCCTTATGAAATTTTTGAGTAATTCCTGGAGGAATACCAAAATCAATAATGAAGGAATTATTGGAGGATTTCTTTGAAGAACACTTGAAGGAATTTTAGAAAAAAAAAATCTCCGAGAAGTTCTCAGAGAAGTCTTTGTAGGAGTTTAAAGAAGTTTGAGTTTGAAGAAATATCTGGAGGAACTCCTCCAGGGGTCTCAATTGTTCCAGGGAATCCACTAGAAATTGACCCGGGGCTTCCTCCAGGAATTCCCCTCGAAATTCATTCAAAGATTCATCCAGCGATTTCACCAAAAAATCTGCTAGAATCACATCCAGAGATTTCCCAGTAAATTTTTATAAGACCATTTCGCCAGATTTTTTCGAAAACTCCTGCAGGAATTTCAATAGATCCATGAAGGGTTTTATCAAATAATTCGCATGTTTTCCACAAGATTCTCTTCTAGAGATTTCTCGATCAAGTTTTTCAATAAAACATCCAAGGATTCTTTGACAAACCCCTACAAGGATTTCCCCCTCATATACCACCATGAATTCCGCTAGAATTACTTGCAGGGATTCCTTTACAAATTCCTCCAATGATATTTTCAGGAATTCCTTCAGTGATTTTTCCAGAAATTCCTCTTGGGATTCTTCCAGTCATTCAATTCCATGAATGTATTTAATAAAAAAAAATCTCCAAGAATTCCACAAGAGCTTCCTCCAATAATGCTCCCAAAGATTCCTTTAAGAATTCCACCAAGCATTTCCTCTAGGAACTCCTCCCCAAAAAATTCCGTTAGAGATTGCTACAGGGTCTCCACCATAAATTCATCCTGGAATTTCTCAAGGATATCACTAGGAATGGGATTCTTCCAGAAATTTCTCCAGGTATTTCATAAGAAAATCCTTCAAGGCAGCTCCAGGATCCTTGTCAAGGACTCCTCCAAGAATTCTGTTGCGGCTTGCAACTAGGTTTGCTTGCTTAAGGACCGATGGCTCCACAGGAATGGACTCTTAACAACTCAAGTCTTGAAAAAGACTGTTTTGGCTTCCGGAGGAGAGAAAGGCGGTTTGGAACTTTAACTGTACTGTATTCTTACTTGATACTTATCGCACAAAAGTTGAAAACAAACTGAATGAATTGCTTGCGCATGCAAGCCACTTATATATGTTACAGGTAGATGCAAAACATTGGATGCGCAGCGGTGGGTTGCGATGGAAACTTCCACTCTCTTATGTATTGCTGAACGATGCTGCAATGGGGTGCGCTCAACGATGGGGACGGTTGTGGTGGTGCGTTCGCTGTACATAGCAAGCTGGATGGAGGGTGAAACGAATAAGCTCAAAGGGGATGCGACAATATGGCAACAGTGGGGTATTTTCCGCTCCCTATCCTGATGCCGCAAACCGGGTAGCGAAATGCAAGGGTGACGATGGAATATTCCGCTGTTGCCTGCTGCCACCGCTCTCAAATTGCTTCTTGTGACGTTGGGACGGAACATTCTCCCCCCGGTTGAGACCTCGTATCAACATTTTCTTCCAGCGAAGGGTTGAGGTTGTCCTCGATGGGAAGGATGGAAACCTTGTTGATTGAACGCCGGAAGGTCGTATTGCTGCGTACGGCAATTTTGAGTGATCCAATCGTCCACCCACTCGTAACAGCCCGTTTTCGTATACTGGATTCAGGTTACCCAGTCGCTTGCATGGTTGATTGGAGATCACACGTTGAATTTCATCACCAAAGTGTTTCTGTTGTATTACCTTGATGACTGCTTCGGTTGATCGACGTAGCTCTTGGACGGAGAGATTGGTTCCCTGACCAAGATCGGTTGACCGTGATTTGCAACATCTGCTGATGAAACGCAAAACGTAGCCCATAATGCGTTGAATTTTGTGGAACGAACTGAAGCGGTCGAAGAACTGGAATGGATCGCATCTGACGACTGGTGCTGCTATATTGGATTTCAACTCCGGAAGATCAAATTCAGGAATTTCTTCGGTGACTTCGATGTTGTAATCGGCTGATGTCAAGAACCTTGGGCCGTTCCACCAGAAGCTGTTTTTTCTTAATTCCTCCGGTAATTGTCCACGGGAAACGATATCGGCAGGATTGTCAGCTGAACGGATGTATCTCCATTGATACTCACTGGATGCTGATTGTATCGAGGCTACACGATTTCTCACAAACGTTTGTAGTTGATCCAAAGGTTTTTTCAGCCATGCCAAAACTATTGTGCTATCCGACCAAAGCACAACTTCACGAAAAGGCATCTGAAGCGTTTTGATGACTTGGACGACCAAATTTACCAGAAGGAGCGCTGCACAAAGTTCCTTTCGTGGGATGGACAGTTCGTGTAAGGGAGCAACCTTTGACTTGCTGCACAGGAGGCGAAGGCATGCTGATCCGTCAGTGAAAATACTCCTCAGATAAATGCATGCACCATACGCAACGTTCGATGCATCGGCGAATCCATGTACTTCGTGTTCGATCGTATCAGGAAACGTGACACATCTTGGAACGTGAATACGACCTAGCTCGGGTAATGATGACTGCAGCGTTGACCATCTGTCCTGGATTTCATCATCAATGGGATCGTCCCAACCGGATGACGTGCGCCACAGCTGTTGTAACAGTAGTTTAGCGATGACAATAACAGGAGCGAACAATCCGAGAGGGAGTTTTGCCACCTCGGAATAGATGATCTGCTTTGTAGTTGGTTGACTCGATGATAGCGGAATGCTTGGTGGATTAGCGATCATAAAGGTGTCGATGTTTGGGTCCCACAGGATTCCGAGTACCTTGATGACCTTGTTTGGACCGTACTCGTTAAGTGGTACTTGCTGCTCACGATCTTCGATTGGTATGCGCTGGATTAATTCCTCGGAATTGGAGCACCATTTGTGAATGTGAAAACCTCCTTTGGCCAGCAAGGCTTTCAACTGACACTGGCACTCGATGGCTTGCTCGATTGTGTTGGCACCAGATAAAGTATCGTCAACGTAGAAGTCATCTGTGAGAATCTGGGCGCCGATGGGAAACTCTGGTCCGTCGTCCTTGGCAAGCTGAACCAAACACCTTGTTGCTTGGTATGGTGCACATGCTGTGCCATATGTTACGGTGTTCAGCTCGAGTACCTTCATTGGATGCGATCGGTCTGATCGCCAGAAGATGCGCAGGAATCGTCTGTCTGGTTGAGCCACGAGGACCTGGCGATACATCTTCGAGATGTCTGCTGAGAAAGCGTAGGCATGCTTTCTGAATCGTAGGGTTATTTGGAAAATTCCGTTTTGCACCACTGGACCGACTTGTAGGACATCGTTGAGTGACATTTTTGATGGCTCCGATTTGGCACTGGCGTCGAAGACAACTCGGCATTTAGTTGTTGAACTCGATGGACGAAGAACCGCATGATGTGGCAAATAGTAGGAGCTGTGATTTGGAGGGTCATCAGCTTCCTTGATTTCCCGGCAGTGGCCGAGATCCTCGTACTCCTTGATGAAATCGACATATTGCTGTTTGAGCACGGGATTGCGTTCAAACCGTTTCTCCAACATGAAGAATCGTTTGAGAGCCAGTGACCGACAGTTGTCCAGCTGGTCTATGTTGTCCTTGAATGGCAGATTCACAATAAACCTACCCGTTGAATCACGCTGATACGTTGATTGAAAGTGCGCCTCACATGCTTGTTGCTCGGATGATAGTGGAGAAGCGTTTGGTACTTCCTCCACCTTCCAAAATTGATGTATCAACTCTTCGATGGAATCGAGCGATGCGAGGTTCGTGTGTTGAATGGTGGCGCTTAACATGTGTGGCTCGTTGATTACTCCTGCCACCACCCATCCTAGATGCGTGTCTCGAAGTTGCGGTTCGTTGTCACCCATGTAGATGTGAGCGGGCTTAAGGATGTCGAAGAAGTGTTCTCCTCCGATCAGCATGTCGATTTTTCCAGGCTTGAAGAATTCTGGATCGGCGAGTTGGATGCCGTGCGGGAGCTTCCAGTGGCTGACTTCAATCCGTGTACTGGGAATAGTACCTGTTACCTTTGGTGTAACCAGACACTCGATGTTCGCGTGGTAATGTCCGTCGGATGATTGCATCTTGATTAATACTTTGTCTCTGGCAAGGCTTCGCAGGGCGTTGATTCCGGTGATTGAAACGTTAGCTGATGTCTTCGGCATACCGAGGCGATTGGCCATTTCCTCAGTAACGAAGTTGACTTGTGACCCACTGTCGAGCAAAACACGGCACTGATGAGATCGATTGTTTCGATCGATAACACGGACGACGGCAGTAAGCAACAAGACTGTCTTTGCTGCTTGGACATGTTTGCTGGCGCATGTAGTGGACACGGGACGGTCCACCACCGAAGTGGACGGATGAACATCAGCTGGTGGTTGTGATTGATCAGGATGCTTAATACCAGACATGGCTGGCTTCACTTCTTGGTCGTTGTTCCGATTGCTGTCTTCGTGGAGAAGAGTGTTGTGCCGCTTGTTGCACTTGCGACACGTCTTGCTCGATGTGCACTCTCTGACTTGATGTCCCTTGCAGAGGCAATTGTAGCACAATCCTGCGGATCGCACCTTGTCGCTCATCTGGGATGCTGATAGCTGCTTAAACATCGGGCAATGATAACTGAAATGACCGTTGCCACAAATGTGGCATGGACCTTTGGATGAACTGGAACTGGTGGTAACTGCGTTGCTTTTCTGCACCGGCATCTTGCCGATGGATGATGATGGCTTGTTTCGTTGTTTCGGATTTGGATCGTGTCCTTGATGCTGGCACCTTTCCAAAACGGAAACACGATCTTTCAGGAACTTGATCATGTCATCGTATGCTGGTAATACTCCACGCTGCACCGTTGACTCCCAGTGCATCTTGGTGGCATCGTCTAATGCCTCCGATAGGATGTACACCAGGAATTGCTCAGAAGCATCGTTGAACTGCTGTCCTAGGAACTTCAGGTTTTCCACGTGGTTGGAAAATGATTCGACGAGTTTGCGCAACTCGCCGTAGCTGGTACTGGTCAGTTTCTGCGTGTTGAAGATTTCTTTGATGTGCAGATGAATGATACGTCTCTTGTCCTCGAAACGGTCCTCCAGAAGTTGCCATGCTCGTTGATAATTGCCGTCGCTGATAGTTTTTGCGTCTATCAGGCCGGCTGCATCTCCTACTAGCGACTTCTCCAGATGATACAGCTTCATGCGGTCGGACTCGTTGGTCTTGTCCACCACATCCCGGAACATCATCTTGAATTTCTCCCAATGCTCATACCTTCCATCGAACGTAGGTATGGCACGTGGAAGCGGCTGTTGCACAATCATTGGCTGACTGGCGGTGTGCTGTCCTGTTGGCACAGCACCTGGGGATGATGAAAATCTCTCGAGCCTAGTTTCGAGAAACATTGCTACCTCATCGTGAAGGATGTCGAAGTGAAGATAGCATTCGTCTTGTTCCTCCCTGTTGGTGGCAGGAACCTTCTCCATTATCCGCTGGTGGATGGATGAAAATTCCGCATTTGCTGACTCCAACTTCTTCATGAACAGTCTCACTTGTGGGGGTGTTAACTCAGTTTCATCTAACTCGGCTTGTACCAACGCTGACTTCAGCCTGGTAACTTTCGCTTCCACCTGACCACGAGAATGGATCAGGGCACTGATGTCATCTTCGTCGTTGTTCTCGGTTGACTGCTTTTCAGCCGGAGTCTTGATCGGGGTTTTTCTCGGCGACATCCTTGTTATCCTCTCCAGAAGCGACGATGGCGACACATACGATGAATCTCCTTATCCGGTTCGATTGGACCATATGTTGCGGCTTGCAACTAGGTTTGCTTGCTTAAGGACCGATGGCTCCACAGGAATGGACTCTTAACAACTCAAGTCTTGAAAAAGACTGTTTTGGCTTCCGGAGGAGAGAAAGGCGGTTTGGAACTTTAACTGTACTGTATTCTTACTTGATACTTATCGCACAAAAGTTGAAAACAAACTGAATGAATTGCTTGCGCATGCAAGCCACTTATATATGTTACAGGTAGATGCAAAACATTGGATGCGCAGCGGTGGGTTGCGATGGAAACTTCCACTCTCTTATGTATTGCTGAACGATGCTGCAATGGGGTGCGCTCAACGATGGGGACGGTTGTGGTGGTGCGTTCGCTGTACATAGCAAGCTGGATGGAGGGTGAAACGAATAAGCTCAAAGGGGATGCGACAATATGGCAACAGTGGGGTATTTTCCGCTCCCTATCCTCAGGATAGTATCCTGATGCCGCAAACCGGGTAGCGAAATGCAAGGGTGACGATGGAATATTCCGCTGTTGCCTGCTGCCACCGCTCTCAAATTGCTTCTTGTGACGTTGGGACGGAACAAATTCCTATGAAAATTCTTCCAAAAATTCTTTGCAAGCTTCTTTAAAAATTTACCTCGAGATTTCTCAAGGATTTTTTCAAGGGACACTTTGGAAAAATTCAAAGTTTTTCGAATATACCTCCAAGAATTTCAATAGTTCAATATTCCATCTATTCAAGGATGTTGCAAAGAAATAAATCTGATATACGCCAAAAATTTATTCACGGGTTTTTATAAAAATTCGTTTAGAACTACAAACAAATCTTCATTAATGTACCCAGAGATCCCTGCAAGAATTTTTCCAGGAAATCCTCTAGAAGCTTCTTGGTATTTCTCCGGGAATTACGTCATCTATTCCTGCAGTAACTTCTTCGAGAAACCTTCCAAGAAATTCTCTAGAAGCTTCCAGAGATTTTTTCAAGCTATTCCCCAAGAAATTTTTCAGGGTTATTTCGCCAGGAAAATTCCTAAAATAATTCCAATAATTCCTTCAAGGATTTATTCAAACATTTCGCCAAGAAACAAATCATATATTTGCCAGAAATTCCTCCAGGGACTTCTCTTCCTTCGGAGATAGCTTCAGGACTTCATCGTAAGATTTCACTGGCAATTTCATGGAATCCACTAGGATCTCCTCCAGGGATTTCTCAAGAGATGGATTCCAAAGATCTTTTCTGGGAATGTGTTTCGCCGGAAAATGATACAGATTTTTTTCGGAAATTTATGCAGGAATTCTAAAATAATCCAATTATCTTCCAGAAGTTGCTCATCTAGAGGTTCCTCAAAAAATTTCTTCAATAATGCTTCCGGGGATTCTTTGGCAAGGCTTTCCTCCACAGATACCATCAGAAATTTCTCCAGAGTCGCCAATAGATTGTGCTCCACAAATTTGATGGGGGTTTCATGGAATTGCTCCAATAATATTGACAGGAATTCCTTGAAATATTTTTCCAAGAATTGGAATTCCTGGGATTCTTCCTAAAATTTCCCAAGGGATTCCTCCAACGCTTGCTTAAGGAATACTTTCAGGGATTTGTTCAGGAATTCCTACAAAAATTCCTACACGGATTCTTTCAGGAAATTTTCCAGAGATTCCTCCAGAAATTCCTTCAGTAATTACTCCATGATCCCAGCATTTTCTAAATAAATTCCTCCAGAGATAACGCCTGGGATTCTTTCAGGGATTTCTTTAAGTATTTCTCCATGAATTCCTCCGAGAACTCTTCCAGGAAATTCTTTAGAAACTTCTTCTGGTATTTTTCACAGATTTCTTAAGAACATTTCATGGACGTTTTGTAATAAAAAGCAATTTTTTCGAAAATCTCTTGACGGACTTCAACAATTACATCTTGGATTTATACAAAGATTTCGACAAATCAATAACATATCTGCCAGAAATTTCTCCAAGAATAACTTCAATAATTCATAAAGCTATTCCTGAAAAATCTTTCCCAAATGCCCTTAAAGATTCCTTCGAGAATTCCACCAAGCATATTCTCCCGAAATTCCTTCAAGAATATCTTAATAGATTGTTCCTGGAATTCCACCACAAATTGATCCAGGAATTCCTCAAAGATATTACTAGAAATACCATATGGGATCCTTCTACCGTGCACCCCCGCTAATTTGAACGGTACCTCATGCAAACCATCGGGGTTTATTTTTAATTTGAACATCTAGTCACCCTAGAACGTGTTTCTGGTTACATCTTCCACTGTTTTGTTTTGATTCTGCGCTCCGTTTCACAGCGTTCCATTTCATTTTACTCTTTTCCATGAGCTAAATGACGTTTGAACCATTTTTAATCTGAACGATGTGCAAATTAGCGGGGTACAGATTAAATGTGGTCAAACCAACGGGGGGTACCCCGGTATATTTTTTTCCAGGATTTCCTTAAGAAAATCCTTCAAGGCTGCTCCAGGTTTTTTTTTTCTTGGATTCCTCCAGAAATTGCTCCGAGAATTCATTCAGGAAATTCTCCAGTTTGAAAGGAAATAATTCGGAGATCTTTCGAAAATTCCTCCAAGAATCTTATTGGATTATAGCTCCTTAAAAAATCTTCAAGATTTCGCATAGCAATCATTCACATATCTTCCAGAAACAGCTCCTCAGGAACATTTTGTTAAAAATGCTTTCTGGTATTCCTTGACGAACTCTTGCAATAATTTTCGCAACAGATACCACAACGAATTCCTCTAAAATTGTCTAAGGGATGCCTCCACAAATTCCTCTTAGGATATTTCCAGGAATTCCTGCAGGGTTTTTTCAAGGAGATTTACTGATATTTTTTCAAGTTTAGGATTTTTAGGGTTTTTTTCAGGACTTCCTCCGAAGATCCCTCCAGAAATTTATTTTAGGAATTACTCCAGGATTTTTTCCAAGGGTTTCCTCAAGATATTTCCCTAAAATTCATTTTGGATTTCCTTCAGGAATTTTTTCAAAGTATTCCTCCCAGAATTTTTCCAGAGAATCCTCTAGAAGCATTTTGAGGGATTTTACCAGAAATTTCCCAAGAAATTTTTCTAGGAATACCAGGAAATAATTCAAAGATTTCAAAAATTCTTCTTAGGATTCCACTGATTCCTTATTGTGATTTATTCGAAAATTTCACCAAAAAATAGCATACCTGTCAGATATTTCTCCAAGGATTCCTTCAAGAATACGTTACAAGCTTCCTTGTAAATTACTTCAATAAAGCCCTCAAAGATTCGAGAATACCACATTCACTCCACGAAATTTTCAAGAAAATGCTCCTCGGGTTCCATCATGAATTCATACAGGCATTCCTCATAGGATTTTTCGAAAAATTCCTCCTTAGGCTGCTCCAGTTTTTTTCCAAAATTTCTCCAGGAATTCCTTAGAGAATTCTTCCAGGATATTCTCAACAAGCTTCTACATGAAATTCTTCAGAGGTTTTACTAGGGATTTTTTCTCAGGAAATTATTCAGAGATTTTTCAAAAAAATCTTCATGGATTTCAATAACTGTATTCTGGATTTATTCAAAGATTTCGCCAAGTCAAATTCTTATACCACGAGAAATTTAATCAGGAATTAATTTAGAGTTAAAAAAACTCCTTGAATAATGCCACCAGAGATTCTCTCATAAATTCCTACAAAGATACTATCAGAAATTTGTCCAGAGATTTCTCCAGAGATTTTTTAAGGATTTTTCTGATGGTATTTCGCTATAAAATAATTCCAGGATTCCAATAGTTTTTTTCCAGGAACTTTAATTTCGCCAAGAAAAAAATGTTATATTCGCAAGCCATTTCTCGAAGGATTCCTCCAGAAATGCATTACTCGCTACAGCTGCTTAAACATTTTATCAATAATACTCCCAGAGATTCCTTCAAGACTTCCTCCAGAAATTTATCAACAAGTTTCTCCAGGATTTGTACAGGAATTCCTCCAAGTATATTCTCAGTAATTTCTGCCAGAAACTTATTCAAGCATCCTACAGGTATTATTCTAGAAAATTGCAACATTTACCGAGCAAAAAGAAAGCAAGTCGAAAACATATTCTGTTTTTACCATCAAGTCATAATTTGATATCAATTTATCATTGGAATATTCGATATCATATTTTGTTTTCGTTCTTATACCATTTTAAATTTTAAGTAATGTTTTCATTTCATATAATTATAAATTTATTCGTGCTACATGTAAAAACACTATGAGAAGGTAAAAATCAAGCATTCGCAAGTCGCAGACTCGTTTAAATATCAATCAAAAATATGTACATCTCAATGAGCTCTCAATTTGCTTTTAATGACAGCAGAAACAGTTTTTAATTTGCTGTAACTGATAGCAAAAATAGTTTTCAATTTGATTTCAAGGGAACTTTTTTCTGCTCTGAATTTTGATATTTCAACCGATAAAACGACCAATAATACCAATATGACTGCAACCTGAGTTATCACAATTAGCGACATCACAACATCAAAAGTAGTTTTCAATATGATCTCATGCTTTGCTCGGGTTATTTATCATTTTACATAACTATAGTTTGTATGCTATTTCATGACGCGTATTTTGACCTGAACTATGAAATTAATTAATTTATATAATACTAAATTCGGTTTTAATTTACGTATAGGAATTCCACTTAACTACTCGAGGAGTACCTCAAATTCCTCCAGGAATTCCAGATCTTCCTTAAGAATTTCCAAAGATTCCAGATGTTCCTTAAGAAATTCCTCCAGGATTGAACAAACATTGAAGCAATCCTTACAAGTGATTCCGCAGAAATACCTGAAGGAATTCCTGAAAAAATCTCGGGAGGGATCACAAATTCTCAGAGGAAACCCTGTAGGAATTACTGGAGAAATCCCTGGAGGAAACTCTGAGGATATCCCTGAAAAACCTCTGACGAAATTTTTGAAGAATTCCAGGAATTACTGTAGGAGTAAATCTTTAAAATAATTCCTAGAAAACCCCCAAAGGAGTTCCTGCAGGACTCGTAGGAGAAAGGGAATTAGAGGGAATTAATGGTTGATGTTAGAGATGTTCTTTAGGAACATCCGGAGGAATTTCTGGAGAAACTTCCGGACTATTTCCTGGCAGAATCTTTCAAGAATTTTTTGTGGGGATTTTTCGATGAGTTCCTGGAGAAGTCCTTGAGAAATTTTTATAAAAAATCCCTAAATTATTAATGAAATAATCGTTTGTCATATTTTATCATTTGAAAATTCGCCTGCAAGTCTCTTGCACAAGCTCTAAATCTCAATCATTTTGGCTTTAACCCTAATGTGAAGGATATCAACTCTGTTATTTTTGTGAGATATCTTTAAAGGTAGTTTGCCACTCCCCTGACGGAAATCCTGGTTACGCCCATAGTTGATGAAGATGATGCTATTGAAAATTGTGTGACCAAGAATAGGCTTCTAAAGTTAACTATAAAGCTGCAAGTAATGTTCTAATAGCTCTGTTGTTGAGAGAAAAATCGATTTGATTACAATTACGCAGATGTGGAACTTCCAGAATGATAAAAACATCGTTGACTCTTGTGAGCTCTCGGTTCTTCACGAAAAACTTCCAATAGTCGCACCGTCAACCTCTTAAGCTACGCAAATCCTCATTTTCGACAATCCACTTCGGCACATATTGGATCTGATACGAAAATGATCGTTACCCTCCCACTCTCCTCCTAAGCCAAACCACTTTCCACCGATGACAGAATAATTGGATTATGAGTTTTCTCGTCAAAAGATTCTGGGCCGGAAAAATTTCCCACACTCATTCGGGGGGAGCCATATGTCGTACTATGTAACTTGACGTCTTCGCACAAGACTGCGCCACCATCGCCGAAATCACCATAGTCGTCATCATAGGCCCAGCAACAACCACAACCACGTCCCGTGTGTGTGAGTGGGCCGTCGTCCGAACTTTTCTCATATCAAGTGTATGGCTTGCTTCATCTTCAAAGAATGGAGCCTTAAGGTTTTTTTTTCTTTCCGTTTCCTGCCGCCCTGCCTTGCGTCAAGAGTATAAAAAGAAAACTACAATCTTCTTGAGGGACGATAAAGGATATCGTAATGGCGTAACGTCCGTTGGGAGAGAAAAAAAGTGACTTTGGGAAAATTGCTGCGGAGGGACCAGGTGTGGAGAGTTGCCAAACACTTGGTCACTTACTGTCGTCGTTTGTCGAGAGGTTGGGCCGCCCAAGAGATGGTTGATTCCTTGGAGGGATGTAATATTGGTAACCTGATGGAGCAGTCCGAAAACTTTGGTACTCCGAAAGAGCCAACAATGGATTAGCGTTAGACAAAATTAGCCACTACTGATCGAGTTTTCATATCATAATTATTCTTATTAAATTGCTGCCCGGTGCATTCAAAAGGCAAATAGGTATATTTACCAAGCTGTGTTTCAACAGAAACACCCACTCTTAAAAACTTTGTTAAGGCGAAGTAGGCCGTCATTGCAATTTGTACGCGTCGTTGATGATTGTTGCTAATTCATCTCACGATTTCGAATCAAAGAAAATCAGTTGATTTTGCACTGACACAGCTGAAAAAGTATCAGCACACTTTATGCATGTTAGCGCCTACGGTAATACATTTTCAAGTCAATATAAACTATCAAGACTGAGTTTTATCACTTTGAAATGCAAGCTGAAAAGTCATCATTGTTGCCAAAACGAATGACGGGCTACTTAGCCTTAATGTTTCATAAGCCTATAAGTGATGATAGCAACTCCATCACATGCTCCATCAAGGTGATCGTTTCGATAAACAAAAAAGTTGGGATCTCTTTTGAGTTTGAATCCAGGTTACAAATAAGCTTCGGGAATAACTGCTATATGTATGTTAATAGATGCTAGAAAATTAAACAGATCGTCCTCTTTACCATGCAAAGAACTAGCATTTCAATTCAAAACAATAAAAAAATATTTGGATCCCTCAGAGAAACGTAACAAACGTCCAATAAAAATTTTATTCGTGAATTTTACACCAACTTGGATTGCTTCAGTCATAGTGGTGGTTTTGTTTTTCAAGAAAAATAGAAGTTGAAACCTTTGGAAATTCATGTAGAATTCTAAACAAATTCTTATCGAAACCTGCAATGGATTTCCAACAAAATCTATAAAGAGTTCTTTGGCAAAATCCTTGAGTTTTGGTGGACCTCCGGCTACGCCCATGGCATCAACTAACTCACATGTGGAGAAAGCTGTTTCATTGGCGAACAAAAACCAGTCTGTTTACGCCAACTTTCCCAAGTTTTTGTCTCCTCCTCCTCAAACCCCCCATCGACGCAACAACACATGAGACGACCAAAAGCGGAAGAAACACAGCAAGACATGTTATAAATAAAATGAATATGAAAATTATGAAAATGAATTCCTGCAGTTGGGCTACAAAGGAGCAGCAGCCTGTATCAGATGTTGCCTACATTGAATGGTGATGGAGCTCGTCGTGGTTGCCATTTTCATCATCTTCCACCCCGGGCTACACAAGGTAGAGGAACCTCCTGGGGAATAACGGCGATGACAACAACAAAAACAGCAATAGACCTCCCCGGACTCCCCCACTTTCCCGGTTCCTGGTTGAGGGAAAATTTAAGACTGATGATTTTTTCCTGCTTTGGGAAGCAGAAACGAACATAAAAAGAAGGAAAAAAAACTTGTTTTCAGGCTTAGTCCCCTGCCGAGTAACATTATGGCCGATGAATCAGGCTGGAAGATTGTGGTTTACTGCTGCTTGTGGGGATGTATCGCTTCGCCACCATGCATTAGTATTATGAGGATGTTTTTCGATGTAGATTTCTATGAGAGAGCGTTTGTGTATACTTTCAAAAGAGGATAATTATGGGGATAATGTAGAAAAAAACTTTTGTTCGGCATCCTATTTTGATAGATTAGTAAAACGGTTGGAATAGTCTGATTAGAACGACGAAGTTTTAAGGACCAAGTTACATAAGTGATCCAAATGATATTGCAATTTAGTGACTAATTGTCAGCTATATCGTTTCGCATTATGCGTTTACACAGTGTATTATGTGCTTTTTCGCCTTTGTCGGTTTTGAATGGATACCGATTTTCTTTTTTTCGCTGCTGTTTTCTTCGTGTCAAGGATGGCCTGCCTAATTTTGTTAAAGTCTACGGTTAGGATAGCTAAGATCAGTTCTCAGCAAAGGAGAACAGCAATGATCAATCTTTGCAGATCAATGCAAAAAGGCTGGACAAAAATGGCATCAATTCAAAAACCATATATTTGTCAGTGGAGTAGGTATGTAGGTAAGCTTGTGGACTCAGTTTTTGCTAATTATAACAAACATGAAATGGCAAACTCGCGTATCATGCCTTGAGCATAAACACTCGTTAATTATTCAATCGCTACTATACTTATTGTGAATTAACTATCGCTACAACTACTTTGAACATTGGAAACTTTACGCATACTGGAAACTCTGTTGATTGAATAATTGAAACAATTTGAGCAATTTTCATAGATATTTTTCCGTCTATTGAAAATCCGAGTAACTGTGATGCCGTAAATACTGCAACATCCTCGGGCTCTTTTTTGGAGACACTTCCACGACTTCAAAGCAAAGCCATGCTGAAAGTTTCTGGGTTCAATCCTCGGTCGGTTCAAAATCTTTTCGCATTGAAAGATTCCTTGACTTCATTGAGCAAGCAATATCATCCTGCTTGCCACACAATATACGAATACAAATCTGACAACTTGGGTCAAATAGCTCCCAGTTAATAACTGTGAAAGTGCTCATAGAACACAAAGCTAAGAAGCAGGCTCTGTCCCATAAAGGAAGAATCATTAGGAAGGAGAAGAAGAAGAATAAGATGGATTGCAAGTATCCCTCAGATAATTTGAACACGAAGGCATTCCCTCTGGAATTTTTGCAGCACTAAACAAAAAAGAAACAATCATCAGCGATTCACCTCTCCCTTAGGTTTCCTCCAAGAATTGTTTTCTATGGACTCTTCCAAAAGTTCCACCAAGGTCTTTTTCAGGAGTTCGTCAACATTTGAGAGAATCCAGGAGTTTTTTACGACCCTCATTTTTTGCTCTAAATCTTTTCAAGCATTTTCAACGAATGAGATGAATCAGCCTATGATTAAAAATTTCAACAAGTACAATACAATTATAAAATAAATTCGATAGTCATATTTTCAGAATCTCTAGGGATTTCCCAAGATACTTCATAGCAATCTTATTAGGGATATCCATAGAATTGTTTGACAAAATTCTCAAATTAAAATAAGTATTATTCTAGGACTTGATAGGTGAATCATTAAGTCTTTTAAGGAGATATCCATAAATTTCTGCATGAATTCCACCACAAATTAGTCTATAGCTGTAAAAAAACAAATAATAGGGCAAATAAGGTTCCCTGATTTTTCTATGAAATTCGTATAGAAATCTTCAAGAATTACTCCGGATTTTACGCTTGAAATGCATAAAAGATTCATCAAGTTTTGTTTTGCATGTTTCCTGAAAACTCCCTAGCGAATACACAGGAAACCACTGGCTTATTTTGAGAGTACAATTATGGTTGAAGAAAGTAATTGTCGAAGGAGAAAAACAAAAACATGTTTACTCTCAGGTAAAAAATAGTAATCCCTGCATCCTTCGATAACCCCTTTGCGACTCTTGAGGATTCCCGTGAATGTTTTCGATCTTCATTGTTTCGAATCTATGCTCAAACCCAAGTACAAAATCAAATCCAAAGCCAAGTCGAAAGCCAAGTCCGAAGTCAAGCCCAAAGCCAAATCCAAAGCAAAGCCAAGAACAATTCCAATTCCTAAACCAAGTCCAAAGCCATGTTCAAAGCCAAGTCCAAAGGCAAGTTCAAAGGCAAGTACAAATCCAAGTCGAAAATGAACTTTAAAGCCCAGTTCAAAGCCAAATCCAATGCCAAGTTCAAAGCCAAATCCAAAGAAAGTCCAAAGCCAAGTCCAAAGCCATGTTCAAAGCCAAGTCCAAACCCACTTCCAAAGCCAAATTCAAAGCCAAGTCCAAAGTCAAATTCAAAGCCAAATTCAAAGCCAAGTCCAAAGTCAATTCCAAAGCCAAGAACAAAGCCAAGTCCAAAGTCAAGTCCAAAGCCAATTTCAAAGCCAAGCCTAAAGCCAAGTCTACAGTAATGTCCAGAGCTAGTACAAATCCAAATCGAAAGCCAAGTTCAAAGCCAAGTTTAAAGCCAAATCAAAATCGATGTTCAAAGCCAAGTCCAAAGCCAAGCCCAAACCCAAATCCAAAGCCAAGTTAAAGCCAAGTCCGAAGCCAAGTCCAAAGTCAAATTCAAAGCCAATTTCAAAGCCATGTCCAAAGTCAAGTCCAAAGCCAAGTCCAAAGTCAAGTTTAAAGCCAACTCAAAATGTCGAAAGCCATATTCAAAGCCATGTCCAAAATCAAGTCCAATGCCAAATCCAAAGCCAAGTTCAAAGTCAAGTCCAAGGCCAAGTCCACAGCCATGTCCAAAGTCAAGTCCAAAGCCTAATTCAAAGCCAAGTTCAAAGCAATGTAAAAATCAAGTTCACATCCAAGTCCAAATCCACGTCCGCAGTCAAGACCAAAGCCAAATTAAAAGCCAAGACCAAGCAAAATTCACAGCCAAGTCAAAATCGTGTCCAAAGCCAAGTCCAAATTCAAGTTTATAGCCATGTCCAGAGCCATGTCCAAAGCCAAGTCCAAAGCCAAGACCAGAGCCAAGTCCAGAGCCAAGTTCAAAGCCAAGTTCCAAGTCCAGAGCCAAATTCAAAGCTAAGTCCAAGTCCAAGGCCACGTCCAAAGCCAAGTCCAAAGTCAAGTACAGAGGCAAATTCACAGCCAACTCCAAAGTCAAGTACAAAGGCAAATCCAAAGGCAAATCTTAAGCTAAGTGCAAGTCCAGAGCCATGACCAAAGCCCAGTCAAGAGCCATGTCCAAAACCAAGTCCAGAGCCAAGTTCAGACCTAAGTTCAGAGCAAAGTTCAAAGCCAGGACAAAATCCATGTCCAAAGCCAAGGTCATAGCCAAGTTCAAGCCCAAGTCCAAAGACAAAGCCATGTCCAAAGTCAAGTCCAAAGGCAAGTCTAAAGCCAAGTCCAAAGCCTAATCCAAAGTCAAGTCCGAAGCCATGTTCAGGGCCAAGTTCGCAGCCTAGTTCAAAGCCAAGTCACAATCGATGTCCAAAGCCAAGTTATGAGCAAGTCCTCAGCCAAGTCAAAATCGATGTAAAAGGTCACGTCCGAAGCCTAGTCCAAAGCCAAATCCCAAGATAAATCTTAAGCCAAGTCCACAACCGAGTGCAAAACCAAGTCCATAGCCAAGTTCAAAGCCAAGTCCGAAGTCCAGAGCCAAGTTCCAAGTCCAGAGCCAAGTCCAGAGCCAAATTCAAAGGCAAATCCAAAGCCAAATCCGAAGCTAAGTCCAAGTCCAAGACCACGTCCAAATCCAACTCCAAAGTCAAGTACAAAGGCAAGTCTTAAGCAAAGTGCAAGTCCAGAGCCATGGCCAAAGCCCAGTCCAGAGCCATGTCCAAAGTCCTGTCCAAAGCCAAGTCCAGACCCAAGTTCAAAGCCAGGACAAAACCCATGTCCAAAGCCAAGTTCACAGCCAAGTTCAAGTCCAAGTCCAAAGACAAAACAATGTCCAAAGTCAAGTTCAAACGCAAGTCTAAAGTCCAAGTCCAAAGGCTAATCCAAAGTCAAGTCCGAAGCCAAGTTCAGGGCCAAGTTCGCAGTCTAGTTCAAAGCCAAGTCACAATGGATGTCCAAAGCCATGTCCAGAGCCATGTCCAAAGCCAAGTCCAAAGCCAAGTCCAAAGCCAAGACCAGAGCCAAGTCCAAAGCCAAATTCAAAGCTAAGTCCAAGTCCAAGGCCACGTCCAAAGCCAAGTCCAAAATCAGGTGCAAAGGCAAATCCAAAGCTAAATCTAAAGCAAAGTACAAGTCCAGAGCCGTGTTCAAAGTCCAGTTCAGAACCATGTCCAAAGTTCATTCCAGAGCCATGTCCAAAGTCCAGTCTAAAGCCAAGTCCAGAGCCAAGACCAAGGCCAAGTCCAAAACCAAGTCAAAATCGATATCCAAACCTAAGTCCAGAGCCAAATTCACAGCCTAGGTCAAAGCCAAGTCAAAATCGGTGTCCAAAGCCAAGTACAGAGCCAAGTTCAAGCCCAAGTACAGAGCCAAGTCCAGACCCAAGTTCAAGCCCAAGTCCAAAGCCAAGTTCAAAGCCATGTCCAAAGGCAAGTCCAAAGCCAAGTTCAAAGCCCAAGTTCAAAGCCAAGTCAAAAGTCAATTCATGAGCCAAGTCCTCAGCCAAGTCAAAATCGATGTAAAAGGCCACGTTCAAAGCCGAGTCCAAACCAAATTCCAAGATAAATCTTAAGCCAAGTCCACAGTCGAGTGCAAAACAAAGTCCATAGCCAATTTCAAAGCCAAGTCCGAAGTCCAAGTCGAAAGCCAAGACCAGAGCCAAGTTCCAAGTTCAGAACCAAGTCCAGAGCCAAGTCCAGAGCCAAGTCCAGAGCCAAATTCAAAGGCAAACCCAAAGCCAAATCCAAAGCTAAGTCCAACATATTACAACAACAAGATGATGCTGCTGAGGAATATCTATTGGATTTTCCGAATAATGGGCGTCTCACCAGAAATGCAAAAGAATGGATTGCAGCCGCGCGGTTGATAAACCAGGAAGATAATGCAGGAGCCGAATCTTCAACGCAACTATACTTCAAATTCCTCAAGAGTGACGATATTCAAGTCAAGGCGGAGGTTGATTATCCGGATGAAAATTGGCTAATGCTTTGGAAAAATGTCAGCTACAAGTTTCTCTGTTCTGAGGATAGATCGAGCATGTTTTTACTGCTAAATGATGTGGTGTCTAACAAAGAGAAGTTGTTAGCTTTCAATATTGGAAGAGTTACCGATAACAATTGTGATTGCTGTGATCAACCTGATTCAAACAAGCACCGCATTTTGGAGTGCAGCAGAACCAAAGAAATCCGAGACTGGACGGAAAAAATGTTGAGGAATAAGATGAAAGTGAACTTTTCGACAATAGATGAGTTTTTAAGCAGGGACATTAACGAGAATGTAGCCAGCAAAAAGCTGCATTGTGGCTGGCAGTTCATTACATGAGCTGGATGGTGAAGTCTAAAACAAGCAGTTTATTTTGTTTTCAAAGAGGAATTCGAGAGATACGGTGGGCAAACAGGAAATTTTTTGAATTGCATTTCGAAAACTATTTGAAAATATGTTAGTTGATAGTCTAGTACTTTTGTAATAAATACGAACATTATTGTTAAATAAAGATATTAAAAAAAAAAAAAGTCCAAGGCCACGCCCAAATCCAACTCCAAATTCAAGTAAAAAGGCAAATTCAAAAGTAAATTTTAAGATAAGTGCAAGTCCAGAGCCATGTCCAAAGCCCAGTCCAGAGCCATGTCCAAAGACCTGTCCAAAGCCAAGTCCAGAGCCAAGTCCAGACCCAAGTTCAGAGCAAAGTTCAAAGCCAGAACAAAATCCATGTCCAAAGCCAAGTTCATAGCCAAGTTCAAGCCCAAGTCCAAAGACAAAGCCATGTCCACAGTCAAGTTCAAAGGCAAGTCTAAAGCCAAGTCCAAAGCCTAATCCAAAGTCAAGTCCGAAGCCAAGTTCAGGGCCAAGTTCGCAGCCTAGTTCAAAGCCAAGTCACAATCGATGTCCAAAGCCAAGTTCAAAGCCAAGTCCAAAGCCAAATCATGAGCAAGTCCTCAGCCAAGTCAAAATCGATGTAAAAGGTCACGTCCGAAGCTTAGTTCAAAGCCAATTCCCAAGATAAATCCTAAGCTAAGAACCAAGCCAAGTCCACAGCCGAGTCCAAAACCAAATCCATAGCCAAGTTCAAAGCCAAGTTTAAAGCCCAAGTCCAAAACTAAAGTCCAAAGCCAAATCCAAAGCCAACTCCAAAGCCAAGTCAAAATCAATGTCCAAAGCCAAGTCAAGAGCCAAGTACAATGCCAAGTACAAAGCCAAATTCAAAACCAAGTCCCATCCAATTGCATAGCTAAGTTCAAAGCCAAATCAAAATCGATATCCAAGGCCAAGTCCGAGGCCAAGTCCTGAGCAAAGTTCAAAACCAAATTCAAAGACAAATCTAAAGCTAAGTCCAAACCAAATCCACAACCAAGTCAAAACCCAAGTTCCAACCCAATTTCAAAGCCATGTTTAAAGTGAAGTCCAAAGCTACGTCCAAAACCAAGTTCAAAGCCAAGTCCCACTCCACATCAAAAGCCAAGTCCGAAGTTAAACTCAAGGCCACGTCAAAAGGCACGTCCGACGCCAAGTCCAAAGCCTAGTCCAAAGCTAAGTCCAAAGCCAAATGCATTTGGATCCTCTGAAATATCTCCTGAGCACCCATTTTTATTCACTGTTAACGCTTCATTTCTTTTTAGAAACCTACAAAACCCATTGGAACTCCCTGGGATTCTACAGATGGCTTAGAAGACTTCTGAAATCCTATTTGGGTCTACTGAGAACCCTCATAAAAGCTCTTTTGAAACCTTTTGAGAATCTCTGAAAACTCCCTTTTTTTTAGAAATTTATAATCTGTTGGTCATCTGTTGAACCTCTGTCAATCTCATGGAAACCACTGATAATCCCTAGGAACCGCTTGAAAACTTCCAATAATCACTTGAAAATCTATAACAGTAATTTTGGAAACTCCTTAGGAACCCAAGCAAAGCACTTGAGTTTCCTTGAAGAAACCAGGAACCCTCAGAAACTTTTGAAAATCCTTTAAATCCCCTAAGATACCTCTTGAGCACCCATTTTTGTTCACTGGGAACACTTTGCTTCTCTTTAGAAATCTGCGAAACCAATTGAAACCCTTTGGGATCCTACAGAAGCTTTAGAAGACTTCTAAAATCATCTTCGGATCCACTGAGAACCCTTATACAAGCTCTTTTTTATAAACCTTTGAGAATCTTTGACATCACCTTTTTTTTCATTTAGAATCTGTTGGTTATCTCTTGAAACCGCTGAAAACTTCCAAAAATCACTTGAGAATCTAAGAGAATAACTTTAGAAATTCCATAGGAACTCATGGAAAGCACTAGAAATACCCTGAAGAACCTCTTGCAACTTGTGAAACCAGGAATCCGTAAGAAACTATTGGAAATCCCTTGCATCCCCCAAGATGTCTCTTGAACACCCATTTATGTTCACTGTTTCTCTTTAGAAACCCATAAAACCCATTTTATCCCCTGGGAAGCCCTACAAGACTTCTGAAACGCTCTTTGCATCCACTGGGAACCCTCATAAAAAGTCTTTTGAAATCCTTTTAGAATCTTTGAAAACGTTTTGAGAGCCACTGATAAACCATTGAGAATCAGTTGTTAATCTGTTGAAATATGTTGATTATCTCTGAAAAGCTCTGCAAATCTCATGGAAACCACGGATGATCTCTGTGAACTTTCACAACTCACATGACAATCTATAAGAATAGCTTTGGAAACTTAGGAACCCGTGGAAAGCACTTGAAATCCCTTGGGAACCTCTGGAAACATTAGAAAACTTCTAAACCCCTTTGAACATCTCGAGATCTCTCATGTAATGCCTTTCTTAACCCAGAGATCTCAACTCTAGAAACGCTTAGAGAATTCTTTCTTAAATCTTTGAGAATCTTTGACTACTTGTGTATCCGGAAACATCCGGTATCGGTTCCATTCTCGCCACGTCCTCAAAAGATGAAACTAAAATTTTGTTCAAGAACGGATTATCTTAGCTGAGCGTTTGGTTTCAAGAATATCTTAGATAAACATTTGGAATCCGGGAAAATTCTCTCGTGTAAACGCATTTTTCGTTACCCAGAAAAGGGGAAGGGGTCAGGGGGATGCCCCATCCCAGAATTGTAAGACCAACTAACCGCACAAACATTGAAATTTTTTTTCAAATTAATTGATCTTCTGATATCAAAATTGTTGCCATTTGAAAACTGAAGGTACGTCCTGGGCCTTTTAGGGGTTAAATACATCTTGTTATATAAATTCAGTTAAGCTTAATAAATCTCAGTCCCAAAGAACGTTACGAAAGTTTAAAAAGAAAGTGTTCTATATTATTCCTTCCATGTAGATATTGCTCTGAACAGAACACAATTGATCCACAATGAGAAGATTGAACATAGTTTCTCGTTCCGAGAAAATAGTTCATAGACTACATTCAAGTCAACGAAAATTGTTTAGTATTGGGCGATTCGTTTTACATTACATAAATTAAATTCTACCAATTGATTTGAATCGATTTTGAATCATAATACTAATTTTCCGTCTGATAGGCGATAAAAAAGTTGTAGAGCAATGCAATAACTCACCCAATACTATCGATTGCACATGCAGCCAAGAAAATTTCCTTCGCTTGTCGGCGAAGAATCCATTGATTGGAGGAAGCACACCACCGCAAGTAAGCATGCAAATTTCTCACACGCAGGACTTTCCCAAAAGAACCGGAGAAAGAAGCGTTCCAACAAGGAATTCCAGAATTTTCCCGGCTCATCCCCTGCTTCTGCTAGCAGGAAGTATACGGCTACCCACTCGGCGTTCTTTATTAAGGGAATTATCTCAACGGGTTCAACACCTGTCGGGAAGTTCTGAATCTCTGTGAAACAATGATCCCGCTTGAGTGCACTCGGGAGGAGCGAGCGATGAGCACATCGCTCGAATTAGCTCACACCAAATGCTCAATTCCGGAAAAGTTTTATTGCATACATCAAGGAGCAAAGTCCCCAATACATATCCAGTTTCTACAGAACACTATTGCAACCAAGAAGGCGATGTGGTCAGGAAAGTTTCGTTGCAAGAAGAGTCCCCCAACCCAAGGAAGTGGAACCAAGGCCTGGGTGTTCGCACAGTTTAGTGTTTCCGAGTTTGAGAGAGAGCAGGGTGCGTGTAAAGATCCGATGTAAAGTTATCCAGTAGTCGACCGACAGCCAGTAGTGTATGCACCCTTGATTCTGAGTTCACAAAAAAGTTGAAGGTGGTGAAGGGAGGTTTGGCCTTCTTTGGAATTATAAATAGCTGCTAGTAACGTTCGTACAAATCTTGGAAAGGTTCAGGACAGGGGCGTCATTGGGAGCGATGGTAAGGGCTATGTCCAAAGCATTTTGTTGAGCCTTGTTCGACGCTTTAGAAAATTGTCCGAACATCAAATCGAAACAGTCTTCAGTCAAGGATCTTCGATTCAAGTTAGAAAACGAAGAGTGCCACCTATCATGGCCAGTTGTTCCGAATTTAGAGGATTTAGGCAGGTGTTCTTGAACTCCGTTAGGGGAATCTAGGTTTCCTTCCAAAACGCAATGAAAACTGGACCGTTTTGCCGGAAACTCTTAAAGATCGCGACCTACTTCTCAAACGTTTTGAAGTGAAGAAGCACATTTTTTTTAACTATGGACGACAAAATGAACGTTTGTTCAACGTCGTCTTGAAAGGTCTCTCAAGTGAGTATAGGTCAACTGAAGAGATCAAAAACTGAATAAATGATTCACTTAGATTTTCCCAAGTCCTTTGAAAAAAGATTTTGGAGATTAAGCTATATTAGGGAAATCACATTCGAAATCGAACCTTGACACACCTCTGAAACCTCAATATTTACTAGCCGGAGTAACTTTCTCCTAACCCGGACCGTTTGCTCTAACCAGGACTTTGCCACTTTGCCACTGACGCTGCACAGCAGTAGGAAGTTGTTTCGCAAAGAATCTTCTGCTGAAAAATACATGAAAGCAGCTCATCCCCACTACGGCTTCCAGTGTAGTGTGGCATTTGTTGCGTACAGAGTCTGCCTCAGTTTCCAACGGCAACAACACCACAGCAGCCAAGCTCTTGCAAGTCAAAGGTCACAGAAGCATTCTCTTGGAAAATGTGCACTACACGCCTCAGTTCCTCCTTGTGCGGAGGATAAGTTAATGCACCAATGCGAAGAAAAATTTGAAAGTCCTCCCAGTCAAAGATTTGTGCATAAAAATGGATGCACTGGATTGGAATGCGAAACTAATGAACCAAAATGTGTGTGAGAAAATGGATTCACACCAAGTTCGTGTGAATTTTGGACGGACAAAAAATGCATGTGCTTTTGATCTGTTTGGGCATGTCAGCAGAATATGAATGCTGGAAATTTAATTAAGCTCAAATAAGTACGTAATATGCTGATCGTTCGATGAAATCATCACCGCCAGCAGTTCTCGAATGTTGCTGCTAGAAGTCAATTGGCGAAATTGATGCAAAATTGTGTAACAATTGAGTGACAATCTACTCAAAATTGAATTGAAATCAAATGGAGTATGAGTCAAAATTGGGGCAAATATGATTCCAAATAAAATAAAAATTGAGTTTAGGCTAAATCCACATTATGCTTAATTTCCGTGGAAATTTGGTAAAAATTTAACAAAAATATATTCAAAATTGAGTAAGAACTCAATCAATATTGAGACTAATATTGAGTGAGAATTGAATTCAGAGTCCAAATTTATATCGAATAAGTCCAACGTATGAACAAACTGTGAACAAATCAAGTCTATTTTAAGTCATTATTGACCCAAGTATTCAAATAATTGAGCAAAAATTCAGAAACAAATGAATCAATACTTAATTAAAATAAGTAACATTATATCCCATTTTGAAGTGAAATTTGAAAATAAGTTTCAATTCAGCAAAATTTGTTGTTAATAACATTGTATAAACTGTCAAGCTTGATTCGAAATGGAATAAAAGTTAAAATTAAGTGGAAACTAAGTCGCTTAAAGTCACGGTAAATTTAAGTAAAAATTGAGTCGAAAGTATATAGAATGATTGAAAATTGGGTCTGAATTGAGCATCAGTTAAGATGACCGTACAATTCGTAGTTGATACTCCGTGATTAACCAGAACCATCGAAACTGCACAAGGAATCAACAGACATCGATTTCAAGAATTCCAAATAATACAGAGTTAATAACAGCGCCGGCTACGTCCTTATGGTCATCGGGGAAGGGGAAGCATGTTAGTGTTACTTAAGACCGAGTATACCGCTGCATATTCATGATTGTCACAGGAAAACGCTTTATATTAGTATGGAACAATTCACAAGTTGATAGTTTAAATAGAAAGCCCTGACACTTATTATCGAACTTTTTAAAGTATTTTTTTATAATTACAAAAACAAAAGCAAATGTATGTTTATTTTAATTTGTTTTGTAAAACTTGAAAAATATATCGACACTTTAGTGACGAACTAATCATTTTTTTTTTCAATAAGTGCATAAACGTCACATTAAAACCGTTATCACAAAAGAGATCTGTGATTACCTATACATCTTATGTGAAAAAGACGCATGAAAAGAGCTCACCATATTGATAATCCATTGTTGATAGGACAGTTGCCATTCCCTTTCAATTTTGTTACCAGCACTGCCCAACAAAACGCGAAAAACCGAAAAAAAAAATCACTACGGCTGTGAAACCAAAATCACGCTTGCTTGGGCTTCCGTAGCGCACATTGACTAAAAGTGCGACCTGAAGTAAGATCAAACCTAAGCGCAAATTAAGCCAAAAGAAGTCAACATTATATTTGATTTGAATCCAGTTGAAATCCAGTAAAAATAATTCTTAGTTAAACTAAAATTGAGCTAAATGCTGAAAAGAAATTCAAGTCGACTTCCTTGAGTCGAAAGTAATGGGAGGTTGAGTCCAAATCAAGCTCGAATCAAATACAAATTGAGTCTAAATCAAAATTCAATCCAAAATATAGCCATATTTATACATACAAATACAGTCAAAATTAATCCCTTAGTTTAATCGGATCTACAATTGAGACAAAATTGCATGACAATATATGAAAAATTGTATCAAACTTGAGTCAAAGAAGACTAATAAATTAAGTTTGAAGTTGAATCTAAAATTATTACAATATGGGTCAGGATTTATTTGAAATATAGTCAGAATTTTAATAAAATTGAGTTACTATTGACCATAAATTGAAATTCATATATCTTCAGATTCCCCGCTCTTAAAAATATGAGGTTTTCTTCACCTTAAGATTGAGTCAAAGCTGTTTCGAAAGTCATAATTAAGTTCAAATTCAGTCGAAATAGAATCCAAATGATATTATTTATACAATACTAGTCTATATTAAACCATTATAATCAAAATTAGTTAAACTTATCCAAAAACATATTGAAATAGTTCAACTTGAGTCAAAAAATGAGCCCAAATTCAAACAAAACCAAGCCAAAAATAAAAATTAAGTCGAAATTTAATGAAAAATACTAAGTGTTGAAATCGCATGAACACTGCCTCAAAATTGATTGAATATTAAGTCAAAAGTTAAACTAAATTTATTCTAGATTGGTTCTAGGTTGGGTCTTAATAACTTGATAACAAACAGAGTACAAATTGAGTCAACAGAAGTCAAAACTGAATCGCAATTGAGTTTGAATGTGAATCCAAATTGAGCAAAATCTTAATTAAAAAAGTTGAAATCGAGTATAAGGTAAGTGTTCCCTTAGTTGTGAGTGTTCCTATAGTTGCGGTAGTGCCGTTTTCACTGATTTTATTATATTAGCCACTGAACCGACACTGGCAATCGACGTATTGGCTTGTTGTTACACGGAATAGTTGAAAAGAGCATTCAAATTGCTTCAAAACTGATGAAATATCACTAAAATTGCTAAAACTTTTCTTACTTGTACCAATAGTTGCGGTAAAGTGTTCCTATAGTGGAGGATCCCATAAGAAAACAACGGATACCGCAACTATAGGAACACAAATTAAAAATTTATCGCAACTAAAGGACCAGTGTACCAATAGTGGAGGTATTATTTTTCACTGACATGCCGTGGATTACTGCGATGAAATCATTTTTCACATTAAGTCAATGGTTGTTACTTCCCGTTACAACATCAACATGTACATTAATTGCGCTTTTTGAATTAAGGCGGTTAAATGAAGTTCAATCGTGTTTAGTACCTTCACTATTGGTACATCTATCCTAAATGAAATCCAAATAAGACCAAATTCGAGTAGGAATTGAGCCACATGTTGAGTAGAATATCGAGTTTGATCAAATGCGTGAGGAGCGTTGCAAAAATCTCAAGTTCTCATATCTCCGCTTGAGTTGTAGCTGACGCAACTCAACAGTCAAAAAACCATGCATGAGTTGGCTCATCCGTTTGACTCATTGGGTCGTATTTTCATTGTTTCTTCACGAAAAGAACTTATTCTTTGTTTTTTTTCGTTGGAAATATAACAAACCTTTCTAATGACATGAGCGTGAGCAAGTGGTTTTTCATCAAAAACTCATTCGTGGGTTTTGCGAAGCAGATCTCAAATGAGTTTGCTCTCGCGAGTAATGTCTATGATTGATATTTGAGTATGAGTGTTCCAACACTGTGCGTGAGTCCAAATTAAGTCGTAATTCAGTACAAATGAAGTCAAAATCAAAATTGAATCCAAATTGATACTTAATAGATAGATATTTCAGCTATATTAAAACACATTATGTCAAAATTCCAGTAAAAATTAATTCCTACGTAAAATCTGTGCTACAGTTGAGTCAAAATTACATGATAAATTGAATTAAAACTGAGTCAACCATGAACAAAAATTGTGTTTGAATATGAAGTCAAATTTATTTCAAATAAAGTCATAACCTTTTCATAACATAGTCATATTCTTGAGCAAATTGAGTCAATATTGAGTGGAAATAATCATAATGCCAAATTTATTTAAAATATTCGAAAGTCTAGATTAAGTTCAAATTGAGTTTAAAAAGAGTCCAAATGCTATACTTAGTAAATCAAAATTCAGTATGAATTATATCAATAAAGTCAAAATTAGTTGAACTCAATCAAAATAATGTTGAAATATGATATTGAATATGAAATTGAGTCAAAATTAAGTAATTTTGGCGGAATTTAGACCAAATGAGGTTCAAAAGATGATCACATTGAGTTGCAATTGAATCGAAATGTAATTCAAATTTAATCGTCAAAGAAGATGAAATTGAGTCAAAGTTGAATCTGAATCGATCGAAAATATAATTAAAATTGAGCACAAGTTAAGTCAAAACTAAAGCAAATTTTAGTCAAGCATGAGTCGAATTTGATTGAATGTTGAATTTGGATTACGTTTTAAATCAACACAAATTAGGTCAAAATTTTGTCAAAATACAGCCAAAAGTGAATTGAACTTGAATCTAAATTGAGACAAATAATCACAGGACCGTGACAAGTTTTAGGTAAAGCTTTACATATTCAGTCAAAACTGATTCGAAGTTGACTTTGAATTAAATTCAAATTCGGTATGAAGTTAAGTCGAAATGGACCTCAAAGTTTGCTATAATCGAATTAAAATTAAGCCTTATTGTGTAAAAATTAGGAATAAATAAGGACATGATCGAACAAAATTGAGTATAATTATTCCAAAATAGGAATTATCTCAAATATCGTACTGAAATTAAGACAAAATTAAATCAATGATGAGTTATAATTGAGTCAAAATTAAACATGAACCAAAACATTTACTTTGAGTCGAAAATGAGCCCAAATTTATCCATATTAAGAAAAATTTTAGTTGAAATAGTGAAGTAGAAAAGGAAATAGTAGTAGCGAAGACAAAAGTTAAGACAGAAATTCAAAAATACTGGCCCAAATTTAGTACACCTTGAGAACAAATCAAAATTGAGTTCAAATTAAGGCTAAATACAGTCAAAAATTGAAAGTTGAAACAAAATTCAGGAACAGTCAAAATCAATAACAAAATAAAATCTGAGCTACAATGGAGTCGAAATCGCATGAAAATTTAATTATTTAAAAATGAATCAAAACTCAGACAAAAGTAGTTTGAAGTTGAATCCAAATGTAGTACAAATTTTGTCAGAATCAATTTCAAATAGAGCCTTATTTTTTGACAAATGTAAGTCACTAAATTCAGCCTAAATAGAGATTTATATGTCAAAATAAACCAAAATTGAGTCAAAACTATGTTAAAATTTTTTAATAACGTTCAAAAGTCCAAATGCAGTTCAAACTTTATCCAAATGCCGTACTAAGTCAAAATTATGTCTAAAATGAATCATTTGAATCTAAATCAGTTGAACTTAACCAAAAGTATGTTAAAATTGGGTCGAAATTGAGTCTTTTGGCCGGAATGTAGTCCAAACCAGGTATCAAGAAAGATCTAATTGAGTTGCTATTGAATAGAAGTCTTGGCTTAAATAATCGAAAATAAGTTAACTTTGAGTCAGAATCGAGCGAAAATGAAGTAAAAAAAATAAGCAAAAGTTGAGTTAAAATTAAATCAAAATTTTGTCATACAGTGGGATTCCGTTTTTAGCTTGCTTCGTTTATGGCACGATCCATTTTTGGCACCCCCTGATTTTGGCAACAAAATGGGTCCATTTTTGGCGACATTTTGTATTCGTACTTTTTTTTTTAAATATCATCGTGTCTTTTTCTTCAGACATAAAAAAAAAAAAATCATCAATACTCCTCCAAATCCCAGCAATTATAACGGCTCTTGCACTTGCTTACTGACTTCAAAATGTTCATTTCATCGCAGCCTTTCATGGCGTCATTAATGTCTGTTTGTTTCTCAAATAGTATTCCGACATTTGTTCTCAGGCATCCATACTGTTTGACCAGCCCACCTGAGTCTGCCAGTAGGTATATTGAATAAAAACCACTTCTTTCAGATTTGAAACAATACGTTAGAGCAAAACAGAAGCATTATTTCGCCACAAAGCACACATTTTGGTTCGGCTTTCATTTCACACTTCTTATCATTAAATTATATCTTGATATAAATTGAGTTATTCAAGTAAATTTCAGACGTGTCAACACATAAACCAGATTTCGATTGATTCTCGACAAAATTATGACCCATCCGTTACATTTTTGGGCCTACGTGTTATGGTGCTCTGATTGAAGTATACTATGTATTATGTCAAGAATATTATTCAAGGATACGAGCCACGCAAAACAATCAAAATGATTCTCGCGAGATCCTGGAAGTCCCTAGCTAGGACTAGGATTTTCTAATGGACTTCTGAGATTTTTCAGCGGATTCCTACAGATACTGAGTTAAATCTGGGAATTCCTAGCAGGATTTGTGGGGTTCTTGTGGGATTCTCAGAATGTGTAATTGGTTACTGGGGATGATTCCAAATGATTCCAAGAAAACTCTTGAGATTTATAGGACGTTCTATAAATTCCCAGCAGGATACCGTGTAATATTAAGAATATTTCTAAAAAAAATCTCGAGGATTCTGAATAGGTTTCCAGTGAAATCTTGAAATAATAAACTTGTACTCATGGGTACTAGTAATCTTGGGCATATTTCAATTCTTATCGAATTCCTAAGCGAGATTCTGATAATTGTAGGCAGAATCCTGTGGATTTCTAACGCAATTTTTTGGTCCTAGCGTGTTCCTGTGGATGTTTTTCAAGCGCCTGAAGACTCATATCGTGCTTCTCGGGTTTCATAGGTCAATCCACCAACTTTTCATTAATTTTATATGTTTATGACATATATGTATGTAGCTCCTCTTCCAAAACATATTTAAAATTCATTTAAATTTAAATCTATACAATATAATTCAATAAACAAAAAAAAATATTAGGAAAAAAAATCAAGAAAATATAAATAAAATTATCTGATTTTCAATCAAGCATTTGAACAAATCTAAGGTTATCTAAATTTAGTTTCAAATAAGAAAAAGTTGAAACTTAATACAAGTAAAATTGAGACAAAACTGAAGCACACTAAAAGCAAAGTTTAAACAGAATTGAGGAATAATAGAAACTAGGCTCAAACAGAATTAAAACAAAATGTAGTCACAATTAAGACTGAATCAAAACGAAACTTAGTCAAAATGTAATCGGAATAGAGTCAAACTAAGCCCAAACTGAAAAAAGGTTAAGCCAAAATTAATTCAACAATAGGGCACTTGAGTCCGAATTAGATCAAAGTTGATTGGAATCTAATCAATGGAACTTAAACAAAATTAAATCTAAATCAAGTCAAAAACGGGTCACAACCTCATGTAAGAATTAGTCCACCTATTTGCCTTTTAGAACTCATAGGGCTGTTATACAGTTCATAGAGGGCATTTCAGCTTTCTGATCAGTCACAGTTCGGGACATTGTTGTTATTACTAGCAACCGCGTACGCGCTCAACATACTGCCCAATTTTCGAGGTTTTAGTGATTTTTTTCTCCGAATAAGTCACTCTACACTAAGTGACTAGTGTATACTAGTGACTATACTAAAAGTTCGATCGATATCGGTTAAGTTTTGGGAAAAAACCAGCGAAATTAGTTAGTCCGCGTGCAAAAAACATTCACCGTCACTGCATTGTTCGACCGGCACACGGTATCATTAATTGAAATTCTGCAGTTGTGTGTGGCTTGGTGACCCGAGCAAGAAGAGGTGTCACAAAGTGAACAAACTGTTTTTTTTTTCTCTCTGTGTTTCAACAAAAGTGATTTTTCCGTGGTGGTAAAGTGGTAAAGTCACCTTCCTCACCGTTTCGCCGGCATGGAGCCGGCGAACGGCACCCCCCTCCACCCAGGGGACCCAGGGGGCCCTGGAGGGGGTCGTGCCCACCCCAATAATTGGAAAGATGGTGAATACTTGGGTGCTCGCCTTACAAGTTTTATGGACCGAGATGGTACGGCAGGTCCTCTGCAGTACCTGAAGATGACTGCCAAGAACGGATCCATACCTCAGGACCCTTTCCTTCTGCGTCTTTCCGTGGAAAAATACATCGGCGCGGCAATAGATGGAGCATATAAAGAGAACCGGGGAGTCTCCTACGTTTTGAAGGTACGTAGCAACTCACAGTTCAACCGTTTACTTCGAATGCAAAAATTGAATGACGGGACAGAAATCTCAATTACCGAGCACCCTCAGCTGAATCAGCGAAAGTGTGTAGTGTCTAACGTCGACTCAACGGACCTAACTGATCAGTACATCAAAGAACAGCTCGCCAGTCAAGGTGTGAAGGACATCCGCCGGATTCGACGTCGACAACCGGATGGCTCCTTCATAAATACACCGACCATAATCCTTACCATCAGTGGTACCTTCATCCCGGACCACATAGACTTCGGATGGTCCCGTTGCCGAACCCGCAATTACTATCCTACGCCAATGCAGTGTTACCGCTGTTGGCGTTTTGGTCATACCAACTCCACCAATAAGTGCCCTGAACCGTTCCGCATTTGCGGAAAATGCTGCAAGGTTCATCCAGAGGACAAGGTACCAAAGACAGCTGACCCAGTTATGGGTTATTCCGCTACCACTGCCACTGATAATGAAACTCCGCGAGAACCTGCTACTACCGGCTTGATTCAAACGCGTTCGGAATGCGTCGACCCAATCTTTTGTTGGAATTGCAACACCAATGATCACCCAGCCTCCAGCAAAAAGTGCCCGATTTATGTGAAGGAACTGGCTATTCAGCATATCCGTGTGGACCACAACCTCTCTTACCCCCAGGCCCGTCGCGAGTACGAAGCACAGAACGGAATAGGTAATCGCACGGACACTTTCGCTGGAGCAGTCAACCTGAGCAAGGACGTCGAAGTTGAAGGGCTTAAGACCACCGTCAAACAACTCCTTGAGGACTCTAAGAGAAAAGACGAAAGGATTGCTGAGATGGAGCGCGCTCTGGGAAATCGTAGTAACGTCAACGACCGCCTGGATAAAATTCGTGAACACGGCACAATCGAAGAGTTGGTTCGCCAAGTTGCTGCACTCACTGCTACGGTTGAGAAACTCCAGAAGGACCTAGTGAAAAAAGATGCAATCATCAAGAAGCTTCGAGATGGAAAGGAAACCGAAACCATACCCACCCCCTTGGTGAAGTCTACCGCTGAATCCGAGAAGGAGAGCGCTTTCACTCTTTCCTCTAACGAAGATACTTCCTTGAAAGAGTCTATCACTCAGAAAGTGTCCCTATGGATCGAAGAAATGGAAAGTGAGATGGACGAGGAAGCGAGCGCAGAAACGAAAAAGGAAATTTGCAAGGAGAAGAAGCGGAAACAAAAAAAAGCCAAGAAACCCAAAACTACCGAAAACGACATAAGTGACTCAAGTATGAGGTCCACCCACTCCCACAAATTGGGTAAAACCGCAAACTCAAGCATCACCGAACAACCCAATTCATCCAAAAGGACCCACGATATCGAATCCATTAGCGACTCGACCGATACATCCCTCAAGGCCAAGAGGAACTCCAAAATCCAGAAGGCTGATGAGGATGTTATGATCGAATAAGCTCTTCTCCATTATGCTCAGTCCTCCCATACGACCGACAGCAGTCTGTACGAATTATTCATCAACCCCATATCTTCATGCCAATCATCAACCTCGATGACGATATCACCACGGAGTCGACTGAGCCACAACACAACACTCCACTCATCAATGAACATACAGCGGAGGTCTCGGGTAGCCGGGGCCCCGCCAGTGCGGAAGCTACACCCCCACCGGAACTGCCGGACCACCCCCGACACCCGAGTCCACCTCCAGCTGTCGGGACGCACAAAGGTTTAACCACCTGTACCCCGAATACCCCAGAGGACGGTCGAGACCGGCAAGGCCCCGTTAGTGCGGAAGCCAAGGTCGTACCGGAACTGGCGGACAACCCTTGCCATCTCGATCGGTCTGGAAGAGGGACGCACAAGGGTTCTACCCGTTCCCCTTTGGACGCCGAGGGAGTGAAGAAACCAGCACGACCACTGATGGCCCCAGTATTTATCCCATACCACCGGAAGAGTACCCGATCAACTATCAGTAAACCTTCGGTAGAGCTAAAGATCAACACGAATAATACACCGAAGGATGACGAGGAGCCTAAATTAGACACTAGGAGATACCCCAAAAGGATCCGATCAGCACCTGACCGGTACTGTCCGTGTTTACCACGAACCAAAAACGCGAACCGCTTACACCGCGCTCTCACGGAGGCAGAAGCGACTAATGCTGATGTTTATGACCGGATGGTACAAAAACGTGACGGCCGGAGCTCTATACCAGTAGCTGGTACCTCCCACCTGCGACCGCGAAGATTGGCACACGTCCCGCATCAAAGAGCAGCTGGTTGTGTAAAGGACCTCTCGGGACATTCCAGATCATCAAATTTGGGAGTCGGGTTATATCTGCCTTTGGCAAGTGACAAGCTGACAATTGCGTCTAGTGGAGCCTTATCTTGTCCATTTTCGGAAGATTCCAGTAAAGATGTTACTCGAGGACATACAGTTTTCGCTGTGCAATGGAACATGAATGGTTACCTAAACAACCTTCCCGACCTGGAGATGCTGGTGAACCGTCACCACCCTGTAGTAATTGCATTACAGGAGATCCATCGTACAAATGTCGCCACAATGAACAATACTCTCCGCCGCCAGTATCGATGGTATACAAAAACTGGAGCCAATATATACCAATCTGCCGGCATCGGCATAAGCGCCAAGATCCCGGCCGACCAAATCAACATCGAAACGGACCTCCCCATTGATGGAGTACGTATTCCATGGCCTTTCCCTGTATCAGTAGTTTCACTCTACCTCCCCAACGGAAAACTTGTCAACCTAAAAAAGAGTTTGCAAGAAATATTCCGGAAAATTCCTGGTCCGTTGATCATCATGGGGGATGTGAACGGCCATCACAAGGCGTGGGGTAGCCCCCACAATAACACCCGCGGCTCCATAGTTGCAGCGCTTGCCAATCAGCTAGATCTCATCATTCTAAACGATGGATCAACCACTTTCTCACGCGGGCGATCAGAAACGGTAGTCGATGTCTCACTGGCCTCAGCAGCTATCACACATCGCCTCCTATGGTCAGCCGAACCGGACCTGCGTGGAAGTGACCATACACCAATCTTTCTCAAACTAGATAGCAACGCTACGCCAGAAACAAGTCGTCGCCCTCGATGGCTATTTGAAACGGCAGACTGGCTGACTTACCGATCTGTGCTCGACGAAAAACTGAACTCCTCTCCTCCGGAGTCTATTCAAGATTTCATCAATCATATCAGTTCTACCTCTTCCGAAACTATTCCGAGGACTAGTCCTAACCCGGGTCGCCGCGCACTTCATTGGTGGACTAGTGAGACCTGTAAAACCGTTAAATTACGTAGAAAAACGCTACGAGTAGTTCAAAAACTAAGGAAAAAATTATCTCTCGACCATCCTGACCTTCTCCAAGCTCTAGAGCAGTACCACACTGCCCGTAACACGTGCAGGCAGATCATACGAGAAGCTAAAGAAAAATCCTGGACAGAGTTTTTGGATGGAATAAACGAGGACGAGTCTGCTTCTGAACTCTGGCGTCGAATCAATTGCTTCCAAGGCAAGAGAAGATCTCGAGGGATAGCCCTCATGGTTGACGACTGCTTGTCTCGCGACCCAGCTGTCATCGCAGACGCACTGGCGGATTATTTCCATGACATTTCCTCCTATCAACATTACCCGGACGGTTTTCGAATAGCTCACCCAACCCCGGATGAAGCAATAAGACGATTTGTTGTCCCGCCAGACCGCGGCCAGGACTTCAACGTGCCTTTCACCTTCAATGAACTCGAGTTTGCCCTCAAGAGGGCAAAGGGAAAATCTGCTGGACCTGATGACATTGGCTACCCGATGCTGAAAAACTTGCCTTTGAACGGCAAACTTGTGCTGCTTGATATGCTCAATCGACTATGGACCACCGAAACACTTCCAGAATCCTGGAAGCATAGCTTCATGATAGCAATTCCCAAAAACACTGGACCAGCATCAGACGCTAAAAGCTATCGCCCCATCGCCCTCACGAGTTGCGTTGTGAAGATTATGGAAAGAATCGTTAACCGCCGCCTGGTAGGTTTCCTCGAGGATAATCAGCTACTAGATAGCCGGCAGCATGCGTTCCGTCCAGGTTTCGGAACGGGAACTTATTTGGCTTCCCTCGGCCAGATTCTAGACGAGGCTTTGAAGGCTGGTGAACATGTCGAGCTAGCATCTCTTGATCTAGCCAAGGCTTACAATCGGACGTGGACCCCCGGTATTCTCCAGAAGCTGGTAAATATGGGAATCTCTGGAAACATGTTAGCGTTTGTTCGGAACTTTTTGGAAGGACGGACTTTCCAAGTTCTTGTAGGAAATCATCGTTCTAAAATAGTCCAAGAAGAAACAGGTGTACCGCAGGGCTCCGTCCTGGCTGTCACCCTGTTTCTTGTGGCCATGAATGGAGTTTTCTTGGTACTACCGAAGGGCGTCTTCATCCTGGTATACGCTGATGACATTCTGCTGCTTGTGAGAGGAAAGCATCCAAAAATGATACGCCGTAAGCTCCAGGCGGCTGTTTCAGCTGTTGCTAAATGGGCTACCCAAGTTGGTTTCGACATGGCGGCGGACAAATGTGTTCGCGTTCACGTGTGCGACTCCAAACATCGCCCACCTGGTAAAATAAACATCCAGGGCCTTCCTATACCGACAAGAAACTACGTCAAAATACTCGGTGTCACGATAGATAGAAACCTATCCTTTCATGCACATTTCATGGCGGTCAAATCCGCCTGTAAGACTAGGATCAGCATGATCCAAAGTATCTCGGGAAAGCGCACCCGAAGCGAAAGGACCACCCGCAAACGAGTAGCTGAAGCTGTTGTCAATAGCCGTCTGCTGTACGGGATAGAAATATCTGGAAGATCTTTCGATGACCTTGTTAAAACCTTATCACCCACGTATAATAATTGTGTTCGTGCGCTATCCGGCCTTCTCCCCTCAACTCCTGCAGTTTCCGCATGCGTAGAAGCTGGAATCCTCCCCTTTCAGTACAAGGCAACCATGGCATTGTGTTGTCGCGCAGTTGGCTACCTGGAAAGAACCGTAGGTAGAGGGCAGGACTGTTTCCTCGCGGAGCAGGCAAACCGTGCCCTTAGAGAAGTGGCCAACGCCACGCTTCCCTCGGTGGTGGAACTCCATCGTGTAGGACCTAGAAGCTGGTCGGCCAAGGAGATCACGGTAGACAAAACAATCAAAAACCATTTCCGTAGAAACGCCAATCCGGTAGCCGTTCAAGGTTGCTTTTTGGAACGATTATCTGAAGCCTACTCGAATGCCGAGGTTTATTATACAGATGGCTCCAAATTGGCCAACCGTGTGGGAGTCGGAGTTTTTGGCTCTGATACAGAAATATCTCTCCGCCTACCAAGTCAGTGCACCGTCTTCACCGCGGAGTCAGCAGCAATCTATCTGGCTGCAAAGAAACAGACCGACAGAATGAAGCTGATCGTTAGTGACTCAGCTAGTGCGATTACCGCTATATGCTCTGACACGAATAAACATCCTTTCATCCAGGCCGCTCAGAATCTTCTTGCTGATACGAATAAGCAAGCGACACTTATGTGGGTCCCCAGCCATTGCGGCATTTTGGGCAACGAGCATGCTGATAGATTGGCTGCTATGGGCCGCCAAGAAGGTCTTCTAACGCCCAAAGTTCCTGGGGATGACGTCAAGTCTTGGGTGAGGACAATGATCAAAAGTGCCTGGGCTCTGAAATGGGATAGGGATCGGTCATTGTTCTTGAGAAGAATCAAGGCTGACACAGCCCTTTGGACTGATATACCGAACTGGCGGGAGCAGAAAGTCCTTTCTCGACTCCGAACAGGGCACTCGCGGCTCTCTTACAACATGAGTGGAAGTGGTAGCTTCAGAAAGACATGCGATATATGCAAAGTACATAATACGACGGAACATATCATTAGCTGTTGTCCCAAATATGACCTACTTCGTAGACAGCACGACATAACATCGACCAGCCGAGCTTTACAAAACAACTCTGTCTACGAGAGAACTCTTATAAACTTCCTTCGGGAAGCCGGACTTTTCCTGGAAATCTAAAACCCTAAGAGACGGTCGAACGATTATGATAACCGCTGAGAACCAAGGACACGAATAGACAAAAATACGCTAGACAGCCTAAATTCATCATATAAAAACTCTGAAACTTACACTTGCTAGCTGGTTGCACCCTTAAGGTGCCTTCAGTATTTTCCTTCTTCTCGAGATGAACCAGCCTAGGGCTGAAAATCTCTTAAATAAAGACAATAATAATAATAATAATAAGCTTTCTGATGGCACTATATCAGCATTCAGGGCCGAATTCAAGCGCGATTTGAATCGAATTTAAATTAAAGTTTTGACTCAAAATTCCCTCAAATTTGACTTACAGTCAGTGACATAAGTTAGTAACCAAAAGTAAGTAACCGAGAGACTTTTTAATTTAATTCGAAAACGGTAAGTCGTGGAAAGTTGGTGTGTTCTGCAAATTTGTGTGACTTCTGAAATTGAACAACTTTGTGGAACAGACCAACAACCCACAACACTTACCGTTTTCGAATTAAATTACAAAGTCTCTCGGTTAGTTACTTTTGTCTTTGAACAACCCTCTGTAGACTCTATGTAAAATGACTGCAATGTAATAATTCCCTAACAGGCAAAACTTCAAGAAATTTGGATGACGAACTTTGTAGTTCGTCATCAAAATTTCAGCTAATTCGGACTACCAGAAGCTGAGACAAGCACCCCAAACTTGAGCATTTTGTATGGAAAAACAGCATTTCGTTACAAACTTATGTCACTGACTGTACATTTTTTATTGACTTTTAGGCGTCGCCCATTAATTACGTACCGCTTGAAGTGGAGAAAGGGGTAGGCTCAGGAGTAACGATTCGTACAACATTTTAAAATTTCCAATTCGGATTAATGGATTAAAGATTCAATTCCAATCCAAGATCCCAGTGAGAAAATAATTGTGATAAAAAGCGATAACTGCATCAATGAACACAACTAAGATAAGTTTTTACAAAATTTTTTTTTTTTTAATTAAATTTTATTTAAATAAAAATAACTTAATTGACAAAAATGGTAAAAACTAAAACGAGTTCAGACCAAATGCAGGGAAAATTCAGAAAAAAGTGGCAATTTTGGGGAAATTTTGTTACGTTGCATTGATAATTTGACCATAAGATTGGGTTTTTGAGGAAAGATTCTTCGTTCAATACTGACTCCAAAACAAATCTTCAAAAAAAAAAGTGAGCTCCGAAAGCATTTGAAATAAATGTTTGAAAATTTTGTTTGCTTGTAAATTAAGATAACACAGCATTTGAACTAAAAATTAGGTTGAAAAGTTCATCCATGTTTGTTTTAACAACCTAAGATGCTTCCTCGCATATTCGCACTTCGCATAGTATAAATACAAAATTTGACAAATTTTGGAAAAAAATCCAAACCCATTAAAATAAAATCGAAGAAAGAATAGCCTATATATAAGGAAAATTTATAATTAGAGAAAACAAGTTTTTAAAGATTTGGTCCTATGACCCATTTGGCCTAATCACCTGACACCGAGACAAGGTTAAGACGATGTTTGAAAAAAATGTGACAGAATCGAAACTAAATTTACACAAATGAAAAATAAATTTGAGACAAATCTGAAACGAATTATAGTCATAGTTGGATCTGAATGGAGACAAAATAGGCATAAGATTCGGATAAACACTAAAATTAAAACAAAATTTTCGCAAAACTAACCTACTAAACTAAAACTACTTGAAAATTGGATAGAAATCCATAAAAAAGTTAAATAAATTAAACGAATCTGTAAAAATATTGATAATATATTATTATTTTATATAATAAAATCAATCGAATTGAGACATTATTTAGAAAAAAAAAAGCAAAATTGAGACAAAAATAGATCCATCTAAGTCAGTTCAATTAAAAATGAGTATAAAATTTAAATTCAATAAAAACATACGTGACACAAATCTTAAGTCAAAATGGAATTGGGACGAAATTGAAGTATCATTTCACGTCGAACTTTGGTCGGATTGAATCAAAATTGAAACAGAAATGAGACGAAGCATATAAAGATTTGAAATTTTGAATTTGTTTATCGGCATATTGGCCTATTTTGCTCGAAGTAAGAGGGAGCATGGGATGTAACGTTTCAAGTAATACTGTTTCATATGGTATGCCATCTTCAACATCTAATCCAATTTCTCTCGCCGTTCCCCATCTAGTATTCATTGCTTTCTTCTCCATGCTTCCTCTTTCTTCGAGCAAAATAGACCAATATGCCGATAAAAAATTCAAAATATAATTATCACGGTCGATACCTTTGTATATAAAACAAGATTTGAAATAAAATTGAGACAAACAGGGGACAACATTTTTATAAAATTGAGAAAAATAGACAAAGAAAATTAGGTTGAGGTAGCATTTAAACTGAATCGAAATTTAGTATTATGTTTATATCCCGGGAAACTTTGTCTTGCCATCAAGTAGGCTGAAGAAAAACGCCATGAAACATCCCATGGAAAATATCAGTTCCGTTCACTCTCGTTTTTTACGATTTTCCCGGGGCATATTTTGAACTTTTTATACATCAGATAACGTCGAAACACTTCATGAGCACTTTAAATAAATAATTTTCAAAATTTGGTAGCTCATTCGACTGCTATTTTGTGACATACAGACACCACTCCATTTTTATTTATATAGATAAAATAAAACTAATAAATGGTCAAATTTGACAAAAAAACATATATTACAAAATAGAATTAATATCGAGAAAAAATTTGCAAAAAATTAAACAAATTGAAAAATCAGAAATTTTTTTTAATATAATTACCAAAACGAAACAAGCTGAGATAAAATTGCAAAACTGATTAACCAGTTGATAATCACTGCTAAAACCGCAACAGTGACAACATTTCTCGTGAATTTCACACTCATTGACCATCCTTGCATCACCGTCACCCCCACGATTGCTATGTTCTCCATCGAGACGCCACACCCAGGGAAAGAGTTCCGTTGAAATTCGGTCCCTCATTATCGCCGCCATCGAATGCCGAATGCCACCGAAGGGTTTAATGAGATTTTAATTTTGACCCGCGCGCATCGTCCCGGCCGGCCGGTCATCGTGGTCAACCAACACGGGCAATGATGAAGGCTATTAATGAAGCTAAATGAAACATGACTGGCATGCCCCAGTCGACTGGAGCCGCCATCATCATTGGGCTAGGGGAGGAAAATTGCGTTGCTACGGAGAATTCGAGAAAAACGGCGCAAGGAGTTGATGAGATGGGAGTTTTTCGAGGAACTTCTAATTAGGCAAATGAATGGGTGTTTGGAGGGAGATGCTGTTGAAGCAAAAGGTTAGGAAAATAATTCTGCTGACAAAGAGAGCATATGCAAAGAAGCTTACATGAGGTTATGTTTATATGGAGATTACTTTGTGTTATATTTTACTCAATTTGATTCTTGAGGCCTTCTTTATCCAAGTGGTTAGAGTCCGCAGCTACAAAGCAAAGTCATATCGAAGGTGTCTGGGTTCGATTCCCGGTCGGTCCAGGATCTTTCGTAATGGAAATTCCCTTGACTTCCCTGGGCAAGAGGATCATCCTACCTGCTACACGATAAACGAATGCGAAAATGGCAGCTTTGACAAAGAAAGCTCTCAGTTAATAACTGTGGAAGTTCTCATTGAACACTAAGCTGAGAAGCAGACTCTGTCAAAGCGAGGACGTAATTCCAAAAAGATATGAGTCCATTGGGCAAGCTTTTGAGTAAAATCATTTTGTTATCTTGAATTTGGTCTATTCGTTATGTCACAAAATTCATTTGAAAAGATGTTTAGTATGCAAAATAATGTTAAAAGGTAATGCAAATCTTAAACATGTAAAAAAGCATTAACTTTACATCACACATGAAGTAAATACACTTTTTTTGGTTTCCCTTTTATGGATCATGTTTAATTGATTAGGAGCGATACAAGTCGGAAAATGCACACACACTTTTCCTTAATTCCTGTGCATTTTTACATGTTACCCGATGTAACTTACTATCAACTCTCTATATTTACATAGTTTTCGATTCAAATTTAGCCACACAGTCACAATACCCTTCCAACATTTCAAATTCATACAAGACGAAACAATTTGTCGATTTCCACCTTAACCCCACAAAATCTCCGGGCAAAAGAAGAAAAGCTGCAAATGCTACTCAGTCCGGGGCACTTTATGTGCCGTAAAATCGCATATGAATGTACCCGAGGATTACCCCTTTCTTCTCGGTTTCAAAACTCGGTTATGTCGGCACAATAAACATTCGTCCCTTCAGAAAAGCTCTCGAGAAAATAAGAGGGAGACTAGCATCTTTGTTGTAACCGTGTGCCTTCACAATTTATGCTATGGAGAATACGAATTCGGGGCTTGTTCGTTGGGACGCCCAACAAATTCTTGCAAATATATGCGCACATAGCCGGGGTTGTGGCACATACTGGAGACTGGAAACATGGCATTCTGGAGCTAGCTGCCCAGATTATTCGCTATGCATTCCATGGAAAGGAAGCAGCACAATTTTGCACCGGGTTGGGCGTTTTGCGTTGAACGAAACTTCCTGCACTACAGACCTGGTTTCGTATGCACTCCGGAATATGATAATTTTGGCTACATGTGTCCACCCGGGAAGGATGTTTATGATAACTGGAGGCAACTCCACGGTTACCTTTGAGGAAGTGAAAACAATTAGCAACAGGATGCATCGTTGATCAACAACTAGAGAGTTTGAGCTATGAAATGGAGGACGGTTCAGGAGTGATACAGGAGTAAGAGATTTTGATGTCGATACAGAACAGATAGTTTTGAAAAAATAGTTTTGAAAAATCATGAGAAACATTATATTGAATGTATTTTAAAGCCACAATAATCATATCCCTATGGAGAATCACTTTAACATCACATTTCCAGTCGTCCATTTTTCCAGTCGGTCCATTTTTCCAGTAGTCCATTTTTTCCAGTCGTCCATTTTTCCAGTCGTCCATTTTTCCAGTCGTCCATTTTTCCAGCCGTCCATTTTTCCAGTCGTCCATTTTTCCAGTCGTCCATTTTTTCCAGTCGTCCATTTTTCCAGTCGTCCATTTTTCCAGTCGTCCACTTTTCCAGTCGTCCACTTTCCAGTCGTCCACTTTCCAGTCGTCCACTTTCCAGTCGTCCACTTTTCCAGTCGTCCACTTTTCCAGTCGTCCACTTTTCCAGTCGTCCACTTTCCAGTCGTCCACTTTTCCAGTCGTCCACTTTTCCAGTCGTCCACTTTTCCAGTCGTCCACTTTTCCAGTCGTCCACTTTTCCAGTCGTCCACTTTTCCAGTCGTCCACTTTTCCAGTCGTCCACTTTTCCAGTCGTCCACTTTTCCAGTCGTCCACTTTTCCAGTCGTCCACTTTTCCAGTCGTCCACTTTTCCAGTCGTCCACTTTTCCAGTCGTCCACTTTTCCAGTCGTCCACTTTTCCAGTCGTCCACTTTCCAGTCGTCCACTTTTCCAGTCGTCCACTTTTCCAGTCGTCCACTTTCCATCCAGTTTCCATTCCACTTTCCAGTCGTCCATTCCTTTTCCATTCCATTCCATTCCATTTCCATTCCATTTCCATTCCATTTCCATTCCATTTCCATTCCATTTCCATTCCATTTCCATTCCATTTCCATTCCATTCCATTCCATTTCCATTCCATTTCCATTCATTTCCATTCCATTCCATTTCCATTTCCATTTCCATTCCATTTCCATTCCATTTCCATTCCATTTCCATTCCATTTCCATTCCATTTCCATTCCATTTCCATTCCATTTCCATTCCATTTCCATTCCATTTCCATTCCATTTCCATTCCATTTCCATTCCATTTCCATTCCATTTCCATTCCATTTCCATTCCATTTCCATTCCATTTCCATTCCATTTCCATTCCATTCCATTCCATTTCCATTCCATTTCCATTCCATTTCCATTCCATTTCCATTCCATTTCCATTCCATTTCCATTCCATTTCCATTCCATTTCCATTCCATTTCCATTCCATTTCCATTCCATTTCCATTCCATTTCCATTCCATTTCCATTCCATTTCCATTCCATTTCCATTCCATTTCCATTCCATTTCCATTCCATTTCCATTCCATTTCCATTCCATTTCCATTCCATTTCCATTCCATTTCCATTCCATTTCCATTCCATTTCCATTCCATTTCCATTCCATTTCCATTCCATTTCCATTCCATTTCCATTCCATTTCCATTCCATTTCCATTCCATTTCCATTCCATTTCCATTCCATTTCCATTCCATTTCCATTCCATTTCCATTCCATTTCCATTCCATTTCCATTCCATTTCCATTCCATTTCCATTCCATTTCCATTCCATTTCCATTTCCATTCCATTTCCATTCCATTTCCATTCCATTTCCATTCCATTTCCATTCCATTTCCATTCCATTCCATTTCCATTCCATTTCCATTCCATTTCCATTCCATTTCCATTCCATTTCCATTCCATTTCCATTCCATTTCCATTCCATTTCCATTCCATTTCCATTCCATTTCCATTCCATTTCCATTCCATTTCCATTCCATTTCCATTCCATTTCCATTCCATTTCCATTCCATTTCCATTCCATTTCCATTCCATTTCCATTCCATTTCCATTCCATTTCCATTCCATTTCCATTCCATTTCCATTCCATTTCCATTCCATTTCCATTCCATTTCCATTCCATTTCCATTCCATTTCCATTCCATTTCCATTCCATTTCCATTCCATTTCCATTCCATTTCCATTCCATTTCCATTCCATTTCCATTCCATTTCCATTCCATTTCCATTCCATTTCCATTCCATTTCCATTCCATTTCCATTCCATTTCCATTCCATTTCCATTCCATTTCCATTCCATTTCCATTCCATTTCCATTTGTCTCAATTTTGTCACAATATTGTCTCAATTTTATCTCAATTTTTTCTCAATTTTGTCTCAATTTTGTCTCAATTTTGTCTCAATTTCGTCTCAATTTTGTCCCAATTTTGTCTCACTTTTGTCTCAATTATGTCAATTTTGTAATTTTTTTCAATTTTGTCAATTTTGTCAATTTTGTCAATTTTGTCAATTTTGTCAATTCTGTCAATTCTGTCAATTTTGTCGATTTTGTCAATTTTGTCTATTTTGTCAGTCTTGCTAGTTTTGTGGAGATACCAATAGAGCTCTTTCGAAAAACTCTTCATAACTTAACCCTATAATTTCAAAATTACTCAACAGATATTTCTAGACTTCAATTTTCTTTCTAAATCCTTAAAGTTCTTCACTTTGAGAGCAAAGCCAAGCCACCTTAAAACCTACTCATGTAGAAATTGAACTTTTAGCAAACTACAGTCTTCCAACACAGATGATTGCATCGATAACTGCTATCCCGTCCTCTTATTATCTCCTTCAAGTTCCTTTGGAAAATCTTGCAAATTCAATTCGCCCTCTCTTTCTCAGAAACCCTAAGGTACACCCCGAGAAAAAAAAAACTCGAAAGCAATCCCCAACGATTATCATTTAATTTTATATTCACCCGCCGACTGTCGAGGGCTCGACTTTCATCCCCAGCACTGACTGTTCGTTCCACTTGACTTCTCAATTCGGGCGCAAAATTGACTTTATTGAATCGACACCAAACAGCGGCAACATCGGCAGCTAACGGCGACAATAACGACATTCTTCGCGAGACTCGATCGGAACACGCACCAAAGGGGCTTTTATCGTGTCTTCATCGAATTGCGCCACCGTTACAATTTGAAATCGTTCCAAGCGACGGAAATTGTTGCGATAGGCATTTGATTGGGGGTTTACTTTTTTGTGTTGAGGAAAATGTGACTTTGAATGAAACAAGCCGATAAAGACAGTTGGAAAAAATTGAAACAACTTTGCATCAAAATTGAATAAAAATTGAAAAAAAACCTTAATAAAATTGTATTAAATCGGAAACTAAATTGTAACAAAATATAAACAAAATTCAAACCAAACTGAAACAGAATTGAAACAAAATTGAAATAAATTTGAAACAAAATTAAAGCAAAATTTAAACAAACTGAAACAAAATTGAGACAAAATTGCAACAAAACTGAAACAAAATTGAAACTAATTTGATCAAAATTAATCGAAATTTATAAAAATCTGAAACAAAATTGAAATAACATTGAACAAAATTGAACCAAAATTGGAAAAAAAACTTGATCAGAATTGAAAAAAAAATTGTAGCCAAAATTGAAAAAAAATTGAAACTGAATTGAAACCAAATAGAAACGACAGTGAAACAACATTGAAACAAAATTGAAACAAAACTGAAGCAAAATCAAAATAAAATTGGAATAGATTTGAAACAAAATTGAAACATTACGTGTAGTGCAAAATTATGTAAATCTGAACCTCTCTTCCGTAAATCTGTTCAGATTTGATACAACAAAAATTCAACCTCCCTTCGGGTATTAATTCTGTTCGAGAATTCCTCCACTCGGTTATGTTAGCGTTGACTGGTTGATCTCGAGTGATTGATGTAGTGCGTGCTCGGGAACATACGCATATGTGGCGGGGCTCAAAGGATAAAATTTAAACGACGACGACGACGAAGTAGACGTTGATGACGATAACAAAGATTCCCACGACGCCTTCGCTGCAAAAAAGACAAAGAACGACGACGATGCTGATGGAATTTTGTGCCCTTGGATGCGGAAGAGAAAATGGGATTGTGGGGAGTGGGAAATTGGCTTAACTTTAAGGTCGAAGCTGCTACGAGGAGGCTCTCGCATGGGAAACAACGTAGAAAGATTGAAACCAAGGTGAAGAGTGATTTGAGTGATTGCCCTCAAGTTGATGGCGGGCTAGAAGCAGATAAGGATGGCTACGATGACGGTCGCTTAGTGTAGGGTTGGTTGTTTGGCTGGTTGGAGATTACGGGTAATAACTGTCGCATCTTTCGGGAACAAACATTTGTCAAGGTGATGGTGAATCTTCCGCAAACGATGATCTTGGGAATCATTTCTGAATCGTGTTCGTGTGAGATTGGGTCAAACTAATAATCATACATTATGTTTATTAAAACATTTGCATGATTTATTATGTAATTGTTCACGGGTATACTCACGAAAAATTCAACAAACGGATTTCACGATTAAATTCGAATAATACGTACCTGGAAGAAAACAGAGAAAAAGCATGATTAGAAAGTCAGTGGTTTGATAAGTATAAGAATGGAATGTTAATGGAATGACTATGGAATGTCCATGGAATGTCCATCGAATGTCAATCGAATCAAAATCGAATGATAGTCGAATGACAATCGAATGACAATCGAATGACATTAGAATGACAATCTAATGACATGAAAATGACAATCAAATGACATTAGAATGACAATCGAATGACATTCGAATGACAATCGAGTGAAAATCGAATGACATTCGAATGACGATCGAATGACTATCGAATGATAATCGAATGACAATTGAATGACAATTAAATGACAATTGAATGTCAATCGAATGAAAATCGAATAACAATTAAACGACAAATCATCGAAGCAAAACAACAGTTGACATAACATTTGGAAGTAGATCAAAACAACTTTCAGAGCAACCTTTCACATTCAATTCGATTTCCTCCTCTCAAAGTTCACAAATGACATCGAGCACACCCAGTAGGGCGCCAAACCAAGTCACATTTCTGGCGGATTAAATTGAGTGTCAAACAAGTGTCATCATTGCTGCCACCCGCCGTCGTCACTTCCGAAGGGGTCACAAACAACAAAAATAGTAGCAACTTACCAACTTAACCTGCCTCACTCGCTAGTGACTTCCCGAAGGGGGGTTTCCTGCGAATGAGAAACGACATTCCGCAGAGCAAAAAGAAAACTTATACCTCTGCAGCCGACAGTTTCTGTGCTTTCTTTGCTTCGGACCAACCGTGCAAACCTTCTTGAGGAAGCAAGCGTGTTTGTGTGAACATTGGGAAACCTCACTCACGTACCATAAAATGCATATTCTAATTTCCTGCACTTCCGTCGCAGATGACGACGACACTGAACGGACGTTGAATTCTCCTTTTTTATGAGAGCATGTCAAAGTTTCCCGAGAAAATCTGCACTGCATCGAATTAAAGATTCATCAACATCCATTCATGTCGTCCACTTCTTGTTTACATACGAGAGTGGAATCCACTTTTAGGGAGGAGCCACCAGTCAGTAAATATCGAAATCCAACCACGAAATCGTCCTTCCTTTCGAATAGGACAACAACAAACAATTCTCGGTGGTTGACTTTGCTCGAAGGGCGAGAAAAAACTTCATCTTCGTGCTCATCAATATTCATTAGAAAGATTGCTCGGTTTCGATTTCGGGTGCCGTTTCGAATCGGACGATTCCTCCAAGATCGGTGGCGGCAGTGGAAATGGATGCCCTGGCACAGTTGGTAGTGTTGCCAGATTTTTTGTTAACATTTATATTCTCTATTTTTTTGTTTTACGGATAACTTACTGACAACAATTTATTTTGATTATTTTATTTATTATTTTTGTTATCAGTTTATGCAGTTTCTTCAGTTTCAGTTCAGTTTCAGTTCAGTTTCAGTTCAGTTTCAGTTCAGTTTCAGTTCAGTTTCAGTTCAGTTTCAGTTCAGTTTCAGTTCAGTTTCAGTTCAGTTTCAGTTCAGTTTCAGTTCAGTTTCAGTTCAGTTTCAGTTCAGTTTCAGTTCAGTTTCAGTTCAGTTTCAGTTCAGTTTCAGTTCAGTTTCAGTTCAGTTTCAGTTCAGTTTCAGTTCAGTTTCAGTTCAGTTTCAGTTCAGTTTCAGTTCAGTTTCAGTTCAGTTTCAGTTCAGTTTCAGTTCAGTTTCAGTTCAGTTTCAGTTCAGTTTCAGTTCAGTTCAGTTTCAGTTCAGTTTCAGTTCAGTTTCAGTTCAGTTTCAGTTCAGTTTCAGTTCAGTTTCAGTTCAGTTTCAGTTCAGTTTCAGTTCAGTTCAGTTCAGTTTCAGTTCAGTTTCAGTTCAGTTTCAGTTCAGTTTCAGTTCAGTTTCAGTTCAGTTTCAGTTCAGTTTCAGTTCAGTTTCAGTTCAGTTTCAGTTCAGTTTCAGTTCAGTTTCAGTTCAGTTTCAGTTCAGTTTCAGTTCAGTTTCAGTTCAGTTTCAGTTCAGTTTCAGTTCAGTTTCAGTTCAGTTTCAGTTCAGTTTCAGTTCAGTTTCAGTTCAGTTTCAGTTCAGTTTCAGTTCAGTTTCAGTTCAGTTTCAGTTCAGTTTCAGTTCAGTTTCAGTTCAGTTTCAGTTCAGTTTCAGTTCAGTTTCAGTTCAGTTTCAGTTCAGTTTCAGTTCAGTTTCAGTTCAGTTTCAGTTCAGTTTCAGTTCAGTTTCAGTTCAGTTTCAGTTCAGTTTCAGTTCAGTTTCAGTTCAGTTTCAGTTCAGTTTCAGTTCAGTTTCAGTTCAGTTTCAGTTCAGTTTCAGTTCAGTTTCAGTTCAGTTTCAGTTCAGTTTCATTTCAGTTCCAGTTCAGTTTCAGTTCAGTTTCAATTCAGTTTCAGTTCAGTTTCAGTTCAGTTCAGTTTCAGTTCAGTTCCCAAGGATCTGTTAGATCCCAAGGATCTGTTCGATCCGAAGGATCTGTTCAATCCGAAGGATCTGTTCGATCCCAAGGATCTGTTCGATCCCAAGGATCTGTTCGATCCCAAGGATCTGTTCGATCCCAAGGATCTGTTCGATCCCAAGGATCTTTTTTCAGTTTTTATTACCTCTTGAAATCTAGCACCACTGTCTCCAACGAGACTCTGCCTAGTTCAACATCCAATTTATTTCGCCCACTCATATTACTGTGTGGTCGCATCTCCCAAGAAATCATAACATCAACCGACAGTAGTCATCCCCGCCCATGCTTATCATTATTATGCTTCGGAACGAGTTGAGGACAACACGGACACGGTCTAGATCAGAAAACAAGGACATCTCTCCCAATCCAAATCCACGACGGTGGGAAAGATTTTTGTAAACAAACTGTCCTCTCATTCCACCAACCGCATCGAGATGAAGCGAAAAAAGAGCAACAAGATGTTGGATTGTCCCCGTGGTCCGGAAAAAGCCTCCAAGCAGCAGGGAAAACACCAAAAATAGTATCCAACCAAGTCGTGTGTCGACTTGCTGTGACATTTGGCAATGAAGTTTTTGCGACTCGGTCGCTCGATGCCTCAGCACGTTTTATTTGGGTTTTGTTTTTCCACTTCGGTTCGAAATCCTGCTGCCACAACGGCTCTTTTTTTTCGTTCTGTGGAGAGATCTGACGGAAAGATTAATCAACCGGAGAATAAACATCTGTCGAATCGGGTTTGCGACTTTTGGGATGACGTGATTTTCGATGGAAGTGACTTGCTTGATCCGCATGCCTGGATTTGTTCGAGGGTTTCCACGAATTGGTGAACATCGAGTTCATGGCGCTGGTGGGGGTTGCAAAAAAGAGTTGATTAAAAGTTTCGTTTCAGAGAACAAAGGCAGCTCTCTTTCCATATATGCTAATTCCAATGTGAATGGTTACAATTTCATTAGAGCTCGGCATGAAGCATTATCCTGCCGCGTCATAAAAAAAAACATTATAAAGCATTCACTCGTTTTGGGTTGCGGGCGCCACAGTGGAAAGGTGCGATAAAATTATCCCATTATGTGAATTTCCCGAACCGAACGAGGAATTTCCTGCAGGGGCTTTGACTGAGAATGGAGGATAAGCGAGAATCGAAAGATTCCCGTGTTCAAGATGACATGGCACGATGATTTTCATAATTGCAATTCATCCCGCTGTTCCAGGAATGGCGCTTTGAACGAAAATTGAAATGTTTGCGTTTTAAAGAATTGACAATGATGGGCCATTGTCCTTAAAAAAAATGTCAAACTCATTCAATGATTGCTTCAAAATACACCGCAAAGGTTAGTTCCTTTTATGAAGTCAGTAAAAATCGGTATAGAACGAGCTCACCATGGCAACTCATTGCTTATCATTTTGACATCAGTGAACTTCAGCTTCAACATTCAGTCCGCATTTGAGCAGTATCCCTTCGTAACAAAAATATATTCAAAAATTTCATGTTAGGGTTGCCTCACTGCTATTTACCCATTTACCGTGCGTGTAGTTTTTGTCATGATTTTATTTCGTGTAATGAAGAAACGCTGTTGGTGGAGTAATTATGTTGCTTATAGCGTATGCACTCATTTTTAAGGTCATACAAACCTTAATATACAATAAAAGTCTTAGATTGTTGAAAAAGTGGCTAAACTATTATATTGTCATGAAAATAGTTATAGGAGGTTAAATCATAACCCCCGACCCCCCCACTAATCTGCACAAACATATTTGTAGTTATTCTTTTACGAATAAATAGAATCAATGCAATACTACATACTATTTTGGAATAAGAATCAATGCAATAGTACAATAGTACAAATGACTTGGATGGTTCAATTTTATTTTAAGGAATCTGGAATAATGGGCGAAATTTATGCAAATATCGTCATATTAAATTACCAAAACAAAATATTAAAACATTCAGATTAGGATTTGGTTGACTTCATGGGAAACAGTAAGATTCATAAATAATTTGGATAAACAAATAGAGTGTAATATTTTTGGTTAAATTCCTAACGATTTTCTAAAGCGACTTTTCCAATTGTACCGAAAGCTTTCTAAACAAAATACACCGTCAAACGGGGCTTCTTTTGACATTATTTTCACATTATTCAACTTTGAGGATTTATAGCTCTAAGAATTATAGATAGATTTTGATAATTTCTTCCATATATCTTACTTGTATATGTACGTAACAGATGTGCAAAATATGGGGCAAATCCATCAAGATATAAAAATATTGCTCGAATAGCGAAAAAAATGTGTCCTTCAAAACAAAAAAGGGACTACTTTGGACACTTTTTGGAATCAATACAATTTGATAATAAAATGATTTGTTCTCATAAATTTGAAACAGGTTCTATAGATTATCATCCATTATGATGTTTCTGAACTTTTTTTTTATCGACAAACATAATTTATAAAGTTATAAACATTACACATAGATAACACTTTTCTGCAAAGCATTATATTTACAATTTTTAGTTTGTAACGTCAAGTTTACCTTATTTTTAATGGAACTGTCAGTTAAGAATGCTTAACTGTTTAAGTTGATGTACACGAGTTATGTAACTAACAAGTAATAATACGTTTTGTACAAAAACATTCATTCTGATTTTAAGTGTTATATGAAAGATGTGTTGAAGGATCTCATCAATTCCTGTTACTATAAGTAATTTATATTAAAAAAAAAAAAAACAATTTATATTAAAAGTGCTATCCATAAGGTATAAGACATTATTCTGATTTGCAAGATTGTGAACAATTAAAATTTTGCATGCATTTTGGTTCTCAATAGTTTTGAGATGGCGTAAGAGTAGTTTGTTTGTAGCAGATGAGGTGTGCGGATTCATGTAAAATATGATCGTACATTTTTTTAACAATATGTGGCGAGTTTACTGTTTATACGTATTGAAATATGTATATATATGTTTTATGGTCATTCATTTTTCTAAATCCTTAGTGTAATTTTAATCGTATTGTAAATTATACAAACCAACACTGTAAACTAAGATAAAAGTCGTAGAGCTATAACCTTTGATCAATTATTATTATAAAACAACAATTTTCAACATTAAATTATTGAAAGTTTCTTTGAAACATGACTATTCGATAGTTTTATAATGCTCTGGCGCGGTAAATGGCTGGGCATGGCGTACCATTATTGGTACCTCGCGTACCTGCAGGAATAAAATAGACCCCTTTGTGCGGTCCTTAGCCTCTTGCCCAGCAACTCCTATCCCTACCTCCTCGAGGTACTGGCCGGGGTACGAGTAACCTTGGGGAAGATCGGGTAACCAACCCCCGGTGGGAACTTTGGTCGTATGCTGACAGGGAAGGGGGGGTTTGCTTTTGCTTTTGCTTCTGCAAACCTTGAGCGTCTATACTCCACGTTAGGAGCGGCTCACAACAGCGTCTGTTCCCCATGTCAGGGGCGGCTGATCATCGTCCGAGTGCCAGAGAAGGACTCTAAGCTAAACTGCGCACTATGGCCCTCCGAACATTTAGGGGGAATGGTCCTCTGGAAATCTAGGGGGTTGGTGTCAGGCCCTGCAAGCCAACCGTAAAAACACATCAGCACAGGAACGTCAACGAGAGAATACGGACCGGAACAATCGGCAAAGACCACAGCGACGAAAATGGACTAGCGATTGGAAACTCGGTACGTGGAACTGCAAATCTCTCAACTTCATTGGAAGTACTCGCATACTCTCCGATGTACTCAAGACCCGCGGTTTCGACATCGTAGCGCTGCAGGAGGTGTGCTGGACAGGAGCATTGGTGCGAACGTTTAGAGGTAATCATACCATCTTCCAGAGCTGCGGCAACACACGCGAGCTGGGAACAGCTTTTATAGTGATGGGTGATATGCAAAGGCGCGTGATCGGGTGGTGGCCGATCAATGAACGAATGTGCAAGTTAAGAATCAAAGGCCGATTCTTTAACTTCAGCATAATTAACGTGCATAGCCCACACTCCGGAAGCACTGATGATGACAAGGACGCATTTTACGCGCAGCTCGAACGCGAGTACGACCGCTGCCCAAGCCACGACGTCAAGATCATCATAGGAGATTTGAATGCTCAGGTTGGCCAGGAGGAGGAGTTCAGACCGACGATTGGAAAGTTCAGCGCCGACCGGCTGACGAACGAGAACGGCCTACGACTGATAGATTTTGCCGCCTCCAAGAACATGGCCATTCGTAGCACCTATTTCCAGCACAGCCTCCCGTATCGGTACACCTGGAGATCACCTCAGCAGACAGAATCGCAAATCGACCACGTTTTGATCGATGGACGGCACTTCTCCGACATAACCGACGTCAGAACCTATCGTGGCGCCAACATTGACTCCGACCACTACCTGGTGATGGTGAAACTGCGCCCAAAACTATCCGTCATCAACAATGTACGGTACCGACGCCCGCCCCGGTACAATCTCGAGCGGCTGAAACAACCGGATGTCGCCAATGCGTACGCGCAGCATCTTGAGGCAGCGTTGCCGGATGAGGGCGAGCTCGATAGGGCCCCTCTTCAGGACTGCTGAAGGACCGTCAAAGCAGCTATTAACGACGCTGCGGAAAGCGTTGTCGGATATGTGGAACGGAGCTCAAGAAACGATTGGTTCGACGAGGAGTGCCAGGAGGTTTTAGAGGAGAAGAATGCAGCGCGGGCTGCAATGCTGCAGCATGGTACGCAGCAAAACGTGGAACGATACAGACTGAAGCGGAAACAGCAAACCCGCCTATTCCGGGTCAAAAAGCGCCGCCTGGAAGAGATGGAATGCCAAGAGATGGAGTTGCTGTACCGTTCTCAAGAAACGCGGAAGTTCTATCAGAAGCTCAACACATCCAGCAAAGGCTTCGTGCCGCGAGCTGAGATGTGCCGGGATAAGGATGGGAGCATCTTGACGGACGGACGCGAGGTGATCGAAAGGTGGAAGCAGCACTACGATGAACACCTGAATGGCGCAGAGAACACAGGCACAGAAGGTCAGGACAGCGAAGGCGATGGCTACGTCAGCACAGCGGACAGCGGAAATCAACCAGCTCCCACGATGGGGGAAGTTAAGGATGCCATTCAACAGCTCAAGAACAACAAAGCCGCTGGCAAGGATGGTATCGGAGCCGAACTCATCAAGATGGGCCCGGACAGGTTGGCCGCTTGTCTGCATCGGCTGTACAGCTACCGGAGGAGTGGAAGCAAGGCGTTATATGCCCTATCTACAAAAAGGGCGACAAACTGGAGTGTGAAAATTATCGTGCAATCACCATCCTAAACGCCGCCTATAAAGTGCTATCCCAGATTCTCTTCCGTCGTCTATCACCTATAGCAAACGAGTTCGTGGGAAGTTATCAAGCAGGTTTCATCGACGGCCGCTCGACAACGGAGCAGATCTTTTCCGTGCGGCAAATCCTCCAGAAATGCCGTGAGCACCAGGTCCCTACGCACCATTTGTTCATCGATTTCAAGGCGGCATACGATAGTATCGACCGCATAGAGCTATGGAAAATCATGGACGAGAACAAGCTCACAAGATTGATCCGAGCAACGATGGACGGTGTGCAAAACTGCGTGAAGATCTCGGGCGAACACTCCAGTTCGTTCGAGTCTCGGCGGGGACTACGACAGGGCGACGGACTGTTGCTCAATATTGCGCTTGAAGGTGTCATGCGGAGAGCCGGACTTAACAGTCGAGGCACGATTTTCACGAGATCCGGACAATTTGTTTGCTTCGCGGACGACATGGACATTACTGGGAGAAAATTTGAAACGGTGGCAGATTTGTTCACCCGCCTAAAACGCGAAGCAACAAGAGTCGGGCTAATGGTGAATTCGTCGAAAACAAAGTACATGTTGGTTGGCGGAACTGAGCGCGACAGGGCCCGCCTAGGAAGCAGTGTTACGATAGACGGGGATACCTTTGAGGTTGTGGACGAGTTCGTCTACCTCGGATCCTTGTTGACGGCTGACAACAATGTTAGTCGGGAAATACGAAGGCGCATCATCAGCGGAAGTCGTGCCTACTATGGGCTCCAGAAGAAACTGCGATCAAGAAAGATTGCACCAAATGCACGATGTACAAAACGCTCATAAGACCGGTAGTCCTCTACGGGCATGAGACGTGGACTATGCTCGAGGAGGACTTGCAAGCTCTTGGGGTTTTCGAACGCCGGACGATCTTCGGCGGCGTACAGGAGAACGGCTGTTGGCGGCGAAGGATGAACCACGAGCTCGCTCAACTCTACGGCGAACCCAGTATCGTAAAGGTAGCTAAAGCTGGAAGGATACGCTGGGCAGGGCATGTTGCAAGAATGCCGGACAACAACCCTGTAAAGATGGTGTTCGCCACGAATCCGGTCGGCACAAGAAGGCGTGGGGCGCAGCGAGCTAGGTGGATTAACCAGGTACACCAGGAGAGCGTGGGTCCACAGTCGAGGATAGAGAGAAGCGGCCATGAACCGAGGGAATTGGCGAATTATTGTTGGCGAGGCTTAATCAAGATAATTGATGTAAAGCCAAATAAGTAAGTAAGTATAATGCTCTCAACAACTTTTAACGATTTGTGGAACATTCAAACAAAGTTTACATATTTTCTTGTTTATCCTGTTATTGTTGATGTTGTTTTATAAATTTTACTGAAGGCACAAAATGGCTCAGATTAATATTTTTGCTGTAAATAAATCCACAACTCGAGTGTATAAAGTAGCCCATTTGACAAGATTTTCCCTAGAAATTACGTGAGAATTTGGGTATTTTTCCAAAGATTCAGAGATTATTTTAAGGATTTCTCCAGGATTTCATTAAGTGATTATTTCCCGTAAAATTCCTCAAAGAGATTTGCTAAGAAATTTCCCCCACGAATTTTGTTTACGATGTCTCAAGTATATAAAATGGATTTTTCCAAGGTCAATCATAGAAATTACCTTAGAGATTCCATCAGCATTTTTTTCAAAAAATCTTTTATATATTTTTCAAGGAAGGATTTTTCAAGGATTCATTCACTAAGAATTTTCCGGTGATTCTTTCATCGAGTTTCTTAGGATATACCTACGACATTTACGTTCAGAACAACTTTAAAACATCTTTATAAGATCTTCTAGAACAACAACTGGTGAATTCAGATGAAGGATTAGTAAAGAAATATTTGGATAAACTCGTAGTATAGCCTTTGGAATAAATCGGGGTATCCCTAAGAAAATTATTAGAGGAAAAATCGCTGAAAGAATTTCTGGGGAGATCGGTTAAGAAGAATTGCTAGAGAGAACACTGTATGAGTCCATTTAAGTATTACAGATAAAATCTCTTTACAAATTATTAGAATTCATGAAGAAACTGCTGAAAAGTCGTATTTAAGTGTTTTATTTTTTCTCTGGGCCTGTACAACTTTGCGTTAGGATTCACAATAATCAGAATAAGGAAAAAAGGGACTTTTGATACCATTTTGATTAAATAGATACCTTAAAGACACTCCATTAAAAATAGAGTTTTTTCTTGGATTTTATAGAGACTTTAAAATAGAAACCAAATTTCTAGAAAAAGACCTAATACCTGCCTTGCATAATTTTCTTCAACTCAAACGATTAAATAAATTTGTATGTTCATCAACTTGAATATTAAAACAGGAAGAGAATAAGCATAATTTGAATTAAGGCACTAATAAGAAAGGAATCATCAAATGTATTCTGTTGTTGACGAATAAGCCCCAAGAACATTGAATTAAACCTGTAAACATTTAAACTTCTTCTTCTTCTTCTTTTTGGCGTTACGTCCCAACTGGGACAAAGCCTGCTTCTCAGATTAGTGTTCTTATGAGCACTTCCACAGTTATTAACTGAGAGCTTTCTTTGCCGATTGACCATTTTTTGCATTCGTATATCGTGTGGCAGGTACGAAGATACTCTATGCCCTGGGAATCGAGAAAATTTCCTTTACGAAAAGATCCTCGACCAGCGGGATTCGAACCCACGACCCTCAGCATGGTCATGCTGAATAGCTGCGCGTTTACCGCTACGGCTATCTGGGCCCCAACATTTAAACATGATATCTGAAAATAAATCCCTTACAAAAAAGATTAAAAATATCCAATCGTTTCTAAAGGAACAACATGTTTTTCTGGGAAAGGGCCCCCCACAAGACAATGGCCCCGGCCCCCACATTTGTATATCCAGTCCTGTGTAAAAGTGTTTGTGAAACTCAAAGGAAAACAATATGCACTATGTCTCAAAAAACACTCAAAATCTGGGTGTAAATGTTTCAAATTAGGTAGTATTTCCATATGTATTTTGATAAGTCTGGGAAGAGTGTGCAAGTTTTTCGAAGGAAAACAAAAACAAACTGTGTATGACGAGCATATGCGAAAGTTCGTGAGTTCAAATGTCTCTTAGCCCCATTCTCCTCCTTGCTTTGCGCGCCACGCAACACATGCAAACACACAGTCAAACAACTGTTTTGCACCGCACACTTGCATACAAGAAGATGAAAGATAGAGAGAAAAACGGTCAAGTCCGGTACAGGAGCACGTACGCTCGTCAGTTTAAAGCTATTTGGTCCTTCGAAAGGATTTAACCGTGGTTGTGACGAAGAAAGCCACAGTCTTCGACAAAAATCAAATTCTATTGCAGCATCCACCGGGTCGATAAACTGCTCGTAGGGCAGATCGAAACAGAATACCTTCGGGAATTCGAACAAAATTCGTACCGAATTCCTTCTGGGATTCAATCAGAATCCCTTTGCGTATTTCAACCAGAATGTCCTCAGGGATTCAACCAGAATTCCCTCAGAGAATAAACCAGAATCCCTTCGAAGGTTCAACCAGAATCCCCTCGGGGGTTCAACTAGCATCGCTTCTTTGATTCAACTAGAATCCCTGTAAAATTCCTTATGGAATTCAACCAGCATTCCCAAGGAGATTTGCAGTTTTATTATATCTCAAAATTGAAGATACATCGACAATAAGACAAATGTTAAGGACAACCATTCAGATTAACCACTTTATCGAACCGATGACTTGTCTGCCATATTATACTAAGCTTAGTTCGTTTCACCCCAAAAGGAGTTCACCCACAACGATGCTACAACGCAGCCAGCCAAAGGGAAATTGGCGATAAAAGTTTATGGCGCCACACAAATAACCCGCTCCGTACCACTCACCTGGAATCATCTCTCACTCTCCTCCGCAGATGAACCGCCCGAATAGTTTCACCTCTTAAATTCACCATATTTTCGGGGATTTTCAGCCGAGAAACTTACTCCACCAGCTTAAGGGCGTAGATGTTTGCGAAGAAATGACAAAGTTTTTTCAGCACACATTCGAACTGGTATCTCTTTCCACCCTTTTGGAGACTTTCGAGGGTGCAGTACCTTAAACCCCACCCGACACCCGCTTGAGACATTAAGGATCTACGCATCATCCTTCGGATCCACCCTCCGAACTTTCACAAAGGATGCTTAATGGGAAAGAAATTGATTTTCCTCGGGCTCAGACAAAGGCTCGCAACAAACTTCGGTCGGCACCCATCTCTCCAACGGACAAAAAGATCAGGTGAAAACTAATTTTGCTTGAAAGTTAAATTGCATCTGAATTGGGTTTGGAAAAGTTATTGCCCTTCGTTTGCGAGATGCCAGACCCCCGGACAAAATGTGGGGGAAAGTGTTGCTTTTTAATTAAGTGATAAATGGGCCACACCTGTGCGCGTCCCATCTATGAACCGTAAGCTTGGTAATTTCAGTTCAGAATTTACTACCCAACAAGTTCCGGTGAAAAGCCATTACCAGCATCTGTCGGTCACAGTTCATGTATCATCCCAAACCACTGTTTGAACATAACTGGAAGACACGTGTTTCTCCGGTACGCAACGCAATTCGAATGACAAATGTTGATCACGCAGTCACATAGATCTTTGTCAGTGGTTCTCAACCATTTTTGAAGCGGAAAACTGTGTCATCCGCAAACAAAGATTTTTGTCATCTCTGAGATAACTGAGTTATCTGCAAATGCAAAAATATTGTTTAAAATGCTGCCCTGAGAAACGTCAACTCTTACAGGAAGTTTTTCAGACCTGGAGTTCTGATGATTAGAATGAAGTGCACGATTTGACAGACAACTTTGGATTATTCTAACAATTTGTGTTAAAAATCAAGTTCTTTTTTAATTTTACGATCAAGCCTTGAGAAGACCATGACCATTCCAAAGGTCTTCAAATTTCTTGGAGCGAATCAAATTCGCTACAATGGTGTTGTTGAGTGGTCTTTTGAGATCAACGAACCCTCGATTGTGAAACGCTGCTCCATATGCTACGGAGTCTTCGAGGTGCGAAATGGTGTCGCCTTCGAACTGCCACCGGCTCCGAAGGCCATAAATACTCGCTCTTCTTCATATATCATTAGCTCTATCCGTATCTCTGTGTCCGGGTAAGGAGCTTTTCCGTTTCCTTCCAAGGGTTTCTGTTCTATCCACAGAGGACACTTCATATCCCACCCCCTCCTCTTGACACGAATACGTGGCCACGATAAAATCCTTCAAAGACCCTTTCCCAAGAAGAGGAAAATCAAATCACTTTAACGCCAATTCCCAATCGACAGAGAACTTGGAATGTCTCTTGACGATTGGATGACCCCAAGTCACGTCATCCGTCGTCGGTCGGTGGCTTCCAGTGGAGAAATCGTTAAGGCACGTCCCGGCAATCAAAAAGCTGAAACAAGTGTCAGAAATTTAATTATTGGGAAGCGGGTCGTGACTTTGCCATTGGCATTCCGTTTCGATTTATTGCCTTTGCCAGTTGCTAGCGAGATATGGACTGCGAATGGTCTGAGGAATCCAGCGATGTCCAGAATTGCACTGAGAGAAATTTACAAAATGAACAAAATATTTGTTTTCCCAAATTTTATCTCAATTTGCAAGAATTGTCAATATATATTTGTCCCTCCTTATTGTTTTCCCTCTTTTATATTAGGTTTTCAACTTTCTGTCAATTTTTACTTAAATTTATCTCATCTGCACTCAAATTTGGCAAAATCGTCTCTCATTATTGTCATTTCCATTTCCATTCCATTATATCCATTCCATTTCCATTCCATTTCCATTCCATTTCCATTCCATTTCCATTCCATTTCCATTCCATTTCCATTCCATTTCCATTCCATTTCCATTCCATTTCCATTCCATTTCCATTCCATTTCCATTCCATTTCCATTCCATTTCCATTCCATTTCCATTCCATTCTCCATTCCATTTCCATTCCATTTCCATTCCATTTCCATTCCATTTCCATTCCATTTCCATTCCATTTCCATTCCATTTCCATTCCATTTCCATTCCATTTCCATTCCATTTTCCATTCCATTTCCATTCCATTCCATTCCATTCCATTCCATTCCATTCCATTCCATTCCATTTCCATTTCCATTCCATTCCATTCCATTTCCATTCCATTTCCATTCCATTTCCATTCCATTTCCATTCCATTTCCATTCCATTTCCATTCCATTTCCATTCCATTTCCATTCCATTTCCATTCCATTTCCATTCCATTTCCATTCCATTTCCATTCCATTTCCATTCCATTTCCATTCCATTTCCATTCCATTTCCATTCCATTTCCATTCCATTTCCATTCCATTTCCATTCCATTTCCATTCCATTTCCATTCCATTTCCATTCCATTTCCATTCCATTTCCATTCCATTTCCATTCCATTTCCATTCCATTTCCATTCCATTTCCATTCCATTTCCATTCCATTTCCATTCCATTTCCATTCCATTTCCATTCCATTTCCATTCCATTTCCATTCCATTTCCATTCCATTTCCATTCCATTTCCATTCCATTTCCATTCCATTTCCATTCCATTTCCATTCCATTTCCATTCCATTTCCATTCCATTTCCATTCCATTTCCATTCCATTTCCATTCCATTTCCATTCCATTTCCATTCCATTTCCATTCCATTCCATTCCATTTCCATTCCATTTCCATTCCATTTCCATTCCATTTCCATTCCATTTCCATTCCATTTCCATTCCATTTCCATTCCATTTCCATTCCATTTCCATTCCATTTCCATTCCATTTCCATTCCATTTCCATTCCATTTCCATTCCATTTCCATTCATTTCCATTCCATTTCCATTCCATTTCCATTCCATTTCCATTCCATTTCCATTCCATTTCCATTCCATTTCCATTCCATTTCCATTCATTTCCATTCCATTTCCATTCCATTTCCATTCCATTTCCATTCCATTTCCATTCCATTTCCATTCCATTTCCATTCCATTTCCATTCCATTTCCATTCCATTTCCATTCCATTTCCATTCCATTTCCATTCCATTTCCATATTTCCATTCCATTCCATTCCATTCCATTCCATTCCATTTCCATTCCATTTCCATTCCATTTCCATTCCATTTCCATTCCATTTCCATTCCATTTCCATTCCATTTCCATTCCATTTCCATTCCATTTCCATTCCATTTCCATTCCATTTCCATTCCATTTCCATTCCATTTCCATTCCATTTCCATTCCATTTCCATTCCATTTCCATTCCATTTCCATTCCATTTCCATTCCATTTCCATTCCATTTCCATTCCATTTCCATTCCATTCCTTCCATTCCATTTCCATTCCATTCATTTCCATTTACATTTCATTTACTATTCAAGTGTCCCAATTTCGCCTTCAGTTTTCATATTTGTGACTCAATCTTGTCTCAATTAAGTCTCAATTTATCTCAATTTTGTCTCAATTTCGTCCTAATTAAGTCTCAAATTCGTCACAATTTCAATCTCAATTTGTCTCAATATAGTCTCAATTTTGTCTCAATTATGTCTTAATTTTGTCTCAATTTTGCCTCAATTTTTTCTCAATTTTGTCTCAATTTTGTCTCAATTTTGTCTCAATTTTATCTCAATTTCGTCTCAATTGAGTCTCAATTTCGTCTCAATTTTGTCTCAATTTTGTCTGAATTTTGTCTCAATTTTCTTTCTATTTTGTCTCAATTTTGTTTCAATTTTGTCTCAATTTCATTTCAATTTCGCCTCAATTTCGTCTCAATTTCTTCTCCATTTCGTCTCAATTTTGTCTTAATTTCATCTCAATTTCGTTACAATTTCGTGTCAATTTCGTGTCAATTTCGTCTTAATTCCGTCTCAATTCAGTCTCAATTTCGTCTCAAATTCGTCTCAATTTAATCTCAATTTCGTCTCGATTTCGACTTAACATTGTTTCGATTTCAACTTAATTTTGTCTCAATTGCGTGTAAATTTTATTTAAATGTAGTCTCAATTTTGTCTCAATTTCGTCTCAATTAAGTCTCAATTTCGTCTGAATTTCGTCTCAATTTTGTCTTTATTTCGTCTCAATTTCATCTCAATTTTGTCTCAATTTTGTCTTTATTTCGTCTAAATTTTGTCTCAATGTAGTCTCAATTTGGTCACGATGTTGTGTCAGTTTCCTCTCTCTTTCGTCTCAATTTCGATTCAGATTGGTCTCAATTTTGTCTCAGTTCCGACTAAATTTGTCACAATTTCGTTTAAAATTTGTCTCAATATCGCCTCAATTTCGTCCTAATTTCGTCTCAATTTCGTCTCACTTTCATCTCGATTTATTTTCAATTTCGTCTCAATTTCTTCACAATTTCGTCTCAATTTCGTTCCAATGTTGTCTCAATTTCGTATCAATTTCGTCTCAATTTCGTTCCAATTTCATCTTAATTTTGTCATAAATTCGTCTCAATCTGTCTCAACTAAGTCTCAATTTCGTCTCGATTTCGTCCCAATTTCGTCTCAATTTGTCTCAATTTCGTCTAAATTTAATCTGAATTCAGTCTCAGTTTCGTCTCAATTTCGTTTCAATTTCGTCTCAATTTCGTTCCAATTTCGTCTCAATTTTGTCATAAATTCGTCTCAATATGTCTCAACTTTATCTCAATTGCGTCTCAATTTCGTCCCAATTTTGTCTCAATTTAGTCTAATTTTCGTCTCCATTTCAATTCAGTTTTTGTCTTATGTTTGTCTCATTTTTGTCTCAATTTCTTCTCAATGTCGTCTCAATTTCGTCTCAATTTCGTCTCAGTTTCGTCACAATTTTGTCGCAATTTCGTCTCAATTATGTCTACCAACTTCTATATATTTCTATCATTTTCTTCTATTTCTATCAATTTTTTTTCTCATATGTATCAATTTTGTCAACTCGATTTTTAAAGTGCCTCGTGCCCATTTTCCGGTCTTTTTATTGGTTCTTGTCCTTCCATTCCCACATCAGCTCATAATACCGTTGCACGCGACGAGACCGAACTGTAAGATTTCAATTCTAACCGTTAGAAATACAAGGTAGCACAACAGAGGAGGAGGAAGTTGAAGAGCTGCTCGCTACGTGATAGTTGCAAACAGTAGTGCAATCTTCCTTGCTGTATTATTGGAAGTGCCTTTCGCTTGAAGAAGAAAATTGATCTTCTTCATACTTATGCAGAAGTTCAGAAAGGATCTATTTAATAGGAAATTTCGTTAATGGATCTTTAATCGTTGAACATGCTAGTTTCTTCTTTTTGTTTTAAATTGTTTTTTTTTGCTCTCTCTTTTTTTCTAGTTTTTTATGTTCCATCATTACTACAAGATTTTTTGTTTGATATCTGATTGTTATATATATTGTGTTGCTTGGTTTACATTTTTTTTTGTTTTTTTTTGTTCTTTGTTTTTAATGTTCTGTGGATTAATTGATTTATTTTATTCTTTTGTGTTTCAATATAATTGTCAGTTTTTGTTTTATTCGATGTTTTGTTCCAAAATTAACAGAACTCATTCCTTTTTATTTTAATTCCACAAATGATTATGAATATAATAAAATTATCTCAAAATATCTTTGGAATTCGCTGTTGTTTTTTCTCCAGTAATCACATGAAAAATTCACATCGCTGCAAATTTCTATTGCTTTCGCAAATATTTCATCAACCTCCGACTCCGGCAGCGCAATCATCCAATAATCGTCCATGGTAGGTTGTCCCCATTTCTAGTGGCGAAATTTCCTCACCATCCAAACGATATTGTCGGAGACATTGCTGCTACCCGACATGAGATCTGTAAACACACCCATCATCATCATTTTCGTTCCGACTGTTCGGGACGATTCCTACTTTTAGAGCGATATGTGAATATTTTGTGAACCTATTTATTCCTCGCTCGCTCTCTGGGTTTTCTTCACGAAGGTTACTCCCTTGTTCCACATGGAGTAGCGCTTTTGCCTATCCCCAAATTCGGATGAGCAAGTGTGGTGTAGGTGGCAAGTTGTACAAGGAAAAATTGGCGTAATAAAAAGATTCCGATGCTGGGACGGTTGTCTGGGTGTTGTATGGAAAAGGGGCGAATGGTTCCGCCGAGGATACAGTGGTCTCTCTTGCTTACATATTCTTTTTGGTGGTGGATATGAAAACTCTTGCTAAGATAGAGGCAGTCAGAGGGAGTGAACGAAAAATACCTAACTATATAAAACTAAATGAAATTGTCAATTGAAATTGATAATGGAATTTGTCAATTGAAATTTTCAATTGAAATTGTCAATTGAAAATGTCAATTGAAATTGTCAATTGAAATTATCAATTTGAATTGTCAATTAAAATTGTCAATTGAAATTTTCAATTGAAATTATCGATTGCAATGGTCAATTAGAATTGCCAATTAAAAATGTAAAATTGAATTTGCCAATTGAAAATGTCAATTGAAATAACCAATTGAAATTGGCAATGAAAATTGTCTGAATTGGCAAATCAAGATATCAAATGAAACTCATTTGAAATTGCAATGATAGATTTAACTAAAAAAATTTAAAAACATATTCCGTAAACGCTCCCTTCACATATAGACTCGAACTTTGCCGGCAACCAGCGACTGCTGTTGCAACATACTCGCAGCATAAAAGTTTTATTCTTTCAATTTATTTTTCCATTATGTGTCCCGACCCGAAAGGAAAACGCCGAGCAACGGAAAGCTCTGTCTCTGATCGTTAGAGTGTGCCCCAGCAAGGGACTCCCGCTATCCAGCTTTTCGGCTGTCGTTTCCTCGCTTCGAACATCTCCGAATAATCCGGCGCTCCGACAGCGATAATGTGCATATTAGAATGAGACACGTGTATAACGGAGGCTACATGTACGGTGGAGAAAAGTGGAGAGCACTTGAAGAACAGAACGAAGAAAAACGAACTTGAGCGAAACCGAAAGAACTTACACCTCTGGAGGGAAAAAAGTTGGAAACTCCGTTTCCTGCACCCGGTTTATGCATCTTGTGTGGGAAGAAGTCGATGTTTGGCGTGTTTGCTTCAATCTAGCGGGTCGAGATGTGTGCCAGGGCTGTTTGCATATGTAGCAGGAAGTCATAATGTGGGAAAAAGTATTACCCTCCAAGGAATTGGCTTTTGATCTACAAGTCAAAAATTTGTGTGATGTTGGGGGCATTGGGTAAAAGTCGTTCTGGAGAGGAAAAGTCGGTTTTACGAAAGAGTTTATTGCATAGCTTACCGGTGAGGAAATAGTTTCAAGTCGAGGGCAAACTTAAAAGTTTGAATGGGAAATCAAAATTTTGTCAATGGGAAGATAGTTCAAGAACTTGGTTTGAATTTGTTGGTTGAATCTCATAGCGATATTTGATAGAAGTTCCTTCGAATATCCCTGCAACAATAAGTAAATTCATGACTATTGAAAAAAGTTTCATACATTTTCTAATGAAAGCATATTAAATCTTCCTTGACCATCTTCATGAGGAAAATTGTCCATCGGTCAGAGAGAGATTGAGCATCTGACAGAGGAAGAATGGCCATCTTCCAGAGATATATAGACCATCTTCCAGAGAAGATTGAGTATCATCCAGAAGAATATTGATAACCTTCCAGAGGAATTTTTGAACATTTCCAGATAAATCATGAGCATCTTCCTGAGGAAGATTAAGCATCTTCCTGAGGAAGATTAAGCATCTTCCTGAGGAAGATTGAGAATTTTCAGAAGAAGATTGGGAAACTCCAAGAAGAAGATTGAGCATCTTCCAGAGGAAGATTGAGCATCTTCCAGAGGAAGATTGTGCGTTTTCCACAGGAAGATTGAGCCCCATGCAGCGGAAGATTGAGAATCATTCAGAGAAAGATTGAGCATCTTCTAGAAGAAGATTGTGAATTTGCCAGAGAAAGATTGATCATCTTCCAGTGGAAAATTGAACATGTTCCAGAGGAAGTTTGAGCATCTTTCAGAGAAAGATTAAGTATCTTCCACAGCTTTTTTCTCAGGAAGATTGAGTGTCTTCCAGAGGAAAATTTAGCATCTTCCAAATGAAAATTGAATATGATCCAGAGGAAGATTAAGCTTCTTTCTCAGGATGATTGAGCACCTTCCTGAGGAAGATTGAGCATCTTCCTAAGGAAGGTTGAGCCTTTTCCAGAGAAAGATTGAGCATCTTCCAAATGAAGATTGAGAATCTTCCAAAGGAAGATTGAGCATCTTCCAGAGCAAGGTTGAGTATCTGACTGAGGAAGATTAAGCATTTTCTACAAGAAGATTGAGGAGCTCCCAAAGGAGGTTCTGGCAGCACTGGAAGCAACCGGCTGATCTTTCAAGTCGCGGCGCGATTAAATTATAATAGCCATATTTTTAAAAGCAGATAAACAGAAAAAATCGGTGAAATGGTGAAAGTGCATAACAGATATCTGGATGGAAGTGGAATTTAACAAAAGAAAATAGTGCAGTTAAAGTTATATGCAAAATTCCGATTGCCTTTTCACGACGGTGATACGGGGATAGATAGCGCCATATTTTTTCCCTTCCAGTGAGAGTGGGTGAGGTGAGAGACGGTCACTCGGGCGGCCAGAAGTGGGATGAAATGGGAAAAAAAGCAATAAGTTCTCAATGGGTCGTATTGCGGTGTATTGCGTGTGAGGATTGTGAGGGGTTGTGTTACGGAATCTGGAGTGGTAGTGAAAGGGAAAGAAGATATAAAGGTTAAGTGAGCCGATGCAGTGAGGGAAGGAAAAGCAATGGAATGCATTCTGATTGTTTGAAGTAAAGAAGTTGGAGAGGTATACGAGGCAGTGAGCGGAGATGATAGAGGATGGATCACGGTCTGGATACTGTGAGTGGAGTGAGCTCCAGTGTAGCAGCGGAGGAGAGGTCAGATACGGCTTCCAGGAGGTATAAACATAGACATGGGTGAGTCCGTTCCTTTTGTATGTGTATGAATTGTATTATTGTCATTGCGATCCATATGTTGATCGCATTTTTAAAACATTTTTGTTTTTGGAGAAATTAAAAAAAAAAAATAAATATTGGCAACCCTGATCAAATTGGGTTCCCACGTGGGAAAGTAACTCACCAAAAATCTGTAGTGGGCATGTTGTGTGTGCTCCTTCTCTCGCTCTTTCTTTCTTATTGCGAGAGTATCGAACGAAACACTTCAACACTGCAATTTTGCTCACACATACACCTTAACGAGTCGAATGTGAAACGTTAATGATAGGATTGCAGAAAAATTTCTTTCACGCGGAGGGATAAGGGAACCTAAAGTACCGTTGTAATGAACGGGTGGCGGTTAGAAAAGTTTGATATTGCCGGAAGGGATGACAGAGCCAAATAATATGAAATTATAGCGTTGCTGATGTTGACCTCGCATATATAGACGAGATGTCATTCATGAAGACAGCGATTAGATGGAAGGAAAATATATTATCATATGCATGTGAAAATGATGTGGGCAAAAAAGTTAGAAGTAGGAGAAACGCAGAACATGATAGTAGAAACGAGAAGCATAATGAGCAAGTTGGGAAAGGTGTAGCAGAAATGGGGACACCCACGGAAATGTTTTATTGGACGGTGTGAGTCATCTTTTATTTATTTTGACACATACTCATCAATGTCTTCAAGGTATGCTACAGTGCATGCAGAAATGCTGAAATGAAATAGGATAGTGGGCAATGGAAGTTTACATAATTATCAGTAGAGTTTAACAAGGAACATAGGAAAAGCAAAGGAAACATCGAAAATCATATGGCAAAACAAGAATTTGAGCACATTTCAGTGCAGGAGAATTGACTGTATCTGGAATAAACCGAAGATTATGAAGAATTAGTAACACAGATAATTATTTTCAAACAAAAAACAATCTTTTGCTAATTTATTTATTTATTTTTTTTATTTTATTTATTGAAAATTGAGGTGGATGGGGGTTCAAAATTCAAACTAAATCAGTAGCAAGAGATTAATTCCTGATACACCCACACTGGCTGTAGGGAAAAAATAGAATATAGTTCGGCAACCCGGGAATGATTCATGAGTTGTCAAGAAAGTGTGAATGAAATGTAGTAGGAGCTGAAATTAATGTAGTTGTAAAAGCAAGTGATGAAGATATAAACGTGTAATAGTGAGATTATCAATGAAGTAAAGAAAAAAAATAAAGAGTAAAGACGAATCGAGTGAAATTCCCGCTAAAACTGTAAAAAGGTGGAAGACAGGAAACAAGTTCAGTGAAACTAGTGCTACGAGAGAAGAAAAATGGAATATTCGGAAGGAAAAATTTTCGGAAACGAAAAAATAAAGCTGGTACAAGTACCAGGTGACGGAAGTTGCATGTTTTATGCAGTTGTTCAGCAAATTACGGGTTGGACTAGATTTGATGAAAGATTCAAGGAAAAGGCAAGGCAACTAAGAAAATGGACAGTAGAGTATTTGTGGAACAACAGAGAGGATATGAAGGAGGTGATTTTGGCTGCAATGGACGATGGCACAACTATTATACCGGAAGAAAACAGCGAAGAGTATATGGCACTGGTTGTGGAGTATATAATGGAACTGGCAAAAGACAGTACATGGGCAGGAACCGAAAGCATTATGGCGTTAAAGGAAATTTTGCAGAAAAATATTCGGGTATTCAGTCCGGATATGGCACCTCAAGAATATCAGTTCGGAGATGGTTTGAATCAAACCATTGAAATATATTACAACGGAGTCAATCACTACAACAGCATACACAGGGTAGAGGAAGGCGAGGAAGATTGTGAAAGGAAGAAAGGAAAGGATGAGCAGAGCAAGGATGCAGGAAGGAGCGTCAACAGAGAGAAAGCGGAACAATGTCGGGAGATGAAGAAAGGTAATGACAACAAAAACAACTATTGGATGAAAGTGAAGGAAGGGCGTGTAAAAGTAAGAAGGCTTGTAGAGGGATCAGAAAGTTTCCTATGGTCAGTTTGTTTTCAAATAAGTGGTATTTCACCAGACTCGATTGCGTTTGATGAACTGCCTAAAGTCTTGGAAGAAGAGATTAGACAAGCAATAGTTATACAAGCTAAAGTTATTGAACCAAGCACGGAAGTATGGAAAGCAGTCGCAAACATCACAGGAAAAAACATTAAAATTTACAATGAGAAAGAAGAGGCAAGAATATTCTATACGAGTACTAAACAACCTGGGATGATCGAGATAAGATTAGTAGAGACCAGAGAGAAGGACAGAATACAAATAGACAGCGTAGAGAAAATATATGAAAGAAGTGCAAAGGACATCAAGGAAATTGTGGAAAAGGAACCAACAAATCAACAAGAAATTACAAGGAAAGCAGATCGTCAGGATACAAGCAAAGAGATAGAAGACCCGAAGAAAAAGGAAACGGTAAAGAATATCAAAATAGCGAGCGTTAATTTAAGAGGATGCTGCCAAAAAGATAAAAGAGATGAAATCGACGAGGAGCTGCACGATTCAGGAGTGGAGATAGCTGTACTACAAGAAGCAAACACCAACGGTGTGAAAGTGGACACACAACACTACGATTGGTGGATATCGGATAGAAGAGGCGCTAACAGCATGAGAGGTTTAGCTATACTCCAAAGGAAAGGAAGCGAGATTATAGTTAGAGATATCAGAAGTATCAGTAATAATATAATGTCAGCAATTATTGAAAATGTAGAAGGAGAAGAAAGCTGGATTATAGTAAATGTACATGCACCGAACTCGAATGCTAATTCATTCTTCGCAGGATTAGGAGCATATGTAAATAGTCATCCAAGAAGAGACAGGATGATAATATTAGGAGATTTTAACTCACAAATAGGAAAAGACGATTCGGATGCAGATGATATGAGCAGACTAGGAAAACATGTAGGACATAAAAAAACAAATGAAAATGGCGATTCCATGAAAATATTTTTAAAAATTCACAAATTTTATGTAGCATCAATGAGATTCGATAAATCCCTATTGCAAACGTGGACGAATGGAAGAAAGACGTCACAAATAGATCATATTTTAATTGCAGAGAACTCAAGAGTTAGAACAAAGTACATAAAAGCAGGATGGAGTACCATACAAACGGATCATAAAAAGTTAATTATAGTTATTGAAACAAAACAATGGAAACAAGGAACAAATCAAAAGAGGGCAAAAAAACAATTGATACCAAGTGTATTGCAACAAAAAGAAACAAAACAAATATTCCATAGAGAATTACAAAAACATGAACCTATCGATGTAGAAAACATAGAACTAACAGAAGCATATCAAAAAATTACAGAAAAAATTACGACAAGTGCGAAGAAAGTTTTAAAGAAGGTCAAAGATCCTATGACGCCAAAACGAAAAAAAGCAATAGATTCGTTATTAAAAGCAAGAAAACAGATGAGGTTAGCTAAAGATAGAGGAATGGGTACTGAATGGTTCAAGCAAAATATTAACATAAGAAGGCACGACTATTACTTAGCGGTTAGAGAGCACAATGAAAAAGAAATATTTAAGTTTTATAATGAATTACAAGATTTTGAAGTAGGTGAGCGAATCAAACGATCATATAAATACTTAAAAAAGTTTGTGAGAAATAGGTCACCAAAAAAACCACTAATAGCTATGAAGAAGTGGGTGGAGGAGCTAGAATTAACGGAAGGAGAACCAATCATAATAAAAACAGATAAAGAAGAGCTTACAGAAGAACCCAGTAGAGAAGAAATCAGAAATATAATTAACGGATTGGTTAATGGTAAAGCAGCAGGAACAGACAAATTAAGGAATGAGTATGTAAAATATTGTGATGAAGATAGCATAGAAGAGCTATACCAAATAATAAGGAAGGTGTGGAAGACCAACAAGATGCCAGAACAGTGGAAGAAGTCGGTACAAGTTCCAATTCCAAAAAAGAAAGGAGCAAAGGAAACAACAGATTTTAGGCGAATAACGCTGAGCAATCTGGGGTACAAAATTTACGCAAAATGGCTGGTGACGAGATTGAGAAAGTACGCAGGAGAACCTGGGTTACACCAAACTGCTTTTACACAGGATAGGTCAACGGACGATCAGATATTCTACGCGAGAAGGTGCATGGAAGAAAACTGGAATGGGGGTAACACAGTACTGCTGATGTCGGTAGATCTTAAGAAGGCATTCGACCTAGTTGATATATCCTCGGTAAGTATACAGCAAAATAAAACTATAGTTTATAGGGCAATTCAAATAAAGTAAATCATAAAAAAAAATACCTCATGTATAGTATGATTATGATCCTTAATTGAAGTTGAACTAAAATTTAAACTTCTATGACTTTTATGACGGCAAATCGGCTGAAGTCAAAAAGTTGAAAAATGTAAGAATAAAATAAAGTACAAAATTTATAATTTAGGAATGCAATATTTCCACAAAGTTACACACTATCTGAAAGCTTATGGTTCAACACTTTTATCCAACATGAGAATGGGAAAAATTATTTGATTGAAAATTTAATACTGTTCGATGTTACAATTTTCAGATTTTGGTGATTTTGAATATGAAAAACAGCTCTTGTAGGAATAGGACGATTAGGACGATAAAGCTGGTTATAGTCAGGCTTCAATTCACTTGAAAAAAAAAAAAAAATACCCTAGAAAAAAAAAACAATTTTACCCTAAAAAAAAACCTAGATACACAGACTCAATGTGGATCGCTCACTGGATATGTGCGGAGTAAATATAGGTCTAAAGTTGTAAAAAATGTTACTTCTATTTCTTTTGTTTACAATCTGGATATATGCTATCGTTGATTCACATCAATATAACGACGATTAAGATATTGGGGGCGTAACTCTTCTGACATCTCGATGTCCTTATACCAGCATGCATACAGTTGAGTGGGTGACACTTTTTGAACTTGAGTTTCACTTATATTATGTGCAGGGGGCGTGGAGAATAGCGTGTAATGATCAAGATATATAGGGTAGGATGGTCGAATTAATGCGCAATGGTCAAAATATGAAGTTTGACCAAAACTAGTTTTATCACCTTAAATTAACGAAGAAACATCATATGTAAAGTATTGAATCAAATCCAGCATAGTTCTGTGAAGATTCAGACGATTCAGGTGAGATTTGGGAATGCTTTTGAGGTGTAGGGTTCGAGATGGTGGCGATATGGTGCGACACGGGTAGTCTCTTAAGCTAAAAATCATCAATGTTGGTAATGTCTTATATTGCACAGTATTACAATGATGAAGAGATAAAGTCGGTGTTTAGGGAGATATACATATCTAAGTTATAGATAAGGGGAGCGGAAATATAGTCTTCAGCGTAGACAATCTTCTAATAGAACACAAATCATAGCTGGTCATAAAAATAGCAACTATATGAAGTAGAACCTTTTTTGAAGAAGTAGTATAGATACAAAAATGGATTGATAAAAAGGGGAAACAAAATAGTTCTTTTAATTTGAATTGCCCTTTTAGGAATTAAGTTTTAAGTTTTAGGTGGCTAATTTCTAACCTAATTCTCGAATATATTTAGGTGGAAGATATACTCTCAGAGCTACACGTTCCTGCACATATAACAAATAGGGTTATGCAAGCGATGTCAGCAGAACGAACAAGTGTGCTTTGGGAAGGAGTAACAACGGAGGAACGAAACAAATGTAAGGGAATCAAACAAGGGTGTCCCTTGTCACCCTACATTTTCACGCTGATCATCCAAAAAGTGTTGCACGAAGTCAAAAATCAGATTCCTTACGTTAACCTGTTAGAGTTTAATAATGGAAAGCTGCCAGTTATACTAGCATTTGCAGATGACTTGTTGATAATAGCTAGAACAACAGAGGAAATCGAAAGAATAATGAAGGCACTGAAGAGAGAGTTGATAAAAGTAGGTTTAGAAATTAATGCTAGTAAGAGTCAAATATTAATAAGAGAACCGCATAGTGATAGAAATATTCCAGAGAAAATCAAAATAGACGGAGAAGAGTACAATGTAGTTCGAAATATGAGATATCTGGGAACCTTTTTCACAGATACGCTTGACAGACCTGAAACTAATAGGAAGAGATGTAAACAGGCCATAGGTAGTAGCAAAATAATTATAGAGTTCTTAAGACGATACAAACCATCTTGGAGCCTTGCAAAACTAATTTATAAAACCGTTATCTCCCCGGCGATCACATATGGTATGAAAGCTGCTGCTTTGGTGAAAAGGAACAGAATTTCGATTAGTAGATACGAAATGCAAATCTTGAAAGAGATGATCAAGTATTGTAGAGACAGACCGAGAGGAAAAGTTAAATTATCAAGATTATTAGACGGTAAAACTGCAGTTAAGAAAATTAGAGTAATGAGGATCAATTACTGGGGTCATATCGAAAGGAGACCCACTGGTCATCCACTTAAAGTTGCAAGGAAAATGAGATATGAGAAAAAGAAATTAGGAAGACCTGCGAAGACATGGAATGATTCAGTAGAAGAAGACAAACAAATAATTCAAGGCGTAACAGAAGAGGATTGGAAAGAGCTAGCAAAGGATAAAGAAAAATTAAAAGCAAAAGCAGAGGAGATATACAAATATGAAGGAAGTGAAGAAGAGACAGAATCAGAAGTCGAGGGATAAATAAAAAGGGCGTCAAAATGTAAATTGAGGGTAAATATAAGAAATAAATATATAAAATACAGACATAGTTGTAACAAAATAAATAGATACGTAATTTAAAATCAATTAAATTAATGAATGAGACAGATTACATAACAAGAACAAATATGAATGTTTTGTGATCTTCAGAACAGGTCCGATTTGTTTTTATTGTTGGTATAGAAAATCACAATTAATATGGATCTCAAAAGCGAGTGCCAAAGAAATATGATGTCTGGGAATGGGTAGCATACTATAAAACCCTGAACTTGAAATGGAGTGGTAAAGGTAAATTAGAAAGAGAAACCACAGGAAATAGAAAATAAATACAAAAATAATTTAAAACGAAAAATGTTTGTACTTCGCAGATGCAATAGAGAACACAAAAGGGAAAGGAATGGATACGAGAACATTAAGCTGCAGTCACTAAAATGTGGATGAGAGAAAACAGCATACAGAAGACTACCAAAACCACAGCAACATCAGCGAGTCAACCAAAAATAGGAAACAGATGAGGAAAGGAAACAACGGAAACCGGTGAGATCAATCCATATTTTACAAACTTAACAAACTTTGCAAACTACTAAATACGTGCCAGAATTGAAAATTTTATTTTTAATTCTGGAAGTGTGATCTCATCTCAGATATCCAGTTGATATGGGGATGTTTTCATGCGGGGCTGGCTGTATATGAAAATGACCTCAGAATGTGTGTGTTGGAACAGCCATTCTCGAAATGGGTCATTGGAGTTGCAGCAGAGCTATCACCTTTCATCTCCTGGGCTAAAACTATGTGCATCTATAGATGTCAAAATATTAGTAAATAGGTGCACGCAGATTTCTTCCATAAAAGCACTGCCGGTCAGTGGGAGGTGAATTGTACACACACACACACACACACACACACACACACACACACACACACACACACACACACACACACACACACACACAGAAGATTGAGGAGCTCCCAAAGGAAGATTGATCATCTTGCAGAGGAAAATTGAGCATCTTCCAGAAGAAGATTGAGCATTAGAGTGATGCAAATTTCGAAATTTGTGCTCCCCTATGCTTAAATCATTTAAACTATGGTAAAAAGCATCCTCCCAAAATTTGAAATGATTTGGAAGAAATTTGACTGTGCACACGCCATTTGAAGTTTATATGGAGATTACTATGGAAAACGCCAACCTTTTGTGTTCAGCCCTATATCTCTTCGTCATAATATTTTATGGAAAAGTGAACACACTCTTCTCATGTGAAATTCTTCCAGCTACAACTTTGCTGAAGACCACATTTTGATTGGACGTCAGGAAAAATTGTTATTCATCATCATAAAGTGGGTTTGCCTTCAGTAAGCTTTACCAACTATTCGGCAGGCAACAGTGGTGCTCCTGGCGGGAAGTATAGATCAAAGTAATCCAGGCTACTATGTTCAACAGCAAGAAAGCAGTGTTGCTCTGAAAGTAATTGAATGATCATCTCAGCATGGTTTAGACTTTGGAATCAAGAATAACAAATTAGCCTTACGTCCCAACAAAATATGATCTTCGGCAAAGTTGTAGCTGGGAAGATTTTACATGGGAAGAGTGTGTTCGCTTTTTCATATATTATTATGGCGAGCGGATAGAGGACTGAACACAAAACGTTTGGCTTTTCCATAGTAATTTCCATATAAACTTCAAATGGCGTGTGCACAACCAAATTTCTTCCAAATCACTTCAAATTTTGGGAGAATGATTTTCATCATAATTGACACCGCTTAAGCATAGGGGAGCAAAAAGTTCAAAATTTGCATCAGTCTATTGAGCATCTTCCAGAGGAATATTGAGCATCTTCTAGAGAAAAACAAAGCATCATCTAGAGGAAAGAAAGATTGAGCATCTTCCAGAGGAAGATGGAGAAACTTTCTGAGGCAGATTGACCATTTTTCAGAGGAAAATCAATCATCCTCTAGAAGAAGATCAATCATCTGCAGGGGAAGATTGAGCCATCTTCCAGAAGAATATTCATCATCTTCCAGGGGAAGATTAAATATCTTCCAGAGGAAGATAAACCATCATCCAGAGTAATATTGAGCATTTTCCAGAGGAAGATTGAGAATCTTCCAAAGGAAGATTGAGCATCTTCCAGAGGAAAATTGATCGTGATTCAAAGGAAGATTGAGCATCTTCCAAGGGAAGATTGTTCATATTCCAGAGGAAGCTTTAGCATCATCCACAGGAAAATTGAGCATCTTCCAGAGGAAGATTGAGCATCTTCCTGAGGAAGGTTGAGTATTTTTCAGAAGAGGACTGAGCATGTTTAGAGGAAGATTACATTGGCGTAGCTAGGTTTTTGTTTCTGGATGTAATATCTCGTATTTTTATGAATTTTTAGTCATTATACTTCTTAATGATTTGGATGTAAGGTGTAAGGATGTAAAATGTATTATACCGCTTTACATATTTGACGGATTTATTAATATGGGCAATGTTTCTTGTAAACGAGTTTCTTGTTTCCGATTCTTGCTAAGAACTCCTTACGTAAATTCCTCCAACAGTTCCATCAGAAATTCTTTAGAAAATTCCGTTGGGTATCTGTCAAAATTTCATTCATTTGGTTCATACCGTCTTCCATAACATTATTCAGGAATTCTTTTATGTATTTCTGGAATACCTTCAAGCACTCAGCATACTAGAAATAGAATCAGAAATTCTTTAAAAAATTTCGTCTAATAAATCTTCAATGAGGTCTCTTGTAGGTTTTCAGCTTCAAAAATCTTCACTAGAATTCATCCAGAAATTACTCTTGAGCATCTTACTGATTACCTTTAAGAGTTTTCCATAGTGAACCTTTTTTTTCTCTGTTCGGATGCGCCACTGCGACCAGTATTTAGATCTATTTTTTTCATTACCCGTATCCTTAGTGTATAGTGCATTTCGCATTACTCCATTTCCATTGATAGGTAATGAAGCATCGATTTCTGTACAGTTTCTGTTTTGATTCCTCAAATATTGATAAAAATCGATTATGATGAAAAGTTCCTTCTAGGTATTAACATCCTTCATAGAAATTAACGTCTCAGCGAAGGCGCGTCCGAATTTCTTGCGATTAAATTTCTGAGGAACCAAATCGGTACTACTGATATTTGACCATGCAACGGAAGTCTAGTCACATCCTTGTTTCGCTTTTAGTTTAGTCCCAAAAAAAAAATACTAGAAAAAAGCAGCAAAACCAAATCAAGCTAGAAAATTTGTTAAGTAATCAGAATTCACGTGAGTCCTTGAATTACCAGTACTTACAGCCCTTGTTGAGTTAATACTCATGATTGTTATCCTGGCTTCAAGTGTAGTCTCGGGACTGACCAACTCCGAGTCTTTAACCAATTATAGGTAAAATAGATTAATTTTCAGAAACTGTTGCCAGTAACAAGGACTTTGTACCGCGAATCCTTGAATTACAGAACATATTACCCTAGCCCGACAAACAAGATGAGACTAGAGTTCAAATTAGTAGATCTTACCCCGTAATGCACCACGAAAAGGTGATCTACCCGCGTTACTATTACAAAAATCCTCAAAAAGATTGCTTTGATATTTTGTCTTACATATATTGTTATATACTACTCAATTTTGTTCGTCCATAATTATCTAGAGTGACTTATCTATTAATTCTTCAATTGATTTAATTTATTAATTTTATAATTTACATAAAACTGTTACGTGACTTTTCCAAAGATTTTCTAGGACATCTTCCAGTTTTTTCTCCAGTAATTTGTGGATTATTTCCCGAATCTGCTTTTGATATTCCTCTACAAATTCGTCCACGAATTTCTTCAGCGATTTTTGAAAAGGTGTTTAGAGAATTTTCACTTTTTTCCATAGAATTTCGTTCTTAGATTCCTTAGTAAATTATTGACAAATCATTTCTGAGGTCCTTCACAAATTGTGATTATTCTGCGCGGCGCGTATGAGTCGAGACAAGTCGCTCTCACCTCGAGTGACGTGAGACGACTAATGTTAATCAAATGGGAGCGAATAAGCACAAATATCTTCTGGAAAGCTATCAGCAATATTACCATTCAGAAATCAATCAAGCTGAACTACTCTAGGGCTTCAGAAAATCTTTTAATCTTTTTTTTCTGGAATTCGACTAGAAATCATTCCATGAGTATTTCTCGATATTTCAATAGAGCTTTTTCAGGGTATTTTTATGGATTATTCCGAAGCATTATCCCTGTATTTTCCTTCAGGATTATAATCAAAAGGGAAACCAGATGTGCAAACTTGATGTGAGGAAAGAAGGAATTTACGACAAAATTTCTGGATTTTTTTTATTTTTATTTTTTTGAGCATTTGAAGGCGCGAAGCTATTCCAGGCATAATACCCGAAGAAATGTTTTACAAAATATCCAGATTAATAACAATATACATTCATTATGGAAAGAATTACGAAATTTCTTGAAAATATATTGCTTCTATCCTTTAGCAATATCTGGTGGATTATTCCTGGATTTTTTTGCGTATAAACGATAAAATTTCCACTGATTTGTCTTTCTGGCATTATTTTAAGCAAATAAGAATTTTTGAAGTTCATGTTAGTCAAAAAGATCTCTAACATTACCGTAATTTGAATCTGACCATATTTATATTATGAATCTTAAAATAATTTATACTTACGATTTTGGGAAAAAATGATTTGTCACTTTATTGCAATCCAATGATCTATGTATTTACAAAAGAATCGTAGAACGAAGTTCTAGGGAAAAGTGTAAAAACTCTCTAAGCAGCTTTTCAAAAATCGCTGGAAGAAATTGTGGAGGAATTTTTAGAGGATTATCAAAGGCAGTTCCTGGAAATAATCTACGAATTACTTTGGGTGTTTTTAGGAAAAAAGTACGAAATTTTTGGCAAATATAAGGCAAATATTTTGATGAAATTTATTTTAATCCTTTTCCGGAAGTTTTTAATGACCTTTAAATAGTATTTATCTGTCAAAAAGCATGTGAATTATTCCGATGAAATTTTAAAGAAATTTTTTGGGAAACAGTTTCATAAAATTCAAAATAAGTTATCAGGAAATTTTTTTCTGTCTTTTGATGAAGATTTTTAAGGATATTTTCAATTATGTATTGAAATTTCACTCGAGAGCATTTGACTGAATTCGGCCAATTTCAATACAGATATCTCTGTGAAATTACATGTTGAAATTTATGAGAACATATCTACGGTAGAAACACTTTATTAAATTGCAGATGGAACAACCAAATTAAAATACTAATAGATACCGATTTGATTCATATTACGGACACTCAGGGAAGTATAACTCAGCATAGGGCATACATAATAAATCATTATGTATGATTCCTCAGTGTTATCCAGCGTCGGAACCCTAAACTTTCGAATGATGAGTAAACAATACGCTTCCGTAACTTGAGTTATTTTAAATAAATCGAATTGTGTAACCTTTTTATGATTCTTATTTCGGACGCTTCCTCACTTTTGCCTCATATTCCGGACAGTTTAATTCGAATTTCGAACAGCTCATGGAAATCATTGATAAAAAAAAGTCAAATCATCAATCGAAATTGTTAAACCACTAAAGAGACATCTAAGGCAGTTTGGCATTATAAATTTGAACAGATATTTATGGAGAAAGCTTATTAAAACGAGCCTCGAAAGTATGAACTTTTGAAAGGCCAAAATTGAAACATTCCATGTGAAATGTTTTCCATACAAAGTAGAGTGTCCGTAATATAAATCAAAACGGTATCCTACAAATTTTATGAGAAAGCTGATTCTATTTTCTTCGTTAAGCTTGAAGAAACCAGAAGTTCTGCCGAACATTTCATCATAAAATTCATTTCATAAAACATATTAAATTATTGTAACAATATGTTAGTGACTAATTCTCGAATTCTTTTAAGACCACTGCCAGAATTTCTTCATTAAACTTCTGGATCTTCTTCTTCTTCTTTCTGGCGTTACGTCCCTACTGGGACAAAGCCTGCTTCTCAGCTTAGTGTTCTTATGAGCACTTCCACAGTTATTAACTGAGAGCTTACTATGCCAATGACCATTTTTGCATGCGTATATCGTGTGGGAAATCGAGAAAATTTCCAACCCGAAAAGATCCTCGACCGGTGGGATTTGAACCCACGACCCTCAGCTTGGTCTTGCTGAATAGCTGCGCGTTTACCGCTACGGCTATCTGAGCCCCATAACTTCTGGATACTTCAATGATTTACCAGCAATTTATGAAAGAATTCTAACTACTTATTTTATCAGAATCACATCTCAAAGAGATGTTTAATATTCATGTAATTTCTTTTTAAGCTAACTGAATAATTGTAATTCTATTTTGCTGAGAAATATTGAAAAAAAAAATGCTTAAGCATCTCAAAGAAGATGTTTTCAAGTTTCAGTCTGAATTTCTTTATAAATATATTTGTGAATTGTAGTGGAAATTATGCTTTTTCAATTATTTTGCTGAACATTCCTATAAGTAGATTCGTCTACCATTTTGTAACTAACGATAAATAAAAATAATAAGATAGCAAGTCTTCGAGCTGCTTAGTGGAACACCTATAAGTAAATGAAAAACCAAATTTAGTAATGTTACTGTACCATTAAATTCCACTAGAGTTTGTATCCTTTGACAGAGATACGCGTAGTTTGACCTCAACTTGAAGGGCGGATTGAGCTCGAAATATGCGTATCTTTCAAAGGATACAAACTCTAGTGGAATTAAATGGTACAGTTAAAAAATTGAGGTGCGATGCATCTTCACCTTCTGTTTGGGCTTTAACGAAGCACTGCTCAGCAGAACGCGTGCAGAATAAATCGACTTATTACATCGATATATGGAGTGGCTCTTGAGAGGTGAATTTAATGACGTCCCTAGCGGTCTGCAGCAGTTTGTTTAAGCCAAAAAGATTTTTAATATTACCATAATCTGAATTTGAACATATTGGTATTATGAATTATGGAAGAATTAATGCTTGCAGTTTTGGAAAAAAAAAAAATTGGCGAAGTTTAAGCAAATATTTTGATGAAACTGATTTTGGGGGGGATTTGAATTAACCAATTGAGTAATTGGGTCAACAAGTGGTTCGGCAGCTTAGTTGGTGAAGCGCCCGTCTAGCATACAAGAGTTCTGGGTTCAAATCCCAGCCGAGCACGTGGAATTTTTTTTTCACAATTCCACCCAAAATTTATCCATCTTTACCGCGCATAATGAGTTAATAAAATTAAATTTTAAATTGTTAAGATGTTTGGGACAAGTTTCATGATAGAAAACTACTCGATTTTTTTTTTGTAAAAAAAACTTTTTGTCTATTTTCAAATTTTGCTTTTTTTGTCAAAATAAATACATTCTGAAGATACAGTAAGAATTTTTAAATCATTTTGAACCATCAATCCCTGCGCAGACCCTTAAGAAGGAAGCAACCAAGTAAATAACTCAAGTGTCTACGATTGACTTGGTATTCCTCCAGCGCCCTAAAACATCCCGCAAACAATAACGAAAATTACCCTCCCTGCACCCAGCGAAGGCAACGCTGCAACCCGATAATAAAATGAAACCTCACAGCCAAAGACTAACCCTCCCGGAGTAGGGCCGCGGCGTGGGCATCCCGAAAGGACATATAAACTGAAAGCCTCCGCAAGATGTGACAAGAGGAAACAATCACAGTCAGAGATAGCGTAGAAGGTTACCAACCTAGAGGCGTGGGCTGGATTCTGGTCGACTGGCTATTGAATTTCCTGATGTTCGGGATATCCTTCCAGGGACGACGGTGGGCGGAAGAAAAGGTTGTTGTACCGTGTTTAGGGTTACCAGGAAGATTGGAAGATCTTCGGAGGAAGACTGAGCATCTTCCAGAAGAAGATTGAGCTTTTTCCAGAGGAAAATTTACCCTCCTCCAGAAGGACATTGATCAACTTTTAGAGTAAGATTGACCATCCTTCAGAAAAAGATTGACCATCATCTAGAAAAAGATTGATCGTCTTCCAGAGAAAAATTTAGAAACTTTAGAGGGTGATGGATCATCTTACTGAGGAAGATTGAGCATCTAGATTAGAAATAGTAGCATGAAACGAGCTCACCAATTGATCCGTTATCCTTGACTGAGCGGCCACAATCCATTTTCAGCTTCACTCGTTTGCTCGGCTAGCACCCAGAAAAAAAAAAAAAAAAAAAAAAAAAAAAAAAAAAAAAAAAAAAAAAAAAAAAAAAAAAAAAAGGCGCGCGACTCGAAAAAAAAAACACGGACGACAGCTCGGGCTTTCTTGACGCACTGCCCAGGAGCAAGCGTCAAGGTCGTCGAAAGATCAAAAAGAACGAACCGATCGCGGCACTTTTTAACTTACTCCAACCGAACTCCCCGATCACGCCACTTTTTCACTTACGAGACCGACGCGCGACATGTTTGATCCTGCCCTCGTCGCTCGCTCCGGCAAAAGCAAGCGTCAAGGTCGAAAGATCAAACAGAACTAACCGATCGCGGCACTTTTTCACTTACTCCAACCGAACTCCCCGATCACGCCACTTTTTCACTTACCAGACCGACGCGTTCCAGAGGAAGATTAAGTATCTTCCTATGTAAGATTGAGCATCTTCCACTGAGAGATTGACTATCTTCTTCTGGAAGATTGAGCATCTTCCAGTTGACGATTGAACATTTTCCAGAGGAAGATAGACTATCTTCCAGAAGAAGATTCCAGATCTAGAGTATGACAGAGCATCTTCCAGAAGAATAAAAAGCATTATATTCCAGAAATTATCTTTCAGTGAAGAAAAGGGCATCTTCCAGTCTTCCAAAAAAGATTGACTATCTTCCAAAGATCACTTCTCATCATTTACTGATTAATTGAAACTTCTTTTTCTCCCCGTAAAACTCTCTGGTCACCCTACAATCATCCATTATTCTCAGCACCAACGCCACTACCTTCCATCCCGCCACCCTGCCGGAAGAATTACTGGGGAAAGGCGTCAGAAAAAGTCAACCTCGATTCTTCAACCGGTCTACGATTCCCCAACGGAAACAGCAGTGGGAGGCATCCGGAAAACGACGACGCAAACAAATCCTCCTGGCACTACGAATAGCAATACACTGCAACCACCGCCGTCTAGGCTTTGACGACGAAGGTTGACAAAGACGGTTGGGTGGGTAGTGGTAACTATACAACAATACCAATAATAAACCTGTCACTCTATTTGGCCAAACCTTTCGCTCCGGTTGACAAGAGTCGCAAGGATACTGGAGACGGAGTGGTGGTCGTTAGTTCGCCCGTTTTGTCGCTTCTGGTTCGGGTTTTGTTCATAGGTTTTCTTGGGATGTCGCTCGGTCGTGCCGTTAATGGTTAAGGCCATAGTCTCCAGGGGACTTGTGGGTGGTGGGCGGGTATGTGATTTTGATGCTGTGCCCTTCCACGTGTGAGTGTACGATTACAGAAATTAATGTCCTCCGAGCACGGTTGCCATGGTGGGGATTGCTCGGTTGATTAACATGAATAATTCCGACTCCATTTCGGGTGGAGTTGATGTGGGTTCGAGGAGATTAATTGCGGGGGTTGTTCCAGCAGTCCATTCATTGATCGGTGCGCACTAAGGCTGCGACTTGGGAAAGATTTATTCGATTCGACGTGAACATCAAGAGGCAAACATACACGAATCAGCAAACACGGTCACCGGCAGTAATCAACACCGGAAGTAAGTGTCCCATCCGGCAGTTCCAAATAAAGAGATGGAGGCATTGGAGCGTAACCGGATGAGGAAATCGGAACACTCTCGAATCGCTTTCTCGAGTTTCGGAAAAACGAGCTACTGATGCTGCTTCTGACCCCGGAAACGAATGGGAAGATTTTCTATTCTTTTTGGTACAGATAGCGAAGCCATGCAGTGGTGGACGAGGGCATCTTGTTTTCTTCACGGTTCGACGCTCCATTTGAGCTGACACGTTTTTCTTCGGCGTTGTGCTGTTTCTTGGGGGAAACGTGTGTCTTGAATCGTTCATTTCCAATCATGAGAATAGACTGGCACCAGAGCAGTATGCAGGAAGAAAAACAAAAATCGTAATTGGAAATTCGTAAAAATTGAAAACTTTGAACTAGATTTTTTTATTTTATAAATTTTGTTATTTCTAAATATTAACTAGGGGTAAGGCACAAATTGTTTACCCATTCATACGAATGTGGCCTATTTGTATGAAAATCAGGCACAATATTCTTGTAGGTTCCAACGAAAGATTGAGCATCTTTCAGAGAAAGGTTGATCATCTACGACTGGAAGACTGAGCAGCTTCCTGAGGAAGATTGAGCATCAACTAGAGGAAAATTGAGCATCTTCCAGAGAAAGATTGAGCAACTTCCAGTGGAAAATTGAGCATCTTCCAGGGGAAGATAGATCTTCTACCACTGCTCAGTGGGACGGATTGGGGTTTTAGGAGGAAAGATGGAACTCATGCCTTCAATTGCGATTTTACGTAAAAATGATGTTCTACAAAGTTGTTTCTATTATCATGGTTGGAACGAAAATTAGGGTTACCCTTTGTAAAAAAAGATAACCATCATTTTTTTTTTATTTTAAGGAATATTGATATAGTTTGTTCTACAAAGTTGAAGATCGAAAAATTTGAAGCTGATTTGGCAAACAAAGTTTTTTCCTAGCTCAAAAATTGACCGTTTTTGTATATTATTTTTATAATTTCAAGTCTCTCAGCAAAACTGTCTTCCCATCATCTTAAGAGCTAATTGAAACGCAAACATGAAAGATATAGCTAATGGAAACAAATAGATAGAACAGTCTTTTCGTAATGAAAATTTCATTTACTTCCTTGGACATAAAGTATCATCGATACTAAAACATACGATATACGAATGCAAAATGACAAATATGGCAAAGAAAGCTCTCAGTTTATAACTGTGAACGCGATGCCAAAAAAAATGTTTGATTAAATTATTGGTACAATTTTTTTTTCTGATGAAAAGTTGAAGACTTTTGAACAACAACAACAAAAACTATGTGTTTGTATAGTTGGGAAAACAAAAATAATTGTGTTGACATGACGATAGTGTTCGCCAGCTTGAAAATGTGAATAAAAACCGTACTATTATTCGGCGGATTTGTTTGCTAATGATATGACTGGTTCATATGCTAATAACCGTTAATAGCAGATTTTTAAAAGAACTCCCAAATATACTATAAGGTTCAATTTTCAAGCATGGCTATCTCTAAATTATAGCCTTAATTAATCAAAACATCTAAACATGATCAAATGATGCATATATTTGTTTTCCTTAATTTAGGCTTTCTTTGAAAATCTGTTTGAAGAGACCATCATAGTAACCATGGTTTTCTGTTTTTAATATGTTTCCATGGGTTGATATCGAGTAATAGAATATCGACTCATGGAGGGTCGACTGTACCTCCAAATTCTCATCACAATTCTCTCGAAATTTTAATCGGACACCTTATCAGAATCAACTCAGGATTGTCATTAAATGTAACTCAGGATTATTGTTAGTCTTCTCTGGTCAGACTGCTAAAAATTCTAAGCTAAATTTTCTCAATATTCTTGTCAGAGTGTTCTCAGAATTCCGTACTCATAGGACTCTCATCAGAATCCTCACAGGATTCTTATCAGACCTCTCTTGAGTCTCTTATCAGAATATCATCAGAAAACTTAACAGAATCTCCGCAGCAATCTTATGACATAATCCTCACGATTCTTATTAGAATGCTATCAGGGTACACATCAGAATCCTTCTAGGATTCGCATCATAATCCTTCTTGTATTCCTATAAAAATCCCATTTGAATTCTTCCTGGATTCCCAGCAGAATCCTTCGGGGACACTTGTAACAATCCATCTTTGACTCACAGCAGAATCCTTCAACAATTATCATCGTCATCCTTCCAATGTTTCCATCACAGTCCTCGCAGGACTCTCATCAGAATCTTTAAAGGATTTCTGGATTCCTATCAAAACCTTTCCATGATTCTCATCAGGAATCTATGACATTTAATCGAATGTTTGGTCGAATGATATTTAGTCGCAAGTACATATGGTCGAATGGACATTTCGTCGAATGGGCATTTGGTCGAAAGGAATTTAATTGCTTTAAGAAGCATAATATATTTAGCTGATAGGATTTTTAGTCGAAAATTTAGTCGAATAGGGATTTTTCAGATTATTTAACAGAGTGCCAGTTAGTGCTTCTAAGAATGTCATCAGAATTCTTCCCGGGTTCTTCCATCATATTTTTTTTCAGAATTCCATTCACAATTCTTCCAGAATTCTCATCACCACCCTTCAAAGATTTCCATCAGAGTCCTTCCAGGATTTCCACGAAAACCCTTGCTTAAATCCCATCAGAACCTCTCTTGGATACTCATCAGAGTGCTTCCAGGATATCCATCAGAATGCTCCCAGCATTCTAGTCAAAATCCTTCCAGAGTTCTTACCCGAGTGCTTGCAGGAATCTTATCAAAATGAATTCAGGATGCTTTTCAGAACGCTTGCAAGATTATTTTCAGAGTGCTTTCAGGATTCTCTTAACAGTGAGGAGATATCTATCTGCAAAATAGATTTCACAGTATTCCCATCGAAATACTTCCTGGATTCCTATCAAAATTTTCTATGATTCTCATCAGAGTGCTTCTAGGAATAAATTCAGAATTTTTCCCGTATTGTCCTCACAGGTTTGTCACTACAATCCTTCCAGGATTCGATTCACAATTCTTCGAGAATTCGCATCATCACCCTTCAAGGATTCTCATCAGAGTCCTTCCAGGATTCCCTCTAAAACACTTGCTGAAATCTTATCAGAACCAGGATCTCTTCAGAGTGCTTTCAAGATTATCTCAACAGTGAGGAGAAATCCAACTGGAAAACAAATTTCACAGCATCACCATCGGAATCCTTCATGGATTCTTATCAAAACCTTTCCATGATTCTCACCACAGGATTTCCACCACAAACCTTTCAGGATTCACCTAAATTCTTACAGAATTCTTATCACCACCTTTTCAAGATTCCCATAGAAACCCTTTCTGAATTCTTATCTTCTAAGATACTTATCAGAATGCCTCCAGGAGTCTCATCAGAATTCTTTCAGGAATCTCACCAGACTGAGTCCAGGATTTTCATCAGAATATTTAGCGAAATCCCTTCAGAAATCTGCCTGGATTCTACACATAGTGCTTCCAGGATTCTCATCAGAGTGCTTGTAGGATATTCATCAGAATCCTTCCAGAGTTCTCACCCGAGTGCTTCCAGGACAGAACTTTCAGCAGAATGGATCCAGGAAAATTTGTCAATTTTGTAAATTTTGTCAATTCTGTCAATTTTGTCAATTTTGTCAATTTTGTGAATTTTGTGAATTTTGTGAATTTTGTGAATTTTGTCAATTTTGTCAATTTTGTCAATTTTGTCAATTTTGTCAATTTTGTCAATTTTGTCAATTTTGTCAATTTTGTCAATTTTGTCAATTTTGTCAATTTTGTCAATTTTGTCAATTTTGTCAATTTTGTTTATTTTGAGAATTTCGTTAATATTGTCAATTTTGTCTGTTTTTTTTTGTTTTAAAAAAATGTAGAACATTCTGGGTTTTTTTTTCAAAAAAACTTAAACACATCATTGTTAAAAATCATCTCTTCCAAAAAGCATAATCCACTTTCAAACCTGCTCGAATTTAAATTTATCCCAATCCCCGTCCAGTGATAGCAGAAGTATGCTTAGTGAGAAAACGTCTCGGCACGGATCCTAATAAAATATCCTGTATCATGGACAGTTCGAAAAATGGTTCGGTGCAGTGAACCATTCTCCTATCTACTATCCTCCTTCACCTTTTCCCAACGTTCCCTTCCTCAAATTCTCATAATCAGGAAAGCTCCGACCTCGAATAAGTCGAAGAAACGTTCAGCACGTCTTGTATTCAACAAAATAGAGCAAGGTGGGGCAAATTTTTGAGCCAAAAATGGTTTACAATCTAAAAGCATCCCTACAATAAGATTTGCTACGCCTTTACTTAAAACATCATATAAGACTTCTTTTAATTTTGCTCCATGTAATGGAAATTAGACTCAAAATTACTAAAAACAACAAACAGGCTTAACTATTTTAATTCCTCATCGATTTTTATATTATTTGGAGTGAAATTCTATCACTCAAATAGAATTTGAATCATCATGACTATCTATAACATTTGGTTTGAATTAAGCTTGTAACTCTAAAAAGAAGCTTTTACCCCACCTTACTCTACCGAATGTGAACCAGGAATAGTGATAGTAGTAGCGTGTGGTTGGTACTTACATGTCCGAATCAGGAACCCTATCGTTAGGAGCGGTATTAAAACTGTCCATCGCTGTTGCTGCTTCTGGGTGGAGGCTATCATTGCTGAATGGCGGCTGCTTCGTCGCCTGGTCGTCCTTGCCACACACACACAATTCTAGTTCACTTCCGTTCAGTTTAGAGATCTGCAAAAAGAAAACCCGGAAAACGGGAACGAAATTATTGCCACGCTGTTGAACTTTGCCGAAGCAAACACATTCATTCACACTTTCACAATGTAGGGGGGAAGGGGAGGGGGGAGGCATGCAAGGTGTATGTGAGTATTTCGCCTGTCGGCTGTGGTCCGGATTCGGAATGTGTGCCTTAGGGTGACCCATTCCAACAATTCTGAAGCCTATTCTACTGGTCTTGCTCTTGCATTCGACAGTGTTTAGCATGAAGATTTGATTATAAAAATAAAAAAAAAAATGGTTGCGATGGTGACTAGAGTCGATTAAAGCAAAATCAATCGTTGAAAGATTTCTGAAAGAAAAAAATAACACAAGTACCGCTTTGATTGAATTGAGAAATATCCTGACGAGCACTTATCAAATAAAATATTGCCGTTGGAATTGCTTTGCGAAGTATTCTTAGAGCGATGTTTTGCATTAAAGTACCAATGACAATTTTTTTTGACTTATTGCGAGTCCATCCGCCAGTCAGTTCGAAGCAAATTAACTTGCTGTCCAGAATGTTGAAAAGACAAATAGGCAGCTATGAAAGTAAATTTATCAAGCTGTGTTTCAAAAAAAAAAAAAATACACCCAAAGTTTCAAAAATTTTGGTTTCAAATGACGAAAAAAAATGATGTAAAATACGCTTAAGAATGATGATTGCAACTCCCCCACATGCCCATCATATCCAGAATTACGATAAACAAACAAGTTTGGATCTCTTTTTAGCTTGGATTCATGTTTAAATAAAAAAAAAACATTGCCGTATATCTGCCTGGTACGAGCCTCAACGATTCGTTTGCGCGAAGGGCAATCCCAAAAGTTAGACTTATGGTTGCCCCTGCACTTTGCGCAGACAAACTTTTTGGTATCTTCTTTTACAGGAGTTTGTGAACGCACATCACGAGGGTACGATGCGCACTGTTCTGGAAGTCCTAATGAACAAATTTTAAAGGGGGTGTAACTCATGGGTTTACAGCTCGATTTTTTTTCTCATAATAACTGGGCCACCTTAGTGTTATGTGCTCATCGAGGTGAGGCGAGCAAGAAGCAATTAGATGCCACCGGCAGTGGTCCTTTGCCATCCAAAACCACCTCCTGCGAGGAATGAGGACGGAATCGAAAGAATAAATAGACGAAGCTTAAAAGTTATTATGACTCTGGATCTTCGGGACAAGTCTGTTTGTCTTGTCTCTCGGGTGTTCCATACACGGTCCAACTGACTAAGAATTCGACGCTGGAGGGGTGTGGGAAATGAAGGGCTTTTGCCGAAATTGGAACGAACAGCTTGATTCCACTCGATCTAGAACAGAAAGCGGAATGGGAGACACATTATTGCTGGTCTATGGTCTACCATCATCAGTAACCACACACCTTACAGGCAGGCAGGCGCTGTGCGGTGGTCTGTAAAGTGGGCACACGATTCGGAGGATCCTTCGAGCGAAGAGTGGTGATAATTACTGGTAAAAGGTCCGGTAATTAAGCTGAAGCAATGAGGCGCTGGGGAGAGCATTAAAAAGGTGTTTGCGGGCTTCGGGAGATTTGTGGCTCGGTGAAGACGTGACTACGGGAAACGATTTGGACACTTTTCCTATGGAATGTGTGGCAGATGTAAATCGTTTGATTGTAATTAGCGGGAAAAGGGAAAATTAAGGTCTAAGCGCCAAGAGGAGTTTTTCAAACAAAACGAAATGTTGCCAAGAGCCAGAATCTCACCTTTTAAAAGACTGTTTAAATGATGCTCGAAGTTTATGATTAGATTTGGATTGGATTTGGATTAGATTTTGATTATAATATCCATTGATTTAAAGACTGTTCAATTACTGAATCCGTTTCATGATTTTTTTTGGAATAGAACCTCTTTAGAGTAGGCATACCCATAAAACCAAACGAACGTCAAAATCCTACCCAACGCCTTTTTCAGCCAGCAAAACCATCACCAAAGCTCATAAATCCATCTCGGGCGTCAGGAGACTAGGCGGATTAGGTGTCATTTTTCCATCGCTCCCCTGCCGCTTTATATCAACTGCAGCAAACTCGGCTGAAGTTTTGTCCTGACGCATCACCACTCATAAATCTTCCGCAGTCTTTCCGATAGGCACGCTAGCTGGTCGACAGCACCAGCCCAAAGAATGACAGTAGAAGTTTGAGCTGAGAAAGAAAGTGGAGCGCGACGTCGTCGTCACAGAACCTCATCATATTCGGTTCGATGAGTTTGCTTCGGAAAACGCGGTAGCTCAAATTTCACGTGCTAAGTTTAATCTTAGCGTCGAAGAAAGAAATTCTACCTTCTAAAAACCTTGGGGAGATATAGATGGTGAGTTCGAAAGCGATGGCACCAATAATGGAGGAATCGTTTGTCAAGAAATACTCCACATGTTTTGTTGGCGTGTTCAACAAAACTTTGCGAAAAAGGACCACGTGATTATTGAGCTGAAATCGAATTCAGGTTAACTTCTGCGTTCGTGAGTCCACTCATGGCATAGGGGTAACGCGCCCTAACTAGAGATCAGGGAGTCGTGAGTTCGAATCTCACTGAGAAGACGTGTAACTTTTTCGCAAATCTTCACATCAATTTATCCATCTAATCCAATTGTAAATTATATGTAATGTTTAGCTTTTCGGTAGTTGTCAAACTTCCACTCGGCTGGTTAGCCGTAAACCACGATTCATAATTAAAAACAAGTATTTCAGTTCTGATGGAATGAATCAAATTAAAAAATATGATATTTATAAATAAATACAGATAAAGAAGAAACTGAATCTATCCAAAACTTTCGTGCAAGATGTGAAAACGGCAGAATACGGTAGGTAAAACACCTGCCCGGAAGCTCTACACCCAGATGTTGACGAAACCACATTGCCTTGTTATGGATGATGAGACGTATGTAAAAGCAGACTTCTGGAAGCTTCCAGGTTCCAGTTTATCACTCCTCATCATAAATTCGATGTTCCCGAGGAAGTTAGAAAGCAGGAGATGAGCAATTCTCGCTGAAACCAGGCCGCCATCGGCACCCATCGTTAGAATTCCAATTTTATGTTACTGATCGCTAGTATTTCTTCACGTGATATTACTCATATTTCCTTTGGAACACATAGCAAACTTAAGCCCTCAGTACACTCTTTGCCAAGTGTGCAAATTTTTCCACACGCATAAACTAACACTTCAATATCCACTTGACACTTCAGATGTTTTGTCATTGTTGAGACCGATGTTTGCATGTTGGTTTATGCGTGCGGAAAAATTTGCACACTTGACAAACAGTGTACTGAGGGCTTTAGTGGTATCGTATAGAGCAGTGGTTCCCAACCTATTTGAAGCTGAGACCCACTTTTAGGTACTGCAAACATCCCGCGGACCCCTAAAAGTAAATACTCACGAAATTAATTTGAGGAAAGTCCTATAAACGTTTCATTGTGAATTAACAGATATTAGACGGATTTCACCCCTTCAGAATTCAATGAAACTTTCTGGATGTCAAAAGTTTGTAAAACTAAGATACTTTGCATATTTTTTGTTTTTTTCAAAATCGATCTAGACTAACATTTGGAAAGGGTCAAAGTTTTTTTTACTTTTTTTTTATAAACCCGTATAACTCGAAAACGGTAAGACCTACTAAAAAGTGTTGTATGGGGGACTGTCGTGAAGTTTCCTGACGTTTTAGAGAAAAATATTGAAAAAATAAAAACACATTTTCTACACTGAAAAAAAAAATGATTCAAAACTTTAAAGTCGATTTAAAAAAATGGCCATTTCAGATTTTGATCATCCTTAAGCAAAAAGTTTGGTTATTAAATTTACTAAAAGTCGTCCAAATTGGGCATATTTTAGGGAAAAAAGTTTTTCTAACATCGAATTTTTGAAATCCCAAAGTTTTTTTTTTACTTTTTTTTTTATAAACCCGTATAACTCGAAAACGGTAAGACCTACTAAAAAGTGTTGTATGGGGGACTGTCGTGAAGTTTCCTGACGTTTTAGAGAAAAATATTGAAAAAATAAAAACACATTTTCTACACTGAAAAAAAAATGATTCAAAACTTTAAAGTCGATTTAAAAAAAACGGCCATTTCAGATTTTTATCATCCTTAAGCAAAAAGTTTCGTAATTAAATTTACTAAAAGTCGTCCAAACATTGCAAATTGGGTATATTTTAGGAAAAAAAGTTTTTCTAACATCGAATTTTTGAAGTCCCAAAGTTTTTTTTTTACTTTTTTTATAAACCCGTATAACTCGAAAACGGTAAGACCTTCAAAAAAGTGTTGTATGGGGGACTGTCGTGGAATTTCCTGAAGTTTTAGAAAAAAATATTGAAAAAATTTTCACATTTTCTACACTGAAAAAAAAAATTATTCAAAACTTTAAAGTCGATTTAAGATCAATTGAATTTAATTAAAAAAAACTGTATAATTCCGTTTTTTTTTCTTTTAACTACTCCCAATAAAACAAATATAATCTATTTTGTGATTAAAACTCATTTATCACTTGAAAATATGATCATACTAGACTATTTAAAGCGAAATAAAAATAAATAAAAAAATCATTTTGGACTTAAAAAATTCGAAGTAAGAAAAACTTTTTTCCCTAAAATATGCGACTTTAAAGTTTTGGATCATTTTTTTTTTCAGTGTAAAAAATGTGTTTTTATTTTTTCAATATTTTTCTCTAAAACTTCAGGAAATTGCACGACAGTCCTCCATACAACACTTGTTTGTAGGTCTTACCGTTTTCGAGCTATACGGGTTTATAAAAAAAGTAAAAAAAAACTTTGACCCTTTCCAAATGCTAGATCGATTTTGAAAAAAAACAAAGTATGTAAAGTATCTTAGTTTCACATAGTCTTCACACCCAGAAAGTTTCATTGAATTCTGAAGGGGTGCTGCCAATCCCTTTGACGAGTTGGCGTGAAATCCGTCATTACTGGCAGGTACCCTCGAAGGCAGGTCTGTAATTTACACGGGCCCTCCAAGCTTGTCAACCACATATTGATGCACCGTGGCCAACATGATTATGACATTTTTGGGAATCTGACACTTTTGGGAAATCTGACAATTTTGGATTGTAGACGTTAGCTTATAACTACTCATTAACGTGGGTTTAAGCTGGGTAAGGCGCATAATGACGGAATTGATTTTAGTGTGTTATTGCTTAAACATTACACGATTCCTAGAAATACGCAAGTGAGTAAACAATTGTGTAAGCCACTAAATAAAAGGAGAAACTATCTTCAACGTGTTTTTGTTGTAAGCTACGGAGAAATCGTCTTTTGATGCCCCCTTGGTAATTTACCACAGATAGTATGAGCATCGAGCAATTCTCGCGAAACTTTTCAATAGGATCTATGTAACAATGAGAGATTCTCTCACTCTGTTTCGAAGTTGGAAGTTTTTCACTATAGATCGAAAAACAATGTCTTTGGCTTGCGTTGTATGCAAAAAACTTAACATTAAAGGTTATTCTGAGTCAGTTAGCATAGCATAGCATAGACTGACTGTACATGTCAATGGTTGCTACTCCGTGATTGATCGGAACTGGTAAGAATTGCACTACGATCCAAATGAATAAGGGATGGGAGTTTCCGCTTACTCTCGAAGTGCAATTTTAGCAGATCTAATATTATTGATCAATAACGGCGCCGGCCAAGTCCTTACAGTCAGTTGGGATGGGGAAAGAATGTTAGGGTGTAATGATTGTTGCTTCTAGAGACCGAGAATACCTCTGCATCTCCACAATCACCACGGGAAGGGTGTTTATTAGTGAGGGAGGAAAAGATCTGGGAGTCACCTCTGGTCGATGATGCGATCCATGGACAAGGGGGAAATATACGACTTATATTTAAAGCTAGTTTTGTATTTTTGTCTCGAGAAGTTTTTGGTAGAAGCTTTAAAAAATACGTCAACATATATAATGTCGAACAATTCAAAAGATGTTTTTATTAATGACGAAAACTGAAAATTACATGTATATACTTGTAGTGACGAACTATACATAGTTTGTTTGAAAATTACATATGAGTATTACTGTGCATTTTGTCTCGATATGGTAGAAGTTTTTAAAAAATACGTCAACATTCACAATGTCGAACAATTCAAAAGATATTTTTAATAATGTCAAAAAGAGAAAAATATATGTATATTGAAATTGTATAAGAAAAAAGCATAATGCCGACACTTATAGTGACGAACCATACAAAGTTTGTTTTAATATTACTTAAAAGTTACGCTTTCAAGAAAATATGTGTTACCACAAGCATGAAACGAACTCACCAGTTGGTAATCCATCCTCGACTGAACACAAAACTAACACTGACAGCAAAACTTCTTGGCGTTCCGACAACAGACCGTCTTGCTTGTGCCTTCCCAAATACCTACCCAGCAAGACGCTCCAAATCAGAGAAAAAAAAAAAAACAAAAATTTTCGGAGACGAAAACACGCGCGAAACGGTGAGCAAAATCTATCCGACGACGCAAAACCGAACCGTCCTGCTTGGGCTTGACGAAGCACTACCCAGCAAGACGCTCCAAAACAGGAAAACAAAAAATCTCCAGCGACGAAAACACGCGCGAAACCGTGAGCCAAATCTATCGGACGACGCAAAACCGAACTCCACATCATCGTAACCCCGCTCGGGGTATTAAGTGAAATCTGCCACTCCACTCATGACCATCCAACCAACATTTCAGTTGCGTGTGCATGTCCTGCTCTTACCAACACCTCACTCCACCCACACATTAACACGAATCGAAACCAAACATCAACCACACCAGCAGAGATCCTGTTTCCACTTCTCTCTTTCGTTTTCAGCACTATAACACGCACACCACAAAAACCCCCTTCAAAGGCACTTCTCGCAAAAATACCTTGGCCAGTGAAACATTTTATAGCCAAAAACACATCTATTTAGTTTAAAATGATACTCCCACTAACGGCAAATGCTTCCTCGAACAGAACACTATAATCTTCCCGTATTTCCACTCAATAAATCACGACCGGTGTGCTAAAAATCCACTACTAAACCGGACCGAAAACTCGACACGTCTTTACTCCTCCAGGGCTGGTCCGTTTCTCTCCTTAACATTAAAGGTTATTCTGAGTCAGTTATTGATTAAAGAGAAAGTAAACAAAGAGAACTATTCAATGTTAGATAGGTCTTTGTGATCTTGCGAATTATTAAAAGGTTTTTTTCTCCAAAATCAAACATAAATGTTTAAAAGTTATGAACCGTCCCAATAAATTTTCACAAGATTTGAAAAAAAAAAATTTGGGTGTCCTCAAAAATTTCACTATCCAGCTTTTAACGAGCGCGAATGAATGCCATTCATAAGCTCATTTTCTGGTAGGGATCAAACGATTTGACGTATTACTTCGGTCGTTTGAGAGCTGATCGATAAGTATGATGATCGATCTTATCGAATTACTGCCAAATGACCCAAGTGAAACTTCGGTGGCTGCCATTAGCGCTCGTGAAAAGCTGAATAATGCGCGAAGTTCTCGCATTTCTTTTTTTAAATAGGTTAGTTACCCTTTGGCCCTTGCTTAGCCGAGTGGTTAGAGTCCGCGGCTACAGAGCAAAGCCAAGCTGAAGGTGTCTGGGTTCAATTCCCGGTCGGTCCAGGATCTTTTCGTAATGGAAATTTCCTTGACTTCCCTGGGCATAGAGTATAATTGTACCTGCCACAAGATAGACGAATGCGAAAATGGCAACTTTGGTAAAGAAAGCTCTCAGTTAATAACTGTGGAAGTGCTCATAAGAACACTAAGCTGAGAAGCAGGCTCTGTCCCAGTGAGGACGTTAATGCCAAAAAGAAGAAGAAGAAGAAGAAGAAGAAGTTATCCTCTGCAAGCTACTTTGAATATTTTAAGAAACAGCGAGCTCCTTAAAATATATAATGGGCTTCTTTGCACAGTCAACAAGAAGAATTTTGTAAAAAAACACTAGAAACTCTTCAAAAACCTTGTCCAATATTCGTCAATAATCTTTGCTGGAATTTTTTAAAAGATTACAATTGCAGAACCTTGGTTTGTCCGGGTCAGAGCGGGAAACGCTAATTATAGGAAATTATACTATTAAAAAATAAAATATCCGGAAAACTTCAAAAAATTATAACATAACTCGAATTTGAATAAAAATACTATAAGGGGCCATCCATTAATTACGTAACGGGCTATGGGGGAGGTGGTTTCAGATTTCTTACGCTTCTACAAATTATTTTAAATTTTCTAATAAAAATCGTACTATGGGAGAGAGGATCGAAAAATCACCCAAATTGTACTACATAACTGAAGGACAATCCCTTACTTCTTGAATGTCACGTCAAATAAATTTTATGTACAAAATACTTGAAAAATCGTACATAATAGATGATGAGAATTAATTTTTACTGAATCGTTCTTAATCGAATCTAAGAAATGTTCCTGCTGAAATCAAAAGCAAAAGCAAAGATCATATTATAGTTTTTCCAATTTTGCTGCAGATATTTTAATTCAATGAAATTGAAATACAGTCGTCATAGAAGCAATAAGCTCATCGATTTACTATTGTATTTTATTATGGAGGGATTTTCTAATTTCCTAAATTTAGTTTTGGAAGAACAATCTTTCGTGACTGGATTGAACAATATGCTTTTAAATACTCAATTTAATTTTCGTAACGGTGAAGAAACAAACGATTGTCTAGCTTTGCTATAATCAGACATTCCACTAGTCTTTACGGACAAGGAGTAATTGCACGTGCTTCACTTCCAATCAACTATCGACTTTCAGAATTAGCTACATAACCCTTCCTCAAGCCGCATGCCTTAGCGCCTTATTCTTGCTTTATGATTTTAATGTTTCAGATATTGATAACAGCTTGGAAGACTTTGCACTCTCATGCAGCCCACAGACGATTCAGACTGTTTGACCAACATTGACTCCACCCTCAATTTTGATGCTCATCGATGCAAATCGACATTATGATGATCTAGCAGATGTAGGCATTTGAGTTATTTCTATATATTTCAGTAGCGTTTTCCTCACAATCTTTAAACTATTTATTTAGCAAATCAACCAGCAATTCTACCTGTGATTCCATCAAAAATTCTTCAATGAGTTCCTTCAGGTATTGTACCAGGAATTCCTAAACAGATTCTATCAGGCATATCCCCAGGGATTCCTAGGTTGATGCTGCAGGAATTCACTCATGGATTTCATCGGTTATTCTTTCATAATTCCACCAGATATTGTTCTACAAATTTTATTAAGATTTCTTCCATTGATTTAACAAGGAATTCCTGTAAGAATTGCTTTGGAAATTACTTCCGAAAGTTCACCAGGAATTCGTCACAAGTTCCTCTAGGGATTCCTTTGAAAGTTCATGCCGGGAATCTATTAGGAGAACTTCAAAAGTTTCCATCAGAAGTTATTGTAAGGATTTCACTAGGAATTCCTTCAGAAATTCCACCAGGAACTTCGTCAAAATATACTCCAGGGATTCCACCAGGAGTTCCTCCAGGAATCACACGAGCTGGTCCAGGAATTCCAGTACTTCTAAAGATTTTATCATGAATACCACGAAGGATTCCATAAATAATTCCATCAGAGTTTCTAACAGGAGTACCTCCAGGGAATCCACCAGACATTCCTCCAGGGATTCCATCGGAAGTTCTTCTAGGAACTCCATCGAAAGTTCCTCTATGGATTCCATCGGAAGTTTTTTCTAGGGATTCATTTAAAAGTTCATCCAAGGATTCCATCAGGGGAATTCTACCCGGAACTCCACCTAAATTTCCTCCAGGAATTCCATCAGGAGTTCCTACAGATATTCCATTGGTAGTAATCAGGAGTTATTCTAGGGATTTAAACACGTGACCATCTAGAAATTCCATCAGGAAAACTTCTAAAGATTCCATCATGAATTTAACGAAGAATTCCATTAGGAGTCCCTATAAGGATCGAAAGTTCCTCTAGGGATTCCATAAAGAACTTCTCTAGGGATTTCATCAGAAGTTCTTCTAGAGATTCCATTAGGAGTTCGTTCATTTGAAATTCCTCCAGGGATTCCATCAAAAGTTTCTTCACCTGGAATCCCTCTAGGGATTTCGTCAAGAGTTCCTCTAGCAATTCTATCAAAAGTTTCTTCGGGGATTCCATTAGGAGTTCCTCCAAAGACTCCACCAGGAATTTCTTCAGGAAAAAATATCTTTCGGAACTCCTCCAAGGATTCCATCAGGAGTCTACAAGGAGTACTTTTAGGGCCTCTATCACAGTTCTTCTGGGGTTTCATAAGGAGTTCCTCCAGGGATTTTCTTGGCAGCTCCTTTAAATATTTAAACTGGAATTCCTATCCAAAGTTTCTCAAGGGATTTCGTCAGAAGTTTCCCTAAGTCTTTCAACAAGAGTTCTTTTAGGGATTTCATCAGGAGTTCCTCCAAAGTTTCCATAAAGAGTTCTTTCATAGATTCTGCCTGGAATTTTTACAGGAATTCAATCATGAGTTTTCCTAAGGATTCCACCAGGAATTCATCCAGTAGATTTATCAGAAGTTCTTCCCTAGATTCTATTTGAAATACTTCTAAGATTTTATTTTGAAATTCTCCTGGGATCCCTCCATTATGAAGGCTTCCTGGTGGAATCCTTGGAAGAATTCTTGGCCGAATCTCTGTAGTCATTCCTTGATGAATCTTTGGAGAAGTTCTAGGTGGAATTGTAAGAATTTTTCAAATGGGTTTGTTGATAAAATCGTATAGAAATCCCTGAAGAATGTTTGGATTAACTACTGAAAGACATTCTAGAGGAATCTGTAGAGGAATTAAGAAGAATAACTGGAAGATTTTTGATAGAAGGTATTCCCGGTGAAAATTCCTGATACAATTTTTGGTGGAATCCCTGTAGTTTTTTTTTTAAGACACCTACACGCTTCCAGTGGGCACTATTTGCCCTTTGAAGGAAGCACTACACAAAACAACGGACTAACATGCAACGCAAAGTGGCACAATCGGAAAACATTCCTCTCGAAAAGTTTTTCGGCCTGAAGCGGGAACCGAACCCACACTCCTGAGCACGATGCGGCATAATGCCTTGGTGACACTTACCGCACGGTACGAAGCCCATTGGGTAAATCGCTGAAGAAATCCCGTGGGTAGTTTTTGGATACATCCTCGGAGAAATCTTTACATTTTTTTTTAGATTATATGTCACCGTATTGAATCATTATAATAATTCCCTAGAAATAATTGCTGAAGAAATTCGTGGTAAGGTTCCTGATGTAGCTGCTGGTGGGATTTAAGGAGGAATCCTAAGAGGAAGGTCTGACAAAAGTCTTAGTGAAATCTCTGGAGGAATTACTGGTGATTAATTTAATGAGGAAACTCTAGAGAAGTTTTTGAAAGGATTCGTAATGTGGTTCCAGGAAAATGCGTGATGGAATCCTTGGAACTAACTTCTAGAGGAATTCCTTAAGAAACCTTTGAAGATTGTTATAGCAACATCTGGAGGATTTCTTGGAGGCAGTCTTGCAGTAAACCCTGAAGAATTACTAAAGAAATCACTTTAGGATTTTTTGGATTGATCGTTGAAGAAAATGGTGGAAATTCTAAATCATTGCAGAGGATCTTTGAAGGAATCTCTGGAAGAATATCAGAATGAATTTCTGAAGATATGCCTGAAGGATTTTTCTCGGAGAAATTTTTGGATACAATTCTGATAAAATTCCTGATAAAATCCCAGGAAGAATACTACTGTAGAGAATCCCTAGAATAACCTATGGATCCTGGCAGACTCCAATGTAGAATAACTAAAGGAAACCACTGACAGATTCTGGATAGAATGTTTGGATAAATTCTCATAGCCATTCCCATTTGATGACTGTTCAGAATAATCGCCGACAGAAACCCCTTTGTCTTTGTTTGTTTGTGAGTTTCGTCGGAATGATTCGTGCAAATTATAAATGGAACTTCTCATGAATATCCATTTCTTCTAGTACTTAAGTTTTGAAAGTTTTGCTCTTCCTTACTACGATTATTGCCCAAAAATCTAAGAAACGGTTGCATCAACATAAATCGGCTTGGCAAACCGTCTGAGCGTCTGTGAGCTACTTTAGACAACTTGCAGATGATGTAAGTTGGGCTAGTTATTTAGGGATCAGGAGAAATATAATTGTTTTCAAATTATATAAACTGTGTCAAAAATGTGGTAAATTCTAAGATCTTAGTAAAAATTGAAATATTTAAACGATAGCTTGAAAACATTAAAACACAATTATAGATATCTGGCATGAATGGGAAAGAGTACGATAGAATACGGAAATATTTAATTTCCGGTTGAATTGTAAATGTGTTTTCAGTACCCTGATAATAAAATCAATTAATTGTATGAATTCCCGAGTATCTTCATCTTTTCAAGATAATTCCAGGTCATAGAGCACTTGTAATTTTGTCAGTATCTTTCCAGAAAACTGTGAAAGTTTGTTGTATATCCCTTTCGGGACGAACCAGCACAATTGTGCTGTTCGGCACCCATGACATTAAATGATTCTTTTAGCCAATAAATCATTGTTTTACTAAACTTTTTTGATTTCGATTATTGAATTATCATTGATACTTGTAATTAAGCACAACAGCTTTTGTTTACATCGTGTTTAGAAAACACCAGCTCAGGGTAAACAAAATGTAAACAAACACCGTAAGAATTGAAAAAGTTTTATCTGTCGCAACTTTTCAACTATTCGTTTTTCCTAGGTATGCACAAATACGAATCGAGAGTGAAAGAGTCATTCTTTGAAATAGTGAAGACACTTACCCGGTCGATGTTCGTTGTGGACTACCAATTTTCATTTTCAGTATTTTGATCAAGTTAAGTGCTTGAATCTGGTTCTAATGTCCACAATAGTGCATTATATTGCATTTAAACATGAATGAGTGATTACATACATACAAAAACTATGTAACAAAAACCCATAGCTTAGGTTTAAACCATTTTTTATAAGTCCATATTTGAAATAGATTGGGAATCACATTTATTGTCAAAGCTTAAGAAACAGTAATTTTTTTGGGGAACGTTCAAAAATTACGTTAATTATTTAGGGAAGTGGGGTGTACGAAAGTGTGACAGGCATGTACTAAGGGCTTGGGAAAAAAGCGTGATAGTGAGCATAGGAAGGATTTAGATAGACTTAAAAACAACGGACGTAATATTTGAATGACCCCTTGCTTTGATAATCTGTAAATTCATTGTTGAATAGATAATCCATTTTGATGTTCTACAATGCATGCTGGTTCAATATCTGTTGTAATATTTATGAAGTTGGAGCTGAAAACCTTTACTTACTATTTGCTTCTGAACTGTAGAGTATTTTATATGGCATACTATTTAGGTATGCATCCCATGCTGGCAAGTCTCTAAAAACTCTCGAAAGGTCTCTAAGGTTTTTGTTTCAATCAAAATTATCTTTAAAGTCTCTTTTTTCTGATTGCAATCCGGATACAAGAATCTGCAGGCTCCAGAGAAAAATTCAAAGACTCTAACGCGGCTATTCAGCAGATTTTTCAATAATTTAGTCTAACTAATAATAGTTTCCTCAGGGATTACCCTATTTTCTTCCAAAGTCTATACTAGGACTTTCTACAGATTTTTTTTACTAATCCTTCAACTGAATTGTACAGTTGTTGCTCTAGGGGGAATCTTAAAATAAGGGGCCTTTGGGCCATGCCCCCCTCAGCCACCACCCCTATAAATGCAAAAATGTTGTTTATTATGTTGATCTACGAAATGCGATTTAAACTGGGAAACTTTAAAATTTTGCAGTATTATGAAATACTCAACTAAACTATTAAGCAATGTATGAAGTTCTGGATTCTATATTATCTGCTCATATAAAAAAGAAAATATCGTTTTGTTTCGTTTACCTTGAAAAATGTTTTGATATATTAAAAATTAAAATCTGGACTTCATTGCCGTGCTCATAGTGTTGCAAAGTAACTAGCTTTATTGATCAAAGAAGTAAAGGTTCAATTCCCGCTGCAGTGTTTTTTTTCGTCATAAACGTATTACGACTGTGTCATTTGGCGTTGCATGCTAGTGCTTTCCAGGAAACTTTCCTTGGCATGATTGACAGCTAAAAGTGCCCATGCAACCGAAATGTAAGGGAAAACAAAACTTACGAGTATGGTCAGGGGTCATTCAAAAATTACGTTAATCATTTAGGGGAGAGGGGGGTCAATGAGAGTGTGACAATGTATGTATTAGGTATTGGAAAAAGGGTGACAGAGGGGGGAGGCGGGGTCTAGAAATCCCGAAAAATAATGGACGTCATATTTGAATCGTCCCTCAGAACTTTACATTTTCCTTTATAATCTAACGGTCTCATCGTATGCGAAACTTTAAAAACTCATAGCAAACCAAAAAGCCTGCTGATCGCAGCTGTCTAATGGATTGTCTTTTTAGAAGTCAGTGTCTTTATTTGCAAATATGATAGTTTCCAAATATTTAAATACATTCGAAAAAAAAAAATTGTTTTATGTAAGTTTTCAAAAAGCTGGAATTTATGTAATAATTTCGAAAAGCAAATTCATGCTTTAATATGGTTAATGACCTGATTTTAACAAAACGTTTTTAAAAGGGTTTTTAAATTCCCTTTTATATGTAAGCTATCCGTCTAAGTTGTTTCAGTTCTACAAACTTTTAGAAACTATTATTAAAATAATGTAAATTCATTTTTAAGCAAAATACTCGATGTAAAACATAAAATAAAGTAAAGTTGATATTGGGGGCCAGATAGCCTTAATGGTAAACTTGCAGGATCGTAGGTTAGAGTCCAGCCGGTCGAGGATCTTTTCGTAAAGGAAATTTTCTTGACTTTCCTGAGCGTAGAACATGATTGGAAACATATTACGTAAATTTACATTAATTTTTAAAGAAGCTGCTTACGCAGACTGAATGTTTTGACGTTTCCATTTAAATTATAGGAATAAAATGAATGATTCCAGTTATTAAAAATTAATCAGTTCCATGTTACCAACCTTTTCAAAAACATCGTTTAAGTATCATTTGAAGGAGGGCTATGTGATTTCAAAAGTGATAGTGTATAGGTTAGGTAAAGTGAGTGAAAGAGGTTTGAGGGTATCTCTAAAAAAAAAAAAATAATTTTCGAGTCTAGTACATGACTCTGATAACGTCCTTATAGTGGAGGTCGAATTACGCGTATCTGTGAAAGGATACCAGGGTGTCGACTACCTGGAAAAACCTGGAAAGTCAGGGAATGTCAGGGAATTCAATTTTTGACCTGGAAAGTCAGGGAAAGTCAGGGAATTTCACTTGAGGTCAGGGAAAAAATATCAATACTACAACATCAAACGAGTTGATTGTCTGAAATGATATTGTCAGGCTAAGTCAGCAATGGATATATGGAATAAAGAGGGTAATGAATCTTTCAAAATTGCAGTTAACCATTGCTTTAAAAATATTTTGTTGTTAAGTTTCCTAGATCAACTAATTGCCTAGTTTGGCGCATTTAGCTCAAAATCTTGAAAAAAAATGCAGTTCACTACATTAAATTGTATCAATCCTTACAAGTTTGTTCAAAATATCGAGTAGAACTTGTGAAACTAAGTATAGAGAAAAACCAATAAGGATTCTCGTATTTAAGTGATGATGAATAAAAGCCGTATCTCAAATTTTTAGGATCACAAATCTGATGAATCAAACAATAATTTATTAAAAAAAAAAACAGGTTGCTGGCTGGTGGTGATCAATCGATCGTTTTTTCAACTCTTAACACTGTTTGGTTTTCTAGTTTTGTGTTCCTGATGATGGTACAATTTTTCGGTTCAATGTTCTGCATGAGAAAATAAAAAAAAATTGTCGAAAGTACGTATGTGTACGTATGTTTCAGATATTAGGATATGGACAGGATATTTCTTGTTTTTTTTTGTTCCAAGTTATTTCTGAAAATAGTTTGTTCAGATAGTACCGCCTTTCTTCAGGATTTTTATCAGGAGCTTTCTTATAGATATTACCAGTTTTTTTTCTTACGATATACCCAGGAGATACTCTAGAAATTCTGAGGATGCCTCTCCAAATTTCTTGATTTATTTTAATCCAGAACATTATTGAAAAGCAGAAATTTCAGGTATATTGTTTGAAATAATATTCTCAACAAGCTGTTGAGAACCCAACCCATCAAATTTTCAACGCGAATGGTTGTCAGGTTCTCTAGATCTGTGAGCTTGAAAATTCGAAATTTGGCTTATTGAATTGTATATAATTGAATTGAAGATACAACGAAGCCACATCTCAAATTTCCGAGAGCATAAATCTCGTGGACCAAGTAATCGTTCGCTCTGAGAATTGGATTGATTGAGCATCATCAGCGTGTGACCAATAGATCATGTTGGGAGCATAAACAGCTGTTTGGTTCTCTAGATTTGTGCTTTTGAACATTTTAGGTGTGGCTTTGTTGCATCTTTATCTTAGGAATACTTAGATAAACTCCTTGAGGAGAAAACCTAGGCGTTATTCATATCGGAATCCTAAAATCATACCTAAAATAAATTACATGTAACTAATCATCGTGAAGCATTATTAAAAATATTCTAAGAAAAAAAATTAATACATTTTGAGAAAAACTCTATGTGATTTCTGAAAAATATCTTTAGACGTATTCTTGAAACAATCCTGAAAAATCCAAATTCTATTCTTAAAGACATTCAAGATTGGAAGAAATACTCTAACAATTTTTAGAAAACCCTGGAGATAAGGAGTTTTTAGGGGAAATCGTCATGGTAAAGTATTGAAGGAATATCTGTAAAATTATGTTTAAGAATTTCAAGAGGAATTTCTGAGAAATCTATGTGGAATTTCTTGAAGCCATTTTCCAAAAAAGTTTTATGGCATTGGCTAGAATTTTACCTGGAAAAAGTAATAGTCAAATTTCATGATACATTTTTTGCACTTAAAACGCATGGTGGATGATCGTTGCTTCTTATATAAAAAGTTGTAATAAGGTATAATCAGGAAAAAGTCCAGAATTGTCGTTTATGCCTGAAATTTGTGAAATTATATTTGAAGTAGTTCAGTAGCTGAGTACATCTTTGATCAATTGCTCAGTTTAATCATATCAACTTGAATAAACGCTAAAAATGTTGTCTGACTAATATATTTCAGTAAAGTAATAGCTTTTCTTCAGTTTATTCATATGACCTAGTATGAATAAACTGAATATTAGTATGATGTATATGTGAAACTTTACATCATGCAAATTTTCGGATATGTATCTTTCTTGGATTACTAATTTTGGTTCAAATTAATTAATTGAGTGGCCTGGAATTTTTCTGGAAAACGACTGGAAGGTCAGGGAAAGTCAGGGAATTTTATTTTCAATATTGAGTCGACACCCTGGATACAAACTCTAGTAAATTATTTTTGCGAAATAAATCTTATATAACTTTTGAAGATATAATCAAACAAAGCAAAATCAAGATGGTTTGGTTGAGACAATTAGTTTAAAAGTTATTCACTAATGTATGAATACCCATTTTTCTATGAAGTAGACTAGTTCTTGAATTATAGCGATAAACGTCATCGGCACCTAATGCTTTGAATGTTAGAGAGAATAGTAAGTATTTTCATTCTTCGTACATTAATTTCAACCCATTTGATAAAAAAAAATCATATCAATTAAGGTATTTTTATTTTATTTTAATGTACATTAATTATTTTTTTTTTGTTTTTTGGGTCACCCTATTTTACGAAAGAACACCCTAATGACGAAATAAAAAAATACGGGTCCAAAATTTTTCAAAAAGGCATGACTGGAACAATTAAAAAAAAAAAAATATTGTTTTTTTTTTCGAACATCGACTGCCTTGGGGATATAAACCAGAGATAAGCTTTTAAGTTTTTTATGGTTTTCAATAGCTTTCAGTTTTAAAGTATTGATGGTTTTCAGAACTTTCATTTAATAAGAAAAGTTCAGATAAAAATCATATGGAATTTACTACCTACTATTTAATGCAATGATTGCATGTTATGATATCTCTGTTAGAAATCGTATCGAATTTTTATTTTATATTTTAGATTTCAGATAATTAATTAAAATTATAAAGAATTGATTTGTATTCTTTTTTTTTTTCACTTCTTATGGGCCTCTTGATTCGAGGGCCCGGGGCATTTACCCCCTTGACACCTAATAGTGGGTCTGGATTATTTCATTATTGGGCACAATAATGACTTCCCAACGTGCAATCACTCGTGTGACAAGTTATACTAACATTATCCCATCCTTATGTTTTTTGCTTATATAATAACTCTAACATTAGCCAGATCAATTTGAACAGAATCAGAATTGATTACTTTAAAATCTGGTCACTCTAATATTGGATAACCCTTATGTTGGGATAGGATAATTGTTGAATAAGCCTAATATTAAACCTGCAATATGCTGGGTTACAACTCCCCATCAGAATTTAAGATGGCGTTTTCATACCTACTCGCTCAAGAACTCCTCAACTCCCCATGCGTAAACACAAATGTGTTATAATTGTGAGGAAAATTTTCCACTACAACACATGACAATTTTCTAATTATAACTAGTACTGCTGAATTTACCTGTATTATCGCAGGTAATTTCTATTTTCAATCATTTTAAAGCCTCCTCCACGAGAAGTAAACACAATTATTTTTTCCCACACGCCATAGCTTTCAAATATGATCCACATCAAAACGATATCAGAACCGTAGTTCAACCCATTTCCACTTGTGTCATGCTCCTTCAAAGTATCGTATATCCTTCATTACTCCGCCGGTGCTTCCCATACGAGGACTCGTTCCACATCCGTTGCCGGAAACTCCGAAGGAACAAGTGATAATTAAAAGCACCCTTAATGGTGTGGCACCGGGCGAGAATGTTCGACCATAAACGTTCCTTCGAGCCATCGGTGCTGCCAACGCTTCTCGTTCCCTCATCACTCTCCATCATAAATGTGACAATGGCAGTTAGGTCCGTCCCACAATGGTCGGACTCCACATGAAGAGGCGGCCAAAACTAATATGAATTATTGGGTTATCAGGTAGTATATTTTTTATTACAACCGATAAAAAAATTGGAATGAAGTTTACCAATATTTCAATTTATTTTTTGATTGAATTTGAATGTGTTACGTAGTATGTGAACATCCCTTCTTTAAAAATAAAGACATCAAATAGCATTAGTTTTTTTTCAAATTGGAAGATAAAACTAGTTTTGGCCTAACTTTTTTTTCTCCGACCATTGTGCGTCCGTTCAAGCAAAAAGCTCTCCTCGGAAACAACCAAAGGAGAATCTCATCTCATTAGATGAGAAAAAAAAACTGTTTGTTCTCTGGATGGCGCTGCTTTTGCTACGTCGATTGCAATCATCCACCGATAAAGCTCGCCTTTCATTTACCGACCGACTAATTATCTTGGAAATTTCATTCGTTTGCTTCATTTGACGAGCGAGGTCGGAAGATGAGACTGTGCAATACCTTTTTGATACAGGTGGGAGGTTCAAGAGCTTTTGAATAAAATGTTGAGTGCGATACTCATAAATCGACATGTTTGATAGTTTTGGAAGAAGTAGAAGTTGTTTAACTATATAAATTTCAAATTCAGTCATGTCAGTGACAAAAGTTAGTAATCACCATACAAAATGCTTAAGTTGGGGATCTATATCTCAGATTCTGCTTGTCCGAATATTTTAATAACATTCCAAAAAAATAGGAATAAATTTTACATCGTTAAAACTGTGTATTTAAATCACTTTGAATCGAATCAATTTTTTAGATTCTTAAATATAGTAGTCAAATAACGCAACTGTCTATTATAAACTACCCGTGGCTCACATTTTCGACTGCAACTGATATCAGTCACATGCCTCAGCATCCACTTTCACCGTAGAGCTGGCCATAATATTGTTCTAATTATTATGATGCCACATGGAAATTCATTAGCAATCTATGGGGATGTGCATGCTATTAAATGACAAGCACCGGGTAGCCTGACCTCGACACATAGGGTGGTGGCCTATACATTCTGCGAAATAAAAAAAAGTGCCACCTTGTTCACAACTGTTCTGCAAAACAGAACCATTTTAATTAGCTTTCTGTTGTCGACTGTAGAATAAGCTCACGTATATGTATACCAGCGTTCAAATTGTACATAGTTGTGTTTAATATTGTGGACCATGTACATTTCAGCACAAATTCATGAAAAAATGGATGCGAAATGAAAATAGCATCACTCGGGATTCAATTCAAGAGTAGACTAAATTGTGTCGACAATCAATCAAAAATTACGTTTTACTGTGCGTATAAGACTGTAAGCATTGTTAAACTAAAAAGCCGTTGTGCACCATAAATTACTGAAAAAAAATAGTAAAAATGACATATTTACAATTCAAATTCCTATCAACACCTAAACTAAAGCAAATTAATTAGAATCATAAGTGAAGTAAACCAATCTTTATCAGTATTATCCTAATTAATGATAATATAGCAGTAATTTCCAAGTTTTTTATAGATCAAGAAATTTGTCAAAAACGAAAATAGTTGTGATTTGATCCAACATTTTTAACGTAGCAGTGTAAAACAGAGTGGTGCTATTTATATTTCTCAGGGTGTATCTGGATTCTCTTCGGTAAAGGTATCATACTCCGGTGACTGGTTGATAGTTATAAACCATTATACCTTGTTTCTCCGACCCCTAAATAGCACCACACCCACTATCTCAAAGCCATCATTGTTGGCATCTTAGTCAGAACCATACCTTGCGAGGAACGAACGAACGAACGAACGAACGAACGAACGAACGAACGAACGGCCATGTCTGGATCATGCGGATAAGCACCGTAAACACAACCTTCAACAACAATCAAGACCCAACGTCGTCGACCGAAATGGCGAAAATGGCTCTCGGGGAAACTATGTGTGGCTTTCCGATGTGTCGTTTCACACCTTTTTTCACATGTCACGTGACCGAGGACGTTGACTGCTCAGGAATTCCTTCTCACGGAATGGTTACTTCGTGGGGCACTGGTTGAATTCATTTCCCACCGTGTCGCAAAGGGAGTTTATACCGTCCCTGTACAAAAGCTAATTAAAAGAAGTTATATGAAATTTTTGATAAATTCCAACAACATTTTCCGTTTGTATTGATCTAATTGACCAATTTTCCTAAATTGAGATAATTTTACATGACATTACATGTAACAACGTTACAACGTTACTTTCCAAGCCTTCTAAAATATTTCTTCCAGTATCACGCACTCAGAAGTCAGCAGGAGGGAAAACTTTTCAACCATACCTTACTTCCGAGCGAAACTAACTGGAAAAGTCACTTAAGGAAACACAAACACGTCCCTAAATGGCTGGCATACCTTCCTGGCACCGTTCATTCGGTCAAATGCTGGAAAATAGAACTTGTTTCCCCGTTTTGTTGCTGCGAATGAATGAGAGCGGACAAGTTTGCTAAAAGTGGGATTTGGTCCGTATGCTGTTGAGCTCGTTTCATGCTTATATTTTACATCTTTATCGTGAAAGCTGTATGAATGCTGCATTTATGTAGTTCGGTTTTACGATCATTATTTGGTGAAATTTTCAAGAGTTCGTCGCTTATTCTTGATGCTCCAGTTATAGTAGAACATGATTCCGGTCTCAAACCTCTTAGCAAAAATCCATTTAACAAATCGGGGCCATGTTTTTAATCGAAGTCAGAGTGTTCCATGTAATGTTAAACGCCTAGAGGTATGCAGCACCCTAATTGTTCATTCGGTTTTATTCGAAATTTACTTTTTCATATGGCAAAAACGTATGATTTGGGTTGAATTCAATGTCTGAATGGGAATTTAAATCGATTTATTTTCAGAAATATTATTTTATAGCAATTCATACAGACTTCTAATGGTGTTTATCACGCAGGATAGAAATTGAAACGCTTTTAAGGTGAACTTTTCCATGAATTTTGTTGTTTTGTGAATAAAATATGATCCACTTTAATAGACTATCAATATTTCCAAATCAAGTGCCAACTGCAATGATGCCAAACAGTAGTTTGGCTGTCGATTTTCATGTGTTTACATATCCATTATCAAAGTTATCCCAAAACCGAAAATAGACTTTCAATTATATGAAAAATTTTCAGTATACAGCCATTCCATGAAAAACCGATCTGGTGAAAATTTGCTATTTTGTTCCTTATCCGAAATAAGGATACACGTGTTTTTGGTTTTTTTTTTATTAGTGTGACCATTTCCGAAATAGAGTGACCAAAAAAATCGCGACTTCGCAATTTTTTTTTTAAAACCATTACTTTTGAACCGTTTGACCGATATCCAATTTTCTTGGACGAAATGAAAGCTAAAGATTTAAACTTTTCAAGAAAAATATAAAATGTTACAAAAAAATGTTTGTTTTGCATGAAAAAAAGAAATAAAAAAAATCCGTTTTTTTTTGTGTTTTGGAGGCCTTGAGACCAAATGGGCTATTACTGTTCTCATTTTTTCTTAAAAGTTCCGAAAATTTTACGTTTACTGTCGAGTTTTCAGCTATGTATGTTTTTAAGTTTTTGAGATATATTTTTTTGAAAATAAAAACTAAGTCATTTTTTATCGGTACCCACTGTAAGTCTCAGCGCATTAGATTTTTCATTAAAAAAATCATAACTTTTGAACAGCTCAACCGATTTCCAACCTTTTTTTATAGAATAAAAGCTTAAGATTTCAACTTTTCAGAAAAAAATATAAAACTCTAAAAAAAAATTTTACATGAAAATATATAAAAAAATTCTAGTTTTTTTAGAAAATCTTTAGCTCTTATTTCGTCCAAAAAAGATTGAAAATTGGTCAAGCGGTTCAAAGTTATGATTTTTTAATAAATAAAGATTTTGCAAAGTCGCGATTTTTCTGGTCACTCTGTTTCGGAAATGGTCACCCTTATCAAAAAATCCAATAACATGTGTATCGTTACTTATTACTTTTTCACATTATGACACCACCTTTTGTTAAAATTCATTTCATTAAACTAGCAATAAGCTCAAACATTTCGTAAAATGGACTATAGTAAAAATAAAATATTGTACAGTAGGGTGCGGCTTATTTGCGATAGTTTTCAAACCGGAAAGTTCGCATGCTCTTCTGAATTCAAATCACAGAAAAAGAGAAACCTTAAGTTTTGAGCCAAAAAAGGATTTAATGGTGGCGCAAGCGATTTGAAGATGAATTTTCAAGTTGTAATATATTATATTCTTTTCAAAAAAGTAATATCATCTTCGTTTGACCATAACCGCATGAGCACCAGCAGTTACTCATTAGATTCCATTTTTCTACTTGTTTTGAAATTAATTAACTGTGTATACAACACATTAAATAACAAAAATTGACGTACTTATCAAACAAAAGCTACAGAAAAACATGATATTTTAACGAAAAAATAAAATTTCTTAGAATTGTGGATTTTTTTTCGCTGTAGAATACGTTATTTTTTCTATTTAACTGAATTTTAAGAAGCATCTCTTTGTAACTACGAGTTGAATGATGCATTTATTTCAATAAATTAAGAATACATTTGTTATAAACTTAATGTAAAATTGCTTCAACTACCTTTATGAAATTTGTTTTATGAAGCTGGTCAGCTAATTAATGTTTATTTAACGAAACATTGGAAAATTTGGTATTTCTCTTTGAAAATTATGTTTTTGGACAGTTATTGTTGAACAGCTAATTCAAAACTATTTTGTATCAGTTCAGTTTCAGTTCAGTTTCAGTTCAGTTTCAGTTCAGTTTCAGTTCAGTTTCAGTTCAGTTTCAGTTCAGTATCAGTTCAGTTTCAGTTCAGTTTCAGTTCAGTTTCAGTTCAGTTTCAGTTCAGTTTCAGTTCAGTTTCAGTTCAGTTTCAGTTCAGTTTCAGTTCAGTTTCAGTTCAGTTTCAGTTCAGTTTCAGTTCAGTTTCAGTTCAGTTTCAGTTCAGTTTCAGTTCAGTTTCAGTTCAGTTTCAGTTCAGTTTCAGTTCAGTTTCAGTTTCAGTTCAGTTCAGTTTCAGTTCAGTTTCAGTTCAGTTTCAGTTCAGTTTCAGTTCAGTTTCAGTTCAGTTTCAGTTCAGTTTCAGTTCAGTTTCAGTTCAGTTTCAGTTCAGTTTCAGTTCAGTTCAGTTTCAGTTATTTAAGTAGCATTAAAAAAAATGCATGAACATAATTTCAACCATCTTCTTAGAGTTCTTTTCGTACGATTTAGTTTTACCATCGCATGATACAGTTCCACCTAGAAAACTTGAAATTGATATACGACCACCAAGATGAAAAATGAAACAATAGATGGAAATTCTGAGCAGCTCCACCAGCAAAAAAAAACAAAAAGTGCCACAACTCGAAGTGTTTTGTTATTTCTGTCTGGAAAAAAAAAGAACTTCGTTTTCGTCTTGGACTCGTGAGGACAGGGAACACATGTGCCTGTGTATGTGCCAACGTGTTGTTTCACCAAGTCGCTAAACTAAAAGCATACAGCTGGGAAGAACATTAGGTTCTTGGTGGCTGGTGTTGCGTCAAAGTGAAAAACTTCGGAGCTTTCTTTTTTCCTCTCTCCAGCTCCCTTTGACAGCTGCCGAACCCTTCCCTTTTCGCCCCTTCCGGTCGTTTAGGGAACTTTTCTTTTCCCAAGCAGCAGTTACAACTCTGTACAATAACAACGCATTTCTTCTCTATATTTTCCTCCATCCCCGCCCACGTCAAAGGTTTTCCATCCATTTTCGCAAACAACTGGGTTTCGTTGCACCCAACGACTCTTTGCTCAGTGTTTTAAAACTGTGTACTACAACTCGAGCACTATCGTTGGCCAAAGTGCAACCTCAAAACGGGTGTTTCACGGAAGGAAAAAACTTTTCACTTCCGGTCTTGACTTTTGCACGATTGTTGCCCCCAATCTAGGCCCCTCTTTCCACGTCTTTCCCGCTGCCAAGTCAAATGACAATCATTTACCTGTTTCCCGTTGAGTAATACTCTTTCGGTTTCGTTTTTCAATGTCTTGGGGAACTACTTGCGTGAAAGGAAAGTTTTTTGAGCGCTCTGTGCTTTTTATTCAAATTTGCGTCACATTAGATGTAAGTTTCAAACGACTTCTGAAAAATGTTGGAAATTTATCTTTGCATTCAATTCTTGGAAGTAAACTATCTGACAGAGGAAATTCTATCTCAAAAGAAGAATTTTAAAGCAAAACGCTTAAATGTTGATATCACCTCAGCCATAAATAAATCAATAACCATCTTTCAAATTGAATCAGTGCTAGTCACGAAACAACACTTCCAATTACTTTGAAATCCACGCTTGGGTGCCTTTGTGAAAACCCCGTTCAGAATTTACCCCACTTTTCCTGATATGTTTTGTAGTATTTTTTGTTTCGGAATCGTAACTAGTGAAGCGTGAATCCAAAAGACCGTGCTTTTCTCCGTCACAGACGGCAAAGGAAGTGCGACCTTCATCGGAAAAAAGTCGCATTCCCCCAAGGGAGATAAGCTTCTTCCACTGAGTGCTGCCTGGTTGCCACTCTTTCTCCACGGTTGAGATGCACAGTAAAAAATAAGTGGATGTATTTCAAAGTTTGTACATATTTACGAAATATCATAAAAATTTTCACAATCTATCTTTTTCTTCTTGGCATTACGTCCTCACTGGGGCAGAGCCTGCTTCTCAGCTTAGTGTTCTTATGTGCACTTTCACAGTTATTAACAGAGAGCTTTCTTTGCCAAAGTTGCCATTTTCGCATTCATATAGGTTCTCCGACATTACCCGGAAAACCATTACCCGGAATGCAATTTACCGGAAGACCATTACCCGGAAAACTATTTACCGGAATGAACCATTTACCGGAAAACCATTACCCGGAAGGACCATTTACCGGAAAATTATATCTACATTTCTCGACTTTTTTCATTAGCGTCCTTGTAACCGTTTTACGGTCATTCAGGTCAGTATGGTAACTTTAAAATATTTAAAATGACTACCAACGATAAGGTTCTTATTCCAAAATACATAAGCACCAGAGAGAAGTCTAATATATCTTCATACTTGATCATGTCAATATGCACCATCTTCATATATTTGCATTCCATAAATGATTCACCCTTCTTTTAAAAATATGCTGTTCTTTCAACTTATCTTTTCAGGTTGTCTTGGCTGGAATGGCTAAATTCGGCTACAACTATGTAACTTTACGTTTAATATTCAACCGTCGATTCTCAGAGTGTCCAAATGTTAATAAATAAGCAATTTAGAAATTTTAATACTTTTCGCCGAGAGTTAATTCGCCGAATGTCGTTTCCGCAAACGATAATCAACCGATTCTAAATCCCCCGTATATCCCTTTTTCTAAAATGACCTATTTCGGGTCATTTGATAATCACCCTTCTTTATTTGGTTGGCGGTTCTTTCGAGTTCCACCGATCCCGGATTTTTTTGCAAAATGTGTTTAGTCGAAAATGAACGAATATCTTATTATTTTGATTGGTTATTGCTCTTCTTTGTTTATTACACTGGCATTGAATTCGGGGTACAGACATTCAGAGTTATGACAATCAATCAAATTCAAAGAAAAAGTAGATCTATTGAGGGTCCAAAGATGGACGTTACTATTGCGAATAGTGTCCCTACTCTCAATCACCATGGCACTCCTAGTTTTCGTCTTGATTTTTTTAGCTTTCTCCAAACCATAAAGCTGACATGAGAATTGATCTGTTGTGTGTTGCTTCCCTCGCAAGATAAGTGTTTTTTTTTAATTTTGATACAATATTGAAATTGGATTCTGATCTGTTTTAACGTAAGAGAATAAGAAAACCATCAAAACTACAAACATTTTTAAAAATGCTGAGATGTTCCATTTACTCAAATGCAACCTACCTTATTTGTTAGGCTTTTTTCGATTTCAATTTATAATGATGGTACCTTCCAAGTGGTCTAGGACATAAAAGAAAATTAAAAATTCTTTTCATTCTTTCTATCCTTGCCTGTAATGTTTAGTTTTATTGCCTAAATTTGAAGACATGGTTTTCCGATCTAGAACAGGCGATTCTTTTCTAATTAGGTCGCCAATAAAACTACATGGTCAATCAAATTTGGTATCGATTAATATTATCGTTTAAATTTGGTATCGTTGAATAGTATCGTTGGTATATTAATAGTTTAAGGCTAACGTTGCGGCAAAGTGATGTTATTCAGAAAGATCAAGCTGAGGTTGGTAGAATTGAATACCGCCGGTTCAAAATTTCTGGTTGACATATTTGACAACGTTTCAGAGCTAGAGTACTTACTAGAGTGGTTCAAAAAATCGTTTTTGCTCCACACCGCTTATTCGATTTTAAATCAAATTCTGAGTGTCCTCCCCAAATTTGAGCTCATTTGGATGAAAACTGAGACTGCACAAGCCCTTTAAAGTTTATATGGGAATTACTATGGGAAAAGTAACCAATTCATTCAATCGGTCATAGTGTTTGCTCATGTGCTCTTGGGGATTAGAACTATGTTGATACTGTAAGATACAATAATCAGCTACAACTTTGCCGAAGACCGTTTTTATATCGGACACCCCAGTAATTAGTTATTGATTTTTGAATGAGTTGTAAAACTTTGGCTACAATTATTGGGCTGAAGTGCAGGCATCACTTGCTATATGCAGTAAAACATAGTAGCCATGATTTGTGCGTGCTATCTTTCGCGCCAGGTGCAGCAAGTTAAATGAGCACTGCTGAAGAATTTGTGACTGGATATAAATCAATAACTAATTACTGAGGCGCCCGATTTGAAAACGGTTCTCGGCAAAGTTGAAGCTGATGAACGAATCTCACAGTATCAACGTAGCTCTAATCCCCAAGAGCACGTGGGCAAACACTATGACCGATTGAATGAACTGGTTGCTTTTCTCATAGTAATTCCCATATAAACTTTGAAGGGCTTGTGCAGTTTTCATCCAAATGAGCTCAAATTTTGGGAGGACACTCAGAATTTGATTTAGAATCGAATGAGCGGTGTGGAGCAAAAATGATTTTTTGAACCACTCTAGTACTTACATACTTGTCAAACTATGAACGAATGCAAAAATGGTCAGTTGACATAGGCTCTCAGCTAATAACTGTAGAAATGCTCCTAAAACAGCTGAGAAGCAGGTTTTGTCCCAGTTGAGTTGTAACGCCGGCAAAAAGAACAACATATTTGGTCCATAGCTGTTTGGAGATGTCTTTTGAAATAGTGTTTATGGAAACCGAGGGAGTCGAGAACGTCCATGGTTAGCGTGACATAATTTGTACTGCGCATCAATGAAAGGTTGTCGAAAATGGAAGAGTGGGCTTTCCGGGTAATGGTGCATTCCGGTAAATGGTTTTTCCGGGTAATGGTACATTCCGGTAAATGGTCTTCCGGTAAATTGCATTCCGGGTAATGGTATTCCGGGTAATGGTATAGAATCATTCATATATTGTGTGACAGGTACGATTGATACTCTATGCCCAGGGAAGTCGAGGAAATTTACATTACGAAAAGATCCTGCACCGACCGGGAATCGAACCCAGCAAGGCTTTGCTTTGTAGCCGCGGACTCTAACCACTCGGCTAAGGAAGGCCCCCAACAATACTCACATTACCAGTAAAAGCTCGCTGCAGCGTTGTAACCAATTTTCCTAGGAATATTTCTAACTGTGAATGTGGTTTATGACAAGGAGGACATCATGGTTGACACTTCCTGGGAAGAAGCTCAGTGCGAGTTTTTCGGAAACTGGCGCTTACATATAGGGGGAGATCCCCCAGTGCCGGACAGCACCCAATACCGGACAAAGTCGAAACATTGAGAAATCATGGTCCAATCAAGATGGTGTATTAGTAGAAAAGAAAGCTATTATGTAGACTAATGTTTGCGTAGAATAACACATCCTTGAAATATGCATCCCTTTTTAAAAAAGTTGAAAAGTTTGAAAATCTTTAAAAAATTGACGTATTTTCTTAATTTTGAGCCTATTTAGTAATTATTTTGAATATGAAAAAATACTTTGGATCCCGCAAGCATGATCGACCATAATCCTTATTTGATAGTAAGAATGTATTTTGTACCATAATTGAAGTAAATATGGACAAATTACAATTTTGGTTAAGCACCTCCTGTCCCTCAGTTTCGGACAGCTTGATTTGTTATATGATATCTTTGTAATTATTGCATCAGTGTCTCAAAATACTTTCATTTTTCATGGGTTCCGTCGACCATGGTATCAAACATGCAATAAATTAAGAAGAATGAACATTCATAACAACATCGTAAAATGTGCTATTTTTCATCATATGTGAAAGAGGTTTTTGATAGGCATCTTGCAAACTAAGAAAAACTCAAATTATTTTTGTAAATGTTGCAATTGCCTTAAATTGGTAATTATAAACTATTTCTATAGTGTACACATTCAATGATATTCAAATTTACAGAATTCGAGGCATTTCCAGATCGTGTCCGGTATTGGGTGCCACCTTTCAAGATCGATCAATTTGGTACTAAAATACATCATCAAAAATCAATGTCAAAATTCATATTTTTATTTTCAAATGTATTTTTGTACACTATAAAAATGATAATATTTATCATAAATGGGTAACACGAGCCCATAAAATCAATATTTTTCGAATTATGAATTTAGTGGCTTAAGTGTCCGGTACTGGGGGATCTCCCCCTAGCTTCCAGAGCGGGGTTCAGTTCTGTTCGGTGGAAAGAGAAAGTGTCAAAATAAACGTATAAATCATTCGCCGATGGCATTTATTTCCTCCCCCTATAGGGGAGTTTTCTGCCCACTGACTGGCTTTTTCCTATGGATTTCTAGTGAACTGGATAGAGAGCTAGATTGTGGTGGGTTGTCACATAATGATTTCCTAATAAAATTGAATACGTTGGGGGAATGCATGATGTAACGCGAAGCGTTTGCGGGTTGGTCGTAATAGAATTCCGCTGTGGGATTCATCAGAAGCGTTGTATATCACTGATTACTCGTAAATACACTGATTTTGGGGAATCATCTAATTTAAGACATACAATTATGATGAATTTAACCGAAAATTAAAAAAAGATTATTTATATTTAAAAAAAAATAAGTTAAAATCAGTAAAGGGTGTAAAGTAAGTAAAGGAAGAAAAGGAAATAAATAAACTTAAAGTTGTGAAGGAAGAGGAGAATGGAAACAAATGAAAGTGAAGAAATTGAAGAAACTAACGGGTTTACGTGAATGAAATTTCTTCAATTTCATATTCTCAATAAGTTTTTACATTGAATTTCATAAAAATAATGAATTATAAACTTATCATAATTAAAAGCCTCATGATTCACCACACATTCCTTTTCCCTCACAGGCACCTGTACCGCGATAGCAAGCTCGTAGCAAAACGATATCCCCTCCAAGTGGATTATTATTTACGGCTCAGTTGCTCTGCAATCCTTCACTCTTTCTTCGGCTAAAACAAAGCCAATTTGTGGAGTTACTCGATCCCTGGTGGTGCGCTCGTTTCTTCCGCACAATCGGATTTCAAGTGAAATGTTTACTAGTCTTAAAGTCGACTGAGCACATTCATGATCCTATGAACAATCGTGTCTGTGTGTGTATGTATGTGTGTACATACGTATTTCTGCATATCTGTGAATGTGCCCCGAAGAAATCACAACAAGACTAGCAGAAATCTTATATTAGAATTTTCCTGCACCCTGAGAGCAGTGTCGTCTCGTCCCGGCACCTTGCAATCTGACACATACATTCCGGTGCAGAAGTTTGGGGTTCAGCCCCCAAAAATCATACAAAAGTGTTTTGACCATATCCCTATGATTCTAAATCTGTTTATGGTGCATTTGAAAAGCAATGAGCATGCGGTCTTTATAAAAATACATTAAGATTTATCCAGCACTGAGAACAATTTCCTTCCAGCGTTACTTTACAATAGAGTTTGATAAAATCTTGTTTGTATTGAAGAACACAATAAAACGTGGTTTTGCTACTACTTAGGCAAATTGCTCAAATAATGGCGTAGGAAAGGGGCCCTCTCCAGAATCATCCAGCCCTCCCCCTCCAGAATTTTTAATAATAATAAACACACAAAATTAAAAAAAAATATTTGACTTGATATAAAATCTTCTGTATCAATGTACATGACTCTTTTTATTGACAAAAATGTGTTCAGTTGTTACGGTATTTTATGTTGTACAACACTATAGTGAGAAAACCTCGCTTATCTTATACAGCATCAGCGTGGCGGTTCTGACTTCGGTATAAATCTCGTTGTTGTATGTGATAAGTGCAATTATTCGACATCTCCATTGCCGAATTCCAAATCTTCGAACGACCCATAACTCCGAATGACATTACCCCGAATTCCTAAATCATGGGGAAATGTTATCAATGCCATCATGTCAAGATAATTATAAATACGGGGTGATGGAATTCGGGGCAATGAGGTAGAGTTTCGTTTAATGTAAAATAATTGAAAAATAGACAAAATTACTAAAAGAATTTAACAGAAAATAAATAGCCGATATTTGAGTCGAGAAATTAGGGTTAAATTTCAAGGAATTTGGGCATGGTCATGTTTTCTACAAATGGCAGTGTGGAAAGATGTAACAAAATCAACCATAGTGTTTTATTCGAGCTTTTTTTTTAATTTTGATTGATTTTTTTAAGAATTTTCGCATGATTTATCAATGCATTGCTTAAACTATATAATTCCAAGAAAAAATTTTATTTCATACATTATTTGATTAACTTTCAACATATTTGCAACTTTTCGATGTTCCTTATAGAATTTTGGTTTGATCAAATTCCTCGAAGAATATTTAAGGGTGACTTCAGAACTTTTGCAAATCTTTTCGAAATCAGACAAATAATATTGTGGAACGTGTTCATATTTCCAAAGCGAATTCCTCCTGGTGGACATCTATTCCTTTTATGGCTAATTCTTATTAGCTAATTTATTCCAGAAAATTTTCCCGGATTTACCTGAAAAACGTTACTTAATCTTTCAAAAGTTCAGTTTTCCTTCGCAATTCCCCTAGAAAATCATTACTTTTGTAAAATCTAGTACAGAGATATTTTGCTGAGAGTTCTATTAGAGATTCGTTCGAAAATTTCTTTGAAAAGTTTTCCCAAAAGTGTTATTACAAATTCTTTCGCGAAGTTCACCAAAAGTCCTTAAGAAAAATTTCCAAAAAAAAAACTTAACAAATTGCATCAAAAGTTCTTCTGTATTTCTTTGAGAAATTTTGAATAATTTTATTTTTTCTAAGAACAACTTTTGGTCCATTTTCAAAAGGTTGATTTTTTTTGTCAAAATAAATGCGTTCTGATGATACAATAAGAATCTTGAAATGATTCTAAACCATAATGAATATCTGGATAACTTCTCTAGAAGCAGCCGAATTATATCAAGTTTAATACAAAAAATATTATTCATATATTCAAATAGGCCATTTCCATTAGTAAGTCGTGATTTTCCAGCAAAAACAATACGTTTTCGAGAGTAAAGACCATATTTCTTTCCACTTACTTATGTTTCTTAATGGAGAATCACGAATAACTATTGAAAATGGTCTATTTTATTATTTAATTTATATATTTTTGCATTAAACTTAAGACAATTCGAAAAATCATACTTCTAGAGAAGTGATCAAAATTATCATTTTGATTCAGAATAATTTCAAGATTCTTATTGTATCATCAAAACGTATTTATTTTGACAAAAAAATAAATAAAAATCGACCACAAGTTGTTCTTAGAAAAACTTTTTTATTAGAAATTTCTCCATCATGAAACGTTGTCCCAAACATCTGTTTGCATTCAAGATTCTATGGCCAAAAATTAAAAATAATAAAAATAAAGTTTTTGTGTAATATGAGTTTTATTTTTCAATTTCCAAAACAAATAAATAAAATATATTTCAGTGTTAATTTTTTCTTATAATCCAAACGGTTCACTACAACTCCTCACTAGAACATTTTTCTATAAAATCAACAGTTTCGGAGTAAGATTTTTTTCAATAAAGTTGCATGCAAACATTTATAGGCCATTTCCAAAATTTATTCATATCATAGCATAGACTGACTGTACATGTTAATGGTTGCTACTCCGTGATTGATTGGAACTGGTAAGAATTCCACTTCGATCCTAATGAATAAGGGATGGGAATATCTGCTTGCTCTCGAAGTGAAATTTTAGCAGATCTCATATTATTGATCAGTAACGGCACCAGCCAAGTCCTTATAGTCAGTTAGGATGGGAAAGGAATGTTGGGGTGTAATGATTGTTGCTTCTAGAGACCGAAAATACCACTGCATCTCCACAATCTCCACGGGAAGGGTGTTTATTAGTGAAGAAGGAAAAAGATCTGGGAGTCACATTCGATCGGTGATGCGATCCATGGATAAGGAGGAATAATACGACTTTTACTTAAAACTATTTTTGCATATTGTCTCGTGGTGAAGAGATATTTAAGGATAGTAAATTAGGAAAATACGTCAAAATTCAAAATGTCGAACTATTCAAAGGTAATTTTTAGGCAAGAAAAAATGCTATTGATAATAATTTTATATTATATATATTTTAATATGCCGACATATTAAGTGATGAACCGGAAATTTTTGTTTGAAAAAAAAAACAAAATCGATATTGATAAAAGTTGAAAAGAAAAGTTTGTAACATTATTCAATCTTCTTAATATAATGCAGTTCGATGTAAATTAGAGAAAAAGTCATGCAAATTTTATAAAATAAATTGTATAGGGTATCTTTGAGAAAACGCAACGCTGTAGTACGTCGACATTCATAATATCGAACTATTCAAAGGTTGTTTCAAGTAATACAAAAAAAAAAATTATATTATGAAATGTGTTTTAAAATTATTTTTATTTTTATTTTTTCGTTTTTGCAAAACGCAAAACGTTTGCAACGTTGCCTTGATATAAATGTGTAAATAATCATTATATCATTATATCATTATAGCATTATATCGCATGAAACGAGCTCACCAGTTAGTAATCCATCCTCGATTGAACACGAACGTGTTTTCGCACTCGTACGACGTGAACCGGACACGTTTGACCTTAACTGCATCACTCGCTCCACAGGAACATGGAACAGAATCAAGAAACATACAGTACCTCCTGGGCTTCTCCGAATCACTGCCCCGCAAATCGCGCGAACACGGAGAAAGAACGGAACCGACGCCAAGAGAAAAAAAAGACCGCTTTTGCTTAAGCTTCCTGAATCACTGCCCAGCAAATCTTGCGCAAACGTAGAAAGAAAAGAACCGACGCCACGAGAATAAAACGACCACTTTTGCTTGGGCTTCCCAAATCACTCATTATTGGCCATTTTCAAAAATTTATTCATGAGTCAAAATGATCGATTTTTATACTGAAATAACCTATTCTACCATGCCAAAAACATGTGCAAAATTTAATTTAAATCTATGATTATCGAGCACAGTTTTTATTTTTTTCGACTCATTCTTTCATTGTCATTTGGTTGTTTCTCCTTCCTTCGCATGACACCTTGAGGAACTTCGTACAAACATCTTTCCATACTCCAAAAAGTAAAGAGGTAAAAGCTTTTTAAGAGGTAAATTATAGAAGTTTGAAAAGTTGCAGAGTTCTTATACGTAAGAAAGTATGATGTCTATTAGGAATTCCTCAACAAGTTTTCAATAAAGCAAATGATTCCACTAAGTTTTAAGTTCATTGAAATCTTACATTATCAGGTTGAACTTCTACAGTATTACAAAATAGTCGATATTTGACACTTCAAAAAAGTTTTCTTTTGTTGGAATTTCTAGGGGTAGGAAAAAATTGGTTTTACACCAATATGTTCACCACAGTCTGATGAAACTTTGGAGTTCATACAAAATATTATCTAAGATTGTAGTTAAAAATACTTTTAGTAAAATTAACATCCGTTTGAACACCAATATTTTTTTTATTATAAAAGAATAGGAAAGAAGAACAAGAATTTTTGTAGTAAATTCTACAAGGACCATTTAAGCTTTTCTGTGAGGTACATTGTCAACATGTTTCAGAAACTTTGCGGTTTTATTATTGAATTTAACGACAGGAATTCAGTAATTTTTCTCTGAATTACATTGAGGCTGCAATAATTTAAAAAAAATACCGACAGTTTTCTCAAACCTTTTTTTGTTGCTTCATTGGAAGTCTGATATGGAGTGATTCGCAGAAAAATCTGTAAAGCAACCCGAGCAAAGTCAAACATCGAAAAGAAAGCAAGTCGAAAACATATTCTGTTTTCAGCAATTAGTTGATATAGTAATGTGATATCAATTTGTCATTGAAATATTCAATATCATATTCTGTTTTCGTTCTGCTATCATTTGAAATTTTAGGTAATGCTTTCATTTTAAATAAATATATTATTTTCGTGCTACATGTATAAACACTATGAGAATATAAAAATAAAGCATTTATTTTGTCGCAGACTCGTTTCAATATCAATCGAAAATATGTATATCTTAATGAATTCTCAACTTACCCTCCATGCTCGGCTAGGATTTGAACCCAGGACTCTTGTATGCTACACGAGCGCTTCACCAACTAAGCTACCAAGTCAACTAAGCTACAAATCGCGCTCTCTGTTCGCGCGTTTGTAGTAACATGAGATGGACGGATGTGGGTTATGAAAAGGGTCTGCGTGGTCTGTGGGGATTTGAATTCTAAACTTGTAACCAACTCAGTTATTGGGTCACCAAGTGGCTCGGTAGCTTAGTTGGTAAAGAGCTCGTCTAGCATACAAGAGTCCTGGGTTCAAAGCCCAGCCGAGCACGTGGATTTTTTCACAATTTCACCCATACTTTTTTCATTGTTACCATTCGTAATGAGGTAATTAATTTACGTCAACATTAGTTTTCAATATGATCTCAAGCTTTGCTCGGGTATCGCCACTGTTTTTGCACCAAAAAATGGAGAGTGGATAAATTTTAATTTTTAAATGTTATTTATGATAGAATCCTGAGATTACCATTCGCAAAAAAAATGATGTGATTTTTATGAGATGTTCAAGAATGAATTGCAAATTACTTCAAAAAAATCCCAAAATAATCGTCAGTGCGGTTTAAAGAAAAAAAGAACCATGGAAAATGCTGAGATTAATGTCTGGTAATTTTTTCGGAAGAATCTTAGGGAAACAAAAATATAATTCTCTAAGAAACCCCTAAATAAATTACTCTGGAAATCCTTGAAAAATTTTCACGGAAACGTTTTTGAAATAGCAGTTGAACGTATTCTCAACTGCTATTTCAACATGTTTTCGAGAGAATAGTCAAAGATTTCCCAAGTAATTTATTCAGGGATGTCTTAGAGAATTATATTATTGTTTCCCTATGAACTAGGAAAAACTAGGAACTTTGACGGAATGTTAGAATTTAGAGTAATTTATTTTGTTTGCAGGAAGCCTGGATAAATTTTGCTGAAAATTTTTCAATCAGTCCTGTTGAGAAACTTTAGAGAGAACTTCTAAAGCAAAGTTAGCAAAAATGTTGGTGAACTCTCTGAAGAATTCGTAGAATGAATGCATGTTTCGTAATTTTGAAGACATTTTTTGTGAGACTCCTAGAATTTTTTGTATCATTCAAGGAGAAATCCTCAGAATTCTTAAAAATCCTAATCAAATTATTGATGAACACAGGAGGATACTTCGAACTAACAATTTATATTTTATAAGCACCTAGAGAACCTTCCAGGTGAAATGATTAAAAGAATTTCTAATGCATTCTCTGGCGAAATTCTTCAAAAGATTTTTCAAGCAATTCGATAGAGGTTCTTCGGGAAATTTTCTTGTGAGTCTGGGAATGATTTTCGGTGCGAATCCCCGGACAATCTTAGTGAAAACTGGTAAAAAAGTTCTTGAAGAAATCAATGAAAAGTATGAAAAGAAATTCCCGTAGGAATTCTCAGAGGAATCTCTTCAAAGCACATTGTTGAGTACCCGAAAAGGTCACGGAAGAAACACAAAGGACATTCCTTTTGAGTTTTTTTTTGCTAGAATTCTTAAAACTGTTTGATTGGATTACAAAAAAAAACGAATCTTTTTTGTAGTGAAATTTACAAATATCACTGATGTGCCGCGAAATGAAACTAAATAACAAATAAATGAATTTCAAAAAGACCTGTACCCGGCAAGTGGATCACAACAAAATTGTAGCACAATTTTATCAAGATTTGTTACAAACAATAAACTTTGTTTCTTTTTTGTTAGAAGAACTTTGAGTTGATGGAGGATATTATAACATAATTAAAACAAAATCAGTAATAATAACAAATGCTGTTTCAAATTTGTTTCAATTTAAAACTAAATAATAACAAAATTTGTTATAAAATACTTGAAAATTTTGTTACAATTCAGTTTTATGTAATTGCAAAATGAGTTATATTTTTGTTTGGTTTGAAACATAATGAATTACAATTTTGCTTAAACTATAACATATTTTGTTTCAATTTTGTTTAGTGTAGAGGAAGTTGTGTTATAATTTTTGGTAATTTTAAATACTAACCAGCCAAAATTTTAACACATAATGTTGGAAAAAACGCACTAACTGAGTAACAAAATCTGTTACAACTCTGTTGTAAACCACTGGTCGGCTAACCCCAGAGATATGGGCAAAACACTTTTGTATGTTTTTTTTTGGGGTGACCCCAAACTTTCGAACGGAAGTGTAGTGCATCGACTTGAGTCGGGCACACTGACGATCGCACGCAGACACACCCTTCCATGCTCGCACCCATATGGCGTAAAATTGAGCATGAACATCACAGCAGTTGGCAGTGATTGTACCGGCAAGCTCATAGCCAGGATTGGTGTCGGCAGCAGCCGTCTCGTTTCAGGACAGGCAAAAAACTTTTCCAATATTTATACTAATTTTATTGGCAGGAAACACGTGCTCCACCGCAACGCCATTCTCGGCTGGTTCGGAGGGAAAGTGGAGAATCCTGCAGCAAGCAACTCGGTCAAATGTGGTTCGATTGTGCATGTTCGGTGAGATTTTACGAGTGCGAAAACGAAGTGGAATTTTCGGTGCAATGCTTTCCTGGCTGCACATTTGCTGGTTGCATCGAAGGATCATTTCGGAGATTGAGAAAAAGGATTTTTCATTAGGGTTTTGCTTAGAGGGTTGGTAGAACAACGACTCATCAAGCTTCTACTTCACGTTAGAGCTTTTTGCTTTCGTTGGCATCTTCGATGCGATAGATCTAAACTATGCAATTTAACAAAATCAGATTCAGAACAAATATTAACTTGGGTGTTCATATGGTTTGTTTAGCATAATATGAAATAAGCGAGTCAATAAAAATTGTCTGCTGCTTTTTGCAGAAAAATTCATCGTAGGTTCACAGGTATCTCTTATGAGAATATCACTAGATAATGCCTAAGATATTCTTCTTCTTCTTTCAGGCGTTAAATCCCAACTGGGACAAAGCCTGCTTCTCAGATTAGTGTTCTAATGAGCACTTCCACAGTTATTAACTGAAAGCTTTCTTTGCCGATTGACCATTTTTGCATGTGTATATCGTGTGGCAAGCACTAGCATACTCTATTCCCTGGAAATCGAAAAAAAATTCTATACGAAAAGATCCTCGACCAGCGGGATTCGAACCCACGACCATCAGCATGGTCATGCTGAATAGCTGTGCGTTTACCGTTACAGCTATTTGGGCCCCATCGGATCTTGAAACTTTATAAATAAAAATTACAGTCTAATTGCATTTCCACATTTCCCTAGTCTTTTGAATAGCGGTCAACCATGTAATAGCCATCAGCAGCAATCATCATTGGCATCATATTCTTCCAACAATTCAACGGAGCTTCCTTTCGCGCTTCATCGTCTTCCAACAAATTCTCCATGACCTTATCCTAGTCATAACAGTTCCTCCGAATGAGGAAAATCATGGAATTGCAACCATTACAATTACATTCAATAACCGATCGAAAAACGAATTCAAACTTTCCCCGGAGCAGTCCAATTTCCAGTAGCGAACAACTCTCTAATAATTGGGGATGGAACAGAGAGCTTGTTGGTAGTTTTCGGTAAACAATTTCGGAATGTTTGTTGCGAAGTCAGCTACAGCGATTTAGCTGAACACCTGCGATAATCCACCTAGCAGAGTGTTGTGAAATTTTCATCAGTTTAGATTTAATTTTTGTCCGATAAAACTTTACCTTTCTCAACAATTGAAAACATCTTCAGCTTATTTCCAGAACCTATACCACAGCAAATCGCAGTTACCAATTATTAAAACACAGAACATTCTGATCAACTTTCCTGTCTGCGTTGGCCTTAATTAGAAATGTATGGGTGCGCCCCGCTCTCGGAGCTCATCCCACCTCTAGCACCAATCTTGGTCTAAGTAGAATTTCTTGTTAACGCATTACGTGATAGACATTCCGGAGGGCAAGGACATCGTCGGTCGTTCCTATCCGGTCCTAACGTACGCCGTTATCATTTTGTTCGAATCGCAGAATCTGCTGGTACCAACCGAATGTCTGCATCTCCCAAAAACAGAGAAATCGCGCCCAAGCGAAAGTGGGTGGCAGCATAACGTCTAATGAATTTACCTTTGGGGCGCCTTTTCGCCCGTAAAAGCGTCGCACAGTGGGATGTAACTGGAAATAGACGGTCAAAACCTCTTGGAGCTATTTCAGCCCTTAGGTATCTTCGGTATTTTTTTTTCAAATAGCTTAGTTTGTTCCATAAATTTAGGGGATTGCGTGTTCCTTTGGGACGAGTGACGAAATAAAGATTAATCACGAGAAGATATTGGCGTGCAGTCGAGAATGGATTGTCAAATGGTGAGCTCGTTTCATACTTATGATTATACATTTCTGTCGTGGCAAGTGTCGACATAAAGCCTTGTTCCTGTTCCATATAATATTGTGCATACTAACCTTTATTTTTTCGGTATTCTCGGTCTCTAGAAGCAACAATCACTAACATTCCTTCCCCATCTCAACTAACTGTGAGGATTTGGTCGGCAACGTAATAAAACAGAATAAGATTTTATTTTCGTCACGTTACATCAAACTTTATTTCGAAGCAGAATGTGTTTCCTTTTTTAGTTTGTTCAAGATGTATTTGTTTAATTAAAGAATGAACCTCTTAATTTAATGTTTCTTAATTAATCTATGATTGACGAATACATTTCTCCAGCACGTATGGACAAAATTTCTTTCAAAGGTGCCGGTTTCGTCCCACTGTGCATCGTTTGCGCGGCAGTAATCTTGGATTTCCATCCACTAATTCCGTTGGTAGCCCCCGGATGCGGATTCCACCAACAACGGGGCGGAATAGATTGTGCCAGGAGAGATTGTCGTAGTCCTGTTGCGACGGCGGCTAGGCTAAGGCAGGCAGGTACATGTTGCTCGGCGAAGAATGCGCTGACGAAGGCACGTCCCGAATAGGTGGCAGATTTTTCCCTTATCAGGATCAGCATGGAATGGGGTCAGCAGTGGAGATAACTTTCTCCGTGATTATGAAGACAAAGATGGCAGATTGTAAGAGGGGGTAGTAGAAGATTTAGCCCCGAGAAAGTAGCGATGTGGGGATTTGAGCGAGCGAAAACTTTTCCCCCGGTTTAATTAACAGTATTAAAAACACTCACTCGAGAACATCTCGGGGGCGTTCTGTGCTGGCTGACACGGGGATGAGTTCCAAGTGGAACGGATTGCCTGATGATAAAGTTTTGCGTCATGTTCTTACTGTTTGAGAGGAAGAGAAAAAGGGGTCAACGCGTTGACGATTGTTCCACGGTGGGTTGTTTGCTTTCGTTGAGTATTGAGATACGTGACGCAGAATACGGCAGATGTAAAGGCTTTCCACGAAAAGCTCGTGAAACACGTCGAATATGCATTAATGTTGAGTTTTTGGTAGAATCACAAGGTAGGGTTTAGCTACTTGGAAAGAAATGATTTTGGTATCAAATTCATTTCGTAGCGAAAATAACTGATCATTATGATATCGTACATCATATACTAACAAGGAAATATGCGGAATTCAAAACTATTATGTCTCCGTTAAAGCCAATTTGCTATTGAAATTCGATAAATTCAATGACAGATCTTGAAAATCCACTCCTAGTATGCACACCCCGATGATACCCCATAAACTGACAGAATTGACTCGTTTTTTGAGGTTCATTGAATTCTGAGATGGTTGTGACTTTCTCTTGTTTAGTTTTGTTTGTAAATGACATGCTAAACATTTTCTTCAAGACATGAAATAGTTTTTGTAATCAACACCCTTCCCGTGATTATTGTGAAGATGCAGAGGTATTCTCGGTCTCTTAAAGCAACAGTATTGAATGGTAGACTGACGAAAATTTAACTACACTCTGCTAGGTGGATTATCGTTGGTGCTCAAGCTAAATCGTTGTAGCTGAATTTGCACAAACAACCTGAAAAAAAAGTTCTCTGTTCCATCCCCAATTATTATTAGAGATCTGTTGTTACTCGGAATTGGGCTGCTCCGGGGAAAGTTTGAATTCGTTTTTCGATCGGTTATTGAATTTAATTGTAATTGTTGCAATTCCATGATTTCCCCTAATTTGGAGAAACTGTTATGACTAGAGTAAGGTTATGGAGAACTTGTTAGAAGACGATGAAGTGCGAAAGGAAGCTCCGTTAGATTGTTGGTTGAATTTCATGGCAATGATGATTGCTGCTGATGACCATCACTCGGAGTGACTCGACTTTGTCTGCAATCCTTGAAAAATTTGAATGTGAGTTGAAAAACTTTTTGGAGCTTTCAGATTCGGGTTTGAAACTTAAATTGGAACCATGACCCTAAGAAGTGTTTTAACCATCTTTTCTGAGGCTTTTATCAAAATGTATGTGTCTAAGTTCAATAAAAATATTAGCTTCAGTTGTGTCTTAGGACAACTTCTAAGAAACCTCAGTTCGAAATTGGCGTAGTTAGGATTATTTTTCGGGAGGGGGCCTATGGGGGGGTGGGGGTGTGCTAGCAATAATAACGATTTTCACAAATTTAGTAGTTTGCATAGATTTGAATTGATTTTATTTTTTAGTGATTTTTTCTCACATCACTGTACTTTATTGATATTTGTAAATTTCTATTTTTACTACGGAATACATGTTTTCTTTACTTAATCCAGTAAAAAAATCTTTCGTGAATTTTTCCAAAGAACTCTCATGAGAAATGTTCCAGAGTTCTGTTTGATCTTTCGACCTTGATGCTTGCTTTTGCCGGAGCGAGCGACGAGGGCAGGATCAAACATGTCGCGCGTCGGTCTAGTAAGTGAAAAAGTGGCGTGATCGGGGAGTTCGGTTGGAGTAAGTGAAAAAGTGCCGCGATCGGTTAGTTCTGTTTGATCTTTCGACCTTGACGCTTGCTTTTGCCGGAGCGAGCGACGAGGGCAGGATCAAACATGTCGCGCGTCGGTCTCGTAAGTGAAAAAGTGGCGTGATCGGGGAGTTCGGTTGGAGTAAGTTAAAAAGTGCCGCGATCGGTTCGTTCTTTTTGATCTTTCGACGACCTTGACGCTTGCTCCTGGGCAGTGCGTCAAGAAAGCCCGAGCTGTCGTCCGTGTTTTTTTTTTCGAGTCGCGCGCCTTTTTTTTTTTTTTTTTTTTTTTTTTTTTTTTTTTTTTTTTTTTTTTTTTTTTTTTTTTTTTCTGGGTGCTAGCCGAGCAAACGAGTGAAGCTGAAAATGGATTGTGGCCGCTCAGTCAAGGATAACGGATCAATTGGTGAGCTCGTTTCATGCTACTATTTCTAATCTATAAAATATGTATGACTGCACATTTAATCGTTACAATGGTGGGATGTAAATATGATGTTTCAACAAACTATGGATGGTTCGTCACTGTGAGTGTCGACACAAACTCTGATTCATGATTTATTTATGTTTAACATTTTTTTTTTTTTTTTTCAGAACACCCCTTATATACCTTTATTTTTGTAATTAAAAAAACTTTGAATGGTTCGACACTACAAGTGTAGACTTGCGAAAGGTCCACTTTATTCAACAAACTTTGGATGGTTCGCCACTGTAAGTGTCGGCATAAGAATAAGAGTGTTCTATGATGTCCCAACCAATTGAGTCTTTTGTTTCTTTTCAAATGAGTAAAATATAATAACACATGCTTTCGTACTGACAGCTGTAGGAATGTTACATTTAGGTATTTGTTCAACAAACTTTGAATGGTTCGTCACCTCAAGTGTCGGCATAATTTTCCTCTACATAGAAATTATATGAACAATTATATTTACGTATAAGCATGTATATATCTCACAAATCATTGTTTATCATGGTCTAATCGCTTATCAAAGTGAATCCTTTGACCCAACGATCCTCCCCATTAACAAACATCCCTCCCAGTAACCTTTGTGGAGATGCAGAGGCAAACACGGTCTCCAAATAGCAAAGGTTACACACTAACATTCCTTCCCTCAATCCCACCTGACTGCAAGGACGTGGCCGGCGCCGTTATTGACCTTGTATAAATAGAGGCACTGAATTATGCACACTGAAGAAGATTATGGCCTATCCCAGCTGAACTTCTAGTTGATTCTTTGTGCATTTTCACTGACTTCGGTCAATCACGGAATAGCAACCATTGATATGTGTAGTCAGTCTAAGCTAAGCTAAGCTAAGCTAGAACTCTCATGAGAAATGTTCCTTGTAATTCTTCCTCGATCTTTTCAGGTATGGTATGTAACAATATGTTTTAGAGAGATTTCTCATCTCTCCTTCATAAATAATTTCCATACCTTTTCAGTGATTTCCCCAAGAACTTTTTAACAAATTTTCACCAAGTTCCTCCTGGGATTCCCAATCAACAAATTTAGATTTTCTGATCTCACCAGAATTTTTTTTTTGGACAATCTCTATCACATAACTTAAAGATCTCTAGAACAATTCCGCTAGAGAATGCTGTAGAAATTATTTTGTACATTACTCTTCTTATTACATTTAAATTCCAATTGTTAATATGAAATATCATCCAGTTTTTCGTTAATGTTTTGTTTCGGATATTCTGGAGAAAGATGAAGGAGTTCCGAGAAGTACTAAAAAAATCTCGGAGTCTCACCTAAATTGTCTTCCGAATCACTAATCACGGATTCTTTTCTGAAATTCTTTGAAGAATTCACCAAAAGTTTGCCGTCGATGTTTTTCCTAAACTTTCTCTTCAGATCAGAAATCTCTCGGGACTTCTTCAAGGAACGCTTGAAACCCAGGACATGCCCGATTCGGCATCCCCTCGTTGCATACGTTCCGAAAATACCCATATTGTATGAGTTTCCAATGATTTTACTAATCCGGAGGCCGCCATCTTGGATTTCAAAATGACGTCGGACATCGATTTTCGTCATCCCCTGGTCGCGCCCGTTCCGAAAATACCCATATTGTATGGGTTTCCAATGATTTTAATAATCCGGAGGCTGCCATCTTGGATTTCAAAATTACGTCGGACATCAATTTTTGTCATCCCCTCGTCGCGCCCGTTCCGAAAATACCCATATTGTATGGGTTTCCAATAATTTTATTTATCCGAAGGCCGCCATCTTGGATTTCAAAATGACGTCGGACATCGATTTTCGTCATCCCCTCGTCGAGCCTGTTCCGAAAATACTCATATTGCATGGGTTTTCAATGATTTTACTACTCCGGAGGCCGCCATCTTGGATTTCAAAATGGCGTCGGACATCGAATTTCGTTATCCCCTCGTTGCATCCGTTCCGAAAATACCCATATTGTATGGGTTTCCAATGATTTTACTAATTCGGAGGCCGCCATCTTGGATTTCAAAATGACGTCGGACTTCGATTTTCGTCATCCCATCGTCGCGCCCTTTCCGAAAATACTCATATTGTATGGGTTCCCAATGATTTTGCTAATCCGAAGGCCGCCATCTTGAATTTCAAAATGACGTCGGACTTCGATTTTCGTCATCCCCTCATCGTGCCCGTTCCGAAAATACCCATATTGTATGGGTTTCCAATGATTTTATTTATCCGAAGGCCGCCATCTTGGATTTCAAAATGACGTCGGACATCGATTTTCGTCATCCCCTCGTCGAGCCTGTTCCGAAAATACTCATATTGCATGGGTTTTCAATGATTTTACTACTCCGGAGGCCGCCATCTTGGATTTCAAAATGGCGTCGGACATCGATTTTCGTCATCTTCTCATCGTACCCGTTCCGAAAATACTCATATTGTATGAGTTTCCAATGATTTTACTACTCCGGAGGCCGCCATCTTGGATTTCAAAATGGCGTCGGACATCGAATTTCGTCATCCCCTCGTTGCATCCGTTCCGAAAATACCCATATTGCATGGGTTTCCAATGATTTTACTAATCCGGAGGCCGTCATCTTGGATTTCAAAATGGCGTCGGACATCGATTTTCGCCATCCCCTCGTCGCGCCCTTTCCGAAAATACTCATATTGTATGGGTTCCCAATGATTTTGCTAATCCGAAGGCCGCCATCTTGAATTTCAAAATGACTTCGGACATCGATTTTCGTCATCCCCTCATCGTGCCCGTTCCGAAAATACCCATATTGCATGGGTTTTCGATGATTTCACTAATCCGGAGGCCGCCATCTTGGATTTAAAAATGGCGTCGGACACCGAATTTCGTCATCCCCTCGTTGTGCCAGTTACCGAAATCCCATATTGCATGGGTTTCCAATGATTTTATTTATCCGAAGGCCGCCATCTTGGATTTCAAAATGACGTCGGACATCGATATTCGTCATCCCCTCGTCGCGCCTGTTCCGAAAATACCCATATTGCATGGGTTTCCAACAATTCTTACATTCCTGAAGCCGCTAAATATGGAATTTAGTTAGTTTTCTGCGCCCATAGTCCAACAATTTTTATTCTATAATATTATCAATTGATAGAGATAGAAGATCTATCATTATTAATTGAGAGATGTTGTACTGATAGTATCATCAAAAGAAATTTTTGGGATAGGGATACTATCGCTCTATCCTATATCTCTGATAGAAACCGTTCTATCAGTGATACTATCAGGGATAGACAAGAAGTGATAGTATCATCTGGCTGAACTGATAGTATTACTTGTCTATCAGATAGATGATAGTATCACCGTCTATCTGATAATTTTGATGCCTGTGCCCGAAACATTAATGATTCTTCCAGTTTCCAGGCTCTAAGGATGCCTCGTAATATTCCATATTTTCATAAACAATTAAACTTGATTCAATTGAGAAAATGTTCTTTGCAAACAAAGTCCATACAATTTGTTCAGGGATTTCTTCAAAGAATAAAAACTGTAATGTCATCTCAGGATTCTTCCAAAAAGTTTACCAAAGATTCAACCAAGTATTTTCCACAGATTTAAAATTTCAAACGGCATTTTTGAAGATTTTGTTCAACAGATTAAAATCCTTAATAAATTAAGGATTTTGCTATTCAATTTAGAACTTCTCAAAAAATCTCCATAAATTTTTTTTATATTTTTCTTAGTATTTCGGACTTAGAAAGTTGTTTAAAATTCATTCCAATTAAAGCAAATTTTTTTTAAGCATACCACGAGTAAGTCGACCATCTATTCCATCAAGTGAAAGGATTTCTAGCCATCTCAAATAAAAAGTGATGACGAAAGCTTCAGGGGCATATCTTCGGCGGTCGTGATTTTGCGTACCCTAAGCCGTCCGCAAGGGTTTTTCGCAAAATAAAGCAATAAAGATCCGCCGGAATCGTTGTTTGAGTGTTTGTTGAGTCTGCCTGCAATGGTCGTTAAAGTGGGCAGTAAACGCGTGACGGAGCCGAAGAGAGGCGCAAGGTTGTGATGAGTTTTGCCATTTCGTTGATGATGGATGAATTGGGAGGGATGGTGGCTGTGATTTATTTAATAATGAAATTATGATAATGGAAGCCGGCACATACTGGGATGTGATAATTGAGAGCTGGCGCTTTGGAATGAATTTCAAAGGGGTTGAACTTTGAGGCAAGCTAGAAAAAATATTGAAATCAATTGACTGTGATAACTTGCGTAAGGATCCCAATATGAATTTGAACACTCTGTGGTTTATGGAGAGATAATTTAATTTCAAGATTTCCTAAGACCAATGCAGGTATCGACGGAAGAAAACTTTTGGAAACCCCCAGAAAAGACCTTTGAAAAACATCCCGGAGAAATCATATGAAGCATTTTGAGGAAGTTTGAATACATCATTAATAAATATGCCTGCTCCTGGCAGCATTGTAAAACAACCTCTAGAAACATCCAAAGTAGAAATCAAAAATTTGAGCAATAAGCCTATAAACACATTCAAAAGAGAACACCTTACGGAGTCTTCTATACAAATGGAGCAAGCTTTTGGAAACGTCTCAGAAAAGACTTTTGTAGATATCAACAAGTTACTTCTGAAAGCATCAAGAAAGATGTTTCAGAAATATCAAAAGAGAACTTTCTGAAGCATAAACATCGATGAAAAGAGCAATTATTACTGCTTTATCCTTACATGAGGTTCAATGATAGCTTCTATATTGTCATGGTTGCCATAAACTTATTTAAAATGACATGTGTTGAGGTTTTTCCTAGAAAACTCTGTGGTTTATGGTGAAGATGAATCAAAGCCATACCTCAAATCTTCAAGAGCACAAATCTTGAGAGCCTAATACACGTTTGAGCTGAAAACTTAATCGATTGGTCACCACCAGCTAGTGACCAATCGATTAAATTTTCAACTTCAACGGATGTTTGGTTCTCCAGATATGTGCTCTTGAAAATTTGGCATCGATTCATTTTTACCTTATGAAGAGACAATTTGATTTTGAGGTTGCTAAAGATATCTGAAGAAGACCTATGCATGTATTATTAACACATTCAAAAAAGAACTATCTATGCGAACACCTTACGGAGCCATTCAAGAACATTTAGAGCAAGCCTTCAGGGACGTTTCAGAAAAGAGCTTTGGAAGTATAAACAAGAAAGTTCTGCAGGCATTGAGAAAGATGCTTCAGAATCTTCATGGGACGGTTTCCCAAAAGATACAGATTTGGGTATGAACAAATCAAATGCATGTTTCTGAATGTGTTTTTCACAAAAAGATCACCAGAAACGTGTAGCAAAGACATCCGCAACTATATCATAAACCAGAGAAATTAGACCAGACAGAATTTGAGTGATAAAATTTCAAAAAATAAGAAAAGTGTAGTATGCAAAGTACCTTAGTTGGATAGAGTTTTCACACTCAACAATCTTCATTATAGACTTGAAGTCAATCCGATCTTTCTTGCCTTCCACATTATCACGGTCGCATTCAAAATGTGTTATTTTGTAGCTATTCCTTACATAAGGTTCGATGATATTGGCAAAAATTTTAGCTTCCAAATTGTTAAGGTCGCCATATACGTATTCAAAATCACATGTTTTGAGGTTTTTGCGGTTTAGGATCATTTATAGTTTCCGTTACTATTTAAGTAAATAAAAGTATTTTTCCATTCCGTTTTTAATACATATTAAGCACCTCTTATCAATTCAGTGCTCCTTTCAGTTTCATCCCCGCTATCGTTGTTTGCATCGTTAGTCATAGTTTCGAAAAAAAAATGAAAGAGTTCTTTCTTATTTTTTTCTCTTGTTCGATTTTATTTTACTCGCCTCGATTCAAATTTCTTGTGCAGAGTTTGATGTCTAGCAAACTGGCTCACATAGTTGCCTGCCATACGTTTTTATCGCCTATGAACAAATCAAATATATGTTTCTGACTGTGGCCTTTACGAAAAAACCTCCAGAATTATATTATAAACCAGAGAAACTATTCAGACGGGATTTACTTACTTCATCTAAAGGAAGACCACTAGAACTATGTTGAGAAGAATTTTCAAATATACCTCTGGGAATATGCATAGAAGACTCCCAGATTCAGTTCCATAGGTGATCTTTTGAAGCAATAGATGGATTTATGGAAGCTTCCGAGGTCACCTCTAGAAACATCCGAGGAAGCAGAATCGAAAAAAATCTGGATGATGGATCTCTGAAAGCTCCGTGAAGACACCTTCAGAAACATCACGAGCAGAGCTCTGGAATCATAGAAGAGGGATCCTTACATGTTTTTTTCTGGATTTGTTCTCTGTAGATGTGTGATCTATAAAAGCATCTAAAGACATCTTTGAAGGTATCTAAAGAAATATTTGAATTAATTTGTGCAAACCTATACAAAAAATCATGTAGCCAACAGGGTGATCCGCTTCAAAAACACGCAGCTTAAGCGCCACTCCGCTAGGGAGACCACGCGTCCAATTTCTAATTGCCCGGATGAGACTTCCCTGAGGGCGAGTCCATTTAATTTCCTTGAAAGGATTTATGGATCGTTCCAGCTGGCTACGAACTAAAACGGCCAAACGGGAAAACCCTATTATCGCAACATAACCGTATACGCACGACGACACTCAGAGAATCGGTGAGAGACCACCCGTACCCCTAACATCTCACCTGAGAGAAGTTCTCATCACCGGCAAACTCTCTCAACTCACCTATGGTCATCTCACCGAACTGGAAGAGAATCAGGACCCACCAAAACAAATTCAATCATGTGGGGGACGGGACATCAAACTACAAATCGCGCTGTGACGTTAAATACAATTAAACAACTAAATGGCTAGGGAAGAAACTCATAACGTGCATATATTTACGGATACAACATGGGAACAGATATATTTGTTTAAATCCCTAGGATAACATACATGTTTATTACAAACGTTTCAACATTCAATTCATTGCTTGTGTGTTTCGCTCTATCTTCCTTCCTCCTAGCTTGTGTGTGCTTTCTCTTAACTCCTCCCTATCTAACCTACTGTGCTCAGTGCTCTCTACGTTCTACGTGACGTCACGTGCTGGAAGCTCAGCTACATATCCGTCTGCGCTCCTGGTGATAAGCTTGTTTTGCGGCGGTCACGAAAAGGACTCACGCACGCATTTTCACGGGTCCGAAGGCGGATCCCAAGACGCTATCGAAATAGGTCTCGATCTTCAAACGGCTTGATGGTTCTTGGCGCTAATGGCACATTAGATCTTCAGTCTTTGACTGGCACAAAAAAAATCCTCCGCGGCGCCCTCACCGGACGCCGCACTTCGTTCCGAAAAAAAGAATGATTGGACTAACCGGATTGCTGCTGTTGAACGCAATCGGCAGTCGATGACCTGTTCGACAGGTCGATGTACCGGCTTGGTTGATGGCTGTCGTGGATATATTACACGTCACGGCGTGATCACAAATTGAAATGGCGGTTGACTTACCCAAGCGATGGCGGTCTATTGATGGACGATACTGTCTTACCGGTCGATTGACGGACCAGCTGGTGGACTCCGTCCACGTGAAGCTCCCCTGGGCCTCCTCGGACCGATATAGTGGCGAATCCGTCCGCTTCTGGCTGGTTGGCGGTAGCCAGGGATTCCTCGTCCGTTGAGGAAAGAAACGTCGCGCTTGGGTGCGAAGAACTGTGGGCGGGAAATACAAGCCGATCTGGCAGAACATGGAACATAAGCACTGGCACGAAGAGCACATTCAGAGCACAAATTCTCACCTAATTTATGAGCTTCTAGCTTCTACTTTTGCACACACAATTCTTCACGCACACTTTTGGCCTACTATTAGAACGAAACATTTTACAATAAATTACTTAACTATATTTAACATCACTTTGAAACATACTATTGGCACACGAAAAACACTAACTTAGCAAACGCGGACACTTCCAACTCTTTGGATGATCACGGACGAAATGATCGAGTCTGTGAAGCCTCAGATAAGGGAAAGTGTATCTCGAACGCACCCGGAAGTACGTCATTTCCCGAAACTCTTCGTGTACTGTCGTGACTACCCAGTTGCATTGGATAACTTGTATGCTAGTCGTGCTGCCTTCCCTTTCCCACCTTATCGAGAAAACAAATGGCTTCGACCCAGGGAAGCGTTTGCAAGTTGTTTAATGCTCGTTTGCCTACGCTAAGGGAATACTTTTCAAAATTCAAATTCATTCTTAAAGACTGCATGTTCTTACAACCTATTCCATTCACATTAATTACACAAACTATATACAAACTATTTACAAAATTCCTGACTGCTACAATCATCAAAGGATACCTCTGAAAGAATCCAAAGAAAACCTCTACTACCATTTGGAGGATAATTTTCGAAGCGTTTAGATGAAACAAACAGTAGATACGTCTGGAAACAAACTGAAAAAACTTAGATTCATTATCATACGTGATCGCCGTAAGCATATAGAAGATACCTATGAAGGTCAAGCAATCCACGATGACCTCTAGATCTGACGTAATCTTAGAAATCTCTGGAAGTATCGAAATGAGTCCACTGAGACCATAAGTGGCAAAATACCAAAAAACAATGCCTTAAGTTTTTATAAGCAAAACTTACACAATAACAGGCTGCACATATGGAAAAATTCTTGTAAATTTCAGAGTAAAATCATGTACATCAAGGAAAATCAGATTTATCTCAAATGTATGTAATAAATCGTGTAAAATTACATTGGAACCATGTGAATTTCCGTTATACATCGCGTAATCCATCACGGACTCTTATCGATTACACGACAATTCGTATAAATTTACATAATGGATATGTAATTTTCCATGATTTTTTCATGGCATGTTTTTTCTATTTGAAATATTTTAATGCTAAACAATTTACGAAACTTTGTGAAGGGTTTTTAAGAGCACATTTTTTTTATTTTTGGTAACACGATTTTTAACCCTGAGTCATTTCATCCGGGCCAACGGATTTACTTCCCTTTCGAAGGAAGTCGTCCCTCTAAAACCCAAATTTTAATTTTCGATCAAAATATCATTTTTCATTTTCCAACATCGTTCTAAACACGTTTCGGGCAACGATTTATTTTTTATTGCAAATTTGTGAATTTCGGTTTTTGATTTTTATAATTTTTATTTTTGAGCATCCCTATTCTTTTTTTTTCTTGGGGTGCAGAGGGCTAGACCCTCCTAGAATTTTGGATTATTAATAATTAAAATTGGAAAAATATACATGATTCTAAGGTAAGCAATTTACATGACTCTTATTATTGCTAATAAACTGTTCAGTACATACTTTTTCTTATTTTTTACAAAAATAGTGGTAAAACCTCGCTTATCGTACTCAGCCTCAGCCTGGCGGTTTTGACAACCAAGAGATTAACCGTCTGGTTGCCGCTAGAACTAGCCTGTTGCTATGTGCAAAAAGCAATTTTTGGCAAAAAGCAATTTTTGGCATCTCCTTTGAAAAAAAATACCATGGTACAAAATAAGCGTAAATATCCTGGAGATCAAGTTCCCAAGTATGATTTGTTTTTTTTTTCAGAAGAATGCAATATGTTCTTCACTGCATTATGATTTCTCATATTTTTGGAGGTTGTTGTGCTTGAGATGTTCGATGATTATGATTTTCATATTAATAAATCACTAAAGAAATCCATACAATAACTAATATTCATATCATGTCCGACAAATAATTGCAAAATGGGCAAACATTTCTAAAGAAATTTCTTATATCTTATCCCAGGCAAAAATTATAGCTTAATTCATTATCATTGACTTCCATTAATTTCAACCTAACTAAGTTTTCTTTGAATGTATAGCACAAATTTAACCTTGTGTGAAAAACTCCAACAAAATCGATCATAGTTTTTTTTGTATTGCAGCAAAAAATTCATTCTTTGATTTTGCTTAAGTTTTTGAAGTAATTTGGAATCAATGAACTTATTGCTTGATCACCAAACTATATTTTTCCAAGAAAACTTTTGTTCTAAATCCTTAAGAAATTCTAAAAAATATTTGAATAATTTTCAACAGATGTGTAGCAATTTTTTATGAAGCTACTTCTTGATACTCCGTGAACAATTTTAGTATAATCAATATCCTCTAGGATTATCAAAGGGTGACTTCAGAACTTTTCTACAAATCTCTTGAAAAGTAGTCAAATAATATTGTAGGATTTATTCATACTTTCAACGTTAATTTTACCTGGACGATATCCATTTTGTCTTATGTCTATCCACAAATTGATTCCAGAATATGTTCCAGGATTCAACTTAAAAAAAATCCTAATCTACTACTAAAAAAACATCTGTAAAATTCTTCCGCAAAGTTAATCCAAACTTCTTCTGAAATATTCCCAAAAAATATAAGAAACTACGTCAGAAATTCTACAGTTTTTTTTCTGGGAAATCTGCTTCGAATCCCCGAAAAAAAAAAACGAATTATCTACGAAAAAAGTTTTTGAAATGTCTCTTGTATCTAATTTTTAGAGGAAATTTTTTGCAAAGGTGAAGGAAACTCTGGAGAAACATTAAGCCTGTCACGATTATTAGTCACTTTGTGCTGCATGCAATACAAATGAAAATGACGCATAAAAGTGGACGTCCCTTAATTGTGTGAGCACTGTACGCATGATTACTGATATCTAATTTTCAAAATTATGCCAAAAAATTCTGCAAAGATTCAATCAAATCTTACAATACGAATTTTACCGCAAGACATCTTTGGAAAAGTTCCTAAAAAATACCATTAGTATTTCCGTTCTAATTTTCTACAGTTCTGAAACAACAATGCAATACTGTTTCTCAAAAAAAAGTTTGTTAGGAATTTCTGCAAGTAGGAAATAAATGTGCATGATCTATGTGTTCGCCATATAATGTAACATTGTCTAAGACGTAAGATACGAATACTTTCATTAAAAATTCCATCCTATTTCACGCCAATGATTATTTATTACGAAAGACTTAGGAAAAAGAACCGGTTTTTTAAAGTAAATCTTACAAAAAATACACTTAAGTCATTCTGTCAGATATATCGTAAAAAGTTTTGTCAAAAAGTTTCAGAAATTTTTTGTTGAGGTCTTGAATTTTCCGACTTCAATAATCTATCAAATTTATGAGGAAGTTTTTTCAAGTTTTTTGTGCATTTGTTACTTTTGAAATCTGATATTAATTGGATAAAAATAAAGTGTGGATTTTAGAGTAATATGTAAAGAAATTTAGAAAAAATATTGAGGTTTTTCTGAACAAAAAAATCATAACCAAAGAGAATGCCTGATGGAATTTATGGAGATTTTTTGAGAAGTTCTAAATTGAATAGCAAAATCCTTAATTTATTAAGGATTTTAATCTGTTGAACAAAATCTTCAAAAATGCCGTTTGAAATTTTAAATCTGTGGAAAATACTTGGTTGAATCTTTGGTAAACTTTTTGGAAGAATCCTGAGATGACATTACAGTTTTTATTCTTTGAAGAAATCCCTGAACAAATTGTATGGACTTTGTTTGCAAAGAACATTTTCTCAATTGAATCAAGTTTAATTGTTTATGAAAATATGGAATATTACGAGGCATCCTTAGAGCCTGGAAACTGGAAGAATCATTAATGTTTCGGGCACAGGCATCAAAATTATCAGATAGACGGTGATACTATCATCTGGCTGAACTGATAGTATTACTTGTCTATCAGATAGATGATAGTATCACCGTCTATCTGATAATTTTGATGCCTGTGCCCGAAACATTAATGATTCTTCCAGTTTCCAGGCTCTAAGGATGCCTCGTAATATTCCATATTTTCATAAACAATTAAACTTGATTCAATTGAGAAAATGTTCTTTGCAAACAAAGTCCATACAATTTGTTCAGGGATTTCTTCAAAGAATAAAAACTGTAATGTCATCTCAGGATTCTTCCAAAAAGTTTACCAAAGATTCAACCAAGTATTTTCCACAGATTTAAAATTTCAAACGGCATTTTTGAAGATTTTGTTCAACAGATTAAAATCCTTAATAAATTAAGGATTTTGCTATTCAATTTAGAACTTCTCAAAAAATCTCCATAAATTCCATCAGGCATTCTCTTTGGTTATGATTTTTTTGTTCAGAAAAACCTCAATATTTTTTCTAAATTTCTTTACATATTACTCTAAAATCCACACTTTATTTTTATCCAATTAATATCAGATTTCAAAAGTAACAAATGCACAAAAAACTTGAAAAAACTTCCTCATAAATTTGATAGATTATTGAAGTCGGAAAATTCAAGACCTCAACAAAAAATTTCTGAAACTTTTTGACAAAACTTTTTACGATATATCTGACAGAATGACTTAAGTGTATTTTTTGTAAGATTTACTTTAAAAAACCGGTTCTTTTTCCTAAGTCTTTCGTAATAAATAATCATTGGCGTGAAATAGGATGGAATTTTTAATGAAAGTATTCGTATCTTACGTCTTAGACAATGTTACATTATATGGCGAACACATAGATCATGCACATTTATTTCCTACTTGCAGAAATTCCTAACAAACTTTTTTTTGAGAAACAGTATTGCATTGTTGTTTCAGAACTGTAGAAAATTAGAACGGAAATACTAATGGTATTTTTTAGGAACTTTTCCAAAGATGTCTTGCGGTAAAATTCGTATTGTAAGATTTGATTGAATCTTTGCAGAATTTTTTGGCATAATTTTGAAAATTAGATATCAGTAATCATGCGTACAGTGCTCACACAATTAAGGGACGTCCACTTTTATGCGTCATTTTCATTTGTATTGCATGCAGCACAAAGTGACTAATAATCGTGACAGGCTTAATGTTTCTCCAGAGTTTCCTTCACCTTTGCAAAAAATTTCCTCTAAAAATTAGATACAAGAGACATTTCAAAAACTTTTTTCGTAGATAATTCGTTTTTTTTTTCGGGGATTCGAAGCAGATTTCCCAGAAAAAAAACTGTAGAATTTCTGACGTAGTTTCTTATATTTTTTGGGAATATTTCAGAAGAAGTTTGGATTAACTTTGCGGAAGAATTTTACAGATGTTTTTTTAGTAGTAGATTAGGATTTTTTTTAAGTTGAATCCTGGAACATATTCTGGAATCAATTTGTGGATAGACATAAGACAAAATGGATATCGTCCAGGTAAAATTAACGTTGAAAGTATGAATAAATCCTACAATATTATTTGACTACTTTTCAAGAGATTTGTAGAAAAGTTCTGAAGTCACCCTTTGATAATCCTAGAGGATATTGATTATACTAAAATTGTTCACGGAGTATCAAGAAGTAGCTTCATAAAAAATTGCTACACATCTGTTGAAAATTATTCAAATATTTTTTAGAATTTCTTAAGGATTTAGAACAAAAGTTTTCTTGGAAAAATATAGTTTGGTGATCAAGCAATAAGTTCATTGATTCCAAATTACTTCAAAAACTTAAGCAAAATCAAAGAATGAATTTTTTGCTGCAATACAAAAAAAACTATGATCGATTTTGTTGGAGTTTTTCACACAAGGTTAAATTTGTGCTATACATTCAAAGAAAACTTAGTTAGGTTGAAATTAATGGAAGTCAATGATAATGAATTAAGCTATAATTTTTGCCTGGGATAAGATATAAGAAATTTCTTTAGAAATGTTTGCCCATTTTGCAATTATTTGTCGGACATGATATGAATATTAGTTATTGTATGGATTTCTTTAGTGATTTATTAATATGAAAATCATAATCATCGAACATCTCAAGCACAACAACCTCCAAAAATATGAGAAATCATAATGCAGTGAAGAACATATTGCATTCTTCTGAAAAAAAAAAACAAATCATACTTGGGAACTTGATCTCCAGGATATTTACGCTTATTTTGTACCATGGTATTTTTTTTTTCAAAGGAGATGCCAAAAATTGCTTTTTGCCAAAAATTGCTTTTTGCACATAGCAACAGGCTAGTTCTAGCGGCAACCAGACGGTTAATCTCTTGGTTGTCAAAACCGCCAGGCTGAGGCTGAGTACGATAAGCGAGGTTTTACCACTATTTTTGTAAAAAATAAGAAAAAGTATGTACTGAACAGTTTATTAGCAATAATAAGAGTCATGTAAATTGCTTACCTTAGAATCATGTATATTTTTCCAATTTTAATTATTAATAATCCAAAATTCTAGGAGGGTCTAGCCCTCTGCACCCCAAGAAAAAAAAAAAGAATAGGGATGCTCAAAAATAAAAATTATAAAAATCAAAAACCGAAATTCACAAATTTGCAATAAAAAATAAATCGTTGCCCGAAACGTGTTTAGAACGATGTTGGAAAATGAAAAATGATATTTTGATCGAAAATTAAAATTTGGGTTTTAGAGGGACGACTTCCTTCGAAAGGGAAGTAAATCCGTTGGCCCGGATGAAATGACTCAGGGTTAAAAATCGTGTTACCAAAAATAAAAAAAATGTGCTCTTAAAAACCCTTCACAAAGTTTCGTAAATTGTTTAGCATTAAAATATTTCAAATAGAAAAAACATGCCATGAAAAAATCATGGAAAATTACATATCCATTATGTAAATTTATACGAATTGTCGTGTAATCGATAAGAGTCCGTGATGGATTACGCGATGTATAACGGAAATTCACATGGTTCCAATGTAATTTTACACGATTTATTACATACATTTGAGATAAATCTGATTTTCCTTGATGTACATGATTTTACTCTGAAATTTACAAGAATTTTTCCATATGTGCAGCCTGTTATTGTGTAAGTTTTGCTTATAAAAACTTAAGGCATTGTTTTTTGGTATTTTGCCACTTATGGTCTCAGTGGACTCATTTCGATACTTCCAGAGATTTCTAAGATTACGTCAGATCTAGAGGTCATCGTGGATTGCTTGACCTTCATAGGTATCTTCTATATGCTTACGGCGATCACGTATGATAATGAATCTAAGTTTTTTCAGTTTGTTTCCAGACGTATCTACTGTTTGTTTCATCTAAACGCTTCGAAAATTATCCTCCAAATGGTAGTAGAGGTTTTCTTTGGATTCTTTCAGAGGTATCCTTTGATGATTTTTTGTATAGGTTTGCACAAATTAATTCAAATATTTCTTTAGATACCTTCAAAGATGTCTTTAGATGCTTTTATAGATCACACATCTACAGAGAACAAATCCAGAAAAAAAACATGTAAGGATCCCTCTTCTATGATTCCAGAGCTCTGCTCGTGATGTTTCTGAAGGTGTCTTCACGGAGCTTTCAGAGATCCATCATCCAGATTTTTTTCGATTCTGCTTCCTCGGATGTTTCTAGAGGTGACCTCGGAAGCTTCCATAAATCCATCTATTGCTTCAAAAGATCACCTATGGAACTGAATCTGGGAGTCTTCTATGCATATTCCCAGAGGTATATTTGAAAATTCTTCTCAACATAGTTCTAGTGGTCTTCCTTTAGATGAAGTAAGTAAATCCCGTCTGAATAGTTTCTCTGGTTTATAATATAATTCTGGAGGTTTTTTCGTAAAGGCCACAGTCAGAAACATATATTTGATTTGTTCATAGGCGATAAAAACGTATGGCAGGCAACTATGTGAGCCAGTTTGCTAGACATCAAACTCTGCACAAGAAATTTGAATCGAGGCGAGTAAAATAAAATCGAACAAGAGAAAAAAATAAGAAAGAACTCTTTCATTTTTTTTTCGAAACTATGACTAACGATGCAAACAACGATAGCGGGGATGAAACTGAAAGGAGCACTGAATTGATAAGAGGTGCTTAATATGTATTAAAAACGGAATGGAAAAATACTTTTATTTACTTAAATAGTAACGGAAACTATAAATGATCCTAAACCGCAAAAACCTCAAAACATGTGATTTTGAATACGTATATGGCGACCTTAACAATTTGGAAGCTAAAATTTTTGCCAATATCATCGAACCTTATGTAAGGAATAGCTACAAAATAACACATTTTGAATGCGACCGTGATAATGTGGAAGGCAAGAAAGATCGGATTGACTTCAAGTCTATAATGAAGATTGTTGAGTGTGAAAACTCTATCCAACTAAGGTACTTTGCATACTACACTTTTCTTATTTTTTGAAATTTTATCACTCAAATTCTGTCTGGTCTAATTTCTCTGGTTTATGATATAGTTGCGGATGTCTTTGCTACACGTTTCTGGTGATCTTTTTGTGAAAAACACATTCAGAAACATGCATTTGATTTGTTCATACCCAAATCTGTATCTTTTGGGAAACCGTCCCATGAAGATTCTGAAGCATCTTTCTCAATGCCTGCAGAACTTTCTTGTTTATACTTCCAAAGCTCTTTTCTGAAACGTCCCTGAAGGCTTGCTCTAAATGTTCTTGAATGGCTCCGTAAGGTGTTCGCATAGATAGTTCTTTTTTGAATGTGTTAATAATACATGCATAGGTCTTCTTCAGATATCTTTAGCAACCTCAAAATCAAATTGTCTCTTCATAAGGTAAAAATGAATCGATGCCAAATTTTCAAGAGCACATATCTGGAGAACCAAACATCCGTTGAAGTTGAAAATTTAATCGATTGGTCACTAGCTGGTGGTGACCAATCGATTAAGTTTTCAGCTCAAACGTGTATTAGGCTCTCAAGATTTGTGCTCTTGAAGATTTGAGGTATGGCTTTGATTCATCTTCACCATAAACCACAGAGTTTTCTAGGAAAAACCTCAACACATGTCATTTTAAATAAGTTTATGGCAACCATGACAATATAGAAGCTATCATTGAACCTCATGTAAGGATAAAGCAGTAATAATTGCTCTTTTCATCGATGTTTATGCTTCAGAAAGTTCTCTTTTGATATTTCTGAAACATCTTTCTTGATGCTTTCAGAAGTAACTTGTTGATATCTACAAAAGTCTTTTCTGAGACGTTTCCAAAAGCTTGCTCCATTTGTATAGAAGACTCCGTAAGGTGTTCTCTTTTGAATGTGTTTATAGGCTTATTGCTCAAATTTTTGATTTCTACTTTGGATGTTTCTAGAGGTTGTTTTACAATGCTGCCAGGAGCAGGCATATTTATTAATGATGTATTCAAACTTCCTCAAAATGCTTCATATGATTTCTCCGGGATGTTTTTCAAAGGTCTTTTCTGGGGGTTTCCAAAAGTTTTCTTCCGTCGATACCTGCATTGGTCTTAGGAAATCTTGAAATTAAATTATCTCTCCATAAACCACAGAGTGTTCAAATTCATATTGGGATCCTTACGCAAGTTATCACAGTCAATTGATTTCAATATTTTTTCTAGCTTGCCTCAAAGTTCAACCCCTTTGAAATTCATTCCAAAGCGCCAGCTCTCAATTATCACATCCCAGTATGTGCCGGCTTCCATTATCATAATTTCATTATTAAATAAATCACAGCCACCATCCCTCCCAATTCATCCATCATCAACGAAATGGCAAAACTCATCACAACCTTGCGCCTCTCTTCGGCTCCGTCACGCGTTTACTGCCCACTTTAACGACCATTGCAGGCAGACTCAACAAACACTCAAACAACGATTCCGGCGGATCTTTATTGCTTTATTTTGCGAAAAACCCTTGCGGACGGCTTAGGGTACGCAAAATCACGACCGCCGAAGATATGCCCCTGAAGCTTTCGTCATCACTTTTTATTTGAGATGGCTAGAAATCCTTTCACTTGATGGAATAGATGGTCGACTTACTCGTGGTATGCTTAAAAAAAATTTGCTTTAATTGGAATGAATTTTAAACAACTTTCTAAGTCCGAAATACTAAGAAAAATATAAAAAAAAGCTAAGATTTTGTTTCAAACCATCATTTTTTCGTTGGATAATACAAAACTGCTTTAAAACAAATAAAAATCACGTACTCTATAAAATCTGGCTAATTGGAGAAAATTACATCAGAAGAGCTGTAATTCCCAACTAAAATTATATGCTCCATAAATTTCGCATTCCACAGCCACATTAGCAGAGCCACATGATTCGAACACCCATCCTCATCATGCACAGAAAGATCAAAACCGATAAAAACAAAGCCATAAACAAGGGGTTTCATGAGGCCAAAGTTGTTTTCCCGGAGACAATCCGAAAAGGGTTTTACCATACTGAAGCGGTTTTCGAAGAGCGGCACACTCGTCGACCATAAATTTCAATTTGATTCGCATTTCCACCGCACCATGCGGAGTTGATTGGACTTTTGTGAGGAGGATCCATATGTTCTGAATGATGACCTAAACTTATTGCAAATTTGTTTACCGTCGGATGAAGGCTGCCAGTTGGGAATCAAACAATTTTACATTAGAATTGATGTAAATCTACGGCATTCAGTAGTCGAATCAAATCGCTCGCTTCATTGGCTTCCTGCAAACCGAGCAGAGGAATAAGGAAACTCCAAACCATTTCCATAACTTCGATGACGAGCCAATATGTGCTTCCAAGAAAACTTTCCGCCGATCCCAAGCAATATCAGTGAAAATAAACATGCAAACCATTGGGAAAGCTTTCCCAGCTCATGAAACTGCCATCTGCACCACCAGAACCCCGTCATGGTGTTAATAAAAAGAAAAGTCTAGCAGTGGAAAAATAGAGTTAACAGAGGAAACTGTACACCGAAAGAAGAATCGAGTGAAAGAACTCGTATGAATTCGTATGGTTCTTTTTTTTGCCGGCGGAGAATGGATAGCGAACGAACTCATGAATGCGAGTTTGGTGCAAGTCGAGGAAAATTGAAAATTCATAAAATTATATTTATTCCTTGGTAATAGTGTCACGGGTAACGACTACTGCCGCTGGAAAGAAGCTCGGTTGAATAGTGCTGGGAAACTTACTCGTACGATACACGCTGAAGTGATGCGATACAGTGGAAACTGGTAACATGAGAAGAACGGAGTTTTCAATGGATATCGTTAGTTGTTCAATGGTTGTGGAAGAATAGAGATGCTCGTAATGAAAAAATGGGGAATTTTCAAAGATATTTTATCAGAATTTGATTATGATTTGGCATTTGAACTAATTTCAATAACATTCACTACGTTGAAGTAAGAAACATTCTGCCAAGCATGATTTTTTTTAATTAATTTAATTTTTATATCAAGTTTTTGAATTTTAATTTATTTTTGAACTTGGATTTTGAATTCATGGGATTTTTAAGGTGTTCGTATAATTGTTGGCAAAGTATGTCTTATATATCAAAACTTAATCGAAAATTGAACAGTTCAATAAAAAGTAATTTCACAAATTTCAACATTCAATCATTTTAACTTTTTAAATTTAAAAACCTTAATAATTATTAACCAAAAATTGAATTTCAGATAAAATTTTGAGCTTTGCAAAATTTTTAATGATATTGAAATTTAATTTGAAATATTTTCAGGCAACGCATTTCAAATTGGATATCTAACTTTAAAGCACTATTTACCACCCACAGAAATTGATTCCTCTCATATAACCCACATAAAAGGCATTCGTTGTTAAATAAGCAATATCAAAAGACGACCACAAATCGTTTTAACTTCAGTAACCAGCGAGAAAGAGAGAGCGGGGTTTTCCCCGGAAAAAGCTTATTCTCTAACTCAGTCTGTTGTGGTGTGGTTATTAGTTGCGTGCAATTTCCGACGAAACGGGTTTGCCAAACATGAAAGCGATCGAGGTTCGGCGTAATGGGATTTCGTGAGAACTCATCAGACATTAATCGGTGCTGCTCCTTTGTTGGTTGCCGAAGAGAGCAATTGAATCAAATCGCTATGGCGGCGTAGCTATCCTGTTTTGCGAGCGCAATTTCCAACGCAAAATATTTGCGAAACATTTTACATTTGGTGGTGGTGGTGCGGGAACGGCTTCATCGTAGTTTCTTCTTTTGTTATGCATTGAAGCCTTGATGTGTATAGCGATAAACACGTATGGCAGGCTACAATGTAAGCCAGCTTGCTAGACGTCAAGCTTCGAACAGGAAATTTGAATCGAAGCAGTAAAATTAAATCGGAGAACATTGAAAAAAGGAGAAAGAGTTCTTTCGTTCCTTTGGGTGCTATGAGTCTGAGACTAACGATGAAAACAACGATAGCGGAGATGATACTGAATGGAGCACTGAATCGACGAGGGATGCTCGAAATGCTAAACAATCGGGATGGAAACATACATTGTATTTACTCAAATACATACAGAAACTAAAAAAAATGTCAGCATATCAGCCCCTGTAATGGAGCCTTCTTCAAAACAAGTGATTTTAAATCATTACATTGCGACCGTGACAATATGGAAAAGAAGATATATGCCCTTATCATTGAACCTTATGTAAAGAAGGAACCTCAAAATAATCCATTTTAAATAAGTTTATGGCGACCGTAACAATATGGAAGCTAAGATATTTGCCATTATCATCCTTATGTAAGGAGAAACCTCCAAATAATACTTTTTTTGTTTAAGTTCATGGCGACCGTAACCATATGGAAGCTAAGATGATAAGCTCAATTATTTATGTAAGAGAATCCTCAAAATAAAACATTTTCACAAATCATTCTGAGGAAGTACATGGCGACCATGACAATATGGAAGCTACGATATCATCGAGCCTAATGTAAGGAGAAATCTCAAAATAAGTCATTTTATAAATAAGTACATGGCGACCGTAACAATGTGAAAGATAAGATATATCCCTTTACAGTGAAACCTCCATGAGTCGATATTGAAGGGACCATCGACTCATGGAAATATCGAGTCATGGAACCGCAGTCCTTTGGAAAGCTGTTTCAAGGGACCATCGTAGTAACTATGCAATTTTATTTCTACTATGGTTCCATGAGTCGATATCGAGTCACTGTATCTTCGTCATGTGAGAAGGAACCTCCATATGAGACATTAAATATGTACAATAACCTCACCAAAATCATTTTGAATATGTCCATCGCGACCGTGACAATATGAAAGATTATCATCTAACCTTATGATAGGAGAAAACTGAAAATAAGTCATTTTATTAATAAGCACATGGCGACCGTAACAATGTGGATGCTAAGATCCTTAGAAGAATCCTTATCATTTTTTATGCACGGAGAAACTTCAAAGTAGATATTTTCAATACCACATGGATTCCTGAAATATATCTAGACTGACATATGGAAAAATATCCTTGTTTTTCTTATTTCTTGAAGTAGAACTCAAATTTAGTTAATTGTATATTGTGATTTATCTTACAGCTCTAAAGCTGCAGCTTATAGACTAAATATTTTTTGACAATTTCGTTGGGAATGTAAGAAAAAGAAAAACAAATGTTATCATAATTCTTTTGAAAAGTGTCATTGAAATATTGATTAAATAATCTTAAAAAAAAAGAACGCCATTCAGAAAGACTTTATTTATTATTTAATGATGAAAAATAATTATTTGGTAAAACTCTGTCAATCAATTATTTCAAAAGGATCAGAAATACTCCTATATATTCCGTTAGTAGAGTAAGTTAGAGTTAGTCAACACGATAAAAAATTTGTCAGAACCCCTCAGGCTTCATATAAACTGTATAGGTGTGAAAATTTAGTACAAATAAGAACTCGTCTTTACTAAGTTTATCCAAAATAAATAAAAGGCACCAATATGAAAAACAAAACTGTTATTTCAATGATGGATTAAGAAATTCCAAAGGAATATTTGCTGCTCCTCTATTGGCATGTTTTCATTTTTTTGCAGCTTTCCTAAGCCTGTATTTTGAAAAGGGCAGTCAAAGAAAACGATTCATATATTTTGGAAATTTACAACACAAAAACGCTCACCTTAAAAAAAGGTCTGTAGCTTGGAAAAAGTTTCAGAAAATTAAAAGTTATTATGGAAAGAACTACAATAAATGAAAAAAAAACTTGGTTAAAGAATGCAAGACTATTTGTATATCAACTCTACAGTTGCATGGAGAGTTTTTTTGGTCTTCATGGCTTGGATATTGTCTTTTATATGAAAGTATATTCGAGGATTATCAAATGCCCAGATATATATATTTTTGATTTTCATTTTGGTTAATATTTAAAACGGACCGAAATACGCGAAAAAAATTACTCTGAATCTTTCTTCTATCTTTAACTGTTATTGCAAGTTTAAGACAAAAAGAATCGCTGAAATCTCAATTTAAGTAATAGACATATGGTTCGTACGTTGAAACAGTTCATAAAACGAAGAAATTCATTTTATAAAACTAGGATTTAACCAATGCAGTCTATTTGTAAGAAATCATCTGATATTGCTAGAAAATCAATTATGATGGCCTTCAAAGATTTTTCACATAGACTTGTACAGAAATCATCCAAGAAATCCGAAGAGAATTCTCCACATGGTCTTCACAGAAGTCTCCATAGAGTCTTAGAGACATATTCATAGAGGTCTCAGAGCTAATCACAGAGGTCTTCACAGAGATATTCGCAGAGGACTCAAGCGAAATCTTCACACAGGCCTTCATAGAAGTCTTCACAAAAATCTTCACAGATGTCTGCATGGGACATGGAAACGAAAGCTTTCAGAGAGATTTCAACGGAGCTTTCTGACAACATTTTCACAGAGGTTTTTACAGAAGTTTCCACTAAGGTCCTCTCAGAGGGCTGAACAAAGATCACTTTAAAATATTTGAAAGGATTTCTTGAGGAAACCAAGTCAGAACCTTTGGAGGAATTCCTGGCAAAATTCCTGAGTAATCACTCATAGGGTAATCACTGAGGGTATTTCTGGAGGAATAAGTGCAAAAATTATTAAAAGAATTCCATTAGAAACAACTGGAAAAATATTGACAGAGTCCGTTGAAAAAATTACTGTAATTACCTTTGAAAGAATTTCAAGAGGAATTCTGCGAGAATTCCTGGAGATACCTGCCGGAATACTTGTATTTGTCAGAATACTAGAAGAATCTGTAGAAATGCCTGCATTAATCCTGTCAGAATGTCTGGGTAAATCAAAACTAGAATAACTGAAGAATTCTTACGATAAAATTCAATAGAAATCCTCGAAGGAATATGTATAACTATACTAAGTGAGATCTAGTCTAGCAGAGCTCTACCCCCAGCTGTTCATAAGATATTCCATATAAAAAAAACCAGAATCTAAATTTGAGTAGTTCATACCTCCTATACGTCTGGAAATAGTTCGATGAACAAGGAAATTTAGTAAGTAAAACTATGATTTCCTGATGTAGTCTGCTTGCAAAAAAATTCATTGAATGTTCTTTGTGATTTTAAGATTATACAGGGATACAGGGATCTTCATAGAGATCTGAAGAGAATTCTCCACATGGTCTCCAAGGATGGCTCCTTAGAGTCTCAAAGAGGTTCGCATGGATGTATACAAAGTTTACAACATAGGTCTACACAGAGATCTTCACAGAGATATGCCCAGAGGTCCTCATAGAAATCACCACAGAGGCCTATGGAGAAGTCTTCACAAAAAAGAGCAGAAAAGTCTCCACCGAAAGCTGTATAGAATCTCAAACGAAGGCCTCCGGAAACATTGTCACACGTGTTTTCAAAGAAGTCTTAACTGAGGTCTTCTGATTGGACTTCAGAGAGTAAAGAATTACAAATTGAAGAGCTGAAGGAATATTTCTAGTAAACATTCCAGACAGAATCTTTAAGTACTACCTGATGAAATTTCTGGAATAATTCATAGAGGAATTTCCTATAGCATCCCAAAAGAAAAAAAAACTAAATAAAATCTTGACAGAAAATATCACAATATTAGAGGAATCTTTAATGTAACCCCATGCATAAACTCTGAAGTGATGCCTGTAGTAATCCTGTCGGAATGACCTTATGAATCAAGAGAAGAATTAATAGAGAATTTTTGGGATTTCATTTTTAAGAAGTCATCGGATGAGGAAGGAATCTTTGCAGGAATTGGTAGAAAAATCCCTTAAACAAATCTGGATGAGACCTGAAGGAGTTCTTGGATCAATTCCGGAAAAAATCTGGCAGATACTCCTAGCGAAATTTGTAAAGAAATACTTGGAGGATTTCCTAGAGAAATTCCAGTTGCAATAAGTGGATAAAATACTGAGAAGAATCCTTGAAAACATTTCCAGGAAACTCCCTAGTGGAAACTTTGAAGAATCCCTAGAATTTCTGGCGATGGGATTCGATCCCAGGCCCTCGGCGTGAGAGGCGTGTGTTCTAACCACTACACCACGTCCGTTCCACAGGAATCATCAAAAGAATTTTGAGGGGAGATCTTAAAAAAAATCCTTGAAGGAGTTTCTGGAAAATTTCTTGAAGCAATTTTTGGAGCAGTTTTTGAATTCTTAAAGGAATGTTTGGAGAAAATCCTGGAGATATTCCTGCAGAAATTTCTGGAAGAATCGCTTATGTAATCCCAGAAGAAATTTTTGGAAGTATTGCTGGAGAATTTTGGTAGAATTACTGGAGGAGTCTCAGAAAAGAATCATGAAAATGTTCCTGAAAATATCTCTGCAAAATTTTCAGAAAAACTTAGAGGAATCTCTGGAAAATTTTCCGGAAGAGTTTATAAAGAAACCCTTAGAAAAGTTTTTGGGAGAATCCCAGAAGGAACTCCTAGATGAATCCGTAAAATATTTAGAAGCACTACGAGAGGTGTCCGTGAAGAAATTTTTGAAGGAATCTGAATTCTGGAAGAATTCCAATCATAAAGAAATTCCTATAGGAGCTTCTGGAGGAATCCCAACAGGATTTCCAGAAGAAATCCCTACAGGATTTCCAAAACATCCCTTCCGAAATAATATCCGAAAGAGATCCTGGAGGAATCCCTGTAGGATGTCCTGGAGAAATCCCTGTAGGAGTTCCTGGAGGAATTCCTGTAGGAGTTCCTGGAGGAATCCCTGAAGGAGTTTTATGAGGAACTTCTAAAGGAGTTTCTGGAGGAACCTCTGTAGGAATTTCTGGAGGTATCCATATAGGAGATTCTGGAGGAATGCCTGTAGGAGTACCTGGAGGTATTCCTGCAGCAATTCTTGGAGGAATCTCTGCAGCAGTTTCCGGAGAAATTCCTGTAGGTGTTCCTGGAGGAGTTCTTGTAGGTGTTCGTGGAGGAGTTCCTAGAAGAAACCTTGTAGGAGTTCTTAGTGAGTAACACTGCAAATGTTTCTGGAGGAATCCATGGAAGAGTTCCTGGAGGAATTGTTGTGGGAGTTCCTGAAGAAATTCCTGCTTGAATTCCTGGAGGAATCCCTGGAGGAGCTACTAGAGGAATCTTTGTTGGAGTTCCTGGAGGAATCCCTGTAGAAATTCATGGAGGAATCGCTGTAGAACTTCTTGGAAGATGTTCTTAGACGAAGAAGTATCTGGAGGAATACATGTAGGAGTTCCTGCAGAAACTTTTGGAAAAATCCTTGTAGGAGTTCCTGAAGAAATTCCTGTAAAAGATCCTGGAGGAATCCCTGGATGAGTTTCTGGAGAAGTATTTGTAGGAATTTCTGGAGTAACCCCTGTAGGAATTTCTGGAGAAGTCTCTGGGGGAGTTCCTGGCGGAATCCCAGAAGGAGTTCCTGGAGGGATCTATGGAGCAGTACCGGGCGGAATTTCTGGAAGAAATACAGAGCAATCTCTTCAGGAGTTCTATGAGCTCTTTGAGGAATCCCTAAAGGTGATCCTGGAGGAATCCCAGGAGGACTTCCTGAAGGAATCCTTGGGATAACTTCTGGAGGAATCCTTTGAAGAGTTCCTGGAGGAATCCCTAGAGGAATTTCTTGTGGAATCCCTGGATGAGTTCCTGTGGTATTCCCTGGAGGAGATCCTTGAGGATTCCCTGGAAGAGTTGCTTGAGGATTATTTCAAGGAGTTTTTGGAGGAATCCCTGTAAGAACTCCTGGAGGAATCCCTGTAGGAATTCCTGGAGGAATCCCTGTTGGAGTTCCTGGAAGAATCCCTATAGGAGTTCCTGGAGAAATTCCTGGAGGAGTTCCCTGTAGGAATTCCTGGAGGAATCCCTGTTGGAGTTCCTGGAAGAATCCCTATAGGAGTTCCTGGAGAAATTCCTGGAGGAGTTCTTGGAGGAATCCCTGTAGAAATTCTTGGTGTAATCCCTGTTGAAGTTCCTGCAGGAATCTCTGTAAGAGTTCCTAGAGATATAGTTCCAGAAATTCCTGGAAGATTCTCTGGTGCAGGAGTAATTCCTGAGGGTAGTGCAGAAGTAGTCTAGAAGAAGTTCTTGGTAAAGTTTTTGGAGGAGTCTCTGAAAAAAAGTCTTGAAGCTATCTCTGAAGAAATCTCTGCCGAAATCTTAGGTATCATGGAAAATTTTTCGGAGAAATTCTGAGAGAAATTCCTGAAGGAATTCCTGGAGAAACCTTTGGGGAAGTTTTTGTAGGGATTCTAATAGAGATAACCGGATGAATCCATGAAGGTATTCCTGAAGAAAAAATTAAAAGAACTTCAGGAGGAATCCGTGGGGCCTCCTAGGCCGAGTGGCTACAAAGAAAAGCCATTCTGAAGGTGTCGGTACAGGATCCTTTCGTAATGGAAATTTTCTTGACTTCCCTGGGCATAGAGTATCATCGTACCTGCCACACGATATACGAATGCGAAAATGGCAACTTTGGCAAAGAAAGCTCTCAGTTAATAACTGTGGAAGTGCTCATAAGAACACTAAGCTGAGAAGCAGGCTCTGTCCCAGTGAGGACGTTAATACCAAAAAGAAGAAGAAGAAGAAGAAGGAGGAATCCGTTGATATATTCTTAAAGCAATCTTTGGAGGTATTACTTGGGATATTTCTAGAAGTATCCCTGGAATTATTTCTGGATTCCAGGAATGCCTGGATATCCTGCAGCAAACTCTGATGGATTACCTGAAGCAATCTCTGATGGAGTTCCTGAAGGATTATCTTCAGGAGTTCCAGGAGAAATCCCTGGAGGAATCACTGGAAGTGTACGTGGAGGAATACCTAGAGGTGTTCCTGGAGAAATCCCTTGAAGAGTTCATGGAGGAATTTCTGTATGAGTTTTTGGATAAATAACTGGAGAAGTTCCTGGAAGAGTTCCTGAAGAGATATTTGCGAGAGTTCCTGAAGGAATCCCTGGAAGAATTCCTGGGGGAGTTCCTGGAGGAATCGCTGAAGGAATTCCTAAAAGACTCTTTTGAAAAGTTCCTGGAGGAATCCCTGGAAAAGTTCCTAGTAGAGGATTTCCTGGAAGAGCTCCTGGAGGCATTCCTGGAAGAGTTCCTGGAAGAATCCTTGGAGGTGTGTCTGGATGGATCCCTGAAGGACTTTCAGGAAGAATTCTAGGAGGAGTTCCTGAAGGTATCCCTGTAGAAGTTCCTGGAGGAATCCCTGTAGGAGTTCCTGGAAGAATCCCTGTAGGAATTCTTGAAGGAATCCTTGTATGAGTTCCTGGAAGCATCCCTATAGGAGCTCCGGGAGGAATCCCCGTAGGAGTTCCTGGATGAATCCCTGTAAGTATTCCTGGAAGAGTTCTTGGAATAATCCTTGGAGGTGTGTCTGGATGGATCCCTGAAAGACTTCCAGGAAGAATCCCAGGAGGAGTTCCTGAAGAAATCCCTGTAGGAGTTCCTGGAAAAATCCCTGTAGGAGTTCCTGGAGGAATCTCTGTAGGAATTCTTGAAGGAATCCTTGTATGAGTTCCTTGAAGCATCCCTATAGGAGCTCCTGGAGGAATCCCTATAGGAGCTCCTGGAGGAGCATCCCTATAGGAGCTCCTGGAGCATCCCTATAGGAGTTCCTGGATGAATCCCAGTAGGGGTTTCTGGAGGAATCCGTGTAAGAGTTCATGAAGGAATCCCTGTAGAAGTTCCTGAAGGCATTCATGAAGGAGTTCCTGGAAGAATTCTTGGAGAAGTCATTGGAATAATCCCCGGAGGTGTTCCTATAGAAACTCCTGGAGTAGTTCATTGAGTAAAACCTGGAGGAGTTCCTAGAGGAATTCTTGGAACAATCTCTGCAGAAATTCCTGAAGAAATCCATGAAACAACTTTTAGAGGAATCCATGGAGGAGCTCCTGGAGGAATTTTTGAAAGAGTTACTCGAGGCATTTCTGTTTAAGTTCCCGAAGGTATTTCTGATGTAGTTCCTGGAGGAGTTGATAAGGGAATTCCTAGAGTTCAATTAGGTATCTCTGTAGGAGTTTCTGAAGGTTTCCTTGAATGAGTTTTTAGAGGAATCCCTGGAGGAGTCCATGGAAAAATCCCTGGAAGAGTTTAAGTGGATGAATCTTTAGAGGAATGGTATTTTTGTAATGATCTTAAGATATTGTAACTTTTGGAAAACAATGTTGTCAATATACAAAATGAAAAATGTTCACCATTTGCTTGTTTATTCCATGGTTCTTTTCAAACACACATTGAATACCATCACAAAAACGAAAACCAAATCGATTCTCAAGAGCTCCAATGCACTATGGGACAGGGACGCAATCTGGCGGGACAAAATTAATAACTCGGTAACGAAGCGTTTCCGGTATTTGGTGTCTTCGGCAAAGTTTTTTGTTACAACGAGGACCATCTACTGACATAAACGAATAGTTCGTAAATCGTCCGCATAGATGGCGCCACAATCCAACTTTTAAATGTGACGTTCTAGAGACTTGGCATGTTCTGCAAAGTTGTTCATTTTGATAAAATAAACAACTCTCTCGAAGACGTCAAATTTCCACGGCCTACTGTTTTCGAGTTATTGGCGAAATTAGAGAAAATTAGTGAAAAAACGATTTTTTTCACCGAATTTGACATTTTTCCTAAGAACTATGTCATATAATATTTTTGCTGATAAATAAATAACAAACGCAAGCTCTGGTGGAAAAATTTTAATAATACGACGCAAAAAAATTAAGAAATTATGAAAAAACCTGAAAAACAGAGCATTTTTTTAACCCTAATATATCCAAAAGCGCAAAAAATCGCAAGCTCAAATTTGCAGGCAACATAGAGCAATACTTGATGAAACGGATGTCAAAATTCCAGAGAGGTATATTTTGGTGTTTTTGAGATCTATCATTTTTTTACAATGATTATATTTATCCAATACAGTAATACGGTTAATTTCCATGAGGGATCTGAAGGGACGATCGACTTCAAGAAATAACGAGTCGTGGAACAAAAACATTCAGAAAACTGTTCAAACTGAGCAAATTATTTTGTGAATGTGTTACTTTTAACATGGAAAATCAAATTTTAAAGCATATTCATGTCGATATCTCTAAATACTAAAATTTCAGAGCGCACGATTTCTTGTCCGGAGCTTGAAGATTTGTTTTAAAGCGGAAAGAGCGTTGATTCTTGGATTTTTCGAAACAGAGGATACAGATCAAAGGTATCAATTTGGAGATTCCTTCAATTTTGAGAGCTGTTAGGTTGTTTAACCTCAAATATATATTTAATCACCGGATTTGCTTAAATTTTGAGCTTCCGGAAAACTGTGACAATGATTTCGAGATGAAATCCAAAGCCAGCTTGTACTGTGAGCAGATATAATAATTTCATGAAATAATAAAACATATTTTTTCCGATAATTTAAACATACACTTAAATTTTTGCCATGACAACATTAATCGCGTAATGGAAAGGAAACCGTAAAAAAATTAAAAAATCTCAAAAACACCAATATATACCTCTCTGGAATTTTGACATCCGTTTTATCAAGTATTGCTCTATGTTGCCTGAAAATTTGAGCTTGCGATTTTTTGCGCTTTTGGAGATATTAAGGTTTGAAAATTGCTCTATTTTTCAAGTTTTTTTTTATCAATTATGTTTTTCGGCTACGCAGTCTTAATTTTTACAACGGCTTATTTATTTGCCCGACGTTTCGACACGGGAATTGTGTCTTCCTCAGGGGGTAAATATTGTTGTCGTTTGTAGTCTTATGTTTTGTTTAACTTTAACAAAACATAAGACTACAAACGACAACAATATTTACCCCCTGAGGAAGACACAATTCCCGTGTCGAAACGTCGGGCAAATAAATAAGCCGTTGTAAAAATTAAGACTGCGTAGCCGAAAAACATAATTGATTACAACCATACAGTTTTTTTTATAATTTCTTAGGTTTTATGCGTCGTATTTTTATTTTTTTCCACCAGAGCTTGAGTTCGTTGTATATTTATTAGCAAAAATATTGTATGACATGGTTTTTAGGAAAAATGTCAAATTCGGTGGAAAAAATCGTTTTTTCACTAATTTTCTCTAATTTCGCCAATAAATCGAAAACAGTAGGCTGTGGAATTTTGACGTCTTCGAGAGAGTTGTTTATTTTATCAAAATGAACAACTTTGTCGAACTTGCCAAGTCTCTAGAACGTCAAAGTAAAAAGTTAGATTGTGGCACCATATATGCGGACGATTTACGAACTATTCGTTTATGTCAGTAGATGGTCCTCGTTGTAACAAAAAACTTTGCCGAAGACACCAAATACCGGAAACGCTTCGTTACCAAGTTATTAATTTTGTCCCGCCAGATTGCGTCCCTGGCCCATAGTGCAATGTTCCTAGAAAAAAAAAATCACCTCATGTCAGGTTCAAGAGCACCGAATCAATCAGCATTCCACGTAGAACAGTCCACCCCCACTGCAGACTTTCACCCTTACTCGTCCGTACAATACCTATTGTCTCGCATGACGAAGCTCCAACATATCCCCACACGGCACCATGGCTACCACTGCCATCCGATGAATGCCTGAATCAGTAACAGTATCAAAATTAATGAAGGTTCCATCCGGGTCATCGCACATTCGACATGATTATCAATCGAGCATTGCTGCCGCTCGGTGCTTCTGTTTCGTTTGCTACCCATCCATGTGCGAACCTTTCATCTCCGGCGGAAAAACTGGCATCGAATCACCTGTGGTGAGATCGTTCCTTTTTTTAATTTTATTCGGACGAAATGGAGAAGAACCGAATTTGAAAATTTTGGAAGACAGAGGAACAAGTGGTCAGAGACAAAAAGTTAGAGGACAATTGAAACATATTTTTCTACTTCTTCTTTTTTGACGTTTCGCCCCAACTGGAGCAGAGTCTGCTTCTCAGCATAAGTTTTATTTTTATTTTTGATAATTCCAGTATCTATCCGTAAAGACATGAATGACACAAAAACGAGAGAATGATAATCCTTTCCCATTTCGCACGAATTTCCCATAGCTTTATTTCATTCATACAGGGAGATTACTGACGAGAAGACTTCATTCAGCCTCACTGTTCAACGTTGAATAGTCGACCGATGATAGGTCAGCACTCAAACTAGCCGTAATTAATCTCTCGAGGCTACCCTTTCCCTAGAGGATTCCCCTTCCCACACTAATGCTCTATCCGCACCCTTGTAGTGCACAATCTAGTTACACAACAAGCCATCAACACAACGGACACTAGAAGGAAACGATAATGACATGGACGATGATGTTGTTGTTGACGTTGCAACTAAAAGCCAAAGTTACACACAATAAATGGGAACAACAGTCTCCCAGAGCCCAGAGCTTAACTAGATATGGAGAAGTGGAAACATCTTTTGGGAAAATCAATTTTCGGAGTACTGCTTCGACCTAACTAGGCGACATTGGCCCAGATGAATCATGAATGTGGAATGAGGCTCGTTAAATTTTGCATAGATGTTGTTTCAAAATTAAAATTTGAAAACAAATAATTTTGAGCATTAATTTTTTTCTGTTTTACGGTATTTCAGCAAAAAAAAAATATTTCAACGTTTGATACATGATACAAGTTGTGTTAGCACACACAAACGACAAAGTATATAAGACTTTATGTATGTGGTAGAGGTGAGATAGTACCTTTTTCTAAAATTTTAGATTTTAAAACTAAGAGCAATGCCACCGTACAAGATAGTTTTCAACAACATTTTTTTTAACTTACATGTCAATTACGGTTGTAATAGGAAATATTTAAACGTACCTGAAAATAAAAAAGACAATAGTAAAAGATAATTAGTTTTGTACATGGATAAATAAATGAAATCAAACAACAATTTTGAATTTTAGAATAATATTGACATATTCTTGTAGGTAATAATTGTTAAACTACTCCACCCTAAACACGCCGCAGATTGGCAACACAACCATCGTCTCAACTGCCCAAAACTTCCTTTACTGCGTATTGTAAGGGATTAAAAGTCCTACGGTGAAATTTGACGAAGGTGCCCGGCCCAAAAGCCCCCGTAAGCCCCCAAAGCTAAACCAAGCAGCAAGGTCACAACAAGTTCCTGTTTGATGCTCTGGAAAATCCTGTATCCCCATTCGCTCAAAAACGCCTAAATTTGCTCATGTTCCAGGACACTACTGCCAAGCCATAATGTAACGCGAACGAGGGTCAATGGTAGAAGGGAGGGTAGAAGACCTTTAAGCCTAGACCCATTGCCGTCCATTTATTATGCATACATGTGAACATTTTCATTCCGGACGGACGGTCGGCTGGTTATGGCCGAAGGACGTGGCCGAAAACAACTTGTCAAGTAATGGAATAATAAAAATCTCGGCAAACTCTGCCCTTCTTCGGGAGCAACGTTCACATTATGGAGAGCTTTGGAAAAGGGTTGAGAGAAAGTGGCACTTTAAAGTAAATCTGGCTGGGCCATTAGGACGATGATTACATTAGACGAAGTCTATGTTGCTACAAAACTGGAATTTGAAAATGAATGGTTGTCTGAAACGTCTGATTAAAATTTTTGAACAGTGATTCAATATTCTCAAACGAATTCTTTTGGTATCGTTTTAAATGCTACAGTATAATGTCAAATGTTTGAGACTAGCGAGAATTTGGATTTGGATTGGATTTTGAATCAAAATCGAATCGAAATCGAATCGAAATCGAATCGAAATCGAATCGAAATCGAATCGAAATCGAATCGAAATCGAATCGAAATCGAATCGAAATCGAATCGAAATCGAATCGAAATCGAATCGAAATCGAAATCGAATCGAAATCGAATCGAAATCGAATCGAAATCGAAAATCGAATCGAAATCGAATCGAAATCGAATCGAAATCGAATCGAAATCGAATCGAAATCGAATCGAAATCGAATCGAAATCGAATCGAAATCGAATCGAAATCGAATCGAAATCGAATCGAAATCGAATCGAAATCGAATCGAAATCGAATCGAAATCGAATCGAAATCGAATCGAAATCGAATCGAAATCGAATCGAAATCGAATCGAAATCGAATCGAAATCGAATCGAAATCGAATCGAAATCGAATCGAAATCGAATCGAAATCAAATCGAATCGAAATCGAATCGAAATCGAATCGAAATCGAATCGAAATCGAATCGAAATCGAATCGAAATCGAATCGAAATCGAATCGAAATCGAATCGAAATCGAATCGAAATCGAATCGAAATCGAATCGAAATCGAATCGAAATCGAATCGAATCGAAATCGAATCGAAATCGAATCGAAATCGAATCGAAATCGAATCGAAATCGAATCGAAATCGAATCGAAATCGAATCGAAATCGAATCGAAATCGAATCGAAATCGAATCGAAATCGAATCGAAATCGAATCGAAATCGAATCGAAATCGAATCGAAATCGAATCGAAATCGAATCGAAATCGAATCGAAATCGAATCGAAATCGAATCGAAATCGAATCGAAATCGAATCGAAATCGAATCGAAATCGAATCGAAATCGAATCGAAATCGAATCGAAATCGAATCGAAATCGAATCGAAATCGAATCGAAATCGAATCGAAATCGAATCGAAATCGAATCGAAATCGAATCGAAATCGAATCGAAATCGAATCGAAATCGAATCGAAATCGAATCGAAATCGAATCGAAATCGAATCGAAATCGAATCGAAATCGAATCGAAATCGAATCGAAATCGAATCGAAATCGAATCGAAATCGAATCGAAATCGAATCGAAATCGAATCGAAATCGAATCGAAATCGAATCGAAATCGAATCGAAATCGAATCGAAATCGAATCGAAATCGAATCGAAATCGAATCGAAATCGAATCGAAATCGAATCGAAATCGAATCGAAATCGAATCGAAATCGAATCGAAATCGAATCGAAATCGAATCGAAATCGAATCGAAATCGAATCGAAATCGAATCGAAATCGAATCGAAATCGAATCGAAATCGAATCGAAATCGAATCGAAATCGAATCGAAATCGAATCGAAATCGAATCGAAATCGAATCGAAATCGAATCGAAATCGAATCGAAATCGAATCGAAATCGAATCGAAATCGAATCGAAATCGAATCGAAATCGAATCGAATCGAATCGAATCGAAATCGAATCGAAATCGAATCGAAATCGAATCGAAATCGAATCGAAATCGAATCGAAATCGAATCGAAATCGAATCGAAATCGAATCGAAATCGAATCGAAATCGAATCGAAATCGAATCGAAATCGAATCGAAATCGAATCGAAATCGAATCGAAATCGAATCGAAATCGAATCGAAATCGAATCGAAATCGAATCGAAATCGAATCGAAATCGAATCGAAATCGAATCGAAATCGAATCGAAATCGAATCGAAATCGAATCGAAATCGAATCGAAATCGAATCGAAATCGAATCGAAATCGAATCGAAATCGAATCGAAATCGAATCGAAATCGAATCGAAATCGAATCGAAATCGAATCGAAATCGAATCGAAATCGAATCGAAATCGAATCGAAATCGAATCGAAATCGAATCGAAATCGAATCGAAATCGAATCGAAATCGAATCGAAATCGAATCGAAATCGAATCGAAATCGAATCGAAATCGAATCGAAATCGAATCGAAATCGAATCGAAATCGAATCGAAATCGAATCGAAATCGAATCGAAATCGAATCGAAATCGAATCGAAATCGAATCGAAATCGAATCGAAATCGAATCGAAATCGAATCGAAATCGAATCGAAATCGAATCGAAATCGAATCGAAATCGAATCGAAATCGAATCGAAATCGAATCGAAATCGAATCGAAATCGAATCGAAATCGAATCGAAATCGAATCGAAATCGAATCGAAATCGAATCGAAATCGAATCGAAATCGAATCGAAATCGAATCGAAATCGAATCGAAATCGAAATCGAATCGGAATCGAAACAAATTGAGGGACTATTTCAACTGAACAAAGTCGAACCACACTCAATTACAATTGGAATACATGAAACAAACCAGACTTAAAGTTCAGTTGAGTGTTGTGCGTGAGGTGGGATGAAACTTTCGATAAAATATTCATGGAAATGGGTGCAAAATGGAGTGTAAATGTTGGCCGTCCATCGTGTTGGGAAGTTTTATTTGCATTTAAATTTATGAAACCCACCAGCGGCGTTGTTTTTGCACTGGATCTGGGTCTTCGTTGTGTAATTGAATTACCAACAGTGCCAGGGTGAGAGATGGGTGAAAAGTTTTCTAATTTGAGAATTTATGAACTGTTTTCGATCGTGGAATGGGAATGTCGGAACGTGATCCGAAACAATGAGATGCAATCAATCCTGAAGACACTGACTGACTTGGCTTGAACGAAATCTGCAAACCAAATGCAGATATGCATTTGACCCCTCAGAAGGCTGGGGAATCGTGATGAGGATTCGACACTACTCATGAATTTTCAATAAAGCTCACAGATTTCCGGGGTTGCTGTGGGAAGATATTGGCTCCGAGACCGAAATCCGAACTTTCAATTAGGGGAAAGCACTTTTTCATGCTCGGTCGGTCGATGTCATACACATATTTCCACAGCAGTCTTCGAATGTCCAGGTCCCTGAATTGGAACTCAATTGCTAATCTCCTAGAAGCTGATGGCTCAAATGTACGTACAATGGGAATAATTCCGCTCTGAAAAGAGCTTCGCGGTGCTCCCAAGAGCGTTATTATTATAAGAAATCTTCGTTGAAGCTATACTCTCCAGTCGTTCATGTCCGGGCAAAATAAAAAAAAACATTATGAGCCCGTTTTAGAGATACGCCCTTTTTATGGCATAAGGTCACAAATAAAAAGAGTATTAAATATATTTAGAATGGGATTTAATTATTAGGATTACCAGAAAGAATATAATATCAAAGTATGGTTAAAAATGGGTTTGTATAATTGTTTTTTAGTAAGTGATGTTTACAATCAAGTAGCTCGACAAAATTTTGAATTACGCCCTTTTTGAAGCGAAGCCATGAGGAGCATTAATTTTATTAAAATCAATGATTCATACCATATCGTTAATCATGTTGAAATTTTGTTCTTAACAAACTTCAATCACATGCCATACGAGTTTGTTTTTCATATTTTTAATAGGCTCGAGTGCTATGAGACATTACGGAGCCAATTTTATATTAATATCATTTATAAAATAAGAATCAGAATGAGATATGCTGCCAAAAGGGCGTAGCTCTTATTTATCTTTAAACTTCAAACTTCACTCAGACATTACAAATAATTTAACAAACCAACTTTCAACTAATTATTCATGCTTAATTTTTTCGGATAACAATGGTAATTTTAAAAACTGTTAAACTATCTTTGATTTTCTTTCATTTTGTGGAATAATATTATCAAAAGGGCATAACTATTCTTAAAATTCAGCATAGAATGATGAAGATGTTTTTTTTTCTGATAATTACGTTAAAGGAAGCACCGTTAAACTGGAAGTGGAGTCGACCCGGAAAGGGTGAAGTCAGACGATGGCATCAACAGGAAAACCAAAAGAACCGAATAAATTAGCATTGGTTTCTCTGTCTATGGCCGGATGTGTGTGAGTGTGTGCGAGTGTGTGTCACGTAGAGAAGAGCCAGGCGGGCATCGTTCGTATGCAAAAACAGTCCGGAACACCGGAAAGCTTCATCCGAAGAAGGCTAAAGGATTCGAGAGGTTCCAGTCTGAAGTTGCTCCGGTTGTGCGTCGTTCCGTTGTCAAATTGGAAGAATGGGAGGGAGGGAAGATTCACGTTCACGCCACACATTTTGGATACCGCCCCGCCAAACGACGTTAGAAATTTGCTCCAATGCAGTAGAGGAAAAGTCTATTCTCGTGTTTGGGTTGAAATTGGGTTAACCCGCTCTGTGTCGGAACGGGAAGACAAGAGACCGCATTATTGGGAGGAATAATAATTAATCGACTTCGATGAGATGCGTGCTTGGGTGGGGCTCGTTGGATCCTAAAATTGTATTTTCATATGTTGAAACCATTATTTGAGGATCTAATGAGCCACACTTCATCCCATGGAAATAGACATTGAAATTTGAAAACAGTATTGTTCATATTGTTCGACAGCAAAAACTAAATAATCTTAGTAACAGAGAGAGAAAAAGTATAAGAAGAAAAAGAAATTGAGAAGAAAAAGTTGAAGTACAAAATTGAATGCATAAGAGGAAAAAAAAGCTAGGTAAAAGTGGAAGAATGAGTGGATGAATTGGCAAGAGTAACTGGTGAAGTATATGCTCAGGTTTCATACACTGAATTTTTACAGGGATGAACATGCAATCAGTTTTAGGAAATTTAGGAGAGAAGCTTTTTGATTGAAAATTGTCTTTAAACACTAAGCTGAGTACATAAAGTAGCGAGAGAAAAATTCTAGTCGTCAGAGAACAAAAACAGTACTTATAATAAAATACAAAAGTGCCAATATAAAAAAAGAAGTACTAAAAGAATAGTATCATTATAAATGTAAGAACAAGAAGATCCAAGATGTAGCAACAATATTCAACAGCACAAATATTACGATTTTTCAACCAGATTCAAAAAGACCCAATGCCACAAACCACATATAAAAAGGTATTTTCCAAGCACTGGTTCCGATCCTGCGACAATTAATCCCAAAGCAATAAGACGTTATCCAAAAACAAAAAGGAGGTGAGAACGTAAGAACATGTGATCGAAATATTGGAAACGATTCAGCTTTAGCTATACATACCGAAATTGCTTCAGGGATTCCTCGATGAATTTCTACAGAGATTGCTCTAAAAATTACCCAAATTCACCTGATTATTATTCGCTTTTCGACCACGGATTCCTCTACGATAATCGCCAGAGATTACTTCAGGAATTACACCACGTATCCCTCCAGAATTTCTCTGTGATTTCCTCCATGAATTTCATCATGATTTACCACAGAACAGCTATTTCACCAGGGATTCCAGCATGAATTCTACAAGATATTCTGGGATTTCTTCAAGAATTTAATTTGGGCTACCTTCAGGAACTCCTACAGGGATTCCTTCAGAAATTTCAACAGGGTTTCCTAAAGGAATTCCATCAAGGAATTCTTCAGGAATTTCATCAGGGATTTCTTCAAAACTAATATAATGCAGCCATAATGCAGGTTTGACCAACATTGACTCCGCCCCCCAAGTTAATTAAACCGATTTATGTTGATGCAACTGTTTGACCGACTGCCAAAGTTCGTTGCAGCAACACTACAATGATTTTTGGGCAATAATCGCAGTAAAGAAGCGCAGAACTATTTCAAATTCAAGTATCGGAAGAAAATCAATCTCTTTTGGAATCCTTAGAGAAATTCCTGGAGGATTTATGTAGGGGATTTTTAGTTGGAATCTTTAGAGGAAATCCTAGTGGAATGTTTTGAAGGAATCCTTGAAAAATTCCGTTTTTGCATCTCAGGGAGAATTTTTGATAAAGTCACTGAGGGAAATATTGGTGGATTCCCTAATAGCTGGCGATACTCTTATTATAAATTTATGGTAGAATCCCTAGAGGAAATCTTGATAACCCTCGAGAATCCCTGGAGATATTTTTGAAGGATTACCTTGGAAAAATCCGGGAGGAATCCCTTGCGGAATTTAGGATTATTTCCTTGAGGGATTTTGGGAAACATCCATTGACAAAAATCTGGTAGAATACCTTATTAAATTCCGGAAGGAATCCGTAATAAATAATCTGATAGAACCCAGAATAAACCAAGATGAGTTCCTGAAGGATTCTATAGAAGAGTTCCTATTGAAATTCCAGACAGAACTTCTGATAGAATCCAAGAAGGTACCCTTCATAGAATCTCAGGAGGATATCCCTATGAAATGTTAGAAGTATTTTCAATGGAATCCTTAGAAGAACTTATGATGCAAAAGATGAAGGAACTCCTGATAGAATCTCTAGGAAACTCAAGATAGAATTTTTGTAAGAATTCCTGGTAGAATTAATGAAGGAATAATGAAACCAATGGAATCTCTGGAAGAGCTACTGAAGAAATCCCTAAAAGAAATTCTGATGGAATCTCTAGAGAAACTTCTGCTGTAATCCCTAGAAGATCTTCTGATGTAATACCTGGAGGAACTTCCAATAGAATATCTGGAAGACCTCCTGATGTAATCCCTTGAGGAGCTTCTTATACAATACCTTAAAGAAACCCTGGTGGAATTCCTTGAGGACTTCCTGATATAATTTGTAGAAGGATTACTGGTGCAATCTCTAAAAGAACTTTTGTTGGAATCCCTAGATGAACTTCTCAAGGAACCCCTGTAGGAATTCCAGGTGGAATCTCTGAAAAAATAAACTCCTGATGGATTCAACTGAGGAGCTCTTGATGTTATCCTTAGAAAAACTGCTGATGTAATCCATGAAGGAACTCCTAATAGAATCCCTAGAAGAATTCCTAATTGAAACCGTATAGCATCCTTTGATATAATCCCTGGAGGATCTCTTGATAGAATTCCTAGAGGAATTACAGGTGAATTTTCTAAAGGAATTTGGAATCGAATCCCTTGAAGAGCTCCTGATGAAATCCCTGAAAGAACTAGTGATGTGATCCACAGAAGAACTCCGGATGTAATCTGTAGTAGAGCTTCTGTTTTAATCCCAGGAGGTGTTCCAGGTGAAATCTCTGGAGGAACTCCTGATGGAATCCCTAGTAGAACTCCTAATGGAATCCCTACAGGAACTCACGTGAAAAAATCTGGTGGAATTCCAGGTTTGATTCCTGAAAAAACTCCTGATGAAATCTATGAAGGAACTCCTTATAAAATCACTTAAATAAATTCTAATGCAATTTCTTGAAGAATCCTGATCCTTATGGAATCCTTAGGAGAATTAATGATGGAATCCTTAGAGGTACATTTGATGGAATCCTTATAGGAATTCCCTATGGAATTCTTGGTGGAGTTCCAGGTGAAATCCCTGAAGAAACTCTTGAGGAAATCCCTGAAAGAATTCCAGATGGAATCTCTATCAGAAGAACTTCTTATGAAATTCCTAGAAGAACTCGTGATGGAATCCCTAGAGAGACTCCTGAAATAATCTCTGGAGGAATTCCAAGTGGAATCCTTGGAGGTACTCCTGATGGAATACCTGGAAGAAATTGTAATGGAATGGAGGAATTCCTGATATAATCTCTGGAGGAATTCCTGGTGGAATCCTGGAGGAACTCCTGATGGAATCCCCAGAACAACTCATTATGGAATCTCTTTAGGAACTCCTAATTAAATCGCTGGAGGAACTCACAGTATTTCGATCGGCCGAAATCGTGAACTTAATTCTGCAGCACCTTTAAACGTGATTTTTTCGGAATGGTGTCTTCGGACGAAAATTTTCTAAAAATATATTGCATTCCTGGAGGATTTATGTAGGGAATTTTTAGTTGGAATCTTTAGAGGAAATCCTAGCGGAATGTCTGAAGGAATTTATGGTGGAATTCTTGAAGGAATCCTTGAAAAATTCCATTTTTGCATCTCAGGGAGAATTTTTGATAAAGTCACTGAGGGAAATACTGGTGGATTCCCTAATAGCTGGCGATATTCTTATTATAAATTTATGGTAGAATCCCTAGAGGAATTCTTGATAACCCCCGAGAATCCCTGTAGATATTTTTGAAGGATTACCTTGGAAAAATCCGGGAGGAATCCCTTGCGGAATTTAGGATTATTTCCTTGAGGGATTTTGGGAAACATCCATTGACAAAAATCTGGTAGAATACCTTATTAAATTCCGGAAGGAATCCGTAATAAATAATCTGATAGAACTCAGAATAAACCAAGATGAGTTCCTGAAGGGTTCTATAGAAGAGTTCCTATTGAAATTCCAGACAGAACTTCTGATAGAATCCAAGAAGGTACCCTTCATAGAATCTCAGGAGGATATCCCTATGAAATGTTAGAAGTATTTTCAATGGAATCCTTAGAAGAACTTATGATGCAAAAGATGAAGGAACTCCTGATAGAATCTCTAGGAAACTCAAGATAGAATTTTTGTAAGAATTCCTGGTAGAATTAATGAAGGAATAATGAAACCAATGGAATCTCTGGAAGAGCTACTGAAGAAATCCCTAAAAGAAATTCTGATGGAATCTCTAGAGAAACTTCTGCTGTAATCCCTAGAAGATCTTCTGATGTAATACCTGGAGGAACTTCCAATAGAATATCTGGAAGACCTCCTGATGTAATCCCTTGAGGAGCTCCTTATACAATACCTTAAAGAAACCCTGGTGGAATTCCTTGAGGACTTCCTGATATAATTTGTAGAAGGATTACTGGTGCAATCTCTAAAAGAACTTTTGTTGGAATCCCTAGATGAACTTCTCAAGGAACCCCTGTAGGAATTCCAGGTGGAATCTCTGAAAAATAAACTCCTGATGGATTCAACTGAGGAGCTCTTGATGTTATCCTTAGAAGAACTGCTGATGTAATCCATGAAGGAACTCCTAATAGAATCCCTAGAAGAATTCCTAATTGAAACCGTATAGCATCCTTTGATATAATCCCTGGAGGATCTCTTGATAGAATTCCTAGAGGAATTACAGGTGAATTTTCTAAAGGAATTTGGAATCGAATCCCTTGAAGAGCTCCTGATGAAATCCCTGAAAGAACTAGTGATGTAATCCACAGAAGAACTCCTGATGTAATCTGTAGTAGAGCTTCTGTTTTAATCCCAGGAGGTGTTCCAGGTGAAATCTCTGGAGGAACTCCTGATGGAATCCCTAGTAGAACTCCTAATGGAATCCCTACAGGAACTCACGTAAAAAAATCTGGTGGAATTCCAGGTTTGATTCCTGAAAAAACTCCTGATGGAATCTACGAAGGAACTCCTTATAAAATCGCTTAAATAAATTCTGATGCAATTTCTTGAAGAATCCTGATCCTGATGGAATCCCTAGAAGTACACCTTATAGAAATTCCTTATGGAATTCTTGGTGGAGTTCCAGGTGAAATCCATGAAGAAACTCTTGAGGAAATCCCTGGAAGAATTCCAGATGGAATCTCTGAATGATCTCCTGATGAGGTTCTATCAGAAGAACTTCTTATGAAATTCCTAGAAGAACTCGTGATGGAATCCCTAGAGAGACTCCTGAAATAATCACTGAAGGAACTCCTTCTAAAATCCCTAGAAATTTTTTTGATGGAATCCCTTCAAGAATTCCTGATATAATCTCTGGAGGAATTCCTGGTGGAATCCTGAAGGAGCTCCTAATGAAATCCCCAGAAGAACTCCTGATGGAATCCCTAGAGGTACGCTTGATGGAATCCCTTTAGGAACTACTAATTAAATCGCTGGAGGAACTCCTGATGGGATCTCTGGAGGAGTTCCAGATAAAATCCCTGAAGAAACTCATGAGGAAATCCCTGGAAGCATTCCAGATGGAATCTCCGAAGGAACTCCTGATGGAATCCCTAGAATAACTTCTTATGAAATCCCCAGAAGAACTCTTGATGAAATCTCTAGAGCAACTTCCGATGGAAACCCTAGAGAGACTACTGATATAATCTCTGGTGGAATTCCCGGTGAAATCTCTGTAGGAACCCGTGATGGAATCTATGGAAGCACTCCTTATAAAATCCGTAAAATATATCCTATTGGAATTCTTTGAGGAACTCCTGATAAAATTTCTGGAGAAATTCCAGCTGGAATTACTGAAGGAACTCCTGATGAAATCTCCAGAAGAACTGCTGATGGAATCCCTCGAGGTACTCCTGATGGAATCTGTTTGAAAATTTCTGGAATCCCTAGAAGAACCCTTGATGGAATCCCTAGAAGAATTTCCGATGGAATCCCTAGAGGGACTCCTGATATAATCTCTAGAGGAATTCCAAGTGAAATTTATGAAGGAACTCCTGATGAAATCTCTGGAAGAACTCCTCCTAAAATCCCTAGAAGAAATCCTAGTGGAATTCTTTGAAGGAACTCATAATATAATCTCTGGACGAACTTCTGATGGAATCCTTGGAGGAACTTCTGTTAAAATTGGGCTATGTAGCCGTGCGGTTAGCGGCGTCAGTCGTTTAGGCGTATTGTGCTACAGAGTGTGGGTTCGATTCCCGCCCCAGTTGGAGGAAATTTTTCGTCAAACGAAAAATTCTTCGCTGGTCCACTGGTTGTTCCGTGTGTCCGTTGTCTAATGTAAGTTATGTTCAGTCTGTACAGCCTTGGCTGAAGATGGTGTAAATTGTCTTTAAAAAAAAATCCCCAGAAGAACTCCTGATGCAATCCATAGAAGTACGCCTGATGCAGTTCCTGTAAGAACTCCTTCTAGGCGCTCCAGGTGGAATCCCTGAAGGAACTACTGGAAGAATTCCATATGGAATACCTGAAGTAAATCTTGTTGGAATACCTAGATTTTTTTTGATAAAATCCCTAGAACAACTCTTAGGTAGAATCCCAAAAGGAACTTCCGATGGAATCCCTAGAGGGACTAATGAAATCCCTGAAGGAATCGTTATTCTGATGGAATCCTTAAAAGAACTCCTGATGTAATCCATAAAGGTACGTCTGATGGAATCGCTTTAGGAACTCCTGATGGAATACCTGGAGGAACTCCAGATGGAATTCTTGGAGGAGTTCCAGGTAAAATCCCTGGAGAAACTCCTGAGAAAAATCCCTAGAACAATTCTAGTTGGAATCTCTGAATGAACTCCTGATGGAATCCATAGAAAAACTCTTGATGGAATCCATAGAACTTCCGATTGAATCCCTAGAGAGACTCCTGATATAATCTCTGGAGGAATTCCAGATGAAATCTCTTTAGGCATTGCTGATGAAATCCCTGGTAGAACTCCTTATTAAATTCCTAGAAGAAATCCTAATAGAATTCCTTGAGGAATTCCTGATATAATCTTTGGAGGAATTCCCCAAAAGAACTCCTGGTGGAATCCCTGCAGGTACGCCTGTAGGAACTCCTGAAGGAATGCGTGGAGAAGTTCCTGGTGGAATCCCTGAGGGAACTCCTGGAAGAAATCCAGATGGAATCCCTGAAGGAACTTCTGATGGAATCCCTAGAAAAAATCCGGATGCAACCCCAAAAAAGAAATCCTGATGGAATACGTATAGGAAATTCCGATGGAACCACTAGAGGGACTCCTTATAGAATTCTCCATGCAAATCATGATTGAATCCCTGGCATAACTCCTGATGGATTCCCTTGAGGACCTACTGGTGGCATCCCATGAGGAATTTCAGGAGAATCTTTGGAAGAAATTTATAAAGGAATCCTTACAGGAATTCCTAATAAAATCACTGGTCAAAATCTTGATTGAATATGAAGTGGAATCAAGGAAGGAATTGCCGATGGATTGCATGAAGGAATTTTGGTAGAATTCTTTAAGCAGTTCCTGATGGAATTTCTGTGAAAATCCCAGGTATGATGGGATTACAGGTAGAACTGTTGATGGATTCTCTGAAGTTAATTCTCGAGGAAAAATTTGAGGGATTTTTCTAAGAAACACTTGAGGATTTGCTAAAGAAATCTTTCAAAGATTATGTAGAAAACACTAGGAAAGCACTACAAGGAATTCTTCTGGAATTCTTTCAGATAGTCTAACGGGTTTTCCTTCAAAAATTCACCATGATTCCTACGGGAATTTCAACAGATATTTATCCAGAAATTGCAGTAGGAATTCCTTAAGAAATTTCACAATGGATGCTTTCAGACATCTATCAAAATTTCATTTTCGTATTCTTTCATGAATTTATACAAATATTCCTCCAGGATTTCTACCAGATATTCCTTTAGGTATTTGTCTAGGGATTGTCCTCAAGGATTTCTCAAGGAATTTGTCCTCTTAAAGTAAGTCTGGAAATGTGTCTTCTGGGATTCCTTCAAAGACTCTTACAGGGAAACTCTAAGAAAATTTCCAAGAGATACTCATAAAAGGAGTATAAATATGCTCCCACGGATTTATTCCGAATTCTCTCCAGGGATAGTTGTATGAATTCACCAAGGTTTTTTTTTTGGTAATATATCAGAAATTCTTCTGGATTATTCTTCAAATTTGTTCAGATATTCTTGCTTGGATTTCTTTCAGAGGTTCCTCCAGGGGTTCTGCCAGAAATTTTTCGAGCTGCTGCTCCCATGACCCTCTATAAATTCCTCCTTGAATGTTTCTAGGGATTCTACAGAAATTTCGCCAAAAAATCCTGCAGATATTCCACAAACTCCTTTAGTAAATCGTTCATAGATTTCACCACTAATACTTCTAAGGATTCTTCGTAGACTTTTTCCTAAAATTCATCCAGTGGTAGTTACTGGTATTCTTCTCAAGGATCTTTAGGGTTTTGCTTCAGAGATTCATCGAAGATTTCTCTTAAAACTCGCCCAGCGATTCCTCTAATGATTGCTCCAGAAATTTCTTCAAGAATTTGCTAACAACTTCCAGTGTGACACTTTGGATCCTCAAATTGTATGTTCTTATGATCATTTTAACAAACATTGTAAGAATTAAACGTATCACAACCAAGACTACATCTATTCAAAGTGGACGTGGCTAGTTTACAGAGTTTGGCTAAGCAAGTTCTCAGAGAGCAATTGTTAATATACTCAGAGAACTCTAGAACTTACTTAGAAGACTAAGAAGACTAAGAAGACTAAGAAGACTAAGAAGACTAAAAAGACTAAGAAGACTAAGAAGACTAAGAAGACTAAGAAGACTAAGAAGACTAAGAAGACTAAGAAGACTAAGAAGACTAAGAAGACTAAGAAGACTAAGAAGACTAAGAAGACTAAGAAGACTAAGAAGACTAAGAAGACTAAGAAGACTAAGAAGACTAAAAAGACTAAGAAGACTAAGAAGACTAAGAAGACTAAGAAGACTAAGAAACTAAGAAGATTAAGAAGACTAAGAAGACTAAGAAGACAAAGAAGACAAAGAAGACAAAGAAAACTAAGAAGACTAAGAACGCAAAAATAGTAAAACAAAATATGAATAAATGAATTAAAAGATTAGTAGAAGAAAGAGAGTTAATAAAATATTAGAAGTAAAGACGTAGAAAAAGTAGAAAAAAAGTCGAAAATCAATGAGAAATAAGAGAAAAACATTCCGTCAAGTTCGTCCTTCCCTGATTCATTTCGACAGTTCCTACCATCCCTTTGATCCTGATGTGCCACTATCAAATAGATTGACTTCGGCACGGACGCCACAGAAGGTGGCATACCTTTACCAACTGCAGAACCAACTGAAGGTACATTGAAAGTTATTTATCCTCGCGCGTTCACGTCCTTCTCATCATCGTCGTCGTCGTCTGAGTCGTTCAACTGCAGCGGAAAGCAGCTTGCCATCCATCGCCTTTGCTCGTTAGTTCAACTCGGGTTCTGTTTGTTGATCGGGCACGAGCAAACGGTGCTGCTCTTGGAACCTGGCAAGTGTTGTACCAAGTGAGAGGCTGACGATGATGATGGCAATCTCTCGACCCCCTCCCTTTTTGGGAAGTTCCACCTCCAAGCAGAAGCGCAGAGTTTCCTAGTGTCGAATTACGGCGCTGCGATGCGAGGCTTCGCAGTCTTTCGCCCCGTGGGTTCAGCTGGATACAAACCAGTTGACCCGGAAGACGATGATGAACTAGACGAGCGATGCCATCAACGAACCAATGGGGCTTTCCTGTTTACTTCCCACCGGCTCCAGTGTAGTTCCGAGCATATTTGGATCAAATTTTCCATCGCGCCTTGGTCCACACAACAATCGAAATGGAACACGACTTTTCACTTTGACCGTTGATAAATCAAAGCCCGTTCGATTCTACGACGAAAGGAGCAAAGTTAGGCTTCATCATGATGTGACTGGTATGGAAGGCAACTGCGGTTTGATCCTTCTATGGATGGACGCAAACTTCTGTCTGCCTCATCAAATTTCCTGCGTAAAGAGGTGCAGAGACGGAAATTCGGAGGGAAACCAAATACCACACATCAATCTACAGTTTTAAGTCATCCCATCTCAGATGATGGACACCTGTCGGTCGTTGCTAACAACAGTAATTAGTGGACTGCTGCATATAGATTAATACTGATGACGGTTTTTAGGATTCCGATTCGAGTTCGATTCGATTCCGATTCAAAGTCTTCTTAGTATTATATGTCTTCTAGCTATTCTTAGTCTTTCAGTCTTCTTAGTCTTTTTAGTTTTTTTTGTCTTCTAAGTTTTTTCAGTCTTCCTAGTCCTCTATATTTTCTATTTCTATTTGTCTTCGTTTCTTCTTTTTACGTATATTGTTATCCTTTTGTTTGTTTTTGTTTTATTATGAGAAAACTCTTTCTCGATTCCATTATCAGCAAATTATCTTCATCCCAACGATATAAACCGTTCATCTACAATTACCAAACATCAACCATCAACCATCACCGCTCAGCCCTGTCGCCTCCCAATAAAACATTAAATTGTATTCCTTCCGACAATCAATTTACCTACGGGTTGCAGATGATTATGGTTTCCCCATGCTTCTGCACTTCCCGCCTCCCATTTTGCGAAGCTTGTTCATTGTTAGCAACGTCTACCGCCACATCATGGAAGAATAACCGTGTGCCACCAACAGCGAGGACCTCGCTCCACAAAGAAAATACGAATCCCATTTTCCAACCGTATGTGTGCTCATACCAACTCTTTCCTTTCTGCACTTTGTTCTTCTAGCTATGCGGTCCCACATAGAGATAACAGCGCGTTCCCGCAGAATATCATGCAGGTCTGGAGCCCAGGATTCCGATCCGATACCAGCAGCCAAACCGACCAACGGGAACCACATTTGAAATATAGAGCGACCGCGTAGATCTTCTTGCGGGTTCACAACCTTTCTGTACCTAACCAATCGCATTAGCAATTTCCCGACCCCCTTTCGTAGCCCATTTGCAGCACTTTACCAGAGTAAGCACCAGTTGAAATTCAGGTGCGGTTGGTACGGTTCTGAATGCAGGAGATCTATGACTCCACAGGCGACGACAGGGCAAAGACGACATCCCGCGAATCCTGCCAGCTCAGGAAGGAAGGAAACGTTTTCACATAATATTCATTATTTTGCTCATTATCGTCCATAAAAGGGGTCGTAATTAATGGTCGTGTGGCTGTCGGTGCGTGGTCTATTAATTAGAGGCGTGTGTTCCCGGTTTTTCAGCAGTTGGGAAGCAACAGAGCAAATTAAGGCTCATTTGAATTTGTTTTCAGATTGAGACTTTGATGTGAATGGAAGCTTTCCAAGCTTCTGGAAGGGAGCTTTCCAAGCTTCTGGAAGGAAGCTTTCCAAGCTTCTGGAAGGAAGCTTTCCAAGCTTCTGGAAGGAAGCTTTCCAAGCTTCTGGAAGGAAGCTTTCCAAGCTTCTGGAAGGAAGCTTTCCAAGCTTCTGGAAGGAAGCTTTCCAAGCTTCTGGAAGGAAGCTTTCCAAGCTTCTGGAAGGAAGCTTTCCAAGCTTCTGGAAGGAAGCTTTCCAAGCTTCTGGAAGGAAGCTTTCCAAGCTTCTGGAAGGAAGCTTTCCAAGCTTCTGGAAGGAAGCTTTCCAAGCTTCTGGAAGGAAGCTTTCCAAGCTTCTGGAAGGAAGCTTTCCAAGCTTCTGGAAGGAAGCTTTCCAAGCTTCTGGAAGGAAGCTTTCCAAGCTTCTGGAAGGAAGCTTTCCAAGCTTCTGGAAGGAAGCTTTCCAAGCTTCTGGAAGGAAGCTTTCCAAGCTTCTGGAAGGAAGCTTTCCAAGCTTCTGGAAGGAAGCTTTCCAAGCTTCTGGAAGGAAGCTTTCCAAGCTTCTGGAAGGAAGCTTTCCAAGCTTCTGGAAGGAAGCTTTCCAAGCTTCTGGAAGGAAGCTTTCCAAGCTTCTGGAAGGAAGCTTTCCAAGCTTCTGGAAGGAAGCTTTCCAAGCTTCTGGAAGGAAGCTTTCCAAGCTTCTGGAAGGAAGCTTTCCAAGCTTCTGGAAGGAAGCTTTCCAAGCTTCTGGAAGGAAGCTTTCCAAGCTTCTGGAAGGAAGCTTTCCAAGCTTCTGGAAGGAAGCTTTCCAAGCTTCTGGAAGGAAGCTTTCCAAGCTTCTGGAAGGAAGCTTTCCAAGCTTCTGGAAGGAAGCTTTCCAAGCTTCTGGAAGGAAGCTTTCCAAGCTTCTGGAAGGAAGCTTTCCAAGCTTCTGGAAGGAAGCTTTCCAAGCTTCTGGAAGGAAGCTTTCCAAGCTTCTGGAAGGAAGCTTTCCAAGCTTCTGGAAGGAAGCTTTCCAAGCTTCTGGAAGGAAGCTTTCCAAGCTTCTGGAAGGAAGCTTTCCAAGCTTCTGGAAGGAAGCTTTCCAAGCTTCTGGAAGGAAGCTTTCCAAGCTTCTGGAAGGAAGCTTTCCAAGCTTCTGGAAGGAAGCTTTCCAAGCTTCTGGAAGGAAGCTTTCCAAGCTTCTGGAAGGAAGCTTTCCAAGCTTTTGGAAGGGAGCTTTCCAAGCTTCTGGAAGGAAACTTTCCAAGCTTCTGGAAGGAAGCTTTCCAAGCTTCTGGAAGGAAGCTTTCCAAGCTTCTGGAAGGAAGCTTTCCAAGCTTCTGGAAGGAAGCTTTCCAAGCTTCTGGAAGGAAGCTTTCCAAGCTTCTGGAAGGAAGCTTTCCAAGCTTCTGGAAGAAAGCTTTTCAAGCTTCCGGAAGGAAGCTTTTCAAGCTTCTGGAAGGAAGCTTTCCAAGCTTCTGGAAGGAAGCTTTCCAAGCTTCTGGAAGGAAGCTTTCCAAGCTTCTGGAAGGAAGCTTTCCAAGCTTCTGGAAGGAAGCTTTCCAAGCTTCTGGAAGGAAGCTTTCCAAGCTTCTGGAAGGAAGCTTTCCAAGCTTCTGGAAGGAAGCTTTCCAAGCTTCTGGAAGGAAGCTTTCCAAGCTTCTGGAAGGAAGCTTTCCAAGCTTCTGGAAGGAAGCTTTCCAAGCTTCTGGAAGGAAGCTTTCCAAGCTTCTGGAAGGAAGCTTTCCAAGCTTCTGGAAGGAAGCTTTCCAAGCTTCTGGAAGGGAGCTTTCCAAGCTTCTGGAAAAAGCTTTCCAAGCTTCTGGAAGGAAGCTATCCAAGCTTCTGGAAGGAAGCTTTTCTAGCTTTTCGAAGGAATCTTTCCATGATTCTGGATGGAAGCTTACCAAGCTTCTGGAAGAAAGCTTCCTAAGCTTCTGAAAGGAAGCTTTCCTATTTTCTGAAAACAAGCATCCCACGCTTTTGAAAGGAAGTTTTCTAAGCTTTTTGAAGGAGGCATCTCAAGCTGCTGAAAGAAAACTTTCCATGCTTCTGGAAGGAAGCTTTCTAAGCTTCTAAAATGAATCTTTCCAAGACAGACAATTAGCTTAAAAGTATCGACTTTAAATTCCCATAATTCTGTGCAGAGGGAAGCAAAAAAAGCTCGAGAGCATCTGTTATCGACCGAAAACCAGTGCAGCGCTAGTTCTCGATGTGGGCCGTGAGTCTGAACCGAACTTGATGATAGTCATTTATTCAGTTAATTAAGATTTCAGCACACACCATGGCCGACAGTATACATACGAAAAATGGTAGCAAAAGAAAATGCAAGAGTAGCAAAATTTAGTCCAGAGGGTGGTAGTTCCGGATAGAAAAAAAACGATAATTTCTCGGATCGAAATCGAAAGCTCCAGTCAGGCGCAAAGCATAATGAGGAAACGGAAGCGTTATCGATTGATCTGGTTTTAAAGGCGCACAGCATGTGTTTCCGGGAAGCATTTTTTTCCGGAAAATTCCTAATGACCTGCATTGGATTGGGGAAAACGGCGACTACAAAGGATTATCTGCACAGCAGCACGTTATCGTAACGAGGACTTTCCGCTTGATCTTCCGTGCTATTGCCGTGATGCTCGCGAAGGCCGCCCTCGAGTCACCGGTTAATCTCTGATAAAATTAATTATTCATGAAGAGAGAAGTTAATTATTTCTGTTTGATATATGTTGCTCACTGGTGAGTACACACGGCAAGCGCGCCCGACTAACAGACTGGTTGTGGCGTCCACAGAAGCGTGAAAGAGCATCAGCCAGCGACAACTCCCTGACATACATACACATATACATACAGTTGGTACAAGCGCGGGGACTGAAAATGCCATTGCCATTGGATGCTGCAGAATGGTGGTCCTCCTGAGTCTGTATCGTTTGGTTAGAATGCAGGGGTTTTCAAGCTTGAACCCAAAGGTGAAATTTCCTAACAAATTTTCATTGGGGGGGATTAAAGAATCATTATTTTAAAAATTTTCCTTTGGTTTCTATAAAGTGTTGAAGGTATTCATAGAGATTTCCATTTATAAATTATTATACAATCTTACTAAAGCAAAAATTGGATTAAGCCGTGTAAAAATCTCTGAAATAATTTCTTATTTATCTGTGGAATAATTTCTGATTGATTTTTTAGAGTAATTTGTTGATCCTAGAGAAATCACAGCATTATTTTTTAGACAAATTAATTAAAATTTCTGGAGGAAATAGAAAAAAAACCCTTGAAGTACTTCTGGTTAACCCGTATAGGCCTGAGTGAAAGCAAAAATACTAAAACCTTTATCGCTCAGCGAATTCTTCATGGATTCAAATGATTTTTTGTCAGTATACTGGCACACATATCTAGTTTCTAGAAGTGGACAGAGGAACGCGGAAATATTCATGTGGCCGGAGTTATTCCGATGGATCACTGATGGTGCCCCTGGAGGAAGGCAAATTTCAAGTTACAGATAATTTCCGGAATCAGCTATAATGAAGTCACTACATGGCGGATTTTTAAGAAAATTGCATCAGTGTAAACCTTTTGAGAAACGATTGAATTGGATAACTATGAGTTTTGCATTTGATTAATCCTACAAATGACCATTTTCGGGTCCTGGGACGCTTCAAACTTACGATAAAGTGGCCAATTTGTATCTGAACATCTGTGTCAAGCTTAACGCATTTCAGTGCACAATTATGTTTGATTTCTAATTTTCGAGAATTGAAACGGTTAAGTATCCAACAAATCTATAGCCGGTTCTTCCGGGCGTTACGTTCGAATGGCCACATCCGGTATATTTTAAACGGTGCAAAAGATCTTAATGATTTATGCAAATTGAAATGATTGTCATTGCAAATAAATAAAGGTAACTCGGTATAGTTCTTTTTTACCCGACTTGACCCAGTGACTCACCGGAATAACTCTGGCCACAGGAATATTTCCGAGTTCCTCTGGCCACTTCTAGAAACTAGATATGTGGGCCAGTGAACTGACAAAAAATCATTTGAATCCGTTGAGAATTCGCTGAGTATTCCTGAAAAATTCTGAAAAAAACAGGTGGAATCCCACAGAGTTGTAATACCTGGAGTAATTTCTGGAATGATCATAAAAGGGATGCTTTAAATAATACAGAAAGAAGTTTCTAATCTATTTTCAATCGACTAAGTTTTCCTGAAAGCTGTCTAGAAAGAGCTTAAAGAGAAGGCGTAATATATAGGATAGTTATTAGAAAATTCATAGGGGAAATGAATGAAATAAATGAAGAATAAAGTGCAACTTGAGTTCAAATCTTTGAAATTCTGTGATTCTTCCGATAAACTTGGAAATTTGTTAAAAATCAATCTGAATGAGCATAAAAAAATTAGTGTAATATTTAGAAAAATCTCAAAAAGACTTTTTAGAATAGGTTTCAGAAATAATTCTGAACAATTTATTTATATGTCTCCGGATGTATTCCATCAATAATTATTGAAAAGGGATAATTGGGACGTTCCTTCAAAGAGGTTATGGAGTTATTCACGGCAAACTCCCGAGGGACTTATCAATAGCAATTTATAAAAGAATATCCTAAAGAAAAAAATGAAGGAATTTTGCAAAGAATAGAAAAAAATTTTTGGAAGTGATCCTTCAAAAATTTAATTCCTTATTTTGAATTTCCGACCGTGTTTGAGAGTAACAGCGTAAAAAAATCTTTGAAAAATATGCTGTTTTCTAGAAATTTCTAATTTAGACAAATACTTGAAATAAACCTTAAAAACTTTCCGGTATGTTCTTTGTCAGATGTACTGAAGCAATTCCTCGTGCTTTTAAGAAACGACATGATCATAAAGCTAAATGATTGTACGTGTCTTGAACGGTTTTTTATTTATTTTAAAAGATATTTTGTAGTAAAAATCTAAGAAACATTTATGGGAACGGTTTAAGGAATGAATACATTCCTAAATAGCCCAAGAAGAACCTTGAATTTTTAACGGGCTTAAATTCGGGGACCAGCAGATCAGTTAATATAAAATAATGCGGTAAGTTGGTCTTACAATTTCGGGGTAAGACATCTCCCATGACCCCTCCGCCTTTTCTAGGTACCGGAAAAAACGTGGACACAAGGGGTTCAGAATAGGCCTTAAATATATATCATCCAAATGAGCCCAGATAGCCGTAGTGGTAAACGCGCAGCTATTCAGCAAGACCAAGCTGAGGGTCGTGGGTCCGAATCCCACCAGTCGAAGATCTTTTCGGGTTGGAAATTTTCTCGACTTCCCAGAGCATAGAGTATCTTCGTACCTGCCACACGATATCCGCTCTAACGAAGGTACGGTGCTGCCATCTGGAAAAAGTTTACTCTATGCGTGAAGCGTCGAAAATTTAACCCGGCAAGGTATAGGAAGTGAAATTTCAAATGCTTATATAAAATTAATTACAATAGCTATTTAAATTATTTTCAGTACATGTTGATAGACTATTGATGAGCTACATTATAGACACATTATTTTGATTTTTATATTTTTTCCTCGATATTCTGCGGAATCGTCCGTATCTAACCCCGTACACTTAACAGAATTTAATTAAATTTAGTTTTGCATTTTTTAGAAGCATTTGAAAATTAACTTGCTATGCTTTGCCATGTAAAAAAATCGGAGCTTCACGCATAGGGTCAACTGTGGCAATTGCCTCCGTCATTGCGAATACGCATGCAAAAATGGTCATTGGCATAGTAAGCTCTCAGTTAATAACTGTGGAAGTGCTCATAAGAACACTAAACTGAGAAGCAGGTTCTGTCCCAGTTGGGACGTAACGCCAGAAAGAAGAAGAAGGGCTATCTGGCGGTAAAGAACCTGATTGGTAATTTTCCCGCTAGGTGGCGATAGTGACAAATTTTCTTCAATCGTCCGTATCTCATAATGAGTAGTGTTTGATCCTTTGCTCGCGTCGCTTGCTCCTGCGGGGGCGGCTGATGTGAGCAGGATCAATCGTGTTGCGCGTCGCTCGCGCGGCACGAATAAATAGTGGCGTGATTCGCGGATAGGGTCAGTAGTGTTTGATCCTTTGCTCGTGTTGCTTGCTCCTGCGGGGGCGGGTGATGTGAGCAGGATCAATCGTGTTGCGCGTCGCTCGCGCGGCATGAATAAACAGTGGCGTTTAACGGGTTAGGCGTGAATGTATCATGGATCGCATCACCAATCACTGGTGACTCCCAGATCTTACCTTATCCCACTAACCCAATATCCTTTCCATGACAACTGTGGAGATGCAGAAGATTCTTCGGTCTCTAGTAACAACGGTTGTCTAGCTAACATTCCTTCCCTTCCCCGATGACCGTAAGGACGTGGCCGGCGCCGTTATTGACTTTTAAAATTTGAGCTCTCGATTTGTGCACATTGAAGAATGGTTAGCTAATCCCAAGCCCCATTCATTGATTCCCTGTGCAACTTCGATTGCTCTAGTCAATCACGGAGTAGCAACTACGAATTGTACGGTCATATATGCTCATGCTCATGCTCATGCTCAATCGTCCGTATCTCATAATCCTTATCAGCTAGAAGGTTAGTGTGTTCGACAAATCTGATCAGCATATCGAGGGCTATCTGGCGGTAATTTTATATTAGAATTTTGATTATAAATTCATCCGCAAGCTTATTACTTATTTATTTAGTTGGTGTTACATCAATTAATTTGATAAAACCTCGTTAACGATGTTACGCCAATTTACTCGGTCCATGGCTGTGTCTCTCCAACTTCGATTTTGGCCCATGTTCTCCAGATCTTGTTGCACCTGATCAAGCCACCTCGCTCGCTGTGCTCCTCGTCTTCTTGTACCAACCGGATTTGACGCGAACACCATCTTTGCAGGATTGTTGTCCGGTAATCTTGCAACATGCCCTGCCCAGCGCACCCTTCCGGCTTTCGCAACCTACTGGATACTGGGGTCGCCGTAAAGCCTATCGAGCTCGTGGTTTATTCTCCGCCGCCACACACCGTTTTCCTGTACTCCGCCAAAGATCGTGCTAAGCACCCTTCGTTCGAACACTCCAAGTGCTTGCAGGTCCTCTTCCAGCATGGTCCATGCTTCATGTCCATAGAGGACCACCGGTCTTATATGCGTTTTGTACATGGTACCGTTTTGTCTCAAATTCCGAACAGACTCATATTCCGAACACTCCGTTTTTGTATGGCAATTCGGTTGAAATGTTTCGCTGAAATATGTCATCAAATAACCAGGAAATGGCAGTCGATTGCAATTCAGTTTTAACGTCTTTAAATGTATTTTATACCTCGGGAATATTGATGGTTCTTTAGTTCAAGACCAGTAAAACTAGCTTGAGTAAATTTATTTGCGAAATTATTTATTTGAATACGCTTCATTCGGAATTTGAATCAAGGTGTTCGGAATATGAGACAGAATGAACGCAGTGTTCGGCATTTGAATCAAAATGTTGTTCCATACTTTTACGTTAAAACAATACTAAACAAGTTCAAATAAACATTTTTATCAGTACACTACACAGCTAACAAATAGGCTTTCCGAAGAAATTAAAACTTTCAAAAATATCAGTTAATTTATGCCTGCCAGATGGATTTGAAGTCACTGCTGGCCTTAAGTGTTCGGAATATGAGTCAAAACAGTACATTTGGTGCGAGGGTGAATCTTTCTCGACCGCAGCTTATTCTGGAGCCCATAGTAGGCGCGACTTCCATTGATGATGCGTCTCCGTATTTCACGACTAACGTTGTTATCAGCCGTTAACAAGGATCCGAGGTAGACGAACTCATCAACCACCGCAAAATCTAAACCTGATTGGACACATGACTGCTGCTCAAGATCTTTTTCAGCTAGAAGGCTGGAGTTTTCGGCAGAGAAATAAATTTTCAATCTTCTCTAACTCGAGATCCTTATAAGCCTACAGGTTGGTGTCTTCTGCCAAGCCGTTAAACAGATTAAGGGCTATCTTGTGTAGACAATCTTAACAAAAACACATTCACTAGTAACACATTTTCTTCAAGATTCATATCAGCTTATCAAGGGCCATGGCCATGAAGTCTGATTGACAATTCAACCGCTAGGTAACACTAGTAACAAATTTTCTTCAATCTCTAATATCTCCATATACTGCAAAATAATGGTTCGTGTCTAACGGCGGAACCTTATTGAGGAATAGCTTGATAGATGGCGCTACGGTCATCTCTCCATAACTTTACATGCATATTTTTTATAATGGGTTATAGAACCGTATTGAGAGTTGGTTTTAATGGCTTCCTTAATCTTCTCCTGAAGCGCAGTTGCATAGATTTAAGTGTACTGTTTATGTGGAATACTTAATAACTATTTTAATAAAGTTTTGGTAATAATTTCTAATCGGCCATACATTGGTGCTAATATTTAACATCCAGATAGCCATCAGTCTGCTAAATAACTTTGCTTAAGACACCAACCTTCTAGCTGATAAGGATCTTAAGGTAAAAAAGATTAAGAACCAGTTCGCGAGAGGGACAACCACATCTTGTATAGATGTTCTTCAATCGCGCTGAAATTTTCAGGGTTTGTTCTTTCATGAAAATAAATTTATTTTTCCATTTTTACAATTTTTATTTTAAGGGGATGTAGGACAAACTAATCCACAATGCTTTCATGTGATAAAACATGCAAAATCACATAAACTGCAATAACTGAAGAAAAAATGTACAGATTAAGCTGATGTTTGGCAAGTTTTTTCTATGCCATATAAACTTCCAACTAAACGTGGTATTTTGACTCACAAATGTTTCAAATCGAGAAAAAGCGATCTGGCTCTTAAAGTTTTTTTTTTAACTAGGGCCTTCTAGCGGATGTATTCCTAATCAGACTCTTCACCGCCAAATAGCCCTCGATCTTCTGAAGCTTAGCCGAAGAAACCAACTTTTTATGTGATAAGAATCTTAAGATACAGACAATTAATGAAAATTTGTTACTGACGCCACCTAGCGGTAAAATTATCATATAGACTCTTCACCTTCAGATAGCTCTTTTTCGGCTGAACAGCTTTATCGAAGACACCGTCTATCTAAATAATAAGAATTTTGAGATACAGACAATTCAAGAAAACTTGTCACTATTGCCACCTAGCTGATAAATTATCAATTCTATTTTCAATCTCCAGATAGCCCTCAATCTGCTGAATATTTTTGCCCAAGACAGCAACCTTCTAGCAGATTAGGATCTCGAGATAATGTTGGTTGATGATTTCTTCTTACTAGCACCACCTAGCGGATGAATTTTCAATCAGACTCTTTACCGCCAGATAGCTCTTGATCTGCTGAACAGCTCTTTGTCGTTTGTCCACACTTTTTTCCATTATCTAGAAAAGGAGAGGGGTCAGGGGGCATTTACTTTAAAATATATTTCAAATAAATTGATCTACTGGTCTCTGAATTGTAGCCTATTAGAAATTCAAGCTTCGTCCCAAGATTTTAAGGGTTAAGATGAAGATGAACCAAACCTCAAATTTTCAAGAGCACAAATCTGGAAAACCAAACATCCGTTTATGTTGAAAACTCTTAGCATCATTATTTTCAAAATTAAATTTCTAAAAAGATTGAAGAATATCAAATTTGTCTAAAATCAAAACTAGTCTTAGTTAAAAGTAGTTTTCTGAAAAAATTTCCTCTTTTTACTAAAAAAATCATTTTTATTTGACTATAACTTCATGAATACTCAACCGATTCTAAGTCTTTTTACATACTTTTGAAGAAAATTTAATAGGTTTTAAATTGTAGTTACTATAAATTTATTTAAAAATTGTTTTGACTTACTTATTTAACAAAAACTGCCCAGACACAAGGACTTTCAACGGAACTTTTTATATTTTTTCGAATTGTCGTCAGTTAATTGTTAATACTTAAGCTGAAAATGGGGTTTATTGTTTAATAAACCATTAAAAAGGTCTTAGAAGCATTTTTCATGAACTTTTTTTTTTTATTTTAAATAAGACTTTATTTTTTAGCTTCAAGATGATTCATAAACTTTTTTTTTAAACAGTGATATGTAATTTCCGACAAAAACTAATCAACAATTCGAAAAAAAATAAATAATCATGTTTTAAGTAGTTTTTGTTAAATAACTAGGTCAAAACATTTAACAGTTAAATTCTTTATACACACAGTATAAAAACAACTAAAAGCTTACAATCATGTAAAAAGATTTGGAATCGGATGAGTATTCATGAAGTTATGGTCAAACAAAAATTATTGTTTAGTGACAAGAGGAAAAATTTGAAGATAACTATTTTTAACTAAGGCTAGTTTTGATTTTAAACAAATTTGATGTTCAACAAACTTTTCATAAATTTAATTTTGAGAAGAATGATGCTAGAAGTTTCAAAATTGGTTGGAAAATGACAAAGTTACAAGGACTTTACTGAAGGTCATATTTCATAACTTGAAAATTCACCTTCAAGTCGCTTGGGCCACCTCTAAATCTCAATATTTTTGGCTCAAAATTTGAGGTTTCCCTTTTTATGTGATTGGAATTCAAAAGAGCCCACGAATTCTTGGTTTTGAGACATAGGCCACACCCTAGTGTACAGTCAAAACTCAGTGATAACAGAATTCACTGTTAGCGACTGTCCTTTAATTAAGTACGACAATTTTCAAAGTTTTAAGTCCCCCATTATCCCACAGTAAGATTGTTTGTATGAAAAATTCAAAATAATTTGTATGGCACGTAAAAATCTCAAACCTACCTCCCCCACCACCTATTATGTAATTAATGGATGGCTCGTTAGGCGGCATCCACAAATTACGTAACGCTCTAGGGGGAGGGGCGGCTCAAGCGTTAAGACTCATAAAAAAATTTGAAATTTTTCGTACAAAAAGTGTTACGGAGGAGGGGTGTCGAAAATTTCGAATTTTAACGTTACGTAATAAATGGACGCTGCCTTACCTTCTCATTAGACGAAAAAATTGAGTTTTTATGTTTGTTATGATGCCTGTTAATTCACTTATGATGCGCACGAAATCAGCTATCAAATGAAGATAACCAGTTAACAAGATTTCTTATTATTTTGTTATCAATTTCTGCTGGGAATAAGCATCATGAAGATTGTCATAAAATGACTGGGTGACAGCCAGTGATTTTATAAATATGAATGCCGGATACAATTATTGGAGAATTAGTATTATATCTTTTAGAGAAGTTTTATCCATTTTCCATAGGGAGGGGAAACTTCGAAAGTTCCAATGATTTCTGTAAAGATCTGTTAAAGATGTCTGTTTTTTGTTGGACTATTACAGCTATCCAAACATCAATGCTGAAGATAATTATGACAACTTTAAGAATACTAATCTTTGTTGAATAATAACCTCTTTTGATTTTGTTTTTCCGTAGGCTCCCATCCAGCCATGAATTACTCCTTACCTTGATAATCTCAAAACTGCGAAATCGCAGCGCTCACATGATAAAAGATAGTTATTTCGATAAAGCTGTATTCATATACAAATTTCGACTCATAACACATAAACCAGCCGACGGTGCTTTGAAAAAACCTGAAGTTCGTAGACACAAAAGTCAATTTGGACAAATTGAGATGTAAAATTGTAAAAAATAATGGAATCGTTCCGGTGGGCTTTGATCCCACGACACCCAATACGCTAGACTGGGCGCGTTAACCAACTACTCCACAGAACAGCTAACGATTCTGCAGCGCAATCGGCCAACCTGAAACCAAAGTCCGTCATGCCCTATGACCCCATATTCTCCTTCACAGCCCACCAGAACGATTCCATTATTTTTCACAATTTTACATCTCAATTTGTCTAAATCGACTTCAGGATTTCTCATAATAAATTATCGAAATATCGAAATGGTGCCCAACAATTTATTGGATCAAAACCTTTTTTCTAAGCAGATTCATGGTTAACACACATTTGGAGCCTTCCTTAGCCGAGTGGTTAGAGTCCGCGGCTACAAAGCAAAGCCAAGCTTAAGGTGTCTGGATTCGATTCCCGGTCGGTTCATGACCTTTTCGTAATGGGAATTTTCTTGACTTCCCTGGGCATAGAGTACCTGCCACACGATATTCGAATGCGAAAATGGCAACTTTGGCAAAAAAAAGCTCTCAATTAATAACTGTAGAAGTGCTCATTGAACACTAATATGAAAGCAGGCTTTGTCCTAGTGAGGACGTAATGCCAAAAAGAAGAAGAAATGTGTCTTCTTTCATGTTTCCACACAATTCAACGTCACGAAAAGTCATGTTACGATCCACAACTCCGAATTAAGAACCCCTGAATTTGGGAGCCGTTTCGCCTCCTCTCGCGTAACCGCGCGTGGGAGTCAAAAGCGTGAAGTTGGATTCACGCCATGGTTGTCGCAACTTCGGGTGATGCTCTGCTCCACGGCAGGCAGATGTTTGCCGCTACGGGAAATGAATTTTCGTCGTCGACGTCGCCGTCGTCGCTTCTGCTACAGATTCAGATTCAGCTTCAGCGCGCTGCTGAGACGTGGAGGTCACCGAGTGCGTGGGTGTTGCCCTTGGTAATTAGAGTACTTTTTTTCGCTCTCGGTTGCTTCACTGCTGCCACTGACTGAGAATGTGTCCCCATCGAAGTCAGAAAACGACGAAGTAATGCGTGGCATTTCACGGAAGATTGTGCTTCAAAATTAGATCAAGATTGTAGCATTGCTGTGCGGGAGGAAGGAGGAGGAGCAGAAACGTGTAAATTCGTGAGAGTTTTGGGCACAACCCTTGAAATCCACTGGGATGTCAGATGGCAGACAAAGTTTTTGGATTTACCCCACTCCGAGTGGCACGCATGGTTGAGTGTGGAGCATGTTTTTGACTTGCGAAAGAAGTTTAGGCCAAAAGGTTGAAGATATATGTTATGATGTCAGTAGAATGAGTTGAAACTTGAAACAAGTCTCAGAAATCGATAAAAGGCTGAATAAGAAGAACAATGATTGAGAAAGAGTAAAACCAGTTTTATGAAGTTTATTTGATTTTCAATTACAACTCACTACCATACATACCCGAGAAGCATTCGAAGAGATTCAAGGGACACCCGACGGGGGGAGAAGGAATCTCCGACGGGAGTTACAGGAAATTCCCATTAGAGATTAAAGAGAATTCCCTAAAGGAATCGGAATGAATTCCCGAAAGGGATTCGAAGGAATATCAGGCTGGGATTTGAAGAAATCCCCGACAGGGATTAAGACGAAGCCCCGACAGGGATTCGAAGGAATCCCAGCAGGGATTCGAAGAATTCTTCGACAGGAATTCGAAGGTATCTCCGACAGAAATTCGAGGGAATCCCCGACAGAGATTCAAGAGAGTTCCCGACAGGTATTCGAAGGAATTCCTGATAGGCATTCGAAGGGGTTCGAAGGAATCCCAGATGGAGATTCGAAGGAACCCCGACAGGGGTTCGAGAAAATCTCCGACGGGGATTCGAAGGAACCCCAGACAGGGATTCGATGGAATCATAGACAGGGATTTGAAGGAATCTCCGACAGGGATTGGAAGGAATTCCAGATAGAGATGCAAAAAAATTTCAGACAGGCATTCGAAGGAATACCCGATAGGGGTTCGAAGGAATCCCCGAAAGGGATTCGAAGGAATCGCCGAAAGGGATTCAAAGGAATCCCCGAAAGGGATTCGAAGGAATCCCCGGTAGGGATTCAAAGGAATTCCCGACAGAGATTCGAAGGAACCCCGACAGGGTTTCGAAAGAGTCCCAGACAGGGATTCAAAATATATCTGCCCCAATAAATATCATTACAAAAACCTCCTACTATTGCATCGATGTTAATGCTTCATCATCGAAATCCAAAATTGAACTTCAAATAGCTTAAATTTAAACAGTCCCGCTGAAGTCCAATAAAACTGAAAAATTACCGCAAATTAATCCTCAGCCGTTATTTCAAACATCTTTTCCAAAGCTCTCTGCAATTCCCATGATGCGACAAACGGAAGCAAAAATTGTCTGACCCCCCACCCTACCGGAAGGCAGCAATATCACTTTGTATGGTTGAATATCGAGAAAATCCCCTCTGAAACGAAAAACCGACCGAACGGGCCGACGGAGAGAGAAAGTTTATGGTTATCGCTATTTGCTTGTTAATGAGATTTTATTCCGGCCATTTTTCTCCCTACCCCACGTGACAAGGTCCTTTCGATCTCAGAATCGAGTTCAATTCATCTCAGTCGGTGGCATAAAATTCATTCGTTTCGGGAGTTGCCACCAACATAGGCGTTGCCAAATGGGGGCAGGGGGAAAAGCTTGGAAAGCTTCCTTCCAGAAGCTTGGAAAGCTTCCTTCCAGAAGCTTGGAAAGTTTCCTTCCAGAAGCTTGGAAAGTTTCCTTCCAGAAGCTTGGAAAGCTTCCTTCCATTGGCAAATAATGACGATTTCCATCCAGAATGAGCCGAAAAATTAATAAAAATCGTGCTCTACACGGTGTCTTTGTGGAGCAACTTTATTACAAAAAAATAGGTAAGTCTGAAATTTCGTACTAAAAACAATTAGACTTTGCTCTTTCATTTGCGACCTAAATGAAAATAATCGGTCGGGGGTTCCAGAACATTTTTTTTATTTTGTGTGAAGTATTTATGGATCTGTGTTTTTGTACCGACGCACATTGCGTTGAACGTATCGTATAATAACGATACGAGTCATACTGCAATATCAAACCATTTGAACACCTTGGCATGGAAGATAAAGTTGTTCTTGGTCAAAAGAGCTGTAATAAGCATAAATGACATATGATATACGCATAATCGCAAAACTGTCTCAAGCGTCATTTTAATATTTTTTACGTAAAACCTGGAAAATCGTCATAATGATTCTGAGTTCTTAGAAAATTTTTCTCGTAAAACTTATGATCTCGTCCTAAGGTGAAGCTGCATCGAAGTCAAACCTCGAATTTTCAAGAGCACAAATCTAGAGAACCTGACAACCTTTTGCGTTGAACATTTTATTGATTGGTCGTCACCAGCGAGTGACCAGTGAGTTATCGGTTGTTTGCTTCTCTAGAGTAAGGTGGGGCAAAAGTTCGACCTTAGTGGTATAATCAAAGTTTCCAGGAAAACAATAACAGTTAAAACAAAACAAATACCATACAGTGAACCTTCAACGTATTGGCTATAGTTTTGCTGAACAAACTTGTGTCAAAATATTTACCCATTTTCAGTTATAACAGTTTCAAAATTGATTGTCTTAAACGAACTTTTGCCCCACCGGTGGGGCAAGAGTTCGAATCAAGTGTGGGGCAAAAGTTCGCTGGCTAAAACACAAAATATCGATCCTTTTATAACAGGCATACTTTACACCAGTCGTAAACTTGAGTTTGCCGAAAAATACACAGCGAATTTTCATCAAAAAATTGCCAAAACCCGGGATAATTGTAATATACTCAAAAATAGCAGTTTTTTGCAAAACTAAGTGGAAATGTAAAATTTCGGTGAATGTTTTCTCACGATCAGACAAATTTAACTAAATTTGAAGGTAATATGTGAATTTTGGGCAATTTGCAAATTTTTCCGTGATTTTATACATGGGTCGAACTTTTGCCCCGCTGATTCGAACTTTTGCCCCACTATGGGCCAAAAATTTGTTTCAAGCATTTATGCAAAAACTAATACACCTCAAAGCAACCTTATGATAGGCCTAGAAACGCCCTTACATAAAATATTGAAAAAGATTGATTCCATGCAACGAAACTTTGACCAAAAATTACAACATTCACGTCGAAAAACAACAAATAGCCATCACTTTTCCAAATCTCAATCGATTTTTATGATATTTGGAGTAAAAGTCTCTTACTTTAATTGCATTCGAACCACCATGACATTTATAATATTTGTTTTGAATTGAGCTAGATTTCTTAAGAAGAAACTCTTACCCCACTCGAACTTATGCCCCACTTCACTCTAGACATGTGCTTTTGAAAATTCGAGGTTTGGCTTCTATGTAACTTCACCCTATAAACCATTGGTAACCGAGTGTTTAGCTCGTTGTTATTAAGCAGATAACCGGACCAAAAGAAAAACTATCACCGCTGGGAGACAGAGGAGGATCTTCTCTTCATCGTAGCATTGTGAAATAAATGGTAAATCCATACGTTTTCTCAGTAATAACAAGCTACACACTTGGTCACCTATCATAAATTATTCGAGATTTCTCTTTTTAATCGTAGATACATAAGTAACATATCCGCCTTTCAAACAGCACAATTTTGCTTATTCGAATTGACAAGTAGAGGGCTTCGCATGTGATAAATCTTGTTATTAGGTATGTAACATACTTGCCCCATGGCACTGATTTTGGATGGTATTTGAGAAGCTTCAAATCTTCTATATTTTTATGTTATTTTCTTAATGGCACAGTGCTTATGAAAAGATTAGAAACTAACATCACGAGGCTAAAATGGGTTTGGGATTTTTGTACATGTTTGCAGGGCTATAATCCCATATTAAGCTCTATAATAGCAAACAAACTCATGAATATATCTTCTGCTATCCGTCGGATTGAATTTCTCTCTTCAGAAAATTTCTTTATTACTTTTGAAAATGGCATAGAATTGCATGCAACTTATTTGAAAAATTGTAACTCCGAAACTATTGATTTTAGAGAAAAATGTTCTATGAAGAAAAATACGTAAGTGGAAAGAAAAAAAGATTTTCTCTCAAAAACGTATTATTATTGATGGAAAATAGCGAATAACTTATGAAAATGGCCTATTTTTATATTAAAATAATATATTTTGAATTTCACTCGATATAATTTGAAAATGGCTACTTCTAGTGAAATTATTTGGATAATCATTATGATTCAGAATCGTTTCAAGATTATTATTGTATCATAAGAACGTATTTATTTTGACAAAACCCCAAAATTTTGAAAATTGACCAAAAGTTGTTCTCAGAAAAACTTTTTCATTGAAAATTTCTCCATCATGAAACTTTGTCTCTAACATCTGTTTACTATCAAGATTCTATGTTGAAAATTAAAAAAAAAATATTGAAAATGGGGTGCTTATGTAATTAAAAATTCAAGTTTTATTTTTGAATTTTTTCATTAAAAAACATAAAATATTTTTAAGTGTATTTTTTTGTAGGTCAAACGGTACACTATAACTTCTTCATCGATCATTTTTCTCTAAAATCAGCAGTATCAGAGTTAGAATTTTTCAAATAAGTTGCATGCAAAAAATTTTAGGCCATTTTCATAAGTTAAAGTCGAGTCAAAATGATCGATTTTTCTATGGAAAACACTTATCGTATCATACGAAAAACATGTGCAAAATTTACTGCAAATCGTAGATGGTCGAGTGACTGACCGATTTGACAAGGAATTTGTCTAATGTCTTTCAGGTCATTCGCCGTCCCTTGTTGGAAATCCTAACTACGCCCATGGCAAAAAATCCTAACTCCTCCTTGTCGTCTCAGCTCGTATAAAAATACAAAGAAAATAGTGCCACCCCCCTCAATCAAAAATTGCGGTCAACGAGGGACGACGTCTTGCTAGTCGAAAGGTGATAAAAATGTGCTCCTTTGGCGTTTTCTTTTCGGTCCATGTTTCTTTTCTCCCGTTCGTTCGATGGTTTGAACTTTGAACCTCCTGATCGATGAGAACCTGCTGAATTAAGCGCTTTAAAACCCAATCCTCACTGTTCAATGTCGCTTGGAATGGGATGTCTTGGTGATTTTCAAATCGAGAAGAAGTTTTCCGATGAAATTAATCTTCTTTCTATGAAACATCCAGAATGAGGGAGTATTCCAAGCGGAAATCGAATTATGCTCACAAGTTGCGTTCTCGCAATTGAATTGCCGTTAGATGCAACTAGCGCCGGAGATACGATACAGTGCATTGCGATTTTGGAGAAATTCAATTTGAACCCTTTCGAGGACGACTTTTTTCTACACATGTGTTACGTAGCGTGTTAAGCTAAGATGAATCATAAAATTCAAAAACTAAGCAAAATAAATTGAAATGGAGTATTGTCAATATTAAGTTTTGTTTGCGAAGAAATGTTAACATCAACTCAATACGATATCATCGATATAAGTTTCATATTTATTCCAGTCTGCTCGAAAAGAAATTGAAAGTGGAGCTAATGGGATTGAGAATCGCTTAATTGGATATTTGAAATGTAACACGGACATGATCAGAATCAAAATCAGCGTGAGTAACCAGTTGGCTACAAAGGTGGCTACAGTTGGTTAAGACACAATCAATCGTAAAAGGGTTTTTCGAAAAAGAAAAACAAGTAGGGCTATCATTGAGAAATATCCGGGAGAGCAAGTAGCAAGTTACAAAAACTTTGGTTTCAAATGACGAAAAAAGTGACGCTTATAAGTGATCATAGGAATTCCACCACATAATCTCTTTTGAGTTCAAATCTAAGGGTCAAATAAGTTGCAGTGATATTTGCTATATGTATGTTATAAGCTTTTAGAAAATTTACCAGCTCTTAATTTTTTTCCATTCAAAGAACAAGCATTTCAATTCACGATGTTCAAAAAATATTTGGATTCATTAGAGAAATTAAGCAAACGATTGTTAAATGAGAAATTAGAGTTGTTTGAAATTTTTCATTGAGAATTCCAGCTACGAAAACCGTTGCCATTTATTTGCTTGGTACGAGCCTCAACGATTCATTTGCGCTAAGGGCAATCTCAGAAGTTGGACTTATGGTTGTCCCCGCAATTTGCGCATACAAACTTTTTGGTATAGACGTCCCTAGCGTGGGAAAAACCTCCGCAAATCATGCATTAAGCATCCTTGCGGTAATGTTTGATATCATGACCCCACTTTGGCACCGACAGCACTGAGTGGGGTTTTGAAAATTTCCACCAGGTTTCTGTAAATCTTCCCATGTCACACGAACGTCGAACATAAGTCTTGCTTTTTCTAAAACTTTGATATTATTGTCATGACTATTGTTAAAGTGAACTACATAAAATTATCTTTAGGATCACTTTCCTGATACTAAAAAACTTGTACATTTATTTTTTTTGCTTCATAGAGAACATCTGAAGGCACAACCTTGCCGAAACAGTATATCCTAATTTCTTATCTTTGATTTAGTACTGTCAAATCTAGAAGCTTAATCAATATGACCCCGCCATCTAGAAAGGGTTAAAAGAATCACTTTTTCCCCTGTATCAAAACGGCACTCCAACCGGAGCACATGAACCAAGATGTGAAAGTTTCGACCGAAACATGTCTCGAGCGGCAGAGGAGTTTTCTCTCGATAGCTAATTTGATTTTGAGTTTTTTTTTTTCTGCTGATGCATCGTTTCAGGCGGAGGTCTTTTTTTTTCGTGGACGGAAAATGGCAGAATGAGTGGAAGCTTTTATTTTCTCGTTTGTGAGTTGGATGAAGTTCGGGATCAGGGCGTAGCAAAATTGATATCGGATGAGATTATTCTTTTTTTTTCAGGGGGCGATCTAGAATGGTGGAGATGAACTGTTGAATCTCCGTAATGATGTTTCGTAGTCTATCCATTGGAGTTACTCACATTGAATTACGAAAGATGAATCTGAAATGAGAAAGCGGAAAAACATTTTTGTTAGCGTGTGTCAAACTTGAAAATCTAATAAGTAGAATAATTTTAAGGCAGAGTATAGACTCTCGGACTTGTGGGATCAAACAATGCTTTATTTAAAAATAATTATATTTACTACGTCACTACTACTATGTCACTTCCCTGGGCGAAGAGTATCATCGTACCTGCCACATGATATACGAATACAAAAATTGCAACTTTTGCAAAGAAAGCTCTCAGTTAATCACTGTGGAAGTGCTCATAAGAACACTAAGCTGAGAAGCTGGCTCTGTCCCAGTGAGGACGTAATGATAAGAAGGAGAAGAAGAATTTAGGGTTAAGTTTTTGAATGTCAATTTCTTTGAAAATTACATTCCCTGGAAGCGGTTATTCACGTTTTCTATTTTGAAACTGAAGTAGACTTAGGAATAAGTGAGCTTAAGATACTTCCTACAAAATGAGCAATGATGAAATTTAACACAGAAACCAAAAGACAATGATCTCTGACAGACCTGCAATCCCGGCAAGTCTCAAGTCAATTTTATTCATTGCAAGGAAACATCTCGAGTAGCACACTTCTAACTCTGTGGCGAACAACTCCCACTTGAGAGCTTTGAAGCACAAAGTTGCAACTGCACAAATTATTATGTAGCAAGCTCGAGGCTCAATTTCTCGGATCGCGACTGTGTGTGTATGTGCGCATTTGTGGTTTGAGCATAAGAAAGTTTTAACCCTCGAAAACTTTGTTTCCCAGCGCAAAACGTTCTCCGATTTCGTCTGACTGTGTTTTTTCGGGGGTATTATCCGTGCCACGTGGGGATTGAACTTTTCTTCCGGTGTTACAGGGGCCCAAAACATTGCTTGCTTGGCAAACAGTTCCGGCGGTATTGGTTCAGACTCACCTTGCACAGTTTCCATTTCCAGTCGCATCACCACAATGCACTGTGGACCAGAAATATAAATTTCGCGACGAAAGTCATTTTTTTTATGCATGAATGTATACAGAGTGACGATTTTATTCGATCACGATTTATTACGAAATTTCATTGCACTTTATAGAGCTAAATTTTGTTTAAACTAAAACATTGATTTCCATCATATTTTATGAACATATGGTTTGTGGCAAAAAAATCGCATGAATAATTATTGAGGGCACGTTTATGGAAAACGAACTTACTATATTTTGCATATTTTACATAAGAAAAAAATAAGTTTCAGATTTTAACATTGATTTTACAATGTATCCCATAATTTGTGCTATTTTTCATTAGTTCGCCTTGAAAGTTAAAGTATTCCGTATTTGGCTTACAACCAGTATGAAGTGTGGACGAATCCCATTTATGATGAGTCGAAATTATTAAAAATCGACACCAAAAATCTTCGATTTGGTTTATGTTTTATGGATGTTTTCTATATAGTTAAGTAAATGCTTTTCATAAATTAATCGACAATTTTGACCGAAGAATAACTTCTGAAAATGGCGTATAAATTTTTTATACAATCCATTAGAAAAATGCTTTTTCGAAACATTCAAAACTATTTATCTCAAAATCTGACAGCCCTACACAAAAACTTCAGTGAACTTGCTCATCTCGTTAAAATCTACAACTTTGCTGAAGATACCATGAAGCTATTCCTTCAAAATATTTAGTTATGTCATTTAAAAAAAATCGTCAAAAATCCCTTTAGTCGAACCGTTACTGCTTTTGAACTTGTGATTGGAAAAATCACTCAAAAATTTATGTTAAATTTCAAGTTATGTCTGATGTTCTGCCAAAATTTCATTCAAATCGGTCCACAAATAACTGAGATATAGCTTACCAAAGTTGCTCATATTGTATGGAAAATCAAAAATTTGCAAATGTTTTGTCCAATACTGTAGATATTCGATAATAAATACTACATGAAACATGGAAATAAATATTGCTCTGCGAGTCGTAACTCGAACACCCCTGCCGAAATCTGTCCTCATAACCCATCCGCACCATTATTGGGCAGAATATACGTGTCCATCTTTACCACGCGTAATGAGTTAATTAATTAATTAACCATGCGGATTGGATTACCGAACAGTTCAATATAAGTATCAATTTATATTAGGGTGTTACTGCCTCTCTGTAGTAGTCATGTCGTCACTTGATAGCCTTCCCACATCTTTACTCTTCCACAATACAGTTGTTGTGGAAGCGATGTAGGTACGATACATCTTTACCACGCGTAATGAGTTGATTAGTGTAATAACCATGCGGATTGGATTACTGAACAGCTCAATATAAGTATCAATTTAAACATCTTTAATTTAATTTAATTTAACAGTGCAGCGAGTTCGATTTTGCGATGTCATCTACTATCATATCTACCTACTTAGCATCCACTGGATTTTTTTTTTCTTACCAAAACGAGCACTTTACAATGACGAACTTGTAACATTTCACATTTTCGAATAATAAGGGACGGCCTAGTGTGGATCCTTGGATTACAGTGTTGGCATTGGGACTCCTGTGTAGATCTTAGTCTTCTAGTGTGGATCTTGATATCTCCGTATAGATTCTGGAATTAAATGTGGATTTTGTGGATATCAGTGTGGATCCGTTTATTCCAGTGCGAATCCTGGAATTCTAGTAAAGTTCGAAAGATTGCAGAGTGGATACTGGGACAGTGATGTGGACCGTATGGTGGCAGTATGGATCCTAGTCATCCAGTGTGAATCTTGCAATTCCTGTGTAGGTCTTTGGATGCCAGTATCAATCTTGGGATTCCAGAGTGGCTCCTGAGATTCCGGACTGGATTTTGGTGTTTCTATGTGGATGCTTTGGTAACAGTGTGAATCTCACCATTAAAGTGGTAATCTTAAAATTTCAGTGTGGATCTTGAAATTTCAGAGTGGATTCCAAGATTCCGGCCTGAACTGTAGTATTGCAATCTGGCTTCTTTGAAAACAGTTTAAGTCTGGGGACTTAAGTATGGATGTTGGGATTTCATTATTGATTCTGGGATTCCAGTGTACATCTTGGGATTTCAGTGTAGAACCTGGATTTCAAGTGTAGATCCTAAGATTCCTGTATGGATCTAGGTATTGTAGCGTGGACAGTAGGATTTCAATGTGGATCCTGGGATTGTAATGTGAAACGCAGATACTTGGATTCCAGTATGGATATCCATAATATATTGTGCATCCAAGGATTTCAGTATGGATCCTGGGAATCCAAAGGGGATTATGGGATTTCAGTTTCAAAATAAAATAAAGCCGTTGAATATTGTTGCCAGCGTTGACCACCATTTGACTCATATAAACCCTGAATAAAATTGAATAAAACCCGAAAGCTGTGGCAATGTTACTTGGGTATGCGACATTTAGAAGTCGTTTTAAAAATTGACTAAGATTTTTTTGTATTGAACACGGTTGGTATGTGATGATCAAGTTACTATCGTGGAATCCATTTGCGATTTTCCAAACAACGGTTCATTCATGGGAGACCTTTTTTAGCCGAGTGGATAGAGTCCGCTGCTACAAAGCAGAGCCATGCTGAGGGTGTCTGGAATCGATTCCCGGTTGGTCCAGGTTTTTTTCGTAATGTAAATTTCCTTGACTTCCCTGGGCATAGAGTATCATTGTACCTGCCACACGATATACGAATGCGAAAATGGCAAATTGGGAAAAAAAGCTCTCAGTTAAAAACTGTGGAAGTGCTGGTAAGAACACTAATCTGGAAGGCAGGCTCTGTCCCAGTGAGGACGTTAATGCCAAGAATAATAAGAATATGTCAAAGTTACTTGGGTATGTGACCTTCAAAAGTGTAGATTAGGTCAGTTTAAAAATTGACCAAGAATTTATCTCTTGAATATTTAAAACGATAGGTATGTGATGAGAAAGTTACAACCATGGAGCCAGTCCAAACACGACGTTTTCATATCTATTTGAGTTTGAATCACGTTAAGATTGATTTTTGCTTATGATGCAACCACTTAGAATTTTGTCGCAATATTTTGATTTCTGGCCCATAGTGCACTGACCCCATCAGAAGGGAAACACGATAAATCAGCTTCTTTCACATTTTTTCCTACCCCAAAACCATTCGGCGCACACTTAGGAATCAAACATCCCAATTAAGCCTCGACGTCGGACCCAACTTGTTGCCTTAGAGACGCGGACAGAAGGAATACTGGCACTACTGGAGAAACCGGGTCGAGGTACGGTTTGGTTAATCCCATAAGAGGGTCATGAATATTTCATCCGAACAAAAATTCGTCATAATCCCATTATATATTTCCCGGTGCTTTCATTCGCGGGGCAAACGTCCCAGACAGGATCCGGTTTTGGGCGTCTCGTTTACCTGAAACTTCGGTGCTTTTCGCGGAAAGGATGAGGCAAAGTAAGCTTCTGTTGAAGGAGGAGGGTGTGTATATTTAGCGGAAGATAAGGTCTCAGCTGTAAAAATGGGCTTGCGATCCTTACCGCAAAAGGCGAACAAAGTGAGGTGAGCCACAAGAAAAACAGCCAACAACAACGAGCTCAGAACCACGAAGTATTAGTATTAGCATTAGCAGCGGTTCTTCCACAATTCGTCGGTAGGAGACAAGATGTGGCTACAAAAATTTCGGAAAGGACCATTAAATGATTCATTAAATAATTCTTCCAGTACCCCAACGGGTTCTTTGCCGAATCCTAATGAAATTCTTGCAGTATTATGATGGGAGATTTTGCATAATCCTGATGGGATTTTAAGCAGAACCCTTATGGAATTTTTTGCAATATCTCAATCTCAATTTTTGTCAAACCTCTAGGAAAATCTTTACAGAATTCTAATGTTTTTTTTTTGCAGAAACATAGAAGTATTTTTCGCGCAATCCTAACGGGATTCTTTGCAGAATCCTAACGGTATTCTTTGCAGAATTCTATTCATTCTCAGAATCCTGGAAGGATTCTTCTCAAAATCCTGAAAAGATTCTTCTCAGAATCCTGAAAGGATTCTTCTCAGAATCCTGAGAGGATTCTTCTCAGAATCCTGAGAGGATTCTTCTCAGAATCCTGAGAGGATTCTTCTCAGAATCCTGAGAGGATTCTTCTCAGAATCCTGAGAGGATTCTTCTCAGAATCCTGAGAGGATTCTTCTCAGAATCCTGAGAGGATTCTTCTCAGAATCCTGAGAGGATTCTTCTCAGAATCCTGAAAGGGTTCTTTCCAGAATCCTGAAAGGATTCTTTCCAGAATCCTGAAAGGATTCTTTCCAGAATCCTGAAAGGATTCTTTCCAGAATCCTGAAAGGATTCTTTCCAGAATCCTGAAAGGATTCTTTCCAGAATCCTGAAAGGATTCTTTCCAGAATCCTGAAAGGATTCTTTCCAGAATCCTGAAAGGATTCTTTCCAGAATCCTGAAAGGATTCTTTCCAGAATCCTGAAACGATTCTTTCCAGAATCCTGAAAGGATTTTTTCCAGAATCCTGAAAGGATTCTTTCCAAAATCCTGAAAGGATTCTTCCCAAACTCTCAGGATTATTTCCAGAATCCTCTCACGGCTATTTCCAGAATCCTCTCACGACTATATCCAGAATCCTCTCAGGATTATTTCCAGAATCCTCTCAGGATTTATTCCAGAATCCTCTCAGGATTATTTCCGGAATCCTCTCAGGATTCTTCCCAGAGTCCTTACAGGTTTCATCTCAGAATTCTTAACAGGAGTCCTTTCAGGACTCTTCCCAGAATCCTTACAGGTTTCATCCCAGAATCCTCTCAGAATTCGTTCCAGAATCCTTCCAGGATTCTTTCCAGAATCCTCTCAGGAATCTTTCCAGAGTCCTCTTCCAGAATCCTCTCAGGATTCCTCCCAGAATCCTCTCTGAATTCTTCCCAGAATCACCTCAGAATTTTTCCCAGAATTCTCTCAGGATTCCGTCTAGTATCCGAATCAGAATTTTCCTGATCAAAAATCCTTTCAGCCAATGCATTGACATTTAAAATATTTTGCATGGAATCGCATTTGTTCATCCTTAGTCGTTATCAGTTTCCTGCACAAACCAATCCTTCGCAATATCCACCTGTAAACGAAAAAAAAAACTAGATAAAAATCAACCCATCCCACCATCACTGCTCAAACCTCCTGAATCTGTTTCGCTGGTCCACCCAGAAATGCGCATTGAAATATTCAAAACATCGTTGAGGCGGGTCGAGGGCGGCTTCATCGTCGTTTGGTCGTAACTTACGGTTGCCGTGCGTTAGTTTTTCATTCGCTGCAGCCCCGGATATAATTTATGCAACCCAAAATGATCCTGGCCTGGAAATCGTTGTGAGCACAGTTGAAACTGCAAGATTGTTCAGAACTTCCATATGAATACGAACTTTTAGAGACCTTTCCCAAATTTCTAAAAGTACAATCAAAAAATAAATTGTTCTAAAAAAATAAATTTCCAGATTGAGGAGGGCAAAATTTGTTGCACACAATCTGCGTAGGCTTTCCCGTTTAATTGTATACATAATATCGTTTTCGAAGTCAAACATTTTCAATTCAATTTGTTGACAGTATTGCTTATATTCATTTAACCTTGTCGCATTTTATTTGCTTCTACTCGTTGGCAGAGAATGGCATGGGTTCGCGGGTTCATAATGTATAATCCATACAATGCAATTCAAGAGCATGTAACAGTTCAACCATTTCATCGATTTCGTATGGCATCATAACGTTGAATAACTACTCGTGTAATTGTGTATTTAATTGTCATCAAGCGATGGAGAGTGTTGACAGTGCGACAACGAGTGAAGCACTTCAAGGTGATTATGTTCAAGGTTCATAATTAAACCAAACTCAATTATCCTTCTGCAGAAAAATAAAACCATTGATTTGACTATTAGTTTGAAAATATATAGCTGGAAAATGTAGGTGTTTTTTTTACACATACGCTTTAGACTAGACTTGAATTTATTCTGTTGAAAACTGCCGTTGGATAACATTGTGATAAGTAACAACTAAGGAGTAGAAAACAACAAAATTGGACTGGCATTCTTAAAAATATTTCAAAATTCAATACAATTTTTCAATACCCAAATATTTTTTCTTAGTCTTAAAAAAAATCAAATAATGAGTTATGTTTTTTGCGAGCTTTATTTCTTGATTTTTCTTACATTTATCTTATTCATATCAGTTCTCTTTTCCTGTAATCTTTCCTTATTATTTATTTCTTTCAATTTTTGTTTTCTTTTTAATGTGATTTTTTCAAACATATTTTGTTTCCTGTTCAAATAATGAATAAATAACTTTGCTTTATATTGAATACCTGAGTGTTCTTTTTATCTACAGGCTGATTGTGGGAAAATAAAAGATTTACGAATTATCCTATATCACATAAATTCAATCAAATAATTCAATCGATCAAACATTTTTCAAAAATACAAAAAAAAAAATGTTTTTTCGTACCTCTTAAGAATCCTCAAAACATGCAACTCTTACCAGAGCAAAGCAAACTTTTCTGAGCAAAACATTTTGAAAATTCCAACTTCACCCCTTCATCATCCCGCTGCCAGCTTGTATGCCACATTATTGCCGTGTATTTTAATTATCACACCTCCCGGTGCATGCAAGGTGAGGAATTCACCAGTTCCACTTCAGTGCCCTTCAGAGCAACACTGTGTGTGCACACTTGGTAAGTGTCATCACCATTTTTTTTTTTCTACCAACTTTTTTGTTTTCATCTCATCTCATGGGAGAAACATTCTCCGGCAAGTTGGTAATAAACAACCAACAAATGGCGAAAAATGCAACTTTGACTGACTTCTGCTGCAAAAAGTGTGCCACTACTGAACGACTTGGGAAAAGTTTGGACGTGGACAAGCACCCGATATTGCATCTTTGTACTTTAATTACGACAAGTGCTCTTGGCCAGTTCTTTCTGTGTCTTTCGAAGCAATCCATTCATATTCATGTATTTACCAAAGTGCTGCAAACAGTGTATCTTCCAAGAGGAGGAAATTTGTTCGTTCTTGGCCGTGGGTTGAATGGATTGCACTGTGAACTAACTAATCGAAAAAAAACTAAAAACACATAGTAAATTAAATCGAAGCTTCTTTGTTGAGAACTTTTGAGAGTATTTGTTGGGAAGCTTTTGAAGAGCATTGTAATTTATCAAGTATAAATATCAAGAGCCTAGCTAGCCTAGAAAACAAGGGGTGTAACTGTTGTTCCGGAGAAAGCTAATTCTCAGGGACTAGCCATAGATTTTACACGCATTACTAATGACCTCTCGAAGGTTCATGAATAAAGTTAATACCCATGCAAACTCCAACAAGCATAATCCATCAAGTCTTGAGTCTAGGAGCTGTCTAGGGACATCCAAGAACTTCATTGAATGCCAGATTTCAGATCAACGGATGTAGCTAGTAATGCTACGTTATTTATAGGTGGACTTTAATCAGTGGTGGAAATGTTGACTTCTCGTAGCACCTCACGAGTGCAAACCAAAGCAAAACAAACATGACCGACTTGCGAACAGGATTGATGTGAGCAAGTTCTCCTCGCGAGAACATACCGAAAGAAATATCCAAAAGTTCGCGAACTTTTACTCACGAGTAACCAAACAAGGTGCGATTTATTAAGGTTTCGACAGATAAAAACAACTGTATACCCATCATCCATCATATCTATAGCTAACTACCAATTTGTAGTCAAAAACTTTTGAAAACCAGAAATTTGGGAGAGCAAATAGCTTCTTTTTTTTTTCAAAAGCGCAATTGACTCTGAACAGCTCCGAACACGTTCACTCGCGAGCACGGCAGATACGAGTAGATCAGCGAATCGATGCTCGCGAGTATTTTTTGTTTTAATTTTCGATTGTGTAGATATGTTCACCACTTTTCATCACTTACCTGAATTGGTATTATACTTACTTGCTCACCCAACGTGGCATCCCATAAGAAATTGGAAGCCAAACACTTTGTATGGCCTTTCACAGGTTCATAATACATACGTCGAATCCACTATGGCAACATCACCAAGAAATCATCATCATATATAAAAAATACCAGAGTTGTCTGTCTGTCAGTAACGCTTTGAAATTCTTCAGGAAATGACTCCAAGAACTCCTCAAGTAATTATTCCGGGAATTTCCAAAGAGATATATCAGACATGCCATCACATATTTATCTGAATACTCCTTCAGCAATACCTCCATAAAATTTTCCACAGGTTTATCTGGGAAATCTTTCATGAATTCATCAGTAAAATCCTCTGGAAATTCTTCAATTCCATGCAGCAATTATTGTTTTGCAGGGATTCTTAAAAAAAACAAGAAAATCATCGGGGAATTATTCCGAAAATTACTCTGGGAATAACTCCAGGATTCATTCAAAACCCTCCAAAAATTTCACTAGGAATAATCCCTCCGATTTTTTTTTTTTTTCAACAATTCCTGCGGAATTTTCTCCATATTGTAGGTAGTATCCGGAACCCACTTTCGGCTGGTTCCTCCATCGGCCGAACAAGTGCATGCTGGGAACAAACAAGCAAAACCGTTCGCCACAAAATCCTTCACCAAACTGACTTCTGAACCACGCGATGAAGTTCAAATCAGTTTTCACATTCGTTCTCTTTTGAGGAGAACACGCTCAAAAGATTCTAACCAGTTGAAATATATTGTACACTGATAAACGAATCTTACACACTGATATAAAAGCATGACGAAATATAATCATCATAATCATCATCATTAGCATCATCATCATCAGCCCGAGATGAACTAGCCCAGGGCTAAAAATCTCGTTAATAAAGTCAAACCAAAACTATCATCATCATTATCATCATCATCATCATCAGCATCATCATCATCATCATCATCATCATCATCAATCCTCTAGCTTACTCCACTGTCCTTCCGGCAGGGAGCCTACAGGGGACGCTTTTTCTCCCGTAAAATCATCGAGAAGTACCAAAAATATCTCCGGGATTTCTACAGGGAAATTTTTAAAATTCCTTAGGCAAATAATAAGAGTTTCTTCAGAAAACACAATTTGGATTTTTTAGGAATAACTCCAGAAAAGTAGTCCGGTACTTTTTGAGATATTGTTCATATTCTTCCGAGAATTTTTTCTGGAATTCCTCTCGAGTTTAACTAACAATCCTTTCGAAAATTTGCTCAGAAATTCCATGAGAATTTCATAAGATTTGTTTAAGGAGTATCTGCAGTAAACCTCTTGGGAATTTCTCTGAAAATTCCTCCAGGAATTATTGAAAAATCCTGCAGCGATTTTCCACGAATTTTTCTGAAAATTTCTACACAACTCCCTTTGAGAATTCCTTCGTGATTTTAAAGCATTTTAAGGAATAAGGTCAGGAACTCATCTGGACATTATTTTAGGAATTCCTCTTGATTATTCCAACATAAGCTCTTCAGGAAATTATTTACAAAATTAATCCAGGAATACCGGTGTTTTTTTTTCAAGAACAGCTAAGGGCCAACCTACTGAAATTCGTCCTAGGTTCTTTATTCGGTCCCTGAACGACATCAACATATTGATGTTACTCTTCAATATATTGATGATGCCTGAGTGTGACATCAATATATTGAGGTAAAACCAAGAAAGTTTTATCTGCAATATTTCCCCTCTCGGGTTGACCTTGGTAGCCTATAGCAGTAGAAGTGAAGCATGCTCTGTGCTCGTCTGGAGATTTGTTCAAATCGGCAACTTGAAAAATATTCGATTTTTGTGCGGATCCAACATCCCAAGTAACACAGAAAACATCTTCTCAGTCAGTTATCTGAAAATGATGTTATACTTAGGTGTTAAAGATTAAATCCAATACATCTTCTATTTTAAAACCGTTCTTGCGAAGTTTTAGATAAACATTTCTATTCCGCAAAAACAGAAACCATACTTGTGTTATATTTCTGATTGATAAATACATTTATTACTTAATTAAATCATCCCCTATAACCAAACTTCAGTCGACGTAAATAAAGTTATAAAATTGCTCTTGAATACATATTTCGTGCATAACAGTTTGGTTGTTTTGATAAAGATGTTATAATTATGCTTTTTTTTGTCATTTGGAAACATTTAGTTTTAAAGATGCTTTTGAATACATATTTCGTACATAACTGTTTGATTGTTTTGATAGGGATGTTATAATTGTGTGTTTCTTCTGTCAATTAAAAAACAAATTTAGCATTTGTCTCTTTGACATCTCAGTTTCTCTTCAAAGATGCATAAACTTGTAGCAAACCAAAGCTGTAGCGAACATTTAAGCAAAATGGTAATTAATGCAAGCGGAGGAAAAAAAACGATTAGGAACATACACGAAACTAGTGCACAAATGAGAATTCGTCAGATGTGATTTTTTTTTCAATGACAAAAAGCATTTAATCTCAACGAAGATATTTGAAATTTTAGAGGATTGTTTATTTATATTTGTTGTTTTGAACACGTACTTAATACGTATTTAAAACTTCATTCAAACACAATTTTGCTTCCAACACCCGTGTCTTCTATCCCTTCCAAAACAATGTTACAGCACCGATCATAAAAAATAATAAATGTAGAATTTTCATTGAAGCAATTGATATATTGTGATTTTCAGCACAGCAGGTCAGGAATGTGTTCGACCCAGCCAAAACGTTTAATGTGATTTGAACATTAAGATCTCTTCAATCAAACCGTATGAACCAATTGTAGGCAATTAATTCACAAACTATTACACAGATTTTTTACCTACCCTGTACGCATTTGGTTGAATCCACCATGTTTTTCGCTTGTTCCTTCAGGGAAAAAAAATCACACAATCGGATATATTTCACGGAACACAAGTAGCAATTAAGCATTGTATGAATGGCGCATCAATAAACAAGAAGTACAACACTTAGTTCCACCAGAAATATTACACGGCACCTAAATAACAATACGCAATACCTGCAAAACGGTCACTTTATATTTTTAAACTTGTAGCTCGATAAAAAACATACTAGCTAAATTTCCTGCAGGAATATATTTTGTTCTTCATTGCGCTACTTGCACCACTTGAAATCAGTTGATATTTTTTTGTGTTTGCTTTTTTGAGCTGTCAAAATATTCCAAACAACACACAATGTTCACTTGTGTTCGAACACGACAAATTACGTCTCGATAACTTGATTATAACTTATTGGTCATAATGATGTATGTAATAACTTTGATATGACAAATCAGAATGCTATCAGAAGTATGGAATAGGTTTTGTAGAACATCAAATTGAACGATCAAAGATGTTTTAAAACCTTCAGTTTCTGCGCTTTTTCGGTTATAAAGGTGTATGAAATTAAGTGTTGTAAGGCGATGTATTTAAGGTGTATTTTGACCTTATTAATGACAAACTGTGTTACTTGGGATGGCTGACCCGATTTAAACTCGGTGAAAATATTGCGGAAAAGTTTTGGCAATAAGCATATTGTCAATATAGTAGTCGTCGAAAGACCGCTTAAAGGAATTCCACCAGGAAGTGTTCATGAAATTCTCGAGAAAATTTCCTAGTGAATTCCTCCAGAAATTTATCTGTGAAGAGTTCATGCAGAAATCCCCGGAGAAAATCTCGAAAGAATTTTTAGACAAACATCCGGAAGAAATTCTGAACGAACTTCTGGAGGCACTCTTGGAGGATTTTACAAACACATTGCTAAAGGAACATCCACAGGAAATCATGGAGTAGAAATTCTTCCGTAGGAACTCCTAGAAGAACTTTTGGGTAAGTTTTCGAACGAAACTACTGGGAAATCATGCGGAGCTTCACGAAGAACTCCAACCAGAACTTCCGGAGAAACTACTCAGAAAACTTTCTGAGGAAACAAAAGAGAAACTTCCGAAGCAATTCCAGGAGACTCTTCCGGAGGAACTACCATAAGATCTTTGAGTGAAACTTCTAGAGGAACTCCAACATAAACTTTCGGAGAAACTCCATGCAGAACTACCGAAGGCACTCCTATAAGAAAACAGAAACTGCAGGAGGAACTCCTAGCGGAACTTTCAGAAAAAAATCAGGAGAAACTTCCAAAGGCCTTCTATAGGAACTCCAAGAAGAACTTCCGAAAAAGCTTTTAGAGGAACTTCCGGCCGGACTCCTAGAGATATGTACTTCTAATTAGAGAATGTTATGAAAAAAATTCTGAAGGAACTTACAAAAAAAAAAAAACTCCAAGAGGAATCTCCGGACGAACATTGCGGGTAACTTCCAGGAGAAATACTTGATAACTTATGTAGGAGCTTCTAGACGAACTCCTAGAGGAATTTCCGGGTAAACTGCTATAGGAACAAATTAGAGAAATTCCTTCAATAACTTCCAGAGGAACTCCTACTGGATCTTTCAGAGGAACTCCACTTTTGAAGGAACTCCTGCACGAACTTCCTGATGAACTCCTGCAGGAACTCCCAAAGGATCTTTCAGAGGAACTCCCGAGAACTACCGAGAAAAATCCTTGATTAACTTCCGGAAAAATATCAAAGAGAAACTCCTAGAGAGACTTCAGCATTATTATAAACCAACTTACGGTAGAACTCCTAGAGGATCTTCCGGAAGAACTCCCAGCGCAACGTCCTGAAAAACTTCGACAGGTGTTTCTGAAGAAATCTTCCGGAGGAGCTGTTAAAGGAACTCCTAGCTGAACTACAAAAGTAGCTCCTAGGATAATTTTCGGAGGAATTCCAGAAGAATCTTCGATTCGATCCCAAAGGAATTGCTGAACGAATTTAAACAGACGTCGGAAAGATGGAAGTTTCCGGTAGCAGCTGTACTACTTTGGAAAAACAGTGATATTATATAAAAAAGGAAGAGGTAATAGGGTAGCTGTACCAGTTATGGATGCAATATGTCAACAGTAGTAATAAAAATCAAGTTGTAATCGCGATTCTAAAACGCAAGCATGACTTGTTGGTGTCAATTACTAGTTTAAAGCCTTCCGAATCTGTTGATTTAAACAGTTTTAGTACTAAATTGACTTTAAGCTTCTTAAAATGGATTTTAAAAAGCGTTTTCTTTGTACCAATTATGGCAATAGCGTTCCTAGCATTCGACATAAAAGTGTACCAATTATGGACTATCGAATATTTGCACGAAATGAACTCAAACGCCATGAAGAGCGAATGATAATGCAACGCTTATATGTAATGAAGATATCGCTCATAAAATTTTCCAAAAATTTTGGGTTAAATATATGTTAAATCAATTTTTTGCAATGAGTTCATGGGAGAATTTAATTTTCGAAAAAAAAAGTCAAAATGTAGTGTAAATGCAAATTATGATACAAAACAGCATTAATGATCTCACATTACCTTTCCAGTGCCAATTTTTAACGAAAAAAGAGGGAAAATTCAAAAATCGAGTGTCGCTGAAAATCCCTCTCTAACATGAAATTAGCATCTTCCGCTCGCGAACGTTTTCGAACGTGTGATTGAAAAATCTTAGTAATTGAGTACAAAACATGACGATAATGCCTTACCGAACCGTCCCGTCGTGGAAGTCACCAGTAAAATAGCTTTACTTCTTTTATTTTACTGATCAAAAAATGTAAACAAACCGCCTCCAGAGTATTGCCATAATTGGGCTCTCATACACTCTTTGTACCAGTTATCGACATAGTGGAAATAACACGATTTCCAACTTAAAACAGTAGAATTGATTGCATACCAGCTAAATTTATTCATTTGTTCTCACTAGGTAACATACATTCATCGGTTGAAACAGTTTATCCGGATGAAAACATACATTTCGTAACGGAGGTCCCTTAGCCAACTGCTAAGAAGGTGACATAAATGTGAGGCAAAATTTTCAAATGTTCATTTTTCGAAGCTTATTGCACGAATGTTCTTTACAAAGTTTAGTTACCATCAAAAACAAATAGTTTGATCATTCCTGTGAATATAAGCCATTATAGTCTAGTGAAACAATAAGAAAAATCTCTTTTTGTTCCCACTATTGCCATAAATGGTACTATAGCCATAATTGGTACTTCTACCATACCGGAATATCAGCTGTCAAACAATATCACCATAATATTCAGTGTTAAGGGGCTTCGTGAAACTGTTTTATCACGTTGCTCGATACAATAGGCTGTATAGATTTTGTCAAATTTTCGAAATCGAAAAACCGCACAGTCACAATTGGTAGCAAATGGGCCTAAACAAAACCCTGCAAAATTTAAAAATGTTCGGCAAGCGACATGAAGTTTAGTATGGGAAATTAATTTATTCAGTGTTGGGAAACGAACCATTTCAAAAATGAATAGAAAAAGACTCTTCTAGTTGGGTTGGTTAGGAGCGTTAGAGGAACGTATAAAATCCATTTTCAACAACTGTTTGCAAGCCCGGTCTAAAAATACCCACTATGCATAGATTTCCAACGATATTTATGATCCGAAAGTTGCCATCTTGTTTTCTAGGCCGATATCTTGGATGTCAGATTGACATCAATTTTCAACCTGAACAAACTTGTCGAAGAAATCGTCCCTCTTAATTATCGGAATCTTGAGATACAATGATTTTCATCTTGTTTTGTAGGCCCCCTTGTCTTGGATTCCAAAAATTTTAATTGAAAGAAATTTTCAACCTGGACGAATTTGTCGAAAATATCTTCCTTCTAAACGATCAGGATCTTGAGGTACAATGTTTTTCATGAACCGGAAGTCGTCATCTTGTTTTCTATGCCGCCATCTTGGATTCCAAAATGTTTAATTTACAGCAATTTTTAACCAGAAAAAAACTTGCGAAGAAATTGTCCTTCTAAATGATCAGAATCTTGAGATACAATGATTTGCAACCTGAACAAACTTGTCTTCCTTCTAAATAATCAGGATCTTGAGAGACAATGATTTTCAGGCAAATTTGCAAATTTTTCCGTGAGTTTATACGTGGGTCACTCACTATGGGCCAAAAAATGTTTCCAAGCATTTATGCAAAAATTAATACATCTCAAAGCATCTTAGGGCCTAGAAACGCCCTTACATAAAATATTCAAAAAGATTTTATATTCATTTGATTCCATGCAACGAAAGTTTTACCGAAAATTACAATATTCACGTTGAAAAACAACAAATAGCCGTAACTTTGAATGCCTCTTACTTGAATAGAATTCTTCTAGTCCTTGAAAAACCGATCTAGGGGGTCACCGAATTCCGTGAAAATTTGCCATTTTGTTCCTTATCCGAAATAAGGACACAAGTGTTTTTGGATTTTTTGATAAGGGTGACTATTTCCAAAATAGGGTGACCAGAAAAATGGCGGCATTTTTAAAAACCTTATTTTCTAAAAAAAATCATAGCTTTGGAACCGCTTGACTGATTTCCAATTTTCCTGGACAAAATGAAAGCTAAAGATTTTGACTTTCCAAGAGAAATATAAAATATAATAAATCAAAAATTTCCGTTTTTTTGTGTTCTGAAGGCCTCGAGACCAGAGGGGCTATTGCTGTTCTCATTTTTTCTTGAAAGTCCTGAAAATTTTACATTTACTGTCAAATTTTCAGCGATTCATGTTTTTTAGTTTTTGAGATACAGTAATGACCTGATTTTGTCAGCCCCCGATTTTGTCTACCCCCGATTATATCTACCCCCGATTTTAGCATCCTTTTTGCCCGATTTGTCAGCCAAAAATTAATATTTATTTGCATCAGAGTAAACACGTCTTTACTGGAAATATTGGGTGCATAAAGTTAATTATGACCTTGGTCACGTCTATACAACCATCTGAAGACCACAATTTTTACATTTGAAATTTCTAATAATTATCCAAGAAACTGACCAATGTTACATTTTATTAAGGTACATAGAAAATGGAAGTAAAAAAAAAAAACAATGTTTAGATTGAAAAAATCATAAAACTAAGTCCTTAAGTTAAAATAAAACTTAAAACACATCGAAAACAAATTCCCAAGCCCGATTTCCAATTTTGTCAACCCTAAATGCAGCATGGGGCTGACAAAATCTGGAAATTACTGTATTTTTTTTAATAAAAACTCAGTCATTTTTCATCGGCACCGCACAGTAGGTCTCAGCGCATTAGATTTTTTATTTTTAAATAAATTATAACTTTTGAACAACACAACCGATTTCCAATCTTATTTTATGGAATGAAAGCTTAAGATTTCAACTTTTCAAAATATGAAAATACAAAACACTGAAAAAAAAAATTAAATGAAAGAATACAAAAAAAAATAATATAAACTAAAAGAAATTTTTCATGTAAAAATCATTTTTTTCAGTTTTTTATTTTTTGCAAAGTTGAAACTTTAAGCTTTTATTCCATAAAAAAAAGATTGAAAACGGGTTGAGCTGTTCAAAAGTTATAATATTTTTTTCCGGTCGCCTTATTTTGGAAATGGTCACTCCAAACAAAAAATCCAAAAACACGTGTCCTTATTTCGGATAAGGAACAAAACAGCAAATTTTCACGGAATTCGGTGACCCACTAGCTCGGTTTTTCATGGGATGGCTGAATATTTGAAATCCTACGGATAATGGAACAAAAAATTTGAAATAGTTCTATACATATTTTCCCCCGAATTACGATGTCGACGAGATTCAATCGAAAAGTTTACGCCATGTCCACTTAAATGAATTTGTTTTCCTTAAATTCTCGAAAAATATCATTGTTACATTTAAATTTCTCCGACAGAAAGCCACTCTAGTGCCTTCGTCTGGTCTCCCCTACACAGTTTCAATCGCCCTCGCCCATAAACCCTATGATTTATTCTACCTCAATCAAACTTTACCCGAAAACCCACTCACCCAAATTTTCCCCCGAAACCTTTCGTCTCCTTTCGCTGGAAAAGCGAGAAGAAATGAACGGAAAATAACTTCCTATCGCCGGAGAACTATGGGCAAGCTACATATAATCTAGCGGCCAAGAATATCTTTGACGTGAAAAAAGTACAAATATGTACAGCTATACTTTAGAAGACATCTAAAACTACCATTGAACGGAAATTTTAGCCTGGGACAGCTTGGGACAATATGGGCTGTTGTTAAATTTCGATAAAAAAATCCAAAATATTTTTTTTCAGTGTTGTCTTTACATCTACACTAAAGTACAATTTTTATATTTGATTTTATTTCTGTCATAAAGATTTTTGAATTTTGTAGGGGCCTTCTTTAGCCGAGTATTTGGAGTCCGCGGCTACAAAGCAAAGCCATGATGAAGGCGTCTGAGTTCGATTCCCGGTCGATAGAGAATCTTTTCGTAATGGAAATTTCCTTGACTTCTCTGGGCATAGAGTATCATCGTACCTGCCACACGATATACGAATGCGAAAATGGCAACTTGGCAAAGAATGCTCTCAGTTAATAACTGTGGAAGTGCTCATTAAACACTAAGCTAAGAAGCCGGCTATGTCCTAGTTGGGACGTTAATGCCAAGAAGAATAAGAAAAGATTTTTGAAATACTTTATTCTTGCAATGAATTCTTCATTTCTCTTATAAATTCTAGCATTGGCATACTGTATCAACAAAACTACAAAAAATCTTGCTCTGACATTCCCGGTATATCTAAACAAAAGTATTTGTATTTTTATAGGATGGGATTTTTGGCCTCCTACTGCCCACAGTGCGGCAAACCCCCCCCCCGGAATGATCGCGTGTCGCATCGTCAACTCGTCTGTCGGTTTTCCATCGAAAACACGGCAAAAACTTTTCAAACTCAATAAAAAGCTCATCATTGTCGGCGTAGGTTGAGATACCTGTCGGTGACGACGACGACGGTGGCTTCGACGTCGTAAGTAGAGAACAACAAAAAAAAAAAAACCGGAAAAGCGAACTGCTGGAATAGAATCAATCAAATTCAAAATTTATTTGAATTCGATTTACTTTCAAACAGGGTCGTTTCAGGTGAAATTCTGGTTTGGGATGACGGGGCAGGAAAGCTGTTACAATGTGAATGGATAGATTGTGAAGAAGAGGAATGTTCTAGGAAAAAAGAAGGAAACATTTCCAATAAAATTCGTATGGAAACTTCAGCATGTTTATCTTCTTTTAGGCGTTACGCCTAAACTGTGACATAACCTGCATATCAACTCAGTGTACTATCATCACATACTTAATTTTTGACTCAGAGTTTTCTTCGGCAATTGTCTAGCAAGAACAATTGTACACCGTTTAACTCTAAGTATGAAGAAAAAATATCCAAACTTTTTTGCAATCGACTACAGATGACACGTTGGCTTCGTCCTTTGATGGAGAGGCTTGTGTCATCCGCAAACAAGGATTTTTGACATCCCTGAAGTAACTCAGGTAAGTCAGATGTGAAAATATTGTATAATATTGATCCCAAAATGCTGCCTTGGGGAACACCAGCTCTTACAGGAAGTCTTTCAGACTTGGAGTTCTGATAACTGACCTGAAATGTACGATTTGACAGATAACTTTGAATTATTCTAACAATGTATGTTGGAAAGAAAAGTTTTTTTGATTTGCCAAACACTGTCGAATGCTCTTTCTATGTCTAGAAGAGCAAAACCAGCGAAATAGCCTTGGAACCAATCAAATTTGTTACACGCCAAAGTTGATGAGTGGTCGAATGTCCATGGCGGAATCCGAACTGTTCATTGGCAAAAATTGAATTTTCGTTGATGTGAACCATCATTCTGTTCAAAATGACCATTTCAAAAATTTTACTGATGGAGGAAAGCAAACTGATTGAACGATAGCTAGAAGCTTCTGCAGGATTTTTGTCTGGTTTTAAAATTGGTACATCCTTAGCATTTTTCCATTTGTCAGGAAAATATGCTAATTGGAAACATTTGTTAAATACATCAACTAAGAATGATAAGCTACTTTCTGGAAAATTGTTGATGAGGATGTAAAAAATTTCATCATCGCCAGGCGCTTTCATATTTTTGTTTTTTTTTATAATGGTTCTCACTTCTTCCAAATCAGTCTCCCAGGAATTTTCAAAAACGCTCTCTGGATTGAGTATGCTTCAAATAGAGACTTTTCGAAGACCAAATCTCCAAAATCGGACCTGCTACTAGCCCTGAAAAGTCAATTTAAGGATAACAAGTTATTTCGTTTTGTTGACAAACCTAACCTGTTCAGTTACCACTAGTGGAATACATATCACACGCTTGAAACTAGAAGCTCTCGCATTAGCACATTTAGTTTTGCATCATCATGACAACAGCGGCGACATGTATATGACAAACCCACCGAGAACACTGACATGCAAAATGAGTTGTTCGTGACCATGTTTGTGATGCCTCGTACCACGAGATGATATTTTTGCGCGTTTTATGCGCGTTGTAGTTTTATATTTTTCCAGAAACGTTGGACACGAGGGAATTCATCAGCACAACTCGTTTCATCGTTCGCAAATAAGGCTTTATACACAGCAAAAAAAAGTTATATTGCGTCGTTTTAGATGCGAATCACAAGCGTTGTGATATCCATGTTAAATTACATTCGAATCAATGTAATACAAAATAAAAAAAATACGTCAATTAGTTATTCTCTGTTATAAGTTAGTTCACTAAGTATGTGTTTATCTGTCGAAACACTGGAAAGCATTGTAACATGCTCCATATGCGAACAAAGAGCCAATACAGGTCGGACGTGAATATCCGCAGACTCGATTATCCGGGGACTCGATTATCCGGAACTTGTTATTATATGTTCTTGTTTTTCAATTTTATGAATAAATCTGAGATAATTTGGTATTGCAATATACAATATGAATGGTTTTGCAGTTTAGAACGTATTTGAGAAAACGAGGGGTTGAAAAAGTGTTTTTTGTGTATGCTGGTCTAAATTTTTCTTTTCTTGTAAAGACCCCTACTGTTCCTAGAAACAAATTCTGATTACGCCACCACATCATGTAAATAAAATAACGGAAAAATATTTAAGCTCTTTTTTCAGAGATTTCAATTGTATTCTCAGTGATTCGATTATCCGGAGAATTCGATTATCCGGAGTGAAAAAAATCGGTGCTCCGGATAATCGAATCCGACCTGTATAGTGCTTATATAATGCTTGTATGCATCAGGCTTAGAAGCATTAATGATGCAGTAATGGGGTTTCTATGTGGTGTATGTGCTGTTTTTAAGCATGTAAGCATTTGTATTGCTATTGTAATGTCTGTATGCATCTATGATGCTAATGCAGGGCTTGTTATTAGTGCTATCCAAGTAGCAGCGAAACCAACGTTATATAACAATTTATTTCTTGCTGTGCAATGTTTCGATCGAGTGACATTTTTTCCTCAAATTTAATTTTTTAAACAAGTAAACAAGTCTACCCAGTTGAGTAGAAAATAATTTAATTTATTTATTATTGCCCCCCACACACAGAATGCCACCCACACGTCGATGACGATATGTGCTGACCCGGTCCAGTCAACCGAACCTTGCGTCCCATCCGTCGTCTACTTGGTGCTGTGTTCAAACAATAGTTATCACGTTGTACCACACCGTCCGGAACATGTGTTTTTAGAGTGAGTGCAATATATATTTTTTTCCATCCTCTCCATTTAGTGGCGTTTGTTTGATATTGAATCCGACCGAAAAGAGGGTTGAGTGGGTGGTGGCTATTTTTGATAGGAAAAAAATAAAATTGGCTCTAAAATAGATTTGTGTGGAAAGTGTGCAAAAAATCGGAAGCATACACAAATGAATAGTCCGAAAGATTGGTGCAGAAGATTATATTAGTTTTTTAGTTTAGTGAGTTATCTGTATGAGCATCACCTCAAAACAGGTATATTCACATTTCTATAACTTTAAATCCTGATTATTTGTAAAGAACAAATCTTCAGCAAAGATGTTCAGAACGTCAAAGACATCCGGAAGACAAATAGTTTAATGCGATGTTGTGCCATTAGATTGCGCTAGTGAGGGTTCCGGGTCATTTGGCCGAATGCCATTTGGCCGAATGCCTTTTGGCCGAAATTGAAAACAATAGTGAGCTACAGTTAGCATGCATTTGTTATGAATTTCAAAGAACTTATTCTGCTTATTCTAAAAGAAAGATAAATCATCATCATACAAATAATTAGCTCTTTAGTGTTAGTTCAAGAAACAGACAATGCTGGTAGAAAAACGTCCTAAATGTAGGCAATCATTCACTTCTCTGCTAGGGATGAGAGCTGCCAGCAGAGGTTTTCGCATCGCGTTTGTAGTCTTGTAGGCCTCTGACAATAACTAAAACGTTTTGCGAAGTAATCGTCCTACTGCTGGATCGGTTTGCTTCGATCCCGGAAAGTAAAATATTTCATGGTTCTAGCAACCACAAGTCTTTGTTTCTTTTTTCATAACGGAGAGCCAGTGAGCTTCTTCGACGTAAGTGTTCACTGAGTCGTTCGGCTTACTGCTTTACGCAAGCAACGTTCAGTTCACACGTTGCAATCCTAATCTCGGAGGAGAAAGACATCTCACCTAATTTAACCGTTGAACTAAAAAATATATGTTTTGAAGAAGACTCTTTTTGAACAAGCCTACATTCCAAAAACTATGAAAAATATTTCACTCTTTGAAGAACAGCCTATGATCAAAAGAAGGAAAAATCTCTTATGAAAATTTAAGCAAGTGTAATGCAAATATTAGTTTTATCAGTATAACTACAAAGAACTGCCGTTGATTTAAAGAAGGTAAAATTCCCAATGAAAACGTAAGCTAAACTATTGCTGATATGAATGAAACCAGTTTAACTCGAAATAAAAGCCTATGTTTAAAAGAAGGAATAAAATATGATGCAATCATTAAAGACACTTGAAACCTTAATACACCGTTGATAAACCAGAGATGAATCAACCATCCGCTTAGAATCTTGCACGATGTGTAGAGTCCACAACTTCGTCCTGAATAGGAGGTTCAATTTTATCATTATCGTCCCGTCATACAAATCAACAATTAAAGCATTGTAGCTAATTGATTTTATTTTTCGTAATTCGGCCAAACGACCCGTTCGGCCAAATGGCATTCGGCCAAATGGCGTTCGGCCAAACGGCGTTCGGCCAAACGGCGTTCGGCCAAATGGCCGGACACCCTAGTGAGCTTATAAAATTGCGCACTTTGAGCTGGTTCTATCTTGTGATCCACATGATATAGAAAGTTCGATTCTTCGGCAATTTTGTTCGGAAAAACAAGTTAATGAATTAATTAACATATTACGCGTGGTAAAGATGGACAAATTATGGGTGAAATTATGAAAAAAAATCCACGTGCTCGGCTGGGATTTGAACCCCGGACTCTTGTATGTTAGACGAGCGCTTTACCAACTAAGCTACCGAGCCGGCTCCATCCCATTACCCCGAACGCCATTACCCCGAACGCCACTACCCCGAACGCCACTACCCCGAATGGGTCATTACCCCGAACGCCACTACCCCGAATGAGCCATTACCCCGAATAGTATGAGATACAGTACAGTATCTTGTTTTGCGTGCAAAAATGCGTCTCTAATGAAGGCTGGTAATTAATGGCACGTAAAATTCGTCGGTGAAATGTTCATCATATATTTTCCCTTCTTTTATATGCCAGCTATTCTTTCGAAATATCTTGATGGCATTCTTTCTGAGACAGTGCCTGTTTATCAGCTCAGTGGAATCCTTCGCAATTCAAGGGTTCATTCACAAATGTCATTTCGCCAAAAATTGCCATTTTTAACACCTATCCACCCCCTCGTACTTTTTTTTTGTATGGAAATTCTACATATTGTGAATGGACTGTAACATTTTGAGGACAACCACCCACAAACTTTTTTGCTCCCTTTAGCGTTACGAAATTTGTGAATGGGCTTTAATAAAATAAGCCTTTTAATAAAAATAAGGAATTCGAATCCATAACCCACAATATGGTATTGCTTAACAGATGCGTAATCATTGGTATTTGGACTTGTTGGTGGTGTTCATATTTCAATTTTGTTTTTGAACAAATATTTTTCTTTCTTATGAATATAGGTTGTGTCATAGCATCACATTGTTACAGTGATCATTCACGTCATAGCTGCAAACATTTCACCAGAAATTTGCCCTTCTTTTTTAAATAGGCTGTGCTTTCGCGATTTTGTTCGATAAGCTAGTCACTAATATTTCCATATAAAATAGCTTTTTATAAAGGAATATATCTTGAAGGCATTCACTAAAGTGATTCCTGCTATAATTCTAATCGGAAATTTTCCCTTTCTTTTATCTTCTTGTATTAAAGCAGACAGGTCTCTTATGGATTTACTTACCACTTTTCTGCCATCATAATTTCTTCATTATCTTTTTTTTTTTTATTATTATTATTATTATTATTATAAGGCACTCCGTGCTCGTGGCCACTACTGTGCCGGACTCAGTTGATCTGTAGCTGCTTTATCGATACAGATCTATTTTCAACTTATCTATATTTACATCTAGTTTCACTCTCTCCTACTCTTTTACTCTCACACCGAGCAGGTAGGAGAGAGCTCTGCTACTAGTGAGGCTAGCTGCCTGCGAAGAGGGTCAGTTTGTCTCAGTCACCATCTGATACTGACGGAGGATGGATCTGCTCCGTGAGGCGTCTTCTGGTGGCTGGACGGTTTTTTTTGTGGAGGGGCTGGGAATCGAACCCATATCTTCATTATCTTGAATCAAAAAAAAAAAAAATTATTTGTGGTTATCTCGCAGAAATTCAAATTAATGATCCCACAAATCAACAAAAGTTGCTTATTGTAGCGTCAATCAGAGGCCGCCGATTATTCTAACATGTACAAGTGTACAAGTGCGATAGCGGAACGGTCGTCTATTAGGTTGGTTTTTAGGCGGGTTCCATAGAACAACACTTGCAGCGGCTATCTCAGGGTGAACTTCCATTACCATCGTTTACGAAACAAAATCTTTAAGAAGATCTTAATCTTAATGCCCGACACCTATAAAAATGAGTAAAGGAAGTGGCTACCGACGTCCAATAAGAGACTTTACTACATCCTAATTTTGTGCATATTATAGCTATCCTTCTCATAATAAATTCACCCTTCTTTTCGAAATAGGCTGTTCTTCAGAGCATTGCAATGTGGCTGTGTGACTCTTCTCAAAATTAGAGGACAAAACTTAGTGTGTAAAAATTATTTGCTGAACAACTAGCTGCTATTTTATCCTCTAATATTTGAAAAATACGTTTTTGACCCAAACTCGTTAAATACTCAAAAGGAATCGTACAAGTATCTCCCCACTCTCTAACTAGAATATGTCTCAAAATGTTATCCATTCGGGGTAATGGCGTTCGGGGTAGTGACCCATTCGGGGTAGTGGCGTTCGGGGTAATGACCCATTCGGGGTAATGGCTTTCGGGGTAATGGCGTTCGGGGTAGTGGCATTCGGGGTAGTGGCGTTCGGGGTAGTGTCATAGAATCTACCGAGCCACTTGGTGACCCAATAACTGAGTTGGTTACAAGTTTAGAATTCAAATCCCTACAGACCACGTGGACCCCTTTCATAACCCATATCCATCCATCTCATGTTAACTACCACACGCGGGAAGAGCGAGTGCGATTTATTTTGTGTTGAAACTGTTTGCCTATCGTACCTACATCGCTTCCACAACAACTGTATTGTGCAAGAGTAAAGATGTGGGAAGGCTATCAACGTGTCGTTCTCACTCAAGGGACGACATGACTACTACAGAGAGGCAGTAACACTCTAATATAAATTGACGCTTATATTGAGCTGTTTGGTAATCCAATCCGCATGGTTGATAGCCTTCCCACATCTTTACTCTTCCACAATACATGACTGACCATATTTTCCGGAACCAGTTTTACGAAGTTTACGGAAATGTTCTTGTTAGTGGGAAGGATTCAGAAGCTACACAATCTCGATTCACCTTGGTAAGTGATGCGACTCATGTAACCTCAACTGAAAAAGTCACCCAATGACATAGATGAAGACTTAATATAAAATAAGTCGACGTCAATGGTGCCGAACTATTCAAAGATTTTGTTAATAGAAAAACAGACATGTGTCAGTGTTGTGTTTTCATGTTACGGTCGTTAGGTAAAGAAAGGAATGTTTGTGATATCCAATAGTTTTGAAGACCACTCGGTCACATCTCTGCATCTCTATGATTATTACAGGCTTATTTCAGTAGGGAAGATTAATAAGTTACATTATCTAGATTTAATATATAACCCTTCATCAGTATCTTAAGTAAACATCGACACTCTAAGTATCAAACCTTTCGAAGCTTTTATGAATTACAAAAACAGAAGTAAATGTTTATTAATTTCAATTTGTTATGTAAAATATGAATAAGAATATATCTACACTAGGAGTGATGAACTTCTTTTTCTTCTTCTTCTATCTGGCGTTACGTCCCCACTGGGACAGAGCCTGCTTCTCAGCTTAGTGTTCTTATGACACTTCCACAGTTATTAACTGAGAGCTTACTTTGCCAATGACCATTTTTGCATGTGTATATGGTGTGGCAGGTTCGAAGATACTCTATGCCCTGGAAAGTCGAGAAAACTTCCAGCCCGAAAAGATCCTCGACCGGTGGGATTCGAACCCATGACCCTCAGCTTGGTCCTGCTGAATAGCTGCGCGTTTACCGCTACGGCTATCTGGGCCCCTCCAGTTAGATGACGAACGCTGTGTAGCATTTAAAAAGACATTAGTCTTAAGCTATCGGTGAAATAAAAATCAAATCAAATTAAATCAATTAATTCTCCATCTTCGGTGGAGCGGTTGCCAGTCACCTTCAATTTCGTCACCAGCATTGCCCAGCAATAAAGCATCAGGACTGAGTCACATGAATAAATAATTTTATATAATTTAAATTTGAAAATGAAGTGAATCAGGCCTGAATCATATGCAAATGAAGTTACAATCGCCTCTTAGCATTCTTTTGAGCATAATTAAAAAAATCATGCACAGATTTATACATACATTTTTCAAAGAATTTTTGAAAAATGTATTAAGAAATTTCCGCATTTCTTCTAAAACACTCCAGAGCTTCTTTCAGAAAGTCCTCCAGGAATATATGTAGGATTTTTCTAAGAAAATCCCTTGCAGCAATTTACAGAATCCTAGAAGTAATAACTTGAGAAATTTCCTTAGGATTTTGTTTATTTTGTTTTTTTAGTGTTCTAAGAGATATTCATGAATAATTCAAAATTATACAAAACAGCCCGAAGAAAGCATGGGAAGAACTCCTGAAAAAAACAATGAACGTTTTCCAAATGCATTATTGAAAAAAAACTTGTTTCGATATCTGAATGAATTGTGTGAACTAATCTAGGGAATTCACAGGATCAATTCCAGCAAATAGATGAGAAAATTCTCTTGAAAAAAGTGTAAGCTTCTGATAAGTTTAGGAAATCTCTATGTGAGTTTTTGAGGAACTTTTTTAAAAATACTTTAAATAATTCAAAGAAAAATCTCTATATAAAACTCTTGAAGAATCCCAAATGGAAATTCTTGCCGGATCTATTATAACATTTTTATGTTATACCTGGGGTAATTCCTAATACAATTCTAGAAAGAATGCTTTTCAAAATACACCCCAACCTCTTTTTACGACCGTTATCGGGGGGTCGTAAAAAAAATCGGTCGTAAAAAAAATCAGGGCTATAATTATGTTATTGAAAAATGCAACGTCTAGATGCGGAAATACTGATTCGAGATTTTCGGCAAAGATGAAGCATGGGTTGAGAACTTTCCAAAATGGCCGTTCAAGTTTTCATATTTTGGTAAAAGATGGCAACACTGCTCGATTGTTATCAAAAGAGCCAATTTTATGGGGGTGTGATTTGCAAATACCAAAAAAAATTTAAGATAACGATACCGAATGTTCACCAAAGTCGAAGGAAGTGTTGCGTGCCATACAATCGGCCGAATCACAAATGTTCATGTGGCTGGCAACACTGTTTAAGATGAATGAAGTAAAATTCATAACCATCTCACTTGAGCGGAACAGAAAAATATAATGCTTAGCAACGTAGCAATACTCTTCAACTGTAATCCAGTTTTTCGTGAAGGATTCAAATTTTTTTTTCGTTGCTGGCAACACTGCTTAAGTGAAATTGCGCCACCAGGCAGTACGAATGTGCATGCAACTATTGATTTGCGGATATCTCAGGATCCGGACCACTTAGAAAGATGGAGTCTTCGGCAAAGTTGTTCAGTAGCTCAAGGACTATAATTATAAACGCTATGAGGTTCAAAATTTTGCCACCAGGTGGCGCTAGTGAGCATGAAACTTTTGTTTTGCGGATATCTCAGGATCCTGGCCATTTAGAAAGATGGCGCCTTCGGAAAAGTTGTTCAGCAGCTCATGGACTATCATTATAATTGCTATGATGTTCAAAATTCTGCCACCAGGCGGCGCTAGTGAGTATGAAACTTTTGTTTTGCAGATATCTCAGGATCCTGGCCATTTAGAAAGATGGCGTCTTCGGCAAAGTTGTTCAGTAGCTCAAGGACTATCAGAATTCTAGCCAAGAGATTCGAGATTTTGCCACCAGGCGGTGCTAGTGAGCATATAATTTTTGTTTTCCGGATAGCTCAGGATCTTGACCACTTAGAAAGATGTCGTCTTCGGCAAAGTTGTGCAGTAGCTCAAGGACTATCATAAACGCTATGAAGTTCAAAATTTTGCCACCAGGCGGCGCTAGTGAGCATAAAACATTTGTTTTGCGGATATCTCCGAATCCTGGCCATTTAGAATGATGGCGCCTTCGGCAAAGTTGTTCAGTAGTTCAAGGACTATCATTATAAACGCTCTGAGGTTCAAAATTTTGCCACCAGGCAGCGCTAGTGAGCATAAAACTTTTTTTTTGCGGATATCTCAGGATCCTGGCCATTTAGAAAGATGGCGTCTTCGGCAAAGTTGTTCAGTAGCTCAAGGACTATCATAATTCTAGCCAAGAGATTCGAGATTTTGCCACCAGGCGGCGCTAGTGAGCATAGAATTTTTATTTTGCGGATATCTCAGGATCTGGCCACTTAGAAAGATGGTGTCTTCGGCAAAGTTGTTCAATAGCTCAAGGACTATCATTATTCTAGCCAAGAGATTAAAATTTTGCCACCAAGCGGCACTTGTGAGCATGAAACATTTGTTTTGCGGATATCTTAGGATCCTAGCCACTTAGAAAGATGCCGCCTTCGGCAAAGTTGTTCAGTAGCTCAAGCGTTATGATTATAAAAGTTATGAGATTCTAAATTTTGCCACCAGGTGGCGCTAGTGAGCATAGAATTTTTATTTTGCGGATAGCTCAGGATCCTGACCATTTAGAATGATGGCGCCTTCGGCAAAGTTATTCATTAGCTCAAGGACTATAATTATAAATGCTATGAGGTTCAAAATATCTCAGGATCCTGGCCACTTAAAAAATGGCGCCTTCGGCAAAGTTGTTCAGTAGCTCAAGCGCTACACTGAAAATAATCCACACGTTTGATCCTAATTATGTTCAACGTGGATCTGTCGTGTCGAATTGCAAGGTGAAATGACGAGTAAAACTTGTGATTCTGTGAAGGATTGACTTTGGTTCGATAGCAAAGTCTTTTACACATGATTTGAAGGTTTTTTACAATGGCGATATCCATCACTAGTAGAACTAGTTTTCCTATCATGACAAGGACTCACATTTGCCGTTCACGCGTGACAGGACATGTTATTTTTAGAGAAACCGGGTGCCCGTAATGGGTGCCTGGAATCAGAAAATCAAGCAATAAAATTTTGAAAATGGTTCTGAAGCTTCCTCCCTGGTATAGTACCAATGAGTTACATAGGAGATCCAATGTTGAAACATTTGAACAAATGTCAAATAAAATAATTAATAATTTCAGGCAAAAATCGTTACAAACTTCTATTTCCACGATTAATGCGTTATATGTTTAGGTTAAGTTAGATTAACTATATTCAAAGCGTTTTTTTTTCTCTTATAAGCAGGTGGAATCAACTCACCTGTAAAAAATCTGAACTGCTACGGCATATGAAATGTAATATGTTGTTAACAAAATGTTAATAAAATCTTAAATTTGTTTCACCAAATTAGGATGATAGTGTTGTCTAATAACACAGAACTTCTAGATATAAGAAATGAATGTAATGTTTGGAATGATACTAATAAAGAAATTATAAAAAAAATCAAGCAATCACTAATAAATCCTACTGCAAAGTTTACGATACATTGTAAATTTACGTGTTTTAAATTTGAATTTGGAGCCGATAGCGACTGGCTTTACACCATCGTTTGATGAATTTTACAATTAGTGAAAATTCACGTGTAAAACACATTGATCCAGCTTGAAGAATGTTTTCAGTGTATCATTATAAAAGTTATGAGATTTAAAATTTTGCCACCAGGCGGCGCTAGTGAGCATGATTTATTTTTTGCGAATATCTCAGAATTCTGACCACTTAGAAAGATGGCGTCTTCGGCAAAGTTGTCCAGTAGGTCAAGCGCTATCATTATAAAAGCCATGAGATTGAAAATGTTGCCACCAGGCGGCGCAAGTGAACATGAAACTTTCGTTTTGCGGATATCTCAGGATCCTGACCACTAAGAAAGATGGAGTCTTCGGTAAACTTGTTGAGTAGCTCAACTTTGCCCAAGACGCCATGTCTATGTAGTCAGGATCCTAATATATCCGCAAAACAAAAGTTTCATGCTCACTAGCGCCGCCTGGTAGCAAAATTTTGAATCTCATAACTTTTATAATGATAACGCTTGAGCTAATGAACAACTTCGCCGAATGCGCCATCTTTTTAAATGGCCAGGATCCTGAGATATCCGCAAAACAAAATTTTCATGCTCACTAGCGCCGCCTAGTGGCAAAATTTTGAACCTCATAGCGTTTATAATGATAGTCCTTGAGCTACTGAACAACTTTGCCGAAGACGCCATCTCTCTAAGTGGCCAGGATCCTGAGATATCCGCAAAACAAATGTTTCATGCTCACTAGCGCCGCCTGGTGGCAAAATTCATAGCGTTTATAATGATAGTCTTTGAGCTACTGAACAACTTTGCCGGAGACGCCAGCTTTCTAAGTGGTCAGGATCCTGAGATATCCGAAAAACAAATATTATATGCTCACAAGCGCCGTCTGGTGGCAAAATCTCGAATCTCTTGGCTAGAATTATGATAGTCCTTGAGCTACTGAACAACTTTGCCGAAAACGCCATCTTTCTAAGTGGCCAGGATCCTGAGCTATCCGGAAAACAAATATTATATGCTCACTAGCGCCGCCTGGTGGCAAAGTCTCGAATCTCTTGGCTAGAATTATGATAGTCCTTGAGCTACTCAACAACTTTGCCGAAGACGCCATCTTTCTAAGTGGTCAGGATCCTGAGATATCCGGAAAACAAATATTATATGCTCACTAGTGCTGCCTGGTGGCAAAATTTTGAACTTCATAGCGTTTATAATGATAGTCCTTGAGCTACTGAACAACTTTGCCGAAGACGCCATCTCTCTAAGTGGCCAGGATCCTGAGATATCCGCAAAACAAAAGTTTCATGCTCACTAGCGCCGCCTAGTGGCAGAATTCCGCAATTCAATGACCACCATATGTTAGCCCTTGAACTACTGAACAATTTTGCTGAACATCATGATCCTCTATTGTGAATAGTTTTTAAGATAATGATCATTTATAAAAACGGTCGTTAATCTGAATTTCGGTCGTAAAAAAGTGGTCGGAAAAAGAACCGTCGGTAAAAAAACGGTCGTAAAAAGAGGTTGGAGTGTATATAGGGAAAATTCCTAAGCTTTCATTCTGAAACCATAAAAATTTAAGAAAAAATCCTTCAAGAAGCCCAATCAGCATTCTTTAGGAATTACTGGGATGATATCTTAAAACTAATAAACACAAATTACAGGAGAATCCTTGAGTGTTACAATGCTTGAAACTCTTAAAATGCAATTTTCGAATGTTTTACAGAACATATTTTGCAGTCAAGCGCATGCAAACAGTTTTGCCCCTGTAAATGTTAGAGGAATGTGAAACAAGTCTATTTTTCAGCACTATCATATAACATATAGCTCCGAAAATATATGAGATACATTTTTTATGTCTTCTAAAGAAATGCGTATTTTTTCGCTTCAAAGAACTTTGTACAACATAAGAAATATCTTCAAAATACAGGTCGGGCTCGATTATCCGGAGACTCGATTATCCGGGATTCGATTATCCAGAATTTGTTTTCTGATGTTCTTGTTTTCCAAATTTTTATGCATAAATCTGAGATAATTTGGTATTGCAATATACAATATAAATTATTTTGCCGTTTTGAACATATTTAAGTAATGTGGGGTTTAAAAAAGTGGTTTGTTGTGTATGCTGATCAGAAATTTTATTTTCTTGTAAAGACCCCTACTGTTCCTAGAAATAGTATGGGGACGGACCTGGTGTAGTGGTTAGAACACTCGCCTCTCACGCCGACGACCTGGGATCGAATCCCATCCCCGACATAGTCACTTATGACGTAAAAAGTTATAGTGACGACTTCCTTCGGAAGGGAAGTAAAGCCGTTGGTCCCGAGATGAACTAGCCCAGGGCTAAAAATCTCGTTAATAAAGTCAAACCAACCAACCTAGAAATAATTTCTAGCTACGTCACTGCATCATATGAAAAAACAACGAAAAGAGATAATATTTAAGTTCTTTTATAGAAGATTTAAATTTCTATCTGGCGAATCTTTGAAAAACTTAAACCTTATATTCTCTTTTGTAGCCAACCAGTTGTGTTCATTTTTTGTCAGCCAAGAAGGGGAGGGTCAACGGCCCCTCCCTAACTCCCTATGACTACATCCATAATGATTGATTCACAGATTGATTGTATAAAAAAAATGATGGAAATAAATAGTTTTGAATAAAACTTGAGCTTATTCGTACCTATAGTAGCACTATTGTAACTAAAATAGCGCTAATAAGAGGAACTATTTTTTATAAAACTAAAAAAAGAGGCATCAACAACTGTTTCACATTAATATAAAACTTTTGATGTATGCCTCATAAGAAAAACGCAAAAAATATGTTAAACCACGATTTTGATTCGTGTTTTGACTGCGCCGTGAAGCTAGTGGTACTATAGGAACAGACATTAGAAATAGTGCTACTACAGGCACATAGTTCCTATAGTGGCTCAAACAATATTTAATTCTAAAATAGGAATTTTCGTATTTTTCTTCTTTTTGCTACAAAAGCTAGATGAAAATTTTATGATGATTTAATAACAGTAACGCTGGTTTAATTATAAGATTTTATATAAATATGTGTACTCACAATGTACCTACACTTACAATTATTATTATGTTCTATAGCACAATTTTAGGAGAAAACAAATATTTCTTAACACTTCGTAAGAACTTTTACTATACTATACTCATAATTTTATGTTCTAAAAGTTTATCCGTAAGTTGTTCAAAATAATTCTCATTAAACTACCCACCTGAACAGAGGATTCCTTCAAAGATTTATAGAAAAAGTTAATAAGCTCTTGTGCAGAAGTTTTTTTCTCCGATACTTTCGGAGATTGATGAAGTAATTATAAAACAATTGTTTCTAAGATTTCCAGTAGATTTCACCGAAAAACCGAAAAGATTCTTGAAGGATATAACTCCTTAGAGGTAAATTCAGCATTTTTTTCAGATTTTCCCGACAGCCCATGGTGACAAATGCTTATGTTTCTTTGAAAAAAACTGAAATCAGCGCTTGAGTAACTCTCAAAAAAATTTCAGAATAAACATCAGAGATACTCCTGAAACGGTTTTTAAAAAAGTTGCGGAATTGGTTGTTTTTTTTTCCAAAATTTTAGATAATTTCCAAAAAGGTTTTGAGCCATTACGCAGGGCTGGTAGCGGTCAGACAGTGACAGATAGTGAATTCTGTGAACAAAATCTCGCATAACATGTGATCTCGCCCTAACAGCCATTGGTAATCAAGTATCCCAAGTAACACAACTTGTTTTATAAATGAATAAAATACTTGATTCATACAAATGGGTATGTTTTGTGGTGAATATGGATAACTTAATTTTGAACACTTATATCACCGAAGCAGCGCAAAAAATGGCGGCATATAAAACATCTCTCATGTCGTACAAGATGTTTCCCAATACATCATTGAAGCATACAATTATGTGTTAAAGATGTATTACATAGCATCACTTATACTTGCTTGTTATATTGAAGCTAAGAAGATGTATTGTTTTACAAATTACATCTATTTCTGTTTTGATAGCATCAGTTCAAAACAAAATCAAAATAATGAAAACGAATGTTTTTTTTTTCTCTACACGAATTGCATATGTGTGTACTGTGTACTCAAACTGTGTGCGGCTCCAGATTTATTGTGAAATGCACAATTTTATTAATTGTAAATTCATGCGCCTCAATGAAATGGAAATACAAAACAAACTATCCTAAAAATATGTGTGCCATCATAGAATTTTTCAGCGGATCAATTCCCAATGTCAGAAACACAATATGGCGTCTTCCTCACGAAGCCTCCAGTGCCGTCAAAAAATGTTCGGAACTACCCTGAATAACACACTACTTGTGGATAATCACAATGTGTTTATTGCGCTCACTTCACAAATTAACATTCGGACAGCATAAATCAAACGACTTTGTGCCGTGGCAATTTTTTGGGCCGTCAATGTTGCCCCCGGCAAATTTCTACTTTGCATTCGTACGTGCCGCGTGGCAACTGAAGCGCTAGTATATTTTGTTTGAACAACGTATTTAAGACGTAAAAATAACATGCATAAATCTCAAACCATCAAGCTTGCTCAAACATGTGTTCATAATGCGCTACTGATGTTTTACCTAGCATCTCATTTTCAAGAAAAGTAATGAAGTCATATACTTGTATAATCCACGTATTCAATACGCATCAGAAACATGTTTTTTTGATTGAACGTTGTGAGGCAACTTGTAATCATCAAACCTTACAATGACTGTATTTCACCACAAGATGTTTTTCAATAGGATTATAATACTGTTGTAACACATCATATGTCAATCTCGAATAGCATCGATTGCAATCGCTGTAGCTTAGCTGTGATAACGATGGACTTCAAATAATAACAGAGCATGTGTTACTGTATAGAATGCTTGCATTTATATTGGTGAACAATCTCGGCTCCACTATGCATTGCTTGATGGTGTAGTGATAAGGTGTTGACTTCTGAATCCATAGGTCACGTGTTCGAGACCGGGTGAAAACTTTTTTTAAATTTTCATCAAATTTTTGTGGCATCGTATATTTGATTGTAGAAGTATGGAAAAGTCGCGCGAAGTGCTAAGATAGCCTCCACTTTGATAGGTGTAAAATGGTTTGTAAAGTTTATACCAGCTGAAAATTGTCTTTTTGTCACCTTAAAAATTAAGATTCATTATTTTGATCGTCATACGGGAGTGGGTTAGAAAGACCCGGGTCAATATGAACAACTTGCCTGATGTTAATGCATCTTCATGGTGTTTGAATGTTATTTGAAACTAGTTCAAAATACTTTTTTAGCGCATACGTTTTGATAACGTAAACATGTGCGGTTTAAATCTTTAAAAAGTTATATTAACGCTCATGAAGCTAAAATAATACCTAGACCGTTTGTTTTATTTCTAATTCATGATCTTGCATGACATGTTTACGAATACTGTACTATAGCTCATATATAACACAAGATGTTATATAATACTCAAATAGAGCTTCAATATAACAATATATCGTTAATGCTGCACAAAAAGATGTATTTGGTGTTACTTGGGATGTAGCTTGTTGTTACCAAGCAAACGAGTTGATTGACATATTATTCAATAATGCTATGATGAAAAGAAGATCATTCTTCATCTTCCAGTTGTGATTGTTTTCATCCTGGCCCATTCATTTGCCTCAAAACAAGGAACTGCTTACCAATGCAATGGCTTTAAAGGCGAGATCATAAATTCTTGCATTTTCCGTTGGAAATGTGTACGGAATGTTTATCTTAATTCTTCCAGAAACTTAGCCGAGAGTCTCTATTTTGCTAGAATAAAAAAAATCCGAATTCTTTCTTGAGTTAACACATCACACTACAGTTGTCTCTATATTAACAAATATCTTTTTCTTGCCGTTTGTTTTTAAAAAGTCAACCCTCAACCCTCAGCTTAGTCTCAAATTTCATTATCATCAGATTACAAAAGTAGTGACTTTATTCGGCATTTTTCTGAAAAAAAACAAGTGACTGATGTGACTTTTTGTTGGAAATAGTGGCTTTTTAGTTACCAGGTCGAAAAAAGCGACCAAGCCATTAAAAATTGACTTGCTATGATGACAGTATTTTACTTTTTTTATTTGATCAACCTCTATGTAAACCCGATTTTTTTAATACAAATTCATCACATTTTTCAAAATTAAATTATGTTGTTTTTTGAATACAAATACGAAAAAAAATATCATTTTAAGCTTCATAGATCTGGTTTCTACATTCCATTCTATTCCGTGGAAAGAAAAACTGTAGATTCATAGCTGAACCGAATTCACAAACCCAACTAACAAAACCTGTCCCATCAGCCAGCGAATTTCTCTAAAATTCAAACTGATTTCAGGCGGAAACAGAATCCTCAGTCAATTTCAACGGAGCAAACCAAAACCGAAAACCATTCGCGTCAAGCAAAAACTTCACTCGCAACAGAAAAACCGGACTCCTGGCAGCTCGAATTTATCTAAATATTTACATCCCAATATAGGACTTTCACTTGGCGTTTCTTGCTCTGCTGGATGGTTCACACCAGGGTGGGTGTACGGCTGTCAACTACAAACAAAGCTCGCCTAACATTCATCTCTCGGGCGGGCCGTCCCAAACAGCATCATCTCTCACGCGGGCCGACCCAAACAGCACAGGTCGAACGCGGGCCATGGCAGACTGCAAATGCTGATGCATTTCAACACTCCAACAGCGGGATGCCTAGCAGAGTTGTGAGCCAAACGAATACACCAACAAAACATGAACGACAGGCGAACCTCGTTGCGTATACCCCCCCTGGTTCACACAGAATGGCAACGCATCGCACTATGGGCGGTTTCCACAGAGGCTGGTGGACAAAAATATTTTTGACATGCCATGTCAGATTTGTGGGTTTTTTGAATACGAATTGGATGTTCTGTTTTAAGAAAACAAGTTTTCGAGACAATCTTTTGAAAAGGGCGTATAGCGAAATATGCACCGCATCCTTTATTTTTCTTAAAAACTCTTATTTGACATACTGTATCAATGAAACTACAAAAAATCTTGCCCCAATTGTCCAGGAATATCTGGTCACATGTGCACCGCCAAAAATGCTGAACAAACCCGAGGGCGAACATCGGTATGTGGATATCATGTTCATCAAAAAGTACATATTGCGCGCTTGAACACTCTCGCTTGAAAAACTTTCGGATTCCCTTGGCGGCGGCGGCCGCCGTGTTCCTGACGCAGAACTGCAGCAACCATCCGACAGTTCCCGGGAACATTATGCGAAACTGCAGCAAACTATCCTCGTCCGTCAGTCGGAGTCCGGTGGAGAGACGGGGGCGCCTCGTAGTAGTCGTTAGAACAACGTGTTCGCTTTGGAGTTTGTTCCTTCTGCTGACGCGCGCTGCACGCGTTGTATGTGCGTTAGGGTGAGACTTGGTTTTTGGGAAATCTCAAAACCCAACGTTTGTGGGCTCTTCCGAAGTCAAATCATGTGAAAAGAGAAAGCTCAAAGTTTGAGCCGAATATATTAAGATTAAGAGGAAACGCCAGTAGCTTGAATGATAATTTTTAGGTTATTTAACATGATCTTTAATATAATTTACATAACTGCGATAACTTTAAACCGATTTCAAATTCTTAAGCACCATCTATAAACTATAGTTATGTTGGCTTGAAGTTTTAGGTTTCGTTGTAGGTTATGGCCTTCAGTCTATTATGCTCAAAAACGGATTTTACGTTTTCATCCGACGTTTCGGACACATTTATTGTGCCTTTTTCAAGGAGTTAACTGTGTTCCGTTTTCTCGTTAACATGCCCACAGCATAGGCAGCATAAGTCAACATACAGAATTTTGCCCGTTCTGGTCTTAACGCGGGCGTAGAATCCGAAAAACGATCCGGGTCGCAGAACTACGATAAAGTTGGCTGTTTATCGCCACTTTTATTCTTATAGTGGCGATAAACAGGCAACTTTATCGTAGTTCTGCGACCCGGATCGTTTTTCGGATTCTACGCCCGTGTTAAGACCAGAACGGGCAAAATTCTGTATGTTGACTTATGCTGCCTATGCTGTGGGCATGTTAACGAGAAAACGGAACACAGTTAACTCCTTGAAAAAGGCACAATAAATGTGTCCGAAACGTCGGATGAAAACGTAAAATCCGTTTTTGAGCATAATAGACTGAAGGCCATAACCTACAACATAATCATCACAGTCGTATCCCCGAGAAAGTTTTAGGTTTGTCTATTTATATGATTTAAATTAAATTATTGTTTTTTAGAACTAACGAAAATATCTAACGAATCTTCATCTTCTTGACATTTCGTCCAGAATGGGACAGAGCCTGCTTCTCAGCTTAGTGTTCAACGAGCACAGTTATTCACTGAGAGCTTTCTTTGCTGAAGTTGTCATTTTCGCATCGTGTAGCAGGTACGATGACACTCTATGCCAAGGGAATTCAAAGAAATTTGCTTTATGAAAAGATCGTAAACCGACCGGGAATCGAACCCAGATACCTTCAAAGCAAAGCCTTGCTTTTGCTTTGTAGCCGCGGACTCTAAGGAAGGCCCAAACTTTCGAAAATAAGCCGCACCCTAATGTGCATGCACTGATCTGCATCCAGAGAGCGGAAACGCAATGCAAACTATGGCAGCAACAAATGCGATGCACTGATGCACGAACACTATTTTTCCCGTCGTCGAAATGTTCGGAAAGGAAACGGGTGGAGGTTGTGCAAAACTCGGATGACGACGGCGACGACGGTTATAGTGCAGAAACTCGAAGAAACTCCATTACATTTCAATTAGCGTGCCCCATGGCAGCTGAGTGGCAGATATGGTGAGGAAGTGGGATATGCGAGTCCGTTCACCAGGAGTCCATGTCCAGAATGTGTGCCGGTGCCGAGTTTCGGGTTGCAAAATGCGAATGCACAAATATGGCTGCCAACTGGCAGGGATGAAGAGAACGAAAGCGGGTGAAGAAATTTAAGATTTAAGGGAATTTTTAAAATGACTACCTCAACTAGCTTCCAAGATCTCAGAACATATTTTTTTTTTCATATAGGAAAACATCCAAGAAGGACTAAAGTCTCTGGAAACTTTCAGAGGAGACCTCTAAATGCCTTCAGAAGAAACCTCAAGATACTTCCAGAGGAGACCTCTGAACACTTTCAGAGGAGACCTATGAATATTTACAGAACAGACCTCTGGATACTTCCAGAAGAGACCTCTAGACACTTACAGAGGAGGCCTCTGGATACTTCAAGAGGAGGCCGCTAGATACTTTCAGAGGAGGCCTCTGGATATTTCTAGAGCAAACCTCTAGATACTTCCAGAGGAGGCCCCTGGATATTTGTAGAGCAGACCGCTAGATACCTCCAGAAGAGATCTCTTGAAACTGCCACAGGAAGCCTCTCTATACTTCCAGAGGAGACCACCGGATACTTTCAGAGGAGACCTATGAATATTTACAGAACAGACCTCTGGATACTTCCAGAAGAGACCTCTAGAAACTTACAGAGGAGGCCTCTGGATACTTCTAGAGGAAACCTCTGAATACTTCCAGAAGACATCTTTGCTCACTTCCAGAGGAGGTCTCTGGATACTTCAAGTGGAGGCCGCTAGATACTTTCAGAGGAGGCCTCTGGATATTTCTAGAGCAAACCTCTAGATACTTCCAGAGGAGGCCCCTGGATATCTGAGGAGGTCTCTGGATACTTCAAGAGGAGGCCGCTAGATACTTCCAGACGAGGCCTCTGGATACTTCTAGAGGAGGCCTCTGGATATTTCAAGAGGAGATCTCGGGATACTTCCAGAGGAGATCTCTGGGTACTTCCAGACGAGGTCTCTTGATATTTCCAGAGGAGAACTCGGGAAACTTTCAGAAATGATCTCTGGATATTTCCAGAGGAGACCTATGGATACTTCAAGAGGATATCTCTAGATACTTCCAGAGGAAACCAGTGGATACTTCCAGAGTAGACCTCTGGATACTTCCAGACGAGAACTCTGGATACTTCCAAAGGAGACCTCTAGATACTTCTAGACGAGGCCTCTGGATACTTCTAGAGGAGGCCTCTGGAAACTGCCAGAAAAAATCTCTGGATATTTCCAGAGGAGACCTCTGGATACTTCAAGCGGAGATGTATGGATACTTTCAGAGTAGACCACCGGATACCTCCAGAGAAGGCCTCTAGAGACTTCAAGAGGAGGCCGCTAGATACAGGGATAGGATACTTCCAGAGGATGCCTTAGGATACTTCCAGATGAGGCCTCTAGATACTTCCAGAGAAGACCTCTGGATACTTCCAGAGGAAACCGCTGCATACTTCCAGAGGAGACCTATGAATACTTTTGGAGAAGGCCTCTGGATACTTCCAGAGAAGACCTTTGGACACTTCCAGAGGAGACCGTATAAATCAATATGCTTGCTGGATACTCTTGGCAAACTTCTGGAGGTCATCCTCGGCAGGCTGACGATCTACACTTTGGGAAATCTTCGTCGAAGTAGGATAGATCCACCGCCGCACAGTGCTTAGAATGTATAGGACCTCGGGACAAAAATCATAACATCCGTTATAGGCGTTTTAGCTCAATGGTGTGTCAGGAATCATATGGGCTATAATTGACATGATTGACCTATGTGATAAACGTAATCGCATAAGTGCCATAAGCGCCAATTTTGTATATTTGGTTTAATAAAGATGTGATCTCTTCTAAACATTTTTAGAGATGGCTAAATTTTATTTATGCAAAAATTACTCGCAATTTATTGATCCCATGAGTGGCGTAAACGCCAAATGATCATAATTTATTTTCCAAATTATCACAGATAAAATAACTTTTGTAAAAAAAAAATTATATCAAGAGGTATTCTTAAGCGAATGAATCAAAGCAATTTCTTGACATTGCATTTGACGATGTTCCGTCACATTTTTTTTTGTTTTCCAGAAATTCTAGAATCAAAGTATGTAGCATATATTCCATTAAATTCTTGTAACTGTTAAAACCAAATATTTATGTCTATATTAAACAAAATGTAAACTCTTATAAATGTAAATGTAAGCTCTCTCCAACCTGTGAGCGATGTTAATCAAACAATAAAAGCAGTTGATCTAACAAAGAAGTGCGGGGGTCTCAATAATGACATTTTCGGCCTTATGAAATATGTGAGTGAACCCAAATGAGAAGAAAGTAAATTTTCTCCGCACAAATTCAAAGCAGAGCAATGCAGGTTATTACAGACAAATCCAAAACTTTAACCATTTAACAAAACTATTCAGCAATACCATGCTCAGGGCCGTGGGTTCTAATCTCACCAGTTGAGGAATTTTCCGAGTTGAAAATTTCCTTTAAAAATGCATGATTATACAAAAATGATCAATTGGCAAAAAAAAAGGCTCTCGATTTATTACTGTGGAGAATACTAAGCTGAGAAATAGGCTCTGTTCCAATTTAAACGTAACGCTAAAAGGAAGAAGTTCTAAAATATTTGTAACAAAAAGTGCTAACAATACAGAAGTGATCAATTGGCACAAAAGCTCTCAATTAGTAACAGTGGAAACACTAAGTTGAAGAGCAGACTCTGTTCCAGTTGGAACGTAACGCCAAAAAGAAGACGTTCACTGCATCTATAATGAAAAGTGCTTCCTCCGCCCTTGTACAAACTGCATAGGAAGATAAGCAGGTGCTTATTGTGTTTCAATAGATCAGCATTGCACGCGTGTTCAAAAATCCTGGTTAAGGACTGTTCATTTTATAAAGTGGACACCTTGTGCATGCTGTATCTTTCTTATTAATCAATGAAATTTCAATCGGTTTTTTGCACATCGTTCGACTAGTATTGTACAATGTTGTGATAATAAAAATTCTCACGATTTAGCTTTCGTTTATACTAATATAGTTTCTTTAGTAATCCAAACTAGTTTTGAACACGCTTTTTACTTTTCTCTTTTGCTGGGAGTGAAAGGATGGTGTATCAGCAAATTTGGCCATAAATGGGTAAATCACTAAAGTTACCTAATGTCATAGAATGGTGGAATGTAATTGATATTTTTAAAGCTTTACCTTTAGTAGAATAGTAAAGGATACAAACATACAATTTGTTCATAAAAATAAGGATTTTTGTTTTGCGAAAAATAATGTTAAACTTTGACGGACAGCTTTTTTTAAGAGTTTTTGGAAAAACTATTTAGCTCTTAACCAAAAGCATTTTCAAATATTTTATATTTTCATAGCATTTTAGAATAATAGGTCAACGATACACAGAAAACCGATTACGATTTTATCAATAAATAAAAAAGATATAGCATAAACAAAGTGTCCACTTTATAAAATGAACAGTCCTTATTTATCGCAAGACCATCACCCACAAAATCGAAGATTGCAATCGAAAGAGCAGACGGGAGCAGCTGGAATCCTTGTCAGTGTTTAAAAGGCATCCTAAATAAGAACTGATGCAAAAATCAGAGAGGTGTTTTGAGGTGATTTTTTGTTTAAGCTGTTTGAAGTTTTGCTAGTTATTTTGTTCTATGTGAAAAAGAAATTATATGGGAGCTTTAGATCTCACAAAATTCCTGTATGGAAAAAATCACAATTATTTATATTGTTATGTCTAGACTTTTTTTAGTTTGATGCTTACCATTTCGATTATTACTCAGGAAAATATCATAGAACATCATAAATCGCTACAAAAGATAAATTGTAATTCGGTCAAATTTTCAGAATCCACACCATTCAATCAAAATTTTCAACAACTTGGGTTGGTCTGATCTCATAAATAATTGAGTTCACGATGCTTCGCTACTCATTTAACACATATCAAATATATGCAAACGAAGTAGCATACTTGATTTGGTGCAATAAAATAGTTGATTTTTTTTAATTTTGTCCAAGGGACGCTGCACTGTGCGCCGGGGACTACTCTGGGCAAAACGAGTAGTCACAGAAACACCGTAGAAATGTCGTATTGATCAGCGTTTTTGGCGACATTAAGCTCCAACAGCGAAGGATCGAGGCACAGGAGAAGTAGGGAAAGTTTTTTTAGTGGTTTAGCACGCCTAACGTGAGTCCCTACACCGTGCCAACCCTCAACAGGCCAGGCTTTTGAAGCTTTTCTGTACCCTACTGTAAATAAAAAAGGGGACCTCTGGATACTTCCAGAGGAGACCTCTGGATACTTCCAAAGGAAATCTCTGGATACTTCCAGAGGAGGCCTCTGGTAACTTCCAAAGGAGACCTCTTGATACTTCCAGAGGATATCTCTGGATACTTCCAGAGGAGACCTCTGGAAACTTCCAGAGGAGACCTCTTAATACTTCCAGAGAAGACCTCTGGATACTTCCAGAGAACCAGAAGAAACTGCAGAAGAAACCTCTTGATACTTCCAGATGAAACCTTCGTATCGTGTTCTTACAGATAACAGAAATTGCGTAGCAGACAGAGCAGGGATAATGAAAACTCTAGCAATGGGATTATCGGAGAAGTAGTCGAACGCTAATGCGGTCGAAAGCCGGTAATCATCGGTTGAAACCTATGGCGAGACGTGGACATAAGTAGCATACTTACCATTGCTAGAGGGAACAGTCTGATTAAATCTTCAGCGAAGCTCAATTTGAAGCTGTGCAACGACAGGCTCGCTAGCACATTTCGTAAATACGATCAGGAATCCATCATCGACGAATCCTTCTGCAATCTGTTGCCATACAACCAAGAACATCAGGAACTGTAGAGCTAGCGAATAATACACCGATAGTCAATCAGGCATTCCACTACTGCAGTGCTCAGGACAGCTGCACAGTCATGCATAGGAGGAATGTAGATCGAAAGTGGAAGACGAAAGACTTCGACAAGTACGAGTGGCGAAAGAGTGCGGCAGAAATTTGGATCCTACAAAACAGTGGCGTCCAAGTGAACAAGAAATTCCGCAGCCTGCTCTAGATCCAGAAGACGGAAGTTGTTTCAGCGAGTTGTGCCGGGAAGCAGATGAACAACTATGTTGGCGTTTCCTGATAAGTTCAGAGCAGGATCACTGCGGATGGGACTCTGGATACTTCCAGAGCAGATCTCTAGACACCTTCAAAGAAGATCTCTGGACACTCCTAGAGAACTTTTGGACACTTATAAAGGAGATCTCTGAATACTCCCTGAATAATACTGTGGAAAGACACTTCTAAAGGAGACTTCTGGAATTTTGCAAAGGATACCTTTGGACACTTCCAGAGGAATCCACTAAACATTTACAGAGGCATCCTCTGTATACTTCTAGAGCAGACCATTGCAAACGTCCAGACACTCCCAGAAGGAGCCTCTGGACACTTCCATAGCAGACCTCTGGAAACTTTCAGGGGAGACCTACAGAAACTTCCAGACGAAATCTATGAATACTTCTGGAAAACATCACTGGATTCATCTAGAAGAGACTTCTTATGCTTTCCAGAAAAGATCTGTGAAAATTCCCCCAAAGGACCTCTGAAAACTTCCAGAAAAGCTCTTTAGAAATTTCCAGAATAGATTCTGAAAACATTCAGTTGAGCTATCTGAAAACATAGAAAGGAGACTTTCTGAAACTTCCAGGTGAATCAAAATATTATCAAAAATCCTAAAAAAAAATAATCAGTCCTCCGCCTTCATCCCTGAGCAAACATGTAAAACACACCCAAATCCTGATGAAGACGACGACGGATGTGCATAAGCTCAAATCCAACACCTTGGGGCCACGCGTGGGAAAACTCTTCTGCTCCCAATTGGACACTCTTGGTACGAACAACTCTACAACGACGACGACTGCTGCCCGAGTTGCCGGATGGTTGCCCATTTGTTCCGCAGCACCTCGACGTTGCTGCTGCGCTCGTATATCTCTTTCTCGTCGCTCGAGTTGTTTCTGGTTCCGGCGGTGCAAGTAATCGGAAACTTCACAACCAACAGCCGTCACCGTTCCTCATTCCTCCAAATCTCCAATCCCCCCCAGGACAACATGAGTTATTTTCCGGAACAAGTTTGTCTTGCTTAATTTCGTGAGTTGAGTGAGAGCGCAATACAATCGAGTGCATATTACTGCACTTCGCTTCGACGTCGCTCTGGGGAGGGAAGTTTTGCGACTGCTGCAGTGTATACTGATCTGAACGCGCGGGGTCCAGAGATGTGCGAACAGCATAGAAAAAGTTTTTCCTCCCCAATCGGGAGCATTGGTGCTTTTCACGAAAAAAAAACACGTTGCCGCGTCACGTCATCGCGTTCTTGGTGTCCGATTCAGGTGGTGCGAAATTGATTTCCGATGGATGCAATTCTAGCAAGCAGTGCAGAAAAATCTGAGTACATGCTAAGAATACATGTATGGAGCAACTTGCATTCAGAGGAAATCTGCAAGATTTTTCAAGATGAAATTGATCAAATTTAAATGGAATGTGTAATGTATTGTAATTTGCAAGTTTTAACTGAATAAAAATCATGCATCTGAGAATTTTTATTTTATTGAAGGATGATTTTTACACTTTCTATGCTCAACATCACATCAAAAAAAAATATCTAACAGCTTTGTCAGCAATTATGACCTGAGAGTTACTTCATTTTAATTTTACCAAAAAAAAGTTTCTTTTTTATCAGTGCATAAAACAATCTAATAGAGTGAAGACCTCTGGACGCTTCCAGAGGAGACCTCTGAACACTTCCAGAGGAGACCTCTGAACACTTCCCGCGAAGACTACTGGACACTTCCACAGGAGACCTCTAGACGCTTCCAGAGGAGACCTCTGGACACTTTCAGCGGTGAGCTCTGGACGCTTCCAGTGGAGACCTCTGGACGCTTCTAGAGGAGACCTCTGGACACTTTCAGAGGATTCCTCTGGACACTTTCAGAGGATTCCTCTGGACACTTTCAGAGAAGATCTCTGTATACTTCAAGAGGAGACCTCTGGACACTTCCAGAGGAGACCTCTGGACACTTCCAGAGGAGACCTATGGACACTTACAAAGGAGACTTCTGGACACTTTCAGAGAAGACCTTTGGATACTTCCAGATAAGACCACTGGACACTTCCAGAGAAGACCTCTGAACACTTCCAGAGTAAACCTCTGGACACTTCCAGAGGAGACCTCTGTATACTTCCAGAGGAGCCCTCTGGACACTTACAGCGGTGAGCTCTTAATATCTCTGGACGCGTCCAGAGGTTATCTCTGACCACTTCCAGAGGATTCCTCTAAACACTTTCTGCGAAGATTTCCGGACGCTTCTAGAGGAGACCTCTGGACGCTTCCAGAGGAGACATCTGGACGCTTTCAGAGGGAAACTCTGGACACTTTCAGAGGAGAACTCTGGACACTTCCAAAGAAGACCTCTGGACACTTTCAGATGAGACGTCTAGACGCTTCCAGACGAGTTCTTTGGACATTTCCAGATCACATCTCTGGAAACTGACAAACGAGACCTCTGGACGCTTCCAGAGGAGACCTCCGGACACTTCCAGAGGATAACTCTTTTTTTTTGGAATGAGGGAAAGCCTGTAGGAGTGAAAAAAAAATCTCTTCTCCTATAGGCATAAAACCCTCAAACCTATCTTTATTTAGGCCCTTACCATAAAGTATTAGGGGCCAATTCAATAACATTATATACAATGTTTGTATTAATTTTGTTTAGCTTCTACATCTTGTCATACTTTCACGACAAGTTAGAAGTTCTAAACTCGGGGCTTGGGATGCATCGTAGGACGGTTCTCTTGTCACTCCATCTTCTCAATGGATTTGTGAAGTTGCTCAGATGAGATGGTGATGATCAGCTCAATGGTATTATTGGAGGCGTCGTGCAGTTCAAAATGGTGGCTTGAGGAAAATTTGAGGAAACGGAATCGGTTTGATATGTGGCTTAAGACATCCGTCAATCACTCAAGTCGCAGGTAATAGTAATTCACTGTTAAAGACAAAGATTACATATTTAGCTAGATAGGAAAGTCAATAGCTTTTAGAAATTTATATATAGGATTTAGGAAATATGGATTGCGAGAAAACAGAGCATCGCGGACTGTTGCGTTGGGTGGTTTCCATAAAACAGGAAGGGAATCAATCAATTCTAGTATTTTTAATTCATATTTAGAACAAACCCAAACAACGTGTTCTATATCGTCAAATATTTCACCACAGTCACAATGGATAACTCTGGAATCTTCTAAAGGAGACCTCCGGATAATTCCAGAGAAGGCCTCAGGATACTTCCAGAGAGCACCTCTGAATACTTCCAGCGGAGATCTCTGCACACTTTCAAAGGAGGCTTCTGGACACTTCCTGACGAGATCTTTGGACATTTCCAGATCACATCTCTGGAAACTGCCAGACGAGACCTCTGGACACTTCCAGTGAAGACCTCCGGACACTTCCAGAGGATAACTCCGGAATCATCCACAGGAGACCTCCGTACAATTCCAGAGTAGGCCACAGGTTTTCCAGAAAAAAGCCTCAGGATACTTAAGGAGGAGGCATCTGTGCACTTCCAGAGGAGGCTTCTGGACTCCGGAATCATCCACAGGAGACCTCCGTACAATTCCAGAGTAGGCCACAGGTTTTCCAGAAAAAAGCCTCAGGATACCTAAGGAGGAGCCCTCTGAACACTTGCAGAAACGCCTCTTTACACTTCCAGAGGAGATCTCTGGACACTTCCAGAGGAGACTTCTGGACACTTTCAGAGCAGACCTCTGGACACTTCCAGAGGAGAACTCTGGATACTTCCAGAGGAGACTTCTAGACACTTCCAGAGGAGACCTCTCGATACTTCCAGAGGAGACCTCTGAACACTTTCAGACGAGACTTATGGACACTTCCAGAGGATACCATTGGACACTTCTAGAGAAGGTCTCTGGACACTTACACAGGGGACCTTTGGACACTTACAGAGGGGACCTTTGGACACATCAAGTGGAGACCTCTACACACTTCCAGAGGGGACCTCTGGACACTTCCAGAGAAAACCTCTGGACACTTCCAGAGAAAACCTCTGGACACTTCCAGAAGAGACATCTGGACACTTCCAGAGGAAAACTCTGGACACTTCCAAAGGAGATCTCTGGACACTTCCACAGGAGATCTCATGACACTACCAGACACCTCTGGACTCTTCTAGACTAAACACTTCCAGAGGAGACATCTGGACACTTTCAGAAGAGACATCTGAACACTTCCAGAGGAGACCTCTGGACACTTCTAGGGGGATCTCTGGACACTTCCAGAGGAAACCCCTGGACAATTCCTGAGGAAACTTCTAAACACTTTCAGAGTAAACTTTTGGCCACTTCAAGATGGAAAACTATGGACAGTTCCAGGGGAAACATTTGAGCACTTCCAGAAAAAACCTCTGGACGCTTCCAGTGAAATCTTCTGGACACTTCCGGAGGAATCTTGTGGTCACTTCCAGAGGATAATGAATCTCTGAATCTCTAAAGAAAACCTTCAGACACTTCCAAATTAAACCTCTGGACACTTCCAGACGGATGATTTACACATTTCCAGAGGAATCCTCTGGATACTTCCAGAGGAAAGCTGTGGACACTTTAATAGCATATCTCTGCACACTTCTAGAAGATCTCCGGAAATACTCCTTCAGCAGAACTCTGGAATCTTTACTCAAAAAAAGCTCCCAAAGGTTATCACTGGATGCTGCCACAGGATACCATTAGCTTCAATAAGAGAGCTATGCATGCTTCCACCTCTGGATGCTGCAGAGAAGACCTGTAGTTCACTGTAGGTAATCACAAAATATAGCTTGCTGAAATACCCTTAAACATCTTACAACGGGAGCTGATAAAACTTAAGCCCCTTGAAACAGTTCAAAAAACATCATAAGAAACATCCACTTTAGACTGCCAGACTGAGAAAGCAATTCGAAGTAGTATTCATGAAACAATTGTTGATTGAATCTTGAGAGAAACTATAAGAGGTCAATGAAGAAGACATTGAATGTATTTCTGAGGGGATCACTGGAAACATTATTTAAGTTCACACAAGAGGAATCTGTGAAGGAATATCTTAACAGCATGTGAAGGGCCAGAAGTTCCGTTGAAAACATGCATAAAAGAGATCCACTGTTTTAGCAGTTTAATATTATTATTCGATTACCTCACGTAAACCTGTTGGCCATCAACCAGGCAAATTGATCAGGAAACACAAAATCATAATTAATAGGCTCATTTGTAGTTGGACTCACAGTCGGCTCGTCTGTCTTCTCCGTCAAAGAATTTACAATGCTAGGTCCATCAGGCCTCGCTTGTTTCGCCGCTCCCCAAACCACCTCCTCGATCCAATCCAGATAGTAGGAAATACGAACATAACCATCCACCCAGGGCTTATGCTTGGGCCACTTGGGATTTAGTATGGCAAAGTCCAACAGCCCCACCAAGGTCGACATGCAGGTTCGAACATTCTGTGACTGCAAAGGTGAACCCAGTATTCCACCGAGACCAATTCGCAAAGGGTCGATGTTGATCACACACAACTCCCCGGGTCGAGTTACGTTCACATGCTCCAGGTCGAATATCTTAAAGCACCGTTTCTCGGTAATGACTTCATTTTCGTCCGTTTCGAAGATCTGCCGTGCACCTGAGGATGGTAGATGGTATCGGTTTACTCTATATCTAAGGGCATTGCAAACCATCGACTTGCCTGTAGTCCTGTTGAAGCCGACTCCGGTTTGTACAAGTGTGTCGTACAAATTCTCGGTCCAGTTACTTGCCAAACAGGCTGGTATCACATTGCTGGCAAGCTGCACAGGTTTCACCATTTTGACCAGAGCCAAATCGTGGATCTTAGGGCTATCCGAATACTCTGGATAACACGTGACCTCCGCAATATCTACACTGCCGTATCCATTGATCAGCACCTGGGCCGGGGTACTAAAACTAGATGAACTGTTTCAGTCATATGTGGCGCATGGGATTGAATGGTTGGATACCTTGTACAAAGACATGTTGTAATGGCGAAATGTTCACTTACAAGGGCACCATTGCATTTTGACAGATGGGGATCTGCATTCGAGTAGGAAATTAAAATCTGAGGAAGGTATTCGTTAATGGCTGATAAGTTTTTGCAAATTGAGTGCAACCCACTGAATGGGGATGTCGCGAATTGGTGCAATCACCGGATTTTCGTTTGGAGACAAACTGTCTGAATTTTTCACATTCTGAAATTCAAAGTTAAGAGTGGATTTGGATATTCTGAGCGCCAATCGAATAAGCTCGTACCAGTTTCGCTGATTCGCTTAGGTCTCCGTACTGTTTGAGGTTCGTCCTCCGTCAAGACCCACTGGATCCACGTCAGAAACCGCTGCACATTGGCAAATACTGCATATTTGGAGGTGTCAACCTGCTTGGTTACGGGGTCTACCTTCGCAAAAGAGACCACGCCCCTGAGAACCCAACGATCGCCATCGTAGAAGTACATTCCACCGCCACTATCACCCGGCCCTGGACTCGTTCCTGTCAAGCAAATGACCATCATTAGAAATATTTACCAACAATCTGAGTCACCTAATAATCACCATTCAAATCGCCAGCGCAGAACACAGTCTCATTCAGCAGGTTCCCAAACAAAACCGGATCGTTCTTGGTGCAGCTCAGATAACTCACCACCGACAGCGACGCAGTCCAAAGAACATCCGAAACGTTGCCTGACTCTGTCACACCCCATCCCGTAATCCATCCGCGATCACCTTCAAGGTTCCTCAAGTCGCGGTCGACTTTCTGATCGATACAGATCGGTATGACGTAATCCGTGTAAGCTACGGCCAGCCGCATCACCAGCATCGCTATGTCGTTCCTCAAGGTAGAATACTCCGGATGGACGTGCACCTTGCTGACGTCCCGAATCTGCACAAGATCGGTGACCTCCGAGAGATTGTGCTGTCCAAGGTGCAGCTCGAAAATCTCCTTCGGTCGCGGGGCACTCGTTTTCCGGTTAACAACGCAGTGTCCAGCCGTCAGGATATGCTTCTCGCTTAGAAGACTCCCTCCGCATTGGTACTTGAGGGTTTCAAGGGGCTGTTTGAAGAAAATAGCTACGTGCCAAGGCCACTGACCTTCTTCCACCTTCCAGCCGCGGTACAGCAGTGGTAAGAAGCCGTGCTTCCTGGTGCCGCATTGGTAGGAGGCGGAGAGGACGTTCAACCGGAGTATTACCAAACCGGTAGAAATGATCAGTCCGGTTAGAAAATTCATTCTGCTGCTGAAGTAAGCCTATCGCGACGAAATGAGGAATGCAACTGTGGTTGCAATCCTGCCTTCGATAGTCGGGCACGTTTGCAAAAACAAATTGAAGCGGGAATTTCTTCAAGGATTGATGCTGATAGCGTTGAAAAATCCCATGTCGATGTTTATTTGATTGTGTAGATGTTTACCAACGCAACGTTTTTGTTCGTCAACATTAGTTCAGTATCGTTGATGAATTATGTCTGACTTCAAACAAAAACAAGGAAGAACGACATTCGTTCTGTGTCTTGCCAAGCACAGTGAGAAGAATTAAGATCAATGAAAGTCAAACCTGAAATGACAGAACCCCGTATACGCAATTTATACCGAGAATCTGACAAATTATCTGAATACACTGAGTGTGACGGGGTTGGTGGTCTGAATGCTACCGCTTCTGCTTCATAAGCAGAAGGTCATGGGTTCAATCCCAGGCTCGTCCCTCTCCTCGTACTTTGTAGTTGTATATCTCTCATTTGCTTCTAGCAAACGCTAGCACCCGCTTCGTTCATAGCAAACGCTAGAACCCGAGACGGACAAGAAACCGTTTCCCTAACGCTTCCATTCTTCCACTCGCATGCCTTTCCTTAAGCCTGATACATAGGCAGTCTGCTAGCCACAAAAGCAAACCTCTCTGCCATGCCTTTCCCCCAATCCATACACTCCCGCATGAACTGGCTTAGATGCAGTGGTATATACGGTCTACGTGGGAGCCAGTATAATGCATCATCAATTCCTCCCCCTTCCCCACATTGGTCTGCATTCTGACGTGGCAGGCACCATTGTCGCTAAAAATAGAAGATCACCAGCACTTATACACTGAGGATACCTGTTAGTCCCAAGCAGTCATTCGGTTGGTTCCTTGTGTAAGTGCAATTGATCTGGCGATACTGGAGTAGCATCCACGGGCGGCCAATCAAGCTCAAGCTCAATTCCCTGAATACACTGAGTGAATTCACTATCCATTCATCGACTGGAATTGTTTTCTCACATATTTATCTGAAAGAGTTTTCCTGAAATCTTCGGAATTTGGTTCAAATGCTTCAGAGCCTAGGCCTCTATAGATACCTGGGTTCGGGATTCCGCGAATCTAAGAAATTGAGATTTTCTTAAACTGTGGAACAGTATTCCTAGAATTCATCGTAGCCAAATGTTTTGAATACAACAAACAGAGATTCATTAAATCTTTTAGATCAAGAATCTTTGGAGCAGCAGCAATATTTTATCAATCTACCGGAGTAGAACTATTTTAATCGGCTGGAGAGGACTTCGATAGTTCGTGAATGATGAGTTTCCCAAATCCAAAATGAAGTGGGGTTCCAAGAATCTGTAGCAAATGAATTTCCTGAATTCACCAGGCTCAGGATTACGACAAAATGCTGTTCAGGATTTCGACAGAATCCTGTTCAGGATTCCGAAAAAATCCTGTTTAAGATTCCGACAGAATCCTGAACCAGAATCTGTTCGAATCCCGAACGGGATTCTGGACGAATCTCAAACAGGATTCTGTAGGAATCCTTTAGAGGATTTCAACAGAATCCTGAATAAGATTTTGTCAGAATCCTGAACAGGATTCCGACAAAATCACGAACATATGTTTTTCGTGGTAACAACGAGCCGGAGTGATCATTCATCAAAAATTGAACTAGCAAATTCACAGGTATTCAACCATGCAAATTGAGCCGTCGCATGCCTAGTTTTTACAAAAACTGAAATGTCCCACAATACGGGGATTTCCAGTGGTCATTCATGGGTTATTTTGCTGGGCCAGAAGAACCAAAGTGGTCATTCATTGATAATTTAACTTCCAAAGTCACAGGTATTCAAAATCATGAATATTGAGCCGTCGCATGGCTAGTTTTGGTACAAAAACTGATATGCCCCACAATATGGGTATTTCCGGTGGCCATTCCTGGGTTATTTCGATGGGCAAAAAGAACCATTCTTCAATGTGCACAAATCGAGAGCTCAAATTTGAAAGTCAATAACGGCGCCGGCCACGTCCTTACGGTCATCGGGGAAGGGATGGAATGTTAGTGTGACTACCGTTGTTACTAGAGACCGAGATCACCTCTGCATCTCCACGGTTGTCATGGAAAGGATATTGGGTTAGTGGGATATGGTAGAGATCTGGGAGTCACCAATGTTTGGTGATGCGATCTATGATATAATCACGCCTAACCGGATTCGCGAAATAATTCGATAATCGTATTGTACGCCGAACAAGTGTTCGTCACTCGCCCACGCATGAGCAAGCGAAAAGCAAACACTACTAACGATCCGCGACGCTTTTTCACTTCTCTAAGCGAACGACGCGCGACAAATTTGATCCTGCCCTCATCGCCCGCCCCCGCAGGAGCAAGCGTCAAGGTCGAAGGATCAAACACTAGTAACGAACCGTTCACTTTTTCACTACTTTGCTACCGACGCGTGACATGTTTGATCCTGCCCTCATCGGTCGCCCCCGCAGGAGCAAGCGTCAAAGTCGAAGGATCAAACACTACTAACGAATCGATCACTTTTTCACTACTTCACAACCGACGCGCGACATGTTCGATCCTGCCCTCATCGCTCGCCCCCGCAGGAGCAAGCGTCAAGGTCGAAGGATCAAACACTACTCAATTGAACTAGAAGAGTCACAGGTATTCAAAATCATGAAGATTGAGCCGTCGCATAACTAGTTTTGGTACGAAAACTGACATGTCCCACAATATGGATTTTTCCGGTGGCCATTCCTGGGTTATTCGGTGAGCCAGAAGAACCAAACTGGTCATTCATCAATAATTGAACTAGCAAAGTCACAGGTATTCAAAATCATGAAGAATGAGCCGTCGCATGCTTAGTTTTGGTACAAAAACTGAAATGTCCCACAAAACGGGTATCTCCGGTGGTCATTCTTGGGTCATTTCGTGGTAAAAATGTCAGAGTGGTCATTCATCTAAAATTGAACTAGCAGAGTCACAGGTATACAAAATCATAAAGATTGAGCCGTCGCATGGCTAGTTTTGGTACAAAAACTGATATGTCCCACAATACGGGTATTTCCGGTGGCCATTCCTGAGTTATTTCGGTGGGCCAGAAGAACCAAAGTGGTCATTCATCAATAATTGAACTAGCAGAGTCACAGGGATGCAAAATCATGAAGATTGAGCCGTCGCATGCCTACTTTTGGTGCTAAAACTTTGGGGTCCCATATTATGGGTTTCCCGGTGGCCATTCCGGTGCTCCAAAAGGACCAGAATAACCATTCTTTCATCCTTTCTGCAAAATACATCCAAACATTTGGTTTTTTTGGTTCATTTGGTTTTGGGGTTCAAATCTGAGTAATTTCATCGAATTGTCCAGATTGGCCACTTCCCGGGACTCCAGGAACCGGTTCCGCATTGACCTTACTGGACCGATTTTTTTCAAGGAATGTGCGCCGGCAATTGGTTCCTTATTACAGAAAAAAATTATGCCAAAATATCCATCAACCGAATAGCACCGATGTGAATTACATATACAGAACTGCGATAGAAGCTTACTTTTCGGATGTTCCGGGTTCCCGGAACCGGGTATGAATAACTAAGCGATTTGAGAATCTCTATTCACAGTCCACGTGAAATCCTGTTCAACAATATGAGGACGGTTCAGATTACTTGTTTAGTTACAAAACTACAGGTCGTCAAAGTAAGGGTCTCTAAAGGGACTTTTTTCATATGTAGCAGATTCCCGGTGGCCACAGTGACCAAATCCGGATCTCCGGGAGGGTTTCTGAAACTAGACATGTGTGTCCTTTATTTAAGCCCAACAGAATTCGGTAAACACACTGATTTTTTGCGAGCTGTTTGAATTTTCGGGTCGAAAACGACCCTAAGTCACAATTTGTAACTTTTTTTATGGAAGCTACCCTAGGGGACATTCAAAACTTTTGTTTCCGCAAAAACAAAATTTCCCACAAAAAAATAATTGTCAGAAAGTTTCAAATTGCTAGGTTATTTCAGTCAAAAGTTACATTGATTTGTATTTTGAAATGGGTCGAAAAAGACCCAAGATCCTTACTAAGGTTAAACTTCCGAGACGGTGCTTGTGCTGCCCTAAGCTCAGTAAAAAAGCGTTGCAGTTCCATGTCATTCATTGAACCTCTTGCCTGGGGGAATAATTCGAGACTGTATACTAAATTTAACTTATTAATAAAAACACTTCTCTTGAATTTGAACACTTTCTTTATAACATTCATACATCTAAAAGATGTACATCTTTTAGTAGTTGTTGGAAATTTACAGATCATATTTTTCAACTGAATGATATGTAACCTCATGTCATCTCTTCGTTTCATATTTTTACAGAAATGGAACACAAACTAAACGCGTGCAAATGTGTAATGGTTTTCGTTTGTTTGGAATTTTATTATTTATTATTTATTATTTATTATTTATTATTTATTATTTATTATTTGTTATTTATTATTTATTATTAATTATTAATTATTAATTATTAATTATTTATTATTAATTATTTATTATTTACTATTTTACTATTTATTATTTATTATTTATTATTTATTATTTATTTATTATTATTTTATTATTTATATTATTATTTATTATTTATTTATTATTATTTATTATTTATTATTTATTATTTATTTATTTATTATTTATTATTTATTATTTATTATTTATTATTTATTATTTATTATTTATTATTTATTATTTATTATTTTATTATTTATTATTTATTATTTATTATTTATTATTTATTATTTATTATTTATTATTTATTATTTATTATTTATTATTTATTATTTATTATTTATTATTTATTATTTATTATTTATTATTTATTATTTATTATTTATTATTTATTATATTATTATTTATTATTAATTATTTATTATTTATTATTTATTATTAATTATTTATTATTTATTATTATATTTATTATTTATTATTTTATTATTTTATTATTTATTATTTATTATTTATTATTTTATTATTTATTATTTATTATTTATTATTTATTATTTATTATTTATTATTTATTATTTATTATTATATTTATTATTATTATTTATTATTTATTATTTATTATTTATTATTTATTATTTATTATTTATTATTTATTATTTATTATTTATTATTTATTATTTATTATTTATTATTTATTATTTATTATTTATTATTTATTATTTATTATTTATTATTTATTATTTATTATTTATTATTTATTATTTATTATTTATTATTTATTATTTATTATTTATTATTTATTATTTATTATTTATTATTTATTATTTATTATTTATTATTTATTATTTATTATTTATTATTTATTATTTATTATTTATTATTTATTATTTATTATTTATTATTTATTATTTATTATTTATTATTTATTATTTATTATTTATTATTTATTATTTATTATTTATTATTTATTATTTATTATTTATTATTTATTATTTATTATTTATTATTTATTATTTATTATTTATTATTTATTATTTATTATTTATTATTTATTATTTATTATTTATTATTTATTATTTATTTATTATTTATTATTTATTATTTATTATTTATTATTTATTATTTATATTTATTATTTATTATTTTATTATTATTATTTATTATTTATTATTTATTATTTATTATTTATTATTTTATTATTTATTATTTATTATTTATTATTATTATTTTATTATTTATTATTTATTATTATTATTATTATTATTATTATTTATTATTTATTATTTATTATTTATTATTTATTATTTATTATTTATTATTTATTTATTTTATTATTTATTATTTTATTATTTATTATTTATTATTTATTATTTATTATTTATTATTTATTATTTATTATTTATTATTTATTATTTATTATTTATTATTTATATTATTATTTATTATTTATTATTTATTATTTATTATTTATTATTTATTATTTATTATTTATATTATTTATTATTTTTATTATTTATTATTATTATTATTATTATTTATTATTTATTATTATTATTTATTATTTATTATTTATTATTTATTATTTATTATTTATTATTTATTATTTATTATTTATATTTATTATTTATTATTTATTATTATTATTTATTATTTATTATTTTATTATATTTATTATTTATTATTTATTATTTATTATTTATTATTTATTATTTATTATTATTATTTATTTTTATTATTTATTATTTATTATTTATTATTTATTATTTATATTTATTTTATTATTTTATTATTTATTATTTATTTTATTATTTATTATCTAAAATTATTTATTATTTTTATTTATTTATTATTTATTATTTATTATTTATTATTTATTATTTATTATTTATTATTTATTATTTATTATTTATTATTTATTATTTATTATTTATTATTTATTATTTATTATTTATTATTTATTATTTATTATTTATTATTTATTATTATTATTTATTATTTATTATTTTTTATTATTTATTATTTTTATTTTATTATTATTATTTATTATTTATTCTTTATTCTTATTATTATCATTTATTATTTATTATTTATTATTTATTATTATTTATTATTTATTATTTATTATTTATTATTTATTATTTATTATTTATTATTTATTATTTATTTATTATTTATTATTTATTATTTATTTACCATTTATTAATCATTATTTATTATTAATTATTTACTATTTATTATTTATTGTTTATTATTTATTATTTATTATTTATTATTTATTATTACTACAGTGGGATTCCGTTTTTGGCATGCTCCGTTTTTGGCACCCCCGATTTTGGCAACAAATTGGATCCGTTTTTGGCAACATTTTTGAATATCATTAAAATTTGTATTTTTTTGTAAATATTTTCATATCTGTTGCTTTAATCAATTGAATAACCGGTCAACTCAACACCGATCACATTCCAGTGCTCCATTTTCGTCGATATTCTCCCAAATCTCAACAACGACTAAGGGTTCCCGTACGCGCTCATTTAGCTCGGGATGTTTATTGGTCATGCATTCGCAACGTTTAATGAGACCAATAATCCAACTAGAATGCAATTTATTTTCTTAGGCATTCATACTAAGTGACCAGCCCACTTGAGTCTGCCTGGTGATACACTAAAAAACACTTTTCTTCATATTTGGAACAACTTGATTAAACACAAGCATCGACGTAAGAGAAACTAAAATTCTATGACTTATACCGAATTCAATCATAAATTTCATATATATATATATACAGCAAACTGTTTATCATAACTTTTTAAGGAATTTCATTAAGTAAATTGCGTTATTCTAGAGAATTGCAGAAGCTTCAATATGCAATCCATAAAAAACAGTGCATATTGTACTACATTCTATATTATGTTTTAAGAATTCTACTTTATTCTCAATAATATCATTAGAGTGTGCAATAAAACGATTGACAGTGTTTTAAATTTTTTGTCTGTAGTATGTATATTGATGTCTCTGCGTTAACTATTAAGAGCTACGTTACCTCTTTTTAGAGATTCTGTGAGACGTTAGATTTGTTACGAAACGATCCAAATTCCTAGCGGACACTGTAGGTTTCTGGCGGGATCCTGAGAACATATAACTGGTTATTGGGGATTATGGTCAAAATCTGGTGATCCCAATAAACTCTCAAGAATGCTAGGGGCGTTCTGTAATTTTCTAGCGGGATAATGTAGATTTCTAAGGATATTTTGAGTATTTCTGGCGAAATCTTGGTGATTTCTAAAAGGTTTCCAGAGGAATTTTGAGGAGTGCTAGTGTTAGTCTAATAATAATAAACATTTGAAAATTTTTGTCGGAGGCTTGAGATTTTTTAGCAATATCGCAGCGGAATTCAAAGATGCTCCTCCTTCCTAGCAAAATGCTTAGCGGGATGCTGAGAACTCTAGGCGATATTCTACGGGTTCCTAGCAAGATGCTTCAGTGTCCTAGCGTTTTCCTGTAGATTTCTTACGAGCACCCGAAGATTACGATCAGGCTCTTGAGGTTTCATAGCCATATCCTGTAAATTTCTGTTGATCTCATAAGGTAAATGTAAAACGTATATCAAGCTCAATTATAACTCATTTCAAGTAAAAATGATATTCTGCAAAATTCTTGTTTCTGCAAAATTACAAGCCGCGTTTATGGATCACCCCATGTTTATGGTTGTTTATGTTTGCCCTTTTGACTTCAGTCAATCATTCATTATGAAATGCTTTACACTTTATCAGAAACAATTGAGCAATTCTACACTTAATGAAATCTTGACAAATTTGTCGCTAAAGTTTAAAAGTTAAACCGATTTTTAATGTTCATCAAATACAAAAAAAGCATGCCGTTTTGCAATACTCAGCGCTTTTGTTTTGTAAATACGTCTGTTTAAGAACGCAGTAATACATTTTATTCCTATCGTATTCTTACATAGTTTTAGGAAAATGTCGAGTTTTTGAATGAAGGTCATTGATGCGATTATTGATTTTGCTTGGCCCACTCATACAAATATTGTACATAAAGCTTCAAAAAAAAAACATTGAAGATTTTTAGGCATAAAAAGTAGGTAAAACGTTCGCCACAATTAACGTTACGGGGCAACATAGCACAGTATAGTCGCACCGCCACCAAACCGGATCGCGCCAGTGAGACTCGCGACGCGCCTCAACTCGCCGCATTTTGATATCAGTTTTTGAGTGTGGCGCTGCATTCTTACGATTTTTATGAACACAGCGCACTATTCACATATTAGCTGCGATGCTCGGGGCGCGAGAAAATAATAATTTTAAATAAGTGTTGGTCTTGATTTCTATCGGATGCATAATACAACCCTACGGAAAACTCCTTCGAAGTGAACCATACCGAAGTCTTGATGCTATATGATTCCATAAAGATCATGTAACAACATTCTAATGATGTTTTCAAAACCAATAATTGAAAAATAAAATTTATAATATGGGTTCCGATTTTGGCACAGTTCCGTTTTTGGCAACTGAAAATTTCGACTTTGTTGCCAAAAACGGAATCCCACTGTATTTATTTATCATTATTTATTATTAATTATTTACTATTTATTATTTATTGTTTATTAATCATTATTTATTATTTATTATTATTATTTATTATATATTATTTATTATTTATTATTTATTATTTATTATTTATTATTTATTATTTATTATAGAAGTTTTACTAAGATAATTCGCTCTGTTTATTTTGAATGTATATTCAAGTATTTGTAATATAAGTAATTTTTAAAACATTAAAATATTTGTAATATTTCTTAAGGCAAAGTAGGCCGTCATTGAAATTTGTACGCGTCGTTGATGATTGTTGCTAATTCATCTCACTTCATCTCACGATTTCGAATCAAAGAAAATCAGTTGGTTTTGCACTGACACAGCTAAAAAAGTATCAACAAACTTTGTGTATGTTACCGCTTACTTTGATACTTTTTCAAGTCAATATAAGACTGAGTTTTATCACTTTGAAATGCAAGCTAAAAATCATCATTGTTGCCAAAACGAATGATGGGCTACTTAGCCTTAAGGGACAATATCATTGACGTCTGGGACTAGAAGCGCCCTCTGGGCTATAGCAACGCTCCCCTCAAAAAGGGACGACTAAGAATCTCAAATACGACGACAGGGCTGCTTCAGGTGAAGATGAATCGAAGCCAAACTTAAAATTTTCAAGAGCACAAATCTGGAGAACCGAACATCCGTTTGAGCTGAAAACTTAATCGATTGGTCATTAGCTGGTGTCGACCAATCGATTAAGTTTTCAGCTCAAACAGATTTTCGGTTCTTCAAATTTGTGCTCTTGAAAATTTGAGGTTTTAGCTTCGGTTCATCTTCACATTAAGGGGCTCTTTGCGGTATTCAGGGGTTTCCAATGGACTCTGAAGAGATTTTCAACGCAGCTTTCGAAAAGGGAAATAAGCTTTCCCAGGACCACTAAAATTCTCAGGAGTTTTCATGAATTCCAAGTACGCCTACGTACTAGAACATGTTAAATTTTCGGAAGTTTTGTGTTATCGTCTTGGAGGTTCTTTATCATAAAATTTTCTTAAATTCAATAGTACACTTATATGCAAGGAATATTATACTTTGGTCAAGAAAGATTGAATTTAAACCGTACCTACTTCTTCAAAAGACCATGTTTAAGGCTAAGCAGCCCGTAATTCGTTTTTGGCAACAATGATGACTTTTCAGCTTGCATTTCATAGTGATAAAACTCAATCTTGACAGTTTATATTGACTTGAAAAAGTACCACTGCACGCGCTAACATGCATTAAGTATGCTGATACTTTTTCAGCTGTGTTAATGCAAAACCAACTGATTTTCTTTGATTCGAAATTGTGAGATGAATTAGCAACAATCATCAACGACGCGTACAAATTTCAATGACGGCCTACTTCGCCTTAAGGACTAGAACTTAACCCTTAAAATCCCGAAACGAATCTTGAATTTTAAATAGTTACAATTTGGAGACTAGTAGATCAATTAATCTGGAATAAACTCTGTAGATTTTATGTTTAAGTAATAGCGAAATATATTAAAGTTCAGAGCAATTGTCAACATTTTTTTACTTTGATATCACTTCAAGAGCAACATTTTGCTTTTAAATTAAGCCATATACCGTTTTGTCTCAAATTCCGAACAGACTCATATTCCGAACACTCGGTTTTGTATGGCGGCTTGGTTGAAATGTTTCGCTGAAATATGTCACCAAATAACAAAGAAATGGCAGTCAATTGCAATTCAATTTTAAAGGCTCCAATATAATTCATACCGCATGAGTAGTGATGATTCTCTAGTTTGAGACCAATAGAACAAGCTCAGATTGATTTATTTGCCAAATTATTCATTTGAATACGATTTATTCGTTGCTGTTCGGAATTTGAATCAGAGTGTTCGGAATATGAGACAGAACGAACACAGTGTTCGGCATTTGAGTCAAAATGTTGTTCCATACTTTTACGTAAAAACAATATTAAAACTAATAAAATCAACATAATTATTGGTACACCCAACATCTAACAGGTAGACTTTTGCGATGAAATTAAAATTTACACAAATATCAGCTAATTTATGCCAATCAGATGCATTTGAAGTCCCTGTTGGCCTTAAGTGTTCGGAATATGAGTCAAAACGGTATTTGGCTGAAATTTGAACACATTTTTGTAACAAAAAAAAGTCAAACGTTCCACATGTCCTGCTCTTAAAAATCAAAAAAAAAAAGTTTTCACCATGAGTGCGCCGCTCGTTTTGGATACTGAGGCCACATAGAAAAGCTTAGAAAAGAACTGAGTCAGAGCAGTTGCTAAAACTGAGCAATGATATTTACCGCCTGAACGATTTATTTATTTATTTATTTATTTATTTATTAAGGTTAAATATCTCAATAATGGCGGCCATATTATGGCCAACTTGTGCTCCTACTCAAATTTTCGAAGGCACTAAACTGGTCTGTCAACTGTAAAATGGAATTATCATTTTAAACGAAAAAAAAATCTAGTGGCCATCTTGAATTCTGACGCCATGTTGCTTCTAAGCAATAGAATGCGTTTTTTTTTCAACCAAGATAGTAGTTATCATGTTGAATTGAAATTGAAATCGAATTAAAGCTAGTAGTTGTTCCTAGGAGGGCCAACACTTCTCATACTTACTTACTTGATACTTGATGGGCTACAATTCGCTACGATGAATCTGCGCCGAATGGATGAGTCTTCTCCACTGGGCTCGGTCCTGGGCCAATCGCTTCCAGTCGCCCTGAACGTTAAGTGCCCTTAAGTCCTCCTCAACCGCAAAAAAGCCATCGTGTGCGCGGCCTACCACGAAGTCGGCGGCCTCGTCCGGGTTCTCTGTTGAATATTATCTTTGCTTGTCGTTCTTCCGGCATACGGGCAACGTGACCAGCCCAACGCAGCCTGCCGTGTTTTATGCGCTTGACAATATCCACCTCTTTATACACTTGGTACAACTCGTGATTCATGCGACGCCGCCAGATGCCGTTTTCTAGTTTACCGCCGAGTATTGTTCGCAGCACTTTACGTTCAAACACCCCGAAAGCTCTCCGGTCGACTTCCTTCAATGTCCATGATTCATGGCCATAAAGGACAACCGGAAGGATCAGTGTCTTGTATAACGCGAGTTTTGTTTTCGTTTGCAGGCTACGGGACTTCAGCTGGTTACGGAGCCCGTAGAAAGCCCGACTCGCGGCTGCAATACGTCTTTTCACCTCGCGGGTAACATCAATATCGCATGTCACTAGTGTTCCAAGATACACAAATTCTTCCACCACTTCAAACTTATCACCACCTAGCACCATTTCGCTACCACTAACACGTCCGGACCCACGTTGACCACCAGCTATCATGTACTTCGTTTTTGTGGTGTTGATCGTGAGCCCGATTCTCGCTGTCTCCCTCTTGAAAGGCACGAACACCTCTTCCACTGCCCGACGGTCAATCCCGATGATGTCGATATCGTCCGCGAAGCCAAGGAGCATATGAGAACGTGTGATAATGGTACCGCTTCTCTGCACACCGGCTCTCCTGATAGCACCTTCGAGCGCTATGTTAAACAGCAAGTTAGAAAGAGCGTCACCCTGTTTCAATCCATCTAAGGTTACGAACGATGATGAAATCTCGTCCACCACCCGCACACTTGATTTTGATCCATCAAGCGTTGCACGAATCAGTCTAATCAGCTTCGCCGGAAAGCCATGTTCGGACATAATTTGCCACAACTCGTTTCTCCAACACTTCTCATATAAAATTTATTTCACCGCCATTTTGTTCTTAGCCAGTATATCAATAAAAATAAAACGCCATATAATCAAAATATTATTCAATTCAATTGTGCTGTTTCAAAAAAAAAATACAAAATTATATAAATAAATACAAATAAAAGCAAAATGCCGAACATGAGCAAAATTTTGAAATTCTAGATATTTAAGTGGGTTATAGTAACTTGTCAATAGAAGGAAATTTGAAACACCTTCAGAACAAAAAGGCCAATGATTAAAATCGACACATATTCTAAAAATAGAAGAGATTTTTAAGAACTTGTTGAAAATGATACAAAACATCGCAAAATAAAATATGTTCATACAATTTAAACAAATGTTTGTGGTGAAAAATTATGCTGCAGAATGAATTTCAAGAAAAAAAAATACTGTTAAGAAAAATATCTGTCACCCATAATATTTTAAATCATGTCTGTGGGATGAATCTAAACAATTTTTTATTTTGTTTTATATAGTTTTAATGTATAAGATACCTGCATGAAAATTTTATTTTTTGTTGTTGTTTTTTACTAAGCTTAGTAAAAAAGCGTTGCAGTTCCATGTTATTCATTGAACCTCTTACCTGGGGAATAATTCGAGATTGTATACTAAATTTAATTTATTAATAAAAACACTTCTCTTGAATTTGAGCACCTTCTTTATAACATTCACACATCTAAAAACATGTACATCTTTTAGTAGTTGTTGGAAATTTACAGATCATATTTTTCAACTGAATGATATATGTAACCTCATGTCATCTCTTCGTTTCATATTTTTTACAGAAATGGAACACAACCTAAACGCGTGCAAATGCGTAATGGTTTTCGTTTGTTTTGGAATTTTATTATTTATTATTTATTATCGAGGTTTTACTAATATCCATCGCTCTGTTTGTTTTTAATGTTCATTAAAGTATTTGTAATATAAGTAATTTTTAAACATTAAAATATTTGTGATATTTCTTAAGTGACAACATCATTGACGTCTGGGAGTAGAAGCGCCCTCTGGGCTATAGCAACACTCCCCTCAAAAAGGGACGACTAGGAATCTCAAAAAACGGACTGCTTAAGGTGAAGATGAATCGAAGCCAAACTTCAAATTTTCAAGAGCACAAATCTGGAGAACCGAACATCCGCTTGAGCTGAAAACTTAATCGATTGGTAATTAGCTGGTGCTAGGTGCTGACCAATCGATTAAGTTTTCAGCTCAAACGGATGTTCGGTTCTTCAAATTAAAATTTGAGGTTTGGCTTCGGTTCATCTTCACCTTAAGGGGCTTCTTTACGGTTTTCAGGGGTTTCCAAGGGACTCGGAAGAGATTTTCAACGCAGCTTTCGAAAAAGGAAATAAGCTTTCCCAGGACCACTGAAATTCTCAGGAGTTTTCATGATTTCCAAGTACGCCTACGTACTAGAACATCTTAAATATTCGGAAGTTTTGTGTTATCGTCTTGGAGGTTCTTTATCATAAAATTATCTTAAATTCAATAGTAAGATACACTTATATGCAAGGAATATTATACTTTGGTCAAGAAAGATTGAATTTAAACCGTACCTATTTCTTCAAAAGACCATGTTTAAGGACTAGAACTTAACCCTTAAAATCCCGGAACGAACCTTGAATTTTTAAATAGTCACAATTTGGAGACTAGTAGATCAATTAATCTAGAATAAATTTTGATGTAAGTTGATGCGGTTAGTTGGTCTTACAGTCTATGGATGAGACATTTCTCCTGACCCCTCTTCTTTTTTAAGGTAACGCGTAGACAGGAGGGGTCCAAAATTGGCCTCAAACGGATATCCCAACATCCAAATGAGCTAGAAGGTTGATGTCTTTGACAAAGATATTCAGCAGATCAAGAGCTATCTGGCGATGAGGATTCTGTTCAGCATTTTCCCACTAGATGGCGCTAGTGACAAATTTTCTTCAATTGTCTGTATCTCAAGATCCTTATCCATCTAGTTTATAAGGATCTTGAAATACAGACAGTTAAAAAAAATGTCACTAGCGTCCCCTAGCGAATGGATTCGCAATTAGATTAGCCTTTGATCTGCTGCACAACTTTGCCGAAGACACCAACCTTCTAGCTAATTTGGATGTTGAGATATGCATTTGAGGCGAATGTTGGACTCTTCGTGCCTACGCTTTTTCCGTTACCTAGAAAAGGGGGAGAAGTCATGGCGATATCTCACCCAAGGACTGTAAGACCAACTAACCGCATTTACTTCACAATTTAGTTCATATTAATTGATCTACTAGTCTCCGAATTCAAGGTTCATCCCGGGACATAACGGTTAATAAAAATAAAAAAAAAATGAAAGTAGAAGGAGCTCACCAATTGGTAAGGTATTCCTCGTCGCATATTTTATTCGCAAGCAACTTTGAATGTTAACATAATTGCCGCCTTGAAATGAGTCGAGATACCGCTGTGCCTACGCTAACCCTTATCAGATTTGATTCCTCTAGGTAATCCCCCGCGTTGAGCCGTGAATCGAAACAAACTTGTCTAGCTAGAACAGTTGCAGTTCCCGCTGCGTCGAAACAAGACTATACAGCTCGATTGATTGAGATTCTCAAACACTTGAAATGAGTTTTATCACGAAGTCATCGCTGTTTGGATTACTCATAGTGGCCTTACCGATCGCGTCCTACCACTGCGGCATTCGGAAACATGACTTCGCCCAACTGGTGCACCGTGGCTGGAAAGTGGAAGAAGGCCAGTGGCCATGGTACGGGGCCATCTTCCACCGGCAGCCGCCCAACGGCAACCTTTTGTACGTCTGCGGAGGAAGCCTGTTGAGCGAGAAGCACCTCTTGACGGCTGCGCACTGCGTTGTCAACCGGAAAACCAAACTTCCGTGGCCGGTAGCTCTGCTCGAGATTCATCTAGGGCAGAAGAACCTATCGGTGGTCACGGACCAGGTGCAGATTCGGGATGTGAGCAAGATCTACGTCCATCCGGAGTATTCAACCCATCGGAACGACATAGCGATGCTGGTGATGAGACTTGCCGTGGCCTATACGGACTTTGTCATTCCGGCCTGCATCGATCAGAGGGCGGACCGGGACCTGAGGGATCTTGAAGGCCAGCTCGGGTGGGTTGCCGGCTGGGGCACAACGGAGATGCGGAACGTTTCGGATGTTCTCCGGATGGCGTCACTGCCGGTGGTGAGTTATCTGGCTTGCACCAAGAACGATGCGGGACTGTTCGCGAGGTTGGTCAGCGAGACCGTATTCTGCGCCGGAGATCTGAATGGTGATTTTTAGGACTGAGTAGGGTGGCTGGGAATCGAAGAACTGATTTCGATGTGTTCGTTGTAGGAACCAGTCCCGGGACGGGCGACAGCGGTGGCGGAATGTATTTCAACGATGGTGACCGATGGGTCCTCAGAGGGATAGTTTCTTTTGCGAAGATCGATGAGCAGAAACAGGAAGTGGATACTTCCAAATATGCCGTATTTGTCAACGTGCAACGGTTTTTGACGTGGATCAGGGAGGTTATGGCAGAAGATGCACCGGAAACGGAACGGAGACCACAGCGTATTAGTGAAAGAGGTATTTACTGAGTTTCGTACGGGCTTATGAGTTGAGTTGAACGTTTCCAATTCTAGAATGTGACAGATTCAAAGGGCTGGTGAAGAAACGTAGAAATGGAATTTGTGAAAATGCCAGGCATCCTCACACGGTAAGTACCGCATAATGAGTTATATTCAAATCGTTGAGAATGCCGTTTCTTCCAGGTTTTTGTTTCATATGGAGGAAATAAAACAGATTTTTGCACCGGTGTTCTAGTACACGAAAGCTACGTACTCTCCACTTGTTCCACAACACGGTAATTCAAAATTTTGTCCCCGTGCATCATCATGCACTCTTACATCTTTGCGATCAGTTCCAGTATACCCAGAATAGTTCAGATCGAAGGTTATGGCGAGATAGATATTGAAGAGGTAATATGTCATCCGCAGTACGATCAAATTGAAAAAACCAACGATTTGGCCGTCTTCAAATTGAAGGAGCCAGTGAAACTTGCAAGCAACTTTTTGCCGGCTTGTATGGCGAACAGCCAGACCGAGAATCTCTACGACGCACTCGTCCAAACTGCGTACATGTGGTACAAAGTCAACGAAACAACGGGTATTGTCAGATCAAATTCAACGTTCAAACGTGTTCTAACTTCCCTCATCCAGGTCAGGCAAAGTTTTACGAATCCGACGAAAATCAACTCATCGGAGGCAAACGGTGCGAAGTGCTGGCGGATGATCCGGACGTGTTGTGCTTGAATAATACCGATCCACTGCGGACCGAAACGTACGGATCAATTGGGTCTCCCCTGCAATCGCTCAACCGGCGAACTTGCATGTCCACCATTGTCGGTGTGATGGCCTATTTCGTGAAGGACCCTAACGACCCTGACGGTAAACCCGTGGTCGATGGCTACGCGAGAATCGTGCGTCACCTGGACTGGATCGAGGGGGTGATTTGGGGTGAAGATGTCGTGGAATCATAGGGAGATTGGACTGATTAAACCAACATTTCTATTGGAGGAAGTAAACCTTGATCCACGAACAGGAAAACGAAAAAGCTCTCTGATAGAGTTCTGGAGAAGTCGATAGAGATATAAAAATCCTAATAATTTTCCTTTGGATGCATTTCTGTGAGCATTTTTTTAAAGAACATGTAGAAGATTCATTCCTTTAGAAAACTATGGAAGGATTTATTTAGGAACTGTTGAGAAAATTGCTAGTCACATTTCTATTAATATATTACCAAAAGTTACACAAGATTTAAAAAGGATTTTTCAGATTTGTTTTGTTCTCCTCTACGAATTCTTGATGATTTTTTGGGATTCCTTCTGGAATGCCTTAGAATGGTTTCTTAAGAAATTCGTCGGTAGATTTTTACCCTGATAACATGTATACCTTATGGATATTCTAAAAGAATTCTCAATTGATTATTCCTGCATTTCACCCAAGAATTTCCCAAGCAATGATTGCAAAAAGCCCTTCTTGATTTTTTTGAAAAAAAACTAAGAACATATCTACAGAAATTTTCCTGAAGGGTATTTTGGAAGTTTGTCGATGAAGTCAATGCAGGAATTTATAAATTAATCTCTATAAAAATACTTGGCAAAAATCTTTTTTGATGTATTTAGCAGCGATTGTACTTCTTGTGTAAAACATTATAAAATTGTCTGAACCACTGCAATTTGTTCTCTTTTAGGTTGTCTGAATGAAAGCTTGTTCATCTCTAAAGAAATTTATTAAGGCAACCTTAAAGCAATTGCTAGATCAATCGTGAGATGAAATTTAAGGAAGATTCAAGAAGTAATCTCTGGAAGATTTCTGGAGAAGTCGATGGAGATATAGATATAAAAACATTTAAAAATGATCCTTTGGATGCAATTTTGAGGAGTCCAAAAATGCTCATCTAAAAGAATGTGAACATTCTTTTTAAGAAAATGTAGAAGAAATTGAAGATTAAACCCCTTTAGAACACTTTGGAAGGATTTCTTTCGGAACAATCGGGAGAATTGCTGGGCAAATTTCTATTAATATATTACCAAAAGTTTCACCAGAATTAAACATGATTATTCAGATTTGTTTTGTTTTTTTTTCCCTACGAATTATTGAAGAATTTATGGGTTCTTTCGGGAATGCCTTAAAAATCTTTAGAAATTCCTCGGAAGATTTTTGCTCTGATTACTCTAGGAATTTCTTATGTGTATCCTGGAAGAATTCTCAATCGGTTATTGCTGCATTTCACCTTAGAATTTTCCATGCAATGATTGCAAAAATTCTCTTCTCGTTTTTTCGAAGAAAGTACTCAAGCTATTTTAGGAGAAAACCTAATTTTTTTTTTTCTATTAATACCTATTTCTAGAATCTAGAAATACCTAGAAGAATTCTTAAAACAATTCATAATGGTATGTCCATAAATAATACTGGAAAGCGCCTAGAAGAAATAACGGCAAAAGTCCGAGTAGGATTTGATCGAGTGATTCATTGATGAAATATTATACGACTTTTCGGAAGAATCACTTAAGAATTTTCTTGAGAAATCATTAGAGAAACCTTTGTGAATGTTTCCTTCATAAACTAATCAATCTGATACATCAAATTTATATAGAGCATGGTAAAGAACATAAATTTAGGCAATTTTGCAGTCGTTAGTACCAAATATATGTCGATGCGGGAAATGCTCACAAAATCATCCTCTACTTCTTGACATTACATCTCCACTGCTGGTGTGTGCTGATGGAGTCCTTTTACATGATATAAGATTTTTTTTTCTGCTGAAGAAGCCATTTTCCATTCGAACGTATACATTATCAATCGTAGAGGTCATATATAGTTTTTCGCTTCCAAATTCCGTTGAAACGTGGCTTGCCACATTGGGTAAGCTGGTGTCATATGTATAAAATCCCAAAGTTACCTGTCTGTTAGTAACGCTCGGAAATTTTTCACTGAAATGTTTCATTGAGATCCACGACGTTAAATATGGAGCGGAAGAAACACTATAACGGCGTTTTAGACTGAAATTAAGGTCAGAGCCTTATAACAGTAGTAAATCAACGTGCCGAAGTGAGTACTGTAAGAACATAAATGTAGGCCCTTTGCAGTCAGTAACATGCGTATGTCGAGGTCCGGTAAAGTTAACAAATTTGTAATTATCTATGAAAACCCAATTCGCTTGATTAAGTTTCCATTTTGAATTCATCGCTTCTAAATTCCGTTAGTTCGTTACTAGAAACGTTAGGTAAGCTAGTATAAAATCCCTAGCTTTGCTTCAAAGCTTCTTTGCTTGGGATATTCGCTACTACGAAGGTAATTACAACAATTGCCGCTACGCGTGATATTTTTTACAAGGCAAAGCATAGGAATTCAAATTTAAAACATAAATTTTCTGTTATGTGTTCTAAATTTGATTTTCGAACAGTTCTGATGCAAATAAATAAAACTGTAATACGGTTCTGTTTCATTCTCGGCAACCAGCTTGTTCTAAATTTTGTGAACACTACAAAAGCAAATTGAAATTTGCTCTGTTTGGCTCGTTGTTTGGTTGCATCGCATAATTTATTATCTCGCCCTTAAAGCCATTGATAGCCGAACAAGTAGCTCGTTGTGTTTTAGCGAATCAGTGGACCAAGATGAATATAATCACCACTGGGAGATATGAGAGTATCTTCTCTTCTTCGTAGCATTGTTAATTAACATGTATCCATTCGTTTGCCCAATAAGAAGCTACGCACATGATTACCAACGGCTTTTAGGGCGAAATCATAAATTATTCAAGATTTGCCCCAATAGTTCCTTCTGGGACGTTGTTGAACACACTGTAGAAATTACTACAGGATTGCACAAAGTTCTTCAAGAGGAATCTCTAGAGTGATTACTCAAGAAAACAATGGAAGATTCGTAGTTGAGAATTTCCTAGAATAATCCATAAAATAATTTCTGGAGTGATTATTTGGAAGGAATGTCTGTGGTAATGGCTTAAAGAGCAACATAAAAAACGACATACGAAATCCTGGAGGAATTATTGTAGGATGAGGATTTTTTGGTGGAATCCTTGGATGATCCCCTATATGTACTATAACTGTAGAAATCTTCAACGAATCACTGTAAAATTTTCTGAAGCTCTTCCTCGAAAAATCCGGAAGAAATTCCTGAAGAACTTTCAAAGATGTCATGTAAGAATCTGGAGGAAACTCAGCAGCCCTTTTGATTTTTTTTTCCTAGGTTCTCCATGAATTCTTGCAGAAATTTATTCTTGGTCAAGTAATCCGTGGTAAAATTCATAATTTCGAACAGTAATTTAAGATTAATAGCCGAGACTGTGATATGGAAAAATATATTTAATAAATCCGGCGTCTGTCATCAGGGTATGTGGTATGTAGGTTAATAACCTTTTAATGAAATCCTGATGGGTTTCCTGGAGGAAACTGGACGAATTTCGAAAAAATCCCAGGAGGAATATCAAGAGGAAAAACTTGAGAAGTCCTTGGAAGAACACATGGAACATTGTCTGAAGAAATCTACTATTTCTGGAGGAATTCATGGAGGAATGTTTAAAGTAGATCCTGATAGACTCCATTGAATATTGACTGGAGAAATCTCATGAAGAATTAATGTAGGAATCCCTGAAGGGAAATCAGATAGACATTCTGAAGGTATCTTTGGAAGTATAATTGAAGGAATTCGTGAAGAAGTTCCTGTTAAAAATTCTTAAAAATACAAAGATACATTTCTGAAAAAGTCCATGGAAGATATCTAGGAGCGATATTTAGAGAGGGAAAATTACTGGAAACAGAAAAAAAATTGTAGTAACCCTTGGAAGCATTCTTGGTTAAATTTCTGAAGGAATCACTTGCTGCATTCCTGGAGGACTCCCTGGTGCTATCCCAGGAGCAATTTCTGATGGATTTCTCAAAATAATCCATTGAAAGAATCCTGTTGGAATCCCTTGTGGAACGCCAGTGGAAACTAAGGAAGAATTAAAAAAAAACTGATGAAAGCAATCCCAGATAAAATTACTGGACCAATCTTTGGCAGAATACCTTTTCGAATTTACTTTGAAATATCTTATGCAATCTCTGGTGTAATTTTTAGAGTAATATCTGGAAAAATTTCTTCAGGAATATCTGGTAGAACTTCTGGGGGAATTCCTGATACAATTGATTTTGAAATCCTTATGTGAATTACTGTAGGAACGCTTGAGTAACTTCCTGGCAGAATACCTTGCGGGATTCCTGGAGAAATCTAGGGCAGTTTTCTGGAAGAATTCCGGAAGGAATTACTGGCGGAGTTTATGGAGGAATTCCTGGCGAAATTTCTGGAGAAATTACTGGCAGAATTCTTTAAGGAATTACTGGCAAAAATAATTGTGTTTCAGTGTGTAGTAATCACCGGAAAATATCAACAATCTCTAAATATAACAATCGACGGTGACTTAAACCCTATAGAAGAAATAATGGAGGTATTGCTGGAGGAGTTTCTGAATAAACCACAGGTGTAATTTCTGGAAGAATCCATGATGAAATTGCTGGAAAAAATTTTATCGGACTTCTTGAGGTTATTGGCGGAAATTCTGCCAAACTGGTGGGTTTGGCAAAAGACCACGCTTTCAGCGGAATTCTATGGCGAGATTTTAGTGGAATTCCTTGAAGAATATTTGATAAAATCCTTGGAGAAATTTTTTTAAGGAAGCCCTAGGAGAATTTCTGAAAATATACATTGAGAAATTCTGAAAACACCGTTGTTTTGAGGAACCATTGAAGTAATTCTTGAAGAAAGTGTGGAGTGTTTACTTAAGGAATTCCTGGTAGAATTACTGGGGAAACTCTGAGAAAAATCCTAAGAGTAATTCTCGGAAAAGTCTCCGGAGGAATTCCTGGAAAATGTCTGAAATAAATTTTACTTGGTGAAATGTTTGAATTCGTAAAAGAAATATTGAAATCCATGTAGAAGTTCTCGAAAGTATCTGTTATTCTTTGTCGAAATGATCTAAGATAAATTCCAAGAGAAATACATTAAGTAGCTGAGGGAGAAATTCTTGAGGGAATCGTTGGAAAAATTCCGCAGAATTTTTTGAGGAATCCCTAAAATAGTCTCCGGAGAAAATTCTTGAAGAAATTTCTGAAAAATGTCAAGGTGAGATCTATAGAGGAATTACTGAAATTCCTACATGAAAAATCTCTACAAAAGAAATTCCTACAAAAAAAATCTCTTTATTATTAAGCGGTGAAATTCCCCTAATCCCTGAAAAAATGCTAGAACTTTTGGGAGTTCCTTTAGGATTTCTCGGAAGAATTCCTGGAAAAGTCTCTGGTGTATCTATTTCTAAAATATCCAAAATGTTTCATGAGGAAATTTTGGAAGAAATTCTCTAAATAAATGCAATCTCTGGACGAGTTTTCGAAAAAAAAAATCATTGAATCATTTCCTGTTGAAATGTGAAATTCGTTGAGAACTACCTGAAGGAGCTTCTGGAGCTATACCTGAGAAAATCCTAGGACAAATTTCAAGGAAAAATCGTGGATGAATCTCTTGAAAATTTTCAGAAAGAATTCCTGGAGGAATCCGTTGAGGAACTCTGAAGGAAGAATTCTCGAAGAAATCTCCGTACGAATCCTTGAAGACAAAATTGAATTGAGATATCTGTCCAGGTGAAATCTTCGAATAAATTACTGAAATGCTTGAATTATTTCTGTAGGGGTTTCTAGAGAAAATCTGTGGAATCCCATTGAGAACTCTTTGAAGAAATCTTTGGAAGAATTACTGGGTATTTTTTTAGAAAAATTTCTGGGAAATATCTGAAATATTTCTTGGAAAACTTTTATAAAAATCCTTGGAGAAAGTACTGTAATCACTGAAGAAGATTCCGGAAATAGGAGGAAGCCTTAGTGAATCCCCAGAGGAATCTTCATTGAAATTTTTGGAAGGATGAATCTTTGGTAGAATTTCTGGAGTATTCTCTGGAGGAATTCCGGGTGGGTTAAATTTAAATCATTTCATGGTGAATTCTTTGAAGAAAGCCTTGAAGGAATAACTGGAATATCCGGAGAAGTTCTCGAAAATATCTCTCTGATCTTAGAAAAATTCCTCGAAATATTTTTGAAGTAGATTTTTGAGAAATTCCTGAGGGAATCACTAAAAAGAGTCTAGGAGGAATACGTGAAGGATCCTTTTTAGGAATCCCTGTACAAATAAAAGAAGCAAACCTTGGAAGAATGTCTGGAGGAATCCCTGGTGAAATTCTAGAGGAATTCCAGGGAAATTCTTGAATGAAACCTTGGAGAAAACCAGGAAAATGATTAAATCATGTCGAGGTAAAATCTAGGAAGGAATTACTGAAATCCCTGGATGAATAATAAAAGCTTAATATTGTTTTACCAAATTAGGATGATAGTGTTGTCGAAAATAGTATACCTAGATATAAGAAATTAATTAAATGTTTGTAATAACACTAATAAAGCATTTAAAATAATAATTTGTTGTAACGTTTAGTTTTACGAAAGTTTAACCAGGGTCTTGAAGAATTTTTATCGATTGCATCATTTATGATTATCATAAAAATCTTAAAATATGTAAATAATTCCAAGCAACTCTAAAATGTTGCTTGGGATAATAGTAAGCTTTGTGGGATGTTTTTTTTCTTTGAAAAGATAAAGGGTTTTCTCTGGAGAAAAAGGCAAAGCCAGCTAACTTTTTATCAGAGCAGCGTAAGCCGATTGTTCGTTTCTTTGCTAAAAGCTTAGATGTAGTTTGTTCAAACCTTTGGTCAATCTTTACTGAATAACTTACATTTTCCGTCACTCTCACTAGTCCAATGGAATCATATACCAACCTGAAAATAGAAGAAAAACAATATCATTAGCATATGCTTATTGCGAATCTAATTGAACAAAGTCAATGCAATTTCCAACAATCATTCTGCTGATTGGTAATAATCAATCGAGACAGACGATTGCCTAATGCCTTGTCTAACCCTTGAGGGCGCCTATCCACAATCCCGCAGAAGCAGCAGCAACCAATAGTACTTGTGCACCGTAAGCTCATCCTCATTTGGCGCTATTCCACTTAATTAACACAATCAATGTGGGCAGAGTGAGTCTGGATCTGAAGCACAGTCAGCAGAACCCGAGCAAAAAAGTATACCAAATCCAACTAACATGTAAAGTACCGAAAACCAATACCAAAAATTTCTATAAATAGCAGCTTTAAAATAACAAACTGGAGTTTTCTTATACTCAATGCTTAAATAAACGGAGCGTTCTCAAGTCAATAGCAAACTATTTAATTGCGATGGTATTTGATACCAAGAGGAAGCTTTGAAAATTTTCACATAATTTTCATTTTCAATAATATTTAATCAAGAAAAATCAGCTTAATATGGTATTTATCAATTCTTTATATTATTCATGATAAGTCTGATCCCAATAATAGCAAACCAAATCCAAGATAAGGTTTTGATGAATATGATATGCGATTGTTACAAGCTTGCTATTCTCGTCTGATCGGGACAGCACATCAGTACCACCCCGTTTTGGTTGATGCTCTAAGTATTTGCGGCTTTGCGGACGGACGCCAAGTGCCATTCTCCGTATTGTCGATTGAGTTAAACGTTTCAGCTGATTTGCGGTCGAGTTCCATCTCAAGTTAGCCCACCGCACTGCCAGTGCTTTTGCCACGACGAAACCATCACCCTTTGGGAGTGTTTCTGCTGTGTAATTGAGCTAAGTTTCCTTCCGTTGATATAGTATCTAGAATAAACTAAAAGTACTCAACAGGTTGAACAGTAGGGTGCGGATTGCTTTTTGAAAGTTCTCCTGGAGAGCAAGCGACGTAATCAAGATCAATCGAGTCTGCGTTGTGTGAGTGAGAATAGATATTCGTGTTCTGTCGAGCATGGATTACCAGCTGGTGAGCTCGTTTTGTGCTTAAAATAACACGTTGTTATAGTGACAACGTAATTTTTATGTAATTTTCAAACAAACTATGCAAGATGGTTTATCACTACAAGTCTCCCTTATGCATGTTTGGTATAATTATGTAAATTTCTCTGAAGGTCATAATTTATAACTTAAAAAATAACCTAAAAACACTTGCGCCACCTATAAATCTCTTGAAATTCTCGGCTCAATCTTCGAGCTTCCTCTTTTTATTTGATTTGAATTCAGAAAAAAACATGAATTATGGGTTTTGAGAAGTCTCGTTAAATAAACCACACCCTACTGAACAGGTGAAGCGGAAGAAAACACGCCAGGGCAGAACTTTTCCGTTTTCAGAGTTCAAACTGTCACTTGGTCATGTGGGAGCGACCAAGTGACACCTGTTTTTTTTTTCAAATTGACGAGCAGACCGGTATCGTGTGCCAATTAGTTGCATTTATCGGGAAGTTGCTTTCCTGTGGGTGTGTTAACACCACTCGATTGGTTTCAAGTTGTTGACTGAGTTGGAAACAAGGAATGAATTGCTTTGCAGATGAGGTATGAGATTCGGAGCGAAGCTCAAATCGTGACAGCGAGGATTGATGGGATTGATGGGAACCTGAGATGGCCCCAAAGTGCCTGTCAAAAACTTTCTTCTCTGTCTTCAACTTTCACTGTTTCCTAAAAATCTAAACTAACTTCGAGACCTTTCTCTTCTTTCCCAAAACGAGAGTCACCCGGAAAGGCTATCGCAAGCGATTATGATCGAACCGTTTGGAGTGCTTCTCGACTCGGTCCCAAATCCACTTATGTTCCAAGCCAAATGGGACCTGCTGCGGTTGTCTGCTATTTACCACTCGGTCTCATATCCCAACAGCTGCCGCATCATCCTCCGCTCGAGGGTCCTCAAAGTCAAAGGATATCCTACAGTTTCGAACTTCTAGAGGTTTTGCGGATCCAACTTGCACCTTCCCCCATAACCCACATCCTCCGAAAGAGGTCATTAACGTCGTTCTCATCGTCCTGTCATGGTCGTCCTTGGCCTCGTCACTGGACAGAATTTCTCCGTAGCATCGCGAGAAGAACAAACATTAAGACTCTCAAGTGGGGATGATATGAGATTCTGGCGTGACGGTCGCTATGTGGTGGATGTCAGTCAGATGGTGCCAGGTCGATCAGATTGGGAATGAATTTTGCGAGGTGGAAGGAAGCTTCTGTTCTGAAAGAGGTGGGGTCGAAGTGGACAGATTATGAGACAGTACATGTAGGATGACCACTTGACAAGTTTTAAAGGTACTCGTTTTGTTTGAACATATTGCAAGTGAATTGTAGAGAACAACAATTGAGGTGGACTTGAAACGGTAAAGATTTTTTAGTTTTCGTAGATTTAGAATCAGATTTGGATTGGATTTGGATTTGGATGTGATTTAGATTGGATTTGGATTGGATTGGATGGATTGGATTTGGATTGATTTGGATTGGATTTGGATTGGATTTGGATTGGATTTGGATTGGATTTGGATTGGATTTGGATTGGATTTGGATTGGATTTGGATTGGATTTGGATTGGATTTGGATTGGATTGGATTGGATTTGGATTGGATTTGGATTGGATTTGGATTGGATTTGGATTGGATTGGATTGGATTTGGATTGGATTTGGATTGGATTTGGATTGGATTTGGATTGGATTTGGATTGGATTTGGATTGGATTTGGATTGGATTTGGATTGGATTTGGATTGGATTTGGATTGGATTTTGATTGGATTTGGATTGGATTTGGATTGGATTGGATTGGATTGGATTTGATTGGATTTGGATTTGGATGGATTGGATTGGATTTGGATTGGATTTGGATTGGATTTGGATTGGATTTGGATTGGATTTGGATTGGATTTGGATTGGATTTGGATTGGATTTGGATTGGATTTGGATTGGATTTGGATTGGATTTGGATTGGATTGGATTGGATTTGGATTGGATTTGGATTGGATTTGGATTGGATTTGGATTGGATTTGGATTGGATTTGGATTGGATTTGGATTGGATTTGGATTGGATTTGGATTGGATTTGGATTGGATTTGGATTGGATTTGGATTGGATTTGGATTGGATTTGGATTGGATTTGGATTGGATTTGGATTGGATTTGGATTGGATTTGGATTGGATTTGGATTGGATTTGGATTGGATTTGGATTGGATTTGGATTGGATTTGGATTGGATTTGGATTGGATTTGGATTGGATTTGGATTGGATTTGGATTGGATTTGGATTGGATTGGATTGGATTTGGATTGGATTTGGATTGGATTTGGATTGGATTTGGATTGGATTTGGATTGGATTTGGATTGGATTTGGATTGGATTTGGATTGGATTTGGATTGGATTTGGATTGGATTTGGATTGGATTTGGATTGGATTTGGATTGGATTTGGATTGGATTTGGATTGGATTTGGATTGGATTTGGATTGGATTTGGATTGGATTGGATTTGGATTGGATTTGGATTGGATTTGGATTGGATTTGGATTGGATTTGATTGGATTTTGGATTGGATTTGGATTGGATTTGGATTGGATTTGGATTTGGATTTGGATTGGATTTGGATTGGATTTGGATTGGATTTGGATTGGATTTGGATTGGATTTGGATTGGATTTGGATTGGATTTGGATTTGGATTGGATTGGATTTGGATTGGATTTGGATTGGATTTGGATTGATTTGGATTGGATTTGGATTGGATTTGGATTGGATTTGGATTGGATTTGGATTGATTTGGATTGGTTTGGATTGGATTTGGATTGGATTTGGATTGGATTTGGATTGGATTTGGGATTGGATTTGGATTGGATTTGGATTGGATTTGATTGGATTTGGATTGGATTTGGATTGGATTTGATTGGATTTGGATTGGATTTGGATTGGATTTGGATTGGATTTGGATTGGATTTGGATTGGATTTGGATTGGATTTGGATTGGATTTGGATTGGATTTGGATTGGATTTGGATTGGATTTGGATTGATTTGGATTGGATTTGGATTGGATTTGGATTGGATTTGGATTGGATTGGATTGGATTTGGATTGGATTTGGATTGGATTTGGATTGGATTTGATTGGATTTGGATTGGATTTTGGATTGGATTTGGATTGGATTTGGATTGGATTTGGATTGGATTTGGATTGGATTGGATTGGATTTGGATTGGATTTGGATTGGATTTGGATTGGATTTGGATTGGATTTGGATTGGATTTGGATTGGATTTGGATTGGATTTGGATTTGGATTTGGATTGGATTTGGATTGGATTTGGATTGGATTTGGATTGGATTTGGATTGGATTTGGATTGGATTTGATTGGATTTGGATTGGATTTGGATTGGATTTGGATTGGATTTGGATTTGGATTGGATTTGGATTGGATTTGGATTGGATTTGGATTGGATTTGGATTGGATTTGGATTGGATTTGGATTGGATTTGGATTGGATTTGGATTGGATTTGGATTGGATTTGGATTGGATTTGGATTGGATTTGGATTGGATTTGGATTGGATTTGGATTGGATTTGGATTGGATTTGGATTGGATTTGGATTGGATTGGATTGGATTGGATTGGATTTGGATTGGATTTGGATTGGATTTGGATTGGATTTGGATTGGATTTGGATTGGATTTGGATTGGATTTGGATTGGATTTGGATTGGATTTGGATTGGATTTGGATTGGATTTGGATTGGATTTGGATTGGATTTGGATTGGATTTGGATTGGATTTGGATTGGATTTGGATTGGATTTGGATTGGATTTGGATTGGATTTGGATTGGATTTGGATTGGATTTGGATTGGATTTGGATTGGATTGGATTGGATTTGGATTGGATTTGGATTGGATTTGGATTGGATTTGGATTGGATTTGGATTGGATTTGGATTGGATTTGGATTGGATTTGGATTGGATTTGGATTGGATTTGGATTGGATTTGGATTGGATTTGGATTGGATTTGGATTGGATTTGGATTGGATTTGGATTGGATTTGGATTGGATTTGGATTGGATTTGGATTGGATTTGGATTGGATTTGGATTGGATTTGGATTGGATTTGGATTGGATTTGGATTGGATTTGGATTGGATTGGATTGGATTTGGATTGGATTTGGATTGGATTTGGATTGGATTTGGATTGGATTTGGATTGGATTGGATTGGATTTGGATTGGATTTGGATTGGATTTGGATTGGATTTGGATTGGATTTGGATTGGATTTGGATTGGATTTGGATTGGATTTGGATTGGATTTGGATTGGATTTGGATTGGATTTGGATTGGATTTGGATTGGATTTGGATTGGATTTGGATTGGATTTGGATTGGATTTGGATTGGATTTGGATTGGATTTGGATTGGATTTGGATTGGATTTGGATTGGATTTGGATTGGATTTGGATTGGATTTGGATTGGATTGGATTGGATTTGGATTGGATTTGGATTGGATTTGGATTGGATTGGATTGGATTTGGATTGGATTTGGATTGGATTTTGGATTTGGATTGGATTTGGATTGGATTTGGATTGGATTTGGATTGGATTTGGATTGGATTTGGATTGGATTTGGATTGGATTTGGATTGGATTTGGATTGGATTTGGATTGGATTTGGATTGGATTTGGATTGGATTTGGATTTGGATTGGATTTGGATTGGATTTGGATTGGATTTGGATTGGATTTGGATTGGATTGGATTTGGATTGGATTTGGATTGGATTTGGATTGGATTTGGATTGGATTTGGATTGGATTTGGATTGGATTTGGATTGGATTTGGATTGGATTTGGATTGGATTTGGATTGGATTTGGATTGGATTTGGATTGGATTTGGATTGGATTTGGATTGGATTTGGATTGGATTTGGATTGGATTTGGATTGGATTTGGATTGGATTTGGATTGGATTTGGATTGGATTTGGATTGGATTTGGATTGGATTTGGATTGGATTTGGATTGGATTTGGATTGGATTTGGATTGGATTTGGATTGGATTTGGATTGGATTTGGATTGGATTTGGATTGGATTTGGATTGGATTTGGATTGGATTTGGATTGGATTTGGATTGGATTTGGATTGGATTTGGATTGGATTTGGATTGGATTTGGATTGGATTGGATTGGATTTGGATTGGATTTGGATTGGATTTGGATTGGATTTGGATTGGATTTGGATTGGATTTTGGATTTGGGATTTTGGATTGGATTTGGATTGGATTTGGATTGGATTTGGATTGGATTTGGATTGGATTTGGATTGGATTGGATTTGGATTTGGATTGTTGGATTGGATTGGATTGGATTGATTGGATTTGGATTGGATTGGATTGGATTGGATTTGGATTTGGATTGGATTTGGATTGGATTTGGATTGGATTTCGGATTGGATTTGTGATTGGATTTGGATTGGATTTGGATTGGATTTGGATGGATTTGGATTGGATTTGGATTGGATTTGGATTGGATTTGGATTTGGATTTGGATTGGATTGGATGGATTGATTGGATTTGGATTGGATTTGGATTGGATTTGGATTGGATTTGGATTGGATTTGGATTGGATTTGGATTGGATTTGGATTGGATTTGGATTGGATTTGGATTGGATTTTGGAGATTGGATTTGGATTGGATTTGGATTGGATTTGGATGGATTGGATTTGGATTGGATTTGGATTGGATTTGGATTGGATTTGGATTGGATTTGGATGGATTGGATTGGATTGGATTGGATTTGGATTGGATTTGGATTGGATTTGGATTGGATTTGGATTGGATTTGGATTGGATTGGATTGGATTTGGATTGGATTTGGATTGGATTTGGATTGGATTTGGATTGGATTTGGATTGGATTTGGATTGGATTTGGTTGGATTTGGATTGGATTTGGATTGGATTTGGATTGGATTTGGATTGGATTTGGATTGGATTTGGATTTGGATTTGGGATTGATTTGGATTGGATTTGGATTGGATTTGGATTGGATTTGGATTGGATTTGGATTGGATTTGGATTGGATTTGGATTGGATTGGATTTGGATTGGATTTGGATTGGATTTGGATTGGATTGGATTGGATTTGGATTGGATTGGATTGGATTTGGATTGGATTTGGATTGGATTGGATTGGATTTGGATTGGATTTGGATTGGATTTGGATTGGATTTGGATTGGATTGGGATTGGATTTGGATTGGATTTGGATTGGATTTGGATTGATTGGATTGGATTGGATTGGATTTGGATGGATTTGGATTGGATTTGGTATTGGATGGATTTGGGATTGGATTTGGATTGGATTTGGATTGGATTGGATTGGATTTGGATTGGATTTGGATTTGGATTGGATTTGGATTGGATTTGGATTGGATTTGGAGTGGATTTGGATTGGATTTGGATTGGATTTGGATTGGATTGGATTGGATTTGGATTGGATTTGGATTGGATTTGGATTGGATTTGGATTGGATTTGGGATTGGATTTGGATTGGATTTGGATTGGATTTGGATTGGATTTGGATTGGATTTGGATTGGATTTGGATTGGATTTGGATTGGATTTGGATTGGATTTGGATTGGATTTGGATTGGATTTGGATTGGATTGGATTGGATTTGGATTGGATTTGGATTGGATTTGGATTGGATTTGGATTGGATTTGGATTGGATTTGGATTGGATTTGGATTGGATTTGGATTGGATTTGGATTGGATTTGGATTCTTCCAGAGGAGCTCTCTGGATTCTTTCAGAGGAGCCCTCTTGATGCTTCCAGAGGAGCCCTCAGGATACTTCCAGAGTAGTCTTCTGGATACTTCCAGAGGAGCCTTCTGGGTATATCCAGAGGAGCCCTCTGGATTCATCCCGAGAAACCCTCTGGATTCTTTTAGAGAAGCGCACTGAATACTTTCAGAAGAGCCCTCTGAATGCTTCCAGAGGAGCCCTCTTGATTATTTCAGAGGAGCCCTCTTTATTTGTCCAGAGGAGCCTTTTGGATTATTCATGAGGAGCCTTCTAGATATCTCTAGAAGAGCCCTTTTGATACTTGATTCTCCCAAAGGAGCCCTCCGGATTCTTCCTGAGAAGCCCTCTGGATATTTACAGAGTAGCCCTTTAGATACTTCCAGAAGAGCCCTTAGGATTCTTTAAGAGAAGCCTTCTGGATTCCTTCAGAGGAGCCCTCTGGATTCTCCCAGAAGAGCCCTCTGGATTCTTCCAGAGAAACCCTGTGTATTCATTCAGAGGAGCCCTCCAGATACTTCCAGAGTAGCTCTCTGGATTCTTCAAGAACAGCCCTCTGGATATTTTTAGAGTGGCTTTCTGGATACTTCCAGAGGAGCCCTCTAGATTCTTTCAGGAGACCCTTCCGGACACTTCCTTTGGTTTTTTCCAGAGGAGCTTTATGGCTTTATGGCTTCTTGTAGAGGAGCCTTCTGAATTCCTTCAGAGGAGTCCTCTAGGTTTCTTCCAGATGAGCCCTCTGGATTCTTGCAGAGAAGCCTTCTGGTTGCAGAGAAGCACTCTGTATTCTATCAGATGAGCCCTCTTGGTTCTTCCAGAGGAGCCCTTTGGATTCTTCTAGATGAGAGATCTGCATTCTTCCAGAGGAGCTCTCTGCATTCTACCAGAAGGGCCCTCTGGATACTTGATTCCCCTAAAGGAGCCCTCCGGATTCTTCCTGAGAAGCCCTCTGTATACTTCCAGAGTAGCCATCTAGATACTGCCAGGAGAGCCGTCTGGATTCTTGAAGAGAAGCCTTCTGGATTCCTTCAGAGGAGCCCTCTGGATTCTCCCAGAAGAGCCCTCTGGATTCCTCCAGAGGAACCCTGTGTATTCATTCAGAGGAGCCCTCCTGATACTTCCAGAGTAGCTCTCTGGATTCTTCAAGAACAGCCCTCTTCTGGATACTTCCAGAGGATCCCAGTGGATACTTTCAGTGGATCCTTCTGGATACTTCCAGAGAATTCATATGGATACTCTCTGGATTCAACACCCAAAAGTGTTTTCTTAGAGATCGTCTTGGAAACTTTCAATTAAGTCCACTCGATATCTCCTGAGAAGCCTTGTTGGACATTTCCTGAGAAACTCTCTAGATGTTTCAATTGAATTCCAACTAGTTCCCATCACTTCAATTCCACTGTTCCATAAAGCGTATTGAACAATTCAAACGGAAATCGCCACTCGCCGAGGGAATCGCTTTGATTTTTCTTTTGCAGCCCCTCATCGACGTCGTAAATTACTTCAAACGATGACAAACGACGGAGGCCTCTCTTTTCCATCAGGGACTCATCCTTCACCGCTCAACCTCTCGGCACAGGACGGAAAGAAACTTTATTGTCCTTCTGCATCGCCGCCCCTTCCGTGTGATTCCCCATTCTCTCCTTGAGTCAAACTTTTGATTTTCACGACCGGGAATTCCCTGCTGCTTCTTTCTACGGCTAACCGATGATAAATTGTGGCGAATATTTCAAGAGGAGTGTGCCGCAGTGCTTTGCCACGTGGCGCGACGTTTATTCGACTTTCGGCGAATCAAGTTTCGTTATTTTGGTTCCGTTGGGTAACTTGACATCAGTCTTTCTGGTGTTTCATAAGTTAGGAAGTCGGTAATTTGGCACAAATTGTGTTTAGAGCCATCTGTTAAGGGAAATTTGATGGACGTTTGTCAAACTCTTGGACAGTTTTCCTAACTAAACTTTAAGATAAATTATGTTCGTTACCGAAACTGGCTAGAGGCTCTTAGTTGCACGCTTCGCAGTAATTTGTTAGCATTTTCCACCGTCGCCATGGATCGCATGTCGAACGTAACGACATTTCGAACAATAACAATTTGTTTGGGGCTTCTAATTGCACCGGCATCAGCAACAACCTCCAGCTTTCAGCGGGTCGTTAATCTAGCCAGGTTCTATGCTTTCTCAAAATGTCTCTCCCTCTTTCACTTGCTCGTTATTTCTCATGAAGACTAATTGCGCTGGCATTTCGATTCGCTATTTTTTTTCTCCAATTACTCCTGGTTATTTTTTCCAATGAACCCCGGAATGGTTGACTTTACTTTTTGCTACTTCGTTTGAAACGACCCGACCACGCGCCATTCCCCGTGAACTTTTGCAGACGTACCGATTCACAAAACAACGAAACCACCCCGTACAACTCATCGCCTAATAAATATGGCAACACTTTGTGTTAATAGCGATAATAAACCGTACGTGATTGAATTCACCTCCGGGACCTGCTAGATGCCCGCCCTCCCTTTGATCAACCGAGTGGCGCGATTTGCTCGGTTTTGCCCAGTGGCCCCCATCGAGAACATCCGGCAGGACTTGAGGCTCATTTACCAGGATGATGACGACGCGACGGTGTGGTCGACAGATGTTGCAGCCCGCCGTGGTTGTCTTGTTTACTAGGGGCGCTATAAATGGTCAGTGGTTCACCAGTGGTGTTGCACTGGTTGGCGGCACAAGTTGGAATAGAATTCTTGGAATAATCGGGAGGGCGAAATGCGCCGGGTTTGATAAATTTTGTGAATATCAATTGAGGACAATCTCTCCAAGAGATTGATGTCAATCTCTCCAAGAGATTGAAGTCAATCGCTCCAAGAGATTGAAGTCAATCTCTCCAAGAGATTGAAGTCAATCTCTCCAAGAGATTGAAGTCAATCTCTCCAAGAGATTGAAGTCAATCTCTCCAAGAGATTGAAGTCAATCTCTCCAAGAGATTGAAGTCAATCTCTCCAAGAGATTGAAGTCAATCTCTTCAAGAGATTGAAGTCAATCTCTTCAAGAGATTGAAGTCAATCTCTCCAAGAGATTGAAGTCAATCTCTCCAAGAGATTGAAGTCAATCTCTCCAAGAGATTGAAGTCAATCTCTCCAAGAGATTGAAGTCAATCTCTCCTAGAGATTGAAGTCAATCTCTCCTAGAGATTGAAGTCAATCTCTCCAAGAGATTGAAGTCAATTTCTCCAAGAGATTGAAGTCAATCTCTTCAAGAGATTGAAGTCAATCTCTCCGAGAGATTGCAGTCAATCTCTTCGAGAGATTAGGAACAATATCTCCAAGAGTTTGAAGACAATCTCTCTGAGAGTTTGGAGAAAATCTCTCCGAGAAATTGGGGGCAATCTCTTTGGGAAATTTGAGTCAATATCTCTGAGACATTGCATTCAATCTCTCCGAAAGATTGTAATCAATCTCTCCGAAAGGTTGGAGTCAATCTCTCCGAGAGATTGGAGTCAATCTTTTCGAGAGATTGGAGTAAATCTCTTCGAGAGATTGGAGACAATATCTCCAAGAGTTTAAAGTCAATCTCTCCGCGAGATTGAAATCAATGTCTCCGAGAGATAGGAATCAATCTCTCCGAGAGATTAGAGTCAATCTCTCCGAAAGATTGAAGTCAATGTCTCCGAGAGATAGGAGTCAATCTCTCCGAGAGATAGGAGTCAATCTCTCTGAGAGATTAGAGTCAATCTCTCCGAGAGATTGAAGTCCATCTCTCCAAGAGTCAATGTCTCCGAGAGATTGGAGTCAATCTTTTCAAGAGATTGGAGTCATTCTCTTCGAGAGATTGGAGTCAATCTCTTCGAGAGATTGGAGACAATATCTTCAAGAGTTTGGAGTTAATCTCTCCGAGAGATTAGAGTCAATCTCTACGAGAGATTGAAGTCAATATCTCCAAAAGATTCGCCTAGACCTAGCATTTTTGTGAATCATGCAACATACAAGTATCACCCAATTTGAGAAACACTACGTCACTCGATTCGCGAAGTGCCTCCTCAACCAAGGTAGAGTAACAATTTTGCATAAATAAAGCCCATGTTTACACTCTTACGACTTCTGGCTGCCACTCCTCGTCCTCCTCTTTCATCCACACCGTAAACCATTGTTAGTAGTGTGGATTGAACCCGAAGAGCGAGAGCAGCTCCGGGAAAGCACCGGAAACCCTTTCACAGAAAAACCGTGGACATACACACGTCTGTGTTGGGCGCAAAAAAGCAACAACGGCAGTCAGGAGTGCAACTTCACGATGATGGGACTCTGGCAAAGTCATAAATATTTATGCAACTATACGGTGGGGACGGCGGTGCCGAACGCTTGCACAAGCACAAAGCCACTCGAACCCACGCTGGACCTCAAACAGCCATAGCCACGCAGCTATTCAGCAGGATCAAGTTGAGGGTCGTGGGTTCGAGTCCCACCGGTCGAGGTGCTTCTCGGAAGAAATGGTCAATCGGCAAAGAAAACTCTCAGTTAATAACTGTAGAAGTACTCATAAGAACAGCTGAGAAGCAGACTCTGTCCCAGTTGGGATGTAATGCCAGAAAGAAGGACAGCAAGAACCCACGCATGTGAGGAGTCGCGCGTCCTTCCCATGTTCCGGACGACCGGAAGATTTGTTACCTCTAAGTAGAGACGCCTGTGAGGATGGGTCCTAGAGCTTGGCAGGAACTCCCAGGTTAAGTGGTCAGGTAAAATATGCCCGCCATTACCCCGTTCGTGTGCATAAAACGGTATACCATTAGCTGCGATTATTATATGGGTAGTTTGATGGCGATATGGTGCATTGGATGGGAAGAATGGCTAGACCCAAGGCTTGAAACGCTATTTGAAGAGAGAGAGGTGCATAAAATTTGTATCCCAAATCGGCCCGGATAGGTTATAGCACAGCGTAGTTGCCGTTTACGACGATGTTATCAGTCGTTTCGGTGGTGCTTGAAAACTTGAAGAAAAGACCAATTTTGTTCATTGAAGGATGACTTCTATTTTATAGCCCAATACACTGATGAGATGGCCCATAATTCAGTTCAGTGCAGTTAAGGAAAAGGTTCAAGTTCTCAATCTTTCCAAGAGATTTAAGTCAATTTCTTAAGTCAAGTCTCAAGATATTGGAGCCAACCTCTTTAAAAAATTGGAGTCAATCTCTCCAAGAGAATGAAGACAATCACTCCAAAAGATTGGAGACAATCACTCCAAAAGATTGGACACATTCTCATCAAGAGATTGGAGTCAACCTCTCCGAGAGATTTGAGTCAATCTCTCAGAGAGATTCGAGTCAATCTCTCCGAGAGATTGGAGTCAATCTCTCCGAGAGATTGGAGTCAATGTCTTCGAGAAATTGGAGTCAATCTCTCATAGAAAATGAAATCCATCTCTTCGAGAGATTGGAGTCAATCTCTCCGAGAGATTGCAGTCAATCTCTCCAAGGGTCAATGTCTCCGAGAGATGGAGGTCAGTTTCTCCGAAAGATCGGAATAAATCTTTACCGTAAAATGGAGTAATCTCTCCGATAGATTTGGATCAATCACTCAGAGAGGAGTCAACCTCTCCGGGAGACTGGAGTCAATTTCTCCAAGAGATTGGACTCAATCTGTCCGAAAGATCGCACTCAACCCCTCCTGAAGATTGGAGTCAATCTCTCGAAGAGATTGGAGTCAATCTCTCCAAGAGATTAGACTCAATCACTCCAAGGGATTGGAGTCAATCTCTCCGAGAGTTTGGAGTCAAACTCTCCGAGAGATTGAAGTCAATCTTTCAAGAGATGGGAGCCAATCTCTCCAAGAGATGAGAGCCAATCTCTCCAAGAGATAGGAGTCAATCTCTCTGAGAAATTGGAGTCAATCTCTCCGAGTGATTGAAATCAATCTCTCTAAGAGATTGGAATCAATCTCTCCGAGAGAATGGAGTAAATCTCTCCAAGAGCTTGGAGCCAATCTCCCCAAGAGATGAAAGTCAATATCTCCAAGAGCTTGGAGTCAATCTCTACGAGAGCTTGGAGTCAATCTCTCCGAGAGATTGGAGTCAATCTCTCCGAGAGATTGGAGTCAATCTCTCCGAGAGATTGGAGTCAATCTCTCCGAGAGATTGGAGTCAATCTCTCCGAGAGATTGGAGTCAATCTCTCCGAGAAATTGGAGTCAATCTCTCCGAGAGATTGGAGTCAATCTCTTCGAGAAATTGGAGTCAATCACTCCTAGAAAATGAAGTCCATCTCTTAGAGAGATTAGAGTCAATCTCTCCGAGAGATTGGAGTCAATCTCTCCGAGAGATTGCAGTCAATCTCTCCAAGAGTCAATGTTTCCGAGAGATTGGAGTCAATCTCTCCGAGAGATTGAGGTCAGTTTCTCCGAAAGATCGGAGTAAATCTTTACCGAAAAATGGAGTAATCTCTTTGAATAAGTAAGATTTGAATCAATCTTTGGAGTAAGATTTGAATCAATCACTCAGAGAGGAGTCAACTTCTCCAGGAAACTGGAGTCAATCTCTCCAAGAGATTGGACTCAATCGCTCCAAAAGATTAGAGTCAACCTCTCCTGGAGATTGGAAGTCAATCTCTCGAAGAGATTTGAGTCAATCTCTCCAAGAGATTAGACTCAATCTCTTTAAGAGATTGGAGTTAATCTCTCCAAGAGATTGGAGTAAATCTCTCCAAGAGATTGGAGTCAATTTTTCCGAGAGATTGGAGTCTGTCTGTCCAAGAGATTGAAGTCCATCTGTCCACGAGATTGTAGTCAATCTCTATAACAGATTGGAGTCAACCGATCTGAAAGATCGGAGTCAATCTCTCTGAGAGATTGGAGGCAATCTTTCTGAGAGATTGGAGTCAATCTCTCCGAGAGAATGGAGTAAATCTCTCCAAGAGCTTGGAGCCAATCGCTCCAAGAGATGGGAGCCAATCTCTCCAAGAGATTTGAGACAATCTCTCCAAGAGATGAGAGCCAATCTCTCCAAGAAATAGGAGTCAATCTCTCCGAGAGATTGAAGTCAATCACTCCGAGAAATTGGAATCAATATCTCCGAGAGATTGGAGTCATTATCTCCGAGAGATTTCAATGAATCTCTCCGAGAGATTGGAGTCAATCTCTCTGAGAGATTGGAGGCAATCTTTCCGAGAGATTGGAGGCAATCTCATAGAGAGATTGGAGGCAATCCGCCGAAAGATCGGATTCGATCCCTTTCAAGAGATTGAAGTCAATCTCTCCAAAAGATTGGAGCCAATCACTCTAAGAGATTCTAGCCAATCTTTCCGAATTATTGGAGGCAATCTCTCCAAAAGATTGTAGCCAATCTTTGTTGGAAAACATATGTTCCAATGACTTATTTTAAATCGCCTCAAGGTTCAGACGATTCGTGATTGACGATGACTTTCCGTAATCCTTTCGACTTAAAAGCCTTAGCTCTGAGCTGATTGACAAACGCTTGAAGTTGTCTCCTTCATTCAACTGAATCGATTTTGCAAAAAAAAAAAGTTTTCTGCCTTTGTTTTTGCGCCTTTTGCTAGTTACAGTGAGAGGCAAAATAAAGTGCCCACCTTACCAGTTTTCGAATTTCTCTCATTGATTTGGTTCAAATTAAAGTTAACACACCTAAATCTTTTGTGATATTTTATTTTTGATGTTCTTTTAAAGTTGCACTTACGAAATTTTGATAAAAAAAAGAATTTTACTTAAAGAAAAAGAAAATCAATTTGTATTGAAAAAAAAGTAGTGACAAAAATAAGTGCCCACTTCCTTCTTGGCCCCAGAAAAGATGATTTAAGAAAAATAAAAAGCAATTTAATAGTTAATGTGTCCTCCTTTGGCCTTAAGGACTTGCTGGAGGCTCTTCGGCATGCTTTTCACCAGGTTTTGTAGGTGTTGTGGATCTAGTTCTTCCCAGGCGCGCTCCAAGGCTTCAAAATAATTATTTTTGTTGGTAACACCAGTTTTTTCAACCCTGGCATCGAGAATCGCCCACAAATTCTCGATGGGGTTGAGGTCTGGGCTTTGTGGAGGCCATTCCAGCGGTTTAATCCGACAAGACCGGAAAAAAGACTTGGTCTTCTTTCCAGTATGCTTCGGGTCGTTGTTCTAGAGAAATATGAATTTCTCTTCAAGGCCCGTCTGGATCAGCGAAACCTCCAGATTTTCCAGCAAGATGTTAATGTAGGAATCTGCCATCATTATTCCGTCGATTTTCACGAGGTTTTCTACTCCACTCCATGAAAAACACCCCCAGACCATCACATTTCCTCCTCCATGCTTCACCGTTCCTTGGATGTTAAATTGCTATTTATTTTTCTTAAATCATCTTTTCTGGGGCCAAGAAGGAAGTGGGCACTTATTTTTGTCACTACTTTTTTTTCAATACAAATTGATTTTCTTTTTCTTTAAGTAAAATTCTTTTTTTAATCAAAATTTCGTAAGTGCAACTTTAAAAGAACATCAAAAATAAAATATCACAAAAGATTTAGGTGTGTTAACTTTAATTTGAACCAAATCAATGAGAGAAATTCGAAAACTGGTAAGGTGGGCACTTTATTTTGCCTCTCACTGTATGCCTTTCCCCTCTAGCCAACGAAAGTTGGGGGACTTTCGTTTGGGTTATTTAAACATTACCTTGTCCGATGCTTGCCGGTCATCACACGCGTTTTTTGAAGGATGTTTTTACGCGTACGGTCAACAAATCTACCGAAGTTTCCCCGCCTATCCCACAGTTTGCCTACGGCCTCCGGGAGGAAAAAGTGAAAATATTCCCAACTTTCGGCAACCCCAAACAACACGTGGCATCTGCCGGGGCCAGGAAAACATGGCCAGGAATGGTGTGGAACCCGTCCGCATCAAAACTTTTCATGTTTTGCTCACTTGCCTCACGACGAGTTTGCTCTGCTGATGTTGCGTACACGGTGCTACCCAGAGCGATGTTATGAGAAAAAAAATCATCAAATCTCCAAGTCCAGTCGCCCAGTATGGCTAAGTCACATGGAAAAAAAACATGGGAAAAACATTAAAAAATAATAATAAAGCCCCTTTGGTCCCGAGGGCTTCAAAACACGAAAAAAACGGATTTTTATTTTTTTTATGTTATAAAACAATTTTAGTGAAATTTTATATTTTTCTTGAAAAGTCAAAATCTTTAACTTTCATTACGTCCAAGAAAATTGAAAATCGGTCAAGCGATTCAAAAGTTATAATTTCCTAAAAAATAAAAATTTTGCAAAGTCGCGATTTTTCTAGTCTAGTCAAAAATCCAAAAACACGTGTATCCTTATTTCGGATATGGAACAAAATAGCAAATGGAATGGCTGGACAGTGATTTGAAGTTCCATAGTTTGGCCAAGAGTGACGGCAATTGTCGTTTATGTTCTGAGGCAACAGAAAGATTGCTGGGGAGGCTAATGATAGTAATGCTTAATTGGCTCCGTAATGATTTATAACACTTGAGCCTAAGAAAAATCAGTTAATTATGAAAGACTTTACCGCTATGTAGTTGCTGTTTGTCATTGCCGTCATAGTAACATGATTACCGGTATTAGAATGCTTCTATCATCTATTTATAATAATGCTTTTGAGAATTACGCCCCCAAAAGGGCGTAACTAAACTAGTTTTCGATCTTTTCATTTAAAGCTCCATCCAGAGGATACAACTTAAAACAAACTTTGGATCGAGTTTAATTTCGCATTGAATGAAAACTCGTTAAAATATTTCAGATTTCCTTTCAATTTGTATATGTTACTTCAAATCAAGCCCCACGCTTTTTTTAGAATTTTTCCCAGACATTCAGCTTTGCAATATAAAACGGCTAGAGAACACCAATTTCATAGATTTATTTTTCTGATAATAAAGGCCTAGAAAACGCCGTGACTTCGGTTGTTTTGATAGGACGAACAGGCCAGCCAGGCTCTGGAATTGATGTTTCGATGGCATTGCCGAAAAGTTGAAATTGGTTTTTCCGACCGCTGGCCGCCCAACCGATGCGAGAAAGAGCACAGCCGTCAGCGAAAGATCAGAACCGGGCGGATCGATTTCTCGATGTTTTTCCGGTGCGGCAGATTCCGGCTGATGATTTAACGATAAAAACTAGGGGGAAACGGTTTCGGGATATTGTTATTGCTCGGAAATGGAGCAGAATTCTGGGGGCTTTTTCGGGTGCTGCCTTCTGGAGATGCTGCTGTGGGTGCTTTGAATGAAAAACGAGTCTAAAGGGGAAATCGATGAAGAAGGATTTTAATCAGTGGGCTCATAATGATACATGTGTGTATATTGAATATGATCGAAATTTAATCCAAATCCAAGTATGCAAACAACTTCCTTGAACGTTTATATACGGGCTCCTCTGTAAGTTGTCTGATTGTCCCTTTAAAAGTATACAGAAGAGTGTCTTAAAGTGTATTTTGAAAGTATTGAGAGGGATCCGCTAGAAGTATCTGGTGGAATCTGGGGATTGCTCTGGAAGCATCCTGAAAAGTCTTCTGGAAGTATTCAGAAGAGTCCGATGGAAGTCCCCATATGACTCCCACAGAAGTATTAGAAAAACTTCTCTAAAAATACTTCGAGGAATCTGCTTAAAGTATTTGGAGGGCTTCTCGTAAAATGACCATAGGGCTTCTATACTTCTAGAGCCTGAGAAAGCTTAAAAAAAGTTCTTCTAAAAACATTCAAGAGACTCTTATGTACATTTCCTGAGGACGCTTCTAGATGTTTCCAGATAACTCATTTGGAAGGATCCAGAGGTCTCCTTTGAAAGGATCTAAGGGGCTCCTCTGGAGAAACTCAAAGGCTCCTCTAGAAGGATTCAGAGGGCTCCTCTGGCAGGACCCAGAGGACTTCTCCTGAAATAACCAGCATACACATCTTGAAGGATCCAGAGAGCTTTTTTGGAAAGGAACCAAAAGGCTCACCTGGAAGGATTCAGATGGCTTCTCTGGAAGGATACAGGGGACTCCTCTGGAAGATCCAGAGGGCTTCTCCTGAAGTATCCAGAATGCTCATCTGGAAGAATCTTGAGGGCATCTCTGGAAAGACATAGTAGGCTCCAGCTGAAATATCCAGAGGGCTCCTATGGAAGGATCTAGAGGATTTCTCTTAAAGGATCTAGAGGGCTTCTCAACAGAGGGCTCCTCTAAAAAGATCCAGAGGGCTTCTCTGAAAGGATTCAGAGAGCATCTCTGAAAGGCGAAGAGAGGGCATCTCCTGAAATATTCAGATTGCTCCTCTGGAAGAAACTAGAGGGCTTCTCTGAAAGAATTCAAAGGGCTCCTCTGGAAGGATCTAGAGGGCTTCTCTGGAAGAATCCAGAGGGCTCCTGTGGAAGGATCCAATGGGCTTCTTTGGAAGGATCCTGGGGGATTTTATTTGAAAGGATCCAGAGGGATTCTCAGGAAGGATCTAGAGGGCTTCTCTGGCAGGATACAGAGGGCTCCTCTTTAAAAATCCAGAGGTTTCTTCTGGAAGAATCAAAAGAACCGTCTGGAAGGATCCAGAGGGATTCCCTGGAAGAATCCAGAAGGGTCCTCTGAAAGGATACAGATGGCTTCTCTGGAAGGATCCAGAGGACTCCTCTGGAAGATCCACAGGACTCCTCTGGAAGATCCAGAGGACTCCTCTGGAAGATGCAGAGGGCTCCTCTGGAAGGATCCAAAAGGCTGCTCTGGAAGGATCCATTGGGCTCTTCTGGGAGAACGCAGAGGGCTACTCTAGAAGAATTTAGAGGGCTCCTTTGGAAGAACCCAGAGGGCTTCTCCTGAAGTATCCAGAATGCTCCTCTGGAAGAATCTAGAGTACTCTTTTGGAAGGGCCTAGAGGGATTCTATGGAACTATCCAGAAGCCTTCTATGGAAAAATCTAAAGGGTTTCTCTGAAAGGTTTCATAGGGCTCCTCTGGAAGGACCCAATGAGCTTCTCTGAAAGGATCCAGATGTCTTTTTCTAAAAAAAAACTCTCTGGATCCTTCCAGAGAATATCGCTGGGCTTCTCTTGCAGAATTCAGAGGGTTCCTCGGTAAGAGATATCCTCAGGAAGGATCAAGAGGACCTGTCCAGAGGGCTCCACTGGAAGGATCCAGAGGGATCTTCTGGAAGGATTCAGACGGCTCCTCATGAAAAATTCAGACGGCTCCTCTGGAAAGATCCAGAGAGGGCTCCAAAGGGATCATCTTTAAAGTTCTAGAGGGCTTCTGTGGCATAATCCAGAGGACTCCTCTTTAAATATGCAGTGGATTTTTATCAAAAGGATATCTTAAGGACTCCACTAGAAGTATTCAGATGTTTTTTTTCTAAAAGTATCCAAAGGAACCAGTATTTAGACTCCTCTGGAAGGCCTTTGGATATTTCCAAATAACTTCGGAAATCTTCTATAGAAACAGGTCTCCATGGAAATTCTCTTTGGAAATTCCTGCAAAATGTTCACAACGCGCTACTAGAAACGCTCGTAAAACTTCCTTAGGACTTTCCAAACGCTTGCATGAAAATATTCAAAAGACTTCTCGAGGAAAATCACATTTTTGGAAGAATTCCAGAATAATAAAATTATCTTAGGATTTTTTTGAGCGATTCATTTATCGTAAAATCTAGCATTAATTCATCTACTATCCGCCCTGAAATCCATAGTGAAAGTCAAGCATGACCAAATCCTAGCAAGGCTTCTCGGTTCATCAATTACAACCGAGAACGAAAGTTTAAGAAAAAACGAACCCGAAGAAAGCCAAAACTTTTCATTGTTCATGATTCAGCTTCATCTATAAAAGTCGAATAGAATGATGCCCAGGATGGAAGAAAACATCAGAGACTTTTTCCTTCCAGCTATGGTCGGCAGAAAATGAACAACGACACTTAAAACGACAAAGCCAAAGGCGGGCGGCAGCAATGATGACACTCGGAATCGGATTCGGATGCTTTTTGTTATTTGTCGATTCAGTATAATCGCTGATTGTTTGGTGGAGCTGACAAAAAACGGAACTGGCATCCAATGGAGGACAGCTGACACTTGTTAAGAGATTTCCTCGTTATTTAGTTGCGCTACCCGTCAGTAGTGGCATCAATTCGTCGGAATTAGAGAAACAAAGCCAGGAAATGTTTGTTTGAAAGAAAAGTTCAAAACTCATGGAAACATCAGTCTTCAATCAGAAAACTTTCTCAAGAGAACAGTTCATCATCATCACTTTCACTGATATCTGATCATCGGACGCTTTCTGGAAAAAGTCCAACTTTTCCGGAACTGGCCCAACAATGGGCAGGAAATTTTTCGTCCCACTTCCGTCATCCCTACTAGGGGGCGCCATTTCGGGGAAGAAAATCCCTCGGGATTTATCAATGGATTAATGCTGTTTATGGACACGCGACGCCACATCGACAACGAAAACGACAACAACAAGTTTGTTGAGTTTGGGATTTTTTCTTCGTATTGTAGTATCTAATACGATTTGGGGATTTCTTTGCTTCCCATTTCCCTATCGTCCGTTGCGAAGCTCGATGCGATGTCGGTTCGTTTACATTCTTTCAACTTATTGCACTGAAGATTAGGGATTGCGGGCTCTGGAGAGCAAGTAGCCACTTTGAAATGCTAATGGCCTTGAAATGCTGTTTACTTTGAGTTTTGATGAACTCCTTGTTTTTTGGCGGGTGGATTGGACTCAAAGTCATTGATATTCATCGACTGGGTATTGCTGATTGTCAACGTAACCTTTAAACAAAGTAAAAGGGAGCCTTTGGAATGAGAATCGAGTTGATTAGAAGTACTTTTAGTTCGAATTCATTTGCCAGACTCTTTTTTGTGTGGATTTGGTCTTCATGTTTTAAAACAATCTTTGATTAACGTTAATCGAGACATGAACCCTTTAATATTTGGGAACATGGGTAAGAATTTCTATTGCTCATGTAACTTTTGAAACCAATCTTGGACGAATGGTTGGAGTATGTATTGTTGTATACCCATGAAAACTGCTTTGTATGGGTTAATCTGAAACAAATTATAAAACCATGTAATAAAAAGAGCACAGTTTGATTGCTTTTATCACATAAATCTTTAAAACTTTCATGGAAAACCTGCACAGCAGTAATTGTACATTTGACTTTCAGAGTTCACGTCTTATTGATCTCCTTCAACATTCTGAAATACACTCTTTGACAAAGATTTGCAAGAACATATCAAACACGTTCAAAAGAAATTCAAATCAATTCAATTATCCTAAGGTATTTGTGTTCAATTCAATTGCTATCGATGTTCTAAGGGAAAAAAAACATTTTTCAAATTTTTAAAACCCGTGAAAATGTTTAAGTTGATTGTTGTCTTACATTCTGTTTGCGACGAATTCAGGATCAAACGTTTCCAATTCACGTTGTGCAAACAAATATTCGTTTCCAGTCAAGGATGCATAACCAACTGGTGAGCTCGTTTCATGCTGATGATAACACATTTTTAATATAGCAACGTTACATTCATTTAATTTTCACACAAATCATGAATGATTCACCAGTGTCGGCAGCAACGCCAATAAAATATTAGGGATGCGTAATTTTGGCCATTATTTTCAAAATTGAACCACTGGCGGATGCATCCAGGCTATATCAGTCTATTCTAGAGTAAAATTTTAACGGAAAACTGGATTTTTCTTTGCCTGTATTTCCGCAGTAAGTTTTTTAAGTGATCTACTTCTTTTATACCTCTGAAGAGCTTTCAAGGTATGGCAAGTACCGTTTCGACTCATATTCCGGACACTTAAGGCCAACAGTGACTTCAGATGCATCTGTTTGGCATTAACTAGCTTATATTTGATAAAATTGTTATTTCTTCGTTAAATCTAACTGTTAGCTGTTGGGTGTGCCGATAAAAATGTTTATTTAAATTAGTTTAGTATTGTTTTTACATAACAGCATGGAGCAACATTTTGATTAAAATGCCGAACACTGTGTTCATTCTCGAGCAGGAGAATTATATTTACTCCCGAGGTATAAAATTGATTCATAGACGATAAAATTGAATTGCAATTGACTGCCAGCTCCTGCTTATTTGATGACATATTTCGGCGAAACATTTAAACCAAATTGCCATACAAAAAAAAATGTTCGGAATATGAGTCTGTTTGGAATTTGAGACAAAACAATACACTCCAATCTGTATTTACGACCGTTTTTTACGACCAAAATTCAGACCGATTTTCATAAATGATTCATATCTTAAAAAGTAATCAAAATAGAGGGTCCTAATTTTCGGCAAAATTGTTCAGTAGAAAAAAGGCAAACATCCAGTGATCATTAAGATGTGCAATTCTGTCACTAGGCCAAGCGCCACTAGGCCATCATCAAAATTTTGTTTTTCTGACATCTCAGAATCCATGAAAAATAGCGTCTACGGCAAATAGCGTCTTTGTTCAGCAGCTATCATTATAAAAGCTTTGAGATTCTAAAAACACTAGGCAGCGCTAGTGAGGATGAAATTTTTGTTTTTCGGATATCCAATCAGCGGCAGTATATCTAATCTGTAGCCCTGTAGCCACTGAACAACTTTGCCGAACACGCCATCTGTCGAAGTGGTCAGGTTTCTAAGCTACCCGCAAAGTTCCATGTTCCATTCCAGCGCTACCAGGTAAAAAAAATAAATCTCTTGGTTCAAATAATGTAATCCCTTGAGCTACTGAACAAGTTTGCCAAAGACGCCATCTTCCTAAGTGATCAGGCAACTGAGCTATCCGCAAATCAGAAATTCCTTGCTCACTAGCGCCACCTGGAGGCAAAATCTCGAATCTCTTGGCTCACAGATTGTTAGCCCTTGTCCCACTGAACAACTTTGCCGTAGACGCCATCTTACCAAAAGGTCAGGGTTCTTAGATATTTGTAAATCAGTAGTTTCGTGCACACTGGCGCCACCTGGTGGCGTGATTTCGTATCTGAAAAGAGCTACTGAACAACAAAACATCAGCATCAAGGGATATCATATTTCACAAAGTATGCATTCTTATACCCCAAGGTTTATATAGTGCAAATCAGAAAAAGCACCCCTACAGGCCAGGTTATCAACTAAATGGATGATCCTAGATCATACTGAGTACTGTAACTTCGCTAAAGGCAGTACACCCGATTCTGTTTTTGCACGGATTTTTTTTACACGGCCGTGCAAAAAAAGTTTCCATACATCTTTTTCCGCCAAAACCTTATTTTTGCATGAAACGTCTAGACATAGTGTAACTTTTTTTGCACGGTTTTTGAAATTTTGAACTGAAAGCTTTTTTCGCACGGTACGCATCCTCCGTGCAAAAACAGAATCGGGTGTACTGTGCTATCTCTTAAGGCGTACGACACTCCCAAATTGATGAAATTCTATAAGCTACGGATCTGATTCGACAAAGATTCCTATAAGGCCCCTAACTATGTGTCTAATAGGTGACCTGACTGTACCATTTTATCAGTATTGCCAGCATAAACTTTTCCGAACGTGTAACAAAAATACCATACTTAATTTTTTTCTCTAGATTCGTTTTAAATAACGTGCAGGAAATTTGATATATTGAGTATTATTGATTTCACTTGAGCAGTGTTGCCAGCTATGACATCATTGTTAACCTTTCATGAAAAACTGAATCATAGTTTAAGAGCCATCCTATCTTGCCGAGCGGCTCCATCCCATTGCCCCGAACGCCACTACCCCGAATGAGCCATTACGACGAATAGTATGAGATACAGTGCACAGTGTTGACGGACTCACACTCAAATCTCGATCAATAAGCTCTCCCGTGAGAGCAAACTCATTAGAGACTTGCGTCGCAAATCTCACGATTGAGATTTTGATGCTATCAATCTCAATCAACTCAAACCGTAAGAAATGATTCAGTCACAAAACCCGTCAAAAACTCGTGAATCCCGATTGTTGTTGTTTACGTTAGGAAGGATTACTATAATTCTACCAGACTAACAATAAATCATTGCCGTGTGCGTGTAATACGAGAACAATGAGCCAACTCATCCATGTTTTTTGACTGCTGAGTTACGCGATTAACAACTCACGCCTGAAAAATCTCAAGCGTAATAATGAGAAATTGAGTTTTTCACTATACTGACAGTGCAGTATCGTGTTTTGCGTTCAAAAATGCGTCTCTAATGAAAACTCGTACCATTTTTTGTCTGGAAATTCTACATATTGTGTATGGGCTGTAACATTTTGAGGACAACCCTTCCTTTCTTATGAATATAGGTTGTGCCATAGCATCACATTGTTACAGTGATCATTCACGACATAGCTGCAAACATTTCACCAAAAATTTGCTCTTCTTTCTTGAATAGGCTGTTCTTTGAAATTTTCGTTGGATAAGATAGTTACTAATATTTCCATATAGAACAGCTTTTTTTAAAGGAATATATCCGGAAGGCATTCACTAAAGTGAATCCTGCTATAATTCTAATCAGAAATTTTCCCTTTCTTTTATCTTTTTGTATTGACACAGACAGGTCTCTTATGAATTTGCTCACCACTTTTCTGCCATCAGCATTTCTTCATTGTCTTGAATAAAAAAAAATCTCATCGAAATTCAAACTAATGATCCAACGAACCAACGAAAGTTTTTACTGTATCTGCGGTTTTTCTAACATGTACAAGTGTATTAACGTTTCCTTGCTATAGCGGAACGGTTGTCTATCAGGTTGGTTTTTAAGCGGGTTCCATAGAACAACACTTGCAGACGACTATCTCAGTGATCTTCCATTATCATCGTTTACGAAACAAAATCTTCAAGTGGTTCTTAATGCTAGTAGCCCGACACCTACAAAAATGAGTAAGGCGCCGTCCACAAAAAACGTAACGCTCTAGGGGGAGGGAGGAGTAGGGTCAGACGTTACGGCTCATACAAAAAAAAATGTTTTCATACAAAAAGAGTTACGGATGGAAGGGGGCAAGGGGGTCAAAAATTTACAATTTTAGCGTTACGTAATAAATGGATGCCGCCTAAAGGAAGTGGGTACCGACGTCCAATAAGAGACTTTTTTTATTGTACTTAGCTATCCTTTTATTAATTATTTCACTCTTCTTTTCGAAATTAGCTGTTCTTCAATGACCCATTCGGGATAATGGCTTTCGGAGTAACGGCGTTCAGGGTAGTGGCATTCCGAGTTGTGGCATTCGGGGTAGTGTCATAGAGTGTGCCAAGCATTTTTTTTTTCTATTCCACTTAAATTTAATGATTTCGAACTTCTTTTAATTCTTCTTAAACAGTGCTGCCTGCCATATCAACATTTGTGCTTCAGCTTCAGCAACACTTCTTTTAACTTTGGTGAACATTCGGTATCGTTATCTTTAAAATTTATTGATATCGGCATATAACACCCCCACATATATTGGGCTCTTTTGATAATAATTGAGCAGCGTTGCTATCTATTATCAGAATATGAAAACTTAAATGGCCTTTCTGGAATGTACTCAATCCATGCTTCAACTTTACCGTATATCTCGAATCAAATTTTCGTCATATAGATGATGCATTTTTCAAAAACATATTTATAATCCTGATTTTTTACGACCCCCGATAACGGTGGTAAGAAGAGGTTGGGGTGTATTTCAAAAGCAAGTCACAGCCGATTTTTCAATGCCATGTCTTACTAGAAGCTGGCATACTTTTTTGGTGCAGACTTTGAATGAATTTTATGATTCATTTCTGGCAGTTATGTTTGGTGAAACACCTGCAAAAATTCTAGTGTGATTACTAAAAGCACTTCTGGAAGAAGCAATTCAAAGTAACTTCAAATTTTGAGCAAAATTCCTTGATGACATCTTTTTAAAATTGATTTTCAAATTATTGGCAAAATATTCCTCAAGAAAGGAAGAAAATTCAATGACGAACATAGGTCCAGATTTTCAAATAGCTGACAAAACCCAATTTCCAAACTTAGTTTCTAATTTTAAAACAAGGTCAAACATGCATCTGAGTAATTCTCGCTGAGACCGGCCCACTATTTACGCTTGATCTTTCAAAATGTTTTAAATTATGCTCACTCGAAAGCTCCTGTCGAGTAACTAAAAAAACTGCATTCGGTTTGTTAAATTGATGGACCCCTCGGTAGTTATAATCAAAACAATAATTGAGGACCCCTCGATTTTTGACACTTCTTGCCTCACTCAAACTGCCATAACTCGATAATTTCTTCAACAAACGCCTTCACAATAACCTGGTTTTAGAAAGAAAAAACATAGATGCTTCATTTGCAAAAATAAAAATATTTGGCGGCCATACTGAATTTGCCTGAATTTGGAAATCAGAGGTGTATGCTTTTTTAAACAATAGTTATCGCGCTGGCGTACCGGCGACAATCTTCCCGGTTGAAAAAATAGATAGTATTAAGATGAAAATGTAAGTTATATACTGAATAATTGAATAAACAAAATTGAAAAAAAAAATAATAATAATCTTATTTGTTCCATAGAAAAGAAAGAATCCCTTTTCAGTGCAATGAAAAATTGAGGAAGAAACAGTTTTATTTTTCAGTTTTTCTTAGCGGTATAATTTTTCATGAAAAATATCATCCATTCCGACTTATACTCCATTAAAACCAATCCCATATCTTTTTTCAGATGTTTTATAAAATTTGCAATTGCTTTGATAAAAAATCTTTGTTTCTCCAATGCTTCGATTGAAGTATGGGTTTTCAAAGAAAAGGCTTTTATGGTCATTTTCCACAAAATTGGCCATAACTCAAAAACGAAAAAAAATTGAATTTCAAAAATTTCAGCGATTAAAGCTTATGAAATTATCTTCTCAAAAATATATATTTGAAAGTTTTCCACTATTTGGAACATCGTTTTTCCGGCTTTTCTTTACGAATTTTCTCAACGGTGGAAAATTTTGTGGAAAACTGTTTCCAGTAAATATTTTTTTTTTATTCCTGAGAAAATTTGCTTTCATTTTCATAAAACACTTTGTTTCTATTATGCTTCGTTCGTGAGTTATGATTTTTCAAAGTAAGTAGTGTCATAGGAAAATAAAAAAAATAAGCGACTTTGAATTTTTCCCAAATTTTTTTAATTCATATATTGATGAGCCCTGCCTGTGGAAAAAGTTTCACGAAAATCTGAGACCCTTGGGCCCACTTTGTACGGAAATAAAAAAAGATCCCCAGGGGTGTGACGTGATCGGTGAACTTTTGATTAAATGATGATTATCGCCACTCTTTTGAATTCGCAATTTGACTGTTTTCAACTATTAATATATGAGTTCTATGTTTTTTGCAACATTTTCGGTATATGACTCTCGACTCTCAGCATTGAACTTTATTCTCCACGTATGCTGAGTCTGCAGAATGTGAGTGACAGGAACAATCCTTTCAGATCATCAGCCTATATGAAAATTGACAACGCTTGTGGGTATCAGGTATCAGAAGGCCGGCTCCAAAGGCACGTTCCCCACCAGTTGGGAGATTTGTGCCATCGCCATATTTGAGCCTATTTCATCATCTACCCGATGGGAGAGGAAAGGGAAGGGAAAGATGGGATGGGAATTGTGTGGTAAATGTCCTGTAAGGAAAGTTACAAGCAATTGTGAGATCACTTGGAGCAATGACAATTTTGTCCCAATTCACCAAAAGTGGAAACAACGAAGTGTGTGTAGATCTACAATTCACTGGATTTTTCTCCAGTAGATCCAGTACCCATAAACGGTAAGAGCAAGAAAGTGCTTCTTGTTTAAGATATATGTGTAGTGGCGCAACGTCGAAAAGGGCCTCGAGCGCTGCTGTGGGAGTTGTAGAGAACGCACCAGACATCGCCATCAAGCACATCCTTTGGAGATGACCCAATTTTGACTGGATTATTCTCACTTCACCCTTTTGCCACCACACAAGACATCCATAAGCCAATATTGGTCGAACAACTGTTGTGTAAATCCATTTGATATATTTGGGTTTGAGGCCCCAAGTTTTACCAAAGGTTCGCCGGCATTGACCGAAGGCCATGCAAGCTTTTTTGACTCTGAAATCAATGTGAGGTGTCCATGAAAGTTTGGAATCTAGAATGACTCCGACATACTTTACTTGATCAGTCACATTAATCTCAGTGCCAAAAAGACGTAAAGGTCGAATTCCATCGCGGTTTCGTCTTTCCGTAAAAAGAACAATAGATGTTTTATTCGGATTAACCGAAAGGCCATATTGGCGACACCAACTCTCAACTACCTGAAGAGCACTTTGCATCAGGTCGAATAGGGTGCTTATGCACATACCAACTATCAAAGATAGATAGTCGTCGGCAAATCCATAAGTTGGAAAACTGCAATTATTGAGTTGCCTCAATAGCGTATCTGCTACGAGATTCCACAAAAGTGGTGATAAGACTCCCCCTTGGGGGCATCCGCAAACACTCAATTTTCGAATCGCTGCTTGACGCAATGTCGAGAAGAGATGTCGGTTTTTGAGCATTTGAATCCAATTGGTAATCATTGTAGGTAGCCCATGGTTTCGTGCGGCTTCCAATATGGCATCGAAAGACACGTTATCAAAGGCTACCTCAATATCCAAGAAAACACCCAAGCAGGATTGCTTCTGAACGAATGCTTTCTCGATATCGTATACAACTTTGTGTAAAAGAGTCACCGTGGACTTTCCAGATTGGTAAGCATGTTGATTCACATGAAGAGGCATGTTTGCCAAATAAACATCACGGATGTGATGATCGATAATGCGTTCCAGACATTTCAGAAGAAAGGAGGTCATACTGATTGGTCTAAAGCTCTTCGCTTCTTCATACGACGCACGTCCTTCTTTCGGGATAAACTTTACAGTAATATCACGCCAGGATCTGGGAATGTACCCGGTAGCAAAACTGCTTACAAGTAGCTTTTTCAAAACATGTTTGATAAACTCAAATCCCTTTTGGAGCAGAACAGGATAAATCCCATCCGCTCCTGGAGATTTGAAAGGAGCAAAACTATTAAGTGCCCATTGAATCGATTCAGTAGTTACGATACTGCGAGCCGAGGCCAGAGACTCGTAACTACATGAAAAGACATTTGGTTCATCCGTAGATGCTATGTCCATACATCCGGGGAAGTGTATATTGAATAAACATTCTAAAACTTCTTCATCGGAAGAAGTAAAGTCACCATTAGCGAATTTCGTTCACTTGGAAATCCTTAGATTTTGCAAGGATTTTGTTCAGCCGACTGACTTCACTCAAACTGGAAACATTTGTACAAAGGTTTTTCCAGCCGGATCGTTCAGCAGAACGAAGAGCCTTCTTGTAAGCCTTGCGAGCCGACTTGAACGACTCTGATCCAGCTGAACGGTGTCTGTTCCAACTCCTTCTACATTGTTTCTTGAGTCTATTCAAATCGGAATTCCACCATGGGGTCCCTCTTGTAGTCTTTACAGACCGCAGAGGACATGCTTCTTCAAAAGCTTCCATAATGTAGGATGTTGTAGTATCAACTGCATCATCCAGATCACTTGGATTTTCAATGGACGGAGAATATCCATGAAATTTGGTCGCAACCAATTCAATGTAGAGTTCCCAGTTTGTTGACCGGGGATTCCTAAAACGCAAAGTCTGCGCAGTTACATTTGAATGTTCAAAGAAGATGTAGCGATGATCAGATAATGATTCCTCATCTGATACATGCCAATTCGTCAACTCGTGACTGATTCTATTCGAGCAAAGCGTTATGTCTAACACTTCTTCTCTATTAGAAACCATGAAGGTTGGGCGATTGCCTATGTTAAGTAATCCAAGATCTGTACTACTTAAGTATTCCATCAGACTGGAGCCTCTCAAATTGATATCTGAGCTGCCCCAGATGATGTGATGAGCATTGGCATCACTGCCCACAATCAGCGGAAGGCCTTTTGTTACGCAGTGTACGACAACTCGTTTGAAGTCATCCGTTGGGGATGGTTCATCATGTGGTAAATATACCGAACAATAGACGTATTTCCTGTTGAGGTCACCAACAGAAACATCGATTGTGACAGCACATACATCTCTGGTAGTTAACTCAGAAATGAGTGTAGCAACGATTGCTTTATTAACGAGCACGCATGCGCGAGGCATGGAGCGCGAGTTTGCCATTTCAAGCTTGCTAAAAGTAGCAAAAACTGGGTCCACAAGGTTACCTAGATAGAAGTTCCCTCTACGAAAGTAGGGTTCTTGAACTAGCGCCACTTGGGCTGCACCATTTTGCATAAGTCTGCAAAGATTGATCGTTGCTGTTCTTTTATGCTGAAGATTGATCTGAGCTAACCTAACCGTAGCCACTACCCAAACTAGGCAGGATTAAGCTTTTTGCAATCTCAGCACGAAAAAGACCAGCAACGAAAAAACCAGATCGGTATCTTTTTAAAGTCGCCAAAGGCGAAAGAGCACAGAATACACTGTGTAAAACGCATAATGCGAATCCATATAGGTGATAATTTAAATTAAATGTCAACATATTCATAATCCCACCCTTATTAAGCCTCAGGATAGACTGAAGAAGGGCAGCCGATTATCTCGGAGAAACACAAGGTCACCTGCACCATTGCTCCGGGTAGCACAGGAAGGACTCAATACTGTGGAGGGCGCCCTGGTACCCCACAGGCTCCGTTAGCGGTTAGGTTTTATTTAGACCCCCCTAACCATTCATTTCTAGGCACGGTACGCATCACACCATAAATTAGGGGTCACCTGTGAGGTGGACTTTTACCACTGGAACAGGCAGTCCGTAGTGTTAATTCTTAGCCAGTTGAAACAACCGCTACCGACACTACGCGGCTATCTAGGCTGCTCGGGAAAAGGAGGTTAATATTGATGATTAACTCCTGACGTGCCCAAGCAGCCGGCAAATTGACAACGCTTGTGGGGCATGTGACAATTACATTTCCAGTGTAGTAAAAATAGAAGTTTACGTAACAAGTTACAGAATGATTATTTTTACCGCACAAGTCGTACATTTATCCAACGAGTTATCTCGACTTGGATAATAACGACGAATATTTTTTTTGCAATTTCGTAAACGACCACTAGAGGTTTATTTATTTATTTTCGTCAATCGACGTAGACTGGTCATTTACATATTTTTGTTTTATTTCTTAATACTAAAATTGTGAAATTTATAAAAAATATTGAAAGAGAAAGTGTAGTGTAAGTTATGTTAATTTCATTTTGTTTTATTTTATGTGTTGCGATTTCTAATGGATTTGAAGTATGTTTTTAGATTTTGCCGAGCCATGGTAAAGTCAATAGTTTCGCAATGTTGATTATAAATGGCCATCATTTGATTTAGAGGCCCGTTTTGGCATAATTTGTTCGATGCTGATTTGTCAAGAATAAGTTACGATTGTGTAGTTGCCTAGAAGGATCGTAGAAATTTAATTTTGATAAGATTTCTGTAGAATCAATACGTTGCGAAAGGATATCATTTACATATGAAACTCTTGCGATTTCACGCCGCTCTTTCAAAGTTTGTATGTCAATAAGCATGCAGCGTGCTTTGTAGGGTGGAAGTGAAAATGATGTCCAACCTAATTTACGAAGAGCATATAGTAGAAATCGTTGTTGTACAGATTCTAATCTTTCTTCGTGTGTCATTGAGAAAGGAGACCATACAATGCTGCAGTATTCCATGATTGATCTTACATATGCAATATATAGAGTTTTAATTGTGTAGGGGGAGATCCCCCAGTACCGGACAGCACCCAATACCGGACAAAGTCAAAAAATTGAGAAATCATGGTCCAATCAAGATGGTGTATTAGAAAGAAAGAAAGCTATTATGGAGATTAATGTTTGCGTAGAATAACACATCCTTGAAATATGCATGCCTTTTTCAAAATGTAAAAAAGTTTGAAAATCTTAAAAAAATTGACGTATCGCCTTAATATTGAATATGAAAAAATACTTTGGATCACGCAAGCATGTTCGAAAATAATCCTAATTTGATAGTATAAATGTATTTTGTACCATAATTGAACCAAATACGGACAAATTACAATTTTGGGTTAAGCACCTCCTGTCCCCCAGTTTCGGACAGCTTGATTTGTTATATGTTATCTTTGTAGTTATTGCATCAGTGTCTCAAAATACATTCATTTTTCATGGTTTCCGTCGATCATGGTATCAAACATGCGATAAAATTAAGAAGAATGAACATTCAGAACAACATCGTAAAATGTGCTATGAAAGAGGATTTTGATGGACATCTTGTAAACTAAGAAAAACTCAAATTGCTCTTGTAAATGTTGCAAATGCATTGAATTGGCAATTGTATACTATTCCTATAGTAAACACATTCAATGATGTTCAAATTTACAGAAATCGACGCATTTTCAGATCGTGTCCGGTATTGGGTGCCACGTTTCAAGATCGATCAATTTGGTACTAAAATACATCATCAAAATGCAATGTCAAAATGTTTATATTTTCAAATTAATTTTTGTACACTATAAAAATGATAATATTTATCATAAATGGGTAACACGAGCTCATAATACCAATATTTTTCGAGTTATGAATTTAGTGGCTTAAGTGTCCGGTACTGGGGGATCTCCCCCTATGGGTCATGAAAGTTGCAGCAGAAGCGTTTTATGAACCCTAGCATGTTATTAGCCCTGTGAATTATTGTACTACGAAAGAAAGCTTAGAGTCTAAGATTACTCCTAAGTCCCTTACTCGTTCAAATTTTTCCACATTTTGATTTCCTAATGAAATTGAAATTCATGGTGTTGTACTTTTTCTGCTAAATGATATAAGGTTGCATTTTTTTACATTCAGTTCTAATAGGCTTTCTTTTGCATCATATGTAAAACTTTTCTATTTCTTTGCGGAATACATTGATGTCTTCTTCATTTCTTATTTCCAGGTAGAGCTTCATGTCATCGGCATAAGTTAACACTTTGAGTTTATTGAAAATGAAGGAAATGTCGTTTACATACATAATAAAAAGAAGAGGTCCAAATGAGAGCCTTGAAGGACACCCGAAGTGACACCCGAAGTGACTAAATACGATTCAAGCCATTTCAGCAGTCTTGGCTCGATTCCAATTTTTTTCAGTTTGAAAAGTAGCATTGGTATGTCTATGTGATCAAATGCCTTGCTAAAGTCCGTATAAAGAGCGTCTACGTGGTTTCCATTGTCCATTGCATTCAATGAATAGTCAACAAATTGAAGTAAACTTGTTGAGGTCGAGCGACCTTTTAAGAAGCCATGTTGTGGGTCAGTAATTCAATTTTTGATTTGAAGAAATAGTTTTTCGTTGACAATTGACTCGAAAAGTTTTGGAATACAAGAGATAATGGCAATACCACGATAATTACGTATGTCAGATTTTCGGCCAGATTTAAAGATAGGCACTAAAAAGGAGCTTTTCCATATTTTTGGGAAGATTCCGGATTCAAGGGATTTATTCAAAAGCAAAAAACAATGGCGCTGTAAGTTCTTTTGCTAAATTTTTCATAAATATTGGTGGAATCGTGTCAGGGCCGGGACCTTTTGAAGCGTCCAAATTCATTAGAGCGTCTGAAATTTCCCGCACATGGACTTGATTTACACCAATATCTCTAGAAAACTCCGGATAAAACGTAAAATAATTGCGATCGCGGTCTTCTTCCGAAAATGTAGTATAGATTTCTTGAAAAAAAAATTGAATATAGATTGCAAATTTTATCTGAGTTGTCACCCACATTTCCATCAAGGTGCATAACGGATGGAAAATTGTCAGATTTTAGTTTTGTGTTTACGTAATTGAAGAAGTTCTTTGGACAGGACTTTATTTCAAGTTCAGTTTTTGAATTGTATTCTTCAAAAGCATCACTGACGGCAAGATTCAATTGATTGCAAATGTCCAAATATTTTGCTAAGTTTTCATCTTTCTGGTGTTTCTTATAAATTTTGTGTGCCTTTTGCTTCCGATTTTTCAGATTTTTTATGTGGTTGTTATACCATATTGGATTTTTTGTACTGAGGTTTCGCCGTATTTTTTTTGAAGGAATTTCTTGTTTTATGATTTCTAGTACAATTTCATTGAATGTGTATGCAGCAGTTTCATTATTTCCTTCATTTCTGATTATGTCTTGCCAATTAACACTATTTATTCTTCATTTAATTTTTTCATAGTCAGCTGATTTGTATTCAAAGGCTTCCTCGTATTCATAGTCGTTGGGTCTTGCAGGGTGGCCACCAAATATCCATTTTGAAATTCCCGCTTTTTCCCGGTATAATTTTCAAAATTTTCCCGGTTTTTCATTGAGGGGCCCAAACGCAAAATGGAGACAATTTGGTCAGTTTTTAAATCGAATATACTAAAAATTCTTGTTCAAGCTTTTCGACGGAATTTTCAGGTAATTTTTCTGTCAAAAAGGAAAAGTAATTTTATTTTATAGGAGATTGGCTTGTTTTTTTGGTTCTTGTACAATTAGTATGAAATGAAAAAAAAACTTCAAAGTCGATTATCTCAAAACTAGGTTTCTGCCACTTACACTTACACTTCTTCTTCTTCTTCTTCTTCTTTCTGGCGTTACGTCCCAACTAGGACAAAGCCTGCTTCTCAGCTTAGTGTTCTTATGAGCACTTCCACAGTTATTAACTGAGAGCTTTCTATGCCAATTGACCATTTTAAAAAAGACAATTTACACCGTCTTCAGCCAAAGGCTGCACAGACTGAACATTCACAAACATTAGGCAACGGACAACACGGAACACCCAGTAGCCCAGTGATGAATTTTTCGTTTGACGAAAAGTTTTCACCGACTGGAGCGGGAATCGAACCCACGCTTCGTGGCACTCACAATACGCCTAAACGACTAACGCCGCTAACCGCACGGCCACGAAGCCCACAATTTTTGCATGTGTATATCGTGTGGCCACTTACACTTCTTTGCTTCTATTCCCGTTACCCATTTTCTCAACTTTCTCGGAGGATTTTCAAATATGTTATTCCACATAAACACGTTGGAGCCCTTGAGCAAAAAAAGCTCTCAAGCTAACTCGCGACATACAACTTACTTACTTATTTGGCTTTACATCAATTATCTTGATAAAGCCTCGCCAACAATATTTCGCCAATTCCCTCGGTTCATGGCCGCTTCTCTCCATCCTCGACTGAGACCCACGCTCTCCAGGTCCTGGTGTACCTGGTCCATCCACCTAGCTCGCTGCGCCCCACGCCTTCTTGTTCCGACCGGATTCGTGGCGAACACCATCTTTACAGGGTTGTTGTCCGGCATTCTTGCAACATGCCCTGCCCAGCGTATCCTTCCAGCTTTAGCTACCTTCACGATACTGGGTTCGCCGTAGAGTTGAGCGAGCTCGTGGTTCATCCTTCGCCGCCACACGCCGTTCTCCTGCACGCCGCCGAAGATCGTCCTTAGCACTTGGCGTTCGAAAACCCCAAGAGCTTGCAAGTTCTCCTCGAGCATAGTCCACGCCTCATGCCCATAGAGGACTACCGGTCTTATGAGCGTTTTGTACATCGTGCATTTGGTGCGGGGGTGAATCTTTCTTGACCGCAGTTTCTTCTGGAGCCCATAGTAGGCACGACTTCCGCTGATGATGCGCCTTCGTATTTCCCGACTAACATTGTTGTCAGCCGTCAACAAGGATCCAAGGTAGACGAACTCGTCCACCACCTCGAAGGTATCCCCGTCTATCGTAACACTGCTTCCTAGGCGGGCCCTGTCGCGCTCAGTTCCACCAACCAGCATGTACTTTGTTTTCGACGCATTCACCATTAGCCCGACTCTTGTTGCTTCGCGTTTCAGGCGGGTGAACAAATCTGCCACCGTTTCAAATTTTCTCCCAATAATATCCATGTCGTCCGCGAAGCAAACAAATTGTCCGGATCTCGTGAAAATCGTGCCTCGACTGTTAAGTCCGGCTCTCCGCATGACAAGCGCAATATTGAACAACAGGCACGAAAGTCCGTCGCCCTGTCGTAGTCCCCGCCGAGACTCGAACGAACTGGAGTGTTCGCCCGAGATCTTCACGCAGTTTTGCACACCGTCCATCGTTGCTCTGATCAATCTTGTGAGCTTCCCGGGAAAGCTGTTCTCGTCCATGATTTTCCATAGCTCTATGCGGTCGATACTATCGTATGCCGCCTTGAAATCGATGAACAAATGGTGCGTAGGGACCTGGTACTCACGGCATTTCTGGAGGATTTGCCGCACGGAAAAGATCTGGTCCGTTGTCGAGCGGCCGTCGATGAAACCTGCTTGATAACTTCCCACGAACTCGTTTGCTATAGGTGATAGACGACGGAAGAGAATCTGGGATAGCACTTTATAGGCGGCGTTTAGGATGGTGATTGCACGATAATTTTCACACTCCAGTTTGTCGCCCTTTTTGTAGATAGGGCATATAACGCCTTGCTTCCACTCCTCCGGTAGCTGTTCCGTTTCCCAGATTCTGACTATCAGCCGATGCAGACAAGCGGCCAACCTGTCCGGGCCCATCTTGATGAGTTCGGCTCCGATACCATCCTTGCCAGCGGCTTTGTTGTTCTTGAGCTGTTGAATGGCATCTTTAACTTCCCCCATCGTGGGAGCTGGTTGATTTCCGCTATCCGCTGTGCTGACGTAGCCATCGCCTTCGCTGTCCTGACCTTCTGTGCCTGTGTTCTCTGCGCCATTCAGGTGTTCATCGTAGTGCTGCTTCCACCTTTCGATCACCTCGCGTCCGTCCGTCAAGATGCTCCCATCCTTATCCCGGCACATCTCAGCTCGCGGCACGAAGCCTTTGCGGGATGTGTTGAGCTTCTGATAGAACTTCCGCGTTTCTTGAGAACGGTACAGCAACTCCATCTCTTGGCATTCCACCTCTTCCAGGCGGCGCTTTTTGTCCCGGAATAGGCGGGTTTGCTGTTTCCGCTTCAGTCTGTATCGTTCCACGTTTTGCCGCGTACCATGCTGCAGCATTGCAGCCCGCGCTGCATTCTTCTCCTCTAAAACCTCCTGGCACTCCTCGTCGAACCAATCGTTTTTTGAGCTCCGTTCCACATATCCGACAATGCTTTCGGCAGCGTCGTTAATGGCTGCTTTGACTGTCCTCCAGCAGTCCTCAAGAGGGGCCCTATCGAGCTCGCCCTCATCCGGCAACGCTGCCTCAAGATGCTGCACGTACGCGTTGGCGACATCCGGGTGTTTCAGCCGCTAGAGATTGTACCGGGGCGGGCGTCGGTATCGTACATTGTTGATGACGGAGAGTTTTGGGCACAGTTTCACCATCACCAGGTAGTGGTCGGAGTCAATGTTAGCGCCACGATAGGTACTGACGTTGGTTATGTATGAGAAGTGCCGTCCATCGATCAAAACGTGGTCGATTTGCGATTCTGTCTGCTGAGGTGATCTTTAGGTGTACCGATACGGGAGGCTGTGCTGGAAATAGGTGCTACGAATGGCCATGTTCTTGGAGGCGGCAAAATCTATCAGTCGTAGGCCGTTCTCGTTCGTCAGCCGGTGGGCGCTGAACTTTCCAATCGTCGGTCTGAACTCCTCCTCCTGGCCAACCTGAGCGTTCAAATCTCCTATGATGATCTTGACGTCGTGGCTTGGGCAGCGGTCGTACTCGCGTTCGAGCTGCGCGTAAAATGCGTCCTTGTCATCATCAGTGCTTCCGGAGTGTGGGCTATGCACGTTGATTATGCTGAAGTTAAAGAATCGGCCTTTGATTCTTAACTTGCACATTCGTTCATTGATCGGCCACCACCCGATCACGCGCCTTTGCATATCACCCATCACTATGAAAGCTGTTCCCAGCTCGCGTGTGTTGCCGCAGCTCTGTTAGATGGTATGATTACCTCTAAACGTTCGCACCAATGCTCCTGTCCAGCACACCTCCTGCAGCGCTACGATGTCGAAACCGCGGGTCTTCAGTACATCGGAGAGTATGCGAGTACTTCCAATGAAGTTGAGAGATTTGCAGTTCCACGTACCGAGTTTCCAATCGCTAGTCCATTTTCGTCGCTGTGGTCTTTGCCGATTGTTCCGGTCCGTATTCTCTCGTTGACGTTCCTGTGCTGATGTGTTTTTACGGTTGGCTTGCAGGGCCTGACACCAACCCCCTAGATTTCCGGAGGACCATTCCCCCTAAATGTTCGGAGGGCCATAGTGCGCAGTTTAGCTTAGAGTCCTTCTCTGGCACTCGGACGATGATCAGCCGCCCCTGACATGGGGAACAGACGCTGTTGTGAGCCGCTCCTAACGTGGAGTACAGACGCTCCAGGTTTGCAAAAGCAAACCCCCCCTTCCCTGTCAGCATACGACCAAAGTTCCCACCGGGGGTTGGTTACCCGATCTTCCCCAAGGTTACTCGTACCCCGGCCAGTACCACGAGGAGGTAGGGATAGGAGTTGCTGGGCAAGAGGCTAAGGACCGCACAAAGGGGTCTATTTTATTCCTGCAGGTACACGAGGTACCAATGGTACGCCATGCCCAGCCATTTACCGCGCCTCGCGACATACAAACACCATTCCATTTTAATTTATATAGATATGCCTAATTTTTACATCTTACAAGAAGTTTAGTATAGCAAAATAGACTATTTGTACAAGAAATTAAATCATTAATGTTTAAATATTATTTGTTCAAGATTTCAGATGCCTAATGACAATACTATTAACCATATCAACTTTCTACAATTTATTTTTGGTAGTTTGTAGATTAGGAGCTTGAAGATATTCGTTCAGAATGATTTTCCCGGTGACCATCTCAAATTCCCGGTTTTTCGTCTTTTTCCCGCTTTTCCCGGTTCGGTGGCCACCCTGGTCTTGCATTCTTATGGATGAATAGGGAATATTCGATTGCTGTGTGAAACGCTTCATTTTTCCATAATGGATTCAATGACTCAGTTACACAGAAATCTTCGTAAATGTATGTCAGTAAGAAATCCAAATAACAGTTTTGTCCGTTTTTAATATGATTAATTTGATTTAGTCCTAAATTTGCGGTTTTATCGAAAATAAACTGCAATGTTTCATTGTCCCCGACGACTGGGAGTAAAATACATTCATTTTCAGAGTCCCGAATGAAATCAGCATTTCGTTGGTTAAAATCACCATAGATGTGAACTTTAACCTCTGGGGGGAGTTTGTGATAAAATTTGTTCAACACATTGTAAGAAATTTTCATACGTGCCTTTATGTGCATGGTCAGGTGGAAAATACACTGAGGCAAACAAGTGTGTTTCACCTGCTATGTGTGACTTTACCCAGACCTGTTCAAATTCTTTAAAATTTTGCGTATTAATAATTTTAGAATTAAAATCAGTTGAAAGTGCAACGAGTACTCCCCCGCCTGATTTTCTTCCGGACTCAGAAAAATTCCAGTCGCCTCTGAATACGTTGAAGCCGCTTCCAGAGACTTCTTCACTTTTTACGCTTTCATCCCAGCTTGTTTCAGTTGCCAGAATAACCGAAAAGGATGAGCCTAAAATGTTTTTATAGATTTCCTTCATTTTTGCTGGGCTTTTCATGCGGTTGAAATTCTGACAGTATATCAAGATTTCAGCCACACTCTGTTTACATCGCAAAGAAGTTTTTGGAGGCACGTCGTTTGATAAAATTATACTATGTTCTTCCGTGGAAGTGGGCGTCCTTACTTGCGAAAATGTGTGGTGGGGAGAGAAGAATTTATGCGAATTCTCCCGCAATTGCTGAAGTCGGTTAGTACGCTCACTAACGGTTATCACATACTATATCGGGATGTATTCACCATTATTTTAACAATTTCTAAAAATTGTTATGGAATGATTCATTACGGAACTCAAAACAGTTTCGCAATGGAAAATCGTTGCGTTGATTTCAATTACGTAGTAACCATCACCACACTCTATAATTCAGTGCACGAAAGTAGGCCATTTCATGACAGGTTGGAGTGATAAAAACAACCAATTACCTGTAGTATATCTAGGTGAGTTACGGTTGCCTTAAACAATAGTTAATTGTACTGTGAGTTTGCTATAAAATTATTACAGCAGTTAGGTTGCTCAGCACATGCTGACTTCCGTTCGGTCTCTTTCCTGACTGTCCGTCGACCAGTGCTGACGCACAGAAGAAACCGTAGAATATATAATTAAAGTATAGTCCCGCATGTGTGTTTTCATAACTTTCTCCCAATATTTCGAATATGACTGCGAACAGGGTTTTTCTAACGGAATATGCAACCAGCTAAGGTCCCGCAACTTCAGTGGGCTGGTCATTTAGTGCGAATTTCAGAAGAGACAAATCGGAAATAATATTCAACATGGAATCAGGTAGAGGTCGACGACTTCGTGGAAGGCCACGAATATGCTGGCTGTACGCAGTAGAAAAGGACCTGGCAACCCTAAGTGTTCGGGTAGATAGAGAAGTATTACCCAAGATCGACGAAGGTAGAGCTCTACAGTACGCCAAACAAGGACATGACGATACGCTGTAGCTATCAAACATTCAAAGTTGATTCCAAACATTTCATTATCAGTACAGAAACTTTATAAATATCTTACAGTCGATGGTTGAGTGCGAGCAATGATCAAACTTGTAACTATCAAAACTCCCTAAAATAAGGATATGCGAAATACCGAATGATTCCGTCAAACACGCTTCGAAACGAAATTCCGCGGAATTCCACGGAACTCATACAAGCGGAATTTTCATTTTACGATTTCGTTTCGTTTCGCCAAATTGTAAAAATAACTCCGCGGAAAATTGAAAACAAACGGAATAAAACGGAATTTCGCGAAATTTCATTTTTTTTTTTTCGAACAAAAACGGCAAAACACACCCGTCTACTCCTATGCTGTATATCGCCTGCACACATTTTTAAAAAGGCTTTTCGCAATATTCTCGCGAGGCAAGATGCCTCAATGTTGAGCATGAGCACAGATGACCGTACAATTCGTCCAATTGACCACATGCACATATCGAGAGCTCAAATTTTAAAAGTCAATAACGGCGCTGGCCACTTCCTTACGGCCATCGGGGAAGGGAAGGAATGAGAGTTAAACAACCATTGATAGGTACTTGAAACCGAAGAATTTTCTGCATCTTCACAGTTGTTACGGCAAGGATATTGGGTTGTGGGATAGGGTAAAGATCTGAAAGTCACCTATGGTTGGTAATGAGATCTATGATATATTCACGTTTCACCAAATTTGCGTTATAAATGGCTAAGAGTACGCGATATCAATGGATAAGGTACGACAAGCCACTGGTTATTTAGATTGAAATGTAAAGGTATGCCATTAATTTTCACCTCAATCGAGGAAGATGTGTACGTTTATATGTTTATATGATGAGTTTTTTTGGATGAGCTTCGACTGAGGTTATGTTATTGAACCAATGTTGGCTGAGCAGTCTTCAAGGAATTAAAAACGCTATTTTTTTTATTTTTCTCGACGTTTCGGTCCGTTTGGGAGCTTTTTCAAGGGTTCAATCACTACGGTTTTCTAGTCAAGATGGCTTTGCTAAACGCTAAAATGTCATGCGGAAATGTCGGTATCGATTGAGTACGACCGGTTCTGAACCATCGTGGGGCGGACAATCTCCTACTTAGCGAGCGGACTGGAATTTGGTGTCCTATATTTCGATCTTCCACCATTATTTATTATTTATTATTTATGGAAAAAATGAAGCTAGGATTATTGACGCTTGCCCAATTAAAATAAAACATTTTTCTGATTGTTCAATCACTTATTATTATAAGTATCGGATGCAAAATACCACAAGGCGTTTATCTCAACCTTTCCAGTTCTAGGTACCGACATCAAAGTTTTCAGGAGTTTTATAGCTTCGATCGATTTTGATGAATGTTTTTTCAACATAAAATTTTGCTCAGAGAGACGGATTGTTTGAACGAACTTGGATGAATTCTTCAATCTTATTTGCAGTTCCTCAATGACACGTTGTTCAGGTTTAGAACTTTTTTTATAATTTTCAAATAATTTTCAAACACTTTCGAGGCTCAAAATAGTTTGATTATTTGATTTTGTTGTCAGTTTTTCAACCAAGAATCTTAAAATGAAATAATCTCAAAACTCCTCAAACATACAATTCTCACAAAAATCAAAATTCCTTCACAATTTTTTGAATACGACCATTTCTCCAGTATTTGCTCAAGAATACCACCGTAAATATTTCCAGTAATTTTCAAATTGATTATTCTAAAAATTATCTTTCCCCACATTTTTCCATTTATTCTCTTAGCCACATAGGATTTCCTCCAAGAATTAATGCACATTTCCTTCGGGTATTTTTCCAGGAAATTTATTAGGAACTCCTAATTGAACCCGACCTGAAAAATCCTTGTGAAGGTTGCCCAGCAATATCTCTAGACATTAATTACCCTTGCTGTTGTTCCAAATTTATCACCATTGATAATAAATAGTATAATTAAAATTTATGGATTCTTTGAAATTTAATTTAAAATTATTCTTAAGTAAATAGTACAGCAATTATTCCAGTAATTCATCCATTTCTTCTTTTTCTGCTTCTTCCTCATGAAATGTTACAAATGGGACAGAGCCTGATTCTCAGTGTCTTTATGGGCATATATCGACTAAACATTTACTTCTATTCACATTCTCTCAAAGCGTATGGCCAATTTGCTTAAAATTGGAAACCATTATCTCATGTTTAATGGTAGTTAATGAGATAACATTACCACTACATGATTTTTGAATACATTTTAAGGCATTTCTAAAAATAAAATTGTTTGTGGGCTCAGCTCAAAATTTTTGAGATTGTTTTAATTGTTTGCGACTACTTTTCGATCCACTCCTTACTTGTAACAATTTAAGAACATTCATATCCTTGAGCGTTATGGAATTTGTGAACGGGCTTTTATCAAACTTTTTTAAACCTTTTTCAAACGGGCTTTTATAAAACAAGTTGGTTTGTCCTTCCAACACGAAAAAATCCCAAACTGGACCGGGACTCACACCTGTCACCCTCAGCATGATTTGGCTAAATACCGTTTACGCCACTGATTTTGCGCAGCGCCAAACATTACGCGTTTGGCTGAAGCAGTAAATATTATTTCGCAATATTTTCTTCGTTTGAATTTTTCATAGTTTATGAAATTAAAATTAAAATAAAAACAAGCACAATTTTTAAAAGATTTTTTGCTATCGCAACGTATACACGGTAATTGAAAGAAAAGCGTGATGTTTATTGCAAAAAGGAGAACTTGTGTATTTTCGGCAGTTTAGTTCTCTTCGACATTGCACATTTTAGCACCCAAATCGACTGAAGTTAGGTAGTAAGATATACGTAATATAATGAAAATATTTTTAGTCGGACAAAAGGCCCCCCTATCCTGACAAATTGAATGAAGCTGTCAAAAATATAAGAAGTCACCCTACGTGTTCATCGCAAAATTATCACTTCACAAACAAATTTCGCGGAATTTTCAGAAAAAAATTCGTTTCGTTTCGAAACATTTCGTGAGGATTTGAATTTCGTATCGGTTTTTACGGAATATTTCAATTATTCGTTTCGTTTCGCTACGACCAGTTTTTAAAATTCCGTATATCGTTTCGTTTCGTATCGCCGAGGAAAATACTCATATCGCATACCCTTACCCTAAAAAGATCAATTCTGGACAAACATTTCAAAAGGGCACATCGACATTGGTAAACAATGGCTTTGCAAGAAGCTGTGGGGCTCAATTCCACTCGATCATACTCACCAATACCACTATCAGGAAGAGCTAACACTAATCTTCTTGATAGTGGTGTTAGTTTGCGTGGGCGGGCCAAAATGGGCTCAACAGCAACGTTTCCGAAAAAAGGCTCAAGACCTCTTGAGCCTTTTCAAATGTTTGTCCAGAATTCACTTCATTTGCACCTCACTCACCAGCTCTTCAAGTCAAGCTGCCATCCGGCTGCACAACACTGTCACCAAGATATAGCGTCGTGTCCTTGGGAGTTGCCAATTTTCGTCGTCTTCTGTTGCCAGAAACAGGACACCCGTTATTAAATTTTCCTCCCCGGTTTCTGCACGTAGATAATTAATTATTACGACGACTTCGTCCCAAAGAAGGTTCCGAACGACGATAACGACAAAGAAGACCCAGACGATAATTTTCGCCTTTCCCTCGACCGTTTTCCCGCATTTTCCATCATCGGTTCAATTCGGTACAAGTGCGAGGAAATTTATGCTCTTTGAACAGCCTTTCTTTCGTGTGCCGTTCGTTTGTGCATCATTTTTGGCTGGGGACAAATGATGCTGGAGACACCCAAAGTTGAGTTTGACGAGCCAACGCGGAGGACCAGGGCGCGCGGTGTTCATCACTTGCTACTCATGCATAAACACGACAACTTGGCCGGACTACTGGACTTGCTGGAACTACTTACAGAGGAAAAGTTCTTTGCTCGAAGCGAACCGGCGGCACTTGTGTAGTCTCGGACTCGTAGACGAGTGGAAGTTGTTTGCATTGTTGAAATGAGTTTTCCTAGCGTTGGCTGATGTGCTTGAAGGGTGGACCCTACGTGGACGGTCACTGACGGCGATAATGAGGACGCTGGGCGATGACGCTCGCTTCTGCAAAGTTCGCAGTCAGTTTGACTCCAGTCTGCAGCCATCGTCATCGCCGGCAGTGCTATTCAGTTCGCATCAGTTGTTTCGAGTCGCAATTTTCTCTGGTCAACAACTTCTGAGAGGCGTAGGAAGAATGTCTTCGAATCCTTTGGGTGACCTATTGTAAAGTTCCTTCATTTGAGAGTAAATATGATGGAACTTTTCTACTGATAGGGGCCCAGATATTCTGAGCTGCAAATACGCAGCTATTCAGCAAGACCAAGCTTGATGATCGTGGGTTCGACTCCCGCCAGTCGAGATTTTTTCGGATTGGTTTTACGACTTTCCAGGGCAAGGAACATCTTCGTACTTGGCACACGATATACACATGCAAAAAAAAAGTCAATAGGCAATGAACGCCCTTAGTTATTAACTTTGAAAATTCTCATAAAAACATAATTTTAGAAGCAGGCTCTGTTCCAGTTAGGAAGTAACGTCAACAAAAAAATATGAACTTGACTGATCACCATCGCCATCGGAATGCGACTGCGGTGACAAGCCGCCTCGATGTTTAGCACTTCATCACCCAAGGCCCCCCAAATGGAGTGTGAAAGTACCGTTTTGCCTCCGACAAAGTACGATCATAAATTTGACTGAAGTTATTTGCCCGAACCCGCAATTTTCCCAAAATTGACTCCTCCCCGACGGTTTATGTCGAATATATTTTTTATGAAGACACGACACAGTCAGCCGCAGTTCATTCGTCCCTCAACGCCTGGCAGTACCTCGAGCAACGATTATCAGGATTCTTTGCCTAGCAGCTGGAAAACCTCCGGAATTCTTTTCCCAATTCGCCCATCGCATCTTTTAAATCTAAACATTGTTGCTGCTGTGGGAGTTCCATGATGGCGATGCACTAAAGGGTATTTGGCGAATCTAGCTGGTCAAAAGTCGTTTTCAAATTTAACTGAGATTTTGAAGCATTGTTAGGCACATGGTTCATAAACAGTTTTGTAATAATGTCTTATACTCCGTTTTCCCTTGTTCAAGTCTATTTTAGCGATTCATCGCCTCAAAATAAGGGTTTTAAATATGTGAATTTAATCCCTATACCGGAAGATTCATTTTTTTCAGCACAAACTAATATTCAAATTGCAATATTTATTTTTGTTTCTCTCTATTTTTGCAAGTTTTATTTTATTTTAGAATTAACGAGATTTTTAGCCCCGGGCTAATTCATCACGGGACCAACGGCATTACTTCCCTTCCGAAGGAAGTCGCCATCTTTTACGGCCAGATGAGTTCAAGAAATATAAATCTGCAGTATTTCGTGAAACACAAGCAGCCCGGTTCATTTTTTAGCGCAGGAGTAAACTTTTTTTTGATTCGCTCGTTTTGATGGGCAGCGTACCTTTTTCGTACCTTTAATTGATTTGTAATGAATTTAATTGTTTGATAATTACTCCGAGTAAAAGTAGAAGAAATTTGAGGAGTCTCGCCATAATTGTCTTCAAGATATGCACACAAGGATTATTTCCTCAAATTCTTCAGAGTTCATCAACAGAGTTAAGCAGAGTTCTTCAGAGAGTTCCATCAGCTTTTTCCCAGGTTTTAAAAATAACTTCAAAAATGTTTCAGAATGTTGATCTGGTTCTTAACTTCTTAAAATCTATCCACTCTCCATTTTTTATTCAAAAACTACGCCAAGAAAATCTTAATAATGTTTAGGAATTTCTTCCCAAATTGCTCTACGAATCACATGACTTCAACTGATATTAGATTTCTGAAGTAACAAAAACAATAAAAGTTGGGGAAGATTGTGGAAGATTTTGGAAGATTGTGGATAATTTCGGATCAAATTGAATTTGAAAAAAAATGCTAAATTCCTGTCGGAAAACTGAATTTAGGATTTCTGAAACTTTTTGACGAAATTCCTCACAGAAAAGTCTAAGTAGATTTTGTAAGATTGGATACACATTTTGTTTTCCTTTTACGTCGTCTTTCATAATGGACAATGATTGGCGTTTAATTGGATGGGATTTTTTACTGAAGGCACGTGTATCAACATGCACAAGGCCAAAAAAATGTCTGAAATATCCCAGAAAGTATTAGGAATATAAATATAAAAAATTAATGTAGTACAAACACGAGTATAATAATACTTCACAGTCATCAAAACCAGCGAGAGTTCACCAAAATTATCCAGGTATTTCAAAATTGTTACCACAGGAGTAAAAAAGGTTTTCTACAGAATTTAAACAGCAATCCAATAAGATTCCCATAAACAGGCTTCCGAATTCTCACTCACTCTCACGATAATGGATTTATCCGTCACAGCAATTTTCTGCGATCAGCTGCTTTGCGATTTTATCCGTCCACAAAACGAAGCGAAAATAGATAATTGCACATTTCCACAGCTGTGAGAAGTTTGTTTTCGCTTTCTCCAGCAGCAGTTGCTTTTATGCACCAAATAAACCACTACTTTCGTCAAGTTGGTATGGTAGCATGGATAGCGTGCACGCATCGCGATTGTTTTTAGCAATGTTCTAGGTTCGAATCCCGTCGCCGGCACTAGTTTTTGTTTATCTACATAGTGATAATTCTCGGGAGCAGTTGGTGAGCGAAAATATGATGGAGTGAAAAAGAAATTATCCCCAGAGTGGAGTGATTTTCGGTTATCCTCCATCACAACTCCAGGGAAAATTAGTGTGAGCGAATAAAGATGTTCACGTAAGGAAGCGAAAAAGCATTCTCCTAAGGTGCGAAAAATCGTAGATTTCGCATCATTGATACGCATATTCAGAAGCCTGCCCATAAAATTCCCACAGGATTCAAAGAATATCCCCTGGATTCCTAAAGAATTCCAGTGAAATTGCCACATGATGCTCATACGAATAGTTTGGGATCCCATTCTCACAAGATTCCCTAAGTTTTTTTTACACACGTATACACACAAATACACCCAAATTTTCTGTAGGATTCGCACGAAATTCGCAGAAGATTCCAACATAGCTTACAACAAATCCACTCAAAATTTTCAGAGGATTTCCACAGAACATTTACAACAATTCCAGAATTTCAGTAAGATTGCCAAAGAATTTTCAAATTATTTGGAAAATTTTTCTGCAATATTTCAATAGAACTCCCGCAGGATTCCTACAATATTCTCATAGTATGCCCAGGAAGCCCAGGATTCTCACAAAAACTCACTGGAACTCCAAGATTTTTCCACACTATTTCCATTTAAAAGGAATGCCAGAAAAATTTTCACAGTGTTTCTACAGAGTTCCCGCAGAATTCGCACAGCTTCCCTCATTTCTAATCGATTTGTTAAGTACTTCCGCAGTATTCTCACAATATGTGCACAGTATTTACACATTATTGTCACCAGATTCCCACAATAGTCCCACAAGAAGCCAATGATCCACGCATGAATCCCAGTACAACGATGAGATCAAGGGATTCATACTGGAAATCAAGAATCCACACTAAAATCCAAGGATCCATTCGAAGATCCTCATTAGAATCTCGGAATTCACATTGAATCTCCGAGATGCACGATGAAATTCCAGGATCTACACTGGTTTTCAAATAATCAAATCGTAATTCAAGCTTAGGATCCACACTAAAACCTTCCGATCCACATTATAGTTTCAGGATAAACTTTGGTATATTTATCATAATCCACAGTTTAATCCTAATAACCACACTGACATACCAAGATCCTCACTGAAAGCCAAGCATCTACACTGGAATATCAAAATCCTTACTGAAATCACAGGATCCACACTGAAATCTAAGATCCACACTGCAATCTCAGGATTCATACTGAAAATTAAAATCCACGATGAAACCCTAGGATCTTTACCTGAATTCCAGGACAGCATCCCTTTCTCAGTATCTGTAGTTGAACACGAATATCATTACTGGAATTCCGGGATCTACACTGAAATCCAAGAATTCACACTGGAATCCCAGGATCAACAAGGAAATCACAGATTCCACACTGTCATCCCAAGTGGAATCTAACGATCCACATTTGAATCCCAGGATCTGAATTAGTATCCCAGAAACAACACTCGAATTCTAAGCTATTCCAGCCTAAGCAATTATACTGTTATAAGGTTTCCAAGTATACATGTTTAGACGACGAACACATTGTCACATGTACAATTTGATATTGAAACGTGCTTCGGTGGGTATCGTACCCACGACTCCTTATTCGCTAGATGGAAGGATGATACCATGTGTTTTGGAGTAATCGAGTTCACAGCTTGTAGGTTGAAGCGCCCATCTAGCGAGTGAAGAGTCGTGGGTTCGATCCCCACCTGAGCACGTGGTTTCTTTACACAGTCTCAATTTGTACTTTAGACACGTGTTCGTCGTGTACATGTTATTTTCAAAAACTTACAACAACACTGGGATCTCAAGAACCACACTGGAACCTCAAGATCCACATTGGAATCTCAGAATTCACACTGAAATCCCAAGACCCACATTGGAATTCTAGGATCTAAAGAAAATCCCAGAATTTACACTGGAATTCCAGAATCAACGAAGGAATCACAGAATCCACACTGGCTTGTCATTATATATTCAATTTTTTTTTGACGTTGGATAACGTCTTACGGCAACATACTGGGGTACAATTTCGAAAAACGAAAAATCGCTCGCGTCACGAAAAGTGGTTAGATTTTGACTGCTAATAACTTAATAACGCCCGCATAGATTTTCAAGATTCTTGCACTAATCGATTGGAAATCTTTCTACGAATCTCCTCCAATAATGAAAATTATTATTTTCATGACGAAACTATTGAAAATTAGGTAAATATAGACGCATGTCTTATTTTTCAAAGAAAAGCACATTTTTCTTGCTGTTTTAAGGTTTTGACGTTTTGAAGTTTACATGTACCGTAATTTCGGGTGAAAATGATCATTTTTCATGGTTTTTCTTGTCTGTTTTCAATAATGTTGAAAAGGCCAAACAACTGAATGCAGGAAAACTAGTACGACGGTCAGCCTCTTTGGCTCATGTGCCAAAATGTTCTAATAAATGTGTTTTAGTTCTGAAAATCATCCCTTTAATAAAAAATGGGTGAATCCTATTTCGGGGTGAAGTTGATCACTTGTCAATGCGATTATTGTTATTTTTGAAACGACTCTACATAATGAATATGAGCACCATGAATCCGAATAAGCTTGCTAAATTCTTATTAATACAATATTTAAAGAAATAATGAATAGTTAATTTCAAGAACTACGATGAAAGAAGATGAAATCTGGCTCGGGGATTTATTTTAAGCATCCTTGCAAACTTTACTTTGGGGCCCAGATAACCGTAGCGGTAAACGCACAGCTATTCAGCATGACCATGCTGAGGGTCTTGGGTTCAAATCTCGCTGGTCGAGGATCTTTTCGTAGAGAAAATTTTCTCGATTGCCAGGGCATAGAGTATCTTCGTACCTGCCACACGATATACACATGCAAAAATGGTCAATCGGCAAAGAAAGCTCTCAGTTAATAACTGTGGAAGTGCTCATAGTTCGCAGCATATTAGAGTACGCAGCATGTGTATCGGCATCGCATCACACCACTCAAATCGTCAGGCTGGAGAAAGTTCAACGGAGTTTTATTCGGTACGCCCTTCGACAGCTGCCTTGGTCAGATACCGTCAACTTGCCGGATTACCCAGCACGATGTATGCTCATCAATCTGGAGATATTGGACGCAAGACGTGACAACCTACAAAGGCTCTTCGTTTTTGATCTCATCATGGGAAATATCGATTGCCCTGCACTTCTGGAAGACGTTCAGTTCTACGCGCCGCTTCGTCAACTGAGGGAACGTGATTTGCTGCAGATAAGGCGTCACAGGACTTCTTACGGATTCAACAATCCGTTGTCTAGATGTTTTCGTTTGTTCAATTGTGCGAGTGCGTTGTTTGATTTTAATGTGTCTAAGCATGTTTTTAAGAATAGGCTTAAGGATTTTTAGCTTAAGAAACAGTCTGTGGAATGTAACAATTCGAGACGCTGACAATAAATAAATAAGAACACAAATCTGAGAAGCAGGTTTTGCTTCAGTTGGGACGTAACGCCAGAAAGAAGAAGAAGAACAAACTTTACTTACTTTGAATAATGCCGTCGTCGTCGTCGCTACCTACATGTAAATTCATGCTAGAGCAATCAGAGTATCAACGTATCAAACAATGTGCTAAAACTACAGTAACTGCTCTGTTGGTTTTTTGATTTGGTATGAAATTGTCGATCGAATCGAAATACGCACATAGAGAAGACTGCAAAAATGCTATCGCCGCCTTATGAAGTGTCTCTGGTTGTAACTCTTTTACGTCGAATGCATTATTGTGACCCGTTTTGTTAGAAATTGTGCTGCAATTCAATTTAAGCACGTTCTCCACGGATACGACGAGTCAGCTGGATGTCCTTCGACATGATGCTGACACGCTTGGCGTGGATCGCGTGCAGGTTGGTATCCTCAAACAAACCGATCAGTTAGGCCACTCGCTTCCTGCAGGACCATGACGGCCGAGCTCTGGAATCGCAGATTTGCCTCTACATTTCACCGGATACTACGACATAGCAGAAGAAGTTCTTCATGGTGCGGAACTTCTTCGAGCATCAAAAGGACACCATGCCAATCATCGTGACTGGCAACTTTAACATCGATTTGAGCAAAGAGGAGAACATGGAGCTCGCGGACTTCATGGAGAAGTACCTCAACATCAAACTGGCTTCGGAACCCATTAAAGCAACCAAACTTAGTGGATCATGCGTGGATCTAGCGTTCAACTGGAATATTTGTTTGGGAAGCAAGAGTTACCGCTCTTGCTTCTTCTTCCATCGGCCGATTCTATCGGTGTTGAAGTGTTAACCGAACCAACCAAATAATAGCACACAATGTCCATAATAGGTCAGAATTGACATGCAACAAATAGCATGAAAATTGGATTTTTGTCAATAGAAATCTTTCATAAGTTCATGACGGTCTCAAGCCAGGACAGAAGAAGCTAACGTTATCCAACGTCAACTTGGCGGTTGCATCTCGGAAACAACCTCTTACTTTTTTCAATTACTCCAATATGTATATCAAACTTCATGATTTTTTTTCAAACGATATCTAAACTGTTCTTTGCGAGTTTCCATGTTTTGCTGATGACTTACAACTGGTTTCGAGTGCCCTAAAAATATGGCCTATACAAAACATATCTGAAAGTATATTTCCAGAGGTAGTGACCTATTTGTAATACGTTTAAAACCATATGGTTCTCAAACAGCGTGATTTTCACAACGATGGCTCCAAAAATGTGTAAGGAGTTACTTTCGACGTTTTGTCCTTTTCATTTTGTCTTTCACTTTCCCGAGCAGAAGAAAATAACTACTGAATCCCAAATTGAGATATTCCATACCAGATAATTTCCAATACTTACAACCTGAATGAGGTGTGAATGAGCTCTGTATAAGAGGTAAAATACTTCAATTAATACCTACTGCGTATTCTACAAATACCAAGCTGATAATTAGATCAGGTATTGTAATACCTCAATGATACTTGATGGATTTTCATCTTCTTCTTCTTCTTGGCATTAACTTCCTCACTGGGACAGAGCCTGCTTCTCAGCTTAGTGTTCTTATGAGCACTTCCACAGTTATTAACTGAGAGCTTTCTTTGCCAAAGTTGCCATTTTCGCATTCGCATATCGTGTGGCAGGTACGATGATACTCTATGCCCAGGGAAGTCAAGGAAATTTCCATTACGAAAATATCCTGGACCGACCGGGAATTGAACCCAGACACCTTCAGCATGACTTTGCTTTGTAGCCGCGGACTCTAAGCACTCGGCTAAGGAAGGCCCCTGGATTTTCATATAAAAGTGAAATTTTTCAATAGTACTTCAATACCTCCAGCAGACCTCAATAGCTGTTCAATACCTCAATGAAGTATTTTCAATTGTTTTAATGATTTTTTTCAATATCATTATAATACCAAATTGAGGTTTTGACAACTGAACAATACCTAATTTTATGATACCAAAATATGGTATGCATAAGTTATTGGGAAGTTATTTGTTCCTCCTCGGGTTTGTGTAGTTGTGTTTGATCCTTCGACCTTGACGCTTGCTCTTGCTGGGGCCGGCGATGAGGGCAAGATCAAACATGTCGCACATCGGTCGAGTAAAGTGAAAAAGTGCCGCGTTCAATTAGTTCTTTTTGATCTTTCGACGTTGACGCTTGCTCCTGGGCAGTGCGTCAAGAAAGCCCGAGCAGTCGTCAGTTGTTTTCCCTCTCGGGTCGGGCGCCTATTTTCTCTGAGTGCTTTATATAGCCGAGCAAACGAGTGAAGCTGAATGTGGATTGTTGCTGCTCAAGGATGACGGATCAATTGGTGAGCTCGTTTCATGCTACTATTTCTAATCTATAAGATATGGGGATTTTTTTTTATTATCGTACAAATTGGGCCGAAGGGTCTCAGATTTTCATGAAACTTTTTCCACAGGCAGGGCTCATGGATATATGAATAAAAAAAATTTGAGAAAAATTCAGGGTCGCCTATTTTTCCGGAAAACTCAGGTGGAAATTTTTTGTTTTCCCTTGACACTACTTACCGTCGTGCGGGGTGACATTGGTCCATAAGGGTGACTTTGGGCCAAGATTTTTACAGCTAACTAAAACCAGAATAATGAAAATGATGTGGCAAGCTTCAATAATACGTTATAAATAGCCACTGGATGGTCATGGATTAATTTTTTGCCTCCCGTGCTAGTCAAGAGATGTATCGAAAAGGGCGGTCAAAGTCACCCCCTAGGACCAATGTTACCCCGCACGGCGGTACTTTGAAAAATCATAACTCAAGAAAGAAGCATCGTAGAAACAAAGTTTTGATATGAAAATTTAAGCAAATTTTCTCAAAAACCAAAAAAAAAATATGAACTGGAAAAAGTTCTCCACAAAATTTTCCACCGTTGGGAAAATTCGTAAAGAAAAGCCGGAAAATCTATGCCCGAACTCGTGGAAAATTTTCAAAAAAATATTTTCGAGAAGGTAATTTTATAAGCTTTAATCACTGAAATTTTTGGAATGCACTTTTTTTTTCGTTTTTGAGTCATGGCCAATTTTGTGAAAAATGTCCAGATGTGCCATATAAGACTTTTCTTTGAAAAATCATAACTCAAGAACGAAACATTGTAGAAACAAAGTTTTTATATGAAAATTTAAGCAAATTTTCTCAAAAATCCAAAAAAATATGAACTGGGAAAAGTTTTCCACAAAATTTTCCACCGTTAGGGAAATTCATAAAGAAAAGCTGGAAAATCTACGCCCGTACTCGCGGAAAATTTTTATTAAAATATTTTTGAGAAGGAAACTTTATAAAATTCAATTATAGTAACTTTTAGGCTGTATTTTTTTTTTGTTCCTGAGTTATGGTCAATTTTGTGAAAAATAACCATATTAGCCTTTTCTTTGAAAACCCATGTATATAGTTCAATTTGCTTGTCAGGTTCGGCTTTTGTAACAGCTGAGTTCAAATTTAATAAAACGGAATTAAAATCCTCTGTAACATCGACAATATTAGGCGGAAACCAAGTCTTTATTTTACTCAAAATTTGATTGAACATTTCGTCTATAGAAGCATTGCGATAGTTACGACTAGAAGCATCCAAACGTGAAGATTTTACTTGAAAAGAAATTTCCAAGAATTTAGCTAGCTCTTGTATTTTATGTACATTATTTATAGAACCAACTAACTCACCCGAGGAAGGAGTTTCCTTTGGCGACGCCAACGAAGATAGTGGTGAAACTTGTTCCTCAAACGCCATTGCTTCTGGAAGATCCGTTACGAGTGCCTTCTGGTCACCGGTAATGGAGCACTTCACGCAAATTTTCATCTTTTCCGTAATCCACCGAACTCCATTCGAATGAAGCTTACTGATGAGGCCTTGGCTGATCGATCGTAGATTTGTCCTTACTGATTTGTGGCCGTCCAGTCCGAAGGGGTTACAGCATAAAGCATTGTATTCGTAATATTGAACTTTGTCCATTTCAACAGCTTCGGGAAAACTTTTTTCACTTTACAAAAAATAATAACGAGGAATATACAGCTGATAGAAAACACTTGCACTTTCTCACTGCTCTTTGTTAGTTTTTGGTAAACTTATGATTCTCAAGCCATTTCAACGCTTTAAACTTGAATTGGTAAATACCTATTTGTCATATTGTCTACCCATTTATTTAACTGTCAATTTTGTAGTTACCTAACAGGAAAAAATTGCCTACATTCTGATTGAAAAAACTTTGTTTCTATGTACGAAACTACATAGAAGAAAGAAGAAGAAGAAATTTTGTTTATGAACTTATAAATTTGTAAATATATGGTTCAAACAGCTCATCCTAGCAATATTTGATCATGTTTTAGGAACGAAAAATGAGCGTATTGAAAAATATTGTAGGATTGGATCTATTGATCGCTCTTTTCAAATATACTTTGTTTGAAAGCTGGAATAGCTAATCGGGTTTTCATTATTTGTTTCCATAAACAGTGAAAAATGTCCTGGGAAACTGATTCATTTTCAAAAATTTCATATTTTTGAGATAATTTGAATCCGGTTCGACAAGTCATGATGAGTCTTGAGTCATGATTTTTAAACGAAAAGGCACGTATGGCAAATCTTTGCATTTTTTACAAAATTGTCCATAGATCAGGAACTAAAGAAAAGTACATCCTAAAAGTCACCAGAATTGAAGTTAATAAAGTTTCTTTCTTAAAAATATTTTATTAAAAAATTTCCGCGAGTTCGGGCATAGATTTTCCAGCTTTTCTTTATGAATTTCCCCAACGGTGGAAAATTTTGTGGAAAACTTTTTCCAGTTCATATTTTTTTTTTGATTTCTGAGAAAATTAACTTAAATTTTCATATAAAAACTTTGTTCCTACAATGTTTCGTTCTTGAGTTATGGTTTTTCAAAGAAAGGTCTTATATGGCACATCTGGACATTTTTCACAAAATTGGCCATAACTCAAAAACGAAAAAAAAGTTCATTCCAAAAATTTCAGTGATTAAAGCTTATAAAATTACCTTCTCGAAAATATTTTTTTGAAAATTTTCCACGAGTTCGGGCATAGTTTTTCCGGCTTTTCTTTACAAATTTTCCCAACAGTGGAAAATTTTGTGGAAAACTTTTTCCAGTTCATATTTTTTTTTGATTTTTGAGAAAATTTGCTTAAATTTTCATATAAAAACTTTGTTTCTACGATGCTTCGTTCTTGAGTTATTTATTTTTCAAAGTAAGTAGTGTCAAGGGAAAACAAAAAATTTCCACCTGAGTTTTCCGGAAAAATAGGCGACCCTGAATTTTTCTCAAATTTTTTTTATTCATATATCCATGAGCCCTGCCTGTGGAAAAAGTTTCATGAAAATCTGAGACCCTTCGGCCCAAACCCGTACGGTAATAAAAAAAATCCCCATATGTATGACTGCACCTTTAATCGTTACAACGGGGAGACGTAAATATGATTTTTCAATAAACTTCGACACTGTGGGTGTCGACATAAACTCTGATTCATAAATTATTTATGTCTAATTTTTTTTAAACTTCTTTTTCTATTTACCACTATTTTTGTAATTAAAAAAAAACTTTGAATGGTTCGACACTACAATGGTAGACTTGCGAAAGGTTCACTTTAGCCAACACACTTTGAAAGGTTCGTCACCTCAAGTGTCGGCATAATTTTTCTCTACATAGATATTGTTCATATCAAATGAAAATATTATATTTACATACAAGCATGTTTATATCTCACAAATAATTACTTATCATGGTCTAGTCGCTTATTAAAGTGAATCCTGTGACCCAACGATCCTCCCCATTAACAAACATCCCTTCCAGTAACCTTTGTGGAGATGCAGAGGCAAACACGGTCTCTTAATAGCAAAAGTTACACACTAACATTCCTTCCCCCAATACCACCTGACTGCAAGGACGTGGCCAGCGCCGTTATTGACCATGTATAAATAGAGGCACTGAATTATGCACACTGAAGAAGATTATGGCCAATCCCAGCCGAACTTCTAGTTGATTCTTTGTGCATTTTCAATGACTTCGGTCAATCACGGAATAGCAGCCATTGATGTGTGTAGTCAGTCTAAGCTAAGCTAAGCTTTATCTTTGAACCAAACTTCAAATCGGAGACATGTAGTTTTTTTTCAGCATTAACTAGATTGTATGTATCCAGTGAACTTTTTTGAGCAAAAAAAGAAATTTTGGATTACACTCAAAAAATTTTTTTTGATAAAAACCTACGAAAATCCTTAATTTTCATCCCGTTTGCCAGTTAAACTATGTTTAAAGCAATGACATGTAGTTGTTGTGGCAAGAATTTTTTTGTAGAAATCTAGTGAATATATATTTGGGCAGAAATAGTAATTTTTCAACACACAAAAAAAATATTTAAATAAAAAACGACGGAAATGTCTATTTCATTATAACTGTTTGCCTACACATCAAATTTCAAAAGAATGACATGTAATTTTAGGGGCCCAGATAACCGTAGCGGTAAACGTGCAGCTATTCAGCAAGACCAAGCTGAGGGTCGTGGGTTCGAATTCTACCGGTCGAGGATCTTTTCGGGCTGGAAATTTTCTCGATTTCCCAGGGCATAGAGTATCTTCGTACCTGCCACACGATATACACATTCAAAAATGGTCGTTGGCATAGTAAGCTCTCAGTTAATAACTGTGGAAGTGCTCATAAGAACACTAAGCTGAGAAGCAGGCTCTGTCCCAGTGGGGAAGTAACGCCAGAAAGAAGAGGACATGTAGTTTATCTACATAAATTTGATTGTGGAGAAACAGTGCGTATGTTTGACTAGAACGATATCTGTTGAATATTGGTCTAATGAGCATATCTAGTAATTTTAGATCACACTCAAAATCTCATGTACTTAACAACTTGGAAACATTCGTTTATCAAGCCTGTTTACCAGTAAATCAAAACTCAAAGCGATTCCATGTGTTTTTTTTATTTTCGAATTAAAATATTTTACTAGTCATCGCATTAGATTTACAGAAAATAGACGGTTGTTCAAAGTAAGATTTTCGTAATTTTTAGTGAAAAAAAGGGTGTAACCTAAAAGTTTTCGCTATAAATTTTGAGTAGTCATCAAGGTATCAAGGTAAGTATTTAAAACGAGCGCTGCAAAATGCTCATATATTAAAAAAAAAATAATAATATATATATATATATATATATATATATATATATATATATATATATATATATATATATATATATATATATATATATATATATATATATATATATATATATATATATATATATATATATATATATATATATATATATATATATATATATATATATATATATATATATATATATATATATATATATATATATATATATATATATATATATATATTAAGGTGCAGTCATACATATGGGGATTTTTTTTATTACCGTACGGGTTTGGGCCGAAGGGTCTCAGATTTTCATGAAACTTTTTCCACAGGCAGGGCTCATGGATATATGAATAAAAAAAATTTGAGAAAAATTCAGGGTCGCCTATTTTTCCGGAAAACTCAGGTGGAAATTTTTTGTTTTCCCTTGACACTACTTACTTTGAAAAATAAATAACTCAAGAACGAAGCATCGTAGAAACAAAGTTTTTATATGAAAATTTAAGCAAATTTTCTCAAAAATCAAAAAAAAATATGAACTGGAAAAAGTTTTCCACAAAATTTTCCACCGTTGGGAAAATTTGTAAAGAAAAGCCGGAAAAACTATGCCCGAACTCGTGGAAAATTTTCAAAAAAATATTTTCGAGAAGGTAATTTTATAAGCTTTAATCACTGAAATTTTTGGAATGAACTTTTTTTTCGTTTTTGAGTTATGGCCAATTTTGTGAAAAATGTCCAGATGTGCCATATAAGACTTTTCTTTGAAAAATCATAACTCAAGAACGAAACATTGTAGAAACAAAGTTTTTATATGAAAATTTAAGAAAATTTTCTCAGAAATCCAAAAAAAATATGAACTGGAAAAAGTTTTCCACAAAATTTTCCACCGTTGGGAGAATTCGTAAAGAAAAGCCTGAAAAACTATGCCCGAACTCGTGGAAAATTTTCAAAAAAATATTTTCGAGAAGGTAATTTTATAAGCTTTAATTACTGAAATTTTTGGAATGCACTTTTTTTTCGTTTTTGAGTTATGGCCAATTTTGTGAAAAATGTCCAGATGTGCCATATAAGACCTTTCTTTGAAAAACCATAACTCAAGAACGAAACATTGTAGGAACAAAGTTTTTATATGAAAATTTAAGTTAATTTTCTCAGAAATCAAAAAAAAAATATGAACTGGAAAAAGTTTTCCACAAAATTTTCCACCGTTGGGGAAATTCATAAAGAAAAGCTGGAAAATCTATGCCCGAACTCGCGGAAATTTTTTAATAAAATATTTTTAAGAAAGAAACTTTATTAACTTCAATTCTGGTGACTTTTAGGATGTACTTTTCTTTAGTTCCTGATCTATGGACAATTTTGTAAAAAATGCAAAGATTTGCCATACATGCCTTTTCGTTTAAAAATCATGACTCAAGACTCATCATGACTTGTCGAACCGGATTCAAATTATCTCAAAAATATGAAATTTTTGAAAATGAATCAGTTTACCAGGACATTTTTCACTGTTTATGGAAACAAATAATGAAAACCCGATTAGCTATTCCAGCTTTCAAACAAAGTATATTTGAAAAGAGCGATCAATAGATCCAATCCTACAATATTTTTCAATACGCTCATTTTTCGTTCCTAAAACATGATCAAATATTGCTAGGATGAGCTGTTTGAACCATATATTTACAAATTTATAAGTTCATAAACAAAATTTCTTCTTCTTCTTTCTTCTATGTAGTTTCGTACATAGAAACAAAGTTTTTTCAATCAGAATGTAGGCAATTTTTTCCTGTTAGGTAACTACAAAATTGACAGTTAAATAAATGGGTAGACAATATGACAAATAGGTATTTACCAATTCAAGTTTAAAGCGTTGAAATGGCTTGAGAATCATAAGTTTACCAAAAACTAACAAAGAGCAGTGAGAAAGTGCAAGTGTTTTCTATCAGCTGTATATTCCTCGTTATTATTTTTTGTAAAGTGAAAAAAGTTTTCCCGAAGCTGTTGAAATGGACAAAGTTCAATATTACGAATACAATGCTTTATGCTGTAACCCCTTCGGACTGGACGGCCACAAATCAGTAAGGACAAATCTACGATCGATCAGCCAAGGCCTCATCAGTAAGCTTCATTCGAATGGAGTTCGGTGGATTACGGAAAAGATGAAAATTTGCGTGAAGTGCTCCATTACCGGTGACCAGAAGGCACTCGTAACGGATCTTCCAGAAGCAATGGCGTTTGAGGAACAAGTTTCACCACTATCTTCGTTGGCGTCGCCAAAGGAAACTCCTTCCTCGGGTGAGTTAGTTGGTTCTATAAATAATGTACATAAAATACAAGAGCTAGCTAAATTCTTGGAAATTTCTTTTCAAGTAAAATCTTCACGTTTGGATGCTTCTAGTAGTAACTATCGCAATGCTTCTATAGACGAAATGTTCAATCAAATTTTGAGTAAAATAAAGACTTGGTTTCCGCCTAATATTGTCGATGTTACAGAGGATTTTAATTCCGTTTTATTAAATTTGAACTCAGCTGTTACAAAAGCCGAACCTGACAAGCAAATTGAACTATATACATGGGTTTTCAAAGAAAAGGCTAATATGGTTATTTTTCACAAAATTGACCATAACTCAGGAACAAAAAAAAAATACAGCCTAAAAGTTACTAGAATTGAATTTTATAAAGTTTCCTTCTCAAAAATATTTTAATAAAAATTTTCCGCGAGTACGGGCGTAGATTTTCCAGCTTTTCTTTATGAATTTCCCTAACGGTGGAAAATTTTGTGGAAAACTTTTCCCAGTTCATATTTTTTTGGATTTTTGAGAAAATTTGCTTAAATTTTCATATAAAAACTTTGTTTCTACAATGTTTCGTTCTTGAGTTATGATTTTTCAAAGAAAAGTCTTATATGGCACATCTGGACATTTTTCATAAAATTGGCCATGACTCAAAAACGAAAAAAAAGTGCATTCCAAAAATTTCAGTGATTAAAGCTTATAAAATTACCTTCTCGAAAATATTTTTTTGAAAATTTTCCACGAGTTCGGGCATAGATTTTCCGGCTTTTCTTTACGAATTTTCCCAACGGTGGAAAATTTTGTGGAGAACTTTTTCCAGTTCATATTTTTTTTTTGGTTTTTGAGAAAATTTGCTTAAATTTTCATATCAAAACTTTGTTTCTACGATGCTTCTTTCATGAGTTATGATTTTCAAAGTACCGCCGTGCGGGGTAACATTGGTCCTAGGGGGTGACTTTGACCGCCCTTTTCGATACATCTCTTGACTAGCACGGGAGGCAAAAAATTAATCCATGACCATCCAGTGGCTATTTATAACGTATTATTGAAGCTTGCCACATCATTTTCATTATTCTGGTTTTAGTTAGCTGTAAAAATCTTGGCCCAAAGTCACCCTTATGGACCAATGTCACCCCGCACGACGGTAAGTACATATACATATATATATATATATATATATATATATATATATATATATATATATATATATATATATATATACATATATATATATATATATATATATATATATATATATGAATTATATATATATATATATATATATATATATATATATATATATATATATATATATTATATATATATATATATATATATATATATATTATATATATATATATATATATATATATATATATATATATATATATATATATATATATATATATATATATATATATATATATATATATATATATATATATATATATATATATATATATATATATGTATATGTACTTACCGTCGTGCGGGGTGACATTGGTCCATAAGGGTGACTTTGGGCCAAGATTTTTACAGCTAACTAAAACCAGAATAATGAAAATGATGTGGCAAGCTTCAATAATACGTTATAAATAGCCACTGGATGGTCATGGATTAATTTTTTGCCTCCCGTGCTAGTCAAGAGATGTATCGAAAAGGGCGGTCAAAGTCACCCCCTAGGACCAATGTTACCCCGCACGGCGGTACTTTGAAAAATCATAACTCATGAAAGAAGCATCGTAGAAACAAAGTTTTGATATGAAAATTTAAGCAAATTTTCTCAAAAACCAAAAAAAAAATATGAACTGGAAAAAGTTCTCCACAAAATTTTCCACCGTTGGGAAAATTCGTAAAGAAAAGCCGGAAAATCTATGCCCGAACTCGTGGAAAATTTTCAAAAAAATATTTTCGAGAAGGTAATTTTATAAGCTTTAATCACTGAAATTTTTGGAATGCACTTTTTTTTCGTTTTTGAGTCATGGCCAATTTTATGAAAAATGTCCAGATGTGCCATATAAGACTTTTCTTTGAAAAATCATAACTCAAGAACGAAACATTGTAGAAACAAAGTTTTTATATGAAAATTTAAGCAAATTTTCTCAAAAATCCAAAAAAATATGAACTGGGAAAAGTTTTCCACAAAATTTTCCACCGTTAGGGAAATTCATAAAGAAAAGCTGGAAAATCTACGCCCGTACTCGCGGAAAATTTTTATTAAAATATTTTTGAGAAGGAAACTTTATAAAATTCAATTCTAGTAACTTTTAGGCTGTATTTTTTTTTTGTTCCTGAGTTATGGTCAATTTTGTGAAAAATAACCATATTAGCCTTTTCTTTGAAAACCCATGTATATAGTTCAATTTGCTTGTCAGGTTCGGCTTTTGTAACAGCTGAGTTCAAATTTAATAAAACGGAATTAAAATCCTCTGTAACATCGACAATATTAGGCGGAAACCAAGTCTTTATTTTACTCAAAATTTGATTGAACATTTCGTCTATAGAAGCATTGCGATAGTTACTACTAGAAGCATCCAAACGTGAAGATTTTACTTGAAAAGAAATTTCCAAGAATTTAGCTAGCTCTTGTATTTTATGTACATTATTTATAGAACCAACTAACTCACCCGAGGAAGGAGTTTCCTTTGGCGACGCCAACGAAGATAGTGGTGAAACTTGTTCCTCAAACGCCATTGCTTCTGGAAGATCCGTTACGAGTGCCTTCTGGTCACCGGTAATGGAGCACTTCACGCAAATTTTCATCTTTTCCGTAATCCACCGAACTCCATTCGAATGAAGCTTACTGATGAGGCCTTGGCTGATCGATCGTAGATTTGTCCTTACTGATTTGTGGCCGTCCAGTCCGAAGGGGTTACAGCATAAAGCATTGTATTCGTAATATTGAACTTTGTCCATTTCAACAGCTTCGGGAAAACTTTTTTCACTTTACAAAAAATAATAACGAGGAATATACAGCTGATAGAAAACACTTGCACTTTCTCACTGCTCTTTGTTAGTTTTTGGTAAACTTATGATTCTCAAGCCATTTCAACGCTTTAAACTTGAATTGGTAAATACCTATTTGTCATATTGTCTACCCATTTATTTAACTGTCAATTTTGTAGTTACCTAACAGGAAAAAATTGCCTACATTCTGATTGAAAAAACTTTGTTTCTATGTACGAAACTACATAGAAGAAAGAAGAAGAAGAAATTTTGTTTATGAACTTATAAATTTGTAAATATATGGTTCAAACAGCTCATCCTAGCAATATTTGATCATGTTTTAGGAACGAAAAATGAGCGTATTGAAAAATATTGTAGGATTGGATCTATTGATCGCTCTTTTCAAATATACTTTGTTTGAAAGCTGGAATAGCTAATCGGGTTTTCATTATTTGTTTCCATAAACAGTGAAAAATGTCCTGGTAAACTGATTCATTTTCAAAAATTTCATATTTTTGAGATAATTTGAATCCGGTTCGACAAGTCATGATGAGTCTTGAGTCATGATTTTTAAACGAAAAGGCATGTATGGCAAATCTTTGCATTTTTTACAAAATTGTCCATAGATCAGGAACTAAAGAAAAGTACATCCTAAAAGTCACCAGAATTGAAGTTAATAAAGTTTCTTTCTTAAAAATATTTTATTAAAAAATTTCCGCGAGTTCGGGCATAGATTTTCCAGCTTTTCTTTATGAATTTCCCCAACGGTGGAAAATTTTGTGGAAAACTTTTTCCAGTTCATATTTTTTTTTTGATTTCTGAGAAAATTAACTTAAATTTTCATATAAAAACTTTGTTCCTACAATGTTTCGTTCTTGAGTTATGGTTTTTCAAAGAAAGGTCTTATATGGCACATCTGGACATTTTTCACAAAATTGGCCATAACTCAAAAACGAAAAAAAAGTGCATTCCAAAAATTTCAGTAATTAAAGCTTATAAAATTACCTTCTCGAAAATATTTTTTTGAAAATTTTCCACGAGTTCGGGCATAGTTTTTCAGGCTTTTCTTTACGAATTCTCCCAACGGTGGAAAATTTTGTGGAAAACTTTTTCCAGTTCATATTTTTTTTGGATTTCTGAGAAAATTTTCTTAAATTTTCATATAAAAACTTTGTTTCTACAATGTTTCGTTCTTGAGTTATGATTTTTCAAAGAAAAGTCTTATATGGCACATCTGGACATTTTTCACAAAATTGGCCATAACTCAAAAACGAAAAAAAAGTTCATTCCAAAAATTTCAGTGATTAAAGCTTATAAAATTACCTTCTCGAAAATATTTTTTTGAAAATTTTCCACGAGTTCGGGCATAGTTTTTCCGGCTTTTCTTTACAAATTTTCCCAACGGTGGAAAATTTTGTGGAAAACTTTTTCCAGTTCATATTTTTTTTTGATTTTTGAGAAAATTTGCTTAAATTTTCATATAAAAACTTTGTTTCTACGATGCTTCGTTCTTGAGTTATTTATTTTTCAAAGTAAGTAGTGTCAAGGGAAAACAAAAAATTTCCACCTGAGTTTTCCGGAAAAATAGGCGACCCTGAATTTTTCTCAAATTTTTTTTATTCATATATCCATGAGCCCTGCCTGTGGAAAAAGTTTCATGAAAATCTGAGACCCTTCGGCCCAAACCCGTACGGTAATAAAAAAAATCCCCATATGTATGACTGCACCTTTAATATATATATATATATATATATATATATATATATATATATATATATATATATATATATATATATATATATATATATATATATATATATTATTATTTTTTTTTTTTAATATATGAGCATTTTGCAGCGCTCGTTTTAAATACTTACCTTGATACCTTGATGACTACTCAAAATTTATAGCGAAAACTTTTAGGTTACACCCTTTTTTTCACTAAAAATTACGAAAATCTTACTTTGAACAACCGTCTATTTTCTGTAAATCTAATGCGATGACTAGTAAAATATTTTAATTCGAAAATAAAAAAAACACATGGAATCGCTTTGAGTTTTGATTTACTGGTAAACAGGCTTGATAAACGAATGTTTCCAAGTTGTTAAGTACATGAGATTTTGAGTGTGATCTAAAATTACTAGATATGCTCATTAGACCAATATTCAACAGATATCGTTCTAGTCAAACATACGCACTGTTTCTCCACAATCAAATTTATGTAGATAAACTACATGTCCTCTTCTTTCTGGCGTTACTTCCCCACTGGGACAGAGCCTGCTTCTCAGCTTAGTGTTCTTATGAGCACTTCCACAGTTATTAACTGAGAGCTTACTATGCCAACGACCATTTTTGAATGTGTATATCGTGTGGCAGGTACGAAGATACTCTATGCCCTGGGAAATCGAGAAAATTTCCATTTGGTCCTAGGGGGTGACTTTGACCGCCCTTTTCGATACATCTCTTGACTAGCACGGGAGGCAAAAAATTAATCCATGACCATCCAGTGGCTATTTATAACGTATTATTGAAGCTTGCCACATCATTTTCATTATTCTGGTTTTAGTTAGCTGTAAAAATCTTGGCCCAAAGTCACCCTTATGGACCAATGTCACCCCGCACGACGGTAAGTACATATACATATATATATATATATATATATATATATATATATATATATATATATATATATATATATATATATATATATATATATATATATATATATATATATATATATATATATATATATATATATATACATATATATATATATATATATAAAATACATACAATTTGAACTTTTAGTAACCCTATTAACGACAGAAAATCATACTTCTGGTTACCTTTTTCCCTGTTTTGCTTTGATTCTATGTTTCGTATCACGACGTTCCATCTCGCTTTACTCCGCTCATACTTAAATTATTCTACGGATTCCTGTAAAATCTCAACAGCTAAACAGTTCGGTAGAATCCGTAAAATTTCGACGGAATAACGGTGTTTTATTTCACCGAACTGTTCAGCTGTTGAGATTACGGTGAAATTCACCGTATGAGCTTAGTGTGTTAATATGTTAATATGAACGATGTGTAAATCTGTTCAAACATACGCAATAAAAATTGTTCAATAAACTTTATGTCTAAAAACTACATGTCGTCACTTTGATACTTGTGTGCCTTTATAACACAATTAAAACAAATAAGTTTTTTTTTCGTGATTTTTGAGTAAAACAATTTTTGAGTGTATCCAAAAGCTACTGTTTCTGCTTAAACATATTCACAAGATTTCTATAAAAGAATTCATGCCACAAGAACTACATGTTATTGCTTTGAACATTGTTTCACAGGCGAACAGGATGGAAACTTCGGGTTTTTCGTAGGTTTTTCAATAAGAAATTTTGAAAGTAATTCAAAATTGATATTCGTGCTCCAAAATATTCACTGCAGTTATACAAGCAAATATATATCGATTTTTTGTTGAATGTCTTATTGAACAACATTGCAGAAGGAAGTTTTGAACTAGGACGTTCATAATAAATAAAAAAATGATCGAACTCAGTTACAAATACTCTAGATCAATTCCAATGGGATCAAAATGTAGTGCATTATATTTCAAAACACTTTGTTGAAGATACCAAACCTCTATCCAAAGCACTAGAAGTTCATCTGTCGAAATTAGCGACCTACCCAAATATGCCTAGTTAGGAATGTTCGGATTATTTGTTTTTAAATTCACGATTATTCTATTCTGATAAACTCGATAAACTTTTTCAGTAAGATTTTGCAGGATTCTCATGCGGTTGCAGTTAAAAAATGTATATTGATTTCATTGCTCTAGGGGAAATTTGAACACCCCTATGAACAGTTTCTTCCATTCGTACAAAACTTGAGGATATGAACAAAAAATACGTGAAAGAATTTCGAAAATCGGTTGAGCCATCACTCAGACATAACGGTAAATCCATTAGATGTTTTTGATCGCGGGGCTCCTAGTGCTAAACATGTCTCCTGGAAAGTCCTCTACGTACTCATTGCACTTCAATCCAAATTGTAAGTTAAGACTATCATCCAGTTGTTCATTAATCATTTGTTTGGGATTTTCTGGAATCACTGAGGATTTCTTCAAGAAGTAGTACAAGAAATTCTAGGAGTCTCACAAATTTTTTTCTCAAGATCATCAAGCAAGGATTCTTTGCTCAAAGAGTTCGCCAACAGAGTTCTTTAGAGAGTTCAACAAATTATCCAGGAAATCTCGAGATGCTAGAAAAATATACAGGACTTCCAGCAAGAAAAACATATTATATCGAAAGAAATCTTATCGGTTTTACTATAAGTTAAATTTCTACAGTTCTACCACAATAGCTTGAAATAATCTCTCCAAAAAAGGTTGTTTGGAAATTATGCAAGTGTAAAAAAAAATGTTTTTACATCAATCTGTTCACCATATTACCATGAAACTTCTGAGTACGAAGATGTTAGCTACAAATCCCATCCAATAATCATTGTCCATTACAAAAGACGCCAAAAAACGATCAACAATTTTTGTAGTGAGTCCTACAAAAACCTCTTAATCCTTTCTGTGAGAAAGATTTTTAGCAATTTCGTCTTTTTTTGATTGTGTTACTTTAGAAATCTGATATAAATTGGATATTCAGATATTCGTGGAGCAATTTGTGAAGAAATCCCTACAAAATATTGAGGTGTTCTTCTTCTTGTTGGCATCACGTTGTCACTAGGACAAAGCCTGCTTCTCAACTTTGTGTTAAATGAGCACTTCCACCATTTTCAACTGATAGCTTTCTTTGCAGAAGTTGCCATTTTTCGCATTCGCAAACGTGTAATACTCTATGCCCAGGGAAGTCAAGGAAATGTCTATGCCGCTATGCTTATTTCGTAAGCAAAAGTATTCCTGGAGGTGCTCAACAAATATAATCTTAAGATTCGAAGACAAAAACATTTTCCTAAATAACTCTTGTATGATCCGGGGATTTGAAGCATAATTGGACGCAATTTGTGATGTATTTTGGTAATACTTCTGGAAAACTTTTGATGAACTTCGCAAAAGAATAACATCATTTTCCAAAATTGAATATTCCCAAGAATTATTTATTACTCTAATTTCGCGCAAATCAAATTTGCTTCTACTTTGTATTGTTAGGAGTACAGCTGTATTTGAGTATTATCATACATTGCGAGAATATAATTGATACTGTTGGTATAATTAAAAACTGCCAAAAGTCTCCAGTTAGTGTAATGATCAAGGCTTCTAGTATCTATCGGTTTCTGATATTGTGATATTGGTTGAACTCTGTGGAACTCGTTGCAGATGAGGTTCATTCGGGTCGGAAATATTTTCAACCTACTGGACATAAATATAACATTTCACAGAGAACCCAATTTAATCAAGAACTTTAGTAAATCGATTAATATGAAGTATGAATAGATAGCGCATAATTGGAAGGTATCAGAAGGCCTGCTCCAAAGGCACGTTCCCCACCAGTTGGGAGATTAAAATGGCTTAACTTCCCTTCAGAAGAAAGTCGTCACTATAACGTTTTTGACTATCTCTGGGATGGGATTCGATCCCAGGTCCTCGGCGTGAGTTCTAACCACTAAGGAGTGTATCGAAAAGTAGTCGCAAACATGCAAAACGGTGTATCTCTAAGAATATTTCATCTTTTTAAAAGCTTTTTTCGCGCAAATCTTCATCATGTCATCAAATATTGAAGCAGCTAAAAAAATATTGAATAGTATGCAGTCTCAATATGAATACAAAAAGGTTTATAAAACATGGAAAATAAAATCTTGCACAAAAATACATATTTGAAGTGTCTTCTGAAGATTCGATTATTTGTATTGAACAAAATGTATATCAAACAAAATAGGATGAAAAGCTTATTCTATCGGAAAATATGTTTACTTCACCCAGCACGTAAAAAGAAATTCAAAAAATAAATTATTGCTCTAAAAAAGCTCAATTATTGGAACAAGGTCGGTTTTAGGAAGTCACTTCTGTTTAATCAACTTTTGAAGCTCTGTCATATACAGCGGCAATTATATAAAATAACATTTTTCGCTTACATTTCTTCATAAATATGCAAAGAAACTTTTCCAATCAAAAAACAATTTTTTATTCATTACAATTGTTCGATATTACCAGAAAGAAAAAATCAAAAAACGAGATCCTTAAAAATCGACTTTTTTCGATTTTTGTATTTGCTCTCAAATGCTTGTTAATGAATTTTTCAAAATACTTTTTACACTTAGAGTTGTGGCACAGAATATATTAGCACAAACAAAAATATTATTTCTAAAAATTTTACACATTTATTAACATATCAATTTTTTTCAGAGGTGTGCAAGATTTTCACCGACATCTGTTAGTAATTTGCAAAATTATCATGCAAAATGCCACTTTATTGAAACAATATCACCACATCATCATTTTTCAATACATTGTAAAGCATTTCTGATCAAAAAATTGTTTGTAGGTTCAAGCCGAGTGGATAGAGTCCACGGCTACTAAGCAAAGCCATGCTGAAGGTGTCTGGGTTCGATTCCCGGTCGGTCCAGGATCTTTTCGTAATGGAAATTTCCTTGACTTCCCTGGGCATAAAGTATCATCGTACCTGCCACACGATATACGAATGCAAAAATGGCAATTTGGCAAAGAAAGCTCTCAGTTAATAACTGTGGAAGTGCTCTTAGAACACTAAGCTGAGAAGCCGGCTCTGTCCCAGTGGGGACGTTAATGCCAAGAAGAAGAAGAAGAAGGTTCAACCCATTATATTTGAGACTGTTTTGAAAGTTTGCGACTACTTTTCGATACACTCCTTACACCAGGCCCGTCCCTAATCAGCTCATCTTTGGTGAGACCAAATGCTAAATACAGTTTTATTGGAAGTTTGTTTTATAATTCTCTTCATAATTATTTATGGTGTATGGACAAAAGATCGAAAGGACAAAAGGTCGAATGACAAAAGGTCGAAAACGATTTGCATGGTGGGAAATTTTCCCTTCTTTGAAAAAATATTTTCGACCTTTTGTCCCTTCTTTTTTGTTCTTCGACCTTTTGTTCTTTCGACCTTTTGTCTTTAAACCTTTTGTTATTTGGACCTTTTGTCTTTCGACCCTTTGTCATAGATTCATTATTTATATATTTCAAATCAATTCAAATACAAACAAGATGATTCGTTTCACTGATCCATTTCGTTTCCGGTAAAAGTGAAAGCCAGATATACAGTCAGTGACATAAGTTAGTAATCAAATGTTGTTTTTCCATACAAAATGTCCAAGTTTGGGGTGCTGTATCTCAGCTTCTGGTAGTTCAAATTGGCTGAAATTTGGATGACGAACTACAAATAACCTGAAATTTTGCCTTCAAGGGAATTATTACATTGCAGTCATTTTACATAGAGTTTCAGAGGGTTGTTCAAAGACAAAAGTAAGCAACCGAGAGACTTTTTAATTTAATTCGAAAACGGTAAGTCGTGGAAAGTTGGTGTGTTCTGCAAATTTGTGTGACTTCTAAAATTGAACAACTTTGTGGAACAGACCAACCACCCACAACTTACCGTTTCATAATTAAATTGCAAAGTCTCTCGATTACTTACTTTTGTCTTTGAACAACCCTCTGAAACTCTATGTAAAATGACTGCAATGTAATAATTCCCTTACAGGCAAAATTTCAAGTTATTTGTAGTTCGTCGTCCAAATTTCAGCCAATTCGGACGACCAGAAGCTGAGATACAGCACCTTAAACTTGGACATTTTGTATGGAAAAACAACATTTGGTTACTAACTTATGTCACTGACTGTAAGTTTTGAAACCCTTGCAGATGTCGTTCTATAATATGCGGTTTCTTAAAAACGAAATAATGATTTTTATTTAGATTTTCAAAGTATTTACTAAAAAATCAACATTGTACGAAATTTTTCACCTTCGCGATGCGAAGACGGTTAAAAAATTATCATTGATGGGTTGCGATGGGAATAAAATTGGAAAAATTGGAAATAATGTTTTGAATACCTCATAAGAATCACTTACATTAAAGCAACTGAATTATTTCTTAACGAGCTAATGTTTTCAAATGCCAAAAAAAAATTACCTTGGAAAATAATAACAAAAGAAATAAAATTAAAAACTTTATTACAAACATTTGAAGTAAGAGGGAATCTTTTCAACAAAATAAATTTCCGGAGTGTTATATACGAAATCAATATAAAGACTTTACTTTTTCATTGTCAACTACAGATCATGAAAAACCATACGATCCCGAATGTTGAACATTCGCATGATGATAATTTGCTTTAATTGATGTGACGTAATTGATGAATGACCACTGTTGCGGACAAGCCAGTTCATAATCCTGAAAAAGAAATAGAAATGAAAATGTAATTAAATTAAGAATATAAAATGAATTTATACTTACCGATTTCATTCCCCATCAATTCTCGCATCAATTCCAAAACAATGTTATGAGTGGTGAGCTGATTTGACAGCTACATATTTATGCTTTAAGGATAGTAGTAGTAGGCAATTGAGTTACCATCCACACATTAGAGCGTTGGCAGAACTGTGCCGCTGTAAAATCATTAAAACTTGCATACAAGTTCTCTAGACAGGGAAAGCAAATGTCAGTTCAAAGTATGTGTTTACATATACACAAATTGACCGTTGAACAATCATGATCACGCAAGCAAAAGAAAATTATAAAGGCTTTAGAAGACAAATGAAAGTTGAAAGAACAGCTTTAAATGAAATAGATCTATCACAATAGGTCCCATATGAATCCATGGATGAAAAATGATATAAATACGCACCCCAAATCATGTACAATTCAGTTCAAAACCAGCATCGAAGTCGAAAATACAATCTTATATTCAAAGTGAATAAACCCAGTTCTTATCATTTCAAACCGTCGGAATCGTCATACAGTACCGTATAGTCGCGCTAGTTCGGATCAGTGTCGAAATTGAAAGTCAAAGTTCGTGAAGAGGTGACCGTTTTTAATTAACCCTTTACTGCCCAGTGTCCTAAATTCTTCACCCCGTGAAAATTAGATCGCTGCGAAAACAACCACTGTTTTAAATATTTCCTAATAAAAAATCCTACATGATGATAGATGTCCATAGAATTCAAAATGGTTGTATTTATTATGGCATCAAGATTGAAAAATAAAATAAACTATGTCATACGGGGCCGTCCTTAGCCGAGTGGTTAAAGTCCGCGGCTACAAAGCAACGCCATACTGAAGGTGTCTGGGTTCAATTCCTGGTCGGTCCAGAATCTTCTCGTAATGGAAATTTTCTTGGCTTCCCTGAGAATAAAGTATCATCGTACCTGCCACACGATATACGAATGCGAAAATGGCAACTTTGACAAAGATAGCTCTCAGTTAATAACTGTGGAAGTGCTCATAAGAACACTAAGCTGAGAAGCAGGCTCTACCCCAGTTAGGACGTAATGTCAAAAAGAAGAAGCAGAAGAAGAAGAAGGATGTCAAAGGGAATATAGTAAATTTTATAAGCTCGATGTAACTTCTGGTTACGGTACCGGTGATTCGATTTAAATGTGTATGTCACCGGTATCATGAGTTCATACATAGTTCAGAACATTTCCACTATTATCTGAACATAGAGCGTTAGCGTTAGCGTAGTTACATTTCCGCTGAACATAAAGAATGCGACAAATGTCTTGAAATGCTTTTGACCAGCAAGATTGCCCAAACAATTCCATAGTGCAACGTCTTCTGGGGCCCATCAATTGATAACGAATCTCCACACAGTCAGCCAGCCACAATCCGCCACTTACACAGCCATACACACATGAAAAGAGCGACAGCCAACAGAACCCCAAACGAGATTGGAAAATATATTGACACAAATAAATCACTTCAATCACCTTAACACAACACTGCCATCGAGGAGAATGACGACGACGACGACAACGAATAGATGGTCTTTCCTCCAAGGATGGGAATTGGATTTTGTTGCCGCTTTTTTTATGGAGATATGCTACTTTGTTGGTGGAGACGGTTGGCCCACCCCCCAATCACTGTGAAAACCGGTGACAGACAGGTTGGTCCTGTCAGAAGGAAAATCCAAATCTGCTGTTTGTGGTCGTCTCTTTCGGCAGACTTCGGCTAGCTGACGATCCTGGTGAAGGTGATGGGTATTTTACTCGATTACCAGACACAATCATGCGGTGGCTTTAGAATGGGTGAATTGATTGTAGAATTTTGTTGGTACAGGGGTATTTAAGACCTTCCTTGGTCGAGTGGTTAGAACCCGCAGCTTCAGAGCAAAGCCATGCTGAAGGGTGTCTGGGTTTGATTCCCGGTCGGTCCAGGATCTTTCCGTAATGGATATTTCCTTGACTTCCCTGGGCATACGGTATCATCGTACCTGCCACACGATATACGAATGCGAAAATGAAAACTTTGGCCTTTCAGTGCTAAAATTAAGAACGGTACTTTTCAGTGCTACTAAAACAGTACTTTTCAGTTATATTTTTTTCTACTATTGATCCCTTTACGATCCTTGTTTGGACCCGTGCCTTCGATTTTTCGTTGGACTCGTTGGTGAAAGCTAGCGGTGGTAATTCTTATTGTACACCGTCTTGGGAAAAACCTCTCGAAGCTCACGTCTTCTTTCGTTTATTCACTAAACATGGTTGCAACTACTAACAAAAGGAAGGGTGAATCTCTGAATTCACAACTTCCTTCCAAAAAAGTGGGATTTAAAACTGTCACTAAACGTGGAAAGAATGGAAGTAAGGACGTTTCCCCGGAATGCGAACTTTCTTCCAAGGGTGAAATTAATAATGTTGATAATTGCATCGAAATGAGCAATCAGTTCGATGCTCTAGACAAATTTTTCGACCATCAAATTGAAGCAGTCTCTAGCCCAAGATCTTTGATTCTAGTGAGGAAGCAAAGAGTGCCGCCTATCGTGGTCCGTTGTTCCGAATTTGGGGGATCTAGGCAAAAGATCTTAAATTCCATTAGGGGAATCAAGGTCTCCTTCCAAATCGCCAAGAAATGAGATTTCCGCGTTTTACCGGAAACTCCTAAAGATCGTAAACTTCTTCTCAAACATCTTGAAGAGGAGAAGCACATTTTATTTTACTTATGACGATAAAATTGAACGTTTGTTCAAAGTCGTCTTGAAAGGTCTCTCAAGTGACTATAAGTCTGAAGAGATCAAAAATGGAATAAATGATTTTCTTGGATTTTCCCCAGTCCAAGTAATTATTATGAAAAAGAGAACCCAATCTGGCATTGTTCGGAAAGGCTTTCTCAAGAATATTATTTAGTTCATTTTAACAAAAAAGTTCTAAATAATGGTGGTAGGTCATTTGGCATAAAGTCGTTTGGCATAAAGCCGTTTGGCATAAAGCCGTTTGGCATAAAGTCGTTTGGCATAATGATCATTTGGCATAAAGTCGTTTGGCATAACAGTCGTTTGGCATAATGAGTCTAAAACCAACAATTTCTTAAAATGACATTAGTTTTTTACTTTATATTGAATCTTTCTGATGATAACAGGCTTGTTGTGGAGTCAATTGATAAAAAATGTAACTTTATGCAACAATCATATGCTCTTGAATATACTAAAGCATACTAGGGAAGTTATTGCCAATAGTATTTTCTTTATTAATCCAAAAACTGCCCTTCTTTCAAATATCAATTCGTCTTTTGAGTTCCGCTATTAGAATAATTTTTTGCACTGAAGATTTTGACACATTTAGCACAAATTTACCCTTCATTCAAACATTCTTTGGTTTGTAACCATAATTATAGGTATAAAAACTGTAGAATTTAAAAGAATGTTACCTTCTTTTAAACATAGGTTGTTCTTTGGAGCTAATTTTTTAAATATTTTTTGTTTCCAACAGTCAAAAGGATGGCAATCGATAAAATTGGTCTGCTCAAGTTATCAGCGAAAACAGAAATTTATTACTGCAGTTACTTCAATGGGTTGTGCTACTTTTCCCCCAAGTTAGATCCACGAATGTCGTTTCCCCGAACACCAGTTCCCCGAATATCCCGCTTCCCCGAATAATCCCCTTTCCCGAGAAGTTTTTGACATTCATAATTGTTGTAACTTTATACATTTCATGGTGGTGAACTTACTGGCCATTGGTTATGCACCCTTCTTTATTTAATTGGCGGTTCTTTCGAGTTTTACCGTCCTCAGCATTTTTGCCAACATGTGTATAGCCGTGAATGACAGAATACCTCCTTCTTTTGATTGCTTATCGTTCTTTCTCGTTTACCATCCAGCCACTGAACACTATTATAGCTACTTTTCAAACTGCACCACTTTTCGGCGAAACGAGTCATTCGGAGAAATGTCATTCGGGGAAAAGGGTCATTCAGAGAACTGGCATTAAGGAAACCGACATTCGGGGAAAAGTAGCACAATCACTTCGATGATTCTGATCGCAGTTTTTTAAGTCTTTTCGTGTTATTATGCAGCAATAATTTTTGGAGTCCAATTTTCAATTGGTTTAATAATAAATTTTGCCTTCTTTTAAAAATAGGCTGTTCTTTATACATGTTGTTTTAATTCTTGCAAGACGTGCAGTGAGAATGATAATTATTTAAGAACTTGCCAATATTCAACATATTTTTTTTTTTTGCAAAGACATGATCTCAAAAGACATGATGAGAACCATAGTAAATTAATTAACTCATTACGCGTGGTAAAGATGGACAAATTATGGGTAAAATTATGAAAAAAAATCCACGTGCTCGGCTGGGATTCCCAGCACGCGGTTTTTTTTTTTATAATTTCACCCATAATTTGTCCATCTTTACCACGCGTAATGAGTTAATTAATTTAATAACCATGAGGATTGGATTACCGAACAGCTCAATATAAGCGTCAATTTATATGAACCATAGTAGAAGCCTACTATGGGCTCGGTGGTGTTGATCTTGGCAAAAGCTTCGAAAATGCCGATATTCATGCTAAGGTAATCATTATGACAAACGGCCATTATGGCAAACGACTATTATGCCAAACGGCCATAATGCCAATCGACTTTATGCCAAACGGCTTTATGCCAAACGACCTTATGCCAAACGACTTTATGCCAAACAGGGTACAGTTCTAAATAATATTAAAGCTTTAGAAAAAGCTAGACTTATGTTCGATGTCCGTGTGACATAGGAACATTTCCAAAAACCTGGAGGGAATTACCAGAACCCTACTCAGTGCCGTCAGTGCCAAAATTTGGGTCATGGCACGAAAAATTGCCGCATTGATGCTAAATGCATGATTTGCGAAAGTTCTTCTCACGCAAAGGACGTCTGTCCAGTGAAGAAAGATACCGATCAGTTCATATGCGCAAATTGCGGGGGCATCCATAAGTCAAATTTTTGGGCTTGCCCTTCTCGTAGGCGAGTCGTCGAGGCTCGTGCCAGGCAGATGAAAGCAAATGTGCGTTACGATAACGGTCGTTTCCGGAATTTCCCTGGTGGAGTATCCAACAATGCTCTTTTCTCAATTAACGATCACTTGATCAAGAATCATACCCATGAGGAAGATTATAATCATGCTCATTCACAAACTAATTTCAATCCGTCAGGTAGCCGTTCGAATCTTTTAATTTCGAATGTATATAGCCAAGGAAAATCCCTTGCCGATATAAAACCAGGTGATTTGAACTCTTCTCCTCTTCATACTACGAGAACCCGTTTTAAATGTTTCAAATCAAATAAAAAAAAACCCTACCGCCACTCCAAACTACTATTCCGCTTCTTTGTCTACCGAAAATTCGAACGGAAAATCATCGGAAAATGTACCTACTTCCAGTGACATGTCTGTCTCTGATTTTAATTTTCTAACTGAACAATTGAATCTAATGATTGATGCAATGTTCAAAGCCACCACCATGACTGAAGCAGTCCAAGTTGGTGTAAAATTTACTAATCAAATTGTTATTGGACTACGTTTCACTAATGGATCCAAATAATAGTTTTAATATTTTAAATTGGAATACTCGTTCTTTGAACGTGCGTATAGCAGTTATTACCGAAACCTTTCTAAAACCTGAATCCAAACTAGAAAAAGATCCTAACTTTTTTGTTTATCGTAATGATCGACTTGATGGGGCATGTGGGGGAGTTGCAATCAACATTCATAGGAGTATAAAACATCATTTGAAACTAAAGTTTTTGAAAATTTAGGTGTTTCTGTTTAAACACAGCTTGGTATAGATAGCTGCCTATCTGCCTAATCAATGCTCTGGACAGCAAGTTAATTTTCTCCAAACTGACTTGCGAAAATTTACTCGCAATAAGTCAAAAAATTTTGTCATTGGTGATTTTAATGCCAAACATCGGTCATGGAATAATTCTCAGAGTAATTCCAACGGCAGAATTTTATTTGATGAGTGCCCTTCACGATATTTCTCAATTCAATACCCTGATAGCCCTACATGTTTTTCCTCTTCTAGAAATCCATCTACGATTGATTTGGTCTTAACCGACTCTAGTCATCTCTGTAGCCAATTAGTTACTCATGCAGATTGTGATTCTGATCATGTCCCTGTTACATTTCAAATATCCCATGAAGCGATTCTCAATCATATCAGCTCCACTTTCAATTATTTTCGAGCCGACTGGAATATATAAGACATATATTGACTCTAATCTTGATGTTAACATTTCTTTAGAAACTAAAATTGATATTGACAATGCTCTTGAAACTTTAACAAATTCCATTGTTGAAGCCCGGAGCATTGCAATTCCAAAATGTGAAGTAAAATTTGAATCCGAGATTATAGACGATGATCTTAAACTCTTGATCCGTCTTAAAAACGTGAGGAGAAGGCAATTTCAACGCACTCGCGATCCTGCTATGAAAATTATATGGCAGGATTTGCAGAAAGAAATCAAGAAACGTTTTGCTCAATTAAGAAACAAAAATTTTGAAAATAAAATTTCTCAATTGGACCCTGGCTCTAAGCCCTTTAAGAAATTATCTAAAATCTTGAAAAAACCTCAGAAGCCAATACCGGCATTGAAAGAGGAAAACAAATTATTACCAACTAATTGCAGTGCGCATCGTACCTTCGTGCTGTGCGTACACGAATTCTCTCTGCTCTTGGAAGTTTTCTTAAAAACTACCTAAAGCCTGTCCACGTTAAATTTCGGACACCCAAATAATGGCAGTAAAAAAAGTACTCATAATTCAACAAAAACAATTGTTTATTTCAGAATAAAAGAGTTATATCTACAAAATAAACAGTTGACAAGGATGTTAATCCTTCTTTCTGTAAAATTCTCGAACTTTCTGTGGTACACCCGCCATCCGTGTCCGAAATTTTTCGTGGACAGGCTTTAAAGCAATAAAACAGTACTTTTCAGTGCTACACAAACAGTACTTTTCAGTGCTAAAATTAAAAACGGTACTTTTCAGTGCTACTTAAACAGTACTTTTCAGTACTATTTTTTCTACTATTGATCCCTTTACGATCCTTGTTTGGACCCGTGCCTTCGATTTTTCGTTGGACCCGTTGGCGAAAGCTAGCGGTGGTAATCCTTCTTGGACACCGTCTAGGGAAAAAACCTCTCGAAGGTCACGTCTTTCTCGTTTATTAACTAAACATGGTATCAACAACTAACAAAAGGAAGGGTGAATCTCTGAATTCACTACTTCCTTCCAAAAAAGTGGGTTTTAAAACTGTCACTACACGTGGCAAGAATGGAAGAAAGGACGCTTCCCCGGAATGCGAAGTTTCTTCCAAGGGTGAAATGAATAATTGTATTGAAATGAGCAATCAGTTCGATGCTCTAGACAAATTTTCCGAACACCAAATCGAAGCAGCCTCTAGCCCAGGCTCTTTGATTCAAGTGAGGAAGCAAAGAGTGCCGCCTATCGTGGTCAGTTGTTCCGAATTTGGGGGATTTAGGCAGGAGATCTTGAACTCCATTAGGGGAATCAAGGTTTCATTCCAAATCGCAAAGAAAGGAGACTGTCGCGTTTTGCCGGAAACTCTTAAAGATCGCGAACTTCTTCTCAGATATCTTGAAGAGAAGAAGCACAATTTTTTTACTTATGACGACAAAACTGAACGTTTGTTCAAAGTCGTCTTGAAAGGTCTCTCAAGTGACTATAAGTCACCTGAAGAGATCAAAAATGGAATAAATGATTTACTTGGATTTTCCCCAGTCCAAGTAATCATTATGAAAAAGAGAACCCAAACTGGCATTGTTCGGAAAGGGCTTTCTCAAGAATATTATTTAGTTCACTTTAACAAAAAAGAACTAAATAATATTAAAGCTTTAGAAAAAGCAAAACTTATGTTCGATGTCCGTGTGACGTGGGAACATTTCCAGAAACCTGGAGGAAATTACCAGAACCCCACTCAGTGCCGTCGGTGCCAAAAGTGGGGTCATGGTACAAAAAATTGTCGCATGGATGCTAAATGCATGATTTGCGGAGGTTCTTCTCACGCTAAGGACGACTGTCCTGTGAAAGAAGATACCAGAAAATTTCAATGCGCCAATTGCAAGGGCCCTCACAAAGCTAACTTTTGGGAATGCATTTCACGCAAAAGAGTCGTTGAGGCTCGTGCCAAGCAGATGAAGGATAATATCCGTTACGATAACGGTCGTTTCCGGAATTTGCCTGGTAGAGTATCGAACAATGCTCATTTTTCAGTTAACGATCGCTTGATTAGGAATCATACCCACCAGGAAGATCATAATCATGCTCATTCACAAACTAATTTTAATCCGTCGGGTAGCCGTTCGAATCTTTCAATTTCGAATGTATCTACCGACGGTAAATCCTTTGCCGATATCGTAGCAGGTAATTTTAACTCTTCCCCTGTTCGTTCCATGAGTACCCATTCTACTTGTTTCAAATCAAATGGAAAAAACCCTACCGCCACAGGTAACTCCTACCCCGCTTCTTCGTCTACCGAAAATTCCAATGGGAAATCATCAGATGATATGTCTGCCTCTGATTTTAATTTTCTAACTGAACAATTGAATCTAATGATTGATGCAATGTTCAAAGCCACCACTATGACTGAAGCAGTCCAAGTAGGTGTAAAATTTACAAATAAAATTGTTATTGGATTACGTTTTTCTAATGGATCCAAATAATAATTTAAATATTTTAAATTGGAATGCTCGTTCTCTGAATGGTAAAGAGGACGAGCTGTTTAATTTTCTTACAGCTAATAACGTGCATATAGCATTTATTACCGAAACTTATTTAAAACCTGGATCCAAATTTAAAAAAGATCCTAACTTTTTTGTTTATCGTAATGATCGACTTGATGGGGCATGTGGGGGAGTTGCAATCATCATTCATAGGCGTATAAAACATCAACTGTTTTCGTCATTTGAAACTAAAGTTTTTGAAACTTTAGGTGTTTCTGTTGAAACACAGTTTGGTAAATATACTTTCATAGCTGCCTATTTGCCTTTTCAATGCTCTGGACAGCAAGTTAATTGGCTTCAAACTGACTTGCGAAAATTAACTCGCAATAAGTCAAAATTTTTTGTCATTGGTGACTTTAATGCCAAACATCGGTCATGGAATAATTCTCAAAGTAATTCCAACGGCAGAATTTTATTTGATGAGTGCTCTTCAGGATATTTCTCAATTCAATACCCTGATAGCCCTACATGTTTTTCCTCTTCTAGAAATCCATCTACGATTGACTTGGTCTTAACCGACTCTAGTCATCTTTGTAGCCAATTAGTTACTCATGCTGATTTTGATTCTGATCATGTCCCTGTTACATTTCAAATATCGCATGAAGCGATTCTCAATCCTATCAGCTCCACTTTCAATTATTTACGAGCCGACTGGAATATATATGAAACGTATGTTGACTCTAATCTTGATGTTAACATTTCTTTAGAAACTAAAATTGATATTGACAATGCTCTTGAAACTTTAACAAATTCCATTGTTGAAGCCAAAAACATTGCAATTCCAAAATGTGAAGTAAAATTTGAATCCGTGATTATAGACGATGATCTTAAACTCTTGATCCGTCTTAAAAACGTGAGGAGAAGGCAATTTCAACGCACTCGTGATCCTGCTATGAAAATTATATGGCAGGATTTGCAGAAAGAAATCAAGAAACGTTTTGCAGATTTAAGAAACAAAAATTTTGAAAATAAAATTTCTCAATTGGACCCCGGCTCTAAGCCCTTTTGGAAATTATCTAAAATCTTGAAAAAACCTCAGAAGCCTATACCGGCATTGAAAGAGGAAAACAAATTATTACTAACTAATTGCGAAAAAGCTCAAACACTTGCTATGCAGTTTGAAAGTGCGCACAATTTTAATTTAGGACTTACTAGTCCAATTGAAAATGAAGTTACTCAGGAGTTCGAAAATATTCTCAATCAAGAGAACGTTTTCGAAAATGCCTGGGAGACTGATTTGGAAGAAGTGAGAACTATTATTAAAAAATTCAAAAATATGAAAGCTCCTGGCGATGATGGAATTTTCTACATCCTCATCAAGAAACTTCCAGAAAGTAGCTTATCATTTCTAGTTGATATATTTAACAAATGTTTTCAATTAGCGTATTTTCCTGACAAATGGAAAAATGCTAAGGTTGTTCCAATTTTAAAACCAGACAAAAATCCTGCAGAAGCTTCTAGCTATCGTCCAATCAGTTTGCTTTCCTCCATCAGTAAACTTTTTGAAAAGGTTATTTTGAACAGAATGATGGCCCACATCAACGAGAATTCAATTTTTGCCAATGAACAGTTCGGATTCCGCCATGGACATTCGACCACTCATCAACTTTTACGTGTAACAAATTTGATCCGTTCCAACAAATCTGAAGGCTATTCTACTGGTCTTGCTCTTCTAGACATAGAAAAAGCATTCGACAGTGTTTGGCATGAAGGTTTGATTGTAAAATTGAAAAATTTTAATTTTCCAACATACATTGTTAGAATAATTCAAAGTTATCTGTCAAATCGTACACTTCAGGTTAATTATCAGAACTCCAGATCTGAAAGACTTCCTGTAAGAGCTGGTGTTCCCCAAGGCAGCATTTTGGGACCAATATTATACAATATTTTCACATCTGACTTACCTGAGTTACCTCAGGGATGTCAAAAATCTTTGTTTGCGGATGACACAGGCCTCTCCGCCAAAGGACGAAGCCTGCGTGTCATCTGTAGTCGATTGCAAAAAAGTTTGGATATTTTTTCTTCATACTTGCAAAAATGGAAGATTTCTCCTAATGCTTCCAAAACTCAACTAATAATATTCCCACATAAACCAAAAGCTCTTTATTTGAAACCTTCAAGTAGACATGTTGTCACGATGAGAGGGGTTCCAATAAATTGGTCAGATGAAGTTAAGTATCTAGGACTCATGCTAGATAAGAATTTAACTTTCAAAAATCACATTGAGGGCATTCAAGCCAAATGTAACAAATATGTAAAATGTCTCTATCCCCTTATTAATAGAAAATCAAAACTTTGTCTTAAGAACAAGCTTTTGATATTCAAACAAATTTTCAGGCCAGCCATGTTGTATGCTGTACCAATATGGACTAGCTGTTGTAATACCAGGAAGAAAGCTCTGCAGAGAATTCAAAATAAAATTTTGAAAATGATTCTGAGGCTTCCTCCCTGGTATAGTACCAATGAGTTACATAGAATATCCAATGTTGAAACATTGGAACAAATGTCAAAAATAATAATTAATAATTCCAGGCAAAATTCATTACAATCTTCTATTGCAATGATTAATGTTTTATATTTTTTGGTTAAGTTAGCTTAAGTAAATTGAAAACTTTTTTTTCTCTTATAAGCAGGTGAAATCAACTCACCTGTAAAAATCTGAACTGCTACGGCAAATGAAATGTAATATGTTGTTAACAAAATGTTAATAAAATCTTGAATTTGTTTTACCAAATTAGGATGATAGTATTGTCTAATAACACAGAACACCTAGATATAAGAAATGTATGTAATGATTGGAATGATACTAATAAAGAAATTGAAAAATAAAGATTATTGCTTCTATAGTCCTTCTATAGTCCTCTGTATCCCAACAATCATCATGGGGAGGGTGTATATTAGTAAGAGAGGTTAGGGATTTAGGAGTCACCTTTGGTCGGTGATACGATCTCTGGATAAGGAGGAAAATACAACTCTCACCTTAAACTAGTTTTGCATTTTATTTCCGCGATGAAATATTGGTATAAGATTAAAGTACGTCGACTTTCCCAATGTTGAACTCTTTAAAAGTTATATTTAGTTATGATGACAATTTGTAGTAATGATGGCATTTGAATATAAAAATGATTTGTAACAGGAATTTGCAAGTTACAAAACGTAATGTTGCCTCGATAAAGCATGTTATCATAAGCATGAAACGAGCTCACCAGTTGGCAATCCATGTTTGACTAAACACTAATATCCTTTCGGGGCCCAGATAGTCGTAGCGGTAAACGCGCAGCTATTCAGCATGACCATGCTGAGGGTCGTGGGTTCGAATCCCACTGGTCGAGGATCTTTTCGTAAAGGAAATTTTCTCGATTCCCAGGGCATAGAGTATCATCGTACCTGCCACACGATATACACATGCAAAAAATGGTCAATCGGCAGAGAAAGCTCTCAGTTAATAACTGTGGAAATGCTCATAAGAATACTAATCTGAGAAGCAGGCTCTGTCCCAGTTGGGACGTAACGCCAGAAAGAAGAAGAAGAAAATCCTCTCGCACAACACGAACCGGACAAGACTGATTCTGATTCCGTCGCTCATTCAACAGAAGCATGTAACGGAATCAAAAGACCACACATTATAACATACATATTCAATTTCTGATTAACCAAGAAATGTAATAAACACGAGTTTCACATCTGAAAAACATCCTTTATCAATAACCCCCACTGTATCAACATTCTATTATTACCCACCCGAAAGCGGAGACATCGATTGACAGCTTTTGTTTAAAAGCCAGTCGGTAAATCCTTTGAGGGGCTACCTTTCTCGGACGTTGACAAGGGACAAACCAGGTTTCAATCGAATGCCGGTATCCGACATGTGGTTGAGCAGAAATTGCACTTTGTATCAATCTCTTGGGAGGGGAGAATTCATTCCTGTTTCAGGATGAAACAGATACATTGAAACAGTTTTAGTGGGTCCGGTCGAATTTGAATAAATTGTTTTTCGAACAATAGCGTTTATCTCATGGATACGAAGGAAGAAAACATTGTAAAAAGACCCGATGAAGAGAACAAGCTATTCAATTTTCTAACAGCTAATAACATACATATAACAGTTATTACCGAAACATATTTGAAATCTGAATCCAAACTCAAAAGAGATCAAAACTTTTTTGTTTATCGTAAGGATCTGCTTAACATCATCTTTTTTCGTCATTTGAAACCAAAGTTATTGAAACTTTCAGTGTTTCTGTTGAATCCTTACTTGGTAAATATACTTCCATGGCTGCTTATTTGCCTTTTCAATGCACTGGGCAGCAAGTTAATATGCTTCAAACTGACTTACTGAAATATACTCGCAATAAGTCATTTTTTTGTCATTGGTGCCTTCAATGCAAAACATCGTTCATGGAATAATTCGCAAAGCAACTCCAACGGCAGAATTTTATTCAATAGTGCTCTTCAGGATATTTGCCAATTCAATACTCTGATAGCCCTATTTGTGTTTCCTCTTCAAGAAAACCCTTCTAAGATTCATTAGGTTTCAACCGACTCTAGTCATAGATGATTCATGATTTTATGATTTGAATTAATACTTTTAGTCGCCATAAATTGAAAACAAAACTCCTGTCGGATTCGAAACCGTCCCCCTAAGCAAGAACTTACTGGACACCTGTGCGTTTACCACAACGACTATACTGGATCAAACCTTAAAGTCTGGATATTATATCGAGATATTTTCCATAGAACGTTTTGTCTTTTCAAGGAAAGGTTAAAAGTTGAACAAAAAGCCACATCTTCAACTTATTCCATAAATAGACCAACTTAATCACCTTTCTTTAGCTGCTCTAATTGGGTTCCGCACCGGCAAAGCTCCAAACGCCAAAGACACTACTCTCCTTAAATGTTCTTTTCTTCTTTCTTGGAATCCTTTCTTGATAAAAACAAAACCACTACAACTCAGCTTTACCAGCAGACTCCTACACTTTACACCACCCGTCACTACAGCCCACAACTTCTCTGATGATGCTGATGAAGACGACCTGGCCGTCGACTTCAACTTTCGCATTCATATTCGTCGCCGTCGTCGTTCCGCTTGATTTACAGTTTTCGCACAATCTTCACCTTGCTGCTGACTGCTCTTCTCTTACACGTTTCCTCCAACGAACCCGAGAGACGATCCACTGAATAAATCATTCACTTTTTCCTTCGCACAACCAACCACGCTTCTTGGCTTTTCGTTACGAGAATAGTAGCTTCTTTTAATTTCCTCCACTTTTTGTGCAACTCTCGCCGAGGCAACACTTTTTCCCTTTTCGCTCGGAAACACGTTTCAATTATATTTTCTTTATTCTTAACGACTATTATGATATGCTGCTTTGCTACTATTTTTCTTACTGTGGGGCTTTTTGCTTCTGCTCTTGTATTGAGTGGGATATTATTTTTGCACAGACTGACAGGAAATCGCAAAAGCGAAGCACACTCGTCGTAGCGCGTATAAAATATTCATGACGACGCCAGATCACTTTCCCGAAGGAGGCACAAATGTCCTAGTGGAACGCCTCGAAGACTGGCTTAGGATTTAGCATCGCATCGTGTTCGCGGTTGCAAGCCTTGGGTGTACGGCGAAGAACTTTGCTCTTTATGTAATGGTACCGGTTTCCGGGGATGGGAGAAACACCAGCACTGACAACAACAACCGGGCAAACAACAACAGAAACTTGGAGCTGAAGAACTTAAAGCAAAACTTTCATCAACAGCGGAGCTGATATTGCTTCGCGGAGCCAGGTGCGGTACCGACGCCTGCAACGAATCAGTTACAGATAACTGCCAGTGATGATATTCTTCCACTTTTATTTCTAATCAGACACTCAACCCACTCCGCCACACAAAACGAACCCAACGATACTGTTTGTCGGTTTCTTTCGACAATCGACACTGAATTGGTGGAAAACCGGTTTTCCCAGCCAGTCCTTCTCAATCGACCACTCGAGCAATCACCGTGAAAATTGCACCTATCGAATTATTCACCACCACGCTTCCTCCCTTGCTCACCAGTGAGCCAGCGACAGCGATGACGAGCTACCATAGTCAACCAATGATATGGAGATTATCCTGCTATTGTTGCTGTATTTCCAAATCCTCTCATCCGGCGACACGAGCTTCACGAGGCCCCAAAAGCAACCAAGATGCTCTGTTCGAAAAGCGGCGTTTACGTTTCTTCCGAGTTTTTGTCCGGATTGAAGGGAAGCCAATCCAATCGGGTTGAAATCGCGACGTCAACTGTAGTCTGAACCAACGGAGCAGCTACGTTTTGCTATCGAAGGATATCCAGACGAACGCGTGTGGCGATGCTTCTGTTATCGGAAAAGCCGAAACCGTGGCCGTCATCAAAACATGCTCTCTCCGGTGCCAGCTGGGAGAAATTGAACTATGAGCATCGAGTTCTGCAGTATCGAATCAATTGAGGGAGCAAGGATTCTCCTGGTGGGCATTGATGGTGGAGTAACTAGTGGAACCGCTCATGCGCATGTGCCGGAGTGAGATGGATATGTTTCTAGGAGAAGCGTTGTCGACGGTTACTTGGGAAATGTGTTTTCCACGACGAAACTTTGTCGTAAATTTTGGTATTTATTTATTACCTTTAATTGTAGCTTAATGTTCTTGAAAATACTAATTCTGATCCCAAAAATAAAGCTAGTTGAATTTTGGAAGCATTACATAAATAGTGAAGTCTCCCTTAAAAAGATAAATCATCATAGGAGCCGCCCAACGTGTTGCACCAGAATTCAACGGTTTTGCAAGAGAACAAGCCTCCCGTGAAAGCAGGCGGCGTTTTAGGCAGGAGTAGCCGCCTCAAAGGAATCAGAACGTTTTTCCCCTTACAAAGGGCGGCGATATTATGCGGAGTTCATTTCGGATGCTGTCGAGCTCGAGAAATGTGTGCTGGTTTGTGGCGCAAATTAGAATTCGTGAATGATGAGAAAAAATGGTTTGAAAGGCTTCAATTCGATTGATAAGTGTTATTTATGGACTGCAAACTGATAGGGACACTCAAACTTGTAATTAAATTATTTTATAAGAAAATTGATTATGAGCGATCTAAAAAATAACCAATTGTATATTGGAATAATAGTTTTGTAACATCAATGTGTAGATATCAAAAAGCAAATATTCAGTACATTCAGAGCACCAATGGGAAAGAATATTTTTCGAGCTAACGGAGATAGCTATTTCAAACCTCTGGAGGAAGTTTTTCGAAAATTCTGCTGAAAGATTTTCTAAGCTTCTAGAGTTTTTATTTTTTTTTATTCTAGAGGAAGTTCTTCCAAACTTTTAAAGGAATCTTTTTCACGTTTCTGGGGAAAAAATTTCACAACTTCTGGGGGAAAATTGAAACTGCTTTTGAGAAAAGAATTTCCAAGCTTCTGGAGAAGCTTTTGGAAGCAAAGAAGAGAGCTATTTTAAACCTCTGGAGAAGGTTTTCTTTAAACTTGTGCAAGAAGTCAACACTTTTCTATGCTTCTGGGGAAAGCTTTTCGACGTTTCTGGAGGAAGCTTTTATAAGCTTCCCAATATCTGGCGCAAGCTTCTCTCAGCTTCTTTTCTAAGTGGGGAAGCTTTTCAATGTAACGAAACATCTGGAGGAAGTTTTTCGAAGCTTGTGCGGAAAGCTACTCGTAAATGCATCTCTAAGCTTATGGGGTATCTTTTCCAAATTTATGAGGCAAGCTTTTCCAAGCTTCTTTAGGAAATTTTTCCAAGTTTCTGGGCAAAATTTACCCAAGCTTCTGGGGGAAGTTTTCCCAAGCTTCTGAGGAAGCTATTCTAAACTTCTGGGGAAGCTGTTCGAAGCTAATGAAGAAGGATATTTTGAACCTTTGGAGGAATTATTTCGAAGGTTATGCAGGAAGCTGCTTAAGAATGCTTTTCTAAGCTTCTTTTGAAAGCTTTTCGACGCTTCTGGAATCTGTTCCAAGCTTTTTCAAACTTTTGCGAGGACTTCATTTAAGTTTTTTATGGGAAACTTTTCCAACCTTCTGGACGAAGCTTTTTCAAGGTCTTATGGAAGCTTTTCCAAGATTCTGGAAGAAGATTTTCCCATATTTGGGGGAAAGGTTTTCCAAGCTTCTGGGGGAAGTATTAAACAGCTAATAAAAAAAATACCACTAGAGGAAGTCATTTGAAGCTTGTGCAGGAAGCTTCTTGAGAAAGCGTTTCTAAGCCCCTGGAGGGAGCCTTTCCAAGCTCCTAAGAGAAGATTTTCTTATTTTCTTGAGGAAGCTTTTCCCAGTTTCTGGGAAAACCTTTTCAAGCTTTTGAAGGAAGCTTTTCGAATCATCTGTGGGAAGGTTTTCCAAGCTTCTTGGGAAAGCTTTTCGAAACTAATGAAAGAAGTTATGTTAAACCTCTACAGGAAGTTTTCCGAAGCTTGTGTATGTGCTTCTTGAAAAAGCTTTTCTAATCTCCTGAATGAAGCTTTCCAAACTTCTGCAAAGAGCTTTTCCAAGCTTCTAGGAGAAGCTTTTCCAAGTTTCTAGGAGATGGTTTCCTACGCTTTTCCAAGTTTCTGAGGGAAGCTTCTAGACGCTTTTGAAGGAATCTTTTCCAAGCTTCTGGTGGAAGTTTTTCCATTTTTCTGGGGGAATTCCCCCAGGTATTTCAAGCTTCTGACGAAGCTTTTCAAAGCTAATGAAGAAAGATATTTAAAGCTTTTATATGAAGCATTTCGAGGATTGTGCAGGAAGCTGCTCGGGAATGCTTTTCTAAGCTTCTGGGAGAAGTTTTTCGACACTTTTAGAGGAAGCTGTTCCAAGCTTTTCCAAACTTCTGCGGAAAGCTTTTCCAAGTTTCTGAGGGAAACTTTTCCAATTCTCTAGTAGAGCTTTTTCTAAGTTCTGGAGGAAGCTTTCCAAAGCTTCTGATTGGAGCTTTTCCAAACTTCTGTTGGAAGTTTTTCGACGAAGCTTTCTCATGCTTCTGGGGACAACTTTCTTAGAATCTGGGGAAAGCTTTTCCCAGATTCTGAGGAAATGTGTTCCAAGCTTCTGGGGACGCTTTTCGAAGCTAATAAAGAAAGTTTCCGGGGAAAATTTTTCCAAGCTTCAGAAGCTAATAAAGGAGACTATTTTAAACCCTGTGAAGTGAGAAAGCTTCTCTTATCTTCTGGAGGAAGATTTTAGACGCTTCTGGAGAAATATTTTGCAAGTTTCTGAGAAAAGATTTTCCAAACTTCAGGAGGAAACTAATTCAGACTTCTGGGGGAAACTTTTCCAAGCTTATTGGGGAAGCTTTTCCAAGTTGCTGAGGGAAGCCTTTCCAAGTTTCTGTTAGTAGCTTTTCAAAGCAATGGAAAAAGCTTTTAAAGCAATGAAAAAAGTTTTTTAAATTCCTGGAATTTTGTAAAGGAAGCTTTTTCTGAAAGCTTTTCTAAGCTTCCAGGGAAGCTTTTCCAAGCTTCTGGGAAAACTTTTCCAAGCTTCTGAGAAATCTTTTGGAAACTCCTGGAGATGCTTCTCCAAGTTTCTGGGAAAGTTTTTCCAAGCATCTGTGGAATCCTTTCGATGCTTCTGGGGAAGCTTTTCCAAGCTTCGGGGGATGCTTTTACTAACTTCTGGGCGAACTTATTCTTAGCTCTTCGAGGAAGCTTTTCCGCGAATCTGCTGAGAGCTTTTAAAAGTTTCTGGACCATCACTTCCCAAGTTTCTTGAGGAAGCTTTTTCAAGCTTCTGAAGGAAGCCTTTCCAAGCTTCTGTAAAATGCCTTTCCACGCTTCTGAAGAAAGCTTTTCTAAGCTTATACAGGAAGCTTATCCAAAATTTTGGGGAAAGCTTATCCCAGCCTATGAGGAATGTTTTCTAAGCTTCTGGGAGAGCTTTCAAAAGCTTGTGAAGATGGCTGTTTTAAATCTTTTGAGAAAGTTTTTCGAAGATTGTGGAAGAAGCTTCCTAATAAAGCTTTTCTAAGCTTCTGGGGGAAGATTTTCGACGCTTCTGGAGGCAGTTTTTTAAAGCTTCTGTGGGAAGCTTTTTAAAACTTCTGGGCGAAACTTTTCTAAGTTACTTTTTCAAGCTTCTGGAGGAAGCTTATTCAAGCTTCTGAAGAAAGCTTTTCCCAGCTTCTGGAAACAGCTATTTCAATCTTCTGGGACAGCTTTTCCAAGCTTCTAGGGAAGCTTTTTCTAGCTTCTAGAGGAAACTTTTCCAAGCTTCTGGGGGAAACTTTACCAAGCTTCTAGAGTAAGCTTTTCAAAGCTCTTAGAAAAAGATTTTCTAGCATCTGGAGCAAGCTTTTCAAGCTTTTGGAGAAAGCTTTTCCAAGCTTCAGTAGGAAGCTCTTCTTAGCTTCTAAGAGGTAGCTTTTCCAAGCCTATGCAGGAAGTTTTTCCAAGCTTCTGAAGGAAGCTTTTTCAAGCTTTTACAGGCTTAAGGATGCTAGAAGCAACGCATCCCGAGTTGAAGGGTCGTCAATCAAAAAGTGATATTGACCTGTAAGAGATAGAAGATCACAACAAAATATCAACATTATATTCCTGAAACTTCTAAAGAATAGTAAAATTTGATGTTTGCCAAACGTTTTATCTCTTATATCTATCAAGTCAATATCACTTTTAGAAATCCATACCAACATTTGTTATTACAAGGCTTTGTAAGCCTGCTTTGGTTAAAATCTTCTAGAGGAAGCTTTCACAAGTTTTTTGAAATAAGCCAACAGTATTATGAATGGTCCTCCGGAAATCTAGGGGGTTGGTGTCAGGCCCTGCAAGCCAACCGTAAAAACACATCAGCACAGAAACGTCAACGAGAGAATACGGACCGGAACAATCGGCAAAGACCACAGCGACGAAAATGGACTAGCGATTGGAAACTCGGTACGTGGAACTGCCAATCTTTCAACTTCATTGGAAGTACTCGCATACTCTCCGATGTACTGAAGACCCGCTGTTTCGACATCGTAGCGCTGCAGGAGGTGTGCTGGACAGGAGCATTGGTGCGAACGTTTAGAGGTAATCATACCATCTACCAGAGCTGCGGCAACACACGCGAGCTGGGAACAGCTTTCATAGTTATGGGTGATATGTAAAGGCGCGTGATCGGGTGGTGGCCGATCAATGAACGAATGTGCAAGTTAAGAATCAAAGGCCGATTCTTTAACTTCAGCATAATCAACGTGCATAGCCCACACTCCGGAAGCACTGATGATGACAAGGACGCATTTTACGCGCAGCTCGAACGCGAGTACGACCGCTGCCCAAGCCACGACGTCAAGATCTTCATAGGAGATTTGAACGCTCAGGTTGGCCAGGAGGAGGAGTTCAGACCGACGATTGGAAAGTTCAGCGCCCACCGGCTGACGAACGAGAACGGCCTACGACTGATAGATTTTGCCGCCTCCAAGAATATGGCCATTCGTAGCACCTATTTCCAGCACAGCCTCCCGTATCGGTACACCTGGAGATCACCTCAGCAGACAGAATCGCAAATCGACCACGTTTTGATCGATGGACGGCACTTCTCCGACATAACCGACGTCAGAACCTATCGTGGCGCCAACATTGACTCCGACCACTACCTGGTGATGGTGAAACTGCGCCCAAAACTATCCGTCATCAACAATGTACGGTACCGACGCCCGCCCCGGTACAATCTCGAGCGGCTGAAACAACCGGATGTCGCCAATGCGTACGCGAAGCATCTTGAGGCAGCGTTGCCGGATGAGGGCGAGCTCGATAGGGCCCCTCTTGAGGACTGCTGGAGGACAGTCAAAGCAGCCATTTACGACGCTGCCGAAAGCGCTGTCGGATATGTGGAACGGAGCTCAAGAAACGATTGGTTCGACGAGGAGTGCCAGGAGGTTTTAGAGGAGAAGAATGCAGCGCGGGCTGCAATGCTGCAGCATGGTACGCGGCAAAACGTGGAACGATACAGACTGAAGCGGAAACAGCAAACCCGCCTATTCCAGGACAAAAAGCGCCGCCTGGAAGAGGTGGAATGCCAAGAGATGGAGTTGCTGTACCGTTCTCAAGAAACGCGGAAGTTCTATCAGAAGCTCAACACATCCCGCAATGGCTTCGTGCCGCGAGCTGAGATGTGCCGGGATAAGGATGGGAGCATCTTGACGGACGGACGCGAGGTGATCGAAAGGTGGAAGCAGCACTACGATGAACACCTGAATGGCGCAGAGAACACAGGCACAGAAGGTCAGGACAGCGAAGGCGATGGCTACGTCAGCACAGCGGACAGCAGAAATCAACCAGCTCCCACGATGGGGGAAGTTAAGGATGCCATTCAACAGCTTAAGAACAACAAAGCCGCTGGCAAGGATGGTATCGGAGCCGAACTCATCAAGATGGGCCCGGACAGGTTGGCCGCTTGTCTGCATCGGCTGATAGTCAGAATCTGGGAAACGGAACAGCTACCGGAGGAGTGGAAGCAAGGCGTTATATGCCCTATCTACAAAAAGGGCGATAAACTGGAGTGTGAAAATTATCGTGCAATCACCATCCTAAACGCCGCCTATAAAGTGCTATCCCAGATTCTCTTCCGTCGTCTATCACCTATAGCAAACGAGTTCGTGGGAAGTTATCAAGCAGGTTTCATCGACGGCCGCTCGACAACGGACCAGATCTTTTCCGTGCGGCAAATCCTCCAGAAATGCCGTGAGTACCAGGTCCCTACGCACCATTTGTTCATCGATTTCAAGGCGGCATACGATAGTATCGACCGCATAGAGCTATGGAAAATCATGGACGAGAACAGCTTTCCCGGGAAGCTCACAAGATTGATCAGAGCAACGATAGACGGTGTGCAAAACTGCGTGAAGATCTCGGGCGAACACTCCAGTCCGTTCGAGTCTCGGCGGGGACTACGACAGGGCGACGGACTTTCGTGCCTGTTGTTCAATATTGCGCTTGAAGGTGTCATGCGGAGAGCCGGACTTAACAGTCGAGGCACGATTTTCACGAGATCCGGACAATTTGTTTGCTTCGCGGACGACATGGATATTATTGGGAGAAAATTTGAAACGGTGGCAGATTTGTTCACCCGCCTGAAACGCGAAGCAACAAGAGTCGGGCTAATGGTGAATGCGTCGAAAACAAAGTACATGCTGGTTGGCGGAACTGAGCGCGACAGGGCCCGCCTAGGAAGCAGTGTTACGATAGACGGGGATACCTTCGAGGTGGTGGACGAGTTCGTCTACCTCGGATCCTTGTTGACGGCTGACAACAATGTTAGTCGGGAAATACGAAGGCGCATCATCAGCGGAAGTCGTGCCTACTATGGGCTCCAGAAGAAACTGCGGTCAAGAAAGATTCACCCCCGCACCAAATGCACGATGTACAAAACGCTCATAAGACCGGTAGTCCTCTATGGACATGAGGCGTGGACTATGCTCAAGGAGGACTTGCAAGCTCTTGGGGTTTTCGAACGCCAAGTGCTAAGGACGATCTTCGGCGGCGTGCAGGAGAACGGCGTGTGGCGGCGAAGGATGAACCACGAGCTCGCTCAACTCTACGGCGAACCCAGTATCGTGAAGGTAGCTAAAGCTGGAAGGATACGCTGGGCAGGGCATGTTGCAAGAATGCCGGACAACGACCCTGTAAAGATGGTGTTCGCCACGAATCTGGTCGGAACAAGAAGGCGTGGGGAGCAGCGAGCTAGGTGGATTGACCAGGTACACCAGGACCTGGAGAGCGTGGGTCACAGTCGAGGATGGAGAGAAGCGGCCATGAACCGAGGGAATTGGCGAAATATTGTTGGCGAGGCTTTATCAAGATAATTGATGTAAAGCCAAATAAGTAAGTAAGTAAGTATTATGAATACAAATTAATAATTAAAATTGACTTTGACATCCAATGAAACCATGTGCAGAACAAGACTCAAGCTAGGATGGTGGCTATCTACATACCGCAATTTGGGGTGTAGTTGATCATTTCTGTACCCACATGTATAGGCTGTCGAGGGAACTATAATTCTATTTTAATTATCAAAATTTCTGTGTTGTCGCATTGTCTGATAGCAGTTTTTGATTTTCCTGAATTTGGTTGGATATTGAAGTTAACTGTACCTTAGAAAAACAGGTTTTTAAGGAAATGTTTAATATATCGTCAACGGGTTCTTCTCCAAACAATCGATTATTACCAAGGCCATGAAGCACCATTCAAATAAACTGTCCCATTGATTCCACATTAGTTTTATGAATCCAGTTTAAAATCTAATCGTTTAATCCATCTATTTCTCCGAATTTACAATTATCTTGACATGATGTCATTGATGACATTTCCCCATGATATTGGGATTCGGGCTTATGGGTCGTTCGGGGATGTGGAATTCGGGGTAATGGCACTCGGGTAATGGAATTTGGGGTAATGGGGTAGAATCAAAAACATGTATATTGAAGGAAGCCTTTTCAAGCTTTTTGTAAATTTTCTGCAAGCTATTGTAGGGAGAAATTCTATGCTTCTGTTGACTTTAGAGAGAAGCCCTTCAAAGCTTCTGGTAGAAGTTTTTTTAAGCTTCTGGAAGAAGTTTCTCTAAGTTTCTGAAGGAAGCTCTGAGTAGCTTCTTCGAAATTGAATTAAGTACAATGAAACTTGCAGATGAGAGTAGTTTGACTTGTACTACAAAGCTACGTATAGATAAGAGAGTAAACATAGATTCGCGAAAATAACTGAAATACTGTTTCGAGAAGCTCTATTCATTTTTTTACGAGTCAATTAAAATGGCTATGGAAAATTTCTGAAGAATTATTCTAAAGCAAGTTTAAACAATTTGTTGAGGGACCTTTGATAAATTCTACAGAATTCATGATCAAAAACTAATAATATTTACTCCTATTGACAACCGCAATCCTGGGTACCATTGATCAGCGGGGTAACATTTTCAAATCATGAATTGATACAATGATTTCTTTAATTATGGTTGACACTACCAAAGATTCAAGTCTCACATGAGTTCTGCAAACGGTATTAGCAGGGAAAATGCAATTGTTATTAAACATGTCATCGCCGAGAACGATTCCATTGTCAAATCTTTCATGAATATGTTCAATTGAGCCATATCAACAAATTACTATTAGGAATATAGAACTTCCTTAGGTAATTGCATACCTTTAGGCGTATTCCACGGTTCATTTGTTTTTAAATTTAAAATTACCAAAAAACTAAATAACTTGTAGGAGTTTGGCCTTCATATTCAACTTCAGGGGCCAGGGGCAAAATATTTAAAAAATATAAAAAAAAACCTATCAATGTTACTCCGGATTACGGTATTCGTAAACTAAGATCGTTAGTACTTACGCTGCAAAAAATGCATCACCATTAATAATTGTGACCAACACTAACCTGAAAAGAGAAAAAAACATAGTACATAAGTACAAATAATTATTTATTTCCTCAAATTCATTAATAATTCACTAAGTTGAACGTGTAAATGGGTGTAGAAAAAACAACACGGATTTAAGTATGTTAGTAGGGCTTTTTGTGTTCAAAACGTTGATGACGAAGATATTGACGATCTAGCTGATGATAAACCGTTCATATTATGGTTTGTAAAGCAACAAGTGAGCTAAAAATGTAGTCAAAAGGACAAAAGTGGTCTTGAGGAAAACGGATTGGAGTTAGAGTAAATTGTATGCGGACAATATTGCCCTCACTGGAATCAATTTCGTGTAATTAGAGATGACTTTCATTTCTCTGAGGACAAACGAGGCAATTAACGTTTCCAAAACGAAGTACATGGGTTTCCAGATAGTCTCTTGAAGAGCATAGTTTTCCAGATAGTCTCTATATAAGTCGATGGCCAGGAATTCCAAATCAATACAGAGCGTACAACACACAGAGAGAAAAAAAACGAAAAATGGTAGAGAATAAAACATTAATACAACACAAGCGATGAAAATCGTAAGTCGACACCATGTAAATAAAATACGGGAGCCCAACACATCTCAAACTGAAACACTGGGTTGTCCACATCAGACCGCAACTGGATTCAAAAAATTTTCCCTGGAGGTGTCCATTAGGCCGTCCCGTATTTTTCAAAAATGCGAAATATTATAAGTTCGTCATTGTGAAGTACTCGTCTTGGTAAGAAAAAAATCAGGTTAAAAATTAAAGTCCGTACGTGGACGCTAAGTGGCCCCCAAAGACCCTAAAGTTATTAGGCGTAGATGATCCCGTGCGCAATATCGAGCTCGCTGTTCTAGTGCACGCAGAATGAGTACACTGAGAACAGCGTTGCGGTTGAAAATACTATATCAGAGGATTAAATTAAATACACAACGCCAGGATAAATTCGCATTTATTTAGAATATTATGTGCATTCAATTTTACCATGGCACCATTTGTATAGTTAAAATTACTATATCATGGTTGAAAACTTGCTGCAGACCATAATCGAACCGAGGATCTGGCGATTGTCAAGCGCGAACGCTAGCCGCTCGATTATCGACGCGGTTGGATTGTGAAGGAACAAAACGCAAATAAAAAGCGTTCATGGTAGCTCAATCGTGGTTGGAATAGTAAATTTAAAACATGGTTCTCATTACTGCAACGCTTGTTTCAGTGTATGAAAAGCCACCAGTAACAAATTGTCCTGCGTGCGATGATAATCAGCATAGAAGACTGTTTTCTTTGGGATGATTCAAATATAACGTGATGCAAAATTTTCCAATTTTAGAAAACCAACCACCCTCCCCTTCTTCCCCTTCGTAACAGCTTTTGTATGAAAAAAATATTTTTTTTTTAACTTTTGTATGGACCGTAACACTACGGAAGACCCCCTCCCCCTGTTGCGTTACGTAACATTTGAATGATCCCTTTGTAGTTCTAAATTTTATGTCAGCATCAGGGATTTAATCCAGAGAAAATTGAGAGAATCTCTCACGTATCGCTCTCTGTAACTATCATAACATGCTGCACATTATGAGAGACTGTTTATCGTGTACTGCTACAACTTTGATCAGATTGGGGGGATAGTAGTGCATGATAAAACCCCTCTAGACATGCTCCAAGCCTGGGGGACACTGTTGCTATTGGAAGTTGCTATTGGAAGTTGCTATTGGAAGTTGCTATTGGAAGTATCGTACCAGTAAAGAAAAACACCTATCCCCAACGTTAAACAAGCGAGAAAAATGGATTTTATCATCGCTCTCTCTTTGGGGTTCTCGCTTGCTGCTTCCATTTATCAGACTTGTTACAACTTGCGATACATTGACGAACGTGGACCACAACAGATGGGATGTTTTCTTTGCTTGCTTCGATCGTGCTTCATACTCAAATGAGAGCGAGTTCTGCAATGCCTGGTCAGCATGCAGTATTATGGAGATATCCGCAATAACCTCACTATCTACCTGTTTTGCAAACCTAAAATTGACTAATTTGACAAATAACGATTATGAAGCAAACATTAAATGATTGGAATTGTCCCTCCTAATAAAATTCCTATAAATGAAAAAAAATTAGTTGTAATTCAAGAACTTCTATTCGTGGAACAGTTAAATTTGAGGTTAGAGAATCGCCACTGCTTTGACGTACTAGCAAAAAAAATTAAAATCCTTTGCGAGAGAGTCCGCCTTTTCATTGTCATGAATTAAGCAATGTTAGGAACCCCACATAATATGATTATCAGTCCAGTGTACATATGTATCTGGTTTTTTGTTTTGTAAATAAGTTGTATACATTTTCTACATCGACCAGAGTGCCTCAATAGAACTGAAGCTATCCGGAAAGTTGAAGTGAGCAGGTTTGTTAGAGATAGTCTGTCAGCTCAACAACAAGAATCGTGCGAAGTTCCTGAAGAGATCAGAAGGATCAGTCAGTGTAATATCTCTAGTATCTTTCGGCATTCTGGTATTTTTCTTTGTAAATAGGAGAGCAGTTGTACATTCAAGTTGATCTTCGATTTCTTGAATTGCTTAATTCATGGACAGAAAGTTTTCAACATAGGAACTGCCACTGGTGAAGTGTACACGTAAAGGATTACTTATAACATGAAAGTCTTATTTCTGATGAAATCTAAATCCGTCTATTTCATACAAAATTCCTACTATTTGTATGAAGTGTACGGATTTTTTCAGACTGTTAGTACAGTCATCCCACGCAGTTGAATCACCCACAATTTATGAATCAGCTAAATTTAAAAGGAAAAATTATTATCAAACTTATCACAAAACATTACAGAATCATTTTTACTGATAAGTAACACATAGTATTCAGCCATTCCAAGCCTTTTTATCATAGTAAAATAGCTCTTGAACGCGGTATGATCCAACAATATTACTGAATTCTTTTTGTAGCTATTTGGGCTGTATTTTTGGCCAACTTTGTAAGCCGTGTGCCTATTGACGCCTAACTAGAAACGACGTTTTAAATTGTGTTTCAAAGTTTTTTTGTGACATTTTGAGCCCCAGACAACATTTACAGATTCAATTAACATAGCTATGAGAGATAAATGCGTATTGATTCGGATTTAGTTGAAATTTTTGAGTAAAATACTTGATCAATAAATTGTGGGAAATATACACACCATTCAAAATTTATGAATCAGCGTTGAAACTACGAGTACTGTTTATTTGTAAAAATGATTCTTAGTTTCAAATAATTTACAATGTTAAATTTTGTTACGGGAAAGCAAAAGTAGTTTGGGACCATGCACAAACTACGAAAATTTATTTTTTTATGGGAAAGGAATCTGAATATTATTTAGGGGGATTATATTCTTAAATGGCCATAAAAATTGTGGACGTTGTTTATGTTATTGTTAGATTATTAAGTTGAATAATTTAGGGATAAATAAAAAATCCTAAATTTGTGAGGAGCAAAAAGAAGCAGTATACCTAGATGTAAATATTGTTAAGATGTTTTTAGTTACACCCGATAGGTTCTTCCTTATTTGCTATAAACACGGGGTTTTGCTTCTGCGGAAGGACCAAAAGCAACGAGTGAGAAAAAAAGAACTGATTTGTATCCTCTCTGATTGCCATTAATACCAATTGTTTGTCAATTTTATGACCACTTTGATTGCACGTAAGTTTTTTTAGATAAACTCCCAGGCTAAACTGTTGGCTCTTCTATCAGACACATGGAGAAGTCTAAGGTATTCACACTTTTAAAAAATAAGAAAATCAGAGGTCATGGAGCATCGTTTACATTCATGTAGCTGATTTTTGCACGTGCGTAATGTGAAAGTGACAAAAATCTACACGTTAAGGTCATGTGTTTAGCTTATCAATGTTTTCTTAATGAAAGGTAGAATCCTCTTATATGGGACACTTTTCTAGTGAAAGAAAAATAGAATTCACAAATTTTCTTCTAACACTTCCAGTTTCAAAATTTGCTTCTTATCATTGGAAGCATGATGATGACTATCGTTCGGCACGAGGTCCAACCGCAGTTCAGTTCACAAACAATTTCGAAGTTTTGAACATGGAAATCGATAGCAAAGCTAAACGATTTCATCATAACAAACTCATTGCGCAAATCGTTTAATTGACCAACTTGAACATGATGATCATGAGACAAGCTAACCATAAGCAAAACACACTGAGTCCGTGTTGGGTGATGATCTATGCGTCCATAGGTTGATGCATACGAATTTGAAGGGAAAATTTCGGGAACTTATGCGGAAAAAATATGGAATCCCTATTCCCTATTATCAATCCATGAAGCAAACCAAACGAATTTAATGGGTAACACACACGAATTTTGCAAGGAAATCACAGCAAATCGATATGGACGTTCATAATTTTAAGCACACAGATCGGAAGTGTGGGTTTTTATCAGTGCTTTGAAGGCAGTCGAAGAGTCAAGCATCTACGAGTTCTGCCATCTAGATCTAATGATTGTCTGATTACACTACCTGCCATCATCCTCCAAATAAACATGCCCCAGAAGCATATAAATCCACAAATTCAAAGTTCACTAGGCCCGCTCAGTAGCAAAATTAAAAATCAAGCAATGTTGTGCAGATTTTTGAAATACTTGGTTCCGGTTCATCCCCGGATAAAATTAACGTTGTCCGAGGCAGTGTTCTAATAAACATATGAGCTATATAGCATTAATTTGCAAAATAATTTAAGTAAACAACTGATTCATAAATCGTGTTCACATTGATTCATATGTGTGGACTACTTTTTTGCCGAGTCATAAATTGTGGATTTAGACAAAGTTCAAATAAGTGAAAACTTCAAATGTTTTCATTAACTTTAATGATTACATTATGCATGGAACCCCACTTACCATTCGGCATTGATTTCATCAAAAAATATTCTTTATTTTGCTCTCTATAATTTTTCAAATTTAAGCGGAGCCTTAAATGATTCATAACTGTGGGACCAGTGTAGAGATAATGATTGGTTATTCAACTTGAAGTTTTCGATACCGAGTGTGTTGCTTATTCCACACTTAATAAGTATCCTTGGCGAGAGCTTCAAGAATCAGTTCTGTAGCGGTAAAAGAACAGAGCCTTTAGAATATTACCGAACTAGTTTTCATTATACATACGAACCTCCAATTCTCATTTGAAACACCCAAACATCATTTCGTTTTGATGCATGAATCAACTGCATAGGTCGGTGTTTATAATATCAAATGATGAAGAATTTACTAGACAACTCTTGAAGATACTCTTGAAGGCAATAAAATATGACAGATATCCCTTTATCCTGAAGCTGTTTTTACTTTTTTTCCATCGTTCCCCAAATTGCTGCCCAAGAACAATCACGATCTCACGTAGGCACGTAGGAAGTGTCCCTCCCCCGACAAAGGAAATCGAAATAAATGTCGCGCAATGAGCATTGGGCGGATAATTTAAAAAATTTAAACATTATCCTGGCGGAGCACGTTAATCCGATATGATTTTCATGAATAAATATTGACAACCGGCGAGGGAGATCTCAATTTCGCCATTAACGATGTTGTTACCGCGCTTTTGTCGATTTTGGTGGTGGTGGTGGTGGTGGTGGTGGTGGGGGAAAGCATTCGATCGGATGTCAATATTGTTCGACTGGTTTGTTGCTTTGTAGGTAGAGGCAAAGAGAGTGAGAAATCACGTGCGTTGTGTGGGTGCATTGGGATCAGGATTGAGTGCCGGCTCTTCACACTCACACGCTTTTTAGTCAACTGATAATGAATACCGGCCAAGCCGAATGGGGCACGGAACAGGATCAGTCATTTTGTGTGCATTTTCGGGTTTAATTGGGATTTATTTGATTGCAGCCACCGGAATTAGCACTGCGGGAGGAAAGATTTCACATTGTGTTCTGGACGGTGCACAAAGGGGTGTTTTGGCAATCTAGCTGGTCAAAAGTGTTTCGTGACATTTTTCGCTTTTTTTTGACGTTAACTACGTCTTACGGCAATGAACTGGGTGTCAATTGAAAAGCTAAAATAATGCGACCGTGATTCATTTGAAATGTAAGAGGGACATGATCAGAATCAAAATCAGCATGAGTAATCAGTTGGCTACAAAGATGACTAGAGTCGGCTAAGACCAAATCAATCATAGATGGATTTCTAGAAGTAGAAAAACATGTAGGGCTATCAGGGTATTGAACTGAGAAATATCCTGAAGAGCACTCATCAAAAGCATTCTGCCGTTGGAATTACTTTGAGAATTATTCCATGACCGATTTTTGGCATTAAAGTCACCAATGGCAAATTTTTTTGACTTATTGCGAGTCAATTTTCGCAAGTCAGTTTGGAGCAAATTAACTTACTGTATAGTGCATTGAAAAGGCAAATAGGCAGCTATGAAAGTTTATTTACCAAGCTGTGTTTCAACAGAAACACCTAAAGTTTCAAAAACTTTAGTTTCAAATGACGAAAACAGTTGATGTTTTATACGCCTATGACTGATGATTGCAACACCCCCACATGCCCCATCAAGACGATCATTACGATAAACAAAAAAATTAGGATGTTTTTTTAGTTTGGAATAAGGTTTTAAATAGGTTTCAGTAATAACTGCTATATGCACGTTATTAGCTGTAAGAAAATTGAACAGCTCATCCTTTTTGCCATTCAAAGAACGAGCATTCCAATTTAAAATATTTAAATTATTATTTGGATCCATTAGAAAAACGTAATTCAATAACAATTTGATTAGTAAATTTTACACCAACTTGGACTGCTTCAGTCATAGTGGTGGCTTCAAACATTGCATCAATCATTAGATTCAATTGTTCAGTTAGAAATTGAAATCAGAGGCAGACATATCATATGAAGTGGGTTCATTTGATGATTTTCCGTTAGAATTTTCGGTAGACGAAGAGGCGGAGTAGATGTTACCTGTGGCGGCAAGATTTTTTTTTTTTTTCATTTGATTTGAAACAAGTAGAATGGGTACTCATAGTACGAATAGGGGAGGAGTTCAAATTATCTGCTACGATATTGGCAGAGGATCTTCCTTGGAGATTCGAACGGCTACCCGACGGATTAAAATTAGTTTGTGAATGAGCATGATTATGATCTTCCTGATGGGTATGACTCCTAATCAAGCGATCGTTAACTTAAAAATAAGCATTGATCGATACTTTACCCGGCAAATTCCGGAATCGACCGTTATCAGGTTAATTATCGTAACAGATATTACTGTTCATCTGCCTTGCACGAGCCTCAGCGACTCGCCTACGCGAAGGGCAAGCCTGAAAACTTGACTTATGATTGCCCCCGCATTTTGCGCATATGAACTTATCGGTATCTTCCTTCACTGGACAGACGTCCCTAGCGTGAGAAGATCCTCCGCAAATCATGCATCCATGCGGCAATTTTGTGTACCATAACCCCACTTCTGACACTGACGGCACTGAGTGGGGTTCTGGTAATTTCCTCCATTCTCCTGGAAATGTTCCCATGTCACACGGGAAGGTTAGATCTTTTTTGTTAAAGTGAACTAAATAATATTCTTGAGAAACCCCTTTCCGAGCAATGCCAGACTGGGTTCTCTTTTTCATAATGATTCTTCAGGTGACTTATAGTTACTTGAGAGACCTTTCAAGACGACTTTGAACAAACGTTCAGTTTTGTTGTCATAAGTAAAAAAATGTGCTTCTTCTCTTCAAGATGTTTGAGAAGAAGTTCGCGATCTTTAAGACTTTCCGGCAAAACGCTAAAGTCTCGCTTCTTTGCGATTTGGAATGAAACCTTGATTCCGCTAATAAAAATTCAGAACAACTGACCACTGATTGGTGGCTCCCTTTGTTTCCTCACTTGAATCAAAGAGCCTGGGCTAGATTCGGTGTTTGGAAATTTTTTCTAGAGCATCGAACTGATTGCTCATTTCGATGCAATTATCAACATTATCCATTTCACCCTTGGAAGAAAGCGCGCATCCCGGAAAAATGCTATGCTTTGCTATACCATGCTTCATTGTTAATTTTTGTTCACTACAAAGATGCTTGAAATTTTGTCAAGAAATTTTCATTTCTGTCCCATAGTGCAACGGTTGCCAGCGACGCAGAATGTTCCGGGATCGGGAACTAGGACCGGTAGGATGGGATGGTTGGTCGGTCGGTCCAGCAGTTGCAACCACTCTGATTGGTGCAGATTGGCTTTTTGAGCTTTTCGATTCGGCGTCGTTTGGCCGAATAGCCAGAGTCAGAGCCTCTCCAAATGGAAGCCAATTTGACCGGATCTGGTTCGCGTTCAAACGGCCAAATAGATCACACAGTAGCCGGAATTGCGGGGTGATGAAAGCAATTTGGTTTTCCCCGGACCGGAAATCAATGCTGGATTGGCTTGGATGTGTTTTAGTTTATTAATGGAAATGTGGCTTTTTGCGTTTGGGTTTGGGGGGTGGAATCTATTTCAGGCGATTCTTCCTGGATGAAACGGATTATTTGCAAAGCAGAAGCTTTGAACTGCAATTATTTCTGTAGATTCGAATAATTTTCATAAACTGCCTCTATGCATTTCAAACAAACACATTTCTATGGCTGTTCCACGACTCTGCCTCAAGTCACGGTTTCATTTTCGGCTGTTTAACACCTCCTCATCCGCAGCAAACTATCGAATTTGGGAGCAATAAGTGATACAGATTTTTAAATTTAGAATCCATGTTGCATTCAGCTCGAGCGATACGCAACGCAACGTTAACGGCTGACGATTCGTTAGCTAGTAGGAGAAGAGCCAGCCCCGTGGCAGTGTCATCGAATGGTAAAATAGTTAATTGAGGAAAATTAGCTGACAAGGTCGCTTCAAGATGTCCTATGGCTGTCACGAGAAGTGCGCTTGTTTGTTCGAGGCAGCTGGGGGCATCAATGGTGCTCCAGGTTGCAATTAGTGGACTTTGCTGGCTGCCTTGACGATGATTGCTTTATGCGATGGCGATTTATCCAAATTTGGCCATTATACTTTCGGTAAAATTAGATTTTATTGCTGTTATAACAATGGATGGGAGCCGGTATATTTTGGTTTTAATGATGTTGACAGCCTAAGGAGAGATTGTTTTTAGTTTCTAGGAAAAATCATCCAATTCAGATTTATCAGATAATTACTATGTGTAGTTCTGTCAAGATTGGCGGCCAAAAATGTATTTCCCATCTTTTGCCACAATTGTAAAAAACTCATATTTTACATGACATAATTTTCATGTTCAGCAAAATATTTAATATATAAATTAAATGGCGTAGAATTTTATAGCATTTGCACGTAAAATTGCGCCTTTTTTGTAAAATGATGTTGTATAATAAATATAATAAGAATAAAAGAAACCGAACAAAATTATTTACAATGTGATGCGAAATTATGTCATTTGTGCCCTACGTTTACTAATTTTGATCGCTTTAGTATGACGGGCAAAGGATTTTTCATACTGTGCATAGTTATGAGTGACATAAACTTAATGGTCGGTTAAATAAATATCAAGACAACTTTTCTGATTCTGATCTGCATAATATGAATTGTCTTTTTGAGCACATCAGACTGAGGTCCACAACCCTCCAAAATTTTCGATAGATGAAGTTGGATTGAATGATAATAAAATTCACCTGAAGGTAGCGCAAACTAAAACTTATATTTGTCAAACAAAGTACATACAAAAGCGCAGCTGCCGGCAAATTTACGATTTTACCATCGCTCACGTGACCGGCACGCAGTGCAACACCGTACATCGGCAGTGACTCTGAAGCGGTTCTACGTGAAATCTATTTCTGGTTGGATCGAACAGATCGATGGAATTTTCCGTATGCTCCGGTTGGGAAACACTGCCCTAGAAAAACCCTATTTATAGAACTTATTTTTCGTCTATTCTGCTTCGAACTTTCATTCGAACACACCCCATCCCATTTCGGAATCACCCTCCGTCAACTTTGAGACACCCAATCTACGATTGCGTGGGGAAGATGGTGCAGAATGCTCTAATTAACAACAGTAATTGAATTATTGACATCTCAAAGGGGTTGCTTTCTAATCTTTTTCGTTTCGCATAATTTGCTTGACAAATTCGCATTTCAGTGATAGAGATAACAATCTTATCAAGATAAAAGCTTCCATGAATCTTTCATATGGAGCATTGTGCACCGTTCTCACCAATACCAACCCTACGCAATATCAAGAACCGTTGCTTACTGTAATTTCTTCCCTTTGTAACGGCTCGATGGTGTGACGGTAACCTTGCACTCGCATTATCAGTCGGTCATTCGTGCATTCACACAGAAATAGTGCGTCGTATATGCTGCCGGTATACGCATTAGCGTCGCATGTTACGTTTTTGTGGGTTTTGAATTTTTCCTAACAAATAGTTTATATTTACATATAGTTTCAGACAATACTCATAAGAAGTAAAATAAGTTCTGAAACCATAAAGAGAAGCATTTCAAATCAATTCATTACACCATTGAATTTCCACGCATTACTGTCTCGTCACTGTATTGCTACACATACTTATCACACTATACAATTCAAAGCGTTTATCTCGAACAAAATACAACACATGCGCTTTGAAATAGAGTGTGACCAGAGAACAAATTTGGATTTGACAAAAAGTTTCTGCCGACAGGGTAGGTAGAGCAATCAAGTCAATGGAGTTCACTGGCGCTGTTAATGCATTGTTTCATGGTTTATAAAAGGTTTTCTAGTGAGTCTAGAGTGCTTTAAGAAGGCCATATCTGTGTGTTCGCTTTCATGCGCCGTCTGAGTGAATTTGTATCTCAGTCCTTACGTGATGATGCCGAAGCTGTGGCTATCTAGTAGATGAAGTATTATGGTAAGCTCGTTTTATATTAATGATAATATATATTTTTAAAGTGGCAATACAGTAATGACCCGATTTTGTCAGCCACCGATGTCAACCCTTGATGCAGGATGGGGCTGACAAAATCGGGACATACCGAAAAAAATGTAAGAAAAAAATGTTGTCCAAATTGGTTTAGAGCAGGGGTTTTCAGCCTTTTCAATTCGCGGAGCAGTTTTTAAAATATTGTTTTAGCGTGGAGCATCTATTCTTCATCGCCATTCCTTTTTAAATCTGGACATTTACACGTTTGAATCGACCTTATAATTCCTACGAAAATTTTGAAGTACGATTTACGTTGGCAATCTTTCATTGAGGTGAAGATGATTCGAAGCCAAATCTGAAATTTTCAAGAACCCAAAATGCCAAACTGCCGTTTGAGCTGAAAACTTGATCGGTTGGTCACTAATCAATCAAGTTTTACAGATTTTTGATTCTCCAGATTCGTACTGGAGAAAATTTGAGGTTTGACTTCGAATCATCGCCACCTTAATTTTGGTTTTGTTTAAACTTTCAATTCATATGTAAAATATTTGTTTGAAAAGAATGAGATAGCTTTTTTACTAAATTTTTATTTGATTTGTCAAAATATTCTGTCGGAAAAATTTGATTTCTTAAAAATGTATGGGATAATTATCTACGACAGAATATTTTAAACCTTACAATGACAAAATCTGATGTATAGACTCCAAAAAACTGTGTTTTCTCTTCCACCATAATGTCTGAAACATCATGAGGTGAAGATGAATGAAAACCACATCTAAATTTTAAGAGTAAAAATCTAAAGAGCAAAACTATGGTCTTAAATGAAAACCTGAGCGGTTGGTCGTAACCAACGAGTTACTTATCAATCAAATTTTCAGCGCGGTCGCTTGTTTTGTTCTTCAAGTTCGTACTCTTGAAAAAATAACATGGATTGGCTTTGGTTTGGTATAATTAAACCGTATTTTGATGCAAAAAGTTGGGATGTTTCAACGCATTGGTTTGAATTTTCAAAACTATCAAAGAGCACCTGCCAAAGCTTCACGGAGCACGATATGAAAACCGCTGATTGAATAAAAAAAAAACTGGATACCGTTAATATCTCTGTACCATCTCACCAAAAGTTAGTCATGATACGAAATACGAGCAATCAGACTGCACGACTGCCTGAAAACATTTTTTAGTTTCGTACATGCTTAAAATTGAAACTAACCGGTATTCGTATATTTGAAATAACTTTTTTGACGGTGTGATCTCCGAATTCCCGGGTATTTTCCGTATTTTTACAATTCCCGAATTTTTCCCGGATTTCTCCGATGGATGGACATCCTGAACTATTGTAATGGATGATCAACGTGATATTGTGGCTTATTTAAAATATGGCGGCTTCTGATCATCGCTACAGTGTTCGTTGCTTCATGAGATCAGCTGAATTTTGATAAAATATTCACAAAAATTAACTGTGTTTGATTCAAGACATTATTGGAAAATTGGTGATATTGAAAATGTGGTGAAGAGATACAAGATATTAGAAGCTTTCAAAAGAATAAGTTGTTCCATATGAAAATATTGGAGACTATTTTTCCCAATGATAACTTGAAAGAACAGCCTATTTAAGAGAGAAGGGCAATTGGCAGCTTGGTCTTGCTAAATAGCTGCGCGTTTACCGCTACGTCTATCTGGGCCGCACTATTAACCTGTATAGGCTTGAGTGAAAGCAAAAATACTGAAACCCTCACCGCTCAGCGAATTAATAATGGATTCAAATGATTAATATGGATTCAGTATACTGGCACACATATCTAGTTTCTAGAAAAGGCCAGAGGAACGCGGGAATATTCTTGTGACCGGAGTTATTCCGGTGGTTCACTGGGTCAGGTCGGGTGAAAATGGTGCTGGGCGTTTGTGCCTCTGGATATAGGCAAATTTCAAGTCACATATATTTTCCGGAATGGATTATAATGTGGTCATTATCACGTAATTTTAAGAAAATTTCATCAGTGTAAACCTTTTGAGAACCGATTGAATTGGATGACTATGAGTCTTGCATTGGATTGGTCCTACAAATGATCATTTTCGGGTACCCGGGACGCCTCAAATTTACAATACAGTGGCCAATTGGCATCTAAACATCTGTGCCAAGCTCATGCGTACGCATTTTAGTGCACAATTATGTTTGTTTTCTACTTTTCAAGAATTGAAACGGTTTAGTATCCAACAAATCGCCGGTTCTCCCGGGCATTAAATCCTAGTGGCCACATTCGGTAAATTTTAAACGGTGCAAAGCTCTTCACTAATAATGTTGAATATCAGATCTTAATGATTTACGCAAATTAAAATGATTGTCATTGCAAATAAATAGTAATAAATTGGCATGTCCCAAAAAATAGCTATCTTTACTCGACTTGACCCAGTGACCCACCGGAATAACTCCAGCCACAGGAATATTTCCGAGTTCCTCTTGACACTTCTAGAAAATTGATATGTATGCCAGTATACTGACAAAAAATTATATGGATCCGTTAAGAATTCACGGAGCGGTGAGGGTTTTAGTAGTTTTGCATTCAATCTGGCCTATACGGGTTAATTGGCAGTTCACATTAGAGATGCATACATAAATGTTCAAACTTTCATAACAGTACTGTCAAATTTTTTGCTCGCAAAACAAGATGCTGCACTTTATTTCATACTATTCGGGGGAGTGGCGTTCGGGGTAATGGGATGGAGCTTAAATAAAATATGTTCCACGTAGGATAGGATAGGAACAAGATGTTTTTTGTAAACGGTCCAAATCTTGACGTTTCACAACGACCCGGGCAATATACCCCTCTTGTAAAAAAAATCCACAGCGTTTGTAGGAATGTTTCCAAAGACAATTCCACCACTAGCTTAGCTTAAAAGGGTCCATTAGCAGTCGCCTTCCGGTAAAAAATCTTGTTATGAGCACAAATGCAAATATGAGGCTTCCTTATCGGGCGTAAAATTTTACGCTAAAAACCTGATTTTTGGTAGTTTTGCAATGTCTATTGGTTGTTTATACGTACCAAAGAACTAATATGCGCTACATCATTCGGGGAAACATGGGCAGTTTTTTCGTACTTCATTTATTTGTTTTTCTTTGAGTTTACAGCATGCCTATTGCTTCATTCCCTTGTCTGCTTTGTGGTTGCACGTTATTTCAGTTGAAATTTCAAGAATTTATGCAATTTTCAAGGGGTGCGCATTCCACCCTATTGGCCAAACAACCACGACTACATCTTTTTGATTTTCTTACAGTAGTAATTCCTGACTTAATCGCAGGAAAGCATTCTGATTGAAGGGTTCCTCTATGTATAGGTGGACACGAGGCAATATGGACACAATTATTAAAAAAGCTTATACTTGGTAGTCACCATCAAGCTAGCGGGGTAAAGTGGACCCCGTATAAACACCTTAAAGTTTACAGGACAATTTGCCCGCGATTATTCAGAGATACTCGAAAAATGAAGCGCATATTAAGGAAACCATAGTAATAGGTCACTGTGCCACTAAAAAACATGAGCATGAGCATTGATGACCATACAATTCGTAGTTGCTACTCCGTGATTGACCAGAATAATCGAAATTGTACAGGGAACCAACTGATGTAGCTTGGGAGTAGCTTACCATCTTCAATGGTATATACATTTTCGGTACCGTAATTTCGGGTGAAATTGATCACTTTTCACTGTTTTCCATGTCTGTTTTCTATGATGTTGCCAATTCCAAACAACTTAATGCAGGAAAACAAGTACGACGATGAGCCTCATTGGTTTATATACTCAAATTTTCATACAGTTGTGATTTTAGTGCTCAAAATCGCCTCTAAAATAATAAATCAAGGAATTCCATTTCGGGGTGAAATTGATCATCTGTCAAAACAATTATTGTTAATTATGAAAACAACTTTACTTATTTAATTTGGGCCTCCTGAATCCAAATATGCTTGCCAAATTTTAAACAATGCAAAATTTATGGCAATAATAAACAATTAATTTTCAACAATACCGTAGAAAACGCCTAAATGTAGGCAATTTCAGAAGGAATCTATAGATATCTATTAAAAATTCAAGTATTACAACAAAATAAACAAATTGGTACGAATTTTGATGATAAAATTCGTTTTGGGGATATATTTTAAGCATCCTTACAATTTTTCAGGTTGACACCATGTCCAAATCCTTGTTTAAAACTATAAGTTTATTAATGTCTGCAAATATCACACAGAACACGATTATGGAATTTTCTATTATTTTCATAGAAATAAATATTCCTTAACACAAAAAGCTTCACAACATGCAATTCGACAATAGTTAAGACAAACAACGTTCATTTACATAGGTTGCATTGATTTCTGTGCTCTATTAGAGGGAAATAAAATCGTGTGACACAGTGATCAATTTCACCCGAATTCACGGTAATGGTAATACATTTTCGAGGACTCTGAAATAAGTAATGTCAATAACGGCGCCGACCACGTCCTTACGGTAATAGGGTAAGGGAAGGAATGTTAGTGTGATATCCATTGTTACTTAAGACCGAGTATACCTTTGCATCTTCATGGTTGTCACGGGAAGGAGTTTTGTTAGTGGGAGGTCTTAAAAGCTACATGAACAGGATTCACCTTGGTAAGTGATGCGATTGATGCAGTCTTCCCATGAACAGAAACGATATGCAACTTTGATTTGAACCTTGCAAATTGTGTTGTACCGCAAACGCGCTTCGTCTCTGCATCAGTGTACCAAACCGAACCCGGTACTTGTGTATTTCGGTTCAAACTTTGGTTCAAACTTAGTTTCAAATGATGGCACAAAGCAGACAGACAGGGAACGGTTGAAATCCACGCGGATAAATTTCTACGATCATGTATAGAACTTTTTGGTTCAAATCGCAAGACCCTTGAGGCTTGAATAAATATTTTATTTAAGCAGCTCAACTAAGATCAATACTTTAAATATCATTTAGCGGTAACTTTATAAAAAAAACAAGGATTTTACTATACATACAACAAGACACGATAAGTAGAAATTGATAAGCGTGAATATCAATAGTTTTCTGTCTGTCCGCTTATGCCACCGTTCTGAACCTCGGATGCAACCGAAGATTTGCACCAAAATTTGAACCGTGGTTGCATACGAGGTTCAAATTGACCGGTTTTCGAACCAGCGTTTGAAGCGATGTTCACTTTACACATGATTGGGTTTAGGTTCAAGTTTGAGCGATTCGGTTTGCACACGAGAACAGAGTACAAGGAGAGTGCGAAACAGCCTGAACCGACGTGTTAGGTGTTCGTTTGGGAAGACTGGATTCATGTCATGAAAGAAGTTATTCAATGAAAACCTTTTGGCAAGGCGACGTTGATTAACACGTAAAGGAATAACAATAATAACAAAATCGGGCAACATTTTCGAATAGTGTATGCTTCATTACTTTTTTCACAAGCGGATTGCTTTGCGGTCTACGGCAATGTTGTTCATCGTAGAAATACCTATCGATATCTGTGTTCAGAATTTTCATAGAGGTCAACGGGCGACCTCTGGCGATTTTTCTTTGCAAAAGTAAGTTTTCCCATAGTAAATCCCATACAAATTTTGAACTGCTGGCGCGTAAATATAGTTTCGCCGATCGAGCTGAAATTTTGCACAGTTGTAATGGGACCTAAATGCAATCCAAAAAGTGGACTAGAGCGAGAGTCTAAATTTTTCATATTAACGTGTCCCAGGCTAGTGTCCATACGGTACCCCTACCATTCAAAAAGTATAGCGATTACATTCTCCACAGACGCTCAGTCAAAATCGGATCAAAATATTGTTCATGCTCAAAATCCTATTTAATTCTTCCTTACTTGAGAACCTAAGAAATAAAATATTAGAATACAAACTGTTGAATTCGTCTCAATTTATTTTTTCTTGTCCCAAGATCATTCTCGGCAACTGGGAAAACCTTGTTGAGACTTGTTACTTTTAATAAGGTTTTAAATTTAACAAGGACTAATAAGTGTTCCTTTGATAACTATAACATCCTGTTCTCTTCGTTTGCAACAGTCAGGGCTAATGTTACGTCATATAAGCTCCCTTTATATCAGGAACCATACATCTAGTTTTCACTGAAAATAAGAGGTATGACATTTGATATCAAGATAGCTCATATTACGTAATATCAGCTCTAGTTTGAACGTAGTATAGACGAATTCCATCCAGAATAAGTCGAAAAAAATAAAAATCGTGCTCGTCTTCGATTTGGATTAAATTTTGCACATGTTTTTGGTATGATAGAATAAATGTTTTTTATAGAAAAAAAAATGTCATTTTAACTTAAGAATAACTTTTGAAAATGGCCTATAAATGTTTGCATGCATCTTATTTGAAAAATTCTAACTCCGAAACTGTTGATTTTAGAGAAAATGTTCTATGAAGAAGTTGTAGTGAAAAAACCCAGTAAAATTGAACCGGAGTCGGTAATATGAAATAGCTGCGTACGTGACGAAATTGACAGCAAATAATAAACACCAGAAGTCTTTATTATTGGATAAAGATAGTCAACGTGGTTAATAGGGTAGTGATTCTCAGCCGAGTGGTTAGAGTCCGCGGATACAAAGCAAAGCCATGCTGAAGGTGTCCGGGTTCGATTCTCGGTCGGTCCAGGATCTTTTCGTAATGGCAATTTCCTAAACTTCCCTGGGCCAAGAGTATTATCGTACAAATGCGAAAATGGCAAGTTTGGCAAGGAAAGCTCTCAGTTAAAAACTGTGGAAGTGCTCATAAGAACGCTAAGCTGAGAAGCAGGCTCTGTCCCAGTGAGGACGTTATGCCAAGAAGAATAAGAAGAAGGATAGTGTTCTATTTGAAAGAAATTAAATTGTGTGCAACGGTGATCAATTTCACCCATGTACAAAAGGGAAGCAATAATCCCCAAAAAAGCAAACAGCATGCACACTTTCCCCAAATACTACAGTATTTAACTAAAAGCATTTCGTATGATTCGCCGACATTACCGTACATTAGAAATATATAATACATCTATGTTTAATACATTGCTATTGAAAAACTATCAAATTTAATTGGATTTATGGAATTTCTACCTACTATTAAAAGTACGTTGATTCAAAATAAAACTATAAAAATAAGCCAAAAAATGGATTAATTGTCTTAATATTGTGTACATTGTGTAAACTCAGAGGAAAAATAATACACTTGTAGTTGTAGTGAGTAGGGGTGGTCTACTTTCCACTAAGATAAATTTGCTTCAAACTTCGCTAACAGTTCCATTTTTCGATGCCAAAGTTTCTGTTTCCCTGAACGCTTAATTCTCAAGAACACCACCTAAGCAACCAATAAGCATTTCAACTAGCATTCACCCAGCATTATATGCGTCAGCGCGGCAATGCATCAAATGCTCTTTGAACTTATCGCTGCCTTTAGTGCTTCACTAAAGCAGGTTTTGGCGAAATAACGGGCTGCTTAAATGCTACTCCTTCAGAAACGTTGCACATTGCTGTCAAAAAAGAGTAACGCCATCGGTGGAGAGCAACACAAAACAAAAATACTGTACATCTCCTTCTCTTTCTCCTTTCATTTTCTGTCACCGTTGCTCTCTTCGATATGTTTTGTTGTTGTAGTGCAGTTTTTTGTTGAATTTTTTTTGCGATTCGAAATCACGAACTGGTGATTGGTAAAGAACTGGTGATGATGCTCCGCTCTACAGATTATCCCACAGAAGATTCAGTGCTCAGCGTTGATTTAGTACCCTACTTAAGCTACACGCATCGATTTATTTCAGAGGTGTTGGATGTAGAATATGCTATACTGAGCTCGCTGCCGACGCATACTGATGAAATTGAATTTGAATGTACAAACCAGAGTTCCAAATCATTTTATTTCATTGTAGGGCTTTAAAATCAGCCGGTATTATTTTTCTGTAGAACCCGCGTGCTTGACAAAACGAAAAGTATTTACGTGCTGCTTTTTGCAATAGCAATAATGCTTGTTTTCAACATTCCTTTTTCTATATCATCATATGCCAGAGCCATCCCACACACTAGGCATAGGCATGAGAGAGACAGAATGCTTATATAATTAGTAAACATATAATCTGTGCTCTTCATTCTGACACTCGCACAGCATCAAACTAGCATTTCAGGTTCTCAGAAACGAAAACACATCTTGCAGTGAAAAAGTTAATTTACGACAGAGTGATTTCAGATAGCAGTGTTTTGGCTGATTTGAGACAGCTAAGCAATCAAACTGCTCAGACAAAACATAAAGCAGACCAAGTGCTATAAGCATTCCACTAGGCGGCTTGTTCAAATGCTTATTGGTTACCTGGGCATATTCTTTATACTATTGTAATGAATTTATCATAAAGATTACCAACGCCAGACAAAAGTTATTAATATTTTTAAACACTTTCATCTCAGTTGTCTCTTTTTGGAACATGGGCCAATTATGCGCAGAACGGCAGTAGGTACCTTCACTCAATCCGTAAGACGCCGGCTGCAGCTCGCAACACGATGATCCGCGACCACCCTACGACCGCATGATACCTATACTCCGGGCCAGCTTGCAGCGCCCAGCTCAGCTGTTGTTGTTGTTCTTCGAGGGGATTTCGTTCCACGTTCGGAGCGCCGAAGTCAACGTGTGCCGCACGGGACCTGCAGTCTAGTGCGGATGTTCGACCGTGCAGCACGGCAACACGGCAAAGTAGGTAGAAGTAGTAGGTGAAGAGTGCGCGAGTGGTTGTTTTGGTCTTCGATCCACCACAATGCAGGCCGACATCAATCAAATGTTCATCGAGCACGACATCGTTCCGGTGTTAATCGACAAGGCTCCGTTGGTGTTTGCTAAGGTCACGATCACTTGGAAGCGTCTTGTTGGAGCTGTTCGTAAACTTCCGTTGCTAATTGCAGGTTGCCTATCGTTCGAAACTGCTGGTCGAAGCGGGGAAGGAGCTTACTCCGACCGAAGTGCGTGATGCTCCCAAGGTCGAGTGGGACGCCGATCCCGTTGTTTTTTACACCCTGGTGATGATTGACCCAGATTCTCCGAGTAGGACCGAGCCACTGAACCGGGAGTTTGCCCACTGGTTGGTCGGCAACATTCCAGGCAAACACGTCGAGCAAGGAGAGGTTCTGTTTGAGTACATTCCTATATTCCCGAGATCTACAACCGGTCTTCATCGGTACATATTCCTGCTGTACCAGCAGAACTGCCGCAACGACTACTCCGAAGCACCTCGGGCCTCCAGGAAGTAGGTCAAACCCTCGGAAGCCGGTTATTATTGCATACTAATTGAACATGGAATTTTCTATTTTCTCCCTGATCGCCCCGACGTAAAAAAACAGGAATCGAACTCCAAGGGTGTGCTTCTCAACGCGTAACTTCGCCCGCCGTTACAGTCTGGGTCGTCCGATCGCTGGCAACTTTTTCATCGCCCAGTTTGACGAATACGTCCCGATCATTCTGCGACAGTTCCCCGCATCCGACGATTTCTAACCAGAGTTCAAGCCTCTACATATCAAGTGACGTACACCTCAGTCTCATGCATGTATGACGTTGTGTGATTGAAGAGAGCAAAAGAAGGTCGCGTGTGGATTCGATCGAAACAAAAACAAACCGACGACGAGAGAGCGTTCGTTTTTCTGTTTTTGTTTGCATTTTGATGTGAGCATTCGTTGCGTTTGAATTTGAATGTGTTGTGGTTGTGTTCGCGGGGTCAGTTTTTAGGTTTCGGATGACGAAACGGAGCAGCAGCAGAACATAGGGGAGATTTCGTCGAGTGCGTGACAAAGAAGTGTCCTCGCCGTGATTAGGTGGCGATCAGCTACATAAAGGTGAATGATGATGATTACTGACGTCGACCTTATCAGTGACGACGACAAACAACTCAGGAGAAAAGTGCGAAGCTCTCGATAAGACAAGGGAATAAGTGTTTTTAAATATAGGGTGGTTCTTCTTGTGAATTTTGTACTTAGTTATTTCTCTTCGAAATGCAAGTTTAGTTTGATGTATTATTGTATTGTAAACTGGAGGAAAATAATCATCATCATTTTTTGAATTTTAAAAACCAGTTTTTCGCTCAAAATCGAAGCAATGTTGAAAATCTATTATAGCATTGCACTAACTATCTGTAATGTAATGATAGATTTTCATTAGGATTTCTTTGAATTTAAACGAAAAAATCTGGTTTTTAATTTTTGATTCTTGCTGATGATTGAATGATAGATTCTTGAGCCTTAAGAGTTCTTTTTTCTTGTTATTCGAATGATATCAAATCTATAAATGTATTATTGCTGTTCAAACTGTTGTTTTTTATCTGCAAATTTGAGATTTCGACAGACAGTAACCACTGTATATGGTATTGTAATTACTGTATATAGTTTTCAAGTTTTTCTCTAAGGATTTTATCAGTAATTTATTCAGGTATTTGCCCAAATAATCTGATGTTACTCCTGAAAAAGTTCATTTAGTAGTTATTTCTTAAGGAATTTTTCCACAAATTTTGTTAAGGACACCTCAAGAATTCAGCTTGGAATTTGCCAAGGAGACATGATAGAAATTTCTCCAAAGAGCATTTCAGAATAGGTCTGAATTCCTCCTGAAAACTAACTTATTCATGAATGTCCTAACTCCTTCAACGATTCATCCATCGATTTCTTTGGCACATCTGCAAAGATTGACGGTCAAAGAATTCTAGAAATTCAATCTTTAACTTCTTCAGAAATTTCCATAAAATTGTCTTCAAGGATTAATATACGATATCAACAAAGAATCTCTAAAGATACCTTCAGCAAAAACTGTAAAGATTCCTTCTAAGATTTCTACACAAATTCCTCCAAGATTTTTTTGAGTTTTTCAAGTAAGTCTTAAAGTTTTTTTTTTAAAGAATTCTTCCAGGAAGGTCTCCAGGGAAATTTATCTGAAAAATAAATCCATGAGGTATTTCCAAAAAAATCCTAAGGTAACCTCTAATAACACTTGTGAAGTTTTATAGTTACCCTAATGACCTAAGATCTCTAAAATAACTACTGGACTCTTGAGGATTTTAGAAGATTTCCTAAATGATTGTCCAAGAGTAAGTATTCCGTATGATTTTGCAAAGAAATTTCTCGACAAACATTAAATAGAATCTCTACAGAAATTTGTGTAGGAATGATTAGCAAAATTGATGTAGTGTTAACTGGTGTGATAACTCAAAAAAAAAACCTCTGAGGATTGATAGAGCAGTTTGTTTGAAGAATTCCTTGAGGAATTTAGGATTTCTGGGAGGATATGTGAATGAATTCCCAAAGGAATCCACATGAACATGCTGAGGAATTCTTGCAGGGTTTCTTGAAAAAAGCCTTAAGTTTTTTATTCAAAACCTGTGGATTTCATCGGATGAAATTTAGATCTTTGCAAGGTCTCTAGAGTGACAACTGGAGAATTCGGTTGAAGGATTAGTGAAAAACTATCTGGAGGAAATTCGAGGATAGTTTTGGAAAAATATTCAAAGTGATACTTGATAAACTGACAGGAGGTAGTAGCTTTGGAATTATCACGGATTACCAGGAGCAAATTATGGAGAAATTTTTCTATGTATCCTTTGAAAAATCGCTGGAAAAATTGTCAGAGAAATCTCTAGAAGAATTTCTGGAGAGATCCCTGTAGAAGACCCTGAAAGTATTCTAAATGAAATCACTATCACTATTCCTGAAAGCTTTTCCTCGAGGAATCTGAGACAACATTCTTGAAAAGCCTGTTGAAACTGTTATTGTCCTTCAAAGGTTTCATTAAAAGAAAAACAATATAGAATGGCATTGAAATAGGTAAAAATAGCTACTTTAGGGGACTTCATATATTATTTAAATAGATTTTATGAAACAAATTTCACAAAAAAAAACAAACTGCCTGCCTTTACAACCAGTGACGTTATTCTAATTTCCTCATCTATTTCTAAATTACAAATGGATGAACAGCAAAAATTCTGTGAATTTTTGTAGTGTTTTTTCCTTTGCACCGAAATGATCTAGCTAATCGCAAAAGTTTTCAAATTCTGAATTAGCCAAGATCTACCAGAGAGTGTGCTGTAGGAGTTCTATAGGAAGCACCCTGATGATTTAAAAGATTCAGTAATGCTCTGATATACTATATCAAGAGTAATCGCACGTTCAGAATTCACTGGCACCATCACACTCGTGCTGTGTATAATACGATGCGACTGGTATTAGATTAATGCATTACTTCGTCCAAAGATTCTTCAATAATCTTCTGATAATTATAAATGGATGTTCCAGGAGCTTCTCAAGAATTACTTCCAGGAACTCTTACAGATATTTGTCCCGTGTCGTGGCCGTATTTTTTTTTGAGAAACCATCCATTGGTTCATATTTCTGAATGATAGAGGTTTACTTCATGCTCCTCCTAAAGAATAAGTACGACGTTGATCTAGTTTGTATGAAGACTTAACAGATGATAAAAAGTGTAATCGATTTTTTAAGCTTACAGCTAATCTTTGTCATTTTTTGTTCGTTATTGTTAAACCATGGGTAGGACAATTCTTTGACTGTCCTACCCAGGTGCTACGGATTAGGAAGAATCATATTTGGTGGATGATATATTTTTTATATTATATTGTTTTGTATTTTCAAGGCTTTTCTATGAATGATGTTGAACAATCACAAAATTGTTTTTTTAATATGAGAAAAAACAAATGTGTTGAAAAAAAAACAAAAATCGTCATTAAATTTGGTTACTAAATATTTTTGAAGGTTTTCAACGTTGCTTGATCAAACCATTTGTAGGGTGCAGTGCTAATTGGGCACTTCCATGATTCACTTTGGCATGGAGGCTTTTCTCGGCTGAAATGTATGAAACTTTGCAATAAGAAGCACTTCAATACTACGCATATTGTGGCCAAGTATGAGCTCAGAAGCTTTTAAAAAACCTCACTGCCGAAGTGAACCAAGAGTGCCAAGAATAGGATCCGGCTTCCTATTCTGACATGCTTGACAACAAATCCTATCAAAAATCGTTTGTCAAAATAAAAAAATCATTTTTGTTGTTGTTATGTATTGCAATAATAGTATATTAGTATTTAAATAAAGAAGTATTAACAATAAGTTGTTATACGATTATCGAAAGTTATGAACTCGGTTTTCCCTGCATTTTTAGCAGACCTCATATTATTGATCAATAACGGCGCCGGTCAAGTGCTGACAATCAGTTGGGATGGGAAGGAATATTAGTGTGTAATGATTGTTGCTTCTAAAGACTGAAAATACCTCTGCATCTCCACAATCACCACAAGAAAAGTGTTAATTAGTGAAGGAGGAAAAGATCTGGGAGTCACCTTTGGTCGGTGATGCGATCCATGGATAAAAAGGAAAAATACAACTCTTACTCGAAACTAGTTTTGAATTTTTATCTCGCAATGTGGTTAGAGCCCGTGGTTAGAGCCCGCGGCTTTAAAGTAAAGCTATGCTGAAGGTGTCTGACTTAGATTCCCGGTTGGTCCAGGCTCTTTTCGTAATGGAAATTTCCTTGACTTCCTTGGGCATAAAGTTTCATCGTACCTGCCACACGATGTACGAATGCAAAAATGGCAACTTTGGCAAATTAGTTAATAACTGCAGACGTGCTCATTGAACACTAAGCTGAAAAGCAGGCTCTGTCCCAGTGAGGACGTTATGCCAAGAAGAAGAAGAAGTAAGGGTTATGTCGACACTTGTAGTAACGAGCCTTCCATAGTTTGTTTGAAAATAGCAAAAACGTAACGTTACCAAGATAAAAAAGTATTATTATAAGCATGAAACGAGCTCACCATTTGGCAATTCATCCTCGACTGAATGGGCTGTTAGGGGCACGTCAGGATTTAATCATCAATGTTAACTTCCTTTTCCCCATCAGCCTAGATCAGTGGTCACCAAACTGCGGCCCGCGGGCCGCATGCGGCCCTCGAGAGCATTATGTGCGGCCCGCGAACAAATTTTGGATAGAAATGTAAAGAGGCCCGCAAGCAGTAAATTATTGATGCCAACGGTTAAATTCTTAAGTTCTTGCAAATGACTACTAAAATGCGGGCTTTTTGTTTGCTTTTCTACATGGCCAACAATTAAATGACTAACAAGAAATAATGAGGTATAGACTGTATTTCATTCCTCGGGAATAGCTTGTCTAACCTCCCAAGGTTTCCCAAATCTTACAGTCATTTCAAGTCCAAAAATATGTATCGGCAGACTGGTGGCTTCAAAGTTTTCTCATACTTTCAAAAATGTCTTCACTTCTGCCAGTAACGTTCAGCGTTCATGGCCTTAAAATATGCCCAATTGAAGAAAGACCGGACACCTCAGAAATTTTTCATAAATGTATTAAATAGGCTTTGAATTTTGACTTGGTTGAACATATTTTAAAGGTTTACAAAGTTGAAGAAATCATTGAAATTTATGTAAATTTAGATATTTCATATCATCAACGCTTCCTGAAATTTCATAAAGCTCATCTTTCTATTTAACAACTAGAGATTTTTGTAGTCACATAAAAAGTCGTTAAAATGAATCCTTACGAAGGCTGACAATCGTCGAAGCCTGTTTTGTTTACGTTCCAATTTCCTACGATCGAAAACCATTTTGCCTTTACGTTTACGCCAGCAAAATAAAGTGGACCATGGTTTCGAACGAATAGGATTCAATCGAAAGTTGTATCCACCGTAAACAAGAATAAGTGTGTTCACTCGGGCAGGTCGGTGTTTCGTCATCGATGAAAGATTCCATGACTTACCTCAATTCAAAATAGTTAACGAAGTGTTCACTATAATCCCCTTTCTTAAAAAGGGGGCGTCTGTTGTATATTTGCTTGTAAAGCACCAAACGACGAATCCCATCACAAATTACTTGTATTGGCTATTGAACCTGCTTTGATCATTGTACTCTTTACAATAGCCCAGTTGGTAAGCGCGTGGATTTGACGATGAGAGATCGTTTGTTTGATTCCGTATGCGTTTTTGTTTTGTTTGTGTTTTAGTTTTTTTTTTTGAGCCCATATTCTGTCGACGACACGATTGATATTTTTGTCAGCTCAGATGTCCCGAACGAAGATTTTACCATAGCGAAGAAAGCTTATTTGTTCGTCATGACGCAAAGCCTAATAGCAAATAGTTATATAACGGTTGAATGCCTAAGACGATTCTTTCTTCAGTTTCGTTCCTGACTTTGTCCATTTGACGGCGGAGATTGTCTACCCTGATCCTCACATAACATGCGGCCCGTGTCATGTTTTGAAACCATTGAAGTGGCCCGTACAAATAGTTAGGCTGAGGACCACTGGCCTAGATAGCCGCGTAGTGTCGGTAGCGGTTGTTTAAACTGGCTAAGAATTAACACTACGGACTGCCTGTTCCGGTGGTAAAAGTCCACCTAACAGGTGACCCCTAATTCATGTGGGTTCAAGCTTACCGTGCCTAGGAATGAATGGTTAGGGGGGTCTAAATAAAACCTATCCGCAAACGGAGCCTGTGGAGTATTAAGGCGCCCTCTACAGTATTATTCCCTTCCTGTTCTACCCGGAGCAATGGTGCAGGTGACCTTGTGTTTCTCCGAGATAATCGGCTTCCCTTCTTCAGTCTCAAGCCTGAGGCTTAATAAGGGTGGGATTATTAATACGTTGTAATTTAGTTTAAATTTTCACCTTTATGGTTTTGCATTATGCGTTTTAAACAGTGTATTCTGTGCTTTTCGCCTTTGGCGACATTTAAGAGATACCGATCTGGTTTTTTTGCTGCTGGTCTTTTTCGTGCTGAGATTTCGAAAAGCTTAATCCGGCCTAGTTCGGGTAGTGGCTACGGTTAGGATAGCTGAGTCAGAGCAATCTTCAGTATAAAATATCAGCAACGATCAATCTTTGTAGACTCATATGCAAATGGTACAGCTCAAGTGGCGCTAGTTCAAAAACCTTACTTTTGTGAACTTTTATCTTGGTAACCTTGTGGACCCAGTTTTTGCTACTTTCAGAAACATGAAATGGCAAACTCACGTGACATGCCTCGTGCATGCGTGCTTGTAAATAGCGCAGACGTTGCTACACTCATTTCTAAGTTAAGGTTAAGATGAATCGAAGCCAAACCTAAAATTTTCAAGAGCACGAATGTGGAGAACCAGACTGAAATCTTAATCGATTGGTATCTAGCTGGTGGTGACCAATCGATCAAGTTTTCAGCTCAAACGATTGTTCGGTTCTCCAATTCGTGCTCTAGAAAATTTGAGTTTTGGCTTCGATTCATCTTCACCTTAACAACCAGGGATGTATGTGCTGTCACAATTGATATTTCTGTTCATATATTATATATTCAATAGGAAATACGTCTTTCATTTTGTGGTGTATTTACCACATGATGGACCATCCCCAATGGATGATTTCAAACGAGTTGTCGTTCACTGCCTGTGAAAAGGCCTTCTGCTGATTGTGGGCAGTGATGCTGATACTCATCACATCATCTGGAGCAGCTCAGATAACAATTTGAGAAGCTCCAGTCTGATGGAATGCTTATGTAGTTCAAATCTTGGATTACTTATTGTAGGAACCTTCATGGTATCTGCTAGAGAAGAAGTGTTAGACATAATGCTTCGCTCGAACAGAATCAGTCAAGAGTTGACGAATTGGCATGTATCATCGCTACATCTCAATATGAACATATGAATGTAAATTTGCAGACCTTGCATTTGTTATACTCCACAAACTGGGAATTGGTTGTGACCAAATACCATGGATTCTCTGCGTCCATTGGAAATCCTAGTGATTTGAATGATTCCACTTCTGGTAAATTGGGACACAATTGTCCTTGCTTCCAGTGATCTCACAATTGCTTGTCACTTTGCTTATAGGAAATGTTCCTCACAAGTCCCCTTAGCAGGACGAGTGGAAGTCTGGCTATTTGTAAAGGAATATGTCAGATAGTCAGGCTGCTTTTAAAGCTCTTGCTTCGGCCAACTCAAAGTCTAAACTTGTTATCGCACGTCGAACTGAATTCAGTGAACTCTGTAAACCTTGTATGGGTTCTTGCTATTCTTCCATTACTGGGAATGAATTGGCTTATAAATTAGCTCGCCATCTAGCATCGCATGATATCATTGGCCCTCAGGCAGCTATTCCAATTTCGAAGTGCCGGGCGAAACTTCAGAAATTCTAGGGCGGCAACTCAGCACAAGCAATATTGGAATAATTTGGAGTCTTGTCGTCAAACAAAAGTGTACATTACTGAGCCATCCCAAAGGTGGCTAAGTATTTAACAAATCTGTCAAAGCAGAATTGCAGTCTCTTGGTTACAACCTTGACTGGCCACTGCCGACTCAACTAACACATGGCAAATATTCAGTGTGTTGATACATTTGTGTGTGATAGTTGTGACTCCGATTATGGAACTTCTTGTCACCTGATATGTAACTGTCCAATTTTCGTGTAATTGCAATTCCAAGTACTTGGTAAACACTTATTAAGTGAAACTGATTTCAGAAACCCGAATCTTCAGAACATTCGGTTATTCTTAACCAGCTGTGGTAATGAGCTATAGGCTCTCTTTACGCTCATGCGTTTTGCAGTGCCCTTTTTAAGGCGCTGTTCGAACCCATTGTCGTATGGAGCTACATGCTCTGAATTCGCTTATGCAATTTTCCTCCCATCTTTCCCTTCCCTTTCCTCTCCCATCGCGTAGATGATGATATAGGCTCAAATATGGCGATGGCACAAATCTCTCAAATGGTTCGAACGTGCCTCTGGAGCCGGCCTTCTGATACCTGATACCTCATCGTACCTGCCACACGATGTACGCATGCGAAAATGGCAACTTTGGCAAATTAGTTAATAACTGTGGAAGTGCTCATTGAACACTAAGCTGAGAAGCAGGCTCTGTCCCAGTGAGGATGTTATGCCAAGAAGAAGAAGAAAACGAAGTAAGGGTTTATGTCGACACTTGAAGTAACGAGCCTTCCATAGTTTGTTTGAAAATAGCATAAACGTAACGTTACCACGATAAAAAAAAGTATTATTAAAAGCATGAAACGAGCTCACCATTTGGCAATTCATCCTCGACTGAACACGAATATCTTTCCACACTCGCTCAACACGAACCGAGTACGATTTTGCGCTTGAGCAATGCGAACCGAAAACGATTAGTCTGGATTCCCTCTTTAATCGTCAAATATTTTCGTTCAGGATATTTTCAAGAGCTCAATAAATAATTTCGCTTACTGACCATTCACAGATTTCTTAGGATGTTTTCCAGAATCGACGATTTGAAAGATATCGTTAGAAGTTACTACAGAGATTCCTTTATGATTTATTCATAAAGTCCTGTAGAAATTCTTTGAGGAAATTCCCAAGGAAATTTTCAAAGCAATAACCAAGGAATATATCAGACATTTTTATATCTTTGAGAAAATCCTGAATGTATGTCTAAAAAAATTAAATTATATTTCTGAATAACATGTTGCTGAGTTTTTGAAGGCATTCATTTGAAAACATTGAACAGAATCCCTGAAAAAAAAAATGTGTTAAAATGGTCAGAAAAATTGATGTAGCATCTACTAGTGTAAGACCTCAAATCATATATTGAAGATTCCATTAAGATTTTATTTCGAAAATTAAACGAGATTTTTTTTTTGGAAGAACTAGAGGAACAGTTCGTGGATGATATTTTTTAGATATTTATAGATTAATTTCTTGAGGAGCTTAATGATTATATATTGTTCGAATTTATAAGTTCTTAAACCATAGGTTAACTAAAGAAAACATATAACAATGACAGGAGCAATAACTAGAAAATTGACGTCTTGAGAAATTCTTGTAGAGGTTTCTGAAAAACCCTTCAACAAATTTCTTCAAAACCTTGTGGTTTTCTTTGAAAAATTTCTGTATGAATTTTTGAAAGATCTGCTTAGTTAACTACTGAAAATCTGTGAAAACTGGAATTGGTGGAAAGATCTGAAAAGGAATAGCTTTTTGGATTTTTTAGGATAATCCCTGTATAGGTCAATGGTTCATTATTTCGAATTCATTACAAAGAGAAGGAAAATAGAGACTATTTTGATTGAGAAAGAGACTTTAGAGCTTCCATTCAAAATACAGCCTTTTAGAGACTTGCATTAAAAAAGAGACCAAGTCTCTAAAAAGAGAGCAGCTACCACCCCAAGATGAAGTTCGAAAGCCGGAAAAACTCTAACGAATGTCTGGAACAAATCCAGATTTTCTTTCGGACATTCGTTAAAGTTTTCCCGGCTTTCGAACTTCATCTTGGATTCTTTTGAACTCTCTTAACAATTCTTCCTGGCATTTTCGGAAATCTTTCGGCCTTCCTGTTGACTTCTGCCAGGATTCTTTTAAACTCCACGTATCTTTCCGACTCGATCTGTTATTCATCTGGACAACAGTTGGGATTCCTTTGGTCGCCATTTTGAATTATTCTGGACACTTTCTGGGATGATTTTGAATTCCCTCTTGGATTCGCCAGGGCTCTCATCTTGAGCTTCTGTATGATTCCAGAATCCTTCCAGGTAGACCGAAATAATCTCAGGGGAAGATTTCGAAAAATATCCATATGGAGATAGAAGGAACTGCGGACAAAGTTCAAAGAAATCTTGGAAGGATTATAGAAGATTCCCGGACGCATCCTGGAAGGATTCTGGAAGGATTCTAGAATCATTCTGGAAGGATTCTGGAACCGTCCTAGAATGATACTGGAATCATCATGGAAGAATTCTGGAATCATCTTGGAAGGATTGTGGAATCATCCTGGAAGGGTTCTGGAATTATTCTATAAAGATTCCGGAAACATCCTGGAAAACTTCTGGAATCATCCTGGCAGGATTCTGGAATCATCCTGAAAGGATTCTAGAATAATTCTAGAAGGATTCTGGAATTATGCTGGATGATTTCTGGAATCATCTTGGAAGGATTCTGGAATCATTATGAAAGGATGCTGAAATCATCCTGGAAGGATTCTGAAATCATCAGGAAAGGATTCTGGAATCATCAGGGAAGATTTCTGGACTTACTCTAGAAGGATTCTGGGATCATACTGGAAGATTTCTGGAATCATCTTGGAAGGATTCTGGAATAATCCTAGAAGGATTCTGCAATCATCTTGGAAGGGTTCTGAAATCATCTTAAAAGGATTCTGGAATCATCTTGGAAGGATTCTAAAATTATCAGGGAAGGTTTCTAGACTTACCATAGAAGGATTCTGGGATCATTCTGGAAGATTTCTGGAATCATCCTGGAAGGATTCTGGAATCATCAGGAAAGATTTCTGGACTTACCCTAGTAGGATCCTGGGTTCATATTGGAAGATTTATGGAATCATCTTGGAAGGATTCTGGAATCAGCATGGAAGGACTCTAAAATCATCTTGGAAGGATTCTGGAATCATCTTGGAAGGATTCTGGAATCATCCTGGAAGGTTATTGGAATTATGCTGGAAGATTTCTGGAATCATCCTGGAAGGATTCTGGAATCAGTCCTGGAAGGATTCTTAAATTATCTTAAATGAAATAATTCTAGAAGGATTCGAACATAATTCTAGAAGGCTTGTGAAATTATGCTGGAAGATTTCTGGAATCATCCTGGAAGGATTCTGGAATCATCAGGGAAGGATTCTGAAATCATCAGGGAAGGATTTTGGTATCATCAGGGAAGATTTCTGGACTTACCGTAGAAGGATTCTGGGATCATACTGGAAGATTTATTGAATCATCTTGAGGGATTCTGGAATCATCTTCGAAGGATTCTGGAATCATCCTGGAAGGATTCTGGAATCATCATAGAAGGATTCTGGAATCATCCTGGAAGGTTACTGGAATTATGTTCGAAGATTTCTGGCATCATCCTGAAAGAATTTCGGAATCATCATGGAAGGATTCTGAAATCAGTCCTAAAATTATTCTGAAATCATCGTAAAAGGATTCTGAAATAATTCTAGAAGGATTCTGAAATTATGCTGGAAGATTTCTGAAATCATTTTGGAAGATTTCTGAGAACATCATAGAAAGATTCTGGAATCATCTTGGAAGGATTCTGGAATCATCCTAGAAGGATTCTGAAATCATCCTGGAAGGACTCTAAAATCGTCTTGGAAGGATTCTGGAATCATCTTGGAAGGATTCTGGAATCATCCTGGAAGGTTACTGGAATTGTCCTGGAAGATTTCTGGAATCATCGTGGAAGGATTCTGGAATCATCATGGAAGGATTCTGAAATCAGTCCTGGAAGGATTCTTCAATCATCGTGAAAGGATTTTGAAATAGTTCTAGAAGCATTCTGAAATAATTCTAGAAGGATTCTGGAATTATGCTGGAAGATTTCTGGAATCATCCTGGAAGGGTTCTGGAATCATAAGGAAAGGATTCTGGAATCATCAGGGAAGATTTCTGGACTTACCGTATAAGGATCCTGGGACCATACTGGAAAATTTATTGAATCATCTTGAGGGATTTTGGAATCATCCTAGAAGGATTCTGGAATCATCCTAGAAGGATTCTGGAATCATCCAAGAAGGATTCTGGAATCATCCTGGAAGGATTCAGAAATCATCATAAAAGGATTCTGGAATCATCTTGGAAGGATTCTAGAATCCTCCTGGAAGGTTACTGGAATTAAGCTGGAATCATCCTGAAAGGATTTCGGAATCATCATGGAAGGATTCTGAAATCAGTCCTGAAATTATTCTGAAATCATCGTAAAAGTATTCTGAAATAATTCAAGAAAGATTCTAAAATTATGCTGGAAGATTTCTGAAATTATCTTGGAAGGATTCTGGAATCATCCTAGAAGGATTCTGGAATCATCCTGGAAGGATTCTGAGAATATCATAGAAGGATTTTGGAATCATCTTGGAAGGATTCTGGAAACATCCTGAAAGGATACTGGCAGTGTGCTGGAAGATTTCTGGAATCATTCTGGAAGGATTCTGAAATCATCCTGAAAGGATTCTGAAATAATTCTAGAAGGATTCTGGAATTATGCTGGAAGATTTCTGGAATCAACCTGGAAGGGTTCTGGAATCATCAGGAAAGGATTCTGGAATCATCAGGAAAGATTTCTGGACTTACCGTAGAAGGATTCTGGGATCATACTGGAAGATTTATTGAATTATCTTGAAGGATTCTGGAATCATCCTGGAAGGATTCTGGAATCATCCTGAAAGGATTCTGAAATCATCATAGAAAGATTCTGGAATCATTTTGGAAGGATTCTGGAATCATCCTGGAAGGTTACTGGAATTATGCTGGAAGATTTCTGGAATCATCCTGAAAGGATTTCGGAATCAGCATGGAAGGATTCTGAAATCGGTCCTGAAATTATTCTGAAATCATCGTAAAAGGATTCTGAAATAATTCTAGAAGTATTCTGAAATTATGCTGGAAGATTTCTGAAATCATCTTGGAAGGATTCTGGAAACATCCTGGAAGGGTACTGGCAATGTGCTGAAAGATTTCTGGAATCATCCTGGAAGGATTCTGAAATCATCCTGAAATAATTCTAGAAGGATTCTGGAATTATGCTGGAAGATTTCTGGAATCATCCTGGAAGGGTTCTGGAATCATCAGGAAAGGATTCTGGAATCATCAGGGAAGATTCCTGGCTTACCGTATAAGGATCCTGGGACCATACTGGAAGATTTATTGAATCATCTTGAGGGATTTTGGAATCATCCTAGAAGAATTCTGGAATCATCCTAGAAGGATTCTGGAATCATCCAAGAAGGATTCTGGAATCATCCTGGAAGGATTCAGAAATCATCATAAAAGGATTCTGGAATCATCTTGGAAGGATTCTAAAATCCTCCTGGAAGGTTACTGGAATTAAGCTGGAATCATCCTGAAAGGATTTTGGAACCATCATGGAAGGATTCTGAAATCAGTCCTGAAATTATTCTGAAATCATCGTAAAAGTATTCTGAAATAATTCTAGAAGGATTCTAAAATTATGCTGGAAGATTTCTGAAATTATCTTGGAAGGATTCTGGAATCATCCTAGAAGGATTCTGGAATCATCCTGGAAGGATTCTGAGAACATCATAGAAGGATTTTGGAATCATCTTGGAAGGATTCTGGAAACATCCTGAAAGGATACTGGCAGTGTGCTGGAAGATTTCTGGAATCATTCTGGAAGGATTCTGAAATCATCCTGAAAGGATTCTGAAATAATTCTAGAAGGATTCTGGAATTATGCTGGAAGATTTCTGGAATCAACCTGGAAGGGTTCTGGAATCATCAGGAAAGGATTCTGGAATCATCAGGAAAGATTTCTGGACTTACCGTAGAAGGATTCTGGGATCATACTGGAAGATTTATTGAATTATCTTGAAGGATTCTGGAATCATCCTGGAAGGATTCTGGAATCATCCTGAAAGGATTCTGAAATCATCATAGAAAGATTCTGGAATCATTTTGGAAGGATTCTGGAATCATCCTGGAAGGTTACTGGAATTATGCTGGAAGATTTCTGGAATCATCCTGAAAGGATTTCGGAATCAGCATGGAAGGATTCTGAAATCGGTCCTGAAATTATTCTGAAATCATCGTAAAAGGATTCTGAAATAATTCTAGAAGTATTCTGAAATTATGCTGGAAGATTTCTGAAATCATCTTGGAAGGATTCTGGAAACATCCTGGAAGGGTACTGGCAATGTGCTGAAAGATTTCTGGAATCATCCTGGAAGGATTCTGAAATCATCCTGAAATAATTCTAGAAGGATTCTGGAATTATGCTGGAAGATTTCTGGAATCATCCTGGAAGGGTTCTGGAATCATCAGGAAAAGGATTCTGGAATCATCAGGGAAGATTCCTGGCTTACCGTATAAGGATCCTGGGACCATACTGGAAGATTTATTGAATCATCTTGAGGGATTTTGGAATCATCCTAGAAGAATTCTGGAATCATCCTAGAAGGATTCTGGAATCATCCAAGAAGGATTCTGGAATCATCCTGGAAGGATTCAGAAATCATCATAAAAGGATTCTGGAATCATCTTGGAAGGATTCTAAAATCCTCCTGGAAGGTTACTGGAATTAAGCTGGAATCATCCTGAAAGGATTTTGGAACCATCATGGAAGGATTCTGAAATCAGTCCTGAAATTATTCTGAAATCATCGTAAAAGTATTCTGAAATAATTCTAGAAGGATTCTAAAATTATGCTGGAAGATTTCTGAAATTATCTTGGAAGGATTCTGGAATCATCCTAGAAGGATTCTGGAATCATCCTGGAAGGATTCTGAGAACATCATAGAAGGATTTTGGAATCATCTTGGAAGGATTCTGGAAACATCCTGAAAGGATACTGGCAGTGTGCTGGAAGATTTCTGGAATCATTCTGGAAGGATTCTGAAATCATCCTGAAAGGATTCTGAAATAATTCTAGAAGGATTCTGGAATTATGCTGGAAGATTTCTGGAATCAACCTGGAAGGATTCTGGAATCATCAGGGAAGATTTCTGGACTTACCGTAGAAGGATTCTGGGATCATGCTGGAAGATGTATTGAATCATCTTGAGGGATTCTGGAATTATTCTGGAAGATTTCTGGAATCATCCTGAAAGGATTTCGGAATCATCATCGAAGGATTCTGAAATCAGTCCTGGAAGGATTCTAAAATCATCGTCAAGAGATTCTGAAATAATTCTAGAAGGATTCTGAAATTATGCTGTAAGATTTCCGGAATCATCCTGGATAGATTTTGGAAACATTCTGGAATCATCCTCGAAAAAGAAATATACCCCACCTTGTGATAAAAATGTCATTTATCTGCTCGGTAAATTTCCTAGCCAAGTGCAATGAGACGTCTGATGCATCAAAAAAAGATTTATCCTTTACTTCACTTCCCATAACAATATATTTTTCTCAGAAATCAAACATTTGTTTTTGCTACCTTGAATGTTATATGAAAAGCTGTATAAAAAGTAAATATAAATTGCAACTAACGCAGCACTCAAACTGTTACGCAAAACAATTTCGTTCTCCAATCGTGTCTCCCCAGTTAAACTTCCCACATTTGTACCGAACGAGAGAATTGTTTTGCATTTTTATTTTACTTTTTTTTTTGCTCTCCCGGAGCATAATAAGCTGATGAATTTTAATCTATTTACATATGTTGATTTTGAGCAATGTGTGTCCTTATTCGGAATGCGCTGGGGACCATCATCCCGGCAAATGCATGAATGATATCAGTTTGTTTACTAGCTACCTCTTCCTCCTTACTCTGGCGGTGATAACGAGTTTGAGGGCTCATGTTTTTTTACTGTGGATTTGGGTAACCAGGAAATTGAAGCCCCACCATGGCATATGTTCGGTGGGAAATAAGCTCTCTGCCCACGCGCCATGGGGTTCAACAACGAAAAGGTTTGGTGGTCTCCGGACAAATTGAAATAAATGCAGTTTTTAAAATATGCATTATTTTCCTATCGTCCTGGTCGTCGTCGTCCTCATCCTCGTGTTGTTTACCGGTGCTGGAGATTTAAATTTTCTGCAAACAGTGGAATTGAATTTTTCGTCTGTTTGTTTGGGATGTGTTTGTAATGTGGACATGATGGATTGACCCACGCAAGGGTCGGGGGTGGTTTTTGGGGGGAAACGTATATATTTGTTGAGGTCAACAGTGGATGGTTTTGATATTGTCTTCCCACATGGAAGAGATGGCCTTTTTGGTTTGAATTTATCAGCAGATGGCTGATGTTGTTCAAATTAATTATCTAATAAACATTGTTAGAATAATCCAAAGTTATCTGTCAAATCGTATATTTCAGGTTAATAATCAGAATTCAGAATTTTGGGACCAATATTATACAATATTTTCTTACTTCTCCTTCTTTCTGACTTACTGAGTTGCGAATGACATAGGCCTCTCCGACAAATTTGGATATTTATTCTTCATACTTGCAGAACTGAAAGATTTCTCCTAATGCTTCCAAAACTCATTTTATAATACTCCCACATAAACCAAAAGCCTTTTTTTTAACCTTCAAGTAGATACACTGATAGGCAAAATAAAGTGCCCACCTTACCAGTTTTCGATTTTCTCTCATTGATTTGGTTCAAATTAAAGTTATCACACTTAAATCTTTATTGATATTTTATTTTTGATATTCTTTTAAAGTTGCACTTACGAAATTTTGATAAAAAAAAAGAATTTTACTCAAAGAAAATCAATTTGTATTGAAAAAAAAATTGTGACAAAAAAAGAGCCCACTTCCTTCTTGGCCCTAGAAAAGATGATTTAAGAAAAATAAAAAGCAATTTAATAGTTAATGTGTCCTCCTTTGGCCTTAAGGATTTGCTGGAGGCGCTTTGGCATGCTTTTCACCAGGTTTTGTAGGTGTTGTGGATCTAGTTCTTCCCAGGCGCGCTCCAAGGCTTCAAAATAATCATTTTTATTGGTAACACCAGTTTTTTCAACCCTGGCATCGAGAATCGTCCACAAATTCTCGATGGGGTTCAGGTCTGGGCTTTGTGGAGGCCATTCCAGCGGTTTAATCCGACAAGACCGGAAGAAAGACTTGGTCTTCTTTCCAGTATGCTTCGGGTCGTTGTGCTAGAGAAATATGAATTTTGAGTTATTGAACCAATGTTGGCTGAGCAGTCTTCAGGGAATTAAAAACGCTAATTTTTGATTTTTTCCCGACGTTTCGGTCCGTTTGGGACCTTTTTCAAGGGTTCTAAAATTTTAATGTTATAATCAATTTTAAAGTTTTACATGTAATTTTAAGTCAAAATTAATTACCAATCACTACGGTTTTCTAGTCAAGATGGCTTTGCTAAACGCTAAAATGTCATGCGGAAATATCGGTCTGAATTGGAAGAATTTAAGTTAACATTCATTTGTCATGTTTTTTCCGTCCTACACTGTACTCACATCGATTGAGTCCGACCGGTTCTGAACCATCAAGGCCCGTCTGGATCAGCGAAACCTCCAGATTTTCCCGCAAGATGTTAATGTAGGAATCTGCCGTCATTATTCCGTCGATTTCCACGAGGCTTCCTACTCCACTCCATGAAAAACACCCCCAGACCGACCATCACATTTTCTCCTCCATGCTTCACCGTTCCTTGGATGTGGCGCTCTGCACCACACACGAGCCCGCCGCTTTCGGTTAGACAGCTCGAGCTTCAGAAGCGCCACATCCAAGGAACGGTGACGCATGGAGGTGTGATGTGAAGAAATGTGATGGTCTGGGGGTGTTTTTCATGGAGTGGAGTAGGAAGCCTCGTGAAAATCGACGGAATAATGACGGCAGATTCCTACATTAACATCTTGCGGGAAAATCTGGAGGTTTCGCTGATCCAGACGGGCCTTGAAGAGAAATTCATATTTCTCTAGCACAACGACCCGAAGCATACTGGAAAGAAGACCAAGTCTTTCTTCCGGTCTTGTCGGATTAAACCGCTGGAATGGCCTCCACAAAGCCCAGACCTGAACCTCATCGAGAATTTGTGGGCGATTCTCGATGCCAGGATTGAAAAAACTTGTGTTACCAACAAAAATGATTATTTTGAAGCCTTGGAGCGCGCCTGGGAAGAACTAGATCCACAACACCTACAAAACCTGGTGAAAAGCATGCCGAAGCGCCTCCAGCAAGTCCTTGAGGCCAAAGGAGGACACATTAACTATTAAATTCCTTTTTATTTTTCTTAAATCATCTTTTCTGGGGCCAAGAAGGAAGTGGGTACTTTATTTTGTCACTATTTTTTTTTTCAATACAAATTTATTTTCTTTTTCTTTGAGTAAATTTTTTTTTTTTATCAAAATTTCGTAAGTGCAACTTTAAAAGAACATCAAAAATAAAATATCACAAAAGATTTAGGTGTGATAACTTTAATTTGAACCAAATCAATGAGAGAAATTCGAAAACTGGTGAGGTGGGCACTTTATTTTGCCTATCAGTGTATGTTGTCACGTTGAGAGGGGTTCCATTAAATTGGTCAGATGAAGTTAAGTATCTAGGGCTAATGCTAGATAAAAATTCGGCCTCTAAAAATCAGATTGACGGTATTTAAGTCAACTGAAACAAACACATAAATGTCTTTATCCACTTAGTATCAGAAAATCTAAACTTTGTCATAAGAACAAGTTTTTGATCTTCAAACAAATTTTCATGCCAGCTATGTTGTATGCTGTACCAATATGGACTAGCTGTTGTAATACCAAAAAGGAAGCTCTGCAGAGGATGCAAAATAAAATTTTTAAAATGATTCTGAAGCTCCCTTCCTGGTATAGTACTTATGAGCTACATAGAATATCCGATGTTGAAATATTTGAAGAAATTCTGAATAAAATAATTAATAATTTTAGACAAAAATCGTTGCAATCGACTATTGCCACGATAAATGTTATATAACGCATTAGGTTAAGCTAGGTCAAGTTAGTTGAAATTGTTATTTATTTTCTTATAAGCAGGTGAAATCATCTCACCGGTTACACTTTTGAGCTGCTATTACAAATTAAATGTAAATTGTTGTTAACAAAATGTTAATAAATGCTTAATTTAGTTTCACCAAATTAGGATAATAGTGTTCCCAAACACAGAACAATTAGATATAAGAAATGAAAGTAATGTTTAAAATGATACAGAAAGAGAAATATAAAACATCAAATTAAGAACAATTTTGCATTCTAATAATTATCGTAATCAAAAAACTTGTTATCTATTTTGTTACGTAAATAATCATATTCACCGTGCATCTTATTCATAGATTTACGCACAGATTTACATTCAAGTGAGTCAATCCAATTGAAAAGACGATTGACCCAATGTTTGATGACAATTGATCTGGTCCAATCTTCTCGAAAGGCGAAATTGAGCTATGCCAAAGTGTCGGAGCGTGCATGTGATGCATCGCAAATCGTGAAAACTGATTACCAAATTTCATTCATTGCATCTGCACGCCATTATTACCTCTGCAATAAACTTGCTTCAATCAAGCCATTCGGTAAGGGATTCAACAGAGCGCTATCAACTAACTTCCAGAGCGGTCCGAATTTCGTGTTTCCGTCACGGCTCGGGCCGAAACTTACCTACTTTTGCTCATTTTGTATTCATGTATGACACCGTGAGAAATCTACATCCACAGTTTGAGTGTTGTTTTGCTTATGTGAAAGGTTTTGTCATGGTATTATACTGACTTAAAACCAAAAATGGGTAATGCAACCAAATTATCTCAAGTGTAAAATTCAACCCTATTCATGGATGATGATGAAAAGAATCTCGGGAAATACAAGGAACCAATAAGAGGCCGAACAGAGACAAAATAGGAGCCAAGAAAACAAAACCTAATAGGAGCCAAAAAATAAGAGTTTGATTCTTAATAGCATCGGAGCAGATATTTCTCTTTTTTACGAGAATTTCTCGTGATATTTCAATAAGTGTTTTTCATAATTTTCTCTTAGAATTTAATCATAATTTCTTTCAGGTATTTGGGGTTTTATTCAGACATTTAGGGCTCATTTATCAATCAATTATCAAGGAATTTCCACACGAATTTTGTTTAGGGCACCTCAAGAATTCAACTTGGATTTTTCCAAGGAGAACTACAGACATGAAATTTCTTCAAAGATTCAAATCATCTGAATCCCTCCTGAAAACTAACTAATTCCAGAAAGTCCCAATTCATCAAAAATTTTATCCAGTGATTTATCCATCGATTTCCTGGGTACATCCTCCAAAATTCCCGATCCAAACGTGTTCTAAAATTCAATCTCTTACTTTTCAAAGAAATTTCCACGGATTTCCTATGAAATTTTCTACCAAGATTGCTATAGGATTTCAACTAGGGATATCTCTAAATATACCTTTGAGCAATTGTTCGAGAGATTCCCTCTAAGATTTCTACAGAAATTCTTCCTGTAATTCTTTGAGAGTTTCTCAAGTAAGTCTTTAATGTTTTTTGTTCAGGAATGTCTGTAGGAAATGTCAAGAAAATTAAAAGTGATAAAACTTGTTTGAGTTATAAAGTCACCCTTAATGAACAAGGATCTGGACTCCTGTGAAAGTTTAAAAAATTATCAATTTTCTAAGAAAATAAAAAAAAATCAATCGAATATCGAGATAGTATTCCGATAGGATTTTGTAAAGAAATTTCTCGAAAAAAATTGGACAGAATCTCTATAAAAATGATCGGAGGAATTATTAAAAAAAACCGCAGTGTTAACCAATCTGAAAACTTAAATAAAACTTTTGAAGATCGCTTGAGATTTTTTTAAGTAGCTTTGGAATGTTTTGGAAAGCTGCAGGGTTAATCTTCTTCTCCTTATTGGCATTGACGTCCGCATTGGGACAGGCTTGCTTTTTAGCTTAATATTCCTATGAGCACTTTCACAGTTATTAACTGAGAGCTTTCTATGACAAAGTTGCCATTTTCGCATTCGTACCTCGTGTGACAGGTACAAACATACTCTATGCCCAGGGAAGTTAAGGAAATTTCCATAACGAAAAGATTCAGCGTGACTTTGCATTGTAGCCGCGGATTCTAACCACTCGGCTAAGGAAGGCTCATACTTGGATCAAATTCTGCAGACATTCTTAAAAAAGCAGATTTTTTCGAAGAAGGAATTTTAAATTTCTGGGAGGAAACGTGGATGAGCTCTTGAAGGAATCGACATGCATATGCAGGGGAATTCTTGCAGGGTTTTTTAAAAAAACCATTAATTTTTTTTTATTCAAAAATCATTGAATATTGCCTCGGAACAAATTCTGTGAAAATCTTTAAGAAGATCTCCTAGAGTAACAACTGGAGAATTCGGTTGAGAGATGGAAAATCGCTGGAAGATTTGGTAGAGACATCTCTAGAAGGAGAGATTCCTGTAGGAGACCCTGAAAGTATTTTAAATAAAATCATTATGAGAATTCCGGAAGCATTTCTTCGGGTAATCTGGGACGAAATTCTTGAAAAGCCTGGTGAAACCGTTACAGTTCTTCATAGCTTCTTTGGAGGCCTTCCATTGCACAATGGTCGGCAAAAAGTGAAGTTTGGCCAAAACTAGGTTTATTGCCTTAATCGATGAAATATGTAAACCTAATATGCTATTTGGCGTTTTTATAGTTTCAGAAGGGGTTATTCACATATTACGTAACTTCTTCGAAATTTTTTTTCATTAAAAATGTTATCAAACTGGGTTGAAAGCACATTTTTTGTTTGTATTTGACCTAGTTTGATCAAAATGTGTATGAACAGTGGTGAAATATATTTTAAATAAACTTTGTATGAAAAATATCTTCAAAATATATGAAACTATTGAATTATTCAAATAGCTCTAACTTGCAAATCAGCAAATTTCTGCAAAAAAATTAAACGTTTTTTGTAAGATCTAAGGATGCATTTTGATGTGCAATATTCGAAATGGCGGCGACATGACGCGACAAGAGTTGTTTTTCATGTTAAAAATCATCAAAATTACTAAAATGTAAAATTGAATAGTATTAAAACTTCAACCAAATATTTTTTCCATCCTCATGCTCGATAAAAGTGTTGAACCATAGGCTTCTAGATAGTGCGTAACTATGGGGAAATATTGCATTCATAAATTATAAATTTTGTACTTTATTTTATTGTAACATTTTTAAATTTTTTGACTTCAGCCAGTTTGCCGTCATAAAAGTCATAGAAATTTAAATTTTAGTTCAATTTCAATTAAGGATCATAATAATATAATAAATGAGGTATACTTTAAAACGATAAAAAGCATAAAAATCTCAAAAAAAGTAATTGGTAGTTTTGGCCGCCCCTTTATATGGAGCCCGACCATTGTGCATTGGCGAATAAACTTTTTAAAGACTTGCATTAAAATAGAAACCAAATCTTTAAAAACGTCATTGGATCAACATTTGTTATCAGTCTTATTGAAAAAAATATGATTATCCTCTAATTTATATCCTTTTTAAATCAAACTTCTTGTTTTAACAACCATTGAGGTTGTTCTTATTTACTTATCTAGTTCTAGATAACTAATGGATAAACAGTAAGGTGTTGCTTATTTTTGAAAAGTTCTAAAATCACATAAAAAGAGTGTGAACCAATAATATTAGCATTTAAAGGTGACGCAAGCGACTTGAAGGTGAATTTTCAAGTTTTAAAAATGACCTTCAGTAAAGTATACATCACTTTGTTATTTCCAAACCAATTGAGGGAATGATGCTTAAATGATGCTTAAAGTTCCCTTATAAAAACTTTGAAGAACATCAAATTTGTCAAAAATCAAAACTAGTTTTAATTAAAAGTAGTTTATTCCAAATTTTTCCTCATTTTACTAAAAAATTCATCTATATTTGACCATAACTCATCAATACTCAACCGATTCTAAATCTTTTTACATACAATGAAGCTAATTTAATTGTTTTCAAACTGTTTGTACAACATATTCCACAAAACAAATTGTTTGACTAAATTATTCAACAAAAACACGATTTTTTAACAAAAAAATGCCAGTTTTTTTAATTTTTTCATTTAAACATTATCTCTAAAGCTGAAAATGTTTTTTTTTCTCATTTTTCTTTTTTTCTATCTTTATTACCGAGATTTTTAGCCCTGGGCTAGTTCATCTCGGGACCAACGGCTTTACTTCCCTTACGAAGGAAGTCGTCACTTTAACTTTTTGTCAGTGACTATATCTCGGGGATGGGATTCGATCCCAGGTCCTCGGCGTGAGAGGCTTGTGTTCTAACCAGTACAGCAGGGCAGTCCCCTCTTTTTTTCTCATTTGTGAAACCTTTGAAAAGGACTTAGCAACAATCATATATATAAAATCCCAGAGTTGTCTGTCTGTCAGTAACACTTTGAAATATTTCACCGAAAAGCTTCGCAGAGCGCTGCAACAGCAATTTTAGAGAACTACAACAGTAAATTTGAATAACAGAACATTACAATTGCATATTTTAGACTTTTATGACAGAATATTCTGAGTTAACGTTATTTGAAAAGATAAAGAGGTTCTGTGCCTCATTGAGAAAGATTTCGGATGGAAATCACTCAAAGGGGTTTTTCCCTCTTCCAAAATTTTAGTTAAAATAAATAAAAAACAAATAATAATAATAAGGAGTGTATCAAAAAGTAGTCGCAAACTTTCAAAACAGTCTCAAAAATAATGGGTTGAACCTACAAACAATGTTTTGATCAGAAATGCTTAACAATGTATTTAAAAATGATGATGCGTTGATATTATTTCAAGAAAGTGGCATTTTGCATGATAATTTTGCAAATTACTAACAGATGTCGATGAAAATCTTGCACACCTCTGAAAAAATTGATATGGTAATAAATGTGTTAAATTTTAAGAAAAAAATATGTTTGTTTATGCTAATATATTCTGTGCCACAACTCTCATGACATAGCGTAAACAATATTTTGAAAAATTCATTAACAAGCATTTAAGAGCAAATACAAAAATCGAAAAAAGTCGATTTTTAAGGACCTCGTTTTTTGATTTTTTCTTTCTACACGTTAATGCTAATATCGAATGATTGTAATGAATAAAAAATTGTTTTTTGATTAGAAAAGTTTCTTTGCATATTTATGAAGTAACGTAAGCAAAAAATGTTACTCTATATAATCACCGCTGTATATGACAGAGCTTCAAAAGTTGATTAAACAAAAGTTACTTTCTAAATCCGACCTTGTTCCAAAAATTGAGCTTTTTTAGAGCAATAATTTATTTTTTTGAATTTATTTTTACGTGCTGTGTGAAGTAAACATATTTTCCGATAGAATAGGCTTTTCATCCTATTTTGTTTGATATACAATTTGTTCAATACAAATCATCGAACCTTCAGAAGACACTTCAAAAATGTAATTTAGTGCAAGATTTTATTTTCCATGCTTTATAAACCTTGTTGTATTTATATTAAGACTGCATATTATTCAATATTTTTTTAGCTGCTTCAATTTTTGATAACATGATGAAGATTTGCATGAAAAAAGCTTTCAAAAAGATGAACTACGCTCTGAGATATACCGTTCTAAATGTTTGCGACTACTTTTCGATACACTCCTTATTCTGAGTTTTGTGGACCATGTTCCTCCCCATTCGTAGAATGTTCTAGAACATTTTATCGTTGTCGTTTTCATTTTTGGAAGTTACCAAAACGCTAAATAAAATCGAGCTCTTCTGGACCAATATATCTATGTGTAATTGTTATTCATGCTGAAAAATCAATTTTATGCAGATATTTGCTTATTTTACAAAAAAAAATCATGTAACATTGAGAAGCTTCATATTGCAAAGCGAAGGAAATCAACAAAAGAGCAGTTTTTCAGAATGTGTTGATGTGTGTAATATCAACACATTCTAAAAAACTGCTCTTTTGTTGATTTCTTATGCGTTGGTTGGAAGGCTCGATTTTGTGTGAATTGTTCTCAATTTTGTGTGACTTCGATTAAACATGTTGTTCAGTGATCAAATCGTAAATAAATCAACTTCAATCAAATTGTAGTTTGGTTGAACCTGGATTGGGTTGACGTTAAATATGTGTTTCAGAAGGGGTTTCAACAGTTCCAACCTATAAACATGAGGAATGACATGTGGAAAAGCAATATGCACATGAATCAGGTTATTGTGCGCCAAATCGAGTTTTTATTTTATTTACAGTGAAACTAAAACATATTAAAAAACAAAATTTCATGGTTGCTACGATGGTCTCCTAGCCCAACTTTCCAAAGCATTCCTATTCTATGAGTCGAAATTTCCATGTGTCATTACAACTGCGATTTTGAAAAACAACAATAAATTATGGAACACTGCAACAGCAGAATATTCGAGATTATTATTCTCTCTAATTCATAGAATGTTCTAGAATTTTCGAAATATTTCACTGCTAAAGAAACACTACAACAGCATTTAAGGCTGAAATTATTCCATAATAGAACATAACAACAGCATTAAGGCCAAGTGCTCAATAGAGTATGGTCTGGTCAGAGCATAAATTTAGGCGATTTGGTGGTCATTAGGATAATGACATGTCAATGTTGGGTCATGTTAACAAAATTAAAACCTTCATACTCTAATTCTAACGTTACACGTCCACTGGGATAAAGTATGCTTCTCAGCTTTTTATTTATTAAGCACTTTGACAGTTATGAACAGAGAAATTAATAAATCCATGATGTCATTCTGAAGTTAAACAAGAACATTAGCAATCTTTGAAAGATTATACATAGCTTTCCGCTTCCAAATTTTGTTAGAGCGTGGCTAGCCACGCTGGGTAAGCTAGTTTTTAAATAATTTTCAAACCAAAATATTATTGCATATGATGAAAAAATTGAATGCACCATTCAACTCGTAATTAGAACAATATGCTTTATAAACTTAAGTTTTATAGAAGAAATGCAATAATCGCCAAAAAAAACTTCAAGAATCGAAAACAAATATTTTTCCATAAAAAAAATTTTTTGGGTAGTTTTTGGTAAGCAACTAAGTCAAAGGGAATCATAGTATTAGAAAAAGAGCGGAATATCTGAAATGCGATACTGAAAACATTGACGAATCCATTGCAATTTTCAGGATCTGGAAATTTTGGCGGAATTGTTTGTTCTTTTCAACAAAATCTGAGTGTTATTTAAAGTCACTAGTAATTTGTGTAATTATTAGTGTACCATCATGGCTTGCGTTGCAACAATTTGTGTTATCATTGTCTCCCTGTTGGTATGCTTTTGCTTCTTTGTAACGGAGATTTTCATGAAAATAATGAATATTTCGATTCACATTTCTAAGTTGCAATAATATTTAAATGACAAACACGATTCGAAAACTGTTGCAAGAATATAATCCGTATCACTACAACTAGTAGCTTCCGAGTAATGTTGTGAAAAACTGTGAGAGTGTTGAGTCTTATAACTCACGATTGAATTTTTTCAAGCATGAGTTGTCAATCATGCAACTCAGCAGCCAAACAATCATGGATGAGCTGGTTCAGCTGTTTGACTCTTTGTCTCACATTTCCACAGTTTTCTCTCACAAGGCAGATATTTTTGTTAGTCTGGTATTACAGTCAACTGTCCCTTACTCGATATTCTGTATCTCGATATTTCCCCTAACCCGATGGAATGCGCGGTCCCTTCGATCTAGCATGTTTTGATACCTCTGTTAGTCGCTACCTCTCTAGATGTTCCCTTACTCTTACTATCTGTTTCAGTTTCCCATGTGAGTTTACCTCTCTAACTCGATTTTTTCATAAAAAGTTTCAAATACCCTCCAAATGTTAATAAATATAATGTATTTCAATATTATGAGCAAATTGATTGTAGAGTTAAGGTTAGTTTACTGCCCATTTCTGGATGAAAAAAAAAAATGTTTTGTCAAAACAAGGAAAAATTTGAAATTTAAAATATATGTGTTCTGTATCTCGGTACCTTCCTAACTCGATGGTCCCTACAATAGCGAGTAAGGGAGAGTTCTATATTAATTATTTCTAACGTAAACAACAACATTCAGTAATTACAATTTTTCAACGACTTGAGTGTGATTTTGCACAAAAAAAATCAAGCATGAGATTTTTTAAACAGATCTCTAATGAGTTTGCTCTTGCGGGAAAGCTCATTGATTGAAATTTGAGTATGAGTCTGTCAGCCTAGCTTCCGAGATATGATTTTTCAACGGTAGCTGCAATAAACACTTAATTTAAATTTTATATCGATATATTAAATATTTCTTGAGATCCATTGCCTACAACAAAGTACAAACATTTTGCTTATCAGGTACACCACATCATGCATTTAGTTTTCGAACTTCTCTCAGTGTGTCGAACAACATGAACCAACCGTCAGAGGAAGAAACATAGGAATACGAGCAGTGAAAGGCGAGAGCGCCAAATGATCAACTGCTTCTGACGGTCGTCGCCGGAGAGCTCATGTGGCTAAATTGCAAAATTTCGAGCTCTTTAGAATCATCGAAACATTCCTTCCGTTTTTCGTTTGGTGGTTTAGTCGTCGTCGTTGGCGTCGTCATCGTTGTAAGCATCGACGATGGACCAGGCATATGATGAAACATTCACTACTAGATGAGCGTGGATGTCGGTTGGTTAGAGTGTGGCTTATTTTTCAATAGTTCTTTATAGTTGTTGTGTTTTTCTGTATTTAATTCAAATAAAAAATAAACCTCCATGTTTGAGCCAAAATTATTAAGATTTAGAGGTTGTGCAAGCGACTTAACGGTGAATTTTAAAGTTATAAAATATTACCTTCATTACTTTACTGAAGGTTATATTTTATATTTTCAACTATTTGTTTTAATTTATAAAAAGTTTGTTGATCAACAAATTTGTCTAATTCTTAAATAAGTATTAGTTAAAAGTAGTTTTCATTATTTTTTTTTTCATATTTTACAAGAAATATAAACTTTGTTTGGTCATAATCTGAACTCTTAATCTCTTAATTTCGAGTAAACACCGGGGAGTGTCATCAAATGATAAAAACTTTCAATCAACATACTCAAATCACTCGTGGCACTTTTGAGTTCTTGGCAATTTTAGTTTCGTCCCATACTGCCATAAAATGCACACTTGGTATTTCATTTACTCAATGCCTACTTTTGTCGAATGTTACATATATGCAGTTATGGGCAGTATGAGAGCTAAAAACCTTTCGGGATACTAGGCTATTCGGGGAAACAGAGTGTTCGGGGCACTGACATTATGGGAACTGGCGTTAGTGGAAACGAAATTCGGGGAACTGACATTCGGAGAAAAGTAGCACAACCGTTTAAAATAAGCTGCTTTGACTATGTTTTATGATCTCATTTGACCCAATATTGGATGTTTGTTTTGTTTTCATAGTTATTCTTCCTTCTTTAGAAATTGGCTGTTCTTTCTAACTGTATTTCTGAAGGGTGATTTATATTAGTCTAATATTCTTCATATGTACAAAATAAATTAATGGAACTTGTTTTTTTTTGTTTTCATAGCATATTCTCCCTTCTTTTGAACATATGCTGTTCTTCCTATGTTTAGTGTCTTCGTATTAATGTAGATTAATGAATCACAATTACACTAGAAAACTTCTCTTGTCTTTTATAATTTCCTTTTACAGCAAAACTTAATAGCTACGAAATGTCGTACCCAGACAACGAGAATGTACGTATAACGAAATCACCTTTTGCGTTATGCGATGATTATATGCGCATAGTTTCACGTATAAGATGTTGCGAAAAGGCTTTATACGTACAAAAGAGGAGGCGATATATGTGCATATTTTATATAATGAAAAATAACAAGTAATGCGAGTGCGTAAATTTTATTGTGAACTAGTCTGTACGCTTATGCGACTTAGTTTATGATAAGAAAGTTGATTTGACAGCTGCTACGGACTGATCCGACTTACTTTGTACGAGTATACGGGACGAAACGAAATGTACATGTAAACTCATAAAATAGCGTTTTATGCGAGGAAACTCATCAATCAAACGATATCATCCACCATGTAGTGCGGGAGTGGTGAAATTTGTTAAAAAAAACGACTTTGTGCGTAAACTGTTATGCGACTTCTGGTTGTCTGGGTAGGGTGGTCTATTTTAGTTAGATACAATGAACTACTGTAAAAATTTGAACAGAACCCTTCAACTCTAAGGAGAGGCTAAACGAGCTTGAAGTTTGTAAGAAGAAAAACGTCAAAATATATAAAAATCGTCCAAACGGTTCCAGTTTCTCAGTTAAATGTATTCACTATTTACTATTTACCATTTACCTCGATTTTAACAGCCCAAAAATTTCTTATTATTTTTTTCTGGGGAATGTCCCATTCTGGGGAATGGTTTTCTGGGGAATGTCTCATTCTGGGGAATGGATTTCTGGGGAATGTCCCATTCTGGGGAATGGTGTTCTGGGGAATGTCATTCTGGGGAACGTCATTCTGGGAAATGTCGTACAATCGCTTTGATACCTCTGTAAGTCGCTACCTCTCTAACTAGATGTTTCCTTACTCTTGCTATCTGTTTCAGTTTTCCATGTGAGTTTACCTCTCTAACTCGATTTATTCATAGAAAGTTTCAAATACCCTCCAAATGTTAATAAATAAAATGTATTTCAATATTATGAGCAAATTGATAGAAGAGTTAAGGTTAGTTTACTGCCCATTTCTGGATGATAAAATTTTCAATTTTAAAAAATTACCATTTCGAATGTGTTTTGTCAAAACAATGAAAAGTTTAAAATTTAAAATATATGTGTTCAGTATCTCAGTACCTCCCTAACTCGATCAATATTTTAAATATTTCTTGAGATCCATTGCCTACAACAAAAAACAAACATTTTGCTTATCAGGTATACTACATCATGCATTTAGTTTTCGAACTTCTCTCGGTGTGTCGAACAACATGAACCAACCGTCAGAGGAAGAAACATAGGAATACGAGCAGTGAAAGGCGAGAGCGCCAAATGATCAACTGCTTCTGACGGTCGTCGCCGGAGAGCTCATGTGGCTAAATTGCAAAATTTCGAGCTCTTTAGAATCATCGAAACATTCCTCCCGTTTTTCGTTTGGTGGTTTAGTCGTCGTCATTGGCGTCGTCATCGTTGTAAGCATCGACGATGGACCAGGCATATGATGAAACATTCATTGCTAGATGAGCGTGGATGTCGGTTGGTTAGAGTGTAGCTTATTTTTCAATAGTTCTTAAAACCGAAAATTATTGTGTTTTTCTGTATTCAATTCAAATAAAAAATAAACTTCCATGTTTGAGCCAAAATTATTAAGATTTAGAGGTTGGGCAAGCGACTTAAAGGTGAATTTTAAAGTAATAAAATATTACCTTCAGTACTTTACTCAAGGTTATACTTTATATCTTCAATCTTCTAAAACGAGTAATAGTTAGAAGTAGTTTTCATTATTTTTTTTTTCATATTTTACAAGAAATATAATCTTTGTTTGGTCATAATCTGAGCTTATAATTCAGATGAACACACGAATTTTTGGTTTTGAGAACTTTCGAAAAAATAAGCCCCACCCTACTGATGGTAGATGCTGTTGTTGTTGGTCGCGTTTCGACAAAGTGAGGCGAAAATTGCTTCCCATGTCCATGATGATGAATGAGCAAAGTTGGGATGAGCTGGTTGTAACGTAGGTGGGTTGGGACGGTTGGTTGGTCGGTTGGGAAATTCGTTTGGCGATCATGATTAGCCTGTCCAAAATCGTAACAACGTGCCGTGTTTCGTTCTATGTGGGTGGTTGTTCGCTTGTTGCGGTACAATCGGTTATGATGGTGAACTACGTATGGTAGTTTCACGCCAAAAGTAGTATATGCTTCGTTTGCTAAATGAGAATCTAAAATCCTTTTGTCTTTTTGGGCATTTGGGTAAATCATACCTTATGAGATCCTTGTTTGAAGCCGTATAAAAGATGCCCAGTGCGGTCTATGTCGATATAACAGTGTTGATTGGTCAATCTATGGCTTCTCCTCAAAAGCTTTGAAGCTTCTCCTCAGAAGCTTGGAAGCATCTCCTCAGAAGCTTGGAAGCTACTTCTCAGAAGCTTGGAAGCTTCTCCTCAGAAGCTTGGAAGCTTCTCCTCAGAAGCTTGGAAGCTTCTCCTCAGAAGCTTGGAAGCTTCTCCTCAGAAGCTTGGAAGCTTCTCCTCAGAAGCATGGAAGCTTCTCCTCAGAAGCTTGGAAGAATTTCTTCAGAAGCTTAGAAGCTTCTCCTCAGAAGCTTGGAAGTTTTTTCTCAGAAGCTTGGAAGAATTTCTTCAGAAGCTTGGAAGCTTCTCCTCAGAAGCTTGGAAGCTTCTCCTCAGAAGCTTCTAAGCTTCTCCTCAGAAGCTTGGAAGCTTCTCCTCAGAAGCTTCTAAGCTTCTCCTCAGAAGCTTGGAAGCTTCTCCTCAGAAGCTTGGAAGCTTCTCCTCAGAAGCTTGGAAGCTTCTCCTCAGAAGCTTGGAAGCTTCTCCTCAGAAGCTTGGAAGCTTCTCCTCAGAAGCTTGGAAGCTTCTCCTCAGAAGCTTGGAAGCTTCTCCTCAGAAGCTTGGAAGCTTCTCCTCAGAAGCTTGGAAGCTTCTCCTCAGAAGCTTGGAAGCTTCTTCTGAGAAGCTTGGAAGCTTCTTCTGAGAAGCTTGGAAGCTTCTCCTCAGAAGCTTGGAAGCTTCTCCTCAGAAGCTTGGAAGCTTCTCCTCAGAAGCTTGGAAGCTTCTCCTCAGAAGCTTGGAAGCTTCTCCTCAGAAGCTTGGAAGCTTCTCCTCAGAAGCTTGGAAGCTTCTCCTCAGAAGCTTGGAAGCTTCTCCTCAGAAGCTTGGAAGCTTCTTCTCAGAAGCTTGGAAGCTTCTCCTCAGAAGCTTGGAAGCTTCTCCTCAGAAGCTTGGAAGCTTCTCCTCAGAAGCTTGGAAGCTTCTCCTCAGAAGCTTGGAAGCTTCTCCTCAGAAGCTTGGAAGCTTCTCCTCAGAAGCTTGGAAGCTTCTCCTCAGAAGCTTGGAAGCTTCTCCTCAGAAGCTTGGAAGCTTCTCCTCAGAAGCTTGGAAGCTTCTCCTCAGAAGCTTGGAAGCTTCTCCTCAGAAGCTTGGAAGCTTCTCCTCAGAAGCTTGGAAGCTTCTCCTCAGAAGCTTGGAAGCTTCTCCTCAGAAGCTTGGAAGCTTCTCCTCAGAAGCTTGGAAGCTTCTCCTCAGAAGCTTGGAAGCTTCTCCTCAGAAGCTTGGAAGCTTCTCCTCAGAAGCTTGGAAGCTTCTCCTCAGAAGCTTGGAAGCTTCTCCTCAGAAGCTTGGAAGCTTCTCCTCAGAAGCTTGGAAGCTTCTCCTCAGAAGCTTGGAAGCTTCTCCTCAGAAGCTTGGAAGCTTCTCCTCAGAAGCTTGGAAGCTTCTCCTCAGAAGCATGGAAGCTTCTCCTCAGAAGCTTGGAAGCTTCTCCTCAGAAGCTTGGAAGCTTCTCCTCAGAAGCTTGGAAGCTTCTCCTCAGAAGCTTGGAAGCTTCTCCTCAGAAGCTTGGAAGCTTCTCCTCAGAAGCTTGGAAGCTTCTTCTCAGAAGCTTGGAAGCTACTCCTCAGAAGCTTGGAAGCTTGTCCTCAGAAGCTTGGAAGCTTGTCCTCAGAAGCTTGGAAGCTTGTCCTCACTTTTCTCTTTTTTTGCTACAAAACCATGAACAAGTATTCTACAAATAATAAATGTTTTGCTTTGAAACCCAAATTCTGATTAATGGGTATAGTACAATGGATGATATCAAAAAGAAATGTATGTGATACAATATGTCACAATAAAACCCCCACCTATTGCAGCTATAAATCAAAACTAACTCACCTCAACGACAACGACTAATGGTGGAAAAAGCTGTTTCTCTGCTACTTCGATATATCCAATCTTGTTGCTGACCATTCAAATTTTCAACACAACCTGTTTGTGGTGACTGCACTGCGATTCGATACGATTGGAATTTTCTTCAATTGCTTCCACACTGTTGGACAGCACATAAATTGCATTCGTTTGCTTTTCCACAGAAACCCCCCTTTTTCACAATTGCACACACAAACTGGAACACAAAAAGCACAGCTCCGATTTTCTCACACTGCACACGGCATAAACCACTTCTCCGTCATAATTCATGCAACCAATAACGACATGGCATCATCACCATCTCAGCATCGCCACACACCATAACTGCACCACAATGACAACCACCGGAGAGACATGAAGAATGGGCCGACGACAACAGCGCTGCTTCACTTCAACGCCATCTTCCGAGACAATACTGAACTATTTTTCCTCTTTTTTTGCAGGTTGGAATCACTTCTGGAGCAGAAATTGGCTCACACACTTCTCACACTATCTATTGCTTCAGCTGCTGTTGGACCTCCCAGAAGCTCTCCTGTTTGGGAAAAAACCGGAGACAAAAAGATGATAAATAAACCTGAAAAGACAAAAACCGGAAAGGGAAAAATGATTGTTATTAGAAACGGTTGCAGAAAAGTGGCTGTTTTGCATACTCTCGGAACAAATGTAGGTACACTCGATGCAAGAGGAATTTGATGAGGATTTTATTGTTTCAGTTGCAGCTATTGCAAGTGGGATGTTCATAGACGTGGAACGGGAAATGAAAAATGAATTACGAATCGGATGGAGAAACTGTGTCAACAGCTGAGGTGGGATCGAGCGGGAAGGGATTCTGAATTTATGTATATTGCCGTAATATACGGCAATTTTTAAAACGTTTGCTTACAAATGTCAAATGACATTCCGGAAACTGAAGTTATAAAAATGTAAAAATGTACACAAGTAGGAATATCCTAATTTGTGATAGATATAAAATACATTATGATTAAATGAAACGATGAAAAGATCCTTTCATTCAAAACCATATGATAGTCCAAATATTTTTGACATTGTGAAGAGAGTAATTTGACATTTTTCTCAAGACTGTTTTTTATTCCACTCGGAAGAATGTCACTGAAAATGATCATTATTGAGTTTGACAATTACAAGTTTTGATTGTCGTTGAATGACACTTGACATTAGGAAAACTATCATTCGAAGTTAAAAATGTCATTTGACATTTTCACTTTCAGAAACTCTTTTATGTTCAGAAGAATGACGCCACACAAAGAGGTCAACTCTAATATATGAAAGAAACATCCTGATTGAATAAAACACTTTAAGTTTCCAGTAAAACCATATTCAAAATCTAAGAAAGAAAAAAACAGCAAAACAAGTCTCTTCCCAAACCTTTGAAAAGAAAATAATAATCCAAAGTTTACTCAAGCACACTTTCAAATTCCACTTAAAGTAAATCGAGCACAAAGAAAAGCGCCCAAACGGGTTGTTTGTACAACAGCCCAGGAAGTCCAAACACCACGAAGGTGAGACCGGTGAGGATGACTGCCAAAGTGATGGAGAAAAGGATGCTATAAGAAGGAAAATTGCCCAGAAATTAGGAACGTCTACCTGGCCGCTTATGGTCCCTCTCAAGGTGGATCCGACGTTATGATAGCCATAATCTACGATGCCCGAAAAGGATTTGCAATGAAGGAAAAATTGTTATCGCTTGAAGACAGCAGACGGTTGATTCGGATAGGGGAAAGCACAGTGTGAAATTTCAATGGTTATAATCGAAATCGAATCGAAATCGAATCGAAATCGAATCGAAATCGAATCGAAATCGAATCGAAATCGAATCGAAATCGAATCGAAATCGAATCGAAATCGAATCGAAATCGAATCGAAATCGAATCGAAATCGAATCGAAATCGAATCGAAATCGGAATCGAAATCGAATCGAAATCGAATCGAAATCGAATCGAAATCGAATCGAAATCGAATCGAAATCGAATCGAAATCGAATCGAAATCGAATCGAAATCGAATCGAAATCGAATCGAAATCGAATCGAAATCGAATCGAAATCGAATCGAAAATCGAATCGAAATCGAATCGAAAATCGAATCGAAATCGAATCGAAATCGAATCGAAATCGAATCGAACGAATCGAATCGAATCGAAATCGAATCGAAATCGAATCGAAATCGAATCGAAATCGAATCGAATCGATCGAAATCGAATCGAAATCGAATCGAAATCGAATCGAAATCGAATCGAAATCGAATCGAAATCGAATCGAAATCGAATCGAAATCGAATCGAAATCGAATCGAAATCGAATCGAAATCGAATCGAAATCGAATCGAAATCGAATCGAAATCGAATCGAAATCGAATCGAAATCGAATCGAAATCGAATCGAATCGAATCGAAATCGAATCGAAATCGAATCGAAATCGAATCGAAATCGAATCGAAATCGAATCGAAATCGAATCGAAATCGAATCGAAATCGAATCGAAATCGAATCGAAATCGAATCGAAATCGAATCGAAATCGAATCGAAATCGAATCGAAATCGAATCGAAATCGAATCGAAATCGAATCGAAATCGAATCGAAATCGAATCGAAATCGAATCGAAATCGAATCGAAATCGAAATCGAAATCGAATCGAAATCGAATCGAAATCGAATCGAAATCGATCGAATCGAAATCGAATCGAAATCGAATCGAAATCGAATCGAAATCGAATCGAAATCGAATCGAAATCAATCGAAATCGAAAATCGAATCGAATCGAAATCGAATCGAAATCGAATCGAAATCGAATCGAAATCGAATCGAAAAATCGAAATCGAATCGAAATCGAATCGAAATCGAATCGAAATCGAATCGAAATCGAATCGAAATCGAATCGAAATCGAATCGAAATCGAATCGAAATCGAATCGAAATCGAATCGAAATCGAATCGAAATCGAATCGAAATCGAATCGAAATCGAATCGAAATCGAATCGAAATCGAATCGAAATCGAATCGAAATCGAATCGAAATCGAATCGAAATCGAATCGAAATCGAATCGAAATCGAATCGAAATCGAATCGAAATCGAATCGAAATCGAATCGAAATCGAATCGAAATCGAATCGAAATCGAATCGAAATCGAATCGAAATCGAATCGAATCGAATCGAATCGAAATCGAATCGAATCGAATCGAAATCGAATCGAAATCGAATCGAATCGAATCGAATCGAAATCGAATCGAAATCGAATCGAAATCGAATCGAAATCGAATCGAAATCGAATCGAAATCGAATCGAAATCGAATCGAAATCGAATCGAAATCGAATCGAAATCGAATCGAAATCGAATCGAAATCGAATCGAAATCGAATCGAAATCGAATCGAAATCGAATCGAAATCGAATCGAAATCGAATCGAAATCGAATCGAAATCGAATCGAAATCGAATCGAAATCGAATCGAAATCGAATCGAAATCGAATCGAAATCGAATCGAAATCGAATCGAAATCGAATCGAAATCGAATCGAAATCGAATCGAAATCGAATCGAAATCGAATCGAAATCGAATCGAAATCGAATCGAAATCGAATCGAAATCGAATCGAAATCGAATCGAAATCGAATCGAAATCGAATCGAAATCGAATCGAAATCGAATCGAAATCGAATCGAAAATCGAATCGAAATCGAATCGAAATCGAAATCGAATCGAAATCGAATCGAAATCGAATCGAAATCGAATCGAAATCGAATCGAAATCGAATCGAAATCGAATCGAAATCGAATCGAAATCGAATCGAAATCGAATCGAAATCGAATCGAAATCGAATCGAAATCGAATCGAAATCGAATCGAAATCGAATCGAAATCGAATCGAAATCGAATCGAAATCGAATCGAAATCGAATCGAAATCGAAATCGAAATCGAATCGAATCGAAATCGAATCGAAATCGAATCGAAATCGAATCGAAATCGAATCGAAATCGAATCGAAATCGAATCGAAATCGAATCGAAATCGAATCGAAATCGAATCGAAATCGAATCGAAATCGAATCGAAATCGAATCGAAATCGAATCGAAAATCGAATCGAAATCGAATCGAAATCGAATCGAAATCGAATCGAAATCGAATCGAAATCGAATCGAAATCGAATCGAAATCGAATCGAAATCGAATCGAAATCGAATCGAAATCGAATCGAAATCGAATCGAAATCGAATCGAAATCGAATCGAAATCGAATCGAAATCGAATCGAATCGATCGAAATCGATCGAATCGAAATCGAATCGAAATCGAAATCGAATCGAAATCGAATCGAAATCGAAATCGATCGAAATCGAATCGAAATCGAATCGAAATCGAATCGAAATCGAATCGAAATCGATCGAAATCGAAATCGAATCGAAATCGAATCGAAATCGAATCGAAATCGAATCGAAATCGAATCGAAATCGAATCGAAATCGAATCGAAATCGAATCGAAATCGAATCGAAATCGAATCGAAATCGAATCGAAATCGAATCGAAATCGAATCGAAATCGAATCGAAATCGAATCGAAATCGAATCGAAATCGAATCGAAATCGAATCGAAATCGAATCGAAATCGAATCGAAATCGAATCGAAATCGAATCGAAAATCGAATCGAAATCGAATCGAAATCGAATCGAAATCGAATCGAAATCGAATCGAAATCGAATCGAAATCGAATCGAAATCGAATCGAAATCGAATCGAATCGAAATCGAATCGAATCGAATCGAAATCGAAATCGAATCGAAATCGAATCGAAATTAAATCGATCAAATCGAAATCGAACAATCGAATCGAAATCGAATCGAATCGAATCGAAATCGAATCGAAATCGAATCGAACGAATCGAAATCGAATCGAAATCGAATCGAAATCGAATTGAAATCGAATCGAATCGAATCGAAATCGAATCGAAATCGAATCGAAATCGAATTGAAATCGAATCGAAATCGAATCGAAATGGAGGATCACAATTTTGACACTTCTTCGACTGTTTCTCTCACTGTTCCTAACGAGTCAAAGTTTTTAAGAAACCCTTTTCCATCTTTCAGCCCACCTGCACAAAGAAAGAAATATCTTTAGGAAAACTTTTCCCTTTCATTCCACTTTACACCATGTACCATCATTTCATGAAGCAACCCATCCAGTGAGCAAAGCGATTAGCATCAGTGCGAAAAAAATACGAATATGAAAATCAAATTTTCCTAATCCTTTTTCCATCCTAACCTGACCCGAAGCTTTGTTCGCTCCCAAATGAATAAACTAAACTGGAAATTGGAAATATGGCCATAGGGCCCAGCTTTGAATCGTACGCGATGAATAAATAATTTTATGGCGCTCCATTTGCAATATCTATCGTTGGGTGGCAAAGATTAGAGGAACAATGATGGGGCTTCGAAAGCTTCGCCGGGTATAAATCAAAGGATTTGCGATGCATTATTTCGGTGGACAACTAGATTTATGAGAGGACGAGCTTCATTTGTCAGTCCGGAATTAACCACATATTTTGGGAATAGCGCCCATTTTGAGAGGTGTTCGGATGTGTTGAAACAAGCCATCAGCTCTTCACAAGCGTATGAATTTATACGGTTGAATTGTTATTTTTAGGCCAATCGGATGCATTAATTGTTGTATTTTGCCTAGTAATGAGCTGGTTTGAAAATTTTGAGGGAATGTGGAGCTTGTAAGTCATCATTGAACATTTTCAAAATATAAACTAGTTTTCATTAAAAAGCATTTAATCGGCGCAGTAATAACTCTGCTTCATAAGAGACAGAACTTACATTAATTCTGCAACCAAAGTTCCCGTTTCGTATTAACAGAAGTAACCAATTTACCCATCTTACTTCTCGTTCCTCAAAGGACAAACCCTCAAAGCGTGCACTCCAGCAAACGCTTTAATCCCGTTTTTGCATCCCACTCCGGGCATTTTACCACCTAATGAGTGGTACACGTTTTTGCTCCTGTCCCCTCAAGGTAGATTTTCGTGCGGTGCATAATTACAGCTGAACGTGATAATTACATGGAAAATTATGAGTGCTAACCGGTTGCCCTGCTGTCGACGTTCGTTATGCACCTTTATCGGTTTTAGTTGGACTTTTTTGTGTATGTAGTTGAACCTCTCGTCGTTGTTGTACGTGCCTGTTGGTACTTCAGTCGATTAACCCTGTGTAAGCTTGAACAACCCCCTGATGAACTCGGAACGATAAAAAGTATGTAATCCAACGTGAAGGAAAATATTTACCAGCGTCTCCACGCAAAATTACGTCTATCTCACTTTGATGTTCAAAGCCACTGTATAGATTCAGTTAAATAGAACCTCATCCTTCCATCCGATTTACTCGATGCTGAGTAGATTGAGTTTGGAAAATTTAATTACAACGAACAAACATCATACATGTACCGCGAAATCAGACGAGGCTCGATTGACATGCTGCGTAGGAAATATCAAAACCGCAGCCTAACGCTAATGGCAAGCAAGCATGGCACAGTGAAGGGTATTGAATCCGAAACATTTATGAGAAAAACTTCGAAGAAACAATGTACTTGAAAGGAAAAATTGGTCCCCAAGAAAACGGCTGGAGAGAAAGAGATGCAAAAACGAGTTGAGAAGTTAAGAAAAAGACTTATTTTTAAGACATGTAACACTGGATTGAAAACGAAAGAAAAAAGTGACAGGACATAAAAAAACAACTGCAAAATATATTCTATACCAAACGCAAACATTTTTTTCTGCTTCTAAGAGGAATTCCAATTTCTGCAAAGAAGTCTTACAAATTTCCCGAAGAAATTCCAGTAAATTAGATTTCTTTTAGATAACGATTGGATTTGAATTGGATTTGGATTGGATTTGGATTGGATTTGAATTGGATTTGGATTGGATTTGGATTGGATTTGGATTGGATTTGGATTGGATTTGGATTGGATTTGGATTGGATTTGGATTGGATTTGGATTGGATTTGGATTGGATTTGGATTGGATTTGGATTGGATTTGGATTGGATTTGGATTTGGATTGGATTTGGATTGGATTTGGATTGGATTTGGATTGGATTGGATGGATTTGGATTGGATTGGATTTGGATTGGATTTGGATTGGATTTGGATTGGATTTGGATTGGATTTGGATTGGATTTGGATTGGATTTGGATTGGATTTGGATTGGATTTGGATTGGATTTGGATTGGATTTGGATTGGATTTGGATTGAATTTGGATTGGATTGGATTGGATTTGGATTGGATTTGGATTGGATTTGGATTGGATTTGGATTGGATTTGGATTGGATTTGGATTGGATTTGGATTGGATTTGGATTGGATTTGGATTGGATTTGGATTGGATTTGGATTGGATTTGGATTGGATTTGGATTGGATTTGGATTGGATTTGGATTGGATTTGGATTGGATTTGGATTGGATTTGGATTGGATTTGGATTGGATTTGGATTGGATTTGGATTGGATTTGGATTGGATTTGGATTGGATTTGGATTGGATTTGGATTGGATTTGGATTGGATTTGGATTGGAATTGGATTGGAATTGGAACGACTTTCCCGAGAAATGTCCAGCGACTTTCCCGACGAAAATGCAACGACTTTCCCGAGAAATGTCCAACAACTTTCCCGAGGAAAGTGCAGAAATTTTTCCGAAGAAAGTCCAGCGACTTTCCCAAGGAAAGTTCAGCGATTTTCCCAAGGAAAGTTCAGCGACTTTCCCAAGGAAAGTCCAGCGACTTCCCCGAGCGAACTTTCCCAGGGAAAGTTTAGCGACTTTCCCGGGGAAAGTTTAGCGACTTTCCCGACGAAAATGCAACGACTTTCCCGAGAAATGTCCAACGACTTTCCCGAGGAAAGTGCAGAAACTTTTCCGAAGAAAGTCCAGCGACTTTCCCAAGGAATGTCCAGCGACTTCCCCGAGGAAAGTCCAACGACTATCCCGAGAAAAATCCAGCGACTTTTCCGAGGAAAGTGCAGAAACTTTTCCGAAGAAAGTCCAGCGACTTTCCCAAAGCGACCAAGTCCAGCGACTTTCCCGAGAAAAGTCCAGCGACTTTCCCGAGGAAAGTCGAACAACTTTTCCGATAAAAGTCTAAGCGACTTTCACGAGGAAAGTGTTCCGACTTTTCCAAGGAAAGTGCATCGACTTTTCCAAGGAAAGTCCAGCCACTTTCCCGAGAAAAATCCAGCGACCTTCCCGAGGAAAGTCCAGCGACTTTTCAGAGGAAAATCCAGCGACTTTCCCGACGAAAATGCAACGACTTTCCCGAGATATGTCCAAGGACTTTCCCGAGGAAAGTGCAGAAACTTTTCCGAAGAAGGTCCAGCGACTTTCCCAAGGAAAGTCCAGCGACTTTCCCGAGAAAAGTCCAGCGACTTTCCCAAGGAAAGTCCAGCGACTTTCCCAAGGAAAGTCCAGCAACTTTTCAGAGGAAAATCCAGCGACTTTCCCGACGAAAATGCAACGACTTTCCCGAGATATGTCCAAGGACTTTCCCGAGGAAAGTGCAGAAACTTTTCCGAAGAAGGTCCAGCGACTTTCCCAAGGAAAGTCCAGCGACTTCCCCGAGGAAAGTCCAACGACTTTCCCGAGGAAAGTCCAACGACTTTCCCGAGGAAAGTCCAACGACTTTCCCGACGAAAGTCCAACGACTTTCCCGAGGAAAGTCCAACGACTTTCCCGAGGAAAGCTCAACGACTTTCCCGAGGAAAATCCAACGACTTTCCCGAGGAAAGTCCAACGACTTTCTCGAGGAAGGTCCTTCGACTATCCCGAGGAAAGTCCTTCCTATCTCGAGGAAAGTCCAATGACTTTCCCGAGAAAAGTCTAACAACTTTCCCGAGTCATGTTTAAAAACTTTCTCTTATAAAAGTTAACGACTGTCCCGAGGAAAGTCCAACGATGCACATCACATTTGACTTTTACCTCCATATGACGTCAAAAAACTGTGCTGCGTTTTTAATTCCAATTCAAAAATGTCAAGTTGTGCCTCTGAAGCCGTCGAAAACCATATTCTCCGAAACAATTCTTTCAGCTGCTGAAATTGCCATCATTGCACGCCCAACACTTCCTAAAGACCATCCGCAAACATGAATATTTCCACACAATGGAAAATCCTCTTAAGTTTCGACGACGCGCTCTCGAAAGCGGGCGAAAGCGGATTTCCTCCGCACACGCGATAGTTTCCTACAAAAGTACATTTTTTTTTCCCAGTTTCAGTTTTCAAGAACTGCTAAACCATCAAGCACGCACAGGAATCGTTTGTTTATTCAGCAGTTGCTCTCTCATCCCTCCCCCGAAACCGGCGAGAGCAAAGCATCTTTCAAGCAAATGGCAGCGCAAGTCATCATGCAAGTTTGATTGCCAACATAACTTTTCGCCGATGTAGAAAAAAGTCAACAATGATGAATGAAATTTTTAAGCTCTGAATTTAAATCACACCATACGGGGATTTGAGAGTGACTTTGCGAATACTGATTGGCGCCCCCGTAAAGATGATTGCTTTTAAGGGAGTTTAATGCGGAAATCGCCACAAAATGTTTTTATTCCGGCGTGCAGAAAAGCCTATAATTGATTATTCTTATGGATCGCCGCACTTGAACGCTAATTAAAAGTTATTTAATATTCACAGCCTCGCCGACCGAACACGAAACTCCAGTGGACACGAATGATAACGTGTTTCCCATTTTCATTCGTTCATAAAACAGTCAATAAATTTTTACTGTAACCGAAGAGCCCCCGGAGGCGAAATTTTCATAATCGTTAGAGAATTAATTTCGGTCGTAAAAAAGTACTTGCATCGTTGTCGCCGTGTCATGTTGGTGCCCACAAGAGACACACGACACGGCCTGCAACTAGTGTGATGCAATTGTCCGGTGTTAAATATTTACGACGGGATAAGCGGAAATCTGCGCAACAAAGGGGGGACCATTTTCGTCAATAATTGAAATTTCATGGCAAGTGTTAAAACTTGATAAATTCTATGAATTTCCTCTGTATTTCAGTTCCAGGCAAAGCCCACCCATTCCGAATCGCTAGCCCCATACCCCATACCACGCAGTAGTCACAAATCTCGACCAACAATTTCGCAACGATGTTCCAACCGCACTGCCAGAGACAAACTGCTACACGTTGTTCGCGATTTACCAGCCCGGAAAAAGAATTATGCATTTTAACAGTGGTGCTCTGCGCTCACTTGCCAGGCTGATGCAAGTTGGCGAATCAATAGGGTGTCCCAGAAAGTCCCAGTCCCAGTCCCAGAAAATCAATGTTCGACAAGTCAGGGTCAACCCTGGAACAAAATACATGCATATTTGTAGCATTAGCCATTCTAGATAAAAATTGAAATATTTTACGTTTGTTCAGACGTTTTCAAAGCCTTTACTATTTCTTTCTATGGGCATTATAGGGCAACCATGCAGACAAATCTCTTAAAAATACTAGTTAACCTGACAAACGTTGTATTGCCATGTAGAAGGCTGTGTAGTAGGCTTTGCAGAAACCCCTTTTAAAATATTTGTATTCCAACTTTCCCAAAAGTTATCCATTATTTTAGTCCCGAATAACACGTCACAGCTCTCTGCCATTCCGGTTGTGGAGAATCCGTACAACCGGTTGTGAAAATCCGTACAACCTTTCTCAAGCAATTTCGAGACATACAAATACCATTCCATTTTAGATGTTCATATTTTAAAGCTTGCGTCAACTGATGTATTTAAAACTTATAAAATCGATATTTTGGAAAATTTTTGATAAATATTTATTTAAAAATATATGTACAATTTTTTATTCTCACACGAAAAGATTTTCTTTATATTTTTAACTTGGCTTCGCCAAATAGGGACAGGGTACCAGTGGTTCCCTAATTGGCCATATGTGAATTCTCGAAAACTTGCACATTTTGAATACTTTTGAATGTTAAACACCAAGATACATTTGATATCAAACTACTTAAACAAACGAAATGATTATAAATTTGAAAATAATAAAATTATCACGTATGGCGAAATAGGGAACCATTATAACCATAACTGTGACACCTACCCTATATGATGAAATATGCAAATATTTTTTTCTAAATTGATATATTTTTGCATGTTTTTTAATATTTTCTTATTTTAAAATTTTAAAGCATTAGGCTATGAAAGCATCGCACAAAACGTCAAAATTTGACAGTTTTCGTCAAAAATGGCTGATTTGACGGAAAAGCTAAACTTTTTTTTCTCAGAAAATTTATCAGATGAGACACCCTACCACACATACAGAGTCCTCGTCGGTGTGGAAACCAGCTATGGCGACCGGGACGCAACACTGCAACAGTATTCTGCAGGCAACGCATACCTAGTGCACATCCAAAAGGGAATCATCGGTGCTGAAAATTGTGTTTGCTCATCTTAATGGTACATCTGTTGTTGCCTGGCCACGCTCCCCCCCCCCCTTGTCCAGCGTGGAAATCGAAAGCTTTTGGGACTAGGATGGTTTAATGTTAATGAGGTGCTTCAGCAGGAAGAAGTCAATAGTGATAATGAGGTAGACTATAGTGGGCTGGCCATGTTATTAATCATTATTTGACTGTTTTTAACTTCCACAATTATTAAATAACGTAAATCACATAGACGCTACTTGTTCCATATCTAACGAAAATTTTTGATGATTTTGGTGGACAAAGCTTTGAAAAGGGCGTATCAAGGAGCTAGAAGGTTGGTGTCTTCGCCAAAGTTAAGTTATTCAGCAGATCAAGGACTATCTTGCGATGGAAAATCTGATTGAGAATTCATCCGCTAGGTGGCACTAATTTATTCAACAACAAAAGGTTGGTGTCTTCGGCAAAGCTGCTCAGTAGATCAAGGACTGTCTGGTGGTGAATAGTCTGATAAAGATATGTTTTCGCTAGGTGGCGCTAGTGATAAACATTCTTCAATCGTCTATATATCACGTTCCTTATCAGCTAGAAGGTTGATGTCTTTGGGAAAGCTGTTCAGCAGATCATGGGCTAAGGTTGACGTCTTCGGCAACACATCGGCCAACTGGAGGTGAAAAATCTTATCTTGTATTTAGTATTTATCCGCTAGGTGGCGCAATGGACATTTTTTTGTTTTCAAAGACCGTTATCAGATAGAAGATTGGTGTCTTCGACAAAGATGTTCAGCAAATCAAAAACTATCAGGTGGTGAAGAATCTGATTGAGAATTTAAAGATTATGAACATAAGGTTATGCACTGTAGCGCCATTTATCGTATTATTATTCAATTTAAACGTATGCCAGAATAAAGACGTAAGTAAAATGATAGATTTTTCCTTATAGATCCATTCTTCTGCGAATAAACAGTTAGTGCTAATTGAGCTCAACTCCTGAGCCGATCAGTCGATCTTTTAGATAGAGTGTAGTTCGGAAGCCGTTCACGGACTTTTTGATACAGTGTGCAGTATGAATACAAAGCTTTGAACTTTACTACATGTTGCATCTACTCAAAAACGAAATCCGCAAAGTTTACTACACTTTGGTATGAATAAAAAACCTTTCGAACATGTAGTACCTACTACTTTTGAACATGAGCAGTGACTGATGCTGCACGTTAAGAAAATTCTATTCAGAGAGCAGAGTGATGCTGCACGTTATGAAAATTCCATTCAGAGTGACACTTAACATCAATAAAATCATGCATATATGCCAAATTTGTCGCTTATTCACACGACAAATCATGTGAAAATATGAATACAGATATGTTCCGTTTTTATCACGTTCCGATTTTGTCACGTTCTGATTTCGTCAACAAATTATTCCGTTTTTATCAACACACAAAAATCGTTTTTTTTTATTTTGAAAATGTTGAGAATATTTATAAAGTGTTTATTTTGAAGCAATTTATATGTTTTCCAATAGTCTCAGGGTTGAATTTTCGACATTAAGTTAATGTTGAGCACCTACGATACATGGTAGGTGTCATGTCATATACGATTCAATAAGGTTTGGCTCCTTCCTATCCACTAATCAATTGGAGTTTTCAAACTTGGTATGGGCTGTTGGGCAAGATTGACCTATCCTTCAACAACCAAGAGTTGCTCTGGCCACGTCCTAGCAACAACTGAAATTTGTAATTAGTTAATACGTACTTAATTCTAAGTTGCCCGTCATTCGTTTTGGCACCAATGGTTACTTTTCAGCTTGCATTTCAAAGTGATAAAACTCAGTCTTGATAGTTTATATTGACTTGAAAAATTATCACTGTACGCACTAACATGCATTATTTTATTTATTTAGATGGTATTACATCAATTAATTTGATAAAACCTCGTTAACGATGTTACGCCAATTCACTCGGTCCATGGCTGTGTCTCTCCAACTTCGATTTTGGCCCGTTCTCCAGATCTTGTTGCACCTCGCTCGCTGTGCTCCTCGCTTCTTGTGCCAACCGGATTCGACGCGAACACCATCTTTGCAGGATTGTTGTCCGGTAGTCTTGCAACATGCCCTGCCCAGCGCACCCTTCCGGCTTTCGCAACTTTCTGGATACTGGGTTCGCCGAAGAGCCTAGCGAGCTCGTGGTTCATTCTCCGCCGCCACACACCGTTTTCCTGTACTCCGCCAAAGATCGTCCTAAGCACCCTTCGTTCGAACACTCCAAGTGCTTGCAGGTCCTCTTCCAGCATGGTCCATGCTTCATGTCCATAGAGGACCACCGGTCTTATAAGCGTTTTGTACATGGTACATTTGGTGCGAGGGTGAATCTTTCTCGACCGCAGCTTCTTCTGGAGCCCATAGTAGGCGCGACTTCCACTGATGATGCGTCTCCGTATTTCACGACTAACGTTGTTATCAGCCGTTAACAAGGATCCGAGGTAGACGAACTCATCAACCACCTCAAAAGTATCCCCGTCTATCGTAACACTGCTTCCCAGGCGGGCTCTGTCGCGCTCGGTTCCGCCTATCAGCATGTACTTTGTTTTTGACGCATTCACCATCAGGCCGACTTTTATCGCTTCACGTTTCAGGCGGGTGTACAGGTCTGCCACCGTTCCAAATGTTCTGCCGACAATATCCATATCATCCGCGAAGCAAACAAATTGGCTGGATCTTGTGAAAATCGTACCTCGGTTATTGAACCCGGCTCTCCGCATGACACCTTCTAGCGCGATGTTGAACAGCAGGCACGAAAGTCCATCACCCTGTCGAAGTCCCCGGCGGGATTCGAACGAACTGGAATGTTCACCCGAAATCTTCACGCTATTCTGCACACCGTCCATCGTTGCTCTTATTAGTCTTGTGAGCTTCCCGGGAAAGCTGTATTCGTCCATGATTTTCCATAGCTCTTCGCGGTCGATGCTATCATAAGCCGCTTTGAAATCGATGAACAAGTGATGCGTTGGGACTTGGTATTCACGGCATTTCTGGAGGATTTGCCGTACATTGAAGATTTGGTCCGTTGTCGAGCGGCCGTTGATGAAACCAGCTTGATAACTTCCCTCAAACTCATTTGTTATTGGTGATAGACGACGGAAGATAATCTGGGATAGCACTTTGTAGGCGGCATTCAGGATAGTGATCGCACGATAGTTTTCACATTCCAGTTGTCGCCCTTCTTGTAGATGGGGCATATGACCCCTTGCTTCCACTCCTCCGGCAGCTGTTCCGTTTCCCATATTCTGACAATCAGCCGGTGCAGACAGGCTGCCAACCTCTCCGGGCCCATTTTGATGAGTTCAGCTCCAATGCCATCCTTACCAGCGGCCTTGTTATTCTTGAGCTGGTTGATGGCATACTTAACTTCCCTCAATGTGGGGACAGGTTGGTTTCCTTCATCCGCCGTGCTAACGTAGCCACTTCTTCCGCTGTCGTGACCCTCGGCGCCTGTGTTCTCCGTGCCATTCAGGTGTTCATCGTAGTGCTGCTTCCACCTTTCAATCACCTCACGTCCGTCCGACAAGATGCTTCCGCCCTTATCCCTACACATTTCGGCTCGCGGCACGAAGCCTTTTCGGGATGTGTTAAGCTTCTCGTAGAACTTTCGCGTTTCTTGTGAACGATGCAGCTGTTCCATTTCTTCACATTCCGCTTCTTCCAGGCGGCGCTTTTTGTCCCGGAATAGGCGGGTTTGCTGCTTTCGTTTTCTTTTATATCGCTCCACGTTTTGTCGCGTTCCTTGCTGCAGCATTGCAGCCCGCGCTGCATCCTTCTAATCCAAAACCTGCCTGCATTCATCGTCAAACCAATCGTCACATGTCCTCCTTTCCACGTACCCGACGATGCTCTCGGCTGCATTGTTGATGGCTGCTTTTATGTTGCTCCAGCAGTCCTCAAGAGGGGTTTCGTCAAGCTCGCCCTCTTCCGGCAACGCTACCTCGAGATGCTGCGCGTATGCGGCAGCGACGTTCGGTTGGGCCAGTCGCGCTAGGTTATATCGAGGCGGGCGTCGATACCGTACATTGTTAATGACGGATAGTTTTTGGCGCAGTTTCACCATCACCAGGTAGTGGTCGGAGTCAATGTTAGCGCCACGATAGGTTCTGACGTCGGTAATATCGGAGAAGTGTCGTCCATCGATCAAAACGTGGTCGATTTGTGATTCCGTCTGCAGTGGTGATCTCCAAGTGTATCGATACGGGAGGCTGTGCTGGAAGTAGGTGCTGCGAATGGCCATGTTCTTGGAGGCGGCAAAATCTATCAGTCGTAGGCCGTTCTCGTTCGTCAGCCGGTGGGCGCTGAACTTTCCAACCGTCGGTCTGAACTCCTCCTCCTGGCCAACCTGAGCGTTTAAGTCTCCTATGATGATCTTGACGTCGTGGCTTGGGCAGCGGTCGTACTCGCGTTCGAGCTGCGCGTAAAATGCGTCCTTGTCATCATCAGTGCTTCCGGAGTGAGGGCTATGCACGTTTATGATGCTGAAGTTGAAGAACCGGCCTTTGTGCCTCAACTTGCACATTCTTTCGTTGATCGGCCACCACCCGATCACGCGCCTCTGCATATCACCCATCACTATAAAAGCTGTTCCCAGCTCACGTGTGTTGCCGCAGCTCTGGTAGATGGTATGATTACCTCTAAACGTTCGCACCATCGAACCTGTCCAGCACACCTCCTGCAGCGCTACGATGTCGAAACCGCGGATCTTCAGTACATCGGAGAGTATGCGTGTGCTTCCGATGAAGTTGAGAGATTTGCAGTTCCACGTACCGAGTTTCCAATCGCAAGTCCATTTTCGTCGCTGTGGTCTTTGCCGATTGTTCCGGTCCGTATTCTCTCGTTGACGTTCCTGTGCTGGTGTATTTTTACGGCTGGCTTGCAGGGCCTGACACCAACCCCCTAGATTTCCGGAGGACCATTCCCCCTATATGTTCGGAGGGCCATAATGCGCAGTTAAGCTTAGAGTCCTTCTCTGGCACTCGGACGATGATCAGCCGCCCCTGACATGGGGAACAGACGCTGTTGTGAGCCGCTCCTAACGTGGAGTACAGACGCTCAAGGTTTGCAGAAGCAAACCCCCCCTTCCCTGTCAGCATACGACCAAAGTTCCCACCGGGGGTTGGTTACCCGATCTTCCCCAAGATTACTCGTACCCCGGCCAGTACCACGAGGAGGTAGGGATAGGAGTTGCTGGGCAAGAGGCTAAGGACCACACAATGGGGTCTATTTTATTCCTGTAGGTACGCGAGGTACCAATGGTACGCCATACCCAGCCATTTACCGTGCCGCGCTAACATGCATAGCGTATGCTGATACTAGGTGTGTCATTGCAAAACCAACTGATTTTCTTTGATTCGAAATCGTGAGATTGATTAGCAACAATCATCAACGACGCGTACAAATTTCAATGACGGCCTACTTCGCCTTAAGAGAGCTACAGAGACCTCTCCTTTTGGGTATATAACATGGAATCAAAGAATTTTCGATGTAAATGTGATAGAAATTTACAGTTCAGTTCTTTCTTTTTGATAAGGGATGCACCTGCGAATGAACTCAAGAATGTTTGGGCAACGGCAAGAGACAAGATCGAGTTTATTTTGTTTTTGATCGACCCCGTCATATGTTAAGCTTTGTCTTCTATCTCACAAACTCGCAAGCAATGCACATATTATGGCAAACAACCATTGTTTAGATCCTGTTCCAAGGCGTAGGGGAAGAGGTCCAGCAAATCTATAGACAATTTTGGCATCGCCATATAATAATTTCGCATCGAGACAAAAGGAAAAGTGCTGACAATTTGAAAAAAAAAACTATTGAGACTGGACGTTCCCACGCCATTCACGTTCCCATCCCACATTTACTGGGATTTTGATCTTTGAGCAGACATGAACCCCTTCCCCATATGGAGACTCAAAGATTGATAAGGAGTTTTATACCAACAGCCATATGCTTTTCCATAAAACCATACAAAAGAGTTTCTCACCAAAAAATTCTAATTTGGTGATGCTTGCTCTAGAGTTTGTACATTCTTGTGTATTCGATAAACTTAAGTAATATTATTTTCACTAAAAAAACATAACTTTATTTAAATAAATTGAACGTCTATTCGTGATTTAAAGCAAAGCTAAAGGGCGATGGTGGCGTTGTTCTAGATTGGCGATTAGTGCAGATGTGCGGTTAGTGATTAGTTGTTGAAGTTGGTAGATATAACTTAAAAAGAAAAATCACCACAATCATTTTACTTAGAAGATTTTGGCAATTCAAAGCACAGAAAATCGTAAATATTCATTCCAGATCGCGAAACTTTCGCAACATAACTCTACATTTAATCGCCAAACGGGTGTGTCAGAATCGGGTATGGCTAAAAATGAAAAAAAAAGTACTTTCGCAAAAAAGCTCTCAGTTGATAACTGCGGAAGTGTTTATAAGAACACTGAGAAGAAGACTCATTACCAGCTGGGAAGTAATACCATAAATAATAATAAGAAGAAGCATAGAGATGAGAATGAACTGTAGAAAAATAAGTTGTTTCTTGTTTTATCTTTCTTTAAAAAAAGGTCAACTTTCAGGTTAAGTCCACTTTTATGGATATTCTGGATTTTCCAAAGGATCAATAAATGATCATACCGAGGCAACGATGGTATAATATTTTGAAGCTCATCACGTTTGAAAAAAAACAGCTATGGGTCAATTTTCAGGATATGTCTACTTTTACGGATGTTCCGGATCTTCCGGAGGACCAAAAATGGCCATTTGAGAACATATCGAGGCAACGATAGCATACTTATTTGAAGCTCATCACTGCATGTCGTTTGAAAAAATCCCAGCTCTCCAGGTCAACTTTCAGGATATGTCCACTTTTACGGATGTTCCGGATCTTCCGAAGGACCAAAATATGATCATTCGAGATAACACCAAGGCGATGACGGTAAACTATCTTGAAGCTCATCATTGAAAGTCATTTGAAAAAAAAAACAGCTCTCTAGATCAACTTTCAAGATATGTCCACTTTTACGGACGTTCCGGATCTTCCAGAGGATCATAACCCGACCAAGCAGTCTTTATAATTTTTTATAGATCTTTGACCAACGATGGCGATCGCTAACGGTTCAAAACGAATCTATATCGATCGCTATCGAAAATCACTGACTGGTTGACCGGGAAGGTGACCTTGACCACAATAGGTTGTTCACAATATTAGCCGAGGATGCATAATTTACGTTTTCTGGCAAATAAGAGGGGCTTAAACACCATTTACTATGGTTGATCTGTTCAGAAAAGGAAGTTGATCGAATTTTTACCCGACCTGACCCAGGAGGACACCGGAACAACTCTGGCCATTTGAAAAAAATTGGTCCACTTGTATCAGCATATGAAGCTAGAAGCCTTTGGATTGCAATTAGTGAAAACCGCATCCGAATCACCAAAAAAAATCATGACCCGGTCGGATTCTGGTTAATGATTTATTACAGAATCATATTGATAGTTCCATTATGAATCTTTATGAATGAACAATCTAAACGCTCCTCACAGATTCTAAACATCAACACTGTAAATTTTTTGTACAAAACTTCAATTATATTTTCAAATTTGTAAAATATTTCATCTAACAACATTATTCTGTTTTTGTCACGGTTCCGTTTTTGTCAACTGAAAATGGTTGATCGTGTTGATAAAAACAGAACATACCTGTAATACTACATTCCCGCTATACATCGCGTAATCGAGTATGCACACTAATTCATGTAAATTATGTAACTTTACACGATTTGAAGTATAAATTTGCTATAAATCTAGCATTCCCTTTATGTGCATGTGAATTTTATGATGATGATTACAAAGATTTTTCTGATAATTTTGGAATTTTAGCTAAAACTCTGTGTCCTATAAAAGATCTTGAGATTACAGCAACATAAAATTATTGAATTACTAGGCTTTTTTGGATTCCAGTACTGAGATTTCGATGTAAAATCTCTGAAAATCTCAGAAATACCTTCTTAAAGATACCAAAATAATATCAAAAGATCAAAAGATAATATTGTTACAAGAATTCCAAAAATATTAATAAATAGTCCCAGAATTATTACGTATAACAAATCTAGAATGTATCGGAATCTCAGAATTCCATAAAAAAAATCTGAAATTCCAAAGGAAATCTGAAAATCTTGGATGTCACAATTCTCACATAAATTTCAGTATTTTATAAGGTGTCCGGCCATTTGGCCAAATGCCGTTTGGCCGAATGACGTTTGGCCGAATGACGTTTGGCCGAATGCCTTCTGGCCGAACGGATCATTTGGCCAAAGGCCGTTTGGCCGAATTACGAACAAATATAATCAACAATAAAAAAAAGCGCTGATGTGTAGGATTCATAAGTGTGGTCCTGATCAGTAATGGGGCCATTATTATTGTTGATTTCCATGATTTGACGGGACGTCATGTGTGTCAATATATAAGAGAATGATAAAATCGGCCCGTGAATCCAGAACGAAGTTGTGAGCTCCACACATCGCGTCAAATATCTAAGCTTATTAATTCGTCTCTGGGTTACCAACGGTGTGGAAGAGATTCAAGTGTTATTAATGATTTCATCAGAATTTTTTTCTTCTTTTAAACATAGGCTACTCATTCGAGTTATACTAGTTAATCGGGAATTTTACCTTCTTTAAATCATCGGAAGTTCTTTGTAATAATAAAACGATTATATGCATTACACTTGCCAAAACTTTCATAAGAGATTTTTCCTTCTTTTGATCATAGGCTGTTCTTTAAAGAAAAAAGTATATATCATTGTTATTGGAATTGAGGCTTATAAAACATTCATAAAAAGTATTATTCAAAATATATTTGTTAGCTCAAGGTAAGATATAATGTTGTAAGGTGAGATCCCAAGATTAAAACAGAACTCTGCACCGTTACTTGCGTATATCAGTAAACCAAACGACTCGATGAACACTTACATGCAAGAATTGTTTCTCTGTCGTGAAAAGAAAAAGCCAATACTCGTGGTTGCTAGAATTATCAAATAAATGACTTAGTACGATTCAAGGGATCGAGGCAACCTGATCCAGCAGAAGGAAGAATCTGTCTAAAACCGTTTTAGCTACTGTCAAAAGCCGATGCGGAAACCTCCGCTAGTGGCTATTACCGCTAGCAGAGAAGTGAATAATAGCTTACATTTAGGATGTACTTCTTTCAGCACTAACTGTTTCTTGAACTTACACTTAAGAGCTAATTATTTGTATATCATCTTTTTTTTTATAAATACTATATTATTCTTCTTCAAGAAAAATCTGATTAGGTTCTTTGGAAGTCAGCTTTTAAATTCATTAGAAAAGCTTGCTAACTGTAGTTCAATTTCGGCCAAAAGGCATTCGGCCAAATGACCTGGAACCATTTTATAAATACCTGAATTGCCAAAATTCAAAATTTCTACGGTAATCTTACCGGAATCTTAAAACTGTTATTGAAATCTCAGATTTCTCACGGAAGTCTCAAAATAATAGCATCCGAATTTTCACGTTTTCGTAACGAATTAACTAAATTAGAATGAAAATTGCCCGATAACAAAAATGTCTGCCATACATCATGACTGGCTATTATCTTTCGAAATATCAAAGCTGACATTAATGTCCATAATTTTTACTCACATTTTTCCATTCAATTCAACAATCTCAACAAGCGAGTGATGCTGCGCGTTAAGAAAAGTCCATTCAGAGTGCAGCGTAAAATTATTAAATTTATGCATATAAAGGGGATGCCAAATTTGTCACATATTCACACGAAAATCATGTGAAAATAGGAATTTTATGCATCGCGTAATCGATCATGAACACAAATTAATGTAGGTTATGTCATTTTACACGATTTGAAGCGAAAATTTGTGATAACCATTCCCTTTATGTGCATGTGAATTTTATAATGATTTGACAACAAGGATTTTTCTGATAATTTTGAAATTTTAGCTAGAGATCTTGATTACAACAGATATTAAAACAATTGTGAAATTATAAAGCCCCTAGCATTTTCAAGATTCCAGTTCTGAGGATTTGATAAAATAGCTGTAGAATTTTGAGCTTCCTCTGTGAAAAAAACAACATGTTGAACTCCGATTATGGATATGGAATTTTCAGTATTTCTGTGGTATTTTTTTTTATTTCGCTAGGTGTGCTGGTAGTGTCCTTGAAATTCTTAGAAATAAAAATAAATTCTCACAATAGTGGTTGAATTAAGGATTTCCTTTTACATTTTTACATTCAGACATTCAAAGGTTTATACTATAATTGAAGATTTCCTCTGAAATCCCAACGGAATTGGAAATCAGAGGGATCTAAAGTTTACAAGAATTCCAAAGATTCGGACCAGAGTTTGCAGGAATCTCACTGAAATCTCAAAGATTCTTACAGAAATAACGTCCTGAAGATACCCGAATAATTTCAGAAGATTAATAGCCAGATGAAATACCGGATTTACAATATTCCCAAAAGAATCCCAGAATGGCTTCCAACATCCCAGAATTGTTATAACAAATCTAGAATGCCTATCGGAAACCCAGAATTACTATGGGGATTCTAGAATTCCAAAGGAAATCAGAGAATCTGAGATGTACATAAAATTAAGAATTACTTTATAATTAGCTGAAAACCATCCGGCATCCGAGAATTCCGAAGAAACAACATAATTATCGTAATGCGAGATTGAACATAATTATCGTGATGAGTATCTTCGTACCTGCCACACGATATTCACATGCAAAATGGTCAATTGACATTGAAAGCTATCAGTTAAAAACTGTGTAAATACTCCTAAGAACACTTAGCTGAGAATCAGGCTCGGTCTCAGTTGGGACGTAATGCCATAAAGGATACCAGATCTCTCAAATAAATTCAAAATTCCTTACAGGAATCTCAAAGTTCTTTTCATCATATCAAAATTTCTACGGAAATCTCAAAATACTTTTCGAAATATCAAAGCTTCATCATTTTACCATGATATTTACTCAAATTTTAATTATTCCATTCATTTCAACAATATCAAAGCATGAGAAGCAACCTCTAAAGCTAACTACCAGTAGCTTTGTAGTAAATGCTACCTTTATTCATAGCAACGCGTTGTTTGTAGTATGTTCGAAAGGTGTAAAAAGAGAAATGACACAAACATGTCCACCGATAATGTAGTAAACTCAACTTAACTACATTTTATTCATACCACCCAATGTTTATCGGTTTAAGCGGCCGCCGCTACAAAACTTCGCAGTTGCCGCGTCGCCGTGATTGCCGCGATACCGCGCCGCGAAGAATGAGAGAGCGAAAGATACGAAAGATAGACGCATGTCGCGCAACAGGGAGAGAGCCGCTCTTTTTCTGTTCGCTCGGTTCAGTTCGCTCTTCCTTTGCGCACCGCTGAACCACTGAACCGATCAAAAGATCCGGTTCACTAAAATGAAACATATTGCTCATCTCTATTTGGTGCTGTGCACCATGGAGGAAGCTTCAGAATAATTTTCAAAATTTTATTTTGAATCCTCTGCAGAGCTTTCTTCCTGGTATTACAACAGCTAGTCCATATTGGTACAGCATACAACATAGCTGGCCTGAAAATTTGTTTGAATATTAAGAGCTTGTTCATAAGACAAAGTTTTGATTTTCTATTAATAAGGGGAGAGACATTTTACATATTTCTTACATTTGGCTTGGATGCCCTCAATATGATTTTTGAAAGTTAAATTCTTATCTAGCATGAGCCCTAGATACTTAACTTCATCTGACCAATTTATTGGAACTCTTCTCATCGTGACAACATGTCTACTTGAAGGTTTCAAATAAAAAGCTTTTGGTTTATGTGGGAATATTATTAGTTGAGATTTGGAAGCATAAGTTACACGTAAAAGTTGATGAGTGGTCGAATGTCCATGGCGGAATCCGAACTGTTCATTGGCAAAAATTGAATTTTTGTTGATGTGGACCACCATTCTGTTCAAAATGACCTTTTCAAAAAGTTTACTGATGGAGGAAAGCAAACTGATTGGACCATGTCTAGAAGCTTCTGCAGGATTTTTGTCTGGTTTAAAAATTGCTACAACCATAGTATTTTTCCATTTGTCAGGAAAATATGCCAACTGAAAACATTTGTTAAATTTGGTTTATACTGATTTTCTTGTTCCTATAACGACTAAGTCAGCCCTTGAGATATTCGTATAAAAATTACATGCTTATTGTTTTGAATAAATAATGGCATATAGCCTTAATCCTTCATGTAAGTATACTGAGTTTTGATTTTATTTGTACGGATGTTCTGATGTTAGGAATATTATATTGATATGTACGGATGTTTTTGATTCCCCAAGGACTTCGTGGAATATAGCATGCCCTAAATGCGTAAGCAGTTGTAAATTGATGTTTTTTTTTTATTATGATAAAATCTCCAAACCCTTCTTCTGAGTTAACAGAGCAAATATTGCATTCATTAAAGTAAAATATTGGATGAAGAGCAGCACCCTTTGAACTCAACATTTTATTCAGCATAATAACATGAGTTTAAGTGCCTTCCTTAGCCGAGTGGTTAGAGTCCACGGCTACAAAGCAAAGCCATGCTGAAGGTGTCTGGGTTCGATTTCCAGTCGCTCCAGGATGTTTTCGTAAAGTAAATTTCCATGACTTCCTTGGGCATAAAGTATCATCGTACCTGCCGCACGATATACGAATGCGAAAATGGCAACTTTGACAAAGAAAGCTCTCAGTTCATAACTGTGAAAGTGCTCATAAGAACACTAAGCTGAGAAGCAAACTCTGTCCCGATGAGGATGTGGTCTTCAATAAATTCGTTTTGGAGGCAAAGCGGTATCTGGTGGTACCTCATTCAAAGTGGAATTTGACTGCTAGGTGGCGCTAGTAGGCACGTAACGTTTACTATTCTATTCAAGCTTGTAAATTTAAAGTTGTGCCACCATGCGGTGCTAGTGAGCATAGATCATTTGTCTTGTCAATATCTCAGGATCCTAACCATTTTTAGAAAAAATGTGTCTTTTGCTAAGTTGTTCAGTAAGTAAAGGATTGTCATTGTATAAGCACCATCTGGTGTTAAAATCTCGAATCTCATGGCTCATACAAAGATATCCGTTGAGCTACTGAACAACTTTGCCTAAGGCGCCATCTTTCTCAGTTGTAAGGCTCCTGAGATATCTGCAGAACAAAAGCTTCATGCTCACTAGCGCCGCCTGTTGGCACAATTAGGAAGCCGTTTTCCACAACTCAACTTTTTTGAGTCGCGTGATGAATCATTACACATCATTTTTCAGAAATTGCTCAATTATAGAAAACGCATTTCAATGTGGATGCGAAAAAGGAATATAATTTGAGTATTGTACCAATGTATTGAGTGTTTGAGTATTTCACCTGAAATATATTAATTCCACCCATCATTGAATAACCATTATGAACCAGTCTGCCTGCCGTTCCGAACTGGAAAAATATCTCCCAATATTCAACTAAAAAAGCACACACCCCTACCCGCAGCTCGTTGATTCACTTCAAAAAAACATAAAGAAGCAACAACGCAACACGGTGGGGATTCATGGACCCATCCTGGTTTTACAAACCCTTCCAGCTCCCTTCACAACACTGTCATCACCCGGCTCCAACACCCTCGCCACAAATCGCTGCTCCGTGAATGTCCGTTGCAATTGTTATTGTTCGAAATATTTTCCAACAATTAAATCGCCGGAACGAAGGATGACTTGTGTAGTTCGCATAATTCTGAAACCATCCACCGCCGCCGCGCCATTTGTTCCCAGCCATGTTCCAACGCCACGCCACAGCACACTGGTTGCATTCGTTCTGCGAAGAAGTCATACATATTCTAAAACATCATCTCTTGCCTAACTTATGGTTTTCCGATAAAAAAATAGTGTGTATTTTTATGAGTATATTGTCATAAGAATACGATTGTTTTGTGTTTCAGTCAACAAACTTTTGTCACTAAGTGGAATTTATTTCTTTGCTACTTCAATAAGTTTTCTGGGAATGTTGATCATTTCTAAGTTTGTGATTTACCCCATCTTACTCTTCTTCTTCTTCTTCTTCTTGGCATTAACGTCCCCACTGGGACAGAGCCTGCTTCTCAGCTTAGTGTTCTTATGAGCACTTCCACAGTTATTAACTGAGAGCTTTCTATGCCAAACTTGCCATTGTCGCATTCGTATATCGTGTGGCAGGCACGATGATACTCTATGCCCAGGGAAGTCAAGGAAATTTCCAATACGAAAAGATCCTGGACCGATCGGGAATCGAACCCAGACACCTTCAGCATAGCTTTGCTATAAAAGCCGCGGACTATAACCACTCGGCTAAGGAAGGCCCATTTTACTCTATGTATCTGACAAAGACTTGTAAAAAATATGTCTCTTCATTAAGAAAGTGAAAACCAAAACAAGTTACTTTTCGATTTTTGACCTAAGGGCGATTCCACCGTGCGCCCTAGTCCCGGAGTGTGCGGTTCGGTGCAGATTGCAATCGCACTTCGCCATCATTGTGTGGCTCCCGCCGCCGTCGCCAATTGTCGTCGTCGTCAGTGCTCGCTGGACCGAAAGCTCACCATCCGGGGAGAGAGATTTTCCACCAAAGTAAACATCAACGAAAAATATGTCACATTGTTGGGTTGTTGGTTGGTGGATTTTTTGACTATTAGAGGGGGAGGGTAATGCGGGGCTGTATTTCAAGAAGAAACATTATGCGGTGCGATGGTCGGCCACACGGAGAGCAGGAAAAAGGGAGATGAGTTGGCACGAGAACGCGTACATTCTGTTGTAGGTGGATGATGCTCGTTACTAACGAGTTTCGCAATTAATGTCGAAATGAGTTATGAGCTCGCTCGGGAGGTTGCGTGGCTTTGCGGTCCTCGACGAGAACGAGAATAATCAACTGAGCTGGAGGTGCGTGCGGCTGCTGGATTAGGAAGACTGGAAGGATGGCAATATATTACATAGTGGTTGCAATTTTGAATCATTAGGTTAGTTTACCATTATTCGGCATGATAGGAGTACATATCACAAATGAAAAGAAGAGGCACTATTTCCATCACAGGAATTATTCATTGATGACTTAGGTGGTCATCTCAAGAATCATAAACATTGCTAATGAAGCAAAGACCTTTTAGTTAAACTCGTTGGAAACTATTCAAGAAATTTAAGCTTCATGATGGTTTTTTAAAGTTTTAGTATAGATATTTTCACTCAATACTTTCATCCAGCTCAGAAGCTTCTCTTCAGAAGAATCTCCTCAGAAACTTGGAAGTTTCAATTCAGAAACTTGGAAGCTATTCTTCAGAAGCCTGGAAGCTGCTCTTCAAAAGCAGGGAACTTCTTTTCAAATGCTTATAAGCTTCTTCTGAGAAGCTTGAATGCTTTTTCTCAGAACCTTATAAGCTTCCTCTCAGAAGCTCGGAAGCTTCCTTTCAAAAGCTTCTCCTCAGAAGCTCATTAGAAGCTTGAAAAGCTTCTCCTCAGAAGCTTTGAAGCTTCTCCTCAGAAGCTTGGAAGCTTCTCCCCAGAAGCTTTTAAGCTTTTCCTCAGAAGCTTGGAAGCATCTCCCAAGAAGCTGAGAAGCTTCTCCTCAGAAGCTTGGAAGCTTCTCCTCAGAAGCTTGGAAGCTTCTCCTCAGAAGCTTGGAAGCTTCTCCTTAGAAGCAAGGAAGCTTCTCCTCAGAAGCAAGGAAGCTTCTCCTCAGATGCTTGGAAGCTACTCCTCAAAAGCTTGGAAGCTTCTCCTTAGAAGCTTGGATGCTTCTCCTCAGAAGCTTTGAAGCTTCTCCTCAGAAGCTTGGAAGCTTCTCCTCAGATGCTTGGAAGCTGCTCCTCAGAAGCTGGAAGCTTCTCCTCAAAGCTTGGAAGCTTCTCCTCAGAAGCTGGGAAACTTCTGCTCAGAAGCTGGGAAGCTTCTCCTCAGAAGCTGGGAAGCTTCTCCTCAGATACTGGGAATCATCTCCTCAGAAGCTTGGAAGCTTCTCCTCAGAAGCTGGGAAGCTTATCCTCGGAAGCTGGGGAGCTTCTACTCAGAAGCTTGGGAGCTTCTACTCAGAAGCTGGGAAGCTTCTCCTCAGAAACTAGGAAACTTCTCCTCAGAAGCTGGGAAGCTTCTCCTCAAAAGCTTGCAAGCTTCTGCTCAGAAGCTGGGAAACTTCTGCTCAGAAGCTGGGAAACTTCTGCTCAGAAGCTGGGAAACTTCTGTTCAGAAGCTTGGAAGCTTCTGCTCAGATGCTGGGAAGCATCTCCTCAGTAGCTTGTTCTACTCAGAAGCTGGGGGACTTCTCCTCAGAAGCCGGGGGACTTCTCCTCAGAACCTGGGGGACTTCTCCTCAGAAGCTGGGAAGCTTCACCTCAGAAACTGGGAAGCTTCTCCTCAGAAGCTGGGGAGCTTCTACTCAGAAGCTGGAGAACTTCTCCTCAGAAGCTGGGAAGCTTCTCCTCAAAAGCTGGGAAGCTTCTTTTCAGAAGCTGGGAAGCTTCTTTTCAGAAGCTGGGAAGCTTCTCCTCAGAAGCTGGGAAGCTTCTGCTCAGAAGCTGGGAAGCTTCTGCTTAGAAGCTGGGAAGCTTCTGCTCAGAAGCTGGGAAGCTTCTCCTCTGAAGCTGGGAAGCTTCTTTTCAGAAGCTGGGAAGCTTCTTTCCAGAAGCTGGGAAGCTTCACCTCAGAAGCTGGGAAGCTTCTTTTCAGAAGCTGGGAAACTTCTCCTCAGAAGCTGGTAAGCTTCTCCTCAGAAGCTTGGAAGCTTCTCCTCAGAAGCTTGGAAGCTTTTCCTCAGAAGCTGGGGCATCTCCTCAAAAGCTTGGAAGCTTTTACTCAGAAGCTGGGATGCTTCTCCTCAGAAACTGGGAAGCTTCTCCTCAGAAGCTGGGAAGCTTCTCCTCAGAAGCAGGAAAGCTTATCCTCAAAAGCTGGGTAGCATCTCCTCAAAAGCTTGGAAGCTTCTCCTCAGAATCTGGGGAGCTTCTACTCAGAAGCTGTGATGCTTCTCCTCAGAAACTGGGAAACTTCTCCTCATAAGCTGGGAAGCTTCTCCTCAAAAGCTCTTCTCAGAAGGTGGGAAGCTCTTCTCAGAAGGTTGGAAACTTTTCTTAGAAGTAAATGAGAGATCTCTTGTAGAGATTTTTTCCAATCTATTGAAGAGATTTTGTTCAATTTATAGATGAGATTTTGTCTAATCTCTTAGAGAGATTGTGTCTAATCTCCTGAAGATAGTTTTTTTTCCAATCGCTGTGAAATTTTATCTACTTTTTGAGATAGACAGTTTCCAAGTTCCGGGAGACATTGTTTTTAATCTGTTTCAAAGGGATATTGTGCAATATCTGGGAGTGGATGTATCCAATATCTGGAATATACTGTGTCGATTTTTTTTTTTTTTTGCTTTATTGCAATCTCTGTTTGCATTTATTCTTAGGAAGGCATTCCCCGTTTAACCTTAATAAAGGAGCTAAGTTACAATGAAAAACTATCTTCTCAATTTATAGATTGGAATTTTTGGAAAGATTGTGTCTTATGGTGAGATTATTTCCTTCTTATTTGTCTCCGATATAGTGTAGCAATTAGTGGGGCCCAGATAGCCGTAGCGGTAAACGCGCAGCTATTCAGCATGACCAAGCTGAGGGTCGTGGGTTCGAATCCCACCGGTCGAGGATCTTTTCGGGTTGGAAATTTTCTCGACTTCCCAGGGCATAGAGTATCTTCGTACCTGCCACACGATATACGCATGCAAAAATGGTCATTGGCATAGTAAGCTCTCAGTTAATAACTGTGGAAGTGCTCATAAGAACACTAAGCTGAGAAGCAGGCTCTGTCCCAGTGGGGACGTAACGCCAGAAAGAAGAAGATAGTGTAGCAATTGTGATCTCTCGGCAAAGTTGTTTTGAATCTTTAGGAAAGATTGTACAGGCAAACCTCGAATAACGTAACATTTTCATAACGTAACTCGATATAACGTAATTTTTACCTCGATATAACGTAACTTTTTTGGCTCTTATTTATTTTTGCAGTTTTTTTTTATGAAAGTCTGCTACTTACTTCAGTTTTCTGATTCTACCCCATTACCCCGAATGCCATCACCCAAAACTCTATTACCCCGAGTGTACCATTACCCTGAATTTCATCACCCCGAATGCTATTTCCCTGAATTTACAATTATCTTAACATGATGACATTGATGACATCTCCCCATGATATTAGAATTCGGGGTGATGGGTCTTTCGGGGTTTTGGGATTCGGGGTAATGGCGTTCGGGTTAATGGCATTCGGGGTAATAGGATTCGGGGTAATGAGGTAAAATCTAGTTTTCTTTGAAGACTTCAATCATTATTGATTAATTTACTTTCGACACTTTACATCTACATTGTGCATTCGTGTCGGAGTTCATAATTACAGACTTCGCATTCAAAGACTCAGAAGACAGAACTCAGCTTAGAGCAATGTATTGCCAGGCCTCCGCCAATTCATTTAACGTCACATCGACGTCGATTTTGTACATCGAAAAATAATGCAGCTCGAAAAAATGTTATATTTTTTCCAAGAAAAAACTCAAAGAAATGTTCAGGTTAGGTTAAGGAATTCCTTTAGATGTTCTTCGAATAAGTTCTTCAAGATATTTCTTCTGTAATTCCTTCACGGATTTCAACTGTAAACATTCCTAGAATGCCTCGAGAGATTCTTCCAATAATTTATCTCTGAAGTCTCTTGAAATATCTATAAGGATTCCACCATACCTTTTCTCCAACGTGATTTATCCAAAAGTTGCTATGAACATTTGAACAGTATTGACTCAATGGATTCTCGCCTTCATGGTTCTTTGGACAATTCTATCATAAAATTCTCCTGAAGTTCCATCAAGAAATGGTGCAACATTACTCCAGGAATGTCTTCAAGAGTTCCACCAATCATTCAAAAATATTTTAGTTTTAGGAAATGTTTTTTTTTCTGAATTCAAGGAGTTTTGAATCAATGGACTTTTCTCCAATAGCTTAGTTTAGCTTAGCTTAGCTTAGCTTAGACTGACTACACATATCAATGGTTGCTATTCCGTGATTGACCGAAGTCAGTGAAAATGCACAAAGAATCAACTAGAAGTTCGGCTGGGATTGGCCATAATCTTCTTCAGTGTGCATAATTCAGTGCCTCTATTTAAACAGGGTCAATAACGGTGCCGGCCACGTCCTTGCAGTCAGGTGGGATTGGAGGAAGGAATGTTAGTGTGTAACCTTTGCTATATGGAGACCGTGTTTACCTCTGCATCTCCACAAAGGTTACTGGGAGGGATGTTTGTTAATGGGGAGGATCGTTGGGTCACAGGATTCACTTTGATAAGCGATTAGACCATGATAAATTATTTGACGCGAGCTAAGGATCGAACACTACCAACCTGCTTCGCGATCCGCGAGACTAATAAATCATGCCACGCGAGCGACGCGCGACACGATTGATCCTGCTCACATCACCCGCCCCCGCAGGAGCAAGTGACGTGAGCAAAGGATCAAACATTACTAACCTGCTTCGCGAACCGCGCCACTAATAAATCATGCCACGCGAGCGACGCGCGACACGATTGATCCTGCTCACATCACCCGCCCCCGCAGGAGCAAGCGACGCGAGCAAAGGATCAAACACAACTAACCTGCTTCGCGAACCGCGCCACTAATAGATCATGCCACGCGAGCGACGCGCGACACGATTGATCCTGCTCACATCACCCGCCCCCGCAGGAGCAAGTGACGTGAGCAAAGGATCAAACACTACTCTCAATGGACTTTTCTCCAATAGCTGCTCAAAACAAAAAATTCTATGTATTCTTCTACGACACCTTTGAATTGTTTTCGAAGTTCATGTGAGGATTTGTCTAGAGACTCCTTTTAAATCATTCCATCAACTTTTCATGATTTTTTAAGCGCTGTGTTTCAGAAACAATCTAGTAATTATTCGTGGAATGCTCTAGGAATTGTTTCAAAAAATCGTGCAGATGTTCGTTCAAAAACATGAAAAACAATCCTATCGGAATATCTACAGTAATTTCATTATAAGCTTATGCAGCAGTTTCTTCAAGGATTTATTTGAGAACCACTTCATGAGTTTTGATGATATTGCATTTTACACTATCAATTTTTAGAGTTTCTTCAAGTGTTCAAGGATTCCTCCAAACTTCTCCGGATTGTTTCTGAAGCACTTTAATACATTTTTAAAAGGATTACTCCACAAATCTCTACTTAACTGTGAAATGTAAACAATAAAACACAAAAAATAGAGAAATTAAGCAGGGGAAATATATTGAAAAAAAAAAATAAATTTGGAAGGGCTGAAAATTATCAACAAATACACGTTGAACAAGATTAAGTAAAAATATACGTTGCTTCGATATTACGTAACTTCGACATAAGTAACGAAAATAAAAATCGAGTTTCGTTATATCTAGATATTACTGTATTCAACTTCTTATGAAGATTGTGTCCATTCTTTCGAGAATTCATTCCCAATGGCTTCGGGAGATTGTGTCTATTCTTTTGAAGAAGTTGTGTTCAATTCCATGAAGAGATTGTGCCCAATATTTAGAAAAGACAATGTTTAACCCCCAAGAGATATTTTATCCAATATCTGGAAGGAATTGTGTCCAACAAATGATACTTTGTTACCGCAGCCAAAAGCAAAATAATGCATTTTAATCAAATGAACGGTATTTCGTGTCAGATTTGCACCGAACGCAACACAAATTCGTAACACTTTTACTTCTGTCATTGCTTTTAAACAATACTTGACTGCTGACGGCCAACCATGTCAAACATCAACACTAACTTTCAACTGATGTTTCTTTGCGATCCACCTACAAATCAAAAAAAAAACATCAAAACAGAAACACGAGTTTATCATTTCGCTATCTGTATTTTCCACCTCGCTATCATTTACAAGCACCTCGCTGTACCGATTTGTAGTACGACCAAGTCTGGCACGCATAAAAACTTGTAGCATTGCATCTTTTTCCCGTAACAACTAACCACCACTTGGACATAGTGTGTTGACGAGGGAGCTAGGCGAGGCAAAGCGTGCGAAATTGAATCTAAACGGCGAAACAAACTTGCCCACCGAAGTAAATACAAACACCCCCTTCGTCTCTTCGTTGACGGAGGGGCTAAACGGTCAGCTCTAATGGCGAAGGGGATAGCGATCATCATCATCCAATTGGTAACAAACCACCACCACCATGAATGGAGCAAACAATCGACCAGGCGAAAAACCATTGAGGCAGGCAATAGAAAGCAAATGAAAACAAACTAAGTGCTGGGATGCTGGCAGGTTCGGATTTGAGGGAGGGACGAAGGGGGATATTTCCCAGCATTCAATCAGATGAATTTCCCTAGGATTTGAAGTAGACATTTTTTTTTATTTTGAATTTGAAACTTGTAACCTTCTTAAACATTGGGTCATCAAGTGATTCAGTAGCTTAGTTGGTAAAATACTCGTCTAGCATACAAGAGCCGTGAGTTCGAATGCCACCTGAGCATGTGGATTTTTTTTTTCGAAATTTCACTCATAATTTATCCAACTTTACCACGTAAAATGAGTAAATTAATTTACAACCATGCGGATGTGGAGGTAGGGACCTTCCTTAGTCGAGTGGTTAGAGTCTGAGGCCACACAGTAAAGTGCTGAAAGTGTCTGGGTTCGATTCCCGGTCGATCCAGGATCTTTTCGTAATGGAAATTTCCTTGACTTCCCTGGGCATAGAGTATCATCGTACTTGCCACACGATAAACGAATGCGAAAATGGCAACTTTGTAAAGAAAGCTCTCTGTTAATAACTGTGGAAGTGCTCAAAAGAATCCTAAGTTGAGAAACTTGTCTGTTCCAGTGGAGACTTAATGCCAACAAGGAGAAAAAGAAGAAGAAGAAAGCAAAATTAGTCAACAAAGGGACTTGCCAAATTTTAAAGGAATTATTTGAAAACTATTGAAAATCAATCAAACTGTCTCTCAAGTATTATTGCAAAAGTTTGTTGTAGCTAAATTCGCTAAATTTTGTATTCAAAGCCCAAATCCGACACTGGATGATCAGTTCGGTTGGCGTTTGTTTGTTAGGATCGATAGAAAACTAGACCCTGCAAAAAAAAAACTTGGGCTTATTCCGCCGAGAGCTGAAGAGCGGGAAGTTTTTCCCAAAGCGACCATCAACTGAGCCAACATTGGGTTTGTGCGTTAGACGGTGGTGGTGGTTGTGATGACGGTGTATACTAAAATGGCAATGGATAAATGGTGGTCAGCAAAAAAGAAAAATGAGACAGAGGTATAGGTTCGCTGTTGTTTACTGGTTTGGTTTAGCATTTTCTTGTTTCTGTTTTCCGTGTAGGGGACGATGTTACAGAATGCATCCATTAGTTTTTTTCTGGGAATATCTACGTTGAATTTATACCACGAATAATACAGCCATTCAATCTTCCACTAATAATAGTGAATCAACGTCTTAAATAGGACAGAGGCAATTTTTGAATATTTTCATAGTTTTAACACAAAGCTTTCTTTATCAATTTATAATTTTTAGCGTTTGTACATATAGGTATCATGGGGCAAGTTTAAAGAATAACTATTCGTTTTAAATCTTGCTAGGGCCAAGTTCTAGTCCATCCTATCCTACTCTCCCCAACCTACCACCCAACAAATAAGGAATGCCGAAGAAAAATCATCACACCATAGTCACCGGAGCGAGTAGTTTCTTTCTGAGTGGCGCAACAAAATTACCACAGATGATATAAGAGGGGACTTGGTGGGTTCCGGTTCGTTTACCGGGCCCTGGTTAATGGGCGATACAACAAAACCGAGGCGCGATTGCGTATCGGTAGTTGGAAAAAAGGGAAAGCACTAAATTGGAAGAAGAACCCTCATATAAATTTTTCAATATGGCTAATGGGCGTATAACTCAAAAGTAATTTTGAATTAGCCAACAATATACGTTTGTGAATTTTTCGCTAAGCTTCTGAGCGAGTAGCTACTGTACTACTGAAGTAGTAACTACTGAACGAGAAGCTTCGAGGCTTATGAGAAGAAGCTTCCAAGCTTATGAGCAGAAGCTTCCAAGCTTCTAAGAAGAAGCTTCCAAGCTTCTAAGAAGAAGCTTCCAAGCTTCTTAACATTTCAGTCGTCGCGCTGTTGTATTTTGTACAACACAGTTGAAAAAACCTCGCTTTTCGTTCACAACAGCAGCGTGGTGGTTCTGATGGTGGCAAACCGCGCGACGACTGGAAGGTTAAGAGAAGCTTCCAAGCTTCTGAGGAGAAGCTTCCAAGCTTCTGAGGAGACGCTTCCAAGCTTCTGAGGAGAAGCTTCCCAGCTTCTGAAGAGAAGCTTCAAAGCTTCTGAGGAGAAGCTTCAAAGCTTCTGAGGAGAAGCTTCCAAGCTTCTGAGGAGAAGCTTCCAAGCTTCTGAGGAGAAGCTTCCAAGCTTCTGAGGAGAAGCTTCCAAGCTTCTGAGGAGAAGCTTCCAAGCTTCTGAGGAGAAGCTTCCAAGCTTCTGAGGAGAAGCTTCCAAGCTTCTGAGGAGAAGCTTCCAAGCTTCTGAGGAGAAGCTTCCAAGCTTCTGAGGAGAAGCTTCCAAGCTTCTGAGGAGAAGCTTCCAAGCTTCTGAGGAGAAGCTTCCAAGCTTCTGAGGAGAAGCTTCCAAGCTTCTGAGGAGAAGCTTCCAAGCTTCTGAGGAGAAGCTTCCAAGCTTCTGAGGAGAAGCTTCCAAGCTTCTGAGGAGAAGCTTCCAAGCTTCTGAGGAGAAGCTTCCAAGCTTCTGAGGAGAAGCTTCCAAGCTTCTGAGGAGAAGCTTCCAAGCTTCTGAGGAAAGCTTCCAAGCTTCTGAAAGAAGCATCTAAGCTTCTGAGGAGAAGCTTCCAAGCTTCTGAAAAGAAGCATCTAAGCTTCTGATGAGAAGCTTCCAAGCTTCTGAGAGAAGCTTCCAAGCTTCTGAGGAGAAGCTTCCAAGCTTCTGAGGAAAAGCTTCCAAGCTTCTGAAAGAAGCATCCAAGCTTCTGATGAGAAGCTTCCAAGCTTCTGAAAAGAAGCATCTAAGCTTCTGATGAGAAGCTTCCAAGCTTCTGAGGAGAAGCTTCCAAGCTTCTGAGGAGAAGCTTCCAAGCTTCTGAGGAGAAGCTTCCAAGCTTCTGAGGAGAAGCTTCCAAGCTTCTGAGGAGAAGCTTCCAAGCTTCTGAGGAGAAGCTTCCAAGCTTCTGAGGAGAAGCTTCCAAGCTTCTGAGGAGAAGCTTCCAAGCTTCTGAGGAGAAGCTTCCAAGCTTCTGAGGAGAAGCTTCCAAGCTTCTGAGGAGAAGCTTCCAAGCTTCTGAGGAGAAGCTTCCAAGCTTCTGAGGAGAAGCTTCCAAGCTTCTGAGGAGAAGCTTCCAAGCTTCTGAGGAGAAGCTTCCAAGCTTCTGAGGAGAAGCTTCCAAGCTTCTGAGGAGAAGCTTCCAAGCTTCTGAGGAGAAGCTTCCAAGCTTCTGAGGAGAAGCTTCCAAGCTTCTGAGGAGAAGCTTCCAAGCTTCTGAGGAGAAGCTTCCAAGCTTCTGAGGAGAAGCTTCCAAGCTTCTGAGGAGAAGCTTCCAAGCTTCTGAGGAGAAGCTTCCAAGCTTCTGAGGAGAAGCTTCCAAGCTTCTGAGGAGAAGCTTCCAAGCTTCTGAGGAGAAGCTTCCAAGCTTCTGAGGAGAAGCTTCCAAGCTTCTGAGGAGAAGCTTCCAAGCTTCTGAGGAGAAGCTTCCAAGCTTCTGAGGAGAAGCTTCCAAGCTTCTGAGGAGAAGCTTCCAAGCTTCTGAGGAGAAGCTTCCAAGCTTCTGAGGAGAAGCTTCTGAGGAGAAGCTTCCAAGCTTCTGAGGAGAAGCTTCTGAGGAGAAGCTTCCAAGCTTCTGAGGAGAAGCTTCCAAGCTTCTGAGGAGAAGCTTCCAAGCTTCTGAGGAGAAGCTTCCAAGCTTCTGAGGAGAAGCTTCCAAGCTTCTGAGGAGAAGCTTCCAAAGCTTCTGAGGAGAAGCTTCCAAGCTTCTGAGGAAAAGCTTCCAAGCTTCTGAAAAGAAGCATCTAAGCTTCTGATGAGAAGCTTCCAAGCTTCTGAAAAGAAGCATCTAAGCTTCTGATGAGAAGCTTCCAAGCTTCTGAGGAGAAGCTTCCAAGCTTCTGAGGAGAAGCTTCCAAGCTTCTGAGGAGAAGCTTCCAAGCTTCTGAGGAAAAGCTTCCAAGCTTCTGAAAAGAAGCATCTAAGCTTCTGATGAGAAGCTTCCAAGCTTCTGAAAAGAAGCATCTAAGCTTCTGATGAGAAGCTTCCAAGCTTCTGAGGAGAAGCTTCCAAGCTTCTGAGGAGAAGCTTCCAAGCTTCTGAGGAGAAGCTTCCAAGCTTCTGAGGAGAAGCTTCCAAGCTTCTGAGGAGAAGCTTCCAAGCTTCTGAGGAGAAGCTTCCAAGCTTCTGAGGAGAAGCTTCCAAGCTTCTGAGGAGAAGCTTCCAAGCTTCTGAGGAGAAGCTTCCAAGCTTCTGAGGAGAAGCTTCCAAGCTTCTGAGGAGAAGCTTCCAAGCTTCTGAGGAGAAGCTTACAAGCTTCTGAGGAGAATCTTCCAGCTTCTGAAAAGAAGCATCTAAGCTTCTGATGAGAAGCTTCCAAGCTTCTTGGGAGAAGGTTCCAAGCTTCTGAAGAGATGCTTCGGGGTTCTGAGCTTCTCAGCTTCTGAATGACGTTTATGTTATCAGTAATAATTCAAACGAACATTGATCGCGAATCGAAAAGCGCATCACATCAGCGAACTGTTCCACCCCCGGAGCAGACAGGAAGCACCAGGAAAAAAGCTCTTACATCCGGCACTTCATCGCAGTTGATTCCTGTTGCTTGTTGACTTTCTGGCATATTCTAGCTGGTAGGGAAAAAAACGGCAATGCTCCAACATCATAATGCCAACCACCGTTCGTCCGTTGTCGTTGTATCAAGTAACATCGTTGCCTGATAACGGCGAGCAACAACAGCAGACAATTCGACCCCCACCTGTTTCGAGGATACGGTGGTACCGTAATCTGGGGTAACGTTGATCATCATTATGGCTGGCTTGAAAATTGGTTTGAAGATCATAAGCTTGTTCTTAAGACAAAGTTTTGATTTTCTGTTAATAAGTGGATACATACATATTTTATACTTGTTACATTTGGCTCGAATGCCCTCTATGTGATTTTTGAAAAGTAAATTTTTATCTAGATGAGCCCTAGATATCTTAATTAATCTAACCAATTTATTGGAACCTCTCTTATCGTGACAACATGTCTACTTGAAGGTTTCAAATCAAGAGTTTTTAGTTTATGTAGGAATATTAGAAATTGAGTTTTGGAAGCATTAGGAGTAATCTTCCATTTTTGCAAGTATGAAGAAAAATATCCAAACTTTTTTGCAATCTTACTAGGATGGACATTCCGCTGATCAACGTAACCCCGTTTTACGGTACCCAAAGTACGTGGAGCGGGGCACTTCGACAGGAAGAACATTGCACGATATTATATTTTCAACGTGGTGACTCTCGTCCTCCTCGATGGAGGTCCTCTTCTCCGATAAAAAGCCGTGTCGCCGTGTGTTGTCTTTGCAACGTTATCTGCTTCACGGCTTCTCGCCGCCGTTTGGCATTGGGTACCTATTGTTGGAGAAAGTCGAAAAAAAAAACGCGAAGAATTTCGAGCACGTTTCCGGATGAAATTTTTCGCCTTTGGCCATTCGAGTGCGACATGATACACCTGTTCCAGGGGCCTTCCTTAGTCGAGTGGTTAGAGTCCGCGGCTACAAAGCAAAGCCATGTTGAAGGTGTCTGGGATCGATTCCCGGTCGGTCCAGGATCTTTTCGTAATGGAAATTTCCTTGACTTCCCTGGGCATAGAGTATCATCGTACCTGCCATATGATATACGAATGCGAAAATGGCAACTTTGGCAAAGAAAGCTCTCAGTTAATAACTGTAGAAGTGCTCAGAAGATCACTAAGCTGAGAAGCAGACTATGTCCCAGTGAGGACGTTAATTCCAAGAAGAAAAAAAGATACACCTGTTCCAGAGAGCTGTGTGAATCGCCCATTTGAGCCTTTTTCAAGTTGGAATGTTGATGTTTTCTTGTCTCCTCTGGTTGGGATCTTGTCTTGGTATAATTGAATTGCTTTCGTGGGGAAAATTCCAATTAATTCGGATGTGATGATAGTACTAGCAACTCTGTTGTCGACTCTTTGTAAGTATTAAAATCTAAAATTTATCAATTTGAAATATTATCAGTTTTCAAAATTAAAAATATCATAAAATTTTGAAAATTATCGACATTGTCATAATAATAAATATTTTAAAATTAAAAAATATATATATTTTCTTTTTTATAAAGTTCAATATATTTGAAATAATCAAAATTTTTAATGTTATCATTATTTTCAAAACTATCAACATAAGGCCTGTTAATTTAAGAAAGTGGACACGTGTTTTTTTACAGTAAGCTGTTTATTTTCGAACAAATTCATGAGTTTACCTAAAATACATGGAAATCATCGTAATTTCGACCGAATTCACATAAATTTGAACATTTATTGAGCATTGCTGGAAAATGCTCTTACTTTTCTCATGATACCTCCCATAAGGTTCTGCACAACTTTTTTCGGAACTTTTCGTTGTGCTGCTGTTCGTTGTGACCACATTTTCTTGAAAAAATCGATGGAGCTTGCTTTTCTTCCATCCTTCTTAAGATGTCGTTTGATTATTGCCCAATATGTTTCAATGGGGCGTAGTTCTGAGCAATTTGATGGATTCGATCATTTTTCTACAAATTCGACTTTTTCCTTCTTGAGCATCTCCAAAGTAGCTGAAGCATAGTGAGCCGATGCTAAGTCTGGCAAAAACAATGGAGGCATGGTATGCTTTCAGTAGATGGGCAGAAGCAATTTTTTAATGCATTCAGTTCTGTAATTTTCGCTGTTGATTGATCCCGTCGTGAAATATGTAGTATTTTCATACTGCAGGATCAAATTGCTTGCCATACTAGAGTGTCCATTTCCCGGCCATTTTGCTCGTCCCGGGAATCGGGACAAAAATCTATGCTTGTCCCGGGATCCCGGGATTTATCAAATTTTTAATAAAATTAGCAAAATTGGATGTACAAATTTAACTAACAATACTTTTTTTTCACTAAAATAAAAAGATAATGTATCTTTTTAAAACAGTATGTTAATTATAGCAAATCGCATTTCAGATAAGACTTTTTTATTCTGATGAAGTAACCTAACAAAAATTAAAACTTAGCTTGACTAAATACGGGTTTGCTATAGGCTAACATTTTCAAAGCTTAACGATCACTTCGACATCTGGTGGCTAGAAGGAGAACCGTCCAAAAAGAGGTTGGGTTGAGAACGCACCGTGAGCAGCATAGGAAGGAGCACACAATTTAAACTTTTTCTCGGAATAGTTATTTTGTAGACGATCAAAGAGCATTGAAAAACATGATAAACTTTTTTTCCTTCGAAAATGTACGGATCCGGTCAGTACTCATGTACGATTAGTGGGATAAAACTGGAAAATTGGTGTTTGGCAACATAGGTTATGAACTTCCGGATTCTTTGTTAGTGGTTCAATTTGTTGTGAAATAACGCGTATCGCAAGAATAAAGAATCAACATGGTTTTTATTTTTATTTATTTTAAAGCAATTTGCTTCAAACATTTGAAAAGTCATAAAAACTTTAGAACAAAAGAAATGATTAAAGATCATTGAAGGTATTGTAGATCGTGCTAAAAGTTAATTACTGAACATTATTGACTGAAGTTTACTGCCGTGAATCGCAAGTCAGTCCTATCTGCATTTTGGTCAAAATTGAGTTCATATCAGTTTTCATTATATTTTCTAACTTCCAATGATCTTTCAGCTGCGCTAACGAGAAATCACTTTTTGTTCAGTAAAATTAGGAAAAAAAAAACACCAAGTTGAATTGTCCCATAATGAAAAGTAAACGCATGTCAGTCCCACTGCAGATGTTCGCATTGTGTAAGACAAAAATGAATCGTTATTTGGTCATCTTTATGTTTTTCTTGAAATAATAACGGAGTGAAAAGCAAATTATGAAAGTTTCATTGAGATCGAAACATGTTCCAATCTCCTGGAATTTTTTATCTTTTATATGGAAAACGAGATTGAAAATTTCTCAGTCCAGTTCTCAATGCCTACTTTTTACAGATGGTACTGACTTGCGATTTTCGGCAGTTTAGGTGTACTTTCAAATTGATTTTCTCAGTATAGGCTTATAAAAACGGCTGATGATGATAATAGAAGCATTAAAACTTTGCAACTAGACATATAAACATATGTGTTTCTTACTTGGTAAATTAATCTTTTCAAGAAAATAATAACTCATTTATTATCTTTTTATTATGCTTTCCTACTTTATCAAAGAAAGGTTGATATTGTCATTGTTTTTCATTGAAATTTTGTGATTTTCATCAAATTCTACGTACATTTCGGGAATCCCGGGATTCCCGGGATGTCAGAAATAAAATCCCGGGAAACGGGAAATCCCGAAATTTGTCAAATCCCGGAATTTTTTGTCCCGGGATGTCCCGGGATGGACACTCTATGCCATACCAAATCATTTTTCCCAAATTTTTCTGTTGGGATGTATCGTACGTCGTCAGGAATATCTTTTTTGGCCAAAGCGTTGAAAAAATTCAATTTGGACACTTCGCGATTTTAGCCAAATCTCGGAACGACAGTTTTTCTGTACACCATTTGTGCAGAAAAAAATTGCGAGTCGCCATGTCAATTCGACCCATCGCTTGGAATTTATAATTTTTTTTATGTCAACTTTTGTCTGCTGTCAAAATAAACACTTGGGTACACACTGAAACAAAATTTTATTTGTTTTTATGGAATTTTCAAACCAAAATGTTAATATTTAGGTGTTCACTTACTTAAATGAACAGTCCTTATAAAGCATGCTTAACATTTGAAAAATTATTAAAATTTTCGTATTTTCAAATTTAACAAAATTCTTAAACTTATCTGTATAGGTATTTTTTTTTTTTTTTGAAAATTATATTAGGTTAATATGATTATTACTATTTAGGGAAATAATATAAAAAACGTTCCGTTTTACGTTTGCAGGACTTTATATTTGCTCTTATTCCATATCAGTGACAACAAGCAGATTATTGGCACCTAGCATCCGTAAATCTCTTATGGAACTAAATGGTGTGCAATAAATACCATCCTTAGTACAGTCATCCAGATTGATCCTGCTGGCGGCGTTCGATGGGATAAGAGAACTTCACTTGAATAAACATTTTTCCCCGGCAATAATGGGGCACACACTTCAGCACCGATTCCGCGATTGCCAGCACCGATTGCACCGCTCCAATAGACGGAACGCCACTTAAATCCACAATGTTGTGGCATTATTGACTTGTTACACATTTCACGACGATGGAAGCGTTTCGCCTCGTGACGTGACAGGTACATACACCGAAATAACCGGGTGCTGAACACATCCCGAGCTCGTCAAACCGCGACAGGGCGTCATGTTTTGTCGTAAATATTTAACAGTTTGCTCGTCGATTCGGAACCAATTTCGAACGTTTGATTCCGCCGACAGATGGCAATGGCAAGGCTCACCACACCGACGGAGCTGCTTCTGTGGGTGAAACGAAGGAAAGTTGACATTTTCATTTTGCATACATTTGGGCCAACAATAGGTTGTTCTAGAAAAAAAAAAAAACAATATTTGAGAAGTCATGGTGCTCAGCTATAAAATGATATCTAGATATGCCTATGATTAGCATTTTTGAAGAATCAATCAATTTTCTTAAAAATCGTTTAGAGGATCCACCAGATCAAACGGCAAAATCTTTTTTTTTTATTTTGAAAAGTTCTGTAGACAAAAATACTTAATGATTTTCAAAATAAATTTCATACAAACGCATAAAGATATAAAAATATTGGAAAAATAGTATGTAATGAAAACATCTGCACAAAACGTCAACATATGATTTTTTCTTTTCTAAAAAGAACCATTTTTCAAAAATTTACCTTGCAAAACCTCAAAACGACTTTTAGAAAATTGATTTGTTCTACAAAAATGCTATAAATAAGCATATCTTTCGTTATAGCGTTGAGCACCATGACTTTCCGAACATCGACTGTTTTTGGGCCACCCTAACCGACATGCAGTTGCGAAACGATTTGCCTAAGAGCTTATTTAGTGGGCACAATTTGGCGGAGATTGAGCCTGAGCATCCGAGCGGACTTTGACTGTGACGGTGGAGGCTGGCTTTGAGTGACACTAGTACATAAATGTCATTCAAGTGAGAAATAGCTGCTGAGTGAATCTGATTTATACAGTAGGTAGGTACCTCATGCTGCGGGGGATCAGGCCGTAATGTTTAGCTTTAGGAAAACGTTTTATGACTGGCGTTCACGTGGCCGGGTGACACTTGTTTTATAAGAGCTGTTGCGGTTGACGATACACGATTTTTTTTGTAAATGAGTAAGTTCAAGTGTTTGACTCTAAAATATATCATGTGCATTTCGAGGATTTCGCAAAATCTTGAAATTCCATTGTATATAGATATACACACTCAATCTGTTCGGTAAAAATAACTGGGTTTTTGAACTACCGAAAAAGTCAGTAAACTAAAAAAAACGTCGGAAATCGAAAAACAGGTATTTTTTATTGAAATTTTGCAGAGAGTTTTCTTTCTATATCATATATCGATAAAAAATAAAACATGGTAAAATTTGCTTTTCAATTACGCGTGGCGACAGTTTTCATTTTAAAGACTTTTTCGGTAGTTCCAAAACCCAGTAAAGTTTTACCGACCCCAGTAATTTAATCTAAGTGTGTATTAATGGAAACTAGAACAATCCATTACGAAATTCTTCTAAAAAATCTTGAAGGTGTTTATGAAGGAATAATTGGAGAAATTATTGCAGAAATATCTGAAGTAATTTTGGAAGAATTCTAGATGGAATCCGTAAAAAAAATCAGGAAACCTGGAATTTTTTTTAGAAATCCCTATGGTACTACATGGTGACCGTGACAAAAATTCATTCATATTAAAAAAGTAAATGCGGTGAAATTTATGTTTTTCGTTCAATTCCCTATTGTAGAAGCGTTAATTAAGCCCCCTTTTATATAAATTGCTGACATGACGCGGCAAACCCTTCACTGAAACAATGCTATCATTCCATCATTTTTTCCGCTCCCAACCGATAGCCGACCTTTCGCAATTTTAATGACCTTTTCAAACCGACCGCAAAACAAACAATCATTACCAGCTGAAAATCAGCACTCATCCACCACAAAAAAGCCCGGTCAATTGAAGCCCTCACCATCACACCATTATGGGTGAATAACATTTCCCAAAGTTTTATTACTCCGACCCTTCGTACCCCATTTTCCCATTGTCGAACACCATTCAGAAAAATGACAACCATTTAACCCAACAGTAGTGGACTCCGCAACACCATCAGCAAGTCGACGGCAAGGTACTTGAAATTCGCCTTTTGCTTAGGTGAACAATGAGAAAAAAAACGACAAGCCGAAGTCCGCGGAATCTAACCATCCCAAAGATTTATCGTCTTCACAGTATTGTGTGTTTTGAACAACTCTCTTCGGGCTCCGGTCATAATCAGTACATGTATCATTCGGGTTGGACGGGTCATGGTGCGAGTTTCCTGGAATGTCGGAATTCATCGCCGCAAGGGGATGACCTTCCTCGAAGTTGGGAAGAATGACGAATCATAAAACAGCGGACCGGGAACAAACAAGCGGTATTTTGAGCTTTCGTCGGACGTTGAAAAATGTTAAATGGCGGTCTATGTGAGATGGGTGGTGTTGATTGTTTTGGGACCGGTGGATTGTGGAGATGATTTTCACGATTGGATTGTTAGATTCTAGTTGTACAATGGAGGTTGTACCAACTGGATAAATTTATGTTATTAATTCCTTCAGAGATCAGAAGTTTTTCCTCAGAAGCTTGGAAGCTTCCCCCAAGAAGCTTGAAAGCTTCTCCCAAGAAGCTTGGAAGCTTCTACCAAGAAGCTTTCGATTTCGATTCAATTTCGATTCGATATCGATTCGATATCGATTCGATATCGATTCGATATCGATTCGATATCGATTCAATATCGATTAGATTTAGATTCGATTTCGATTCGATTTCGATTCGATTTCGATTCGATTTCGATTCGATTTCGATTCGATTTCGATTCGATTTCGATTCAATTTCGATTCGATTTCGATTCGATTTCGATTCGATTTCGATTCGATTTCGATTCGATTTCGATTCGATTTCGATTCGATTTCGATTCGATTTCGATTCGATTTCGATTCGATTTCGATTCGATTTCGATTCGATTTCGATTCGATTTCGATTCGATTTCGATTCGATTTCGATTCGATTTCGATTCGATTCGATTTCGATTCGATTTCGATTCGATTTCGATTCAATTTCGATTCAATTTCGATTCAATTTCGATTCGAATTTCGATTCGATTTCGATTCGATTTCGATTCGATTTCGATTCGATTTCGATTCGATTTCGATTCGATTTCGATTCGATTTCGATTCGATTTCGATTCGATTTCGATTCGATTTCGATTCGATTTCGATTCGATTTCGATTCGATTTCGATTCGATTTCGATTCGATTTCGATTTCGATTCGATTCGATTCGATTTCGATTCGATTTCGATTCGATTTCGATTCGATTTCGATTCGATTTCGATTCGATTTCGATTCGATTTCGATTCGATTTCGATTCGATTTCGATTCGATTTCGATTCGATTTCGATTCGATTTCGATTCGATTTCGATTCGATTTCGATTCGATTTCGATTCGATTTCGATTCGATTTCGATTCGATTTCGATTCGATTTCGATTCGATTTCGATTCGATTTCGATTCGATTTCGATTCGATTTCGATTCGATTTCGATTCGATTTCGATTCGATTTCGATTCGATTTCGATTCGATTTCGATTCGATTTCGATTCGATTTCGATTCGATTTCGATTCGATTTCGATTCGATTTCGATTCGATTTCGATTCGATTTCGATTCGATTTCGATTCGATTTCGATTCGATTTCGATTCGATTTCGATTCGATTTCGATTCGATTTCGATTCGATTTCGATTCGTTTCTATTCGATTTCTATTCGATTCGATTCGATTCGATTTCGATTTCGATTCGATTTCGATTCGATTTCGATTCGATTTCGATTCGATTTCGATTCGATTTCGATTCGATTTCGATTCGATTTCGATTCGATTTCGATTCGATTTCGATTCGATTTCGATTCGATTTCGATTCGATTTCGATTCGATTTCGATTCGATTTCGATTCGATTTCGATTCGATTTCGATTCGATTTCGATTCGATTTCGATTCGATTTCGATTCGATTTCGATTCGATTTCGATTCGATTTCGATTCGATTTCGATTCGATTTCGATTCGATTTCGATCGATTTCGATTCGATTTCGATTCGATTTCGATTCGATTTCGATTCGATTTCGATTCGATTTCGATTCGATTTCGATTCGATTTCGATTCGATTTCGATTCGATTTCGATTCGATTTCGATTCGATTTCGATTCGATTTCGATTCGATTTCGATTCGATTTCGATTCGATTTCGATTCGATTTCGATTCGATTTCGATTCGATTTCGATTCGATTTCGATTCGATTTCGATTCGATTTCGATTCGATTTCGATTCGATTTCGATTCGATTTCGATTCGATTTCGATTCGATTTCGATTCGATTTCGATTCGATTTCGATTCGATTTCGATTCGATTTCGATTCGATTTCGATTCGATTTCGATTCGATTTCGATTCGATTTCGATTCGATTTCGATTCGATTTCGATTCGATTTCGATTCGATTTCGATTCGATTTCGATTCGATTTCGATTCGATTTCGATTCGATTTCGATTCGATTTCGATTCGATTTCGATTCGATTTCGATTCGATTTCGATTCGATTTCGATTCGATTTCGATTCGATTTCGATTCGATTTCGATTCGATTTCGATTCGATTTCGATTCGATTTCGATTCGATTTCGATTCGATTTCGATTCGATTTCGATTCGATTTCGATTCGATTTCGATTCGATTTCGATTCGATTTCGATTCGATTTCGATTCGATTTCGATTCGATTTCGATTCGATTTCGATTCGATTTCGATTCGATTCGATTTCGATTCGATTTCGATTCGATTTCGATTCGATTCGATTCGATTTTGATTCGATTTCGATTCGATTTCGATTCGATTTCGATTCGATTTCGATTCGATTTCGATTCGATTTCGATTCGATTTCGATTCGATTTCGATTCGATTTCGATTCGATTTCGATTCGATTTCGATTCGATTTCGATTCGATTTGGATTCGATTTCGATTCGATTTCGATTCGATTTCGATTCGATTTCGATTCGATTTCGATTCGATTTCGATTCGATTTCGATTTGATTTCGATTTGATTTCGATTCGATTTCGATTCGATTTCGATTCGATTTCGATTCGATTTCGATTCGATTTCGATTCGATTTCGATTCGATTTCGATTCGATTTCGATTCGATTTCGATTCGATTTCGATTCGATTTCGATTCGATTTCGATTCGATTTCGATTCGATTTCGATTCGATTTCGATTCGATTCGATTCGATTTCGATTCGATTTCGATTCGATTTCGATTCGATTTCGATTCGATTTCGATTCGATTTCGATTCGATTTGAATTCGATTCTTAAAAATTGAAAAAAAAATAAAATTGTTTAAATAGATTCATCAAGTCATAAAATTCAAACCGCGATCAGAAAATTGACTGAGGAGTTTTTTCCTGTATGTATGAAGAAAAACTAGGAATTATTTTAATTATTGGCTGCAAAATGGGATTATCTGTAAATGTTGCCAATCAAAGCACAATTAAAGCTTACCCGTTTGATTTAAGAAAAAAATGGACATCACAACGTACCTGGAAATAAACAAAAAATAATACGATTAAGCATAATTAACATGATGCATAAATTGAATGAAACAAATTCAAAGTTTTTTATTTGGATATTATTGTATGGTAAGAAAGTTGGATAAGAAAGAACAATATTTAACTGCAAAGGATTATAGCACAACTCCAATGCATTCTTCGGTGTTCTCTGGTTACTCAGCTACAAAGATAGCATGCTGCTTCTATGGATGCTCACAGAGCTAATTTTGATGAAACAAATACAAAAGAGGTACTTTATATAACAATGCGAAAGCCGCTCGAAAAAGTTTTTAAGTCAACAATCCTTCCATCAAAACACGTATGTCAATCTGTTTTTCCGCCACTCACAACGACCCCAAGCAGAGCAAACATTTCACCTGTATTCCATGCTCACAAAGCCATCAAGCCGTGTGATAGGGGCTTTACATTTTTAATGAAAAACGAAATGCTGCCACTTGGCTCTCATCTCTGTCGCCAACGACGAAATACTCCAGAACTGGCACCACCACCAAACGCTTTTTAGCTGCACACTCACTCGTTTCACCGCGACAAAGTTGAACGACTTGTTTCTTTTCGGCTCCAAACACAAACCTAATTCACAACCTGTTTTTGGTGGAGCTTTAGGCTTTGGGGTAGGGGAGGCACCTGGTTACCGTTATTCTACACTTGACGATATAGACGTTGAAGCTGTCGATGCGACCACGCGATCTACATCAAACGAGTACGACGCTTTTAAGCGATGTGTGTCTTTTCGTCGGTGAATGGTTAATCATCATCGTCACCTTCGCAACTCTCCTGAGGCCGTTCTTGGTGAGATGGCGAGGAGAGTTGGAAATGTTTCTTGGAATGCCTTCAATAAGTATGCCTGCTTAAAGCACTGATGTCAGATTAGGCATTTGAAGCGTAGATATTTCTCAAAACGAAGTTCCATAGAATTTTTTGAATGGATTTTTTCAAATCTGTTGGAGAAATTTTTTTGAACTTCATGAAGGGTTTCTTCGAATTCCTTGTAGGGATTCCATCGAATCCCTTGTAGGGATTCCTTCGAATCCTTTGTAGGGATTTCTTCGAATCCCTCGTAGAGATTCTTTCGAATCCCTCGTAGGGATTCCTTATAGTCCCTCGTAGGGATTCCTTCGAATCTCTTGAAGAGATTCCTTCGAACCCCTAGGAGGGATTCCTTTGAATCTCTAGGAGGGATTCCTTCGAATCCCTAGGAGGGATTCCTTTGAATCCCTGGGAGGGATTCCTTCGAATCCCTGGGAGGGATTCCTTCGAATCCCTGGGAGGGATTCCTTCGAATCCCTGGGAGGGATTCCTTCGAATCCCTGGGAGGGATTCCTTCGAATCCCTGGGAGGGATTCCTTCGAATCCCTAGGAGGGATTCCTTCGAATCCCTAGGAGGGATTCCTTCGAATCCCTAGGAGGGATTCTTCGAATCCCTAGGAGGGATTCCTTCAAATCCCTAGGAGGGATTCCTTCGAATCCCTAGGAGGGATTCCTTCGAATCCCTAGGAGGGATTCCTTCGAATCCCTAGGAGGGATTCCTTCGAATCCCTAGGAGGGATTCCTTCGAATCCCTAGGAGGGATTCCTTCAAATCCCTAGGAGGGATTCCTTCAAATCCCTAGGAGGGATTCCTTCGAATCCCTAGGAGGGATTCCTTCGAATCCCTAGGAGGGATTCCTTCGAATCCCTAGGAGGGATTCCTTCAAATCCCTAGGAGGGATTCCTTCAAATCCCTAGGAGGGATTCCTTCGAATCCCTAGGAGGGATTCCTTCGAATGCCTAGGAGGGATTCCTTCGAATCCTTGGAGGATACCTTCGAATCCTTGGTAGGGATTCCTTCGAATCCTTGGTAGGGATTCCTTCGAATTCTTGGTAGGGATTCCTTCGAATCCGTGCAAGAAGAAGAAGGATTCTTCTGAAGCCCTCGTAGAGATTCCTTCAAATTCCTACCCTTGTATCCCTCTTAAGGGTTTCTTAGGATCTTTGGTAACGATTCTTTGGGATTCATCATCAGGATATCTTCAAATCTTCGAGTACCTTGTATGCCTTTGAATCATTCAGTTATTAAAAAAATACTAGGGTTGGCTAAAATAAACTGTAAGAATTCAAAGAAAACAAAAAGTTTTAAAGATAAACTCTTTTATGTCAAAAAAAAAACATGGAACCTGACAACACGGAACGTAAAATTCTCATTCCTCAGGTGGCACCATATTACCTCATACTTAGGCTCGCAGATAAAGCACACCAAGCAATGAAGCAGCTCCTCAACCGTTCCAGAATGCGTATGTTTGTTTGTTTGCCGTTGTGCATGGAAATTATGGCAAATGTGAAAAGAATGAATGGCTAAAAGCCATTAGGAAGAGACGTGAAGATGGCTGGTACACCGCTCACGTAGTTTCGCCTCATAAGGTCTGATGGGTGAGCGATGCTTCAACTAGCGATATGGGAAATGATAATTTTGGAAAGCTTTCATGTTCATGACACAGGTGCAAACGACGATCGCATCCGTAGACTTAAAATTAGACTAAATTGAGACAAAATTGAGACAAAATTAAGAAAAAAATTGTGATAAAATGGAGACAGAATTGAGACCATATTGAGATAAAATTGAGATAAAATTTAGACGAAATTAAGACAAGACTGAGACGAAATAGAGGACGAAATTGAGACAAAATTGAGACAAAATTGAGGCAAAATTGAGGCAAAATTGAGATAAAATTGAAATAAAATTGAGACGAAATTGCGACAAAATTGAGACGAAATTGAGATAAAATTGAGACAAAATTGAGACCAAATTGAAACAAAATTGAGACAACACTGAGACAAAATTTAAACAAAATTGTGAAAAGACTGAGACAAAATTAAGACAGAATTTAAAAAAAAATTAAGCGAAAAAAAAAAGACAAATTGGTGACAAAATCGAGACCAAATTGAAACAAAATTGAGGCAAAAATTAGACAAAATTTAAACAAAATTGTGAAAAGACTGAGACAAAATTTAGACAGAATTTAAACAAAATTTAAGCAAAATAGAGACAAATTTGAGAAAAATTTGAGGCAAAATTGAAACAAATTTAAGATCAAATTGAGACCAAAAAATTGAGGCAAAATTGAGACAAAATTGTGACAAAATTCAAACAAAATTGTGAAAAGCGTGAGACAAAAGTGAGACAAAATTTCAACAAAATTTAAACCAAAGTTATTACAAAATTGAGACAAAATTAAGACAAAATTGAATTGAGACAAAATTAAGACAGAATTTAAAAAAAATTAAAGTGAAATTGAGACAAATTGGTGACAAAATCGAGACCAAATTGAAACAAAATTGAGACAAAATTGAGACAAATTTGAGAAAAATTTGAGGCAAAATTGAAACAAATTTAAGATCAAAATTGAGACCAAATTAAAACAAAATTGAGGCAAAATTGAGACATAATTGTGACAAAATTCAAAAAAAAATGTGAAAAGCGTGAGACAAAATTTCAACAAAATTTAAACCAAAGTTGTTACAAAATTGAGACAAAATTAAGACAAAATTGAATTGAGACAAAATTAAGACATAATTGATGCAAAATTGAGACAATATTTTGACAACTTTGAGACAAACTTGAGACAAAACTGAGTCAAAATTGAAACGAAATTGAAAAAAAACATAATTGAGACAAAATTAAGACAAAACTGATACAAAATTGAAATAAAATTGAGAAAAAATTGAGACAAAATTGAGTCAATATTGGGACAAAATTGAGACAAAATTGAGACAAAATTGAGACAAATGGAACTGGAATGGAACTGGAATGGACCTGGAATGGAACTGGAATGGAACTGGAATGGAACTAGAATGGAACTAGAATGGAACTGGAATTGAACTGGAATGGAACTGGAATGGAACTGGAATGGAACTGGAATGGAACTGGAATGGAACTGGAATGGAACTGGAATGGAACTGGAATGGAACTGGAATGGAACTGGAATGGAACTGGAATGGAACTGGAATGGAACTGGAATGGAACTGGAATGGAACTGGAATGGAACTGGAATGGAACTGGAATTGAACTGGAATGGAACTGGAATGGAACTGGAATGGAACTGGAATGGAACTGGAATGGAACTGGAATGGAACTGGAATGGAACTGGAATGGAACTGGAATGGAACTGGAATGGAACTGGAATGGAACTGGAATGGAACTGGAATGGAACTGGAATGGAACTGGAATGGAACAGGAATGGAACTGGAATGGAACTGGAATGGAACTGGAATGGAACTGGAATGGAACTGGAATGGAACTGGAATGGAACTGGAATGGAACTGGAATGGAACTGGAATGGAACTGGAATGGAACTGGAATGGAACTGGAATGGAACTGGAATGGAACTGGAATGGAACTGGAATGGAACTGGAATGGAACTGGAATGGAACAGGAATGGAACTGGAATGGAACTGGAATGGAACTGGAATGGAACTGGAATGGAACTGGAATGGAACTGGAATGGAACTGGAATGGAACTGGAATGGAACTGGAATGGAACTGGAATGGAACAGGAATGGAACTGGAATGGAACTGGAATGGAACTGGAATGGAACTGGAATGGAACTGGAATGGAACTGGAATGGAACTGGAATGGAACTGGAATGGAACTGAACTGGAACTGGAATGGAACAGGAATGGAACTGGAATGGAACAGGAATGGAACTGGAATAGAACTGGAATGGAACAGGAATGGAGCTGGAATGGAACTGGAATGGAACTGGAATAGAACTGGAATGGAACTGGAATGGAAATGAAATTTAAATAAAATTTAGGTGGAATTGATAAATAATTTATTGAAATTGGGATAAAATAGGGGGAAACTAAGACAAAAAATATTTTGCAAATTTTGTAGATTTCTTTCCGTGCAATTTTGGACTTTCTTGACAACTTCCAAAACACGAAGAAGGACAAGGAAACACCAAGAAATTGTTTTCTCAATCCCTCAAATGAGCTTTCCTTGTTCCTACACAGTTGTTAATGCACCTTGGGGTTTTATTGGCCCTGTTAGCGTCGTCCCCCACAGTAAAGGTAGCAGCATAACGGTCCACCGTCAAATCTCGGTCATGTTTCATTATTAAATATGTGTACCGATACAAACTAAGAGCCGCCCAGAAGAAGTTGATGCAAATGAGGGTCTCTCTATTGCATTTTGACACGGCAATAACACGACCAACCGACAAACAATGGTGACAGGGCTCGTAGCGGCCCGATGGCAAAATAATAGTGACTTTAATGACCAAAATAACCGAAATTGTTTCTTAAAAATTACTTGAAAGCTACGAACCTTTTTCTATTGTTGAATACGTCTAAAATGAAAATTCTTTCCGTATACAGCCATTCCATGAAAAACCGATCTATTGGGTCACCGAATTCCGTGAAAATTTTCTATTTTGTTCCTTATCCGAAATAAGGATACACGAGGTTTTGGATTTTTTGATTAGGGTGACCATTTCCGAAATAGGGTGACCAGTAAAATCGAGACTCTGACAATTTTTATTTTTCAAAAAATCATAACTTTTAAACCGCTTGATCGATTTTCAATTTTCTTGGATGTAATTAAAACTGAAGATTTTGACTTTTCAAGAAAAATATAATACTTCACAAAAAAAACGTTTCTAAAAAAATAAATAAAAATTTTCTATTTTTCGTGTTTTGAAGGCCTTGGGAAAAAAGGGGGGGCTATTGTTGTTCTTATTTTTTTTATTGAAAGTTCAAAAAACAATACGTTTACTGTCAAATTTTCAGCGATGTAGGTTTTTAAGTTCTTGAGATACATTATTTTTAAAATAAAAATTCAGTCATTTTTTATCGGCCCACACTGTAGATCTCAGAGAATTAGACTTTTTATTTATAAAAAAAATCATAACTTTTGAACAGCTAAACCGATTTCCAATCTTTTTTATGGAATAAGAGCTTAAGATTTCAACTTTTCAGAAAAAATATAAGACTTATAAAAAAAATTACATAAAAATATATAAAAAAATTCTAAAAAACTACAAAATTATATATTCTTTCATATAAAAAAATTGTTTTTTTTTTCAGAGTTTCATATTTTTCTGAAAAGTTGAAATCTTAAGCTTTTATTCACTAAATAAATACTGGAAATCGATTGAGCTGTTCAAAAGTTAAGATTTTTTTAAAAAGTAAAAAATCTAATGCGCTGAGACCTACAGTGTGTGCCGATATAAAATGATTGATTTTTTATTTAAAAAAAAAATATATCTCAAAAACTGTGACACAAGTCACTTCAAAGTGACCCACTACCATCCCTGCGATGGTTCTAAGCGAGTATGCTACCCAGTAGCGAGAATTACCCATTGAGAAAAGGGGCATGTGTACAAAAATTCCCAAACAAATATTTGCGTCACCGCATCGACTTGGGCCTTTCCAGTTAAAGGAGTCACTCACATGACGAGACGAACGTCGTGTTCCGCTGGTGAGAGTTGATAGCAAGTCAAGAAGTTTCAAAGCTACACATATTCCACCCATATTTTGTGTGTTGATGTTTATGTTTCTCGGCGGAGGCTTTGCATATATGCAATGGCAAACCCGGGTTCATCAAATATTTGAGTTGTGAACTTTTCTCGTTAGGCTTAAGGCCGAAAGTTCAATGTTTCCGTTGGTAGAGGAGGGAAATTGAACCACACTTTAGTTAATTTGGAGCTGGCAGATGAATAATTTAATGTTTTTGAAAATATTCTAGGAGCGAATGGGCTCGATTCTGAGGATTCAAAGAAAGTCAATCGAAACGAATAAAAAGCTTAGGGTGGTTTGACGAATTTTCATAACAGGGCTCAACATAATCTCTGTGAGGAATTACACGAAAGATACATTCGAAGCGATTTCTGGAATCCTATGACTGAAAAAAAAAACATATAGCAGTTATTACTGATTTCAAACCTGGATTCAAACTCGAAACAGATCCTTTTTTTTTTTTGTTTATCGCAATGATCGACTGGATGAAACAAGTAGTGGAGTTGCTATCATCATTCACGGGCGTATAAAACATCAACTTTTTCGTCATTTGAAACCAATTTTTTTGAAGCTTTGGGTATTTCTGTTGAAAAGCTTGATAAATATAATTTCAAAGCTGCCTATTTGCATTTTCAATGGCCCAAGCCGCAAGTTAATTTGCTTCAAAATTAAATTGCGGAAATTGATTCGCAATAAGTCAAATTATTTTGTCATTGGTGGCTTTAATGCCAAACATCGCTCATGGAATAATTCGCAAAGTAATTCCAACTACAGATTTTTATTTGATAATTGATCTTCAGGATATTTCTCAATTCAATACTCTGATAGCCCTGTTTGTTTTAGCTCTTCAAGAAACTCTTCTACGATTGACTTGGTCTTAGCCGGTTCTTGTCACCTTTGTAGCCAACTGGCTACTCACGCTGATTTTTATTTTGATCATGTCCCTGTTACATTTCAAATATCCCATAAAGCGCTTCTCAATCATATCAACTCCACATTTGAATATTCACATTCACATACATCGATAGTAATCTTGATGTTAACATTTCTTTGCAAACAAAATTATATAGGGTAGGTGTACCAGTTATGGATATAATGGTTCCCTATTTCGCAATACGTGATAATTTGATTATATTCAAATTTTTATTCATTCTGTGTGTTTTAGTAGTTTGATATCAATAGAATCTTGATGATAAAACATTCAACAATATTCAAAATGTGAAAGTTTTCGAGAAAACACATATGGCCAAATAGGGTACCACTGTAGCCATAACAGGTACACTTTCCCTATTAAAAATACTCTCGAAACTTCAACAAACTCCATTGATAAAGTAAAGGACATTGTAATACCAAAATTTGAATTCGATGATTTTAAACTCTTAAACTGTCTTGAAAATGTGAGAATAAAGCCATTTCAACGCACTTGCGATCCTGCTCTGAATATTATACAGCAAAATCTGCATAAAAAAAATTTAAAACTTTTTTCTCAATTAAGAAACAAAAATTTTGAAAATAACATTTCTCAATTGGACTCTGGCTCTTAACCCTTTTGAAAATTATCTTAAATTTCGAAACAAAAACCTCAAAAGCTAATTTCAGCATTGAAAGAGGAATACAAAATTTAATGAACTAATTGCGAAAATGCTCAAAAACTTGCTTTCCTATTCTTCATTTCCATTTCGCACATCAGTGAGCTCTTATCCTTGCTCAGTGACAAAAAAAAAGTTAGAGTGTGTGAGACAGCAGAATACACCATCCCACAAGAAGCATGTTTGAAGAAAAACTTAACAAGCTCACGACTTCCATTTTTGCTATTCAAGGCAGACAAACATTCCGGGGATACCCCCGCAATCATAAACATTGCAGGATATTTTTGAGCCACATCCAATCATAACACAATTGATTATCGCCGGCAGGAATCGGAAGTTTGCTATCTTCTTTTTGCTCCCTCCTAATCCAATAGGAGTAAGGAGCTTCCCCATCGATGAGATCCCTGTCTTGGTTGCCTTATTTACGTTTAAGATTTTGCTGCGCTTTATCCCTGTCCTCGCTTCTAGCTGTTCAGTTCAGACTCACGCAGAAAAAAACGGGAGTTTTTTTTTGTACAAAGATACATATATCTCTGTCTAGAAGTATCACAAAAAATCATCCGCCAAGGGCGCAATGTAGGAAATTGGCTTTACACATTTGATGCCAATGCGTGCCTTTCTCCAAGGAGATTGGAGGGTGCGAAAAAGTTTCTCATGATCGAATAGATAGAAAATTTATGCGAATTATTGTGTCAGGCACGTGGGTAGAAAGCCACAACATCGTCACTCGCAGGCGCTTGTAAATATAAGATTGAGATGAAATTAGCCTTCCATATTGGAAGGAAGTAAGGATGTGGTTTTGTTTGCATTAAAAGTAGTTTGTGGAGGAATTCATGAGAAAACTCTTGAGCAGGCACATTACAAATTTCTTGTATATTTATACTTTGAGAAAATTCTTGTCGCAAATACATGGAAGAATCTCCACAAGTGTTCTAAAAGAATTATTCAAGTTATTTCATATTAATTTTCTCCGCTCTTTAAAAAACCGTGATGTCAATTACGAATATGCAAAACAGTATTGGAAGAGAAAAAGTAATGGACGCTGAAAAAGCAAACAGGTAATAATAAAGCAATAAATAATGAATGTGGGCTTCGTAGCCGTGCGGTTAGTGTCACCAGGCATTTAGCCGCATCGTGTTAAGGAGTGTGGGTTCGATTCCCGCTGCAGGCCGGAAAACTTTTCGTGAGGAATGTTTTCCGACTGTGCCACTGGGCGTTGCATGCTAGTCCGTTGTCTAGTGTGGTGCTTCCTTCAAAGGACTAAAGTCCACTGGAAGCATTAACGTGTCGGTGTCTATTTAAAAAAAAAATGTTTAGAAACACGATGCAATGATATAAAAAAAAGATAATTTAAGAGAAAAGCAGAAAACTGGAAAGTAACAATTAAGAAAAAACTGGAAAGAAAGAACAGTAGAAAACACAAAGAAATAGCAAGGTAAACAGGAGAAAAGTGAAGAAAATATTAAAAAGAAACAAGAAAAAGGAAACAAAAAAAAGGGAAAAGAAGGGCAGTGAGTTTTCGAACCCCAAAAGTTAGGAAAAAGTTAGAGACAAATTTGAAGCACAAACGAATCAGTTCCCAAAAATGGATCATTCAGTACGAAAACCGTCTGTAAGCTTTTTTTTGCCTTCTAACCACCACTCCTGAGAACTCATTCCACATATAAGCTTCGGCGTTATTTTTCATCCTAATCCGCCTTCAACGGTCGGGCTGATCCGGCTGGGCAGAAACCTAGTTCTACTGAAGAAAAATCGTTCCCTGAACAGAGTGAGTGGAAAACAACAACGACGAACAAGCCAAAACACAAACAGCACACATATTCGTCGACACAGTTTTCTGAGGCGTTTTCTGACCAGTCAGTTAGTAACAACTCCACCCGTTTGTAGCAGATTTGAGGGGGGGGGGGGTTGTCCTAGGGCCGGGGAGAGAAATGTTAGCTTAGGTTGCGGATATTTATCTTCGCAGAGGGAAAACAATCAAGCCAAGAAAATCCGCTTGCGATGTTCCATATTTTTTCCTTCTACTTCGGTGCCCGATACATTGAGGTCTCCATTTACTTAATGGATCGGGGTACGTGAATGTAATCTTCACGTGAATGTAATTTGTATCAGATTCCTGGCATTCTAGATCCGTTACAAACTTCTAGGAAAACAATCAGCTATCTCTAGGAAAACCAGCAGCTATCTCTCAAAGGTTATTCAACAAGGTTCCTACCAAATTTTGATTCAAACGGATGTGTAAGGTAATCCAAGAACTTTTTTTGAATATTAGCGTTAATTTCTACTAGCACAACCAGATTTATTAATTAATTTTACTGTCAAACAGGCCCCGAGTTCAGCAAACAAACTCAATCTATTAAGTTCGGAGTTTAACGGATATCCAGGATTATCCAACTCTAACATCACAAACGAGGTTGATACCTCATCTTGATTTAGAACCATACAGCGTTGCACGTATCAGCCTAATTAGTTTCGACGGAAAACCATGCTCGACCGTGATCTCGTTCTTCCTTGCAGCCGTACTGTTCTTCAGCTTGCTGATAGCCGTTTAAGCCTTGACCGTCTTCATCAATATCAATCCTGTTTCCATTTTTGATACACTAAATGAAAAACCTTGCATGGAACTTACGTAAACATCAGTTACGTAACTGGACATTCCAGTGTATCCCAAAGAAGCATAGGTGGTGCGCTGTTCACTCGGTGGCATTTTGCGAGGATTGCTTTTGTTTCCTTGTGAAGCAGCAAAGCCAAAGCAAACGCGCTGCTAAGGAATGTTTGCTGCCCGCTCATATGTCCAATACTTTAATCCGGTTGCTGATAAGGCGGCGAACTGGACCGACCACCCGTTTCTATGTCCACTGTGTAGACGTTGGAGAACTTTCCCCGTTTGGGGGAGGCAGATTCCGTTGAAAGGAATCCGAGCTGGAATTGGTTCTGTTTCAGGTTCGAGATTTAGCAAAGCTGGTTGGCGCCTTTTTTCCCGATTTCGGTTCCGTTTCCGATCCATGTTGCCACATAGTTTCGTTCCCCGTCAACGGAATGGACATTCTGTGATATTTTTTGTATTGGGTATCGCTTCTTTTGGACTGCAGCTGGTAGAGAATGCCTCAGAATCGAATGCAGTGAAGTGGAAATTTGAAGGAATTCGATTGGATTCTTCGGAGAAGAAAATGTTTCTATTTATAACATTTGTATAAAAAGAGCACAAAGAAATGTTATTAAGCAGCTGTCTTTACATTGGTGCACATAGTACTGCGGTGCTATGCGTACTCAAATTATTTTAGGTGACAGAAGTTTCGGAACAACTTGAAGCAAGAAAATAGTACTTTTCAAAGCTATTTTCATATCTAGACGATGTAAATTATCTTTTTCAAGTTATCTTCAGACATTATTCCGAAAAACTTCTCAGGTGTTCATTAAGTGTTTTTTTGGCGGACTTAAAAAGGTATTTCTCCAATCATTTCCTTCAAGACGCCTTCGGGAATTCAACCTGAAATATTTACAATGCTAACCCCATACATTACACCAGAGTTTCCATAAAGAATTCTGTAAAGGATTTTTTCAAACATTTCACAAGAAAGTCCTTAGTCGTTTAGAATTTCAATCAGTAATTTCTTCAAAGATATCTACAGAGACATTTGTTTCCAAAATTATCGCTCAGCATTCTTTGAGACATTAACAAGAAATATTTCTATGGATACCTTCAGAAATTACTTTGGAGTTTCCGCTCAAGATTTTTTAAAGAATTTCTTCAGAAATTCTTGAGAAATTATCCAAGAAAGTCCTCAGAGAATCAATCTAGGAATTGTTTCAGGAAAGTCTACAAGGAGTTGCCAAGGGGTTCTGACGGAATTCCTTGAAAAAGATAGGAAGGAATCGTTGAGGAAGTTTAAGAAGAAATTAAATTGATGTAGTACAGTCAATTCTCCCTGAACTGATACTGTGTGTCTCAATAAACAGCAACACAAAATCAGTGGTGTTTTAACTCTATTTCTTCCTTTCTTGATTATCTCCTCAATAGCGAGTTATGGAGTGTTGCTTAAATTTGCTGATATGAAACCTGCAATTATTTTTTAGGGATCCATAGTAAAATCTCTATGGATTCTTAATTATTTTAGAAATGTTGCACAGAACTGCAAGACCTGTGCTGGATAAAATGTTGGGTAGATACCTTATGAAACTTTATAAGCCTTCTTCACCTCATAAAGTGGCAATCCTAGTCGATTTTATTGAGAAATCCCTGTAAGAGTTCTCAATAGATTCTATAGAAAAATTCCAATATTATTTTTGGAGCAATTCTTGGGAGAAACTGTGGATGCATTCTTGAAGGGATACACATAAAAAAGGTAGGAAGAATAATTTGAAAATCGGCATAGGCACTTTTGGAAGAATTCGAAATGGTTCACTAAAAAAATCAAATGAACCTTTGAGGATTTTCATGGAAAAACAATATAAGCATAAGCATAAGCATCGATGACCGTACAATTCGTAGTTGCTACTCCGTGATTGACCAGAATAATCGAAGTTGCACAATGAACCAAGAGATAAAGCTTGGGAGTAACTTTCCATCTTCAATGTACACTTTCGAGAACTCCAAACATTAAAAGTCAATAACGGCACCGGCCACGTCTTTACGGTCATCGGGGAAGGGAAGGAATATTAGTGTGACATCCATTGCTACTAGAGACCGAGATCACCTCTGCATCTCCATGGTTGTCATGGGAAGGAGTTTTGTTAGTGGGGAGGGATCATAACTCCATGATCAGGATTCACCTTGGTAAGTGATGCGATTCATGCAACCTCAGTTCAAAAAATTACCTATCAGTACTTCAAAGACAACTTGAACATAAGGTAAGTCGAAACTTTTAGTGCCTAACCATTCAAATGTTTTTTTGTAATGATAAAAAAGGATCCAAAAGAAATCCAAAGGAATGGGGGTTCTACTGTTATGTAAAGCATGTACAAGAGTTTATGTCTACACAAAATTGATCGTCCATCCTTGACTAAGTAACAGTAATCCACTTTAATCAGCATACTCATTGTATAAAAGAAAATTACTCCAGCGATACGAAAACCTGAGCTCGACTACTTGGGCCATCGAGAAGCACTCAGAATGCGTGTAAAATAAAACGAAAAAAAAACAAACTTTGACGAAAAATCAACGAACCTTTTATTTGGGGCACTGTCTAGCAGAACATGTGCAGAATAAATCGAAAAAAATACTTCGACGCACCGACGCGAGAAAAACGAACTTTCTGCTTGGGCTTCGTTGAGACACTGCCCAGCAGAACACGTGCAGAATAAACCGAAACAAAACCTTGGACGCCGCCGCGAGAAAAGCAAATCGAAAAAAAACCGACTACTACTCGAAAAAAAAAACAACTTTAGGCTTGGGCTTCAACGAAGCACTGCGTAGCAAAAACTTTCAAATATAAAATCTTCTTTTGAGTTTCGCTATTGAAATAAATTTTTGCAATTGAGATTTTGATATACTTAGCACAATTTTATCCTTCTTTCAAACATTCTTTTTTTTTTAATTATAATGTAACCTTAATTAAAGGTATAAAAACTGTTGATTTGATATTTAAATAAATTTTACCTTCTTTTATACATAGGCTATTCCTTGGAGCTATATTTTTAAGAGACTTTTTTGTTTGCAACTGACAAAAGGGCGGCAATCGATAACATTGATCTGCCCAAGATATCAGCGAAAAGAGAAATCGATTACTGCAGTTACTTCGATGGGTTGTGTTACTTTTCCCCGAATGTCGGTTCCCCAAATATCGCGGTCCCCGATAAGCCCACTTCCTCGAAAAGTTTTTGATACTCATACAGCCATTCCATTAAAAACCGATCTAGTGGGTCACCGAATTCCGTAAAAATTTGCTATTTTGTCCCTTATCCGAAATAAGGATACACGTGTTTCTGGATTTTTTGATTTCCAAAATAGGATGACCAGAAAAATCGCGATTTGGCATAATTTTTATTTCTAAAAAAATTATAACTTTTGAACCGTTCGACCGATTTTCAATCTTTTGGGACGAAATGAAAGCTAACTTTGGCTTTTCAGGAAAAATATAAAATTTCACAAAAAATGTTTATTGACATAAAAAAAAAATCAATTATTTCCGTTTTTTATGTTTTAAAGGCCTTGGGACCAAAGAGGCTATTGCTGTTATCATTTTTTCTTGAAAGTTCAGAAAATTTTACGTTAACTGTCGAATTTTCAGCGATGTTTGTTTTTTAGTTTTTGAGATATATTTTTTTCAAAACAAAAAATCAGTCATTTTTCATCGGCACACACTGTAGGTCTTAGCGGAATTGATTTATTATTTACAAAAAAATCATAACATTTGAACAGCTCAACCGATTTCCAATCTTTTTTATGGAATTAAAGCTTAAGATTTCAACTTTTCAGACAAAATTGAGAAATCTGAAAAAAAATGTACGAAAATATTATATTAAATAGAAAAAAAATACAAAAAGAAGTTTTTTTTAGAAATTTCCATTTGTTTAATGTAAAAAATACCGTTTTGTCTCAAATTCCGAACAGACTCATATTCCGAACACTCGGTTTTTGTATGGCGATTTGGTTGAAATGTTTCGCTGAAATATGTCTCCAAAAAACAAGGAAATGGCAGTCAATTGCAAATCAATTTTAACGTCTCCAATATAATTTATACCGCGGGAGTAGTGATGATTCTCTAGTTTGAAACCAGTAGGATCAGCTCAGATAAATTTATTAGCGAAAGTATTCATTTGAACACGGTTTATTCGTGCTGTTCGGAATTTGAATCAAGGTGTTCGGAATATGAGACAGAATAAACACAGTGTTCGGCATTTGAATCAAAATGTTGTTCCATACTTTTACGTAAAAACAATACTAAAACTAATTAAATCAACATTATTACCGGTACACCCAACAGCTAACAGTTAGGCTTTGCGAAGAAATTTAAATTTACACAAATATCAGCTAATTTATGCCAATCAGATGCATTTGAAGTCACTGTTGGCCTTAAGTGTTCGGAATATGAGTCAAAACGGTATATTTATTCAAAAGTTGTTTATATTTTTCTGAAAAGTTGAACTAGCTTCAATTCCATAAAAAAATATTGGAAATCGGTTGAGCGGTTCGAAAGTTATGATTTTTTTTTAATTAAAAAATCTAATTCGCTGAGACCTACAGTGTGTGCCGATGAAAAATGACTGATTTTTTGTTTTCAAAAAAATATATCTCAAAAACTAAAAAACAAACATCGCTGAAAATTTGACAGTAAACGTAAAATTTTCTGAATTTTCAAGAAAAAATGAGAACAGCATTATCCCCTTTGGTCCCGAGGCCTTCAAAACACGAAAAACGGAAATTATTGATTTTTTTTCATGTAAAAAACATTTATTGTGGAATTTTATATTATTCCTGAAAAGTCAAAGTCTTAAGCTTTCATTTCGTCGCAAAAGATTGAAAATCGGTCGAACGGTTCAAATTTTTTTTTTTTAATAAAAATTTTGCAAAATCGTGATTTTTTGGTCACCCTATTTCGGAAATGGTCACTCTAATCAAAACATTCAAAAACACGTGTATCCTTATTTCGGATAAGGAACAAAATAGCAAATTTTCACGGAATTCGGTGACCCACTAGATCGGTTTTTCATGGAATGGCTGCATAATTGTCGTAACTTTATACTTTTCCGGGTGGTGAACGAACTGGCCATCTAATATGCACCTTTTTTTTATTTAATTGGGGTTTTTTTCGAGTTTTACCGTCCTCAAAAATTTTGTCAACATGTGCATAGCCGAGAATGAAAGAATATCTCCTTTTTTGATTGCTTATCGTTCTTTCTCGTTCACTATACAGCCACTGAAGACCATTATAGCATCTATGCAAACTGAACCACTTTTCGGGGAAACCGGTCATTCGGGGAAATGTCATTCGGGGAAAAGGGTCATTTAGGGAACTGGCATTCAGAGAACCGGCATTCGGAGAAACGACATTCGGGGAAAAGTAGCACAACCAATTCGTTGGTTCTGAACGCAAATTTTTATGTCTTTTCGTTTTATTATGCCGCAATAAGTTATGGCGTCCAATCTTCTATTGGTTAAATCATAAATTTTGCCTTCTTTCAAAAATATGTTGTTGTATATATTTATACTGTTTTAAATGTTATTATTGAGTAAAGCTAAATGTTAACCATTTTTTATATTTTACTGTTTTTATCTATTCTTGCAAGATATGATGTTAGAATGATAATTACTTTAGAACATGCCAATATTCAACCAAGGGGCTGGATAGCTTTGCTCAGAGTAACACTTTGAACACAGAGCAAGCTTGAGTTACTCGCATTTTGCTCAGAACTACTCACGATTACTTGGATCTGAAATTCTAACGATTTCTAGTTTGCACATTACGTAGACAGTTTGACGTATTTTCAGCTAGCTAATTTGAACAAATTTTGTGTTTCAATTCAACAAAAGTGAATGAAGTTCGGCGATGTTTCAATTCTGAGTTTCTCAGTGGAAGTGTCTTATAATTATATTTTATAAAGCCAATATTGCAAATGTTAATAGCATCTGTAGTGCTGAAATTTTCCGCAGCCAACATGAGTACCATTTTGCAGTGATATTCCGTGAATCCTGGGGAAAGGACCATTTAAGTAAATAACATATGTGTTCGAAAAATCCTTAATTTGTTGTGATAATAAAACAATGTATCAATAACAATGTTTTAAACTCATATCCATTTATTTCATTATCTCTGGGAAATGGTGTGATATTCTGAAGGACACCCAACTGCTCTCAATCTGGGGGTTGTGATCTGGAAGGAAGCTCTTCCCTCAATGCCTTTCTGCCTGTTGGAAGGAGCAAACTGGATAACCCATTGCAACATTTTGGAAACGAATTTATACATGTTTCTCTCCCATTTGCAGTTTAATATAAAATGAGCCCATCACACTTGTATCTGCTATCTGTAGACAAGCAGCTCGGAGCCTAAAAATTTCAAGGATAAATACAGTATTTCAAAGTATTCAACGGTTTTATGGCCAACCATTCGTATGTGAATCAAGAAGAAAAATGGCTTCGAAAACGCACGTCATTGGGAGAATCGGTTTTCACATAATAACAAGTTGTTACATGGGTTGCTATGCACACATGAAATCGAGCAACAAGAGTTACTCAGAGTTGCTCTGAAATTCACTCGAGAGGTTGCTCAAAAGCAAAAGCTGTCCCGCCCCTAGTATTCAACATAATTTTATTTTCGAGATGTGCTGGAAAAAATATTATTTCAATCACAAAGTTTCCCTATTTTCGATAACAGACGGTGTTTTAGATGCACACTTCCAAAATTAAAATTGATGTTGAATCGTTCAACAGTTTTTCCAGAAATATTTTGTTTTAAAAATGTGTTGTTCATTTGAGTTATGCAGTGAGAAGATTTTTTTGCGTTAGAGCCTTAAGCATTTTGAACGGAAAATAGTCTGCTCTCGTATATAGACTACTCTTGCATTATGCTACAATCATTGTTGTAAAAAAACTCAATTTCTCATAACTCACGCTTGAGATTTTTCATGCGTGAGTTGTCAATCGCGCAACTCAGCAGTCAAAAAATCATGGATGAGTTGGCGCACCTTTTTGACTCATCGCCTCGTATTTCCACAGTTTACTCACAGACGGCAATAATTTCTTATTAGTCTGGTAAAAATATAGTAATCCTTTCTAACGTAAACAACAACATTCGGGTTTCACTGTTTGAATTGATTGAGTGATTTTGCATCAAAATCTCAAGCGTGAGATGTGCAAAACAGATCTTTAATGAGATTGCTCTCATGGGAGAGCGTATTCATTGAGATTTGAGTGGAGTCTATCAACACTGGCTGCAATAATAGATCTTTGGATTAGAGCATTTGGTATTTGGCTAATAAACTTTCCCATCTTTTATCAAGTAATTTTCGTCAAGTGTTACGTCCAAACTAGCACAGAGCTTGATCTGCAGCGAAATATTGTATGAGCGTTCCCTCTATTTATAACTGCGAACTTTCCTTGCCAATTTACTATTTTCAAATATGTTTATCGCAACAAGTTCAACTATACTCTATGTTATAGGAGGAAATTATTACTCCGAAAAGATCTTCCACCAGACCCGTTTTATTTAGTGATGCTCTCTAATGTCACAATAATTTTTGACATTCATTGCTTAGAAAATCTCTGAACGAACACCACGCTTGTTGAGAACCTACCAAAACATTTTGCTATGGGCTCGGTGGAGTTGATCTCGGAAACTTAAGAAATGCCGATATTCATTTTAAGTCAATCATTATGCTAAACGGCTATTATGCCAAACGACCATTATGCCAAACGACTTTATGCCAAACGGCTTTATGCCAAACGACTTTATGCCAAACGGGGTACAATCTAACAGCACACGTGCAGAAGAAAGCAAATAAACTTCAATGCCGATGCGAAAAAAACGAATCGCAAAAACCGGACTACTACGCGAAAAAAAAACCGAACTTTCTGCTTAGGCTTCAACGAGGCTCTGCCCAGTATAACACATGCAGAATAAAGCGAAAAAAAACTTCGACGCCGATGCGAGAAAAACGAACTCTCTACTTCGGCTTCAACGGGGCACTGCCTAGCAGAACATGTGCAGAATAAAACGAATAAAAATACTTGGACGCCGACGCGAGAAAAACGAATCGAAAAAAAAAAACAACCCGACTACTACGCGAAAAAACGAACTTCCTACTTGGACTTCTACGAAGCACTCAATTTTCATGGAAAAACAATATTTTGAATATCTTCTTTGGAAAGCTGGAGAAATCGGTGCAAGAGTAAGTTGAACAAATCTGTGGAAGAAATGTCTATGAAGAAATTTCTTCAAATCATAATGAAGAATGTTGCTGAAGAAATAAATCCTCTTTAAGCTAATTTCGTTTGAGATTTTTGTAGATGTTTACAGGGCAATAATCCCATTTGAAGTTAAATAATAGCAAACTAACTCATCAGATTAAATTGCTCTTCAGCATTTTTTTTCTTATGGTTTGAAGAATGAGTTTTCAATATGGCATAGGTTCCCAAACTTTTTAGATGCGCGAACCAACCAAGCCCACACAGCGGTCTTCTTCGTGACCCACCAGAGACAACGCAGCCGTGTTTTGTGCGCTTGGCAATATCCACCTCTTTATACACTTGGTACAACTCGTGATTCATGCGACGCCGCCAGATGCCGTTTTCTAGTTTACCGCCGAGTATTGTTCGCAGCACTTTACGTTCAAACACCCCGAAAGCTCTCCGATCGACTTCCTTCAATGTCCATGATTCATGACCATAAAGGACAACCGGAAGGATCAGTGTCTTGTATAACGCGAGTTTTGTTTTCGTTTGCAGGCTACGGGACTTCAGCTGGTTACGGAGCCCGTAGAAAGCCTGACTCGCAGCTGCAATACGTCTTTTCAGCTCGCAGGTAACATCATTATCGCATGTCACTAGTGTTCCAAGGTACACAAATTCTTCCACCACTTCAAACTTTTCACTACCTAGCACCATTTCGCTACCACTAACACGTCCGGACCCTCGTTGACCACCAGCTATCATGTACTTCGTTTTTGTGGTGTTGATCGTGAGCCCGAACGCCTCTTCCATTGCCCGACGGTCAATCCCGATGATGTCGATATCATCCGCAGAGCCAAGGAGCATATGAGAACTTATGATAATGGTACCGCTTCTCTGCACACCGGCTCTCCTGATAGCACCTTCGAGCGCTATGTTGAACAGCAAGTTAGAAAGAGCGTCACCCTGTTTCAATCCATCTAAGGTTACAAACGATGAAGAAATCTCGTCCACCACCCGCACACTTGATTTCGATCCATCAAGCGTTGCACGAATCAGTCTAATCAGCTTCGCCGGAAAGCCATGTTCGGACATAATTTGCCACAACTCGTTTCTCTTCACTGAATCGTACGCTGCTTTGAAATCTACAAACAGATGATGAGTCTGCAAGTTGTACTCCCGGAATTTATCTAGGATTTGACGCAGGGTAAACATTTGATCCGTCGTTGATCGGCCCTCTCGAAAACCAGCTTGGTATTCGCCGACAAATGACTCCTCATACGGTCTCATCAATCACTGTTGAACAGAATTCCAGACATGATTTTGTACGCTGAATTAAGGAGTGTTATCCCTCGGTAATTGGCGCACTCCAGTCGATGCCCTTTCTTGTACAAAGGGGAAATGAGACCTTCCAACCAACTAGTAGACATTTGTTCTTCCTCCCATATCCTCGAATTGATACGGTGAAGGAGTTCGTGCAGCTGCTCACTTCCGTATTTGCGAAGTTCGGCCGGGAGCTCGTCCTTCCCAGCAGCCTTGTTGTTCTTCAGCCCATTGATAGCTTTCTTTACCTCATCTAGCGTTGGAGGTTCCACAGCCTGTCCATCGTCATCGATTTGAATTCTGCTACCAGATCCACTTCCGTTATCTCCGTTCAACAATGACTCGAAGTACTCTTTCCACCTGGCGGCCACCATTGTTTTATCCGTCAGCAAGTTTCCTTCGCGGTCGTTGCACTTGGCGGGAGACGGCGCTGTTTTTCTCCGCACACCATTTACGGACTCGTAAAACCATCGCATGTCGTTCTGTTCCATAGCTTCTTGCGCCTGAGCAATTACTGCCTCTTCATGCTCCTTTTTCTTTGTGCGATGGATCCGTTTTTCGGCTGCCCTTGCTTCCTTGTACCGCTCTCTGCTCTGACGGTTACCGGACACCAGCATCCGGCTTCTAGACAAGTTCTTCTCGTTCGTCATTCTCTGGCACTCCTCGTCGAACCAACCGTTCCTTGGTCTTCGTTGAACAGTACCTACCACTTCTCGCGCTGCTGTGCTCACCGCTCCGTGAACTGACTCCCACAGATTGCTGGAGTTGACGCTTTCGTCGATTTCGCTTATCCGCTCGTCGAGTTTTTGATGGTAGTCCGCTGCTACACCATCTGCTGACAGGCGTTGGATATTGAAACGCAACGATTGTCGATTTCTAGAACTCGAAACGGTTGATAAACGCGCTCGAATTTTGCTTACAACGAGATAGTGGTCTATGTCGATATTAGGACCCCTGAAAGTTCTAACATCGATGACATCGGAAAAATGTCGGCCGTCTACCAGAACATGGTCGAATTGGTTGCAAAGTTCGCCATTTGAGTGTTGCCAGGTGTGCTTGTGGATATCCTTGCGTGCAAAGTAGGTGCTACTGATGGCCATCCCCCTGGTGGCAGCGAAGTTCACTAAACGTAGGCCGTTGTCGCTGGTAACAGAGAGAAGGCTCTCTTTACTAATGATAGGGCGGAAGAAGTCATCTTTTCCGACCTGCGCATTAGCGTCGCCGATGACAATTTTCACGTCGTGTTTTGGGCATTCTCCATAGATCTTGTCGAGACATTCGAAAAAACGCGTCCTTCACGTCATCGGGTTTGTCGTTAGTCGGTGCATAGACGTTGATCAGGCTTGAAGAACTTGCTCCGAATCCTCAATACGCAGATCCGCTCGATGATCGGCCTCCACCTCCACCGCTCTGAATTCACGTTCTCCAGATTTTAGCCAACGCACTTCTTGAATAGCAGCCACGCACACGCCAACTTTTCGCAATTCACGAGCCAAAAGGCTCACTCTTCCAGGTTCATTTAAGGTTCTGACGTTCCAGGTATCGAGTTTCCAATCATAGTCCTTATTTCGTTGCCAGATCGGTTGCCGAAAATAACGTTCGTTTCTTCTTCTTTCTCCATTTTTCGTGGTGAATAATGAATTCGGTATGCTACCTTACCGGGGTCGCGCTACCTACATCACGTTGATGGGACTGCTATCTTAGGTGTAGCTGACGTGATACAGCATTTCATACTCAGCCGCTGGATGCCAGAAGAGACGCTGTTTGAGCCGCACCTCCTGGTGTACAGACGCTCAGAACGTACCTCCTCACTCTAGCTGATGTCAGAAGGACAACAGTGCCCAGGCTGCACTACCAGCTAAGTACGCAGCCCTTAGCTGGCGGTCTTTGTCATCATTAGACCCGGGGGGCCCAGATAGCCTTAGCGGTAAACGCGCAGCTATTCAGCAAGACCAAGCTGAGGGTCGTGGGTTCGAATCCCACCGGTCGAGGATCTTTTCGGGTTGGAAATTTTCTCGACTTCCCTGGGCATAGAGTATCTTCGTACCTGCCACACGATATACGCATGCAAAAATGGTCATTGGCATAGTAAGTTCTCAGTTAATAACTGTGGAAGTGCTCATAAGAACACTAAGCTGAGCAGCAGGCTCTGTCCCAGAAAGAAGAAGAAGACCCGTTGAAGCGCGAGGTAGGAACTTGTGAGGACCAGTGCTGTGTTGGTCGCTCCTTCCTGATTGTCGACTCACCATTTTGCAGCCCATTTCTTCTACTTATAAGTTTCAAAGTCGTTTTTTTTTGTAACTATGAACAGGCTTCATCACATTAGACAGTAAGATTCCTTGAAACAAGAAGCTTGTTTTAGAAGGTAGGAGGTCTGCTACTCCACTGATTCGGAATCGTTTACCTCCTACAGAACGAGAGATAAGCACTTGAACTCGGAAAGAACTTGTCTCATGAATTGAAACCAGCCTCAGATGCTTGATTGAGTCATTTTTCCACTTCGATCATCATCTAGGACAAATAGGTGGGTCCTAGTAGCTTGTTACTTTTTTTTCTCTTCCGACCGTAACAAGAATAGCTACAACAAGAGTATGTACAATATTGTAGATCTTACCTCGTAACGCACCTCGAAAAGGTGATCTAGCCGTGTTACGGGACAACTGAGGTTACTTGAATCGCATCCTTCTCACTAACAAAAACTCCTTCCCCAGGACAACCATGAAGATGCAGAGGTATACTCGATCTCAAGTAACAGTGAATGTGAATGTAAGGAAGTGGCCGGCATCGTCATCAAAATTGATTTATTATCTTATAGGCGAATGAATGAAATTCACCTGTGAAAATTATGAACTGATACGATAAAAAAAATGTTATATGTAGTTAACAAAATACTAATACTCGCTTTATTTAGTTTTACCAAATTAGGATGATAGTGTTGCCTAACAGAAGAAAACCTAGATATAGAAAAGGAATATTATGTTTAACATTATGCGAATATAGAAATTAAACCAAAAATCTGTCTGTTTTTAAAATAATGAACAAAGAGTACAACATTTACAGATAGTTTCAACAGTTCTAGCAGACAGCAAATACAAAATTTACGACGCCGAAAGCATCGAAAGTTCAATTCCCCCGGACTCCACCGGAAAACACCACTTGAATTGCGCCATAATTAGCTCCAAGCATCGCATCATCGTCGTCGACGTTGGTCCTTTTTGGTCGCAAGCCGGCGAACGGAAACAAATCGCACCGACGCCCCCAAACGAACCGGGCGACTTTTGCAATATCCTGCTGCCCGACCGCCATCACGTTCATCCGCAAAAACGTTTTCACGTGTGCCATTCTTGTAGCAGAAGTGGTGGTAAAATGGATACCTTGGTAAATGCAGAGAAAAAATTGTTTGCTAATCAAAATAATAATTGAATGTGACAATTAATTGCTAAATATGAAATTTTATGTAAAATTGCGTATAAAATTATTTAATTATTTTATTTTTTTTACTCAATGCCGCTTATGTTCTTACATTTGAAAATTGTATCGTAAACTTAGTTTAAAAAATAAACTAAATTTTTTAAACGGTTTACAAACATTTATATATTTTTCCAGCTTAACGATTCAATTTTTTAAAATCTTTGTTTTGGACTTTTTTTTTCTTTAATATGTTTATTCTTATTCCATTAACTATCCATCAACAAATCCAATTCCCCGTTTTTGCATTAGAAATAAGATGCAATCCTTAACATGTCCATTCGATCACCCCTTCCCCTACATGTGTGTGACCAAGCAGCCATGTAGTTGCCAAGAGTGATTGTGAAGAGGCGGTGGTGGCTGCCAACCATCCACGTGTGAGGTCAAGCCCGGAGAAGATAAGTGCTTTCAATGTTGCTGGATGAGCCCGGTCCGAATCCGGCTCATGTACGATACTTTGCGTGTAGGTTGGAAACTGCCATACCTTTGCCATACGTCAAAGCCCTGTACACGGAAACGTGGATCTACTCAAATCTGAGTAGATTCATTGCCTAATAACTCCAAAATTGGAAAAGATCCTAAGATTTGAATAGTAGTTTGCCTTTGAAGCCACGAAAAATATATTTAATTTGTGTTTTTTCACCGCAATATTGATCTTCTCCTACTCAAGCTTGAGAAAAATGCATTCATCAAAATTTGGATATGGGCCAAACGACTGCCATTGGATTGATGCATCCCTTTCTAGTTTTGACAATATTCATGAGAAAGAGAGAGAATATCAAAAGTTTGGGTTAAAATATCGATGTACTTATTTTGGGTATAATTACCTAAAAATTAAGGTAAAATTTTCTCTCCGTGTATGGTTGTGGATGCTGATGGTGATCCGGACACAGGAGACAAGGGCTTTTGTTGTACCACTTGAGGATATGGGGTTTTTGCCGGGATTTCGAAAGATTTGTCCGAGTGGGTGTGGTGGGCATTTCCTATGGGGAGATGGTTTTTGGTTCTAGCCGGTGCGGGTGGATTGGTTTCCATCATCAAGCACCGGTAGGTACTCATCGTTTATCATTCGCAGCTGTGTGTGAGCATGGGATTGAAGGACGCTGATTTACGATAAAAGGGTGCTTTCGAATGTAGGATCTGATGTCGCACTTCAAGGATACACAAGAGGTTCGGCGAGAAATACAAATGGGTGAAAATAGGAACGTCAAACGATGTATGATGTTTTCATCTTTTTATAACCTCAAAACACATGTCGACAGAATTATAGAGAAACATTCAAGGCAGAAGCTTTTCTTTTCAGTTGGGAATGTCAATACCAGTGTTATTAGCAACGATGATTGCAGTCAACACACTTTCATTGACATTCAACAGTCCTTGCCTTCAGCATTCACAACACGAACGATCAAATGAGCATACGAAAGAAAAATGTCAATTGAATACTGCTGACCGCGATTGCGTCTCCAGAAAATGGTATGGTATTTTTTATTTCCATCATTTTTCATAACAAGAGCTACTTTTATTGTATGTGAATCACATTCGACATGAGAAAAAAAAATTAAACTTTTCTTGTTCTTAAGGATTGGACATTTCTGAAATCATAATTTGTGAAAATGTCATCGTGTCAGACGACAGTCATTCCACAGTTTTTGTATTTCTCGTATAACCCTCGCTTATAGGCCCTGACCATTAATTTACCAAAACGAAGCTCATGGTTGCAGGTAGAGATAGAGGTAGGCCTAGTAGTGTTGTCTCTAAGGTAGCGTTGGATGGGGATGTGTTTGAAGTTGTTGAAGAGTTTGTTCATTCTGTATCACATATAGAAACTAACGAGCCGGTGGATTACTAGCCTGTAGCCTGGCTCATTAATGAAAAACAAGGAACATGTCCGGCTTTATCGGTGGTATTTGTTTGACCCCGCTCCAGAGTTATGATTTTAAATGTGATACGGGGTTGATATTAGAATAGAACACCCACAAACGTTTTAAAAACGCCAAAATCGCATCAAATTTCAATATTCCAATATTAAAGCTCAAATGTTCTCGATTTAAACGGAAATAGCTCTGACATGAAGTGTCATACTAAAACTTTGAACTTTTGCATTTTTTTTTGCTTGATTAACGCCTCTACTGGCAGCTGCATTTTTTACCGCTAATTTTTTTTTTCAAATCGCGATAACTTTTTTGTTTCTTGATATGTTTGCACCATTCTTTCACTTGATCTAAAAAAACTCTTCTTGTTTAAGAATCCGTGTCGATATGAAACATTGGTGATCTAGTTTTGAAGATATTCCGACGTTCTTTGGGGGACCGATATTCTCCATATAAAATGTCGTTGGCGGCCATTTTGTTTTTTTTTTGTAAAATTTTCCAAAAAAATAAAATGTTTTCTATACAATGCCTTACAATAAGGCGCCACACAGTGCGTTGCTCCATAGACAAAAATCAAATTTCAAGTTATTTTATTCGGCAATAATAAGTATTCACAAGTACTTATAAACAAGTATTGATAAGATATACAAAGCACTAAAACTACTACAACAAGCATCGAAAGTGACAGATATCAGAGTAGCAGAAAATTAAATTTTATTGCATGTTTTCAGCATTCCTTTCAACCAGCACGGAGAATGCAGAAACCAATCTATTCAATCAAAATCTAAAAGAGAACATGACTAAAGGTTGGTAAAGTATGCTTGATGGAATAAGCACACCAATTTTAACTTTGAATACGAGAAATCGGCACGATGAGTTGGCTATGAAATCATACTTATAAAAGATTGTACGACATTTCCCAGAATGACGTTCCCCAGAACGACATTCCCCAGAACGCCATTCCCCAGAATGCGACATTCCCCAGAAATCCATTCCCCAGAATGGGACATTCTCCAGAAAACCATTGCCCAGAATGGGACATTCCCCAGAAAAAAAAAATAACAAGAGATGTTTGGGGTGTTGAAATCCAGTTAAATTAATAATAGTAAATAGTGAACGCATTTAAGTGCAAAATTCGAGGAAAACCAAATTATAATTTTCATTGGTAAAACATTTTCGTATTTTTTTTAACGAAATTTTTTTTTAATCTTTAGTTTTTCGACTGGAGAATCTTTCCCAGACAACCAGAAGTCGCATAACAGTTTACGAACAAAGTCGTTTATTTACACAAATTACATCACATCTGGACTACATGGTGGATAATATCGTTTGATCGATGAGTTTCCTCGCATAAAATGCTATTTCCTGAGTTCATTTGTACATTTCGTTTCGTCCCGTATACTTGTAGGTCGGATCAATCCGTAGCAGCTGTCAAATCAATTTTGTTATGATATATTTTGTCCCATACGAGTACAGACTAGTTCGCGTGAAAATTTACACACTCGCATTGCATGATAATTTTCATCATATAAAATATGCACGTATATCGCCTCCACTTTTGTACGTATAAGGCCTTTTCGCAACATCTTATACGTGAAACTTTGCGCATATAAGCATCGCATAACGCAAAAGGTGATTTCGTTATACGTACATTCTGGTTGTCTGGGTTAAATCAAAAGTTCTAGAAATTCATCAAATACAGCGCCACCTTTGGTCACAAATGTAATTCGAACCTTTTGGACAATTTTTATATATTTTTGACGATTTTCTCCTTACAATCTTCAAGCACGTTTAGTCCCTCCTTAGAGTTGATGAACTTTGTTCAAATGTTTGCAGTATTGTATTGTAGTCTGATTAATATGGGCCACCCTAGTGCATAAATACTACGATATTTTGTAGCTTTAGTTTTGGTATGAAAGGAAGTTACCAAAGACAAGAGAAATTTTCTAGTGTAATTGTATTCCATTAATCTACATAATTACGAAGACAATACACCAAGGAAGAACAGCATATGTTTAAAAGAAGGGAGAATATTCTATGAAACCAGAAAGCATATTCCATCAATTTATTTTGTATTCAAATTACCCTTTGAAAATACAATAAGAAAGAACAACCAATTTGAAAAGAAGGAAGAATAACTATGAAAACAAACAAATCCAATAGCTTGAGTCAAGTTTGATCATGAACATAGTATGACATATGTAAGAGCAGCTTATCTTAAACGGTTGTGCTACTTTTCCTCTAATGTCGGATCCCCAAATGTCGTTTTCCCGAACGCCAGTGCCCCGAACAACCCATTTCCCCGAATAGCCTAGTTCCCGAAAAGTTTTTAAGCTCTTATAATTGTCATAACTTTTTGTGTTTCAAAGTGATGAACGAACCGGTCATCTGATATGCACCCTTCTTCACTTCATTAGCGGTTCTTTCGAGTTTCACCATCATCGGCATTTTTGGCAAGATGTATTCAGTCGAGGATGACGTTATAATCGTTGTTGTCTTCTTCTAATTGCTTATCATTCATTCTAGTTTAGCACCCAGTTCTTCAAGACTATTCTTGCACCTGTTTGAACTGCATCACTTTTCGGGGAAACGAGTCATTCGGGGAAATGTCTTTTGGGGTTACGAGTACTTCGGGGAGGTGGCATTCCGAGAAATGATATTCAGGGAAATAACGGTAGTACAATCATGTTAAGTAGTTGTAAAATAGTTAAACAGTATTTTTCCCTTTAGATTTTGGTTAGGTCTGCCAATGTACCACGTAGTCTTTGATTTTGGATTTTCAAAGCACCTCCTGCCCCCTTCGTGATCTTTTGTCCGTACAAACGTTTTGAAATTTGTAAGGGCCGTGCCTTTGGCCAAACCATGCCCCCCTTTCCCCCTAGGTGACCAAGACCTGCCTCGCCGTTTAAAAGGATTTTTTTGAACTCAATTCCGATTTTATTCGCTTGAGATCCATAATAATGATTTTGACAAAATAATATTTTGGCTGATTTGACGTCTGTGTCCAGAATTTGAATTAATTCAGTAGGTACATTTTAACGACAAAAAAAACTGAATAACCTATTTCTTTCCACTATTTAAAAACGTATAAAAATGATTCTGGGGAATGTCCCATTCTGGGGAATGGTTTTCTGGGGAATGTCCCATTCTGGGGAAAGGATTTCTGGGAAATGTCCCATTCTGGGGAATGGGTTTCTGGGGAATGGGTTTCTGGGGAACGTCATTCTGGGGAATGTCGTTCTGAGGTTTGACTTTCTGGGAAATGTCCTACAACCTTATAAAATACTAACATGTAACTTTGATTATCGATTCAAAAAAAGTTTCACCGAGTTCCACCCTAAATCACTCACAGGAATGTTTCTTAGAGTGTCCTCTAAGAGGTCTGAAAGATACAACTGCAACTCCCTGCAACTCTTCGGTATACTGCTTAACCAGCACAAGTATGAAAATGAGTTGTTTGTGATAAAAAATCCGAAAATTTTGCAACGCTATGTGGTCTGGCAACTTTGGTAAAGAAAGCAACTTTGGTAAAGAAAGCTCTCAGTTAATAGCTGTGGAAGTGCTCATAAGAACACTAAGCTGAGAAGCAGGCTCTCTCCCAGTGAGGACGTTAATGCCAAGAAGAAGAAGATGTGGTCTAGGCTCAACCAGACATAACACCAGAGCACGTTTATGCTTCAAATAATATATTTAAAGTGACTCACTTTCACGATTTCATTCAAATTTTATATTAAAAACTGACAAATAATAAAAAATGCGATTTTTTTTTGCATAAATTCGTATAAGTCACTTTTGCAGCTACGAGTGAGAAGAGACGAATTTGCAAATAAATTGTTGCATTATTATGAGCAATAAAAGTACAAATTGCGAGGTTATTCTTGAAAAATAATGAAATTGGCGCTTAGGACAGTTTTGCGATTATGCATATATTAAATGTCATTTATGCAAATTGTAGCTCTTTTGATCAGAAACAAATTTCCCTTCCAGACCAAGGTGCTCAGATGACTTGATCTTCCAGTTTTGATTTTTGTCCCGTATCTCCATACATTCAACGCACTGTGCGCCACTCTGAAAAAAATCATACAAATCGGTTTAGAATTACAGTCGACTCTCCACAACTCGATGTTCTATAACTCGATATATTCTATAACTCGATGGATTTTGCGGTCCCTTCAAAATCCCATACATCATGCTCTCCATAAGTCGATGTTTCTATAACTCGATGTCTCCACTAGTCGATGCCACGTGGGAGGAAAATTTCCCTCCATAACTCGATATCCATCTAAAACCCATTTTTATACAGGGAGACATGGACCATTTCTGGTTTGGCAGTGAACAAAGGACTTGCAAGTTGTAATAAAAATTTAAAAACATAAAAATAAAAAAATATTTTTTCAGTAAAAATAAAGGATTTTCCGAATATTTTGAAAAAAAGTGTCAAAAGATATTTTTTCAAAATGCTATCAACAAAATGATATTGTCTGCTTGCAGAAGTGATCATAAAAGTATAGGAAATATAGAAATTTGAGCCTTTGATTTTAAAATTTTTGTTATCCGTATGTTCTATAACTCGATAATTCTATAAGTCGATGGTCCCTTGAATATCGAGTTATGGAGAGTCGACTGTATTGAAGAAATCTGAAAATTACGATATGAAGTTTTCTAGAGTTTTCAAGATTTTCAAATGTCCAGCGTGGTACCACCAACATGAATGCTCATTACTCAAAGACGGCTGCACCGAATTGCCTAATTTTTTTCACAACATACTCGCATTAATGTTTTATTCCAAGGAGCGAATATCCGAATACGATAAAAACTCTGCAGCCTGAGATATTAACGTGGGTTATGGCTATGCGTCGGTCCCCAAGGAATTTTGGAATATCTCCGGATCCAAATGGCCACTTATCAATATCGACACATATTCTAAAACTAGAAGGGTTTTTTGAGAGTTTGTGCAAAAATGGTGCGAAAATATTAAGAAACAAAAAAGTTATCGCGATTTGAATATGGGCTTTTGTGGTGAGAAATGAAGCTGCCGGTAGAGGGGTTAACTGAGAGCTTTCTTTTGCCAAAGTTGCCATTTTTGCATTCGTATATCGTGTGGCATGGAATCTATGACAAAAGGTCGGAAGACAAAAGGTCGAAAGGACAAAAGATCGAAGAACAAAAATGAAGGGACAAAAGATCGAATATCTTTTTTCAAAGAAGGGAACATTTCCCACCAAGCAAATCATTTTTGACCTTTTGTCTTTTCGTCCTTTTTTCTTTCGACCTTTTGTCTGTCGACCTTTTGTCCTTTCGAACTTTTTTCTTTCGATCTTTTGTCTATAAACCTGTGGCAGGTACGACTATACTCTACGCTCAGGGAAGTCAAGAAAATTTCCATTACGAATAGATCCGGGACCGACCGGGAATCGAACCCAGACATCTTCAGCATGGCTTTGCTTTGTAGCCGCGGACTCTAACCATTCGGCTAAGGAAGGCCGAAAAACTCACATGGCACCAATATAGTAGTTCATAAACGTGAATCTCATCAAGTAGCCAATGTTTGAACATACACATTTCCTAAATCGTTAGTGTCATTGAAGGCTGGGACCTTAATTGCGGGAAATGCCGTGGGAAATAGAGAATTTTTCTACAGTAATTTTGGGTTGCTTTCAGCAACAGGTATGTTGCTATTTTCAGGGCCTACAGCAGCGATAGGTTTGAGTTTTACTGGCTTCGCTGACTGTGATTTGTCTTGCTTGGCTACTGTAGAGTGAATTTCAGGATTTTTCCCAACCCTGATCTGGAGTTTTGGAGGATGTTCTGGAAAAACCGATGGGAGAATTATCGAATAAAATCTTGGAGGACCAAGGGCTTTATTGAAAAAAAAAAAAATATCGGAAATAATATATGAAGGAATTCCTTTCGAAATATCTTAGAGAGTTTTTTTACTGTATTTTTTTAGAATCCAGGAATTTCTAAGGGAAAGTCTTAGAGAGATTACATGGGAGATAATCATGAAATGAGCTCCTAGAGAAAAATAAAAATCTCTCAAATAAATATGTCTATTCATGCATCGAGCCTGAAGAAATTATTTGTCGTAATTTCACGAAAAATTTGAAGAAAAAAAAAGGTTAAGAAATGTCTGATCTGATCAAACTCTTTCCTCCTAATTCCTGTTAGGTTTCGTTTTGTTTTTCGATTACTGTTTGGTCTCTTTTCCATCTCAGTTTTACGGATTATTGGTTTTAACTAAAATGGAATGTTAGGTTTCGTTTTGTTTTTTGATTACTGTTTGGTCTCTTTTCCATCTCAGTTTTACGGATTATTGGTTTTAACTAAAATGGAATGTTCGATATAGAAATAGCTTTAGCATGGTTTAAAAAATGTTTAGAAGTGTAAATTGCTATTTATTCAAAAACACTTTCAATTTTGTCATTACTTTGTTTTAGCCATATAAAATTAGAGTATAACTTGAACCTGGAACTATTTTGTAAAACCTGAAAATATCAGGGAACTTCTTTTCGGTTAACGAGTCGACAATCTAATAAAAAAAAAATGTATTTTAAACGCATTATGTCGATCGAATCTGATGACGTTTTGTACGAAATATTGTTGCAAACTTAGTACAAACCTAGAGAATCGGAAAACCTGTCAAGCTCGAAATTTGACCTTTTTGAAGATTTGAGAAGTGGCTTTGATTCGTCTATAGATACCTTAACCCGTTGAGGATGGGGAGGTAAACTACACACGTATGCTCGATTGAATTATCGGTTGATCAATAATCATACCCATTAGCAGGTTATCAATAATCAATCAACAAAACAATTTTGTTGATTTAAACAGAGTAGGATTTTTACATTTTTCCACACATTGTGCTATCAATAGGTAACAATATTAATGCTGTTATATGTAATCCAATCTCCATTCATCCACTAACAGATTTCTCTGGAAAAATTGCAACAAATGATTGATGCGGTGTTTAAGCCTCAAACTATGACAGGCGCAGTCCAAGCGGGAATGAAAAATATTAATAAAATTGTAATTGGATTAGTTATGAGTTCAATGTTCCGTAAATATTTATCGATGGCAAACAAATGGAAATTACAGATGGCAGGAGTGACATGGGAACAGCCATTTTTTGTCCTTTTCACAACGTCTGTTTAGGTATGGTTGTGAATAAACATTCAATGAAATTGAATTAGGAATATAATTTCCTTTTTTTAACCGGACGGTATAATTTGTAATGGTTCTGATGGCTAATGCTTTTTATTCAATTACGTTTCTCATGCTCATAAGTTATGAGTCATAACTACTCTTGTGTTTTATTCCCAACTGTTCAGGGTTCCACTACAAATCTTCCCTCACACCGCTTCGAGCCATTACCCCCCTAAGATAAACTTCCTGCCAAGGGACATTAATAACCGTAATGAAGGCAACAGGAAATCCTAAACTGTGTGCACCACGGGTTTGGTAGCGGTGGTTTGGTGGTACAGGCCGCGACCAACGTCCGGTTCGGTTTCTGGCTCATTTATCAGACCAATCTACTAGGAACGGACGAAGATGACGGTCAGTGGCAAAAGGCCGACCACCACCATGAAGCCTAGTGGTCTTCAAGACTAAGGAAACCTTTTGCCAAATCGAATTCGCCCGAAGGCACACTCGCACACGCACAAAAGCAAACCTAAAGGAAAATTTCAACTGAGGAAAAAAGTTCCTTTTTTTGCCGCAAGTGGTTCGGGAGAAAGTTTTTCCGCCGCTTCCTTCCTGGTCGTACGGCTGATTTGTCGCACAGTGGTCCAAAGCTGGTCAAAACCATACAAAAATGAAGTTTGTAAATTCTTTCAGGCATATTTTTCTGGTATCGAACAGCAATTCCCCAGAGATTAAAACCGATTGAAACTATATTTCAAATAAATTAAATTTGACGTTATACGGGTTTATTGACTAAAATAACTAAATATGATTTTTTCAAACCAATTCTACCAAATGCACCAAAGCTTATGATTTTTTTTGTTTCAGCAATCGTTTTCATCTGTTTGCCAGTCAAAACCATGCTTTTTTCTTCCAATGAACTCAGATTTTCGAACAATTTTTGTGAGGTTTTGGGCAACACTTGCACGAAGTGCGGCCACTGTGCGCCGGGTTCGGTTTCCGAAGCAGGACTATAATTTGCCTAATTTGAAAAAAAGAATAATGATACCTTTTATTATCTTCGTTTGCGGATCACTTTCACTGTGCCCGGGGGGTTGAGGATGAGGGTGAGTTTTTGGCTATTTTCTTCGGAGGATTCGTTATCTTTGGAAAAAGGAAAACGCCGTTTGGCGGCTTCTATTGATTACGTAACGCTAGAAATGATTTTCTGGTTAGCTTCCCACTCCATTATGCTTTTATATAGAACATCTCAGATATAAGAATCGTAACGTTATTTGTGGAAGTCGCCTTTTGATAGTCTTTCTACTCTGTGTGCCAGGTGAGCTCTTTTTCGATCTTCTACGAAGTTGTGGCACAATTTGACAGGAAATTCTGGCGCCCAATTCATTGAGCGCCAGCTTGGTAACATATGGATTTTTGGTTCCATTACCATATCCCTGACAGCCGTTTTCGTCTCGGAAGGAAAACGAGAAAGCCCAAAAATGAAAACGAATTATGAATTTTTAATCCATAGGAGGCCCAGATTATCTCTGTTTTGCTTAACGTAACGAAGTTTCTTAAGAAGAGGACCATTCAAAGTGCGGGTATGGGACAAAATTGAATGTCCGGACCGTTTCCAGCATGTGTAGACAATGTGGGTTTATATCAGAGTGTTTTCAGTTGAAGCGTTCATTAATTAAATGTGTTAGATGTGAGTTGGGTTTGTCGATAGTTGAATACTAACAGAAATGACGCAGCGATGTCTGCCGCAAATGAAAAATATTTTCATGCTCGGAAAAGCTAACGAACTTGCCTCTGTTGTAGGCTTTCCGGTCTAAAGTTTATATGCTGTTAATATATGTTAATATATATTAATATAATGTATCGACCATTAGTTGAGGCCGGGGGAGGGGCGTTTCGCATAATGTTCTGGGTGGACGTTTTGCATAAATAGAATTATATGTCTTCTTTAAAATGCTACATGTTCTTATATGAAACTGCTTTATGCGAAATGTCCTTATGCGAAACGTCTTTATGCGAAATGGGTCACCCCCGTTGAGGCCTTTCATTGCTGATTGTCGGGCTATGGATTCTCGGATAGGGTTTAAACTTGTGTTGATTATTTGTGGCTAGGTGTTGATGGTGTAAGCTCATTATTTAGTTTTACACACAGGCGACCGGAGACTTTCATACATAATCACAAGACCTACACGCTGAAAGAATCCATGTGCAAAATTTGAATGAATTAGGTGCAGAGCTACTTGGGCACTTCTGTGATTTTCTTTGGCATGGCGGGTTTTTCTCGACTGAAAATTAGCAATAAGAAGCACTTTAATGCGACGCAGCTTGTGGCTAAATATGAACTCATTACCCGACCTGTGGATTACAACACAATTATATCACAATTATATCAATATTTGTTACGGATAACAAGTTTTGTTTCATTTTTGTTTGGAGAATTTGTTATAAAAAAAATCTGAGGGAAATTGTTTATACATAAGCGCTTTTATTCATGTAAAGGAAATAACAAATTTTGTTATGGAAAATAACAAAATGAGTTATAAATTTGTTTGAAATGAAACATAATTAGTTACATTTTTGTTTAAATTATAACATATTTTGTTTCAATTTTGTTTAGTGTAGAGGTAATTATGTTATAGGGGCCCAGATAGCCGTAGCGGTAAACGCGCAGTTATTCAGCAAGACCAAGCTGAGGGTCGTGGGTTCGAATCCCACCGGTCGAGGATCTTTTCGGGTTGGAAATTTTCTCGACTTCCCAGGGCATAGAGTATCTTTGTACCTGCCACACGATATACACATGCAAAAAAGTTGAGAAGCAGGCTTTGTCCTAGTTGGGACGTTATTTTAACTACTAACTAGAAAAAATGCGCTAACTGAGTAACAAAACCTGTTACAACTCTGTTGTAATCTGGTCGAGAAGCTGTCAAAAAATCCCACCTCCGGTCAATAACAATGCCTCAATTGTAAAAGTAATCTTTATATTTGTACGAACATAACCTAAATGTTCAAATGTCGATGAATAACCTTTATAAGATTTTGCAAGATGCAATCCAGAAAGTCATCTATCAGTCTTTAATGAAAAAGTCGACACTAGCAGTGTAGAACCATTCAAAGCTTTTGTATTATTTTGAAAAAAAAAATATAAATGACATGTTACATTTAACATAATGCAAAGCTTTAAATAAGATTTATTCCAACAGTAACCTTAACTCATTTTTTTTGTACAACAACATAAATGAAATGCCCTCTTCGCTGTCTCGTTTGTAATGTGAACCATTATATTCGACTCATTTGAATCAAAAGCATGAAACGAGCTCACCAGTTGATATTCCATTCCCGACTGTCCAACAAGAAGTTCCAAACCAAAACGCGAAAATGAAACAAAACGTGATACGGAAAACCAAACCGCTTGCTTTGGCTTTACGATGCGCACTCTAAATTATTTCCTTGTCGAATACCTGAAGAAATGTGATCCACATGCTTAAAGAGGCAAGATCCTTCATTGATTTCAAAATTTTCAATAGCAGTTTTTTCGTTCAAAATAAAGGAAATTTATATGCAAATGTGTTCACTGAATTCTATTTTCTAATTGAAACACATTGCACACATTTTCATCGAATAGCTCTTAGTTTTGAACAGAAAGCTGCTCTTTCTCCTCTTGAAGATTCGATGATGACGATGATTACGATGACGGATCCTTAAGCGTTAAGAAAAGTACTAGAAAATTTGTTAAGGAGAATTCCCAGAGAAATTATTGCTAAAATTCTCGACTGAATTATCTAATTAAAAAAAAACTAGAATGCATAGATATCGAAACTTTTGTAACAATTTATTGCAACACCATGCTAAATTTCCTGGAGGATTGAATACCAAACTTTTAGAGGAACCTTTACAAAAAAAAAACGTGATGGATATTGATATGATAAGAATTCTTATAATTATTATACTAATATACTAATATATGAAAAAATCATGCTCACTATACTCAATTCGCTGAATTTGATTATCAGAAAAATAAGAGTGTCAGTTTTAGAAAATTGATTATCAATGAGGATCATGTTAATACTTTTCCAGCTATGTCAGTGCAAAACCGAGTGTTTTTTTTATTCGCAATCGGGAGATGACTTAACCACAATCATCGATGCCCAGTACAAATTTCAATTACAACCTACTTCGCCTTAACCATTATATTTAGTGTCTGTTCGATTTTGGCACGGTTTATATTTTAGCACGGTTTGATTTTGGCAACATATGGTCCGATTTGAGTAATATACATTTTGACACCATGCCAAAATCGAACGATTTTTTTTAGTTTGTAAGATCTTGGCAAACCTTGTCAACCATTGTTTGCAATTTAATCACAAACCAAGGTTGTAGGATGACTGTGTAATTTAATCCACTACAAATTGTGTAAGATAAATGCACCATCATCAAAAGACCGTTCGATTGGCAACATAAAATTGTTGAACGTGTTGCCAAAATCGAACGGACACTGTAACATGCACTTTTCAAAGAAACACCATGATTTTCATTTTCGAACGTTTTGCAACGGTTATAGAAACCCTCTTCTTTGAAGGAAATTGGGGCTCTAGAGATTCAATTTTCCTTTAGTTTGTAGAAACAATATTTTTTGGATGACGCAATCTTGTAGCAGATCTTTACTTGAAAGAATTTTAAAATAAAAATAAAAAAGCATATAATGGGACTGAACGAAATTTATGCAAGAAAGTCGATTGTCAACTGAATTTTCATTTACACTAAAATTTTTTCAAAATTTATGAAGAATTGACCAAATTGGCAACACTGTTGACATTTTTTCTGTTTTTCTTCACAAGTTGTCGTGAAACTGGTTTTGGAACAAACGGAATTTGATGAATCAAGTGTTCAAAAAAATGAGGAGTATTTCACACGATTATCTAGTGGAATTTGGGGCCAGTGTGCTATAGGGGCAAGTAGGCCACTTCTACATCAACGAGTAAATATTTTTCCTCTTTGAGTTTTTCCCTCATAAATCTGAATACAAAGTACGAAATATTGTGATTTTTTTTTATTTTATCACTTATTTTTATCGATTTTTATCAAATATCAAATATCAGTGGATCAGTTGGTCTAAGGTAAATTATAAATATTTCTTCAATGTACAGTGCATCCTGCAACTGATCAAATATGTACGATGTTCTGGCAATTGAAAAAAAAATATTTTAACACATACAATTCTTATCAGTTAAAATCTGAATTTTTTGGGGCTAATGATGAATGAAAATAAGTTGGAGTAAATTCTATGTAAATGTAATTGTTAGCAACAACATTATAAAAGAATGAGAATGCGGAATCCGTAAGGATTTTTTTTGAGGATGAGCGTATAGCACAAAGCACAAGGCAGATTTTTTATATTAACATATTTTCTGGTGGACTCATTACCATTTTATTTATTAATTTTATTTATTTATTGCATTATTTTAATTTAAGTAACGTAGGGAAACTCCTTCTTGAAGTTTTACCCTGTGTTGATTCCATTTGAAATATTTGACTAACTCGAATTACGTTCCTGAATTTGATTATCCTGAATGTTCTACTGCAGGCGCTCAAGATCTCTAAGCAAACCTCCTTTGAAACAACAAATATTAGCATTTGACTCAAGGGTAGGAGACAGGCAAATCCAATTGTTAATCACTCACAAACCATGATTGTCCATAGTATGCTGATGAGTGGTTGGGTATTACTACCCAACAAAGGGTACATAACAAAGCTATATCAGCATATGTTATTATGTTATATTTTTTTCGAACATAGGTTGTTACTAACTTGATGCAGGATGTTTTTAAAATAACTAAAATTATAACAAGAAGTGAATTGTAACATAAACATAACAAAATGTGTTTTAATTCTATCAAAAACATATCAAACCAAGTTATAATGTTTGATACAAAGTATCAAATTTATAATACTGTTCGATATACGATAATATTGTATATTATTGAAATGCATAACTATCTATTTATTTTGTTATAAAGTTGTTAAAAATGAACACAAAAATATCTTAAAAGGAAATAAAACACATTATGTCATATTTCTGTTTTATCGTGTTCCGTTATCCAGAGCCTAACAAAATTGTATCATAATATGATATGCATATCACATTCTGATAAAATTTTATTACATTTTTGTTACAAGCCTCTAGTCGGGTAGCCTCATAGTTCTCGTATTTCTCATTCTTTATCAAGGAAATCATTAAACACCTAAACCAAATGGCTTGACCTCCACAACTAATACTTTCAAAATTTCTTTTTATTTTTATTTACACAGTGCTTATGAGAAGATGTAAAACTAACATGATGAAACTAAATTGGTGGATTTGATAAGCTTTGGACAAAGTCAGAGAACAATTTGATTAAGGTGGCACAACTTGATAGACTGACGTCCACGGATTGCTGTATACTTCCCACTTCTACAGCAGCCGTTATCACAAATTCCGTGTACTAGACTTTTAAAAGAAGACACCGACACGTTAATGTTTCCAGTGGACGATTTGTCCTTTTAAGAAAGCACCACACTAGACAAAGTTTTCCAGACTGAAGCAGGGAATCGAACCCACACCCCTTGACTCGATATGGCTAAATGCTTGGTAACACTAACCGCACGGCCACGAAGCCCACCAATCTTTATCGGAAGTCTACAGTAGATAAACTTCAAACTCCAATAAATATTGTCGAAATTGTTTGGAAACCTTAGATCATCAGTACTTTGTTGAATCCACAATTGTCCTCATGTTAGGTTATGCGATTTTAATTAGGATAACTATGAAAATTAAGAAACAACTAGATACTGTCAAGACTTGCACCCGCTCCGACATAATGATATCATTTGTTTTTGCGATATTAATCAGTTATTCCAGCGCAACGGTTGTCATAATACTGCAAATCCCGCTAAATTCACACATAGCAAACACGTGGAACGTGCAGCAGGTGGAAGCTGTGACAACACCGCAATGCTGGTTGGCGACGACTAGTCGCTTCGCGGTATTCTAATTAGCATACATTTGTCGAACCCATAGCGTGAGGTGGGGCAGCAGTTCGATCTTAGGGGAACAATCAATTTTTGCAGAAAAACTATGCTGAAAAGACACAAATTCAAAACAGTGGACTCTCAATAATTTGACTACAATTTTGTTGTGCAAACTTGTGACAAAATATTGTTCCATTCATAGTTCAGCTGCACTTACACAAGGAACCAACCAGATGACTGCTTGTAACTAACAGACACCCTCAGTGTATAAGTGCTGGTGATCTTCTATTTTAAGGCAACAATGGAACCTGCCACGTCAAAATGCAGAACAAAGAAGCGAAGGGGAAGAACTTGATGTAGCATTTAAAACTGGCCCACAGTAGACCGGATATACCCCTGCATGTACGCCAGTTTATGCGGAAAGGCATAGGGGTAAGGAAATTTTATGGCAGAGAGGCTTGCTTTTGGCTAGCAAACTGCCTGTGTATCAGGCGTAAGGAAAGACGTGCAATAATGATGGAAGAATGGAAGCATAGGGAAACGGGTTTTTTGTCCGTCTTTGGTTCTAGCAAATGCTATGAATAAATGAATAAAATATCATGTGATGCGATTAAGAGTGGAAGATAGAAACAAGTGAAATATTCAACTACAAAGTACGAGGAAATGGATGGGCCTGGGATCGAACCCACGACCTTTTGCTTATGAATCTGAAGCGGAAGCCAAAAGACCACCAACCTCGTCCCCAATTGTGACCAATTGTTGTTCCATTTATAGTTAGAACCAATTTAAAATTTATTGTCTTAAATGTATTTTTGCTCCACCAGTGCACTGGTGCACCCACTGCAGTGGGTTAACGGTTTTGAACTAGTATAAATTATGATTACTTAAGAAAACACATTAAATTTTGATTGGAATATTGTCCAAAATAATTGGATTTCTATAATATTTTTAGCACTATGACATTTATAACATTTGTTGTGAATTGGGGACGGACCTGATGTAGTGGTTAGAACACACACCTCTCACGCCGAGGACCTGGGATCGAATCCCATCCCCGAGATAATCACCAAAAGACATTTCAGTGACGACTTCCTTCGGAAGGGAAGTAAAGCCGTTGGTCCCGAGATGAACTAGCCCAAGGCTAAAAATCTCATTAAAAAGGTATAAAAACATATGTTGTGAATTCAGCTAAAAATCCTAGGAGGGAATTTTTGCCCCACATTTCTTTATAGCGCCATATCGCTCGGTGGGACTTCATCCGCCGTAGTGCACCATAATGTTTCTCGCGCTACTTTGTGATCATTTTATTCATGCGTGCAACATAAACCCACCGGTCATCATTAGATTCCGAGAGGGGTGAACTGATACAATTTTTTCATCCTCAACATCCCCTCCCCCTCTCTGGTTATCCTAGTCAAACAATTTGTGAAATGTCGCTCTGATTTATATGATTCTCGATTGGCTTGCGGCCACAAAAGTACGAAACCGATTTTGCAATTGGTTAGTTGGCAGCTGGAATATTTTTCCCTGTTCAGATTTTACCGAATCGACATTTTATGATGCCGTTAAACGAGGTGACTTCGGTTTAAAAAAAAAAAGATTATTTCTTTTGATTTTATTATATCTTCATGCTTTTAATTAAGTATTTAAAAAAAAGTACAGATGTCTTAGTAATCGATTGAAGTAAAAAATAGCATGATTTTTCCTACCGGTTTCATTACATAAATAAGTAAAAATTGTATAAATACAATTTTTTTTTCTTAAATATGATAATTTTAGATCTGACTATCTGGCAACACTGTTCTACTTCTGTTGGAGATATAATATCAGTCATCTTTATCAGGGAATGTTGACTTTTCATCACAGGCATTTTAAATTATGAAAAAAAAAAATAAATCTGTTGTATCTATAATGCAATTTTGTGTAAGCGGTCATATAATTTTGAACATATTTTCCTGCTTACGAAAAACAAAAATGGGCTGTTCTATTATTATGAAAAGAGATATATATTAAGGATAAATGGCAAGCATTTAAAAAATCATCAAATAGTGATTGAAAAACTGAATAATTTTTCGAATTAAAACTAATCAGCAAAAAACTAGAGGAATCTAGTAAATTTTGGGATCCGTACTATCAAAGCTACACAGTTAAAAATAATGAAGATTACACGTCATGTTAACTTCATTTATGCGATGTAAACATGACGTCATGTAAATTTCAGTTTGAAATCGTGTAAAAATGAGTTATATGTCATGTAATCACTCAGAATCCTGCTAGATTACATGACATATAATTGAAGTTTACATGACATATCATGTAAATATCCATGATATTCCACGCTCCAATTATGTGCATTATATGTCTCAGAAATTTACACGTTTCGTTCGAACTGTGTACTCGCATTATCAAAGAAACCCCGTTTAACGGCACTATATTCTATGCGTTAGCCTCTGGTTCCCAAAACCTAACCTCTCTCTCTCTGCTCTACCACAGGTGAAAGTTTGTTTGAGTGCGGTTGACACACTAGTTATCGCCCCGGTTGTAATTTATTTGCTGATGCGAGCTTAGTTGGTTTTCCAATTTGGACAGTGGTTCATGCGGCGATGACACCTCCAGGTTGTACAGCAGAGCAGAGGTGCAAAAATTTGCAATAAGGACATAAATTGGATTGTCATCGCGGTTGTGTCATTATAAATATGAGCTTAGGTTTACGGTTGAGTTGGATTTCGAGAGGCTATTGGTGTGTAATATGGTTTAATTAATTGCAATCAATTGATTGTAATTTTCGGCTACGTAATAGCCAATACATGGAGCACGAGAAGCTTACATCGTTTTTCATGTAGACTAATATTTTGTGGCAAATAACTATCATTTGAGCGACGAAATCATGGTCGTAGGCAAGGTTGGTCGATGTCCTTTCGGTCGACCAAAAAAAACGCCAAAATTAATTCTTAGAGTACAAAACAGCTCACTTCTGACAAATATCTTACCAGATTACCAAAGATTGCCCATTGGCCGATATAAAAAAAAATCCACGGAAATTTTTCTTGTTTTTATTTAGATTGTCTTCAGACATGATATGACCTTTCTTAAACATTTTGTGAAGTCCACAAATCTTCACCTAAAATTTTACCAAAAATCGTTTAAATGGATCTTGTTAGTAAATGGATTATGGCAAGGATTTGCCAAGTATTGTTGAAGTAAATTCATCCTGGAATTCGTCAAATTTGATAAAATTTCCCAAGCCGTGGATTAAAGATCAATAAAAAAGGGTACAGAGGTTGAACTATTGAAGTCGCTCGAATTCGATGAAAACTCTGACCACGCCCATGAACCAAATCCCATGTTCATGCCCAATTCATCTCCACATTCTGTTTCACAACGATTCTATCAATAAAACGCAACTCATTCCTATCAGAAACTATCCATACTCAGTTGCAGCTCGTCCGTCATTCCGTTTCCATGCTGTCACGCAATAAATCAAAGTCATTCGAATGAATTGCACCGCCACAATATGGCCACTTTATCAGAGACTCCAGTGTCAGGAGGAGGAGGAAGAGGGCAACGACCCTGCCGCCCCCCATTAGAGCTGGTCCCTCACGTACGCACTGAATTTTGCGATTGCCCGGGCGGCGGTTAAAATGCCATAAAAGAGATTTAGAACGCATTCATCGACCCAAAATTACCCAATTGCCATGCAACGTTCCGGATCACTATGAGCGATCGGGTGGTCAAAAATCGAAAAAAAAAACTTGTTCTGGGAGTTATTTCTTGATCAACATTCCATAACAAATACTTCAAATATTTGTGGAGTATCAAAGCAAAATGTTTTGTTCGAAAGCTTACTCAAAAAACTATCACAAATAATTCTTACTTAGGTTGAAGATGAATCGAAGCCACACCTTTAATTTTCAAAGTCACTAATCTGGGGAACTAGATATTTGTTTAAATTGAAAACTCGATCGATTGGTCACTCGCTGGTGTTGACCAATCGATCAAATTTTCAGAGTAATCGGTTGTCTGGTTCTTCAGAATTGTACTCTTAAAAAATCGAGTTTTGACCTCCATTCATCTTCACTTTAAGTGCTGACAAATGTAAGGAGCAACAAGTATATTTTGTACCATAAAATTGATTTTCAATGGTAGTCTCGAAAACATGGTACCGTAAAATCGGGTGTAATTGATCAGAAGGGTGAAATTGATCATCGTATCACACGATTTTATTTATTCGTAATGGAGCATAAATATCAATGTAAGCTGCAGTAAATGAATGATGATTGTCGTAACTATTGTCAAATTGTGTGTTGTGAAGTTTTTTGAGTTGAAGAATGTTTATTACTATGAAAATAATGTAAAATTTTAAAATCATGCACGATGCAGTATTGACAAACACCTATAAACTTCTATTTCTAAGCTAGGATTTGAACATGGTATAAACCTGAAAGTTTGTGAGGATGCTTGAGATGTATCCCTAAACCTGATTTCATCACCAAAACTCGAAACAATTAGTTCAAATGATTGAAATAGTTGAATTTCTGTTAGATATCATTGAATTCCTTAGAAAATTGCATACATTTAGGCGTTTTCCGCGAAGTTCTGTAAAATTTAACTATTCATTATTTATTTGAATATTGCATTGTTAAGAATTTGACAAGGACATTCGGATTCAGGGAGCTCAATTTTACCATGTAGAGTTGTTTTGAAAACAAACAATAATGGCATTGACAAGTGATCAATTTCACCCCGAAATGAGATCCCCTGATTTTTTATTTTAGAGATATTTGTTAACACTAAAATGATACTTGTTAGAAGATTTCGGTACATGAGTCGATGAGGCTTACCTTCGTACTTGTTTTCCTGCATTTAGTTGTTTGGCATTGTTAACATTTTAGAAAACAGATTAGAAAAACCGTGAAAAATGATCAATTTCACCCGAAATTATGGTATTTGAAAACACAACGTTAAATTATCATCCCAAAACTCATAAATGTAAAATACTTTCGGCCGCTACACAAACTAGAAACTGCCCATAGTGTGTATGGACGTTGTTTCTACGGAATCGAGCTCGTGTTGAGCCGAGCGAGAGGCATGTATCTTGAAGTTTTTGAATTCGAGAGCAGGTTTTGGTAGGTACGTTTTGTTCGAGTATCTGGACAGGTGGGAGCGATCGACAAAGCATACATATTAGCGATTTATGCTAATTGGGGAGACAACAAGTTCAACGCTCCTTTGAGGAGTGAAGTGCGATCGATATGTGCCATGTGGATGCGAGGTGTTCGGTTTCCAAGCGTATCTAAAGAGAAGTATCGTGTTTCCCTAAGACAAGATGTGACAGGTCAAAGTACAAAAACGAAACCTGTCAAAAAAGACCACTTCCCATTGGTCGTTTTTGCAAAGGCCTACTTTCATATCGTTGAGTTGGATTGCAACTGGGCACTTTGTTGATTGCTCGGACGTGTTGCTAAATCATATATAAGAGTTGTTATTGAAAATTTTAAAATTTTTCATGAATTCTTTTTGTTTCAAATCTTTTTATATTTAGGTACGAAACACTCTAGTTTTGGAATGCAACATTCATATTGCACCTATCATTTTGGTATTAAGTGCGTGTTAATTTATCCCGTTTTCTGTAATGTATATTATGAAACTACGTTTTATTAGGCACAATGATAAACGATTACCAAAAGATTTTTTTTTCTCATACGACATTTATCGCTTCCGCGCGGGGTTTGATGAGGGCAAAGCTTAAATTTGTTTAGGGGGGATGGGGGCAAGAAGGACACCTTAAGATATATAGGTTCAAATCTTGGTTGATAAGCAAATTTTTTGAAGATTATTCCAGTGTAGGGGCAAGCTCACCTCTTGTTCTAATTGATGTTATCGATAGATTTCAAATATATAAGAAGCACATGATGATTTGAGATTTTTGAAAATGTCCCTTCTTATGAGGTTTTTAAACGAAGCACGCGGCAAGAGTGCCACTCGTATCGGGCAAGAAGACCACCAGAGCAAAATGCCACAAATTTTGTATATTATTATTTCCCCGCCTAAACGATAAATTCTAGAGTAAGTAAAGATAAAAACTGAGGGATGAAAGTTGACTTATAGTTAAAAAGTAATTTTACGAAATTAATTTTGTTTTCATCTTATTTGACTGTAACAATAATAGTAAAAAAAAAATCAGAAACCATTTTGAATGTCAGGGATGGTTTATTTTGATTTTATTTAGTAGGAAACATTGGTTTCATGCAATATTAAACAAGAAAAATAAAAGTTCATTTGATTTTATATGAGAAAATTGCGGTGTCCCTCTTGCCCCATAAGACATACTGTTATTATATATGTAAAATTTAATGTCAAAAGGATTTCTTCGAAAAAAATCTCCTCACAGCTATATTAAACAATTGAAAATCATCAATACTGTGCGGAAAAATCAATATGTTTTGTATTTATTGGGAGTCAAACCTTGTTTTCCAGTCTTACATTCTAATATTATTTCGCTTATTTTGCGTTGGTGAGTTAAAGACATTTTTCTATTTTTTTGTACTAAACGTTTTTAACTGTAATATTTACACAACCCTCAATTAGTACTCAATTTATACTTATCCTGCGTTAAACATCAAAAAATTGATTTGAACTACGTGAAATTAGAGGTGGCACTTTTGCCCCGGGTGTCCTTCTTGCCCCATGTCCCCCTACTCAGCACTAGAGATGGTCGGGTTTCACATTTTTCAAACCCGAACCCGACCCGTACCCGACTTATTTTATTCCTTCAAACCCGGACCCGACCCGAACCCGAGACAAAATTTAAAAGCAAACCCGTACCCGACCCGAACCCGAAAAATTTTCGCAGTTCAAACCCGAACCCGACCCGAAACCCGAAAAAGTTTTCTAAGAATAACCCGAATAGAAAACGAGTTCGAAAAGATGATAAATTTATCGTTTCTAATGCATAGGGAAGCTTTCCGGTTGTTACTTTGTGAACAATTATCCCCAAACCCGACCCAAACCCGTTCAAACCCGACTGTTTTCAAGCCCGAACCCGACCCGTACCCGATATTTTTTTAACCTTCAAACCCGACCCGAACCCGAACCCGAAAAAAATAAAATTTTCAAACCCGAACCCGACCCGAACCCGTCGGGTTCGGGTTCGGGTCGGGTTTCGGGTTTGAAAACCCGAGACCCGACCATCTCTACTCAGCACTAGCGTCACACAGATGCACAGTGATCTAGGAAGCAGTTTTACGCGGAAGGATGCATTTTGAGCTGTAGAATGAAACATTAGACGAAAACGGTCTTCCACAAAGTTGTTTGTATAAGTTAAGCCTTTTGTTTAGGGTGGTCCACGTTCTCTTAGCAATGGTGAAACTAACTTTCTTATTTGGAGAAATTATTTTATACATGCTTCAGCAAAGTTGTAGACCATTCAATTTCAAGCAACTTTGCCAAAAAAAAATTTTGTTTTGTATCTCTCAAATTGAACGATTTAGAGCTTTTTTCTTACGGTGACATAGGGTGGTCCGAACAAAACTGGTTTTCTGGCTGTAGCGTTTTCAATTCAAATATCTCATAAAAGTAGTCTATGAAACACTTTTAGAGCTTTAAAAAATGCGTTATTTGGTGAGTGAAGAAACTCGCTATCTTCTTTCGTTTGGGAGTTATTGTCGTTTTTCTCACAAAAAATGCCTATTTTGATTGTAAATATCTCTGATTGGGGCAAACATAAAACATATTTTTGAAGGTATTCAAAAGACAAAATAAAACTGTATATTATGTCAAAAAATTACAGATATGTTATTTTTGTAACACTAATAAAATGATTTGAAAAACAAATATTTTTTATCACGAAAACTTTAATAACTTTTGAATTTACATAGTTATCAACAATCTTTTTGCATGTAAAATTGCGTTTCCTTAAGTTCTAAAAGCTGCTCATAGACGACTTTGACAAGAAGTTAATATTTAAAAAAACTAGAGTTGAAAAACATATTTTTGTTGGACCACCCTACGATGATTGAGGAAAAATGCTGTAGATTGGTATTTCAAGATTCTGAATAGATACAAGGAGGTTTCTACGGCAAATGAATTTTATGCTCTCCGGCAGACACTCGATATGGTTATGAGTTTTGCGGCTGGTGGCTTCAAGATCCTAAATAGACATTGGTGTAGGAAAAAAATTACGCAAAAAAAATAGATAGCTGTATTTTTTTTTGACAAAAATAAGATCATTTCATTCATTATGTCGAAATTTACTTCAAAAGGATAACGGAAATTTAATCTGGTGTGAGGAAGTCCAACAAAATCAACCATTATTTTTTGTTTAGTTTAACTTTTTGCAGTGATTTCTTGATTAAACTCTGAACTACCTTTTTTTTAGAAAGGTTATGTTTCATTATATTCAGAAACTTAATATAATCAAATACCTCAAGGCATATCGAAGGGTGGTTTCTGAACTTGTACAACACTGCCCATAAAAGCATAACTGTCCCATATAGATTTTCAAACCAAAACCTTTTTTCGTCGCAACATCCATGTTTTAATATACATTTTACTATGCATGTATAAAATAACACACTTAGTTTGGAAATGTTGCGGAAAAATATGAAGTTGGTGCTGTCCCATATTGAAAAATAAAGGCATAACAGTCTCGATATGAACTTTCAATCCAAATTGCAACGGCAAAACGTGAATTGTGTTCAATTTTATATTTTTTGCCGATATATAGAAGCAAAATGAGTTAACTGAGTGGTTGTTTAAAATGGATATGACACGAAGAAATGTACTAGAAAATATTGAACATTTGTATGAGAAGACAAACTTTAAACTTTGAGCGCTATTTTTTCAATGCCTACTTTTGCCATATGGTATAGTTATGCCTTTATGAGCAGTACAAATCTCTTCAAAAATTGTCAAATAAGATTGTGAGATTTGGTCATAACGTGAATGCGTCCTGGAGAACAACCACCTGCTATGTCTGTTCAAAGTTTTCCCTTTCAATTCCTCCAAAAGTTCTTTGATTCTGTCAAATCCTACTGAAGTATGTCACTAAAAGTTCTACTAGAAATTCCGCTGTGAATTCGTTCAAATTGTTTCCCCAAAATTTCGCGAAGTACATCAAAAGTCCTTCAGAAATATTTTCAAAATACAAATTCAAATTGCGTCAGAAATTCATCTATGTTATTTTCTGGACATTCTGCTTCAAAACTCCAGATTACACTAGAATTATTCATAAAACGCACAGCTTCTTGTCTTCGAGGAAATTTATGGAAAGTCCACAGAAAAATGTTTGCTAGTGGTAAAGGAATCTGACGAGAAACATTTAGTAAAATTTATTAAGATATTCACAAAGAAATTTGCGAGGATCTTACTTAAAATATTTCCTTAGAAAAAGGCTTATCAATTATTGGCAGAATCCATATTCTGAGATTGAATGCTTGTGCAAATACAATTCCTATAGGCTTTTTGGCAAAATTCTGGGGGATTCAGACTTTAAGTAAGGAATTCGGCTAGATTTCAAGGAAGTAGAAGAGAAGATGAATGATGATGTGTTGAAATATCTGGCGATGTATGTTTTTACAATTGCCCTGTAATCATTCACCTGCAGATATATGATAATAAATAATCACTTATCTTTCGTTGTTCCGTTGTACATCTATTGTTTCTTATTTCTTAAATATTTTGTTCTTTTTTCTCCCTTCGTATGGCGCTTTCAAAATAAGTAAAATTCTAGAAGTTTTGAACAAAATAATCAGAATTATTGTACGATTGTTTCCTGATTTCTGAAGGTCCAACAAAAATGCCTTAACAAATTTTCAAAGCAATGCAATTTTAATTTTAATTCAGTAAAATCTCACAATTACAATTTTACCAAAAAATATCTTTAGCAATGCTTTAAAAAAACCTCCAATATTTTTGCGTTGAATTAAACAGTTCTACCACATTGATCAAGAATAGCCCTAGCAAAAAAATTTGTTCGGAGTTTCTGCGAGTAGGAAAAAATGATTTCTACGTCGAGCTGTTCGTCACGGTATCATGGAACTTCAGAGCTCATGCGAAACATTTTCTAAGATGTTAGATACGAAAACCATCTGCAGAAACATCATCCATTTTAACCCCAACAATTGTTCATTATTGACGGCGAAGATTTTCTTAGTAAAACCTACAAATACCACCATACCGTGATGCATCAATACCCGGGCACTTAAGGCGACACAAATATTTAAATGATGCAAGTGGTGTCTTTAAATCCGGACACTTTTGGATCGAAATCCGGACAACTGTTTTAAAACATATCATTTTTGTTTAATTTCGATGAAAATCATATCAATACATAATTGTACATCAATCTTAATTTAAAAGATGTCTGTGTCTGCCGTACAATATCAAAAAGAATAGCACGTTAGTGATGTTGGTGGGTGGATTACCTGAGCTGAAGTTCTTGTGGCTTGAACTGCAGAGTCGATGCTGCTCGAACTGTTATCAATGAAGACTCAATTTATAATACATTCTTTTAAATTCTGATAACACACTGTCCGAATCTCAAAACACTGGCTCAAAATCTCAGATAGTCGCTTTAGACACCAATAAAAACATTTTTCCCACATATTTAACAACAGTCGTGTCACAGAGCTTTCAAAATAAATCTTCTTTCACACTTGTTTTTAACTAACAACTTTCTGTATACATACATTTCACAAACATTTTATTGACCCAAACATTGTTCGCGCGCTCATAGATCGTTGAACTTGAATTGAGGTTGGACTCGTCGCGGTCCAACGTCCAACATGAACAAATTCAAATTCAGCATTTTCAAAAATAAAGGAAGAGAATAAAAATCAAATGTAAAATCACTTAATTTTAACTTTAAATTATTAATATAATCAGAGTGTACGGATATTTGTACCGTCCGGATTTTGATTCACCACGGTACCAAATCGTCAACAATTTCTTAAAAAGTTTAAGAAATTTAACGATAAATTCTTAAATATTCCGCCAGGCACTTAGTATTTTTTCTGAATTCCATTTAAGCTGAAATTATCCAACTAATTTCTTTAGAAGTTCTTTAGATGTGTAACTCTAGAAATCTAATAAAAAGTATATTTGAACATGGAGTGATTCGCCGAGTAATTTGTAAAGAAAATCTTAAATAAATTATAAAAGTATTCCTGGAGTAGTTTTTGAACCAAAAATTGACAGTGCATAGGTAAAAATATATGGAAGAATCTAGAGATTAATATTAGGCAACATTTATGGAGTAATTTCCAGAACCTGAAAGAATATCTGAAGGCATTTATGGATAATGTTTTGAGAAATTCAAGAATGAATTGCATATTTTTTCTTTAATTTGTTGAAAAATTTCTTTTAAAAATCCCCAGCAGAATAACTAGTGCTGTTAACAGAAAATAAAATAGTTGGATGAATAATTGATTATTTTTTCCGGAAGAATCCTTTGACTACATCCGAGGGGAAATAGGGTAACGTATATAATTTGGACATGCATATAATTTGGACAAACTAGTCGTTCTATGCTTATTTCCAATGAGATGGTGGTGAATACATGTACGGGAAATCATGTATTGCATTGTTAATACACTATGTTACTTATTAATGATGACCATTTTCATAACAATTTCATATTGACTTCAAAAATATAAAAATTGTAAATTGTATCTACAGAACATCTGTGAAACCTATGAAGGCAAGAGGATGTGCATTTCAATAACATACATTAAATGCAATAATAGCGCTCAGAATTAGCATTCATCAAAAGTTTGAAAGTGGATACATGGTTCAATATGTCTAAAATTTCAGCTAAGTTCATTTAAAATCTTAACATGAGTATATGAGGCATAAATCAGGGGTTGTCCAAAATAGATTATGGTTTTTGTTCAGTTGATATAATTTGACCATCTGAAGAAACACACTGGAATGTCGCATGCATGCATATTTGCAGGCGTTTTTTCGGGGATCTGATGATATTTGCTTGCATTAAATGAAATTATTGATTTTCACTAATATGCACATCCAATAAGCGAAAAAATGCATAAGTCACATGTAAACTCTTACAGTATTATGATATGATCGTCTTTTCAAGAAACCATTGTATGGATATTGAGATAACGCCTCTGTCCAAATTATATTCACATGAGGGTGTCCAAAATGTATATAAGGTGTCCGAAATGTATGTAAGACAGGCTGCCAAAAAACGCTATTTTGGAAGCTAATACTACTAAGCCTTTTCTCCCCAGAAATTCAAGGTACAATGGGACATTAAGCATATAAGCAACATTGCCTAATAAAATATTTGTATTTAATGCAGTTAATCGATCGCAGTTTCCAGACACATCCTTAGCCTGTCCAAAATACATAATTTACCCTAATAATATAATTTTCCGAAGAAATTTCTGAAAAAATAGTTCGGGAAATTTCTGAGTATTACTACAGAAAAGTTTTAGGAACAATTATCTATCTAGACAACTTATAGGAATACAGTTAACTCTCCCTTACTTGATATTCCGTATCTCGATATCGAGTTAGAGAACCATAGTAAAAGTTGGTTTTCATGGCTAACTCGATGGTCCCTTGGATTGCATTTGCACTGGTTTTGTGTTCTATAACTCGATACCTCTCTAACTCGATAATCCCTTCAATATCGAGTTATGGAGAGTTGACTGTATTTGATTATTTTTTTAGGTTAGCATTTTTTTTCTTAGGTGAGCATTTTTGAAGCAATTTTATACCATGATTTTCGAAAGAGTTTAGAAGGGATGCAGGTGTAGTAGAGATGGTCGGGTCTCGGGTTTTCAAACCCGAAACCCGACCCGAACCCGAACCCGACGGGTTCGGGTCGGGTTCGGGTTTGAAAATTTGAAATTTTTCGGGTTCGGGTTCGGGTCGGGTTTGAAGGCTACAAAATTATCGGGTACGGGTCGGGTTCGGGCTTACAAAAAGTCGGGTTTGAGTCGGGTTTAGGTCAGGTTTGGTGAGAATTGTGAACAGAGTAACAACCTAAAAGCTTCCCTATGCATCAGAAACGATAAATTGACCATCTTTTCAAACTCGGGTTTTATTCGGGGTTTTCTTACAAAAAAATTTCGGGTTTCGGGTCGGGTTCGGGTTTACACAGCGAAAAACTTTCGGGTTCGGGTCGGGTCCGGGTTTGCTTTTCAATTATTGTCTCGGGTTCGGGTCGGGTCCGGGTTTGAAGAAATAAAACAAGTCGGGTACGGGTCGGGTTCGGGTTTGAAAAATGTGAAACCCGACCATCTCTAAGGTGTAGAGAATAAGATGAATGGATTTCCAGGATATTAAGTAGTTTGATACTGTTACATAAAAATACATTTTGATAGACAGATTTAAAATTTGTCAAGTAGGCACTGGTTTTGAGGTGAAAAAAATGAAGTCTGTTTTGTGCCGATGTTGATAGGAGACAGATGTAGAAAATAAAACATCAATTTTATTTATTTATTTATGTAAAGGAAAAAAAAACATGTCGCAATTCCAGACTGCCCTCTTGGTTACGACAGTAGGGGGTAGTATTTAATCGTTTTTTAGAAAAATCTAGGATAAATTCCTGAGAAAAAAATGCGAATGGATCTTCAGAGAACTTCTGAGAAATCGCAAAAAACATTTTTCCAAATGAATGCTGTTTAATAGCTTATGAAAATCTTGTTGAGTATTGGGAGAAATCCTTAGATAAACACCTGGAAGAATCATTTAATGCAGGCCTGCCCAACCTTTTTGGCTCTTTTTTGACACAAAAGGTTGCCTCGTTCGCAATAATAATCCGATCTGAAAAATTTGTACCTCATATGAAAGCTTGGTACTATATCTGACTATTTCATGTATAAAAATTCGACTTTATATCAAACTCCTTGTTACGGACGCAATTAAGTCAAAAAATTGGTGTGGCCCGCGGGCCGGATTGATTTTCGCCTTTGTCTGCATTGCCAGCAAAGTGTTTATTATAAACATTAATTTTTATACATCGATCAATCAGATATAATACCAAGCTTTCATTTGAGATACAAATATCTCAGATCAGACTATTATTGTGCACGCGGCAACCTCTTGTGTTAAAAAGAGCCAAAAAGGTTGGGCAGGCCTGATTTAATGTTTCTTTGCAAGAAGCCCTGATTATTTTTTGCTGAGAGTTTTTAAACAAGAATTTCTAAAAAAAAACTGAAAGATTTGTTGAAGGAATCTGTAGAGAAACTTTAAGAAGAACCTTCATGGCAACGTTGAACACTCTGGAAAAATTGTATGCTACATGCTTGAAGAATTTATTGTACTATTTTTTGGAGAAATTTTCAGTAATTTGAGGAAATTCCAATCAAATGATTATTGGATGGTATATTAAACTAACAATTGGAATTTATATGGGCACGTAGGTTCTCCAATTGGCGAAATTTTGAAAAAAAAATTCTAAACATCAGAAAACGTCTGTTAAATAACAACTACTAATCCTGGGATTGATTTTCCGTGGGAATCCCAGGAGGAGCTCAGTGAAAGCTGATGAAGACATTCGTAGAGAAACCGCTAAAAAATATGGAAATTATTCATGAAGAAATCCCCGTGGGACTTCTCAGAGGAATCTCTTAAAAGAACTTGGTTGAATGCCTGAAAAATTCGTAGTAGAAAAAGGGATATTCCTCGTGAGTTCATTGAAAGAATTCTTGAAGGATTTGTTTGATTGGATTAGTATTTTACATCAAATTTTAAATTATCGCTGATGTGCAACGAGACAAAATCACAAACATTAATTAGCTGATCCCCCCCCTAGGCCCGCTGCAGATAAAATCCTAGCTACGTCAATGTAAATAGATAGACGAGATAGGACATGGATGGCTGAAGTTGACCGCCAAGTGGTGATAGTGAGTGTTTATTATTTCGTTGTGTCCCAAGATTTTAAAGAGATAGAAAAGATGGGTCTCTAGCAAAATTGATCAGAAGACCACGGGCTGTCCTGTCGAAACATCATTTATATATTATTTGTTCTTTTATCATCTTCAGAAATGCTGAATATTCTTTCGGTTTGGGTTCGAATTCTTACGGCCACGCCGCGATGACAGAAGAAATGGTTTCATGAGACACGCATCGTGTTCTAGATCAAATTAACATTTTGTACCTGATATTCTGGAAACACAGTTTCATAGTTTCATTTAGTAGTGTTTCTATAAATACAATAACGCTACTATATGTGCAATGGAGCTTAAATTTCAATTGGAACTATTTAGTTCGATCATTTTAGTTGTGGATAAATATACAACAATTTACAGTAAAACGGCCGTGAAAGTACAACTACAGGCTATAGGTACATGTTCATAATATCTATGATTGAATCCATGAAATTTGATGAAATAATTCTCTATTTATTAATTTACATCCATTGCCGCGAACCATACCTAGATATCAAGTTTATTCTTTCTCAATTTATATTGTCCTGTTTGAAAATTAATTAAATCCTTAAAGTACAAAAGACGTGATACAACTTTCATCTTCAATATTTTGTTGATCCATTTTTCAGAAAATAAGTTACAAGACTTCGGTCTTATTTTTCAAACAGTTCTTCTATTATGAATTAACATAAACAATATTTCAAGAATAGCTTGAGTAAATCCTGAACTAAGTTGTTTCATGAAATATAATTTAAATTTTCTGAGGGATCAATGTTTTTTTTCCTTGACATGGAAAGAGACAGGGAAGCACAAATATTAAACATATTTTATCTCAGCGTTACTTTGCGACTTTTACCTTATCATTTGGACAATAATTCTTTCCCTATCAATCAATAGACGCACCTGAAAAAAAAAGAACAAAAAATATAGTTAGAAATAAGGAACAAACAAAATCATACAATAAATTGTAAACACGGATGGAATGCTATCGAATGTACTACATTGTAGTACGTAGGAATTGAAAGATAATTCGTTTCGATGTATTTAGGACTGTTTTTAATCCTTGAGAAACATGTTTCTACGAACATCAGATCACCAAAACCTCTTGTTATCTTTTTTTTTATCTGTGCCGTGATAATTTCCGTTAAAAGTTGCTGGGAACATAATTAAAAAGGTTATATCTTCAGAGTGGGGCAAGTTTCAGTTATTCTCCATTGTTGCTCTAGGAGAAAAATGGAAATAAAATCTGATTCTCAAATACAGAGCCTCAAAGTTGCTCTCTTCTCTTAATGAAAAGGTTAAATTTTGATTTCTCCTAAACGGTAATTCCGAACCCTTTGCGGTAAGGTCTTGTCAAAAGTTAGTCTAGATTTGTAAGCGAACTAATAAATGAAGTTCGAAAAAAACGAAATCGAAATCAAACGGTCCAATACGATCATAGTGGCAATTGTTGATATTGTAGCCGTACGGTAAGTGTAGTCAGTCGGTAAAATGTAACGAGCGACTAGATTCGAACCCAAATCGGTTGGATTAATCCCTTCGCTTAAGCGCCAAGCAAGCTTCAAGTTCCACTTGCATGCGAAGAGGCGAGATTTGTGTACCCGGCGAGACTCTCAAGGCGAGTTCTTCAAAAAGAAAATTACAACCGAACCGACGATTCGCTCCACACCACTAGCTCCAAATCTTAAATTTAGACAGGATAATCAAAGGGGAACCACGGTGAAATTTGATTTACGCAACGACTCAAATTATCAAACTTCTCTCCTCTATCGACAGTCGTGAATTTACGCATGATTTTTTTTTTATTTCGGTATTGAGGATTTTGCCCTCTAATAGACTCACACCGAAATAATTTTGTCACACCAAAATATTCTCTCACCATGTTTGCCATATATTGGATGGCGTCGTAGCTAACAAAACTAACACGTAACGCATATGTAACGCATTATGTTAGATTGTACATTGAATGCAAGTTGCGTGCTTCTATGAAAGTGCCATAGAAACTGACGTGTGAGTATTTATTTTTCCACGTTCAAAATGTGCATGAGAATCTATTCCTCAACAAAACGAACAATATTAAAATGGTTAAACTTGCACAACCTATTGTCGGGGTTCTGCTTTACCGACTCTCAGTGATTAAAAATAACACCAACTGAATTCTTCTACCGGTAGCTCCCGTACTAGTGTCCCTCAATTTAAACAGTTTATTATTCTAGTTCTGGAATATTCCCACTTATTCTTCGGGTTGAAATAATAGTTCTAATTTGTTAGCTTGCCTAAAGGAATGTTCTGACCTGTTTTTCGCTGTGATTGGCTGATGACGATCGACCTATTGCTCCTGTGCTGTCAGTGGTTCGTGCCTCGGCTACGATGGCTTGCCGTCTAGAACCACACGTGCACACGGTTTTGCTTGATGAGGGTGATTCCTACTCTAGCTCGTCGAAAGACTAAATTCATTTACAGAATTAGCATTGATCACACTGCGTAACACGTTTTTGCTAAATTAAGGGTGGCTGAATCCTCTGCCGTTTTCAAGAATATCATAGCACGTCTAGTTTTTCAGATATTGACTTTTGAAAGTTTGACTATTTCAGTCAACTTGCATGCAAGTTTGCCAGCTTGTTTGCCACAAAATTATTGTCAACAAAGTTCATAATACTTCATAATACATGGTGTTCAAAAATTAGTTTTTGATGGTTTCGTAAGGTATTGAATTTTTTGTAAAAAAGTTGAAAAGTTCGATTTATTCTAAATTTATTTGTGCAATTTCAACCAAACTATATCTCAAATGAAAGTTGAAGTCCTTTTTAACATGCTTGGTGGTTTAGGTCACTTAAAATATGACAAATAAAACTTTAAATTTCATGTAAACATCCATGAGAACAGTGTTTTATACAACTTTGGCGACCTGCAGCTGAAATTGTGACGTGATGGAACATTTCTGGGGACGGCATCAGATACAGCAACCCCAAATCTACTAAAGACACATAATTTGATCCTTGAGACACGCAAAAATGTCATTTTTGTTACGAATATTCAACAAAATAGGTGAGAAAGAAAAACCGATGAATCATGGTTTGAGATGAATCAGCTTAGGGCTGAAAATCTCTTATATATAGTAATAATAATCTCCAAGGTCAGGCAAATAAATTTGACAAATAATAATATATGTATCATTAGAATGAAAATGACCCAAATAAAGCCGACGTTGTCAGCAAAAACTGCTGAAATATCTCACACGAATGGCATCATTGGAAACAGACATGCGTGCCTCGACATAAACCTCAAGCAATAGTAAAGTTTGCTGCAATGCAATAAAAGCCTCTCGTTGAGGATAAAAATTGCACTTTTCCTTCAATCTCACAGAACAACAATGCAAAAGAACCGTCTCCGGAGCATTGGTTGTCGTCGGTCCATTCTTAAACACTAACAAAAAACTAATATGCAGCATGACGTAAATATCATATTCAACTAATAAACTTGATGAAAATTATGAAATGGCGTAACTTTGATGTTATTTGCACTGAAAAATATGTCCTTCTTGAAGAATTACGTCCAATGTAACTCAAAAGTGTTTGTCCGAAGAATATGAAGTTCAATGAGACGTAAAATTACGTAATGTATGTCGTAAATGTGCGTCTTTTACTCGATCTAACATGTATGACACAAATGACGTAAAATTACGCGATTTTTTCTTAGTGTGTACCAGAAAATATGAATGTTTCATTCATTCTTTCATTCATTGGTGCAGCAGCAACCACCGAAAACGCAACGGCATCGTCCAAAGTGGGGGTAAAAACCGGCAAGTGTGTGAACAATATTCAAACATGCAATCGCATAAAGCATTTAGCACAGAGCGGCGGAATAAGAAGCGAACAGCAAACAAAAGTGAATAAATGAATAACTGAGTAGACAAATAAATATGCCGCCTGATGCTGGAGCAACAACAAAAACGACGACGACCACGAAAAGGAGGATCAATCATGTTGAGCTGAGGCTGTGATGTATTTTTTTTTTTTTTCGATGCAAGCGTAAATTATTTCATTTGTTGGTTCAAGATGAATTATGCTCATTCCATACTGGTGCACGAGATTGCTTCTCTGCGAATGTTAGTAACAATGAATGGATGCTTCTCGACAGTAGTTTTTTGAATGGGTCCTTTTCTTGCTTCTGAGGTTACGTCCCAACTGGGACAGAGCCTGCTTCTCAGGTCAGTGTTCTTATGAGCACTTCCACAGTTTTTAACTGAAAGCTTTCTTCAAATGTTGTATACATATATCGTGTGGCAAGCACAAGTATTAGGGATAAAAAGCAAATGAATGATATATTTTGAACCTTGTCTAGAATACAATAAGCATTAATTTAGAATTCAAGAAAGAGATGATTCATCTGGCCAACAAGCTTTGTTGCTCTAGGTGCAACCGCATACAGAATATAAGAACTATTCCTGAAAGTTTTATAATAGGAGGAAATAAAAGGAACCTTAATTTCAATAGCTCATAGAATGCTTTGCACAATGATTGAGACCTTCGTCTCTGGGAGATGTGTACGATTAAGAGATTTCCATTGAAAGTTTTATATATCCGATTGTACTTGCATTTCTTACTCCAGCAACATGCAACGCTGGAGCAGCATGCGTGGAACGTAATTATTTCCACAAATATGGCCCCAATTGGAAGCTTATGATCTGTTATGAACGCTTTATCCATGTTTCAAAGCGAATGTACATCATCGAGAACGTAGGTATATTATTCGCTTGTGTTTCATTTCATCACCCGGAATGATGGTTCATGAGAATGTTAAGGCTCAAGTAAGAATTGAGCGTTTATCTAAACTGAAAAAGCAGATTTTTTTCTCTTGGTTCACAAATCACGAAAAACAAGAATATCCATTTATCACAATAGATGGAATACAGATTCGAACATTTTTCATGTTCTACTCTTTTTATTCTCTCTAGAAAAAACTGGTTTTCCGCTTCAGGTAAATGCTCGATTCAAACTTGAGCCTTAATGATGATAATGACAGTAACACGATGATCCAGTATGGTGCGTGCATGATGGCAAATGATGCGGTCTCCGTTGCGATTTGTTTTGTATTATTTTTGAACGAAACACAGTGCCGAATGCCAGATGGTTTACTAAATAGCCGGTTAGTTTGAGTTTCAATGTTTTCGCTTCAGTCTTGTTCACGTAAGGACTGAGCAATAGTCATTGAATGAAGTACATACACTGTTTGGTTGGTGTTACGTTTGTTGCGAAGCATAGGTAGTCGTTGACCCGCATAACGGTGGGTAAAGGGCCTCCTGTAATTAAAATTAAAAACTTTTGTGCTTCTTCTCTTTAAGATGTTTGAGAAGAAGTTCGGGATCTTTAAGAGTTTTCGGCACAACGCAACAGTCTACTTTCCTATGCGATTTGTAGGGAAACCTTGATTCCTCTCATGGATATCATGATCTCCAGCCTAAGTCCTCCAAATTTGGAACAACTGACCATGATTGGCGGCACTCTTTGTTTTCTTAATTGAATCAAAGAGCCTGGGCCAGAGGCTGCTCCGATACGAAAATTAACTGTTTTAGATGCCATTATCAACATTTACCATTCACCCTTGGCATAAATCGCGTTTTTTTGGAGGTCCTTGAATACGGAGATAAGGGATCAAGCGGTTCAAACACTAGCACAACAAATTATTGTTTTTTTTTTGTAGCATTGATAAGTACGGTTTTATCTTTATGAAATATCAAAACTTGACAGAAAGAATATGTACACGCACAAAACGTGACTGCAAAGTGAATCGGGTAAAGAACACTTGAGTAAGATTTTCGAAGCACTGTTCTTGTTCCAATCTCGTTCCATTATCCAAAATGTTTGTTTATGAACAATTCAAACAGCATTTGATTAAGTATTCGATGTGCAGCAGCTGAACACCGAAATCCACTCGAAAACATCCAGCCACACTCAAAGCAACACTTATTAGCAACAAATTCGACTAATCCGCATGATCTGCAACCAATTAGCACAGTGTCACAATCAGCACACGCTATGTCTGAACCAGACGATTATAAAAATCGAATGTACATCGGATTTTTTCTCGCTAGAGTTTAGTATTTGGGTTATATTTGCATAATCGGTAAGTTTTAAAATATTCCATCGGTGAAATTTTGATTTTTTCCACTTTTTAGCCATTTTTCACGTTTTTGACGCATTTACGTCCATACAAAATGTATGGAAAAAATTCGCCGATAGAATATTTTAAAACCTTCCGATTTTGAAAATATAGACCAAATACTGATATCTAGCGAGAAAAAATCCGATATACATTCGATTTTTATAATCGTCTGGTTCAGACATAGCGTGCAGCATCTCTCCCGAAAGGGCAACTCGGATATTCGCAACTGCCGGGCTTACCTTTTTGCTACTCGTTTGTCTGGAGACTAATCCTCCGACGATCCTACGAAGTACGACGCTAGCAACCACGCCAGGGAGACCGAAACCCGAAACCTGCAGGTGCTATCACCTGCTCCGTGGATATGTTTCATATCGCCAGCCAGCTCAGTCCTATGAGACTAGGGCAGTTCAGAATTCTAAAAAGTTTGATTATCGGATCGCCCGTATCTTCCTCAACATTATTTCGATATAAATAATGTACAGCGCTTGAAAAAAAAAAAAACAAAATTTCTCCATAGTACTCTAAATCTACATTGTTTTTATGTCAATCACCCCCGAATAATCGGAAAATTTCACAGAATACTATTTTTATCGTGAGGATAGTAAGTAATACTTTAGACATTGAAACTTATTTTTTTTAAATTTTGACCCATCCTAACGAAGCACCCAGCTGGGGCCAGGGAGCCGACTGCCAAAAAGCAAACGGTTGTCAACGCCAACCATCCACGCAAGGGAAACCACTTGACTGGATGCATATTTCAAATTCTCGAGTTCAAATATGCAAAGACCCCGGCTCAGCATAGCCGTCGTCGTCGCCGTCGTCTCTGAGGTCGGTATGCACATTTCATTGGTCACCGCCGAGGGATATGACCGTCAGAGGCGCGGTCGTCGATGGGTCAAATCGAAACAGGTGAACTACATACGTGTGCGGAGTGTTGCCAGATCATCTATAGAAAATAGAAAATAGAAGACAGAAGCTAAAAGCTAGAAGACAGGAACTAGAAGCCAGAAAATTAAAGCTAAAAGCTAGAATCAAGAAGCCACAAGCTAGAAACTGGAAGCTAAAAGTAAGAACCTAAAGGGTAGAAGGTAGAAGCTAGAAGCTAAGAGCTAGAATCTAGAAGCCAGAAGCTAGAAGCTAGAAGCAAAAAGCTAGAATCTAGAAGCCAGAAGCTAAAAGCTAAAAGCTAGAAGCTGGAAGCAAGAAGTTGGAAGTTATGAGCTAGAAGCTAGAATCGAGAAGTCAGAAGCTAGAAGCTAGATGCTAGAAGCTAAAGGTAAGAAGCTAAAAGCTTGAAGCTAGAAGAAAGAAGACAGAAGCTAGAAGCTAGAAGCTGGAAGCTGGAAGCAAAAAGCTAGAAGCTAGAAGCTAGAAGCTAGAAGCTAAAAGCTAGAAGCAAAAAGCTAGAATCTAGAAGCCAGAAGCTAAAAGTTGGAAGCTAGAAGCTAGAAGCTGGAAGCCAGAAGCTGGAAGCAAGAAGCTGGAAGCTACGAGCTAGAAGTTAGTTGCTAGAATTGAGAAGTCAGAAGCTAGAAGCTATAAGCTATAAGCTAGAAGCAAAAACCTAGAAGCTAGAAGCTAGAAGTAAAAAGCTAGAAGCTAGAAACAAGAAGCTAGAATCTAGAATGTAGAAGCTAGAAGCTAGAAGTTAGAAGCTAGGAGCTAGAAGCTAGAATCTAGAAGCCAGAAGCAAGAAGCTAGAAGGTAGAAGCTGGAAGATAGAAACTAATAGTTAAAGCTGGAAGCTTGAAACTTAAAGCTGGAAGCTAGAAGCTCGAAGCTACGAGCAAGAAGCTAGAAGCTAGAAGCAAGAATCGAGAAAACAGAAGCTAGAAGCTAGAAGCAAGAAGTAAGAAGCTAGATGCTAGAATCTAAAAGCTAGAAGCTAAAACCTAGAAGCTAGAAGTTAAAAGCCATAAGCTAGAAGCTAGAAGCTATAATCTAGAAGCCAGAAGCTAGAAGCTAGAAGCCAGAAGCTAATAGCTAGAAGCTAGAAGCTAGAAACTAGAAGCTAGAATCTAGAATGTAGAAGCTTGAAGCTAGAAGTTAGAAGCTAGGAGCTAGAAGCCAGAAGCTACAAGCTAGAATCTAGAAGCCAGAAGCAGGAAGCTAGAAGGTAGAAGCTGGAAGCTAGAAGCTGGAAGCTAGAAGCTGGAAGTTAGAAGCAAGAAGTTAGAAACTAGAATCTAGAAGCTAGAAGCTAGACGCTATAAGCTAGAAGATAGAAGCTAGAAGCCCAGAAGCGCTAAAAGTTAGAAGTTAGAAGCTAGAAGCTAGAAGCTAGAAACTAGAATCTAGAAGCAAGAAGCTACAGCTAGAAGTTAAAAGCTAGAAGCTGGAAGCTATAAGCTAGAAGCTAGGAGCTAAATGCTACAAGCTTAATGCTAGGAGCTAAAAGCTTAAAGCAAGAAGCTAGGAGCTAACAGCTACAATATAGAAGCTAGTAGCTGGAAACTAGAAGCTAGAAGCTGGAAGCCAGAAGCTGGAAGCTAGAAGCAGGTAGCTAGAAGCTGGAAGCCAGAAGCTGGAAGCTACGAGCTAGAAGCTAGAATCTAGAAGCCAGCAGCTAGCAGCTGGGAGATAGAAGCCAGAAGCTAGAAGCTAGAATCTAGAAGCTAGAAGCTAGAAGCAATAATATGGAAGCTAGAAGCCAGAAGCTAGAAACTAGAGGCTAGAAGCTAGAGGCTAGAAGCTAGAGGCTGGAAGCTAGAATCTAGAAGCCAGAAGCAGGAATCAAGAAGGTAGAAGCTGGAAGCTAGAAACTAATAGTTAGAAGCTGGAAGCTATAAGCTCGAAGCTACGAGCAAGAAGCTAGAAGCTAGAAGCTAAAATCTAGAAGTCAGAAGCTAGAAGCTAGAAGCTAGAAGCTAGAAGCTAGAGGCTAGAAGCTAGAGGCTAGAAGCTAGAGGCCGGAAGCTAGAGGCTAGAAGCCAGAAAATAAAAGCAAGAAGCTAGAAGCCACAAGCTAGAAGCTAGAAGCTAGAGGCTGGAAGCTAGAAGCTAGAAGCTAGAAACTGGAAGCTAGAAGGTGGAAGCTAGAAGCTAGAAGCTGGAAACTGGAAGCTAGAAGCTGGAATCTAGAAGCCAGAAGCTAAAAGCTAAAACAAGAAGCTAGAAGCTAGAAGCTAGAAGCTAGAAGCTTTAAGCTAGTAACTAGAATCTAGAAGCAAGAAGCAAGAGCTAGAAGTAAAAAGCTAGAAGCTTTAAGCTAGAAACTAGAATCTAGAAGCAAGAAGCAAGAGCTAGAAGTAAAAAGCTAGAAGCTAAAAGCAAGTAACTAGAAGCTAAAAGCTAGGTTCTAAAAGCTAGAATCTAGAAGCCAGAAGCTAGAAGCTAAAAACAAGAAGCTGGAAGCTAGAAGCTAGAAGCTTGAAGCTAGTAACTAGAATCTAGAAGCAAGAAGCTAGAGCTAGAAGCTAAAAGCTAGAAGCTAGAAGTAAGGAGCTAGAAGCTAGGAGCATAAAGTTAGAAGCTGAAAGTTAACAGCTAAGTGCTAGAAACTAGAAGCTAGGAGCTAAGAGCTGGAAACTATAAGCTAGGAGCTAAGAGCTGGAAACTAGAAGCTGGAAGCTAGAAGTAAGGAGCTAGAAACTAGAAGCTAGGAGCTGAATGCTAGGTGCTAAATGCTACGAGCTAAATGCTAGGAGCTAAAAGCTAGAAACTAGAAGCTAGAAGCTAGGCGCTAGAAGCAAGGAGCTAAAAGCTAGAAATTAGGTGCTAAGAGCTAGAAGCTAGAAGCTAAAAGTTAGAAGCTGAAAGTTAGACGCTAAAGTCTAGAAACTATAAGCTAGGAGCTAAAAGCTGTAAGCTAGAAGCTAGAAGTAAGGAGCTAGAAACTAGAAGCTAGGAGCTAAAAGCTAGAAGCTCAAAGCTAGAAGCTAAAAGCTAGAAGCTAAAAGCTAGGAGCTAAAAGCTAGATGCTAAAAACTGGAAGCTAGAAAATAGAAGGTAGAAAATAGAAGATAAAAGATAGAAGATAGAAGATAGAAGATAAAAGATAAAAGATAGAAGATAGAAGATAGAAGATAGAAGATAGAAGATAGAAGATAGAATATAGAAGATAGAAGATAGAAGATAGAAGATAGAAGATAGAAGATAGAAGATAGAAGATAGAAGATAGAAGATAGAAGATAGAAGATAGAAGATAGAAGATAGAAGATAGAAGATAGAAGATAGAAGATAGAAGATAGAAGATAGAAGATAGAAGATAGAAGATAGAAGATAGAAGATAGAAGATAGAAGATAGAAGATAGAAGATAGAAGATAGAAGATAGAAGATAGAAGATAGAAGATAGAAGATAGAAGATAGAAGATAGAAGATAGAAGATAGAAGATAGAAGATAGAAGATAGAAGATAGAAGAAGATAGAAGATAGAAGATAGAAGATAGAAGATAGAAGATAGAAGATAGAAGATAGAAGATAGAAGATAGAAGATAGAAGATAGAAGATAGAAGATAGAAGATAGAAGATAGAAGATAGAAGATAGAAGATAGAAGATAGAAGATAGAAGATAGAAGATAGAAGATAGAAGATAGAAGATAGAAGATAGAAGATAGAAGATAGAAGATAGAAGATAGAAGATAGAAGAAAGAAGATAGAAGATAGAAGATAGAAGATAGAAGATAGAAGGTAGAAAATAGAGGATAGAAGATAGAAGAAGTAAATCCTTGGGAATTTTCGAAATGAGGTATGTCGAAACTCCTGGACAAAATTGTTAAAAATTCAATGAAAATCTGGCATCACTGACTGATCTCCCGGAAGACGACTGCCAGAGCAACGTGCAACACAAAGTGCATACATTCGTTGCAAGTCTGCACACCCGAGGCGCTCGAACACATTTTTGGGGCTTTCGGGAATGAGATGGGATGCTCATCTCTTCTTGTTGCTGGAAAACCCCTTTGGGGGTTGGTTGGAACTGGACGCAATCGTTCCACCATCCAACAAAAGACACACCAGCGCCAGACACATATTTTCCGAGACGCGCATTTTTTGAGTTTGGGGACTTTGGTTTGCATGGATGCAGGGTGGTGGTTGCTCTGACTTTGCGACACACCATGCGACCACTAGGGTGGTTCAAATATCGTGAAAGTTTAAAATTATCATCTCCCAAAGCTTTCTCACAATCTTAATGATTAAAATAGAACTCTACAAAATTCTCAGACAAGATTTTTCAAATTAATATTCATATGAAATTTTAACATCTTTTGATCACCTACAAATCCTCACCAAAATGGCCAATAATTTGACAGAACTCTTCTTTCATCATGAAGATTTAAAGAAAAAAAAATGGGAGATAGGATTTCCAAACATTTTTTGTCACTTGAACCACCCTTGTTACCAAGTTGCAACCCTCTGGTGGCATAGGTTTTTGCGGTGTCTCCCCTAGACAGATTGAGAAAACAGACACATGATAACGCTTTCTACTATTGGAGTATAGAGAAGCATCAATTTTTGCCCACCTTCTGGCACCATATTCGTCGAGTGCTTTGTTAGTTTGTATCGAAAGGCTTTCCAGAAATGGCATTAGGAGGAGATGGTTTAAAAAGCCAACATAAGCCAAATCGAATTTTGCAGAAAAATAACTTTGATTTACAAGAAACCTGTAAAGTATCACAGTAGTTTGCAATACTTTTTAATCGCCGAATCACGTATTTCATTAGAAAAAAAAGTTTATCTGACGCTCAATATTAATTTTTATGAAGCATTCAAACTTTACGTCATGACGCTTAAGATCTGAGGCAGTACAAAGATTGTAACGACAATCTACGTGATGGCTAGTTGAAATATAACACTATTGTATGAATAATTAATAATAATACAAATAATAATGTTTAATAATTTTCTGTTAAATGGAATAGCAAGAGATTATAGTTCTAGAGTTGATATTATACTACCAATAGGATGATTTTAAATTTTTTGTACACGGTAAGTATTGCAAACATTATAATTTTATTAAAAATGTAAACTAGGTCATTTTCCCCAGTTTTCCCTACTTTTCCTGCTTGAACGAATTTTTGAGTGCTCAGTGCTGCGTTGGTTGTTGCTGCCAGTGGCAGCAGCGTGACGCCCAATGTTCTGAGAACAGTGAAATCGGATTAGTTTATCGGTTTCAATTCGTTTGAAATCCTATCGCTTTCGCATAAAACACAGATGTCTGTGGCTGGACTGGTCATTGTGTAGCTAGAGTGCAAGCTCAACTGCTAGACTATCAATTTGGGGATTGAAGGTTGTTTTTCGATTCCTGCGAATCTAGCGTTTGATGTGTTCACAGTGTGTAGGTGGAGGTCTACTTCAATGCTATCAACTTTGCTGATATGATGTGTTTGAAATACACGCAATGATAACTTTGGGTTGCAATTATGGGGCATGGTTAGTTTCATGATAACCGCATGAATACTTTCGTTTGCAATAGCCGTGGTTAGATACCGCGGCTACAAAGTAAAGCCATGCTGAAGTTGTCTGGGTTCGATTCCCGGTCGGTCCAGGATCTTTTCGTTATGAAAATTTTCTTGACTTCCCTGTGTATACCCCTTTCGGGAAGAAGCAGCACAATTATGCTAGACATACTTTTTTGAAAAGTCTGATGCAGGGCGGGATTTGCTTATATTTTCTCTCCGTCTTCAACTCTCTATAGGCAATAAGTTACATTCACACATCATGTAGAGTACAATAAGTTTTGGAGTGTGAACACTTCGTAAGAGAAATTTTATCATAAAGCAGAAAAATCCTCCGTCCCAAAAGGGATACAGTATCGCCCTACCTGCCACACGAGATAAGAGTGCGAAAATGTTAGTTAAAAACTGTGAAAAAGCTCATTGAACACTAAGCTGAGAAGCATGTTACCCTATATAAATAGTTTATGTATTAAATTGACTTGAAGCTTCTCGAAATTGTTTTTTTAAAATCATTGTCTTTGTACCAATCATGACAATAGTACTCCTGGCATTCACCATAAAAGTGTACCAATTATGGACCTTCGATTATTTGCACAAAGTGAATTCAAAATCCATCCAGTGAGATGGACAATGATCTAACCAGTGCGATGGACACTGTATCGCTAATAAGTAATGAAGTGACTATTTACAACATATCCCAACAGTATTCAATTAATACCCAAGTTTCACAGTTTGTCTCAACTCAAGAATAAAGTTATATCTTAAATCGTACACGGAAAAAAATCGGTTGCCGGATTCATGAACAAAAAGATTAAAATGATTAAAAGTCATGAAATCGTGAGTATTATGCAAGAATTTGTATGCTCAGGGCATTACACAAATCTAACTGTCACTTTCTTCATCTTAGTCAACGCATCTCATGGCGAACGGTGATTTTTTCTAGTAGTTTTGTTTTTGAAATAGTTTAAATTGAAGACATTGCTCTTCGGAACCTTTCCATCGTATCGATGACATTCTTGGGGAGATTTGCCGGAGCTGTTAGATATTCCAAAATATACTTACAAGCCTTCATCCTGATTTTGCAGAACCGGGCAATGTTTGACTTTGAGCGAAGATTTCGCTTCACAAACTCGTCGGCGATTTTGACTGTTCGGATTAGAGTTTTCAAATTTCCCGGGATTTGATTTCCCGGGAAACGGGAAATAAATTTGTCATTTCCCGGGAAATCCCGGGATCCCGGGAAATTTTCAAAAACGTGAAAATAAAGCAATTTTGATGTTTTTTTTTATTATTCCTATTTTTGATATATATTTTTATACCAGTAAACTTGTATGGTACCTACATTCTCTTTTTTGTAAGTAATTTATTTATGTTTTTAAAAAAAATCTATTGATTTTGTTGTGTACGCTAGGCTTCAGAACAACACAAATTATAATATTGAGTCCATATGGAGATTATACTTGACAAACCGTATGAAGTTCAAATAATATGTACAGGACGGACTCGATTATATGGGATTCGATTTTCCGGACTTTTAGACTCGATTATCCGGAGTTTGTTCTTTGATATTCTTGTTTTTGAGATTTTATGCATTGGTATTGCAATATACAATATGAATGGTTTTGCAACTTTGGATGTAGGTAGAAAGAGGGGGTTTGAAAAAAAAGTTTTTTGTATGCCGGTCAAAATAATTTCTTCCCAAGACCCCTAATGTTCCTAAAAATAACTTCTGGCTACGCCTCTGCATTATATAAATAAAACAACGAAAAAAGATAATATTTAAGTTCTTTTAATGCAGATTTTAATTTTTCTTTTAGTGATTCGATTATTAGGAAGAGCTTGAGCTTGAGCTTGAGATTGATTCATGAAAATCCATGAAAACTTTATGAGCGCACTCAATTCATGGAGGATCCATCGAAAAATCCTGTATTTTGTATAGCATTTAATCTATTTAGGAAAAAAAAACATATCGTCAAAGAACTATCAACAACTATTTGATTACAAAAAAAACAACAAATCAATATCGAAGTGTAACTTGTGATCTAGTGAGGTCATTGGTTAGAATGATATGAAAAGTAAATTATACGATAGATTTGGTTTGAAAATGAACGGTCAATCCTTTTTTTAATAGAACTACCCGGGAAATACAGAAATCCCGGGAAATAAGGGAATCCCGGGAAACAGGAAATCATTTCCCGGGAAACGGGAATCCCGGGAAATCTCATTTCCCGGGAAATGTTCCCGGGATTGAAAACTCTAGTTCGGATGTGATGCCTTCCCTATGTCCTATAGCAGAGCAGCTCAAAAAAAGCCTTCGACAGCCGGATGTTCCAGTTCACTTTCCACATCCACAGTATTGTTAAGGAGTGTTCCATTACTCATGCAATCCACCAGCATTTTGTGAGCCCAGGGACCATTTGTCAAATCAATTGATGTTCGAAACAATATTTTGCGTACAAACCAAAACCACTGAATGTTCGCGTTCCTGCTAAAGATTTGGCACTCGTTAGGATGACAATTGTGGAATGTGTTCGCGGTTTATTACTAAACTACCGGCGCATGAGTCGCAACGATTTTAATTTTCATTTTATTTGTTTACCAATAGCAAATATAAACTGGGATCTAAATTGACGTATAATGTTCCGTTTTCATGAAATTAGTTCATGATTCAGGGATTCTGCTTCATGATTTCATGACTCAGCTTTTCAGCACCAAAATCGGAATCATAAATGAAAGCCATCTAAATACATGAATAGTGCTTATGTTTTCATGAACTTTGTTCATGATATCAGATCCTGCTTCATGATTTCATGACCGAAATCGCCACTTTTCGTATCAAAAATAAGAATCATAAATGACAGATCACTAAATCCATGAATAGTGCTTATGTTTCCATGAATTTTATTCATGGTTCCAACATACATGCTTCATGATTTGAGGATTCCACCTGACATTTTTCTTCGGTTTAAATTTAAAACGTAACGTACAGCCGGCGTTACGGTAAAATGCTTCATGATTTCATGACTTTTGGTCATGGTGTATTTTCATAACATGAAAACACACTTTCATGACTTTTGGTCATGGTGTATTTTCATAACATGAAAACACACTTTCCTCCCGAAATCATGACTCATTCTCCTTATTTCGAGTGCCGCATTTTTACCCGTGTACCAGAGATGGCAATTATTGAAAATATGACAAACAATTGCACTAAAAACAAGCGCAATTGAAACGCAAAAAGGGCAAGAGGCGGAGTCTGTTTGCAATATATTTTAGTTATATCCAAATCGCTCATTTGTTGCAAAAAAAATAAAATAAAAAAAAATAAAAACGAGAATCAAACTTCCGAACTTAAGATCACCAATATTCTCCTCTACTCACTACTCCACCAGCTCATCGAACTATTGCTCGCCAATGCATTATAAAAGCGACTACATTGCCTATAAATCAAAGCTTGTTGTTTATAACTTAACTGCACCCCTCGGAAAACAAGTTCATTTTACTGGAGAAATTAGGCCACGCCTGAAATAATCTAAAGGCTACGCAAAAACTTTCGCACAACACATGAGAAACACCATTAAAACAAACAAACTGTGGGTAGACCATGTTTTCGTTGTAAGATGATACGTAAGGTAATACAACTGGATTGAAACAAACTATCTTCTAGCTGTCATATACGTATTTTGTGCAACTGGGATGAATCTTTTTGAGTTGATGACATGGGAACGCAAATTGAATGCAAGTTGCGGATGTTTCAAATGAAAGTAATTTGAAACATAACATTAAAACCGGCATTTTGGGAGAAGTGTCAAGAGTTTGTTTGAAAAGTTACTGAAAACATCTTAATAGACTTGACTTCATTGCTATTTGTAAAAAACATTTGCAGTAAATCTTGTCGTTTCAAAAATGTTAAACGTCAAACACGGAGTTGAATGTATGTTCATTGGAACGGCAATGAAACTTATGAGCTTTTGATATTAATTTGCAATCAAACTAGAACTATGTAATCAACAGATGCTTTTATTGATACGTGCTTGAAACCATTTTTGGAAAGCTTATCTTTGGAAGATGTTTCGCTTGTTACTTGGGTATAATTGTAGTAGTAATTCTATTAATTAAGTACAAGACTTGAAGAATTACCGAACCCTCCCGTCATGGAAGTCACCCGTAAAATAGCTTTACTTCTAGTACTTCACTGGACTATATATGTAAACAAACTGCCTCCAGGGTAGCGCCTGAAATGGGTACTCATACACTCTTTGTGCCTGTTATTGCCATCGTGGATATAACAAGATTTACAACTTATAACGGTAAATTTGATTCCTCACAACTAAACTTGTTAATTTGTTCTCACTAGGCAACAACCATTCATCGGTTAAATTAGTTTTACCGGACGAAAACATAAATTTCGTTGCAAGTGTCCTTTAGCAAACTGCTAAGAAGGAGACATATGCGTGATGTAATGTTCCGAAATGTTCGTTTTTCGAAGAATATGGCACGAAAGTTTGGACAAGAACATTCGCCTAATTATCATCAGTGTTCGGATCAAGTAGGCAGCACAAACGATTTCTGCCAAAGCAAAAAAGCTGATTTGCAAAAATTGTTTGTGCTGCCAACTTGATCCGAATAGTTTTATGATTTTTGCGAATATTGCCCGTTATATTCTAGTGAAACAATAACATAAATTCTTTTATGTTCCCACCATTGTCATAATTGGTACTTCTACCCTAATTGTGGATAATGATTTTGAAATTCAGAAAGGGATGAAAGCGTATGTATGGACTTTTGTACCGTTCTGATTCAAATTCCGGACAGCTTCAAATTCCGGACACTCTACTTTGTATGGGAAAGGTTTCACTTGAAATGTTTCAAAATTTGCAGTTCAAAAGTTCACAACTTTCAGGCACGTTTTGATATGAATTTACCATAGTAATCCATGGAATTTAATGATGCGCGATTAGTTTTGACGTTGCTCTAACGAATGAGAAAGTTTAATTTTTAATTTAACCATTTTAGTTTTGCTTTTCGTGAGCTATCCGGAATTCGAAACAAAGTGACCGCAATATGAAACAAAAGTGAGGTTGTGGCCGGAATAAGAATCATGGAAAGTTCACTCATTTCTATTCATTTCAGGTAATTCAAGCTGTAAAATCCGACTCTTCGGTCGCCATTCGAAAGATTAGTGTTTTGAAAGCATGATAACGCAGATGTATCGTATATTATGTTGCAATTTATATGCTTTTCGATCGGTTTTACTACACTCAGACCTTAAGTGTCCGTAATATGAATCAAAACGGTAATCAACATTACTTTTTTATACCTCTGGGATGATTAAATGCTTCAAAATGTTTTTGGTGAAATTTCTGCTCAAATTCCGGAAAATCTCACAAGATTCCTGTAGGAATCCGTCGGTAGGGCATTGAAGTTAAAAAAAGAAAGAAGGGAAATTTGATGAATTTCTGAAGGAATCTTTTCCTTCCATTCGTCGTGCACTTTGCCACCGTCAGAACCACCGGAAAGCGAGGTTTTTTCAGCAGTGTTGTAAAAAAATACAGCAGCGCGATGACTGAAGTGTTAAACAGTTTTAGATGAATATCGGAATTATAGAAAAATAGATTTTTATGAATCCTAAGTCAAACTTCATCAAGAATATCCTAAGAAAGCTTCAACAAAACGTATTTTTGAAGTTATTGTAGGCACAATCTCAAAAAAACTTCAGGAAGCAAACTTTGAAGGAATATCTCGAGACATACTGAAGTAAAAAATATGAAGAATTTGACGAGAAGTGAAAAAAAGATAATTATTGAAGTAATTCCTTAAAAAATAAAATAATTCTTCACGAATGTTGGATGTCATTTGTGGTCGAGTTCAAAAGAGAACCCAGACAACCAGAAATCGCATAAGAATTAACGTTAAAACTCGTTTACTGGTACAAATAACATCATACCCACTCAAAACGGTGACGAAAATCGTTTTAGTGACGAGTTTCGTCGCATAAAATGCTATTTTTTGAGTTCGTTAATGCATTTCGTTTCGTTCCGTGGCAGCTATCAAGTATACATTGCTATCATAAATTAAGTCGCATAAGATTACAGAAAAGTTCACAATAAGGCCTTTTTTCGACATCTAATACGTGAAAGTTTGCACATTAAAGCATCGCATAACACAAAACATGATTTCGTTATACATAAAGCCTGTCCACGATAAATTTCGGACACGGATGGCGGGTGTACCACAGAAAGTTCGAGAATTTTACAGAAAGAAGGATTAACATCCTTGTCAACTGTTTATTTTGTAGATATAACTCTTTTATTCTGAAATAAACAATTGTTTTTGTTGAATTATGAGTAATTTTTTTTTGCTGCCATTATTTGGGTGTCCGAAATTTAACGTGGACAGGCTTTACATACTGGTAGCCTGGAAAGAAACTTTTATTTAGACGAAACACGATTTTATGATACACGAGATCTCATGACATTCGCTAGTTTAGTAGAAGCTGAGAGTCGGCAAACTATATTAAGTTTTTCTAAGAAGCATCTCCAAAACCTCCTTAAAATTTTGTTGAGGAAATTTGATGCACTCCCAGGAATTAAGAATAGAATAATTAGAGGTATAATTGGAGAAAAACGTTTAAAAATTATCCGGATGAATATAAAAGAAAACCCCAGAGGAACTCCTGGGGAAACTGGGAGCTTTCTCTAATTACTTCAATGATAATGTTCTGCTGACAATATATTTGCAGAAACTTTTTGAGTTTCCTTACAGATCTGATAAAACCTTCGAATAATTTTTGGCAAGATGTTTTTCAAAAGGCTGATTGTTTATTAGACTCCACACGTTTCCCAATCTATCATGATGTTTTTTTTTTGTATAAATACGAGCGCTGGAGACAATCTTTGAAGATTTCAAACACAAGATTAATTCCCGTAATAAAAGGTAATTATGGAATGGGCGTAGCCAGAGGGGGCAATAGAAATCCCTTTGGCTACGCCCATGCGTGCACGAGACCAAACACCATCATCAATTTTAATATAAAAGTGATAAAACATGAAGAAAACAATTTTTTGACAAATTTAAAATAGGCTGACAAAATTGGGTCAAAGAGCTGACAAAATCGGGGGTAGACAAAATCTGAGGCAGGATTCTGAGAAATCAGAAAAACAAAATTTCGATGCTCACTAGCGCCGCCTGGTGACAGAATTCCGCATTTCAATGACCAGCACATGTTAGCCCTTAATTTACTGAACAATTTTGCTGAACATCATGACCCTCTATTTTTCCGACATGTTTGTGCATATAAAAAGCACAGAATATTCACCGGGAAAGTTAGAAAAGCAGGAGTGAACAAAACTGTCATTTTGTATGGGACGTTTCATGACGTTTTTGATGGTAAGACGAAGTTTGCCGGGACCACTAGCAACTATATAAAAAAAATTGAATGGTGTTTATATGTCGCGAAATTACTTGAGAACGAGCATTCGCATATTACTTTTTCTTTCCATAGTTATGGTCCTTAAATGTTCCAACGTATATTTGTATATAAAAAGCATAGAATATTGGACAGGAAAACCGAAAATACTGGAGTGAACTAAACCGTTATTTTGGACGGAACGTTTCATTGCGTTTTGAACAGCCTACTTGGAGGCAAGACAAAGTTTTCCGGAAGTACCTACTAGTATCGGATGTATTTTAATATATTTTGGAATGTTTGAAAAACTTCTAGCACTCTTTGAAGGGATGTTAGGAATTACTAAGCAATGTCTGTAAAAAACACCAGGTCTAGATTTTGAAAAACAGAGCTACAATTTGGAAATAATGTGAAAAAATGACTGAGAGCTCTCTGCATAAGTTGTCATTTTAACATTCGTCAAGTGATACTTTCTCAGAAGAAAATCAGTTTTTTTTTATTGGAAGTTTGGATAATAAGTTACTATTGATTTTAAAGGTTATCATGAGATGATAACGGTTGTTGAGATGATAAAAAAATAGGTACTTTTAAAACGACCCTGCTTATCTGCCAGTACAACAAAGTACTTATATGATCCATAGCTATATTCAGAATGATCCAAAGTTTCATAATAACAATGGTGCGTAAAATTTTCATGGGATTATGCGATGAGTAAGTAATATTTCAGCTTGCAGATTTGCAGTCTGTGCAGGGAAATATCTGAATACGGTGTCCTTGTCATTTTTCATATTTATGAAGGAATACGGCCTCGAACGAGTTTATATATGTGTATATCAGATGCTTGAACATCATTTCAAATATTTGCTCGATCATTGATTTAACTTTGATTATCTTTCCTGTGAAATCATGGGTATGACAACTTTTTAAATGCCCAGTATGCCCAGGTATTTTTTGTACGTAGGCAATTATTCACCATTCTTATCCACTTATTGCACCTTTGAATCTGAACATGAATCGAATGGGATTTGGATTGAATTTGACGTTGATTGGATTTTGATCACAAAGCATTCTTAATTCACTTATCGGCTCACTCTTAATTCATTCTTGACTTATCTCTACCACTCTACACATTATTCTCATTCCAACTAATTTTTGATTCCCTTTTTTTCCTTTTGACTAAATCTGAATCCCTTTTTTAATCACTCTTCACTCAGCTTGGACTTAGTCAATTCTCACATTCTCATTCTCGATTTACTGTCGCTCTCGAAACATTCACAGTTTAACCCGTATAGGCCTGAGTGAAAGCAATAATTTCAAAACCCTCACCGCTCAGCGGATTCTTAACGGATTCAAATGATTTGTTGTCAGTTTACTGGCCCACATATCTAGTTTCTAGAAGTAGTCAGAGGAACTCGGAAATATTCCTGTGGCCGGAGTTATTCCGGTGGGTCACTGGGTCAAGTCGGGTATAAAAGGGCTATTTTTTGGAACATGCAAAGTTACCTTTATTTATTTGCAATGAAAATCATTTCAATTTGCATATATCATTAAGATCTGATATTCAACAATATAAATGAAAAGTTTTGCACCGTTTCAAATATACCGGATGTGGCCATTCGGACGTAATGCCCGAAAGAACCGGTTATAGATTTGTTAGATACTAAATCGTTTCAATTCTCGAAAAATTGGCCACTTTATCATAAGCTTGAGGCGTCCCGGGACCCGAAAATAGTCATTTGTATGTAAACATATGCTAAACCCATAGTTATCCAATTCAATCGTTTCTCAAAAGGTTTACACTGATACAATTTGCTTAAAATTCCGTCATGTAGTGGCCACATTATAGCCGATTCCAGAATTTATTTGATATTTGAAATTTGCCTACCTCCAGGGGCACAAACGCACAGTACCCTTCTCAGCCGACCTGACCCAGTGATCCACCGAAATAACTCCGGCCACATGAATATTTCCGCGATCCTCTGTCCACTTCTAGAAACTAGATATGTGTGCCAGTATACTGACAAAAAATCATTTGAATCCATTAAGAATTCGCTGAGCGGTGAGGGTTTTAGAATATTTGCTTTCACTCAGGCCTATACGGGTAAAATCATTATCTGATTACTAATGATTCAAATAAAAAAATCTCTTCTGACCAAGACTGGCACTCCTTCTCGACCTATGTCAAAATGCTTTAAATCCATTCTGAAACATTTCTTAGCTAATTCAAAAAAAAAAAAAAAAAACGCGCAACTTCGCAAAAAAGGTCTGTCCAGACTCAGTTCCAGCTCAACCGCCATTTTGGGAAACCCAGAGAGACGATGCGTTGGACAGGCCATTCACTATGCTGGAATTTTCTATGGCTCTTCTTTCATCAAACAACTCCTCTCCGGGACGCGATATGATTAAGTTCAATCTTCTTAAAAATCTCCCTGATATCGCTAAAAGACGGTTGCTTGACCTGTTCAACTTATTCATGGAGCACAACATTGTTCCATCTGAATGGAGACAGGTCAAAGTAATAGCTATTCAAAAGCCTGGGAAACCAGCGTCTGATCATAATTCGTACCGCCCGATCGCTATGTTATCATGTTTAAGGAAATTGTTAGAAAAAATGATCCTATCCCGACTCGATCACTGGGTCGAATCAAACAACATGCTTTCCAGTACTCAATTTGGCTTTCGCAAGGGCAAAGGAACAAACGATTGTCTAGCGTTGCTTTCATCAGATATTCAACTAGCTTTTGCGGACAAGGAGCAATTGGCTTCGGTTTTCTTGGATATTAAGGGCGCTTTTGATTCAGTTTCCATAGAGATATTGTCAGAAAGCCTGCACAATAGTGGACTACCTGGAATATTGAATAATTTCTTGTACAATCTGTTGTCAGAAAAACACATGAGCTTCACTCTCGGTCAACTGACAACTTCCAGAATTAGCTATATGGGTCTTCCCCAAGGCTCATGTCTAAGTCCCTTGCTTTATAATTTTTATGTTAAAGATATTGACAACTGTTTGGAAGAACCATGCACGCTTAGACAACTTGCAGATGATGCTGTGGTCTCTATGAAGGGCCCACGAGCGGAAATCTTGCAAAGACCATTGCAAAATTCCCTTGATAATCTATCCACTTGGGCTAGAAATTTAGGGATCGAGTTTGCGCCGCAAAAAACTCAACTGGTTGTATTTTCAAGGAAGCGGAATCCTGCCCAACTAAAGCTTAAGCTATTGGGAACAGACATCGACCAGTCTTTGACTTCAAAATACCTTGGGGTCTGGTTTGATTCAAAAGGCACTTGGCGAACCCATACTAGGTATTTAACGGAAAAATGCCAACAAAGGATCAATTTTCTACGAACAATTACCGGAACATGGTGGGGTGCTCACCCGGAAGACCTCATAAAACTCTATAAAACAACAATTCTCTCTGTTCTAGAGTATGGCTCTTTCTGTTTTCTCTCAGCAGCAAACAGCCACCTTATTAAATTGGAACGAATTCAATATCGTTGTTTGCGTATCGCCCTAGGTTGTATGCATTCGACTCACAATGCGAGCCTGGAGGTGCTGGCAGGGGTTTTACCACTACAGAACCGATTCTGGGAGCTCTCGCTAAGAATACTTATTAAGTGTGGGGTGAGCAACACACTCGTTATCGAAAACTTCGAAGAAATGCTCAAACTGAATACTCAGTCAAAATTCATGAGAGTTTATCTCTACTACATGTCATCTGACATAAGTCTTCCATGTTATAACCCTCCACGTGTACGCTTCACCAATGACAGTTCCTCTGTTGAATACGATCTGTCCATGAAACAAGCTATTCATGGAATCCCAGATCAACTTCGATGTATAACGATTCCACGTATTTTTAACGCAAAGTACCAGAATGTCGATTTCTACAGGAGATATTTCACTGACGGGTCCTGCATCAATGGATCCACTGGCTTCGGTGTCTTCAATGAAAACTCTTCCGCCTTCCGAAAACTTCAGGAACCTTGCACGGTTTACGTTGCTGAGCTGGCAGCAATCAACTTCGCATTGGGGATGATCTCAAACATGCCCGCAGACCACTTCTTCATCTTTTCGGATAGCCTCAGTTCTATTGAGGCACTTCGATCGATGAAACATGTTAAGCATGCATCTTACTTTCTTACACAAATAAGAGAGCAGATGTGTGCACTGGTCGAAAGATCATATAAGATTACCTTTGTATGGGTCCCCTCACATTGCTTAATTTATGGCAATGAGAAGGCGGACTCTCTCGCAAAGGTGGGCGCTGAGGAAGGTGAGATTTATGATAGACAAATTTCACACGATGAATTTTTTCATTTAGTACGTCAAAGTTCTCTTCACGGTTGGCAAAGCGATTGGCTAAATGACCAATTGGGACGGTGGTTACATTCCATAATTCCTAAAGTTTCCTTGCGAGCGTGGTGGAATGGTTTGGATGTAGGTCGAGATTTCATTCGCGTGATGTCAAGACTCATGTCCAACCATTACTCGCTAGGTACACATTTGCACAGGATTAACCTCGCGCTGAGCAATGTTTGTAATAGGTGTGGTTATGGTTATGATGACATCGATCACGTAGTTTGGAAATGCCCGGATATGGACGCCTCCAGAGCGCAACTTTTGGATACCCTTGCGGCCCGAGGTAGACAACCCTATGTTCCTGTTAGAGATGTGTTGGGCACCCGCGATCTCATTTACATGGTCGCAATTTACGATTTTCTTCGCTTGTCCAGTATAAAAGTTTAATTCTCCTGTGTTCTCTTCTCCAGTTTTTTTTTTTTTCTCTGTGTTTTGTCCCCTGTATGTTGGATTGAGGATCCTGGCCATCCGGCAGACGAATACCGGCAAGAAATTGGTACCAACGCCACTACACGTTCATCGCGATACCACGATATACCTCCCGGATGTGCTGCAGAAAACCCTAAACCCAATCCTCACCATGTCCTTCCTTCCAAAAATTGTGACCATTAACCTCGAGTTGCCACGAGTACCCTGGCTCCATCCCATACTAATCTTAGTACAAAAAAGTGAATGATTTGTAAACAATACAAAAAATGAATTTCGGCTCCGTAAAGCGTTAAACGCGATTGAGCCTCAAATAAATGAAATAGAAAAAAAAAAAAAAAAAAAAAAACGCGTAGGTATGAAACGACAAGCACTTAACTTATATAGTATCATACATTGCTTCCAGGCATGCAGTAGCCCGTTGGCAGTCATGTCAAGCCTCTGTGAAAAGCCACACTGAACGAAACAATCTTTTGTTCGAAGTACTGAAGCCATCTCGTTAAAATTGTTACAAACATGACAAAATTTAATGCCTTGTTAACAATGTAATTCATTACCAGCACAATGCGACACAAAGTGCTACAGAGAATCGGATTCAGGGTGTTGTTAACATATCGAATTGTATCGCATTTAAATTCTTCGACATGCTGATGCTGTGATGCTTGGAAAATGTGATAAAACACCATCACTTCAGAATACTCAGAAAACAATGCTCTCTTACTTAGTTACGCCATCAAGCTTATTATCCATCACGAGTGCAAATATTTGATCATTATTACAATACCGATTTACCGGCAGGCAGGCGGTACAAACACTCACACACACGCACGCTCTGAAGAGCTCCTTTCATCTAGCTACTCGACATCCAACAGTGGACCCCTGGCTCTGTTCGCCTTCAAACTCCCCACCGCACTGTCTGTCTATGTGTAAACAAGCATTAGCCGCCCATAGGAAAAGCTTCGGCACCCACGCTTGCAGTTTCTCCTCGGACTGGACCAAAGCGCCATCCCAGCACAGTGGGAAAACATGGACCAAAGCGCCAGGTAGGTAGGAAGAAGATCAGAGAGTCACATATGGTCGGTTATGCGATCCATGTATAATGAGGAAAAATACGAGTCTTTCTTAAAACTAGTTTAACATTTTGTCTGTGAAAAGATATTGTTAGATGGTTAAAAAATTACCTCGATATTCAGAATGTCATAAATACTGAATGAAAAAAAGAATGTGTTACTGATTGCGTCTTATTAAATATATTTTCCTGGTGTAGAATAAAATGGGTAGGAAGATGGAACAAATTCAATGTGACTCTGTAAAAGTTCTTCTAAAAGGATCTTTAAAAGGTATTCTTGAAAACATACAGGAATATTTAACATTGAGAAAAAATCTTAGTAGAGTTTATAAGGTGTTCCGTTTAGGCGTCATTCAGGTGTTCAACGTAGTGCTGCTTCCACCTTTCTACCACATCATGTTTGTCATGATTCCTACATCCTTACCCCGGTACAATTCGGTTCGTGGCACAAAGCCTTTGCGTTGAATTTCTTGAAGAACTTACGCGTTTCGTGAGAACTTGAATTCTTCCAGTCTTTATGTTCCGGAAAAAAATGTTCACAACACAACAATGACACCATCACTATTCCATCCCTTGACTTTTTTATGGCATAAGAAGATTTTTGAGAACCACAATAAGTCGCATGAATGAAGATTTTTTCCCACCGTGCAGCGGCAGCACTCCAGCCAAGAGCCGTTGACTTGTTATTTGCTTGGAATTACGTAACTTCCTCCGGCCGGGTGTCGTGTCACTCCCGGTCATTTATCGCAATCTTGACCGTCGTCGTCTCCGTCACAGGTGCGCGCGCTCTTCAGACGATGAAAATCTCGGCATGAAAGAAATACGCCCCCGGAACCTTTGCGCGGAAACGCTCTCTTCTCGGAAAAGAATGATGGAAAACTTAATTAAATATTTATCCACCCACATCTTCATCCTGGTCGAGACGTGTCGTTAGCGGAGCAAGACATCCGGAAAGGAGCAGAAATAGAACTCACGAGCACTAGGAAAAGTCCTTGGAACATCCGTGTTCGTCTGTGTCGCAGCTGTTGGTAACCTGTAACTACTGCAATCCGGAGTAACATTGCTCAGATTTTTAGGACATTTTTTTAAATTTCATTTGGAGTTACAAATGCTGCAAATTTTAACAACATAATCGTTTTCTGTGACGCCATTTTTAGTTAAAACGGAAAAATGTTGATTCGAACATTTTACGATGGAACTCATTCCGATCAATGTTACCCCATTATACAGTACTTGTGCTCCATCGTTCCATGGCCCTTGCTCTGATGTGATCATTTTCCGGAATAATAAGACACACTACTGGGTAGAGACCGTTCAGCCAGCGTGCAATCTCTGTTGGTAGGCGATGAGGTTTGCACCCACCCGCCAGGATACTTCTTATCTTGGGTTCCGCGCCTTCCTCCTTTGTTGGCGTGTTCGTTGATGCTGATCCCATCTCCTCGTCCTGCCTTCCTTGAATGGTGTTTTGATATTTTATGTTCGCGTGCGCTTCCGAGAATAGTGCTGCTGACTGTGGCAACACGCCGAACGGACGGTGGACGATGTCATCCATCGTGAAAATTACTTCTTTAAATGATGAGATAAGTTGGTTGTACATTTTCATGGGGATCAGCAATGGAAGTACTACTCATCAGGCTATGAGCATGCCTTCCGGTGCCAATGTACGTTGTCATAATCATGAGTAATTTTTCAAATCAACACCTCTGAAATTGTAGCATGAATGTTTAATGAGGGCATTCCGGTAAATGAACGGTCGTTATACATTGTAGAGTACGCTTGATTCATTATTTAAGAGATATTCGATTTTTTTAGATTTATTGCGGATTGGATTTGGATTGGATTTGGATTGGATTTGGATTGGATTTGGATTGGATTGGATTTGGATTGGATTTGGATTGGATTTGGATTGGATTTGGATTGGATTTGGATTGGATTTGGATTGGATTTGGATTGGATTTGGATTGGATTTGGATTGGATTTGGATTGGATTTGGATTGGATTTGGATTGGATTTGGATTGGATTTGGATTGGATTTGGATTGGATTTGGATTGGATTTGGATTGGATTTGGATTGGATTTGGATTGGATTTGGATTGGATTTGGATTGGATTTGGATTGGATTTGGATTGGATTTGGATTGGATTTGGATTGGATTTGGATTGGATTTGGATTGGATTTGGATTGGATTTGGATTGGATTTGGATTGGATTTGGATTGGATTTGGATTGGATTGGATTTGGATTGGATTTGGATTGGATTTGGATTGGATTTGGATTGGATTTGGATGGATTTGGATTGGATTTGGATTGGATTTGGATTGGATTTGGATTGGATTTGGATTGGATTTGGATTTGGATTGGATTTGGATTGGATTTGGATTGGATTTGGACTCAATCTCTCCTAGAGCTTGAACTCAATAATTCCAAGAGATTGGCACCCAATCCCTCCGAGAGATTGGACTCAATCTCTCCTACAGATTGGACACAATCTCTACGATAGATTGGACACGATCTCTCTGATAGATTGGATTCAATCTCACCCAGAGATTAGACTCAATCTCTCCAAGAGTCTGGACTCAATTTCTCCGAGAGATTGGACTCAATCTCTCTGAGAGATTTGACACAATCTCTACGAGAGATCGGACTCAATCTTTACGAATAGTGGGACTCAATCTCTACTGGATTGGACTCAATCTTTCCTATAAATTGGACTCAATCTATCCGAGAGATTGGACACAATTCTACGAGAGATTGGACTCAATCTCTAGGAGAGATTGGACTCAATATCTACGAGAGATTGGATTCAATCTCTCCGAGGTATTGGATTCAATCTCTTCGAGAGATTGGACTCAATCTCTTCGAGAGATTGGACTCAATCTCTCCGAGATATTGGACTCAATCTCTACGAGAGATTGGACTCAATCTCTCTGAGAGATTAAACTAAACCGCTCCGAGAAATTTAACACAATCTTTCCAAGAAATTTAACACAATCCCTCAGAGAGATTTGACTCAATCTCTCTGAGAGGTTGGACTCAATCACTCCGAGAGAGTGGTTTTAATCTCTCCGAGAATTTGGGTTCAATGTCTCCGAGAGATTGGACTCAATTTCTCTGAGAGATCGAGCTCAATCTCTCCGAGGGGTTGGACTCAAGCTCTCCGAGAGATTGGACTCAAACTCTCCGAGAAATTCTACACAATCCCTCAGAGAGGTTGGACACAATCTCTCCGAGAGGTTGGAAACAATCTGTCCTAGAGATTGGACCAAATTTCTCAGAGAGATTCTACAAAATCTCTCCGAAGGTTCGATCTTTAAAAAAATCTCTCTGAGAGATCGAGTAGATTTGAACAAAATCTCTCCGAGAGACTGAACAAAATATCTCCCAGAGATTGAATAAAATCTCTCCGAGAGATTGAACAAAATTTCTCCTATAGATTGAACAGAATCTCTCCGAGAGATTATACAAAATCTCTCTGAGAGAATGGAAGCAATCGCTCCTAGAGATTGGACATAATCTCTTCGTGAAATTGGACAAAATCTCTTCAAGAGATTAAACACTGTTTCTCCTAGAAATTTTAATATATATTTTTTTCCAGCTCAGACATTTTTTTTTTTTTTTGACTTTATTTGTGTGAATTTTAACTCATCAGGCTAGTTCTTCACTCCCAGCTCAGACGTGATTTATCTACAATATATCAAAAAAAAAAGCCGTTTAAACTCTGCCCGAACGAAAGAAATTCCACCGAGCCCAAAAGTCGGCCGTCATCAAGGAGCCTTCGATCTGTGTGGTTGCGTCTTTGCATCACACAATTGATTAGCTTTCTAATTACCGCCATTCAATCAGGCCGAAATGAGTGAATCGATCTCCAGCATCGCCTTCGCTGTTGTGATCGAAACATGATCGTTACACCACTACCAAACCATCGCTTGGTAGTGGAGCATCGATCAAGGTTAGGTTTTCTTTTGCTTCTCTGCACTGCTCTGATCTTGTTTCACACCTTTCTTCGATCGTATGACGGGTTCGAAAGTTATGTATTTATGTTGCTATGTAAATGTAATGACGTGTTTGGTAGGATGGAGAGCGAGAAATGGTGATGATGCACGATGACCATGTCTGAACGCTCGATGGAAATGCTTCCAACAACGCTGCATCGAATTGACTGTATAATCGAACTCCGATGCATCGAAGGTTGGATCTTTATGTGTTTAAGGTAAATATTTTGACCTCGATCAAGACCAAACCAATAATGAGCAGCATTTGATTATCCACAGAGTGTGGATAGAGGTTTTTGCCTGCATATTCATGTACATTTTAAAGTACAGTTTCCATCAATTAGAGGATTAGCCTTCAAGATCTACATGTTGTATCGTCATTTTAATTTACTATACACTTGTAGCAGTCATCCGTTGATACCCATTCCTAGCACCGATTGATCGTCTTTAGTGTTTACGGTTTAACTTAACTCCCCAGCAGCTTTTTGAAAGTCAATCAACCCACTCAATTGTTCATTAGGAGCTAGAAGCTAATTTGAATCGACAAGCAAATACCACCCGGCTGTTGAATCTGCCACCGACGAAATCTAAATTAAGCAAATTATTTTGCACCCCAAATCCTACTACCAACTGCGAGAAACGAAGACTACGCCACTACGGTGGTTATAATCCCTATCAGGGTAAATCTCAAAATCCCTTCTTCTTAACAATAACAATAACTCCCACACAACACACGATCCGGGCAGGGAATTCGGCTCCTTCTCGAATTTCATTGCAACTCATAGTCAGTGTTCCGAGGACGATGCCATCTCTACCCCGCCTGCGTTGGAGAAATGGGGGGATTGGAGTGCAAACAAATAAATAAATGACAAAAACGCTTAAATCATAGTTTTGCAACTCACTGAGGCGTAGATTTGCTCATCAGGAGACGCTAGTATGGGAAGCAGCAGCAGCAACAGCACCGAAAAGCTCTGTGTGTGAATTCCATTCTTCGTTTCCTTCTGCGAGTACGGGCGGGAGCTGCTTCAGTTGGTCCCAAGTGATGGTCTACGAATCATGATAATTGTTTTATACACTTGAGTAAAATTATGTTAAGTTTAAATAAATGCGATTTTTATCTGATACGACCAAATTAGGATACCTAACACACAAAACCAAAATATGAGAAATTATTGTCATGTTTGTAGGGCTAATAATAAAATAATATAAAAAGATCTATTTTCATCTCTGACGTTCTGAAAGCTAATGATACTTCTGTGAAAGCTGTGACTGGGAATTCAGAAGAGCGTAGGATAAAGTTCAGATGCGTAGGATGAATTCTGAGGCAATCCAGAGTATCTCTCACTTATCACTCTCAGTAACAATCATGATCCGCAACACATCATGAGCGTCTGTTTATGGTCTACTGCTACAGCTCTGATTATATCGGGGGAATAACAGTGGATGATAAAATCCATCTAAACAAGCTCTAAACCTGATGGGCACTATTACTATGGGATGTTCGGGAATTGTTTCTCATGTCAGTAACATAAAATACCTACCCCAATCGCTCACTGCTATTATTTATCAAGCATGTTACAATTTCCGAAACATTGCCTAACATGGATCGATACATTGAATTTTGGAGAGCTGTAACAACGCAGATGTTTGTCTGAGGGCCAAAAATTTCCTCAAGTCCTGAAGTTTTCTTGAATTACAATGGAAAGGCTACAATAGCTCGAGAGGCGAAGCATTCCCGAAGCTCCTGATTTTTCATGGCTCCTGTAAATGACTCTGGATGTACTTTTTTCGGATTCAGGAATTTCCGAATCCAAACTTTCTACATCAGAAAAGGAGCTTCCAGAACACAAAAAACATCAGATTATTTTTATTGATCTGGAAATCACCCTAGTTACTCGACGGCATCGTTGTTTTGTTGAAGTTTTTTTCAGTTTAAAAGATCTTAATAATGATAATAATAATGATAATTTCTAGCGTTAATCCCGTTAACTGAAAGGGATACTCATGGATAATCATGGCACTATCGCCATTGGCAACTACTTATGATATATTTTCAATCCCAGAGGGTTTCATCTGCCACCACTTGCCACCCGAAAAAAAAACGACCCCCAAAAATGACTGAAATTTGCACTTAAATTGCTATAATTGCTTTTCCTTACATTTAAGAACCTTAGTGTCTTCGAGAAAATGATTCATTTTGACTGTTTCACAATTTTGTAGAAAAATTTTGCTACCGAAACCTCACATTATTCGAAAAAAAAAAACTGTTTTTTGGGGGTCGTTCATGAAATACCTCCATTTTTTGTAATATGACTAGATACCGACTAGGTGTCTTTAGCAAAGTTGTTTGTGTTTAAATTATCTACAACTTTGCCAAAGACACCATATTTAAAGATCGTCATTTAAGAAATTTTAATTTTACAGCGCCGCTTACGGCAAAGTTGCGTGCTAACATTTAAGGTGAAGATAAATCGAAGCCAAACTTCAAATTTTCAAGAGCACGGATCTGGAGAACCAAACATCAGTTTAAGCTGAAAACTTAATCGATTGGTCACTCGCTGGTGGTGACCAATCGATGAAGTTTTCAGCTCAAACGGATTGCCAGAAAAAAATCGCACAAGACCTCGCCTGAAATTTTCCAATACTTTTTAGAATTATGACCTCATCAGGAAAAATGGTACCATACTACTGGTATGTAGGAAACCGCTACTTTAACCAAAAGTTTACTTTGAAATGTCTTCAAGACTACTTTAGTTTTTCTCCTACAAATCCTCGAAAACAACTCAGGAAATCTTTTAGATGCAAAGGCGTAGACAGGAATTAAATCAGGAGGGTATTGTGGTATTGTGCACAAACATTTTTTTTTTAATTTTACGTGCAAATGATCATATTTGACAACCTTCTATTCTAAATTTGTGTGCGCAACTATCACTTTAGACGACATTCACCCACAAGGGTTTGATGTTGCTTGAAAAACATTCTATATCACGTCTTCTATTGGTCCTGAATTCCTTCCTAAGACTCCTCCATCAACTGCTTCCAGGATTACACATTCCACTAATAATATCTCCACGAACATCACTAGCAAATCAACAAAACTTTGTTACAAAAAATTCTCGTTGAATTCTTTCAGGAACAACATCCAGATTTTCTAAAATGTATTACAGTCGAAGCTTGTTATAACGACATCGCAAGGGACCGTCGTAATAGAGAAATGCCGTTATAGAGAATATTGATAATATTAAAATCTTTTTCAAGGGACCGAAAAATGTCGCTATAGAGAGCTTTTGTCGCTATAGAGAGCTTTTGTCGCTATAGAGAGCTTTTGTCGCTATAAAAGTGGTCGTTATAACGAGCTTCGACTGTATTTTAGAAATAATGTTAGGGAACTTTAACGAATCCTTCAATATTTGTCCCTTTCGATAAGTAGCCGGATTCTTTTCTTGACACTTTTTATTTACTTCGGAAGTGGGATTTTTAGAAAGCTACCTAGCTAATATTTGGCCACAATACACGTCGTATTGGAGCGCTTATTATTGCAAAGTTTCAGACAATTCAGCTGAGAAAAATCCCCCATGCCAGAATGAATCATAGAAGTGCGCAAGTGGTACTGCACCCTACATATAGTAGTTCGCAGAAATTATTTAGAATGATTCATCGAGAAATCCTCTTCACTCCGAGAGACCCAGGCATGCGGATTCGGTTTTCGCATCGCCGGAGTGGGAGTTTTGTTTCATGTTTTGATGGTCAGCTTCTTGTCGCGCAATTGAGTATCGAATATCAACTGGTGAGCTCGTTTCATGCTTCTGTTACAAATTCATTAAATTTTCTTTATACATCTATATAAAAACAGCAAGACTTTTCTTTTGTTTATTGATTTTTTAGGATTAAACAAGATCTGTAAATGGTTCGACACTAGAGGTGTCGACATTTTCTTTAGAGACTGATAGATGACTTTGAATTGATGTTACATGATTAGTATAACGCAAAATCTATGAATAGTTGTGGTATTTCTGGATGAGCCCTAAAGCTTTTAAAACTAAGAATTTCATTTTCCGTGGGAAAGGGTTTAATAAGTGACTTGAGGGTCAATTTTCAGGTAATAAAATATTACTTGCAGTAAAGTCTTCATAATTTTGTTATTTTCTAACCAATTTTTAAGCTTTAAGCATCATCTTTTAAAAGCTCATTTGTTGAAAGGTTAAACATCAAAATCAAAACAAGTCTAAGTAAGAAATAGTTTTCTCCAACAAAAAAAAATGTTTTAGGTATGTTATTCAGCAAAAACTGCCCAACACCATGAATTTTTGGACGAAAACACTTTTTTTTTTAAATTTTTGCCAGTTAAACGCTAATATTAAAGCTGAAACTATTATGTCTCATTTTAAAAACTTTGTGAAAGTCTTAGCCATTTTTATGGGAATTTCATGACAATTTTTGCCCTTTTCAACTCGTATTTTTCACCAAGATGCTTTAAAAACTTCAACTTAACAGTAACAATGTTATTTTCGGTAAAAACAATTGAAAAATCCGAAGAAATATATTCTTTTTCATGAAAAAAAATGTTTCTGGGTAGTTTTTGTTGAATAACTTAGTCAAAACAATTTTTGTAATGATATGAAATGTAAACACAGTTGAGAAACATCTAAATTAGCTTCAAAATCATGTACAAAGATTTGGAATCGGTTGAGTACTCATGAAGTTATGATTTTTTTTTTATAAAATGAGGAATAATTTGGAGAAAACTACTTTTAACAAAGACTTGTTTTGATTTAAGACATATTTGTTGTTATATAAACTTTGAACAAGCTTTTGAAAAAAATAATGCTTATAGCATTAGTATTCATTAGAAAATAAAAAAAACTTATGAAGACTAATTTGGAGGTCATATTTTATAACTTTTAATTCGCCTTCAAGTCGCTTGCGTCACTGTAAATCTTAATTTTTACCTCAAGCTTTGAGGTTTCTCTTTCTATGGGATTTTAGTTCCGAAGAGCTAACAACTTTTTGGTTTTGAGATATTTTGACAAATAAGCCGCACCCTACTGCTCATGCTCCAGGGGATAATGAGGACATCACTTTGATAAGATGTTCCAAAAAATTCTACACATGTTTACTTCTGTAAACTCCCCCAAAAATTACTTCGTAACATATACATCCGGCTTTTTTGACGGTTGTCAGGGTTGGTAGTCCAATGTCTTCCACTCTTTATATATCACAGTTCATAGCATTTGCTAGAACTCGAGACGGACAAAAAAAACCGTATCTCAACGCTTCCATTCTTCCATCATTATAGCACGCCTTTCCTTACGCCTGATACACAGGCAATCTGCTAACCATACAGCAAGCCTCTCTGTCATAAAAAGTATACCAGTCCTACACCTTCCCGCATGAACTGGCGTGGACGTACGATCTACTGTGGAAGCCAGTTTAATGCATCATCAATTCCTCCCGCTTCCCCTCATTGGTCAGCATTCTGACGTGGCAGGCGCCATTGTTGCCAAAAACCAGAAGATCGCCAGACTTTCATACACTGAGGGTGTCTGTTAGTTTGTAAGTGCAGCTGATCTGGCGGTACTGGAGTAACAATTACGGGCGGCCAATCAAGCTCAAGCCCAAGCTATACATCCTGATTTTTTGACGGAATGATTCTTGAGTTTTATTGATTGATTCGACCAGACATAATTCGCATCCAAGCATTGCTCTGGAATACTTCATAATAGGGTGCAGAGCTACTTCGGCACTTCCATGATTCACTTTGGCATGTGGGGTATGTCTGAGCCAAATTATCTAAAACTTGGCAATAAGAAGCACTTTAATACGTCGCATATTGTGGCCAAACAAGAGCTTATTGGCTTTCGAAAAAACCCACTACCGAAGTGAATCAAAAGTGTCAGGGATGGGATTTGATCCCAGGTCCTCGGCGTGAGAGGCGTGATTTCTTACCACTACACCAGGCCCGTCGCATTCTTGACCTTTTCTTGAAATAACTACATTGGCTCTTCTTGTGGTAGGTTCAAGAACTCCATGAGAAGTCCTTATATAATCTTTTGGATGACTTTTGGTTAACATTTTTTAGTGACATCACTAAGAAATCCCAAGAAAAAAAACTTACATAATTTAAAAAAAAATGCGTGGAACAATTTTCGATGTAAATACTGAAAAAATTCTGAATTTAAATTGTTTGGAAAAATTCCAAAGAATTCAAAAAGGATAACTAATTATAAGGTCAATCCTTGAAAAATTATACATATTTTTGGAACGATCTCTGGAGTAATTCCTAATGGAAATCATGTAGGAATATACGAAAAGTTTTTTGGTAATCTCTGAACTTCTTGTCCTTAGAAAAGTACGTATCCAGCTTCTTAAAAATTTAAATAAGAATCTGTTTGTGAGTGTTTTGGAGAATCATTCAGTGATTTCAAACATGTTTTTTAAGATGGATGAAGATTGTTAAAAGATTCATCTTGCTAGATTTTTTTTTGTGATTTGAAAATCGCTATTCCATATTACTCCGGAAAATCCTGGTTGAAATGCTTACAAAACTCTGAAAAGATTCTTCCAGAAATTACAGGAAAAGTCTGTGGAATAATTACTCCTAGGGAATTACAGTAGGAATACCTGAAAAAATTTCTGGAGTAATCCCATAAAGTATTGAGAAATAGCAAACTCTAAAAGTTTCAGCGATTATTGAAGGCTTGAAGGCAGTTTTGAAAGTGAAGTTGAGAAAATTTCAAGCAGAATTCCTGAAATAACCCATAAAAAAAGCCTATGCTAATTGTCCAACGGTGTTCAGGAAACATCTGGAAGAAGTTATTGGGGGATTCTGTCCCAACTATGACAGAGCCTGCTTCTCAGCTTAGTGTTCTTATTCATTGAGGAGTTCTTGCAAATTGACCTTTGTTGCATGTTTTTATCGTGTGGCACGCACGAAAATACCTTATTTTCTAAGAAATCGAGAAAATTTTCAAACCGAATAGATCCTTGACCAGTGGGATTTGAACCCTTGGCCATCAGCATGAGTTTTCTCCAAAGGAAGATGTCATTGATGAAAATCTAAGATACATATTTGAAGGGATATAGAACACTTTATGAAATATTATGTACAAAGGTTTCTGAACCAATCCATGAAGTTTTTTTTTTGTGGATTGTCATGATTGTATCATCATCATCATCTAAGAATTTTTGGAGTAAATCCGTAGTAGAATTTTTGGAGACATCTTGAGGCATCATTAATGATTCATCGGATAAGCTTCACCGCAAGACTTTCTACAACAATTTTTGAAAAAAATTCTGGAATGAATTCCTGACAAAATCTGAGGATATACAGTTTCGTTCAGAATAATAGTAGTGACAGCCGATTTTCATAAAAATTCTCAACTTTTGTCTGCTGTTACTTTATTTCTTACGAACATTAAGCATGAAATTATGGCAGATAACTACAAATAAACTCAATTTCATTATCAAAAAATATGATTTTTTTTCACACTGCCGGTTAAAAAGTTAAGCACCAGGTGAAATCGCTCAAAATAATAGTAGTTTTGATTATTGAAACATCTGCTGTATTTTGAGTTTTTGATTTTTTTTCTTTACTCATCGTTTCAACAATTTTCACTCAAACTATAAATATATAGACACGTCATTTTTATACAAAATGGATGCTGAAGAATTATTTGCAAAAGAAAAACTGCTATTATTTTAGGAAGTTTCACCTGGTGCTTAACTTTTCGACCAGCAGTGTGAAAAATTTCTATTTTGTGTTTCTCTGCCAAAATTTCACGCCGATTGCTCATAAGGAAACAAAGTTACAGCATGCAAAAGGTGAGCATTTTGTATGGAAATCGGCTTTCACTACTATTATTCTGAACACAACTGCACGCAGCGAACTGGACTATCGAAATTCAAACATTTTGCCTTATGACAGGTGGAACGATTATTGCAATACGAACGCTTTATGTGCCGTTTTAGCATCACCTCACATCAAGGCGTCGATAGGCGCGTGGTGTACGCACGGACCTATCGATAGCAAGGTCCTTGGTTCGATTCCAAACATTTTTTGTTTTCAAATTTTGGTTTCATAAGGCAAAGCTATGAATTTTTACCCAATTTCTTGTGACGAATGTTCATAAGGGGTTCCTATGTATTCCGATAGTCCATTTGCCTGAGTGTGTAATATAAGGAATTTTGAGAAGAATATTCGAAGAGATACCTGTAGTATTTTCTCGCGGAATTTTCTGGGGAGCTCGAATATGTTTTCTTCAGTGTTTGGATTTCGATCAGAATAAGCCGATCGAAACATATTCGGAGAGTGTTACAGTTCGCGAACCATAGCAGTTCGTGGCACAGAGCCCTATGAATGTAAACATTCACTCTCTCGTTTGGTACGTGGCACGAGAGCGTTCAAGAGCAGCAACTCTCACAGACTGCAACAGTACCGAGCCATTCGGGTGATTTATGTTTTGCATAAAATTGGTATTAACTTTCATATTTTCTGATAATGCAGCCTTTAACAATCTAACTATAATCTATTGGACCATTGAACACCCCTTTGGTTGCAAACATAGCACAGAAAATGAAAAAATATTCGCCTGTGTTTCTTGATCAGAATGAGTGTCAGTGAATGTTACAAGTGTTGACACACAGTGATCGGGACTAAACAGTGGGTGGTGTATGTCTGCCTTGTTTTAGTTCATGGCTCGTTATCTTTAACGAACGGTAGATGTCATGTGTGTTGTTTGAATGCAGACGTATAAATGGGCTGAAATAATGGCTCGTGTGTCAATGATCGTTAAATTTTCCAAAGCCTGGTTTTCTTTGATATGCTAAGTTACTAAACCTACAAAGAATTTATTAATAAGAGCATTTGGGATAACGAACTAATTTCCTAACATAATCATTGGTAGATATTGGATGTTTGTAGTAAATATTTTGATAGATCCGAGGTGGAGTTTTCAGTAAACATATTCACGATTTTTGGTGAGACAGAGTCTAAATTCTTGGTTGACTCCAAGAATTTTCTTATGACACAAATGTTTTATTGAAATGTGTGAAATATCATTGAAACATTTAAACATCAGATTAATGCTGAAAGGTATGCAGCCATTGCAAATTTTGACTAATTACTTTAAAAATTAAACACTACATTCAAAATATTAAATTTTATGAGTTACTTGGCTTGATTTGACACACAGATTAGCAACTGCGGTACTGCTCATGTTGAATAAGTATCGTCTTTGGATCCGTCTTCAAGAAATATTTATCTCTACAATCCACCAAAATTTCCCGAAAATAAAAAAATTGATTCTTAAGGTGATTATAGAACGATGCCACAACTCGAAGAGCAGAAGTCTTGAGAATTAAACAGCGCTCGGTGTTGAAAATTTATCCCATTGGTCACCACCAGCAAACAAGCAATTTGATTGATTTTCAACACGAACGTGCACTTGAAAGTTCAAAGTTTGGCTTTGTTTTATAATCACCTAAAACATTATATGGAAAAATCTTCCTAAAACCTTACCAGGAATCAAGCAAGCATTTCACTGCCATCTCCGTTACGAAATAATATGCTATTCATAAAATAGGAGTCTGGAACTTTGTAAAATATTGATTTTTTTTTTTTTGTTGACCCTGAATGTTTGCATCAAATATGTACAAAATTTCCGAAGTATCACGTCGTAGAAACTCATAATTAAGAAACTCATTGCAAAATAGTTTAATTTCAAATTTTCATAAACTCTTGTTCTTCCCTAAAACAGATCCAGACCAACAATCCCACTGGGAACCCCTGTGCACATAGATGAAGCTCCTACCGCCGAAGCCACGAGCTGGAATTATTGAGACACGAAACTCGCATACACCGGGCAAACAGCGAACAACCGCAAAAGCTGAGCTCTTCCCCGTCTCGTAGTCGTCGGGAGACGCAAGGAGATAGTTTGTTGAGCCGCCGCTCGCTCCCGGTATGCGCAATCTACACCGGGAGTCGGCAGTCTTAGCAGGAAATCTACTAGAGCTGTAGTCATCGTCGTCGATGACTACGGCGGCAACAACGACGAACTCGATGGCGTCTTTGGGAGTTAGTAGTGACAAATATTTATTATTCAATGCATTTTCTATCCGATTCGAAATGGTGGTGGTGGTGGTGGATGTTGAGGTGGCAAAGCAGCACTTCTTGCAATGGGACACTGGGACTATTGTTTCTTGGGATTCTCCCGGACGGGTGTTGTTCATCCCTGTGTTTCGGCTAGGATGAGTTGCCTTGCGATATTCGCTGCTGAGTATTTCTGTGGAGCGTTGGGAGAGCCGGCATCGTGTCGATGTACTGGAGCTGTTTGTTATCTGTGTCTTTTGTTGTGCATTTTGTGGCGATGTTTTGGGATTACTCGGACAGAGCTGACGATTTTGGTGATTGGATTGAAAGCGTTGCTTTTATTTGGTGATGTATTGTATTTTGAATGTGTATGTTTTCGTAGCTTTGTTACATTCTATCACACTTCAATACTTTCTGTCATGATAGCTTTAAAACAAAGTTTAGTTTTTTCTGTTAATAACTGGAAACAGACATTTTACATGTCTATACATTAGCTTAAATGCCCTCGATGTGAATGTCTAAAGTGAAATTTTAACCAGTATGAGCCCTAGATACTTAATTTCATCTGGACAATTTATTGGAACCCCTCTCATCGTGACAACATATCTACTTGAAGGTTTCAAATATAGAGAGGGAATATCATGAGTTGAGTTTTGTAATTATCAGGAGTCATTTTTACAAGTATGAAGAAAAAATCCATGTTTTTTTTTTGTAATCTACTACATATTACACACATGCTTTGTCTTTTGGCGAATAGAGCACAAACAAAGTTTTTTTGACAACCCTGAGATAAGTCAGATGTGAAAATATTGCATAATATTGGCCCCAAAATGCTGCCTTGAGGAACACCAGCTTTATCGGGAATTATTTTAGACTTGGAGTTCTGATATTTAACCTGAAGTGTAAGATTTGTCAGATAACTTTGGATTATCCTGAGAATGTATGTTCGGAAATTAAAGTTTTTTTTTATTTTTTTTATTAATTTTGTGAGCTGCTGAAAGACATTTTACAATTAGGAGATGTAATTTTCAGTAAAGTTTTCCCTAAAAGAAATCTTTAGAAATCCGAAACAGATCTTTCGATCAATGCATAGAAAAATTTCGGATTTGAAACGATGATTCTCATTCTCCAACTTCGAATGTCGCCACTTCAAATGCAGCTGCTGCCTTGGCAATAAAGAACCGAGAACCGAGCACGAAAGCAAACAGAAAGATATCCTTTCGAGAAAAGTCACTGAGCAATTTTTTCTCCGGCGCCTATGCACGCAAAGAGCTTGAAATCTGCTTCTTCTGTGGGGAATTTATTTCCGTAGACGACGACGAGGAGGAGGAAAAATGAAATGAATAGCAACTGTTTAGCGAACCGTAAGAATACCGTTCCCGGTAGACTGGTACGTGATGGTCTACGGGGTCCTTTCCAGTTTCATTGCTTTGTGAAACAAATTATTTCTCGTTAATCTATGTCACCGTGTTCCAAAAAGTTGTTGATTCCAAAATTCATCCTTTTGCCCTAACTCAACCGATCCAGTCTAGTGCTCCTAGATCTGCTAAATTAAATTTCATTTCCGCTGCTACTGCTGCCCTCAGTAGTGCATGAAACGCACAAATGCAGGTTGCTTCTCGGAAGCAGTGGCATATTTCTCGAAATTAATTCTGCCATTTCAGAACTTTATTGTTGTTCCCGGTTTGCACGCTGCAGACGGCTACTGCTTGCTGCAATATTTGGTTGACGTCGGAAATGGACACAGTTCAATTTGTCTCGTTGGATGCGGAATTCCAAGTGTAATTGACGGATTTAATATCCTGTTTCATTCTAATATGAATGCTCCATTGGTTGTAGCAAATATTTGTAGCGGTTAGTGCACAGCTATTAAGTAAAATCATGTTTAAGGTTGTGAGTTCGAATCACATCGCTCAAGGATCTTTTCAGGACGGGATTTTTTTCGACTCGTCATAGAGTATCTTCGTGGTTCAAAGAAAGTACTTTGGCAGTGCTAATAAAACACTTAGCTGAGAAGCGCGCGGAACAAAGCAAAAACATAAATGCACAAGCAGTGCGCATCGTACCTTCGTGCTGTGCGTACACGAATTTTCTCTGCTCTTGGAAGTTTTCTTAAAAACTACCTAAAGCTTTAGCTTTCAGTGCTACAAAAACAGTACTTTTCAGTGCTAAAATTAAAAACGGTACTTTTCAGTGCTACTAAAACAGTACTTTTCAGTACTATTTTTTCTACTATTGATCCCTTTACGATCCTTGTTTGGACCCGTGCCTTCGATTTTTCGTTGGACCCGTTGGCGAAAGCTAGCGGTGGTAATCCTTCTTGGACACCGTCTTGGGAAAAAACCTCTCGAAGGTCACGTCTTCTTATTCACTAAACATGATTGCAACAACAAATAAAACGAAGGTTGAATCTCTGAATTCACAACTTCCTTCCAAAAAAGTGGGATTTAAAACTGTCACTAAACGTGGCAAGAATGAAAGAAAGGACGTTTCTCCGGAATGCGAACTTTCTTTCACGGGTGAAATGAATAATAATGATAATTGTATCGAAATGAGCAATCAGTTCGATGCTCTAGACAAATTTTCCGAACACCAAATCGAAGCAGCCTCTAGCCCAGGCTCTTTGATTCAAGTGAGGAAGCAAAGAGTGCCGCCTATCGTGGTCAGTTGTTCCGAATTTGGGGGATTTGAGCAGGAGATCTTGAACTCCATTAGGGGAATCAAGGTTTCCTTCCAAATCGCAAAGAAAGGAGACTGTCGCGTTTTGCCGGAAACTCTTGAAGATCGCGAACTTCTTCTCAAACATCTTGAAGAGAAGAAGCACAATTTTTTACTTATGACGACAAAACTGAACGTTTGTTCAAAGTCGTCTTGAAAGGTCTCTCAAGTGACTATAAGTCACCTGAAGAGATCAAAAATGGAATAAATGATTTACTTGGTAATCAATATGAAAAAGAGAACCCAATCTGGCATTGTTCGGAAAGGGCTTTCTCAAGAATATTATTTAGTTCACTTTAACAAAAAAGAACTAAATAATATTAAAGCTTTAGAAAAAGCTAAACTTATGTTCGATGTCCGTGTGACGTGGGAACATTTCCAGAAACCTGGAGGAAATTACCAGAACCCCACTCAGTGCCGTCGGTGCCAAAAGTGGGGTCATGGTACAAAAAATTGTCGCATGGATGCTAAATGCATGATTTGCGGAGGTTCTTGTCACACTAAGGACGTCTGTCCAGTGAAGGAAGATACCACCAAGTTTATATGCTCAAATTGTGGGGCTAATCATAAGTCAATTTTTTGGGAATGGCCTTCACGCAAAAGAGTCCTTGAGGCTCGTGCCAGGCAGATGAGAGATAATATCCGTTACGATAACGGTCGTTTCCGGAATTCGCTTGGTAGAGTATCAAACAAAGCTCATTTTTCAGTTAACGATCGCTTTATTAGGAATCATACCCATCAGGAAGATCATAATCATGCTCATTTACAAACTAATTTCAATCCGTCGGGTAGCCGTTCGAATCTTTCAATTTCGAATGTATGTATTACCCACGAAATCCTTTGCCGATATCGTAGCAGAAAATTCGAACTCCTCCCCTGTTCGATCCATGGGTACCTATTCTACTTGTTTCAAATCAAATGGAAAAAAACCCTACCGCCACAGGTAACTCCGCTTCTTCGTCTACCGGAAATTCCAATGGGAAATCACATGACATGTCTGCCTCTGATTTTTATTTTCTAACTGAACAATTGAATCTAATGATTGATGCAATGTTCAAAGCCACCACTATGACTGAAGCAGTCCAAGTAGGTGTAAAATTTACAAATCAAATTGTTATTGGATTACGTTTTTCTAATGGATCCAAAAAATAATTTAAATATTTTAAATTGGAATGCTCGTTCTCTGAATGGTAAAAAGGACGAGCTGTTTAATTTTCTTACGGTTAATAACGTGCATATAGCAGTTATTACGGAAACGTATTTAAAACCTGGATCTAAACTCAAAAGAGATCCTAACTTTTTTGTTTATCGTAACGATCGACTTGATGGGGCATGTGGGGGAGTTGCAATCATCATTCATAGGCGTATAAAACATCAACTGTTTTCGTCATTTGAAACTAAAGTTTTTGAAACTTAAGGTGTTTCAGTTGAAACACAACTTAGTAAATATACTTTCATAGCTGCCTATTTGCCTTTTCAATGCTCTGGACAGCAAGTTAATTTGCTCCAAACTGACTTGCGAAAATTGACTCGCAATAAGTCAAAAAAATTTGTCATTTGTGACTTTAATGCCAAACACCGGTCATGGAATAATTCTCAAAGTATTTCCAACGGCAGAATTTTATTTGATGAGTGCTCTTCAGGATATTTCTCAATTCTATACCCTGATAGCCCTACATGTTTTTCTTCTTTTAGAAATCTATCTACGATTGACTTGGTCTTAACCGACTCTAGTCATCTTTGTAGCCAACTGATTACTCATGCTGATTTTGATTCTGATCATGTCCCTGTTACATTTCAAATATCCCAAGAAGCGATTCTCAATCCTATCAGCTCCACTTTCAATTATTTACGAGCCGACTGGAATATATATGAAACGTATGTTGACTCTAATCTTGATGTTAACATTTCTTTAGAAACTAAAATTTATAGTGACAATGCTCTAAAATGAAACTAAAATTTATATTGACTATGCTGTTGCAGCCAGGAGCTTTGCAATTCCAAAGTGTGAAGTAAAATTTGAATCCGTGATTATAGGCGATGATCTTAAACTCTTGATCCATCTTAAAAACGTGAAGAGAAGGCAATTTCAACGCACTCGCGATCCTGCTATGAAAATTATATGGCAGGATTTGCAGAAAGAAATCAAGAAACGTTTTGCACAATTGAGAAACAAAAGTTTTGAAAATAAAATTTCTCAATTGGACCCTGGCTCTAAGCCCTTTTGGAAATTATCTAAAATCTTGAAAAAACCTCAGAAGCCAATACCGGCATTGAAAGAGGAAAACAAATTATTACTAACTAATTACGAAAAAGCTCAAAAACTTGCTATGCAGTTTGAAAGTGCGCACAATTTTAATTCAGGACTTACTAGTCCAATTGAACATCAAGTTACTCTGGAGTTCGAAAATATTCTCAATCAAGAGAACGTTTTCGAAAATGCCTGGGAGACTGATTTGGAAGAAGTGAGAACTATTATTAAAAAATTCAAAAATATGAAAGCTCCTGGCGATGATGGAATTTTCTACATCCTCATCAAGAAACTTCCAGAAAGTAGCTTATCATTTTTAGTTGATATATTTAACAAATGTTTTCAATTAGCATATATTCCTGACAAATGGAAAAATGCTAAGGTTGTTCCAATTTTAAAACCAGACAAAAATCCTGCAGAAGCTTCTAGCTATCGTCCAATCAGTTTGCTTTCCTCCATCAGTAAACTTTTTGAAAAGGTTATTTTGAACAGAATGATGGCCCACAACAACGAAAATTAAATTTTTGCCAATGAACAGTTCAGATTCCGCCATGGACATTCGACCACTCATCAACTTTTACGTGTAACAAATTTGAACCGTTCCAACAAATCTGAAGGCTTTTCTACTGGTCTTGCTCTTCTAGACATAGAAAAAGCATTCGATCATTCGACAGTGTTTGGCATGAAGGTTTGATTGTAAAATTAAAAACTTTAATTTTCCAACATACATTGTTAGAATAATTCAAAGTTATCTGTCAAATCGTACACTTCAGGTTAATTATCAGAACTCCAGATCTGAAAGACTTCCTGTAAGAGCTGGTGTTCCTCAAGGCAGCATTTTGGGACCAATATTATACAATAATTTCACATCTAACTTACCTGAGTTACCTCAGGGATGTTAAAAATCCTTGTTTGCGGATGACATAGGTCTACGCCAAAGGACGAAGTCTGCGTGTCATCTGTAGTCGATTGCAAAAAAGTTTGGATATGTTTTCTTCATACTTGCAAAAATGGAAGATTTCTCCTAATGCTTCCAAAACTCAACTAATAATATTCCCACATAAACCAAAAGCTCTTTATTGAAACCTTCAAGTAGACATGTTGTCACGATGAGAGGGGTTCCAATAAATTGGTCAGATGAAGTCAAATATCTAGGGATCATGCTAGATAAGAATTTAACTTTCAAAAATCATATTGAGGGCATTCAAGCCAAATGTAACAAATATGTAAAATGTCTCTATCGCCTTTCTATTAATCGAATCTTTGTCTTTTCAAACTTTTGATATTCAAACAAATTTTCAGGCCAGCCATGTGTGCTATACTAATATGGACTAGCTGTTGTAATACCAGGAAGTTGGTATAGTAACAATGAGTTACATAGAAAATCCAATGTTGAAACATTGGAACAAATAAATTTCAAATAACATAATTAATAATTTCAGGCAAAAATCGTTACAATCTTCTGTTGCCACGATTAATGCGTTATATGTTTATGTTAAGTTAGGTTAAGTATATTCAAAACGTTTTTTACTCTTACAAGCAGGTGAAATCAACTCACCTGAAAAAAATCTGAACTACTACGGCAAATGAAATGTAATATATTGTTAACAAAATGTTAATAAAATCTTAGATTTGTGTTACCAAATTAGGATGATAGTGTTGTCTAATAACACCGAACACCTAGATATAAGGAATAATGAATGTAATGTTTGGAATGATACTAATAAAGAAATTTAAAAAAAAATTGACATCTCTGAGAATGTTTTAGATTGAACATTAACTTTATACCAACACAATTTATATTTATTAATCATCATTTTACCTAAAAATTACACTTACACCGTTAGCAACAATCTTCAACGATATTTATTTGAACAAGTCGTGGCCAAGTTTGCAAGGTTGGATAGCACGCAAAAGTCGCTGAAAACTTGTTCTTGTTTGATGCAGTTACATTCATTGCATTACCAAGTACAAACTGACAAGCTCAGGGTGTCCATTCGAAATCAGTATTACAATTCCCGGGTTTTCCCGGATGACTAAAATATTAAAAAAAAGCAGATTAAAAAATGCAGTTTGATATTTTTTTTTTCATACAAACTGGTCAAATTTGGTGAACTTAATCTAACATTTATGAATTATTTTTTTTATAAGTTTGAAAGCTTTGATCAAATAGATATAGAACATATGATGAAATATTTAAAAAACTGTCCATCCCCAAGAATTAAAAGAAAGTTCTGGGAGAATTTGAAATTATATGAACACATTTCTTCTCTGTGTATCTAAATTTAAACAATAATGTTCCACAAAGAGACAAAGATCCAACAAAGAGTTTCCACAAAGAGACAATTTTCCAAACATTTCTTGGATCAGCTTTCCGCAAACTTGTACGAATCTACTACGAATTTAAAAAAAAAATCAGCCGATAATACTTACTAGAATCCACTTAAAATCTTATTAGCTATCTACTAGGGTAAATTAGTGAATTATTGCCTCGATTCCCGTTAGGCAGAACTGAAGATCTAAATTAATTATTATTATTATTATATTTTATTTAAGACACTTTACCATTTCTCATGGCGTTCGTGTCTGTGAAGATCTAAATCTAAATAAAAGTCTATCAAGCATCTCACCATGAATCTTGCCCGAAATCCCCAAGTATTTTCATTGAAATGTTTCAAGATCTCTTTTGAATCTGTTTAATATCTTGCCGCCAGAAATCTGAAAAATTTAAAAATCTATCAAACAACTCCCGCCAGAAATCGGAAAAATTGAAAAATCTATCAAACAACTCCCCAACACACCAACAATTTGGTTTAGAGGATTATGAATCAAAAATATTAGAAACCATCACAGGGTGTCTACTCATTAACAGAAATGAAATTCCCTGAGATTTCCAGGTAAAAAAAACAATTCCAGGTTCTAGAAATATAAACGATTGACGAATAGTTCATTTTACATGACTATTTTTTTAAAGTGCATCAAAGAACTTACGCAAGAAAATAAGATGAAATAAGAAGTTTTTTTTCACCTTATTTAACAAAAAATCGGTATTATCGGTTTGTTCTAAACGTGTAAACAACAATACAAAAAAAAAGCGAATTAAAGTTTTGTGATTTCTATTTGAATTCCACAAAAAAAAAAACAATTATTCTAATCAAATGATCTGAAAGTGCATTTAATCATCAACATCAGATACGAAGAAAATAATACATTCGAACTTAAAGGAAAAAACCTTTCCCTTAAAATGGGGTTCTGAATTATGGACATCAGCGATGCACCCACAATATTTCTCTAGAGGGCGTTTTGTATTTTTTCCAAAATTTTATCTTGGGGAAATCGGGTCTAATAGCGTTTGATCGTCTTGGAAATAGAATTTTAAATACCTCTTGCCTGATGAAAAATAAGCAAACATTCAATCAATCAAGAGAACGTTTTCGAAAATGCCTGGGAGACTGATTTGGAAGAAGTGAGAACTATTATTAAAAAATTCAAAAATATGAAAGCTCCTGGCGATGATGGAATTTTCTACATCCTCATCAAGAAACTTCCAGAAAGTAGCTTATCATTTTTAGTTGATATATTTAACAAATGTTTTCAATTAGCATATATTCCTGACAAATGGAAAAATGCTAAGGTTGTTCCAATTTTAAAACCAGACAAAAATCCTGCAGAAGCTTCTAGCTATCGTCCAATCAGTTTGCTTTCCTCCATCAGTAAACTTTTTGAAAAGGTTATTTTGAACAGAATGATGGCCCACATCAACGAAAATTAAATTTTTGCCAATGAACAGTTCAGATTCCGCCATGGACATTCGACCATTCATCAACTTTTACGTGTAACAAATTTGAACCGTTCCAACAAATCTGAAGGCTTTTCTACTGGTCTTGCTCTTCTAGACATAGAAAAAGCATTCGATCATTCGACAGTGTTTGGCATGAAGGTTTGATTGTAAAATTAAAAACTTTAATTTTCCAACATACATTGTTAGAATAATTCAAAGTTATCTGTCAAATCGTACACTTCAGGTTAATTATCAGAACTCCAGATCTGAAAGACTTCCTGTAAGAGCTGGTGTTCCTCAAGGCAGCATTTTGGGACCAATATTATACAATAATTTCACATCTAACTTACCTGAGTTACCTCAGGGATGTTAAAAATCCTTGTTTGCGGATGACATAGGTCTACGCCAAAGGACGAAGTCTGCGTGTCATCTGTAGTCGATTGCAAAAAAGTTTGGATATGTTTTCTTCATACTTGCAAAAATGGAAGATTTCTCCTAATGCTTCCAAAACTCAACTAATAATATTCCCACATAAACCAAAAGCTCTTTATTGAAACCTTCAAGTAGACATGTTGTCACGATGAGAGGGGTTCCAGTAAATTGGTCAGATGAAGTCAAATATCTAGGGATCATGCTAGATAAGAATTTAACTTTCAAAAATCATATTGAGGGCATTCAAGCCAAATGTAACAAATATGTAAAATGTCTCTATCGCCTTTCTATTAATCGAATCTTTGTCTTTTCAAACTTTTGATATTCAAACAAATTTTCAGGCCAGCCATGTGTGCTATACTAATATGGACTAGCTGTTGTAATACCAGGAAGTTGGTATAGTAACAATGAGTTACATAGAAAATCCAATGTTGAAACATTGGAACAAATAAATTTCAAATAACATAATTAATAATTTCAGGCAAAAATCGTTACAATCTTCTGTTGCCACGATTAATGCGTTATATGTTTATGTTAAGTTAGGTTAAGTATATTCAAAACGTTTTTTACTCTTACAAGCAGGTGAAATCAACTCACCTGTAAAAAATCTGAACTACTACGGCAAATGAAATGTAATATATTGTTAACAAAATGTTAATAAAATCTTAGATTTGTGTTACCAAATTAGGATGATAGTGTTGTCTAATAACACCGAACACCTAGATATAAGGAATAATGAATGTAATGTTTGGAATGATACTAATAAAGAAATTTAAAAAAAAAATTGACATCTCTGAGAATGTTTTAGATTGAACATTAACTTTATACCAACACAATTTATATTTATTAATCATCATTGGACCTAAAAATTACACTTACACCGTTAGCAACAATCTTCAACGATATTTATTTGAACAAGTCGTGGCCAAGTTTGCAAGGTTGGATAGCACGCAAAAGTCGCTGAAAACTTGTTCTTGTTTGATGCAGTTACATTCATTGCATTACCAAGTACAAACTGACAAGCTCAGGGTGTCCATTCGAAATCAGTATTACAATTCCCGGGTTTTCCCGGATGACTAAAATATTAAAAAAAAGCAGATTAAAAAATGCAGTTTGATATTTTTTTTTTCATACAAACTGGTCAAATTTGGTGAACTTAATCTAACATTTATGAATTATTTTTTTTATAAGTTTGAAAGCTTTGATCAAATAGATATAGAACATATGATGAAATATTTAAAAAACTGTCCATCCCCAAGAATTAAAAGAAAGTTCTGGGAGAATTTGAAATTATATGAACACATTTCTTCTCTGTGTATCTAAATTTAAACAATAATGTTCCACAAAGAGACAAAGATCCAACAAAGAGTTTCCACAAAGAGACAATTTTCCAAACATTTCTTGGATCAGCTTTCCGCAAACTTGTACGAATCTACTACGAATTAAAAAAAAAATCAGCCAATAATACTTACTAGAATCCACTTAAAATCTTATTAGCTATCTACTAGGGTAAATTAGTGAATTATTGCCTCGATTCCCGTTAGGCAGAACTGAAGATCTAAATTAATTATTATTATTATTATATTTTATTTAAGACACTTTACCATTTCTCATGGCGTTCGTGTCTGTGAAGATCTAAATCTAAATAAAAGTCTATCAAGCATCTCACCATGAATCTTGCCCGAAATCCCCAAGTATTTTCATTGAAATGTTTCAAGATCTCTTTTGAATCTGTTTAATATCTTGCCGCCAGAAATCTGAAAAATTTAAAAATCTATCAAACAACTCCCGCCAGAAATCGGAAAAATTGAAAAATCTATCAAACAACTCCCCAACACACCAACAATTTGGTTTAGAGGATTATGAATCAAAAATATTAGAAACCATCACAGGGTGTCTACTCATTAACAGAAATGAAATTCCCTGAGATTTCCAGGTAAAAAAAACAATTCCAGGTTCTAGAAATATAAACGATTGACGAATAGTTCATTTTACATGACTATTTTTTTTAAAGTGCATCAAAGAACTTACGCAAGAAAATAAGATGAAATAAGAAGTTTTTTTTCACCTTATTTAACAAAAAATCGGTATTATCGGTTTGTTCTAAACGTGTAAACAACAATACAAAAAAAAGCGAATTAAAGTTTTGTGATTTCTATTTGAATTCCACAAAAAAAAAACAATTATTCTAATCAAATGATCTGAAAGTGCATTTAATCATCAACATCAGATACGAAGAAAATAATACATTCGAACTTAAAGGAAAAAACCTTTCCCTTAAAATGGGGTTCTGAATTATGGACATCAGCGATGCACCCACAATATTTCTCTAGAGGGCGTTTTGTATTTTTTCCAAAATTTTATCTTGGGGAAATCGGGTCTAATAGCGTTTGATCGTCTTGGAAATAGAATTTTAAATACCTCTTGCCTGATGAAAAATAAGCAAACATTCAATCAATCAAGAGAACGTTTTCGAAAATGCCTGGGAGACTGATTTGGAAGAAGTGAGAACTATTATTAAAAAATTCAAAAATATGAAAGCTCCTGGCGATGATGGAATTTTCTACATCCTCATCAAGAAACTTCCAGAAAGTAGCTTATCATTTTTAGTTGATATATTTAACAAATGTTTTCAATTAGCATATATTCCTGACAAATGGAAAAATGCTAAGGTTGTTCCAATTTTAAAACCAGACAAAAATCCTGCAGAAGCTTCTAGCTATCGTCCAATCAGTTTGCTTTCCTCCATCAGTAAACTTTTTGAAAAGGTTATTTTGAACAGAATGATGGCCCACATCAACGAAAATTAAATTTTTGCCAATGAACAGTTCAGATTCCGCCATGGACATTCGACCACTCATCAACTTTTACGTGTAACAAATTTGAACCGTTCCAACAAATCTGAAGGCTTTTCTACTGGTCTTGCTCTTCTAGACATAGAAAAAGCATTCGATCATTCGACAGTGTTTGGCATGAAGGTTTGATTGTAAAATTAAAAACTTTAATTTTCCAACATACATTGTTAGAATAATTCAAAGTTATCTGTCAAATCGTACACTTCAGGTTAATTATCAGAACTCCAGATCTGAAAGACTTCCTGTAAGAGCTGGTGTTCCTCAAGGCAGCATTTTGGGACCAATATTATACAATAATTTCACATCTAACTTACCTGAGTTACCTCAGGGATGTTAAAAATCCTTGTTTGCGGATGACATAGGTCTACGCCAAAGGACGAAGTCTGCGTGTCATCTGTAGTCGATTGCAAAAAAGTTTGGATATGTTTTCTTCATACTTGCAAAAATGGAAGATTTCTCCTAATGCTTCCAAAACTCAACTAATAATATTCCCACATAAACCAAAAGCTCTTTATTGAAACCTTCAAGTAGACATGTTGTCACGATGAGAGGGGTTCCAATAAATTGGTCAGATGAAGTCAAATATCTAGGGATCATGCTAGATAAGAATTTAACTTTCAAAAATCATATTGAGGGCATTCAAGCCAAATGTAACAAATATGTAAAATGTCTCTATCGCCTTTCTATTAATCGAATCTTTGTCTTTTCAAACTTTTGATATTCAAACAAATTTTCAGGCCAGCCATGTGTGCTATACTAATATGGACTAGCTGTTGTAATACCAGGAAGTTGGTATAGTAACAATGAGTTACATAGAAAATCCAATGTTGAAACATTGGAACAAATAAATTTCAAATAACATAATTAATAATTTCAGGCAAAAATCGTTACAATCTTCTGTTGCCACGATTAATGCGTTATATGTTTATGTTAAGTTAGGTTAAGTATATTCAAAACGTTTTTTACTCTTACAAGCAGGTGAAATCAACTCACCTGAAAAAAATCTGAACTACTACGGCAAATGAAATGTAATATATTGTTAACAAAATGTTAATAAAATCTTAGATTTGTGTTACCAAATTAGGATGATAGTGTTGTCTAATAACACCGAACACCTAGATATAAGGAATAATGAATGTAATGTTTGGAATGATACTAATAAAGAAATTTAAAAAAAAATTGACATCTCTGAGAATGTTTTAGATTGAACATTAACTTTATACCAACACAATTTATATTTATTAATCATCATTTTACCTAAAAATTACACTTACACCGTTAGCAACAATCTTCAACGATATTTATTTGAACAAGTCGTGGCCAAGTTTGCAAGGTTGGATAGCACGCAAAAGTCGCTGAAAACTTGTTCTTGTTTGATGCAGTTACATTCATTGCATTACCAAGTACAAACTGACAAGCTCAGGGTGTCCATTCGAAATCAGTATTACAATTCCCGGGTTTTCCCGGATGACTAAAATATTAAAAAAAAGCAGATTAAAAAATGCAGTTTGATATTTTTTTTTTCATACAAACTGGTCAAATTTGGTGAACTTAATCTAACATTTATGAATTATTTTTTTTATAAGTTTGAAAGCTTTGATCAAATAGATATAGAACATATGATGAAATATTTAAAAAACTGTCCATCCCCAAGAATTAAAAGAAAGTTCTGGGAGAATTTGAAATTATATGAACACATTTCTTCTCTGTGTATCTAAATTTAAACAATAATGTTCCACAAAGAGACAAAGATCCAACAAAGAGTTTCCACAAAGAGACAATTTTCCAAACATTTCTTGGATCAGCTTTCCGCAAACTTGTACGAATCTACTACGAATTTAAAAAAAAAATCAGCCGATAATACTTACTAGAATCCACTTAAAATCTTATTAGCTATCTACTAGGGTAAATTAGTGAATTATTGCCTCGATTCCCGTTAGGCAGAACTGAAGATCTAAATTAATTATTATTATTATTATATTTTATTTAAGACACTTTACCATTTCTCATGGCGTTCGTGTCTGTGAAGATCTAAATCTAAATAAAAGTCTATCAAGCATCTCACCATGAATCTTGCCCGAAATCCCCAAGTATTTTCATTGAAATGTTTCAAGATCTCTTTTGAATCTGTTTAATATCTTGCCGCCAGAAATCTGAAAAATTTAAAAATCTATCAAACAACTCCCGCCAGAAATCGGAAAAATTGAAAAATCTATCAAACAACTCCCCAACACACCAACAATTTGGTTTAGAGGATTATGAATCAAAAATATTAGAAACCATCACAGGGTGTCTACTCATTAACAGAAATGAAATTCCCTGAGATTTCCAGGTAAAAAAAACAATTCCAGGTTCTAGAAATATAAACGATTGACGAATAGTTCATTTTACATGACTATTTTTTTAAAGTGCATCAAAGAACTTACGCAAGAAAATAAGATGAAATAAGAAGTTTTTTTTCACCTTATTTAACAAAAAATCGGTATTATCGGTTTGTTCTAAACGTGTAAACAACAATACAAAAAAAAAGCGAATTAAAGTTTTGTGATTTCTATTTGAATTCCACAAAAAAAAAAACAATTATTCTAATCAAATGATCTGAAAGTGCATTTAATCATCAACATCAGATACGAAGAAAATAATACATTCGAACTTAAAGGAAAAAACCTTTCCCTTAAAATGGGGTTCTGAATTATGGACATCAGCGATGCACCCACAATATTTCTCTAGAGGGCGTTTTGTATTTTTTCCAAAATTTTATCTTGGGGAAATCGGGTCTAATAGCGTTTGATCGTCTTGGAAATAGAATTTTAAATACCTCTTGCCTGATGAAAAATAAGCAAACATTCAATCAATCAAGAGAACGTTTTCGAAAATGCCTGGGAGACTGATTTGGAAGAAGTGAGAACTATTATTAAAAAATTCAAAAATATGAAAGCTCCTGGCGATGATGGAATTTTCTACATCCTCATCAAGAAACTTCCAGAAAGTAGCTTATCATTTTTAGTTGATATATTTAACAAATGTTTTCAATTAGCATATATTCCTGACAAATGGAAAAATGCTAAGGTTGTTCCAATTTTAAAACCAGACAAAAATCCTGCAGAAGCTTCTAGCTATCGTCCAATCAGTTTGCTTTCCTCCATCAGTAAACTTTTTGAAAAGGTTATTTTGAACAGAATGATGGCCCACATCAACGAAAATTAAATTTTTGCCAATGAACAGTTCAGATTCCGCCATGGACATTCGACCATTCATCAACTTTTACGTGTAACAAATTTGAACCGTTCCAACAAATCTGAAGGCTTTTCTACTGGTCTTGCTCTTCTAGACATAGAAAAAGCATTCGATCATTCGACAGTGTTTGGCATGAAGGTTTGATTGTAAAATTAAAAACTTTAATTTTCCAACATACATTGTTAGAATAATTCAAAGTTATCTGTCAAATCGTACACTTCAGGTTAATTATCAGAACTCCAGATCTGAAAGACTTCCTGTAAGAGCTGGTGTTCCTCAAGGCAGCATTTTGGGACCAATATTATACAATAATTTCACATCTAACTTACCTGAGTTACCTCAGGGATGTTAAAAATCCTTGTTTGCGGATGACATAGGTCTACGCCAAAGGACGAAGTCTGCGTGTCATCTGTAGTCGATTGCAAAAAAGTTTGGATATGTTTTCTTCATACTTGCAAAAATGGAAGATTTCTCCTAATGCTTCCAAAACTCAACTAATAATATTCCCACATAAACCAAAAGCTCTTTATTGAAACCTTCAAGTAGACATGTTGTCACGATGAGAGGGGTTCCAGTAAATTGGTCAGATGAAGTCAAATATCTAGGGATCATGCTAGATAAGAATTTAACTTTCAAAAATCATATTGAGGGCATTCAAGCCAAATGTAACAAATATGTAAAATGTCTCTATCGCCTTTCTATTAATCGAATCTTTGTCTTTTCAAACTTTTGATATTCAAACAAATTTTCAGGCCAGCCATGTGTGCTATACTAATATGGACTAGCTGTTGTAATACCAGGAAGTTGGTATAGTAACAATGAGTTACATAGAAAATCCAATGTTGAAACATTGGAACAAATAAATTTCAAATAACATAATTAATAATTTCAGGCAAAAATCGTTACAATCTTCTGTTGCCACGATTAATGCGTTATATGTTTATGTTAAGTTAGGTTAAGTATATTCAAAACGTTTTTTACTCTTACAAGCAGGTGAAATCAACTCACCTGTAAAAAATCTGAACTACTACGGCAAATGAAATGTAATATATTGTTAACAAAATGTTAATAAAATCTTAGATTTGTGTTACCAAATTAGGATGATAGTGTTGTCTAATAACACCGAACACCTAGATATAAGGAATAATGAATGTAATGTTTGGAATGATACTAATAAAGAAATTTAAAAAAAAATTGACATCTCTGAGAATGTTTTAGATTGAACATTAACTTTATACCAACACAATTTATATTTATTAATCATCATTGGACCTAAAAATTACACTTACACCGTTAGCAACAATCTTCAACGATATTTATTTGAACAAGTCGTGGCCAAGTTTGCAAGGTTGGATAGCACGCAAAAGTCGCTGAAAACTTGTTCTTGTTTGATGCAGTTACATTCATTGCATTACCAAGTACAAACTGACAAGCTCAGGGTGTCCATTCGAAATCAGTATTACAATTCCCGGGTTTTCCCGGATGACTAAAATATTAAAAAAAAGCAGATTAAAAAATGCAGTTTGATATTTTTTTTTTCATACAAACTGGTCAAATTTGGTGAACTTAATCTAACATTTATGAATTATTTTTTTTATAAGTTTGAAAGCTTTGATCAAATAGATATAGAACATATGATGAAATATTTAAAAAACTGTCCATCCCCAAGAATTAAAAGAAAGTTCTGGGAGAATTTGAAATTATATGAACACATTTCTTCTCTGTGTATCTAAATTTAAACAATAATGTTCCACAAAGAGACAAAGATCCAACAAAGAGTTTCCACAAAGAGACAATTTTCCAAACATTTCTTGGATCAGCTTTCCGCAAACTTGTACGAATCTACTACGAATTAAAAAAAAAATCAGCCAATAATACTTACTAGAATCCACTTAAAATCTTATTAGCTATCTACTAGGGTAAATTAGTGAATTATTGCCTCGATTCCCGTTAGGCAGAACTGAAGATCTAAATTAATTATTATTATTATTATATTTTATTTAAGACACTTTACCATTTCTCATGGCGTTCGTGTCTGTGAAGATCTAAATCTAAATAAAAGTCTATCAAGCATCTCACCATGAATCTTGCCCGAAATCCCCAAGTATTTTCATTGAAATGTTTCAAGATCTCTTTTGAATCTGTTTAATATCTTGCCGCCAGAAATCTGAAAAATTTAAAAATCTATCAAACAACTCCCGCCAGAAATCGGAAAAATTGAAAAATCTATCAAACAACTCCCCAACACACCAACAATTTGGTTTAGAGGATTATGAATCAAAAATATTAGAAACCATCACAGGGTGTCTACTCATTAACAGAAATGAAATTCCCTGAGATTTCCAGGTAAAAAAACAATTCCAGGTTCTAGAAATATAAACGATTGACGAATAGTTCATTTTACATGACTATTTTTTTTAAAGTGCATCAAAGAACTTACGCAAGAAAATAAGATGAAATAAGAAGTTTTTTTTCACCTTATTTAACAAAAAATCGGTATTATCGGTTTGTTCTAAACGTGTAAACAACAATACAAAAAAAAGCGAATTAAAGTTTTGTGATTTCTATTTGAATTCCACAAAAAAAAAACAATTATTCTAATCAAATGATCTGAAAGTGCATTTAATCATCAACATCAGATACGAAGAAAATAATACATTCGAACTTAAAGGAAAAAACCTTTCCCTTAAAATGGGGTTCTGAATTATGGACATCAGCGATGCACCCACAATATTTCTCTAGAGGGCGTTTTGTATTTTTTCCAAAATTTTATCTTGGGGAAATCGGGTCTAATAGCGTTTGATCGTCTTGGAAATAGAATTTTAAATACCTCTTGCCTGATGAAAAATAAGCAAACATTAATCAAAAAGAGACCATGCATGAATTATGAATACGAGAAGAAACCCAACATGAACCACGTCATCAGATTTTGGTACCTCATTTGAACGAACATTCCTCTAAGAATGATTTCAGGACTTTTTGGGAGTCCCTTGACATTACGACAAGTATTACTGCTTGTTTGACTGTGGAATTCTTTCACATCTTACTCCAACGATCTCTGTAGGAGTTTGTTTTGTGATTTTTCAAGAACTTTCTAAGAAATTTTTCCAAGAATTAAGTTTTGGATACCTTCAAGGACTCAATCTGGATGCTGACCATTGAAACTACCATCAGAAATCCCTCCAAAAACCGTTGAAGAAATTTTCAAAGGAAGTCCCATCATCTCAAGAAATATATCCATTATTTTTTCAACTGATTCCCATAGGACTTTCTCCGACATTCCAGTTTAGAGCATCTTCAAAATTCAAATTTCATTCAGGATTATTTTCCAAAAAAATCTAAAAATATGTAGGTAGTCATTCATCCAGAAATTTCTTCAGACAAATGTCAAGGATTTGTTTCAGATTTTTTGGAGGAAATTTTGATAAAAATCCGCGTGAAACTTCTGAAGAAAATTTTTGTTTGAATTCTAAGTATACCTTGATGAATTCCTACGAGGATCTCTGAAAAAAAACTATATTCTTGATGAAATTCTTCATAGGATTTCCTTGATAAATGCTAATATTCTAAATATGCCTTGATGAATTCCTAACAGGATACCTGAAAAAAAAACTATATCCTTGATGAAATTCTCCATAGGATTTTCTTGATAAAATGCTAATATACCTGGAAAAAACATCGAATCTGTGAACAATGTCCTACAAGACTTTTTGAAGAAATTCGGAGAGACTCCCTGTAGAAATTTAAGTATGCATATTTTGAAAATACCTGCAAGAATGGCTGTTGTAATAACTAATGTGGAACCTTGAACGAAGTTTTGAAGAATCCATGGGGTTTGAAAATATTATTTGAAGAAAAATATTAGACAAATCTACAAATGAACTTTAACACTTCACTTTTTGCAAAAAAATAAAATAAAATACTAAAATCACTAAAGGTATTTGCTCACCTTAGTGATTTTAGTATTTTATTTTATTTTTTTGCAAAAAGTGAAGTGTTAAAGTTCATTTGTAGTTTTAAACATACTCTAATAATCCCTCCCAAAGTTTAATATAAAAAAGTGTAGTATTAGACAAATGTTTGAACTACAGCAATAATAATTTGATGAAATGCTGGAGAAATTCTGAGAGAAATTTCTAGAAGAACTTAATGGGGAATTCCAGGTAAATTTGTTTGAGGAATTGTTGGAAAATTTAATGGAAGATTCCATCGAATAATGCCTGAAAGAATTTTCGGAGCAATTTCTGAAAGCAATCATTGCTGATTTTTTATAGAATACAAATGAAAAATGAAAAAAATCGACGTACAATTGTTGTAGGAATTCTTAGAAAAAATATCGAACCTATGGAATAAACTATTGTGGAAGAACTTCTTAAGGATATGGGGTAAATCTTATAGAAGTAACAACTAGAAAAATCGGTGGATGAATCAGTGGAAAAACATCTGAAGGAAATCCTGGGATAATTACTGTCATTTTTTTTTCAAAGTTATATATGTGAAAATCACTGGAGGTAAAATCTACGATTTTCTTGACAAAATTTGTAAAGGAATTCATTTGAGCATCCCTTGATAAATTGCTGGTAGCATCTTAAGAGGTAGCAGAGGTTCATAAAGATATTCCAGAAAGAATCACTAGAATGCCTGCCGTACTTTGAAATTTCCTCCAAAACTTGTGAAATACTCAAAAAACATTTTTGTAAACAAATTTGGAATGTTTTCAACCATGTTTCATATGCTCATGAACGACACCCAACCGTAAATGGGAACTGTACTTGTCTTTACCATCTTTTTAATCTTGAAAATAGTAAAAAAAATATATTGGATAAATAAAATTCGTTATAAAAATTTAAGGACTGAAAATCTGTAGTAGCGTCTTGACAGCGGCGTGGACGAAAATTTTTATGACACAAAAAATACATATTCTACCTTGTATTACTGATTCAAAATAATTTCCCTGATTATGACCGAAATTCACTGAGAATTCCAGGTTTTTCCAGGTTAAATAAAATTCCCTGATGATTCCAGGTTTTCCAGGTTTTTCCAGGTAGTAGACACCCTGCATCACTATCTCTCTACCAATTGACCAGAAGGTGATGAAACCAAATACGAGCTGCCAGACTGCACGACTGCTGTCAAAATTTTCTAGTTTCGCCCATGGTGCTTAAAATTGAAACAAACCGGTATTCTTGAAATACATATTCTCCCGGTGTGTTCTTCAAATTCTCGGATTTTTCCCGCTTTTCTTGAATTTCCTGGATGGATGGACACCCTGCAAGCTGTTGGTTTGCTCCGGACACCCGGTGAAATTAAATGTCGATTCGACATCTTCTTCATCGTCTTTCTCTCGGTCGCTATTGGTCAGTTCGATGGAGTCTTGGATAACCATAGATAACCGGAAAATAAGACCTTTTGATGGGTAGCGTACGGGTACTTGAATAAATAATTTTGAATTTGAACAAGGTCACTGCCGGCTGATCCTTTAACTAGATCCGATTGTCTGTGATGGAAAAGAAAGATGTAGAGTGAACTATATCCTGCTGGAAAAAAAACTTTTAGTGAGCAAGATGAACATCAATCTGTAGGTTAGGTAAACGCGTGCGCGTTCAAATGTTTGACTTTGGAAACTTTTCTTCGAAGTTAATGTTATGAATTAATTATCTACGAACTAAAATTTAGAAGTAAAAGTTAAACATTGACACTTCGTAAGATATACGCTTTATCACACATTTGCTGCCAAAAATTGATGATTTGTGAAAATTTCACATCGCCTCACATTCCTTGCATTGCTCGGACTAGGCAGCGTAGCGTGGCACAGTCCAATTGGCCGAAGAAATCAACCACCACCCGAATGTAAAGTTTTCCACATGAATATGAATGAGACCGGAGGAGCCGGGAACCGAAAGTCAAACTTATGTGTTTGCAACTGCAGGGCTGGTAGCGAAAAGTGGAGCCAAAAATAATTATTTGAGTGACCAGATCTGAGACGGTATTGACTAAAGAGGGATTCCACGGAGGCATGCAAGTCGATTCTGATCGACCATTTCAAAAATGTTTGAAACTTTGCACAGTTTTTCAGTTCCATCTAAATCGTCATTTTCCGATATCAAATCTTCAAGTTGAGTCACGACTAACTTTTCAAAAGGGTGTATGTGAAAATGGTTCAAAAATATTCAAAAAGCTGCAGAGCAAAAACGGTTCGTTCGATTGTTAGACAACTAAAGAAACAAAGTTAGACAACTAAATAAAAATTCCAAAAAAAATACACACAATAAAAACAATTTTTTTTTTGCATTAAAAAACATCATTTTTGTCACAAAAACTCAAATATCTCAAAACCCTATCGGAATACCAACGTAATTTTTTGAGGGAAAACGGTCCATTATATTAGCTATCTACCATAAAAAATTGGTGATGGTAAGCCAATAAACAGAAAAGTTATGACATTTCAAATATTTCACAAATTTGACACTTAGTGAATTTTTTTTTTTTCATTGTTAATTTTTTTTAGGACCGCAGTTTGTTGCTGAATTTGTTGTTAACAAGTTGTTTTCATGATATTTTATTTAATTATTCATAACTATTATAGCATCTATTAGAAAGTTAGACGCGATCCAGTGTTGTGATCTAAAGTATTGATAGTGTCATATTTTTTATTGTACGTAACTGAAGAAAAGTTCTCTCAATAGTGTTGAAACCTTTTGATAAAAGAAACCTATAAGAAATCTAATATTGAAGACAAAAGCTACAAAAAAAATTTTCTATACAGGTATACGACTAGTTTACCTGCAAAAAGTTTACCTCGTAGAGAACAAGGCGGGTCTATACCCAGGTGATCTAGTATACGTAAAGCAGGTCGGTTTTCTCGGCGCTGGTTTTCTCCACAAAGTTAAAATCTGATTACACCTGGGTATAGACCCGCCTTGGTAGAGAATAGACTTTGTTAATCATATTTGGGAGAAACATGATAGGTACATACCATGAACATACTCACGAAAAAGCTAAAAATATACTACCACTATGGTTATAAAAGATTTAATTGTAAAATTTTTCTTCAGTCAAGCAAACGACACCAAACTAGTCAGTAAAAACTTAAAAGTGATTTTGTTTATTAAAATCTAACGAGCAACATGAGTAGTCGCTTTCTCAACTGTTGCAGGCCGTTTGCAGAAAAAAAGTGTTCGAAAGAGCTACGAAATCTCACCGAAAGCACCATAGATAAACTGAAAGCGGCTGGTTATGCTCCAATGTCTACATTGAATACAAATTTACGCATTTGTACGTCCTGCCGTTTAAACGTTGACAAACGGGCAATCTGTACATCATCGATGGATCAGGTTGCAGGAAGTTCGAAAACAACAACAACTGAGGAATTACTAGATGCACCGACAACAACTGAGGAGTTACCAGAAGTACCAAGTGCAGATAGTCTTGCCACGGTACCATCAGCGACATCTGTTTCAACAAATCAATCAGAAGATGAGTGCATCCAGAAGGTCAACATCGAACGCTTCAACGAAGGGATAGCTGGAATAAAAGTGACTCCGATTAAATGGACGAAGATTGGTTACGTCAATTAGCCCGAGAAAAAATACCGTGAAAGCAACGAAGCTGTACGAAGAAACCTCTTCAAATTAGGACCTGAGGATGTGGAAAATACAGACTACGATGAGGTAATTATGAATATGAAGGAAAGGTTCTCGAATCTAGCCACGACAAGGAAAGAAAAATTATTGATTTTGTCGATGCTGCCAAGCTCGTGGTCTATTCAAGACGCCATTGATGAGTTCAAAACCAATAGAAATACAGCAAAAGAGGCAAAACAATTCAAAAATAACTGTCTTGCAACCAAAAATGCTAGGTCGAGTACTTCATTAACAGATGAGACAAAAGAAAAAATAATTCAATATTTTGAAGACGATGAAGTAAGTAGAGCTATGCCTGGCCAAAAAGATTATGTATCTGTAAAAAAAGATGGAAAGCGTCAAGCAATCCAAAAACGATTAATGATGACTACTTTGAAAGAAGCGTATACACGCTTCAAGGAAATTAACGAAAATATTAAGGTAGGTTTTTCCTCATTTGCAAGCCTTCGTTCAAGGCAATGCAAGCTTCTATCCAATTCAGGAACACATAATGTTTGTGTGTGCACATCATTGGAAAATACTTTATTCGCTGAGTTTGAAGAAAATTATATTGATCAGTTATCATTTGAGCAATGGGTGACCACGAATAGGTGTGACCTAGAAAGTATTGTAAAACCTGTAGATGAGTTTGTGTCATTTTTTTGCTTGAAATTAGAAAGTTTAATTCCTCACGACTTTATTTAAACAGAGCAATCCCGCTTTTTAAAAAATACGAAAAATACATTACAAGATGGTGAATTTTTAGTCATTTGTGATTTTTCTGAAAACTATAGCTTTGTATTGCAAGATGAAGTACAGTCACATCACTGGAACGTACAACAAGCTACAATTCATCCATTCGTTATTTATTTCAATGGAAGTACGCAAATTGAACATTTTAGTTTCATTGTAATTTCCGAAGATTTAAGACAAAAAGTGTTGAATAACAATAAATAAATAAATAAGTATTAATAAAATGCTTTCATGATCTCATAACGCATACCCAAATCCAAAACTTTTAAAGTTTATATATAACATTTAGAAACTCATCGATCATACTCTAAAAAAAATATCCTGGTAAAAAAAAAATATTTTCGTGTAATCTGTTAATTCATTTTAATGTATACATATATACATATACATATAATATTTATACATATACATAATATTTATACATATAATATACATAATACTAATGAATACATGAAAACGATTTGTTTAATTCACGCAAGGCCCTTAACAATAAAATCAGCAACAAACTGCGGTTCCCGTAATAATTTACACCGAAAAAAAAAATTTTTTCTACTAAATGTGAAAATTGTGACATGTTTGAAATGTCATAACTTTTTTGTTTATTGGTTTACCATCACCAAATTTTTATGGTAGATAACTAATATAATGGACCGTTTTCCCTCAAAAAATTACGTTGGTATTCCGATAGAGTTTTGAGATATTTGAGTTTTTGTGTCAAAATTATTTTTTTTGGAATCTTTATTTAGTTGTCTAACTTTGTTTCTTTAGTTGTCTAACAATCGAACGAACCGTTTTTGCTGTGCAGCTTTTTGAATATTTTTGAACCATTTTCACATACACCCTTTTGAAAAGTTAGTCGTGACTCAACTTGAAGATTTGATATCGGAAAATGACGATTTAGATGGAACTGGAAAACTGTGCAAAGTTTCAGCTCAATAGAAAAAAATGAATTAAAAAATTTACCAAATTTTGGTGCTGTTGCTAAACAGTAAATTACGGTTTTCGAAACTAACACTTCTACAGAAATGGGCCATTTTTTATGCAACTAGATCAACATCACGAAAAAAAGTATAATTGAGCAATATTCAATATTTGCAATTCAAAATAATGATTGAAGACCGAATAAGATCGCTTCACTTTATATGACCTAATTGGATCACATTTGAAAGAAAATACATGATAAAATCTATTTTGCGGGATATTATATCAAAGAATAACCTTTTTTCACCACAAATATATGTCAAATCGACATTTTGTTATTTATTGACATTAAATTGTTCTGGCCTATCTAATTATTTATTCTTACTTCTAAAAACTGTTCGATGCACTTTCTCTCGGAGTTTTTGCCCAAAAAATAAATGGCTTGTTTGTGTGACTTCAAAACTAAACATTATGGCTTCCAAAAGTCACTAAAAAGTGACTGGCTACCAGCCCTGCACACCGACCTGGCCCTGATGAGTTCACAATGCTCACTGCGAGCAGCCATTCGTAGCCATTTCTAGTTTCTGTACCGAATTTGGCCTGGTCTGGTCCGGACGAAAAGTGAAAACTCAATTACGAAATAATAATCGCAAGTTAAATAAATTTGCAAAATTGAAATCAAGAAATTCGGGGAAGCATCTTTTGCCAGCCAGCCAGCCTCGGAGTGGGCGGAAAATAAATGCGGGGGAAAAGCCCAAAAGTTCACAACACGGATGGAAATGGATTTTGAATTGCGAGAGTGGCACCTCGCTTGAGTGGTCCCTATTGTGCAGTTGGGATGGCAAACCGATCAGAAAGGAATAACGAAATTATAACTAGCAGAGTTATTATTCCAAAAGGGTTTTATAAAAGAGTGCGTTATAAATCATAATCTGTAGGTGTTGAAATAGTGAGGATTTTAACTTAACATCGTGCATTGATATCACAATTATTCACAATTCCAACAGACCAGGTTATTGTTTAGACTAGATTCAAACCAAATAAAATAAAATAATGACAATGGTTCTTATAAATTGAACTTTGAATTTTAGTGCAAATAATATTGTTTGCAATCATTATTGGCCTTGTAATAATTACGACATAACGGTAAAAGATTCCACCAAAACACATATATATATATGTAACGAACGTTGTTATTAATAACAAGTTTTAAAATAATTAAGTTTTTTTCTGTTATGTCTTCCTGATCGGGAAATAAAATGTGCGCGGGGGGGAATTAACTTTTCGTTACCAGCGTGGGCCCTTGCGAATAATGAACTGCCAAAATCAGTGTAGGAGTGCAAGTTCACAATTCGGCCCGAAAGCGGGTCATTAAATTGCGAAAATGGAGAGCGGGGAAGGAGTGCATTTGTAACTCGAATATGCAAATCCACAAACGGTAACTGTTGGACAACTTTCAGTTTTGCTTTTGTTGTTAAAACAACGGAATACGAAACAATAATGCTTTGGTTTGCCAGCATTATTGTTTTCGACTGGTACACAATTCGAAAGTTTGAAAGTTCAACCACTCATTTTAACGACTGTAATTTTTTCGACAATTCTTTTTTAAATGAAACATTTTACTACATACTGCTCGACTGACGCTACTTAGGGTAAGAATATCAAATTGAAAAGCTGAACTTTGTAATGCTGGCTTCTTATTAGTGGAAGTACGTCTCAACTGGGACAGAGTCTGCTTCTCTGCATTGTAATCTTATGAGCACTTCCACAATTATCTACCGAGAGCTTGCTATACCGATTTATCATTTTTGCATTCGTACATCGTACAACAAGAACGAAGAGTCTCTATGTTTTGGGAAGTCCTTAAAACACTCATTACAAAATAATAGTCGGCCTTTCGGATTTGAAACCAGGACCCAAGTAATTCAAAATATTTTTTGTAATACAAATTGGTTTTAGTTGACTTTGAAATGTTTTATTGCAGTAGTTTACAGCTCAAATGAATGTTCGGTTCACCATATTTGTGCTCTTCAAAATTTGAGGTTTGGCTTTGAACCGTACTACCGAACCGTAACAAAAACAAAACAAAATTCTCGCGAGCATCAGAAAGCTAATTTACTCGTTTATGTAGTGCTCGTGAGTAAACGAAGCTAAAGTGATTCGTGAACGTGTTCGGAGCAGTTCTGAGTCAACTTCGCTTTTGACTAAAAAACAAAAAAAACTATATCCTCTCCAAGAATTCTGGTTTTCAAGGATTTTTAACTACAAACTGGTAGTTTACTGTCGATTTGATGGAAATACAATTGATTTGTCTGTCAAAACCATAATATATCACATCTTGTTCGGTTACCCTTGAGAAAATGTTCGTGAACAAGCTATTTCTTTTGGTATGTTCTCCCGAGCAGGCAGGTGCGAAATAACTCATACAAAGCTTGTTCGCGAGTCTGCCATGTTTGTTTTGCGTTGGCTTACACTCGTGAGGTGCTTCGTGATGCGAACATATGCACAACTGATGACAGTTTCATATAAAACATCCATCGGTGGTGGATTTAACAACATGCTTATAGTCTTCTATGGACCCATCCTTTAAATGCATCACATTTTCAAACTTGTCTGCTTTCTGATATGTTTTATTATTGCATTCCATCCGGTTCTCATAAACAAACTTTTGTCGAATCTCACTGATGTCTATTTCTACTAGAGATGAACACAAAAACCGCCAAAAAGGCGTCATCCCGAACAAAGATGAATAGCAAAATGATAACAAATCTTGTTACCTGGTTATCATCATTTGATAACTGATTTTGTTATCAACTTGGCTGAATTAAGAGCCAACATAGCAAAAGTGAGAACTCAAATTTGTCTGTCGATTAACAAAGTAATAGTAAATTATGTTATTATTGAGTTCAAGTTGATAACTAAATTTGCATCATCATATATTTTTTTAATTTTATGGTCATAAATAAAGGAAACATTTTGAGAGATGAGTGTTTAGGATTAAACTTACGCTCCAAAAAATTTTGTATGACGAAAAGTCAAGTTTATTCAATAACACACGCTTTACAAGAATGTTATAGGAAACATGTATGATAACAATTTTTGTTATCAACCTGTTATCAAAAATGTCTGTCACGGATACAATGATAACAAATTTTATTATCATTCGGTTATCATTGATAACATAATATCAAAATGATAACAGTTGTTCTGAAAAAGTTGTTATCAATTTGATATCATCCAGTTATCCGACTTTGCTCGGGATACTTGTTCGTTATCGTAATACAGTGAAACCTCCATGAGTCGATATTGAAGGGACCATCGACTCATGGAAATATCGAGTCATGGAACAGCAATTCTTTGGAAAGCTGATTCTAGGGACCATCATAGTAACCATGAAATTATGTTTTTAGTATGGTTCCATGAGTCGATATCGAGTCATGGAACATCGACTCATGGAGGTATCACTGTATTTCATAAAAAAATGTAATTATTAATGTTCATGAAAGGGCATTTTTTTATCAAAAAAACTCAATATAAAACTTTTGTGGGCTTCGTAGCCGTGCGGTTAGTGTCACCAAGGCATTTAGCCGCATCGTGTTAAGGAGTGTTGGTTCGATTCCCGCCTCAGGCCGGAAAATTTTTCGTGAGGAATGTTTTCCGACTGTGCCACTGGGCGTTGCATGCTAGTCCGTTGTCTAGTGTGGTGCTTCCTTCAAAGGGCAAAATGCCCACTGGAAGCATTAACGTGTCTGTGTCTATGTCTATGTGTCTAATATTAGAGTTAAATTACTACACGCATGAATTTCAAGTATGTAATTTTTGCTTACTTTTCTAATTTTATTTTCCCACAAATGAATAAGATCGATTGCATCTAGGTCTTGACCCTAGAGATGGGTAAAAAGAACAGGATCGCTTGAAAGAACGAGTTATTCGTGGCTCTTTTCTGGCGAGAGTCGGTTCATTTGATCAGCACGGATCAGTCAAAAAGTGACCCCGAAAAAGTTCGAACCGATTATGTTCCCCTATTCTCCTTCGTTTGTTTCTCGGCTTTATTATAACGCTTGACATGCAACTCCGCTCTCTCAGAGCATACACAGCCAAACAATTAATTCACCCCGCCCAGTGGCAGGTCATTTGGCATAAAGTCGTTTGGCATAAAGCCGTTTGGCATAAAGTCGTTTGGCTTAATAGTCGTTTGGCATAATGAGTCTGAAACCAAGAATTTCTCAATTTTTCGTATATACGTTTTTATTGAATCTTTCTGATGACATCAGGCTTGTTTTTGGAGTCAATTGATACAAAATGACACTTTATTCAACAATAATTCGCGCTTGAATAAATTTAAGCATATTAGGAAAGTTATTACCAATCGAATTTTATTATTTACCCATAAATTACCCATCTTTCAAATATTAATTCTTCTTTTGAGTTTCGCTATTGGAACAAATTTTTGCACTGAAGATTTTTATATATTTAGCACAAATTTACCTTTCTTTTAATTGTTATATTTTTTCTAAATATGATGTAACCATAATTATAGGTTTGAAAACTGTTGATTTAAAATATCAATAAATTTCTCCTTCTTTTAAGTATAGGCTGTTCTTTGAAGCTATATTTTCTAAGTATATTTTTGTTTCCAACTGACAAACGGCGGCAATCGATAACATAGATCTGCTCAAATTATCAGCGAAAAGAGAAATCGATTACTGCAGTTACTTTGATGGGTTGTGCTACTTTTCCCCAAATGTCGGTTCTCCGAATGTCGTTTCCCCGAACGCCAGTTCCCCGAATATCCCGTTTCCCCGAGTAGCTCACTTCCCCGAAATTTTTTTAGCAGTCATAATTGTCGTAACTTCATACATTTCAGGGTGGTGAACGAACTGACTATCTAATATGCACCCTTCTTTATTTAATTGGCGGTTCTTTCGAGTTTTACCGTCCTCAGCATTTTTGCCAACACGTTTATAGCCGAGAATGACAGAATACTTCCTTCTTTTGACTGTTTATCGTTCTTTCTCGTCACCACTTTTCGGGGAAACTAGTAATTCGGGGTAATGGCATTCGGGGAAAAGTATAGCACAATCACTTCGATGATTCTTTATGTCTTTTTGTTTTATTAAACCACAATAATTTTTGGCGTCCATTCTTCTATTGGTTTAATTATATATTTTGCCTTTTTCTTAAATAGGCTGTTCTTTATATTTATACTGTTTTAAATTTTATTATTAAGTGAAGCTAAATGTTAACCATTTTTATATTTTGCTGTTTAATCAATTCTTTACAGATGTGTTGTTAGAATGATAATTACTTTTGAAACTGCCAATATTCAACTTATACTTTTTTGGGGCAAACGCGTGATCTCCTTCCAAGATATGCTGGAAAAAATATTATTTCAATCTCAAATTTTCCCTTCTCTCGGTGTTTTTGATGTACACTTCCAAAATTAGAATTTAAATTGAACTGTTGAAAAGTTTTGCCACAAACATTTTATTAAAGATGTGTTGTTCATTTGAGCTATGCTGTGAAAAGATTTTTTTGCGTAAGAGCTTTAAAAATTTTAAACGATAAACAATCTGCTCTCGTATATAGGCTATTTTTGCATTAAGTCGCATTGATAGATCTTTTGATATTTTGCAGCATAAATTCCATTCTTTTATCAAGTAATTTTCATCGAGTGTTACGTCCAAACTGGGAGAGAGCTTGATCTGCAGCGAAATATTCTATGAGCATTCCCTTGATGAATAACTGCGAACATGCTTTGCCAATTTATTGTTTTAAAATATGTATATCGCAACAAGCTCAAAGATACTCTGTGTTCTGAGATGTAGAGACCCGTCACGAGTTTTATTTAGTAATGCTCTCTAATGTCACAACAATTCTTAGCTTGGAATATGCGAAATTCTTAGCTTGGAAAATCTCTGAACGAACTCCACGCTTGTTTAGAACCTACCAAATTTTTTTGCTATGGGCTCGGTGGTATTGATCTCGGTAAAAGCTTAAAAAATGCCGATATTTATTTTAAGTCAATCATTATGCCAAACGACCATTATGCCAAATGACCATTATGCAAAACGGCCGTTATGCCAAACGACCATTATGCCAAACGACTTTATGCCAAACGACCTTATGCCAAACGGGGTACAATCTGTTTACTCCGATTTCCTCAATTTGTATTACCATTTCCAGAGAGTGTCCCTCGTAAATATCCACACGGGCTCTTGTAGGAATTGGTCCAGGGAAATCTTACTTAAAATTTTCAGAGTTTTTTAAGCGATTTGTTTAAAATGTGTGAAGTCAAAAATCAATTAAAAATAAGAGATATTTCTATTCAATTTCAATGAAAACATAACCCGGGTAGAGTAGAATTGCAAAAAAATAACAAAATTTATCATTGAAATAGAATGTTTGAATTGCAAAATGTGTTTTTCGTTTGTTTGGAATAAGAGATAAAGTAACAAAAATAATAACTAAGTTTGTATGGCATAAAAACTGAATAATATCATATTTTGCCATTCTAATAACAAAATAATAGCAAAAATATAGGCTACCGTAAATAACAAAATATGTTATTAATTAGATATTGATAACAAAATAAAAACTAAATAAGCTGTTCACGAGTAGATCAAATTAATGGTAATTTTAGTTCTTTAACTTTAATATCTAAATTTAGCATGATTGAAAAATAAACTTTTTGCTTTCCTGCAAAAACCATTTGCTTTTTAAATTTTCAATAAATACATACGAATAGTAAAATGAGCCATTATGGCAAGATTTGATATTAGTTTGTTCTCATGAATTATTTGAATAAAGTTTTCAAATATCAAAATAATATCATATTTTACTGTGATGGCGATGTTTATTATTCTATATCCAATCTATATTTAATGTTTTTTAGTATTTTTGCACAAATAACATATTTTACCATGATAGTATATTTTGTTAATGATTAGTTATTACATGACTTTCAAGAATAACAAACTGATGACAAATTTCGCTATAATTGTATGTTTTGCTATTGATGAGATATTTAATGTCATATATTAATAACATAATAATGGTTAAACTAGATATGATTGAAAAATTTGTTCTTATTTTACCATTATTTTGTTATTCACCTCTACCCGGGAAATGCTTATCCTATAACCTGAAAGCGCCCTTAATCATCAAAGTCAGATATGAAAAATACCCAATTTATTCGATCTTGTGGAAAAATGGCCTTTCCCTAAAAATTGGATTTAGACTTTTGGATATCAATGACGTACTCAGGATATTTCGGAGTTGTTAGGGACTGATCGTCTTAAAAATAAGAAGTTTAGAGATTTTAAGGCTGAAAAAATACGAATCAAAAACACCATGCATGAATTATGTATACAAAAAGGAATCTTACAGGAGCCACGACATAAGATTTTGATTCCTTATTTGAACAAATATTGAAGAATATTTCTCAAAAAAATGTTTAAATTCCACGTGACATAATGACAAGTTTAACTGCTCGTTGTACTGTAAATATTTTTATCATATTACTCCGAATCTCTTTTTTTTCAAGCTTGTATTATGCTTTCGACGAACTTTCTAAGTAAATCTCCCAAGATACTTTCAGATACCTTTAAGAATTCAATATGTATTTTTTTTTTCAAGAATAATCACAAATCTGCAAAGATTTGTTTCATTCATTCATTCAGAAATGTCTCCAAGGAAACGTCAAGGAGTTTTTTCTGGAGATTATTTTCAGGAGTTTCTAAAGAGAACCCTTAAGTAATCTCTGATGAAACTTGTGTAAGTTATAAGTATGGCTTGATGAAATCTGACGAGGATATCTGGAAGAATTTCTGAATTCTCGATGGAATATTTCTTTGGATTTTTATGATAAATGGCTAAGATAACTAAAAGAAAACATTCGAATCCTCTGAACAATGTCCTACAAGACTTTTCTAAGAAATTCCTGTAAGAAATTTAGACAGAACCGATAAAGAAATTTATGATCGGGGCAATTATTGTAATAATTGCTGTAATATTTTGATAAAATCCTGAATATATGCCAAGATAAATTTCTAGATGGACTTAATGAGAAATCCCAGATCGAGTTTATTTAGGAATTCTTGGAAAAGGTTATTGATTTCATCGAATAGAGCCTGAAGAATTTTTTGGAGCAATTCATTAGAGTAATCGTAGATGAATGTTAAAAAAAACCCCTTTGAAGATTCCTACATCGGTGTACGAATCCTAAAATCGGTGTACGAATTATTGTAGGGTTTCTTGGAAAATATTGAAACGATTTTTTTCAAAAACTGTGTAATGAATCTTTGTGGAAGGACTCCTGTAGCATATGTGAGAAATCTTCTAACTAATCTTCCAACTGGCGAAAATCCTGGAACGATCACTAGGATTTTTTTTTTCAGAATAATCTATGTCAAAATTGCTGGAGGTAGTGGCGTTGGAGCGCTCTAAGATTTTCTACACCAAATTGTGGAGAATTTCCTCTAAGAATCCCTTGGAAATAATTGGTAGCATCCCTGTAAATGTTCGTGAAAGTGTTCCAGAAAGTATATCTGAAAAAAAACACAAGAATTCCTCGGGATCTGAGAAAAGTTTCGTTAAGAACTTGTGTAATAGTTGCGTAACAGTCTCTAAAGGTTTCTCTGAAGCTTCTAAAAGTTTGCATCAGTATTTACTGTAAGCATATTAAGCTAAATTAGTGAGTTAAGAGACCATTTTGATTAAAATGAGGGCTTTAGAAACCTTAATTAAAAATAGAGATCTACAATAAAAAAGTGACCATGACTCTAAAAGGTAGAAGGTCCCTACCATGTGGGGAACGAGAATCTATGACATTTGGTCGAATGACGTTTAGTCGAAAGTGCATTTGGTCGAATGGACATTTCGTCGAATGGACATTTGGTCGAAAGGAATTTAATTGGTCTAATAATCATCGATTTAAAGAACACAAACCCAACTGAAATCCAAGGGACCATCGAGTTAGCAATGAAACTCTCTAATTCAATAACGAGATACGGGATATCGAATAAGAGAGTTGATTGTAATTCGTCTAAAGATTCCTCATGTAGCTCCATCAGAAATTTTCCTAACATTTTATCCACGTATTACTCCTACAAACTCTCACGAAAATTTCTTCCGTATTTTAAATTAAATGCAGCACAGATTCGACTCGCACTTTTAAAAAACAGGACAAAAATACTAACCGTAGAATATATAATGTGTTTAATCAATACAGTTCTCTTGGGGCTTCATGATCGTAGTATCAATAACTACAGGATAACACTTAGATCAGGATACAAGCCAGTTACAATAGAGATGTTCTCTCGATGCAACATCAGAGCCCGAACGGTCAAGACTGACAGTAATTAAGTGAGTGATTGCCTAATAATTGCCCGATAAATTAATGATTACTGACGGCTAAAAGTAACTGGACATTCATTGTTCGCCGAGTAACGACCACAAAACCCACCACAGCGTCAGTACGAATTCGAAACAGTGACTGTCTCTGTACACCATTCGAGGTCATATGCATTAAACGAAAACGAAACAATATTGTATGCTGGTCTTATACAGACATGTACCTATGTACCAAACAAAAATTACCCCCGCATGCAATCATTATCTTCCGTATGGGCAGGGAACGAATGCAGTGGCATTTCTTCAAGGCGATATATGGAAGCAAATTTGGAGACTTACATCACCCACAGAGTTTGCCACTGCGGTTTCGCAGTGTTTCTCTCAACACAATCGAACTGATTCTTCTCACATGATTATTACAGGGCTGGTAGCGAATGAGTCTAAAATGAGGAACTTTAATAATCTCTTACCTGGGCAAATAGACCAAAAATTACCAAACAGGAATCAAGAAAATCAAAAGAAATTTCACGGAAATTAGGAGCTAAGAGTTTCATACATTCATATAATTTGACCAGATATGACTTATCTTTTCTTATCAATGCCTGTGTATTTATTTCAGTTTTTTTACAGGAATTTAATTAGAAATAATTCAAGTCCGAAGAAGAAAGGATCATGAAATTGACTTTGAATTCCTCCGAAAAAAAAAATCGTTTCATTGATATCTTGGAGCATTATACCTGGATTTTATAAAGTGATTATTCCATCGATTTCGCTAGGACTTAAAGGGTGTCCACGATGAAATTGCCACACTATGAAATTGCTCTAACTTTTTAACCATTGGGTAGAATTTAATGAAAATTTGGGTGGATTTAGTTCATAGTGCATTATTTACAAGTTTTAAAGTCCTGTGATCAAAACTCGCGGAAATGGAGTCGAAAGAACAGCTCGTGCGTGATAAAATCTTGCGCATTCATCACGAGAACAAGGATCTCTCGCATCGTTCCATCGCTAAAACGTTGGGAATCGCGAATTCCACGGTGTCGCGAGTGATTAAGCGGTTCGAGAAACGATTGACCACCGATCGAAAGCCCAGAAGTGAAGGAAAAAGTATTCCGTACAACACCAAAAATCACAACCGCGTAGTTGGGGCCTTCAACCGAAACCCGAACGCCTCCGTTCGGGATGTGGCTAAGAACCTGCACCTAAGCCGAAGTTTTGTCCAGAAGGCCAAAACTAAGGCTGGGCTTCGAACGTTCAAGGTACAAAAGGCCCCTAATCGCGACAAGAAGCAGAACAAGTTCGCCAAAACCCGTGCCAGGAAGTTGTACCTCAACATGCTGACGAAAGTTGAGTGCTGCATCATGGACGACGAAACATATGTGAAGGCCGACTTCAAACAGATCCCCGGCACCCTGTTTTTCACGGCCAAGGATAAGTTCAGCGTTCCGGAGCATGTCCGCACTCAGAAAATGTCCAAATTCCTAGTTTGGCAAGCCATCTGCACGTGCGGGAAGCGGAGTGCACCTTTCGTGACCCAGGACACGATGAACGGACAGATATACATGAAAAAGTGCCTCCAGAAGCGGCTGCTTCCTCTGCTGAAAGCCCACAACGTCCCAACAATCTTCTGGCCGAATTTGGCCTCATGCCACTACTCCAAGGACGTGCTGAAGTGGTATGCGGACAATAAGGTCAATTGCGTGCCGAAAATGTTCAACCCTCCCAACACTCCGGAGCTCCGGCCCATCGAGAAGTACTGGGCGACTATGAAGCAGCACCTTCTTAAACGACCTAAGGTAGTGAAGACAATCGAGGAACTGAAGAAAGTATGGGTTTACATGCAAAAAACGGCTGATTCACAGGTTGTGCAGAATCTTATGGCCGGGGTTAAGGCCAAGGTGCGGTCATTTGCGTATGGACTGTAAATAAAATACGAGTAAAATGGTAAAATGAAGTTCAATAGTTATTTTTCAATCTCTGAAAATTTGATGGCAATCGGATGAAAACTCGAATTTTGCGAATCAATTTTGTGTGAGGCAATTCCATCGTGAACACCCTTTAGATCCCCATATTAGTACGTTGTAAACAATTCAACCAGAACGTTCTTTAGATATGCGTCCAGAGATTTGACACAAAATTGTAGTTTAGAAGTTCTCTAAGATTCCTCCAGAAATTCTTTCAGAAATTTTCCAAGTATGACCCAACAGCTGTTTTGAAATCATTGTTTCAGAGATGGGTTCTATGAAGAATATAGATTTTTAGAGAATCGCATTAAAATAGTGAACAAGTCTCTAAAAAAGCTGTTATAATATTTGAGACACTAAACATGTGTAAATTACTGTTTTTTATGGATAAAAACTATAAAAATTGCTATTGTTGGCAAAGTTATGTTTTCCCATCTAGATTACCAGGTAAAACATTTTTTTTATGTGAATGAACAATATTACTTACCTTCATAGAAATTAGAGTTGAATCGCTCGTCGTAATCGGCAAAAAGTGAATAGATGATCAATTTTGGGGACTTGTTTTGGCTATTACTTAACCAAACCCCGTGATTGGAGTCTTCTAAAATCTAATCACATACAAACATTGATATAATTGCTTTGAAGCGAATTGGTGCCCAAAACTATACACCGACAAAACTATTTTTCTATCCACTAATCACAATTGATTGAGAATTAAAACTAAAAGCCAATTCACATGTGCTGGGCCCCACTTCAGTTTCACCATCAGCACAACCCGACAAGCCAAATTGAATTTATCACTCAATTGCCCCGTTTCATACAATTAAACTAATTGACTTTGGCCGCAACCTCTCATGCACACTACACACATCAAGGGGCACCCACATCCAAGTGATGCGCCTTCATAATCTTCCGCCAACAAGCCAAAACTAGCTCCACAATGATTCCGGGGAGCACCAGCAACCTGCGTGTATCCATAAGCTTTGCTAATCTCCGTTCTAGCATCGGTAGTTGGTGCATCAAAACCACAGACAAAAAATGGTTCGGATTTAACGTTTAAATCGTTTCAAAGAACTCGACGCAACGCTCGCTCAGGGTTCTTCTTGAGAGGAGGCATCACACGCTATTACTCGCTACCCGACCAGAATCGCATAACAAGATTATAACACGTTTCCTATCAACAGCAATTTGAAAGGAAGTAGATATTTGTTTATTTATATTGTTATTGCTTAAATTTGATAAATATTTTGCAACATATTTATAACAACATTTTTCGAGTTTTTGACATTGCAATTGTACGTTTCTTGTAAATAACTGCTTAGTCTATGAAAAGATGTAATAATTTTGTTATTTTATCAAATCCTAGACATGCATTTTTCTAAAATTCTGTTATAACGATATAAAGATTTTTATATTCTTGATTTATTTGGTCATTTTTTTGATATAAAAGATAAAAACATTCTGTTATAATCTAGTTTCATCTTGGTCGGGTACTGCCGTTGTGTTGTCGGCCCTTCAATGACGACGACGACGAACAACCGACAGCCGGTAAATTGCTGAAGGGAGTGAGTGAGTGTAATTGTTCTGGTGGTGTTGTGCCACTCATTGCTCTCTCTTTCGGTGCAGCTTGCTGTTGTTTTATATTGCTTCCTTTGATGCATTTAGCCGACACTTCTGCTTCTCGTTTGGTTTTGGCTTGGTTGGTGGGTTGGTACTTAGGCTCTTCTTCATTCTATGTTGCACTGAATCTACGACGAACTGTGATTAAAACGCTGAGCTACGGGTTCTGGAGCTGAATCGCGAAAGGCCACAAAGGCACGCTGTGGCTGATGCAGGATTTTTTAAAGATAATTTTGACGTTCCAAGCTTTTCTAAGCTTCTGTTGGAAGCTTTTCCAATTTTCTGTTGAAAGCTTTTCAAAACTTCTGATGGAAGCTATTCTAAATTTCTGTTAGAAGCTTTTCCAAGCTTATAATGGAAGCTATTCAAGCTTTACTAAGCTTCTATTGTTATTTTTACTAAGCTTCATTTGATTTTTTTCTAAGCTTCATTTGGAAACTTTTCCAAGCTTCTGTTGGAAACTTTTCCAAGCTTTTGTAGGAAACTTTTCCAAGCTTCTGTTGGAAGCTCTTCCTAGCCTCGATTAAAAGCTATACCAAGCTGATGGAAGCTATTACAAGCTTCTGTTGGAATCATTTCCAAGCTTCTTTTGGAAAATTCCAAGCTTCTGTTGGAAGTTTTTCCAAGCTTCTGTTGGAAGCTTTTTCAAGCTTCTGCTGGAAACATTTCCAAGCTTCTGCTGGATCCTTTTCCAAGCTTCTGCTGGAAGCTTTTTCAAGCTTCTGCTGAAAGCTTTTCAAAACTTCTGCTGGAAGCTCTTCCAAGCTTCTGCTGGAAGCTTTTTCAAATTTCTGCTGGAAGCTTTTTCAAGCTTCTGCTGAAAGCTTTTAAAAACTTCTGCTGGAAGCTCTTCCAAGTTTCTGCTGGAAGCTTTTCCAAACTTCTGCTGGAAGTTTTTTCAAACTTCTGCTGGAAGATTTTCCAAGTTTCTGCTGGATGTTTTTCAAAGCTTCTGTTGAAAGCATTTCCAAGCTTATGATGGAAGCTTTTCCAAGCTTTGGTTGTAAGTTTTTCCAAGCTTCTGTTGGAAGCTATTCCAAGCTTCTGTAGGAAGCTATTCCAAGCTTCTGTTGGCAGCTTTTCCTAGCTTCTGTTGGAAGCTTTTCCAAGCTTATGTTGGAAGCTATTCCAAGCTTCTGTTGGAAGCTTTTCCAAGTTTCTGTTGGATGCTTTTCTAAGCTTCTGTGGGAAGCTATTCCAAGCTTTTCCAAGCTCATGTAGTAAGCTTTTCCAAGCTTCTGTTGGAATCTGTAGGAAGTTTTTCCAAGCTTCTGTTGGAAGCTTTTCCAAGCTTCTGTGGGAAGCTTTTCCAAGCTTCTGTTGCAAGTTTTTTCAAGCTTCTGTTGGAAATTTTTGCAAGCTTCTGTTGTAAGCTTACAGAAGCTTCTTTCGGAAGCTTTTCCAAGTTTCTGTCAAAAGCTTTTCCAAGCTTCTGTCAAAAGCTTTTCCAAGCTCCTGCTGAAAGCTTTTCTAAGTTTCTGATGGCAGCTTTTCCAAGCTTCTGTTGGCAGCTTTTCCAAGCTTCTGTTGGATGTTTTTCAAAGCTTCTGTTGAAAGCTTTTCCAAGCTTCTGATGGAAGCTATTCCAAGCTTCTGCTGGAAGCTATTCCAAGCTTCTGCTGGAAGCTTTTCCAAGCTTATGCTGGAATCTATTCCAAGCTTCTGCTGGAAGCTTTTCCAAGCTTCTGCTGGAAGATTTTCCAAGCTTCTGTTGGATGATTTTCAAAGCTTCTGTTGGAAGCTTTTTCAAGCTTATGATGAAAGCTTTTCCAAGCTTTTGTTGTAAGTTTTCCCAAGCTTTTGTTGGAAGCTATTCCAAGCTCACGTAGGAAGCTTTTCCAAGCTTCTGTTGGAATCTGTAGGAAGTTTTTTCAAGCATCTGTTGAAAGCTTTTCCAAGCTTCTGTGGGAAGCTGTTTCAAGCTTCTGTTGGAAGCTTTTCCAAGCTTCTAATGGAAGCTTTTCCAAGCTTCTGTTTGAAGTTTTTTCAAGCTTCTGCTGGAAGCTCTTCCAAGCTTTTGCTGGAAGCTTTTCCAAGCTTCTGCTGGAAGTTTTTCAAAACTTCTGCTGGAAGCTTTTCCAAGCTTCTGCTAGAAGATTTTCCAAGCTTCTGTTGGATATTTTTCAAAGCTTCTGTTGGAAGCTTTTCCAAACTTATGATGGAAGCTTTTCCAAGCTTTTGTTGTAAGCTTTTCCAAGCCTTTGTTGTAAGTTTTTCCAAGCTTCTGTTGGAAGCTATTCAAAGCTTTTGTCGGAAGCTTTTTCAAGCTTCTGTTGGAGATTTTTTCAAGCTTCTGTTTGAAATTTTTGCAAGCTTCTGTTGTAAGCTTACACAAGCTTCTTTCGGAAGCTTTTCCACGCTTCTGTGAATAGCTTTTTCAAGCTTCTGCTGAAAGCTTTTCCCAGCTTATGTTGGAAGCTATTCCAAGCTTCTGTTGGAAGCTTTTCGAAGCTTCTGTTGGAAGCTTTTCCAAGCTTATGTTGTAAGCTATTCCAAGCTTCTGTTGGAAGCTTTTCTAAGATTCTGTTTGAAGCTTTTCTAAGCTTCTATGGGAAGCTATTCCAAGCTTTTGTAGGAAGCTTTTCCAAGCTCATGTAGGAAGCATTTCCAAGTTTCTGTTGGAATCTGTAGGAAGTTTTTCCAAGCTTCTGTTGGAAGTTTTTCCAAGCTTCTGTTGGAAGTTTTTCCAAGCTTCTGTGGGAAGCTATTCCAAGCTTCTGTTGAAAGCTTCTGTTGGAAATTTTTGCAAGCTTTTGTTGTAAGCTTACACAAGCTTCTTTCGGAAGCTTTTCCAAGCTTCTATCAAAAGCTTTTCGAAGCATCTGCTGAAAGCTTTTCCAAGTTTCTGATGGCAACTTTTCCAAGCTTCTGATGGAAGTTGTCCAAGCTTCTGTTGGAAGCTATTCCAAGCTTCTGCTGGAAGCTTTTCCAAGCTTCTGTTAAAAACTTTGCCAAGCTTCTGGTGGAAGATTTGCCGAGCGTCTGGTGGAAGCACTTCTAAGCATCTGTACGAAGTTTTTCCAAGCTTCTATTGGAGGTTTTTCCAAGCTTCCGTTGGAAGTTTTTCCAAGCTTCTGTTGGAAGCTTTTCAAAGCTCCTGTTGGAAGCTTTTCCAAGCTTCTTTTGGAAGCTTTTCCAAGCTTCTGTTGGAAGCTTTTCAAAGCTTCTATTGGAAGCTTTTCCCAGCTTCTGTTTGAAACATTTCCTTCTTCTGATTGAAGCTTTTCTGAGCTCTGTTTGAAGCTTTGCCGAGCTTCAGTAGAAAGCTTCTCAAAGCTTCTGTTGGAAGTTTTTCCAAGCTTTAGTGGGAAACTTTTCCAAGCTTCTGTTGGAAGCTTTTCCAAGCTTCTGTTGGAAGCTTTTCCAAGCTTCTGCTGGAAGCTTTTCCAAGCTTCAGTAGAAAGATTTTTAAAGCTTCTTTTGGAAGCTTTTCCAAACTTTTGTTGGAAGCTTTTACGAGCTTCTGTTGGAAGCTTTTCCAAGCTTCTATTGGAAGCTTTTCCAAGCATCTGTAAGAAGCTGTTCCAAGCTTCTGTTGGAAGCTTTTCCAAGCTTCTGATGGTAGCTTCTCTAAGCTTCTGTTGGTAGCTTCTCCAAGCTTCTGTTATAAGCTTTTCCAAGCTTTTGTTGGAAACTTTTCCAAGCTCTGTTGGAAGCTCTTCCAAGCTTCTAATGGAAGCTCTTCCAAGCTTCTCCAAGCTTCTGTTGGAAAATTTTCCAAGCTTCTGCTCGGAGCTTTTCAAAGCTTCTGTTCGGAGTTTTTCCAAGCTTCTGTTCGAAGCATTTCCAAGCTTCTGTTCAAAGCTTTTCCTAGGTTATGTTCGAAGCTTTTCCAAGTTTCTATTGGTAGCTTTTCCGAGCTTCTATCGCAACCTTTTTCAAGCTTTTATCGCAAGCATTTTCAAGTTTCTATAGGAAGCTTTTCTAAGCTCTGTTGGAAGCTTTTCTAAGCTTTTGTTGCAAATTTCTCGAGCTTCTGTTGGAATTATTTCCAAGCTTCTGTTCGAAGCTTTTCCAAGCTTCTGCTGGAAGCTTTTCTAAGCTTCTGTTAGAAACTTTTCAAGCTTCTGTTGAAAGCATTTCCAAGCTGACACTGGAAGCTATTTCAAGTTTCTGTTAGAAGTTATTCCAGGCCTCTATTAAAAGCATTTCGAAGCTTCTGTTGGAAGCTTTTCCAAGCTTCTGTTTGAAGCTTTTCCAAGCCTCTGTTGAAAGCTTTTACAAGCTTCTGTTGGAAGCTTATAAGAGCTTCTGTTGAAAGCTATTACAAGCTTCTGTTGAAAGCTATTTCAAGCTTCTATTAGAAGCCCTTCCAAGTTCTATTGGAAGCTTTCAAAGCTTCTGTTGGAAGCTAATCCACGCATCTGTTGGAAGCTTTTTCAAATTTCTGTTGGAAGCTTTTCCAAGCTTCTGTTTTAAGCTTTTCCAAGCTTTTGTTTAAAGCTCTTGAAAGCTTATAGTAGAAGCTATCTTTCATGTTATGTTATTCTTCCAGAAACTCTATATTCTCTTCAAATTTGTTTAGAAAACTATACATATTTAAAAAGAAATCCAGAATGAAATCTGTCAAAAAATACACCTTCATTTGTCAGGAGTCCTTCGATTTTGCGAGATTTTTTTCAGCGATTTATTTCAAATCTGATATATTTGTTCAACGATTCTCCAGTTAGATCGTGTAGCAAACGCAAAAGCCTTATTTTTCAAGTCATAATTTATTGTTTTTGAAAGTAATTTCATAGCAAGACAATTGTACCTATATCAAATCTACAGATTGTGTCTCACTTATTTTTTATGCATTTTTCAGTTTCCCATAAACCCAACAAAAATTAACCGCAACAAAACCCCCACCAAAATCCCCACAATCAGCTACAGCGTGCCGTTCTCCTTCTCCGTCAAGATCGTGCTCTACGTTATTTACCCTCGTCGTTTACTCCATTACACTTAATTCTTCGCCACTCTCTGTACTCCCACTGAGAATGTAGCCCATAGACACTGCACAGTCAAGCACCAAACATATCATTGCCATGAACTTTTTTGTCGTGCTTGAACTATAAAAAAAAATATAAAACAACCAGAACATTCACTTCAATCCAGCTGAGCTGAGCTGAGCGCGCGAGCACATTGCCAACGGGGCACAAAAAACACAGGCATGATCCAGCGAGGCAGGTATCGATTCCAGCTTTTTTTCTATTTTATTTCAGTGACACGTAACAGGTATCCACATCATCACACACACTCTTCCCAAGACTCCACCGGATCGGATTCTGGTTTCGATGGATGATAAGCATAGCATAACTCTTCTCCTCGCTCGCGCGTGCAACATAAACCTACTTCGAAACTAACAGAACGACATTCTTTCGCCCGGATCAATTTTCTTGCTTCATCTCTCTTCGGTTATTACTCCTGTTTTGCATATCTCCTACTTTTCGCTTCATTTACGGCATTCTTCTGGTATCCAATTGAGGGGCGATTCCAGTACCACATGAACGGGAAAGGGAAACCATTGGACAGTGATTTTTCTTCAGCTGATTTCGTGGTCGAAATAGAATAGTTCCTTCGAATTTATCACCAAAGATTGTTCAAAGAAGTGATATATATAATAAAATTTAAAAAAGTGATTATAGGAAATATGTTTTTCCGAATTGAAATACACGTTTGGTATTTCTCGTAGAAGGTTTCTAGAAGAGAACTCATCAAATAAAATTCTGCTGTTGGAATTACTTTGCGAATTACTCCATGAGTGATGTTTTGCATTAAAGTCACAAATGACAATTTTTTTCAACTCTATGCGAGTCAATTTCAGTAAGTAATTTAAAACAAATTAACTTGCTGACCAGTAAATTCAAAAGGCAAACAGGCAGCTATGGCAGTATATTTAACAAATCGTTGCAAAGTTCCAAAAACTTTGGTTTCAAATGGCGATGAAAGTTGATGATTGATGTGCCTAAGAATGATGATTGCAACTCCCCCACAACTCCCATCAAGTCGATCATTACGATAAACAAAAAAGTTTGGATCTCTTTTGAATTCGGATCCAGGTTTCAAATAATTTTCAGTAATAACAACTATTAGCTGTTACAAAATTAAATAGCTCGTCCTGTTTACCATTCAAAGAACGGGCATTCCAATTCAAAATAAACAAAATATTTGGTTCCATTAGAGAAATGTAATACAATAACAATTTTATTAGCAAATTTCAGTTAAAAAATCAAAATCAGAGGGAGACATTTTACTAGAAATATGTGCATTTTCTTTTCAGAACAAGCTTTGATGAAAGAATCGACGGTTTAGGAGCAATTCTATTTCGACCAGGAATTCAGCGAACAAAAATACTGTGCACGGCAAAAACTGCTAATTAACCCACTCATGTGAAAAAAAATTCATCTCAACCAGCACAAAGTTACAGCATTTTTTTACGGCGACTACCACCCACCAAACCAACCCAACCACCGAATAATGCAACGCAATGCACATACGCGAACATGGCGCAAAGGAATTTTGCTCAACTTTCTCACATGGATTATTCACTCGCTGCAGCGCTGACTAGAATTCCAGTAATGCTCCCCACACCCATCAGCACAGCTTAAATTTGAAGGCACATCCATTATTCAACCCCCGCCGAACGACAAAACGAAACAGCAGAAAAAAAAATCTCACCACTTCAAACACCAAACCATGAAACTCGGTCGGCTACACCACGAAGCGACGACGGTGGCTGCGAGCGAGCAGATGAGATTCGACTCGGCGAACTCCGGGAACTCGGACGGCGACGGATAACGGTAAATTTACACCAAATTAAGCTCTTCCACCTCGGCGGGTCGGGTTCGCACTCTCAAACCAAACACTGACCGATTCTTCTCGCAGCCAAACCGGTTCTCGACCCGGCTTCACTGATATTCACCCGTTTTTCTTTCACTCAATCTTTGTCAAACTGATGCTCTGCGCTTTTCCTCGTCTCCCCGCAGTATCCAAATGGGAGGGTTTTAAAGCCACATACAGGAAAAACAATATCCATTCACTTCGATGCCCGCCTCACACGGAACCCGAAGAAAGTAACCACCAGCAAAGCTCTATGGAGTCGTTACCTTCCCGAAGAAAAACATAAAACAACGGCACGCGGTAAAACGACGCAAAGCGAAACGCACGATCACCGAACGATATCAACCGACGTGGTCACAAGCCAACACGAAACTGACGAAGCGGGTGATCGTGTGCGATGGATTGGCTTCACCGGCGCAGCATGCCATGAATGATCGACCTCCTCAACGACGGCACGTTGGAGTTGGACGCAGCGTACGATCGAAGCCCGACTAGGCTGGTTCGGAAATGGAAGAAATCCTCAGTGAAATACAGTAAAATACACTTAAACGCATAACTTGTGATCTCGCCCTAAAAGCCATTGGTTACCGAGTGTGTAGCTTGTTGTTACCAAGCAAACGAATGGATTTACACGTTATTCACCAATTTGAAAGCACGCACAATTTTAATTATGGACTTACTAGTCCGATTGAAAATCAAGTTACTTAGGATTTCGAAAATATTCTCAATCAATAGAACGTTTTCGAAAATTCCTGGTAGACTGATTTGCCGATCGGAGTTGGATCGGAGTTCAATTATGATTCTTTTTTTCGAGTGAAACCAATGTTTATTATATGCAACATATAAAAAGGACTAAAGGCGCAAATCACTACTTGAGCATTCCTCTTCATTCACTTAGGAGTGGGAGATTTTTGTGAGTCCTATTATCTGAGTTTGCTGTTGCAAACCTGGAGCGTCTGTACTCCACGTTAGGAGCGGCTCACAACAGCGTCTGTTCCCCATGTCAGGGGCGGCTGATCATCGTCCGAGTGCCAGAGAAGGACTCTAAGCTAAACAGCGCACTATGGCCCTCCGAACATTTAGGGGGAATGGTCCTCCGGAAATCTAGGGGGTTGGTGTCAGGCCCTGCGAGCCAGCCGTAAAAACACATCAGCACAGGAACGTCAACGAGAGAATACGGACCGGAACAATCGGCAAAGACCACAGCGACGAAAATGGACTAGCGATTGGAAACTCGGTACGTGGAACTGCAAATCTCTCAACTTCATTGGAAGTACTCGCATACTCTCCGATGTACTGAAGACCCGCGGTTTCGACATCGTAGCGCTGCAGGAGGTGTGCTGGACAGGAGCATTGGTGCGAACGTTTAGAGGTAATCATACCATCTACCAGAGCTGCGGCAACACACGCGAGCTGGGAACAGCTTTTATAGTGATGGGTGACATGCAAAGGCGCGTGATCGGGTGGTGGCCGATCAATGAACGAATGTGCAAGTTAAGAATCAAAGGCCGATTCTTTAACTTCAGCATAATCAACGTGCATAGCCCACACTCCGGAAGCACTGATGATGACAAGGACGCATTTTACGCGCAGCTCGAACGCGAGTACGACCGCTGCCCAAGCCACGACGTCAAGATCATCATAGGAGATTTGAATGCTCAGGTTGGCCAGGAGGAGGAGTTCAGACCGACGATTGGAAAGTTCAGCGCCCACCGGCTGACGAACGAGAACGGCCTACGACTGATAGATTTTGCCGCCTCCAAGAACATGGCCATTCGTAGCACCTATTTCCAGCACAGCCTCCCGTATCGGTACACCTGGAGATCACCTCAGCAGACAGAATCGCAAATCGACCACGTTTTGATCGATGGACGGCACTTCTCCGACATAACCGACGTCAGAACCTATCGTGGCGCCAACATTGACTCCGACCACTACCTGGTGATGGTGAAACTGCGCCCAAAACTATCCGTCATCAACAATGTACGGTACCGACGCCCGCCCCGGTACAATCTCGAGCGGCTGAAACAACCGGATGTCGCCAATGCGTACGCGCAGCATCTTGAGGCAGCGTTGCCGGATGAGGGCGAGCTCGATAGGGCCCCTCTTGAGGACTGCTGGAGGACAGTCAAAGCAGCCATTAACGACGCTGCCGAAAGCGTTGTCGGATATGTGGAACGGAGCTCAAGAAACGATTGGTTCGACGAGGAGTGCCAAGAGGTTTTAGAGGAGAAGAATGCAGCGCGGGCTGCAATGCTGCAGCATGGTACGCGGCAAAACGTGGAACGATACAGACTGAAGCGGAAACAGCAAACCCGCCTATTCCGGGACAAAAAGCGCCGCCTGGAAGAGGTGGAATGCCAAGAGATGGAGTTGCTGTACCGTTCTCAAGAAACGCGGAAGTTCTATCAGAAGCTCAACACATCCCGCAAAGGCTTCGTGCCGCGAGCTGAGATGTGCCGGGATAAGGATGGGAGCATCTTGACGGACGGACGCGAGGTGATCGAAAGGTGGAAGCAGCACTACGATGAACACCTGAATGGCGCAGAGAACACAGGCACAGAAGGTCAGGACAGCGAAGGCGATGGCTACGTCAGCACAGCGGATAGCGGAAATCAACCAGCTCCCACGATGGGGGAAGTTAAGGATGCCATTCAACAGCTCAAGAACAACAAAGCCGCTGGCAAGGATGGTATCGGAGCCGAACTCATCAAGATGGGCCCGGACAGGTTGGCCGCTTGTCTGCATCGGCTGATAGTCAGAATCTGGGAAACGGAACAGCTACCGGAGGAGTGGAAGCAAGGCGTTATATGCCCTATCTACAAAAAGGGCGACAAACTGGAGTGTGAAAATTATCGTGCAATCACCATCCTAAACGCCGCCTATAAAGTGCTATCCCAGATTCTCTTCCGTCGTCTATCACCTATAGCAAACGAGTTCGTGGGAAGTTATCAAGCAGGTTTCATCGACGGCCGCTCGACAACGGACCAGATCTTTTCCGTGCGGCAAATCCTCCAGAAATGCCGTGAGTACCAGGTCCCTACGCACCATTTGTTCATCGATTTCAAGGCGGCATACGATAGTATCGACCGCATAGAGCTATGGAAAATCATGGACGAGAACAGCTTTCCCGGGAAGCTCACAAGATTGATCAGAGCAACGATGGACGGTGTGCAAAACTGCGTGAAGATCTCGGGCGAACACTCCAGTTCGTTCGAGTCTCGGCGGGGACTACGACAGGGCGATGGACTTTCGTGCCTGTTGTTCAATATTGCGCTTGAAGGTGTCATGCGGAGAGCCGGACTTAACATTCGAGGCACGATTTTCACGAGATCCGGACAATTTGTTTGCTTCGCGGACGACATGGATATTATTGGGAGAAAATTTGAAACGGTGGCAGATTTGTTCACCCGCCTGAAACGCGAAGCAACAAGAGTCGGGCTAATGGTGAATGCGTCGAAAACAAAGTACATGCTGGTTGGCGGAACTGAGCGCGACAGGACCCGCCTAGGAAGCAGTGTTACGATAGACGGGGATACCTTCGAGGTGGTGGACGAGTTCGTCTACCTCGGATCCTTGTTGACGGCTGACAACAATGTTAGTCGGGAAATACGAAGGCGCATCATCAGCGGAAGTCGTGCCTACTATGGGCTCCAGAAGAAACTGCGGTCAAGAAAGATTCACCCCCGCACCAAATGCACGATGTACAAAACGCTCATAAGACCGGTAGTCCTCTATGGGCATGAGGCGTGGACTATGCTCGAGGAGGACTTGCAAGCTCTTGGGGTTTTCGAACGCCGAGTGCTAAGGACGATCTTCGGCGGCGTGCAGGAGAACGGCGTGTGGCGGCGAAGGATGAACCACGAGCTCGCTCAACTCTACGGCGAACCCAGTATCGTGAAGGTAGCTAAAGCTGGAAGGATACGCTGGGCAGGGCATGTTGCAAGAATGCCGGACAACAACCCTGTAAAGATGGTGTTCGCCACGAATCCGGTCGGAACAAGAAGGCGTGGGGCGCAGCGAGCTAGGTGGATTGATCAGGTACACCAGGACCTGGAGAGCGTGGGTCACAGTCGAGGATGGAGAGAAGCGGCCATGAACCGAGGGAATTGGCGAAATATTGTTGGCGAGGCTTTATCAAGATAATTGATGTAAAGCCAAATAAGTAAGTAAGTAAGTATTATCTGAGTCACAAGCTTGTACAAGATCATTTGGCCCATGGCAAAAAACAACACTCTAAATGAACTCCCGTAATCAAACTCTGATCCTCAAGATCAGTAGTCGAGAAGCTTGACCTCGGGGCTATATCACATATTTATTTGCTTGGCATCAAATGCGAATGTTGTTTGAAACACGACTGCGTTGATGACATTTGATAGCTGTTTTCTTCAATCATCATCCATCATTGAAAAAGCAAAGCTACTATGTTCAATTTTGTAACATGTCAGCAATTGCGCCATTTGGCAGCAGCTCTAAATGCAAGGGAATGAGGAATGTCGTATTTACGACGATTTTTTACAATTTATCTGTAATTCGGATACAAAAATGATGTACTACAATAATGTTCAGAAATAACAAAGGAATGATACTACGGTTGAACTTTTATGATTAGGCATGCGGTTAAGAATCTTGTAGAACAAAAACTGTAGAGAAATGTATGTTTTACAGGTACTTTAATGAACAGAAATCAATTTTATGAGGTGAAAACTATCTCTAATCGGCATACAGTGTTCTCAAAAGTTGTAAAGTACTAATAATACGTTCAACTAGTGGTATTTATTTTGATTTTCTTTTTTTCAAATTCTCGTTAGAGTTTTTGGAATGTAAAAAATCGCCAAAAACACAAATTCGACTTGAGGCACCTCCTAATCTTCTCCAAATTGGATAAAAATTTGTCTGGTAGTTTGTTTTAGTATTGCAACTAAGACTAGGGGGTGACTGGTTGAATCCCAGAAATTTTGATTTTTGTGAAACTGTCTAATATATATTTATATATTTATATATTTATATATATATATATATATATATATATATATATATATATATATATATATATATATATATATATATATATATATATATATATATATATATATATATATATATATATATATATATATATATATATATATATATATATATATATATATATACATATATATATATATATATATATATATATATATATATATATATATATATATATATATATATATATATATATATATATATATATATATATATATATATATATATATATATATTAGAGTGGTTCAAAAAATCGTTTTTGCTCCACACCGCTCATTCGATTCTATATCAAATTCTGAGTGTCCTCCCAAAATTTGATCTCATTTGAATGAAAACCGACACTGCACAAGCCCTTTAAAGTTTGTATGGAAAATACTATAAGAAAAGCAACCAATTCATTAAATCGGTCATAGTATTTGCCCATGTGCTCTTGGGGATTAGAACTATGTTGATACTGTGAGATACAATAATCAGCTACAACTTTGCCGAAGACCGTTTTCAAATCGGACGCCCCAGTAATTCGTTATTCATTTTTGAATGAGTTGTTAAACTTTGGCTTTAATTATTGGGCTGTTCTGCCAGCATCACTGGATTTATGCAGTAAAACATAGTGGCCATGATTTGTGCGTGCTATCTTTCGCGCCAGGTATAGCAATGTTGCCTGTTCAGAAGTTAAATGAGCACTGCTGGAGAATTTGTGACTGGATATAAATCAATAACTAATTACTGAGGCGTCCGATTTGAAACCGGTCTTCGGCAAAGTTGTAGCTTATGAATGTATCTCACAGTATCATCGTAGCTCTAATCCCCAAGAGCACATGGGCAAACGCTATGACCGATTGAATGAATTGGTTGCTTTTCTCATAGTAATTCTCATATAATCTTCAAAGGGCTTGTGCAGTCTCAGTTTTCATCCAAATGAGCTCAAATTTTGGGAGGACACTCAGAATTTGGTCTAGAATCGAACGAGCGGTGTGGAGCAAAAACGATTTTTTGAAGCACTCTAATATATATATATATATATATATATATATATATATATATATATACATATATATTTATATATATATATATACATATATATTTATATATATATATATATATATATATATATATATATATATATATATATATATATATATATATATATATATATATATATATATATATATATATATATATATATATATATATATATATATATATATATATATATATATATATATATATATATATATATATATATATATATATATATATATATATACATATATACATATATATTATATATATATATATATACATATATATATATATATATATATATATATATATATATATATATATATATATATATATATATATATATATACATATATATATACAGGTTAAGTTAGGTTAAGTAAATTGAAAGCGTTTTTTTTTTCCTCTTATAAGCAGGTAAAATCAACTCACCTATAAAAAATCTGAACTGCTACGGCAAATTAAACGTAATATGTAGTTATCAAAATGTTAATAAAATATGAAATTTGGTTTACCAAATTAGGATGATAGTGTTATCTAGCCCAGAACATAGATATAAGAAATGAATGTAATGTTTGGAATGATGCTAAAAAAGAAATTAAAAAATGGCTTTTAGGGCGAGATCACAAGTTATGCGAGACTTGAGACCTGACATCTCAGGTGCCCCCCAATTTTTTACCAAACTGCAGTAGCGCAACCAGGATTTGGCTCTAGGGGGGGTTTTGCAAATTTTGAAATACTTATTGAGAAGAAATTTGTTTAGGGAAAAAATTGTTGAAAAGTTCAAGTATGTTTTATTTTCTGCATGGTTAAAATTAATTATGAAAGATTACAATAAATTAGTGTGATGCCATTCAACAGCTCTTCTTCTGTGTTGTTATTTAAATATGTTTTCAAGTTTTTCAACAATGAGAATGACTTGGAGAATAATCTTTATGCGCAGCAATTTACAATAGAAATCATTACCACTACTGTTGCAGTAGGTCGAAAGTAGATCAGCATTGCAAAACTCAACTACCGGTAAAAAAGTAATTGAAACATTTTCAAGAATTGACATTCTAGAAAATCGAGTCCAAAGGTCAAAAATGAGTTCTGCTTTCATGTTATGACTAAATATATGATAACATTTCAAAATGTTCAATATGATCATTAGAATTTTTTCTCGATGACTTAGTAATTAGATTGATTTACTTTTTTCATGTTCTACTCAAAAACTAGATTGTAACTCATGATCTACAACTACAAAATCTCAAAATTGTTTACATTCCTGATGAAGCCGAAATTCTTTTACCGGTAGATAAATACTTCATCAGCATTCGCAGACTTTTTTCTCCGTAATCTTTGAAAGTCATAGAAGTCGGTAAAATGTTGAGGCAACTATAAGAATTTTGATATTTCAGATGATGTACCAATGAAAAGTTTCCAATATATATAAAGGTTCAACAAACTGTTGATAGAACGCCATCAGTTTGTTTTTTATACAGGCTAGAAAATTTTGTTATTTATTAGCTTGTTGTAGTAAAAATATTGTTTTTATTATACTCCCTGAAAAGGTTAAAAGTAAAAAAATGCAACATAAAACAATATAACTGTGGAAGACAATGGTATTCTCTGTGTTAATACGAATTAAACTAAGTTACTGCTCTGTAGTTGTATCGTTGTATAATGTCTAGTGCTGAATTTCAAAAATATACTTGGCAAGCCTTATACTGTTTCGGCTTTGGGGGGGGGATTTGACACCCAAAACCCCCCCTTGGTTGCGCCACTGCCAAACTGGAATAGTAATTCTCCGAATTTTCACAAGATGAGCTCTCCGTTACCACCTCGGTAAACCGATTTCTCTTTTCTACATTACTTTCAATGCTTTCATAAGTTGTGCGGAGGTGTATCCATATCATTCACGGACGATTTGAAAGGTTGATCGCTATTATACTGCCATGAATCGCAAGCCAGTCCCATCTGCATTTTCGTCATAATTGAGTTGATATCGACTTTTAACATATCTCCCCATGATCTTACAGGTACACTACCATGACAACACATTTTATTCGGTAAAATTAGGAAAAAAAACTTCAAGTTGGATTGTCCCATATTGAAAAGTAACCGCAAATCAGTCCCTCTACAGATTTCCGCACCGTCTAACACTAATATGAACCGTGGTTTGGTCATCTTTATATTTTTCTCGGATAAGCCGGATCCTATTCTTGGCACTTTTGATACACATCGGCAATGAGTTTTTTTTTTTTTTTTTGAAAGTAACTGATCTCATATTTGGCCACAATATTGAAATGCTTCTTATTGCAAAATTTCAGATTATTTGGTCGAGAAAAACCCCCCATGCCAAAGTGAATCATGGAAGTGCCCAAGTAGCTCTGCGCCCTAGTTATCGAAATGAAAAGCAAATTGTGAAAGTTTCATTCAGATTCACTCATATTTCAATCTTCTGGAATTTTTTGAATGTTCGTATGGAAAACGAGTTTGTAAACTTCTCTGCCCATTTTCGCAATGCCTACTTTTTACAGATGGGACTGACTTGCAATTCAGATTTAATGATGTCCGTTGTTTTTACCTTAATTTGGGTTTAAGCTTGCAGTAACAATCAAAAATATTGATAAATTTAGTTCATCGCCAACTTTTCGATTCTAGTGTTCTTCACAGCCCGTGTTTTTAAAAACGAGCGATAAAACTTGTAATGACGATAAATCTACGAACCGAATTCTACACTTAATTTTTATGTACAGTCAACTCTCCCCATCTCGATATCGAAGGGATCACGACGAAACAAAGAACATCTTTTTAATGAATACTAGATTGGGAATCATCCCGTTACCAGGAAAATTCAAAACAAACGAACGTCATTTCGTCTTCGCAATTGGTTTGAATCGCTAAAATCTAGTTAAGTTAAAAAAAAGACACTGACACGTAAAGTTACATTTGATGATGGGATTTTATCAAGATTTTCAACAAACTCCAGTACTAATAAAATAGATTGATAGATAGATCAGTGATCACATGTTACTCTTAGGGTCGATTTCTTCACCATGGTTTAAGCCGTAAACCACGCTTACCCATATAGTTAAACTAGGTTTAAGGCCTAAGCGAGGGTGAAGAAATCGACCCTTCATAAATTTTCCTTAGAATCAACCAAAGGTTGCGTTGTTTTCATGCAAAATGGACATATTTGGACACTAGGATCTCGGCTTCTACTGGTCTGATCGATTTGAAATTTTCAATGCAGCGCATAAATAACATGAATTTCACCCATTGCATGATGAATTGTGACACATTTCGCGTTTTGCATTAGCTCGCAAAAAAAAAAGTTGTAAATCGAATTACTATCAGTAAGCGACTATTTCTATGGTCTAACTTGTCCCAAAATATATTTATTCCTGGGGTAAGTGGGATCTTTCAAAACAAGAACCAGAATAAAAACATTTCCTACACGTTTCAAACATTTTCCTAGAGAGTAGCACTAAAACTTTCAAACAAATGTTTTTTTTTTATCAAAAAAGATCAATCTCATATTACTCATTTGTTTAAGAGGGAGAGAAAGAATGTCAAACTTTTCTATATACGTTTTTTTTTGTTTTTCTTTTTGAAATACGAATTCAAAATAGAACAAAAAAAAAGATGAAATCTAAAATGCATCATGAGTACGAAAATTTTGATTTATATTGAACTTGTTTTGTTATTTCTTCTAAATATATTAGTTACGAAAAAATCCATCTAAGTAGTTTTCCGCCAAACATAAAAAAATAACAACATATTTACAGTTTCGTCAATTATTCAAAGTTTACGTGCCATCACTGTCAGTTAAAGCCCTAGTAAAATGGAGCAAATTTCAAAAGTAAGCAAGCAGTTTTCGCCAATCAAATCGACAAAGAGAAAAAAAGAACACAAAAGTTATGCAAAACCAAAAGCCTGTTTTTATTTTTTGTTCATTCTTCTTCTTAGAGCTTGCTTCTCAGCTTAGTGTTCTTATGAGCACTTCTACATTTATTAACTGAGAGCTTTCTTTGCCAAATTTGCCATTTTCGCATTCGTATATCGTGTGGCAGGTACGATGATACTTTAGCCCAGGAAAGTCAAGGAAATTTCCATTACGAAAAGATCCTGGACCGACCGGGAATCGAACCCAGACACCTTCAGCATGGCTTTGCTTTGTAGCCGCGGACTCTAACCACTCGGCTAAGAAAGGCCCCATGTTTATTACAAGGGCGAAAACTGCTTTTTTATTTTTGACATCTGCTCCATTTCTAATGGGCCTTTACATGACTGGCGGTGACGTACCGCCGGTATAATACGTTTCGGCGCTCATCTCTAATTGTGCATAATGATTATGGCTATCACGCCAACCAAATAAAAAATGTTTTCATTCTCGAGAAAGTAGAAGAAAGTAGCCTCACTCTATACTAAACTAAAATGATTTTACTTCTCTTGATCATGAACAACAAACTCGGATTAGTCTAGCGCTCACCGATCACTTAAAATTCGTAACGCTGTGTGAGTGCAAGCCAGCATTATTTTGCGCGAATGAATTGGCCGCTGGAGATCGTTTCTCGTCTGTGGTGGTTGTTGGAGTCTGCTCGATCGTAGGTATTCTGTATACGTGGGAAAAGGTACTCTGGAAGAAAACTGGCTTAACCACTTTATTTTCTTTGATCGTTTCTCCATCCATTCGGTCGATGGCGGTTGTTTGATTATGTTGGTTAGTATCGGGTTTTTTAGCACGGGGTGCTGCTGGAATTGGCCACTGTATTGTATCCGTGTGTAAGGGTGCTGTAAGTTAAACTAAGATAGAGTTCAGCTATAATTTAGTAGGTATGATGAACAATATAATCTAGACGGTTTGATATTGTCTAGGTAGCAGGTGTTTTATGCAGAAACCACTAAAAATTATACATTTGTGGTTACTTGTTTGCAATTCAATATTTTTTAGATTGTTAGTTACGTACCCTGTTCAATCCAAGAATAACAATATGCGAATCAATTATAGCTGCCTTAAAAATAAATTGGCCACTTTGATGTTAATCTGTCTAGTAGCCATTGAAATCCGACCTGGATATCATAAGAAAAAATTATACCTGGAAAAACAGAATAATGAAACGTAGCACCACACCAGAGTTCCATACTCGGTGGCACTTTAGAAACGTTCTCTAGAATTTGGGAGTCATAAGAACGGAAATCTTATACCGAGATCCGTGCACCTACTATTTTTGTGTGAAGTGTAAGGATTTTGAAAACATTTGGGATCACTAGAACTACACGAAAATTCTGTGAAATCTCATACCCTCTATTATTTGCGATTGAATATGCCATAGACTAATGAAATTGTTCGAAAATCATCAGAGATATAAACGAAAGTGCGTCGTAGGTGAACCCAAACTTTTACACAATACATATATCATTATACAATAAGAATCCCAAACTTTTCCACGATGACTTGAATGACTATTTAATTAACTTTAAATAGTTCACAGATTTTTACGCTAACATTTCGAAATTGCCCTTCAAAGATTATAAGATTACGGTTCCAATGACGCATTAATTCAAAATTTTAATCGATCCAATGGTGAGAAAATTAACAATTTGTTTCAATGAATTTTTAGGTAAAAAATAAGTAACAAAAATTCAAAAAATGTTATGTCAACTTACATACGAAGCAATTAAGTGTTTCAATTAGAGGTGTAATCATAGAGATTTGGACAAAACACTTTTATATGCTTTTGAGAGGGCGAACTCAAACTTTCCACGGGAGTGTATATTGTAAAATCGATTCCCCGCGAAACATCCTTCTTTTCGCTTCCGCATTCTCCTACTCTTGAATCTAAACCCAAACATCAGTCCATCAACATACATTATCTTTAGTCTTTGGATTTACACTACTACCACCCGACTTATGCCACGATCATAACATCTTATGTTATCTATCTTGGCTTATGTTGCAGTTTCATAGTGACTGGAATAAAAATGCCACGAAAGATACCTACACATTCACATTCAAATCACAGGTCACGCTGAGAGTGTTAAATGTCATAAAATTCAGAAGCCGGTCATTAGATCTCTGCGATCATCGCCGATCATATTCATAAGGAGATGAGAAGAACAACATCAACAATCGTGAAGTACCCACTTCCAGCACGGTAAATACACCCACGCCGTATGATCGGTGCAGTGCTAGATCGTCAAACCAATGATGATCGGTCGGTTCACACAGACAAATACCCCTATTGACGATCTAGTGCCGTGGTGGGATCATAAAACGACGGATGGATGAAATACGAAGGTGATTGCGTGAGAACGGGGTGAAGCGGATCAAACGAATGTATTGCGGTAGTATAGAAAACAGACAAAACGGAGATCGCAAAATGAACCCAAATAAAATCAGATTTCACTAATACCAAAGGGCGATCCACTGAAATGATTAAATGAACTCGTGAATGGATCAGCTGGATTGTTCACCTGTATCGCTGCATGTGTTTGTGGAATTTATCATGGAGAAGCACGTTGGATGGGGTAGTCTAAATACAAAATTTATTGAACAACGTAGAAAAATATTAAAGTATAATCTTTGAAACGTAGATAGTCATATGCAATACGAATTTTAAATTCCCGACTTAGTCCCGGCACAGTCAAAAAATATTGATCTTGATTTTAATAGTGCTAATCAGGCATTGCAGAATTCGCTCTCATTTGAGTATGAAGCACGATCAAAGCAAGCAAAGAAAAACATCCCATATGTTGCGGTCCACGATCGTCATTGTATCGCAAGGTGTAACAAGTCTGATAAATGGAAGCAGCGAGCGAGAGCCCCAAAGAGAGAGCGATGATAGAATCCATTTTTCTCGCTAGTTTACCGTTGGGGTAGGTGTTTTTCTTTACTGGCCTGAAAAACAATCCACGAACTTCAATAGCAATAGTGTCCTCCAGGCTTGGAGCATGTTTAGAGGGGTTTTATCATGCACTACTATCCCCCCAATCTGATCAAAGTTGTAGCAGTATACGATAAACAATCTCTCATATTAGGCTGCATCCCGAGAAGGAACAAATAACTCTTCAATAACTTATGTATACCATTTTTTGGTATCGTACCAAAATTAGGTATTGTTCAGTTGTCAATACCTCAATTTGGTATTATCATGGTATTTAAAAAAATCTTTAAAACAATTAAAAATACTTCATTGAGGTATTAAACAGCTATTGAGGTCTGCTGGAGGTATTGAACTACAATTGAAAAATTTCATTTTTATATGAAAATCCATCAAGTATTATTGAGGTATTACAATACCTGATCTAGTTATCAGTTTGGTGTTCGTAGAATATGCTTGAGATATTATTTGAGGTATTTTACCTCTTATGCAGGGCTAATTCATACCTCATTCAGGTATGTAGTATTGGAAATTATCTGGTATGGAATACCTCAATTTGGTATTCAGTAGTTATTTTCTTCTGCTCGGGATGTTATGATAGTTACAGAGAGCGATACGTGAGAGATTCTCTCAGTTTTCTCAGGATTCAATCCCTGGTGCTAATCATTGCCGATTTCAGATTTCTCGCGTACTCTGAGATAACGCCCTAAAAGCCATTGGTAACCACGTGCGTATCTCGTTGTTTCTGAGCAAATTAATGAATAATCATCCAAACCAACATCACTGGCAGGTAGAAAATGATCCTTTTATCACCGTAGCGTTGTTAAATAACGTGTAAATCCATTCAAGTGCTCAGGAACAACGAGCTACACACATGGTTACCAATGGCGTTTAGGGCGAGATCATATGTTATGCGAGATTTCGATTCAGGATTCGGATCAACAAGATCAACATTTAGTTTTCCGAAAACGATTCTATCCCGTTAGGCCGAATGTTGTTAGGCCGAATGCCGTTAAGCCGGAAGGGTCGTTAGACTGAAAGGGTCATTAAGCCGAAAGGGTGATTAGGCCGAAAATGGCCGATATGTAGTTTAATGAACCATGAGATCGAAGAGGTAACTAACAGGGATAAGTCAAGACAAGTTGCATTACCTAGAAGCCGGTGAATGAATCGAATGAATAGTTAGTCGTTACATTAGGATAATTTTCATTACCCTGAAGCTCACAATATCCGCTGTGAAATATAACTAAAAAGAAAAGCCTTTGATTAGAAGAAGGATAAAACACTGATGAATGTGCTGAAATAGTTGTAAATATCAGTGACGAATTTTGAACTGAACGGAGCAAGTTCATTTCATTTTGCACGGTAACGCAATAAAATAATAAATTTTGAATTTGTTTATCGGCATATTGGTCTATTTTGCTCGAAGTAAGAGGGAGCATCAGTAGCGTAGCTAGGGGGGTGCGGTGGGTGCGGCCCGAGTTGATAGGGGCCCCAAAATCGTGGAAAGAATTTCATTTAATATTATGAATTTGATTTCTAGAAAACGAACACGTAAACCAGCAAATAAAAATTCAGATTGAGGGTGATCGGCTTGATCGGCAATGCATAGGGGCCCCATGATCAATGGTATTTGTGATTTGAATAGCCTAAACAACTATTTAAAATTCGTTCTCGATAATTTGGTGTAATTTTGTAATTCAGACGGAGTTTATAAGTTTAGTCTCTATTTGAATGGTCGTAAAATTTTCTTTTTTTTTCTTTATTCTGCTTGCACTGAATACTGCTTCAAGAGATTCCAGAGAGACCTTCAGAAACTGTTAAGTAATTTTTTTCACAAATTCATCGAGATTTTTTTTTTCAAAAAAAATTTAGTGATTTCTACAAAGATTTTTTCAGGTATACTTCTGGGATCTTCTTCAGAAATTTATCTATGGATTCCATCAAACCTCCTAAAAATTAGGGTGGGTAATGTCTATTACATTACCGCGGGGTTGACGTAGAACTACGATGATTAATAATTTGATTTGTCATGTGTATGAATTTGTAAGTGTACTAGTTTTGTGTTGTTATTGATCGGATGAAGTTTTCAGAAGTTAACTCTTTTTGGACTCATTTTGGTAGTCCTGAAAAGAACCATTTGTCGTTCTGTGGTTTCGAGAACCAGTGTATGGTGTTCCAGGAATAATGCCAGATGATTCCATGAATAATGCTAGATGATTGAATTTGTTTGTTTGGTCGTTGCTTCCTTGTTTTGCTTGGTTGGGTGATCGGTTTCTGGCTCCAGCTGTAGTTCGCCAAACTTCTCCAGTAGATTAGATGTTTGATAGCTCGGGTGCTTCGATCGTGATAATCGATTGAATCGGTCCAGTGCTTTGGTCTGTAGCAATATTCATTGCATGAGCATTTAGGCTCTGTACATAGATGCTCATCAATATGCAGGCTGGGCCACTATGATCCAGTATTTCACGTCTCAAAGCGTCACTAATCGATGATTGCCTAAGCGCTGCAGCTCATTCCTGAAGTCAACCCTTGGAATTGCTGCCTTTGGCGTGATGGAACTGGGAAGAATTGGTAGAGTTTGTCAAAAAAAGTCCTTGCAGTGAAGTTACCCGCGACAAACCAACATATACCAATTGCTGATCCTGGCTTTTGTCATAGTCGTACACGACCTCGGGGAAAGTTCCACCTTGCGACTTATGAACAGTTAAAGCACAGGCACTAACCATCGGGTACTGAATGCGTTTGCATTTGATTATGCCGCACAGTTTGAAAGTAAAATAAAAATTCTCTATACAGGAGTGAAATTGGAATTTCAAAACCAAGAGCCTTACGTTGGCATGAAATATTTTGAACTCTTATAACTGTTTGCTGGTTTAACAAAATTCCTTGAATGGCACCTCAATTGAAAGCCAAGACATCAAAGGGTCATGTCGTTTACTTACTGAATCCCACATAACTGTCCAAACAGTTTAATAACTGTTTTAAAAGAGAACGTTGATTTCAAGCAAATTTATAAATAGGGGTGCTAGAGAAAATTTGACGTCATTTGCTTTCAATTCTCCGCTTCGATCGCAACAGGAGGCAACAGATCGTCTTGCTCTGACCGGGCGTGCTTCTCAGGCACAGACATCGATAGCGAGGGACCTCCCCGTTTGTCTTGCTTCGCTCAAATCAAACTGTCGAGCGAGCGAGAGAAGATGCCGTCCGAAGCCAAAGTCATCACCGCTGCCGCCGCCTAGAAGAAGAAGAAGACGAAGAAGAGGAAGCAGTCCACAGGAAAATTTGCGGTCGAACTGTGAACACGGTCGGGCAAGTCATTCTCGCTTTATGGTTCACCGCTTGTTTGCGTTCACCCAGCAATCGTCATCGCCGCCATCATCATATTTTGACTTAAGCCCGGTGATCCACTACCTATTACTGTTGTGCGCCATCCACGTCACGAAACTTTCGGTTCGTCGTATAAGCAAATAACTTGCTCAAATTTATACATTTGAGTTAAGGATTCCCCGTTTGACCATGGCAATCAACTGATAACATCCCGCAGTGTTATTTATCTATAAGAGCATCAAAGCTAACAAAGCCATCGGCCCTTTTCAGGGTCATCAAATTAGTAGAAAAGAGTTAAAAGAGAAATATTTCCGACTTTATATATGACTTCTTATATTCCTAAATCAATTTCACAGCTTCATACAAAATTTCATTTGTCATGAATAATTTATGACTCAACATTTTGAGACTGTAATCGCGGACGCTGCTGCAGTGCCATCGGGGTGAGTGCTCAACTTTCCACAACAATTGTAAAATAGAGTGGCATTTCCAACAGCGTCTTTGATGTTCCATATTTTGTGGGAACACTTTGATTAGCAAAATTATCACATGTAACAAAATTGCGACATACTAAGAATGCTTTTGAAAAGACATTCTCATTGAACAATTGTAATAATTTTGGCACCCATGGATCAGAAATTTACCGTCATAATAAAGAAAACTATTGATTATAAATATCTCGTATTGAATATTTAGTTAATGTCAACCCTTCCAACAATTCATGTTCGACCAATTTCTCACGCATTAGCATTCTCCGCAATTTTCAAGTAATTCTAAGCCCTACACATTATTGGCACATACACATTTCCCAGATTGGTTGATCAGAAAGCGAAGAGCACAAAAGGGAGGAGCATCATCTGCTATTCTGAGGTTATAAAACATGCTTCCTTCGTCGGATTCAGTTTCATTCTTATTCCGCTTTCGAACTTGTAAGAGCTCCTCCGAACTTGCTTAGCGAGAAGTACCTCGCTGCTAGAAATCTGCTGAGCTGTTATTCTTCAAGCTGCCAATCTGGTCTGTGAAATCGCTCAAGATTTCTAGGTTGACCGATCCGCGCTTCTAGATTTCGCCTCGTGGTAAACTCGTGGTCACAGCATCCAAGCTCAATCGGCCCTTTTCAGGGCCAACATACGTTCATAAAAGGATTTATTGGATGATATTTACTGATTTATCTATAATGATCTAAATATCGCGGTATACTACAATTTGGTTCACATAATCTACCCCACATAATTTCGTGGATTTGAGAATTTACCACTGCAGCGCCGTCGGACCGTAATAACATCATGCTACTCAGCATTGTATGGTATTTCTAACAGCATCGTTGATTTATCATATAATGGGGGAACACTTCCTAAATTCTCGAGTATTAAATTGGAAAATGTATTAAAATTGCGAGATTTTAAATACTGTTCAATAAACTGTTTCCTGACCAATTGTAATAAGCAACTATTGATCTGAAATTTTTCTACATCTATTGCGTTAATCTGAGAAATAGGCTATATGAAATTGATGTCTTGGCAAGGGATGTACAAGTTGAGCATTATGTATTAATTTTCCAATTTCCGTACTCGAGAATTTTGGAAGCGGGGGCCGTGATGCTCGGGATGGATTGTCCTCCATGTCTGGTCCTGGCTGGAAATATCCGTGGGGAGAAACTCGACCCTTTGCTGCAGGAATTTCATTAACAACTCTTTGGTAAAGCAGAAATTTCTGATATGAGTGAACTTTTTCAAAACAACTCTTTTTGATTGGAATATTTATCAACAACTCTTTGTTAAGTAAAATCATCCTTAATAACTCTTTGCTCCATCGCCAAACCAAACCATTTCATTGAATTCATCAAGTACAAGAATATGAATGGTAAGGAGAGGCAGATGGTGTATATTTCGCTGGCGTTACTTTCCAACAGGTCGCCGGTTGGCGCTGACTACTAATCCGTCCACTGAATGATTTTCAGTTGTTGCTTTCGCTTCGTTGATTTCTGGTTCCGTTCGCTACTCGCAAACTGCTGTGGCTTTCACGCGCTCTTCTTTGCTGCTTGATCTGTTCGTTATGCCGTTCGATTTGTGAATGAGCTGGGGGCAGAACAACCAGTGGTTTTATTTGCTCGAGCTCCGTTCACCGATGGCAAGTGGTGGGGCTCTCGCTTGGTTGTTTCGTCACTCCGTTCGCTACTCGCACGCGATTGGTTATTGCTTTCGCGCTATTTTCGTTGATGGTGTGATTCTTCGCTGAGAAATAAAAACTGCAAATCTTTTGATTTTTCATGCAAAATGACCAACTTCGATAAACTATATCTCAGTTATTTATGGACTGATTTGAATGAAATTTTAACAGAATATCAGACATAACTTAAATTTTAACACATGTTTTTGAGTGATTTTTCCAATCACACGTTGAAAAGCAGTAACGGTTTGACTAAAGTGAATTTTTTGACGATTTTTTATGATTGACGTAACTAAACATATTGAAGGAATAGCTTCATGGTATCTTCAGAAAAGTTGTAGATTTTGACGAGATGAATAAGTTTGCTGAAGTCAGTTTTTGTGTAAGGCTATCAGATTTTAAGATAAAAAGTTTTGAATTTTTCGTCGAAATTACAGTTTAGTCAAACCGTTATTACTTATAAACTTGTGTTTGGAAAAATTATTCAAAAATATATGTGAAAATTCAAGTTATATCTGATGTTCTGTGAAAGTTTCATTCGAAAATATTTCCATAAATAACTGAGATCTAACTTACCAAAGTTGGTCATTTTGTATGGAAAATCGAAAAAGTTGCAAATGCATGTGAATAAGTTGGGGCCTTCCTTAGCCGAGTGGTTAGAGTCCGCGGCAACAAATCAAAGCCATGCTGAAGGTGTCTGGGTTCGATTTCCGGTCGGTCCAGGATCTTTTCGTAATGGAAATTTTCTTGACTTCCCTGGGCATAGAGTATAATCGTACCTGCCACACGATATACGAATGCAAACATGGAAACTTTGGCAAAGAAAGCTCTCAGTTAATAACTGTGGAAGTGTCATAAGAACACTAAGCTGAGAAGCAGGCTCTGTCCCAGTGAGGACGTTAATGCCAAGAAGAAGAATAAAAAGATGTGAATAAGTTCTCTGTTTATTCGACAAACAAGCTTAATATTTCATGGGTACACAACAGCAACAGAGTAGCGTACACAGAGATTTAGTTGAAATCTGGAAACGTAGCTCAATCTTGAAATCTTGAGCGATTTCACAAACCAGATTCTGGATTAACAGCTCAGCAGGCTTCTAGCAGCGAGGTACTTCTCGCTAAGCAAGTTCGGAGGAGCTCTTACCAGCTCGAAAGCGGAAATGGAATGAAACTGAATCCAACGAAGGCAGCATGTTTTATAACCTTGGAATAGAAGATGATGCTCCTCCCTTTTGTGCTCTTCGCTTTCTGATCGACCAATCTGGGAAATGGGCATGTGCCAATAATGTGTTGGGCTTGAAATTACTTGAAAATTGCGGAGAATACTAATACGTGAGAAATTGGTCGAACATGAATTGTTGGAATGATTGGCATTCCCTAAATATTCAATACGAGCTATTGATAATTAAAAGTTTTCTTTATTGTAACGGTAAATTTCTGATCCATGGGTGCCAAAATTATTACAATTGTTCAATGAGAATGTCTTTTCAAAAGCATTCTAAATATGTCGCAATTTTGTCACATGGGATAATTTTCCTAATCAAAGTGTTCCCATAAAATATGGAACATAAAAGGCGCTGTTGGAAAAGCCACTCTATTTTGCAATCGTTGTGAAATGTTGAGCACTCTTCCCGACGGCACTGCAGCAGCGTCCGCGAGTACAATCTCAAATGGTTGAGTCATAAATTATTCACGACAAATGAAATTTTGTATGAGGCCGTGAAATTGATTTAGGAATACTAGAAGTTATAAATAAAGTCGGAAATATTTCTCTTTTAACTCTTTTCCACAAATTTGATGGCTCTGACAAGAACCGATGGCTTTGTTAGCTTCGATGTTGTTACGGATAAATAACACTGCTCGGACCAGCAAAACTCAGGGGGCTTCTGGTACTTGCTCCTAACGGGATTGCTTCTTGACCACCAATGGTGATTTCATCACGAGTCGAAATTTTGAAGCGCGGGTCAACAGCTCCTCGGCCGATGAAATTGGCGGCGGCGACGACGATGGCTGGGTGAACGCAAAAAAGCGGTGAACCACAAAGCGAGAATGACTCGCCCGACCGTGTTCACAGTTCGACCGCAATTTCTCCTGTGGACTGCTTCCTCTGCTTCTTCTAGGCGGCGGCAGCGGTGATGGCTTTAGCTTCGGACTGCATCTTCTCTCGCTCGCTCGACAGTTTGATTTGAGCGAAGCAAGACAAACGGGGGCGTCCTTCGCTATCGATGTCTGTGCCTGAGAAGCACGCCCGGTCAGAACAAGCCTATCTGTCGCCTGCTGAGATGCGAGCCAATCGGAGAGTGAAAAGCAAATGACGTCAAATTTTCTCTAGCCACCCCTATTTATAGATTTGCTTGAAATCAACGTTCTCTTTTAAAACAGTTATTAAACTATTTGGACAGATATGTGGGATTCAGTAAGTAAACGACAAGAAGCTTTGATGTCTTGGCTTTCGATTGAGATGCTAATCAAGAAATTTCGTTAAGCCAGCGAAAAGTTATAAACGTTTAAAATATTTCATGCCAACGTAACGCTCTTGGTTTTGAAATTCCAATTTCACTCCTGTATAGAGAAGAGAGACGTACTTCTACGTCAAAAATATTCCAGCGTTGTTTCAAGGGATGGTTAGAGGAATTTCTTCGTTATTTTGTCCAGGAAATCCAAGAGTACTTCAACGTTTTTTGACAGCATTCGACTCTCCACACCTCGATATCGAGAGATCGAGATAAAGAACATTTTTTTAATGAATACTAGATTGTTAGAATGTCCGTTGTTCCGAAAAAAGGGAACATAATAAACAAGCAGACGTAATTTTGAGTTCCTCATTTGTTTATATTCTTAAAAATTTGATCTAGTAACCTTCGATATTTGTCTAATCGACATGCTGAAAGAAAATTGGGAAGAAAAGTAAACACGAACACATTGAGATATGGAAGATAGCGAGATATGGAGGGACAAATGGTATGCAGAATTAAGGAACCGTAGAAATCACCGACATAGCGAGAGATATCGAGATGTGGAGTGAGAGTCGACTCTGTTTTCTTCAATTATAACTTTAGGAGATCTTTTAAAGTTTCCTACTTCTTTCAAGAAAAAAAAATCATAGTTCTATTCTTGGAGAAATTCATTTGGGGATTTTTACAGGAAGAGCTACGAGAATTCCCATGCCAGTTGCTCCAGTTATCCTTTCATGATTTTTTACATGGATTCATTCATAGATTCATCCACATTTACCCTATGAATTGCTCCTTAAACTCCTCAAGAAATAATCCAAAGAAATGTATTTAATACTCTTCCAGGAATTTTTCTTCAATTGTGACCTGGGATTTTTCATGCAGCTCCTTTAAAAATTTCTCCAAAGATTTCTCCAACATTTCATGCATAATTACTCCTGCAGTTCTTCCTGACAATTTCTCAAGTATTTTCTCAAGTAAAATCTTCATGGTTTCTTCAAAAATTCATCTGAGGATTCACACCAGCTAATACTACAGTTGAATTTCAAGTAATTCCAATAACCTAAGCAATTTATTTACGACTTCCTCAAGAGCCCATGAATTCTTTCTTTGTGAGAGTTCATCAATGGTTACTTTAAAAGTTATTGATATAATTTAATAATATTTTTTTGAAGATATTCCTGGGTGTGAAAATATTTGAAGACATCTTTAGGAAATTTATCTAAAAACTTCTAGAATAATTCCTGAAGGAATCTCAGGCACAATCTCTGGAGGAAATCTGAACGCTAACTTTGAAGGAAGTTCTATAAAATTCCTGGAGAAAATACTAGTTATTATCTTAAAAATGTTGTGAATGGGAATCTTGTTGGGAGTTTAAAGAAAATAATGGTAATATCATAGGATACATTCCTGGAGTACTTATGATTTTCTTGAGTAAAAAAAAATACTGAAACAATCTTCGAAGGAAATCATGATGAAATCCTGAGGTAACTTCTATGGTTATCCCTAAAAAAATCTACGTTTAATTTTTGAAGGTATAAAACGGAATCCTTAGCAAGTTCTTAAATATATAAAATGAATTCCTGAAAGAAATCATTGGAGTGCATTTTGTAATTTATTTGAAACGAACTTTGGGCTAATTTATTCATTTTTGAGGCATTTCTTTCATCAAGAAGTTCAAAATCAATCCCGACTCAAAAACTTTAAAAAAAAATACAAATTTTCCTAGAATACCCAAATAAAGCTGTATATAAATTATTGTTTTCCAGAGTTACTTCACCGGAAGTCACCACGAAAATTTCCAGTGAACTGATGAATTTCTGAACAAGAATTAAGAAAAGAAAAACTGTAGGCTCATTAATTGATATTTTTGACGTCAAAGTACAACACTGCCCTGCTACGCCAACTGGTCCCATGTTCTTAGTAAACCTTATGCATAGTGGCACAAATATTGGTAGAACGGTGGTATAACAACATATCAACATAAGCTACCCAACTTCAGACATAATTCTACATTACAATTACAACAGCCGATTTTAGCGCCTTACATTTAGACGACATTCAATTTAATTTTGAGGGCCCCTAAATCAAACTCCGCATCGGGCCCCAAAAAGGCCAGCTACGCCACTGGGGAGCATCGAGAAGAAAGCAATGAATACTAGATGGATAGGTACCGTAAGGGAACGGCGAGAGAAATTGGATTAGATGTTGGAGAGGGCATACCATATGAAACAATATTACTTGAAACGTCCTTCCTTGTGGCTAACGTCCCCTATGGGAACGGCTTGGTGTGTTTTGAGAATGACGCTACCAAGACAGCTAGCGTTTGTCCTATCCATGGTTTGGAACGTGGACGCACTTCTGACTATAATTATATCAAATATTGGAATTCCATATTCAACTAATTGTTTTAACATTTGACAACGTTATCAATTTAAAGTTTTACCCAAAACAAAGGATTGATCACAAAACTATTTTTTATTGAAAATCTTTTAAACCGATTCCAATTTGCAATATAATTTTAATAAAGAAGAAATGTGGAAAATTAGTGATAAGAACTCGACTACTATTAGTGACGCTTCTCTACTACTGAATTCTGTCTTTAGTTAATTCATGCTTTGTAAAGTTTTGTTCGATACGATTTTTAGATAATCATCTCAAATTCCATGGATTTCTGTATCTTTCCGATGATCACATATTCGCATCTTCTCCCAGCTTTTCCACTTTTTTCCTGGTTTGGTGGCCACATTGAAAACTGCGTCACCTATTTGCCATTGTTGGATGTTTGCTAAGAATCACTTTACATTTACCTTGCTCCATTAACGCATGGCTTTGCCACCAAGATGTCAACCAGAATAACGCATTAATCATCCTAAATGAAGTGGAAATCTATTAGTGAGGAAAAATGTTTACCGATTTTTCCACCCGCTTCGAGTCGTTTACCGTTTACACCGTGTTGAGTTCACCCTTCCCGTAATCCTGATGAGAGTAACTTCCGTCCGACGACAGTAACAACACTTTATCAGCAAAAGCAACAACGCACATAGGAGCAGTTTGGGTCAACCATGGTTAAAATTATGTACTGTCATTAATGGTATTTTATATCCTTAGGCCATCTTCAGCAGTGTTACATATCGTATTGCCAGTTACATATGTTTGCATCTCGTCATACGATTTGTAACTTGCTGGAGATGCTCTGATATTGACTCAAAACGGGTTTAGCTTAAGGTAAAGATGAATCGGAACCAAACTTCAAATTTTCAAGAGCACAAATCTGTTGAACCGAACACCCGTTTGAGCTGAAAACTTAATCGGTTGGTCACCACCAGCTATAGCGACTTGCTTTGTTTGGAATAAATTGGTTAGATCCTGACTCAAAACAGTAAGAAAGTAAAAAAAGATTTTTCGACTGTTTTTTTTTCAGATTTTTACCCACATTTTTAGTAGTATCGGACACCTAAGATATTCAGTATTGGGTGCTGTCTGCTACTGGGAGATCTCCTCCTTAGTTTCACAAAATTTACCACTTAAAAATAATCATTAAAAATATACAACTGAAAGCGATGAAAATACTATTGGACATATGCATCATGTTTTTTTTTTATTTCTTCACTATTTCTTAACATTTGTTCAATGTAACCACTACATGTTTCATACCATAAATTAGTTATGGCCACGAACTTGTTCTAGTAACTCCTCTGTGCAATGCAAGACTTGTTGGCTGGCGACATAAGCGAGCATCGACCAATGCCACACAGGACTTAATGAATCGAGGAAGCTCATTTTCTGACCTCTCTCTCTGGTGATGATGAATGGGAAGCCCACCGCTCAGCGGGTTGAAGAATTGGATCCGGAAAAGTTTCCGAAGCACTTGCCTGGTGAAGCGCGTGGCCGGTCATCATCATCAACTTTCGATAAGGGACCGAGTGAACGGGCGCGGAAAAAACTTTTCCCCTAGGTTCCCATTTTCCGGTACGAATGAACCGTACTCATCTGTGAAAAGTTGGTACCACGGAGTTGGAGGACCGGACAACTTTGAACTTTTTCATGATTTCCTGGCATTGGCTGGCTGGCCTGGTGGCCGGAAGGCAACCTAGGATATTAATTTTTCCAATCAAGCTTAGCTTGCCAGCTGTTTGTCTATGAACCGCGAAGAAAAAGCGTTCGGGAAAAAGTTTGCATATCCGGGCTTTTGTTGAAAGGCTACAGGAATTCGGGTGTATAATAATTATAAATATCATTATTCTTTGAAAGGTTTCGTCATAACTGGGAAAGAAATGTGCAGAAAAACCACAAAAAAATGTTATTAAATTTTAAAGCAGGCACTGGTCTAACAAAACACAAAGTTTTCGATATTAATGATTTGCATTTCAAAGGCCACTCACTTAATGATTCACACTATGAGAGATCGCGTATACTATGTATCACAATGTAATTCATTTTAATGAAAATTCCACAATTAAACTGTACTTTCACATCCTAAAATTAAGCTTGCAGATTTTGAACGGATACAAAAAATGAATATGTATTAAGATCAGAGCCGTAGCGTGGGTTCATGGCGCCCTTGGCGAACTTCCATTTAAGCGCCTCTCAATCAAAACTGTACACATCCATTTAACATGGTGAGAGTTAACGTGAACTATATCATTAGAATTCATTAGAAAAGAATCGTAGGATGCTAGAAATTTAGAACATATTTGATTATTGAGTTAATTCCTGCAGGACAAAACGCAAATTCTTTTATCTATTAGGGCAGATTGCCAACTATTGCACAGACTAAAAACGTGCCAATTATTGAACAACCCGTGTATTCCTTATGGATGTGCAATAATTGGAGTGTTTTTAGTCTATGCTATATTTTGCTATTTATCCTAAATGTTATTTGAAAAATTCCCAAGAATATTACAATTTATATAATAAAAAACAAATATGAAAAATCGGTGTTCTAACAATTTTTTGGTGCCAATTTTAGTAAAATGTTTATTTGAAGAAAAATTCTTCTAAACATTTTAAAAATATTGATTAAAAAAAATAAAAGCTTCTTTATCCGATATTTATATCATATGACACTAATAGTACAACCTTGAAAAAAAACCAAAGCCATACGCTTATGTGTTACACTTTTCACCACACTGCTGCCGTATAAGGCTTGCGAGCTTTTCTTAACAGTGTTGTACAAAATACAACAGCACGACTACTGAAGTGTTAAAAACGTAAATAAAAAAAATCATTTTTCATAAAAAAAAAATTAGTGCTAAAAAAATTTTTTTTCAATTCACGTTGTCTTGGCCAAGACATTTTCATAAAGTATCATTTAAAAAAGTAATTTTAAATGAATTTTCAAGGAATGGGATACGTCATCTATAGCTTTCTGAAAACCAAAAATGAGTATATCAATCCTACTGATTCCATTTTTTTGTAAAATCAAATGGCTATCAGCTAGCGTACAATATTTTTAAGTGTTATTAAAAATGTACCACTGATTTGGGAAGAATAATTCGCAGAATGCTGTGCGGATTTGGCCGGAGTTAAATTCTTAGAAAACCACACCCTGGATTGAATATGTCATCAAGATGGTTTAAAAAGTTCAAAAGTGTCGGTGAACCGCAAAGCGTTCTATCATAACCACACATAGTTTATATAGAAGACCATGATTATTTGAGAATCTCGACAATTTTTTGGTTGAATCCAGTCAAATACTATGTTAGATTCATGCTCAGTATTTCATGAAAATTTCTTTCAGGATCCATATTGTGATTCATAGAGATTGTGTTTGAATTCAATATGTATTTTCAAACTTTATCATTTGTGTCACGCGTGTTGGCGCCCCCTTAAGGCTGGCGCCCTTGGCGGGTGCCAACCTGGCCAACCGCACGCTACGGCACTGATTAAGATACATTTTTTTCTTTTTTTTGTGATAATTTGTGTATTACATTTTATTGTTCTTCTTTCTCATCAATACTTACAAAATTATTTTTATTTATTCATAAAAATTCTAACAGAAAAGTAGTCATCATATTTCCAAGTGCCAGCGGAACCTCGAGCCTACGGGGGCTTTCGGGTTCCCACTGACACTGGAAATTTCGTTGAGCAGGTCATCTCTCCGGGATTTCTATGTTTCTGAGCGCTGTGCGAGAACCTTTCACCGATGAATACTTTTGTTTGCTGCTTACAATCTTTGTGAAACATGAATGAAGACTTTTTCTAAACCCAAGTTCGAGTATGAAACGTTGATTTGTGAATTGTTCTTCAACAGAAGCTCTTCAATTTATATCTGAAGAAAAAATTCTAAATGATTACCTCAACCAGAATGAATGCGTTCTTCAACAGAAGCTTCTTCTTTTTTCTGGCGTTACGTCCCCACTGGGACAGAGCCTGCTTCTTAGCTTAGTGTTCTAATGAGCACTTCCACAGTTATTAACTGAGAGCTTACTATGCCAATGACCATTTTTGCATGTGTATATCGTGTGGCAGGTACGATGATACTCTATGCCCTGGGAAGTCGAGAAAATTTCCAACCCGAAAAGATCCTCGACCGGTGGGATTCGAACCCACGACCCTCAGCTTGGTCTTGCTGAATAGCTGCGCGTTTACCGCTACGGCTATTTGGGCCCGCTCTTCAATTTATATCTGTAGAAAAATTTCTAAATGATTACCTCAACCAGATGGGTATGAACTAGCAAGGAAGAAATCGTTTATGACAAAAAAATACTGATCTTAGGTAGTGTAAACGCTCAAACGATATCTAGTCAATAACAGGTAAAATCATCTTTTAACAAAGCTACGTACAATATACAAACCGAAAGGATTTACCTGCTCTGCGTTTACAGTTTTATTCTTCGAAAAATATAATCAAATGTAAGAATTTCTAAAAAAAAAAAAAAAACACGCTGCGAGCTTTTCTAACATGCAGATTTATTTAGACCTTTTCAGCTACTCATAGATGCAGCATCCGATGCGTCCTAGAGTTTGATGTCTTCGGTTGTTATAATGGGTGAATTAGAGCTTTGTTTTGAAAGTCTTGAAAATCGTATTGCGAGCCGGCAGCTCCTCTCAGATTTCCATGGATTTTTTTAGGTGTATAGACCTTCACAAAATAGGCCACTTTGCATACTTGTTTTTTTTTCCTAAATTTATCTGGAGTAACATTTGAAAAGAGCAACACTCTTCACCCGTTTTTTTTTTTTCAAAATTATGAAATAAAAAATGGCAACTCCTACAAACAAGTGTTGTATTTCTAGAAAAGTCTCTAATGAAACTCTTGAAGAAATTCTCAATTTAAGAAAAATATTATTAAATTTCAAGAGTAGTATTTGAAAATGTCTTGAAGTTTCTTAGTTCTTGAGAAGTTTTTTCTTCAGTCAAATAAATTTAAAAATTTCCAGTAACAGACATTGGAGTTTTGAAGTACTGCCGCTGATTGCTAACAATGATTTTTTTAAACTCTAGATGTGCAGAAATCACGAACAAACAAGATCACAACAAACATATGCAAACATAGGAATTTGTGGAAACCTTGATAATTGCGATGGATATTACATCCCTGATATTAGGAAAAGCGGGACTCCCCTAGAACGAAAATGATATAATACAGGTCAATATATGTTCAACCTTCACCACTCTTTCACAAAGGCACTACTCCCGCTGTTTTTCCAACTAGCTAATCAAAGGTAATCAGAAAGCGTCCGTCCAATTTGTCTTCGATAAGTTACCGTTTCATCGGTGGGACAGCCATTGCGGATAGCTTTTGTTCTACAATGACAATCCCGGTTGCTTGGTCCACCATCGCATGACAATACCGTCTTGTGTCCTGTGTGTCATCATTGTCACCGAACTCCGGAAGGATAATTTCCCTCCTTCATCAGAGGGAAAAACTACCGTCGCTTTGTCGTCGTTACCAAGTAGCATTTTTTCCCTTCCTAAGATTGTAACGAACTTCCCGAGCAAAGGAATGTGCCAAAACCATATTGATAGTATTTGGAAAAGTTTTGTGAGCGTTGCACAGTTATCGATCTATGCTTTTTTATTAAGTGGGACGACAATTTTAGATATCCCAGTATCCTAATAATGAGACGACAATTATAGTAACACAAGTTATATCTCTTATTAATGTATTCGAATCCTCTGAGCAGAATCTCAATAGAGAAACTTACAATACCTTGTACCTTTTAATTCCGCCCTTAAATGCTTATCTTTGACAGATACGCGTATTTCGACTACCACTAGCAGCCTTCTTTAGTGTCAGTGGATACGAGTAACTGACACTGAAGAAGACTGCAAGTGATAGTCGAAATACGCGTATCTGTCAAAGATAAGCATTCAGGGGCGGAATTCAAAGGTATAAGGTACTCCATTTACTTTTATGTTTCACAAGTTATATATTGATAGCTCTGCGGAACTGAAAATGCAAAATTTGACTATTTCAGCCAACTTGATGCAAGTTCGAAAGCTTGTATGGCAATTTTTTGCTAAATTTGATACAGAATTTAAATTTTATGTGTATTACAATACTTATCAACAAAGTTCGTAATACTAACAATGATCAAAAGTTATTTTTGATGGTTTAGAAATAATTGTATTTTATCATATAAGAAGAACGAAGAATTTTACATAAAGAATGCAAGAATGTTCAAAAAGTCGATTTTATCTAATTTTATCCGTGCAATTTCAACCAAATCATATTTGTTTGTTTGTTTCTTTACTATCGACAAATTCAATTATTATTTATGCTATCTAGATTTGCAAACAATACAATTAATGTCTGGAATGAAAGATAAAATCCTATTTTGCATGCTTGGTGAATTAGATCACAGAAAGTTTGATAAATAATACTTTAAATTTTATGTAAACATCAATGAAACCAGAGTTTTATACAATTTTGGCGTGCTGGAACATTTTTGAAAACGGCATTAAACTCAGCAACCCCAAATCTACTGGAGACACATAATTTGATCCTTGAGACACGCAAAAATGTCATTTTTGTTACGCTGTGTAATGTTCGACGATTTTCAATCAATTTTATCAACCGCCAATGTTATTATTACCAAAAACACTTTTAACGTATTAAAAATTCGTCGAGTTGGAAAAGTAAAATTTGGCTAAAAAATTATTTTTGACACAGAAGTCAAGTTCAAATTTCACATAGCACAATATTCAGTATTTACCATGGCGTTCATTCAGGTTCAAAATAATGTTCCCGATTTTGTTGGATAGAGCTCCTACATGTTATCTAATTCTCAAGTGTTCCACATAATTATTCAAGAGCAAGTCAAAATGAAAATTGTTAATGCAAATATTTACATCCTTGACAGCCTAGTTGAAGTAGAACTAGAATTCGGTCTCAAATCTCTTAGTAGAAAGCGTTAGCACAAATTGTGGACATTTTTGTAATTAAAGTCGAGAATTCCCATAGTGCCCTAAACGCCTTATTTATATTCCAAAGATCGATTGATTTATGTTGAAATCATCATCGGAAGATGAAAATCAATCGAAATCTATTAACACTAGGTGGGTCCCAACCGATTTTCAAAATTCTTTCACTTATCTCATGTCAATATTCCATCGTCTGCTACGGTAAAAAAATGTTCCTAGGGGTGTTCAAATTTTCCCTAGAGCAATGAAACCATCACTTTTTTTCGCAAGCGGAGGTGGCATTAGACTTGTTTTCAATTTTACCGCAAATGTTTTTTTTTTTGGGTTTTGAACACCGAATGACCCTAGTTACCTAGACAAATGATGCAACAAAAAACATATTTTGACCGTCCAACGCAGATTTTGTAAATCGCTGAATTCACATGCCAAAACCTATAGTGCTCTGAATATACATAGGTTTAGAAACTTCAACAACGGATTTTGGACTAAGTTGCACTACATTTTGATCCCCTTGAATTTGATCTAAATAACTTATAGCTGATCAAGATCATTTTTATCTCTTGGTAGGAACATCCTAGTTTATCTTGCTTCTATCAACATATAGTTTTGAAATTTGCTTTCAGAATTGCAGAGACCATGTCTTCTTCTTTTTCTAAAGCCGCTTCTTTGCTTAGTGTTCAATAAGCTCTTCCACAGTTACTAACAAGGTATATTGAAGAAAGGTACAGCAATCTAAGCAGTCTGTGGATGCGGGGAGTGGTAAACAGTGGAGGGTAGAAAATGACAGCTGGCGAGTCGGCGAGCTGGGTGATTCGTTAATGTGATTTTCCCCTCTAGTGGTTGCTATCGTTTCCATAGGATTGTTTTTATTGATCGTAGTGCTTTGATAATGAGAAGCAAAACTCAAAGCATTTGCAAGTAAGTTCATTGATACTATGTATTATCTCAAATATAATTTTTATTTTGCTATTTTCAGACTAACAATAAACTCCATAGAGTAGAAAGACTCAGTTTAGAGTTGCTTCCTTCCAGGGGACCGGCCAGGACAACTGCATCAAATACAGGCTGTTACCCGTAGGCGATGGGCTACGACAGAAAGAGGGAGTTCGCCGAAATTTCGCGGTATGTCGTACCATCGGCTGATGAACGGAATCCCATGGATGAGGAGAGTTATGATATTATTTACACTATCTTCTGCTAACCATTATTCTTATTTTTAGCAAACAAAACTGAACGTAACAGATAGATGACATTGACTTAACCGATGAAACTGTCGAGTGCGCTGGTTCTCTTTTTAAACGGGTGCCGGTAATACATGGAAGCCCGTTTACTGTAAATGGAATGAAAGCTTTTGTAATCATGAGTATTTTTTACTGTTCAGAAATTTTGGTTAATCAAAAATTTTTTCACCAGTGATACATATGAAACTAAATAAAATGCAATTGAATATTATATGGAGTTTTTTAGATTTTTTAATGCATTCCGGTTGTCAACTTCGATGGGGCTCACTCGCACATTCCATAACGCTGAAAATGAACGTTTTTAACACCTATCCACCTCCTTGTAACGCTTTTTGTATGATAATTCTACAGTTTTTGTATAAGCCGTAACAACTTGAGCACGTCCAACCACCTCCTTCTGCGTTATGAAATTTATGAATGGGCCCTTGTATTTTGTTCAACACTTTTTCCCGCACACACCTCCGTGGTGAAAATCCACTTTCAATCGCAGTTATTTTGTTGCAGTTATTGGCATGATGCGTGTGTACTGTGAAATTGTTCCAGAAAATTTGAATCAACTGACGTTTTCCAAAACAAAATGAATTGAGGGGAAAAGCTTGTTTTAGTATCATGGCTTGCTGACTTATTCAATCATAACAGAACTGCCAGCTGTTATCTTTTTCTCCAATATGGCGGAGTGTTCTATTTGACACATCAATCTACCTCCCTTCTACTACCTTGGTTACTAACTGATAGTTGCCATTTTCGCATTTGTATATCGTGTGGTACCTGCCATAATACTTTATGCCTAGGGAAGTCAAGGAAATTTCCATTACGAAAAGATCCTTGACCGACCGGGAATCGAACCCAGACACCTTCAGCATGGTTTTCCTTGTAGCTGCGGGCTCTAACCATTCGGCTAAGGAAGAACATGTCTGAGCAGAACTATAAATGTTTGATTTCACTCGAAATTTAAATTACTAAAAATAATGAAGAAATACCTTTTATTATTAACTACTTGCCTATGAACCAAAATTCAAAGCACTGATATGTAGTTTTTTCGTCATTAAATTGATAACAGTTGTCTAGAGAACATTTTTAATTAGACAAAGAAATTCTAGATTACACTCAAAACTTGTTTTGGTTAAAAAACTTGAAGAAATCCTATTTTTCAACTTGTTTGACTATAAATCAAATTTCAAAGCGATGACATGTAGCTTCTTCGGCATTAACTAAATTGTACGTATCCAGTAAACATGTTTGACCAGAAAAAGAAATTTCGAATTACACTCAAAATTGATTTGGCTTAAAAGCTACGAAAACCCTCAATTTTCATCCCGTTTGATCAAAGCAATGTCATGTAGTTTTTGTGGGATGAATTTTTTTGAAGAAATCTAGTGAACATTTGTGGGCAGAAATAGTAATTTTTTGATACACTCATAAGTTGTTTTACTAAAAAACTTCGGAAATACTTATTTTATCATAACTATTTGCTTACAGAGTCAAGTTTCAAAACGATACACGTGTTTTGGATTTTTTGATTAGGGTGACCATTTTCGAAATAGGGTGACCAAAAAAATCGCGATTTTGCTGATTTTTTTTTTAACAATTGTAACTTTTGAACCAGTCGATCGATTTTCAATATTTTTGGACGAAATGAAAGTTAAAAAATTTGACTTTTCGGGAAAAAATATAAAAAAATACAAAAAAAAATTTTTTACTTTAAAACAAAAATCAATAATTTTCGTTTTTTAAGTATTTTGAAGGCCTCGGGACCAAAGGGGCTATTGGTGTTCTCATTTTTCTTGAAAGTTTAGTTAATTTTACGTTTACTGTCAAATTTTTAGCGATGTATGTTTTTTAGTTTTTGGGATACATATTTTTGAAAGAAAAAAAATCAGTCATTTTCCATCGAAACACACTGTAGGTGTCAGCACATCAATTTTTTTTATTTAAAAAAAATCATAACTTTTGAACAGCTCAATCGATTTCCAATCTTTTTTTATGGAATGAAAGCTTAAGTTTTCAACTTTTCCGAAAAAAATGAAACTATTTCGGAAATGGACACCCTAATCAAAAAATCCAAAAACACGTTTATCCTTATTTCGGATAAGGGACAAAATATCAAATTTTCACGGAATTCGGTGACTTATTAGATCGGTTTTTCATGGAATGGCTGTATATATAGAAATTTAAGATCACACTCAAAATTTCTTAATTTTGGGTGAAATTGATCATATTTCACAGTGCTTCTGATCTATTTTCTATAATGTTGTCAATGCCAAACAACTGAATGCTGAAAACCAAGTACGACGGTGACATTCATTGGCTCATTTTCTAACAAATGTGATTTTAGTGCTAACATTTATCTCTAAAATAAAAATTGCGGATAATTCCATGCCAGGGTGAAACTGATCACTTGTCAATGCGGTTAATGTTAGGTTTGAAAACAACTTCAGTTAGAGCTCCCTGAAAACGAATATGCTTGCCAAACTCTCAACAATGCAATATTTATAAAAATAACTGATAGGGTGCCGGTTCCATTAGTGGACTACCTAAGCTATATAAAATATAAACAGTGTGATAAAACTAATTTTTAACATAAAATCGCTTGAGCCACTATTGGTACACGTGTTGCAGTAGTTGCGCTAGTGCTCCAGTAGTAGATATTCGGGAATGATACAAGGAATTTTAAACAAAATGATAAATATTTACATAGGTTTAACATTTATCCCTCGGAACAGCAACTAATATCTTTCAAATGAAGCATAAAGATCACAATCACAGCACAAAATCGTGTGGAACGGTAATCAATTTCACCCGAATTTACGGTAAAATCAAAGAAGCATACTTTTTTCAAGTCTGTTTGCTAGTAAATCAAAATTCAAAGCGATGACATATGTTTAACGAATTATTTTTTTTTACAAGTCATTGCATGTAATTTACAGAAAATAAACAGTTGCTGATAGTAGGGTTTTCTTAATTTATAGTGAAAAAATGAGTATAACCAAAAAGTCTTCGCTACAAATTTTGATTTATCGCAAAAGGTTAAAAAATTGGGGTTTTCTTAGTTTTTTTAAGTACAGTCAACTCTCTTTTAATCTATATTTCGTATCTCGATACTGAGCTAGACGAGTATACCCCATTAGGCATAAAGACGTTAGGCATAAGTACGTTAGGCATAATGGATGTTAGGCATAATATACGTTAGGCATAATGGACGTTTGGCATAAAATAACTTGCGCGTGTGTCATTTAAAACTCGCCTTAGATCGAAAAATTTTCGGGTATCTGTCCTTAAGGTGTGATAGCTCATAAAAAAGTGCGATGTTCATACAAAAAGCGTTACGAAAGGGTGGATTGATTGGCTGGTATTAAATGACTTTTTTTGGTGCTATGAAATGTGACCATGAAGCGAATGACAGATATGGAGGAAAATTGGTTGTCATTTTAATTGTTATCATTCTAAAATCCAGCTCAATCCATTTTTGTAAGTATCAATTTAAATTTGCGTTGTGCAACGAGTGTTATTTGTTTCTAAAGATGTTTATTTTAATGAGTATATTACATTTTGTGTTATATTTCTCATACATAATTGAGTTAATTCTAAAGAAGGAAAATTTTCCATATAAATATTAATACTTCTTCTTCTTCTTCTTCTTGGCATTAACGTCCCCACTGGGACAGAGCCTGCTTCTCAGCTTAGTGTTCCTATGAGCACTTCCACAGTTATTAACTGAGAGCTTTCTATGCCAAAGTTGCCATTTTCGCATTTGTATATCGTGTGGCAGATACGATTATACTCTATGCCCAGGGAAGTCAAGGAAATTTCCATTACGAAAAGATCCTAGACGGACCGGGAATTGAACCCAGACACCTTCAGCATGGCTTTGCTTTGTAGCCGCGGACTCTAACCACTCGGCTAAGCAAGGCCCATAAATATTAATACTTTTAGTGCAAATTAGTACCTTGAAGACAATAATCGAGAGGCAAGTCAAGAATTTATGTTATGATAGGTGACATTATCTTCAGCAATAATTTTCTGGTAGTATGACAACTATCTTCTTGGCGTTACATTGCTACTTCGAGTCTGCTCGTCAATTAAATGTAGTGAGAACGGTTCCTTTGCTACTTGTGCAAACAATTTTCGATGATTTTCAATCAATTTCCTTGATATTCATCGAGTTTTAAAATTAACATTTGATTAGATATTTATTTTCATTACAAAAGTCAAGTTCAAATTCAACATAGCACAGTAGCCAGCATTAAACATGGCGTGCATTTGGGAGAAAAATGATATTTCCAATGTTATTGCATAGAGCTCCAACAACTTATTTGATTACCTAGTGTTACTCATAATTAATCAACAGCAAGTCGAAACAAAAATTTCGGATGGAAATATTTACCATAAACTATTAGAAAAATAAAAATACAAATAACAACATATATTGAAAGAAGGTGATTTCTCAAATAGGCTCTTCCTCCAACCATTTAATTAACCGTATAAGTATAAAGAAAAGCCTATGATTCAAAGAAGGGAAAATGTATGATGGAAATATTAAAAGCAATAATGACATTAATGTCTCGTAAGAACAGCTTATTTATAGAAGAAGGGAAATTTTCTGATTAAGAAATTAGCAGCACTAAATCCAATAATTTTGTTGACATCAAAACTATAAAGAACAGCCTTCAATTTAAAGAAGGGATAATCTCTGATGAAAAATTTGCCAGTTATATGTGTAGAACCAAACCCAAAAGATGAGCAACAGATTATGTATCTATGATCTGGATCGACTAGGAACCGAACTAAGATACCTTCAGCATGGCTTTGCTCTATGGTTAGAACTCACGCCACTCACGCCGAGGACCTGGGATCAAATCCCAACCTCGAAATAGTCACATATGACGTGAAAGACATAGTTACGACTTCCTTCGGAAGGGAAGTAAAGCCGTTGGTCCCGAGATGAACTAGCCCAGGGCTAAAAATCTCGTTAATGAAGATAGGAAAAAAAAATATCAAAAAAGTCAATACACTTTTCCAGTATACGATTTCTATTTTCATTTTGAAAATCATGCATATAGTCCATTATGCCTAACGTCCATTATGCCAAACATCTATTATGCCAAACGTCCATTATGCCTATCGTATTTATGCCTATCGTACTTATGCCTAACGTCTTTATGCCTAACGTATTTATGCCTAACGTCGTGCACCCGAGCTAGACAGCCATAATAAAGGTCAGTTTTCATGGCAACCTTGATGGTCTCGATTTACACTAGTTCTATAACTCGATAAATACCTCCATAACTCAACTGTTCTTTCAATATCGAGTTGACTGTTAAATAAATTTTAGGTGTAATCAAAAACTTTAGTTTGTGCTCAAACATATTCACAAGTATTTTATGAATAGTGATCGATCCGTTGAATCTGTTGCATGTTCCTTTGTGGGCGAGCAACAAAATCCGGATCGTATTTTGTTCGTTCAGCAATCGCATAATCGGTATTGCTCGTCCGTGTGTATGCTCTCGTATTGATTTCAAATTACATATTTATCGTTTACCAAAATGACTTTTTTCCCATATCCAAAGTCCCAGTGTTTTCTTGTGGAAGTACAGAGGACTCCTCGGCTTCTTTAAATCAAGTAACACCTCAACATAAATCCGAATTTCTTATAATTGAAAAACTACGAAACCCCTATTTTTAAACCTTTCTGCCTATATATCCAAATTGATAGCGATGACATGGGGCCCAGATAGCCGTAGCGGTAAACGCGCAACTATTCAGCATGACCATGCTGAGGGTCGTGGGTTTAAATCTCGCTGGTCGAGGATCTTTTCGTAAAGGAAATTTTCTCGATTCCCAGGGCACGTACCTGCCACACGATATACACATGCAAAAATGGTCAATCGGTAAAGAAAGCTCTCAGTTAATAACTGTGGAAGTGCTCATAAGAACACTAATCTGAGAAGCAGGACGTAACACAAAAAAAATAAGGGACCGCGGGCATGTTGTTTAAATGGGGTAAGTGGAAATAATTTGTATATTTTACTAAATACAATAAAATAACGAATTAACGTTTTAAACTCATGCGTAAACCATTGAGGCCATTCAGAACATAGGTAAAAGATTCATGAGATTTTTCAATCATTATTGCATAATATAGCGAAAGATTGTTAAACCTGTGAACTATAACTCCGTAACAAGTTGGCGGCGTGCAATATTTTTTTAATATTTTTGGTAGAAAAAAGTTGCCAAAAAAATTTTCTATAGGAGAAAAGCACTAATTTTCGACCCACAAGAATTCTATGCTAATTTTCGGATTTTCATACAAAGTAGACCAAAATCGTATGAATGGGTCGAAAATTGGTACTCTTCCCCTACCACTTCTAAATTATCTTTTCTGACAGTATCAAACTGAAATAAAAAAGGTTTAGAAACTGTTTGACGTAGACCTAAAAATAACTAAATTAAAACACCTTCAACTTTCTTGTCACGTTATCATTTACTGATAGGTATTCCACCAAACAGCTCGAAGATTTATTATCATTTGACAAAAATAGTTTCTTAAAAGTTCTTATCATAATTCTAAATCTTGATCGGGTGTACATCTACCCTTCATCCATAGAGCAGGAAGCATTCGACGGATGGCCTCAACGAACGACGACAGCCCCGGCAACTACGTGGTATGATGCTTCCTGATGTTTGGATTTCCGTGCTGGAGAGTAGGACGAGTTAAACGATTGCGGTACACGGTAGTGCAAGGGCATAAAACCGGCAACGGAAAATTTCTTTCCGAGTTTGTGGATCATTGCAAGAGATCAAGTACATTTATGTTCGGAGCGGAAGTTGGGGGGCACAAAAACTGCCGGAGGAAATTATCCAAACGTGAGTGGAAAAATGAACGGCTATCACAAGGATGGCGATTGGTCAAAATCGCTGATGAATACTGCTACTGTTCGAGTGCTACGGCTCTCGGAATAAGATAGGAAAGTAACTCTAGAACGGGTTGTGAAAAATGATTCCGTAACCGAAGAAGCCGCCGGGAAATCCGATAAACCGTTTGATTGGTGGCAGGATATAGCTTCCTCCTTGGTACCTCCTACCTTCATTGATGGCTGCCCGATTGGCGTTTATGGTTTGAGCGATGCGGTTCGGCTTCGATGATGGAAGTCTATACCGGACGTGGGGCATCAGATCGATTGGGTAACTAATTGGAAGATTGATTGAAAGAGGTAAAACGTGGCAGGTTTTTCTGAGATTTATGGATTGATGGTGATTGTTGAAATATATGGAGTTTGCATATATTTCGAAATAATGATTGCAATTAAGAAGAAGGTTTTTGTGGACGTTGTGGTTAAGTGAACACCTAGTGACATTCCAACTGACTTGCGAAAATTGACTTGCAATTAGTCAATTTTTTTTGTCATTGGTGACATCAGTGCCAAACATCGGTCATGGAATAATTCACAAAGTAATTCCAACGGCTGAATTTTATTTTATGAGTGCTCTTCAGGATATTTCTCAATTCAATACTCTGATGGCCCTACATGTTTATCCTCTTCTAGAAACCCATCTACGATTGATTTGATCTTAACCGACTCTAGTCATCTTTGTAGCCAACTGATTGCTCATGCTGATTTTGATTCTGATCATGTCCCTGTTACATTTCAAATATCCCATGAAGCGATTCTCAATCCTATCAGCTCCACTTTCAATTATTTACGAGCCGACTGGAATATATATGAAACGTATGTTGACTCTAATCTTGATGTTAACATTTCTTTAGAAACTAAAATTGATATTGACAATGCTCTTGAAACTTTAACAAATTCCATTGTTGAAGCCAGGAACATTGCAATTCCAAAATGTGAAGTAAAATTTAAATCCGTGATTATAGACGATGATCTTAAACTCTTGATCCGTCTTAAAAACGTGAGGAGAAGGCAATTTCAGCGCACTCGTGATCCTGCTTTAAAAATTATATGGCAGGATTTGCAGAAAGAAATCAAGAAACGTTTTGCAGATTTAAGAAACAAAAATTTTGAAAATAAAATTTCTCAATTGGACCCTGGCTCTAAGCCCTTTTGGAAATTATCTAAAATCTTGAAAAAACCTCAGAAAGCGTTTTTTTCTCTTATAAGCAGGTGAAAACAATTCACTTGTAAACAATATGAACTGCTACGGCAAATGAAATGTAATATGTTGTTAACAAAATGTTAATAAAATCTTAAATTTGTTTTACCAAATTATCCTAATAATAGTGTTGTCTAATAACACAGAACACCTAGGTATAAGAAATGATACTAATAAAGAAATTTAAAAAAAAGAAAAAAAGGAAAATGTTTGATAAATAATAAAACGCATACAAACTAGTATATTCGATTCTCTCCTTGAACAGATGTTAGCCATTATAACAATTCTGATATAAATTTTGGTGAAACAGAATGCATATCGACGTTTGTCATAATTCATCTCTAACGTTTTCCAGGTGTATATGTATGAAGATTATTTTAAACCTATTGTTAAAATAGGTTATGCTATTTTTCCCCGAATGCAGGTTCTTCGATGATGATGATGATAATGATGATGATGATTTGTTTCTACCATCTATTGTAGCAAGGCATCTGCCTATAGCACTGGAATAATCTGAAAAGCGATTTGATCAAGATTGTGCTGTTGTTCGTAAGCAGTCAGTCTCCTGTATGAAGGGCCAAAAACGGATGTGCGGACCCGCAAGCAGATACACTTGCACGAAACCCGCGGCAGGGGAAAAGAATCTCCTTCCAGAAGAAAGTTTTCACGAACAATTGTACAATCAAGCCCTCGATTGACAGAATACTCCCAATAGATGAGGCCGAATAGCCCGCCCTCAATCCACGAAATGTTAACAACAGGGAGGAGGCAGTCCCAAGCTCCCTGTCCAAGTCGCTTCATTCGGGTGCCCTGGTGGTCCCTCCCATCCCTGTTATATATGATATAAAAAGATAAATAAATACAATATAAATTAGAACAATCTCACCAAGTTAGTTGGAACCCCATGCAGATTTGTAACACTTGATGAACTGGATGAACTCTCCGATGATCAATGATGGTTTGATTTTTCTTAAGGTTTCCAATTTACACTATATGCTATACTGCACTCGCCAGTGGCGCAACCAAGGGAGGGTTTTGGGTGTCAAATCCCCCCCCAAAGCCGAAACAGTATAAGGCTTGCCAAGTATATTTTTTAAATTCAGCACTAGACATTATACAACGATACAACTACAGAGCAGTAACTTAGTTTAATTCGTATTAACACAGAGAATACCAGAGTCTTCCACAGTTATATTGTTTTAAGTTGCATTTTTTAACTTTTAACCTTTTCAGGGAGTATAATAAAAACAATATTTTTACTACAACAAGCTAATAAATAACAAAATTTTCTAGCCTGTATAAAAAACAAACTGATGGCGTTCTATCAACAGTTTGTTGAACCTTTATATATATTGGAAACTTTTCATTGGTGCATCATCTGAAATATCAAAATTCTTATAGTTGCCTCAACATTTTACCGACTTCTATGACTATCAAAGATTACGGAGAAAAAAGTCTGCGAATGCTGATGAAGTATTTATCTACCGGTAAAAGAATTTCGGCTTCATCAGGCATGTAAACAATTTTGAGATTTTGTAGTTGTAGATCATGAGTTACAATCTAGTTTTTGAGTAGAACATGAAAAAAGTAAATCAATCTAATTACTAAGTCATCGAGAAAAAATTCTAATGATCATATTGAACATTTTGAAATGTTATCATATATTTAGTCATAACATGAAAGCAGAACTCATTTTTGACCTTTGGACTCGATTTTCTAGAATGTCAATTCTTGAAAATGTTTCAATTACTTTTTTACCGGTAGTTGAGTTTTGCAATGCTGATCTGCTTTCGACCTACTGCAACAGTAGTGGTAATGATTTCTATTGTAAATTGCTGCGCATAAAGATTATTCTCCAAGTCATTCTCATTGTTGAAAAACTTGAAAACATATTTAAATAACAACACAGAAGAAGAGCTGTTGAATGGCATCACACTAATTTATTGTAATCTTTCATAATTAATTTTAACCATGCAGAAAATAAAACATACTTGAACTTTTCAACAATTTTTTCCCTAAACAAATTTCTTCTCAATAAGTATTTCAAAATTTGCAAAACCCCCCCTAGAGCCAAATCCTGGTTGCGCTACTGGCACTCGCGAAACATTTCATTAATGATTGTGTTTACTTCGCGCAAAATTTAATAAGATTGAGATTTCTTACGCGCCATACAATTATTTTTTTTATTTTCATACAGAAAATGGTCACACAAATGTGTTACGTTAATAATGGACAGTCCCTTAATGGTAGGAAATGTGGATCTAAAACTGCAAAATATTAATGTTGCTTTTAATTTCTTCCGGATATCCTGTAATGTAGTTACGACCCACGCGATTCAACAAGGCGTCACAATGTCACATATATGCTTATATGCAAATCGCACGATGAACGCCTCACGCCCCGCTTGACGCGCCGCGTTACTATGTCGTCGGCCTACAGCTTTAGGGTGCTCCACTTCTAACACCACATTTTGTCGTTGTCATGACAACATAATGCTTGATGCGCTAAGTTTCACGCACACACCCTTACAGATCCGAAGTACCAATTGCTTCCAGAAAATTCGATGCTCACTTCAACCACATGATTTTACATAAAATCTTGAATAAAACTTGAATAATATGGTCATATAACGAAATATTTATGAAATGCTTTATATGCCAACTGACAGCAATTCATGCAACACCATTGAACCCCATTTAAACAACATCATTCAAGCTTCAAATAAGAAAAACCCCTCACTTCACTCCACCCACACGACAACACGATACATTGACTATGACAGATTTTTTTTCACTTCACATCGGCGAAGCCATTACAAAATTGACCAAACACCTCGAAAAATACCGTAATTTCACAATTTCTCACTATACACTATGAAAATTCATTCCTATATCCACTGACACGCACTATCCGCTACTTTTTTTAGAAATTTCTTCTATATTATCGAGAACAATGCATTTAAGAGAAGAACCGCTTTCGCGCACGTCTTCGCCGGCTGGATTGTTTTCCCCGAATGCAGGTTCTTTGAATGCCATTTCCCAGAATGCGAGTTAATCGAATATCCCATTTCGCCGAAAAGTTTTGGAAAGTTTTTGGCACTTATAATTGTTATATTGTTTAGTATTTCAATAATTTCTTTGACCAGAATTGGTCATTGCACTTTTCTCAATTTGATTAACGGTGCTACACACTAAGTTTAAACTAGACAAAATAACTCAAAGGCTATCAATTTGAAACCGTTTGCCTATCATATACACATCGCTTCCCCGACAACTGTATTGTAGAAGATTGTACCCCGTTTGGCATAAGGCCGTTTGACATAATGAGTGACTTACAATGAATGTCGTCATTTCTTGAAGCTTTTACCGAGCTTATCAATACCAACGAGCCCAAAGCAATAAAATTTGATAGGTTCTCAGAGATTTTCCAAGCTATGGATGTCACAACGACATGAGAGAGCATAACTAAATAAAACTCGTGACGGGTCTGGTGGAAGATCTTTTCGGAATAATAATTTTCTTTACATCCCAGAACATAGAGTATCTTTGAGCTTGTTGTGGTATACGTATTTGAAAATGGTAAATAGGGTAACAACTGTTTATTTTGTTCTCAAACGCTAACAGTTGGCGCCAGCGGCAAAGAAAAACCTTTCTAACATTCAGTTTCTCTTACCGGCCGCCGAGCGGCGACACTAATGTTTGTATTCTACTCACTGATCGCGCTACGCTGGATTCTTAAATTTCTCAAACTTTCAGCACAAGCGCATGGAAGAATGGTAGTCGGAGAACTGTCAAAACGTATGGAAAATAATGAAAATCGTAAATTGCTTGCAATTAGGAAACAGAATCAAAAGAGTAGTAATTAGAAATCAAGTGTAAAGTGAATACATAACTTTTTCTTTTTGTAAGAAGGGTAATTTCTAGATGTATAATGAAATACTATTGGCAATAACTTTCCTAATATGCTTTAATTTATTCAAGAGCATAGGATTGTTGAATAAAGTGTCATTTTGTAGCAATTTACTCCACAATAAGCCTGATGTCGTCAGAGGGATTTAATAGAAATGTAAAATCGAATGTCATCTTAAGAAATATTTGGTGCAGACTTATTATGCCAAATGACTTTATGCCAAATGGCTTTATGCCAAACGACTTTATGCCAAACGGCTTTATGCAAAACGAATTTATGCCAAATGACCTCCCACCATTGTTGAAGTGTATAGATGGGGAAAGGGTATCAATGTGGTTCGGTAGCTTATATGGTAAAACATTCGTCTAGCATACAAAAGTCGTGGGTTCAAACCCCACTTGAGCACTTCGATTGTTTTCATAATTTCACTCATAATTAGTTCATCTTCAGGGCTTATTCACAAATTGCAAAACGCTAAAGGGGGTAGGTGGGTGATCTTAAAATGTTACAGCTCATGAAAAATAGAGAAATATTTCATATAAAATGCGTTACTAGGGGTTGGGAAGGTGTCAAAAGTAGCCATTTTTGGCGTAATTTAATTTGTGAATAAACCCTTACCACGCGTAGAGAGTTAATTATTTTGAATTATAACTGTAAAGTTGTTGGTTGCTGGACGTACATGACCCATAGGAAGATTTGTTCAGAAGAATTCTGTTAAGGAATTCAAATTTATATTTTTTTTTTTTGTTGCATAAAAATGGAAATTTGAAGGAAACTATTATCATAAGAAATATAAAACCCAACTGTTTCGTCAAGATCAAATTACACAGCGTAACAAAAATGACATTTTTGCGTGTCTCAAGGATCAAATTATGTGTCTCTAGTAGATTTGGGGTTGCTGAATCTGGTGCCATTCTCAGAAATGTTCCAGCACGTCACAATTTTTAGCTACAGGTCGCCAAAGTTGTGTAAAACACTGGTTTTATTAATGTTTACATAAAATTTAAAGTACAATTTATCAAACTGTTTTGTAATCTAATTCACCAAACATGCAAAATAGAACTTGAACTTTCATTTCAGACATAATTTGATTGAAATTGCGCGATTAAATTTCGATTAAATCGATTTTTTCAACATGCTTGCAGTCTACATACAAAATTCTTCGTTTCTTCTGTATGGCAAAATACAACAATTCTCTAAACGATCAAAAAATAACTTTTCCGTATCGAATGTATTACAAACAGTAATGATAAGTATTGTTATACACATAAAGTTTGAATTCTGTGGCAAATTAAGCCAATATATTACCTTACAAGCTAGCAAACTTGCATGCAAGTTGGCTGAAATAGTCATTTTTTTCATTTTCAACAGTCGATATCTCAAAAACTAGACGTGCTATGATATTTCTGAAAACGGCAATGGATTCAGCAACCCTCAATTAAGTGAATAGCAGTATTTTGGTGCTGGAGACAAAAACGTGTTCCGCAGTGTTACCGGAAGTTACATACAATTATCTAGGATACGGTCGAACATTATGCCGGGAATCAGGTTAAGTAACAAGGTTTCACTTTTTGATTTCGAGAGATCAATTCTTTATTTTTGAAATTCCTGTTATAATGGAAGGCTCCTTGTGGGAATACTTTTCAATAGAATTCTTGAAAGAATTTTAATGAGACTTCTGAAAGAAACTGATGAGAATCCTGAATGGATTCTGAAAGGAATCCTAGAAGGGTTGAATGCCTACTAGGTTTCTGATGAATTCCTTGGAAGGTTTCGGAAGAAAATTCTAAAAAGTTTCTGATAAGATTCCTGGGATTTTTAGGATAAAAATCCTGCTTAATTGTTTGTGACAATATTGGAAGGCTTCTGGTTAAAATCCTTAAAACATTCTGATGAGAAAATTTGGATAAGAATCGTTGAAAGATTTGATGTGAATCCTAGAAAAATTGTGGGCTTCGTGGCCGTGCGGTTAGTGTTACAAAGCATTTGGCCGCATCGAGTCAAGGGGTGTGGGTTCGATTCCCACTTCAGGCCGGAAAACTTTTCGTCAGGAACGTATTTCGACTGTGCCACTGGGCGTTGCATGCTAGTCCGTTGTCTAGTGTGGTGCTTCCTTCAAAGGGCAAATAGTCCACTGGAAGCATTAACGTGTCGGTGTCTATTAAAAAAAAAATATGATGAACATTCAGGAAATATTCTGTTAAAATCCAGGAAGAACTCTGATGAAAATCAAAAATAACGAGTATCTGGGAAGGATTCTGATCATAATATCGGAAGAATTTTGGTAAGAGTTCTGCAAGATTCTGGTAAGAACCATGGAAGTATTCATGAAAAAAATTTGGAAGGGTTTCGATGAGAATTCTGAAAGTATTCATATGAGAATACCTCAATGATTCTGATGAGAACTTTGAAATGATTTCGATGAGAATCCTGGGAATCTTTCTGATGCCAACCCTACGAGGATTTTTACGAGAATTCAGGGAGGACTTTGATGAGAATTCTGAGAGGATTTAGATGAGAATGCTGAGCCCTTTGATGAGAACCTTGAAAAGATTCTGCTTAGCATTCTTGGAAGATTCTGAGGTGAATTCTCGAATTTTAACATGAATTACAATACAAACATAAGACAAGTCCAATGTAAACTCTGAGAGGATGCTGAAGAAATATTGATGAGAACCCTGTGAGTAATCTGACCTAATACTGCAAAAGGATCTTATGCGAGTCATGCAATAATTATGATGATAATCCTGCTGAATGCTGATAACAATCATGAATACATTCTGATGAGAATCCTGAGAGAAATTCTATGTGAAGGCTACGAAGAATCTTATGAGTTCGTCCATTAATAACACAATGGTTTATGAGGGAAGGAGAAAGGGTTCGAGGATTCTCACCCGCCGTACATTTTATTTGTAATTATCTTACAAAAATATTACCATGGGGGGAGGGGGGATTGAAAAACTTCGAAAATTGTCTCACATAATTATTACACAGCCCCATATGTGAATCTTTCGAGGCATAAACACGAGAACCCTGAAAGGAAACTGATGACAATCTTATGAGGATTCTGAACGATTCCTGAGAAGATGAATCAGAACCTTTCTAGGATTCTCATCCTTCCTACCTCTAAAACTTTCAATACGCTGAAACAGTATTACTTTATGTTACGCTTGAAAATCGGTCTTTTGTCAAGTTATTATATGACACAGTTAGAAGGGACCTTTCTTAGCCGAGTGGCTAGAGTCCGTGGCTACAAAGCAAAGCCATGCTGAAGGTGTCTAGGTTCGATTCCCTGTCGATCCAGGATCTTTTCGTAATGGAAATTTCCTTGATTTCCCTGGACATAAAGCATCATCGTATCTGCCACACGATATACGAATGCGAAAATGGCAACGCTGGCAAAGAAAGCTCTCAGTAAATAACTGTGGAAATGCTCATAAGAACACTAAGCTGAGAAGCAGGATGTTCCCAATGAGGACGTTATGCCAAGAAGAAGAAGAAGAAGATCATCTGATGTATAACTATCTAGTCATTGCGCAAATGCAATTCATGTAACAGCCATTCAATGGTTTGCAATACTACTACTATCTGGCGTTACGTCACCACTGGGACAAAGCATGCTTCTCAGATTAGTGTTCTTATGAGCACTTCCACAGTTATTAACTGAGAGCTTTCTTTGCCATTCGACCATTTTTGCATGTGTATATCGTACGAAGATACTCTATGCCCTGGGAATCGAGAAAATTTTCTTTACGAAAAGATCCTCGACCAGCTGGATTCGAACCCACGACCCTCAGCATGATAATGCTGGATAGCTGCGCGTTTACCGCTACGGCTATCTGGGCCCCATAATGGTTTGCAATGTAAAAATTGAAAAGATATTAGAAAAACGTCGGCATTAAAAACGGTTTTTAATAGGCCAGCAGCGTTGCTGCATATACACATTTATCTGAATTTAACAGATTTTATAAGTATTTTGTGATCATGAATCTGTCCATAAGTATGGACCAATGCACGAGCTCACTAATTTGACGTTTGAGCGGTGCCGAATTCACTCGTTGGTATGGTCCCGTAAATAACACGGCACTCGTGCATCGGGCCATAGAATTTTTTTTGGAAAAAAATGAACAGATTTACAGATTCTGTATGTAAAATTCAGCATAAATTATATTTTAAGCAGAAATGAAAATACATATTTAAAACTTTAAAATTTAAACTGAGATGTGATAATTCTGCATTGTAGTTATAAATGATTGATAATACCGTGATTTTTTTTATGTAATCCTCATTTCTATGTCAACTTTGAGCGATACGGATTTAAAATATAGATACATTGCTCCAGGATGCAGAAATACAGATGCTTCAAGAAAAATATACAGATTTTTTTTTTCTGATGAAAACCCTGCAGACCAGTTGAACTATTTTCCAACAAAGTGTTGATCGTTAAACATCGCCTTAGCTTTATGCATACGATTTCTTTAAAGTTTTCACAGTAGATTCTGGGGGTCCAAAGCATTGAAACCCGAAGGTTGCTCCACCATTCTAGGCATCCATCTCACACGCGTCAATCACTGTTGGGGCATCCGATTGGCAAAGCCCTAATTAAGTTTTGAATATACACAAACAACATGAGTGGCAAATTGTCTCTTCGGGCGTTGCGATGGAAGCAATTCCTGCGAAAAATCTGCTTAATTAATTTACATCCGCGGAAGCAAACGGTCGGTGGCATTTCCCCGAATGAGAAAACAACAAGATGCCTACATACCTGCCTACCTAGTCCGGAACGTTTCCGCAAATGATGATTTGAGGGTTTGTACCTTCTTGGCTTGCTGTCGGTGTGTTGGCCTGGGAATAAAATATCGTGCGTCTCCATCGGAATGGAACGCTTCGCGTCGTCTATTCATGAATGAAGTGAACAAGCTACGATTGATGGAAGCTTTGTTACTGGAGGAGAGCTTTTCGCTGTAGGTAGTCACGCTCCATCGCTTTGGAGCACTTTGGTTGTAAACAGCAGAAAGACGACGACGACGTCGAAGACGATGTGATTATGCTTTGTGTAACACTAATGGAGTAAGATTTCTATGAGAGCCACTGCTCGTGATGATTTGCATCTTGTACAAAGGTGAAGAGCACGGTTATGGCAGTTGGGTTTTGACCTGTGTATGTTGACAAATGGCGTAACTTGAGACAAGTTTACAGTAAAATGTTGCTTCGTGGGGACATAGTATCTTCTTTCACGTTCAAGTTCGTGGGCCATAGAGCGTATATTTCAATCGAGATGAGTAATGGCTGCTAGAGAAAGCAAGTTGAATTTGATAGTGGAAACTTACATCATTACCATATTTTCTGTTCGTCTGTAAAGCAAGATTAGGAAAAATACAAGAACGGTGTTATTCTTTATCAAAAACACATTTATAACATATTTTGATATAATTTTTCTCAAGCTGATATTAATTTGATATAATAATTGAAGGTTGCAATCCAATACTAGATAGTTTACTTGTTCCAATAGTTTTAAAGAAAATCAACAAATTAAGTTATGATTTGTTATCAACAATATCAAACTATGTTAACATTTAGACATTTTGAAGTTTGAGTAATGAATTTAAGTACTTCATACTAGCATCAACATGCATAAGCACCAATTTTAGGGGAGTTAAGCTTTTTGCGTTCCCTCGATAACTCTAAGGAGAGGCAATGAATTATTTCGCCTAACTAAGCCATTTTACCCAACGAGTGCATTTTGAACCACTTTGCCCTACCCAAACGGAATGTCCACAAATGCTACTCACATAATATAATCATCAATCAACAATGCTAGAAACAAATAAACATCCTTTGGAACGGATCGGTAGATATGCACCAAAACATCAAAACACATTCTATCTATTTCATTCAGAGGAAAAGACGTCTAACGCTCACAAACATCATATTTTGTACTTCCTGCGAAAGGCGCCAACTTTATTGATGTCTCCATACATGTGACGGCGGGATCAAACTTTATAAATTACCTTTTTCGCGTTGGAGCTGTCGCGCTGCTATTATTTCCGGAACTCCGAGGTTATATGGATGCTTTTATGACGCCACTGTCAGTGAGCACTCATGTGGAATTACAGGAAAGCAAAAATATATGAAATATGAACGAAATGTACAATTTGTATTCCAGATACGGGAAAAAGCACCGAGTTCGTTACTTGCGACAGCTTTGTGAAATTCGAGATAGGAAAAACTTACACGATGATACACGACGTACTCTCTGAAATAAAGTTACACAAATTTAGGCATCCTTAAAATTCAATTTTAGGTTGATTTCTGTTTAATTGCTCCAACTTCACAATGCATAGATATGCTTAGTATTATTAAAGTATTATTAAAGAGGCTTTAAAATACAATTCATTCGCCTATGTTTTAGTTTGTAGTTGATTATATAATCCGGTATCTTTGAGATACTTTATAATTTTGTTTTCTTCATTTCGGTCGTTACTTAGAGCTATACTAATATTCGAGCTAATTCCCAATCTCTTTCAACAAATTATCGGCATTCCAATAAAACATGTTTAACATCTCGTGAACTGTTACACAAATCACAAATATCGGGATCATTTTTTTTGAAAACAAGTGGCATTTTGTTAGGTGGGTATGGCCAATCCAACATCTGGTGAGCACTCGTTGATCGCTTTTCTTCATTTTGTCATTTCACTTTACAATACACCTTTTTACTAAAGTTAATTGATCCGTACTATTACCATTCCATCTGGATTGCACAATATCTTTGATCATATGCTCTGCAATATTATATCGTTCACTGGTAATTCAAATTCTAAAGCTAGTCCCGTTCTACCCCTTTTTGTTGCATGATCGTCCTTTACATTTCCAGATATGGCGCAATGACCAGGAACCCAAAGAAAAACTACATGTTTGTTTTCGGAAAATGTCTGAACCGTCTGAATATACGGATGAAGAATGTTTCCTTTTTCGAGAGCAGGAAGACAGCTTGCAAAATCTGTTAAAATAACTGTTGGTGTGTTTTCTGCGTGGTATACAGCAATTGCTAACGCGGCCGCTTGTGCTGAGAATACGGAACTGCTGGAAAGAAGCTGACCTATCTTTGAAAGGAAGTACTCCACTCTCAATAGCCAAAGCCAGAGATGGTGAAATCCTTTGTATTACATTTGAAGTGTTTTTTTACAATGCTTTTTGAAAGTTTCTCGGCTGTCAATCCAAATTACCAGTATCCTCACAATTTTGACGTCAGATATGCTCGCTTCATTAATCTGACTTTCCTACCTGGTTTTATTCCAAATTTCTGTGTTTTTCTCGACAAACATGCAAAAGTGAAGACTTGTGGGTAAAATTTCAAAGTGAGTTCTTTTTGCCCATTCACAAACGGCTTCAACAGCAAGGTTTAGACGCTTCTTGGTACTGCTGACCTGCTTACCCACAGTGACTAATAAAATATCATCAGCGTGAGTGCTGTCACCATGATGGGACCACGTTGTAGACGGTGTCCATTGCTATAATGAAGAGTGTGGCGGACAACACCGACCCCTGTGGGACTCCATCAGCTTGAGTCTTTGCATAAGATAATACTCCCCCGAAATTGACACGAAATTTCCTATCTTTAAAGAAGCTTTCAATAATTCTCGTAATGTTGTTCCCTAGATTCAGTTCTCGTACTTGCTGGATAATATGAGGACGCCATGTCGTGTCGTAAGCTTTTCGCAGGTCCAACAGGACAAACTCACAATGTAGTTTTCTTTTAAGAGCATAATCTCGTCAGTCATAATCTCGTTCAGGTCAGCAAAATGCATGCTGGTTTTGGTTCAAAAGATCATTTGATTCTAAAGGAGGTGTAGGTGTATTTAAAATTGATCTGTCATGTTTTTATCATCTCCGCAAATAATTAGATTCGGCTGGTGAAACGGCTGGTGCTGTTTTCAAAAAAGTGTCTTCTCCTGAAATATTTGAGCATTGGTTGAGGTGCATCGAGCTTTTCTCGTTATCGCGGTGATTATAATTTTAAAAGGAGAAAAAACGAAAAGGCTGGTGGTGCTGCTCCGAAAAAGGACGTGAAAATTTCTAACCCGTGTTTTTTTCTGTCTCGTGTTGCTTATCTGCGGTTGGTGAAATTCGGCTGATGGTTCCGAAACTTTCCAGTCCAGAATTTTAATATTTGATTAAGTAGTGATCGACACAAATTTGAATGGATAGAGCGAAACAGATCGTAAATGTTGAGACAACCGTGGTGTGCATTGCATTTGTTAATCGCAGAGTTAATTGAAGAGACCGTGAATCGTTCTGTGCAGTTTGAAGGAAGTTTTTGGAACATGTTTGGAACGAGGAATTTGAAAAATCTTCTCCAATCTTTAATGAGGTTAATCTCGAAATTCAAAAATAAAATAAATATCAGCGTTTAGTGTTAACAAAAGTGACATTCCACGAATAAAATGAAAACGTTGCTTCGTTTTCAAAAATCAAAGGCCTACTGCGATTGAAAATATGTGTTAAACGCGTTCCAAACAACCATAACGCATGGATAAAAGTAAAATGCTGCTAAATGTGTGTAATATTCAACCAAAATTAAATTGGACACGGAACACAGGAGCGAATTATGGATAATTACGGAAACGGATAGTCTTTTGAGTGAAGAGATTATTTGACACTAAAGCTGACTGAAATTGGTGAGATTGTTCCGTGTTGTGGAAATTCTTGTTCATCTTACTTGACAACTTGAATGATAATGATCTTGGAGTAGTCATGGCATTCTTTGAGTGATAATTCACCACATCTATCTTTCTTCTAAAAGTTTTCTTGGCATTATTACCATTATATGACAGTTCTAATTGGGTCCGATTTAAACTATATTGTTTTAGGGACGGTACCAGTAGTCCAAAAGACAATCATGAAATTTCAATAAAAGCTGCTACACAAAGCTGACCATGATTTTTCAATTAAAGCTGCGGGTCGATCAATTCCATACTATCCTTACTTGATCATATTGGTTTCCTATCTTCTCTTATTCATGGAAGTTTCTTAGAAAAATATTTATACCAATTTGTACACTCAGACGTTGTGAAGACATCTTTGAAATCTTCGTACTTCCATTATGCCAGCAGACCTTATATTTTCTTTTTTTGTGGCACTCGACAATCTGTCGCATTTCTAATAAAATGAGTATTTTCCACCAAACACAACATATTCGATTTGTTAATATTCCTGATCCCTTCTGAGGGGAACATTTCTATACTTTCTCTGAACCCAACGGATCGAATCCGTGGCTGCTCCCTTCTAAGGCGAGCATTTCGAAACCTCCACCGGACCCGATAGATCAAATCTATCGCTTCGGTACTTGTTTTGAAACGAGTTTTTGTGCTTCCGCTGGACCCAACGGATCGTATCGTATACGGCAGCTCCCTTCTAAGGCGAGCATTTACTTTTCGACCGGACCCGACAGTTCGAAACTGTCGCTGCGGGAGCTCCCTTCTGAGGCGAGCATTTGTTATCCTTCTCGTTCCCTTCATAGGCGAACTTTTTTTATTGAAACAGTCTGACCCGACGGATCGAATCCGCCGCTAAGGCAACTTCCCTTCTAAGGTGAAGTTTTTTTATACCTTACTTACTTAGTTGTAATTTTAGTATTACCGCAAAAACAGTTTATATATTCTTTCTTTTCTGGCTTCAAAAATTTCGGTTACGGCTCCTGAAAAACAAATCTTCAAACAGCTGTTAAACGCCTCAAATATCCTTTTCTAGTTCCTTTTCAATTTTTTTTTATTTTGATGGCCATCGTAGACGAACGTGGGTCCTTTAGTCGCCAATGTGGAGTTTCTTGTTCATCTTACTTGACAACTTGAATGATAATGATCTTGGAGTAGTCATGGCTTATTTTGAGTGATAAATCACCACACGTGTCATTTTATGTTTCCATTGTATTATTGTTACATCACGTCATAGATTGCTATAAAATATGAGGGAGGTCAGAATTAGTTTTCTTATCGTTTCAGAGAGCGAGTAAGGGCGCTTAAGCCTAGGCACTAGAGCCAGGACATACGAGAGAAATGCCTGTGTCCCATCCCAGGAAAAGATTACAAACAACAATTGACTTTCCTAGCAACGCCACTCCCACCGGTTTTGCCTATCTTCCTAAACGGAACGGTTGGTACGGTTGTCCCCGTTTCTTCCTTTAAAATATTTCAAAATTATCCGTCTATCATGTTATTCATTCGTAAATAATCCGATCGCCGTTTATTTTCGAATTACCTTCGAACCCCAAGTCTGCACAGTGGGCCTGGCCGTTTTAATATTTGTATCATATCATTGATATGCTGCAAATGTTAATGCTGACAAGAGAATAACGAAAGAAATTTTGGTATTTCCAGGATGCTTTTCAATATTGGTTGTGCAAGCACTAAGAATAGAATTAGAATAGGATAGAAAAGATCATTTGATTCTAAATGAATCATGAGTCGATGATTTATCAGTCGTTCGTAAATTTTGCCACTAAGGAGAGTTATTGTGGTTGTTCAGGTTTGGGAATTGGGATCACGATACCTTACTTCCATTTCTCAGGACAACGACCTTCGTTTCATAATGTGTTGTATGCCATCAACATTCGCATTTTTGCGTGCAGTGCCAAATGCTTAGGATAGCCCACTTCGTCCATCCCCATTTTTCTGAAGCATAGCAGTAGCATTTTTCTGAATCAATTGCACGGAGCAATTCTTGCATTGTGAAGTCCTTATCCAAAGCAGATGATTGAAAGGCATTGAAAGATTGTTCATTTGTTCAGACCTCAGCATGTTCGTTAGAGATGTTGTTATTTGCTATGGAATTTATTTAGAAAACTTCCGCAAAATGTTACGCGAATTCATTTGGATCGGTAGCGTGCGTTTTGTTGATGATCATAGTTTACCCAAACATTATTTTTCTTTCCACAAAACGCGGTTGAAGTTTGTCCCAATTTGTGATGAACTTGTTGAAGGCGTAAATGTTTCGCACAATTGTTCCCAAGAAACTTGTTAGCTCGTAGGATAACTTTTCGGGCATTGGCTCTTACCATTTTAAACTTTTTCTTCATAACTTCTTTTAACGGATCGTCAGCTTTCAGACGTTTCATGGCTCGTGGAGCCTTCCGGCGGAGCTTGGCAGCTGTATCGACTTCCTTCGTGCACCAAATTTCGGATTTACCATTTAGTTTCCCATAAGATTCCTGAATCGACATTTCTGTGGCTTCCCTAATGAGAATTATCTAATTGCACAATGTCCCAATTACAATTTTGTAAAAGGAGTTGGTCTATACATTGTTCATAATGTTTCTAAATGGCATCTTTGTATAGACATCGTCTACGGCAACCTTCTTTTGCAGTTATAGAGATAAATTGTAATGGGAAAATTATCGCTTCCCATTGTGTCCTCAAATACCTCCCAAAAATATCTGGGAGCGAGACATTTGGAAGTAAAAGTTATGTCGATAGAAGAAAAAGAGCAATGCGTATCACTTGGAAAAGTTGAAGCACCATTTTTTAGCACTATCAAGTCGTTATCCACAATCCAAGACCAGTGTTGTGAAAAACTCAATTTCTCACAACTCACGCTCACGATTCCCACCGTCATCATCGTCATCATAATGGAACTCACCACAAACGAAAGCGTGTGCATCTCGAATATTCCACGCGCATCGAGAGCACGTGTCGCGCTAGCTCAAGAACGTTCTAGAAGGACTCAAATCCGGTATAAATACACGAAGGGAATCGCGTACCGGATCTCATCATCATCATCAGTTGCTTTTTACCTTTCGAACGTGACGGACGCATTTAGTCAACAGCTAGGGAAAGTTAATTGGTTAGTTAATTCGAGCGAATCGTAGACAGCATGGGCCGTCGTCGCAAGAAGGCCTACGCAAATTATTCGCAAACACCACAGTCAGCACCCCAGAGCTGGCGAAAAAGAAGAGGAAGGACGATGAAGCTTCTTTAGGGGAATCGCTCCTCTCCTGCAACCGGAACAGCACCGGTGCCACTGCTATCAACGACAGCGACCCGGAGAACTTCGGCGAGGTGCCCGAGGTCGAAATCCAGCGTGAGAAATCGACAACCCCATGAAGGCCCCCGAGTATGATAGGACCTTCAACCTCATCTTCAAACACTTAAACATCAAAGTTTACGAACTTTTGAGCGCCATCTTCAACAGATGCTTGGAATTGCACTACTTTCCAAGCTCCTGGAAGGTTGCCAAGATCATACCAATCCGCAAACCCGGGAAGGACCCAACTATACCATCGAGCTATAGGCCTATCAGCCAGCTTTCAGCGCTGAGCAAACTCTTTGAAAAGCTCATCCTCAACCGACTCGTCAAGTTTGTCGATGAACGGAACATTCTCCTGCCGGAACAGTTTGGGTTCAGGAAGGGACATTCCACAACTCACCAACTCGTGAGGGTGATGAATACCATCAGAAGTAAGATTGGCTATTTGTCTAACGCCTACCCAATACCAGCAGGAGAACCGCAAGGCAGCCTGCTTGGTCCGCTGCTTTACAGCATTTACACATCTGACATTCCTCCCCTTGGCGACGGCTGTGTGTTTTTTCTGTTCGCAGATGACACCGCAATAGCCGTCAAAGGGAAGATGCCTACCGAAATCACCAACAAACTTCAACGATGCCTTGACGCCTTTGATGAATATGCTTCCACCTGGAAGATCAAAATCAATGCTTCACAGTTAAAATAATAATGTACATTTAAGTTTATTTTCATGCACATATTTGGAGCATGAAAATAAACTCAACATTCAAGTGTGTTTTAAATTTACACGAATGGATAAGAAAGATCAAAAGTGTAATTTTAAACGCCGTTGAATTTTACACGTGCGTGTTGCCCCCAGCGTGGTTTGTTCCCTTTTCGTTTGTTCCAAAAGATTTCCCCTGCACCCCGCAATCGGATAGACCAAAAACTAAACAATTTCATACCAGGTTCGATTCGAATAGTTTATTTTAACGGTGCTTAAGGTGAAGATGAATCGAAGCCAAACTTCATATTTTCAAGAGCACAAATCTGGAGAACCGAACACCCATTTGAGCTGAAAATTTAATCGTTTGGTCACCACCAGCTAGTGACCAATCGATAAAGTTTTCAGTTTAAACGGATGTTTGTTTCTTCAGATTTGTGCTCTTGAAAATTTGAGCTTTGGCTTTGATTCATCTTCACCTTAACACTTTGTTTTCAAAGATTGCCGCGAAACTATTTAAGCAGGGATCCCTAAGACGGTAATGTTGATTGATACCGGGCGATGAAAAACACCAATGCACCATACACACCAAAAAAATCTTAAATTTACACGTAACGTTATTTTAGTTTCAATCATGTAAAGCCATCTCTCATGTATTATTCAATGATAAAACCTATAAACACATCTATTATACACAACATTGTTACCAAATTCCTTAATATTGAACCCGAAACACCTTCTCTCAAAGAATGTTGTTTGCAAAACGGCTCGATTTACATGATTTTCCCGCTGAAAATTCAATCATAAATAATGCACATGTAGAGTGTCCATCCCGGGACATCCCGGGACAAAAAATCCCGGGATTTGACGAAATTCGGGATTTCCCGTTTCCCGGGATTTTATTTCTGACATCCCGGGAATCTCGGGATTCCCGAAATGTACGTAGAATTTGATGAAAACCACTAAATTTCAATGAAAAACAATGACATTTTTCCTCTCTGCCAACCTTATTTTATAAAGTAGAAAAGCATAATGATTCAAACTAGTAATTATTGTCATGAGAAGATCAATTTACCAAGTAAGCAACACATATTTCCCTTTGTCTAGTTGCCAACTCTTAATGCTTTGTTTTTTAACATTAATTGTTTTTATAAGCCATGCTGAGATAACAAATTTGAAAATACACCTAAACTGCCGCAAACTGTAAGTCAGTACCATCTGTAAAAAGTAGGTTTTGAGCAAAATGGCTGAGAAGTTTTCAATCTCGTTTTCCATATAAATATTCGAAAAATTTCAGAAGTTTGGAACATGTTTTGATTTTAATGAAACTTTCATAATTTGCTTTTTACTCCGTTACTTTTCCAAGAAAAATATAAAGATGACCAAATGACGATCCATTTTTGTGCTTCACGATGCGAAAATCTGCAGTGGGATCCCACTCGGCTTTAGATTGGGTACTACTTCTAGTACTGCATTTGGTCCCTTGGTACTGCAAAAGGTACCGTTAAATCGGGTGTAATTGATCAGAAGGGTGAAATTGATCATCGTATCACACGATTTTATTTATGCACAAATATCAATGTAAGCTGCAGTAAATGAACGTTGCTTGTCGTAACTATTGTCGAATTGTGTGTTGTGAAGTTTTTTGCGTTGAAGAATGTTTATTACTTTGAAAATAATGTAAAATTTCAAAATCATGCACGGTACAGTATTGACAAACACCTATAAACTTCTATTTCTAAGCAAGGATTTAAACATAGTATAAACCAGAAAGTTTGTGAGGATGCTTGAGATATATCCGCAAACCAGATTTCATCACCAAATCTCGTACCAATTAGCTCAAATTTAATTTCTCTTAGATATCATTGATTTCCTTAGGAATATTTAGGCGTTTTCCGCGTGATTCTGAAATTTAACTATTCGTTATTTATATGAATATTGCATTGTTAAGATTTTTACAAGCATATTTGGATTCAGGGAGCTCAAATTTATCATGTAGAGTTGTTTTGAAAACTAACAATAATGGAATTGACAAGTGATCAATTTCACCCCGAAATGAGATCTCCTGATTTTTTATTTTAGAGATATTTCTTAACACTAAAATGACATTTGTTAGAAAATTTCGGTACATGGGTCAATGAGGCTCACTTTCGTACTTGTTTTCCTGCATTTAGTTGTTTGGCATTGTTAACATTATAGAAAACAGACTAGAAAAACCGTGAAAAATGATCAATTTCACCCGAAATTACGGTACCCAAGTTTGACAGATCGCAGTACAATTTTCACGGCATTCTAGATTTTGCTTTATTACCTTATGCGCCATAAAATTTTAGACAACTGCAAGGAACATGGAGGTCTTTATTTCGTCTTTGGTGGGACTGACATGGTTTACTTTTCATTATGGGACAATTTCTCCTAATTTTACTGAACAAAAAGTGATTTCTCGTTAGTGCAGCTAAAAGATCATTAGAAGATATAATGAAAACTGATAGCAACTCAATTTTTACCAAAATGCAGATGGGACTGACTTGCGATTCACGGCAGTAAAATTCAGTCAATAATTTTCAGTAATTAACTTTTAGCATGATCTACAATATCTTCAATGATCTTTAATCATTTCTTTTGTTTTTAACTATTGAAGCAAATTGCTTTGAAATTATGACTTAAGCTTTTATCATACTTCCATTCATAAGTGTTATATTGTATTGTTAAATTTGTACTTCCATTCCATTCCAACCGAAATACTAGTTTTATTGAAAATTTGATAAATCCCGGGATTTCCCGGGACAAGCATAGATTTTTGTCCCGAATCCCGGGACGAGCAAAATGGCCGGGAAATGGACACTCTATGCACATGGAATGACACGCCGTCGATCCATCCATGTGCATTATTTTTGGCAGAATATTCAACGTGAAATCATGTAAACTGAGCGATCTTGTTTTCAATTTCACTTTCAAGATGCAAGAAATCATGCAACATTGGCGAATGTTGGATGCAAGATCATGAAATGTTTCAGTTTCACTCAAGTTTGCAAGCATTCCTGAATGCAATGAGGCAGTTTACATTATTTATCGTTTGATGTCAAATGATAATTCGATTCACATGACAATCATGAAAGTTTACGTGACATGTAAATTTAAGATTTTTTTGCTGTGTAGCACCAAACTAATGGTTGTGGGATGTGGATGTCCTGCAAATAAACATAACGCACTTCACTCACTATTCCATTCCACTCCGAACGGTTTAACTGGTCTTACCTGTGTATGCAAATACTTATTTGCAATAAGTCACTTGCGTATCCGTGAAAAAGCTGCGTTTACTAATCACTAAACCAGCGGCGCTCGTCACTCAACACAATTAGTCGGCCATATTATTTTTGTCAACAAAGAATGTTCATGTAAGTTTAAATGCTGATTGAAATTTGTGGGTTTATTTATTTAGGTTTCAATTCATAACCATTTATTTTTGAGGAAGAGTTGAAAATTGTATGTTTTCTCATGCTTTAAAGATGTGCATTGATTTTAACTCAATTTTAAATCAGTATCCTAATTCAAGCCGTGTAAATTCAAAACTTTCGAGCTTTACATGTCGTTTAAATTTAAATATTTTTATCTGTGTTCCAAAACCCAGGCTGTAATGTTCCTTCATCAGCAGTCTTACAGACTGAAACCCCCAACAACCTGCACTGTGATCATGGATGGCACAAGGGTCGAGTGGTCGTCAGAGGTTCTGTACCATGGATTGCTGTTCGATGACATACTACTGTTCCGCTCGCATGTCGATAAAACCTTGACTATTCCTCCCTAACCAGAAGCCCGTATCCGCTCATTTGCCGTAGATCTCGCCTCTCCGGTGTGGGAACAATGTGCACAAACCCACAAAAGCAGGCTCCAGGTTGCACAAGATCGTGCACTAAGGATGATCCTTGGTAGCCCTTATGGCCCAAGGATCACAGATTTACATGAGGAGGCAAATTGTCCCACAATTAATACCAAAATTAGAGACATGAAAGATAAATTTAAACCCAAATGTATAATGTCTGAATATGCTTCAATAAGCAATTTGTATATAGTAGATTGGGTTAGATTTAAGTAGTATAGTGGTTTTAAGTAAATCTTTTCAAATTTCATCAATCCCACATATGTGGTAATAGACGTTTACGGAACAAGTTGCAGAATGATGATTTTTACAGCACGAGTCTTAAATTTATCATACGAGGCTTGCCAAGTAGGATAATTACGACGAGTGCTGTAAAAATCGTGTACTGCAACGAGTTACGTACAACATTTTTTGCAATTTCGTAGAACACCACTTCTGAAAAATTGTTGTGTTATGATTCATTTTGCAACTCAACACAGTTGCGTAATGAATCATTACAGCACTGGTATCAGTTACGTAATGACTATTCCCGCACTGCATACTTCAGTGCAGGAAAGTATACGCTCGTTCAAATCTACTCAAAAGAGAGTAACTTTGAACTTTCATACTAGGGATCGTTCAAATATTACGTAACGCAACAGGGGGAGGGAGGGGGTCTAGCATAGTGTTACGGTCCATACAAAAAATTAAAATTTTCCATACAAAAGCTGTTACGTGGGGGAGGGAGGGGGTCTAAAATTGGCAAATTTTGCGTTACGTAATATTTGAATGAACCCCTAGCTGTCAAAAGTGAGTAACTTTATTTTATCAAAGTGAGTAACATGTTACTCACAAGGGAGGGTCATGATAGCGTCCCCCGGGGTTTTCGTCCGGACTATTTTTGTTGGATTCTACATGTCAAAATATGGAAAAATCCAAAGCCTTTCGGGTGATGGACCAGTTTTGTAGCCAGGAGGGGCTCTCAAAGGGGCAATTTTTTGCATATCGAATATTAATGTAAAATTTTCTTATCCAACAAAATAAATAATGTTGATGCTGATTGTAGTAGAAATAAGGAGAAGGCATACTAATTTATATGAATAATGCATATTTACTACACAAAGGCGTAGTCAGGGTGAAAACTCTGGAGTACAATTATATAATAACATAACATTATTTAGTATCAATTTCTGACCAGTTCACGCTATCCCTTTACTAAGAAAAAAGAAAAGAGCCAAATATTTCCTCCCGTGGTGTAGACAGAAAGGGCAATGTTAGCTAGTATTTTTCAAAATTACACTTTTGGGGTTGGACCTGGTGTAGTGGTTAGAACACACGCCTCTCACGCCGAGGACCTGGGATCGAATCCCATCCCCGACATAGTCACTGACAAAAAAATTGTAGTGACGACTTCCTTCGGAAGGGAAGTAAAGCCGTTGATCCCGAGATGAACTAGCCCAGGGCTAAAAATCTCGTTCATTAAGAAAGAAATTTTTTTCAGCACATAGAACAGTCAAAGTATGTCTGTTAATAATACGATTCTGCTATTAGCAAGGGTATTAGTATGGTTAAATTTTCTTATATTAACATATTATAAAGGAAATTCTCCATTGCTCGAGTTAAAAATCACTATAATAAAGGAGAAAAAAATCTTGATTTCTCATTGTTATATGAATAATGTATCTCTTACATATGCGCACCAGTCGGTGTTGCATAAATGAATATGGCCAAAAATCTTCTATGACTTCCAAGCAAATGATTTTGATTTTTTTTATTGATTTTGTATTTATACAATACGATTTACAATCGTAAATTTGCAAATAATACAATATAATCAAATTAACATTTCTAAAATATCGACTCAACATATATTATGAAATAAATCCAATGTAATAAAGAAAGTACGTAAATCAACAGGTACAGCAAAATCAAATAAATTGTAATAAAAAATATACGTATACAATGATATCATGCGCATAGTTTTGCACAAGTTTGTCTGTGTCTTTGATTTTGCAACTAGTAAACTATGACTTCAATTCTTCTTATGCATTAGAATTACTGTTAAACCTCGATCGAGTCGAACTCCTTATAATGTACCCTCAATGTTATTTAACTAGACATAATGCATATATCCATACTGAAGCATCCATAAGTCATTTGAAATCGACTTCAATAAATTTTAATTATCACTTAATGTTTTGATTTTAACTTTTGAATGTAAATTAATCGTAGCTCATAATTAGAACCCGTATCTCCATATTTGCTCCATGCTAAATATAGCCCTTAAAAAGCCCTTTCTGTCTACACCACTGGAGAAAATATCTGGCTCTCCTTTTTTTTCTTGGTATAGGTGGAATAGCGTGAACTGGTCAGAAATTGATACTAAATAATGTTATGTTATTATGAAATTTTACTCCCGAGTTTTCACCCTGACTACGCCCTTGGTGTAGTAAATATGCATTATTCATAAAGATTAATATGCCTTCTCCTTGTTTCTACTACAATCAGCATCAAAATTATTTATTTTGTTGGATAAAAAAATTTTACATTAATATTCGATATGCAAAAAATTGCCCCTTTGAGAGCCCCTCCTGGCTACACCACTGGCCCATCACCCGAAAGGCTTTGGATTTTTCCATATTTTGACATGTAGAATCTAACAAAAATAGTCCGGATGAAAACCCCGGGGGACGCTATCGTGACCCTCCCTCGTCAATCATGAAAGAAAACGACCTTACTCACTTTTGAGTAAACACTAACATATTTGACTCACTTTGTGACTGTCAAATACTTGTGAAAATTTCGGCGTCCAATCTTAGGAGTAAATATCGTTGTAAGAAAATGTATTAGTAGTAGAACAAGTGCTTAAAATCTGTAGAATTATCTAAAACGAATCATGCAAGTTGTGCAATAGATGATTAATTTTTACTGTTATTATTAATACTGATATCAAGTGATGCGAGATCGAAGTTCGTGAAAGTAATCAAGTCCTGGTTTTGATCGAACAACCGCAAAAAAAGAGTTTACAGTGGTCCAATTTCATATTCGTACAGGATACTGATTCCACATCAAGTTAGCAAAAAAACTATTAAATCAAGTATTGAGCTACAAATACTTTATCCACATTGAAGGTAATAGGTGTCATCTATTGTTTGCCAATCACAAAATGTTTCCATTTACATTCATCTTTGGATTAATAGAAAAGTATTGAATTGATGTCTAAAATTCACCCAATTCCATATTCGTACACCTACCAAAATTGAAACGCACAACGTTCAAAACTAAATTTAGAAGCTCTATTTGATTACTGAAGTGCTTTATTATGATGTTCAGATGTAGTGAAATACATTTGGACAATTTATTAGTGAACATATATAAAATTTAGGTAAAATTATGAGAAATGCCAGTTTTCCAATGATTTTTGCTATAAAATCCAATAATTCGAACAATAACGTTTATTTTTGTCATTGGATCCAATCTATAGATTATACTCGTAAGCTCTGATAGAAATTTAGTTGAAATATATACACTTTACAGAAATCATAAACAGTTTTTATCCATTTTGAGTTCAGAAAATTGTTGTGCCATAAGTTCAAAACTCTTCTAAAATGATATTTTTAATCAATGTAAACCAAATTTTAATTCTAAACCACAGGTAAATGTTAATTTTGAATTTGTCTGTATAAATAATTTGAACTACGAACTTCGTTTTACAATAAAGTACCCTAAGCTACGCTGTACAGACCTCCACATAATTGATGTCATCGTAATATTAAATTATCTTTGAAATAATATTTAAATTATATTCAAAATAGCACCCTACTTTGCAATTTATTGATTTTATAAGAAAAATACAAAATAAATTGAATGAGAAGAGAGCATTGATACATTAATTAATAGAATATATCCTGTTGTTTTCATCATTTTAAAAACACGTTTGTGTTGCGGTTATGGCAATAATATTTATTCTATAAATCTCTATAATCATGTATGGTAGTAAAATGTAAATTAAAAATGATAATTACGCAATGTTTTGATAGGAACATTAACTATGGATTATGTATATACATTTAGGAGCCAAACATAAAGAAATTGACTAAAATTTTTGGTTTTGGATTTGTTATAAATATTATATTACCTAAGATTCAAAAGTATAAGTTGTCGATATCCACTCTTAGCTACTCTAAAACTGATTATAATTTTTTGAAACTTGTGCAATATTCGCAATTATCATTCCTAAGGAAGTGATGTTGAAAAAAATGCAATTTATTGTTCGACTTACCGAATATTTTAGCAAAAAACATGGGAAAACTGGTATTTTTCTTAAATTTACTTAAGTTTCAAATATATCTGTTTATAAATTTTCCAAATGTATTCTACTGCATCTGAACAACACAACGAAGAGCTTAAGTAGTCATGTAGTCCATTAAAAATTAGTTTTGAATGCTGTATATTTTTTTTTGTTAGGTGTACGAATATGGAATTGGGTCAATTATAGACACAATCTCAATACTTTTCCATTATTCCAAAGATTTAAGCAAATGAATACAGTTTGTCATTGCCAAACAACAGATGACTCCTATAACCTTCATTATTGATAAAGTATATCGAAGTCCATGCACCATATAATAGTTTTATACCAACTTGATATGAAAACAGTGCCCCGTACGAAAATGAAATTGAGCCACTGTATGTACAGTAAGTTTTACCGTCATACATTTTTTAATGAACTAATCATCAATTCATTACAGTCTTTCCGGAAATGCTTCTAGCTCGGTCAAACCTATTTTCAAACTACATCTTCCATGACTCCCCTCAATGGACTTATCCACGGTCTTCTTTTCTTGTCGACTTTCTTTTTCTCATCCGCTCTAAATGCGGCCCGTGTTTACAAAAAAAACATCCGAATCAACAATTTATCGCAAAACTACAGCAAATAATTTCTAAATCGATGGATAGTACTTCGAATGTGAATCATACTAATAAGCACAATTTGCTGAAAACCGTGAATAATTCCGACCGGTTACACGCAAATTATCGAAAATATTTTGCTATGTGAAGTAGCGTACGCGACCGTATGGTTCGAGTTGTAATAATTCACTGATGCTGTCCGATGATTCCATATAAAACACTTATCAAACTGCGGAGCTTCTTTATGTACCATTTACTTTGCAAACAAGACAAAGAAATCATACCAGGAACTGGGTTTTAATATGTGTTAAAATTACGCGCCTGATGTGTTGGTTCAAAAAATATCGATTTTGTGCGAATCATACTCAATTTTGTGTAACTTCGTTTAAGCGTGGCATTGGCACGATGTACGGAAGAATTTCGATGAGAAATGTTATCTGTTCATTTCACGGCAAATAAATGCATCTACTCTTTTCAGATTGCAAATTTTACTTCATTGAGCGTTTCACATATTCTCTTAGTACATGCAAAAATAGTAATTTTGGAAGATTTTTGAAGGGTCGGGAATACTAATTACCTGCACCGGTATCCGCCATTTTTTTCTGATTCCTGAAGTCAATTGGCAAGAAAACTCTCCGACAAGGTATAATTGTAGAGAGATGAAGAAGCTGAGAAAACCCCATAGCAGTGTCCGATGATTCCTTATCAAACACGCCTTGGCACTGTTAACGTATTACAGAATTAATTCCCCTTCAAAATGTATTCAAATCTTACAATACTCAAACAACGGCTTCAAAGATGACGAAGCATCAACCGACCAAACATCAACAGCGGCGCGAAATCTCCACTTTCCGCCAACGGACGACAGTTATTTCGTGTATAAACAATGCTGTTTACTTGACTTCCGCCTTGTTTACCGGATGGAGCTTACATCTCCTGCGAAACGGAGAAACCATTCTTGCTCTTGGCTTGACATCCTGCTTCAAATGATAAAGACGTGGGAGGACCGGTCCCGTCGCACAAAAGCACAAATCCCACCATTTCCGGATGGGAGGGCCCGGTTGTCTTGATGCTCTGCGGACACGTTCGGCGGATCATTATTTATTTAACATCATTATCGGATTTAATCGTCTTTTGTGCTTCTCTTGGTTTGGGCACGGAAGCATCTCCAGTGGGTAGGGGAAAATACTCAGAAACGAACCGTAGCGTAAAGTGATCAAAAGTAAACATGTTTAGTGGTTTTGATAGTATTGAACACATTTGTTTCTTACTATCAGAAAATCAAAACTTTGTTTTAAGAACAAGTTTTTGATCTTCAAACAAATTTACAATTCAGCCATGTTGTATGCTGTGTCAATATGAACTAGCTGTTGAAATACCAGAAACACAGCTCTGCAGCGGATTCAAAATAAAATTTTGAAGATTATTCTGATGTTCCCTCCCTGGTATAGTACTGATGAATTTCATAGAATATCCAATTTCGGAACATTGGAACAAATGTCGAATATAATTGTTTTAATATTTTTTTGAAAGATCATTGATAAAGACGAAGATCGAATAGAAGTTATTGCCTCGAAAAGTGCTTCTTTGAGTTGCACCTCTTTCCGCTGAAAGGAAACCGGGCTACGTATGTACTTACCATCATGGACTACAAAGATATTAATATTCCAGCCTGGTAACTTGTGATGAGCAATTTACTCCTCACCATAGCATGTATGCTTTCCAGATTTACCTTTGTTCGATACCTTTACGCAGTGGACACCCCATGAGCGTGACTATTTTTCTCGCAGTTCAACGACCATCGTGACGACCATTCACGGCCGGGCCATCATTGTATAATTTAATAGACAATGTCCTGCCGGACTCGGTCCCCGTTTCATAGTTGTCCACATTTATAAAAAAATGGACTAAATCTGAAATGTAGCCCAATTTGATTGAAAACGATAATTTACCAACTATACTTGATGCTGAAGGTATCTGAATAGAAAGAAAAAAAAATAAATTTCTGTTTGTTTCTATAAAGATTACTGTTGGCATCAAGTAAAATTTGTAGAGGCTGTTTCTACCAAACATTTAAATTAAATATGTCTTGAATGTGAAATGTTTTCGGGACGAAAAAAAAGCAAGTTCAATTGTTGTCCATATTAGAGTATGGATGATTTGCTATCTAGTAGTTTGAAGTTTTGTCCAGCCATGCACCACTGTGCGTTTGTTCGGGACCACACTCTTCCTAAGGTGTATTCCACCGGATGTGTTTGTCCAGTGTGAAAAGGACAAACTAAGCACAATAATTGTAATGTAATACTGTTGACGAAGGCTAAGGCCTATATGACGACGAGGATGTTGACAGAGCCCGGCCGGCACACAAGTGGAACAATAACATCACTCAATTAAGATGGGTACCGGTTGATAGGGAAGCTCCTGGAAGCGGAAGTTCACGTGAGTGGGCGAAACGGTTTCGATTGACGACGCGAGCTACTCTCAATTAAACTTGCTGCGACGTATAATGAGGTAATTTGTAATGGGAAATGATAAGTGGTTGAGTGTTTTGGAGATTAATTAATGTTTGAACTGGCCGCTAAGTTGAATTAGTGCGGAAGCTCAAATCACCTGAAATTATCAATCTACGTTTCACACTTGATGCGACTCCAATGCTTAGAGTTGGCACAATGGGAAAGGAAACGATTTTCGGTTGTAAAAATCATTAGACGTTTTTAAACATGCACTAACTAGAAGAATATGTACAATTGGAAAAGCTAAAAAAATATTTCGAAAACTTATCTACATAATCTTTTTTTTTATCAAATCTTGTTTCAATTTGTTTTATTCACAAGGATTTCAATTTTCTAGACAGAAACATATTGATGATTGCTGATACGGTCAAGGATCATCTCAAGTTAGGAATGTTGCAGTTTCCAAGTCCTAGCAGTACATTTCATGCTCCACACAAAAATTATGCAACACAGTTCTAAAATGGAGCGTCTAAGTCCTCTCGACCAATGAAATACCAATTTGTACCATTGTGCGCTTCATTTCGGTGTGATTGGAACTGACTAGAGCACGACTAACACCCATTGATCTGTCTGTCATATGGTTGATTAGATTGTTTTGAATCGCATAATTAAGACTCACTGCTTTTGAATTTACATGCTGATTGCTTTACGGTTGATAGCCAGAGAGGATAATCCAGCGTAACTGTCCTTAAGATTCGTGTGGCCTTCAATGTGCTGGATATGTTATTAGGTATGCTTATTGGCGGTATAGTTAAATGAATTAGAAATTTCAAAGTTATACAGAGGGAAAACATACACCTGGTATAGTCGCCTCTCCACATTTTGATATCAAAGGGACCATCGAGATAGGGAGAGATCGAGACATGGAACAAATTTGTAAGGAATAATAGATTAAAAATCACTCCGTTGCCAGGAAAATTAAAAACAAACAAATGTCATTTCGTCTCCGCAAATTGTTTTGAATCTCTAAAATCTAGTCTAGTAACCTTTGATAATGGGCATATCGACACACGAAGAGAAAATTGGGAACGAAATCACATCGAGATATGGAGATATCGAGATATGGAGAGTGAAAATGTATGCAGAATTAAGAGACCGAAAAAATCATCGACTGTATTATAAGTGGCCAGCTACTTTCTCATAAAGCGTGCCAACATCAAAGTTTAGAATATATTATCGAAATTTCTGAAGTTATGTTCCACTAGATCAGAGACTTTTTTTCAGCTTACTATTACACGAACAGTGCACACTGGTCCAGGAAGCTAATTTAGGCGGACATGAGGTTTTCGTCAAGATTTATTGATTTTAGAGCCATAGTTTATTCTGAGAATATGTTCAGAATTTTCAGTACTACAAAATGTACGGAACAAAAATTTGTTTACGGTGATCGCAAGAGTGACGTATACGCCAACTTTTTTATTTTAACGAATCGTAAGTTAGTATGTTCAGCAAAGTTGTAGCAAATGATCATAGAAACAACTTTGCCGAACGAACTTTTTCTCGGTTTTGCTTCAGAGCCGAGATAATTAAGTATTTTTAATAAAAAATCGTTTTTTGCTCTTAAGTGTTGTATATTTTAGTTTTATTGGCCTACTATGTTCTACAAAGTTTTTATACTTATCATTTGCTACAACTTTGCTGAACATACCAAAGTTGTATTTCTTATGGTTTTCATGTTATTTGAGTTTTTCATCTTAAAATTAGCTATTTTGTATGCCTTGTATCTCAACTATGAGCACCTCAAAAAAATATATCTTTCCACCAAATGATTTTGCAGTCCTTCAAGTACCTGTGAGCAAAATTTGGAGAAGATGATATTTTTCTATCTCGTTTAAAATCAATTTTACTAATAGACGATATGAGATAAATCCAAACAACTAACAAAAGTCATGGCTACCTAAGCATATCAAACCAAAGGTAACACGTGTATTTATATAGAAATATAAAGTACATCGTTTTCAGTTGTTTTCGATTAACTTGGAAGCTTCTGCAAGAAATTCATCGTCTTTTCCTCTATCAGTATTTAATATATTCTTAAGCAAGATCACCGGGTTGGAAGTCAACATAAACCGTATCAAATACAGATACACAATTTACAGTCCGATTGAATTCTGTGGCATGATTTTCCCAGAATCTTTTGATGGATTTATTCCGCATTTTTTATGCTTTTTCGGCGGCATGCCGGACAACATCACTACATGCGAAAGTAGTTTTTGCACCATTGGAAAGAGTACGTACCAATCGTAGAACTGGCGATACTAACAGTATGTTTCTGACAAAAACAGTTCAAATGCCTCCTCGTTAATCTTCCGATTAAAGTTGACTACTTTTAAAATGATTGAGATCCGCGAAAATAAGTTATTACAAGTGCGGAAACGCTAACAAAAGTGCGCAATTGAATCAAATCGGGTAGGTGTCTTTGGGGGACTTATTCTTCGTAAATCGAAGAATAAGTGTTCTGAGGACACCAACAGGATTCAATGCAATACCTCACTTTTATTCACACTTTCGGTCTTATGAGGCCGCACTTCGCAGTCCAGTAGTGAAAGAAATACACAATATCTACCTCCCGCAAAAAGCGGCATGCCGTGTTACGACCGTTTGAGTTCCTACCAGCTGGAAGAGGTTCGTACAGTCTCAGCCCTAACCTTCCTTTGAGGGCTTTTCGTGGCGATCCTTTAGAATGCTGTTACACTTACTGATACGTCTACAACTATTGCACGGAAGTGGTGTTGTCCGGCATGCTGCATTACCAAAGAAAAACATGAAACGTGGAATGCATCAGAAGATTCTGGGAAAATCATGCCACAGAATTCAATCGGACTGTAAATTTTGTATATGTATTTGATACGGCTTATGTTGACTTCCAACCCGGTGATCTTGCTTAAGAATAGGTTAAATACTGGTAGAGGAAAAGACGATGAATTTCTTGCAGAAGCCTTTAAGTTAATCGAAAACAACTGAAAAACGATGTACATTATATTTCTATATAAATACACGTGTTACCTTTGGTTTGATATGCTTAGGTAGCCATGACTTTTGTGAGTTGAGCATGTATGAATATTCAATAAATATGGATTTATCTCATATCGTCTATTAGTAAAATCGATTTTAAACGAGATAGAAAAATATCATCTTCTCCAAATTTTGCTCACAGGTACTTGAAGGACTGCAAAATCATTTGGTGGAAAGATAAATTTTTTTGAGGTGCTCATAGTTGAGATACAAGGCATACAAAATAGCTAATTTTAAGATGAAAAACTCAAATAACATAAAAAACCATAAGAAATACAACTTTGGTATGTTCAGCAAAGTTGTAGCAAATGATAAGTATAAAAACTTTGTAGAACATAGTAGGCCAATAAAACTAAAATATAAAACACTTAAGAGCAAAAAACGATTTTTTATTAAAAATACTTAATTATCTCGGCTCTGAAGCAAAACCAAGAAAAAGTTTGTTCGGCAAAGTTGTTTATATGACCATTTGCTACAACTTTGCTGAACATACCAACTTACGATTCGTTAAAATAAAAAAGTTGGCGTATACGTCACTCTTGCGATCACCGTAAAAAAAAAATTTTGTTCCGTACATTTTATAGTACTGAAAATTCTGAACATATTCTCAGAATAAACTATGGCTCTAAAATCAATAAATCTTGACGAAAACCTCATGTCCGCCTAAATTAGCTTCCTGGACCAGTGTGCAGTGTCACATTAAGGAAGAAACTAAGTCTCACTGGAAGTGCTAATGAATTGTAAATTATTTCGAAAGGAAGAGGAGGTTTATTCAATGCTTTTCTATAACTAAAGTAAATAGCGTATTTTTTTTTTTTTTATTTCAACAAAAGAGAAATTGCTGCGAAATCGTGTCGCTGTGGCTTAGACACGCTTACCAAACTGTGCATACAGCGAAATCGCGGCGAATGTTTGTCGCTGTCGCCGTAAAAAATCGCTTAGACTCGTCCATTACGCCAAGAAGACGCTGGAGTATCTAGGGCTGAGAAAGACACCATACGTGCTGAAAGCAAGGAACCCGACCAACTTTCTCCAGAGCCGTCCTATTGAGGACTTTTTCGGCTCTCTGTGCCGTGGTGTACAAAAATAATTGACGGGCCAAGGATACGAAGCCGTTGACCACGAGGATCCAAAACTGTAACCGGAAGAATAATGCATTTCCGTCCAGCGCTCTTGTGAAAGCATCGCGACTAAGTTGCGTCGTACGGCTCCTTCTCTAATATTCGTCGTACGGCTCCTTCTCTAATATTCATTGACTTTTTTATAAAATCATTGATTGAAAAAAAATCAGCAATATTTTTTCAATTTTCTATGCATCGAGAAAGTTGATATCTTCGGTAAAGTTTTTCAGCAAGACAAAGAATAAATGTTGTCGATATCGAGTAAGGAACATCGAGACATGGAAGTTTTTGATAACTCAAAACTCGAACAAATTTTCTTTGTTGCCAATGACATTAAATGTTATTACTAAGGCAAATACTTTTGCTCCGATCGTTCTAACTTGAGAATTTAAACTGTCGTCTAAAATATTTACATTCAAAACATACACAACAACAGAATAGACAATGGTAGAAATTACGCTTATTGATTGACGTTCAAGTTGTTCAAAAATTACCAGACATACAAAATTTAAACCACTTGGATTGTTTAAAAACGATTTTTGTCGCCTGATAAAATAACTGCCAAATACACACTTAAATTATTTCACCGACCTCAGCAAAATAATTCACCGAAAACCCAACAGCTGAGAACTCGGTAATTTTTAAAACCGAATCTCGGTATTTATTTTACCGAGATTTCGGCAATCCAATTTTTTTACCGAGGTTTTGGCGAACGGCACCGAGATTTGGTGAACGTTTACCGAGATATCGGTAAAAGTTGTATACCGAGGTCGATTTCCGAATTTAAGCGTGAGACCGACATTTTAGTTTATGAGGATCATGAAACAGAAATTATCTTAAAACATACAGCAACGCCTCTAAACGAACAAAATTAAATCCAACTTAATCTCTATCAGGTAGATTTCAGCCATCTGAAATTAAAAGGTGTCTCCAGGCCCGGAATTGGGGGGGGGGTGCCAAAGGGGCAAATTCCCCGGGAGTGAAAAAAGTGAAACATAATTTAATTTATTATACTTTACATTAATGATTATGAATTTGAAACCAGATATCCGTTGGTCCCGAGATGACCTAGCCCAGAACTAAAAATCTCGTAAATTAATTAATTAACTCATTACGCGTGGTAAAGATGGACAAATTATGGGTGAAATTATGAAAAAAATCCACGAGCTCGGCTGGGATTTGAACCCAGGACTCTAGTATGCTAGACGAACGCTTTACCAACTAAGCTACCGAGCCACTTGATGACCCAATAACTGAGTTGCTTACAAGTTTAGAATTTAAATCCCTACAGACCACGCGGACCCCTTTCATAACCCATATCCATCCATAAAGACAGAAAAAAAAGATATCATTTCTAACGGAGCAATTATGACATGAGATTATGTTATATTATAGTAAATAAATTTCATATGATTTTATCCCGAATTTTTCAGGTTCAATTATTTTTTTTCTATTCGCTACAGAAAATCATTAAGTTTATACCAAAGACTTCTTTCACAGCTTTTTGAGAAGATATTTTCAAAATGACAGTGCTCTATATCCGGGGCCTTTCATAGCCGAGTGGTTAGAGTCCGCGGAAACAAAGCAAAGCCATGCTGAAGGTGTCTGGGTTCGATTCCCGGTCGGTCCAGGATCTTTTCGTAATGGAAATTTCCTTGACTTCCCTGGGCATAGAGTATAATCGTACCTGCCACACAATATACGAATGCTAAAATGCCAACTTTGGCTAAAAAGGTCTCAGTTATCACAGTCTCACAAGAACACTAAGCTGAGAAGCAGGCTCTGTCCCAATGAGGACGTTAATGCCAAGAAGAAAACATATCCTGGATTGATCTTGAAAAGACAAAGATATTCGATAATTCATACATTTTTCTTAATGTTACTAGCAGGGTACTGAAATTACTGCTCCATAATACACATCAGTGATTCTAATAAAAAAAATCTATATTTTCATATTCTACGGTACTCTTTTCCAAAAGTGCCAGATTTTTATAATTTTGTATTACTATTTTCATAAATTTGTTTGAATATTGCAAGAGCTTACAATTTACTATATTTTTTACCAAAATCCACAGATTTTGTTTGAATATTGTAATTTTTACTAAGAGCGTAAAAATAACATAATTTTGATCAAAATCTACAGAATTAAATTACAATTAGGGTAAATGTACCAATAGTGGAGGTACTAAGCACGATTGAACTTCATTTAAACGCCCAAATTCAAGGTGCGCAATTTATGTACATGTTAATGTTGTAACGGGAAGTAACGACCGTTAACTTAATGAGAAAAATGATTTCATCGCAGTAATCCACGGCATGTCAATGAAAAATAATACCTCCACTATTGGTATACTGTTCCTTTAGTTGCGGTATATTTTTAATTTGTGTTCCTATAGTTGCGGTATCCGTTGATTTCTTATGGGATCCTCCACTAAAGGAACACTTTACCGCAACTATTGGTACAAGCAAGTAGAGTTTTAGCAATTTTAGTGATATTTCATAAGTTTTAAAGCAATTTGAACGCTCTTTTCAACTATTCCGTGAATCAACAAGCCAATACGTCGATTGGCAGTGTCGGTTCTGTGGTTAATGTAATAAAATCAGTGAAAACGGCACTACCGCAACTATAGGAACACCCACAACTAAGGGAACACTTACCCTAGGTATGTTTTCTCCGATCTAATTTAACTATGAGCTCAAGTGGATAGATTATCAAAGTTATTTCGCTGTGAACATCTGCAAGTGCAAGCCTTATGAAAAGCTAATATAGTTAATTCTGGAAGTGATTAGTTGACCGAAAGTGAAGCTCATCAGCTTTTTTAAAAACAATGGCTCGTTGTTTACAAAGGCTAGTTTAATAACTGATTGAAGCAACGCTAGACAATCGTTTGTTTCTTCACCGTTTCCAAAATCAAATTTGGTGTTGAAAAGCATATTGTTTAATCCAGTCACGATAGGATCATTTTTACTAACAAATCGGAAAATTTCAACACAATAAAATAAAAAAGTTAATCGAATTGCTAATTGTTCTAATCACGACTATCGTCCAACGTCATTTAATGGAAATATCTGCAGTAACATTGAAAACAATAATAATACAATCATAGCTATTGTTATTCAAGTCTCGATGAATTATATAGTATTGATTTCAACTTGATATTTTTCAACTTTTCACTGGATTGAGAAAAATTCAGTCCAAGTTCAATCTCACCATCTATTGTGTATTTTATGTTTTCTTTTACGCAACATTTACAAAGTAATATGGGTATATTTAAATTCGAGTAATATTACATTGTTTGGAGTTCCAGTTTATTTTAATAAAAATAAGCATTCCTATACTTAGCGTTTCCCGCTCATTTTGAGCACAGAAAGTATGAGCACAACTTTAACATACTGCCATTTTGAGACTAATGCAGATAAAAAGCTGATTTTCATACATTTTATTCTTGCACTTAATTTTAGGCAAATTTTCCGCTACCTGTTTGTTGATGGTGCTACATTTCTAGAAGCTGCTCTCATCAGTTTTGCACAAATCGCGTTTTTTCTGAGTGACTTTTTTGTACGAAATTTGTGCCAAGCCATAAACTGCACACAAGAAAAATCTGGAAAAAATATATTTATCATTGCCAATATGATTAATGATCAGACTATTATTTATTTTATTGTAAATCATAAACTTAAATATATGAAATTTGAATAGAAACGAAAAATCCGATTTCAGCTGTGATCTATTTATAAAAGGGTCAAAACCAAGTCCTTAGATATGCGATAAACCAAGTAAAAATCTAACAGTTTTGTTGCGTATCCAAAAGTATAGATATTTGACATGTGTAAATCTGATATAAATAATTTTTATTTGAATTTAAAATACCTGAAAGGCTATGCTTTCGTGAAGTTATGGAGAGAAAAACTAGTGATATTTTTTTTAAATTCAACCATTCTGGATTCTAGCAAAGCCATATAAAATTTTGAACAAAAACTCTTGTGGAACATCTGAGCTACAATGTACTTGAACTCACCATATCGAAGGATTTTGATAAAAACATCCATTACTAGTAAAGTTACAGAAAAAACAGAAAAGTAGGGTCTGTGCTGGCTAGATAATAATTGACTTTCTAAAATAAAAAATTTAAATTTAAAAGGTTATTTTATCAAACAAAATATTCACATATGATACTTTTTCTATTGACATGTACTTTCCAATTAACAAAGATTGAGACATCGCACGCTATGTTTTGGACAAAAAGCAGAAATGTCCTCAAAGAGGTCCTCGTGGAACCTGTGCCAGAAGCTCTTAAGTGGCCAAATCTTCCATTACCGTGTTTATTATTCATGTACTGACAAGTTCTTCAGAATTCATGAAGATAGAGATGTCGCACGGTATGTTTTTGGACATAAAACGGAAATGTGCTCCAAGAAGCCCTCGTGGAACCTGTGCCACATCTGTTTGTACCGAGGTTTTTCTTCTTTTATTGACATGTTCTTCCGAATTCACGAAGATTGAGACGTCGCACGGTATGTTTCCGATAAAAAAACGGAAATGTCTTCAAAGAGGCCCTGGTGGAACATGTGTCAGGTGATCTGGAATGGCCAAATCTATTGATATTAAGTTAATTCTTCCTTTATTTACATGTTCTCCCGTATTCTAGAAGATTGAGACGTCGCACAGTATGTTTTGGATATAAAACGGAAATGTCTTCAAAGAGGCCCTGGTGGAACCTGTGTCATATGCTGTGGAGTGGCCTCATCTATGGATATTTAGTTTATTCTTCCTTTATTGACATTTTCTTCCAAATTCAAGAAGATTGAGACGTAGCACGGTATGTTTTGGACATGATACATAAAGGTCCCCAAACTGGCCCTAGCGGAACCGGCTACGATGTTCCGGAACGGTCCACTTATTCAAATTATGTTGAAATGATGACAATCGACCATTATCTCATGTTTTACATAAAAACTTTAGTGTTGTAGTTGAAATAAATAAAAAAGTAATCACTGTCGTATTCTTTCAAAATAAAAACTATTTTCTTTAAACTTTGCGATATCGGCCGAATATTATATTTTTTCTTTTTTTTGTAAACGATCCCGACCACAAACCGTCCGCGTTTAAATTCGTCATTAGACTGAGGTTGCGCATCGACAGATCCGAATGCGAGTCCTAGTGCGCTGCCGAAAACATTCCATCTCCTTTCCTCTTTCGCTTCTTCATTTCTTCCACCACCATATCCCAGTGCTGTCTCTATCGACGCATTTCTCTACCGCGTCGATTCGGCTCACTCGCTCTCATTCGTTCTTATTGTTAGAATGCATCTTCGTGTTGATCTTCTATCGTTTGTGCTCGGACCGGACGTGAAAACTGTCGTGTGATGCTTAAGATTACACTGAAGGAAATACACTAACGGTTTTTATTCGTGTTTACAATGACAATTGAATGTGTGTATTTTCATAATCATCGATCGTTAATAATTTATTACTGTTTTTCCATTTGCTCTATAATACTACATTCGCTCCCTTCTCTACTATTCAAATAATTATTGAACATATTGTTGCCGGATTACATGTTGAAAAAGGTATGCTTTATTTTTGCACGAAAAAATCATCAAAATATTGTTCACTCTTACTAGTATCTCTGATAAAGTGTTATACGTTGATTGATTTCACCTGTTGACGGAAGCAACCTTCAAATTTTGTGATTATGAAATATTCCAAACTTATTTTATATAATATGTCATAAATTAATTATATTAACCTTATTTCAAACAAATGAATATCAATTAAATACATTGAAACACGAGTATAACACATTTATACATTGGTGAGAAAAATTCGCTGAACATTATCATCGTTTTATGGTTATCATCAGTAAAATCCAACTGGATTATTTTTCATCACCAGAGTGAATTGAATGTATAATATTATTGCGTTTTTCGTCATATTTCAGTTTTTTTACTTTATTATCAAACTCTAAAACAATCTACATAATTTTTCTTTGCTGTAATTCTTTTTTTTTTAATTTCATATTTTGAAAGTCACACATGCTGATTATTATCGTTTAATCTCAATTCTTACTCTCCATTCTATATTCAATGTGTATATATCGATACAACGTGTTCGTGCAATAAGGTTTTAACATAGATACTGTTCGGTAACAAAACATGTTATCTTCTATTGTTTAAAACATTTCGACACGATATACGAGTTGATGAGTATTTTAATAATAAGCTCAGCTTATTGAAATCAAAATTGTCACACATACAAATTTGAAGTCAACAGTCAAATTCTTTTATTTTATTTTTTTTTTTAACTTAATATTAAATATATTTCCCATATTATATTTTTTCAAAACATTTAAGGAATCTCGAACATATCTATATTTGAGCTGAATACATATATTTTGTATTTGAATTATAAAGACTTAGCAGTGAAGATTGCAATTTTGTCACTCTATCTGAATAACGTCATACACTTTACTATCGCAATGCAATATAGGCCTAATATTTTAATTTGTTCACAAAAACACATGTGTACTTGGTTCATGATACTTGTTCACATAAGTCGTTTCAAAACAAAAAACTTCATCATTCAAAACCTGAAATAAACATCACCTATTAAACTGAAACAATGTTATTTTTATAGGCAACAACAATAACAACAGTAGAGAATTTTTATCGAAATCCTTGTCGAAATCTTATTGTACCCTTTTTAAGTCTACACAGGTGATGACTTATCGAATCAAAATCAAAACTATACATATTTATAAATTTAATTAAGAACTTGTGTACATTTATCTTCAATCCAAAATCAAATACTGTGAATTTAGGGGAGCTCAACAATTGTGATGCATGAAAAAATGTAATCAATTCAAATTGATACCTTACCAGCCTATTTGATTGTGACTGTACTCATTTAAATCACTATTACATCAACAATTGATTCACCTGTTATTCCTTCCAAGACATTCACACTTAATCTACGTTTCTTTGTTCGGTAATTTATTTTACGGTTCTCGGTTGTAAAATGTAAAGAATACCGACTTTCCAGCTTTTTTCGCTAAAATTTACTGTTGTTCAGTAAAACTTTTCATCTTTTACTGAATACGGTTATTGTTATTGCTGGATGCATCGTAATTGTTTGAAAATACCGAAACGCATCAGTAACATGAAATAATTCAGTAAAAATAAGTACTGAACTATCGGTATGTGATATGTTTTACTGATCATTCGTGAAAACGAAATGAAAACATTTTAGATTGCACGCTTTGAAATGTCAGAAATATTTTACTCAAGTATTTGCAACATTCAACGGATTGCGGGTACCACCACCGGAACGCAAATCATTTTAAATTATATATTTTGTACTTAGCTGATTGCTCATGGTAGGTATAGAGTAGAAATAAACCGGAGAGTTCGATTCTTCGACTCCTGGAAGTGGCAGAGCAGCCCAATTTTTCCGCGAAGGAACAAATTTTCTTTCCTTCGATCAAATCGATGCGACTGAGCATCATCCGTGGTAAACAGTGGAAGCGGAGCTTTGCATGCAGAATTTGTGTGTCTTTCCTATAATTTAATTTTAAATTCAAGTAACTTTCTAAAATATTCGTGTGAATAAATCTTGACAATATTCCGAAATTATCGATGATCCTACTCTGCTATTCGAAAATGCGAACCATCTCTTCGATTATTTTTTCTGTATCCTACCATGACGAGCTGGCCAACGCATTTCAAGTTCTAATTTTTTTTAAAGAAACGGTTTCGACGGATGTTCTGGTTAATGCCAGTGGAATGCTTCCTTGAATGGCTCCAATAGGAAACATGACATAATTTGGGAATGTTGGGTTTCGTCTTATATGCTGAGGAAGTCAGTAAATTTATGTGAATCAGTTTTACCGAAAAAGCCAGCGTTTTGTATGCAGTAAAAGTTACTGACTAAATCGGTATTTTTTGACAGTGGATGAATCTTTCGCTTTACGGAGTTTTCGGTAGCAATATTTTTACTGAGTTAACTCTGCTGTTCAAAAACCCAGTAAAATTTTACCGACTTCGGTAATCAAATCTAAGTGTGTTGAAACAGATTGTTTTTATTTTTTTCAACTCATGACCAACGATACATCTTAATTTTTAATTCGTCCAAAGTATTGCTACAGCCAAGTCATTACAATTCTACAAGCTAATCCATCTGGTCGATTAGTATTTTATAAATAACCTCATGGCATCTCCCTAACAAGACAAACAAAAAAAAGTGTCTTAACTTGTATTATTTTATCTGCATTTAATAGGATTATCTGCTTCACAACCTTGAGAAACATTATTTGAATTTATCTGTTGAACAGAACAATATACATTTTTTATTAAAAATTGGTAGTTATTTTTTATACCTATTATCATATATATTTTACTAATCAATTCTCCGTATCCAAAAACTTTTAAGGCAAAATTTGAATTTTATTTTATTAAAAACACAACCAATATGTACATACTACTAATCAACGCCTCTTCCATCGATTTTATGAATGTTTCAAAATGAAATAGTTGGTAAAATAATCTACTTGTATACAATGCAAAACGCTTGAATATTTTCGTTTCCGCCAAACAGGTCAAGTCATCTATGATATCAGTTCTACTCAGCATTATTTATAAAGCCCTTCTTGTTATATTTAAGAAATCACAGGTATTACAAATAAAAATATTGAAAGAAATAGCTCCTTGATGTTTTCCAATACTTTTGATGTTTATTTAACGTAAACTCGAATTTTTCTCGATAAAACATATCGAATGATTCATTGCAAAATCTAGATGTAATGTCAGTTAACGTCTTGCTAGTTTATTTTTCATGTTAAGTCTGATTTCATCGGTCACAATATATATTTGTTAACAAACATATTACAAATATTAAATTAAAAAAAAAATACTCCACGATCTCTAGAGATTCCTTTCATACATTTAGACTTGTTTGTTTTGTTGTACTTTTTTTTTCAAAAATGTTACTGAATTGAGTCCTCTCAAATCTTACATACCACACTCAAGAAAATGACTCCCTTGAATTAATGTGGATTTGCACATACGTTGCTCAAATTTTCCAAATCATTAGTTTTATGTGTGCCATATACACACTATGATAGTATTAAATACCTTATATTTGCAGCACATATACGCCATTTGAAATATATTCAAAGTATGTGCAATGTATGCATTCTTCTGAAGCACATTGTGTAAAAATATGGCGTCCGTAAAAAGTTTTCGCGGTGGTGATCCTAATAAGCTGCATTTGTTCAGCGATATTTTGTTTGAATTGGAAGGTAATTATGGCTGAAAACCAACACTATGATATTGTTTTAACTTAATCTACTTTTATGCAGAGAATATTACAGCAATAAACCGATTGATGCACTAACCACCTCGCTGCCCACAAAGATGTGCTGAGAATAAAGACCAATACGAGTTGCTTCAACAAGCAATTTTTGGTTTGTCTGCTTCACCCGCTTATTATAATTATTTGTTTTTATCATACCACATATTGAGGCTGTTGTAATATGTCTATCAATCTATACAATAAACTTTTCTTCTTTATTTTTGATCATTATTAGATATAACAAGGAAAACCAAAAACGTTCATTAATATGATTTGTCCAATCGTTATACTCCATTGTAGCCGCCCATGTAAAGTATGTGTTTGGGTTATGGATTGGATATGAAGTATTCATACTTTCAATGGAAATAAAGATTGGCGACAAAACATTGATTTCGCACATACCTTCCATATGCAAACCCCCATTGCAAAAATCCATATAGGTTTGCACATGCATCAAATGAGGACATTATCTTGAGTACAGGTATTTGCATGTCATCTTAAAATATTTACTCTGTTTGATATGAATTTGAAATTCTCCTCAAAGAATAAATCTAGATATTTATCACTCAATCCATATAGAAAATCAATTTAGCGAGCTTGCCAGACAAGCCGATCTATTTTTAGTCCAGTTCATCCTGAAAACTTTTAGCAAACCAAATCTATGACTAAGTTGTGATTATTCAGAAATTCTTCTCCGTTTATTTAATCAAAAGTTAAAAAGTTCAAAGTTATCCTACATATCAATTTTGTTTAATCAAATTGTGTTCAGCGGTGTCATTTTTAATATATGTAATTTACTAATTCCATGCCGTTCATTATTTTCTTTTATTCTCATACGAATTCAAAATCTTCCTAGAAAAGTCAATTGAGAAAACAATTGCTGAAGCCAGACAGAAAATCAGTTCAACGAGCTTGCCAGGCTGGCTGATTGATTAAAATCCAGAACAAAACTTCAGTTATTAAATTTTGTTTACTTAATAAATTTCATGTTTATCATAATCTTTGGAAATATACGTTTCAATAAAAAATAATGGGACAATTCAAATGTTGTTTATACAAATTTCACTAATCGATATTCTCTCAAATGTATTTGTAATCTGGTGTTTCCATATATTCCATAAATTGAATAAAATTTCTACGAATTTTAAATTCTTATAGATAGAGATTGATAGAGATTGGCTGATCCTAGAGATAAAATCAGTTCAACGAGCTTGCCAGGCTGGTCGATTGACTTTAAACCCAGAATCAAACCCTGTTCAAAACAATCTGTTGAAATATCACTCAAACCCGGAATGTATTAAGAATTTTCAATTCTTTATCTCTTCCGTATAAATTGAAGTATAGTACCAGCAAAACTGTGATAAATGATAATAAATTTTAATTTATACAAAATCAAACCTTGAACATCCTGTTGTTATAAAACAAACTGTAAAGTTTACAGTATATTCAACACTCTACTTTTGTTATATTTATTATTAATATATTTTTCTTTAACTGCACGAATCCACTCATCTTCATCTGCAAGTACCACTCTCCCTCTTTTTTTTTGCGAAACACAATGCAGGAATAGTTTGCAGTAACCCACTCGCTCTGCTTTTCAAATATGTTTTACTTACTCTCAATTTTTTAAGTACTATGCAGGAATGCGCTCATCTGCATAGTCAGCAGTAGCCCACACGCTTTGCTTCTTTTTTCTTTTATATTTTTCTCTTTTATTTACTTATTATTTTATTTTTTTTTGCAAAATTCTACGCAGGAATCCGCTCATCAGCATAGTCAACAGTAGCCCACTCGCTCTGCTTTATTTTTTTTTTTCAAACACTAATTATTTTATTTTTGCAAAATACTATGCAGGGATCCGCTCATCTGCATAGTCAGCAGTAGCCCATTCGCTCTGCTTTTTTTTCATCTGTTTTATTTCTCTTATCCGTTTATTTTTTGCCAAGCGCTATGCAGGAATCCGCTCATCTGCATAGTCAGCAGTAGCCCATTCGCTCTGCTTCTTTTATTTATTTTTTTCTCTTTCATTTCTCTTATCCATTTATTTTGCCAAGCGCTATGCAGGAATCCGCTCATCTGCATAGTCAGCAGTAGCCCACTCGCTCTGCTTCTTTTATTTATTTTTTTCTCTTTCATTTCTCTTATCCATTTTTTTTTTGCCAAGCACTATGCAAGGAATCCGCTCATCTGCATAGTCAGCAGTAGCCCACTCGCTCAGCTTTTCAAATATTTTTCTTTCTCTTTTTTTTTAGTACATGCAGGAATCCGCTCATCTGCATAGTCAGCAGTAGCCCACTCGCTCTGCTTCTTTTATTATTTTTTCTTGTTCTTTTTTTTGCCAAACGCTATGCAGGAATCCGCTCATCTGCATAGTCAGCAGTAGCCCACTCGCTCTGCTTCTATTATTTTATTTTATTTTTTTCTAGTTCTTGTTTTTTTGCCAAACGCTATGCAGGAATCCGCTCATCTGCATATTTAGCAACAGCCCACTCGCTCTGATGCTCAAATATTTCATTCATTTCTATAATTTGTTAAAGTGCTATACAAAAAATCCGCTCATCTACACTGCCAAGCAAGAGTCCGCTAATTCTGACCTTAAGGAAAAACATTAACTTCACAAACACCATCATCGCACCAGTAACCATTCATGCCCCTATATCAAATGACTACTTTCAACAGTGATTTTTCGTTTAAAATAAATACAATAATTTTCCCTCTGGTATCTTATAGTAACTTCGAAAAATTTCATATAAAGCCGTCTGAGATTATTTTCATTCATTACAATCATTCCTTGCTCAAAACATATTGAACTATTGAAGCATTTTTTTTAAATTACCATGCAAAAACATAACATTATAGTTACGAATTCAAATATTGCATTTTTAATATGATCCTCATAAAATTCATTGGTTTATTTGTTTTTTACCGTGAGCGGAAATACAAACCTAAGATGCAGTACCAAATGCAATAATATTGCTTTTCTCTGGAATGTTGCTGCTTATTGCATAAGTCTGAGAAATACTCTATCAAAATAGTATGAATCGGCTCAATAGTTATTTTATAACAAATGTTTGAACACAAAGAACGGAATCTGATGCACTAATGGCAACTGCTTTCAGTTTCTTTTAAAAATTAAGAAAATTTAAGCACAAATACCATGTTGCACCCTATTCAAAATTCACCATCTTTTGCGTTTTTATTGCCAACATTATATTTTTCATTTCTTTGAATAGCACTGTCTGCTTCATTGAACTGCCTGTTCCATGACGAAATTATTTATCAATGTCTCTACGAGCCTAAGTGCAATAATTTTATGTTATAAAATTTGACTTTCTTTACGATAAATTAACTGAAAATGGGGTGACATATTTTAAAAATGATAATAAATGACAATTAGAAATCTCTCTGAATATTTCCTTCTTGAAACAGTCTGACCAGTCTCGTCAATATTACGTCACTATTCAATGTTGAACACCTTACCTTAACTCCTCTACCACCTTCCAGCACCTATTCTGCTTTTCCAACACATCAAGCGAATAAAACCGACGACCGAAATTTTAATCAGCTCGTTTCAAACATAAACTATCTTCTTAACACTTCACACCATATCACTGGTAAAATTGAACATACCGACTGCGCCATGTCGTATTCTTTCAAAATAAAAACTATTTTCTTTAAACTTTGCGATATCGGCCGAATATTATATTTTTTCTTTTTTTTGTAAACGATCCCGACCACAAACCGTCCGCGTTTAAATTCGTCATTAGACTGAGGTTGCGCATCGACAGATCCGAATGCGAGTCCTAGTGCGCTGCCGAAAACATTCCATCTCCTTTCCTCTTTCGCTTCTTCATTTCTTCCACCACCATATCCCAGTGCTGTCTCTATCGACGCATTTCTCTACCGCGTCGATTCGGCTCACTCGCTCTCATTCGTTCTTATTGTTAGAATGCATCTTCGTGTTGATCTTCTATCGTTTGTGCTCGGACCGGACGTGAAAACTGTCGTGTGATGCTTAAGATTACACTGAAGGAAATACACTAACGGTTTTTATTCGTGTTTACAATGACAATTGAATGTGTGTATTTTCATAATCATCGATCGTTAATAATTTATTACTGTTTTTCCATTTGCTCTATAATACTACATTCCCGAATTTGGCACCCTCGTGACCCCAGTACAACCCGGAATATCTCCGGCATGGTTCCGAATACAGAATTGTCCATTTATGACAAATAACTGAAACCTTTTTAAAGTAAATTGAGGGTAGTTTCAAAAAAATCGAATGGAAATTGACGAAATGGCAGCTGTTTGAAAATGCCTTGTCGGAGGCCGGTAACGTAAAGGTTAACCTCTACCATTATATTAGAAGGTTTAAAGTCTTTTCATTACACTTCACACGTATTTTCCGGAATCTATTTGATTTTTCAACAAAAATTTTATTTTTTTCGGTACGGTGTCTAAAACATCAAAAATGGGGGTGAGATTGGGACAAGCGAGAACGACAGCAAATGAAATTGCAAATCCACTTTTTTGACATTTTACGGTGCCGGTAGTTCTCTTTTTCATTCAGATGTGTTTATTCTTTCTAAATACAGCATCTCTGAAACATCAAACTAGTCTACTTGAGGATTCCGTACATTGAATAACAATGCAACGCATTTTGACAACTTCTCAATCCAGCAACTGTGTTTCGTGCGCAGCAGCATCGTAAAATTTTATCAAATGGATTGTTTTTTTTTTAAATTAATTATTTATCAGTGTTTTCATATTAAAGAAACATCTCCTGGAAGTACAAATGAGTTGGAACACTGAAATATCGTGATTATGACGTCAACATCTGCCTGAAATGTATTGATCGTGGAATGTCGCTCCGAAATTTAACTATTTGCGAAGAATTAAAATAATCACTGTTTCAGTACACCTTTGGGGAAACTGAATAGGCTTCATGGCAATGGGTTTATCATACTTGTGAAACATCTTAGATATCTTTTCATCTTGTTTGCATCGTATTTCATCAATATTCTTCAGCTGTGAATGGTTTTGCAACCATATTATCAAAAACAAGTTATTTCAATTTCAGTGACCCAATGTCACCCCCTCTATGGGGTGAGATTGGGAAATTTTTCATTCACTTGTGGTGCCGCTGTGAATAAATATTTTTCTTTAATGTTTTGAACAGTAGTTAATGTACCATCAAAGTACATACACACCAAATTTGAAGTTTATTGGGGTTAAATTGCGATAGTTATTCAATAAATAATTCGTACACATCCCTTTTTGACCCATTGTCACCCCCAACGACGGTACAGACAATTGAAGAATTTTTTTTACAGCGTGGTGAATTTGCCATCAGATGTTTCACTGCCAGATAACCCTTGATCTGCTGAACAACTGTGTAGAAAATACCAACTCTAAATAATGAAAATTGAAGAAAAAATGTTACAAGCGTTACCTAGCGGATAAATTCCGAATTTATTGTTTCGTAACTGCAAGATAGCCTTTGATATACTGAACAACTTTGTCGAAGACACCAACCTTATAGCTCATCAGGGTCTTGAGATATCCGTTGAATCGATGATTTGGCCAATTTTTGTATCCCAAGACAATCCGGAATATCTTCGATACCACTTGGACCATATTCCCAAATTTTGTGGACTAGTTATGCACAGTTTAGTTTGTTTTCAGCGTGTGAAAAGTATGTTGACTGGATAAAGGTCAATAGATCCTGAAAAGTATCATGAAAACATAAGTTTCTCATTTTTACTGATAACAACATTTTAGACTTTTGACGAAACACCTCGTCACCTCGACGAAACAAACGTACAAGTAGATATATCGGGATTATTGACAGTTGAGTGAAGTAACATCCGAAGCTTCACCATTTTTTAGTTGACGCAGCATTTAGCCAAATTTTAGTGCCTTCAGGGCACATGAATTGTCGGAGAAGCATTTCTTTTGTTTTCAATGGTTATGAATAAAATCCTTGTCATAGGATGTCCCCTGGAAATAGGCAAATTTAAAGTCACAGTATATTTTCGGAATCGACTATAATGTGGCCACTACACCACGGAATTTTAAGAAAATTGCATTAGTGCAAACCTATTGAGAAACGATTGAATTGGATAACTATGAGTTTTGAATTTGAATAATCCTACAAATGACCATTTTTGGGTCTCGGGACGCCTCTCACTTACGATAAAGTGGACAATTTGTATATGAACATCTGTGCCAAGCTTATGGGAACGCATTTTAGTGCCCAATTATATTTGATTTCTAGTTTTCGAGAATTGAAACGGTTTAGTACCCAACAAATCTATAGTCTGTTCTTCAGGGCGTTACGTCCGAATAGCCACATCCGATATATTTTTTTTTGATTCAAAACTTTTCATTCATAATGTTGAATATCAGATCTTAATGATTTATGCAAATTAAAATGATTGCCATTGCAAATAAATAAAGGTAACTTGGCAAAAAATACCCCGACTTGACCCAGTGACCTACCGGAATAACTCCTGCTACAGACTATTTCCGAGTTCCTTTGTCTACTTCTAAATACTAGAAATGTTGGCCAGAGAACTGACAAAAAATCATTTGAATCCGTTAAGAATTCGCTGAGCGGTGAGCGTTCAGTATTTTTGCTTTCACTCAGGCCTATACGGGTTAAAGGGAGTGATGGTTTCACTGCTAAGCTGAAAAATCTCAAATCGACACTATTCCTTCATGAAAGCTTAACTGCCATAGGCGATTTCTCTTCATTGATCCTCTATTTCTAATAACTTCGTCAAATTGAAAAACATCTGTAATAATTGATGTTTATGAAGCAAGATTTAGCTATTCTTTATCCTACGGCATTAACCATATTACGAGAAGTTAATCAGTTTTGTGAAATAATGCAAAAAGAGCAAAAAAGATGAAAAATCGATGAACACAGATAAGCCTTATGAAAAACCAATGTCGAAATATTTATCTACGCTGGGAATTTCTCAAAATCTGCAATGTTGATTTTCTTTCGACCAGCAGCTAATATTAATCGTAACTTTACCTATTGCAATTTAATACTCTAAAAGATCATTCACGTCATTGCAAAACTTGTAATAATAGTGAACGCAACAAGTTGCAGAATTATCATTTTTACAGCACGAGTCGTACATTTACCCAGCGAGGTTTGCCGAGTTCTGTAAAAATCGAGTTCTGCAACGAGGTGCGTACAATATTTTTTGCAATTTCGTAGAAAACCACTTTAGAGAATAAGAAATACCATAAGTGCACCAGATTCCGCTCATTTAAGGGAGAATTTGAATTTGAAAAAACATTAGATTAACAAACAAATTAGACAAACAATACATTTATCCATCTTTTAAAACTATTTTCATACAATTTCCTATTATTCCATCGTTGTTCGCGAATCATTTCAATGAAATCTGACAAATCCCGTTTTGTTTTTTTCAAACTGTATGCGATTCCTAGAGTAGTAAGCCATAATGCTACTTTGCTCTGAAGTTGATTATTTTCTATTATTCTACCAAGCATGTCTATGGGATCATTTATAACTATTTTTAACTTATTTTTATGGTGTTTGATATTCAATTCCAAATAATGCTACTATTTTCACAATTTTTAAATCTATGTTCAATGGTATCTGTTTTTTCCGCAAATATTACATAAATTATTACTGGTACCTTTCACTTTTTTATCTAATAGTTTTTCTTTGGTAGGAACTATATCGTTTAAAACTAAAAATACAAAGTGTTTAACTTCAGAACTGATAAAATTTTTGTTTAAGTTTTGCCATAATTGATCCCATGATCTATTTGGAAATTTCGTTGTAATTTTAGGTGTAATACACAGTTTGCTTAGACAGAAATTATAGATTGTTCTACAAGTTGTAATATTAATCTGATTCTCTAAAATTTGAGCCTCACGAATCCAGTCACGCGTGTTTCTGGTTATCGATTGACTAAATTCTTGTAAAATCATAAAACAGTCTTTTCCATTATTTTGGCCAGAATTCAATAGATTTTGTATAAACAACGAGTTAGTTTTGCTTTCAACGTCAATGAACCCTAGTCCACCCTTATCTACATCGAGATACAGCTGATTAAGACTTACTCTAAATATTCCGATTCCTTTAAATAAAAAGTTCCTACAAGCCGTTTTGATTTCTGCTAAATGAGAATTATTTGGAGGAAAAACTTGTGATAAGTACCAGAATTTTGAAAGAATCAAATAATTTAAAATCCAAGTTTTTTTTTGGGAAATTTTGAGGTTTCTTTTTTGAAGGATATTAATTAAATATTTCATGGTCTGTATCATTTTTGAATAGTTAAAATTTACCGTTTCTCCGAAATTTTGAAAAAATTCAACCCCAAGGATATTGAGCGATTTGACTTCTGTCAAAAGATGCGGTCCAGTGCGACAATTATTTAATCTCATGAAAAAAGATTTCTTGACATTCAATATAATTTTAGCTAAATCGCTAAATTTATTGATGATATCTAAAATTGCGTCAAACTCTTCATCATCACGGACGAAGATGGTGATGTCATCTGCATAAGCGATAACTTTGTACAAGATATTGCCTATGAGACAACCTCTAATACTATTACTTATTTTTAGAATCAGTGGTTCAACGTACAAAATAAACAGAGCCATACTCAGGGGGCATCCTTGTCGGACTGATGATCTGATTGGAATTTCATTGGTTTGAAATCCGTTGAATAAAATTTTTGATGAGGCTTTTCCATACAAGTTCTTCAAGCAGGTTATAAATTCTATTGGAAATCCAAATTTCTCCAAAACCAACCAAAGAAAATCGTGATTTACACGATCGAAAGCTTTTTCAAGATCGAGACTTACTATGGACCCTTTGAATCGTTTTGAGTTTGAAGCTTTGATAGTTATGTTCCTGATTTGCATTAGATTTGTAGTACATGATTTATTGGGCATACAAGCCGATTGACCAGGGCCGATAAGAGATTAGATGATAGGTTGCATGCGATTGTACAAAACTTTTGTAAAGATTTTGTAATCACAATTCAACATACTAATTGGTCGTTTATCGTTAATTGAGCATAATTCTTCTTTTTTTTATTAAAGTAATTATACCTTCAGTAAATGAAGGATCTGGTTCTGTTCCAGATAAAAAACAGTTGAATAATTTGACCAAATCGTGTTGTAGTTCCTCAAAGAAAACTGAATAGAATTCATACGTAAGACCGTCCGGTCCTGGACTTTTCTTTTTTGTTGCTTGTTTCAGTACTATTTCGATTTCTTTAATTGTAATAGGAGCATTAGGTCGTCTGCAGTGAGATGTTTATCAATGACATTGAGAAAGTTGCCTGATCCAGGATGGAAGACGTTATCCTTTTCGAATAGTGACTTGAAGTGATTCTCTAGCGCACACTTAACTTTACTTGCTTCAGTTGTTACAGTTCCATTTACATTTAACTTCAAAGGTCCATTTTTCCTATTTGCTATGTGTTTCGAAATTTGAAAAAGGCTTAATTTTTCAACTTCTAGAACATTGTTACTTTGAACTTTTAGTTTCAAATTTTCCAACCTTGACTGTTCAATAGCCATAAGTTTTGATTTAATAAAACCTAATTCTTTTGCAACATCGCTACGTTCATTTTGTTTAGCTGTAACTTCTCTTAAACATCCATATAGGAAACTTTTCGAACTAGTCACTTGATTGTTCAACTCAAACGTATTAGATTTAAAAAAAGACTTTGTCTTTGTTTTCAAATGATTATTCCACCATGCGCAAAAATTTTCATTGTACGTTACTCTCCTTCGAGTTTCTCGGATAACGTTTGTAAATTCATTTTTGAGGTCTTCATCCCGTAGCAAGGAGGGGTTAATTTTCCAGTAGCCTCTACCGAATACTGTAACATCATCGTTTGAAAGAATTTCATACTTAACAATCAAAGCATGATGATCAGAAAACGCTGTTGCTAAGCTTTCAAAGCTACGAACTTGTTTCAAGAAGGAATCAGGACCATAAACCCTGTCCAATCTAGACATTGTTCCACCTCTAAAGAAAGTGTAATGTGTTTTTCCTTGAGTAGTGTTTCCGATATCTTTAAGATTGAGATTTTCAACTAACTGTTTGAGACTTTGACTTATGTTCTTTACCGATCCGTTTGAATCTTTTTTGAGTAAAATACAATTAAAATCACCTAAAACTATATTACTCTCGTTGCTCGACAAATGAGGGATTATATCTTGGGTAAATAATACATCTCGTTCCTTACGGTAGCCAGATCCGGAATGGGCATAGATATTAACAAAATAAATTCCTACGACGCTTATGGAAGTATTTCTACCGTTCTTATTCAACAAAATGTGGGAGAAATCCACATTTTTGCGCACTAGAACCGCTGTTCCATTATTATCATTGCTAATATTTACAAATGCTACGTGGCTCGAAATGAAATTAAAATTTTCAAAGGCGACTTCTTGTAAGAAAATGACGTCAACATCATTATTCTTAATGAAGTCCCTCAGCAAATTTTTTTTTCAGTGTGTTGCTGATTGAATTTATGTTAATAGACGCTATCTTTCTTGAAAACATGGATGCTCTAGAATTTAAAACTTTCTGTGAGCACGCTTGATGCTGCTTCACTTTTTGTTACGTTTTGGTTTACCTCTGTGCTTCCCCGTAGAACTGACTGCTTTTGGTTGTATTTCTGTCGATGATGGGGCTCCATTGTTTTTACTGTGTGTCTCATCCATATCTGAACCTTCGGAAGAAGTGTTCATCGAGCGTTTGTACATCGCTCTGTCCCTCTCGCTGGTCTCGTCGGCCATGTGCTCGACTCGATCAGCCCCGTGGACAGCTTTACTTACGTTGGCTTGCTTGTGTCTTTCACGGAAGCTTCTGAAGTTGTCGCCGCCGATGGTGGTAGCGTTCCATTGTTGCTGTTGTTGTTTTCGGATTTCGGTTTTGAAGTCAATGTCGTCATAACAGCGACATCTGGTGCAGCTGTATCGATGACAGGCCGAGTGGGCCTCCCCAGCGACGACGCACCTGGTGCTTTAGAGGTTGACCCTCCAGCACCACCGCCACGTGTTGCCGCCGCAGCTAGCTTCGGACAGTTAGATTTTTCGTAACCTTCACTTTTGCAGTAGAAGCATTTGTTTTTCAGTCCGTCATAAAAAATACGAGCTCGGAAATATCCGATATAGAGGTGAGCTGGAATCTCTCTGGAGACCTCCATGTGGACGCCAAGCACACCCGTAAAAATGATAACATTCACTTCACTGGGGAAACGTTCGCGCACGTGTTGCCGTATTGTACCGTATTGACCTAACACATATTGGATTGGGCGGCAGGTTAAAGATTCGCACGTATCGGAAGATACGGCACGCTTGATCCACTTGTACCTCGGTCAAGGACCGTCGTCATAACTAAAACTGTAATTTTCTTCTGAGTCCGCGATGAAGGCAGAGCACGTTGGTTCATCGATCACTTTTACATAGAACTGACCACCATTTTCGTCTTCGTAAATGGAGTGGATATCCGCTGCTGATAATTTCAGGTTTCCGAGGGAGTACTTGAGCACTTCCAGATGAGACGGCACTTTACTATCGGGTCCGAAAACAAGTTTTACGGTATTCTTCCTTACACTGTTGGCCATGTTTCCGATTAACTCTTCCCTCAGGGAAAGATTCCGCTAATGAAATAAGAATCACAAAAAAATAGAACAATAGCCAAAAGAGGACTATTGTTCAACAATATTCTTCGGGAGCAAACGATCCGTATCGGTTGAGCGATTGTCCGAGAATGCCCATTTCCGCTCACGGTAAACAGATTTCGTGATTAACTTACTAAAAATTGCATTATTTCGAATTTCGTTATTTATCCTGATATTTTTTATAATCAACCCATGGCTATTATTGCAATAAAGAAGGCTGTATACTAAAATCGACATTTCTTTAAAATTTTGTTTAAGTTTTTGCATGAGCGGTTGTTCCAATACCAAAGTACCAAGTGATCCAATAACCACTCATGAGGTCATGAGAATTATTTTATCAAATGAAAATGATGTCAGACGACTTCATTTCAAAGTTGTTAATATTGCTAGAATATATCCGTGCGAAAAATGTTGGTTCTTCTTCTTCTTCCTGGCGTTACGTCCCAACTGGGACAAAGCCTGCTTTCTCAGATTAGTATTCTTATGAGCACTTCCACAGTTATTAACTGAGAGCTTTCTTTGCTGATTGACCATTTTTTGCATGTGTATATCGTGTGGCAGGTACGAAGATACTCTATGCCCTGGGAATCGAGAAAATTTCCTTTACGAAAAGATCCTCGACCAGCGGGATTCGAACCCACGACCCTCAGCATGGTCATGCTGAATAGCTGCGCGTTTACCGCTACGGCTATCTGGGCCCCTTGGTTGGTTGTTGGTTATTGACACGAAAAATCAATTTTACACTAGTGAGCGGAAATAGGGACATGAGCACTGGTGCACTGATGGTAACCTCGAAAGAAACAGTTTAAGATGAACTTTTGAACAAACCACAATGGATGAAGATTTAAATCGTCATCAGAATATTTGAATTTCATATAAACTTTGAAAAGTGAAATCTATGCTAAATTTTTGAAAGAGTAAAGTATACTATGGAACATGAAGCTTTTTATAATGAAACCAAAATCCCAATTTAAGAAAAATGCTTTTTGCTTACAGATTTAAGACCTAATTTAAGTTCTATTATTTCTAGGTTGTCAATAATAGCATGAGCATGAGCAAGAGTATGATTGACAGCTCGCAGATGCTACTCCGTTATAGGCCTTTGGGATGGTACACAAATTATGTCACGCTAAATTCCATCTTTTTCGACAACCCCCCCCCCCTTTGTCACACTTTTTGTATGAGTCCACCCTAAATTTTTGTAAGTCTTGTCACGCTTGGCTCAACCCCCTCCCCCCATTGGAGCGTGACATAATTTGTGCATGACCCCTTTTCATGTGACAGGTCCGTCTGAGAATTTGTTTACATCGGTGGAGGACCGGCACTAACACGGGACTGTCATCTCCATAGAAAAACTGTTAACGATCAACGCTCCGTCATCGTAATCATCGTCATCATCGAAACTTCAAAAGCAGTTTTTCTTTTCAAAACTAAAAATTATTCGATAAAAATGTGTTCACTGTGTTTCGATTGGAGAATAGAATACAGTGAACACATTTTCCTGTAAATTTTATTGATTTTGAACGAAAAAACTGCTTTTGTAAATTCCGACATCAATGACGGATCCTGCCCCCTTAAAGAGCTTCCCGATCAACTGATTTGAAACGTCTTGTGAACAGGTTTATTGCAAGAACAGCTGTACTTACACAGGGAACCAACAGACGCTACTCAAGATCAGTAGCATTCTCAATGTGTAGGTACTGGTGTTCTCATTATTATAACAAACAATAACGGTGCCTGATGCGTCCGAATGCAGGTCAATTTGGGGATGTGAGGGAAATGTTGATGTGTAACTTGCTCTATGGAAGCCGAGGAGTCCTCTGCACTTCCACAAGTAAACACTGGGTGTTTGGATATGGGAATGGGTTGGGTAAAGGATTTGTTTTGGTAAATGGTAAATATGTAATTTGAAATTGGTGCGTTTAACAGGATTCGCGATATTACTCGATAAACACATTAAACGCCAAACAAGTGTTCGTCGCTAGCCCCCGCAGGAGCAAGCGACAAGATTTAAGGATCAAACACTACTACCGATCGCGCACTTTTTCTTTTTCTTCGCGAACGATACGCGAAATGTTTGATCCTGCCCTCAACGCCCGCCCCGCAGGTGCAAGCATCAAGTTCGAAGGATCAAACACTACTGTTCTCTAGGTTACCATTAATAAATGACAAACTATAAAAATAATTTCTTAAATAGTGAACGTTATTATCAAAGATAACCCGTCTCACGGTACTTATTGCAAAACAATACCTGTCAATGAAAAAACAAGCGTAAATCATCCGAACCAACCATGACCTTTATTACATTCCCAATTCGATACCCGTGCCTTGGGCGGTAGTTGGAATCTCGGAAATGCTTCTTCTGAGGGCGCCCGACGGTAAGTCAAAGTTACGTGTGTCAAAGCCCTGCCATGGCGGGAGAAGAATTTTTCTGGTTTATGTGTAATTTCCCCCGTCCAACTTTTTGTCCCAAAACAGAATTTCCGTGAAGATTGAGATTTGTTGTTCCGGGGAAATTTATGTGCCAAGGGGGGCGTCATCGTCAAAATATCACGCTGCGAGGTGCGAGATGAATAACGACACCGCAGATTATGGATGTCGGGTAATTCGTATTTCCCAGTCAGAGTTGGTGACGTCCATCGTCGTCGAGCGCTGTATTATGTATGATGCGAAATTCCCGAAACGAAGTTAATCAAACTGAATTACACATATCGCACGTTGTTGGTGGGGTTAACATGAGAGATTGGATTTCGTGCGAAGAAGTGTGGCCGTTCTCGATGTCATAATTCCCCGATGGGAATCGATAGTCGGCTCATCCGCCTTTGTCACTGATGTGGATCTTATATGATATTATTTGCGACTGAAATCTGTTCCGCAAAGGCATTAAATGATTGATTCCCTTCTTTCCCAGTAGGGCGTTACAATTATTTATGGGTTTTGTTTGGGATGTCGGGTTGTCGAGACAAAGAAGTTGGAACAAGGACGGAATCCAATAGTATTCAATATATAATATATTATCTTAAATTTACCTGACGAATCAACTCCTTTTCATTGAAATTGAGTCAACTGAAATGTTTATATACAATTGAATAGTTATTGATTAACAAATATTTAAAATAGTTTCTCCCGTTTGAAACAACGTTTGTTAAGTACTTCACGTTTTAGACTGGCTAGCAGTCTTACCAGCACTGGTGCTTGGGGTATAGACTGGTGTTCAACAAACGCTTTGTTTTGTTAGGGTCGTAAGCTCGAATTTCGGCAGTCGAGGATCTTTTCGGGTTTGAAATTGTTTTGGATTTTCCTTCCAGATAGCCATAGCAGTAAACGCGCAGCTATTCAAGCTGAGGTCGTGAGTTTGAATCTCACCGGTCGATTTCTTAAGGCATAGAGTATCTTCGTACCCGTCACACGATCAACGGTGTCGTTGTATGCAGTTGTTATGCACCTCCAAAGACAGTGAAGCATTTCAGCCAGATGGTGAATCAGCTAACTGGCAAGTTGATTGGAAGGAAACTGATACCGTTTTGATTCATATTACGGACAGCTTCAAATTCCGGACACTCTCGTTTGTATGGGAAACATTTCACACGAAATGTTTCAATTTTCGCCGTCCAAAAGTTCTAATTTTCGAGTCTCGTTTTATTAGGTTTCTTCCATGAATATCATTGCAAATTTATAATGCCCAACTACCTTAGACGTCTCTTAAGTGGTTGAACGATTTCAATTGATGATTTGACTGTTCCATTAATGATTATCATGAGCTGTCCGTAATTCGAATCAAAGCGTCCGGAATATGAGGCAAAAGTGAGGGAGCGTCCGGAATAAGAATCATGAAAAGGCCACACGTTTTGATTTATTTAAACTTATTCAAGTTGCGGACGCGTATTCTTTACCCACCATCCGAAAGTTAAGGGCTTCCGACGCTCGATAACGCTAAAAAACAAACAGAATGATTTATTTTGTATGGTCCAAGCTGGGTTATACTTCACTAAGGCCTTAAGTGTCCGTAATATGAATCAAAACGGTACTCATTGCAGGAGACATCAATGTGTGGGCTGTTGTGTGGGGCATCAAGGTGACTAACGCAAGAGGATACATCATGCAGGAAGCCTTAGCGAAGTTAGAGGTACGATTGTGCACTGAAGGCTCCGTTAGTACGGAGAAATGGAAGGGAACCCATAATCGACATTACGTTTTGTAGTCCTGCATTATCGGTGAATGTGAACTGGAGAGTTTGTGAGGGATACATCCAGCGACTATCAAACGTTTCGTTATCGCATCGGCCAACGAATCCCTGCGTTAACAATGGGAAGAATAACTAGCTAGCGGAATGGAAGATGAAAGCCTTTAACAAGGAACTATTCGTTGAAGCACTTCGTCAACGAAGTGCCGCGAAAACTGAAGCCGAGGAACAGACGGCGACCAGCTTACTGGTGGAATGACACTCTCAGCACGCTTCACACTGCTTGTCTCAGAACTAGAAAGCGGGCTCAGAGAGCAGGGGCGGTAATGGAGAGAAGGGAGCAAAGGACAGCTTTTCAAGAAGGGAGATCAAGCTTAGTAAATTCAATGGATCATTGAAGGTCACTCATTTGGCACTCACTGCATCAAATCAGCGGCACCACCGTATATGGAATTTAACATTGTGACAGCATTGCTGTTCTGTCAAACACAAGTCTACGGTGGCGCTATCTATGCATTTCATAGCGGCCGTTTTGGTTATTTTAATGATCCATTGCTACAATGAACTGTGCCGAGATACCGACACCGATACGTGGGGAAATGCACATTGTGTCGTTATGGCAAAGATCAAGGGCCCTTCGATGCCAGCTGAGATGTGCCCAGAGCAGCTGAAGGTAATCATGGAGGGTCTCATCTCGGCATGCAGTTTTGATTCCGTAAATGAGTGTCGACGGTAGACGCAATTCGAACAGTACTCGAGTGTGCTAAGAAAGCGTCGCATCAGAAACGAAGATAAGATCAATACTGCACTGTGGTTACAATAGATGTGAAAAACGCATTCAACAGCGACAGATGGGAGAACATCGTCGCAGCACTGCACAGAATTCGGGTCCCCGACTATCTGTGTAAGATCCTGAAGAGCTAGTTCCCGAGCAGAAGGGGCAGGTGTAACACACAAATCAAGCGTGTGCTAGAATAAGGGCGTAAGTCGCATGATCGATTTCTCTTCATCGATCCTCTCTTCTATGAATAAAGGTGACAAGATGCAAGTTTGTTTGCATTTTTTCACCTCAGGACGCAAGATTGCATCGCTGTCAATCAGTCTGAAGTGAAATAATGCCAACAAACCCGCATTTTGTCACCTTTATTCACAGAAGAGAGGATCGATGAAGAAAAATCGATCATGCGACTTACGCCCTTATTCTAGCACACGCTTGAAATGAAGAGCAGAAATCAATGCAAGTGGGAGTCCCTCAAGGTTCCATTCTCGGTCCAACTCTTTGGAACGGGATGTATGATGGCGTCATGACACTGCAGCTGCCCAGAAAAGTGAAGATTATTGGTTTTGATGATGTGTCACTATCGGTGATGGGTGAGACGCTGGACGAAGTAAAGATGTCGGTGATGTTTCCATCACCAATTGAGGCAATCGGGGGCTGGATGAATGGAGTCAAACTACAGATGACTCACCACAAAACAGTGGTGCTGCTAGTCAGCAACTGCAAAGCGGTTCAGCAGATGAAGGTCGACGTTGGAAGGTATGTGATTGCACAAAAACGCATATTGAAGCACCTGGGAGTAATGATCGACTGAATTTTAACGCCTGCTAGCTAAAATCTCGTCATCGATAATGAGGCATGAAGTTACTGCTTGGGGTAAAGCACTGAAGACAGCGGAACCGCGAAAAGCTGAACAGATCGCTTCGGCTGATGCCAGTACGAGTTAGGAATGCGTATAGAATGATATCGTCAGATGCTGCATGCGTAATAGCCGGTATGATCCCAATTTGCATCACTCTGACGGAGGATATCGAGTGCAACCAACGAAGAGACATCAGAAACGTACGGAAGATGGTCAGAGTCGGATATATGGCGAGGTGGCAGCACGAGTGGGAGTGTGCGGAGAAAGTATGATGGATCCACCGGCTCATCCTAATCCTGTCGACGTGGATGAGTAGGTAGCATGGAAATGTGAACTTCTACCTGGCACAGTTGTGTGTCAGAAAGTATCTCCATAGATTCGGGCACGCAGTCGCCACACTGCCCAGATTTCCCAAACATGGAGGAGACACCGCAACATGCAGTTTTTCACTGCCCAAGAATCGCGAAAGTGCGGAAAGAAATGCTCGGAAGCAGTATCGGAGATTTAAACCCCGACAACATTGTGCAGAAAACGTGTCATCGTGGCAGGTGGTGAACAGAGCGATAAAGCAAATCATGTCGTCGCTGCAATAGAAATGGCAAGAAGACCAGAGGGTATCGAGCCGCGATCGGAGTTGGCTAGATCCTCCGTCGGGGACTAGGCCGGGTAGTTCGAGCGTCACGTAGTATCGGTGATGGGTAGTCGAGGCACCTGCTAACCGAAAGTATTCCTCCACCGGAATCGCATGACTGACCTCGGCACCAAACCGACCAGCATCGAATTAACGGTCTAGGTAGACTGGGTCCCCATCGGGAACTAGTTGAGTAGATCGTGAAATAGCACCGGCAAAAGGTGTTAGGGCACCTGTGAACCGGATGTTTTTCACCACCGGAATCGCAGGACCATCCTCGGCATCTGCCCAGATAGCATCGGTACGGAATATCTTTCGCCACCGGGGAAATTTTCATCGGAGTAGGATAGATCCACCGCTGGGAAGTAGTACGTAACGTATCACCGACTTGAGTCATCGGAGCGCTAATGAACCGGAAGCCATCCTCCAACCGGAATCGCTGTGCCGACTTCGGCACTCTACCAGCCAACAATGGAGTAAGAGCAACGCGTAACATTACCGGTTCCGGAAGATATTCCTCCGTCGGGGAACTCTCCATCGGAATAGGCTAGTTTCACCATCGGGAACTACGTCGAGTAAAATCGATCACACGACGAACCGCGGACTTTGGGTCATGGGTACCGTAAGTCGCCCCTCAACCGGAATCGCAAGACCGACCTCGACATCCAACCGGTCCGCTCGAAGAGCATGACGAGCAGCGAAGTAGTGTCCAGAGAACCAACAAGCACAGGAGCATCTATCATAAAAAGTCTCGAGCCAAGTCGAGTCTAGTACACGACACTGAAGACGGCCTTACACACGCATAAAAAAGAATTCCGGAAAACGTTAACTGTTAAAAATACACCGTGAACTACCGTCGCGTTATCATGAACGTTCTCGAAACCAGGCAACTCATTCATCTAAACATGATCTAGTTCCCTTGAGCCTCTGTACCGTGGTGAATCAAAATCCGGACGGTACCGATATCCGGACACTCTAATTAAATTGATCAATTAGAGTTAAAATTAAGTTGTTATATGTTTGCTTTTTATTTTATCCCTTTATTTTTGACAATGCTGATAATTTTACATTCATTTTTAATCTAGTAGCCACTGTTAAATAATAAATAAAAATAAAAACAAATAATTCGTTCATGCTGGACGTCATTTCGTCGCGGTCCAACCCAAACTCAAGTTCAACGATCGATGACCGCGCGAACAATGTTTGGTTGAAGAAAAAGTTTGTGAACTTTATTTCTCTAGAAAGTTTTATCCATAAGTGTTTAGGAAGATATATTTAAAGGTTCCGTAACTCCAATGTTATTTTATATGTTTGAAATGTGATTTTATTGGTGCGTAAAGAGACTGTCCGGGATTACGAGCCAGTGTTTTAAGATCCGGACATCGTATAAAAGATCCACGTTTGACGTAAAGTGTAGTGAATTATCAGAATTCAAAAGAGTGTTAAATAAATTGAGTATATCTTCCGTAAGGACAGATCGAGCCGCATCAATTGCAATTCAAATCACATGAACTTCAGCTCAGGTAATCAAATCACTAATATTGCAAACCTGCTATTATTTTTGATATTGTATGGTTAACCCAGACATCATATTTATTAAAGAGTGATATTTAATTGTGTGATGATATGATTTTCATTAAAATTAAACAAAAAAAACATGCTTTTGTCCAGTTGTCCGGATTTCGATCCAAAAGTGTCCGGATTTAAAGACATCACTTGCATCAGGTGTCCGGATTTATAGACAAGACATGCTTTAATATTTGAATGATTTTCTAGTTAAAATCATGGTTCTTACCAAAAAGTTCATCACTCTCGAAAAGATCTGGGTTCAAACAATGTTCAAAACACTATAACGTTAAGGATTTTCTGAAACAACACATTCGTATTGGAATTTGAACATTTGTGTCGACTTAAGCGTCCGGGTATTGATGCACCACGGTACGTGCCATAAATTCTTTTGTTCTTTTGACTTTTACTATGCGCCGTGTGTTAGTGCTGTTTCGCTCTCTCTCACGGGCAACTTGCGCACAGTTAAAGTCAAACGTTTTATAGCATGCATAGTAGACTGGCCCTTAAACAAAAAAGTTGTAAAACTCAACGGGGCACCCCCTAGATATGTGCCTTAGGGTAAGAAAAAAGTCTCCCAAAATTTCAACTCAATTGGTTGCGCCACCAGCTGGCATTCAATTCGAAGTTTGTATGGGATTTGCGTTTCAAATATATTGAAAATTTACCCTTTGTTACTGTTTCGTTCTGTATACTAATTGATCGTGTTCAATTGGGCCTAGAATGACAAATACACTAGCTGATACCCTAATGAACATAATTGCAGAAGGTTGTATCTGGATTTAAGCTCATTTTCATTAACATTTCAGTTTTTGAAAGTTAGGCTTAGATCAGAACTCCCGTATAGTCACATACATGCATGCGTCTTGCGCAGCAGCTCGCCCAGCGTCATAGGTGGCTATGATGCGCCTAGTGGTAACCATCATGCTATGTTGAAGAAATACAGAGCTGTATTGCAGATCTACTTCAGTTAGTTAAAACACCAAGTTTATCACTTTTAATCATGATACAACCTTCTACAATATTGTTCGCTATGGTATCAAGTAGTGTTTTTGATATTCTGGGTTCAGTTGAACGCGATCAACAGTTTTTCTGAACCAAACAGTAGATGATGTACTGTTTCCCATATACTTGAGCTGGGAATCCCATATGAACTTCAATTCAACTGCGCCAACTCATGGAACGACCAAATGAGCTGAAATTTTCAGGAAGTCTTCCTCTAACCCTAAGGAATAATTCTGGGGGGTGCCCCGTGGAATTATACTACTTTATTTTTCTTCCATACTGAGCTGGGCCAGTCTAATGCATAGGCTCATTGTGTTTTTGCTTGTTCGCGTGTTCGTGACAGCTGTTCGCGCATGCGAGAACGGATTATTTTTCCGTGCAGTTGAGGTGGAAATACGCGTATCTGCCAAAGGATACAAACTCTAACGGAATTAAATGGTATAGTGCTAATTTCGGGTTTTCATCTACTTTTGCGGTAGTCTCCTTTCTTTGCAATTTGCCCAAATCCAGCAAGTTCGGAAATACTGATCATGATTTGTGGTACTCTTTGCTTCCTCATTACAATCTAAGAGCCTGGGCTAGAGGCTGCTTCGGTGAGCGGCTGGGGAAATCTGACCAAAGCATCGAACTTATTGCTCATCTCGATGCCATTTTCAACATTTTCCGTTTCACCCTTAGAAGAAATATTCATCATATTTAGTTTAAACAGCAAAATCTAAAACAATAGCTTCTTATTCTGAAGCCAATCTCGCCCATTGAAACCAGACTCAAATTGAAGGGTATCCTTCTCGCTGACTTTGAGCAAATTCCCTATTCATTGTAATAATTTTAATTACTCTACTTTTTCATCCGAAGAAACAGTGGAAGTTTGTATAGAGCAAAGTGAAGAAAAAATCCTGCCAACTTCCGATTGTGAATAGCTTGGACAACGGCCGGCGCTGCATGTAGCATAAAAAAAAGAAGTACCAGGAAGAGACACCTTAAAAAATAATAATGAATTACCTTCGTTATGCCACCGTTCCACGATGACGATGGACCGTCCGGTCTGTAATGGCTATATTTATAGACGGCAGAGACCGTCCGTGACATCGTCGTCTGTTGAATATGAAAGGTGAATAATAGTAAGATTTTCACTTTGAAGTTGGCTTTAACGTACCGAACAATAAGGAAAGTAGAACAGATTTGCATCGTGTTTTACTGAATATTGCTGAACTCGTTTCAAAGTTCATATCATACACTATTTAAAAAAAATCTGGCATCTTAGACAAGAATTGAAGTTGACATTTAGTTTTGCAAATATGAACAAAAAATACCTTATTTTGCACTTTTAAACTTTTTTTTTGCAAACTACCACAATAACCCGCAGGCTTCGTCCTTTAGAACGGTTACCCGTAGAAAGACAATATGAAGGTTTGGAACTGGCACTGCCTGCTACAATAACAATTAACTTGTGAATGTGCATGATTATAATTAACCTAAAGGATTAAGCAAGCGACAGTCAACTGAAAAATGAGTATTGTTGAAGATTTTGCCTGGAGAATTCCAGAAACGAAAGCCGTTACCATTCATCTGTCTGGCACGAGTCTCGACGATTCGTTTACGCGAAGGGCAATCCCAAAAGTTATCCAGCTTTTTACGCTAGCATGCCATAAATTTTGAATCACCCCCTCCTGACATTTCTTGCGTACGCTTTAATTCTTATAGCTAGATCAAAGCAAGCTTGGCGGTTAGGAAAAAAATAGTTATAAGCCTATTAATGCTATAAAACGTTTGACTTTTACTGTGCGCCCTGTTTTCAAGTTGCCCGTGAGAGAGAGCGAGACAGCACCAACACACGGCGCACAGTAAAAGTCAAAAGAACAAAAGGATTTATGGCACGTACAGAGGCTCATGTTGACATAGAGAAGTCAAGTCTGATGCATTTTGGAGATTTTGGAAACGAAAATCGATCTTATTTGAAATCCCACAATTTATTCTAATCGCTTTCGTATTTTAGGTTGACAGACAACAGTTTACCATAAAAATGCTTATGGCTGTGATACTAACCGATTTCGAAGAAGTTATAAACGTAGCTTTCAACTAAGCTGTAATCTGATACCTCCAAGGAACTGACAACTTAAAATACGTGGGCTTCTACTGCGAGCACCCTTTTAATGAGTTATAAAAAGTGTTGGAAACCTATTTTTAGTAGATAGTTCCGCTGACTAGTCCAGAGACCGTTGAGTTCATGATTGTGTGTAATGACGATTTTATTTCGAAGTCCTTTCGTGAGACGAAACATATCCAAAATACCCAAAATGTACCTTATCAATGAATTTTCATCTTGGCATGAACAATTTCGCATCAGGCATAATTCAAACCAATCGGATCGAAATTATAACCAAATGCAACACTTCCGAAGTTGTTTATCACTGTTGTTAGCTTTTCCAGTAAGCATCTATTGAAATATGTAGAAAAAAATAAACCAGAAAAATCGCAGGATCCACCACTTCACCCAGTGCGGGGCCGGAGTGATTTGGTAGAAATGTAGCATAAAAATAATGATGTTAATTAAATGATGACATTTTTCAATTCGTATCATTTTCGTATTATCGTATCAATCTCCTCAACCTAAATGAAATTAAGGTTATGAATCTAACGAATAATTGTTCTTGCCAAAACTTGCTACAAAACAAACGTAGTGAAAATTTTTGACAGATTAATCAACAATCTCAAAATAGGTTTTTTTCAGCCTACTAAGATTTAACTATAAAATGTGTAGGCAAGCAAATTCAAAACCAAATCACCCCTCTTCGTTTTATAGCAAGCGTAAAAAGCTGGATACTCATGGTTACCCCCGCAATTTGCGCATAGAAACTTTTTGGAATTTTCCTTCACAGGACAGACGTCCTTAGCGTGAGAAGAACCTCCGCAAATCATGCATTTAGCACCCACGTGGCAATCGTTCCTATGTCACACGGACATCGAACATACATAAGACTTGCTTTTTATAAAGCTTTAATATTATTTACATCATTTTTGTCATAGTAAACTAAATAATATTCCTGAGAAAAAGTGTTGGAAACCTATTTTTAGTAGATAGTTCCGCTGACTAGTCCAGAGACCGTTGAGTTCATGATTGTGTGTAATGACGATTTTATTTCGAAGTCCTTTCGTGAGACGAAACATATCCAAAATACCCAAAATGTACCTTATCAATGAATTTTCATCTTGGCATGAACAATTTCGCATCAGGCATAATTCAAACCAATCGGATCGAAATTATAACCAAATGCAACACTTCCGAAGTTGTTTATCACTGTTGTTAGCTTTTCCAGTAAGCATCTATTGAAATATGTAGAAAAAAATAAACCAGAAAAATCGCAGGATCCACCACTTCACCCAGTGCGGGGCCGGAGTGATTTGGTAGAAATGTAGCATAAAAATAATGATGTTAATTAAATGATGACATTTTTCAATTCGTATCATTTTCGTATTATCGTATCAATCTCCTCAACCTAAATGAAATTAAGGTTATGAATCTAACGAATAATTGTTCTTGCCAAAACTTGCTACAAAACAAACGTAGTGAAAATTTTTGACAGATTAATCAACAATCTCAAAATAGGTTTTTTTCAGCCTACTAAGATTTAACTATAAAATGTGTAGGCAAGCAAATTCAAAACCAAATCACCCCTCTTCGTTTTATAGCAAGCGTAAAAAGCTGGATACTCATGGTTACCCCCGCAATTTGCGCATAGAAACTTTTTGGAATTTTCCTTCACAGGACAGACGTCCTTAGCGTGAGAAGAACCTCCGCAAATCATGCATTTAGCACCCACGTGGCAATCGTTCCTATGTCACACGGACATCGAACATACATAAGACTTGCTTTTTATAAAGCTTTAATATTATTTACATCATTTTTGTCATAGTAAACTAAATAATATTCCTGAGAAAACCCTTTCTGATGAATCCGAGATTGCGTTCTATTTTTTGAATGATTACTTGGACTAGAGAAAATCCAAGCAAATCATTTATTCCTTTTTGTTCTCTTCAGATGACTTATAGTCACAGACTTAAAAAAAACTGTGCTTCGTCTCAAACTTCTTGAAGAAGAGAAGAACAGTTTTTTTTTCTTTTAGTTGTATGCGCTAATTGCGGGGGCAACCATAAGTCGCGATCTTTAAGGTTTCAGGCAAAACGTGGCAGTCTCCTTTTTTGCGATTTGGAAGGAAACCTAGATTCCTCTAATGGAGTTCAAGATCTCCTGCCTAAATCCTTTATATTCAGAACAACTGACCACGATAGGCGACACTCTTTGTTCTCTCATTTGAATCAAAGAGTCTGAGCTAGAGGCTGCTTCGATTTACTGTTCGGACAATTTGTCTAAAGTATCGAACTGATTTTCAATTATTAACATTATAATATATCCATTGCACCCTTGGAAGAAATGGTGCATTCCGGAGAAACGCCCTTTCTTCCAGTTTTGCCACGTTTAGTGACGCTTTTTTTGGAGGAAGTTTTGAAATCAGAGATTTATCCTTCCGTTTGTTCGTGGTTGCAACCATGTTTAATGAATAAACAAAAAATCGGAACGCGTTTAATCGCTGAATCAATATTCCCTCTTCAAATCCTTGTGCACCTTTCATACGACAGAACCACGGCCTAATTAATACAAAATAAGATCCTAGGTATATTTCTTAGTTTCAACAGAAGAAGTACACCGTCTGGTCTGGACCACAGTATAATCTCACAAAAATGGTGAAACATAACTCATCCTCGTAAGATGACTGAAACACCTTTCCGGGCCAAAATCCTACCGTTAATTAATTTTCAACCCCCAACGCTAAGTCCTCCTTCAAAACCAGAAGATTATTCCTACGCTGTTTTCCTTCTCTGTTAGCAAACCAATACGCGCATTTTACAGCTTCGAACACGCGGGCGAAACAATGAGACGACATTCTTCGAGCACATCAGAAGCATCCACCATATTGCTACATTTCTTCCGCCATTGATCTCGGTGGCTGAACAATGGCAAAAAAATCCAATCAAAAACTTTAACATTTCTTCCGCTCGGTGAAGCGTTTACTTTTCCTTTTAATAGAGCAACCCGGTCGGAGTGCCTCCCGCTAGAAGCACTTAGTCCGAATCCTTTTTCCACCACACAGATTGGTGCTTTTCTTCCTCTCAGCAATAAGGTGAGGAAAACTTTCGCAGACAAACCAATCAGAAACAGATATCCTTTCGCTTCAAGCCATGGAAGGAATTGGTTCACACTCTTGCTGGAACGAAAAATGGCTAAAAGTGTCCCCAATAATATCCTGCTCCCGCCTAACAGAATTTATGGAAAGATATTTGTAGGGTTCTTCCTCATCTTGGCATTACGTCCTCACTGGGACAGAGACTGCTTCTCTGCTTAGTGTTCTTTTGAGCACTTCCACAGTTAGGGTGATGTGCTAGTATCCATCGTATTAAGCATTGGTCAGTGAGAACTGCAATTTTCCCAGTATTGCGGTGAATGATGCTGATACAAACCGATGCCAAACAATTCTTTCTCAAAACGGCTTTAGCATTGTACAATAACATTTTGATAAATCTTGATCTCTTGATGCAAAGAAAATGTATCTTACCGTATTCTCAGTCCGTCGTATCGTTTTCAACTCCGTCGCAATCAGTTTCCAGATTCGTCTCACAACTTACGGCTCACTGTGTGTATTGAATGGTTAAAACACAACATATCAACGCTATAATAAAATGTTTTACTAGAATATATAGATTTACGGGCGTCTCCCTCCATTCCTTCAGCATGATGGAACATACTAATTTCCTTTAAAATTAATTGTTCGTCATCATAATTCAGCCCAAACATATGAGCACAATACTTTTTGACCGTACAATTATGGCATTTGCTCACAGTACAGCGAAAACAACACAAACAAAGGAACCGTATTTTTACGTCGAGCGTCGCGCACACATTGATGCACACAAGCTTTTTTTTTTCTCAGTACGACGGATTGAACTTTGTTTACATTCTCAATTATACGCGGCGGTTGAGGAAATTTCGTAAAAGTTGGTGATTTATTGAAGTTTTACGGCGTGTGATTGGAATGAAATCCTTCAGTGAAGAAGTACGAAGGTTTTCCATAGTGAAAATAAGTGCCCGGTGAAGTAAGTCACCCACGGGGGCAAGAAGGAACTTGTGTTGGAAAGTGATGTGGCTCAGTCGATCGCTAAGCATTTCTCTCAAATCGTGTTCGTCCATGCGATTTCGGTAAAAAAGTGCAAAGTGGATAATTTAACTGAAGTTATTTACCGAAATACAGTAGTTTTATTGAATTTTTGGTGTACAAGTGTACAAACCATAACAGCTTTCACAAAATTACACTTGGATAATGAATCTATGTTGCAGGTAAGTTTGAATATCCACCGTAGTGGAACATTTAAAGTTTGATACGACGAATAGTAGCGCTTACGACGAAGTAGAACAAAACCCTATTAACTGAGAGCTTTTTTTTGTCGAAGTTGGCATTTTCGCGTTAGTATAAATATCGTGTGGCAGCACGATGATACTCTATGCATAGGGTACTCAGGAAAATTACCTTTACGAAAAGATCCTAGACCGACCGAGAATCGAGCCCAGACATCTTCAGCATGACTTTTCTTTATTGCCGCGGACTCTAACCACTCGGATAAGGAAGGCCCCAGGGTTGTAGGGTAAGGAGGGTAAAAATGAGTCACCTAAGGAAAGGACCCCATATCTTCTCATAATATATTATACAAATCGAATTGATTTTTTCTTCCTGAACCCTTTCATACTCTAAGCTATTAGAGCTTGGATAGGCAACTATTAATTTTGAAGTATTCATTTTTTTACATAAACAAATCCCTTTCGACCATTTTCAAATCGACCACGGCTGGAATCGGATTTTTAAGACGCTCAAACATAACGCGATTTATGCAAGAATGATAAGAGATGCTTCAAATGTTACGTATTCAACACATTATTGATTAAATTATTCATTAAAAAATCGCAATCTTCTCTTGTTGGGTACAGTAATCATATGTGTAAAAATCAGATATTTATCTCCACTAGCCTTGAATCTCCACTAGCCTTGAAAGCGTGCCCATCCTTTCTGGGATACCCTATATTCTGATGAAATAACCTAACGCAAATCAACCCTTAGCTGATTACCCGTAATTATTGGGTTTGCTATAGATTTTTTAAATTCGCCATAACACTAATGAATGGAAGTATGGTTAAAACTTAAGTCATAATTTTAAAGCTATTTGCTTTAAACATTTGAAAAGTCATAAAAACTTTAGAACAAAAGACACGATCAAATATCATTGAAGGTATTGTAGATCATGCTAAAAGTTAATTACTGAAAATTATTGACTGGAGTTTAGATGTACTTTCAAATTTGCTACCACAGCATAGGCTTATAAAAACAGCTAATGTTCAAAATAAAAGCATTCAAACTTTGCAACTAGACAAATAAAAATGTGTGTTTCTTACTCGGTAAGTTGGTCTTTTCATGAAAATAATTACTCGTTTATATTATCTGTTTTTTTGATACTTTTGTATTATATCATTTAAGGCTTGATATTGACGAAAAATGTGATTGTTTTCAATTGAAACTTAGTGGTTTTAATCAAATTTTACGTACATTACGAGAATCATTGGATTTCCGGGATGTCAGACCTAAAATCCCGGAAAACGGGAAATCGTACAATTTGCCAAAACCCGGAATTTTTTGTCCCGGGATGGGCACTCTAATCGATATACGTTTTCTCTCTGAGGAAATGGACTTGTGTGAGATTAATCGTGCATTGTTATTCGTGGCTCTTTGCTTGTAAACAATTTATAAGATTTTAGAGTTTAACCATTTATTTTCCAAATAGTTCAAGCGTGTGCTAGAATAAGGGCGTAAGACGCATGATCGATTTCGCTTCATCGATCCTCTCTTCTGTGAATAAAGGTGACAAGATGCAAGTTTCTTAACATTTTTTCACTTCAGACCACTTGGCTGCGATACAATCTTGCGTCCTGAGGTGAAAAAATACTGACAAACTTGCATCTTGTTACCTTTATTCACAGAAGAGAGGATCGATGAAGAGAAATCGATCATGCGACTTGCGCCCTTATTCTAGCACACGCTTGAGTTATCAGTTTCTCAACCAGAGTTAAACTGTTTAACTGTTGACAGCATATGCCAAATTTGAGTCAATTAACAGAATACGGATCTTCATACGACATTTTTTCATATTAGATTTAAAATAATTCTTATCGAATGAAATACTTTCGGAATATTGTGAATGGAAATTTTATATGAAAAGGCTATATTTTCCGATAACAAGTCTAAAATGTAGGCTGTTATACTAGAATTTTAGCACAATCATCGATATCACGTTTTACTTTAAGCTTTCAAATGAATCTAACACTAACATTGAGAAAAAAGGAACAAAGACAAATCACTTTCGCTGTTGAAATCATTGAAATCAATTCTGCTTTTACTTGTCATATGCATTTGATTGGAATATTTGTTAAAAAAAAGTGTTATTTCTTTTATTTTTTAATAGTTTATGATTTGATCACCGTAACGAAAACATTTTGAATCACACACAGATGTAGGATATTACAGAGTTCTGAATTCTCGTATCAATGATGCAAAATCTACGATTTTTCGCTTTTTCGCCTTCTCATGTGAACATCTTTTTTCGCTCACACTAATTTTCCCTAGAGTTACAATGGAGGGTAACCGAAAATCACTCCATCCGGGGATAATTTCTTTTTCACTCCATCATATTTTCGCTCACCAATTGGTCGCCATTAAGTCAGAGGGGACCAGGTACAAAACTTGAGAAAATTGGATTATTCTCTCATTAGATGCAAAATTACTTTACCTCCGTTATACTTTGATCAGATTTGAAGAATGCTGTAAACTGCGAGAGATATGTAATAAATTTACTTTGGATGACCAATAAAATTGATAAAAGTGTACAGTCAGAATGGACCAAGTGCTTATTACCATAACAGCGAAAATCATCAGCGCGCTTAGGAATGCGAGTAAATGAAAGACATTTCAGGAGATTTGTCAGATTTTTCGACATTGAATCATTCTTCTACTTATACATCAATAGAAATTTATAAATATTACATGATTCGATGCATTTGATTTTGATTTTTGACCATTTACCATATTCGGATGGGTGGTCAGAAATTGCAACAAATTCTGTGCAGACAGAGCGGACCAAGTGTTGAAAAGCAATAAAATGATTGATTACTGCATTTTTTGAGTCAATTTCAGAGTCCGATAGAAGTTTACGGTAGTTCTATGGTGTATGTATGGCATGTCCTACGATCCGCTTATTGGACCAGCATATTTTGGTCGGTATACTCAAGATTTTCACTTGGTCCACTCTGACTGGACGCGTATTTGTATATTTCTGGTCTTCAACGCCCTGACCCTGCGAAACCTTAATTTTCAAGCTATCGTAATGCCACTGATTTTGGTATTTACTATATGGGTTATTTAAGAATTTACGATACTGGTGTCGAAGGGTCTTGATAATCTGTTTATCTTAAAGATATGCACCCAATTTGACCATGCAAGCATTAAATGACTGTTATTTTCCAAGAAATTGTTCAGTCAGAGTAAACCAGCTCACTGAACGGTGATCTTTGGTTCAGTCAGAGTGGACCAAGTACACATAGTCCATCAAAAAATCGTTCTATTAGAGGTTTGGATTATGATTTTTCATGATTATCACTTCACATTATATTGTTTGAAAGTAACGTAAAGACTTGTAAGAATATTGAACCGAAATTTAAACGAGTTCAAAAATTACAGAGCGTTAGACTTTAAACCCATTTTTCTCAAAATATCAAAAATGTCACTTGGTCCACTCTGACTTAACGCCGACCAATTGCTCCCGAGAATTATAAATATGTGGATAAACAAAAACTAGTGCCGGTGACGGGATTCGAACCTAGAGCATTACTAAAAACAACCGCGATGCGTGCACGCTAACCATATTACCACACAAACTTGTCGAAAGTTGTGGTTAAGGGGTCGTCCATAAATGACGAAGCATTTCAGGGGGGAGGGGGACATTCACGAATTTGTGACGAGGGGGAGGGAGGGGTCCTAACTAGTGGACGTAGCATTTTGAATCATGTCGGTAAGAAGAGTAGCGCTGAAAAAATATTGACAAACAGTTGTTCATATCAAATTTAGTTTTTTGTTTGAGTTTTAAAACGGGTTTTAGCAAACAAAAAAAAAATATTTGAAGATCATAAGTTTTCTAATAAAAATTTCTAATAAATGCAATTAATCAGACTTTATTAAGTTTAAAAAAATATGTGAATATTCTATAGTATTCGTGCCTAAATGAATTTATTAATAAATAAACAATTAGGAAGTTTACTAAGTTAATTATAAACCAATAATTGTTTTCCATTTGTTACCAATAAATAGAATGAAAAGTTTTAACTTTATTATTATTTTCTGTTGAAGCCGTATTTCTTCAAAAGAATAGGATATGAAAATTTAGCCAAATATTCTCATTATCACAGTAAAACAAGATATTTATTCAGTGAATTATGCGTTTAATATTGTAGGAGATTTCCACCCAATAAACTCATCGATTTGTTTTGATATAAATGCTTTTGATGGAATAGCCAAAGTAGTAATGAGGACTTTAAATTGGAGTGTTATCGAAATTGACCTATAATTAATAATTCATCATTTTTTATTATTTCATTGTTTTGTTATGGGTTGTTCAACAATATTTCAATATAGGGATCGATGATGATATTTAAAGATAAATAATTTGTATAATAATGCGCGGGCTGCAATGCTGCAGCAAGGAACGCGACAAAACGTGGAGCGAAATAAAAGAAAACGAAAGCAGCAAACCCGCCTATTCTGGGACAAAAAGCGCACCCTGGAAGAAGCGGAATGTGAAGAAATGGAACAGCTGCATCGTTCACAAGAAACGCGAAAGTTCTACGAGAAGCTTAACGCATCCCGAAAAGGCTTCGTGCCGCGAGCCGAAATGTGTAGGGATAAGGACGGAAGCATCTTGATGGACGGACGTGAGGTGGAAGCAACACTACGATTAACACCTGAATGGCACGGAGAACACAGGCGCCGAGGGTTACGACAGCGGAGGAAGTGACTACATCAGCACGACAGATGAAGGAAACCAACCTGCCCCTACATTGAGGGAAGTTAAGGATGCCATCAACCAGCTCAAAAATAGCAAGGCCGCTGGTAAGGATGGTATTGGAGCTGAACTCATCAAAATGGGCCCGGAGAGGTTGGCCGCCTGTCTGCACCGGCTGAATGTCAGAATCTGGGAAACGGAACAGCTGCCGGAGGAGTGGAAGCAAGGGGTCATATGCCCCATCTACAAGAAGGGCGACAAACTGGAATGTGAAAACTATCGTGCGATCACTATCCTGAATGCCGCCTACAAAGTGCTATCCCAGATTATCTTCCGTCGTCTATCACCAATAACAAATGAGTTTGTGGGAAGTTATCAAACTGGTTTCATCAACGGCCGCTCAACAACGGACCAAATCTTTACTGTACGGCAAATCCTCCAGAAATGCCGTGAATACCAAGTCCCAACGCATCACTTGTTCATCGATTTCAAAGCGGCTTATGATAGCATTGACCGCGAAAAGCTATGTAAAATCATGGACGAATACAGCTTTCCCGGGAAGCTCACAAGACTTATAAGAGCAACGATGGACGGTGTGTAGAATAGCGTGAAGATTTCGGGCGAACATTCTAGTTCGTTCGAATCCCGCCGGGGACTTCGACAGGGTGATGGACTTTCGTGCCTGTTGTTCAACATCGCGCTAGAAGGTGTCATGCGCAGAGCCGGGTTTAATAACCGAGGTACGATTTTCACAAGATCCAGCCAATTTGATTGCTTCGCGGATGATATGGATACAGAGCCGTAGCGTGGCCTCACAGCGCCCTTGGCAAACCTCCCGTTGGGCGCCCCTATGATGCAATGTTGTATGTGATTGAAGCACTTGAAGTTTTCGTTGAACATCCCAAGTAACCATGCGGCTCAAGCTATTATTCATGCATATATATGGTGTACATAAAGCTAGCAACTACTGTATAGCTACTTTAAGGTGTCAAAAGGCTTCACAAAGGTCGAGTAAATTTTATAAAATATAACACAAAAATGCCTGTAGAGGGGCCCTTTTCCACTTTAAATAAACTTTAATTGTAGTTATACAGTATTGCTAGCTTAACGTATACCGTTTATATGCATATATTGCAGTTTTTGCTTGGGATACTAGACAATTTCCATAAAGATCCTTTTTGAAATACTAGGACAACTCTTAAATGAATGCATATATTAAATTGCGACTCAAGCATTCACTAATTTAGAGTTCATTAATATAATTAATAAATATCAATGAAACGTGTACAACACAGTTCTTCTTGAAAACTGTGTAAGATTTTATGAAATATGTTTTGAAGAAATTTGTAAGAAATCTACTGTTCATGAGGCACTTCTGCGGAAACAATTGAGCATAGCATTGAAGAAACTCTTCTTAAAATCAATAGTTTTATATTTAATTTCTTAAATACATTTTTTTTTATTTCTTGACATTGTTAATTATATTATCATTTGTTAAAAAATGCAAAGGCTTCTAAATATGTTGTAATGATTTTGCCTAACAACTCCTTAAGAAAACATTTTTTTAGTTGTTTTCGCAAGAGTCTTCCAATAAGTGGAAGCAAATTCGTCAAATTCTGAGAATAAAATGCAATAAAAAACTTTTTATCAATTTATTAGTGGAATCAGAGGAAATAATAAGATAATATGTGTTTCGTTATACCATTTTGAAATTTAATTCCTAAATAGTGACATGGAAAAATATGAATTTGTTATATTAGTTAATTAAAAGTTCATGGAATTTGCAACGAATTTATAAGCATCCCTTACTCAATAGCCTTGTTTCTGTGATACTCGTGTTAGTAATTTACTTAAAGAAAATTACAACTGTTCTAGAATCTCCAACACTTCCCCTTCTTGGTTGAATTTCAGAAATGGTATTTAATGTGATCTAAAATTTATTAATGCTAAATCATCTCCAGCGAATAAAAAAAAACTATAGTCAGTCAGCGTGGAATATGTTCATTAGAGTGATGCAAATTTTGAAATTTTAGCTCCCCTATGCTTAAACGATTTTAATTATGGTAAACAGCATCCTCCCAAAGTTTGAAGTGATTCGAAAGAAATTTGACTGTGCACACGCCATTTGAAGTTTATATGGAGATTACTATGGAAAACTTCAATTTTTTGTGTTCAGCCCTCTATCTCTTCGTCATAATATTTTATGGAAAAGTAAACAAACTCTTCTAATGTGACATCCTCCCAGCTACAACTTTGCCGAAGACCACTTTTCGATTGGACGTCAGGATAAATTGTTATTCATCATCATAAAGTTGGTTTACATGTAGCATGCTTCACCAACTGTTCGGCAGGCAACAGTGGTGCTCCTGGCGGGAAGGATAGATCAAAGTAATCCAGGCTACTATGTTCTACAGAAAAAAAGCAGTGTTGCTCTGAAAGTAGTTAAATGATCATCTGAGCACGGTTTAGACTTTGGAATCAATAATAACAAATTATCCTTACGTCCCATCAAAATGTGGTCTTCAGCAAAGTTGTAGCTGGAAAGATTTCACATGAGATGAGTGTGTTCACTTTTCCATAGATTATTATGACGAGCAGTTAGAGGACTGAACACAAAAGGTTTGCCTTTTCCATATAAACTTCAAATAGTGTGTGCACAACCAAATTTCTTCCGAATCACTTCAAATTTTGGGAGGATAATTTTCATCATAATTGACATCGTTTAAGCATAGGGGAGCAAAAACTTCAAAATTTGCATCAGTCTAATGTTCATACTAGGGAAAAAATAAATTCAATCTTTTTAACTCATGTTTGCTTATCACTGACACGAAATTCTCTGAAAATGTTGTTCAGGATTCTTTAAGAGTTCCTCCCACGTGTAGAAATTTTTGAATATTCTGCCCAGCTGCACAGTGATGTCACGGCGGAGAAAAGTTAAAAATAACTTTCACTAACAATTCTGAAAGTATTTTTGTATTTCTCTTCTAAATTCAAACCCAGAATTTTTTCAAGTTTAAATAAAAACTGATTTTTTTACATTTCCTCAAAGAACGTTATCAAAATTCTTGTGTTTGTGCTCCCTAGTAAATTGTATAAGGAATTATAATCAACTTCGACTAAATTTTCAAATGTGAGCACACACTCGAATACATGCTCCGCTTAAACTAAACATTTTTATACCAACCTTCAGAAAATCAAAGGTTCATCTTGAGCAAACTCGCACACCATAATTTTCGGTTGGTTGAAGAATTTAGGTGCTACAAATCTGTATGGCCAAAATGTTTAAATAGATCCAATGAACATTCTTGTTTAAATGTTGAAACAACATTTACAAATCATTTGAAAAATTCTAATGCAAATGAGTTGAAGGTCTTTGTATCATGTTTTGTTGTTGCTTGGCTGATGCGTCATATAACTTGACAGATATGATGATCTTGATGATGATGAGGTTATCATGATCAAAGAAGAGTCTATCATGCGATGAAAATAAATAGTTTCAGACGGCAATTATCTGGTCATTCATAGTAAGGGATCTTCATTTGGGCATGAACAATCCATTTCAAGACTTTCTATACCATTTGTATGGAGATAAATCACTGTGAGCTGTAATGAAAGGCCTATTCAAGATTTTCTGTCATAATGATACCGTACTCTGAGAACCCTGTTCAAGGATTGTGCGATATTTGCCAGAAAACCATTCGCCAGAAAACTATTCGCCAGAATGACATGTGCCAGAAAACCATTCGCCAGAATGTACCATTTACCAGAAAACCTTTTGCCAGAATGTACCATTCGCCAGAAAGTACCATTCCCCAGAATTATTTTTCTTTTCAATTTTGATCAACTAATGCATGGTGAAATATCTCGGAATCCAAAGAAGGCCGTCACAATATACGACGGTGACACTTTTCATATCTTCAAGAGCACTAAATTGAACTAATAGTGCGGTAACAATCTCGTTCTTCTCACATTAAGCTTTCTGCTAGTGCACAGAGTGGAGACAAACACTGTTATTCTACATCTCTTGCGAGACTTTTGCCTATGAGATTTTTATACAATATTATAAGCTGTTTTACCTTGTTTTAACTTCGAGAAAATTGTATTTCCTATCACTGCAAGCTATTTTTCCTCAGAATATTGTATTTTACAGAATTTCTTGTACAACTACCAGATAATTTTTGTTTTTCAATGGGCAGTTTATTGGAGCTGTGCTACTTTCTCCCGAGTATCGATCCTCCGAATGTCCTTTCCCCGAACACCAGTTCCGCAAATGCCAGTTCCTTGAATACTCCGTTTTCTCAATGTTTGGCACTCATAATTACCATAACTTATTGTATATTTCAGGGTGATGAACCGTTCATATGATATGCACCCTTCTTTTGTGATCAGCGGTTCTTTGAAGTTTCTCCTAACTCAGCATTTTTTCTTGTTTTCTTTATCGTTCTTTCTAGTTTACCACTCTTAAGATGACTCTTAAGATTGTTTCTTATTCATTCTGAACTGCATCTATTTTGGTGCCGGTCATAAACCACGTGGTCGTTCAAGGGGGGATGGGGTGTAAAAGGGGTGGTTCTATCCTAATACCACGATCCATACAAATTTTGGGTCATTCGGGAGAATAGATTGCGGGGAAAAGTGTTATTCGGATAACTGGCGTTCGGGAAATGATATTCGAGAGTACAATTTTCGGGTAAAAATAGACCAAAAGATTTTTAGTCACCTAAATTTCAGTACATGCAAAAGTATTCAAAAAAGAGTCATTGCCTATCACTACTTCATATGGTTTGGGGCAAATAAGAATCTCCATTCTTCATATATAGGATGTTCTTGTTAATTTTACAACTGTCATATTTGTCAGAAAGCTCCTTAAAGTTGTTATAGTAAATGTAACTTTGGTTTGCGAGTGGACGCATTAATTACTTCACAGAACAGACTGCACAATTATCGAAATCTTGTAAATATCCAATGAACTAGCCCTTAAGAAACAACAACACTTTAAAGAACAGATTATGATGAAAAGAAGGGAGAACCACTTGTGAAATATTCCAAATCAAAATCCCCTGTAAAACTTAATAATATTAAAATAGAAAAACATTTAATTGAAAATGAAAAATTCAGAAAGAAAATCGTATGGAATTTACTAATTATAAAATAACAATCTCATGCTACAACATCTGCATAACAATAGTTGCAACGTATATTAAAATCTCGTTAATATTCAATGAATTAGTCCATAAGAAGCAACAAAACTTTGAAGAACAGCTTAGGATGAAAAGAAGGGCGAATCTTTTGTGAAGTCTTCCAAACTATAATACCATTTAACAGGGAAAACATATATTTAAAAAAACGTACTTTATTATCTTATCCGTCATGCTGAATATCAAATCTTTACATCAGTAAGCAGCATCTTTTATACATAGTGGAACAGCGTCTAATGAATGGAATTGTGATTCTATTGAATGTTTTCTTCTTTCTAGTTCCACGGTCCCAAAGGGTTAAGTGCTGTATTTTCAATTTATATTTATAATGCTTCAGATGTTGATGTTGATCGTTGAACCACCGAGAAATCGATTTTTTTTAACCGTAAGGAAGTCATGTGTTCCTAGTCCAACAAGTAGAATACTAGAACCACAATACCCAAAACGGAAATTTGAAGCTGGCTCACTAAGTCAATTTTAGATGTTGTCCAACATACCTTGTACTGTTTTAAGTAGGGTAGATGTACCAGTTATGGACATAATGGTTCCCTATTTCGCTACACGGGAAAAATTTATTTCTTCAATTTTTAATCATTCTGTGTGTTTAAGTAGTTGGCAGTTGGGACGTAACGCCAGAAAGAAGAAGAAGTGTTTAAGTAGTTTGATATCAAATGTATCTTGATGTTGAAATATTCAAAAATATTCAAAATGTGAAAGTTTTCTAGAAACACATATGGCCAAATAGGGAACCACTATAGCCATAACTGGTACACTTTTCCTAACTAACAAAAACAATCTCACATTTTTTTTATCGCTCTGGCTCGATTATTTTTTCCTACAACATGATTCATCTGAAAAAAAAATCTAGGGGATGGTCCATTCTGGGGAATGGTTTTCTGGCGAATGGTACTTTCTGGCAAATGGTTTTCTGGCATATGGTACTTTCTGGCGGATGTCATTCTGGCGAATAGTTTTCTGGCGAATGGTTTTCTGGCAAATATCGCACAATCCTGTTCAAGATGCTCTTACGCTTTCAAAAAGACTGTTTAATTCTTATCAAGTTTATTTGAATATTTTTTTTTATTTCCAAGAGAACCTCCAAATAAATACCACAAACTTGATTTTTGCTCAAAACAGTTTTAATGGCTATTAAAAACCATTAGAGATTAAGCAAGTAACCATGATGTTAGAATTTGAAATAAATGTATGGAAATCATCCAAAATACTGAAAAGTATTTGAAAGCGATTCAGGAATTGTTCAAATTTTCCATTATAATGTTGAAAAAATTCTGTTGGAAATTTGTTTTAGGAGGCGCCCTTATTTAATAAATGCCTTTCAAAATTAACAAAATACTTTACGCATTTTGGCGCCCCCCAATGGCTGGCGCCCTTGGCGGATGCTAACCTGGCCAACCGCACGCTACGGCACTGTATGGATATTGTCGGCAGAACATTTGGAACGGTGGCAGACCTGTATACCCGCCTGAAACGTGAAGCGGCAAAAGTCGGCCTGGTGGTGAATGCGTCAAAAACAAAGTGCATGCTGATAGGCGGAACCGAGCGCGACAGAGCCCGCCTGGGAAGCAGTGTTACGATAGACGGGGATACTTTTGAGGTGGTTGATGATTTCGTCTACCTCGGATCCTTGTTAACGGCTGATAACAACGTTAGTCGTGAAATACGGAGACGCATCATCAGTGGAAGTCGCGCCTACTATGGGCTCCAGAAGAAGCTGCGGTCGAGAAAGATTCACCCTCGCACCAAATGTACCATGTACAAAACGCTTATAAGACCGGTGGTCCTCTATGGACATGAAGCATGGACCATGCTGGAAGAGGACCTGCAAGCACTTGGAGTGTTCGAACGAAGGGTGCTTAGGACAATCTTTGGCGGAGTGCAGGAAAACGGTGTGTGGCGGCGGAGAATGAACAACGAGCTCGCTAGGCTCTACGGCGAACCCAGTATCCAGAAGGTTGCGGAAGCCGGAAGGGTGCGCTGGGTAGGGCATGTTGCAAGACTACCGGACAACAATCCTGCAAAGATGGTGTTCGCGTCGAATCCGGTTGGCACAAGAAGGCGAGGAGCACAGCGAGCGAGGTGGCTTGAGCAGGTGCAACAAGATCTGGAGGACGTGGGCCAAAATCGAAGCTGGAGAGACACAGCCATGGACCGAGTAAATTGGCGTAACATCGTTAACGAGATTTTATCAAATTAATTGTCACTTGAATCGGAATGAACCGACGGGGGTTCGCGTTGGTTTTCGTTTCTCTTCTGCTCACTGCTAGAGCCGGGAAGTGCTTGCTTTTGGGTTACATTCGACGAAGTTCGTAGTGGTCCCTTCGGGTAGCTGACGTAGCTGCGATGGTTGTCAACGGTAATGTATACCGGCAGCGGTTTCTCCATCCTCATACGAACCACGCGAACGCCATTCGGAACCCCCGAGAAATAGTTTTTCCAAACATCGTTTTGGATGGAAAGTATCTTGCCGTACTGTTGCAGATTTTTAGTGATGAGCGAATTAGGCATCTGCGGCGGCAGATCGAGGATTTTGACAGTAGTGGTGGGTCCGTCCACATACACCGGGACGAAGTAATCCACTCCTTCGTAAATAAACGAATGCCGTAGATGGTGCTGCTTATGTAGCCGTGGTGCTACGCTCGCATTGTTCATTTCAATGAACACACAATTTTCGAGGTGGTGCAATTGGATGCTCTTGACATCGGCCATGTCAAGCTTGAGTTTTTTCTTGAGGAATTCCTCCACCTGGTCCAAAACTGGCCGCTTTGGCAGGGTGCTGAAGTCCACAACTAGGGTATTCTTCCTATGCGCAGGCATTTTGCGTTGGATGCAAAATTCTGTCGCACAAGAAACCGTAAAAAATCGAATAACTGGAGCTTAGGATAAACGCGTATATCTCGCACGAAGAGCGGTTGCCAACTGATCCCGAGTAGTGTCCATTGGTTCCCTGTGTTAGTACAGCTGTTCTTGCAATAAGCATCTGCATCTGCGGGCGGTCAATCATGCTCATGCTGGAGACTTGATCCCGACCCCCTAGTATATCAATAAAATAAATTGGAATTTTCTCAGCAACCTCCAACTCAAGATAACAAAAAGAACCAGTTCTGCGACTATGACTGCATCAGCCACATGTTGTATTTGAAAAAAAAAGAACAAATGGTTGGGAGAACCTATCTGATGGATACAATGGTATGTACATTCAATGAACCGTGCAGATTAAATACTAATAAATGACCTACGGGGATCAAAACGGAGCAAAACTATTTACAATTGTGTGTATCACTATTCCTCGCTGCCAGGGAAGCGATAATGCATTGTAATTGTAAACTAGGCTAGCTTTAAAAAGTAAATCTTGATTGCATAAAAAGATCCTACAAAAGATACAAACGAATAAGTTAAATAATTTCAGTTATACGCAAATATAAAATTCTATTTGTGGGGCGACGATTCCTACGCTAGAGATTAGGGGTAAACTACGAAAGCATGATACCGCTCATCTTTTTTTTTACAATTCATCCGTTTTGAGTAGTTAACAGTTTCAACTTCTCTCTGCTGACATCCATTCTTGCTACTTAATGTTTGTAAAGCGCTCGAACCCTAATCCGGTCTTTTATTTGATAAAATTCTACTAGAGTAGTAAACTATACATCAGTATCCTACATTCCTGTGCCTATCGTCGGAAGCCCTTGAAACCTTTGATAGATTGCATGACCTTCGACATCAGAGGTGCCTTTCTCGGTTTTGTTGGGTGGAAAACTGAAAATTAGAAGAAAGATGTAAGTTTCAATCTATCGGGAATATTAAGAAAGATTTAGGGACTTACCTTGGGCTTGGGCGTTATCTCTCACCCCGGCAGCAACCTTCAGTCGAGAATCGCCCGCCTTCGCCACGTTGGAGGAATTATTTTTGAGTGCAGCGACTCGGGCGGCCGGAGAAACTACCGGTGCTTGAGCCGTTCCGTAGCGAGCCTGTTTGCTTATTATGTTGCGAGGCGGTTTGACGGCCGAATCCACGTAGGCGAGTTGAGTCTTCCGGATCGGAGCTGTCTTCTCCACCTGGGACTGCTTGATGTTGGCCGTGAGGCTCAGCAGTTTGGATTCACGTTCCTCCGAGCAACGCTGCAAAAAGACATGCGAAGTTAGTTAAGCTTCCTCTAAGACCCTTACAAAATGTTGCAAATTAGGACTTAGGGTCGTTTATGGACGAAATTACAGGCCGTCTAAATCAGGGTCTACAAAGGGACTTCATACAGAACTGACAGATTCCTAGTGGCCACACATCTTCCAGAAGATTACGCTACCCGCCAAAAGTATGGAATCGTAAAAACTTAAAGTCCTTTACTAAGGTTATTGGGGACGGACCTGGTGTAGTGGTTAGAACACTCGCCTCTCACGCCGAGGACCTGGGATCGAATCCCATCCCCGACATAGTCACTTATGACGTAAAAAGTTATAGTGACGACTTCCTTCGGAAGGGAAGTAAAGCCGTTGGTCCCGAGATGAACTAGCCCAGGGCTAAAAATCTCGTTAATAAAGTCAAACCAACCAACTACTAAGGTTATATTACATTAGCCTAATCACTATGCTGAAACACTCACGATGAACATCTCCCGCCACGATTCGCACTCCTCCTCCTTGCGCTTCTGGCTGCGGAAGTTCCGCTTGATGTGTTGCTCCCACAGAACGTCACTGTCCTCCATCAGGTAGGGATTGTAGCTCTCCAGGGTGAACAGTTGCTCCGGGGATGCCCTCTCCAGCACCGGTTTGAGCAAATCGAACGGAATGCCACCGGTATAGTCGATCAGATCGATGTGCTCCTGCAACAGGCGGATGCACAGATTGTACAACGTTGGAACCTCTCCCTTGAAGTTCTTCACCCCGGAGTAGACCTTGGTTCGGATGTTTTTCGACTGCATGCTCTGGCCTAGTGCTTCCTCCTCGGTCAAGGCGCGCTTCTGCGGTTTGCCATTGTTCGAAAATACGCACTCCATTACGGTTTGGTTCAGAGGCATGGGCTTGTAGTTCGGCGAGATCATAGGCAAGGATTCAACGATTTCAGCGATGGGTAGTGGGCTGGGTTTCTGAGCTAGTAGAGAAGGAGTGGATGAGGTGCTGCTATAACCACTACTGCTGGCCGTGCTGCAAGGCGAAATCGATCGCTTCGAACTCGAAGAGGATGATCGATTTTTGTCGGATTTCGTTGGAGGAGGAGGCATGCTGCTAGTAGTAGATATCTTAACCTTTTCGGCGCTTCCTTTGCTGGAAGATTTCTTCTTGGATGACGATGGCATTCCTATCATAGCTAAGGCATCGGCGAAGCTGGCCCCTCCGGAATTGTCAAACTCGCTTCCCTCATCCCCACCTTCGTCTTCGAAAGCTTCTGGAGATTGCTGCTCTTTCTTTTTCTTCGACGATGATTCCTTTTTCTTCTCGGAGGAGGACTTCTTGTCTTTATCTCTGCTACTTCCACTGCTGGAAGATTTGCTACTAGATCGATCCTTATCACTGCTACTAGTCTTACTCTTACTCTCACTGGTGTGTTCCTTCTTGGATTTTTTCACAGCACTTTCTTCTTCGTCCTCGGACACCCTTTTGCGCTTTTGGTTGTCGCTTTCCTTCGTATACCCATTCAATCCTTCCTTGGACTTGCTGGAGTGATGCTTATCGCTGCTTTTCTCTTTGCTACTACTACTACTGTGACTGCTTTCCTTTCCATTGCTGTGACTAGAGTCTTTCTTACTGCTGCTGCTACTGTGCTTCTCTTTTCTATCCTTCTCTTCGTCGCCATGGCTTGATGATTTCTTCGACGAAGAAGTCGATGACGGTGAAGAGTGATTCTTTTTGCTACTACTGCTACTGCTGCTGTGATGCTTGCTTCTGTCCCCATCACGATGCTTATCGTGGCGATCTCGGGATCTGCTACTGTCCTTCGAACTGGACGAACTCTTATGTTTGCTACTACTACTACTATGACGATCCGAATCTCGATGGGAACTTCTCTCGCTACGATGGTCACTGTCATGACCGTTCTTCACTTCCTTCTCTTGCTGTTGCTCTTGGATCTCTTCTTGGTTATCAGATTCTTCCTCCCGATGATGCTGTTCCTCATCCTCGTCTTCCTCATCTTCGCCATTTGCATCATGATGGCCTTCGTCACTATGATGATCTTCGTCCACTTGAAGTCGTGATTCGTCGCAATTGTCTGCAAAGAACAGGGTAGGGTTATTCGGAATTCCTTCATGGCCAAACACAGAAAGTCTTGAACTAAACAGAATTTTATTAGTACGAAATCAACTTAAACAAATTCAAGATAAACGTTTTGAAAAAAAGACTAACGACACCTTAGCAGCGTACCTTCGTCTTGCGGCTCGTCGTGTTCCTCCTGGTGCGAATCCGGTTCTCCGGTGTCCGATTCCTCCGCCGCCACCATGTTCTTCCACTTGCTGACCAGTGCCTTGGCGGCAACTCCCACTTCGCCGTCGTACTTTCGGAGGCCGTTGACCGTGCGCCCAATCCCGGTGTCCTTCAAGTGCTGCACCGATACCGGGAGCCGATACAGCTTGCCGATGCAGTGAACCAGCTGAAACGATGCCGAGGAGAGGGAAACGAAAGTCAATTACTGAACGGAACATAACACAGCGTAACAAAAATGACATTTTTGCGTGTCTCAAGGATCAAATTATGTGTCTCTAGTAGATATGGGGCTGCTGAATCTGATGCCGTTCTCAGAAATGTTCCAGCACGTCACAATTTGTAGCTACAGGTCGCCAAATTTGCATAAAACACTGGTTTTATTGATGTTTACATAAAAATTGAACAATGATTTATCAACATTTTTGGTATCTAATCCACCAAGCATGCAAAATAGGACTTAAACTTTCATTTTAGATATAATTTGGTTGAAATTGCACGGTTAAATTTAGATTAAATCGATTTTTTCAACATGCTTACAGTCTCCATACAAAATTCTTCGTTTCTCTTATATGGCAAAATACAAAACTTTTTTAAACCAACAAAAATAACTTTTGAGCATCGGAAGTATTATGAACCTTGTGTATAAGTATTGTTATACACATGAGGTTTGAGTAAAGAGACAAATTAAGCAAATAAATTGCCATACAAGCTGGCAAACTTGCATGCAAGTTGGATGAAATAGTCAAATTTAGCATTTTCAATAGTTAATATCTTAAAAACTAGACGTGCTATGATATTTCTGAAAATGGCAATGGATTCAGCAAACCTTAATTAAGTTAATAGCGGTATTTTGGTGCTTGAGACAAAACCGTGTTCCGCAGTGTAATCTGTTACCCTATGCAACATTTTCCACCCCAATCTTTTAACCCATCGCCACCCCCACCCATTTGTGACAACAGTTAACCTCTGTTGCAACAAGTGGATTTGTTGCGCAACATTAGTTGTGATAAAAAGACACTGAACCAAATGGTAATGTATTATCTTATAACAAAATATTGCGGATTTGTTTCAACAACTGGGCAATTAAATTGATTCAAACTTATATATTATTGACAAATCTAAAATCATTTTCCCTCAAATTTAACCAAATCTTAAATTGAATTTTTCTCTGACCAATTCCCTCTTGGCATTTGGTTACATTCTTCTATTTTTGTTAGTGTTTTTCTAATCTGCTTCGTAAGTGTTTCGTTGTTCACAAATCATCTGTGCGTCCCACAAGAATCTACGATCGAGAGATTCCCTCACGCGTCACGCACCATATGCACCATGTACAAAACACTCCGGTAATGCTCTACGGGCATGAAACGTAGACTATGCTCAAAAAGGATTTGCAAGCTCTTGGTGCTTTAAGGACGATCTTCGGCAACGTGCAGGAAAACGATGTTTGGCGATAAAGGATGTATCACGAGCTCCCCCAACTCTATCCTAAACGTGGATAAAGCTTGAAGGATACGCTGGACAGGGCATGTTGCAAGAATGCCGGACAACAGCCCTGCTCTTTTGCAAGTGTTCTCTACAAAACCGGTCGGAGCAAGAAGGCATGAATAGTCACCCAAAAATCTGGTCAGCTCCTCGGATAATTTTCTGAATCTTCTTCTTCTTCTTTCTTCTGTGCGAGCCATCACTCGACTTAAAGTTGGGCCAGCCAAGTTGACTATATGCCCTGTTTCTCCAAGGACGGGTTCCGCAATTGGCGTTACAAGTCCAGCTTACACTTTTTAACGAAATCTACCATTTCCTTATACAGTTCCATATTTTTCGTTTCAAACATTTCTGCTAAACTTCTATATGCACATTCGAAGCTATATCCAGCTCTAACGTTGTTGTATCGTGGGCAGAATAGAATAGAATGTTCTGCAGTTTCCTCCTCTTCACACAGATTACAATCACCATCTTCCACTATCTTCATTCTGGTTAACCAGCTCTTCGCATAATTATGTCCAGTCATGATTCGATTCAGTAGCCGTATGTCCTGGCCTTTGAAGTCTTTCCCATAACACCATGGCTTATCATATAGCTGTTGCTGTAGCTCAAAGAATCTCTTTCCTTTCTCTTGTGAGTATTCTTGATACCACCATTGCGCCGCTTGCGTCGTTTGTTCTCGTATCTGTCTCATAACATTTTTTGCGAATAGTTGATGTTCCATCACAGATGTTTGGTTTAAGCCTTGCTTCGCTAACTGGTCTGCAATTTCATTCCCAATCACACCTACATGACTGGGAATCCATTGGAATGTGGTTCGCCATTTCCGAGCTGTTTCCAATATGTAGGCTATGACTGTCTCTGCTGCATTCGACTCCATTGCGTCTGCCAACATGAAACATGCTGTCATAGAATCCGTATAAATGACGTAGTGTTGCAGTTGTCCTTCTTCTACAAACTGCATGGCCACACTCAATGCCTTTAGTTCCGCCGCTGTAATACTAACATCTCCTTCCAGCCGAAAAAATCGCCTGATGTCAAAATCTTCGATAAAGATTCCTATTCCGCATGTTTCTCCTGATTTCGAAGCGTCCGTGAAAATTCTTCTACGGGCATGGTACTTCTCATTCATAATCGCTAGCGCTGATTGCTTCATTTTTACCGGTGGTAGGTTTATTTTCTTATGTCCTACCATTCCTTCTAGTGTCGAGTTTATCTCAACTGTGTTGGATACCTGGTTCTCCGTATTTAACTTCTCCACAAGCATTATTTTGTCAATCAGTTCCTTGTTTTTGAAATATATCCTCTCCACGTAGGAGAACTTATCTTCACTTCCGTCCTCGATTGCTTCCATGTCTCTTAGTTGTTCTGCTATCACGTTGTTTCTCTCGAAACATCTTGCAATATTCTTACCAGTAACGTAGTTGAATCGTTCTAATGGTTCTAATGGTTCTTGTCCTGCTAGTGCTGTCAAAGCGTTCAGTGGAGTGCTTCTCGTGCACCCTGAGATCTTCCGAAGACATTGGTTGTTCGTCTTTTTGGTGTTGAATATTACCGTACACCCATACTCCATGACGCTTCGTATAAGTGCAACGTAGATACCATTCAGAGTTTGTGGATGACTTCCCAATTTTACTCCGCTTATCACCTTAAGCATATTCAATCTATCCACTATTTTTGCTCGGGTCTCTCGAACATGCTGACCGAAACTCAGGTAACGGTCAATCGTCACTCCCAGATATCGGTGAATCTTCACTGTTTCCAAGGGGACGTCCGCTACATTGACAGCCAACGCTTTGTTGGTGTTTGTGAAAAGTATCGCTTTAGTTTTTTCACCGTTGATGCTAAAGTTCAACTCTTGCGATAAATAGCAAAACTCATCGAGTTTCTCTTGCACTTTGTGCTGCAGAGCTTCCATATTTCTACCGCGAACTAAGATACCAAAGTCGTCTGCGTACTGGCCCAGGACGACGTCACCATCGGATATCCCGTGCAGCCCAGCCGTGTATAAGTTGAATAGGGTCGGCGAGAGTACGTCTCCCTGCGGCAACCCATTGCTGATTGTCCTTGATACTGTGCCATCTCTCAGATGCATAATCACCCGGCGATTGCGAAGAAATCCCGTTATCCATGTTACAATGTCGTTCAGCACCGAATACGACAACAATATCCGTTCCAACGTTTCCGTCTGCACGGCGTTAAAAGCATTCGATAGATCAATGCAGATCATCGCAGATACAAATTCTTGACGCTTGTTGGCCTTGATGAGATTCACCACGCAGGTGAGGCAAGTGTTTGTGGACGAATGTTTTCGGAATCCAAAGGAGGTTCGAGGTAATATACTGCGCGTTTCATCGAATTCTTGTAACCTATCCAAAACTACAGTGTTGACTATCTTCGTTGTCGTAGGTACCAACGAGATCGGCCGCTTCCCTGCAGCAGTATTCTGATCCTTGCCTGGCTTCGGTATTGCTACCACTTTTATTGTCTTCAAAGTGTCGTCCGGACTTCCGTTCTTCCACATCCGATTTAGATCTGCTATCATGTTGCTTTTCACTTCTGGACTCAACTGCCGGAGCATTTCGTAAGTAATACGGTCCTCTCCAGGGGCTGACCGCTTCTTTGTTCTATTTAAAACGTTCATTAGAATCTCCTCATTTAGTAGATCGGTTGTTGTTACTCCTCGTTGAAGTTGCTGGTATTCGTTTTGTCCGAAGTGGGTGTCCATGAACTACTCTGCTTCTTCCCGTGAATCGTAGATAACATTATTTTCCTTTTTGAAGCCTCTCCTAACCGTTAATGGTCCTATTTTGCCCCGAAGCTCTTTCGACCCAATGAATGGGTTGATGAGAATGGCAGGATGAGAAAATTGAAATCGTCCACGAGTTGCATTAGCACCTCTCCTCGCTTATCTGTACGATTACCCCAGCAATAATGGTGTGCGTTTAGATCTCCACCGAGCACAACCTTTCGGAAAGGTCGCAATACTCCGAAAATTTTTGTTAGATCGTCTTCAACTACTTTGTATTCAGCAGTTGGACTAACACAAATAGACACTAGTACCAGCTCCAAAGATATCACTTTCAAAGCAGTAGCTTGAGTGAAATCTGACAGAGTAGGTAATGTTATGTGGGAAAAATTGAAATCTTTCTTTAGCAAGATTCCCGCTCCACCATAACTATCGCAGCGGGAGTCTAGGATTTGGTGATACGTTGAAATTTGATACTTGGAAGTCTTGTCGTGTTATTTACTTGTCCATGTCTCTGAGAGTAATGCTCCGTCATATTCTCCAGATGTCAATACTCGTTGTAGTTCTGCTTTGTTCTTGTGCATGCTTTGGACATTGCACTGCAATATCCTGAAGGAGCTGCTTATTTCCGAAGTGAAGATCGTTACAAGATTGTCTTGGCTAAATCGAAGCATTGCTTTGAGATAGTTTTGAACTTATCTTGTACATCTTCTGGCATATCTTGACCAATACACAATGAATAAAATTTCATTACCTTTTCTTGGAAACCTCGGTTGGCGGTTTCCATTGTACTTCGCTGATCATCTTTTCCAGTTATTCGTTTTCAGTGACTCGGTGTGGGTTGTTGAGCCCTACTCCGTCTTCCCGTTCGCTTTTGCATGATTGCTGCTCACTATTTCGCGCTTGCTTCTCTGCATTCCTCATCGGTGTGTCGTCGTTTCGTATACTTCTTTTTATCCTTTTCTTTCACGTCCGGCTTGTACAGCTTTACCGCCGGCTGAAGTGGTTGTCGTGGAAAGTTCGTTCGCTCCCATTGCTTCTTCAGTGACTCCCGGTTCTCCGTAGCCAATTCCGCGAAGGTTTCCGGTAGGGTTGGATAGTCTTCGTAGTTGTTCAGCAGTTCAAACTGATTCGGACTGAAAACTGAACACATATCTCTGGCTTCTGCGTACGTGAGGTTTTGCTTGGCACGGATTGCGTTGATGTTCGCTTGCTTCTTCTTCTCAGGGCATGTTGGGTCCGTTGTTTTGTGGTTCATCTTGCAACTCGCATATTTCATCATCGTACTGGTTTGTTTCTTCGTGACGGTCATCATTCTTGCAGCGTCTGGCTCCTTTGCAGTTGAGTGTTCTATGCCCATGTCTTAGGCACTTTTCACACAACTCCACCTTTCTGATGAACGGTAGTATTCTGGTGATACAGCTAAACAGCCGCACCTTGTCTGGCAGTTTTGATGAACGGAAGCACAGAGAAACAGACGTAACACTTGGAACAAATGTCGATCAAAATCATAGTCACGAGGACATGTACGCCCAATGCTAAAATCGGTGTGTTTGGCCGATAGGCCAACAGATGGCGGTAGTATGCAAACGTCAAACACGAACAAAAACGATGCGAGCGCTGCGGGTGGTGAATCGGCCACCTACCATATTTTTGAACCGACCGTTAAAAAGGTGGTCGATGGCCAATGATGAGAGTGTGACGTCTGTTTGTCTGTGACGGAAGGTTACGCTCATCCGGTTCAGTGGAATTTGAACATTGTTTTCTCTCCGGTGCAGACGGTGTACCCGAACAACGGGCCATTCACTGTCCAAACCTAGTTGTATCTCTTCCTCAGTGATATCTGCTGGTACTCCAGCAATGATACCAGCGATTGTTACCAAGTGGCTGGGGATATAAGCTCGGTAGTCTTCTTCAGATGCGTTGATCATTTCCACGAGTGTGTTGGCCTTAATGAAATAGTTGACCAGGACCATGATCTTGAATCTGCCCAGGTATTTCATGTCGATGATGTGTCCGCGGAATCCATCCAATTTTCGCAAGGTTGCGCCAAGCGAAAATTTGTTGATCTTCGTGTTCCTTTCCGTAGTGGTCTTCCTCAGTTCGACATAGACGCGGTATGGCGCTGTGTCTCCGCAGGTGTATTGGAAGGTTTCTTGCTCTCTTCTCGCTTCACTGCCATGGTTTCCGTTGGGGTGTCTTATCTCCGTCGATTGGCCGCTTGTAGCCCATGATATTGGGGGACCGGTGCCCCCAACGACTCCCTCAGAACCTTCCGGCTCCAGCATGTTAGCCTTAGTCTTACTCTTTTCATTCGGCTTTTGCTTCCTCCTTTCCTCAAAAGAAAATGGCCGCAGTTTAGCGGCGTGCTCCCGCCGCGATTGCGAAAATGTTTCTCTTTTATCTCTTGTCACTTTCTTCACTTATCTTTAATTGCTTTCTCTAATTAAAACTATTAACTATCACTATTTTTTAATGTGTTCGATCAGTTCACTAAAGTAATATTATGCGAAATTCAACAACTAAGATTCGAGAAAAAATACACTCTTCCTTTCTTCTCAGTAGCCAAACATGGAATCATTTTCTGAATCAGAACCTGGGAGGGAGAAACCAATACAAAATATTTCTACGGCACAGTGAGCCGAGATTTTGCTGTCACGAACTGTCACTGTGAGCCCGGATTTTAAACAATGGACAAACATGATAAAAGCGCGTAACTAGGCAAAGCATATTTTTGCATTTCATCAAAAGTAGCAAAAATCGAATTAGAATCAATTCATGCACATTCAAAAGTAACGTCACGAAAGCACCGTTTATTGTAATAGAATGTAACGTACTGTAATGAGGCTCTTTTTACTGTTTTCAATAAAACTGAAAATTATACGCATAGAAAACTGTGGCCCTTTTTCAATGTTTGTCCAGAAAGATCGAAGGTACACAACAAATGAAAACTAGCGATTTTTACCAAGCCTGCCTTGATTGTCGTTGGCAAACTGGAGTTATCTTGCAGTTTGGAAAAAAAATTGTATCAAATTTCGTGTGTAGTATCTGTGTCTCCCTCCCAGATCAGAACCATTAAGACTAAGTAAGCTGTCATTGAAAATTGTATGCGATTTGGATTATTCTCGCTGATTCATGAATTGCGATGGCATCGTGCCTACAGTATCGGACATATAAAATGCACCAAAGTCGTTTTCCCATATAAAATGGTCAACTTCAGAGACCTATATCTCCGCCGTTTCTCAACCGATTCTTTTCATTTTTTCTGTGACGAACTACAAATTTCCTTAATTTTCGAAAATTATTGTAAAAGTTGTATGAAAACTATTTATTCAAAAGTGCAGATAGGTTGAATTTTGACCAGGGATTGAATCCTGAGAAAATTGAGAGAATCTCTCACGTATCGCTCTCTGTAACTATCATAACATGCTGCACATTATGAGAGACTGTTTATCGTATACTGCTACAAGTTTGATCAGATTGGGGGGATAGTAGTGCATGATAAAACCCCTCTAAATATGCTCCAAGCCTCGGGGACACTGATGTTATTGGAAGTTCGTGGATTGTTTATCGTGCCAGTAAAGAAAAACACCTATCCCCAACGGTAAACAAGCGAGAAAAAGGGATTTTATCATCGCTCTCTCTTTGGGGCTCTCGCTCGCTGCTTCCATTTATCAGACTTGTTACACCTTGCGATACAATGACGATCGTGGACCGCAACAGATGGGATGTTTTTCTTTGCTTCCTTTGATCGTGCTTCATTCTCAAATGAGAGCGAATTCTGCAACGCCTGATTTTGACATAAAAAATGCACCAAGACGAAAAGTAACGTATCAGACAAACTATGCGTCGTATCCTTTCAGTGTCTTCAGCGCATTTGGTCCTTAACTTGCAATGAACAAATGCACTCAAGGCACCAAGATGCTACGACGCGTAGTTTTTCTGCTACATCGCTTTGTCTCTTGGTGCATTTTTATGTCAAAATTCAACCTATATGTAACTTTTGAATAAATAATTTTCACACAATTTTTACAATAGCTTTCGAAAATTGAGGAAATTTGTAGTTCCTCACAGAAAAAATGAAAAAAATCGGTTGAGAAACGGCGGAGATATAGGTCTCTGAAGTTGACCATTTTATATGGAAAAACGACTTTGGTGCATTCTATATGTCCGATACTGTAGTTCAGCAAAGCTTCTGGAATGAAATTCTATGTCCGCATACGCAGTAGACATTGCAATGACAAATTTCAATTTATATATATTTGGTGTTACTAGCGCAAACAAAGGAAGTGTTTCGCTGCCCGCTTAGAAAATCACAGTTCGCCGTACTTTCCAAACAGTCAGTGCAGAACTAGTCCCAGCTAGAAAATTATGTGTTGATAGAGCTGAGACATCTCTGTCGGATTGAAAAAAACGTTTTGTTGGATTTTATGAACCTGGCCCAGAATGCTTTAAATACTGACTAAAAGGCGGGGAACGTGCGTCTGGAGCCTGGAGTTTTCTTCTGCATTGAAGTGATTGGATAATCTGCGCTGTTGATTTGTGCAATAGAGAGATGATGGTGTCTAAAATAAATTAACATACAGTATTTGTTTCTATTGAAATTTTACAGTTCGACTATATCAAACCTATTTTGTTGATTGCAAAATGGACACAAAATGGATAGTTTGTCTACCATTTGACGAATTGTAATCGAAAAATTTTGTTCGAGAAAACCGTCGTTTTTTTATGGTTACATAACTTAACCGCCTATTCCCTATACTGTTATTTTCCCAATTACCATTTTCCAAACAGTTAAACCCGTTTGCGGTACGGTTGTTTTATTGTTAATTTAGAGGTTTTACTAAATTATTCCGAAACTGTCGTAAATTGTTGTGGATGTTCTGGGGAATTGTTTGATTATGGTTCCTAATTATGCGGGTGAGTTGATTCTTCAAAGACTGATTCGAATACTTTACACATATTCGACCGCAAAACTAACGGGGCTGCATCTGACATTTCATGACAGCAAATTCTGGGCTGCACATGACGTTACTTTTTTCATCTCTACGAGTTTTGTCTCAGATAATAACTATGAGGACTGAGTTTTCTTCTTCTTGGCATTAACGTCCTCACTGAAACGTAGCCTGCTTCTCAGCTTAGTGTTCTTATGAGCACTTCCACAGTTATTAACTGAGAGCTTTCTTTGCCAAAGATGTCATTTTCGCATTCGTTTATCGTGTGGCAGGTACTATGCCCAGGAAAGTCAAGGAAATTTCCATTACGAAAAGATCCTGAACCGACCGGGAATCGAACTCAGACACCTTCAGCATGGCTTTGCTTTGTAGCCGCGGACTCTAACCACTCGGCTAAGGAAGGACTGAGTTTTATTACTTTTGAATTGCGAGCTGGAAAGCTATCATGTCCGCCAAAATGAATGAAGGGCTTCTTTTTTTCTTCTTAATGTCAACTCGTATCCGCCATTTAGAACTTTTTTTAGGCTTCTTTTTTTCTTCTTAATGTCAACTCGTATCCGCCCAGCATATGGATAAAAAAAGTTCAAATGGCTACCATTTCGTCAATTCTTCTGACTCCAACTCAAATTGTTTTTTGTTTTGACTACGGATGTCATGTAAGAGCTAAATTAGACAATGGGACCAGCTAGGTAAATTTTATGTTTTTTTTTTTCAACTGTCGAAATTTGGGTGTTAAGCTTTAGGGCCTGTTCACAAATTTCATAACGCTGAAAGAGGTGGGTGGGTGTCTTTAAAATGTTACAGTTCATACAAAATTTGAAAAATATTCATACAAAAAGCGTTACGAGGGGGTGGGTGGGTATCAAAAATGCTCATTTTTGGCGTTATGAAATTCGTGAATGAACCCTTATCATTTTCAAAACTTAACTCGGACATGGTCGTGGGGAATCATTTGAAGGGTTAAATTAACGTTAGCGAACACTTCTAACCCAATCGTTGATCACACAACCACGTAGAAATGAGAGAAAACGTTGGACAGTATGTCAGAAATTGCGAAGTGTGCAAAGCAAGCAGAGCACCAAATGCCACCATGATGCCGGATATGGGAAGTCTGAAACCTGCCAAAATACCGTGAGAACTACTGTTACTGGTAGATTTTGTTGGCCCACTGACTCGATCGAAGCGTGGTAATGGGAGAACGACAACTTGGCTGCTATAACGGCAGCGATCAACAGCGGCAACCATCTAGTGACGGAAGTGAATCCCCATTTCGCAAACTTCGGAAGAAACCTTCTAGTCCATACAGACCTGTACACTCAGGAGAAGATGAGCACACCAGAAAATCCAAAGGTGGCACAGGACAGTGAAAAGTATCCACAAGTTTGTGCTGCAGCGAATAGAGTAAAATTGTGGGAAGGTGAAACAAAGATACAATCTAAGAACGCGTTAGGTGGATTTCAAGGTTGCTGGCGTTGCTGTTGGAAAATCTTTTGCTGGTGGACATAACGTGGAAAAGTTGTTTTAGCACGTGAACAAGAACACCAGTGACATTCGTCCACTACATATAGTCTTTTAACACTATGAATGACACTCATACCACCTCCCGAGCTGCTCTGGAAGAATAAATGAATAAAATGTGGGAGAAAACGGGGAAGATAGGAAATTATGTAGATTAATGCCGCTAGTTACGCTTTAAAAAAAAGACACGCTCTTTCGGTTGAGTGGAAAGATATGATCGTTAGCGCTGAATTGGTCTTGCAATAGATCCTTAATTCGTGGGTGTAAAACATAATTCAAATATTTTTTATATCAGAAAGCTGTCCATACATTGATTGTCACTCCATTATGTCCCCTAAACAAAAATATTTCATCCCATATATTGGACACTCTGTATCGCAGTACCGGTGTTGTCTTGGGCCGTTTCCAAAACTTTCCCATTGAAAAGAAAAATTAGACGAAAATTACAGATGTCAATGTTTGCTGAGAATGATTTCCTATAATTTCAGTTCATTGGGTTTTATAGCATGTCGAATAATAACAAGCTTTGCGCGCTTGGCACACCTTGGCGCTCCGAAGGCACAGCTGGAAAAAAACATGTGCCGATGAAGTGTGTAGAGTGACCTGACCACCCCCTTGTTAATGGGGTAATTGAAAAAAATTTGTAAATTTTACTGAATGAATAAATGTTTTAAATTCATGCGTACACTTTTGGGGCCAGTTAGAACATTACGATAGGTAAGAGATTCCTGAAATTATTTAACCATTATTGCATAATAGAGCGGAAGATTGTTAACCTGTCAAGTACTACTCCGTAACAAGTTGGCGGAGTGCAATCTTATTTTGATGGAAAACAGTTGCGGAAAATAATTTTCTGTACCATTTCTAAGTTGTCCTCTCTGATGATTTCAAACTGCAATAAAAATTTTATAATTAATTCTACGTAGCCCTAAAAAAATAAAATAAACACCATCTACTTTCAAATCATATGGGGGTAAGTGAAAAGTTTCTCATTGGAGATTGAATTTGTGTTTGCTCTTCAAGTACCTATAAGTAAACAAAGTTCGCAATTATCATAGAAAAACAAACCATGCTGATTTCTCAGCTGTCGTCCAATTGGTTTTTAGTGAAAATGTGTAGGTAATAAGTTGACACTATGCCTCAGTCACAGTAGAAAAATCAGCTTCATCCGATTGAGAACAGCTAAGAAATTGCGGTGGGTGGCAGCGTCTTCAGTGTAAAGTGGGTGCATCTGCAGGAGCCAATGATCAGTCAGGAAGTGAAAGGTAGAAAGAAGTTAAAAAGTTAAAACCATTGACTTATTCATAACTCCCGGAGAATGAAAGACACCGACTATGTAGTTCTGGTCCGCACCTGTGAATCACGCCCATCGACGTTACCTGTTGGCTAATCACCGTTGGCACAGGTAAAGCCAAAGAATGAATAGCACCCGTATCGAATCAGCAAACAGAAATCACCAACTTAGCCAAACATTATTTTATGATAGGTACCTATTTATTTGTTTTGAAAACTTCCACTGTTTTGTGACGCTACATACTCTGAACGTAAAATCGCTGTAAATCATTCCATCAATGATAATCCGATGTTTTTTTTTGGGAAATTGAGCATTACGAATTATATGTCGTTTTCGTTTTTAGGGACTGGGTCAGTGATCAACACATAAATAAACCAACGTCAAGAAAAGTGTAGTTTAGTCGAACCTGAATCGGGTTGGGGTTGAATTTGTTATTCAGTTATTTGCCAGTTCCGACCTAGGTTCAAGATCAAATTCGACAATAGTCAACCTTCATTATCATGATTTGCAGCTATCCACTTTTCCCAGTGTAGATATGTCGCATTCGTATTCTACCGATGCAACATCACAGAGCGAAAGGTGAAGCGTGACATGTTTGAATGCAGTCGCATCATGCACCACTGAACTAAGATATTTTTATGAATAATTATTTTTCCATAATAAAATATGCATTTAGTACCTAAGACAAAAGATACGAGGAATGTTAGTGTTCATTAAATTTGATGAAACAACAAACTTCGAACCGCAATTCCCTTAAAAACCACATCCGTTTTGCAGTTTATCATCAGCTGCTTCTCAATCTCTGCCGACCCTTATTAAGCTCCCTCCCCTTCGTTATCTCAAAGGCAATCCCCACCACCCACAAAGTGGAACACCCCTCAACTGCCAACCCTTTAAACACTTACCCGTGCCTCATCGTGAAGCGACTTGTCAATGCTCTTCTGATAATGATTTATGATATCGACGATTGACGACATTTTTCGCCTGCAGAAAGTTCCTTCACCTAATTCTTTCCAATGGAGAAACCTTCACCAGCAGCAGCAGTTTAGATGCTCCGAAGTCACCTTCAAATTCCCCCGGAGGCAGCAGCAGATCGACTCCAAGTCTGCGTACTTTATTTGGTAGAAAAAATTTCTATTTTCCACTCTCGAAGACGAAGACGACGATGAAAACGACTGCGTCACGGAAGAAGCAGCAGCCAATTTCACATTCCTCACTCACAGAACGCACTTCGCGAACGAACTGATTAGGTCATTCCTTTTCTACTAAACCCCCAGAAGGGCCACGCACTAATTCCACTTCCAATCCAGCAGGTTTTCCCCAAAAAATCGAGTTTTTTCACGAACACGCTTCGATTCCACTACACGTCGCAATACGCCATTATGCTTACGTTACTTCGATCGCGAAACTTTACCGAAGAGACGAGACGTTGCACTCTCTGTTGCTGCTTGCCAAATGAGGAGGCTCTCTGGACGGACTGTCTTTCTGTCTGGTGGTCTGTCTGTTTTCCTCTCTCAGCCCAATGTACTTCAATACACAGGTAACGAATTCCCGAAAAATTGGCTCACCAACGCATATCCAAGTGAGTTAAGACTTTTGCATACTGTAGTTCGATATTTCAGCTGTTTTTCATTACTCTCCTATTTTACGTATGAAAATAGATAATCTTGCATTTGCAAAAGGTTTGCACAGAATTATATTCATTTTAAACTTAATGTTATCCAGATTAATGGTGTAGATGTCAGTGAATAATATTAATGTTATTGTGATCTATGTCGACCAGGGTAGACGCGTCACGCGAAGCAATAATCCTTTGGAGTTTGTCATTAAATAAATGGTATTCCTTCCCATGCAATTTTTGCTTCGCTTTGCGTTTCGCGTCTACCCTGACTTAAAAACTGAAACTTCAAAATAATTCGAAGCAAACTTTATAACTATCGCGAGAATCCATTACTTGTATATTCAGATACTTTGATCATCAGCTGGTCGGTTTTCTCTGGTTGCTCTCTCCGCTCTCTATTTTCTCTTTTCGTTTTGACGTTTGACATCTAACGTACGCAGTCCAAACACACTAATTTTAAATTAGCCAACGGTTTGTAAAATCAGCCCAAAACTGCAAACCATCGACAAGTTAGATATTTAATTTGATGGAAAATTCAGTTAACTGTTTAAATTTTATCGTTTGTCACTCAACAAACGCTGATATCCAGATAGAAATTAATAAAATCTGTTTGAACTCAAACGTGTAAATTCAGCGGGGAATATATTGTGAAGTGTTCTTCGCTGAAAAACGCTCAAATCCAACCCAAAGTGTTTTTGTGATATTTCCAAGATTTCCCGTCACAGGGGTGAAAGACTTCTACACGGAGCCAGAAATCAACCTAACTTTGGGTTTATGGCCGGTACGCTGATCATAAGTACTGTGCAAAAAGATAGGACAAGAAACGGTCAAGGAATGATTCCGCTACCGAAATTACTTGAGCTGTACGCTGCTGAGAAGTAGAGTTGATTTCATAACGTCGGTAACGCCTGCTGTACAAATCAAATGGAGCTGTCACTTTTCCGTACGGAAAAATGTGCCGCTCAATTATTCCGCAAGTAAAAGTGACACTTTGCTCATACTGTATCGGCTGTCAAAATTACTTGGGTAAAAAGGAGAAATTTTACTTGAGCGATTTACGTTTCAGGTCCGTACTTGGCTTTATTCACAAATTTCATAACGCCAAAAATGGTCATTTTCAACACCCACCCACCCCCTCATAACGCATTTTGTAAGAATATTTTCCAACTTTTGTATGACTTGTAACATATTGGGCCGTATGAATAAAATGTAGTAAAGTTGAGTTTACTACATTCTCGGTAGTAAACGCTATATGTGGAACACGAGTGGAACATGTTTGTGTCATTTTCCTTTCTACACCTTTCGAACATACTACAGCGGTAATTCGCTGGTTGTAACACGACTGCCTTCCATCTAGCGAATCAGACCCGTTAGTTGGAACAACTGACAGCTGGTGAAAATGTTCCATACTCATGCAGCTGGAGAGCAAATCGTCACGATTTGCACATATACATTCACATTTGTTCTATATAGAGCTTAGTGACATTTGAACACACGTAGACTAGCATACGCTCGTCATACACAGTTTGTTTATGTTTTCCTCAAAGAAACTTGCACACGCTTTCCAGACTCATCAAAATGAATATGGAAATATTACCCAATTTGAAAAATTTATACACGGATTCTGGGTGTTTTTCGAGACAGAGTGCATATTGTTTTCCTCTAAGGTTCACAACTACATCTACATTAGGGCACCCATACCATCGGGCGTGAAAACCACTATATGGAGACTTCAATGCAACGGTGCTCAGACGTCAAAGTCAGTTTAACATCTCTTGACATTCGAGTGCTTTTTAGTTGGAATATTTTCCAACCAGCGAACATCCAACCATCGAGTCATTCCATGTAGCGGAGCTCCAACGAGCGAATCCCCACTGTACAAACAACGCATTGCTATGAATAAAGCTAGCATTTACTACAAAGCTACTGGTAGTTAGCTTCAGAGGTTGCTACACATGCTTTGAGTTTGCGGAATTGAATGGAATAATTTACTTCTGAGTAAAAATCATGGGAAAACGATACGAGTTTTGATATATCGGAAGGTATTTTGAGTTTTGCAAAGGAATTCTGAGGTTACGAAAACTTTCGCTCCGCCAATTCTGAGATTCCGGTAAGATTACCGGCAGTAGCAATTTGTAATTTCCGTGTGAATTCTGGCATTACGATAATTATGTTATTTTCTAGGAATTTTAGGATGTCGGTAGGAATTCAGATATTGATAAAGTAATTCTGAATTTTACGTGTAAATTCTGACATCTCAGATTTCCTTTTGAATTCCGGAATTCCTGTAGGAATTTTGAGATTCCGATAGGGATGTCGGATTTTTTTATGATAATTCTGAAAATTTAAATACCATTCTAGGAATATTGCGGAAATATTAGGAATCTGGTAAAAATTCTAGAATTGGGGTGGGAATGGGATTTCGAATATTAATCTCTTGGAATTCTGTGGGTATCTTTGAGACGGTATTTCTGTAAGAATCTATGAGATTGCGGTGGGATTCCTGCGAATTATTGTGTGAATATTTGTAATTCCGAAAATCAATATTTGTAATTATTGTAAAAACCTTTAAGATTCCGTTGATCTCCAGTTCTGTTGGAATTTCAAAGTAAAGCTTTAATATAAACGTTTTGAATGTCGGTAAATATTTTATAGATTTTTTGTGGAATCGTTAAGAATTTTATTAATTTCAAAGGGAACCCTGGTGTTTTAGGGGAGATCCTCATTGAATTCTAACGACTACCAATGGAATCACTACAATTCTCATAAAAATCTCTACATTCTAAGTTCTAAACATTCCAAGGATACTATCAGAAACCCCACCAAAATAACGAGAATATCACAGAAACACTTAGAACATCGGAATTCAACATGCTGTTAAGAAAACACACGAGGAGCATCAAAATTCTACCGCAATTTCACCAGAATCTCAGTACTGGTGCTAGAAAATATGTGGTTCCAAATTTGATAGCTGTAATCTCAAGATCTCTTCATAAATGTTAAGCTAGTATTTAAAAAATAATCGGCGTTGGCGAAGGTCGAAAACCACCCAGAAAATTCTTTGATGTACCATCATCATAAAATCATAGACATAGAAAGAATACCAGACTAATCGCAAAATTACACTACAAATCTTGTCAAATAACAGCACCTTCATGATTTGTGCAAATTGTCGCGTAATCGATTAGATTCCATGCATTTTCTTCATATTCATGATTGTATTAATTTTAAGCGTCACTCTGAATAGATTATTCTTTACGTGCAGAATCACTCTGCACTCTGAATGGAAATTTCTTAACGTGCAGCTTCAGTCACTGCTCATGTTCGAAAGTAGTAAGTACTACATAGATCAATCCAGTTGCCTGCGTAGTAGTGCAATGTTGACAAAATTTTCTTTGTTTGCTGTGAGAACTGTCACAACATTGCTTTTGTTTGCTGTGAGAATCCAAATATAAACAGAATTGCTGCAAAATAACCACTTCCTTGTTGGCCTGCCGTTGACCGAAAGCTCAATAACGTCAAATAAACATCGATACGTTTTCAGTCTGAGGAAATCGACTTGTGTAAGATTGATTGTGCGTTGGTGTTCGTGGCAGTTTGCTTGGGGACCTCTATGTTCGAAAAGTTTTTTATTCATACCAAAAGTGTAGTAAACTTTGTGGATTTTGTTTTTGAGTAGATGCTACATATAGTAAAGTTCAAAGTTTTTTATTCATATCACCCATTGAAGACACCCACCCACACCCTTCAGCGTCATGAAGTATGTGAATGGGCCCTTTGACTTCTTTTGACTCAACTCGGTTCTTTCGTGGGATAAGTCAAATTTGGGTAACGGAGTTAACTGGAATGTAGTTCCAAAGGATTAATTCACAAATTTTATAACGTTAAAAATGGTCATATTTGATACCCAGCCACCCCTTCGTAACCCATATTTTATGCACGTTTTTCCAATTTTGTATAAACTGTAATATTTTGAAGACACTCACCCACCCCCTTCAGCGTTATAACATTTTTGAATGAGCCCTAATGAGTTTTCGTTTGACAACAGCGAATTAAACGGATAAAATTTTGTTGAGCTAGTTTCATTTATGTACTAATAATCATTAAATGCTGTTCTGATTAACGGACTTTTTATCGAACCGACAATAGTTTTATCATTATCGAAAGAATAGTTTTATCAATATCGAAAGATATAGGGTATTTTTATGTATTTTAGTCAGTGCGTTACGCGTATTGTAGCTCAGCCCATTCACATGTTTCATAACGCTGAAGGGGGTGGGTGGGTGCCTTCAATATGTTACAAGTCATACAAAATTCGGATATATTCTTACAAAATGCATTATGAGGGGGTGGGTGGGTGTTGAAAATGACCATTTTTGGCATTATGAAATTTGTGAATAAACCCTAAGTATTATAGTGGTTCAAAAAATCCTTTTTGCACCACACCGCTCATTCGATTATACAGTATGGCCCATAAAAAAAATGCGAAAATCGTCATATCATGTTTTATGGTAGTTTTAACATAGAAAATGTAAATGAAACATAAATATTATTCATTACTTGTATTGTTTGATCTATTCAGACTTAGTTTTTCGCTTCGGACATGGTTTTTATCTGTTACTTTCACCTTACCAGAGAGGAATTGGAAGCATTCCTTCAAATTTTATCATGCGGACGTCGAGCTCAATATCTGTGTGATGAAAGCTTCTAAAACATCAACGATGGCGTGAGCACCCGGATAAAAACGTATTATTCAGTGAATGGAATAAACTATTAATGTACAATATAACGTATTGGATACAATACAGCATATTGTAATTGAATGTCGAAGCAATATTATTCTTGTTTGGATATACAATTCAAAAACAATATAATATATTGTAACAGAACATTGTATTGTTTTTAATTGGTTCTATACCTTACAATTTTCGTCAAATTCCTATTTTCGCGTAAAACAACTGTTGCGTTTTTCTATGTAGCTTTGCTGAAAGAAACAAACAAAACAAGTTCATAAAGCAAGAAATGTTGGATGAAAAATATTCAATAAGTAAAATTAAGTAGTTTTTGTTGGGCAGAGGTGGACACACCACAACGCAGAACAGGGTCACCGAAGCGGAACGCGGAACCAGGATTTCGGTAGTAAAGAAACAACTACAACTTGACTACAGTACGCAACGAGAAAGCTTTAATAAACACGTCTGAACGGATCGAACATCACATTACGGATAAATCCAATTCTTTCATTCTCCCTTTCTTCCTTCTACTTGGCGCGCTCGCCGCCTGCCCTACTGGCGCATGCGTCGCAGCCTCACTCATACAGCTACACACATCCAGTGCTGCCGCTTTGCATACGAGGCACAATCATTGCATACTCCAACAGTTTTTAGAAGTTACTTGGCATTAGCTGTAACGACGAATGCAATCATGATACAGTTCGTTGAATTGTTTTTGTATTGTACAACAATACACGAATTGCTAATCAAGACAATACATGAACATTATATCGTATTGTGTTTTCAAAATGTTTGTGTGAGAAAATATTTATATTTGTATTGTTACGATACTTAACCACCCATACATTATATTGCAAAAATCTCATATACTATACAGTGAACTGTTCAAAACAATATATTGTACTGTAATTGTATTGTCATTTTACATATACTGTATTGTATTTCCAATATATTGAATGTTACTGTTACAATACGTTATATTGTTTTTGTATTGTATTTTTTATCCGGGCAGGCTTGGGAACTGTGACCACTATTTATAACAGTTCATCGATTCTGCCTGTCAACCAAAACACAAAGCAGCAGCAGCATCAATACCATCAGGCGTTGCGCTGTCGACGCTTCACACACTGCTTGAATGTTTTTGTCTCTCCACTCTGACCGTTTTCGGGCAGCCATCTCGAGGTGAATGATCGAAAAAAATGTTAAATAAGTCAATCGCTAATATTTTTAATTGAAATTTATTAGCACTAATTGCAAGAGCACAATCATTCCATTGAGATACATATAAACAAGTTCAATTTCATGCTGCCTTTATCGAGCAAAAATGCAAAACCCCAAAAACTGCAAAAATCGTGTCACCACTGTGCTCGAGTCATTTCGCATTCGGGTTTGAAAAAACGTTGGGAAGAAAAATATTACAGTTTTGAAGTGCCGTGACATTTTTTTGTTTTGAACGGTCATGGTTAGCTTTGGATTTTGATGGTCGTGTAGAAAAATGTGAATGTCGAGGTGGTAAATGTTTGCGACAGTACATTTCCCATCCCTGGGCGTGAGATTCTTCACATGCCTTGTCTCCAGCATACGCCCATATCAAATGCACTGAGATGAATCTGCCTGTTAAATATATGTGCATTGCACATATATTTTTGCAATCAAGCTTTGCACTTGTACTTTATTAGTCATGCACATAAATTTGGGAATGTTGTTCATATTGGAATTAATGTGCAGCGCAAATACATAACAAATGCCTGTAAACTAGATTTTATTAGGCTTCCCGCATAGAAAATCACAATTTGTCTAACATTGTCAACAATAAATTTCTTCTAACCGTTAATGTTACTGTATCACAAACTGTCTGATTTATGTTGAACAATATAAATACTAAAGATTCAGACTATTAGAAACGGTTTGTATACCAAATGCCAAATAATTACAATAAAATATATTATCCAAATATTGTAAAATGATATAAACATCAAAAAGTGTGAGAAATAGTGATACTGTGTCTTCACATTCTGCCAAATGGTTATTTTTTATATATTGCACAACACACTGACACATGTGCATTTCAACATATAATATCAATTAACAACAGTTTGGCAAATAGTAGAACGAATTGGTGTTCATAAGCGATGTGTACTCGCAAATTTCTGCCGTTTAGCTGTGCTGTCATGTTTGTTTTGTTCGCCCATAGGCGAAAAGTGTAGAAAAGTGAGTGGAAATTTAATTAATAAAGACAATCAGTGTTGTTCAGACTCATTTCCCCTAAAATAATATTTTCCGAACTACGAAGCCACGAACTACTACATCCATGCTCTATCCTCCTAAGATAGAAAAGCAGATGTTTAAGCTTGAGTACTGCACACAAAATAGATCATTTTTGATCCCGGAGAGCCACAATTCAAGTTTCGGTGAAATGAAATGAGTGAGTGAGTGAGTGCGAATTATTTCACCGAAACTTGAATTGCGGCCCACCGAGATCGAAACTGTCGGATCCCATGTGCAACACACAAGCCCAACCACCTCCCCCTCCATCTCAGGAATACAACGCACAGTTATAACAGTTCATGGCTTCACAATTCGAATTTCGGGGAAATGAGTCTGGTCAACACTGAAGACAATATTGTAAAGCTGCACTGTGATCTGCACACCAGACAGGAGTATTTTTGCCCCACAAGCCGGAACGTCATGGAGACCGGGTCTTTTTCCTGCGGAATAAATAAATCCATATGCTGCAACTGTAAATTCGATGGGCATGATGGTGCCTAAAGGAAATCATCGAAAAAGTGCAGATTGAAACTGCATTCGAACAATGGAAGAAAGAATTGGTAAGTTACATAAAAGAATATTGCGGTGTAAAAATATTCTTAAAATATGTATTTTATTTTTCCTCCAGAACTCGTTGCCAGTATACAGATGTCGGAATTGCCCCGTTATTCCTGCTTCCGGATGAGTTGACATCAGTAAATCAGCCATCAGCCTAGGTGTGCCCGTATGCCATTGTCTGAGATGAGAACAACTGCTGTATTGTACTTGAATTTCTCAGATTGATTGACTTGTGTAATTAATTCACAGACAAACAGACGTCACACTCTCATCATTGTCCATCGACCACCTTTTTAACGATCGCTTCAAAAATATGGTAGGTGGCCAATCCACCACCCGCAGCGCTCGCATCGTTTTTGTTCGCGTTTGACATTTACACACTACCGCCATCTGTTGGCCCGTCGGCCAAACACGGTGATTTTAGTATTGGGCGTACATGTCCTCGTGACTATGATTTTGACCGAGATTTGTTCTAAGTGTTACGTCTGTTTTTCTGTGATTAATTTATACTTTAAATAAACATAGGTAGTAAATAACATTAACAACCGATTGTAGGCTGGTAGGTAAATTTTAAATAAGCAAGATGATATTTGTTAAATTTCTTAATTTACCTTTTTGAAAAATGCAATAGATGGAAGAAAAGAAGCGCTTAAAATATAAAAAAATTTAATAAACGTGCAATTTTTATTCTATTATATTGCGCATTTCTTTCACCACTGGACTATCGCAGAAGTTTTTACAAGTGCGGAAATGCTAATAAAAGTGCGCAATTGCATCAAATCGGATAGGTGTCTTCGGGGGACTTATTCTTCGTAAATCAAAGAATAAGTGCTCTGAATTCACCAACAGGATTCAATTCAATCCCGCACTTTTATTCACACTTCCGCACTTATGAGGCCGCACTTCGCAGTCCAGTGGTGAAAGAAATACACAATCTATATAAATAAAAATCGAATGGTGTTTGTATGTCACGAAATAGCATATGAACGGGTAAACGTATTTGAATAATTATTTGTCCGTTTTGTTCCTCAAGGGTTCCGACGTGTTTGTATGTATAAACATCCCAGGATATTCACCGGAAAAGTTGGGTAAAACGAAAGTAAACGGAACTGTCATTTTGTATGGGACGATCCATAGCATTTCTCAACAGCCTACTTGATGGCAAGACGAAGCTTGCCGGGACCACTAGTATAAAATAAAATAATGGATCTGAAAATACGTGCAATCATTATTTACTTCAGAAAGAAATAGTTCAAAGAGATGTTTTACGCGTATTTCCTTGTGTCATTATTTTACATAAAATGTATTTAATAATTATAATTCTATAGTTTCAATATATCAGAACAGAACCGTATACGGTTAAAATACCATAAAGCACTATGAATCGACTAAATCACATACATTATTCGTGCTTTGGCCAACTTTATGGTAAAACTGTTCCTGTACAGTTTGACTTACAGTAGGATAGACAAAAAGTGGATAATATATCTACAACTTGGCAAACTGTTACTGTTACTGTTTACCAAACTGTTACCGGTTACTGTTCACCAAACTGTAAAAACCGTTAGCGGTATTGTCGATTTATTGTTATTTTGGATGTTGTATGAAATTATTGAATTATTGTTGCAAATAGTTGTGCACACTACGAGATACAGTACCAATATAGTTCTTGATTATACGGGTTATTAATGCATTGTGTTTGTGGGCATAATTAACTAATAACGCTGCAAGTGTTACAAATAGTTCATTTGACACAATAGGGTCCTAAAATGTTGAATGAAATCTTGTTTTTATTTAATAACACGAAAGAGCATGTTACTTCAACTACTTTAGCCATTTTTTCTGCTCAAATAACGGCTATATCATGTTTAAACTTTAATTTAAAAATTGGGTCCATAAATGAACCTTGACACTTTTGATCATGTTTGACGTTCGCTCAGTCGACAAAAACATCACAGGGGTTATAGTTTTTTCACTGGGGTTGTTCCTATCTGACATTTCGGAAGGGACACGGAAAACAAAATACACCCAAAATTTGAGTTTAAGCCAAGGGGTGTGACAAAATCTAATAAAAACATAAAAAAAAAATTGTGGACTTAAACAAACGGACAACATTAAAAAATTGAGTAAACAAGTGTTTATGGCCTAAACTTAAGCGTTTGGCACTAAAATTGGGACAGGGCTTTAGGACCCAATTGTTATTGAATTAATAAATATTGTTTTTTTTTCTTTCTTTTAGTAATTGTGTAAGAAAGCTTTATAAATATCTCGCATACTCTGAGATAACGCCCTAAAAGCCATTGGTAACCACGAGCGTAGCTCGTTGTTTCTGAGCAAATGAAAGAAATAGCATCCAAACCAACATCACGGGCTGGTAGATATTGATCCTTTCTTTCCCATAGCGTTGTTAAATAACATGAAAATCCATTCAAATGCTCAGAAGCAACGAGCTACACACATGGTTACCAATGGCTTTTAGGGCGAGATCAGAAGTTATGCGAGATATAATCGCTTCTAGGGTTTTGCGGCTTTCGATTCGTCGTCATCAGTGTTGTCGTTTCCAGTGCTCGAATCGGACGAAGAGTAGAAATGCTTTCCATAGCGGCCGTTTTGATTATTTTAATGATCTATTCAACTCGATCACGCTCACCAATACCACTATCAGGAAGAGCTAACACCAATCTTTCTGATAGTTTATTTTTTATTTTTTTTTATTTATTTTTATTTATTTTTTAATTTCTTTATTAGTATCATTCCAAACATTACATTCATTTCTTATATCTAGGTATTCTGTGTTATTAGACAACACTATCATCCTAATTTGGTAAAACAAATTTAAGATTTAATTAACATATTTTTAACAAGATATTATATTTCAGTTGCCTTAGCAGTTCAGTTTTTTTACAGGTGAGTTGATTTCACCTGCTAATAAGAGAAAAAAAACGTTTTTAATATACTTAACCTAACTTAACCTAAACATATAACGCATTAATCGTGGCAATAGAAGATTGTAACGATTTTTGCCTGAAATTATTTATTATTTTATTTGACATTTGTTCCAATGTTTCAACATTGGATATTCTATGTAACTCATTGGTACTATACCAGGGAGGAAGTCTCAGAATCATTTTCAAAATTTTATTTTGAATTCTCTGCAGAGCTTTCTTCCTAGTATTACAACAGCTAGTCCATATTGGTACAGCATACAACATGGCTGGCCTGAAAATTTGTTTGAATATCAAAAGCTTGTTCTTAAGACAAAGTTTTGATTTTCTATTAATAAGGGGATAGAGACATTTTACATATTTATTACATTTGGCTTGAATGCCCTCAATGTGATTTTTGAAAGTTAAATTCTTATCTAGCATGAGCCCTAGATACTTAACTTCATCTGACCAATTTATTGGAACCCCTCTCATCTTGACAACATGTCTACTTTACTTGAAGGTTTCAAATAAAGAGCTTTTGGTTTATGTGGGAATATTATTAGCTGAGTTTTGGAAGCATTAGGAAAAATCTTCCATTTTTGCAAGTATGAAGAAAAAATATCCAAACTTTTTTGCAATCGACTACAGATGACACGCAGGCTTCGTCCTTTGGCGGAGAGGCCTGTGTCATCCGCAAATAAAGATTTTTGACATCTCTGAGGTAACTCAGGTAAGTCAGATGTGAAAATATTGTATAATATTGGTCCCAAAATGCTGCCTTGAGGAACACCAGCTCTTACAGGAAGTCTTTCAGATCTGGAGTTTTGATAATTAACCTGAAGTGTACGATTTGACAGATAACTTTGAATTATTCTAACAATGTATGTTGGAAAATTAAAGTTTTTTAATTTTACAATCAAACCTTCATGCCAAACACTGTCGAATGCTTTTTCTATGTCTAGAAGAGCAAGACCAGTAGAATAGCCTTTAGATTTGTTGGAACGGATCAAATTTGTTACACGTAAAAGTTGATGAGTGGTCGAATGTCCATGGCGGAATCCGAACTGTTCATTGGCAAAAATTGAATTTTCGTTGATCTGTTCAAAATAACCTATTCAAAAAGTTTAATGATGGAGGAAAGCAAACTGATTGGACGATAGCTAGAAGCAGGATTTTTGTCTGGTTTTAAAATTGGAACAACTTTAGCATTTTTCCATTTGTCAGGAAAATATGCTAATTGAAAACAATAATTTTGTTAAATATATCAACTAAAAATGATAAGCTACTTTCTGGAAGTTTCTTGATGAGGATGTAGAAAATTCCATCATCGCCAGGAGCTTTCATGTTTTTGAATTTTTTAATAATAGTTCTCACTTCTTCCAAATCAGTCTCTCAGGCATTTTCGAAAACGTTCTCTTGATTGAGAATATTTTCGAACTCCTGAGTAACTTCATTTTCAATTGGACTAGTAAATCCTAAATTAAAATTGTGCGCACTTTCAAACTGCATAGCTAGTTTTTGAGCTTTTTCGCAATTAGTTAGTAATAATTTGTTTTCCTCTTTCAATGCCGGTATTGGCTTCTGAGGTTTTTTCAAGATTTTAGATAATTTCCAAAAGGGCTTAGAGCCAGGGTCCAATTGAGAAATTTTATTTTCAAAATTTATGTTTCTTAATTGAGCGAAACGTTTCTTGATTTCTTTCTGCAAATCCTGCCATATAATTTTCATAGCAGGATCGCGAGTGCGTTGAAATTGCCTTCTCCTCACGTTTTTAAGACGGATCAAGAGTTTATGATCATCGTCTATAATCACGGATTCAAATTTTACTTCACATTTTGGAATTGCAATGCTCCTGGCTTCAACAATGGAATTTGTTAAAGTTTCAAGAGCATTGTCAATATCAAGTTTAGTTTCTAAAGAAATGTTAACATCAAGATTAGAGTCAACATACGTTTCATATATATTCCAGTCAACTCGTAAATAATTGAAATTTGAGCTGATAGGATTGAGAATCGCTTCTTGGGATATTTGAAATGTAACAGGGACATGATCAGAATCAAAATCAGCATGAGTAATCAGTTGGCTACAAAGATGACTAGAGTCGGTCCCAAATCAATCGTAGATGGATTTCTAGAAGAGGAAAAACATGTAGGGCTATCAGGGTATTGAATTGAGAAATATCCTGAAGAGCACTCATCAAATAAAATTCTGCCGTTGGAATTACTTTGAGAATTATTCCATGACCGATGTTTGGCATTAAAGTCACCAATGACAAAAAATTTTGACTTATTGCGAGTCAATTTACGCAAGTCAGTTTGGAGCAAATTAACTTGCTGTCCAGAGCATTGAAAAGGCAAATAGGCAGCTATGAAAGTATATTTACCAAACTGTGTTTCAACAGAAACACCTAAAGTTTCAAAAACTTTAGTTTCAAATTATGAAAACAGTTGATGTTTTATACGCCTATGAATGATGATTGCAACGACATGCCCCATCAAGTCGATCATTACGATAAACAAAAAAGTTAGGATCTCTTTTAAGTTTAGATCCAGGTTTTAAATACGTTTCGGTAATAACTGCTATATGCACGTTATTAACCGTAAGAAAATTAAACAGCTCGTCCTCTTTACCATTCAGAGAACGAGCATTCCAATTTAAAATATTAAAATAAATCCATTAGAAAAACGTAATCCAATAACAATTTGATTTGTAAATTTTACACCTACTTGGACTGCTTTAGTCATAGTGGTGGCTTTGAAGATTGCATCAATCATTAGATTCAATTGTTCAGTTAGAAAATTAAAATCAGAGGTAGACATGTCATGTGATTTCCCATTAGAATTTGCGGTAGACGAAGAAGCGGAATTACCTGTGGCGGTAGGGTTTTATCCATTTGATTTGAAACAACCCGCATAGAAAAACACAATTTGCGTAATGTTCCAAACAGTAAGTTTCTTCTATCTGATAGGGTTAGTGTATCACAAACGGTTGTTCTTATGTTGAACAATATGAAACCTCACTCTCGATACAGTAAAAAGCTATTTGAGTACAACTTACCAATTAGTGACAGTTTATTACAGAGTGTGGAAATTGTAGAACCATTTGAATATACAAACCCATTAGAAATGGTGGCAACAATTTCTCAAATGGCCATTTTTATAAATCCCAAGATACATCCGAAAGCACGCACACATATTAATTTAACTGTTTATAACTTGTATTCAACTGTTCGGCAAACAGTTGCACTCATTGGTGTTTGTTAATGACGAAGTCAATGAAATGTATAAATGTACACACTAAAAAACGTGGTCTCAGTATACAATGCATTGGATTTTCATATTACTTGACCGAAATATTGAAACAATATTAAAATGTGTTTCTCTCCATAAAAATAAACAAAATATTTTCGGCATCAAAAAATACTTATTTTTTGTTGAGGTGTGATAAAAATCATTTAAAAATATATTTACTGTGAAACTCGCACAACCGTTTGGATATTTTTTAGTGTGTATATATTCGCCTAATCAAAACAAATGAAAAAAAAGGTTCGAAAAATGTGAAAGGAAAATGTTTGTTTAACGTTGAAAGCAGTGAAAACATCGGACAAATCGAGACACTAACATTGCCGTGGGGGTTGGTGGTCAGCCTTCAAGCGAAAAAGTAGTATTAATGACGATAAAAAAAAAAACAAGTAGGAATTATAATTATTTATATCGCGCCCAGGGAATGCTTTGAAGTGTTACAGTGATGTGCTCTAGAAAATACATTAATTTATCCACATATATTTTATATATTACAATAAGTTGGTACGGAGTATAAGAATGCTTATCAGCATACGAGTCAGTTTAGGAACTGTTTTTGGAAGTACGCAGGTTTTATAAATACAGAACCGAGCGCAGATAAAGTATTTAATCCATGAAAAAAGCTTATTCTCTCATATAGACGTCGAGAGAGAGAAAAAAAAACGAGAATTGTTTCCTCTAATATTAATGTTTGATAATCAGTATTATCAAACAGCAACTATTTTATATTGTAATTTTGAATTTAGGAATTTAGGTCCCATTCATATATTTCATAACGCTGAAAGGGATGGGTGGGTGTCCTTAAGATGTTACAGCTCATATAAAATTCGAAAAATATTTCTACAAAATGTGCAATGAGGGGTTGGGTGGGTGTCAAAAATGGCTATTTTTGGCGTTATGAAATTTGTTAATGAACCCTTAGGACTCGATTTAGGATACCATTTAAGGCAGAGTATTATTTCATTGTATTATTTCTATTTCGAATAAAATAATTTAACTAGCTTAATTGATAAAAAATAAACTAGTAACATACGTGTAGTATAAATTTGCTTTAGGTAGTTTCAATCAGACATATATTTGAGTAATTGGATGAATTGCGCAAGTTGCTTATAAAGTAATATTTTTCTACACGTATTTACTTGTTTTATTGCTTCTTACTAAATCTAGAAAAAATATTCCCTTATAGTATAAACAAATCAAGACAGTTTAATAAACGGTTAAAATACCATATAACATAATAAGTCTACAGTTTCTCATACGTTTAAGATTTTTATTGAAAGTTTATGTTTCAACAGTTTCTCAACCGTTTGCCTTACAATGGATTTGGCGAAAACATGGATAATATAACTACCTTTTGGCAAATTGTAAATGAAAAATTTTGTTCGAGAAAATCGCCGTTTTTAAATGGTTACATAACTTAACCGCCCATTCCCCACATTGTGATTTGCCGATTTACTATTTGGAAAACTGTCAAAAACGTTCGCCGTACGGTGGACATATTGTTATTTTTCATGTTAAACAAAATCATTCACATACTGTTGCAAATGGTTTTGGACTTTTGGGAAACAGTACTAATATGGTTCATGTTTATACGGGAAGTAGAATGGGTACCCATGGATTGAACAGGGGAGGAGTTCGAATTTCCTGCTACGATATCGGCAAAGGATTTACCGTGGGTAGATACATTCGAAATTGAAAGATTCGAACGGCTACTCGACGGAATAAAATTAGTTTGTGAATGAGCATGATTATGATCTTCCTGATGGGTATGATTCATGATCAAGCGATCGTTAACTGAAAAATGAGCATTGTTCGATACTCTACCAGGCAAATTCCGGAAACGACCGTTTTCGTAACGGATATTATCTTTCATCTGCCTGGCACGAGCCTCAATGACCCTTTTGCGTGAAGGACAATTCCAAAAATTGGACTTATGGTTAGCCCCGCAATTACAGCATATGAATTTGGTGGTATCTTACTTCACTGGACAGACGTCTTTAGCGTGAGAAGAACCTCCGCAAATCATGCATTTAGCATCCATGCGACAATTTTTTGTACCATGACCCCACACTCAAGATAATAGCTCCCTTAAATATATGTGCAATTGCATATACAGTGCTCAATTTTTGCTTTTCATTCGATTTATTTGCCTCACATACTCATCATATTCTCATCGAATACTTTTTATCTGAGTAACATTGAAAGTATGTGCGAGATTTACTTATGTGTATTCCATACCACATGGTATAAACGAAGATGGCCGTCGAAGAAGTGTTACATCGTTTGCTCTCGATAACTTGAAGGTATTTATTCAAATAGATATCGTTTAAAAAACTTTTTAAATGATAACACAGACAAAATGATAATTCATCAAGATATAACGTCTGCGCAGGTGTGGAAATACTTTTCAATAAACTACAACGACTGCGGGTTTTGGAAACAGCTAGCAAAGAAGGATGGAATTTTAGCGGGAGCAAATTGAACGAGGTGTCTTAAAACTATTTATTTCCTAATATTATTTACAGATAATATACATTGAACTTTGGGGTAACGAAAATAGTTTCTGTGTAACAATGTTTCCAATATAACTGATTAACAGAACAAAATTGTGTACCATGTGTTTCATGTAAGAAAAAACATTGGAAACACCTTAAATAAATCAAGGTAGAATAATATATTCCATTGAGACATCCCCTGAAAAGTATGTGCCCGGTCTATGGATTGTATGTGCAGACATCATTATTTCAATGAGAATAAAGATTGGCGATCATTCATTGATTTCGCACATACTTTGCATATGCGAACCCCCATTGCAAAAATCCATGTAGGTTTGCACATGAATCAAATGAAGACATTATCTTGAGTGCACTTTTGGCACCGACGGCACTGAGTGGGGTTCTGGTAATTTCCTCCAGGTTTCTGGAAATGTTCCCATGTCACACGGACATCAAACAAAAGTTTTGCTTTTTCTAAAGCTTTAATATTATTTAGTTCGTTTTTGTTAAAGTGAACTAAATAATATTCTTGAGAAAGCCCTTTCCGAACAATGCCAGATTGGGATCTCTTTTTCATAATGATTACTTGGACTGGGGAAAATCCAAGTATATCATTTATTCCATTTTTGATCTCTTCAGGTTATTTATAGTCACTTGAGAGACCTTTCAAGACAACTTTGAACAAACGTTCAGTTTTGTCGTCATAAGTAAAAAATTTGTGCTTCTTCTCTTCAAGATGTTTGAGAAGAAGTTCACGATCTTTAAGAGTTTCCGGCAAAACGCGACAGTTTCCTTTCTAAATCCCGCAAATTCGGAACAACTGACCACGATAGGCGGCACTCTTTGCTTCCTCACTTGAATCAAAGAGCCTGGGCTAGAGGCTGCTTCGATTTGGTGTTCGGAAAATTTGCCTAGAGCATCGAACTGATTGCTCATTTCGACACAATTATTCATTTCACCCTTGGAAGAAAGTTCGCATTCCGGGGAAACGTCCTTTCTTCCATTCTTGCCACGTGTAGTGACAGTTTTAAAATCCACTTTTTTGGAAGGAAGTAGTGAATTCAGAGATTCACCCTTCCTTTTGTTTGTTGTTGATACCATGTTTAGTTAATAAACGAAAGAAGACGTAACCTTCGAGAGGTTTTTTCCCAAGACGGTGTCCAAGAAGGATTATCACCGCTAGCTTTCGCCAACGGGTCCAACGAAAAATCGAAGGCACGGGTCCAAACAAGGATCGTAAAGGGATCAATAGTAGAAAAAATAGTACTGAAAAGTACTGTTTTGGTAGCACTGAAAAGTACCGTTTTTAATTTTAGCACTGAAAAGTACTGTTTTTGTAGCACTGAAAAGTACAGTCGAATTTCGTTCGTTGCACTACGTTTAATTGCACTTCGTTTTAATTGGGCTCCCGTTAAGTGGGCTATAGCCCACCTAAAACGAAGGCAAGCGTCACTTTCTGACATAAACCGCAATTTGTCAATGTTGGTAGCCCTGAATTTCTATTGTAATCGGTGTTTTGACAGCTCAAATCTTAGCCCGATTAGTGAAAGTCTTTCACTAATCGGGCCACGGGTTTAGTGCAACGACGAAAGTTGACTGCACTGTTTTATTGCTTTAGGTTGTTTTTAAGAAAACTTCCAAGAGCAGAGAGAATTCGTGTACGCACAGCACGAAGGTACGATGCGCACTGAATCTTTCTAATAGTGTCGTTGGTTTGCGTGGGCTGGCTAAGAAGGGCTCAACAGCAACGTTTCTAAAAAAAAGGCTCTAAGCCTCTTGAGCCCTTTTCAAATGTTCGTCCAGAATTTACCCTATGGACCGATGCACGAGTTCACTATTTGACTTTTGAGCGGTGCCGTGTTATTTACGTGACCATGGCAACAAGTGAATTCGGCACCGCTCAAACGTCAAATTAGTGAACTCGTGCATTGGTTCATGGACCGATGCACGAGTTCACTAATTTGACGTTTGAGCGGTGCCGAATTCACTGGTTTCCATGGTCACATAAATAACACGGCACCGCTAAAACGTCAAATAATGAACGCGTGCATCGGTCCATTGAGTCAAAATAAATCAAATTTAGGTTGATTTGTGATTTCGTGTAGGATGTTTGAAAAACTTCGAGTCACAGGGTAGAGTCGTTCTTCGAATTTCGAACATGGTCAAACTTCAAAAAATTCGATCATGGCTTGTTGTTGTTGTTCGGCTGTAGTAAATTTCAACCGTTTCAGTACTGAATTTCTGTTTCAAAAAAATTTGTCTGCTATTTTATGAAAACCCACAGAAAATCAACCATAAAGCTGACTCAATGGCATCGTTTCTCAATCGTCCGCTGACGTTGGCCGAGTTCAGCAGCTGGTTGCAATTGATTTGCGCTGAAAGCGCCATGATTTCACAAACATCGGAGCAGTTGACAAAACGGGCGAAAAGGATCTCTAAAGTGAATGGTAAGTATTAGGAATCCTGCATCCTTCCAGCAGCTACACACAAATTTGATATTTTCCCGTAGAAATCCTGGCCCATCGCAGTCACGAAGCGAGACAAAACACCAAACTATTAGAGCAGGAAATCACCGAACAAGAGAAGGCTCGCCAAGCGGTTCGGGAATGTTTGGCCGATATGGAAGGACGATTGTCCAAGCTGAACGAGGAAGATGGTAAGCTAAAGGAAAAACTGGCCGAACTGAAGCAGCCTGTTGCCACTGGGGAAGGTCCTTTGCTAACCGAAGAGCAGGTGGAATCACTTGAGAAGGAACAGTAAGTGACGGATATTATTTGTATAATGAATGGATCGATGGATGAACAATTTTGCATTTCAGGCGGAAGTTGGTGTTTCTCAAACGGACAATTTATCAGGGTATCAATAAAAATAACGTAGCGGAACTGCTGCCAGCCGTGATGCAGAGGGACAAACTGGAGGAAATGGTGAATACTGCTGCGAGTAGCATATCCTCGTGGGACGACATCATTAGAGACTGAGATCTGTGTAAGCATACGTTCTGTAATCTATTTTTAAATTATTTGATAAATTTTATTAAGCAATCATGTAGTTTTCAAACAAATGTGAACTTCCCTATAAGATACAACTTTGCAACTGGCACAGTCTTCGCTATGGGTATCATATATGATCAGTTTGAACCCGACTTACCAATTCTAATAGCGCAAAACTAATTAAAGCTATAGGTAAAAATCATGTTACTAGAACCGAATCAAATTTAATTAATTTATCATTACCTGTAAAGTTTTGGGGCCTTCCTTATCCGAGTGGTTAGAGTCTGCGGCTACAAAGCAAAGCCATGCCTGTGTGCCTGTGTTCGATTCCCGGTCGATCCAGGAAATTTTCGTAATGAAAATTTCTTTGACTTCCCTGGGCATAGAGTATCATCATACCTGTCAAACGATATACACATGCGAAAATTGCAACTTTGGGAAAGTAAGCTTTCAACACTGTTGAAGTGCTCATAAGAACACTAAGCTGAAAAACAGGCTCTGTCCCAGTGAGGACGTAATGTTAAAAAGAAGTACCTGTAAAGTTTCTAAAATTTGATTAGATAAACTCCAACCACCTTATACGACCGTGGTAAAAAGAATCGGTCATAATTATGCTTTTGATGCAACATCTAGATGGGGAAATACTGATCCGAGATATTCGGCGAAGTTGAAGCATGGATTTAGAACATTCCAAAATGACATTATTTAAGAGGAAAATAACCATCCTCGTTTTACTAATTTACGATTTTTTTTTGTTCAAAATTTAAGCAATGTTCAAGAAAATCTATCATTGCATTATACTTGCTATCTGGAATCGATTGCAATGATAGATTTTTATGGGGATTCCTTTAAATTTGAATGAAAAAACTGTTTTTTTTTGGTTTTGATGATTGCTGATGATTGAATAATGTATTCTTGAGCCTTAAGTTTTCATATTCTGATAGTAGATGGCAACACTGCTCGATTGTTATTAGAGTGTCCATCCTGGGACATCCCGGGACAAGAAATCCCGGGATTTGAAAAATTTCGGGATTTCCCGTTTACCGGGATTTTATTTCTGGCATCCCGGGAATCCCGGGATTCCCGAAATGTACGTAGAATTTGAATAAAACCACTAAATTTCAATGAAAAACAATGTCATTTTTCCTCAATATCAACCTTATTTGATAAAGTAGTAAAGCATAATGAGAAAGAGAATAAACGAACAATTATTTTCCTGAAAAGATTAATTTACCAACTGGCCAGTGTTCAGACAGACCGGACTAAATGATATTTTGGCCTTGTTAAGATATGCCAGGAACTCCGCTGATTCTGATTTTCTCGATGCTATTTTGATACATATGTTTTATCAAACAGATAAGTTCCATTATTGTAGCAAAAAAATGCGAATATATTGTTATTCTGGACGCTTGGGGTACGTTTTCCTGAAATCATTTAAAACAGCACTTGGTTCAGTCTGTCTGAACACCGACCAAGTAAGAAACACATATTTTTATTTGTCTAGTTGCAAAGTTTTAATGCTTTTCTTTCCAACATTAGCCGTTTTTATAAGCCTTTGCTGAGATAAAAAATTGGAAGTACACCTAAACCGCCGTAAATCGCATGTCAGTATCATCTGTAAGAAGTAGGCATTGCGAAAATTGACTGAGAAGTTTTTAATCTCGTTTTCCATACAAATATTCAAATATCAACTCAATTTTGACCAAAATGCAGATAGGACTGACTTGCAATTTACAGCAGTGAACTTAAGTCAATAATTTTCAGTAATTAACTTTTACATTGATCTACAATACCTTCAATGATCTTTAATCGTTTCTTTTGTTTTAAAGTTTTTATGACTTTTCAAATGTTTGAAGCAAATTTCTTTAAAATTGTGACTTTTGTTTTTATCATACTTCCATCCATATGTGTTATGGAGAATTTGAAAAAATCCATAGAAAATCCGTAATTAGTCAAAGTAAGTTTTGATTTTTGTTAGATTATTTCATCAGAATAAGAAAGTCTTATATGAAATGTGGTTTGCTATAATTAACATATTATTTTGAAAAGTTACATTCTCTGTTTATTTCATTGAAAAAATATTTTATTTCTAAATTTGTACTTCCATTTCAACCGAAATGCCTTTTTTTATCTTCATTGACGAGATTTGTAGCCCTGGGCTAGTTAATCTCGGGACCAACGGCTTTACTTCCCTTCCGAAGGAAGTCGTCACTATAAGTTTTTTTTGTCAGTGACTATCTCGGGGATGGGATTCGATGCCAGGTCTTCGGCGTGAGAGGTGTGTGTTCTAACCACTACACCAGGTCCGTCCCCCAACCGAAATGCTAGTGTTATTGAAAATTTGATTAATCCCGGGATCCCGGGATTTCCCGGGACGAGCATAGATTTTTGTCCCGAATCCCGGGACGAGCAAATTGGCCGGAAAATGGACACTCTAATTCTCGAAAACTTATTCATACAGACTCAAGTCAAAAAGTATGCAAACTTACTTTATCGATCCTACGTGTTTTGCAGACGAAATTCTACCCATTTTGCTCTGTACCAATTCGATTTTTCACTTTTAGAACGTTTAATTTCTGGATTTACAAAACGACGAAAGTAAGATTTTCAACTTTCGCAAACAACCACTACTTTCGCCGCCCGCTGTATGGAGAGACAAAGTGACTTAACCACGAATCAAAACAAAACACTACTTGAGTCGATTTTACACTGGTAGAAAAACGTCGCAAGTAACTAAATAAAACGGCTTACAATTTTGTCATAAAAAATCTTGTGTGAAATAATAGGAACTCCACAGTTTCTGAACGCGAGCTCATTGTATGCAAAATTTAAGCAATGTACACGTCGAAAAAATGTTAAAAGAGTGGTTCATTTTAAACCAGTTTTAGAAGACAGGTTGTGATTCTTCTGAATTAATTATCTCAGAATCGTATGCAAGTTACTTACGTCGATTTGAAAAAGTAATCGAGAATTGTTATCAAAAGAGCGAATTCTCGATTACGTTTCCAAATCGACGTAAGTAAATTCCATACGGTTTTGAGAAAATTAATTCAGAAGAATCACAACCTGTCTTCTAAAACTGTTTTAAAATGAATCACCTTTTAAACATTTTTTCGCCGTGTACATTGCTTAAATTTTGCATACACAGGGTGTCTACTACCTGGAAAAACCTGGAAAACCTGGAATTATCAGGGAATTTTATTCAATCTGGAAAAAACCTGGAATTCTCAGGGAATTTTGATCACAATCAGGGAAATTATTTTGAGGCAGTAATTCATGATATAATATGTTCACGCCAAAGGATTTGTACGTCATAACCCAGAGCTATCATTAATTGCCAGAAAACTCTTTCATTCGAAAAAAAATTCGGCTGCGCCGCTCTCAAAATACTATATAAGTTGTTCAGTGAGGATCCATTCGAGTATGAAATTTCATGAGCTTATCAAAACATGATCTAAATTTATTCGGTCAAGGATTAACATATCTAGGGCTGATAGCAGGTTTCTTTTTAGATACCATTTTTATAGAAGTCTCGAAAAAGTCTCTATTTTTGATAGAAGGTGTCTGAAGTCTCTATTTTAACCAAAATTGTCTCTAAAGTCTCTTTTTTTCCTTATCTTGCATGCAGATAACTAAGATGCAAAATTTCTTCTAGTTTTTCTCGAGAACAGCTTCAGGAAATATCCTTGTATATTCTTTCAGCATTTTTTCATAGGATGCTTACAGGAGTTCCTTCATAATTTGCTTCAGGAAATCCTTGAACATTTCAACGTTTCAAATTGTGACATATTACGGGTCAGTGCGCAAAATCAAGAGATTTTCAACTAAATGCATTTGTATTGCATATTTGGTGAATGTTAACAATGCGTCACATGTTACTGCCAAAAAATAATAGTGTTGGAGCTGGAAATAAGAGTAAAATGCCCTTTTATGGACAGTAGAAAAAGAAATCAGGAATGGATCAATAAATAAAACCTAAAGGCGCTTTTCAGATAGTTTACACCCTGAAGAGCGTGCATGAAAATTTTGCGAAAAAATCTGAAAACTTTTCAAAATAAATGAAACAGTCATTCAAGTCATCGTGCAAAAGTTTGGGTTCACCCCTCAGTATGGTGTGTCGTGCAAAATTTGGGTGTCTTTAAAGAATATAAGATTACGATTCTAATGAGACCTTGTTTTAAAATTTTGGTCAATCCAATGCAGACCACTTTTGTATGTTTTTTAGGGGGTGAACCCAAACTTTTGCACGGGAGTGTATCTACTTAAATATGTTAAATAACACGATCTATTCAATTTAAGATATTTGGAAGAATTTGGCTTTTTCGCAGGTCAGAACTGTATGATAACTTGTTAATACATCGGTAAACTTAGTAAAATAGTAAACGAAATAAAAGATATCATCATTGACAAATAGGATTCATTTGAATAGCTTTGGTATTGTTGCCATCTTCATATTGTAACATTGGATATTGAAATAGTTTCAGCATGCTTTACATAATGTTTAGAAGTGTATAAATAGCTATTAAATCAGGGTTTCTCAACCGGTGGTTAGCGGACCCCTAGTGGGCCGTGATTGATTCTCAGGGGGCCGCTAAGACATTTCAAATGTATGAGTTTTTTTCAGTATTGTTGTGTATATTTCTATTTTTTTACAAGGGGGAAATCTACAACCAGACTCCTGAAAAGGCTACTCTGGGAGTGTGGAGACATCGCATCAAGAAAGACCCACTAAAACCAACCAGAATTACATTACCCTAGGCCTCATACCCTTTTCTCACCGGAACCACCTTACGGTATTATATTTCAATCTTCGAATATTTTTGTAAACTATAAAGTTTTAGATCCAAACTTTACAGAAACTGATAAAATATTTTCAATGTTTCTCTGTGAATTGGATATTTACGTTGTCTTTGCTCAAAACATCAATTACTAGTGTTCGGACCCTTAACTGCTTTTGGACACTTAGCTCACTTTATGCGCCAAATAAATTCCTTTCTTTTCTATTCCGTTTAATTTCTTGACGCTATACACTTGACGGTTGGTTTTCAAAGAGTTATGCACTAATTTCTTCGTACGTTTGTAGCATTCTGGTGAGTATTTTCTTCTCTTCTAGGTTCACCAAGGATCAGGTAAGTTCACGAGGTATCTATCTTCTTTTCAGGTCACACAGAACACAATCGATGTAAAGGGAAAACAGGTAAATATTTATTCAACAGTTACTACTGTGCACTTTATTCTTCTAGGACCGGCGTATAGAAATACGTAATTAATTCGGCGAGCTAGAGAAAAACCGGCGACCGTTCGTGATCGATCTTTATTGCGTACTGATCATATGGCGAACAGAGCGATAGCAACAAAACCAAAAATTTATTATTACCTAGGCGTATACACACTTAAACAGACTCTATGAGTTCGGTAATTGAAATTACCGAAAAAGATCGGTGATCAAAAAAGTTACAGACGTTTCGGTATATTTGGGCTTGATTACTGAAATCTGCGAAGAAAATCACTGAACTTCGGTGAGTTGATTCAAGATTAACGATATCGGTGAAGATATTTACCGATAAATCGTTAAAAAAGCTCAAGTGCTGACTTCGGTGAAATATTCAGCTGAACAGTCGGTAATGAATACCGTAGTCGGTAATTTGGAACAAGAAACGTCAAATCCGCCATAATAGTATTTTCAATCCGCTCTTGTGAATAAACCGCGAACTTTTATGTAGACCCGTTCCACTTCGTTAGACGTTGTGAAAAGTTATTTATTCTTTACTTTAAAGAAGTAATTGGAAACGTTACAGGTTTGTAATTTATTTTTTGGATGACATTTGAGCAAAATCTGTAGTGAATATATTTACTTTTTATTATAGGATGTAAAGGACCAAAAAACGACGAATTTGAATCCTCCAATCATGCGCATGGAGTCAAAAGCATTTCGTGATGGTGCAGTGACGAATTTTGGAGTAATGCTGCGAGGCAAAAATGCAACGGCTTGCAAGTCCGTTCTACGGACATATTGATGATTTTTAGGACGATTCTGCATCTCCAACTCGAGTTGGTAAACGAACTAACCAGCCGGGTTAGGCTGCATCCTCAATCTGAGGTGATTATTTATGTCATGCAAATAAATGTTTATTTCAAAAATATGAGTAGCATTGACTTCTTTTTACTTTGCAACAATATCTGCAATTTCGCTTCCTCCATCCAAAATAACCGATGATTCGGTAAAAAACATTACAGAATAGACGCGGAACTTCGGTAAGCACTACCGATCTATCGGTAGTTTTGACAGCTCATCCGTCGGGTTCAAATTACAGTCCTTTCGGTAAACTTTTCGTTTACCGAACGGATTACCGACCGTTCAGCTGTTGAGATTTCGGTAAACGAACTACCGACGTCGGTGATTTTTTCTAACTGTGTATACGCACCACAACTGATAGCGTTAAGCTTTTCGAGAGAGTGAATTTGGTTGGGAGAAATTATGCTACCGTCTAGGGATGCTCAGGAGCCAAATATTAAACTAATAATGTTTGTACTTAACAACTAGTTACATGACAAATGTGTATCTATAGATATACAGTAATGTTTCTAGACATTTTAATGACATTTTCCTAAGAAGATTCACATTAATTCAATACCTATAACACGTAGAATTGATGAAGCAAACTTCATTATACAATTCATTGAAAACCAATAAAATCCAAATGTTATAACATTTATTGAAAATTTGAACTTAAATAGTTTCTCGAAGTATGAACAGAAAATTCTTGGCATATTTTCGATTTTCTTGATGGATAACTGACAAGGTTTTCGACAATTCCTTGTGAAATGCTTTCTACGGTTTCGGTTGGGATATGAAGTCAATTATCATGTAGCCTTTGAAAGCATGTTGGCTGGATTCCTAACAAAATCTTCGAAAAATTATTTGGTAGTAAGATCTTTGTGGATTTCTGCTAAAATACTTTGGAAACACCTGATGAAATTTTGCAAATATGATTTTTAAGAAAATCTTGTACACGGATTCCTGTGAAAATTTTGGAAGAATAATATGAGTCTTCCCAAGAATTTCACCTCTAGACTTGTGTAGAATTGGATCTAGATCCTCCTGGAATGTTCATTAGCAAAATACTTAGTAGACACCTGTTTTCATTGTCATTTGATTTCTACAGAGGCATTGATCCTCTGTAGTGATTTCTATCCTGTCAAAGACTGGCTTTCGTAAGTATTTTTTTAATATTCTAGAGAGAACCTAAAACAAAATCACTATTAATGATGTTTTTTATAATTTCCATAAATTTTGATTTTAAGAATCTTCATGTTCAGGGTCCGCGGAATGTTAGTAGAATTTGAAAGTGGCCGTCGCCCCAAAAAGGTTAAGAACCACTGTATTAAATCGAAAACACTTTAAAATTTGTCATTAAGGGTATTCACTTAATACGGTAAATCCCAGCGTAAACCGTGTAAAAATGGTAATCTTAACTATTTCACGACAACGCACGGAAACATTTCAGACTGTTGAACTTCAACATCCAAGAGTTCCTCCGAGCTCCTTGGTGATGGCAACTGATGTCAACAAAACAATTACGACATTGTTTTCTATCTGGTTTTTACTTTTTGCAAGGAAAGAAAATTCTTATAAAATTTCGCGATCACAGTTTTGTACTATTTTTAGTAAGAAAAAATTGGAAGTAAACTGGAATTCGCTCATCAGCTTGAGTTGTTTGGTGCATTCGTATGTGTTCTGTTGATGTGTTCGGAAAGGCTATGCGAAAATTATTAATTCAGATAGGTGCTGGGTACAGCTACAGATTGATGTATAAGACCAATTCAACAAGTTTCACTACTGATGGATGTCTACTGAATTGCTAATTTAGTAATTTGGAAGCCAGTGACAAAGTGACCTCCGTTTTATTAGACACTCGACTAAATTACCAAGAGCCTTTGCGTTTAGACGGAAACTGTGCAAAAACGGTGCAATAGAGATTTTGTCACTCATTTAGAAAAGTAGGTTTCTCAACAGAAAACCTGTATTATATGCAGTCATCAAGCGTTTATGAACATTCTGGTTTTAATTATTATTCGCACAAAAACCCTTTACATTAGTGCCACCCCTCCTGCTGAATTATCCACATTTTAGCACCGTCAATCCCGAGGTCATTAAATTACGTGAAATGCAATTAATTTCAATGGATTTACTCTATTATGGTCATGAACGAAACACTTATAATACAACGAATTTTCAATCTGACACATAAACAGCTGAACTACATTCTCAATGTCATTCTTCCACGTTCAAAAGGGAATATTTCAATTGAAATGTTTCATTGTATTAAATACGCAGATAACGTTTTACGCAACTTTAAGTGAATACCCCTATTAATTTGTTTTAGACATATAAAATTAGAGTATACCTTGAACCTGGAATAATTTTTATAAAACCTGGAAAAACCTGGAAATATCAGGGAATTTCATTTCGGTAAACGAGTAGACACCCTGATACAATAAGCTCACGTTCAAAAACTAGGGAGTTCCTATTATTTCCCACAAAAATTTTATTGCGAAATGATAAGACGATTTCTCGATTACTTTTTCAAATCGACGTAAGTAACTGTCATACGGTTTTGAGAAAACTAATTAAGAAGAATCACAACCTGTCTTCTAAAACTGTTTTAAAATTAATCAACTTGTTAACATTTTTTCGCCGTGTACATCGCTCAAATATTGCATACAATCAGATCGCGTTAAAAAACTAGGTAGTTTGTATTATTTTCAACAAAAATAATTATAACAAAATGATAAGCCGTTTCATACAGTTACTTTCGACGTTTTTCTACCAGTGTAAAATCGGCTCAAGTAGTGTTTTGTTTTGATTCGTGGTTAAGTCACTTTGTCTCTCTATACAGCGGGGCGGCGAAAGTAGTGGTTGGGTTGCGAAAGTTGAAAATCTTACTTTCGTCGTTTTGTAAATCCGGAAATTAAACGTTTTAAAAGTGAAAAATCTAGTCGGGTAGGAGCGGAACATGTGGAATTTCGCCTGCGAAATACGTAGGATCAATAAAGTAAGTTTATTCACTTTTTTGACTTGAGACTATTTGAACAAGTTTTCGAGATTTATTTAGTTACTTGCGACGTTTTTGTACCAGTGTAAAATCGACTCAAGTAGTGTTTTGTTTCGATTCGTGGTTAAGTCACTTTGGCTCTCCATACAGGTCGGCGAAAGTAGTGGTTTGGTTGCGAAAGTTGAAAATCTTACTTTCGTCGTTTTGTAAATTTGGAAATTAAACCTTCTAAAAGTGAAAAATCGAGTTGGTTAAAAGCTATAAGCCTGATTCGCTACTGACAAGTAATTTCTTGGCCTATCTTGATGCATGGAAAATTCCTTCAAGGAATCGATCAAGGAAGCGCCTTTTTCTGATCGCAGTACGCAGTTGAAAATAAATGTCATTTCAAACGGGAAAGTAGAAAATTTCTGCAAGGAATTGGAGAGAAATTTTTTTAGCGAGTCCTGTTCAGCAGCAAATCAGGCTATATGTGTAGAATTTCGTCTGCGAAACACGTAGAATCGATAAAGTATTGCAAAAAACTTTCCGTTTTACGGTTCAACGGAAAGCTACCGCAGCTGTCACATCACTGATTTGTACTGGTAAAGCATCAGTAGGCTTCAATGATACTTTGGATACCGTCTTGATGAGTGTTGTTTGATGGAGTTTTTCATAGCGCTTTCTCTTTCAAGCATACTATGATTGAATGGTTTGCTTCAATGATAGAATGAATTCGAAGCCTGGGTAGAACTTTGACAGCTGCGGTAGAACTCGGCGGCTACCGCAAAACGGAAAATTTTCTTAACAACCGTAATAAATTTGTATACTTCTTTGACTTGAGTCTGTTTGAATAAGTTTTGGAGAATTATATAATGGTGTTGCAGACACCAATAAAATTTAAAGATAACGATACAAAATGTTCATCAAGCTTAACCTTCCTTAAGTCAGTAAAATGAAAACTGTCGCCACGCGTAATTGAAAAGCAAATTTCACCATGTTTTATTTTTTATCAATATATGATATAAAAAGAAAGCTGTTTGTAAAATTTCAGTAAAAAATCTCTGTTTTTCGATTTTTGACAATTTTTTTAGTTTACTGACTTTTTCGGTTTTCCTGGAGATCCGGCTTCGGTAAAGGCCCAAACGCAATGATAGCGGAACGGCAACGGAAAGCGGAACCGGTTCGCCAGCATGAATCCCACCATCTCGACTGAGCTGTCAACAGGTGAAAGTGAACCAACACTGAATCGACAAGTATGATATAGTTCATGCTGGCGAACCGGTTCCGCTTTCCGTTGCCGTTCCGCTATCATTGCGTTTGGGCCTTAAGCCATTTCAAGCAATCTTGAAGGTGACGAACAATTGTGTCGATTCGTTCTTCGTTCCACACTCATTCGTTTCGTTGCCTGATTGAAAGCAACGAACAAGAAATGAAATGAAATGAAAGAGTAAGAATTTCGTTTCATTTGATTTCATTGAAATCCATCAAAATGTTTGAAATTGAATTTTATCTATTATTTGCAATAGTAATGTATATAATTTGTAAAGTAATACATTAAGATAGAGAATCTATGCGGTCCACCATATCGTTCATGTAAATTAATCAGATCCTAAAGTTATAGACTTCCGATTGAAAGACCAACTCGCTGCGGTGAGGCTCCGATGTATGACGCGCTGTGCATCGCGATAGGAATGAGAGTCTACGCTTGCTGTGACGAAAGGAAAGATTTGTCGGATTGAAACCGAAACAGTAGAGTTTCAATTGAAAGGTAAGCTCATGAGTCAGTGCTGCAAACATTCGACATTTCGCGCGACGTTCGTTTTGTTGCCATGGTCAACAGTCACAGCACGAGCTTTAGAATGAACGTCGACAAACACAAAAAAGTGTCAATTGAATGTTGTCCGACAAGACGACATTTGCAAAAATCATAAGTTTTGCATAGAATTTAGACATCGGATCACAAACAACATGAATAGTTTGATCTTGCCTGTTATGTCGAATGTGACACACATACAGTGAAAGCAGAAAAGAAACAAACAAAACTGTAACGTTTCCTAGCGAAGCTATCGTGGTCAGTGGCACTCAATTGACATGTTTCTTTTCGACATTCGTTTGATCGCTCGTGTTGTGAATGTTTAAGGGAAGCGCTGCCGAATATCAGCGAAAACATGTCGACTACCGCGATTGCTTACAATACTGGCTTGAGTCAGTCAGTTGGGGACTGAAAATGCTTTCAATGAAATGAAAATGTACGGCCCTAGCTATTATAGATTTGAGGTTTAACTTCGATTTATCTTCAGCTGAACTGTCTGATAGTCCGAAAGTTGTCTAGAAGATATTTTAAGGTAAAAATTATTCGAAACCACACCTCAACTTGTCAAGAGCACACATCTACAGAATCAGACAATCGTTCGAGCTGAAAACTTGATCGATTGATCAATAGTTGGATCAAGTTTTCAGCTCTAACCTCTGTCTGGTTCTTCAGATTTGTGCTCTAGAAGTTTCAAAGTATTGCTTCGATACATCTACACCTTAAAAACTTATTAACTTAAACTTGATTGAAATCTCAATTTAAATTGTTAAATAAACTATTTTAGACATTGCTGAACCATTTTTACATATGTTTCTAATACATGTGGTCAATATTACAAACGAAATATTCAGGAAAACTTTTAATACAATCTTTTAGCCACATTTTCTTGACCATAAAAATTGCTAGGAAACAGGGAGATTTTGAAAAAAAATCTTAAGTAATTTATCCAATAAACAAGAATTTTTCGAATAGTTTTGCATTGAATCTTAAATTTACTTCAAGATTTTTTATGAAACAAGCTCAAGTAAATTTGTGTAAAATAGAAGAAGAGTTTTATACATAAGGTCATACTCAAAGTTCTGCCTTCAATGAATTTTGCCAACATATTCTCTAGAACACTGTTTCTCAACCTTAGTGATCACGGAAAACATTTCACTGAATGGTAGTCTTTTCAGCGAGATTTTTATATGGTCAGGGGTCCGCAGACCCCGGTTGAGAATCGTGGCTCTAGAAGCTGCATTAAAAATGGCAACATAGAATAAAATAGAAAACACTGTCACTAACCAATGTTAGAGGGTTCTGCATGAATTTTTAGGGATTTTTTTCTTTTGAAGAATCAAAAAAGTATTGTTGTTGTTAGGATTAAAACTCAATTTCATGTTCTAATTTTAATGTTGTACACTTGTCTGAGAATTCCTTGGCTTCCACAGAATTACCTTCGTTTTTTTTTAAATTCAAAAATTCGATTGGGTGCTGTTTTCTAAATTTCTAGACTAATTTTCAAAAATATTTTCTCCCATAAATGAATTAAAAATTATTGCTATAAGGAACTATTATACAAATCTTCAATAAATTCAAAAATAATAAAAATTTCACTAAAGAATTTGCAATCAACGAATTCTTCAACATCTTGTGAAATGCTTCTAATATATTTTGATTGAATTTTTGCGTATTCGTATGTTTTTGTCAACGATTTTTTTCTCGAAAGTTTGACTTACGTTACTCAACACAGTCAAACCTCCATGAGTCGATGTTCCATTACTCGATATCGACTCATGAAACCATACTAAAAATCAAATTTCATGGTTACTATGATGGTCCCCTCAAACAGCTTTACATAGCATTGCTGTTCCATGACTCAATATTTCCATGAGTCGATGGTCTCTTCAATATCGACTCATGGAGGGTTGACTGTATAACCTCCAAAAATTCAATCAAATGCGTCACGTATTTTGGCGCACCCATGATGGCTTGCGCCCTTGGCGATCGCCAACCTGGTCAACTGCACGCTACGGCACTGGCCACTTTAAATCATTTTAAGCAATTTAAGCTAAGCTAAGGACTGTTCATTTTATAAAGTGGACACTTTGGACATGCAATATCTTTTTAATTTATCAATGAAATCGAAATCGGTTTTCTGTACATCGTTCGACTAATATTGTACAATGCTGTGGTAATAAAAAAGTTACCAAAATAAAATGATTTCACATTAATAAGGCACAACGTTTAGAACGGTCGATTTTTGGAGGTTATCAAAATCAAGGATTATTAAAAATCGGCAGGAAAATTCGACAATTTATATTTTTTATTTTCAAAAAATGGTTGTACTCATCAATTAGAAGCTTGCTAAAAAATATCAAGTTATTTTTGGAGAAGCAATTTTGCAGATATCATAAAATCATTTTTTATCATTTTTTTTTAAAGAAAAATATCTTAAATTTAAATGGAACTGATATGAGTAGAATTTTAAGGTTTAAAGTACGTCCAGACGGAAGTAATAATATAGTTTTTATAATAAAAATAACTTACGCCTTCATAGAGTTGCTGATTTAGTCCCCACGTCATATTTTAAGCACAATAGAAAAACAAATAATTTATTTTCAGAAGACCACTCAAAGTACAATGACAATCATCAAGATTGGGAACACTGCTTGAATTAAATCAAATTTATTTTGCATGTATTATTTTCAGAATGTGTTATTCTGAGACTACCTATCAAAATATTTTGAGAAAAACGCTTACAGTTTGCTCTAGATCGATAAACATGCGTATATAATTTTAAAAGTATGGGATTTTTCAATAAAACGACCATAAAGAGTAAATTTGGTACCCAAGAATGCGGTTAAAACTCAAGATTTTGCTTTTTTCAATAAATATATAGTTTCTTTAGTAATCTAAACCAGTTTTGAACACGCTTATTACTTTACTTTTTTGCTGGTAGTAAAAAGATGGTGTATCAGCAAATTTGACCATAAGGAATAGATCACTAAAGTGACTCGGCGCCAGGAACTGATGGAATATTATTGATGTTTTTAAAAGCTCTACCTTAAGTTGAATAGTAAAGGATACCAACATACAATTTGTTCATTAAATTTAGGATTTTTTTCATGCGAAAAATAATGCTTAAACTTGACGAACAGTTTTTCTTAGGAGTTTTTGCAAAAACTATTTAGTTCTTCAACCGAAAGCATTTTGTAAGTTTCTGTATTTTCATAACATTGTAGAATAATAGTTGAACGATACACAGAAAACCGTTTACGATTTCATCAATAAATAAAAAAGATATAGCATAAACAAGGTGTCCACTTTATAAAATGAACAGTCCTTACTTTGAGCCATGTCAAGCCGTTTTAAGCAATTTTAAATTGTTGGCCGTTTTGGGTCATTTTCAGCAAATATAATTTTTTGGCCGTTTTAAGGCATTTTAGGCCATTTTAAGCCGTTTTTAGCAGTTATAATAAGCTATTTTAGGCCGTAATAAGCCGTTTTAAGCAATTTTATGCAATTTTAAATTTTTGGCAATTTTCAGCACTTCTAAGCCGTTTTAACGAAGACACATTAAAGACCTCCATGTCCCTTGCAGTTACCCAAAATTTTATGGCCCATAAGGTAACCTACAATGCCGAGAAAAGTGTACTGCGATCTGTCGAACTTGGGTATTTTTTGCACTACCGAGGGACCAAATGAAGTACTAGAAGTGGTACCCAATCTGAGTCCGAGTGGGGTTTTAAGCTATACAGATCGGACCCGATTATCTGGAGTATCGATTTTTTTTTCACTTCGGATAAATCGAATCGTCCGAATAATCGAATCAATAAAAAAAATCTGTTTTAAAAGAACTTTAATGTTGTCTTTTGTCGTTGTTTTATTTATATGATGCAGTGGCGTAGCCAGAAATTAATTCTAGGAGCATTAGGGGTCTTGCGAAGATTTTTTTTTGACCGGCGTACACAAAAAACCCTTTTTTATTCCCCTTTTTTCTTACCTACGTCCAAAACTGCAAAACCATTCATATTTTATATTGCAATACCAAATTATCTCAAATCTATGCATAAAAATTGTAAAACAAGAATATCAAAAATCAAGTCTACAATTCCGGATAATCGAGTCGCCGGATAATCGAGTCCGACCTGTATTGAGCCGATTTGGGCCATCAAAAGCAGTTTTAAGCCAGTTTAAGCCATTTTAAGTAATTTTAAGCAATTTAAATCCGTGTTAAGCCATTTTGAGCCGTTTTAGGCCGTTTAAAGTCATTTTAAGCCGTTTAAAGCCATTTTAAGCACTTTCAAACCATTTCAAACCATTTTAAATAATTTCAAACCATTTTAGGCTGTTTAAACAGGTCCGTCCCACTCGGGTTCGGATTGGGAAACTACTTCTAGTACTGCATTTGGTGCAAAAGGTACCCATGTTTGATAGATCGCAGTACACTTTTCACGGCATTCTAGATTTTGCTCTTTTACCTTATGTGCCATCAAATTTTTGGCAACTACAAGGGACATCTTCTTCTTCTTCTTTTTGGCATTACGCCCTCACTGGGACAGAGCCTGCATCCCAGCTTAGTGTTCTTATGAGCACTTCCACAGTTATTAACTGAGAGCTTTGTTTGCCTAAGTTGCCATTTTCGTATTCGTATATTGTGTGACAGATACGATAAAACTATATGCCCAGGGAAGTCAAGGAAATTTCCAATACGGAAAGATCCTGGACCGACCGGCAATCGAACCCAGACACCTTCAGCATGGCTTTGCTTTGTAGCCGCGGACTATAACCACTCGGCTAAGGAAGGCCCATGGACATTAGGGTGCGGCTTATTTGTCAAAAGTTCTCAAAACCAAAAATTCGTGTTTTCTACTGAATTTAAATCACATTTAAAGAGAAACCTCAAAATCTGAAACAAAATTATTAACATTTAGAGGTGGCGCAAGCGCCTTGAGGGTGAATTTTCAAGGTAAAAAATATTACCTTCTGTGATGTAAACATAACTTTGTTATTTTTCAACCGATTTCAAAACTTTTAGCACCATTATCTTCAACATTAAATTTATAAAAAACTTTGTAGAAAATCAAATGGGTCTAAAATCAAAAATTAGTTTTAGCTTAAAATACTGTTATCCAAATTTTTCCTCATTTTACTGAAAATTTCAACTTTGTTTGACCATAACTTCTTAAATACTCAATCGATTTCGAATCTTTTTACATTTTTTGAAGCAAATTTAGTTGTTTACAAAACTTTTATGCGACACATTTTTCTAAAAAAAATGTTTTGACTAAGTTATTCAACAAAAACTGCCCAAAAACATGATTTTTAAATGGAAAAATCAAATTTCTTTAGATTGTTTAAATTTTTTTTGTCTTAAATTGCATTTTTTCTTACATACGAGTTGAATAGTGCATATATTTTTTAACATACGCAAAAATTTTTTTGTTTCTAAATTATTTAAAAATTGTTGCAAAGTCCTTCTCAAAGTTTTAATAAATGAGAAAAATCAGTTTAGGCTTTAGAGATAATATTTAACTGGCAAAAATTAAAAAAAAATGTCATATTTCGTTAAAAAATCATGTTTTTTTTTGCAGTTTTTGCTGAAAATTTTGCCAGTTAAATATTATCTCTAATGAGAAGTATGCATTTCAACAGAAAAGTAATCGCCTATCTCGATGCGAGGGAAATTTCTTGCAAGAAATGCTCAAGAAAAGCATTTTTCTCTTGTCCCAGTATGCAGTTGAGAAGAAATGTCAATTCAAATGGAGCTCACTGCAGAAAATTTCTTGACCATTTCTTTCCGCAGAAATTTTTACTTTTCTTGAGCTGAACAGCATACTTAGCTCAAAGCCTAAACTGATTTTCTCATTTGTTAAAATCTTGAGAAGGACTTTGCAACAATTTTTAAATAATTTTGATACAAACATATGTTTGCATATGTTAAAAAATATATGCAACTCGTATGTAAGGCAAAATGCTTTATAAACTTAAGTTTAATAGAAAAAATGCAATTTCCGACAAAAAACTCAAACAATCTAAAAAAAAATGATTTTTTCAAATAAAAATCATGTTTTTGGGTAGTTTTTGTTGAATAACTTAGTCAAAACAATTTTTTAGAAAAGTTGTGTAAACAACTAAATTTGCTTCAAAAACATGCAAAAAGATTCGGAATCGATTGAGTATTTAAGAAGTTATGGTCAAACAAAGTTGAAATTTTCAGTAAAATGAGGAAAAATTTGGATAACAGTATTTTAAACTAAGACTAGTTTTTGATTTCAGACAAATTAGATATTCTACAAAGTTTTTTTTATAAATTTAATGTTGAAGATAATGGTGCTAAAAGTTTTGAATCGGTTGAAAAATAACAAAGTTATGTTTACTTCACTGAAGGTCATTTTTTATAACTTGAAAATTCACCTTCAAGACGCTTGCGCCACCTCTAAATGTTAATATTTTTGGCTCAGATTTTGAGGTTTCTCTTTTAATATGATTTGAAAGCAGTAGAGTACACGAATTTTTGAGTTTGAGAACTTTTAAAAATAAGCCGCACCCTAATGGACATGGGACATGGAGGCCTTTGTTATGTCTTTGGTTTAAAGCCATTTTAAGCCGTTTCGGCCGTTATAAGCAATTCTAAGCTGTTTTAAGCTAAATTAAGCCATATTAAGCTATTTTAAGTCGTTTAAACTCATTTTAAGTCGTTTTAAGCCATTTTAGGCCGTTTAAAGTAGTTAAAAAATACTAGGGTAAATTATGTATTTTGGACAGGCTAAGGATATGTCTGGAAACGGCGATCGATTAACTGCCTTAGATACTAATATTTTGTTACGTTATGATACTTATATGCTTAATGTCTCATTATAATTTGAGTTTCTAGGGAGAAAAAGCTTAAAACTGTAGCATTAGCTGCCAAAATAGCGTTTTTAGCGGCCTGTCTGTTATACATTTCGGACATCAAATATACATTTTGGACACCCTCATGTGAATATAATTTGGACAGGGGCATTATCTCAATATCTATTCAATAGTTTCTCAATAGAAAGGTCATATCATAATGTTTTACGAGTTTGCATGTGACTCATGCATTTTTCGGCTTATTGGATGTATATATTCGTGATAATCAATAATTTCATTTAATGCAAGCAAATATCATCAGATCCACGAAATACGCCTGCAAGTATGCATGCATGCGACATTCCAGTGCGTTTCATCAGATTGCCAAATTATATCAACTGAACAAAAACCGTAATGTATTTTGCACACCACCTGATTTATGGCTTATATACTGATGTTAAGATTTTAGATTAACTTAGCTTCAATTTTAGACATATTTTATCATATTGCACCCTTTAAACTTTTTATGAGTGCCAATTCTGAGCGCTATTATTGCGTTTAATGTATGTTCTTGAATTGTACATCCTCTTGCATTCGTAGGTTTCACAGATGTTCTGTTGATACAATTTACAATTTTGATATTTTTGAAGCCAATTTGTAATCGTTATAAAAATAGTCATCATCAATAAGTAGCATAGTGTATTAATAATGCAATACATGATTTTCCGTACATAAATTGCTTTTCATCTCATTGTAAATGAGAATAGAACGACCAGCCTGCGTTACCCTACACGTTAATGCTTCCAGTGCCCAAAAAACACCACACTAGACAACAGACTAGCATGCAACGCCCAGTGGTACAGCCGGAGAACATTCATCATGAAAAGTTTTCCGGCATGAAGCGGGAATTGAACCCACACTCTTTAGCATGATGCGGCTAAATGCCTGGTGACACTAACCGCACGGCTACGAAGCCCCAAATTGAAGGCATTTTAAGCCGTTTTAAACAATTCTAAGCCATTTTAAGCTATATTAACGTTCAACGCTTCGTGATCGCGAAATCATCGTCATCATTGAATCTTCTGATTTCAGTAAGTTGATCGAAAGTATTTATCATTTGATGACTCCCCATGGTATTAACTCCATTTTGTCAAAAATGTCGAATGTGACTGTTGTGCAGTTATGGACAGTGCAGCAGTTGTCCTATCGTAATAAGGTTAATCTATATTAAGTTCCTGGTCATTGCAGAATGGAAGGAAATGAAAAAGCTGATCAGTTAGCAAAACAAGGTTCTTCCATGCAATTTATCGGGCCGTTCTTCGGAATGGCCTGTTGTGCTCTGAAAATTCAATTAAAGAGCTGGATGAATGCAAAAATTAAACTAAACTGGAAGAACGCAATGGACTCTCGTCAGTCTAAACGATTCATCGAACCAGACGCCTATCAAACGCTGAGGTTGTTAAACCTTAATAAACACGATCTAAGTATTTATACTGGCTTATTAACAGGCCACTGCCCCAGCAAACGTTACCTTAAAATTATACACCGTGTCCAATATATTCTCATACACTTTTTCTTTTCTTTGGTATAACTTTACTGAATGTGGGATAATCCAATGTTGTAGTATTTCAATGTAGTCTGGAAGTATTATACTAACGTAGAATAGCTTGTTTTATGAATAAGAAAAAATAATTGCTATGATAAGTGATGAAATGTCCATTGAAGTTGTGTTTTGCACTTAAAATGAATTTTTGTTCATATTGGTCTGGTTTACGAAGTGAAAATCAGAGCATTCACAAAAAAGTTTCAGAAACTTTAAGTTAATCATATTGCGTTTTGAATACATAAATATTGATAAAATTTGATAAATATATGTGCGATAACTGCAGATTGAAATTGGGCTCTGCCCATGAGCGTGCCGCTGGAAATATTTTTCGTAAATTCTTAAGTTGATAAAATAAGTTTATAATTGAAATATTTCCAAAATATTTCCTGTAGTGAATCAGTATTATAACCACTTTCAAAAAATATTATCACCAATGATGTCAGTTAGACAAGCGCAAAGTAATGTTATCTCGAATTTGTATGAGAATATACTGGACACGGTGTAGGTAAATTGCCAGAAGATGTGTGTCGTTTCTGCAAATTAGAAAACGAAAGCACTGAACATTTATCCGAAACGTAGTACCTGATAGGGATGCACGCCAATAGCTGTGGAGATAGCTACTTCATATAGCAACATATTTCTACAGTACGGCAAAAACAAAGAGGATAACACCACAATAGATCAACTTAATGGTCGCGGTGGTATCATGTCCCCATAAAGGAAAAAAAACGGGTTTTAAGCTATTTTAAGCCATGTCAAACCATTTCAGACATTTTACGCCATTTCAAACCATTTTAAGCCGTTTTAAACTATTTTAATCTATTTTAAACCGTTTAAAGCCATTTTAGGCAGTTTTAAGCTTTTTTAAGCCGCTTTAAGCCATTTTGATGTATTTTAAGGTGAAGATGAATCGAAGCCGAACATTAAATTTTCAAGAGCACAAATCTGGAGAATCAAATATCCGTTTAAGCTGAAAACTTAATCGATTGGTGACTAGTTGATGATGTTCTCCAGATTTGTGCTCTTGAAAATTTGATGTTTGGCTTAGATTTATCTTCACCTTAAGCCATTTTAAGTTGTTTCAGGCAATTTTAAGCCGTGTAAGCTATTTTAAGCCATTTCAAGCTATTTTAAACTGTTTCAAGTCGTTTCATGTCCTTTTGAGCCATTTTAAGCCGTTCCATGGTTCCATCGAGTTAAGGGTTTAGGGATATTTAAGGGGGTTACAGAATATCGATGAGGGGGCGTTGACTGTTTTATATAAAAGATCATTATTACCAAAACCGCTGAAGGTTTATTTTTCGGGAACAAAATTCAAGCTTGTGCTAGAATAAGGACGTAACATGTTACTTATCTATCCTCTCTTCAGTAAATAAAGATGATAAGATGCAAGCTTACTAGCAGTTTTTCACTTCAGGACGCTTGGTAGCGATGCAGTCTTGCGTTATGCGGTAAAAGAGTTCCAAAAAACTTGCATTTTGCAACCTTTGTTCACTGAAGAGAGGTTCGATAAAGAAAAATCGATCATCCTGCCCTTAATCTAGCACACGCTTGAATTACTATGATCGAATTGAAATTACAAAAATGTCTCGATTTCTCGAATTTAAGGGCGATATACCGAAGCGTGATATGTATGATGCAATAGTATTCTCTTGTATTGTATTTTTTCAGGATAACTTAAAATGAATGGAAATCACACCATGTGATATAATCGAAACGAAGACCGTGCTTAAATCGTGCATGACAAAATGAAGAACATTAGAATTGAGCAGTGATAAGCAGTAATTATAAATATACTAATATATAATAAATAAATATAATAAATTTAATATAATAATATTATAATCGAGAAAATCCTATACAAGTGAGTCCGCCTCAAAAAACGTATTTTGAAAAAAAAAAAGTTCGAATAAAGACAAACAATCTCCAGAACCGTACAGATTTCCTGTACTAGAAATCGTAGGTTTTCTGTAGGGAGCATCTTCAAGTAACTCAATACCTTTAAACTACATACCGTATATGGAATACGCATGCCCAAACGCCTCAATACGAGTTCTAAGACACTCACGGCTGCTCAATGTATCAAGCAACGCCTGCTGAGTACTGAAGCTATTGCATGGACGGTAGGTATAGTAGTAGTAGGCCATGCACGTTTGCGTGTTGCTCCCCAATCTTTGCCTTCGCGCTTGCAGCCGTCGTGCTTGCAGTCAGTCAAGCAGTTAAGTCGGTCGGGTTCAGTTTAGTTTTGCGGCATTCGCTGTGTTGTTTTGTTTTCCCACGAAGGCGCGAGGTAAGTAAATAAGTGAAGAGTTACAAAATTCCATCAGAGAGTGGGTGAGTCGCTTTTTGGGCCCCATAGATTCCCAAATTGAACGACAAACATAGTGATATGTAGCGATATAGAGAGGGGTGCATTGATATAGATAGCATCACGAGTAATGAGCTTTGATTAGGAACAAAATCCCCGAAACCATGATGGTACCAAGAGGGTAATCTCTGTCACACGGTGCATCAAAAACTTGGAGATAACGAAACGCGACTGTTTCATAGTGAGGAGTCACCACCTCATTGTCCCGGTAATTTTGTCGTTCTGAAGTCGTATATCAGTAATTAAATAGGTGGTTCACCTGTCTTCTAGCGGTCATAAATTGGCGCCCGATAAGGGAAGAAACCTGAGAATTCCAAATTTTCGCTGATTACAAAGTTTCTTATCGAGAAATCCGAAGAAATTTGCCGAAGGTTGGCGATTTCCTGGAAGATGATTAATACTGGTTGTAATAAATCAAAACCAAATCACTCCAGTTATCAATTATTTTACCAAAATTTCTTTCATAACACCTACTGTGGAATGTGTATCGCTAGAAGATATGTTGAGAGTAGCGATTAGATTAGCGACTGCAACATAATTCTGAGTATCACGAAAGAAACGCATTTTTATCATACGGGGAGAAATCGGTGTCACCGTTATCGGAAACCGATATCGTCTAACGGGATTCCACATCCAAGTAGGTGTTGAAACGTACCTCTACATCAAATTCAAGTTGACAGTTTCACACCCTTAATTTGGTGGGCCTACTGCACGAACCGTTTAGAAATATAGTTAGACTGGAATGTGACAATGCTTCTTTTTCTTTTAAGTGGGTGAGTCGCGTGCGCAAAATTGCACTCAAACTTGTTGCATTTTCATCTATAGGTAATCCATATCCATAGCAGGTGTTTGTTTTCGTATTTGTCGCTCGAGAAAGAATTACGTACGCTTCGGCATGCCACCACATTGTGCGACCGTTCATTGACGGTGATGGTTTGTTTTCTGTTTTTGTTATTATTACTGTCTGCGAGGAGGATACACAGTTAAACCGCCATGAGTCGATATTGAAGGGACCATCGACTAATGGAAATATCGAGTCATGGAACAGATATTCTTTGAAAAGCTGTTCATAGTAACCATGATTTTTTGTCTTTAGTATGGTTCCATGAGTCTATATCGGTGGTGCAACATCGACTCATGGAGGCTAGACTGTAGCATGCATGGATATCGTAGTAGGCGCGTGTTGAAAAACGGATCCCCTCTTTGGGTGGACGGTCATCGGTCAACAGCAGAAGCGGCGCGATCATCGTGGTGTGGCGCTGTTTATTTATAGTAACTTTAGTCATTCTAAACCAGAAACATGCCAACGAGACGGCGACGATGATGGGGGAGATCATGCATAGGTATTGTAGAACACAAACAGTGTTGCGCCGTGTCGAGCGAGACGACGCACATGTGGGCGTGAATCGCTTTGCTACATTGCCGATACCTATCTGTAGCTGCACCGATCTTGGTGGATACAGTGGAGTTGGTTTACTTGCTGACTGCATCGTGGGTTTCTTTCCGCTAACCCTTCGTTGGTCGCATGCTTATAGTTTGACCGTCGTAGTATGCCATGAATTCATATCAATTATCACTGAGATTCAAAGCAGAACATAGTGATTGAAAGCAAAATTCTGACTGACTGTATTGGTGGTGTTATTCGAACTGTGTTGATCCATTTTCACAGAGGACGTTAGCCAAAAAAAGGACGTTGCAAGTCTAAATGATACAAGGTTTTGTATGGTGTACTACAATATCCTACATTATAGAAGCTTCTGAAGAAGCATGTACTCTGCGGTTTGTGAAGACTACAAGATATACCCTATAGTGGAATTCCGATTTGGCTAGAATCAGAACTCAATGTAGAACGAGTTGAAACAGACGCCGTTCAACTGGATCAGAGTCGTTCAAATCGGCTCGCAAAGTTTACAAGAAGGCTCTTCGTTCCAGCTGAACGATCTGGCTGGAAAAACCTTTGTACAATTGTTTCCAGTTTGAGTGAAGTCAGTCAACTGAACAAAATCCTTGCAAAATCTAAGGATTTCCAAGTGATCGAAATTCGCTTACCCTTGACTTCACTTTTTCTGATGAAGAAGTTTTAGAATTTTTATTCAATACACATTTCTCCGGATGTGTATATAGCATCTATGGATGAACCAAATGTCTTTTAATGTAATTACGAGTCTCTGGCTCCGGCTCGCAGTGTTGAAACTACTGAATCGATTCAGTGGACGCTTAGTAATTTTGCTCATTCCAAATCGTCAGGAGATTTCAGTTTATCAAACAAGTTTTGAAAAAACTACTTTTAAGCAGTTAAGCTACCGGGTATATTCCCAGATCCTGGCGTTATATTACTGTGGAAGAGGATGTGTGAAGAAGTGAAGAGTTTCAGATCGATCAGTCTGACCTCTTTCCTTCTGAAATATCTGGAAAGCATCATTGATCATCACATCAGTGAGGAATATTTGGCGAACATGCCTCTTCATGTGAATTAAGTGGAAAGTCCACAGTGACTCTTTTACACAAAGTTGTATACGATATTGAGAAAGCATTCGCTCTGAAGCAATTTTGCTTGGGTCTCTTCTTGGATATTGAGGGTGCCTTTGACAACGTGTCTTTCGAATCCATATTGAAAGCTGCACGAAACCGTGGGCTGCCTACACTGATTACCAATAGGATTTAACATATGCTCAAGAACCGACATCTCTTCTCGACATTTGGTTTTATTCTACGACTGGCGTGAGGTGAGAATTGTTCGTGTCGTATAGCGAGGTGACAATTCTCGACTCGAGTGAAGTGAATCGCCGTGTTATTCAAATGAAGAGTCACTTCACTCGAGTCGAGAATTGTCACCTCGCTTAGCGACACCGACAATTCTCACCTCACGCCAGTCGTAGAATAAACACAATTGCGTCAAGCTGTGATTCGAAAACAGAGTGTTTGCGGATGTCCCCTAGGGAGAGTCTTATCACCACTTTTATGGAATCACGTCGCAGATACATTATTGGGGTAACTCAATAATAGCGGTGTTCCAACCAGGCATTACAATCTCATCTGAGCACTTAGGGTTTATTCACATATTTCATAATGCCGAAAATAGTCATTTTTGGCACAAACCCACCCCCTCGTAACACTTTTTGTATGAATATTTTCCAAATTTTGTATGAGCTGTAAAATTTCGTACAGTGAGCTCCATTTGAATTGACATTTCTTTTCAACTGCGTACTGCGATCAAAGAAAAATGCTTTTCTTGAGCATTTCTTGCAAGAAATTTCCCACGCATCGAGATAGGCGATTACTTTTCTGTTGAAGTGCATACTTCGCTTAAGATGTTCTTTACAGTTGTTTGTACTGAGAATGATAGACCATGCCGAAGTATTAAAAAAATTTGAACATTGAAGGCCTTGCTTATTCATTAACGTCAAGACCTGGGAGGGAGGCGAATATAGAACAATGTTTGTTTGAACTGCAAGATAACTCCAGCTTTGCCAACAATAATCAAGGCAGGCTTGGGAAAAATCGCTAGTTTTCTTTTGTTGTGTACTTTCGATTTTTCCTGACAAACATGGAAAAAGGGCCACAGTTTTCTATGCACTAAATATTCATTTTTATTGGAAAAGTAAAACGATGCGTTTTTCAATGCTTTATATTCAATCCGATTGAAAGGTGCTCACGTGACATTACTTGCATTGTGTGCATGAATTGATTTTCATTCGATTTTTGTCACTTTTGATGAAATTCTAAAATGTGTTTTAATCAGTTACGCGCTTTTTCCATGTTAGCCCAATGTTTGAAATCTGGGCTCACAGTGACAGTTCGTGACCGCAGAATCCCGGCTCACTATGACGTACAGAAATTTTGTATTGGTTTCTCCCTCCCAGGTCAAGACAAAGTAAAAGATAATCATAATAAATCTTCGAGCTGTTTAGTAGAATACCTATAAGTAGATGAAAAAACCGAATTTAGTACTATACCATTTAATTCCACTAGAGTTTGTATCCTTTGACAGATACGCGTATTTCGACCTCAACTGTAAGGCCGTCTTCAGTGTCGTGTACTAGACTCGACTTTTGAAGACGGCCTTACAGTTGAGGTCGAAATACGCGTATCTGTCAAAGGATACAAACTCTAGTGGAATTAAATGGTATAGTACTAAATTCGGTTTTTTCCTCTACTTAAAAGATAATCAGTCTTTCAACGAAAGTTAAAGAGTGAAGACGCAAAATGCAGATTAAAATGGCTCACCAGAAGAAGCTCCGGTCACAACAGTTTGGCATACAGATTGTGTTTCGATCTAGTTTTTCTGCTGAAGCACCTTTGACAATTCAACCGTACTCTTACAAAAAGGCTTTCGAGAGTACTAATAAAACAGATCCTGTAAACTGGCAAATTATGTATTAATGAATGGTGGTCAGGCTAAAACTGTGCTCGATTTAAACCGGTTTGAATGACGACGTAATGTTTAATAGATTTTAACGGAGTCTCATCATATCTTTCATGACAGATTTTACAGGCAGACAAATTAGAGATTCTATCAACGAAAAATCTTATCTTCAAAATAGGATTGCTGTGTGATGTCAAATGCTATTGATTCTCTCGGTGCAGTTAAAACTTATTGTATTATGAGAAACAAAAACACACTTTTCAGCTCTCAACAACTTATGTGATTGTCCTATTTAGACTGATAGATCTTTTGAGGTCCTTAGCCGAATCTTCAAAGATTCCTGTATGCGGATTGGTTGGCAAATGTCGGCAAGATGTTTAACAGAATTTAAGACAGAATTTAAGACGTTTTTCTCGTGCTGTGACCGGACCTTGAGGAATTCTATTTTTGGAAGTTGTTTGTCTGATTTCTTGTTTAATTATTGACAAAGTTTGTGGGTGATTCATCAGAATTTCAATTCAAATAAATAGCGATTAACGTAGGTTTATTTTTAATTTACGTTGTTAGATTTTGTGTATATTTCTGGTAAAATTATTGGCATGTACGGCCAACGGGAGTCTCACGCACAGAATTTCCTCTTCCTAGAGTCTTGCTTTAGCCTGACTCGCTGCTGACAAGTAATTTCCCGGCCTATCTTGATGCATGGGAAATTTCTGCAAGGAATCGATCAAGAATGCGCTTTTTTCTGATCGCAGTACGCAGTTGAAAAGAACTGTCAGTTCAAATGGGAGTCGCTGTAGAAAATTTCTGCAAGGAATCGGCGAGAAATTTCTTTAGCGATTCCTTTACAGTAGTAAATCAGGATTAACACATCATTTGTAGGAGATCTCAAGGAGAGAATTTGGTTGATTGTTAATCGATACATTTTCGATGAATAAATTATATTGAAGGGTACGGGGCACCAAAGGCATCTCTTTGGTAGTTTGCAAATCTACAACAAAAGCCAGGGAATAATAAATATTATTAAATGTGCATTATTTACTTACATCTTACATCCCTTCAATTTACGGTTTTGGGTTTGAGAGTCTTCATCTCTATCCATAGTTGCACTATGAATTCGGTATTGAACATTTTGGTATTGGATTTTCTAGCTATCAAAAATGCAAAATGTTCTTAAGCTAGTTGAGGGCTTGTGTCGCCGATGTGTTGGTTGTTCATTTCCTGGAGATCCAAAATCAGGACACTGAAATTTTCCATTTTTTCTGTGAAAATTACATTTTGTCTCAAATTCAGAACATAACTCATATTTCGAACAGCAGCATTTTTTAATTTTTTTATGTTGAGGACTTGTGATGTACGATCTCGAGAAACTTCTAATTAGCGGCTATGAGCATAAGTATTAATTTCTTAATATTACTAGCCATTTTTTTAGACAATAATCTATCACTTTTCCGAAGACACTCGGATATTTTGACCTTTGATTTTGCTAGATATCTAACAAGTATTTTCTCAAGGTTATTGTTTGAAGTCTGCCGAACACCACAGTAGGAATCATCTTTGCCATCAAGCATTTCATTAGGAATCTACCAACAGAAATCCTTTAAGAATCTATCGAGGGTCATCAATTTACCGTTAATTTTAAAAGATATCTGCTCTGTTTCTTATCAAGATCTTGTTAGGAAATTACTTAGCATGTAAAAAAACAGCTTAAGAATATCAAAAGCTCTAATACATCATGCAAGGAAATGCTAGTTGGATTCTTTGAATCAAGGTTTCACAAAGAGTTTGCTTAGATGTTTTTAGAAGTTTCATTAAGAAGCCCCGTTAAGTTTCCATAGAGATCTCGTGATAACTTGCTAATGATCTCGCTAAAAAATCACGAGGAGTCCTAAGAAAATCTAACCAAGTTTTTGGGAGCAATCTGGCAAAGATCTTTACCGACATAAGTAGATGAAAAAACCGAATTTAGTACTATACCATTTAATTCCACTAGAGTTTGTATCCTTTGACAGATACGCGTATTTCGACCGCAACTGTAAGGCCGTCTTCAGTGTCGTGTACTAGACTCGACTTCAAGTCGAGGTCGAAATACGCGTATCAGTCAAAGGATACAAACTCTAGTGGAATTAAATGATATAATACTAAATTCGGTTTTTTCATCTACTCACAGATATTCTACTAAACAGCTTGAAGATTTATTATTTGCCGACATATTTTTCAACACGATTGTGAGAGATATTCGTTAATGATCTTTCCAGAAATTCATGGAGTGCGAGATGCTAGGCAGTTGTGCTCCCCTGGTAAAATTTTGTAGTATCGGCTATACAAGCGTATCTGCAGTGATCGGTTTCTCTTCGTCGTTCTTTTATCTTAGGCTTAGCACACGAAACTTTACCAGCTTTCAGAACATTTTACGATGTTGCATGGCGAAGAACGATTACTACTTTCTACTGAAACATAAACAGCAGTCGATAGCAGACACCCGGCCGAGTAATTTGCAGAAGAGAAATACGACGAAGAGAAATCGATCACTGCAGATACGCCCTTATGATACTGAACGTGAGAAATTGTTACAGTGTTAATACGCCCAACACAGAAAAAAAAACTTCACTGAAATTACAAATTGAGTTCCAAAAATATGGCAAAATAAGGAAAGAATCCTTCATGGTGATGCATCGAATCATTGCACAAATATAGGAAACAGTTCTCGCATAATTTGTGGTCTCGCCCTATAAGCCATTGGAAACCGAGTGTGTAGCTTGTTGTTGCCAAGCAAACGAATGGATTTACACGGTATTCTACAATGCTACGATGAAGAGAAGATGCTCTCCTATCTCTCAGTAGTGATAATTTTCATCCTGGTCCATTCATTTACTGAGAAACGATGAGCTATACCCAAGTTACCAATAAGCACTTAAGACCGCATTCAATTAGCATTATATGCGCTAGTACGGCAGAGCATTAAAAGCTGATTGAACGTATAGCTGCCTGTAGTGCTTCTTAAAAGCAGGTTTTGGCGAAACATCGGGCTGCTTCAATGCTGCGCCTTCAGGAAAGTCGCATGTCACTGTCAAAAAACGTAACGTCTCAGCGAAGATCATACCAAAACAAAATATTTTCCCACCTTCTCTCGCATCTTTCCAATGATGGCGGCTGCTTGTTTTGTTCTGGATATTTCTCGTTGCGGATCATTTTTTGCTGATTTTTAACATTTTGCGATTCGAACTGACGACCCGGTGATTGTGAACGATGGTAATGCTCCACGCTACAAGGGATGCTGCAGTTGGTGTTGGTCGAGCGTTGATTTTATGCCCAATTATATACGTGCTAATCTTTAATGTCTCGATGGGAGGTAATAATTCTTGATAGAAATTGGCTTGTTTAGGGGTATCCGTTTTCTTACATATTCTGAATCTACGCTAAAAATTGAACTAGAATCCAAAGTTTCAGAATTTTTCATGACCTGGAACCATTTTTAAATCACGTTCGAAATTAGTATGGAAATCAGATTTGAATCACCCCTCGGCAAATTTTACTCCGGGACGAGCTGTCATTATGTAAATTGAAATGTCATTGAGTCGACGGATTGAAATCTTTTTTAATCATTTATAATATCAAAATTAAGATATTGAAGCACAATAAAATCGTGTTTTACTTAGAAAAATGTGCTCTTTCGATCAAGTTACAAAGAACCGGAAATTTTTAATCTCTAAACAACCCAATTGCGAGAATTCATGGATGGAATTGGATTTTATTGAAGCTAATGAGGGCAGGTAAATTATTTTATTTCTTCATGAAGGAAGGATGATTTGGATACTAGTGCTATCATTCTGATTAAACAAGAAATCGAAATTTGCGATAATAGGGTAACGACTGTTTATTTCGTTCTTAAACGCTAACAGTTGGCGTTAGCGGCAAAAAGTACCGGCAACAACCTTTCGAACATTCAGCTTCTTTCACTGGCCGTCGAGCGACGATACTGTTGTTTGTATTCCTCCCACTGATCGCGCTACGCTGGATTCTCAAATTTCTCAAACTTTCAACACAAGCGCATGGAAGAATGCTCGCGAAACATTACTAAAAGACCTATATACAAATGAGAGATTCTCTCCTCTCTCGTTCTCTTTCGATTATAACAGTGGAACGCTGAAGATTTCGGGAAGTTTTTCACTATAAATCGAAAGTCAATTTCCTTGACTAGCGTTTCATACAAAAAACGCAACAGAAGAGATTAATGTGACTCAGTTATTAATGAAATAGAAAGTAAACAAAGGGAGCCTCTCAATGTTAGATAGGTCCTTTAGTAATGTTCCGCGAGAATGGTAGTCGGAGAACTGTCAAAACGTATGGAAAATAATGAAAAACGTAAATTACTTGCAATTAAGAAACTGGATCAAAAAAGTAGTGATTAGAAATCAAGTGTAGAGTGAATACATAAGTTTTTGTGTTTAGTTTTGGTGCTGTCTTTGCTTCAGGGTTTCGTTTTTACTACCACTGAAAAAGAGCCATCTATTGCGTTTTCAGTTTTGAATATCGCCCTATTGGTTTCTCCCCCGGCAATCATGTTTCTTTAGAAATAGATAGTAATTGCCTTTGAGATCGTCGTATGAAAGAGACAAAACAGAGTCAAATATGTAACGTTCAACCTGTACTGCTCTTTCGCATGCGCTTTCTTAGCATGTGCAGTGGAAATGCTTATTAAGAACCGAAAGGTATTGAATGGCAGTGGTTGTGCTGGTTTATGTCAGCTAAGCTATGAACATGCTTTCATAGGACAACAAGCAGATCAAATGCTGTAAGCAGTTCAATGTGAGGCTTATTTCAATGCTTATTGGTTACCTGGGTGCACTCGATTACCAATGGCTTTTAGGGCGAGATCACAGGTTATGCGAACAGTTTTATGTTCCCATGATTGCTACCACCTGCGCTGAAACCAACCTGAAGGTGCTGTGTTGTAGTACGAGACGCATCCCAAATTTTCTATGCAGCTCAAGGTGATTTCTGAACCACAAAACCCAAAAAAGCAAAAAGCACGACAAAAATTGGAATATGAAAAATAAATCAGGATGAATCAAAAGAATCTCAAAATCAGGACATGTCCTACTACATCAGGACGGACGGTAACCCAGCCAACATGGTCTTACGATCAACCTGAATTAAGGCTAATTAGCCCGTCATTTGATGACTTTTCATCTTGCATTTCAAAGTGATAAAACTCAGTCTTGATAGTTTATATTGACTTGAAAAAGTATCACTGTACGCGCTAACATGCATAAATTATGCTGATACTTTTTTAGCTGTGTCAGTGCAAAACCAACTGATTTTCTTTGTTTCAAAATCGTGAGATGAATTAGCAACAATCATCAACGCGTACAAATTTCAATGACGGCCTTAAACATATAGGGGTAGGCGGGCAAGATAAGCACCCTTTGTTTGTGACGTTGTTACCCAAGTTTTTCAATAAATTATTTCGGATTCTGATAAATAACAATAAATATAAATAACGACAAAAATTATCTAAAGATCAGCATTACTACGTAAATATTCTCAAAAGTACATTGTACTTCAAAATTTACTTTTTGAAGATTTGGCCATTCAAAAGTGACATTTCTGTTGTGTATACTAATTCATTCATGTTTTTTTTGGCCGTACAATTACAGAACAATCTTCTGTAGACAATCTAAGCGATTTTTTTAATGAAATTTGTGGATTTTGGTTTTGAGTAGATGCTACATGTAGTAATGTTCAACGCTTTTTATTCATATCGCCCATTATCTCATTAGTGCAGCTGAAAGAGCATTGGAAGATATGCTGAAAACTGAGCTCAACTCAGTTTTGACGAAAATGCAGATGGGACTGATTTGCGATACACGGTAGTAAGGTAATAACAACATTCTCAATACTACCGAATGTTGATCAATGTTACCCCATATCAGCAGAATCAAAAAATCACTTAGAGCATTTTTTTAAACGTGCTTGCAACTTTCATAAAATAATATGTAGTGTATAGTCACGAGCAATTGGTGCCAGTACTTGTTTCTAAAATATAAAACTTGTTACATTTGCATTTTCAAATCAAATATTTAAGAAACATCCATAAAACTGCTCATTGTTACCCCGGATTATGGTATATCAAATAAACGCATTAGGTGACCTTAACCCCAAGTGCTGTCACAACTTTTTGTATCTTTACTTATGGAAAATTTTCCACACAATTCACTTCACGGAAAAAGTGGATGACTGGCTATTTGGAAAGAAGTATATCAAGCAATATAGTGTGTTACAGTCATGGCTCTTTTCTTAAAGGCTGAGCTGGTGATGGTGTATATTCCCTTGAGCTAAGATTGAATCCTTTTACTCACGTAATGGATTCTGTTCAGATATTTAGGCTGCTATCAAAGCTCTTGCTTCGGCCAAATTGCTTGTCGAACTCGAATTGCGAAACTGAAGTCATTCAACTCCATGAAGCTTGTATGGCTCTCTGGACATTCTTCCATCGCAGGAAATGAATTGACTTATGAATTATCTCGTAATAGAGCATCACATGACCTTATTGGTCCTGAGTGAGCTATTTAGATTATGAAGTGCTGGTTGAAGTTTCAGATCAATTCTTGGGCAGCAACTTAGCACAAATAGTGTAGAATAGTTTGTTCGCATGACGTCAAACAAAATTGTACATTACTGATAGATACATTACTAAGAGAGGCAAATTATTTAACAAAAATGTTAAAACAGAATTTCAGACATTAGGGATTGATTCAGATTTTTTTTCTTTCGTAGGCTAATGGTTTAGATGAGCTCCGTACTCGTGGATCGATGATGCAGAGTTGCGGAATTAGAAAATCTAAAATTTCTAATGAGATCTAATTATCTTGAATGAATAGAGAGAAGAAAAAAAATACAATAACATTTCTTGAAGAATACTTTTTATTAGTACTTTGCAGTATAGGCACCAAAAAATCTGATGGTCGGAATTTAGAGCTGTAAGTCACATCCTGTCCATTTCTGCAGATTTTAATGTATTAATTCGTACTGCAACGCATTGAAACTGGAACGAACAGAAATTCGAGCTCGAAGTGTGCCGCACCTGTGAGAGGGTTATGCCGCGCATCTTAAAACTGGTTTCCTTGTATCGAAACTAATTTTGAGTGGGTTCCACCAAGCGGGAGGTTCTCGCGACTAACTAGCCCCAACAACCATGGAATAAAAATGTGTCAGTGTTTGCTGCCGTCAGTCAGACCGGGCCCGAGTTTTTCTCGCGATGCGCGCATCGACATCGATCGTTAATATTCGAGCAAAGGCGTTGATTGCACGATTGTATGGCTTTCGGAGAGCTGGCTATTAAACATATTTTCGGCTCACGCTTGGCTGATTCGAAAATACTTTTACGGAGCTCGAATGACTTGCGGGTGGGGTGTTTTGTTTATAAGACTGACGGAGATATCTAAAGTTCTGAAGAAATATGAAATTGAGCATCGTCGAATGCCTTCGAATATCTATTCTTTCAAAAAACTCTAATTGTAACAAGAAAAAATAAACATATTTTTTTGCCCTTGTTAAAGAATAAATATATATAAATAAATAAAAAATAAAACCAAAATCATCCAATAAAATAATTTAGAAGGAAAAAAGCTTTTTGAGGGAGAGCATGACCTTTGGATTGTTTGAACTAGTTGCACGTAAAAGTTGATGAGTGGTCGAATGTCCTTATGGACAATCCGAACTGTTCATTGGTAAATATTGAATCTTTGTTGATGTGAACCATCATTCTTTTAACAAAAACAATAAAGTAAATAAAATCTGCTGATTGAGAAAAGCAAGCAGATTGATTGATACCTAAAAACCTCGGCAGGATTTTTGACCGATGGGCAAGCTGCTTTTTTTTCATCTTTCAGAAAATATTCCTACTGCAAATATTGGTTAAATATATCCACCAAACTGATGTTCATTTTCACTCAAATATTTGCCTTTCTGTCATATCGTGTACGACAACTTTACAGATAAGCAATAATGCTATGCTATCCTTTTATGTCATTCAAATTCGCGTTGTGTTTGTTTAGTAATATTTGAACTATGTTTGTGGAATTATCGATTGAATTTCTTCAATGGGACTAAAATAGCACATAAGGTACGGAAGGTCAACCTGACTTCAAATTTTTCTTCCATTAATATTTGATTTCGATACCTACATCAAGCTCTGAAGAAACACATTGTTGAACGGACTGCTCCAACAAGCCACGTTATCTCTTGAGCGCTACAATCGACTCCTTTATGATTGAATGCACAATATTTAACATCTAAGCATGGCATTAATGCCGAAAATCACACGACAACAATACCATGCTCAAAACTTTTTTTTAATTCTTTTAACTTTACATTCCTTTAACTTTAAGTTCATTTCCTATATCTAGGTGTTCTATGTTGGACAACACTATCATCCTAATTTGGTAAAACTAAATTAAGCTTTTAATAACATTTTGTTAACAACATATTACATTTCATTTGCAGTAACAGTTCAGGATTTTTACAAAACAACAATTTCAATTAACTTAACCTAACTTGAACAACATATATCAATCGTGACAATAGAAGATTGCAACGATTTTTGCTTAAAATAATTAATGATTTGTTTTTTCGTTTGTTCCAATGTTTCATCATTAGATATTCTATGCAACTCATTAGTACTATGCCATGGAGGAAGCTTCAGAATCATATTCAAAATTTTATTTTAAATCCTCTGCAGAAATTTCTTTCTGGTATTACAACAGCTAGTCCATATTAGTACAGCATACAACATAGCTGGTCTGACAATTTGTTTGTAAATCGAAAGGTTGTCTGTTAATTAGTGGATGAAGACATTTCATATATATGTTACATTTAGCTTGAATGCCCTCAATGTGATTTTTGAAAGTTGAATTTTCAAAGATACGGAATTTGTCTACAATCGAATCTCCATAGAGTAGCCTAGCTAATCTTTCGGCGAGTCAATACCCCCTAATAGTCCACTTTCCCAGACAAACACCGGCCAACCTTCGTAGATTAAATTTACCATATAAATACCAGCGAACGTTAGATCATCGTTGACATCACTCGGGTTCGACTTCGAATGGTTTGAATCGAAAAGATTTACAGCATCATCAGCATGAACGAAGCACACGCGGGCTAACCTTACGACGAGAGAGGGTCATCGTGATCTATCCTATCCTATCTACATGTAGGGGAAAACATATTTTTATCACGTCATCGAGTCGAATTGTGTTTCTCACCGACAAAACCATCCTCCGCTTCCTAAACCGCATTCGGTTGCAGCTCAGCCATAAACGAGTTTTGTCACTTTGTTTTGCATGGATTGAAGGCTACGCACATTATTTTTAGCATTGGGCGTTAACATTTGCGTGAACATGTTTTGAATTGATAATAGGGTCCTTAAGCCATGTTTACTAAATTTTTAAATAATTTTCGTTGAAGTAGATGAAAAAACCGAATTTAGTACTATACCATTTAATTCCACTAGAGTTTGTATCCTTTGACAGATACGCGTATTTCGACCTCAACTGTAAGGCCGTCTTCAGTGTCGTGTACTAGACTCGACTTAATTCAAGTGCAAGAATTTTATTTTACACCGATTTTTTATTTTAGAGATATTTCTTAGCACTAAAATGGCATTTGTTAGAAAATTTCGGTACATGAGTCAATGAGGCTCACCTTCGTACTTGTTTTCCTGCAATTAGTTGTTTGGCATTGTCAATATTATATGAAACAGACAAGAAAAACTGTGAAAAATGATTTATTTCACCCGAAATTACGGTACGAAAAATAGTATATTTTCAGGTTAGCAGGTAGTAATTTCTATTCTAATGCATGTCTCTAAAAAGTGTCTATTTTTTGTTGAACTATTTGAAACATTGTTTGTTCAATTATTTTTTTCATGACAAAAGCTTTTTCATATGGAAATAGTCGTGGGAATGAAAGTGTTGCGCTGTTTGCAGCGAAATCTTGTGCAACATTCTAGAGGCTTCAGAAAAACCATCAGAGTAACGTAACTATTTCTCCAGAGGTTCCTTCTGGAATACGTTCAAAAACTCCACCATGGATGCTTAAAGGAATTCATTCAGAATTTGGTCTAGAAAATTCTAGAGCACTACTACGCTACTATCTCCAGTATTTTCACAGAGATTACTCTGAAGAAAAAATCTCAGTATTTCCTCCAGATCTTTTTTCACTGATTCTTTCACCGATTTCTCCAAGTGTTACATCTATAATTCTTCCCACAGGTCCTACAGAACAGCTCTTTTTCAAAGGTTTATACCAGAGTTGAAAAAAAATCGATATTTTTACAAGAAATCCTACACCTTTTTTTCATTTTTGATCCAGGTATTTTCAAAAGGATTCTTTCACAAATTCATCCATAATAACTCTCCGGAATCGCTTAAAACTTCCTTAGGGCATTATTTGATGAAATGTATTATATACTTTTTCAAGAATTTCTCGATAAATTGCATCTGAGATTCCTTCTTTGGTTCCTCTAATTTTATCAAAATACTATTGCTGTGGTTCAAACACTTCACTAATATTAGGGGGACGGGCCTGGTGTAGTGGTTAGAACACACGCCTCTCACGCCTAGGACCTGGGATCGAATCCCATCCCCGAGATAGTCACAAAAAAAATAGTGACGACTTCCTTCGGAAGGGAAGTAAAGCCGTTGGTCCCGAGATGAACTAGCCCAGGGCTAAAAATCTCGTTAATAAAGATAGAAAAAAAAAACTTCACTAATATTTTAAATATAATTTCCAAATCTCCATGGATTCTTCAAAAGTTCATGGATTCTGTTGGAATTTCTTCAAAAAGCTCTTTTCAAAGCCAAAAAACATTATTCAAAGCTATGATATTTTTTATTACATTAGCAATTTATCAAGAAAATCTTAGATAGAAATTTATCAAAACTCCAGAAGTTCTTTCAGTGGTCCTCATAGGAATTCATCCTCCATCAGTTTTATCAGAAATTACACTAGGATGTTCTATAGAAATTCCTTGCGGATTTTTCAAAATTGAATAACTGAAAAAAGAGTTTGACCACGGAATGATTTACCGCGAAATGTCGGACAACCAAGAGTTACATAAAAAGTTCGTAAAAATCTCAAAACATTGTCATCATTTCCCGAGAAAGTCTTAGAAATATTCTTAGAATATTTGTTCAAATGAGGAATCAAACTCTTACATTTATTTTTATATTCATAATTCATAGTTGTTATTTTTTTGGATCATGTTTGTTTGTTTTCAGGTAAGCATTATCTAAAGTTCTTATTTCTAAGACTATCAGTCATTACTAGCTCTGATTTCCCCATGATATCTTCTAGGAAAAAAAACGGACTGCAGAGAAATGTTCTAGGTTACTCTCCAAAAAATTGTAATTTTCGAGCCATTGCAATAAACATATAGCATTTTTCCATAATAATTCCATAATATCTATATAAATAAAAATGGAATGGTGTTTGTATGTCACGAAATGGCTTACGAACGGGTCAACGGATTTGAATGATTCTTTATCCGTTTTGTTCGTCGACGTGTTTGTGTGTATAACAATCCCAAGATATTTACCGGGAAAGTTGGAAAAACGAGCGTGAATGAAACTGTAATTTTGTATGGGACGATCAATAGCGTTTTCAACAGCCTACTTAATGGCAGGACGAAGTTTACCGGGACCACTAGTTATTTATAATTTCGATGGATAGAGCTCATTATCACATCTATCATACACAAATGTAACAGCACGCTGAATATTTTATTGAGTCGGCAGTGGCCAGTCATGGTTGTAACCAAGAGACTGCAATTCTGCTTTGACAGATTTGTTAAATACTTAGCCACCTTTGGGGATGGCTCAGTAATGTACAATTTTGATCGATGACATGACTTTAAATTATTCCAATATTTCTTGTGCTGGGTTGCCACCCAAGAATTCCTGAAGCTTCACCCAGCACTTCGAAATTGGAATAGCTGCCTGAGAGCCAATGAAGTCATGCGATGCTCCATTACGAGCTAATTCATTAGCCAATTTATTCACAGCAATGGAAGAATAACCAGGACCCATACAAGGTTTACAGAGTTCATTGAATTCAGTTCCTCAAATTGAGTTCGCCATGCGATAATAAGCATAGACCCTGAGTTGGCCGCAGTATGAACTTTTAAAGCAGTCAGATAATCTGACACATTCCTTTGCCAATAGCCAGATGTCCACTATTCCCGTGAAGGGAGTTGTATAGAAAATTTGCTATAAGGACCCGCAATTGTGAGATCACTTGGAGCAAGGACAATTTTGTCCCAATTTACCAGAAGAAGTCAATCACTAGGATATCCAAAGGACGGAGAGAATCCAAAGAATTTGGTCACAACCAACTCTGTGTTTGAAGTATAAGTAGTTACATTCATATGCTCATAGAAGATGTAGTGATGATCAGATGATGATTCATCATCTGATACATGCTAGTTCGTCAACTCGTGACTGATTCCGTTAGAGCAGAGCATTATGTCTAACACTTCTTCTCTAGCAGATACCATGAAGGTTGGGCGATTTCCTATAATAACTAATCCAAGATTTGAACTAATAAGCATTCCATCAGGCTGGAGCTTTTCAAATTGATATCTGAGCTGCTTCTGATGATGTGATGAGTATTAGCATGACTGCCCACAATCAGCAGAAGGCCTTTTCATAGGCAGTGTACGACAACTCGTTTGAAATCATCCGTTGGGGATGGTTCATCATGTGGTAAATACATCACAAAACGAAAAAACGTATTTTCTATGGGAGTTACCAACAGAAATATCAATTGTGACAGCACATACATCTCTGGTTGTTAACTCAGAAATGAGTGTAGAAACGATAGCGCTATTTACGAGCAAGCATGTACGAGGCCTGGCACGCGAGTTTGCCATTTCATGTTTATGAAGGTAGCAAAAATTTGGTCCACAAGGTTACCTAGATAAAAGTTCCCCTTACGAAAGAATGGTTATAGAACTAGCGCCACTTGAGCAGTACCATTTTGCATGAGTCTACAAAAATTGATCGTTTCTGATATTTTATGCTGAAGATTGATCTAAGCTATCCTAACATTAGCCATTACCCAAACTAGGCAGAATTAAGGTTTAAAAATCAGTACGAAAATACGAGCAGTAAAAAATTAGATCGGTATCTCGCCAAAGGTGAAAAGCATAAAATACACTGTTTAAACGCATAATGCGAAACCATAAAAGTGAATATTTAATCTAAATTACAACGTATTAACAATCACACCCTTATTAAGCCTCAGGCTTGAGACTAAAGAAGGGCATCCTATTATCTCGGAGAAACACAAGGTCACCTGCACCATTGCTCCGGGTAGCACAAAAAGGGCACAATACTGTAGAGGGCGCCCTGGTACTCCACAGGCTCCGTTTGCGATTGGGTATTATTTAGACCCCCCCCCCCTAACCATTCATTCTTAGGCACGGTAAGCTTAAAGCCGTATGAATTAGGGGTCACCTGTGAGGTGGACTTTTACCACTGGAACAGGCAGTCCGTAGTGTTAATTCTTAGCCAATTGAAACAATCGCTACCGACACTACGCGGCTATCTAGACTGATCGGGAAATGAAGTTAACATTGATGATTAACTCCTAACGTACCCAAACATCACCAATCAAAAAAATAAAATGTGAACTATACAATGCCGGGTAATAAGAAGCTACTTTGAAAAAATCATACAAATCGGTAAAGTATACTATATATTCTTGGAAATATCTGAAAATTACGATGTGATGTTTTTTGAAGTTTTCAAGATCTTTGTTTGGCCAGCGAGGTACTAGAAACCTAAATGCTCATTACTCAAAGACGGCTACATCAAATTGCTTTATTGTTTTATAACATACTCTCATTAATGTATTGTTCCGAAGAGTGAATATCCGAATACGATAAAAATTCTGTACCCTGAGATATTTACGAGCTACGAGTCGAAGGAATTTCGGAAGATCTTAGGATCCAGATGACCAATGATCAATATCGACGCAGATCCTAAAATTATAAGAGTTTTTGAGCACTAAATATCGTTGTTTTTCATCGCAATTAGATTGTTTTGCGGTAAAAAATGAAGCTGCTAGTAGTATCGTTGACATAAATACGATCTTATTGCACATTTCTTTCACCACTGGACTATCGTAGAAGTTTTTTTTTACAAGTGCGGGAACTCTAATAATAGTGCGCAATTGTGTCAAATCGAGCCGGTGTCTTGAGCGGGGTTATTCATCGTAGTCCTAAGAATAAGTGCTCTGAAGGCACCAACATGATTCGATGCAATCTCGCACTTTTATTCGCATTTTCGCACTTATGAAGCCGCACTTCGCAGTCAATATCAATCACCAACATGTTCCACGGAACCAAATCTAAACCAATGTTAACTTCTGAATTTTGATTTTTAAGTAACATCAGACTTTTGGTAGTTTGGGAACTGGGAATGACTTTTTCATCAAAAATGGCAATTTTTCATTAATCAATCTGGCTGAGCTTCTTAACGATTTTGTAGAAAGTTGATTTGTACCAAAAAATGCTTTTAATAAGCATTTCTTTCATTCTAACGTGGAACACCAAGACTTTTCGAGAATTGATTTATTTTCGGGACACCCTACTACATATTTATTTGTTGAATGTCAATCACATGCGTTGGATTTTGCCTATTTTTGTTTGACTTGATTGTGGATGATCTCAACAATCGAAAGAAGAGGAAAAACATATACGAATCGTCGTGGTTATTTATTGCTCATTTATTTTTTTTCTGAACCAGAAATTGAGCTTAGTGAGTTTCTTATCTGAAACCACTGCTGAGACAATCTTGCAGGGAATGATAAATGAGGAAGAATACATTATTTCCCTAGGGATTAGTTGCTCGAGTTGTGTTATCAACAACAAACTGGATTTAAATGTTTGAACCACGAAAACAGGAAAAAGATGAGCGATATGCATCCATCCATTCAAGCATTCAAAGAGATCAAAACAAAATTGTAAAAAATCCGATCGATTCTCAGACATGCATACGAAGCTCTGAAAATGCAGAGAAGTATTCAAACACACACGTCTAGTGGCGCTAGTAAAGTGAGTGCCCAACGCTGCACATGTGTGTCGTCTGAGTTACCGGACGCTCTGTGCTTGCGCATGGAGATTCAGTCGCGATCGTTGCCGGCGTCGAGTCGAGTGATGTAAATAAGTTAAGCCACTTGCAAGTCTGGTAGGTACAAGCCGATTGCGTAGGTATACGTGTGGATATACGCTGCTTGCGCATTGCGTACTGCGCTTACATATCAGAATGGGTCTCGAAGCGATGGTGCGCCGAAATCCAACCGAGACTGTTTCGCTTGAGAATGATTGATTCCGGACATCCGGAGCTCGTGTTGACAGGCAGCGGCACTGAAAACTCACCCTTTCCGAGGTGAATCAATCGGTATGCAACGGCATGGACCTTCGCAGTGTCTGATACTTGCTTGATTGATTACTTTACTAGGAAAAAGTGAAATGATTGGAATGGATGAAATGTTTCTAAGTGCAACAATGAGTAGTTACAGTCAAACCTTCATTAGTCGATATTTGGAAAGACCACCGATTCTAGGAAACATCGAGTCATGGGACAAAAATGCTATGGAAAGCTGTTTGAGAGGACCATCATTTATTTTTATGCTTGGCATTACGTGCTCACTGCGACAGAGCCAGCTTCTCAGCTTAGCGTTCTAAGAGCACTTGTACAGTTATTAACTGAGAGCTTTCTTTGACTAAGTTGCTATTTTTGCATTCGTACACCTTTAGCATGGCTTTGCTTTGTAGCCGCGGACTCTAACCACTCGGCTAAGGTAGGCCCAAGCTATGCAGAGCTATGGTATATCACGGACGTGTACAGTTTTCCCGGGAAGGTTATAATATTGATAATACATTATGGATAGTATGCAAATCTGTTTGAAAAATTTAGGCGAAATTTCCAGTTCGTTAGAATCCCGCGAAGAACCAGTACGACGACTGAGTTTTATGTCAATTAATGTCAATATTGCGCTAGAAGGTGTAACAGTCGCAGTATGATTTTCAATAGATCCTCTCAATTTTTTCGCTTCGCGGTTGAAATGGGCATTGTGAACCGATCGTTTGAACATATACCACTAGTTTATTTTTTTTTTCCAAAAATAACAAATCGGCATATCTTGCTTTAGCAAGAAGCTTTAGCAAAATCGCGATATGTTGTTTGTTCTAGCACTAATAACCTTATTTGCTAGTTGTTAGAAGATATTTTAAACCATCATGTGAAATAAATAGAATCGCTCTATTTCTTCTTTTCAGATTCCTATAATCAACAATGGCTAACGTTCTGTGGTCCATCATCTGGTTGATCCTGTTGATCATCGTCGGTTTCTGGGTGGCCTTCTTCTGCGCCGGTTGGTATGTTCTGATCTACCCACTGACTGTTTGCATACCGGACGTTGCGGTAAGTTTGATTTAGATACTTTCTTCAACGAATAATACTCACGCTATGCTCTTTCCCTTTTTTAGGTGGTATCGGACTTCCTACTGATGGGGGCCCAGTTTGCGCATTACTGTGCGAAAAACATGATGGAGGGCAAATCGTTATTCTAAGCGTAAATCATCATCGTTCTAGCGTACTATCACCGTCGTATAGAATCGCGTTTATATTCTATTACATCTTATATATTTAGAGAAGATTTTTCATATTTGTATATCAATCGACAAAACCGCGTAACATCAAGTGCAAATGGAAGTACCATCGATTTTATTAAACAAAACCACTACAACCGTTCATCGAATATGTAAAGCTTTAACACCATATTTTTTTTAGAATACAACCACTAGTTGTATAAATGACGCCATCGAGCGACGCGATTTTTATTCCGATTGAGATAATCCGAACCGATCCGTTCCGATTCGGGAAACAACGGGTACGCTTCAGTGATTCGAACAACTGACCGCCGGACCAACCTACCGTTCTACGTTTCCGGCGGATGTGTCAAACATCAGAGTGGAACATTAACTTGCAAAATTTCCTCGTTTGCCGGTGCATTCAGGATGTGCATAAAATCAATTAAAAATTTGCCAAAACTTGTTCGGGGCTGCCACTTTGAATCTGGAAGCGCACCCCTCTGCCTGCGCTTACTTTTTCCTGGATTGAAATGGTTCTATGGAACTGGAGGCAGATGTTTTCAAACTTAAAAACAAAGCTGAGGAACACCGATTGAAATTTTGGTGCATTTCGAAACACATTTTTTTAATGAAGTATTATCTCTCTATAAGCCCACCTCAGGAATTCTTCTTATGATTTCTCCATAGTTTTTTTTCTGATATACATCGAGGTGCTTCTCCAGGAATCCCTCCAGAAATGTCTCTAGAGATTTTTCCACGAATTCAACCAGAGATTCCTACTGCGATATTTTCGAGGAATTTCTCCAGAATACTTATGCTTCGAGATAGCCTTAAGCACTCCAACACTAATACCTTCAGTAATTTTCAGTGATTAGTTTGAAAATTTTGCCACAGATTTTCTTCAGATATTTTCCCACTGTTTAACCAACTATATGAGATCATTAGAAGGTTCTTACAGGAATTCTTCCAACAAAATCAACAAAGGTTTATTCCAGATATTTTAAAGAAATTTGCTTAGGAATCTGTTCTAACAAACCCTACAAGAATTCATACACCGATTTTACATATACAATTTCGAGGCATATTCACACGCTCAATACTTTCCCTTGTGGAGGTGCTAGAAGAAACTACACTTTTTTAGTACTTCTTTTATCATTTACTTTGGGAAGAAGAAAAATTATAGTAAAAATAAATTCCACAGAATCTTCTTTGCTCTTTTCTAAATATGCAGACAACTCTCCATAACTCGATATTCAAGGATTATCGAGTTATAGAATGTACCGAAACAAAAAATCACAAAATCGAAGGAAAAAACTTATGTATTTCTAATACATATATGATCATCTCTGTAAGAAAGTAATATTATTTTGTTGATTGTACTTTAAAAACTATTATTTGAATATTTTTTTCGAAATGCTCGAATAATCACAATATATTTTTTTCTTAAATTTTCCGGCAACGCAGTCTTTATTAAAGTAAAACGGGGTGCTTATTTGCCCGACGTTTTAACACGGGTATTGTGTCTTCCTCAGGGGGTAAATATAGTTTTCGTTCTTTGTCCTATGTTTTGTCGAACTATAACTGTCTGGTGTAGATTTTTTTGGTACATAGCTACGAAAATCACTGCCTTTTTTGTGCACAACTTGTACTGGCAATGGCGCAATTTTTCTTTGAGATACTCAGTGTGTGATGTGCCCTATCGGCGTTATTGATTCCCTCTCATCTATGCTACTTTCTCTCCTAATTTGATCGTGTTCATTTCTACTCATATTTTTGTCTCGTTCATTTTTACTCTTAATGTCGTGCAACAATGCCAATGCTGCATATGTGGTGCTGAGTCCATCTATATCTGTACGTTTGTTGACTGTATGATTGGTGTTGGTGATATGGCACATTTCCAGAAATGGAAGTGTGGATTGTTTGTAGCTATGGTCGATAATTTGTGTATGTTCTAAATCGAATCTGTGATCGTGTTCAACGCAGTGTTGTATTAACGCTGTTGTAGTATCTATCAGTGCTGCTCTAGCTGTTTCTGTGTTTGTGTTGTTGTCGTTCATCAGTCTCTCCAATTTACTAATATTTGACCGATGTCCTGCTAATCTTTTACGTAAATTGTTTGTTGTCATACCAATATAACAACTTTCGCAATTCCTGCATGGTATCTTATAGATAACACTACTAACGTCTTCTTTGGCTACAGGGTATTTTACTTTGGTGTGTAGATCTTTGATTGTATGGTTTTGTTTTGTTGTAATTGATATGGTGGGATAATCTTTTGCTAAAATTTTGATGATGCGGTGCGAAAGTGCAGGTATGTACGGTATTGCACGGTAAATCTTTTCATTATTTGTTATTTCAATATGCTGTGGTACTGGAACGATGGCTCTGGAGGAATTTGCGTTAAGAGTGCTCGATTGGAAGACGTTTGTGGAAGATGCTGCACGGTGAATGTTGTTGTTGACGAAGGTTTCATTTGGTTGGAGTTGGAGTGTTGCGGGAGGTGTATTTTCATGTTTTTCAACGTTTATTATAACTTGCAAGTATTTTTTCATCTCCAAACAAGAATTAGACCACGATTTCTAAAAAAAGAAAGATTTTAAACTCGATATCTAGTTATGGAGAGAAATTTCCCTCTCACATGACATCGACTAGTGAAGATATCGAGTTAAAGAAATATCGACTTATTTAGAGCACGATGTATGGAAATTTGAAAGGACCGAAATATCCATCGAGTTATAGAACATCGAGTTGTGGAGAGTCGATTTTCTCAGGATTCAGGAACTACGAAAGACCTTTACCGGTTGTCCTTGGATCATCTTCCGTCGTTCTAGGAGTAGCGGACACGACTTTTTCAGATGAGTATCTGAATGACATCCGAAGCACCTCGTTTTCTTTCCGTCATAGAAAATTTTACCTTTCCGATGACAGAAGTAAAAGAAGCGTATCGGGATTATGCTCCAAGGAGAACGTCATAGCTTCTTCGTTCTTGAACCGAATAAAAATAGATTTCTCTCGGAAGCTTTGTACACGGTCTCCATCATCGAATGATCTCCGTTTATCGATTTGATAAAACGAGCCATATCTGACAGAGATGGTTGAGCGGCATCTCCGGGGAAGACAAAAGCCAACCGATTGGCACAAAGAACGTAAACAATAGAGAGTCAACTAGAATAAGCACACGAGCGAACACACGCTTCTATTCACATTGAGATGTGATCGTTCACTGGCCGCACGTGATGTCTGTATATCAGCATTTTATTTTCTGCAGGGAGCTGGTTTAGTCCCAAAGTTTAGAAGAACCACAAAGGGGTCGTCCATATACCACGTGGTCATTCAGGAGGAGGGGGGTCTGGCCAAAGACCACTTTTCATATACATTTTTTTTGTATGGACAAATGACCACGATGGGGAAGGGAGGTGGTCTGGAATCTCAAAAAACTGTCCACGTGGTTAATGGACAGCCCCAAACTAAATTTTAACGAGAACTACCCAACCAAAAATTTTAGCGCTATAAGCCAAGATTATTTGCTTTGTGCTGTATAACAGTTGAATTGAAGCAGCGAGCGCAGCAAAAAATGAAAGATGTCAAAAATAGAACGATTAGCGTTAATACAGCTGTAACGCAGACGTTTTGCAGCTACAAATCTTAGCTGAATAAATTTCGTTAGTTATCGCTTTTGCTGCTTTCACTAAGCTGTAACTCAACACCGTAAAAGATAGCAACCTAATGATGTGGAATAAAACTCGCCATCATCAATCCGGCTGCTTCTATAAAATATGATTTGTTATGCTGCGCAATATATATTTAAGAAGCGCTTTGTCGTTAGTTATACAGTGAGCATACAGCAGTATGCTGTAAAGCAACAACTTGTGGCGCATCTACTCAGCTTGTTGGATGTAAACATTGCGTTTGACGTTTCGCACCCTTTTACAGCCTGATGAAGTGGTGTAAGCGCGGCTATGGCATCCTTTACGATCATTATTAAATATTGTGTGAACCGTTTTCGATGTAGAACATGTTTCTTTGCCTTTCGATATAGACTATGGTGGCAACAAGGACAGCGTCGAGACTTGTGGATGCAGAGATCGTGAGTTCGATTCCATGCGGTGGCAGGTAACGTTGGGAACATTAAATTCAGATACTTATGATATGAATTCCGGAAGCTGTGAAACAGCTTGAAAATAATATTTAATCGATAATACAGCGAAGCTGTATAATAATCATTCAACAGTTGCGAAATGGTTGCGCTTTCCGCCTTCCTAAGATGTTACACAGCTACTTGTCGTATAACTGTCGAGATAAAGCAATGATCGGTATGAATAAGAGCTGCCAACACAGCTTAAAAGTAGCTGAGGCAGCATCCACAAATTACGTAACGCTATAGGGGGAGGGGGGAGTAGGTTCAAGCGTTACGGCTCATACAAAAATTTTAAATTTTTCATACAAAAAGCGTTACGGAGGGGGGGCGGGTTGTCAAAAATTTTCAATTTTAGCGTTACGTAATAAATGGGTGCTGCCTGAGTAGATTCGCCAGATTTGTTGATAAAAGGATCGCATAGAAGCTTTCGTTCGTATGAACAGCGCCTTTACTCAACATAAAGCCGTATAAAGAGGGCCTAGAGAATGTTTACATTTGCACTAAATGTTAGTTGGGTATCCAATACCTGAAATAAAAATGGTTGAAAACACAGGGCTGATAATCACTGCCTTAGAGGTATGCATAGATAAATGATAGTTAAACCTGAAGAAAGCATTAGATGAAGTCCTGAAATGATCTCTGAAATAATTTCTCAAGACTTGTTCCTATGGAAATCACAAAATCCTGGACAAATTAATACAATACATTTAAAACATAGTTTATGCAAGTCACTTATCACTTACGAATTTCTTGAAATATGTTCTTAAACTATTTTTCCATAATAACTCTTTAAAGTTTCCGAAATCTCTGTAAGAATTTTCGGCGAACTTGCTGAGAAATCCTTAAGGAAATTGTTATCGGATCTTTTAATGTAATACCTGCAAAAATTTCTGGAATAATTCAGGAAGGAAAGCTAAAAAAATATACAAATTCCACATGGGAAAAAAATCTGTGGTAAAAATTACTATTTTAGCTGACTACGCCCATTCTTGAAACTACCATGGAATTTCAGACCAATTTACTATGTTTACGGTACATCCCACTACATTGCTGGTACATTTGAGAGAAATAATTTACAAAAATCTGATTTCGACCATGTCTGTGGTAAAATCAAGCGCATTTCTGGTCTGCTGAAAATTGCCGGTGCGAGCGCTTAAGTTAACCCCCTAAAATGGTAGTTTTTACCGCACAATTTTTTGCGTGCAATTATCAAAGGTGTTCTTCAAACTAAAATGGGATTTCGGATGGACGGAGAAACTCGATTAAAAATCCGGACATTACTTCGAGAGATAACATAATCTTGTAATTCGCGGTTGTAATAAAAGAACAAAGTAAACACATTTGACATTAGCAAAATACAGTCAAGTCGTTATAAAAGTATACATACTGTATTGGGTATTCATACAGGCCTGGTTGCCAGAGGTTGATCCTTTACACCCCTGCTCAATCACTGCAACTAGACAAGCCAATACTCGCACGATGCCGCTGAAATGTACTAGTGGGTAGTCCCTTCGTCATCATGTCAGCAGGTTGATCGGAAGATGGAATGAACTGTAGACGAACCTGATTTCTCTTGATTAAGTCTCGCAAGAAATGTAACTTGACGTCCACATGTTTCAGCCTTCCATAGTCCTTTGATTCTTCAGACACCTTCATAGCAGACTGATTGTCTTCATACATGATAACAGGCTCATTTGATTCACACCACAAGTCTTGTAGCAAACGAGTCAGCCACATTACATGACAAGCAGCAACACACAAAGCGGCAAGCTCCGCTTCCGTGGATGATAGGGCTACTGTTTGTTGCTTTCGAGTGATCCAGCAGACAGTGCTACCGAAAACTTTGAATAAGCAGCCGTTAACCGAACGCCTATTGGATAGATTGTTGGCCCAATCAGCATCGGAAAACACCTCAATCATCGGCGATGTTTTGTTTCTCCGGTAGGTCAAACCAAAATCGATCGACCCTTTAATGTAGCGCAGAATTCTTCGTAAATGCACCCAATGTATCTCATTAGGACAGCTTTGGAATTGGCTTAGAAAATTCACGGCAGCCGCCAAATCTGGCCTAGTCGTCATCGTAGCATACGTCAAGCATCCAATTTCGCGATATGGTTTCGCTATTTGATCCTTTTCGGTACCACTTGGCAGCTTCAGCCGATTCTCCAAAGGAGTCGAAATCGGCTTGCAGTCGATCATTTGGAAACGTTTCAGAACGTCAAAAAGATACTGCTTCTGACTAAGTCTCAATATTCCTTCGTTTCTACGGTAACACAGCGTAACAAAAATTACATGTTTGCGTGTCTCAAGAATCAAATTATGTGTCTCTAGTAGATTTGGGGTTGCTGAATCTGATGCCGTTTTCCGAAATGTTCCAGCACGTCACAATTTTTAGCTATAATTTGGCAAAGTTGTATAAAACACTGGTTTCATTGATGTTTACATAAAATTTAAACAATGATTTATCAAAAAATATTATGATCTAATGGTAGGTAGATGCAAAATAGGACTTCAACTTTCAATTCAGATATAATTTTATTGGAATTGCACGATTAAATTTAGGTTAAATCGATTTTTTCAACATGCACGCAGTCTCCATACGAAATTCTTCGTTTCTCTTATATTACAAAAAACAATACTTTTCTAAACCAACAAAAAATAATTTATGAGCATCGAAAGTATAATGAACTTTGTTGATAAGTATTGTTATACACATGAAGTTTAAGTTCTAAGGCAAATTAAGCAAATAAATTGCCATACAAGCTACGAAACTTGCATACAAGTTGGCAGAAATAGTCAAGTTTAGCATTTTCAACAGTCAATATCTTAAAAACTAGACGTGCTATGATATTTCTGTAAATGGCAATGGATCCAGCAACCCTTGATTAAGAAAATAGCGATATTTTGGTGCTTGAGACAAAATCGTGTTCCGCAGTGTAATCGACACGTATTACCAAAAAGTTTCTTATCTCTCCAATATCCGTCATGTCAAACTCTCGAGCCAACAAATTCTTGTTCATCTGCACAGCCCACGGTGTCTTTGTGGAGCAACTTTATTACAAAAAAATAGGTAAGTCTGAAATTTCAAACTAAAAACAATTAGACTTTGCTTTTTCATTTGCGACCAAAATCAAAAAAATCGGTCGGGGGGTCCAGAACATTTTATTTTTATTTTGTGTAAAGTATTTATTGATATGTGTTTTTGTACCGACGCACATTGCGTTGAACGTATGGAAATACGGGACAAAATGCAAGATTAAACCATTTGCATACCTTGGAATGGAAATTGAAGTTGTTCTTTGTCAAAAGAGCTGTAAAAAGCATAAATGACATATGATATACGCATAATCGCAAAAATGTCTCAAGCATCATTTTAATTATTTCCTACAAAAACCCTTGAAAATCGTACTTGGCTCAGTAATAATAAGTTACACACTTGGTCACCTATGGCTTTTAGGACGAGATTATAAATTATACGGGATTTCTCTTTTTACTCGGCGATACAAAAGTGAAATACCGGAATCTTTTCAAATGTATTACATACTTGACTATAAATTACAAATCTTGATAATTTGATTTAATTTAATTTAAATAGTTGCTTTATTTGTTAATATAATAGGTGGATACTAATAGATGGATAACAGTTTTATAAAATTACCGGTCGCATTTAAAAAAAAACAATGCACTGCAATCTCGACTAATATCCATTCTCCAGTATTTTTAGTATACTTAAATATTTACTTACAGATATACATACGTACATTCATTTATATATACATCCAAACATATGTACATTAGGGCGATTCAAACTTTAAAATTGTTAGAAAATCCAGTCTCCCCTATGCTCCTTAGCATCCTTACTATTAAAATAGTGTTCTGTGAAATTTTCAGCTTTCTAGGTGGTGATTTAAAGGTGGCCCAAAGACAATGTAGGTTTATATGGAAATTACTATAAAGAAATTTTGAGAAATGTTCCAAACACGCTAGTACTGTAATGTAAGTAGAATCTTATCATCACATATTGAAAAATCATTCTTCAAACCTTAATGAAAGGTGTTGCTGAAGAAACAAATCCCTTTGAGCTAATTTTGTTTGGGATTTTTGTACATGTTTGCAGGGCTATATAAATCTAAATAATTGCAAACAAAGTCATGAATATCTCTTCTGCTATCTGTCGGATTGAATTTCTCTCTTCAGCAAGTTTCTTTATTATAGTTTGAAGAATGAGTTTTTACAATGGGATAATAAGTTTGTACCTACATTACAGTACAAGCGTGTTTGGAACATATCTCAAAATTTCTTCATAGTAATTTCCACGTAAACCTACATTGTCTTTGGACCTTTAAATCACCTTTAAATCACCTCGTAGAAAGCTGAAAATTTCACAAAACACTATTGTTATAGTAAGAATGGAAAGGAACAAATGGGAGAATGGATTCCCAAACATTTTTAAATTTTGACCCGCTCCAATGTACATAAACACATAGATACGCAAATACAAACATATGTGCAAGTCCATCGAAATCAATTTAAAAAAATTACTCTAGACCACCCGACCGATTTTTTTTTTTTGGTTTTTGCAGCAAATGAACGCGAGAGACCTAGACTTTATTGTGGCGAAGTTTCAGACTTACCTATTTTTTTGTAATAAATTTGTTCTACGAAACACACCGTGAGCCTTCGACGAGCCTACAATTAACACGTCATCGACATAAAGAACAACGATTATCTTCTCTGAACCCACATTTCGTGTATAGAGACACTAATCATTTTTGCTGCGCTGAAACTTCAATCTTCCGGAAACAAAGCTATGGAAACGGTCGTTCCATGCCCGGGACGCCTGCTTCAACCCATATATAGATTTCTCCAATCGACACACAAGTCCTTTGCCATGTTCGAAACCTTCGGCTTGATCCATATATAACTCTTCCGAAAGCGAGCCGTTAAGGAAAGCCGTCTTAACGTCCATTTGATGGACGACCATACCTTTTTGGTTGGCAAATGCTAAAACAGTACGCAGAGTATCCAACTTTGCAACCGGTGAGTATGTCTCAGAGTAGTCTATACCATATTTCTGGCTAAAACCTCTAGCTACAAGTCGCGCCTTGTAGCGATCTGGGGCACCATCTACTCTATGTTTCACCTTAAATACCCACTTGTTGTATACTGTCTTCCGGCCTTCCGGAAGCTTCATCAGCTTCCAAGTTTTATTTTTCAACAAAGAGTCCATCTCTTCTTGGATAGCAGCCTTCCATTTGTGCCAATCACTGCGTGTTCGAGCTTCAGCTAAAGAATTGGGCAAATTTTCATCATAACTAACCGCGTTGAGAGCATACGCAGCATAATCGACTTCATAATCTTTATGCCATGAGGGTACAATGCGTTGTCGCTGCGGTCGTCGCTCATTCTCCTGATCCACTGTTTCAATATCACCACTTTCTTCCTCTGAACCGGATTGTGATTCCCGACCCTGCTGCTCATCCTCGCGAAAACTGTTGAAATCGTCGTTGGAAACATCCTCTTCCATTCGATCTGACGGCAAAGACTTGATCTTGTCCAAATCATGGTCTGCACTAGTGTCTTGAAAATTCACTAATGGCAACTTTAGAACATCAATGGCTGGTACACCGTTCTTGCAAAGCACAGATTGCCTCCGTTCATCGAATTCCACATCCCTACCATGAATAATACGCTTTGTCGATGGGTTCCACACGTGATAGCCGTTGTGTGTGTAACCGAAAAAAATGCCTTTCCACGTTTTGTCATCTAACTTTTTCCGCATCTCCTTGGGCACATGGACATATGTATGCAGCAGAACCGAATGAGCGAAGCATTTTAACGTTCGGTTTTATTCCTTCCCATATCTCAAACGGCGTCACATTAGAATCAACAGCTGATGTGGGGCTGCGGTTCAGTAGAAATGCAGCCATCTGAATCGCTTGACCCCAGAATCGCTTTTCAACCTTGGAGTCATCGAGCATCGAACGGGCCCTCTCAACAAGCGTGCGGTTCATCCGCTCGCTTACACCATTTTGCTCCGGAGTACGGGGAACCGTCCATTCCACTTGAATGCTTTACAAAAACGGTCGAATTGCTTGCTCCGCCATTATCACAACGTAATCGATGAATTTTTCGGTTGAATTTCGCTGTCAATACAGTCTCGTACTGTTTAAAATACTCGAAAACTTCGTACTTCGATGACAGCAGAAAAACCATGACGAAATGGCTTCAATCGTCTGTGAAGGTCACAAAATATTTCATGCCCGAGATTCCAGTTGGTGACACTGGTCCACAGACGTCTGAGTGTATCAGCTCTAACACACGCGACGATCTCTTACCTTCACGCGCGACGAATGGCTTACGCGTTTGCTTGCCGGCTAGGCACGGCTCACACGTGATCGTGTTTTTACCTTTCGATCGATTGTCCAACTAGACCTGTGCGCCGAAATATTTTTGGTCGGCGGCGGCGTCAGAGCATTTTTGTACCGGCGGCGGCGGCGTCATCGGCGTCACGCCGTTGACTATTTTCGGCGGCGGCGGCGGCGGCGTACATCGGCGTGGACAAAAATTGAACATCAAAAAAATCGAACATATAACTTATGAAACCGTATGCGTACAAATGCAACCGAAACCGAACTTGAAATTCCATTTCTCATATCTGTCTTACAATCTTATGATTGAAATAGAGTGCAGGAATACTTTCAGTCATTTTGGTAAGAATTCAAAGTTTGGAAGTTTGTATAAAAAAAATCTAGTTTCAACACTAGTAAAACTATCATATAATATATTATATCTCCGTTGTTGCTACTAAGATATAGTATCTGATCTGATTATTCGAACTTTTCATTTAAGAAAATTGAAGAAAAGTAATTCAATTTTGTGCATTTTTTTTGTATTTTTGTAGAAGTTTAGGGGACTTTTCGCGTTACTTTTTGAATTAACTTATCTGATATCCATATCTATAGAATCGTTCATAATATTCCACAATAATAATAAGTATTTTATTTTCTCGGAACAGAAAAAATGTACAAATTTCTATCATAGTTTCTTGCGTGTTGTTTAGATTACTCGAGCAAAGTTCAACATCATGAAGAAAGCATGTTGAAAACATATCTTGTTTTCAGCAGTAAGATGATATCTTTGTTTGGTATCAATTTATAATTATCTTAAGTTCGATATCATATTTTGTTCTTCTACCATTTTTTTATTATTGTAACAATTTTACATAACTATAACTCAAAAGTGCTACATACTAATAAAAAATAAAGTCTTTATTTTGATGACTTCATTTCAATGCCTGTCAAAAATATGTGTAACCTCAATGATTTCTAAATGTCCTTAATGTGGAAAAAGTTTCAAATTTTTAAATTGCTTTCACTGAGAGCTGTTAAATGTCGAAATTTCGGAAACATTGAAGTGCTTATAGCGTTTTTCTAAGCCAATATATGGCCAACTGCAAGTAGTTCAGATATGATCACCAGAGAAAAACATTTTCCAATGACTTTTTCCGCGGGGATGGAAGATATTCGCATTATTCAATTGTCAGAGTCACGTGATGTTCATGACATTTAACATCACTGTCACTTATGGCAAAAAAACGTTTTTAATTTGATTTCTTAGTATCAGGTTTCTGTTTCAGTTTTGATATTTTAACTGTTAAAATGAACAAAATGATAAGAAGCTGAGTAATTAAAATTTGCGGCATAACAGTATCAACATTAGTTTCCAATATAACTAATGTTTATTCTGGTTTCATTTCACGTAGTTAAAATGTTGTTTACATTAGATGCCCAGATTTTGTCAGCCTCTTTTTCAAAACTTTGTGAAGCTCTCCTTAAAAATGTAAACAATTGATCAATATTCTATATTTGCCTTGTTATGAATATTAATAGTAGCTTTAACATGACTAAAAAATACTTGGTTGAAATTCATTAATCAAACAGTGAGAACAACAAGATTTCTGAAAAAGGGACTAACAAAATCGGGTTAGTACTGTATTCCCAAGTTATATGATGAATAATTCTGTACTTCATCAAACATTGATCCAAAGCGGCGGGACGACCGTACTCAAGCGTTTGAAATTGTTATCCCGTATTTGTTCCTGTCATAGTAACGGATGATACCAAAGACATTTATTCGAAAAAAATCCATGGCCATTAGGCCGTCCCTTATTTTTCGAAAATGCGGAATGTTATAAGTTCGTCATTGTAAGGTGCTCGTTTTGGTAAGAAAAAAATCAGGTAAAAATTTGAAGTCCGTACGTGGACGCCAAGTGGTCCCCCAACGGCCCTGAATTCATTAGGTGTAGATGACCCATTGAGCGTAATCGTGCTCGCTGCTCTAGTGCACGCAGCATGAGAACGAAATACCACCAGTAACAAATTGTTCTGCCCGCGTTGATAATCAGCATAGAAGTTTGTTTTCTTTGGGATGATTTAAATATTACGTAACGCAAAATGTGTCAATTTTAAACCCCCTCCCTCTACCACATAACAACTTTTGTATGAAAAAAAAAAATTGTAAGGACCGTAAACTACGGAAGACCCCCCTCCCCCTGTTGCGTTACGTAATTTTGAACGATCCCTTTGTAGTTTTGAATTTTATGTCAGCGTGCAGTGTTATGAAGATATCCACAATATAAAATATTATTTTACTTAAAAGTCCATGCTGATTATCAATTTGTTACTAGTGGCTTTTCGTACTCATGTTGCGTACACTAGAGCAGCGAGCTCGATTTGTCGCACAGGGTTCATCTCTACCTAATACTTTTAGGGTTGTTGGGGGACCACTTAGAGTCCACGTACGGACCTCAAATTTTTACCTGATTTTTTTCTTACCAAAACGAGAACTTTACAATGACGAACTTTTAACATTTTGCATTTTCGAAAAATAAGGGACGGCCTAATGTCCATCCATTTTTTCAAGGTTTCCAATGAGAATGACAGAATAAATTACCGTCAAGCTACAATTTATCGTTCATTAAAAAAAATATGCATTTCAATAAATTATATTTTTTTACAAATAATTATAAGTGAACTAGAATACCACTACGAAGCGTGCAATTATACCATAATTCAGGGAAAAATAAAAAATCAGTGATGCATAACAAAAAAATACTCAAAAGTTATGTTTACAAATATCATGTTAAGGTCGCCTCGCACCATTCTATATCACCATTCATCGTGCGTATAGCAGGGTGGCCACCAATAATCCATTTTGAAATTCCCGTTTTTCCCGGTTTTCCCGGTATGATTTTCAAAATTTTCCCGGTTTTCAATTGAGAGGCCCATACGCAAAAGGATGACCTTCAACTGAATATACTAAAAAATTCTACTTTTCAACTGTTTTTTTTTTATGATTTCCAATAAGATCAATAATAACGTCCAATAAGAAAAATAAAAATATTCGGGTTAGTTTTTTGGGTTCCCGTACAATTAGTATGAAAAATTGCTGAAAACTATGTTTCTGTCACTTACTGCCATTTGTTTCTAATCCCCTCAATTGTGTCTATAGGATGGTTTCTACTCTTGCCACTTTTGAGTCACTTCAACAACTAGCAGTCCCGGTAAACGTTATATTGTCCAGTAGGCCATAGAGACGTTGAAAATAATACCGAAGATTATGTCAAATTTACATTTCCCGTTTTCACAACTTTTTGGACGATTTTCAAAAATATTATACCACTTAAACACGTTGAAGCTCTTGAGAACAACAAAAGTGAAAAAAAAAATTCAAATCAGTCGTCCCAACTCGTGGCATACGAACACCATTCGATTTTCATTTATATAGATACACTGATAGGCGATATAAAGTGCCCACCTTACCAGTTTTCGAATTTCTCTCACCAAATCGGTTCAAATTAAAAATAACACACCTAAATCTTTTGTGATATTTTATTTTTGTTGTTCTTTCAAAGTTGCACTTACGAAATTTTGATAAAAAAAAGAATTTTACTCAAAGAAAAAGAAAATCAATTGGTATTGAAAAATAAGTAGTGACAAAAATAAGTGCCCACTTCCTTCTTGGCCCCAGAAAAGATGATTTAAGAAAAATAAAAAGCAATTTAATAGTTAATGTGTCCTCCTTTGGCCTTAAGGACTTGCTGGAGGCTCTTCGGCATGCTTTTCACCAGGTTTTGTAGGTGTTGTGGATCTAGTTCTTCCCAGGCGCGCTCCAAGGCTTCAAAATAATTATTTTTGTTGGTAACACCAGTTTTTTCAACCCTGGCATCGAGAATCGCCCACAAATTCTCGATGGGGTTGAGGTCTGGGCTTTGTGGAGGCCATTCCAGCGGTTTAATCCGACAAGAGCGGAAGAAAGACTTGGTCTTCTTGGCAGTATGCTTCGGGTCGTTGTTCTAGAGAAATATGAATTTCTCTTCAAGGCCCGTCTGGATCAGCGAAACCTCCAGATTTTCCCGCAAGATGTTAATGTAGGAATCTGCCGTCATTATTCCGTCGATTTTCACGAGGCTTCCTACTCCACTCCATGAAAAACACCCCCAGACCATCACATTTCATCACATCACACCTCCATGCGTCACCGTTCCCTGGATGTGGCGCTCCTGAAGCTCGAGCTGTCTAACCGAAAGCGGCGGGTTCGTGTGTGGTGCAGAGCGTCACATCCAAGGAACAGTGAAGCATGGAGGAGGAAATGTGATGGTCTGGAGGTGTTTTTCATGGAGTGGAGTAGAAAGCCTCGTGAAAATCGACGGAATAATGACGGCAGATTCCTACATTAACATCTTGCGGGAAAATCTAGAGGTTTCGCTGATCCATACGGGCCTTGAAGAGAAATTTATATATCTCTAGAACAACGACCCGAAGCATACTGCCAAGAAGACCAAGTCTTTCTTCCGCTCTTGTCGGATTAAACCGCTGGAATGGCCTCCACAAAGCCCAGACCTCAACCCCATCGAGAATTTGTGGGAAATTCTCGATGCCAGGGTTGACAAAACTGGTTTTACCAACAAAAATAATTATTTTGAAGCCTTGGAGCGCGCCTGGGAAGAACTAGATCCACAACACTTACAAAACCTGGTGAAAACCATGCCGAAGAGCCTCCAGCAAGTCCTTAAGGCCAAAGGAGGACACATTAACTATTAAATTGCTTTTTATTTTTCTTAAATCATCTTTTCTGGGGCCAAGAAGGAAGTGGGCACTTATTTTTGTCACTACTTATTTTTCAATACAAATTGATTTTCTTTTTCTTTGAGTAAAATTCTTTTTTTTATTAAAATTTCGTAAGTGCAACTTTGAAAGAACATCAAAAATAAAATATCACAAAAGATTTAGGTGTGTTAACTTTAATCTGAACCGATTTGGTGAGAGAAATTGGAAAACTGGTAAGGTGGGCACTTTATTTTGTCTATCAGTGTATGCCCCTCTTGTGCATCCTATCACATTATTTCAAATGTTTCAATCTATAACCTTTCATATTTTTTCTCCATTAAAAAGAAAAGTTCCCTAAAGCAAATAAAGTTTAAGGTGAGAATGAAACAAAGCCCCATAAAGCTAAAGTAACTAAAGAAAGTTATGAATCCAATATGTTCAAGGTTGAATTCTGACAGAAGTTTTGAAACTCTGATTCAAAACTTTGAGTCATAAGTTAGTGAAAAAATCAAGCACTGGTTGTTAAAAAAAAGAAAGAATACAAACGATATTGAAACCAATTTGAAACATTTATAAGAACTTCAGGGTAGCTGAGTAGACTCTTTCTACGAGAAATTGAATCATTAATGTTTAAATGTTATTTTTTTCAGCTGTACAGATGCTTAATGGAAATATCATAAACCATATCAACTTTCTACAACTTATATTTGGTGGTTTGTAAATTTAGAGCTTGAAGATGTTCGTTCAAAATGGTTTTCTCGGTGACCATCTCAAATTCCCGTTTTCCCGTCTTTTTCCCGATGGATTCAAATTTTCGTCTTTTTCCCGCTTTTCCCGTTTTTCCCGGTTCGGTGGCCACCCTGGTATAGTTTTCGACATGTTTTAATTTTGTACCTTGAAGAAACGTTGTTGGTGGAGAAAATATGTTACTAGTAGTATGCGCACTCACTTTTAAGGGTATTCAAATCTTATATTAAAATAAAAATCATAGAAAGTTGAAAAATAACAAAATCACTAATTTTTCATCAAAATCGTTATAGGAGGTTTGACTGTTATGTTCAAACCATTTCATATTTGCTCAAAAATTAAATATAAAGTAGTTAAATCGCGATATAACAATAAATTCAATATTAGCCAATAATTTCAAGCCTTCTATACTAAGGCACGGTAAAAGGAACCATAAATATTGAGGGTCCATTCACCGTGCATTTGTGTTTCGACTGAATCGCAAGAAAAACAATCTGATTTGCATAAAACCTCATACGATGAAATACATCTTACTTGAAGTATCTGCAGCGAAAACTTGTTGAAATAATGAAAAATGTGATACTCTAACGTTGAAATGAAAAATGTTAATTTTTGGCGTTTCTACTAAGAGTATTGAAAAATCGCATTATTAAACGGAATTCACATGATTTTGACTGCATACACTAGGTTTTTCAAAATGTTTTGTGACAAGAACTACCTCATTTCATCAGTTTTATCTTATTTTGCTGCCAAAAGAATAATTTGCGAGTATTGTATAAATATTCTGTAGGAAATTGCATATGTGCACGATGAATGGAGGCCGCACGGTGACTGGTGACTTAACGGTACTATAGCAAACCCTGAAAAATATTTTTGAGAATTAATAATAAAATATTTTTTAGAGAAGTTTTCATGAATATTGATGGCATGACACCTTTTTAAAGAGAGAAGAGCAACTCACTGACTTGTGGAAATATTCTTCAAAGATCAAAGAAACACTGAATTTCTTACGAGATCCCCTGGTGGAATATCTACAAATTTTATTAGAGGAATTCTTGCAAACTTTCTTTATAAACCTCTGAACATGCTCAAGAAATAGTTCCTTAAAAGACTCTGGAGAAATAATTCAAGGATTATATAGGAAAATCTTTTCAAGCATTCGTGGAGCATTTAGTGAAAAAATTGTAAGGATATATTAAAATAATTTTCAGAATGAAATTTTGGAAAATAAGTGCATGAAGCTCTGCAGGAATTCGTGTAAGAATATTCAACAAAATTCTGACTGAACCACTGAAGTAATTCAAGCATAATCTAGAAAAATTTTGCACGAAACTTATGAAGAAAACATCTCAAGATTACCGTGTAAGAACTTATGGAGAATAGGATCCTAAAGCCCTGTCCCAATTTTAGTGCCAAACGCTTAAGTTTAGTCTAAAAACAAATGTTTGCTCAATTTTTAAATGTTTTTCGTTTGTTTAAGTCCAAAAAACATTTGTTATGTTTTTTTAGATTTTGTCACACCTCTTGGCTTAAACTCAAATTTTGAGTGTATTTTGTTTTCCGTGTTCATTCCGAAATTTCAGATAGGAACAACCCCAGTGTTAAAACTACAGCCTCTGTGATGTTTTAATCGACTAAGCGAACGTCAAACATGATCAAAAATATCAAGGTTCATTTATGGACCTAATTTTTAAATTAAAATTTAAATATGATATAGCCGTTTTTTGAGCTCGAAAAATTGCTAAAGAAGTTGTAGTAACATGCTATTCCGTGTTATTGAATAAAAACAAGATTTCATTAAACATTTAAGGACCCTATTCATCGGTGAAATCCAAGAAGAAACTCCAGGAATAATGAAGAAACATATTGAATAATTCCTGAGAAACTGCGGAATTACTGTTGGAATTCTTGAAGTGACTATTGCACGATTTATTAGAAAAACTCCTTAAATAATCAATGGTAGGATTCCTTAAAAAACAACTTGGAGGAATAGTTGAACAAATTTTGAAGAAATTTCTAGAGGAAATCTCACAGGACTTTTTGACAGAATAAATGTGCCGTAAGTTATTTATTCTCCTAGCTCATTGTAGTTTTTTAAGGCGATATTTTTCTCACACACTGGTAAGGTGATCAAGATTTTTGAATAAATTTATGCCGCATCGTTAGAACAGTTTTGAAGAAGTGCTAGAAACAACTCCTACAATAATTAAATTTGCAAGTCTTAGAAAAACTCCAGAAGAAATTTCTTTAAAAAAATCCTAAAGAAATTACTATGAGAATTTCAAGAACTAGGTGTCTCAGCGACTCTATTCGAAAAAAATAATAGAGAAATCCATTCAAAAATTCTGGACAATCCTTGAACTCTTTTTCATGAATAAGGGTAAATTCATTATAAAAATTGAGGTGGAAATCTATCGATGTATACATGAGCTCTTGGAAAGTAAGGAATTTTTAGAGAACAATTTTTTGAAGGAAACGCCGAAGAAAATCTTGGTAAAATCACTAGAATAATTTAAATAAAATTTCACGAAAGACTTAATCTAATAAAATAAAATCCTTGTGGAATCTCAAGAATTATTCGCTTCCAGAAGGTATTCTTAAAAGAAACTTTGAAATAGGCTGACCATAAGCCAACCAGATAAAAACGGGACAAATAAAAAACAAAAAACGGGACAATTTTAAAAGACATAGATTATGCGATTGTGCTACTTTTCCCCGAATGGCCCGTTTCTCCGAAGCCATTTCCCCGGATCACGCGTACCCTTGTAAAGCAATGCAGCTCAAAAAAGTGCAATAATAGTCTTTAGCAGGCGAAAAACGCTAAGTAATACCATATTTAGAAATGGACACACAAAAGTGATATTAACTTGAAAGATATAATAGATAAAATATCCGAAAATAATATCTAAAATTTACTCCTGGAATACTATAAGCATATCATATTAAGCTATTATAAGATCTCACCAATATCAGCGAACTATTCCTTAGATCTTTCAACATCAAATTAGAAGTTCCAGGAATAAAATTTTGAAATTATCTTCAGATCTTTTATCTCGATTTGCTTCTGCTCGGGTAGTGAAATAGTGTTGAGTTAGAAAGATCGATAAGCTACCAAAGAAGGAGATATTTGATCATTCTCGACTCAATACATACATAGGGTAACGGTCGTATTTTGGACCCCCTAAGGAAGTGATATCAGTTTTTTGTCCCAATTAATTAATTGCACTGTTTTTCATTATTTTGGACACACTAATACATTTTGGACCCTCAAAGTATATATTTTGGACCCCCGGCATTTTTTATCGTTTGGCGACAAAGTCCACGACACTGGTTGTATAATATGCTTGCCTATAGTCTGATCAATCGATTGGCAATGGAAAATCTAAAAAATTTTACGCTTTTAGTTCAGAAATTTGAAAAAAGTTTTTGTTTACATCTGGAAAATTTCTGACGGCTTCAATTTCTGTGTGACGTGTTGTAACGGTTGCATGGATGAACCGATTAAATTAAATTAATTTCAGATAAAATAAACACATTTTCTTTGTACAAATGGTTGATGCAAGTACGGAATAGTCCTATCTTTCCAAATGACATGCGAATTGAGTTGGCCTTTCGATTTAAACTGGGAAATTTGCAGGAAAATGGCCCAGGGGGTCCAAAATATATTGGTTACCCTATTGCCAAAAATACATATTGTTCACCACCTTGAAATGCGAAAGGTTATAACAATTATGAGTGTTAGAACTTTTCTGAGAACTGAGCTATTCGGGGAAACGGGGTTTTCGGGGAACTAGCGTTCTGAGAACTGGCGTTGGGAGAACGACATTCAAGAAACCGCCATTCGAGGGAAAGTAGCAGAACCAGATTATGCAATCCCAAGCTACCTGTCTGTATGATTTAATAAAATCACTTAAGAGCCTTGAAGCGCATTCTTTAATTTCCGAGAAGCAGCGTTTTTTTTAAGAATTTTCTAAAAAAATCGTTACGCTTTTCAATTTTTTCCAATTCAAACTTAAATTTTTCTAATATTTCATTACTTTATTGAAATATCCACTTTTTAAACAGTTAATCCAATAAATTGCGTATCAGAAGTAAACACATAGTTGTTCTTTTTCATTTTAGGTATTATAGAATAATTATCTTATGAAGATCCGTATTTTGGAAATCCACCAAAATTTGGCATAAATATGAGTAAAGAAACGCAAAAATTTAAGCAGAACCATGTACGGATCAAGTTTAACTCTGTCTGAGAAACTAATAATTACTTGGAAAATAGATGAGTAAGACAAAAAACTGTGAAATATTTCTAAAAACTGTTTGTTATGTTGTTATTTTTATTGTTTTTACTGGTGTTCAAAATTATGTGCCAATTCTCCATTTCCTAAAATACGGGACAATTCGAGCATTTTCCATAAAACGACGGGACAACCCGTCGAGGGGACGAAAACGGTACTGTCCCGTTAAATACGGTACGTATGGTCAGCCTACTTTGAAAAGATTCTCCATGGGATCCGTAGAAAAAAATCTGAAGGATCCACTGGGCGATTTTCGAGACAAATTTTTGAAAAAAATCCCTTGAAACATTGATGTACGATTTTTTTTTTATCCTTAAACGATACCTAAATAACCTGGGTTATTTTTTTATTATTATAAATTATTTGAGTTAATGTATTTATCGGCGTGAAAACGCAAATCGGCGGCGAGACGTTGATCGGCGTATGGCGCGCCGCCGATGTATCAATCGGCGTCGGCGTAACGTGAAATAGGTCGGCGGCGGCGGCGTGGCGCGGCGGCGCACAGGTCTATGTCCAACTTCATACCAACGACCATGCCATCACGAAACAACTTCTCGAGGCTACGTGGATTCAAATGTCCAAAACGACGATGCCACAATTCGACATTCTTAGGAATTTGTCCACACCACAACGACTCATTTTCACGACACTTTTTCGAATAGAAGTTCAATCGGTACACCCGTGGCTACCAACTTCGAATCACTGTAGATTTTTACTTTCCCGGCTGCATAGGTCACTTTCATTCCGATTTCATCGACGCGCATCACGGAGAACAAATTGCATCGGAGCTCCGGAACATATACAACGTTCTTCACCGTGCATTCTATCAGCTTCCCATTCACGTCAGATATCACTGTGACATTACCAGTATATTTAGCCACAATTGATTCTCCGTTCTTAACAATCGCGATTTCGACCGGGCTTTTCAGCGGCTTGAGATCATTAAACAAGGACTTTTCATTCACCAGATGACCTGAGCACCCAGAGTCTATGAACCACTGTACTCTTCTTGGTTCCAGCGGGGCTACATTTCCCATGCTGACGCCCACAAAACACACACCACTCTGTTCAGCAACGTTTGCTTTCGATCTGTTCGATTTTTCACTTCTGTTCGAAGCCTTCTTCTTCTTCGATGGACACTCCGACAGTTTATGTCCCTCTTGTTTGCAACCGAAGCATTAAATTTATTGTTTGCATGTTTCTTCGTTCCAGAAAAAGCAGCTCCACTATCACCACTTCCAGAAGCACTCAACTCGATACCCTTTCGTTTAGTTTCCTCGTCCAACAATCTACATTTTACGAACTCCAATGAAAGATTCTCTTCTGGCATCGTCTCCAATGTAGTCACGACTGTCGAATACGAATCACCCAGCGTAAGAAGAAGATGACAAATAACATCAATCTCCTCCAATACTGCATCCGTCGCTCTGTATTCCCGCACGAGCTTATCAAATTGCAAGAAATGCTGTTGCAACGAATGTTCCACTAAATCGCATAGTGAGCATCGATCGTTTGAGGTGCATTCTACTAGCGATGCTCCGGCGCTCAAATACACGGTGCAATGCAACCCAGATGTCTTTCGGGAATCGCTTATCGTGTATGTATTCAAGTTGGGAATCATGAATCCGCGACACAAGGAGCGATTTACACCTTCTGTCCTTTTTATTACGCTTTTCCCGGTGCACCAACTTCCGAGCTTTTGCTTCTGCGGTATCCGTATCCACATCCTGCAGCTCCGGAACATCCACTGCATACGTCTCAACGCATTCCACGAGTTCATGTTCTTCTAACAGGATTAACATACGGAATTTCCACGCCGCAACGTTTGTACCGTCAAAAAGCGGTAGGAAAAGTCTTTCCGATCTCTCCTCTTCCATAATTACACCGAAATATGCTACACGAAATCTATATACACAACTTTACTGGGTCCCAAAACCTAAAATGGGATTTCGGATGGACGGAGAAACTCGATTAAAAATCCGGACATTACTTCGAGAGATAACATAATCTTGTAATTCGCGGTTGTAATAAAAGAACAAAGTAAACACATTTGACATTAGCAAAATACAGTCAAGTCGTTATAAAAGTATACATACAGTATTGGGTATTCATACAGGCCTGGTTGCCAGAGGTTGATCCTTTACACAAACTTCCAGCAATTTCGTTAGCTGAAACCAATTCAGCAATACACTATTTTACTGATGTACAGCACTTCTTAAATTGTTTAACATCGTAATGGTGAGTACTAAATATCCAGTATGATATTGATTGATTATTAAACATTAAAATGTTTATTTCTAGGTGGTGACAATACCGTTACGGTAGACGGAAGCTGGCGACCCAAAATTCCTGGGAAAACAGCAAGAAATCCCACGAGAATAACAAATAATCAAGTGCTGATTAATCAGCAAATTCTCCACCCTGTCACTGAAAACTACAACCGATAAATGTATTTTCCTAGTGAGAACAAATTTGTGCTCAATTACTAGGATTTTTCAATCATATGTTGAAAACGAAGTCGCAAGCGGCAGCTGCTAATTTCACGATAGGACGGTTGCTTCAGCGTTATTCGATTATTGAATTTACGCATTTTCGCTGCATGTTTCCCAAAATTAGGCATTTGAAAGGTAGTGTGAGTTTGTTAATGCTGTTTTGTATATTTTTGTTGATTTTAACTGTATTTCGACTTTCGATTTTTTTTGCGCCAATGAATCCGTTGCGATAGATTGATTTATTGTCTATTTCACACACAATTTCTGGAAAATTTTAAGAGCCAGTTCGCGAGAACCGCAACCCCCTTTCCAAGGGAAGTTGTATTGATGTTCTCCGATCAGGCTGAAATTTTCAGGGATTGTTTTTCTATATAAAAGATGATGTTTTGCAAAATTTTAGATTATTATATTAGGGGGAAGTGGGACAAAATAACCCCCAATGATTTCATGTCATTGAACATGCAAAATCACAAAAACTGATATAACTGTAGTAAAAATGCACGGATTATGTTGAAATTTGGCATGAATACTCTACGTTATATAAACTTTGAGATTGATAAGGTATATGGATTTTGAAAGTACTTCAAATCGAGAAAAAATGAGTTTTTCATAAAAAATTTAGTGATTTTCAAATCGATTTTTTTCTTACCAACCGAACTAGGTCAACAAACTAAATATGACGTTTTGTAGGGTAACTCATGGGCTTTCATTTGAGGTGTAATCCAGATATGCCGTTTCAAAAATTTTCGAAAAAAAAAATTTTTCGGGGTAGTGTTTGAAGATGAGCCATTTTGCGAGTACCGCAACCGCCTTGTCTAGAGAGGTTGTATTGATGTTCTCCGATCGAGCTGAAATTTACAGGAGTTGTTTTCCTATGTAAAAGAAGATATTTCGCAAAATTTCAAATTTTTATATTAGGGAGAAGTGGTACAAAATAACCACTAATGATTTAATATATAAAAAATACAAGATTAATTAAACTGCTATAATAGCGATAGTAGGGGCCCAGATAGCCGTAGCGGTAAACGCGCAGCTATTCAGCAAGACCAAGCTGAGGGTCGTGGGTTCAAATCCCACCGGTCGAGGATCTTTTCGGGTTGGAAATTTTCATGACATCCCAGGGCATAGAGTATCTTCGTACCTGCCAGACGATATACATATGCAAAAATGGTCATTGGCATAGAAAGCTCTCAGTTAATAATTGTGGAAGTACTCATAAGAACTCTAAGCTGAGAAGCAGGTTTTGTCCCAGTTTACTTTACGTTATATTAACTTTAAAATGATCATTTTGGATAAAAAAAAATGTTTCAAATCGAGAAAAACCTGTTATTTTGTAAAATTAGTTTTTTATTCAAATCGACTTATTTTGGTCAACCGAACTAGGTTGAAGTTTTGTAGGACAACTCAAGGGCTTTCATTCGCAGTGTACCGTGGTAAATCCAAATCCGGGCGGTATGAGCAGCGTATGGAGGTCTCTTGTCGGTAGTTGTAATACCGATTAAATCATACCGTGTTGCCGCTGCCATATCTGAAAGAAATGTCACTTTATTGCAAAAGTGATGATGTGGATAACAATAAGTCATTGCACCAATGTTTTCGTTAGCAGCTTCGGCGGTTCAGTAGTAAGCGTTGTTTCTTCTCACGTTGTTTGGATGGGAATCAACTACCGCATTTTTTTAATTTGGATAATGTTTGATGGGTTTGATTAGGAGGGTCACATGTATGTGTGTATCAATTTGTTAATAATAGAGTTTAGCTTAGTTTAGACTGACTGCACATATGGCTGCTATGAGACACTGTACTGTTTATATCTTGAATGGAATTTTGACTTTTACTAGCCTTGATGTTTGCAAATTTCTCGAAAGAGTAAAAGAGAGACGAAGATTGTTGAAAATTGCATTTTTCCACGGAAAATTGTGTATTTTAACAAAACAAAAAAAAAAACATATTTTTCAGTACAATCCGTTTAAACGTTACAGTAGTTCTTGCGATTTTGTGTGTTTTGCGACACAAAAATATTGGGGGTTTGACCTACTTTTTCCTTATAAAAGTGTAGTTCTGCCAAATGGGTTTCGTTTTGAATAGTGATGAACACATATTGTGTAAGCAATGTTTGTGATTTAGTTGTTTTGACAGACATGTTGGTGGTTTAAACTGCAATCATCACTGATTGGTTCAATGAACGATGCACAGTATTGTTCTTATTACATATTACTCATGTGTTGATGATGTTCAAAGTATTATTCCAGTTTTATTTGAAAATTGTTTACTTACGGCATCGAAACATACAATTCCAATACAATGTCCGGATTCAAAAACTATATTTACAGCATATTTTTTCAATGTGGTGTCACTTAACTTTTAAACTATAATTTTGTGTATTATTATGTTACAATCACTACTGCTGCGACAACTGCCTCCATCCAAGCACCCCTCGAACGCATAGATACCATCCATGCGAATGAGTGGGGGAAATGTCAAGTGAGGGAATGAGAATTGAAAAAAATACCTTCTCATTGTTGATTGATCGATGTTAATGCGAAATCGTTTATTAAGTGAATTATAATTTATGTATTATTACTATATGCTTATTCAAATTGAATAATTACAAATAGCGCCCTGAATTACCCTATATAAAATTAAAAAAATTTGAATTGGTCTGCCTAGTAAGAGACCAAATGTAAGTAATAAAAATATGCTATACGATTATCTCTAACGCTGATCTCATCCGGGACATTGATGAGTTTGTTGAACAGACCTCCGAAAGGCCAATACGTCGTAATAACTACAAAAACAGCTATTTTTTCATTCAATATAGTTGTATAAATGTTGTCAATTTAGCATTTTATTGGTAAATATTATCAGAGTGTCCAGATATTGGTACCGTCCGAATTTTGATTCACTACGGTACACCGCGAATGAAAGCTCATGAGTTTCCCTACAAAACTTCATATTTAGTTTTTTGACCTAGTTCGGTTGACAGAAATATAAGTCGATTTGCAAAAAAAAACAATTTTATAAAAAAAAAAAATAGATTTTTTTATCAATTTGAAACATTTTTCTGATCTAAATACCATGTTTATTTTGAAGTTCATATAACTATCGCTATTATAGCACTTTAATTGATTTTGTATGTTTTTATATATTAAATCATTAGTGGTTATTTTGTACTACTTCTTCCTAAAATAAAAATCTGAAATTTTGCGGAATATATTCTTTTATATTAGAAAACAACTCCTGTAAATTTCAGCTCGATCGGAGAACATCAATACAACCTCTCTAGACAAGGCGGTTGCGGTACTCGCAAAATGGCTCAAGTTCTAACACTACCCAGAAAAAAATTTTTTTTTCGAAAATTTTTGAAACGGCATATCTGGATTACACCTCAAATGAAAGCCCATGAGTTACCCTACAAAACGTCATATTTAGTTTTTTGACCTAGTTCGGTTGGTAAGAAAAAAATCGATTTGAAAATCACTAAATTTTTTATGAAAAACTTATTTTTCTCGATTTGAAGTACTTTCAAAATTCATATACCATGCCAATCTCAAAGTTTATATAACGTAGAGTAATCATGCCAAATTTCAACGTAATCCGTGCAGTTTTACTATAGTTATATCAGTTTTTTGTGATTTTGCATGTTCAGTAACATGGAATCATTGGGGGTCATTTTGCCCCACTTCCCCCTAATATAAAAATCTAAAATTTTGCAAAACATCATCTTTTATATAGTAGAACAATCCCTGAAAATTTCAGCCTGATCGAAGAACATCAATACAAGAAGGGGTTGCGGCTCTCGCGAACTGGCTCTTAATATCTCAGATTTTCTTTGAATTTGTGATCGAGTTCTGTTTGATCTTTCGACCTTGACGCTTGCTTTTGCCGGAGCGAGCGACGAGGGCAGGATCAAACATGTCGCGCGTCAATCTCGTAAGTGAAAAAGTGGCGTGATCGGGGAGTTCGGTTGGAGTAAGTTAAAAAGTGCCGCGATCGGTTCGTTCTTTTTGATCTTTCGACGACCTTGACGCTTGCTCCTGGGCAGTGCGTCAAGAAAGCCCGAGCTATCGTCCGTGTTTTTTTTCGGGTCGCGCGCCTTTTTTTTTTCCTGAGTGCTAGCCGAGCAAACGAGTGAAGCTGAAAGTGGATTGTGGCTGCTCAGTCAAGGATAACGGATCAATTGGTGAGCTCGTTTCATGCTAATATTTCTAATCTATAAAATATGTATGACTGCACATTTAATCGTTACAATGGTGGGATGTAAATATGATGTTTCAACAAACTATGGATGGTTCGTCACTGTGAGTGTCGACACAAACTCTGATTCATGATTTATTTATGTTTAATATTTTTTTTTCAGAACGCCCCTTATATACCTTTATTTTTGTAATTAAAAAAACTTTCAAATATTTCACAAATTTGACACTTAGTGAAAAAAAATTTTTTTTTTCATTGTTAATTTTTTTAGGACCGCAGTTTGTTGCTGATTTTTTTGTTAAGGGTACCACATGAGGTTAACAAGTTGTTTTCATGATATTTTATTTAATTATTCATAACTATTATAGCATCTATTAGAAAGTTAGACGCGATCCAGTGTTGTGATCTAAAGTCTTGATAGTGTCATATTTTTTATTGTACGTAACTGAAGAAAAATTCTCTCAATAGTGTTGAAACCTTTTGATAAAAGAAACCTATAAGAAATCTAATATTGAAGACAAAAGCTACAAAAAAAGTTTTCTATACAGGTATACGACTAGTTTACCTGCAAAAAGTTTACCTCGTAGAGAACAAGGCGGGTCTATACCCAGGTGATCTAGTATACGTAAAGCAGGTCGGTTTTCTCGGCGCTGGTTTTCTCCACAAAGTTAAAATCTGATTACACCTGGGTATAGACCCGCCTTGGTAGAGAATAGACTTTGTTAATCATATTTGGGAGAAAGCGAGTAACTTCAACAACATCAAAAACATACTCACGAAAAAGCTAAAAATATACTACCACTATGGTTATAAAAGATTTAATTGTAAAATGTTTCTTCAGTCAAGCAAACGACACCAAACTAGTCAGTAAAAACTTAAAAGTGATTTTGTTTATTGAAATCTAACGAGCAACATGAGTAGTCGCTTTCTCAACTGTTGCAGGCCGTTTGCAGAAAAAAAAGTGTTCGAAAGAGCTACGAAATCTCACCGAAAGCACCATAGATAAACTGAAAGCGGCTGGTTATGCTCCAATGTCTACATTGAATACAAATTTACGCATTTGTACGTCCTGCCGTTTAAACGTTGACAAACGGGCAATCTGTACATCATCGGTGGATCAGGTTGCAGGAAGTTCGAAAACAACAACAACTGAGGAATTACTAGATGCACCGACAACAACTGAGGAGTTACCAGAAGTACCAAGTAAAGATAGTCTTGCCACGGTACCATCAGCGACATCTGTTTCAACAAATCAGTCAGAAGATGAGTGCATCCAGAAGGTCAACATCGAACGCTTCAACGAAGGGATAGCTGACGCGATTGAGCCACAAATAAATGAACTAGATAAAAAAAAAGAAGGGATAGCTGGAATAAAAGTGACTCCGATTAAATGGACGAAGATGGGTTACGTCAATTATCCCGAGAAAAAATACCGTGAAATCAACGAAGCTGTACGAAGAAACCTCTTCAAATTAGGACCTGAGGATGTGGAAAATACAGACTACGATGAGGTAATTATGAATATGAAGGAAAGGTTCTCGAATCTAGCCACGACAAGGAAAGAAAAATTATTGATTTTGTCGATGCTGCCAAGCTCGTGGTCTACTCAAGACGCCATTGATGAGTTTCAAAACCAATAGAAATACAGCAAAAGAGGCAGAAATTCAAAAATAACTGTCTTGCAACCAAAATTGCTAGGTCGAGTACTTCATTAACAGATGAGACAAAAGAAAAAATAATTCAATATTTTGAAGACGATGAAGTAAGTAGAGCTATGCCTGGCCAAAAAGATTATGTATCTGTAAAAAAAGGTGGAAAGCGTCAAGCAATCCAAAAACGATTAATGATGACTACTTTGAAAGAAGCGTATACACGCTTCAAGGAAATTAACGAAAATATTAAGGTAGGTTTTTCCTCATTTGCAAGCCTTCGTCCAAGGCAATGCAAGCTTTTATCCAATTCAGGAACACATAATGTTTGTGTGTGCACATCATTGGAAAATACTTTATTCGCTGAGTTTGAAGAAAATTATATTGATCAGTTATCATTTGAGCAATGGGTGACCACGGATAGGTGTGACCTAGAAACTATTGTAAAACCTGTAGATGAGTTTGTTTCATTTTTTTGCTTGAAATTAGAAAGTTTAATTCCTCACGACTTTATTAAAACAGAGCAATCCCGCTTTTTAAAAAATACGAAAAATACATTACAAGATGGTGAATTTTTAGTCATTTGTGTTTTTTCTGAAAACTATAGCTTTGTATTGCAAGATGAAGTGCAGTCCCATCACTGGAACGTACAACAAGCTACAATTCATCCATTCGTTATTTATTTCAATGGAAGTACGCAAATTGAACATTTTAGTTTTATTGTAATTTCCGAAGATTTAAGACACGACTCAGTATCTGTAAATTTGTTCATTGCCAAAATGATTAACTTTTTACGCGTTGATAAGGATAAAGAAATCAGAAAGATATATTTCATGTCTGATGGAGCAGCATCGCAGTACAAAAACCGTAAGAATTTTTCGAGCCTATGTCAATTTAAATCAAAGTACGGAATTGATGCAGAATGGCATTTCTTTGCTACGTCACATGGCAAAGGTCCTTGTGATGCTATTGGAGGAACCATAAAGCGCATGGCCACAAGAGCAAGTTTAGCCAAAGAACGTGAGCATCCAATTAAAACTGCAAAAGAACTATTTGATTGGGCGAATCGCAGAAAAGAAGAAGATTTAACAAAATTATCATTTTATTTTACTACTACTGAAGAGTACGAATTAACGGCATCAGAGCTCAGCGAGCAATATAATAACGCGAAAACGATCCAAGGAACCCAAAAATTTCACTGTTTCATTCCATTGTCAGAAAATAAAATTAAAGCAAAACTATACTCGAACTGTACTGATAATGATGCAAAAGTGTTCGATATTGTAAAAAATTGAATAACAATAAATAAATAAATAAGTATTAATAAAATGTTTTCATGATCTCATAACGCATACCCAAATCCAAAACTTTTAAAGTTTATATATAACATTTAGAAACTCATCGATCATACTCTAAAAAAAATATCCTGGTAAAAAAAAAAAAAAAATATTTTCGTGTAATCTGTTAATTCATTTTAATTTATACATATATACATATGCATATAATATTTATACATATACATAATATTTATACATATAATATACATAATACTAATGAATACATGAAAACGACTTGTTTAATTCACGCAAGGCCCTTAACAATAAAATCAGCAACAAACTGCGGTTCCCGTAATAATTTACAACGGAATTTTTTTTTTCTACTAAATGTGAAAATTGTGACATGTTTGAAATGTCATAACTTTTTTTGTTTATTGGTTTACCATCACCAAATTTTTATGGTAGATAGCTAATATAATGGACCGTTTTCCCTCAAAAAATTACGTTGGTATTCCGATAGGGTTTTGAGATATTTGAGTTTTTGTGTCAAAAATTATGTTTTTTAATGCAAAAAAAATTTTTTTTACTGTGTGTATTTTTTTTGAAATCTTTATTTAGTTGTCTAACTTTGTTTCTTTAGTTGTCTAACAATCGAACGAACCGTTTTTGCTGTGCAGCTTTTTGAATATTTTTGAACCATTTTCACATACACCCTTTTGAAAAGTTAGTCGTGACTCAACTTGAAGATTTGATATCGGAAAATGACGATTTAGATGGAACTGGAAAAACTGTGCAAAGTTTCAGCTCAATAGAAAAAAATGAATTAAAAAATTTACCAAATTTTGGTGCTGTTGCTTGGAATCACTCTTATTCAACAAACTTTGGATGATTCGCCACTGTATGTGTCGGCATAAGAATAAGAGTGTTCTATGATGTCCCAACCAATTGAGCCTTTTGTTTCTTTTCAAATGAGTAAAATATAATAACACATGCTTTCGTACTGACAGCTGTAGGAATGTTACATTTAGGTATTTGTTCAACAAACTTTGAATGGTTCGTCACCTCAAGTGTCGGCATAATTTTCCTCTACATAGAAATTATATGAACAATTATATTTACGTATAAGCATGTATATATCTCACAAATCATTGTTTATCATGGTCTAATCGCTTATCAAAGTGAATCCTTTGACCCAACGATCCTCCTCATTGACAAACATCCCTCCCAGTAACCTTTGTGGAGATGCAGAGGCAAACACGGTCTCCAAATAGCAAAGGTTACACACTAACATTCCTTCCCTCAATCCCACCTGACTGCAAGGACGTGGCCGGCGCCGTTATTGACCTTGTATAAATAGAGGCACTGAATTATGCACACTGAAGAAGATTATGGCCAATCCCAGCTGAACTTCTAGTTGATTCTTTGTGCATTTTCACTGACTTCGGTCAATCACGGAATAGCAACCATTGATATGTGTAGTCAGTCTAAGCTAAGCTAAGCTAAGCAGATTTTCTTTGAATTTGTGATCTTCTACAATCACCTACGATTTTTTAAAATTTTCCCTAGACATGCAGCTTAGCTATAGAAAACTACTGGTGAGCACAGATTTGATGGAGATTTTTTTCTGATAATAACGGTCAGGGGAGCACCGTGAGAGGATTTAATCTAAGGATTCAAACCTTGATCGATAATTTGCCGGTAAAATAAGTAAATCGAGTTAAGGCGAAGTAGGCCGTCATTGAAATGTGTACGCGTTGTTGATGATTGTTGCTTATTCATATCTCGATTTCGAATCAAAGAAAATCAGTTGGTTTTGCACTGACACAGCTGAAAAAGCATCAGCATACTTTATGCATGTTAGCGCGCGTACAGTAATACTTTTTCAAGTCAATATGAACTATCAAGACTGAGTTTTATCACTTTGAAATGCAAACTGAAAAGTCATCATTGTTGCCAACACGAATGACGGGCTACTTAGCCTTAACATCGATATTTTCTTCAGACACTTGGGAAGATACTAAGAGTTGTCAATGATTCCAGTGAGCGGAAAGTCTTGCGGTAGCATTTTGACCTACAGTATTGGACAAAACATTTGCAACTTTTTCGATATTTCATACAAAATGATCAACTTTGGTAAGATAGATCTCAGTTATTTATGGACCGATTCAAATTAAATTTTCGCAGAACATCAGACATAACTTAAATTTTAACATATATTTTTGAATAATTTTTCCAATCACCAGTTTATAAGAGAATAATTGAGATGCAATCAGGATTTTTGAAAAAAGATTCTCGAGAAAGTATAATCTAGATTTAGCAAAAACTGTGCTGTGACGGTCAAATCTTTGACTCAATATACTTCAACATAAATGGTAATCACTGACAGCAGTGCATTGCAGTGGTTGGATACAATTTTTAGATATCTCACACAACAAGACCTAATTTCATTGCCTTCCTTTCTACTTTGCCTCCCGTTCAGCAGGTTTCGTTTGTCATAATCCCCTATGCAATTTCAAATGTTCATTTACGGGGAAATGGCATTAGTGGTAATGGGGTAGAATCGTCCTATATGTTTAAATGTAAAGTGCTGCGAACAATACTCGGCGTTAAATTAGAAAACGGCACCTGGCGGCGTCCTATAAAATACGAGTTGTGCAAATTGTATAAAGAGGTGGATATTGTCAAGCACATAAAACACGGCAGTATGCGTTGGGCTAGACCCGTTGCCCATATGCCGGAAGAACGACAAGCAAAGATAATATTCAACAAAGAATTTGGAAGAGGCCACCGACTTCGTGATAGCTCGCGCCCACGAAGTTTTGTGTGCAGTTGAGGAAGACTTAACGTTCAAGGCGACTAGAAGCGAATGGACCAGTGGAGAAGACTCATCCATTCGACGCAGATTTATCGTAGCGAATTGCAGCCCATCAAGTATCAAGTATAAGTATGAGCCCTTCCACAGTTTTTAACTGAGAGCTTTCTATGCCGATTGACCATTTTTGCATGTGTATATAGTGTGGCATGTAGGAAGATACTTTATGCTCTGGGAAGTCGAGAAAATGTCCTTTACGAAAAGATCCTCAACCGGTTAGCAATGCTCAGCTTGGCCTTGCTGAATAGCTACGCGTTTACGGCTACGGCTAAGCTGGGCGTTCAAGCTAGAGCTTTATAAAGCTCCTTTGGTTTGAAACAGTGCATCGCTTTCAGCATAGAATTCGAACAATAATTCATATGTTGAGTGATTCCAAGCAACAGCACCAAAATTTGGTAAATTTTTTAATTCATTTTTTTCTATTGAGCTGAAACTTTGCACAGTTTTCCAGTTCCATCTAAATCGTCATTTTCCGATATCAAATCTTCAAGTTGAGTGACGACTAACTTTTCAAAAGGGTGTATGTGAAAATGGTTCAAAAATATTCAAAAAGCTGCACAGCAAAAACGGTTCGTTCGATTGTTAGACAACTAAAGAAACAAAGTTAGACAACTAAATAAAGATTCCAAAAAAAATACACACAGTAAAAAAATTTTTTTTTTTTGCATTAAAAAAACATAATTTTTGACACAAAAACTCAAATATCTCAAAACCCTATCGGAATACCAACGTAAACAAGTGAATTAAACAAGTCGTTTTCATGTATTCATTAGTATTATGTATATTATATGTATAAATATTATGTATATGTATAAATATTATATGTATATGTATATTTTTTTTTTACCAGGATATTTTTTTTAGAGTATGATCGATGAGTTTCTAAATGTTATATATAAACTTTAAAAGTTTTGGATTTGGGTATGCGTTATGAGATCATGAAAACATTTTATTAATACTTATTTATTTATTTATTGTTATTCAATTTTTTACAATATCGAACACTTTTGCATCATTATCTGTACAGTTCGAGTATAGTTTTGCTTTAATTTTATTTTCTGACAATGGAATGGAACAGTGAAATTTTTGGGTTCCTTGGATCGTTTTCGCGTTATTATATTGCTCGCTGAGCTCTGATGCCGTTAATTCGTACTCTTCAGTAGTAGTAAAATAAAATGATAATTTTGTTAAATCTTCTTCTTTTCTGCGATTCGCCCAATCAAATAGTTCTTTTGCAGTTTTAATTGGATGCTCACGTTCTTTGGCTAAACTTGCTCTTGTGGCCATGCGCTTTATGGTTCCTCCAATAGCATCACAAGGACCTTTGCCATGTGACGTAGCAAAGAAATGCCATTCTGCATCAATTCCGTACTTTGATTTAAATTGACATAGGCTCGAAAAATTCTTACGGTTTTTGTACTGCGATGCTGCTCCATCAGACATGAAATATATCTTTCTGATTTCTTTATCCTTATCAACGCGTAAAAAGTTAATCATTTTGGCAATGAACAAATTTACAGATACTGAGTCGTGTCTTAAATCTTCGGAAATTACAATAAAACTAAAATGTTCAATTTGCGTACTTCCATTGAGATAAATAACGAATGGATGAATTGTAGCTTGTTGTACGTTCCAGTGATGGGACTGCACTTCATCTTGCAATACAAAGCTATAGTTTTCAGAAAAAACACAAATGACTAAAAATTCACCATCTTGTAATGTATTTTTCGTATTTTTTAAAAAGCGGGATTGCTCTGTTTTAATAAAGTCGTGAGGAATTAAACTTTCTAATTTCAAGCAAAAAAATGAAACAAACTCATCTACAGGTTTTACAATAGTTTCTAGGTCACACGTATCCGTGGTCACCCATTGCTCAAATGATAACTGATCAATATAATTTTCTTCAAACTCAGCGAATAAAGTATTTTCCAATGATGTGCACACACAAACATTATGTGTTCCTGAATTGGATAGAAGCTTGCATTGCCTTGGACGGAGGCTTGCAAATGAGGAAAAACCTACCTTAATATTTTCGTTAATTTCCTTGAAGCGTGTATACGCTTCTTTCAAAGTAGTCATCGTTAATCGTTTTTGGATTGCTTGACGCTTTCCATCTTTTTTTACAGATACATAATCTTTTTGGCCAGGCATAGCTCTACTTACTTCATCGTCTTCAAAATATTGAATTATTTTTTCTTTTGTCTCATCTGTTAATGAAGTACTCGACCTAGCAATTTTGGTTGCAAGACAGTTATTTTTGAATTGTTTTGCCTCTTTTGCTGTATTTCTATTGGTTTTGAACTCATCAATGGCGTCTTGAATAGACCACGAGCTTGGCAGCATCGACAAAATCAATAATTTTTCTTTCCTTGTCGTGGCTAGATTCGAGAACCTTTCCTTCATATTCATAATTACCTCATCGTAGTCTGTATTTTCCACATCCTCAGGTCCTAATTTGAAGAGGTTTCTTCGTACAGCTTCGTTGATTTCACGGTATTTTTTCTCGGGATAATTGACGTAACCCATCTTCGTCCATTTAATCGGAGTCACTTTTATTCCAGCTATCCCTTCTTTTTTTTTATCTAGTTCATTTATTTGTGGCTCAATCGCGTCAGCTATCCCTTCGTTGAAGCGTTCGATGTTGACCTTCTGGATGCACTCATCTTCTGACTGATTTGTTGAAACAGATGTCGCTGATGGTACCGTGGCAAGACTATCTTTACTTGGTACTTCTGGTAACTCCTCAGTTGTTGTCGGTGCATCTAGTAATTCCTCAGTTGTTGTTGTTTTCGAACTTCCTGCAGCCTGATCCACCGATGATGTACAGATTGCCCGTTTGTCAACGTTTAAACGGCAGGACGTACAAATGCGTAAATTTGTATTCAATGTAGACATTGGAGCATAACCAGCCGCTTTCAGTTTATCTATGGTGCTTTCGGTGAGATTTCGTAGCTCTTTCGAACACTTTTTTTTCTGCAAACGGCCTGCAACAGTTGAGAAAGCGACTACTCATGTTGCTCGTTAGATTTCAATAAACAAAATCACTTTTAAGTTTTTACTGACTAGTTTGGTGTCGTTTGCTTGACTGAAGAAACATTTTACAATTAAATCTTTTATAACCATAGTGGTAGTATATTTTTAGCTTTTTCGTGAGTATGTTTTTGATGTTGTTGAAGTTACTCGCTTTCTCCCAAATATGATTAACAAAGTCTATTCTCTACCAAGGCGGGTCTATACCCAGGTGTAATCAGATTTTAACTTTGTGGAGAAAACCAGCGCCGAGAAAACCGACCTGCTTTACGTATACTAGATCACCTGGGTATAGACCCGCCTTGTTCTCTACGAGGTAAACTTTTTGCAGGTAAACTAGTCGTATACCTGTATAGAAAACTTTTTTTGTAGCTTTTGTCTTCAATATTAGATTTCTTATAGGTTTCTTTTATCAAAAGGTTTCAACACTATTGAGAGAATTTTTCTTCAGTTACGTACAATAAAAAATATGACACTATGAAGACTTTAGATCACAACACTGGATCGCGTCTAACTTTCTAATAGATGCTATAATAGTTATGAATAATTAAATAAAATATCATGAAAAAAACTTGTTAACCTCATGTGGTACCCTTAACAAAAAAATCAGCAACAAACTGCGGTCCTAAAAAAATTAACAATGAAAAAAAAAATTTTTTTCACTAAGTGTCAAATTTGTGAAATATTTGAAATGTCATAACTTTTTTGTTTATTGGCTTACCATCACCAAATTTTTATGGTAGACAGCTAATTTAATGGACCGTTTTCCCTCAAAAAATTACGTTGGTATTCCGATAGGGTTTTGAGATATTTGAGTTTTTGTGACAAAAATGATGTTTTTTAATGCAAAAAAAATTTTTTTTTATTGTGTGTATTTTTTTGGAATCTTTATTTAGTTGTCTAACTTTGTTTCTTTAGTTGTCTAACAATCGAACGAACCGTTTTTGCTGTGCAGCTTTTTGAATATTTTTGAACCATTTTCACATACACCCTTTTGAAAAGTTAGTCGTTACTCAACTTGAAGATTTGATATCGGAAAATGACGATTTAGATGGAACTGAGAAACTGTGCAAAGTTTCAGATATTTTTGAAATGGTCGATCAGAATCGACTTGCATGCCTCCGTGGAATCCCTCTGTTGTAATTTGAGACCCACTGCCGAACAATCCCCTATCAGAGCTTTTCCGATACGGCGAGATGAGCAATTGGCCTCTCTCTCCATACATGTGTGCTGCTCAGCTATGCGCCCTGCCTCATAATGTATTCAAAATAATTAAAATTCATCACTATGCTAAATTTATTTCACTCACTTTGGTGAAGTTTTGTGCATAAATTATATTAGATATGCTGAGAATGGTTGTTTGTTGCGTTTGGCCACTGCCGCCATCCTCCTCTTCTCTGGTAGCTATATGTACCAATATCTGCTACTGCTACTGTTGCGAAACACCAAGGGGGGTCGGTCCTCATGGAGTTGTCGCTTTGAAGTTTTGCTACACATTTTCCCCTGGCCAACCTCATCTCGTATTCACGACTCCTGCCTGGGCTGTTCGGGAAGGGTGTCGATAAGGGTGGCCCATAATGATCAAACTGCAAAAATCTTAAGATACACTCCCCAAATTTGCTACTGTGAAAGTTTGAGTGGAATCGGTCAATTCTAAAGGAAGTTTAGTACACGACACTGAAGACGGCCTTGGAGTGTAGGTTGAAATACGCGTATCTGTCAAAAGATACAAACTCTAGTGGAATTAGATGGTATAGTACTAAGGGGTCTATATTATAAGTTGAGTCGATCAAAATGACTCGACTGGAGTCACTGTCGACCGAGAAATTCGCTCGAGTCAGCTCTGTCACTCGAGTTTTTCGACAGTTATCACTCTATGTGACTGGATTACTATGGGAGTCGACGACGGGTGACATCTGAAATATGCATACTTGCTTTGAGCGACAATGAATATAGACGAGTCACATGAATCTGCTCGATTTACAAAATAGGCCCCTAAATTCGGATTTTCATCTACTTAAAGGTATTCCACTAAACAGCTTGAAGATTTACTATCTAATGGAGGGCTAAAAGTGTTTGAAGTTTATATGGGGATGATTGATCAAATATATGGGAAAACAGTTCCAATTACATTTTAATGGTGCTGCAGTTGATGAATTTCTGTCATTATTGATTTGGAGAGTTTACCAATCAATGCATAGATCTATATTATTTTTATTTTGGCATAAAGATGTTCTTGTTTCGCCTAGAGTGGTCGAAGTGTACCCTGGGGAAAACCGATTTTTTTTTATTACTTTTTGTTTTTAAACGTAATGTTTTCCGATTTGTTGCAGTATCTTGCATATTGATTGGAAAATCTTCAAATTAATGTTGGACGAATTTCATTGACAACAGCTTCATCTATGGTCGAAAATGTAATTTTCTACAAACAAATTTCAAGCTTTTTTAGACCACCCCTTTAGAGTTGACCGATTCTGCTCAAACTTCCACAGTAGCTTCGGGGGTCCAAACCAACAAATTTGGGGGCGTTACTTACGGTTTACACAGTTTGATTTTTTCCACGTAAAATTGGGCCACCTTAGAGTCAAAGTAACAAAAAACTCGGTGCAAAGGACAAGCTCCGCTTCCCGGAGTTCATTACATCGGTAAGATGTCACCGCAGGCTGCCGAAGACATAGGCGTAAGCGCCACGATGGAACCTGTTTCGAAAAAAGCTGTCACAGAGCTTAACATGCAAAAACTTTGGCCAAAGCCCCTCGGAAAGAGCGGGGTAGGTTCATTAGGGATTCAACAGCTGATTTCTGAGAGCGATGAGTAGGGGTACCTACTCGCTGGGACCTTCGCTTTCATTAGCTCGCGTGTAGCTACACAAAAGAAGAACAAACGGGGGGGGTTGTCTAAAGTTTCTTCTGCTCATGGTGCTTTCGCATACTGGAGCATACACTCCCGTGCAAAAGTTTGGGATAACCCCGCAAAACAACATACAAAAGTGCACTATGGTCGGGCTCCATATAAAGGAGCGGCCAAAATTACCAAAATACTTTTTTGAGATTTGTATGGTTTTTATCATTTTAAAATATTCCTCATGTATTATACTATTATGATTCTTAATTGAAATTGAACTAAAATTTAAATTTCTTTGACTTTTATGACGTCAAACTGACTGAAGTCAAAAAATTGAAAAATGTAACGATAAAATAAAGTACAAAATTCATATTTAAGGAATGCAATAATTTCCCAAAGTTACGCGCTATCTGAAAGCTTATGGTTCAACACTTTTATCGAGCATGAAGATGTAAAAAAATATTTGGTTAAAGCTTTGATACTGTTCAATATTACGCTTTAGTAATTTTGATGATTTTGAACATGAAAAACAACTCTTGTCGCGTCATGTCGCCGAAATTTCGAATATTGCACTTTAAAATGCATCCTTAGATCTTACAAAAAACGTTTCAATTTTTTGCAGAAATTTGCTGATTTGCAAGTTAGAGCTGTTTGAATAATTCAATATTTTCATACATTTCGACGATATTTTTCATACAAAGTTGATATAAAATATATTTAACCGCTCTCCATACATATTTTGATCAAACTTGTAAAAATACAAACAAAATTTGTGCTTTCAGCCAAGTTTGATTGCATTTCTAATAAAAAAAACCTTTAAAAAAGAGTTACGTAATATGTGAATAATCCCTTCTGGAACAATTAAAATGCCAAATAACATATTCAGATTACATATTTCATCGATTAAGGCGATAAAACTAGTTTTGGCCAAACTTCGTTTTTTTCCGACCATTGTGAAGTGGTTTGTTCATATATCTGTGACAACACGTTGATTTGAAACTCGCTACGACTCAGGCAATTCATTAGTCTTACTTTTGTTAAAAGTGTTTTTGATTTTTTACAAAATTTTCACTTGAAGATCTGACATTTAAAAATAATACACTGAAGCTTCTTAAGTGCAAGTTTTGAAAAATGTCAGAATTTCAAGTAAAAAGTTAGTAAAAAAGGCAGTTTTTTTTGCAATGAATCAACAAAATTTTTCGACTATGCAACATACTAACAGTAATCCTATATTGTTTAAAAAGCACGCGCATAATTTAGGTGAGAAATTATGAAAAACTATACAATATTCATAAAATAATCATTCAAGGCTTCGTGTACAAGTTTGGGGTCCCTAGAACTTACCTGACACGTGCTGTAAAAATCGAGCGCTGCGACGAGTTTTTTTTTTGAAATTTTGTAGAAGATTACTTGAAGGTATCAGATAACAGATCAAGATCGTTGTTTAGTGATTTCTGCAAATTGTTGTGTAATGATTCATTACGCAACTCAAAACAGTTGCGTAATGAAAAAGCGTTATGTAATAGTCATCACGCAACCGATTTCAGTTGGGTAATGAAAACATCGCATCTGTATTGGTCCATGATTAGCAATGTTTCGCAATTTGTAACAAGCTCAATGAATAGCTACAGCGAAGGAGAGCCCTAAAGAGAGAGCGATGAAAAAACACATTTTTTCTCGCTCATTTACCATTGGGGATTGGTGTTTTACTTCACTGACATGATAAACAACAGAGAGCGATAAGTGAGAGACTCTCAATTTTCTCAGAATTCAACCACTGCACAGTGAGAAAATCGGGCTCCAAAACGCGACTAAATGCAATATCTCAGCTGGGTAACGGTTCCAGGAAATAATTTTGGCCATTCTAGATCGGAAAAAGACTGCTTAATCGATTGACCGGAGACTTCACCCTGGCCACCTAGAGCCCTGGAATCATCCTGAGTTCCTTACAGCAAATAGAATTAATGGAACTGAAAATAAATTGTCATGATTACGTTTTGCTGCGAAGCCGCACACGAAAATATTCTTTCATGGGGGATTTAGTGAAATGAATGATTGACCGTTATGGCCATTTTATGGTTCCGGAGCGAACCCGGAACATCCGTAAAATTGGAAATATTAAAAAAATATATTCTGATAGTTCCTTTGTCTCTTGTTTGTTAGAAAGAAGTACTCTTACAATTCGTATTTAATAATCTGAATGTTTGACCATAACGGCCATTTTATGGTTCCGGAACTAACCCGGAACATCCGAAAAAATGGAAATACTGAAAAAAAAATATATTCTGATAGTTCCTTTGTCTCTTGTTTGTTAGAAAGAAGTACTCTTACAATTCGTATTTAGTAATCTGAATGTTTGATCATTACGGCCATTTTATGGTTCCGGAACTAACCCGGAACATCTGTAAAATTTTCCATATTGTAAAAAAAGATTATTCATATGTTCCTTGTTGATTAAAATTAAGTATTCTAACATATTGGATTTAGTGATATGAATGTTTGATCACTTTGACCATCTTATGGTTCCGTAATTAACCCGGAACATCCGTAAAATTGAAAAAAATGTTCTGATAGTTTCTATGTTCCATGTTAGTTTTAATTAGGTATTCTTAAATGTCGAAATAAGTTATATGAATGTTTGACCATTATGGTCATTTTATGATTTCTAAACTAACCCGGAACAACCGTAAATATTCCATATTGAAAAAAAATCTGATAGTTCAGGAAGAATGCTAAGAGAAATCTTTGAAAGAACTCCTGGAAGTATTCCTGGAATAATTCCTGAAGAAACTTCAGGAGAATACCTGAAGGAACTCCTAGAAAAACAACTGGAAAAATCCATAAAGTAAAATCTCTGGAGGAACTTGAAGAAATCCTTTAAGGGATTCAAGGGAGAATTTCCTGGAAGAACTCCTAAGGGATCTCTAGCAGAACTCTTTTAAGAATCTCTCGTGAAACGCTTGGAGGAATCGCGGAGGAATTTCTTAAGGGACTCCTGGAGTAATTCCCGAAGTAAATCCTGAAGGAATTCCCGAAGGAACTCCTGGAGGAATATTTGGAGTAATATTCAAAAGAATACTTGGAGGAACTCCTGGAGGAATTTCCGAAGAACCTCCTGTAGGAATTCCTAAACGAACTTCAGGAGGAATTCCTGAAGGAACTCCTAGAGAAACTGAAGGAACTCCTGGACTAATCTCAGAAGAAACTCTTTTAAGAATTCTCGGATGAACTCCTGAATGTATAACTGAAGGAACTCCGTGATGAATTCCTGGAGATACTCCTGGAAAGGTTCCTGAAGGTACTATCGGAGTAATTCCTGAAAGAACTTCTTAAGGAATTCCTGTAGAAACTTCTGAAGGAACTCTTGAGGTATTACAAAAGGAACACCTGGAGAAATTCCTGAAGATTCTTTTGGAGTAATTCTTGAACGAACTCTTGGTAAAATTCCTGAAGGAACTCCTGGGGCAATTTTTGAAGCGAACCCTGGAGGAAATCTTTATAGATCTTCAATAGTAATTTATGAAGAAATTGTGGGGGCCCAGATAGCCGTAGCGGTAAACGCGCAGCTATTCAGCAAGACCAAGCTGAGGGTCGTGGGTTCGAATCCCACCGGTCGAGGATCTTTTCGGGTAGGAAATTTTCTCGACTTCCTAGGGCATAGAGTATCTTCGTACCTGCCACACGATATACGCATGCAAAAATGGTCATTGGCGCAGTAAGCTCTCAGTTAATAACTGTGGAAGTGCTCATAAGAACACTAAGCTGAGAAGCAGGCTCTGTCCCAGTGGGGATGTAATGCCAGAAAGAAGAAGAAGAAGAAGAAATTGTTAGAGGAATTCCCGAAGATATACCTGGAGTATTTTCCCGAAAGAACTCCTCAAAAGACTCCTGGAGGAATGGCTGTAGAATTTCCTGGAGGAATTCCTGAAAGCACTTCCTGTAGAATTCCTGAAGAATTCCTGGAGATATCCCTAAGATACTCCTGGAGCAATTCTTAAGGGGTTTCCTAGAGAAACTCTTGGAGTAATTCCTGAAGGAACTCCTGAAAGAATTTCTGGGGAAATTTCGGAAGAAAATCCTGGAGTAACTCCTGAAAGAATTCCTGAAGTAAATCCTTGAAGATTTTCTGAAAGATTTCCTGGAGTAATTCATGAAGAATTATCGAAGGAATTCATGGAGGAATTCCTGAAGGAGGTTTTAAAGAAAATTCTGGAGGATTTCCTGAAAGATCTGCTAGAGGATTTTCTGAAAACGCTCATGGAGGAATTCTTGAAGATACTCCTTGAAGATTTTCTTGTAGGAACTCCTGGAGAAATTCTTAAAAAAAAACTTCTGTCAGAATTCCTGTAAGAGCTCTTTGTGAAATTCCTAAAATAAACTTTTGGAGGAATTCATGAACGAACTTCTTGATGAATTCCTGAAGGAATTCCTTAGTTACTCTTGGAGGATTTTGATGGAAGATTCCACAAGAACAAATAGAAGAATAATTCATAATTAATAATTCATAAATTAATATTAATACAGAGATCCCATGTGAGTTTGCTAATGGAATACCGAAGATTTTCTTGAGTAAATCTTTCGGAAACCCCCTCTGGAAACACCGGGAGAATCTTTGGCCCTTTTTTAAATAATAATTGAGACATTCCACTACGGAAATATTGGAGTAATGTATAACATCCTAATATGATACGGTGATCTTATACCGCAAGGAACTTGATTCCTAAAAATAATCCAAAATATTTTGTCTCTTGTGTGTTAGAAGGAAGTACTCTTACAATTCGTATTTAGTAATCTGAATGTTTGACCATTATGGCCATTTTATGGTTCCGGAACTAACCCGGAACATCCGTAAAATTGGAAATATTGAAGAAAAAACAAATGTTCTGATAGTTCCTTTGTGTCTTGTTGATTAGAAAGAATTATTCTTACAAGTCGGATTTAGTAATCTGAATGTTTATCGTTCCTGAACTAACCCGGAACATCCGTAAAATTTTCCATATTGAAAAAAAAACCTGATCGTTCATATGTTGTTTATTAGTTACGGATTTATCATACTCCAATTGACATACATGGTCACAGTAGATGAGAAAAATAATATATGCAGCGTGCCTCCGATTAAAATTATCTCTTCAGGATTAGAGAAGTACTATTTCATATACAATCATCTCTCCCTCACTCGATATTCCGTATGTCGATATCGAACCTCAGCAAAAGTTGTTTTTTTATGGATACCTCGATGGTCGCATAACATCTGTAAAATTTTCCACATTGAAAAAAAAAAACTGATAATTCATATAAATCAGGAATTCTGACAGAAGTTTTTTTTAGGATTCCTCCAAGAGTTCCTTCAAGAAAATCTTCCAGGAGTATCTTCAAGAATTCCTCCATGAGCGTTTTCAGAAAATCCTCTAGCAGATCTTTCAGGAAATCCTCCAGAGTTTCCTTCAAAAACTCCTTCAGGAATTCCGCCATGAATTCCTTCGATAATTCTTCCAGGAGTTACTCCAGGAAATCTTTCAGAAAATCTTCAAGGATTTACTTCAGGCATTCCTTCAGGAGTTACTCCAGGATTTTCTTCCGGAATTCCCCCAGAAATTCTTTCAGGAGTTCCTTCAGGCATTTCTCCAAGAGTACCTTCAGGAGCCTTTCCAGGAGTATCTCCAGGAATTCATCACGGAGTTCCTTTAGTTATACCTTCAGTAGTTCCTCCAAGAACTCCTGAAAGAGTTTCTTCTGAGATTAGTCCAGGAGTTCCTCCAGGTATTTATCCAGGAATTCCTCCAAATATACTTCCAGAAGTTTCTTCAGGAATTCCTCCAGAAGATCTTTCAGGAAATCATCCAGGGTTTCCTTCAACAATTCCTACAGGAATTCATCCATGATTTCCTTCAAGAATTTTTCCAGGAGTTCCTTCAGGATTCACTCCAGGAAATCTTTCAGGAAATATTCGATGATTTACTTCAGGACATCCAACACGCATTCCATCAGGGAGTTCCTTCAAGAATTCCTCCAAGACTTCCTGTAGGAAACCCTTCGGGATTTCCTCCGGAAGTTTCCCAGGGATTCCTCCAGGAATTCTTCAGGATGTTTTCCAGGAATATTCCTCCAGATATTCCTTCAAATTTTACTCCAAATATTCCTGCAGGAGTTCCTTCGGGAATTCCTTCAGGGTTATTTTCAGGAATTCCTCCCGTAGTAGCTTCAGGAATTTCTATTGGAGTTTCTTCAAGTATTTCTCAGGAATTTCTGCAGAGGTTCTTTCAGGAATTTTTCCAGGAGTTCTTTTAGGAATTGTTCTAGAAGTTCCTTCAGGAATTCCTACAAGAGTTCCACTAGGAAACCCTTATGGGATTCCTCCAGGAGTTTCTTCAGGAATTCATCCACCAGTTCCTCAAGAAATTCCCTCAGAAGTTCCTTCAGGTTTTTTTTCTAGAGTTTCTTCTGGAGTTTCCTCCAGGAGTATCTCCATGATTTTGTCTAGGAATTCCTTCAGTAATATCTCCAGAAATTCTTTCAGGAATTTCTCTAGTAGTTCCTTCAGGAATTCCTCCTGGAGTTCGCTCAGGAATTCCTCCAGGAGGTTCTTCGGAAATTCCTCCAGGAGTTCCTCCAAGTATTCCAGGGGTTCCTTCGGGAATTCCTTCAGAGTTATTTTCCTTTAGGATTTACTTCGGGAATTACTCCAGGAGTCCCTTAAGAAATTCCTCCAGGAGCTTCTCCAGCGATTCCTCCAAGCGTTTCACAAGAGATTCCTTAAGAAGTTCCGCTAGAGATTCCTTAGGAGTTCTTCCAGGAATTCTTCCTTGAATCCCTTAAAGGATTTCTTCAAGTTCCTCCAGAGATTTTACTTCATGGATTTCTCCAGTGGTTTTTCTAGGAGTTCCTTCAGGGAGTCTCCTGAAGTTTCTTCAGGAATTATTCCAGGAATACTTCCAGGAGTTCTTTCAAAGATTTCTTTTAGCATTCTTCCTGAAATATCAGATTTTTTTTCCAATATGGAGTATTTACGGTTGTTCCGGGTTAGTTTAGGAATCATAAAATGACCATAATGGTCAAACATTCATATAACTTATTTCGACATTTAAGAATACCTAATTAAAACTAACATGGAACATAGAAACTATCAGAACATTTTTTTCAATTTTACGGATGTTCCGGGTTAATTACGGAACCATAAGATGGTCAAAGTGATCAAACATTCATATCACTAAATCCAATATGTTAGAATTCTTAATTTTAATCAACAAGGAACATATGAATAATCTTTTTTTTTCAATATGGAAAATTTTACAGATGTTCCGGGTTAGTTCCGGAACCATAAAATGGCCGTAATGATCAAACATTCAGATTACTAAATACGAATTGTAAGAGTACTTCTTTCTAACAAACAAGAGACAAAGGAACTATCAGAATATATTTTTTTTAATATTTCTTATTTTACGGATGTTCCGGGTTCGCTCCGGAACCATAAAATGGCCATAACGGTCAATCATTCATTTCACTAAATCCCCCATGTAAGAATATTTTCGTGTGCGGCTTCGCAACAAAACGTAATCATGACAGTTTATTTCAGTTCCATTAATTCTACTTGCTGTAAGGAACTCAGGATGATTCCAGGGCTCTAGGTGGCCATGGCGAAGTCTCCGGTCAATGGGACCACCACCAATCGATTCAGCAGCCTTTTTCCGATCTAGAATGGCCAAAATCATTTCCTGGAACCGTTACCCAGCTGAGATATTGCATTTAGTCGCGTTTTGGAGCCCGATTTTCTCACTGTGCACTGCTTGTGTAAGTTTTAAGGCAGTGACCAAAACTTTAACACGGTCGTGTACATATATAGAATATTTCCTCTCTACCCCGTTCAACAATGCATGGCGGGTGTGTAAATCTGTTCTATTGGGGGAAAAAGTTGATCCTCTCGCATCGCAATGCAAGCACCGGCAGTGAGCCGACGACCTAAAGTCTGATAATTGGTGAATTGTAGTTGGTCTACTCGGAAGGATAAACTATCTTCATTAGATCGGGTTTACATCGTTACTACCCGACCCCCGACCGTGGCCAAAGTTGCAAGTTTTGCGGGCTAACCAATGAATAATGTTAAGTAGACCGAAAAATTACTTTCGGGTGGACACACATTTTTGCGGACGATGATTAAGGTGATTATAAAACGAAGCCAAACTTTGAATATTGAAATGCACAGGACTGGAGAATCTGACAACCGTGCGCTTTGAAATTCAATCAAATTACTTGCTTGCTAGTGGTGACCAATGGGATAAATTTTCAACGCGGAGCGCTGTTTCATTCTCGAGTCTTGTGCTCTTGAAAATTTGAGGTGCGGCTTCATTTTATAATCACCTTAAGGACGTACAGTAGGTCTCGTTCGTAGCACAATTTATATGAAATTAAAAAAATGACGGCAATGATTGAGCTTCAAGCATGAATGAGCATTGATGATTGTACGGTTCGTGCTGCTATAGATGTTTTCTTGAAGATTATTATGATGGGCCCAAAGAGGTAGGTCACGTGTATGCACCGGGTGTTGACAAAACTACAAAATAGTAATCAATCTTGGGAAAATTGTCCAACTAAGGAAAAATGCTTCATTTATTGAGCATTCTATCATTCAAATTCCTGTATACACGTATTCACCTTTTCGCACACAAAAAATTTCTCATGTGCACATGGGCTATCGTTCCATTGCTACAGAAAGTTATCGCTCGGGTGGTGGAGAACTTCAACTCAATCTTCCTCCAGATCACCGTGTTTGTTGTCGGGCTGATTCGACTTCCAATTGGCAAAGGAAACCCGTAGACCGGTGGCAGCCCACGCGAATGTACCCTCGTTGGCCAAATCGTTGGCTCCAATCCAGACCGCACAAATCCGGGAACAGTTGAGTTCCTGTGCTACTTGTGCAGTTAGTTGGTTGTAAGCCACGTGATTGGCTATCGAAACCAATTCCATTCCGTTGTACTTGCAGTGGTCGAATGCCTGGTGCCAGTTAGCCTGTAGAATTGCATTAAAAAAATATTGGATTTTCGATCTTAATGTTAATGCACCATACAGTTGACAGCCACCGCTCGTAGACATCGGACGCGTTCTGTTTCATCGGATTTTTTTTCGAGTTTTTTCGCTATGAGTATCGAGCGTAAGAATACTTTGGTGGTCGATTTCGGCATCCTACCAGTGCGACCGGATGTACCGAAGATACATCAGTTTCTGGAGAAGGAAATCCAACTCCAACTATCGGAAGTGCAAAATATACAGCTGAACAGTATTCGAAACTGTGTCTTCATAGAAGTTAAAGATAGCGAGACCGCTGCTCGCTATCAGAAGCACCACAACAATAGGCACGTTATTTACCACGAGGACAAAGGTTTCAAGATCCCGGTATATGTAGAGAGCGAAGCTGTGCCAGTGCGCGTTCTCGATCTACCGCCGGCTATGAAACATACAACTGTGATCGATTTTCTAACGCAATACGGTGAAGTCAAATCCGTCACTAGAGAGCGCTGGAAGAACTTCTTCCCAGGCATCTACAACGGAGTCCGTGTGTTGCATATGAAACTTAAACAGCAAATTCCATCATTCGTGACTATTTTGGGACATCTAACCGGAATATCGTACCCCGGCCAGCAAAAGTCATGTAGGTGGTGCGAAAGAGCCGCTCACCCCGGGCAGAAGTGCAATACATCGATCTCAAAAAATCAAACGCCGTCTACATCAACCACAGCTCAAACATTCCCTCCAAGCAGCGAGAAAGAATGCCTGCTTAACCCTGACCACTTCCCTCCACTCAATCAAACCATACCAAAATCATCATCACCCGAACAAAATGAACTTACAACCGTACCTACAACACGCGACGATAACCAGCAGAAAACAACCACTGAAAAGCACGAGAACGCCAACGACGACAACGACGGGGACGATAGTACATCATCGGATGGAATTGATACATCGAACAAGCGGCGGCGGTCGGCCAGACTGGCGAACGAGAGAAAAAAAATCTGTTCCAGCCAGGCTTCTCTGAACAGCTGTCAATCAAGCGTTGATAGTTGTGTTAAGAGAAACGGTATTTCTTCGGACAAAATAGTCCAAATGGATTAATTTCTATTAATCTTAGATAAGATTTTTATTGTAATTAAAACACAAAATGACATTCGGCTCCGTATGCTCTCGGGCGCATGAGCCTTCCAAATAAAGTTTAAGAAAAAAAAAATGCACCATACCTTTACGTTTGGAATGTGGTAGGGACTTGAACATGACACGAGATACACATAAAGTAGCAGAAAGGAAACTATTAATTTCATCTTTTGCAAAGAACCGACAATTACATACAGAATTTCCAAGAGAGGAATTGCACTACAGCAGCGATACTGAGGTGAGATGGGAGAAAACGGTGTTCTCATCTTCATACTTATCAATATTATTAACTAAAATCTATGAATAATCTTTTGTTGAATCAACAGTCCTTCTGAGGTATACCGTTTTGATTCATATTACAGACACTTAAGGCCTCAGTGAAGTATAACCCAGCATGGACCATACAAATTAAATCATTCTGTATGATTTTAAGCGTTATCGAGCGTCGGAAGCCCTTAACTTTCGGATGGTGGGTAAAGAATACGCGTCCGCAACTTGAATAATTTTAAATAAATCAAAACGTGTGGCCTTTTCATGATTCTTATTCCGGACGCTCCCTCACTTTTGCCTCATATTCCGGACGCTTTGATTCGAATTATGGACAGCTCATGATAATCATTAATTGAACAGTCAAATCATCAATTGAAATCGTTCAACCACTTAAGAGACGTCTAAGGTAGTTGGGCATTATAAATTTGCAATGATATTTATGGAAAAAACCTAATAAAACGAGGATCGAAAATGAGAACTTTTGGACGGCGAAAATTGAAACATTTCGTGTGAAATGTTTCCCATACAAACGAGAGTGTCCGGAATTTGAAGCTGTCCGTAATATGAATCAAAACGGTACTATAAGATGCTGCCCATTTTGCCGCAATCGCTAGAGATAGCTCCAATAAATATTCTTATCAATAACTTGCAGCACACTTAGAACGTTGGATGAGTCTAAGGGGGATAACCAGATTAAGCAACGTTTTGATTTGCAAATACATTTGCAGATTATCAGCTGACTGATAAGAAGTGATGTATATTTTTATGTTGACCACATTGTAGATTCCTATTTTAGCATCATCATTTCAAACATTATCCTTTTTTTGTTTCTTTCAATAAACTTATCTTAGAAAAAAGTTTCAATTTTCTGTAAATAAGTGGAAACAGACATTTTAAATATTGTTACATTTGGCTTGAATACTCTATTTGTAATTTTTAAAAGTTAAATTTGTATCTAGCATGAGCCTTAGATATTTTATCTGACCAATTTATTGGAACTCCTGTTATCGTGACAACATGTCTACCTGAAGATTTTGAACAAAAAGCTTTTGGTTTATGTGAGAATATTGTTAGTTGAGTTTTGGAAGCATTAGGAGAAACCTTTTTTCTGCAATGAAGAAAAAAAATCCTTTTTTTTGCAATCTACTACAGATGACACGCAGTCTTCGTCCTTTGGCGGAGAGGCCTGTGTCATCTGCAAACAAAGATTGTTGACGTGAAAATATTGTATAACATTAGCCCCAAATTACTGCCAGGAAGTCTTTCAGACCTGGAGTTCTGATAATTAACCTGAAGTGTGTGATTTGACAGATAACTTTGGAGTAATCAATCAATGTATGTTGGAAAATTAAAGTTTTTTTTTAATTTTACAATCACTGTTCACTGTTGAATGCTATGTCTAGAAGAGCAAGACCAATAGAATAGCCTTCAGATTTGTTGGAACGAATCAAATTTGTTACACGTAAAAGTTGATGAGTGGTTGAATGTCGGAATCCGAACTGTTCATTGGCAAAAATTGATTTTTCGTTGATATGGACCATCTTTCTATTCAAAATGATCCAAGCATAAGCATAAACATTAATGACCGTACAATTCGAAGTTGCAACTCCGTGATTTACCAGAATAATCGAAGTTGGGCAAGGAACCAAGAGATGTAGTTTGGGAGTAGCTTTCCACCTTCAATGTACACATTCGAGAACTCTTAACATTGAAAAGTCAATAACGGCGCCGGCCACGTCCTTACGGTCATCGGAATAGGGAGGGAATGTTAGTATCCATTGTTACTAGGGATCGAGATCACCTCTGCATCGCCGTGGCTGTCATGGGAAGGAGCTTTATTAGTGGGGAGGGATCATGGCTGCATGATCAGGGTTCACCTTGGTAAGTGATGTGATTCATGCAACCTCAGTTCAAAAAATTACCCAAATATCAGTACTCTAAAGACAACGTGGACAAACGATAAGTCGACACTCTTAGCATCGAACCATTCAAAGCTTATTTTTTATAACGATAAAAATCAGGTAAAAGTGGGTATAAGGTTCTTTCAGTGACGAACTGTTCATATTTTGGTCAATCAATTCATTTAAGTACCATTTCCACTGTTGTCATGTTAAAAATACGGTTCAAAATATATTGTACATTTAAATAAAAGCATGAAACGAGCTCACCAAATTGATCATCCATCCTTGATTGCGCAAATGTAAGCTACCTCAATCAGCATGTTCATTTCACAAAAGCAAAATATCACTCCGGCAACGCCAAAACCTGAACTCTTTTGCACTCAGAATGGGTGCAAAAACGACGCAAAAACAAAAACGGTTTTTTCTGGTGAAGATGAAGTGAAGCCAAAACTCAAACCCCGCTGTCCAGTCTAGATTTGTGCTATTGAGGGTTTGAGTTTTGGCTTCACTTCATCTTCACCAGGAAAAAACGTTTTCTTCAGTGACGTGAAAACCTGAACTCGATTGCACTCAGAATGCGTGCAAACTAAAACGAAAAACAATTTTTCAGCTTGGGCTTCAACGAACCACATGCTCAACAAAACGCGTGCAGAATAAACCGACTTATTTAAATTATAGACAGATTTTTCAAAAACTGCTCCAGCCGTTTCATCCGCTGAATCTAATAATTTGCAGAGACGATAAAAACGTGACAGATCAGTTTTCAACACATCCGTTCGCGCGCGCTGCCTACTGTGATCCAGTTTGGAAGCAGCTTCTAAGATTGCGCTTAAATTTCAAAGGCACAAATCTCGCGAAGAAAGCACCCAACAACAGTGCACTTGTTATTTTGGCTTTGTGCGCTTACAGAAAGCTTAAAATAAGAAGATCAGAAGCGTTGGCCAACTATTTCTCCAGTTTAGTGCCTTTGAAAACGTGAGTGTGGGCACAAGGTGATCAATGTGCCGGCCATCTTCGAAATCCGAGATGTTTCACCTCCAATCACATGTTTTACTTTTACTGTAAAACGTTTTAAACACTAGCCACTACTCACTAATAGAAATTAAATTGAAGCTGAACTCGCGAAACTTCAGCAAACCAGCCGATTTGGAAGTGAAATGACCGAGTCTCAGTTTTACAGCATACAAGTAATTTGCTCACACAAAGAGTCTATTCTTTAAACTTTTTGCGCCCAAATAAAATTTGTAATGGCGAGAGTTCTCGCCTTCGATAAACGAACAAGCTGAACAAATAAAAACATTACAAAGGTTTCTCATCACTACACATATCCTATACTGGATGACGTCAATTTAGTACATTTAGTCAACACACAAACCTTTGCGATAATATCAGCTCAATCAAGTTCAAATTTAAATGATTTTGCTTAAAAAGATAAAAACGTCAAAAGTTTACTAACTTTTCACTATATTTTTTCAAGAAAAAACGTAAAACGTTACACCATTTTCTGGACATGGCTTGTACAAATTCAAGGCTGGTAGCAGATCTCTTTTTAGAGGCTTAGTTTCTTTTTAATACAAGTGTTTATATCAGCGGAAGATTTTGAAAGTCTCTATTTTAAGCAAAATGGTCTTTAAAGTCATTTTTTTTCTTTATTCTGCTTGCAAGAGAATCCTGCTTCAAGAGATTTCAAAGAGATCTTTAGAGATTATTACGCGATTTTTTCAAAAGTTCTTCGGTTTTTTTTTATCGGATTCCTCGAGGGAAAACTTCAGGAATTCTTCTAGTGCTTTCTAGAAAGATATCTTAGGTAGCATAAAGTCTCCCAAAACATCTTTTAGCAGTGTTTCTATGGATGGTATGAGGAATTTATTCGTATTTTAAAACAAATGAGCACTACAGTTTCACTATTTCGATTTGAGGAGATCTTCCAAAGTTTCCTACAGGAGTTCTCTTAAGGGAAAAAATCATTCTACAGTTCTTAAAGAAATACATCTGGGATTTTTTCCAGGAAGATATACGAGAATTACTATGCCAGTTTTTCAAGTTTGCCTTTCATTAATTTTTATATGTATTCCTTTGAGGGTTCATCCATATTTACTCTAGGAATTGCTCAAAAAAATCTTCCAGGGATTATCCGAGGTAATATATTTAATACTCTACCAGGAATTTCTTTTCAAATTTGACCTGGGATTGCTCATGAAGCTCTTTCAGAAATTTCTCGGAATATTTCTCCAATATTTCAAGTGAAATCACTCCTGTAGTTCTTCCAAATAATTTCTCGTGTATTTTTCAAGCAAAATTTTCATGGCTTCTGACCGAAATTCAGATTAACGACGTAATGATGTTCAGCAGATTATGGGGTAACATACGGTGGTCATTGAAATGCGGAATTCTGCCACCAGGCGGCGCTATTGGGCATCGAAATTTAGTTTTTCTGTTGTCTCAGGATCCTGACAACTAAGAAAGATGGCGTCTTCGGCAAAGTAGCTCAAGCGCTATTATTACAGATGCTACGAGATTCAAAATTTTGCCACTAGGCGGCGCTAGTGAGCATGAAATTTTTGTTTTGCGGTTATCTCAGGGTCAGGATCCTGACCACTTAGGAAGATGATGTCTTCGGCAAAGTTGTTCAACGAGCAGAAGCGAAGTTCTGACCATCAAATCGAGATATTGATTTGATTGACATAAGAGATAAAAGATCTGAAGATAATATCTAAATTTTATTCCTGGAACTTCTAAGCCATATCAAAATTTGATGTTTGCAGATCAAATTAATAGCTCGCTGATATTGGTTAGATCTTACAAAAGCTAAATATGATATGCTAATGATATTCTAGGAGTAAATTTTAGATATCATTTTCAGATCTTTTATCTCTTATATCTATCAAGTTAATATCACTTTTATATGTCCATATTAAAATTAGCTATTGCTGAGCTTTTTTCACCTGCTCGGGCAGTAGCTCAAACGCTATCATTACAAACGCTATTAGATTCAAAATTTTGCCACTAGGCGGCGCTAGTGAGTATTAAACTTTTGTTTTGCGGTTGTGCCAGGATCCTGACCACTAGGGAAGATGTCGTCTTCGGAAAACTTGTTCGGTAGCCTAAGCATTATCATTATTTGAGCCATGGAATTCGAGATTTTGCCACTAGGCGGCGATAGTTAATATGAAATTTTTTTTTTGCCGTTATGTCAGGATCCCGACCTCTTTAAAATATGGCGTCTTCGGCAAAATTGTTAAGTTGCTCAAGAACTATCATTATTTAAGCCATGAAATTCGAAATGTTGCCGCTAGGCGGCGCTAGTGAGCATGAATTGTTTTTGCGATTATGTCAACACCTCGACCACTTAGGAAGATGGAATCTAAGGTAAAGTTGTTCAGTAGCTCAAGGACTATCATTATTTAGCCATGTAATTCGAGATTTTGTCACCAGGTGGTGCTAGTGAGATGGCGCTTGTTTTATTTCTTTATTTAATTATTATTTCAACTGACAAATTGTAGTCTTATTGAAAATCTTAAAAACTATTTACATACGTTCAACAAATACGGCACATTATATTTACAATTATCACAAAATGCAAAGATAGGACTGTTAAAAAGAATTGAAGGCGAAAAACATTTTACGAAATGAAAACAATATTAGGTTCATAATTAATCAACGAAGAGGTATCCATGTAGTGTTCGGAAAATCTCGAAATTCCCGACATCTGTTCCCTTCGGTACTTGAAAGAATTCAAGCCATTTGAACGATGGCAATTATCAATTTCTATTTTAAACGAGATGAAACCAGCATGGAGGGACGTGACAACCCTGGATTTCATCTCGTTTAAAATAGAAATTTGACATTTGATGCTTATGATCTCCTTCAAACCGATGGAATCATCAACCATTTTAGCAATTTCATCCTCTGTCACATCATTAGCAATGTTTGATAAGTGCAATTTAAGAGGTTTATCATTCGTGCAAGCAGGGAATGAAGAAGCAATTCGTGTAGATGTTAACGGTGGTGAATGCTCTAGTGATGACTGTTGTGAAACATAGCTAAATTTTTCAGAGTTCAAAGCGGAGCAAACGTTTTCCGATACAGTTGTTACTCTTCTCACCAAGCAGTTCAGAGTGTCACTTAATTTCTTTACGTTGGATTTAAGACTTTCGACCTCGTTCTTAACTGGACAAATCATTGAACAAACTGCATTCACGGTCTCACGAAATCTCATATTCTGTATAAGCTCACAGCAACTGTCGCACATCCATAATACGTTGCGATGCAGGCAACCATCTCCTTCGTCATCAGAAAAGCCAACATATCTGGAAACGGTGAATACTAACACAGTTCGCAAACGACAGTAGTATCACCTTCCAGACATTCTGATTTCCATTTACTGCATTCGCTATCCATTTTTTCCGTGCAGCGTGTAGTTGATGGCTTCAGATCCAGGTGTCGCGCGGCTAAGATTCGATGACTTTGGCAGTAGTGACTGGTATCAACAATAACGAGTAATGATGACAGATGAATACGTTGTTCAGCGATATATCAGGATCCTGACCGCTTAGAAAGATGGCGGCATGCCCACAAGTATCATCTGGAGTCATAATCTTGAATCTCACGGCTTAAGTAATGATAGTCCTTGAGCTATTGAATTTATTTTCTGAATACGTCATCTTTCTATGTGGTCAGGCATCTGATATCTGCAAACCAAAAGTTTCATGCTCACTAGCACTGTCTGATAGCAAAATTTCGAAACACTTGGCTCAAATAGTGATAGTTCTTGAGCTACTGAACAGCTTTGCTAATGACTTCATCATTCTTACTGCTCAGACTCCTGATATCTCGACAAAACAAGCCTCAAGCTCTTTATACCACCTGGTTGCAAAGTTTTGAATAATCTAGCTTGAACATTGATAACCCTCGACTAACTGAGTAGATTTGCCGAAGACGTAATGTTTCTGGAATAGTTGAAATACAAAAGTTTCATGTTTACTAGCGCTGCATGTTGGCAAAATCACAAAACTCTTGGATGGAATAAAGATAGTGCTCTCTTAGTTAGAACAACGATTGCCTTTGAGCTACTGAACAACTTCACCGAAGACGCCATCTTTCTAAGTAGCCAGGATCTTGAGATATCCGCTGAACAAAAGTTAACTCTTCTTAAACAGTGTTGCCAGCCGCATGAACATTTGTGTAACGGCCTACTGTATGGAATGCAACACTCTTTTCAACTTTAGTGAACACTCGGTATCGTTATCTTTAAAGTTTACTGGCATCTGTCCCCGTTGGTTTGACCACATTTAATCTGAACACTTTTTAATCTGTACCCCGCTAATTTGCACATCGTTCAGATTAAAAATGGTTCAAACGTCATTTAGCTCATGGAACGGAGTGAAGTGAGGTGGAACGCTGTGGAACGGAACGCAGAATCAAAACAAAATAGTGAAAAAGGTAACCAGAAACACGTTTCTAGGGTGACTAGATGTTCAAATTAAAAATGAACCCCGATGGTTTGCGTGAGGTACCGTTCAATTTGGCGGGGGTACACGGTAATTCGCTCTTTTCATAATAATCGAGCAGTGTAGCAATCTGTTATCAGATTATGGAAATTTAAATAGCCATTCTGGAAAGTTCTCAACCAATGCTTCAACTTTGCCGAATATCTCGGATCAGTATTTCCACATCTAAATACATATTGTATTTTTAGAAAACATAATAATAACTTTGTTTTTTTTACAACCCCCAGGATAACAGTCGTACAAAGAGGTTGGGGTGTACTGCAGTCTGCAGTGGTTATTCTAGTAATTCCAACCATCTAAGCTATTTATCTACGACATGCTTCAAGACTTTCTCAAGAGCGCAGGAGTTTTTCAAAGAAGTTTGAGGAAGTTCATCATGGGCTACTTTCAAACTGAATCAAAAAATGGCTGGGAAAATTCTTTAAAGGTATCTTTGGGAAACTTCTCTAAGAACTTTTAAAATAATTCCTGAAGGAATCTTAGGAACAAGGAAATTTTAGAAAATACTATTTGAAATCTTAAAGATGTTGTAAACAAGACTCTTGGTGGAAGTTTTGAGAAAACGACGGTAAAACATTGAATTTCTGAAATTTCTGAAAGGATATTCGAAGGAAACCAGGCTGGAACCTCTGAGGTAAAAATTTACCTTGAGTTTTTGAAGGTATCTAAAGCGGAATCCTTAAGAAGTTCGTGAAAATCACAAAATGAACACCTAATGTAATTTATTTGAAGAAACTTTGAGGAAATTTATTGATTTTCATGGCATTTCTTTTGTCAAGAATTTAAAAACCAATTCTCATTCAAAAACTCAAAATTGGGGAAATGTCCAAATTTTACTAGAAATATATAGCAATGATATAATTAATTGCTTACCAGAGCTACTTCGCCAATACTAAACTGATATATTTCTGAACAAGAACAAAACAAGAACTTAGGTAGCGATGATTGATCCTATGACCGCGGCGCTTGTCCCTGTGGGGGCTGGCGATGCGGACAGGATCAATCTTGTCGCGCGTCATGTAGTGGAAAAATGCCGCGAATCACAAAACTGAACAAAAACAAAACCGTTAACTGAAAAGTGAGAATTGTTGGAGTTTCTTTCTGAGGAATTTCGGCTACGAAAACCGATGCCGTTCACCTGGCTGGTACGGACCTCGACGATTCGTTTGCGAGGAAGAGCAATCCTAAAAATTAGACTTATAGTTGCCCCAGCAATTTGCGCATACAAACTTTTTATTGGGATTGCACGATTGGGTTCTTTTTTCATGATTGGAAAATCCAAGTAAATCATTTATTCCATTTTTGATCTCTTCAAGTGACTTATAAGCACTTGAGAGTCCTGTCAAGACAACTTTGAACAAACGTTCAGTGTTGTCTTCAAAAGTAAAATAAATTGCACTTCTTATCTTCAAGATTTTTGAGAAGATATTCGCAATCTTTAATAGTTCCGGCAAAACGCGACAGTCTCCTCTCTTTGCGATTTGGCAAAAAATCTTGATTCCCCTAATGGAGCCTAAGATCTCCTGCCTAAATCCCTCAAACTCGGAACAATTGACCACGATAGGCGGCACTTTTTGCTTCCTCACTTGGTTCAAATAGCCTGGGCTAGAGGTTGCTTTGATTTGGTGTTCGGAAAATGTGTCTAGAGCATCGAACTGATTGCTCATTTCGATACAATTATCAACATTTCACCCTTGGAAGAAAGTTCGCATTCCGGAGAAACGCTTCCATTCTTGCCACGTGTAGTGACAGTTTTAAATCCCACTTTTTTGGAAGGAAGTTTTGAATTCAGAGAATCACTCTTCCTTTTGTTTGTAGTTGCAACCAAGTTTAGTGAATAAACGAAAGAAAACGAGACCTCCTAAGAGAAGAAGTGTCTACCGTGTTAAACATCGAACTGATTGTTCATTTCGATGCAATTAGGGTGACCATATCCTGACTCAAAATCAGGACATTTTAAAATTTTCACAACTTAGGGTGCATTGGGGTTTTTTCTCGGAAAATTTGTCTGAAACTTTGCAATAAAAAGCATTTTAATACGATGCATTTTGTGACCAAATATGAAGTCAGTAGCTTTCAAAAACCCAACTGCCAAAATGAATCAAAAGTGCCAAGAATATGATCCGGCCCTACTATTGCATGTTCTGTTTTAGGTCAAATTCCGAATATGACTCATATTCCCAATTCCCAATTCCATTTCCAAATGTTTTTTTTTTTTCTCAATTTTTAATGTTGCGGGCTTGTAATGTAAAATCACGAGACACGTCTGATTAGCAGGTATGAGTAAACGTACAAATTCTTAAATATAACTAGTTTTTTTTGCTTAGACAATAAGAATCCTTTAGGAATCTACCGAGGGTCTCAGAATATTAATTTAGATATCCCACGAAATCGTGCAGATTATTACAGCAATTAACCGACGATTTAAAAAAATGTTTAGTGTCTGATCAAGATTTCGGTAGGTAATAACTAAGAATGACAAAAACAGCCAAGTATATTTAATAGAGTTTAATTAAAACTTAAATGACACCAACTAGAACATTCTGGGAGATTTTTAAGACATAATAATGCCAGGAAATAACGTTAACATTTCTCGAATCGTGGTTATACAGAGAATATGCTAAGAATCTTTTTTAAATAATTTCATAAAAACAGCTTTCGTTAAGTTTCCATAAAGGTCTCGTTAGACTTCACTAAGGAGCTCGCCAGTTTTTGGGAGAAATCCATCAAAGATTTTCTTTGGAAACCGAAGGTTTTTTCTACACGATTCTCTGAAACATTCGTAAAGGATCTCTCCATAAACTTTGATTAGACATGGTGTGCAGCACGAGATGTTAGATGGAGGAAATCCCTTTTTGTGTTGCATCAAAGTATTGAAACGAAGATAGGAAATCCCTGCTAAATCAGGACGGATGGTAACCCTAGATGCAATTATCAACAATTGCCGTTTTACCCTTAGAAATTGTTCACGGTGCTTAATCAAAATTACCCACTATTCGGTAATGAATTGTTTTTAAGACATGGTAACGCTAAGGACTCATTAAGAATGATTTATTTTATATGCTTTTTAATTAACTTACATCACTGAGGCCTGGAGTGTCCGTAATATGAATCAAAACAGTAATTCGCTTTTTGAGCCACCAGTAACTCACATAGCCATAGGGTCTAATCGAAGTAAGCAGAAGGAATAAAATACCATGGGCCAATGAACGTTTATGCTGTCACAATATTTCCCCACAATGAGAAACGGAGACCCTACATGGTCGGGAAATTTAAGGACAAGATCTAAAGAACAAGATATAAAAAGATAACACATACGAAGAGCTGAAGATAAATGAAGATAGAGGCTAAAACAAGCACAATCTCGTGAAAACGGCTGACATTGCCACTTTTGGCTCGTTGGTTAGGAGTGTCATTTTTACTTAAACATCTTGCTGCGACAATCATTCTCACATTTCCAATTTCCCAATACGAACATCCCTACTGAAAGAATCGCGCCTAGCTAAATGCCCCCCAAATCGATTGGAAACACATTGTGTCTGTAGCTTCGCTTCCCTAGATCTTGGACGGTGTTGTCATCGTCTTCGGAAGGGAGGCACCCATCGAATGCCAGTCACGTTCGACATTTCTATTAGCTTTTTCGCAACATAATAATACCGACTTAGGGTGGTAATTTCATTACCCCGCCGTGTGTAACTGGCGCGCGCGAATGATGCCACGTCCTGGCGTTGTTCGCTGACACAATAGCAATGACAACAACCATGTTCCGCTTGGCTGTTACAAATTCTGTCGTTTTATCTCCCAATTTTGTTGAGCTAGGCGTAGGAACCTATAAGGCTGCTGTTTCTATAATGGGTAACGTAAAAACGATGTGGATTTGATCGAACGCCGTCGGGGGTGAGAAAAAGGCGTTTGGTGGCTAGACTTGTTCAGGTGCTGGTTGATTGGTATGGATACTGCTGGTAGAACGAAATTCGGGAGAAATCTTTCGGGGTAATACTGAAATTTTGAGAAAATTCCCGGAAAAACCCCTGAATAACTTTTAAAATGATTTGAAGTGAAATGATTGAAGAAGTACTTGGTTATTTTTTAAGACTTCCCGTTGGAATGCTTGAAGGTGGTTGGCAGCAAGAATTTCTGGCTTGGTTTCTGAATTTATGATTTTTTCGTAGGATGCAAGAGTAAGAACACAAAAGGACTTGAGAAAAATAAAAAGTTATAGGCATTCATACACCCCTCAACGCAACAGAACTCAACAATGGTATATGACCAAGATCTTAGGTGACAAAAAATGACGAAACAAACCACCAAAATGCAATAATGAACAGAAACCTTAATATGTGGCCTATTTTATTTTGTCTCTGTTCTTCCAGCAAAGCGAAAAGCAAATCCGAACGCATGTCATGATAGGCGATTCCTATAACGCATCTCAATATTACTTAACACACAAGATGGCTTTCCAAGATCTCCAGTTTTGTATTCTTCCACAACCTAACACAAGCCATTGAGCCGCTCATTGCGTTCTATATCTCTTCTATAACTAATGCAGTCTGACCACCAGCACCAAACCATAATCGCGTTTTTTATGTGATGCAAAGTCCTCTGATGCGAAGCCAACGTCAAAGTTAAAACATTGGCATGGCGGCTGTGAAGACTTTCACAGACGTAAATAAAAGGCTAAATCGATCTCTTATACACCAAGTCCTGAATCACAAACTGTAAAAAAAAATGCTATGCAACTGAGACGTGATCTTTACACCACATTACACTTCATTTGTTCTAATTTCAATGAATCAGTTGCATTCTCATCAATTACTATCTGTAGCACTCCACTCTGACCAGGACCATAATTTTTCTTTGTGAATTAACTCCGCTGCCCATGGTGTCAGTAATCAAAAAGGTTTTATTTTGCAATTTGTTATGGGCTGTTTTTTCGCCGTGCGAATGCTCGCAGTTTCCAAATTGACCTGCGATCGCATTCTAGACCTTTACAAAAAATACAATATGCGCAAGCAGTCCTCTCAACTCGCTGTGCATTCCACTATTCGTTCAAGGTGGCGCTTCTTAAAACGCGCTCTTACCCTATTGTCCGCTATTAACAGTCCTCTCAACTCGCCATGAATTTATTTAGGCGATCCTCCCAACTCATTGTGTACTTCAATATTAATTATATATGGTTGTCCTCAAAACGCGCACCCACCCTATTTGTACAATATACATACCATTAAAGTATACATAAAAGGTGTCGGTTTTCACAGCACGTAGTCCGATCTCAGCGGTCTTCACAACTCGCTATTAATCAATTTACAAGCGGTCCTCCAAACTCGCTATTATTCAATGCGCTAATACCTTATTTACTGATTTCTGCGGTCCTCTCAACTCGCTACAAATCTCTTCAAAACCGGTCTTCTCAACTTATTTTACAATATGAGTGAAAGCTGGCGATCTCAACAACGCGAACTTACCATATTTTCTGATGTCAGCAGTTCTCTCGACTCCATTTATTCAGCTATTATTCAAAGGTGGTGGCTATTTTCCGATCTCAGCGGTCCTCTCAACCCGCTACAAGACTCTTTAAAAGCGGTCCTCATTGTTATTGCTAAAAAAACTGGCTTGATATACGCGTGATGGCGCTGATCACGTATTTGTTAGCGATGATACTCACGTCTCTTTTTGGGCATGTTTATACTCTGTTTGCATGGTTGATGTTACCAGTAGATAACATAAATTATTCCCCAACTGCAGATATCAATTTTACATGGAGAGATTAAAAAGCATGTTGCATAGACGCCAGCGCCATTGTTAAAGGAGCTCCTTCCAAATGGGGCGCTTGAAAAAACGTAAATAAATGGGCCCGCCAGGAAGTTTCAAGGTTGGTAAACAAACGGAAAACATATGATTCGAAACGTCTCATAAAATGGCTTATATAACGCGCCTTTGTCATATAGCTCGCTAAGGGAGAACGTCAAAGTTAAATCGTAATCAATCAATTATTGCACTCTTTTCCAGTGGCATAATAAATTTAAACCATTATTCTTGCGATACTTGTGTTTCGCGTCAAATTTACTCACTACAATTCTCTCCCACTAATTGTTCAAGAGCATTGACCAGATCTACTCAAATTCTAAGGAAAAAAAGTTTATTATGCTTTTCAATGCTTTCTGACGTCTACAAAACAACTATTCCGAGAAAAAGTGTAAATTGTGTGCTCCTTCCTATGCTGAACAAGGTGCGTTCTCAATCCAAACCCCTTTTATGACGGTTCTTCTACTGGCCACCAGATATCGAAGTGATCGTTAACCCCTCTACCGGCAGCTTCATTTATTACCGCCAATAAAAAATTCAAATTGCGATAACTTTTTTGTTTATTGATATTTTTGCACCATTTTTTCACAAGTTCTCAAAAAACTCTTCTAGTTTGAGAATCCGTGTGGATATTAATAATTGGTGATCTAAATCAATATCGACACATATTCTGAAACAAGAAGAGTTTTTCAAGAACTTGTGAAAGAATGGTGCAAAAATATTAAGAAACAAAAAAGTCATCGCGATTTGAATATTTTTTTAGCGGTAAAAAAGGAAGCTGCCGGTAGAGGGGTTAAGCTTCGAAAAGATTTGACTATACCTACCAGCCATCTACGCAATGGGTGATTTCCACAAGAAGAATTTTGGTTGAAAAAAAAATAATTTTTTGCTATGATATTGAACTAAAATATCCGAAGCAAAACCTGTCACGCTCCCGAATGTGTAACATCGAACTAACTGGTAACTGGTAAATCACCCATCACGCAGATAATCACTTCGGAAGGGAACATACGTCTTACTTTATAATCAACTCCACTATGACTGATTGATCGGTGAGCAACGATCGGGCCAAGACGACACAAACACACTGTTGTCATCTCGCTCCACACAAATACGAAAAAGGAGGAGCATCATCTGCTATAGAGGTATAGAGTATATCTTCTTCGTTGAATTTGGTTGCATTCTATTTTCGCTTTCGAGCTGGTCCGCCCAACCTGCTCAGCTCCTCGTTAGCTGTGCCACAGAGCTCTTGATTAGTAAGCTGCTGCAAATCCAGCGTCCGGATTGTGAAATCGCTCAAGATTTCTAAATTGACTCGCGCTTCCAGAATCGGCAGTGCGCTAAGGTAAGATTAGTACGAGATGTCTGAAGAAAATCGACCAAAGCCGCTTGTTGAAGCGTCCATTCCCGGGTAGAGATGAATAACAAAATAATGGTGAAATAAGAACAAATTTTTAAATCATATCTTGTTCAACCCTTATTATGTTATGTTATGTTACAATCATAGCAAAATTTGTTATTGATATGTTATACTTGAAAGTCATGTAATAACTAATCAATAACAAAATATACTATCATGGTAAAATTTGTTATTTGTGCAAAAATACTAAAAACATTAAAAATCTAAAGAATAACTAACATCGCCATCATAGTAAAATATGCCATTATTTTGATATTATAAAACATTATTTCAATAATTCATGAGAACAAACCAATATCAAATTTTGCCATAATAGCTCATTTTACTATTTGTATAATATTCGTTGAAGATTCAAAAAGCAAAATTTTTTAGCAAGAAAACTAAAAGCACAGACAAACAGACGTAACACTTAGAACAAATCTCGATCCAAATCATGGTTACGAGGACATGTACGCCCAAATGCTAAAATTAGTGTAATTGGCCGACGGGCCAACAGATCGCGATAGTGTGTAAACGTCAAACGCGAACAAAAACGATGCGAGCTCTGCGGGTGGCGGATTGGCCACCTACCATATTTTTGAATCGACCGTTAAAAAGGTGGTCGATGGACAATGATGAGAGTGTGACGTCTGTTTGTCTGTGCTAAAAGTTTATTTTTCAAGCATGCTAATTTTAGATATTAAAGTCAAAGAACTAAAATTGCCCTTATTTTGATCTACTCGTGAATAGTTTATTTAGTTATTATTTTGTTATCAATATCAACATAATAACATATTTTGTTATTTACGGTTGCCTATATTTTTGCTATTATTTTATTATTACAATGGCAAAATATGTTATGATTTAGTTTTTATGCCATACAAACTCAGTTATTTCAAACAAACGAAGAACAAATTTTGCTGTTCAAACATTCTATTTTAATGGTGAATTTTGCTATTCTTCATATCCGGGTTGTCATCGCCACCGCAAACCTCATCGGGCGAGGAAGATCTCAACCAGTACTCCGTCAAAATGTGTCCGTGTTACTCGAATTCAACAATTCCATCGGCCCTTTTCAGGGCCAACAAATGTGTACTTAAGAGTTAATTGTGTAATATTTCCTAATGTGTATACCACATACTTGCTATAATCTCTGAATTCTTCTAGTAGCATCATAGAATCCCAACTAACATTTAGTGCAAATGTAAACATTCTCTAGGCCCTTTTTATACGGCTTTATGCTGAGTAAAGGCGCTGTACATTAAATATTATTTTCAAGCTGTTTCACAGCTTCCGGAATTCATATCATAAGTGTCTGAATTTAATGTTCCCAACGATAACCGGCCATCGCTTGGAATCGAACTCACGATCTCTGCATCCACAAGTCTCGACGTTGTCCTTGCAAAGAAAACAAACCGTTTTGTTCTACATCGAAAACGGTTCACACAATATTTTATAATGATCGTAAAAGATGCCATAGCCGCGCTTACACCACTTCATCAGATGTAAAAGGGTGCGAAATGTCAAACGCAATGTTTACATCCAACGAGCTGAATAGATGCGCCACAAGTTGTTGTTTTACAGCTTACTGCTGTATGCTCGCTGTATAACTGACGACAAAGCGCTTCTTAAATATATATTGAGCAGCATAACAAATCATATTGTATAGAAGCAGCCGGATTGATGATGGCGAGTTTTATTCCACATCATTAGGTTGCTATCTTTTACGGTGTTGAGTTACAGCTTATTGAAAGCAGCAAAAGCAATAACTGACGAAATTTATTCAACTAAGATTTGTAGCTGCAGACGTTTGCGTTACAGCTGTATTAACGCTAATCGTTCTATTTTTGACAGCTTTTATTTTTTGCTGCGTTTGCTGCTTCAATTCAACTGTTATACAGCACAAAGCAAATAATCTTGGCTTATAGCGCTAAAATTGTTAGTTGGGATATCTGATTTGTTATGATTAATTGAAAATTTCCAATAGGGACCTTCGTAAGTGGAATTTTCTTGACTTCCCTGGGCAGAAAGTCTCATCGTACCTCCCACACGATGTACGAATGCGAAAATGGCAACTTTGGCAATGAAAACTCTCAGTTAATAACTGTGGAAATGCTCATTGAACACTAAGCTGAAAAGCAGGCTCTGTCCCAGTGAGGACGTTATGCCAAGAAGAAGAATTGACAACACGGCAAATTGGCGGCGATGATGATCGATGACTTGGGCACTTCTCCGAACGAAGAGTTCCACACTGTTCTTATATTCACAAACCATTACATTCTGAATTATAACTAAAGGAAGGTTGCATAAATTGAAATGCAGCAACTCACATGGCGTAGTTAACGTCATGAGGTCGTTCTTGTACACAACCCCCACTGTTTTTTTTTAAAGTATTTTGCTTTGAAATCCGAAACTCTGAAAAAGCTTCCACATCAAATGACAGATCTCTCCTAAAACCATAACGTAATTGAATTCTTACAACCACAGCACCTATCATCTATCATCAAACATCCTATCATCTGCAAATAGCTACCGCACTATTGTTAATGTCTGAGCCAGAATTGATCGAAATTGTGTTCATAGTAGTCCTACGTCAACCCCGTGGTAATGTAACAGACATTACTCACCCCATTTTTTTCCATGAGAAGTAGTTTGAAACTTCCTGCCAAAATTTATTTGTCATAACATTAGTGATATCAGTGGCGCTGGAAGTGGGTAGGACAGGTAGGACATGTCCTACGCACAAAAATACCTGGGTAGGACAGTCCATGGATTGTCCTACCCATGATTCAACACGAAGTAACATAATTTTTACAGCCATCCGTAGATGTACTTGGTAAAATTGCCATCAGCATTTATGGAAGTATTTCTTGACGAATGACTGGATTGCAGGAAGAACTATCAAGCAATTTTTAAAGAATCGTTAGAGCAATTTATGGATTAACCCAAGACCGGTAGCATCGTGTACTGAGTATACGTATCTTAAACAAAGCTCGCATGTTATACACAGCACTAGTGTAGTACTGCTGGCTATGGCTGATGATGCTCTTGATTTCTCAAGTCATTGTTAAGGAAGAAGCTGTTGACGATCTGTTGAGCAATTCCTACAGAACTCCCGAAGCACATTTCATAGAAATTCTCTGCATTACCGCAAGACATTCTTGATGAATTCTTAGAAAATGATAAGATTTTTCATTTTCCATGATTCATCAAAAAAAGAGTATTTTTTCATCTATTCTTCTTTCTGACGTTACATCCCAAATATGACAAATCCTTGTTCTCATCTGTTCTTAAACGCACTTCGACAGTTATTAATCGAGAGCTACCCATAACGCGGGTAGATCACCTTTTCGTGGTGCGTTATGGGGTAAAGATCTACCAATGAACCCTAGTCCTGACTGCTTCAAACAAAGAGAACAGGATACTATAGTAATCAAAGGAACACTATTAGTCCTTGTTACATTTTAAACCTTGTTAAAAGTGACAAGTCTCGGTTTTCCAGTAGCCGAGAATGACCTTGAGACAAGGATAAAAATGAGTCGAAATCAACAAGTTGTTTTCTAATCTTTTATTTATTGTTCTCTAGTTCGAAGAAGTAAGGACTAGGATTCTGATGCATGGACAATATCGGTGTCACTTTCCGACTTTATCAAGAGATCCGATTTTGACTGATAAAGGGGCGCGCCTGCGGAGAGTGTACCCACCACACCCTTCAAAGGGTTTAAAAAGCGGAACCTTTCAATTAGAATCCTTTCCTGTGATCAAGTTAGGAATGACAACTGTAAAAAAACCGAATACTTTATCACTTCTCGATAGTGACAAAGTAACACGACATGCACTACACAAAGGACACGGGATATACTACAATAGATCAAATATTGGTCGCAATGGTTTATGTTCCGAACAGAAAAAAAAATCGAGAGCTTGTTTTGCCAATTAGCCAGTTTTGCATGTATCTATCGCATGAAAGGTACGAAGATTCTATGCCCAAGGAAGTCGAGAAAATGTCATTTACGAAAAGATCTTCAACCGGCGGCATTCAAACCCACAAAACTCAGCTTGGTCTTTCTGAGTAGCCGCTTCGGCTACCTAGGTTCATAAAAAGAGAGAATATTGTTGAGAACTTTTGTCGGAAACATTAGAAATGCTTGCAGAATTGGTGGAGAAATTCCAACGAAATATTAGATGGAGTTCCTGCACGTTGCACCATTTACCAATAAAATTTAGATTGTAAAGTAGAGTTGCAATTATTGTCTGAAAGTTTCTAGATTCGGTGATATCAAATTTATACCATTGCTATGAATCGCAAATCAAATTGAGTGGATATCATTATTCATCATATCTTCCAATGACGACTAAGAATAGAAATAGAAAATAGAAACTTTAGAGACAACTTTCCTGAGAAAAAGATACCAAACATGAATCAAAAAGAGATCAGAAAGCTACTAATAAGAATCCAAGATAACGAAACAGAAACCTAATAGGAACCTGGAGATAAAAGTATTTATCAGATATTTCTCTGATAATATTTGAAACATACTTTTTCGGGAATTTCTCATGACATTACGACAAGTATTACTACTCGTATTCCTGTATGAATTTCTACATTATTTGCTCCAGGAATTGATTCAAGTAGAAATATTTGCTCGAAGATTTCTCCAAGAGTTCATTTCGTGATTTTTATGGAATCTCTAAGGATCCCTAAATTTCGGTTTAGGAAATGAGGAAATCTACTAAAGATAGCTACAGTAATTAATGTTAATGTTTCATCAAGACTTCCTCCAAAGATTCTTCAGATTTTTTTTTTCAAGAAAGTAATCCAAAAATTTATTCAATGATTCAACCATCCAACTCCAAGATTCTCGTTAAGAACATTTGCAAGAATTCAAACAGTATTTTATCCAGGCATTTTCCACAAAGTTGTCGTTTAAATTTGCTTTAAGATTCTTTCAGGAATTCTTCCATGAAACTTTTGAGAATTTTCTAAAATCTTAAAAAAATCGGTTTTGTTTCAGGGGCGCCTCCAAGAAAGTGTCATGATTTTTTTCAGATATTAATAGATTTTTTCATATATCTTGGGATGAGTTTCAAATATAAAACCCTAAATAATGTCTGATGAATCCTGATTGAGTTCTAGAGTAACCCTTGGATAACTCCCTCAAGGTTGGGTGTAAGAACTTCTAGACTATCGAGGAAATCTTTGAGGAATTCCTAAGCTAATTGCTAGTTGCTATCCTACAGGAATTCCTTGAAAACTATCGGATGGGTTTCCTAAAAAATGTATAGGACAGAGCGGAAGAATTATTAAAATGATTACAGAAGTATTATCTGGTGTGAAATCCTAAATAAAGAAATTTTACGAAATATTCAGTAAGATTCTACATAAAAAAATATTTGGAAGCTATGTAGGATCAAACTTTGAATTACTACATCAATTCCTGTGTAAATGTAGATGAGTTATTGTAGGAAATAAAACGAAAATGCTTCAAAATCTTTGGAATGAACCTTTCTGGATTTTCTTGGAAAAATTCTTGTAAACTTTCTCCTAAGGAAACAACTAGGACAATCCATAAAGGTGATAGTCGACAAATATCTGGAGCTATTACTGAGAATTACTTTCACCATAATCCATAAATTACTGAAGCATCAAAGTGTTTGAGGATTCCATGTAGTAAATTATTAAATAATTCCTCTAAGCATCTCTTGAAACACCGATGGATGATTTCCTTGTAGAATAAGTGAGGGAATCTGAAGAGGGATTTTTGGAGGAATCTCTGAAGAATCCGTTTAAAATATGCAAGGAGGGATCTCTAAAGAAGCTCTTTCTCGAATAAAAGAAAAAATTCTAAAAAAAATGTAAATTAATGCGTAATAGTCTCTGATTTTTTTTCTAGAGCTGTTAAATTTAGCAGCAGGATTCACTGCAAGCAAAATAAGGAAGAAAGTGACTTAAGCTACCATTTTGATTAAAATACGAACTTTAGAGACCTACCGTCAGAATGCATTAATAGGTCTCTTACAAGAGATCCGCTTACAGTTGCAAGCTCTGTTAAGAAACCTTTCGAATCTTTATTGCAAAACTCTGCGAAGAATACAAAGAAAAAAAAACAAATTCCCTGCATTTTTATGTTTTCATAGGGAAATTATAGAACAATCCCAGTAAACACACCATCGTATATGATGAGATATAAGAGTACAAATGTGGAGGCGATATACGTACATCTTGCATTGAGCGTTATGGCGCATGCCGTATATCGCCTCCACATTTGTACTCTTATGCGCTATCGTATACGAGTGTGCGTTTACTGGGATATCAGCTGTTGAGTCTCGCAATTAGTTCTAGTTTTTGTCAAGTCCGTCAAAAGTAAACTGGTTCGAAAAGGATATAAATTTTTATAATATATTAAATCACTTATGAAGTTGATCATATCAATAATCTTGAAGCTTTCTCAATCTTGTGGTAATAACTGATATGAAAACAGTCACGTCATATTTTATGTCAAGGATTCCAAAAATTTGAAAATTTTCTGAATTTCCTTGGACATGAATATTTTGCTTACGTTTGTCCTACCCATGGTTTTGAATGTGGACGCGCCTCTGAGTGATATCATTATCATGGGTCATGACTTCGTGATATGACTCATATGTTATGAAAATACACCATCATTTGAAATCATCACATCATGATTTGTATTACTGTAACCAGGCTTTGGACAATTTAACATTGACACACGAGACATAATTTCGTCCTATCTATCCGCCTGCATTCTTTTTTTTTCTGTTCGGATGCGCCACTGCGACCATTATTTAGATCTATTGTGACATTACCCGTATCCTTAGTGTATAGTGCAAATCGCATTATTTCATTTCCATTGAAAGGTACAGTCACCCCATAGTTATGGATCAGCTAAGGGTCATTTTTAAGAATAAAATATGACTACAAATCATGGTGACCTTGTACAAAACAAAATTACCCGCCTGGCAATGCCGAATATGATTGTTTTCGAGAATTCATAGAGAAAATCGCGATTGTTTACGAAAAAGTGTCGATTTCGATAGAAATTTAAAACGTTGTCCATCTCACAGACTCGTATTATGGATCAGAACACTACAAAAGCAATTTATCTCTGAACTTAACGAATGGTGTGTTAGTGAAAGTATACATTTCGGCGTTTCTTTCGGAATCGTCTTATCGTTGATTCATAACTGTGGTACGGGTTTCAATGCCCCACAGTTATGAATCAACGATTCTATGAATACGGAAAACATTTTATTTCATATGGACGAATAAAACATGCTCAAAAATATTATGATTAATTGCAATGCTGTACAGATTTATGGTTCACGTAGATAGAATGTGCTCTGCGTAATTGCAACTCTAATTGATGAGATATTCACCATTTAAGCCAACTTTGATTCATATCTGTGTGCTATCCATAACTGTGGGGTGACTGTAATGAAGCATCGATTTCTGTACAGTTCTTGTTTTGATTCCTCAAAGATTGATAAACATCGAATGTGATGAAAAGGTCCCGCTATTTAAACCCTTCATAAAGACTTACATCCCAGCGAAGGCGCGCCCTTTAGCAAGCATAATCGATTAAATTTATGAGGATCTAAATCGGTACTACTTATATTTGACCATGCAACGGAACTCTAGTCCCATCCTAGTTTCGCTTTTAGTTCAGTCGCAGAAAAATACTAGTGAGTGTTTCGGAAAGCCCAAGCAAGACAGTTTGTTCTCGGGACGCCGGGGTTTGTGTTTCGTTTTCGCGCGTTTTGCTGGGGAGTTCTGTTTGATCTTTCGACCTTGACGCTTGCTTTTGCCGGAGCGAGCGACGAGGGCAGGATCAAACATGTCGCGCGTCGGTCTAGTAAGTGAAAAAGTGGCGTGATCAGGGAGTTCGGTTGGAGTAAGTTAAAAAGTGCCGCGATCGGTTCGTTCATTTTGATCTTTCGACGACTTTGACGCTTGCTCCTGGGCAGTGCGTCAGGAAAGCCCGAGCTGTCGTCCGTGTTTTTTTTTCGGGTCGCACGCCTATTTTTTTATTTTTATTTTTATTTTTTTTTCTGAGTGCTAGCCGAGCAAACGAGTGAAGCTGAAAGTGGATTGTGGCTGCTCAGTCAAGGATAACGGATCAATTGGTGAGCTCGTTTCATGCTACTATTTCTAATCTATAAAATATGTATGACTGCACATTTAATCGTTACAATGGTGGGATGTAAATATGATGTTTCAACAAACTATGGATGGTTCGTCACTGTGAGTGTCGGCATAAGAATAAGAGTGTTCTATGATGTCCCAACCAATTGAGTCTTTTGTTTCTTATCAAATGAGTAAAATATAATAACACATGCTTTCGTACTGACAGCTGTAGGAATGTTACATTTAGGTATTTGTTCAACAAACTTTGAATGGTTCGTCACCTCAAGTGTCGGCATAATTTTCCTCTACATAGAAATTATATGAACAATTATATTTACGTATAAGCATGTATATATCTCACAAATCATTGTTTATCATGGTCTAATCGCTTATCAAAGTGAATCCTTTGACCCAACGATCCTCCCCATTAACAAACATCCCTCCCAGTAACCTTTGTGGAGATGCAGAGGCAAACACGGTCTCCAAATAGCAAAGGTTACACACTAACATTCCTTCCCCCAATCCCACCTGACTGCAAGGACGTGGCCGGCGCCGTTATTGACCTTGTATAAATAGAGGCACTGAATTATGCACACTGAAGAAGATTATGGCCAATCCCAGCTGAACTTCTAGTTGATTCTTTGTGCATTTTCACTGACTTCGGTCAATCACGGAATAGCAACCATTGATATGTGTAGTCAGTCTAAGCTAAGCTAAGCTAGTTCAGTCGCAGAAAAATACTAGAAAAAATAGGGGCTTCGTACTAGCAGCAAAACCGAATCAAGCTAGAAAATTTGTTTAGTAATTAGAATTCACGTGAGTCCTTGAATTATCAGTACTTAATAGTTCTTGTTGAGTTAATACTCATGATTGTTATCCTGGCTTCAAGTGTAGTCTCGGGACTGACCAACTCCGAGTCTTTAACCATCTGCTAGGTAAAATAGAATCAATTTCAAAAACTGTTGCCAGTAACAAGGACTTTGTGCCGCGAATCCTTGAATTACAAAAACATATTACTCTAGCCTGACAAACAAGATGAGACTAGGGTTCAAATTGGTAGATCTTACCACGTAACGCACCACGAAAAGGTGATCTACCAGCGTTACGGGTAGCCTGCATTCATACAATACCCATGACATTTATCGTTCGTGGAATATAACGAGCCATGAACGCAAACAAGACAGGCACTAACCACCTACTGTTTGGCGCCGAACACTGTGCGTCAACACGTGTAACAATCGCTGACCCACTCTCATTCTTATTAAGAAACAAAGGCAAATGTTTTTTTTTCTGTGCTTTGTTTGCAGCCAAAGGGGTGTTCAAAGGTCCTATAGATTATAATAAGGGTGTTAAAGGCTGCATTACGAGAAAAAATGAAAGTTATTACCAACGTTATGCAAAACATAAATCACCCGAATAGACCTGTGCGCCGAATTTTTTTCAATCAGCGGCGGCGTGAGAGCATTTTTGTACCGGCGGCGACGACGGCGGTGTACATCGGCGTGGAGAAAATTGGTCATCAAAATGTTTGAAAATTGTCTTTTTTCCGGCGTTACATTCCTACTGGGACAGAGCCTACTTCTTAGCTTAGTTCTCAAACAAGCACTTCCGCAGTTGTTAACTGAGAACATTGTGTCTTATGGGGCTTGTACGATGATGCTTTATACCCAAGGAAGGTACAGGCAGTTTTTATTATTTATTTTTATATTATTTACATACATCTTCAGCATTACCATCAATCTAAGGAAGGCCTTCAAGATATTCTATGCCCTTAAATGTCGAGAAAATAACGGAAAAAAACCCTAGAGTGGTGAGATTCGAACTCACAACCGAACACTCATGATCATGCTGAATATTTTCGCGTTTAGTGCTAGGGAAATTTAGGTGCATAAAAATAAACTATAATTAAAACGATAAAACAGTATATGCAGCATCACAATAATTCAAATAGTACAGCGATTGAAATTGTTGTCCCGTTGTCGCTGTCGAACCCTGGAAAAAATTAAGATATATATATATATATATATATATATATATATATATATATATATATATATATATATATATATATATATATATATATATATATATATATATATATATATATATATATATATATATATATATATATATATATATATATATATATATATATATATATATATGGTGAAATCCTTGCACGAAAACTTATAGAAATATTCTTGGTAACAAACTACTGAAGCATATTAACATTGAATATTGACAGAATATATTCGAAAAAAAAAATCGTTATTTACAATCTCCGGAAAAAAACTAAGAACAGTTTTTGGGAGAATCCTTGGGTAAAATAATAAAGAACCTGCAAAAATACTCAAAGAATCAAAAAGGAACTATCCCAGAACAATATGTATGAATTATCAAAAAAAATGTGTGAAAAGAATCTTTTGATTTTTTTGTTCGACTTTAGTTCTTGCATCAAAAACTGAAGATTTACTCAAGAAAAAAAAATCAAAATTTAGGAAGCAATGCTTTCAAAACTTTCTGTGGAAAACTTTGAAGGACTCCCTTCAGAAATACAAGGAAAAATCTTGTGAGTATCATTGTAAGTATTATTGAAGAAGTTCTGGGATGAAACCTATAAGAATATCTTGTATGAAATCGTTGCGGAACCCCGTTGCATTGAGAATTCACTGGAAAACAAAAACTCTGGAGTATAACCTGAAGAAGTATATTGAAGTATCCCTAAAAAATTGTTTGAGGAGTTCTTAAAGTAGCTCTGGTTTAGTTCTGAAAAAAAAACAACACATAAAAGACTCTTAAAAAAATATCTGCTGAAAAAAAATTGAAGAATACATGGAAAAACTTTTAGAGAAAGACGTAGTAGTAGTTTTACTTTTTTTTTAAAGAATTATTGTTTAGTAATTCATGAACTTGTCCTCTTCTCGTCGTGTCTCCCATAAACCGTTTCTGTTTAGTTTCATTACAGATCTGGACATCCTGTCCCTTCAAGCTTCATTAGCTTAGTAGTCCAAGTAGCTTAAGAAATCCCAAAAAATCCTTTCCTTCCCTGTTGCAAATGTATTCACTAACCATAAAACTTCCGCATACTAACATAGTTTTTGAAATAAGTTCAAATTTCAAAATGTAAATAATGTAAAAAAAAGAAAAGATTTCGGCTACGGCGCCTGAGCCTGCCAAATAAACGAGATAGAAAAAAAAATCATGAATTAGTGCATCATGATCATTTTTGAACAAATTTACTTATGGTATCATAATCGATAATTTCTTATGCATGTGGAAGGAGAAGAGATCTGTGAGTTTGCTGAAGGAATGCTGGAATAAATTCTGAAGGAGCTCTAATAGGGATATCCACAAGTGGGCGGAACTCCTTTTGGCGATCAAAAGTAAGGTTAGGTTGCGAAAGTTTTTCCAACTGAAAGGAATATTCACAGTTTCTTGTGCTTTAAATTGTAAAAATCTTGTGGTGATTTTTCTTTCAAAGTTATCACTAAAAATTTTGGAATATTCTTGAAGTGCGTCATCAACGCATTTTAGCTTTGCGTTAGATCACCAATTAACTCACATTTGTTTTTTTCCAGCATACTCAATACATTTTCGCCGATAAAAACTTAAGATAATTATACTATAAGGAACTACAATATTATTACTACAATAATGCATATAAATATTAATTACAGTCTGCATGCTATGGAAAATAACCAAAAGTCGAGCGGGGAAGAATAGCTGAACCAATTATTGACTTGGTTGTCATGTTAGTTTATAAGAAAATGGTTGTAATTTCTGTGAATACAATTCACAGTAGTCACAGTAGTAGAATATTTTTAAGCGTTTCTTAGATGAATTATTGAAGGAATAATTACTGAAAACCCGGAAGGGTTAAGGTGATTATAGAACGAACCCATACCTCAAATTTTCAAGAGCACAAGACTTGGGAACCTAATAGCGCTCCGCGTTGAAAATTTATCCCATTGGTCATCACCAGCAAGTAAATAATTTGATTGGTTTTCAACGCGAACTGTTGTCGGATTCTCCAGTCTTGTGCACTTAAAAATATCTTTTACAACACGATTGTTTTCAAAATAGACTGCAGGGAGAATCTCTTAAATAATTTATGAAATAATATATTGAATAAATCCTACAGATTGCCTGAAAACTACTAAAAATATCCGAGAATAAATGAAAAAAAAATGTTAAATGAGTTCTTTAAGAAACGCCAGAGGAATCTTAGAAATATCTGTGAAATAATTATTCATGCAGAATTCACTGGAGGAGTCCTGAGAGAAAACTTTGAAAAAACTTCTTTGGTAATAATTCCTGGGCAAACACTTGCTATTCATCTAGAAATATATGATGGAAATCCTATAAAGATTCCTTGGTAGTGTTTTGGAGGAATTACTGGAGAAATTTTAATTGATTTTTATCGAGGAATCTTTTAAGATCCGTAGAGTGCACAATGGTCCGAGGGCGGCCAAAACCTCAAAAATCAAAGTAATTTTATCCGAACAGTAATATTTTTCCTGACTTTCTAAACACTTCTGTTGTTCAAATCCAAAGTTTGAAGCAGATTCATTGGAGTTTGACTTTTATACAGCTCCTTGAGTGGACCGTGGACATGATTTTTCAAGATAATTAATATTTACGATCCACTTTTCACAAGCTATTTATGAATTTAAAGAGAGCTCAAGCCGCGATGATGTCTTCAGAGAAGTTGTTTGTATATACATATAGCATACCTGAGTTGAATAAAAATTTTCATTATATTCATACAAAGTGAATTAAAGATAAAATTGTTCAAAAAACATATTATTTTTTATAAAAGTACCCTAAGACATTAGTAGCCCGCGAATGCCCGCAATGAGAATAAGTTAATTCGAAAGCTTAAAACAAGAGCTTTCAAGTAGGGTACAAATTATTTTGCGAAAAAAAAAACAAGTATGATAACAGACTGAAGCTAAAGACATGACAATCATGCTGAAACTGATTAAATGAATGATACTTGCATAAAGTTAGAGTTAGATCTGAGATATTTATGGAAATGTTGTGCATGAAATTTTCACATTTGGAAATGTTGTGCATGAAATTTTTACATTTTTTTTTCAGACGTCACATGAATTTCAACATATATTTTTGAGTGGTTTTTCCAATCACGAGTTCATCGTAGTTTTTTTTTACAAATTTGAAAAATTGGCGCATTTATTAAATAAGGTGGTCATTAAGGAGAGATGAACATTTTTACTTATGATGGTTTTTATGTAAAGCTTCCATATCTTTGGATGCATAATTAATATTGTTGTCAAAAATTGCGCTTAAGTTTAGTTGTTTTTACTATTGGAGTTGTGCATGTAAAAATTACTTAAAAATATATGTTAAAATTCAAGTAAAGCCTGGCATGCTGTGAAAATTTCATTTCAATCCGTCAATAAATAACTGCGAACTAGCCTAAGTTGACCATTTTGTATGGAAGATTGGAAAAGTTGAAAATGTGTCGTCCAAACCTCAATATTCTAATTATCAGTCTAAAACAAGAAAACATCGAAAATAAAAGTCCATAATAGTTCAATATGGCATAAAATATGTCAAATATATGATTTCAGGTATTTTAAAGAGAGTTTGAGGTTTTGTCCGACATTTGTTCTAGATCGAACCACTGTGGAGTGGTTACTGAAGGAATCTCTGTAAGCATTATTAGAGTAATTGCTGGTCTTATAGTAATTCTGAAGTAATATCTGAATGAATTCCTACAGGAAACACTGAAAGAGCTCAAGAATCCGCGTTATATTTTTGTTATTGAATGCTCGGATCCATGAAAAAAAAACCATGTAATCATGATTCACGCACTTATTTATGATCTATTGATAGTTTTGTTTTTATTTGAAAATAAAATTTTTAACCGTGTGGACCCACAGTTTTTGAAGCTTTATATTACTCGTAATCTTTTGTAATGTAACACCGCTAGCGCATGACGGCTCACCATAGTAGCATGTCCGAAAGAACTGGAAACTATTGAGAACCAGAGCTACAAGTCCAAAGCCCTGATAAAGGTGGATGGTTGTGATGGCTTTGACCGTGGCCTTTGAGGTGGCCTATCGAAGACTCTTCACCAACCAAGAAAGGCAAAAGAAGAGCAAACGGATTGATTTTACGGCAACAGACCCGGCAACGAATAAAGAACAACGATTGGAAAGTTGGATCTGGGAACGTGAGAACTTTGAATGAACCCGCGCGTGTTGGGCTCCTGGCTCGTGAACTGCGGAATGTCGGCGTGAACGTGGCAGCTATCCAGGAAATACGCTGGCCGAGAACCGGAGAACGCGAATTCCAAGCGGTGGACCCCATCGCCAATACTTCATTCAAGTACCACATCTACTACAGCGGTGGTGACAGAGCAGAACGTGGTGTTGGCTTCATAGTGATTGGGAAGCAGATGAAGCGAATTATTCGGTGGAAACCGGTAAGCGACCGAATCTGTGTGTTGAGAATGAAGGGCAATTTCTTCAACTACAGCCTGATCAGCATATATGCGCCAACGAACGATAAGCCCGATGACATGAAGGATGAGTTCTATGAGAGCCTGGATAAGGCCTACGGAGAGTGCCCAAAACAAGACGTCAAGATAGTCATCGGCGACGCAAATGCGCAGATTGGGAAAGAAGACTTCTTCCGACCCGTCATTGGAACGGAAAGCCTTCATTCCGTTACTAATGTTAATGGCCTGCGGCTAGTAACCTTCGCTGCTGCTAGAGGGATGGCAATCGGCAGTACCTACTTCGCACGAAAGAATATCCGCAAACACACCTGGCGACACCCGAGTGGCGATGCCTGCTCCCAAATAGACCACGTGCTGGTTGATGGGCGACATTTCTCAGATGTCATTGATGTCATGACCTTCCGAGGCCCTAATATCGACTCGGATCATTATCTCGTTGTAGCTAAAATTCGGGCGCGGTTATCCAGCGTCACGAGTTCAATATACATACGCCTGTCGACTGATGAGTTAGCTGCGCAATACCGTCAGCAACTAGACGAGCAGGTGGGAAGAATCAACGTTGCTGGAGACGTCGACAGCCTGTGGAACCCTATCCACGAAGCTGTGACAACAACGGCGCGGGAAGCGATCGGCACTGGTCAACGACGAAGACGAAACGACTGGTTCGATAAAGAGTGCCAGAGGGTGACAGACATGAAGAATGTCGCCAGAAGCCGTATGCTTGTGGCCGGTATCCGACAGAACAGAGAGCGGTACAGGGCAGCTAGAGCCAAAGAAAAGCGAATCCATCGCAGAAAGAAAAGGCAGCACGAAGAAAGTGTAGTAGCTGACGCTCAAGAAAGCATGAACCGGAATGATATGCGGAGATTCTATGCAACGGTCAATGGTGCGAGGCACAATACCGTACCAGTGCCCGCCATGTGCAATGATCGAGCAGGGAATTTGCTGACCGATAAAACGGCGGTGGCTGCCAGGTGGAAGGAGCACTTTCAGCAATTGTTGAACGGTGAGGATGGAAATGTATTGAGGAACAGGATGAACATAGTTGATGACGATCAAGCTGTGGACCCACCGACCATAGGAAAGGTTAACAAGGCTACCAGCGAGCTGAATAACTGTAAGGCTGCTGGGAAGGACGAGATCCCGGTCGAGCTTCTTAAGCACGGAAGCGAGCAGCTTAACCAGTCGATCCACCGAGTACTGCTGAAGGTATGGGAGGACGTAGAATTGCCCACCGGCTGGTTGGATGGCCTCATCCGCCCTATCTACAAGAAAGGGCACAGACTGGAGTGTGCTAATTACAGAGGAATTACCCTGCTGAATTCGGCGTACAAAATTCTGTCGCGCATCCTGTTTAACAGACTAAGACCGCTCGAGGAGTCCTTCGTCGGCGAATACCAAGCTGGTTTTCGTGAGGGCCGTTCGACAACGGACCAGATGTTTAGCTTGCGAATGATCCTAGACAAATTCCGAGAGTACAACTTGCAGACTCACCATCTGTTTATTGATTTCAAGGTGGCGTACGACTCAGTGAAAAGAAATGAGCTTTGGCAGATAATGTCTGAAAATGGTTTTCCGGCGAAACTAATAAGGCTGATACGTGCTACGCTGGATGGCTCGAAATCAAGTGTTCGGATCGCAGACGAGGTGTCAACCTCGTTCGTGACGTTAGACGGATTGAAGCAGAGAGACGCACTTTCGAATGTTCAACATTGCACTCGAGGGTGCTATTAGGAGATCTGACATGCAGAGAAATGGCACTATTATCACAAGGTCGCACATGCTCCTTGGCTTTGCGGACGATATAGACCTAATTGGAACCGATCGCAGGTCAGTGGAAGAGGCCTTCGTGCCTCTGAAGAGGGAGGCAGTGAGGATAGGCCTGACCATTAATTCTACCAAAACGAAGTACATGGTTGCAGGTAGAGATAGAGTCAGGCATGGTGGTTTAGGTGCTGAGGTAGTGTTTGATGGGGATGTGTTTGAAGTTGTTGAAGAATTTGTTTACCTTGGAACACTTGTGACATGTGACAACGACGTTTCCCGCGAAGTGAAAAGACGGGTTGCAACTACGAATAGGGCCTTTTACGGACTACGTAACCAGCTTAGGTCCAGCAGCTTGCAAACGGAAACAAAATTCGTCCTGTATAAAACATTGATTCTCCGGTGGCTCTCTACGGGCACGAAGCGTGGACGTTGAAAGAGTCAGACCGGAAAGCTCTCGGTGTTTTTGAGCGTAAAGTGCTGCGGACAATACTCGGTGGGAAACTCGAAAATAGTGTGTGGCGCAGACGCATGAATCACGAGTTGTATCAAGTGTACAAAGATGCGAATATTATCAATCGTGTAAAATACGGCAGACTTCAGTGGGCTGGTCACTTAGTGCGAATGTCGGAAGAAAGAATTGCGAAAATAATATTCAGCAGGAAACCAGGTAGAGGTCGGCGGCTTCGGGGAAGACCACGAATACGCTGGCTGTACTTAGTGGAAGTGGACCTGGTGACCCTAAACGTTCGGGGTAACTGGAGAAGTTTCGCCCAAGACCAACGAAGATGGAGCTCTACAATACGCCCGGCAATGGCGTGATGCTACGCTGTAGCCATCAAGGTATCAAGGTAGGTAATCTTTTGTAATGAAATTGGAGTTATTTTATAAATCATGTTTGATAGATTCCACGATTATTTACGTACCAGTCTATTGCCGAATTACATCCTTTTGCCTGGATGCTTAGCATCCCCAAGAAGCATCACACCCCCACGCATTCCAACTTCGGGGAGGATTTCATTCCACAAGGATGCTTTGATGCTCTTTTCACCTCCTGATTCGATGCTCCTGTACAGGATACACCAACGAAACGACGATGACGCCAATGAATGACGATGTGCGGCAATTCATCGAAAATACAATCATCCCACGTAGATTGAGGAGCTCACTTTCGGTAGGGCGTAAATGGATGGAAAAGTGGATCAGTATCGCTCTGGTGCGAGCGGAATTGGGATGAGAATAATGACAAATTAGTGAATTACCGGATCCTTTCACGCTTGTTAGTAGAAGAGAACGAGCTTGCATGACATGGCAAGTGGATTGGAAGAATATTGAATGACAAATTTTTTTTTCTTTCGCTTATTTGGGTACTTGATATGTCCTTGGCTAGGTCTTTAGGTCTTTCTTTTTTTGTTTCTAAGTTTGTTAGTCTATCATAAATATTGGGTGGTAAAGGAGACTGGATATTGCGTATCATTAGTACTTCGCGTATCTGCAGGTATAATATAGTCCCCTCTTGCGGAAGACCTGGGATCGCATCTCATGCCATCACTACTAATTCAGACTCAACAACAACTGGTGGGTAACCGTATTTTCCCACCATTGGTATTACCTGGAATTCATCCATAAAGATTAGGAACCCGTCGGATGTGATTCTTGCGGATTGCACAATCAAGTCAATACAACTTAATAATCTGTCGAGAGAAACCGACGAAGCAATCCAACTTGCTTGCGTAACAATCGTATCGGATTTCCAAAACAGACTTCCACTTCCCACGAGTTCAGTTCGATTTCAGATGAAATATCGTAGCGAGAAAATGCGCTCGAGTCTGTTTTCTCCACCCACCTTGCTAGGTGAAGAGTTTCACTCCCGCGAGGTGAATAAATTTCATCGCAAGTCAACGGTGGTGGCTGCTTAAGGATTTTCTTTCGTTACTCGATTCTTGTTTTTATTGATAAACGGAAGTGGAATGTAACCCGAATGGAAAAACGTGTGTATTGACTTTGAAGCAACACGATTGATGTAGTTTTACAAATATGAATCCGAAAAGCAGTGTAAGTAATTTAAAAACTCTGACTGTCGCTAAACTGATGCTGCAATTTGTATGATTTATAGTTGGTTTTATCACGGTTCTGAGGAATCTTTTCTATAGAGTAGTGTTTGATCCGTTGAATCTGTTGCATGCTTCTTTGAGGGCGAGTGGCGGAATCAGGATCAATTGTGTCCAATTCGCGTTTTTCGAAAAAAAAAAACGAAAACAAAGTGTGCGGGTGAAAAAAAAAGAATCGGCGCGCCAGTAGTGTTTGTTCCGTTGAATCTGTTGCAAGCTCCTTTGAGAGCGAGCGGTGGAATCCGGATCAATTGTATCCGGTTCGCGTTTTTCGGAAGAAAAAAAAAACGAAAACAAAGTGTCCGAGTGAAAAAAATCGACGTGTCAGTAGTGTTTGATCTGTTGAATCTGTTGCAAGCTCCTTTGAGGGCGAGCGGCGGAATCCGAATCAATTGTGTCCAATTCGCGTTTTTTGAAAGAAAAAATGAAAACAAAGTGTGCGGGTGAAAAAAAAAAATCGGCGCGTCAGTAGTGTTTGTTCCGTTGAATCTGTTGCATGCTCTTTTGAGAGCGAGCGGCGGAATCCGGATCAATTGTGTCCAATTCGCGCTTTTCGAAAGAAAAAAAAAACGAAAACAAAGTGTGCGGGTGAAAAAAACAAAAGAATCGACGCGTCAGTAGTGTTTGATCTGTTGAATCTGTTGCTCCTTTGGGCGAGCGGTGGAATCCGGATCAATTGTGTCCAATTCGCGTTTTTTGGAAGAAAAAATGAAAACAAAGTGTGCGGGTGAAAAAAACAAAAGAATCGACGCGTCAGTAGTGTTTGATCTGTTGAATCTGTTGCTTCTTTGGGCGAGCGGTGGAATCCGGATCAATTGTGTCCGGTTCGCGTTTTTCGAAAGAAAAAAAAAACGAAAACAAAGTGTCCGAGTGAAAAAAATCGACGCGCCAGTAGTGTTTGATCCGCAGTGTTGTTCAGACTCATTTCCCCGAAAATTACATTTTCCGAACTACGAAGCCACAAACTACTACAACCATGCTCTATCCTCTTAAGATAGTAAAGCAGATGTTTAAGCTTGAGTACTGCACACAAAATCGATCAATTTTGATCCCAGAGAGCCACAATTCAAGTTTCGGTGAAATGAAATGAGTGAGTGAGTGAGTGCGAATCATTTCACCGAAACTTGAATTGCGGCCCACCGAGACCGAAACTGTCGGATCCCATGTGCAACACTCAAGCCCAACCACCTCCCCCTCCATCTCAGGAATACAACGCACAGTTATAACAGTTCATGGCTTCACAATTCGAATTTCGGAGAAATGAGTCTGGTCAACACTGTTGATCCGTTGAATCTGTTGCATGCTTCTTTGAGAGCGAGTGGCGGAATCCGGATCAATTGTGTCCAATTCGCGTTTTTCGGAAGAATAAAACGAAAACAAAGTGTGCGAGTGAAAATAAAAATCGACGCGTCAGTAGTGTTTGATCCGTTGAATCTGTTGCATGCTCCTTTGTGGATGAGCGACGGAATTCGAATCGTGTCCGGTTCGCATAGTAACCGCACTATCGGTATCGATCATTCGTGTATATGTTCACGTATTCATTTAAAAATATATCTTTATCGTTTACCAAAACGAATCCATTCCCATATCCAAACTCCCAGTGTTTTCTTGTGAAAGTGCAGAGGACTCCTCGGCTTCCATAAAGCAAGTAAGTGTAAGTACAGCTGTTCTTGCAATAACGGAGTAGCAACTGCGGGCGGTCAATCATGCTCATGCTCATGCTCATGCGGTTCTGAGGAATCTTTTCTATAGTCATATGTTAATGCTCGCTGCTAGTGAGTAATACCATGCTGAATGTGTCTGGGTTCGAATGCCAATGGCCCAGTATCTCTTTGGAATGAGAGTCTTTGGCTTGTAAAACTAAGTGTTTTGGCCTTGTAAAACTAAGTGATGGACTCCACCACTTTTGATGTCGTCGGTGCTATTTCGATGCAATTCATCTATTAAAATCTATTAACTTAAAATAATACAGAAAATAAGACATTTTTAATTCCAAGTGCTTGGAGTACGTTTTCCTTACGCCTTTAAACACACGTGGTCCAATCTGAAGACCAATTAAAAACATTGAAAATATTTCAAAGAGTATGTAATTTCTTCATGCATTTCCTCAAGAGTTGGATCAAAAATTCACTTTGTATCTTTTTTTATTCCTTGTAAAATTTGTCCATTTTCTTCCCCATATATCTTCAGCTCATGTTATTCATTTGGAAATTGTTGCTGAAAACTTTTTCGGTATTTTTCCATGAATAACTCCATTAAGTCCTTCAATTATCTCTTCAAAAATTTATTTTCTTGAACTTTTGCGTTAATTTTTTGGTGAAATAATAATAAAAACAGTTTGATCAGAGATATTTCTCATAACTCCTTCAAGAATACTTTTAGAGATTCTTCCAGAAATTCAACCTATTTTCCACCTAGAACTCTTGAGTCTCAATATAAAAATCAATAAGCATTATCTAAGATGAGCAATTCTCGCTGAAACCAGGCCGCCATCGGCACCCATCGTTAGAATTCCAATTTTATGTCACTGATCGCTAGTTTTCGATTAATCTTAAGGGTAGTCCTTTCAGGTTTCTCAAATTGGTGGACCCCTCGTACACCAGCTACCTGAACAGTTTGCCAAAAAGGCCCTTTTTTGATAAATCTTAGGTATTTCTTCACGTGATATGTCTCATATTTCGCTTGGAACACATAGCAAACTTAGTGGCATCGTATAGAGAAAGTATATAGCTTTCATTTAAAGTTGAAAAAATTTTGGCGGCCATTTTGAATTTGGCCGCCATCTTGAATTTTGTTAGAAATATCGTTTTTTCACCATTAGCACACCGCTCGTTTTGAATTCTGAGATCACTGTCAGAAAGCTGAGGAAAAATTGCGTAAGATAGGCTACAGAAACTAGGTGAGCACCCTATGAAATGAACGATTTTTTTAATCATGTTCTACGATTTTGAAGTATATGGCGAGTGCAATCAATGCAAACATCAGTTTTTGTACAACAAATAATCAAGTTTTCAATCGTTTGTGTATTATTCGGATCGAGTGAAGAATAAGAGTATTAATTTGAGTGATAAAATCCGGTGCCCATCTTGGATTTTGACGCAATATTGATTTTAAGTACTAGAATGATTTTTTCAAGTTGTTTGCACTCAGCATGTCGAATTTAGAGGCAACCAATAAAAACAAGGTTACGTATACTCTTTTTCTTCCAAATTCAAAATGGCCGCCAAAATTTTGTTAACTTCAAATGAAAGCTACACTGAAAACAGCTTTGTAGTGAAAATCACTACAAAAGGGGTTAGAATTAACAGACTCGCACCAACGGTTTTCAACCGAAGGGATCTCATGATTATCATAACAAGATCTATTGTAGTTTTTACCATTATGACAGAATTTAGTCAAGGTTGTTGTCTACACTAACGAATAAACTATTGTGTAGTCAAATATATGATACAAACTTATTATTTTGACTGTGTTGAAATTACTGCTGCGTGGTTATTTGAAAATCTTGATTTATTTATTAAAACAACATATTTTTTTCATTTTATTAACTTAAGATGATAAAACATTACACGATCATAATTGTATCGTTAATTAAATGTATATTCTACGGTATGTAGCCAGCTAATACATTAATGTATTGGGAACCGTCTTAGGTTTTCCGAATCAAGGTACATTGGAGAAGAACTTCGTTCGAACCGCATGTAACGTCAGTAAAAGCGAAATATTCGCCGCTGAAAGTAATACAAAAATTGAAGTATTGAGTGAATAGACAACTAAATTTAATGATCGATGTAAACTTACCACCGGATGACCGGATCTCCATTGGAGCAGGAAATAATGGGTTATGCAAGGAAACAATCGTTCAACTTCACGCGATTTGCTCCCAGTTGGATCTAAAGACGAAACAGCATCAAACAAATGAGTAAAACTAGCAGCTTCTGTAAATAACTGACTTACCATTAATGGTTTTCCAAGTTTCCGATTAGTGCTTATTATTTTACAAGTCCAAATGCTTTAAAACATGCTGTTTTGGGTGGAAACTTGAATTTTTCCTGCATGTCAACTTTAGAAATACAAAAAATAGAAAGATAAGATGGTGGACAGTAAACAAACACGATTGGAAAAATTTACTGCGGAGTTAGTAAATTATACATTCTTAATATTGTAGAAGTGACAATTCATTTTTGAATACAATAATTTTATCTTATTTTTACAACAAAGATAGTAGATTAAACTATAAAATGTCAAAATATATGTAAGCTTTTTCAAAACCTTGTATTCTTAAATTTACCATGGATGGATAACCATGTACATTCTTAAAGTAATGCAATGTCAATCTATTTAACTGAATTTTTAGTAATTTTGCCCATATTTGCTCATTGTAAATTTTACTATTATGATGTCGTTCGAATTACGATACCATTCATTTCAGTGTACATCCTTTCTCTATACGATGCCACTAAGTTTGCTTTGTGTTCCAAAGGAAATATGAGACATATCACGTGAAGAAATACCTAAGATTTATAAAAAAATGGGCTTTTTCGCAAACTGTTTAGCTAGCTGGCGTACGAAGAGTCCACCAATTTGAGAAACCCGAAAGGACCACCCTTAAGTTTTATCGAAAACTAGCGATCAGTGACATGAAATTGGAATTCTAACGATAGGTGCCGATGGCGGCCTGGTTCCAGCGAGAATTGCTCAGGTAGGGATTACACAAGACACTTGTTAGATATAAGTTTGATTATAATTTTGTACACCACTGTAATAACTTAGATCGGTTAGTTGAGTGACCATACATAGGTTTCATACAACCCGTATCGCTACACTGAAATGAATGGTATCGTAATTCGAACGACATCATAATAGTAAAATTTACAATGAGCAAATATGGGCAAAATTACTAAAAATTCAGTTAAATAGATTGACATTGCATTACTTTAAGAATGTACATGGTTATCCATCCATGGTAAATTTAAGAATACAAGGTTTTGAAAAAGCTTACATATATTTTGACATTTTATAGTTTAATCTACCATCTTTGTTGTAAAAATAAGATAAAATTATTGTATTCAGAAATGAATTGTCACTTCTACAATATTAAGAATGTATAATTTACTAACTCCGCAGTAAATTTTTCCAATCGTGTTTGTTTACTGTCCACCATCTTATCTTTCTATTTTTTGTATTTCTAAAGTTGACATGCAGGAAAAATTCAAGTTTCCACCCAAAACAGCATGTTTTAAAGCATTTGGACTTGTAAAATAATAAGCACTAATCGGAAACTTGGAAAACCATTAATGGTAAGTCAGTTATTTACAGAAGCTGCTAGTTTTACTCATTTGTTTGATGCTGTTTCGTCTTTAGATCCAACTGGGAGCAAATCGCGTGAAGTTGAACGATTGTTTCCTTGCATAACCCATTATTTCCTGCTCCAATGGAGATCCGGTCATCCGGTGGTAAGTTTACATCGATCATTAAATTTAGTTGTCTATTCACTCAATACTTCAATTTTTGTATTACTTTCAGCGGCGAATATTTCGCTTTTACTGACGTTACATGCGGTTCGAACGAAGTTCTTCTCCAATGTACCTTGATTCGGAAAACCTAAGACGGTTCCCAATACATTAATGTATTAGCTGGCTACATACCGTAGAATATGCATTTAATTAACGATACAATTATGATCGTGTAATGTTTTATCATCTTAAGTTAATAAAATGAAAAAAAAATATGTTGTTTTAATAAATAAATCAAGATTTTCAAATAACCACGCAGCAGTAATTTCAACACAGTCAAAATAATAAGTTTGTATCATATATTTGACTACACAATAGTTTATTCGTTAGTGTAGACAACAACCTTGACTAAATTCTGTCATAATGGTAAAAACTACAATAGATCTTGTTATGATAATCATGAGATCCCTTCGGTTGAAAACCGTTGGTGCGAGTCTGTTAATTCTAACCCCTTTTGTAGTGATTTTCACTACAAAGCTGTTTTCAGTGTACTCGAGAGAGGTAGATACGAAGATTCGCTCTCCCCGCTTCGATAGATTAGAAGCAAGTTAATTATAAATCGACCGTCGAGATAATCGGTTACGATCTGTGGATCGTGCGTCCCTTTTGATACGTAGAAATACAGTCGGTTGTAGGACATTTCCCAGAAAGTCAAACCCCAGAACGACATTCCCCAGAATTGGTGTGGCATACAAATTTCAAAAAGTTTGTACGGTCAAAAAATCACCGAAGGGGAAAAGAGGTGGTTTTGTGGCTAAGTGGTTCATCGGTAGACCCAACCATAATCTTAGGAGGAAAATGCTGTTTAAAAAATTTCTTATTTGTGTCTTAATTAATTTCATAATTGTGCTACTGTCGTTTCCCTGAATATCATTTCCCTGAATGCCACCTCTCCGAATGACCCGTTTCCCCGAATAGTGATGCAGTTCAAACAGGTGCAACAGGACTGGGTGCTGAACTAGAATGAATGATTAGCAAGAAAAGAAGATAATATAGATAATATAGATTTGAACGTCATCCTCGACTAAATATATCTTGCCAAAAATGCCAATTATGGTGAAACTCGAAAGAACTGCCAATTAAGTGAAGAAGGGTGCATATTAGATGACCGATTCGTTACCACCTCGAAACACAAAAGTTATGATAATTATAAGAGCTAAAAACTTTTCGGAAACTAGGCTATTCGGGGAAACGGGCTGTTCGGGGTACTGGCATTCTGGGAACTGGCGTTCGGGGAAACGACATTTGGGAAACCGACATTTGAGGAAAAGTAGCTCAACCGTTTAACATAAGCTCTTCCTACATATGCCATACTGTGTTTATGATCAAACTTGATCCAAGCTATTGTTTTTTTTGTTTTCATAGTTATTCTTCCTTCTTTTAAAATTGGCTGTTCTTTCTAATTGTACTTTCAAAGGGAGATTGGTGTAGTGTAATATGTCACAAAGTAAATTAATAAAGCATATTCTCCCTTCTTTTGAACATATGCTGTTCTTCCTAGGTTTATTGTCTAAATAATTAGGGATGGTACACATATTATGTCACGCTAAATTTGAACTTTTTCGACGAGAAAATCGTCAAAAACTATAAAAATCGTCCAAATGGTTCGAATTACATTTCCGACCGTAGATGGTTAATTTTAAAGAATTTTTGATTTAAAGATTCTCCATTCAATAAATGAAAGACTGCAACAAACCGAAAGTCCTACCGTTAAAAATAAAAAAAAAAAACAAAACGAAAATGTTTTACCTGTGAAAATTATGGTTTTCCTCGAATTTTCCAGTTAGATGTATTCACTATTTACTATTTACCATTTTCCTGGATTTGAACACCTCAAAGATCTCTTTTCATTTTTTTCTGGGGAATGTCCCATTCTGGGGAATGGTTTTCTGGGGAATGTCCCATTCTGGGGAATGGATTTCTGGGGAATGTCCAATTCTGGGGAATGGCGTTCTGGGGAATGTCGTTCTGGGGAACGTCATTCTGGGAAATGTCGTACAATCATACAGTCCATACAATCAACTCTAGTTTCTAATTAATTACCGTTGTAATTAATAAATTCTACATAGTGACCGTATCACCAGTATTCGTCGCGTGTGCAATCCGAAACTCTATCTTTCGCGGGTGTTTTCGCTGAAGTGCGAACCGGGAGTTCCCACATATTTGGTCCTTCGAACCGGATTGGCCAGCTAGTGAAGAAAGTGCTTTCGGTAACAGTGCGCGTCGCTTGGGTTTGATACGGTTATCGACCCGATACGGAGCACAATAGACCAGTGCGGTCTGATTGTTCGCCATTGCTCATATTGCTGATCGCAGCAAAGTGGTTCTACGCTGTCTGCGTGGAGATACGCAGGAGAAAGTGAAACGATTTCATAGCGGTTGGTGCTGATTGTTGCTGCTGTGCTTGGTGCTGATTTTTGCTGTTGCGGCTGGTGCTGATTGTTGCTGTTGGACGGTGTTTGGATATACGCACGCGTGATCGCAGTGGGGACCCGTGGAGGATCGAGAACGATCTGGTTCGTCTGCTGTGGACATCACCATCGTTACCCAAACCCAGGACGGCTGGAGTCAATATCAGGATGTCAGATAAGTACAGTGTGCGTGAGATTGTGTGGTTGAGGTGGTTTAGTCTGGCTTCATTCCTCTTACCAGCTATACCAAAGCTCTACGAGCGGTAGAGAAAATTTAGGCACTAATTGAATATTAAATGCATGCGATATTGTACACGTCAGTAGCATCCTGTGGAGAAGTTGTTTGTGATTCTCCGGTTTGAAAATTTATTGCGCTTTGAGATTGCTTACTTTCACTCAGAATTTACCATTTGGTAGTATATTTGGTCTGTCAACAGTCAATCGTTCGGTCGCTTGAGGTCCCGGGAGTGCTTTGTAGTTGTGGTGATTCACAGTGCGTGAAAATTAATCAACAACGATGCCGATACCAGAGCTGAGGCAACTGGTGAAGCAGGAGCGACATGCGTGGATATCTTTGGAGAATATCGAGGAGTTTCTGTCGACGTACCAGGAAGATCGGGATAAAAGTGCAGTGAATTTACGAATGAAGAAGTTAGACGACGTGTATGACAAATACTGTGAATTACGAGTGAATATTGAAGTGCTGACCGATGATCTGGATATTGGTCAAGACTCGGAGAATGCTGCTGATGGGGAAACTTCGGCGCAAGCTGCCATGGCTGAGGCTCGCCGGAGAGAAAATGAAGAGATTTTCAAAGAATTTGAAAATAAATATTTTCGGCTGAAGCAGGCGCTTCTTTCAAAGATCAGTGAATCTACGGAGGTTGTTGCGGACCGAAAAGATGAAGCCCAAACTTACCAGTCATCACGGACGAGATATCCTGAATTGAAGTTACCAACGTTTTCAGGAAGGCTGGCAGAATGGATGAACTTTCGGGACAACTTCAGATCACTGATACACGATAACAACCAACTCAGTGCGATAGATAAGTTTAATTATCTGCGCACATCGCTGAACGATGATGCTCTTTGTGAGATCAACCAAATTCAAGTTACTGCTGCTAACTATGCACTTGCCTGGGGCATACTGGAGTCAAAATTTGAAAACCATAAGCTCATCGCCCAGGAACATTTGAAGGCATTGTTCACTGTGGCTCCCATGAAGTGTGAGAGCTTCCAAGGTCTCAATCATTTATTGATGACATTCAAAATCAACCTTCAGCAATTAGAGAAATTGGATGAGGATCCTGCGCAGTGGAGTACGCTGCTAGCTTTCATGCTTTCCCAGAAGCTAGATGACGATACACTTCGTTTATGGGAAACACACCATAGTTCGAAGAATATTCCATCATATACATCGATGGTGAACTTTCTGGAGAAACATTGCTCGATTCTACAATCGACGTCGGCGCGAAGGATGTGTGACTTCAAGAAACCTTCGAAGAACCCAATTGTTCATGCTGCAGTGTCAAACAAAAATTGCGTGGTATGCAATAACGGCCCACATAACGTGGAACAGTGCTCCAGTTTTGGAAAAATGAAGATCGTCGATAGAAAGGTGCTTGCACGAAAACTTGGACTGTGCCTAAATTGCTTACGATCTGGTCATTTCGTTGCGGATTGCTCGAGGTCATCGTGTGGTAAATGTGGACAGCGGCATCACAATCTGCTGCATCCTTACTATAGTCCTGCGAACCAGGGGCAGAATGTGAATCAGCCCTCCTCCCAAAAGCACACTAAAGGACCTCAAGCCGCGAACTCTAATTCTCAGCAATCCAATCAAGCTCAAAACCGGAGCAATTCTCAACAACCACAGACTACACCAACTCCAAGTACATCTTCGCAAAATGCATGCTCACCACCTCCCACCAATTCTTCTACTGTACACCGCACTGCTACACCTACCCAAACACACCACCATTCAAACACTGCCTTATTATCCACTGCTATCGTGAAGCTCGGTGATCATCATGGGAATACCGCATTGTTAGACAACGGATCTCAGGTCTGTCTCATGACTGAGAATCTCTCTCAACGGTTGAATTTCCGAAGACTTCGGGAAAATTTGTCGGTGGATGGAGTTGGTGGTTGCCATTCTGTTGCTAAACAAGCTGTATTAGCAATAGTTTTGTCGTGTAATTCGTCGTACGTGTCCGGTGAAGTCAAATTCCTGGTACTACCGAAGATTACATCAAATCTGCCGCAGCAACACATCGATACTTCGGCGTGGAATCTGCCTTCAGGAATTTGTCTTGCGGATCCAGCCTTCAACGAACCAGGATCCATTGATGTGATTCTTGGAGTAGCTGAGTTGTTGCTGACTGAACAGTTGAAACTTTGTAGCTCAGGTCCGATTCTACATAACACGGAGTTAGGGTGGATTGTCGCTGGAGAGTTGCCTGAAACATCTGTCGTCAGCTACAGCGCAGTAGCTTCATCGTCTGTGACTACAAAAGAAATTTTCGACGAACTTGCAAGGTTTTGGGAGTTGGAAGCTTGCCGCACAAAGAATTGCCTTTCCATCGAGGAGTCTGCCTGTGAAACCTTCTTCGAGGAAACAACCACTAGAGATCCAGATGGAAAATATCGGGTGCAGTTACCGAAGAAGAAGCACGTGTTGGAGAGACTAGGGTGTTCCAAGACTATAGCAAAGAAACGCTATTTGTCTATGGAGAAGCGGCTTGATGCCAACCTTGAGTTAAAGGCCATGTATACGGCGTTTATGCATGAGTATCTTCAAATGGGCCATATGAAAGAGGTGCTCACGGAAAAGGGAGAACATGATCAGGAATACTACATTCCACATCATGCTGTCCTGAAACCAGACAGCACCACTACGAAACTTAGAGTTGTTTTCGATGCATCCTGTCCAACGGATTCTGGTGTTTCTTTAAATGATGTGATGATGGTGGGACCTGTTGTCCAGGACGACCTACGGAGCAGCTTGATGCGGTTTCGTCTGTTCAGATACGCCGTTGTAGGAGATGCAGAGAAAATGTACCGAATGATTTGGCAGCATCCATCGGATCAGCTTCTACACAAGATATACTGGAGGGATTCTGCTCAGGAGCAGTTACGAACATACCAGCTCACCACTGTAACATACGGTACATCATCTGCGCCATATCTTGCCACTAGATGTTTAAACAAATGTGCCGAGGATGGAGTGGATCGCTATCCAGCGGCTGCAGCAGTGGTCAAGAAGAGTTTTTATGTAGATGACATGTTGGCTGGTTTCCACACAATTGAAGAAGGAAAACAAGTATGTAAAGATGTTCGGGAGCTACTGAAAGGATCAGGCTTCAATCTCAGGAAGTGGAATACCAACACACCGGAAGTTTTGTCTTGTGTAGAAGCTGATCCGATGGATGCTGCCAAATCATTCGGTACATTTTCTCTGCATCTCCTACAACGGCGTATCTGAACAGACGAAACCGCATCAAGATGCTCCGTAGGTCGTCCTGGACAACAGGTCCCACCATCATCACATCATTTAAAGAAACACCAGAATCCGTTGGACAGGGTGCATCGAAAACAACTCTAAGTTTCGTAGTGGTGCTGTCTGGTTTCAGGACAGCATGATGTGGAATGTAGTATTCCTGACCATGTTCTTCCTTTTCCGTGAGCACCTCTTTCATATGGCCCATTTGAAGATACTCATGCATAAACGCCGTATACATGGCCTTTAACTCAAGGTTGGCATCAAGCCGCTTCTCCATAGACAAATAGCGTTTCTTTGCTATTGTCTTGGAACACCCTAGTCTCTCCAACACGTGCTTCTTCTTCGGTAACTGCACCCGATATTTTCCATCTGGATCTCTAGTGGTTGTCTCCTCGAAGAAGGTTTCACAGGCAGACTCCTCGATGGAAAGGCAATTCTTTGTGCGGCAAGCTTTTTTTTGGTTTTTTTTTTGTTAATTGGCTTAGAGGGTTGTATGACATTTGCCAGAAAACCATTTACCAGAAAGCCGTTTGCCAGAATCAATTTGCCAGAATGGATCATTTGCCAGAAAACCATTTGCCAGAATGGACCATTCCCCAGAAAGTCATTCCCCAGAAAGACCATTTTCCAGAAAAAATATTACTTCATCAATTTGCTTTGTGTAGCAACATTTAGGTGTGTAAAATCTTTCGAATCATTATGATTTTCAGCGTACGATACATAATTATATGCAAAATAATTGTGACGTAAGTTTTTAAGCTTTTTGTTTGATAAAATGTTTTAAACTAAACATGCAGCTATTCAGCAAGCTGACGGACGTGAGTTCGAATTCCACCGGGCGATTGAAGAGTTTTCCGGCAGCCTGTCGCAAATGTTGTAAAACAACTTTAAAACAATAAATAATGCGGTTCAAATTATTATTAAGAGTAAAACAGTTTAACGTTCTTTCAAGGACTGAATAATGTATTTAAATATATCACCGAAAGAACATTGGGTAGTCATTTGAGTTATATTGTTCCAATGATTATTGGCGCTAAACTGATCATATTTCAAACATAATTTTCCCTTCTTTCACTCAAAGGCTGTTCTTTTAGTTGTTTTGAAATTTTTTTTCCGCAGAGATACACTATTCATGTTTCAGAAATTATTCAATTAAACTAATTCGTGTCAAACGTTTCAGCTTTTTTGTTCTCAGACCAGCTATGTAAGTAGTGAAAATTGCATAAAATTGTATGCGAAGGATTTTAACAACATAGACACACGCTGCACAATGGTCGGAAAAAAGTGAAGTTTGGCCAAAACTATTTTTATCGCCTTAATCGATGAAATATGTAATCTGAATATGTTATTTGGCGTTTTTTATTGTTTCACAAGGGGTTATTCACAAATTACGAAACTTAAAAAAAAAAAGATTTTTTTTTAAATTAAAATTGTTATCAAACTGGGCTGAAAGTGCAAGTTTTGTTTATATTTGATCGAGTTTGATCAAAATGTATATGAATAGTGGTTAAATCTATTATAAATAAACTTTGTATGAAAAATATCGTCAAAATATATGTAAAATATTGAATTATTCAAATGGCTGTAACTTGCAAATCAGTAAATTTCTGCAAAAAAATTAAAGGTTTTTTGTAAGACCTAAGGATGCTTAATGATGTGCAATATTCGCAACGGCGGCGACATGACGCGACAAGAGTTGTTTTTCATGTTCAAAATCATCAAAATTACTAAAGTGTACTATTGAATAGTATTAAAACTTCAACCAAATATTTTTTCCATCCTCATGCTCGATACAAGTGTTGAACCATTAGCTTTCAGATAGTGGGTAACTCTGGGGAAATATTGCATTCCGAAATTTTACATTTTGTGCTTTATTTTATTGTTACATGATTCAATTTTTTGACTTCAGCCAGTTTGCCGTCATAAAAGTCATATAAATTTGAATTTTAGTTCAATTTCAATTAAGGATCATAATGATATAACACATGAGGTATATTTTAAAACAAAAAAATCATAAAAATCTCAAAAAAGTTTTTAGTAGTTTTGGCCGCCCTTTATATGGAGCCCGACCATTGTGCGCTGGTGGTGACCAATCGATTAAATTTTCAGCTGGAATGGCTATTTGGGTCTCTAGATTTGCGCTCTTGAAATTTTGAGGTTTGGCTTCGAAGCATCTTCACAAATATGTCGATCAATTGATATCAAGGTTGAAAACGAATTACAAAAAATGATTCTGGGAAATGGTTTTCTGGCAAATGGTCCATTCTGGGGAATGGCTTTCTGGCGAATGGTACATTCTGGGGAATGGTTTTCTGGCAAAAATCATTCTGGCAAATTGATTCTGGCAAATGGTTTTCTGGCAAATGTCATACAATCGGCTTAGAGTTATTTTCAGATACTACTCGAGGAATTTCTCCGAAAATGATTAATGAACATTTTTAGGAAAGTTTGCAGGCAAATCAAATATGTTCAGGAATTTACTATTTATAGTATTCAAGCATTGCTTCTTGGATTATTCAAGGAATTATTCCAGGTATTACATAAAACATCCAATTCCTGATAGAATGCCTCTAGAATATTCCAGAAGAGATATCCTCAAAAATATCATAGTAGTTTCGAAAATGTTCAAGTTTTCAAGAATTTAACCTGAAGTAATTTCTTTGCTGTATTTTGTTTTCTTCTAGGATTTATATCAAAGCATATCTTAAATATTTCGCATTGATTTTTGTTCAGCTATAAATCCTGTGATTCACGTTGAATTTGTTTTTCAAGAATCCTTCGGGTTACCAATTAACATCTCTAAGAACACCATCAAAAGTTCAACAGTGGAATCCAAAGGAACCTCAAAATATTACTTCTTGGATTCCTTATATGTTGGCAAGAGATATTCTTACAAAACATACCTGGATAAATCAAAGGAAAGGTTTGTGTTAGAGTTTCATATGTATTTCTAGAAGATATCATTTAAGAAACTCCTGGATTATTTTTCTGATTACACTTGGAATATTTATGTGAAAATGTCTGCAAAATTTATGTAGGAATTCTTGTTTTCTCCTTTGTTTCATGATCAGAGAAATACCAGGAAGCTCCTCTGAGGAATAACTAATAGTTTGGATACATTTCATGAAGAATCCTTGGATGTATTTCATAAAGATTCTCCAGAAAAATTCTCCCAAAGAGATCGGCGGAAGAATGCTGAATGAGATTCATGAAGCATATATTGCAGAGTCCCAGAGAATCTACCTGGATTAATTTCTGAAGATATGTATTGATAATATATCGAGAATGAAGTTAGACGAAGTTTGGAATTTCTTGAATTAATCTTGGATTGATCACTCAAAAAACAAAACACATTGACTGTGTCCATAAAACAATCCCTAGAGGAATTTCGAGTGTTGTTTCTGAAGGAATTCATGAGAAAATCTGGGAGGATTCTGTTGTGAAATTAGATGTATCATTAGTGAAATTCATAGAAAATACTTGGAGCGCAGGAAAAACTGATTGAGAAATCTTTGGAGTAGATTACATAGGAAACATTTCTACAAATCTTAGCAACTGAATTTGGAAAATTCTTCGTTTTTATAGCTTTATTGAATTTTTTATGATGTACTGGCCGTTTAGAAATACACTAGACCCACAGTTATGAATCATTTAAGGCTCTGCTTAAATTTGAAAAATTCTAGAAAGCAAAATAAACAATATTTTTAGACGAAATCAATGCCGAATGGTGAAGTGCGATATATACCTGCAGTTCATGCACAATGTTGTCATTTAAATTGTTGAAAACATTTGAAATTTGCATTTACTTGAACATGGTCTAAAACCACAATTTATGAATCGGCTAAAAAGTTGTCCACAAATATGAATCAATATGAACACAATTTATGAATCAGTTGTTCACTTTCAATTATTTTGCAATTAAATGCAATATAGTTCAAATGTTTATAAGAACACCTCCTCGGACAACATTAATTATATCAAGAATCTGCATGACATTGCTTGACTTTTAATTTTGCTACTGAGCGGGTATATGAACATTGAATTTGTTGATTTATCTTGTAGCATGTTTATTTGGAGGATGATGGCAGGTAGTGTAATTATACAATCATTAGATCTAGATGGCAGAACTCTTAAATGCTTGACTCTTCGACTGCCCTTACTGATGATTCCATCCAATATTATATGGCGATTATATGGTGACACATTACATACGTGAAATAAATGATTTTTTACTTTTACTTCTCCATGTATCTGATAGAAGAGACAAACAGTTCAGCCTGGGAGTTAACCTAAAGAAACTTATGTGCAACATAAGTGATCATAAAAAATTACAAACAATTGATATCGATATCAATCAGGGAGGATGCAAACTAGTTCTTTTGTTTCCCAATCGTTGCTTTTGGTCCTTCTGCAGAAGCAATACCCGTTTTTATAGCAAAATTTGGAAGAACCTATCAGGTGTAATTAAATTTTTTTTTTACATTTTTTACATCTATTCTGTTTCTTTTTGTTCCTCACAAATTTAAGATTTTTTATTTGTCCATAAATTATTCAACATATTTCTAATAATCTTATAATAGGCCTTACATAAACCACGTCCACAGTTTTTATGGTCAAATAAGACTATAATCCCCCCAAATAACTTTTTTCAAAAGAATTTGTTTTTTTTTCCAAAATCATGGGAATTCATTAATACCGTAATCCGGGGTAACATTGATCAGTTTTTTGAATATTTCTTAAATATTTCATTTGAAAAGCAGATGTATCAATCTTTATATTTTTAAAACAAGTACTGGCACCAATTATTCGTAAAAGTATACTGTATTTTGTCCTTTGGAACATTTAACCACGTTTAAAAAAATGTATCAGGCAGTTTTTTGATTTTGCTGGTATAGGTAACATTAATCACCCATCAAAATAATGATCGGTAATAATTAAAATGTAATTTCTTACTGAAATCATGGCTCCTGAAGCCGAATATGAAGTTCTTAAAAGTTCTTTACTTTTTCAGTGATTTTACAATTTAAAACTCCTTGAACCATGGAATACGCCTACAGGTAGGAAATTTCCTAAGAAAATTCAGCATTCATTATACTGCCCATAAAGGCATAACTGTCCCATATGGAAATAGTAGGCATTGAGAAAATCGCGCTCGAAGTTTTGTATTCTCATACAAATGTTTATAATTTTGTAGTACATTTCTGCATGGTATATTTATTTAGCACCACTGCACAGATAACTCATTTTAACTCAATAGTCCATTTTGTACCCGACGTGACCCAGTAATCCATTGGAATAACTCTGGTCACAGAAACATTCCCGAGATACTTTGGACACAACACTAAGCTGAAAAGCAGGCTTTGTTTCAATAGGAACGCAAAGCAAAAAAGTAGAAAAACTAACAAATTTTCGTTTTGGAATTTAAATGTTAATAAATTTACGAGCTGTTTAGTGAAATACCTATAAATAAATGAATACCGAATTTAGTACAATACCATTTAATTCCACTAGAGTTTGTATGCTTTGACAGATACGCGTAGAAGACGAGTCTAGTATACGCCTCTAAAGACGGCCTTACAATTGAGGTAGAAATACTCGTAACTGTCGAAGGATACAAACTTTAGTGGAATTAAATGGTATGGCACCAAATTAAGTTTTCATGCATTTATTTATTAAAATGTTATAATTTTATTGCAAAACATTTTTACCCGGGCACCCGATAAGCTTTGCGCGTAGGATTGTGTGCCTTAAAAGTCTTCCAGGTCGCAAAGTAACTGATCTTCCCAGTTAGCTGTAAAACAAAGCATTTCGTTCACCGACTTCCACTCAACGAACCATGCAGTAAGCTAGCTTGGGAAAATGTGCAGATTGTTTTTACTTTTAGGATCACTTCATTCTACGATACGGCAAAAGGTGAGTGCGTGTTCGGTTGTTGGAGTACCCATGCGTCTGCTATTCAATGGTCCTGATACCTGTCTACTTACGAATTCGGCATTGTAACTCAAGCCACCCTCATCCATTGAATCGTGTGGGCGGAATGTGGGTAACTTTTTGATACTTTTGTTTCACTTTGTCAGACTAAAAAGATTTTCGGATAAATCTGAGATATTTATGACGAGCCAACGACAGATTGCTTCGTTGCCCATCGAGGCGTATGCAAATGTACTTACATACACATGTGCTCGCTTTGAACCTGGGTTTCTCCCTTGTGAAATTGGATAACTCTGGCAATCCCAATCACAGATGATGGAATGTAGACTTGGCAGGGCTGCCGGGTTTTGGATTGTACTTCCTCATAGTTCCGATTATTATATCGTTTTTTAGTCATGATGATATGGCCTTCTTCTGTCTTGTGGTAGCGTCTAAGGTTTTATCAAAAACCATACGTATCATTGATACGAATTCAAAAATCGTAATGTTGGCGAAGAAAAACCTTAATGTGGAAATTCTCATAGAGCACTTTGCCGAAAAGCACTGTCCCAGTGGGGTCACAAATACAAAACATTTTATAATCATTCCAAGATGATCAATCTTTTGGCAACACTGCCCTCTCTCTTGGGGCTCCATTCGGGTACTGTATCATAAATATACGTTCCATCTCTGGGATCATCTTGTGTGCGCTTATCGCTTCATAAAAGCACATGTTCTCTATCATAACTAAATTATGTACTGTGGGCGGGTGGAGTCGTCAGATATACAGGTCAAAGTAGTGAACAGGAGGAGCATGACAACAACAGAACAGAATGCGGAAAGATTCAACCCAGATTGGGGCGCTTCCCGGTCTGTCGGTCTTCTAGACGTTGGTGGCCAAGGAAAGTGGTTCCTAACTTATTCTTTATGCGTGTCATTGTTATACGATGTACAGCGAGGCTTTGATCAAAGTGTTACGCAAGTAGATATATATCTTATTTTATATTTTAGGGCATAAAAATGATTACCTTCAGATATACGTATTCATCCACGGGTTTGATATTATCGCACGCCTCTTTCCTTCAAAAAGTCGATTTGAGCGATAGCCTTGCGATTACACTGCGGAACACGTTTTTGTCTCTAGCACCAAAATACAGCTATTTACTTAATCAAGGGTTGCTAAATCCATTGACTTTTTTAAAAATATCATAGTACGTCTAGTTTTTGAGTATTGACTGTTGATAATGCAAAAGGTGATTATTTCAGCTAACTTGCAGAAAGTTTGCCAGCTTGTATGGCAATTCATTTGCTTAAGGTGAAGATAAATCTTAGCTTAGCTTAGCTTAGACTGACTACACATATCAATGGTTGCTATTCCGTGATTGACCGAAGTCAGTGAAAATGCACAAAGAATCAACTAGAAGTTTAGCTGGGATTGGCCATAATCTTCTTCAATGTGCATAATTCAGTGCCTCTATTTATACAGGGTCAATAACGGCGCCGGCCACGTCCTTGCAGTCAGGTGGGATTGGGGGAAGGAATGTTAGTGTGTAACCTTTGCTATTTGGAGACCGTGTTTGCCTCTGCATCTCCACAAAGGTTACTGGGAGGGATGTTTGTTAATGGGAAGGATCGTTGGGTCACAGGACTCATTTTGATAAGCGATTAGACCATGATAAATAATGATTTGTGAGGTATATACATGCTTATTTGTAAATATAATATTTTCATTTGATATGAACAATTTCTATGTGTGAAAATTATGCCGACACTTGAGGTGACGAACCATTCAAAGTTTGTTGAACAAATACCTAAATGTAACATTCCTACAGCTGCCAGGACGAAAGCATGTGTTATTATATTTTACTTATATGAAAATAAACAAAAAACTTGATTGGTTGGAACATCATAGAACACTCTTATTCTTATGCCGACACTTACAGTGGCGAACCATCCAATGTTTGTTGAATAAAGTGAACTTTTCGCAAGTCTACACTTGTAGTGTCGAACCATTCAAAGTTTTTTTTTTTAATTACAAAAATAAAGGTAAAATGGGGTGTTCTGAAAATAAAAAAAAATGTGAAACATAAATAATTCATGAATCAGAGTTTGTGTCGACACTCACAGTGACGAACAATTCATAGTTTGTTGAAAATTCACATTTACGTCCCACAATTTTAACGATTAAATGTGCAGTCATACATATTTTATAGATTAGAAATAATAGCATGAAACGAGCTCACCAATTGATCCTTTATCCTTGACTGAGCAGCCACAAGCCACTCTCAGTCTCATTCGTTTGCTCGGCTATATAAAAGCACTCAGAAAAAAAAAGGCGCGCGACCCGAAAAGGAAAAAAAACTTGGCTTTCTTGACGCACTGCCCAGCAGCAAGCGTCAAGGTCAAAGGATCAAAAAGAACTAACCGCCACTTTTTCACTTACTAGACCGACGCACGACATGTTTGATCCTGCCCTCGTCGCTGCCCCCCGTAGGAGCAAGCGTCAAGGTCGAAAGATCAAACAGAACTCTGCCCAGCAAAACGCGCGAGAACGAAACACAAACTCCCGGCGTCCCGAAAACAAACTGTCTTGCTTGGGCTTTCCGAAACACTGCCCAGCAAAACGCGCGAAAACGAAACACAAACTCTACCCAGCAAGACGCTCCAAAACAGGGGAAAAAAATTCTCCGGCAACGAAAATACGCGCGAATCCGTCAGAAAAATCAGTCGGACGACGCAAAACCGAACTGTCCTGCTTGGGCTCCACAAAGCACTCCATTTGCTTAAGGTGAAGATAAATCGAAGCCAAAGTTCAAATTTTCAAAAGCACGGATCTGGTGAACCAAACATCCGTTTAAACTGAAAACCTAATCGATTGGTCACCACCAGCTAGTGACCAATCGATTAAGTTTTCAGTTTAAACGGATGTTTGGTTCTCCAGATCCGTACTCTTGAAAATTTGAAGTTTGGCTTCGATTCACCTTCACCTTAATTTGCCACAGAATTCAAACTTGTTGTGTATAACAATACTTATTAACAAAGTTTAAAATACTTTCGATGCTCAAAAGTTAGTTTTTGGTGGTTCAGTAAAGTATTGTATTTTGTCATATAAAAGAAATAAAATTTGTATATGGAGACTGCAGCATGTTGAAAAAATCGATTTCATTTAAACTCTATCCTGCAATTTCAACTAAATTGTAACTCAATTGAAAGTCTTATTTTGCATGCTTCGTTGCTTGGTGGATTTGATCATAAAAAAGTTTGATAAATCATTCTTTAAATTTCATGTGAACATCAATGGAACCAGTGTTTTATACAACTTTGACGACCTGTAGCTGAAAATTGTGACATACTGGAACATTTCTGAGAACGGTATTAGATTTAGCATCCCAAATCTACTGAAGACATATAATTTGGTCCTTGAGACTTTCAAAAATGTAATTTTTGTTACGTCGTGACTGATTTTCACTCTCTGCTAAAAATTACAGCAAGGCAAAATTAGCAAAACACTAAAAAGGGAAATTGGATTTGTGGAAGATATCAAATTTTTCAGCGAAAAAAAAAATACCTCATGGCCCATATAAAACTGATTGAGTAACACTGATTTACAATTTAAGAACTTTCCATTTTCTACACACATCTTTCTCCACTTTGGAACCATCTGCATATGTGCACTATCCGAGCAGTGCATCGTTCCAAATGCACCCACAAAAAAAGATTTCCTCCCTCTTGCTCTGGCTGTGCTATGAAAAAGTCTAAAAATTCATTAAATTTGACCGAGATTGGAAAAGTTGGTCCGTGATAGGAGTTTTTTTCGCCCTTCAAGTGCCAGACCGGAGCGCACTACCTCTCGATAGCGATAGTATACGGATAAGTAGTAAAAGTGCAACGTGGCATTGCTCAGCGTTCGAACCAAGCCAAGCCAAACGATGCGTTGGGGGTCATGTTCTTTTGGTGGGTGCCAACGAGTATACACCGGACGCCTGCTCCCCCTTAGTCGACGGTCATGTGAAATAAAATGTGTAGTCTGGATGCACCGTGGAGGGAACGCATATTCTTTCAAACCGTATCGATACCCGACCGAGAGCATACTTATTGAGGTGGTCCATATTTATTGACAATCCTTATTCATCTCTGTAATGTATGATACTACCTTAACCTTCGGTTTGCCGCGCTGTTGTACTTCGTACAAAAGTTGTGATTATATACCATTATTTTGCAACAAAGATATCTATCAACACCAAACCAAAATGTATTCCACATAATTCTTTTTAAGAACAATACTTGGCAGATTTTGTTAACAGTATGGCCTTTTAATAATAACCCGTTTATTCATACAAATTACATCGAACCCGCAAAATACGGTGCATAAAATTGTCAGAATAATAGGTTTCCTAGCATAAAACGTCATTTTCTGAGTTCATTTGTACATTTTGTTTCGTCCCGTACACTTGTACAAAGTAAGTTGAATCAATCCGTAGCAGCTGTCGAATCAACATTTGTTATCACAGGTTAAGTCGCATAAAATCACAGACTAGCTCGGAAGAAAATTTATACACTCGCATTGTAAGCCATTTTTTATCACATATATCGCCTCCACTTTTGAACGCAGTAGGTCTTTTCGCGACATATTACACGTGACAATTAGCACATTTAAGCCTCGCATAACGCAAAAGGTGATTTGGTTTTACGTACATTTTGGTTGTCTGGGTTTTTGGTTCGAGTAGTCTACAATTTGAAATCGGTATATCTGAAAATCCAAATGATTTCGAAGCTTAAAGTCATAAGTATAGTTGTTCTGGAAATAGAGCGGTATCTGATGGTTTTAAATTAGGACTCGGAATTTGACCGCTAGGTGGCACTAGCGGACATGCAACTATTACTTTACTGACCACTTAGAATAGCGTCTTCGGCAAAGTTGTTTAGTAGCTCAAGGGCTGAGATATTGACAAATCAAATATTTCATGCTCACTGACGAAATTAGGAATAAACTTCCTCAATCAATGATTGAGCTTATGGATCAACTTTGCCGAAGACGCCATCTTTATAAGTGATTAGGATTCTGAAATATCTGCAGAGCATAAGTTGCATGCATACTAGCGCCACCTAATGGTAAAATCTCGAATCTTGAGCTACTGAAAAACTCTGCCGAAGACTTCATCGTTCTAAGTGGTCAGGCTTCTGAGATATTTCGCTGGCGACACCTGATGGCAAAATTTAAAATCAACTAGATCGATCAATGATAGCCCTTGGTTTATTAAACAGCTTTGCCGAAGACACCATCTCTCTAAGTAGTCAGGGTCCTGAGATATTTGCAAAACAAGAGCTACATGTTCACTAGCGCCACCTGGTGGCAACATTTTGAAACATCTAGCTTCAATAATGGTAGTCCTTGAATTACTGAACAACTTTTCTAAGTAGTCTAGATCCTGAGATATACGCAAAACATAATTTCCATGTTCACTAGCGCCACTTGCTACTGAATAACTTTGCCGAAGACGCCATTTTTACAAGTGGTCTGGCTACTGAGTTATTTGAAAAATAAAACTTTAATACACACTAGCGCCACCTGGTGACGAAATTCCGTATCTGAATGTCTACCGCATGTCAGCCCTTGATCTCTTAAACAACTTTTCCAAAGATGGTTTTTCTTTATTTAATCTAGATTGCGATTTTTTTTTGCACCGCGCGACAATATTCTAATATCGCACACACTTAATTTAGGATGACGAAACTCGGCTTATTTCAACCGAGATCCGCACAGCCGAGTAGTCAGTAAACAAATTACCTGGGATCTCAGAAATTAAAACCCGAGTATCAGTATATAGTGCTTCGTTGCTACACACTTAATTTATTTCGCCGAGGCCGGCAAAAATAATTGCCGAGAACCCAACAGCTGAGATTTCGGCAAAAATCTCGGTATAAGTTCAAAATGCCGATTGAACTGAAAAATGTTAAATCAACCCAGCTGTCGAAATTTGACGAAAAGGTCGGCCATCGATTGCTGAAAATCTCGGCACACCACTACCAAAATTCGGTAAATCTAGAATACTTTTTCAAATCGACGTAAGTAAATTCCATACGGTTTTGAGAAAATTAATTCAGAAGAATCACAACCTGTCTTTAAAACTGTTTTAAAATGAATCACCTTTTTAACATTTTTTCGACGTGTACATTGCTCAAATTTTGCATACAATAAGCTCGCGTTCAAAAACTATGGAGTTCCTATTATTACACAAGAATATTATGTCAAAATGATAAGCCGTTTTATTCAGTTACTTGCGACGTTTTTCTACCAGTGTAAAATCGACTCAAGTAGTGTTTTGTTTTGATTCGTGGTTAAGCCACTTTGTCTCTCCATACAGCGGGGCGGCGAAAGTAGTGTTTAGGTTGCGAAAGTTGAAAATATTACTTTCGTCGTTTTGTAAATTCGGACATTAAACGTTCCAAAAGTGAAAAATCGTGTTGGTTCAGAGCGAAACGTGTAGAATTTCGTCTGCGAAACACGTAGGCATAGCATAGCATAGCATAGCATAGAGTGACTGTACATGTCAATGGTTGCTACTCCGTGATTGATCGGAACTGGTAAGAATTGCACTACGATCCAAATGAATAAGGGATGGGAGTTTCCGCTTACTCTCGAAGTGCAATTTTAGCAGCTCTAATATTATTGATCAATAACGGCGCCGGCCAAGTCCTTACAGTCAGTTGGGATGGAGAAGGAATGCTAGGGTGTAATGATTGTTGCTTCTAGAGACCGAGAATACCTCTGCATCTCCACAATCAATACGGGAAGGGTATTTATTAGTGAGGGAGGAAAAGATCTGGGAGTCACCAATGGTCAGTGATGCGATCCATGGATAAGGAGGAAAAATACAATATAAAGCTAGTTTTGCATTTTGTCTCGAGAAGTTTTTGGTAGAAGATTTAAAAAAAATGCGTCAGCATCCATAATGCCGAACCATTCAAAAGATGTTTTTAGTAATAGCGAAAAGAGAAAAATATATGTATATATTTTAAATAATATGAAACAGGAATGATGCCGACACTTGTAATGACGAACCATACATAGTTTGTTTGAAAATTACAGAAAAATAACGCTGTACATTTTTGTCTCGAGATGAAAAGTGTTTGATAGGAGTTTTAAAATATACGTCAACATCCATAATGTCGAACCATTCAAAAGATGTTTTTAGTAATGTTAAAGAGAGAAAATATATGTTAATTGGAATTATATAAAATAGGCATAATGCCGACACTTGCAGTGACGAACCATACAAAGTTTGTTTGAATATTACATAAAATTAACGCTGTCATGAGAAAATGTGTCATTATAAGCATGAAACGAGCTCACCAGTTGGTAATCCATCCTCGACTTAACACGGATATCTTTTCGCAATCACACAACGCAAACCGTAGAACTTCGCAGCGTCCCGAAAACGAATAGTCTTGTTTGGGCTCTCCGATGCACTGCCCAGCAGACACGCGAAACGAAACACAATCCCGGCGTCCCGAAAAAGAATCGTCTTGTTTGGGCTCTCCGAAGCACTGCCCAGCAGACACGCGAAACGAAACACAATTCCCGGCGTCCCGAAAAAGAATCGTCTTGTTTGGGCTCTCCGATGCACTCACGTGTAGAATTTCGTCTGCGAAACACGTAGGATCGATAAAGTAAGTTTGTATGCTTTTTTGACTTGAGTCTATATGAATAAGTTTTCGAGAAATGATTATTTTTTTCGATTGCACTATTGACCGAATCGACAATTTAGCTGGAACAAGGTGTTTTCTCTGTTCTCGTCGATTTTAGACGTTCGATGTCTTGAGAGAAGTTATTAGTAATTGAGTTTTGCATCTTTTAAGAAAAAAGTTGAATAGGGTGGCCCTTATTTAAGTTAAAATTTTGACTCAAACTTTTTTATTTGATGAAATTTGTGGCTGCGTTCTTCTGTGAACTTTTAGAAAATGATATTTTGAACAACTTTGTCGAAGACACTTTTGATCTAGCTCTTCATTTGAGCTAAGTAAATTGATTTTGAAAGTTTTAACTGAGGGTGGGCCCAAAAAATCAGTAATTTTGGTCTAACTTTTTTGTTTTCAATTTTAAGTGAATGTGGTCTTCAGAAGAGTTGTAGAGGAAGTAAAGGCTCACAGTTTTGCTGAACATCAAAAGTTTGTAATTCTTGTAATTTTGAAGTTATAAGCAAATTTAAGTGAAAAACTATGAAATCTTTAGATGCCCATAACTCATGGAGTTGGTTCGATAAAAAATTTCTTTTTGTGGCATTAGAAAGGCCATAGAATAGGCAACTTTTGCTGCAAAAACTGTGAGAATGTAATTTTTGTAAATTAAGAAAATACACTTCAAAAATTCATTTACAAAAAACGAAATTCGCACACAAGATTTTTATGATAACGGCGTGCTGTCTTCAGCAAAGATTATTTGTCGCCTTTCTTGTAGTTGAGGCCCTTCCTTCCACTCCACCGGTAGATATTCTGTTTCCCAGATTGTGCCTATCCGCCGGTACAGATAAATGGCCAGCCTCCCTGAGCCCATCTTTATGAGTTCAACTACGATACCATTCTTACCAGCAGCTTTATTGTTCTTGAGCTGGTGAATGGCATCCTTAATCTCCCTCAAAGTGAGGGTTGGTTGGTTTACATCGTCCGCAGTACTGACGAAGGTATTTCCTCCGTTGTCCCGTCCTTTATTGCCTGTGCTTTCAGCGCCATTCAGGTGCTCGTCGAAGTGCAGCTTCCACCATTCGATCACCTCACGCTCGTCTGTCAAAATGCTCCCTGCCTTATCCCTGCACATCTTGGCTCGCGGCACGAAGCCGTTGCGGGATGCGTTGAGCATCTGGTAGAACTTGCGTGTTTCTTGAGACCGGCACAGCTGTCTCATCTCCTCGCACTCCGTCTTCTCCAGGCGGCGTTTTTTCTCCCGAAAGAGGCGGGTCTGCTGTAGCCGTTTCCGTCTATAACGTTCCACGTTCTGCAGAGTCCCTTGCTGCAGCATGACCGCCCGCGCTGCATTCTTCTCTGCCCACATTTCTCGTCGAACCAGTAGTGCCATCGACTCCGTCCCACGTACCCAACGTTACTCTCAGCTGCATTGTTAATGGCTGCTTTAACTGTTTTCCTCGAGGTGTTGCGCGTACGCAGTTGCGACATCCGGTTGCTTCAGCCGCTCTAGGTCAAACCGGGGCGGCCGTCGGTACCGTACGTTGTTCATGACGGAGAGTTTTGGGGGCAGTTTGACCATCACCAGATAGTGGTCAGAGTCGATGTTAACGCCATGATAGGTCATTACGTCGATAATGTCGGAGAAGTGCCGTCCATTAATCAGAACGTGGTCGATTTGTAATTCTGTCTGCTGTGGTGATCTCCAGGTGTATCGGTATGAAAGGCTGTGCTGAAAGTAGGTGCGAATCGCCTACGTTGTGTCTTGGAGCTATAACTTTGTAGATAAAAGAGTAGGAAATATTGATATTAAAACGCCTGAAAACGGACTTATTCGGCTTAAAAAAGCTTTCGGCGATCTTTAGGGGTGACGCTACATAAAAGTTACTCATTAAGGGTCAAAAATGGCCCATGAGCTGGAAACGCTCTCGTAAATTCTGGACAAACATATGAAAAGGGCCCAAGAGGTCTTGAGTTTTTTTTTTCAGAAACGTTGCTGTTGAGCCCTTTTTAGCCCGCCCACGCAAACTAACACCACTATCAGGAAGATTGGTGTTAGCTCTTCCCGATATAGGTATTGGTGAGCGTGATAGAGTTGAATTGGGCTCAACAGCGTCTTGCAAAGCCAATGTTTACCAATGTCGATGTGCCCTTTTGAAATGTTTGTCCAGAATTCATTTTTTCGTTCCGGTTTCTCTCAGCTATATATGAAAGTTTTGAAAGCCTAGAATGGAATCCGCGATAGAATGGCCATCCTGGACACAAGGGCACCTGGAATCTAGTTCAGAATGAACTGGTATATATAACATTCAGAAGTCAATCCGCATGTATGGCGTAACGGTTTCATGATTTTTCATTCCGATTCAAAATAACATCAACAGGACCAACAATTAGATTTGGCCGGAATTGGTTGGAATATTCCGGAACGATATGATGTAGCCATTTTTAGACCATTATATAGTTCCATCATGCGATAGTTCAAAAGTTATGATTTTTTATCTAGGTCTAGACAGGCTCGTGTTTCGTCGTGTAGATGTACCCGACCAGCGAATGACAACAGAGTTGTAACAGATTTTGTTGCTCAGTTAGTGCGTTTTTTTTTTCAAACAAAATATGATATATTTTTTTCTGATTAGTAGTTAGAATAACAAAAATATTATCACAATTTCCTCTACACTAAACCAAATTGAAACAAAACATGTTATAATTTAAACAAAAATGTAACTCATTATGTTTCAAATCAACCAAAAATATAACTCATTTTGTTTTTTCGACAACTGAAATATAACACACTTTGTTATTTTCTTTACATGAATAAAAGCGCACATGTATAAGCAGTTGCCTTCAGATCTGTTATAACAAATTGTGTTATAATTCTGGTTTTAATTGAAACAGTCTTTTTTATAATAACTGATTTTGTTTTAATTATGTTATAATTTACTTCATTAACTAAGAGTGCTTCTATCAAAAATGAAATTAAATTTGCCGTTTGTAACAAATCATGATACATGACTTGCGATACAATTTTCTTGTAATCCACTAATCGGGTAAACTTCAAAATCTTATAACAGCAAAATTTCTGAGGCTGGAATTGCCAAGAACTTGACAGTAACTGGGTAAATAAAATTACTTTGTTGAAATACTCGGAACTGTTCCCGACACGGCCAAATAATAAAAATTTTATCGTTGAAAATTTCTCCAGGAATTCCTTTTCTGAACATGAATTTCATGAAGGAATCCCTAGATTAATCCTATGAATCCTAGCGATAATCTTTGGAAGAATCTCGGACAAAATTCTTACAAGAGTTTCTGGAGATATTCGGGAAACCTCTGCAAGAATGCCTGAAGAAATCCCGACAACAATTTTCAGAGGAACATGTAGAGGAACATGTAGAGATTTTTGGAGTTATCTTTGGAAATAATCTTGAAGAAATTGCAGAAGAAATCTCTGAAGGAATCTGTAAAAACCCCCCTAGAGCAGTATTAAAAAAAATCTACTTTCCTGGGCAAATTACTGTAGGGATCTCTGAAGGATCTTCTTCTTCTTGGCATCACATCCTCAGTGGGGCAGAGCCTGCTTCTCAGCTTAGTGTTCAATGAGCACTTTCACAGTTATTAACTGAGAGCTTTCTTTGTCAAAGTTGCAATTTTCGTATATCGTGTGGCAGGTACGATAGCACTATATGCCCAGGGAAGTCAAGGAAATTTCCATTACGAAAATATCTTGAACCGACCGGGAATCGAACCCAGGCACTTTCAGCATGGCTTTGCTTTGTAGCCGCGGACTATAACCACTCGGCAAAGGAAGGTCCCTCTGAAGGAAATCTTGGTTAAATTGCTGAAAAAAATTCCTGTAGGCCACTATGAAGGCATCTGGCTGGTGAAATCCCTGAAGGCATCTCTGGAGAAATTCATGGAGGAATCCTTGGAAAAAGTTCTGGTGTAATTCTAAAGAATGTTTGTAAAGATTTTTCTGGTAGAATCCCTCGAGAAAACCAGAGAAATCCCTATTGAGGTTTTTTTTTGGGTAAATCCCTGAAAAAATCCTTGGAAAAATCTATGACCGAATTTCAGGAGAAATTTCTGAAGAAATCTCTGGAGGAATCCATGACGAAATATTTCTGGATGAATCTTTCTAGAGATTTTCTTGAGAGTATCCGTGAAGAGACTTTCCTAATGTATTCCCAGAAGAAATTTCGTTAAAAAAATTTTCTTAGGATTCCTCTAGGAAGAATTTTTGATCGCGATCGGAAATTTTAGATCAGATAGAAGGGCTCCATTCATCCGGGGATTACTTAATCTATTCCTACTGAAAATCTTCCAAAGACTTTTCTGGACTTACACTCTGATTCGTTCAGAAAAATCTCATCATGCGTCTCTTCAGTAATTTCTCCATGGATTCAGCCAAAGATTATTTCCGATATTTCTCCAGGGATTTTTAGAGATTTTTCTAGGGATTTCTCTAGCATAATCTCTATAGTAATTCTTCCTTGGATTTCTCTAAGTATTACTCCAGGAGTTTCTCCAAAGATCCTCATGAAATTTCTCCATTCCTAAATTTTCCTCCAGAGATCTCTTCAGAGATGCCTCTAGGAATTCCTTTAGCAATTTACTCAAGTAATCCTTCAGAACCCGCTTCAGAAGTTTACCAGAATAACCCTTGTGAGATTCCTTCAGCAATTTACTCAGGTAATCATTCCAGAGACTTTTCTATAGATTACTCCAGGAAAATTTCTGCCGGGAATCTTCCAGAGATTTCTCCAGCAATTTCGTAGGAATTATCTTTAAGGATTACTCCAGAAAAAAGTGGCGAACTAGTCAAGGGCGATCGCGTGGCTTTCCACCTAGCTATCTTATCCAGAAAAATCTCTACATGGGACCCTCTGAAAATGTTACAGGGATTCCTTCAGAATTTTCCTCAGAGATTTTAACGAGAGACTCCTGTAATAATGTCTCTAGCTATTTTTCCAAAAATTCACCCAGAGAATCCTCAAGGAAATCTCTCAGGGATTACTCATGGGATTCCTCCATGGGTTCTATAGGGGGTTTTCCAAAATTTATCTAAAAGCTGATTCCTACAGCTCCATGGAATTCTACAGAAAAAAAATCACAGAAGAAACTCCTGGGAAAAGTTTCAGACATTGCTCTTAGGAATTTTTGCATTATTCCTGATAAAATCGTTGGAAGAATTCGTGGGAGAATTTCTGTAGGAATTTTTAGAGGAATATCTACAGGAATTCGTAGAAAAATCCCCGTCGTTTGTTTGGTGTACATTACACATCTATGGAACAATTTTTGGGGGAATCCCTGGAGAATTCTAGAAAATTCTTGGAGTAATTCATGTAGAGATTTTTCTGGAGGCATATCTGGGAGAACCTCCGAAGAAAACTCTTGAAAAAGTCTTGAGGTTATTTATTGTAGAGTCCTTGGAGAAGCTCTTTGTGGAATCCCTGGATGAATTCTTGATATAATTTGGAAGACTATGATGAAACCTCTGGGAACATTTAATGAATGGCTGGAGTTTTTTTTTTCTGGAGGCAATCCAGAAGGATTTCCTGATCAGAAGTTTGTTCTTAAGACAATGTGATTTTTGAAAGTTAATTTTAGCCCTAGATATTCAATTTCATCTGCCAATCTGTTGAATCCCCTTTCTTTGTGATGACATGTCTACTTGAAGGTTTCGAATAAAGAGCTTTTATTTTATATGGGAATACTATAGGTTGCGTATTTGAAGCATGAGGTAAAATCTTCCATTTTTGCGAGAATGAAGAAAAAATCTAAACTTGTTTGCAATCTACGACCGATGACACGCAAGCTTCATCCTTTGGCGGAGAGGCCTGTTATATCCGCAAACAAAGATTTTTGATATCCCTGAGGTAAGTCAGGTAAGTCAGATGTAAAAATACTGTATAATATTGGCCCCAAAATGCTGCCTTGAGGAACACCCGCTCCTACAGAAAGTGTTCCAGACTTAGAGTTCTGATAATTAACCTGAAGTGTACGATTTAAGAGATAACTTTGGATTATTCTTAGTCTCCATTTTGAGTTGATGGGTTCCATTTAAACTTTAACAGTAGCTTCTGGGGGTCCAAATGAACAAATTTTTGGAAGTGTAACTAATGACTGACAATTTGATCATTATGGGCCACCCTTATTCATATATAGATAACCCACAGACTCACAGCCCGTTGTTCCGATCAGTCAGTTGGGGCGGAATGAAATCGATGCGAACGATTGCTGCAATCTAGGTAGTGGATGTTTGAAAAAGGGACCGGTGTCATGAAACCAAGAGATCGGCCGACATCGAGTGACCGGTGTTAGGTATAGACTCCAACGTGAGTGGAAAACTAGAATAGGTTTCTACTGTGGGCCAGAAATAAAAATTTCGTGACAAAATTCCAAGCACTGTTATAATTAACAAAGATTGTCCTAAAAGTAATACAAACTTAAGTATATGTGTACATGTTAGTCATGCATTTTGAATTGAATTAAGAACATTTATTGAAAATATTTATTCATATTTCACAACAGTATTTTTGCATTTCATTCATGATAGCCTCTACCAAAACTTCATAAAGCATAGTTTTTGCTGTGGTTAACTTATGAAAAAGTCATAGAATTATTATTTAATCTTAGAATTATTTACAAAAATTGGAAGAAATTATTTTGAATTACATATTTGTAGTCTGTTATATTGTTACATGCTAGAAATTCTTAAGAAAAGATTCTGATTTTTGTCCAGATCTCGTTTATGATTGATTTTAGATTGACGATTTGGAAGAAGAAACGCTTTTTTCAGCTTTCTTTAATAATAGTCTCTTACCTTTCCATTTGATGCTGCCTATATCACTTCATATTTTTAAATATTGGACTTTATCGTGAAATTTTGATTTCTGACCCATAGTGCACCCGTCGTGTAAATCGAGACCGGCTCTAGGTCAAGTGGACCAGTCATAGAAGGGCTTTGGTTGGCACTATGACGTAACTAACCCACTAGTACCTAGTAGAGAAGTGCATACGCAACTCGTACTCGACCGACACGTTTCCACAACGCTTTTGAATATGTTCGAGCCGACAGTTTTAGAACAGAACGTGGTTTTCCGAAAAAAAAATGGAGGACAATGCTTTGCATGACCTGCACATGTGATGGAGGAAGTTTTTTGGCTTTTGAAACGACGATGACACCCCTTCCATGGAGTTGATGGAAGAAGAGAGCTTGTGTGAAATAAATTGATTTCAATAGAGCTCGCAGACAGTCAGATTTTTTGTGTGGTTTGTTAATATAACTTGTTGCATTTATGTTAGGCTGGAGCTAGTAAATCAATGGAAATTTATTAGTGCAGGAGATGTTAGTTGCACAAAAGTGAAAAAAGGTTTAAGATCAAATTTCGGACAAAATATGCATGTGGATTAGAGTACAACGCAATAGACAATCTGTGGAAGCTTCTCACCATTCATGTTGAGTTCTATGAATAAGTAATGGTGAGTTTAAACTGCAGCCTCAACTAGAATTGGGGTTCGTAAATTGAATAGGTGCGTAAAACTAGGGAGCTTAGTTCGTAAAACAGGGTTTTGCCTTTTGGAGTCTACTTATGTATCATTATTGGCCGAATGCCATTTGGCCGAACGGGTCGTTTGGCCGAATGCCGTTTGGCCGAATAACGAACAAAAAAAAAATAAATTACTACAACACTTATGTGTAAGATTGTTAGGTGTTGCCCAATAATTGATCAGCTAATTAATTGACTTTAATGATGTGACGGGACGTCATGTTTGTCACTAAATAAGTGCTCCAAAAAAATGATAAAATTGACCCGTTAATTTAGGACGAAGTTATGAACTCCACTCATTGCATCAAGACTCAAAGCTCATGGTCGTGTCATGTGGGGCTACCAACGGTATGATAGGGCTGCAGTTTTTTAATGATTTCATTAGAAGTTTTTCCTTCTTTTAAGCATAGGCTATTCTTTCGAGTTATACTGGTTTTGTTACTGTTGGCAATAATTCAGCTTATATGTCAATTGGGATTTTTACCTTCTTAAAATCTTCGGCAGTTCTTTGTAGTTATACTTATATAAAAAATGTTTGCATAGCACTTGCTTAAATTTTCATAAGAGATTTTTCTTTCTTTTGATCATAGGCTGTTCTTTCTGTTAAAAATAATATTAGAATTGCAACGTGTGAACTGAGCTCTGTACCATTGCTTGCGTATAGCAGTAAACCGATTGACTCGCTGAACAATTACGAGAAAAAAGCTCACAGTTTCTCTTTTGTGAAAAGAAGAAGACAAAATTTGCGGTTCCTAGAATTATGAAATAATTTACTTAATACGATTTGAGGGATCGAAGCAATTCAGTCCTACAGCAGGACTAATAATTCGTGAACCATTTTAGTTACTGTCAAAAGCTGACTACAAACGCAATGCAAAAGCTTTTGCTGACAGCTATTACCATTAGCAGAGAAGTGAATATTTGCTTACATTAAGGATTCTTCTTTCAGCACTGACTGAGTTTTGAACTAACATCAAAGATAATGATAACCTTCTTTAAAAATAAGCTGAATAAGTTCTTTGAAATTCAGCTTCGAAACTCACTACAATAATATGCTAACTGTAATTCAGTATTATTTCCTATTTCGGCCAAACGGCATTCGGCCAAATGACCCTTTCGGCCAAATGACCCTTTCGGCCAAATGGCGTTCGGCCAAACGGCATTCGGCCAAATGGCATTCGGCACCCGGAACCGTATCATTAACATATTATTGGTTCTTAATCAGACTAGAATAAGTGAAAGTTAGGTCTTTGGAGTTTGGGCATATGGTGATTGGTTAAAGGTGATCATTTCATCATTCCTATGTTGAAGAATATCTCACAATACTGGACCCTAGAATATTGTTATATTTCGAAAAATCATTTGTATTGTCAGATCCGAGTTTTGGCAACTACTCACATCTATTTATAGTTGTAAAATGAGTATTATTATAATTGATACCGAAGGGGCCCAGATAGCCGTAGCGGTAAACGCGCAGCTATTCAGCATGACCAAGCTGAGGGTCCCAGGGCATAGAGTATCTTCGTACCTGCCACACAATATACACATGCAAAAATGGTCATTGGCATAGTAAGCTCTCAGTTAATAACTGTGGAAGTGCTCATAAGAACACTAAACTGAGAAGCAGGCTCTGTCCCAATGGGGACGTAAAGAAGAAGATAGTTCTGGACAAACATTTCAAAAGGGCACATCGACATTGGTAAACATTGGCTTTGCCAGCCGCTGTTGAGCCCAATTCAACTCGATCACGCTCACCAATACCACTATCAGGAAGAGCTAACACCAATCTTTCTGATAGTGGGGTTAGTTTGCGTGGGCGGGCTAAAAAGGGCTCAACAGCAACGTTTCTAAAAAAAGGCTCAAGACCTCTTGAGCCCTTTTCAAATGTTTGTCCAGAGTTGATACCGATGTTATAGGTTCTCCAAGGACTTCATTGAAAAAAGGTCTTAGGATCTATAATCGTAATCAATGGTCTATCCATAGTTTCGTAATATGGTACAGTCTGTTAACAATTCATTGAAGTCATCGGAATATTATATTGGTTTGTACTGATGTTTTGGTCCTCCAAGGACTCCATTGAATATAGGTCGTAAGATTGTCGATCGTAATAAGTGATTTAAGGTTAATTTTCAAACACTCCATAGGCCCCTTATCATTTACGTGAGTAAACGGTGTATTGTATTAATTTATGTGGATGATCTTGGTCCTCCAAGATCTCTATCAAATATACGCCTCAGTATCTCAGTATCTACAAGCGTAACCAATTATCAATTGATAGTTCTTTAATATTACGAAGGTTCCTAGCTAACCATATTAGTAAACGAAGTATTGTATGGAGTTGTGTCGATGTTATTGAACTTACAAGGACTCCACAGAATATAGGCATGAGTTATCTACAAACGGAAGCAGTTGTACATTGATGATATTTTATTATGGCATTAAATCTTAACTCTTTATACAAATAAATGGATCAATGTACTGATCTGTACTGATGTTCTTGGTTCTTCAAAGAATTCATTTAATACAGGCCTCAGGATCTACAAGGGTAACCAGTGTTCCAGCCATAGTTTTTAGTTATGGAATATAATCCTTCGTTTAAGTTAAAGTATTATACTGATTCATATGCATCTTCTTGGTCCTCTAAGGACTCCACGGAATAAAGGCCTTGGGATCTACAAAGCAGTTGTATATTAATGGTATTAAGCTATGACATAAAATCTTCATATTAGTAAACGTAGTATTGTATTGATTTGTACTGATGTTTTTGGTACTCCAAGAACGCCATGTAATATAGGCCTTAGGATCTATAAGCGTAACCACCAGAGTGCTGGTTATTATAGTTTTGATATATTATCTTAATCGTTCATAAAAGTATTCGTGGTGATTGATACATATGCAGTTCTGGGTCCTTCAAGTATTTCACAGAATATAGGCTTCAGGATCTACAAGAGTAAGCAATTGTATATTGATGATATTTAGTTAGAGCATGAACTCTTAACTCTTCATATAAGTTAATAAGTCGACTCTCCACATCTCGATATTGAACGGACCATCGAGATACCTATGGAGAGATCGAGACTATTTTTTTTTTTGATTACGTTGTCGATGCTTGAAGCAGGAGGAGATCAACCCAGCATAGAAGACAGAGAGGATGAGGAGAGCATTGAGGAAGAGGAGTGTTGGAGTATGCAATGCAACACTGGATATGTATAGATGTGTGTGAATAATGCAGCGCTGAGTGCAGTCAGCTAGCGCGCCAAAAGAGGGTATTTTCTTTGTATGAATGGAAAAATTTGTTTCATTCATCTGTAGTGTGATGATCGAACAGTACATACGTGTTTATTAAAGTTCCTTGTGAACAGTAGTTGATTTCATAGTCGTTCTGGTTCCGCGTTCCGTTTCGGTTGACCCTGTTCTGCGTTGTGGTGTGTCCATTTCTGCCCAACAGAATCACCAGCGAAATCGCATAGAAAACCATCACCCAATATGGCATGGAACGACACGTTATCAAAAGTCCCTTCAATATCCAAGGAAACACCCTGTAGGAGATACGATTAACGAGAATAATTGTTGAAATAAATGTTGAATCATTTGTTTCAGTGTGCTTCAAATCCTAACAGCATGATCATAACGGTTTCTCATCCAACCTCACAATGTGCCGTATACAATGTGCTCAATAATTCGCGCTCCTACAGACCTAAGCAGGATTGTTTCTGAGCAAAAGGCTTCTTGATACCTTATACAAAAGTTTCAAAAGCATCCGTAATGTAGGATATTGTAGTATCAACGGCATAATCTCAATCACTTGGATTTTCAATGGACTCAGAAAATTCATGAAATTTAGTCGCAATCAATTCAACATAGAGCTCCCTGTTTGTTGGCTGGGGATTTCAGAAACGCAATGTCTTCGAAGTTAAATTCGAGTGTGGAAAGAATATGGTGCGATGGTCAGATAATGATTCCTCATCTGATACATGCCAATTCGTCAATTCGTGACTGATTCTGTTTGAGAAGAACATTATGTCAAATGATTGCCTGTATTAAGTAATCCAAGATCTTTACTAATCAAGTAAATCGATGGAACCACACGGGTAAAAATGCGGCACTCTAAAACAGGAGAAAGAGTCATAATTTCGGGAGGAAAGTGTGTTTTCATGTTATGAAAATACACCATGACCTAAAGTCATGAAATCATGAAGCATTTTTCCGTAACGCCGGCTGTACGTTACGATTTCAATTTTTAGCGAAGAAAAATGACCATTAAAATCCTCAAACCATGAAGCATGTATGCTGGAACCATGAATAAAATTCATGGAAACATAAGCACTATTCATGGATTTAGTCATCTGTCATTTATGATTCCTATTTTTGATACGAAAAGTGACAATTTCGGTCATGAAATCATGAAGCAGAATCTGATATCATGAACACAGGAAATGAAAACATAAGCACTTTCCATGTTTTCAGATGCCTGTCATTTATGATTCCAATTTTGGTGCCGAAAAGTGGCAAGTTGAGTCAAGAAATCATGAAGCAGGATCCCTGAATCATGAACTCAGTTCATGAAAACGAAACATTATACGTCAATTAAGATCCCAGTTTATATTTGCCATTGGTAAACAAATAAAATGAAGATTAAAATTGCTACTGCTTTTGTGCCGATAATTTCGTAATAAACCGTGAAAGATTTCCACAAATGTCAACCTAAGAGTGTGACATCTTTAGCTGGAACACGAACATTCGGTGGCTAGGTTTGTACGCAAAATGTTGTTTCGAGCATCAATTGAATTGGTAAATGGTCCCTGGGCTGGGGGATTGCCTGAGTCATGGAACACTCCTTAACAACTCTGCGGATGTGGAAAGCAGAACTGGAACATCCGGCTGCCGAAGGCCTTTTGTGACCTGCTCTGTTATAGGACGTCGGGAATGCATTGCTTCCGAACAGTAAAAATCGCCGACGAGATTGTCAAGCAAAATCTTTGCTCAAAGTCAAACATTGCCCGGTTCTGCAAAGTCAAGATTAAGTAAGTACATTGATTGTGTCGTGAAACAATGTGGGAACTCACGAGAATTTCACCAAGAATGCCATCGATATGATGACAAGGTTCCGAAGAATTGAAACTTTTTCAAAAACAAAACTTTTTTTTATTATTTCACAAGAATAGATCACCGATCGCCATGAGACACGTTAACTAAGGTGAAGAAAGTGACAGTTAGATTTGTGTAACGCCCTGAGCATACGGATTCTTGCATAATAGTCACGATTTCATGACTTTTAGTCATGATATCATGAAACATACAATTTTATGAAATCATGACTTTTTGTTCATGAATCCGGCAACGGATTTTTTTCCGTGCAGAATAAGTAATCTGTGAGGTGGTGCTGATTATAAAAGGTATGCAGAAATGTAAATGATAGTTATGACAATTTGTATGAAAATACCTACATTTTTAAACTTTGAGTGACAATTTCTCAATGCTTACTTTTTCAATATGGGACAATAAAGCTTTTACGAGCAGTTAAGTCACTAATACCCTTTTTAACGCTCTTCAATTCTCTTAAGAACAAAAACTGCAAGAAAAATTAAAAAATCGCTAAGCCCAGCCTAACTTAATGCTTTTCTCAGAAGGAGCAAAGAAACTTAACATTACTGGAAACATATATTCCCACCAACGAAAGATTACGCACTTTTGGGGTGTCTCACGATGAACGATGATGATGACGATGAGATAAGCGTGTTCGCCGAAGAGAAACGACAGCCATATTTCCGTTGATTGAATCGCCCCGGATGTGCGTGTGTCAATAGCAATAAATGGCGCCATAATGTGAGCAATCCCATAAAAAAGGAACAAAAAAGTCGAAGAAGTCGTCGAAAAAGCTGTCGACAAGTGTATCAATTCGGAGAATTGTGCGAACCTAAACGTATAGAGCAGGGGTTTTCAGGCATTTTGGGTCAGGGAGCACTTTTTTAAACTGAATAGTTACGCAGAGCACCTGTACTTTACAGTGACTCTCTTTGAAATCCGGGGTTTCGGCACGTGTAAATCGTCTCCATAATGCAATCGAAAACCGTGAATATGGATTTTGTTTATAAATCAATTTTAACATGATACTATTTTGAGCATCGGTTCAAATAAAAAAAAAAACTGTCGTGGAGTACCTGCCAAGTGCTCCAGGAAGAACAATCTGAAAACCCTGATAGAGGAAGCAAATTGGCAGTGGGATTTTTTCTTCGGAGTTCGAATGATACCGGGAGAGGGGCGAAACATCTTGAGTGAATTGTGTTGCGTGGCTCCCACGCGGGCTAAGGACAGGAGGTTAAGTTTTTTTTTTCGCCCGAAAACGATGAAGTCGATACACAAAGAAGATGACGCCTGGGGGGAAAAAGGTTGCTCTTAGGGGAAAATTTGTATTCATAACAGCTAATCTCGATAACTCCATTAGGATGATATTCTCTGCTGAGTTGAGTTGCAGCTTCCCCGGCGAGCGATGAAACGATGTGACAGGGGTCGTAAATATGTGCTTATTTTATGATTTATCGAGAAGGACCGGCTATCATCGCCGCCGTCGGAAGAAGGATAAATTGATAAGCTTTTTATGCATTCCGGCGGCAGTGGATTGAAATCCATTTAGGAAGGGGTCGCTTTGAGTTTGACAGCAATTTACTGCCGGAATCGAACCTTGACTGCAAAACTGTTTCTATCGAATGTTTGTTCCGGCACCAGGAACTAATCTAAACAACTTCAAGGATTTGCTCTTTCCAGGGACATAAGTTTCGTTCCTCTCGGTGTCGTCATTATTATTCAAATGGTTGTAATCTTCTTGGCAATAAAGGGACCCCTACCCCTGAGTCCACCTCTCCTGCAGCTCCGTCCAATGCACATACAGCAATCTGAATTTCTAATTGTTTGTAACTTTCACCTAATAACAGTAGCTTCATGCAGTGCCTTCATCATCATCACCATCATGAAAAGCAGCTCCTTCGAATAGATCTGTACGCCGACATAGTTTTTCCGCCACGCCTACGCCTTTTAGAATATCGGTGCCGTCAAGATTTTGTATTTTTATGCCGATGCCCGGAAAATTTTAAAACATGTTCTGTGCAAAAAAAAAGATCTTTAAAATATTTAGTAATTGTTTTAGGAAGTTCCTACAGAGATTCTTACGGAACTTTTTCTATAGATTTGTCTTGAGGGTCATCAAAACTCTATTAAAATCCTTCTAAAAATTCATTAGAGGATCTGCAATTCTTCCAGGGAATTCCTGGCAGGTACTCCTTCAATTTTCCAGTGATACATATCTAAACATATCTTTGATGGTGGTAGGTCGTTTGGCATAATGGTCATTTCGCATAAAGTCGTTTGGCATAATGAGTCTTAAACCAAGAATTTCTTAAGATGACATTCGTTTTTACGTTTCTAATGAATCTTTCTGATGGTATCAGGCTTGTTTTGGAGTCAATTGAAACAAAATGACACTTTATTCTACAATCATATGCTCTTGAATAAACTAAGGCATATTAGGAAAGTTATTGCCAATAGTATTTTATTATTTATCCAGAAATTACCCTTCTTTCAAATATTAATGCTCCTTTTGAGTTTCGCTATAGGAACATTTTCTTGCACTGAAGATTTTGATATATTTAGCACAAATTTACCCTTCTTTCCAACATTCTATGTTTTTTCTCTAAACATGATAAAGCCATAATTAAAAGTATAAAGAGTGTAGATTTGAAATTTAAATAAATTTCACCTTCTCTTATGCATAGGCTGTTCTTTGGAGCTATATTGTAGATATTTTTTTTTTCAACTGACAAAAGAGCGGCAATCGATAACATTGATCTACTCAAGTTATTGGCGAAAAGAGAAATCGATTACTGCAGTTACTTCGATGGGTTGTGTTACTTTTCCCCGAATGTCGTTTCTCTTAATGCCAGTTCCCTGAATATCCCGTTTCTCCGATTAGCCCACGTCCCCAAAAAGTTTTTGACACTCATAATTGTCGTAACATTATACATTTCAAGGTGGTGAACGAACTGACTATCTAATATGCACCCTTCTTTAATTAATTGGCGGTTCTTTCGAGTTTTACCGTCCTCAGCATTTTTGCCAACATGTGTATAGCCAAGAATGATAGAATACCTCCTTCTTTTGATTGCTTATCGTTCTTTTTCGTTCACTATCCAGCCACTAAAGACTATTATAGCTTCTATTTAAATTGCACCACTTTTCGGGGAAACCGATCATTTGGGGAACTGGCATTCGGGGAACCGATGATTCTGAACGCAATCTTTGATGTCTTTTCGTTATATTATGCCGCGATTGTTTTTGGCGTCCAACCTTCTATTTGTTCAATCATAAATTTTGCCTTCTTTTCAAAATAGGCTGTTCTTTATATTTATACTGTTTTAAATTTTTATTATCTAGTAAAGTTAAATGTAAATCCTTTTTATATTTTGCTGTATTATCAATTCTTGCTAGACGTGCTGTAAGAATGATAATTACTTTAGAACCTGCCAATATTCAACATATTTTTTTTTTCTTGCGAATATATGATCTCATTTCCCTTAATAGATGGTGTTTTTGACGTACACTTCAAAAATTAAAATTTATATTGAATCATTCAGAAGGTTCCCCACACATTTTTTTTAAATGTGTTGTTCATGTAAGTTATGCCGTGGAAACATTTTTTTTGCGTTAGAGCCTCATACATTTTGAACGCAAAATTATATGCTTTCGTGTATAGGCTATTTTTGCATTATGCTGGCCTTTGGATTAGAGTTTTAAATATTCTGCAAATAAATTTTCCTTTCTTTTATCAAGCAATTTTCATCAAGTGTGACTTCCGAATTGGGACAGAGCTTGATTTGCAGCGAAATATTCTATGAGCAAAATATTCTACTGCGAACTTTCTTTGCCAATTTTATATTTTCAAATATGTATATCCCAACAAGCTCAAAGATACTCTATGTTCTGAGATGTAGAAAAAATTATCATTCCGAAAAGATCTTCCACCAGACCCATTACGAGTTTTGTACAGTTATGCTCTCTAATGTCACAACATAGCTTGGAAAATCTCTGAACGAACACCATACTTATTGGAAACCTACCAAATTTGTTTGCTATGGGCTCAATGGTGTTGATCTCTGTAAATGCTTAAAAAAAAGTCGATATTCATTCTAAATCAATCATTATGCCAAACGACCATTATGCCAAATGACTTTATGCCAAACGGCTTTATGCCAAACGAACTTATGCCAAACGGGGTACAATAATCTTTGATAGTTTCTTGGATTCTCTGCAACAATTCTCTCAGTGACAATTTTATACTTCGATTTTTCTATGGTAAAAAAATCATCCATGAACTCTTACGGCAGGAATTTTCAGACCTTTGGACTTGCGGGGCACATTTTAAAAGCAAATTGTTGCTGTTCTTTATCGCTAATATGCTTGAAATCAGAATTCTTTGACACGCGTAAATTGACCTTTTAATTTCAACGGAAATTGTGAATTCAGATTTATAATGGTCACACTCATGTTTTCAAATCTGAACAGATAAGTTTTTTTTTCGATTTAGCAAGCTAGTTCATTCCAGCATATCAATGGAATCATATTTGATTGTTAGCCCCCCGTTTGGAAAATTTCCGATTTTGTTTGAATTTGGACAATTTTTGATTCAAAATATTATAAATTTGGTATAATACTCGGGAAAACTGTGTTTCGCATCCACCTAGGCTTACCAAAAGGTATCCTTTGAGAGGACATGCCCTCTTTTTTGACCCTATGTCTTCCCGTCCTCCTTTAAGCTGAAAATTTTCTCGTTTTCCAAACTTATCGTATATTAAATTTCATATCCACTTTTTCGTGAACGAACCGGTTATTAGATATGCACCTCTCTCCATCTGGTTGGCAGTTTATTTGAGTTTTATCGTTACCTGCATTTTTGGTAATATGTGATTAGTTGAGAATGATCAAATTTCTCCTACTTTTTATTGCTTACCGTTCTTTCTCGTTCAGCACTCTATCATTCAAATCTATTCTTGCACCTTTTTGAACTGCATCTCTTTTCGGGGAAACGGGCCATTCGGGGAATAGTAGCAAAATCAGTGAAAAGGATACCTGCTAAATTCGGTTTCGTCTTCTAACAAGCATGCTGAACATGTTCAGTCAACAGCGATCTTTTGCATGCTATCTGATGATTATTGAATTGGTGAAATGCTTTTGAATTGTTATAGAAACATTTTTTCTTGTTTTTACCTTAATTAAGACAAGCGAACCAAACGAAAGTTTGATTATTATTATCATATTTTTTAAAGTGGCTTTTCACCCTAGGCGATATTACTCTTGAGGTTTGATTAGCGCGATAACTTGTTTTTTTTTTGTTATATCGGATGTTGTGTTTATTTTCTGAGTGGAATTATGTTGTTTTCTCTACTAAAGATTTTTCATAAGTATTATTTTTCATTTTATCATAAATTCAATTTTTGTTCTGATATGACAAAACTTTAAAACGTCTCCCTCTTTCAACTCTTGAAAATGCTGAGTGTAGCTTGGTGTGGTAGATTATTTTCCCGGCCTGTCCAACTCTTGGAAACAATGTAGCGAAATGGATCATGTTTTTTAGTACAAAAGCAGACAAATCAAGTTTGTTTTGGCTAACTGTAAATAAAATTGGTGCCTAGAATCCTGTTCATAATTTAGTGGGATTAATCCCAAAGCAAATATTCTTGTTTGAAATTCTATGAGGATCGTAGGTGGAAAACGAACAGGGTGGTTTTATCACGCTCATACGATTTAGAGTATAAATTAGAGCGTTAATGTTGAAACGCCATTTAAATAAAAACATAGATAAAAAATTAGAAAATCACGTTCAAAAGTTAGAATTGATGTAATTTCAGGCTCGTAGGTCTAGATGTTTTTCAATTAGGTGAATATACATAGTGCAGGTGAAATGAACATTTCCATTATATTTTAGTGACGATAAATACATGTAAAAATTTTGCCATCTTAGTCTGAATTCGTGTTACTGCGTTAGAAAACATTTATATTTTAGATGTTTTGCGATAGAACTATACCAATTAAACGTTTTGCTTATTTACAACAAGATAACGTCGTTGTTGCTAATGTATAACAAGATAATACCCTTAAGGTGTTCGTTTTTGAGAGCAAAAAGTTCTCCACAAAAAGGGGTGACAAAATCGGGTCAGTACTATACTTCCACTATTCATACACTGTTCCTTTAGTTGTGGTATATTTTAATTTGTGTTCTTATAGTTGCAGTATCCGTTGTTTTCTTATGGGATCCTTCATTATAGGAACACTTCACCGCAACTATTGGTGCAAGAGACATAAGTTCAAGCAATTTTTGACATTTCATAAATTTTGCATGTTTTTAACAATGTGCGATGTTTTTAACTATTTGTTTTTAAGTGCAAATGATAGTTTCGCAATGTTTGGGTGTCTGTGATAAAGAATGTAAATATGTGAAGAAACTCATTCCGCAATGGATTAATAGCAGTACTTTAGATTACATCTTTAGATTACATCTCTTTTAAAATAGTTTTGAATTGCAAATGGAAGTCTCTCGCAACGAAATCATTTACATGGCCAGAGAATGTTAGGTTTCGAGAGTTTAAGAGAAGGCAATGCACATGGAAACCCAACACGCTGTACTCTTGTTGTTGTAAATAATTGTGATTTTTAAGAGATTTGAATGTTGTTATTAATGTTCTGAGTTCATTGTTAAGTTTTTAAACCCCAATTATGCTTATTGTTGTTTTTATTCAAATCGCCATGTTTTAAGATTTAGTATGTATTCAATTAGATTACAATAAATCCGTTGTAGTAAACACTGGTAGTTTGGATATGGGAAAGGTTTGGGTAAAGGATGGGTTTTGGTAAACGATAAATATATAATTTAAAATAAATGCACCTAACCGCATTCGCGATATTACTCGATAAAAGCATTGAACACCGAACACATTGAACACGATCGTATACTATTCCACCGTGCTACGCGAACGACGCGTGACATGTTTGATCGTGCCCTCAACGTCCACCCCCACAGGAGCAAGCGTCAAGGTCGAAGGTTCAAACAGAACTCTATAAGATCTCCACAGAATAACGGAGCACTTACCCTATAGGCCTTTCCATGTGTCTATGCATTTGTTTACATCGGTGGAGGACCGGTGCTAACACGGGCATGTCATTTTCATAGAAGAACTGTCAGAGAGCTTCCCGATCAGCTGGTTTGAAACGTCTTGTGAATAGGCCTATGTCACGTTTAAACTGATATGTACCTGGGAAGTTGAAACCGACACGAAGGTGAGCCGAGATTCTGCTGTCACGAACTGTCACTATGAGTAATGTCACGATAGCACCATTTATTCGAAAACGAAAATGAAATGCATAGAAATTGAAATGTGAACAATAAGAAGTGAATATGATTTTGACCAAAATAAGATCATTTGACCGTTGTGCATAATCCAAGAATAAGAAAGAAGTCAAAGAAGGCTAGAAAACATGCCAACTGTTAGTGAGCTGTCTCCTCTCTCTTAAGAGATAAGAAGAAGTAGAGATTGAAACAAGAACAGTTCTCGCGTTATTTATTTAAACAGACCTATCTAACCATTCACACATTTCGAGAAAATTGAGCTTGAAGGTTGTGAAAATATATTTTGAAACTGTATCAAGCTGAAACAATTTTTCCCCACTGTGTTGCTTGCAGAGGGAAGCAGTGTAATAGAATTCAACGTAGGAATTGACACTTTGACAATTTATTTGGAAATGACACTCAAATCTATAAAAAACATCAGATAGGACGTTTTGACCAAAAATATGTACATAGGATGAATCACATAGGTCGTTTCGTTTCAACAATTATTACATTGGACCTTTATTTTGGTCATTTTGTTTTGGTTTGAAATTTTGATTTGTGCACACAGCCTCCTTTATTTTTGCATTTTGTATCAACGTGCGCAATCATTCAAGTTGAAGTACTCATTTTATTGCGGTGTGACAATGGGAGCCACCAGCTGTGCTTTGTTAGGATTCATTCAATGCCACGACGTCACCTTCTCCCCTCCGTCTATGTGTTTTATGTAACAACAGAAAGAGGGGAAACGTTGAGCTGTACGTAGGACATTTTGCTCTCTCGTTGATTCTCCCTAAATCTTCCCCCCGTTTCAATGCCGGTTTCGCCCACACTTGTTCGTGTGTGAGTTTCCCACTGCACGACTGGTGGTGACGGCTGTGTAGCAATCAGCAACAGCCGACGGCACAAACAATTGCGGTGGGAATGATAACGATAACGACGCCGTCAATCGTGTTGTAGAAAACTTGATAAAGAAGACAATGCTTCTCCTCTCTTCGGTGATTTATCGCTCTGCAAATATGTGTGTGCAAGTCGCACATGCACGTTGCTCGTGTTGGCGCCGGGAAGCATATTATACGCTTGATCGTCCATGGATCAGAATCGGATTGATACAATGACATCATGAAGCTCATTCTCGTGCGCAATATAATTTCCCTATATGCACACAATACGCTAATAATATGAAAAGAGAAGTGGCAGCTGAGAAAATGCTGATCCAATCCAGTGATACCGTAAAACATGATTTGGCAAAAGGACCAATATACAATTTCATGTACTTCATTATCTTTTTGACACTTGAGCGTTTTCGATTTTGCAATGCAGTTTGACTCTGAAAATATCGACTAAAATGGTTGAGAGATAGTCATTGTGGCATTCTGTACTTCTAAACAGTGTCCCAGACACGCTTCTACAAATTTTTCTACAGTTTAAACTACTTTCCATAGCTATGTACAGGATTGTCCTATGTAACATTAGAATGGTGTTTACTCATAAACGTTACATAGGGCATGTGGTTGGTATTCTGATAAAAGGTCCAATGTAACAATTAGTTAAAAGCGATGCAGTTTTAAACATTGGTCATTTTGTTAAGCTTTCAGTAAATTAATTTATTGTTAATATATCAGAACAGGTGTTCTAGTGTGCTGCTAAGTGGTGCAAAACAAACGATTTGCAATGATTAAGTATCTCGATTTGGTTACATTTGTTACTTAGGACATTTTGAAAAGTTACCCGAGAATTTTTTAATAGATACTAGATCAAAAATCCCTCCGTTACCAGGAAAATAATAAACAAACGGACGTCATTCCGTTTAAATTGTTTTGAATCACTAAAATTCAGTGGTGATTCTAAAATACGGAGAGAAAATCGAGAATGAAAATCACATCGGTGATTATAAAACGAAGCCTAATTTTGAATTTTCAAGTGCACAAGATTGGCGAATCTGACAACAGTTCGCGTTGAAAATCAATCAAACTGTTTGCTTGCTGCTGGTGACCATTGGGATAAATTTTCAACGTGGAGCGCTGATTGGTTTTCAAGACTTGTGCTCTTGAAAATTTAAGGTGTGGTTTCGTTCTATTATCACCATAAGGAGATGGATAGTGAAAATGTATACAGAATGTAGGGGCCGAAGATATCGTCGACATAGGGAAAGATATCGAAATGTAGAACATTGAGATGTGGAGAGTCTACTGTACAATGACTTTTCGCACAGTTCAATGTCAACTCAAATAATAAGAATTACCACTTTAGTAGGGAGCAGTAGCTACCGAGTTCCGTCCACAAAAGCGTATCTTGCTTCACTTCCCGAAGCTTCGAATCACGAGTGTTGAACCACTGCACAGTGGCGGCCCTTCATACAAAGGTCGGACAAAACCTCAAATACGTCCCAAATCGCTTGACAATGATAATCTATTAACTACCTTTGATACCTGATGTAGGAAATAAGATTTATTGTAACGAAAGTTATTAAATTATTAGAATTCATGTGCAAATATACATCAGTGTACCCATCGCATGAGCCTCTGTACGTGCCATAAATTCTTTTGTTCTCATGACTTTTACTGTGTGCCGTGTGTTGGTGCTGTCTCGCTCTATCTCACGGGCAACTTGAAAACAGGGCGCACAGTAAAAGTCAAACGTTTTATAGCATGCATAGGCTCATAGAAGAATTAGCAAAAGAAGTGTACGGAAATCCAACTCTATCATCTATTAGGCATTGCACGGCGAAATTCTATCTCTTTCGCTCTTCAACGAAACTTGAAAAAAAATGGTGCCAGTACCTGTCAACTTTGACAGGTACTGGCACTGTTGTTTTCAGATTTTTCGAAGGAGGGAAAGGGAGCGAGTTTTTGATGACGTCACCGTGCAATGGGCAATACCGGATTGATGTCAACCCAAGCGAGCTTTCGCATTGGACGCTTCGGGACGAGAGACGAGAAGCACTGCGAGAATGAAAGAATGAATGAGGGAGGCAAGTATATCTGGGCTATATGAATGGGAGCGGCAAATCAGTCAGTTTGAAGAATGAAGTGTTGCTTGTGATTGAAAAAATAGAAAGAAAATAATACAAAAAATTGAGTTGATTTAATCAAGTTATTGTGTTTTCTTCTAAATTCTTGAAAATCCGACAATTTGCAGTATGTGTAGTCGCGACTCGCACGCTTTCTCTACCGCTATGCAGTGGGGCTTAAATGTAAGTGTCCGATCCAGGGTAATGCCCAAGATCTTCGGAACGGCTGTTCGATCGATGGTGATCTCTTTTGCCGGTTCTCGACGCGCATTCGGACTGCAATAAAAGCAATTCGACTTCGTCGCAGATATACCGAAACCCACGCTCTTTGCCCACTTGTCAACTGCTTTCGCAGCGGCCTGTAGTTTTCGTTGAAATCCTTCGTTTTTCGCTCCACGCACAAAGAGGAGGACGTCATCGGCATCCAAAAGGAATTCTACTCCAGTCGGTGTGATTCAGAAGATGGGTTGCATCGCGACCATGATAACTTTTCAGAATGCTGATCATTCAACCACGTATTCGCCATGACATTAAGTTACGCAATATTCCGTGTTGCCTGGTCGTGTCGTATGCCTTCGACAGATCCATGGATGTTATGAGACAGTGCTCGTCAATATTTGGAAGCGATCTCTCCAGTTCGACAAAGTAGGTATGAGCGCTACGTCCCGCACGAAAGGCGTGTTGGCGTTTGTCAAACCGCCCATTTGACTCTAGCTCAGTTATCGAACGACGGTTAATGATACGCTCAAACAATTTCGCCATGCTGCTGATGAGTGAGATTGGTCGGAAGGCAGCTGGTCCGGAATCCTGACAATTCGGTTTCGGAATGGGAACGACGAAAGCATTCCGCCAGCTGACGGGGAACTTGCTACTTCACTAGATTTAATTGAGGAGCTCAAGAAACGTCATCTTCACAGGACTCCCGTTCAGCTGCCGTATGCACCATGTGGAACGATGGAGGGTAACTTGAAGTAGCCGATTTCTCGCTGTTGTAATAGAACGTGAAGGTTATGCACTTGTGACTTTGGGATGGAACTGGATGGTCATCGAACTAAGAGACGACGCGACTCCTTTGGGGTTCTAACTAGGAATGATGTTATTGATTCTTATTCAGACCTCCATGCTATCGCGCGGTGGTGCATACGTGACCCTTTTCGCTACATCAGCATAAATGCGTTCATCGCCCGGGTGGCGTGATCGCCTTTATGCTGATGTGTTGTTTACTTTAATTTGCGCTTATGGATAAGTACAACGCGTATACAGGGCCGCATCCACCACACTGTAATACTTCGCCAGTTCTTCCTCTGCTTCTTCGGGATTGTCTGTAAATCCGTTCGTCTTCTTAAGTACCACTGGTCGCTGTCGCTTCAACAGTTCGGTCGCCGTGCTGCTGGGTTATATTTTTGTCACGAAATCTTCCTACGATTGCCGCTTTGCTTGGGTGATCACTTTTTTCGCCGCTGCTTTGGCTTCCTGGAAGCTCGACAATGCTTTGGGTTGATTTGGATCGCGCTGTTTGATACATTGGAGGGATCGCTCGGTGAAGCTTTCTATGTCCCACTCGACAACGGGGCGAATGGTTTCCGCTATGAGGCGTTCGTACAATGACCACGAAGCTTGGTCGTACAGCAATTTCTGCCGGGTTGTTCGATGATTGGACCATCCGGGGTGCACATTGTTATCGGAAAGTGGTCGCTGTTATGTGTGTCCGCCAGACTCTCAGAATAGATGGACACGTCGATTGCTGAGGTGTTACCCGTTGCCGGGTCGATACGAGTGGGGGAGCCGTCGTTCAGGATCACCAGTTGTTTGTCCAACGTTGTTTGCACAACGATTCCTTACAACAACCAGGATAGCAAGGCCTACACCATGATGCCAGTAGTTGGCGTTCCTCGACTGTAGCAGCAACGTGTAGTTTCTACCAACGAAGTCTGCCGGAATAACAGTTTGGTTCACCTTGCTCTCCTGCAAAGCTACGACGCACGGTTCGAGCTCGGATATGAGCAGCTTTAGCTCACTGATGTTGACCCTAAGACCACGGATATTCCATTGCAGGGCGAAGCAGCCATCAGAGCGACAATCCATAGCTGATCGTGTGGTCGATGACGAGGTTGATATTCTTCGGATCGGCGGGTCTGTTTTGAGAGAAAAAGGTTGTGCGGCAGCCTCTGTACGTGAAAAAAAAACAATCTGTCACTTGTCTGTGGGACGCTTTGTCCCACCATTACACTAGTTCTGCTAATACCGACAACAGCCGACACTGGGAAGCGCTTTGTGTAATGTTTCTGCGATAAACTCTCGAAGGTCCTTCTCCGGGAGAAGGGCTTGATGCGGCGTACCCTGAAAGATAATCAGGCGCATCAGCAACCGTTTGCGATGGTAAAGTAGCAAGACTGACCTGTGGGTGGGACGTCTAGCCCTACAGTGCCAGCCATTGCCGAAACTACTACACGATTGCTTCAAGAAACACCGGCAACACCCGGAAAGGCTTTGTGTAGTATCGTCGGTAATTCGATTGTTGGTACGATGCTTGATGTTGGTACAGAGTGGAAGATATCTCGGTGGATTTGTGATGGTGTCTAAAGTGCCATCGGCTACGAACGTGAACTCGTCATCAACGGGTTGGGGTAAGACGCGAAGTGGGGTATTTAGAGGTGAGAGCGAACATCAAATTAGTATTTGTGATAACGTCAGTTGTGCAATACCAACTTTGGCGAGCCGAAAGTTCACGAAGTAGCCGAAGATGACGTCACGTTGAGAAAGCTGCGAACAAAATGTTTCGCAGCCTTGTCGTCACCATCAGCTGATCGTTTTGTTTAGATTTTTTCGTGACATATACAAGCAAACACATACTAAGAGCCGGAACAGTTATATATGACATTGGGTTAGGGACGTCTTCAGATGACTTCTTCAGCCAGCCGTACTTGCGTCGGAAGAGGTACTACATTTTCCCTACTTCCGAAACGAAAAGTCTCGTTGTCCGTGCAAGGGTCGTCGTTGTATTCCAAAAGTTGTTCGAGAATGGAATTTATCGGAGACGCTGGCTAGGGAGTGTCTCCGATACCTCAGACTCTTCGCCGGAATACTCCATCTAAGTCAGATCATGGGTGGTTGGTGCGGTCTTATTTGGGGGCGGGCTGTTGCCTGGCTAGGAATATGGTTTGGGGTAGATGAATTTTGGAGTTGGAGGTCTTCCGCGCTTGGTTTCCTGAACGGTCGGAGAGCTATTCCTAGATCGAGTCATTGGGCCAGCCGTCGAGTGGGCTACTATCTGCTCTCGGCTGTGGCAGGGTTTCTCTACGACGACGGTTACGCTCACATGATGAAATCTTTCTGGGTTACCCTGCTGCTTGACCTGCTTCACGAAAGCCGTCATCTACTCGATCCTCTCGTCTTTATTTCCTGTAACCTGGCGATTTCTTTATTTTTGGAGCATGGCCGCTTCCAGCTCCTTCAGCTTCCTCTCAAAAACGCTCTGTTGGGCCGTTACCTGAGTGTTAACAGAATTTATGCAGAAATCCTTCTGCGAGCGTCTCCAGGAATTCTTGCTAAAGATTCTCTATATTTTCCAAAAAGGAAATCCAAAAAAGAAGATTCTTCATAGATTCCTGAAAAGTTTCCTGTAATATTTTATTTACTGCAAGACTTTCAGAATTTTCTCCTTAACAATATTATATAGTAATATATATATACAGGAATTTATTTATTAATTTTAACAATATCTCCTAAAGGCGATGAGAAATTTGTATTTCTTCTCTACAAATATATATTGCTGGCAGTACTGATTTCATCAAACTTCAATCATTTACCGTCTTATGAAGATTTTTAACTTTCTTTTTAAAAATCATTACCCCACAAAAACTTTTCGGCGCAAAGGTCTACTACAAAGTTGGTACGAATAAGCCACGCATATGCAGTAGCCAGTGTGCATCTACCACGAATCCACCGGGGCAATTCAGGGTAGAGCATCCAAATGAGCATCGGTCTATGTTCCTGTTGCTCTTTTGTTCATTAGTTAGCATGAAAGCATAGGATATGGAAAATTTTGCATGCACCACCCTTCAGAGTACATGGCAATGCAGAGATACATGGCTGCTGTTTTGCATTGTTGCCCAGAGCAGTGGCAGTTAGTCAGCACTAGACTCTTCGGTGAAGCCATTATAACTATAGGTAGTTGTCGGGCAGCAAAAGATAGAAAGAGCATAAGTTATGTTTATTCTAACCGAACTATGGTTATTCTTGCCACCTCAAGTGCTTACACATTGGAAGCAGGCCCTGTGGTATGCTGCTGACGGGCTGGCTGGTCGTTTCTGCAATACTGATGAAAGTTGTATTTCTTGGAACATTGCAGTAGACAGCATCAGAATCAGTCTGGCGGATGAACGGTGGATGGTTTGTTTTCATAAAATAACGAAACAATGACGCAGGAGGGTAAATTTGCCACCAGTTGAGTTATACGGATCAGAGCTAAGAATCGTTCTGAGAAAGTTTTATTATTCGATTGTTTAATGGCATTGTTCGTGGAGAAAACGGATGAATCTGCAGCCTGAAACATCTCAGCAAATATTAAGAATAATGATGCAAAATTCTTTGCTTACTCTTGTGGTAAAATTGAGTACTCTTGTGGATACTTAACTTCATCTGACAATTTATTGGCATCCTTCTCATCGTGACAACATGTCTTCTTGAAGATATAAATTGAAGAGGTTTAAGTTCATGTGGGAATATCATTGGTTTAGTTTTGGAAAAACGAGGTGGAATCTTCCATTTTTGCAAGGATGAAGAAAAACTATTCAAACTTTTTGTAATCTACTATAGATGACACGCAAGCTTCGTCCTTTGGAGGATAGGGCCTGTGTAATCTGCAAACAATGATTTTTGACATCCCTGAGGTAACTCAGGTAAGTCAGAAGATAAAATATTGTATAGTATTGATCCCAAAATACTGCCTTGAGGAACGGTCAGCAGGTCTTAAGAAGAAGTTTACGATTTGACAGATTAATTTGGATTATTCTAACAATGTATGTTGGAAAATTAAAGTTTTTGTTAATTTTGTTATGAATGGCCCAATGCAAAACACTGTTGAATGCTTTTTCTGTTCTAGAAGACAAGACAAGTAGAATACCTTTCATATTTGTTGGAACGAATCAAATTTGTTGCACGAAAAAGTTGATGAAAGGTTGAATGTTGCACATAAAAATGTTTTTATTCATTCCATTAAAAAGGAAAACAAAAACCATATGTAGGGTGATGTGCTAGTATCCATCGTATTAAGCATTTATCAGTGAGAACTGCAATTTTCCCAGTATTGCAGTGAATGATGCTGATACAAACCAATGCCAAACAATTCTTTCTCAAAACGGCTTTAGCATTGTACAGTCACATTTTGATAAATCTTGATCTATTTTTGTAAATAATGCAAATAAAATGCATCTTACCGTATTCTCAATCCGTCGTATCGTTTTCAACTCCGTCGCAATCAGTTTCCAGATTCGTCTCACAACTTACGGCTCACTGTGTGTATTGAGTGGTTAAAACACAACATATCAACGCTTTAATAAAATATTTTACTAGAATATATAGATCTACGGGCATCTCCCCATTCCTTGAGCATGATAGTACTAATACTAATTTCCTTTAAAATCAAATGTTCGTCTTCAAAATTCAGCCCAAACATATGAACACAATTCCTTTTGACCGTACAATTATGGCATTTGCTCACAGTACAGCGAAAACAAAGGAACCGTATTTTTACGTCGAGCGTCGCGCTCACATTGATGCGCACAAGCTTTTTTTTTTTCTCAGTACCGTAATTTCGGGTGAAATTGATCACTTTTCACTGTTTTCCATGTCTGTTTTCTATGATGTTGCCAATTCCAAACAACTTAATGCAGGAAAACAAGTACGACGATGAGTCTCATTGGTTTATATACTCAAATTTTCATACAGTTGTGATTTTAGTGCTCAAAATCGCCTCTAAAATAATAAATCAAGGAATTCCATTTCGAGGTGAAATTGATCATCTGTCAAAACAATTATTGTTAATTATGAAAACAACTTTACTTATTTAGTTTGGGCCTCCTGAATCCAAATATGCTTGCCAAATTTTAAACAATGCAAAATTTATGGAAATAATAAACAATTAATTTTCAACAATACCGTAGAAAACGCCTAAATGTAGGCAATTTCCGAAGGAATCTATTGATATCTATTAAAAATTCAAGTATTACAACAAAATAAACAAATTGGTACGAATTTTGATGATAAAATTCGTTTTGGGGATATATTTCAAGCATCCTTACATTTTTTCAGGTTGACACCATGTCCAAATCCTTGTTTAGAACTATAAGTTTATTAATGTCTGCAAATACCACACAGAACACGATTATGGAATTTTCTATTATTTTCATAGAAATAAACATTCCTTAACACAAAAAGCTTCACAACATGCAATTCGACAATAGTTAAGACAAACAACGTTCATTTACATAGGTTGCATTGATTTCTGTGCTCTATTAGAGGGAAATAAAATCGTGTGACACAGTGATCAATTTCACCCTACTGATCAATTTCACCCGAATTTACGGTACGACGCATTGAACTTTGTTTATATTCTCAATTATACGCGGCGGTTGAGGAAATTTCGTAAAATTTGGTGATTTATACAACTTTTACGGCGTGTGATTGGAATGAAATCCTTCAGTGATGAAGTACGAAGGTTTTCCATAGTGAAAATAAGTGCCCGGCGACCCATGGGGGGCGGGAAGAAACTTGTGTTGGAAAGTGGTGTGGCTCAGTCGATTGCTAAGCATTTCTCTCAAATCATGTTCGTCCTTGCGATTTCGGTGAAAAAGTGCAAAGTGGATAATTGAACTGAAGATATTTACCGAAATACAGTAGTTTTATTGCATTTTTGGTGTACAAGTGTACAAATCATAACAGCTTTCACAAAAGATACACTTGGATAATGGATCTATGTTGCAGGTAAGTTTCAATATCCGCCGTGGTGGAACATTTAAAGTTTGATACGACGAATTATAGCGCTTACGACGAAGTAGAACAAAACCCTACTATGTCAGATTATGGTTGACGTAAAATGGTTATGTTGACTTCAAGAAACAAACAAATTACACAATGATGTAAGTTGGAAATGTGTTTAATTTCAATTGATATACCTTTCATATGTAGTATTAGGCTTGCAATCTTTACTTTTGGTTTCTTTTTGATTAACTTAAAAGTTACCCTTATTGGCTGCATTATCAAAGTTATCTCATTTTACGGTAAATTTACGACCGCCTTCTCGCACGTTTACACACTGCAAATTATTGAGAGGAATGGTTTTTATTTTTATATCTATTTATATTTCCATCTAGTGATTATATTTCAGTTCTGGGTGAATTCTACCTTGTTTTGTTATCATTTTTTCCTTTCATTCTAGACCGAGACTGAAATTGAATTGTTGAACCTTTCCCATTTGTCGACTCTAGTTTCCCGTCAACTGGGAAACTTTTTTTTCATTTCACACCCGAACGCCTTTTTGTTTCTTCATTTCCTGACACAAGAGAATGCGGTAGGAAGTGGCTTTTTCCGTTCCTGTTCCCATCAGAGGAACCAAAAGTGTTAGATAAAAATCAAATTGCGGAAATATTTGCCTGCTTCATGATTCGTTTAGCCCAAAATGGACTTTTCGTGTGTCCTCGAGGAAGTAAGAAACAGTATTTCCACTGTTACTGATCATGGAGCACTGATTTCGACAGGACAAGGCTCTTCTTTGTGGTTTGGTTGACATCCACTTATTACGATCAATTATGCGTAGTAAAGATTGAAATAATTCGAATTGAACTAAAAATTAGAATCTAATCGCTGTACGTATTTTCTAGTCACTTGTCAATCCTTTATATAAGATAGTTTCTTGTGTGAGTCTACTCGATTCATCATTCAAATACACTGGAACCTGAATTTACGAACTAGATCGGGGGTTCGAAAATTGGATTGATTCGTAGAACGAGACTTAGGTCTGTTTTTAGGAGAGGCATCATCACCATTTCAAAAAACTATATGGCTTGACAAAACGGGCAAAGCTTGACCTCAAAATTCACATCACGAATTCTTAAACGAGAGCATCGAAATCAGTCGTCTAAGATCATCCTTCTACTCTGAGATTCAAACAGGCATGCTTTGTACCGTTTTGATTCATATTACTTACAGCTTCAAATTCCGGAAACTCTATTTTGTATGGGAAACATTTAACACGAAATGTTTCAATTTTTGCCTCTCAAAAGTGCTCACTTTCAAGGCTCGTTTCAATGAGCATTTTCCATTGATATTTATTAAAATGTATTTTTTTTTAAATATTTTTATTAGTATCATTCCAAACAATACATTCATTTCTTATATCTAGGTGTTCTGTGTTATTAGACAACACTATCATCCTAATTTGGTAAAACAAATTTAAGATTTCATTATCATTTTGTTAACAACATATTACATTTCATTTGCCGTAGCAGTTCAGATTTTTTACAAGTGAGTTGATTTCACCTGCTTATAAGAGAAGAAAAAAAAACCCTTTGAATATACTTAACCTAACTTAACCTAAATATATAACGTATTAATCGTGGCAATAGAAGATTGTAACGATTTTTGCCTGAAATTATTTATTATTTTATTTGACATTTGTTCCAATGTTTCGACATTAGATATTCTATGTAACTCTTCTTCTTCTTCTTTCTGGCGTTACGTCCCCACTGGGACAGAGCCTGCTTCTCAGCTTAGTGTTCTAATTACCACAGTTATTAACTGAGAGCTCACTATGCCAATGACCATTTTTGCATGTGTATATCGTGTGGCAGGTACGAAGATACTCTATGCCTTGGGAATCGAGAAAATTTCCAGCCCGAAAAGATCCTCGACCGGTGGGATTCGAACCCACGACCCTCAGCTTGGTCTTGCTGAATAGCTGCGCGTTTATCGCTACGGCTATCTGGGCCCCTGTAACTCATTGGTACTATACCAGGGAGGAAGTCTCAGAATCATTTTCAAAATTTTATTTTGAATTCTCTGCAGAGCTTTCTTCCCTTCTTCAACAGCTAGTCCATATTGGTACAGCATACAACATGGCTGGCCTGAAAATTTGTTTGAATATCAAAAGCTTGTTCTTAAGACAAAGTTTTGATTTTCTATTAATAAGGGGATAGAGACATTTTACATATTTATTACATTTGGCTTGAATGCCCTCAATGTGATTTTTGAAAGTTAAATTCTTATCTAGCATGAGCCCTAGATACTTAACTTCATCTGACCAATTTATTGGAACACCTCTCATCGTGACAACATGTCTACTTGAAGGTTTCAAATAAAGAGCTTTTGGTTTATGTGGAAATATTATTAGTTGAGTTTTGGAAGCATTGGGAGAAATCTTCCATTTTTGCAAGTATGAAGAAAAAATATCCAAACTTTTTTGCAATCGACTGCAGATGACACGTAGGCTTCGTCCTTTGGCGGAGAGGCCTGTGTCATCCGCAAACAAAGATTTTTTTTTACGTATTCGTTTATTTGATAGGCTCAAGCGCCTGTCAGGCATAACGGAGCCGAATTCATTTGATTTGGTTTACAAAATCTTGTTTGCTTCTTAAATATCTATGTTAGTTTTGGGGAACCGAAAAACTCGCGGTTTGGTCGAGGTTAGGGAATACAATTATTTTTTGGGTAAGGATGGGATTTAAAGGTTTGATTGATCACAGTTAGCAGCAAAGTGGCGGTATGGTGCTGTTCGTCAATCATGGGACGGACTTAAACGACCTGTAACGATACAACAAAACGGTTTCAGGGAAAGCAAGGTGGACAAACGGAACGACAGACATGGGTGATCAAACAAAAACGTCAATATCCTTCAAAAATTTGAAGAGGAGGAACATGTAATCGAAGTCTAGCCTACCCAAAACATCTCTAATGTCTTCCTTATCTGGTTTTACTTGGGCCCTGAGGGATGCACATAAATTGGTTTTGGCAAGTTCGTATTCGGGACAATATCACACGACATGATTAATGTCTTGGTAACCTGCGCCGCAACCACATCGATTGCTGTCTGCGAGGCCTATTCGATAAAAGTGTGAGCCCAGGGAGTAGTGATTGGACATCAGACGACACATTACCTTGATAAAATCTCGGCTCATGTCCAACCCCTTAAACCACGGTCTTTTCGATACCTGTGGGAGAATAGAATGTAACCACCTGCCCAGATCCCCTTCATTCCATTTTTGTTGCCAACTGATCATGGCTTGCTGGCGAGCAATTGTGAAGAATTCATTGAAGGTAATACGCCGTTCGTAAATATTACCTTCCATAGCGCCCACCTTGGCGAGTGAGTCCGCTTTCTCATTGCCCGGAATCGAGCAATGAGAAGGGACCCAAACCAAGGTGATGTTGTGATTCGATAGAGCACTCAAAATAGATCGTATTTCTCGTAAGAAATACGACGAGTGCTTTACCGGCCTCATTGAACGAATAGCCTCTATGGAGCTGAGACTATCCGTGAAAATGAAGTATTGATCAGAGGGAAGAGAGGCTATTCGCTCTAATGCGTAGTGTATCGCCGCTAATTCAGCGACATATACGGAACAAGGATTTTGAAGTTTATGGGCGGCGCTATGAAATTCATTAAATACACCAAAACCAGTGGAATCATTTATTTTTGACCCGTCTGTGTAAAACGTTCTGTCGCTGCTGACTTGGCCGAACTTGTCTGCGAAAATTATTGGTATATACTCCGAACGGAGTGGATCTGGAATTCCATGGATTTCACGCTTCATGGTCAGATCAAAAGCTACAGTTGAATTGGAGAAGACTGGGAAGCAACAACCGTGGGTTAAATTCGAGGAAGGGTTAATCTCCAGAGTCATGTACCAGTAGTACAGTGTCATGAATTTTGTTTGAGGATTTCGTTCGATTAGCTTTTCAAAATTTTCAATTACCAATGGGTTTAACACCTCACAGCGGATGAGGAACCGGAGCGACAATTCCGCAAAACGATCTGATAAAGGAAGAACTCCTGCTTATACTTCTAAACTCATAGTATGTATTTATTTTATTTATTTATTGTCGTCAATCATGTTTGTAGACCGTTACAGAGAGTTTCTTATGCGCTAGTTACACTTCTACATTCAATCACCTAATTTGTCTTCTTAAAATAATGTGCGGAAGTATTGTTTTAGCTTCGCTTTGGACCAAGTTAAGTCGATTGAATTGTAATGTTTATTATAAGTAGTCATCATTTGGTTTATTGGCCCAAATTTTGCATAATTAGTACGGTGATAGTTGATTGCAAATAGTTCTCGATGGCGTAAACGTCTGGATGGTACATAAAAGTTTAATTTAGATAATAATTCTGGTGAATCAACTTTATGGGATACAATATCGTTTATAAATGAAATCATTGCATATTCACGACGCTCTCTTAGTGTTTGAATATTAATCAACATACAACTAGCTTTGTAAGATGGTAATGGAAATTCTGTCCAACCTAATTTGCGAAGAGCATATAATAAAAATTGTTTTTGCACCGACTCTATCCTTTCATCATGTACTGTTGAAAAAGGTGACCAAATTATGCTGCAATATTCAAGTATTGATCTAACATAGGCAATGAAGAATGTTTTTATTGTGTATGGATCATTGAAGTTATAAGCGAAGCGTTTAATGAAGCCTAACATATTATTAGCTTTATTTATCATAGTGTTATAGTGATCAATGAAAGTAAGTTTTGAGTCTAAAATTATGCCTAAGTCTCTGATTCTATTACATTTTTCAACATTTTGATTGCCTAAAGTTATTGTTACATTGGGAATGTCTCTTTTCCTGTTAAAAGATATCAGGTTACATTTTTTTACATTCAGTTGTAGTAGGCTTTTCTGACACCACGTGTGGAAGATTTGTACTTCGTGTTTAAAAGTATGTATGTCCTGTGCAGTTTTTATTTCCAAATAAAGTTTCATATCGTCAGCATAGATTAATACTTTTATTTTGTCAAGAATAAACGACAAATCGTTCACAAACAGTATAAACAAAAGCGGACCTAAATGAGAGCCTTGTGGAACCCCTGAAGTGGCATGTATTGGAGTTGACTTTTTTCCTTTGAATTTCACTATTAGCTCGCGAGTGGATAAATATGATTCAATCCATTTCAGCAATTTGGCTTCAATACCAATTTTTTGCAGTTTAAATATAAGCATGGGTATATCAACACGGTCAAATGCTTTACTGAAATCTGTGTATAAAGCTTCTACATGATTTCCGTTTTCCATAGCACTCAATGAATAGTTTACAAATTCGAGCAAATTAGTGGCTGTCGATCGCCCTTTAAAAAAGCCGTGCTGCGCTGTAGTTATTCTGTTTTTGATTTGGATGAATACTTTTTCATTTATGATGGCCTCAAAGAGCTTCGGGATGCACGAAATAAGGGCAATGCCACGATAGTTAATAATATCAGATTTTTTGCCAGATTTGAAAATGGGAACAAGGTATGAGCTTTTCCACATCTTTGGAAAGACTCCAGACTCCAGTGACATATTAAAGAGCCAAAATAAGGGAGTAGCTAATTCAATTGCTAAAGTCTTCATGAAGATTGGTGGAACTCCATCCGGTCCATTTCCTTTGGTTGCATCCAAGTTTTTCAAACCATTTAATATTTCATGCACATTTATATGACTGATACCAACATCGTTAGGAAATTCAGGATGGAAATCGAAATATTCATAATCACGATCAGCTTCAGAGTATGTTGTGTATACTTCTTGAAAAAAATTTGAAAATAAGTTGCATATATCTTGTGAGGTATGGCCAACCTTTTCATTAAAATACATTGTAGAAGGAAAGTTATTGGATTTTAGTTTAGATTTAACATAGTTGAAGAAATTCTTTGGACAGTTTTTTATTTCTTGCTCAGTTTTGGAGTTGTGGCTTTCATATGCCAATCGCATTGCTGAGTTGAGCTGTACGCTCATATTCAAATATACTTGTAAATTCTCTTGACTTTTATGCTTTTTGTAAATTTTATGTAGTTTCTGTTTACGATTCTTCAAATTTATTATTTCTTTATTGAACCAACCAGGATGTTTTGAAAAACCATTACACCTTCTTTTAATGATTGGTACTTCTTCTAATATTATTTTGAACAAACAGTTGTTGAAAACTTCTGCTGAATTATTTACATCATCTTTGCTTCTCAAAATCGATTGCCAGTTAATGTTATTTAATTTATTTCTAATGTTGTCATAGTTAGCTGAATTAAAGTCGAGTTCATGCATCCTAAAGCGATTCGAATACAGCGATACTGAATACGCTGCAGCTTCAAGATGTGAGTTTTCGCCGCGGATTGGAAACAAAAGCTACCGTATTCGAGGACCGAAAGTATTGTTGTACGATATAACTTTATCAGATCTTCCGGGTGAGCTCCCCACCATGTTCCTGTGAGTGTACGCATAAAGTTGATTCGTTGCTGGCACTTCTGATGCAGATACTTGATGTGCTTTCCCCAGGTGCATTTAGAGTCGAACCAGATCCCTAGATACATGTGCGAAAGGCCTTGAGTTAGTTCCTTACCCATGAATTGAAGCTTGATCTCTACTGGGTCACGCTTCCTAGAAAAGACAACTAACTCAGTTTTCTCCGGAGAGAATTCGATACCCAGCTTTACAGCCCACGTAGACAAATTGTCTAAAGTATCTTGCAACGGTCTTTGCAGATCATCCGCCCCTGGTCCTATTACAGAAACAACGGCATCATCTGCAAGCTGTCTTAGCGAGCAATTTTCCACGAGACAATTATCAGACAACAAGTTATGCAAGTAGTTATTCAAAATTGGGGAAAGACCACATTCGTGGAGTTTGTCTGAAAGGACATCTATACATACTGAATCGAAAGCCCCTTTAATATCCAAGAAGACTGAACCCATTTGTTCCTTTTGAGCATAGGCCAGTTGAATTTCTGAAGAAAGCAACGCAAGACAGTCGATCGTTCCTTTACCTCTGCGGAAACCAAATTGCGTATCTGATAGAAGGCCGTTCGATTCAACCCACTTGTCAAGCCGAAAGAGAATCATTTTCTCCAACAGCTTTCGAATGCATGATAACATCGCGATAGGTCGATACGAGTTATAATCCGACGCGGGTTTTCCGGGTTTTTTGATGGCTATCACTCTCACTTGTCTCCAGTCATCCGGAACAATGTTGCCCTCCAAAATTCGATTGAAAAGATTCAACATGCGCCTCTTAATGACGTCAGGGAGGTTTTTAAGCATGCTAAATTTTATTCCATCCATGCCTGGAGCAGAGTTGTTGCATGAGAGGATAGCAAGTGAGAATTCAACCATCGTAAACGGTTCGTCCATGTCGTTTCTGTCGGTATGAATGTCTCGAATAGATCGTTGCGTTGGAACGGAATCCGGGCAAACCTTCTTGGCGAAGTCGAAGATCCACCGAGGAGCGCTTTCGCGATCCTCATTGACCGTAGAAGCGTTCCGCATTCTTTTCCCGACGGTCCAAAGTGTTCTCATTGATGTTTCGCGCGATAACCCGTTAATAAAATTACGCCAATATCCGCGTTTTTTGCCTTTACCAGGCTTTTAAATTTTCGCTCGAGTTTAGTAAATCGCTCGTAATTTTCTAGTGTACCGCGTTTGCGAAAGTTTTTGAACGCGGCGGATTTATCGCGATAGACCTTCGTACACTCGTCGTCCCACCAAAGAGTGGGTGGCCGGCTTCGTACTGAAGATCCTGGAAAAGGGCAACGCTGGGCTTGAAGAGCACTCTGAATAATTAACGCGGAGAGAAATTGACATTCTTCCATCGGAGGAAGAACATCAACTAGCTGTTCGCCCTCGTAAACCCCCTTGGCGTACTTTTCCCAGTCAATGTGCTTGGTGAGATCATACGCGAGGTTTATCTGATGAATTGGATTCGAATTATTGGTAACTGAAATTCTGATAGGCAGGTGATCACTACCATGGGGATCTTGAATTACTTTCCACGTGCAATCCAATGATAGTGAACTCGAACAGATTGAGAGGTCTAAAATGCTTGGAGGATCTGGAGGTTTTATTCGTGTTGCTTCCCCAGTGTTCAAAATTGTCAAGTTGAAGTAGTCACAAAGATCATATATCATGGAAGCGCGGTTGTCATCCCTCGGTGACCCCCAGGCTGTACCGTGAGAATTGAAATCTCCTAGAATCAACCATGGCGCAGGCATAGCACAGCATACGGCCGAAAGATCTCTGCGTGATACTCTGGCATTGGGCGGTATGTACACGCTGGCTATGCTGAAACTTTTACCTCGTATAGTAACATGACAAGCAACTACTTCAGTGCCTACCATCGGGGGGAAATCAATTCTATAAAAGGAGTGGAGCTTATTGATCCCCAAAAGCACTCCTCCATACCCATCCCCTCGATCCAGACGAATAATATTAAAATCGTGGAATGGGACATCTTTTTCAGAAGTTAGCCATGCTTCACAAAGAGCAAATATGTCACAGCGCGTACTGTGAACTAGAAATTTGAACGCGTCTATGTTTTTAATAATGCTTCTACAATTCCACTGTAGCACTTCGATCATATCCCCGACCTTGTTGGTTAAATTAGCCATCGAAGGATATGAACGAATCAAGAATCGGCCAATTTGAAGCCAGTCGCTTCAGAAGGGGTTTTACCAAAGGAAGAATCATACTGATAAGGCTTTTTATAGAGGGTGAGACTTCTAACGTTTCGAAGATGATATCCACTAACCCAGAAAGAGTCATTTTTCCAGAAGCATCGACATATTGTTTTCGATTTTCCTGGCTTTCTGAGTGAAAAATTGGGACATCTGGGGTTTTAGATGTTCCCGGAAGTGACGGAAAGTCTCCAGCTGATAATCTAAAACCAGGAGGTTGAACTTTAGCGGGGCTTCTGTCCCTTCTTGATTTTTCCAGGGATGGTTGGAGAACCTGTCTAACAGCTTCGTTTGGAGAAGCTTGCTGGCGTTGCTTGAGCCGTTTTGCAATGGCTCGCTTCCTTTTGGTTCCTGTATTAATGACAGTATACTCTTCCCCATCCTCAGAGCCAGAGCCCTGATCATCAATAGGCAGGGAAGTGAAGAGGTTATTGCTGTTAATGGATTGGGCTGGTGGATCAATGGCCGGAGCGATCTTCTTCAGTATTTCTGCGTAAGATCGCTTTGACCGCTGTTGCAAGGAGCGAATTGTGTGTTTCTCCCGCTCTATAAACTTCGGGCATGCGACTAGTTAATGTGGAGCTTGCCCGAGCAACACACATGTCATAATTGTGTATTATCAACTTATATATGACTAATTTTGGTCATATTTCAGTTGATAATACACAATTATAACATGTGTGTTGCTGGGGTGTCCACAACAGGTACATTTTGGTTCCTTTGGACAAGGGCCCTCCGCATGCTGCTCTCCGCACGTGCGGCAACGAGGTTTGTTACAGCAGTACGTTGCGGTGTGCCCTAATTGCTGGCATTTTTCGCAATGCATAACCGTCGGTTTATAGAGACGGACAGGTAAACGAAGAAGCCCAATCACGAGGACGTCCGGAAGGGCTGACCCAGAAAAAGTCACTCGAAACGAATTTGAAGGACTTTTGGTGCCATCAGATGACACGTGGTTCATTTGTTTGACATCAATTATCTGTACTGGAGGAACGGCACGATTTTTAAAACCTCCAGTACCAGATCTGATGTCTGCACATGTCAAAAACGGCTCGGTGACTACTCCTGAGCACTCGGCCTCTAGACTAGGGACATAGACATGGTACTCCCTTAAAAAAAGCTCGTAGGCAGCAATTCTGTTGGCTTGTTCGCGGTCACTGACGGTGACTCGCAGTTTATTACGGCTGGGCGAAGACAAAACAAAGATTTTTGACATCCCTGAGGTAACTCAGGTAAGTCAGATGTGAAAATATTGTATAATATTGGTCCCAAAATGCTGCCTTGGGGAACACCAGCTCTTACGGGAAGTCTTTCAGATCTGGAGTTCTGATAATTAACCTGAAGTGTGTTGACAGATAACTTTGAATTATTCTAACAATGTATGTTGGAAAATTAAAGTTTTTTTTAATTTTACAATCAAACCTTCATGCCAAACACTGTATGTCTAGAAGAGCAAGACCAGTAGAATAGCCTTCAGATTTGTTGGAACGGATCAAATTTGTTACACGTAAAAGTTGATGAGTGGTCGAATGTCCATGGCGGAATCCGAACTGTTCATTGGCAAAAAATGAATTTTCGTTGATGTGGGCCATCATTCTGTTCAAAATAACCTTTTCAAAAAGTTTACTGATGGAAGAAAGCAAACTGATTGGACGATAGCTAGAAGCTTCTGCAGGATTTTTGTCTGGTTTTAAAATTGAAACAACCTTAGCATTTTTCCATTTGTCAGGAAAATATGGTAATTGAAAACATTTGTTAAATATATCAACTAAAAATGATAAGCTACTTTCTGGAAGTTTCTTGATGAGGATGTAGAAAATTCCATCATCGCCAGGAGCTTTCATGTTTTTGAATTTTTTAATAATAGTTCTCACTTCTTCCAAATCAGTCTCCCAGGCATTTTCGAAAACGTTCTCTTGATTGAGAGAATATTTTCGAACTACTGAGTAACTTGATTTTCAATTGGACTAGTAAGTCCTAAATTAAAATTGTGCGCACTTTCAAACTGCATAGCAAGTTTTTGAGCTTTTTCGCAATTAGTTAGCAATAATTTGTTTTCCTCTTTCAATGCCGGTATTGGCTTCTGAGGTTTTTTCAAGATTTTAGATAATTTACAAAAGGGCTTAGAGCCAGGGTCCAATTGAGAAATTTTATTTTCAAAATTTTTGTTTCTTAATTGAGCAAAACGTTTCTTGATTTCTTTCCGCAAATCCTGCCATATAATTTTCATAACAGGATCGCGAGTGCGTTGAAATTGCCTTCTCCTCACGTTTTTAAGACGGATCAAGAGTTTAAGATCATCGTCTATAATCACGGATTCAAATTTTACTTCACATTTTGGAATTGCAATGCTCCTGGCTTCAACAATGAAGATTAGAGTCAACATACGTTTTATATATATTCCAGTCGGCTCGTAAATAATTGAAAGTGGAGCTGATAGGATTGAGAATCGCTTCATGGGATATTTGAAATGTAACAGGGACATGATCAGAATCAAAATCAGCATGAGTAATCAGTTGGCTACAAAGATGACTAGAGTCGGTTAAGACCAAATCAATCGTAGATGGATTTCTAGAAGAGGAAAAACATGTAGGGCTATCAGGGTATTGAATTGAGAAATATCCTGAAGAGCACTCATCAAATAAAATTCTGCCGTTGGAATTACTTTGAGAATTATTCCACGAACGATGTTTGGCATTAAAGTCACCAATGACAAAAAAATTTGACTTATTGCGAGTCAATTTACGCAAGTCAGTTTGGAGCAAATCAACTTGCTGTCCAGAGCATTGAAAAGGCAAATAGGCAGCTATGAAAGTATATTTACAAAACTGTGTTTCAACAGAAACACCTAAAGTTTCAAAAACTTTAGTTTTAAATGATGAAAACCGTTGATGTTTTATACGCCTATGAATGATGATTGCAACTCCCCCGCATGCCCCATCAAGTCGATCATTACGATAAACAAAGAAGTTAAGATCTCTTTTGAGTTTGGATCCAGGTTTTAAATAAGTTTCGGTAATAACTGCTATATGCACGTTATTAGCTGTAAGAAAATTAAACAGCTCGTCCTCTTTACCATTCAGAGAACGAGCATTCCAATTTAAAATATTTAAATTATTATTTGGATCCATTAGAAAAACGTAATCCAATAACAATTTGATTTGTAAATTTTACACCTACTTGGACTGCTTCAGTCATAGTGGTGGCTTTGAACATTGCATCAATCATTAGATTCAATTGTTCAGTTAGAAAATTAAAATCAGAGCCAGACATATCATCTGATGATTTCCCATTGGAATTTTCGGTAGACGAAGAAGCGGTGTAGGAGTTACCTGTGGCGGTAGGGTTTTTTTTCCATTTGATTTGAAACAAGCAGAATGGGTACCCACGGATCGAACAGGGGAAGAGTTCAAATTACCTGCTACGATATCGGCAAAGGATTTACCGTGGGTAGATACATTATTTAAATGTATAATGACCAACTTCCTTCGGCGTCTCTCTAGTGGTTCATCGATTTCATTTGATGATTTGACTTTTCTATTTATGGTTTGTTTGACCTGGCCGGAATTCGTATCGGAGTGTCTGAAATATGAGGCAAAAGTAAGGAAGCGTCCGGAATAAGAACCATGTAAAGTCCACACATTTCAATTTATTTAAAATTATTTATGTTTCGGAATCGAAATCTTCACTCACCATTCGAAAGTAACAAGTCGCTAGGTGTGTAGAACGAGACTTAGGTCTGTTTTTAGGAGAGGCATCATCACCATTTCAAAAAACTATATGGCTTGACAAAACGGGCAAAGCTTGACCTCAAAATTCACATCACGAATTCTTAAACGAGAGCATCGAAATCAGTCGTCTAAGATCATCCTTCTACTCTGAGATTCAAACAGGCATGCTTTGTACCGTTTTGATTCATATTACTTACAGCTTCAAATTCCGGAAACTCTATTTTGTATGGGAAACATTTAACACGAAATGTTTCAATTTTTGCCTCTCAAAAGTGCTCACTTTCAAGGCTCGTTTCAATGAGCATTTTCCATTGATATTTATTAAAATGTATTTTTTTTTAAATATTTTTATTAGTATCATTCCAAACAATACATTCATTTCTTATATCTAGGTGTTCTGTGTTATTAGACAACACTATCATCCTAATTTGGTAAAACAAATTTAAGATTTCATTATCATTTTGTTAACAACATATTACATTTCATTTGCCGTAGCAGTTCAGATTTTTTACAAGTGAGTTGATTTCACCTGCTTATAAGAGAAGAAAAAAAAACCCTTTGAATATACTTAACCTAACTTAACCTAAATATATAACGTATTAATCGTGGCAATAGAAGATTGTAACGATTTTTGCCTGAAATTATTTATTATTTTATTTGACATTTGTTCCAATGTTTCGACATTAGATATTCTATGTAACTCTTCTTCTTCTTCTTTCTGGCGTTACGTCCCCACTGGGACAGAGCCTGCTTCTCAGCTTAGTGTTCTAATTACCACAGTTATTAACTGAGAGCTCACTATGCCAATGACCATTTTTGCATGTGTATATCGTGTGGCAGGTACGAAGATACTCTATGCCTTGGGAATCGAGAAAATTTCCAGCCCGAAAAGATCCTCGACCGGTGGGATTCGAACCCACGACCCTCAGCTTGGTCTTGCTGAATAGCTGCGCGTTTATCGCTACGGCTATCTGGGCCCCTGTAACTCATTGGTACTATACCAGGGAGGAAGTCTCAGAATCATTTTCAAAATTTTATTTTGAATTCTCTGCAGAGCTTTCTTCCCTTCTTCAACAGCTAGTCCATATTGGTACAGCATACAACATGGCTGGCCTGAAAATTTGTTTGAATATCAAAAGCTTGTTCTTAAGACAAAGTTTTGATTTTCTATTAATAAGGGGATAGAGACATTTTACATATTTATTACATTTGGCTTGAATGCCCTCAATGTGATTTTTGAAAGTTAAATTCTTATCTAGCATGAGCCCTAGATACTTAACTTCATCTGACCAATTTATTGGAACACCTCTCATCGTGACAACATGTCTACTTGAAGGTTTCAAATAAAGAGCTTTTGGTTTATGTGGAAATATTATTAGTTGAGTTTTGGAAGCATTGGGAGAAATCTTCCATTTTTGCAAGTATGAAGAAAAAATATCCAAACTTTTTTGCAATCGACTGCAGATGACACGTAGGCTTCGTCCTTTGGCGGAGAGGCCTGTGTCATCCGCAAACAAAGATTTTTTTTTACGTATTCGTTTATTTGATAGGCTCAAGCGCCTGTCAGGCATAACGGAGCCGAATTCATTTGATTTGGTTTACAAAATCTTGTTTGCTTCTTAAATATCTATGTTAGTTTTGGGGAACCGAAAAACTCGCGGTTTGGTCGAGGTTAGGGAATACAATTATTTTTTGGGTAAGGATGGGATTTAAAGGTTTGATTGATCACAGTTAGCAGCAAAGTGGCGGTATGGTGCTGTTCGTCAATCATGGGACGGACTTAAACGACCTGTAACGATACAACAAAACGGTTTCAGGGAAAGCAAGGTGGACAAACGGAACGACAGACATGGGTGATCAAACAAAAACGTCAATATCCTTCAAAAATTTGAAGAGGAGGAACATGTAATCGAAGTCTAGCCTACCCAAAACATCTCTAATGTCTTCCTTATCTGGTTTTACTTGGGCCCTGAGGGATGCACATAAATTGGTTTTGGCAAGTTCGTATTCGGGACAATATCACACGACATGATTAATGTCTTGGTAACCTGCGCCGCAACCACATCGATTGCTGTCTGCGAGGCCTATTCGATAAAAGTGTGAGCCCAGGGAGTAGTGATTGGACATCAGACGACACATTACCTTGATAAAATCTCGGCTCATGTCCAACCCCTTAAACCACGGTCTTTTCGATACCTGTGGGAGAATAGAATGTAACCACCTGCCCAGATCCCCTTCATTCCATTTTTGTTGCCAACTGATCATGGCTTGCTGGCGAGCAATTGTGAAGAATTCATTGAAGGTAATACGCCGTTCGTAAATATTACCTTCCATAGCGCCCACCTTGGCGAGTGAGTCCGCTTTCTCATTGCCCGGAATCGAGCAATGAGAAGGGACCCAAACCAAGGTGATGTTGTGATTCGATAGAGCACTCAAAATAGATCGTATTTCTCGTAAGAAATACGACGAGTGCTTTACCGGCCTCATTGAACGAATAGCCTCTATGGAGCTGAGACTATCCGTGAAAATGAAGTATTGATCAGAGGGAAGAGAGGCTATTCGCTCTAATGCGTAGTGTATCGCCGCTAATTCAGCGACATATACGGAACAAGGATTTTGAAGTTTATGGGCGGCGCTATGAAATTCATTAAATACACCAAAACCAGTGGAATCATTTATTTTTGACCCGTCTGTGTAAAACGTTCTGTCGCTGCTGACTTGGCCGAACTTGTCTGCGAAAATTATTGGTATATACTCCGAACGGAGTGGATCTGGAATTCCATGGATTTCACGCTTCATGGTCAGATCAAAAGCTACAGTTGAATTGGAGAAGACTGGGAAGCAACAACCGTGGGTTAAATTCGAGGAAGGGTTAATCTCCAGAGTCATGTACCAGTAGTACAGTGTCATGAATTTTGTTTGAGGATTTCGTTCGATTAGCTTTTCAAAATTTTCAATTACCAATGGGTTTAACACCTCACAGCGGATGAGGAACCGGAGCGACAATTCCGCAAAACGATCTGATAAAGGAAGAACTCCTGCTTATACTTCTAAACTCATAGTATGTATTTATTTTATTTATTTATTGTCGTCAATCATGTTTGTAGACCGTTACAGAGAGTTTCTTATGCGCTAGTTACACTTCTACATTCAATCACCTAATTTGTCTTCTTAAAATAATGTGCGGAAGTATTGTTTTAGCTTCGCTTTGGACCAAGTTAAGTCGATTGAATTGTAATGTTTATTATAAGTAGTCATCATTTGGTTTATTGGCCCAAATTTTGCATAATTAGTACGGTGATAGTTGATTGCAAATAGTTCTCGATGGCGTAAACGTCTGGATGGTACATAAAAGTTTAATTTAGATAATAATTCTGGTGAATCAACTTTATGGGATACAATATCGTTTATAAATGAAATCATTGCATATTCACGACGCTCTCTTAGTGTTTGAATATTAATCAACATACAACTAGCTTTGTAAGATGGTAATGGAAATTCTGTCCAACCTAATTTGCGAAGAGCATATAATAAAAATTGTTTTTGCACCGACTCTATCCTTTCATCATGTACTGTTGAAAAAGGTGACCAAATTATGCTGCAATATTCAAGTATTGATCTAACATAGGCAATGAAGAATGTTTTTATTGTGTATGGATCATTGAAGTTATAAGCGAAGCGTTTAATGAAGCCTAACATATTATTAGCTTTATTTATCATAGTGTTATAGTGATCAATGAAAGTAAGTTTTGAGTCTAAAATTATGCCTAAGTCTCTGATTCTATTACATTTTTCAACATTTTGATTGCCTAAAGTTATTGTTACATTGGGAATGTCTCTTTTCCTGTTAAAAGATATCAGGTTACATTTTTTTACATTCAGTTGTAGTAGGCTTTTCTGACACCACGTGTGGAAGATTTGTACTTCGTGTTTAAAAGTATGTATGTCCTGTGCAGTTTTTATTTCCAAATAAAGTTTCATATCGTCAGCATAGATTAATACTTTTATTTTGTCAAGAATAAACGACAAATCGTTCACAAACAGTATAAACAAAAGCGGACCTAAATGAGAGCCTTGTGGAACCCCTGAAGTGGCATGTATTGGAGTTGACTTTTTTCCTTTGAATTTCACTATTAGCTCGCGAGTGGATAAATATGATTCAATCCATTTCAGCAATTTGGCTTCAATACCAATTTTTTGCAGTTTAAATATAAGCATGGGTATATCAACACGGTCAAATGCTTTACTGAAATCTGTGTATAAAGCTTCTACATGATTTCCGTTTTCCATAGCACTCAATGAATAGTTTACAAATTCGAGCAAATTAGTGGCTGTCGATCGCCCTTTAAAAAAGCCGTGCTGCGCTGTAGTTATTCTGTTTTTGATTTGGATGAATACTTTTTCATTTATGATGGCCTCAAAGAGCTTCGGGATGCACGAAATAAGGGCAATGCCACGATAGTTAATAATATCAGATTTTTTGCCAGATTTGAAAATGGGAACAAGGTATGAGCTTTTCCACATCTTTGGAAAGACTCCAGACTCCAGTGACATATTAAAGAGCCAAAATAAGGGAGTAGCTAATTCAATTGCTAAAGTCTTCATGAAGATTGGTGGAACTCCATCCGGTCCATTTCCTTTGGTTGCATCCAAGTTTTTCAAACCATTTAATATTTCATGCACATTTATATGACTGATACCAACATCGTTAGGAAATTCAGGATGGAAATCGAAATATTCATAATCACGATCAGCTTCAGAGTATGTTGTGTATACTTCTTGAAAAAAATTTGAAAATAAGTTGCATATATCTTGTGAGGTATGGCCAACCTTTTCATTAAAATACATTGTAGAAGGAAAGTTATTGGATTTTAGTTTAGATTTAACATAGTTGAAGAAATTCTTTGGACAGTTTTTTATTTCTTGCTCAGTTTTGGAGTTGTGGCTTTCATATGCCAATCGCATTGCTGAGTTGAGCTGTACGCTCATATTCAAATATACTTGTAAATTCTCTTGACTTTTATGCTTTTTGTAAATTTTATGTAGTTTCTGTTTACGATTCTTCAAATTTATTATTTCTTTATTGAACCAACCAGGATGTTTTGAAAAACCATTACACCTTCTTTTAATGATTGGTACTTCTTCTAATATTATTTTGAACAAACAGTTGTTGAAAACTTCTGCTGAATTATTTACATCATCTTTGCTTCTCAAAATCGATTGCCAGTTAATGTTATTTAATTTATTTCTAATGTTGTCATAGTTAGCTGAATTAAAGTCGAGTTCATGCATCCTAAAGCGATTCGAATACAGCGATACTGAATACGCTGCAGCTTCAAGATGTGAGTTTTCGCCGCGGATTGGAAACAAAAGCTACCGTATTCGAGGACCGAAAGTATTGTTGTACGATATAACTTTATCAGATCTTCCGGGTGAGCTCCCCACCATGTTCCTGTGAGTGTACGCATAAAGTTGATTCGTTGCTGGCACTTCTGATGCAGATACTTGATGTGCTTTCCCCAGGTGCATTTAGAGTCGAACCAGATCCCTAGATACATGTGCGAAAGGCCTTGAGTTAGTTCCTTACCCATGAATTGAAGCTTGATCTCTACTGGGTCACGCTTCCTAGAAAAGACAACTAACTCAGTTTTCTCCGGAGAGAATTCGATACCCAGCTTTACAGCCCACGTAGACAAATTGTCTAAAGTATCTTGCAACGGTCTTTGCAGATCATCCGCCCCTGGTCCTATTACAGAAACAACGGCATCATCTGCAAGCTGTCTTAGCGAGCAATTTTCCACGAGACAATTATCAGACAACAAGTTATGCAAGTAGTTATTCAAAATTGGGGAAAGACCACATTCGTGGAGTTTGTCTGAAAGGACATCTATACATACTGAATCGAAAGCCCCTTTAATATCCAAGAAGACTGAACCCATTTGTTCCTTTTGAGCATAGGCCAGTTGAATTTCTGAAGAAAGCAACGCAAGACAGTCGATCGTTCCTTTACCTCTGCGGAAACCAAATTGCGTATCTGATAGAAGGCCGTTCGATTCAACCCACTTGTCAAGCCGAAAGAGAATCATTTTCTCCAACAGCTTTCGAATGCATGATAACATCGCGATAGGTCGATACGAGTTATAATCCGACGCGGGTTTTCCGGGTTTTTTGATGGCTATCACTCTCACTTGTCTCCAGTCATCCGGAACAATGTTGCCCTCCAAAATTCGATTGAAAAGATTCAACATGCGCCTCTTAATGACGTCAGGGAGGTTTTTAAGCATGCTAAATTTTATTCCATCCATGCCTGGAGCAGAGTTGTTGCATGAGAGGATAGCAAGTGAGAATTCAACCATCGTAAACGGTTCGTCCATGTCGTTTCTGTCGGTATGAATGTCTCGAATAGATCGTTGCGTTGGAACGGAATCCGGGCAAACCTTCTTGGCGAAGTCGAAGATCCACCGAGGAGCGCTTTCGCGATCCTCATTGACCGTAGAAGCGTTCCGCATTCTTTTCCCGACGGTCCAAAGTGTTCTCATTGATGTTTCGCGCGATAACCCGTTAATAAAATTACGCCAATATCCGCGTTTTTTGCCTTTACCAGGCTTTTAAATTTTCGCTCGAGTTTAGTAAATCGCTCGTAATTTTCTAGTGTACCGCGTTTGCGAAAGTTTTTGAACGCGGCGGATTTATCGCGATAGACCTTCGTACACTCGTCGTCCCACCAAAGAGTGGGTGGCCGGCTTCGTACTGAAGATCCTGGAAAAGGGCAACGCTGGGCTTGAAGAGCACTCTGAATAATTAACGCGGAGAGAAATTGACATTCTTCCATCGGAGGAAGAACATCAACTAGCTGTTCGCCCTCGTAAACCCCCTTGGCGTACTTTTCCCAGTCAATGTGCTTGGTGAGATCATACGCGAGGTTTATCTGATGAATTGGATTCGAATTATTGGTAACTGAAATTCTGATAGGCAGGTGATCACTACCATGGGGATCTTGAATTACTTTCCACGTGCAATCCAATGATAGTGAACTCGAACAGATTGAGAGGTCTAAAATGCTTGGAGGATCTGGAGGTTTTATTCGTGTTGCTTCCCCAGTGTTCAAAATTGTCAAGTTGAAGTAGTCACAAAGATCATATATCATGGAAGCGCGGTTGTCATCCCTCGGTGACCCCCAGGCTGTACCGTGAGAATTGAAATCTCCTAGAATCAACCATGGCGCAGGCATAGCACAGCATACGGCCGAAAGATCTCTGCGTGATACTCTGGCATTGGGCGGTATGTACACGCTGGCTATGCTGAAACTTTTACCTCGTATAGTAACATGACAAGCAACTACTTCAGTGCCTACCATCGGGGGGAAATCAATTCTATAAAAGGAGTGGAGCTTATTGATCCCCAAAAGCACTCCTCCATACCCATCCCTCGATCCAGACGAATAATATTAAAATCGTGGAATGGGACATCTTTTTCAGAAGTTAGCCATGCTTCACAAAGAGCAAATATGTCACAGCGCGTACTGTGAACTAGAAATTTGAACGCGTCTATGTTTTTAATAATGCTTCTACAATTCCACTGTAGCACTTCGATCATATCCCCGACCTTGTTGGTTAAATTAGCCATCGAAGGATATGAACGAATCAAGAATCGGCCAATTTGAAGCCAGTCGCTTCAGAAGGGGTTTTACCAAAGGAAGAATCATACTGATAAGGCTTTTTATAGAGGGTGAGACTTCTAACGTTTCGAAGATGATATCCACTAACCCAGAAAGAGTCATTTTTCCAGAAGCATCGACATATTGTTTTCGATTTTCCTGGCTTTCTGAGTGAAAAATTGGGACATCTGGGGTTTTAGATGTTCCCGGAAGTGACGGAAAGTCTCCAGCTGATAATCTAAAACCAGGAGGTTGAACTTTAGCGGGGCTTCTGTCCCTTCTTGATTTTTCCAGGGATGGTTGGAGAACCTGTCTAACAGCTTCGTTTGGAGAAGCTTGCTGGCGTTGCTTGAGCCGTTTTGCAATGGCTCGCTTCCTTTTGGTTCCTGTATTAATGACAGTATACTCTTCCCCATCCTCAGAGCCAGAGCCCTGATCATCAATAGGCAGGGAAGTGAAGAGGTTATTGCTGTTAATGGATTGGGCTGGTGGATCAATGGCCGGAGCGATCTTCTTCAGTATTTCTGCGTAAGATCGCTTTGACCGCTGTTGCAAGGAGCGAATTGTGTGTTTCTCCCGCTCTATAAACTTCGGGCATGCGACTAGTTAATGTGGAGCTTGCCCGAGCAACACACATGTCATAATTGTGTATTATCAACTTATATATGACTAATTTTGGTCATATTTCAGTTGATAATACACAATTATAACATGTGTGTTGCTGGGGTGTCCACAACAGGTACATTTTGGTTCCTTTGGACAAGGGCCCTCCGCATGCTGCTCTCCGCACGTGCGGCAACGAGGTTTGTTACAGCAGTACGTTGCGGTGTGCCCTAATTGCTGGCATTTTTCGCAATGCATAACCGTCGGTTTATAGAGACGGACAGGTAAACGAAGAAGCCCAATCACGAGGACGTCCGGAAGGGCTGACCCAGAAAAAGTCACTCGAAACGAATTTGAAGGACTTTTGGTGCCATCAGATGACACGTGGTTCATTTGTTTGACATCAATTATCTGTACTGGAGGAACGGCACGATTTTTAAAACCTCCAGTACCAGATCTGATGTCTGCACATGTCAAAAACGGCTCGGTGACTACTCCTGAGCACTCGGCCTCTAGACTAGGGACATAGACATGGTACTCCCTTAAAAAAAGCTCGTAGGCAGCAATTCTGTTGGCTTGTTCGCGGTCACTGACGGTGACTCGCAGTTTATTACGGCTGGGCGAAGACAAAACAAAGATTTTTGACATCCCTGAGGTAACTCAGGTAAGTCAGATGTGAAAATATTGTATAATATTGGTCCCAAAATGCTGCCTTGGGGAACACCAGCTCTTACGGGAAGTCTTTCAGATCTGGAGTTCTGATAATTAACCTGAAGTGTGTTGACAGATAACTTTGAATTATTCTAACAATGTATGTTGGAAAATTAAAGTTTTTTTTAATTTTACAATCAAACCTTCATGCCAAACACTGTATGTCTAGAAGAGCAAGACCAGTAGAATAGCCTTCAGATTTGTTGGAACGGATCAAATTTGTTACACGTAAAAGTTGATGAGTGGTCGAATGTCCATGGCGGAATCCGAACTGTTCATTGGCAAAAAATGAATTTTCGTTGATGTGGGCCATCATTCTGTTCAAAATAACCTTTTCAAAAAGTTTACTGATGGAAGAAAGCAAACTGATTGGACGATAGCTAGAAGCTTCTGCAGGATTTTTGTCTGGTTTTAAAATTGAAACAACCTTAGCATTTTTCCATTTGTCAGGAAAATATGGTAATTGAAAACATTTGTTAAATATATCAACTAAAAATGATAAGCTACTTTCTGGAAGTTTCTTGATGAGGATGTAGAAAATTCCATCATCGCCAGGAGCTTTCATGTTTTTGAATTTTTTAATAATAGTTCTCACTTCTTCCAAATCAGTCTCCCAGGCATTTTCGAAAACGTTCTCTTGATTGAGAGAATATTTTCGAACTACTGAGTAACTTGATTTTCAATTGGACTAGTAAGTCCTAAATTAAAATTGTGCGCACTTTCAAACTGCATAGCAAGTTTTTGAGCTTTTTCGCAATTAGTTAGCAATAATTTGTTTTCCTCTTTCAATGCCGGTATTGGCTTCTGAGGTTTTTTCAAGATTTTAGATAATTTACAAAAGGGCTTAGAGCCAGGGTCCAATTGAGAAATTTTATTTTCAAAATTTTTGTTTCTTAATTGAGCAAAACGTTTCTTGATTTCTTTCCGCAAATCCTGCCATATAATTTTCATAACAGGATCGCGAGTGCGTTGAAATTGCCTTCTCCTCACGTTTTTAAGACGGATCAAGAGTTTAAGATCATCGTCTATAATCACGGATTCAAATTTTACTTCACATTTTGGAATTGCAATGCTCCTGGCTTCAACAATGAAGATTAGAGTCAACATACGTTTTATATATATTCCAGTCGGCTCGTAAATAATTGAAAGTGGAGCTGATAGGATTGAGAATCGCTTCATGGGATATTTGAAATGTAACAGGGACATGATCAGAATCAAAATCAGCATGAGTAATCAGTTGGCTACAAAGATGACTAGAGTCGGTTAAGACCAAATCAATCGTAGATGGATTTCTAGAAGAGGAAAAACATGTAGGGCTATCAGGGTATTGAATTGAGAAATATCCTGAAGAGCACTCATCAAATAAAATTCTGCCGTTGGAATTACTTTGAGAATTATTCCACGAACGATGTTTGGCATTAAAGTCACCAATGACAAAAAAATTTGACTTATTGCGAGTCAATTTACGCAAGTCAGTTTGGAGCAAATCAACTTGCTGTCCAGAGCATTGAAAAGGCAAATAGGCAGCTATGAAAGTATATTTACAAAACTGTGTTTCAACAGAAACACCTAAAGTTTCAAAAACTTTAGTTTTAAATGATGAAAACCGTTGATGTTTTATACGCCTATGAATGATGATTGCAACTCCCCCGCATGCCCCATCAAGTCGATCATTACGATAAACAAAGAAGTTAAGATCTCTTTTGAGTTTGGATCCAGGTTTTAAATAAGTTTCGGTAATAACTGCTATATGCACGTTATTAGCTGTAAGAAAATTAAACAGCTCGTCCTCTTTACCATTCAGAGAACGAGCATTCCAATTTAAAATATTTAAATTATGATTTGGATCCATTAGAAAAACGTAATCCAATAACAATTTGATTTGTAAATTTTACACCTACTTGGACTGCTTCAGTCATAGTGGTGGCTTTGAACATTGCATCAATCATTAGATTCAATTGTTCAGTTAGAAAATTAAAATCAGAGCCAGACATATCATCTGATGATTTCCCATTGGAATTTTCGGTAGACGAAGAAGCGGTGTAGGAGTTACCTGTGGCGGTAGGGTTTTTTTTCCATTTGATTTGAAACAAGCAGAATGGGTACCCACGGATCGAACAGGGGAAGAGTTCAAATTACCTGCTACGATATCGGCAAAGGATTTACCGTGGGTAGATACATTATTTAAATGTATAATGACCAACTTCCTTCGGCGTCTCTCTAGTGGTTCATCGATTTCATTTGATGATTTGACTTTTCTATTTATGGTTTGTTTGACCTGGCCGGAATTCGTATCGGAGTGTCTGAAATATGAGGCAAAAGTAAGGAAGCGTCCGGAATAAGAACCATGTAAAGTCCACACATTTCAATTTATTTAAAATTATTTATGTTTCGGAATCGAAATCTTCACTCACCATTCGAAAGTAACAAGTCGCTAGGTGGGTCTGTGAGGCATAGTGGTTATCACGCCCAATGGTATGGGTGCCCTAGTGTAGATGTGGTTGTGAACCTTAGAGGAAAACAATATGCACTCTGTTTCGAAAAACACCCAGAATCTGGGTATACATTTTTCAAATTGGGTAATATTTCCATATGCGTTTTGATGGGTCTGGAAAGCGTGTGCAAGTTTCTTTGAGGAAAACAAAAACAAACTGTGTATGACGAGCGTATGCTAGTCTTCGTGTGTTCAAATGTCACTAAGCTCTATAGATTGCACTGTGTTGGGTAGTGGCAATATAATTGATCGCAGCAAGCGGTCTGATGCATTGAGCATACCATTTTTCTGCTAATTTGCGGAAAAATATCAGGTTTTTCCATATTCGTTTAATGGGAGGAATCACCCTTCAGCGTTGCAAGAGTGAAAATAGTGAGAAAATAATACAAATGGAAGAACAAATTGATTTGTGTAGAATGAAATTCCCGGCTCCCCGTGTGATGTTTGTTTTCTGCTTGTGTGAAAAAAGTGTGACGCAAGTTCCTGCAGAATCTGACAAAGTGATCGAAAGTTTACGGTGGCTAGTGAAGTGAATAAAAAGCAGCAGGTTAAAATCGATCTTGTTGTTTTGCCTTGAGCAAATGTCAGATCGAAAAGCTTACAGCGCGTTGTTTGCGGTGGAGAAAGAAAAATCCCAGCATTGTCCGCTGCCGATAAGCTTACAGCGTGTTGTTTGCCGTGGGGGAAGATGATCCCCGGCAATGTCCGCTGCCGGAAAGTTTCAGCGAGTTGCTTGCCGTGGAAGAAGATGGTCTCCCGGTAATGTCCACTGCCGGAAAGTTCCAGCGAGTTATTTGCCGTGGGAGAAGATGGTCTCCCGGCAATGTCCGCTGCCGGAAAGTTTTATCCACGGTCTTTTTCTTTTCCGCAGTAAAGGGTTTCTTCTCGCTGGAAGTTACAGCGTGACGTCATCGTAGATTAGTTCATATAGGCCTTTTCATGTGACAGGTCCGTCTATGCATTTGTTTACATTGGTGGAGCACCGGTGCATACACGAGGCTGTCATTTTCATAGAGGAAACTAACTTGAATTTCTTTAGAGCAGAGGGAGAATGTGAGGCATAGATTGCACTGTGTTGGGTAGTGGCAATATAATTGATCGCAGCAAGCGGTCTGATGCATTGAGCATATTCTTTCTGTCACTTGCGAATCGACACTTGCCTGGGTAAGTTGTGTATGCATCATGTGGAGGGTGATTCCTCTTTATCGATAATCCAAACTCCACACCACCTATTTGTCCTAGATGATGAGGAGGTCGAAGTGGAAAAATGGCTCAATCAGCATCTGAGATTGGTTTCAACTCATGAGACAAGTTCTTTCCGAGTTCAAGAGTTTATCTTTCGATATCTAGGAGGGAAACGATTCCGAATCAGTGGAGTAGCATACCTCCTAACTTCTAAAATAAGCTTCTTGTTTCAAGGAATCTAAATGTCTCATGCGATGAAACCTGTTCACAGATTCAAAAACCGACTTTGAAGCATTAATTTGATACGCTAGAGTACCGATGCATGGTCAAAATCAGTATCATTCAACCAGCATAGTGGCCGAACCTGATTAAGGGGCGCGCTCTTGAGAATTTAATGGTGATAAACTTTTTCCTCCAAAAGGTATAAATAGCGTTATCTTTTTCTCAAGAGGCTCTATGCAAAATGGTAAAGAATGATATTTGTATAAAAAACGACTACTTCATTATTTCTCAATAGTAATGGAGTAGAACGACATGCACTAAACATAGGACACGGGTATACTACAAAAGATCAAAGAAACTGGTCCCGAACAGAAACAGATAGCCTAAAATAAGCAAATACCTCCTTCTTTTGAAAGCTTATCGTTCTTTATAGTTCACCATCCTGCCACTAAAAACTATTGTACCGCATATTTAAACCGCGTCACTTTTTCGGAGAACTGGGTCATTCGAAGAAAAGGATCATTCGGAGAACTGGCGTTCGGGGAAGCGACATTCGGGGAATCGACATTCGGAGAAAAGTAGCACAATCATTCAAATCTGACGGTTGAAAATTAGGGAGTCGATGACGGTTATGGACCCTTTGCGTATTATGGACCCCCTACAGAAAAACATAAAATTAACACTCAAAACAACCTTATTCCTATGAAAACCTACCGGGGGAACTTCGATTTCATTGTTAGTTAGCAGTTTCAGGCAAAATATTTGATTTGAGACGCATAAATATAGACATTTGAACAGTCCATAATACGCATTTGCAGGAGGGTCCATAATGGGCACGTCGGCAGCGAGCCGGATTACATGGGAATCAAATGGAGGGTCCATAATACGAAACGTCAAATTTGTAAACATTCCTATTATGGACCCCGGGAGGGTCCATAATAGGCATTCGGACAACAGTTTTTCAAATGCATATTTCGCTGGAAAAACAGAATGATTTTGTATGTTTCATAGACGTACTATGAAGTAAAGACATTGAATTTGTTGTTAGACTCCACAAAACGTATATGCGTCTGAGATATCATTGCGGAAAAGCGTCTAGAATGAATTTCAGCTACTAAGGGGTCCATTACTAGCATTAAAACCCTACATTTTATCGAAGCTGCCAAAAGAGGTCAAGTTTGAAGATTTGATAATCAAATGTCTACGTTCCGGAGGCGAATCCAATGTCTCCAGTTAGTGAAGAGTATTTGCGAACACATAAGCCTCTAGGTAGGGCAAATGAACCCTATGAAGATTTTCAATTCCAGAACCTCACCCTCCATCATTTCAAGTGTTTCTCAGTGGATTAAAAGCCTCGAAGTATGCCGATGTCCGAGCAAGATTACCTTAAATTCTGGAAAACAAAAAGCCCGAAGCTCCAGCCACTCTCCAGTCGTTAATTGACGAGAATCAACGCCTTGAGCGCATCGCATCATCAAGTTTCCGTGAAGCATGAAAGTAAGAAGCTGATGTGTCCATATTGACAATGTGGCCAAATGCACCTATGCAAGGAATGTAATATTGTCGGCTATAAAGAAGGATATTGTTCCTGCTCCATGAAGTCTGGATGGCTTTGCAGCTCAAACAAACAATAGCAAGAAACGGAAGAAGGGAAAATCCAGCGCTGTAACTAAAGGAGTGTTCATTGTCAACCACATTGAGTACCGTGAAAAGAACCGGAAGTTCGCCACTAAGATGATCAACGACGTTCCTGTGTCTCTTCAACTGGATGCAGCCAGTGATTTTCCATCGTTTCGGATGCAGTTTGGAGAGAGCTCGGCAAGCCGGAGATCAAACCATCATCAAGTCAAACGTCCAACGCTTCGGAAGAACCACTTTTGCTGCTCGGAGAGTTTGACTGCAATGTATCACTAAATCACGAGAGCAACCAAGCAAGGCCGTGACATCCGTGCGAATCCTATTGACCTATTCAACCTCTGGTCGATTTCGTTTGATATGATCTACAATCAAGTCATGGTACTTTCAAAGCAAGAAATCGAGCGAGTAATTCAACAACTGAAGATTAACCATAAGGACGTTTTCAACGAATCACTTGGGTTGTGCAAGCGCACGTAGGTTCAGCTACATCTGAAGCCCGGAAGCAAGCCAGTTTTCTGCCCAAAACGACATGTTCCATTTCATTCCGTTCCGATGATCGATGCTGAACTCAATTGACTTCATAGCCAGGGAATCATTACACCTGTTGATTGTTCGGAACCGTTCGATCGATACTGTCAAGAAACCGGATGGCAGAGTTCGGATTTGCGCGGATTACACGACCGGACTTAACAACGTCCAGGAAGCTAACCACTATCCGCTGCCCACATCTGAAGATTTTTTTTTCTCAGCTGGCAGGAAGTCAATACTACAGCGTTATCGACCTATCCGATGCATATCTGCAGTGCGAGGTGACTGAAGACTCCTGGCAACTTCTAACAATCACATAGAGGTTTGTTTCGCCTTTCGACGTTGCGCCTATTGTGCTACTGCTGCTAAGGATTCTATCAAGACGTAGTTAGAAACATGGCCTACTCCTGAAAAACCATGGTCCCGCATCCCCATAGACTAAGCTGGACCGGTACTAGATGGCCTGAAGTAGAGCTGACCAAATCAATAACGGTAAAAACGACGATCAAGCTCCTCAATTGCCGAGGCCGTCGTAAGTGACAACGGAACACAATTCACCGGTTCGGAGTTCCAGAATTTTAGCAATTATTTTGGAATTCGTCACATCCACACGGCTCCGTACCATCTCTAGTTAAACGGGTTGGCGGAACGCCATGTCAGAGGCGGGTTTTATAAAAAAAATATGTTGCATGATCAGTATGGAAACAAATATTGTTTGCTTCAAAAACATGTAAAAATATTTGGAATTGAATGTGTATTTATGAAGTTATGGTCAAACAAAGATGATTTTTTTAGTAAAATGAAAAAAAAAATTCGAGAAAACTACTTTCAACAAAAATTATTTCGATTTAAGACAAATTTGATGCTCCACAAAGTTTTCATAAATTTAATTTTGAAAATAATGACGCTAAAAGTTTTAGAATTAGTTAGAAATGACCGAAGTTATGGTGACTTCACTGGCTGAAGGCCATTTTATTTATATAATTTGAAAATTCACTCTTCAAGACGCTTGCGCCACCTCTAAATCTTAATATTTTTGGCTCAAACTTTGAGGTTTCTTGAGCACTCGAATTTTTGGTTTTGAGAATTTTTGAAAAATAAGCCGCACCCAAAATCGCTAAAAGGTAACGCAAAATTAGAAATTCTACAGGCTTTTTTACATTTTTACGTCCATATTATACTCAGTGTATGAGAAAATCAGAATTGGCCCTTTGCAAATCAATTCACTTATTATTTGACTCAAATACGTCATCCTCTGATTGCCTGTAGAACACCAGGAGTGTTGCCAAAATAGTTAACCCATTGAAAGACGTATATTTTATATGTTTCTCAGTATATTGAAGTTTATGCGGTACAATCTTCGGATGAGGAAAGTATTGAAAGGCTCAATGTTTTGTGGCCTAATTCCAATGAATTAATTAGTTGTGTTCGATTTTTTCAATGAATTTGAATTGTGAATAAAAAACACACCGCAATTGAATATGGTTATCTGACAAGCTATTCCCGTAATAAAAAGTGATTGCCGAGGAAAGCAAAGTGCATTAATTTTAATTTGTGATTTGAACCAAAAAATTCAGTATTTTCAAGTGCTTTATAGACAAATCAAAAGTTTAACAGTGCATGAGTGATCGGTGCGTAGCTTTTGTGACAAATTGGTATTGGAGCCGAGAATTGGACAATTCAAAGTGGTGAGTTTTTCTTAAGCTGTTCTGGTGTTGTTTTATTCGGCAGCTCACAAATGACGATAATTTCATAAGCATTTATTTCATTCAATGATAAAATCCATGTTATATAATATTTTTGTGAAAGATCAGGTTTACATGGAAGATTATACTTCAAGGAATATATTGAGTACATCGAAGGTAACTCTTGTTCCGTAGATAAATTTAAACAAGGACGATAAGTGAGTGCTGCCGAAAATACCCTCAGGGTGCCGAAGCCATCATTTACCCTATTTGTGTGAATTTTAACTAGTTCTTCACTCAACTGGTAAAGCTGCTCACTTCTGTGCTTGAAAAGTTCGACCGGGAAGTCGTCCTTCCCAGCAGCCTTACAGTTTTACAGCTCACGGATAGCCTTTTCAACCTATTCTATGTTCATTATAAGTAGATGAAAAACCGAATTTAGTAATATACCATTTAATTCCACTACAGTTTGTATCCTTTGACAGATACGCGTATGTTCATTATGTTTCTCCCTACATTTCCATTTTTACTATTCAACAACTGCTGAACGCTCCTTCTACCTGTCAGCCATCGTTGTTTTATCTGAGCAATTTCCCTTATTGATCATTGCACTTGACGGTCACGGTACTGTGTCGCGCGCCATTGACCGTTGCATAAAATTTTCGCATATCGTTCCGGTTCATGCTTTTTTGAGCTTCAGCTGCCGCAATTTCTTCGTGCTGCCTTTTCTTTCTGCGGTGGATTTGAATTTAATCGGCTCTCGATGCCCTGTATTGCTCTGCGTTCTGTCGAGTACAGGCCAAATGCATACGGTTTCTGGCGACAATCTTTACGTCAGTCACTCTCTGGCATTCTTCATTGAACCAATGGTTTCGGCTTCGTCGCTGGCCAGTGCCAAACACTTCTCGTACTGTTATGGTCACAGCTTCATGGATAGAGTCCCACAAGCTGTTGACTTCGACAGAAACGTTAATTAGGCTCTCATAGAACTCATCATTGATTATCGGGCTATGCTAATCAGGCGGTAGTTGAAGAACTTGCCCTTCATTTTCAACACACAGATTCGGTCGTTTACCGATTTTTACCGAGCAACTTGCTTCATCTGCTTCCCAATCACTATGAAGCCAACTTCATATTCTGCTCTATCGCTGCCGCTGTTGTAGATATTGTACTTACATGAAGTGCTGGCGAAGACATCCACCACTCGGAATTTACGTTTTCCGGTTTTAGGTCAGCGTATTTCCTGGAAGGCTGCCACGTTCACGTAGACATTCCGCTTTTCAAGAGTCAAGAGCACAACACGTGCGGGTTCTCACGTTCCAAGCAGTGCCGTAGCGTGCGGTTGGCCAGGTTGGCGACCGCCAAGGGCGCAAACCTTCAGGGGGCGCGAAAATGCGTTACGCTTTTTGTCAATTTTCAAGAAAAATTTCGAGAAAAAAAATCTTTGTTAAAAATAACAACTGTTAAAACCCTATCTGAATCGATTCAAGCAAAATATTTTGAAAGCATACCACCAGATGTTACATATTCGTAAATTGTAAAATCTTTAGATATTTGTTTTATTATTTTCAATACTTGTTTTTAATTATGAATCGTAGTTTACGGCTAACCAGCCGAGATGAAGTTTAACAACTACCGAAAAGCTAAACATTACATATACTCTGCAATTGGATTAAATGGACAAATTGGAAGCCCACAATAGAAAACTCAGCCAGCACAGTTGCTGGCTAGTGTGGTGTGCCATTTCAATACCCAAAAAATAATGCGCTCTGCGCTGTTATTATTTTCAAATTTATTAAATATTTTTTTAAATAGTTCCTCATGACAATAATTTGTAAATCAGTTGTGGCAGAAAATATTTTAGAAAATCTGTGTATATCTTGAAAATAGACACCAAACGAAAATTTATACTTTGAAAATTGAAGGCTTAACAGCGGAAACCACAGCATTATCGGCGAACGGGATTTTCAGAGAATTGTATAACATTGAAATTAGAACATAAAGTAGGCTGTTGTTCCTAATAATAGTAATACTTGTTTCTAGAAAAAAATCCTTGAAAATCCGTACAGAACTCCCAACATTTCAAGAAAGGTTTGTGTTTAGTGACATCATTTTCGATTTTATTCTGTGCTGCCATTTTTAATGCAACTAGAGTCACGATTCCTAATCGGGGGTATGTGGACCCTCATTCCTAAATAATCTCGCTGAAAAGACCATCATTCAGCGCACTGTTTCTCCGTAATCATGTTAGAAGCACAGACAAACAGACGTAACAGCTAGAACAATTATCAATTTAAAACATAGTCACGTGAACATTTACGCCCAATGCTAAAAATACTTCATTTGGCCAACCGCGAACTAGGTGGCGGTAGTGAGCAAACGTCAAACTCGAACAAAAGTGATGCGAGCGCCACGGGTGACCCGTCGGTCAACTATCAAATATTAGAATTGGGCGCTATTCTGTTGTGCAATGAAAATAATACGAGTGTTACGTCTGTTTGTCTGTGTTAGAAGGTTAGAATATAGTGTTTTAGAGGATATCTTGACAAAATTTCTTCATAGCAGAATTCTTTTTAAATCTCTTTGAGTATGTATAAAACTTCTTCTTTAATTTTTACCCAAATTTTCTTGAGTTACTTTTGTAAAAATTATGGAAGTAAATTTTTGATTCATGGATAAATATTAAAAAAATATTGAAAGAGTTTCGTGAGAAGTTAAAAAACCCTCCGAAGTCGAATTCGGAAGGAAATTTCTGGATTAGGTCGACAATATGTAGCTAATACATTGCAGTACAAGATTTTCTGAAAATTTCGTTTGCAATATTAAACAAATGTATTAAAATACTATGAAAAATGGTTCAGAAATATTTACAATAGTTCATTTTATAATATGAATTTCTCTGAGGTTGAAGGTTGAAGTTGATAAACCCGGTAGTTTCGACGAATAAACAGTAATTTTATAAACTATTTGTTCAAGGTGAAGATGTATCGAAGCCATACATCAAAATTTCTAGAGTACAAATCTAAACAACCAGATAGGGTTTCGAAATTTGAGTCAACGATTGATCTATCGATCAAGTTTTCAGTCCGAGAGATTGCCTGATTCTGTAGATTTATACGCTTGAATAGTTGAGGTGTGGCGTCGATTCATTTTCTTCTTAAAGAATCTTCTAGATAACCTCCAGACTGACTGACTGTTCGGATGAAGGTACATCGACGCCAAACCTCATATTTACAAGAGCACCAAGCTAGACCTAATCAGACAGCCATGCAAACTCAATATCTGATCTATAAGTTACTCGCTGGTACTAGTGACTGATCGATTAAACTTTTAGCTTGAACCGCTATTTGGTTTTCTAAATTTGTGCTGTTAAAAATTTGAGGAGTAGCTTTGATTCATCTCCACTCTAAATAACATTTAGTATTCTATTTTGCAAAGTCTTACAAATGATTCAATGAATTATAAATTTTAGTTAATTCCTAAGCTCGATCACGGATTTACCACGGAATTTTAAAAAGTATCGTGGATGTTTTTCTTAAGTGTTTCATGTTAACTTGCAAAATGTTATAAAACAGATGAGCTTTGACTTAGGGGCGCTCAATTGATAGTTCGCCAAGGGCGCCACGGCATCACGCTACGGCTCTGGTTCCAAGATCCGACTTTCCAATCGTTGTCCTTCATACGTTGCCGGGTCTGTTGCCGTATAATCAATCCGTTTGCTCTACTTTTGCCTTTCTTGGTTGGTGAAGAGTCTTCCTAACCAGGGTTTCGTTACCTACACCATGCTAGAAGGGGCTGCCTCCTCGGTGCTGGCACGATACAGCATTGTCCGTTTGTTCTTGTTCACATGATGACCACGGCAAATCCATTATCAGGGCTTTAGACCTGTAGCTCAGGTTCTCAATAGATTCAAGTTCTTTTGGACATGGTGCTATAGAAACATGTTCGAAGGAAACATGTCTGAAAAAAAAAAAATACAAAGTTAATGATCGATACAATTGGATTGTTTCTAAAAAAAACTTATCATTCTTATGATTTTTCTTTGAATCGTCTGAATTCTTTTTACGACAATCGTAAAAAATGTCTTTTTCATGTAGATTTAATTTACGTAAAAATGACTTCGTTAAACGGACTTTTAGTGTATTCAACTCAGACAAAGTATTCTCAATATTAGAATTCCCATCAACATCCAGTATAATGGCATAATGCCTTGACAAAGGGGTTCCGGAATTCTATTACCATTATCTTCTCAATCTTCCGGTCGACGACAAACAGTAGAAAACTCATTCGACTTCTTTATTCAATTCCGTTTATTCAGTAAACTCAATCCTTGTTCTAAATTTGTGTGTGTGCACCATCATCCCGACATCGGTACATATGTACGGACATGTATCATTTTAGTTGTCCTCATGAAAACAACAACCATCCGAAACCAACCGGAGAGCAGCGGAAGAGGAAGAGGAAGTTGCGTGCGGGGGTAACACAATCGAGCATAACCTTTTTCCTTGGAAACAAACAGCACCCGAACAGCATTCCGAATGTAAATTTAGTTTATCTCCAGTTTTATCGTTTTCTCGCAAATCTACGTAGAGCAGCTCAGCTTCCCGTTGCCCTCGTTTCCGGTCCGACCGTCCTAAACTCGTTATCGCACACAAATTTCATCCTCGAAAATGAAATATAGGGACAAATTGAATCCTGTGGGTGGGGGGAGGAGCCGAAAGGATACGAATGATCGAGTGAAATATGGTGGGAAGGTTGGTGAGAAAAAACTTGCACAATTGATAAACAAATTTGCATGAACAATAGAAAATACCGGGCGGAACGTGATACAGCGGTGCTGCATGGAGAGGGAGCTAGTTGTTTATGATGGTTTTTGGTCGTATAAAAGATTAATATTCAGTACACATTTTGCATGGTGACAAATTGAAAGATGATTATGTGCGTTTCATCCTTTTTAATACAAAACTCAGTTTTTTTTTCAAATATAATTCAGCTACATAATCAGGATTCACCTTGGTAAGTGATGCGCTGGCTGCTTGGTCGTTCATAGAAGTTAATATTCAATGTTATCTTCTTTTCCAAGCAGCCTAGATAGCCGTGTAGTGTCGGTAGTGGTTGTCTCAACTGGCTAAGAATAACACTACGGATTGCCTGATCCTGTAGTAAAAATCTACTAATCAGGTAACCCCAATCCCAAGGTGTGATGCGACCCGTGCTGATGGATGAATGGTTGAGGGGGTTTAAAATATGCTCAATCGCTAACGGAGCCTGGAGAGCACCAGGGCGAACTCTCCAATATGTAGCTCTTACTGCATTAGGGCGGGGCAATGATGCAACGGACCGTCTTTCCCCAGCGACTCGTGGGACCAAAAAATGAGTACAAATAATCAAACCAAAATAAAAGGTGTCGACTGCCTCCCTCAGTTCGGAAAAGGCCTCTCCCAGTCGGACGAAACGGAAACAGAGAATGCTTTTGGTAAGCTTGGACTGACCGAAGATGAGCTTCTCAGTAGTTCGCATGAAAACATGGAAACCGACCTCCCTCTGACACTCCCGAACGACCCAGGACTCCATCCTTCGGTTGAACCAATGGACGACGAAGAGGATGGAATTACAGTCACAATAAACTTGACAGGATCGCAGCCATCAATCACAGGATCGATCGTCACCTCAGGTCCTATTGATGGGAAGACCGATCAACATCCAACAGATGACGCGAACAAACAAAAACCTACTGGCACCAAAAAGATCACTCGGAGCCAAAGGAAGCAGCTAAAAGCACTCCGACAAAGTGGCTTAAGCCGCCCTGAGGCCCTATCCAGAATCACGGGGGGTGAGGCTATGGTGTCAACTCCTTCGAAACGCACTCGGCAGGACCTTGACAAGTCTACAAATGCTGAAGAAGAACATAAGCAGAAACGGATGAAACAACACCTGAATCCGAGAAAGCTCGTTGGGCAACAGGAAACCAACAGCTCAACAGCCTCGACGATCAACAAACCCCCACCAGAAGATAAAAAACAGACTAGTCTAAGCTACGGTGAAATTACCAGTCGCAGGAGAGTCGGAATAATCCCAAAAGACTTCCCCACGACCCAACTTTCAACGACTCAGCTGGACGTTCTCCAGAAGGCACTGCTGCTTCGGGTTGAACAACAACGGAACGCGACAATGAAGCCCAAGTTCTCTAACCTTATCTACAAGTCTGGCCATATGGTTCTTATTTGTAAGGATCAGGAGACTGCGGAATGGGTAAAGGAGATAACACCTGCATTAAATCCCCTGGAAGGCGTTGAGTTGGTTGCAATGGATGAGATTCAACGTCCAGAACTGATTCGAGCCTTCTTCCCTCAAAGCGCACAATACACCGATGATCGTATCAAAGCTCTCATCGAGAGTCAGAACGATCTGATTACCAACAACTGGCGTGTCATGCAACGGCTCACTCCTAACAACAAGCATGTGGTGTGGGTCTTTAATGTAGATGGACCGTCCATGGAAAAACTCATTCAATCTAAGTTCATCCTCAACTACCGCTTTGGAGAAATACAGTTGAGGAAAGTAAAGAGCACAACCCCAAACTCCAATGACAATCCAACTGGACAGCCGACCCAAGAGAAATCTGAGGAGGCCTGTAGTAGCATCCCACAACCAACTCCCACCATACAGGCTAGCTTGTCTTCCTCTGATGGAAAAGATGCATGTTTGACCTCACTTCCTGGCCCAAGCGGTGTCACCTCAATGGCTCCCAATAAGGGCAGTGGAAATGTCAAAAGTGTGAAATTGACCACAGGGGATAAGCCAGCAGGCCTAGGTAAAGGAAAGGACAAAAACCAAAATCTAAGACATCCCCCAAAATCAAAAGTATATGATCCGCAACATCCAAAGAAGGACGGCAAACATCCGGAAAATGCGGAACGCCTCAGCAATGATTAAAATCCTCCAAGTGAATCTCCATCATGCTCAGTGCGCAACAGATGTGTTTTGCAGGAGATTCACAAAAGAACACCTTTCCGTGGCACTGATTCAAGAGCCATGGGTCAACAAAACTCGAATACAAGGTATTCAACTAAACTCGTGTAGGTTGGTATATGATGACAGCCAGCTCTCTCCCAGAGCAGCTATTCTAATACGCAATGATACTAAATGTTTTCCAATTGGGTCCTAAAATTTTTAATGAAATCTTGTTTTTATTTAATAACACGAAAGAGCATCTCACTGCAACTACTTTACCAATTTTTTCCGCTCAAATAACGGCTATATCATGTTTAAACTTTAATTTAAAAATTGGGTCCATAAATGAACCTTGACACTTAAGATCATGTTGGACATTCGCTTAGTCGACAAAAACACCACAGGGGTTTTAGTTTTAACACTGGGGTTGTTCCTATCTGACATTTCGGAAGGGACACGGAAAACAAAATGCACCCAAAATTTGAGTTTAAGCCAAGGGGTGTGACAAAATCTAAAAAATATGTTTTTTAGACTCAAACCAACGGAAAACATTAGAAAATTGAGTAAACATATGTTATTGGCCTAAACTTAAGCGTTTGGCACTAAAATTGGGACAGGGCTTTAGGACCCTATTACAGAATTCATCAAAAGGGACATCGTGGCGGTCAGGATGGAGGTTTCTACTGCTAGGGGCAGTACTGAGATCATTATGGTTTCGGCGTATTTCCCTGGCGACGCAGAAGACATTCCTCCTCCAGAGATGGCTGCTCTTGTCTCTTACAGTCAAAAACACAACATCCCCTTCGTCATCGGTTGTGACGCCAATGCTCATCACCTTGTATGGGGAAGTACAAACACAAATATCAGAGGTGAACATCTTTTGCAGTTTCTTTCCTCCAAAAATATTGACATATGCAATGTCGGTGATAAGCCTACATTTGAAAACATCTTACGACAAGAAGTCCTTGATCTGACTTTATGCAGTCAATCCATCTCGGATAAAATAAAAAACTGGCATGTTTCTAATGAAATATCTATGTCAGACCATAAACATATAGTCTTCGAGTGGGAAGGGGGTCTAATGATTCAAAAGTCGTTTAAAGATCCCAAGAAAACTGATTGGGAAACCTACTCAGCTATTCTCCGTTCTGAAGACTATATAATAGAGCCGAATATTCAGACTATTATACAGTTAGAAGCAGCTTTGGATTCTATTAAAAACAAAATTCTAAATGCTTATCAAGAGAGCTGTCCGATCAAAACAGTTAGTTCGAACAGAGATGTTCCATGGTGGAACTTCAACCTTGATAAACTCAGAAAAACTGCTCGGAAGGAATTCAACCGAGCCAAACGCACTTCTGATTGGAGTCTATACCGAAAGGCTCTGACAGAGTATAACAAAAAAATGAGACGAGCAAAACGGAAATCATGGGTTCTCATGTGTGAAAGCATTGAGAAAACTCCCGTAGCTGCTCGACTTCATAAAACTCTTTCGAAGGATCACTCCAATGGTTTGGGAAGTCTTCAAAGGTCTGACGGTTCACTCACTGTGGAACCTCGTGAAACACTGAGTGAAATGCTAAGAGTTCACTTTCCTGATTCAATCCCACAAACGAGTCTAAATGCTGAAGGTGCCAGACTTGACGTCTCAGTTCCACACGGGTTCCTATCAGGGGACTCAGGAGCAAAAAGGGACGCAATAAAGGTTGCCAAAGAAGCTTTTACTCGCGATAGGGTTGTTAGGGCAGTGAGATCTTTCGAGCCATTCAAATCTGCTGGCATGGATGGAATCTTCCCAGCGCTTATCCAAAAAGAGGAAGAGACACTGATTCCACACATGGTAGAGATTTTTAAGGCAAGTTTAGTTCTAGGACACATTCCAAATGATTGGCGTCAAGGAGAAACTTCGACCCATGCATTGCAACCTGGGTACATGCTATGCTAGCAAATCGACAGATCTCATCTGAGCTGAGTGATTCGCGCATTACTGTAATGGCTACAAGGGGATGCCCTCAAGGGGGAGTACTATCTCCCTTATTGTGGTCATTAGTGGTGGACGAACTGCTAGATAGCTTAGAAAGAAGGGGTTTTGAAGTTGTTGGATACGCAGATGACGTAGTCATTATTGTACGAGGCAAATTTGACAGCGTTATTTCATCAAGGATGCAAATTGCTCTCAATCACACACTCTCCTGGTGTCAAAAAGAGAAACTAGGAATAAACCCTTCAAAAACAACAATTGTACCGTTCACAAAAAGACGAAAGGTACAACTCCACCCTCTTTTCTTGAACCAAATACAATTAGTTTACTCAAATGAGGTCAAGCATCTTGGCATCACACTTGATGCAAAACTAAATTGGAACACCCATCTTCAAACAATCATAAATAAAGGTCTCAATTCACTCTGGGTTTGCTCAAAGACCTGTGGTAAAACATGGGGTCTAAAACCCAGTATGATCATGTGGATCTATAAAACAATCGTTCGGCCTAGAATAACCTATGCGTCCCTTGTTTGGTGGCCTAAGACAAAGGAAGCTACGGCTAGAGCTAAGCTGAACAAAATTCAACGTACTGCCTGTATTGCCATAACCGGTGCAGTTCGTAGTACCCCCTCGTTTGCCCTAGATGCTATACTCAATCTGCCCCGGCTGGATCAATTCATAAAGCTGGATGCTGAGAAAAGTGCTCTTCGGCTAAAACGATCAACAGTCTTACTGTCAGGGGACTTAACAGGTCACCTCAGTATATTGAACGAATTTTCGATAAATCCTATTGTTGAAAAATGTAGTGACTGGATGGAAAAAGTGGTAAACTATGACTCGCCATTCACGGTGGTCTTTTCTTCTCGTGAGGAATGGGAAGGAGGTGGACCCACCATTTCACCGGGATCTATTAAATTCTACACAGATGGTTCAAAAATGAATAATTTGACAGGGTCTGGAGTATACGGACCGAAAACCAAAATCTCTGTCTCTCTTGGACAGTGGCCTACAGTATTTCAAGCAGAAGTCTATGCAATCAAGGAATGTGCGCAGCTGTGTCTGAAAAGAAATTACAGACATGCCACCATCTGTATTTTCTCTGATAGTCAAGCAGCGCTTCAATCTTTGAAGGCTTTCACTTGCAACTCAAAACTTGTGTGGGAATGCATTCTTGCACTGAAATCCCTAGCTGAACGCAATCGAGTTAAACTATATTGGATCCCAGGACATACGGGTCTAGAGGGTAACGAAATTGCCGATCAGCTAGCAAGGAATGGATCAACCAATATGTTCATTGGTCCAGAGCCATTCCTTGGCATTTCAAACTCTGCACTAAACACGGAATTGAACAACTGGTTGTTCGGTCAAATTCAATCAAATTGGAATACAGTTTCCAATGCGAATCAGTCCAAAAGGTTCGTAACAATAAACACGACACAAACACAAAAACTTATAGGTCTCAACAAAAGGGATCTCAGAACATACATCGGTCTAATAACTGATCACTGCCCAAGCAGATACCACTTATACAAGATCGGTGTCGTCCAAAACACAAATTGCCGTTTCTGTGACGAGACGGACGAAACCTCACAACACCTTCTCTGCTCTTGCAGTGCGCACATCCATCGTAGGTTCAAAATATTTGGCAAGCACTACTTACAGCCAGCTGATATTTGGAACGCATCCCCCAGGGAGGTGGTTAGCTTTATTAGGCTGATCACGCCAGATTGGGGGAACTACAACACTGCAACCTAGGACTTCTGCCCATCAATGGCAGATGGTTCAAAGTTCAGTCAAATGCGCAAAGTATTCCGGAGGCACATTTGCTACTGGAAAACATTGTGTACATAGAGTAATAGGGTATATCACAATAGTCTTAAAAAATGGACGCAGCGATCCCACACCCGACAGAAGAAGAAGAAAGTGATGCGATTTATGCAGCCTAAATTAAAATAGCCATTAAGGTGAAGCGGCGTGTAACTCAAAGAATCATTAGAATCATCATTGATGTAATAGTAGTAGTGTCGCCTTTCCATGTATATTTTCAAAACAAACAAACAAAAAATATAACATTTGTGTTTAGCATATTTTTATGTAAACACATGGTAAATTTAGTAGATTGACGAGTATTGGAAATCAAAATCAACTCTTCAATCGTACATATCAAAAGAAAGCATTACAATTTAATGAAGGGCAACGGAATTTTTCTGTTTTTAATTGAATTTATCGCATATTTTTGTTATGCATCGGTACGGTTTATGTTTGCAAGGGATGACGGTGTTGCCAGGTGATTGGTGACAGATTTTTCTAGCAATTGTTATATGCTTGTTTTCGGAACAATTGCTGCATATTATAAAAACTTATCATTTTGCAAATAGTTTTCCATCACAAGATCACTGATTTAATAAAATTTCAATGATTTTTGTGATCAATTCACATCAAATGCTATGATTTTACAGATAGCAACTCTGACATCACTGCGCTCAACGATCGCGATGATTGTGCACACACGATAGACGCGTCCCGACGCATCCCGACGCATCGCACTGTGGAGTTTTTCAATTATTTTGGGTGGTCCAAATTGATAAACTCTTGGTATGATTTTATGCTTCGTAGAGATGGTTTTCGTAATTTGAGAGAATCGAAAAACAAACAACGTATGAGTTTCAAGTTTCTATGCTTTGCCCAACCTTTCCGTACTGAAAATTAATACAACAGGAAAAAAGTTGGATATTTTAGACTATAAACACAGGCATGCCACAGTGTGCGGTGGCGGCGTCGATTCGCAGCAAGTGAAAACAACCGCCATAATAGTTTTGAGTGTTGCGGTTGATAAAACTTTATAAATATTTGATTCCCGTTTGAAATGTGTTCCTTTAAGGAAAGTGAATGAAAGATTTGTTTAGTGGAAGTGTAGTGAACGCAATATAAAATCAAAAATACAAATGTTTGCTGCAGAATTACAATGGAAAAGGTAAGCACCTTCTATTTACAAGTGTAGTTGTGTGAGGCAATGAAATGCGGCATAAAATCGGAGATTTTTTTCGAGAATATAAATCTCATTTATATTGTCGCTAAATTGATAATGCTGTATCTGAAAGTGTTGTTTATATATTGAAATACCACCTGAAGCATTTTTCTTCGCATAAATTATCCATTAAATCAAGTGATAAGCAGTTATATTTCATCGATGCTGCAAATACCAATACTATCATAACAATACGTTAATGATTTTGGAAGAAGCCATTTTGTGATGACGCACCAAAAGGCCTTAAAGACATAGTGAACCCATAGTGAGAGGACAGTTTTTGTGTAAAACTATTCAAAGTTTTTTTTTCTGTAATGCCAAAAATGAGGTAAAATGAAAAGTACTATTTTTCTCTTTTTATTGTATTCGAATCCTCTTAGCAGAATCTTAATGGAGAAACAACTCTAATCTACTTTTAGTCTTATTTGAATATGCACAAGTGTTTTTATCGACACTTGTAGTGACGAATGATTCGAGTAGTGTTTGTTCCGTTGAATCTGTTGCATGCTCCTTTGAGGGCGAGCGGTGGAATCCGGATCAATTGTATCCGGTTCGCGTTTTTCGGAAGAAAAAAAAACGAAAACAAAGTGTCCGAGTGAAAAAAAAATCGACGTGTCAGTAGTGTTTGTTCCGTTGAATCTGTTGCATGCTCCTTTGAGAGCGAGCGGCGGAATCCGGATCAATTGTATCCGGTTCGCGTTTTTCGGAAGAAAAAAAACGAAAACAAAGTGTCCGAGTGAAAAAAAATCGACGTGTCAGTAGTGTTTGTTCCGTTGAATCTGTTGCATGCTCCTTTAAGAGCGAGCGGCGGAATCCGGATCAATTGTATCCGGTTCGCGTTTTTCGGAAGAAAAAAAAACGAAAACAAAGTGTCCGAGTGAAAAAAAAATCGACGTGTCAGTAGTGTTTGTTCCGTTGAATCTGTTGCATGCTCCTTTGAGAGCGAGCGGCGGAATCCGGATCAATTGTATCCGGTTCGCGTTTTTCGGAAGAAAAAAAAAACGAAAACAAAGTGTCCGAGTGAAAAAAAAATCGACGTGTCAGTAGTGTTTGTTCCGTTGAATCTGTTGCATGCTCCTTTGAGAGCGAGCGGCGGAATCCGGATCAATTGTATCCGGTTCGCGTTTTTCGGAAGAAAAAAAAACGAAAACAAAGTGTCCGAGTGAAAAAAATCGACGTGTCAGTAGTGTTTGATCCGTTGAATCTGTTGCATGCTCCTTTGAGGGCGAGCGGTGGAATCCGGATCAATTGTATCCGGTTCGCGTTTTTCGGAAGAAAAAAAAACGAAAACAAAGTGTCCGAGTGAAAAAAAAAATCGACGTGTCAGTAGTGTTTGTTCCGTTGAATCTGTTGCATGCTCCTTTGAGAGCGAGCGGCGGAATCCGGATCAATTGTATCCGGTTCGCGTTTTTCGGAAGAAAAAAAAACGAAAACAAAGTGTCCGAGTGAAAAAAAAATCGACGTGTCAGTAGTGTTTGTTCCGTTGAATCTGTTGCATGCTCCTTTGAGAGCGAGCGGCGGAATCCGGATCAATTGTATCCGGTTCGCGTTTTTCGGAAGAAAAAAAAAACGAAAACAAAGTGTCCGAGTGAAAAAAAAATCGACGTGTCAGTAGTGTTTGTTCCGTTGAATCTGTTGCATGCTCCTTTGAGAGCGAGCGGCGGAATCCGGATCAATTGTATCCGGTTCGCGTTTTTCGGAAGAAAAAAAAACGAAAACAAAGTGTCCGAGTGAAAAAAATCGACGTGTCAGTAGTGTTTGATCCGTTGAATCTGTTGCATGCTCCTTTGAGGGCGAGCGGTGGAATCCGGATCAATTGTATCCGGTTCGCGTTTTTCGGAAGAAAAAAAAACGAAAACAAAGTGTCCGAGTGAAAAAAAAATCGACGTGTCAGTAGTGTTTGATCCGTTGAATCTGTTGCATGCTCCTTTGAGGGCGAGCGGCGGAATCCGGATGAATTTTGTCCAATTCGCGTTTTTCGGAAGAAAAAAACGAAAACGAAAACAAAGTGTGCGGGTGAAAAAAAAAAAATCGGCGCGTCAGTAGTGTTTGTTTTGTTGAATCTGTTGCATGCTCCTTTGAGAGCGAGCGGCGGAATCCGGATCAATTGTGTCCTATTCGCGTTTTTCGAAAGAAAAAAAAAAACGAAAACAAAGTGTGCGGGTGAAAAAATTGGGGTGGGTAATGTCTGTTACATTACCGCGGGGTTGACGTAGAACTACTATAGACACAACTTCCATCAACTCTGGGTCAGACTCTTACAACAGTGCGGTAGCTTTTTGCAGGTGATAGGATGTTTGATGATAGGTGCTGTGATTGTGAGTATTCAATAAGGGAGATCTGTCATTTGGTTTGGAAGCTTTTTCAGAGTTTCGGATTTCAGATTTCAAAGTAAAATGCTTTTAAAAGGATTTGATTTGATTATGATGTTTGAATAACAGTTGTCAAAAATTGGCCATAAAATGCTACGTCATTTATGGACGCTGCCTTGGGAGAATTGCTGCCTTTGGCGTGATGGAACTTGAAAGAATTGGTAAAGTTTGTCAAAAATAGTCCTTGCAGTGAAGTAACCCGCGACAAACCAACATATACCAATTGCTGATTCTTGCTTTTGTCATAGGCGTACACGACTTCGGGGAAAGTTCCACCTTACGACTTATGAACAATAAAAGCACAGGCACTAACCACCGGAAACTGAATGCGTTTGCATTTGATTATGCCGCTCAATTTGATACTAAAATTGCTATAATTCTCTATACAGAAGTGAAATTGGAATTTCAAAACCAAGAGCGTTACGTTGGCATACGTTTATAACTTTTTGCTGGCTTAAAGAAATTCCTTGATTAGGACCTCAATCGAAACACAAGGCAAGGTCATGTCGTTTACTTACTGAATCCCACATACCTGCCCAAATAGTTTAATAACTATTTTAAAAGAGAACGTTGATTTCAAGCAAATCTATAAATAAGGGTACTAGAGAAAAGTTGACGTCATTTGCTTTTCACTCTCCGCTTGGATCGCATCTCAGCAAGCAACAGATTGGCTTGCTTTGACAGGGCGTGCTTCTCATTCACAGACATCGATAGCAAAGGACCCCCCGTTTATCGTGCTTCGCTCAAATCAAACTGTCGTACGAGAGAGAGAAGATGCTGTCCGAAGCCAAAGCCATAACCGCTGCCGCCGCCAAGAAGAAGAAGAAGAGAAAGCAGTCCACAGGAGAATGAGATGGTTGTGATCGCCATCGCAGTCCTAAACTGTGATTGTGGCTGGCATCCGAGACGAAGGAGGAGAAAAAGAAGGCAGTTGCTAAGCAAAACCCCACCAAGTTAGCAGACGATGTTCCTTCCTTCCTTATTCTTCGCCTTCTGATTTCTGATAAATTCTGATAAATATTGTAAAAGTTATGAAAATCGGAATTCGAAATTCAATTCAAGCGTTAATATGAATGCTCTGCTTAGTATAATATGGCATTTGCAATGCATTTCTTTATTGAAACTAACATGTAGAAAAAATTCAATAGTTCAATAGATGCTTATTACAACTGGCCAAGAATCAGTATTCAAAATCTGTTGCAATTTTAATACGTTTCCCAATTTCCGTACTCAAGAATTTAGGAAGTGTTCCCCCATTACATGATAAATCAACGATGCTGTTAGAAATGCCATACAATGCTGAGTACTATGATGTTATTACGGTCCGACGGCGCTGCAGCGGCGTCCACTAGTAAATTCTCAAAATTCATGAGATTATGTGAGATAAATTATGTGATCCAAATCAAGTTTTGTACAATACCGCTAGATTAAGATCATGATAGATAAATCAGGAAATATTATTCTATAAACCCTTTTAAGAACGTTTGATGGCTTTCAAAAGAGCCGATTGAGCTTGTATGTTGTCACAGACGAATAGCACTACGGGATGTTAACAGTTGATTGCCATGGTTAAACAGGGAAACCCCAAAGAAAGTGTATATGTTAATAAGTTCTCTGTTTATACGACAAACCAGCTGAATATTTCATGGGTGCACAACAGCAACAGGGTAGCGGATCACAGGGACTGAGTTGAAATCTGGAAACATAGCTCAATCATTTAATCTTGAATTTTACAAACCAGATGCTGTATTGACAGCTTGAAGGTTAACAGCTCAGCAGCTTTCTAGCAGCGAGGTACTTCTCGCTAAGCAAGTTCGGAGGAGCTCTTACCAGCTCGAAAGCGGAAATGGAATGAAACCGAATCCGACGAAGGAAGTATGTTTTATAACCTTAGAACAGCAGATGATGGTCCTCCCTTTTGTGCTCTTCGCTTTCCGATCGACCAATCTGGGAAATGGGTATGTGCCAATAATGTGTTGGGTTTAGAATTACTTGAAAATTGCGGAGAATGCTAATGCGTGAGAAATTGGTCGAACATGAACTGTTGGAAGGGTTGAAATTAACTAAATATTCAATACGAGCTATTGATAATCAATAGTTTTCTTCATTATGAAGGTAAATTTCTGATCCATGGATGCCAAAATTAATACACTTGTTCAATGAGAATTTCTTTTCAAAAGCATTCTAAATATGTCGCAATTTTGTTACATGTGATAATTTTTCTAATCAAAGTGTTCCTATAAAATATGACGCTGACATCAAAGACGCTGTTGGAAATGCCACTCTATTTTACAATCGTTGTGAAATGTTGAGCACTCACCCCGACGGCACTGCAGCAGCGCCCGCGAATACAGTCACAAATTGTTGAGTCATAAATTATTCATGACTAATGAAATTTTGTATGAAGCTGTGAAATTGATTTAGGAATATAAGAAGTCATAAATAAAGTCGGAAATATTTCGCTTGTACCTCTTTTCCACTAATTGTATGGCCCTGAAAAGGGCCGATGGCTTTGTTAGCTTCGATGCTCTTACAGATAAATAACACTGCGGGATATTATCAGTTGATTGCCATGGTCAAACGGGAAATCCTCAACTCAAATGTATAAATTTGAGCAAGTTATTTGCTTATACGACGAACCAGCTGAATGTCTCGTGGCGTGGATGGCGCACAACACCAACGGGTAGTGGATCACCGAGCTTAAGTCGAAATCTAGAAACTTTGCTCTCTCTTGAAATCTTGCTGATATGACCACAAATCTTGAAGCGCGGGTCAACAGCTCCTCGGCCGATGAAATTTGCGGCGGCGATGACGATGGCTGGATGAACGCAAACGAGCGGTGAACCACAAAGCGAGAATGACTCGCCCGACCGTGTTCACAGTTCGACCGCAAATTCTCCTGTGGAACGGGGGCGTCCTTCGCTATCGATGTCTGTGCCTGAGAAGCACGCCCTGTCAGAGCAAGCCAATCTGTTGCCTGCTGAGATGCGATCCAAGCGGAGAGTGAAAAGCAAATGACGTCAACTTTTCTCTAGCACCCCTATTTATAGATTTGCTTGAAATCAACGTTCTCTTTTAAAATAGTTATGAAACTATTTGGGCAGGTATGTGGGATTCAGTAAGTAAACGACATGAACGTTTGATGTCTTGTCTTTCGATTGTGGTGCTAATCAAGAAATTTCGTTAAGCCAGTGAAAAGTTATAAACGTTTAAAATATTTCATGCCAACGTAACGCTCTTGGTTTTGAAATTCCAATTTCACTCCTGTATAGAGAAGAAAGACGTAGTTCTACGTCAAAAAACAAAAGAATCGGCGCGTCAGTAGTGTTTGATCTGTTGAATCTGTTGCATGCTCCTTTGAGGGCGAGCGGTGGAATCCGGATCAATTGTGTCCAATTCGCGTTTTTTGGAAGAAAAAAATGAAAACAAAGTGTGCGGGTGAAAAAAAACAAAAGAATCGGCGCGTCAGTAGTGTTTGATCTGTTGAATCTGTTGCATGTTCCTTTGAGAGCGAGCGGCGGAATCCGGATCAATTGTGTCCAATTCGCGTTTTTCGAAAGAAAAAAAAAACGAAAACAAAGTGTGCGGGTGAAAAAAACAAAAGAATCGGCGCGTCAGTAGTGTTTGATCTGTTGAATCTGTTGCATGCTCCTTTGAGGGCGAGCGGTGGAATCCGGATCAATTGTGTCCAATTCGCGTTTTTCGGAAGAATAAAACGAAAACAAAGTGTGCGAGTGAAAAAAAATCGACGCGTCAGTAGTGTTTAATCTGTTGAATCTGTTGCATGCTCCTTTGTGGATGAGCGACGGAATTCGAATCGTGTCCGGTTCGCATAGTAACCGCACTATCGGTATCGATCATTCGTGTATATGTTCACGTATTCATTTAAAAATATATCTTTATCGTTTACCAAAACGAATCCTTTCCCATATCCAAACTCCCAGTGTTTTCTTGTGGAAGTGCAGAGGACTCCTCGGCTTCCATAAAGCAAGTAACACGTCAACATTTCCATCCCATTCCCAAATTGACCTGCATTCGGACGCAGCCGGCGCCGGTATTGTTTGTTATAATAATGAGAGCACCAGTACTTATACATTGAAGATGCTACTGATCCTGAGTAGCATCTGTTGGTTCCCTGTGTAAGTGCAGCTGTTCTTGCAATAACGGAGTAGCAACTGCGGGCGGTCAATCATGCTCATGCTCATGCTCACTTGTAGTGACGAATGATTAATATTTTGATAACAAGTCTTCGAGCTGTTTAGTAGAATACCTATAAGTAGAAGAAAAAATCGAGTTTAGTACTATACCATTTTATTCCACTAGAGTATGTATCCTTTGACAGATACGCGTATTTCGACCTCAACTGTAAGGCCATCTTCAGTGTCGTGTACTAGACTCGAAGTCGTTTATTGTTCTTAGTTGCCAATTTTCTGTCTGTACTACTGACGACATCCGTTCTAGTTCTAACCGTCCTGTTACTGTAAAAATTTTACTGTTTTAGTCCATGGATTTTAACCCAGTTATTTACCTGTTGTGTGTGTTTAGTTTAAGCAGATTTTAACTGGATTATCTAACTTGATCTAATTGCTCGTAACTAGTTTTTAGACGAATGATTACATTTTGGGCAAAATTTTAAATAATAAAATCTTCAATATTACCTGCACGTTTTTTTCACACTCAATGCTTGCCTTTTTTGTTTTCTGACTACTTACGTTAAGCTACCGGTCATTCGCCGGTCAGTAGGAAGGTAGTTGGCAGTTCGTCAGCCAGTGTTGGAGCTAGTGTTTGTCCGAATGCAAGGTTGGTGTGGATGTAAGGTGCAACGCATCTCGTAGGGTTGCGAAACTCCTCCTCAGTACGTCACTGCACAGTGGTCCAGGAATCAGTTTTACGCGGAAAGATGCATTTTGAGCTTTAGAATGAAACATTAGACAAAAACTGTCTTCTACAAAGTTGTTTGTATTAGTTAAGCCCTTTGTTTGGTGTTATTGAAAATTAGGGTGGACCACATTTTCATAGAAATTGTGTAACTAACTTTCTTATTTGTAGAAATTATATTATACATGCTTCAGCAAAGTTGTAGACCATTCAATTTGAAGCAACTTTGCTAAAAAAAGTTTTTTTGTATCTCTTAAATTGATCGATTTAGAGCTTTTTTCATACGGTGACATAGGGTGGTCCGAACAAAACTGGTTTTCTGGCTCTAGAGTTTTCAATTCAAATTTCTCATCAAAGTAGTCTAAGAAACACTTTTAGAGCTTTAAAAAATGCGTAATTTGGTGAGTGAAGAAACTCGCTATCTCCTTCCGTTTAGGAGTTATTGTTGTTTTTCTCTCAAAAACATGCCTACTTTGATTATGAATATCTCTGATTGGGGCAAACATAAAAAATATCTTTTGACGGCATTCAAAAGACAAAATAAAATTGTATATTATATCAAAAAATTACAGATGTGTTATTTTTGTAACTCTAATGAAATGCCTTGAAAAACAAAGGATTTTAAGCAGAAAAACTTTAATAACTTTTGAACTAAAATAGATATCATCAATATTTTTGCATGAAAATTTGCGTTTTGTTAAGTTCTTGAAGTCGTTCATAGGCCGCTTTGACGAGAAATCCGAAGTAAGAAAGATAGGGCTCTAAAACTATTTTGAAGATTTTCATAGTATGTATTTCTTTATTATTTGACATTTTGAGCATGAAAATGAAATTTTAGACAAAAATGATCTTCTACAAAATTGTTTCTAAAAATGTAAGCTAACATACTGTGTCATTTAAACTAGGGTGGTCCACAATATCACTCATATCATATAATAAACTTTTTCATTTGCAAAAATACTGGTATATGCTCTTAGGCAAAGTGGTAGAACTTGAAATTTTGATCAACTTTGCCAAAAAAAGTTTTTCTGTAGCTCAAAATTTGACCAATCTAGAGCATTTTTTCCTAAACATCGCAGGGTGGTCCAACAAAAATAAGTTTTTCAACTCTAGTTTTTTTAATATTATTTTCTCATCAAAGTTGTCTATGAACGACTTTTAGAACTTAAAAAAACGCAAATTTTCATGCAAAAAGATTGTTGATAACTATTTTAGTTCAAAAGTTATTAAAGTTTTTGTGATAAAAAATATTTGACTTTCAAGACGTTTTATTAGAGTTACAAAAATAACACATCTGTAAATTTTTGATATAATATACAATTTTATTTTGTCTGTTGAATGCCGTCAAAAGATATTTTTTATGTTTGCCCCAATCAGGGATATTTACAATCAAAGTAGGCATGTTTTTGAGATAAAAACAACAATAACTCCTAAACGGAAGAAGATAGCGAGTTTCTTCACTCACCAAATTACGCATTTTTCAAAGCTCTAAAAGTGTTTCTTAGACTACTTTGATGAGAAATTTGAATTGAAAACTCTAGAGTAAGAAAACCAGTTTTGTTCGGACCACCCTATGTCACCGTATGAAAAAAGCTCTAAATCGGTCAATTTAAGAGATACAAAAAAACTTTTTTTTAGCAAAGTTGCTTGAAATTGAATGGTCTACAACTTTGCTGAAGCATGTATAATATAATTTCTACAAATAAGAAAGTTAGTTACACAATTTCTATGAAAATGTGGTCCACCCTAATTTTCAATAAAACCAAACAAAGGGCTCAACTAATACAAACAACTTTGTAGAAGACCGTTTTTGTTTAATGTTTCATTCTAAAGCTCAAAATGCATCTTTCCGCGTAAAACTGATTCCTGGACCATAGTGCACTGGTGTTCAAGTGGCTTACCTCATTTCGCACCGACGTCTAATACTACAACCTCTGTCACCGACCTCTCCTGAAGTCCGCTAGTTGTCTGTACCGTAACTCGTCGAACCTGTTCGTCCTTTGCTCTGACTGCCTCGACCACGCTTCCTCGGGGCCAACAGTTCCTTGAAAAGTTGCTGTCCACTATCAACACCAAAGCAACCACCGATTTCCATTAGCATGGAACGCAATATTTCAGCGGACTGCAAACGAGGAGGGTCGAAATCGTTCAAAATCTTCTCGACGGACTGTATCAGACGTTCTCAACAGCCTCCATAACGCGGAGCGACCGGTGGATTGAACGTTCACTTAGTATTAGGCCTAACAAATTCGACAATAAGTTTCTCCTCATCCACATGCTGCAAGGCTTCGTGCAACTCTCTTGAAGCTCCGATGAAATTCGTTCCTCGGTCGCTTATGATCTGCTGCGGGCTTCCTGTGCTTGCAATGAAGTAGCGCAATGCAATGCAATGTCTGTCATCAGTTTTTTTTTTTTTTTTTTTTTTTAAATCTTTATTTGAGTGTATTTTAACGCACGAGTCTGTCATCAGTGAGTGCGCTATCTCGATATGAACACCTCTGATTGTCATGCAGGTCAGCAGAACTCCCTTTCCCTTCTAGGTATGCCTGTCCACTAACACTGACATCGGTCCGAAGTAATCGATTCCGGTGCGATCACCAAGCAGTGATGCCACATACACAGATTTATCTGTAATCACACAGATTTTTTCCTGTTCTTTCCTACAGATATCTGTGATCACAGATCACAGATTATTGAGATGAAATAATATTTTAGGATATTTCACTAGTTAAGGACACAGTTTTTGAAAATTTAAATCAGAAATGCTATTACTCTGTTTAGTTTTCTCAAAAACTTATGTATTTTAATTTTTTAGGAAGAATTATGCATCCTAATTTTATAGCTAGAGGAATAAGTACAAATTAAAAATTGTTGACATGCCAAGAACAACCGAAATACGTTTGCAACGGTTCTTTATTATCTAATATCATTAAAAAAATATTTTTTTGCAACATAGATTTATACCAAGATTTTTGGAGCTAGACTTGAGATAAAAAAGATTTTTCCAGCCAAAAATACAGATGAAAGTTAGAAAAAATGTGGCAACACTGTCACCAAGTCGGCAACACAGTTTTACCCCGGGAGTATGATTGGGTTCCCACTAGCATCGACTTCCCATTGACAGGCATTATTGTATCATTGCATTTTCAGAACACCATGTTCATCCATGGTCGGACACAGTTTGTACAACGGGCTGGATTTTGGTAAGATGTGTAGCCATGGATCTATGACTAGATTGTTATTGCGGATTTCATCCGGTGAAGCCTGCTGTTGAACCATCCGATAGAAGGAATTTTCTGCCAGCTTAAGATTCTCTTAAGTTAGGTGGCCCCGGACTACTGCCTTCCTACTGACACGCTTCCGTAAGTTAGCAATGAATCGATGAACAATCCGACCGATATTAGCACACGCCTTCATTTCCCAAACCGCTCGAAACCAGTGAATCAAATTGTCATCAAAGGAGACGAAAAACAAACAACAAAACAAGTCGCTCACAATCCGTTTATCCATACTTTTACGGATTGGGATACAATCAGAAGCAAAATTGTGATGAAGAATGCTGGGCGGATTTCTTCCATCGTTCCCCCTTGATCTTTATTTCTGTCAGGCCATTCGAACTTGAGCTTGAGCTTGATTGGCCGCCCGTGGATGTCACTCCAGTATCGCCAGATCAGCTGCACTTACACAAAGAACCAACCGAATGGCTGCTTGGGACTAACAGGCATCCTCAGTGTATAAGTGCTGGTGATCTTCTATATTTTTTAGGTGACAATGGTGCCTGTCACGTCAGAATGCAGACCAATGTGGGGAAGGGGAAGGAAATGATGTTGCACTTATACTGGCCCACTGTAGACCGTGGAGTCCGACTGCATCTACGCCAGTTTATGCAGGAGTGTATGGATTGGGGAAAGGCATGGCAGAGAGGTTTGCTTTTGTGGTTAGCAGACTGCCTTTGAATTAGGCGTAAGGAAAGGCTTGCGCGTGGAGAATTGAAGCGTTAGGGAAACGGTTTCTTGTCCGTCTCTGGTTCTAGCGTTTGCTATGAACGAATAGTTTGAGTGTGATAGATTTAGAATGGAAGATAGCAGCAAGTGAGAGATATACAACTACAAAGTACGAGAAAAGGGACGGGCCTGGGATTGAACCCATGACCTTCTGCTTATGAAGCAGAACCCGGATAAAAAATACGATACAAAAACAATATAACGTATTGTAACAGTACCATTCAATATATTGGAAATACAATATAGTATATTGTACAATGACAATACAATTACAGTACAATATATTGTTTTGAACAGTTCACTGTATTGTATATTAGATTTTGGCAATATAATGTATGGGTGGTTAAGTATCGTAACAATACAAATATAGATATTTTGTCATACAAACATTTTGAAAACACAATACGATATATTGTTCATGTATTGTCTTGATTAGCAATTCGTGTATTGTTGTACAATACAAAAACAATTCAACGAACTGTATCATGGTTGCATTCGTCGTTACAGCTAATGTCAAGTGACTTCTAAAAAACTACTTATTTTTACTTTTTGAATATTTTTCACCCAACATTTCTTGCTTTCTGAACTTGTTTTGTTTATTTCTTTCAGCAAAGCTGCATAGAAAGAAGCAACAGTTGTTTTACGCGAAAATAGGAATTTGACCAAAATTGTAAGGTATAAAACCAATTAAAAACAATACAAGGTTCTGTTACAATATATTTTATTGTTTTTGAATTGTATATCCAAACAAGAATAATATTGCTTCGACATTCAATTACAATACGCTGTATTGTATCCAATACGTTATATTGTCCATTAATGGTTTATTCCATTCACTGAATGATACGTTTTTATCCGGGAAGCGGTAGCCATCAGACCGCCAACCCCGTCGTCAGGCCATTCGTTTTCGAACTGCACAGAAAGTATTTCATTGAACTTCGATGCTGGATCGGTGCGTCTCTCTCTATTTTTGACAACATTGCTGATGCGAGAGAGGTAAAACAACCCAACCGTGGGTAAAAACTTAATGCAGTTTATCCAAATTCGCAACGGTGGATTCTCAAATTTCTCAAACTTCCAACACAAGCGCATGGAAGAATGGTAGTTGAGCGCTGTCAAAACGTATGGAAAATACACTGTAAACCCGGCATTACCCTTTAAGGAGTAAAGAATACCCATTATTTTCCGATATATGAAGCTGTCAAAATAAGGGGTAGTTTCAAATTTTGGATAAAGGGTAAATTTTATCCATTTATTAGTTTCGGAGGTTTACTCTTTAATGGGTGAAGAATGACTTGAGGGTTTTTGGCGGACGCTGTTATTTTGTGCGTTCTATCTCCTAATGCCAAGGGAACAAACATCTAAATATTGGTACACACTTAAATTATTTCACCGACCTCAGTAAATTTTTTCGCCGAGAACCCAACAGCTGAGGATTCGGTAATTTTTAACGTCGAATCTCGGTACTTATTTTACCGAGATTTCGGCAATCCGAATTTTTTGCCGAGATCTCGGCGAACGTTCCCGAGATTCGGTAAACGTTTACCGAGTTCTCGGTAAAAGTTTTACCGAGAATCGTCAAATTATTACCGAGATATCATCTGTTGGGTTCTCGGCGAAACCGTTTAAGTGTGTAAGTTTAAAAGTAAATAATACTATCTATTACGTTACGAACTAAGTGATTTTGTCTTTGCAGAACGGATGAGCTACATAAAAATACCCTCACGGAATGCAGTAATTGTTTAGTAAAAACCGGCATACCAATGTTACAAGAAGCGCTTCAAACATTGACCTTGGTGAAATGTGCAAATCAGCATGATAATTGTATTTATAGATTAAATTAAGTTCTAATAAAGTATGTGATAGCCAAATGTTTATTATTTCTCTTGTTTATTTTCATGAATTGGTTTTAAATCATTATATCTCAAAATAACAGAAATTGAGTATATTTTACCCATTTTCCATCTCGAATTCCTTTAGGATAAAGGGTAAATTTTACTCGTTGATTTGACCCTCAGGCGGTTTACTCTTTAATGAGTACAGGCCCTTTACTCTTTTTATGAGTTAAACTAGTTTCTCTCAAAGAGGGTACTTTTTTACCCTTTAAAGGGTACTTTGAGCTTACAGTGTAATGAAAAACGTAAATTACTAGCAATTAGGAAACTGGATCGAAAAAGTTGTTTTTAGAAATCAAGTGTAATGTGAATACATAACTTTTTGTGTTTAGTTTATCCGCCAGGGTGCTTTTTCGATTTTACTACTACTGAAAAAGAGCCATCTATTGCCTTATATCGCCCTATTCCTTTTGACCGTACAATTATGGCATTTGCTCACAGTGCAGCGAAAACAACACAATCAAAGGAACCGCATTTTTACGTCGAGCATCGCGCACAAGCTTTTTTTTCTCAGAACGACGGATTGAATTTTGTTCACAATCTCAGTTTTATGCGGTCGGTGAGGAAATTTCATAAAATTTCGTGAATCTCAGAACTTTTACGGCTTGTGATTGGAATGAAATCCTGTGCAAAAGTGCAAAGTGGATAATTGAACTGAAGTTATTTAAAGAAATACAGTAGTTTTATTGCATTTTTGATGTACAAGTGTACGAACCATGACAGCTTTCACAAAAATACGCTTGGCAAATTAATCTATGTTAAAGGTAGGTTGGAATATTCGCCGTAGTGGAACATTTTAAGTTTGATACGACGAATAATAGCGCATAAGACGAAGTAGAACGAAACCCTATTCTCCATTTAGGCCAACACTGATCAATATCTGTGTGCTATCCATAGCGGTGGGGTGACTGTACTGTATTTACGGCGTCTTCGTGAATCAGCTTTTTTGCAGTCTGTGGAACAATAATTGTTTGCAATTCATATCATTTAGATTATAAATTTTGTGAAATACATGAGAATTAGAAATAAGAATTCCAATAAGCAGCTGTATCAACTAGTTTTAAATCTAAAAAAAAAAACATCTACAACATTACATTTCAATGATTTAATCATTACTCAATCTTCCTTGGAGTCTACTCTTCTTTCTTTCAAACATTCCATCTCCCTTAGAACAGCGTACAATTACGCATTCACATATACGTATTATCTGCCCAGATTTAGGGTAATTGTGCATTTGTTTCGACTCGAATATTTATTGTATCATATGCTGAGTGTACATTAAGTAACAGTAGCGTAGCTAGAGTTTACGGACCCTGTGCGGAAGCAAATTCGGGGGCCCTTTCAAATGGGGGTATGTGCCAATTCACTAGACAAAAATATTTGGATTGAAAATAATGAACTTTGTGTGCATCTATTGTAGAAATTGTTTTTAATTTTTTTTTTATGTGATCAAAATGTCAATTAATGAAGAGTAATATACCGATACAACCAATTGAGGGCCGATAGCGGCTAAGTGTCTGAAAAATGAACTTTAGAGGCCTCATGCCTGAAAAAATTAACTTAAATGAGACTAAACAGACAACTAGTTTCGGCAAGGATTCCTCAAGTAATCCAATCAGACAACTCTCAGAGCGTCTTTCTAAAAGTTTATTTGTGGGATTTATTGATTTTCTTAAGGAATTTCATCAGAATGTAGTTCAAGCATTTGTTAAAGGTTCGCTTCATCTAATTAATCGGAGATTTCTTCAGGAATACTTTTCACTTCCCAAGGAATTCCCCATTTGAGATACCTTGAAAAACTCAACCATAACATTTTTCCAATAATGTCCACAGATTGTTTTTTTTGCAGTATCTTTTTGAAAATTTTCTAAGAATTGTTATAAGATTTCTCTAGGAATTTGTTTATCCTCTTCTAAGGGAATCTCTCAGATAATTTTTTGAGTGAATTCCTTTAAAAAACCTAGATATATTACTAAACGAAATCGTAAAGATATCATTGATGAAATACATGATGAATTCCTACAAGAAAGAAGTCTTTCAAAGATCTCCGGATCTCTTCTAGACTCTTGAGTATGCCTTGGATGAGTCGTCGGAGAAACTAATAATAAAATAATGGGGAAAATACTCAACCAAAATTTGAAACCCCTGGAAAATGTCGAGTGAAACTTCCCAGTCTCTCGGACGAGTCTGTATAGAAACGTGGAATGATGAACTGCGAATGACATTGTCCGTTACCTGCTATCAGTGAGTTTATGATTAGTCAGCACTATCAGCGAGTCGTTCTTCAAATTATATTTTGAAGTGAGTTAGAATTAAAATATACATTGAATTTATCTTTCTAATAATTATACATATTCGTAGAATTAAGGTATCTGCTTTCGTAAAAGGTCTGTCCGTTTTCCTAGAATTACAGTTGAGCATTCAAGGTGCGGTTTACCACCTGAAATAAAAAAAATAGCACATACTTATCTTAACCTGAAATTACATAAAACTTTAGATTTCTGTGGATTGATCGTCGTTAAATCTCTTTGTAAAGATTGCCAGTCATATTGTACGCAGAAGAACACTGAATTAGTAAGTTAAATCTATTATACTTACCTGAAACATAACTTATCAAGGATAAATAAATTACAACCTTGTAGCTGCTTGATAGCGACTTACAAGATGGTGTTTTGTTTGGCAATTGGGAACAAATTTGATGATTTTAAATACTTTTTTTTTTTAAATTGAAGAATCCAAGTAGAATTTACTTCAAAAATTATTCCAGAGATCTTTGAAAGGAATCCTTATTTATGGAGATTTTTGTTAGGAATTTCTTGTTTGGGGTCGTCCATAAATGACGTAGAAGAACTCAATCAACTCATCGATTTGTTTTGATATATCAATGCTCTTGATGGAATAGCCTTGATAATAATGAGAACATAAAATTCTAGTGTTATCCAAATTGCTCTTTCATTCAGTTTTATAAATCACTTGGTAATTCAGCGAAAGAACATTTCTATTATTCATTGTTTCATTATGAGTTGTATAAGCATATTTCAGTATGGGGAACGATCATGAAATTTACAAAAAATAATAAAGATGATTGTATAAAAATCGCTTATTTTCGAAACATTCCAAATTGTAATATATGTTATTTTTTCATCTGTCATTGCTGAATTGATTTGGATTTAGAGAATAATGAAGAAGGTCCTTTCCAAATTAATGTAAGTTTGTTGATCATATTCACTAAGATCTGTTTCTTAACCACGATAGAATTCCTCTAATATTACAAAATTTTTGTTATTTTAAACCATTACTTATTGCCGTTAGCTTTATCAAACCGAACAATATTTTTATTTATTATTTCAGCATTTTCAGCTGTAAACTTGTTTTAGGTTGTAACAATAGCAAAGGTACTACAAATTAAATTTAACCTGTATAAGCTGGGAATCGGGGGCCCAGATAGCCGTAGCGGTAAACGCGCAGCTATTCAGCATGATCAAGCTGAGGGACGTGGGTTCAAATCCTACCGGTCAAAGATCTTTTCGGGTTGGAAATTTTCTCGACTTCCCAGGGCATAGATTATCTTCGTAGCTGCCACACGATGTACGCATGCAAAGATGGTCATTGGCACAGGAAGCTGTCAGTTAATAACTGTGGAAGTGTTCATAAGAACACTAAGCTGAGAAGCAGGCTCTGTCCCAGTGGGGACGTAATGCCAGAAAGAAGAAGAAGCTGGGAATCAAAATTATGTAACTCAAACAGGAAATATGTTTGTTTGAACTGTTTTCAAAATTATAGCGCTACGGAATATCCATCTATCATGCGTCAGGTTATCCTGAAGTTTTAGTCAGTAATTAATATCAATTAATTCAAAACTTTGTTTTGAATATCTGAATTTTAATGTTTCGTTTTAGCCCAACCGCTGAGGTATTTGTGACTCAATGTTACGAGGGGGGGTTTGTAAAAAAAATCAGTGAAAAATGCTACGTTATTTATGGACGGCCCCTTTGATTTTATTGCTACTTTTTTGGGAAAATTCCTTAAAGATTTTGTTGAATAATCCCAGAATGAATTTATGTAGCAACTCCTGGAATAATCAGTGGGATACTTATTGAAGGATTGGTTCTGAAAACAGCTAGAAGTATTTCTTATAAATGGCCGTGAGAGAATTTCGAGGAATTCTCAAATGATTTCTCGAGTTAACTTTTTAACGCGAATATTTTGTAATATTCTTGGAAAAAAAATCTGTAGGAATATTTTTGAGATATTGTGTATGAATATTAATTTCTTATTGGTTCAGCATATGACTGATAATAAAATGTTTTCAAACCAGTTCCTAACTACCCGAGGGCCTCCTGATATTCGATGTATACAAGAACAATATATTTTTAAATCCAAAAAGAAGTTCTGTTCAAAAGTATTGTTCTATAGCGTTGAAATAAACGCTACTTTTTTCAACTTGCTAGATCCCCACTCTTTACAAATTCAGGGTTCCTCCAAACTTGATTTTCCTTGCCCAATACATTTGTCAAAACTCAATTTTTAATACTACGAGAAATTTTCATTATGATTTCGAGGCATCCGCACCTAAGAACCCGGGGCCCGGTGCGAACCGCACCCACCGCACCCCCCTAGCTACGCTAATGTTGAGTAACTGAGTTAAACAAACCAATTAAATGTCGCTGAATCGAACAACATTTTGTTCGATCCTTTGATTATGTTGCATTTGTTCCTGCGGGTCGAACGATAAAATCGGGATCATACATGTTCGGCATGCAATCACGGATCAATGATCGCCTTCCTTAGCCAAGTGACAAAGTCCGGAGTTTCAAACAAAGCCATGGTCTAGGTGTCTGAGTACAATTTTCGGTCGGTCCAGGATCTCACATACCAGCAATTTCCTCGGCTTTCCTGGATAATGAAGATCATAACAGAAGAACTAAAGGACTTAAAAGCGGATTTTACATGAGCCAATGAGATTGTTCGTTGTACTTGTTTTCCTGCATTCATTTTTTTAGCATTCAATCTAATAAAAAATCATTGATTACACCCGAAGTTACGCTATGCATTAAGAATTGCCATGTTGTAAGTCTCACTTTCGTTTTAAATTAAAGCCAATACTTAGGTACATATTCGCATTCGACAAACAAAGCCCCAACCTGTGAACTGAGAACACAACATCCATTTAAAACAACAAAGTCGTCTCCGAACTCAAAAGCGACCCAGACGCGATAAGGGATGAAATGAAGAAACGTGAACCTTAAAATTTATGCCTCCCAGTGGGTTAACCATTCAACACCCACATCTCTGGATGGGACGACAACGGAGAACCTTGTCGCGTGCCTACGACAAGGACCTCTTCCCCTGCCCCTCCCCACTCGCTGCCTTCACTAGGTCATAACCCTATCAAGAAACAACGAAGAAGGATTGCAGCACACTCGTGGGAGGCCAAAGCGTGTTCTAAGGAAAACGAGAACAACAACGACGAAGCTTGTCAGCAACAAAAACAAGCATGGAGAATACATATCCGTTGTTCGCCATGACACAATGATCTGAATAAATCAAGTTTGTCCAAAACAAGTTTTATCATCTTAATTAAAGAAAATATTGAATCCTTATATGCTTTTCGATGTTATAATTGCTTTAAAGGGAACTATTCTCATAGTTAGTATTTTTAATAGTACTTTTAATAATGCAATTTAATTGAGGATGCTATCAAATATGATTGAAAACGTAAATTTTTTGTATTCGATCAAGTTTGTTAAAAATGGGTACTTATTTTTTCAATTTATATCCGAAACTGTTAAAAGTTTGACATGTATAAAAATGACCTTCAGCATTCCCTGCAAAAAATTGTTTATGGAGTCTTGAAATTATGTTGGTTATGGATACAGTGTTGCCGAACATATGTATTTTTGAAATTCAAACTTTCAATAAATTCGTCGCCAAATTCTTACTGTTTTGACCACTGTGCATGAGTTGTATCCTCAATTCTTCATCCATCCCCACCATCTTCCCGGAACGGACCTGCTTAAGAACTTGTCGACGGAACTTATAGGCTTGTTTATTTCAATGTTGCTCAACTTTATCTCCCCCTTCCCCCCTCGCAGATGCAGCAGTGTGTAGCTCTACTGCCTACATGATGATGGGGATGTTATTGCTTAAAGATAGTTGCCGCTCTGTTGGTGTGACAAAAGGATAAATTGTTGACACAACACAATATGGCTTTGAAAAAAGACATTCCATGTAGGTGCATTTGCTACTTTGACTATTATAATAAACTTGTTATTTTTTTCAATCGAATTTGGAAGTAGCCCAGCAGTAACGGAATGCAAATCCACCAAACGAGTTAATCTTTTGATCGCGTTCCAGATTCAGAATCCATCCGACTTCGAAATCCTTCATATGTATATATGGTACACCACAGTCGACAATCATAGCCTCATAAAACGGCAACTCCCAGCAATGGCCAGCAAATTCACAAACAGTCTGAATAATTCATAGGTTTCGATTATTCACCCTAAGCGTTCCCCAGTTGCCAACCAGCCGTCATTCCACAGACCTTTGCACGTGTCGCGGTTCAGAACCTATTGAACACCCCGAAAATTGGCGGAATAATGGCGGGGGCCCTTTGTGGTTGTCCCAATAAATTTGCTTTGGTGAATTGCCATCTCCCGAAAATGTGCTGACATTCGCAGAATTTCTCCCACCGTCCCAATAATGCAATCTGAAGGGCTACATAAGTGGGTAAAACAAGCCTGTTTAGTAACAAACAGGCAGAGTGTTCAACATAAAATATTCATTGCGCTCGACAAACAATCACCTGGTATTTTGCGATTGACACATACATTAACCTAGTGAGCCTAACGTGGTCTGGACTAAAGCCTTGAATTGATTGTTGTTGGGATGTCATGTTTCCATTTGCGAATATATGGTTGAACGTATTCGATACTTTTATTGATTTCCATAGAATCCAACAATGGTTCGGTTTTCAGATCAATAAACCTCCCTTTACGTTAGTAGTTACTTCATCGTAGATGTTATTCCAATGATCTAAGATATGTTTCCTGGAACAATAGAGCTCCTTGGAGTAGAGGTTGATGGTTGATGGGCTACTGACAGGCAAGCTATGGGGACGGGTTCTCTATAAATTCCTAGTTACAGATGAATCGACGGCGGTATGGACGGGCAACAACTTCATCGGGAAAATAGCAGCACAACGTGGAATCGGCAACTGGTGAAATAACGTGGGAGGCTTCCGAACACATAACTCAGTGTAGCACTATTGATTTAAGGTCGAAATCCTCGCTAACCGGCACAGATCTAATTGACCACACTTCTATCAACCAGCGGGCAGATTTAAACCGAGCAACCGAACAATAAATCAGTGCAAAAGTCAACTTTTTCGGGACTGTTAGTAAGAACGACTTGTACGCACTTTCACTTTTCTGATACACTGTAACCTCAATTTACGAACTAGATCGGGGGTGCGCAAATTGAGTTGGTGCGTAAATTGAATCAGTGCGTAAAACGAGGGAGCTCAGTTCGTAAAACGAGGTTTTGCCAATTTATCATTTCTATGTAGAAGAATGTCTCACAATACTGGACCCTAGAAGATTGTTATATTTTTAAGAAGCGTTTGTATTGTCAGATCCAAGTTTTGGTAATTAAGTGAGTACAACATGTGTTCTAGTTCATCCAAAAACTTCCTGTAATATATACCTGCAATGTACTGGTATATTTAGCGATCCTTTGATGTTTTTTTGATATGGCACAGGCCCTTATCTATTCATAGTAGTAAATGAGTATTTTTATAAATTGTCCCGATGTCCTAGGTCCTCCAAGGACTCCATTGAATATAGGCCTTGGGATCTACGTCCGTAATATGAGATTAGAGGTTAGTTTTCATTTACTCCACAGGCCCCTAACCGTTCATGTGAGTAAACGGTGTATTGTAATAATTTGTGCGGATGTCCTAGGTCCTCCAAGGACTCCATTGAATATAGGCCTTGGGATCTACGTCCGTAATATGAGATTAGAGGTTAGTTTTCAAATACTCCACAGGCCCCTAACCATTCATGTGAGTAAACCGTGTATTGTAATCATGTGTGTGGATGTCCTCGGTCCTCCAAGATCTATATCGAATATAGGTCTTAGGATCTACAAGCATAACCAATTATCAATAGATGCTTTTTCGATATGGCACAGGCCCTTATCTATATGTAGCAATAAAATGAGTATTTTTATAATTTGTCCCGATGTCCTAGGTCCTCCAAGGACTCCATTGAATACAGGCCTTGGGATCTACGTCCGTAATAAGAGATTAGAGGTTAGTTTTCAAATACTCCAGCAATAAAATGAGTATTGTTATAATTTGTACCGATATCCTAGGTCCTCCAAAGACTTCATTGAAGTTTTTTTTAATATGGCACAGTCTCTTAACCATTCATTTAAGTCAACGGAATATTTTATTGATTTATACGGATGTTTTTGGTGCTCCAAGGACTCCATTGAATAAAAGCCTTTGGATCTACAACCATAATAAGTGATTAGAAGATAATTTTCAAATACTTCAAAGGCTCCTTACCATTTATGTGGGTGTATTGTATGAATTTGTGCGGATGTGTTTGGTCCTCTAAAATCTCTATCGAATATGGGCATTAGGATATACAAGCGTAACCAATCATCAATAGATAGTTCTTCAATATTGCAAAGGCCTCTTACTGTCCTTATTTGCAAACGAAGTGTTGTATTGAGTTGTGTCGATGTTTTTGTACTTCCGAGGACTCCACGATATAAAGACCTGAGTATCTACAAACTTAAGTAGTTAGTAAGTACATTGATGATACTTATTTAAAGCATAAAATATAAACTTTTAAGGCTAAGTAGCCCGTCATTCGGTTTGGTAGCCTTGTTGATTTTCCAGATTGCCGTTTCAAAGTGATAAAACTCAGTCATCTGAAGTAATATTGATTCATAAAAGTATCACTACTTGAGCTTACATATAGAAAATATGCTGATACATTTTCAGCAATGTCAGTGCAAAACCTAGTGATTTTGGCCACAATCATCGATGCCCACTACAAACTTCAATGACGGCCTACTTCGCCTTAATATAAGCAAATGGATCAATGTACTGATTTGTACTGATGTTCATGAATTTACTTCGTTAAACAAGTGACGTCTATTGAATTTGCGTAAAAACAGACTTTGTTGATTGAGCATAAGGTGAATTTAATTTAAAAATGACGTCAGACATCGATTTTCGTCAACAATATTCTCCAAACGTAGGTCGCCATCTTGGATTCCAAAATTGCGTCAGACATCGATTTTCGTCATCCCATCGTCGTGCCCGTTCTGAAAAAACCCACATTGCATGAATTTCAAACGATTTTCTGAAACCGGAGGTCGCCATCTTGGATTCCAAAATGGCGTCGGACATCGATTTTCGTCATCCACTCGCCGTGCCCGTTCCTAAAATACCCATATTGCATGAATTTCAAACGATTTTCTGAAACTGGAGGTCGCCATATTGGATTCCAAAATGGCGTCGGACATCGATTTTCGTCATCTCCTCGTCATGCCCGTTCCGAAAATACCCATATTGTATGGGTTTCCAAGGATTTTCTGAAACCAGAGGTCGCCATCTTGGATTCCAAAATGGCGTCGGCCATCGATTTTCATCATCGCCTCGTCGTGCCCGTTCCAAAAATACCCATATTGCATGGGTTTCCAACGATTTTCCCAAACCAGAGGTCGCCATCTTGGATTCCAAAATGGCGTCGGACATCGATTTTCGTCATCCACTCGCCGTGCCCGTTCCTAAAATACCCATATTGCATGAATTTCAAACGATTTTCTGAAACCGGAGGTCGCCATATTGGATTCCAAAATGGCGTCGGACATCGATTTTCGTCATCTCCTCGTCGTGCCCGTTCCGAAAATACCCATATTGTATGGGTTTCCAAGGATTTTCTGAAACCAGAGGTCGCCATCTTGGATTCCAAAATGGCGTCGGCCATCGATTTTCATCATCACCTCGTCGTGCCCGTTCCAAAAATACCCATATTGCATGGGTTTCCAACGATTTTCCCAAACCAGAGGTCGCCATCTTAAATTCCAAAATGGCGTCGGACATCGATTTTCGTCATCTCCTCGTCGTGCCCGTTCCGAAAATACCCATATTGTATGGGTTTCCAAGGATTTTCTGAAACCAGAGGTCGCCATCTTGGATTCCAAAATGGCGTCGGCCATCGATTTTCATCATCGCCTCGTCGTGCCCGTTCCAAAAATACCCATATTGCATGGGTTTCCAACGATTTTCCCAAACCAGAGGTCGCCATCTTGGATTCCAAAATGGCATCGGACATCGATTTTCGTCATCCCCTCGTCGTGCCCGTTCCAAAAATACCCATATTGTATGAGTTTTCAACGGTTTCCCAAACCGGAGGTCAATGATTTCCCACAGAATTGTCAAAACTCAATTTACGCACTGCGTAAAAAAAGTGACTTAAATTGAGTTTACTTCGTAAAAAAAGTGACTTAAATTGAGGTAGCGTAAAAAAAGACTTCGTAAATTGAGGTTTTAGTGTACTGTATTTGGCAATTGGAAAGGACATCAACATGGCGGTCGTTATCTATACGTATGCATGTATCGCACTCAAACTGGGCAAATAACAGAAAAGAGATGGATAATTCGATTGGGTGGGTAACAGTGCATCTCATTTGTAGCGGGACGGCTAAATGCAAAATTGAGAAAAGTAATGTAAGCCTAATCAGAGGTCTTCTGATCTAAAAAAATAACCAGTTGTCACCGATGGATTAGCCCTGTGATTTTATCTCACACAGGATCAAACAGCTGTGATCTATTATGCATTAATTTTAACTCAGCGTAACCTCTGTCCTATCGCTAGTTAAAAATAGGTGTTACATACAAACATGCTCAATAAAATATGTGCTATCAAGTTTCGAGCTCAAAGATTGTTAACGGTTATCCAAATACTGCTTTGAGTACATACCTTTGAGTTTACTGGCGTAACCAATGATCTCTCGGAGGTTTATACTCTGGGAGACTTAAACAAATACTTATAATCTATAAAGTCTGGTGGCCAACGGTTGTCTAGGGTTATACAAGAGCTTGGCTGAGACCAGCAATTCGTATCTATCAATCTAACCAGTAATTTCTTGATTGTTAATTGATAAAGTGTACACTCACGTAAACTCAAACAATTACGTTACGCTAAGTTTTGGTTACAACTACAATTCCAGGTTGTGATTGAACTTCTTTCAGTAAAATACTGCAGACCTACACACATAATAAGTATTCTCTTTAAGGTATAATCATAAGGTTGAATCAATTTTGAGTCAACGACTTCCCAGAATTATCTCTGTTGAGAACTGGTCTTCATATCTACAACCGTAACTAGTAAGGTTGAGGATCACAAATTCATCATTGAATCATCAGCAATAATCGAAAATTCGAAACCTATATCACTGCATTCCAAATTGCATGTTTAGTGTAATTATAGATTTTAATGAACATAACATTGTTTCGAATTTAAGAGAAAAAAAAAACTGGTTTTGTAAATTAGTAAAACGATGATGGTTATTTTGCTTTTAACGAATAAAGTCTAAATTCAAGCAGGCTTAAAGTTCTTCAAAACCTCCTGACAGAGATTTCTTATCCACAATTTTGTCCAAGAAATCTTAGAAAAATTGCTTCAGTGATTCCTTCAGAGATTTCTTCAGACTTCCAATCTAAACCGTAACCAACCATCTGGCTGGTGGTTTATGAATTAGGTTCATACTTTTGGACAACCCCTTATATTTATAGTTCTGAGAGTTTGTTTTCATTTGGATAGCTTTTATCAGTAGTTGAGCGAAAAGCCTTTCTATACTACAGCCCAGTGATTTTAGTAAAATAGGTCATTCAGATGGTTCAGATGGTGACCATTCATTGCCGTTACTGCAAATATGGGCGAGGAAATTGGATGGCAGTGGCTTATGGGCTTGTTGAAATATTGTTTTTTGGGAATTCTCAATATTGGCTGTTCTTTGAAACATTGCTCACATACATATTCAAATCATAATGCATTATATTCGATGTGTTAATATTGGAACATACGTTTAAAACTCGACATGTGAAAATTATTCATTTGAAAATATTATGCTTTCGGGGTAATGGCGTTCGGGGTAGTGACCTATTCGGGGTAGTGGCTTTCGGGGTAATGACCCAAATCGAACGCCACTACCCCGTACGCCATTAACCAATTACATCATTACGCCAATAGTGCTATTGCTAAGCGCGAAATAAGATTACGCTGAGGATGACAGGTTCAAATCTGACGGTTGAGAATTATTTAGAATGTAAAATTATCCAGTTTTCAGGGCAAAGAGTATCTGCCCTGAAAACTCGCTAGCTTCAAATTCTAAATAATCCTCAACCGTCAGATTTGAATGATTGTGCTACTTTTCTCCGAATGTCGTTTCCCCGAATGTCGCTTCTCCGAACGCCAGTTCTCTGAATGATCCTTTTCTTCGAATGACCCAGTTCCCCGAAAAAGTGGCGCGGTTTAAATATGTGGTACAATAGTTTTTAGTGGCAGGATGGTGAACTATAGAGAATGATAAGCTTTCAAAAGAAGGAGGTATTTGCTTATTTTAGGCTATCTGTTTCTGTTTGGGATGAACCACTGCGACCAGTTTTCTTTGATCTTTTGTGGTATACCCGTGTCCTTTGTTTAGTGCCTATCGTTCTACTCCATTACTATTGAGAAATAATGAAGTAGTCGTTTTTTTATACAAATATCATTCCTTACCATTTTGCATAGAGCCTCTTTAGAAAAAGATACCGCTATTTATAACTTTTGGAGGAAATAGTTTGTCACCATTAAACTCTCAAAAGCGCGCCCCTTAATCAGGTTCGGCCACTATGCTGGTTGAATGATACTGATTTTGATCATCGGTACTGTAGCGTATCAAATTAATGCTTCAAAGTCGTTTTTTGAATCTGTGAACAGGTTTCATCGCATGAGACATTTAGATTCCTTGAAACAAGAAGCTTATTTTAGAAGTCAGGAGGTCTGCTACTCCACTGATTCGGAATCGTTTCCCTCCTAGATATCGAAAGATAAACTCTTGAAATCGGAAAGAACTTGTCTCATGAGTTGAAACCAACCTCAGATGCTGATTGAGTCATTTTTCCACTTCGACCTCCTCATCATCTAGGACAAATAGGTGGGTCTTAGCGACTTGTTACTCTCTTATACTCTTCCGACCGTAACTTATAAGTATTCACAAGAACACTTACAACAAGAGTACAATATGGTAGATCTAACCCCTTAACGCACCTCGAAAAGGTGATCTACCCGCGTTACGGATTTTAGGCTATACACATGTTGCCAGAATTGCTGAGGACTTTTATTCTCGTAAGAACCGACAATTAATTAAAGAAGGGTGCACATCAGATGGCCAGTACGTTCACTTCCCTAAAATGTATAAAGTAGTTACAAGAGCTGTTAAATGTCACGAATATCACGTAACTTTGACAATTGAATATTGCTAAATACGATCGTGTCGCGTGGAAAAAGTTACCGGAAAATCTTTTACTCCATGACCTTTTCCGAACTACTATCGGTTAGTAATATTTGCTGATACGATATTTCTCATGGGAGGGTGCTATAGGTGTTTTATTTATTCTCAAATTTTGACATTCAACCGCACTGTTGATTACAATTATGAGTGCCAAAAACTTTTCGAGGAAGTGGGCTATTCGAGGATACAGGATATTCGGGAAACTGGCGTACGGGGAAACGACACTCGGAGGAAAATAGCTCAACCGTTTTGAACCTTTCATCCTCAGCTTTATCTTGTTTCAGACTCTGTGACACTACCCCGAACGCCACTATCCAGAAAGCCATTAGTCCGAATGGGTCATTACCCCGATCGCCACTACCCCGAATGGGTCGCTACCCCGAACGCCATTATTCCGAATGCATAACATTTTGAGATTAATTTTGATTGGAAGATGAGAAGATAATTGTATTGTTTAAAAATGAAAATACAAGATATTTCTAATCAGTTTCTATTGAAGCAATATCTATTGAGAACCTTTAGGGCATATGAGCATGGAACACCCCCCTCCTTTGTGCTTTGTGACGAGCTTGAGACGTTAAACACTCAAAAGAATCGCACGCGGTACTCATTTGGTCCAACGGCATCTCGTCCAAGATCTTGAAAATGAGCTTCTCAAATTTGTCCATAGTTAAAGCGACCATATATGTCCCGCGAAACGCGGGACGCCCTGTCAAATCTTATTCCCAATTAAAAATTATTCGTATTGGATTTGTATTCCACAACCATTTTAGGTTTAAATCATGATCTAATTGCTCAGTTTAGTCAAACAATTAGACTTAACGTCTGGTCACCTTATCCATAGTGTTCACTTGATGTTCGCTTTGCTTCTCTAGCATGTACGAACATACATAAAAGTCCAAGGGATTAAGGTCCGGAGAGCTGGGAGCCAAAAAGTCTTATCGAAAAAATCAGTAAAATTTTCTCGAAATCACATTTGGACGATATTCGCCTTGTAGGTTGGTGCACCGTCCTGTTGACAGGCGTAATGATCCTTCCCGTAGAAGTACTGAAGTGCAGGGGCCACAACCAGAAGGAGAACCAGAACCACGGTCTTATAATACGGTGCGTTGATTTTCACGTTTTACTCTATAAACACCAGTAAGAGCTTCCCACGCCTGGATACGGCCCCCCAAACCATCACCACGGCACTTTGGAACCACGCCCACAGTTTCTTCGTCATGATGGTGTGACCAGTCCCAATCCACGCATTCAGGTCACTAGTGGTCTTCTGGATCGAGCGGTTCATTGTTTGACGAACCCGCTCCCTCACCGCCTTGATGACTGCTGGCGTCCTCGCCGAACGCTGCCGCCCGGATCTCACACAGTCCTTGGCCAAGCCCGTCTTCCGGTACCGACAGATGATGGTAGAAATGAAATTCCGCTTCACCCCGTGCTATTTCAACCGCCGGAATATGTCACTGGGTCGCTCACCTCTCACAAACCACTTTACTACGACGTCGCGGTATTTTTTCATCGTGCGCGGTAAACAAACTACAAATGACAGCATGTCTACGTCATGCGCGTCGGTTAGCCTACACGGAGAGATGAGATTACTCAAAAATTAAGTTCTTTAAACTTAAATTTTAGTGAACTGCATTTAAGTATTACCCACAGTTGGGTTGTCTTGTCTCTCTCGCAATGTTGTTTCAACCTACTAATGAGACTTCGAAAGTTAACGTTGGGTAGGTTTTTTTTACACTGAGTTGTTTTTTTCGCTGTTGGTTATCCCATGGAAGAGCCGAATTAAGTCAAAAGAAGTCTAGCTTGGATTGATTTATGGCTCCGTGTATATACACCAATACCAAAACACAGAATGCACATCTAGGGGCAAGACACTGTCTAATATCGGGATTAATATTTCTAATAAGTACTTGGCATAATCAAGCCTGAGTATTAACAAGTACCCAGACAACCAGAAATCGCATGAAAGGTCACGTTATAACTCGTTTATTCATACTAATTACATCAAACCTGCAAAACACCGTGGATAAACTCGTCAGATTAATGAGCATAAAACACTTCTTTTCTGAGTTCATTTGTACATTTTGTTTCGTCCCGTACACTCGTACAAAGGAAGTCGAATTCATCCGTAGCAGCCAGTGAATCAAATTGTCATCAAAATAGACGAAAAACAAACAACAAAGCAAGCTCGCTCACAACCGTTTGTCGCAACTGTTGCGAATAAGGACACAATAAAAAGCAAAATTGTCATGACAATCACTTAGCGCAACATTGTTGCAACCTTTTCAGCTCGCGAATAATCAGTTAAATACAAAACCAAATTTGTTTTATGGATGCTGTTTGATAATATGTCAATGTTTACCAACACGGAGAAAGTTCTCGAAAATTGCAATGCGAAGCCCAGAAAATCACTGCGCACGTGGTGATCGATCTTTGTCATATTCTGTTCGAGTGATGATAAACTCATATTGCGGAATAAAATTGTTGCAACAAGAACAGGAGGTGACAATGTCTTTGTTGTTGCGAGTTGGGTGACAATTGATTCACTGGTAGCAGCTGTCAAATCATCATTTGTTATCATAAGTTAAGTCGCATAAGATCACAGGTTAGTTCGGTAGAAAATTTATACACTCGCATTGTATGTTATTATTCATCACATAATATATGCACGCATATCGCCTCCACTTTAGAAGGCCTTTTCGCGACATCTTATAAGTGAAATGTTGCACATACAAAGCCTCCAGGTGATTTCGTTATACGTACATTTTGGTTGTCTGGGTATGCCATGATATACGAGCGGAATACTCACGGCATAAAAATTAACAAAGCAGGCTCTTCACTGATGTAAACATAAAGTTTGAATGTAAATATGTGACGTCACTCCTATCGTACCATATAGGGGAAGTGTACCAGTTATAGCCATAGTGGTTCCCTATTTGGCCATATAGGAAATTTTGATAACTTTTACATTTTGAATCTTTTTGATTGTTGTAACATCAAGATATATCTTAAATCTAACTACTACAACACACATAAAAATTCAAAATTTGAAGAAAATAAAGTAATTACGTATGGCGAAATAGGGAACCACTATGTCCATAACTGGTACACATATCCTACCTTCCGGACCACCAGATCATTTCTTGCGTTGAGTATCATACAGGCGTATCTGCAGTGATCGATTTCTCTTCGTCGATTTTCTCTTAGCATTACCACTTGAAATTTAATAGGTTTTTGAAACATTTTACGGTGCAGTACGATGAAGGGCGATAAGTACTTTCCACGGAGTCATAAATAACAGTCGAAAACAGTCGCCCGGATAAGTAATTAGCTAAAGAGAAAAACGATGAAGGGAAATCGATCAATGCAGTTACGCCCTTATGATACTGAACGCGAGATTTTTTTTCGCAAATTTGTTCGAGGTGGATAGGAATGACGTCGACAAGTAGCAGTCAGTTTTCGGAATATAGGGGGAGATCCCCCAGTGCCGGACAGCACCCAATACCGGACAAAGTCGAAACATTGAGAAATCATGGTCCAATCAAGATGGTGTATTAGTAGAAAAGAAAGTTATTATTTAGAATAATGTTTGCGTAGAATAACACATCCTTGAAATATGCATGCCTTTTTATACAAGTAGTATAGTATGAAAATCTTTAAAAAATTGTCGTACTCTCTTAATTTTGAGCCTATTTAGTAATTATTTTGAATATGAAAAAATACTTTGGATCACGCAAGCATGATCGAACATAATCCTAATTTGATAGTATGAATGTATTTTGTACCATAATTGAACTAAATATGGACAAATTACAATTTTCGTTAAGCACCTCCTGTCCCTCAGTTTCGGACAGCTTGATTTGTTATATGACATCTTTGTAATTATTGCGTCAGTGTCTCAAAATACTTTCATTTTTCATGGGTTCCGTCGATCATGGTATCAAATATGCAATAAAATTAAGAAGAATGAACATTCAGAACAATATCGAAAAAAGGGCTATTTTTCATCATATATGGAAGAGGTTTTTGATAGGCATCTTGTAAACTAAGAAAAACTCAAATTATTCTTGTGAATGTTGCAAATGCATTGAATTGGTAATTATAAACTATTCCTATAGTGTACACATTTAATGATGTTCAAATTTGCAGAATTCGAGGCATTTCCAGATCGTGTCCGGTATTGGGTGCCACCTTTCAAGATCGATCAATTTGGTACTAAAATACATCATCAAAATGCATTGCAAAAATTCATATTTATATCTTCAATTTTATTTTTGTACACTATAAAAATGATAATATTAATCATAAATGGGTAACACGAGCCCATAAAATCAATATTTTTCGAATTATGAATTTAGTGGCTTAAGTGTCCGGTACTGGGGGATCTCCCGCTATCACCTTCTTAATATATTCTTCGGCAAAGGTACTTGTATTTAAATTCCATGTGTTTTTAATCGAAATCCTTATCTGCTAGGTTGTTAAATTTTAGTAGTTGTTATTTTACCTATGGTCATGTTAACATTTGTCTGTTAATGCTTTGATTGCGTTGGATAAAGTCTTTGTATGTTACTGTAGTAGATCTGAATCTAATATTCCGCTCTACATGCTCAGTATCTGCTTTATTGCTTCGGATGATGGGACTAAGAGGAATTTACTGAAATGTCGTCAGAGCGTAGATGCAGCGTCCATAAAATGGTGTCATCTTTTCATACAATGTACACTTTATTTCCTTGTTTCCTGATCAATCTACTGCGGTTCCTGAGATACAGATACAGATTATAGTTTGAGAAATTCAAAATGAAAAGTTTTTATACATTACCATGCAAATATTAAAATTCGAGCTGTTATCGCATTTATTACCAATACAATTACAATTAGAATCTATCTCCTATGTCCGGATGTTTCGTTTTGTCATGCATCAAAACATAAATCTAAAATCATGACTAACTCGATGGAATCCACGCTAATACAAGTATTAGTATTACCCTGGGTGGGAGAAACCGATACAAAATTTATGTACGTCATAGTGAGCCGAGATTCTGCTGTCACGAACTGTCACTGTGAGCCCATTCTTTAAGATGGACGAACATGAGAAAAGCGCGTAATTGATCAAAACATATTTTTGCATTTCAACAAAGTTCACAACAATCGGTTGAAAATCAATTCCTGCACTCCCAAAAGCAATGCCACGACAGCACATTATAATTTGATCGAATATAAAGTATTGAAACACACATCTTTTCACTCTTTCCCAATCAAAATTAAAATTTAATGCACAGAAAACTATGGCCCTTTTCCCATGTTTGTCCAGAAAGATCAAAGGTACACAACAAAAGAAAACTAGCGATTTTTCGCAAGCCTGCCTTGATTGTCGCTGGTGAGCGGGAGTTATCTTGCAATTTGGAAAAGTGTTGTGTCATATTTCTGTGCCTCCCTCCCAGGTATTACCTAATCTGATGAAAAGTTGTATGCAAGGATGGAAATCTAGTGATCATGATAAAACAAATGATGCATCGTGGTTGTTCTTTATAATGCGATCATAGCAACAACGACAAACCTTTGTCGTCAAGCCATCACAACAAACTCCGCTCCGCGAAAAATGAATCGCTCGGCCTGTGAGCTGACGATCAATTGTTCGCGAATCAAAGTCATAATGTTGGAGGATTTTTCCGAATGCACTCCACGATTTGTCTCCTAGCTTGTCGTTTTTATTCTGAAAGTCAATCGCGCGTGGTATGTGAGAGAGTTTATCCGTGAATTTTGAATTGATTCGCATTAATCGCAACATGTTACAATATCCGACAAACCCTTTGTCCTACGACAAACAGTTCATCGGATGCTCGACATATCTATGATCATCGCGTGTGGTGAGGTGTTGAAATCATGTTGCTGCAAGAGCGACAGCCCTCTTGAACCATTCAGATACCGTGTTGTTTGTCGTTAGAGCTGATTTTTTTCCATCCTTGGTTGTATTCGAACATATTTAACCCGTATAGGCCTGAGTGAAAGCAAAAATTCCTAACGGATTCAAATGATTTTTGTCAGTTCACTGGCCGACATATCTAGTTTCTAGAAGTGGCCAGAGGAACTCGGAAATATTCCTGTGACCGGAGTTATTCCGGTGGGTTACTGGGTTTAGTTACTGAGTCAAGTCGCTTTTTTTGGGACATGCCAAGTTACCTTTATTTATTTGCAATGACAATAATTTTAATTTGCATAAATCATTTAGATCTGATATTCAACACTATAAATTAAGTGTTTTGCACCGTTTAAAATGTACCGGATGTGGCCATTCGGATGTTATGCCCGGCAGAACCGGCTGTAGATTTGTTGGATACTAAACTATTTCAATTCTCGAAAAGTAGAAATCAAACATAATTTTGCACTAAAATGCGTTCCCATAGGATTGGCACAGATGTTCAGGATCATTTGTCGAATTAATAAAATGCAAAACTCATAGTTATCCAATTCAATCCGTTTCTCAAAAGGTTTACACTGATGCAATTTTATTAAAATTCCGTCGAAAAAGAAAAAAGGAGAAGGAAATGAGAAGAAGAAAAGGAAGGAAAAGGAGAAAGAGAAATAAAAAGAGAAGTAGAATGAGGAATGACAAAAGGAGAAGGAGAAGGAGAAGGAGAAGGAGCAGGAGAAAGAGAAGGAGAAAGAGGAGGAGAGAGAAATCTTGTTCATATTTTATTTTTGGCATAAATATTTAAATAAAATATAAGACCACTTTTTTAGAAATATTAGGCAATTTAGCCATCATCTGACATCCCTTTGTCAGTACAGTGGGGCTAAAGTTTTATGCAAAATCACAAATACAGAACGCTCGCTCACACATTAAATGGTCAATATAGTCGTCGAAAGGATTTCCATATGTCGCCATTCATGTTCAAGTGTAGTTTTGTACACACGCAAAATGGCAATACAAAGCGCCAACGAAATGTTTAGCTATAGCCCTCAGTAGCATTGTTCCCCATTGTGTGTTTGCATTTCTACGACGCAGCGTGATCGGGCGGGCTGGTCTATCCCTCGGGATCCACAGTCCGGAGGCAATGTTGTCGCAAATAAATTCGACGCGGAGGAATACAGTTTACGCCTCGGTACGCACGTAATTTGAGTTTAATTCCGGTGTATATTTTACTAATCTGCTTTCAGCGTCAATAAACACTCGCCGATTGTCGTCAATTGGCGCTATGCAAATCCTGCACATTCACATTGCATTGGATTGGTACACGGGGCGGCGATGAGGACGCCTGTCGATTGTTATTTGGCATACGAAATGAGCACGGACTCTCTAAGCGGGGTGTGTTTGCATTTTTAGCCTCCCATCTAGGGTGAACGCCTAGTTAGTGGAGCTAGCTCCAATAGTGAATTCAACCATATTGATAATTGCAGTCATTTCGATGCTTTAGACAAATTTTCCGAGCATCAAATTGAAGCAGCCTCTAGCAAAGGCTAGTGGAAACTAAGAGCATCGCCAATAGTGGTCAGTTGCTCCGAATTTGGAGGATATAGGAAGGAGATTTTGAACTCCATTAGAGGAATCAAGGTTTCCTTCTAAATCGCAAAGAAAGGAGACTGTCGCGTTTTGTCGATTCAAGAACCTCTTCTCAAACATCTTGAAGAGAAGAAGCACAATTTTCTTATTTATGACGACAAAACTTAACGTTTATTCGGTATCTCAAGTCACTATAAGTCCCCAGAAAATGGAATAAATAATTTACTTGGATTTTCCACAGTCCAAGTAATCCTTGTGAAAAAAGAACCAAATCTGGAATTCTTCGGAAAGGGAATTATTTAGTTCCCTTTCGCAAAAAGTGTTTTGCATAGCATTTAAGCTTTCGAAAAAGCAATCCTTAGGTTTGACGTCCGTATGACATGAGAACAATTCCAGAAACATGAAGGAAATTTTCAGAACCCTACTCAGTGCCGTCGGTGCCAAGGACGTCTGCCTTTTGATAGAAGATACCAAAAAGTTCATTTGCGCAAATTGCGGGGGCAACCGTAAGCATTTTGGAATTCCCATATCGCAAACGAATTGTTGGGGCTCGTACCAGCCAAACAAATGGCAACATTTTTCGTAGCCAGAATTCCCCAGGCAGAATCTCCAACAATTCTCATTTTTCAGTTAACGATCGCTTGTGTAATAATCATAGCCATCAGGAAAATTATAATCATGCTCATTCACAAGCTAATTTTGCTCAAATGGAAATACCCAAGGAAAAACTATGCAAATTTTATTGCAAGTAATTTTAGTTTCTTCCTTTCAAATTATTCCTACGTGTAACCGCTCGATTTTTTTTAAACCAAATGGACATACCCATGCTTATGTCATCGCAGGTTACCTTCTTCCGTCTCTTCATCAGCGGAAAATTCCAACAGAAAATGTACCTACTTCTAGTCTAGTACCATGCCTTCCTCAGATTTTGATTTCTTATCTGAGCATTTGAATCAAATTACCGATACCATGTTTAAGACCACCACAATAGCTACTTTGGGTGTTTCTGTTGAAACACAGCTCGGTATATATACTTTCAAAGCTGCCTATTTGCCATTTAAATGCACTGGGCAACAACTCACAATAAGTCATGAATTTTTGCCATTGATAACTTTAATGCAAACCAACGCTCATGGAACAATTCGCAAAGTAATTCCAACGGAAGAATTTTACGATTAGGTCTTAACCGATTCTAGTTACCTTTGTAGCCAACTAATTACTTTCGCTGTTTTCCCTCAGTTGCTCCACTATTGGTACACTTACCCCAACCGGTCAGGTTCTCCGCTGATTACGGTGGTAATGGCCTCTAGAATCTATTATGTCATAAAGCCGCGACCCAGAGAGTGAGTGTATTCGTTTGACAGGGGCGGACAAATTTGAGCCAATGATCAAAGCCTAATTAAACTGCTGCTGCCAAATTGATGCCATCATCAGTTAGTGAACCGCATTGGATTATAATGGAGGCCTTCGATCGTGCATAATGTTTATCTAAAATGCACAGGTTTGCCATTTCAGCGGCAAATTGGCTACCACCCGAATTTAATTGCCATCAAGTTGGGCTAGCAGTTGGACAGAAATGGGGAAATGCTGTCTAGTAAGTTAAATTGGCACGAATGAAAACTTTGATACGGTGCTCCTTATATCGTTTATATCGGAGAATTTTTTTTATTCAATCTGTTCAACAGTGCTTTTTAATTGTTTTTTCTGGGTAAGCTGCATGTCCGGGAAATCTTAAAAAAATAATTCTTTATCTTCCTAATACATAAAGAAAAAGTTACACATTATACATTGAGGGTCAAACATAACTTTGATGCGCTCTCAGAAATCCGTTTTTTGTCTGATTTTTGTTCCTTAAGCTTTATATGAAACTAGTGGGCCCGGCAAACTTCGTCTTGCCATCAAGTAGACGGTTGAAAAACGCCATGGATCGTCCCATACAAAATGACAGTTTCGTTCACACTCGTTTTTTCCGACTTTCCCGGTGAATATCCTGGGATTTTTATACTCACAAACACATCGGAATACTTGACAAACAAAACAGAAAAGTAATCATTCAAATCGGTTGACCCGTTAGGAAGCCATTTCGTGACATACAAACATAACTCCATTTTTATTTATATAGATAGATATAAAACCCTGGAACATGTTTGTAGGTATGACCATTCTGAGCGCAAGGGCATCTGGAACCTGAATCATATTCAAAAGTTCATACGCATGTGTGGTACGACGGTTCAAATTTCATGACTTTTCATTCCGATTTACAAGAGCATCAAGAGGACCAACAATTAGATTTCGGCCAGATTTTATCCCCTTGGTGCTACAACTAAACAACTCGAAAATCCAAACTTTGAACTATTCAACTTTGAAAGTTTGACCGTTTCACAAGGTGATGGATAATCACAGAGAATCTGATTGAAAAGTAATCTTTGACTTGTTTACTACATGCTCATGATCTGTGAATATCTGGTAGATTTATTTAAGATTTATGTTTCAACAAATTGAACTCTAAACATCGAAATTTCGAGTTATCTAGTTGTACCATTAAAGGGATGATTTGGTCGAACTATTCTGGAACTGGTTGCGGTAGGGTGTGGCGTGGGCATTTTCAAGCCATCATACAGTTCTATCATGAATTCTCGACCAGATACATTTAAATCAACGCCCCTCAGCTAGGTCCTTTGAAAAGCTGTACTTTTACCACTATGGCTACCTAGGCCTCCTAAACCTAAAATTACTATATTCGAATAACCGGAACCAATCCTTTAGGGTCAAATTATGAAAATTAGATAATATAATGAAGTGGCATCATTCGACAAGTAGTTATTCATGTTTTTACCTATAAGTAAAATTACGTTTTATCACTGACAAATTAGAACTTTTGATCGCAATTGTAATATCAGGTGGCGCTGGCAACATTTGTTTTTTAATTTTCTATAACTCAAGATCCTGATGAGCCAGAAAGTGGGTGTTTTCGGCAAAGTTGTTCAGTGGGGCTTGTGCCAAGGGCTATCTAGCAGTAAAAACTTTTTGAAAGATCATTCGCTAGGTAGCGTTAGTAACATATTCAGGATTCAAATGAGCAAGAAAGTTAGTGTCTTCGGCAAAATTGTTCAGCAGTTGGATTGCTACTCTCAATGTGAGCAGACGTGATTGTACTATACACCCGAACTTCTTATCTGTCTTTCAAGTAATTACCGCAGATATCCTTAAAAGTCGGCGCTGGTGCGCCTGTCGGTTGATGCACCGTCGCGTTAAACCTAGTAACAGACGGTGTAATCAAAAAGACTTCGCGTAAAATCGGGGAAAACACGTTTCGGATTGATTTCTCGAACATACCCAGGAAACCGTCTTTCAAGGAAGTGCATAGCTTCGTCGCGCGCGAACTCGGTCTCTCAAAAGAGAATCTACTACGTATTCAAATAAGGCATGTGTATGGATGTGCGTTTGTACAAACGGTGGATACCGCTACTGCCGAACAAGTAGTAAAACTTCATGACAATAAACATGAATACGAGTGTAACAAAAAGAAGTATCGTCTCCGTATTCTGATGGAAGATGGGTGTACACAAGTTAAACTTCACGATCTCTCTGCTGATGTAAGTGATGAGCAGATAACACATCACATGTCACAGTATGGCGATGTGGTGTCAATACAAGAGCTTGTATGGAGTGATGACTATGAATTCAGCGGGCTGTTTACAGGAATCCGTCTCGTCCGAATAGTATTGAAACAACAAATCAAATCCTACATAAACATCGGACCAGAAAGTACCTATGTGACTTACTCTGGACAGCGTGCAACATGCCGGCACTGCGGAGAATATGTCCACACCGGCATTCCAATGTCATAATTCAGAGAGTCTTACCGTCATAGAAACTTCGGCCACCAAGCCGGCTGAAAAAAATTCTGCAAATCCACAGCTGGACATTTCTCCCTTCGGTAGTCGAGAATCTTCTTCCTCTTCGCAGAAAATCGGAACAACAAACGCATCTAAGCTGATCGACCAACAAACACAAGCAATGGATTTCTCACTGGATTCCGATCTCCCACTCTTCAGGGTTCCAAATAGGATTGGATCGAAGGAGACTATAACCGGCGGCAAACACAAAAAGGATGACGATAGCGGTACTGATGGATCATCTGTGTCACAAACTAGAGAATCGCGACCACGTAGCTCAAGTGGACGTATTGGACCAGGCAAAGGAGGAATTATAATTCGTGGATGGAGTGGTGGATCCACTTCACAAAACCTAAGATACGGTCATTCTTTCGTTGGAAATCGCGTGAAAAATTCATGGATTTTCAACATCAGCAGCAGATTTTGTATGTCCAGCTGAGAGAGGCTTATGATGCGTACTACGGGAACCCAGCGATGATTGCGACTATCAACCGTCTAAAAAGTGAAATGTTACTACTACAACGCAGATCCTCAGAAAAGTTTTTCCGGATCAACGAAGACCACTTCAGAGGAGAACCTCTCTCGGCTTTCCAACTTGGGGAGAGAAAACGCAAGAAAACCACGATTGAAAGCTTAATAACGGATAACAACGAAACTCTCAACGAATCTGAAAGCACACAGCAGCATGTGGTGGAATACTATCGGACTCTATTCTCGCAAAGTGAAATTGATGAAGAGAGTCGATATGATTGCGATAGGGTGGGCCCAGAAGACAGTAATTTAAACCAGGAATGTATGGATGCAATCTCCACAGAGGAAAAATTTATTGCTTTAAAGTCGAGTTCATCAAGAAAATCTCCTGAAGCTGATGGTATTCCTGTTGAATTCTATGTCAAAACCTTCGACATAATTCATCGTCATCTCAATCTTATCTTGAATGAGGCAATTAACGGTAATTTTCCTCCCGAATACGTAGAGGGAACCATTGTTCTTGTAAAAAAGAAAGGAAACGACAGAAAGATTAAAGGTTATCGTCCTATATCACTGCTTAATTGTGATTACAAGCTTCTTTCGCGCGTAATCAAAACTCGTCAGGACCGCATTTTACAAGCACATTTCATTCTGAGTCCAGCGCAAAAATGCTCCAATGGGAAAAAAATATCTTCCAGGCCACACTGTCAATTAAGGACAGGATTGCTTACTATAAGAGAACTAGGAGATGCGGAAAAATAATCAGCTTCGACTTAGATCACGCGTTTGATCGTGTTGACAGACGATTCTTGTTTTGGACGATGGGTAACCTTGGCCTGAACCCCAGATTGATAGATCCGTTGAAGACAATTGGAAGGCTTTCCACTTCGAAAATGATGATAAATGGACATTTATCCCCATCCTTCCCTATCGAAAGATCAGTTCGACAGGGTGATCCTTTATCAATGCATCTTTTTGTGATGTACTTACACTCCCCCATCTCCCATCTTCAACACATCTGCAATGGACCCGACGATATGGTAACCGCCTATGCTGATGATATAACTGTCGTCACTTCATGTCCACAAAAAATCGAAAGTGTGAGAAAAGCCTTCAATCTCTTTGAGCGACGAGCAGGAGCAATGTTAAATCTGCAAAAAACGTTCTCAGTTGACATCGGCCAGATATCTCCAAGGAATCGTATACTCGTTGATTGGCTGAACACAGACAACAAAGTGAAGATTTTAGGTATAGTCTACGCAAACTCTGTTCGTCTCATGTCCAAGTTAAATGTCCATGTTTTGCACATCAACTATGGAATCATTGCACGCGAGCACTAACACTGCACCAAAAAATTTCACTGTTGAATACGCATGTGTCTTCGAGAATCTGGTATGTATCATCAATAGTGACTCCAAACAACGTATACATTGCAAAAATGACTTCACTAATGGGAAGCTTCATCTGGAATGGGTATAGCCTGGGAGGGAGGCACCGATACTACACACGAAATATAGAACAATGTTTGTTTGAACTGCAAGATAACTCCAGCTTGCCAACAACAGTCAAGGCAGGCTTGGGGAAAATCTCTAGTTTTCTTTAGTTGTGTACTTTCGATTTTTCCTGACAAACATGGAAAAAGGGCCACAGTTTTGTATGCACTAAATATTCATTTTTATTGGAAAAAGTAAAACGATGCGTTTTTCAATGCTTTATATTCAATCCGATTGAAAGGTGCTCACGTGGCATTACTTGCATTGTGTGCATGAATTGATTTTCATTCGATTTTTGTCACTTTTGATGTAATGCGAAAATGTGTTTTAATCAGTTACGCGCTTTTTCCGAATATTATTGGATCGAAGCGTGCGGTGCTTAACGATGGACGTGAAAACAAATTCGTGCGTCAAATTCAAGAATTTGAATTTATTTTACCAAAATTGAATTTTTAAATATACGCATCAAGCAGTAGTGCAAATTGAGTAGTTTTTGGTGAAACGACAGAAGAGGAGCAATGGAAAATACGTAAAGACAATTGGAATCTATTTTCGGCGACTCAAAATCTCTGGGAGGCTATGAAACCTTCGGTAATCTGGAATATTCGTTGTTGCGGAAAAAAAACAGAAAAAACGTTTCACACAACCTTGGTTCGGCGGGCAGTACTGGAACATTATGGATGGACTATTTTTTCAAGCACAGAGTTGTTGCTGTTTCCAAAATCGATGGAGTTCCGTCAACGTAAAAGCCCGAGTTCGGTCGGAGGAAGTGGCCTTGGTTTTGCGGATAGACCAACAGTAAGTCTTGGCGCCCGGTTACACGTATAGCAGATGGAACAATGCTCCAATAGGCTCTTAAAAATGAAAAATGCAGTCTTTGTGGACTACCGGAAAACTCCCAATGATTGCCTCAAGCGTAACTTGCGATCATTGGTGGTAACAGCGGATCCACGATCCTGGAAAAAAGTTGGTGCACTACTGAAATCTGATGAGATCGTTTCAATACTTTATATTATCATTCTTGTACAAAATGCACACATGGTCTCATTTTTGATGAGTTTTTAAATTTATGGGAAACAGTTTCTGTTTTGTATAGCGAAAAGGGACAAAATTAGAGTTCATCTTGTTTCAGAGAGCGAGCAAAGGCGCTTGAACCAAGGCTCTAGAGCCAGGACATGAGGAAGAAATGCCTATGTCCCATCCCAGGAGAACAACAATGGAGTGTGCATTAACTTTCTTAGCAACGCCACTCCCAACGATTTTACCTATAACCCTGAATCGAAACGGTTGGTACGGTTGTCCCCGTTTCTTCTTTCTTAAAATTGAAAATTTTTTGGCTATCAGTTTATTCATGCGTGAATAACCTAATCGTCATGATTTTTTCAATCTTCTTCAACCCCAAAGTCTGCACAGTGGGCCTGGCCATTTTAATATTTGCATCATATCGTTGATATTCTGCAAATATTAATACTGACAAGAAAATACCTGAATAAATTTAGGTATTTCCAGGATGCATTTCAATATTGGCTGTGCAAGCGCTTAGATTAGATTAGATTAGATTAATCAGTTACGCGCTTTTTCCATGTTAGTCCAATGTTTGAGATCTGGGCTCACAGTGACAGTTCGTGACAGCGGAATCTCGGCTCACTATGACGTACAGAAATTTTGTATTGGTTTCTCCCTCCCAGGGTATAGCACGGGAGTACCAATACATCAGTTATCACTTCCCACTGAAGAGGGAGGATTAAAACTTCAATTACCCGTATTCAAGTGTAAATCGTTACTGATTAATAGACACTTGCGAGAAAGTCAAGATCTACAGTACTTTTCAACGTTATACAGCCGTGAAAATCCACCAAATCTTCAAGCTCTGCCGACAAATTGTCCTTGTGTGAAACTTATCTGGAGTTAGCATACCTTCCGCCGCCGGTGCACGATAACATGTCAGCAGTATGCCTCAATCAATACTTTGTGTCGAAATCCGACCGTCCAAAAGTGGTACAAGAAGACCCGAATTGCAACTGGAAAGCAGTGTGGAGGAATATATCGGGTCGTCGACTAAGCTCTTATGAGAGGAGTATGTGGTTTCTTCTGGTGAACAACAAACTCATGCATCAAGATCTGCTGTTTAGGATGCAACGAATCAACTCACCTTCGTGCCAGAACTGCAACGCATCAAGGGAAGACCTGGAGCATAAATTCTCAAGCTGTGTTCGAGTCTCGACAGCGTGGGCGGTGTTACAGCATAAGTTGCAACTCATTGTACCTAATAGAGTTTTCTCTTTCACAAATCTACTTCAGCCTGTACTGCAAGGCATAAGACGACAAGCAAAATGAAAACTTCTAAAAACGTTTATTCAATATGTAATATTTGTTAACAACAACGATAATGTTATCGACATCGATGCGTTAGAATTTCATCTAGACACTGAAGTTTGAAATACTTTTTGATATGTTTTGAATTGGCCACATCCCCGGGGCACCTGGAATCTACTATAAAGTGGTCATGGCAGCCGGTGGTGCTGGAAATGCTTCGGAAAGCATAACCTTTGAAAATCATGAAGTTTGATGCCCATATTGATATGGTTCCAGATATGTTCCTAATTGACCACTTCCCCCAGGGCACCTGGAACCTTCTATAGAGTGGTCTGTGCATCTAATGATTCTGAATACGCTGCATTTTTAAGGTTGATGTCCACTTGGATATAGCTCCGGATAATATTTACATGATTGGAAATACAAACATGACTGACCATGCTTTCCGGAACCAGTTTTACGAAAATGGTCATATTTCTGAAGATTTCCAACCAATCTAAATGCGTCCGGTGGCATTCAACTTCCTATTAGTTCTAGTTTCTAGGAAAATTGCAAACATCTATCTAACTTTACACCGCACAAAAATACAAGCGACAGAAAAAATGACATTGGACAAAATCCGGAACATCTCCGGTGTCCAGTGGCCAATATGCATGGCCAAGGAAGTTCCTAAAACTGGACCAAATTTGCCGTCGACTGCTTCCAGATGCATCCAATTTCATTCATTTTTCATAAAGTTATAAGCATTTGAATTTGGGTAAAATTTTGCCTATCTCAATCATTTTGCCTATCCCTGTACATTTCATTTGCCGTAGCAGATCAGATTTTTTACGGGTGAGTAGATTTCACCTGTTTATAAGAGAAAAAAAAACGCTTTGAATATACTTAACCTAACTTAACCTAAACATATAACGCATTAATCGTGGCAATAGAAGATTGTAACGATTTTTGCCTGAAATTATTTATTATTTTATTTGACATTTGTTCCAATGTTTCAACATTGGATATTCTATGTAACTCATTGGTACTATACCAGGGAGGAAGTCTCAGAATAATTTTCAAAATTTTATTTTGAATTCTCTGCAGAGCTTTCTTCCTGGTATTACAACAGCTTGTCCATATTGGTACAGCATACAACATGGCTGGCCTGAAAATTTGTTTGAACATCAAAAGCTTGTTCTTAAGACAAAGTTTTGATTTTCTATTAATAAGGGGATAGAGACATTTTACATATTTATTACATTTGGCTTGAATGCCCTCAATGTGATTTTTGAAAGTTAAATTCTTATCTAGCATGAGCCCTAGATACTTAACTTCATCTGACCAATTTATTGGAATCCCTCTCATCGTGACAACATGTCTACTTGAAGGTTTCAAATAAAGTGCTTTTGATTTATGTGGGAATATTATTAGTTGAGTTTTGGAAGCATTAGGAGAAATCTTCCATTTTTGCAAGTATGATGAAAAAATATCCAAATTTTTTTGCAATCGACTACAGATGACACGCAGGCTTCGTCCTTTGGCGGAGAGGCCTGTGTCATCCGCAAACAAAGATTTTTGACATCCCTGAGGTAACTCAGGTAAGTCAGATATGAAAATATTGTATAATATTGGTCCCAAAATGCTGCCTTGAGGAACACCAGCTCTTACAGGAAGTCTTTCAGATCTGGAGTTCTGATAATTAACCTGAAGTGTACGATTTGACAGATAACTTTGAATTATTCCAACAATGTATGTTGGAAAATTAAAGTTTTTCAATTTTACGATCAAACCTTCATGCCAAACACTGTCGAGTGCTTTTTCTATGTCTAGAAGAGCAAGACCAGTAGAATAGCCTTCAGATTTGTTGGAACGGATCAAATTTGTTACACGTAAAAGTTGATGAGTGGTCGAATGTCCATGGTGGAATCCGAACTGTTCATTGGCAAAAATTGAATTTTCGTTGATGTGGGCCATCATTCTGTTCAAAATAACCTTTTCAAAAAGTTTACTGATGAAGGAAAGCAAACTGATTGGACAATAGCTAGAAGTTTCTGCAGGATTTTTGTCTGGTTTTAAAATTGGAACAACCTTAGCATTTTTCCATTTGTCAGGAAAATATGCTAATTGAAAACATTAGTTAAATATATCAACTAAAAATGATAAGCTACTTTCTGGAAGTTTCTTGATGAGGATGTAGGAAATTCCATCATCGCCAGGAGCTTTCATGTTTTTGAATTTTTTAATAATAGTTCTCACTTCTTCCAAATCAGTCTCCCAGGCATTTTCGAAAACGTTCTCTTGATTGAGAATATTTTCGAACTCCTGAGTAACTTCATTTTCAATTGGACTAGTAAGTCCTAAATTAAAATTGTGCGCGCTTTCAAACTGCATAGCAAGTTTTTGAGCTTTTTCGCAATTAGTTAGTAATAATTTGTTTTCCTTTTTCAATGCCGGTATTGGCTTCTGAGGTTTTTTCAAGATTTTAGATAATTTCCAAAAGGGCTTAGAGCCAGGGTCCAATTGAGAAATTTTATTTTCAAAATTTTTGTTTTTTAATTGAGCAAAACGTTTCTTGATTTCTTTCTGCAAATCCTGCCAAATAATTTTCATAGCAGGATCGCGAGTGCGTTGAAATTGCCTTCTCCTCACGTTCTTAAGACGGATCAAGAGTTTAAGATCATCGTCTATAATCACGGATTCAAATTTACTTCACATTTTGGAATTGTAATGCTCCGGGCTTCAACAATGGAATTTGTTAAAGTTTCAAGAGCATTGTCAATATCAAGTTTAGTTTCTAAAGAAATGTTAACATCAAGATTGGAGTCAACTTACGTTTCATATATATTCCAGTCGGCTCGTAAATAATTCAAAGTGGAGCTGATAGGATTGAGAATCGCTTCATGGGATATTTGAAATGTAACAGGCACATGATCAGAATCAAAATCAGCATGAGTAACTAATTGGACCAAATCAATTGTAGATGGATTTCTAGAAGAGGGAAAACATGTGGGGCTATCAGGGTATTTAATTGAGAAATATCCTGAAGAACACTCATCAAATAAAATTCTGCCGTTGGAATTACTTTGAGAATTATTCCATTACCGATGTTTGGCATTAAAGTCACCAATGACAAAAAAATTTGACTTATTGCGAGTCAATTTTCGCAAGTCAGTTTGGAGCATATTAACTTGCTGTCCAGAGCATTGAAAAGGCAAATAGGCAGTTATAAAAGTATATTTACCAGACTGTGTTTCAACAGAAACACCTAAAGTTTCAAAAATTTTAGTTTCAAATGATGAAAACAGTTGATGTTTTATACGCCTATGAATGATGATTGCAACTCCCCCACATGCCCCATCAAGTCGATCATTACGATAAACAAAAAAGTTAGGATCTCTTTTGAGTTTAGATCCAGGTTTTAAATACGTTTCGGTAATAACTGCTATATGCACTTTATTAACCGTAAGAAAATTAAACAGCTCGTCCTCTTTACCATTCAGAGAACGAGCATTCCAATTTAAAATATTTAAATTATTATTTGGATCTATTAGAAAAACGTAATCCAATAACAATTTGATTTGTAAATTTTACACCAACTTGGACTGCTTCAGTCATAGTGGTGGCTTTGAACATTGCATCAATCATTAGATTCAATTGTTCAGTTTGAAAATTAAAATCAGAGGCAGATATGTCATGTGATTTCCCATTAGAATTTCCGGTAGACGAAGAAGCTGAGTAGGAGTTGCCTGTGGCGGTAGGGTTTTTTTTTTCATTTGATTTGAAACAAGTAGAATGGGTACCCATGGATCGAACAGGGGAGGAGTTCGAATTTCCTGCTACGATATCGGCAAAGGATTTACCGTGGGTAGATACATTCGAAATTGAAAGATTCGAACGGCTACCCGACGGATTAAAATTAGTTTGTGAATGAGCATGATTATGATCTTCCTGATGGGTATGATTCATGATCAAGCGATCGTTAACTGAAAAATGAGCATTGTTCGATACTCTACCAGGCAAATTCTGGAAACGGCCGTTATCGTAACGGATATTATCCGTCATCTGCCTGGCACGAGCCTCAACGACTCTCTTGCGTGAAGGGCATTCCCAAAAGTTAGCTTTATGAGGGCCCTTGCAATTGGCGCATTCAAACTTTCTGGTATCTTCTCTCACAGGACAGACGTCCTTAGCGTGAGAAGAACCTCCGCAAATCATGCATTTAGCATCCATGCGACAATTTTTTGTACCATGACCCCACTTTTGGCACCGACGGCACTGAGTGGGGTTCTGGTAATTTCCTCCAGATTTCTGGAAATGTTCCCATGTCACACGGACATCAAACAGAAGTTTTGCTTTTTCTAAAGCTTTAATATTATTCAGTTCTTTTTTGTTAGAGTGAACTAAATAATATTCTTGAGAAAGCCCCTTCCGAACAATGCCAGATTGGGTTCTCTTTTTTTTGAGAAGAAGTTCACGATCTTTAAGAGATTCCGGCAAAACGCGACAGTCTCCTTTCTTTGCGATTTGGAAGGAAACCTTGATTCCCCTAATGGAGTTCAAGATCTCCTGCCTAAATCCCGCAAATTCGGAACAACTGACCACGATAGACGGCACTCTTTGCTTCCTCACTTGAATCAAAGAGCCTGGGCTAGAGGCTGCTTCGATTTGGTGTTCGGAAAATTTGTCTAGAGCATCGAACTGATTGCTCATTTCAATACAATTATTCATTTCACCCTTGGAAGAAAGTTCGCATTCCGGAGAAACGTCCTTTCTTCCATTCTTGCCACGTTTAGTGACAGTTTTAAATCCCACTTTTTTGGAAGGAAGTTGTGCATTCAGAGATTTACCCTTCCTTTTATTTGTTGTTGCAACCATGTTTAGTGAATTAGAAGACGTGACCTTCGAGAGGTTTTTTCCCAAGACGGTGTCCAAGAAGGATTACCACCGCTAGCTTTCGCCAACGGGTCCAACGAAAAATGGAAGGCACGGGTCCAAACAAGGATCGTAAAGGGATCAATAGTAGAAAATAGTACTGAAAAGTACTGTTTTAGTAGCACTGAAAAGTACTGTTTTGAATTTGAGCACTGAAAAGTACTGTTTTTGTAGCACTGAAAAGTACTGTTTTATTGCTTTAGGTAGTTTTTAAGAAAACTTCCAAGAGCAGAGAGAATTCGTGTACGCACAGCACGAAGGTACGATTCGCACTGAGGGGGCGATTCTAAAATATATGAACTCAAGGGGGTGAAAGTCAAAAAAGTTTGGGAAACAGTGCTCTAAAGGAATTCTTTTGAAGAATTCTTAAGGAATTCCACCAGGAATGCCACCAGTTGTTTCTTAATAGTTTTCTCCAGCGAAATCTTTACTGGGATTTCTATAGGAAGTTCTCCAAGGATTCTTTACGATTGTTTTCCAGGAATTCTTCCAGTATTTTTCCAGGGATTCTTCAGGAGATTCCTCCAGAGATTTTTCATGCGGTTTCTACAGAGGTTCCAAAGGATCTCTACAGGGATTCTTGCAGAGATATCTTCAAGGCTTTCTTAAAGAATTCCTTACAGAAGGGCTTACAGAAGGATAAGCTCTTCAAGGGTTACTCCATATATTTCTCCAGAATTTGCAAGTATATTCCTTGGTAGTCCTCCTAAGATTTCCCTAGACATTATTCTGGAGATTTAATCAGAGATTCCTCCAGAGATCGTTTCTAGGATTCATCCACGGATTCCATTTAGATATCCTCCAGTAATTCAGGGAATACCTCGAGAATTTTCTCCAGGAATTCTTCAAGAGATGCCTCCAAGAAAGTCGTTAGATGAATTACTGCAAGGGTTTTTCCAGGTAATCCTCCATGGTTTCCCTCACATTTTTTTCCCTGAGATTCGTTGTACGAGTCCAAAAATTCCTACGGGGATTCTCCCAACAATTTCTCTAGGAATTTCGGCATAAGGTATCCCCTAGAATTTTTCCAAGGATTGTTAACAAAAATCTATACAGGCATACATCCAAGAAAATCTCTACATTGATTCCTTTCGGAAATCCTCCACATGGATTTCTTCAGAGATTTCCCAGAAATTTCTCCATGGATTTCTTCAAGGATTATTTTAGGATTTTCTTTAGATAAAATCTTCCATAGATAACCTTAGGAATTACTTCATGAATTTCTCGAGGGATATTTCCAGGTATTCCTCTAGAGATGCCTCCAGAGACTTGTTCAGCAATTTACCTAAGTATTCCTTCAGAGATTCCCTTAGCATTTTACCCAGGTAACCCTTTGTTGATTCATTCAGTTATTCATTCAGGTATCTCAGTTATTTATTCAGATTATTACATTGATTCCGGCAGAGACTCCTGCAGGAATAAGTCCAGGAAAATCAGAGATTTTTTTAGGCGCAGTTCCTCCATAAATGTTTCTAGAGATTCCTCCAGGGTTAGTTCCAGGAACCCTTCCAAGGATTCCTCCAGGGATTAAAGCAGGTATTCCTTAATATATAATTAATTAGGTGTTTCTGTAGGAATTTCTAGAAAAAAAATCTCAGAGGGTAGTTTGTGGAGGAATACTTAAAGGAATCTCTGGAGGATTACCTGGAAAAATCCTTACAATAACTCATCCAGCAATTGTTCTGGAAGTATGCCTGAGATAACTTGAAGTTGTTTCTTGTAGAATTCCTGGAGGAAGTCCTAGTTTAATCCCTGAAGGAATTCCTGGTAGTATCACAGGAGGCATCCCTGGTGGAATTCTTGAATATATCTCGCTCATGGTTGAGTTTTGAAAGAACTACCTGGGAGAATCACTGCAAGAATCTCTGGAATTATTTCTGGAGAAACTGATAAAAATATTTGGAGTAATCTTTAAAGAGATTGTCCTCTGTAGCCTTGGATATATCTCTGCAAGAATCCCTGCAGATAATTTCTTGAAGGAATCCTTAGAGGATTTTAGGTAGGAATTTTTGAAGGAATATCAGGGAAAATCGCTTGAAAAATCCTTACTCATCCTACAATGTCCATATCATCCGAAAAGCAAATAAATTTTCTGGATCCGTCGAAAATGTACTTTAGCTGTTGAGCCCGGGTCTTTGCATGGCCCATAAAATCATAATAATGAACAACATGAACGCAAGTCCATCATAAAGAATCCTTAGAATAACCTCGGTAGGAATTGAAGCAATTTTTGGAAGAGTTCCTGAAAGATTCCTTGGTTAAATTCCTGGAGGAATCCCAGTAAAGATTTCACTGGAGAAACCCCCCAGAATTCCTGGAAGAATTTCGGAAGGTATTTCTGAAATCCTGGTTTGTAAATGCTGGGCATGGCGCACCATTGGTACCTCGTGACCTGAAGGTAAAAAATAGACCCCTCTGTGCGGCCCTTCTCGCGGTACTGACAGGGTAAGATCGGGTAGCCAACCTTGTTGGAATCTTTGATCGTATGCTGACAGGGAAGGGGGGTTTGGTTCTGGAAACCTGGAGCGTCTATACTCCATGTTAGGAGCGGCTCACAACAGCGTTTGTTCCCCATGTCAGGGGCGGCTGATCATCATCCGAGTGCCAGAGAACGACTCTAAGCTAAACTGCGCACTATGGCCCTCCGGAAATCTAGGGAATTGGTGTCAGGCCCTACAAGCCAGCTGTAAAAAATCAAGCATCAAATCAACGTAAGAATACGAACCGGGACAATCGGCGAAGACCACAGGACGTAAAGGGACTAGTGATTGGAAGCTCGGTAAGTGGAACTGTATCTCTCTCAACTTCATCGGGAGCACACGCATAATCGCCGATGTGCTGAAGAACCGCGGATTTGGCATCGTAGCGTTGCAGGAAGTGTGTTGGAAGGGATCGATGGTGCGATCGTTTAGAATAACCATAAATATCATTTATCAGAGCTGCGGCAACACATACGAGATGGGAACAGCTTCTATAGTGATGGGTGATATGCAGAGGCACGTGATCGGGTGGTGGCCGATCTACAAAAGAATGTGCAAGTTGAGGCTCAAAGGTCGGTTCTTCAACTCCAGCATAATAATAAGCCCTCACTCCGGAAACACTGATGATGACAGAGACGCGTTATACGCGCAGCTCGACAGCTGCACAAGCCACGACGTAAAAACATCATAGGAGATCTATAGGCTCAGGTTGGCCAGCAGGAGGAGTTCAAACCGACCTACTTTCAGCACAGCTTCCCATACCGATGCACTTGGAGACCACACAGAATCACAAATCGACCACGTTCTGATTGATGGATGGCACTTCTCCGACATTATCCGACATTATCGACGGACCTGTCGTGGCGCTAATAACAACTCTGACCACCATCTGGTGATGGTTAAACTGCACCCTAAACTCTTCGTCGTTAGCAACGTACGGTACCGAGGACCGCCCCGGTATGACCTAGAACAGCTTAAGCAACCGGATGTCGCATCTGCTTACACGCAGTACCTCGAGGCTGCATTACCGGAAGAGGATGAACTAGATGAGGGGCATCCGGACTGCTGGAGAACAGTGAAAGCAGGCATCAATGATGCAGCTGAGAGCAATGTCGGAAACCTACGTGGGACGGAGTCGACGGAACGATTGGTAAGACGAGAAATGCAGGCAGATTCCGGAGAAGAAAGCAGCGCGGGCGGTCATGCTGGGACCCGGAAGAATGTGGAACGTTATAGACGGAAACGGCAACAGCAGACCCGCCTCTTTCGGGAGAAAAAACGCCGCCTGGAGGAGACGGAGTGCGAGGAGATGGAACAGCTGTGCCGGTCTCAAGAAACACTTAAGGTGTATCAGAAGCTCAATGCATTCCGCAACGGCTTCGTGCCTCGAGCCAAGATGTGCAGGCCAGCGTGACATGATCGAAAGGTTGAAGCAGCACTTCGACCAACATGGCGCTGAGAGCACAGGAATTGAAGAACAAGACAAGGAGAAAATGCCTTCGTCAGTACTGCGGACGATGGAAACCAACCAGCCCCCACTTTGAGGGAGGTTAAGTATACCATTCAATAAAGCTGCTGGTATGAATGGTAGCGGAGCTGAACACCGAGAGAGGCTGGCCATTTGTCTGCACCGGCTGATAGGCACAAACTGCTGAAACAGAATACAGCTACCGGAGGAGTTGAAAGAAGGGGTAATATGCCCCATACACAAGAAAGGTGTTAGATTGTGAGAACTTTCCAGTGATCACCATTTTAAATGTGGCCCACAAAGTACTATCCCTGATCATCTTCCGTCGTCTGTCACCTGTAGTAAACGAGTTCGTGGGAGGTTATCAAGCCGGCTTCGTTGACGGCCGATCGACAACGGACCAGATCTTTACTGTACGGCAAATCCTCCAAAAATGTCATGAATACCAGGTTCCAACGCATCACTTCTTCATCGATTTGAAGGCGGCTTACGATAGTATCGACCGCGTACAGCTATGTAAAATCATAGACGAGAACAGCTTTACCGGGAAGCTCACGAGACTGATATAAACAACGATGGAAGGTGTGCAAAATTTTGTGAAGATTTCAGGCGAACATTCCAGTTCGTTTGAATCCCGCCGAGGATTACGACAAGGTGATGGACTTTCGTGCCTGTTGTTCAAAATTGCGTTAGGCGGAGTTATGCGGAGAGTCAGGCATAACAGCCAGGGTACGATTTGTACGAGATGCAGTCAATTTGATTCCTTCGCGGATGATATGGATATTGTCGGCTGAACATTTGGAAAGATGGCAGACCTGTACACCCGCCTGAAACGCGAGGCAGCAAAAGTTGGACTGGTGGTGTGATTGCGACCAAGACAAAATACATGGGGCCGTGCGCTACAGGGTTCGCCTATAGGTAGCAGTATCACGATAGACGGGAATACTTTTGAGGTGGTCGACAAGTTCATCTACCTTGGATCCTTGTCGACGGCTGATAATAAAGTTAGTCGTGAAATACGGAGGCGCACCATCAGTGGAAGTCGGGCCTACTATGGCCTCTACAAGAAGCTGCGGTCAAAAAGGATTCACACCCGCACCAAATGTACCATGTACAAAACGCTCATAAGGCCGGTAGTCTTCTACGGGCATGAAACGTGGACGATGCTCGAGGAGGACCTGCAAGCCTTTCGAGTCTTCGAACGTCTGGTACTTAGGACGATCTTTGGCGGTATGCAGAAAAACGATGTGTGGCGGCAAAGGATGAACCACGAGCTCACCCAACTCTACGGCGAACCCAGTATTCAGAAGGTGGCCAAAGCTGGAAGGGTACGATGGGCAGGGCATGTTGCAAGAATGCCGGATAGCATCCCTGCAAAGATGGTGTCCGTGTCAGATCAGATGTTGGTGCAAGAAGTCGTAGAGCGCAGCGAGCTAGGTGGGCGGATCAAGTGCGCATCGATTTGGCGAGCGTGAGGATGGAGAGATGCGGCCACGAACCGAGTATTGTGGCGTGAAATAGCTGATTCAGAGTTATCTGTTTAGATGTTAACTTAATAAATGAATTGAATTTTCGATCCTTAGTCAGAACTTGTAACTTTTTTTTTATAAAAGTGTGCCTAGGGATCATTTTAAACTTTTGTTTCCGCAAAAAATGAAATTTCCTATAAAAATTAATTGTCAGAAAATTTCAAATGATCAGAAATTTCATCGATTGAATTATGAAATTGGTAAAAAAAACACAAAGTCCTTTCGAAGCTTAAATATTGTCCAGACATAGCTTAGCCATTGAAAACGATTGGTGAGCACTGATTTGAGAGAGATTCATTTTGATAAACACGGTCTGACAAGCACGTCCAGACTTGGCGGAAACAGGCGGCTTAGAGATGTTCAAACGGCATAGAAATGCTTCTTCGTCATAGTGGCTTTTAGTGTTTGCTGCTGTAGTCTCCTCTGAAAGCATGTCGTCGGTGCTGCACATGCTAAATATTTGCACGCTTACCGGCCTAGGTTGTGGTCGCACGGAAACCAAACCTGGCCCAGGAAGCTGGTCAAAGTCAACCGAATTTCGGACTCCTCACCATTTGAAGTACACACAACAGAAACAATGGCGGTGGTTAGTTTGCTCACCTCGTGTATAAACTCAACTTTGTAGGAATGCTTGTACCTACATTGTACAAATTGTGGGATGCTTTAGCAGGGCAGAGTTTCATAAGAGATGTGCCGGTTACGTTGTTGGTTGTTGGTTTGCTTACGGAAGAGAAAGGCGTCAGGAGCGGGGCTGTTAGTGAATATTCTGTTCGAGTGTTAATTATTTTCCTTGCTGGGTTTGAATCAAGGTACAGATTTTCGCAGTCTGACATTGAGACGTAGCTTTATCGTGGTATCGAGGCATCTGAGATATTTGGCACTTACACTTCATTGCATTGGTCTCACCTTGCTCCATTCCTTTTAAACAAACGAGTAAAATGTTGATCATTCATCAATTTTAATTATGAAGCTGGTTAGCATTGCGGAGGAAATTTATAATTCGTACCCATGTCAAAATTTTACCTTCGACAAATTGAGCCTTAAAATTACATTCCCGTAAACTGTTGCTGGTACAGTGAGTGATACGATTCTGCCTGTTGGATATGCATGTGACCATCCATTCGACCGCCATTATGAATGGTTCATGAGCGGTTGGAATCATCCGAATCAACTCAAATGAATCGAAAGTGTTACGGTTGACGTTGAGTGTTTTGTGTTGGATTATTCCGGGAAAAGGCCAATCACAACCCTCTAGTACTCTCGGGTTCACCACCATCAACGCAACTCCCTTCGGCTGCTACTAATTTGTTGTGATTCAATTCGTGCTTCTCGTCAAGGTTCAATTCGACCGCCTCCAGACTCGAAACTCCGGAAGGCATCAATATACAGACTGAGGTGGCCCATTTTTATATAAAAAGAAATCTAGTAAAAGTTACATAACCCATATTTGTTTATTTGGCCCCCCAGAGGCTACTCTAAAAATACTGCAGAATTTTCGCCAACTTCATCATGTTATGAGCACAAATTGTCTATTTTAACTGACCACAAATTTCGAAATAAACCCGATTCTGGTTTTGCACGGATTTTTTTACACGGCCGTGCAAAAAAAAGTTTTCATACATATTTTCCACCAAAACCTTATTTTTGCATGAAACGTCGAGAAATGGTTACTTTTTTTGCACGGTTTTTTGAAATTTTGAACTGAAAACTTTTTTTTGCTCGGTACGCATCCCCAAGCAAAAACAGAATCGGGTGTACTTTCAACGGAAGAACTAGTTGTGATATCTCTCGAAAAATAACAAACACTCAGCATTCTTTTAAATTGATCATAGTTTAGTGACAATGTATAAACGTGTTTAGGAGTTTAAATTATCGCGATTATGTGGTTTTGTTTATAGGATCAGAAATTTTAATGGATCAAATAATTTACCCTCCCTGTTAATGATTTTTTTTAATTATAGGTTTACATTAAAATTGCCAACAATAATTGGCAATTTTTTTTTTCTCGTCATTACAGTTTGTGCTGTGGATATTGTGTCCATTTAGAGAAATTAGTTTGTTAGTTATTTCTGATCTATTGTCACAGATAAACAAATCTTAAATGTGTTCTCTTTACATTTGACATATTTTTGAGACGTTTGCTTGTTAAACGAAAAAATAAATTAAGTGTATAGATGAATTGGTTTTAATGTTATCATCGATTGAATTTTCCAAGTTTTTGAGTAATTCATAAAAATCTTTATATGTCGGACTCGATTATCCGTGATTTTTGACTTAGTTATTCAGGATATTTGCTTCTGTGATTTTTATGTCCAAATTTGAAGTAATTTGGAGATTTGTCGTCATGATAGATAGCATGACAACTGCATTGCTTTGTAAGCAAGATTGTATACCCTGCGTACAAGTGGTAGGCGGGTGGCATAGCTGCAGGCCATTGGTGATACGAATGAATGTAAGGGAAAGGAAGAACACAAATGATTCTATCCCGTTAGGCCGAATGTTGTTAGGCTGAAGGCCATTAGGCCGAATGCCGTTAGGCTGAAAGGGTCGTTAGGCTGAAAATGGCCTAAAAGTTCTAATGAACCGTTACCCATTCAACCGGTAACTGACAGGGATAGGTCAGCATAATTTGCATCACCTAGAAACCGCCGGATTAATTTTTAGGTCGAATGGATTGTTAGTTTTATTTTTTTTTCCTGAGTGCTTTTTTATAGCCGAGCAAACGAGTGAAGCCGAAAGTGGATTGTGGCTGCTCAGTCAAGGATAACGGATCAATTGGTGAGCTCGTTTCATGCTACTATTTCTAATCTATAAAATATGTATGACTGCACATTCAATCGTTACAATGGTGGGATGCAAATATGATTTTTCAACAAACTATGGATGGTTCGTCACTGTGAGTGTCGACACAAACTCTGATTCATGATTTATTTATGTTTAACATTTTTTTTTTCGGAACACCTCTTATATACCTTTATTTTTGTAATTAAAAAAACTTTGAATGGTTCAACACTACAAGTGTAGACTTGCGAAAGGTTCACTTTATTCAACAAACTTTGGATGGTTCGCCACTGTAAGTGTCGGCATAAGAATAAGAGTGTTCTATGATGTCCCAACCAATCGAGTTTTTTGTTTCTTTTCAAATGAGTAAAATATAATAACACATGCTTTCGTCCTGTCAGCTTTTGATTAGGATAATTTGTGTTACTAGAAGCCTACAATATCCGCTGTGAAATATAACTAGAAAGAACAACCTTTGATTAAAAGAAGGAAAAACACTGATGAATGTGTAAGCCATTAGATATAGTTGTAAATTTCCAAATGTTATTTTGGCCTAACGGCCCTTTCGGCCTAACGACATTCGGTCTAACGGAATCAGGCCTAACGGCATTACGCCCAACGACCTGCACCCACACAAGTAATAAGAATAATGAGTAGAAAAAAAAGTAAAAAATCACATGTAATGCATGCATTACAATAATGTTGTCTTTGAGCGCCACGACGACGTCCACATACCAACTCGTTCATTTAGAATATGATCATTAAACGTAGCGAGAAAGAAGGGATATCACGCATCCAAAATTTGCTATAATCGAGAAACTACTGTATTGAAATTTCTGGAAAACCAACAATATTATAAACTAGTTGACCCGGAAAACGTTGTATTGCCACCCAGTAAGCCGTTCTATGCTGTTATGAAGATTCTCATCAGTGATTAGATTGATGATTTACTCGAATCTGTCGTGCTCGCGAGTAAACGTGATTCGTGATTTAAAGTGATTCGTGAACGTGCTCGCACGGAAAAAAATCCGTTGCCGGAATCATGAACAAAAAGTCATGAAATCATAAAATTTTATGTTTCATAATATCGTGACTACAAGTCATGAAACCATGGCTATTATTCAAGAATTTGTGTGCTCAAGGCGTTACATAAATCCAACTGTCACTTTTTTTATTTAAGTCAACACGTCTTTTGAGATCGGTAGTGTTTTTTTTTTCAGTGAAATTATAAATAAGTTTTGTTTGCGGAAGAGGTTATTTTTGAATACCATGCTCTTCGGAACTTTGCCATTATATCGATGACATTCCCGATGACCCAATGACTGCCGGTGCTATTAGATGTGCGAAAATGTACTTGCAAGCTTTCACACTGATTATTCCGTACCGGGCAATGATTGACGATGGTTTTGCTGGATAAATTTGTCGGCGATTTTAAATGTTCGGATGTGATGCATTCTCCACATCTTACAATAGAGCAGCTCACACAAACCTTCAGCAGCCGGATGATCTTTACCACATTCCACGCCCGCAGAGTCGCTTAGGATTTTTCCATCGCCAATATAATCCACCAGCATTTTGCAGTCCAGGGACGATGTGCCAGTTCAATTGATGTTTGAAATGACTTTTTTCGCGCAAACCTTACCACCGGATGTTCGCGTTCCTGCCAAAGATGTGGCACTCGTTAAGTTGTCTCTTTTCACAGTTTATTCCGAAACTACCGGCACAAAATCCATCTTCATGTTATTTGTTTATCTATGACAAATATACTGGGATCATAATTGACGTTTGTATGTTTTCATGAAGTAAGTTCATGATTTCATGATCCTGCTTCATGATTTCATGACTCTAATTTTCACTTTTCATCACCAAAACTGTAATCATAAATGACAGGTATCTAAATCCATGAATAGTTTTCATGTTTTCACGAATTTTAATCATGGTTCCAGCATTCATAGTTTATGATTTGATTATTTGAATTCACACTTTGGAAACGTAACGTACAGCTGGCGTTACGGTAAAAAGATTCATGATTTCATGACTTTTGATCATGGTGTATTTTCATAACATGAAAACTCACCTTCCTCCCAAAATTATGACCTTTTCTTCTTGTTTCGAGTACCGCATTTTTACCCGTGCGGAGCTGTTCAAAGTCAATCGCGCTCTAAGGAAAAAAAAAACTATTTTCCATCCGAAATTTCTGGATTTAAACTGTCAATTTGTTGGATTGACTATTGATTTGTCCGTTAAAACCTTAATAAATCACACCTTTTTCGGTTGCTTGCGAGTAAATGTTTGCGAACTTGTGGTTATTTCTTTTGCTATGTTTTTACGGAGCAGACGGATGCGAATTTACTCACACCAAGTCTTATCGAGAGTATGTCCTATTTGTTTTACGTTGATTTACACTCGTGAAGTGCTTCGCGATGCATACATTTCAATCACTGACTCCCATGCAAAAGGACAGCTTTTGTTTACTCGTTTACATTCCCGGTGAATTTCTTAAATTATGTGTACAACATATTGGAACACGTTGACAAACAAAACCGAGAAGTAATAATTTGAATTCGTTGACCCATTCTCGAGCCATTTCATGACATACAAACTAGGGTTCCTAGTACCGATTGCTTTTGACGAGAACCAGTTCTACGGTACTGTAACTCTTAGTACCGGTAGTACCGGTAAAATACCGGTACTGGAAGATTTTTTGCAATTTATATAAAGTATACAATATTGGACACAAACTTTACAAGTTTTGCAAATTCGACAATAAACACAAAATAAATAAATAATAATGAGTAAACCGTTCTAATTTTATAACTCATGAAATTCTATGTTGAAATTCAAGTTTTCTGGCGTGGTTGACCACATTAATTCAAATCTGTGCTGTTCAGTAGACCATTTTATATGAAATTCAAAAAAGTTGTAGATGTCATATGCAATATTCTATGTGGTGTAGAAAATCGTTGAAAATTAATATTTTGTGAACTATTTTCATGTTATCTCCTTCCTTTTCATTCATTAAGTAGGATTTAAAAATTCAAAGCATATTCTATGTATAACTGCCATACGTGTGCGTATTCTTGAAACAAAACTTTCAGACATGGAGAAAGCTCTGAAAAGGTAATACATCTTCGAGCTGTTTAGTAGAATACCTATGAGTAGATGAAAAAATTGGATTTAGTACTGTACCATTTAATTCCACTAGAGTGGAATTAAATGTTATAGTACTAAATTCGTTTTTTTTTCATCTACTTCTGAAAAGATGTTACTCGAATTATTCCTCACGCATCGTGAAGTGTCAACAAGTGTTTTGCTTTGAACTAAGCAGACTCGTAATACACGAATTATTCTAAACAATTCCTGTCAATCTTTGTGTCATAATTGAAGCACCTTTAAATGATTCAATATCCTGAGACCTTTCGTAAACCTTGAAATTCGCCATCAGCAGCTTCATTTGTATTCGATAACGATAATTCGATATTTGGTAATAACAAAACCTATTGAATTGTTCCCTTTCAAAAGCTACACCCTCCGAGTTTTTTTTCAATGTTCCAGAACATGTTGTTAATGGAAACAAGCTATAATCAACGAGCGTGCTTCTAACGGTCTTATGTACGTAGTTGAACCATCCTTAGGGTCGAAAAGATGATAATTAGATTAAGCCATTATGTACAGTTAAACCTCCATGAGTCGATGTTCCATTACTCGATATCGACTCATGGAACCATACAACAAATCAAATATAGTTACTATGATGGTCCCCTCATACAGCTTTCCATAACATTGCTGTTCCGTGACGCGATTTTTCCATGAGTCGATGGTCCCTTCAATATCGACTTATGGAGGGTTGACTGTAATACCTTCCTTGATTGACCACGCCATCAATTAACTTCACCAAGCTTACGTACTATGTATTGTGAAGAAATTTATTGATTCAAATGATTATTTGATTTTTCATCAGTACCGAAATACGACAATGCTTTCCAGTACCGGTATTTCGGTACCAAATATTAGTCGGTATTAGCGGTTCTTTCGGTACCAAAACCCAAATACAAACAGCATTACATATTTATTCATATTGAAGAAAATTTGAGTTAGAACAATAAGTTAAAAAAAAATGGTTGCGTTGAGATTAAAATTTTTCCTTTCTCTCCATTTTCATTAAAAAAATGTAATTTTTAAAACATATTTGGACAATCCATCAATTTATTGCAAACAAAATTTACGAAAATGAATTTAAAAAAATATCGATTGTGTTGAAAATTGTTGCTTACTATAAAAACCACTTGAAAATATTTCAAAACTCCAACAGACGCGTATTATTTGAAAAAAAAAATCACTGGTCTGCAATTCTAAAAAAAATATGGTTTTTTACCATTTCCCGGAAAGACTTTTCCCGGATACCCCATTTCCCGGAAGGACATTTCCCGGAATGATCCATTTCCCGGAAAATTGTTTCCCCTGAATACCCCATTTCCCGGAAAGATATTCAAGAATAATTAAAATAATCAACGTCAAAATATGTTAAACAGATCATGATGTCTGGGGGTGACATTGGTCCACAAGGGTGAATTTGGACCACTATTTTTAAATCAAAGTAATATTACAATCATGTAAACAATTTCTTTCCATATTAGCCTATATGAATTAGATATTTTATGGATCCTTCAGGAACGAGATAGTGTAATGTTAAGTTACTGGATCAAACAAATTCTTCTTTGAAATCATTTTGTGGCAACAAAAAGACTAGGTCTTACCTAGGGGGTGCGAACTGGATATCATCAAGCAGCCAGGCTGCGGTCAAGCTAAATTTTTCATGAAAATGATCCGAGTATGCCTACCCGAGGAGGAACAAATAACTCCCCAATAACTTATGCATACCATTTTTTGGTATCATACCAAAATTAGATATTGTTCAGTTGTCAATACCTCAATTTGGTATTATAATGGTATTGAAAAAAATCTTTAAAACAATTAAAAATACTTCATTGAGGTATTAAACAGCTATTGAGGTCTTCTGGAGGTATTGAAATACAATTGAAAAATTTCATTTTTATATGAAAATCCATCAAGTATTATTGAGGTATTACAATACCTAATCTAGTTATCAGTTTGGTGTTCGTAGAATATGCTTGAGATATTATTTGAGGTATTTTACCTCTTATGCAGGGCTAATTCATACCTCATTCAGGTATGTAGTATTGGAAATTAACTGGTATGGAATACCTCAATTTGGTATTCAGTAGTTATTTTCTTCTGCTCGGGTAGGAGTGTGCGATCATTACTTAGTCACGCTAAAAACTGTTATGCATTTTATGTAACACAAGAACTTAAAAAACGTTATACTTGGTCTTATTAATGCATGAGTTTATCAAGACTGGTTAAATATGTTTCTTACTAAAGTACGGTCAGAAACTATTCGATTCAGTCGATTTATTGGACTTATTGCCAGCATTAATCTGCAGTAGTTTTGTGTGAAGTGTGTTAAGTGTGCACCCTGAAAATGGTTTTCTGCGATCCAAGCGAACAAGCAACGGTTAGCACTGATGGAGAGAGTTGTGTTCAAATTAAAAGGCCAAAATTTAAACAAAATTTAAATTTAAACAATGTGAATAGAAGTAATAAGAAGAATGTCGCTGGCGTAGCTGTCGGAACATCTTTTGATAGGTGAGGCTATAAATGTCAGCGCGTAAATGCGCGTTAATCTCTACGAATATTAGGGCTCTTGTAAGCCGTTCAGTTCTGACATTCTAACCGCAAAAAAAAAAAAAAACAAAATCCGCAAAAGTTTAGGACATTCCGGGAAGTGGCATTCCGGGAAATGGTTTTCCGGGAAATGTCATAGAATCAAAACTGATCCATCTTTTTGTCTTACTATAAACAACAGAACCATATGTCAAAATTTGAATTATTTGCTCTTATTGCTTAAAATGTATATTAAGAATCATTTCCATTTAAATACATATGTTATCCGATTTGGCTATCGTTTTTGGCATAAACGTAAATCTAGGTAGTAGCTGAAAAGAGATATTTTGAAAAAAAAAAATGATTTTCAGTTATTAGTTTGAAATATTTTGTCAGTATAATTAAATTGAAAATATGTTACAGAACACATGAGCGTAATTTATTGAAAATTTTTCAAAAATCTTCACACACTTTTTGCAATTTTCACTGCTTTGAGATGTAGAGCACAATTTTCAAGACATATGGTAATTATTTTAATTCAAAATACTATGATAAAAATGGATAAATAACATTTCGGTATTGTATATACTTACTTGATACTTGATGGGCTACAATTCGCTAAGATGAATCTGCGCCGAATGGATGAGTCTTCTCCACTGGGCTCGGTCCTGGGCCAATCGCTTCCAGTCGCCCTGAACGTTAAGTGCCCTTAAGGCCCAAGTAAAAATGGAGCAAATGTCAAAAGTGAAAAAGCAGTTTTTGGCGTTAAAATCGACAAATCGAAAAAAAAAAATAAAAACAGACAGCTGTTTTATTTGCAAAATAAAAAGGCTGTGTGTTCTTATTTTTTCCGATTTGTTGATTTTAAGGGCGAAAACTGCTTTTTCATTTTCGACATTTGCCTCATTTTTTCTTGCACCTTAAGTCCTCCTCAACCGCAAAAAGCCATCGTGTGCGCGGCCTGCCACGAAGTCGGCGGCCTCGTCCGGGTTCTCTGTTGAATATTATCTTTGCTTGTCGTTCTTCCGGCATACGTGCAACGTGACCAGCCCAACGCAGCCTGTCATGTTTTATGCGCTTGATAATATCCACCTCTTTATACACTTGGTACAACTCGTGATTCATGCGACGCCGCCTGATGCCGTTTTCTAGTTTACCGCCGAGTATTGTTCGCAGCACTTTACGTTCAAACACCCCGAAAGCTCTCCGGTCAACTTCCTTCAATGTACATGATTCATGGCCATATAGGACAACCGGAAGGATCAGTGTCTTGTATAACGCGAGTTTTGTTTTCGTTTGCAGGCTACGGGACTTCAGCTGGTTACGGAGCCCGTAGAAAGCCCGGCTCGCAGCTGCAATAAGTCTTTTCACCTCGCGGGTAACATCATTATCGCATGTCACTAGTGTTCCAAGATACAAAGATTCTTCCACCACTTCAAACTTTTCACCATCTTGCACCATTTTGCTACCACTAGCACGTCCGGACCCACGTTGATCACCAGCTATCATGTATTTCGTTTTTGTGGTGTTGATCGTGAGCCCAATCCTCGCTGTCTCCCTCTTGAAAGGCACGAACGCCTCTTCCACTGCCCGACGGTCAATCCCGATGATGTCGATATCGTCCGCAAAGCCAAGGAGCATATGAGAACGTGTGATAATGGTACCGCTTCTCTGCACACCGGCTCTCCTGATAGCACCTTTGAGCGCTATGTTAAACAGCAAGTTAGAAAGAGCGTCACCCTGTTTCAATCCATCTAAGGTTACGAACGATGACGAAATCTCGTCCACCACCCGCACACTAGATTTCGATCCATCAAGCGTTGCACGAATCAGTCTAATCAGCTTCGCCGGAAAGCCATGTTCAGACATAATTTGCCACAACTCGTTTCTCTTCACTGAATCGTACGCTGCTTTGAAATCTACAAACAGATGATGAGTCTGCAAGTTGTACTCCCGGAATTTATCTAGGAATAGTGGTCCCGGCAAACTTCGTCTTGCCATCAAGTCATCAAGTAGGCTGTTGAAAAATGTCATGGTATCTCCTATACAAAATCACATATTAGTACTCCCCCGTTTTACCAAATTTTCCGATAACTTCTCTAAACTTTTTCTTCGCACGAACACGTCGGAACTCTTCAAAAAGACAACAGTGAAAGAATTGTGCAAATCGGATTTCCTGTTCTCAAGTTATTTCGTGACATACAAACACCACTCCATTTTTATTTATATAGATTTTACCAACAATCTGTATGCGATGAGCAAAATTTTGTTATTCAATTTGATGGACGTTCTCCCAACATATTGATCAACCTTTGGAGTTTTTTGACGTTTCATGCTACTTTTTCGTTCAGGCATGTTCTGAGATTCGAGATAAGCTGATCTTAAATGGAAGTAAGACAACTTTTGTCGCCTCAGTCAACTCGTTTTCACTTCGATACATAGAATTAGCACATCTTTAAATTTTAACAATCCAAGGCTTGAAGTAGCAGAACTTTTAACCAATCTTCCATATGCCAACGATCTACAGAACAATTTGGACGAATACTCAAAATTTCTTTATTATCAGGATGTTGAGCTAGAACTATTTGAAAATGCTTAACTTTACTTGACTACTGAAACCACATAGTGGTTGTATTTAAAATCAAACTGTACACCTTCCGGGGTTCCTTGATTTTGTGAAAAACTCGAACTCCTTTATCCTAAATAGTATGAAAACAAAGGCTTATGTTTAGTGTGACTATCGTCGAGAGTAGCATTTTTTCGCTAATACAAGAGTGTTTGAATAATTGAAAAATATTAGCTACTAGTGGTCCCGGCAAACTTCGTCTTGCCATCAAGTCATCAAGTAGGCTGTTGAAAAATGTCATGGTATCTCCTATACAAAATCACATATTAGTACTCCCCCGTTTTACCAAATTTTCCGATAACTTCTCTAAACTTTTTCTTCGCACGAACACGTCGGAGCTCTTCAAAAAGGCAACAGTGAAAGAATTGTGCAAATCGGATTTCCTGTTCTCAAGTTATTTCGTGACATACAAACACCACTCCATTTTTATTTATATAGATTTGACGCAGGGTAAACATTCGATCCGTCGTTGATCGGCCCTCTCAAAAACCAGCTTGGTATTCGCCTACAAAGGACTCCTCATACGGTCTCAATCTGTTGAACAGAATTCTAGACATGATTTTGTACGCCGAATATGGCAGTGTTATCCCTCGGTAATTGGCGCACTCCAGTCGATGTCCTTTCTTGTGCAAAGGGGAAATGAGACCTTCCAACCAACTAGTAGGCATTTGTTTTTCCTCCCATATCCTCGAAATGATACGGTGAAGGAGTTCGTGCAGCTGCTCACTTCCGTGTTTGAGAAGTTCGGCCGGGAGCTCGTCCTTCCTAGCAGCCTTGTTGTTCTTTAGCCCATTGATAGCTTTTTTTTACCTCATCTAGCGTTGGAGGTTCCACAGCCTGTCCATCGTCATCTTTTTGAATTCTGCTACCAGATCCACTTCCATTATCTCCGTTCAACAATGACTCGAAGTACTCTTTCCACCTGGCGGCCACCATTGTTTTATCCGTCAGCAAGTTTCCTTCGCGGTCGTTGCACATGGCGGAAGACGGCGCTGTTTATCTCCGCACACCATTTACGGACTCGTAGAACCGTCGCATGTTGTTCTGTTCCATAGCTTCTTGCGCCTGAGCAATTACTGCTTCTTCATGCTCCTTTTTCTTTCTGCGATGGATCCGTTTTTTGGCTGCCCTTGCTTCCTTGTACCGCTCTCTGCTCTGACGGGTACCAGACACCAGCATCCGGCTTCTAGCCAAGATCTTCTCGTTCGTCATTCTCTGGCACTCCTCGTCGAACCAACCGTTATTTGGTCTCCGTTGAGCAGTACCTACCACTTCTCGCGCTACTGTGCTCACCGCTCCGTGGACTGACTCCCACAGATCGCTGAGGTTGACGCTTTCGTCGATTTCGCTAATCCGCTCGTCGAGCTTTTGATGGTAGTCTACACCGCTGCTACACCATCTGCTGACAGACGTTGGATATTGAAACGCAACGATTGTCGATTTCTTGAACTCGAAACGGTTGATAATCGCGCTCGAATTTTGCTTACAACGAGATAGTGGTCTGAGTCGATATTAGGACCCCTGAAAGTTCTAACATCGATGACATCGGAAAAATGTCGGCCGTCTACCAGAACATGGTCGATTTGGTTGCAAAGTTCGCCATGTGGTGTTGCCAGGTGTGCTTGCGGATATCCTTGCGTGCAAAGTAAGTGCTACTAATGGCCATCCCCCTGGTGGCAGCAAAGTTCACTAAACGTCGTTGGTGACAGAGTGAAGGCTCTCTTTACCAATGATAGGGCGGAAGAAGTCCTCTTTTCCGACCTGCGCATTAGCGTCGCCGATGACAATTTTCACGTCGTGTTTTGGGCATTCTCCATAGGTCTTGTCGAGACAATCGTAAAACGCGTCCTTCACGTCATCGGGTTTGTCGTTAGTCGGTGCATATACGTTGATCAGGCTGTAGTTGAAGAACTTGCCCCGAATCCTCAATACGCAGATCCGCTCGTTGATCGACTTCCACCTAATAACGCGCTTCATCTGCTTCCCGTTCACTATGAAACAGACTCCGTGTTCAGCTTTATCGCCACCGCTGTGGTAGATGTTGTACCGTAAAACGGGGTAACTTTGATAGTTTTTTCGAAGAAAACTTGAATATTTATGCATGCTGTTTCAAAGAATTTTAATTCATATTTTTAAAACAAGTACTGGTATCCTAACTATCGATTCCAGTTGATAGATTTCCAAAAGATTTATTCTTAATGGATATATAATTTTTCATATAATCGAAAGTCGGTTTTCTGTTTTGGGGTAACTTTGATAATGGAGCATCACTCGCACAAAATTGAATGGATTACAGAACATTTGTAGGGCGTTGCATATCTTTAGGCGTTTAACGCTATATGGAAATTTCTGACTTAGATTACAAAAATGGTCCCAGTTTGTAAAAATAGTATTCGCTAAGAGTTTTGAGACCGAATTCGAGTTCTACTATAACTAGGCTATCAAGTATAAGTGACGAATTCATTATGACTTCATCAAATAGTGATCGTAGAACAGATTGTTTGAGAGCATTTCAAAATTGCTAAAATCTTATAAATTTTCCATAAATGCATATTAATCCTCAAATGTACTTGATTCCAACGGAAACAGCTTTAACATGAAGTGTCATACTAATACTCTTTACTTTTGCATTCATTTTGCTTAACAGATTAACAGGAACTTTGTTATTTCGTTTAGTATGTTGAGAGTCTCGCATTATCAAAGTTACCCGCATTATCAAAGTTACCCCGTTTTACGGTATTTGAAAGCGGTGTTAGCGATGGGGTCTACCGCTCTGAATTCACGTTCTCCAGATCTTAGCCAACGCACTTCCTGAATAGCAGACACGCACACGCCAACTTTTCGCAATTCACGAGCCAAAAGGCTCACTCGTTTCATACTCAGCTGCTGGATTCCAGAACAGACGCTGTTTGAGTCGTATCTCCTGGTGTACAGACGCTCAAAACGCACCTCCTCACTCTAGCTGATGTCAGAAGGACAACAGTGCCCAGGCTGCATTACCAGCTAAGTACCGTAAATTCGGGTGAAATTGATCAGTAGGGTGAAATTGATCACTGTGTCACTCGATTTTATTTCTTCCTAATGGAGCACAAATATCAATGAAACCTACAGTGAATGAACGTTGTTTGTCGTAAGTATGTCCAAATTGTGTGTTGTGAAGTTTTTTGCGTTCAAAAATGTTCATTTCTATGAAAATAATGTAAAATTTCATAATCTTGTACGGTGCAGTGTTGACAAACATCAATAAACTTCTAGTACTAGACAAGGATTTGGACATGGTATAATCCTGAAAGTTTGTGAGGATACTTAAGATATAACCCCAAACTAGATTTCATAATCAAAACTCGTACCAATTCGTTGATTTGGTTGAAATAATTGAATTTCTGTTATATATCAGGAAATTCCTTTGAAAATTGCATACATTTAGGCGTTTTCTGCGTAATTCTTAAAATTTAAACATTCATTATTTCTATAAATATTGTATTGTTAAGAATTTAGCGTGCATTTTCGGATTCATAGAGCTCACATTTATTATGTAAAGTTGTTTTGAAAACTTAACAATAATGGCATTGATAAGTGATCAATTTCACCCCGAAATGAGATAGCCCGATTTTTTATTTTAGACATAGTTTTTAGCACTAAAATTACATTTGTTAGAAAATTTCGGTACTTTTGTCAATGAGGCTCACCTTCATACTTGCTTTCCTGCATTCAGTTGATTGGCATTGTCAACATTATAGAAATCAGACAAGGAAAACCGTGAAAAGTGATCAATTTCACCCGAAATTACGGTACGCAACCCTTAGCTGGCGGTCTTTGTCATCATTTGACCCGTGGAAGCGCGAGGTAGCAACTTGTGAGGACCAGAGCTGTGTTGGTCGCTCCTTCCTGATTGTCGACTCACCATTTTGCAGCTGGTATTGTATATAGAGGATATAAATACTTGTTATAAGTACTAAATAAGGATAAATAAGAACATAAGTACCGTAAAACGGGGTATCTTTGATAATGCGGGTAACTTTGATAGTGCGTAACTCACCACATACTAAACGAAATATCATAGTTTCTGTTAATCAGTTAAGCAAAACGAATGCAAAACTAAAGGATATTGGTATGAAACTTCATGTAAGTGCGGTTTTCATTTGAATCAAGAAAATTTGAGGCTTTTTATACGAATATTAAAAATTGACACAATTTTCGCATTTTCGAAACGCTTACAAACAATCTGTTCTACGATCACTATTTAATGTAGTTTTGAATAGTTGGCCACTTATTTTTGATAGCCTAGTTATCATAGAGCTTAAATACGGTCTCAAATCTTTTAGCGAAACGCATTTTCACAAACTGGGATTATTTTTGTAATCTAAGTCAGAAATTTCCATATAACGTTAAACGCCTAGAGGTATGCAATGCCCTACAAATGCACATTATTCATTCAATTTTGTTCGATTCATACTCCATTATCAAAGTTACCCCAGGACAGAAAACCTACTTTCGATCATATGAAAAATTATATATCCATTCAGAATAAATCTTTTGGCAATCTATCGACTGCAATCGATAGCTAGGATGCCAGTACTTGTTTTAAAAATATAAATTATAATTCTTTGAAACAGCAAGCATAAATATTCAAGTTTTCTTCGAAAAAACTATCAAAGTTACCCCGTTTTACGGTACTTGTAAATACTTGTGTTTGTTTCAAAAAAAAAAAAAAAAAGTTTGGATCGTCATTTTTTTTCTGGGACAGTTGATGATGTTGCTCATTGCTTTTTGATCCAGTCTTTATATAGTTTGTTAGATCAGAGCTATACTGCCGTGAATAGCAAGTCAGTCCCATCTGCATTTTCGCCAAAACTGAGTTGAGCTCACTTTTCAACATATCTTCCAATGCTTTTTCAGCTGCACTAATTAGATAATATTATTTGTTCGGAAATATTATGAAAAAACAGCATGTCAAATCGTCCCATAATGGAATGTAACAGCATATCAGTCCTGTAGTGGTTTCCACACCATGTAACACAAAAAAGAACCTTGTTTTTGTTATCTCAATATTTTTATCGGAAAGATATCTTAGTGATAAGCAATTCATGTAGATTTGATCATGTTTCAAACCCCTGGATTTTTTTTAATTGTTTTTGGGTTTTCGGCTTTCAGTCTCTAGGGATCATAAACGGATTTCCGTTCTACACCTGACGTTTCGGTCACATTTATTGTGCCTTGTGACAGAAACGTCAGGTGTAGAACAGAAATCCATTTATGATCCCTAGAGACTGAAAGCCGAAAACCCAAAAACATAATCCATCACAGTCGATTCCTTTACATTTTTTTTAATATTCGTATGGAAAACGAGTTTGGAAACTGCAAAACCCATTTTTTCAATGCCTACTTTTTTCAGATGGGACTGACTTGCGATTCACGGCGGTATAATTGACTCTGATAAGCAAGCCTCAGGGTGGACGAAGCTCATTCTTTAATATTGTACTTATTACAAAAAAATTTACCGGAAGACGAATGCTTATGGACTCTTTTAAGCTTAGCAGGTGTTAGAATTCTCCTTGAAAACATTTCTGCTACGCTGTGGACCTTTTTTTAATGGGAGGGGCATATTGTCCGGGTCAAAATCAAAACAAACGACGAATTGTGACGTGCTGAAACATTTCTGAGGGCGTCAATGGATTCATTAGTCACAAATTTCGTCTGACCTGTAATAATCTATATAAATAAAAATGGAGTGGTGTTTGTATGTCACGAAATGGCTTGACAACGGCTCGACGGATTAGAATTATTCTTCTATAGTTATGTTCCTGAAGTGTTCCGACGTGACTATGTATATAAAAAGTAAGGGATATTTAACGGGGAAGTTGAAAAAAAAAACAGGAGTGAACGGAACTTCCATTTTGCACGGAGCGTTCCATGGCGTTTTTCAACAGCCTACTTGATGGCAAGACGAAGTTTGCCGGGACCACTAGTACAAAATAAATTTGCTTTTTCCGAGAGCAAGTAAAAAACAAATATGTCGAAGACACTCACATATCTTTAGAACTACAGCACATAGTTGCCATAATGTGTACACAAAATAAGCATCGACTAAAACAAAAATAGAAAAACTGTCAATTGAATGTCGTCTGACGTGATGACATTTGCATAAATCATAAGGTTTGCATAGAATTCAGACACATCGGATTACAAACAACATGAATATGTAGTTTAATCTTGCTTGTTATGTCGAATGTGACAAACATACAGTGACCTATTATGAAAAATGACAAACAAACAAAACCGTATCGTTTTCTTGCGAAGCTATCGTAGTCAGAGGCAATCAATTGACATTTTTCTTTTCGACTTTCCTTTGATCGCTAGTATTGTGAATGTTTAAGGAAAGCGCTGCTGAATATCAACGAAAACGTGTCGACTACCGTGATTGCTTACAACACTGGTCCAAAGCCATCAGAAGCAGAAAGTTTTCTTTAACATCTTTGTTATTTTTTCTTTTCCGTTCCCTCCAGCTAAACTAAGCTCTAAAAATAGCTTCGAGCTGTCATCAGAATCAATACAAATATATTGTCAATACAAATGTGCAAATATGGGGGCTGTAAGCTGATATTTTGTGCCCTTGATGATTATCGGCCACCCTGATACTCCTCCTTGGAGCGTCGTTCCTGCCACAGAACGCATTCTCCCCGCTCTGATGGGTGCCCTTTTGTGTGTCAGTAATAATAACTGATGCTGCAAAATTGCTATATTATTCCGGTCGTGTAACAAGTGCACCAAGGGCATCATCATCAGCCTCATCATCATCGTCGTGGCAAAAGGTTGCCAGGACAGGATTCGTTTGTGGCGGCCAGCGGAAGCAATCCAGTGGGGACCCATCCCCATCATTAATAGCCACCGAGAGCCAGGATTCCGCACCGGTGTCAGTCATTTGTAACTCGGCGGAATTCCCTTCCTGGGTGGAGGAGGATGACAAATGAATATCAAATTTTACTATTAAAGTAGAGTGTTTGAATGCCGTACTATGTTAATTCGGTAAAATAAAATAAGGCAAGAAATAATGTTTTGTCAACAACATATTACATTTCATTTGCTGTAGCAGATCTTTTATAGGTGAATTGACAAAAATCTCTTTTCATAAAATATGATCGATCGTTTTTAAGGATAACATAACAATCACAAATTTTTCTATAATTTGCTATTGGTGTGATATTGAGCGTCGTATATAAGTAAAGCAATAATGATTAAATATTGTATGACCTATAAAAATATTTTTTTTTTCATGATTATTTTGTGATATACCCCCAATTCGGGTTTTGTCGTCGGGTCGCTAATAGTGAAGTTGTCAGGAGCTGTTGCGTGATGCGGGTGGGGGAAAATGAGTTCGAGCGTTGAATTTAATAAGACTGTAATTACGGTGCATTCCCTGAGGGAAGTTGACACTATTAACTGGCGGGATGTTTCGACGCAGTGCAGAAGTTGTGTTGGTTGGAAGATGGGGAAGCGGGGGAAGTGCAACGAGAGTGACGATGGAGATCATAACAGCATTTGGTTATTACCAGTAATGGGGCAGAGCAGCGTGCTGTGCTGGGATAGGATGGCCCTATAAAGGAAGAATCGTCTAGAAATGGGATTAATTAGGCACGGTTATGACTTGTTGAAGTGGAATCATCAAGTTTCGACACCAAACAATGGGATGGCAAAGAAATTTTGAGAATTTCATCACCATTCTTGAGAAGATGGCAATTGGTTCCCAACCTTTTCGAAGATATATACCCTTTGAAGTTCTACAAACATCACAAATGTCAACAAATGTCATCTCCGTAATCTTTCATAAATAATGCAAGAGTTCAAATGATATCATCTAGATCTAGATCTAGAAACTTCTCAAAGGGATCTAGCTAAAATAAAAATTCAGTTGGTAAAAAAGTTTCCAATGAAGACTCCCGCTAATTTGCATTGCCTCTGTAAGCTGCTTTGAATACTCTATCTCAGAGCGCTAGAAGGTCGGCTGGGATTGGCCATAATCTTCTTCAGTGTGCATAATTCAGTGCCTCTATTTATACATGGTCAATAACGGCGCCGGCCACGTCCTTGCAGTCAGGTGGGATTGGGGGAAGGAATGTTAGTGTGTAACCTTTGCTATTTGGAGACCGTGTTTGCCTCTGCATCTCCACAAAGGGTATTTTTTTTTTTTTTGAAAACACCTACACGTTAATGCTTCCAGTGGGCATTTTGCCCTTTGAAGGAAACACCACACTAGACAACGGACTAGCATGCAACGCCCAGTGGTACAGTCGGAGAACATTCCTCACGAAAAGTTTTCCGGCCTGCAGCGGGAATCGAACCCACACACCTTAGCACGATGCGGCTAAATGCCTGGTGACACTAACCGCACGGCTACGAAGCCCACATTTGGAGGGATGTTTGTAGAGATGTAGAGAAAAATTATGCCGACACTTGACGTGACGAATCTTTCAAAGTTTGTTGAATAAAGTGAACCTTTTGCAAGTCTAAACTCGTAGTGTCGAACCATTCATAGTTTTTTTTAATAACAAAAATAAAGGTAAAAGGAAAAGGTGTTTTGAAAAAAATAGACATAAATAATTTTTGAATCAGAGTTTATGTCGACACTCACAGTGACGAACCTTTCATAGTTTGTTGAAAAATCTTATTTACGTCTCACCGTTGTAACGATTAAAGGTGCAGTCATACATATTTCATAGGTTAGAAATAGTAGCATGAAACGAGCTCACCAATTGATCCGTCATCCTTGAGTTAATATCCGCAGGAGTTAATAATTTGTTTTTTTTTGTCCAATTTCAGCTGGCATTCCTCCTCGAATCATCCTATACAAATTTTCTTAGAAGTTCTTCTAAAATTTTCATTTGTTTGTGTTACTCAAGAAATCCACCAAAAATAATTCTAGTGTTTTGTTGAGTAATTTGTGAAGAAATCATTAAATAATCTTTTGAGTTATCCATGGAGTAGTTTTTAAACAAAAATGGATTCTGGATAGATTTTTAGAAGTTATTCCTGCAAAAATGCCGGCATTAACACCAAATTAGACCCAGGTATTTGTGGGTCATAAATTTATACAAGTTTTCAAACATTCAGACATATTTCAAAAATACAAATGGGCTTCAAAAGTCGTATAAAACTTTTCTAATATGCGTGTTATGGCCCAAGATTTCGGCCAATAAAACATGTTGATTTTCGACCTAAGAAAAAATACACAAAATTCGAAAAAGTACCCCTTCTAAAGACGGGGTTGGGTATTAGAGGGTTAAAGAAACAAAAAAGTAAAATCATGGATGAATCTCAGGTTGGTTGTACGGAAAAATATTGGGACAAAATCCCAGGGGAAACAATAATACAATTCTCTTTAACAAACTTTGAACACAATTCTTTGAACATTTTTAAGTATTTTCGTATAAGTGCTTAAAAGAATAGCTGAACTTTTGTCTTGGCGATTTATTGTATTTTTCTCTGGTAAGTTTTGGAGAAACGGAAAGCAATTGCAATTTTTTGTAATAATATAGAGAGCTTTGCTGGAGAAATTTTTAAAAGTATTTCTTAGGCTTTTTCTGGCGAGATTCTCTAAGAGATTTTCTAACAATCTGATGGAAATAGTTTGAGAAATATTCTGGTGAGATCCTAACAACCACAGAAAAATCTCAATCGGGATTAACATGAATGTTTTTTTTTTGCGAGAATCTCAAGAGGAACGCAGTTCCGTGAGAATTCTTAGAAGGATCTCTTTGAAGCTCATGGTTGAATATCCAGAAAAATAGGTGGAAGACTCACAAGGGATATTCCTTGTGAGTTCTTTGGAAGGAATTTTGAAATTTTGATACTGGGCTATTAATTTACATGCATTTAATATTTTCGTAGTAAAAACTGAAATTTACAAATATCACTGATATGCAGCGACATGAGACAAAAGCACCAACAAATTTGTAAAAATCGTGATTATTGCGACCGACATTTCTTCCATAAACCAAGAATATGCTGGCCATTTTTTAGAGTATTCAGATTCCATGCGGAATAGACAGGATTGTCAGCAAAATTATGTGTCACTTACCTCTCCCCACAACCCAAATTTCAAAGGTTTTTCCCAATATTCGAATGAACAACTGCCAATTTTTATCACATTGAACTATTCTTTCTTCAATTTCCCAAACAATAATCATGCTTATCCACAATTTAATTTTCTTCCGTCGGGTAATCGTTCGAATCTTTTCAATTTGAAAGGAAAACCCTGTTCAATACAAGAAAACACAAATTAGTTACTTGTTTTTAATTATGAATCGTGGTTTACGGCTAACCAACCGAGTGGAAGTTTAACAACTACCGAGAAGCTAAACATTACATATACTTTGCAATTGGATTAAATGGACAAATTGATGTGAAGTTTTGCGAAAAAGTTATACGTCTTCTCGGTGAGAATCGAACTCACGACTCGGTTCTCACTGAGAAGACGTGTTACTTTTTCGCAAAACTTCACATCAATTTGTCCATTTGATCCAATTGCAAAGTATATGTAATGTTTAGCTTTTCGGAAGTTGACAAATTTGTTTGTAACAAGCGAGATACAAACAAGACAAAGCACCGCTATAATTACCTACCAGCCCTTTCTCCGTCGATGGATGTATTGATTTCTTAATGGTAGGCTTTAAAAATCATAACTATAACATGATGAATGAGATACCTACCTTGATACCCACTAGTGATAACGCTTGAATATGTGAAACATTTGTCTAACCACTTTCATCCCAGTTACTGTTTGTGATATGCATCTACAGAGCTGGACACTCGACTCCACAACATCAACGATGTGCTGTTAAAATAAAACCAGAAGTACACTCTTCAGATTCACACTTGAACAGTGGTGTGATGGGCGTAGGATTGCAGCTGTGTTTGAAAACCACCATAAACGGAACAGGCGGAGATAATGTGCGGTGTGATATTGGATTCAAATAAACCACCTCGTGTATTTTTATTCATTTTTTTTTGTTTATTTTACTCTCTTTTTTTGTACAAAACTGCGTCATAATTTATTTAACTACAACCACATGATAAAATTACAGGTTAATTAATTTGTAGCTTTTTTTCGTCGATATTTTCACATACAACGTTTGCACTCGCCGCCCTCTCACTATCGATTCGAATGTGGTCGTGAGTTTTTTTTTCTGTTTGTTTATGCAAATAGTGTTGGTGTGTAATTAACATTTTTTCGCGTTTTATCATTTTTGCGTGTATTTTTTACTCTCTCGTTACCTGTTTTGATAATTGTTTTTGTTCCTATATTTTTTATACAATATCAACGCAATATGCTTTTTTGTATTAGCTAGCTTCATGGTTTAATTAATGGCTAGTAGTTCGTAAAGCTTCAACAGCTTTGTCTCGTAGCTTTCACTTAGATGCTTCGTGTATTTTATTATTTTCCGTGAATAGATTTCACCTACAGGATATTTCTTTTCTATAATACAATTATAAATAGTGGTTCCCTTCGTTCGTTTCCCGCTTATGATTATGGAGAAAAAACACCCACTTTTTTGTTTTCGATTATTTTGTTCGGTTGTATGATTGGCATCTTTTGCTTCGTGATTTAATACATGTGATGGCAGGCGTACAATTGTCTCAGCGGGTTATTCGTTAGTGTTTTATGCAGGCAATTTAATTGAACATAATTGAGCGAATTTGTCATCATTTCTAGCGGTTGGCTTGGAGTCAACTGTGAGTTGACCTTTCGGATTTGAAATGATTACTTACAAAATGTCACATTCACACTGAACTTTGTTTCCGAAACTTATTTTAACACTTACGTATCTGATGTACAATAAGATAAAAGATCTACTTTTCAACAAGTTATTCCAAAATTGAGCACCGGGAACCAGAATAGTTTTTTGATTGACCCTGACAATTTTATTCAAATTCTTCAAAAAGCGACTGAGAAACATAATTTTTAAATTGATTTTTTTTATCTAATTTGACGTAAGACACGTAAGTATTAATTTTTAGAAGCCCGGCAACTTGTGCCCAGCACATAATTTTCTATTTTTGCAACTTTTGAATCATACATATGTACATACCATAGAAGGTTTTCACATCCAAACATTTTCATTACCGAAGTACGCCTCAACATACGATGGATTCGAATTTCATTACCCTGCGCCCTTTGACACCGGCATCCAACCCATCCAAATCTCGACTTTCGCTTCAACCCACACACGCTCGTTGATAATGAGTGAATAATTAATTATTAATAATGGGTTAAAAACGAACGATCGACACGAAATTACCCCTCTCCCTCTTTTGGCTTCCTGATCCCCCTCCCACACTCCCAAGGACCCGGATAACGTTGATTGGAGTGTTCCAGTGTCGATGGTTCTGATTTTCGATGGAATTGTTTGTAATTTTTTTCACCGCCAACGCATTTCGTTGTGTGGCGATTGGAATTTCATATTTTTATACCGGAATAAGGGAGCTTTTCAAATGCACACGCATTCACACGCTTATGACATACTTATATGGGCTTTTGGTTCACACCGTTCGCGCACATTCCACACAGAGGAACGTTAAATTGATGCCATACGTGTATACTGGGAATTGGAAAAAAAGTATTCTAGAATATTTAATTACTATAAACAGGTTGGATAATATATAGGTTTAATACGCAAGTAATGCTTAACAGAAATGCGTGTTGCTATTACCAATGAAAACATTATTATAAATTCTAACGGAACAACTAGATAACATTAACATTTATAAAAATAATGGAAATTTAATTTGTAACGAACTATTATGCGAAAATCTCTTTAGAAATAATCTCAACCTTGAACCCGGTAACGATAATTTGGAACCTTGACGTCATAAACAATGAATACAATGTCTATCTGAGGTTATCTGATAATTCTTCAAACAGTCAAGCCTTGAGTTTTACTCGCTGGCTATTGTTAAGTATCTAAGAAATCTGTTAAATATCGAAGATCAGGTCAACAAGAGCAATCAGTCATCTCTAAGCGAAAATTGGGACACGAAGACCACCGAATAAACATCGCATAAAGTTCAACGTGGAATGAAAATTTCTTTTTTCTTCCATGAACCCATTAATCGCTCTCGGAACCTAACACTGAAATTAATCCTGACACTCGAATCGGTACCGAAATAGTTATCTCTCAGTTTCTCCAAATCTCTTAACTACGTTGGTTCGAGGATCTCACCAAGCATAGCCAGTTTCATCGGTGTAGCTAGGAGTCTTAGTCCTCGTAAACACGCTCGCTCATTATGAAAGCATGTTGATGTCTGAAAGTATAAATATATCTTCGATCAGTATCGCTGCGAGTTACCTACTTGTGGACTGCGTCGTCTTGGTTTGGTAACGGGAGTAGGTAAATCCTTTCAACATGACGTTTCAAATATCCATTGCTTGTCTTAACCCTCAAAATCCCGAAACGTATCATAAATTTTCAGATGGCCACCATATGGAGACTAGTAGATCAATAAATTTGAAATAAATTTAAAAGTAATTGGGGTTAGTTGGTCTTACAATCCTTATCCTTAACCCCTCCCCCTTTTCTATGTAGTAGAAAAAGCGTGGACTCAAGGGGTCTGTAATTGGCCTCAAATGGATATATCCATATAAGCTAGAAGGTTGGTTTCTCCGGCAAAGTTATTCAGCAGATCAAGGGCTATCTGGCGATAAAAAATGATAGAGAATTCATTCGTTAAGTGGCGCTATTTAGTGACAAATTTGATACAATTATCTGTATCTCAAAATCCATATCAGCTAGAAGGTGTCTTGATCACGAGTGATCTGGCGGTTGAGAGTCTCATTGAGATTTCATCCGCTAGGTGGCGTTTGTAAAAATAAATCTTCAATCTTCTCTACCTCAAGATCCTTATCAGCTAAGAGCTAGGCGTCTTCGACAAAGATAGTCAATCTTCTAGCTGATAAGGATCTTGAGATATAGACGATTGAATAAAATGTGTGACTAGCGCCACTTACCGGATGAATTCTCAATCATTTTTTTATCGCCAGATAGTCATTGATCTGATGAAAACTTTTTTTTTTTTTTTAATTTCTTTATTAGTATCATTCCAAACATTACATTCATTTCTTATATCTAGGTGTTCTGTGTTATTAGACAACACTATCATCCTAATTTGGTAAAAAAAATTTAAGATTTAATTAACATTTTGTTAACAACATATTATATTTCATTTGCCGTAGCAGTTCAGTTTTTTTACAGGTGAGTTGATTTCACCTGCTTATAAGAGAAAAAAAAAACGTTTTTAATATACTTAACCTAACTTAACCTAAACATATAACGCACTAATCGTGGCAATAGAAGATTGTAACGATTTTTGCCTGAAATTATTAATGATTGTATTTGACATTTGTTCCAATGTTTCAACATTGGATATTCTATGTAACTCATTGGTACTATACCAGGGAGGAAGCCTCAGAATCATTTTCAAAATTTTATTTTGAATTCTCTGCAGAGCTTTCTTCCTGGTATTACAACAGCTAGTCCATATTGGTACAGCATACAACATGGCTGGCCTGAAAATCTGTTTGAATATCAAAAGCTTGTTCTTAAGACAAAGTTTTGATTTTCTATTAATAAGGGGATAGAGACATTTTACATATTTATTACATTTGGCTGAATGCCCTCAATGTGATTTTTGAAAGTTAAATTCTTATCTAGCATGAGCCCTAGATACTTAACTTCATCTGACCAATTTATTGGAACCCCTCTCATCGTGACAACATGTCTACTTGAAGGTTTCAAATAAAGAGCTTTTGGTTTATGTGGGAATATTATTAGTTGAGTTTTGGAAGCATTAGGAGAAATCTTCCATTTTTGCAAGTATGAAGAAAAAATATCCAAACTTTTTTGCAATCGACTACAGATGACATGCAGGCTTCGTCCTTTGGCGGAGAGGCCTGTGTCATCCGCAAACAAAGATTTTTGACATACCTGAGGTAACTCAGGTAAGTCAGATGTGAAAATATTGTATAATATTGGTCCCAAAATGCTGCCTTGAGGAACAACAGCTCTTACAGGAAGTCTTTCAGATCTGGAGTTCTGATAATTAACCTGAAGTGTATGATTTGACAGATAACTTTGAATTATTCTAACAATGTATGTTGGAAAATTAAAGTTTTTTAATTTTACAATCAAACCTTCATGCCAAACACTGTCGAATGCTTTTTCTATGTCTAGAAGAGCAAGACCAGTAGAATAGCCTTCAGATTTGTTGGAACGGATCAAATTTGTTACACGTAAAAGTTGATGAGTGGTCGAATGTCCATGGCGGAATCCGAACTGTTCATTGGCAAAAATTGAATTTTCGTTGATGTGGGCCATCATTCTGTTCAAAATAACCTTTTCAAAAAGTTTACTGATGGAGGAAAGCAAACTGATTGGACGATAGCTAGAAGCTTCTGCAGGATTTTTGCCTGGTTTTAAAATTGGAACAACCTTAGCATTTTTCCATTCGTCAGGAAAATATGCTAATTGAAAACATTTGTTAAATATATCAACTAAAAATGATAAGCTACTTTCTGGAAGTTTCTTGATGAGGATGTAGAAAATTCCATCATCGCCAGGAGCTTTCATATTTTTGAATTTGTTAATAATAGTTCTCACTTCTTCCAAATCAGTCTCCCAGGCATTTTCGAAAACGTTCTCTTGATTGAGAATATTTTCGAACTCCTGAGTAACTTCATTTTCAATTGGACTAGTAAGTCCTAAATTAAAATTGTGCGCACTTTCAAACTGCATAGCGAGTTTTTGAGCTTTTTCGCAATTAGTTAGTAATAATTTGTTTTCCTCTTTCAATGCCGGTATTGGCTTCTGAGGTTTTTTCAAGATTTTAAATAATTTCCAAAAGGGCTTAGAGCCAGGGTCCAATTGAGAAATTTTATTTTCAAAATTTTTGTTTCTTAATTGAGCAAAACGTTTCTTGATTTCTTTCTGCAAATCCTGCCATATAATTTTAATAGCAGGATCACGAGTGCGTTGAAATTGCCTTCTCCTCACGTTTTTAAGACGGATCAAAAGTTTAAGATCATCGTCTATAATCACGGATTCAAATTTTACTTCACATTTTGGAATTGCAATGCTCCGGGCTTCAACAATGGAATTTGTTAAAGTTTCAAGAGCATTGTCAATATCAAGTTTAGTTTCTAAAGAAATGTTAACATCAAGATTAGAGTCAACATACGTTTTATATATATTCCAGTCGGCTCGTAAATAATTGAAAGTGGAGCTGATAGGATTGAGAATCGCTTCTTGGGATATTTGAAATGTAACAGGGACATGATCAGAATCAAAATCAGCATGAGTAATCAGTTGGCTACAAAGATGACTAGAGTCGGTTAAGACCAAATCAATCGTAGATGGATTTCTAGAAGAGGAAAAACATGTGGGGCTATCAGGGTATTGAATTGAGAAATATCCTGAAGAGCACTCATCAAATAAAATTCTGCCGTTGGAATTACTTTGAGAATTATTCCATGACCGATGTTTGGCATTAAAGTCACCAATGACAAAAAATTTAGACTTATTGCGAGTCAATTTACGCAAGTCAGTTTGGAACAAATTAACTTGCTGTCCAGAGCATTGAAAAGGCAAATAGGCAGCTATGAAAGTATATTTACCAAACTGTGTTTCAACAGAAACACCTAAAGTTTCAAAAACTTTAGTTTCAAATGATGAAAACAGTTGATGTTTTATACGCCTATGAATGATGATTGCAACTCCCCCACATGCCCCATCAAGTCGATCATTACGATAAACAAAAAAGTTAGGATCTCTTTTGAGTTTAGATCCAGGTTTTAAATACGTTTCGGTAATAACTGCTATATGCACGTTATTAACCGTAAGAAAATTAAACAGCTCGTCCTCTTTACCATTCAGAGAACGAGCATTCCAATTTAAAATATTTAAATTATTATTTGGATCCATTAGAAAAACGTAATCCAATAACAATTTGATTTGTATATTTTACACCTACTTGGACTGCTTCAGTCATAGTGGTGGCTTTGAACATTGCATCAATCATTAGATTCAATTGTTCAGTTAGAAAATTAAAATCAGAGGCAGACATGTCATGTGATTTCCCATTGGAATTTCCGGTAGACGAAGAAGCGGAGTTACCTGTGGCGGTAGGGTTTTTTCCATTTGATTTGAAACAAGTAGAATGGGTACCCATGGATCGAACATGGGAGGAGTTCGAATTTCCTGCTACGATATCGGCAAAGGATTTACCGTGGGTAGATACATTCGAAATTGAAAGATTCGAACGGCTACCCGACGGATTAAAATTAGTTTGTGAATAAGCATGATTATGATCTTCCTGATGGGTATGATTCATGAAGCGATCGTTAACTGAAAATGAGCATTGTTCGATACTCTACCAGGCAAATTCCGGAAACGACCGTTATCGTAACGGATATTATCTTTCATCTGCCTGGCACGAGCCTCAATGACCCTTTTGCGTGAAGGACAATTCCAAAAATTGGACTTATGGTTAGCCCCGCAATTACAGCATATGAATTTGGTGGTATCTTCCTTCACTGGACAGACGTCCTTAGCGTGAGAAGAACCTCCGCAAATCATGCATTTAGCATCCATGCGACAATTTTTTGTACCATGACCCCACTTTTGGCACCGACGGCACTGAGTGGGGTTCTGGTAGTTTCCTCCAGGTTTCTGGAAATGTTCCCACGTCACACGGACATCGAACATAAGTTTAGCTTTTTCTAAAGCTTTAATATTATTTAGTTCTTTTTTGTTAAAGTGAACTAAATAAAATTCTTGAGAAAGCCCTTTCCGAACAATGCCAGATTGGGTTCTCTTTTTCATAATGATTACTTGGACTGGGGAAAATCCAAGTATATCATTTATTCCATTTTTGATCTCTTCAGGTGATTTATAGTCACTTGAGAGACCTTTCAAGACAACTTTGAACAAACGTTCAGTTTTGTCGTCATAAGTAAAAAATTTGTGCTTCTTCTCTTCAAGATGTTTGAGAAGAAGTTCACGATCTTTAAGAGTTTCCGGCAAAACGCGACAGTCTCCTTTCTTTGCGATTTGGAAGGAAACCTTGATTCCCCTAATGGAGTTCAAGATCTCCTGCCTAAATCCCCAAAATTCTGAACAACTGACCACGATAGGCGGCACTCTTTGCTTCCTCACTTGAATCAAAGAGCCTGGGCTAGAGGCTGCTTCGATTTGGTGTTCGGAAAATTTGTCTAGAGCATCGAACTGATTGTTCATTTCGATACAATTATTCATTTCACCCTTGGAAGAAAGTTCGCATTCCGGGGAAGCGTCCTTTCTTCCATTCTTGCCACGTGTAGTGACAGTTTTAAAACCCACTTTTTTGGAAGGAAGTTGTGAATTCAGCGATTCACCCTTCCTTTTGTTAGTTTTTGATACCATGTTTAGTTAATAAACGAAAGAAGACGTGACCTTCGAGAGGTTTTTTCCCAAGACGGTGTCCAAGAAGGATTACCACCGATCGTAAAGGGATCAATAGTAGAAAAAATAGTACTGAAAAGTACTGATTTAGTAGCACTGAAAAGTACCGTTTTTAATTTTAGCACTGAAAAGTACTGTTTTTGTAGCACTGAAAAGTACTGTTTTATTGCTTTAGGTAGTTTTTAAAAAAAACTTCCAAGAGCAGAGAGAATTCGTGTACGCACAGCACGAAGGTACGATGCGCACTGATGATGAAAACTTTCAAAGACATCAATCTTCTAGCTCATTTCGATGTTGAAATATCCGTTTAAGGCCAATTTCGGACACCTCGTGTTCACGCTTTTTCCGTTACCTAGAAAAGGGGGAGGGGTTAGTGGGGCTGTCCCACCCAAGTTTTGTAAGATCAACCAACCGTATATACATCAGAATTCATTTGAAATGAATTAATCTACTGGTCTCTGAATTGTGGCCGTTTAAAAATTCAAGGTTCGTCTCAGGATTTTAAATGTTAGGAGTGACTTCCTTGCAACCAAATCATCACCAGGGTGGAGCTGATGAATTCTAGCAATTTTCCACCGTAATGGGGGTTGATTATCATCTTGTATTTCTCGCTGAACGTACTGCGACTTCCCAGAGGCCGCCAAAATGTGGGGTCTGAAATGCCACTGTATAACTTCTGTATTCCTTGGCTTTTTTTTCGTGACAGTTCCTATTTCGTGGCAAACTTTTCAATTCGGTCAGCTGAATCATCGATCCAACCAAATTGGTTACGTTATCGGAGAACAAAGCGCTTGGTTTTTCCTTTGCGTGAAATAAGTCGCCTTAAGGCCTTGACAATATGACACCAATTCCCTACGGATGGCCTTGGTGCAATAATATATAAAAAGAGCCACCGTAGTTGCGACCGATAGCATCCAAGGTTTATATGTACCAACTGACGAGCAAAAAAAAAACCCACCCAAAGGCCAATAATGAAGTCTTACTGTTGCTAACAACTACTGAGGTCCAGCGGCTAAAATCTCTCGTAGATCTACCGAGGAAACTTCCGGGTGAACTTAAGGGCTGGAAGAGCTGGATGGTGTTTCTTATTTTCAGGCTTTTTTAAAGGTTGAATCTTCATCATATGCGCAAAAGTTCATCCTCCTTGGAGTTGTAGGGGTGGAAGCATCACGGTGATTTAGCAGATACAGACGACCCTTTCGACAACCCCTTCCATTCTTCTGGAAACGCCTCCATTTGAACACGACTAATGAGAACTGGTTCGGCCCTTTTTCTACGACTGATAGGTTTCACCGTCTCCAAGAATATGGCCATTCGTAGCACCTATTTCCAGCACAGCTTCCCGTATCGGTACACCAGGAGATCACCTCAGCAGACAGAGTCGCAAATCGTCCACGTTTCGATCGATGGACGGCACTTCTCCGACATAACCGACATCAGAGCCTATCGTGGCGCTAACATTGACTCCGACCACTATTTGGTGATGGTGTAACTGCGCCCACAACTATCCGTCATCAACGATGTACGGTACCGACGCCCGCCTTGGTACAATATAGCGCGACTGAAGCAACCGGATGTTGAGGCAACGTTGTCGGGTATGGGCGAGCTCTATGGGGCCCTCTTGATAGCTGCTGAAGGACTGTCAAAGCAGCCATTAACGACGCTGCCGAAAGCACGAGTGCAAGGAGAAGAATGCAGTGCGGGCTGCGACGCTGCAGCATGGTACGCGGCAGAACGTCGAACGATACAAATTGAAGACTCGCCGATTCCAATAGATGGAGTTGCTGTACCGTTCTCAAGAAACGCGGAAGTTCTATCAGAAGCTTAACGCATCCCGCAATGGCTTCATACCGTGAGCTGAAATGTGCGTGCAGGGATAAGGATGGGAGCATCTTGACGAACGGACGCGAGGTGATCGAAAGGTGGAAGTAGGTGTCATTCAACAGATCAAGAACAACAAGGTCGCTGGCAAGGATAGTATCGGAGCCGAACTCATCAAGATAGGCCCGGACAGGTTGGCCGCTTGTCTGCATCGGCTGATAGTCAGAATTTGGGAGAGTTGAAGCAAGGCATTAAATGCCCTATCTACAAAAAGGGTGACAAACTGGAATGCGAGCAGTACCATGCAATCACTATCCCACACGTCGCCGACAAAGTGCTATCCCAGATTATCCCCGTCTATCACCTATAGGAAACAAGTTCGTGGGAAGTTATCAAGCAAGTTTCATCGACATTTGCTCGACAATGGATAAGATCTTTTCCGTGCGGTCAATCCTCCAGAAATGCCATGAGTCCCACGTCCCTACGCACTACCGTGTAGAGCTATGGAAGATCATGAACGAGAACAACTTTCCCGGGAACCTCACAAGATTGATTAAAGCAACGATAATGGTCCGTTGAACCACTCGCCGTCATTTTGCAGTGGAGGGCCTTGTCCCCACTTCGTCTGCAATGTTGAGCTTTGTTGGTATCCACCGCCAATCCGTTATCTTTGTCAGCTATTGGATCTCACCGACGCGGAAGGCAACCAATTGTTTGTATCGGTGTTGATCGGAGTGCAGCTAACCAAAACGGTACGGAAATCCGTCCAGAAGACAGTACGGCAAACCCGATACGAATGCATGTCGAGTACAGTTTGGCTTATTCGCGCTCCCAGGATCGCGTTCCAGCCGGGGAATCGACTGTCGTTTTATTGTCCCCACCTTCGCCCGAGACATCATACTGCAATGGACCGCTCCGTTGATAACCGCTCGTAAATATGCCACAAATCCGTATCCATGTTCGCTGGCATCGGTACACGCTCGAAAAGGAGTTCTGGAAAACGTGAACTGACAAAAATACACCATAAACTAACACGAACGGTCACATAAACATGATCTAGTTCACTGTGTATTTTTGCTTGTTGACGAGTTCACGTCTGCTATTCACGGATACGAGAACGGATTTTTTTTCTGTGTAAAGATGTGGACTTCCAGCGAATCAACTTCGGCAGATTTAGCACCACCGATGTAACAGCGGGGAATCCGGATAGCTTCAACCACGGGTAACAGGGCTGTCCACCGCTTCCTCAGCTGCCAGGAGTCAGGATCGATTTTTTGGTCCCAATCGCAGCCGAATCGCCACAGATACTGTAGACGATTTTTCCGTGGATGGTAAACGGCGACAGCAGTCCAAGCGGATCGAAAAATCCCATCACGCAGCTGGCGACAAGTCTTTTCGTCGGCCGTTTGCCTTCGTAGAGGTACGGCAATAACTCCTCGCGGTGTGTCGTTGAAAAGGCAAACTGGTCCTGGTCCAGATCCCAGATGACTCCCAACACTCTCTCATTCGACGTTTGCTTGTCACAGCAGCAATGCACCGGCGCCGCCGGTTTCTCCTCTCTCAGAATCCGCAGGACTTCTGGTGAATTCGACACCCAATTCCGGATCTTAAATTCTCTTTTTGGTAGGCCAATCATACTTCCAGAGCTCGCTTGATAGCTTCTTCCTCCGTATCAACGCTATCGAAGTAGTCGTTGACGTAGTTTTGGTGAATGATCGCCGCCGATGCTTCTGGGTACTGTGGGCGAATTCTTCAGCGTTTCGATTCTTCACGAATTGGATCGAGCAGGGAAAGCGCGTCGACTCGAACGTCGCTACGTCCATAGACACTCGGTGGGTTCTCCGAATGTTTTCGAAAAATGAACCGCTGCTTTTGTTTGTCTTCAGCGTGAATCTTCAGCTGGTGGAACATTTCCTTCAAGTCGCCGCCGAGTGCGATGCTCAGGGAAATTCATTGTACCGTAGCCGCGGGGCGTCCCAGACGAGGCGAACCTTTTCAGGTTTCTTTGGGTTTTGAACGACGTTGAGCGGGAGGTACCAGACCTGATTGGAGGCAGTACCGTTCAGTTCTTCCGCGGTGGTCACCCTTCATACCCCTTTTGCTGAAACTCGTCGATCTGTCTGCAGACGTTTTCCCGCAACTTCTTGTTTTTCTCGAGTCGCTTCTCCAGCTGCTTCATCCTCCGCAGGACCATTGGGTATCTGTCCGGGAATCGTGGGTCATCCGTTTTCCAAAGCCATCCGGTCTCGAAACGATCGCCGATGCGTTTCCCGGTCACGTTTTTTCCCTCCTGTCTCTTGCAAAATCGCCACGACGGACTCTTCCAACGCGTAGTGGCTTTTCAGCAGCTTCGATCATCGTTGGTCATTCTCTGGTGGTAGCCCAGGTAGCTGCCCGATGCAACCATAGTGCTTTGCCTCAGCCCGTACACCGTCCATCCGAGGTTAGTGCGGACTGTGATTGGCTCCATTATAGTACCTATCGTTGCCTCCGTCGGAGCAAACGAATAGATGTTATTTGCTCCGATGACCAGTTGTACCGGTGCGATCCGGAATAGAACCGTGCAAAAGGTCCTAATGTGTGCACTTAATCCGACCGTGTTTTCGGCCGGGTACATCAGTGGGTTGTGCGATTGTCTGCATTCGCCGACATTACAGCGAATTCTAAATTTGCACTTCCCATCGTGCTCGTTAAGGCAAACATGGCACAGCTTCTCTCGAGTACCAGTCTCAACCGGTTAACGTATCGCAGCTTCTTGAAGTCCGCACAGTGTGGCAGTCGGTTGTTGGTTCCTTGGCACATTTCGCACGGTTTGAGCTTCTTCTCTCCGCTGGACGTAGCGGCTGGGTTGCTGGCTGTGGAGGTATAGTTTACCCTTCTCCTTATGCAGCTTTTTCCCGGATTGGGGAACTGCCTTCGGCTGCGGCGACGGCTTGAATTCGACGTTGACGTTGGCCTCACAAGCAGCTGCCACGATGTCCATCAGGAAGTTTGTCAGCGCTCGCAACGTCTTTTCGCAACGATCTATTCGGAAGTGGAACCACTCACGCTTCTCGCCATCCGGCAGCTTATCGACCAGCGACTTGATCAACAGTGGGTTGACAAGGTGTTGATGAAGTTCCGCGGCCTCCAGATGACTTCAGAGTTGCTCCACCGTATTTCCGAATAGAACGAAGCTCCGGAGATTATCCGCTTTCGGAGGTTGCAGCCGATTCACCTTATCCAGCAGACTCTCGAGTAAATGTTCTGGGCGGCCGAAATGTCTACGCAGCCCCTCGATGATCCTGGGGATTGATTGAGGGAGCAGTAACTGCCCGGAAATTAGATCGAGGGCATCACCTTCCAGCGCTCCATGCAGTCGCATAAGGTTTTCGTGATTCATGTAACCACAGGCCTCGTTAGATGCTTTGTAGGTGGCATAGAACAGAGGCTACTGCGCTGGTTTGCCCGAGAATTTTGGGAGTTTGTAGATTAGTCCCCTCTTCGCGGCTAGCTGCGCCTTGGTCAGTCCAGTCCGCTGTTGCTCAAGCCGGTTTTGGCTCACTTTATCCAACTTCTGCATGCCTTTCCGATTGAGGTGCCCAGATGGCGGGATGGGACATTCCTCGTCGAACGATTCGGAAGATTGGCTCGACACTTCGGAAGGCGGGGAGCACAGCGAGCGAGCTGGCTGGACACTTTGTTTATGCTATATCTTTTTTATTTATTGATAAAATCGTAATCGGTTTTCTGTGTATCGTTGACCTATTATTCTAAAATGCTATGAAAATATAAAATCTTTGAAAATGCTTTTGGTTGAAGAGCTAAATAGTTTTTCCAAAAACTCTTAAAAAAAGCTGTCCGTCAAAGTTTAACATTATTTTTCGCAAAACAAAAATCCTTATTTTTATGAACAAATTGTATGTTTGTATCCTTTACTATTCTACTAAAGGTAAAGCTTTAAAAATATCAATTATATTCCACCATTCTATGACATTAGGTAACTTTAGTGATTTACCCATTTATGGCCAAATTTGCTGATACACCATCCTTTCACTCCCAGCAAAAGAGAAAAGTAAAAAGCGTGTTCAAAACTAGTTTGGATTACTAAAGAAACTATATTAGTATAAACGAAAGCTAAATCGTGAGATTAAACTACAGTCTTAAGTATAAATTTTACTGTTTATGGTAGTTTTACTAAAAAGTCTCATACTTTTAAAATCATGTACGCATATTTATCGATCTACAGCAAATTGTAAACAGTTTTCTCCGAATTTTTCAATTGGTAATCTCAGAATAACATATTATGAAAATAATATGTGGAAAATAAAATCGATTTCATTACAGCAGTGTTGCCAATTTTGATGATTGTCAATGTACTTTGATAGGTCTTCTAAGAATAAAACAATTGTGTTTCTGTTGTGCTTTGAATGTGACGTGGGGACTTACTAAGTAACTCTATGAAGGCGTAAGTTATTTTTAATATTTATACTATATTAGGACTTCCGTCAGGACGTACTTTTACACAAAAAATTCTACTCATATCAATTCCCATCAAATATAAAAAAAATTTCTTTAAAAATATACGGGAAAATTGATTTTATTTTATCTGTAAAATTGTTGCTCCAAAAATAACTTGATTTTTTCCATCAGGCTTCTGATTGATGATGCTTTCGAAGAACAAGCCTTTTTTGAAAATAGAAAATATAAATTATCGAATTTTCCAGCCAATTTCTTACAATCATTGATTTTGATAACCTTAAAAAATCGACCGATCTAATAGTTGATCCATATTCGTGTGAAATTTAATTATTTTGGAGAATTTTTATTATCACAACATTGCACAATACTAGTCGAACGATGTGCAAAAAACCGATTGAAATTTCATTGATTAATAAGAAAGATACAGCATGCACAAGCTGTCCACTTTATAAAATGAACAGTCCTTACATAAGGGGTCGTCCAAAAACCACGAGGTCTTTCATTGATAGAAGGAAGGGCTCTAGCTCAATAACCACTGTCCATACAAATTTATAATTTTTTGTATGCACAAAAAACTACGGGGGGGGGGGGGGGGGTCTGTAGTTTCTAAAAACTAGAGATGGGCAAAAAGATTCTGAGCCGTTCAACAGATTCGGATCACTCAAATGAACGAGTGATCCGTGGCTCTTTTTTGACGAAAGTCGGTTCATTTGATCAGCATGGATCTGGCAACAAGTGACCCGGGAGAAGGACGAACCGATTCTTTTCCCCTATTCTACTTCGTTTGTTTTCAGGCTTTATTATAACGCTTGACACATGCCTTGTTTTGCGCGCCACGTCACACATGCAAACACAGTTTGCTGCAGCTCAGCACTCTCAGCATACACAGCCAAACAACTAATTTACCCCGCCCATTTACATACAGGCAGAGGAAAGTTAGAGAGCAAAGCTCAATCGGTCAAGTATGTCGAGAGTGTCTGAGGAAGATTGTACGAAAAATGAGAGAACGACAGATACGATGCATGTCGCTCAGCAGGGAGGGATCCGCCCTTGTTTCCGTTCACTCGGTTCAGTTCAGTCTTCCTTTGCGAACCGTTGAGCCACTGAATCGGTCAAAAGATCCGGTTCACTAAAAGGAGTGATTCGGATCGGAACCGTTCACTAAAATAAGCCGTTCTGCCCATCTCTACTAAAAACAAAACAAAAATGATAACGTGGATGATGGAAAACCCCAAGACAAGACAACAGGTTTGCCTTTTGCATGGTAATATATATGATTCGGTATATATAACATAAAAACTTTAAATGGTGTGTGCACAACCAAATTTATTCTACATCACTTCAGATTTTGGGAGAATGATTTTCATCATAATTGACACCGTTTAAGCATAGGGGAGCAAAATTATATTGCCCATGTCTAATTCTTACTTTAAAAATAGTGTGATGTGAAATTTTCAGCTTTTTTGGAGGTGACTTAAAGGTGACCCAAAGACGATATTGGTTTGTATGGAAATTACTATGGAGAAATGGTAGACATGTTTCAAAGAAGTTAGTACTGTTATGTAAGTATAAATGTATTTTCCTATAGTAAACACTCATTCTTCAAAGCTTAAAGAGAATAAGAACAATTTAATACGACGGAAAGGATAAGAGCTATCCATACATTTGTTTGCCATTATTTAGGTCCATATGGTTTTATGTGACAACAACGGCGCGGGAAGTGATCGGCACTGGTCAACGACGAAGACGAAACCACTGGTTCGATGAAGAGTGCCAGAGAGTGACAGACATGAAGAATGTCGCCAGAAGCCGTATGCTTGTGGCCGGTACCCGACAGAACAGAGAGCGGTACAGAGCAGCGAGAGCCGACGAGAAGCGAATCCACCGCCAAAAGAAAAGGCAGCACGAAGAAAGTGTGGTAGCTGACGCTCAAGAAAGCATGAACCGGAATGATATGCGGAGATTCTATGCAACGGTCAATGGTGCGCGGCACAATACCGTACCAGTGCCCGCCATGTGCAATGATCGAGAAGGGAATTGGCTGACCGATAAAACGGCGGTGACTGCCAGGTGGAAGGAGCACTTTCAGCAATTGTTGAACGGTGGAAATGGAAACGTAGCGAGGAACAGGATGAACATAGATGACAACGATCAAGCTGTGGACCCACCGACCATAGGAGAGGTTAAAAAGGCTATCAGCGAGCTGAAGAACTGTAAGGCTGCTGGGAAGGACGAGCTCCCGGTCGAGCTTCTCAAGCACGGAAGCGAGCAGCTTTACCAGTCGATCCACCGAGCACTTCTGAAGGTATGGGAGGACGAAGAATTGCCCGCCGGCTGGTTGGATGGCCTCATCCGCCCTATCTTCAAGAAAGGGCACAGACTGGAGTGTGCCAATCACAGAGGAATCACCCTGCTGAATTCGGCGTACAAAATTCTGTCGCGCATCCTGTTTAACAGACTGCGACCGCTCGAGGAGTCCTTCGTCGGCGAATACCAAGCTGGTTTTCGTGAGGGCCGTTCGACAACGGACCAGATGTTTAGCTTGCGAATGATCCTAGACAAATTCCGGGAGTATAACTTGCAGACTCATCATCTATTTATTGATTTCAAGGTGGCGTATGACTCAGTGAAAAGAAATGAGCTTTGGCAGATAATGTCTGAAAATGGTTTTCCGGCGAAACTAATTAGGCTGATACGTGCTACGCTGGATGGTTCGAAATCAAGTGTTCGGATCGCAGACGAGGTGTCAACCTCGTTCGTGACGTTAGACAGATTGACGCAAGGGGACGCACTTTCGAATTTACTGTTCAACATTGCACTGAAGGGTGCTATTAGGAGATCAGGCGTTCAGAGAAATGGCACTATTATTACAAGGTCGCCTTCGTGTCTCTGAAGAGATAGACAGCGAGGATAGGCCTGACTATTAATTCTACCAAAACGAAGTACATGGTTGCAGGTAGAGATAGAGTCAGACATGGTGGTGTAGGTGCTGAGGTAGTGTTTGATGGGGATGTGTTTGAAGTTGTTGAAGAATTTGTTTATCTTGGAACACTTGTGACATGTGACAATGACGTTTCCCGCGAAGTGTTGCGGCTGCGAATAGGGCCTTTTACGGACTACGTAACCAGATTAGGTCCCGCAGCTTATAAACGGAAACAAAATTCGCCCTGTATAAAACATTGATTCTTCCGGTGGCTCCCTACGGGCACGAAGCGTGGACGTTGAAAGAGTCAGACCGGAAAGCTCTCGGTGTTTTTAAGCGTAAAGTGCTGCGGACAATACTCGGTGGGAAACTCGAAAATGGTGTGTGGCGCAGACGCATGAATCACGAGTTGCATCAAGTGTACAAAGATGCGAATATTATCAATCGTGTAAAATACGGCAGACTTCAGTGGGCTGGTCACTTATTGCCAATGTCGGAAGAAAGAATTGCGAAAATAATATTCAGCAGGGAACCAGTTAGAGGTTGGCGGCTTCGGGGAAGACCATGAATACGCTGGCTGTACGCAGTGGAAGAGGACCTGGCGACCCTAAACGTTCGGGGCAACTGGAGAAGTTTCGCCCAAGACCGACGAAGATGGAGCTCTACAATACGCCCGGCAATGGCGTGACGCTACGTTGTAGCCATTAAGGTATCAAGGTAGGTATGGTTTTATCCCTGCAAACTTCTGCAAAAAGTCCAAACAAAATTAGCTCAAAAAGGATGTTACTTCAATAACTACCTTTATAAAGGTTTGAAAATGAGTTTTCACAATGAGATAACAAGTTTGTGTTTTTATGCATTGCTGATGTCTTTGAAACAGAGTGGTGTTTGGCCCGTCAGATTTGTTGCTTGCTCCTTTGTGGGCGAGCGACGGAATCCGGATCAATTGTGGTTGGTTTGCGTAGTAACCGCACTATCCGTATCGATCATCCGTGTAAATGCTTTCGTATCCATTTCAATTTATATCTTTATCGTTTACCAGAACGAATCCTTTCCCATATCCAAAACCCCAGTGTTTTCTTGTGGAAGTGCAGAGGACTAATACTATATGCCCAGAGATATCAAGTGAATTTTCATTACGCAAAAACCCTGTACTGACCGGGAATCGAATCAAGATACCTTTCGCATGGCTTTGCTTTGTAGTCGTGACCTCTAGGCTAAGAAAGGCTCCTACACTGCACTTCTGTATCAGCCGTATCAAACGTTACACACGAACCAACGCTATGCCCCGAATATTTACAGTTTTCCACCCGTTATTTATTCTTTGATAGTTAACTACTGCTTTCGCCGGCGTAAAAAATATGGAAAACTCAGTGGCAGATAATTTATGAATAAATCATCCGGTTTTCATAATTAATTCCCAAAAAGTACCCAATCAGGGTACACATGCGTGCTCACTACCGCACACGCACCGGAAACTAATTTGTCATGTAGGCACAGAGGGGCACAGATAGACTTATCGATAAACGTGCAGCTATTCCTGGTGCGGGTCGCGGGTTCGAATCCCGCTGGTCGAGGATCTTCGTGCTTGTCACACGATACATAAATGCAAAGAACGGTCAATTGGCAAAGGAAGCTCTCAGTTACAATCTGAAAAAGTACTCAGCTGAAACGCAGAATTTGTCCCAGTTGGGACGTAACGTCAGAAATCAGAAGAAGAAGGCACAGTATACATATCGTGCCGTGGACATCCGCCGTGGTGGCGAGTTTTTCCGAGCCAGCTTTTTATTCAATTTTAATTTTGTCGAACCGTAGCGGCTCGGCTGCCTGTCCGGGGCTATTTATTTGGAAATCCAATTTGTACTCGTTTGTTCTCCGGGAGTGCAGCGGAAATTAAGAAGAAGAAAAAAACAATGTTCGCCCGATATGTGCGGACTGTGACGACCGAAAGAGGTAGGAAAAGGTAATTAACTCGTTTTTGGCAGTGATTTTTATTGAGTCGCGCACAGCTCGTACTTTCCGTTTGATATTGATATAACGGAGCTAGGGGCTTGTGTTTATATACACAACACATTTTTTGTGTTATCTTTACAGTAATTATAATATTTTAATTTTCATTAGTATCTCAGCAAAGTTCATGTTAGCAGGGCTTTCTCTTTTCGCTTACAGTTTTTCAATGTTAACGCAAGGAGAATCTGTCTTTCAAATATTTCCAAATAATCAAATTCAGAACGATTCTAGAAGAATTCTCAGAACGATTCTAGAAGAATTTTCAGAACGATTCTAGAAGAATTCTCAGAACGATTCTAGAATAATCTTTAGAACGATTCTAGAAAACTCCTTAGAAGGATTCTAGAAGAATCCGTAGAAGGACTCTAGATAAATTCGTCTCAGGATTGTAGAAGAATCCATAACAGGAATCTAGATGAATCCTTAAAAGGACTCTAGAAGAATCCTTAGAAGGATTCTTGAATAATCCTTATAACTATTCTAAAAGAATTCTTGAAAGAATTCTAAAAGAATCTTTGAAAGGATTCTAAAAGAATCGTTAAAAGAATTGAAAAGAAGAACCTTGAAAATATTCTAGAAGATTACATGAAAGAATTCTAGAAGAATTTATGAAAGGATTCTAGAAGAATCCTTGAAAGGACTCTAGGAGAATCATTGAAAGGACTCTAGAAGAATCCTTGAAAGGATTCCAGAACAATCCTTGAAATAATTTTAAAATAATCGTTGAAAGCAATATTCTAGAAGAATCCTTGAAAGGATTCTAGAAAACTAATATTGGAAATATTTTCCTTGATGCTTGGTCAACTTAAACTTACAATCAGCTGATAGTTCTTAGTTCGCTCTATTACGTGATTTTTTTGTTACTTGAAGTAAAACTTTGATCAAAGCTTTTTTTTTCATCAGTCAGCACTTGCAACGATTCCATTGCCAGATTTTCACGCATTTTCAACAAAGATCATTACGGTAGTAATGATAGCTAAAATTATCTGCAATTTGGATTAAAGTGCATAGCGATAGGGATAGCAAATAGTGAGGTCAATCAGGGGTACGACAAGCATCATAAATGTGGGTATCATTCATGTTTTCTAATAGACTGTTTCCTGCGCCAATGCACATTCAATTCAAGCACAGAATCCGAGTAGCAGTGGATTTAACATTTAATTTTACATCTAGTGTCACATCGTTCGGACTGATTGGTGACATCAATCAATCAGTCTTTGCAGCACTGACTGTGTTCAAACATTTGGTCTCATTCCATACAGTGCGGTGGTGGATTGGATTTTTATTAACGCTCGGAAACATAAAACTCAAACAGCAAATGGCCGAGTGTTACATTTTCATTATTTTATGATGCGGTTTTTTGTCCCATCTATTGTGGCAGGTTGACTCAGTCAGCCGCGCGGTTCAAAGCCACCGAACTCGGTCCAGGATCTGACTAAATTTTGATTAAAATGCAGCAGCTATCTGCTAATCCATCGCTTTTGGCGGCGGGAATTCGAGATGAAGCGACTTTCAATGAGTTTGCAAATGTTGGCGATGTGAACTGGACTCAGATTTTAGTTGTGATTTCTACAAAGTTGCACGCAACAGAGTGGCGCATCAAAATGGATTTGTGCCAGAGGCGTCCGTTTTGTCCGGATCCCAGTACAGATAGTTTGAAATTCCAACGAGTTACATCCATTTGGACGGATGACTGCACTGTGGGTCGAAAAATGGTAATCAGGCCTTTTGCTAAAAGATTGAATTGAAAATTGCATTGCAACGTAGTATGACACCTGCTAACGCCGTAAGCTACCGTCGTTAAGGGTGAAAAGGGGTCATAAAAATATGAAATATCTCAGAAAACTGGTAATGTTGAGAGCTCAACTGCTGGATGACTAATAAAATAATGTTAATGCTTTAGAAGAAGTAAAACTTATGTTCAATGTTCGTTTGACATGACAACATTTCCAGAAGCCTGGGGGAAATTTCCGGAACCCCACTAAGTTTCGTCGGTGCACAAAAGTGGGGTCATGGTACCAATCATTGCCGCATGGATGATAAATGCTTGATTTGCGGAAGCTGTCCTGTGAAGGAAGATACCAAAAATTTTGTATGCGCAAGTTGCGGGGACAACCATAAGTCCAACTTTTAGGGTTGTCCTTCGTGTAAACGAATCGTCGAGGCTCGTACTAGACAGATGAACGGTATCCTTTTTCGTTCCCGGAATTCTTCTGGAAGAATTTCCAATAATGCTCATTTTTCAGTTAACGATCACATGCTTATTATTCATACTCATCAGGTAAATTATGATCATGCTCATTCACAAATTTATTTATTTCCGTTGGGTCGTTATAATCTTTTAATTTTGAATGGAAAATCCTATACCGATATCGTTGCAGGAAATTTGAACTCCTCCCCTGTTCATACTAAGAGTAACCATTATAATTGTTTCAAATCATATGGAAAACTTCTTCCGCCACAGGCAACTTCAAATGGAGCGATTCTCAATCCTATCAGTTTCACTTTCAGTTATTATAGAGCCGTCCGGAATACATATGAAACATATGAACACGTCTTTACTAACAAAACTTGATATTGACAATGCTTTTGAAACTTTAACAAATGCCATTGTTGGAACAAGGGGTATTGCAATCCAGCTTTTTGAATCCGCTAATGGCTGTCACAAGCAGGCTCACTTTCTGGTAGGGGTCGGGTTATTTGACGTTTGGCTTGGGTCATCTCCAATGAGAATATATACCGAGGTGAGGAAGACGACATTTAGTGTGCGTGACATCCGTGTACGGTGCTAAATGCTTCACAACTACAAGCGAGCGAGCTCCCATAAGAGGCCGGGTAAATTAGTGACGTAGTTATTTTTGTTTACGTTTTTTCTCTTTACTAATACGTAGCCATTGCTTCTTCTTCCACACCTTAGTATATATTCTCATTGGGTCATCTCTATTGAACGAACCCAAGCCAAACGTCATATCGTTTGATCCCTACCAGAGAGCGAGGCTATTTGCGGCCATTGGCGCTCGTTAAAAGCTGGATACCAAAATATGAAGTAAAATTCGAATCCGTGAGAAATTTTGAAAATTATATATCTGAACTGGATCCTGGATCCAAGCCCTTTAGGAAATTATTTAAATTGTTGAAAAAAACCTCAGAAGCCAATACTAGAATAAGTGTTTTCCATAGAAAATTGATCATTTTAACTTTTAACCACGGATGGGGTGCGACTCAAATCTCTTTCGGTGCTACACAGGCTGCTGCGAGATAGCACCCAAAATTCGAAAGAGACGTGCAGGAGTATTTTTCTCTGGACTGCACCCTGGCTGTGCTGAATCGCAATGTGCTTTGGGATGCATTGCATTGTGCGAGTTGTCTCATTTTCACTCTTTGCGTTTCGTACACGCGTAAACAAATTCACTTGAATTCATTTCATTAATATGTGACTGCCAAAACTCTTAAACACGTTGAACATAATTCGTCACCATCTTATGTTTCTGACTTTATCAAATATGTCAAGATCCACAACAATAAGATTTTGCAAAGCACTTATTAAGCTTGTCCGCTTTCAAAGCATACTTTGTTGAAAATATTCTAGAGTGGATTTTGCGCTTTCACGAAAGAGACTCAAAGAGTAGAGACTGTGCTTTGCTTTGTCTCGCACAAAAACAAATTGTCTCCTGTGCCTTGCTTTGAGTTTACTCGCAAAGAATGGGAGACGCACAATCAGTTTCTGAGTGGCACGCATGTTTTTGGCACTGCACTGAGTTTTCAGACATTCCCTGCTTTTAACTTTTGAAAATGGCCTATACATATTTGCATGCAACTTATTTGAAAAATTCAAACTCCGTAACTATCATTTTTATAGAAAACTGTTCTAAGAAGTGAAATGTTGGAAGGAAGTAATGAAACACACACGCGAGACTATACTTTAATAATTACTAATTGATTAATTTATTATTCTAATAGTTTCTTCTAGTGCGTCTGCACTGGTCGACGGTCGGTCAGGAAAGAGACCGAACGGAAGTCAGCATGTGCTGAGCAACCTAACTGCTATAATTAATTCTATAGCAACTCACAGTACAATTAACTATTGTTTAAGGCAACACTATTTGCCATAATTCATCTAGATATACTACAAGAAGAAGTTGCAGTAATCCGTTTATACTATTACAAAAAAATATACACTGAAAAAATGTTTCATTTATTTCCATAAGAGATAAAAAATAATTCTAAAATTTTATACAGTGCCTTCCCGATTTTGGCAACACCCGCTTTTGTCTATCTCCGATTTTGGCAACACCCGTTTTTGGCAACTTTTTCTTCCCGATTTTGGCAACACATTGAAAAATATTTTTGATTGATTATTAAGTACTGAAGCCTAATATTGGGAGTTACAACAAAGTGAAAATAAGTCAAAATGAAACTGTTGGTGACCATTGCGAGCTAAGAAAGCTAATGTTTAACGTACCGTAATTTCGGGTGAAATTGATCATTTTTCACGGTTTTTCTAGTATGTTTTCTATAATGTTAACAATGCCAAACAACTAAATGCAGGAAAACATGTACGAAGGTGAGCCTCATCGACTTATGTACCGAAATTTTCTAACAAATGTCATTTTAGTGTTAACAAATTCCTCTAAAATAAAAAATCAGAGAATCTCATTTCGGGGTGAAATTGATCACTGATCAATGCCATTATTGTTAGTTTCCAAAACAACTCTATATGATAAATTGTTGCTCCCTGAATCCGAATATGCTTGTAAAATTCTTAACAATGCAATATTTATATAAATAACGAATAGTTAAATTTCAAGAATTACGCCGAAAACGCCTAAATGTATGCAATTTCCTAAGGAATTCAATGATATCTAACAGAAATTCAATTATTTCAACCCTATGATCTAATTGGTACGAGTTCTGGTGATGAAATCTGGTTTAGAGATATATCTCAAGCATCCTCACAAACTTTCAGGTTTATACCATGTTCAAATCCTTGCTTATAAATAGAAGTTCATAGGTGTTTGTCAATACTGCACCGTGCATAATTTTGAAATTTTACGTTATTTTCATTGTAATAAACATTCTTCAACGCAAAAAACTTCACAATACACAATTGGACAATAATTACGAAAAGCAACGCTCATTCACTTCAGCTTACATTGATATTTGTGCTCCATTACGAATAAATTAAATCGTGTGATACGATGATCAATTTCACCCTTCTGATCAATTACACCCGATTTTACGGTACTTATAAGAAAAACGCGCATATTTCAAAGCTATTGTTTAACGTATAGTTTAATTTTCATAAAGCAGGCAAACTGTATACATAATTGCTACATTGTTTGAAAGGCTTAATAATTCGGTAGCATAAAATGGTAATCGACAGTAAAAACAAGTGTAATAAGAGCATCAAATGTTAAGATAATCAGCTTTGCTGTGTTGATCACTAATGTTTTGTGATTATTGTGCTTGTAATTTGTTTCAATGTAACAATCGAATTATAAGTGGCGGTTTGAAGATCCTGAAAATGTTTTTAAATTATCTCGTGATCATTGATTTGTTAAACCGTCAAAGATTTTATTGAATATGATGAGTGATTTCTTTTGGGTATTTCTGTAGACATTTCAGTAATAGTTATTGAGGAAAACATCGAGAAAGTTTGTTCAAAACACTAGCTGACAATTTGGGTAAATTGTTGAGAATGGGTTTTGAAGTAGTCATTGAAAAACTTTTATAGAAGAATTCTAAGAGTGAGTAAAAGCAAAGCCCATGATCAAAATTCTTTGGACATTGTTAACATTTATATGGTTCTTCTTCCTGTCGCATTTATCAAACACAGATATTTGGTAATCATCTCTAGCAATCTAGACCAGATTGACGCTTTTTCAACAGTCAAAAGTTTTACGGGACACATCCTTGTGATAATTGAAGAGTGGAATAGAAAAATATTTGGATGCATACTTTAGACGTATAGGTGTCTAATAAAAAGAAGAAATAATTTATTATTACTACATTTTTTTTCCATTGACTCTGCATCTAAGTTACATTTTTTTGCTCTTCGTTTTCATTTTTAAGGAATGTTACAGAATCTTACAGAAATCAAATCGAAACATTAGGGATTTTTTTCCTTATCTGTAGAGCCTTTTGACCACTGCTTCCATTAAACATAAGGGATACATGTAGCGATTGTATTTCTACCAGAAGCTTCAATTGAAGTGAAATTCATATGTACAAAAGAGATTTTGCAAACAGTTTCTTAACGAGTTCGTAAAAAAAATCTAACGGTATTCTATTGAAAAATGAAAAGCGATGAAATTAATGAAATTAGCCTCTCGGCCACTCGGCTCCGGAAGGCCGGAAGGCTTGATTTTTCCCGCATCTCAGCAAATGAACATAACGCTTGAAAAGAACTCGTCATTAACTTCATTTCTGGGTGCTTGGCGGTGCCAGTCTCGACAAAAAAAGCTGACATTACAATTCAACCGTGATAACATTGATAGTAAAAGTAAGAAGTAATTCACTATGTTCAAGGAATCCCTTAAATAAACCCACCGAAAAGATCCTCAACCGAACCAGTATTCATAATCTGCTACTTTTAATATGGTCTGGTTTTGAAGCTGCACATTTCGCTCCAGAACAGTCGCAAATGGCCACTGAAAAAAAATACCACGCTTGTACTGTGTACAACAAGTGTGCTTTTCAGATGGTGCATATAATCAGTACATGATGTTTTGCTTTTTAATCAAAAGCTGAACTGAAGAAGGCTTCCAGACATTTTTCACATCATTCGTAGAAATTGCCATGCATTTTCTGATACTTTTAGAGATTAGAATGATAAAAACAAAAGCATTTCAAAATTCCCGAATTTGGCAACATCCCAATTTTGGCAACATAAAATTCGAGCCTTGTTGCCAAAATCGGCAAGACACTGTATTACACAAAAACCTAATTTTTATTATTTTTTTTTAACTTTTCACCATAGAATTTTGAAAGTAAGCACGTATTTGGGACATGATGGAGACATTTTTGATAAACAAGTTTTTCTAAGAACCACTTTTAGCCGATCTTCAAAATTTATTATAAGGATAATTTCTGTAGAAGTAGCCATTTTCGATTTATATCGAATGTAATGCAAATTCTTTTATTTATATATTAAAATAGGTCATTTTCATTGAAAATTCGCGATTCTCCATTAAGGAAAAAAAGTTAGTGGAAAGAAATATGGTCTTTACTTTCGAAAACGTTTTATTATCTGTTTACTATCAAGTTTCTATGGTGAAATTGAAAAGTATTAATTATGGGGTTTTTGTGTAATTGAAAATTTAAGTTTTTATCTGATATTTTCATAAAAAAATATAATATATGTTTTTTTTTCTTGTTGGCCAAACGGTTCACTACAACTTCTTCATAGAACATTTTTCTCTAAAATCAACAGTTTTGGAGTTAGAGTTTTTCAAATAAGTTGCATGCAAAAATTTAAAGTCCATTTTCAAAAGTTATTCTCGAGTCAAAATGATCAATTTTTCTATGTTAAATACTTATTGTATCATACCAAAAAACATGTGCAAAATTTATTGGATATCGATGATGGTCGAGTTCTGTGACTGATCGATTTGACATGGAATTTATCAATAAAGGGCGAACACGAAATTATTGCGACACATTCAACAGGGCATAACTTTTCTACCATTGGGTAAAAATCAACCAAATTTTGCACACTTTTTCATTGATGTGTATTGTTTACATGCTGTCAAACTCGAAATTGTGTTTTTCGATTCAACAAAAATGCAGGTGAACCAACGCGAGCCGAGAGCACAAATTCTTTCCAAACACCTGGAATTTCCTGACCTGTCGCACCGGCAGTTGGGAAAAATGTTGAACATTCACCATTCGACCATCTCCAGAGTGTTGAAGCGGTTGACGTTGGACCACGGTAAAGGAGCTGGAAGAAAACCGGGACCGGAGAACAAAAAGACGGAGGGAAAGGTGAAGCGGATGATTAAAGCAAATCCCAACGTCTCAAGTCTTGATTTGGCTAAAAAGATCGGCATGTCGCAGAGCTACGTCCAGAAGGCATAGAAGAGAGCTGGACTTCATACATACAAAGTACAGAACTTCCCAAACCGCGATGAGCGGCATCAATTGACGGCTAAGACTCGGGCATGGAAGCTCTACGAGAAGATGCTGATAAAATATAGATTCTGTGTGATGGACGATGAAACGTATATAAAGCCGATTTTAAGCAAATTCCGGGGTTGGAGTTTTTCAGCGGCAAGAGCAAGTTCGATGTGGACGACAAATTTAAGAAGAAGAAAATGTCGAAGTTCGGCTTAAAATATCTCATTTGGCAGGCCATCTGCTCTTGCGATCTGAGGAGTGAGCCTTTCGTGATAAAGGGCACAGTAAATGGCGAGATCTACAAATCTGAGTGCCTCGAGAAGCGCCTTCTGCCGTTCTTACAGCAGCACGACGAAGCTCCGCTATTTTGGCCAGATTTGGCATCATGCCACTATTCTTAAAGTTTCCTGGAGTTGTATGAGGCCAATTCTATCCATTTTGTTTTAAAGGACAAGAATCCGCCAAACTGTCTGCGCCCGGTGGAGCAGTACTGGAAAATAATGAAGCGGGAACTTCGGAAGAGCAAAAAGACAGTCAAAGACGAGAAGAACATGTTAAGAAAATTAAAAAAAAAAACTGAGAAACTGGTACCAGATGACACAGTAAAGACTTTGATGGAGGGCATCAAGCGAAAATGCCTTCAATTTTACACTCAAGGCTCCATCGATTAACTTTTCTTTTGGTTTTTGAAGTAAACATATGTACAAAACTACACTAAAATTTTGGTTTGATTCTATACATTATAAAAAAAATTGGCATGACATTTTCGGTGTCACAATAATTTCTGCCCCATGGTGGAGTCTACTTTGCCCCGCTAGCTTGATGGTGACTACCAAATATAAACTTTTTTTAACCTTTTTTAAGGAAACAAAATATTTTTTCCAAATTATGCATCAATGTACAACACATGCTTAAGAGCTCTAAAAAGCATACTGCACATGAAAAACAGTATAATATTCATGTATTTACCGTCAAAATAGGCAAATTCCTTAGGATGTCCATACTTCCCTGTGCCCTAATATATCTAAATTTTAGCGGCATGCCAGCCCGCCCTAAACTAGACAAAGTTCATGAGCTCATCAGCCAGAAGATCCCGACTAAAGCACGAGTCATTATCGTGCTAAAATCTCAAGCATATGTGAAGGAGCTGGTAGCAGACCACAGCTTAAAGCATACTGTCGAATTAAACAACGAGGAATATGCTATTCCAATCGTCCCATACGACAATGCAATTGAGGGCAACCTGAAGTAGCTGATCTACAGCCCTATTTCTCGAATGAAACTATTGCTAAACATCTAGCCCCGTATGGCGAAGTTCTTTCCACTCAAGAGGAGGTGTGGACAAATTTCTGGCCCGGTTTACCCACAGCAGTAAGACTGGCAAGAATGAGGATAAAGAAACCGATTCCATTTTATGGTGTGATGACGACACACACCGCTTTCGTTTCATACCAGAACCAGATTTGCACCTGTCGATACTGCGTAAGACCACTACATATTGGTCGTACCTGTAACAAGGCACGTAAAGAACTAGGTCACGATATCAACAGCCACCTAACTGCGGCACAAGTTGTGCAAGACATTATCCCACCATCGTCGGAAATCAATGCTACGCCACCGCCGTCCAGCTCACCAGATTCAGAGAACGAAACAACAGTTGGCACGGTAGCAGCAATAACCAATCGATTAACGGCAACAACTTCGAAGCACTCAAGTAGGCCTTCTTAGCTTTCCCGCCACCCACTGGAGCAGAACACTCAAGCTGCTGGAAGCAGCAGAAGCAGAAGCAGTTCAACCCTCAGTCATAAAGGAATCGGCGAAAAATCCGTCAACACTTCAGAGTTCAGCATTTCCGACGACGGCGAAGAAACGATCAATGCTCCTGAAAGACACCGTTCTCAACAATCTTCCGTTATCCCTGAAGTCCCGTTCCAGGAGAGGAAACATAAGAGCAGCAGCAGAACCACCAACTCTTCCCGTTTATATGCGCAAAGGCTTCACGACCAGAAATACTTCCAAAAAACATCAACTAAGCGCATCTCACTGAAAACTCATTCACTACGAACATTACCACCAGCGAGGGCTTTGCTTTCTGTTAGGTAAGCCCTAGTATATGTTCTGCCGAAATTGACAATACGAAGTTGATACTGCTGTCATTCTCAAGACAATCCCAATTGCTTTTCTTCTATCATCACTTAAACGCGGAAAATCAGCCTACCGACACTTTCCCATGAGCCAAATCTTCAACCCACACTCATTGGGAAAACCCATTTATTATTATCGTGATCCTGAATTCTTTCGGTATCGACAACGACTACCGCGAAAGGTCAGCGAGGGCTTCTCTCTGTGAGGTAAGCCCAAGTATATGTCCTACCGAAGCTTGTTTTGAGACTGCCGCACTAGAAAATAACGCACTTCTTGTAGAATTTGTAGAATCCAAAACGCTGCTGCACACTGTAACATATGCGACTACGAATAAAATAGCAACACATTCAAAAACCGCACTAATATTCACCAAACTCCGCGCCATTCATGCAATTCAGGTGAGCTTGAACTACTGCGATCAAAACAAAACATTAACGGCATCGAATGTGTCCTACTTGACATCTTAATTTGGTTTGACGTTTGCACTCACAGCATTGTCAGTATAAGTGCCAGAGACTGGGAACGTTTACAAGTGTACAGTACGTATGCGCTTCGGCTCATGACCGGACTCGCGTAAGCTCTTCAGTTCATCAACTGGACTAGCTTTTCACTTGTGCGCAGACTACACACAGTCGATTTCTGATCCGTTCCCTCTGACCTCTACCTCCTCTCCTTTCCTTGCCTCCTTCCTCACCCCCTCTTTATTTTGCTCCCTCCCCACAACTCTCCAAATGCACATCTACTCTGTTCTGCCCATATGAACTAATCTACGATGACGTCACGCTGCTTCTTCCACCGGGAAGAAAACCTTTTACTGCGGGCCGTGTTTACAAAAAATGAACGATTTCGTTGTGCATTCATCCACTTCATGTTCATCCGGAGAACATTCGTTGTCCGGATGTTGATCCGGATGTCATTTTATGTAGCCACGGCCCGCATTTAGAGCGGAAAAGAAAAAGAAAAACGACAATAAAAGAAGACCGTGGATAAGTCCATTCAACGTACTCTACACAGAAGAGTTGACTATTCTATTCCACGTTGCACAAATTCATGGGAAAAGGTCTAAAACTGCCATCTCAATGTTGCAGACAGAAAATGGCACGAAAAAGAACGATTTTTTAAGCGGTTCGTTGCATCAACGACAAAGTTTATCAACTAAAACATCTTCGACAAAATGTATTGCTTGTGTCTTTTGATCTGGATCATGCGTTTGATCGAGTAAGCCATCACTTTCTACAGCAAACCATGACTAGGATGAATTTCAACACGAATTTCGTCGAGTTGTATGCCACGATATGGAATGAATCGTACTCCAAGATTCTGATTAACGGCCACTTGACTCCGGAGCTCAAAATCAACCGATCTGTCCGACAAGGTGACCCATTGTCAATGTTTGTGCTGTAACTACAGCCGTTGTTAGATGCTTTTTCAAGAAGTTTCCCTAATTTTGTAATGAAAGCGTAGAAAACGAACGTTCTCTAATAAAAAGTGGTCGCTCTCTTCAATGATTTTGGACTGACCTCGGGTGCAGTTTTGAATAAACGGAAAACTCTAGCAGTAATAATTGGCAACGTTGATCTTACGACTTATTCAGAATTGTTTTACATCGAAAACTACGTTAACATTTTAGGAGTCAAATCAAGCAAGCACAGAAGCTGAACTGGCAGTTCGTTTTGAACGGATTGCGAACCCAGCGTTGGCTGCATTATCCCAGGAAATTAAATCTGTGTCAGAAAATCATTCCGATCAATACGTACATCACCTCAAAACTTTGGTATATGGCCTCCTATATACCTCTTACAAAAGGATTTGCAACAAAAATTAGGGCATAGCTTGGGAAATTCATTTGGCACGGCCAAACATTGCAAAAAATACTTTTTGCTAATCTAACTTTACCTAAAACAAGAGCTTCCTGAATCTCTAATGTCCTGCAATAAAGTCGAAAACTCTGCTTTTGAATCGATTAATGAATCCAGCTGATGAGCTTCCATTTCTGAACAGTCTTCTACGAAATGCTAGCAGTTCCATTTCAGCGTTGTCCAATCATATATCTTTACTACAGGTAGAACTAGTGCTCCTACCGGATCGTTTAATCAACACACCTTCATCCAGAGAAATTTATCAACAATATCTAGAATTGAAACCTAACCCTGGATTTGTGTCAGCTGATCAACGAAACTGGAAAATGATCTTCAAGGATCTTCACAATAAAAATTTATCATCTGCACAACGCTCAAACTGGTTCGTGGTCATGCACAGAAAAAGAGAGCTACTGTTTTACCGGGAGCATCCGTTGTCAACGTGTCAGGGATATCTGGAGATATCAACGAAAACAGATAACTAACCACGTACCTGAACTAGGTAGACAAGAACCCGAAGATTTATTTATCAAAGCCCTAGAAATATGAATCTAACCACTAAGAATTACATTATAGAGATATTAGACCTTTGCTTTAGTTATTTAGTTGAATCTCCTGAGAACTCAAAAGATTTAGATGATTTTGTATTTTATTTAAGAGAGGGGTTCAAATAAATTGGTTAGATGAAGTTATGTATCTAGGGCTCGTGCTAGATAAAAATTTTACTTTCAAAAATTAACTTGAGGTTGAATGCCTAAATGTAACAAATATGCAATATGTCTCTATCCACTTACTAACATAATATAAAAACTTTATCTTAAGATCAAGCTTTTGATCTCCAAACACATTTTCAGATCAGCCATGTTGTATGCTGTACCAATATGGACTAAGTAGCTGTTGTAATACCAGGAAGAAAGCTCTGCAGAGGGTTCGAAATAAAATTTTGAAAATGATCTTGAAGTTCACTCCCTGGTATTATGGTACCGTAATCCGGGGGCAAATTGGGTCCTAAAGCCCTGTCCCAATTTTAGTGCCAAACGCTTAAGTTTAGGCCAAAAACACATGTTTACTCAATTTTCTAATGTTTTCCGTTGGTTTAAGCCCAATTTTTTTTTTTTTTAGATTTTGTCACATCCTTTGGCTTAAACTCAAATTTTGGGTGTATTTTGTTTTCCGTGCCCCTTACGAAATGTCAGATAGGAACAACCCCAGTGGTCGAACTAAAACCCCTGTGGTGTTTTTGTCGACTAAGCGAACGTCAAACATGATCAAAAGTGTCAAGGTTCATTTATGGACCAAATTTTTAAATTAAAGTTTAAACATGATATAGCCATTATTTGAGCGGGAAAAATTGCTACAGTAATTACAGTAACATGCTTTTTCGTGTTATTAAATAAAAACAAGATTTCATTACAAATTTTAGGACCCAATTGATCACTATTTTACAACTTTTTGTTGTGTTATCCTTCGGAATTCAAACATTGTCAAATGTATTTCGACAAAACCAGTACTCCATTGATCTTTACCAGTTTATGAAATCGTTTTTTATTGGAATAATATATCGCTGTGTGCGTTTGAAACGCAAATACCAAATGCGGGAACACTAAACGCGGCATTTCCATCGAAATTTCCTTTGGAACATCCTTCACAAATTTCATTTGGATTTTTTTTCGGAATTGGCTCTGGCATCTCCATAGGAAATTCCATTGGAATTTTCTTCGGCATTACCTGTACCTGTTTTTTTTTTAAATTTCCTTTGAATTTTCTTTCGTCATCTCTATCGGAATTTCCTTTCGAACTTTCATCGGAATTCCATTCACAATTTGAAATTTCCTTTGGAATTAAGAATTTTCTTCAGAGTTTTACTGAATTCCATTTGAAATTTGAAAGCTTTTCTATGCTAGGTTGGCGGTGATATGTGTAATCGTTGCTATGTGTCCTTTGATTGTTTTGTCTTACCGCATTTGAAGGACATTTAGTGAAGATTTGCACCTCAAATGCACACAGCAATATAACATATCACAAAAATAGTTTAAATATCAAAAAATTAAAATGACACATTGGGGCGAAATTGAGCACCATATCACAAAGCAGATTTTAGAATTAAAAATTTTCCTTTCTGCTAAATTTGGGTCTCCTGAATCTGAAAATGATGTCGAAATTCTTATGACTCGATTATTTAATAAGTTTACTGCATAATTTAATTTTGAAAATTTGCCTAATACGCCTAAATTTAGACAATTTCCCTTTAAATAAGCACATAATTCGAGATTAAACGGTTTTATAAGCGAAACACAATATTTTCTATGCTGTATGGTACCAAAAATAAGTTCACTAGTTTATACTTAAGCTTACACAACATTTTAAATACTCAAAGTTAACATGTAGGCATAGCACAAATGGATTGTTTAGTATATACATTTCCAACTGTATTGTTTACACCTTCAAAAACTGTGAATATATTTATGCAAATCCAATCCTAATAAAAATGATGAAACCTTCAGCATCCTCGGAAGGAAATGTATTTTAGTATCAACCTGATCATATTCGCCCCAGTGATCAATTTGCCCCCGGATTACGGTACTATAATAGTACCGTAAATGGGGTATCTTTGATAATGCGGGTAACTTCGATAGTGGGTTACCCACCACGTACTAAACGAAATATCATAATTTATGTTAATCGGGTAAGCAAAATGAATGCAAAACTAAAGAATATTAGTATGACACTTTATGTAAGAGCTGTTTTCATTTGAATCGAGTACATTCGAGGCTTTATATACGAATATTAAAAAATGATGCTTTTTTAGCATTTTGAAACGCTTACAAATAATTTGTTCTACGATCACTCTTTGATGTAGTTTTGAATAGTTGGTTATTTATCTTTGACAGCCTAGTTATCATAGAAAATTAATATGGTCTCAAATCTCTTAGCGAAATATATTTTCACGAACTGGGACCATTTTTATAATCTAAAGCTTAGTATGCTGTTCCGCTCAAGAAAAGTAAAAATGTCTGCCCAAGAAATGCTCAAGAAATTTTCTACAGTGAGCTCCATTTTCTTTTCAACTGCGTACTGCGATAAAAGAAACATGTTTTTCTTGAGCATTTCTTGCAAGAAATTTCCCACGCATCGAGATAGGCGATTACTTTTCTGTTGAAGTGCATACTTCGCTTAAGCCAGAAATTTCCATATGACGTTAAGCATCCACGGGTAGAAATCAAAATCCAAAATCATGATTATGCACACGGATATCATGATTCCAGTGTGTTTTCATCTCATGAAAATACACCATGATTTGGACTCACGATATCATGAGTCAGATTGTCGTAACGCGACACAAGTTGCACCTGAGTGCTCGAAATCATGCATCATAGGGTAACGTATATAACTTGGACATGCATACAATTTGGACAGGCTAGTCGTTCTATGCTCATTTTCAATGAGATGGTGAGGAATATATGTACGGGAAATCATGTATTGCATTATTAATACACTATGCTACTTAATAATGATGACCATTTTCAAAACAATTACAAATTGGCGTCAAAACTATCAAAATTGTAAATTGTATCAATAGAACATCTGTGAAACCTACGAATGCAAGAGGACGTGCATTTCAAGAACATACATTAAATGCAATAATAGAGCTCAGAATTGGCATTCGTTAAAAGTTCAAAAGTGGCAATATGATAAAATATGTCTAAAATTTAAGCTAAGTTCATCTAAAATCTTAACATGAGTATATAAGGCATAATCAGGTGATGTCCAAAAAAAATTATGGTTTTTGTTCTGTAATTTGGCCATCTGATGAAATACACTGGAATGTCGCATGCATGCATACTTGCAGGCGTTTTCTCGTGGATCTGATGATATTTGCTTGCACTATATGAAATTATTGATTATCACTAATATACACATCCAATAAGCGAAAAAATTGCATAGGTCACAAGTAAACTCTTAAAGTTTTATTAAACAATCGTTTTTTTTAGAAACCAGTGCATGGAAACTTAGATAACGCCCCTGTCCAAATTATATTTACATTAGGGTGTCCAAAATGTATATTTGGTGTCCGAAATGTATAACAGACAGGCCGTCAAAAAACGCTATTTTGGAAGCTAATACTACAGTTTGTTAGCTTTTTATAACCAAGAACTCAAAGTACAATGAGACATTAAGCATATAAGTATCATTACGTAATAGAATATTAGTATCTAATGCAGTAAATCGATCGCCCATTCCAGACATATCCTTAGCCTGTCCAAAATACATAATTTACCCGATGCTCGAAAATCATGATTCGCGCATCCGTTTCGTATCTATTTATAATTTTGTCAGTCAACCTGATAAAATGAAAACAAAAAATAAACAAAATATGCTGAACAGGATTCGAACCAAGAAGCTTCAGATTGAGAGCCACGTACTTTACCACAGTACCAATCTATCGTGATGAATGTTAAGTGATCGATGCAAATGACTTGAAGCAAAGTACACCGCTTTGTGTTGTCGCTCTGGAAGTTACGTTAATGAAGAATCATGATTATGACTCCAGAAACCATGATTTGTCGTCCTGATATCACGACCTAATCAATTTATTAATTTCATAACTTGTAAATCATGGTATGGAAATCACATTTTTATCCGTGTCCTAGAGGTATACAATGCCCTATAAACGTTTCGTGATTCATTAGATTTTGTACTATTATCAAAGTTACCCCAAAACAGAAAACCGACTTTTGATTACCGTCAAACGGGGCTTATTTTGATATTATTTCCACATTCTTTAACTTTGAGGGTTTGTAACTCTTAGAATTATGGATAGATGTTGATAATTTTTGCCTATATTTAAGTTGTATATGTACGTAACAAATGTGCTAAATGTGAGGCAAATCCATCAAGAAATAACAAAAATGCTTGAATAGCGAAAAAAGTGTGTCCTTCGAGACAAAAAAGGGACTACTTTGGACATTTTCACAATTTGCTAATGAAATGATTTTTCCTTATAACTTTCAAACTGATTCAATAAATTGTCGTCCACTGTGATGTTATGGAACGTTTTCCATTAATAAACTTAATGTAGAAAATTGCAAAGCTAGAATCAATTACACATATATAACAAATTTCAACGAAACATGCCATTCACTATTCTCAGTTTACAGTATGAACCTCTCTTTTCAACTTCCCCTTAAATGGAACTATCAGTTACGAATGCTCGATTTTCAAGTTGACAAAATGAACGACGTAACTAAGCGATGATAAATGAGTTATGTACAAAAATTCTTTTTTTTATATTCTTACTGTTATATGAACGATATGTTGAAGGATCACATTAATACCGGTTACTAATTTAAAACCAGTAAGTAATTTCCATTAAAAACGCAATCTATGAAGTAAAGTTTAGCAAGATCATAAAGAAGTAAGTTTGTTTCTGTAATATGCTTTTAGCTTCTTAGCAGTTTAGAGCTGGCTTAATAGTAGTTTAATTTAGGCATTTGAAGGATGCAACTGTTCTGTACTACAAATTCATCTAAAATATGACGAAAAATAGTTTTTTAGAGATTATGTTGTGAATTTGGCATTGGTACGTATTGAAATATATGTGTTTTATGTCTATTCACTTTTACAAACATTTATCATATTTTTTTTTTAATTGTAAAATACTCAAACCAAAACATTACAATAAAATAAAAGTCCCAAAAATAAGACCTTTGATCAGTTATTTTAATAAAACAACAATTTTAAGCAAAACAAATCACAAGATTTTCATGAAACATGACGATTCGATAGTTTTGTGATGCTCCCAATAAGTTTCCAAGACATGGGTAAAATCCAAACAATGTGTTTGTATAGCCAATGTTTTATACCTTGTGAATATTTATTCGGGCTTTTTTGAAATGTTTTCTTGTTTATCCTGTTATTGTTGATGTTGTTCCAAGAAAAAATCATGCCTATTGGTAGAGCATATATTGGATGATAAAAGTGCTGAAGACACAAAATTGCTCAGATTAATATTTACGCTACTAATAAATACAAAAGGTGAGTGTCCAAAGTAGCCCCTGGAATCAAAAGTAGCCCCGTCCGACGGTATATAAAAATTATATATCCATTCAAAATAAATCTTTTGGCAATCTATCAACTGCAATCGAGAGCTAGAATGCCAAATTATAAATTTTTGAAACAGTGCGCATAAATACTCAAGTTTTCTTTGAAAAAATATCAAAGTTACCCCGTTTTACGGTAACAATAAGTTACATCGAATATCCAGTATTGAAACATTGAAACAAATGTCGAATATAATTATTATCAATTTAAGACATAATCGTTGCAATCTTCTTTTGCCACGATAAATACATTATTTATCTAGGTTAAGGTCAATATAGGTAAAGCTAATTGAATGTGTTTTTTCTCTTATAAACAGGTAAAATCGACTCACATGTAAAAATTTCTGAACTGCTGTGACATATGAAATGTAATATGTTGTTAACAAAATGTTTATAAATGCATAATTTAGTTTTACCACATAAGGATGAAAATGTTATCTAACATAGAACTCCTAGATATAAGAAATGAATGTAACGAGTAGAATTGTACTAATGAAAAATTAAAAAATGGGCTATTTAACCTAAAAAAAATAATGAGACAAGTAAAATAAAACGTTGAGGACTCAAAATTTCAAATACATCAACTTTAGTTCGAAAATAACATTGAGTTGGGACATCATCAATCCATTTGGATTTACTTCCATGCTTCGGTTTGCTCTCCTTGCTCAAAAGCTCAAAGTTCCTGACGTTGCAGTAAAAGCCAACCACACTGTACTGCTGCATGGCACCGGGTCTACCACATAATAAAGTGAACCTCAAAACCACCCCAGTTCTGCATGCATTTTAATTAAAAACTAAAATGTTCAGACCGTAAGCACCACAACAGTTCCGACTAAGGCAAACTATACTTGGTACGAATGGTGGACGAATCAAAACAGGGCGGTTACCGGTTCGGTACCGAAAGCCAATCCATTGTTTGCGTATTCGACGTAATCGGAAGTGAGAATTTGTAATTAACCACTCGCCTAATGACGGTGTTCGGTTATAAACGGAAATAAGCAAATGAGACGCACAAAACATGCTCCATTGTATTTTTTGTCGATTCAAATTTGGTCAATGAGGATTACAGTGAATTTTGCGTTATTAAAGAACGATACGAGCAAGCAAAATACCTAACCGCCATTCCGCAACCAATTGTTTGTGAAGAATTCCACTGATCACATAAACCAAAAACAAAAAAAAACATAGTAATTATATTTTCCATGGCATCCAAACGCAACCATAATGATTGTTTTAACCTATTCATTTCGATGAAAGCAAAGGTAAAAAATGTGCTCTAACATCCGCCTGTCAGGAAGCAAATTATAAAATAAATAGTCGGTGGCATTAGTGGCGGTTAGTTTGATCAGCGTGCGGTCGCATTCCGGCGTAAAAGTCACGAACTGTGATTTAAACACGCACATTTCACGCAAACCAAGCTAATGGTGAGCGTTGCTGTCGCCGTACGCTTTGCTCTGTTTGAACTTAAATAAGCTTCAATGTGCAAAATTTGCGTAAAATAGTGAGCACAGCTTTTCTATGCTTGTCATTGCTTTGGGGTTTGTTTTGAGTATAAAATAGAACTGATTCTCATTCAACATAATTCTTCAGCAACTACCTTCATTAAGGTTTGAAGAATGAATTTTCAATATGGGATGATAAGTTTCTACTTACATTAAAGTACTAGCGTGTTTGGAACTTTTCTCAAAATTTCTCCATAGTAATTTCCATATAAACCTACATTGTCTTTGGGCCACCTTTAAATCACTACCTAGAAACCTGAAAATTTCACAGAACACTATTTTTTTGGTAAGGATGGTAAGGAGTATATGGGAGATTGGATTTTCAAACATTTTTAAAACATGAATCGCCCTAAGCAACCTTAACGGTGCGCGACTAAACTAAATTACATAGCGCAGTATCATTACGCTGATCCGTACTGGGCGCTGCTAACCGGGCTGGCAAAATGACAGCGCAGCCGGTTAGAAAATTTACTTGCGCAATAGTTGCGCTGCTATTCGAATTGAATTCACGCGTACATTGGAAGTTCTAAGATTTTGGTTTGAGTTTTGGAAATCTGATGCGCATGAAGCGGAAATTACAAAATTTTAGGAATTTGGATAAAACTTCAAGATTTTGATGAAAATACTAGGAATCTGAAGCAATTATTAGAAATCCTATAGAAGTTTTTGTAATATTGGATTCCTCGTAAGAATTCCGCAGGATTACTGGAACTCAAGTAGTATCCGCAAGGATTCCAGTCGGAATCCCACGGATTCCAGTCATAATCCCCAGCCGAATTTGCAAGGATTTCAGTTGAATTTTCAAAGATTCCAATCAAATTAGCATTCAGTCGAATTCATAAAGAATCTCAAAAATTTCCGATGGAATTCTAATAATTCCGTACCAGAACATTATATTCCAGCAGAGTTCCAAAAGTTCCCAACCTGAAATAATCACATTTTTTTTTTTTAATGACAGCTCTTGGAGTGATCATTTTACTCACCCGAATAGTCGCCCCGTTAAAGATGCTCTAAGTAAATGAATTTATCCAATTTTCGAGAATTGGATTTTTCAACGTTTCAAGAACGTTTCTTTTTTTTTGTGATCAACGGGCAAAAGTCGACGATTTGACGGGGCTGGTGGTCTAATGGCTACCGCTACTGCTTCATAGGCAGAAGACCATAGGTTCAATCCTAGGCCCGTCCCTTTCCTCGTAATTTGTTGTCGTATTTTATACTTGCATCTATCTTCCATTCTTAGTCTATCACAGTTCATAGCATTCGCGAGAACCAGAGCCGGACAAAAAAAAAACGTTTTCCTACGCTTCCATTTTTCTATCATTATAGCACGCCTTTCCTTACGCCTGATATACAGGCAGTCTGCTAACCAAACAGCAAGCTTCTCTGTCATAAAAATTATAACCAGCCCTCTGCCATAAGAATTATACCTACACCCTCCCGCATGAACTGAACAAAATTTAAAGAAGTCTAAAATACCCATCTCTCATATCTTTCTTACCATCCTCACCATAAAAAAGTGTACTGTGAAATTTTCAGCTTTCTAAACAGTGATTTAGAGGTGGCCCAAAGACGATGGACGTTTATATGGAAATTATATGTTAGTACTGTAATGAAAGCTCAAGCATATCTTCCGAAGGTGAAAACTCATAATTCAAAACATAATAAAGAAGTTTGCTGAAGAAAGAAATTCTATCTGACGGATAAGATTAATAAGTTTGTTTGATATTATTGAGCTTCTTATGGGATTATAGCCCTGCAAATATCTACAAAAATCTCAAGCAAAATTAGCTCAAAAGGGATTTGTTTGTTCAGCAACATCCTTCATTCGGGTTCGAAGAATGAATTTTTGCTATGGGATGTTAAGTTTGTACTTACATCACAGTACTAACATGTTTGGAACATTTTTAAAAATTTCTCCATAGTAATTTCCATATAAACCTACATTGTCTATGGGCCACTTTAAATCACCACCGAAAAAGCTGAAAATTTCACAGAACACTATTTTTATGGTAAGGATGGAAAGAAAGATATGGAAAATTGAATTTAGAAACATTTTTAAATTTTGAATTGCCCTACTGAAGACACAATGTCTCCTGGAGTTTTCCACATTAGGTGTTCGTTGCCACGCGTTTGCTGAAACTTTTGAGAGATTACAATGATAAAACATAAGTCTGTTGAAATTTCATTTAATTTTAATCCATTGAAATAATATGAAAAAGTGCGAAGAGGATAAATAAATTGAAGTTGTTTAACAAAATTTAGTTTTAGGTACGTCTTCTGCCCGTAACATCCGGTATTTCCGCCGGAAGTTCCATTGTTACCAGACCCAATCTCCAATACCGCCAGATTTGCAACGCCTCGATGGTGTATCTTGCCATCTGCAGTCTTTATGTCTTTATGCTTGACGAATTCTTCCATCCTGTCCATGAATCACTTTTTGGACTTTTCCTCATGTCCTGTTGTTCCTGTTCTTTCCATCAACCACGAATACTAGATCTCCGGTACAGAGCGGATTCTGTCATCGAACCATTTAGTAAGATGTGTCAACGATGCCAGATACTCGTTCAGCCAACGTTCCCACATCTTGTTGGCCAAGTACTCCGCACACTTGCACATGTCGTGCAGGGTTTCAGTAAAGTTTACGAAACCTTCCAGCAGCATATCTGCATTTGTCATCGTCCCACGTAAGAAGTGGTTCGGTGTTATCGCTTCTTCATCGGCCGCTTCTTGTGGGATGTAAGTTAGAGGTCGAGTATTGATCATGTCCTCTGCTTCGGATAAACTCGTTGACAAGATTTCATCCGTAAACTTTTGTCCGTCGTCCAATGCTCGTAGAGCTTCCTTGACGGATCGCACCATTCGCTCTCAGATGCCACCCATGTGCGGTGTACCAGGAGGATTGGCACTTTAATGAATGCTGTGAAGGCCAATATCACCTTTTCTGCACATATTTTCAGAGGTAGTTCGTTGCAGATTTTTTGTAATACACACATTTCGTTTGAGTAACAGTCGAACTGTACCTGTCTCCAAACAACGATTTCTGATTTCTGAAGCTCTTCTTGTTGAAGTGGCTTCCTTTCCGAAGAATATTCAGTTCTTACCAGCTGACGTTGGTGATTTGTGCTGTTTTGAGAAGTCATGCTAGGCAACCCAACCCTCGTACGCTGACAATGAGATATAAACCGCAATACAGTTTTCATCACTCGTACCAGCCTCGTCCAACTGGAAACGGTTTCTGGTTATCACTCCATGGAATAACGCAATTCCTTTGGTTTCTTCTATAGTTTCTTCAGCCGGTTCGATGGCAGGCCAATGTTCACTCGATTGGTACATCATCGAAGGACCGTGGATCCATTCCGAGTCGTTTTCTAACGGAGCAGTTGGTGAGCACATCTGTAATATTGTGTTTCGTCGGTACCCATCTCCAGTCTTCCATTCGAGATAGTTTCAAAATTTTGCCGACTCTGAACGCGACGAATTGCTTGAACTTATGCTGGTCGGACTGCAGCCATGACAGTACGGTTCGCGAATCCGTCCACAGGACAGTGCGATGAATTTGCAGCGAATGTATTTCAACGATATTTCGACTCATACGGGCCCCGAGACAGCGGCCATAAGCTCAAGCCGCGGACGGCCTGTGGTATGGATTGTCGCTGGAGCGAAGCTACCTTTGCTCGGGACATGATCAAGCTACACCTTACCACTCCTCTGTTTACCGATCGCAGATATGCTACGCATCCATAAGTGTGTTCACTCGCATCGGTGAAAATATGCAACTCGATTGACTCTACAGATGAAGACGATGCGTCCCACAGATAACGTCGTGGAATTCGTAAAGCTTCTACCGCGGGCAAGAGGTCTGTCTATTGTTTCCACGAGGTCCAGTTTCGTGCGTCAATTTCTTCGTCCATTCACAACCACTTCGCCAGAGTTGTTGAATGATCACTTTGCCATGGACCGTGAACGGTGATAGTAAACCCAAGGGATCAAAATAGTAGTTTACGTAACAAGTTGCAGAATGACGATTTTTACAGCACGAGTCGTACATTTGTCCAACGAGGCTTGCCGAGTTGGATAACTACTACGAGTGCTGAAAAAATCGAGTTCTGCAACGAGTTGCGTACAACATTTTTTGCAATTTCGTAGAACACCACTGAAGGGTATCAGAAATAACATCTAGATGCTTGCACCATCATTTTGCAATTTCTGAAAACAGTTGCGTAATGAGAAAGCGTTGCGTAATGAACCATTACAGCACTGGTTTCAGTTAGGTAATGACTATTCCCGCACTGCATACTTCAGTGTAGGAAAGTAGGCCGTTTCATGACAGATTGGCGTGATGAAAAACAGCCTATTACGATGAGAAATTGCAAAAAGTTCCATTACACAATTCAATACGATGCGTTTTGTTAGTCGCTTGCCATTGAATAAGTACTGTTGGATCTCTGGACGGTGTGTAACGGAGAAGGCAAACATATCCAATTCTATGTCCCATAATACTCCGAGAACACGCTCTCCGGCTGCTTGTTTATCTTGGTGGAAAACCACCTGCTAAGAAGATCTCTCTTCTTGTAGAGCTGATAGAACTGCTGGCGAATTCGATACCCAGTTGCGGATTTCAAATCTGGCTTGTTTATGGACATATGTTACCTGCTTGGCTCGCTATGTCGCCTTTTCGACAGTGTTGACGCTGTCGAAATAATCATCAACGTAATGGCGATCGATTATGGCCGTCGCTGCTTCTGGATATTGGACTGCATGTTCGGTAGCATTCTGGTTCTTGATAAACTGCGCCGAAGCCTTCCCGGCTAGAACCCCGGACGTAGAACCAAATGTGGCAACGTCTATCACGTATACCCTCGGCGGTTCATCACTATTGTTTCGGAAGAGAAAACGTTGGGCTTGCTTGTCCTCGGGAATTATTCTCGAGGTAATCTAGAATGCCGTGAAAAGTGTACTGCGATCTGTCAAACTTGGGTACCTTTTTAGGCTGACCATAAGCCAACCAGATAAAAACGGGACAAATAAAAAACAAAAACGGGACAATTTTAAAAGACATAGATTATGCTACTTTTCCCCGAATGGCCCGTTTCTCTGAAGCCATTTCCCCGAATGGCCCGTTCCCTTGTAAAGCAATGCAGCTCAAAAAAATGCAATAATATTCTTTACCCGAGCAGGCGGAAAAGCTAAGTTATAGCAGATTTTGATATGGACATACAAAAGTGATATGAACTTGAAAGATATAAGAGATAAAAGATCCGAAAATAATATCTAAAATTTACTCCTGGAATACTATTAGCATATCATATTTAGCTTTTATAAGATCTCACCAAAATCAACGAGCTTTTCCTTAGATCTTCCAACATCAAATTCAGCTATGGCTCAGAAGTTCTAGGAATAAAATTTTGATATTATCTTCAGATCTTTTATCTCTTATGTCTATCAAATCAATATCTCGATTTAATGGTCAGAACTTTGCTTCTGCTCGGGTAGTGAAATAGTGTTGAGTTAGAAAGATCGATAAGCTACCAAAGAAGGAGATATTTGATCATTCTCGACTAAATACATATTGCCAAAAATTTAGAGGCGCGTCCACGTTAGAAATCATGGGTAGGACAAACGTTGGCAAAAAAATTGAAAGTTACTATATTTAGGAGCTCCAACGCAAGGGGTACCAGTCGTTACCACAAAACTAAGAAAACTTTCCGTATTTACAAGGCTGCGTCTGAGTACCTTAAGAATAATGAAGATATTGTTGCTTGAAAAAAAGAGACCGAAAATGAATCAAAAAGAGGCTGAAAAAAAGACCAAACAGAAAGCAAGAAAACAAAACGAAACCTAATAGGATCCAGGAAATAAGAGCTTGATATTGATTCTTTATACCATCAGAGCAGAACTAAGACTTTTCTCTCGTGATTTTTACAACAAGTATAACTGCTAGTGTTACTGTATGTGTATGTTCATAGTCTTCTCTAGTAATATCATCAGAAATTATTTCAGGTATTAAGGTAATTCTTCGAGAATTGTATCAAGAAAGTCCTTTTTCCTCCGTGATTATGTGTAGTGATTCTTCCATAGATTTTCCTGGGACATCCTCCAAGATTCCTCGTCAGAACACCTACTGAATTACAATCAATAGCTTCTCCAGAATTTTTAGGGATTTCCTATGAAATTGTCTTTCAGGATTTATATAAGATTTCAATTAGATATATATATCTGCAGGAACCTTCAGCAATTGTCCAAGCGATTTCTTCTAAAATTTCTACAGAAATACCTCCTAACACCAAATTTATTGAGATTTTCTCAAGTAAGTCTTAAAAGTTTTATTTTCAGGAATTACTGCAATGAAAAACCTAAAAAGTTTTAGAAGATTTCATAGATAATTTGCTGAGGTAGTTGAAAAAAATCAATCCAATTTCGGGATAATATTCCACAGGATTTGCTAAAGGAATTTTTCGAAAAAATGCTGTAGGATGAATTGGTGTGAAAACTTGAATAGACTTTAGAAGGTTGCATGGGAATGCTTTGAGAAACATTTTAAGAAATATTTAGAAAAACTGCAGAGGCAATATTTGGATTTAATGCTGGAGAATACTTGGATCACCTACTCCTAGAAAAAAAAATAGATTTGTGCGTAGAACCCCTCAAGAAGTTCCTGAGTCCCTGGGAGGAAACGTGGATGAAATCTCGAAGGAATCCACATAAACTAACGGTGGAGTTTTTGCAGAGTTTCTTAAAAAAACATGAATCTATTTTTTCAAAAATTCAGTAATAAACATTTGTGGATATCCTCGGGAGAAATTCTGGAAATCTTTGGAAGATCTCCTACAGTAACAACTGGAGATTTTGGTTGATGGATTAGTGAAAAAATATCTGGGGAAAATTCCAGGGTAAATGTGAAAAAAATAACAATAATACCTGAAGAAATTACTGGAGGCAGCATCTTTGGAGTTCTCATGGATTTTTTGGATGGAGCAAATTCTGGAGAAAGCATGCTTTGGAAAATTTCAAGAAGAATTTCTGGGAGAATTGGTAGAGAAATCTCTAGGAGAATATCAGGAGAGATCCCTCTAGAAGACCCTGAAAGTATTCCAAATAAATTTACTATGATAATTAATGAGCTTGGGAATTCTGAGACGAACTCTTGAAGAGCTTGTTGAACCCGATATAGTCTATAAAGTTTTCTCTGGAGCCTGTACAATTTCACATCAGGATTCAATGCAACCATATTAAGAAAAGAGAGACTTTTAAGACCTTCCATTGAAGTAGAGACTTTTAGAGATTTGCATTAAAATAGCGTCCGGAAAATACAGTGGGAATTTTTAAGAATTAACTAAGAACTACTTCCAGAAATTTCTAGGGTGATTCTGAATCAGCCAAGAACTTCTTGACACTCTGGGAGTTCTATAGGAAGTGTTCTGGAAATCTTCACGAGGTTCAGCTTTGATAGATCATACCAAGAGTGATCGCATGTTTAGAAATCGCTAGCACCATCACCCTTGTGTTTTGTATAACACGATGAGACTGGTCTCTGATTAATTCATAACTTCTTCCAAATATTCTTCTAGAATCTTTTGATAATTCTCTATAGATATTCCAAAAACAACTAATGAATTACTTCCAGGAATGCTCACGGAAATTCGTCCCAGAACATATACAGAGTTGGTCGTTGATATTTTTAAGAAATCATCCATTGATTCGTTCAGAAATGCCATAGACGATTGCAGCATTAGTTTTTCTAACGATTAAAGAAGTTTCTTGTAACAATTCTCACAGTTTAGGTTCCCAAGATTTTCACGACATATTTTTGCATGGGTCTTGCATAAACCATGTCACGCTACACTAGGCATGAGAAACCATGAAAAACCTTCCATTATCTATAAGAATAAATACGACGTTGATTGAGTTTGTATGTATATTGAACAGATGATAAATAGTTAAATTTCTTTTTCAAGCTTTCTGTTGTTCTTGTTCTTATTTCATTTTTATTAAATCGTGGGTAGGACAAACCTTTGACTGTCCTACCCAGGTGTTTTTGTGCGTAGTACATGTCCTACCTGTCCTATCCACCTCCCGCGCCACTGCCAAAAATACATATTATTCACCACCTTGAAATGCGAAAGGTTCTGACAATTATGAGTGTTATGACTTTTTGGAGAACTGAGCTGTTCGAGGAAACGGGGTCTTCGGGGAACTAGCATTCTGAAAACTGGCGGGAGAACGACATTCGGCAAACCGCCATTCGAGGGAAAGTAGCAGAACCAGATTATGCAATCCCAAGCTACATGTCTGTACGATTCAATAAAAATCACTTAAGAACCTTGAAGCGCAATGTTTGATTTCAGAGAAGCAGCGTTTTTTATTATTTCCCAAAAAAAATCGTTACACTTTTCAATTCTTCTAATTCAAACGTAATTTTTTCTAATATTTCATTACTTTTTTGAAATTCCACTTTAACTGTTTAAAATTCAATCAATTGCGTATCAGAAGTAAACACATAGTTGTTCTTTATTATTTTAGGTATTATAGAATAATTATCTTTTGAAGATCCGTATTTTGGAAATCCTCCTAAATTTGGCATATATATGAGTAAAGAAACGCAAAAAGTTAAGCAGAAGCATGTACGGATCAAGTTTAACTCTGTTTGAGAAACTAATCATTACTTGGAAAGTAGATGAGTAAAACAATATACTCTGAAATATTTCTAAAAACTGTTTGTTATGTTTTTAATGTTATTGTTTTACTGGTGTTGAAAATTATGTGCCAATTCTCCATTTCCTAAAATACGGGACAACTCGAACATTTTCCATAAAACAACGGGACAGCCCGTCGAGGGGATGAAAACGGTACTGTCCCGTTAAATACGGTACGTATGGTCAGCCTATACCTTTTGCACTACCGAGGGACCAAATGCAGTACTAGAAGTGGTACCCAATCTGAACCCGAGTGGGACGGACCTGCTATGGCTGTACAATGCCCCTTTCTCCTTCACCGTTTTGTTTTTGCTAATTGTGCCACCGATGGATTTGATATCTGGCTTATAGTCGAAACTAACATTCGCCTCACACGCGTCTGAAACGATTCTGGATACGAAATCCATGAACGTTCGCATACCCTTAACATACAAAGGTATCGACCGTGATAATTTTATTTTGAATTTATTTATCGGCATATCGGTCTATTTTGCTCGAAGTAAGAGGGAGCATGGAGAAGAAAGCAATGAATACTAGATTGATAGGTACCGTAAGGGAACGGCGAGAGAAATTGGATTAGATGTTGAAGAGGGCATACCATATGAAACAGTGTCTTGGTAGTGTCATTCTCAAAACACACCCAAGCCGTTCCCATAGGGGACGTTAGTCACAAAGAAGTGACGTTTCAAGTAATACTGTTTCATATGGTATGCCCTCTTCAACATCTAATCCAATTTCTCTCGCCGTTCCCTTACGGTACCTATCAATCTAGTATTCATTGCTTTCTTCTCCATGCTCCCTCTGACTTCGAGCAAAATAGACCGATATGCCGATAAATAAATTCAAAATAATAGTTACTACCTTCTTCTTTTTCTTGTACTGCACCCAGTTTCGTTTTTCTTTATCCGGAAGCTTGCTAACCAGGTCTTTGATGAGAATCGGATTCACTAAATGTAGCGTAAGGTCTGCTGCTTCTAGATGCTCACAAAGTTGTTCCACAGCGTTTCCAAAGAGAATGAAACTGGCTAGTTTATCGGCTCTTGGTGGTTCAAGCTTGCGAACCTTATCTAAGTGGCTTTGGAGCAGTTGTTCGGGTCGGCCGTATAGCTGACGGAGCTTTGAAATCACCCTGGGAACCGATTGGGGAAGTAGTAATTGGCCCCGTCCGCCTCCAGTGCTGCACCCATTAGGTCATCCTGGAGTCTCACCAGATTTTCCAAGTTTCTATAGCCGCAAGCTTCGTTTGACGCTTGATACGCTCCGAAAAACAAGGGCCACTCTTCTCTCTCCCCGAGTAACACACATGTTATAATTGATGCATATTAACTCTTATATGACAAAAGCTAGTCATATAAGAGCTAATATGCATCAATTATAACATGTGTGTTCCTTGGGTCTCTTCTTCATCACTGCTGTCCGAGAGAGAAACTTCCCTTTTCTGCTTGTTGTTGACGACTTCCGCTTTTCTCAGTTGTTGGTCAACGGTGATCATTTTCGCGCGATATGCTTTCTCCATCTCCTTCATGTGGAGCAGATGCGCTTCCTTCTCCTCCAGCTCTTTCTTAAGTTCGATTTCCTTTTCCTCGATCTCCTTCTCGTAGTAGCCATTCCTCCTCTAGCTCTCTTTCTCGCAGGGCTCGCTCCATCCGCATTCGTCTTAGTTTCAACGCGTGCTTCATTTACAGCTCCTTCTCACGGAGCAGCAATTCCGCGTTAATTTCTTCTTCTATGCGCTTCCTTTCCGCTTCCATCGCTTTCATTTTCTCGTCCACGACCGGCAACGGGACCATCGGCAGACGGTCGGTTGATTTCGAACTCAATTTGTCATATTCCTCCGCAATTTTCTTGGTACGAGATGCCTTCCTTTTTTCTGGTACTCCTAGAATACTGCTTGGTAGGTGGCCTCACTACAGAATTATTTTTATCCTTTTTTGATGCCGTTGTATATCCCACGCTGCGAATGTGAAACCAGCGGTCGCACCCATCACAGGCAATCATCGCTTCATCCCGAGTTGATGTTTGCCCACATTTCGCGCAAGGAGTAGTTGTTAGATCCAGGGATTTACCGCTCATCGTGATAAAGGGTACCAAAATCTCGTTTTTTGATTTTGGAGATTGTTTGGGTACCTACTCTATTTATTTCCTAGCAGCTTTTCGAAGCAGATCAAAAACAGAAAGGATTTATTTAGATACCATAATGTTACAATGAGAAATACCCATCAATCTACTTACGCAAATGATTTCCTCCCTCCTTACAAATCCCACTTCTTCCTAGATCCTTTTACTCCTTCTTTTTTTGCATTTTTCTTGTCCCTAATATTTTAACATTTCATTAATAACAGTTTCGTTTTCTCTTTTCAGCTTACTTACAACTCCGTACAAAGCACAGCAGCGTACCTATACTTCGGTTCGCGTGTGGTACAAACTGTGGTAAGTTTTGTTATTTAAGATACGGGGATTTCTTTATTATCGGACAATTTGGGCCGGAGGTTCTCCGATTTGCATGAAATTTTCACCAGAGGTAGACCTCGTGGATATATGACCAAAAGTGAAATTCAAAAAAATTATAGTGGCCTATTTTCCCGGAAAACTCTAGATGAATTTTCACGATTTTTCTATATACCTCAAACTTTGAAAATCCATATCTCCTGAACTATGCATCGTAGAACAAATTTTTTTAGCGAAATTGAAAGGAAATTTTCTCAGCAATCTATTAAAAATATAAAAAGAAAAACATCTCTCGGAAAATTTTTCACCATGGAGAAAATTGTCGGAAAAATAGCGAAAAAACTATCGTCTGTATCATGAAAAATTTTCAAAAAAATATTTTTTGTTTCATCAATCCATACTCCAACTTTCGTCCATAGACGCCAAAGTGGTATCTTTTACCGTTTAGGCGACAGAACTGAAAAACCGATGACCACCCGCACGCTTCCCATAGAAAACTGTGTTCTATTGTGGGCCTCATAACCGTGCGCTAACGGCGGCAGTAATTTACACGCGTTGTAAGTGTCATTCATGAATGACTTGGACGAAAACAACAACGAAGAGAATTATAACAGCTATGAACTCGGCCGCCTTAAAGAGAGAACCGCTCTTCTACTGCATTCGGCTGACAACAACCATCGTTTTATTTTGGATCGAGCGGAGATATTAGATTGCCATAGGCGATACTCCGCTCTCCCCGTTTTGGAAGTTTGCCATATCATCAACACAGACAAAACGGTAAACAAACGAAGCGACTGTGATAGTTTAAGTACGACATATGCAGGAATTTTGCACACACTCAAAGCGAAAATCAAAACAAACCATGTAGATAGACAGACAATAAGTAATCAGACAAACACTAACGAAAATGATAATGACACCCAATAGACTATTTCAACCCACTTAACTTGCATACAATATAAGACACCCATCTTAACTTTTATTAAACAATCAATACAAAATGACGGTTGAAATAACATAAAACAGTGAGAAGCAAACTGAGTAGTGAACCGTTGTCCAAGTTTTTCCGTCTGTAAACCAGTTAAATAGTTAGTTAATGTCTTTAGTGTTGTAAAATTTAAATTGTAAAATGTGTTTGATTGTTGAATATTTTTTAGGAAATTGATGAAGACCAAATACTTGACCCATATCCATAAAACACAACCACCAGACAAAGAACAAAATTTTCTGTAAGTAACAGTGTCTTTTCATTAAAATTATGTATGTAACGTTGTCCAATTTGTTCCTTTAGAACCCTTGAAAAAGATTGAAAATACAATCGAAACGTTGGGCGTAGAAGAAATATTTTAGTTCTGATTGCCGTTGAGACTGAAAGCCGCTAAGAAAATCCCCCGTGTTATTTACGTGGCCATGGAAACTAGTGAATTCAGCACCGCTCAAACGTCAGATTAGTGAACTCGTGCATTGATCCATGGACCGATTCACGAGTTCACTATTTGACGTTTGAGCGGTGCCAAATTCACTCGTTACCATGGTCACGTAAATAACACGGCGCCGCTTAAACGTCAAATAGTGAACTCGTGCATTGATCCATTCTCACCGATTTCTTCCGTCTTCCACTTGTCAGCTGTCATTTTTGAATATTCGGCAATTAAACCGCCGTCTACTGCCCAGCGGTGTTAACAGTACGGTTGTTAAGAAAATTTTCCGGTTTACGGTAGCCGTTGAGTTCTACCGCAGGCTTCGAAATCATTCTATCATTGAAGCAAACAACTCAATCATAGTATGGTTGAATAAGAAAACGATATGAAAAATAGCAGTAAACAACAATCATCAAAACGGTATCCAAGGTATCATTGAAGCTCACTGATGATAGGGCAAATCAGTGATGTGACGCTGCGGTAGCTTTTGTGTTGAACCGTGAAACGAAAAGTTTTCCCAAAAAATACAATAGTTTTCTTGTATTTTTAGTGCGAAAGTTGACAAACTTTGACAGCTAAACGGAATGACGAATCCATTGACAACTATCAACATTGGGGTGTCTCAAAATTTCACTTTATCTGAACTCTTAGGGGCTCAACCTCTAAAAAAAGGTAGCTGAGGATATTACAATCATGCTTATGTAAGGGGAGAACGACGTTTGCATGTTGCTCAGTTTCGATTTTTGGAAAAAGTCCGATCTTCTTGAATTATCAAACAATAGCCCAGAACAGGGCCCAGATAGCCGTAGCGGTAAGCGCGCAGCTATTCAGCATGACCATGCTGAGGGTCGTGGGTTCGAATCCCGCTGGTCGAGGATCTTTTCGTAAAGGAAGTTTTCTCTATTCCCAGGGCATAGAGTATCTTCGTACCTGCCACACGATATACACATGCAAAATGGTCAATCGGCAAAGAAAGCTCTCAGTTAATAACTGGAAGTGCTCATAAGAACACTAATCTGAGAAGTTGGTTTTGTCCCAGATGGGACGTAACGCCAGAAAGAAGAAGATCAAACAATATTTCTAGTTCAAATTTTTTTGTCAAACTCCTTAAGATATCAACTCATGCAGGTTTGACTGTGCCTGAAAACCGTCTGCCGAATAATTAATCATGTTTTAACAAAAATCACATGTCAAATATGATGCGGTACAGAATCTGCTTCGGTTCATGGAACCATATGTTGGAAATTGGTTCACATTGGTATGATATTGTGCGAAAAATACCAAGAAATTCACATTTCTGCCTTCAGTAAATCTCGAATAACTCAAAAACGCATAAAATTTGTGGGATGATGTCTTCAATGTCTTATCATGTAAAATCCTTCCAGCTACTACTTTACAAAAGACCACATTTTAATTGGACGTCAGGATAAATTGTTATTTACTATTGCGCTTCATTTACAATTTTCCCGTTCTGCGGTAGCCGCCATGTTCTATCGCAGGCTTGAGAATCATTGTATTATTGGATGGAACCATCAAAACAAAGTATGCTAGTACAGCCTAAAGCTTTTAAAAACAGCCGAAAACAACTATCATCAGCATGGTTTCCAAGGTATCATAGCAGTCGATTGATGATACTTTGTGAATATCAGTAATGTGACAGCTGCCGTTTCTTTCTGTTCAATCGTAGAATATAAAGTTATCTCTAAAATTGCAATATATTGTAGTGGGTTTGTATGTGGCATGCTTCACTAATAATTATAATAATTATTATTTGGCAGGCAAGGTCCCAACGAGAAAAATCTAGGGCAGGACTTGACAGCTCAACTAAGACTGCCCCGTTGTTTTTAAGATAACTTTGACGATACATAAGCCAGTGCTATTAGTATCTTTTTTCAGAAAATCTTTTGAACAAATTCAAATATCAATGCTCATAAATTGGTAGTTTCTTACACGCTTCATTTATTTTGTACACAACAGGATAGTAGCTTTTTTTGATAATCAGGTCTATCAAGGTCTATATTGAAACCCGGTGATATTTTTTGGAGAAAATTGACATTATTTCCATTATATTGCTATCAATTAGGTATTTTTTATTTATTTGAGCATATGCGGTAAACTTAACATAGAAGTAGGCCTTTGTCGAAATGATTAATGAAAAGTGGTCTTCTTGATAGGCAATTGGTTCCTTTTTTTGTACTTTGACCTGACACAATAATTTTTACGTCATATCAAAATGTGGTCTTCGGAAAAGTTGTAACAGAGAAGATTTCACATGAGAATAGTTTGTTCACTTTCCCATGGATTAATATTACAAGCAGTTAGAGGATTGAACACAAAAGGTTTCCCTTTGCTATAATAATTTCCATATAACATAGGGGAGTAAAAACTTCATAATTTGCATCAGTATATTGTACACACTGCAGCTAAGTAGAACTCAAGAATACCCATCGTTTGACACGACTGCAAACAATTGGTTAAGGACTTAGTTAAGTGAAAACTAATGACCGATTCGGCGAAGATTCAACGTACCGAATTGTGACCCATGAAGGTTCAGTTCATGAATGTGAACAATACAGATGATTGCAATTTCAGTAAACGTAGTAAATAAAGCCCTTCACGCTTGCAGCGAGTAGGCACGTATGGGAACGAAAAACTAATCGCCCGTTGCGTATACCTTAATAATTAAATTCCAAAACATCAAATTTACTCAATTCACCAAATTACCCCTGCATGAATCATAAAAATGTGTCAGCAAACCATTTGTTGCTATCCAATTTACGACTGTAAACGATAATTGTGTCGCCCATTCTGGTGCGCAGCCACCCACAAGCCTCGTTATGACCCTTGTCGAACCCTTCTGATGATCTGCATTGCAATGATAGCCCATTATTTTCACCGCGCAGCAAAGCTTTTCGCATTTTGCGTCATTAGTTTTAAGCCTTCGCGCTCCTGCTTCGCTTTGAATATCGAGGGACCCTGATCTATTATTCACAAGCGCTGCCATTGGTGCATTCATTGATGGGAACTCTCCACAGTTTGCGCCAATTACCAAGCAAGCATTTCTCTTGTTTTAGAACTGAGCCGAACCAAGCGCTTCCCTATTGTTTCGCTGCAGTTTGTCTGCATCCTGGAGTCCGGGGAGAAAATTAGCAGCACGGCATAATTATTACAGTTGTTTCGCGTTTATTCTACATTTGTAACGGTCGTTGTCGGTTGATTGGATGGTGTTGGAGTAGACTGGTCCTGGGAGAGAAATAAAGTGGTAGAATTTTACGGAGCACCCCTCAGGATTATTTCCTAGGTTTAGAAGAAGACATTTTGGAAATTTCAGTTCATTTTTATGTTGAATGAGCTGGCGCATTTGAATTGAAATAAATAGGGGATATTCAGTTCAAACCCAATTCGTACCAAAGTAACCATAAACACAGCATCTTAAATGCATACAGGCCATATAACAGCACCAAAAATGCTGACACGCCTAGCAACAGCACTTCCACCGCATAGAAACCCTATTACTGCATCATAAATGCTTCTAAGCCTGGTACATAGGCACTAAATAAGCACTATATTGACTCTCTTGATGCTTTTGCAGTGTTTTGACAGATAAACCACGTGATAAGTGTTTGCAAGCAGTGTATTCGTTTTACAAGAGTGACAGATGGTCTATTTTTAATAACTGAATCGAATTTTAATTGAATATCTCATACAAACTTTAAAATAAATGCGCGATCAGATGGAACAATCACCTGAATTGAAACTTTGGGCGATATTTCCTTAACCCAAGGTACATTATCTAGGAGGTGCCCCATTGAGTTTTAAATTTTTTTTTGTTCCAGGACCAGTCTAGTGTCACGTTCCGCTTCCGCATCAAAGCATTTCTCTGCTGGATGGGACTTATGTACAGAGGCGATACAAATTGTTCAATATTTTACAATACCTAAATTAGTTACATGTGATAACTTTATCAGTCATCTATTTTAACCTACTTGTGGGTTTCCCAGTGTTCGATATCGTCATGACTCAATTCTACATCTATGTCACGTACATTACCCAGTCTCGTGCGAAGTCCTCACATCCCACCGTGAAAGCGAACCCCCACCCTTCATACGAGGGTCCATAAGCGAGTGACACAACTAAATATACACAATTGGCTTCCGATGGGCAACTCCAGCAAAACCTATTCAGTTCAACTGATTTTCAGCCGGAAATATTTAAAATAGGCTAACAGTGCCAGCGCGTAGAACAGGTGCAGTAGTGCAGCCGTTGAATAATTGATTCGACTCCACCAGTACCAGCCGCACCAGCTGCTTCCACCGCTACTACTACTGTTGCAGCAATTCCCGCTAGAACTGGCTGCGTCGCTTTCCGGTCGTCTCCTTCCCAGTAGAATCGTCCAATAGTGTTGCCGACTGGCCGCTCCAGATGCTTCCAGATTTTCACGGGTCACCTGTTCGTGGCACCGGCCAATGGCGAAGATATCGACCTTGCTCATCTTCCAACCGTTGTACTCCAGGGGTGAGATGCAGTAGTTCTTCGTGAGAAAATCCTCCCCACTTGGGTAGGACCCATTCGAAAGTGGACTCTCCAGCAGGGTGTGAATGTGGCAACCGCAGGGGAAATAGTTACCCACCACGTGCAGTTGGCTCAACCCTTCCAAAACTATACTGCCCGGTTCCGGTGTTTCCAGCAGGTGATTGCCCTGCAGCCGTAGCGATTTGATGTGATTGGCGTACGTGATGTTGAGCTCCTGGATGGCATCAATCTTGTTGTTGAGGATGCTGAGCGTGTCCACGTGTTCCAGTCCATCGAAGGCGTTCGCACTGATTACGCCGAGGTCCGATTCCTGAAGGGACAGGAGCTTGACGTTGGTCAACCCCCGGAAGGTGAACGCACTGACTTCGGTGAGATCCATGAAGGAAAGCTTCAGATGGCCGACCTGCGGAAGACCGGAGAAGAAATTGAAAACGTGATTATTGTTCGATAGTAGGATTGATTGCTACAGATTTCTTGTGCATGTGAAATTACTTATCACAGATCTGTCACTTGGCCATTCCATTTAATTCTATGGATATGAGAAGTAGGGAAGCAATACTTGTTTTGACCAACCTACTAGAAAATATTGTTTTAAGACACTTGCAGAGCCTAACATGTACTGCATATAGTGTGTGTCCCAATAAAAGTGATAGTGCGGTTTTAAGCGTGTTATAGGTAATTTATAATTTTGTGTGTATTTTTCTAACATGGCCCTTGTTAAAATAATATGAATGTGCATAAAAAATCTTGGAGTTAATTAAGGAAATAGTAGAAAACAATTTTAAAACCTTAACTTTTTGGACGTTCCTATATCAGTGAGTCTCAATGGAAAATCAATGTAAACCACTATTATAGGAACACATGTTAGCAAATACCACTATTACTGGAACATGAATTCGATGATTCTGTCATTCTAAGATTATATTTTACGGGAAATAGAATAGAATAGCTTTTGAATGTCGTATTCAGATATAAAAAAACGACCTTCCGTTATTTTTTGCAGATTTTTTATTCCTCAACCCGTTACTATTGTCTCTATCACTGGTGTAGACGTCCAACGCCAAATTGAAAGTTTCAATCCATATAATATATGAAACATATCGGAACTAAACATGAACTTTATTTTAGCATAGGAAATCGCATTGGTCAATATAAGTCACCACAACCAGTTTTGTCCAAATTTCAAACTTCAGTTCTTCACACGGTCAATCACATGGATTTCTTGTGAGAGTTGCCAAATTAGGAGTACTCTGGCTAAATTAAGAGTGTAGGAGTTTTTTTTTTTGGAAAATGTGATTTTCTTTTTTAAATCAATTTGGACAAATAAAGAAACGTAGGCTTGGGGCCCAGATAGCCGTAGCGGTAAACGCGCAGATATTCAGCATGTCCATGCTGAGGGTCGTGGGTTCGTATCCCGCTGGTCGAGGATCTTTTCGTAAAGGAAATTTTCTCGATTCCCAGGGCATATAGTATCTTCGTACCTGCCACACGATATACACATGCAAAAATTGTTAATCGTCAAAGAAAGCTCTCAGTTAATAACTGTGTAAGTGCTTATAACACTACTGAGAAGCAGGCTTTGTCCCAGTTGGGACGTGACGCCAGAAAGAAGAAGAAGAAGAAGAAGAAGAAGAAGACATGAGTCAATATCGAATCATGCACACCAATTTTTCGATCAATCTTCCAGCAATTCCGTTTGCTGAAACCCATCCAGCAATATACTATTTTACTGATGTACAGCATTTCTGATTTTTTTTACTGGAATTCAGCAAACTAATTTGCTGGATACTTGTCATCACCATCAGATTTACTGGTTTTCAGTAATTCATATGACACTTGATTGATAACCAGCAATCCATTTGTAATTTTGCTGTAAACCAGTAAACATAATTACTGAACTCTTATCAGCATTTTTTATTGCCGAGAGTCAGCAAACAGTTTTATCTGTCAATCGATAAACTCAAAACTATAGAAAAATTTCTCTTACTCACTTGCCATATCATCATGAAGCTTGGAAATGTTTACTCGAACATTAATGTTTTATGTACATTTTTCGGAACATTGTATATGGTAAGTACTAAATATTCAGTGTGATATTGATTGTTTGATAAGCATTAAAATGTTCATTTCTAGGTGGTGACAATACCGTTACGGTAGACGGTGCTTTGCCTCTCCCCCAAAGCGCAGAATATTGTGTTTATTTTTTGTAAAAATAAATGTTTATTACATACAAGACATTCGCATTGTCCATTGTTTTTATGGCATCGTTAACAGATATCATCTAAAAATATTCATTGACCGGGAGCTGGCGACCCGAAATTGCTGGAAACCAGCAAGGAATCCCACGAGAATAACAAATAACCTAGTGCTGATTATTCAGCAAATTAAAATTTACATTGCTGTATGGTCAGTAAACCAGCTGTCATTTGTAGAAGAATTTGCATTGCTGATTAGATCAGCAAATTTTATTTGGCTGGATCGATTGCTGAATTTACAGCACAAAAAAAAAGTCAGCAAAAATTTGCTGGTTTAAAGCAATAAAAATTTGGTGTTTGGAACATCGACTGATGGATATTTAGTTACATACCATTGTGATTCAAATTACGGATGCATAATGCCTCAGTTGATTCATATAAAATAAAGCATTCTGTATGATTCCTATGCGTTACCGAGCTTTCGAAACACTTAAGAATCGTGACGAATTTAATTTGTAAATAATAATCGATGATAACTTTGAAACCAATGCATATATTTACCTCAGGTTTGTTTTATTTGATAAGCAGTTGGTTCAGAAAAAATTCGAGCTTGTTAATAAAGCTTTTTAAAGCTTTATTTAACTGTGACAACAGATCAAAAAGAATGTTAAAAAAATGTATTCGTCAAATTGACAGAAAATATCAAGCACCTACATAGTTTTAGAGTACACAATGGTACAATTGTAAAATATTGTTGTAAATTTTCATTTATAGATTTGAGTCCTAGCAGGTGTGAATAAAAAGGATCCTTTAGCAAATGATAGAGTAAGGTGGGGCAAAAGTTCGACCATAGTGGTATAATCAAAATTTCCAGAAAAACAATAGCAGTGGAAACAATATAAATACCACACAGTGAACCTTCAACATATTGACTATGAGTTTGCCGAACAATTTTTAATTATAACAGTTTAAAAATTGATTGTCTTAAACGAAATTTCGCCCCACCGGTGGGGCAAGAGTTCGAATCTAGTGTGGGGCAAAAGTTCGCTGGCCGAAACACAAAATATCGACATTTTTATTAGATACATACTTTATACTAGCCATAAACTTATGTTCACAGAAAAATACTAAATTTCATCAAAAAATTGCCCAAAACAGGATTAATTGTAATATACCCAAAAATAGTAGTTTTTCGCAAAACTATGCAAAAATGTAAAACTTGAATGGAATTTTTTGCACAATTAAGCAAATTTAGCTGAATTTGAAGATAATATATGAATTTTAAGGAATTTGAAAATTTTTCCGTGAGTCGATCGAACTTTTGCCCCGCGGATTCAAACTTTTGTCCCACTATGGGCCAAAAATTGTTCTCAGCATTTATGCAAAAACTAATACACATCAAAGCATCCTCATGATAGGCCTCGAAACGTCCTTACATAAAACATTGAAAAAGATTTTATCTTTATTTAGTTTGCAACGAAAGTTTTACCTAATTTTACTATATTCACGTCGAAAAACAACAAATAGCTACAACTTTTCCGAATCTCAACAGATTTTTATGAATTTCGAGTGAAAGACTCTTACATGAATTCGAGCTACCACACATTTATAAGTTTTGTTTTGAATTGAGCTAGAGATCTTAAAAAGGAACTCTTGTCTCACTCGAGCTTTTGCCCCACTTTACTCTAAGTGTTTAAAGTTCTGTATGAGATATGTAGCAAAAAATACACAGAACCACAAGAGCGATAATTCACAAACCCGAAACACGCAAAAGGGATGAAGACTCAAAGTAACAGAACACATCATTCATTCAAAGGTACACTGAAAGTTTGTTATTCATGAACAGATATCGGGACTTTATTTTTTGTAAAAAACTTTGATTTATTTTTAGAGTAAAGTGGGGCAAAGGTTCGAGTGGGGTAAGAGTTTCTTTTTAAGATTTCCAGCTCAATACAAAACAAATCTTATAAATGTCATGGTGGTTCGAATGCTATTCAAGTAAGAGACTTTAAATCCAAATTTCATAAAAATCGATTGAGATTTGGAAAAGTTATGGCTATTTGTTGTTTTTCGACGTGAATATTGTAATTTTTGGTCAAACTTTCATTGCATGGAACCAATTGAAGATAAAATCTTTTTCAATATTTTATGTAAGGGCGTTTCTAGGCCTAGCATAAGGTTTTTGTTTTTGCCTAGATGCTTGAAAACAATTTTTGGCCCACAGTGGGGCAAAAGTTCGAATCAGCGGGGCAAAAGTTCGACCCATGTATATCACGGAAAAATTTGCAAATTGCCTTAAATCCACATATTATCTTCAAATTCAGTTAAATTTGTCTGATCGTGTAAAAATTGTCACCAAAATTTTACATTTCCACATAGTTTTTTGAAAAACTGCTATTTTTGAGTATATTACAATTAATCCGGTTTTGGGCAATTTTTCGATGAAAATTTAGTGTGTATTTTTCGTCAAACTTAAGTTTACGGCTGGTGTAAAGTATAACTATCATGAAAGGATCGATATTTTGTGTTTTAGCCAGCGAACTTTTACCCCACACTAGATTCGAACTCTTGCGCCACCGGTGGGGCAAAAGTTCGAATAAGACAATTAATTTTGAAACTGTAATAACTAAAAATGGGTTAATATTTTGACACAAGTTTGTTCAGCAAAATTATATCCAATACGTTGACGGTTCACTGTATGGTATTTGTTTTGTTTTAACTGCTATTGTTTTCCTGGAAACTTTGATTATACCACTAAGGTCGAACCCCACCTTACTCTATATGTTCACTAGTGGTCTCGACAAACTTCGTCTTGCCATCTTACGCCAATCAGTTGATCCCTTTCGCCATCCATTAGCCATTTAGTGACATACAAAAACCACTCCATTTTTATTTTTATAGATAGATAGATAGTTAGATAGATAAATACAGTTCATACTCATAACATGGATGTCACTATTATTCCAAATTGTTGGCACATTGACATGGATAATGGAAAGGGAACTCATCGTAAAGCTGGTGAAAGTTCGGGAGATTTTGTTTAATTGTTATTGCAAACCGAAGTTCACCAATCCTTAAATCATTTTGAAAATCTCATAGCATAGGTTTTCACGATGTTTGGTCAAAAATTGAATAGTAAGTAAAAATTACTTTCACTTATGATACAATAATTTTAAAGCATATACTCAAACTTCAATAACATTTGAAGGGTGAACATAAAGCTAAGAAAAAGATGCAAGACTTTGAATTTTCCAAGTTGAGTTCGTTACTGTCCTTATCTTTTGAATGGTGGGTGAAGATTTTGACTACGCAACATGAATAATTTTACATACGGGAACTTACGTATTCTCGGCAGTCTAAGCCGATGCCGCGCTTCTTTCCTAATTTTCTCGGACATAAGCAGACTAATGCGCTGCTCAATCCTGTATCGATTCACATCGACAGACTTGTTAAAATGCTTTTGGAAACGTTTTTACAACGCTGCGACCATCTCTTGTCAGTGTGACTATTGTCGGCAGCCTCATTCTCTTCGGAAATTTTCCCATAATAACTGCTGGTGAATCTCTTCGGCAGTTCCAAATCAGTCGCATTTTGAGGCATGTTCATTTGAATTGATGACATCTCCGGCGATATTGGTTGTTCAGTCTCGTGAATCTCGTCAGCGGGAAGCGGGTAAAACAAAGAACCATCTGAATGTTTTCATTATGTGTTCTGATAGAAATATACTGTGTATTTAGCGTTTGAAATTTAGTTGCCGATAATAGTCGAATGCTGCCGAAAAAGCAGGTTGCATTGTGAAAATACCTTTTTTTCGGGCTAAATAAAAATGTTTTCTTTCCTCGACTAGCATACGCGATATCTTTATCGGAACATTTGATTTTTGTCAATCGCGAAAATTTGTTACGTAACGGTAACCGGAGCCACCCCTCCTTATATTGTGATAATTCTCAAACAAATTTGTCACCATCAGTAGATCATGGCCTGCTGAACAACTTTGCTGAAGAAACCAACTTTCTAGCTTATCAGGATCTCAATATAGGTATAGAATGTAAATGAAAAAGTATTACTATCGCCACCTGACGGATAAATACTCAATCAGATTTGTCACTAGACAGGACTAAAATGTGTATCAATAAGTGTTCGTTTTTTATTTTTGTTTTTTTTTTTAAGTATTTTACTGCTTTTTGCCTTCATAAAGTTCTACAATTAAAGTTGAAATACAATGTTACAGACAAAATCAAACAATATAAAAACAACTTTAGCTCGTCTGAGAAAAGGCATACAATTCGGTTGAGTTGTCTTAGAAAAATCTGGAAATGACAATATGATTTTTTCAAGTTATCAAAATCTTTTTGCGACCAGCATGGTATCAGAAATATGAATTTATTTCATGTTATTTACAACAAACTCTCATTGAAATAGCTGCAACAAGTGAATAACCGAACACAATAGAAATTATAAGATATTTACTTGGGTTATGGCCACGCGTCGTAATTACATCTCTGGATCCAGATGATCAATGATCAAAATTGAGACAGATTCTAATAGTACAAGACGCTTACAAGAAATTGTGAATAAATGTTTAAAAACTATTGCGATTTATATATAGTTTTGGGGTATAAAAAAGCAGCATCATTCTGTTATTCGTGGCCAAATGCTTGAGGCTTTTGCTCACTATGCTTCGCCTTCCCTTTTCTCAATAATTATCAAAGCTGAAAAGTTCAATTTTGGCGCCAAAAAGGAAATCCACTTTGCTACCGAGTCTTTGTATATTCAACTTCCAATGTGCATCTACCCAAATTCAAACTTACCGTATCCAGTGCGTTGAACGCATCCTGCGAAATGTTGCGAATCCCCGCGGGCAGCGTCAATCGATCGACCGAGCCCAAGTTGGAGAATGCATTCTTCTCAACGACCACCGTCGGATTGTCGGCCAAATTGAGCAGCAGGATTCCGGCCGAACCGGCAAACGCGTACGCCTCGATGCGCAGAATCTTGTTGTGCGAAAGGGTTATTTGCGATACGTTCTGCAGCCCAGCAAACGCGAACGAGGCCACCGTCGCCAGCGGAGTGTGCTGTATCGAGAGTTCCCGCAACCGAGGCAGCCCCCGGAAGGCAAACGGTTTTATCGTGCTAATGTTGTTTCTGTCGAGCGAGAGCTTTTTGAGTGCTTTCAGCCCCAGGAACGCGTCGCTTTTAATTATCGGGAAGATGTTCTTCTGCAGCGAGAGGATTTCCACGGTGGACGGCATGTGGGCAAGGGGGATTTCCCGCAGTGAACCACTGTTGCACATGACCTGGGGGAGGGGGGGATAAGAGAAAACATAGCAGTTCGTTAGAGTTCAATTGGGTTGTGGAGGATGTGAAGCATAATTTCGATTGGCATCGGTTTTGCATCGGAAGAGTATGTAGGATGGTTTTTTGCATGTTATCTTGATATCAAGCATCATGTTATTTAAGTGAGTCTGCCCCAACTCTTCAAGGTGATTCTTTAGGTTTAGGAAATATCCCTCAAGATTTCCTTTTGAATTTTTATCGTAATTTCCTTTAGAATATCCTTCTGAATTTCTTATGTTTTTTTTATTTTGCTTTTGGAATTCAATTTGGAACTCGCGTCTGAATTTCCTTTGGGATTTCCTTCATAATTTCCTTTGGAATACTTCAGAAATTTCCATTGAAATTGACTTTGGAATTTTGTACGGAATTACCGTTAGATTTTTTTCGCAATTTACTTAGGAATTCCCTTCGGATTTTTCTTCCGCATATCCATCGGAATTTTCTTCGGAATTTCCTTCGAAACTGGCATCGGAATGTCATTCAGATTTTTTTTGAATTTCCTTCGGAATTAGGAACTTTCTGGAACTTCCATGATTTCCTTCAGAATTCGTGAATCTGTGGATTTGTTAAGGATTTCCCTGTTGAATTTTCTTCGGAATTTCGCTTGGATTTTTTGTTTGAATATGCTTTGGGTTTCACTTCGGCATTTCCATCGAAATTTCCTTTGGAACATCCTTCACAAATTTCATTTGGGATTTTCTTCGGAATTGGCTTTGGCATTTCCATAGGAAATTCCATTGAAATTTTTTTCGGCATTACCTGTATTTTTTTCGGAATTTCTTCTGGATTTTTTTTTAATTTCCTTTGTATTTTCTTTCGTCATCTCTATCGGAATTTCCTTTCGAATTTTCATTGGAATTTCATTCAGAATTTTCTTTGAAATATCCTTCGGAATTAAGAATTTTATTTTCTGCGGAATTTGTTTCGAATTTCTTTTTCGGAATTTCTTTCGACATTTCCATTGAAATCCCTTCAGCATTTCCATTGAAATTTCCTTAGTGATAAGGATTCCTTTGGAACTTCCATCGTAACTTCCATGATTAACTTCGAAGTTTTATTTGGATAGATTTTATTTTAAATTAAATGTGAAATCCCCTCCTGAATTTCTTTTGGAGGTTTCAGAAGGAACTTTATTCGGAAAGTTTCTAGGGAGTTTTTCCATAAAATGCTCTAGGGTTTCATCCAGGAGAAATCCCAAAGGGAACGGTCAAAAATTTCTCTGCAAACTTTTAGGAGAAGTCCTTGGAAAAATTCCTGGGAAAAATCCCTGTGGAAACCCTGATGGAGTATCAACGAAGAAATTTTTGGTGGATTTTTGGAGAAATCACTTAGGTGTTCTCGGAAGAATTTCCGGCATAATTCATGTAGAAATTCCTTAAAGAATGCGGAAGGATTCCTGAAGGAAAGTTAAAAGGAATTCCCAGAGTAATTCATAAATAAATTTTCGGAAGAAACCATGAAGAAAAATTTGGCGAAAATCCTAAGAATTTTCCTGGAACATTCAGACACTTCAAGTGGAAGGCAATGAGTGGATTTCCCGAATAAATTCTGAAGGAATTCCAGAAAAAATCCTGAATTCGTAGGAACATCCTGAATAGACTCTCTGGAGAAACTTCCGAACGAAATGTCTTAAGAAATTCCGAAGAACATTCCAAGCGATGTTCTGAAATAAATTCTTATAAAAATTCCAAAGCAAATTTTGAAAGAAAATTTAAAAGCAAATTCCAAAGGAAACTCCGAAGAAAATTTCAAATGAAATTCCGAAGTAAATACAAAACCAAATTTCGAAGAAAATTCGGAAGGAATTTCGAAGGATATTTGAAAGCAAAATCCTAAGTAAATTTCGCTGAAATCCCAGAGCAAATTCCGTAGAGAAATTCTGGAAGGAAATTCCAAAAGGAAATTCAGAAAGAAAATTGTGAAGGGAATTCCGAATGAAATTCCAAAGGACATTGCAAAAAACAAATTAAAGAAAATTCCAAAGGAAGTTTCAATGGTAATTCTAGAGGAAATTTCGACGGAAATTATGAAGCGAAATCCAAAAGAAATTCCGAGGTACATACCAAAGCAAACTAAAAAGCAAATTCCAAAAACTCCCAATGGAAATTCTTAGAAATTCTAACAGAAACCCTTGAAGGAAATTCCAATTGAATTTCCTAAAAGTGTTCCAAAGGAAATTAAAAAAAAATTAAAGAAAGTTTCGAAGAAAATTCCTAAGGAAATTTCAATGAAAATTCCTAAAGAAATTTATATGAAAATTCCAAAGGAAATTTCAATGAAAATTTCAAAAAAAAAAAAACTATGGAAATTCCTAAAGGAATTTCAATAGAAATTCCAAAAGGAAATTCAATGGAAATTCTTTAAGAAATTCGGAAGAAATTCCAAAAGGTATTTCAAAGCAAATTCTGAAGGGAGTTCCAAAGGAAATCACGAAGCTAATGCCAATGCAAATGTCGAAGAAAATTCGGTAACAATTGCAAAGGAAATTCCGAAAGAAATTGCGAAGGATATAACGAAGGAAATTGCGGACGAAATTCCGAACGAATTTCCCTACAAAATTTTAAAGGAAATTCCTATGTTAATTTCAAAGAAAATACCTGACGAAATTCCAGGAGAAAATTCCAAAGAAAATTTCTATCGAATTTCCAAAAGAAATTCCAAAGGATATTAAAAAAAATTAAAGAAATTTTCGAAGAAAAATCACAAGGAAATTTCAATGAAAATTCCAAAGACATTACAATGAAAATTCCAAAGAAAATTTTAATGAAAATTCCAGAGGGAATTGCAATGAAAATTATTATAGAAATTCAAAAGAAATTTCAAAAGGAATTCCGAAGGAAATTCTTAAGGGAATTCCAAAGGAAATCACAGAGTAAGTGCCAATGAAAATGTCGAAGGAAATTCCAAATGAAATTTCGAAAGAAATTTCAAAGGATATTCAGAACGAAATTGCGGAGGAAATTCCAAAAGAAATCCCAAATGAAATTCCGGAAGTTATTTCAAGAAATTTTGAAGGAAATCCGAAAGGAATACTCAAAGGAAATCCTGAAGAAAAATCCAAAGGAAATCTCAAAGAAATTTCCGAACGAATTTTCCTACAAAATTTCAAAGGAAATTCAAAGGAAGGAATTCCAAAGAAATTTCAATCGAATTTCCATAAGAAATTCCAAAGTAAAATCCGAAATAAATTAAAGAAAGATCCGAAGAAAATTTCTAAAGAAATTTGAAGGAAATTCTAAAGGAGATTTCAATGGAAATTCCAAAGAAAATTCCATTGGCAATTCTAAAGGGATTTTCAATTGAAATTTTTAAAGAAATTCCAAAAAGAATACCGAAGGAAATTCTGAAGGGAATTCCGCAGTAAATGCCAATGCAAATTTTGGAAATAGTTCCAAATGAAATTCCAAAAACAATTTCAATGAATTTTCAGAAGCAAATTGCGGAAGAAATTCCAAAGGAAATTTTTAAGGATATTGTAAGGAATTCCGAAGAAAATTCTGAAAGAAATACTGAAAGGAAATTCTGAAGAAAAAATCCAACGGAGATTCCAAAGAAAATTCCGAACGAATTTCCCTACAAAATTTCAAAGGAAATTTCTATGTTAATTTTAAACAAAATTTCTTAGGAAATTTCAGAAAGAAAATTCCAATTTAAATTTCAATCAAATTTTCAAAAGAAATTCAGAAATAAAATTAAAATAGATCCGACGAAAATTCCTAAGGAAATTTCAATGGAAATTTCAAAGCAGATTTCAATGAAAATTTTTGAGGAAATTTAGAAAAAAATCCAAAATGACATCCAAAAGAAATTCTGATGGAGATTCCAAAGGGAATCACGAAGTCAATGGTAATGCAAATTTTGAAGGAAATTACAAACGAATTTCGGAAACAATTCCATAGGAAATTCCGAAAGGAATTTAGATGAATATCCAGATGCAAATTGCGAAAGAAATTTCAGAAGAAATTCCGAAGGATATTCTAAGAAATTCCGAAGGAGATTCTTAAAGAAATATTGAAAAGAAATTAAAGGAAAAACCAAAGAAAATTCTGAACTAAATTCCACATGAATTTCCGAACAAAATTTCAAACGAATTTCCGAACAAAATTTCAAACGAATTTCCGAACAAAATTTCAAAGGAAGTTCCTATGTTTACTTTAAAGAAATTTTTTTAGAAAATTCCAGAAGGAAATTCCAAATAAAATTTCAATCGAATTTCCAAAAGAAATTCCGAAAAAAAATGAAAAAGGCCCAAAGAAACTTCCAGAAGAAAATTCAAAAAAAAAATAAATAAATAGAATTTCCTAAAAAAATTCCAAAGGAAATTCCGAAAAAAATGAAAAAAGACCCGAAGAAAATTCTTAGGAAATTCCAAAGAAACTTTCAATCAAATTTCTAACATAAATTCCGAAATAAAATTAAAAAAGATCCGACGAAAATTCCTAAAGAAATTTCAATCAAAATCCAAAATGAATTCCAAAGGAAATTCTGAAGGGAATGCCAAAGGGGATCACGAAGTAAATGCTATTGCAAATTTTGAAGGAAATTCCAAACGAATTTCGGAAATAATTCCATAGGAAATTCCGAAAGGAATTAAGAAGAATTTCCAGATGCAAATTGCGAAAGAAATTCCGAAAGAAATTCCGACGGAGATTCTAAAAGAAATACTGAAAAGAAATTCAAAAAAAAATTTCCAAAGAGAATTCCGAACGAAATTCTAAACGAATTTCCGAACAAAATTTCAAACGAATTTCTGAACAAAATTTCAAAGGAAATTCCTATGTTAACTTTAAAGAAATTTTTTTAGAAAATTCCAGAAGGAAATTCCAAAGAAAATTTCAATCGAATTTCCAAAAGAAATTCCGAAAAAATGAAAAAGGCCCGAAGAAAATTCCTAGAAAATTCCAGAAGAAAATTCCAAAGAAAATTTAAATAGAATTTCCTAAAAAAATTCCAAAGGAAATTCCGAAAAAAAATTTAAGAGAGAACCGAAGAAAATTCCTAAGGAAATTTCAATGGAAATTCCAAAGGAGATTTCAATAGAAATTCAAAAGAAAATTCCAATGGCAATCCCAAAGCAAATTTCAATGGAAAATTTTAAATAAATTCAGAAGAAGAATCCCAAAAGAAGTTTCATAGGAAATTCTGAAGGAAATTCCAAAGGATATTCTAAGAAATTCCCAAGAAAATTCGGAAAGAAATACTGAAAGGAATTCTGAAGAAAAATCTAAAAGAGATTCCGAAGAAAATTCCCAACGAAATTCCAAATGAATTTCCGAACAAAATTTCAAAGTAAATTCCTATGTTAATTTTAAACAAAATTTCTTAGGAAATTCCAGAATGAAAATTCCAATGAAAATTTCAATCGAATTTCCAAAAGAAATTCCTACGGCAATTCCAAAGGGGATTTCAATGGAAATTTTTAAGGAAATTTAGAAAAAAAAATCCAAAATGAATTCCAAAGAAAATTCTGAAGCGAATTCCAAAGGGAATCACGAAATAAATGCTAATGCAAATTTTGAAGGAAATTACAAACGAATTTCGGAAACAATTCCATAGGAAATTCCGAAAGGAATTCAGAAGAATTTCCAGATTCAAATTGCGAAAGAAATTCCAAAAGAAATTTCGAAGGATATTCCAAGAAATTCCGAAGGAGATTCTAAAAGAAATACTGAAAAGAAATTCAAAAAAAAAAAAATCCAAAGAGAATTTCGAACGAAATTCCAAACGAACTTCCGAACAAAATATCAAACGAATTTCCGAACAAAATTTCAAAGGAAATTCCTATGTTTACTTTAAAGAAAATTGTTTAGAAAATTCCAGAAGGAAATTCCAAAGAAAATTTCAATCGAATTTCCAAAAGAAATTCCAAAGGAAATTCCGACAAAAAAAGAAAAAAGACCCGAAGAAAATTCCTAGGAAATTCCAGAAGGAAATTCCAAAGAAAATTTCAATAGAATTTCCAAAAGAAATTCCAAAGGAAATTCCGCAAAAAATTAAAAAGAGAATTGAAGAAAATTCCTAAGGAAATTTCAATGGAAATTTCAAAGGAGATTTCAATGGAAATTCAAAAAAAAAATCCAAAGCAAATTTCAATGGAAAATTTTAAGGAAATTCAGAAGAAATCCCAAGGAAATTCTGAAGGGGATTCCAAAGGATATTCTATGAAATTCAGAAGAAAATTCTGAAAGAAATACTGAAAGGAATTCTGAAGAAAAATCCAAAAGAGATTCCGAAGAAAATTTCCAACGAAATTCCAAACGAATTTCCGAACAAAATTTCAAAGGAAATTCCTATGGTAATTTTAAACAAAATTTCATAGGAAATTCCAGAAAGAAAATTCTAATGAAAATTTCAATCGAATTTCCAAAAGAAATTCCGAAATAATATTAAAAATGATCCGATGAAAATTCCTAAGGATATTTCAATGGAAATTTTAAAGCATATTTCAATGGAAATTCCAAAAAAAAAAAAATCTTATGGCAATTTCAAAGGGAGTTTCAATGGAAATTTTTAAGGAAGTTTAGAAGAAATTCCAAAGGAAATTCTGAAGGGAATTCCAAAGGGAATGACGAAGTAAATGCTAAGCAAATTTTGAAGGAAATTCCAAACGAATTTCGGAAACAATTCCATAGGAAATTCCGGAAGGAATTTAGAAGAATTTTTAGATGCAAATTGCGAAGGACATTCCAAAAGAAATTCCGAAGGATATTCTAATAAATTTCGAAGGAGATTCTAAAAGAAATACTGAAAAGAAATTCCAAAGAAAAATCCAAAGGAAACGAAAGAAATTTCAAAAGAAATTCCTTTGTTAACTTTAAAGAAAAATCCAAAGAAAATTTCAATAAAATTTCCTTAAGAAGTTCTCAAGGAAATTCCGAAAAAAAAATCAAAGAGAGAACCGAAGAAAATTCCTAAGGAAATTTCAATGGAAATTCCAAAGGAGATTTCAATGGAAATTCCAAAGAAAATTCCAATGGCAATCCCAAAGAAAATTCCAATGGCAATCCCAAAACGAATTTCAATGGAAAGTTTAAAGGAATTTCAGAAGAAATTCCAAAAGAAGTTCCAAAAGAAATTCTGAAGGGAATTCCTAAGGATATTCTAAGAAAATTCTGGAAGAAACACTGAAAGGAAATTCTAAAGGAAAATCCAAAAGAGATTCCGAAGAAAATTCCCAACAAAATTCCAAACGAATTTCTGAACAAAATTTCAAAGCAAATTCAAATGTACATTTTAAAGAAAATTCCAGAAGGAAATTCCAAAGAAATTTTCAATCGAATTTCCAGAAGAAATTCCAATGAAAATTCAAAAAAAAAAAGAAAAGATCCAAAGAAAATTCCTAAGGAAATTCCAATGGGAATTCCAAAGAAGATTTCAATGGAAATTCTTAAGGAAATTTCAATGGAAGTTCCAAAGGGAATTAAAATTAAAATTCTAAAGGGTATTCCGAAGAAATTATAAAAGAAATTCCGAAAGAAATTCTGAAGGGAATTCCAAAGAAAATCACGAAGTAAATGACAATGACAATTTCGATGGAAATTCCAAAGGAAGTTCGGGAACAATTCCAAAGGAAATTTCGAAAGGACATTCAAAGGGCATTCCGAGGAAAATTGCGGAAGAAATTCCAAAGGAAACCTCAAAGGAAATTATGAAGGATATTCAAAGAATTTCAGAAGGAAACTCTGAAAGAAATATTCAAAAGAAATTTCGAAAGTAAAAATCCAAAACATATTCCGCAGAAAATTTCGAAGAAAATTCCTAAGGTTATTTCAATGGAAATTCTAAAGGCAATTCCGAAAAAAATCCATAAGGAATTCCAAAGGAAATTGTGAAGGGAAATCCAAAGAAAGTTTCGAAGGAAATTCCGATGAAGATTCTTAACAAATCCGAAGGAAATTGCGTGAAATTCCAATGAAGATCCAAAGGAATTTCCTAAGGATATTTCGAAGAGTTGCAGTTTCATTTTCATGCCTGCAGAAATGTCCCGAAAAATTCCTGTGATAACATCTGAAGGATTTTTCATGTTAAAATTATGCAAAATTTCCTAAAGAATCCTTGAATCCTTTTGAATAATGCCATGAGAATTTTCTGGACGATTATTCCGAGGCACTTTTGAAGAAGCTTCCTCGGTGAATTCTTGGCGGATTTTGTGGAGAAAATTACTAGATGAATACCTGAAGATATTTCCAAAGCATTTTCTGGGGAAATTCGGTTTAATTCCTAAAGGAGATCTTAGAAAAAAAAAAATCAGTAGGAATTACCAGAAAGGCATCTGGAGAAATACCTATAAAAGGTCTGGAGGAATTCCAGATCGAGTAGTTAGTATCATGATATTAGAAATATCACCTTCAAAAGGTGATATTGAAAAATATTGAAAGTTTCGGAAACACGAAAGCCGCTTGTATCATACAACTCCGTAGTCTGAACATAGCATTAAGCTCATTTGTTTTTTTTTAGGATATGAAGCAACACCATCGTTATTTCGATTGGCATCAATATCGATAAGAACACTATACGGTTATTGCATTTCTTCCTGATATCAAGCCTCATATAATCCGAATAAGTCTACCCCAATTCTTCAAGGTCGATCGATTGCAAAGCGATTTTTTGGGTTTACTCTGTCTAAAATGCGACTGAAGCAACCCAACGTAATATTCAACCTGCTAGCGTTGGTTCTTCGATTACACCGGCTAACATGACCAGTGAAGCTCAACCCTTTTTGAAGCGATTTACCCAAATTGGAAAAGTTTTTACACAAAGCTTTCCGTTCCGTCCACTTTGCTTTGGCTTTGAGCCTGCCCAGGTTTACTCGAAGCTGAACTGGACGACGCAACAACAGATGTCATAATTTGAAATGTTGATTCGTTCCCATCTAATCACGGTCCCGGGCAGTCAGTGTTTCCACTCCGAGATCCTTCCTCTGAGTACCCCCGGAGTCCCGAACCCGTAATGCGATGGCTCATTCTCGGAAATTTACTCCCTTTGCCACTTTGTAGTTAGCTCTGGCTGAGAGCGCCCCAAAATTGAGGCAACGGTATTAACCTTCTGTGTGTGCCAAAAAACCGTCGGTCTTAACCGACTCCCTTCACCTTTGTAGCAAACTTGTTACTCATGCTGGTTTTGATTCAGATCATGCTCCTGATACATTTCAAATATCCCATGAAGCGATTCTCCATCCTATCAGCTCTACTTTTTATTATTTTCAAGCCGACTGGAATACATATGAAACATACATCGATAGTAATCTTGATGTTAACATTTCTCTACAAACAAAACTTGATGTAGCAATAGTCATTTCAATACCAAAAAAGGGAAGTAAAATTCGAATCCGTGATTATCGAAGATGATCCACATTGACCCCAGAACACATACAAAGGGTTAAGAACAGACGACGACGACGACGACGACGACAATGACGGTCGGAACCCCTTCTTCTCCGGCAACCGAAGCGTGCTGAAGTATTACAACCTACGGCAAATGGGTTCCTTCCGACAACAGACGATGTTTTCCGTATTTTCCCAGTTCAGGCGTTTTGCTTGTGTTAGATGGCGGCTTTTGTGGAGGAAAATGGCAGCAACAAAAACACAATTCACCTCATAAAGGGCGATAAAAAGGCTATCCGATTTAGCTCCGGCTCATTTATTATTCAGAGCGAAATAACGATACCTGGAAAAAGGGGGGGAGGAGCGGTGGTTCTGACTTGGCTCTACGCTTCACCACCAGTTTCTAGAGTGTGTGGAATGCGATTCATTTCCACACGTCTTAAACTTTTCGGTAATCGCAGCGGGAAAAGTTCCAAGAAACGGCCACAATGCATCTCAGTGGGATGTCAGCAGCATATAGACCGTCTGGTCCTAAATCGCGTATTGTATGCGCCTCCATGAAAATTATGGGAAGCTTAGTCATATTTTTCGCTGATAAGACGGAAGACAGACATTATGTGCGGATGAACTCTTTTTATTAATTAGTCCAGGGATTAACATTTCCACAAAAGTGTTGCAGAGACCATTCCATACAACAACCTACTCTCGAAAGAGATAATGTACACCTCGATTAACGTATCCTTCACATTTTCTAAACCTTTTGTTTTATAGAAACCACTAGCTTGCATAACATAATCATCTGACATGAATTGAACATCAAATGGCAAATTTTTGTTTTGTTTGACAGTTGCTGTTATGTGGCCCGATTAACAACAAACACATAGGCAAACAAATTGTTCACACATTCGTGAAGAGTAACTTTTCCAAATATTTTAAGGATTCCAAAATGAATTTTACTATGAAGTTTTCCTTCTGGATTTTTTTCTGCGATTTTTGCATGATTTTTTCAGGAGATAATTAAAAAATTTTTTTTTCTAATAAAAAATACAGCCAAACATTGGCCAAACAATCCAATAATTTGTTCTGAAAAAAATTCCAAAGATACCCCCAGGATTTTCTTTAGGGATCGCATCATGATTTTTTTCTAGCATTCAACTTTCAATTTTTCTAGATTTTTTTCCATAGGTTCCCTCAGGAATTTTTTTACAAATATTTTTGGGTTGCTATTAAAATTTCACCAAAAATTGGTCGTTGTTATGTTAGACTGGACTGCCCATACTTGCATAACAGTCCCATATTCTATGGGATTCCCTATATAAATGGGACTGTTATACGAGTATGGGCAGTGGAGCGGGTAGACGATGAGAATCCATACATTCTATTCAAACGTACAGTATTAGACATACAATTTTGCAACATTTTCAGTTTTTCATGCAAAACGGTAACATTTAAGGTTTTGATCTGAGTTGTTTATGAACAGATTTGATCTTCTGAAATTACTTGAATTTTAAACACGTATTGTTGGTTTACAAGATTGGAGTAATAACTTCACGATGAATAAGTTTGCAATCCTCATCGTGGTTTCGAATGCCGCCGGTCGAGGAACTCTTAGTGAAGAAAATTCTCGATTTCCCTGGGCCTAGAGTATCTTCCTACCTGCAAAAATGGTCAAGTAGCAAAATAGCATACAACTTATACAGGAGATAGGCAAATAGATTGCGATTTGCAAAATTTTGTCGAATTTTAAATGCTATACCTTTTCGAAAGAATTGATAAGATTGGATGCATCTGGAAGCATTTGATGGCAAATTTGGTCTAGTTTCAGTAATTTGCTTGCATATTGGCCACTGGACTCCAGAGATGTTCCGGATTTTATAAGGTCATGTGAAATTGTATTGATAATGCTTAATAAAATCAGAACCAAACGAAAATTGAATTTCAACGGACGCAAAGAGATTCGTTAGGAATCTTCCGAAATATGACCATTTCAAGAAAATAGGATTAGCCACGTTTGTATTACGAATCGTATATATAATACCCGGTCCAACATATATCCAAGAAGGCATCAAACTCCATGATAATGCATCTAGGGAAATATTCAAGACCAATGTATCAGCAGATGCAGAGGCGCGTGATCGGGTGGTGGCCGATCAATGAGAGAATGTGCAAGTTGAGGATCAAAGGCCGGTTCTTCAACTTCAGCATAATAAACGTGCACAGCCCTCACTCTGGAAGCACTGATGATGATAAAGACGCTTTTTACGCACAGCTTGAACGTGAGTACGACAGTTGCCCAAGCCACGACGTCAAAATCATCATAGGAGATCTAAACGCTCAGGTTGGCCAGGAGGAGGAATTCAGACCGACGATTGGAAAGTTCAGCGCCCACCGGCTGACGAACGAAAACGGCCTACGACTAATTGATTTTGCCGCCTCCAAGAATATGGCCATTCGTAGCACCTACTTCCAGCACAGCCTTCCGTACCGATACACCTGGAGATCACCACAGCAGACAGAATCGCAAATAGACCACGTTCTGATTGATGGTCGGCACTTCTCCGACATAATCGACGTCAGGACCTATCGTGGCGCTAACATCGACTCTGACCACTATCTGGTGATGGTCAAACTGCGCCCAAAACTCTCTGTCGTTAACAACGTACGGTACCGACGGCCGCCCCGGTATGACCTAGAGCGGCTCAAGCAACCGGATGTCGCAGCGGCATACGCGCAGCAACTCGAGGCTGCATTACCGGATGAGGGTGAGCTGGACGAAGCCCCTCTTGAGGACTGCTGGAGAACAGTAAAAGCAGCCATCAACGATGCAGCTGAGAGCAACGTCGGGTACGTGGGACGGAGTCGACGGAACGATTGGTTCGACGAGGAGTGCCAGGAGGTTTTGAAGGAGAAGAATGCAGCGCGGGCGGTCATGCTGCAGCAAGGGACCCGGCAGAACGTGGAACGCTATAAACAGAAACGGCAACAGCAGACCCGCCTCTTTCGGGAGAAAAAACGCCGCCTGGAGGAGACGGAGTGCGAGGAGATGGAACAGCTGTGCCGGTCTCAGGAAACGCGTAGGTTCTATCAGAAGCTCAACGCATCCCGCAACGGCTTCGTACCGCGAGCCGAGATGTGCAGGGATAAGGATGGGAGCATTCTGACGGACGAGCGTGAGGTGATCGAAAGGTGGAAGCAGCACTTCGACGAGCACCTGAATGGTGCTGAGAGCACAGGCAATGAAGGACGGGACAACGGAGGAAATGCCTTCGTCAGTACTGCGGAAGATGGAAACCAACCAGCCCCCACTTTGAGGGAGGTTAAGGATGCCATTCACCAGCTCAAGAACAATAAAGCTGCTGGTAAGGATGGTATCGGAGCTGAACTCATAAAGATGGGTCCGGAAAGGCTGGCCATTTGTCTGCACCGGCTGATGGGCACAATCTGGGAAACAGAACAGCTACCGGAGGAGTGGAAGGAAGGGGTAATCTGCCCCATCTACAAGAAAGGCGACAAGTTAGACTGTGAGAACTTTCGAGCGATCACCATTCTAAATGCGGCCTACAAAGTATTATCCCAGATCATCTTCCGTCGTTTGTCACCCGTAGTAAACGAGTTCGTGGGAAGTTATCAAGCCGGCTTCGTTGACGGCCGATCGACAACGGACCAGATCTTTACTGTACTGCAAATCCTCCAAAAATGTCGTGAATACCAGGTCCCAACGCATCACCTTTTCATCGATTTCAAGGCGGCATACGACAGTATCGACCGCGTAGAGCTATGGAAAATCATGGACAAGAACAGCTTTCCCGGGAAGCTCACGAGACTGATAAGAGCGACGATGGAAGGTGTGCAAAATTGTGTGAAGGTTTCAGGCGAACACTCCAGTTCGTTTGGATCCCACCGGGGACTACGACAAGGTGATGGACTTTCGTGCCTGTTGTTCAATATTGCGCTAGAAGGTGTTATGCGGAGAGCCGGGCTTAACAGCCGGGGTACGATTTTTACGAGATCCAGTCAATTTGTTTGCTTCGCGGATGATATGGACATCGTCGGCCGAACATTTGAAAAGGTGGCAGACCTGTACACCCGCCTGAAACGCGAGGCAGCAAAAGTTGGACTGGTGGTGAATGCGGCCAAGACAAAGTACATGCTAGCTGGTGGGGCCGAGCGCGACAGGGCTCGCCTAGGTAGCAGTGTTACGATAGACGGGGATACGTTCGAGGTGGTCGACGAGTTCGTCTACCTTGGATCCTTGCTGACGGCTGACAATAACGTTAGCCGTGAAATACGGAGGCGCATCATCAGTGGAAGTCGGGCCTACTATGGCCTCCAGAAGAAGCTGCGGTCAAAAAAGATTCACGCCCGCACCAAATGTACCATGTACAAAACGCTCATAAGGCCGGTAGTCCTCTACGGGCATGAAACGTGGACGATGCTCGAGGAGGACCTGCAAGCACTTGGAGTCTTCGAACGTCGGGTGCTTAGGACGATCTTCGGCGGTGTGCAGGAGAACGGTGCGTGGCGGCGAAGGATGAACCACGAGCTCGCCCAACTCTACGGCGAACCCAGTATCCAGAAGGTGGCCAAAGCTGGAAGGATACGATGGGCAGGACATATTGCAAGAATGCCGGACAGCAACCCTGCAAAGATGGTGTTCGCTTCAGATCCGGTTGGTACAAGAAGGCGTGGAGCGCAGCGAGCTAGGTGGGCGGATCAAGTGCGTATCGATTTGGCGAGCGTGGGGCAGAACCGAGGATGGAGAGATGCGGCCACGAACCGAGTATTGTGGCGTGAAATTGTTGATTCAGTGTTATCTGTGTAGATGTTAACTAAATAAATGAATGTATCAGCAGATTCCTCGGTGGAAGTGGCCAATTAAAAACATGTCCTGAAACATATCAATGTGGGTATCGAACTTTAAGGTTTTCGAAGGTGATGAAATCGGAAGCATTTCTAGAACCTATCAGCCGGTGGTACCCTGTAGTTGGAAAATAAATCAATTTCGAAGTGGTTCCAGAAGCATCATCTTCAAATATCTTGAAGCTCGGTACCAATATTGATATGGTTCCGGACATGTACGAAATTGATTACTTCCCACGGGCAACTCGACCTATGGAGTGGCCATAGCATCTGGTGGTTTTAAAAATGCTTCTGGAAGCCACAGCTTCAAAAATCTTGAAGTTTAATATCCATATTAATATACACATGTTCCTTGTTGTGCCAGAGGTGAATGAACATATGCAGGTTTAAAACCTCTTAAATAAAAAAAAATTTCCTTGTTGGCCACTTTTCCCAGGTCACCTGGAACCTACTATAGAGCATCTAATGGTTCTGAATATCGTCCCGTGAGCATCATTATGAAGTTTAAGCCAACTTGGATATAGTTCTGGACATTATTTACATGGTAGGAAATACAAACATGACTGACATTTTGACGTTGGATATCGTCTTACGGCAACATACTGGGGTACAATTTCGAAAAACTAAAATCGCTCGCGTCACGAGAAGTGGTTAGATTTTGACTGTTAATAACATACTAGCGCCCGGATAGATTTTCATGATTCTTGCACCAATCGATTGGAAATTTTTCTACGAATCGACTCCAATAATGGAAACTATTGATTTACATGACTAAACTATTCATAAATGGGTAAATATCGAGGCATGTCTTATATTCCATATAAAAGAGCATTTTTCTTGCTGTTAAAAGGTTTTGACGTTTTGAAGTCTACACATACCGCAATTTCGGGTGAAATTGATAATTTTCCATGGTTTTCCTTGTCTTTTTTTCAATGATGTTGAAAATGCCAAACAACCGAATGCAGGAAAACAAGTACGACGGTCAGCCTCTTTGGCTCGTGTGCCAAAATTGTCTAACAAATTTGTTTTTAGCGCTAAAAGTCGTCCCTGAAATAAAAAAATCGGGGATCTCATTTCAGGGTGAAATTGATCACTTGTCAATGCGATTATTGTTATTTTTTGAATCGACTCTACATATTTAATATGAGCTTCTGAATCCGGATAATGCAATATTTAAAGAAATTATGAATAGTTAATTTCAAGAATTGTAATGAAAACGCCTGAATGTAGGCAATTTCCTTAGGGGATTTTCTGATATCTGACATAAATTTAATTATTTCAACCGTGTGATCTAATTGTTACGAGTTTAGAAGATGAAATCGGGCTCGGGGATTTATTTTAAGCATCCTTACAAATTTTACTTACTTTGAATAATGCCGTTGTCATCGTCGCTACTTACAGTTGTGTTCAGAATAATAGTAGTGAAAGCTGATATTCATACAAAATGCTCAACTTTGGCACACTGTAACTTTGTTCCCATACGAGCAATCGGTATGAAATTTTGGCAGTGAACTACAAATATACTCAATTTTATTATCAAAAGATTTGAAAATTTTTACACTACCGGTTAAAAAGTTAAGCACCAGGTGAAATCGCTCAAAATAATAGTAGTTTTAATAATTTAAATATCTGCTGTATTTTGAGTAGTTTGTAGTTCACTGCCAAAATTTCATTCCGAATGCTCGTATGGAAACAAAGTTACAGCATACCAAAGTTGAGCATTTTGTATGGAAATCGGCTTCCACTACTATTATTCTGAATACAACTGTACATGTAAATGCATGCTAGAGCGATCAAAGTATCAGCTTGTCAAAAAAAGAGCTGTTTTTTTAATCATGTTTTGTTCTAAATTGTCTTTAAAAAAAAATTGTCAATCGAATCGAAATACGCACACAGAGAAGACTGCAAAAATGCTACCGTCACCCGACCCGGACGACGGGAACCTAGGTAAAACTTTGTTTGCCATTCATCTCCGTTGAAAACTAATCATCCAAAATTATAATAAATAAATAAATAAATGATTTAATCAATTAATAGTAATAGATGAAACGTCTCTGGTTGTAACTCTTTTACGTCGAATGCATTGTTGTGACCCTGAAAAGAGCCGTTTTGTTTGAAATTGTGCTGCAATTTAATTTAAGGGCGTTCTCCACGGATACGACGAGCCAGCTGGTTGTCCTTCGGCATGGTGCTGACACGCTTGACGTGGATCCAGCACAAGTTGGTATCCTCAAACAAACCGATAAGTTAGGCCACTTGCTTCCTGCAGGACCATGACAGTCGAGCTCTGGGATCGCAGATATGCCTCTACATTTTCCCGTTCGGAAACCATAATGAAGCAGAAGAAGTTCTTCATGGTACGGAACTTCTTCGAGTATCAAAAGGAGATCATGCCAATCATCGTGTCTGGCAATTTTATCATCGATTTGAGCAAAGAGAAGAACATGGAGTTCGCGGACTTCATGGAGAAGTACCTCTACCTCAAACTGGCTTCGGAACCCACTAAAGCAATCAATCTTAATGGATCTTCCATCGACAGATTCTAATCGGTGTTGAAGTGTTAACCGAACCAGCAAAATAATAATACAATGTCCATAATAGGTCGGAATTGACATTCAACAAATAATATGAAAATTGATTGGATTTTTATCAGTAGAAATCTTTCATAAGTTTGTGACGGTCTCAAGCCAGGAAATAGAAGAAGCTAACGTTATCCAACGTCTACTTGGCCAGGTCCGTCACACTCGGGCTCAGATTGGGTACCACTTCTAGTACTGCATTTGATCCCTCGGTAGTGCAAAAGGTACCCAAGTTTGACAGATCGCAGTACACTTTGAATGGCATTCTAGATTACCTTATGAGCCATAAAATTTTGAGCAACTGCAAGGGACATGGGGGTCTTTAATTTGTCTTCGTACTTGGCGGTTGTATCTCGGAAACAACCTTTTACTTTTTTTTTCGTAATCAGTTTTACAGAAATGGTAATATTTTGAGAGATTTCCAACAGCAAACTACTGAAATCAATTCTGTCATCGAAAGCTTCCGGACGCATCCAACTTTATCCATTTTTCAAAAAGTTATGAGCATTTGAGTTTGAGCAAAATTTTACCAAACTTAAGCATTTTACCTATCCCCTGTAACTGTAGAAGTGCTCGTAAAACACTAAGCTGAGAATCAAGCTCTGTCCCAGTTGAGACGTAACGCCAGAGAAAAGGACAAGTTTGCTTAAGTCAGTTTTTATTTTATAATTTTTCGTCAATAATTTCACTTTACTCAAATCATTATTGCTTTTGAACTGATTGAAAAAAAAAAACTATTGAAATATACAATCTTTCATATCTTCTTTACTATCCTTACCATAAAAGTAGTGTTTGTGGTAGCTAGATTTGATTAATTGAATAATCGATAAAATGAACAATACTCATTATTACTTCTTACATTTATTTAAGCGTGTAAGAATTGTCTTAGCTTATAATAGGCCTTTTCATGTGACAGATCCGTCTATGCATTTGTTTACATCGGTGGAGGACCGGTGCTAACACGGGCCTATCATTTTCATAGAAGAACTGTCAAAGTGCTTCCCGATCAGATTTGAGACGTCATGTGAATAGGCCTATATAGTCATTATATCGCATGAATCCTTTGAGCGTGCACAAGTGACAGCTCGAACGAGAACAAGCGCGAAAGTGACTTGACAGTTTGTGGCGTGAAAGAATGTCAGTTTAGTGCAGGGCTGCCAGATGTACAGATTTCTCTGTATTACACAGATATTTTTATTCTGACACAGATTCAATTTGCATGGAACACTGATTTTCTTTCAACAATTTTTATATGGACACAGATTTTTTTGTATGGGACACAGATTTTTTACCCTCGTGGATACAGATTTTCTATCAAATCATCTGGCAGCTCTGGTTTAGTGAAGGATTTTGTGGCGAACGGATGTGTTGATTTGCACCCAATACATGTGTTTGGCTGATGGCAGAATCGGCCAAAAATAAAGTGAGTGGTGGTTCCGGATACTACAGTGTTCTATGAAATTTTCAGCTTTCTAGGTGGTGATTTAAAGGTGGCCCTAAGAATCGTTTTGTAAGATCGCCCTAGAATCGTTTTGTAAGATCGCCATTCGAAAGATTCGTTGGCGCGATTCTGTAGACAAAGAGGGGATTGTTTAAGGTGAAGATGAATCGAAGCCATACCTCAAATTTTCAAGAGCACAAATCTGGAGAACCAAACACCCGTTTGAGCTGAAAACTTAATCGATTAGTCACCTCCAGCTAATGACTAATCGATTAAGTTTTCAGCTCAAACGGATGTTTGATTCTCCAGATCCGTGCTCTTGAAAATTTGAGGTTTGGCTTCGATTCATCTTCACCTTAATGTAGGTTTCTTTAAGGAAAAATGACTTAAGCTCGTTCATTTCGTTCTAACAAGGCTGGAGTATAGAAGTTATCGCGGTTTTTAAGTTTCGAGTTGTTAGATTTTTCTGTGCCCTTCGTTAACGTACCGAAGGTAGTTTTGTGTAAAGAGGTGAATTTAAAGTGAAGTGTTTAAAACGGTTTTTGTGTCTTTTCTGTAATTTTAGTAAATTGTACGTATTCTTCTATTGAATCTTCTATTCGTGTTTGTGAATTCGTACAAAAAGGTAGGGTCGGTGTTCCCTCAGTAGACGGTCCCCTATAGTCGCACTAGTGGCGTTTTACGGCCGTTTCACTGGTAATCGTAGCCAATGTTGCTGAACAACGATCGGAAACGCGAGGCACGATGAATTTTCGTAGGCATCAAAACAGAATCTGCGAATAAACACAAACAACCGTTCGGGCCCTTCATTCGTTCGTGTTTCATTTTCGGATCGCTGTTTCTCCCGACGCTATCATCGGGTGATTTTCCATCGCTTGGTAATGTGAACGGTACGATCCACGCTGCCTGCTCTTCGCGAAGAACAGAAAAATATTCATTTCGATCATCTTCATGTGGGCTTGCAACAATCACGCTAAACTTGCTCCCCTCAAAAATGAGTGCCGAGCGCACAAAATTGGCCTCTTTTCGTGCAGCACAGATTCTGTGCAAAGGGGCTGTACACAGTTTTGTGCAAACGGTGGTAAACAAAACTGAATGAGTGAATTGCGCACAGAAGAGGAACGCTTGGAATGCGGAATTCGTTTCCATTTTTGTTTTGTTTCTGAAAACATTAAAAAAAAAACATTCCAATTTTAAAGATTTTCAGAGATTTTTTCATTTGAACAGCCGAAGCGGAAGCAAATGGGGAAAAAACTTTCGCATTTGCGACCACCTTCAGGCCTTTCGCTAGAAAACATCTCAGAAAACTCCCCATCTTACCAACGGCCAACTGTTTGCTGCCACGTGGGATATCATTGACAGTTCCCTTTCCATCGATCTCGGACAGCCGAAGGCGAAAACGTCGGCAACTCACAGAATTAGTGCGACCTACGCAGAATTTTCACTCAGTCAGCCAGTTCTGCATTGGTTGCCTCATTCTGTGTAGTTTTAACACATGCGCTGCGTGGAGCTGGCTTAGCGTGGAGTGTTTGCTTGACTTTACGAGAAGAAGCAACCTTGCAATGAATCACGAGAATGAACAGCACGTGGATAAATTAATCCTACGAGGGGAAAGGCTTCGCGAACCACTTGTCGGTGTGTTCATTTTGCTTCTTCGACGTTGCATCCGTTCGCTTTCTGCGATGCTCTTCGTGACGCAAAAATGAAAAATGAATTTTGGCGAATGTTGGATCGCGAAGATGCGTCGATCATTGTTCACGAAGAAGATCCATCGCATCCCTGATCGTAGCAAAATAATTTTTGACATGAAGATCAGTAGCTATTTATCTAAGTACCATTGACACACAGCTCGATTTTGTTCAAAAAATGATCGAAATAAATAGTTTTGCTTAAAATTTTAGCTCCCTTGCACCTATAGTCAACCTATCGTTCCTATAGTAGCACTACTAAGAGAAACTATTTTGTTAGTAAACAAAATAGTTGATAACTTAGGAACTTTTTTACATCAATCGAACGCTTTTGATCCACACTTCAAAGGAAAAATATAAAAGTTTTGTAAAAATACGGTTTTGATTTGTGTTTTGCCTATTCCGTGAGGCTAGTGCTACTATAGGAACAGAAATTAGGAATAGTGCTACTATAGGCACATGTGTTCCTATAGTGGCACAGGCGGTAATAAATACAAAAACATGAGTTTTCCTATGTTTCATAATTTTTCCACAAAGCCAAGATAAAAAGCTTTCAGATGATCTAAAAATAATCCCGCAGGCTTTATTTTTCGATTTTATACGAATATTTGTTCTTAGCTATGCGGCTATTGGTACATCGACCCTAATTGTTTTAGTTTATAGTTTATTTTCTTGACAATATGCTAATTTTGCCATTCGCGTTGGACTTTCCAGCGCTTAGGCGCTTTTTGTATTACGGGCTGGTTGAGAGTTTCGACAAGTGGAGTCAATTTGGGGTTTACCCGTGGCGTTTCCGACGCCATCATCGTGAAGCATTCGAGCTCGGGATCCACTAAGGCCCGCCGTAAAGGTAGCTAAACGGAGGGAGGTGAAGTTCGTCAACCCTTCGAACGAAGTTCTCCGACGGTCGCCAAAAACCGTCGTAAGTTCACCTTACGCTACAACCCCGGTGAACGGAGTCCGAGAGCGCGATCCCCGTACGTAGCCAATTATCGTACGCCGGATCGGACCAAATCTGAAGGTGAGGGGTTTTATTTCATCGCGTGCGGTCAGAGCCCCCAAGGCAAAGCCGTGCGTCGGTACGTTGGCCTTGACCCTGAAGAGGCGGTCAAACCCCGGGAAGCACGACAATCCGTCGTTGCGGCTCTCGAAGAAGACTAAATCGGAAGCCTTCCGTCCAGCCTCCACCTCCTTCGCAACGTTAATTCGGCCATACTCCCCGAGCTCAGACCCTTCGTCGCTGCCGCCATTACAGCAGCGTCAGTGGACAAGCAACGTTCCCGCCATTGCTCCGAGGAGCGATCTAACGACGACCGTCCTTCGCCGGCAACCACCGGATACGTCAGACGTCATCGAGTCACCGAAAATCCTGCGCAGGCACGTGGAAACCTTTATCATGGCCATGATAGTTTCCCTTAATACCCGTCAGTAAATAGGTCCAACCCGAATGAGTTTCCGTGAATAAAGAGTAGTTGAAGTTCTGAAAGCTGATTGATTTTCCGTTTTGGGCAATTCGAAGAATTCACCCTTTTACAGATATTTAGTTTTTCGTTTTCTGGTAGGTTGGCCTTTCAGACTTCCAAACTCCATTTAGGTTACGATCGGGTTGAACGAGTTTAAGGTCTTGGGGTAAAACTTTTTGTGGGTCGAAGGTAAACTTTTGAGCGTCAAGGTGAGAGAGAAGATAGTAAAGCCGTTCACGAGTCCCCTGAGGAAAAAGTCTCAAAGTATTCGGGCAAAGTTGAAAACGACCGGTGGTCTCTCGGTTTCCGGGAGTGGCGCAATTCTGTCCGTACTCTAACAAGAATCGTACAAAAAGGTAATTGTTTTAGTTTATAGTTTATTTTCTTGACAATATGCTAATTTTGCCATTCGCGTTGGACTTTCCAGCGCCTAAGCGCTAAGGTTTATGAGGAAATTACTATGAAAAAGTTTAAAAAAAAATCCAAAGACAGTCTGGCTGTCTTGGTAGTGTCATTCTCAAAACACACCCAAGCCGTTCCCATAGGGCACGTTAGCCACAAGGAAGTGACGTTTCAAGTAATACTGTTTCATATGGTATGCCCTCTTCAACATCTAATCCAATTTCTCTCGCCGTTCCCTTACGGTACCTATCCATCTAGTATTCATTGCTTTCTTCTCCATGCTCCCCCTTACTTCGAGCAAAATAGACCGATATGCGGATAAACAAATTCAAAATGAAATTGTTTTTCTTTTATCATATCGTTAGAGGAATTTCGGGTGTGATTGCTGGAAAAAAAATCCTAAGTGAATAACTGAAAGAAGTTCTTGAGAACAATCTTACAATTAACGTATTACAACTAATATGATAACAGTTAATCTGCCTCAGCTATAACATGTGTGCTTCTTGACCAAAGATAGATATAAGAGCATGAGATTTAACATTGAACACTTTCTCTAAACAGTTAACATTCTTCTACCAAAGGCGCCAGGGTGTTCACTCGTTTCCACTTTCACAAGCACAATTACCATTTTAAAATTTGCGAAAAATTAAACATCCATTCCCAAGAGAGCAACCAACCGAGTGGTTTTGCACACTCGAAAAAAAAGCTTCACCTACATCGTCGAGCCTGGCGATGATGACGACTCGAACGTAACCTAAACGTGTAGGCGTAAGGACCGTGGCGTGGCGAACAAAACCAGTCATTTTCAGGCTCATACCGAAACACCCAGCCACCCACAAAGTACACGAGGGTTCGGCCTAAAGGTTTCAAAACCAAATGGTCGTAAGTTCTACTGAATCTAAATTTCCCAGAAAGGGTAACATCACAGTTTGAAGTTATAAAAATTTATATTTCCATAAATTCAAGGATACTGGCATGTAAACCGATTAGGAATCGGTTTAGTATTCATTAAGTTATGCTTAAAGTATAATTTTCCAATAGATGGTGACTTGAAGAAAACTACTTCAAACTAGTATTAGTTATAAGTTGAGACAAGTTTGATGTTCTAAAAAACTGTAATGACTTTTTTAATGTTTCCAAAAGGTTTAAAATAGATAAAAAAAGCATGTTAAGTTCACAGACGATAATATTGTATGTATATTTTTGGTTCAAACTTTGAGATTTATTTTCTTGTGAGATTTGAATTCTGAAGAGCACACAAAATTTGGGTTTTCAGAACTTTCGAAAAGTAAGTCGCACCCTTGTACATAAGCAAGGACCATATGACGTGGCGTAGCCACTTCAGACTTCTCACGTTGCACTCCTGATAGGTTGGCACTAGGTTTGTAGGTAAAAACAAATCCGACTGTTTATGCTACAAAAAACGGAGCAGAAACATATCTTTTCCATAAAAGGTGCCTGCACCGGGAACCAGCAAAGCGTTCTCTCGAGACAGATATTCCTCTGATGGGGAGTCTCTCGACTTCGTATAATGCTGGGCACATAAACACAAAACATCTCTCTCTGGCCGGGTTCGTCACGTATGGAAGCGAAGCACACAAGTGTGTAGCGGTGTGTTTTTCAGAAGAAGCCTGACGTGGGAAAACAACAGAGCAACTTGGAACAAAGCAGAGCAAAAAATCAGGAAAAATGATAAGGAGTAGGGGCTATTTTTTTCTTCGATGACTGCCGACCATCTGGGAAGCTGCTCACAAACCATGATGTGCAAAATCTGCACTTCAATGGACTGTTGTTCAAAGAAGTTTCTTGGTTTTACGCGAAGCAGTCTTTTCTGTCCAAGTTGGTTCCATCTTCAAAATTATGCGTGATTTATGAACGTCCCCTAAAGATGAGCCCAGGAAAGGTGCATCTTCTGATGAGTTTCGGGTTTCTGCAATGATGGGCACTCGAACTACGTTGAACAAAGCAACGGGTATGACAAATTTATTTTTCGTTTCTTCGTACTCATGATATTTTTGTACTAACCGTATACCTTGACAGTGATAATGTTTCATAACTAGGGTTGTATTTTACATTACAGGTTAACCAACCGAACCTGAAGTTCATAGAGATGAAGTGAGACCTATATGTAAAAATTGAGAAGCTTAATTATGAAAAAGTATGGATACACTTCTCATATTAAGTTTATTAAGGACCCACCGACCATCCCGAGCTAAAGAACTACAAGGCTTCTGGGAAGGAAGAGATCTCGGTCGAGCTTCTAAAGTACGGAAGTGAGCAGCTTTACCAGCGGATCCACCGAGTACTTCTGAAGGTATGGGAGGACGAAGAAATGCCCACTGGGTAGTTGGATGGCCCTATACGCCCAATCGACAATTACAGACGAATTACCCTACTGGTTTCGGTGTACAAAATATTGTCACGTATGCTGTTCAACAAATTGAGACCTCTCGAGGAGTCCTTCGTCGGCAAATACCAAGCTGATATTGCGAATGATCCTAGATAAATTCCAGATGAACATGGTTTTCCGGTGAAACAAATTAGGCTGATACGTACAACACTGGCTGATTCAAAATCAAGTGTTCGGATTGCGGACGAGATGTCAACCTCGTTTGTGACGTTAGACGGATTGAAGCAGGGTGACAAACTTTCGAATTTACTGTTCTCCATTGCACTCGAGGGTGTGATTAGGAGATCTGGCGTGCACAGGAACGGCACTAACGTCACGCGGTCGGACATGCTCCTTGGCTTTCCGGGCGATTTCGAGCTTATTGGGAAAAAGAAGACAGCGAGGATAGGCCTGACCATTAATTCTACCAAAACGAAGTACATGGTTGCATGTGGAGATAGAGGCAGGCTTGGTGGTGTAGGCGTTGAGATAGCGTTTGAAGTTGTTGAAGAATTTGTTTACCTTGGAAAACTTATGCCCTAACAGTGACGTTTTCAGTGCAGTGAAAAAAAAACGTGTTGCAGCTGCGAATAAAGCCTTTTATGGACTACGCAGGTTCTTCAACTTCATCAGAAAGAAACGTGCACAGCCCTCACTTCGGAAGCACTGATATTGATAGTATGACAACTGTCCAAGCCACGACGTTAAAATCATCATGAAAAAACATCTTAACGCTCAGATTGACCAAGAGGAGTCGTTCAGACCGGCCCAGCGCCCACCGGCTGACGAACGAAAAATGTCAAATTTATTTCGCCGCCTCCAAGAATATGGTCATTCGTTGCACCTACTTCCAGCATAGCCTTCCATACCGATACACTTGGAGATCACCACAGCAGACAGAATGACAAATCAAACACGTTCTGATTGATGGACGGTACTTCTTCGACATTATCGACGTCAAGACCTATCGTGGCGCTAACATCGACTCTGACCACTATCTACGGTACCGACGGCCGCCCCGGTATGACCTAGAGCGGCTTAAGAAACCGAATGTCGCAGCGGCATACGCGCAGCACCTCGAGGCTGCATAACCGGAAGAGGATGAGCTGGATGAAGCCCCTCTTGAGGACTGCTGAAGAACAGTGAAGGCAGCCATCAACAATGCTGAGAGCAACGTCGGGTACGTGGGACGGAGTCGACGGAACGATTGGTTCGACGAGGAATGTAGGCAGATTCTGGAGGAGAAGAATGCAGCGCGGGCGGTCATGCTGCAGCAAGGGACCCGGCAGAACGTGGAGCGTTATAGACGGAAACGGCAACAGCAGACCCGCCTCTTTCGGGAGAAAAAACGCTGCATGGAGGAGACGGAGTGTGAGGAGATGGAACAGCTGTGCCGATCACAAGCAACACGTAAGTTCTTTTAGAAGCTAGACCCATACGGCAACGGCTTCGTGCCACGAGCTGAGATGTGCAGGGATTAGGATGAGAGCATCTTGACGGACGAGCGTGAGGTGATCGAAAGGTGGAAGCAGCACTTTGACGAACTCCTAAATGGTACTGAGAGCACAGGCGACGAAGGTCGAGACAACGGAGGAAATGCCTTTGTCAGTACTGCGGAGAATGGAAACCAACTAGCCTCCACTTTAAGGGAGGTTAAGGATGTCATTCACCTGCTCAAGGACAATAAAGCTGCTGGTAAGGATTGTATCGGAGCTGAACTCATAAAGATGGGCCCGGAGAGGTTGGCCATTTGTCTGCATCGGCTTATAGGCTCAATTTTGGAAACAAAACAGCTACCATAGGAGTAGAAGGAAGGGCCAACATGCCTCATCTACAAGAAGGCTACAAGTTAGATTGTGAGAACTTTCGAGCGATCGACATTCTAAATGTGGCTTACAAAGTATTATTCTAGATCATTTTCCGTCGTCTGTCACTTGTAGTAAACGAGTTCTTGGGCGTCATTGACGGCCGATCGACAACGGACCAGGCCTTTACTGTACGGGCAAATCCTCCAAAAATGTCGTGAATACCAGGTCCCAACGCATCACCTTTTCATCGATTTCAAGGCGGCATACAATAGTATCGACCGCGTAGAGCTATGGAAAATCATGGACGAGAACAGCTTTCCCGGGAAGCTCACGAGACTGATAAGAGCGACGATGACGAACCACCTTTGAGTTCGGACGCGCTTTCATAGCGCTCTTGTAAATATTTTACAACTAGACTTCTGACCCCGGGCCCGCGCGCGTACCGGTCAGTCCGTATTTCAATTGTATATATTTATTTTCTACTTTTGACAACATAGCTCTGCGCGCTTCTCGTGCTTTGCCAGTAATTGCAATTAAGCTTTTTTTTTTACCCTCGACGCGAGCGTAGCGAAGTAACTTTTTTTTTACCCCCGTGTGTGTAGTGTGGTCATATATCAAACATGCCTTGCGGAGTGAAGCCTTGCAGCGTCAACGACGACCACCTTCTATGGAGGTGTACTTATTGCGACAAAAAATACCACGCTGCCTGTATTGGAGTCCAAAGACATCGGGAGCACATTATTACCGCGTTTATGGTACCAATGTGTGCCGACTGCCAGGACATCCTTATGAAGGAGGCCGACGTGCGGAAGCTGCTTCATCAACAAGAAAAACTTCTTGAAGCAGTGCGCTCACAAAACGACACAAATCAGCGTATTGCTGCTGACCTAAGTAAATTCAGCTTAGTGTCAGTATTATTTGAAAGCATTGAGCACCTGCTCAATGAAGTAAACGAATCGTTGGCTTTGTCCAACAAAAACAACGAAAGCATACGCAATGCACTCGACCAGCACATGGTGTCGTGCCCTAGCAACACACATGTTATAATTGTGTATTGTCAACTGATATATGACCAAAACTAGCCATATATAAGTTGATAATACACAATTATAACTTGTGTGTTGCTTGGGTGTGACTCACGCGTGACTTCAGCAATCACCGACATCAACATATCGAATACAAAAATGTCACAAAAAATTAAAAACTTTTTTGACGATTCTGCATTGGCTATTGAAAAGGCAGTCAATTCGGCAGCAGAAGTAGCAGTAAATGCAATCACGCCAACGAAGCCTCCAACCACTCCTGACCCACTTCCAATAATAATTGACGAGGTCAGAAATGAATTGGCCTCATTAGCCAAATCAGCTGCATTTGCAGCAATAGCAGAAGCATCAACGACGACGGAACATAAACATGCAGAAATCCTATTCTTATCGAAGGAAATATTGGAGGAAGTTAAGTCTGTCTCATCTGCTGTCGAAACTATCGAGAGCAGCACTGGAAAAAACTCATCGCAAGCCGACAAAACATTAGCCGAAGAGTTAGCCGAAGACATTCTTTCATCGGTCATCCATAAATCCAACACCAAAACCCATAAACCAAGTCGGGCTCATCAACAAATTCAACATCAGCAGAAACCACAGCCGTCACCCAATAAACATGCAAATAATGTCATCAAAGAACTTTTCGCTGAACGTCGAGCAAAAATGTCCAGAATACGATCCGTCCAAACGACTGAATCTCAACCACCAAATAGTGGTTGGCGATTTATAAACAACGGGAAAAAACGACTTTGGCTCCAAGACTGGTCTAAATATGATGCCATGTACTCAAATAAAATTGCTGAAAGAGGATCAACACAGAATAAACATGAACGGGATTCCAACCTCAACAAGAAAAGCAACAACAACCAAATCAAACCATCAGACAAGCAGCTTCTAGCAACTGCTAAAGTGCAATTCGCGGGTCCGCCACCTAACACCGACCACCCAATCGCTGCTCTCACGGTTCCGAAATTAATCAATTTCAGAAAGGGTGAAACCATAAACCCCTACCGCGTTGATAAGCAAACACAACCACAGAACAACACACAATTGCCAACAGTGCCAACAACAAATACTGCACCATCATCAACGTTAACTGAATCACCTGGCTGGTCACTCGATCCCTTGCGACCACCCATCGTCACCTTAACACAACAATCCGCTGAGGGTGATGGCCGCTTCCTAAAAGCAAGACTGCGTGATCCCAACATCATGAAGATCGTCCGACTGTTTCTGGCATACATGAAGGACCAGCCTGCGAATATCTGCATTGATGGCAACACACCAACCAGCATTAGGATGGTCCTAGCGTCGGAAGGATTGCCAACGGATCCCGATCATCTTCTTCGAATTTTTTCTGACGTTCATCAGGAATATGGAGTTGGCCCAGCTGAAGCAGCAGCGGATCTGGAGGCGTATCGTCGGTACCTATCGAGCGAACGTACTAACCGACTTCAACAATTGCGGGAGAATTCGCACAAATTCTTCTCTCCCTATCCAGGACCGTCAAATTTTCGCAAGTAAGGACGCCCACTTCTACGGAAGAACACAGTATAATTTTATCAAACGACGTGCCTCCAAACACTTCTTTGCAATGTAGACAAAGTGTGACTGAAATCTTGATATACTGTCAAAATTTCAATCGCATGAAAAGCCCAGCAAAAATGAAGGAAATTTATAAAAACATTTTAAGCTCATCCTTTTCGGTTATTCTGGCAACTGAAACAAGCTGGGATGAAAGCGTAAAAAGCGAAGAAGTCTTTGGGAGCGGCTTCAACGTATTCAGAGGCGACCGGAATTTTTCAGAGTCCGAAAGAAAATCAGGCGGGGGAGTACTCGTTGCTCTTTCAACTGATTTTAATTCTGAAGTAATCAACACACAACATTTTAAAGAATTCGAACATGTCTGGGTAAAGTCACACATAGCAGGTGAAACACACTTGTTTGCCTCAGTGTATTTTCCACCTGACCATGCGCATAAAGGCACGTATGAAGATTTCTTACAATGTGCCGAACAAATTTTATCACAACTCCCCCCAGAGGTTAAAGTTCACATCTATGGTGATTTTAACCAACGCAATGCTGATTTCATTCGGGACTCTGAAAATGAAAGTATTTTACTTCCAGTCGTTGGGGACAATGAAACATTGCAGTTTATTTTCGATAAAACCGCAAATTTAGGACTAAATCAAATTAATCATATTAAAAACAGACAAAACTGTTATTTGGATTTCTTGTTGACAAACATTTACGAAGATTTCTGTGTAACTGAGTCATTGAATCCATTATGGAAAAATGAAGCGTTTCACACAGCAATCGAATATTCCCTATTCATCCATAAGAATGCAAGACCCAACGACTATGAATACGAGGAAGCCTTTGAATACAAATCAGCAGACTATGAAAAAATTAAATGTAGATTAAATAGTGTTAATTGGCAAGAAATAATCAGAAATGAAGGAAGTGTCGAAACTGCTGCATACATATTCAATGAAATTGTACTAGAAATCATAAAACAAGAAATTCCTTCCAAAAAAATACGACGAAACCTCAGTACAAAAAATCCAATATGGTATAACAACCACATAAAAAACCTGAAAAATCGGAAGCAAAAGGCACACAAAATTTATAAAAAACACCAGAAAGATGAAAACTTAGCAAAATATTTGGACATTTGCACTCAATTGAATCTTGCCATCAGTGATGCTTTTGAAGAATATAATTCAAAAACTGAACTTGAAATAAAGTCCTGTCCAAAGAACTTCTTCAATTACGTAAAAACAAAACTAAAATCTGACAATTTTCCATCTGTTATGCACCTTGATGAAAATGTGGGCGACAACTCAGAAAAAATTTGCAATCTATATGCAAATTTTTTCCAAGAAATCTATACTACATTTTCGGAAGAAGACCGCGATCGCAATTATTTTGCGTTTTACCCGGAATTTTCTAGAGATATTGGTGTGAATCAAATCAATGTGCGGGAAATTTCAGACGCTCTAATGAATTTGGACGCTTCAAAAGGTCCCGGCCCTGACACGATTCCACCAATATTTATGAAAAATTTAGCAAATGAACTTACAGCGCCATTGTTTTGGCTTTTTAATAAATCCCTTGAATCCGGAATCTTCCCAAAAATATGGAAAAGCTCCTTTTTAGTGCATATCTTTAAATCTGGCCGAAAATCTGACATACGTAATTATCGTGGTATAGCCATTATCTCTTGTATTCCAAAACTTTTCGAGTCAATCGTGAACGAAAAACTATTTCTACAAATCAAAAATAGAATTACTGACACACAACATGGCTTCTTTAAAGGTCGCTCGACCTCAACAAATTTACTTCAATTTGTTGACTATTCATTGAATGCAATGGACAATGGAAACCACGTAGAAGCTCTTTATACGGACTTTAGCAAGGCATTTGATCGCATAGACATACCAATGCTACTTTTCAAACTGAAAAAAATTGGAATCGAGCCAAGACTGCTGAAATGGCTTGAATCGTATTTAACTGACCGCCAACAAATAATAAAATTCAAAGGAAACAAATCAAAACCAATTCAAGTCACTTCGGGTGTCCCTCAAGGCTCTCATTTGGGACCTCTTCTTTTTATTATGTATGTAAACGACATTTCCTTCATTTTTAATAAACTCAAAGTGTTAATATATGCTGATGACATGAAGCTCTACCTGGAAATAAGAAATGAAGAAGACATCAATGTATTCCGCAATGAAATAGAAATATTCTACATATGGTGCAAAAAAAGCCTATTAGAACTGAATGTAAAAAAATGCAACCTAATATCATTTAGCAGAAAAAGAACTACACCGCGAATTTCAATTTCATTAGGAAATCAAAATGTAGAAAAATGTGAAAGAGTAAGGGACTTAGGAGTAATCTTAGACTCTAAGCTTTCTTTCGCAGACCACTACAATACAATAATTCACAAGGCTAATAACATGCTAGGGTTCATAAAACGCTTCTGCTACAACTTTCATGACCCATACACAATTAAAACTCTATATATTGCATATGTAAGATCAATCATGGAATACTGCAGCATTGTATGGTCTCCTTTCTCAATGACACGCGAAGAAAGATTAGAATCTGTACAAAATCAATTTCTACTATATGCTCTTCGTAAATTAGGTTGGACATCATTTCCACTTCCACCCTACAAAGCACGCTGCATGCTTATTGACATACAAACTTTGAAAGAGCGGCGTGAAATCGCAAGAGTTTCATTTGTAAATGATATCGTTTCGCAACGTATTGATTCTACAGAAATCTTATCAAAATTAAATTTCTACGCTCCTTCTAGGCAACTACGAAATCGTAACTTATTCTTGACAAATCATCATCGAACAAATTATGCCAAAAACGGGCCTCTAAATCAAATGATGGCCATTTACAATCAACATTGCGAAACTATTGACTTTACCATGTCTCGGCAAAATCTAAAAACATACTTCAAATCCATTAGAAATCGCAACACATAAAATAAAACAAAATGAAATTAACATTACTTACACTACACTTTTTTTTCAATATTTTTTTTATAAATTTCATAATTTTAGTATTAAGAAATAAAACAAAAATATGTATATGTAAAATGTACTAGTCTACGTCGTTTGACGAAATAAATAAATAAATGAAAAGTGTGCAAAATTGTGTAAAGGTTTCAGGAGAACATTCCAGTTCGTTTGGATCCCGCCGGGGACTACGACAAGGTGATGGATTCTCGTGCCTGTTGTTCAATATTGCGCAAGAAGGTGTTATGCGGGGAGCCGGACTTAAAAACCGGGGTACGTTTGTCCTTTCGAAGTTTTGACATTCGACATTTTGGGATTTGACGTTTTGTCACCCGACCTCACGGATGGTATGGACATTGTCGGTGGAACATTTGAAAAGGTGGCAGACCTGTTTACCTGAAACGCGAGGCAGCAAAAGTTGGACTGGTGGTGACTGCGATCAAGACAAAGTACATGCTAGCTGGTGCGGCCGAGCGCGACATGGCTCGTCTAGGTAGTAGTGTTACGTTAGACGGGGACGAGTTCGTCTACCTTGGATCCTTGCTGACGACTGACAATAACGTTGGCCGTGAAATACGGAGGCGCATCATCAGTGTTAGTCGGGCCTACTATTGCCTCCACAAAAAGCTGCGGTCAAAAAAGCTTCACACCCACACCAAATGTACCATGTACAAAACGCTCATAAGGCCGGTAGTCCTCTACGGGTATGAAACGTGGACGATGCTCGAGGAGGACATGCAAGCACTTGGAGTCTTCGAATATCGTGTTCTTAGAACGGTTTGCAGGAAAACGGTGTGTGGTGGCGAAGGATGAACCACGAGCTCGCCCAACTCTACGGCGACCCCAATATCCAGAAGGTGACCAAAGCTGGATGGATACGATGGGCAGGGCATGTTGCAAGAATGCCGGACAGCAACCCTGCAAAGATGGAGTTCGTCTCGGATCCGGTCGGTACAAGAAGGCGTGGAGCGCAGCGAGCAAGGTCCAAAAATCGTTGCTGGCTTCGATGAACACACTGCGAGCTGTACAGCGAACAGTGGCGAGAAGTGGTGGGCGCAACAAATCAATTGGAATCAATGGTTCAAATGGTTGAGTGAGATCACACATCGGTAGAGCTTCATCATTCACGAACAGTAGATCAAGTGTTCGGTTCAGAATATTTCTAACTACTTTCAGTTGTTTCAGATTCAGTAGGGACATATCATCGATGAATGCATTGCTGGGAGTAGCAGAGTCAGACGGTCCAGGATACGCATAGCCCGCAGGAGTGGAACGCCAACATAGATCGGGCAAATTAAAATCATCGAAGAAAAGATTATCAGTATGGAAATCACCTGCTGATACAATCGTTGAAATGGAACTGACATAGCTTTCAAACATACATCGATTTCTCGATTGCTCTGACCTTATCATTGCTCTCGACATTGATCCATAAGAGCTCAAGATTTGGGTCGCTGTGAATAGTAGAAGCATTAGCCGTAGAAGGCTAATGTCGCGACTGTTCGTGTGACTAACATCTAGTTTGCCACGCTCTGACAGTCTGAGTACCGGGTCTATAAGTGTCAAATCAAATTTTTCAACCATAATAAAACATTCTCTACAACATGGCACTAAACAAACAATCAAAAACTTCAATAGTAAGTTTTAATAAAATAATTATATTTTGTGATAACAGCGCCACTAGCGTTCTACTACCTATATTTCTATTCTGTGAATCCTACACCGAGACGATCTAAATGTGTTTTTCACAGCTATGAGCACTCCACCACCACGAGATTTTCCGGAAACATCTGGACAACGATCTTTGCGATGCACTGTGTAACCTTGATCGAATAGTTGTACGGAGTTTATGACATCATACAGTCAAGTTTCTGTCAAGACAATGACGTCATAGTCGTTATCCGAAACCGCAACAAAAAGTTGTCAATTTTCGTCCTAAGCCCTCTAACGTTCTGATAGTATATTTGGATCCCTTCAAGCATCGATGCAGGACATACACTCCCGTGCAAAAGTTTGGGTTCACCCCCTAAAAAACATACAAAAGTGTTCTGTCCATATCTCTGTGATTACACGTCCAATTGATACTCTCTTAGCCGCATTCGAAAGGCAAAGAGTTATTCTTACTTCGTATGTATTTTTCCAAAAACTTTATTTGAATTTTGTGTACAAAATTTTTACTTAAAGTTGTTACATTTTTCAAAAAACACACTGAAAAATCATATCCAATTTCTTTAGCATTGGATCGACCAAAATTTTAAATCAAAGTGTCATCAGAATCGTTATCTTATATTCTTTGAAGAGACCCCACGAAATTTTGGCGGAAAAACCTGGAAAGTATTCAAAATCAATGAAACAGTCATTCAAGTCATCGTGCGAAAGTTTGGGTTCACCCCTCAGTATGATGCAAATCGTGCAAAAGATTGGGTTCACCTGAGCCGCACGCACATCATTTTTGTCAATATCTTTGCCATTTTTCAACCGTTTTTAATAGTTTAAAGCTTTTTCGAGTGCAAATAATGGCGCGCACATGATTGGATTGATATTTCACAGATTTAAGTAAGTTCAGGTGTACCCAAACTTTTGCACGATACACCATACTGAGGAGTGAACCCAAACTTTTGCACGATGACTTGACTCACTGTTTCATTGATTTTGAATACTTTCCAGATTTTTCCGCCAAAATTTCGTGGGGTCTCTTCAAAGAATATAAGATTACGATTCTAATGACACTTTGATTTAAAATTTTGGTCGATCCACTGCTGAGGAAATTAAATATGATTTTTCAGTGTGTTTTTTGAAATATGTATTGTTCGTTTTGTTGACGAATAGATTCTCGTGCACATTTTCAACGTGGAAAAATAAATACTCACACGTCAGTTTATATGGCACTTTTATAGAAGCACGCACCTTGCATTCAATGTACAATCCAACAGAATGCGTTACATGTGCGTTACTTGTTGGTTTTGTTAGCTACGACAACATCCAATATATGGCAAACATGGTGGGAGAATATTTTGGTGTGACAAAATTATTTAGGTGTGAGTCTATTGGAGGGCAAAATCCTCAATAAGAACTTTAAGTAAAAATTTAGTACACAAAATTCAAATAAAGTTTTTGGAAAATACATACGAAGTAAGAATAACTCTTTGCTTTTCGAATGCGGCTTAGAGAGTATCAATTGGACGTGTAATCACAGAGATATGGACAGAACACTTTTGTATGTTTTTTAGGGGGTGAACCCAAACTTATGCACGGGAGTGTACGTGGGTAGTGTGATGCAAATCGGTCGTAGGAGTCTGCAACAATTGAGTTACGCTGAGAGGTGGCGTAGTATCTGTTTCCACTTCGACTGGACATATACTGGTCGTAAATTGACCTGGACCAGCTGAGTTTTCAAGCTGGAGATAAAAATCCATCGTTGACACCGCATCGGAGATCTTATTGTCTGTGGAATGACCTCTGTCGTACTCGGTGAGATGAGGGATGTCCAAAGGTTGCTGGAATTGTTCAGTTCCATTGAAAGGAGGCGCAGTATCTTTTTTCACTTCGGCTGGACAGATACTGGTCAACAATTTACCTGAACTAGCAGAGATAACAGAGTGCAGATTTTTTCCTGCTGAGCATCCACCAGTCTGCATCTCTCCCATCCCAGATAGACGCGCCGGAGATTCATCAAAGTAACAAAACCAGTTGCATCAGTCTCGATAACAGCAAAAAATCTGATTAGATTTACGTTTTCCAAACTCGTTACACGCACAACTTTCAGATCGCACGAAGTCTTCAAATTATTTTGCTGTTTCAGTTTATCTACCAGTACTTCATGATTCAGGTCTTTTGAGAAACCAATTATTGTAATTCTTGGTTTCAACGGTTTTTGCATTTCAATAATGTATTTTTCAACGAAAACAGAAGAAGCTGAATTGATCATCTTCAATGCTAGATTTTTTGAACCGTATCTTACGGCTACTTCCCCAAAATCTCTGAACCAAACATCTTTCACAGCGAAAGCCACAGGATCGAATTTCGCTGATATGTCGTCCTTTGTTTTATCAGCTGACTCGTTCTTCTTTGGCTTAAACAGAACAGTTTGCTCCAATTTAGCGACGACGTTCGATTTTACTTGCTGCGTGCGAGTAGTAGCAGGGTCTTGCGGTACTAGTGACAACACGGATGGACTGAGAATTTGAACTCACTGGATTATTTCGGCGCCTACCAGAACAAGCAAATCACCAAGTTCATGAGCTGGAGCCACCGGGACAGAAATAGACATTGAGGGCATTCCAGCCAAATGTAACAAGTATATAAAATGTGTGTATCCACTTATTAATCGAAAATCAGAACTAGCCTTGTTGTATGCTGTATCAAAATTGACTAGGGAAAATGTACCAATTATGGCCACAGCAGTTCCCTATTTGGCCATATGCAAAATTTGGAAAACTTTTACATTTTGAATCTTTTTCAATATTTTAACATCAAGATTTATCCTTTATTTTACTGCTTAAATACAAAAGATTTTTCAAAATGTGAAGGAATTGAAGATATCACGTATGGCGAAATAGGGAACCACTATGGCCATAACTGGTACACCTACCCTAGCTGGTGTAATACCAGGAAGAAAGCTCTGTAGAAGGTTCAAAATAAAATTTTAAAAATGATTCTGAAGCTTCCACCCTGGTATAGTACCATGACCCCACAGTTATGGATTAAATAGTGTGGGGTCCAATCTCTAAAATTCAATAAAACGACATGGAAAACGTAAAATTGTAATTTAAAATCACGAATCGAATCGTTTCAAATTGAAACTTCGGTTAGTAAACTGTATTAAGTGTAATATTTACATAGGATTGCATAAAAATTAAAAATTGTGTCACTTCCTGAAAACTATGGATCAATTTTCATATTATGGATCAAATTGTGACATATTATGGATCAGTGCGCAAAATCAAGAGATTTTAAACTCAATGCATCTGTATTGCATGGTATGGCGAAAGTTAACAATGTGTCATATATTACTGCAAAAAATAGCAGTGTTAGAGCTGGAAACAAGGGTAAAATGCCCTTTTTATTGTGATACTGCATTGTTGTAACTGAGACATGAACTGTTTCCGCTCCGCACCAAGTTTTCCCCCCATTTTTGTCTGCTAAAATATGAAATTTACAAACCTTGATGTTTTATTAGTTTTATCCTTAGTGTTATTGTCTGCATAAAATAGCAGAAATCTACATTCTTTGGAAGTGATCCATAACCGTGGTAAACAATCATTTCCTGGTCCATATTATGGATCACTAGTTAGAAGTTAATATTCGGTGTTTTGAATGAAAATTCATGTAAAATGTTTTCCAAAGATGAATTCATACTAAATCGAAGCGAACGAGCATAAAACATGCTATAACATTTGAATTTTACCATCTGTGGGAGCTTATGAATGCTGACGACACTTCTTACAGAAAACGACCATATAATGATAGCTGTGTGGTACCAACTAAACATTTGTCAAAAACACCGTTATTTAGCGGTTGAATGTTGTGCTTAACATTACAAATGGTAGAAGACAAATAGTGTAACATGGGAAAAATATGTTTTACGTCAACGTTTATGTTTTGAGCGAGTTATCCGATGTTGAACGCCAAAGTGATCCGTCACTGTGGGTGATCCGTAACTGTGTGGGCATGGTACTAATGAACTACATAGAATATCCAACGTTGAAACATTAAAGCAAATGTCAAATAAAATTATTAATCATTTTAGACAAAAATCGTTGCAATCTTCTATTACCACGAATAGTGCGTTAGATACTTAGGTTAAGTTAGACTTACGTAAATGAAAGCGTTTTCCTTTTCTTATAAGTAGGTAAAATCAACTCATCTGTAAGAAATTTTAACTGCAACGACAATTAAAATGTGATATGTTGTTAACAAAAGTAAATAATAGCTTAATTTAATTTTACCAAATTAAGATGATAGTGTTGTCTAACACAGAACTCCTAGATATAAAAATGAATGTAATGTTTGTAATAATACTAACAGAGATATTATAAAAAAGCTATGTACGTACTCAGATCATATGTAAGTCTGGATTTATGCAATAAAGAGATTAAAGATATTTTGTCAATTATTATCAGAGATTAACAGATTTCTAGGCCAATCAAAAGGCATTCGCTTATTTTCGATAAGGTATTTTCTCTATAGAGAGTAAATGACGTACTTCTTCGTAGTGTAACCTTAGATGAAACGCTTTGTTTCAAAATTAAAATATAATATTGATAACCTTCATAACGGTACCATCTAATCCTGTCCATTGGAATATTGCTATCTTCAGATGCGGGTTTTCTTCAGTTTATCTAGAAGCGTTAGTAATACTGTAAAATCCACAACATATCTCACCTGAGTCTGTGACACGCAGATACACCCGACCGGGCACCGCTTGACGGAAAACTGTTCACAGTCGTGAAATCGCCACAGGACTCCGATGAACACCAAAACACGCCAGACGACATTCATATCTTTTCTGTTACCAGCAGGATTCCGGCTGCCTTTGGTTTCAAGGGGAGAGAAGGGTTGTGCTTAATCCGGTTTCGGTGTCAATTCGGGGATATCTACGATGCTGTCTTCGATCACTTCACAGTGGCAATTTTCAATTCTCCCGAGGAGCTAGTTAAGTGGGGATTATCTGGAATTGAAAACAGAATAAGAACGGAACCATTAGAATCTTCATTCACAATCAACGCCTTGGGTGTGTATGTGCACAGGACCAATTCCGTTAGTCATCCCAGCTCTATTAACGTGGCGTAGTGAAATGAACTTCCATCGCGTATCCCCCCAAAGACAGGACAATTTTCTTTTCTTCGAACACGTTTCAACATCTAGTCTCCGACACACTTTTTCGGAACTTTCTTCCGTCGCCGATGGCTTTTGTCCATCGCAATTCTGGCATAGGTACCTATCAACGACGACGACAGGTATAGCTCAATTTAGTAGACCCTTGATTTTATGTACATTTTATGAATTAATGTAGAAACGTTTTTACAATTTTCTGGATTCTTCAAAAATGCCCAAATGTTTTGAAGAGAATTCAGCAAAACTAAGCTAGGATCGTAGGTTTGAATTCCATCGGACGAAGATCATATACTTTTTTGAAACCAAATCTACCACAAATCGAGATACACCTGTAGTGCGATGACGATGTGACGACGCCTCGAAAGAACACGCGACGCCGTACTTCGTTTGTATTTATTCAAATTCGTTTCAGCTCCTTTGCTCCCGTCAGCGTCGTCATCTTCGCCGTCACGTGTCAACCCATTCTTCCCAGTCCAATACGAAGGTATCATCAGCCTTCCCGAACGACGACGACGACGAGCATCAAGACGATGACGTTGTTGGACCGTGCTCGTTAACGAGTCCAGAAGCAACCTCCTGCCCCTCATCGAGGGCAGGCCATCATCCGGGACAATGTAGGTAGAGTGCCAAGAGGAGTTTCATCTTTCGGTTGGCTTGTTCGAAACGAGTGAAGAAGTTTAAATTAAATTGGAACTCTGTCAACATTTCCATCGCCAGAAGGGATACGGGCGGTCGCGGAGAAGGTGCTCGAAAGGATGACTGGCTGGCTGTAGCGCCGATTCTTGTGACGATGACAACGTCTTACTGGAAACAAGTGGTTCCCGGCGAGTCATTAGCTGAGTTCCATTTTGGAATGTTAAATTTGAGAGAGATTTAGAAAAAAGTGCAACGTTGTTCACAGAGCGACGTGACGGTATACCCGTGAATTGATTAATACAGGAGAGAATCATCAATAGGATTAAATTAATCTGATTGTGTTATAAGCTAAGCATCAAGTCGAGTATGGGACAAAACACTTTGAAATAACGTAACTTCTTTTATTTTCATAGTTTAAATTGAAAACTTAATATGAACTGAGAAGCCTTTTTTAATTTTCAACCCTTCAAGAACTCACTCTGAATGGATTCTTCTAGGGATTTATCCCAAAGGGTTCTTTTGTTCTACTAGGATTTTTTCTAGTTTCCTTCATTCAGATCTAAATATTAAAACCTTCACCGCTCAACCAATACCTAACCGATTCAAATATAAATTTGTCAGTATACTGACACACATATCTAGTTTGAAGAAGTGGCCAGAGAAATTCGGAAACATTCATGTGGCCGGAGTTATTCCGGTGGGTCACTGGGTCATGTCGGGTAAAAAATAACGATTTTTTAGGACATGCCAAGTCATCTTTATTTATTTGCAATCGCAATAATTTAACTTGCATAAATCATTTAGATCTGATTTTCAATATATAAAAGAAGAGTTTTGCAATGTTAAGAATGTACTAGATGTGGCAACTTGGATTTATTGCCCTGAAGAACCTGCTATAGATTTGTTGAATACTAAACTGTTTCAATTCTCTAAAAGTAGAGATCAAACATAATAGTTCACTAAAATGCAGTCCCATAATATTGACACAGATGTTAGATACAAATTGGCCACTTTATCGTAGATTTAAGGCACCCGCAGATCCGAAAATGGTCATTTGAAACAAAAGCAGGACACGTGGTTATCCAATTCAATCATTTCTCAAAAGGTTCCCACTGATGCGTTTATCTTAAAATTCCTTGTTATAGTGGCCACATTATAATCGATTCCGGAAATTATCTGTGACATGAAATTTGCCTACCTCCAGAAGCACAGAACAACAGCATCCTATTTACCCGACCTGACCCACTGATTCTCTGGAATAACTCCGGTCACAAGAACATTCCCGAGTTATTTTGGCCACTTTTAGAAACCAGATACAGTCACCTCACGCAGTTGAATCACCCACAATTTATGAATCAGCTGATTTCAAAAGACAAAATTATTATCAAACTTGTAACAAAACATCACAGAATTATTTTTACTGATAAGAAACTATGTGTAAAAATGATTCTGTGATGCTTTGTGACAAGTTTGATAATAATTTTGTCTTTTGAAATCAGCTGATTCATAAATTGTGGGTGATTCAACTGCGTGGGGTCACTGTATGTGTGCCAGTATACTGACAAACAATAATTGAAATTCGTTGTGTGTTCGCTGAGTGGTGAGAGTTTTAGTACTTTTTCTTTCACTCAGACCTATACGGGTTAATAAGGTGGTAGGTCATTTGGCATAAATTCGTTTGGCATAAAGCCGTTTGGCATAAAGTCGTTTGGCATAATGGCCATTTGGCATAAAGTCGTTTGGCATAATAGTCGTTTGGCATAATGAGTCTGAAACCAAGATTTTTTTTATTAAATGACATTCGTTTTTACGTACCTATTGAAGCTTTCTGATGACATCAGGCTTGTTTTAGAGCAGTGATGCATTTGAACGCGTTCAGTTCGCGTTCCAGTTCAATTTGTTGAACGCAGCGATCAAGTAGGCTTGAACATTGTTCAGTTCAAAAATATGAACCCGTGCGAACCAAAAACTGAACCCAATAAATGTTGACTGGTTTACGACAAAAAATTATGCCAAAGCTTTTTTTTTATATGCATAAAATCAAGAGCTGTATGTTTGTTCCCTTCGTGGAAGTTTAAGGTGATTCACTCAATTGTTTCCCAAGCGAGAGCTCCGATCATAATTGCCAACTGAACGAGCCGTTCTTGAGCAACGACATGCTCTTGCTCGCAAGTTCATTGACTACTGCGTTCTCGTGCAAATTTGGCTCGGGATCCGTTTACTTTTGGCTCGCGTTCAGTTCAAAATGCATCACTGTTTTAGAGTCAACAATCATATGCTCTTGAATAAACTAAAGCTTATTGGGAAATTTTTTGTATTTTAGAGTATTTTATTATTTATCCAGAAATTTTTCTTTTGAGTTTCGCCATTGGAATATATTTTTGTAGTGAAGATTTTGATATATTTATCACAAATTTACCCTTTTTCAAACGTTCTATACTTTTTTTTCTAGATATAATGTAACCATAATTATAGGTATAAAAACTGTTGGTTTAAAATTTATATAAATTTAAATTTCTTTTGTGCATAGGCTATTCTTTGGAGCTATATTTTTAAATATTTTATTACAACAAAAGAGCGCATTCGATAACATTGATCTGTTATCAGTTATCAGCGAAAAGAGTCATCGTTTACAGCAGTTATTCCGATGGGTTCCCCGAACGCTGGTTCCCCAAATGTCATTTCCCCGAACGCCAGCTCCCCGAATATCCCGTTTCCCTGATAAGCCCATTTAACCGAAAAGTTTTTAGCACACATAATTGTCGTAACATTATACATTTCAGGGTGGTGAACGAACTAGCCATCTAATATGCACCATTCTTTATTTAATAGGCGGTTCTTTCGAGTTTTACCGCCCTCAGCATTGTTGCCAACATGTGTATAGCCGAGAATGACAGAATACCTCCTTCTTTTGATTGCTTATCGTTCTTTCTCGTTCACTATCCAGCCACTGAAGACTATTACAGCACCTATTTAAACTGCACAACTTTTCGGGGAAAACCGGTCATTCGGGGGAATTACATTCAGAGAAAAGAGTCACTCAATGAACTGGCATTTGGAAAATCGACGTTCCGGGAAAAGTAGCACAATCTCTTTGATAATTCTGAAAAAAATTGTTGATGTCTTTTCGTTTTATTGTGCCGCAATAATTTTTAGCGTCCAATCTTCTATTGGTTTAATAATAAATTTTGCCTTCTTTTAAAAATAGGCTGTTTTTTATACTTATACTGTTTGAAATTTTATTATTTAGTAAAGCCAAATGTTAACCATTTTTATATTTGGCTGTTTTATCAATTCTAGCAAGACGTTCTGTTATAATGATAATTACTTTAGAACCTGCCAATATTCAACACATTTTTTTTTGCAACCGCATAATCTCCTTTCGAGATATGCTGTAAAGATATCTCAATCACAAATTTGCTCTTTTTTTTCGATAATAGACGGTGTTTTTGATGTACATTTCCAAAATTAAAATTTATATTGAATCTTTGAAAAGTTTTGCCACAAATATTTTCTCTCAAATATGTGTTGTTCATTTGAGTTATGCTGTGAGAAGATTTTTTTTTGCGTTAGAGTTTTAAACATTTTAAACGAAAAATAATCTGCGTATATGAACTATTTTTGCATTATGATGCATTAATAGATCTTTGGATTAGAGCTTTTAAGATTTTGCAAATTATTTTTCCCTTCTATTTTCGTCCCGTAATTTTCGTCAAGTATTACGTCCAAACTGGGACAGAACTTGATGTGGAGCGAAATATTCTATGAGCGTTCCCTTTATTAATAACTGCGAACTTTCTTCACTAATTCACTGATTTCAAATATGTATATCGCAACAAGCTCAAAGATACTTTATGTTCTGGAGGTGGTAGGTCATTTGGCATAAAGTCGTTTGGCATAAAGCCGTTTGGCATAAAGTCGTTTGGCATAATGGTCATTTGGCATAAAGTCGTTTGGCATAATGGTTGTTTGGCATAATGGTCGTTTGGCATAATAGTCGTTTGGCATAATGAGTCTGAAACCAAGAATTTCTTAATTTTCGTTTTTACGTTTCTATTCAATCTTTCTGATGACACAAGGCTTGTTTTGGTGCTAATTGATACAAAATGGCATTCTATTCAACAATAATTCGCTCTTGAATAAATTTAAGCACATTAGGAAAGTAATTGCCAATAGTATTTTATTATTTATCCAGAAATTACCCTTCTTTTATATACTAATTCTTCTTTTGAGTTTCGCTATTGGAACAAATTTTTGCACTGAAGATTTTTATATATTTAGCACAAATTTACCATTCTATTAATTGTTCTATTTCTTTTCCTAAATATGATGTAACCATTATTATAGGTATGAAAATTGTTGATTTTATATTTCAATAATTTTTTCCTTCTTTTATGCATAGGCTGTTCTTTGGAGCTATATTTTTTAAGTATTTTTGTATTGAACTGGCAAAAGGGCGGCAATCGATAACATTGATCTGCTCAAATTATCCGCGAAAAGAGAAATCGATTACTGCAGTTACTTTGATGGGTTGTGCTACTTTTCCCCGAATGTCGTTTCCCCATATGCCATTTCCCGAATATCCCGTTTCCTCGACTAGCCCACTCCCCCGGAAAATTTTAAGCACCCATAATTGTCGTTACTATATACATTTCAGGGGGGGTGAACGAACTGACCATCTAATATGCACCCTTCTTTATTTAATTGGCGGTTCTTTCGAGTTTTACCGTCTTCAGCATTTTTGCCAACATGTGTATAGACGAGAATGACAGAATACTTCCTTCTTTTGACTGTTTATCGTTCTTTCTCGTCACCACTTTTCGGAGGAACCAGTCATTGCCGCAATAATTTTTGGCGTCAATTCTTGTATTGTATTGGTTTAATTGTAATTTTTGCCTTCTTTTCAAAATAGGCTGTTCTTTATGTTTATACTGTTATAAATTTTATTATTTAGTAAAGCTAATTGTGAACCATTTTTATTATCAATTCTTGCCAGATGTGTTGTTAGAATTATAATTATTTCAGAACCTGCCAATATTCTATATATACTTTTTTTGGGGCAAACGCGTGATCTCCTTACGAGATATGCTGGAAAATATATTATTTCAATCACAAATTTTCCCTTTTCTCGATAATAGACGGTGTTTTTGATGTACACTTCCAAAATTAGGATTTATATTGAACCGTTGAAAAGTTTTGCCACAAATATTTTCTTTTAAAGATGTGTTGTTCATTTGAGCTGTGCTGTGAAAAGATTTTTTTTTGCGTTAGAGTCTGAAACATTTTAAACGAAAAATAATCTGCTCTCGTATAAAAGCTATTTTTGCATTAAGTCGCATTAATAGATCTTTTGATTAGAGCTTTTGATATTTTGCAAAAAAGAAAATCATTCTTTTATCAAGTAATTTTCAGCGACTGTTACGTCCAAACTAGGACAGAGCTTGATATGCAGCGAAACATTCTATGAGCGTTCCCTTGATGAATAACTGCGAACTGTCCTTGCCAATTTACTGTTTTCAAATATGTATATCGCAACAAGCTCAAGGGTACTCTATGTTCTGAGATGTAGAGACCCGTCACGAATGTCACAACATTTTTTTTGAAATTCTTAGCTCGGATAATCTCTGAACGAACACCACGCTTGTTTAGAACCTACCAAATTTTTTTGCTGTGGGCTCGGTGGTGTTGATCCCGGTAAAAGCTTAAAAAATGCCGATATTTATTTCAAGTCAATCATTATGCCAAACGGCCATTATGCCAAATGACTATTATGCCAAACGGCCATTATGCCAAACGACCATTATGCCAAACGACTTTATGCCAAACGGATTTATGCCAAATGACCTTATGCCAAACGACTTTATGCCAAACGGGGTACAATCGTTCTGGAATGTAGAGAAAATTATTATTACGAAAAGATCTTACATCATACCCATAACGAGTTTTACTTAGTATTGCTTTCTAATGTCACAACAATTTTTGACATTCATAGCTTGGAAAATCTCTGAACGAACATCACGCTTATTGAGAACCTACCATAATTTTTACCATGGGCTCGGTGATGTTGATCTCGGTAAGAGCTTCCAAAATGCCGATATTCATTCTAAGTCAATCATTATGCCAAACGGTCATTATGCCAAATGACCATTATGCCAAACAACCATTATGCCAAACGGCCATGATGCCAAACGACTTTATGCCTAACGGCTTTATGCCAAACGACCTTATGCCAAACGACTTTATGCCAAACGGGGAACAATCGGTTAATAAGTAACTCCCTTAAGGTGAAGATGCATCGAAGCCAAACCTCAAATTTTCAAAAGCACAAATCTATAGTACCAGACCGCGGTTTGCGTTGAAAACTTAATAGATTGATCACTACCAGCGTGTGAGCAATCGATTAAGTTGTCAGCTCATACCGCTGTCTGGCTCTTTAGATTTACTCTTGAAAATTGCTCTTGAAAATGTGAGGTTTGCCTTCTATGCATCTTAACTTCACCTTAAGGATTCCCCGAGAATTTTTTTTCCAAAAATGTTAATATTTCACAAAGGTTGCTTTACATTTTTTTCTAAGAATTTCTTTTGACGCTTGAACATAAATTGCACCGAAGAGTTTTTTCAGGACTTGAAATGGAATCTACTTTGATTCTTTGAGGAATTTCCAATACAATACCTTCGTTTTTCGGGCTTCCTGTGGTTACTTGTCCTTAGATACCGTAATGAATTACTCCAGAGATTTTCTTCTAGTGGCCTCTGTTGAGAACAATCCAGTTATAACTGCTAGAATGACCTCAGGAATTACAAACTAAAAGTCATGCAGGAATTCTTCCAATAACCAAAGTCTTCTAATAACCAAATTTTGGCGACTATTTTGAATTTGACCGCCATCTTGAATTTTGTTACAAAAACCGTTTTTGCACCATTTGCGCACCGCCTGATCAGAATTGTGAGGTCTCCATCAGGAAGCTGGGAAAAAACTGAGTAAGATAGGCTACAAACACTAGATGAGCAGTGGTATTTACCCTATAAAATGAACTATTCTAAATCATGATCTACGATTTTGACGTAAATGGCGAGTGCAATCAATGAAAACATCATTTTTTTACAACAAAGAACATTTTTTCAACCGTTGTTGTTTTAATCAAGTCGAGTGAAGAATAAGAGTATTAACTGAAGTGAAAAAATCTGGCGGCCATCTTGGATGTTGACGCCATCTGGATTTTAAGTGGTAGAATAAGTTTTCACCTTATTAGCACTCAACTGAAACAGATTACGCATAATCTTTCTATTATTATTCCTGGCGTTACGTCCCTGCTGGAACCGAGCCTGTTATTCAGCTCTTGGCTATAAAAACAGAATATTATAAGTTTTTTTTCTTATCGTTTTTTATAGCAGTATGATTTTTCGATATATCTTTGAATTCAGGAATAATCAATGAATGAAAACCATCTAAAACAATTGATTGAAAATAAAAAAAAAAACAAACATTTTTTAACCCTATTCATTGTTGTTCATTTAATGACGTTTATAGATTGCGCGTTGGGAGATTAGTAAGTCTTGTGGTGATATCCACATTTTCATTTAAACATTGCCAAAGTGCATTTATTAATAGAGGAAATCTCAAGTTTTTTAGATTAAAAAATTCCTTGAATTTCTGTGCCAGAAGTATCGTTTTAACTGCCGCCCAACAAAAATGAGAAGAAATAGCGCAATCGAACATGAGAGGCAGGCTTTGCTCCAATGTGGACGTAATACCAATGCTCAGGAGTATCATTTTGAAATAAAATAAATCCGGTGGCCATCTTGGCATTCGACGCCATCTTAGCTTAGAACGGTTGGATTTTTTTCCAGCTTAGTGCTGCTCATGCTGAATTGTGAGGCATCCATTGAAAAAACAATCAGATTCTCTCATATCTTATCTCAGCTGTTCAATTGCTTGTTCATTTCAACCGATGGTTTTGGTTCTAATAAATGAAAGAATGATTGCTTTTTCTGAACTTGAAGATATGCCGAAGAATCATTCTGGTACCATATATGTATTATAAAAAAAAAATCCTATTGAATTATCTGTTCTTATAATGAATTATGCTGAGAAGCAGGCTCAGTTTCAGTAAGGACGTAACGCCGGGAAAATAAGAACAAGAATTGTAAGCGATACGATAGGCTTAAAATTCAACAGGTGCGAACAAGCTAAAAAATTCATCCTATTATCTAAAATCATGATGGCGTCCAAATCCAAGATGGCCACTAGATTGTTTCACATGAATTAGTATTCTTACGATTGAACACTTGTTTCTTTGTTGTACAATAACTGATATTTTCATTGATTGCACTCGCTATTTACGTCAAAATCGTAGAACATGAATAGGAAAATCGTTCATTTCATGGGGTAAATACTATTGCTCATCTAGTTTTTGTAGTCTATTTTACTCAGTTTTTTTCTCAGCTTTCTGATGGTGACCTCAGAATTCCAAAAGAGCGATGCGCTAATGGTGAAAACACGGTTTTTCTAACTAAATTCAAGATGATGGCCAAATTCAAAATGGCCGTCAAATTTTGTTTAGTCTCAGATGAAAGTAAAATCCTTCCTCTATACGATGCTACTAAGTTTGCTATGTGTTCCAATGCAAATATGAGACATATGACGTGCAGAAATACCCTAAATTTATCAAAAAAATGGACTTTTTAACAAACTGTTCAGCTAGCTGTATGAAAATATCTTGAGGGGCCCAGATAGCCGTAGCGGTAAACGCGCAGCTATTCAGCATGACCATGCTGAGGGTCGTGGGTTCGAATCCCGCTGGTCGAGGATCTTCTCGTAAAGGAAATTTTCTCGATTCCCAGGGCATGGAGTATCTTCGTACCTGCCACACGATATACATGTGCAAAAATGGTCAATCGGCAAAGAAAGCTCTCAGTTAATAACTGTGGAAGTGCTCATAAGAACACTAATCTGAGAAGCAGGCTTTGTAAATGTAAATATCTGACTTAGATAACAAAGGTTTTCTCAGTTTGTGAAAATGCTTTTCGCTAAGAGATGTGAGACCATATTCAAGTTCTATGATAAAAAGGCTGTCAAAGATACGTGACTAACTATTCCAAACTACATCAAATAGTGATCGTAGAACAGATTGTTTATAGGCGTTTCGAAAATGCCAAAATCGTATCAATTTCTAATATTCGTATATGAAGCCTCCAATGTTCTCGATTCAAATAAAAACAGCTCTTACATTAAGTGTCATACTAATATATTTTAGTTTTTCATTCGTTTTGCTTGATAGCTCATCCAGGAGTTCTAACGGAGTTCCCCCAGGAATTCCTACGGAGTTCTCCCAGGAATTCCTACGGAGTACCTTAAAAAATTCCTTCAGAATTCATCCAAGAATTCCTTGGGAGTTAATTCGGAGTTGCTCCACGAATTCCTTTGGAGTTCCTCCAGGAGTTCCTTCGAAGTTGCTCCAAGAATTTCTTCGGAGCTCCTCCAGGAATTCTTTCGGAGTGCATACAGAAGTTCCTTTGGATTTCCTCCAGGAATTTCTTTAGATTTACTTTAAGAATTCCTTAGGTGTTACCCCAGGAATTCTTTTAGAGTTTCTACAGGAATTCCTTTAGAAATACACCAGAAATCCGTTAGAGTTACTCCAGGAATTTCTTCGGAGTTCTCCAGGATTTTCCCGGAAATCTTCAGAAATTCTTTCGGAGTTCCTCCAGCAATCCTTTGGAAGTTTCTACAGGCATTCTATTAGAGTTATTTCAGGAATTCCTTTAACGTTACTTCCTGTATTTCTTCGGAGTTCCTTCAGAAATTCTTTCAGACTTCGTCCAATAATTCCATCGGACTTTCCCAGGAATCTCTTCAGAGTTTCACCTGACATTACTACGGAGTTCCGCCAGGAATTCCTTCGGAGTTTCGCCAGGGATTTCTCCCAAGAATTCCTTGGGAGTCTCCAAAAATTCCTTGGGAGTTCATCCAGGAGTTCCTTCGAAGCTGCTCCAGGAATCCCTTCGGATTTCCTCCAGGAATTCTTTCGGAGTTCGTACAGGAATTCCTTTGGAGTTCTTCCAGGAATTTATTTAGAGTTATTTTAGGAATTCCTTTAGAGTTACCCCAGAAGTTCTTTCGGAGTTACTTCAGGAATTCCTTCGGATTTGATCCAGAAGTTCCTCCAGGAATTCCTTCGCAGTTCCTATACGAATTTCTACAGAGTTCCTCATGAAATTCCTTCGGACTTCGTTCAGGAATGCCTTTGGACTTTCTCCAGGAATTCCTGCGGACATCCTTCAGGATACCTTCGTAGTTTCTTTGGAGTTCCTACAGGAATTTCTTAAGAGTTACTCCAGAAATCCTTTATTGGTAACTTCAGGAATTCCTTCGGATGTGATCTAGAAGTTCCTCCAGGAATTCCTTCGCAATTCCTATACGAATTTCTACGGAGTTCCCCCTGAAATTCCTTTAGACTTCGTTCAGGAATTCCTTTGGACTTTCTCCAGGAATTCCTTCGGATATCCTCCAGGAATTCCTTCGGAGTTCCCCCAGAAATACCTTCGTAATTCTGCCAGGAATTCCTTCGGAGTTCTTCCAGAAGTTTCTTCAGGAATTCCTTCAGAGTTTCACAAGGAATCCCTTGGGAGTTCCTTAAGGAACTCCTTGGGAGTTCATCCAGTACTTTTTTTGGAGTTTCTCCAAAGATTCCTTCAGGATTTCTTCCTGAGTTTTTTCGGAGTTCCTCTGGAAATACTTTCGGAGTTCATCCAGGGATTTTTTCGGAATTCCTCCAGGAATTCCTTCGGAGATCCTCCACAAATACGTATTTGTTCTTCGTGATGCCGAGCGGCAAATCGTCATCCGACGCTGGTTGAGTGACGATGCTTCTTTTAGTTTAGTTTAGGGCAGCCCTACAAAACTTAAGGATACGTCTATATGGATTCGTTTTCTGATAATACTGTTCTAAAACACTACACCGAAATGCTTGCGAAACACTGCTCCAGGGCACTCAAACTACAACCGGGAACTTGACATCCGAAACCCCTGCTCCATGGCAGGTAACGCAGACAAGTCCTTCCGCAAATACGGTGCTTGAGCATACTATCGGCAGTTATGACAAAACCTTTTCCGGTTTGCCCTTCCTAGGCGTCCCAGTCCCTAAGTTTAATTTTTCGTTCTGTTCATAGGCATTTTTTTTCTTTCACCACTTCGGAACAAAGTCTACATTCATCGCATCAGAAAAAGACGGGCACGCAAATTCGTCTTCCGGTTCGCTGCTTTCGTCTTGTTCCGGCAAAGGATTTCGCGCTATGGATGGCGACACTTTCTCCGTCTTCTGCGACGAGAGCCAAACACGGCGAGGAAAGAAAAACTTTTTAGGTGTTATTTAAATTTAATGGGTGCGGAATTATAATGGAGGAGTGAATAATGACACTAGATGATGTTTTGAGGATCCACTTAGCTTTCTTTCTGAATGGGTCCGGTAACTTGTTCCCCCGGTTGGAGATGTATTGGAAAGTTAGGGAAGTGATTTGATTTTGTAATGCCATTAATTTTTAATGGCGATGGGACGATGGCAGTGGGATGGTTGTTTGTTGAACTTTTGAGGAAGAAAATATTTGCAGAGCATTGTATTATATTGCTGGAGTTCCTCAACAGATAGCTCAATTTATGATGTCAGGTATTAAGTGGTATTAGCAAACATGTACACAAAATACGAATCCGTAATTACAGACGATGATTTTCACACTTTACCCGTCTTAGAAACGTGAGCATCTTTATGCATTTGCAATAACGATATAGGATAGGCATACAGAGCAAATTTTGTTTTCTGTTCGCAAGTTATGGAACCTTAACTGGTTACGTAACCAATAAAAGGCCCTATTCACAGCCTTTTATGTTCTTGGGAAACGTCACGGTCACATGCCAAGGTGTGCCAAGATAAATGATTTTATCAACGACTTCAAACACATCCCCATGAAACACTATCTCATCACCAACACTAGGCCTAGCTCTGTCTCTACCTGCAACCATGTACATCGTTTCGGTAGAATAATCGATCAGACCAATCCTCGCTGCAGTTGGACGTAACGATAGGAAGAAGTACAGCTTAGTGTGTCAATGGGTATTGGAATGGCCATAGTAAACTTTCAGTGAGAAACTGTTGGACTGTTTACAGAATTTTAGGGTGAGAACAAGGTTCTGTCGCTGCTGAAACAACAACAAATTAATTATTCTTCTGAAATTCAAAACACCTGACATCCATTAAATGAAACACTAATTGCGTTGTTCGTAAGGTTATTTATGCTATTCATCGCTACCCGGAACTGGCCGCAAACTGGCTTTCAATTATTTCGCGCCATATTGAGCTGTTGCCCTCGACGCCGCAGGGTGAGTTTCAATTATGACTTCGGTCCCGTTGGAAGTTGGCAGCATGTGTCAAAAATCTGACACATGCTATCACCTTTCACTTTGCATGAACCAACCAACCGTTTCCACGAAGGCAGTGGAAATTGGGGTCCGCGGTCGCCGATGAAGTGGTCTGACATCAAGCGATTTTATCCTGTCATTTTTGCCTTTGTTGGCTTACTCCAGGTTCGGAATACAGTGGTCGACATTTGTTTAGAAGAATTTCAAGTTTTTGCAGAAAAAAAGCAAAATATTAGACTTACTGTAAACATTATTGTTCATATTTATATAGAGTATGAGTATAACATTTTTCCAAATAACTTAATATCATGATTTTTCTGTCACATTTTAGAAAACATATTGAAACTCGGCTAAACGAATGTCGCCCACTGTAGTGGACAGCTCTGTTGACGCCGTCGTCATCGTGAAAGGGTTCGTTCAAATATTACGTAACGCAAAATTTTCCAATTTTAGACCCCTCCCTCCTCCACGTAACAGCTTTTGTATAGAAAATTTTATTTTTTTGAATGGATCGTAACACTATGTAAGACCCCCTCCCACCCCCTGTTGCGTTACGTAATATTTGAACCATCCCAAAGTGCGGTCGACGGTTTGAGTAAATATTCACTGTTGTTGGCTATGTGCTACTAGTGGTTTTATTTTTTTTCACTAAAGTTGAAGGGTGCAATTGCAGCTCAAATTTCTATGCATTTATGCATGCATGCATCAAATCAACGTCGTCGTGGGGGCACGCCATCAGGTGTGACTGCTAGAAGAGATTATTTGCATGATTTTGAATTACAAGCACGTGCGCGCTTCTTTCTGTGCTAACGACTTCATTTTGGGAAAACATGTTCGTGATTGCAAAACTTTTAGCGAAGTTGTCTTCAAATCATCAATATTCGAAGAAGGGTAAGTAAGTGAGTAATTCAGTCAATTAGTCAGACAGTCTGCTGGAAGCTTTTGCAAAGCTCGACGTAAGGCTGTGAAGTGGCTAGAACATTCCGCAAGAGACAGTGGAGCCATTTTATGCCAATTTTGGACGTTTGAAACCATTTTAAGCAATTTTAGGCCATCGTAGTAGTTACGCAAATTTACGCCATCTCAAGCCATTTCAATAGTTTAAAACATTTTAAGATATTTTAGTGCACCAAAGCTGCTATTTGAGGCCATTGAAGCTATTTAAAGCTGTTTAAAGCCATTAAAATAGGGGGGTGCCGTAGCCTCAAGGTTACGCTTTCGCTTCGTAAGCGGAAGGTTATGGGTTCGATTCCCAATCCTCCCTCACAAAAAACTCCGTCCAGTCACCAGAAGACGCCGCACGAAGGACAGTGTATTGGGGAAACACATCCATCTTCCGTCAGTATCAGATGGTGACTGAGACAAACTGACCCTCTTTGTAGGCTGTTGCCTCATACACGGAAACATGGCAAAATGAACCACCGCACACCAATGGACTACGGCTATATGGATATGGATTGGACCAACGGCAGCTCTCTCCTCTACCCGCTCGGTATGAGAGAGATAGCAATAAGGATATAAATAGATATTACGATATGATAATCGGCATAGTAGTGGCCAAGTGCCTAATAAAAAAAAAAGCTATTAAAAGTCAATTAAAGAATAAGACGAGATTTTAAGCTATTCCAAATGCTTATAAACAAATTGAAATCATTTAAGGCCATTTTAAACCTTTGTGAGCAATATTATGCCAATTTGAGGCCATTTTAAGTCATTTTTAGTCATATTGAATCATATTAAGTCATTTTTAACCTGTTTAAGCAGTTTTAATCCGATTTTAACCATTTAAGGTGAAACAGTTTTGAATCAACTTCTCAGATTGCACTAAAACTTTAAAGGCACAAATCTCGTGAATAAAGCATCCAACAACTGTGCACTTTTTATTTTGGCCTTGTGCACTAGCAGAAAGCTTAAAATAAGAAGATCAGAAACGTTCTTCAACTATTTCTCTATTTTAGTGCCTTTGAAAACGTGAGTAGGGGCACAAGTCGGCCATTGTGCCAGCCATCTTTGGATTCTGAGATGTTTCACCTTAAGCCATTCTATGCCGATTTAGACCGTTTTTAGCCGGTTTTAGCCTGTCTTAACCGTTTATGCCGTTTTGAGCCGTTTTCAATCATTTTAAGTCATTTTAGGACATTCAAAGTCATTTTAAACCATTTCGAGTCATTATAAACTTTTTTAAGCCATTCAAGACATTTTAATACATACTAAGCCATTTTAAGCCATTATAATCCTTTTTAAGCTATTGCGATATAATTTCCTGGCTTATTGGGAATAAAGGTTCCTGTCAAACTGAAATGTCATGCGAAACAGTTTAAAGAAATAAAAGACAAACGTCACCTGAAGTGATCAGTTCAGTTTTATCTGTAGTGCAAAAATGCAGAGAAGCAGAAGTTGTTATCCATTGAAGTAATTTAGATCCAGCATAGCCGAAGCCAGATACTTGTCGAACGAGAATTAGGATTACATAATCTGACTGAGAAATTGTGAATTGTAGAACTGAATAATGAAAATAAATAAACTAAATAAACCTTTTTTTAGTATTAGCTTATCCACCAAATTGATGTTTTTCGATTTGCTAAAAGAAGCTCAGCCTCTGAATCTACAAAACCCTTCCCTTTGGCAACATTTATTGTTTAAAATAATTCTAAGCCGTTTTAAACCCAATTTTAGCCGTTTTAAGCCATTTTAGGCCGTTTTAAGTCGTGTTAAGCCATTTTGAGTCATTTTAAGCCACTGTACTTAGTGGTAAAGAATGAATTGTAGATACCTGGGTGAAATAAAAGGAACAGCAGTGGCTGGTTATGTTATCAGTCAGTAGCTGTCTGCAGGAATGGACTAGCTTGTTTTCTTTGTGGCCATTATAATGCGTTTTAAGCCACTTTATGCCATTTAAAGTTGTTTTAAGCCGTTTTAGGCAATTTTTAGTTATTTTAAGTCGTTTTAGGCCGTTTAAGGTTGTGTAAGCCGTTTTAAGCTAATTCAAATAGTTTTTCGACGCGTTATAAAATTTTCAGTCATTTTAATAAATTTTAAACCGTTTTCAGTTATTTAATAACGTTTTAGGCCGTTTTAAACTATTTTAAGCAATTCGAAATAATTGTTTGCCGTTTTAAGTTATTGCAAGCTGTTTAAAGTCATTATTAGCCGTTTTAGGCTATTTTAGGCCTTTTGAACGGGTTGAAACGGCTTAAAACAGCCTCAGACGGCCTAAAGTTGCCCAAAACGGCCTAAAACGGTTTACAACGGCCTAAAACGGCTTAAAACTTCTTTAAATGGCTTGAAGCCGCTTAAAACGGCTTTAACCGACCTAAAACACCTTAAAACGGCTTGAAGCGGCCTAAAACGGTATAAAACTGCTTAGTCCGACTTTAAACGGCTTAAAACGACCTAAAATGGCCTTTAACGGCTTAAAACGGCCTGAAATTGCCAAAAACAGCTTTAAACGGCTTAAATAGGCTTAAATCGGCTTCAAATGGCTTAAAACACGGCCTGAAAAGGCTTATAACGGCTTCAAACGGCCTAAAACGGCCTTAAACTGCTTATAACGGCTTTAAAAGGCATCAATCGGCTTATAACTTCTTAAAACGGCTTAAAACGACCCGAAACGGTTTAAAACGGCTAAGAACGGCCACAAATGGCCTAAAATTGCCTAAAACGGTTTAAAACGGCCTAAAATGTCCTTTAATGGCCTTAAACGGCTTCAAATGGTTTTAAACGGCTTAAAACAGCTTATAACGGCTTGAAACGTCATAAAAAGGCTAGATACGGCTTACAACGGCCTAAAACGGCTCAAAACGGTTTCAAACGTCTTAAAACGTGGCCAGAAAAGGCTTTAAACGGCCTATATTGGCCTAAAACGGCTTAAAACGGCTTAAAACGGCTTTAAATGGCCTTAAACGGCTTAAAATGGCTTAAATCGGCTTTAAATGGTTTGAAACGGCGTTAAACGGCTTAAAACGGCTTATAGCGGTTTATAACGGCTTGAAACGGCTCTAAAACGGCTTTTAACGGCTTAACACGTCCTAAAAAGACTAGAAACGGCTTAATACGCGGCCTGAAAAGGCTAACTACTAAAAACGGCCTTAATTGGCCTAAACAGACTTCAAATGGCGTTAAACGGTTTAAAACAGCCTAAAATGTCAATATGTCCTAATACAGTCATACCTCGATGTAACGTAACCTCGATATAACGTAATTTTTACCTCGATATAACGTAACTTTTTGTTAGGTCCCATTATTTTTTTTCAATTTTTATTAAAAACATGGTTTATGAAGTGCAATAAACCTTTTTCAAGATTCAAACACCAACCAATACTAAATCAAAGCAATTCAAGCGTTTACTTTCACTGAATACAGTCATAAATCGATATCGAAATTTCTCGACGGATTCTGAAGTTGCCTCAAGAGATTTTGCCAATAACTGCTCCATGGGCTTATCTTAAACTGAAAACCTATTCTTAAAATAATTCCGACACGGATATTCCAGAAATTCCACAAGTTAACCCTCCTGATATTCATGTGTAATTTCTCCAGGTTACAAAGTGGATTCAACTATGAATTCTTCAAACAATTCCACATACCTTATATTTAATATTTTCCTTTATACTTTCTCCGAGTGTTCAAGGATTTTTCCAAAGTTTTTTTTTCTGAATACATTTCATTAAGGATTACTACAATAAAAAGGTAAAAGTGAAAAATAAAACAAAAAGAAAAATATAAAAAAAAAATTACATACGGAAAAATATTTAAAAAATGTATGTGAGATAAATGGGATTTATCCTGTTTTGCTCCAAAAGGGATTTGAGTTTATCAAACATGTTTTGAAAAAGCTACTTGTAAGCAGTTTTGCTACCGGGTACATTCCCAGATCTTGGCGTGATATTACTGTAAAGTTTATCCCGAAAGGAGGACGTGCGTCATATGAAGAAGCGAAGAGTTTTAGACCAATCAATCTGACCTCTTTTCTTCTCAAATGTCTGGAACGCATTATCGATCATCACATTCGTGATGTTTATTTGGCAAACATGCCTCTCCATGTGAATCAACATGCTTACCAATCTGGAAAGTCCACTGTGACTCTTTTACACAAAGTTGTATACGATATCGAGAAAGCATTCGCTCAGAAGCAATCCTGCTGGGGTGTTTTCTTGGATTTTGAGGGTGCCTTTGATAACGTGTCTTTCGATGCTATATTGGAAGCCGCACGAAACCATGGGCTACCTACAATGATTACCAATTGGATTCATCAAATGCTTAAATACCTCTTCTCTACATTGCGTCAAGTAGCGATTCGAAAATTGAGTGTTTGCGTATGCCCCCAAGAGGGAGTCTTGTCACCACTTTTGTGGAATCTCGTAGCAGATACGCTATTGAGGCAACTTAATAATTGCGGTTTTCCAACTTATGGATTTGCCGACGACTATCTAGCTCTGATAGTTGGTATGTGCATAAGCACCCTATTCGACCTGATACAAAGTGCTCTTCAGGTAGTCGAGAGTTGGTGTCGCCAATATGGCCTTTCGGTTAACCCAAATAAAACATCTATTGTTCTTTTTACGGAAAGACGAAACCGCGATGGAATTCGACCCTTACGTCTTTTTGGCACTGAGATTAATGTGACTGATCAAGTAATGTATGTCGGAGTCATTCTAGATTCCAAACTTTCATGGACACCTTACATTGTCCATGTAAGTCAAAAAAGCTTGCATGGACCTCGGTCAATGCCGGCGAACCTTTGGTAAAACTTGGGGCCTCAAACCCAAATATATCATTTACACAACAGTTGTTCGACCAATATTGGCATATGGATGTCTTGTGTGGTGGCAAAATGGCGAAGTGAGAGCAATCCAATCAAAATTGGGCCATCTCCAAAGGATGTACTTGATGACGAAGTCTGGTACGTTCTCTACAACTCCCACAGCAGCGCTTGAGGCCATTTTTGACGTTGCGCCACTACACATATATCTTAAACAAGAAGCACTTTCTTGCTCTTACCGTTTATGGGTACTGCGTTTTAAGCCACTTTATGCCATTTAAAGTTGTTTTAAGCCGTTTTAGGCAATTTTTAGTTATTTTAAGTCGTTTTAGGCCGTTTAAGGTTGTGTAAGCCGTTTTAAGCTAATTCAAATAGTTTTTCGACGCGTTATAAAATTTTCAGTCATTTTAATAAATTTTAAACCGTTTTCAGTTATTTAATAACGTTTTAGGCCATTTTAAACTATTTTAAGCAATTCGAAATAATTGTTTGCCGTTTTAAGTTATTGCAAGCTGTTTAAAGTCATTATTAGCCGTTTTAGGCTATTTTAGGCCTTTTGAACGGGTTGAAACGGCTTAAAACAGCCTCAGACGGCCTAAAGTTGCCCAAAACGGCCTAAAACGGTTTACAACGGCCTAAAACGGCTTAAAACTTCTTTAAATGGCTTGAAGCCGCTTAAAACGGCTTTAACCGACCTAAAACACCTTAAAACGGCTTGAAGCGGCCTAAAACGGTATAAAACTGCTTAGTCCGACTTTAAACGGCTTAAAACGACCTAAAATGGCCTTTAACGGCTTAAAACGGCCTGAAATTGGCAAAAACAGCTTTAAACGGCTTAAATAGGCTTAAATCGGCTTCAAATGGCTTAAAACACGGCCTGAAAAGGCTTATAACGGCTTCAAACGGCCTAAAACGGCCTTAAACTGCTTATAACGGCTTTAAAAGGCATCAATCGGCTTATAACTTCTTAAAACGGCTTAAAACGACCCGAAACGGTTTAAAACGGCTAAGAACGGCCACAAATGGCCTAAAATTGCCTAAAACGGTTTAAAACGGCCTAAAATGTCCTTTAATGGCCTTAAACGGCTTCAAATGGTTTTAAACGGCTTAAAACAGCTTATAACGGCTTGAAACGTCATAAAAAGGCTAGATACGGCTTACAACGGCCTAAAACGGCTCAAAACGGTTTCAAACGTCTTAAAACGTGGCCAGAAAAGGCTTTAAACGGCCTATATTGGCCTAAAACGGCTTAAAACGGCTTAAAACGGCTTTAAATGGCCTTAAACGGCTTAAAATGGCTTAAATCGGCTTTAAATGGTTTGAAACGGCGTTAAACGGCTTAAAACGGCTTATAGCGGTTTATAACGGCTTGAAACGGCTCTAAAACGGCTTTTAACGGCTTAACACGTCCTAAAAAGACTAGAAACGGCTTAATACGCGGCCTGAAAAGGCTAACTACTAAAAACGGCCTTAATTGGCCTAAACAGACTTCAAATGGCGTTAAACGGTTTAAAACAGCCTAAAATGTCAATATGTCCTAATACAGTCATACCTCGATGTAACGTAACCTCGATATAACGTAATTTTTACCTCGATATAACGTAACTTTTTGTTAGGTCCCATTATTTTTTTTCAATTTTTATTAAAAACATGGTTTATGAAGTGCAATAAACCTTTTTCAAGATTCAAACACCAACCAATACTAAATCAAAGCAATTCAAGCGTTTACTTTCACTGAATACAGTCATAAATCGATATCGAAATTTCTCGACGGATTCTGAAGTTGCCTCAAGAGATTTTGCCAATAACTGCTCCATGGGCTTATCTTAAACTGAAAACCTATTCTTAAAATAATTCCGACACGGATATTCCAGAAATTCCACAAGTTAACCCTCCTGATATTCATGTGTAATTTCTCCAGGTTACAAAGTGGATTCAACTATGAATTCTTCAAACAATTCCACATACCTTATATTTAATATTTTCCTTTATACTTTCTCCGAGTGTTCAAGGATTTTTCCAAAGTTTTTTTTTCTGAATACATTTCATTAAGGATTACTACAATAAAAAGGTAAAAGTGAAAAATAAAACAAAAAGAAAAATATAAAAAAAAATTACATACGGAAAAATATTTAAAAAATGTATGTGAGATAAATGGGATTTATCCTGTTTTGCTCCAAAAGGGATTTGAGTTTATCAAACATGTTTTGAAAAAGCTACTTGTAAGCAGTTTTGCTACCGGGTACATTCCCAGATCTTGGCGTGATATTACTGTAAAGTTTATCCCGAAAGGAGGACGTGCGTCATATGAAGAAGCGAAGAGTTTTAGACCAATCAATCTGACCTCTTTTCTTCTCAAATGTCTGGAACGCATTATCGATCATCACATTCGTGATGTTTATTTGGCAAACATGCCTCTCCATGTGAATCAACATGCTTACCAATCTGGAAAGTCCACTGTGACTCTTTTACACAAAGTTGTATACGATATCGAGAAAGCATTCGCTCAGAAGCAATCCTGCTGGGGTGTTTTCTTGGATTTTGAGGGTGCCTTTGATAACGTGTCTTTCGATGCTATATTGGAAGCCGCACGAAACCATGGGCTACCTACAATGATTACCAATTGGATTCATCAAATGCTTAAATACCTCTTCTCTACATTGCGTCAAGTAGCGATTCGAAAATTGAGTGTTTGCGTATGCCCCCAAGAGGGAGTCTTGTCACCACTTTTGTGGAATCTCGTAGCAGATACGCTATTGAGGCAACTTAATAATTGCGGTTTTCCAACTTATGGATTTGCCGACGACTATCTAGCTCTGATAGTTGGTATGTGCATAAGCACCCTATTCGACCTGATACAAAGTGCTCTTCAGGTAGTCGAGAGTTGGTGTCGCCAATATGGCCTTTCGGTTAACCCAAATAAAACATCTATTGTTCTTTTTACGGAAAGACGAAACCGCGATGGAATTCGACCCTTACGTCTTTTTGGCACTGAGATTAATGTGACTGATCAAGTAATGTATGTCGGAGTCATTCTAGATTCCAAACTTTCATGGACACCTTACATTGTCCATGTAAGTCAAAAAAGCTTGCATGGACCTCGGTCAATGCCGGCGAACCTTTGGTAAAACTTGGGGCCTCAAACCCAAATATATCATTTACACAACAGTTGTTCGACCAATATTGGCATATGGATGTCTTGTGTGGTGGCAAAATGGCGAAGTGAGAGCAATCCAATCAAAATTGGGCCATCTCCAAAGGATGTACTTGATGACGAAGTCTGGTACGTTCTCTACAACTCCCACAGCAGCGCTTGAGGCCATTTTTGACGTTGCGCCACTACACATATATCTTAAACAAGAAGCACTTTCTTGCTCTTACCGTTTATGGGTACTGGATCTACTGGAGAAAAATCCAGTGAATCGTAGATCTACACACACTTCGTTGTTTCCACTTTTGGTGAATTGGGACAAAATTGTCCTTGCTCCAAGTGATCTCACAATTGCTTGTCACTTTCCTTACAGGACATTTACCACACAATTCCCTTCACGGGAAGAGTGGACGTCTGGCTATTTGGAAAGAAGTATTTCAAACAATATAGTATGTTACACTGATGGCTCCCTTCTTGAAGGTAGAGCTGGTGCAGGAGTATGTTCTCGTGAGCTAAGGCTGAATCAGTTTTACTTACTTGGTAGAAACTGCACCGTTTTTCAGGCGGTTATATTTGCTCTTATGTGTGGAGTGCAATCAGCACTTCAACAGCGCGTAATGGGTAAAGTCATATACTTCTGTTCAGATAGTCAGGCTGCTATAAAAGCTCTCGCTTCGGCCAACTCAAGGTCGAAGCTTGTTATCGCATGTCGAACTCAAATTGAGGAACTGAATTCAGTCAACTCTGTAAACCTTGTATGGGTACCTGGCCATTCTTGCATCGCTGGAAATGAATTGGCTGATGAGCTAGCTCGCGATGGAGCATCGCATGACTTCATTGGCCCTGAGCCGGCTATTCCAATTTCGAAGTGCTAGGTGAAGCTTCAGATAAACTCTTGGGCGGCAACTCAGCACAAGCAATATTGGAATAGTTTGGAGTCGACATGACAAAATTGTACATTACTGAGCCATCTCCAAGGGTGGCAAAGTATTTAACAAATCTGTCAATGCAGAATTGCAGTCTCTTGGTCAGAGCGTTGACAGGCCATCAGTCTTCAAAGATCATCATTGCAGCACAGATATTTTGAAAAGTATGCTTTGAAAATATCAATGATCCGCGTAGGATTCGAGCCTTTTCAATTCAATTGCTCCTGTGCTCACTTGATTAAAAATAATGCATCATTGATTCAAATCATTTCAACGCAAACTGCATACTCTAGACCTCGCATTGCCAACCTTGGTAAGCATAAAAACAACCCCTTGTAAAACAGCGGTTTTCAACGAGTTTTCATTTTGAACTTCTTAGTTCACCTTTCGAAAACCCTATCTAAAGGGCTCTGTAAACAGTATCGTAAATAAATAAAAGTGTTGTAGTTATACAGGGGGTTGTCAAAATAACTGGGACAGGCAAAAATTGGGCCAACTTTGGAATGCTGTAACTTTGACATAAATTGACCGATTTCAATTTTTTAAGAAGTAATGGACGACCCGTTTGAGGTGGATCCATGGAGATGAACTATGACCACCGGATACCGGTGATAATCCGGATTTCCAAAAGTATGTCTTATGCAGTAAAATTATGACGTGTTTTTAGCAAAGGTCTCGCCTTAAACATCTAAATTTTATTACACATGAAGATTTCTGAAGCGATTGGTGCGCTAAGTATTAAGATCGGTCCAGAAACAACCAAGATATGGCCATTTACCCGGAATCGGTGCCGGTAGTATATCCGAATTGGGATCAAACAAATTATTCACTCAAAATATGTCGCGCAATATTGTTTTCTCCCTAGCTTATCATGAAATACCCTATTATAAATTGAAAATGAGTCTTGTACAGATTTGTACTTACCATGGGTGTAAGCTTATAATAGGTATATGTGAGTAATATCATTCGTTTAAAGATTAGCTCTTTCTACGAAAAACTAGTTTAGTGTAGAAGGTCAGTCATATTTTCGCTAGTTGAGCTCATTTTTTTCACCAGTATTCTGCTGGTACAGCAGTATCAGCTTATATAACACATAACTCAGAAACATATTTCCTATTGGCAAGAGACAGTTTATATGTTTAAAAACGTTGCAGGTAAGACTTAATCATCCGGGCATAACAGAACTTGCTTAACGGATACAATGGACTTAAATAGGAAAACTTTCGATTTGTTTGTTTAATTTAGAGTAAGAATAGAACTTGATTTTAAGACTATCAATAATTTTAATTGCTTTAGTTTGGTACTCAGTCTCATGAAATTAGAAGAATTACATTTCGCCAGAACGCCGCAAAATAGTAAATCGCTGTTTTTCTCTGATTTTATAAGACTGAATGCCAAACCAATGCAAATAAGGTTAGAATAGAGGCGTGTGTAACATGTTAGAACTTCTTTTTTCGTTATGGTAGAACTCTTCCAGGCAATACAAAGACATTTTTATTGCCATTAATCATGCGATAACATATTGTTAATTACTGAATTACAATGTGTCGAAGATCATGGTCCATTCCATAAATCACATGCAGATTTGTAACGATAATCATACCGCCAACAGCGCTACAGAGTTGATGCTCCTGTTCGTAAATGACGCCAATGTAGTAAGAATGCATATACGTTTGATGAAACATCACATCATTTTCTTCGGGAAAGAGATTTGAAACTGATTGTGGCTATAATAAAAAAAAAGATTACATTAACATCTTCTTAAAACTTTTGCAAATCAGAAAATTAATTGATACTAAACAACAGCTTCAAGAGAATCCCTTTGTTCATACAAGATAGCTACTGACACGCACTTTGTGACCTTGCAATGAAAAGAAAACATTGTTGGTTGCTAAGCCTACCAACAATGTTTGTTACCCTCATGCAGTATAGGGCGCTAAGTCCAAGGAGCCACAAATGATTCAGAAAAATGATGCAGTATTTTTGCCGAAATGATTGTAGGAAATCAAAGCCTTGTTGGATTGGAAAATGAGGATCGTACATTCTCTTTCTCCTTGGTTTATGAATCAAAGCAACGAAATGCAAAGGCAATTTTGAAGACTGCAGGCCACTGCCGACTCAACTGCCGACTGGCAAATATTTAGCGTGCTGACTCATTTGTGTGTGATAGTTGTGACTCCGATTATGGAACTTCGTATCACCTGATATGTAACTGTCCAGTTTTTTCGTAAATGTGATTCCAATCACTTGGTAAACACTTATTAAGTGAAACTGAATTCAGAAACCTGAATCTTCAGGACATTCTGTTATTCTAAACCCGCTGTGGTAATGAACTATAGGCTCTCTTTGCGCTCATGCGTTTTGCAGTACCCTTTTTAGGGCGCTGTTCGAACCCATTGTGGTATGGAGCTACATGCTCTCATTTCGCTTATGCGATCTTCCCTCTTCAAGGGACCCCACTCCTATTTCCTCCCATCTTTCCCTTCCCCTTCCTCCCATCCTCTCCCATCGGGTAGATGATGAAATAGGCTCAAATATGGCGATGGCACAAATCTTCCAACTGGTGGGGAACGTGCCTTTGGAGCCGGCCTTCTGATACCTGATACCTGATGTGAGATAAATTGAAAATGCCTGCTAGTTCTATAATATCAATTTTCTCATCAAACAATACACGATGAACGAAATTCAGAAAAAAAATATTTTGCTTCGATATAACGTAATCTCGATATAACGTAACGAAAATTAAAATCGAGTTACGTTATATCGAGGTATTACTGTATGGCCTTCAACGGCTCTAAACGGCTAAAACGGCATAAATGGCTAAAAACAGCCTCATATGTCGTAAAACGGCCTTAAACGGCTTCAAACGGCTTATAACGACTTAAAACGTTCAAAACCGTTTAGTCTTTTCAGGCCGCGTTTGAAGCCGTTTCAACACGTTGTAGGCTGTTTTAGGCCGTTAAAGGCCATTTTAGGCCGTTTCTAGCCTTTTTAGAACGTTTTTAGCCGTTTAAGACCATTTTAGGCCGTTTTAAGCCTATAGTTTTAGCCGGTCAAAGCCTTTTTAGGCCGCGTTTTAAGCCATTTAATGTCTATTAAAGCCTATTTAACCCGTTTATGCAATTCAAGCCGTTTTAGGCCGTAATAAGCCGTTTTGAGCAGTTTTAAGCCGTTATAGGTTATTTAAAGCCGTTTAATGCCGGTTTAAGCCTGTTTAGCCGTTTTAAGCCATTTTAGGCCGTTATAAGCCGTTTTAAGGTCAGTTAAAGCCGTTTTTTAAGGACACCGACACGGTAATGCTTCCAGTGGACGATTATGTCCTTTGAAAGAAGCACCACACTAGACAACGGGCTAGCATATAAAGCCCAGTGGTATGCCGAAATACGTTCCTGACGAAAAGTTTTCCGGACTAATGCGGGAATCGAACCCTCCTTGCCTCCATGCGTCTTAATGCTTGGAAATGCAAACCACACGGCCACGAAGCCCACAAAGTTTAAGTAATTTCAAATCATTTTTGGCCGTTTAATACAATTTAAAATCATTTTAAGGTATTTTAAACCATTGTTAGTTTTTTAAAGTTGTTTTAGGCCGTTTTTAGCCGTTTAAAGCCGTTTTAGCCGTGTAAACCCTGTAATACCCAACCCTGTCTTTAGATATACACATCTAAAATTATGTTGTAAATTTCAGTTTATTTCCATGCACATATTTGGAGCATCAAAATAAACTGAAATGTCGAAGACAAATCGCTTATTTTTAAATCGAATACTCTTTAAAATTACACGATCCGGTAACATTCAAACATCTTCAATTCAAAAATCTCTTTCTGTTTACGCTATATTGAAATTTAAATATTTTTATCTTTGTGCCTGTGTATTTTTCTCAGCTCGGTAATCAAACTGTTTTTATTTTTGGATAAAAGTTTTGGCCTTAACACGCATATTAGGAAACTTTTATATGGCTTCTGAAAAAACATTGGTATTTTAGAAAAATGTTTAAAAAACTGTATTATTTTTTACCCTACAAATACTTGGATCTAATTAACATGTAATACAAATTTGTATATTTTATGTTTTTCCACATTCAATCTAAACCAGAAGAAGAGTATAAGAGAATTGAAACAATCTCAAATCGATTTTTCCGATTGTTACACGGAAAATAAAAAAGGTTCCAGAAAAAAAATGTTTTCAAAAGTTTTGCAAAAACTCAAATTATTATTATTGTCAAAAATTGGAATTCAGAAGAGACTTCAAGGAGAAATAAAAAAAGGTAGGAATGTTCAAAAATAAAAATTAGAGAAATCAAAAACCAAAATTCATAAATTGGTGAATAAAAATATATCATTGTCCAAAATCTGCTTAGATCGATTTTAGATAGCGAAAAATTATACTTGAATAAAAAAATGGGTATTAGAGGGTTAAGCGGTTTTAAGCCGTTTTAAACTTTTCTATGCAATTTGAAATCAGTTTGCAGTTTTGCCAGTTCAGCCATTTTAAGTTATTGAGGTCGCATTAGGCCAATTTAAGCTGTTTAAAACCATTTTAAGCCATTTATAACTATTTCAGACCATATCGAGCCATTTCAAGCCGTTTCGAGCTATTTTAAACAATTTTTAGCCATTTCAGGCCTTTTATTAAATTTCAAACCATGTTATGCCATTTCAAGCCACTTTAAGCCGGTTTAAACCATTTCAAGCCATTTGAACCGTTTTAGATCATTTGATCAGGCAAATCAAGCAAAGTAAGGCAGTTTATGCAGACGAAGTAATCAGAGTATTCAGAGCATTTAAATCAAATCAGGAATGTCTACTTCAATGAATTAATCAACAAAAAGAGTAAAAGTTAAACAATCGTCACCTGATGAACAAGGTTGGAATGATTACCGGGAGAAAGATAAGAGGAAACTTCTATTGAGGCACGACAAAAATTACAAAATCATAAACAAGATAATCTTTCCAGAACCACCAAAAATTCCATAAAAGCAGTTAATTCTCTGTTGTTGTCGCTCTGCATAAGAAAGTTTATAACCGGAGGGGTTTTACAGCCTGCTTTCTTCTGGATCGTATCCATTTTCCCGTTAAGAGACTGAGATTGCCCTTCCACTCCTTAAGGATTGTTGCTACTGCCATCGTCCTTGTTGCTGCCACCACTGTTGTCATCATCTGAAGATGATATCATTTCTCATCCTGCCCTCCCCTCAGCCACCTCACCCAGGTATTGTCCCGAATAATTATGATCGCTGTGGGATGTGGAAAGTGTTGCCACCCACCCGCCACACGTCGTCCCAAAACATTATCGCGTCTCTTCAAAACAAACACGAGAAAACATCGCCGGTGCGCTCCGAAATGTCGTGCCACTTGCATTCTTGTGGGGATTTTAGGAACAGGAACGATGTCGAGACGGTTCATGGTACCGTAGAATAGAGTGTCTTTAAAAATGTGGGAAAAGTCAATACTATTGACTTTTGTATTCGGTTTTGATTTAATCCTAACAGAAAATTGAATCAATGAATCATTCATGCAATGTTCAAAACCACCACTATTACTGAAGCAGTTTAGTTGGTATGAAGTTTACTAATAAAATTGTTATTGCATTACGTTTCTGTAATGAATCCAAAAAATGTTTTGAATATTTTAAATTGCAATGCTCGTTTTTTTAAAAGTAAAGAGAATGAGCTGTTTAATTTTTTAACAGCTATTACTTATTTCACAGTTATAACTGAAACTTATTTGAAATCTGGACCGAAACTGAAAGGATATCTAAACTGTTTTGTTCATCGTAATGATAGACTAGACTGGGCATGAGGGGGAGTTGCTATCATCATTCATAGGCGTATAAAACATTAACTTTTTTCGTCATTTTTAACCAAAGTCTTAGAAACTTTGGGTGTTTCTGTTGAAACTCAGATTGGTAAGTTTACTTTCGTAGCTGTCTATTTCCCTTTTCAATGCTCTGGGCAGCACATTTATTTGCCTCAAACTGAATTGCATAGCATAGCATAGCATAGACTGACTGTACATGTCAATGGTTGCTACTCCGTGATTGATCGGAACTGGTAAGAATTGCACTACGATCCAAATGAATAAGGGACGGGAGTTTCCGCTTACTCTCGAAGTGCAATTTTAGCAGATCTAATATTATTGATCAATAACGGCGCCGGCCAAGTCCTTACAGTCAGTTGGGATGGGGAAGGAATGTTAGGGTGTAATGATTGTTGCTTCTAGAGACCGAGAATACCTCTGCATCTCCACAATCACCACGGGAAGGGTGTTTATTAGTGAAGGAGGAAAAGATCTGGGAGTCACCTCTGGTCGGTGATGCGATCCATGGACAAGGGGGAAATATACGACTTATATTTAAAGCTAGTTTTGTATTTTTGTCTCGAGAAGTCTTTGGTTTTTGGAAACTTTAAAAAATACGTCAACATCTATAATGTCGAACAATTCAAAAGACGTTTTAATTAATGACGAAAACTGAAAATTACATGTATATATTTTAAATTATATGAAACAGGAATAATGCCGACACTTGTAGTGACGAACCATACATAGTTTGTTTGAAAATGACATATGAGTATTACTGTGCATTTTGTCTCGATATGGTAGAAGTTTTAAAAAATACGTCAACATTCACAATGTCGAACAATTCAAAAGATAATTTTCAATAATGTCAAAAAGAGAAAAATATATGTATATTGAAATTGTATAAGAAAATAGCATAATGCCGACACTTATAGTGACGAACCATACAAAGTTTGTTTTAATATTACATAAAAGTTACGCTTTCAAGAAAAAATGTGTTATCATAAGCATGAAACGAACTCACCAGTTGGTAATCCATTCTCGACTGAACACAAAACTGACACTGTCAGCAAAACTTCTTGAAGTTCCGAAAACAAACCGTCTTACTTGGGCCTTCCCAAATTCCTACCCAGCAAGACGCTCCAAAACAGGAAAAAAAAAATCTCCGGCGACGAAAACACGCGCGGAACCGTGAGCAAAATCTATCGGACGACGCAAAACCGAACTGTCCTGCTTGGGCCTCACGAAGCACTACCCAGCAAGACGCTCCAAAACAGGAAAAAAAAAATTCTCCGGCGACGAAAACGCGCGAAATCGTGAGCAAAATCGATCGGACGACGCAAAACCGAACTGTCCTGCTTGGGCCTCACGAAGCACTATCCAGCAAGACGCTCCAAAACAGGGAAAAAAAATTCTCCGGCGACGAAAACGCGCGAAATTGTGAGCAAAATCGATCGGACGACGCAAAACCGAACTGTCCTGCTTGGGCCTCACGAAGCACTACCCAGCAAGACGCTCCAAAACAGGGAAAAAAAAAATCTCCGGCGACGAAAACGCGCGAAATCGTGAGCAAAATATATCGGACGACGCTAAACCGAACTGTCCTGCTTGGGTCTCACGAAGCACTATCCAGCAAGACGCTCCAAAACAGGGAAAAAAAATTCTCCGGCGACGAAAACGCGCGAAATTGTGAGCAAAATCGATCGGACGACGCAAAACCGAACTGTCCTGCTTGGGCCTCACGAAGCACTCCTCCATTAATTTAGGAATTGTTGGAAATTGTGCAAAAATTCGAAGATTCCATCATATTCTCAGTACTATTATCAACTTTTCCTAAATGTGTTACTTTTCCTGTATTCAAAATAGCTGTGCGCTCCATTTATTTGCCTCAAACTGAATTGCGGAGATTAACTCGCCATTAGTCATTTTTTTGTCGTTGTTGACATTATTGCCAAACATCGCTCATTGAATAATTCGCAAAGCAATTCTAACCAACGGCAGACTATTATTTGAAGGGTGCTCATCAGGTTATTCCTCAATTAGGTTTTTTTTATGAATTCACTTTAAATTTATTATCAGAACTCTAAATCTGAAAGAATTTCTTTGTGGGCTTCGTAGCCGTGCGGTTAGCGGCGTCAGTCGTTTAGGCGTATTGTGCTACGGAGTGTGGGTTCGATTCCCGCCCCAGCCGAAGAAAACTTTTCGTCAAACGAAAAATTCTTCACTGGTCCACTGGTTGTTCCGTGTGTCCGTTGTCTAATGTAAGTTATGTTCAGTCTGTGCAGCCTATGGCTGAAGACGGTGTAAATTGTCTTTAAAAAACAAATATTTAAAATGTCTGTATCCACCTATCAATAGAAAACAAAACTTTGTTCAAAGAACAAGCTTCTGATCTTTAAACAAATTTTCATGTCAACCATTATTCATATTTCAGTATAGGAAAGTAGGCCGTTTTATGACAAATTAGGGTGATGAAAAATATCGTTCTATGATGAGTAATTTCGGGAATTTACAAGTATTACAGTATTTTTTCATGATTTTTTCCAGGAAATTTAGAAGAATTAATTCAGGCATTTTCCCAAACGTTGGCTCACAAATTATTTAGATGATTTAATGAGTTTATGAATTTTTACGTACTTCCTAAGTTATTCCTTCAAAAGTTAAGAGTTTTCAAAGGGTTATCCCAGAAATACTCCAGAGATTCTACAAAAACTTCCCCAAAGATTATCATAGAAATTTTGCAACAAAGTCCTTATTCCTCAGAAATTAATCCAGTAATTGTGCCAGTGCCTTCCCTTGTAGTTTTTGCTACTTTTTCCAGAATGTCGTTGTCATAACGCCAGTATCCCGAATATCCCATTTTCCCAAATGGTCCATTTTCACATTTTACATATGAAGATAGTAAGCGGACCAATCATCAGGTATGCATCTTTCTTAATTTGACTGGCGGTTCTTTCTAGTAAAACCGTCGCCAATATTTTTGGAAATATGTGTTTAGTCAAGAATGACCTAATAACTCCTTCTTTTGGTTGTTTATCGTTCTTTTTAGTTCACCATCCTGTCGCTGAAGACTATTCTTACACCTTTTTGAACTGCTGGAATTCGAGGAAACGGCATGCAAGGAAAACAACTTTCGGATAAAAGCACAATCCTATATTATATAATCCAAATGCTGCGTTTAGGACTTCTTTATGAATTTAACCATTATTTTCTTCATAGATTTCCTTGAAAAGTATAGTTCAGAATGTATTTAAAATTTTGACCAGAATTGTTTTCAGAGGATTTTGAATCAAACATGCTTTTCGGCTACGTAGTCTTCATTTTTACAACGGCTTTCTTATTTCCCCGACATTTCGACACAGTAATTGTTTCTTCCTGTTTACCTGGCAGTTAAAGTTAGACAAAACATAAGACTACAAACGACTACTATATTTACCTCCTGAAGAAGACACAATTCCCGTGTCGAAACGTCGGACAAAAAAAGCCGTTGTGAAAATAAAGACTGCCTAGCCAAAAAGCATATTTGATAAAGAGAATTGTCATAAATTTTTGTCAGAACCTGCTGAAGAAAAAGTTGAAAATCGAGATTGTTTTTCTTGAAAAAAATCATGAACTAATTAGATTAAGATTAATCTCTGATGAAACTTCTGCTTCATTTTCTGATGAAACCCTGCAAGGATCACTGAAAGAACTAATTAGATAATTAAAAACTCAATCGAATGCCTCGATAATATCCTGCGGGATTTTACAAAGAAATTTCTTGAAAAACGTCGGTTTTAATCTCTGAAATGATTTGAGTAGAAATGACCGAAGGAAATACAAGCTTAATTGCTTAGGTATTTTGTAGTGTGATACCATAAAAAAAAGGATTTTATTTCAGAAGTCGGTTGAAAAATACTTGGAAGAGTTTGACCTCAAAATGACTATTTCTTCATTTGACAGTTTGTTCAAACTGCAGATGGAAGTTTTAGGTTAAACCATGGTGAAATTTTTGGAGAACTCTATGAGGATTTTTTGGTATAAGTTACTGAGGAATTGATGGAAAAGTTCTCAAAAGATTGCGTAAAGTAATCCCTGGAAGAATTACAGAGAGCAACCGAAGGTAAATGTCTAAAAAATCCTTACGAAAATGGCTGGAAGAATTGCCGAAAACAAAAATGGTTTAAGATGAAACTCCTTGAGCAACCTTCTACAACGTTGTTGAAAATTCGCTTAAGGATCATCAAGGATGTCATCAAAAACTGGTATAAGTTTCAAGAATTTTTTGGAAGATCGCCTAGACTAACAACTAAGAAATTCGTCGTAAAACTAATGCAAAAATATCTCAAGGATATCTTGCAATGATCCTTGTAAAAAGAAATGCTATTAGTCCTGAAATTGGGATGATTTATGTTATCTGAGTAACCATGTTTTCATCTCTGTTCCAAAGGCCTAGAGCAGTGGTTTTAAACCTCTTTGTCTTGGTGCACCCTTTTTGAAATTTTGGTGAACCTCATTCTCCCCTTCAGGAGAAGCACAACATTTGGTAATGGTGTCTACCATTTATCACATAGATTTCGTAAATCATTCGTAAATCTACAGTGAGCTCCATTTGAATTGACATTTAATTTCAACTGCGTACTGCGATCAAAGAAATAGAAGTTAACCCATATCCGCCCAGCGTCCTAAAAATAGGAAAGAAGCCCCAAACGCCCAGCGTCCTATAAATAGGATAGTACTTGTAGTGCAAATATCTTGAAATTAAAGAGGTTTAGGAGAAAACTGTTCTATGCAAAGTTGATCACAGGACTGCTGACTTCCACTTGGTAACTATTTTAATTCAGAACTAACTCACCAGGTGGCGCACAGACGCCAACAATTGTCGCATATATAAAGCAACATATGAAACAACTTTCCAGCGTACAAATATTTGCTTCGTTTATATCTCAGTCCAGCGATGATATACAAAAATGGTGTCTTCGACAAAGTTGATCAACTAAATGAGGCCTATTCGCTTAAAACCTTTTTAGTTCGGAATACATTTAAAAGATGGCGCTAGTGATCGAACATTTTGATTGTTTTTATCTCAGTTCAGTGATGTGATACAACATTGGTGTCTTCGACAATGTTGAAAATTTAAATGATTCTTAGTCACATAAAACCTTATAACACACTCGCAAGATGGCGCTAGCGGGCAAAAAATGTATTTGCTAGTATCTCAGTCAAGTGATTAGATACAAAGTTTGTGTCTTGGACAATGTTGAACAACTCAATGATTCCTATTCGCCTAAAACCTTATTAGTTCGGAAAACACTCACAAGGTGGCGCTAGTGGTCAAATATTTTATATTTTTTATATCTCCAGGGGGCCGGCATGATGGCCATATTTTGTTGCCTCTTATCGAACGCAAGCAGTGCTCACCAATACTATTACGCTATAAGCAATGCAGCTGGTGTGAATGTGGGAAAATGAACCTAGGCACACAAAATCTACGTATATTGTTCGTTATTATTTCCATTCCAAAGTAAGTTTCATTTCTATTATCGTGAAAAGCACAATGAAGTGTTGTTTTCCTTCTTGCGGTGTCGATTTTCATAATCAGAAGAACAATTATCACGATGATAACATTTCGCATCATAAGTTTCCAACACAAACCGATGCGAGGGATCGATGGCTAAATGCCATTGCTAACGCGGATAAAACCACTTATAAGAAAACCGAAGACTTGCAATGCACATTCTCACATACCAGCTTTGCGCAGTTTTTGTCTTGTTTGGCGCATTTTGTCCCATTTTCACTCATACGGAAGGTAAACATTCAACAATTATATAAGTGTGCGTGAGAATTGCAACTGGAGTATAAATTTATGCTCCCGATAAGAAGGCACAACAAGACCTGTCAAATACCATATTGAAAAACTATGATGTCATCCCTTTGTATATCTCAGTCCAGCGGTGAGATTCGAAATTGATGTCTTCGACAAAAGTGTTCAATTTAATGGGATCTATTCGCCCAGAAACATAGTTGTTTGGAAAACGCTCCCAAGGTGGCGCTAGTAGACAAACATATTATTTGCTTATATCTCAATCCAGTGATTGGATACAAAGTTAGTGTCTTCGACAATGTTGAAGAACTAAATGAGACCTATTCGCCTCATTACTTCAGAAATCAGCTAAATGGCACTAGTGGGTACACATTTTATTCGCTTATATATCAGTCCACTGATTAAATCCAAAGAAAGCTATTCGCCTAAATCCTTCATAGTTTGGAAGTCATTCTCATGATGGCGCTAGTCGGCAAATATTTTATTCGCCTATATTGAAGTCTAGTGATGAAAAATTTGGTGTCTTCGAAAACGATGATCAACTGAAGGAGATATTTTCACAAAAAATAATATTTTTTTTCATCATTGTTTGGTCGTAATTTTGTATGGTTGTTTACTTTTTATAACCAGCGACACGTTGAGCTAGCAGTTAAGAGCCTTCCTTGCTGAACTCACTCGGTCCAAGAATTGTGACATTTGAGCGTGCACGCTTCCGTATGCTCCCCAGGTATTCTGGCCCGCTCTAGTTTCAAAAATCTTGGACCTCGAGGATTCGGTTCTATCGGTGAATAAGACCATACGCATCAGTGATGCAGTAACTTCAACGTTATAGACGAATAATATTGGCTTCAAATATTCACGTCTGTAAAGCATGTAATAGTTGGAGTCCAATATTATACTGTCATTTACTTTTGATTAGCACTTACGAAATTCTGATATTGCCTAATATACATTTCGATCGTTGTCAGATCCGAGCCACATTCTGTACTAATAACTTGACCTAGAAAAAAATATGTTGATAATTATGTTTTCATTATCAGCTGGCAAGTTTTATAGAATCTTTTTGAAGACTATTCTTAAACATCTGTGGGTTTTTTTTTTATAATCAAAATATTTGACTTATCTTTTTTTTATTTTTGGTAAAAAGGGTGTACTGCCCATAACTGCATATTTGTAACATTCGACAAAAGTAGGCATTGAGTAAATGGGGTACCAAGTTTGCATTTTATTCCAGTATGGGAGGGAACTGATTTTTCAAAAAATCACTAAGAATTCAAAAGTGCTTATTTGAGGATCCAGTAAAATTCTACAACTTTGCCGAAGACAGCACGCTGTTAACTTTAAAACCTTGTGAGTTACAGGCGAATTTCGAGTTTTTTAAGTGTATTTTTCTCGATTTACAAAAATTACGTTCTCACAGTTTTGCAGCAAAAGTTGCCTATTGTATGGCCTTTCGAATGCCGCTAAAAGAAAAATTTTATCAAACCAACTCCATGAGTTATGGTCGGCTGAAGATTTCATAGTTTTTTACTTAAATTTGCTTATAACTTCAAAAATACAAGAATTACAAACTTGCGATGTTCAGCAAAATTGTGTATCATTACTTCCTCTGCCATTCTTTGGAAGACCACATTCACGTAAAACTGAAAATAAAAAAGTTAGACCAAAATAAATGATTTTTTGCGTCCACCCTAAGTTAAAACATTCAAAATAAATTTACTTAGCTCAAATGAAGAGTTAGATTAAAAGTGTCTTGGATAAAGTTGTTCAAAATAACATTTTCTAAAAGTTTACAGAAGAGCGCAGCTACAAATTTTATCAAACAAAAAATTTTGAGTCAAAATTTTAACTTAAATAAGGGCCACCCTATTCAAAGTTGTTCTCAATAGATGTACAACTCAATTACGAATTACTTCTCTGAAGACATCGAACGTCTAAAATCGACGAGAACAGAGAAAACACTTTTTTCCGACTAAATTGTCGATTCGGACCATTGTGCAATGGAGAGACCAAATAGGGGAAAAGCACCAATTTTCGACCCATCCATAAGATTTTGGTCTACTTTGTATGGAAATCTGAAAATTGGCACAGAATTCTTGTAGGTCGAAAATTAATGCTTTTCCCTCACCTACTAAATATTCTTCATAAGCTTATAATGATGGATTTGAGTTATACAGTGCGATTCCGTTTTTGGCAACAAAGTCGAAATTTTCAGTTGCCAAAAATGGAACCGTGGCAAAATCGGAAACCTTTTTTTTATTTCATTTTCAAATATTGATTAAAAATATCTTTTGAATGCTGTTACACCATCCTTATGAAATCTTGTGATATCGCGACAACGGAACGGTGCACTTCGAAGCCGATTTCTGTAGGGTTAGACTATGCTATTAATCTATAGTCCCGTAATGTTAAGTGTGGAATACGTCTATATATTTTTATCGCTTAAATGTCTTCAATGATTTGTTTATGTTTTGTGCAAAAAAAATGTATTTGTCAACCATGTGAAATAAATAGTCACCCAAGTTTATTCTAGAACTGCACAATTCTTCTGTCTGAAAATCGGTAAGTTATAATGAGTTCTTTGATTCATGTTTCTGACAAGGTAAAGTTCCTCATAACGGGTTGCAGTCAAAAGGGCAAACATAAACGACTATATCTCAAATAAGCTTATTGAAATTTTAGTTTAAAATTAGTTTTTATTGGTTTTCTACAGGTTGAGCTTGATATATTTTATAAAGGAAATTTACAGGATTCTGCTATGAACCTCAAGAGCCCGATAGGAATCTTCAGGAACTCGTAAGGAAACCACAAGAACACGCTGGACTCTGATGCATCTTGTTAGGAATCCATATGATCCCACCTAGAATACTCAGGATCTGGCTAAGGATTCCATTAGGAATTTACATATGCAGAAAGGATATCTAGATATTTTGAGATTAGCTCGTAAGTAACATTTTTATTATTTAATGGGATCCGTATTCTTGGTTGAAAATCTTGTATAGAATGTTGGATTGGCTCTTAACAAATGTCTTACAAAGAGGGTGCCAAACATAGTACATGCCAAAAACGGAATCCCACTGTAATATGTTTATAGATTTTAAATTATTCTGGATATTATGAAAACAAAACTCAACAAACCGAATTTCATTCAGATAATCCTTCCTCTGGGTAGGCCAAATTTCCCCCGAAGAGGAGTCCCTCCTCGGTTGAAAACCACTGGCAATGTCCTATATATATTTTTTTTGTAATTTATTTAATCTTGTTGGACAAATACCTATTTTTATCCCGAAAATGGTTTATTCATCTTGACATTAATGTCATAACATAAGTATTTTTCGAAATGTATTCAGAAACAAATGTTTTTTTTTTTTTAATAATTATAAAGTTTTTTTCTTTATCATGATTGCTTTAACTAAAAACACTTTTGTAACTGTTTTTTAAATGAATTCTACATTAAAGTGCATGAAATCTAACCTATGTTCGCTATAAAAAATTCCATTCCAGTTCCAACTGCAATGACGTAAACCAATAGATTAGTTGTCAGTTAGTCAACATGATAGTTTCAAATAACCTTTTGATTGTATGGATAAATTATAGGTCCATTCATAATAAATCGTTGCAAAATCCTGCAACTGAAATAATTAACTAATGTACTTGTTCTAAAAATACGGAATGCAATAATATTCATTATTTTTACAAAAGTATCAAAGATACCCCGTTTCACAGTACATATAACACGGCTCTTCGCCTGTTATGTCGCTTGTGTCTTCTGGCATTCGGTATGTGGTAGCTACTTGAGATGGGCACTAAATTACGATGGCTCTTGGGGTGCTGCTGTCGGCGCCATTGTCGTGCTCCCCCGACTGGTGCTTGTAGTGAAGAATGTTATCCTAGTCATGAGATGAAGGAACTTCCTCTTTTTAGTTCAGTTGATACTGATACAGTTGTGACTGAAATTCGGAGGTTTGAGTGATGCGGAGCACTACTGGATCGAATAATTATGATATCGGAACAGAAGCCAACGATCGTATTTTGGATTTGGTTTCGAACTTTTAAAAATTTAATTTTCTCAGACAATTAATCAAAATTTCGTTGTTAGGTATGATAAATATGACGAAATAGAAAAATCCAAACAATTTAAAAGCTCATCGAAAAAAAGGCAAGGAAATTCCAACGAATACAAGAATGCCATTTTTAGAGTCAATACTTACAAATGTTCTTCAATGCTGTCGTCGGTGTAGGTGCAATACAAAGCTCTGTACATGTGCTGCTCTTCGGGACTGACGACAGCAAGACGTAAACGTAAATTAATTTGATTTCAAGATGAGTACACAATCCATTTCGTTTGGGTTACGACCCCGCAAGGAATTTGGGTTGAAACGTGAAGCTACGGTTATGGATTTGCTTTAGGAAGGCACTTTCGTCAGTAACTGCCACTAATACTGTGCACTGTTCTTGATGGATTTTGGTTTTCATATTAAAATGATGAACGTTGTGGTAGGTAAAATAAGACGTAAATTTCAGAATCTGCTCCATCAACTGATACCGGAAACATTTATTTAATGGAATGTGTGTCCAAGAATTTTGCTGCAGAAGCAATCTTTTACCCTGTCAATCTTCTTCTTTTTTGGCATTACGTCCTCACAGTGACAGAGCCTGCTACTCATCTTAGTGTTCTTATGAGTACTTCCACAGTTATTAACTGCGAGCTTTCTTTGCCAAAGTTACCATTTTCGCAATCGTATATCGTGTGGCAGGGACGATGATACTCTATGCTCAGGGAAGTCAAGCAAATTTCCATTACGAAAAGATCCTGCACCGACCGGGAATCGAACCCAGACAACTTCAGCATGGCCGCGGACTCTAACCGCTCGGCTGAGGAAAGCTCTAAAAAATAAACGATTGAAGTAGTAAGAAGATGTTTTGCTTCTTCTCACCAAAACATTTAAACACTAAGCCCGTGGTATATTTATCAAAACACTGGATAGAATTGAAACATGCCCTATATGTAAATATAGAGTAATATAGTGCTTATGTAATGCCTGTACGCATCAGACCAAGAAGCATTAATGATGATGTAATATGGATCCTATGCGGTGTTCGGCTGATTCTACCGATATCAGTTGCGAAGCACACACATTGACTGGGTATGTTGAAAATTGTACTCCGGTTGCTGAAGCAGTAGTGCAATGTCTGGATTAGTCTAATATAAGTTTACAGTGATTTGAATTTAGAAATGCATTGGAAAAGTTTTTAAGTTTCATTGATTAAAAAAAATAAAGTTTCATTCTTCAAAAGATCAATGACCTCTTCTACTATTCAGCGAAAAGGCATTCGATGGTAAGTTGCCGACGCATCACGAATTTCTTACAACTTTTTCAAGTTCAAAAGATAATCATCTCACCGTCAAATCCACTATTGTACCCCATTCCAACATTTTTGATCGCCATCAGAACCAGTTGCTTCCAAGTTCAGTTGCAATTGGGTGTCCGACGGAATGTTGTGGGGCAAACCACCCAGGCAGCAGCATTAATTTTCTCAAACTATTATTTTCCAACAAAACCGAGCTATAAATATTAAGCAGACCGAGTTCGTTCCCCCACTACACTCGGCACTGCACTACAATGAAACTTAGCGCGAGAAGAAGCTCGTTTGGCGTCGGTAAAAACTTCGACGATGACGGTGCCTGTTGGTTGCAGAAGAAAGATGCTTCCGAAGCTTACCTTCGGGGCGCAGCCAAGGTGGTATGTCTATAAATAATGTGTCTTTTGTTGTGTTGTTACGACCGCCACCTCCGACTCCAGTACAACCCGTTCCCGGCACTCGGTTCAGGGGCAGCAATAATTCTTTTCCAGAAACAGGTTGCCGAGCGAGATCCTTCTTTCTGTGGCTAGCAAGCATCTGGGGAGCAGAATCCGTATCCGGGAACGGTGTTCCTCCCCAACCAGGTGCATAGTTTTGTACAACTGTCTGCGGCCTGTCACACAGTTTTCCTCAGTTGTTGCGCAAGTTTGGCGGTTTCTGGAAGATGATGGTTCCAAAGCATATGTGAGTGTGTGAGAAGGCTAGTGAAAGTTCACGCTCACGTTGGATGGTATATGGGGCTTCGTGCGTGTGCAAGATCCTTCTCGTACGGATACACGTGATTATGTGGCGGAAATAGTTTCTATTGTTTGACGATGACGGTGCGAGATTATTAGGCTGCTGTATACGGCTTTAGTCGTTACGTAGAAGGGGTTCATGAAGTAGAGCAATTAGTGCAAATTTCGGTGAACTTCTGGGTGGTAATTAGAGAATGCTTCGCCATAGTTTTGTATAACTTGCATAGCTTGGTTATTTTTCTCCTATATGCGGGCATTATGCATTAAGCATTTATAGGTTAGAATATGGAATCTTGTTAGCAACATTACAGTTCAAGTGCTGTATTTTTCATTAAACCATGAATCAAATCTGAGAGAAGTTTTTTCATTTTGAAGCCTTGGGGTATTTACTGAGCATTAATCTAGGCAATAAAAGATTTGCAACGATATTTGTCTAAAATCACTGCCAAAAAGCAAGCCAATCTTCTACGAATTATGTTATTTTTTCTGTTGGACGGAAAAATAACCTAAATTACAAAAAAATCATTTCGTCACATGATCTATCATTGCGATTTTAGTGCGGATCCAGATTTCATAAGGGTTTAATTAATAACGTAATCCAATATCAATATTGTTACAAGAGTTTCGAACTTCTTCGTCGCAAGCGCTATTATTCGTCGAATTAAACTTAAAATGTTCCACTTCGGCAAATATTCGAGCTTACCTGTTATATAGGTTCATTTTACATGTGTAGTTTAACGAAAACCGTTCTGATTCGTCCACATGTAAACCAAAAACGCAATAAATCAGCTGTATTTCGATAAATAATTTTAGTTCAACTATCCACTTTGCCCTTTTTTACCGAAATCGGAGAATAAAGACGTACCGAACGAAATCTGATCAGCGATCGGCTGAGCCATGCTACATTACGATTCATACTTCTTCCCGCTCTTCTGTGTATCTTACTTCATCGGACACTTTTTTACACTATGGAAAACCTTCGTACATCTTCAATGAAAGATTCCAATCCAATCACACGCCGTAACACTTCTATAATTCACGAAATTCTTAGAAATTTCCTTAAAGAACGCATATAATCAAGAACAAAGTTTTCAATTCGTCAGTCTGAGAAAAAAAAACTCACATAATAACTTAAAGTGGTATGTTGGCGATTTTACGCCAGCGCGCTTCTCTGTTGTTGGTCTCTATAGACGAATTGTGTCCCAAGCGATAGGTACAGTATGAACGGAACGCATTGGAATGACAGTCTGATGGGCCGTTTTAGGGATATTGTTTATATCGAATTGTTGAATGAGAAGTGCAGGTTTCGAAACGAAATTACTAGAGAATTTCTTATATATTAATACGTAATCGTACATGTATTAACTTCATTCAAAAGGTACCGTGATTTCGGATGAAATTGATCATTTTTCACGTTTTTCCTAGTCTGTTTTCTATAATGTTAACAAAGCCAAACAACTAAATGCAGGAAAACAAGTACGAAGGTGAGCCTCATCGACTCATGTACCGAAATTTTCTAACAAATGTCATTTTAGTGTTAACAAATATCTCTAAAATAAAGAATCAGGGAATCTCATTTCGGGGTGAAATTGATCACTTGTCAATGCCATTATTGTTAGTTTTCAAAACAATTCTACATGATAAATTTGAGATCCCTGAATCCGAATATGCTTGTCAAACTGGGAACAGTTTTCCACAAAATTTTCCACCGTTGAAAAAAAACGTAAAGAAATGCCGTTCCAATTAGTGGAAAACTTTCAAAAATATATTTTTGAGAAGAATGTGCAAATGTGCCATTTTGAGCCTTTTTTGAAAAATCATAACTCAAGAAAGAAGCATCGTAGAAACAAAGTTTTTTTTATAAAAATGAAAGCAAATTTTCTAAGGAATAGAAAAAATTTTAACTGGGAAAGGTTTTCCACACAATTTTCCACTGTTGAGAAAATTCGTAAAGAAAAGCCGGAAAAACTATGTTCCAACTCGTGTAAGATTTTCAAAGAAATATTTTGGAGAACAGAATTTTATAAATTTCAATCACTGAAATTTTTAAGATGTGCTACTTTTTAATTCCTGCGTTTGGTCATAGCTTTGTGAAAAATGCCCAGATTTCTCGTACAAGTGTTTTCGTTCGAAAATCATAACTGAAGATAAAAGCGTCACAAAAACATTTTTTTTTGTCAAATCGGAATCAAATTTTCTCAAAACTCTGAGATTTTTTGAAATGGAATAAATTTCCCAGGACATTTTTCACCGTTAAGGAAAATAAATAATGATAACTCGATTAGCTATTCCAGCTTACAAACAAAGAATATTTGAAAAGAGCGATCAATAAGATCCAATCCTAAACATTTTTAAATACACTCATTTTTCGTTCCTAAAACATGATCAAATATTGCCAAGATGAGCTTTTTACTTTACTTTTAATTGGCCATAACTCAAAAACGAAAAAAAAAAAATACATTTCAAAAATTTCAGCGATTGAAGCTTATGAAATTAACTTCTCAAAAATATTTTTTTGAAAGTTTTCCACTAATTGGAACATAGTTTTTCCGGCTTTTCTTTACGATTTTTTTCAACGGTGGTAAATTATGTGGAAAACTTCTTCCAGTTAATATTTTTCTTGAGTTATGATTTTTCAAAGAAAAAGCTCAAAATGGCGCATTTGCACATTTTTTACATAATTGGCCATAACTCAAAAACGAAAAAAAAGACATATCAAAAATTTCAGTAATTAAAGCTTATGAAATTATCTTCTCAAAAACATTTTTTTGAAAATTTTCCACGGGTTGGAGCTTAGTTTTTCCGGCTTTTCTTTACGAATTTTCTCAACGGTGGAAAATTTTGTGGAAAATTTTTTCCAGTTAATGTTTTTTTATTCCTGTGAAAATTTGCTTTCATTTTCATAAAAAAAACTTTGTTTCTACAATGCTTCTTTCTTGAGTTATGATTTTTCAAAGTAAGTAGTGTCAGGGGAAAACAAAAAAAATCCAACTGAGTTTTCCGGAAAAATAAGCGACCCTGAATTTTTCTCAATTTTTTTGTATTCGTATATTGATGAGCCCTGCCTGTGGAAAAAGTTTCTTGAAAATCTGAGATCCTTCGGCCCACTTTGTAAGGAAATAAAAAAAATCCCCATTACTATCTCGTTAATTATTTTGACCTACTCTTAAATAGTTGTTTCGAAGTAAAACTAACTTACGCCAACACTAAATTAACGGCAAATCAACCTTTTTTTTCCATCTGACATTTTTTCTCTTTTCAAAGAAATTTGAAAAAAAAATTTGTGGTGCGGAAGTAGGCGATTCCCTGTGTGGTGCGGTAGGAGTACTTATTCGAGGAAGTTGTTCATTGAATGTTCTGCGCGTTGAGATCTTTTTGGAAGTTTAAGCATTTGTGTGGCATCTGAAAGGACTCTTCGTTGGAGAACATAATTCCTGTGTGGTGCGGAAGAAGTTAGGATTTCCTGTGTGGCGCGGAAGGAGTATATTGTCAAGAGGACGTTATTCGCTTTGGATCAGTTTTCAAGCTTGAAGCCACCTTGGTATTGGTTGCAGTTTGGTTCACCTGAAGTTTGTTAAGTATTTGTTTTTACTTTATTTCTACATTTTTCTATTATTTTAATTGTTACATATTATTTCTAATTGTTGAGTTTCCATTATGGAAACTGATGATGGAGAGGGATCAAAAGAAAACGTTCTTTCTAATGATTCCTCTTCATCGAATAAACCCTTTCGAATAAAGGTTTATCCATCAAGTTTTCCTGGACCTTACGTAGTTTACTTTCGTAAATAAGAGAAACTTATCAATGTTCTATTGATCTCTTCTGAGTTATATAAATTATACACTTCGGTTAAAGAAATAAAAAAAATTCGCTCGACAAATTACGAGTAATTTTTTGGATCAAGAGATGATGCTAACGCTCTTCTTGAATCCAAATTATTTTTTGATTCCTATCGCGTTTATGCCTCTTTCGGATGCTTGCGAAATAAATGGAATTATTTACGATGAATCTTTGGATTGTGAAGATATCAAAATCCATGGTTCAGGCGTTTTCAAGAACAAATCTATGTCTCCTGTTAAGGTTCTGGATTGTGTTCGTTTATCGAAATTACTTTTTGTTGGAAATGATTCAAAATACCTTCATTCAAATTGTATTAAAATAACGTTCTCCGGTTCAGTTCTTCCGGATTACGTTATGATTGATAATGTAAAATTTCGCGTGAGACTTTATTATCCAAAGCTCATGCATTGTGATAAATGTCTTCTATTCGGACACACTTCAAATTTTTGTTCAAACAAACAGAAGTGTTCGAAATGTGGAGAACCTCATCAGTCATCCGAGTGTAATAAAACCTCGGATCTATGTTTTTATTGTAAATAAAAACACAATTCTTTGAAAGAATGTGTTTTTTACATTGACCATCAATCCAAATTCAATCAAAAAATTAGGAATAAAAATATATTGTCCTACGCTGAAATAACAAAATCCACTGAAAATTTTTCATCTTCCAAATTATATGATATTTTGAATGATGATGTTGGAATTGAATCATCACAAAATTTAAATAATTTTGTTTACAAACCTCCTAGTAAGAGGAAAAGAATTTCTAATAAATCTTTAAATAACCATAATTTGTTTTTTGAACCTCAACCATCTACTTCATTTGAAACGAATTTCCCTCCCCTTGGTCCCTCTAATAATATTCCTGGATTTCAAAGAGTTGATTCTACCCATTCAACTAACAAAAATGATCAAAATTCGAACAATATTGACAGTGACAAAAACAATGAAAGTTTTAATCAATCAATTTTGAATATTTTGGAAGAAATTGTTGATTTTTTGGGAGTGAGTGATTTTTGGAAAAAAATAATCAAATTGATTTTACCATTATTGGCTTCCCTTTTAGATAAATTGAATACATTTGTTCCCCTTATTTCTTCTCTATTTTCGTCCTAATGGCTTCGTTCAACTCCAAAAAATTACACATTTTACAATGGAATTGTCGTAGTATTATTCCAAAAATTGATAGATTGAAAGTTTTATTGACTAATTTCGATATAGATGTATTTTGTTTGAATGAAACGTGGTCAGGTACAGCTATATTTTTTCGTATCCCTTAATATAATATTATTCGAAATGATAGATATACATCTTTTGGCGGAGTTTTAATTGGAATTCGCGAAAATATTGAATTTAAATATATAAATGTATCTTTTCAAACGCAAATAGAGTATGCATACATGAGTTTTCAATTATATGTTTTTATATCCCTCCAAATACAAGTTTTAGTTTATCAGAAATTAAAAGTATTCTTAATGAAATTCCACCACCATTTTAAAGGTTCTTTAATTATGGATTTGATTGATGATTTGAATTTAAATATTCTTAATGATGGATCGATTACTAGGATTGCTGTGCCTCCTAATAATCATTCCTGCGTTGATTTATCTTTATGTGCAAATAATTTATCAATGCAATCATCTTGAAGAACTATTGATCAGCCAAATGGTAGTGATCATTTACCAATTTTGATTGTAATGCAAACTTCTGAAGACACTGAAATATTTTATGAAGCTTCTACTCCTGATCTTTGTAAAAATGTTAATTGGGTTAAATTTTCTGATCTTGTTTCTATTTCATTGATCAATATTGTCAATTCAGATATTCCAATTGATAATTACAATATTTTTTCAAAATTATTAATTGATTGTTTACAAAAATCTCAATATAATAAATCAACTTCAAAAACTTAAAAAAAAATCGACCGTCGTTCTGGTGGGATAATGAGTGTTCCATTTCTTTAAGAAACAAATCGGAAGCCTTTAAACTATTTCGCAGATCAGGCTCCAGAAATGATTACTTTTTATATTGCAAAGCTGTAGCACAGTTTACCAGACTTACTAAATTTAAAAAGAGAAATCATTGGAAAAATATTGTTGAAAATTTGGACAGAGAGACTTCATTGGCAACTTTATGGTCCGTAGCACGTAATTTGAGAAATTACAACTCTTCTCCTCCTTCTATTTTAGAATATTCAGAAAAATGGATGGATGATTTTTCTTCGAAAATTTGTCCTGATTTTGTTCCTCCGTCCATTAATTACAAAATTAATTCGATCAATTACTATCCCGAACTCTGTAATCCATTTTCATTAGCTGAATTTGACATGGCTTTATCAATAACCAAAAATACTGCTCCAGGTATTGACAACATTAAATTTATTGTTCTTAATAATCTACCTGTTTAGCACTTAACCACTCTTCTTCCTAATAGATTGTGGGATACTTCCCAGCGCAGTAACCCCATTTCTTTCACTTTCCAGCTCAATTTGGCATTGGAAATTTAATTTGAGGAAGGTAAACTGAACTCGCGCTTGGTACTTTCGGACACCACAAAAACCGAAAACGGGAACGTTGCGTTTAAACACGGTGGAAGGCGGAATTCAACTAACTTTATTTCTTATGCAATTATTTACATTTTGGTTATGCTGTTATGCTTCGCTTTGACAGCTAGGCGTGTTGCAGCTTTGCGCATTTTGTGGCACACTGGGTGCGGTGTGCGGGTCAAGTCTATTTAATTCAGTTTCTTATATTATAAAGTGTAGTTCAGCATGAAGTGTAGGAGTGTATACACAATGTGTTGTGTATCAAGAAATTTCATTTTTAATTTGCAGTGTTTTGAACACTACCTTATGAAGGAAAACTTCATTTACTTTCGATATTTAATGCTTTATTTTGTCAAAATATTATTCCTTTTGAATGGCGTTTCATCAAAGTTATCAATATTGTCAAACCTGGTAGAGATCCTGCATGCGCTGATAGTAGAAGACCCATTAGTTTATTGTCATGTTTGCGGAAATTGTTAGAACGTATGATTTTGAATCGCCTTGACTTATGGGCTGAGGACAATAACATTTTTTTTATCTTCTCAATTTGGATTTTGAAGAGGTCAAGGTACTCGTGATTGTATTGCCCTTTTAGCTGCACAAATTCAGCTTTCATTCAATAAAAAGCAGGATGTTGTGTCAACATTCCCGGATGTTTCTGGAGCTTATGATTCTGTTTTGATTGATTTATTATACAATAAAATGCATAATTTGAAAATTCCTAATTAAATTTCAAATTTTGTATGCAATTTTTTTTCTTTCAAAATCATGAATTTTTATCATAATGGAAAATCCAAAATAATTCGTCATAGTTATTTTGGTCTTCCACAGGGATCTTGTTTAAGCCCTTTCTTGTATAATTTATTCACAAGTGACATTGCTTCGATTATTCCTAATGGATGTTTTCTATTACAATTTGCTGATGATAACGTATTATCCATCAGTGGTAAAAATAGAGAAATTATAAGACACTTTATGCAATGTACCCTTAACAATATTGATTTATGGGCTCATGAAAATGGTTTTTCTTTTTCAGTTCAAAAAACAAAATATATAATATTTTCGAGAAAATATTCGACTTCTATGATTAATTTATATTTAAATGGTATTGAAATTGAACAAGTTGATGAATATAAATATCTTAGTATATGGTTTGATTCTAAATTGAACTACGAATGGGAGGAGCATAATCTGCTAATCTAAGGGTATATAGCATGCTTCCTTCGCCGGATTCTGTTTCATTCCATTTTCGCTTTCGAGCTGGTAAGAGCTCCTCCGAACCTGCTTAGCGAGGAGCACCTCGTAGTCAGAAGCCTGCTGAGCTGTTGATCAGCATCTGGTTTATGAGATTTCGGCTCGTGATAAACTCATCTGTGGTGCAGTCAAGAATCAAGCCCGTTAGGCATCATTACTACTATTATTAGACAATTCGAGCGTGCGGCTTGTGGTATCGCTCAAGATTTCAAACTTAAGCTACGTTTTCAGATTTCGACTTCAACCATGTGATCTAATACCTGTTGCTGATGTGTGCCATCCACACCACGAAACATTCAACTGGTTCGTCTTATAAGCAGGGAACTTATACAAATTTCTACACTTGCGTTGGGGATTCTTCGTTTAACCATGGCAATCAACTAATAACATCCTGTAGTGCGATTCATCTATGACAGCAACCGAGCTAACAAAGCCTTTGGCTCTTTTCAGTGCCGCCAAATGTGTGTAAGAGAGTTAACAGAGTAATATTTCCGACTTTATTTATCACATTGCCAAGCAATGAATTATATTTCTCTCAAACCATAAGATCAACAAAGCGATGACTGAAGCTTTCATTATAATCCTCGAATAACTTCCTATAGACACATTGCTGTAAAATATTATTTAATTAGAATTACTTAGATTTTGCTTCAGCATGTTGAACAAGCCTCAATCACTACTGTTCTTTCCAATGCTACCATATATTTCATAGGAGGTTACTAATATAATTTCAAAATGATCATACAACCTGAAGTGAAATTTCACATTGTCATAGATAAATATGACGAATTCATCGGATAAAGATGATGTATATTTGGAACATGATTAAACGTACATTTGGCTGCAAATCGTTATATGCATAAATATTTACGAAAGTTTCGAGCACTGAAAACAATATGAAGTCAAAACGAGCAACAAGAACGACATCAAATTCAGTTAAATTAACCATCGTTGTCCTACGTCACCAGTTCGTACAACCCCATAGGGATGTACCCTTATTGTTTTATCGAGTGAGTTCAAGTTACGCTAATGCTTCTGGTTTATATGCCTGAGGGACCCTGTTTCATATCTCAGTTGTTGATGTTTTCAAGTTGGATGTCCTAGGGTGTACAGTATCTTCGTGCTTCTCATACAAATGAAAAATATTGCTCTATTGATCAAAAAACATTCTCACATTATAACTGAAAATGATACAATTTGAGCGTATTTAGTAAGACTACTCCATTTTCCCTCTTTCCATTCGTTTTTCCAAGGACTCTGAAAAAAACAATGTTCAAATACGACTGGAACACAATAAGTCGATCAATCAATCGCAGTGTCATGTCGAAATCCTTTCGCTGGTGTCAAGTCAAATGTCACACTTGTGCGCTCTTACCTGAAAATCAATCTCATTTCTCGTTTGAATGAGCACAAATCCCCACTTTCGCCCCAGAAAAGTCCAACTCCCCTTCCTAATCGTGACAAGTTAAATCAGTCAAAACGTAATTTCTCAACCAGAACAGTCATCGCTCTTGGTTTGTGTGAATCCGTTTCGTAGTACTTACCTACCTACGTTGTGCAAAACGAAAGTAAACATGCTTTCGAGCAGAGGCGTTCCACCTTCCCAGCCGGTGAAAACAACTCAAGCCACTAGTTTTTTTTGTTCGACAAATACGAAAGTCAAGCTCCAAGAACCGAAAGAAACACATCCCGTTCTTTTGCACCAAGGAGCACCGCATCGCCGTCCGAGTCCAAAAGCTTCGTCTGGGTATTTGCTTTTACCCTGGAAAACTGAGTCACCGGGACCAGAGAAAGAGACGACAACCGGCAGGGACCGGTCGAGCAGCAATGACAAACGATGGCAAAGCACTCCTCTCCATATGATGCCAAGGCTGCAGATTTTGAAATGGTAATCCCAATTTGATTAGACTAAAAGAAAAGCTTTGTGTGTTGTACTATGTACAAATATACCACATGACGAGGGTAAAAGGCACCTGTTCGGGACCCGAGGGGGCAAGGCTGAAGCCGTGTTTGTAGCCACATGACAAACAAAACTTGGGACTTACGTGGATAAGGAAGCCACGTGAGTTTACGTCTATTCAGCGCGATTTGTTAAAGGATACCGGTTACTTAAGATGACTCGTGATGATGCAGGGTGACGTGGCTTCGGGGAATGGTAATTCCGGAAACAAAGTTGTATCTTGCAAACTTGTAACACTTCAAACCTTACAGGAAAAAATATTCATTTGAAGCTTTGATGTTTGGAATCGACAACAAGGTACTTTCAAATGTCATACCCCTTAGAGCAGGATTCCCTACTCGCTCGTTTAGATCTATTCAAAAGTGAGTAGATGTTTATTTTTTTTTCTTGCGGTTGTTCGATCAAAACCAGGACTTGGTCATTTTCACTCCGACCTCGCTTCACTGGATATTAGGATTATTGACTTCACAGCACTAATCTGGAGTTCGCCGGTTGGACTTACGAAGCGAAGTTTCAAGCGAACTAACTGTCATTGCTCTGCCGGCTCGGCTTTTATCTCGACTGTTTTTGAAAACAGTCCGACATCACGTCGACGGAAGTAATTTCACCACAACGGAGGATTTGTCACTTCGACCGCGCGAAATTTTCATCTTTGACATTTACAAAGTGAGTCAAGGGGCCCAGATAGCCGTAGCGGTAAACGCGCAGCTATTCAGCATGACCATGCTGAGGGTCGTGGGTTCGAATCCCACTGGTCGAGGATCTTTTCGTAAAGGAAATTTTCTCGATTCCCAGGGCATAGAGTATCTTCGTACCTGCCACACGATATACACATGCAAAAATGGTCAATCGGCAAAGAAAGCTCTCAGTTAATAACTGTGGAAGTGCTAATAAGAACACTAATCTGAGAAGCAGACTTTGTCCCAGTTGGGACGTAACGCCAGAAAGAAGAAGAAAGTGAGTCAAATATGTTTGTGTTTGCTCAAAAGTGAGTGTTCGGAATTGGACCACCCTAATTCAAACCAAATTCTCAGAGCAGTGCTTTTGGAGTTCAATATTTAGCAACAGCTTGAAACTACATTTATTAACCAAGTAAACAAAACAAACAACAAAGTCAATTCATATTCTTTCACGGCTATTTCACTTATTTAACTACTTACATTAATAGTTTTTCCTCCTTTCTCTATACAGGTTGATTGCTGTGGCGCGATTTCTGGCTCTCTACGATATCGAGAAAAATGGTTTCAACTATTTATTCTAAATGCTAATGAATGTTCTTTTTACTTACTGCGTATGCTAATAAAGAAATCAGGATTCTTAGTTTTTCTAACACCGTAAATAATCATAAATTTCGTTCTAAATATTTCCACTCACGGACTTTCAGCAAATTTAATCTACTCTAGAGTTTTAACCATTTTGTTTATGCCTTCTTCTGCCGCATATTATTTTGTTTTTATTTACCTCTCTCTTACTTGCTACATACTCACTGACAGCTATGCTGCCTATGTTGCGCTCAGGGTGAGTGGATGTGCGGTTGTCGTGCCTCTTCATGGAACGTATGTTGACCTACCGTGGGGTGGTACGGAGCTGTGCCAACATACCCCCTCCCCGTAATTCCGGTGAAGGTTGTCCTCGGCTGCACCGGACTTACTCTCCTGCACCTCGAGCACAGCTAGCTTCGTAACCGGCCTCCTAAACTTACCCTTCGCGGTCTTGACTATCGCCTGCCGGATTCGGCCGTCCGCTCCCGGGTAGACCTCAGTCACGATGCCACGGATCCAGCTCTTCCGCACGGCTTCGTCAGCGATGTATACCAGGTCGCCACAGGTTAATGGCGGCGACTCGGAGTGCCACTTCGCTCGCTGGTTGATCGACGGCAGATACTCGGATATCCACCGAGCCCACAATCTGTCAGCCAATCGCTGTGACCGCTTGTACCGGTCCCGCAGTGCTTCCGCCTCGCTAGACGGTGGAACGGAATGTTCCGTATTCATCGTGCCGACGCCGCGAACAAAATGGTTCGGCGTCAACGCTTCCTCCGCTCCTGGTTCCAGGCCAACGTACGTTAGTGGCCGGGAATTGATGAGATCTTCTGCCTCCGCTATCGTCGTCAAGAGCACTTCGTCGGTCAAGGACCGCCCATCATTCAGCACGGTTAGCGCTGCCTTCACGGAGCGAACCAATCGCTCCCAAACCCCACCCATGTGAGGTGCGCTAGGTGGGTTGAAATTCCACCTAGTTCGTGAATCGATGAATTCATCCTCGCATTCGATACCGATCTGCTGGACGATCGCCTTGCTCGCTGCCTGAAAGTTCGTGCCATTGTCCGAGTAGAACTCTAACGGCTTCCCTCGGCGACACACGAACCGTCGAATGGCCATTAAACACGCTTGAGTCGTCAGGCTGTGAGCAATCTCCAGGTGAACAGCTCTCGTCGTCATACACGTGAAGAGGCAAATGTACCGCTTCTCCGACCTGCGACCGACCGTAACGGTTACCGGCCCGCAGTAGTCCACGCCGGTATGACTGAATGGTGGTAGATTCGGCGTGACGCGTGACTCCGGCAGTGGAGCCATTCTCGGATTCCTTGGCCGACACTTTTGCACCTTACACCAGACGTAGGCTTTCCCAATTCGCTTCACTTCCGCTCGTAAGTTCTGGATGTAGAAGCGCTGCCGAATCTCATTGACGGCAGTTTCTGTATTTCCGTGTGCTACTTGCTGATGATAGAACTCAAGCAGCTTATCTGTCACCGGGTGCTTCTTCGGCAAAATGATCGGGAACCGCAACTCAAACGGCAGTGACAACCCTTGTCCCACTCTTCCTTCCATACGCAGTACACCATCGGCATCCAGGAAGGGACTTAGAGTGTAGAGGCTGCTGGACTTCTCCACTTGGTATTGCTGCCGGCACGGTTGCTGCTGGTTTTTAATTATCGTCCGGATCTCATCTCCGAAACAATCGGCTTGAGCCGACCTCCAAAGGTACGCCTCCGCTCTCTGGTACTCTTCACGCTTCAATGACGCGGTGATGGACCGCACGTTCTTCTTCACTACCTTCCTTATGCTTGTTGACGCCGGAACGGCCTCGATCTCCATCCCATCTCGCTTTCTTCTGCAGTTTGAAACGAACCTGTAGACGCACGCTACTGTCCTAACCAGCACCTTCCACTTCGAAAACCGCAGCGGGTCTATTATAGTCTCGGTCACCGAAACATCGTGGAATTGCAGGCACGCTCGGATTTCCTCGGAAGTATTCGGTGTTACGCTCTCCTGCTTTGGCCAACAGTCTTCCGGCTGGTAGAGGAACTCTGGGGCACGGAACCATGGCCCATCGGAGCGCAGGCTATGCGCTTTATCCCACTTCGTCAACGCGTCGGCCACGTTGAACTTCGTCGGCACCCAACGCCACTCGGAGAGCCTCGTCAGGCTATGGATTTCGCCAATTCGGAACGCCACTAACTGTTTGTACCGGCGGTGGTCGGAGTGGATCCACGACAGTACTGTCCTCGAATCAGACCACATAAACTGCTGCTTTACTTCTAGCGAAAGGTTCTCCCTTACGGAGTTCGCTAGTCTCGCTCCCAATACTGCCGCCTGCAGCTCTAAACGAGGAATCGAGAGGTGCTTTAGTGGTGCAACCTTCGATCTCGACATCACGAGCGAACACAACGGTCGATCAGCCGTCTCGATGCGGATATACGCGGCTGCGCCATATGCGTCCTCACTTGCGTCCACAAAAACGTGCAGCTGCAAGTTGTTGTAATCTAGACAGCGTCCGCCACGGAAGTAATAGCGGGGAATCCAAACCATTTCGACCTCCGGTAGTCTCCGGATCCAGCAGTTCCACTTCTCTGCACACTCGTCGTTGATTGGCTGGTCCCAGCTGCAACCGCTACGCCACAAGTCTTGGATTAGCAGCTTCCCGTAGAAAGTGAATGTAGACAACAGTCCTAGTGGGTCGAAGAAACTCATCACGCAGCTCATCACTATTCTCTTCGATGGCAACTTCGCGCCGGACAGGAAAGGCTCCAAATCTTCTCTAAGCTTGGTCGAAAACGAAAACTCATCGCTGGACGGGTTCCAGACGATTCCCAATACTCGTTCAGAACCAGACTCCTTATCCTCGCTGAACCTTACGCATTGATCTTCCTTTCGTTCTCCGAGGGCCACCAGGAACTTCTAGACCCAATTGCGCAGCTCAAATCCGCCCTTGGAGTGGACGTATCGCACCTCTTTCGCCCGCTCAACTGCTTCTTCGACCGTGTCCGCACTGTCGAAATAATCGTCGACGTAATGGTTTTCGACGATAGCCACCGCCGCTGCAGGAAACTGTCCAGCAAACTCCTTCGCATTCTGGTTCTTTACGTATTGCGCGGAGCACGGCGAACTCGTAGAACCAAACGTCGCCACGTCCATCAGGTACACCGTCGGCTTCTCTGATGGATCGTTCCGGAACAGGAACCTCTGCGCTCGCTTATCTTCTTCTCGGATTCGCAGCTGATGGTACATCTCCTTTATGTCAGCACCGAATCCGACTTCTCGCTCCCGAAACTTGCATATCACCGCCGGCAGGGCAGTCAGCATGTCCGGACCCTTTAGTAGTTTCGAGTTCAGTGAAACTCCTTTAACTTCTGCTCTGGCGTCCCACACCAGACGAAACTTCTTCTTCCTCGGGTTGAATACAATGTTCAGCGGCACGTACCACACCTTATTGCAGTCGAAAGCCATCAGCTCCGACGATGTCGCTTCGTGTGCGTACCCTTTCACTAGATAGTCGGCTACCATGGTGCGAACTTTGGCGTAAGGCTCGGTGTCCTTCCTCAGACGATTTTCCAGGCACGAAAGCCGCTTGATTGCCATCGGGTAGCTGTCGGGAAACTCAGCATCGTCTTCTTTCCACAGCAAGCCTGTTTCGAACCGGTCGCCGATTCTCTTTGTCGTCTTCTTCAATAACTCCTTCGCTCTTCGGTCCTCTTCCGACTCAGGGAGCAATGCCACGGAAATGCCGGACTCCTCCAGAGTGTAGTGGCTTTTGAGCAGGTCGTGGAGGTCCTGATTCGTCACTGCCTTGCAAGTATGGTGGCTGACTATTCCTCCTTCCGCACTACCAACGCCAGTTGGTCCGTAGACGGTCCAACCAAGCTTCGACCTAACTGCTATCGGCTCCTCCAGTCGGCCAATACGCGATTCGAGCGGCGCGTACAGATGGATATCTTTCAATCCGATGAGAATCTGCGGTGCGGCTTGATGAAAATCTGCAATCGGTATTCCTCGAAGGTGAGCGTACTGTTTCACCACTTCCGACACGGCCTGTGTGTGGTGCGGAAGCTTCAGGCTTTCCACCGTGTGAGCGTTCTTTATATGGAACCGCTGCGCGGATCCTCTAGCAGAGATCAAAAGACTCACACACTGCGAATGCTTCTCGAGCCGGGAAACTCCGGCGGTCCATGTCACTCGGAGTGGCTGCGGCACGCCACGTACTCCTAATCGGCTGATCAGCGCTTGTTCCACTAGCGTGTACGATGACCCTTCATCCAGGAACGCAATCGTATTCACTGAAAACTTTCCACAGTGCAACGTGACTGGCATCATGCGGAAAATGACGGTAGGCTTCGGTTGCATTGCGTGGATGTTGCAGTTCAATCCGGCGGCTGGCCTGGTGAAATGAAGCAAAGGATTGTGGCGCTCCTTACATCCTTCGACATTGCAGCGGAAACTGAGTTTACAGCCGGCCGATCCGTGCTCGTTCAGACACAGCTGACACAACTTCCACTTGCGCACTGCATCCCATCTATCGGTGAGCTGAAGTCTCCGGAAACGTTCGCAATTCCGGATTCGATGATCCACTCTGCCGCAAATCCTGCAAGGCTTCCTCTCTCTAGCGGGTGGACTTGAACTTCTCTTTTCCACCACATCGTGAGCGTGCACATAGCCATCACGCGCTCCGCTTCTCGCTTTCCCTTTCTTCGGCCCGTAATCTCCAGATCGAAGTCCAACTTCTCCGGATCGGGACCCTTCTCCATACGCTACTACCTCGCTTGCGTCTTTTACGATGCTCGACAGGAAGTTTGACAACGTGCGCAGCGTCACCACTTTGCTCTTCCTGCGATATCGCAACCATTCAAGCTGCGTTCCTGCTGGCAGCTTCTCTGTTAGCTCTTGTATGAGCATCGGGTTCACCAGATGAGTGGTCAATCCAGTAGCCTCAATATGATCGGCTAGCTGTTGGACTACCACCCCGAATCCGATGAAACTCGCCAAACGATCCGCTTTCGGTGGTGCTGCATTGCGAACCTTCGACAGCAACATGTTGAGAAGTCGCTCAGGCCGCCCATACAACATCCGTAGCGTCTCAATGATCTTCGGAACCGATTTAGGTAGAAGCAATCTGCTCCTAACTGCCTCCAGCGCCTCGCCTTTCAAGCATTCTTGCAGCCGCGCCACGTTTTCCACGTCGGAAAAGCCGCACGCCTTCGTCGACGTCTCATAGCTGCTGATAAACATCGGCCATTCCTCCAGTTTGCCAGAAAACGTTGGCAACTTTCTGGACAGGAACTGCCGAGCTGATAACTGCGCCTTCGACGGCGCTCGATGCCGATTTTTTCGACTTCGTTCGGCTTCTCCATGCTTCCGACGACAATTCTCCACCTTCTCTTCATCTTCGGACGTCTCCGAACTTTCCACTTCACTTGCGACGTGACTTTCCTCCTCCCATGAGCTCTCTTCTTCCTCGCTGGAGATTTCTCCTTCGTCCTCGCAGCTTCTTACATCTTCCTCGGACGACTCTTCCTCTTCTTCATCGTAAGTTGTTGCATCTTCCGACTCTTGCTATACTATTTTCCGCATCGTCTCACTGCGCCTTTTTTGGACCGACTTGGGAACCCCTGGATGCCCGAACGGCGTCGAATCTCCATTCCGCCCGATCAAGAAACTTTCCGGCAGACTCGGTGGACCCCTAGCCGACTTCTCGGAGAGCTTTCGAGCAACTTTCGGCGTCGAATGCTTACGACAGGCTCCTCTAGAATCACGCGTACTCTCAGCAACCGGTTCCACTTCTCCAGGCTTCGTTTTCCTCGACTTTTTCTTCTCGAGCTCTTCTCCTGGCTTCACTTTCTCCGGCTTCATCGACTTTTGCGTTTTCTTCTTCGAGTTTCCCGATTCAACATTGTTCACCACTTCCTCTTGCTTCTTTTCTCCATCCGTCGACTCTTTAATCCGCTTCAGCTTCAATCGCTGCAGCCTCTCTTCCATCTCTGTCCGCATCTCTTCCAGTTTCCTTTGGTGGGCTTCTTCTTCGGCGATCTTCTTCTCCATCTGCGCCCTTTCGAACTCCAATTCAGTCTCCCGTTTCTCCTTATCGAGCTGTTCGCGCATTTCGTTCAGCTCTCGCTGTACCTCCATTCGCTTCTGGTGCAAAATCCTCTCCTTCTCCAGTTCCCGCTTCTGCTTCTTCTTCTGCTTTTCGAGCTTCTTCAACTCCTCTTGCAGCTCAGACGAACCGGAGCCATCACTTCCACTTCCTTTGCACTTTTCACAGCACCACGAAACGTCCTTGATATCAGCTGTGACGCCAACACAGCCGAAATCGTACCAACTTTGACAATGGTCGCAAAATACCATTTGTGACTCCTCATTATCAGGACGGTCACAAGCCGCGCAATTATAACCTGATTTTTCAGGATTGGGATTTGGTCGGAACATTACTAATTTTCAAGAATGTTCGGAATTGGACCACCCTAATTCAAACCAAATTCTCAGAGCAGTGCTTTTGGAGTTCAATATTTAGCAACAGCTTGAAACTACATTTATTAACCAAGTAAACAAAACAAACAACAAAGTCAATTAATATTCTTTCACGGCTATTTCACTTATTTAACTACTTACATTAATAGTTTTTCCTCCTTTCTCTATACAGGTTGATTGCTGTGGCGCGATTTCTGGCTCTCTACGATATCGAGAAAAATGGTTTCAACTATGTATTCTAAATGCTAATGAATGTTCTTTTTACTTACTGCGTATGCTAATAATGAAATCAGGATTCTTAGTTTTTCTAACACCGTAAATAATCATAAATTTCGTTCTAAATATTTCCACTCACGGACTTTCTGCAAATTTAATCTACTCTAGAGTTTTAACCATTTTGTTTATGCCTTCTTCTGCCGCATATTATTTTGTTTTTATTTACCTCTCTCTTACTTGCTACATACTCACTGACAGCTATGCTGCCTATGTTGCGCTCAGGGTGAGTGGATGTGCGGTTGTCGTGCCTCTTCATGGAACGTATGTTGACCTACCGTGGGGTGGTACGGAGCTGTTCTTTTATGATTGAGTACAAAGTTACTAACTTTGATAAAATAAAGTTACTCACTTTTGACAGCTAACTTAAAACTTCATAAGTGAGTCAAAGTTACTCTCTTTTGAGTAGATTTGAACGAGCGTGTAAGGTATGTGAAATCGCCCCCTAGAGGTAAAAAATAAGAACAACCATAGACATAGTTGACAAATCATGACATAAAAATAAATATATGAAATTGCCACACATTGTCCTTGGTCTTACAAGGATTTCCTCGAATATACAGCCATTCCAAGAAAACCCGATTAAGTGGGTCACCGAATTCCGTGAAAATTTGCTATTTTGTTCCTTATCAGAAATAAGGATACACGTGTTTTTGGAAAAAAAATTATAGGGTGATGCGCTAGTATCCATCGCATTAAGCTTGATCAGTGAGAACTGCAATTTTCCCAGTATTCCAGTGAATGCTGCTAATACAACCCGATGCCAAACAATCAATGATGATGATGATGATGATGAAAGTCATCAAAATACAGCCCAAACTTATGAACACAATTCCTTTTGACGGCATTTGCAGTGCAGTGCAGCGAAAACAACACAATCAAAGGAACCGTATTTTTACGTCGAGTATCACGCACACATTGATGCGCACAAGCTATTTTTCTCAGTACGACGGATTGAATTTTGATTACATTCTCAATTTTACGCGGTCGGTGAGAAACAAAATAGCAAATTTTCACGGGATTCGGTGACCCACTAGATCGGTTTTTCATGGAATGGCTGTATGTGTACTTTAGAATGTATCCAATAACTTTGCCGAATGTAGTAAGATGTAAAAAATATTGGGAAAAGGTTGTTGCTGCTGTTAATATGCAAAATCAGCAGAAAGCTTATTTTAAAATTTAAAATCTCGTCTATGTTTCTCATATGAATGAGCTCGTGTAGAAGTAAAACTTATTCACTATTTTTTATAATGAGAAAATCGTCGAGTTTTAATTAAAAAAAAATAGACAGAGAAACAATAATGTAGATTTAAGCATTGTACCTTTTAACTCCTCCCTAATTGCTTATCTTTTGACGGTTTATAGACAAAAGGTCGAAAGACAAAACGTCGAATGGACAGAAAGTCGCAAAATAAAAAGCCGAAAGAACAAAAGGTCGAAAATTATCTACTTGGTGGGAGATTTATCCTTCTTTGAAAGGAGATTTTCGACCTTTTGTCACTTCTTGTTTTGTTCTTCGACTTTTTGTTCTTTCAAACTTTTGTGTTTGGACCTTTTGCCTTTCGACCTTTTGTCATAGATTCTCTTTTGACAGATACGCGTATTTCGACTATCATTAAATGGCAGTCACTTGTAGTAGAAAACTACAAGAGGTAATCGAAATACGCGTATCTGTCGAACGAAAAGCAATTAGAGCGAAACTGGACACGGCGTGTCTGGTAGAACAATATTATCACAAAAAATAGGCATCGCTAAATCTTTCAGCATTCGAAAATATAGGTTTTTAGCTTTGACGGGTTCCCCAAAAAAATCCACCGAGGGATCCCAAACATTTTTTTTATTTTAAATTTTTGTTCTTTGAAGTACAATATTTTCAAATATAATCATGGTAAAAGACAGTTCTTTTTTCTCTCAAGCTCGATGGTAGCCCAAATTTCAAATGTAAGTTGATACAACATAGATATATAAGATTACATATTGTAATAGACATAACTGTCCTATGTGATCTTGGGGATACGTCACTTACTCGTACAGTGGAGGACACACTCAGTTGAGTTCAACTAATTTTCATTCTTTTACCAAGATCCGCACAGCTGAGCGGTAAGCAAATTAATTTTAACGACCTTTTACCGAGATTTGCACAGCTGAGATCGGCATTGGGATTTAAGTGTGTATTTGATTCTAGTGTATAATTGTTTCTGTTCATATTTAGAAGAGATTAATTTTCTTTTCCTTCTTTCTGAAATTACACCGCTATTGAGACAAAGCCAGGTTCTCAAATATAATATAATAATTCTTCGGTTACTCATTAACTGAGAATTTGATTCGCCTATCATGATTGCTTTTTTTTTATATTTTGTGTAAGAAAAATATACTCGACCGATGAGATCTAATCAACCATCCTGAAAATTCCACAAACTACGTAACGCACTAGGGGGAGAGGGGAATAGCGTTTAATTTTTCCATACAAAAAACGTTACGGAGGGGGATGAGGTGAGGTGGTCAAAAATTTCCGATTTTAGCGTTACGTAATAAATGGACGCTTCCAAACGATTGATACGAAATAGAGCTCTTTTGAACCATTTTTACAAATCAATACCACTTGCTGCTGGGTTGATATTGTCATATTTTAAACAATTAATATGATATAAAAAAACAACATGCCAAAATCGTGACTCTTTGAATTGAAAATAGTCTTGCAGTTGTGTTAACTCAACTGCTATATCCTTGAAAATATCGTGGTCAACAGGCACAATCTAGCTTCATAAATAAGCAAAAATGCCACATTTGAGGAACAAAAAATCTATTCAAGATTCAAGAAACGCCATTCCATGACCAAGTAAGTACTAACAGTTTGGACCAGACCAAAAGAATCATTGAGTCAATTTTTTTTTTCAAACAGTACGAAACAGTCGATAAATTCGATATTTTTAGAAGTTTGTTCATTATGTCTCTGCAACGGAAATTCCATGGACATCTGACATAAAAAAGGGACACATGATTTGAATTTGGAGATCCTAATTTGTCTCCTTCTGATTTAAGTTTATGGAGCTACTGTTAAAACAGAGGCAGAGCTCAAGGCAGACTCTTGAGTCGCTATCATCGCAAAACCCCCCAAAAAGCTCCAAAAGGTAATGTAAAATGCATGCTGTATGGAGCTCATTTTGCTACGACCAATAAATGCAGCCACTTGATTGATGTTGCTTTCATTAAATTGCCCAAAAAATTGCAAAAGTGGCACCCTGTATTCGCTGATGTCCGCACGAATGGGAAGGTATGTTTTCGAGATATTGAAACCCTTAGAATAAAGTCATAAAAATCTACTGTAAATTGCAGTTATTCAACTCTACGGGGCAAGTGGGCACATGAAATTTAACTCTTCCTCATAATACTTACCGTTGCCAATAATCACATAAATAACCATATTTCATGTTGAAAACATATATTATATGAATATGATATCAATCTAAAAGGAGTATAAAATGGTTAAACTTTCTTGATTGTAAGCTTACTTACGTGTTTTAATTACTGCAGTAATTGTGAAAATTGTATTATTTTTGTTCTGCTTGTCAGAAAACCACTTTCACGGTGGAATTATTTTTATGTTTTGATTTAACAGGAAATATCTTCCACTATATTCTTATTAAATTTTGAAATTCCATGCTAAAAACATCAAAATAACTTCAATACTATTTAAAAAGTCTGTGTAGTGTCACTTTCTCCGGGTACCTGGATATTATTCTTAATGAGGATTTTTTAAGCTTTTTGCTAAGGCTTGGGTAACAGGGCGTTTAAGCATATTCCATTTACTATCGTAGGCCGTTGTAATGTTGATCCATTCTACTTTTAATCTTTAACGGTTGATTGGCAAAGAAAATTCTCAATCAATAACTAAGTACTCAACGACCTCTAAGCTGGGAAGCAGGCTATGTCCCAGCAGAGGTGTAATGCCAGACAGAAGAAGAATAAATTTAATGTATTCTAACCATGAAAAGTAACAGTGCTCGGTTAGATATACTTCCACAGTATGAATAAGTGAACAGTCGAACTTACAACATATCTTATCGAATAAGTGTCCTATAGCTCAATAAATCCTCAAAATCACATAGGACAGTTTTGTTTTTTACAAAATGAAACTCAATAGATAAGTATATATATTTATTGTATTTTATATGGAAATAAAACTTTTATCCAACGAAGCTGTCTTTTGCAATTATTACATTTAAAAATAATGTACTCAAAAGAACAAAAATTTTAAATAAAAAAAAATGTTCGGGATCCCTCGGTGGATTTTTTTTGGGGAACACGTCAAATGAAAGCTAAAAACCTATATTTTTGAATGGTTAAAGATTTAGCGATGCCTATTTTTTTGTGATAAACCTTTCCCATATACACGCCGTGTGGAAGGTGCAATACTCAAATCCATTTTTTTTATTATTAATAGCATAGAGTCTTAACTCTCCATACAACTTAAAAGAGTATTGGATTGAGTTATAGGGATGTTCTTTGTTCTGCAAGGGTTGCATCGAATATAGGACTAAGCATCTACAAGTGTAACCAGTGATCTATTGATAGTTACGTCGCAGATCTTTAGCAATGAAAGTCACATAAGTAAAAGAGTATTTCGTGAAGTATACTGATGTTCTTGATTTGACAAGAACTTTATCGAGTCTAGGTCTTGAGATCTTCAAACATAAGCAGTTGTATTTTGATCATTTTTAATTATGACATATAACTCTTCGCATAAGGCGCCATCCACAAATTAAGTAACGCTCTAGGGGGAGGGGGAAAGTAGGCTCAAGCGGTACGGCTCATATATTTTTTTAATTTTTCATACAAAAAGCGTTAAGGACGGGAGGAGGGAGTCGAAAATTGTCAAATTTAGCGTTACGTAATAAATATGGACGCTGCCTAAGTAACCAGAGTTTCAATTCATTTGTACGGATGTTCTTGGTCCCACAAGGACTTCATGGAATATTACTCTTAGGAACTAAAAGCGTAACCAGTGGCTTATTGATAGTATTTAGTTATGGTACAGACCATTAACAATTCATTTGAGTAAACGAAGTATTGTATTGATTTGTACCGAAGGTCTTGGTCCACCAAGGACTCCATGGAATATTTGTTTTGGGATCTACACTGCCCATAACTGTATAACAGTCACATTCGACATTTTCGACAAATTGGAGTTAATACCATGGAGAGTCATCAAATGATAAATACTTTCGATCAACTTACTGAAATCTGTGAGGTTGTTCTAGAAAGTTCGAAAAAATACCAAGTTTTTTTTTCACATTGGCTATTATAACCGCATAACAGTCACACTGAGATTGTAAATGAGCCTCGTAATGTAATAGCAATGAAATTTCTATCGGAAATATTTTCTGACTTTTCATCTAGTATGCGATATGAGTTATACAAAATATCAGCCACAAATAAGCGCTTTTGAAGTTCTTGATAATTTTTAAAAATTTTAGTTTTCTCCCATACAGCCATAAAGTGCACACTGGCTATTCCAATTTACTCAATGCCTACTTTTGTCGAATGTTACAAATATGCAGTTATGGGCAGTACCAGCGTAAGCAGTTTTATTTTAAAAAAAAATGAGTGTTATCTAGATTTCATTAACCTACTTTGAACATGAACGTACAGCATACATAATAAGTCTCCTATTGCGCACGTAGATCTTTTGGCCTATATTCTAGAAAGTTAAATGAACAAGAGCGCACGTTGAACTCAACATTTCATCATGAATTAGTCCACTAAACGTGTTCTGCTTATCAAATAAATATTCATTATGCTGGTAGATTTTGAAGATCTCATGACCTATCTATCCGGACGTTCTTGAATGATTTAGAACTTTTGTTGAAATCATCAAGAATTGCAATTCAATTCTTCAAACATTCGTGGGTATGCACTTTACACAATTCTTCAAACATTTAAAAAAATGTGTTAGTAGATTTGAGGAAGTTTGAAGAATTCTATTCAGTTTTCATGAATGAGTAATAACACTGCATCATGGATCGTCCACTATATTACTTATTACGTAGATACATCACGAGTTCAATATTCCAGGAGGTTCTTGGATGCCTTAGAACTTCTTTTAAAATGAACACAATAACAAAATCAAAGCAATATAATGCTTTAAACTGTTTCGCATATTTTTTTTGAAGGTTCTTTGATCACGAATGTAAATGTAGTCTCCAAATTGCAAAACATTCTGGAGTTTATTCCATTGGAACGAATACCGTTAGGCCGAATGTCATTAGGCCGAAAAGGTTGTTAGCTCGAAGAGCCTTCTTGTTTGTTTTCTTCTACTTTTACATAATGTTTGTGTTGCCAAATATCTGGTGCGCATCGATAACAATTGATATGGAAAACAGGGCATACGAAGTGCAGATGGTACTATACAATAATCATTCCTGGCAACGCTGTTTTGTGGACCAATCGTATTGTCGAGTCTCTGTCTCTGGTTTCAATGGGTTCAAGTCTAAACAGGCCGTCATTGAAATTTGTACGCGTTATTGATGATTGTTGCCAAATCATATCCTAATCTCGAATTAATGAAAATTTGTTGCATTTGCACTGACGTAGCTCAAAAAGTATCAGCATACTTTTTGCATGTAAGCACATATAGCGATACTTCTCCGGATCATTGGTAACTATACAGATTAAGTTTTATTATTGTGAACTGCAATGTCACAATGGCTGCCAAAACAAATGATGGGCTACTTAGCCTTTAAAGCCGAATGGACTTTAAGGCCGAGTAAGTTGTTAAGTGTTTTGTAAAGGTTATCTGCATTACCTTGTGTAGGAGTAACGAGTTGAATATAATAATAAATAAAATACATTAATTGATCAATGTAAAAACACAGCATTAAATATTAATAAGCGTAAAAGATTAAAAAAAAGCAATAAGGTGATCATTCCTACCAGTGTAAGATATAACAACGAGAGTAAAGTTTTTATATACATACAGCGTTTGGCAACACTACAGAGATGAAGAGCAGAAGAGAGTTTTAAAGAGAGAACTTTCACACGTGCACTTGACTGGCTGGCGCTGTGCAGAGCGCGATTGATCACGCTATCCCGCAATGACGAGAAACAGCAAGAGAGAAAGCTTTGCGCAACGAGATGAATGCGGCTAGTGGTGGCTGAAATCAGTTTAGAAAATAGTTTTGTGTGGTACGGATGTGTGTGAGAAGTGTTGAAAAAAAATGAAAATTAAAAAATGGAGTCGAAACTGAAATTGTTTTATTATTTCGGATAATTCCTACAATGGCGCAGAGCGGTAGGTATGATACATATACTTATTTAATTTGATAAAATGAATGTTTTGTGAGTGTCCGAAGAAGTGAGAATATCTAATGCAGATGGATTTTCTTGAGAAATATTAAGAACTTGTGATAGCTGGTGGCTGGATAATTTGACAAGATTTGGGATTCCTATTTGGTAGGGAAAAGTGAATAAAATGAATGGTGCGGAATTGGCAGAGATTCTATCAGGGCTGGTAGCGAATCACATGGAATTGTAGAAATTGTATCAGGGCTGGTAGCGAGTCACTGTTTGCGACAAAAAAAACATTAGAAAAATTGTTAAGAATGCTTTTCTTTTCTTTGATCGCATTACGCAATTGAAATGAAATTTTACCACAAATGTTCGGTAGAGAAAAGTGAATAAAATGGGTAGAATGAATGGTGCGGAATTGGCAGATGTAATAACAGGGCTGGTAGCAAATCAATTTTGCTTTGGAATTTTAGAAATAGTATCAGGGCTGGTAGCGAGTCACTATTTACAACAACAACAAAAAATAGCAAAATGGTTAAGAAAAGCATTATTCTTTGATCGCAGTAAGCAATTGAAATGAAATGTTAGTACAAATGTTTGTCTATTTAGTAGAGACAAGTGAAAAAATGGATAGAATGAATGGTGCGGAATTGGCAGAGATTATTTCAGTGTTGGTAGCGAATCACTTTTAGTTTGAAATTTTAGAAATTGTTTCAGGGCTGGTAGCGAGTCATTGTTTACAAAAAAAAATCATTTATTTAGCAAAATGGTTAAGAAAAGTTTTATTCTTTGATCGCAGTACGCAATTGAAATGAAATGTTAGTACAAATGTTTGTCTGTTTGGAGGAGAAAAGTGAAAACAAATGAAAATGAGAAAATGAAAAGCGCACAATATCCGTTGTGCAATATAACTTAATAGTAAATCGTTTGTTTAAAAGAAGGAGAGACACTAATATGTCATTTGAAACAGTAGTTTGTATTTTTCACATTAAATAGTCAATTTTTATTTCGGCCTAACGATATTCTGCCTAACGGTCTGTTCCAGTTTAGATCAATTATGACCAAAAAATATGTCTTAATGTTTCATAGATAAAACACGTCTCAACCCAATTACAAATCAAAAGTTGAAAACAAATTACATTATACTTACGAAACATAACATTCTCAAACAGAACTTCATATAGAATCATCTTAACGGAATTGACAATTTCAAGTGGAATAAAATTTCGTTTAACGAGGTTTAAGTGTGTTCCGATAAAAAATATAATGGATGTGGGTCAAATTGTTGCCAAATATATAAACTTGAATCAATTTTTAGTCGAATAAGTTTATTTTGATGTCATTGTATTTATCAGACATTCAACAGTCGAAAACATATAACTCCCCGAAGTATTTTAAGCCAATAACAAGACTGATGAAGAACAACATATTTAAAAGACAATTGAAAAATACAACGGATTTGTCAGATGACGAGTTTTTAGTTGAATAGTTGAAAAATTATATCAAACTATGGGCATGAGCATGAGCACAGATGACCGTACAATTCGTAGTTGCTACTCTGTGATTGACCAGAACAATCGAAGATGCACAGAAATTTAATGAATGGGGTTTGGGTTTCGCTTACCATTCTCAATGCGCTCCAATCGAGAGCTTAAATTTTAAAAGTCAATAACGGCGCCGGCCGCGTCCTTACGGTCATCGCGGAAGGGAAGGAATGTGAGTTAGACGACCGTTGTTACTAGAGACCGAGTATACCCCTGGATCTCTACGGTTGTCATGGAAAGGATATTGGGTTAGTGGGATAAGGTAAAGATCTGGAAGTCACCAATGGTTGGTGATGCGATCCATGATATAATCACGCCTAATCGGATTCGCGATATAATTCGATAATCGCCTAGTACGCCGAATAAGTGATCATCACTCGCCCAAGCAAGAGCAAGCGACGCGATCAATAGATCAAACACTGCTAACGATTCCTGACGCATTATCATTTCACTACTCGACCGACGCGCGACATGTTTGATCCTGTCCTCATTACTCGCACCAGCAGGAGCAAGCGTCAAGATCAGAGAATCAAACACAACTCCTTGTGCCACATCTACAAGAAGGGCGAAAAACTGGAATTTGAAAACTGTCGGGCGATCACTATTCTAAATGCAGCCTCTAAAGTGCTTCCGTCGTCTATCCCCAATAACAAATAAGTTCGTGGGAAGTTATCAAGCTGGTTTCATCGAAGACCGCTCGACGACGGACCAAATCTTCGCTGTAAGGCAAATCTTCCAGAAATGCCGTGAATCACCACCTGTTCATCGGTTTTAAAGCGGCTTACAAAGCAGAGCTATGCCGAAGATGTCTGGGTTCGATTCCCGGTCGGTCCAGGATTTTTTCGTAATAGAAATTTCGTTAACTTCCCTGGGCATAGAGTATCATTGTACCTGCAACACGATAAACCAATGCGAAAATGGCAACTAAGGCAAAGAAAATTCTCAGTTAATAACTGCGGAAGTGCTCATACAAACACTACGCTGAGTAGCCAGCTCTGTCCCAATGCCAAAAAGGAGAAGAATGATAACATCGACCGCGAAGAACTACGGAAAATCAGAGTAAGGCTTTCCCGGGTAGCTCATAAGACTAATAAGAGCAACGATGGACGGTGTGCAGAATAGCGTGAAGATTTCGGACGAACATTCCAGTTCGTTCGAATCCCGCCCGGGGTCTTCGACAGGGTGATGGACTTTCATGCCTGCTATTTAACATCGCTCTAGAAGGTGTCATGTGGAGAGCCGGGTTTAATAATCGAGGTACGATTTTCACGAGATCCAGCTAATTTGTTTGCTTCGCGGATGGTATGATGAGAACATTTGGCACGGAGGCAGATCTGTACACCCGCCGAAGCGACAAAAGTCGGTTTGGTGGTGAATGCGTCAAAAACAAAGTACATGCTGATAGGCGGAACCGAGCGCGACAGAGCCCGCCTAGGAAGCAGTGTTATGATAGATGGGGATACTTTCGAGGTGGTTGATTAGTTCGTCCTACCTCGGATCCTTAATTACGGCTGATAACAACGTCAATCATGAAATATGGACATCAATGGAAGTCACGCCTACTATGGGCTCCAGAAGAAGCTGTGATCGAGAAAAATCCACCCCCGCACCAATTGTACCATGTACAAAACGTTAATAAGACTCTATGGACCATCTTTGGCGGTGCGCAGGAAAACGGTGTTGGGCGGCAAATAATGAACCACGAGCTCGCTAGGCTCTACGTCGAACTCTGTATCGACAAGGTGGCGAAAGCCGGAAGGGTGCGTTGGGCAGGGCATGTTGCAAGACTACCGTACAGCAACCCTACAAAGATGGTGTTTGCGTCGAATCTGGTTGGTACAAAAAGGAGGAGAGTACAGCGAGCGAGGTGGCTTGATCAGGTTCAACAAGATCTGGAAAGCGTGGGCCAAAACCGAAGTCGGAGGGACACAGCCATGTACCGAGTAGATTGGCGTAACATCGTTAACGAGGTTTAATCAAATTAATAGATTTAATAACAAGTAAATGAATAGTAATATTAAATTAGGAATTGATGTTTGAGAACCACTGCCCTAGAGTCTCATTGTACATGTCTTCAGACCCACTCTAATCACCGATCCTACTGGAACGAATTGCCCAGCATCAAAACCGACAACATGGTACCCATCGCTCAGTTGCATCGTGTATTTGTTCAGGATTGCGCTCGAGCTCTTCTTTATTAAATTTTCCCCATTTTCCCTGTTTGCTTCGGGAAAACGTCTTTTCTATTGTGTGTGCTGCGTCTTTACTGCAAGGACAAGCCCACAAGGAAGCACCCAGTCAATATGCATAAAACTGCAACTCCATTCTCTCGAGCAGCAATACATTTGAATTTCTTTGCTTTCTTCTTGAAGTACCGTTTTGTCTCAAATTCCGAACAGACTCATATTCCGAACACTCGGTTTTTGTATGACGATTTGGATGAAATGTTTCGCTGAAATATGTCACCAAATAACAAGGAAATGGCAGTCAATTGCAATTCAATTTTAACGTCTTTAAATCTATTTTATACCTCGGGAGTAGTGATGATTCTCTAGTTCGAGACCAGTAGAACTAGCTCAAATGATTTTATTTGCGAAATTATTCATTTGAATATGATTTATTCGTGCTGTTCGGAATTTGAATCAAGGTGTTCGGAATATGAGACAGAATGAACCCAGTGTTCGGCATTTGAATCAAAATGTTGATCCAAACTTTTACGTAAAAACAATACTAAACAAGTTTAAATAAACAATTTTATCAGCAAATCTAACAGCTAACAGTTGGGCTTTGTAAAGCAATTGAAATTTTCACGCTAATCAGCTAATTAATGCCTATCAGATGCATTTGAAGTCACTGATGGCCTTAAGTGTTCGGAATATGAGTCAAAACGGTATTCGACCGGTTGCTTTTTTTCCTACTATCTTTCGCTACCGACTGGGGAGTTAAACTTTTGTGCCAACTCATGAGATAATCCTGGGAAAGTACGACAGCAGTACCGAGAAAGCATTATTCCGTCGTCGTCGTCGTCGTCGTCTGTCGATGTCAAGTTTAGTGCTTACGTTCAATGCACAGCAAGAGTCCGTCCATCAATAACGCTAAGATGGAATTATTTGGGGCCTTCCTTAGCCGAGTGGTTAGAGTCCGCGGCTACAGACTAAAGCCATGCTGAAGGTGTCTGGGTTCGATTCTCGGTCCTCGGTATTTTCCTTGACTTCCCATTGGGCATTGAGTATAATCGTACCTGCCACACAATAAACGAATGCGAAAATGGCATTTTTGGCAAAGAAAGCTCTCAGTTAATAACTGTTGAAGTGCTCATAGGAACACTCAGCTGAGAAGCAGGCTCTGTCCCAGTGAGGACGCTAATGCCAAGAAGAAGAAGATGAAGAAGAATTTGGAATTATTTGAAGTCTCATGGTCTTTAATCAATTGCATATGAAAGCTCTTAAAATCACGTTCCAATTTTTTAAGGCAGAGTTTTCGAAGATTGTTCATTGTTTTTTTTATCACAAATTAAATGCAGTACGTAATTTATAGACGCTCCAAAACAAAGTCTCGTATCCAAGAGGATGGTTGTACAATTACTCCGATATTCTTCTCAATGTATGACGATAAATTTTCATGAGATAAGCTTTAATACTGTGAAAACGTATTTGGATGGAGAAATAATCTAGTTGATCAACACATTTTTCATAAAGCCAAGATAGCCGTAGCGTTAAACGCACAGCTATTCAGCAAGACCGTACTAAGGGTCGTTGGTTCGAATAATAAATTTTATTGTACAAAAAATTATTGAAAGTCTTTATCAAGATTTTCCCGTAATTAATTTAATAATCACGCAATGATTCCATATACTCCTAAACAGACTGGTTAAGCGATTCTATGAGTATTTTTTCCAGGAGTTCCTCGAGAACTTTCCCCAGTAATTCATCCAAGAATTCTTAGGGCTGGTAGTGACTTCATCACTATTCATTATTTGCAACAAACTTTTTTCATTATTTATATTTCTATATTTCATTCCTTAAGAAATTTATCTAGAAATTACTCCAGGAATTCATCCAAGCATTTCGTCGAAAATTTAGAAGATTAGTATTTCTTTATGAAATCTTCTAGAAACTGCACTATCCTGTTGCTATCATGAATATCTCTTGAAATTCTTCCAAGTTTTTTTTACTAAGCATTTCTTGAAAATCCTCCAGATATACTGAAAACATTCCATCAGAAACTCCTCCAAGAATCTCTACAGAAATTTCTCCTGGTATTCCTCAAAAAAATCCTTCAGGGATTTCTCCAGAGATTTTTAGATATTCATCGGGACAGCCTTCCAGAAATTCTACGATGGATTTTCCAGGAAACCCTAAAATTATGCAAGGTGTAAGTTCAGAATATTTTTTGCAAATTCATTCATAGATTACTATATGAAATCATCGATGGATTTCTTCAGGAAATCTTTAAGGCATTCCTCCAGATATTTTTTCAGGGATATTGGCAAAGATTGATCCAGTCATTTCCTAAGAAATCACTCTAGAAGTTTCTCTAAGTATTCCTTCAGATATATTTCCAAGGATTCAATTTTATTATTGTTTATTATTATATTACACTTTTTTAACAGAAATTCCTCCAGGGTTTTCTCCCAAGAATGCTTTCAGGTTAACTTTAGGAATCACTTAAGAATAGATTCAAAAATTCCTGTGAAGATTCTTTCAGAAATAACGCCATGGATTCATTTAGATTTTTTTTCAGTTATCCTTCCAGAATAATGTCCACGGTTCTCCTAAGACTTCCTGTGGAAGTTCAATCAGGAATTCCTTTAAGGATACCGGAATTTCTCAGGAAATGCCTTTGGAGATCGCATCACAAACTACTACGTTTGGAAGTTTCTCTATGAAATCTACAAGGGATTTCTCTAGAAAATCTTTCAGATAATCCTCCAGGAATATTTACAGGGATTGTTTATGGTGTTCTTTAAGAAATTCCTTCCGGGATACCTCCAGAAATATCTCAAGGGATTCCACACAGATATGCAAGTATTTTCTTCAGACCTTACTTTAGCAATTCATTTACATTCCTATTCCTGCACGATCGAATCTCACAGAAATTCTTCCGGAGTAGTTATTATGAGAAATTCCTGATGGGATCTTTGGATAAATTCCGGAAGAAATACTTATAGAAATTCGTGAAAGAACCCAAGTAACCGCAGAGCTGTATATAGTCGCATTAATATCGCTTTATATACTACTAAAATATATGGCATATATAGTCATACTGCATTATATGCTTCATTAAAGCAGAATTGAAGAGGAAAAGGGCGTTACTACAGTCTAAATACGGCTTTATTTTTTAGCCTTATGTTAGCTATAGCTAAAGCATAATTACTGTCTGTACCGTATACAAGCTTTAGACAAAGTATATAAAACGCATGCAGTAAGCCGTGGATAATGTATATTTACGGCTTCATTGCATTTTGGAATATTTGCATGTGGAATGTTGGTTGAATTCATTCAACAAAAAAAATGTTTCTTAAATCCTGTTTGGTATTCGTTTTATCATAGAGATCTTGTTTACAACTTTTTTGTCCATCTATTTTTTTCTTATAAGATATTATGATTCTGCGTTTCATGTTGGCTATTTCCCCTGTCGGGACTCGAACCTAAAGTAAATGAGAGATGATATAATGGTCGGGCGCGCCTATCATCAGGACCACAAACGCGGCATGTCCTTGCCGGTAAAAATGTGTAATTTAAAGCTATGAGTCAGCACGACCAGATGAAGCCGCATCTGTCACTTTTTAGCTGTTCAGATTTTGTTTTGTTTTTATACACGGTTGAATTATTTGCAACCATCTCGCCAGGAAGCGATTTTTTCATGAAAACAGTAAGTTTTTAAGCATTATTCATGATAATCCATTCATTTCACATTCAATTGTTTCTAGATATGTCCTGTGCAACAACAAATGCGCAGCGAAAAGATGCTGCTACCCACGATCCTGACAAAATTTCTGCCGAAAGTGTGCATGCTTAAGGACCTTGGGCAGATAGATCGGAGTCGAATAAACATGCATTATATTTCACTTTCAAATTGGAATAGGATACAGCAGAAAATAGGTCGAAATTTGTGAAAATGGAATTAAGAAATAACTATGATAAAATATTTTTGAGTTACTTGCACACTGGATCACAGCAAAATTTATAGTCTTCTTCATCAACACTGGGATATAGCATGCAGGTATGCCAGAACAGTGTTCTATGATCACTTCCACAATTATTATTGACTATGATGCTCTTTTTGTCAAAGTTGCCATGTTTTTCATATGTCGTTGTTCATAGAAGTAAAAGAAATTTTATACAAAAAATGGGCTGATCGGGAATTGAATCCAGACACCGTCAACATGACTTGCTTTGTGCCCACCAAAGTTACTTTAAGGAAGAAGTGACGAAGTATTGCGCTTATTTGTTGCAATTATTAATTTGATTATGCAATGAAGCATTAGTTGGTAACCGTATATTACTCATGAGTGCACGTTTTGCTGGTGAAATAAAGCAATGCTTCAATGCATTCTTAATTTGGACTTAAAGCATTATTGCACGCATGTTGCTAAATAAAAGCAATGATGTATTGGTTCGCTGAATTACAGTTAAATTACGGTAATGCTTTAATGCTTGCGGTTACTTGGGAATCCTTAATCCCCCAACGCCCAGAGTCACCTCTAGGTGACACCTGTTTTGTTTTGCTTGTCGAAAATCTAATTCTTCTTTGATTTCCGTGAAATTAGTTGTAAATGAAAGCTATACTAATCTTGTTTGATTTTTGCTTAAAGTGGTCCAAATCAATCCGGAGTGGCCACCGGGAATCGACTCCAAGCAGAACAAGTCCATGTTCAGATTGCGCATTCTGTCCGGGCGGGTGTTACGCAACTAACCCTGGAGGGATCGATTCTGCTTTTCGTATAATTTTGAGCAGAAAAACCGACTGTGTTATCCTAGGGTGTTTAGTTCGAACGCGCTTCCTTTCGTGTTTCGATTATCTAAAAATACAGTACCACCCAGTACAGTTTTTCAATGGGCACAGTACAGTTTTTCAATAGGCGTGATTTTTTTTTACGCGTATCGTTATTTTATACAATCCGATGACCCTGGAGGGATCGGTTTTGCTTTTTACTGGTTATTGAGCAAAAATATTACTGCACAATCGACAAGCATTTCGCGAAATACTATTTATACTATAAATAAGCTATTGTTTTCTCTTTTGATTGCCGGCATTCAAAAGATTAATTTGAAAACGCTTAAACAACAAATATTTATGGTCTATCGCCAGCTTTCTAGGCGAATCCTGACAATATACCTTCCCCAACCTCCAACTCCGTAGCACTTATGAGGGTATCGCTGAGTCGGTGGCCTCTCATTAAGTAAGTGCTACATCAACATTTCCTTCCCCTATCCCAAGTTACGGTAAAGATGGGCGTGGCCGGGAATAGCGATGTTCATGCTTTTAGTATTCTTGTTTATGATTTGAACAAGGTATACTCCCCTGCCTTGTTCTTGAAAGTAGTCAGGATGAGATTATTAAAAAGAAACATGAATGTTGCTAGTATCCAATCTACGAAGAATACCGTAACTACGCTAATAACAGGAAATCAAAACGACATTTTATTTCAAAACATTGTTGGTTTGCATTGTTTTCAACTGTGCTTCAAATATATTTGAGGTTTTACATTTTTGGAAACAGTATGTTCTTTTTATTCCGATTTTTTCATCTCTGACAAATTTTCGTCTATGTAAGATGTCGAGAAAAATCAAAAATGGCCACCGCGGTCTTTATTATGATACCCACAACCTGTTTTGGGAAACACCTCAGAGTCCCAAAAGACGACTTCCGTCCAGAATGAGTCGAAAATAAAATAAAAGCCGTACTTGATAGCTTTCGATTTGGATTTGATTTTGCACATGTTTTTGCTTTTGGTAGAATAATTGTTTTCCATAGAAAAATTGATCATTTTAATTTTAGAATAACTTTTGAAAATGACTTATAATTTTTGCAAGCAAATTATTTGAAAAAACTGTTGAAACTGTTGATTTTAGAGAAAAATGTTCTATGAAGAAGTTGTAGTGAACTGTTGGGACTATAAGAAACAAAAATATACACTGAAAAAAAAATAGTTCATTTATTTTCATAAAAAAATCAAAAATAAAACTTAAATTTTAAATTACGCAAAACCCCATTTTTAATATTTTTTTTAATTTTCACCATAGAATTTTGATAGTTATCAGATGTTAAGAACAAAGTTTCATAATGGAGAAATTTTTGATAATTTTTTTTTCTAAGGACAAAATTTGGTCGATTTTTAAAATTTGATTTTTTGACAAAATAAAAACGTTCTGATGATACAAAAAGACTCTTGAAATTATTCTAAACCATAATGATTATATGGACAATTTCTCTCGAAGTAAATTTCGAATTATATCGGGTTTAATGCAAAAAATATTGTTTAAATATTTAAATAGGCCATTTTCATTAGTTATTTGCGATTCTCCATCAAGGAATATAAGTAAATGGAATGATATATTGGATTCACTCTTGAAAACATATAATTAATGATGGAGAATCGCGAATTACTAATGAAAATTACCTATTTTAGTATTTTAATAATTATTTTTTGCATTAAACTCGATATAATTGGAAAATGGGTACTTCTAGAGAAATTTTCATTATAATAATTATGGATAAGAATCATTTTAAAATTCTTATTGTACCATCAGAACGTATTTATTTTGACAAAAACACAACATTTTGAAAATCGGCCAAAATTATTTTTCATGAAAAAACATCGAATATTTTTTTAATGTGTATTTTTTCCTTGTAGATCAAACAATTCACTACTACTTCTTCATAGAACAATGTACGTTATTAAATTCTATTATTATCAGTATAAAAAAAAGAAAAAAATAATAATACAATCTTTTTTTTATCACATGGCATATATGCCATATATAGGGACATATATTTCATATATAACGCTTTTGAAAGCGATGAAATGGACCGGTTTAATAATTTACATATATTTGTTGTAAATTATGAATGGTTACGTTATGGTTCAATATTGTTTCAAGGTTTAAAAGTATATCAACGTTACGCTTCTACTCAATAAAATCTTTTGAATCTCCAATCGAAATACAATCAACTTTGCCTGACTCTATGTTCCGTAGCTTGATATCGAAGTAAAGAACAAAAGTAGAAGTAAGTTTACATGGCTACCTCGCTGGTCACTTCAATCGCAGTTTCTCTGAATTGTAACTATATCTCCCTAGCTCGATGGTCCGTTCAATATTATGATTTGACTGTAGAATCATAAACATGATTTATTTGACTTTATTATGGCATGTTTGTTCGAACCGTTTCATAAATAAAACAGTAACCCATTCCAGTCGTACAATCAACTTTCTATTAGCAAACAGAAAAAAATACCAATTCAAGAGTCGTGAGTTCGATTCTCACTGAGAAGACGTGTAACTTTTTCGCAAATCTTCACATCAATTTGTCCATCTAATCCAATTGCAAATTATATGTAATGTTTAGCTTTTCGGTAGTTGTTAAACTTCCACTCGGCTGGTTGGCCGTAAACCACGATTCATAATTAAAACAAGTATTTATCGAGCAACGGACTCATGTTCCGTAACCGGTCGTTTGAGAACGTCGCGACCCATTGGAAGCCCACACAATAGAAACCTCAGCCAGCGCAGTTGCTGGCTAGTGTAGTGTGCTATTCCTATATCTAAAAAACAATGCGCTCTCGGGCTAGGCATTGGATATATATAGAAAGCGTTGTGTTTGGATGGGCATCTAATTCTTCCGAAAGAGGTGCACTTTGCGAAAGAGGACCACGTGATTATTGAGCTGAAATCGAATTCAGGTTAACTTCTGCGTTCATGAGTCCTCTCATGGCGTAGTGGTTAACGCGCCCCAACTAGAGATCGGGGAGTCGTGAGTTCGATTCTCACTGAGAAGACGTGTAACTTTTTCGCAAATCTTCACATCAATTTGTCCATCTAATCCAATTGCAAATTATATGTAATGTTTAGCTTTTCGGTAGTTGTTAAACTTCCACTCGGCTGGTTGGCCGTAAACCACGATTCATAATTAAAACAAGTACCAATTCAAGAGTAAATTGGCATGACTAATAAAACAGTTCACCAAATAACAATATGTTATTACACTGCGATATTTACTATTATGAAAATACGTTCAACCGAAAAAGAATCACAAACTGCACAACTTCCCTTGAATGCCGATATTGTTATTTTACTGGTTCAAAAGTGAATTGGTAAAATGAACCGGTTCAATAAGTTACACATTACAATTGTACCACAAAACTGCTTTGAAATTACAACAGCAAACTTTAGCTGTCGTCTACTGAAATAAAAATGTTGTGTATTTTTTGTAGCTCGGAAATCAAACAATTTTATTGTTGGCTTAAACCTCGGCTCATAACACGCATATAAGGGAAGTTTTTTATGACTTTTGAAACTTTTTTGTATTTTTGAAAAATGTTTGAAAAATTATATTCTTATAACACCTACAAATGCCTGGGGTTAATTTAACGTGTAATATAAAAAAATCGTATCTCTAATATTTTTCTACAATCAACCTATCATGGAAGTGCTCCAGAAAAAAATTAAAAAAAATATATTTTCAAAAGTATCGTACATATGGGATTTTTTATAAGTGCCAAAAATCATTAATCAGGAGAGGTTCCAAGAAAAAATGAAAAAGAATAGGGATGTTCAAAAATAAAAATTATTAAAATCAAAAATAGAAATTCATAAATTTGCAAATAAAAATAAATCATTGCCCAAAACGTGTTTAGAACGATTTTAGATAACGAAAAATGATATTTAGATTGAAAATAAAAATTTGGGTATTAGAGGGTTAACATTGCACATACTTCGATTTACATCATTATAAACATATTTCATCATTATCGTCTAACTGAAGAATTACTTATTGCACAAGTTTTCTTATATGCCAGCTTAAAAGTGAATCAGTACAATGAACCGGTTTAAAAACAACACATTTCAGTTGCTCGAATAATCTGATATCAATTGATAACAGTAAACTTCACAGGTTATTTTCTGAAATGAAAACAAATGATTTTACCGGTTCACAAGCGCATCTGTAAAAAGAATCGGTTCAAAAAGTTACAAATTCTAGCAGCAAACTTTAGCGGTAATCTTCTGAAATAAAAATTATTGATTTTACCGGTTCATAAGTGAACCGGTAAACCGAAGTGGGTCATCAAAAAACAAGATTTATTATTTTACAAAACATCGAAATTAAATTTTGATTAAATCAATATAATGAACCGGCTTATCAAATAACTAGATATAACATTACACGTTGATGCTCATTATTTAAAAAATACGGCCATGTAATGTAATGTAAAAATGTAATCACTAGCTGCATAAGTTTCTTTATATGCTGGCTCAAAAGTGAAACGGTAAAATGAACCGGTTCAAAATATGACACATTTCAGTCCAACGACTTTTCTTCCATCAAAATAAAACAGCATTTTTTCTAATTATCTTGTATGAAATATTTACCGGTTCAAAAATGAATCGGTAATATGTAATAAGTGTAATAAGTTACACATTACATTTGTAGGATTAATTTTCTATCAAATGTTAACTTCACGGAATGTTTACTGAAATAAAAATAAATTTTTCTACCGGTTCAAAAGTTAATCGGTAGAATGAAACGGTTCAAAAAGTAACACATATGAGTTTACGAATAAACTGCTACCAAATTATAGCAGCGGTTATCTCCTGAAAAAAAAATGGATTCTACCGGTTCGAAAGTGAACCGGTTCATCAAAAAACAAGATTAAACATAACGTTTCACCTCCCGTTGGAATTAAATTTTTATCTTTAACAGTTCACTTTTGGGCGCTGGAGGGTTAAATAAATTGATTTGAGCAATTGAAAAAAATACGAAGAAATTAATAATAAAATCGCTGGAGAATTTCCTAAAAGAAATCCTGGATGAATTTTGAGAGAAGGTTCGGAAAGGATCTCTGAAGGAACTCTTTGAAGTATCACTTTAAAAATCCCATGAAGAGTAACTGAGGAAATACCTGAAAAAAATATATAAGAAATTTTTGCAAGTATTCTGGAAGGGATCTCTGATATAAATTCTAAAAGGCTTTGAAATTCCTTGATACATCTTCTGAGGAATTCTCGACAGTGATATATCTGGAGGCATCTCTTGGTGAGTTTTTTTTTCAGATGTTTCAGGAGAAATACCTCAATAAATTCATGAACAATATTTTGTATATAGTAGTGGAAGCGTACATAGTAGAATACCTGCAGGGTTCTCTGAAATAACTTAGTGAAGATTTTTTTGCTGAAACTATGTAGTAATCACTGAAGGAATTGTTGGAGAAATTTGTAGTGGAATCCGTGAAAATATCAGGAAGGATTCGTGGAGAAATACTTGGAGGATTCTATATAAAAAAATCATGAGCAATAACTGGAAGAATTATCAGTTTTTGAATACAGTCGCCTCTCCACATCTCGATATCGAAGGGACCATCGAGATAGGGAGCGATCGAGACAAAGAACGAATTTTTGATGAATACTAGATTGAAAAACACTCCGTTGTCAAGAAAGTAATACACAAATAGACGTCATTTTGCGCTCCTAGTTTGTTTTGAATCCCAAAACATTGGTCTAGTAACCTTCGATATTGGTCACATCGACATACGGAGAGAAAATTGAGAACGAAAAATCAACAGAAACACATCGAGATATGGAGATATCGAGATAAGGAGGATATCGAGATATGGAGAGTGAAAATGTATGCAGGCTGAAGGGACTTATGAAATCATCGACATAGGGAGAGATATCGAGATGTAAAACATCGAGATGTGGAGAGTCAGCTGTATTTTCTTTTGAAGAACTTCGAAAGAAACTCCTTGAGAAATCATTGCAAATATTCTGAAAGGAGTCTGTGGAGAAACTTCTGAAAGACTCTGAAATCCCTTGGTGAATTTCCGGAGTAATTCCTGACGGTGATATACCCGGAGAAATCGTTGGAAGAAATCCAAGAAGAAAGTCCGAATGTATCTCCAGAAGAATTCCATGAAGGATATCTGGAATAATTTCGGAGCAATCGCTATACCAGGTGAAAATCATGAAATATTTTTTGCATAAAAATTGGCTCTCTTAGCTACTAATGTTACAAGGGAATTTTTGAAGATATTCCTGACGAATTCCTGATAAATTCATCAAAAAAATTTTTAAATGATAACTTTTAAGAACTCTAGAAATAGTTACTGACCGAATACCGAAAGAATACCGACGGAAGCAATGAAGGAACTTCTGAGAGAATCCTTGGAAATTTCATATGGAAGATTTGAAGTTATTTTTAGAGGAAAGATTCCAGAAGCAATCTCTGGAGGAATAGACAGAGCAGTTTCAGAAGTACCCCCTGGAAATTATTTCTGGATGTATTTATGGATGAATTCTTGTGAAATTCCTGAAGAAAATCATATAGAATTTCATGGAAAATAACCTTAAATAATTGGTTATAAATATTGTAGAGATATTATTGGATGAATTTCTAGAAGAACTGCTGATGGAAATCTTTGAGGAAATTCTGTAAAATTCTCTAAAGCACTTTATCCATGAATCCTAGAGTAACCTTCGTAAAAAAAATTGAAGGAATCGTGTGCATAAATTTCTGAAAAAATCCTTAGAACTTCTGAAGGAATTTCTGAAAGTATTCCCTGTAGATTTTTGTGGAGAAATTCTTGAAAGAATGCCAGAAAGAATTTCTGGATCATTCCCAGATGAATTTTAGAACGAATTCGTGGAAAAGCATCTGGATTCTTTCAGAAGAGAAATTTGATGGGGAGTTCTATAAAAAAAATAAGGAGGTGGCTCTATATAAAATGATGAAGAAGCTCTGTAGTCAATTTTTAATGAATTTTCTGGATAAATCTTTAACGTTAAAATCTGGATTATTATGTGAAAGAATATCTGAAGTAATTTCTGAACTAATCTCTGAAAGAATCTCTGGAGAATTTCCTGAAGGAGAACTGGCATTTTTTGCATGAAATTTCAGTGAAATTTCTGAAGGAATCTCTTATGGTTACTTCTTTAGGAATTTCTGGCGTAATTTCTGCAGAAAATTCAGGATGAATCACTGAAGAAATTTCTGGAGGAATCTGAAATATTTCCAGAAGGAAATCCTAATTAAGGGAGGAGTTCCTGGAAGATTTTCTGGAGGAATTCCTGATGAATTTTTAAAAAGAATTCCTAAAAAAGGAGTACCTTGAAGAATTTTTTAAGGATTTTTATAGAAACTTTTGGGGAATTTCCTGAACAAATCCCATGAAAATTTGCTGAAAGAATCTTAAGAGGGATTTTCTTAAAGAGTTTCTGAAGGCATCACTGACAGAAAAGCTGAAGGATATCCTTGAGGAAATCATAGTAAAATTGGTGAATGCATTTCTTGCATCATTTCTGGGAGAAATTCTAAAAGAATCTCTTACGGTGCATCTTCCTCAGGAGTTCCTAACGTAATTTTGGAAAAAATTTGTAAAAGAATTCCTGATTGAATTTTTTTGGCAAATTACTAAAATAGGAAAACCTCTAGGAATTCTTGAAAGAATTTGTGAAGGAATCTCCTATGTATATTTCCGGTGGATTATTTCAAGGAACGCCTAGAATATTTTGAAAGCTCCCTGATACCACCTCTTTGTCGTCTTCGATTCAACCGGCAGGTGGAACCCCGATCATCGTGAACGAGTGATTGACACGAACAATTTTGATCATCGAAAGGAAAATTCGTAAAAGTGAACTGAAGAATTTGAATTTAGTAAATTAAATTATAGTGAAAAAATTAAGAACTTACTACAATATAAAGTGGAGTAAAGGAAAATAAAGTTTAGTTAATTTATTGAACCATTAACTTATATGAAACGTGGTGTAAGTGTCTGATTATATTTTCTCGATTCTGGAACGCGATATCATTGATTCATAATTAGGGTGTTTCATGTTTTTCTGACAGAGCGTTACGCGTATATAATTTGGCCACCTACATTTGATTTTGCCGTAAATGACAAAATTATATATGCGTAACGGTCTGTCCAAAATACTTTGATCACCCTAGTTATCGATTTTTGTTTCATCCTATTGATATCGAAATCAATTACTACCTTTTTCGCATTCATGGGAAGAACAGTCAATCAAAACTCAACGGTCGGAAATATTCTCCATCGCGGTTACGTTGATGTTGGTGCAACAATATTTGACAGTTCGTCAAGCGGTTGTACAAACATTAAGTGGTTTGACTAACTTGGGGGCGGAGCCAAAGTTGGTCAAACAGACTGAGCGTCTGTGGGCTGCATATCAGTCATCTTTTCATCACGAAGATGAATAACATAAAAGCCTACTTTTCTTACAAAAAGAATCAGTGCCGAAAAGTGCTATTTTTCAGTGCTGAAGAGTAGCACTTTTCAGTACTGTTCTGGAAGGCGTCAGTTAGATATATCAGTCTCTTCATGCCATAGAATCTCGGCGATCCTCGTTGGATAAATGTGCAAATCGTGCTGAAAAAATCATCATTTTGCAACTTGTTGCAAAAAGTTTGTAAAACCCTAAATTTGACTAAATCCAAAACAGACTAGCAAATTGACTTTGATTTTCCTAGTTTCATAGTAAAGTTTATTGATAGTTACGTTTGCTTGTTTGGGATGTCACGCTGTTCAGTCAATATTTTTAACAAATCATGATCGCATTTAAACACAATTCGCAATTGAATTTATTGATATTGACCTCATTTTATCCGCATTAGCAACAGTAGCAACTACTGTTCGAATTCGCATTGACTCTTTCGAAACTCCTGCTGACCGGCCTTGAATAGGCAGAGTGTAATAAAATCACGAAAAATATCATTGCGAATCCGTGCCATCCAGATAACAACTTAATTAGAGAGGGTTGCTAGCAGTGCCAGAGAACGTACACCCAAATATGGAGTGCCAAATTCGGACGCAGTTTCGCGTTGAAGCTTCAAACTTTTCGGGTATTTTGTGACTCTGAAATTGATCCAGCTGACCTCGCTGTGCTTCACAGCATTCTCTAATTAGCTAATGAAATGTTTTGCCCTGTAGCAAAAACGGAGAAAGAATCAGCCTCCATCTAACAGGTTCAATGACTTTTTTTGCGGCACCCACAAACAGAAATGTCGCATTTCAGCTTGACCCGACACACGGAACATCCCCTCAAACGGCCTGGTTCCCTGGTGGGAAAAACAATTATGGGAAAAGCCATCCGTTTCCTCTGGCTCGTTCATTGGGGTAGCTAGGTTTTTTTTCTAGAGGGGGTCTAGGGAGAATTTTTTTATTTTATGTGATTTTTAAGTTATAGTATTCATGTGTAATTTCCGCTTATCGATCATTTTGTCTTAAGGTGAAGATGAATCGAAGCCAAACTTCAAATTTTCAAGAGCACGGATCTGGAGAACCAAACACCCGTTTGAGCTGAAAACCACCATCAGCTAGTGACCAATCGATTAAGTTTTCAGCTTAATCGGATGTTTGGTTCTCCAGATCCGTGCTCTTGAAAATTCGAAGTTTGGCTTCGATTTATCTTCACCTCAAATCGCTTTGAATTTATGTAAGTTCAAAGTATTAGAATGCATTTTTTTTTTGCGAAAAAACATTCAAAGTATTCATATCGATTTTTTTAACGTTTTCCGTGCATTTCTTCTGTAACTGTTTTAGACATTTATGTATTCATTCCTTTTAGAAAAAGTTAGGAAACTTCAAAAAATAAAACCTCTATTATTTTCTGTCAATTTGTTCAATATTTTTCTTAGTTGAAAAGATGAAAACACACTGGTATAATTCTCGAGGAGATCTGCCCCACTAGCCTCCCTGTTTTTACGCGAACGTCGCCGAGTTTCACGCCTCGTCACACAGCCGACAGTCCTAATTGATTTCGCAAATTAGCATCGCGAACAATATTAGTCGCGACATTGCCGTCGTCGTCGTCCGTTGGTACCTAGTGCCGTTTTGAGCACCCTCTGACCTTCTATTTGAAGCAAAATCCCCGGAATGGACGACAGTACTGGAAGGTTGTTGCTTGTTTCATTCGTTCGGGGATGTTTCCGGAAATGTACGCAAACGGTGTGGCCTTTCAGGAACATAAACAAAACAGTTTCCGACCATCATCAAAAGCATCGTTTTCGTCGTTCGTCGTCGTCGTCGTCGTCTTCATTGGATGGATGGAGGCGCGACCCATTCTGAGAAAAGTCACCCTGCCAGTTAAGAGCTTTGATGCTAATGAAGATGACGACGGAGAAAAGCGCCGGAGTCGTCGGGAAGTCGTTTGTTAATTGACTGACAGTTTTACACGTTCTCGGATGAATAATTTGAGATGACGTGCCATGATAATCGAGGGAAGAGGAACGTTGCGGGTGTAGTTGAGGTTTGTTTGTGTGAAATTTGCGGTTCACGTAGTTTATGGTGGTGTGAGAGGAAGACAGGAGAACTGTTTGTGAGCAAATTCTAAGAAATGATTTGTCCTTAAGGAGTTGTTTAAAAATGTAAGAATTCATTTTTAGAAATGAAAAGTAGTAATAACAAATTATTCTTACCTCACTTAAATTTTAGAATCCAAAACAGGCACGGCTTTTGGATCTACATTTTTGTTTCACATGACAATCACGTAGGTAGCCAAGATCTGTAAATAAAAATTAAAACGTTGGGTCCATAAATTGTTCGTCAAAAAATAGTTTTGGTTATAAGCTATACATAGAGAACCCAATTTTTTTAGCGCCTTTTTCAAATCTGTTTTCGTTTCCTCTTCAAGATGTTAACAATTTATCAATGTTATTTGTTTCCTAAATTATGCGGAGTTCTGTTTGATCTATCGACCTTGACGCTTGCTCCTACAGGGGCGAGCGACGGAGGCAGGATCAAACATGTCGCGCGTCGGTATAGTAAGTGAAAAAGTGGCGTGATCGGTTAGTTCTTTTTGATCCTTTGACCTTGACGCTTGCTGCTGGGCAGTGCGTCAAGAAAGCCAAGTTTTTTTTCCTTTTCGGGTCGCGCGCCTATTTTTTTCTGAGTGCTTTTATATGGCCGAGCAAACGAGTGAGGCTGAGAGTGGATTGTGGCTGCACAGTGAAGGATAAAGGATCAAATGGTGAGCTCGTTTCAGAACAGAACACCCCTTTTTACCTTTAATTTTGTAATTAAAAAAAAAACTTTGAATGGTTCGACACTACAAGTGTAGACTTGCGAAAGGTTCACTTTATTCAACAAACTTTGGATGGTTCGCCACTGTAAGTGTCGGCATAAGAATAAGAGTGTTCTATGATGTTCCAACCAATCGAGTTTTTTGTTTCTTTTCAAATAAGTAAAATATAATAACACATGCTTTCGTCCTGACAGCTGTAGGAATGTTACATTTAGGTATTTGTTCAACAAACTTTGAATGGTTCGTCATATCAAGTGTCGGCATAATTTTCCACTACATAGAAATTGTTCATATCAAATGAAAATATTATATTTACAAATAAGCATGTATATATCTCACAAATCATTATTTATCATGGTCTAACCGCTTATCAAAGTGAATCCTGTGACCCAACGATCCTTCCCATTAACAAACATCCCTCCCAGTAACCTTTGTGGAGATGCAGAGGCAAACACGGTCTCCAAATAGCAAAGGTTACACACTAACATTCCTTCCCCCAATCCCACCTGACTGCAAGGACGTGGCCAGCGCCGTTATTGACCCTGTATAAATAGAGGCACTGAATTATGCACATAGAAGAAGATTATGGCCAATCCCAGCCGAACTTCTAGTTGATTCTTTGTGCATTTTCACTGACTTCGGTCAATCACGGAATAGCAACCATTGATATGTGTAGTCAGTCTAAGCTAAGCTAAGCTAAGCTAAGCTAAGTTATTTGTTTCCTAAATTATGCGTATTCAGAGTAAATTCAACGTGATAGTAATAAATTTGGAGAACATTTGATAATGAGCCTGTGACAACAAAAAGTTCTTTACGAAAAGGGGCTGAGAAAATCGGGTCATTACTGTTTTTAAATCGCTTGTAGGTTCCTAACGAATCGCAGGAAGCACTTCGCATTGCGATCTGGATAAATTAATCCCTTGAGATATATTTGAACTGAAAATAACTCATTGAGAAAATGATTCGTTCATTGACTACAAAGAGCATAGAACGAGCCAAAACGTTTGCTCCAAGTTTGTAAACAATTAGTTCTTTCAATTATTTAGTCAACATTTCGTCCCCTTAATGCTACAATTAGATAACTCGAAAATCAAAATTTTGAGATGTGCAACTTTGAAAGTATGACCGTTTAACAAGGTGATGGTTAATCTCAGTGATTATGATTTAAAAATAATCTTTAACTTGTGTATTTTGAATCACACGCTTAAGACCTGTGGATATTTTGCAGATCTAATTAAGAAAAATGATTTGACATATTGAAGTCAAAAATTTCAAATTTCGAGTTATCTAGTTGTAGCACCAAGGGGACGATTTTATCAACAGTTTCACGCCACAATGCTCGGTTCGTGGCCGCATCGTTTTATCCTCGGTTCCACTCCACGCTCACCAAATATTCGTGAACTTGGTCTGCCCATCTGGCTTGTGACATCTTCTTGTACCAAACGGATCCGAAGCGATAACCATTTTTACAGAGTTGATATTAAGCATTCGTGTGGGTGTACAGATTTGCCACCTTTTCAAATGTTTGGCCGAAAATTTCCATATCATCTGTGAAGCAAACAAATTTACTGGATCTGTTGAAAATTGTACCCAGTCTGTTTAACCCAGATCTCTGCATAATATATTCTGTCACAATATTGAAAAAACAGGCACAAAAGTCCATCAGTCCCCAGAGGGATTGAAATTTATAGGAAGGACGTGAGTTCATTCAAATATGAGAGGAGAGGTAACATGAGCTCTTATTCAAAATATAATAAAACGAATTCTATGGAAAACTTACAACTTCCAAGATGTTGTAATGTAAATGACAGAATGTTGTAGATGTCTTTGCATTATTCATAAGTCGGTGTCCATCTAATCATCCTTTCCCCTGTTGGTACATTCAAATAGGTCGCACACTTCTTCTGTAAGAGGATACGTGAATGGAATCAGAGATCAATCCCGAATCATTGCTCTGGGTTTGGTCAAAATCTGGGAACCCTGGGAGATGCGTCCTTCCCTTGGACACTCAGAACCTGGTACATGGTGGCGGGTGTAACGGCCAATCTAGTAAATATTTCTTAGCTTAGCTTAGCTTAGACTGACTACACATATCAATGGTTGCTATTCCGTGATTGACCGAAGTCAGTGAAAATGCACAAAGAATCAACTAGAAGTTCGGCTGGGATTGGCCATAATCTTCTTCAGTGTGCATAATTCAGTGCCTCTATTTATACAGGGTCAATAACGGCGCCGGCCACGTCCTTGCAGTCAGGTGGGATTGGGGGAAGGAATGTTAGTGTGTAACCTTTGCTTTTCGGAGACCGTGTTTGCCTCTGCATCTCCACAAAGGTTACTGGGAGGGATGTTTGTTAATGGGGAGGATCGTTGGGTCATAGGATTCACTTTGATAAGCGATTAGACCATGATAAACAATGATTTGTGAGATATATACATGCTTATACGTAAATATAATTGTTCATATAATTTCTATGTAGAGGAAAATTATGCCGACACTTGAGGTGACGAACCATTCAAAGTTTGTTGAACAAATACCTAAATGTAACATTCCTACAGCTGTCAGGACGAAAGCATGTGTTATTATATTTTACTCATTTGAAAAGAAACAAAAAAACTCGATTGGTTGGGACATCATAGAACACTCTTATTCTTATGCCGACACTTACAGTGGCGAACCATCCAAAGTTTGTTGAATAAAGTGAACCTTTCGCAAGTCTACACTGGTAGTGTCGAACCATTCAAAGTTTTTTTATTTACACAAATAAAGGTATATAAGAGGTGTTCTGAAAAAAAAAGTTAAACATAAATAAATCATGAATCAGAGTTTGTGTCGACACTCACAGTGACGAACCATCCATAGTTTGTTGAAAAATCATATTTACATCCCACCATTGTAACGATTGAATGTGCAGTCATACATATTTTATAGATTAGAAATAGTAGCATGAAACGAGCTCACCAATTGATCCGTTATCCTTGACTGAGCAGCCACAATCCACTTTCGGCTTCACTCGTTTGCTCGGCTATAAAAAAGCACTCAGGAAAAAAAAATAAGCGCGCGACCCAAAATGAATAAAAAAAAAAAAACTGTTCGGGCTTTCTTGACGCACTGCCCAGGAGCAAGCGTCAAGGTCGAAGGATCAAACAGAACTAACCGATCGTGGCACTTTTTCAGTTACTCCAACCGAACTCACCGATCACGCCACTTTTTCACTTACTAGACAAACGCGCGACATGTTTGATCCTGCCCTCGTCGCTCGACCCGGCAAAAGCAAGTGTCAAGGTCGAAGTATCAAACAGAACTTACCGATCGCGGCACTTTTTCACTTTCTTCAACCGAACTCACCGATGACGCCACTTTTTCACTTACGAGACCGACGCGCGACATGTTTGATCCTGCCCTCGTCGCTTGCCCCGGGAAAAGCAAGTGTCAAGGTCGAAAGATCAAACAGAACTCTGTAACGGCCAATCTAGTAAATATTTCTGTAGATAAACCATGTTAAGTATGGTAGGTATTAATATTGGATTGCTTTTTTTTTGTTGGGGGATTGAAACTACTGCGTCCATTATTTTGAACTATTGTAGTATATTGATATGCTTAGATATTGTTTTTGTGGAAATGACAATTTCTCTCTCGAGATTCAAAGGGTTATGATCAGATGTTGGCATTCGTCCTCAAATCAGTTCTAGTTAATAGTAAAAATATCAATAATGGTAAATTTACACCAACTTAAAACAGAAGTGCAACAGATAGTTCTTCGGTATTGCAAAGCATAGCATAGCATAGACTGACTGTACATGTCAATGGTTGCTACTCCGTGATTGATCGGAACTGGTAATACAGTCGGGTCTCCTATTAAACGCATTCCTATAACGTGCACTCCTATTACGCTCACTCCTATAAGACACACCAGGACGTTATAGGAGACCCAGGGCTTATGGGATTTTATCACTTTGGGGGTGTCGTTGAATATCTCGTATGCCAAAAGAGATAGTACAGTACTGTCTTCGGCGAAGTTTCAGTACTAAGTACGATCTACCTTTAGGAGTTGAGGATCATCCTTTTAGTTGAGAACTTGGCCGGTAGGGGCGCTTTTTCTGATTTGCACTATATGAACCATGAGGGATAAGAATGCAAAATTTTGTAACATATGATATCTCTGAATCCTGATGTTTTGGAAGGTTGGTGTCTTCGGAAGAGTTGTTCAGTAGCTCAAGGGCTGACATGTGGTGGTCATTCTGATACGGAATTACGCCACCAGGCGGCGTTAGTGGGCATAGAATTTTTCTTTTGCGCATAGCTCAGTTGCCTGACCACTTAGAAAGATGGCGTCTTCGGCAAAGTTGCTCAGTATCACAAGGGCTAACATTATTTGAGCCAAAAGTTTCGAAATTTTGCCACTAGGCGGCGCTAGTGAGCAAATAATTTTTGTTTCGTGGATAGCTCAGTAGTCTGACCACTTAGAAAGTTGGCGTCTTCGGCAAAGTTGCTCTGTATCACAAGGGCTAACATTATTTGAGCCGAAAGTTTCGAAATTTTGTTACTAGGCGACGCTAGTGAGCAAAGAATTTTTGTTTTGCGCATAGCTCAGTAGCCCGACCACTTAGAAAGATGGCGTCTTCGGCAAAGTTGCTCAGTATCACAAGGGCTAACATTATTTGAGCCAAAAGTTTCGAAATTTTGCCACTAGGCGGCGCTAGTGAGCAAATAATTTTTGTTTCGTGGATAGCTCAGTAGTCTGATCACTTAGAAAGTTGGCGTCTTCGGCAAAGTTGCTCTGTATCACAAGGGCTAACATTATTTGAGCCGAAAGTTTCGAAATTTTGTTACTAGGCGACGCTAGTGAGCAAAGAATTTTTGTTTTGCGCATAGCTCAGTAGCCCGACCACTTAGAAAGATGGCGTCTTTGGCAAAGTTGCTCAGTATCACAAGGGCTAACATTATTTAAGCCGAAAGTTTCGAAATTTTGCCACTAGGCGGCGCTAGTGAGCAAAGAATTTTTGTTTTGCTCATAGCTCAGTAGCCCGACCACTTAGAAAGATGGCGTCTTCGGCAAAGTTGCTCAGTATCACAAGGGCTAACATTATTTGAGCCTTAAGTTTCGAAATTTTGCCACTAGGCGGCGCTAGTGAGCAAAGAATTTTTGTTTCGTGGATAGCTCAGTAGCCTGACCACATAGAAAGATAGCGTCTTCGACAAAGTTGATCAGTATCACAAGGGCTAACATTATTTGAGCCGTAAGTTTCGAAATTTTGCCACTAGGCGGCGCTAGTGAGCAAAGAATTTTTGTTTCGTGGATAGCTCAGTAGCCTGACCACTTAGAAAGATAGCGTCTTCGACAAAGTTGATCAGTATCACAAGGGCTAACATTATTTGAGCAGTAAGTTTCGAAATTTTGCCACTAGGCGGCGCTAGTGAGCAAAGAATTTTTGTTTTGCGCATAGCTCAGTAGCCCGACCACTTAGAAAGATGGCGTCTTCGGCAAAGTTGCTCAGTATCACAAGGGCTAACATTATTTAAGCCGAAAGTTTCGAAATTTTGCCACTAGGCGGCGCTAGTGAGCAAAGAATTTTTGTTTTGCTCATAGCTCAGTAGCCCGACCACTTAGAAAGATGGCGTCTTCGGCAAAGTTGCTCAGTATCACAAGGGCTAACATTATTTGAGCCGTAAGTTTCGAAATTTCGCCACTAGGCGGCGCTAGTGAGCAAAGAATTTTTGTTTTGCGCATAGCTCAGTAGCCTGACCACTTAGAAAGATAGCGTCTTCGACAAAGTTGATCAGTATCACAAGGGCTAACATTATTTGAGCCGAAAGTTTCAAAATTTTGCCACTAGACGGCGCTAGTGAGCAAGTAATTTTTGTTTTGCGGATAGCTCAGTAGTCTGACCACTTAGAAAGATGGCGTCTTCGGCAAAGTTGCTCGGTATCACAAGGGCTAACATTATTTGAGCAGTAAGTTTCGAAATTTTGCCACTAGGCGGCGCTAGTGAGCAAAGAATTTTTGTTTTGCGCATAGCTCAGTAGCCCGACCACTTAGAAAGATGGCGTCTTCGGCAAAGTTGCTCTGTATCACAAGGGCTAACATTATTTGAGCCGAAAGTTTCGAAATTTTGTTACTAGGCGACGCTAGTGAGCAAAGAATTTTTGTTTTGCTCATAGCTCAGTAGCCCGACCACTTAGAAAGATAGCGTCTTCGACAAAGTTGATCAGTATCACAAGGGCTAACATTATTTGAGCCGAAAGTTTCAAAATTTTGCCACTAGACGGCGCTAGTGAGCAAGTAATTTTTGTTTTGCGGATAGCTCAGTAGTCTGACCACTTAGAAAGATGGCGTCTTCGGCAAAGTTGCTCAGCATCACAAGGGCTAACATTATTTGAGCCGAAAGTTTCGAAATTTTGCCACTAGGCGGCGCTATTTATTTATTTATTTATTTATTTATTTATTTAATAAAAATTTGGAAGAGGGAAAAACCCCTCTGAGTGATTTTTTTAAAAATCTTTCTCAAAGAGGCACAAAACCTCTTCATCTTTTCCAAAACGTTATAATATGAATATATAATCTATAGGCTCCAACGGACATAAACCATAACAGGGCCAAGTGCATGAATTTCCAGGGGAAACAACATCATATGGATAAAGGAGGGTCATCACGAAATTATGGTACTAATCTGAAAATAAACAAACAAAAAAAATGCACAAGTATCAAACAATATATGTAATTTCATTCAAAAAGTCAAATAATAATTTCAAAATAGAAGGACATTTGCTACCAAGTATATCACGAACAGATCCAGGAATACAATTCATAATGTTTTTTAAGCGATTCTCAAATTTAATTCTAGGTAGGACATATTTTGAACATACAAATACAATATGATCAATATCTTCGTAAAAATCACCGCAATCACATAAATTTGAATCCTTCAAATTTATACGATATAAATGACTGTTACAAATATAATGATTTGAAATCAATCTTGAAAAACAACAAATAAAGTTTCTACTAAAACTTATATTTTTAAACCAGGGAGAATAATTAACTACAGGACAAATAGAATGACACCATCGACCTTTGTCGCTTGAATTCCAAGAACTTTGCCATTCATCTAAACAAAATGATTTAAGTTTAGAATAGTATTCTGAAGCAAAAATATTACGGTTATAAATTATACCACGAGCAACACCCAGTTTTGCTAAACAATCAGCTTGTTCATTGCCATATATATTACAATGAGCAGGTACCCAAACAAATTTTATCAAAAATCCTCGAGAATATAAGTCAAATAACGTTTTTTCGAGTGCTAAAAATATATGATGTGATTTGAAATTGAAATTAATGGAATTCAATGCATGTAGACAACTCATGCTGTCAGAACATACTATAAATAAATTTGGTTCACAATCATTAATTAAGTTACATGCATAGTATAAAGCAGTTAATTCAGCTATAAAAATTGAACAAGGATTTTGTAGTTTCAAAAAATGACCTAACACAGTATTATATACTCCAAAACCTGCAACATTTTGAATAAGAGAACCATCCGTGAAATAAAACTGATTGCGATTAATGCCTTCAAATTTCCTTTCAAATAATAAATTAGCTAAACGAGAATGTTCATGTTTTGGAATTTGTTTCATCTCTTCATATAGAGAAAAATCAATTAGTGGTTGAAATGTATGAACATTTATATTGTAATTATGAAAACCAATAGAATTATCAGGATTTAAATTTAACGCGGAACAATAAATATAAGAACTTAATATTTTACTTGTGGGATTAATTTCATATAAAGTTTGCAAGGTATTAATTATTGGATGATTGTATGAAATGCATTGAATCAAAAATTTACAATTTAATTTGTGAAAACGAATTTTAAGAGGTTCAATGCCAGCTAAAACTTCGATGGATTGAGTATGAGTTGAACTCATTAATTTTAAACAAATTCGTAAACATCGAAATTGAATCTTCTCTAGTTTTGAAAAATGAGTTTGAATAGCACTACCAAATGTGAAACATCCATATTCCATTACTGAACGAATAGTTGTTTTATAAAGGGTTATCATATCAGAAGGGTGAGCACCCCACCAAGTACCAGTAATAGTACGGAGAAAATTTATTCTTTTCGAACATACTTTCTGAATATATGAAATGTGATTCTTCCAATTTAATTTTGAATCAAACCATATACCAAGATATTTATAATCAAAAACTTGTTCAATTTCATAGCCGTTTAAATATAAACAAATATTAGTGATTGAATGTTTTCTAGAAAATATTATATATTTTGTTTTTGAAATAAAAAATGTGAAACCATTATTATGTGCCCAGGTATCAATGTTATCTAAGGAAAGTTGCATAAAATGTCGTATGATTTCTCTGTTTTTCCCACTAATGGATAAAACATTATCATCTGCAAATTGTATTAAATAACAACCATTAGGAATAATAGAAGCCATATCTGAAGTAAATAAATTATATAAAAATGGTCTCAAACAAGAACCTTGTGGAAGTCCAAAACAACTATAACGAATAGTTCTTGAAGATCCATTATGGAAAAAGTACATAATTTTTAAAGAAAATAAATTGTAAATGAAATTTGAAATCATGTTAGGAATTTTTAAATTATTCATTTTGTCGAAAAGCAAATCAATCAAAACAGAATCATATGCACCAGAAACATCAAGAAAAGTAGAAACAACATCTTGTTTCTTGTTAAACGAAAGTTGTATTTGAGAAGCTAAGAGCGCAGTACAATCACGAGTACCACGACCTTTTCGAAATCCAAATTGAGAAGAAGAAAATATGTTATTACTCTCAGCCCACAGTTCCAAACGATTTAATAACATACGTTCCATAAGCTTACGCAAACATAAAAGTAAGCTTATAGGTCTTCGACTATCAACAAAAGATGGATCCTTACCAGGTTTTAAAATACTTACTACTTTAACAAAACGCCACTCAGAAGGAATAATATTTTGAGAAATAAATGAATTATATATCGAAAGCAAATATTCTTTTCCATCGTCTGGTAAATTTTTAAGAACAATGAATTTTATATTATCAATACCTGGAGCAGTATTATTGGTTAGTGATAAGGCCAAATTCATCTCCGCTAAAGAAAATGGAATACACAAATCAGGAAAATGATTCACACATCTTGTTTTGTAATTTACAAAATTGGGAACAAAACTTGGGCATATTTTGGATGCAAATAGATCAATCCACTCTTCTGAATATTCTAACACATTTGGAGAAGTACAATCATAATTCCTCAAATTTTTAGCTACGGACCATAATTTTGTAAGTGAAGTATCTTTATCGAGACTTTCTACAAATGTTTTCCAATAGTTTCTTTTCTTGAATTTAGTAATTCTAGTGAATAATGCTTCAGCTTTCCGATATGAAAAATAATGTTCCCTACAACCAGATTTACGAAATAGTTTAAATGCAGCAGATTTATTTTTTAAAGCAATAGTACACTCCTTATCCCACCAAAAAGAAGGACGCTTTCTCTTAAAAATACCTGGAACAACCTTTATTTTCTGAGCTTTATGTAAACAATCAGTTAAAAGTTTTGAAAAATGATTGTACTTCTCCAACACAGAAAATGAATTACCATCATTATACAAAGAAAATGATACATAATCGGCAAATTTAATCCAATCCACATTGTTACATAGATCAGGAACATGTACTTCTTGTGGCATTTTGTTATGCATAGGATTTTGAAATTCAATTGAAATAGGTAAATGATCACTATTATTTGGATCATCAATAGTTTTCCAAGACGACATCATGGATAAACTATTAGAACAAAGAGATAAATCAATACATGATGAATGAGAAGGAGGTACTGCAATTCTGGTAAAAGATCCATCATTTAAAATATTTAAATTTAACTCATCAATCAATTCCAATATCAAAGAACCTCTTCCATCAGAGCTATATGACTACCCCACGCTATATTATGGGCATTGAAATCACCCAATATATAACAAGGAGAAGGAATTTCTTTTAAAATACATTTAATTTGCGATAAAGAAAAACTTACGTTGGGAGGTAAATAGAAACAAACAATAGAAAATTCAAAACCATCTTTTCTAATTGAAACGGCAATATATTCAATTTGTGATTGTATTGATATATCCAAATATTTAAATTCAATATTATTTCGTATTCCAATCAGAACTCCTCCATATGAATCACAACGATCTTTTCTAAAAATTTTGAATTGTGGAACACGTAAAAATTTAGATTCTGTTAGCCAAGTTTCATTTAAACAAAAAATATCGGTATTAAAGCTATTTATCAATACTTTTAATCTATCGAGTTTGTTAATGATACTGCGACAATTCCATTGTAAAATATTCAAACTATTTGTATTTTTTGAAGCCATTAGGATGAAAACAAAGATGCAATGAGTGGTCCAAAATTATTCAATTTATCCAAAATAGAAGCCACAAAAGGTAAAATAATTTTAATAATTTTTTTCCAAAAATCACTAAGACCTAAAAATTCAACTAATTCTTCTAAAATATTCAAAATGGAATTATCGCTACCTTCATTTTTTCTATCTCCTGAAGTATTATTAGTGTTTGAATCAACATTATTAGAGGAGTTATCAACTTTTTGAAAACCAGGAATGATTTTGGGGGTATTGGAAGCATTGAGTGAAGGAAAATGTGACTCATAAGAAGTAGATGGTTGAGGTTCAAAAGTAGGAATAGATTTTCTTGAAGAGTTATTATAAGTTCGTCTTCTTTTGTTCGGAGGTTTGTAAAGAAAATTATGTTGTTTATCATAATCATTATCATCAACATCAGGTAATAATGCAAATGAATTTGAAGTACTAATATTATCAGAAGATTTCATTATGTCAGCATATGATAAAAGATTTTTGTTTTTAATTTTTTATTCAATTTTGATTGATGCTCAATATATACAGAACATTCTCTCAAACTAGTATGTTTTTGTCTACAATAAATACAAACATCAGAATTTTTCTTACAATCTTCCGATGAATGAAGATCTCCACATTTGGAGCATTTCAATTTATTCGAACAAAAATTAGATGTGTGGCCAAAAAGGAGACAACGCTCACAGTGCATGAGCTTAGGGTAGTAAAGTCTAACATGAAAAATGACGTTATCAATCATAACATAATCTGGGAGAACAGATCCAGAAAATGTTATTTTTATACAATTAGATTGGACATATTTGGATTCATTACCACTAAAAATTAATTTTGATAAACGATTACAATCTAAAATACTAACAGGAGCAATGGATTTGTTTTTAAACATACCAGTACCATTATTCCTAATGTCGTCACAATTTAAATCTTCATCGTATATAACTCCACTGATTTCACAAGAATCACATGGAGCATACACACGATAAGAATTTACAAATAATTTTGATTCTAAAAGAGAGTTGGCATCCTCTCGAGATGCAAAAACTACTCTTAATTTGTCGAGAGAAATTTTCTTGATTTCTTTTACTGATTTAAATTTTTTGTAAACCTCAGCAGAAATCAACAAAACATTAATAGGTCTCTCCTTTTTTCTAAAATAAACTACGTATGGACCCGGAAAAGTGGACGGATAAATTTTTATGCGGAAAGGTTTAACTGAAGGGGTTTCTATAGAATGATCATTTTCATTTGAATCTCCTTCACCTGAATCAGTTTCCATAATTGTAGATAAATTCAAAACAATAAATATAGGATAGGATAGGAATAGAGAAAAAGAAACTTGTACTATACTATAATAATATAATAATGATACTTATCGAGCTTTCAACAAAGAAAATGTGTAGTTGGAACCACCAAATTGAAGATCCAGGAATCTTATATAATCCAAAAATCGTGCCACTCGAACAGCAATACTCTTGTCAATACACCAAACAAACTTGAAAGCCACCGCCAAATCAACGTACAAACAAACGTCCCAGGAACGTAGTCTTCAAATCTTCCGAGAATCAGATCCCACACGCACGCAAGTCTCAAGATTGCACAACCACTCTTTAACGAATCCAAACGATCCAAATACGGTCCTTGAAACACCTCCTTACACGTTAATCCTCACAATCGGAAATTCTTGAAAAAATCGTTTCTTTTTTGACTAGACGGCGCTAGTGAGCAAAGAATTTTTGTTTTGCGCATAGCTCAGTAGCCTGACCACTTAGAAAGATGGCGTCTTTGGCAAAGTTGCTCAGTATCACAAGGGCTAACATTATTTGAGCCGAAAGTTTCGAAATTTTGCCACTAGGCGGCGCTAGTGAGCAAAGAATTTTTGTTTTGCGCATAGCTCAGTAGCCTGACCACTTAGAAAGATAGCGTCTTCGACAAAGTTGATCAGTATCACAAGGGCTAACATTATTTGAGCCGAAAGTTTCAAAATTTTGCCACTAGGCGGCGACAGTGAGCCAAGAATTTTTGTTTTGCGGATAGCTCAGTAGTCTGACCACTTAGAAAGATGGCGTCTTCGGCAAAGTTGCTCGGTATCACAAGGGCTAACATTATTTGAGCCGTAAGTTTCGAAATTTTGCCACTAGGCGGCGCTAGTGAGCAAAGAATTTTTGTTTTGCGCATAGCTCAGTAGCCCGACCACTTAGAAAGATGGCGTCTTCGGCAAAGTTGCTCAGTATCACAAGGGCTAACATTATTTGAGCCGAAAGTTTCGAAATTTTGCCACTAGGCGGCGCTAGTGAGCAAAGAATTTTTGTTTTGCGCATAGCTCAGTAGCCTGACCACTTAGAAAGATAGCGTCTTCGACAAAGTTGATCAGTATCACAAGGGCTAACATTATTTGAGCCGAAAGTTTCAAAATTTTGCCACTAGGCGGCGACAGTGAGCCAAGAATTTTTGTTTTGCGGATAGCTCAGTAGTCTGACCACTTAGAAAGATGGCGTCTTCGGCAAAGTTGCTCGGTATCACAAGGGCTAACATTATTTGAGCCGTAAGTTTCGAAATTTTGCCACTAGGCGGCGCTAGTGAGCAAAGAATTTTTGTTTTGCGCATAGCTCAGTAGCCCGACCACTTAGAAAGATGGCGTCTTCGGCAAAGTTGCTCAGTATCACAAGGGCTAACATTATTTGAGCCGAAAGTTTCGAAATTTTGCCACTAGGCGGCGCTAGTGAGCAAAGAATTTTTGTTTTGCGCATAGCTCAGTAGCCTGACCACTTAGAAAGATAGCGTCTTCGACAAAGTTGATCAGTATCACAAGGGCTAACATTATTTGAGCCGAAAGTTTCAAAATTTTGCCACTAGGCGGCGACAGTGAGCCAAGAATTTTTGTTTTGCGGATAGCTCAGTAGTCTGACCACTTAGAAAGATGGCGTCTTCGGCAAAGTTGCTCGGTATCACAAGGGCTAACATTATTTGAGCCGTAAGTTTCGAAATTTTGCCACTAGGCGGCGCTAGTGAGCAAAGAATTTTTGTTTTGCGCATAGCTCAGTAGCCCGACCACTTAGAAAGATGGCGTCTTCGGCAAAGTTGCTCAGTATCACAAGGGCTAACATTATTTGAGCCGAAAGTTTCGAAATTTTGCCACTAGGCGGCGCTAGTGAGCAAAGAATTTTTGTTTTGCGCATAGCTCAGTAGCCTGACCACTTAGAAAGATAGCGTCTTCGACAAAGTTGATCAGTATCACAAGGGCTAACATTATTTGAGCCGAAAGTTTCAAAATTTTGCCACTAGGCGGCGACAGTGAGCCAAGAATTTTTGTTTTGCGGATAGCTCAGTAGTCTGACCACTTAGAAAGATGGCGTCTTCGGCAAAGTTGCTCGGTATCACAAGGGCTAACATTATTTGAGCCGAAAGTTTCGAAATTTTGCCACTAGGCGGCGCTAGTGAGCAAAGAATTTTTGTTTTGCGCATAGCTCAGTAGCCTGACCACTTAGAAAGATAGCGTCTTCGACAAAGTTGATCAGTATCACAAGGGCTAACATTATTTGAGCCGAAAGTTTCAAAATTTTGCCACTAGGCGGCGCTAGTAAACAAAGAATTTTTGTTTCGTGGATAGCTCAGTAGCCTGACCACTTAGAAAGATAGCGTCTTCGACAAAGTTGATCAGTATCACAAGGGCTAACATTATTTGAGCCGAAAGTTTCAAAATTTTGCCACTAGACGGCGCTAGTGAGCAAGTAATTTTTGTTTTGCGGATAGCTCAGTAGTCTGACCACTTAGAAAGATGGCGTCTTCGGCAAAGTTGCTCGGTATCACAAGGGCTAACATTATTTGAGCCGTTAGTTTCGAAATTTTGCCACTAGGCGGCGCTAGTGAGCAAAGATTTTTTATTTTGCGCATAACTCAGTAGCCCGACCACTTAGAAAGATGGCGTCTTCGGCAAAGTTGCTCAGTATCACAAGGGCTAACATTATTTGAGCCGAAAGTTTCGAAATTTTGCCACTAGGCGGCGCTAGTGAGCAAAGAATTTTTGTTTTGCGCATAGCTCAGTAGCCTGACCACTTAGAACGATAGCGTCTTCGACAAAGTTGATCAGTATCACAAGGGCTAACATTATTTGAGCCGTAAGTTTCGAAATTTTGCCACTAGGCGGCGCTAGTGAGCAAAGAATTTTTGTTTTGCGCATAGCTCAGTAGCCTGACCACTTAGAAAGATAGCGTCTTCGACAAAGTTGATCAGTATCACAAGGGCTAACATTAGTTGAGCCGAAAGTTTCGAAATTTTGCCACTAGACGGCGCTAGTGAGCAAAGAATTTTTGTTTTGCGGATAGCTAAGTAGTCCGACCACTTAGAAAGATGGCGTCTTCGACAAAGTTGATCAGTATCACAAGGGCTAACATTATTTGAGCCGAAAGTTTCAAAATTTTGCCACTAGACGGCGCTAGTGAGCAAGTAATTTTTGTTTTGCGGATAGCTCAGTAGTCTGACCACTTAGAAAGATGGCGTCTTCGGCAAAGTTGCTCGGTATCACAAGGGCTAACATTATTTGAGCCGTTAGTTTCGAAATTTTGCCACTAGGCGGCGCTAGTGAGCAAAGATTTTTTATTTTGCGCATAACTCAGTAGCCCGACCACTTAGAAAGATGGCGTCTTCGGCAAAGTTGCTCAGTATCACAAGGGCTAACATTATTTGAGCCGAAAGTTTCGAAATTTTGCCACTAGGCGGCGCTAGTGAGCAAAGAATTTTTGTTTTGCGCATAGCTCAGTAGCCTGACCACTTAGAACGATAGCGTCTTCGACAAAGTTGATCAGTATCACAAGGGCTAACATTATTTGAGCCGTAAGTTTCGAAATTTTGCCACTAGGCGGCGCTAGTGAGCAAAGAATTTTTGTTTTGCGCATAGCTCAGTAGCCTGACCACTTAGAAAGATGGCGTCTTTGGCAAAGTTGCTCAGTATCACAAGGGCTAACATTATTTGAGCCGAAAGTTTCGAAATTTTGCCACTAGGCGGCGCTAGTGAGCAAAGAATTTTTGTTTTGCGCATAGCTCAGTAGCCCGACCACTTAGAAAGATGGCGTCTTCGGCAAAGTTGCTCAGTATCACAAGGGCTAACATTATTTGAGCCGAAAGTTTCGAAATTTTGCCACTAGGCGGCGCTAGTGAGCAAAGAATTTTTGTTTTGCGCATAGCTCAGTAGCCTGACCACTTAGAACGATAGCGTCTTCGACAAAGTTGATCAGTATCACAAGGGCTAACATTATTTGAGCCGTAAGTTTCGAAATTTTGCCACTAGGCGGCGCTAGTGAGCAAAGAATTTTTGTTTTGCGCATAGCTCAGTAGCCTGACCACTTAGAAAGATAGCGTCTTCGACAAAGTTGATCAGTATCACAAGGGCTAACATTATTTGAGCCGAAAGTTTCAAAATTTTGCCACTAGGCGGCGACAGTGAGCCAAGAATTTTTGTTTTGCGGATAGCTCAGTAGTCTGACCACTTAGAAAGATGGCGTCTTCGGCAAAGTTGCTCGGTATCACAAGGGCTAACATTATTTGAGCCGTAAGTTTCGAAATTTTGCCACTAGGCGGCGCTAGTGAGCAAAGAATTTTTGTTTTGCGCATAGCTCAGTAGCCCGACCACTTAGAAAGATGGCGTCTTCGGCAAAGTTGCTCAGTATCACAAGGGCTAACATTATTTGAGCCGAAAGTTTCGAAATTTTGCCACTAGGCGGCGCTAGTGAGCAAAGAATTTTTGTTTTGCGCATAGCTCAGTAGCCTGACCACTTAGAAAGATAGCGTCTTCGACAAAGTTGATCAGTATCACAAGGGCTAACATTATTTGAGCCGAAAGTTTCAAAATTTTGCCACTAGGCGGCGACAGTGAGCCAAGAATTTTTGTTTTGCGGATAGCTCAGTAGTCTGACCACTTAGAAAGATGGCGTCTTCGGCAAAGTTGCTCGGTATCACAAGGGCTAACATTATTTGAGCCGTAAGTTTCGAAATTTTGCCACTAGGCGGCGCTAGTGAGCAAAGAATTTTTGTTTTGCGCATAGCTCAGTAGCCCGACCACTTAGAAAGATGGCGTCTTCGGCAAAGTTGCTCAGTATCACAAGGGCTAACATTATTTGAGCCGAAAGTTTCGAAATTTTGCCACTAGGCGGCGCTAGTGAGCAAAGAATTTTTGTTTTGCGCATAGCTCAGTAGCCTGACCACTTAGAAAGATAGCGTCTTCGACAAAGTTGATCAGTATCACAAGGGCTAACATTATTTGAGCCGAAAGTTTCAAAATTTTGCCACTAGGCGGCGACAGTGAGCCAAGAATTTTTGTTTTGCGGATAGCTCAGTAGTCTGACCACTTAGAAAGATGGCGTCTTCGGCAAAGTTGCTCGGTATCACAAGGGCTAACATTATTTGAGCCGAAAGTTTCGAAATTTTGCCACTAGGCGGCGCTAGTGAGCAAAGAATTTTTGTTTTGCGCATAGCTCAGTAGCCTGACCACTTAGAAAGATAGCGTCTTCGACAAAGTTGATCAGTATCACAAGGGCTAACATTATTTGAGCCGAAAGTTTCAAAATTTTGCCACTAGGCGGCGCTAGTAAACAAAGAATTTTTGTTTCGTGGATAGCTCAGTAGCCTGACCACTTAGAAAGATAGCGTCTTCGACAAAGTTGATCAGTATCACAAGGGCTAACATTATTTGAGCCGAAAGTTTCAAAATTTTGCCACTAGACGGCGCTAGTGAGCAAGTAATTTTTGTTTTGCGGATAGCTCAGTAGTCTGACCACTTAGAAAGATGGCGTCTTCGGCAAAGTTGCTCGGTATCACAAGGGCTAACATTATTTGAGCCGTTAGTTTCGAAATTTTGCCACTAGGCGGCGCTAGTGAGCAAAGATTTTTTATTTTGCGCATAACTCAGTAGCCCGACCACTTAGAAAGATGGCGTCTTCGGCAAAGTTGCTCAGTATCACAAGGGCTAACATTATTTGAGCCGAAAGTTTCGAAATTTTGCCACTAGGCGGCGCTAGTGAGCAAAGAATTTTTGTTTTGCGCATAGCTCAGTAGCCTGACCACTTAGAACGATAGCGTCTTCGACAAAGTTGATCAGTATCACAAGGGCTAACATTATTTGAGCCGTAAGTTTCGAAATTTTGCCACTAGGCGGCGCTAGTGAGCAAAGAATTTTTGTTTTGCGCATAGCTCAGTAGCCTGACCACTTAGAAAGATAGCGTCTTCGACAAAGTTGATCAGTATCACAAGGGCTAACATTAGTTGAGCCGAAAGTTTCGAAATTTTGCCACTAGACGGCGCTAGTGAGCAAAGAATTTTTGTTTTGCGGATAGCTAAGTAGTCCGACCACTTAGAAAGATGGCGTCTTCGACAAAGTTGATCAGTATCACAAGGGCTAACATTATTTGAGCCGAAAGTTTCAAAATTTTGCTACTAGACGGCGCTAGTGAGCCAAGAATTTTTGTTTTGCGGATAGCTCAGTAGTCTGACCACTTAGAAAGATGGCGTCTTCGGCAAAGTTGCTCGGTATCACAAGGGCTAACATTATTTGAGCCGAAAATTTCGAGATTTTATATATACGTAGAAATCGGGAGAAAAAGTTTTTTATTATAAGATTGAATTATCGTTATGAAAAAGAAGGTTTATATTTTAAAAATATTCAAACAAGAGTATCGTGTAACTAAAGAGATAAGGCCAGTCTTAGTTATCTTATTAGGATTGTTAGCGAATGGATTTCCCAATTTATTAGTAATGACTGACATTCCAACCTAACTTCATTTCTATCCAATCCATACCTTGGTAAATGTTCAAGAAATGAAGTTCATGCAATGACGAAATAAAAATAAACATACATATTTTTTTCTCTGGTTCATATGAAAAGCTAACGATCACATATTTGAGTAGTAAACGGATTCTCACTCATTCTCATATCAAATCATTAATCAAAAATTCTCCCAATCCATCGAAAATACAAGGATACTAGCCATACTTTTATCCGATTGTAAAATTAATGTATATATTGTTCTCCAGGCACTTTTACTTAAACGTGACAATGCGAGGAAAATCGATAGCCTTATGTCATATTGAACAACTTTCGGCTCAAATAATGTTAGCCCTTGTGATACTAAGCAACTTTGCCGAAGACGCCATCTTTCTAAGTGGTCAGACTATTGAGCTATCCACGAAATAAAAATTCCTCGCTCACTTGCGCCGCCTAGTGGCAAAATTTCGAAACTTTCGGCTCAACTAATGTTAGCCCTTGTGATACTGAGCAACTTTGCCAAAGACACCATCTTTCTAAGTGGTCAGGCTACTAAGCTATGCGCAAAACAAAAATTCTTTGCTCACTAGCGCCGCCTAGTGGCAAAATTTTGAAACTTCCAGCTCAAATAATGTAAGCCCTTGTGATACTGAGCAACTTTGCCGAAGACGCCATCTTTCTAAGTGGTCGGGCTACTGAGCTATGCGTAAAACAAAAATTCTATGCTCACTAGCGCCGCCTAGTGGCAAAATTTTGTATTTTTCGGCTCAAATAATGTTAGCCCTTGTGATACTGAGCAACTTTGCCAAAGACGCCAACTTTCTAAGTGGTCAGACTACTGAGCTATCCACGAAATAAAAATTCCTCGCTCACTAGCGCCGCCTAGTGGCAAAATTTCGAAACTTTCGGCTCAAATAATGTTAGCCCTTGTGATACTGAGCAACTTTGCCAAAGACGCCATTTTTCTAAGTAGTCGGGCTACTGAGCTATGCGCAAAACAAAAATTCTTGGCTCACTAGCGCCGCCTAGTGGCAAAATTTCGAAACTTTCGGCTCAAATAATGTTAGCCCTTGTGATACTGAGCAACTTTGCCGAAGACGCCATTTTTCTAAGTAGTCGGGCTACTGAGCTATGCGCAAAACAAAAATTCTTTATTCACTAGCGCCGCCTAGTGGCAAAATTTCGAAACTTTCGGCTCAAATAATGTAAGCCCTTGTGATACTGAGCAACTTTGCCGAAGACGCCATCTTTCTTAGTGGTCGGGCTACTGAGCTATGCGCAAAACAAAAATTCTTTGCTCACTAGCGCCGCCTAGTGGCAAAATTTTGAAACTTACGGCTCAAATAATGTTAGCCCTTGTGATACTGAGCTACTTTGCCGAAGACGCCATCTTTCTAAGTGGTCAGGCTACTAAGCTATGCGCAAAACAAAAATTCTTTGCTCACTAGCGCCGCATCGTGGCAAAATTTCGAAACTTTCGGCTCACATAATGTTAGCGCTTGTGATACTGAGCCACTTTGTCGAAGACGCCAACTTTCTAAGTGGTCAGGCTACTGAGCTATGCGCAAAACAAAAATTCTTTGTTTACTAGCGCCGCATCGTGGCAAAATTTCGAAACTTTCGGCTCACATAATGTTAGCGCTTGTGATACTGAGCCACTTTGTCGAAGACGCCATCTTTCTAAGTGGTCAGGCTACTGAGCTATGCGCAAAACAAAAATTCTTGGCTCACTAGCGCCGCCTAGTGGCAAAATTTCGAAACTTTCGGCTCAAATAATGTTAGCCCTTGTGATACTGAGCAACTTTGACGAAGACGCCATTTTTCTAAGTAGTCGGGCTACTGAGCTATGCGCAAAACAAAAATTCTTTGTTTACTAGCGCCGCATCGTGGCAAAATTTCGAAACTTTCGGCTCACATAATGTTAGCGCTTGTGATACTGAGCAACTTTGCCGAAGACGCCATCTTTCTAAGTGATCAGGCTACTGAGCTATGCGCAAAACAAAAATTCTGCGCTCACTAGCGCCGCATCGTGGCAAAATTTCGAAACTTTCGGCTCACATAATGTTAGCGCTTGTGATACTGAGCAACTTTGCCGAAGACGCCATCTTTCTAAGTGATCAGGCTACTGAGCTATGCGCAAAACAAAAATTCTGCGCTCACTAGCGCCGCCTAGTGGCAAAATTTCGAAACTTTCGGCTCAAATAATGTTAGCCCTTGTGATACTGAGCAACTTTGCCGAAGACGCCATCTTTCTAAGTGGTCGGGCTACTGAGCTATGCGCAAAACAAAAAATCTTTGCTCACTAGCGCCGCCTAGTGGCAAAATTTCGAAACTTTCGGCTCAAATAATGTTAGCCCTTGTGATACTGAGCAACTTTGCCGAAAACGCCATCTTTCTAAGTGGTCGGGCTACTGAGCTATCCACGAAATAAAAATTCCTTGCTCACTAGCGCCGCCTAGTGGCAAAATTTCGAAACTTTCGGCTCAAATAATGTTAGCCCTTGTGATACTGAGCAACTTTGCCGAAGACGCCATCTTTCTAAGTGGTCGGGCTACTGAGCTATGCGCAAAACAAAAAATCTTTGCTCACTAGCGCCGCCTAGTGGCAAAATTTCGAAACTTTCGGCTCAAATAATGTTAGCCCTTGTGATACTGAGCAACTTTGCCGAAGACGCCATCTTTCTAAGTGGTCAGGCAACTGAGCTATGCGCAAAACAAAAATTCCATGCCCACTAGCGCCGCCTGGTGGCGTAATTCCGTATCAGAATGACCACCACATGTCAGCCCTTGAGCTACTGAGCAACTTTGCCGAAGACACCAACCTTCCAAAACATCAGGATTCAGAGATATCATATGTTACAAAATTTTGCATTCTTATCCCTCATGGTTCATATAGTGCAAATCAGAAAAAGCGCCCCTACCGGCCAAGTTCTCAACTAAAAGGATGATCCTCAACTCCTAAAGGTAGATCGTACTTAGTACTGAAACTTCGCCGAAGACAGTACTGTACTATCTCTTTTGGCATACGAGATATTCAACGACACCCCCAAAGTGATGAAATCCCATAAGCCCTGGGTCTCCTATAACGTAGATTCCTATTACGCCCCCCAACCATGTGTCTAATAGGAGACCTGACTGTAATTGCACTGCGATCCAAATGAATAAAGGATGGGAGTTTCCGCTTACTCTCGGAGTGCAATTTTAGCAGATCTAATATTATTGATCAATAACGGCGCCGGCCAAGTTCTTACAGTCAGTTGGTATGGGGAAGGAATGTTAGTGTGTAATGATTGTTGCTTCTAGAGACCGAGAACACCTCTGCATCTCCACAATCACCACGGGAAGGGTGTTTATTAGTGGAGTAGGAAAAGATCTGGGAGTCACATTTGGTCGGTGATGCGATCCATGGATAAGGAGGAAATATACGGTTTATATTTAAAGCTAGTTTTTAGTTTTGTCTCAAAAAGTTTTTGGTAGAAGATTTGAAATAAACGTCAACATCTGTAACGTCTAACCATTCAAAAGAAGTTTTTATTAATGGCGAAAAGAGAAAAATATATGCGTATATTTTAAATTATATGAAACAGGAATAATGCCGACACTTGTAGTGAAGAACCATACATAGTTTGTTTGAAAATTACATAAAAGTATTACTGAACATTTATGCCTCAAGAAGAAAAGTCTTTGGTAGTTTCAAAATAAACGTCGACATTCATAATGTCGAACAGTTCAAAAAATATTTTAAGTAATGTCAAAAAGTTTCTATGTTTATTAGAATTGTATAAAACAGGCATAATGCCAACACTTGTAGTGACGAACCATACAAAGTTAGATTGAATATTACAAAAAAGTAACGTTTACATGAAAAAATGTGTTATCATAAGCATAAAACGAGCTCACCAGTTGGTAATCCATCCTCGACAGAACACGAATATCTTTTCGCACTCACACAGCGCGAACAGCAAAACTTCACGGCGCCTCGAAAACGAATCGTCTTGCTTGGGCTTTCCAAAACACGCGAACCGAAATCCAAACTCCCGGCTTCCCGAAAACTAAGCGTCTTGCTTGGGCTTTCCAAAACACTGCCCAGCAAAACCCGCGAACCGAAAACCAAACTCCCGGCGTCCCGAAAACGAAACGTCTTGCTTGGGCTTTCCAAAATACTGCCCCAGATAGTTCTTCAGTATTGCAAAGGCCTTTTACTTTCCATATTAGCAAACGAAGTGTTGTATTGAGTTGTGTCGATGTTTTTGTACTTCCAAGGACTCCACGATATATAAGCCTGAGTATCTACTAACTTAAGTAGTTGTACATTGATGATATTTATTTATAGCATAAAATCTAAACTCTTAAGGCTAAGTAGCCCGTCATTCGTTTTGGTAGCCAAGTTGATTTTGCAGATAGCAATTTCAAAGTGACAAAGTGATAAGTAATATTGATTCATAAAAGTATCACTACTTGCGCTTACATACAGAAAATATGATGATACATTTTCAGCAATGTCAGTGCAAAACCTAGTGATTTTCTTTAATTCGCAATCGTGAGACGGGTCGGCCACAATCATCGATGCCCACTACAATGACGGCCTACTTCGCCCTAATATAAGCATATGGATCAATGTACTGATCTGTACTGATGTTTATGAATTTACTTCGTTAAACAAGTGACGTCAATTGAATTTGTGTAAAAACAGACTTCGTTGATTGAGGTTCTGGTGAATGAATTTGAATGGCGTCAGACATCGATTTTTGTCAACAATATTCTCCAAACGTAGGTCGCCATCTTGAATTCCAAAATTGCGTCGGTCATTGATATTCGTCATCCCCTTGTCGTGTCCGTTCCGAAAATACCCATATTACATGTGTTTCCAACTATTTTCTCCAACCGGAGGTCACCATCTTGGATTCCAAAATGGCGTCGGACATCGGTTTTCGTTATCTCCTCGTCGTGCCCGTTCCGAAAATACCCATATTGTATGGGTTTCCAACGGTTTTCCCCAACCGGAGATCAATAATTTCCCACAGAATTGTCAAAACTCAATTTACGCACTGCGTAAAAAAGTGACGTAAATTGAGTTTATTCGTAAAAAAATGACTTAAATTGAGGTAGCGTAAAAAAAGACTTCGTAAATTGAGGTTTTAGTGTAGTATTTTCTTCCAAGGATGTTTAAAGGTTCGTTGGCATCACAGACATTTTATATTTTCTTTTATATAGATCTCTTCTGACGATTTTGAACAACTTTTTTTAAGTTAGTTTTGCAAAAAAATATTCCCAGTTTTTAAAGGTGTAAGCAATATTGTTGCAAATGTCGATACTAAACAATCCGCGTTTGCTAAGCCAACATACAAACTTTAAGTGTTAAAAATTGTTGTGTAACCTTAAATGTGAAATACGGAACTCAGTTTTGAAATCATACAGCATTTACATTGTATTTTGCTCAAAAAACCATTTATTCTCTAAAAACGCGCTTATTTCGAGGGAAATTGGCTACATTTAGGCGTATGATATAGATATGGCAGCGTCAATTTATAACGTAGCGCTAAAATTGGAAATTTTTGTCCCCCTCCTTCCGTAGCGCTTTTTGTATGAGTCATAACGCTTGAGCCAACCCACCCCCTCCCACTAGAGCGTTACGTATTTTTTTGGGACTAGGACAACAATTGTTGTTTCGATTGTGTTGTTCACACATATAGCCCTCTGTTGAAAATTTTCAACTTCATTCATTTCTGTCGTCGCTCGCTTGCGAATCTATCTAACGTGTCATTTCATTACTTTCGTTACTCCCTTTCACTCTCAGTATAGGTATCGCGTTCACCGAAAAAAAAAACAATAAATTCTCATAATAATAAAGTCATGCGGTGATTAAACCTTATAAATGTATTTGTTATTCAATGCATATTGAAACCCTTTTACACACCCATAGAATGTGGAACGTTTTCTGAAACGATTATTAATACGGGACCAATGTTTCGGATCCCGGACTGTCCCGCACACTTTACTTTAGCCCATTAACACCCAGTGATCTAGTTTTTGATCAGGTGCCTCGAATGTCCAGTGGTCTATTTTTAGATCAGTTGCTTTTATCAATACAGATACTTTTTTAGACAAAATGGATGGTTGGTATCTTTGGCAAAGTTGTGAAAGATCTCAACGGTAGTCTAATTACAGGTTTCATACAGATTTTTTACAGTAGGTTGCGCTGTCAGCATAAGACATTTCAATTGATTCAGATGTTGCATAAGCAGCTCTTGTCTTTAGCATTAGCATTAAGCATTTCGCACAAATTCGTAGCTGGTACAGTCCTTGACCATTGTATGAGGGATGCCTCCTTCCCATCCGTTACCAAAGTCAGAGATTTGGGACTACCCAGACAACCAGAAATCGCATGAAAGTTCATGTTACAACTCGTTTATTTATAGATTGATGAGCTTCCTCGCATAAAACACTTCTTTTCTGAGTTCATTTGTACATTTTGTTTCATCCCGTACACTCGTACAAAGTAAGTCGAATCAATCCGTAGCAGCTGTCAAATCGACATTTATTATCATAAGTTAAGTCGCATAAGCTTACAGGTTAGTTCGGTGGAATATTTATACACTCGCATTGTATGTTATTATTCATCACATAATATATGCACGCATATCGCCTCCACTTTTGAACGTAGAAGGCCTTTTCGCGACATCTTATAAGTGAAATGTTGCACATACAAAGCCTCCAGGTGATTTCGTTATACGTACATTTTGGTTGTCTGGGTAACCTCTTACTCTTAGAAAAGATTGACGCATCCTCCAATAATCGAGAGCTGTCCTGGCCACGTCCTTGCGAAAGCTGAGAAATGGGAAAGGATGATTGATTGAACACCTATTTAAGAAAGATGCAGAGAACTCTACGACCTCTCATAGGTGTTACGGGATGTTGTGGAATGTTGATGGAAAGGGTAGTGCTAAAGGATATGTTCGGTAGACGTTCTGGCCGACAAATGGTTAGTATTTACGCATTGTGAAACTAACCATATTCCTTTTTCGAAAATCCTCTGCAATCTGTCGCTCCTCTAATAATGAACCATAGCGTGAGCCGTAACTTAGCACTGCCCATCAATCAGCACTGCACGCATTGTAGTTCATTATCCATCCCGAATCGAGTTTCCACGAACCATTCAATTTTTAAATCAACACGCACGGGAGATAAAAAACGAGTCGCGCGAAACGAGTTCAATTGGTGGTGCCATCATAGAGCACTCTCAACAAATCGCAAGCAAATCGAATAAAAGTAAAAAACAAAACTTCACAAATCATCTTCAGATATAATCTCCGAAAAAAAAACACTCCTATCGCTTTGAAACACATGCTTCCACAGAACATTTGCACGTGGCGTAGCACCATCCGCCGAATCTAATTTTCACCAGCGGAATTGAAAAAGAAACGCGGACGAGGTAAACGTGACACAAAATAAAAAATAAAGATCAAAATGGCCGCCAAATATTTTTTAACTTTAAATGAAATCTATATCCCTTCTCTATACGATGTCACTAAGTTTGCTATGTGTTTCATGGGAAATATGAGGCATATCACATGATGAAATACCCAAGATTAATGAAAAACTGGGCTTTTTCGAAAACTGTTTAGGGGTACGAGTGGGCCACCAATTTGAGAGAACCGAAAGGACCACCCTTAAGTTTTATTGAAAACTAGCGATCATACAATCATACAATTGGAATTCTAACGATGGGTGCCGATGGCGGTCTGGTTTCAGCGAGAATTTCTCACTGTGAAAATGCGATTTTCAATGTAAAGTCCAATGCTGCTGAGTTTGAAGGCATTCCTGTCAATTTTTAAAGATTCTTTGTTGTTTTGCCAGTTACCAGTTACCAGTTTTTGAACACCTATTCAACTAAATCATAGTTTCCAATAAATTTCCGTTTCTATGGAAATCCGCAAAGATTATAGCAATCAATAAGAAACAAAATTTTCACACAATTTGTAATCTAAGACCGATAGACCTATTCTTCAGTGTCTACAGTCTCAAAAGGTTTCGAAAAACTTATCGAAATTCAAATTTCAGTGTGATTGATTAATACATAACAATATTTTCCAATCTAGTTTCAGAAGCAATCATAGCACAGAGACTACATTCCTTAATGTAGTCATTTAAAAATGATGTCACTGTTCTGCTGTTGATTGGTTTTTCTAAAAGCCTTCGACCGTATTGTGCACAATAAATAAATTTGTCGTTTTGTACAGTTTTTCAGATTGTGCTGCACGATTACCCGGAAGGTACCTAAAGCATAGAAGTCATGCAGTGTTTAGCGATGTTAACTGTCTGATTCCGATCTCAGATGCTCTTCAGGGTTTGGTCCTTTCTACTAGGGTTGGGAAAATATATGAAATTCACTCGACAGCAGCCAAACAAAGCCAATCACAGTCAGCGAAGCCAGTGAAATTCACGCCCAAGATTAATTGAAGGGAGGTTCAGCAATCTAAGCAGTCAGTGGGTGCGAAGTGAGGTCAGCTGCAGGGGAAGTGGAAGTGACAGCTAGCGAGCTGGTTGGCTGGCGGATTTGTGTACTCTGTTCTTCACTACCGTTTCTATGGAGTTGTTAGGGGTTGTTTACTGCTAGTAACAGCAGTTGAGTGAAAATTTTCTCGCGCGTTCATGAGCTTTCTTGTCGCGGTTTGAACTGCAAGCAAAACAAAGTCGACAGGTGTCATTTGTTATTTCAATATGGCGGAATAAAGAATCTGGCAGATTGGATTACCTCCCTTCTAGATACCTTGCTCACGCCCATCGCTGCTGTAGGCAAAATGCCTTGAAAATTGCAAAACACCCGTTGCTAAGGGCAATTCAAAATTACGCATTTAGAGCCTTCAATGACACTAACGATTTAGAAAATTCATGCACCCAACATAGGCTACTTGATGAGATTCAACGTTTTTGAACTACTGTAGTCAGAAAGCCACGTGGCTTTCTCGAAATTCAAGCCTACTACTATTACCATTCCCAGCACTGCTTTTTACGCTTTTCATTAACAGTCTAGTTAGATTTCAGTTTAGTTCATATTTTTGCGAATGACTTGCAAATTTATATTTGTAATGATGTGAGTGCCGATCTTCTGTGGATATTTGATGAATCATGATCTGCGCAAGGTTATGAAATGGTCGGAGTTAAGTCACGGTAGACCAAGTACCAAACTTGGAAAAATTGGATTATTCTGTCATTAGATGCAAAATTACATTACCTCCACAACACTTTAATCATATTTAATAAAAGATGTTAACTGCGAGAGATACGTAAAAAAAATACATTGGATGATCAATAAAAATCTTTAAAAATATGACAAGTGAGGATTGTGCAGTAAAGAGTAAGGGATATGGAATGAGTAATGAGGAGTGAGTAGTGACGAATAAAAAATGAGGAGTGAGGAGTCACTTGTCATCACAAGTGCTTTTTACCATAACATCGAAAACGATTCCTCATTGGGACAGAGCCTGCTTCTTAGCTTAGTGTTCAATGAGCACTTCCACAGTTATTAACTGAGAGCTTTCTTTGCCAAAGTTGCCATTTTCGCATTCGTATATCGTGTGGCAGGTACGATGATACTCTATGCCCAGGGAATTCAAGGAAATTTCATTTACGAAAAGATCCTGGACCGACCGGGAATCGAACCCAGACACCTTCAGCATGGTTTTGCTTTGTAGCCGCGGACTCTAACCACTCAGCTAAGGAAGGCCCCTCAGAGCATTGTCAGCACTTTCAAAGTAAGTACGAATGACCCATACAATTAAGCATTTACTACAAAAATATCAGTGGAAATCTCAATTTGATAGCAGATAATAATACGACCTCAAATAGACTGTGACACCCGTTGGGCCCTTCTGAGTTGATTTGCTACGGTGACACATCAACCTCCCCCTATAATATATTTCTGCAATCATTTTCCAGTAGCAGAGGAACCTCCAAAGCTCGCCATAAAATTCCACTTTAATAAACTTCACCCAATTATCATAAAGCCATATCTTTTATTCCTTCATTCCATTGTAACGCTCAGCAAGACGCCAAACATCTTTCCCCCGTTTCTAATGCTGCATCAAAATTCATCGTGCCGAAGCCAATCTTTAAGGCCAAAACGCCGGTCGATAAAACTGACACAATTTCGTTCAGCCTCCACCGGTGGCCGTGGCAAAAATTTTATATTGCCCGAATATTTCACCAGAAATAACCATGATTTTAGAAAACCGTTGATTACACTCATCAGCTCAGCCACCGCTTTCCTTCTGCGATTCCAAGAACGTTGTCTACCAACCAAAACTGGCGTGGTCGCGAAGAAGACGCCACCCTTCCTAAGGTTTCTAAGGTCGCAGTCTGCCTTCTGTCTTCTGCCATTTGAGTTTCACCAGTCGTTTTACCACTGGCGTCAGCCTTTCAACTTGTAATCAAGCAAGTCGAAAAATTAGAGACTTCCTCGCTCTACCACTTGCCGGCAGCTTCGTTCCAGAAGCTCAAGGCAGGTGAAAAACCGTGGAGCGGGTAAGCGAACGAACGAACCGTAACCAACCAACCGACCAACCGACCAACGAATGGTTCATCATTTGGGAAGTCGTTTACATCCACGGCGCGAACGGGAGGATAATTTGAAAGTAATATGCAAAGTAAATTGCGGAAACAATTGGCGGGGATGCTTGGGTGCTCTTCTTGGGGGGACTTCCTTTATTTTTGGGTTTGCTAACGTGTATTGCTGATTTGCTTCTTACACGATTTCGTAACGGGAGAAGGTGCCCTACTTTTGTAGCAGGTTAGATTTTTGCAATGGTGTTGGAGAATTTCTTTTGTCCAAATTTAAAATATGTGCATTTAATTTCAGATTATTTCCCGTTTGAAAACGTTCATAAAATTCTTCACTTCTTTCCTGTGATTGACAAAAGTGTGAAGATAAATATAAACATTGCAGATTCCCCATGCGATTGGTAAATGGCTGGGCATGGAGTACCATTGGTACCTTGCGTACCTAAAGGAATAAAATAGACCCCTCTGTGCGGTCCTTAGCCTCTTGCCCAGCAACTCCTATCCCTACCTCCTCGCGGTACTGGCCGGGGTACGAGTAACCTTAGGGAAGATCGGGTAACCAACCCCCGGTGGGATCTTTGGTCGTATGCTGACAGGGAAGAGGGGGGGTTTACTTTTGCTTCTGCAAACCTTGTGCGTCTGTACTCCATGTTAGGAGCGGCTCACAACAGCGTCTGTTCTCCATGTCAGGGACGGTTGATCATCGTCCAAGTGCCAGAGAAGGACTCTAAGCTAAACTGTGCACTATGGTCCTCCAAACCTTTAGGGGGAATGGTCCTCCGAGAATCTAGAGGGTTAGTGTCAGGCCCTGCAAGCCAGCCGTAAAAAAAAAATCAAGCAACGAATAATCAACGAGAGAATACAAATCGGGACAATCATCGAAGGCCACAGCGACGTAAAGGGACTAGCGATTGGAAACTCGGTACGTAGAACTGTAAATCTTTCAACTTTATTGGGAGCACACGCATACTCGCCAATGTGCTGAAGGACCGCGGATTCGGCATCGTAGCGTTGCAGGAAGTGTGTTGGAAGGGATCAATGATGCGAACGTTTAGAGGTAACCATACCATCTACCAGAGCTGCGGCAACACACACGAGCTGGGAACAGCTTTTATAATGATGGATGATATGCAGAGGCGCGTGATCGGGTGGTGGCCGATCAATGAGAGAATGTGCAAGTTGAGGCTCAAAGGCCGGTTCTTCAACTTCAGCATAATAAACGTGCACAGCCCTCACTCCGGAAGCACTGATGATGATAGAGACGCTTTTAACGCGTAACTCGAACGCGAGTACGACAGCTGCCCAAGCCACGACGTCAAAATCATTATAGGAGATCTAAACGCTCAGGTTGGTTAGGAGGAGGAGTTCAGACTGACAATTGGAAAGTTCAGCGCCCACCGGCTGACGAACGAAAACGGCTTACGACTTATAGATTTCACCGCCTCCAAGAATATGGCCATCCGTAGCACCTACTTCCAGCACAGCCTTCCATACCGATACACCTGGAGATCACCACAGCAGACATAATCACAAATCGATCACGTTCTGATTGATGAACGGCACATCTCCGACATTATCGACGTCAGGACCTACCGTTGCGCTAACATCGACCACTATCTGGTGATAGTTAAACTGCGCCCAAAACTCTCCGTCGTTAACAATGTACGGTACCGACGGCCACCCCGATATGAAATAGAGCGGCTCAAGCAACCGGATGTCGCAGCGGCATACGCGCAGCACCTCGAGGCTGCATTACCGGAAGAGGGTGAGCTGGATGAAGCCCCTCTTGAAGACTGCTGGAGACCAGTGAAGGCAGCCATCAACAATGTAGCTGAGAGCAACGTCGAGTACGTGGAACGGAGTCGACGGAACGAATGGTTCAACGAGGAATGTAGTGAGATTCTGGAGGAGAAGAATGCAGCGCGGGCGGTCATGCTGGAGCAAGAGACCCGGCAGAACGTGGAGCGTTATAGTCGGAAACGGCAACAGCAGACCCGCCTCTTTCGGGAGAAAAAAAAAAACGCCGCCTGGAGGAGACGGAGTGCGAGGAGATGGAACAGCTGTGCTTTCTTGAGACCAGAAACACGTAAGTTCTATCAGAAGCTCAAAGCATCCCTCAACAGCTTCGTGCCGCGAGCCGAGATGTGCAGAGATAAGGATGAGAGTATTTTGACGGACTAGCGTAAGGTGATCGAAAGGTGGAAGTAGCACTTTGATGAACACCTGAATGGCGCTGAGAGTACAGGCAATGAAGGACGGGACTACGGAGGAAATGCCTTCGTCAGTACTGCGGAGGATGAAAACCAACCAGCCCCCATTTTGAAGGAGGTTAAGGATGATTGACCAGCTCAAGAACAATAAAGCTCCTGGTAAGGATGGTATCGAAGCTGAACTCATAAAGATGGGCCCGAAAAGGCTGGCCATTTGTCTGCACCGGCTGATACGCACAATCTGGGAAACAGAACAGCTACCGGAGGAGTGAAAGGAAGGGGTAATATGCCACATCTACAAGAAAGGCGACAAGTTAGGTTGTGAGAACTTTCGACGAGCGATCATCATTCTAAATGTGGCCTACAAAGTAATATCCAAGATCACCTTCCGTCATTTGTCACCTGTAGTAAACGAGTTCGTGGCAAGTTATCAAGCCGACTTCGTTGACGGCCTATCGACAACGGACCAGATCTTTAGTGTACGGCAAACCCTCCAAAAATTTCGTGAATACCATGTCTCAACGCATCATCTTTTCATCAATTTCAAGGCGGCATACGATAGTATTGACCGCGTAGAGCTATGGAAAATCATGAACGAGAACAGCTTACCCGGGAAGCTCACGAGACTGATAGGAGCAACGATGGAAAGTGTAACAAATTGTGTGAACGTTTCAGGCGAACATTCCAGTTCGTTTGGATTCTGCCGGGGACTACGACAAGGTGATGCTTGTTGTTCAATATTGCGCTAGAAGGTGTTATGCAGAGAGCCGGGCTTAATAGCCGGGGTACGATTTTTACGAGATACAGTCAATTTGTTTGCTTCGCGGATGATATGGACATTGTCGGCCGTGCATTTGAAAAGGTGGCAGACCTGTACACTCGCCTGAAACGCGAGGCAGCAAAAGTTGGACTGGTGGTGAATGCGTACAAGACAAAATACATGCTAGCAGGTAGGGCCGAGCGTGGCAGAGCTCGCCTAGGTAGCAGTGTTACGATTGACGGAGATACGTTCGAAGTGGTCGACGAGTTCGTCTACCTTAGATTCTTGCTGACAATAACGTTAGCCGTGAAACACGGAGGCGCATCATCAGTGGAAGTCGGGCCTACTATGGCTTACAGAAAAGATTCACACCCGCAGCAAATGTACCATGTACAAAACGCTTATAAGACCGGTAGTCCTCTACGGGCATGAAACGTGGACGACGCTCGAGGAGGACCTGCAAGCACTTGGAGTCTTCGAACGTCGGGTGATTAGGACGATCTTTGGCGAAGTGCAGGAAAACGGTGTGTGGCGGCGGAGGATGAACCACGAGCTCGCCCAACTCTACGGCGAACCTAGCATCCAGAAGGTGGCCAAAGCTGGAAGGATATGATGGGCAGGGTATGTTGCAAGAATGCCGGACAGAAACCCTAAATATATGGTGTTCTACATACAAAGGTGTCGACCGTGATAATTATATTTTGAATTTGTTTATCGGCATATCGGTCTATTTTGCTCGAAGTAAGAGGGAGCATGGAGAAGAAAGCAATGAATAATAGATGGATAGGTACCGTAAGGGAACGGCGAGAGAAATTGGATTAGATGTTGAAGAGGGCATACCATATGAAACAGTATTACTTGAAACGTCCTTCCTTGTGGCTAACGTCCCCTATGGGAACGGCTTGGGTGTGTTTTGAGAATGACACTACCAAGACAGCCAAAAGGAAGGAGGTTTCAAGCGCCCTAATATAATAAATAACCGAGAGCTGTTGGGTTCTTCTTTTTCTTAATTTTGGCATAACGTCCTCACTGAACAGAGCCTGCTTCTCACAAGGGAAGGTCACCATGGTGTTACACGGGGTTTTCAACCGGACTTTTTTTGTTAGACTCTACATGTTGAAATATGAAAAACCCCAAAGCCTTTCGGGTGATGGACCAGTGGTGTAGCCAGGAGGGGTTCTGAAAGGGTTGATTTTGTACGAATATAATATAATTGAGTCAATTGAAAATATGTCGAAAAATTTTTATCAGTATTTATTACGACAGTAATGAGCAGAATTGACATTCATGTATGTTTATAATGTATTTTTATGCCATTGGCGGACATGGAACATGGAATATGGACATCAAAACAAATTTGGTTTCATTAGAATAGTATACCAACAAGAAACCTATCCCGATGCCAATGGCATGGAAAAATACATTTTAAACATGCATTAATATCAATTCTGTTCTCTCCCCTCACAATAAATACTAAAAAAATATTTTTGTCGAATTTCCAATTAGCTTAATAATATAATATACGTACAAAATTTCCCCTTTTATAGCCCCTCCTGGCTACACAACTGGTCCATCACCCGAAAGGCTTTGGGGTTTTTCATATTTCGACATGTAGAGTCTAACAAAAATAGTCCGGTTGAAAACCCCATGTAACACCATCGTGACCTTCCCTTGTCAGCTTAGTGTTCAATGAGCACTTCCACAGTTATTAACTGAGAGCTTTCTTTGCCAAAGTTGTCATTTTCGCATTCGTATATCGTGTGGCGTTTACGATAATTCTTCATTCCAACGAGTCAAGGAAATTTCATTTACGAAAAGATCCTGGACCGACCGGGAATCGAACCCAGACACCTTCAGCATGGCTTTGGCGCGGACTCTAACCACTTGGCTAAAGAAGCTGTTGGGTTCTGGGTGAATTATATTGCAGAAGTCGGTAAAATAATTTTAGGGTGTAGAATAATCTTTGAAGCGGGTACTGATAAAAATACCTGGAAAAACTCAATAAGAAATTCTGGTGGTCATCAGTTGAATTGACACGGAAGGCTGTGCTTTAAGTAGCAGCTGCGAATGATCATATTCTTGGAGGTTGTGAAATTAAATAGTTGTAAGCCACGAAGATATTGTGGAAGTTGAAGCTTTAGAACCGGAATGATATGAAGAGGTGCTATGCAACGGTCAATGGTGCGTGGCACAATACCGTACCAGTGCTCGCCATGTGCAATGATCGAGATAGGAATTTGCTGACCGATAAATCGGCGGTGGCTGCCATGTGGATGGAGCATTTTCAGCAATAGTTGAACGGTAAAAATGGAAATGTAGCGAGGAACAGGATGAACATAGATGATGACGATCAAGCTGTGGACCTACCGACCATAGGAGAGGTTAAAAAGGCTAGCTGAAGAACTGTAAGGCTGCTGGGAAGGACGAGATCCCGGTCGAACTTCTCAAGCACGGAAGCGAGCAGCTTTACCAGTCGATCCACCGAGTACTGCTGAAGGTATGGGATGACGAAGAATTGCCCACCGGCTGGTTGGATGGCCTCATCCGCCCTATCTACAAGAAAGGGCACAGACTGGAGTGTACCAATGACAGAGGAATTACCCTGCTGAATTTGGCGTACAAAATTTTGTCGCGCATTCTGTTTAACAGACTGAGACCGCTCGAGGAGTCCTTCGTCGGCGAATACCAGACTGGTTTTCGTGAGGGCTGTTCGACAACGGACCAGATGTTTAGCTTGCGAATGATCCTAGATAAATTCCGGGAGTATAACATGCAGACTGATTGATTTCAAGGCGGTGTACGACTCAGTGAAAAGAAATGAGCATTGGCAGATAATGTCTGAATAAAACATTGATTCTTTTGGTGGCTCTCTACGGACACGAAGCGTGGACGTTGAAAGAGTCAGACTGGAAAGCTCTCGGTGTTTTCGAGCGTAAAGTGCTGCGGACAATACTTGGTGGGAAACTTGAAAATAGTGTGTGGCGCAGACGCATGAATCACGAGTTATATCAAGTGTACAAAGATGCGAATATTATCAATCGTGTAAAATACGGCAGACTTCAGTGGGCTGGTCACTTAGTGTGAATGTCGGAAGAAATAATTGTAAAAATAATATTCAGTAGGGAAACAGGTAGAGGTCGGTGCCTTCGGGGAAGACCACGAATACGCTGACTGTTCGCAGAGGAAGAGGACCTGGCGACCCTAAACGTTCGGGGCTACTGGAGAAGTTTCGCCCAAGACCGACGAAGATGGAGCTCTACAATACGCTTGGCAATGGCGTGACGCTACGCTGTAGCCATCAAGGTATCAAGGTAGGTAAGCCGCAAACGCTCATTCACGAGGGATATCGATACGATTCTTCCAATTTCTGTAAAACGTGCACTTAATTCGTAAGTAAATTGTATTTGTTTCCTGATAAGTGTTAATAAAAATGATTTGTATTTAGCTTGAATCTTACACTACAACAAAAACGTGTTTACTGTCGAGAATTAGTGACAACCCCTTCGAATAAACGTCGTGGCTCGATACTGTCGTTTACTGTTTTGAAATCGATTAATTTGTAAGGACCTGCTTTTCCAGGATTTTTAACGAATTTGTTGTACTGGTTGGATTTTGTAGAACTGGTCCATGAATGAATCTGGCGTTATAACGTCCCTATGCTATATGCCCGGGATGTCGAGAAAATTGCAATTACGATAAGATTCTCGACTGGTGGGATTCAAATTCATGACCCAAAGCTTGGTCTTGTTGAATAACTGCGCGTTTACCGCTACGGCTATGTGGGCCCTTAAAAACATTAATTAACCACGACACTGAGTTTCACTGAGCTGTTTAATGTTTTGGATCGGAAACCCATTTCTTTTCTTTTTTTATAGAATCTAGGAAACGTTCAACCGTTAATTTTCCTACTTCTCATGGATCATGTCGCAACATCTCAATAATTCTTTTTAACATTCTTATTATCGCTGTCAACTTCTTCAAAGAGTAATACATTCCAATAAAAAATCTCACTCCCTGTAAAGAAATGTAAAATCATCATTAGACAGCACGGCACAAAGCAGTATCCGAACGACGAATGAAAATTCCGAGAAAATGAGCTTCTGTTTATTGAGTCTAATATTTGTTTACTTTCCCGAGCATTATCCCATAAATACTGATTGCATTCGTGCAATGGTTCCAATTTACCGAAAAACTGCTTCTAGCGAATTTTCCATCGAAGCTGAATCAACACTGCAACAAAGTACTGCTAATCAACCATCTCGCAATTATTTCAATTCCACACACGAACCTCCGACGTCGTCGCATAATGTTCTGAGACCGGAGAGAACAGAAGAAATAGACGGAACTGGTGGCATCCTGAAGAAAGCTCCCACCCCAGGACACCCATTTCTCCAATGCACCCATAAATAGCATCTGCGCCACATCCCCAGACTTTTGTGCGACGACGTGCAACTTCTTCTCGCAAGTACCGCTGCTGCTGATGCTGCTGTCTTTTCGTTATATTGCCGATACCTCTAAAACTACCTTTTCAGCCTGCATAGCCTGATTTCTCCCACCGCACCAGCCCACGAAAAACTTCATAACAAAATCTAATTGTGTGAGGAAAAGGGGAGGCTACTCTCCGGCTTCCTTCCATGTGCACTTGATACCCACCATTATGACGCAGGAGGAGGAGATATAACTGCAATCCGATTCCGATTCCGTGCCAGAACAAATGAAGCCTACAACAGCCGCAGGTATGGCCCCTTGTATCGTGCCTCTAAGCAGCAAAGCGCTAAGGGTATGCGATATGCATTTTATTCAGTCAGTTGGTGTCAGTTTGGGATTATTTCATTAAAGTTTTGTAAGATTTAAGTTCAACGACAGTCTCAGGTTACCCAAGAATCACTTAGAGTACAGGTCATCAGATCTACAAGCGTAACCTACAAACGAATAACCTTTCAGAACCTTGCGAACTAGGATTACTTTTATACAGGCTCATGTATCTAGATCAGCGGTTTTCATATCGTGCTCCGGAGCCTTGCCAGGTGCTCCGCGGCAGTTTTGTAAAATTGTATCAATACCTTTTTTTGTCAACTTTTTGCATTAAAATACGCTTTTAATTATACCAAATCCAGTTATATCGAGAATTTTCAAAATTTAAAGAACAAAATGTAGATCTGATTTTTTTACGAAAACGTTCAGAATTTGGGTTAAGATTTTGTAATTTCAAGGCTAAAAATATTCTGACGGTGAACATTTTCCCATACATTTTGCATGGGTCAGTTTTACCTGAGAAACTGGGGTTTCTTGAATTTAACGCTCTCTTTCCCATGGTAGCACAGGTGAGTCACAGATCTTCGACGAACGCTTGCTAAACCCGATTGATATGATTAGTTCAATGATTATTGGAATTGATTCATACGCTCATTTGTTTCATCAAACATAGAAATAAGTAATGTTTTGTTGGAATACTCATCCTCGTCGAAAAAATCTGAGCTACATTCCATTTCGATAAAAATCGAAATTTTGACACCGTGATTCAAAATTACGAACATTTCTCAATTACTTTGTCCAATCAACGTAAGTAACTTTCATTCGGTTTTGAGAAAATAAATTAAAAAGTATCACAACCTATATTCTTAAACTGTTTGATAATGAATCTCCTTTTTGCCGTGTAGTTACATCACATCGTTTAAACTTTGCATGCGATTAGCTCGCTTTAAAAAAAACTATTTATTTCCTATTAATTTCCACAAAAATTGGATGACAAATTGATAAATCCTGAAATTAAAAGTTCCGAAAGTGAAAAATCAGTTGGTTTGGAGCAGAACGTGTAGAATTTTGCCTGCAAAACATGTAGGATTGATAACCTAAGTGTGATCACTTTTATAACTTGACGCTGTTTGAATAACATTTAGAGATTTCACGAATTTAATTAAAATTATTATTATTTCTGAGAGTGCTGGACCGGTGATTAACCCATTCAGACACATTATTACGCGTTGCAAGAAAAATTTTGATTCCTGGAAAATTCATCTACTTCGAGTATGAAATTTCCCAGGCAAATAATCAAAGACAGCTATGCTCGTTACTAGGTTGTTGGTTGTTTGTTTTGATTGATGACATTGAGCAAACAATTTAGATGATGATCGTTTTGACTATGTATTTTAGGCTGCCAGCACTGAAACATTACAATATCTCACATAAAATATGCAATGTTCACCCAATTACAGCAACAGTTGTTGTGGATCGCACATCTTCTGTTTGGCAAGGTTTGGAATAGGAACGGAAGTCATTCAGATATACTATTGATCCGCGAACATAGAAACTCGTGGCTTACAGGATTTGAGCCGAAACCGAAGAACGCTTGTAGTTAAATTGAAAACCACGATGAGACTTCTTTGTAACTTTGCTACAACAACATAGCCTTACGGCATGATATCATACTGGAATAAATCACTCGAAATCAGATACGTGTTGCCATCTACGCGAATAACGAGATACCAATCAACGTCCACTTCGAGTAAAAATCTGTAGGGTAAGTGTTCCCTTAGTTGTGGGTGTTCCTATAGTTGCGGTAGTGCCGTTTTCACTGATTTTATTACATTAGTCACATAACCGACATTGCCAATCGACGTATTGGCTTGTTGATACACGGAACAGTTGAAAAGAGTGTTCAAATTGCTTTGAAACTGATGAAATATCACTAAAATTGCTAAAGCTTTTCTTACTTGTTCCAATAGTTGCGGTAAAGTGTTCCTATAATGGAGGATTCCATAAGAAAACAACGGATACCGCAACTATAGGAACACAAATTAAGAATATACCGCAACTAAAGGAACAGTGTACCAATAGTGGAGGTATTATTTTTCCCTGACATGCCGTGGATTACTGCGATGAAATCATTTTTCTCATTAAGTCAATGGTCGTTACTTCCCGTTAACATGTACATTAATTGGGATTCTTGAATTTAGGCGGTTAAATGAAGTTCAATCGTGCTTAGTACCTCCACTATTGGTACATCTACCCTATTGATACAATTGTTGATCTTTGAAAAGCTCCGACGGCAAGTTTTCATCAGCAATATTGTAAATCTACGATGTGACAGGAAAGGAATCCCAGCTGGTGACGATTTTGATGATGCTTCTATCAATCAACACGCAAAGCACACTTTGTGAATTTTGTTCAGTGCGGCGATAGCCCGGTGCGCGTTATTTCCGCGAGCCTATCCAAATTTTAAAATTTCCCCGCAATAATAAAGGTTTGAAAAAGAAACATCTCGCTTCAGAAACTCGCTTAGTTGTTCGAACAAACAGCAAAAATCTGAAAAATTTTGAATGTTCGGCGTAAAACCAAACATAGTTTTATTTGATTGAATATTTTTACAATTAAACCATGAAATAAAAAAGTTTGCTCAATAAAATACAACAAATATTTTGAGCTTGAGCTTGGCCGCCCGTGGATGCTACTCCAGTATCGCCAGATCAGCTGCACTTACACAAGGAACCAACCGAATAACTGCTTGGGACTAACAGGCAGTATATAAGTGCTTATGATCTTCTATTTTTAGCGACAATGGTGCCTGCCACGTCAGAATGCAGACCAATATGGGGAAGGGGGAGGAATTGATGATGCATTATACTGGCTCCCGCGTAGACCATATATACCACTGCATCCAAGCCAGTTCATGCTGGAATGTATGTATTGGGGGAAAGGCATGGCAGAGATGTTTGCTTTTGTGGTTAGCAGACTGCCTATGTATCAGGCGTAAGGAAAGGCATGCGCGTGGAAGAATGCAAGCGTTAAGGAAACGGTTTCTTGTCTTGTCCGTCTCTGGTTCTAGCGTTTGCTATGAACGAATAGTTTCTGAGTGTGATAGATTTAGAATGGAAGATAGAGGCAAGTGAGAGATATACAACTACAAAATACGAGGAAAGGGACGAGCCTGGGATTGAACCCATGACCTTCTGCTATGAAGCAGAAGCGGTAGCCATCAGACCACCAACCCCGTCTCTAAATAAAATACAACAAAAATATAAACTGAAGTTGAAAACTAAAACCATATTTAATGAAAGATTTACCAACATAAATCTTACTTCATGATTTTCGTAGGAATTATAGGATCAATTTAAGCGTGAACAAAAATCCAGATTTAGAACCGAGTGATAATGAAGGACAAGTGCTCCGCGATATAATTTGATTTCAAAAAGTGCTCCGCGAGCCAAAAACGCTGAAAACCCCTGATCTAGATTATACTAGGTTTTGAATATTGACGGATTTCACGCCAACTCGACAAAGGGATTGGCAGCACCCCTTCAGAATTCAATGAAACTTTCTGGGTGTGAAGACTATGTGAAACTATGATACTTTACATACTTTGTTTTTTCAAAATCGATCTAGACTAACATTTGGAAAGGGTCAAAGTTTTTTTTTACTTTTTTTATAAACCCGTATAACTCGAAAACGGTAAGACCTACAAAAAAGTGTTGTATGGGGGGCTGTCGTGAAATTTCCTGACGTTTTAGAAAAAAATGTTGAAAAAATAAAAACACATTTTCTACACTGAAAAAATATATGATTCACAACTTAAGAGTCGATTTAAAAAAAATGGCCATTTCAGATTTTGATCATCCTTATGCAAAAAGTTTCGTAATTAAATTTACTAAAAGTCGTCCATACATTGCAAATTGGGCATATCTAAGAAAAAAGTTTTTCTAACAACGAATTTTTCAAGTCCAAAACTGAATTTTTTTTCAAAGATTTTGTTCTAAACCGTCAATTATGATCGTGTTTTCAAGTGATAAATGAGTTTGAATCAGAAATAAATTGTATTTTTTATTGAGAATAGTTAAAAAAACGGAATTATGCAGTGATTATGTTTTTTAAATGAAGGAAATCTATGGATTTCGCCTCTGCCTATGAGAAAATCAAGTCCGTCTAACAATCCGACGGATTTTTATGGTTCGAAAGATTGCAAACATTGAAAAGGAACAACCTGATCCATACCCCATTAAATTTTCGTCTAGAAAATACTACTAAACGTACCTGCGTTACAACCCAGATGAATAAGAAATAATGTTTGTATTGTTATCTACCTAAAATGTCCGTTAACGACCTGAGTTAGGCGGCATCCATTTATTACGTAACGCTTAAATTGGAAATTTTCGACCCCCCCCGTAACGTTTTTTGTATGGAAATTTTCAAAATTTTGTATGAGTCGTAACGCTCGAGCCTACCCCCTCCCCCCTTCGAGCGTTACGTAATTTGTGGACGCCGCCTTACTCAACAATCACCGCGTGAGTGTATAGAAAGATAGGTATTTAACTTATAATTGTCGTTCTACCTATGCATGTAACTATTTTACTGTTTACTGCATATAACCATTTTACCTAAGTCATTTGTGAAAAGAAGTTAAAGATGGATCAACAAGATTTATCGCGCATTAAAATTTTGAGATGTTTCGCCGATATAAACAATCCTAAGTGCAGGCGTAGCCAGTTGCGAAACTTGTCACCAACAATGATCGAACACATACGTGCTATGGGATATAGTTATCAGCTTGATGAAACTATGATATTTGTGAGTCATGTCGCTTAGTGATCAGGCTCCACAGAAGTCTGGCAAAAAGAGCAAGTCTTGCAAAAAACTATGGAAACACAATCGCAACTCCACGAGAACTATTCGACAGGGCAGTGAAACAAACTGATACATGTATCACCAATTTAAATTTCTGTTATATATCTAATGAACAGTATGTTAAAATGTTAGAGGAATTGATGGAATTGTTTGATAAGGTTAAAACTGTCCATGGTACCCAAAAATATCATTGTTTTATGCCTATTAGTGATACACAAATTGCAGCCAAACGGTATACCAATTCAGAGGATGAACCAAAAATATTCAATTTATTCAGTAAAGCCCAAAAATAATGTAAATATTCATGTGCAGATACTACGTTTTAGGATATATAGCAATAATAAAAATAATGATGCATGATAAAAAAACACGACTTTTTTTATAAGCATAATATTGACCCTTTCCAGACACCTGTTAAGATTGGCTTTGACCAAATAAGAAATAAAATATTATTGTGATATCTTTCCAACCATTAAAAACCCATCGGATTGTTAGACGGAGTTCATTTTCTCATAAGCGGTTTGGTGCGAGATCAATTGTATTTAATTAAAAAAAAAACTCTGTATAATTCCGTTTTATTTCTGTTAACTACTCTCAATAAAACAAATATAATCTATTTTTTGATTAAAACTCATTTATCACTTCAAAATATGAGCATACTAGACTATTTAAAGCGAAATAAAAAAAAAATCAAAAAAAAAAATTTGGACTTAAAAAAATCGTTGTTAGAAAAACTTTTTTCCCTAAAATATGCCCAATTTGCAATGTATGGACGACTTTTAGTAAATTTAATTACGAAACTTTTTGCTTAAGGATGATCAAAATCGGAAATGGCCTTTTTTTTAAATCGACTTTAAGGTTTTGAATCATTGATTCTTCGGTGTGGAAAATGTTTTTTTTTATTTTTTTCTAAAACGTCAGGAAATTTCACGACAGTCCCCCATACAACACTTTTTTGTAGGTCTTACCGTTTTCGAGTTATACGGGTTTATAAAAAAAGTAAAAAAAAAAACTTTGACCCTTTTCAAATGATAGTCTAGATCGATTTTGAAAATACAAAATATGCAAAGTATCTTAGTTTCACATACTTTTGACATCCAAAAAGTTTCATTGAATTCTGAAGGGGTGTTGCCAATCGCGTGTCGAGTTGGCGTGAAATCCGTCATTTGTTCGTCATGACGCCGAGCCTATGTGACTGGATCTCTGCGGCAAATCGTCAACCGACGCTGGTTGAGTGACGATGACAATTTAGTTTCGCCGCCGACTCTTTTCATTCCATGTAATGTTACGAAAAAAAGGGTCCTCGTCTACAATCCTTATACTTGATTGTATTTGTCAGCTTTATCAGCTTTAAGTGTCATTTTTAAGTCTTCGATATTACCTGCAACAGCTAGATTTTCGTTACTGAGTCGAACGCGACCTAGAAATCAATAAACAGATTGCCGATTAATCCCGAAAAAAAAACGAGGTAAATGGTTGCAGGTATATAGAGTGAAAGTCCTAGTGAAGTTGATACTTAAGTAGTACTTAATGGAGATTTGTTTGAAGTTGTTAATGACTTTGTTAATCTTTGAACTCTTGTGACATATGGCAATCATGTTTCCCGTGTAGTTATCATCCTGTTGAGTTCCTGAGAATGTTGAACAGGATATTTTTTTCGTAGAATGTTGAGGGCAATACTCGATGTAAACTAGACGTAAACATCAAGAGTAGTACCAGATGCACGAAGAAACAAATTTTATTAAACAAAATAAATCCGGTAGACTTTGGTGGGCTGGTCACTGAGTGTGAAAGTCGAAAAATAAGCTGTTAATTTAAAATATTCAAAATTGAATATTTCACGTTTATCGAAGGTAACATCAATTGTTTATTAAAATTTATTTCTTTGTTTTCATTCTATTAAACTATGCTTACTGGTTTAAGCCATATTAAACCATACTTAAGCCACTCTGGTAAGTTTTAACTTAACGTTTTAACTTAAAAGTCAGTTATAAATATTTCTAATTATAACAACGATGGCCAACTTTTTAAAGCGTTTTTGTAGGTTTCTTCAATGTCGTTGTCAATTTTTAGTATGGATTTTTAAGTCAAAAACTTCAAATCTAGATTTCTCGAGATTCCTCCTAAGGATTTTTTTTTTAATTGGCCCAGAGGTGCAGAATGACCTAAGGAATCGAGCCATGCGCTCAGATTTGAAGGACAATTTTTTTGCATAATAACGATCTGTTGGGGCACCATGTCTTGCTGAATAGCTGCCCGTTTACCGCTACGGCTATCTGGGCCCCATTTTATCAGAGGTTTCTTTAGGATTTCCTTTAGAAATATCTTGGCATTTCCCTGGAGACAATCCTGGAAAAAATCATGAAAATACTTTCAAGACTTACTTAGGAAAAATACTTTCAAGACTTACTTAGGAAAATCTCAAAGAACTACTCGAAGAATTTCTTTAGAAATCATCAACGGAATCTCTGGAGTGATTGCTGAAGGAAGTTGAAATATTACATAAATCATGAAAGACAATTTTATAGGAAATCTCTAGAAATTCTGAAAGCAATTTCTCAAGAAGTTGTTGATTGAATTTAAAGAGACGTTTTGACGCGGAATCTTGGAGCATGTCCCAAGGAATTCGATGGATCAATCACGGGATGAAATCATGGAGAAGTTCAAACTGTCTTGAAAAATTCTCAAAGATTTTTTGGATGTTTGCAGATGATTGGAGAAATTCCGTCTCTTTGGTTCTGCTTGGAAAAATTCAAGTTGATTTCTTTAAGTATCCTAAACAAAATTCTTGGAGTGATTTTCGAGTAATATTCCAGAAGAAATTTCTTGGAAACTAATCACTAAACGAACTCTTTTTGAAATTTCTAGAGGAATATGTGATCATTTGAACAAACACTTGAACAAATTTCTGATGGAATTTCTAGAGAAAAGCGTGGAAAAATACATTCAGTAATACTTGTTAAGAAAAAAAAAGCTTAGATTTTACAGAAATGTCCCCTTTGTTTCTATAACAAAAAAACCTATCTCTTGGCTCCTATTACGTTTCCTTTTCTTGGTTCCTGTTTGGTGTCCTTCGGCCTCTTTTTGGTACTTATTTCAGTCTCTTTTTTCAGGTAAGAGATCTCTGATTTTCTATTATTAAAGACTAAATCGCTACTAGCCCTGGAAAGAAGAAAATCTTTCATAATCTTGTGGTAACGACTGGCATGGAAATGAGGAGGTTAGAGGCATCAGTGACAAAATTCTTGTTTGAGAAAATCTTTGTTGAAGTTTTTTCAACAATTTTTCTTTATACACAAATTGTATGGGAGTTAAGAAAGAATTCAGTCTTTAAGAATTATGTTATTTTTCCTGTTGAGCAGAAAAATCGTCTGATATATCAACTCAGATTCACTTAAAACCCACTAAATGTCACTGAAACCCATTTACGTTTGAGTCCCTCAAACAAAGTAACATTCAATTTGCAGCCTATGATTCCATAGGGTTAAATTTTTTTATAGCTTCACTGTGCACAAAATATTTGCCAACGTTTGTCCTACCCATGGTTTCGAACATGAACGCGCCTCTGAATGCCATGAATGTGATTTTTGGTGCTAGATACATAACTTCATCTTACAAATATATTGGAGCCCCTCTCATCGTGACATCATGTCTACTTGAAGGTAACAAATAAAAAGCTTTTGGTCATGAGGGAATATTATTAGTTGAGTTTTGGAAGCATTAGGAGAAATCTTCCGTTTTTGCAAGTATGAAGAAAAAATATCCAAACTTTTTTGCAATCTACTACAGATGATACGCAGGCTTCGTCCTTTGATGGAGAGGCCTGTGTCAATTGTATAATATTGGTCCCAAAATGCTGCCTTGAGGAAAACCAGCTCTTGAAGGAAGTCTTTCAGACTTGGAGTTCTGACAATTAACCAGAAGTGCACGATTTAACAGATGACTTTGGATAACAATATATGTTGGAAAATAAAAGTTCTTTAATTTTACAATTAAGCCTTCATGCCAAACATTTTCTAATGCTTTTTCTATGTCTAGAAGAACATGACCAATTGAATATACTTCAGATGTTTTGGGACGAATCATTTCCGATACACGAAAAAGTTGTTGAGTAGTCGAATGTTCATGGTCAATGGTTCATATTTATTGGCAAAAAATAAATTTTCATTTATGTTAGCCATCATTCTGTTCAAAATGACCTTATCAAAAAGTTTACTGATGCAGGAAAGCAAACTGATTGTACTATAGCTAGAAGCTTCTACAAGATATTTTTCCGATTTTAAAATTGGTACAACCTAGGCATTTTTACACTTGTCAGGAAAATATGCCAACTGAAAACATTTTTTAAATATATCAATTAAGAATGATAAGCTACTTCTTAGAAAATTCTTGATGAGGATGTAAAAAATTCCATCCTCGCCAGGAGCTTTCATATTTTTGAATTTTTAATAATAGTTCTCACTTCATCCAAATCAGTCTTTCAGGAAATTTCGAAAACGTTCTCTTGATTGACAATGCTTTCGAAGTCTAGAGTAACTGGATTTTCAATTGGACTAGTAAGTCCTAAAGTAAAATAGCGTGGGCTTCATAGCCGTGCGGTTAGCGGCGTCAGTCATTTAGGCGTATTGTGCTACGGAGTGTGGGTTCGATTCCCGCCCCAGTCGGAGAAAACTTTTCGTCAAACGAAAAATTCTTCACTGGTCCACTGGTCGTTCCGTATGTCCGTTGTCTAATATTAGTTATGTTCAGTCTGTGCAGCCTGTTTAAATTATGTGCGCTTTCAAACGGCATAGTATGTTTTTGAGCTTTTTCGCAATTAGTTAGTAACAATTTGTATTCCTCTTTCAAGGTCGGAATTGGCTGCTGAGTTTTTTTTTAATTTAAGTAGATTTACAAAAGGGCTTAGAGTAAAGTGGGGCAAGAGTTTCTTTTTAAGATTTCTAGCTCAATTCAAAACAAAACTTATAAATGTCATGGTGGCTCGAATGCTATTTAAGTAAGAGACTTTCACCCCAAATATCATAAAAACCGATAGAGATTTGGAAAAGTTATGGCTATTTGTTGTTTTTCGACGTGAATATTGTAATTTTTGGTTGAACTTTCGTTGCATGGAACCAATTGAAGATAAAATCTTTTTCAATATTTTTGTAAGGGCGTTTCTAGGCCTATCATAAGGATGCTTTGAGGTGTATTAGTTTTTACATAAATCCTTGGAAACAATTTTAAGCCCATAGTGGGGCAAAAGTTCGAATCAGCGGGGCAAAAGTTCGACCCATGTATGAACTCACGGAAAAATTTGCAAATTGCCTAAAATCCACATATTATCTTCAAATTTAGCTAAATTTGTCTGATCGTGCGAAAAATGTCGCCAAAATTTTAAATTTCCACTTAGTTTTGCGAAAAACTGCTATTTTTGAGTATATTACAATTAACCCTGTTTTGGGCAATTTTTTGATCTTCAATTAATGTTTGAATCCTCTGACAGAATCTCAATAGAGAAACTTAAAAGTAGATGTAGTACCGTGTACCTTTTAATTCCGCTCCTAAATGCTTATCTTTGACAGATACGCGTATTTCGACTACCACTTGCAGTCTTCTTCAGTGTCACTGAAGAACTTTTAAATTTTTTGATGTAAATTTAGTGTGTATTTTTCGTCAAACTTAAGTTTACGGCTGGTGTAAAGTATGCCTGTCATAAAAGTATCGATATTTTGTGTTTTAGCCAGCGAACTTTTGCCCCACACTAGATTCGAGCTCTTGCCCCACCGGTTGGGCAAAAGTTCGTTTAAGACAATCAATTTTGAAACTGTTATAACTAAAAATGGGTAAGTGTTTTGACACAGGTTTGTTCAGCAAAAAGTTAGCCAATATGTTGAAGGTTTACTGTATGGTATTTGTTTTGTTTCAACTGCTCTTGTTTTCCTGGAAACTTTGATTATACCACTAAGGTCGAACTTTTGCCCCACCTTACTCTACAGCCAGGGTCCGATTGAGAAATTTTATTTTCAAAATTTTTGTAATTAAGAAAAACGTTTTTAAATTTCTTTCTGCAGATCCTGCCATGAAATTTTTAAAGCAGGAATTTACTTCTTTTCACGTTTTTGAGACGGATCAAGAGTTTAAGATCATCGTCTATAATAACGGATTCGTATTTCACATTTTGATATTGCAATACTTCTTGCTTCAGCAATGAAATTTGTTTAACTCTCAAGAGCAATGTCAACATCAAGTTTTGTTTGTAAAGCAATGTTAACATCAATATTACTATCGATATATGTTTCAATCAGCTCGTAAATCATTGAAAGTTGGGCTGATATGATTGAAAATTGTTTCATGGGATATTTGAAATGTGTGTAACAGGTACATGATCATAATCAAAATCAGCATGAGTAACCAGTTGGCTACAAACAAGACTCGAGCTGGGTAAAACCAAATCTGTTATAGGAAAGATTTGACAGAATCATTCGAAATATCGCATATCCTTACAAAAAAACATATACACACACACGTTCCAAGGAGGACCGAAAGAGCACCAACGATGTGCAAATGCGGTGGCCGCGCGGTTGGAGGAGTTTTCCCCGAGATTGAGAACGAGAAAATTGCTTGTTTCAAATACAAATCACGCTCCAGCATGCGGTTGTTTTATCGTCATTGCATGATCCAACTGCCGAATGGAGAGTTTGCGACGCGGAAGCCACCATAGGGAAGGAGTTGCTTCTGTTTCCCATCACTTAGCCGCGGCTGTGCTAGATGGACGACTATGTTCAGGAATTGGAAGAAAAACGTACCTCTTTACCTTGGTACTCGTCGCAAGTGAGGAAGACAAGACAACACCGAGAAGGTGGATCGAGATTTGCTTTTTGCTTCGATTGTTTCGTTGGTAGGTGGAGTGGGCAGGATGCCCAACCGAGAAAACTATCTGCGGTACATTCCGGTTGTCATGCTTTATGAGGCGTATACGGTTGTTCTCCTAACCATAGTGATGTTAGTCAAAGATGTTGGTCTTCTCAAAAAAGTATAATTTTCTGGGCGGAAACCAAACTTCAATTTTTTAACATACATTGTTAGAAATATCTAGAGATATCTGTCAAATCGTACTTTTCAGGTTAATCATCAAAACTTCAAATCTGAAAGACTTCCTGTAAGAGCTAGTGTTCCTTAAGGCAGCATTTTGGGGCCAATATTATACAATATTTTCACATTTGACTAACCTGAGTTACCTCAGGGGTGTAAAAAATCTTTGTTTGCGGATGACACAGGCAAAAGACGAAAAAAATTGGATACTTTTTCATCATACTATCAAAGATGGAAAATTTCTCCTAATACTTCCAAAACTCAACTAACAAGTATCCCACATTAACCAACAGCTCTTTATTCAAGTAGACATATTGTCACGAGAAAAGGGTTGCTTTTAATTTGGTCTGATGAAGTTGCTAGCATGATTCCTAGCTACAAACTAGATACAAACTTAACTTTAAAATCAGGATGATATAATGTTGTTTTATACAGAACATCTAGGTATAAGACAGGAATGTTATGTGTAAAGTTACGCTTGTAAAACAATAGAGAGTGTATATTACGCAAATGATTACTTGTTAATTTATGGTTCTAGTTATTGAAATGAATACGAAATAATGTGAAATAAGAGATTAAAGCAAGTTATCATTGAAAAGCACGAGAGATGACACGTACCTAAAATTGAAAGTTTTATCTGATTTGAAAGAAATGGTCATTACACTACCAAGCCAACAACTGAGACGAGGTCAGAGTCAAATTGCAACTCAACATCACTCAATCCAAATATTTCGGTAATGACATTCTGGGTCTGATAAGCTACGATGAAGTCTCAACTTGCAGCCCGAAAAGTTTATGCTGTCAAACATCCAATCCCACTCCACCCACCGAACGACAAGTTTGCAACAAAGACTTCTCCTCATCATCATCCGAAAACAACGTCAAATCCATGTTTCTGAACGCCACGAAACTTCTCTCTGTCTGATGTTCCCGTCAGCGCCAGAACTGCTGCTGTTCACCCACCGGCAAATGGAAACGTATCCTCGCAGAGCAATCTCTTGAAGCATGCGGAGGTGAAAGTCGTGGGAAAATATTCGTCTGATCCACTCGTCCGTGGCAATTCCAACTGGCTGCAGCCATCGCATCGCATCGTAACATACGGTTTGTGCATTACCTACTTTTGGTAGTACGTGAAGCACAATCAACTGTTTAAATACCACACCAGCCACCACCGAACCGCCAGCCATCGCATTTAGTACGGTGCCTGCAGTGATTCTCCGAAATTTATTTAAACCGACTTGCTATAATGTCATATTATGCGAGAGAGTCAGCCAACTGCCTCCCACAACGGCGAAACGACGAGACGTGGAAAAAATCCCGGAGAATTCACCTAGAAGTGCAGACTTTGAAAAGCTAGCTTTTAGCTTCTAGATTCTAGTTTTTAGCTTCTAACTTCTAGCTTTTAGCTTCTTACTTTAAACTTCTAGCTTTTAGCTTCTGGCTTCCAGCTTCTGCCTTCTAGCTTCTAGCTTATAGCTTCTAGCTTTTATCTTCTAGTTTCTGACTTCTACCTTCTGGCTTCTAGCTTTTATCTTCTGTCCTCTAGTTTCTATCTTATAGCTTCTAGCTTCTATCCTCTAGCATCTGGCTTCTATCTTCCATCTTCTAGCTTCTATCTTCTAGCTTACTAGCTTCTATCTTCTATCTTCTATTTTCTAGTTGCTAGCTTCCAGCTCTCAGCTTCTAGCTTCTAGCTTATAGCTTCTTGCTTCTAGCTTCTAGCTGTTAGGTTCTTGCTTCAAGCTTCTAGCTTTTATCTTCTGTCCTCTAGCTTTTTTCTTCTAGCCTCTATCCTCTAGCATCTGGCTTCTATTTTATATCATCCTGCTTCTAGCATCAATCTCTATCTTCTAGCTGCTAGCTTCTAGCTTTGAGCGTCCAGCTTTTAGCTTCTGGCTTCTAGCTAGCTTCTAGCTCTAGCTCTAGCATCTAGCTTCTAGCTTCAGCTTCCTAGCTTCTAGTTTCCATCTTCTAGCTTCTAACTTCTAGCTTCAAGCTTCTTGCTTCTATTTTCTATCTTCTAGCTTCTATCTTCAAGCTTTTATCTTCTGTTCTCTAGCGTCGATCTTCTAGCTTCTAGCTTCTAGCTTCTATCCCCTAGCATCTGGCTTCTATCTACCATCTTCTTGCTTCTATAGAGCTTCCTAGCTTCTATCTTCTATCTTCTAGCTGCTTGCTTCCAGCTCTCAGCATCTAGCTTCTAGCTTATAGCTTCTAGCTTGTAGCTTCTAGCTTTTATCTTCTAGCTTCTAGCTTCTATCCTCTACCATCTGGCTTCTATTTTTTATCTTCTTGCTTGTAGCTTCTAGCTTTTACCTTCTAGCTTCCATCTTTTCTTCTAGTTCCCTAGCTTCTTGCTTCTATCTTCTAGCTTCTTGCTCCTAGCTTCTAGGTTTTATCTTCTGTCCTCTAGCTTCTTTCTTCTAGCTTCTAACTTCTATCCTCTAGCTTCTGGCTTCTATCTTCTACTTTCTAGCTTCTAGCTTCTATCTTTAAATTTCAAGCTTCTAGCTTATATCCTCTTTTGTTTTCTTCTTAGCAATGGGGGAATAATCTGCTCAACAGACACCCGGACCCTGAAGGTCCAGGAGTGTGGGGTTGGGAACCGTTTACTTCATGCAAAGCAGAAGACAGGACTGCATCCCCGACCCACTAAACCATTCCCATTGCCGCCAAACCCTTCGTCTCTCCGGGACCACCAGGAAGGCATTGCTTCGGAGAGGGGCTATTGCACATCGCATCCTCCAGGTTAGCTGCGTAGCCATGCAGCAACGAACATCGATGACATGCTTAGGGGGGTCCACCAAGGTAGCATGCTGGCGCTTTGCAAGCTTCCCGGGTGGTCCTTACCACTACCATTGTCCTCTGAAGGCGGGCAGGGTCAACCACAACTCCCGCGCCCAGCTGTTCTGCAAGTATCAAGAACTGATACTGCATGCTCCGCTATTTGACCTACTGAAGACTCAGGCCATATCAGTTAGCACCAGTTGGGATTGCTGACGAAGGGGGCCTCCACCTGCCCCGACCCTTATGAACAACCAAAAGCTCGGATCCAACCCAGTAGACCGGCACCACGATTGCCGTGTAGTTCCGGCGTCCAGAATAGAACTACGGACAACCCGTTCCGGTGGTAAGAGTCCACCAAACGGGGTAACCCCAATTCAAGGTGTGATGCGAAAAACCGTGCTGAGGAATGAATGGTCGAAGGGGTGAAAAAGATGTTCGGCCATTAACGGAGCCTGTGGGGCACCTGGGCACCCCTCACAGTATTTGTCCCTTACCGCGTTAATGCAGGGCTCTGGCGTGGTTGACCTCTTTTCCCGTGCTACTCGTGGGATCCAAAATGAGTACAAATTCAAATAATAATCAGATTAGTAGTGGTAGTGCAGGTAGTTGCAGTAGTAGGGAAGCGAACCCCTTCGCAAGAAGTGGGCTAGCTAGATCTCCGTTGAGGAGAGTAGAAGCAGGAGGAGGCAGCAGTGCACGTAGTGCCAGTGCTGGAACCCATATTTCATCCCCGGCTAACGCATCGGGTGAAGTTATGGATGGAGCGTGGTTGATGAGGGCCATCAATAAAAGTAGAGATGGGCTCTCTGCGATGGAAGTGGCTGCACAGCAGCTCGACTCCATAATTGACTTTGCGTCCTCGAAGTCTAACATCAGCAAGGACCTCAAGCAGGCCTTGCTTAGACTTCGTAAGTCAATGTTGGCGGCCAAGCAGAACCATGTTGAACCCATGGTGACTGTGGCTGCGGCAGAACCCGTGGAACTGAAGGTGCCGAAGTCTACCCAGACGGAACCCTTCGTTTTCGCGGGCAGCCCCAAAAGCGTGGAAGCGAATGCTTACAGCAAGCAATCGCAGAAGCGCGCGAGGCAGCCGTCAGGGGAGGAGCTACCCGGCGGCGCTCGTAAGGCCAGGCGGATACTGACCCCGAAAACCGGCAGAAGTGCCGGAAAATCGGACCCCAGCCAGGCGTCCCGGAAAGCCGAGAAGGGTGGGCCCGAAAAGACTGGCCCCTCACGGAGTGATGGGAACAGGGGGTTGCGACCTTTGAGAGGTCCTCCATCACCACAGGTCAGGGCGGAGCAGGGGGGGGACGCCCCCTGGACAACCGTAGTGAGGAAGAAGAAGAAGAAGAAACAGGAGAATCAGGAGCGCAGGGATACCAGACCTAAGAAAGGTAGGAGGGTAGGTGCCAAGCGCGAAAAGGGTGATGCGATCATCATCAAGACGGAAGAGTCCAAGTACTCGGAAGTCCTGAAGGCGATGCGCAGTGACGCGAAGCTTGCGGATCTAGGAGCCGACGTACGCAGTGTAAGACGCACTCGTACAGGTGAAATGATCCTCGAGCTCAAGCGCGACAAGGAGCGCAAGGGCGCCGCCTACAAAAGTTTGGCGGAAGAGGTCCTTGGCGCTGGTGTTGAAGTGAGGGCTCTGACGCAGTCAGTGACTCTGAAGGTGATGAACCTTGACGAGATCACTAACGCAGAAGAGCTCGTCACGGCACTGCGGCAACAGTGCGAAGTGCAGGTGCCCACCACCGCCGTTCAGCTACGGAAAGGTCCGGCAGGTACTCAGGTGGCCTTAGTACACCTACCTGTGGCAGACGCAAATAAGTCCGCTAAGGTAGGTAAGATCAAGGTTGGTTGGTCAGTATGTTCACTGAACATACATGAGCAACCAGTGATCTGCTTTAGGTGCAGGGAACCTGGACACAAGTCCTGGGGCTGTAAAGGCCCTGATAGGACTAAGTTGTGCAGGCGTTGTGGTGAGGAAGGTCATAAGGCACTAGGCTGCAAGAACCCTCCCAAGTGCTTGATTTGTTCCGGCAAGTCCGTGAACAACAATCACCCAACGGGAGGCTCAAGGTGCCCGACCTTCAAACGAGCCATCAACGAAAAATCACAGTGCAGGTAACGCAGCTGAACCTGAACCACTGTGACGCAGCTCAGCAACTGCTGTACCAGTCAGTTGCTGAGTGGGGGACGGACATCGCCATCATATCGGACCCATACCGAGTACCCGCCGGCAACGGCAACTGGGTCGTGGATGGATCCGGAAAAATGGCGGCGATATGGACAACGGGTAAATACCCTGTCCAGCAGTTGGTGTCTACTACCTACGAGGGCTTCGTGATCGCCAAAGTAAACGGGGTCCTCTTCTGTAGCTGCTATGCGCCTCCGAGTTGGTCGACCGAGCGGTTCACGCAGATGCTGGACTGCATGACGACCGCGCTGACAGGGCGAAGGCCAGTTGTAATAGCGGGCGACTTCAATGCCTGGGCCGTGGAATGGGGAAGCCGTAACACGAATCAGCGAGGTCAAATCCTGCTAGAGGCACTGGCCGTGCTAGATGTCGATCTGGCTAATGTTGGTGCCAAAAGTACCTTCAGCCGTAACGGAGCGGAGTCGATTATCGACGTTACTTTTTGTAGTCCTGGCCTAACGAGTAGTTCGAACTGGAGGGTAGACGATGGCTACACTCACAGCGATCACCTGGCGGTTCGCTACAGTATCGACTACAACAACAGCAGGCAGCGGGTTGAGGAAGCGGCTAGGTCAAGGCCAAGCCCTCGTAGGTGGAAGACATCGTACTTCAATGATGAAGTACTTAGGGAGGCGCTCCGCCGTGAGCGTAACCTACTCGGCCTAAGCGGGGACGAACTGGTAGCGGTGCTTACGCGTGCATGCGATGCGACCATGCCTAGAAAAGTCCACCCTAGGAATGGGAGACCACCGACATACTGGTGGACTCAAGCTATTGCGAACCTGCGCCGTGCCTGCCTACGGGCCAGGAGACGGATGCAGCGAGCACGTACCGAGCAGGAGCGTGAAGAACGACGGGCGGTGTTCACCGCTGCCAAAGTCGCGCTGAAGTCTGAGATAAGGGCAAGCAAAAAGGCCTGCTTCGAGGGACTCTGTCAGAGTGCCAACGCGAACCCGTGGGGTGATGCCTACAGGATCGTAATGGCGAAGACAAGAGGTGCAATTGCTCCTACGGAGCAGTCTCCACAGATGCTGGAGGGGATCATCGAGGGGCTCTTCCCGCGCCACAACCCTAGCCCATGGCCTCCTTTTGTAGGACAGCCGGGGATTGGGGCTGGTGATGAGGATAGAGTAACTGATGAGGAACTTGTAGGGATTGCAAAATCCCTAAGCATGGGGAAGGCACCAGGTCCGGACGGAGTTCCAAACCTGGCCCTCAAAGTCGCAATCTTGGAGGCTCCCGGTATGTTCAGATCTGCTATGCAGATATGCCTGGACGAGGGAGTATTTCCAGATGCGTGGAAGAGGCAGAGCCTGGTACTATTGCCAAAGGCGGGGAAACCACCCGGTGACCCGTCGGCGTATAGACCAATTTGCTTGATTGACACGGTGGGGAAAGTGCTCGAGAAGATCATCCTCAACAGACTGTCGAGGTACACCGAGGGTGTAAATGGTCTCTCAGGCAACCAGTTCGGCTTCCGGAAAGGGAGGTCCACTGTAGACGCTATTCTGGCGGTTAAGAAAACCGCTGAGATAGCACTCCAGCGTAAGAGGAGGGGTATTCGCTACTGCGCAGTAGTGACTCTGGATGTAAGGAATGCATTTAATAGTGCCAGTTGGGCGGCTATTGCTGATGCGCTCCTGCGTCTGGGGATACCCGAGTACCTGTACAAGATTCTCGGAAGTTACTTCCAGAATCGGGTATTAGTCTATGACACAGAGGTGGGTCGGAAGTGCTTTCACATAACCTCAGGAGTCCCGCAAGGTTCCATCCTGGGTCCGGTGTTATGGAATGTCATGTACGACGAGGTGTTGAGATTGAAATTCCCGGCGGGTGTGGTCATCGTTGGCTTTGCCGACGATATTACGCTGGAGGTCTACGGTGAATCGATCGAAGAAGTGGAATTGACTGCAGCCCACTCGATCGCAATTGTGGAGGAGTGGATGAGCTCCAGGAAACTGGAATTGGCTCACCACAAAACGGAGGCTGTTGTTGTCAACAACCGAAAGTCGGCGCAGCAAGCGGTGATCAGTGTAGGCGACTGCACAATCACTTCGAAGCGCTCCGTCAAACACTTGGGGGTGATGATCGACGACAAGCTTACCTTCGGTAGCCATGTCGATTATGCCTGCAAGAGAGCCTCCACAGCTATTGTGGCACAGTCCCGGATGATGTCCAATAGCTCTGCGGTGTACGCCAGCAAGCGTAAGCTTCTGGCCAGTGTCGCCTCGTCCATACTGAGGTATGGTGGCCCGGCTTGGGGCACGGCTTTGAGTACCGATAGCTACCGTAGCAAGCTAGAGAGTACTTATAGGCTAATGTGCCTGAGGGTTGCGAGCGCGTACCGTACCGTGTCACACGATGCACTTTGTGTCATCACCGGTATGATGCCTATTGGTATCCTTATCATGGAAGACATAGAGTGCTTCGAAATGCGCGGCACAAGAGGCATACGCAGGACTGCCAGACTGGCCTCCATGGTCAAATGGCAGCGTGCGTGGGACAGTTCCACCAAGGGAGTGTGGACTCACAGGTTGATTCCGAGGTTAGATATCTGGGTCAATAGGCGCCATGGGGAACTAACATTCCACCTAACACAGGTCCTTTCGGGTCATGGATGCTTTAGACAATATCTACACCGTTTCGGTCATGCGGGTTCTCCCGAATGTCCAGTTTGTGCAGGTTTAGAGGAAACGGCGGAACACGTTTTGTTCGTGTGCCCGCGTTTCCGCACAATGCGTGACCGCATGTTTGCCACATGCGGTCGGGACACGACTCCGGACAATTTGGTCCAGAGGATGTGTGCAGACGAGTTTGGCTGGAATGCCGTTTCATCGGCTATCACCCACATCGTCTCGGAACTCCAAAGGAGGTGGCGTGTGGACTCGAGGAGTGACTAGTGCAGACGCTAATCAACAGGTGGTCCAAGGGTTCGCAGTCGGCTACGTAGGTCATACCGGTGCCCTACGGTCGAAATCGACCCTTACAGCGATTAAGTGGCCGCGGGGAGAACATCCTGGTAGCGCTGCTGTCGTGGCGGCGGCCTACTGGGTGGATACGAGCCTCTGGTTGTTCGGGGCAGGTGGAGGCCCCTTCGTCAGCAATCCCAGCTCGTGCTAGCTGATAGGGCCTGAGCCTTCAGTAGGTCAAATTGCGAAGCCCGCAGTATCAGTTCTTGATACCTGCGGTGCAGCTGGGCGCGGGCTTAGTGGTCGACCCTGCCCGCCTTCAGCGGACAACGGGAGGTGAGGACCACCCGGGAAGCTGGCAATGCGCCAGCATGCTACCTTGGTGGACCCCCATAAGCGTGTCATCGATGTTCGTTGCTGCATGGCTACGCAGCTAACCTGGAGGATGCGATGTGCAATAGCCCCTCTCCGAAGCAATGCCTTCTTGGTGGTCCCGGAGAGACGAAGGGTTTGGCGGCAATGGAAATGGTTTAGTGGGTCGGGGGTGTAGTCCTGTTTACTGCTTGTACGTAGTAAATGGTCCCCAACCCCACACTCCCGGACCTCGGTCCGGAGTCTGTTGAGCAGATTATCCCCCCATTGCTTAGAAGGAAAAAAAAAAAAAAAAAGACCGGCACCACGACAGCAACGCTACCAGGATGTTCTCCCCGCGGCCACTTAATCGCTGTAAGCATCGATTTCGACCGTAGGGCACCGGCACGTAGGCGACTGCAAACCCTTGGACCACCTGTTGCTTAGCGTCTGCACTAACCACTCCTCGAGTCCACGCGCCACCTCCTTTGTAGCTTGTGGGTGATAGCCGATGAAACGGCATTCCAGCCAAGCTCGTCTTCACACATCCTCTGAACCAGATTGTCTGGAGTCGTGTCCCCACCGCATGTGACAAACATGCGGTCACGCATTGTGCGGAAACGCGAGCACACGAACAAAACGAGTCCGCCGTTTCCTCTAAACCTGCACAAACTGGACATTCGGGAGAACCCGCATGACCGAAACGGTGTAAATACTGTCTAAAGCAACCATGGCACGAAAGGTCCTGTGTCAGGTGGAATGTTAGTTCCCCATGGCGCCTATTGACCCAGATATTTACCTTTGGAATCAACCTGTGGGTCCACCTTCCTTTTGTGGAACCGTCCCACGCACGCTGCCATTTGACCATAGAGGTCAGTCTGGCAGTCCTGCGTATGCCTCTTGTGCCGCGCATTTCGAAGCACTCTATGTCCTCCATGATGAGGATACCAATAGACACCATACCAGTGATGACGCAGAGTGCATCGTGTGACACGGTACGCACGGTACGGTATGCGCTCGCAACCCTCAGGCATATTAGCCTATAAGTACTCTCTAGCTTGCTACTGTTTTTGGAAATTGTAGATTTTTTCTTGAAATGCAGTTTTTTCGCGTATAGAGGCAACTACTACAAGCTAATTTTCGGCATGGCCATGGGTAATCCACTATCACCCACCGTAGCCGACTTGGTGATGGAAGTGCTTCTCGACAGTGTTACCAGAACTATCAACTTTCCAATACCCGTTATTAAAAAATATGCAAATGACCTTCTACTAGCAATACCAGCAGACAAGATTGACGAGCTTCTTGCAATATTCAACCAGTTCGATCCATTCAGTTTAACTGCGAAATTGAACAAGATAGTGCGCCACGAGGACCAATCTGTCTCTACCGAATGGTTTACCAAACCAATGGAATCCGGACGTTTTCTTGGTTTTCTTTCTGACCATCCACTGTACATGAAAATTAACATGGTTAACAATTTTATAAAACGAGTTCGATTGTTAAGCACAAACTTAACAGAAAATGCAGTGGATAAAATCATCGATAAGCAATTAAAGCTTAACCATTATCCGAGGTCACTCAGACAAAGGTTAATCAATCAAAAAGAAGACGGGATCGAGATTTATCTGAAATACCAACAACTGAAGTATTGTACAAACCTTTGGTTCATGTAGAACATTTAACCAGTCGTTTGAAAACGCTATTTAAGGAAGACTATCGAAACATCGTTTTGGCAACACGGAATGAACCGTAGGTAGGATCTTTTTTCACCAATACCAAGGACGTCATCCCACCTCTTATGAAAACAAATGTCATATACAGAGTTCTATGCAACAGCTGTGATGTAAGCTACGTTGGACTCACTACCACAACTCTAAAACAACGTCTTTCCAACCAGCAATCAGACTAAACAAATTGGAAAAGATGACAGAACGCAATCCTGAAAGTCCGACAACATTATATGATCTTGCTCACTTGAAGGAGAAAACTGCCTTACTCCAACATTGCATAGAGAAGGATCATAGGTTCGCATTCGACAAAGTCTAAATACTTGACCAACATCGTCGCTCCTCTGCATTACCCATATTGGAAGTTTGCCATATAGTCAACACTGATCATACGGTAAAAAACGAGCAGATGTTGACTGTTTATCTTCACAGTATGCTGGTGTCTTACACACAATCAAAACCCAAAGAAGAGAACATAACGACACAGAGAAAGATGAACGCCATTTGCAACACAACCAAAATTGAAAGCCGGCTTGCATACAACATAGTATAATTAATAAAGAACGAAACGACAGTTGGACAAGTAGATTTACGACAAAGGAAACTAAATTAGAATCAGTGTTTTGCAACTAAGAGTTTAGTGTGCCTGTAATTATATTAATCTAGAATATTTTGACTTAGTATAAATGATTGATGTTTTCTGTAACGTTTGTAGGAAGTTTTGTTTGAATGTTTAAATGTGTAATGACCACTGCTCGACAGTTAGAGCCACCTGATGAAAAAGCTATTGTGTCTGTAAGACTTGTAAAGTTCCTTGACCAATTGATATTTATGTACCTAAATGTTTATATTTTAGAATCCTTCAAAAGGTGTTCAATACATCGAAACGTCGGACAATTGAAACGAATCAGCTTTTGATTTACACTGACTGCAACGCCAATAACAGATCACTACGGTAGCTCTTGGTACTTAAGGCCGTGCCCCAAGCCGGGCCACCATACCTCAGTATGGACGAGGCGACACTGGCCAGAAGCTTTCGCTTGCTGGCGTACACCGCAGAGCTATTGGACATCATCCGGGACAGTGCCACAATAGCTGTGGAGGCTCTCTTGCAGGCATAATCGACGTGGCTACCGAAGGTAAGCTTATCGTCGATCATCACCCCCAAGTGTTTGACGGAGTGCTTCGAAGTAATCGTGCAGTCGCCTACACTGATCACCGCTTGCTGCACCGCCTTCCGGTTGTTGATAACAACAGCCTCAGTTTTGTGGTGAGCCAATTCCAGTTTCCTGGAGCTCATCCACTTCTCCACAATTACGATCGAGTGGGCTGCAGTAAATTCCACTTCTTCGATCGATTCACCGTAGACCTCCAGCGTAATATCGTCGGCAAAGCCAACGATGACCACACCCGCCGGGAAATTTAATCTCAACACCTCGTCGTACATGACATTTCATAACACCGGACCCGGGATGGAACCTTGAGGGACTCCTGAGGTTATGTGAAAGCATTTCCGACCCACCTCTGTTTCATACACTAGTACCCGATTCTGGAAGTAACTCCCGAGAATCTTATACAGGTACTCGAATATCCCCAGACGCAGGAGCGCATCAGCAATAGCCGCCCAACTAGTACTATTGAATGCGTTCCTTACATCCAGAGCCACTACTGCGCAGTAGCGAATCCCCTTCCTCTTACGCTGGAGTGCCATTTTAGCGGTTTGGTTAGGTCAAAATAGCATCTACGGTCGACCTCCCTCTCCAGAAGCCGAACTGGTTGCTTGAGAGACCATTTACACGGTGTACCTCAACAGTCTGTTGAGGATGATCTTCTCGAGCACCTTCCCCGCCGTGTCGATCAAGCATATTGATCTATATGCCGACGGGTCACCGGGTAGTTTTCCCGCCTTTGGAAATAGTACCAGGCTCTGCCTCTTCCACACATCTGGAAATACTCCCTCGTCCAGGCATATCTGCATAGCAGATCTGAACATCCCGGGAGCCTCCAAGATTGCGACTTTGAGGGCCAGGTTTGGAACTCTGTCCGGATTTGGTGCCTTCCCCATGCTTAGGGATTTTGCAATCCCTACTAGTTCCTCATCGCTTACTCTATCCTCATCGCCAGCCCCAATCCCCGGCTGTCCTACAAAAGGAGGCCATGGGCTAGGGTTCTTCTTCTTCTTCTTTCTGGCATTACGTCCCCACTGGGACAGAACCTGCTTCTCAGCTTAGTGTTCTAATGAGCACTTCCACAGTTATTAACTGAGAGCTTACTATGCCATTGACCATTTTTGCATGCGTATATCGTGTGGCAGGTACGATGATACTTTATGCCCTGAGAAGTCGAAAAAAATTTCAACCCGAAAAGATCCTCGACCGGTGGAATTCGAACCCACGACCCTCAGCTTGGTCTTGCTGAATAGCTGCGCGTTTACCGCTACGGCTATCTGGGCCTCTGGGCTAGGGTTGTGGCGCGGAAAGAGCCCCTCGATCCCCTCCAGCATCTGTGGAGATTGCTCCGTAGGAGCAATTGCACCTCTTGTCTTCGCCATAACGATCCTGTAGGCATCACCCCACGGGTTCGCGTTGGCACTCTGATAGAGTCCCTCAAAGCAGGCCTTTTTGCTTGCCCTTATCTCGGACTTCAGTGCGACTTTGGCAGCGGTGAACACCGCCCGTCGATCTTCATGCTCCTGCTCGGTACGTGCTCGCTGCATCCGCCTCCTGGCCCGTAGGCAGGCACGGCGCAGGTTCGCAATTGCTTGAGTCCACCAGTACGTCGGTGGTCTCCCATTTCTAGGGTGGACTTTCCTAGGCATGGTCGCATCGCATGCACGCAAAAGCACTGCTACCAGTTCGTCCCCGCTTAGGCCGAGTAGGTTACGCTCACGACGGAGCGCCTCCCTAAGTACTTCGTCATTGAAGTACGATGTCTTCCACCTACGAGGGCTTGGCCTAGACCTAGCCGCTTCCTCTACGCGCTACCTGCTGTTGTTGTAGTCGATACTGTAGCGAACCGCCAGGTGGTCGCTGTGAGTGTAGGCATTGTCTACCCTCCAGTTCGAACTACTCGTTAGGCCAGGACTACAAAAAGTATCGTCGATAATCGACTCTGCTCCGTTTTGGCTGAAGGTACTTTTGGTACCAACATTAGCCAGATCGACATCTAGCACGGCCTCTAGCAAGATTTGACCTCGCTGGTTCGTGATACGGCTTCCCCATTCCACGGCCCAGGCATTGAAGTCACCCGCTATTACTACTGGCCTTCGCCCTGTCAGCACGGTCGTCATACAGTCCAGCATCTGCGTGAACCGCTCGGTCGACCAACTCGGAGGCGCATAGCAACTACAGAAGAGGACCCCGTTTACCTTGGCGATCACGAAGCCCTCGTAGGTAGTAGACACCAACTGCTGGACAGGGTATTTACCCGTTGTCCATATCGCCGCCATTTTTCCGGATCCATCCACGACCCAGTTGCCGTTGCCGGCGGGTACTCGGTATGGGTCCGATATGATGGCGATGTCCGTCCCCCACTCAGCAACTGACTGATACAGCAGTTGCTGAGCTGCGTCACAGTGGTTCAGGTTCAGCTGCGTTACCTGCACTGTGACTTTTCGTTTATGGCTCGTTTGAAGGTCGGGCACCTTGAGCCTCCCGTTGGATGATTGTTGTTCACGGACTTGCCGGAACAAATAAAGCACTTGGGAGGGTTCTTGCAGCCTAGTGCCTTATGACCTTCCTCACCACAACGCCTATACAACTTGGTCCTATCAGGGCCTTTACAGCCCCAGGACTTGTGTCCTGGTTCCCTACACCTAAAGCAGATCACCGGTTGCTCATGTATGTTCAGTGAACATACTGACCAACCAACCTTGATCTTACCTACCTTAGCGGACTTATTTGCGTCCGCCACAGGTAGGTGTACTAAGGCCACCTGAGTACCTGCCGGACCTTTCCGTAGCTGAACGGCGGCGGTGGGCACCTGAACTTCGCACTGTTGCCGCAGTGCCGTGACGAGCTCTTCTGCGTCAGAGCCCTCACTTCAACACCTTCGCCAAGGACCTCTTCCGCCAAACTTCTGTAGGCGGCGCCCTTGCGCTCTTTGTCGCGCTTAAGCTCGAGGATCATTTCACCTGTACGAGTGCGTCTAACACTGCGTACGTCAGCTCCTAGATCTGCGAGCTTCGCGTCACTGCGCATCGCTTTCAGGACTTCCGAGTACTTGGACTCTTCCGTCTTGATGATGATCGCATCACCCTTTTCGCGCTTGGCACCTACCCTCCCACCTTTCTTAGGCCTGGTATCCCTGCGCTCCTGAACCTGTTGAAGAACCTCCTGCTTCTTCTTCTTCTTCTTTTTCACTATGGTTGTCCAGGGGGCGTCCCCCCCCTGATCCGCCCTAACCTGTGGTGATTGAGGGCCTCTCAAAGGTCGCAACCCCCTGTTCCCTTTAATCCGTGAGGGGCCAGCCTTTTAAGGGCCACCCTTCTCGGCTTTCCGGGACGCCTGGCTGGGGTCCGATTTTCCGGCACTTCTGCCGGTTTTCGGGGTCAATATGTTGAAAGCATTCGCTTCCGCGCTTTTGGGGCTACCCGCGAAGACGAAGACCTCCTCTAGCTTCTAGCTTCTATCCTCCAGCATCTGGTATCTATCTTCTATCTTCTAGCTCCTTGCTACTTGCTTCTAGCTTCCTAGCTTCTAGCCTCTATCTTCTAGCTTCTATCTTCAAGCTTCCGGCTTCTTTCTTCTATCTTCTAGATTATAGCTTCTGTCTTATTTCAGTAAAATAGGCTTTTCGAAGAAACGTGGTATTTGGGGAACTGACGTTTCTGGGACAAACATTACAACCGTCAAAAAGGTTTCGGAAACACTGATCTGTACGATACGAGACGGTCATCGGATTTTCGATGCTGAAATTGTATCGCCTCTCAGCAGATCTTATAAATACGACAAAAAATGCGATGAAAAAGAGCGAAAACCAAAAGTGCTTTCCCTGCATATCCGCCACTTTAGGGAGATTATGATCTCCGGCAGCATCGCCAGGGCAGCATATGCGAAGGGAGCGAAACATTGAAGCGCACTAACTTTGTCGCAGCAACCGAAATAAGGGGGTATGGGGATGCTGCACCACGGGTTGTGGTTGGATTCAGTTGAGTGAGGTGGGATGATACCGTGTATAGCGCACAGGAAGCTTCGTCGATGCGATTATAAAAGTGTCGCATAATGAGACTAATTAGAGATGGCAATGGCGAGATAGGAAAGAGAGAGAAAAAAAAGAGTCAGAGTGGAAACTGCTGCGGAGTTTGCTGCTAATGGTAAACATGGCTCGCCAGCTAATGAAGAGTGCTTGTCTATTTATGTTCGGAGAAAAACAGTGGGCTGCAGATGCTTTTAAAGGTTTCATGCTAGTTTATTGCTGATTGCAGCGGATTGGAAAGCACTCAGAATCATTTATTAGATTTCATAGGGACTGATTCATAAGAAAAATCTGTGTACCTTCTTTCCGTCCATACGCCAATAGCTTTTTATAGTTTTATCGTAAGTAGAGTTTGAATAGAAAAAATATACCAGACCTGCAAATGTCTTCTAACAAGACATTTGAAATCGCTTGATTTCAAAACCGCATTTGAATTATGTCGGAATTCTTCCCGCTCGAGCATGCACTTGCACATGCCTTCATAATCGCAATAAATGCATTATCTCTTCAATCCCAAGAAACTCTCCCGGGCTATCGACTAACTTTATCTTAAACTTCTGTCTCCGAGGATCACTCCCCGATATCTTGCAAGAAGGACAAATTTAATCCAATGATACCGACCGACCACCCGCAGAGCTCCTCCCTACGTGTACGCGCAGCAGAACGACAATCCACAACTCAATTTGGCCGCACAAAGCGCTCTCATGCTGCTTGTGGTAGTCCTTTGATTGGACCAGCAGCACACAATCGTCTTACGTCGAAGGAAGACAACGATGAAGATATTGAAGATGACGTTCTTCAGCCAAACGATGCACAATGGTCCAGATAGCAGATTTACGCGGAAAGATACATTTAGATATTTAGCATGAAACTGTAGACGAAAACTTACTTCGACAGAGTTATTTGTTTTGGGAAAAATATTCCATTTTTGCAAGTATGAAGAAGAAATATCCAAAATTGTTTGCGATCTACTACAGAAGACAAGCAGACTTCGTCCTTTGGCGGAGAAACCTGTGTCATCCGAAAACAAAGATTTTTGACATCGATGAGGTAACTCAGGTAAGTCAGATGTGAAAATATTGTATAATACTGGGCCCACAATGTTGCCCTGAGGGACACCAGCTCTTAAAGGAAGTTTTTCAGATTTGGAGCTATGATAATTAACCCGAAGTATGCGATTTGACAAATAACTTTGGATTATTCCAACAAAGTATGTTGGAAATTTGGAGTTTTTTAATTTTACAATAAAACCTTCATGTCGAACACTTTCGAATGCTTTCTCTATATCTAGAAAAACAAGACCAGTAGAATAGCATTTAGATTTGTCGGCACGTATCAAATTTGTTACTCGTAAAAATTGGTAAGTGATCGAATGTCTATGTCAGAATCTGAACTGTTCATTGGTAAATATTCAATTTTCATTGATGTAGACCAGTGATTCCCAAAGTGGGCGAATTCGCCCCCCTGGGGGCGATTTTCAGACTCAACGGGGCGAAAATTTGTAAAACAGAATTTGGGGGGCGAAAAATCCAGAAAGGGGGCGAAAAAGCTAACATGGGAGCATTTGAAAATAATTACTCATAACCTTTGGAGGACACACATCTGAAGGTTAATCAATTCAAAACTCAAATATGTCTAGGACTATTTTACCTTAGATTGTTATATCTCTAATCATGGTCATTTTAAAATTATTTTAGACAACATTACATGATTGTCAAAGACAACATATTTGAGTTATTCATTGAGCTTTTTGAATAAGATTTGAAAGTTAATCATTAGAAGATTTGGAAGTTAAAATTTCTGGCATTCAGCCTTTTCCAAAAAAATCTACAGTACCATTTGTGATGTTTTTAATCATTTTATGAACAAATTTTGGAAAATTTAGCCTACAAAAATCGCGTTCCAGCGATGCCAAAGCCAAAAAAAAACTCTATTTATAAATACATTTGAAGAAATTTTAGAAATGCGTTGGATTTATACCTCCAGAACGTCCGAAAAATTCGAGTTTTTCTTGGTGTTAGAAAAACACCCTTTTGATAAATTGAATGGATAATTGAGTTGAAAAACATTCTGGATTATCATATAATTTTCAGAGTTTTTGGATTGGATAAAGGAAAGTTTTAGAAACGTCAGGCATTTATTACTCACAATTTCTGAAAATTATTCCAGTAATTTAAGAAATAGCTGATTAATCTCAATTCACGGGGTGAGATCTTTCGAAAACGAAAAATTGCGAACAGAATCATTGCAGTTCACCCAAATATGACATATTCATGTAAAAATAAAAGGTTTTGGTTCAGTTTTGGAGGACTTCGCCCCCAACTACGTCACAAGGCGCCACATTACATTTGTTTAGTTGAAACAGGACCAAACTTTTGCAGACTAAATCAGTAGCCTGTGATGTACGCAAGATATTTTTAAAATCGATATTTTAATTTACAGTCCAGGCTACCGATATTTAAGAAAATATGTTTAAATGTACATAATAGTTATTGTATTATGATTCTTTGGATACGCGCGTCAAAGACATTTTTTGTCCTTATTAAAATATTTGAATCACATATCAGGGGGGCGATTCCAGATTAATATTGGCCTCAAGGGGGCGAAAGTTGAAAAAGTTTGGGAAGCACTGATGTAGACCATCATTCTGCTCAAATTGACCTTTCAAAAAGTTTACTGATTTGACGATAACTAGAAGCTTCTGCAGCATTTTTGTCTGGTTTTAAAATTGGAACAACCTTAGCATTTTTCCATTTGTCAGGAAAATATTCCAACTTAAAACATTTGTTAAATATATCAACTTAGAATGATAAGCTACTCTCCATTTAGACCACTATGCAGTGCAACGCCAAGACGACCATATTCGCTGTCGCACACTATCGTATTATTTGATTGCCGGCATGGCCGTACGTAAGCTCCTTCGGCGAAGGGGAAAATTGGCCTGCTCAAAAGCCCATCTAATGAACAGACAGATAACAGCAGACTCGTTCTCGACAATAATTTGCCAATGTTTTCTAATTACATTAGGCACACAACGACCACACTAAACCAAAGGCTGTCCCAGTTGCAATCAGGGGTGGAATCGAATTCTGCCGACTAGGCGATGTCGAAGACGATGTCCGGACGGCTTAATAGACAGTCTTGAAGAAATATTAGAACTGGAATTTGAACTCCAGCTTCTGGTGAGGCACGTCGTCTTGGAATTGTGTTTGCGGTTTGCGGAATGTGGTCCGGAAGATGAAGACGTTGGGGACTGTTGAACCATGCCAAGACATGGAGAGGTTTTCGCATTATGAGGCTGTACTTTATTCACTGAATTAGAAGAGACGTTCGACTATTGTGGCATTTGTTGTTATATAATATAATTTGTTGGTAAGAAACTTCAAAGAAAATGCTTTCTTGAAAACTTGCATATTGTCGCGAATCGAATTACAAAACGGTCCATGCTCTGGATCCTCGAAACGACTCTCTTGCCAATAAATAAATGAAAATCGAATTTAGTACTATACCATGTATTTCCACTAGAGTTTGTATCATTCAACAGATACGCGTATTTAGAGTTCAACTATAAGGCCGTCATCGGACTCGACTTAGTTAAGTCTAGTACACGACCCTGAAGACGGCCTTACAAAGGATACAATTTCCAGTGGAATTTAATGGTATAGTACTAAATTCGGTTTACGTTTACTCCCCAAGTGCATGAGTACCTAACACCGAAACGCAACCTGTAGTTTTAATCTCCGGGTACAACCGCTCAGATGACAAAAACACTCGTAACACGAATATAACTAGTTTAAGTACACCCACCAACACACTCGGTGAAACCTTCTCTAGCCGGGGAGGATTTATGTTTGCCGTACCTACTTCGTATTTAAGTGATTGTAGCACCGTTTGTTGTCGTCTCGGTTTTATTTGCTTTTATGACTGAAACTCATGTCCTATCCAGGCTGCAAAGGAGTTTCCGTTTGTTCTATTGTTTTCGTTCGCAAACACACCGAGTGGTTGTTCATAAATGACGATTCGGGGCTTTGAGGAGATTTAAAATTATCGAGCATTTTCAAAAAAAACCAATAAGAAAAAAAATAACATTAGCAATGGTTTGAAAAAATGTCAGTGGGGGTTGTGTACAAGACACGACCGCCTGACGGTAACTACGCCATATTTGATTAGTTTTATCCGTAGATTGTCATTGAGCTAGATTTTTATGTTTTTTTTTTCATTAAGACAAGCCAATGTCAGATGAATTGCAACTTCAATAAATAAATAAATGATTAAATAAATAAATATGATTTGCTGCATTTGAATTTAAGTCAATTGTCATAATTGCAACCTCCCTTTAGTTATAATTCAAAATGTAATGGGTTGTGAATTTAAGAACAGTGAGGAGCTCTCCGAACTGTATCAGTCATCGATATTGTAATCACCGCCTAAATTTCAATTTGCCGTATTGTCAATTCTTCTTCTTCTTGGCATAACGTCCTCATTGGGACAGAGCCTGCTTCTCAGCTTAGTGTTCTTATGTGCACTTCCACAGTTATTAACTGAAAGCTTTCTTTGCCGAAGTCGCCATTTTCGCATTCTTACATCGTGTGGCAGGTACGATGAGACTTTATGCCCAGGGAAGTTAAGGAAATTCCAATTGGTCGCCGTTAAGTCAGAGGGGACCAAGTACAAAACTTGAGAAAATTGGATTATTCTCTCATTAGATGCAAAATTACTTTACCTCCGTTACACTTTGATCAGATTTGAAGAATGCTGTAAACTGCGAGAGATATGTAACAAATTTACTCTGGATGATCAATAAAAATCGATAAAAGTATGCAGTCAGAGAACACCAAGTGCTTATTACCATACCAGCAAAAATTATCAGCGCGCTTAGGAATGCGAGGAAATGAAAGACATTTCAGGAGATTTGTCAGATTTTTCGACATCGAATCATTCTTCTACTTATCCATCAATAGAAATTTATAAATATTACATGATTCGATGCATTTGATTTTGATTTTTGACCATTTAGCATATTCGGATGGGTGGTCAGAAATTGCAACAAATTCTGTGCAGACAGAGCAGACCAAGTGTTGAAAAGCAATAAAATGATTGATTACTGCATTTTTTGAGTCAATTTCAGAGTCCGATAGAAGTTTACGGTTGTTCTATGGTGTATGTATGGCATGTCCTACGATACGCTTATTGGACCAGCATATTTTGGTCGGTACTCAAGATTTTCACTTGGTCCACTCTGACTGAACGCATATTTGAATATTTCTGATCTTCAATGCCCAGACCCTGCAAAACCTTTATTTTCACGCTATAGTAATACCACTGATCTCGGTATTGACAAATGGATTATTGAAGAATTTACGATACTGGTGTCGAAGGGTCTTGATAATTTGCTTATCCTAGAGATATGCACCCAATTTGACAATGCAAGCATTAAATGATTGTTATTTTTCAAGAAATTGGTCAGTCAGAGTGAACCAGCTCACTGAACGGTGGTCTTTGGTTCAGTCAGAGTGGACCAAGTACACATAGTCCATCAAAACAATCGTTCTATTAGAGGTTTGGATTATGATTTTTCATGATTATCACTTCACATTATATTGTTTGAAAGTAACATAAAGACGTGTAAAAATATTGAACCGAAATTTAAACGAGTTCAAAAATTACAGAGCGTTAGACTTTAAACCCATTTTTCTCAAAATATCAAAAATGTCACTTGGTCCACTCTGACTTAACGCCGACCAATTATGAAAAGATCCTGAACCGACTGGGAATCGAACTCAGACACTTTCAGCACGGCTTTGCTTTGTAGCCGCAGACTCTAACAACTCGGCTAAGGAAGGCCCTTATGGATTACCTGCTTTGCTCTTGTCCACAGTTGATCAGCAGAAGTTTTCTCGTTTCATTTTGTATTGGGACAGGCATCTAACTTCAAATTTCTCGTAAATGAAAGCATTATTCGAAAAAATATTTGGTAGGCGTCATTGTCACGTACAACCGGTACCAAATATTTTTTCGAAAATAGTTCACAATTTTGAGAAATAAGTCGTTAGATGCATTTCGCCATCCAAATATTTTTCGCGTTACCTTATAGCGATTTTTCGTGCATAGACACTAGTGCATGTGCGTTACTGTGCGGTGAGTAGCGAATCAGGCCATGCATGTAACCCATTGGCAATTGTCAATTATTCTTAACAAATCAGATATTGTATGATGCTATGAGATGAATTACACACTTCGAAAAAATCATGTAATTTTGTGTCATAGAAGACGGACATATTAAAGCGAGTAAAGTGACACAAAATTACGTTCGATTTTATTTTTCACTCGTGGTTTTGTGAGCCTTAATAGTAATTTTACAGCTGTCAATGTTATGTGCTGTAAATTCTAAATATGACGTAATGAGTAATTGCATGTCAACATAACCTCCAAGGAATTCCTCACATGTTTCTTTAGGGCACTGGTTATAAGTAATAGAAACACTAATGTTATGCTTACATTTCACATCTTATTTTATTCTTGGCAACAATATTTTACAATTCATAATAACTCATAATCACTGGTTGGTTGCTGTTCCGCTGGGTGCAACAGGAACATTTTCCATGATACCGATGCTAACAGTTTTTCTACGCAAACACGGTCGCAATGATATATAAACAGAAGTCATTTAACACTATTGCTTTGGAACTTTGAAAAAGAGTTTACTTGCACTGAATTGTACACCGTGCCGAGGATTTTACACCAAAAATTACTTTGCCTCCTTTATTTTGTTTGGTTTCGTTGGCGTTTGACGTTTCACCAACTTGCTACGATGGATTGTGTCATCGTTCGAGTAATTTTAAGTCATTATGCTGTAAAATCAAGCCAAGTGACAAAATACTGCAGATCATGTCTCAAAACGAAACTGAATTTACATGTTTCTTATGTTTACGTCATCTTTGATTTAATAATGATTCGAATTTCAATTTGTGTCATGATCAATTACGTCAATATTGACGATTGCGTCATCTTCAAAATTGAGATTTTTTTAGTGTGTAGGAGATTATAGCAAGTATGTCGTAAACGCATTAGGAAATATTACACAACTAACTCTTCAGTACACATTTCTTGGCCCTGAAACTGGCCGATTGAATTGTTGGATTCGAGTAGCACGGAAACATTTTGACGGCGCACTGGTTAAAATCCTCCTCGACCGATGAGGTTTGCGGTGGCGATAACAATGGGCGCTTTAACAAGCGGCTTTGGCTGATTTTCTTCAGCCATCTCGTACAAATCTTGCGTTGGCGCATCGATTCCTAAAGGGATAATTCTGGAAGCGCGAGTAAATTTAGAAATGTTGAGCGATTTCATAATCTGGACGCTGGATTTGTAGCCGAAAACGATGATACTGGTCACGTGACAGCAGATTTAGTCGTGGTGGATCCGATATGCGTGTTGTACCATTCGCATCCTATTGAAAACTGAGCTGAGAATGCAAAAGGCACTCGAGACTTGCTCGCCGACCGTGTTCACAGTCTGACGGCAAAAAAAAAGAATGAGTGAAAAGGTTGTTGTTGTTGTTGTTTGAGAGGGACTTTAACCCGAAGGTCATTCGTCCCTACCCTGAGTGAAAAGGCAGGAATCGGTCTGCTTTTGTAGTTTGAAGAGGAACGCAAAAGAAGCGTGGAAAACTGCTTCAACGTGATTGGTTGCATGAGAAAGGGGTCGACATTTTTCCAATTTTCAATAGTTTATTGTCGATAATCAACAGTTCTCTCCATTTGAGAATTTTGTTGTATAAATTTCCAGCCGATTGATGAGAAAATATTTAAAATATATCGATGAATGGCAGAGTTATAAGCGTTGAAAAGCTAACATAATTTCGCGATGGCCGCAAAATTTTAGATTTTCAATTGACTTCCAGTAGGGTGCAGAGCTAATTGGGCACTTCCATGATTCACTTTGGCATGGGGGGTTATTCTTTGGCATTCGGTGCTTATTCACTGATCATGGTTGTTTTTAAAATTGTCACTAAACGTGGCAAAAATGGGGGAAAAACGTTTCTTTAGAATGCACGCATTCTTCCAAGAGTGAAATAGTTAATGTTAATAATAGCATCAAATTGAGCAATCAGTTCGATACTTTTGACAAATTTCCCGAACACCAAATCGAAGCAGCCTTCGATTCAGGTGAGGAAACAAAGAGTGTCGCCAATCGAGGTCAGTTGTTCCGAGTTTGGAGGATGTTTGTTGGAAGTTATGGCTTTCAGTCTTAAAAACAAAAACGGATTTTCGCTTACATCTGACGTTTCTGACACATATCTTGTACCTTTTTCAGGGAATTAGCTGTGTTCCGTTATATCGTTTTAGGAGGATTTAGACGGGAGATCTTGAACTCCATTAGGGGAATCAAGGTTTCCTTCCAAATCACAATGAAAGGAGACTGACATGTTTTTCCGGAAACTCTTGAAGATCGCGAATTTCTTCTCAAACATCTTGAATTGAAGAAGCACAATTGTTTAACTTCCCAAGCAACCAAAAGTACGGACAAAATAGCTTGTTTGAGCTTAATCAGCAAATCAAAAAATCATGAAGAGCGTTTTATACAGCCCACTTTTTAAGTAATTAATCGAACTTCAGTTCACAATAAGTTCATCACGGGACTGTAGAGAATACTATTCAGCTGATAAAGAAACGTGAAAAAATCAATCAAAATATTTTTCCACTACATATGCACTGTTTTTTATTAAATTTATTTCTAATGAGACAAAACTATGCTGGCTTGGCGAAAGTGTTTTTCGTTCTAAGTTATATTTTTATATATTATCTATGCACAATTACTCCTTCTGAGATTTGAACCCAAGTCCTCTTCGTTGAAATCGGATACCATACTGCTGCTCCATGTACGCGTTTTGGTATGGTATATAGTTTTACTTGATATGCTGATTTCCTATAGTAGTGTTTCTAAAAATAGAACTCGTGAACTTTGAATTCTCTTGGAAAACAACCCCAGAGCCAAATTTCTACTTGAAAGTTCAGATAAGTACGCATGGAACTGATTGTGAACTTTCATAATTTGACGTTTCTTGATTTGTTTTGTTTGGCAGTGATTTTTTACTAAGGGAAGAATTAAGTGCTGGGGTAAGCGTTATGTGGAATAATATGTGGAAAACAATTTAAAAGGTTATTCTTTGGCCAGTAGTTAAAAGTTTGCCTGTTGGCACGGTACAAGAATCAAAAAAACATTTGAGAAAACTGAATGAACATCGTCAAGAACTCCGTAGTGCCTCCAGTGAAGATGAAAGCTTTACGATGTACTTTGGCTTTATTCTATACGGTTGAGGAATTGCAGATAAGGATACAGTATTCTGATGCAGGTACGTGTGTTTAATATATTAATGTGTACAGGAGAATGGAAGCAATAGTTTCAAATATTTATAAAATGCAGTGCAAAGTGATGAAATTACCCTCATGCTCTGTTTTGTTTCCCGAAGCTGAACAGAAGTTCACTTTAGGTGTGGTTAGGCAATTAAATGAAGTTCGAAGCGAGTTCTTTTTAAAGCTGGTTTATGATCGTTTTAGGAACTTCACGTATACTTCTTAGTTGAAAAATAGTTAAAAGTAGGTACGGTTAATCCTCTAATTGAGCATTACGGCAAAGTTCGAAACAAGTATTCTGTGAACTTATTGTGAACTTTTGCGTTGATTTGAAGAGAAGTGAGAAACTTAATTTGTATTTTTTAGTTTCTAATAAATACAATTGATTCCATTTTAAGAACTTCGTTCTGATAGCTTTCTTAGGACCTTCAAATCAGCCATAAAGTTCTAACGGACTCAATCCGAACCGTGTTTGAACTTCTAAGTTCGCTCGTCAAGTAAAATCTGAACTTTTGGTTGCTTGGGTTATGACAACAAAACTGAACGTTTGTTCAAAGTTGTCATGAAAGGTATCTCAAGTGACTACAAATCACATGAAGAGATCAAAAATGGAATAAATGGTTTACTTGGATTTTCCCTAGTCCAATTAGTCATTATGATAAAGAGAACCCAACCAGGCATTCGTCGGAAAGGGCTTCTTCAAGAATATTATTTAGTTCACTCCAACAAAAGAGATCTAAATAATATTAAAGCTTTAGAAAAAGCTAGACTTATGTTCGATATCCATTGATGATGAAAGAGGGATTGAAATACCAAAATGTGAAGTAAAATTCGAATCCGTAATTGTAGACGATGAACTTAAACTCTTGATCCCTCTTACAAACGTGAGGAGAGGCCAATTTCAACGCACCCGCTATCCTTCTATGACAATTATATGACAGGATAAGCAAAAAGAAATTAAAACACATTTTACTCAATTTGGAATCAAAAAAAAAATTAAAATAAAAAAAAATCTCCACAGAACATTGACTATAAGCCCTTTTAGAAATCATCTTAAGTTTTGGCAAAACCTCAGAAGCCAATTCCTGACATTGAAAGAGGAAACAAATTCTTACTAAATAATTGCGAAATAAAGCTTGAAAACTTACTTTGCTGTTTGAAAGCGCGCACAATTTTAATTTAGGAGTCGGCGCAACGTCGATGTCTAGGAAACCATGGTAACCGAATCAACAACCGGGAGGGCTAAAGATTGCAAATTTTCTCCCTGCTCGGATAGTTCTAAACCAATAATTAAGCCGTTACTTTATCATAATAAAATATTTCTACCGTTGTAAAACGCGTGTTTCTCTGCTACCTTCAAGAGGTTATGGGCACCCGAAGAAAGCTGCGCACGGAGTCCCATAACTGAGACGAGACTCGCGGAGACGGTCTTCTTTGTCTGCGATTTCTGAGTTTTTTTCTTATTCCACTCAGTGTTTACATCAATCTCGCGCAAGCCGTTCAAGCTCTCACATGACCATCTCAGCCAAAAACTATTGCGATTCCATCATACCGAAGCATAAACGGCATTTTGAGTGTAATTTAAAGCCAGCAAACGTAGCAGAAATTATAAATAACTTATTTTGTGTTTAGATTTATCAGCATCTTTGAAAAAACTGCTCCGCTGACTGAACTTTTTAATAATAGTTTATTTTGATAACAATACTTTTCGCTTTTTCAGCCATAAAACCGACGGGCTGCATTTGACGTTTCGTGACAGTGGAATCTGGGAAAAATATCAACGTCATATCCAAACGTTGATATTTTTCCTCTTCGCAAGTCTCTCTCAGTCCCATAATATTCCGGTGGACCAGGATTCTAGAATTAGAGTTTTCGCGTGAAGATGTTTCTGGATGCGGCTGGTCTACTGCGGACCTTGACGGAAGATGAGCTAGAAGCTGAAGGCCAACCGGAACGTGAAAAGTTTCATCGTCGGATTCCTGGTGGATGAAGTCTCCAGGTAGTCGTCCTGGACAAAGGTAGTGCGAAGGAGATGTGGTCAAGCTTAGGCGACACTTTCGCAAAAAAAAGTCTGTGGCCAGTCAGACGCTACTGCAGAAACAGCTTGGTGGCCTACAGATGAAGGAGGCAGCATCGATGCGGTCCCACCTGTTGGCGTTTGACGATCTGGTAAGGCAACTCAAAACGGTCGGTGCGAGACTGGAGAACGGAGATCTGGTGTCCCAGCAGTTCCTAAGCTTGCCGGATTCGTACGAACCCCTCGTGACGGCGCTGGCGGAAGAGCTAAAGCGTTCTGTTCGTCAGGGCGAATCCGTTGAGGATCGACCGGCGGCGTTTGTGGTTCACCAGGGGAGCAAGAATGGTGGCAAATTCAAAAGGAAATGCTACAAGTGCGATCAAACCGGCCACATGAAGAAGGACTGCAAAAAGAAATAGAATCAAGCTGTCACGTGTCAGAAAGGCCAACTGTGATGCGCCAACCACGCCGAAATGCAACGTCATCAATTTCAAATTGGAATCCGGTGGTCAAGAAGGATAGAGAAATCATCGCACACTTTGGATTGAGGATCTCGAGGCTCACCGGGCGTCAAGGCCGTGAGTATGGTTCTACAGCGTAGAAAAACTTCTACAAGAAGAAGGGCATCCAAATCAAAACCACCGTCGCCTACAAGTTCCTGCCGTGGCTGAGCGATTCAATCGGACACTGGTGGAAAAAAGTGAGGACCATGCTGATTGATTCGTCGATGCCGAAAGCCATGTGGTGTGAAGCGGCGTAGTACTTGGTGAACTGCAGTCCAACAGCAGCATTACCTGGAGACACCACACCGGCGGAAAGTAGGATCGGATCCAAACTGGATTTTTCGAAGTTACGCGTATTCGGATGCATGGCATACGCGTGGATCCTAACTCAACTTCGGTAGAAATTAGACGCAAAGGGTCAGAAAGCCATCATGATCGGTTACGCTCCCAACGGATACCGCCTACGAGCAAGAGGGGAAGCAGATCCAGCAGATGAGTTGGTGATTAGACTCTAACAGAAGATGAACCGGTCCCCGAAGAGCCTGCCGGTGATGATGAGGACAGCTATCACGAAAATACCGACTATCCCAAGGAGTATGAGCTTGCTGACCCCAGAGTTGCTTGCTTTCACTATCAACGCCTGAAATTTGCTGATTTGTACAGGCCGACTGCGATACAATTCGGATCATTCCATATCACATCAACATCATGCTCTCTACTCCATCACCAGTGCATTGATGGCGATAGACTATGGGTATCACTGATGGCTCAAGTTTAGCCTTAAATTAAGCAAATAAAATGGAAATGTATCAGTACCGTCAAACGGGGCTTCTTTTGACATTATTTCCACATTCTTCAACTTTGAGGATTTGTAGCTCGATTTCGATAATTCTTGCATATATCTTAGTTGTATATGTACGTAGCAAATGTGTAAAATATGAAGCAAATCCATCAAGAAATAAAAAAAATGCTTGAATAGCGAAAAATATGTGTCCTTCAAGACAAAAATGGGGCTACTTTGGACACTTTTAGAAAGCAATTCAATTTGATAATAAAATGATTATTTTCGCATAAATTTTGTACTGATTCTATAGATTAACATCTATTCTGACGTAGTTGAATGTTTTTCGTTTACAAACATAATAAAGAAAATTGTAAAGCGCGAAAAAATACACATACCTATATAACACTTTTCAGCAAAATATGTTTTTTATAGTTTTTAATTTCTAGTATGAAATTTCAAGTTCACTTTCTTCTAAATAAAACTGTCAGCTACGAATGCTTGATTGTTTAAGTTGACACAATCAAATGATGCAATTACCAAGTACTGCGACGATTAATAAGGTCTGATTAATAATGATTAACATCCGTTTAAATTCTGTAGAAGTAGATATGTAGAAGGATCTCATCAATTCCTGTAACAAAAAGTAACTTTTATTTAAAGTGCAATGCATGAAGTACAACAAGAATGTTTCGCACGATCATAGGCAATTCAAATTTTACTTTTGTGATTATTTTGGTTCTCAATAGTTTTGAGATGGCTGAAGTGTAGTTTTTTTAGCAGATGAAGAGTGAAATTGTTTTGTACTACGGATTCATGTAAAATATGACCGAGAATTATTTTTTCCAAGAATATGGTTTGAGTTCACTATCAATACGTAACAAAATATATATATTTGATGACTATTAACTTTCCTGAATCCTTGGTTTATTTATTTTTCTATTGTAAAATATAGAAACCAACACTTTAACATAAAATAAAAGTCGCAAAACTAATACATTAGTTCAATCATTTTTAAAAAGCAACAATTTTTAACATAAAATTATCACAAATTTTTATGAAACATGACGATTCGATAGTTTTGTGACGCTTACAATAACTTTCCACGATATGTGAAAAATTCGAACAATGTTTACATAGCAAATGTTTTGTGCCTTGTGAATATATGTTAGGATTTTTAATACATTTTCTTGTTTATCCTGTTATTGTTGATGTTGTTCCAAAAAATGTTCATGTCTGGTTGTAGAGCATGTTTTGGTTAATAAAAGTGCTGAAGACACAAAATAGCTCAGATTAATATTTATGCCGCAAATAAATCAAAAACACGAGTGTCCAAAGTAGCCCCCGGAATCAAAAGTAGCCCCGTTTGACGGTACAATATTCTTGATAGTGCTGCAGACGGATTGAAACTGTGTGTTGGTCACTGAAAAAGATTAATAGCGTGGGTAATTACCACGTGATCACTCATTCTGCAGTGATTATGATCTAGAGTGCGATGTCGCATCACAGCTGTTGGTTGTCAGATCCAAGTGATATTGATAGTTTGCAACTGATATTGATAGTTTTAGTCCATCAGCCATCAGATGATATGACCGATATTGTGCAACTCTGGCTGACCCAACTACCGCCACGCTCCCTCCGCAAACAGATAAACACGATGCTCAGGGCAATTCGTCGACTTGACTTGTCTTGAATGATTTTTTCACTGGTTTTCGAGCAAACTCTGCCGCATTCTCCTCTGCTGTAGATGCTCCTGAGACTTACCGGGGGGTGCTGAGTAGTGACGTCCGTGAGAGTGGCTGAAAGCCATTCAGGACGAGTTGCAGTCGGTGGAGAAGAACCAGGTGTGGCACCTGATGTCATGCCCTACCAACGTAAAGCCGTTGAATACCAAATGGGGTTTTCGCATCAAAGATGACGAGGACGGGCGTGCGGTGCGATACAAGGCTCGAATCGTCGCCAAGGGTGAGCAGAGACCGGGACTGGACTACGACGAAACATACGCACCGGTTGCCAAGCTTGTGACGATCAGAATAATTCTTGCGGTGGGCGTTCGTGAGGCCTTCTTCTTCCAGCAGATGGACGTGAAGACCGCATTTCTTCATGGCGAGTTGACGGAGCATATCTACATATGCGGTGACTTTGGCAAAGAAAGCTCTCAGTTAACAACTGTGAAAGTGCTCATATAAACACTAAGCTGAGAATCATGCTCTCAAAAGTTTTCTGCTTGCTATAAATAGATCATTTTTTTTTTTGTGATTGGTGAAAAAACATCGCTTATGGAATAATTCGCTGTGCAATTCCAACGGCAAACTTGACAGAGTGCTCTTCTGGATATTTCTAAATTCAATACCCTGGCAGCCCTACCTTCCAGAATTCCAGTAATCTTCCAGGATGATTTTTAAAATCCTTCCAGGATGATTTCAGAATACTACAAAGATATTTACGGAAAAGAAGCATCCTTAAATAATTCTGGAAGCATCCCGGTTGGATTCTGAAAGCATCCTGGAAGGATTATAGAAGCATCCTGATAAAAAGGATCTGTGCAGCATCCAGGAAGGATTCTGTTAGCATCCTGGGTGGATTCTGGAAGCATCTCGGAATGATTCTGGAACTATCCTGGAAGGATCCTACAGAACTTCAATTCTTCAATGCCAGAGAAGAGAGATCTCGAGAGAATCCGAAAAAGAGTCCAGAATAAATCAACACGGAGACCGAATGAATTTAAAATGTAGTTCAAATTGATTACAGAGCGAGTTCGAAAGATACCCAAATGGAGTTGGGAGGAACATCAGAAAAAGTTCAAAACAAAAAATCCTGGAAGGAAATCTAGATGCTTCCCAAAAGTATCCAGGATGGAATTTGATAGCGTCCTGGAAGCAGTTATGAAGCATCTTGGAAGGGTTCTGGAATCATAGAGAAGTTCAATTCTTCAATGTCAGAGAGAGCCCTGGTTAATCTGAAAGGGAAATCCGAAAACATCCCAAAAATAGTCAAGATGAATTCAACATGGAGACCATGTGATGTGTAGGATTCAAAAATGTGACATAATAACAAAATTAATTGTTGATTTGTATGATGTGGCGGGACGATTATGATACAATTGAACCGTCTATGCAGGAGGAAGTTGTGGACTCCACACATCGTGCAAGACTCTAAGCTGATGGTTGATTCATTTCTGGGTTATCAACGGTGTGCTAAGATTTCAAATGTCTTTAATGATTTCATCATAATTTTAACCTTATTTTAAACATAGGCTAATCTTTTGATTTCATTCATAACGGCAGTAATTTAGCTTATATTTTCATTGGGGATTCTACCTTCCCGGGAAACATAAATCATTTCTTGGGAAACGGGAATCCCGGGAAATCTCATTTCCCTGGAAATGTTTCCGGGATTGGAAACTCTAGTATCATTGATCGAGCAACTTGCTCGATTCAAAATGTTGCCACCAGACGGCGCTAGTGAGCATTAAAGTTTTGTTTTGCAGATGCAGATGGCGTCTTCGGCAAAGTTGTTCAGTAACACAAGAGTTAACATTATTTGACCCAAGAGATTGGAGATTTTGCCATCATTCGGTGTTAGTGAACATGCAATTTTTGTTTTACGTATATCTCAGGATTCTGACCATTGAGCTCAAGGGCTATCATAGTCAATCTTCAATTCCAAGGCCTAAAAACAGATAGCCGTTGAACTACTGAACAGCTATGCCGAAAACGCCATATTTCTATGTGATCGAGCAGCTGAAATGCCTGCATAACAAAAATTTCACGCTTACTAGCGCCGCCAGGTGTCAAAATTACAAATCTTGTGGCTTAAATAATGATAGCCTTGCCAGTAGTTATTTTGCAGATTATTCGGAAATTTCTACATAAGTTCTTTCAAGGACAACCACAACAGTGCTGGAAAGCGTCAATGTAAATAGAGAGTGTCGCGCGACTTTTATATTGATGCTTCACTCACTGTCATCGAACGGCGAGACAATGACAGAAGCTTTCTTCAAATTCTCCTTCATTTTTCCGTTTCTAAGGCTTGTGACGAAATTTTAACCTTGACCATTATTATTTCATTTTCAGATATGATTGTTATTTATATCGCTAGAATCATGAGAGAATATTCTCTTTACCTATCAAACACATGTGCTTCCCGAAATTTTCCAAAATTAGATAGAAATTTTTAAAACAAAACAACTTTGTAATTGCTCTCATGAGAGCCCCGTCATTGCGACCTGACGGAGTGAGAGTGAGCAGCGCCTTGTGACAGTGAGAAGACAGGTTTCGTCAGTGTCGCAAGCCGGTCATGATTCTTAACAGCCCTGACCACAAGAACTTAAACCAAAGTTTTTGAGGAAATAAGTTGAAGACTTTTTTCCCTACAAGAATTTCTCAAAGAATTTCCATGCCCATTTTGTCAGGTATTGCTCCAGCCATTTCCATATGTATTCTTTCGTGAAAAATAAATCTCTTGTAGTTCTTCCAAAAAAAAGTCTAGAGTAGTGTCCAAAAACCTGCATTGTTTCTTGAATCTTCTATTGGAGGTTTCACATTAGAAGATAGTGCAGTAATTATATTTTTTCTGGGATTATTTTCAATGTTTTTCAAGAAATGCCTTCAGAAATTCTGCAGGTTGTTATTCAGGAATATGATTGCAATGTGCTTCCCTGACCGTTATTTTTAGAAAAAATAAATCTCTATTAGTCGTTCCAGCTAAGCTGCATGTCTGGGCAAATCTTTAAAAAATCGTAGGGCCCGTTTCGAAGTTACGCCCTATTGATTGTATTGCTGTGTGCGTTTGAAATGTAAATATCAAATGCGGGAACACTAAACGCGGTAAGATTTTTAACAAGGAAGGCGATGTCAAAGATTGATTTTCTATGCTAGGTCGGCGGTGATATGTATCATGGTTACTTTGTGTTACCGCATTTGAAACTCAGTTAGACTGGATTTGCACGTCAAATGCAAAGAGCAATATAAGTCTACAAATTCAAAGGAAATCTGGAATATTTAAAAGGGTTTTCATTGGACGTTATAATCAGAAGAAATATACCATCAACATTTGGTTCAAAGTTAGTTTGTTTATTTATTTTTAACCTCTAGGCGGAGTTTTGAATGGGAAGAAAGGCGAAGTTGGGAGTTACGTCCTTTTAAAGTTACACAAATTTTAAATAAATAATTAGGCATTCTTATCTTCTTCTTCTTTTTGGCGTTACGTCCCCACTGGGACAGAGCCTGCTTCTCAGCTGTTCTTATGAGCACTTCCACAGTTATTAACTGAGAGCTTACTATGCCAATGACCATTTTTGCATGCGTATATCGTGTGGCAGGTCAAAGATACTCTATGCCCTGGGAAGTTGAGAAAATTTCCAACCCGAAAAGATCCTCGACCGGTGGGATTCGAACCCACGACCCTCAGCTTGGTCTTGCTGAATAGCTGCGCGTTTACCGCTACGGCTATCTGGGCCCCATCATCAGGCATTCTTATACCGTTAAGCAAATTCAAGTGTTTTCAATGACACATTGCACTTACATGCAGCAAAAGTATTTCACCATCAACTGATTTTTCATAGGCTCAAGTGCTATGAGGCATTACGGAGCCAATTCTGTATTTTTATTCATGACTAGTGGTCCCGGCAAACGTTGTATTGCCTTGTAGTATGCTGTTGTTATTTTCTCTGCAAGAGTTCCATACAAACTGACAGTTTCGTTTTGACCCGTTTTTTCGACTTTTCCGTTCAATATCTGTTACTTTTCATGTACACAAACACGTCGGAATACTTCACGAACACTTCAGTGAAGGAATTTTCAAAATCTGGAAGCCCGTTCGCTAGCCATTTCGTGACATACAAACACCACTCCATTTTTATTTATATAGATATATTGCTATAGCCCAACAAGCTACCCCTCGGCTATTGCTGATAACTTTGTACTGCTCCAGAACTTAAACTTCAATTGCGGAGTAATACAGTTTTGACCAAACTATGGCACTCTAGACCCCTGTCAATACTTTTCGTTCATTTGTAGCATACATTACTTCATTCAGATTTTTCACAAATCTACAATATAACTTATAGGTTTCCTCGACGTATATTTTCGCTTCGATGTACAACATGTACCAATGAGTTGCATGTAAAATAATCTGTATCGAGAGTACATGGGTTCACCAAACTAGACAGAATATTGTGCTACAAAAACAAATTTGGTTACATGATGAAATCAGCTCCGTAATGCCTTATAACTCTTGAGCCCAAGAAAAATCAGTTTATGGTGAAAGATTTTTACAGTATGTAAACGCAATGTGTCATTTAAAATATTTGAACATTTTTAACGGTATTAGAATGCCAAATTATTCTATTAAACACTAGTGTTTTAATAACAACATTTCCAATATGGCATAACTCCAAATTTTGTTGATCTTCTCATTCAAAACTCCATCCAGAACTTACACTCTTAAAAATAATTAATTCTACATGTGATGTAATCATCGTTGTACCTAAATATTGATTGACGTAAATATAAATTGGATGTATGTATATATATACCAACTTTGATTAAAATTTTAATATCATATTTATTCTGATAATCCCGGCCATATTTATTCTGATAATCCATTTAAATATTTCAGATTTCTTTTGAATTTGTGAACTTAAACAATCAAAAGGGCGTAACTTTAAAACGGGCCTGTACAGTCGTAGCTGGTTCGGATTAGCTAGAGCAAACACGCGTCCATTCTCTTGATCGTCTGTAACATAACTGTCTCTTCTTTATTTCCATACTGTTGGACACAACACAAGGTATGTTAATGAAGCTAGGAATATCTTCGATAGGGTTACCAAATGTCAAGATTAGTTTAAGGTGAGAATGGTCAACTTGAAATACGTACGATACTACAGGGCCCTACGATTTTTTTTTTAATTTTGCCCGGACATACAGCTTAGCTTTAGAAAACGACTGGTGAGCACAGATTTGATGAAGATTGTTTCTCTGATGTCAGGGGAGCACCGTTGATTAATTTGTTCAATCACTACCATTCAAGTTCATCGTATCTCCTCATATTTTAGGGAGTCTTTCAGAGATCCTCGCAAGAATTCATCTGGAATTTCTACACATTTTGTACACATTTTTTCAATATTTATCGAAATTTTAAGTAAATTGTAGTTCGTCACAGACAAAATGAAAAGAATCGGTTGAGAAATCGCAGAGATATGGATCTCTGAAGTTGGCCATTTTGTATGGGAAAACGGCTTTGGTGCATTTTATAAGTCCGATTCTGTATATTCCTGGGTAATTTCTTTGAAAATTTCCTTGAGAATTTCTCAAAAACTTTCTGCTGAACTCTCTGAAAAAATCATAGGAGGAAACTCTGGAGTAGCTTCTAAAGGTATCCTTAGAAAAAAATCTTGGTTGAAATCTTTGAGAGAAACTGAACGACAATTCAGGTGAAAATCCTTAGAAATCAGTGGAGAATCAGTAGGCAAAATTATTGCTTGACTTCTTGAAAATATCCTTAAGGAATCAAGTTACTTAGGATTTCGTCAGCATTCTCAATCAAAAGAACATTTTCAATACTTCTCGGAGGACTGATTTGGAAGAGGTGAGAACTATTATTGAAAAAATCAAAAATATGAATACTTCTGGCGATGATGAATTTTTTTCATCCTTATCAATTATCTTCCGGAAAGAGCTTAGATGATATATTTAACAAATGTTATCAATGTTCATATTATCCTGACAAAAGGAAGAATCACAAAGTTGCTCCAATTTTACAAACGGACAAAAATCCTACAGAAGCTTCTAGCTATCGTCTAATCAGCTTGCTTTCCTCCATCAGTAAACTTTTTGAAAAGGTCATTTTGAACAGAATGATGGTCCACATCAACGAAAATTCAATTTTTGCCAATGAACAGTTCGGATTCCGGACATTGGACCACTCACCAACTTTTACGTGTAACAAATTTGATCCAACAAATCTGAAGGTTATTCTACTGGTCTTGCTCTTCTTGACTTAGAAAAAGCATTCGACAGTGTTTGGCATGAAAACTTGATTGTAGAATCAAAAAATAATAATTTTCCAGCACACATTATTAAAAAATCCAAAATTGTCTGTCATATCGTACAGATTTATTTCAGAGCTACAAATCTTAAAGAATCTTAAAGACTTCCTAGAAAAATTGGTGTTCCTTAAAGCAGCATTATACAATATTTTCACATCTAAAGATAATCGCTCGAAATGTGTTATACATGATTAATGAATGACCCCCTTGTATGCATCCTTGCTGCTCTGGACTGCAGAGAAATAATAAACGGGAAAGCATTCACTCGTTCTCCGAGGCACTCTGCTGGAAAATACACATTAAAAACTAGAACAAAACTAATTTTTCGGCACGATGCCCACCGAAAAATTAAAAAAAAAATCCTTCTGCGAGTGGTAAAGTACGAGCAAAAGCGCAAACGTTTGCTTTCCTCTCTCTGAGGTGGGATTTAGGTGTTTGTGTTCTTGTGTGATTTATAATTACCTGGTGGGAAATTATTTGGATTATAATTTCATGCCTGAAGGGCCGCAAAAAGCGAGAAATTTCCGCGTGTAAACCATATGTCATCAGTCATCCGGCCAACGGAACAGGTTTTATGTCGTTCGTTAAGCAAGACAAGACCATTCCCCCACCACCCTATCTCATGGAAAGCGTATGGCTTCGTGTGTGATCCAACCAAAATCCGTCAGTTTGTCTTGGGATGATCCGGAAGCTAAATAAACACAATCAGTGAGTGTAAGCAGCAACAGTAGCGAGAGTAGTAGGTGGGACTCTGTTCGGATTGGTATATGATGGCTTCACGCCATGAGAGGTTTCAAGCCTCCCACGACATGGGTGTAGCCAGAACCTTCATCAAAGGCCAAGAAGCCGAGGGTTAGAGTCCACGGCTACAAAGCAAAGCCATGCTGAGGTGTCTGGGTTCGATTCCCGGTTGGTCCAGGATCTTTTCGTAATGGAAATTTCCTGGACTCTCTGGGCATAAAGTATCATCGTACTTGCCACACGATATACGAATGCGAAAATGTCACTTTGGCAAAGAATGCTCTCAGTTAATAACTGTGGAAGTGCTCATTGAAATTTAAGCTTAGTAGCAGGTTCTGTCCCAGTTAGGGCGTAATGCCAAGAAGATGGAAATCACCTTTGAAAAATTCAAACTAAACTTTCATTCCCATGGATTTTTTTTTTCGTCAGCTAAGGTGTGTGGGGGCAACGTCCCTTTCTGTCCCACTCTGGCTATGTCCATGCCCCCTGGTTGGTCGGTATCATATTTCTCTCCCCCGGTACAAAAGTGAATAAATATGCGACGGCAGAAGCAACAGGGTGAGAAAATCCCCTCGGCATCCACATCGGCGACGTTCCGGTTCGTTGTGTTCCGTTCTTCCTGGGGTGTGGGGGGGGGGGGGGTGTTGGTTGGGAAAACGATGATGAGCTGGCACGAAGAGGGTTGCGCGATTCGTACTCCCAGAGGTGGAGCGTGCCATTTTTTTCCGTTCGTTTTCCGCCATTTTTCCCTGTGGCGCCTTTCCGGGTGCGGTTGTGTTCAGCAATCCGTAATAAATTGTCTTTATAAGCCCTGAATGATTTATGATTATTTAAATTTCTGTGCCTCCCAGTCAGTTCGTTTTCGTTCTGACACCTTACTGCGTGATGTTTTTTTTTTTTGGTTCCCCGGTGTGCTAATAAAGTGATATCTTCCCTTCTGTTCCGAAGTTATTATGGCGGATTGGAAATATGTTCGAAAGGCGTGGAATTTGATAAAGGCATATTTCATTCGCGATGATTGATTAAAATGCTTCTTGTGGAATGTTAATACCATCATGATAAAACGACTTGACAAAAAATCTGACTGGTTGAGCTCTTGACAGTTCCCAGTGCATTGTTCCTTAGAAGAAACCAACATTTTCTAACCGATAAAAATAAGAAACGTGTAAGGTACCGCGGGGCAAGTGGGAACGAAAAAAACGATAGTTCAAACAAATTGTTCAATAAAATTTTCAAATGTCAATATTTTCCAATTCCAACAACACAATCACATTTTGGCAACATATTTGGTGGTGTGTGCATGAAACTGATCGAATAATTTCGAAATTGGGAAAACCTTGGAAGAATGTCTTAGAATGTGCCATTGGACGCAGTTACCTCGCCAAACGGGGCAAGTGGGACACATCCAGTTTCATGCGTCAATCCACATCAGTAAGTCAACCATTACAATAATAAAATTGAGAAATCATAGATTTTTTTTATTTTAAGTACATATATGATGTACATAAGGGATCAACCATAAAATACGAAACGCTTTAAAAAGAAATCCTTTAATTAATAGTATATCACCTCACATTTAATATTTACTGAAAATTCCTCAATAAAAGCTTAAAGAGAAATTAAACATGTTCAAAATATATCATTTATAAGTTGTTAATTAAAATGTAGCACATAAACAATGAATAATTGACGAAATTATATATATGTTTTGTTATTATTTATATGCATGGCAGAAAACCACTTAATGGGGTGGAATTGTTTTCCATCACTACTTAATTTGGTAGAAATAACAAATAAAGTTCAAATAAAATAGAAAAGTAATCGTTCTCATGATGCATTTCAAATTTCATCTTTGTGTTTGTTAATATTTTAGTGCTACTCTCTAGGAAAATGTATGAAACGTATACGAAAAGTTTTGATTCTGGTTTTTGTTTTAATAGGTCCCACTTACCCCGGGTACAAACATATTTTGGGGTAAGATAGACCATCTAAAATTTCATATGAAATGAAAACAAAATACTGGTTTACCGTTAGCAGCTTGTAATAATACTTAAAATTGTAGCTTACAGATGGAAATTCAATTTATATTACATTTATTTTTTATGAGTCAATGCAAAAGGTGAAACGTGTCACAATTTATTATGCAAGTTGAAAATGGCGCTGAACTGACAACAGTTACATGAACCACATGGTAATAAAAATAACAATATGTTTAGCACTAAATACATTCCTTGTCATTGTATCTTCGACTTTCTAGAAGAATACCCCCATGAAAAACTTTTCCTAAGTGAGCTATGACGAAACGCCCCACTTACCCCGGATTCTCACTTGCCCCGGGGTACCTTATCACTCACATTACATATTATGCTTCAAAACTTAATTCAAAGTTTCAATTCGATTTGATATCAAGATATAAGATACCGCCCAGTTACCAGTAATCTTTTGAGCTCCATTCACCATGCACATGAGCCCCAAACCATGTAAAAGTCATGGAAAATTAGAAAAAACCGATGATAAAGAAATTGAGCAAGAATTTCCGTAAAACATTTGAGAGCAACACTCTGAGAAATCACAAAACAATCTCCACATGGTAAACTGAGCTTCCGCCCACCGTTAATTTGGAATATTGCTCATATAGCTTCGGATTCCACATTTTGCACAGTATAATCTGTGCTTTTTCAACTTTGGCAACTTTTAATAGATACCTACCAAGGCGGCATCCCCAAATTAAGTAATGCTCTAGAGGGAGGGGGAGTAGGCTCAAGCGTTGCAGCTCATACAAAACTTTAAATTTTTCAATACAAAAAGCGTTACGGAGGGGGGAGGGGGTCAACAATTTCCAATTTTAGCGTTACGTAATAAATGGACGCTGCCCAATCTGTTTGCTTCGTATGGAGATTTCAAATAGCAGAATCCTGCCTAGTTTTGGTTATTGAACCAATCAAATTTTGCGCAGGATGATCTACTCTTCCACAAAACAATTTCTTTGCACTTAAAAGTATAATAAGTAATAATTTAGGTTAATTTCAATTTTACTTATTTAAAACAAATTAGAACCGTTCCGTGAAAACTTCCTAGCTTGCTTGCAAAACATGGCAAACAGCACCGTTCTCGGCTTTGAGTGAACTTTGCAACATTTTAAGAAAATTGAGTGCTTAAAGTATGTGATTATCACTCTTAGATGAGGGTCATAATTTCCCAAACTTCCAGAAAATAAATCTCCCAATGAGAACCCATTTGTTGGAACATTGTCACACGCTGGGAACGAAAGCAAAAGAACTCATTTCCACGAACAAGTATCTACAAACTACTACAAACTTGCTCCGAGCAAAGACCCACCATGATTCTTGCTGAGGAAGAAATGGAACCAAATTGAACTATCAAACGGTTCGAACTTTATCCTTCATCGGCACCAACGACGACGAAAGAGAAACGTATATACATCAAGAAATCAAATCCCATCGATCTTGGCAGCACCTTCGCCACCCGTCGTTGTTCTTTGCTTACACCTGAGCAGGTGAAAAGCAGTCCATCCATCGTCTTGCGTTTTACTTGGTTCAACTCGACCTCACGTTCGGTCACGTCAGGAGTAAAGAAGGGAAGCATAGTCGTCAGCAGTTCAGTCAGACGACGATGAGTTGGTTAATTCTCCACCAGTTCGATTTCGTGCAGAACAGTGGTTTCCAACCTTTTTGAAGCTGCGAACCAATCTTAAGAATAAAATAATATTAGTGATTTTCACATTTTTTTATCATAACTTTGTTGTTTTAGATCCTAGAACTGTGGTGTCTTCGACAACTCGTTGTATTTTCACACACTCCAATTTTTTGTTGAATAAGTGCTGGAAATGGAGTGCTCCGTCAATCATCTGAAAAATCTTGAATCGGTGTTTTTGAAACTTAGACAACACAATCTTAAACTTGACCCCGCAAAATGCAACTTTTTCCGACCTGATGTCACCTATCTTGGGCATCATATTTCAGAAAAAGGCATACAACCGAATAAGACGAAATACTCAGCTATAGAAAAATATCCAACACCAAATAGTACCGATGACGTAAGACGGTTTGTGACATTCTGCAACTACTACAGACGATTTATCAAGAACTTTGCAGAAATTGCCCATCCGTTAAATAAACTATTAAGAAAAAATATACAATTTGAGTGGAAACCAGAGTGCCAGAAAGCGTTTGATATATTTAAAAGACACTTGTTATCACCAAGTATATTACATTTTGCAAATTTTAAAGAGCATTTCACATTGATAACTGACGCATCGAAGGTTGCTTGTGGTGCAGTACTTATTCAAAATTATTTATTGATATTGATTTACCAATTGCGTATGCTAGTAAAGCATTCATAAGAGGTGAAGCTAGTATATCAACTATTGAGCAGGAGCTCACAGCGATTCATTGGGCGATCACACATTTTCGACCATACTAGACCGCTAGTATATTTATTTTCCCTGAAGAAACCATCATCTAAATTGACCAGGATGAGAATAGATCTCGATGAGTTTGATTTTGATGTACAGTATGTACCAGGCAAAACAAATTTCGGAGCAGATGCTTTGTCTAGGATCAAGATAGATTCGGAATAACTAAAAGACGTGTCTGTTCTAATGGTTCGGAACGATGTAGAGACTGATCACCTCAGCATCCGTGAAGCACTAAATAATCGAAAAACATTCAATTTACCAAAACTAATTATCGAGCGCGCAGCCACACGTGATGGCATTGAAATATAAATTATGGGTAAAGGGTATAAAAGGGAATTGACTCGATTGTCCATCATCCACACCAAACAATCCAACACTAATGAAAACCTAGGTAAAATCATGAAAACAATCAACGAAATGGCCAGTAAGTTGAAGATAGAAACTTTAGCTCTAGCGCTAAGAAGTGAAATCTTCAGAATTACATACTTAGAAACTTTCAAACAAATTTGCAATTAAGAATTATAAGAAACGAAATTACTATCACAATCACAACCAATTACATTTATTGGGGACATTAATGAAATTAAGACAATACTTAAGCAATATCATGACAGTCCTACAGGAGGCCATGTTGGAGCGAATAGGCTATATCAAAAACTACGTTGCCTATTTGATTAGCACAACATGAAGAAGTCTGTATTTGTATATGTATATAAAAAATTGCATTAGTTGTCGTAAAAACAAATATACAATTAAAACTAACGAAAAATTTGTTTTGACACGTACACCTCAGAGACCTTTCGATTAAGTAGCTATGGATGCAATAGGTCCATTTACTAAATTAAATTTCAGGAAATAGATACGCATTGAGTGTACAGTGCCATCTATCCAAATTTGTTATTATCAAACCTATTCCCAATAAGCAAGCAGAAACGCTAGCAAAATAATTTTTTGAAAACATTATTCTTATTTACGGAACACCATCGATCATTAGAACTTGTGAAGTTTTGATTATCAACGGGAAAGGAACCACCCTGCACGCAATGCTCACACAGCTTGCCCAGCCAAGTGTCGGTTCGCAAGTGAGACAGGCTATGAATGCATCTAGTCTGCAAGTGACAGTAGGGATGCCAACACGTCTAAACCGATTGCTGCGATCAATTATTTTGCTACCTCCCATCGCAGTGGATTCTATATCCCACATTCTCCCTCTGCTCTAAAGAAATTTGATTTCTTTCAAACAAAAAGAAATTAAAATCTAAATATTTGAAAAAAAAAATAAATCCTAATAAAAAACACCTGTTTTCTAATTGAATTTCGATTGTTTTTTTGTACTGCATATAAATTGATCATTGTGCATTTAGTTATCCATTCAATTATTTTGATAATTCACTAATGCCATTCAACACCATCCATATTCAATATTCAATTGCAACAATCATCTCATGAACCATTGTGGTGTATTTCTAACATTTAAATTGAGATGGTAATACTCGTAGTAAATTTCAGAAATAAAAGCTTTTTTGAACAGAAAGTCCCGTTTCGCCGATATTTTTTATTTTTTTTATTTTGATAACATATCATCACGGTATTTTGTTTTCTATACTGTAGTAATACTTTTGTATTCAATTTTATTTTCGTCTTACAATACTTCAAGCCGCTTAAAAGAACTGTCCATTGACATGATTCATAATGGTCATTTCCAGTGTGCTTTTCACCGCGTTGTAGGGAACACCTTCACAGTCATTGTGTAATGTTGGTCATCTGGTATCAAATATCATTCGGTTAAATCTCGCCGACCATTCAACCAGTCATAGTAACCTCTCGTCATTCTTGTTCAATACTAGCTGTCATGAGGAAAACTTTGTTATGTCTACTGCGATGTTTTGATTCAACCAATACTTAATACATTACATTACTTCTACAATCAGTCCACCACGCTATTTTTGTTGTAGGAAGGAAATTCTTCAGAACCACAACCAGTAAGCACTGCTCATCTATCAGTCTGAATCCATTGCTGTAATTTCAAACGAAATTATCGATTTATATGTGATGTCCCGTCAGCGGTATTTACATGCTTTTTTTTTGCAAACTATTGATGATATTTTTGGATTCAATTCCCAGCCCCTCCAAAAAAAATAGCCCGTCCAGCCACCAGAAGATGCCGCACGGAGGACCGTGCTTAGGGGAACACATCCATCCTCCGTCAGTATCAGAAGGTGACTGAGACAAACTGACCCACTTCGCAGGCAGCTAGCCTCAAACGACTCAGGAACACGAACCACCGCAAGAGCAATGGACTATGGCTTATGGAAATCGATTGGACCAACAGCAGAGCACTCTCCTACCTGCTCGGTGTGAAAGCAAAAGAGCAGAAGAGAGTGAAAGCAGATGTAAATATAGATTAGCTAAAAATAGAACTGTATCGGTAAGGAATATGCCGATAAACTGATTCCGGCACAGTAGTGGCCACGAGCACGGAGAGCCTTGGAAAAAAAAAAAAGCATAATTGACAAATACAAACTCTTATTTTAGCAAGCCTTGATAAACAGCACGCTCAATGTTATTGAATTTGAAATTTCACACAAAAACACAAATATAATGCTTGAACTTTCCTCTTCTCTCCAAAGGGTACTGTGCGGTCACATACCACATAAAGCAAATACAATACGTTCTTAGCTTCTGATTTGATATTTGCAAACAACTTAATCGACACATTCTCACTTTTCGTCAATCGACATTGTCGGGGCTCCTTTTCCCCGTGGCAAATAGCAAGGCTGAAGCCTTTTCCGATCTGACATTTGCACATCGCAAAACAACGAGATCGACAAATTCTTACTTTCAAATAGCGGACATTGCCGAGGCTCCACTTCCCCACGGAAAACAACACGCTCTTATCCTGTGATCTGACCTTTGCACATAGCAAATCAACAAGATCATCAAAAACTAGCTTTTTGACAGCGGACATTGCCGGGTCTCTTCTTTCCCACAGCAAACAACACGCTAAAGTTTTCTGATCTGACATTTGCACGTAGCAAAACAACAAGATCAATAATTTCTAGCTTTTCAGTAGCGGACATTGCCGGGACTTCCCCCACGCAAACAACACACTGTAAGCATCTGATCTGACATTTAAATATATCAAAACAACAAGATCTACGAACTATAGCTTTTCGGCAGCGGACATTGCCGGGGTTCCTCTTTCCCCATGACAAACAACACGCTGTAAGCTTGCGATCTGACTTTTGCTTTTAGCAAAACAACAAGATCGACTCAACCAGCCGCTTTTCTGAACACTTTTTTTAGACGCCATCGAAACTTCTCGGTTTGTCTTGTATACAGGAAATTTTAATGACTACACTTTTTTTCGCACTAACAGAGAACCAAAATTCACACAAGCTGCATTTTTTTTCTTTCACCTTGTCGTTTTCACTTAGCAACGCTGTAGGGTGATTCCTCCCATTAAATTTGAAAATAAAGGCCAGGTATCTTTCCGCTAAAAAGCAGAAAACTGGCAGGATCGCCAATGTGGAGTTTTGATTATCAACGGGAAAGGAACCACCCTGCACGCAATGCTCACACAGCTTACCCAGCCAAGTTTCGGTTCGCAAGTGAGACAGGCTATGAATGCATCTAGTCTGCAAGTGACAGTAGGGATGCCAACACGTCTAAACCGATTGCTGCGATCAATTATTTTGCTACCTCCCATCGCAGTGGATTCTGTATCCCACAGAACTGATCAAGGTACCGAATATAAGAATGGAGTTTTTGACAAAATAGCAGAATTCAATATCGAGTTGTGAAGAGTTTTATTTATTTGAAATTTAAAAAAGTTTTATCTTTTGTGAAATAAGTGAGGTTAGAAACAAACCACATTTTCACACCAATCATCGTAAGTAAAACTTATTTACAATTGCTTTGCGGATTCCCGCTAAGTCGTAGACCGTGGACCATCTGTTAGGAAGCCCTGGTGTAGACGGTTCGCAATCATCGCCGAGCCCGCAAAGGTAACGAAACGGGTGAAATGTGTGCTGGCAGGGCTGAACGGGTCGACCCTCACTTGGTTCGTTTTTCCACTTATCAGTGGGGATGATCGCCACTGGCCGTTGACGTGGACGACGTTGGGTCAGATCGTTGCAACGTGAGAGTGAGGAGCAAGCTGACCTTCCGGTTCGCTCGTAGTTTTACCCTTTTTTTTCTTCTACATGGTCTCGTCAGTAGTTCGGAAGCGAAAGAAGCATAGGAAAGGTGGATTCCGGTTGATTCGTAGCATAGTGGCCCACCTTTCGACAGCCAATATTGGACGATCCATTATTCAGTCCGGCACGTTCTACGTGGGATTTGGGGAGAAATGTAAACCGTGTCAGGTAAGAATCGAAACAGCAGAATGGTTTCTCAATTCTGAATAATTGGTAAAATCGGATGGACAGCAATTGAGACTTTGAAAATATAGCACTGCTTTTTGCTTTTTTTGAATTCCCATTGGGGCATCCAACTGATTGACTTCCAACGCGGAACGGTTCTGGTTATCTAGTTTTCAAATGCTGAAAGATCGTAACCCCGACTTGCAACAGTAGCCAACTCGACGACGACCAGTTCCGAAGATATGGTAATATAGTTTATTCATGGAATAAGTAATAATGTCGAAATGTAAAATTCATCACACATCACACATCACTCTCAGACTGGATCCGTTCGGTTGTGTTCTGTCGATGTTCTTTGACATGTATCAGAAAAGCTTCGGAGTCCGCAACGATAAAAGGCATTTGTTGTTGGGATGTCAACTGCAATCATCGACAACGAGGTGATGGATGGAAAATAATACATGATGTCATAATGCATGAATCATGGAAAACCGCTGAATTGAATTAGGCACAGCTTGTGATGAATTCAAAGAAAGTAGTGATTTTATGGCGTTCAGCTCGTAACAACGTGCGTGGAAAATTTTGCAAAAATATACGTTTTGGACTCTAACCACTCGGCTAAAGAAGGCCCCTAGCGTCAGAACTAAATTGTTTACTTTCGGATATCCTTGACTTCCAAAACAACTTTTTCGAAGACCGAAGATTTATATCTAGTCTGTATAATGGGATAGATACTAATTTTACATGCTCACTAGCGCCACCTAGTGGAAAAAAACCAAACTGTTTACCTTCCAGATGTCCTTGATTCGCTCAACAGCGATCTTCAGCAGCTTCTTTAAAGAGCTTGAGATATAGCAATGCAAATTTACTTGTTTTGAGGTGATGCTAAACTTTTTGGGCGGTGTTCAATATTCAACTGAGTGTTGCAATACTTACTTTAGTGAGTCCGTATTTATGACGGGTTGTGTACATGAAAATTCCAACCCTGACCTACACAACCATTTAATCAATAACTCATCGATCCTCTAAAAAACACTATCCCGAAATGCATCGCCACCATCAATTACTGTGCGCTTGCTGCATCGTGCCATGTTTTCCCATAACCGTCCCCGCAAATGACATTAATTTGCCAATCGCATTCGATTAGCCCCGGCTGACCGGTCCAATCTGGTCCAATTCCGATGAGAGTTTCACCCACGACGAATCAAACGTATAAATCCTCTCCTCCGCCCGGTAGTGTTGGAGGCCTGTCACCGGCCATGTTGCAATTTCATGGCTCCCTTCATTAAGGGTATGCGATATGCGTTTTTTATGTCAATATGCGAAATTTCTAGTATTGCTAATGACGAAACGAAACGAATTAGCTATGACAATGTACGCGATACGAAATCTATAAACAAGCGTATTCTTTCGATTTTGAATATTTAATCAATAGAAATATCGCATATCCTTACCCTCCATCATACCTCCACACGTTGTAAACTGTCGATAGCATTCTAACAGAGCAATAACAGCAAACTTGACTGTTTGCAACTTGCTGACAGAGGCAACATATTGTCCGTGTTCTGGAGCGTCTAGAGTGGCTTATCCAATGCTATCTCAACGCCACATGGTAGAAGAGGAAAAGCATGAAGCACGGGAAAAATGTCCTAGCTGTTAATTATACATTAGCATGCTGGGGAAGTAGGAGCCTCCGCGTTGAACAGCTATGTTCATTTGCTCCGTCATTGGCGTAGTGACAACGAACATTTGTGATCCTTGTAATATCTGGAAATTTATTGTGTGGATTGGTTTAAAGTACAATTGAAATTGGTGTTTTCAAATAATTTTAGAACAAATTATTGCAGATTAACGACTGAAACTCTAATTTTGATTTATCTTTCTAGAATTATCAAAGCAGATAGGTCATGATTTGATTTAAATTTTATTTTTGATTTTGATTTGAACTTGAAACCAAAGCCAAAGCCAGAAGCCAAAGCCAAAGCCAAAGCCTTAACTGGTCAATCATTCGCAGCCCCCATAAAAGTTGCCTTTGCATGTCTATGCGTTCCTTGTAATCATGACTATATGGTGTTTTCAGACCTTTACCATGTTGCTGACACAAACTATTTTCACACTTTGCTGAACACACGTTGCATGACGACGACGACGTTCCATCTACCATCGACTGCTGTTAGTCTTCAGCACCCCATAAACTCTTGGGTAAGCAGCAGCAGCAGAGCTCAGCCAGCTGGCAAGTAACGCTATGCCTCGGTGACGTCTGCACTAGGGTAAATGTTCCTTAAATGAAGGAAATTGACCATACGTCTATTCCTTTACGAAAAGATCCTCGAATGACGGCATTCTAACCCACCACCTTCAGCTTGGTCTTGGTGAATAGCTGCGCGTTTACCGCTACGACTATCTGTGCCTCTCATACATTCCCCTTGGTGCTCCACCAATGGCACATTCACTCTAATGGGGAAGAAACCAAAGTAAATGGAAATTCCGTGTGCTCAAGCTAGTTGGCTACGATTTCCGGAGTAGGCAGAGCCCAAGGGCGGAACCGATGACACGCACACACGTACGAACCTCTGCTGCCCTGATTGGCGAAACATTGCCCGTCTCCCAGGTGGTAATTTACTTCTAACGAGAAGGTTGGATTTCATTTGTAATTAAGTGCAATGGAACAACGAATCAGAACCTTGGTATCGGAATTGGGACGTGGAAGTTGTCAACTGAATACGGCTCTGTCGCGAGTCAGGCCTCTGTCTGGTTCGAATGTACCTCGAGGGAATCAAGCAGTAGGTACACTGTATTTGTAATGCCCTGGCAATCTTCTGTTCTCAGATGGAGCACCCTCGGAGACCACGAGAATGCGGTATCGCCTCTTGAGTAGGATGTCCCAGAAAAAAAAAATAACAATATTTCTCAAAAAATCTCAACAGCAAGTCTGACAAACCTTCTTGGACATCAGACTAAATCTCAGAAAAAAAAATAAGAGTCTATAAACTATAACTACTAACTATAAACTGAAGTGTGCCAGTTACGGGTGCACGGCGTTAGGCATAAATACGATAGGTATAATGGACGTTTGGCGTAATGGACATTAGGCATAATGGACCATAGGAATAATTCCCAAAATAAAAAAGAAATAAAATTGTTTGTGTGAAAAGTGAGCTGACTTTTTTGGTAATCGTGAAGGGCTTCAAAGATCAAAAGTGTGTCCTTTGAAATACAATTGCCTTGCAGTCACCCCATAATTGTGAATCCTTTGACGTCAATTTCTAGAACAAAACTTGATTAAATGATTAGCATGAAAATGTTGGCAATTGCCTTCTTTATCCTTGTGGTAACTTCTGTGACCATAGAGCAAAGCCATTCTGAAGGTATTTTAGTTCAGTTTCAAGTCGATCGAGGATCCTAGGCCATGAAGTATAAACGTGCTCATGTATCGTGCACAAATAGGAATGCAAAATGGCCACTTTGGCATAGCAAACATTTGATTAGTAAGTGGTTGTACATATTGGCAAATTTTTCATCAGAGACTATCCCTTCTTTAAATTGAAGGCTGTTCTTTATAGTTATACTGTCGACAATTGTTGGAGATAGTGCTGCTAATGTTTTAATCAGAAAATTTTCCTTTTATAATTAAACTGTGCTTTAGAGACATACTTATTCAAAAATGAATGTCACTTTTGCTACTTCTATCATACATTTTCCCTTCTTTGAATCATAGGCTATGCTTTATACTTATACTGTCAATCTAATGACTGTAAGAAAGGGACCTTCTTCTAATAATATGCTGTTTTGTGGATTCTTGCTGTTCTTGTAGTAATTGGAATTGTAGATGTAAATATTTTCATAAAAAATGCACGCCATACTAAATGCTGAATACTCTGATATGTTAAATTGGAGCTTGACTGTTGTCAAAGTTTATTGTGCAAATTCGAAAAAAATAAAAATATTTTCAAGATACTTTCGGCTTATGTGGCTGATCAAAATTGTTTGAAAATCATCGAAAATTGTTGGAAGAAGAGACAAAGGAACTGTTTCCATCACATTAAATAAATAACCAGATTCGAAGTGGGAATGTAACGCTTTTATTGGCGTCACACTACCAGAATATTATTGTTGAAGATAATGTCACCTATCATAACATGGATTTTTGACTTGACTATAGATTGCTGTCTTCAAGTTAATCATTTGCAAAATATCACACAAAATGTCATATACTCACCAAACTAAACTCGCTCATCGCAAATATAGATGGATACTTACAAAAATGGATTGAACTGGATTTAAGAATGATAACAATGTCCATGATAACAATCTTCTTCCATATCTTCCGATAATTGGATTCATTGTCAAAGTTCAAAACACCGGAAATAGTAATTCATAACCAACCAATTAACCCATCCCTTCGTAACGCTTTTTGTATGAATTTTGCATTATTTTTTATGAGCTGTTACATCTCAAGGACACCTACCCACCTCCATCAACGTAATGGAATTTGTAAATGGACCTGAACAATTTTTGATATGAGAAGAGTTTTCAATGACACACTCAAACAATTTTATGCTAAACGTCCATTATGCCCAATGTATTTATGCCTAACGTCCATTATGCCTAACATACTTATGCGTAACATACTTATGCCTAACGTCTTTATGCCTCATGGGGTATACTCGCCAGTTACAGAGGAATTACCTTGCTGTCTGTTTAACAGGTGTCCAGGGCGGTTCAAATTTTGAAAATGTTTGGAAATCCAATCTCCCATATGCTCCTTACCATCCTTACCATAAAAATAGTTCTCTGTGTAATTTTCAGCTTCCTAGGTGGTGATTTAAAGGTGGCCCAAAGACAATGTAGGTTTATATGGAAATTAATATGGAGAAATTTTGAAAAATGTTCCAAACACGGTAGTACTGTAATTTAAGTAGAAACTTATCATCCCATGTTGAAAACTCATTCTTTAAACCTTAATGAAGGATGTTGCTGAAGAAATAAATCCCTTTTGAGCTTATTTTGTTTGGGATGTGTGTAGATGTTTGCAGGGCTATAATCCCATTTGAAGCAAAATAATAGCAAATAAACTCATGAATATCTCTTCTGCTATCCGTCGGATTGAATTTCTTTCTTCAGCAAATTTCTTTATTATGGTTTGAAGAATGAGTTTTTACTATGGGATAATAAGTTTGTATTTACATTTTAGTACTAGCGTGTTTGGAACATATCTCAAAATGTCTCCATAGTAATTTCCATATAAACCTTTGGGCCACCTTTAAATCACCATCTAGAAAGCTGAAAATTTTACAGAACAATATTTTTATGGTAAGGATGGGAAGGGACATATGGGAGATTGGATTTTCAAACATTTTTTAATTTTGAACCGCCCTAGTGTCCAGGTGTTCGAAATATACAATACACACATGAGTACTTGAGTGTTTTGTCAATAATGATTTATCTCTCGCATTGGTTTCTCCACTAACTTATCCTGTGATTTCCCTTAAATAGTTTTTTTTTTTTCAAAACTTTTCCAATTTTTTGGAACAGGAATTATTTCAAGGATACATTAGAAAAGAGATTTTTTCAGGACTTAATCCAATGTTGCCTTTGAGTTTTATTTTTTAATTATAATATATCTATGAATATCTCAAAGAAGACTTAAAAAACTATTCTGCAGGATCCAAAGCAAATTGCTCAATAATATTAATTCTTGGATTTCATAAATTTCCAAAAAAATCGTTAATAAATCCATTAGAACTTTTTGAAAGAGTTTTTAAAGTGTAAAAAAAAATCCTTAAGAAACTTCTGAATGGATGATTCAAGATTTTTTGGAAATATTTATATAAAAGTCTTCATCAAAACTCTTGAGAAATCTTTGAATTTTTTTCTCAAATCAAAACTGTGAAAAAGTTGTGAGAAAATATTTCAAGTTTCTATAAAAATCCACAGAGAAGCTCTTACACGAACCTCTGTAGAAGTTTTCGTGTCCAAAGAATAACTCTTGAAGTAGTTTTTGGCATTATTTTGGAAAAGTCCTAGCAATTTAGCCAAACATATTTTTTGAAAAATAAATTGAAAGAATGTTCACAGTTTTTCTTATAGATATCCCTGAAAAAACTTTTAGAAAAATCCTAAAATGTATTTCATTTAAAATCTCTAATGAAATTCTTTATAAGACATTGATGACAGAATCCTTTGTGAAATTCTGGATCATGTACTGCTGAATAGCAGGAAAAATACAAGAAGTAATGTCTTATTTAGAACTAAACGATATCCCAAGAAAAAAAAATCTTGAAATTATTTCAAAATATTTGAAGAAACTGTATGAATTCGCTCATTCCCGTGTCAATAATTTGCCAAGTTTAAATTGCTGGTCAACTCTATCAATCGAATTTGCGAACTTTTTCCAAATACATATGTAGCTTTCCAAACCGTTAATGGTCGTGCTACTCAGAAAACAATTTGAATCAAGATGATTTTTGATTCCATTTTGCTAAGAGGCCGACCATAAATGACGTAAGGGTTTATGGGGGGTTTAAAATTTCCTACGAATCATTATTTTTTTTTTAATCTAGGTACAAGAAATCTTACTATGGGTTCAAAAACCGCCAAAATTGTCTTACGTAATTAATGAATAGTTTTTTAACTATGTATGAAAGAGGAGGAAGGAGGGCCTCCATAGTTTGATGATTAATGCAAAAAGTGTGCAGAGCTGGAGTATAGGGGTTCCTGGGGTAATATGCACCACTTAAGGAAAATGTGCCGAAATGAAAACTAAACAACATGTATGTACTGGTTTGATACACGAATCTAGTTGGTTTGGGTTCATCCTATATTGTGTTGAGCGAATTTTCAACATAACTTCATTAGATTGTTGGAAAATTTAACTTTTTTCAAACACTACTTTTGCGTGAATTGAGATTGATGCGGGGCACGATGCACCGCTTTTTGGGGCAGAACGCACCACAACATTGAGGCAAGACGCAGCTAAACAAAGGGGCATAATGCACCACAGCAATGAGGCAAGATGCACCATCGTGTTCAAAACGTAATTTTAATTGTCGTAAAAAATCGAGTTTTGAATGATTTTCTTCTACAAGATGATACAATTGTGCATAAATATGTTAGTAAAGACTTCGAATTACCTAACTTTTATGATTGTAGTGTATTGCCCCGACCAATGGAGTGCATGTTGCCCCAACTGGGCGCTTATTAGAAAATGTGGTGGAAAATAGAAATCGTTGTGTTATTTCGCCAAATCATGTCATCAACAACTTACCCAGTCTCTAATCATCTGTTTTATGGTGAAAGGTTGTAAAAATTCTGTATTCATCGCTTTCAAAACAACAAGTGGAATGATCGGGAAAGTTACATCAGAATCGTGCTTATCGAATTTATTGTTCTATTTCCCTGTTAAGTTTTTCAAAATGTATGAAATTCTCAGGGTGTCAACAATTTGCAACGTTTCATCAATCTGCATAGAGTTTTCCTCTCAAAACTCGTTTAATTCAGAGAAATTGACAAGGTGCGTTTTGCCCCGGCAGTGCATATTACCCCAGGAGCCCCTAATGATCTTCTAGGTTGAAAAAAAAATCGTGAATGAACTTTTAAGGTTGTTTCACGCATCCCTAAAATAGATTTTGTACTGATTTTTACTACATTTTACCAATCTTTACGATGCACAGAGATGCTTAGTATTGCGAAGCGTCTTTATGTGCCATTGAATCTGCAGAACTTAAAGGAGAAGTCAAAAGCGGGTTTTCCAGCATGTGTAGAAATTACACACCTGATGTGTTGATCCAGAAAAGTTCGATTTTGTGCGAATTGTACTCAATTTTGTGTAACTTGTTTTAAACGTGGTTGTTCGATTTTTTTTTTCTTTCTAAAACTGAAACTTTCATCTGCTAGCAAACTTTTTATAACGATTATTTCTGTAAAAATAAAGGTCGATTGAATTTTTTGTTTCAATTAAGCTTCAAGTGAGTTAATTTTCTTATTCAAAGCAAATCAATGTTTAGTTTGATTCGTTAGTTGAACGAGGAATCAATTTTTATCAATTTTTTCGATGATTCAAAGTGAATATCCAGCTACTCTAATTAAAGATGAATTATTATTCGAATGTTAAGTCTTAATGCATTTTGTCTTGCACTATAATCTTAAAAATCGGGATTGTTACTGTAGGAGTAAAGAATTTTCAACATTCCCATTAGATTATATCAAGTAGCCGATTTCTAAGTAAACTATTCTCCTTATACGCCTCCTTATTATGGGCCGAATCTACAATTTGTCAGGAAAAAGTGTCGATGTAGGACGAATCGTGTCTTCAGAGAAGTTGTAGGAAATTGTAGGCGGCCATGATTCATAATTTGGTTGCCATTATTTAGGATTAAATTTTGACCCATTTTTTTTGAGGAAATTTGTGGTTACGCTCTCCTGCGAGCTTCTAGAAAATATTTTGAAGGACAACTTTGTCGAATTCACGTTTGACCTAACTCTTCATTCTAGCAAAGTTAATTGATTATGAAAGTTTTGACTTAGGCTGGACCCGACAAATCTGTTATTTTGGGTAGCTTTTTTGTTTAGTTTAATGTGAATGTGGTCAAGAAGTTGTAAAGAAAGTCACGATACACATTTTTGCCAATTATTGCCAGTTTGTAATTCTTGTGATTTTGAAGTTATGAGTAAATTCAAGTGAAAAACTATAAAATCTTTAAATGCCCATAATTCATGGAGTTTTCATTTACTGGCATTCGTAACCATGTAACTTTTGCTGTCAAAACTGTGGAAACGACATTTCTGTAAATTGAGAAAATGCACTTCGAAAATAGGCTCGCCTATTAACTCACAAATAGGCGAAATTCGCCTGTAACTCACAAGACTTTAAACTTATCGGCGTGCTGCCCTCAGAAAAGTTATAGGAAGTTTTCTCAATTTACCAAAATGAAGTTCTCACAGTTTTTTTTAGCAAAATTTGTTCTATGTATGTTCTTTCGAATGCTATAAGGAAAAAAATATCGAATAAATTCCATAAGTTATGGGCATTTAAAGATTTCATAGTTTTTCACTTCAATTTGCTTATAACTTTAAAATAAGCATAGCATAGCATAGCAAAGCATAGCATAGACTGACTGTACATGTCAATGGTTGCTACTCCGTGATTGGTCGGAACTGGTAAGAATTGCACTACGATCCAAATGAATAAGGGATGGGAGTTTCCACTTACTCTCGAAGTGCAATTTTAGCAGATCTAATATTATTGATCAATAACGGCGCCGGCCAGGTCCTTACAGTCAGTTGGGATGAGGAAGGAATGTTAGTGTGTAATGATTGTTGCTTCTAGAGACCGAGAATACCTCTGCATCTCCACAATCACCACGGGAAGGGTGTTTATTAGTGAGGGAGGAAAAGATCTGGGAGTCACCTCTGGTCGGTGATGCGATCCATGGACAAGGGGTAAATATACGACTTGTATTTAAAGTTAGTTTTGTATTTTTGTCTCGAAAAGTTTTTGGAAAAAATACGTCAATATCTATAATGTCGAACAATTCAAAAGACGTTTTTATTAATGACGAAAACTGAAAATTACATGTATATATTTTAACTTATATGAAACAGGAATAATGCCGACACTTGTAGTGACGAACCATACATAGTTTGTTTGAAAATTACATATGAGTATTACTGTGCATTTTGTCTCGATATGGAAGAAGTTTTAGAAAATACGTCAACATTCACAATGTCGAACAATTCAAAAGATAATTTTTAATAATGTCAAAAAGAGAAAAATATATGTATATATTCAAATTGTATAAGGAAAAAGCATAATGCCGACACCTATAGTGACAAACCATACAAAGTTTGTTTTAATATTACATAAAAGTTACGCTTTCAAGAAAATATGTGTTATCATAAGCATGAAACGAACTCACCAGTTGGTAATCCATTCTCGACTGAACATAAAACTGACACTGACAGCAAAACTTCTTGGCGTCCCGAAAATAAACCGTCTTGCTTGGGCCTTCCCAAATACGTACCCAGCAAGACGCTCCAAAACAGGGGAAAAAAATCTCCGGCAACGAAAACGCGCGAATCCGTCAGCAAAATCAATCGGACGACGCAAAACCGAACTGTCCTGCTTGGGCTTCACGAAGCACTCCCTTCAATTTGCTTATAACTTTGAAATTACAAGAATTACAAACTGGCAATATATGGCAAAAATGTGAATCGTGACTTCCTCTACAACTCTTCTGAAGACAAAATTCACGTAAAGACCGCACGGGACGTGATTATAATCACCCTATTCGTTTGAAGAAGCCAATCTCAAATACTACTCCATATATCGATGCGAAAAATTTATCACTATATTCTATATATGTAGTGTATAACCCATTTCATTTTCAGCTTTATCGGTTCACTAAAACTCGAGATTTGCTTCTGTAAAGTTTTGATGATAATTGTTAGAGTGAAACAAAAGAGAGGGAAAATAATAATAATCAATTAACTTTGCTCAAATGAACAGTAGGATCAAAAGTGTCGTCAATAAAGTTGCTCCACATTTTCTAAAAGTTCGCAGAAAAGCACAGCCACAAATTTCATCAAACAAAAAAGATTGAGTCAAAAATTTAACTTTTGAATAAGGGTCACCCTATTCAATTTTTTTCTTAGAAGATGCAAAATTCAAGTACGACCAACTTTTCTGAAGACACCATACGTCTGAAATCGACGAAAACATAAAAACAGTATTTCCTGCTAAACTGCAAAGCGAATCTTAAACCTAAAATTATGAATAGTTATGAGAGGCACAAAGTATGTGAATGGTTCCTAATTAAACAATAAAAAAAAATCATGAAGCTTTTTAAGATGAAACATTTCTTCGATTCAGAAGATAAAACAAGTTTTTTCACAATTTATTTTTTTAGACCATTCTGTAAAGGTTTCCATATTCCATATTTTCACGTTCATTCGCTGAAGAGAGGATTGATTAAGAGAAATCAATCATATTACTTCCCAGGGAACACGAAATCGTATGCGATAGCGAATAAGGGTACACAAATGAAGGCAATGTACTTACACCGTCATTCTAACACACACTTAAAATAAGAACATTGAAAAATACGTGACATTTTTCAACATATACACTAGCGCCCATATTTCAGCACCGTGACAATATTTTTTCGATCTTTCATAAAAACTAATCTTCAAAAATAGTGCTATTCGATTGAACGTTTAGGTTTAGAAATTAAAAAAAAAATTATATATTTTAAGTTCAACATTTACCAAATAAATGACCTGAAAATTTTTTATAAGTTCTAAAAGTTCTTAAAATATTTGCACAAAACGTTGAAATATGTTTTTTTTATCACAAATCACCTTTCATCAGGAATAGATCTGAAGAAAACTCAAAAAGATTTCTCAGGAAGCTTTTTTGCTTCACAAAAAGTTAGAAATTAGTTTACTTTTTTGAAACACCCTAGTCTTGAGTCGTCAACGATAACAGTTGGGAAGGTATAGGCTACCTGTAATGATGACAGCACGTTAGGTGCAATTTTTGCACGGCGGCATCAGTCAATGAATGTTGCAGTTGGCTTACGGATCCGCGGTTCGCCGCCACGAGGCATACGTTGTGGTGTGGATAATTAGTACCACTTCAAACTTCCAGTTGCAATGTTCAGATCGTACGGGACTTACGTTGTGCCTCCAGGGGCTGTGCCTTAGACTGGTGCAAAATTTGAAATATTGCTTCTCGTATGTTTAAATGATATCAATTGTGATAAATTTGGCCATAAGCTAAGGACCGTTGATATTCACCATAATTGACATTCTCTAAGCATGGAGTATGTGTCCTCCTTTGAAATTGGAATCAGTCTATTGTGCAACCCACTGGAATTGGTATGAAACGTTGCATATACGAGGATTCTACCGAATTCGTCAAGTTCAGCAAAATGGGACGGATTGACGCATTCAAAGCGGAAGTGGTAGGTTTCCATAATCAGTGGCGTGATGAATCAACACCGTAACATCGTCATTCAATCAATGCGGTTGTAGTACTTTATAGGGGGAGATCCCCCAGTGCCGGACAGCACCCAATACCGGACAAAGTCGAAACAATGAGAAATCATGGTCCAATCAAGATAGTGTATTAGTACAAAAGAAAGCTCTTATGTAGACTAATGTTTGCGTAGAATAACACATCCTTGAAATATGCATGCCTTTTTAAAAAAGTAGAAAAGTTTGAAAATCTTAAAAAAATTGACGTATTTTCTTAATTTTGAGCCTATTTAGTAATTATTTTGAATATGAAAAAATACTTTGGATCCCGCAAGCATGATCCAACATAATCCTAATTTGATAGTATGAATGTATGTTGTAGCATAATTGAAGTAAATATGGACAAATTACAATTTTGGTTAAGTACCTCCTGTCCCTCAGTTTCGGACAGCTTGATTTGTTATATGAAATCTTTGTAATTATTGCATCAGTGTCTCAAAATACTTTCATTTTTCATGGGTTCCGTCGATCATGGTATCAAACATGCAATAAAATTAAGAAAAATGAACATTCAGAACAACATCGTAAAATGTGCTATTTTTCATCATATATGAAAGAGGTTTTTGATAGGCATCTTGCAAACTAAGAAAAACTCACATTATTCTTGTAAATGTTGCAAATGCATTGAATTGGTAATTATAAACTATTCCTATAGTGTACACATTCAATGATGTTCGAATTTATAGAATTCGAGGCATTTCCAGATTGTGTCCGGTATTGGGTGCCACCTTTCAAGATCGATCAATTTGGTACTAAAATACATCATCAAAACGCAATGTCAAAATTCATATTTCTATTTTCAAATTTATTTTTGTACACTACAAAAATGATAATATTTATCATAAATGGGTAACACGAGCCCATAAAATCAATATTTTTTGAATTATGAATTTAGTGGCTTAAGTGTCCGGTACTGGGGGATCTCCCCCTACTGAGGTTTCCGAATTTATCCTCCTTCATCGTTTTGCTTGTTTTCGTTGTAGAGCAATTTTTGACGCTAGACAAGACCGTGTTGGTAAATAAAAATATCACTTTGCCATTTAGCAGTAGATCCGGCTACAGGAACATTCCCGAGCTCCTCTAGCCACTTTGAGTAACTAGATATGTGCTACTGAAAAAAAATTTAATCTGTTAAGTATTCGCTGAGCAGTGACAGTTTCAATTTCATTGCTTTCACTCAGGCCTATACGGGTTAGTTACCAAAGTTTTACAAAATTTGTTGATTTTTATTCTGTAGTACTAGTTGTTGTAGTTGTAGTTGACTGAAAGAGGCAAATAATGCATTTTTACCAGTTCATATCTCTGAAACCAAACGAGTAATAACAATTTCATAAACGGCAATAGATTCAGCGACCTCAAATCAAATAAATAGCGGTTCTATGATGCTTGAGGCAAAAATTTGTTCCTACACACCGAAAACATTTTACGAATCTATCGGCAATCGAGTATTGATGGTATTATCGAGATACGACTCCTACACTCAGTACACGGCTTGTCCGCTCTCTGGGTAAAAAAGCTGGTTATCAATCAAACGTAATCTTCTGCAAAAACCGTTAAAAATGTTAATCCAACTCTGGGACCGTCGTTCACCAGACAGAAACTCATATCGAGCAGATTTCATCCGTATACCTACCCAGTAGAGACTAAGTAGATATTTGAAACGCGTTAGGAAACCATAATTTATCGGTCGTTAATCCCTCGCGCTAAAAGCTGTCCGTTACGCCAAACGAAATCATTGATCCGTTTTAGATGAAAATTGAAGAGCCGGTAAGGTCACGGCGATAAGAATTAACGGTGATGATGGTGAGCTACTAATAGCTTATTGCTTCGTAAAGTTAATCAGGGTAAACATATTACAATTTCAAAAAATAATCATATCTCAAAATTGCACCCTGACTCTCAACTTCGTTGGAAACAAACCAACAAATTTAAAATGTATTAAGAAAATAAATATAGTTGAGTTTATTAAATTCTCGGTAATAAATGCTATATGTGAAACGGTTTAGGAACAAAACGTCGAAATTAGGAGGAAACGAAAATTTGTTGAAACTATGACAGTTGATCGAAATATATTTCGTCAAACGGCATTTAGTCGAAAGACTTTTAGTTGCAGTATCAACTCCTTGCGGTTTTGACCTATAATGCTGCTTTGCATTCACAAGCCGACTTTTGCCCTTAACCAACTCGTCTTACTTCATCAAATATACAGAAAAGCACAATTATCTATTCTTGTTGTTTTCGATCAAACTATTTCTTAGTGCACTCATCGTAACCATTCAAAGCGTTCGTAAACTATGCTATTCACCCAAAAACATTAACATCGTCAGCAAACCTATATATTTGCTTAAGGAATGATCTTAAAGATTTTCTCTGCCATTAAGCATTTCAAGCTAACTTTTCTTGCCGTTTTAAGCCTGATTTCCTCATTCCAAAATCTATCTGAAGTCCGTTACTGAACGACTTTTAGAACTTAACAAAACGTAAATTTTACATGCAAAAAGATTGTTTATATCTATTTTAGTTCAAAAGTTATTAAAGTTTTTGTGATAAAAATTATCTGTTTTTCAAGGCATTTTATTAAAGTTACAAAAATTACACATCTTTGATTTTTTGATAAAATATACAATTTTATTTTGTCTTTTGAATGCCATAAATAGATATTTTTTATGTTTGTCCCAATCATAGATATTCACAATCAAAGTAGGCATGTTTTTGTGAGAAAAACAACAATAACTCCCAAACGGAAGAAGAAAGCGAGGGGAATGCATGTATGATAGGAACTATTACTGAAGGTTACTCATGCTAGGGCAACATGATAAAGTGCAAGAAGCATTGGTGTACTATACGACTAATATTTTGGGATTCCAATTGATCACTCAGACTCCCCCATAACCGATTAATCTCATGCGTTGTTTACGTTACTTGATGTCACTTTTATCATATAGGCTTCTGTTCGGTGACTACCGATTTTGCACTAATGTGCGCACCCGCGAATACACCTGTTCGGCCGTATTTAGCACTCGAAAACCGGTGATACGATCACTAAAAAACGCACTTTGTTTAATTGAAACTAAACCCGTTTATTTCCTCGAAGTGGACTGTATATTATAAAACCGATACCGGCGGCGAATGGTAAGCAACTGAGCTTTCTCCTATCTCTGTCTTATCAGGGATGCTGCGAGAGCCTATCTCTTCGCACACGGTCACTCATTGAGAGTTTATCTACCACATAAATTTCATATTCTGTTCTACAGTAAAGGCCAAAAATTAGAGATGGGCAAAATGGTCCAATTTTTGGGAGCGAATCATATATGACTCACTCACAAAAGTGAATCGACTCTTTTGATCGATTCAGTGACTCATTTAAACAATCATAACCAAATCATGTATTTCATATAAGAAATGCGATATGTAACAATTTTTGAACGAGATCATTTTTTTTATAAATCTACATCAACTATTTACACCTAGACATGTACTTAACTATAAAAATCCCAACTAAAAAAAATCCAGGGTAAATTTTTAAGACTCATTTTTTTCAATGAGATGCTAGTGAATCGTGACTCTTTTGAAAAGAACCGTGATTCGTTCACTCAATTTTGAGAGTCGACTCTTTTGAATGATTCGCGAGTGAGTTGCCCATCTTTACCAAAAATATAGTTAACAGCTTCTTCTGCGAGCCGGATGAATCGCAACGAGTTGATCTCAAATGGAAGCAAGTCAACTTTGGTCACCTATGTCGACTAGTCTCACATCACGCGATACACAGGATAAACACAATTTTCTTGTTTGATTATTTTTCAGTGAATTTTTTATCAATTTATTAACATTCGAAGTTATCGACTTCTTTATCAAAGCCATTGCCATCAAAATTGGCTCTATTATTTTTGGTCAATTTGAATCAAATTGTTCTGTGGCCAACTGTATATGGTCTGGTCTCCGGTCGCGCTTTAAAGATTGATAGGTAATAAAGAATCCGAAAGCTCACTCTGGAAGTTCTTATAGGATAAAGATCAGAAATTTTATACAAACAACGATGACCTTTTGAAAGAATAATAACTACAACGATGTTTAATATTCCAATAACTGGACGACTAGAAAATTGAGAAGGATTTTTTTTACAAAGAATGATAATATTTTGAAAGAGCAATAAATTCGAAAAAAAAACCATTGTATTTCCAACGTTGAGCAAAAATAGACACAACTAATTTTAAACTTCCACAAATTGGAATACCATAAAAATTCCCGTATTTAAAATTAAATATATAGGGAGAGATCCCCCCAAGGGGCCCCGACATACCGTTATTATGCAAAAAATTGTCCATCCAAACTGAGCACAGGGCCCAATTCCTGAGGTTATTCTGCACCTCTGGTCCAATTTTGAAAATAATCCCTAGGAGGAATCTCAAGAAATTTTAATTTGAAATTTTTGACTAAAAATTTCAATATAATTCATATTAAAATGAAACTATAGCACCGAAAAAAAAAAGGTGGCCAAACTGTTCTAAATGATTGATACCATCGTAACCTACCTTGATACCTTGATGAGTACAGCGTAGCGTCGCGCCATTGCCGGGCGTATTGAAGAGCACCATCTTCGTCGGTCTTGAGCGAAACTTCTCCAGCTGCCCCGAACGTTCAGGGTCGCGAGGTCTTCTTCCACTGCGTACAGCCAGCGTATTCGTACTCTTCCGCTAAGTCACCGACCTCTACCTGGTTCCCTGCTGAATATTGTTTCGCAATTCTTTCTTCCGACATTCGCAATAAGTGACCAGCCCACTGAAGCCTGCCATATTTCACACGCTTGATTCTATTTGCATCTTTGCATGTACACTTGATACAATTCGTGATTCGTGCGTCTGTGTCACACACCATTTTCGAGTTTCCCACCAAGTATTGTCCGCAGCATTTTACGCTCGAAAACACCAAAAACTTTCGGGTCTGTCTCTGCATCAATGTGGCGAATTTTGTTTCCGTTTGCAAGTTGTAGGACCTAAGCTGATCACGTAGTTCGTAAAAGGCCCTATCCGCATTCGCAACACGTCTTTTAAAGTTATAATTAGAAATAATTATATCTGACTTAACTTACCGGAGTAACTCAAATGTTAATGTTTGTTTATTTTACTGGGGTAAGTTTAATTTAATGTTGTTTTCTAAGTTAAACCGATTGAAAGGTAGAAAATAAATTACGTGCACACTAACATTACTAAATAATGCTATACGAGAAAAAAAAATAAAACAAACTATAAGAGTGAATTTAGCTCAAAAATAATTAGAAGATAAAGCATGTGAATATTGTCTCAGCTGCCGTACTTTAAATACGTGTCATCCATTTGTACCAAATATGGGAAGATTTGGTTGCTCTGGGATGCTCATGTCAATATCAAAATGAAAATACGCGAATGTCTTCCACGAGGCCACTGACCTCCATCTAATTGTTGCAACTTATTCTTACATGCATTCACGTTAAATATCCAGCTCACTGAAGTATGCCATATTTTATTTGCTCCTTTCCTTAAATCAATTTATTTAGAGAGCCAAGGATCAGTACGATAAAGGATCGGGATGTCATAAGATAGAAGCATTGCATAGGTGTTTATTTTGGCGAAATTATAAACGAAAGAGCGGATCGATGAAGTCAGATAAGCCTTTATTAAAATAGATTTTCGTCACAGAGTTGAACCCGAACTTGAAATCAATAAACATACGACAATTAATTATATAGAAACAAAGAACATGGAAGCAGGTAAAGAAACTTGGAGTCCTACGCATCAAATTATTGTGTACTGAAATCAGAAACACAAAACTGCTGAATTTTGACATTTTCAGTAAGCCGAATTACTGATCTTCGGGGCAGAACGCTGAAAAATCAGCACGTTTCTACTGAAACCCAGCAATTTAATTTGCTGAAGATATCAGATTGGCAAACTTCAGCATAATATTGCTGATTCCAGTTAAAAAAAAAGGTGAGTTGAAACTTTGATAGTACTTGAGGATTTGTTGTAATTTGCACAAGACTTTTTTAATCTTGGAATCCTTTGTGGCGGAGAATACAGAATACGGTTATTTTAACGTTAGGCGCTGAGTACAATACTCGGTGAAAAACTAGACGTATACATTGAGAGTTATACCAGATGTACAAAGAAGCTAATATTATTAAGCAAAATAAATACGGCTGACTTAAGTGGGCTGGTCAATTACCTTGAAAGTCGAAAATAAGCTGCAAATAAATAATATGCAGCATTGAATGTTTCGCTTTTATCCAACATAACATCAACATTTTATTGAGTTTTTTAGATTTCATTTCATTAAACTAAGCTTACTAGTCTAAGCTACATAAAAAAGATACTTAAGCCACTTTGGTAAAATAAGTCAGTTGTAAACATTTATAATCATAACAACGATTACATATATATTCAATTTGAAAATAGCTTGGCCAACTTTTTGAGCATTTTTGTAGGTTTTTTAGGTGCATGTGAATGTGAATAATATTGAAATATTTAGTCAAAAACTTCAAATTAAGATTTCCCGATGTTCTTCCTAGAGATTATTTTCAAAATTCGCCTAGAGGTGCAGAATGACCTCAAGAATCGAGCCCTGTGCTCAGTTTGAATGGACAATTTTTTTTCATAATAACGATCTGTCGGGGCACCGTGTCCCCAGTACCGGACAGCAGCCAATACCCGACACCGACAAAAAATTGAGAAATCATGGTGCAATCAGGATGGTGAAATATAAGAAAATTAAGCTATTATAGAGAGAAATGGTTGCGTGGAATAACACATCCTTGAAATATGAAGGTTTTTCTGGAAGATGTTTGAAAACCATTAAAAAGTTGACGTATCACCTTACATTTGAACTAATTTAATAACGATTTTGAATATGGAAAACTAATTTTGATTTTTTTTGGGTTTAATCACCGTTGATTGATATCCAACGATTTTATTGATGTTTTTCGGTGAACAAATACAACATTGCCTTATCGTTTGTCTGACGTTTCGGCCATCTTCAGACGCCCAGAATTATTATTACAGAAAAACCAAATTAACATGACATCTTACATTCATTTTTTTCCCACCACAACTCAAATATCAATCATCGCAGCTGAAACTACCTTCATCTTCTTTCGTTGCTGGCTGGGAGGGAGAAACCGATACAAAATTTATGTAGGGTAGATGTACCAATAGTGGAGGTACTAAGCACGATTGAACTTCTATTTAACCGCCTAAATTCAAGAAGCGCAATTAATGTACATGTTAATGTTGTAACGGGAAGTAACGACCATTGACTTTATGAGAAAAATGATTTCATCGCAGTAATCCACGGCATGTCAGTGAAAAATAATACCTCCACTATTGGTACACTGTTCCTTTAGTTGCGGTATAATTTTAATTTGTGCTCCTATAGTTGCGGTATCCGTTGTTTTCTTATGGGATCCTCCACTATAGGAACACTTTACCGCAACTATTGGTACAAGCAAGAAAAGTTTTAGCAATTTTAGTGATATTTCATCAGTTTTGAAGCAATTTGACGCTCTTTTCAACTATTCTGTGTTTCAACAAACCAATACGTCGATTGGCAGTGTCGGTTTTGTGGGTAATGTAATAAAATCAGTGAAAACGACACTACCGCTACTATAGGAGCACCCACAACTAAGGGAACACTTACCCTACGTCATAGTGAGCCGAGATTCTGCTGTCACGAACTGTCACTGTGAGCCCAGATCTTAAAGAATGGACAAACATGAAAAAAGCGCGTAATTGATCAAAACATATTTTTGCATTTCAACAAAGTTGACAACAATCGGTTGAAAATTAATTACTGCACAACCAGAAGCAATGCCACGATAGCACCTTTCAATTTGATCGAATATAAAGTACTGAAACACGCATCTTTTTACTCTTTTCCAATCAAAATTGAAATTAAATGCACATAAAACTGTGGCCCTTTTTCCAAGTTTGTCCAGAAATATCGCAGGTACACATCAAGAGAGAACTAGAGATTTTTCCCAAGCCTGCCTTGATTGTCGTTGGTGAGCGGAAGTTATCTTGCAATTTGGAAAAGTTTTGTTCAATATTTCGTGTGTAGTATCTGTGCCTCCCTCCCAGGTTGCTGGTCACTTGTCGTAGTTTAACCACTAGCGCATTGTAGTTAGTGTTGAACGAACCACACTCACGCTGTAGGTTGACTGTATTGTTTTCTCCTGCCAATTTGATATGGAAAGTCTCCGCTACGATCCTGCTTTTTTGTCTCGTCAAAATTAAATACATGTCCGTCAATAATTTGTGGTGTGTTAGTCCTGTCCTATTGTCTTTTCGTTTAACGTTATTCTTATGTTCTCTTATTCTCGTGTCAAGTTTTCTTCCAGTCTGTCCTATACACATCTTTCCGTCTCCAGTGCCACACGGTACAGAGTACACCACATACTTTTGTTGTCCTGGTGGAATGGGATCCTTCAGCTTGGTAAAAATCTTGTTTTTCAGCTTGCATTTGGGTTTTACCGCCAAAGTAATACCATTTCCCTTGAGGGTTGTTTTGCAATTTTTCACTCAAGCATGGTACATATGGTGCAGAAACATATTTAGTTTCCTCCGGTTCGTCAATGCTCTGTAACCCATTGTAATGCTTGTGTACCCTTTGTTTCAGGACGTTTTGGGTGGACCAATTAGGGTAGTTGTTGCATTTCAACATACTTTTTGCAGCGTAGATTGCTTTCGGACAGTGTTCTACATCTGTCAACCTGATCGCTCTGTCAACCAAAGCAATTGCGAGTACGGACTTTCTGAATGAAAACCCAGATATAGACCTTTCCCTGTTTTGGTAACCACATTTTCTCCAACCGTCCGTTTTTCCGCTCAATCATCATGTTCAGAAACTTGATCTGTTTATCTTCTTCCTTTTCGACTGTAAACTGCAATCTTCTATGAAATTCATTGAAGCTTTGGAGAATACGGTTCACGTGTTCCTTGTGTGCAACGCAAAAACAATCGTCCACGTATCTCCTATACACCACCATCCCGATCTGTTCTGCATTCACATTATTCATGCTCTCCTGTTCCAGACGTTCCATGACAATGTTCGCTATTATACAGGAGACAGTGGAGATCCCATTGGCTCACCGAATGTTTGGGTGTAGTTGATGACCCTGTAGCTGAAGAGCGTAGAACCTATCGCTTACTTGACCGCTTCCAGGAAACTTCGTGAGTGTGGTTCGTTCAACACTAACTACAATGCGTTAGTGGTAGAATGATAGGCGTCTGAAGATGGCCGAAATAGTGCAGTAGGCCAAAACGTCACCGAAACGATAATGCAATGTTTAACTTGTTCACCGAAAAACATCAATAAAATCGATAGATGATTTTGATTTAGCAAGAATAATGGAAAACCATCATAATTTGAATGCAAGAATGTATTCTGTACCATATTTGACCATATTTAGTTCGCAAAACGAACTAAATGCCGAAACCCAACAGTGCATCGTGGACCATCTTCCCCCCAACCGACATACTTTAGCAGCAAGAACACGTTTCGGCATCATTGAGTGCCAGTTTGTTTACGCCCGACCAGACGCGAGCAAGAGTATGCGGCGCAGGAGAGCGAAGAGTACCCGAAGTGAATGCCCGACCAACCAAAACCGAGAGAGAGCTATCACGCGCGGGTGGATGACCGTCATTGTCAGCCATCATCATCACTCGATGCGCCTAGAACATTCCACGTGTTTCTAGTGTGTATCGAAAACGCGCGTTTCGCAGAGCGCGTTCGCTACTGAGCATAAGAGAAGAGTAAAATAAAGGCCAGTTGTTTAGAAAATAATATTCCGTAGTTTTAAGGCTAATTAGCTCGTCATTCGTTTCGGCAGCCATGTTGATTTTGCAGCTTGCAAGTTTAAAGTGATAAAACTCAGTCATTATAAGTAATATTGATTCAGAAAAGTATCACTACTCGCGCTTACATACAGAAAGTATGCTGATACTTTTTCAGCTATGTCAGTGCAGAACCAAGTGATTTTCTTTAATTTGCGATCGTGTCTTGAATTAGCCACAATCATCGATGTCATGTACAAATTTCAATGACGGCCTACTTCACCTCACTAGGACAGAGCCTGCTTCTCAGCATAGTGTTCTTATGAGTACTTCTACAGTTATTAACTGAAAGCTTTCTTTGTCAAAGTTGCCATTTTCGCATTCGTATATCGTGTGGTAAGTACGATGATACTCTATACCCAGGGAAGTCAAGCAAATTTCCATTATGAAAAGATCCTGGACCGACCGGGACTCGAACCCAGATACCTTCAGTATGGCTTTGCTTTGTATCCGCGGACACTTACCACTCGGCTAATGAATCTTTTGATATTCTGTTTATGTATGTAGGGCTTCGTAGCCGTGCGGTTAGCGGCGTCAGTCGTTTAGGCGTATTGTGCTACGGAGTGTGGGTTCGATTCCCGCCCCAGTCGGAGAAAACTTTTCATCAAACGAAAAATTCTTCACTGGTCCACTGGTCGTTCCATGTGTCCGTTGTCTAATGTTAGTTATGTTCAGTCTGTGCAGCCTATAGCTGAAGACTTTTTTTTTTATTTTTTGAATTTTCTCTGAGCGAAATATTTCGTATCTCGTTAAAAAATCTTAGAGAGGTCGAGGGAATTATTGCCGTATCTTGTGAATTTTTAAAATTCCGATGCTAATCTTGTTATTTCAGTGCAAATCTTTTCAATTCCCATAATCTTTGGGAGATAAATCGGTGTTTCTGGTGAGAAACATTTGAATACCTGCAGAAGTCATTGAGATTTCGATGGAATGGAATTACTAATTTTAGAATATAAGTTTAATAAGGAAACATTGAGATTAATAGCGGATCTACACTAAATTCCAACTATTAACACCTGGCACTTACAGTCTGAACATTCCCACCAGAATTCTTTTGTTTTTTTTCCACCAGATGGCTTTTCAACAAATTGGCAGAATGCTCAGAAACACATCAAATGTTCTCACAAAAATGCAAGATCTTATATTTTGCCACAATCTTTGTAATGCTACTTAAATTTCAAGAATCCAGGACCAGAAGTCATATGATGTTCAGAATTGTTAATATGTATTGCCGGCTTTGTTTGCTATAATCTCAAGATTTTCACAGAAAATACGAATTTGTAGCTAAAGAAGTATATACTATATACTGTTCGAACTGTTTTTATTCACATTGAAAATATAGTAAACTCGGTGGAATTTTTTTATCGAGTTGTACTACATGTAGTATAGTTTAGCCTCTTTTTATTAATACTATTTAATAAATCGTAACATATCCTTAAAACCTTAAATCTATTTTTTTTTTCATGATATGCTCAAAGGGCAAGGGTTTCGTTCTGAGAAAATTAAGAGTATCTCTCACTAATCGCTCTCGGTAGCAATCATGACTCGATGCACATCATGATGAACCCTTCTAAACAAGCTCCAAATCTATGGGGTGGTGGGAGGGACTTCTGCTATAGGATGTTCGGGGATTGTTTATCATGCTAGTAAAGTAAAAACAATCTATCTTCAATGGTAAATATGCCAGAGAAGTGGGTTTTATCTTCGTTCTCTCTTCGGAGCTCTCCTTCGCTCAAGCGTATTACAACTTGTTACAACTTTACATCGCTTGCTTCAAAATCAATTGAGAACGATTTCTGTTATGCCTGCCAGAGGGTTCAACAAGGAATTTCTCCAGGAATTGAAGTGATTACTGTGTGTGTAGGAATACATCTATGATTTCCTCATAGTTTTTCACAAAGATTCCGGTAAATATTTTCGTGAAATTTCATCAAATATCCTGTTTTTGATCTGGCTATTGAATCGTTACTAATACACAACACATAGAAGACATTCAAACTATTAGGGTTTGTACACGTGACGACAATATACATTAAACCTTTGTCAATTTTACTTCACCTTCTCCAACAAATGCTATTCCTCACGCATAAACGATTTTAAACGAAATCCAATTGAAAATTATAAATTATCGCCGGAATTATGATTCACTTAAAACTTTTTGATTTATGCTCATTTCTCAATCCCAATGTCAGCGATCGGTTTCGTTTACTGTCCCAGTCGAAAAAAAATGTTAAGTCTTTAAAATTCATAGAGGACAATCCCACGCTGCCTCCTGGGCCCCAGAATATTCCCTATCACCCACATACTTTCACACTCCTCACATACTTTCGCACTCCCGGATGGATTCCATTCCGTTCCAATTTCCGGAGTCTTCACCTTAAATCCTATGGCAGCTGTGAAGCACGAACTCGAACAGAACACAAAGAGGGGCGATTGAAAACAGGGTCCGAGTTCCTCGGAGCAGAAAACGAAAAACTTTTTCACTGAATTCGCTCAAAAACTCTTTCCGTTTTCCGTAAGTTCCGCAGCCCAATTCTGGAAGGGGAACCCGTGCGAAAATGTTGATTTGCGTGAGCGATAAATAACTCCTCGGCAGCCGAAAAATGGGATTCCCTCCCAGGGATCACCACTTTAGACCTGTGTGCCGTCAATTTATTCTAGAGTTTGAAAAATTTTGTGAAAAAAATGTAAAATTTGATGGAACGTTTTTTTTAATTGCTCCTAAAATTATCTACTCTTCGCCTCAAACAATTCCTTAAAGGAATCTTACGGATGAGCACCAAGGAATCTTTGAGAATTTCCTCGTGGGTTTCTCCGCTGAATGTATCAGGGATAAACAGATTTTATCCTTGATACATTTTTAGATGGTGATTTTGCTGAAAGTCTTCCAATATTTTTGTCAAATTAATTATCCTGGAACACCTACACGTATTCTACTACAAAGCTTTTCTTTCCTTAAGTAATTCCCACAGTATTTTCTTCAATCCTTTCAATCCTCGACAGATTCCTTAGAAAAATCGTTAGAATTTTTTCAGGACTCCATTGAACAAGAATTCCGCAAAATTTAAGTCTATGAACTTCTTGCAGGGACGTTTCCTTCAGGATTTCAGGATTGTTTATTCATAAATTTCTCGAGTGATTTTCTTAGGAATTACATGACAGCTCTTGGCGTTTTTTTTTTAGAAATTCCTTATAAAATTTTCTACCTGATTTTAAAAGGATTCCACAATCAATTTTTTATGGGGTTTCTGCAGAAAACTGGGGTCTTCACTAACAATTTCCCCAAGAACTGTTTCAGGGTTTGCTGAAGAAATTTTAAAACACAGTTCGGCACACAGGTCTACACCACGCCACCTCGGCCAATTGTTTTCCATTCCATAGGTCCGGAAGTGGGCGTCGAAGACATCCACGATGTGGGGTGGGGATGTCCCCCTCTGGTGCGTCTTCTTTGTTCACGCTCGACTGCCGCTGGATTGTTGTTGGACATTCACGTTTCGGTCCGGCGGACATGACAAAAGGTTCGGAAATCGAGCGTGCCACTACATGTACCGACCGACGCCAATGCCAGTGAAGTCCCTTGGCTTCGGAAAGTATACCTAAGGCGGGATCACCAAACCGGATGCGAGGAAATTCTCTATGATTTACAGTCTACGCTGAGTTGGGTGCGTGTTGGGGAGAAAAGTTCATTGTCGGGTCTATATTATGGACCAACTGTTGTTTTCAACGTACCTACTCGATGGGGTTCTCTGCTTGATGAAGTGTTGCGTTCGATGGGAAACACAAAGAAATCCGATGGCCAATGAATTGTAATGGGTTGTATTGTTACTCCAACTGGTGTGCTGTAAATCTTGTGAAACAGTGTTTGACTAACCTGGAATGAGATAAAGAAGAAAATTCATTTAGCGAGTAGAACTGGTGTTGATAAATTGTATAATATTACATCATTGCTGTTTTTAGTTGAATTTTAGGTGTTCAAACACCATTTACTATTATTAAACTGTTCGAAAACATGGAACAAATTTCTACCAATGAACTCTTTTGAAATTTATAAGGGTTGAATCTTTCGTTCCCAAAGTTAGGTTTGCTTTTCAGCTGTTTTCATCTGTTTGATCTAAACTCCCTTTTTATGTTTTCATGTACGATCTCATATACTATTCATCAATTAGCTTAGTAACTAATAAGTTCTATTGATCTCACAAAACATAAGCAATTGAGTCAAGCTACAGGAAACCATTCTCCTGCACCATATTCGTACTTCATAAAAAAGCATTTTTTTTCTCATGCCCGGAACACTATCAACTGGAAACATTCGCGAAGCGAATTTCCCCCCGAACTATCTGTGGAAAACGAGCGAAAAGAATGTTGATGGGGAAAAATTGCTGTCGGCACGCCACAACAACCAATTCGTCGGTCTTTCTTTGCTGCTGCACACCGTTTTCCTTCCTCCCCATTCGACAAGTTCAGTCGCATTCCGGCAAAGTCACCACAGGGTTCGCGACGCGCGGCTCTCTATAAATAGCCGTAGAGGAGAATTCGGGACCCTGGGAGGGAAAATAATGGCACACTATGCTTTATAAAGAGCTTCCGGCTTCTCAATGCGGCGGCGAGGACGACGACGGTGCACAGTGGTTCCATTTGTTCTACGAAGTTGTCATAAATCTTTGCATATAACATCTTATGAAAACAAGGTACAGGTCGGACTCGATTATCCGGAGACTCGATTATCCGGGATTCGATTATCCGGAATTTTGAACTCGATTATCCGGAATTTGTTTTTTGATGTTTTTGTATTTCAATGTTTATGCTTAAATCTGACATAATTTGGTACTGCAATATACCATGGGGGTTAAAACTGTCACTAAACATGGCAAGAATGGAAGAAAGGACGTTTTTCCGGAATGTGCGCTTTCTTCCAAGAGTGAAATGGATAATGTTGATAGTTGCATCGAAATGCGCAATCAGTTCGACGCTCTAGACAAATTTTCAGAACATCAAATCGATGCAGTCTCTAGCCCAGGCTCTTTGATTCAATTGAGAAAGCAAAGAGTGCCGTCTATCGTGGTTAGTTGTTCCGAATTTGGGGGATTTAGGCAAGAGATCTTGAACTTCATTAAGAGCAATTAACAAGGCAAGCTTTTTACTGGTACATCGGAGTTGGTTGTAAGCAAGTGACGTCACTCCTATCGTACCATATACCTTCCATAGTTTTCGGAATATATCACCTTCTTAATATAGTACACCGTGATTAGGAGAATCAAGGTTTCCTTCCAAATCGCAAAGAAAGATGACTGTAGTGTATTGCCGGAAACTCTTCAAGATCGTGAACTTCTTCTCAAATATCTTGAAGAGAATAAGCACAAATTATGACTTATGACGAGAGAACTGAACGTTTGTTCAACGTCATTTTGAAAGGTATCTCAAGTGACTATAAGTCACCTAAAGAGATAAAAAATGGAATACAGTTGAATTTCGTTTGTTGTACTATCTTTAGGTGGGCTTCGTTTTAATTGGGCTCCCGTTAGTTAAGCTATAGCCTACTTAAAACGAAGACAAACGTCACTTTTTGGCATGAAGCTTGTTTTATCAATGTTGATAGCCCTGAATTTCTTTTGTATTCAATATTTTGACAGCTAAAAACTCAGCCCGATTAGTGAAAATCTTGCACTATGTGAGCTACAGGTTTCGTGCAACGCACGAAAGTTGACTGTATATAGAGTATCCATTTCCCGACCATTTTGCTCGTCCCGGGGTTCGGGACAAAAATCTATGCTTGTCCCGGGAAATCCCAGGATCCCGAGATTTAACATATTTTCAATAAAACTAGCATTTCGTTCGAAATGTAAGTACAAATTTAACAATACAACTTTTTTTTTCGATGAAATAAACAGATAATGTAGCTTTTCAAAATATGTGTTAATTATAGCAAATCACATTTCAGATAAGACTTTCTTATTCTTATTCTTATTAAAACACATAAAAAATCATATTATGGATCAAAACACTATAAAAGCAATTTATCTGCGAGGTAAACGAATGGTGTGCTAGTGAAAGCATACGTTTTGGCGTTTGTTTCGGAATCGTCTTTGATTCATAACTGTGGTATGGTTTTCAATGCCCCACAGTTACAGGGACTCAATCTCATTTTCGTACGGGGCACTGTTTTCATATCAAGTTGGTATAAATCTATTAAATGGTGCATGGACTTCGATATACTTTATCAATAATAACCTTCAGGTGTAATCTATTGTTTGGCAATGACAAACTGTATTCATTTGCTTAAATCTTTGGAATAATGGAAAAGTATTGAGATTGTGTCTATAATTGACCCAATTCCATATTCGTACACCTAACAAAAAAGAAATATACAGCATTCAAAACTAATTTTTAATGGACTAGATGATTACTTAAGCTCTTCCTTGTGTTATTCAGATGCAGTAGAATACACTTGGAAAATTTAAAAGCGGACATATTTGAAACTTAAGTAAATTTTAGAAAAATACCAATTTTCCCATGTTTTTTGCTAAAATATCCGGTAAGTCGAACAATAAATTGCATTTTTTTCAACATCACTTCCTTAAGAATGATAACTGCGGGGCCCAGATAGCCGTAGCGGTAGACGCGCAGCTATTCAGCATGACCATGCTGAGGGTCGTGGGTTCGAATCCCGCTGGTCGAGGATCTTTTCGTAAAGGAAATTTTCTCGATTCCCAGGGCATAGAGTATCTTCGTACCTGCCACACGATATACACATGCAAAAATGGTCAATCGGCAAAGAAAGCTCTCAGTTAATAACTGTGGAAGTGCTCATAAGAACACTAATCTGAGAAGCAGGCTTTGTCCCAGTTGGGACGTAACGCCAGAAAGAAGAAGAAGAAGAACTGCGAATATTGCACAAGTTTCAAAAAAATATAATCAGTTTTAGAGAAGCTAGGAGTGGATATCGACAACTTATACTTTTGAATCTTAGGTAGTATAACATTTATAACAAATCTAAAACCAAAAATTTTAGTCAATTTCTTTATGTTTGGCTCCTATATGTATATACATAATCCATAGTTAATGTTCCTATCAAAACATTGCGTAATTATCATTTTTAATTTACATTTTACTACCAAACATGATTATAGAGATTTAAAGAATAAATATTATTGCCATAACCGCAACACAAACGTTTTTTAAAATGATGAAAACAACAGGATATATTCTATTAAATAGTATATCAATGCTCTGTCCTCATTCAAGTTATTTTGTATTTTTCTTATAAAACCAATAAATTGCAAAAGAGGGTGCTATTTCGAATATAATTTGAATATTATTTCAAAGATAATTGAATATTACGATGACATCAATTATGCGGAGGTATGTACAGCGTAGTTTAGGGTACTTTATTGTAAAACAAAGTTCGTAGTTCAAATTATTTTTGCAGACAAATTAAAAAATTAACATTTACCTGTTGTTTAGAATGAAAATTTGGTTTACATTGATTAAAAATATCATTTTAGAAGAGTTTTGAACTTATGGCACAACAACTTTCTGAACTCAAAAGGGATAAAAACTGTTTATGATTTCTGTAAACTATATATATTTCAACTAAATTTCTATCAGAGCTTCTGAGAATACGGTTGACATTTTATTTCCTACGGACGGAAAAAATGTGCTTGATAATGTTATAATTGATTGCGATGCTTTACAGATTTATTGTGAATTGTTTGATCTGCCGATTGAGTGAAAAGAACCTAGCCAGTAGGCATTTTTTCGCATGGCAGCAAATGAAAACAACTTCTACCCCATCAACTCAAAATTAGGTTAACGTACGAACCCCGGAGTTGAGTGAAATTAACTCACTTTTGAGTACTTAATTTTCTCCGTGTATCTATGTTTTGAACCGTAATGTGCTTTCGCAAGTCCGTAGTTTCGGTTTTCCTCCTTTAGTGTAGTGCAGTACACGAAACGTTATAAAGTATGAATTTTTCAGATGCCAGTTGGCGATAATTTTTCATCAGAAGTGTTTGTGAATACCGTAATCCGGGGTAACATTGATCAGCGGGGTAACATTGATCGGGATGACTCATCTTGTTAAACGTTCAAATAAAGATTTATTGATGAAACATTTTCGAACCATGAATGGTGCCTCTCTTTCGTATATTCATAAGCTAATGATAATTAAGGTTTTTGCCAAAATTGCGTTTAGTTCATGCGCAAATTTGTCAACTTTTTGAAACAATGGTTTCTATCATTTTCACTGACACTACCGAAAATCCATGTCTCACATGAGTTCTGCAGACGATGTGATCAAGGAAAATGCGGGTGTTACTAAAAATGGCATCGCCGAAAACGATTCCGTTGTCAAATCTTTCATAAGTTTATTCAATTAGGCAACATTAACTAATTACTATTACGAATGTAGAATTTCCTGAGTAAATTGCCTACTTTTAGGCGTATTCCGCGGTTCAAGGTGTTTTTAATTTTGAAATAACTCAAAAAGTAAATGACTTGTAAGAGTTTGGTCTTCATATTCGGCTTCAGGGGCCCTGATTTTAGTAAGTAACGACATTTCCAATATTAGCGAACGTTGTTTACTTGGGTGATCAATGTTACCCCATATCAGCTGAATCAAAAAATCACTTAAAACATTTATTTAAACATGTTTAAATCTTTCGAAAAACAAAATAAAGTACATAGTTAGGAGCGGTGGGTGCCAGTACTTGTTTTAAAAATATGAAACTTGTAACATTTGTATTGTGAAATGAAAAATTCAAGAAAAACTAAAAAAAATGATCAATGTTACCCCGGATTACGGTACCGTAATCCGGGGTATCATTGATCAGCGGGGTAACATTGATCGGAATGACTCAACTCGTATAAAGTTCGTATCATAATTTATTGATGAAACTTTTCCAAATCGCGAATGGTGCTTCTCTTTCTTATATTCATAAGCTAATGTAAGTGAGGATTTTTGCGAAAATTGCGTTGACATTATGCGTAAATTTGTCATCTTTTCGAAACAATGATTTCAATGGGTAGGGATGACACTACCGAAGATTCATGTCTTACATAAGTTCTGCAAACGACATGAGCAAGGAAAATGCGGTTCTTACTAAAAATGGCCTCTCCGAAAACGATTCCGTTGTCAAAACTTTCATAAGTATGCTCAATTTGGCAACATTAACGAATTACTGTAAAGAATATAGAAATCCCTTAGGAAATTGCCTACCTTTAGGCGTATTCCGCGGTTCGAGGTGTTTTTAATTTTAAAATGAAAAAAAGTGAATGACTTGTAAGCGTTTGGCCTTCATATTCGGGTTCAGGGGCCATGATTTAAGCAAGTTACGATATTTTCAATATTACCGAACGCTGTTTTCATAGGTGATCAATGTTACCCCATATCAGCTAAATCAAAAAATCACTTAAACCATTTTTTTAAACATGCTTAAATCTTTCAAAAAACAAAATGCAGTATAGAGTCACGAGCTATGGGTGATAGTACTTGTTTTAAAAATATAAAATTTGCAACATTTGCATTTTCAAACGAAATATTTTAAAAATATTCAAAAAAATGATCAATGTTACCCCGGATTACGGTACCTCCTTCACCTCCCAGCCCTTCGCTCATTTTCATCCTTCAAAGAGGCGTCTGGCGGGAATAATCAGAACCTTTGCGATTGCATGCAACATCTATCCATCACCGAAAGCTTACTTTAATATACTTGAACTTTGCTGGTTGCATATCAGTAGGCGGTTTGCTCAACAGTTTTCCGTCCTTTTTAACGGTATCTTCCAAGGTCGACGCCAAACCGACCACACCTATAACTTCCACACCGTGGTCAGCATTAAATCGAATGAAAAGTTCGAATAATTTCCCGAACACCCTAAAACGGAGAAGTGTGGAGAGTATACCTTATGAAAAGGCCATCGATTATTCGTGAATCTAAAGCAGCATCCGAATTGGTTGAAACCAAGGGACTGCCAGATTGTGATGTAGTCGTAGCCAGCATCAAATCTGCCCAACACTGTGCATTGAGGCTGACTATCAGCTTGCGCCTTTGGTTTGAGCCTTCTAATACTGGATACAGCAACAACGTGTAGGTATAGTGCTACCAGTGCCTTGGTTAAAACAGTTTCAGCACTTGAGGAGTTGTTCTGGCTATATTTATCTGCTTTCGATCCCTGAACATCCGAAGTGGATATCGTTAGGAATTGTATGGAATTATCTGCAGAGGTGGAACTGAAAGTCGTGAAACTGGTTCCAAAAATAAAGACACAACCACCCTCAACTTTGTTATTTAAAAAAAAAGACACCTACACGTTAATGCTTCCCAGTGGACGGTCATGTCCTTTGAAGAAAGCACCACACTAGACAACGGACTAGCATGCAACGCCCAGTGGCACAATCGGAAAACGTTCCTGACGAAAAGTTTTCGGACTGAAGCGGGAATCGAACCCACACTTCTTGACACGATGCGGCTAAATGCTTGGTAACACTAACCGCACGGCCACGAAGCCCACCTTCAAAGTTGGGATGAAACCTTCAAAGTAGGGATGAAATTAACGTTCAAGACATCTGCACTATCCAAGGAAACTTGGCTGGGAAACATTTACTTCCGTGAGTTTGAGAACCAGCCAAAAAAAACCAACGAACAATCGTCAGAGGGACAGCGGAGTAGTATCAACTTGCAGAGCTACGACGCAGCGATGGGATCTGGGACGCACACTTGTCCTCAGTAGTTTGGAAGTCTCTCACTCACCCACCACAGTCAAGCTACCAAGAGATCTCCCAGATCAAAACCCAGCGGCAGGCCCGTGCGCTGAGCTGTTCTCGCTCTGAAATACATGTTATTTTCAGCTTCTACGATGATGCCCCGAGTGCCACTCCGGCTTCTTCATGTTCCATAGCCTATCCGTTCAATCAAGATATCACCATCTGCGACCAATACGTCGACGGTATGGACAGTGATTTTGACGATTTTCGAGTGGCCATTTCCGATCATTGGTAAGACATAATTGTCTTCACGACGACCTGATTGGATTCCGGCACGCTCTCTCGCCAAATTTTCGGTAAAGATTACGAGGTCTTCCTGCTGTGACAGGAACGCTGACAATAGCCGGAAAACAACAGGTGGGGTCAGGCTGCATTACCGGGAGAGGGTCCCAAGTAACCAATTAGCACGCTAATTCGCCCTCCGTGCCAATATAGGGCTATTATACAGCTAACATGCACTGTATTAGCCGTATAATAGCCCTATAAGACCAAAAAGGCGAATTTGCGGGCTAGTGGTTACTTGGGGTGAGCTGGATGAAGCCCCTCTTGAAGACTGCTGGAGAACAGTAAAAGTAGCTATCAACAATGCTGTTGGGGTAACGTCGTTGTAGGCTTTCGATAACTTAGACAGTGTGCCGTTACTCCAACACGAATGGGTTGTCGAGTAGTCACAATCCCTTAGCGAAAGGGGGGGGGGGATGGTATCCATGGCATGTTCTGAGCCTCCATCTTCCCCAATTGACCACAAAAACACAACAATTAGCACATAGCACAAACTTACATTTATTAGTCTACCGTTAACTAGATATATTTACAGAACAAGTTGTTATTATAGATTAGGGTCGATGTACCAATAGCCGCATAGCTAAGAACAAAAATTCTTATAAAATTGAAAAATAATGCTAGCGTCATTATTTTTACATCAACTGATAGCTTTTTATCTTGGTTTTGTGGGAAAAATATAAAACATACGAAAACTCAAATGTTTGTATTTATTATCGCGTGTGCCCCTATAGGAATACATGTGCCTATAGTAGCACTATTTCTAATTTCTGTTCCTATAGTAGCACTAGCATCACGGCGTCGGCAAAATACTTATCAAAACCGTATTTTTACAAAACTTTTATATTTTTCCTACAAAGTGTGGATCTTAAGCTTTCGTTTGATGTAAAAAAGTTATAATTTAATCAATTATTTCGTATAATAAAAAATAGTTTCTCTCAGTAGTGCTACTATAGGAACAATAGGTTTACTATAGGCGCAAGGGAGCTCAAATTTTAAGCAAAAATATTTTTTTCGATCATTTTTTGAGCAAAATCAAGATGTAAATCAATGGTACTTAGATAAATAGGTCCTGACCTTCATGTCAAAAAATGTTTTGAAAAGATTTATAGCAAAACGGCCGTGAAAAGTCACTAGTGCGACTATAGGGGACTGTCCACTAAGGGAACACCGACCCTACATATTGGGTTTTAAAAACGGTTCCATCCTAGTGCGACCGGTAGCTTAAATGCGACTGCCTGAAGTCTACAAATGGAGTATATTTCAACTGAAATGCTAGTAAACATGCCTTGCTCTTTCTTGCTCATATTTTGAAATAGAGAGTTTACAATTTGTACTTATGATTGTGTGTGAACCACACAGCAAAAAATTCTCAAATTTACATGGCACGTAATTTTTAATGATAATCATGTAAAACGAGTTGCAACTGAACATTCAACGATAATTAATGTAAACTGTCTCATTGCATTCGATAATGCTTGCAAACTTGAGTGAAACTGAATCATTTCATGATCTTCCATCCAAAATTCGCCAATGTTGCATGCTTTCTTGCATCTTGAAAGTGAAATTGCAAACAAGAATTCTCGGTTTACATGATTCAACGATGAATATTCTGTCAAAAATAATGCACATGGATGGATCGATGGCTTGTCATTTCATGTGCATTATTTATGATTGAATTTTCAGCGTGAAAATCATGTAAACCGTGCCGTTTTGCATGCAACATTCTTCGAGAGAAGACGTTTCGCGTTCAATATTAAGTATTTTGGTAACAATGTTGTATATAATAGATGTGTTTATAGGTTTTATCATTGAATAATACATGAGAAATGGCTTTGCATGATTGAGGCTAATATTACGTTATGTGTAAATCTAAGATTTTTATGGTGTGCAGTCACTCATAAGGCCGTAATATCTAGACGTAGCAGGGTGGGTAGTTCACTCCCGTTGAAATGCAGCTGAGTGCAACGTCGAATACGTGGGACGGAGTCGACGGAACGATTGGTTCGACGAGGAATGTAGGCATATTCTGGAGGAGAAGAATGCAGCGAGGGCGGTCATGCTGCAGCAAGGGACCCGACAGAACGTGGAACGTTATAGATGGAAACGGCAGCAGCAGACCCGCCTCTTTCGGGAGAAAAAACGTCGCCTGGAGGAGACGAAGTGCGAGGAGATGGAACAGCTGTGCCGGTCTCAAGAAATATGTAACTTCTATCAGAAGTTCAACGCCTCCCGCAACGGCTTTGTGTCGCGAGCCGAGATATACAGGGATAAGGATGGGAGCATTTCGACGGACGAGCGTGAGGTGATCGAAAGGTGGAAGCAGCACTTCGTCGCACATCTAAATGGCGCTGAGAGCACAGGCAATGAAGAACGGAGCTACTGAGGAAATGCCTTGGTCAGTACTGCGGGCGATGGAAACCAACCAGCCCCCACTTTGAGGGAGGTTAAGGATGCCAATCACCAGCTCAAGAACAATAAAGCTGCTGGTAAGGATGGTATCGGAGCTGAACTCATAAAGATGGGCCCGGAGAGGCTGGCCATTTGTCTGCACCGGCTGATAGGCACAATCTGGGAAACAGAACAGCTACCGGTGGAGTGGAAGTAAGGGGTAATATGCCCCATCTACAAGAAAGGCGACAAATAAGATTGTGAGAACTTCCGAGCGATCACCATTCTAAATGTGGCCTACAAAGTTTTATGTCAGACCATCTTCCGTCGTCTGTCACCTGTAGTAAACGAGTTTGTGGGAAGTTATCAAGCCGGCTTCGTTGACGGCCGATCAACAACGGACCAGATTTTTACTGTACGGCAAATCCTCCAAAAATGTAATTTTCATTGATTTGGAGTATGGAAAACCTTGGACAAGAACAGCTTTTCCGGGAAGCTCACGAGAGTGATAAGAGCGACGATGGAAGGTGTGGAAAATTGTGTGAAGGTTTCAGGCGAACATTCCAGTTCGTTAGGATCTCGCCGAGGACTTGGACAAGGTGATGGACTTTTGTGCCTGTTGTTCAATATAGTGCTAGAAGGTGTTAAGGTGTTAAGAGGAGAGCCGGCCTCAACAGTCGGCGTACGATTTTAGCGAGATCCAGTCAATTTGTTTGCTTCGCGGATGATATGGACATTGTCGGACTGGTGGTGAATGTGACCAAGACAAAGTACATGCTAGCTGGTGGCGCCGAGCGCAACAGGGCTCGCCTAGGTAGCAGTGTTACGATAGACGGGGATACGTTCGAGGTGGTCGTCGAGATCGTCTACGTTGGATCCTTGCTGACGGCTGACAATAACGTTAACCGTGAAATACGGCGGCGCATCATCAGTGGAAGTCGGGCCTACAATGGTCTCCACAAGAAGCTGCAGTCAAAAAAGATTCACACCCGCACCAAATGTACCATGTACAAAACGCTCATTATGCCGGTAGTCCTCCACGGGCATGAAACGTGGACGATGCTCGAGGAGGACTTGCAAGCACTTGGAGTCTTCGAACGTCCTATTGCTGACGATCTTTGGCGGTGTACAGGAAAACGGTGTTTGGCGGCGAATGATGAATCACAAGCTCGCCCAAGAAGGCGGCCAAAGCTGGAAGGATACGATGGGCAGGGCATATTGCAAGAATGCCGGAAAGCAACCCTGGTGTTCGCTGCGGATCCGGTTGGTACAAGAAGACGTGGACCGCAGCGTGCTAGGTGGGCGGATCCATTGCGCATCGATTTGACGAGCGTGGGGCAGAACCGAGGATGTAGAGATGCGGCCACGAACCGAGTATTGTGGCGTGAAATTGTTGATTCAGTGTTATCTGTTTAGATGTTAACTAAATAAATGAATGAATGAATCAACGAAAATTCAATTTTTAGCAATGAACAGTTCGGATTCCGACACTCATCAACTTTTACATGTAACAAATTGGATTCGTTCGAACAAATCTGAAGGCTATTCTACTGATCTTGCTCTGCTAGACATGGAAAAAGCATTCGACAGTGTTTGGCATGAAGGCTTTATTGAGGGATTCCACGGAGGCATGCAAGTCGATTCTGATCGACCATTTCAAAAATATCTGAAACTTTGCACAGTTTTTCAGTTCCATCTAAATCGTCATTTTCCGATATCAAATCTTCAAGTTGAGTCACGACTAACTTTTCAAAAGGGTGTATGTGAAAATGGTTCAAAAATATTCAAAAAGCTGCACAGCAAAAACGGTTCGTTCGATTGTTAGACAACTAAAGAAACAAAGTTAGACAACTAAATAAAGATTCCAAAAAAAAAATACACACAGTAAAAAAAATTTTTTTTTGCATTAAAAAACATCATTTTTGTCACAAAAACTCAAATATCTCAAAACCCTATCGGAATACCAACGTAATTTTTTGAGGGAAAACGGTCCATTATATTAGCTATCTACCATAAAAATTTGGTGATGGTAAACCAATAAACAAAAAAGTTATGACATTTCAAATATTTCACAAATTTGACACTTAGTGAATTTTTTTTTTTTTCATTGTTAATTTTTTTTAGGACCGCAGTTTGTTGCTGAATTTTTTGTTAAGGGTACCACATGAGGTTAACAAGTTGTTTTCATGATATTTTATTTAAGTATTCATAACTATTATAGCATCTATTAGAAAGTTAGACGCGATCCAGTGTTGTGGTCTAAAGTCTTGATAGTGTCATATTTTTTATTGTACGTAACTGAAGAAAAATTCTCTCAATAGTGTTGAAACCTTTTGATAAAAGAAACCTATAAGAAATCTAATATTGAAGACAAAAGCTACAAAAAAAGTTGTCTATACAGGTATACGACTAGTTTACCTGCAAAAAGTTTACCTCGTAGAGAACAAGGCGGGTCTATACCCAGGTGATCTAGTATACGTAAAGCAGGTCGGTTTTCTCGGCGCTGGTTTTCTCCACAAAGTTAAAATCTGATTACACCTGGGTATAGACCCGCCTTGGTAGAGAATAGACTTTGTTAATCATATTTGGGAGAAAGCGAGTAACTTCAACAACATCAAAAACATGATAGGTACATACCATGAACATACTCACGAAAAAGCTAAAAATATACTACCACTATGGTTATAAAAGATTTAATTGTAAAATTTTTCTTCAGTCAAGCAAACGACACCAAACTAGTCAGTAAAACTTAAAAGTGATTTTGTTTATTAAAATCTAACGAGCAACATGAGTAGTCGCTTTCTCAACTGTTGCAGGCCGTTTGCAGAAAAAAAAGTGTTCGAAAGAGCTACGAAATCTCACCGAAAGCACCATAGATAAACTGAAAGCGGCTGGTTATGCTCCAATGTCTACATTGAATACAAATTTACGCATTTGTACGTCCTGCCGTTTAAACGTTGACAAACGGGCAATCTGTACATCATCGGTGGATCAGGTTGCAGGAAGTTCGAAAACAACAACAACTGAGGAATTACTAGATGCACCGACAACAACTGAGGAGTTACCAGAAGTACCAAGTGCAGATAGTCTTGCCACGGTACCATCAGCGACATCTGTTTCAACAAATCAATCAGAAGATGAGTGCATCCAGAAGGTCAACATCGAACGCTTCAACGAAGGGATAGCTGGAATAAAAGTGACTCCGATTAAATGGACGAAGATGGGTTACGTCAATTATCCCGAAAAAAAATACCGTGAAATCAACGAAGCTGTACGAAGAAACCTCTTCAAATTAGGACCTGAGGATGTGGAAAATACAGACTACGATGAGGTAATTATGAATATGAAGGAAAGGTTCTCGAATCTAGCCACGACAAGGAAAGAAAAATTATTGATTTTGTCGATACTGCCAAGCTCGTGGTCTATTCAAGACGCCATTGATGAGTTCAAAACCAATAGAAATACAGCAAAAGAGGCAAAACAATTCAAAAATAACTGTCTTGCAACCAAAAATGCTAGGTCGAGTACTTCATTAACAGATGAGACAAAAGAAAAAATAATTCAATATTTTGAAGACGATGAAGTAAGTAGAGCTATGCCTGGCCAAAAAGATTATGTATCTGTAAAAAAAAGATGGAAAGCGTCAAGCAATCCAAAAACGATTAATGATGACTACTTTGAAAGAAGCGTATACACGCTTCAAGGAAATTAACGAAAATATTAAGGTAGGTTTTTCCTCATTTGCAAGCCTTCGTCCAAGGCAATGCAAGCTTCTATCCAATTCAGGAACACATAATGTTTGTGTGTGCACAACACACGAAAATATTAACCTAATCTTACATAGTTTGAAAAGAATCAATTTATCAAAGGATATTAAAATGTTAACTGGTAGTCTTTTGTATGAAAATACAACATCAAATTGATATCTACGATCTTGTTCGGATTGTCCAGATTCTTCATCATTGTAAAATACTTTATTCGCTGAGTTTGAAGAAAATTATATTGATCAGTTATCATTTGAGCAATGGGTGACCACGGATAGGTGTGACCTAGAAACTATTGTAAAACCTGTAGATGAGTTTGTGTCATTTTTTTGCTTGAAATTAGAAAGTTTAATTCCTCACGACTTTATTAAAACAGAGCAATCCCGCTTTTTAAAAAATACGAAAAATACATTACAAGATGGTGAATTTTTAGTCATTTGTGATTTTTCTGAAAACTATAGCTTTGTATTGAAAGATGAAGTGCAGTCCCATCACTGGAACGTACAACAAGCTACAATTCATCCATTCGTTATTTATTTCAATGGAAGTACGCAAATTGAACATTTTAGTTTTATTGTATCTGTAAATTTGTTCATTGCCAAAATGATTAACTTTTTACGCGTTGATAAAGATAAAGAAATCAGAAAGATATATTTCATGTCTGATGGAGCAGCATCGCAGTACAAAAACCGTAAGTATTTTTCGAGCCTATGTCAATTTAAATCAAAGTACGGAATTGATGCAGAATGGCATTTCTTTGCTACGTCACATGGCAAAGGTCCTTGTGATGCTATTGGAGGAACCATAAAGCGCATGGCCACAAGAGCAAGTTTAGCCAAAGAACGTGAGCATCCAATTAAAACTGCAAAAGAACTATTTGATTTGGCGAATCGCAGAAAAGAAGAAGATTTAACAAAATTATCATTTTGTTTTACTACTACTGAAGAGTACGAATTAACGGCATCAGAGCTCAGCGAGCAATATAATAACGCGAAAACGATCCAAGGAACCCAAAAATTTCACTGTTTCATTCCATTGTCAGAAAATAAAATTAAAGCAAAACTATACTCGAACTGTACTGATAATGATGCAAAAGTGTTCGATATTGTAAAAAAATTGAATAACAATAAATAAATAAATAAGTATTAATAAAATGTTTTCATGATCTCATAACGCATACCCAAATCCAAAACTTTTAAAGTTTATACATAACATTTAGAAACTCATCGATCATACTCTAAAAAAAAATATCCTGGTAAAAAAAAAAATATTTTCGTGTAATCTGTTAATTCATTTTAATTTATACATATATACATGTTGGAATAAAATATAATCAATTGGAACAACCCTAAATAAAAATGAATTGTATGGATTTGCACTCTAATGATGTGGAATAAAAGCGGCAGTTTTTGTCTATCTGTGAACGACAACGGTCGATCATGTAAACTATAAGTCGTTGAATTTAGTTTTCTTTACACATCTAGTCCGAAAATATCTTTGAACTAACAATTTTGGGGGCTCGTCCGGGAAGTAGTCGTGGTGGTCAGTTCCAAGATGTGATAGATGGTGTAAACGAATTGTTCAAAGTTGGAAGATGATTGCTCATACTGTCTTATGAGAGGACTATAGTTTGCATAGATCAGTGGAAGGCGATAAACGAAGATGGATAGCAGCGGATACAGCTATCAAAATGACTGTTCATCGACTGAACATATCTCGTCGTGGATGGCTTTGCAGAATATGTGTGATTCATTATCGAAATATTTGGTCAATTTGAATAGTGCACTGAGTAAAGCCACACTTCAAGTTGCTGAGATGCATTGCGATATCATCGAAATGAAGACTAGCACTAATAATACAATGACATCACTTCTTTCCTATCGAGACAATATTTCGACACGTATAGAGGAACCCAGTTGTGAACAAAGGCATCAACCGGAGCAGCGCGTATGTGAGACAACATCAAAAATAAAACGTGATGAAAATCTGCACAAGTCAAGTAGTATCGGCGGTGTTCAACAAACTTTGCGTAGCTACACGAAATGCTTTATTCTAATGGATTCACAAGGATTATTTTCAAACAAGTCAACCAAACGTAGTTCAAGTTTTTCATCATCTGCACAAGGATCAATATCGTTACCGAACAGTTGGTGGTATGGCTGTAACAAGAGTATTTTGGCGCGTTCAATTTCGGTTAAACATCAATTGAGTCGGAGATGCTGGAAACGAAGTAGAAAAAAACACCGTAAGCGAAACGATTCAGATCATCAATTTCATCCGGGCCGGATGATCGTCAGTATGGCCGAATGTTGGAATAAAATATAATCAATTGGAACAACCCTAAATAAAAATGAATTGTATGGATTTGCACTCTAATGATGTGGAATAAAAGCGGCAGTTTTTGTCTATCTGTGAACGACAACGGTCGATCATGTAAACTATAAGTCGTTGAATTTAGTTTTCTTTACACATCTAGTCCGAAAATATCTTTGAACTAACATACATATACATATAATATTTATACATATACATAATATTTATACATATAATATACATAATACTAATTAATACATGAAAACGACTTGTTTAATTCACGCAAGGCCCTTAACAATAAAATCAGCAACAAACTGCGGTTCCCGTAATAATTTACACCGAAAAAAAAATTTTTTTTTCTACTAAATGTGAAAATTGTGACATGTTTGAAATGTCATAACTTTTTTGTTTGTTGGTTTACCATCACCAAATTTTTATGGTAGATAGCTAATATAATGGACCGTTTTACCTCAAAAAATTACGTTGGTTTTCCGATAGGGTTTTGAGATATTTGAGTTTTTGTGTCAAAAATTATGTTTTTTAATGCAAAAAAAAATTTTTTTTACTGTGTGTATTTTTTTTTTTGAATCTTTATTTAGTTGTCTAACTTTGTTTCTTTAGTTGTCTAACAATCGAACGAACCGTTTTTGCTGTGCAGCTTTTTGAATATTTTTGAACCATTTTCACATACACCCTTTTGAAAAGTTAGTCGTGACTCAACTTGAAGATTTGATATCGGAAAATGACGATTTAGATGGAACTGGAAAACTGTGCAAAGTTTCAGCTCAATAGAAAAAAATGAATTAAAAAATTTACCAAATTTTGGTGCTGTTGCTTGGAATCACTCTATTGTAAAATTACATACAGTGGTCCAATTTCATATTCGTACAGGATACTGTTTCCACATCAAGTTAGTAAAAAACTATTAAATGAAGTATTGAGCTACAAATACTTTATCCACATTGAAGGTAACAGGTGTTATCTATTGTTTGCCAATCACAAAATGTTTCCATTTACATTCAGCTTTGGATAAATAGAAAAGTATTGAATTGATGTCTAAAATTCACCCAATTCCATATTCGTACACCTACCAAAATTCATACGCACAACGTTCAAAACTAAATTTAGAAGCTCTATTTGATTACTGAAATGCTTTATTATAATGTTCAGATGTAGTGAAATACATTTGGACAATTTATTAGTGGACATATATGAAATTTAGGTAAAGTTATGAAAAATGCCAGTTTTCGAATAATTTTTGCTATTAAATCCTACAATTCGAACAACAACGTTTATTTTTGTCATTGGATCCAATCTATAGATTATACTCGTAAGCTCTGATAGAAATTTAGTTGAAATATATATAGTTTACAGAAATCATAAACAGTTTTTATCCCTTTTGAGTTCAGAAAATTGTTGTGCCATAAGTTCAAAACTCTTCCAAAATGATATTTTTAATCAATGTAAACCAAATTTTCATTCTAAACAACAGGTAAATGTTAATTTTGAATTTGCCTGTAAAAATAATTTGAACTACGAACTTCGTTTTACAATAAAGTACTCTAAACTACGCTGTACATACCTCCACATAATTGATGTCATCGTAATATTCAATTATCTTTGAAATAATATTCAAATCATATTCAAAATAGCACCCTATTTTGCAATTTATTGATTTTATAAGAAAAATACAAAATAACTTGAATGAGCAGAGAGAATTGATATACTATTTAATAGAATATATCCTGTTGTTTTCATCATTTTAAAAAAACGTTCGGTTGCGGTTATGGCAATAATATTTATTCTTTGAATCTCTGTAATCATGTTTGGTAGTAAAATGTAAATTAAAAATGATAATTACGCAATGTTTTGATAGGAACATTAACTATGGATTATGTATATACATTTAGGAGCCAAACATAAAGAAATTGACTAAAATTTTTGGTTTTGGATTTGTTATAAATGTTATACTACCTAAGATTCAAAAGTATAAGTTGTCGATATCCACTCCTAGCTACTCTAAAACTGATTATACTTTTTTGAAACTTGTTCAATATTCGCAGTTATCATTATTAGGGAAGTGATGTTGAAAAAAAAGCAATTTATTGTTCGACTTACCGAAAATTTTAGCAAAAAACATGGGAAAACTGGTATTTTTCTTAAATTTACTTAAGTTTAAAATATGTCCGCTTTTAAATTTTCCAAATGTATTTATCTGCATCTGAACAACACAACGAAGAGCTTAAGTAATCATCTAGTCCATAAAAAATTAGTTTTGAATGCTGTATATTTCTGTTTTGTTAGGTGTACGAATATGGAATTGGGTCAATTATAGACACAATCTCAATACTTTTCCATTATTCCAAAGATTTAAGCAAATGAATACAGTTTGTCATTGCCAAACAATAGATGACACCTATAACCTTCATTATTGAAAAAGTATATCGAAGTCCATGCACCATTTAATAGATTTATACCAACTTGATATGAAAACAGTGCCCCGTACGAAAATGAGATTGAGTCACTGTAACTTTAATTTTTCAACACACATTGTAAGAATGATCCAAAGCTATCTGTCGAATCCTGCATTTCAGATTAATTTTCATACATAACAAGCCCGAAAGACTTCCAACAAGTGCTGGTGTTGTGGATTAATATTATGCGATATTTGAATCTAACATCTGACTAACCTAAGTTAACTAAGAGATGCCAAAAATTTTTGCTTGCGGATGACACAGGCCTCTCCGCCAAAGGGCGAAGCCTGCGTGTCATCTGTAGAAGATAGCAAAAAAGTTTGGTTATTTATTCTTCATTCTTGCAAAGATGGATTTTTTTTCATTTTTGTCCTATAGGCGATACCACTGTGCGGTGGATTGTTAGCTCCAAAGCATTCGACATAGTGTACCTACCTACTTCAACACGCCAGCACTTGAATGGGAATGGCAAACGAGGTGAGGGAAGTTAAATTTACTGTTATGAACTTTTATCATGCAAAACACCGTGTATGAGTGCGAGCGCCATGAGCTGATAGTCGGTCCCCCCTCCTGAAGGAAAAGAAATACGAAACGAAAGAAGGTGACGACTTTCTCACATTTCTCACCTCCTGCTGCGTGTCGTCGTAGGGATTTTCGCTGGGGACAGAGAAGGGGAGGCGAGGAACTCGTTTAGATCTTTTGGTTGAAGTCGCTTTTCACTTTCTCTGTTCCCAGCTGGTTGCCACAATCGCACACAAATGGGGTCGTTTGAATATTGTCGACAAAGGATGGAAGGGAACATATTTTGAAGGACGGAAATAAGGATACGGGGATGGGAAGTGGTGGGTGGAGAAGCTTGTCGCGAGCAGCCTGGTTGAGTTATTGAACAATAATGAACTTGAGTGCCGATTGACTTTATTGGGTTAGATTTATTGCCGGTTGTAGGTGATAAGTAGAGAGGTGCTTCAGAATTGCGGTAAAATGTGGAGTTTTTATTGGAAGACGGTCTTTAGGAAGGGTAGAATTTATTATTGATTGCCACAATGGTTGATTTGCGCTATTGGAAATTGCATCCCTGGTGACCATTAAGCACTGTTATAAGCGGTACATATATGGGTCGTTTAACGGATTTCCAGCGCCAATTGGCTTTATATAACATTTTCATGTGCTTTTAGGCACTGTGAGCTTCGGACACTGAAACAAGCTGTATATGGGTATATAACGCTTAACTGCAGTGCATGTAAGCCCTGTACCCATAAGTAGTACCGTAACCCCGTTTTACCCCGTTGATAATGCGGGTAACTTTGATAGTGCGTTACTAAACGAAATATCACAATTTCTGTTGATCGGTTAAGCAAAACGAATGTCAAACTAAAGAATATTAGTATGACACTTCATGTAAGAGCTTTTTTCATTTGAATAGAGGACATTTGGGCCTTTATTTACGAATATCAAAAATTGATAAGAATTTAGCATTTGCGAAACGCTTACAAACAATCTGTTCTACGATCACTGTTTGATGTAGTTTTGAATAGTTGGTCACTTATCTTTGATAGCCTAGTTATCATAAAACTTGAATATGGTCTCAAATCTCTTAGCGAAAAGCATTTTCACAAACTTTAGTCAGAAATTTCCATATAACGTTAAACGCCTAGAGGTATGCAATACCCTATAAATGTTCCGTAATTCGTTCAATTTTGTTCTATTATCAAAGTTACCCCAAAACAGAAAACCGACTTTCGATTATATGAAAAATTATATATCCATACAAAATATATCATGAAGCAATCTATCAACTGTAATCAATAACTAGGATGCCAGTACTTGTTTCTAAAATTTAAACTATAATTCATTGAAACAGCATGCATAAATATTCATGTTTTCTTCGAAAAAACTATCAAAGTTACCCCGTTTTACGGTATACAAAATTGACTTCGCCCAAAACAAATCAAGAACGACGATGAAATTGGTCAAGATTGGTAAACTTGGAATGATATTAGAAACAGAATTGTTGCTGATGTAGAGGAAGAAATATGCGTCATGTCGTAATCCTAATTGCAACTTCCGGAATCCAAATGCCCTCCGGAACGACGAGGTTCTTTTTAATCCGAAGAGTCAAATTAAATGTACGCTTTTCCGCTCATTACAGCGATTATCTAGGTTCCGAGGATTGCGATCAGAATTACGGCATTTGGATACATGAACGGACTTAATTCTGAATGTTAGGCGCTTCAGTCCACTTAGTTTTTAACTGCAAGCTAATATTGACTGTTTCAGTCTCCAATGATTTTCTGCTATTTATTATTATTATTTATTATTTATTATTTTTTATTTGAGCTATTTTCGGCTTTATTAACTGACACATTTAGTGGATAACTAGAATATAAATCTCTCATTTGACGTCCAATAGAATCAGAAGAGGAATATTTCATGTGAAATGTGTCTTTGTCAAAGTTACGCAGATTTCTACGTTACACAGGTTTTGGTGAATACCCCTAATATCAATAAAAAAAAAACAAATACCATTCATACGACAGTTTTAAAGAATATAATTGAATATAATATGCACTCATGTACTTGCATTCTTGAAACGATTAAAATTTTTGTTAATCGTCCAACCTTTTCTTTCCAGCACCAAAGAATAGTGTATGTTTTTATTTGTTGTTTTCATACGAAAACGGTTTTTGTATGAAAACTATCCATTTACACATGGTTGCGGAAAACAAAAGGGATACTAAACATCAAATTACAACATTTTTGAAACCACTGGATAACAACAAAAAATTTAAGTGCTTCTTTCAAAAAAGTTTTTGGTAGAAAACTTATGATTTCTACCAAAAACTTTTCCCTCTAGAAATTTTTCAAGCAATATATCTCAGAGACACTCCCATAGCTCTTTCGGAGTATGCTCAAAGAAATTATTCAATGATATTTTAGGAAAAATTTCTTTAGGGTTATTCAAAGCACACCTTTCATGCAGTGTACACTGAACGGTGGCCCTCAACAAGATATAGTGTGGCCAGCGAACATATTTCCAATCTGTGAGAAGTTTGGCCCGCATTTTGTGATTTCATTAATACAGTCCTTTAGCAACTAGTTATTCCAGGTTGGTAATATCAGATATATAGGTATAATTAGATTTGCCATTGTATTTATCTTTAAGCTATTGAATGGCTATCAAAAAAAGTTAGTAGTTTCAGAGCAAGGCACTTAAGAATGTTCTTCAGATCTCAGTGTTTTTTTTAAGATCTAAAACACGTTTAAGAATGCGTTTCTTCTACTTCAGAGTCTGTGCACAACTGTAGAAGAATAACATGAAATAATATCGTCGAGGGCTACCAAATCATGAATACGTAGTAAGGTTGCAAGTTTGTTCTTTGAAAATCGAAAACAATAGTCGTTTTGTCTTCTTCTTCTTCTTTCTGACGTTACGTCCCTACTGGGACAAAGCCTGCTTCTCAGATTAGTGTTCCTATGAGCACTTCCACAGTTATTAACTGAGAGCTTTCTTTGCCGATTGACCATTTTTGCATATGTATATCGTGTGACAGGTACGAAGACACTCTATGCCCTGGGATTCGAGAAAATTTCCTTTACGAAAAGATTCTCGACCAGCGGGATTCGAACCCACGACCCTCAGCATGGTCATGCTGAATAGCTGCGCGTTTACCGCTACGGCTATCTGGGCCGTTTTGTCACAATCGCATAAATGACTTGGTACAGTCACCCCACAGTTATGGATCAACTCAGGGTCATTTTTCAGAACAAAATATGATTAAAAAACATGGTGACACTGTACAACACAAAATTATCTCTCAGGCACTGCAGAATATAGTTGTTTTAAAGAATACACGTTAAAATTCGCGTCTCTTTACCGAAAAGTGTCGATTTCTATGCAAATTTCAAACAATGTCCACCCCACAGATGTGGAACAGTGGGAGAATAATTGATAATACATCATCGAGCTTTGTTTGGTGGAATACCAATGAGTAGATGAAAAACCGAATTTAGTAGTATACTATTTAATTCGAGTCTAGTACACGACACTGAAGACGGCCTTACAGTTAAGGTCGAAATTCGCGTATCTGTCAAAAGATACAAACTCTAGTGGAATTAAATGGTATAGTACTAAATTCGGTTTTTCATTTACATATATTAAAATTGATTGCGATGCTGTACAGATTTATGGTTCACGTAGGTAAAATGTGTTCTGCGTAATTGTACCTCTATTTGATGGGGTATTCTCATTTTAATCCAACTCTGATCCATATCTGTGGGGTGACTTTCAATTCCTACTTTCCGCAAGATAGTTTGGCATAAAGTAGATTGGCATAAGGGGCATTTGGCATGAAGTCATTTGGCCTAATGATTGTTTGGCATAATGACCGTTTGGCATAAAAGTCGTTTGGCCACGACTTATGCCGAACGACCGTTACGTCAAATGGCTTTATACCGAATTACCCTCAGGTCAATCGACATTATGCCAAATGACCTACCATTTTTTGCAAATGTAGCTGTAATGATTAATTATGAATTATAAAAAAATCCACGTGTTCGGTTGGGATTTGAACCCAGGACACTTGTATGCAAGAAGAGTCCTGGGTTAAAATCCCAGCCGAGCGCATGGATTTTTTTTTCATAATTCCACCCATAAACTATCCACGCGTAATGAGTTTATTAATTCAATAACCATGCGGATTGGATTGTCGAAAAGCTCAATATATGTGTTACTATATACTGTAATTATGTTCAGCTTGCACGACTAGAGGCATTTGAGTATCGATAGTTATGTTTTATCAGTTCTATGGACTTTAAATTCCAAAATGGTGCCCGTACCATTATTTGGAATAACTAGACCTCGGTGATTTCGAAAAGTCATATTGTTTTCTATGCATCCAGATTACACTGAAATTTCACTTGAGACAAGGTAGGTGCCCCTAGGCATTATATACGATACTACCTAAAATTTCAGAGAGGATCGTTCAAAATTGTATTCGAACACTTCACAAAACTTGACACTCCTTTCAGCCCGCACCTTATTTTGAGGGCCAACCATGTTGGCCCACTCAATCAGTCAGGCTGAGGACTACTGTTCTCAAGTATTTTCTCGAGTTACTCTTCGACGGTTCCCTAAGGACTTGTTCCACAGGTTCCTCCAGAAATTATTTTAAAACATTGTCCAAGGCATCACTTAGAGATTCTTCCGAAAATTTCTGCAGGCATTCCAACAAGCATCACTTTCAAAAACGTATCCTAGAACTCTTCAAGAATTTATCCCTGTAATTAAATTATCAATAGATTAATAAAATTCAGTTGGTCCAAGAATTTTGATACTAGAAAGGAGAGCTCGCTCATGAATGCTCTCCACTATGATCAGACCCAGCTCAAATGCCAAAATTTTTGAACCAAGTGAATTGATTTTTCTCCCCGGACAACCAGATGTTGCATGAGAATTTACGTTTAAAGCTGAATCACATCTGCACTTCATGATGGATGAAATCTTCTGATTAACGCATAAAACTCTTTGAGTGAATAAGTACATTTCGTGTCGTCCCTTATATACGTACAGAGTAAGTCGTCACGAATTCCATCCAGAATGAGTCGGAAAAAAAAATCGTGCTGGATAATCTTCAATTTGCAGTAAATTTTACACATGAAGTAAAAGTGTTTTCCTTAAAAAAATGATCATTTTGACTAGAGAATAACTTTTTAAAATGACCTATAAACTTTTGCAGGCAACTTATTTGAAAAATTATAACTACGAAACTGTTGATATTAAAGAAAAATGTTCTATGAAGAAGTTGTAGCGAACCGTTTGGACAATTAAAAAAAATATACTCTGAAAAAATATTTTTTAATTATTTCCATTACAAAAATCAAAAATAAAACTTAAATATTAAATTATACAAAAACCCATAGAATCCTGATAGTAAACAGATATTTGGGAGAAATTTTTAATAAAAAAGTTTTTCTAAGAACTTTTTTTTCTTTCGGTCGATTCATGCTTTTTGTCAAAATAAATACGTTCTGATGATACAATAAGAACCTTCAAATTATTCTGCACCATAATGATTAATTTTAACACTTTTCTAGAAGTAGCCGTTTCAGAATTATTCAAAGTTTAATGCAAAATATTATAAATTATATAATAAAATAGGCCACTTTCATTAGTTATTCGCGATTTCCCATTAAGGAAAATGACGAAGTGTAAAGAAATATCGTCTTTACTGTCAAAAACATATTATCATTGATGGAGTGTCGCGAATAACAAATAAAAATGGTCTATTTTAATATTCAAATATTTTTTTTTTTGAATTAAACTTGATATAGTTTGAACATGGCTTCTTCAATGAAAGTTATCCAGATCATCTTTATGGTGTAGAATCATTTCAAGATTCTTATTGTATCATCATAACGTATTTTTTTTTTTGACAAAAAACAAAAATTTTGTTAAAAAAAACCTTTTTAATTAAAAATATTATATGGTGTTAACTAAAAAAACATTTTAAAACTAAGGGTGTGTAATTCAAAATTAAAGTTTTATTTTTGATTTTTTTTTATGAAAATAAATAAAAAAAGACAGTGTCTTTTCTTTTCTTCTAGCCCAAACGGTTCACTACAACTTTTCCATAGAGCATTTTTCTTCAAAATCAACAGTTTTGCAATAAGAATTTTTCAAATAATTTGCATGCATAAATGTATAGGCCTTTTTCAAAAGTTATTCTCGAATAAAATTGATCGATTTTTCTATGGAAAACACTAATCGTACAATACCAAAAACATGTGCAAAATTTACTGGGAATCGTAGATGATCGAGTTCTGTGACTGACCGATTTGACATGGAATTAGTCTCGTATCAATCCATGACCAACCGTTTCACATTATAGCACGCCTTTCCTTTACTTCTGTTACATAGGCAATCTGCTAACCAAACAGCAAGCCTCTCTGTAATGAAAAATACCGCCCCTACACCCTTCCCGTATGAGCTGGCGTAAACTCAGTGGAATACGGCCTACTATGGGAGCATGTTTAATGCATCATCATCTCCCCCTTTCCACTCATTGGTCTGCATTCTGGCAGGCGTGGCAGGCGTCATTGTTGCTTAAAAATAGAAGATAACATGATCTGGCGATACTGGATACCACGGGCGGCCAATCAAGCTCAAGTTCAATCTGGCTGAACGAAAATATGGTGAAGCAAACGAGGGCCAAATCGTAAAAGCAAAATTTAATTGTTCTCATGGGCGAAGCCAGAGGGGGGCAGAGGAGAGCCATTGCCCCTGCTTGTTCCTGCTCGTATTATTGTAGGAATTACTTCAGGAATTGCATAATCAGGAGATATAATAGTTCCTGGAAGAATTTCTCTAAGACTTTAGGACTCTAGGACTCTGGGGATTTTCCCAAGGGATAATTCTCAAAATTTTCCTTAGAGGTATTTTAGGTTTTTTTTAAGAAAGTTCCTCAAAAATTGATATATAGTTTTCCGAAATTTGGAAGTTCCCGAGAGAGCTTGAGGAATATAACCAGAATTTCCTAAAAATTCATCCAGTTATTATAATATAATTTGTCTAAAACTTCTCGTGGAATTTTCTTTGGGAATTTATTCTGTTACTTCATTAAAATATTTTTTTTTTCTAATAATTCATCCAAATATTTAAACAGGAATTCTATCAAGGATAAAGATTAGAATAAAGTTCAGAAATATCTTCAAGACTTCATCTAATGCTTTCTTCGGGTTTCATTTTTATAATTATAATTTGTCTATGAATATCTCTAAGAACACTTAAAAAAACTGCGCGGTCTAAAGGAAATTTCTCAAGATATCATTTCCTGTATGATATAAAATTTTGCAAGGTGCTTAGATATATTCCTGGATAAACCATTGGAGGACTTTCTCACTGAGAACAACGTTGCGGTTGAAAATACTTTATCAGAGGGTTAAAATTAAATACACAACGCCACTTGATTTGTGCAGTCTAAACTCGCATTTATTACGAACAGTTTGTGTTTTTACCATGGCACCATTCCGACAGTAAAAATGACTATGTCATAGTTAAAAACTTGCAGCAGGCCAGAATCGAACCGAGGATCTGGCGATTGTCAAGCGCGAACGCCAACCGCACGGCTAGCGATGCGGTTGGATTGAGATGGAACAAAACGCAAATAAAAGCGTCCATCATAGCTCAATCTTGGTTGGAACTTAAAAACTTGTTCATGGTTCTCATTACTGTAACCCTTGTTTTAGTGCTGAAAGAATTTTTTTAGAGAATGTCGGAAACTTATGGACGGGTTTTTAGTAATTCTTGGGAGAATGTTTTAAATTTTAAATTTTGTTCAACAAATGATAAGAGGTGCTCCCGAGAAAACAACTGTTTGGAGCCTCAAAAACAAATCCACAGGGAAGGTCTTACATAAAACTCTACAGGAGTTTTCGTGGTTCTTGATTCTTGGAATATTATTATTGTTGAAATTAATTCTGAAAGCACAGAAATGCCTAAAAGAATTTCTGAAAATACATTAAAAGAATGTTTACAGGTTTTCATAAAAACGTTTCTGAAGAAAATATAAGAGGAATGTCTAAAGGAATATCTTCAAAAAAAAAAAAAACAAATATGAATGAAATTTTGAAAAATAAATCTTTAAACCCTTGTAACTCATGAAGAAGTTCAAGAGGGAATGATCGAAGGAATCTGTTGAGAAATTGAATGTTTCATTGGAGAAACCTTTAGAAAAGAACTTAGAGGAATCCATGAGAAAAACTAGAAAAATCTTTGGAGTAGTTCACAGACGAATCTTTACAACAAATGTTACGATGAATTTGAATAGGGAGTCGATGCCGGTTATGGACCCTCTACAGAAAAACACAAAATTAACGTTTAAAGCAACCTTATTCCTATGAAAATCCAACGGGGGATCTTCGATTGCATTGTTAGTCAGCAGTTTCAGACAAAAGATTTGGTTTGAGACGCATAAATACAGATATTTGAACAGTTTTGTGAATGAAACCACACAAGAAGGTCCATAATGGGCATTTCCAGGTGGGTCAAGGATGCAAGCAATTAGTTTATTAAATTAGCTTAATCACATAGGGGAACTTACGTATTCTCGGCAGCTTAAGACGATGTCGTGCTTCTTTTGTAATTTTTTCGGACATCGGCAGATAAATTCCGTGTTTGTCTATTTACATTTATGCGTTGCTCAATCCTGTATCGATTCACACCGACAGACTTGTCAAAATGCTTTTGGAAACGTTTTTACAACGCTGCGAACATCCCTTGTCAGTGTGACTATTGTCGGCAGCCTCATTCTCTTCGGCAACTTTCCCATCAATGCTGGTGAATCTCTTCGGCAGCTCCAAATTAGTCGCATTTTGAGGCGTGCTTATTTGAATTGATGGCATCTTTGGCGATATCGTTTGTTTAGTCTCGGAAATCTCGTCAGCGGGAAGCAGGCAGAACAAAGAATCATCTGAATGTTTCCTCTGATGTGTTTTGATAGAAAAATACTGTGTATTTGGCGTTTGAAAATTGGTTACCGATAATTGTCGAATGGTGCCGAAGCCGTAAGTCTCCCTAGTTCCTGACCGTATATTATTAAAAATATATATATTTCACAAGAGTTCTGGAAAACTTATGCATCAATAAGACCAAGTAAACGTTTTGTCAACTGTTGATAGTTTTGTGTCACATAAAATGTATAGCAGTTTTTAGCGTGGCCGCACACTCCTAGGCATAATTGGATCATTTTGAAGAAAATTTTAGCTTGAGAGCAGCCTGGCTGCTTGTTGATATCCTGTTCGCACCCCCTAGATGCTAACTCACGAAACGAGATTGAGGATTATGTTGAAGCACCTATTCCTAATTCAATACACAATTTATTGGTGATCTCACAACAGAAGAAGAACCTGAGCATTAACTCCACAAAACGATCTGTAATATCCATATCTAAGGCCCAAATGGACAGATTGTTCAGGATATTCCTCAAGGTACCTTGCAAATTGGCTGCTTCGATCTCTTTTCACGTCCACGCCATTTCGACACAATGATGATTATAGTTTTAACAGTTTCACATCTTATAATTCTGTGAGAACATCAAATAAAACGCATCAAAACTTTAACGAACTGCTGCATCTTTATGATTTTTCTTTTTCATCTCTTCCAGCTCTCTTCACAATTACCACTAGTCTTCTCGAGAGCTAATGCCATGAACATCCTTCAGTTGCAAGAAAAAAAGTATGTGAACCACCCTCCCTATATCCACCAGCCGAGATATAGATTGAAACATAAAACGGTAAAGGCGTTGCATTAATATTAATAAAGAGAGAACTTCCCCACTCAGGGGTGCACCGAAGAGAGGTGGCTCCTTTGCATAGAGAGCACCCGGAGGAAAAAATATGGGGTAAGATGGGGCAAAAGTTCGACAGGAGCACAATTTTCAAGATATTCAGCTTAATTTGATACAAATTTTATAAATGTAATTGTGGTTTGAATGCTAATTAACTATGAGACTTTTACTCTAAATATTATAAAAATCGATTGATTCTTTCTGCAGAGCAGCGTTTAAACTGTTATAACTAAAATTGGGTAGATATTATGATACAATTTTGTTCATCAAAACTGTAGCCAATATGTTGAAGGTCAACTACTATGCAACTGTGATAGTTTTTCTCGAAATATTGATTATTCCACCAAGGTCAAGCATTTGCCCCAACTTACCTACCCACCCGACAAGTGAGTGGTGAAAGTTGTGAAGTTCTCCATAAGATGAAGTGTTGCGCTTCGAGTTTAGTTGCTTCAAAGATTCCGCAAGAATGTTCGGATTGGGGGGATGGGGGTAAGCAAAAATGCTGTCGGCAGCCGGAAAAAGAACGATCGAAGTTCTGCCATAATTCAATTTTGTTTCGATTACCTACCGTGCTGCTCGTTCCGGAAGATGCCTGTCTGTAGCACCTCGCATCTTCGGGTGTATGGAGGGGAGGGACCTGCAGCAGCAATAGTTGTTGATTCGTGACCTAACTAACTGTTTCAAATCGAGAACTTTCACTTCTAGGTTTTCCGATGCGGAGCTTTTTTCTATTAGTAAGATGCTGGCTGTACGATTTTTCTTTTCGTTTTCAGTAGGAATATGGATACAAAAGTGATTGGAAAAACTGTTTGAAAAATGTGAACAAAAATCGGTCAATGATGTGATTAGAAAGTTTATTTTCGTTTGATTTGAGAGATGGCTTTTGAATAAATTGTATTGATTGAAACGATCATTGCCTTTTAAGTCGAAGAGATTGTCAAAAAGTACAGTAAGAAGTTTTCTTTGATTACACTTTGAAGTCTAATGATTTAAGCTGATTGATTGTTATAATAATAAATGAATAACCAGTAAAATAAGATTTTCTGTTAGTTAGTGATTAAAGACATTTAATATATAGTTACATTTGGCTTGAATGCCCCAAATGTGATTTTTAAATGTTAAATTTGTATCTTGCATGAGCCCTAGATACTATACTTTATCTGATCAATCAATTTATTGGAACCCCTCTCATTGTGCCAACATGTCTACTTGTAGGTTTCAAACAAAGAGCTTTTGGTTTATGTGGGAATATTATTATTTGAGTTTTGGAGGCATTAGGAGAAATCTTCCATTTTTGCAAGTATGAAGAAAAAATATCCAAACCTTTTTGCAATCTACTACAGATGACAAGCAGGCTGCGTTCTTTGGTAGAGAAGCCTGTGTCATCCGCAAACAAAGAATTTTTACATCCCTGAGGTAACTCAAGTGAATCAGATGTGAAAATATTGTATAATAGTGGTCCCAAAATGCTGCCTCGAGGAACACCAGCTCTTACAGAAAGTTTGTAGACTTGGAGTTCAGCTAATTAACATGTGCGTTATGTGAATCACGAATAACTAATGAAAATAACCTATTTTGATATTCAAATAATATTATTTTGCATTAAACTTGATATAATTTGAAAATGGCTGCTTCTTGGCAAGCATTATGGTTTAGTATCATTTCAAGATTTTTATTGTAGGATCATTATTATTATTTTAACAAAAATCAAATTTTCGAAAATCGACCAAAAGCTGCACTAAGATAAACTTTTATATTTAAAATTTATCCATCATGAAACTTTGTCGCAAACTTCTGTTTACTATCAGATTCTATGGTTAAAATTGAAAAAAAAAAATATTAAAAGGTAGTGGGCTCGGCAAACTTTGTCTTGCCATCAAGTAGGCTGTTGAAAAACGCCATGGATCGTCCCATACAAAATGACAGTTCCGTAAACGCTCGTTTTTTCGACTTTCCCGGTTAATATCCTGGGATTTTTATGCACACAAACACATCGGTACACTTGACGAACAAAACGGAAAAATAATCATTCAAATCGGTTGACCCGCTCGGAAGCCATTTTGTGACATACAAACACCATTCCATTTTTATTTATATAAATGGAGTTTTTGTGTATTTTAAATCTTAAGTTTTATTTTTAAATTTTTCATGAAAATATGTTTTCAGTGTATATTTTTTATTATAATTATTCAAGCTGCATGCAAACATTCAAAGGCCATTTTCAAAAGATATTCTCGAGTCGTAATGATCGGTTTTTCTATGGAAAACACTTATTGTACCATACCAAAAACAAGTGCAAAATTTACAGCAAATCGAAGATTATCGAGATTATTTTTTTCGGCTTATTCTGGATGGATTTCGTGTCTTCCGTTCCAGGCTGTTCTGCTTAATGACATGAGCTCCCCAACGAGGGTGAAGCAATTCTCCCGAGAGGCAATGAGGTGTAAGGAATGAGGAGTAAGGACTGAGCAGTGTGGAATGAGGAGTGAGGAATGGGAGGGAGGAGTGAGGAATGAGGAATAAGAAGAGAGGAATGAGAAGTAAGAATTGAGGAATGAGGATTGCGATATGAGGAATGAGGAACGAGGAATTTATAGTGAGAAGTGAGAAATGATGAGTGAGGAATTATGAGTAAGGAATTATGAGTGACGAGTTAAAAATAAGGAGTGAGGTCTGAAGAGTGAGGAGTGCGGAATAAGGAATAAGAAGTAAAAAGTGAGGAATGAGGAACGAGGAATGATAAATTAGGAGTGAGAAGTGAGGAATGAGAAATGAGGAGTGACGCTTAAGAAGTAAATAATGAGGAGTTAAGAGTGAAGAGTGAGGAATGAGGAGTAAGGAATGTGGAATGCGAAATTAGGAATGAGAAGTGAGAAGTGAGGAATGAAAAATGGGTAGTAATGAAAGAGGAATTAACAGTGAGGTATGAGAAAAGAGGAGAGAGGTGAGGAGTGAGGTATGAGAAATGAGCAATTAGGAGTGAGGAATGAGCGTTAGCGTTAGCACAGTTACGGTATACTTCGTAGATTGGATACTAGCAACATTCATGTTTCTTTTTAATAATCTCATCCTGACTACTTTCAGGAACAAGGCAGGGGAGTATACCTTGTTCAAATCACAAACAAGAATACTAAAAGCATGAATATCACTATTCCCGGCCACGCCCATCTTTACCGTAACTTGGGATAGGGGAAGGAAATGTTGATGTAGCACTTACTTAATGAGAGGCCACCGACTCAGCGACACCCTCATAAGTGCTACGGAGTTGGAGGTTGGGGAAGGTATATTGTCAGGATTCGCCTAGAAAGCTAGCGATAGACCATAAACATTTGTTGTTTAAGTGTTTTCAATTTGATCTTTTGAATGCCGGCAATCAAAAGAGAAAACAATAGTTTATTTATAGTATAAATAGTATTTCGCGAAATGCTTGTCGATTGTGCAGTAATATTTTTGCTCAATAGCCAGTAAAAAGCAAAACCGATCCCTCCAGAGTCATCGGATTGTACATAAAAACGATACGCGTAAAAAAAAATCTCCGGTGACGAAAACACGCGCGAAACCGTGAGCAAAACCTATCTGACGACGCAAAACCGAACTGTCCTGCTTGGGCTTCACGAAGCACTACCCAGCAAGACGCTCCAAAACAGGAAAAAATATCTCCAGCGACGAGAACACGCGCGAAACCGCGAGCAAAATCTATCGGCCGACGCTCCGAAACAGGAAGAAAAAAAAAAATCCGGCGACGAAAACACGCGCGAAACCGTGAACAAATCCCATCTGACGACGCAAAATCGAACTGTCCTGCTTGGGCTTCACGAAGCACTTGAGCAATGAGGAGTGAGGAATGAGGAGCAAAAAGTGAGAAATGAGAAATGACGAGTGAGGAGTGAGGAATGTGATATGAGGAGTTAGAATGAGGAATGTGATATGAAGAGTGAGAAATGAGGAATGAAGAATGAGAAGTGAGGAATGAGGAGTGATATTGCGGGAGGCGCTACAACCGTTGACGTTTCAGCGACATTCTCCACAGGGCGCTGCTGACCTGACGGATAGACTTGTCATCCGCTGACTTCTATGGTATGAGAAGATGCACGAATGACAGATAGCAGCGAGATGAATTGTCAAATCATGTGGTGATGGAAATTTGGATATACTGTTATAGAAAAAACTATTGTTTTATATTTGATTAAATTCGTTTAATATTAAATATTTTTCTTGATTGACTATTGCTAGTGCGTTTAACATGTGAAATAACAATATGTGCAAGAAATATGTGTAAATTCCCTAACTTTGCACCTAACCCTACTTTAAATTACGAATATGAATTGAATTAGAACTACTTTTAAAAATAATGCAACTGTAAGTTATCCTACATCCAAGTGATTGACTTTAGACAAAGACTCTAAACCGACTTAAACAGGTAGATTGACCTCGAGATTGACTGTACAAACTACAGGACGGTAACAAGGACGTAGACGTTGTAGAGTAGAGTCACCAAAATGTGAATACAAATGAAAATAAATGAAACTGTAGCAATCCCAAACCAAATTTATATTTTAGCTTTAAAGTGCTATTACGAAATAAATATGGAATTCACTGAAAAGACTGTGACCCATTTATTCTACATCTCCCGCCGCGCCAACAATAAGGAGTTGGCAATGGGAAGTGAGAAGTGAAGAATGAAGAATGAACAGTAAGGAATGAGGAATCACAGACAAACAGACATAACACTTTGAACTAATCTCGATGAAAATCATAGTCACGAAGACATACAAGCCCAATGCTAAAATCGGTGTGTTTGGACGGTGGCGGTGGTGTGTAGTGTAAACGTCAAACACGAACAAAAACGATGCGAGCGCTGCGAGTGGCGGATTGGTCACTAACCATATTTTTGTATCGATCGTTTGCAAGGTCAAGGTCAATGGACAATGATGAGAGTGCGACGTCTGTTTGTCTGTGGAGGAATTAAGAGTGAGGTGCGAATAGTGAGTAGCGAAGAATGAGGAATGTGGAATGGGAAATGAGGAGTAAGAAATGAGGAATGAGAAGTGAATGAGGAGTAAGGAAAGATGAGGAGTGAAGAATGAAGAATATGCAGTAAGGAATGAGGAGAATGGAGCAATAAGTGAGGAGTGAGAAATGAGAAACAAGGAACGAAGAAAAAGGAATGAGAAGTAAAGAAGGGTGAGTGAGCAATGATCAATGAAGAGTGAGGAGTGAGCAGTGAAGCGTGAGGTATGTGCAATGAGGAGTGAGGAGCGAGAAGTAGGAAGTGAGGAGCGAGGAGTAGGAAATGAGGAATGAGAGGTGAATAGCAGTGTTGTATTTGGAACTGAACGCGAACCAAGAGTGAACTGAATGCGTTTTATTTTTGAACGAGAACGCAGCCATCTTTGAACTTTCGTGCACAATTCTGACAGTGATCAAGAACGTCCCGTTCACTTCAAAATGCTCACTGCAGTCTAAAACGTAAAACAATGCATCAAACTATAATGAAACCATATCATTCAAAATTGTTAGTAGCTTTAATGTTTCTTAACAAGTTTTGTACGACTTTCGCATGGAAATGTGTTGTGTGTGTGTGTTCCTTGGAAACAATTTTCAACCCGCGTTCATTTTTTAGCTACCATGGGTTCAAGCTTTTGAACTGATCAATGTTAAAGCTTACTTGATCTTTCGTTCAAAAATTTGAACTGGAACGCAAACTGAACGCGTTCAAATACAACACTGGTGAATAGTGAGAATGATAAATGAGGACTAAGGAATGAGCAATGTGGGACAAGTGGGAAGTGAGGAATGAGAAATGAAGAGAAATGAACGAGGAATGAGGAGTGAGGAATGAGGAATGAGAAGTGCAGAATGGGGAGTAAGGAATAAGGAACTAGGAGTGAGGAATGAGGAGTAAGAATTGAGGAATAAGGAACGATGAATGAGAGAAGGGGAATGAGTAATGTGGAATGAGGAGTGGAGAATGGTTAGCGAAAAGTGAGGAATGATGAATGAGGAATGAAGAATGAGGAATAAGCAAACATGAGGGAGCAGTGAGGAGTATGAGGTATGCAATGAGGAATGAGAAGTGAGAAATGAGGAATGAGAAAAAAGAAGTGAGAAATAAGGAAGAAGGAGTAAGGAATGAGGAATGAGGAATAAAAAATAAGGAGTAATGAATGAGAAATGAGTAGTGGGGAATGAGGAATGACAAGTGACGATTGGGCAGCGAAGAGCAAGGAATGAGTAATGGGGAGTGAGGACCTTAAATGAACCTGGACGAGTGAGCCTTTTGGCTCGTGAATTGCGAAAAGTTGGCGTGTGCGTAGCTGCTATTCAAGAAGTGCGTTGGCTAAGATCTGGAGAACGTGAATTCAGAGCGGTAAACCCCGTCGCTAACACCGCATTCAAATACAACATCTACCATATCTCTAGTGTGAAAGAACTCAAGGACAACAAGGGATAAATGAAAGATAATCTTAATTTATTGTCATAAGAGTAGATCAGGAGGAGAATGTAGGGATTGAGAGGGGTATTAGAGAAAATATAAAAAACTAAGCAGAAGGGCATACAGTTTCAGTAACAATGAAAAACTAAGCAAACGAGAAGAGACGAATGACACGCCAGTCTTGTAAAGTGGTTCTAACGATGAGGTTACGCTGGAATTGCTCGTGTTGCAATTCGGCTGGTTGAGTTCCTCCCTTCGGACACTACATTGTCTTATAATTTTCATGAGCAGAATCGCAAGTGCGTTGAAATTGCTTTCTTCTCACGTTTTTTAGACGGATCAAGAGATTAAAATCATCTGGCTTCAACAATAGAAATTGTTAAAGTTTCGAGAACATTGTCAATTTCAATTTTTGTTCGATAAGAAATGTTAACATCAAGATTAGAGTCAATATATGTTTCATATATATTCCAGTCGAGTCGGAAATAATTGAAAGAGGAGTTGATAGGATTGAGAATCGCTTCATGGGATATATGAAATGTAACAGGGACATATATAGCGTCAAAATCAGCATGAGTAACCAATTGGCCACAAAGGTGACTTGAGACGGCTACGACCAAATCAATCGTAGAAGAGTTTCTAGAAGAGGAAAAACAAGTATGGCTATCAGAGTATTGAATTGATAAATATCCAGAAGAGCAGTCATTAAATACAATTTTGTCGTTGGAATTGCTTTGCGAAACATTTCATGAGGTATGTTTGCCATTAAAGTCACCAATGACAAAAAAAAACTTATTGCGAGTCAAAAAAAGTTGATGTTTTATAGCCTATGATAGTTGATAGCAACTCCACCACATGCTGCATGGACCCAGGGTTTAAAAAAGTTCTATATGTATGTTATAAGCTGTTAGAATATTCAACAGATCTTTTCATTCCAAAAATGGGTATTCGAATCCAAAATATTGAAAACTAATAATTTGAATAAACGTAATCCAATAATAAAATGTTTGATAAATTTTACACCAACTTGAACTGCTTCAGTCATCGTGGTGGTTTCAATCATTCGATTGCTCATTTAAAAAATAACACTCCGACGGAAACATGTGACTAGAAGTGAGCACCTATTCTGATGCGATTTTCCGTTGATTACGGTACGGAATATAAGTTATTTACGGCGACATAAGAATGGCTATTTCCATTTGTAACGTTACCTGATATTTGTAGGGGTTTGACATATGACCGGTTGAATAGTTTTGTTGATAAGGCAAAGGACTGCACGCTATCAGCCCCCATTGACGGATGTTTACCTCCATACAATTGCTGAACAGCAATACTGAACAAAGCAATCTAAATGTGCCAGGTAATCAAATTGCATGTTGTCCATCTTGAAATCAATCTCAATTTATTAGTGTGATTGGGTTATCAACCACCGGACAAACTTAATTAAATCAAGATATTGCCAGTTTAACACCGCAGCTTTGTAGTCTTGCCAACCCGACGTGGCGTAGCTTCACCGATAGTTTTGCTAACGCCGCAGCAGCTTCCATTAAATTAATCGCACACAACATATTGTGTGCAGTCTCGGTCCGGTTCCGGTCCTGATCCGAGTCTGCAAGCAACGTGCTACTCCCATTCACACCCACTATCGGAACTGCAGCACAGCCAGCCCCGTCTAATCACACTTCCGGAAAGCACGTAGATGTTACCTGACCACGACGGTGACCGTAAGCTGGTTCGTATAGTATGGAGTTCCCAACGCTTATGAAGCTGCGACCCCCTTTGGAGACTCACGAACATATAACGAACTCCTTAAAAATAAAATTTCTCGAACTAAGAATTTTGGGAAGCCTTCAACAGATATCGAAATTTTTCATGCGTTCTTAGTACTCACACAGAGCAATGTTCTCTTTTTGGTCTGGTAGTAAAATTATGATTAATTTGCCCCCATCTAACGGTTTTTAAGACATGTCACAGCCCTCTAGGGGTCCGCGGACCACCGATTGTCAACCTCTGGCACAGTAGGTATCGCTCACAAAACAACAACTCACGCTACGGCAGTGATTGGCATCGTGGTTACCCGACCCCGAAAAGCCGATAGTGCGTTTACGTGATATAATTAAGTTCACGCTCGAAAAGAGCCTATCGGTTCAAATTAATCTCCATCCTTATCGGCGCACCAGTCAGTCATCCGTGACGGGATTGGAGATAAATCCTATCGGTCTAAATGTGCCACACTCACGTTGCATCTAGCCCGGATCGGTACATGCCGATGGTAAACAACAACGGGTTAACAATGGGATTCTCTGGAAGGCAATATCTAATGGGCCGTTGAGAGCCAGAGTGATCGGAAACAGCTTGTTCTCTGTATTATAGCAGTTTCGATGGAGAAGTCATCTGCCGCAACTCATTTTTACTCCAAATCGCGGTTTCATGCCCATAGAATAGGTAAAGTTTCAGAATTTCTCTGCTGTTCATCCATAGATTTGATTCTGATAAAATTTAATGGGTTTCAGGAGATTATTAAGCTTTAAAGGCCCAAACGCAATGATAGCGGAACGGCAACGGAAAGCGGAACCGGTTCGCCAGCATGAACTACAACAAGCTTGTCTACTCAGTGTTTGTTCAATTTTATTCGTTGTCAGCTCAGTCGAGATGGTGTGCTTCATGCTGGCGAACCGGTACCGCATTCCGTTGCCGTTCCGCTATCATTGCGTTTGGGCCTTAAGCCGAACACAATTTTCAATGAAACTAGAGCGTTGTTTGCACTCACAAACGAATTTTATTAAATGATATTAAACTCTATTTACGAAACTATGGCCACAAAGACGTATCAAATGGTTTGATGAAGGGAGCCAGAAAATGACAGATGTGAAGGTTGCCGCATTCGGATTCGGAGAACGATTCGGAGCAGCGAGAGCTGAAGAGAAGCAAACTTACCGCAAAAAGGCAGTAGGGTAAATGTTCCAATAGGGGAGGCACTGAGCACGGTTCAACACCACTTAACTGCTCAAAATTCAAAAAAGTGCTATAAATGTACACATTTCCGTTACGTATCCGTTGTATTCTTATAGGATCCTCTAGTATAAGAACATTTTACTGCAACTCTTGGCACAGGAGAGAAAAGTTTAAACAGTTTTGGTGGTATTTCATCTATATTGAAGCAAGTAGAAGATTTTTTCAACTATTCAGTGTATCATCAAGTCTATACGTCGATTGGCAGTGTCGCACAGTGGGACGAAATCAAAAAAGTGGGACATGTGTGTTTGTGCTGAAACTATTGGTTTTAGCGTTTTGACATGTTCTACAAAGTTTCATCATTTATTTAGTACTTAATTTAGACACTGAAAAAAATTTCACTTAAAATGATATACACTGAGAAAAAATATTAACTTTTTTATTTATTGTCAAAATTGAAAACTGTCCAAGGAAGTATTGTAGGCGACATCATTTCATGGAAGTTTGTCGAAGACGGAAAAGCTCTATCTCCTACACTGACGAAGTTAGGGGGTAAAAATGATGGGTACCCTCTAAAACTCATATTTTCTCCATAACTTCTAAATTTGAATTTCTACATTTTTACAATGTTCTACAATGTTTAAGGTGTTGTAAAAATACACATTTTTGCCAAATACACTAAAACGCTAGCTCTTCACGTTGAAGATTTACGAACGATTTTCTGATTTTTTCACATCAAATTTAAGTGTGCATATCTTGTAAAGTTGCAAGTAGTAGCAGCTAATTCTAGCATCATGCTGTTCCTCAACCTATTCCCTTTTTATATATGTACGAATAATTGCGGGGTCAAGCGGGGCTCATCGCACTTTGTTTAATTGAAAATTGTATTTCCTATAATTATTTTAAGCTAACAGCTAAGTTTCACACCGTACTTTATAAATTTTGGCCGAAACATGATCAGTATGGGCAGCGAGTACGAACATCTCAGTGAATTTGAGTCAGAAACCGCCTACGCTTCGGTGCATAGGAGTGAAGAAACTCGAAAACTGTATGAACTTGTTCGTCAGAATCTCCAAGAAGCGTACAAACGCTATTCTCGACCTTACAATTTGAGATCTAATGAGAATCATGTCTTCAAGCCCGGCGATGTTGTGTACAAACGCGATGTACATCTGTCGGATAAAGCAAAACACTTCGTCGGGAAATTCGGTACAAAATACACTCGGGCACGAGTTCAATCGATGCTTGGGACCAACACCTACGTTCTAGAAAACGAAGAAGGTCAAAGAATCCCTGGCACCTTCCATGGGTCTTTCCTGAAGAAGGCCTGAAAATAGAACAGCCATAAATAATGCAAAAATAAGCACAAGCTATGACTCCACTACGGTCGCGTAGTGCATGCACAAACTTTCAAAACAAACACACATAGGTGGTGCAACGATGCAGTCCGATCCGAAATGTCCATAGGTTTCCTCGATCGTCGACACAAACTAAAGCTATGACGGTGCATCCGCCTGATGCACAAAAACAATAAGTCACTCGTCCAAAGAAAACACTGAATGCAGGTGCTACGGCAAACAGTCCAACGTTGAGAAGTCCATTTGGTTGCCTCACGTTGTTGACCAATTTGTGCTTCCGAGATCGATCAGTCCAGTCTGTTCAATTAGACTCTGACCTTGACCGTGAAGTCGAAGCCACTCTCATGCGCATATAATGGGATTATCTGTGTTCTTATTGGAACAGCAGAGATCATCCCAAAAGCGTAATTCACAATTCAGTTTTTATCACTTTTTTTCACTATTGACTGTTTAACGATAAACTTGCGACGATCGACGCGCCACCATATTTCATATAACAGAGGGTATTAGAACTAACTTGGAGGTGATGATCTGATAACAGAGGGTATTAGAACTAACTTGGAGGTGATGATCTGGAAGGTATTTTGGCAATTTGGAGGTTAAAATCCCCTCCAAACACTAGCGATTTTGCGGTGGGATGTTGACGTTTGATGACGAATAACTTTTGGTTCTCGTTGATTTTTCACTTTCCTTCCGTAGATTACAATAGTTTGTTCTCGAATTTCCCTCGTAGAGTCCGTATTTTCATTAAATTACCTGAAAATTTAGTTAAATATTTCATTTTTCTTAACTCAGCTTGTTTTGTTTTCATAGTTTCCATCCTTCTGAGTGTTGACAGAATTTGACAGCACTTTCTCACAGTAAAGTTTTTGACATTCCGTGAAACGTCTTGTAACGTCTGAATAGGGTAGCTATGTTGACTGGGAGGATTAGAATAGGGCGTGAATGGTTTCGATGTTTCGGTATGCGTTTCGTGTATTAGTTCGGTAGGTAATTATGTTTTCCAATTCGTTAATTGGAGTAATTCGGGTCGGTATTTGAAATTTCCTGATATGTCAGGAGTAAATCGGTTTAGGTTAAGGAGAAATTTTCAGATATTTCTGAAGTAATTGGAATATAGAATAACGAATGCGTTTGAGGAATGATTCAGTTTGTGAGTAAATGTAATGAGTAATTTCGTCGGGACAGATCAACATAGTAAATCCGTTAGACAATACAGTATTTCATTAGTTTCCGTAAATTCCGTTTAGTTAGTTTGATTAGGTATTCAGATAATGAATTCAAAAACTTATTTTTCAATTTTATAAATGTTTTGTGTTAATATTTTCTTAAAAAAAAAAAAATAACATAAAAATTTTGAAATTTTTATAAATTTCAAAATTTTTATTTCTTAGCATGGGCGAAATGTAACGATACTTTAAATTCACTCTAAAATAAACACATTGTGAATTCGTGTTTACACATTAATACGTCTTGCTGTCAGCTAGCTCGAATACAAAAATGCTGTCAGTTTTATGCGAGAGTATAGACAACAATCACTCTAAGCGCCACCTAGGAGTTGGCCTAGGTAATAAAATGATATATTTCAAAATTTAAATCCATAGCGTCGAGTCTCATAAATTGCGTCGTAGAGAGAGAGTCAGACAGGTGTAGCTAGGAAAAGGCCAACTAGTACAAAAGACTATTGTAACTAAACGCTCTTTAATCCTCCAATAGTGGGATATTGCGCAGCAATTTTTAGGCTCGATACAATTAGTAGCGCGTCGGTCCTTTCATTTCAGTGGAGTGCTTTGTTGAAACCAGACATACTTTCCGAGTATTATTCAAATTTCAATCGTTTTGAACAAAAGTTAAATTGTGCGGGTGAATAACTAAACTCGAAGTAAGTTTTCGCGCGTGCATAATTTGAGATGTTTCTATTTTTAAATAGCAAATCGAAGTAAGTTTTCGCGGGTGCATAATTTGAGATGTTTCTATTTTTAAATAGCAACTAAATAATTATGCACGCGCGAAAACTTACTTCGAGTTTAATTATTCACCCGCACAATTTAACTTTTGTTCAAAACGATTGAAATTTGATTAATACTCGGAAAGTATGTCTGGTTTCAACAAAGCACTCCACTGAAATGAAAGGACCGACGCGCTGCTAATTGTATCGAGCCTAAAAATTGCTGCGCAATATCCCACATTTGGAGGATTAAAGAGCGTTAAGTTACAATAGTCTTTTGTACTAGTTGGCCTTTTCCTAGCTACACCTGTCTGACTCTCTCTCTACGACGCAATTTATGAGACTCGACGCTATGGATTTAAATTTTGAAATATATCATTTTATTACCTAGGCCAACTCCTAGGTGGCACTTAGAGTGATTGTTGTCTAGACTCTCGCATAAAACTGACAGCATTTTTGTATTCGAGCTAGCTGACAGCAAGACGTATTAATGTGTAAACACGAATTCACAATGTGTTTATTTTAGAGTGAATTTAAAGTATCGTTACAAGATTATAATCAACTATTCAACTGATTCAACTGTACAATTTGATTGTATATACTACAATCTTAGTTATTAAAAAAACAATTGAATTGCACTCCTGATTGATGATTGATGATGATGATTGATGATATCATTCGATACACTTGAAAAAATCCAGTAATTTTCACGGAAACAACAACTTTTCCTCTACAGCCATGTCAAATTGAAACAGTAAACATTTTAAATTTGCCGTTCGTAAAATGGGCCAAGAGTTAATTATCATAACGAAACATAAAAGAAATTAACAAATAGAAAAAAAATAATTAAAATTTAGAAAACATACATTTATTTATAGGAAATACAATTTTCAATTAAACAAACTGCGATGAGCCCTGCTTGACCCCGCAATTATTCGTACATAAATTAAAAGGGTATAGGTTAAGGAACAGCATGATGATAAAATTAGCTGCTACTACTTGCAACTTTACAAGACATGCACACTTAAATTTGATGTGAAAAAATCAGAAAATCGTTCGTAAATCTTCGATGTGAAGAGCTAGCGCTTTAGTGTCTTTGGCAAAAATGTGTATTTTTACAACACCTTAAACATTGTAGAACATTGTAAAAATGTAGAAATTCAAATTTAGAAGTTATGGAGAAAATATGAGTTTTAAGGGGGTACCCATCATTTTTACCCCCTAACTTCGTCAGTGTAGGAGATAGAGCATTTCCGTCTTCGACAAGCTTTTATGAAATCATGTCGCCTACAATACTTCCTTAGACAGTTTTCAATTTTGACAATAAATAAAAAAGTTAATATTTTTTCTCAGTGTATATCACTTTAAGTGAAATTTTTTTCAGTGTCTAAATAAAGTACTCAATAAATGGTGAAACTTTGTAGAACATGTCGAAACGCTAAAACCAATAGTTTCAGCACATACACACATGTCCCACTTTTTTTGATTTCGTCCCACTGTGTGTCGGTTCTATGACTAATTCAACGAAATCAGTGTAAATAGCACTACTGCAACTATAGGACAAAAAAAGCCACCATTTCTACAAATCCTGAAGGATTTCTTTTGTTTTAGCTTTAATAGCCCAAGTAACAATTTCAATGCTCTTTGATCTTAGATGTTATTTATTGAGGTTTTACTTGTGATGTATTAAATCCCAACAGTTTTAATAATGGATGTGAAAGTGCTAAACGATCTTTACAGTAAAAACCACTTTAAATTGCTTTGTAGATACCTACAAGTGCTTCTGTTAAAATTTTTTTGTTAGCTAAATTTGATGATAGTAAATTGTATGTTAAAGGAGCTGTATAGTGTCTATTAAAACCTATACTTAAAACCTCAGCTTGTTTGTCTTAGAAAGACATCGATAAAACTCCTAAGACTGCACTAAGGCATGTTAAAGTCTTCTTAAAACTCAAATTTCTGATGCATGTTATGGTCTGCGTATGGTTATCATTATCATTATGTCGATATTAATATTCAAGTAAAGAATCATGAAACACAAATGTAAAGAATCATGAAACAAGAAAATAAAACGGCAAACATTCTGCTCTTAGAATTATCTGACTACCGTGTGTAGCATATTTTTCACATGCTTGCCTGAACTTCCCGTTCTCGTGGGACATTTATGCTGCACACAACAGCTGAGCTACTCGAAAAAATGCTTTCATTTTAAACCACTGATCACTTACCGTTGTCTGCGTCAGAACAAACGATCAACCACGGGCTTTATCACAACAATTCATTCCAGTAAAACATAATTAAATGCACATCAGAACGAATTAACTAAATAAAACTACATTACAAAATCAAATTTTTCGCATTGTTTACCTTTTTGACAGCACTAGCTTTCCTGAGTGCATTAAGTTTGAGCCAAGGCTCCCAAAAAACCTATTTGTCTTACTGCAGAAAAAATAATCTGATTTAAGAATATAATAGCTAGAGGAGGATTTTGTGCAAGGATTCTTAAGATCAAAACCTCTCATGAATGATTATATTGTACGGAATAATCACCAATTGATCTTAAACCATCTCAGACAAGACCAGCAAGATTTACTTGGATGGAATCCATTTTTATTGACGCCGTTTCGGGTTCATAATTACAATATGCGTGGGAGATTTCAATTCAAGAGTGAGAAGAGCATGAAATCATTCTAAAAAAGTAATGAAATATAATATCAGACAGGCATTTATGATGTTGTAATTATGGCGCGTTGTCGTAAATCAATTTTTTTGTCATTCCACCAGTAAATTTTCTTTGGCATGAGTTTCACGCGATTGAAAGAAAATTTACTGCCACGCAAAAATGATTATTTTAATTTATTATTATGAGTCGGCAGTCATCATGAAGGTTTCAATATTATAAAAAAAAGTTTTGATTGATAAACAACTTGTTAGCCGATGTTTGTTCGATCGTCAGCTCTTAACATCGGTTTTATTCCGTGTTTTAGGATATCGCAAAAGATTCAACAATACTATACAATAGCTCTTATGTATGTTTTAACGTACACTACAAGGATAGATGTATTCATACTATACAAAACTAAGAAGTTTGGAAACGGTTTTAAGGTATAGTTTTAACAACCTCCTGTAGTGTGGGCCTCTTGGGGTTTAACGGAGTTTTATCAAAGTTTTATTAAGGTTGTCAAAACTAATAAGTTCTAAAATGAGTTTTAACGATATGGTGATAACAACAGCTTGTAGTATGTGAAAAAACTAAAAATGTTATTTGGGAGAGACGTTTGGACGTCTTATTTTTACACTTTCAGTCAACTTTGACCCTTCTATTTAATATTAATCTATTTCTTGTTCAATTTATTTTTATGGGTTCGAATACGGATGTCATGTAAGAGCTATACTGAGACCAGCTTGTGCTTTTGGTTCTAGCCTATTTTTCTTCTAAACTTTCAAATTAAGGTTAAGGTTAAATTAGCTTCAACATTTTCATTTTTTACGACTTGATTTTTCTCTAAGTTTTCCATTACGGCTGTATGGGCATCCCACACATAAAATTATTATATTCGGAATAAAAATGATAATATAAATAAATGGAATCCTTCGACAAGTCATAATTTATGTTTTTTTTTTAACTATAAGTAAATTTTAGGCATTATTCGAAATTTCTGGAACAGTTCAAATAGGGCTTCAGGAAAACTTCCAGAGATTCCTTCAAAAGTTCCTCTCGAAATATCTCCAGAGACTCTTCCAGAGATTTCTCGAGAAACTCATTCAAAGGTGCCTCCAGCAATTTTAGCAGAAACTCCTCTAAATTAATCTCTATCGTTATCCTTACAGTGATTTCTCCTGGGCTTTTGTCAGAGATTTCTCCAGGAATTACTTTTGTTCGCCACCTGATTTTCTAGATCGGTTCCGATAGGGTCGCAGACAGCAATTCTTTCAAGAATTTCGGCAGAAATTCTTCCTGGGTTTCTTCCAAAGATTATTTCAGGAATTTTTGCAGGGATATGTTTATATAGCGATTTCACCAGGAGTCTCTAAAGGTGTTTCTGCTGAAATGCTTCCATTGATTCAACCAAAGGTTCCTCTAGTAAAATGTTCACTAATATTTCACCAGAAATTTCTTCAAGGATTCCTCAGGAGTCTTTTCCAGGAATTATTGCAGGCATTACTTCAAGGACTCATTCAGAGATTCTTCAAGAATTTTGTCTTGATATTCCAAAAATTCTTACAGAAACACCTAAAAAGATTCCTCTAGCAAAATTTCTATAAGGATGTTTGCATAGGTCTTCAAGGCTTTCTCCATGTTCCACTGCAACAGTTTCTTAAAGGATTGCTTCAGATATTTCTCCAGAAATTTTTAGGGTGTTCTCTTGAGATTCCTTTAGGAATTATTCCTGAGATTTTCTCCAGAGATCGTTGCAGAATTTTTCTAGAGATTCCACAGAAAATTAATCTAGAAATTCTACAAGAAATCACTTCATAATTTTCCACAAAAGTTTCCTTCAGGAATTCTCCCAGGAAAATCACTGCATGAATTATTCTAAGTTTTTTTTTCAGGTAATCTTTCTGGAATACCCTTTAAAATTTCTCCAGAGTTTCGGTCTGAGCCTCAAAAAAATCCTCCGGGGTTTCTTCTAGGAATTCCCTTATAAATTCTTACAGAGCTTCACCTATGAAACCATTAAAGATTTTTAGGAGCAATCCATGGTGGAGTTCCTGAAAAAAGAAGATGGAGAATTTTCTGCAGGCATCCTTCTAGAGATTTTTCTAGAGTAACTACTGGGAGAGTCTCTGGAGAAACTCCGGTAGGAATGAATATTTAAGTTAATTACTGATGAACTGCTGGAGGCATTCCTGGAGGAATCCCTGGAAAATCTTTGGAGGTATCACAGGAAGAACCACTGTAGAGATTTTGCTGGTGGAATCCCTGGAGAAGTCCCGGGAAATCCCCATGTTAGGTATTAAGCAAGTTGAATCACGCTTATTTTCATGTAGATGAAAATCGCATTCCCAAAGATCTTTCTAACCCTTTTGATCTGCATGCGTCATAATAAATCTTTTCATGGTTTTCAATAACCGATTTTGGTTAAGAATTTAGTTTAAAAAAATTGGGGTGGGTAATTCACGAAAGACTACTGGACAAAACTTCGATAAATTCTGGGTCAGACTCTAACAACAGTGCGGTAGCTTATTGCAGGTGATGATTGATGTTTGATGATAGATGATAGGTGCTGTTATTGTAAGTATTCAATCACATTATGGTTTAAGGGAGATCTGTCATTTGGTTTGAATACTTTTTCAGAGTTTCAGTTTCAAAGTAATTTTTAAAAATCAGTAGGGATTGTGTACAAGACACGACTGCATGACGTCAATTACGCCATGTGGTTTGCTGCATTTGAATTTATTTGAATTTAAGTCAATTGTCATAATTGCAATTTGCAACCTTTCGTTTGTTGTAATTCAGAATATAATGGTTTGTGAATTTAAGAACAGTGAGGATCAAATTTCAATTTGCCGTATTGTCAATTCTTCTTCTTCTTCTTCTGCTTCTTCTTCTTCTTCATCATCTTCTTGGCATAACGTTCTCACTGGGACAGAGCCTGCTTCTCAACTTAGTGTTCAATGAGAACATTCATAGTTATTAACTGAGAGCTTCCTATGCCAAAGTTGCCATTTTCACATTCGTACAGAGAAGTCTAGGAAATTCCAATTACGAAAAGATCTTGCACCGACCGGGAATCGAACTCAGACACATTCAGCATTGCTTTGCTTTGTAGCCGTGGAATCTAACCACTCGGCTAAGGAAGGCCCCAACTGGCAATAGTGAATTGTTCATAGAGATTATAACAAGTATGTGGTAAACATATTGGGAAATATTACACAAATAACTCTTCAGAACACATTGGTTGGCTCTGAAAAGGGCCGATTGAGTTGTTGAATTCGAATAACACGGACACATTTTGACGGCACACTAGTTGAAATCCTCCTCGCTCGATGAGGTTTGCGGTGGCGGCTTCTTCGGGTTCTTCTTCATCGCGGCAGTCTTTGAAACTTGGTGGGGTTTTGCTTAGGAACTGCATTCTTTTTCTCCTCCTTCGTCTCGGATGCCAGCCACAGCCACAGTTTCCCGGGATTTCACTTCACTCTTGACAATTTTGCCGACATCGCAGTTGTAGTTTCCGCCGATGTATTTCTCGATCTTTTGCAGGGAGGACCCGTTCCGTTCCGTTCCGTTTAGGGATGCGATAGCGGCCACAACTATCTCATTCTCCTGTGGACTGCTTCCTCTTCTTCTTCTTGGCGGCGACAGCGATGATGGCTTTGGCTTCGGACGGCATCTTCTCTCGGTCGGTCGACGGTCAGTTTGATTAGAGCAAAGCAAGACAAACGGGGGGTCTTTCGCTATCGATGTCTGTGCATGAGAAGCACGCCCGGTCAGAGCAAGCCGATCTGTTGCCTGCTGAGATGCTATTCAAGCGGACAGTGAAAAGCAAATGTCGTCATTTTGTCTAAAGCACCCCTATTTATGGATTTTCTTGAGATCAACGTTCTCTTTTAAAACAGTTATTAAACTATTTGAACTGCTATGTGGGATTCAGTAAGTAAACGACTTGAATCTTTCGATTGAGGTGCTAATCAAGGAATTTCGTTAAGGCAGCAAAAAGTTATAAACGTTTAAAATATTTCATGCCAACGTAACGTTGTTGGTTTTGAAATTCCAATTTCACTCCTGTATAGATAAGAAAGACGTAGTCCCACGTAAAAAAAGTATTTTCTTTAGTGTTCGTCGACCACATGTACAGCATATTTTTGGGAATTTTCAGCGATTAAAAGGAGGTTGAGCGATTTTTTACCCGATCTAACCCAGAAAACGCTAACCTGAGTCCAAACAATCCCTAAATATTTTCACTCAAAAATATATATCCACCAGATGCATTGTATCAACTGTTGATATTTATTTGTATTACAGGTACCGTAAATTCGGGTTAAATTGATCAGTAGGGTGAAATTGATCACTGTATCACACGTTTTTATTTCTTCCTAATGGAAGACAAATATCAATGTTACCTGCAGTTAATGAGCGTTGTTTGTCGTAACTATTGTCGAATTGTGTGTTGTGAAGTTTTCTACTTTAAAGATTGTTTATTACTATGATAATATAATTTAAAATTTCAAAATCATGTACGGTGCAGTATTGGCAAACATTCATAAACTTCTAGTTCTAAACAAGGATTTGAACATGGTATGGACCGGAAAGTTTGTGATGATGCTTAAGATATATCTACAAACCAGATTTCATCACTGAAATTTGTACCAATTGGCTCATTTGGTTGATATAATTGAATTTATGTTAAATGTCAGAGAATTCCTTAGGAAATTGCATACATTTAGGCGTTTTCCGCGTTATTGTTGAAATTTAACTATTCATTATTTACATAAATATTGTATTGTTAAGAATTTAACTAGCATATTCGGATTCAGGAAGCTCAAATGTATTATGTAGAGTTGTTTTGAAAACTAATAATAATCGCATTGACAAGTGATCAATTTCACCCCGAAATGAGATCCCCCGATTTTTTTTATTTTCGAGATATTTTTAGCACTGATTTGACATTTGTTAGTAAATTTCAGTACAAGAGCCAATAAGGCTCACCTTTGTACTTGTTTTTCTGCATTTAGTTGTTTGGCATTGTCAATATTATAGACAACAGATAAGAAAAACTGTGAAAAATGATCAATTTCACCCGAAATTACGGTATGATCCGTTTTTATCAACACGATCGGCAATTTTCAGTTGACAAAAACGGAATATTTTTTTGACAAAATATTTTACAAATTTGAAAAGAAAATTGCAGTTTTGGCAGGATAATACACCTTTTTATCATATAAATGTACACTATTGATGTTTAGGAGCTGTGAGGAGCATTGTGATCGTTAATTCTAATTGGTTCGTAGTGAAACATTATTGCAGGCTTCCATAAAAAATATGATTTTGTAATAAATCATGAATAGTTATAGTTTTTTGGTTAGGATTTCAATATTTGTTATATAGAATATTGAAGCGATAATCACATAAATGTCCTTTGCATCATAAGATGCGTCATATTTGTAAAAATAACTACAAGGAAGTGGGTCACGCTGATCATTGTTTTTTTTTTCAAGAAAGATTAAACAAAAAACAACTTCTTTTTCTTCTATTAATCCTCATCCTTCTGGTTTTTCTTCTTCTTTATGACATAACATCCCAACTTAGAACGAGCCGTGTTCTCAGCTAAGCGTTCTTATTCTTCCGAAGTTGAGCTTCTGAGAGGTACTAAGGTACTAAGGTACTTTTTTGCATTTTTGGCAACACCCGATAGGCTATTAAATGTATTTTTTTGCAAACTGCCATAAATATTCACGGTTTTCTGTGCTTTGAATTGCAAACAACTTATCGGTAAAAGGATTGAGGTGATCTTACTCCAAAGGTTATTACTACCAACTTCGATAGGGATGCACTAATCGCCAATCTAGAACAGCCCCACCATCGCCTTTTAGCTTTACGTTAGGTCGCGAATAGACTGACAAAAAACTAACCTAAAACTAAGTTCTAGTTTTTTTCTTAAGTAAAAATAATATTAAATTCTAATGGTCCGGAAAATTTCGTTTTGCTATCAAGTAGGCTGCTGAAAATGGCATGCAATCTCCCATACAAAACGACAGATTAGTTTTCAGTTGTTTTTCCAGTTATTCCACAGAATTTTCCAAATCGTTTCCCTCACTCAAACACATCGGAACACTTGACCAAAGCAAAAATGAAATAATCATGTAAGTGTGTTCTTAAGCCTTTTCGTGACATACAAATACATCCATTTTTCTTTATATAGACGTTTATTAAAAACAAAAAAGTGTACAAACTCTAGAACAAGCATCACCAAATTAGAACTTTTTGGTAAGAAACTCTTTTGTAAAGTTTTATGAATAAGCGTATGGCTGTTGGTGTAAGACTTCTAATTAAACTTGTAGTCTTCAAGTGGGGAAGGGGTCATGCCTGCTCATAGCTCAAGATCCCATTAAATTTGAGATGGTAACGTGTGTGACTTGGGAACGTCAAGTATCAACAGTTTCTCAAATTGTCAGACTTTTACCCTCTTCCTCTATGCAAACATTTTATATGGAGGTCACAAAATTTTCTATAGGTTGCTTAGTTTTGCTGGACCTCTTCCCCTACCCCTTTGAACAGGATAACAGGTCGAAAAACCGCCAAGATTGTCTTACGCAATTAACCCTCTAATACCCAACCCCACCTTTAGACGGAGTACACTTTTATATTTTTTCGTAGCTCGTAAATCGAAATGATTTTATTTTTGGTTCAAACTTTAGCCCATACACGCATATAAGAAGTGTTTTTATAACTTTTGAACCTTTTAAGTATTAAAAAAAAAATGATTGACAATTTGTACTTTTTATAACCTACAAATTTAACGTGTAACACAAAAAAATCATAACTTTTATAATTTTCTACAATCAATCTATCACATAAGAAGAGCATGGTGGTATTAAAATAATTTCAAACCAGTTTTTCGTTAGTCACACGGAAAATAAAATACGCTCCAGAAAAAAATGAATATTTTCAAAAGTATACCGTAGAAACTTAAATTTTCAATATATCCCAAAACCAATAACCAGAAGAGGCTTCAAGAAAAAATGAAAAGGGATAGGGATGTTCAAAAATAGAAATTATAAAAAATCAAAAACCAAACCTCATGAATTCACGAAAAAAAATAAATCATTGCCTAAAACTAGATTAGAACGATTTTAGATAACGAAAAATGTTATTTAGATCGAAAAAAATGGGTATTAAAGGTGTTGGAGATGTTCTATTAACGCTCTCTCCCCACTTCACTAACATGACTAACAAGGTCGCTCTTATGTCTGTCAAATTAACATAGAAAATTCTTTGATGGCATGTTTTATAAGAAAATTTAGAGATCTCTGCAACTCTCTTAAGTAGGTATTCAACTAATCACAAATTCCAGTTCAACTATTCCACAAATCATCATTCCATTATCACAAATTCCACAAATTGCTAAGACGTGGCAAGACCAACTCTCAATTGTTGAAGGAAGGGTAAATCTTGTGCAACAGACCATGCAAATTTTGAAAACTCCAATTGATTAGTAGATAAGAAGGAGACAAACCTTATTGAAACGTATATAACTTGACACCTACCGTGTATCTTAGCTGCTCAACATTAACATAATGTCGAAAATTCAACTCAGCTTTCCAATGGAAATTGCAGCAAAATAATTATTTAGTTTATATTCTAAACACTTTGAAAATAAAAAAATAAATCAATTTTTGTGTGTTGATAAAAACGGAATTATTTAATGACGAAATCGTAACGTGATAAAATCGGAGCGTGACAAAATCGAAACGTGATAAAAACAGAAAATACCTGTATTCAGATATGCTTATGAAACGTTTTCTGCGAACATTGCATCACAATTAGGGACAATGGAAATTTTCGATTTCGTGGAAGCCCCTAATTCCGCGAAATTAAGCATGAGCCGTGAAATTGGTGAAATTTGGCATCCCTTTTTGCCAATTTGTATATTTCCGATACTACTTGCATGCAAGTTGTAATACAACTCTCTGAAACCTTATATTCTCGTCAATACAATATCGACTGTGTTTTGTTCTCAGTATACAAACAGTAAACAGTAGATTTGTTGGAAATCGAGAGTATATTCATTCTTTTGTTTTCGTTGTTCATGAGTATACTCTGCGCTGTTTGGAAAATATTTCTACAATTGAACTTGAACTTTCGAAAAGTGCATTTTGTTGAAAAAAAAAACAGTGAATATATCTTACGAAGACCACGTGAAGTAGTATCCGGTCAGTTGTTTTGTTCGTGCTGCAATGTAACGCTCGACAACTCACGGAAGAACACGATTGACAAGCGGTGTCCCTAAATCACGTTAAGAAACGTAAGTTGCAGCAAGATGAGGAAGCTCAAAAGGCAAAAAAAAATTATTCTCAATAAATTGCATCATCCAAAACTGCGTGAGTGTTCGATTTGAGTCAGGAAGAGTTATAGATGCGTGTTAGAGCTGCAGATTCAGTTGTAGTTGTCACTGATGAAGCCAGTGATGTACAAGATCGGTTTGTGCTTCATGTGGTGTTTGCTCTCCCAGTAACGAAGTCTGATCAAGAAATGATAGAAGCGGTGACAGCAGATATCATTTACTTGGATCATGTTAACGCCACAAATGTCTCTCAAAGCGTAATAAAAAGTACCGTTTTGATTCATATTACGGACACTTAACCCTCTAATACCCAACCCCGCCTTTAGACGGGGTACACTTTGGAATTTTGTATATTTTTTCGTAGCTCGGAAATCTAAATGTTTTTATTTTTGGCTTATATTTTGACTCATAACAGGCATATTAGAAAAGTTTTTTAAGACTTTTGAAACTTTTTTGTATTTTTAGAAATTGTTTGAAAAATTGCATTCTTATATAACCTACAAATGCCTGGGGTTCATTTAACGTGTAATATAAAAAATCGTACCTTTTATATTTTTCTACGATCAACCTATCACAAAAAAAAGAGCCTGGTGGTATTAATATAATTTCAAACCTGTTTTTCCGTTAGTTACACGGAAAATAAAATACGCTCCGAAAATAAATAATAAATTTTATGTTTTTATAAGTGCCGTAAAAATTTAAATTTTTATTATTGCCAAAAATCAACAACTAGAAAAGGCTTCAAGAAAAAATGAAAACAGCTAGGGATGTTCAAAAATAAAAATTATAAAAATCAAAAACCAAAATTTAAAAATTTGCGAATAAAAATAAATAATTGCCCAAAACGTGTTTAGAACGATTTTAAATAACGAAAAATAATACTTAAATCGAAAATAAAAATTTGGGTATTAGAGGGTTAAGGACTCAGGGAAATATAACCCAGCATACAAAATAAATCATTCTGTATGATTCCTTAGCGCTATCGAGCGTCGGAAGCCCTTTACTTTCGAACGGTGGGTGAAGAATACGCTTCCGCAACTTCAATCATTTTAAATAAATGAAAATATGTGGCCTTTTCATGATTCTTATTCCGGACACTTCCTCACTTTTGCCTCATATTCCAGACACTTTGAATCGAATTCCGGACAGCTCATGATAATCATTAATGGAACAGTCAAATCATCAATCGAAATCGTTAAACCACCAAATAGACATCTATGGTAGTTGGGCATTATAAATTTTCAAAGATATTTATGGAAAAAGTTTACTAAAACGAGACTTGAAATTGAGAACTTTTGAACAGCAAAAATTGAAACATTTCGCGTGAAATGTTTCCCATACAAAGTAGAGTGTCCGGAATTTGAAGCTGTCCGTAATATGAATCAAAACGGTACCGTTTTGATTCGAATCCCGGACAGCTTCAAATTCCGGACACTCTACTTTGTATGGGAAAGATTTCACTCGAAATGTTTCAGAATGGACCGTTAAAAAGTTCCCAATTTGAAAGATGATTTTTATAAACATGCTACATAGCAATCCATGAAAATTTACAATGTTCAACTTTCTAACGGATTAGTGCATTTAGTTAATGATTCGACTATTCTAATTTTGTTTTTCATGAGCTGTCCGGAATTCGAATCAATGTGTCCGGAATATGGAGCAAAAGTGTGGTTGTGTCCGGAATAAAAATCATGAAGAGGCCGAACATTTTTGTTGATTAAAGTGAATTAAAGCTGTGAAATCCAAATCTTCACCCAGCATTCGAAATGTAAGTGTTTGCAAGGCCTGATTACGCTAAAGTTGTATAGGGAACGATTCAATTTATATATGTTTCGATTAGTTGAAGTTCACTGAAGCCTTAAGAGTCCGTAATATGAATCAAAACGGTATGTTCAAATACAATATTAATATAAATACTGTGTCTGCATTGGTAATCGACAATGCGACTTACATGACAGAAGCTTTTGAGAATCTCAAAGGACTACTACCGCATTGTATCCATATGACCTGCAATGCCCACATTATGGGGCTGATCGGTGAAGTTTGGAGGAAAAAGTTTCCCAACGTTGATCGTTTAGTGGCGTGCTTCAAATCCATTTTTCTCATTCGGCTCCACGGAAATACCGTTTTAAGCAAGCTTTATCCGAACGGCTCGGAATTGACATAGAAGATGTTAGTTTGCCTCCTCTTCCGGTAATTACAATATGGATCAGTTGGCTCAATGCTGTCGCCTACCATGCTCAATATGTAATTCACTATAAACATTCTATTGTTACTGAACTCGAAGTCGCAGCTGCCACAAAGGCACTGAATGAGCTAAAAGATTTGCTCCAGGACGAGGACTTTGAGGAAAAAATAAATAAAGTTTATCACTGAAAGTAAAGCAAAGCTTTTGATCGATCGTGACTTGGTTTGAAGGTTATCATGTGAGGATTCATTTGGCGTACAACAAGAAAATGGATTTGCTTGCAGGTATGTATCGTCATTGTCCCTCTCCACGTTCTCCATTTCGCTCATCGGCTGCTGCACGAGTAGTGTCTGCTGCAGGTAGTCGTTGCTGCGGCTGCTGCTAGCGGAAGGCGATGTGTCACTCAATAAATTCGTTTCAAGAATGAGCCAATCAACTTTGGAAGATATTATCTTTCTACGCGAAGCCTTCGTAGATGTGTCGAATAAGATGAAACAGGACTACCACAGACGTCACACTCACACCGATGTCCTTCGACCACCTTTTTAACGGCCGATTGAAATATACGGTAGGTGGCCAACCCACCACCCGCAACGCTCATATCGTTTTTATGTTCGCGTTGGACGTTTACACACTTCCGCCATCTGTTGGTCCATCGGCCAAACACATCGATTTTAGGATTGGGCGTACAGGTCCTCGTGGCTCTGATTTTTATCGCGATTTGTTTTAAATGTTACGTCTGTTCGTGTGTGGTATTACTCTTCCCCGACAACGCGTCTTTGTCAACCTGGTCTGACATTTCTACGATCGGTTCGTTTACTGGATCCTCAACAAGCGAAGTTTTTGTCTGTTGGTGACCTTTCTGGTGGTATTCCAGAATGCTCAATATTTTCCGTCGGAATTTTACGGAACAACATTTGACAATCAAGCAATTTTGACCAGTAATGCTAAGAAATCGTAAACTTTACCGTGATGCATCATTACCGGGCACTTAAGCAATGTCGAAACTTTAAACACTGTTTTGAATATGTTTCTGTCATTTCTGGTATCACTGTTATTGTTATTCACATAGACACACATTAAAACTTCAAATCTTGGACAAAAAAATTACTGGAAAATGCAATTATAACATGTAAAACGTTAAATTGATGAAGCACATCGTATTTTTAAATTCGGACACATGCATCAAAATGTCGGACACTTTTGAACCGAAGTCCGGACAGGTGCGTTTGTATTGAAAATACAAATGAAAAACTCGTAAAATGCACTCCGAAGTTATTGTGCTACTTTTCCCCACATGTCGTTTCTCCGAATGCCAGTTTCTCGAATTACCCTTTTCCCCGAATGACCGGTTTCCCCGAAAAGTGGTGCAGTTTAAATAGGTGCTATTATAGTCTTCATAGGCTGGATAGTGAACGAGAAAGAACAATAAGCAATCAAAAGAAGGAGGTATTCTATCATTCTCGGCTATACACATGTTGGAGAAAATGCTAAGGGCGGTAAATCTCGAAAGAACCGCCTATTAAATAAAGAAGAGTGCATAGATGGCCAGTTCGTTCACCACCCTGAAATGTATAAAGTTATGACAATTATGAGTGCTTAAAACTTTTCGGGGAAATTGGCTAACCGGGAAAATGTGATATTCGGAGAACTGGCGTTCGGGGAAACGACATTCAAGGAAAAGTAGCACAACCCATCAACCCATAACTGCAGTAATCGCTGTCTCTTTTCGCTGATAACTTGAGCAAATCAATGTTATCGAATGCCGTCCTTTTGTAAGTTGGAAACAACAAAATATAAAATAAAGCTCCAAAGAACAGTCTATGTTAAAATGAAGGTGAAGTTTATTTAAATTTTAAACCAACAGTTTGGTTACTTTATATGCAGAAAAAATAAAATATAGAACTTTTAAAAGAAGGGTGAATTTGTGCTAAATACATCGAAATCTTCAGTGCAAAAATGTAGTCTAATAGCGGAACTCAAAAGAAGAATTAATATTTGGAAGAACGGTAATTTCTGGATAAATAATAAAAAAACTATTGGCAATAATTTTTCTTTAAAAGCTTTAATTTATTCAAGAGTATATGATTATTGAATAAAGTGTCATTTTGTATCAATTGACTCAAAAACAAGCCTGAAGTCATCAGAAAGATCAATAGAAACGTAAAAAACGAATGCCATTTTAAGAAATGCTTTGTTTCAGACTCATTATGCCAAACGACTATTATGCCAAATGACCATTATGCCAAACGACCATTTTGCCCAACGACTTCATGCCAAATGACCATTATGCCAAACGACTTTATGCCAAATGACCTACCACCCGTCGAATAGCCAGAGCTTCTTTTCCGACATCTTGAGGACTATTTCCGTTCTGAGCCTTTAACCTATTGAAAACACGTCTGGGTTCGTTAAGTGTTACAGCGGAAGTTTTGTTTTTTTTTTTCAATAACTATCTAGGACTACTACGATTTATTATTCTACGTTGCTAAGTGCAAAGTTATCGATTGCCATCTAACACTTTCAATCCTTCTGTTGTGTGAAATAATTCCAATTGAATTGACCTTAGAAATCTAATTCAAATATTTCACGCTGGCACCAGTCTCACTGACAGCATGGTATACCTGCATTTAACAGCTATCAGTTTTGAGAACTGTCACACACTCAGTTATAAAAAATGAAATAAATAACACCAGTTGTTATTACTCTGTTACGATCTTCTGATCGGAATTTCTGAAATTTTCAGATAAATGACTTAAATGCTATGTTTAGAGTGGTATTTTGAAATTAAATTCTCAACTCGGCTAAATGTGAACTTGCTTGGATGTGAAAAAACATCCATGGCTCTCAGGCCAAAAAACTATCTGAAAAAGGTTATAAGAATGTTTCGATGGAGATGGGGATTTATTCTCAATTTGTTATGGAAACTTCTTATTAAGATTCCAAAAGCGAAAAAGTACAAAATTCCTAGTACAAAACGCATAATGTGCAGCTACAGGCGCTAATTTTGGTTGATGAGCAACGTGTTCATCATCCCAGTATTATTTAGTATTAGTTTTGAGACAGAAGTTGGCAGCCAATTTTCTCGACAAAACACAAGGAACGATAACTAAGGAGTGAATACCATTAAGGTTTTCAACGCACTAGATGCATTGGATGTTGCTATCTCCATCACCACCATGGCCGACAACAATGGCTGTGACAAGTACGGCGTCAAAATGTCGAGGACGAGTGAGAGAATTCCACCGCCGGCGGTCTACATATGGAGCCACAACATCAACCCAAACACGTCTCAGGCAACGACCGGATGTCACGTTTTGCCAACACCATCGAATAAACTAGCAGTATCGTACATCTTGACCGAGATTATTTATATACGGTATTATCTGGCGAGCTGCCGGGTGCATTCCGCCTTCCAGTCTACGATATTGGTGGGAAATATGGCGAAACCGTAAGCTCTCATCTCCGTTAATGCCCCCAAAAATTGACTTGCGGGCCTTCATACACCTGAAATCGACTAGCTAGGTATATCAGCCCGTCAACTCCGACAGAAGGCCGCACTTACACAATGGGAACAGAAGAAAAGATAAATCTGCTCCGGTCGGTCGGTACAAATCAACCGAAAACACGTGCCGTCTTTTATGGTTTCCTTCCGGGGGTTGATGATAGGAACCTTGATGGAATGCTGTTTTTCCCACAGACGCCCGGCGGCGCACACCGTTGTAGTCATGGTCAATCATGGTCAAAATTAGTTTCTGTCTTAAATGGTATTTTAATGCCCTACTTTTGACAAAAAAAAATGATTACAGCTTAATAGGGATTGATTTCGAAACGTTGCAGAACACCTACTCCCTATCAGAGGGCAATTCCATCGAAACACATGCTATTACTGATGAACAGTTTTTTAGCTCATTTTTGATGACCATTTGTTAAAACATTCTTCTTGCTCAAAAGGGGCCGAAAAATTGATGAAAATTGTGATTTTTTTAAAAATTTTATCGATATTCCTACATATTATCAGAGAATTATCAGAAGATTATTGAAGAACCTGTGGATGAAGTAATGGATTGATCAAATACCAATCGTATCGTGTTGTACACAGCACAAGTGTGATGGTGCCAGCGGTTTCTAAACTAATTTTTGATCACTTTTTATGTAATTTATCAAAGCATTGCTGAATCTCTTAACGATTTTCAGACATATTCCTGTAGAATTCCCAAAGCACACGCTCTAGAAGTCCTTGGCTGATTTATAATTGACGTAAAAAAAAATCTGGAAGTAGTTCTTAGTTGATTCCTGAAAAATGATCTGATCAAATTCCTACAGATATTTTGTGGCATGTTAAATAAAAACATTTAGACCAGATTATGACGATTTTTTTCTGCAAAATTGTTGAAGAAATTCTAGCGAAATATTTGATGGAGTCTCTGCACCATGGACATTTTTTCAAGCATCTTAAGTTTCTCCTGGAAACTTTTGCGATTTGCTGGGTCACTTCAGTGCAAAGCCAAAAAAACTACCCAAATTCACAGAATTTTTGCTGTTTATCCATTTTTTGCCTATGAATAGATGAGGAAATTAGAACAAATTCACTGGCCTAAAGACAAGCAGTTTGGTCTATTCTTGTCAAATTTGCGTAAAGTGATTATAAAACGAAGCCAAACTTTGATTTTTCAAGTGCACAAGACTGGAGAATCCGACAACAGTTCATGTTGAAAATCAATCAAATTGCTTGCTTGCTGGTGGTGACCAATAGGATAAATTTTCAACACGAAGCGCTGTTTGTTTCTCAAGTCTTGTGCTCTTGAAAATTTGAGGTGTGGCTTTGTTCTATAATCACCAAATTTTCAAGAGCACGGATCTGGAGAACCACTCATCCGTTTAAGCTGAAAACTTTACACAACAACTTTACACGAATTCTTCCATCGAAAGAAGAAAAGAACAATCTAATAATAATTCGTGGAATGTTCTAGATTTTTTTCATATAAGTCGAACATGTATTCGTTCAAAAACCTGACAAACAATCTTCTCAGAATATCTCTAGAAATTTCAGTATAAATTTCTGCAGAAGTCTCCGAGTATTTATGTAAGAACCATTATATGTACTACTTAATTTTTCTTCAAGGATTCTATGTGGAAAGAAATCCTTCGATAAAATCAGGATTTTATTAAGAATGTTTTCTTTGTTACTTTTCAGTGAGTGTTGAGAGAATTATATCGATTTCATCACAATGCTAAGTGCTATGTGAATTCATCAATCTCATCGATTTCATAGATTCATTTTCTCATAAGTCGAAACGAAACGAAATATAGAGAAAAAAAAAATATTTTGCTTCGATATAACGCAACGAAAATAAAAATCGAGTTACGTTATATCGAGGTTCAACTGTATGTTCTATCTGAAAAAATCGTTTAATGAATTTGGTATAATGTTTATGTGTCTTAAATTGGTATACCCTAAGAAAAAACAAATCGGATTCAAACATTTCAAAATATTAACATTGGATTTTTTCGATTACTGAAGTTACGTAATCGAAATTAGGATCCAGCCTAAGGTCAACAGTATCAAAATTTAAACGTATAAATAGGCTGAGTGTACACTACGAGAAAAATCTAAACTAAGTAGTTTAGATGTCACACTAAATCGCTATTTACCTGGTTGGCCCTAGTATTGTAACCGTTGGTTCCAATTGCTACTTGCAGCTTCCCCGCAAGATATTTTTCCTTCCCATTAACCCCACTGTGCTCGCCACTCACCTTAGCAGTCAAGTGGTACCCACCTGTCGGCATAAAGGGTGAGTACCAGTTAGATCCCAACACCAATACGCATCAGAGAAGTAACCCATTTGCAGCGGTTTGAGCGCGAGTAAAACATAAAAGCTCGCCGTACGTTCATCATTTGCCCACAGATGGAGTAGGGTGGAAGGGTTGCCAAATTGGAAGAGCATTATAGGTACAGTTAACTCTCCCTAACTCGATATTCCGTATCTCGATATCGAGTTAGAGAACCGTAGTAAAAGTTGGTTTTCATGGCTAACTCGATGGTCCCTTGGATCGCAGTTGCACTGGTTTTGTGTTCTGTAACTCGATACCTCCCTAACTCGATGGACCCTTCAATATCGAGTAAGGGAGAGTTAACTGTACTTCGGCAATTTTCGTGCTCGGTCGTACCAATTAGATAATTAAATACCTCAGCTTTCATCTCGGAGAGATGATTCTGTCCGAAACACTAGTCGGAATTGCAGTGCGCGCCGGAAAATAATTATTAAGTTCGATAAATAGCATGCGTAGTTAAGCTCAAAACCGCATGCAGAGTTAGTATAATAGATTTCAGTGCAAATAATCATTATAAAAGTTATCCGTTGTGACTATTGTAACGTCGCGTCCAAAAAGAAGGTCAAGTGTTAGATTGACAAGAAAAAGTAACCATGGGGTAGGTCCATCTCGTGGGCCTTTTTCTTTTTTCTACCCTCTCTTGGCGGAGCAGAGTTCTGTTTGATCTTTCGACCTTGACGCTTGCTTTTGCCGGAGCGAGCGACGAGGGCAGGATCAAACATGTCGCGCGTCGATCTCGTAAGTGAAAAAGTGGCGTGATCGGGGAGTTCGGTTGGAGTAAGTTAAAAAGTGCCGCGATCGGTTCGTTCATTTTGATCTTTCGACGAGCTTGACGCTTGCTCCTGGGCAGTGCGTCAAGAAAGCCCGACCTGTCGTCCGTGTTTTTATTTTCGGGTCGCGCGCCTATTTTTTTATTTTTTTTTTCTGAGTGCTAGCCGAGCAAACGAGTGAAGCTGAAAGTGGATTGTGGCTGCTCAGTCAAGGATAACGGATCAATTGGTGAGCTCGTTTCATGCTACTATTTCTAATCTATAAAATATGTATGACTGCACATTTAATCGTTACAATGGTGGGATGTAAATATGATGTTTCAACAAACTATGGATGGTTCGTCACTGTGAGTGTTGCGGCTTGCAACTAGGTTTGCTTGCTTAAGGACCGATGGCTCCACAGGAATGGACTCTTAACAACTCAAGTCTTGAAAAAACCTGTTTTTGCTTCCACTAATGGAGAGAAAGGCGGTTTTGTTACTTTAACTGTACTGTATTCTAAACTTGATAATTATCGCACAAAGGTTGAACATAAACTGAATGAAGAGCTGCGTACGCAAGTTCATTAAATAGCCTACAGGTAGATGCCAAACATTGGATGCGCAGCGGTGGGGTTGCGATGGAAACTTCCACTCTCTTATGTATTGCTGAACGATGCTGCAATGGGGTGCGCTCAACGATGGGAACGGTTGTGGTGGTAGTAGTGCAATCTGTGTGTTTGGCGCGTTCGCTATACATAGCAGGCTAGATGTATGGTGAAATGAATAAGCTGAAAAGAGATGCGACAAAATGGCAACAGTGGGGTATTTTCCGCTCCCTATCCTGATGCCGCAAACCGGGTAGCGAAATGCAAGGGTGATGATGGAATATTCCGCTGTTTCCTGCTGCCACCGCTTCTCAAATTGCTTCTTGTGACGTTGGGACGGAACATTCTCCCCCCGGTTGAGACCTCGTATCAACATTTTCTTCCAGCGAAGGGTTGAGGTTGTCCTCGATGGGAAGGATGGAAACCTTGTTGATTGAACGCCGGAAGGTCGTACTGCTGGCAAAAACAACGACGGCTCGAACTAAACCGTCGTCTCCTGGGTACACATCAGTGATGCGTCCTAGCTTCCAGTTCAGCGGTGGTTGCGTCTTGTCATGGAGTAAAACAACTAAACCAGGGTGAAGATTTGTTGTTTTCCGTAGATTTTTCTTTCGAGGTTGAAGAGAATTGAGGTAATCCTTCGTCCATGCTCGCCAAAAGTGCTCTCGCATCAATTGCAGGTGTTGTCAACGGCTTAGGCGATGTACGTTGATATCTTCCAAGGACGGCTCTGCTGGAGCAGTCAGTGGGCGACCTATCAAATAATGTGCTGGAGTGATGACCTGTGGGTCTGATGGATCGTTGGAAATGCTGAACATTGGGCGAGAATTCAGGATTGCTTCAATCTCGGCCATAACGGTTGCCAATTCCTCGAAGGTTAATTTTACGTTGCCAACGACTCGCTTGAGGTGTGTTTTAGTTGACTTGACTGTTGCTTCCCAAAGACCACCAAACTCCGGTGCATCTGGTGGGATGAAGTGCCACTGTATCTCGCGAACTTGGCAGAAATGTTGGATTTCATCGACAGTGCGTTGATCTTGGAATTGAAGATACAACTGGTGAAGTTCGTTGTTGGCTCCGTGGAAATTCGTGGCGTTGTCCGAATGGATTTCTTGGACCATTCCTCTTCGACTGATGAACCTCTTCAAAACCGCCAAAAAAGCATCTGTTGACAAATCGGACACGACTTCCAGATGCACAGCCTTGGTTGCCATGCAAACGAAAACTGCAACATATGCTTTCACAACCTTTGGACGATGTGTGCCTTGCTTAACAAGGAATGGACCGGCATAGTCCACGCCAGTTACAGCAAACGGGGGCGATGGAACAACACGTGATGATGGAAGGTTCCCCATTAGTTGCGATGTCTCTCCAGGCCTTACACGGAAGCATTTCACGCATGCTCGTGTAACTTGACGCACCGTTGACCTTGCGTTGAGCAACCAGTACCTCTGTCGAATGGCACTGATTAAACCAGCTTGTCCAATGTGTAGATGTTCTTCATGCAAAGTAATGATCAGCTTTCTGGTGAGCGGGTCCTTGTCGGGTAGAATAATCTGGTGTTTTGCTGCATACGGCAATTTTGAGTGATCCAATCGTCCACCCACTCGTAACAGCCCGTCTTCGTATACTGGATTCAGGTTACCCAGTCGCTTGCATGGTTGATTGGAGATCACACGCTGAATTTCATCACCAAAGTGTTTCTGTTGTATTACTTTGATGACTGCTTCGGTTGATCGACGTAGCTCTTGGACGGAGAGATTGGTTCCCTGACCACGATCGTTTGACCGTGATTTGCAACATCTGCTGATGAAACGCAAAACGTAGCCCATAATGCGTTGTATTTTGTGGAACGAACTGAAGCGGTCGAAGAACTGGAATGGATCGCATCTGACGACTGGTGCTGCTATATTGGATTTCAACTCCGGAAGTTCAAATTCAGGAATTTCTTCGGTGACTTCGATGTTGTAATTGGCTGATGTCAAGAACCTTGGGCCGTTCCACCAGAGGCTGTTTTTTCTTAATTCCTCCGGTAGTTGTCCACGGGAAACGATATCGGCAGGATTGTCAGCTGAACGGATGTATCTCCACTGATACTCACTGGATGCTGATTGTATCGTGGCTACACGATTTCTCACAAACGTTTGTAGTTGATCCAAAGGTTTTTTCAGCCATGCCAGAACGATTGTGCTATCCGACCAAAGCACAACTTCACGAAAAGGCATCTGAAGCGTTTTGATGACTTGGACGACCAAATTTACCAGAAGAAGCGCTGCGCAAAGTTCCTTTCGTGGGATGGACAGTTCGTGTAAGGGAGCAACCTTTGACTTGCTGCACAGGAGGCGAAGGCATGCTGATCCGTCAGTGAAAATACTCCTCAGATAAATGCATGCACCATACGCAACGTTCGATGCATCGGCGAATCCATGTACTTCGTGTGCGATCGTATCAGGAAACGTGACACATCTTGGAACGTGAATACGACCTAGCTCGGGTAATGATGACTGCAGCGTTGACCATCTGTCCTGGATTTCATCATCAATGGGATCGTCCCAACCGGATGACGTGCGCCACAGCTGTTGTACCAGTAGTTTAGCGATGACAATAACAGGAGCGAACAATCCGAGAGGGTCGAATAGTTTTGCCACCTCGGAATAGATGATCCGCTTTGTAGTTGGTTGACTCGATGATAGCGGAATGCTTGGTGGATTAGCGATCATAAAGGTGTCGATGTTTGGGCCCCACAGGATTCCGAGTACCTTGATGACCTTGTTTGGACCGTACTCGTTAAGTGGTACTTGCTGCTCACGATCTTCGATTGGTATGCGCTGGATTAATTCCTCGGAATTGGAGCACCATTTGTGGATGTGAAAACCTCCTTTGGCCAGCAAGACTTTCAACTGACACTGGCACTCGATGGCTTGCTCGATTGTGTTGGCACCAGATAAAGTATCGTCAACGTAGAAGTCATCTGTGAGAATCTGGGCGCCGATGGGAAACTCTGGTCCGTCGTCCTTGGCAAGCTGGACCAAACACCTTGTTGCTTGGTATGGTGCACATGCTGTGCCATATGTTACGGTGTTCAGCTCGAGTACCTTCATTGGATGCGATCGGTCTGATCGCCAGAAGATGCGAAGAAATCGTCTGTCTGGTTGAGCCACGAGGACCTGGCGATACATCTTCGAGATGTCTGCTGAGAAAGCGTAGGCATGCTTTCTGAATCGTAGTGTTATTTGGAAAATTCCGTTTTGCACCACTGGACCGACTTGTAGGACATCGTTGAGTGACATCTTTGATGGCTCCGATTTGGCACTGGCGTCGAAAACAACTCGGCATTTAGTTGTTGAACTCGATGGACGAAGAACCGCATGATGTGGCAAATAGTAGGAGCTGTGATTTGGAGAGTCATCAGCTTCCTTGATTTCCCGGCAGTGGCCGAGATCCTCGTACTCCTTGATGAAATCGACATATTGCTGTTTGAGCATGGGATTGCGTTCAAACCGTTTCTCCAACATGAAGAATCGTTTGAGAGCCAGTGACCGACAGTTGTCCAGCTGGTCTATGTTGTCCTTAAATGGCAGATTCACAATAAACCTACCCGTTGAATCACGCTGATACGTTGATTGAAAGTGCGCCTCACATGCTTGTTGCTCGGATGATAGTGGAGAAGCGTTTGGTACTTCCTCCACCTTCCAAAATTGATGTATCAACTCTTCGATGGAATCGAGCGATGCGAGGTTCGTGTGTTGAATGGTGGCGCTTAACATGTGTGGCTCGTTGATTACTCCTGCCACCACCCATCCTAGATGCGTGTCTCGAAGTTGCGGTTCGTTGTCACCCATGTAGATGTGAGCGGGCTTAAGGATGTCGAAGAAGTGTTCTCCTCCGATCAGCATGTAGATTTTTCCAGGTTTGAAGAATTCTGGATCGGCGAGTTGGATGCCGTGCGGAAGCTTCCAGTGGCTGACTTCAATCCGAGTACTGGGAATAGTACCTGTTACCTTTGGTGTAACCAGACACTCGATGTTCGCGTGGTAATGTCCGTCGGATGATTGCATCTTGATTAATACTTTGTCTCTGGCAAGGCTTCGCAGGGCGTTGATTCCGGTGATTGAAACGTTAGCTGATGTCTTCGGCATACCGAGGCGATTGGCCATTTCCTCAGTAACGAAGTTGACTTGTGACCCACTGTCGAGCAAAACACGGCACTGATGAAATCGATTGTTTCGATCGGTAACACGGGCGACAGCGGTAAGCAACAAGACTGTCTTTGCTGCTTGGGCATGTTTGCTGGCGCATGTAGTGGACACGGGATGGTCCACCACCGAAGTGGACGGATGAACAACAGCTGGCGGTTGTGATTGATCAGGATGCTTAATACCAGACATGGCTGGCTTCACTTCTTGGTCGTTGTTCCGATTGCTGTCTTCATGGAGAAGAGTGTTGTGCCGCTTGTTGCACTTGCGACACGTCTTGCTCGATGTGCACTCTCTGACTTGATGTCCCTTGCGGAGGCAATTGTAGCACAATCCTGCGGATCGCACCTTGTCGCTCATCTGGGATGCTGATAGCTGCTTAAACATCGGGCAATGATAGTTGAAATGACCGTTGCCACAGATGTGGCATGGACCTTTGGATGAACTGGAACTGGTGGTAACTGCGTTGCTTTTCTGCACCGACATCTTGCCGATGGATGATGATGGCTTGTTTCGCTGTTTCGGATTTGAATCGTGTCCTAGATGCTGGCACCTTTCCAAAACGGAAACACGATCTTTCAGGAACTTGATCATGTCATCGTATGCTGGTAATACTCCACGCTGCACCGTTGACTCCCAGTGTATCTTGGTGTCATCGTCTAATGCCTCCGAAAGGATGTACACCAGGAATTGCTCAGAAGCATCGTTGAACTGCTGTCCCAGGAACTTCAGGTTTTCCACGTGGTTTGAAAATGATTCGACGAGTTTGCGCAACTCGCCGTAGCTGGTGCTGGTCAGTTTCTGCGTCTTGACGATTTCTTTGATGTGCAGATGAATGATACGTCTCTTGTCCTCGAAACATTCCTCCAGAAGTTGCCATGCTCGTTGATAATTTCCGTCGCTGATAGTTTTGGCGTCTATCAGGCCGGCTGCATCTCCTACTAGCGACTTCTCCAGATGATACAGCTTCATGCGGTCGGACTCGTTGGTCTTGTCCACCACATCCCGGAACATCATCTTGAATTTCTCCCAATGCTCATACCTTCCATCGAACGTAGGTATGGCACGTGGAAGCGGCTGTTGCACAATCATTGGCTGACTGGCGGTGTGCTGTCCTGTTGGCACAGCACCTGGGGATGATGAAAATCTCTCGAGCCTAGTTTCGAGAAACATTGCTACCTCATCGTGAAGGTTGTCGAAGTGGATATAGCATTCGTCTTGTTCCTCCCTGATGGCGGCAGGAACCTTCTCCATTATTCGCTGGTGGATGGATGAAAATTCCGCGTTTGCTGACTCCAACTTCTTCATGAACAGTCTCACTTGTGGGGGTGTTAACTCAGTCTCATCTAACTCGGCTTGTACCAAGGTTGACTTCAGCCTGGTAACTTTCGCTTCCACCTGACCACGAGAATGGATCAGGGCACTGATGTCATCTTCGTCGTTGTTCTCGGTTGACTGCTTTTCAGCCGGAGTCTTGATCGGGGTTTTTCTCGGCGACATCCTTGTTATCCTCTCCAGAAGCGACGATGGCGACACATACGATGAATCTCCTTATCCGGCTCGATTGGACCATATGTTGCGGCTTGCATTTAGGTTTGCTTGCTTAAGGACCGATGGCTCCACAGGAATGGACTCTTAACAACTCAAGTCTTGAAAAAACCTGTTTTTGCTTCCACTAATGGAGAGAAAGGCGGTTTTGTTACTTTAACTGTACTGTATTCTAAACTTGATAATTATCGCACAAAGGTTGAACATAAACTGAATGAAGAGCTGCGTACGCAAGTTCATTAAATAGCCTACAGGTAGATGCCAAACATTGGATGCGCAGCGGTGGGGTTGCGATGGAAACTTCCACTCTCTTATGTATTGCTGAACGATGCTGCAATGGGGTGCGCTCAACGATGGGAACGGTTGTGGTGGTAGTAGTGCAATCTGTGTGTTTGGCGCGTTCGCTATACATAGCAGGCTAGATGTATGGTGAAATGAATAAGCTGAAAAGAGATGCGACAAAATGGCAACAGTGGGGTATTTTCCGCTCCCTATCCTGATGCCGCAAACCGGGTAGCGAAATGCAAGGGTGATGATGGAATATTCCGCTGTTTCCTGCTGCCACCGCTTCTCAAATTGCTTCTTGTGACGTTGGGACGGTGGGGACGTAATGCCAGAAAAGAAGAAGAAGAAGACGTTGGGACGGAACAGTGAGTGTCGACACATACTCTGATTCATGATTTATTTATGTTTAACATATTTTTTTTTCCGAACACCCCTTATATACCTTTATTTTTGTAATTAAAAAAAACTTTGAATGGTTCGACACTACAAGTGTAGACTTGCGAAAGGTTCACTTTATTCAACAAACTTTGGATGGTTCGCCACTGTAAGTGTCGGCATAAGAATAAGAGTGTTCTATGATGTCCCAACCAATTGAGTATTTTGTTTCTTTTCAAATGAGTAAAATATAATAACACATGCTTTCGTACTGACAGCTGTAGGAATGTTACATTTAGGTATTTGTTCAACAAACTTTGAATGGTTCGTCACCTCAAGTGTCGGCATAATTTTCCTCTACATAGAAATTATGTGAACAATTATATTTACGTATAAGCATGTATATATCTCACAAATCATTGTTTATCATGGTCTAATCGCTTATCAAAGTGAATCCTTTGACCCAACGATCCTCCCCATTAACAAACATCCCTCCCAGTAACCTTTGTGGAGATGCAGAGGCAAACACGGTCTCCAAATAGCAAAGGTTACACACTAACATTCCTTCCCTCAATCCCACCTGACTGCAAGGACGTGGCCGGCGCCGTTATTGACCTTGTATAAATAGAGGCACTGAATTATGCACACTGAAGAAGATTATGGCCAATCCCAGCTGAACTTCTAGTTGATTCTTTGTGCATTTTCACTGACTTCGGTCAATCACGGAATAGCAACCATTGATATGTGTAGTCAGTCTAAGCTAAGCTAAGCTAAGCTAAGCTAAGCTTTCTACCCTCTCTTGGCGGAGCAAGGGCCGTTCTTCTACTCAATAGGATCGAGCATCGGCGATTTCCACGGACAAGCGCACCAGAAAACTCCTCGACACGCCAGTTTGGGACAGAATTGGGAAATTCGTCGAAGCGTGGCCCTGGCGGCCTATTGTTCCATTGTTCGGCCGGTATTCCTGGTCAAACCATCACCATCGACCATATTGCCACGCCACGCCCGGTCCAACCACCTCGTCATTGCTCCTCGCCAAATCCGCCACGTTGACTGCTGGCCCTATCAGTCGGCCGACCTTATCATCACCATTGTCCAGTTGCCCCATCACGGGAGTATAATCCGCCGAAGGGATTTAGGTGGGCCCTGGGCCCCTCCTATACCTACGACCGACAAGGACTCGTTTCGTCGGTGACTGACCAGCCAAGCCATCAACCTCCAGCGCAAGCCTCGCCTCTCCTCTCAGCAACAGAATTCGCCCGTCATCATCATCAACCCCCCAGCTGCTACCACCATGGATCGAGAACAAGAATGAACCGCAAGTACCCCATTGATACGTTGTGACGTCACTCAAAAATGCCATAATTGGCGAATAAACAGGCATGTAAATTGAATTGCTTTGTAGGTAGCACACTTTATTTAAGATTCGGCTATCCATTTGTCTTCTCCACCACTCTTAACTTTGCTTCGTTTGTTCGGACTCATAAAGGAGTCGCCAGGCCTCGCCTACTGTGTATCGAATGTGAATTCTTCTCTTCGAGTAGCTTTTGAGCCCCTCCTAGGTACGGCACTGTTTGTCAGTTTTTCCACTTTGCAACATCGGTGGGCACGTGTCGCGCAACACTCGTGCATGTGTGTAGCTCCCGCCGTAGGTGAGTACCTTCTGTGGGTGTATAGTGTTGAGATCTAAGGTAAACGACCCTGTAATTGTCACCCTTCCCTAGTCTCAGGGAGCTAGCAGGTAACAGTATTCGTATACCTGCCAGTAAAACTGACTTAGTAAAATTCAATTTTATTAGCGTTATTCTATAGCGTGATAGTAAATGCATTTGGATTATTGTTTTTTTCGTAGAATCATATTGGATATTTCTTCGGATTGGATTTTACTACTAAAAATACAGACATATAAGCTTTGCCTTTATTAAATATCAATCGAATTAACATAGATCACATTTTTTTACAATAGGCGTAGGCGGGATAATATGGTCATACACAAGCAGCCAGTAGGACGGTCGTAGATTTTTTAACATTGATTTTTGCCAACCATTCACATCACTGTTATGCATATCGATGTGCTTGGTTGCAGGGCTGGTAGCGAATGAAGGTCTTAAAAATACTATTGAGATTTCTTTAAGAATTCATATATTCTTTGTTTTGACGACACTTTTGAATTTCGTTCAAGATACTTTTACGAATTCAAGCTGGATTTGTTTAGTTTGACACCAGAAATAACCTCAGAGATTCCTATACTATTTTTTCATGAATTCTTTCAAAGGTAATTCCATGATTTTTTCAAGAAAATCCCAAGTCTTACAAGTGTTTATGAAGTGATTTTTCAAACAATTTCGTCAGTATTAAGTTCAAGATTTCCGTTCAGGACATCTTACTGATAAATCGAATAGATGGTTATTTTGGAAAATTTTACTGGCTTTTAAGTCTAGTTTGGCAATTTAAAACAACTTCTTTTTCCAACGTTATGGTTCTTGTTGGACCTTTTTCAAGGACTTGAAATTTTATGTTGTTTTTCGTCTATATGTTTTTATAAACAAAAAATTGTCATTGACAGGGTTGCCACATTTAAATCTGTATTTTTACCTTCAATTCTAAAATAAAATATCTGTATTTAAAATCTTTATGCCTAAAAATTGAGATGAAGTTAAAATTATGCAAAAAAAATCATGGAAATACCAATCATTAGTTACTACATTGCGGTATTGTAACATAAAAGGTTAAATTTTTAAGTTTTCGAAAATACAAGTTTCCATTTTTCTCAAAAATCTGTATAAATCTGTATAATGGTGGCCAAATTCTGTATACAGAATCTGCATTTCTGTATTTGCACAAAAAATCTGTAAACAGATTCTTGGTCATAAAATATTCGAGAATATCTGTAAAATACAGATAAATCTGTATATGTGGCAACCCTGGTCATTGATATTATTGAGTTTCCACGGTTATATTACTACCCGGAAAACAATTTTATTTTTTAGGAATCGAATTTCGATCTACCGTTCTACGCACCAGTGCGAAATTCTGAAGAGAATTACAAAATGAATTCCGAAAGCAATTCCCATTCCGAAGAAAAGGAAACTCCGAAGGAAATTTCAAAGAATATTCAGAAAAGAATTACAAAGGAAACACCGAAGGAAATTCCGAAGAAAATTCTGAAGGAAATTCCAAATGAAATTTCGATGAAAATTACAAAGTTAATTCCGAATTACATTCCAAATAAAACTGCAAAGGAAAATTCGAAAGAAATTTCAAAGGAAATTCCGAAGAAAATTTCAAGACTTCCAAAGTAAATTCCGAAGAAATCCAGAAAAAAATAACAGAGGAAATTCCGAACAAATTTCCTAATGTAATTCCAAATCAAATTCTAACTGAAATTCCAAAGGAAGCTCCAAAGGTTAATCCCAAGGAAATTTCGAAGGAAACTACAAAGCAAAATCCAAAGGAAATTCCGAAAGAAATTTAAATAAAAAAAAATCCAAATGAAATTCCAAAGAAACTTAAAGAAAAAATACCCACATGAACTTCCCAAAGGAACTTCTTAAAACAACTTCGCAAAGGAAATTTCAAAGAAAATTCGGAAAAAAAATTGAGAAAACTCCACAAAAAATGAAATTCTTAATGCAGTTCCAAAGCAAGCACCAAGGGTAATTTAAAAAAAAAATTCCAAAGAAAATTCCGAAGGAAACTCCACAAAAAATTCCAGAAGAAATTCCAAAGAAAATTACAGAGGAAATTCCAAAGGAAATTCAAAATGAATTCCGAAGGAATTTCTAAACGTAATTCCAAAGGAAAGAAAATCCAAAGTGAATTCCGAAGGAAACTATCAAGGAACTCTAAAGGAATTCCGAAGACACTTCTCGAAGGAATTTTCCGAAAGATCTTACCAAAAGAATTTCTAGAAAGAACTTCCCAAAAGAAATTCCTGAAAAGACTTCACGAGGGAAATTCCGGGAAAAATTCCAAAGGAAATTCAAAAGAAAATTACAAAGAAAATCCCGAAGGATATTCCAAATAAAAAACCGAAAGAAAGCTCCACAAGAAATTCCAAAGGAAATTACAAATGAAATTCCAAAAAGAAATTCCGAAGAAAATTCTAATTATTCAAAAAGAAATTCCATTTCCAACTTCACAGGATATTCCGGAAGAAATTCCGAAGAAAATTCCAAAGTAAATTTTGAAACAAATTTCAAGCTCCGAAAAGAAATTCCGAAGGAAATTCCAAATTAAATTCTAAAGGCAAAGAAGAAAATTTTCGAAAGAATTTCCCAAAGGAACTTTTTGATACAACTTCCTGAAGGAAATTTCCGAACAAAATCCCACTGGAAATTCCAGGAAAAATCCCAAAGGAAATTCTGAACAAAATTACAAAGGAAATCTGGAAGTAAATTTCAAAGAAAAGTGTGGAGAAAATTAAATGAAAATCCGAAGGTAGCTCCAAAAGAACTTCAAAGAAATTTTAAAGGAAACTTCTCGAAAGAATTTCCTGAAGGAACTTTCAAAAGGAACTTCCTGAAACAACTTCTTGAAGGACATTCTAAAAAAAATTACGGGAGGAATTCCAATAGAAATTCTTAATGAAATTCCAAAGGAAATTAAGAAGGAAATTCCGCACAAATTCCAAAAATTCCAAAGGTAACTCCACCGGAAATTCCGGGAGTAATTCCAAAGAAAATTCTTAAAAAAAATTCCAAGCTCCAAACGAAATTCCACAAGAAATTCTGAATGTAATTCTAAAAGAAATTCTAAAGGAAGCTTCAAAGGTAATTCCAAAAGAAATGCCGAAAGAAACTTCAAATGAAACACACAACAAAATCCAGAGGAGATTCCGAAGGAATTTCAGAAGAAACTTCTGAAAGGAACTTATTGAAGGCATTCCCCGGAAGAATTTTTCAAAGGAACTTCCTGAAACAAGTTCCCGAAGCAAATTTCACAGTAAATCCCGGGACAATCTCTACAGGAAATTCTGGGAGAAACGCCAAAGGAAATTCCGTAGAAAATTCCAAATGAAATTTTGAAAAAAAGCTCCAAAAGAAATTCCGAAGGAAATTTATAAGGAAAGTCCGCAGAAATTACAAAAGTTCCAAATAAAATTCCGAAGGAATTCCTGGAAATTCCGAAGAAAATAACAAAGGAAATTCCAAAGAAATCTCTTAAAAAAAAATCCAAGCTCCAAAAGAAATTCCAAGGAAAATTCGACAAGAAATTCCGAATGTAATTCTAAATAAAATTCCAAAGGTTGCTCCAAAGGTAATTTCAAAAGAAACTCTAAAGGAAACTCCGAAAAAAAAAATCGAAGGAAGCTCCAAAACAAAATCCGTATGAAACTCCAGAGGAAATTTAGAAGAAAATTCCAAATGATATTCCGAAGGGAACTCCGCAGGAAATTCCCGAAGAAAATTACAAAGGAAATCCCAAAAAAAATCCAAGCCAGAAAAGAAAATCCACAAGAAATTCTGAATGTTATGCTAAATGAAATTCCAAAGGAAGCTCCAAAGGTAATTCCAGAAGAAACTTTTGAGGAAATTCCGACAAAAAATCCAAAGAAATTACCAAAAAGACCATTTTGGCTAAAAAAAAAAATCAGAAACCGCCCAACTAGCAATTCAGAGCCACAAACAAGCATGCATGTTTAATTATTATTCAATAATGGTAATGGCAGCTGAATAAAAAATTTGCTCTATAAAGAGCTGAGAAGGTGCTTTTTTAACACAAACTTAGATCAATGTTCAACGTTATGCATTAGCATGAACAAAAGTTGAATCGCCACTTATTAAACGTTTCCAAAGATTCTCATTCGACTAGTCAAGATTGTTCTACAAATGAGCTGAACAAGACATGTTTCCCCCAATTGAAAAGCCAATATTCCACTAAACAAATGTATATGTATAAAAGGATATTCAGAAGACGAACTAACGTTTTACTTGCGTCGCACTTCAGCTATTCCCACATGTTTGACATAAGCATGAATTAGAGCTAAATAAGTATCTTATAAAATCCTAATTCAGCTTCAGTATATTATAAGAACAGTTGATCCAATAGAGGCCAAAATGACGATTAACAAACACATTGTTCAGCAATAAATAAGCCTTGTAAAAGCGATCACACTACAGCTAAATTTCATGATATGGACAAAATATCCGAAATTCGTGTTGAGTTCCGAATGCATTTCAAAGCTCATAAATTATGCTTTCTTAAAACTTTTGAAATAGCTGTTCAGAAAATAAACATGGTCAGTCTCCAGAAATGCAGAATTATTGTGAAAAACAAAAATAAACATTTAAGCTAAGTATTCCGAGTAGGAGCAAAGTACTGACAAACAAAGCGTGATATTGACTTGATTGACATAAGCGATAAAATATCTGAAGACAATATCAAATTTTATTTCCTGGAACTTCTAAACCTATGAAAAATTTGATGTACGCAGATCTAATGAATAGCTCGCAGCTATTGGTAAAATCTTGCAGAATCTAAATATGACATGCCAATTTTGTTCTGGTAGTTTATTTTAGATATCATTTCCAGATATTTTATATCATATGTCTATCAAGTTAATATCATTTTAAGCTATCCATATTATATTTTCTATTGCTAAGCTTTTTTCGCCTGCTCGGGATCTTTTTCCGTACAAGAAAAATGGAAATTTCTTTGACAGAATTGATTAAATAAATTTCTATAGCCAGCTACATTTGAAATGACATTTCTTCACAACTGAATTAATACTGCGCTCTAAGAAAAATGATTTATTTGGCCATTTCCGAAAATAAAAATCGCATCAAGATATTCGAATATGTTTCTATTCAGGTGGGTTCTGACGACTAACCCTTCAAATGATTCAAATATATTCATACAGAGAACTTTTACTTCAATGCATATGTAATAGGTTTATGAAAAATACAAATAAAAAAATAATCAAACTAAAATTTATAAAATTATTTAAGTTAATGAATCATTTTTGAACAAACTAAAACTTATTATGAAATTAGATTAATCATTTCAGACTGTTTTTACTTTGTGTAAATAAACATTATTTTGACCAACATCGACATAAATTTTCTCACTGTGCGCTAAAAATAGTCGACTGAACTCAGCTTGGATCAGCACTAACTTACTTTACTTTACTTTCAGCACTAAACAGCAGCTGAATAATATGCTTGTTCAGTTGTAGATTAGCGTACCATGTGTTGATTAGACGTTGTCGAATAGAAGCTCGAACATGGTCAATATTCAGCTATGAGAAGTTTATATTTTGCACTGGACGCATCATCAATTCTAGGATGGCGCAGATGGCAAGGCATACCGCTGACGATTGGAAGGTCTCGAGTTCGAATCCAGTATACAGGCGATTTTTAAATAAGATTGTTATATTATCATAATAATAGTGCACACTACCTTTATAAAGTGCCTAGAAAAATATTTTTTTGTTTTTATTATTTTTAGATTATTTTTAGACCAGCCGTATAAAAGCTGAACTAAATGCTTGTAAAACGTTTTTAAAGCTGAAAATAAAGTTTGTATTCAACGACATGCTTTAAAGTTTCTCCAAATTTGTGTGAACAATGCTTTAACAAAGGTTGGCCATGGAAATTATTAAAATGTTATAAAACATTATGCTGGATAAAACTGCCATAATGGTGTTTGTTAAATGAGTGAATGTTAGTTGGGCATCCATTAAAAATAGGGAGTTTTTAGCGACTTGCATTAAAAAAGTGACCGAGTCTTTAAAAAGAGACCTGCTACCAGCCCTGCTTTCTGGAGAAGTCCCAAAAGTTGTAAGAGTGTAATCCACGGATCCAGATACCTCTCTGTCCCCGGATGGATCTGCCGACATCAACATGTCCGCTTCAAATCCAAGCCGCATTTTAACCTCACGAGAACAGGGAACCTTGTTGATTGGAGCATTTTCACCGAAATTATTCTCGTTGCTATCGTTATTGGCTCTGCGTCTCTATTTCGATGATCTTTCTATCGCCAGATCTCGTCAAAGTTGCCATGGGTCCAATCATTGCCTTTCCCATCAGATTCACCTCGACCACCGCCATCACGTTCTTGCACCCGGATGCCATTCGGATCATTCTCCACTGTTTCGGCAATACAAACAAATGTTCCGCTGATTTTCTGCCGGATCATTATCAGTTGAACTTTTCAATCTCGCTGAAGATTGTATTTACAACCTGGCATCTTGGTGCTTGGAATAGGTGTTCCGGTGGTGGTGCTTCCGGAAGCGCCTACAACAGAAAAAAAAACAAATCGTTGAAGTCCATATCTCTTGCAAAGTCAATACTGCGTGTGGAAATAATGAAGAATTCTTTACCTTTTCTTTACGCAAACCACTCAGGATCCAAGGATATGGTTTTATCGGATTTTTAGCAGGAACCACAAAGATTTCCGGTCACAAATAAATATGTAATTTCATCGCGACAAAACCGAAAGCGCGAAATGAACAGTTGTGGCGTGAAGTTATACACTGGTCAAATTAATCATGCGTCAAACATGCGTAGTTTAATAAGCTATTTTGAGAATGTATAACTTCAAAACAAGACTAAGTGTAAACTTAACGAAAGCCAAATTATATTAGCATTTAAACTATCAATGTTTTTATTATATTTTGAGTGTACATAAACATTCAAAGATAAATTAATAATAAGATGTAAATTGTAATTCCTTAGGCGAGTGGTTAGAGTCCGCGGCTACTAAGCAAAGCCATGCTGAAGGTATCTGGTCGGTCCAAGATCTTTTCGTAATGGAAATTTCCTTAACTTCCCTGAGCATAAAGTATCATCGTACTTGCCACACGATATACGAATGCGAAAATGGCAACTTTGGCAAAGAAATCTCTCAGTTAATAACTGTGGAAGTGCTCATAAGAACACTAAGCTGAGAAGCAGGCTTTGTCCCAGTGGGGACGTTAATGCCGAGAAGAAGTAAAAAGAGGTCTCTGATGACATTGACGGGTTTGGTGGTCTAATGGCTATCGCTTCTGCTGAAGCAGAAGTGCTTCATAAGCAGAAGGTCATGGGTTTAATCTCAGGCATATGCTGCATCAATTCTTCCCCATTCCCTTCATTAGATTGCATTTTGACGTGGCAGCCATTGTTGCTTAAATATAGAAGATCACCAGCACTTATACACTGAGGGTGTCTGTAGTCCTAAACATTTCAAAAAATACTTTTGACCAGCTCAATTTGCCAGTACCCCTTAGTGCTACGGTGCGACGTTACGGTGAAGCAAGGGGCCGACAAGAAGAGCGGCTCGTTTTTGCGAGAATAATAGCCCCAAAAGCCAAGCGAACGAACGAAGGATGACGACCATCCGGCTCAAATGTCTCGCCACCTAGAGGACCACCTAGAAGGTGAACGCACTTGAGTAAGTGTGTGGGTAGCTATAGAAGCCGCTCCTTTGTTGTACGCACCGGACTGGGGATCAGAATAACGCAATTTCTCGGTAGAGAAACGACACAAATGGTTGACAAATATGATTGAATCCTTTTCGGTTTGGGAAGATCAATCCGTTTATGGGGGAGTGGTGCGCCGTTGAGAATGGTTTCAAGAAGCAAGTGGAACACTACGGAAATGATTATCATTGACCTGGCAGCCATGACGGGCTGGTTCAAAGCATAAAAGGTGTATTGTTGCAAACATATTGATTTCCTAATCAGATTACTTGGAGATGGAATGAATAGTTTCAATTTAAGAGGAAATTCAATAATGCGTTAAAGATTCTTAATCTTTGAATACAAAGTAGGCTTCTAGTAATGTCCAAAGGCAGAATTTGATTTGATGAGTGCCGACTGCAGTCAACTTTGAAGCCAACTGATTATTCATTCTGATTTTGATTCTGATCATGTTCCTGCGGTTTTTAAAATATCTCATGAAGCGTTTCTCAATCCTATCAGCTCCACCTTCAATTGTTTAAAAGCTGACTGGAATACATATGAAACGTATGTTGATAGTAATGTTGATGTTAACACCACATTGGAGCCTTCCTAAGTCGAATGGCTAGAGTCAGCGGCTACAAAGCAAAGCCATGCTGGAAGTATCTGGGTTCAATTCCCGGTCGGTCCAGGATCTTTTCGTAATGGAAATTTCCTTGACTTCCCTGGGCATAGAGTATCATCGTGCTTGCCACACGATATACGAATGCGAAAATGGCAACTTTGGCAAAGATAGCTCTCAGTTAATTATTGTAAATGTGCTTATTGAACGCTACGTTGAGAAGCAGGCTCTGCCCCAGTGAAGACGTAATGTCATGAAGAAGAAGAACATTACCTTGCGAATAAAATTTCATTTTGATTGAATGGACTATGAGAGAATCCTTGGAAGGGTTCCAAGTAAATCCTAGGAAGGATTCTGAGAAGAATCTTGGAATAGTTCTAAGATAAACTTTGGACAGATTCTGAGAGAGTGTTTAAAAGGATTCTGATAGAATTCTTGAAAGGTTTTTGAGAGAATCAATCGTTACATGATTTTTTAAGAATCTTTCACAGGATTCTTAAGGAATACTCCATAAGATTCATCAGGACTCCTTTACAGGATTCTATAGAAATCCTACATAAGATTCTTCAGAAATCTCTCATAAGATTCCTCGGTAACCCTTCGCAGAATTCGACAGATATAATTCACATGATTGTACAGGAATCCTTCTTAGGATTGTCGCACTGTTCGTGAAACATAATCTACAAAAGCTGAACACCGCATCTTCAAACCGAATGATAAATTCTTTCAAAATTGCCATTCAACTAACGAATGGCTGTATTCTATTTGCAATGTGATGCGAATCAGCGACGAAGAAGTGCTAAAAATCTTATTCGCGTGAATGTAAGTGCTGGTGGTGGCTGTGCACTGATATAGACTGAGATGTTTTTACCATTCACCGTAAAATATACGAAAACTTACATACGAAGACGAAGCTACGCCAGGAATAGAATAAATATGGAGCAGTTTCCATGCACCCTCGAAGAGAAACCGTGGATGAAAAGTGAAGAACCCACAACCGAGTCGTCTAGAGTTTAGTCTCAATCTGAATTGACATATCTGGTGCGAGAACCTATTGGCAACCAAGACCTCCCTATATAGTTTATCGATCCCTCTCTCCTGAATGGAAAGAAGCCGGTTCAGTTGGGGTGCAGCATGACATGATGAACCGAGATCGCACGTTGCGGAAAAGTGCACTAGTATTGCTGCTTCTGCTGAATAAGCGATTTTTCCCACTTTTCAAAGCGGGTGCGATTCGTTTTGGATGCAGCACTGCACTGCCTGCACGGAGTCGAATAAATACATCAACTTGTGGATATAAAGCTGAAAGCAAAACTGTCAAACCAACTTGCCACCATTCTGCTTCGGTGGGTTTGTCTCTTCCACAATTTGTTGGGATACGCGATTGAGGAGGCATTAATTTGTCGGAATTTCTTGAGGGAGGTTCTTGCAGTGAGCTTCCAGACTATTAACAGCTGGTGCAAAAATATCAGTCGAAAATTATGCAAAAAAATATTGCAGAATTCAACAATTTTTGTCTAGAATTATTATCATTTGACATTTGCTCCAATGTTCCAAACATTGTATATTCTATGTAATGCATTCGTACTATACCAGGGAGGAAGCCTCAGAATCATTTTCAAAATTTTATGTTGAATCCTCTGCAGAGCTTTCTTCCTGGTATAACAACAGTTAGTCCATATTGGTACAGCATACAACATGGCTGGCCTGAAAATTTGTTTGAATATCAAAAGCTTGTTCTTAAGACAAAGTTTTGATTTTCTATTAATAAGCGGATAGAGACATTTTACATATTTGTTACATTTCGCTTGAATGCCCTCAATGTGATTTTTGAAAGTAAAATTCTTATCTAGCATGATCCCTAGATACTTAACTTCATCTGACCAATTTATTGAAACCCCTCTCATCGTGACAATGTGTCTACTTGAAGGTTTCAAATAAAGAGCTTTTGGTTTATGTGGGAATTATTAGTTGAGTTTTGGAAGCATTAGGAGAAATCTTCCATTTTTGCAAGTACGAAGAAAAAATATCCAAACTCCTTTGCAATCTACTACAGATGACACGCAGGTTTCGTCCTTTGGCGGAGAGGCCTGTGTCATCCGCAAACAAAGATTTTTGACATTCCTGAGGTAACTCAGGTAAGTCAGATGTGAAAATGTTGTACAATATTGGTCCCGAAACGCTGCCTTGGGGAACACCAGCTCTTACATGAAGTCTTTTAGACCTGGATTTCATAATTAACCTTATGTGTACTATTTGACAGATATCTTTGAATAATTCTAACAATGTATGTTGGAAAATTAAAGTTTTTTTTTAAATTTTACAATCAAACCTTCATGCCAAACACTGTCGAATGCTCTTTCTATGTCTAGAAGAGCAAGACCAGTAGAATAGCCGAGTTGATGAGTGGTCGAATGTCCATGGCGCAATCCGAACTGTTCATTGGCAAAAATTGAATTTTCGTTGATGTGGGCCATCATTCTGTTCAATATAACCTTTTCAAAAAGTTTACTGATGGAGGAAAGCAAACTGATTGGACGATAGCTAGAAGCTTCTGCAGGAATTTTGTCTGGTTTTAAAATTGGAACAACCTAAGCATTTTTTCCATCTGTCAGGAAAATATGCTAATTGAAAACATTTGTTGAATATATCAACTAAAATGATAAGCTACTTTCTGGAAATTTCTTGATGAGGATGTAGAAATTTCCATCATCGCCAGGAGCTTTCATATTTTTGAATTTTTTAATAATAGTTCTCTTTTCTTCCAAATCAGTCTCCCAGGCATTTTTCGAAAACGTTCTCTTGATTTAAAATATTTTCTAACTCCTGAGTAACTTGATTTTCAATTTGACTAGTAAGTCCTAAATTAAAATTGTGCTCACTTCCAAACTGCATAGCAAGTTTTTTAGCTTATTCGCAATTAGTTAGTAACAATTTGTTTTCCTCTTTCAATGCCGGTATTGGCTTCTGAGGTTTTTTCAAGATTTTAGATAATTTCCTAAAGGGCTTAGAGCCATGGTCCAATTGAGATATCTTATTTTCAAAATTTTTGTTTCTTAATTGTGCAAAACGTTTTTTGATTTTTTCCTGCAAATCCTGCCATATAATTTTCATAGCAGGATCGCGAGTGCGTTGAAATCGCCTTCTCTTCACGTTTTTTAAGAAGGATCAAGAGTTTAAGATCATCGTCTATAATCACGGATTCAAATTTTACTTCACATTTTGGAATTACAATGCTCTTGGCTTTAACAATGGAGCTTTGTCAATAATAAGTTTAGTTTATACAGCTTTTTACGCTGAACATGCCACAACTTATGAATCACCCCTATTTGACGGTTCTTAAATACACTACAATTTTTTATACAAGGTGATTAGTATTTCCTGTCAGTAAAGTAAATGTTCGTAGATAAAAGATGTATGTATGAATTTTAATTTCCGATGTACATCCTGTTTTGCACATCTATAAAGTTTGTTTTGACAAAGTAAAGATTAAATCTCTTTGCACCTTTTCACCTTTGTTTTTAGTCATATTTGTTGTTTCAAGGGCATTGCACCTGGCACGCACGTTTTCCACAGATATGTATTTTTGATTAAACTTCGCTGAAAAAAATTCCCTGATTGAAACAGCATGTTACCACAATCTTTAAGACTTACTAGGGATTAGATTAAGACTGATTATGGAAAATTTAAGCGAAAAAAATATGTATTTTTTGTTAAAATATATGCTTTTGAATAACGTGCGTGTTAACTGTAATGCTTCTGAAACACTGCTTGTGGCTGGGAATTGAGGTAAAAAAAATAATTTGTTATCTATGTATAGCAAAGACAAATGTTATAGATGTCCTAAACTGGATATGCACTGGTAATTAAAATTCATTTAACCATTTTTTTCTATGATTGCTTATTTTACTGACAAGATATAGTAATCACCCTGTAGTTGGATCGTAGCAATCTTTGTGTTGAAGTATTTTTTTCATGTTGACGAACAACAAATATATTCGTGTTTCCAGAATCTCAAAAAAGTTTTATATTTTAAATCCTTGTTATATTTTGTTGTTTTCTCTAATGCCAGTTTTATTTATTTTAGGAGGATGAAATTGTTGCAAAATTCATAAACTGAAATGGAATTTCAAAATACAAAGTCACGTCTGAATCTGAATGTATGCCAGTGATTCCGATTTATCTACCAGAACAAACTGATTTGTTGTTAATCGATTTGTCATTGATTGTCACCATTTCATTCAATATCATGGGGGATAGGTAGATGAGAGTAAATGACAAGTCCTACGTTATTCGCAGCTGCGTAAGGTACTGGTTGCTCTACCGTAACCAATAGAGCAAAAATGTTATATGGGCTTGTGTTGTGTGTTGTGACTCCTAATAATTGGTTGCTTAAAATTGTAAAAAATAAATAAAAATTAAAAGAAAATGGTTAAAAATATAAAATTCAATACGAAGATGTTGTAGATGCACACATCATCAAGAGAAAATTATTGACAGTTCGATCAACAATATGAAATCATTGCCTACTAAGACCTCGCTATAAAATCTATAGGCAAGAAATGTCAAAATTAAATCACCCCTTGTTGATTTATAGCCAGCGTAAAAAGCTGGATAATGAAATGTTAACATCAAGAATAGAGTCAATATACGTTTCATATAAATTCCAGTCGGCTCGTATGTAATTGTAGGTGGAGCCGATAGGATTGAGAATCGCGTCATGGGATATTTGAAATGTAACAGGGATATGATCAGAATCAAAATCAGCATGAGTAATCAGTTGGCTACAAAGATGGCTAGAGCCGGTTAAGACCAAATCAATCGTAGATGGATTTCTAGAAGAGGAAACACATATAGGGCTATCAGGGTATTGAATTGAGAAATATCCACTCATCAAATAAAATTCTGCCGTTGGAATTACTTTGAGAATTATTCCATGACCGATGTTTGGCATTAAAGTCACCAATCACAAAAAAGTTTGACTTATTGCGAGTCAATTTTCGCAAGTCAGTTTGGAGCAAATTAACTTGCTGTCCAGAGCATTTAAAAGGCAAATAGGCAGCTATGAAAGTATATTTACCAAACTGTGTTTCAACAGAAACACCTAAAGTTTCAAAAACTTTAGTTTCAAATGCTGAAAACAGTTGATGTTTCATACGCCTATGAATGATGATTGCAACTCCCCCACATGCGCCTTCAAGTCGATCATTACGATTAACATAAAAGTTGGGATCTCTTTTGAGTTTAGATCCAGGTTTCATGCTATGAAAAACCAAGTAAATCATTTATTCCATTTTTGATCTCTTTAGGTGACTTTCAGTCACTTGAGAGACCTTTCAAGACAACTTTGAACAAACGTTCAGTTTTGTCGTCATAAGTAAAAAATTTTTGCTTCTTCTCTTCAAGATGTCTGAGAAGAAGTTCGCGATCTTTAAGAGTTTCCGGCAAAACGCGACAGTCTCCTTTCTCTGCGATTTGGAAGGAAACCTTGATTCCCCTAATGGAGTTCAAGATCTCCTGCCTAAATCCCCCAATTTCGGAACAACTGATCACGATAGGCGGCACTCAATGCTTCCTCACTTAAATCAAAGAGCCTGGGCTAGAGGTTGCTTCGATTTGGTGTTCGGAAAATTTGTCTAGAGCATTGAACTGATTGCTCATTTCAATGCAATTATCAACATTATCCATTTCACCCTTGGAAAAAGTTCGCATTCCGGAGAAACGTCCTTTCTTCCATTCTTGCCACGTTTAGTGACAGTTTTAAATCCCACTTTTTGGAATGAAGTTGTTAATTCAGAAATTCGCCCTTCCTTTTGTTTGTAGCTGCAACCACGTTTAGTGAATTATTAAAGAAGACGTGACCTTCTAAGAGGTTTTTTTCTCACGAAGGCGTCAAAGAAGGATTACCACAGTTAGCTTTAACTAACGGGTCCATCGAAAAATCTAAGGCACTGGTCTAAACAAGAACCAAAAAGCGGACGTCTATTGTAGCAACATTTAATTATTCCAAATGTAAAAACCCCACTCACGCTCGGTGGCAAAACCACCTGTTACAAGCGACATTGCAAATTTGTTCAAACTGATCAAATTCAAATTAATTATCTTCGAAAAAGCATCCCGACATTGATGGCCATTGATTTCGCTTCCCTCGCATCTTCCCACATATCCCTCTCCGGATTAGATCCCATTCAACGTCGAGGGCTTCCCATGGCATCGGCTTTAATTGATGTAGTTGAAAGGTTAACCACTTGTGGTCGTTCTTGCTCTCTGCCGTTGCCAAGCGAGCCCGACCAGTGCATTACATCCGAATTGTAACAAATTTGTTTAAATTTAACAAAACTTTTGGGTTAACAAAGTTTAAACAAATTATGATGTGATTTAAATAAAACTAGAACTCAACCTGGGTTCGATTCCTGGTCGGTCCAGGATCTTCTCGTTATGGAAATTTCCTTGACTTCCCTGGGCATAAAGTATAACCGTACCTGCCACACTATATACGAATTCGAAAATGGCAAATTGGCAAAGAAAGCTCTCAGTTAATAACTGTGGAAGTACTTATAAGAACACTTCGCTGAACGAAAACAAATTATTACTAACTAATTGTGAAAAAGCTCAAAAACTTGCTATGCAGTTTGAAAGTGCGCACAATTTTAATTTAGGACTTACTAGTCCAATTGAAAATCAAGTTACTCAGGAGTTCGAAAATATTCTCAATCAAGATAACGTTTTCGAAAATGCCTGGGAGACTGATTTGGAAGAAGTGAGAACTATTATTAAAAAATTCAAAAATATGAAAGCTCCTGGTGATGATGGAATTTTCTACATCCTCATCAAGAAACTTCCAGAAAGTAGCTTATCATTTTTAGTTGATATATTTAACAAATGTTTTCAATTAGCATATTTTCCTGACAAATGGAAAAATGCTAAGGTTGTTCCAATTTTAAAACCAGAAAAAAATCCCGCAGAAGCTTCTAGCTATCGTCCAATCAGTTTGCTATCCTCCATCAGTAAACTTTTTGAAAAGGTTATTTTGAACAGAATGATGGCCCACATCAACGAAAATTCAATTTTTGCCAATGAACAGTTCGGATTCCGCCATGGACATTCGACCACTCATCAACTTTTACGTGTAACAAATTTGATCCGTTCCAACAAATCTGAAGGCTATTCTACTGGTCTTGCTCTTCTAGACATAGAAAAAGCATTCGACAGTGTTTGGCATGAAGGTTTGATTGTAAAATTAAAAAACTTTAATTTTCCAACATACATTGTTAGAATAATTCAAAGTTATCTGTCAAATCGTACACTTCAGGTTAATTATCAGAACTCCAGATCTGAAAAACTTCCTGTAAGAGCTGGTGTTCCTCAAGGCAGCATTTTGGGACCAATATTATACAATATTTTCACATCTGACTTACCTGAGTTACCTCAGGGATGTCAAAAATCTTTGTTTGCGGATGACACAGGCCTCTCCGCCAAAGGACGAAGCCTGCGTGTCATCTGTAGTCGATTGCAAAAAAGTTTGGATATTTTTTCTTCATACTTGCAAAAATGGAAGATTTCTCCTAATGCTTCCAAAACTCAACTAATAATATTCCCACATAAACCAAAAGCTCTTTATTTGAAACCTTCAAGTAGACATGTTGTCACGATGAGAGGGGTTCCAATAAATTGGTCAGATGAAGTTAAGTATCTAGGGCTCATGCTAGATAAGAATTTAACTTTCAAAAATCACATTGAGGGCATTCAAGCCAAATGTAATAAATATGTAAAATGTCTCTATCCCCTTATTAATAGAAAATCAAAGCTTTGTCTTAAGAACAAGCTTTTGATATTCAGACAAATTTTCAGGTCAGCCATGTTGTATGCTGTACCAATATGGACTAGCTGTTGTAATACCAGGAAGAAAGCTCTGCAGAGAATTCAAAATAAAATTTTGAAAATGATTCTGAGACTTCCTCCCTGGTATAGTACCAATGAGTTACATAGAATATCCAATGTTGAAACATTGGAACAAATGTCAAATAAAATAATTAATAATTTCAGGCAAAAATCGTTACAATCTTCTATTTCCACGATTAATGCGTTATATGTTTAGGTTAAGTTAGGTTAAGTATATTAAAAACTTTTTTTTTCCTCTTATAAGCAGGTGAAATCAACTCACCTGTAAAAAATCTGAACTGCTACGGCAAATGAAATGTAATATGTTGTTAACAAAATGTTAATAAAATCTTAAATTTGTTTTACCAAATTAGGATGATAGTGTTGTCTAATAACACAGAACACCTAGATATAAGAAATGAATGTAATGTTTGGAATGATACTAATAAAGAAATTAAAAAAAAAAAAAAACACTTCGCTGAGAAGCAGGCTCTGTCCCAGTGAAGGCGTAATACCAAGAAGAAGAACTCAATATGGTTCTAACAAAATTTGCTATTTTTCACTAATTTTGACATCATTGTGATACAGCTTTGTTGTAATCCTCTAGTCGGGTGATTACCTTCCCGGTGGTTAGCAGATTTGCCTGTTATCATGAACCCGTTGGACATCCTTTGCGATCCTCAGTTGCGATGCGGTGTGAGCTGGAATCCGGTGGAACAAATATGAAGGTGTGCTGCGGTTGAAGAGTTTCCACATGTTGCTCATCGGGGGAAAAGCGAAAATCTTGGACCAAGACATTTCGTAATGTGAATCGAATCTAACCGACCAATCTCCCGTTTGGGTTGGTCTTCCACAAGTTTTCCATGGTTTGTATTTACTATCTCGGCCAAATGAGTACAGGATGTGTGACTTGCTTCTACGAGAACGACCCAAACGGGGAAAGTTATCTCAATTATTTGCTGTTACTAGCGACAGGGGAGGACAGTGTACCAGGTTGGAATATCTGCTGAGAAACTCACAAGGGAGGGATGCTCCGTAATCAGAAGGGTATGGGAATCATACAGGGACGATTTTATGTTTTTGAACAGTTGCAATCTAATTCACAGCAGATCTTCAGATATCCTAGTCAACATTTTGGTTGGTATAACATCATTCTACATGAATCAATTCACTCGTATAGAATGCATCAAAAGGCTATATACCTACCGAAGTTGGGGCCATACACGCACTTTGAACGACTTTTCCAGACTGTTTGCAATCATAAATACGATGCCACAATGCTATTCTAAACATCTTTTATTTGGTAGACAACTCGCAATATGTTATAGGTGTCGTCCTATTTTTTGTAATATTTATAAATCTTGATGCCTATATCATTCTCCACAGCAGCAAAGAATTCAGTTTATAGAAGTAAATTTTGTTCGTAGATGAAAATGTGTTGAAAGGTGTAAGCAGCACTACGATGAACACCTGAATGGTGCAGAGGAGGAATGGCTTCATCAGTACGGTGGATGAGCGAGACGTGCCAACTCCCACAATAGGTGAAGTTAAGGCACTGTGTATTATTTTCTCGATTTCATGCGCTTTTTGAATAGCGCCCAAACCGTTGATTTTAGCGATATAGTTTGTTCGGAGAAGTTTCTTGGTATATTAAAGCGCAACTTTTGACGAAAAAAGTTTTGTGATCAATCCACCCAGCAGTGAGATAGAAAAACTATTTTTTTTAAACATTTAGATAGACATATGGTGTCTTCGGCAAAGTTGTAGAATTGGCAATTTGAAACAACTTTGTCGAAGACACGATTTTTCTATCTCTTATACTTTTTGAGATATATGCCGTTGTATGTGAATGGCCCCTAAAATCATACTTTTTATGATAACATTTTTCCATAATTTTTAACATTTTTTGTGTTTTCTACAAAGTTGTTTGTCATAAAAAACCCGTGTTTTTGCTGAACATATCATCACTCTATCTTTTGAAGTAACTAAGCTATTCATGAATTACTCTTTTTTCAAGGGGTAGTTTAGGCTTCTATAACTGGCTTCGGCGCAAAATGGCGCAGAAAATACTTACAAATCATAAAAGTACTATATCTCCCCTTTCGGCATTTGATAAAAACTTTTGTCTATAAGCGTCTTTGCATGGGTTTTTACTATTAAACAAATAAGCTTTATTAAAACGAATTCGACTGATAATTCTTTTACTTTAAGAGATAGAGAGGTGCGATGTTCAACAAAAACACGCGTTTTAAGATGTTGAACAACTTTGTAGAAAACATGAAAAATGTTAAAAATCTTGTAAAAGAGTTACAATTTTTTTAACACAAAGTACACAAATTTGTATGAAAAAACTTGTTTAAAATCATTTTTTCTCATAACTTTTTTCTTAAATTTTTAACATTTTTCATGTCTGCTACAAAGTTGTTCAACATCTTAAAACGCGTGTTTTTGCTGAACATCGCACCTCTCTACCTCCTAAAATAAAAGATTTATCAGTCGAATTCGTTTTAATAAAGCTTATTTGTTTGATAGTAAAAACCCATGCAAAGACGCTTATAGACAAAAGTTTTTATCAAATGCTGAAAGGGGAGATATGGTACTTTCATGATTTGTAAGTGTTGTCTGCGCCATTTTGCGCCGAAGCCAGTTATAGAAGCCTAAACTACCCCTTGAAAAAAGAGTAATTCATGAACAACTTAGTTACTTCAAAAGATAGAGTGATGATATGTTCAGCAAAAACACGGGTTTTTTCATGACAAACAACTTTGTAGAAAGCACAAAAAATGTTAAAAATTATGGAAAAATGTTATGATAAAAAGTATGATTTTTAGGGGCCATTCACATACAACGGCATATATCTCAAAAAGTATAAGAGATAGAAAAATCGTGTCTTCGACAAAGTTGTTTCAAATTGCCAATTCTACAACTTTGCCGAAGACACCATATGTCTATCTAAATGTTTAAAAAAAATAGTTTTTCTATCTCACTGCTAGGTGGATTGATCACAAAACTTTTTTCGTCAAAAGTTGCGCTTTAATATACCAAGAAACTTCTCCGAACAAACTATATCGCTAAAATCAACGGTTTGGGCGCTATTCAAAAAGCGCATGAAATCGAGAAAATAATACACAGTGGGATGCTATCGAACAGCTCAACACCTATTCATCGATTTCATAGCAGCCTATGATACCATCGACCGCGAAGAGCTATGGAAAATTATACACGAGAATGGTTTTCCAGGGAAACTGACTAGACTAATCAAAGCAACGGTGGATAGTGTACAGTGTTGTGTGAAGATATCGGGTGCGTTATTGGACCCGTTTGAAACACGCAGAGGACTTCAACAAGCCGATGGTTTTACTTGCCTCCTGTTCAATATTGCACTGGGAAGTGTTATGAACCGGGCAGGCTACAACATGCGGGGTACGATCTTCGATAAATCCAGCCATTTCATCTGTTTCACTGTCGACGAGGACATTGTCGGAAGAACGTGCCAGGTGGTTGCTGATCAATGTACGAGGCTGAAACGTGAAGCAGACTTGGTTTGATTGAAGGTAAATACGTCGAAGACGATGTATCTTTTGGCTGGTGGAACCGAGCGCAATAGAGCTCGCATTGGCAGACGCGTAATGATCGATGGAGCTGAGTTCGAGGTGGTGAACGAATTTGTCTACCTCAGAGCATTGGTAACGTCGGATAACAACAGCAGCAGGGAGATTCGAAGACGTATCATTGCCGGAAGTCGTGCTTACTATGGACTCCAGAAGACCTTGCAGTCTGGTAAACTACACCTCCGCACAAAGTGTACCATATAAAAGACGCTGATAAGACCGGTAGTCCTCTACGGGCATGAGACGCGGACAATACTCGAGGAGGACCTGCAAGCGCTAGGTGTTTTCGAACGACGTGTGCTTAGGACGATCTTTGGCGGAGTATGTGAGAATGGCGTATGGGAAGAAAAATGAACAATGGGCTTGCGCAACTCTACTGTGAACCCAGTATCCAGAAAGTCGTCAAAGCTGGAAAGGTACGATAGGCGGGGCATAAATCTCGCTTAAATGGTGTTCACCTCAAATCCGACCGGTACAAGACGAAGAGAAGCGCAACGAGCTAGGTGGTTTGTACCTTTGGAAACCCGCGATAAGAGCGGATACGGAAGCTGCACAAAAATTATGCAAGTAACTCATCGAGCTGAAATCAAGGGGATGCTTCAAACTTCGGAAATGGATATAAAAGATTCCGAAAAAAAATGGATAGTAATTCTGAGGACCGTTTAGCGATTTGAGTATCGGAAGGGATCAATCTTCACCCTTATCCGACTGTAAAAGCTATGGGCTTAACATAGATGTCTACTACTGATCAGCTAAGGTTTTGAACTCAACCTGGCTGAACGACAAGTTTTGTCGGTAAACCCAGGTTTTTTTCAATCTTTTGGAACTACTAGGTGCTGCAATAACTACAACCAAAATCATTGTGTAGCTTTTGTGGAGGATCGAGAACGAATCATTGGACTAGGACCGGTTGGTTAGATGTAGAGAATAAATAATGAATACATCTGTTCAACAACATACGTAGCGATCGTTGTGCCATGATCCCGGAAGCAGTTTTGATTGGGCTTTATTGCCTTTTTGATGCTTCAAATAAGGCATTCGGTGGATGCATCTACATACATAATCAAGATTCCGAAGGGTGACTTCAAGTTCGGCTGTTGTCCTCCAAATCTAAGGTGGCCCCTCTAAAGAAGCAGTCAGTTTCTGGACTGATTCGATGTGTGTTCTAAGGTCTGGAACACTTTTGTAGTCAACTCAAAAAAAAAATGCGGAAAATTCACAGTGGCGTCATGTATCAGGCAAACAAAATTCGCCAAACCTGATCTCCAGAGGATTTTTTCCAAAAGACATCATTGATGACTCCTTCTGGTCGGAGGGGCCAAATTGGGTGAAGTAAAATCAAGATCGTTGGCCCATATGTTCTGAACATTTCAATATAGAGGAAGTAGAACAAGAGAGAAGACGAAGTATGCACGGTGTCGGCCAACATGGAATTTAACGAGTGGTTGACTGCTTGATGGCCTGGAAATGGAGATTTTTGATGTAATTCCTAGAGGAATTCCTAATGAAATCCATAGGGAAGCTTTTGATGGAACTCCTGTAGGAATGACAGATAGAACCTCTGAAGGAACTCCTAATGGAAACCGTGGAGAAAATTCCAATAAAATCCTTAGACGAACTCTTAATATAATCCCTAGAGGAACTCATAACTTTTGATGATGGAATTCCTGGAGAAAATCCTGAAGAAATCTCTAGAAGAACTTCTGATGTAATCCTTAAAGATATTCCAAGTGGAATCTCTATAGAAACTTTTGATGTAATCTGCTGATTTCCTGATGGAATCTCTATAGTAACTTCTGTTGAAATGTCTGAAGAAATTACTGATAGGATTCCTGAACTAATTCTTAATTGAATCCCTGGAAGAACTCCTGATGATATCCCCAGGAGAACTTTGATGGTTGCCCTAATTGATAGAATCCCCATAGGAACTCCTGATGGAATCATTGGAGGAACTCCTGATGAAATCTCTGGAAGAACCCCTGATAGAATGTCAAGAAAAACTAACTTAGTACTACACCATTCAATTCTACTAGAGTTTGTATCCTTTGACAGACACGCGTATTTCGACCTCAACTGTAAGGCCGCCTTCAGTGTCGTGTACTAGACTTTAGAAAAACTCTTGATAGAATCCCTAGAGGAATTTCTGGAGGTATCTTTCAAGGAACTCCTGATGGAATCCCTTGAGAAACTTCTGGTGGAATTGAGCATGAGCATAGATGACCGTAAAATTCGTAGTTGCTACGCCGAACAATCGAGGTTGCACAGAGATTTAATGAATGGAGCTTGGGATTAGCTTACCATTCTTCAATGTGCACAAATCAAGAGCTCAAATTTTGAAAGTCAATAACGGCGCCGGTTACGTCTTTACGGTCATCGGGAAATGGAAGGAATGTTAGATAACCGTTGTTACTAGAGACTGAGTATACCTCTGCATCTCCCCAGTTGTCGTGGAAAGGATATTGGGTTAGTGGGATAAGGTAAAGATCTGGGAGTTACCAGTGGTTGATGATGCGATCCATGATATAATCACGCCTAATCGGATTTACGATATAATTCGATAATCGCGTTGTACGCCGAACAAGTGTTCATTACTCGCCCATGCAATAGCAAGTGTTGCGATCAATAGATCAAACACTACTAACGGTCCAGGCGTATTTTCATTTCACCACTCGACCGACGTGCAACATGTTTGATCCAGCCATCGTCGCCCACCCCCGCAGGAGCAAGCGTCAAGGTCGAAGGATAAAACAGAACTCTTGAGAAACTTCTGGTGGAATTGCTAGAAGAACTCCTGATGAAATCCATGGAGGAGTTCCAGATAAAATCTTAGAAAGAACTCCTGATGAAATCCCTGGAGCAAATTTTGATGGAATTCCTGTTGGAATCTCTTGAGCAATTTCTGGTGGAATCCGTACAATAAATTCTGATGGAAACCTAAAAAGTTTTCCTGATGGATTCCCTGGAAGAACATTTAAAAGAACCCCTAGGGTAACTCCTGGTGGTATCCCGTGAAGAATTCCTGGCAAATTTTCAGAAGGAATTTCTAAATGAGCCCTTACAGGAATTCCTAGTTCAATCACTGGGCAAATTCTTGATTAAATTTATGGAGGAACACTTGGTACAATCATGAAGGAATTGCCGATGAAATCTATGAAGGAATTTCTGCAGCGTTACCTAAAGGAATTCCTAGTGAAATTTCTGATGGAATTCCTCGTGCGATTCCTGGAAGAATTCCTCATTGCACTGTTAATGGAATCACAGGTAGATTTTTTTGGTGGATTTGCTAAACAAATAGGGTAAAGATTGTGGGAAATCGCTAGTGGAATATATAGAAATATCGAAAATATAGAAAAAAGTGGAATATACAGAAATCACCTGAGCCCATGTCTGGCAGGTAGAACCATCGGATGTCTTGCGTCATCTTGCTCCATGAAATTTCCTAGACGCAGTCTTCCCAAACGAACACCCAACATGTTGGTTCAGACGGTTTCGTACTCACTGAAATGAATGAACCTGAGCCGAAACCCAAACATGTGTAAAGTGAACATCGGTTCGAGACCCGGTCCATTTGTACTTCGATTGCAACCGCGATTCAAATTTTGGTGCACCCGTGGTTCAGAACGATGACACAAACGGACAGACAGAAAACAGTTGATATCCACGGTTATCAATTTCTACTTATCGTGAATTATTGTATAATATAGTAAAATCCTTGTTCTTTCATAAAGTTACCACTAAATGTAATTTAAAATATTGATCTTAGTTTATCAGCTTAATTAAAACATTGAAGATTCCCTTGAAGAATCCCTGGAATAAAACCTGAGGAAACTACTCAAAAAACAGCAAGCAGAATCTCTAAAGATAGTTTTGGTAGAATCTCGTGTAGGAATTTTTGGTGTATTTTGCAGTATTTCTTGTGGAATCCCTGAAGGCTTCCTGGTGGATTCCTTGGAGGAATTCCTTGATGAATCCTTGGGAAAATTCTGGGTAGAATCACTGTAAGAGTTCGTGGAGTCTATCTCTGCATGAATTTCTGTAGGAATTTTTGAATCAATTTCTAGATAAAATCGTGTAGGAATCTCTAAAGCAATGCCTGGAAGAATCTTTGTATTAATAATCGCTGAAGGATTTTCTGGAGAAATCCTTGGAAAATTACTAGACGAATCACTTGAAGATTTTTGATAGAAACAATTCCTATAGAAAACTCTTGGTGGAATTTTTGATGGAATCCCTGTAGAAATTTCTGTAGAAGTCGAGCACTCGACACTGAAGAAGTCTGTAAGTCGCAGACGAATTAGGCTTATCTGTCAAGATAAGCAACACATATTAGAGTTTAAAGGTATTTGCTCGCCTTACTAGTGATTTTAGTTTTTTTTTGCAAAAATGAAGTGTTAAAGTTCAATTTGTAGTTTTAAACGTACTCTAATAATCCCTCCCCTAAAATTTAATATTAAAAGTGTAGTGAAATTTCTTGGGAGAGATTCTTTAAGATTTTTTATGTTTATAAATTCCTGAAATTTCGCTAGATGAACTCTAAAATAAATCTCTGGAGGATGATTTTTGTGAAATTCTACAAAGAAGCATTGGATGAATCACTGAAGAAATCTCTTGGGTAATTTTCGGATGAATCTCTGGAGGAACCTGTAGAAAAATAATAAGGAAGAATCGGTTAAGAAATTCCTGTAAGAATGTCTGATAAAACTCTTGCTGAAAACTAAATATAAATCCTAGGAGGAAGTCCTTTCAAAAATTCTGGTGAAATCCCGTGGGGAAAAAAGAAAAAGAAACCCCTTGAGAAGTTGATGAAAGAATTTCTGATGTGATTTCAGGGTAATGCGTGATGAAATCCTTGCAACTAACTTCTAAAGGAGTTCTTGAAAATATCTTTGATGAAATTGTGATGGCTATCGCTGGAGGCATTCTTGGAGGCAGCCTTGTATTAAACCCTGAAGAATTACTGAAAAAATCAATTGCGGATTTTTTTAGATCGACCTTTGGAGGAATGCGGCAGTCTTTATCTGCCATTGTACGAAGGTAGTTCATTTAGATTCCAATTTATTCTTGAACCTATCCTGGAAAGTGTATGGTTGAACCGTTTGAGTCAATATCCCAGCCAGTTCTTCCAGCGAATATTGAAGGATTTTTGGGGAAGATGGTGTAGAGAATATATTTGTCAATCATAAAGGAGAAAAAACGTTGGAAGCCAACTGTCAATGTACCGTTTTGATTCATATTACGGACACTTAAGGCCCCTGTGAATTATAACCGATTGAAAAGAATATAAAATGAAACATATTGTATGATACCTGTGCGTTATCAGACTTTTTAAACACTCAACTTCCAAACGGTGTGCTAAAATTCGGATTCCAAAGCTTGAATTACCTAAAATAAATGGAAATTAATGATCTTTCCACGATTCTTATTCCGGACGCAACCTCACTTTTGCTTCATTTTACGGACACCTTGTTTCAAATTCCGGACAACTCACGAAAAGAAGAACTTCAATAGTTAAGTTATACCGTGGTGAATCAAAATCCGGACAGTACCAATATCCGGACACTTCAATGAAATCCATTATTTAGAGGTTATAATAATAGCTTTTAACTTTAGTTTTTATTCTTTAAGTTTAACTTCAACATTGCTGATCATATAAGTATCATTTGTAATCTAGTTACCATTGCCAAAAAATATTAAAAATAGAAACAAGTGCGATGTTCCAATTAGATGTCACTTTTTTGTTGTGCAAGTGATTTCAGTCAAAAAGCCGACTCACACACGAACAAACTTTGATTTACGATAATGTGCATGAAATATATATTTCATGATGTGTTTGGTGCAAAATTGTGAAAGGCATAATATTTACTCAGTTTGACGATACAGTTGCAATGGAATATGCAGAGAATATATAATTAATTGTGCTTAAAGTGACTGTCCGGATTTACAGACAAGTGATTTCAAATCCGGACATAACAGAAAAGCCCTATGTTTTACGTGTTTGTGTTAATATTTGGAAAGTTAAACCTAAAAGTCGTGTAAATGTGTATACAAAGAACTCAAACAATTGGTATCAAGAACATTATAAGTGATCAGAATATTACTCAATGCCGGAAAACTATCTAATATGCTGTTCGAGCAAAAGGCGCTCCAGTTCAGGTAAACTAAGTGACAATTATTACGTACGCGCTACTCTTGAGAACACTGTATGGCACAAACATGTTTCAAATTGATTTAAAAGTGATATAAAATTAAGTTTTAATGCAATTCGCATTCATTTTCAATACGTATTGACCAAGAAATACAGTTGTCCGGATTTTGAACCAAGAGTGTCCGGATTTGAAGACAACATCTGCTCAAGGTGTCCGGATTTAAAGACAAGATATGCTATGTTAATTTAACGAATTTCAAGTTAAAACGTAACTTTTTTCAGTAATTTTCAAGACTACAATGAATCTATTGTATGAAATGACGTGTTGCGTGACAGAACTTTGATTAAATTTGAATGAAACATATTCAAACCAGAGTTTGATGTTTTGTATCGCCTTAAGTGTCCGGGTATTGATGCATCACGGTAAATAAACTCCCGCATTCGTAACAGCAACGTCAAAACAAGTTGCGCATTATAAATTTTCATGGATTGCTATTTGAAATTCATATTAAAACGCGCCTGAAAGTTGGGAACTTTCAAACAGGAAATTTTGAAACATTTCAATTGAAACCTTTCCCATACAAAATAGAGTGTCCGGAATTAGAAGCTGTCCGGAATTTGAATCAAAACGGTACAAACTGGCAAATTGGTTGATGTGCGAGATGAGAGGGGCCTTCCTTAGCCGAGTGGTTAGAGTCCGCGGCTACAAAGCAACGCCATGATGAAGGTGTCTGGGTTCAATTCCCGGTCGGTCCAGGATCTTTTCGTAAAGAAAATTTCCTTGACTTCCCTGGGCATAGAGTATCATCGTACCTGCCACTCGATATACGAATGCGAAAATGGCAACTTAGGCAAAGAAAGCTCTCAGTTAACAACTGTGGAAGTGCTCATAAGAACACTAAGCTGAGAAGCTGGATATGTCCCAGTGGGGACGTTAATGCTAAAAAGAAGAAGCGAGATGAGAATCAGCCACAAATGAAGTGGAGAAGGGGTCGAATTGTTCATCTGCATCCCGGATATGATGGAGAAGTACGCATGAAGCGGGCTGTTGAAAAGCTCTGCTTTATGCCAATACCTGATGAAAATTCGTCCAATCAATCACACGAGTAGTCAGCATACCATCCTTTCCCTTCAGAAAAGGATTCTTTCCTTTTCAGATATTGAGTATTTCTGGGTGGGTGAGGATGTCTGGGATTGACACCAAACTCAAACGATACCACCCATATCGCAAACCCAACCGACTCATATCACAATGCACAAATGTGACCTAGATTGCGAGCAAGGATGCAACGAGATAGACATAGTACTAATAATAAGAATTAGAGTAATATCATTCTAACCTGAGGCGAGACTCGTGAAGACGGTTTTCTTTTTCTGTGATTGTTGAGTTTTTTGTTCTTCCACTTTTCCACTTCCGAGCCGTTCGAACCCTCACATGAACATCTCAGCATAAAATTAATACACTCGCATCACACCGAAGCATAAATGGTCGCTGTTCAGACAGACCGGACTAGATGATATGTTGGCCTTGAAATGACAAGTCTGCGACTTCGTCAAATTTTGTTTTTACGATACTATTGTAATGCATATGTTTGATCGAATAAATAAACTCGAATATTACAGCAAGTATTGCAAATATTTTGTTGCTTCGAATGATTGGATTCCGTTTTCAAGAAACCACTGAAAAGCACATAGTCCACTCTGATTGAATAGCCTTTTCAGTGAAATTTCATGCCAGCAATCGTAGCCGACATTGTGAATAACTAGTCTTGTTTCAGATTTATCAGCATCTTTGGATAAACTGCTCCGCTGATTGAGGTATTTAATAACACTTTATTTTGAATATAACACTTTTCACTTGTTCAGCCATAAAAACGACTTGACGTTTCGTGACAGTGGAATCTGATTTGCTTTTGACGATGATATTTTTCTCTTTGAGAGTCTCTCTCAGAGTCTTATTACACATAATTACTTCACATTTGCTTTGAGAAAAGATTTTTTTGGTCAGTGATCCAATTATCCCACCATAGTGGGTTTATAACCCAAAGAATAATAAATTTTTAATCATTTAAAATACTTCTAAATATTATCTGTTTAAAGATTAAAAATAGTTCTCCTAGGGGTGTCGAATATTTGTACGGTTATCGTATTAAAATTTTTCACGGTACACAAATTTTTAACCGTCCCTGCATACTTAAATAAATATGTTGATAAGGACCACCGGCCGGTAGACTCCCCATGGTTCAAACCTCCGCACCAGAGAACCGGTCATGGCGTTCCGCTCATTACCACATATGAGTACCCACTTCACATGGCCCATGTTTGCCCTCCACGAAGGATGTTACATATCAACGAGCAGCTGCAGCCATGACTCAGAGAGACGACCAAGAGCCAGTCCAAAAGTTATTCATCCTAAAAGTACGACCCTACGTTCAAGCAATTCTCGCTTCGCTCCATACGAAAATGCGGGAGGAAGGTATCTGGTATGCAAGTACGGCGTACCAGTTGACTTTGAACGGTTACTATTTGCTCTTTAACCTGCCCGAGATTATCTCAAACTTTGGTGAAGCGAATCTCGGTTTGCTTTTTCCGACGAACGCTTGCTCGCTCGCTCGCTTTTGGTTAAGGTTCCACAGCACATCTGCTGGGTCTGAGCTAACAGAGCCAAGTCAGTGTGTGGGGAGTCGAAAAGCAAGCAGGAAAATTATTCTCTTACAATCAACCAATCCACAGGGCACAATGGTCGACAGAAAAAGTTTGACCATAACTATGTTTATTGCCTTGATCAAAGATCTAAATATCTAATCTTAATATAATTTTTGGTGTTTATGTTGTTTTAGAAAGGATTTTTCACATAATACGTAATATTTTAGAGCCGTGCTAGATTTTTTTGGGAAAACAATGAAATCTGATTGAAAACGCAAATTTCGTTAATTTTCGAACGAGTTTGGCTAAAATGTGTAGGAAGAATGGAGAAATGTATTTGAATGAATTCATCATAAAGAAAAACAATCTAACACAAGTCGATTTACTCAGATTGAAAACGTATCGATGTTTGTTTGACGTCATTTGAGCTTTCGGTCAACGTCTGTCCAACAAGTAAGTAAATGCTCGGCAGCAATTCTGTTTATGTTTGTTTTCTCATCAGTCATTTCTTCAACATTCGAAAGAAATCATTCAGAGACAATTCCGAAGGTTTTTCAGGAATTTCTCCCAGATTCCTCTAGGAAAAGCTTCAAGAATAGTGATTCTCGAGAGATTTTTTCTGGAATACTGTCTGGAACTTCTTCAGAGTGCCCTACAGAAATTTATTTTGAGATTTCTCCACAAATTCTCTTAGTGATTTTTAACAGGTGCTTATATATAGGAATGTCTTCAAAATTCGCGCAAGGAAATCCTTCAACACAACTAGCTCCAGTAATTTCCACAGAGATAACTCTGATTTTGTTTCCAGGATTTCTTCCGTATTTGTTTCCGCTAATTCTTTTACCGATTTCTCCTTTCTGAAGTTTTTTCTACAAAATCCACTAAGATTTATTCTAGAGTCACAATTTGTCATACGAAGATAATGAAACAACAAGTAATCTTTTCTAATTCAAACAGCAAGATTTTTTTTAGTTCTATGACAAGTAATATTTTGGAAATTGACATAAAAAGTGAAGTAGGGAAGCGAGTAATAGCGAAGTTTTCTGGCAGAAAGTCTTAAAATTTATTGCTGGAAATGAGAAGTAATTTGTTATGAAAATTATAAAACATAACAAGTTAGGGCATATTTTTTGTTAAGCCTCAAATTATCAACATATCTGACATATCTGTTATGAGAATTTCTGGTTAAATTTAGAATTCAGTTTATTTTAGTCATGGAGTCAACAAGGACTTGTTCAAAAATCTTAACAGGTTAGTTTCAAATCGTTTGGTTTTCAGCAAAATATTATACAAGGAAATTACAAATTTTTGATAAAAAATTCGGTAGAAAATGATGATGATGATGTTTTTTATTTATTGTAATTTGTATAATTGAATTCTTGAAAACGTCTTCGCTTTGACTGATCAAACATTTCTCAATATATTGTTAATGATTGTAAAGAGCGCATTTTTGTTTCAAGACAAATTTTCGGACTAATGTTTCCAGTTGCAGAAGTCAAATTTAAATTTTAATCATTTAAGTCACAATAGTCACTATTATTTTGATGTCTGTTCACTACCAACTTTGAATTTTTCAAGGGACTACTTCAGTAGTTACTCCATATTCTTCAAAGACTGTTTACACCATTTTCTCCAGGAATTCCTTTCTCTAGAAAGTACTTCAGAGATTCCTTATAAAATTTGTCCGGGGTTTTTACCCATAATTATCTCAGGGAGTTTTCCAGTATTTCTTCAACAATCCTTTTAAGAATTCCACCATAAAATCTTCAAGAGTTCCCCAAGAACTCCTTCCCAAATTCTTCCAACAATTTATCTAGAAATTAATCCATGAATACAAGCAAGCAGTTCTTCGAAAACTTCTCGTCAAATTCTTCCAAGTATTTCTTTAAACATTCCTTCATTAAATTCAACAAGAAATCTTGCAGATATTCCCTCAGAAACTCCCTCAGGAATCCCTACAGATTTTTTTTACAGATATTCCTCAGAAAATCTTTGATTTGTCCAGCAAATCTTCCAGAGATTTTTTCAGACATTCGTCTGCACTATCTTCCAGAAATTCTCCGATGGATCTTCCTTCAGAAATTCTTTCATAGATTCTTATCCAGATTTTTTTTCAGAAATATTTGCAAAGATTACTCCGAGTATTCAGAAATTTGGTCCAGAAGTTTCTCCAAGAGTTCCTTCAGATATCTTTACAAGGATTCAATACTATTATTTTAGAATATCTCCCAGCTCTTCCTTCATAGTGTCCTCCAGGAATTTCTCAAATCGCTTCTTTCAAAGACTCATCTAGGAATTTCGGCAGGAATCCATCAGAAAAACCTCCAGGGATTGTTTCAGAAATTCTACAAGAAACGTATTCAGAAATCATTACAGGCATTTCTCCAGGAATTCCTACAAACGTGTCCTCAGAGATTCATACATAAATTCCCGCTGGAGTTCCTCCAGGGAACCTCTGGACTTTTCTACAGGGATTTCTTCAGAAATGTTTACAGAAAATCCTCCAAGGAAATTTCGGAAATTTCACTTTTTCCAGAAAAAACTCCAAATATTTCTTCAAAAAATGCTCTAGGTTGCAATAAAGGCTTGTTCATATTTTTCATAACGCTTAGATTAGTGTCCACCTACGTCCGCTCAAGCATCGTTTTAAAATATATATTTTAATTCTGTGAATATTTCGAAAATTACGCCAAAAACTCATTTCTCAAAAAAATCCTTTAGAGATCGCTCCAGAAATTACTTCAGAAATTTGAACAACAGTTCTTCAGCTATTCATCTATGTATTCTTCCAGGAAATGCTCTAGGAATTGCTTCAGACACTTCTTGGAAGTATCACTATAAGAATCCTATAAAGAATACTTGACGCAAGATCTAAACAAATCCTCAAGATATTTTTGCAAATATTCAGGAAGGAATCCCTGGAAGAATTTTTAAAGTAATTTACGAAAGGCTTTGAAATCGCTCAATAAATTTCCTGGAGAATTTTTGGCGGTGCTATAGCTGGAGGAATCTCTTGGGGAGTTGCTTAAGATGTTCCTAAAGAAAAACCTGAAAAAACATGAACAAAATTTTGCAAGTACTACTGGAGAAATACCTTTTTCTTTTTCTTCTTGGCATTGCGTCTTCACTGGGACAGAGCCTGCTTCTCAGCTTAGCTTTCTTTGCCAAAGTTGCCATTTTTGCATTCGTATATCGTGTGGCAGGTACGGTGACACACTATGCCCAGGGAAGTCAAGCAACATTTTCACTACGAAAAGATCTGGACCGACCAGGCATCGAACCCAGACACCTTCAGCATGGCTTTGCTTTGTGGCCGTGGACTCTAACCACTCGGCTGAAGAAGGCCCCCTAGGATGAATACCTAAAGAATTTCTTAAATATTTCCTTGCTAATTCCATGAAAAAAAAAAAATCAGGAGCAACTCATGGAGGAATATTTGGAGAATTCTATATGAAGAATATGAAGATGATTCTATATAAAGAAAATGGAAGAATCTCTGAAGTAATTTCCACATAAATCTTTTGGAGAATTTTGAAAGAAATTCCTGGAGGTATTTTTGGAAGAATACACTATCAAGCTGAGCTTAGGGTCGTGGGTTCGAATCCCACCGGTCGAGGATCTTTTCGAGTTGGAAATTTTCTCGACCTCCCAGGGCATAGAGTATCTTCGTACCTGCCACACGATATACACATGCAAAAATGGTCATTGGCATAGTAAGCTCTCAGTTAATAACTGTGGAAGTGCTCATAAGAACACTAAGCTGAGAAGCAGGCTCTGTCCCAGTGGGGACGTAACGCCAGAAAGAAGAAGAAACTTGTGTTCAGCTACTAATGTTACAAGGGAATGACTGTACATATTATTGAGAAATTAATGAATGATTTATTAAGAACATTGAAGAAGGAATATTCTTAAGAATTCTAGAAATAGTTACCGACCAAATTTCTGGAGGAATACTGAAGGAATCAATAAAAGAACTTTGGGTAAAATCCCTGGAAATTTCTGATGGAAATTTCGGAGTAATTTCAAGAGTAAAGCTTGTAAAAATTTAGAACCAGACTCTGGAGGAATACAGAGAGGAGTTTCTGAAGTGCCTTCTGGAAAATTTTCTGGACGCATAGCTAGTGGAATCCCTGGTGAAATTCTTGTAAAAACCTTTGCGGCAATTCCTACAGAAATTCCTGAAGCACATCGTAGAGTATTACATGGAAATTATCCTGAACGAAGTTGTTAAAGATGTTTTAGTGATACTACTGGATGAATTTATAGAGGGATTGCTGGAGGAATTCTCTAAGACATATCTGTTAAATCTGTGGAGTACTTTATGGAAGAATCGCAGAGGAGCATGTAGGATGTTTTGGAGGAATCCTGTGTATAAATTTCTGTAGAAATCTTGAAAAGCATTTCTGTGAGAATTTGTTGTAGAACTTATAAATGGTCGGCGTTAAGTCAGCGGAGACCAAGTACAAAACTTGAGAAAATTCGATTATTCGTTCATTAGATGCGAAATAACCTTACCTCCATTTCACTTTGATAAGCTTTGATGAATACTGTAAACTGCGAGAGATATGTAATAAATTTACTTTGGATGATCACTAAAAAGCGATAAAAGCATGCAGTCCGGGGTTCCGGGTCATTAGGCCGAATGCCATTTGGCCGAATGCCGTTTGGCCGAACGCCATTTGGCCGAAAGGGTCATTTGGCCGAATGCCATCTGACCGAATGCCGTTTGGCCGAAAATGAAAACAATAGTGAACTACAGCATGCATTTGTAATGAATTTCAAAGAACTTATTCTGCATATTTTTAAAGAAAAATAAATTATCATTGATATACAAATGATTAGTTCTTTAGTGTTAGTTCTCTGCTAGGCATGAGAGCTGCCAGCAGAGGTTTTCGCATCGCGTTTGCCTCTGACAGTAACTAAAACGTTTTACGAAGTAATCGTCCTTCAGCTGGATCGGGTTGCTTCGATCCCTCGAATCGTACTAAGTAAAATATTTCATAGTTCTAGCAACCACAAGTCTTTGTTTCTTTTTTTTTACAACGGAGAACCAGTGAGCTTCTTCGACGTTAGTGATCACTGAGTTGTTCGGTTTACTGCTTTACGCAAGTAACGGTGTAAAGTTCAGTTCACACGTTGCAATCTTAATCTTGGAGGAGACATACATCTCACCTGTTTTAAAAAAATCTCTTCATGAATAAGCCTAAATTCCAATAACTATGAAAACTATTTCACTCTTTAAAGAACAGCCTCTGATTAAAAGAAGAAAAAATCTCTTATGAAAATTTGAGCAAGTGAAATGCAAATATTAGTTTTATCAGTATAACTATAAAGAAGTGCCGATGATTTAAAGAAGGTTAAATTCCCAATGATTTTGATTTTGACATTTTTTGATATTCATTTCGATATGAATGAATCCAGTTTAACTCGAAAGAAAAGCCTAAGTGTGAAAGAAAGAAAAAAATATGATGAAATCATTAAAGACACTTGAAACCTTAGAACACCTTTGATAACCCAGAGACGAATCAACCATCAGCTGTGGTGTTCTGGTCTTCAATGCCCTGACCCTGCAAATCCTCAATTTTCAAACTATCGTGATGCCACTGATTTCTGAATTGATGATATAGATTATTGAAGAATTTACGATAATGGTTTCGAAGGGTCTTGCTTATCTTTTTATCTTAGAGATGTGCACCCAGTTTGACCATGCAAGCATTAAATTATTGTTTTTCCTAGAAATGATTCAGTCAGAGTGAACCAACTCACTGAACGGTGGTCTTTAGTTCAGTCAGAGTGGACCAAGTACATATAGTCCATCATAAAATCGGTTTTATAAGAGGTTTCGGATTATGATTTTTCATGATTATCACTTCACATTATATTGCTTGAAAGTAACACAAAGATGTGTTGAAATATTGATCCAAAATATTAACGAGTTAAAAAATTACAAAGCGTTAGACTTTAAGCCGATATTTCTCAAAATATGAAAAATGTCACTTGGTCCACTCTGACTTAACGCCGACCAAATAATCCTTAGTGGAATTTTGGATACAGATATTCCTGTAGGATTTATTGGAGACATTCTTAAAGAAATGTCTATATGAATACTTGGATACATTCCCAGAGGAATTTTAGAACGAATTCAAAAAAGAGTTTCTGGAAGAATATGTCAATAAATTTGATGGGAAACTCTAAAAAACAGATCCGTAGTCATTTATGAAGAAGCTCTGTAGCCAATTTATAAAAAAATTACTTGATCAATCTCTAGTGTTTATCTCTGGAGAAATTTCTGAAATAATTTCTCAAGTAATCCCTCGAGGCTTTTTTGGAGGAGAACTGGAGTTTTTTGTACGGACTTTCAGTTATATTTTTGAAGGAATCTCTGATAATAACTTTTTTATGAATTTTTAGCCTAATTTCTGCAGAACATTCTGGATGTTTTGAAAGAATCACTAAGAAACTTCTGATAAATCCCTGAAATAATTGAGAAAGGAATCGCTGGAATAATTTCTGGATAAATGTCCTAAGAATGTTCATGCATATCTGGAGAATTTCTTGACGATATGAACGAAAAATTTGCCGAAGGAATCTTTAAAGGATTTTAGTTAGGAATTTCTGAAAAAATTACTCATAGAAATGTGGGAGCATACTCCTGAGGAATTCCTGGTAGAATTTGTGGATGTATTCTTGGTATCATATCTGGAAGAAATTCTAAAGGAATCTCTGATCACTCTTGGTAGAACTTCCAAAGGAATTCCTGGCGTAATATTCGCAGAAAACTCTGTTGAAATCCCTGAAGAAGTACCTTGAGAAATTCCTGAATGAATTTTTTGACGATTTTTGAAAACATTTCTGGAAATATTCTTGGAAGTATTCGTGGTGGAATCCCTTGTGGATTTTCTAATTTCAAGAGGGATTTCTGGACGAATGGCTGGAGGAATTCATGGAGGATTTTTCAGATGAATTTATGGTGGAATTTTTCAAAAAATTTCTAAGAAATAAATGTTTTGAGTAATTCGTTAGGATTTTTTAGTAGAAATCTCTGGAACAATTATGATTTAAATATCTGCATGAAGTTCTGGGAGAATCTCTGGAGGGCTACATCTGGCAGAATTATATGTGGAATTCCTGAAGAAATATTTGCTGTTAATTTCTGGAAGTGTCCCTGAGACAATTTCTGGAAAAATCCATGTAGAATTTTGTGGAGAAACCCCATGACAAATTAGTGGAAGATTTATAAAAGGAATTGCTGAAAGAATCCCGGGATGAATTTCTATATAGCGAATCGTGGAGAATTTCATTAAGGAAGTCCTAGATAAATCCCTAGAGGAAATACTGGGGAAATTCATAGAGGATATTTTGAGGATTCTTAGTAAATTCGAAAATTTCAATAATAAATTTAACTGTTCCTTCGGAATAAGCCTAAGTAAAAATTTTAGATCTAAATGGGGTAAAGAACTACTCGGCAACATTCTTGATTCATTTTGGCATTTTGGGGATTTTATCGGCCAAATTATCTGAAATGCAGCTCCCTTCATTTTTCCAATCATCAAATACCGGTGTTTTATGGTGAGCCACAATAATCGCGTGTCAAATTGTTAAAGCTTGTTAGAGATATTTGACAGAAATCCGATGTTATTTTTCTGCTGCATTGCATCCACGCAACAATCGAGCAGATATCACTCGAAATATGGTGAATAATGTTGTTGCAACCAAATCTGACAGTTCGTCAAACGGTCGTACAAACATAACTCGGTTTGACCAAGGGTGGAATTGGCGGCTCTTTATTGCTACCCCGACGTGTTGCTGGTTCTAAAATGTAAACAACCATACAAAATAACGACCAAACAATGGTGACGGCGTAATCAATTTTCTCGCAAACATCTTTTTTGGGAATTTTGCAGAATTTTCTGATTTGATTGCCAACAGCGCACTGCAGTAGCACGTAGCAAATAACTGCTTGCAAACAATTTCTTTGAAGCGCATTGATTACCTGTAATTTTGCGAAGAATGATTTTTACTTTTCCGCGTTAAGCCTTAAAACTGGTTCTGGACTTAGGTTGGCGGCTTTTCAATTTTACTCCCAGTTGACAGCCGCCCTCCACCCTTGGGTTTGACTAACTTGGCGGAGGCAATGTTGGTCAATCCGTCAGAGCGTCTGTGGGCAGCATTATGGTAAAGCCGAGATATGAACGAAAGAGTCTAGGACGCCGTCCAAAAATTACGTTACGCTCTAGTGGAACGAGGGTAGGGGGGCTTTAGGCTCAAGTGTTACTTTTCCTTCAAAAAATAATAGTTTTTAATACAAAAAGCGATACGGTAGGCGAGAGGGGACCAAAAATTTACAATTTCAGCGTAACGTTATAAATGGACGCTACCTAGAAGTCAATAGATAAACTCTTCAAAGAAATTTAATCTATATACCGTTTTGATTCATATTACGGACAGCTTCAAATTCCGGACACTCTCGTTTGTATGGGAAACATTTCACACGAAATGTTTCAATTTTCGCCGTCCAAAAGTTCTCATTTTCGAGGCTCGTTTTATAAGGTTTTTTCCGTAAATATCATTGCAAATTTATAATGCCCAACTACCTTAGACGTCTCTTAAGTGGTTGAACGAATATGAGGCAAAAGTGAGGGAGCGTCCGGAATAAGAATCATGAAAAGGCCACACGTTTTGATTTAATTAAAATTATTCAAGTTGCGGTCGCGTATTCTTTACCCACCATCCAAAAGTTAAGGGCTTCCGACGCTCGATAACGCTAAAAAATCATACAGAATGATTTATTTTGTATGCTTCAAGCTGGGTTATACTTCACTGAGGCCTTAAGTGTCCGTAATATGAATCAAAACGTTAAATAAAAATGGAATGGTGTTTGTATGTTACGAAATGGCTCACGAACGGGGCAACGGATTTGGATTATTCTTTTTCCATTTAGTTCGTCAAGGGTTCCGACGTGTTTGTGTGTATAAAAGTTCCAGGATGTTCACCGGGAAAGTAGGAAAAACGGGACTGACATTTTGTATGGGACGATTCATAGCGGTTTTCAACAGCCTACTTGATGGCAAGACGAAGTTTGCCGGGAAAACTAGTGTTTCATAAATAGCTGATGTATACCCATCAGATGCATTTCGTGTCACCCTTAAACCTTTAGTGTAAGGAATATGAGTCAAAACGGTATTTAAAATCCCATGCTCAAGACACTCAGTTGCTTCCAACCCTGAATTAGGTGTTCATGACTGCAAAGCTCATTTTGACATATTTCGGCCTAAAATTTGATATTTTGTTGTCTAAGAGTAAAGTAAACTGAATATACTCTCGGAAAAATAAATGTAGTTAGCCAAAATCAATTACTTTTTTTTTTCAGAAATGTAGCATTTTTGAACAGTCATTTTAATCATTCTTTGAATTAGATGCCGTTTTGGGTTCCACTTTTTTCCCACTATGCAATCTGGGAGTTACAAGTTAGCGTGGTTGTCGAAAAGAGGGGAATGACGGGATGTCCTCAGGGAATCTAAGGACGATGGGCGAAAAACAAGCTTGTTTCCATACTCATCACTGATTGAGTCAACTTCATACTCGGTGTGGTCGGAATCTTTCCGTAGGGCGATGCTGCCAGGGTTTTTCATTTTCCGAGGGAGCGTTTGCTTTTCGAAGTTGGACGAACGAAGCAGAAACGAATGGCGCTCATTTCGATGATGACACTCTCCTCGGTGGGTAATAAATATGGTCCCTCGGGTCTAAATAGAGAAAGAAATTACCTTCCCCCATGGTTAGCTGATAGCTGTCACGGTGGTGACTGATTTTCGTAGTTAGTAAATTGTGTCAATATTGTGCTTCTGTCCTCAAGGTGATATAATTATTACTCTTGCGATTGAGAAGGAGTGCTGCTTTCAGGGGTGAATTTTCCGAATGGAAAAACGACATTCAAAAATCTTTCAAGTTGATTAACTTAAGAGATCCAATCTTTTTTGTTTATCGTAAAGATCTACGTGATGGAGCATGTGGTGTAGATATAGTCATCATTCATTGGCGTGTAAAACATCAAGGCAGCATTTTGGGGCCAATATTATACAAAATTTTTACATTTGACTTCCTGAGTTACCGCAGGGATGTCAAAAATCATTGTTTGCGAATGACACAGGCATCTCCGCCAAAGGACGAAGCCTGCGTATCATCTTTAGTAGATTGCAAAAAAGTTTGGATATTTTTTCTTCATTTCAAAAATCACATTGAGGATATTCGAGCCAAATGTAACAAATATATGAAATATCTGTTTCCACTTATAAACAGAAAATCGAAACTTTCTGTTATAACAAGCTTTTGATCGTCAAAATCGTTGTATTTATTTTTTTGCCACGATAAATGCCTTGTGTTAGGTTAGGTTTCGCTTATTAAAATAATAAATTTTCAGTCAACCTTTTGAATTGATCGATTCAATAATTCCTACCCTAAATCTCGGAACTTGAAACCACCATCAAACACATCGCCCACCAACAGCTGTTCGAAATCAGAGACTTAGGAAACATTTTATCCTCTCCTTCCTCCATTCGAAACGACCTCGCACCCAATGTTGCTAAGCCTATGGATTTACAATTTTTCATTCCTAACCCCCGGGAGGAAGAAGCCGACCAATTGCCACAATTTAATTAAATATTTAAGATTCGCACTGACCTTTTTCCGCCCGGTTACATTTCGCCCCAAAAACTTCGGAGTCGAATGAAAAGCTGATAAGTAGACAAGACCACCGAAGCGAATTTTGCGTTCTGCACCTTTTCTTTTCGGGTGCCGGTGTGGTTTGACCATTCCAGTCGAAAATGTGCGGAAAAGTTGTTGAAGCTGTTCAAAATCTGGTTTTGGGGGAGAGAAGGGGCGCGGTTTTTCTCTGGGGGGTTGGAATTGGTACATCTCCTTGGGGGTAACGACGGACATGATTTAATTTGTTCACTAGTGGGTGGGATGCGGTTTTCCTGGATGAGATTAAACGGTTGGCTGAGCTTTACAAATATGGGTCACTCCATATCACGAGTAATCGACCATGTGTACAAATCCGGAGATTTGTTTTTCGAAAATATCTTCAGGAATATTCTTACAACATTGCAGTATAAATTATGTGTTTGAAAAGAACAAATTTTCACCGATCTGTGTTGATATATGACGTTTGTTACGACTTCAATATCACAATTCTTCACACTGGAGAAGTTACGCAAGTGGAACCTTCAGCTAACGATGGTTATTAAGACTTCTCGATATGTTAGAGCTTTCTATCGCTGGATTTTTCAAGGAGCAATCTCTTGGATGAATATCTTGGAAAATTCCAGAAAGAAATCCCTGGAGTAATATCTGGGGAGATCATTGAAGAAGTTTCTTGAAAGATTGCCGAAGGAATCCTTAGAGAATCCATTGGCGGAATTTTGGAGAAACCACTTGAGAATTTTCTCAAGAAATACGATGATATATTCCTGAGGGCCCCTTGTAAGAGTCCCTGGAGAAATCCCTGAAGGGATTTCTGGAACAAAAAATTTGCTAGAGTGATTCTAGAAGGAGATCTTTGAAGGGATTCTGAAAGAAACGCACAATAAATACGTTCAAGATTTTTTTAGAGATCTATTGAGGAAAAAATGGTCAACTCGCAGGATCAACAACTCCATGATTTTTTTAAAAATATGTGTTAAATTTTTCCTCGAAAAATCTTTGGAAAGGATTCTGACGAGATTGAAGAATTGGATTGAAGGAATTCCTGGAACTTTTATTAGAAGAATTTCCTGTAAAATCTTTGTAGGATTTACTAGAGTAATCCTTAAAGCCGATCTTGGACGAAATCTGAAGCTTTTTTTACAGAAGAAACAACTAGGAGGAACAATTGAAGAAACGTCTTATGCGTAATGTCCCACCCTCATTACTGATGAATTTTTTTAAAATCCTTGGAATAATCCCTGGAGAAAGCATAGGAATTCTAATTCCTTCAGAGCAGCTCACAAAAGGCCTTCGGCAGCCGGATGTTCCAGTTCACTTTCCACTTCCACAGTGTTGTTAAGGAGTGTTCCATTGCTCATGCAATCCACCAGCATTTTGTGAGCCCAGGGACCATTTGTCGAATCAATTGATGTTCGAAACAATATTTTGCGTACAAACCTAATCACTGTTTGTTCGCGTTCCTGCTAAAGATTTGGCACTCGTTAGGTTGATAATTGTGGAATGTGTTCGCGGTTTATTACGAAACTAACGGCACAAAAGTCGCAACGATTTTAATTTTCATTTCATTTATTTACCAATAGCAAATATAAAACTGGATCTAAATTGACGTATAATGTTCCGTTTTCATGAAATGAGTTCATGATTCAGGGATCCTGCTTCATGATTTCATGACTCAACTTTCCACTTTTCAGCATCAAAATCGGAATCATAAATGACAACCACCTAAATACATGAATAGTGCTTATGTTTTCATGAATTGTGTTCATGATATCAGATCCTGCTTCATGATTTCATGACCGAAATTGCCACTTTTCGTATCAAAAATAGGAATCATAAATGATAGATGACTAAATCCACGAATAGTGCTTATGTTTCCATGAATTTTATTCATGGTTCCTGCATACATGCTTCATGATTTGAGGATTCCAGCTGACATTTTTCTTCGCTTTAAATTGAAAACGTAACGTACAGCCGGCGTTACGGTAAAATGCTTCATGATTTCATGACTTTTGGTCATGGTGTATTTTCATAACATGAAATCACACTTTCCTCCCGTAATCATGACTCATTCTCCTTATTTCGAGTGCCGCAATTTTACCCGTGTAGAAGTTCAAGAAGAAACTTCCTTAGGACTCCCAAAAGAAATTTCTGGAGAAGTTCCAGGGAGTATTTCTGAGGTAATCCATGTAGGAACTGGAGGGATTTCCTGGAAAAGCCTTGGAGAAATCCTACAGAAAGTCCTGAAAGTGTTCTTGGAGAATTCGTTTGGGAATTCCAGGAGGAATACCTGAAGAAAAATACTGGATGAATTTCTAGAGGAATTCTAGATGGAATCCTTGTGCGGGAATCACTGTAACAATTTCTGAAGGCATCCTTGAAGAAATCTCTAAAATAAACCTGGATGAACTCCTGAATTTTTTTTATATTTCCCACAAGCAGTGCTTGAAAAATCCCCACAGAAATCATTGGACCTGTTTTTGAGAAGTACCTTAAGCTATTTCAAAAGAAATGTCTTGAGATATTTCTGGAGGAATTCTTGGAGAAATCTCTGAAAAAATTATTGGAGATCATTCGAGAAATTATTGGAGGAAGAATCTCAGAAAGCATTCCTGATGAATACCTGTAAAGTAACCCTTGAATTAATTTTTGAATTTGAATGAAATTCAGGAAAAGTCCTTGCAGGGATTCCTAGAAGAATCCTTTGATGAATATCTGAAAGAATCTCTGAAGGAACATATAGAGGGATCTCTGGAAAGCTTCTATAATTTTTTTCATAGCGGCATCTTTGGAGATACTTCTAGAGTAGGGTGCGGCTTATTTTTTCGAAAGTTCCAAAAACCAAAAATTCATGTGCTCTTCTGAAATCTAAATAGGAATCCTTAATTTTGAGCCAATAATATTGAACATAATCTATACGAAGGATCACATTTTGTAGTGGTATAAGCAGTATAATGTCGAATGGAACACCGTCTAATTTAGAGGAGTTTTGGAAAAAGTGATTAATTAGGCGGGCACTATACTGTAAGAAATTTTGCATTTTGCATTTGTTTTAACCTTCTAATACCCAACCTCGCCTCTAGGTGGGTTTTGGAATTTTGTGTATTTTTTCTTAAATGGGAATTCAAAATGTTTAAGCTTAAATCTTGGGCCATAACACTCATATTAGGAAAGTTTTATTAGACTTTCTAAACATTTTTATATTTTTGAAAAAATATTTGGAAAAATGTATATTTCTATAACCTTTAAATGCCTGGGTCTAATTCAACGTGTCATACAAAACTTTGTACATTTTATATTTATCTACAATTAACCTACCACAAGAAGGGCTAAGTGGAATTGAAATAGTTTCAAATCAATTTTCACGTTAGTTACACGGACAATAATATATGCTTCAGAAAAAAAAAATTATGTTTTCATAAGTACTGCAAAAACTCAAATTTTTAGTATTGTCAAAAATCGGTACCAGAAGAGGCTTCAGGAAAAAATGAAAAAGAAAAGGGATGCTCAAAAATCAAAATTCATGAATTTGCGAATATAAATAAATCTTTGTCCAAAACGTGTTAACATCGATTTTAGATTGCGAAAAATGATACTTAGATCAAAAAGAAAAAAGATGGTATTAGGGGGTTTCAGATGGGATTCTGTGAAAAGTAGGAAAATTCAATCGAAGAGCTATAATATGAAAAGCTAGGAATAAAAATGCTTAGAAATGATGCGATTAGATTTCTTGTACTTTTTCTTCCCTAAGGAGAAATCACTCATTCTTTGTGGCCGAATTTTAAGTGGAATAGGGTCAACATCATATTCTGTTTAGTGACTTTTAGTGAATTTTAGTATTTCCATTTTGTTTATGCGAAGTGAAGTATAAAAGTTTGAAATTTGAACACTTTACTTCACTTTTACAAAATAGATACAAAAATTTACTAGTAAGGTGAGCAAATGCCTGTAAACTCGGATTAGTGATTTATTTTGACAGATAGGCCTACTTCATCTGAGACTTACAGACTTGTTCAGTATCTGATTCTCGACTCTGAAATCTTATATAATATTCAGAAGAAGAAGAGTGGCAAACTACCCTCATTACTAATCACAACTTATTTTTGTTGCAACGACTCTTCTAAGAAGCTTAATTTGGTAAGAACAATGCTTTCAAGATTCGAAAAACTTCTATGAAATAATCTTATCAGTGAGAAAACCTGTGATGACAATAGATAAATGTTTAAGAAGAAATTGATAAATCTCGATTATTTCTCATGTTTCTAGTTTTCCATGACAGTTGTTCTAAAAACAATACTCTCTACAAATTGATTTCATATAATCCACATGTTCCCGTCAAAGAAAACTCCGTCACTATCGTCCGTCTGTGACAGACAGCACATAATTCATCCCGAAATAAAAACGTCCTCTCTTGTACTCGGAGAACAAATCTCCATGTCATTCATTTATACGGGTTCATCACTCCAATGGTCAAACGCTCGGACATCCGGCAAACCAGTCAATCAATCTGTTTCAACTCCATCCATGAATAAGACGACATTACGTCTGTTGCTGAACTGGTGCTGGTTTGTTATACGTCCGAACTCAATCAACGCTCCTTGGCACTCTGGGAAGCTGTCCAAGCAACGGTATTCATACGGCGAGCAAACCAGAGAAATCCACACATCATGCTTAAATGCAGTCAGCATAATAAATATCACCGCACTTGCATTTGCACTTTCATACAAACATTTTCCTTGTGCCTAGTTGGGTTCAGTCCGATGGCTCTCGTTTTCCCCTACCACTACTCTGCACTCATACGTACAGTGTTTTAAATCAAATATTTAACGAACGAAACAGAATAAGTTCCAAACTATTGCTTCTAGATTGTCTTTGTAAAAGTTTCTTCAAATAATAAAGGAGCTATTTTGTCATGCTGAATTTGAGGATCCATCCACCTAACAGAAGAATTTTCTTAAACTGAAATGAAAATTTTGTGTCTTTTGCAAAGTTGTAGCGAACGTAATTACTTGTAACTTTGCCGAAGACACAATTATTCCAAACATTCATGCTTCATTGAAATGAAGCGTTTTGTCATCCCCGAATCTATCGAAAGGATCTTGTGATCTTCAATCCTTTCGCCTTTTTGCCTGTCAACAAATGGAAGGACAGAAAGTCTAAAGAAAAAAATTCGCCTGTTTTTAATTATGTAAAAAAGAAGGACGTAAGACTATAGATACCTGTTTTAAAAAATATTAAAGGGTGTCCACGATGAAATTGTCACACTATGAAATTGCTCTAACTTTTTAACTATTGGGTAGAATTTGATGAAAATTTGGGTGGATTTATTTCATAGTGCATTATTTACATCCTGCAAGTTTTAAAGTCCTGTGATCAAAACTCGCGGAAATGGAGTCGAAAGAACAGCTCGTGCGTGATAAAATCTTTCGCATTCATCACGAGAACAAGGATCTCTCGCATCGTTCCATTGCTAAAACCTTGGGAATCGCGAATTCCTCGGTGTTGCGAGTGATTAAGCGGTTCTAGGAACGATTGACCACCGATCGGAAGCCCAGAAGTGAAGGAAAAAGTATTCCGTACAACACCAAAAATCACAACCGCGTAGTTGGGGCCTTCAACCGAAACCTGAACGCCTCTGTTCGGGATGTGGCTAAGAACCTGCACCTAAGCCGAAGTTTTGTCCAGAAGGCCAAAACTAAGGCTGGGCTTCGAACGTTCAAGGTACAAAAGGCCCCTAATCGCGACGAGAAGCAGAGCAAGTCCGCCAAAACCCGTGCCAGGAAGTTGTACCTCAATATGCTGACGAAAGTTGAATGCTGCATCATGGACGACGAAACATATGTGAAGGCCGACTTCAAACAAATCTCCGGCAACCTGTTTTTCATGGCCAAGGATAAGTTCAGCGTTCCGGAGCATGTCCGCACTCAGAATCTTCTTGCCGGATTTGGCCTCATGCCACTACTCCAAGGACGTGCTGAAGTGGTATGCGAACAATAAGGTCAATTTCGTGCCGAAAATGTTCAACCCTCCCAACCAGGAACGAAAATACTCAATCTACCCTCGCCTACATTGATACTTGCTGGGTAGAATCTTCTTTGATTTTTATTTGTTTTAATCCTCATCTGGACAACAGAACAAAGATTGGCAAAGCGCTTGCGCACGATTGTCAGTTTCCTTTTAACCTGCTGCTACTCAACTGCTTTGTGATAATCGGAAACCGAAAATGATATTCATTCCAACCAGCTTGACTTTTTTACATTCCGCTTCGGGAAGTTGTAATTTTTGCACGAGGCACACTGAAGACGCGTCAATATAATCTATTCCGTGCACCGGATCGTTCATTACCCGTATAGCAGCATATTTTTTAATTAATTTGAACCTCGTTGAAAATCAATTTTCTAAAACTGACACTCTTCTGCTTCTTCTTCTTCTTTCTGGCGTTACGTCCCAACTGGGACAGAGCCTGCTTCTCAGCTTAGTGTTCTAATGAACACTTCCACCACAGAACAGATGGGAAAGATGACAACAAAAACAGCTGCCAAAAAATACGCGAACACTAGCGCACCTGGTGGCAGCGGGCAAGCTTTTTACACTGTAAAGTTTTCGAAAAATGTACTGAATTAGACAAGAAAACTCGTTTAAATATTTTTTGAGACCTCTGCTCCAAGGTTGTTGTAAAAGCAAGGTAATCTCCAGAAAAAGTGGAATGTTTTCATTTAGTCTAAGTCTAAGTCTTACGATAGATTGAATTTCCTCCCTGTTTTAGTAATAAGATCGTACAATAGTTTATAGAATTGAATTTAAATACGAATGAGATAAATGTTCGTTAAAATCATTTTTTAGATCTTTCAGGAATACCATTACCTTTAATTTAAGTGGGCAGGATCCGTCATTGATTTCGGAATTTTCAATAGCAGTTTTTTCGTTCTAAAGCCTGATTTGCTGCTTACAAGTAATTTCTCGGCCTATCTTGATGCATGGAAAATTTCTGCAAGGAATCGATCAAGAATGCGCTTTTTTCTGATCGCAGTACGCAGTTGAAAAGAAATGTCAGTTCAAATGCACGATGTACAAATATTAAGAAGGTGATATTGCAATTTTAGAGATAACTTTCCGTTCTACGATTGAACAGAAAGCTACCGCAGCAGTCACATTACTGATTTTCACAAAGCATCATCGATCGGCTGGAATGATACCTTGGAGACCACGATGATGACTGTTGTTTTCGGCTGTTTTTCAAAGCTTTGAACTCAACTAGCATACTTCGATTAGATGTTTTCGTTCAATGATACAATGATTCCCAAGCCTGCGGTAGAACTTTGACAGCTGCGGTAGAACTTGGCGGCTACCGCAGAACGGAAAATTTTCAAAAGAACCGTAATATATTCTGAAAACTGACAGTCATTCCTATCCATTTCGAACAAATTTCTTAAAAAAAAAAAATGATCTAGTGGTCCGGAAGGTATATTGTACGATAGGAGTGACGTCATATGTTTACAATCAAACTTGATATTTACATCAGTAAAGAGCCTGCCTTGTTAATTTTTATGCCATGTTCAAATGGGATCGCTGTGGAAAAATTTCTTCAAGGAATCGGCGAGAAATTTCTTTAGCGATTCCTTTCCAGTTGCAAATCAGGCTTAAAGCTAAGTATGCTGTTTCGCTCAAGAAAAGTAAAGAAATTCCTTGACTGAAAGGGTCAAGAAATTTCCTACAGAGAGCCCCCTTTGAAGTGACATTTCTTCTCAACTGCGTACTGCGATCAGAAAAAAGTGATTTTCTTGACCATTTCTTGGGAGAAATTTTCCACGCATCGAGATAGGCGATTCCTTTTCTTGTCAGTAGCAAACCGGCCTTAAATCAAGAAAATTATCAGGAAAATATGTTCACTGTATTCTATTCTCTAACCGAAATACAGTGAACACATTTTCATCGAATAATTTTTAGTTTTTAACAGAAAAACTGCTTTTGAAGTTTCGATGATGGCGAAGATTTCTATGACGGAGCCTTGAACGTTAATCAGCAATTTTTCCGGAAATTTAAATTACACTTACTGAACACAAAATGGTCAAGTTTGGAAGCATAGACCTCGGCTTCTAGTGCTCCGATTAACTTGAAATTTTAATCGTAGCTCAGACATAACTTTTCCTGAAATAAAATTCACTATTTTTACACACATTGTTGTTCAGTTATTGCAAATATAACATTAGCGTTAGCGTAGTTACGGTATACTTCGTAGATTGGATACTAGCAACATTCATGTTTCTTTTTAATAATCTCGTCCTGACTACTTTCAAGAATAAGGCAGGGGAGTATACCTTGTTCAAATCATAAACAAGAATACTAAAAGCATGAATATCGCTATTCCCGGCCACGCCCATTTTTACCGTAACTTGGGATAGGGGAAGGAAATGTTGATGTAGCACTTACTTAATGAGAGGCCACCGACTCAGCGACCAGTTATTGCAAATATAACATTTAGCAAAAACGGCATATAATTTTTTGAAAACAAGCAATTTTACTGTAAAATTTTATTAGCAAACTTGTAATTATCAACAAATGTACCATATTTGCAGAGGAGGATTTATTGGCATTTTCATCTTAATTTGTGTTTTGTTATAACTCAAAAGTTTTTTTTTTTGTGAGTTACTGTAAATTTCCAACTGCGCGATTGTCAAGTAATTTACAAGCTGTGGTGAAAACTTCAGGTCAAACGGAGCACTAGTAGCCTTCAAACTTGACAATTGTGTAGTATTGTATTAAGAAAATAATACCATGCAAATTTCACACAATTTTCCAGATTTGGCATTTATTTTTCTTATACAACAATGTGTGCAGTAAGTTATTTTACAATTTGAACATAATTTTCAATAACATTTCCTCAACTTTTTCGGGTCTTTCTTTTCTTTGATGATCAGACTAAGAAGAGAGTAAAGGAAGATTTCTTTAAAACTTACATTTTTTAAATTAAAAATAAATGGTAGGTGACCTAAACGCTTGGTGTATTTGTTCAAGAGTCTCCAGATTTTTTTTTTTGCGATTCAGAGGATTTTGAACAAAAACAAAACTTCTGGTCTATTGATTTTTAATTCGCCTATTTGAATATGTAAAGTAGTTATTCGGTTAATATAGTGATACTTGGGATGTCGGGTCAGCAATTGTACGTAAATTCACCAAAAACTATATTCTAAACTTTTTCTTATATTGTCTTTTGACTCGAAACATTTTGATGTTTGATCGACCTGCTGGTTTACTGAACTAGGCACATGTTCATCCATGTTAATATCAGTTATACAAACAATAATTATTCTGTACATATTGAGAAAAAAACAATGAAGTGGAGTTAGTTTTAGAGTTGGCGACCATTATGATACAACCACAAATCATATTAGAAATATCGGATTAGTTTGGTATCTACGCTCAACATTGCGGTTAAAAGCTGGTTTCCTACTGACAAGAAAAGGAATCGCCTATTTCAATGCGTGGAAAAAAATTTCCCCAGAAATGGTCAAAAAAATCACATTTTTGATCCCAGTACGCAATTGAGAAAAGAAATGACATTTCAAAGGGGGCTCCCTGTAGGAAATTTCTTGACCCATTCAGTCAGGGAATTTATTTACTTTTCTTGAGCAAAACAGCATACTTAGCTTAAGACGCCTAATCGGTTCGATATAATTCCGCACTTCGACCCGCATTTTTTAAGAAATTCGTGGAGATAAATTACCAACCATTAGTATAAATTCCATTTAATAAATTACAGATACAACAACAAATAAATGCACTATTTGTTTTTAACTTTGGAGAACGCACTCTGGTAGAATACCAGAATTAGGTAATCGTTTCTTCTCACTGGCTATGAATCAAAAGTCAGCCGTCAATTGTCCTCTGGATAGCAAATCTGATGCGATATATAACGTGCCATGACAGGCGGTCTGAGGATTTGGAGAAAAATCTTTTTCATGCATTTCAAAGTAATGGTGCCGGTGCAAAATTAAATATTATTCATTTATATCAATGAAATATAATAACATAACACCACGATAAATTAATCAACCTTGCACTCGTCTAAAAACTTGCACAACTGACTGACAGCTATTTTTTCTACTTTACTTACATCATAGCAAACCTTTGGTGGAAAACATTAAAGAAAACTCAACTCATAGGAATGAATGAATGGACCAATGCACGAGTTCATTATTTTGACGTTTGAGCGGTGCCAAATTCACTGGTTTCCATGGTCACATAAACAACACGGCACCGCTAAAACGTCAAATAGTGAACCCGTGCATAGGTCCATAATGTCAACCACATCCTTCACGAGAGTGTTAATGCGATCGTGATGGAAGAGCCGCTGCGTGTTTCATTGCACTACATATGAACTTTGAAATGCGTTCATAGATTTCCATGAGAATTGGCTTTGATTCGAACGAAATTTTGTTTGATGATTGCTCATGCTTGAATGGTTGATGCTTGAGCAAGGGGCTGAAGAAGGTTGGTAGTTGTTGGTTCATGTCAAAAACTCCGGTCCCACAATAGAAATATTAGTAGTAGAACGCTAATAGCGCTGTTCTCACAAAACTGAATTAGTTTATTATTACCTTTTCATTGTTTGTTCGATGCCATGTTGTTGTGTTTGATTTTAAAATTTTATTGACACTTTGAGGACCGGTACTCAAGCTGTTGGCGCATGGCAAACTAGATGCTGGTCCCACATATAGCATGTAATCAGTTGCCATACCATGTTTCTACACTTTCCCAATCCAAAAGGATGTGAAAGCCAATTATCAGGGGAAAACTGTTTATATTTGTAATGCATAAAGTTTCGGGTCTTTGTTGACAAATGTTCCGATTTAGGTTCAAGGCTTACTGTGATGGCAGATCAATAATAATTATATAACGTCAAACAAATTATACGAGCGAAGGAAACCATTTTAGACGAAATTAACGTCAATATCCTGCACTCTAAATTCCGATGGGGCAAACAATGTTTTATTCGCCTACTCTTCTACGTATTTCCTCGTATTCTAGCCGAAAATGGCTTTTTGTTCTAAGATGGCTATCTGTTCTGTGCTTCCACAGTTATTAACTGAGAGCTTACTATGCCAATGACCATTTTTGCATGTGTATATCGTCTGGCAGGTACGAAGATACTCTATGCCCTGGGAGGTCGAGAAAATTTCCAACCCGAAAAGATCCTCGACCGGTGGGATTCGAACCCACGACCCTCAGCTTGGTCTTGCTGAATAGCTGCGCGTTTACCGCTACGGCTATCTGGGCCCACTCTTCTGCTTATGATAATCAAAAACACCAACGACATACGGGCATCGTTGTTTGTTTTGCCCATCTACTTTTGTGCCATCTGCATTGGTACAATCATATTGCACTATGGGACAGAGACGCAATCAGGCGGGACAAAATTAATAACTCGGTAACGAAGCGTTTCCGGGTTTTGGTGTCTTCGGCAAAGTTTTTTGTTACAACGAGGACCATCTACTGACATAAACGGATAGTTCGTAAATCGTCCGCATAGGTGGCGCCACAATCTAACTTTTTACTGTGACGTTCTAGAGACTTGGCATGTTCGGCAAAGTTGTTCATTTTGGTAAAATAAACAACTCTTTCGAACACGTCAAAATTCCACAGCCTACTGTTTTCGAGTTATTGGCGAAATTAGAGAAAATTAGTGAAAAAACGATTTTTTTCACCGAATTTGACATTTTTTCTAAGAACCATGTCATATACCGTCAAACGGGGTAACTTGCAACAGGGGTGAAACTTGCAACACTTCGACATGTAACCGAATTGTCGTTTCGTTCAGCATTGAGTTAATTTTTTATAATTTATTCCGCCATTTATTGACCCCAGGTATACAACAGAAGATTTTGGCGAAGGTTTGGGTATTGTTTCTTTTTTTCTTGGGTTGCCGGAGGTGAAAATCATATTAAACGTTGGATTGCATGTAATTTATGCTGAAAAACGTTCCACGTACCACAGAAACGGTAGAAATTTGTCATTCGAGGCATTTTCCATCAGTTACAGTTCTTGGTAGTGTACTAATTGACAATATAAAAGTTTTGATATTTTGACTGTTAAACACTATAAAAATTCAAAAAAGTTTTTGACTACCCTTGTGGGGTAACTTGCAACAGCTATTTTGATCTCAATTGTTTGATATTTCTTGCCGTTTATCATCAAAAACACATGAAAAGACAAAATTGAACATAAATTTGTTCAGTAACATTAAAATTTTTGTACCGCAATTTATTCAATACACGTTTGGTACTAAATATTGAAATATTTACATGAATCGCATTATTATTAGATTTACATTTATTTTCTTCATGAAAATAATGAAAAAAAAATTAAAATCTGTGTGAAAACTAACTTGCAGATCTGCCATTAGGAACTTTCTGCATGAAATATGATAAAAAAAATGTTTCAGAACAACAACAAATACCATTTTAAAACATACATACCGATATGTGATACATCGCTTTGATTTGAATTTGTATTAACAATAAGTTATGTGAAGCATTACCTAAAGTACAATTGTATTTGTAGAAAAATTACATAAAATCATTTTAATGGCTTTCCAATTACTGTCAAGACTTATGATATGCTAGAATTTCCTCGTGTTTTCAATCAAATTGGTTAAATACTCCTAATTCAATCAATGATAATTAGTTTTCTAAGAGTACAGTACCTATTTCTAATTATTGTCATACTTTTACTGCAGACAATTATTAAATGAACATAATAACACGATATAGCTCAAGTTTCCAATAGTGTACCTCAGGTAGCACTGTGTGTTGCATGTTACCCCACATCAGGGGTAGCATGAAAAATGTATATTTTTCGTCTCTCCTGATCACAGAAAACTAAATACTGATAAAATTAATACCGCGTGGTATTCTTCACGTGGCGATTAGGATACTAGATGGTTTTTGTCTCATCTGAATCCTCAAATTTTTCATCCATATAGCTTTGAAGTTGAAAACTGTTGCAAGTTACCCCGTTTGACGGTAATATTTTTTGCTGATAAATATATAACAAACGCAAGCTCTGGTGGAAAAATTTTAATAATACGACGCATAAAAAATAAGAAATTATGAAAAAACCTGAAAAATAGAGCAATGTTTGAACCTTAATATCTCCAAAAGCGCAAAAAATCGCAAGCTAAAATTTTCAGGCAACATAGAGCAATACTTGATGAAACGGATGTCAAAATTCCAGAGAGGTATATTTTGGTGTTTTTGAGAATCTATCATTTTTTTACAATGATTATATTTCTCCAATACAGTTAATTTCCATGAGGAATCTGAAGGAACGATCGACTTCAAGAAATAACGAGTCGTGGAACAAAAACTTTCAGAAAACTGTTTAAAAAACCATCATAGTAGCCATGAAATTCAGTTTAAGAGCAGTTCCTTTAGTTGATATCGAGTAATGTAGATGAAAGTGTAGATTAAAATTGGGTACATAATTGTTTTTCTTCAATAATTCAAATGGTATAGTATGCCATGAAAGACTTGATCATGTGTCAGTTAATTGTTGTCATCATGGTTCGAGGTGAGCAATTTGTTTTGTGAATGTCTTACTTTTAACACGGAAAATCAAATTTTAAACCATATTCATGTCGATATCTCTAAATACTAAAATTTCAGAGCGCACGATCTCTTGTTCGGAGCTTGTAGATTTGTTTTAGAGCGGAAAGAGTGTTGATTCTTGGATGTTTCGAAACAGAGGATACAGATCAAAGGTATCAGTTTGGAGATTCCTTCGATTTTTAGAACTGTTAGGTTGTTTAACCTTAAATATGTGTTTAATCATCTGATTTGCTAATGCTAAATTTTGAGCTTCCGGAAAACTGTGACAACGAATTAGAGATGAAATCCAAAGCCAGCTTGTACTGTGAGCAGATATAATAATTTCATGAAATAATAAAATATGTTTTTCCGATAATTTAAACATACACTTAAAAATTTGCCATGACAATATTAATCGCGTAATGGAAAGGAAACCGTAAAAAAATTAAAAAAATCTCAAAAACACCAAAATAAACCTCTCTGGAATTTTGACATCCGTTTCATCAAGTATTGCTCTATGTTGCCTGAAAATTTTAGCTTGCGATTTTTTGCGCTTTTGGAGATATTAAGGTTCAAAAATTGCTCTATTTTTCAGGTTTTTTCATAATTTCTTATTTTTTATGCGTCGTATTATTAAAATTTTTCCACCAGAGCTTGCGTTTGTTATATATTTATCAGCAAAAAATATTATATGACATGGTTCTTAGAAAAAATGTCAAATTCGGTGAAAAAAACCGTTTTTTCACTAATTTTCTCTAATTTCGCCAATAACTCGAAAACAGTAGGCTGTGGAATTTTGACGTGTTCGAAAGAGTTGTTTATTTTATCAAAAAAAGAACAACTTTGCCGAACATGCCAAGTCTCTAGAACGTCACAGTAAAAAGTTAGATTGTGGCGCCACCTATGCGGACGATTTACGAACTATTCGTTTATGTCAGTAGATGGTCCTCGTTGTAACAAAAAACTTTGCCGAAGACACCAAAACCCGGAAACGCTTTGTTACCGAGTTATTAATTTTGTCCCGCCAGATTGCGTCCCTGGCCCATAGTGTATTGGTGGTGGTGCGGTTACTTTGATGGTGGCATAAATGTCACTGAATTGAGTGTAGTGAGCATGATTTTTTTCGTCCCTGCTCCCAGCACTCCGGAGCTCCGCCCAATCGAGAAGTACTGGGCGATTATGAAGCAGCACCTTCTTAAACGACCTAAGTGTGTGAAGCCAGTCGAGGAACTGACGAAAGCATTGGTTTAGTGCGCCGAAATATTTTTAATAGGCAGCGGCGTGAGTGCATTTTTATACCGGCGGCGGCGGCGGCGTCATCGGCGTCACGCCGTTAACAAGTTTCGGCGGCGGCGGCGTGCATCGGCGTGAAGAAAATTGGACATCAAAATGTTTGAGTTTGTCTTCTTTTTTCCAGCGTTACGTTCCTACTGGGACAGAGTCTACTTCTAAGTTAGTTTTCTACAAGCACTTCCACAATTGTTAAGTGAGAGTCGAAATATACGTAACAATCCTGAACTAGCCAAGACATTGCCATTAGGCTTAAAAAAAGCCTCCAAGATACTCTATGTCGCGAAGTGTCAAGAAAATTACGTCAAAAAACCCTCTAGCTGTGGGGCTTGAACTCACAACCCAAACCCCAAGATCATGCTGAATATTTTCGCGTTTAATGCTACATAAATTTGGGTGCATAAATATAAACGACAATTAAAACGATGAAGCAGTTAATGCACCATTGCAATAATTCAAATTACAGCGATTAAAATTGTTGTCCCATATGCGCTTATCTGGAATAATCTTGAAAAATCTCTGAAAAAAAAAATGCAACAGACCCTGAAAAAAAACTTGGGGAAATTTATGGTGAAATCCTTTCAAGACAACTTATTCATTATTATTATTCTTCGGACAAAATTTCAAAATAGTTCCTGGACGAATCCTTGGGAAAATAATTAGGAACCAGGAAAAATACTCGACGAACCAGAAAGGAACTCACAGGAATATTTGGTGAAATTACCACAGACAAATGTGTGTGATTTATAGGAACACTGTGTAAGAGGGATCTTTGGGAATTTTTTGCTGGACTTTTGGGAAAACTGTTCGAAGAATTCTTGCACGAATGTTTGAAGAATTCTCAAAGTACCGTCAGACGGGGCTACTTTTGATTCCGGGGGCCATTTTGGACACTCGTGTTATGGATTTATTTGCAGCATAAATATTAATCTAAGCCATATTGTGTCTTCAGTACTTTTATTAACCAATATATGCTCTACAACCAGGCATGAACAGTTTTTGGAACAACATCAATAATAACAGGATAAACAAGAAAATATATCAAAAAAGTCCGAACAAATATTTGCAAGCTACAATACATTTGTTATGTAAACTTTGTTGCAATTTTTCACATATCGTGCAAAGTTATTGGGAGCATCACAAAACTATCGAATATTCATTTTTCAAAGAAACATTCGAAAATTTAATGTTGAAAATAATTGTTTTATACAAATGTTCGATCAAAGGTCTTAGTTCTACGACCTTCATTTTAGTGTAGAGTGCTTGTTTATTTATTTCATAACACAAATAAAATAAAATTAAGGATTAAGAAAGGTGAATAACCATAAAACATATATATATATATATTTCAATACATAAAAACTATATGTATATAAGTAAAAGTATATTGATAGTAACAGTATGAAGCAATTTAGAAGAACTTCCACTTTTTTCCACTTAGAACCTTGTTCACTATTAAGACGTATGATCACCAAAATTGCGCTCTATGTTCAAGGAATCCCTAAAATAAAGCCACCAGAAAGGATCCTCAACCGAACCTGTATTCATAATCTGCTACTTTCAATATGGTCTGGCTTCAAAGCTCTTTTGCGCTCTAGAACAGTCACAAAAGGTCACTGAAAGTAATACCACTCTAGTACTGTGTACAACAAGTGTGCTTTTCAGATGGTACATATAATCAGTACATGATGTTTCTGCTTTTGAATCAAAAGCTCAACTGACGAAGGCTCCCTGACAATTTTCACATGATTCGTAGTAATTGCCATGTATTTTCTGATTCTTTTAGAGATTAGAATGATAAAAACGTAAGCATTTCAAAATTCCCGAATTTGGCAACATCCCCATTTTGGCCACATAAAAATCTAGCCTTGTTGCCAAAATCGGTAAGACACTGTAATACTATATTAATTACAGTATACATACTATGGGAAATAACCGAAACTCTAGCGAGAATTGAAAACTGAACCAGTAATTGACTTGGTTATCTTGTTATGTCATAAGAAAATTGTTATTATTTTCTATATTTACAGTTCAATAAAAGTAGTAAAGTCAATAACAAGTTTAAAAATCTATCATTCAACCGCTCGGAAAGTACGATGAAAATGTGCATAAAGTGTTTTTTTTTTTGGGTTTTAAAAGAGGTGTATTTGCTTATGAAACCACTTTTGTAACATTTTTCTGCTGTGTTTGGTGAATTATTTTTTTTTAGCAAAGGTTGCTTATTTAGTTTATCAATTCATTGAACATTTACATCGAAAATACAGGTGCGCTTATAGAAATTTACATTTCCACCATACTAAAATCTTTTTTTTTTCAAAAATCGTTACGGAATTTACTGAAAGCATTCTTGTCGAAATTAACAAAGGAATTTTTTAAAGTACAGGTTGGAAAATCGAGTAAAATTTACTAGACAGTCCAAGAGTCCTTAAACAAGCTTTGAAGTATTTTCTTTAAAAATTTTTTTAAATGAACATTTGACGGATAAACTCAAAGAAGTATCTTCTATAAGTTCAGAATAAATTTCAGGAGTAATCCTCAACGGATAAGGTAGGTATCCTTTATCCGTGTAATCCTTGGAGAAATTCCAAAGTGCTGGCAGAAATCTTGAAGGCATCTTTGCAATAATTTCTCGATAAATCCCTATAACAACGTTCGAAGAAATTACTAACGGACTTTCTGAAGTACTTTCTGAAGTGTTTCTTAAACAAAAAAATGGAGGAATTAGTGCAGAAACATATGACTTTCTGAAGTGTTTCTTAAACAAAAAATTGAAGGAATTAGTGCAGGAACATATGAAGAAATCCCGCAAAGGTTCTTTTTTGTAGGTTTATAGAAGAATTCCTACAGGTTTTTTTTTTCAAATAAATTGTTGCACTATTTGTTATAACACGAGAAAACTTAGAAAAAACTTCTTTGGCAATAATTCCTAGGCATACATTTGTTTCAATTATTTGAGAAATATATCCTTCTATAAAAATTCCTGAGTAGTGTCTTGGAGGAACTCCTGGAAAAAATCAATTGATTTTTAACGAGGATTTTTTAAAAGTAGTTGAAAGCTTACTGAAAGAGTCTGTGTAAGCATTCTTAGAGTAGTTGCTGGTCTTGTAAGAATTCTAAACTACCGTCGTTGGGGGTGAGAATGGGTCAAAAAAGGATATGTATGAATTATTTATTCAATAACTATCGCAATTTAATTCCAATAAACTTCAAATTTGTGTGTATGTACTTTGATGGTACATTACCAACCGTCAAAGGAAAAAACAAATCAAAGTAAAATTTTAATTCACTACTACGGCACTACAAAAGAATGAAAAATGACATTGGGTCACTGTAATTGAAATAACTTGTGTTTGAGAATATGGTCGCAGAACCATTCATAGCTGAAAAATATTGATGAAATACGATGCAACAAAACGAAAAAACATCTAATTTGTTTCACAAGTATGATAAAATCACTTAAAAGTACGATTTTACCGAAGAATTGAAGAGCTATGAAAAAAAAATATGTAAACCCAGCATACATTGTCAATTTTACATAAATTTTCTTGTTTTGTTCCTTCAAATTGTCTTCGAAATCTCATTCCAACTGCCATAAAGCCAAAGGTGTACTGAAACTGTGATTATTTTAAACCTTCGTAAATAGTTAAATTTCGATGCGACATACCACGATCAAAATATTTCCGGAAGTTGTTGACGTCCGAATCTCGGTATTTCAGCGATCCAACTCATTTGTACTTCCGTGAAATGTTTCAATGATATGAAAATACTAACATATAATTGAATATAACAAAAAAATCAATTGATAAGAAGAGAGAAGTTGGAAAAATGTTTTGCATTGTTATTCAATGCACGAAATCCTCAAGTAGACTTGTTTAATGTTTATGCGGTGGTGTATTTAGAAAGACTTAAAACATCTTAATGATAAAAGAGTACACAGCACCGTAAAACGACAAAAACGTAGACTTGTGAATTCATTCACAATCGTTCTTATATGACCCAATCTCACCCCTATTTTTAATCTTTTAGACACCGTACTGAAAAAATTAAAATTTTTATGGAAAAATCAAATAGATTCTGGAAAATACGAGTGAAGTGTATTGAATAGACTTTCAACTTTCTACTAACATAATACTAGAGGTAAAAGTACATGCGTGATACTTCGTACAGAAGAATTTAAATATTGTAAATTTTTTCTAGTTACAACATACAAGTTTGTTGATTTTTTAACAAAAACTACTATTTCTAAAAATGTATATTGTGATTAATTATGTGTTATAATATGCTCTCTATTATATGAATTATACATTTTAGAAATATCAGCGTTATTAGCAGAAATATTTCATAAATCATATTTTTCCGTTTTGACCCAATCTCACCCCCTAGACCCATTATCCCCCCATAGACGGTATTATCTGAAAGAATTCATACAGGAAACTCTGAAGGAGTTCAAGCAGAAATCCATGTATGTATTCCAGGATAAATCACTGAAGAATCTCTGGAAGGTTTCAAGATGGAGTTGATAGATAAATTCCTGAAGTTCCCAAAGAAATACATAGAGGAATTCTTGGACTAATTCCTGTAAGAATCCTTATAGAAATTTCTTAAGCAACAATGAATTATTTTGTAGAGCATTTTTTTTTCAAAATAAAGTTATCAAATATTACGAGCCGACTTATTTTTCGGCGTGAAAACACAAAATCGGCGGCAAAGTGCTGATCGGCGTATGGCGCGCCGCCGATGCCTCACTCGGCGTCGGCGTGACGTAAAATTGATCGGCGGCGGCGGCGTGGCGCGGCGGCGCACAGGTCTACATGGGTTTACATGCAAAAAAACGGTTGATTCACAGGTTGTGCTGAATCTTATGGCCAGGGTTAATGCCAAGGTGCGGGCATTTGCGTATGGACTGTAAATAAAATACGATTAAAATAATAAAATGCACTTTAATAGTTATTTTTCAATCCCTAAAAATTTGATGGCAATCGGATGAAAACTCGAATTTTGCGAAACAATTTTGTGTGTGACAATTTCATCATAGACACCCTTCAAATAAATATGCAATGCATATTGCAGAAATAATCAGATTTTCTTCTAAAAAAGAACAATTAATGTTACCTCGTTTTTTTTGGTGAAATATTTTAATCATTAAAGCGATGATATAAAACACTGCGATACGTAGAGCTCATCCACCTGAACCGAGTCATGCCATACAAGGTGCGCAAAAGCGTTGCATCGATATGAATAATTGATGAACAAAGTGTTTGCATCAAGCATTATTGTACCTACATGTGTCTGCTCGGCTGGGCATCAGAGAGTGCGAAACGAGCCGAGTGGGGTTCGGTCTAGTCGGTTGGTGTGAGCGGCAAACTGTGCCCATCACCATTGTCTATCGTCGTCGGTGATGTTAACTCTGTTCGGCCGAGCAAGCGTTGGTCTTGTTCTACAAATGCATTCGGAAAGATCCATTTGTTTGCTGGCTATCTTACTATTGGTATTGCATGGGTTTGCCGTTGTTAGTTTGTTGCTTACACGTGTTTATAGAATACCTATGTCTTACTGGGGGGCGATGTGTGTGAACCGTAGACTATAACATCCAGTATACGACCCGACGAGGTGGTGATGGATGCAAGCGGATGGGCTCGGAGACAGTTTCCGATTCGTACATATTCTTGGACATTTCGAAGCAGACGGGTTCCGTTTCGGTAATCCAATTAGTTCAGTTGGAAAAAGACATTTTGGCATTACTTTGCCGGACTGATGCCATTAATCCAGGGGTCGTTTTCCTCGAAGGAGGAAATGTCCGAGTTATCCTTCCATTTTTTCCTAGTCTGGAGCAGAAATCGAACTTAATGTTGAACTTCTACGAAACACTTGATTCATTTGGAGTGAAGATGCGAATTGAAGCCTTCTATGAATTGTGCTGGTTGAGATAAGAAACGAGCATTATTATATGAAATGCTTGTGGTAGAGCAATGATTTTAAAATTGACGAGATGCAAAAGGGCTAAAAAATCATATGTTGACTGAACTAATGGAAAACTGACAGTTTTTTGCGATTCCTCCAGGTATTGCTGGATGAGCAAAATTGGAAGTTTCATTACTCAAATTAAATGGAATGGAAAATGATGTGCTTCCTCTTCACCATAAAATCAACTTAATATAACACCTCCCCTATGCAAATTCAACTCCATCCACCATCACAATGCACAAATAACTATTTATAGGCAAATTATCTCCCGTAGTTAATGAAAACATTTTCCATAAATTATCAAAATCATACCCCGTTACAGATTCATATCAATTCCCGATTCCCAGAATCGACCTCACACCTGGCCATTATTGTAAGCCGAATTCAATTTATCGGTGCTTCCCTTCGATTCACTTTTCAAGTTTGAAACGACCTTCCCATATAGATGGAGCTTCTATTTCTCATAAATCACCAAGTTTCGCCGTGCCAACCGGAAAACAATGCTCGCAGATAGAAATCCTCCTCCTCCCGACACGGAAAAACAGCCAAATCCCTACGGTAGCCGCTTCCGATAGTTGTGGAATCGGAGCCCCGGAAATGCGAGGTTGAATTGTAGTGAACGGGGTGAAAAGAGTGCGGCAATAACGAGCTTGAATTGAAAAGCGTAATCAAAACAGATTTTCATTAATTTAAATTCTATTATAATGGCACACTTAATTTTTATGAGTTCTGAATGGGTGAACGTCGTCGCTATCTCGCATTTCACTGTCGGTGACTATTTGGTGCGTCTCGGGGTGAAGTGCCTTGCCCGTGCGCGGTGCTTCCCAGACCGGTTATATCAGAAAAAAACTCACTATTACCCCACGCTACACTACACTCTATTTTGGATATCTGGGCAAAATTTTAAAAAGATTTGTAGAGCGTGATTTGAAGTTACGCATTTTTTATGTTTTCTTTTCTTCTTCATCTTGGCATAACGTCTCTCTGGGACATTATTTCCCAAACAACCAGTATGTACGTATAACGAAATCATCTTTTGTGTTATACGATGCTTATATGCGAGAAAGTTTCACAAACAAAATGTTGCGAAAAGGTCTTATACGTACAAAAGTGGAGGCGATATATGCGAATATGCAATATGCAATGCGAGTGTGTAAATTTTATTGCCCACTAGTCTGTACTCTTATGCGACTTAATTTATGATAACAAAGTTGATTTGACAGTTGCTACGGATTGATCCGAATAACTATATAAATCCAAAATCCGATCCGAATAAATACAAGTATACGGGACGAGATGAAATGTACGTATGAACTAATAAAATAGTGTTTTATGCGAGGAAACTCATCGATCGAACGATATCATCCACCATGTAGTGCGGGTGTGTTGAAATTTGTGTAACTAAACGACTGTGTTCGTGAACTGCGCGATTTCTGGTTGTCTGGGTAGTCCCATACTCGATACATAGAATAAGAACTGTGGTAGAGCTTCTATTAGCATTCGTTACCAACTGTACGTTATATATGTTCTCCGAACGACATCCTTCCGAATGCCTAGTGATGCATTCAGTCAGTCGCTCTCACACCTTGAACTGAGACAGTTCGTATTGCTTCGCAGCGTGCGTGCCATTTCTATTCAGTATGCCAAGGTCGTTACCACAAGAACAATTTTCGTAGCTTCGTAACCATTCAAAACTTCTACTGCAAACTCTGTTGTTCAGGTCATCAACGCCATATATTTACTTTAAAAATGTTATCAAGCTTGAAGCCAGAATAAGCCAATTGGCCGTAAAAAGAATAACTTATCCTGTTACCGACACTTAGCATTCACTTCATAATATAGTTCTTCCTGCTTTTTCGACTTGTTCTGATTAAGGAGTGTATCGAAAAGTAGTCGCAAAAATTCTAAACGGAATATCTCAGAGCATAGTTAAACTTTATAAAAGCTTTTTCCACGCAAATCTTCAGCATGTCATCAAGTATTGAAGCAACCTAAAATATATTGAATAATATGCGGCCTTAGTATAAATACAACAAGGTTTATAAAGCAAAGAAAATAAAATCTTGCTCAAAATTACATTTTTGAAGTATCTTCTGAAGATTCGATGATTTATATCAAACTTATTCTATCGGAAAATGTGTTAACTTCATAAGCACGTACAACGAATTTACAAAAAAAATATATTGCTCTAAGACAGAATGATTATTGGAATAAGGTTGGTTTTAGAAAATCATGTTTGTATAATCAACTTTTGAAGCTCTATCATATTCAGCGGTAATTATATATATAAATATGCAAAGAAGGTTTTCCAATAAACAAATTGTTTATTCGTTTCAATCGTTCGATATAACCATTAACGTGTAGAAATAAAAAAAAATAAAAAAACGAGGTCCTTAAAAATCGACTTGACAAGATAACATTAATCAATTTTACCAAATAATCTTACAATTAACCATTTCAAAATAAGCTTTCGGCTAAATCTCCGATCAACTAAACGTCATTCGACCGAATGGCATTCGATAAAAAGTTCTGAAGCCATTCGACCAAATGTCTCTTCGACCAAATGTCCCTTCGACCAAATTTCCCTTCGACCAAACATCATTCAACGAAATGTCCTAAAACCGTCAATATGGAATTCAAATAACAGCTTTCGATCAACTATGGGGCTGTCCATTTATTACGTAAGACGATTTTCGAGATTTTTAACCCCTTCCCCTCATGATAAGATTTTTGTATTAAAATAAAAACATAAAATGTATGGCTCGTTAGAAATCTTAAAACAGGGCTACCCAACGTACGGTCCGCGGGCCACATCCGGCCCGCGACCTTATTTTGTGCTGCCCGCGGAAGGTTCAAAGATTCCTTTCAAATGTTGCCCGTTGAATATTCTAGCTTGGTAATTATTTGAATGGTTTTATTTCTTTTAACCTGCTTAGATATTTAATTTTATGAATGACTCAAATCCTAAATCTCAAATTCTGTTTTTTTTTTTCAACAATGTTTCTACCATGATTTCCTTCGACATTCATCCTTGACAGGATCCAGCTTTTTACGAGCGCTAATGGCCGCCACAAAGAAGCTCGTTTTCTGGTAGGGACTAGGCGATCTGACATTTGGCTTGGGTCGTTTGATGGCAAATCGATAAGATCGATCAAACATTTATCGATTAGCTATCAAACGACCCAACCCAAATGTCAGATCGTTTGATCCCTACCAGAAAGCGAGCCTGATTGTGGCGGCCATTAGCGCTCGTAAAAACCTGGATTATAAGATCGGCACACTAAGCTTTATCCGTGAAAGTCGTGTCCAGAATTGTTGAAAAAAAAACCTGTTCAAGATTTTGTAAATAGCCTACAGAAAAATAAAACTGAATGGGTCAAGAAATTTCCTACAGAGAAGCCCATTTGAAATGACATTTCTTCTCAACTGCGTACTGCGATCAAAAATAAGTGATTTTCTTGACCATTTCATTCAAGCAATTTCCCACGTATCGAGATAGGCGATTACTTTTTTTGTCAGCAGCAAATAAGCCTTAAGATTGACAAGATTCTTACAGAATTTTTACCAGTATTCCGTAGCCAAAATCCACGAATTCAATACATAATTTTCTAGAATCCTGGGAAAGACAACATAACGTTACGAAACATTTTGCCAGAACACTAAACGAATTTATAATAAAATTAGCAGGTTTCTTTTGAAATACTTTTTAGCATTTTCAAAGGAATCCTAGGCACGATTCTTGTAAAATCTTGGACATTCTGACCAAGATTTTCGTAAAAGCTTGATCGGGATTTTAGCACATTTTGGTTCATGCTAATGATTCTAGGTCGGATTTGGAGAGAATTCAGAGTACGATTCTCACAGGATCCAGGATGTGGTAGATTCTTCAAAATATTCTTTACTAGATTAATTTATAATTTTGAAAGGGACTCTCACAATGTTCAGCAGAATGCTTAGAAGAAATTATCTTGTTTTCGATTTCTTCAAATCAATTTTACTCGATTTACTGATTTTTGACAAATTTTATGAACTTCATTAACATTTTTTTGTCAGAATTCATGAGAATATTGGTGCACTTAAAAATGTGGCCCGCGTCACAAAATTATTTCTGCAATTTGGCCCGCGGTTTAAAAAGGTTGGGCAGGCCTGAATTATGACAATAGTGTTCCTAGAACTCGTCATAAATTCTACCAATTTTGGACTACACTAAAACCTCAATTTACGAAGTATTTTTTTACGCAACATCAATTTAAGTCACTTATTTTTCGAAGTAAACTCAATTTATGTCTTTTTTTTAAGCAGTGCGTAAATTGAGTTTAGACAATTATTTGGGAAATTATGTAATGGATTGACTTCCGTTTGGGGAAAACCGTTGGAAACCCATTCAATATGGGTATTTTCGGAACGGGCATTAAGTGGAGATGACAACGCCATTTTGGAATCCAAGATGGCGACCTCTGGTTTGGAAAAACCGTTGGAAACTCATGCAATATGGGTATTTTCGGAACGGGCACGACGAGGGGATGACGAAAATCTGTGTCCGACGCCATTTTGGAGTCCAATTTGGCGACCTCTGGTAGGAGAAAATTGTTGACGAAAATCAATTCAATTCACCAAAACCTTAATTAACGAAGTCTGTTTTTGCGCAAATTTAATTGACGTCACTTGTTTAACGAAAGAAATTCATGAATATCAGTACAGATCAATACATTGTTTCATTTACTTATATTAAAGCGTAGTAGCCCGTCATTGAAATTTGTACTGGGTATCAATGATTGTGGCCAATCCGTCTCACGATTGCGAATTAAAAAAAATCACTTGGTTTTGCACTGACATTGCTTAAAATGTATCAGCATACTTTCTGTATGTAAGCGCATGTAGTGATACTTTTATGAATCAATATTACTTAAGATGACTGTCCTTGGAAGTACAAAAACATCAACATAACTTAATACAATACTTCGTTTGCTAATATGGATAGTAAGAGGCCTTTGCAATATTGATGGACTATCTATTGATGATTGGTTACGCTTGTATGTCCTAATGCCCATATTCGATAGAGTCTTAGAGAACCAAGAACATCCGTACACATCTGAGTGTTGAACTAGCTTTAAAACTTTAAGATAAAAACACTAATATATAGAAAAAAACAAACATCCGCACAAATTCATACAAACACCGTTTACCCTCAAGTTAGGGGCCTTTGGAGTGAAGTCTTTACTCACATGGATGATTAGGGGCATGTGGAGCACTTGAAAACTAACCTCAAATCTTTTATTACGGTCATAGATTCCCAGGCCTATTTTCAATGGTGTCCTTGGAGGACCTAGCACATCGGCACAAATTATAAAAATACTCATTTTACTACTATGAATAGATAAGGGCCTGTGCCATATAAAAAAAAATTCAAAGGATCGCTAAAGGGTGTCCACGATGAAATTGCCACACTATGAAATAACTCTAACTTTTTAACCGTTGGGTAGAATTTAATGAAAATTTTGGTGGACTTAGTTCAAAGTGCAATATTTACATGCTGCAAGTTTTAAAGTCCTGTGATCAAAACTCGCGGAAATGGAGTCGAAAGAACAGCTCGTGCGTGATAAAATCTTGCGCATTCATCACGAGAACAAGGATCTCTCGCATCGCTCCCTCGCTAAAACCTTGGGAATCGCGAATTCCCCGGTGTCGCGGTTCGAGGCCAAAACTAAGGCTGGGCTTCGAACGTTCAAGGTACAAAAGGCCCCTAATCGCGACGAGAAGCAGAACAAGTCCGCCAAAACCCGTGCCAGGAAGTTGCACCTCAACATGCTGACGAAAGTTGAATGCTGCATCATGGACGACGAAACATATGTGAAGGCCGACTTTAAACAGAACCCTGGCAACCTGTTTTTCACGGCCAAGGATAAGTTCAGCGTTCCGGAGCATGTCCGCACTGAGAAGATGTGCAAATTTGCGAAAAAAAAATCCTGGTTTAGAAAGCCATCTGCACGTGCGGGAAGCGGAGTCCACCTTTCTTGACACAGGACACGATGAACGGACAGGTGTACATGAAAGAGTGCCTCCAGAAGCTTCTGCTTCCTCTCCTGAAAGCCCACAACGTCTCAACAATCTTCCGGCCCGATTTGGCCTCATACCACTACTCCAAGGACGTGCTGAAGTGGTATGCGGACAATAAGGTCAATTTCGTGCCGAAAATGTTCAACCCTACCAACACTCCGGAGCTCCGCCCCATCGAGAAGTACTGGGCGATTATGAAACAGTACTTTCTTAAACGACCTAAGGTAATGAAGACAGTCGAGGAACTGAAGAAAGTATGGGTTTACATGCAAAAAACGATTGATTCACAGGTTGTGCAGAATCTTATGGCCGGGGTTAAGGCCAAGCTGCGGGCATTTGCGTATGGACTGTAAATAAAATACGAGTAAATGGTAAAATGAAGTTTTATAGTCATTTTTCAATCCCTGAAAATTTGATGGCAATCGGATGAAAACTCGAATTTTGCGAATCAATTTTGTGTGTGGCAATTTCATCGTGGACACTTTATAAATGTAGTCGTTTATAAATGTAGTCGCTTTTTTTCTCAAACTCTCACTAAGCGACTACAAATAACTTATCAAACCAATCAAAGATTTATTATTATTAAACCAATTTTGAATCAAGTGCATATCACATATTTTTTCTGATGAGCCCTTGTCTAAATATATCTGATATCCATTAAATTTGTGGACTTACACCAACAAATCATATATATAAAATCCCAGAGTTGTCTGTCTGTCAGTAACGCTTTGAAATGTTTCATCGAAAAGTTTCGTTGAGCACTACAACAGCAATTTAAGAGGACTACAACGGTACATTTTAATATTAGAACATTACAATTGTCAATTGTGGAGTACTACAATAGCTCTTTGGCAGAATATTCTGGAGTTTTCTGGAACATTGTTCATTCCAATTCGTAGAATATTCTGGAACCCTTCACCAGTGTCGTCTGTTTAGGAATCAACTTCAAGAAAATTGTAATTCGGTCGAACTTGAATCGTATTGTGAACGAGTTCGATATATGTAAAAGCAAGATGAACATGAATGAGATGAATATGCACCAAATATTTTAGATTTATTTATTTACAGTGAAATCTCCATGAGTCGATGATCAACGACTCGATATCGTCTCATGGATGCATACTATGCTTACTTTGATCCTTAAAACAGCTTTCCAAAACATTCCTGTTCCGTGACTCGATATTTCCCTGAGTCGATGGTTTTAACGTTAACTACGTCTTACGGCAATATACTGGGTGTTAATTGAAAATCTAAAATGTTTCGACCGTCACGAAATTATGTAAGATTTTGAATGGTAATAACTCAGCAATTTATCGGTAGATTTTCAATATTTTCTCACCAATCAGTCGGAAATTTATACAACATTTTACTCAAATGGAGAAAACTTTTGATTTTTGACGATAGACTGTCGAAAATTGGGAAAATGTCGACCCCTTTCTTACGCAACCAAACTCGTTAATATTGTCTTCCACGTTCTTTTGGGTTGGCTAGTGCACTATAAAAGCAGACCAATTTCTGCTTCTTCGCGCATTCTTCTTTTGACGTTAACTACGTCTTACGGCAATATATTGGGTGTCAATTGAAAATCTAAAATGTTGTGACCGTCACGATATTATGTTAGAGTTTGAACTAAAGGAAAGCTGCAACTATGACAATCGACTAAAATTCAAATGCAAAAAATCACTTGGCGTAGGTAACGTCATGCGGTCGTGTCCTGTACACAACCCCCTCTGATTTTTTCACCACACTGAGATTTTGGAAAATGACAATGACGTCAGCTATTCGAGAGAATATGCTAGAATTGTTGGTAAGATTCTACTCTCTAATTCATAGAATCTTCTGGAACATATGAAATATTTCACAACAGAAGGAACACTACAGCAGCATATAAGGCTATAATTATTGCAGATCTGAACACTACAGCAGTATTGAGGCCATGTGCTCGATGAAGTATGGTCAGAGCATAAATTTAGGCGATTTTGCGGTCAGTACAAGCAATTTGAAAGATTATACTTAGTTTTTCGCTTTAAAATTTCGTTGGAACGTGGCTTGCAACGTCGGGTAAGCTAGTTTATATTGAAAACGGAGCCTGAGATTTTTTTAAATTTTGACCCGACATGCAACTCGACCTTAGAATACGACTGTAAAACACAGATTTTATAGAGATTTTTTCTGATAATAACGGTCTGTGAACCACCGTTATACCGGATTCCACGCGTAGCTATACATCGGCAGTGATATCGCGCGGCAACGGCAAAACAGCGAGGACGGGACTCCAAAGTGTTCCCCATTCATTAAACGAGATTGGGCCCGGTAAGGACGACAGCGACAACAACGGCAACGGAACAGAGCGAGATGAGTTATGTACATAACAGCGGCGAACCGAGCAACTTTCACCTCCACGGAAACGAAACGCGTGAAACAACGCAACGGAAAGGCAGCAATGAGAGAAAAACTCATTCTCAATGATTATTCGCAGCAATAATGCGGGCCTCTGCCTGGCTGTGGCAGATTCAGTGAAAACGAGTGTGGCCTTTGCTCTGCAGAGTCGCGTTGGGTCGTGCTTCTGGGGTGGTTCAGGACTACTTCCCCGTCCAACCGGGCGAAAATGAGGAATACAAGTGGATATTCAATGGAGGAGCGATGATATTTGCGTCGTTTGTTGAGTGCATTTTTCAGGGACAACTAGAACGATGCAGCACTCTGGGGAAATTTCGGAGACGTGCTTCTGAATGTTGGATAACTATGTTTTCCGGGGTTGCGTGGGAAGCTACTTGTCCAAACAGAATTGACGGCTAGAGCATGAAGACTCACAAATGGTGACATATGTCCGTAAGAACTTGGAACCATTGAGCACCAGAGCTACAAGTTCAAATCCCCGATAAAGGTAGACCGGAAAGAATTAATTTTGACACCAGTGAGTCAATGCTGCAAGTCGGATAAATGCTAAGTAATAACATCCGCAAATGCATCTGGCGTCTCCAAAATAGACCAAAAACTAAATTGACAAAATTTCTAAGAAGTTATGGATGTCCGGGTCTTTCGTAGACTTAATTTCAACAAGGATTTTGAGTGTATACATTCTTAGTCACGAGTTTAAGGGCCAAGTAAAAATGGTACAAAAGTCAAAACTGAAAAGGCAGTTTTCTCCTTTTAAACCAACAAATCGAAGAAAATAAAAACCCACAGCTCTTTTATTTGCCAAATACAGCATTCAGTTTTGAATTTTGCACAATTTTTACTTGGGCCTTAAGGTGAAGATACATTGAAGCCACACCTAAAATTTTCAAGAGCACAAATCTGGAGAGCCAACCATTCGTTGAGCTGAAAACTTGATCGATTGGTCACTAGCTGGTGGTGACCAATCGATTAAGTTTTCAGCCCAATCGGATGTTCGGTTCTCCAGATTTGTGCTCTTGAAAATTGGAAGTGTGGCTTCGATTTATCTTCACCTTAAGAAAAAAAGAACGGTGCGATTCAGTCAGGGAGAGGTATACGCAACACGATCAGTGCTGTTTGGGGCGGCCCGCGTGAAAAATGATAGAAAGGTGAGCGTTGTCCGTAGTTGACAGCCGTATACCATCCCTTGATTCAACATCCAACATTTGTCAATAGATGGACTATTTACTCAGTGCACCGCCAGAAGCTGGACTCACACTACGAAAGAATCAATGCTTCTGAAGATGTCAACAGCCTGTAAGACTCTATTCACGAAGCTGTAACCACAATGGTTCAAGACGCGATTGGAATTTACCGACAACAAAGATAAAACGACTAGTTCAATGAAGAGTGTCAGAGAGTGACAGAAATGTTGAGTGCCGGCATAATAGACAGCAAAACAAAACCTATTATTTTAGAAATTAAAAAAAATGTATATATATCATTTTTTTTTTATTTCTTTATTAGTATCATTCCAAACATAACATTAATTTCTTATATCTAGTGTTCTGTGTTATTAGACAACACTATCATCCCAATTTGGTAAAACTAATTTCAGATTTTATTAACATTTTGTTAACAACATATTACATTTCATTTGCTGAAGAAGTTCAGATTTTTTACAGGTGAGTTGATTTCACCTGCTTATAAGAGAAAAAAAAACGTTTTCAATATACTTAACCTAACTTAACCTAAACATATAACGCATTAATCGTGGCAATAGAAGATTGTAACGATTTTTGCCTGAAATTATTGATTATTTTATTTGACATTTGTTCCAATGTTTCAACATTGGATATTCTATGTAACTCATTGGTACTATACCAGGGAGGAAGCTTCAGAATCATCTTCAAAATGTTATTTTGAATTCTCTGCGGAGCTTTTTTTTTCTGGTATTACAACAGCTAGTCCATATTGGTACAGCATACAACATGGCTGGCCTGAAAATTTGTTTGAATATCAAAAGCTTGTTCTTAAGACAAAGTTTTGATTTTCTATTAATAAGAGGATAGAGACATTTTACATATTTGTTACATTTGGCTTAAATGCCCTCAATGTGATTTTTGAAAGTTGAATTCTTATCTAGCATGAGCCCTAGATACTTAACTTCATCTGACCAATTTAATGGAACCCCTCTCATCGTGACAACATGTCTACTTGAAGGTTTCAAATAAAGAGCTTTGGGTTTATGTGGGAATATTATTAGTTGAGTTTTGGGAGCATTAGGAGAAATCTTCCATTTTTGCAAGTATGAAGAAAAAATATCCAAACTATTTTGCAATCGACTACAGATGACACGCAAGCTTCGTCCTTTGGCGGGGAGGCCTGTGTCATCCGCAAACAAAGATTTTTGACATCCCTGAGGTAACTCAGGTAAGTCAGATGTGAAAATATTGTATAATATTGGTCCCAAAATGCTGCCTTGGGGAACACCAGCTCTTACAGGAAGTCTTTCAGATCTGGAGTTCTGATAATTAACCTGAAGTGTACGATTTGACAGATAACTTTGAATTATTCTAACAATGTATGTTGGAAAATTAAAGTTTTTTAATTTTACGATCAAACCTTCATGCCAAACGCTGTCGAATGCTTTTTCTATGTCTAGAAGAGCAAGACCAGTAGGATAGCCTTCAGATTTGTTGGAACGGATCAAATTTGTTACACGTAAAAGTGGTCGAATGTCCATGGCGGAATCCGAACTGTTCATTGGCAAAAAATGAATGTTCGTTGATGTGGGCCACCATTCTGTTCAAAATAACCTTTTTAAAAAGTTTACTGATGGAGGAAAGCAAACTGATTGGACGATAGCTAGAAGCTTCTGCATGATTTTAGTCTGGTTTTAAAATTGGAACAATCTTAGCATTTTTCCATTTGTTAGGAAAATATGCTAATTGAAAACATTTGTTAAATACATCAACTAAAAATGATAAGCTACTTTCTGGAAGTTTCTTGATGAGGATGTAGAAAATTCCAACCACCCAAATCTTCCATTTCGAAGAACTTTGTCAGTACATTTCAATAAAATTTATATTCTCCATGGACACTTCCTCGAAAGACATCTCCAACCTGGTTTAGACTAAATATGGTGTTCTTCTTGCCAAGTTTACGACTCAACTGAGGCAAAGCCTGTTTCTCAGCTAAATGTTTTTTACTCAGAGCCTATTCCAAGTGACCATTTTTGCATTCTTTTATGTGGAACAAGTATGAAAGTACTCTGAGCTCTGAAACGTCGGGAAAATTGACTACAAGAAATAATTTTCAACCAACGGTATTCAATTCCACCACTCTCAGATTGGCCTTGCTGAATAGTTGAACTTTACCACTTCGAATATGTAGTCCTCGAGATATAAACATACATCACGATTCCAAAATTTTGTTATGTAAATTGTTTGAGATACAGTTCGAAAAGAAATCGCTAGTTCTAGGTCTGAAAACAATGCCTTCATATTTAGCTTGAGCTTGATAGACCACCCGTGGATGCTACTCCAGTATCGCCAGATCAGCTGCACTTACACAAGGAACCAACCGAATGACTGTTTGGGACTAACAGACACCCTCAGTGTATAAGTGCTGGTGATCTTCTATTTTTAGGCAACAATGGCGCCTGCCACGTCAGAATGTAGACCAATGAGAAGAAGGGGGAGGAACTGATGATGCATTAATCTGGCTCCCACAGTAGACCGGATATACCCCTGCATCTACGCCAGTTCATGCGGATGTGTATGGATTGGGGGAAAGGTATGGAAGAGAGATTTGCTTTTGTGGTTAGCAGAATGCCTAAGTATCAGGCGTAAGGAAAGGCATGCGCGTGGAAGAATGGAAGCGTTAGGGCAACGGTTTCTCGCCCGTCTCTGGTTCTAGCGTTTGCTTTGAACGCATCGTTTGAGTGTGATAGATTAAGAATGAATAGAAGCAAGTGAGAGATATACAACTACAAAGTACGAGGAAACGGATGGGCCTGGGATTGAACCCATGACCTGCTGCTTATGGAGCAGAAGCGGTAGCCTTTATACCACCAACCCCATCTGAAAACAATGCCTTCATGTTTAGGCCGGAAAACTAAAAACTACAAGCAAATATAGAAAGAATGAAAAGTATTGTAATTTTGTTATACGTCAAGGTCAAGAAGGATATATTACAGTAAATCAAATATCTCAGCATTGAACAATGTTTGGAGTGGTTTATGGATAAAAGGTCGAAAGACAAAAGGTCGAGAGGACAAAAGGTCGAAAATGATTTGCTTGGTGGAAATTTTTTCCTTCTTTGAAAAAAGATTTTCGACCTTTTGTCCCTCCCTTTTTGTTCTTCGACCTTTTGTCCTTTCGACTATTTGCCTTTGAACTTCTGTCCTTTCGACTTTTTGTCATAGATTCGTTTGGAGTTGTGTCGGTCTATCTATTTTCTAAAGTTAAAACAGTTTTGAAACCAATTATTATAGTGTATCAGAATTTCAAAACACTAATTTTGCGAAGAAAGCGACTTTCAACAGTGCACTTCTTATTTAAGTTTTGTGACTTGTGGAAAACTCACAAATATCAAGATTCAGTTTAGTGCCTTGGTAACTAATAAAAAAGGAAGAACGATAAGCAATCACAAGAAGAATATTGTTGATAATTTTCGACTAAACACATTTTGCCGAAAATGCCGAAATCGTTAAGACTTGAAAGAACCGCCAACCAAATAAAGAAGGGTGCAGATGACTGGTTCATTCGCCATAATGAAAAGTACAAAGTTATGCCTATTATGAGTGTTAGAAACTTTTCGGGTATAAAGGTCATTCGGGAAAAATGGTTATTGAGGAGATTGGCATTTAGGGCAGCGACATTTGAGGAATCGACGCTTGAGGCATAGTAAGCCATTTCAACAATGAAAAGCTGCACAAATAGGCTGAACGAACAGCCTACTTTTGTAAGAAGGGTGAATCGTATATGAAATGCAAATGTTTGATTGATCGATATGATCAGGTGTGAAGAATTCTTAGACTCCTCTTCGATGTTAACGTGTTTTGACTATTATATTCTAATTATAAGTTCAGACCAGTAAGAACAATTGAAAATAAAAACCCATTTTGTGCAGAGCTACTTGGGCACTTCCATGGTTCACTTTGGTATCGAGGGTATTTCTTGGCCGAATCGTCTGAAACTTCGCAATAAGAAGCACTTCATTACGACGCATATTGTTGCCAAATATGAGCACAGTACCTTTCAAAAAACCCCACTGCCGAAATGAATTAAAAGTGCCAAGAATAGGATCCGGCTCTAATATTTAAAAATATGTCATATAATATGTCAAATATATAATTTAAGCCGTTTTAAAGAGAGTTCAAGGTTTTGGCTGACATTTGTTCTAGATCGAACCACTGTGGTGGTGGCTGTCAGTTGGAAGGAGCATTTAGGTATTTTTAATAGTTTTAAACAATATTTTCAATACCATAGTAATACCAAATTGAGGTGTGGACAATTACTGATCTACTGAACAATACCTAATTTTGGTATGATACCATAATATGGTATGCATGTATTCGTGTGAGTTATTCGTTCCTTTTCGGGTTACTCCTGCTTCTTCCACCATTGCCAACGCGTGTGGTGTGCGAAGCGAGCGCACTTTTTACATGAAGCGTGCATAAGTATACGATGCGATCAATTTTGTTTTAATAGACTGGCAAACACGTTACGTGCTTCATTGTTCTTTTTGATCGCAAATGTATATTTTCTTAGCTCGGAAATGAAAATGATTTTCTTTCTGGCTAAAACTTTAGGCTATAACACGCATCACAAGAAAGTTTTAAACGAATAATGGAACATATTTGTATTTTTGGAAAATGTTTGGAAAATTGTGTTATTTTATAGCTTACAAATGCCTGGGTATAAATAAACGTGTAATACAACCATTTGTACATGTTGTATTCTTCTACATTAAATCTATCACAGAAGAAGAGCCTGGTGGAATTGAAACAATTTCAAATCGATTTTTCCTATAGTTATACGGAAAATAAAATATGTTCCAAAACAACTAAGAAATTTTATACATTATTATATTAATTTTATATATTAATAATATTAATAATTACTGCAAAATTTTGTTTATGTCAAAAATCGGTACTTGGAAGAGGCTCCAGGAGAAAATGAAAAAGTATAAGGATGTTCCACAATAAAATTAGAAAAATCAAATATCAAAATTCGTAAATTTATGTATACAGCCATTCCATGGAAAACCGATCTAGTGGGTCTCCGAATTCCGTGAAAATTTGCTATTTTGTACCTTATCCGAAATAAGGATACACGTATTTTTGGATTTTTTGATTAGGGTGACCATTTCCGAAAATTTTTTTGAAAATAAAAAATCAGTCATTTTTTATCGGCACACACTGTAGGTCTCAGCGCATGAGATTTGTAATGTTTAAACAAAATTATAACTTTTGAACAACTTAACCGATTTCCAATCTTTTTGTATGGAATGAAAGCTTTGAAAAGTTATATTTTTTTAAATAAAAAATTTAGCAAAATCGCGATTTTTCTGGTCACCCTATTTCGGAAATGGTCACCCTAACTAAAAATCCAAAAAAACGTGTATGCTTATTTCGGATAAGGAACAAAATAGCAAATTTGCACGGAATTCGGAGACCCACTCGATCGGTTTTTCATGGAATGGATACTAATCATTGTCCAAAACGTGTTTGGATAAATTTTAGATAACAAAAATGATACTTAGATCTAAAATAAAAAACTTGTTTGTAAAACTAAAACAGAAAAAAATAATTACTCGATTAAAAAAAAAATCCGACAGCATTTATAACACTGATATTTTTTGCTTCAAAATTATTTCATTTTCAAAAAGTATGTTCATCACCCAACTGAATCACATTAATTATATTCTCATCAAAAACACATCACTATTGAACGGACAAACTTTCGAGGTTAATGATGATAACAAAGGTAACGCTGGATGGTTCGTTGATGGTTTAGACTTCAGATACAGTACTTTAAAAATTTATTGCGGGTTGCAACTGGACGTTGATATGTAAATTTTTGGATGTAGGCTTACTCAGTCTTGATCTGCGAACGTTTTGATTTATTTTGCACAATTTTTTGGCCATTTTTGGTGACCTTTTTCAAGGGAAAACTGTTTTGTGCAAAAATATAATCAGTTTTAAACTTTGTTTGTCTAGTTTATTTGTCCTACATGGTCAATCGTTTTTGTCCTGATTGATTTAGCAGTGCTGCGTGTCAAGTGTTCAAAATTTTGCTTTTGTGCAAATTTTGTAATGCTATGTGTGAATTTTCACATAATTTTCTCAATTTTGGACTTATATTTTTACTACAGTTAACTCTCCCTTCCTCGATATTCCGTATCTCGATATCGAGTTAGAGGACCATAGTAAAAGTTGGTTTTCATGGCAAACTCGACCTTCGTACCTTGGATCGCAACATTGGTAACTCATTGGTAACGGATGGCTTTTTCAGTCTGGAAGCAGTGATGCCACACACACAGATTTAGCTGTAATTACACAGATTTTTTTCTGATCTTGCCTACAGATATCTGTGATCACAGATCACAGATTATTTAGATAAAAAAGATTTTTGAGGTTTAAGGATATTTCGCGATTTTAGGACAAAGTTTTGGAGGATATAAACCAGAAATGACATGACTCTGTTAAAGTATTTTCCAAAAAACTTAATTATTTTAATTTTTATAAGCAATCCTCATCTTAAATTTACTTTCAGAAGATAAAGTTCAAATTTAAAAATAATGGCTTGCCAAGAACAGCCATAATACGTTTGCAAAGGTTCTTTTTGATCTAAACAAATAAAATTTTAGAGTTTTCTGCGACACAGATTTTAACAAAGATTTTTGGAAGTTCACTTAAGATAAAATAGATATTTTCAGCCGAAAACACAAATGAGAATTGGAAAAAATGTGGCAACACTGGTTTTAATTACAATTGCAAAAGGTTGGTTCAAAATGAGATTTTTTTGTTTTCTAGCTTTTCATGGCAAATTAAGTAAAAGCAATTTCTATTGGTGTTTTGGTTTAAGCATGGCTTCTCAAATTCTCTAAGGATTCCTCCTATTTTAATTTGTTTTAAGGGGTCATGCACAAATTACGTCACGCTCTAAGGGGGAGGGGAGGTGGTCAAGCCAAGCGTGACAAGCCTTACAAAATTTAATTTTCGGAGGATTCATACAAAAAACGTGACAAAGGGGGGGGGGGGTCGAAATTTAGCGTGACATTATTTGTGTACCATCCCTAACTGGGTTACTCCAAGAATTCAACCAGGGATAAAACTTTGAGCTTTTCTTTGGAATTTATTCACATCATCCAAGATTTCCTTTAAGTTATCATAAGAAAATTCCTCAAAATGTTTCTTCTAGAATTCCAAAAACTAATAACTGATTTTATCTTATTTTTTTACATTCTTTTACAGATTTGATTGAGATCATCGATCATTTCAAGCATAAATCATTCTGGCATTATCTCTAGGGAGTTTTTAGGTAATTTTTGCAGTGAATACCAAGAACTCTTCCGAAGATATCAACAGAATGTTTGAAGAGTTTCGTCAGGAGAAAAATCCATTCTACTAGAGTCTGCTTCTTGGCTTAGTGTTCTTAGGAGCATCTCCACAGTTATTAACAGAGAACTTTCTATGACAAAATTGCCATTTTTGTTACCTTCATATACAGTCGACACTCCACATCTCGATGTTCTACATCTCGATATCTCTCCCTATGTCGACGATTGCTTCGGTCCCTTCATTTTGCAACGATTTTGCTCTACATATCTCGATATTCTCCTTATCTCGATATCTCCAGATCTCGATGTGTTCCTGTTGATTTTTTGTTCCCAATTTTCTCTCCATATGTCGATATGAACATTATCGAAGGTTATTAGACCAGATTTAAATAAATCGTAACAATTTGGAAACTCGAAACTAAGTTTGTTTGTTTATTATTTTCCCAGTAACAGGGTGATTTTCAATCTAGTTTTCATTAAATTATTGTTCTTTGTCTCGATCTCTCCCTATCTCGACGGTTCCTTCGATATTGAGATGTGGAGAGGCGACTGTACCTCATTAATATCAAGGAAAATTTGGTCGCGGGAGTCATCACTTGGTTAAGGGAGGCCCATGGATGTTCTTGAAAACTCAACCAACATACCTTGTTATTACTTCAATAGCTTCGCTCGTAATTTTATCAAGCAAGCTTCAGGAATTCATCCAAAATCTGATTAAGAGATTTATAAATCAACATGCATAATTATCACCAAAATAATTCCAACATAAATACTTGGAGAAACATATGGAATACTTTGGTAATACTTCGGCACTGTCGGAAGATATTCTTACACAGATTCTTTAAAAAACCAACCTCGTTGAAGCTAATGGAACGATTTTTGAATTTTTTTTGAATCTTTTAGAATTTTTTTCAGGTAATCATTCGTGTTCAAGGAATTTTTTTGAATCTTTTAGAATTTTTTTCAGGTAATCATTCGTGTTATGCGTTTATCGAGTGATGGCGCGAATCCAGTTGAGCGTAATTGTATAGATCCATTGGCGTAGCCAGGATTTCCGTCGGGGAGTGACAAGCGATATTGAATGTCCATTCACGAATTTAACGCAAAAATACAATGCATGAAAAGTTAATCTATCACCCTTTTTCATGCAGTTAGAAAAAAAAAGCAGTCAAAACACCTATTGGTTCTAATTAATTTCTAAATAACATGTTTATAACCAGTTTAAATTTTTTCAACTTAATTCCAGAAATATTTCATCCCAAAGTAACTCCCGAACTATTTCAGACATCCGAAAATTAGTTTTTGGAAGTATGGCTCTAAGCAATCCGTTGAAAATTTGCTTAGGAAATGTCAGGACTTGGTTTCAGTTTTTCCTCAATTGAAAAAAAAAAAATATATACATGCAATTTCTCAATATTTTAAGGAAACACTCAGAATTCATGTAGATATTCTTTCAGGGATACAGTCAATTTTATTTCGGAAATCAATTCAAAATTGTTTCAAACATTTCATATTAAATTTTTTTAACTATCCCAAGTTATTTCTTTCGACATTACATCAAGTATTTTTACTGGGACCCTGCTATACATGTTCCACAATTCTATCAAAAATTATGCTATCGAGCTCTTTTGAGGAACTGCATTAGAGGTTAATGATGGAAAAAAATCGGAAGGTTTCTGTAAAAGTTTTTTCAGTTATATCTTTAAAAAAAACACTGGTAAAGTTTTTTTTGATATATGTTAAGATTTTCTTCTAGAATTCATTGAGAACCAACCTTATCAACTATTCCGAGAATCAAGATTTACTTCTAGATCACCAAAATTTCAACAGAGATTTGAAAACTACTCTGTGGACTCCCTTAGACAGTTCTTACAGTTATTTTCTCATGAGCACTTCTCAACGTTTCTTAGAGCATAATTTGGAACATTCCTCCAGAATTGAATCCATAGATTTCTTCATAATTTTCCACAAGAATCCCTGAAAAATTATCCAGAAACTTCTTCATAAATTTCTTCTAAAATACAACAGATTTTTTTTTTTTTCAGAGAGGTCTCCCAGGATTTATTTGGGAGTTTTTCTGAGCGTATCCCTTGTTGGAATTAATGAAATCCAGGAAATTATATCTTGAGAAATTTCCTTCGTGTTTTGTAGATTCATTGTTGGTACTGATCTCATAGAAATTCGTAGATAAATTACATTTTTTGCTTTACGCAGAAGGGACATTTGGCTCTAATAAATTATAACAACAAAACTAAAACTCGAATGAATCATTGAATGAAGTCCTAAAAAATATATATTTTCCCAAGAATTCTTAAAAAACATCATCCGGAAGTTTTTTTGCGGGAAAATATTCACAGGATTAATTGCTGGAGAAACCAATCCAAGATATTTTAGATGAACTTTGTTATATTACCTGGAAATAATCACAACATTCTACTTTTGTATTTCAGTACAATTTCTTGAAACTTTTGGAAATTTCCAAGTTTTTTAAATCTTTATAAAATTTTTTGAGGAATTTTTAAAGCAACCCTTCAAATAATCCCAAAAAGAAATTCTATATAACATTCCTGGCAAAATGTCTGATGAAACAGGATATTTTTTGTAGAAATAGTTTAAAGACCTTTTTATGTGATCTTCTTCTTCTTTTCTGGCATTACGTCCCCACTGGGACAAAGCCTGCTTCTCAGCTTAGTGTTCTTATGAGCACTTCCACAGTTATTAACTGAGAGCTTACTGTGCCAATGCCCAATTTTGCATGTGCATATCGTGTGGCAGGTACGAAGATACTCTATGCCCTGGGAAATCGAGAAAATTTACAACCCGAAAAGATCCTCGACCGGTGGGATTGGAACCCACGACCCTCAGCTTGGTCTTGCTGAATAGCTGCGCGTTTACCGCTACGGCTATCTGGGCCCCTTTTTGTGTGATACCTGGAGTTATTCCCGGAAAAATCCGAGAAGAATAGCTTGGAAAAATATACATGGGAAACTCAGAAGCAATTTCCAATTATCTGAAGAATTCTGCAATCTTTGTTAAAAAAGCCCATGGATAATATCTAAGAACTACTCAAGACACACATACTCGGTAAGTAGGCCTTGACCAGGCTAAACGGTTTTTTCTTCACTTGTCATTTTTTTCCAATTTCAGATACGAGATTTTCCGAAGATTTCAATTTACGACGTTGATGTTTGTTACGCTGTTCCCTGTTTACAAGTTAAGAGTTGGTGTTCAGATATCAATATTCAAGAAAATCAAGAATTAGTCGATTTATGGAATTATGTATCGGTGCTCTTGGTCTTGAAAATCTCTAAGTATAATTTGATTTCTTTTCCTTCTTCCTTATTCTGTTCTGTTCATTATTATTTACATTGAGTTTTTATTATGGAAACTGATGGTGGTGAAGGAGATTCGAATGATAATTCTCATTCTAAAGAATCTCCTCCTTCGAAACCTTTTCGAATCAAAATTTATCCATCAACTTTTTCGGGTCCATTTGTGGTCTATTTTCGCAAAAAAGAGAGACCTATAAATGTTTTATTGATTTCTGCAGAGGTTTATAAAAAATATAAATCTGTAGAAGAAATCAAAAAAAAATTTCTCTCGATAAATTGAGAGTTGTTTTCGGATCTCGAGAGGATGCCAACACACTCTTTAAATCCAATTTATTTGTGAATTCATAACGTGTATATGCTCCATGTGATTCTTGTGAAATCAATGGAGTTATATATGACGAAGATTTAAACTGTGATGACATAAAAAATCATGGTTTAGGCATTTTCAAAAACAAATCCATTGCACCAGTTCAGATTTTGGAATGCAATCGGTTATCTAAATTATTTTTTAACGGTTCATCAAATTGTATTAAAATTACATTTTCTGGTTCTGTTTTACCAGATTATGTAATGATTGATTATGTCATTTTCCATGTCAGACTTTGTTTCCCAAAGCTCATGCATTGTGAGCGCTGTCTCTTAGGGGCGATCCATTAATTACGTAAGACAATTTTGGCGGTTTTTAGACCAGATTTTAAATCGTTTAGAATTGTGGGCAGAGAAAAATAATGTTTTCTCGTCTTCCCAATTTGAATTTAGGAAAGGCCGTGGTACTCGAGATTGTACTGCACTTTTAGCATCCCAAATACAACTTTCATTTAATAGAAAACAAGATGTAGTTTCTACTTTTCTTGATGTTTCTGGTGCATATGACTCTGTTTTAATTGATTTGCTTTTCAAAAAATGAGTTATTTAAAAATTCCTAACTTAATATCAAATTTCTTATACAACTTGTTTTCATTGAAAGTAATGCATTTTTTTCACAATGGTTCATCTAAAATCATCCGTCATAGTTGTTTTGGATTACCTCAAGGATCAAGTTTAAGCACTTTTTTGTATAATTTATTCACATCAGATATGGTGAATATAATTCCTAATGGATGTTATTTGTTACAGTTTGCTGATGATAATGTTTTATCTATTAGTGGTAAAAATAGAGAAATTATCAGACATTTTATGCAAACTGCATTGGACAATATTGTCATGACGGGGTTGGTGGTCTGATGGCTACCGCTTCTGCTTCATATGCAGAAGGTCATGGGTTCAATCCCAGGCCCGTCCCTTTCCTCGTACTTTGTAGTTGTGTATCTCTCACTTGCTTCTATCTTCCATTCTAAATATATCACACTCAAACTATTCGTTCATAGCAAACGCTAGAACCAGAGACGGACAAGAAACCGTTTCCCTAACGCTTCCTACTTCCACGCGCACGCCTTTCTTACGCCTGATACATAGGCAGTCTGCTAACCACAAAAGCAAACCTCTCTGCCATGCCTTTCCCCCAATCCCCATACACTCCCGCATGAACTGGCGTGGATGCAGTGGAATATACGATCTAAGTGGGAGCCAGTTCAATGCATCACCAATTCCTCCCCCTTCCCCTCATTGGTCTGCATTCTGACGTGGCAGGTGCCATTGTTGCCTAAAAATAGAAGATCACCAGCACTTATACACTGAGGATGCCTGTTAGTCCCAAGCAGTCATTCGGTTGGTTCCTTGTGTAAGTGCAGCTGATCTGGCGATACTGGAGTGCATCCACGGGCGGCCAATCAAGCTCAAGCTCAAGCTCAAACTGCATTGGACAATATTGATACCTGGGAATTTGAAAATGGTTTCACCTTTTCAGTTCCAAAAACGAAATACATTATTTTTTCAAGAAAGCATTCAAAAATTAATATTTCATTCTTCCTAAATGGACATCAAATTTAACAGGTTTTTGAATATCAATATCTTGGTCTATGGTTTGATTCAAAATTAAATTGGGCAAGTCACATTTCATACATTCAAAATGTTTGTTCGAAAAGAATAAACTTCCTTCGAACGGTTACTGGTACTTGGCGGGGTGCTCATCCTTCTGATTTAATAACTCTTTACAAAACAACTATTCGTTCTGTTATGGAATATGGTTGTTTTACATTTGGAAATGCTGTTCAAACTTATTTCTCAAAACTTGAAAAAATACAATTTCGATGTTAAAGAATTTGTTTAAAGCTCTTGAATTCAACTCATACTCAATCTATTGAAGTATTAGCTGGTATTGAACCTCTCAAGATTCGTTTTCAAAAATTAAATTGCAAATTTATCTTGCAATGTTTTTCATATAAGAACCCGATCATTGGTGTTTTAAAATCTTTAAATGAAATTAATCCTAGAAGTAAAATATTGAGTTCCTTTATTCACTGATGGGTCTTTAATTCAAAATGTTGCTGGCTTTGGAGTTTTCAATAAACATTTAGCTCATTTTTTAAATTACAAAATCCTTGTTCTATATTCATAGCTGAACTAACCGCATTATATTTTGCATGTAACTTGATAAGATCCTTTACTCCGAACATATTTATAATACACTGAGAGGCAAAATAAAGTGCCCACCTCACCAGTTTTCGAATTTCTCTCATTGATTTGGTTCAAATTAAAGTTAACACACTTAAATCTTTTTTGATATTTTATTTTTGATATTCTTTTGAAGTTGCACTTCCGAAATTTTGATAAAAAAAAAGAATTTTACTCAAAGAAAAAGAAAATCAATTTGTATTGAAAAAAAAATAGCGACAAAATAAAGTGCCCACTTCCTTCTTGACCCCAGAAAAGATGATTTAAGAAAAATAAAAAACAATTTAATAGTTAATGTGTCCTCCTTTGGCCTTAAGGACTTGCTGGAGGTGCTTCGCAATGCTTTTCACCAGGTTTTGTAGGTGTTGTGGTTCTAGTTCTTCCCAGGCGCGCTCCAAGGCTTCAAAATAAATATGTTTGTTGGTAACACCAGTTTTGTCAACCCTGGCATCGAGAATCGCCCACAAATTCTCGATGGGGTTGAGGTCTGGGCTTTGTGGAGGCCATTCCAGCGGTTTAATCCGACAAGACCGGAAGAAAGACTTGGTCTTCTTGGCAGTATGCTTCGGGTCGTTGTTCTAGAGAAATATGAATTTCTCTTCAAGGCCCGTCTGAATCAGCGAAACCTCCAGATTTTCCCGCAAGATGTTGATGTAGGAATCTTCCGTCATTATTCCGTCGATTTTCACGAGGCTTCCTACTCCACTCCATGAAAAACACCCCAGATCATCACATTTCATCACATCACACCTCCATGCGTCACCGTTCCTTGGATGTGGCGTTCCTGAAGCTCGAGCTGTTTAACCGAAAGTGGCGGGCTCGTGTGTGGTGCAGAGCACCACATCCAAGGAACGGTGAAGCATGGAGGATAAAATGTGATGGTCTGAGGGTGTTTTTCATGAAGTGGAGTAGGAAGCCTCGTGAAAATCGTCGGAATAATGACGGCAGATTTCTACATTAACATCTTGCGGGAAAATCTGGAAGTTTCGCTGATCCAGACGGGCCTTGAAGAGAAATTCATATTTCTCTAGAACAACGACCCGAAGCATACTGCCAAGAAGACCAAGTCTTTCTTCCGGTCTTGTCGGATTAAACCGCTGGAATGGCCTCCACAAAGCCCAGACCTCAACCCCATCGAGAATTTGTGGGCGATTCTCGATGCCAGGGTTGACAAAACTGGTGTTACCAACAAACATATTTATTTTGAAGCCTTGGAGCGCGCCTGGGAAGAACTAGAACCACAACACCTACAAAACCTGGTGAAAAGTATGGCGAAGCACCTCCAGCAAGTCCTTAAGGCCAAAGGAGGACACATTAACTATTAAATTGCTTTTTATTTTTCTTAAATCATCTTTTCTGGGGCCAAGAAGGAAGTGGGCACTTTTTTTGTCACTATATTTTTTTTTCAATGCAAATTGATTTTCGTTTTCTTTGCGTAAAATTCTTTTTTTATCAAAATTTCGTGAGTGCTACTTTCAAAGAATATCAAAAATAAAATATCAAACATGATTTAAGTGTGTTAACTTTAATTTGAATCAAATCAATGAGAGAAATTCGAAAACTGGTAAGGTGGGCACTTTATTTTTCCTATCAGTGTATGCTCATGAGTAGAGTAGATATTTTTCGTAACGTTCGTTTCATTTTTTTTTTTTTGAATGATCATACAAAATGTCGAAAATAATCAACTTTTGAGATCATTCGCCGCTGTTGCAGAATTATACTTGAAATATATTAACTGTATTTATCATTTTTTAAAAAGTTTATAGGTCTTGTTATGTTAAAAACTGCAGGAAATATAATGTACTCAGTTTCATATTGTGTTCATAAAAGTTCGTGTCGTCGCCAAAGAGAGAACACCTTCCCTGCTATGAAAGTGTTTACCTCCAAAGGTGCACAACAAAACCAACTCTTGGACTAGCATCCCATCTACCACATGTCGAGCCGGAGATGAACAAACCCAGGGAAGCGCAAAATATAAAAACTGGTACAGAAAAAAAGTGCAAACCTCTTGCTATCCGTTCGTCTGCAGCTCGCCTTCCACCTCTCTGGATCGGACTTTTTCTCTTCACGCGTAGACAAAGGGAACGCAGCCACCTGGAATCCGTTTCCCAGCCGTAGCGACACGTTTCCGTTCTTCCTGGCACAACACACTAGATAGAACAGGTAATTCACTCACATTGCTCCACAACCGGTCACCCACATGTCACAAAACTTCTCCACACAGATTAACGGGGACTCCAACGGGTCTTCTATCTCCCCAAGCCCAATCCCGTCGAACACTTTGTCTGACGTTGGAGAACAGCACCACAGTAAGGTCGGTTTGGACATACGCTTGGCTTCCAGTTAATAAATTATCAGCAGATAACTCGTTAGGCCGCTTGGCGTCCAACTAGCCCTAGACGATGTCGAATCACTCTTCGAATCCGGCCACGATTTTTTCCCGCTCCATCTGATCCTATAGATGTTGGTTTGCCCTGAAAGCACATTCCTCACTGCCCGTAGCCGTAGTATGTGCTGCAGGACATCCACGAAGCGTGCACGCGAATCCTCTCAATCACGCGCCCATTTATCATAAAGGGTATCTATTTGCGGAGCTGCGTTCCTCCCACGACTGCCCACTTGGCTCGCATCCACCGAGATACGAACGACCTACACTGCACGACTCACTTCAACTCGCGGTTCACCCCTAAAACTGTAAACAATCGTTTCCGCGTTTCCGGTACAAAAGCCCCAAAATCCGCTCTGTTCAGCACCATCGACCGAAAACGTCGATGACCTCCATCTCTATCTCGGCGAACGGATTCAATGATGAGCATCCACACCGGCTCCAGATAGACACCGTTCCATCCGTTCGCAAGCCCTTCCGTGGCTTCCGAGAGCAAAAAACCCTCCAAACCAACAAAGCCGTTACCGTTTCCCGAGCTCACGCATCCACCTGCGAATCAACGCAGCCCCGTATTGTGGAGTTCAGCTAAACAACGTCGACGACCCGAGACCGAACAAGCGAGACTACGATAAGGCGCAATCCATCATCCATCCGTCGCGAACGATAAGTCTTAGATAACTGAAAGGACCCATCCAAAGCGTGTTCCCGACCAGGTTCTGACAGCTCCGGTCGGAAATTCCACTGGAAAGGCGCATGCCCTGCCGAAGCCAGGCTTCCAGTTGTCGAACGCCACGAGCGGATTCGGCAAAAACATATGGAAGACGACTGGAAGGACTATTCACGAGCCGATGCCGGTCCGAAGCTTCGAGGAGGACGCGACGGGGGGATGTCATATTCCGTGATTAATTCGGTGTCACCCGGTCGGTCGGTCGGGCAGTCGATGGCCGGCTGGTCAAGTCCAGATGGGTTGATTTATTGAGTGAAGGGAGCGTGGGAAAATGATGCGGGCGGAAGTGGGAGGAGAGCAGGAGTTGAACAACAGCTCAATTAATTTCGGAAGTGGGACACGAGTCGGAGAGCGAGGTCATGGTGACATTGCCTCGGGCGTTGGTTCTACTTAACGCTTTCTTCCTAATTTGAGATATAATTGAATTTAATGAGAAAATTGTCCTTTGAAGAGGCAGTAAGTGGGGGTAGGAGAACTATTTGGTTCAATGTATACTCTAGTATTTTTATGCTGAATAAGGTATATTCGAAGTTATTATTGTTCTTCTTCTATACATTACATCCCAACTAAAACAGCGAAAGAAAACAGTAGAGCTAGATAGATGACCCGCTTCTGCTTTTTCTAAAAGGTTTTTCATCTTTCTTTTAGAAAATAAACAAGTCATCAGAATTCTTTTTTCTCCAAGTTAAGCATATTCATAATAAGTTTAACAGGGGTGAAAACTTTATAATAAAACTGTGAGAGCAAAAAGTTCTCCGTTAAAAGGGCTGACAAAATTGGTTCATTACTGTACTACATTAATACAATTAGAATGGAGAGTGGCAAATGTTCGAGTAAGGCATACATTTTTTTTTAGATTACTGGCTCAATTTGTTATTTGTCAAAATGTCATGGTGGTTCAAATGCTTTTCATGTAAAAGATTTAACCCTCTAATACCCAACCCCGCTTTTAGACGGTTGTACTACTTTTCCCCGAATGTCGGTTCCCCGAATGTCGTTTCCCCGAACGCCAGTTCCCCGAATATCCCGTTTCCCCGTATGACCCACTTCCCCGAAAAGTTTTTGGCAATCATAATTGTCATAACTTTTTACATTTAAGGGAAGTGAACGTACTGGTCATCTGATATGCACCCTTCTTTATTTGATTGGCGGTTTTTAGGAGTTTTACCGTCCTCAGCATTTTTGGCACTATGTGCATAGTCCAAAAAGACCAAAATACCTCCTTCTTTCGATTGCTTATCGTTCTTTCTATTTCACCATCTTATTTATTTATTTATTTATTTATTTTTAACTAAAATTTTGAAAGAGGGAAAAACCCCTTTGAGTGATTTCAATTGGAAATCTTTCTCAAAGAGGCACAAAACCTCTTTATCTTTTCGATAAACGTTATAAGGTACCCCGGGGCAAGTGAGAATACGGGGTAAGTGGGGCGTTTCGTCATAGCTCACTTAGGAAAAGTTTTTCATGGGGGTATTCTTCTAGAAAGTTGAAGATACAATGACAAGGAATGTATTTAGTACTAAACATATTGTTATTTTTATTACCATGTGGTTCATGTAACAGTTGTCAGTTCAGCGCCATTTTCAACTTGCATGATAAATTGTGACATGTTTCATGTCTTGCATTGACTCGAAAAAAATAAATGTGTTATAAATCGAAATTCCATCTGTAAGCTACAATTTTAAGTATTATTACAAGCTGCTAACGATAAACCAGTATTTTGTTTTCATTTCATATGAAATTTTCGATGGTCTTTCTTACCCCAAAATATGTTTATACGCGGGGTAAGTGGGACCTATCAAAACAAAAACTAGAATCAAACTTTTCGTATACGTTCCATACATTTTCCTAGAGAGTAGAACAAAAACATTCAAACACATGATTTTTATCAAAAAAAAGATCAATCTCAAATTACGTAATTGCATAAGAGAGAAAAATAAGTGTAAATATTCTTATTTTTCATTTGTTTTTGAAATACGACTTCAAAATTGAACAAACACAAAGATGAGATTTGAAATGCATCATGAAAACGATTACTTTTCTATTTTATTTGAAATTTATTTGTTATTTCTACCAAATTAAGTAGTGATGGAAAACAATTCCGCCCCATTAAGTGGTTTTCTGCCATGCATATACATAATGACAAAACATATTTATAATTTCGTAAATTTTTTATTGTTTATGTGCTACAATTTATTTAACCACTTATAAATGATATATTTTGAACATCCTCTTTACGCTTTTATTGAGGAATTTTCAGTTAATATCATGTTAATAATATGTGAGGGGACATACTATTAAATAAAGGTTTTCTTCCTAAAACGTTGCGTATTTTATGGTTGATCCCTTATGTACATCTAATATGCACTAAAAATTAAAAATCTATGATTTATCGATCCTTTTATTGTAATGGTTGACTTACTGATGTGGATTGACGCATGAAACTGGATGTGTCCCACTTGCCCCGTTAAGCGAGGTAACTGCGTCCAATGGCTCGTTCTAAAACTTTCTTCCAAGGTTTTCACAATTTCGAAATTATTCGATCAGTTTCATGCACACACCAGCAAATACGTTGCCAAAATGTGATTGTGTTGTTGGATTTGAAAAATGTTGACATTTGAAAATTTTATTGAACAATTTGTTTGAACTATCGTTCTTTCGTTCCCACTTGCCCCGCGGTACCTTAAATCAAACTTAAAACTAAAGGCTCACACGGTACTAAACCATAACAGAGCCGTAATCTTGAAACATAACAATCGGCGTTAAGTAAGGAGTGTCATCGAAAGCCAGTGAGGGAGAGAATCGAAATCGAATCCAACGTGACATCTGAAAATAAAAGTTAAAAGAAAAACACAAAGAGTATCAAACCAAATATGAGATTTCATTTATAAACTGAAATTAAAGTTTCATTACAGGATATCATTTTGTACCAAGTATATCACGTACAGATAAAGGAATAGGTTGACCCAAATTTACTATATTGTTCATTAATTTATTTCAAGGAGTAATGAATTTGTCACACTGAAATACTATATGATCGATGTCTTCATAAAATTCCCCATAATCACATAAATTGGAATCTTTTATGTTGATGCGATACAAATGGCTGTTACAAATATAATGGTTTGACATCAATCTCGAAAAAGGGCAAATAAAATTTCTACTTGCTGGCATATTTTTGAACCATGGAAAATAATTGACTTTAGGACAAATAGAATGACACCAACGTCCTTTGTCGCTCGAATTCCAACACGTTTGCCAATCCAAAAGAGATTTACCACAGACAAACAGACGTCACACTCTCATCATTGTCCATCGACCACCTTTTTAACGGTCGATTCAAAAATATGGTAGGTGGCCAATCCGCCACCCGCAGCGCTCGCATCGTTTTTGTTCGCGTTTGACGTTTGCACACTACCGCCATCTGTTGGCCCGTCGGCCAAATACAATAATTTTAGCATTGGGCACACATGTCCTCGTGACTATGATTTTGATCGAGATTTGTTCTAAGTGTTACGTCTGTTTGTCTGTGGATTTACTTTCAATTTTGGATAATATTCAGAAGGAAATATGTTACGGCTGTAAATTATTCCATGATGAACACCAAATTTAGCTAACGTATCTGCCTGTTCATTCCCATAAATTTTACAATGAGCAGGAATCCAAACAAACTTAATGATAAATCCTCGAGGACTAAGTTCAAGTAATAATCTTTTCATAATCTCTTTTTTATTTTTGACTTTTGCAGTCAGCTATTTTTACTTTTAGGGGAAAGGTATTCAATATCGGCAGATAGAGATATGTTTGCCAAATTAAGTGTACTTGTGGTAACATTGTGCTAAATGATTATGTAGCCGGCGGGACTTGAACCCACAATTTCCATTCTGTACACGGACGCATTACCAATTATACTACAGCTACGATACGGTAAACTGAAGTATTTGGCAAATTGGCTAAATTTGTTATTTGTCAAAATGTCATGGTGGTTCCAATGCTTTTCATGTAAATGATTTAACCCTCTAATACCCAACCCCGCCTTTAGACGGGGTATACACTAAAACCTCAATTTACGAAGTCTTTTTTTACGCTACCTCAATTTAAGTCACTTTTTCTACGAAGTAAACTCAATTTACATCACTTTTTTTACTCAGTGCGTAAATTGAGTTTAGATAATTATGTGAGAAATTATTGACCTCCGATTGGGGAAAACCATTGGAAATCCATGCATTATGGGTATTTTTGGAACGGTCGCGATGAAGGGATGACGAAAATCGATGTCTGGTGCCATTTTGGAATTCAAGATGGCGACCTACGTTTGGAGAAATTTTTTAACGAAAATCGATGTCTGACGCCATTTTTAAATTCGATTCATCAAAACATCAATAAACGAAGTCTTTTTTTTATTATGAATCGTGGTTTACGGCTAACCAGCCGAGTGGAAGTTTAACAACTACCGAAAAGCTAAACATTACATATAATTTGCAATTGGATTAGATGGACAAATTGATGTGAAGATTTGCGAAAAAGTTACACGCCTCCTCAGTGAGAATCGAACTCACGGCTCCCTGATCTCTAGTTAAGGCGCGTTACCCCTACGCCATGAGAGGACTCATGAACGCAGAAGTTAACCTGAATTCGATTTCAGCTCACCCAAGGCCTATATTCAATGGAGTCCTTGGAAGACCAAAAATATCCGTATAAATCAATAAAATATTCCGTTGACTTAAATGAATGGTTAACAGACTGTGCCATATTAAAAAACTACCCATAGGCCGTTGATCACGTTTGTAGATTTAAAGGCCCATATTCAATGAAGTCTTTGGAGGACCTAGGATATCGGTACAAATTATAACAATACTCATTTTCTGCTACATATAGATAAGGGCCTGTGCCATATCAAAAAAGCATCTATTGTTAATTGGTTACGCTTGTAGATCCTAAGACCTATATTCGATATAGATCTTGGAAGACTAAGGACATCCACAAAAACAATACACTGTTTACTCACAGGAATGGTTAGGGGCCTGTGGAGTATTTGAAAACTAACTTCTAATCTCTTATTTCGGTCGTAGATCCCAAGGCCTATATTCAATGGAATCCTTGGACGACCTAGGACATCGACACAAATTATAAAAATACTCATTTTACTACTATAAATATATAAGGGCCTGAGCCATATAAAAAAAACATCAAATGTTCGCTAAATATGCCAGTACATTGCAGGTATATATTCCAGGAAGTTTTTGGATGAACTAGGACACCTGTTGTACCGTTTTGATTCATATTACGGACACTTTAGGCCTCAGTGAAGTATAACCCAGCTTGGACCATACAAAATAAATCATTCTGTATGATTTTTTAGCGTCATCGAGCGTCGAAAGCCCTTAACTTTCGAATGGTGGGTAAAGATTACGCGTCCGCAACTTGAATAATTTTAAATAAATCAAAACGTGTGGCCTTTTCAAGATTCCTATTCCGGACGCTCCCTCACTTTTGCCTCATATTTCGGACGCTTTGATTCGAATTACGGACAGCTCACGATAATCATAAATGGAACAGTCAAATCGTTCAACCACTTAAGAGACGTCTAAGGTAGTTGGGCATTATAAATTTGCAATAATATTTATGGAAAAAAAACCTAATAAAACGAGCCTCGAAAATGAGAACTTTTGGACGGCGAAAATTGAAACATTTCGTGTGAAATGTCTCCCATACAAACGAGAGTGTCCTGAATTTGAAGCTGTCCGTATTATGAATCAAAACGGTACTCACTTAGTTACCAAAACTTGGATCTGAAAATACAAACCCTTCTTAAAAATATAACAATCTTCTAGTGTCCAGTATTGTGAGACATTCTTTTACATAGAAACGTTGATCTCCGTTAACTCATGTAGAATCATATGCCCAAACTCCAAAAAGTTCTTGGAAGACCTTAACTTGCACACATTCTAGCCTGATGAAGAACCCAATGTATTGATAATATGTTAATGATACTAAAAGAGCATATTTTTTCTAAATAATTTAAATTAATTTCATACAAGTAGACTCCAAACTGCAAAACCTCGTTTTACGCACTGATTCAATTTACGCACCCCCGATCTAGTTCGTTAATTGAGGTTACAGTGTACATTTTTGTAGCTCGAAAATCAAAAAGATTTTATTTTTGCCTTAAAACTTGACTCGTTGCACACATATGAGAAAAGTTTTTTATGACTTTTGAAACTTTTTCTGTATTTTTGAAAATTGTTTAAAACATTGTATTCTTATATAACTTTCAAATGCTTGGGGTCTATTTAACGTGTAATATAAAAATTGGAACCTTCTATATTTTTCTACTATTGATCTATTACAGGAAAAGAGCTTGGAGGTATTCAAATAATTTCCGAAAAAACTTGAATTTTTATTATTCCCAATCATCAGTATAGCTAGAAACGGCTTCAAGAAAAAAATAAAAAGGATAGGGATGTTAAAAATAAAAATTTAATAAATCAAAAACGAGAATTCATAGATTTGCGAATAAAATTTAGTGAAAGAATAAATAAAGAAAGACTTGAATAGTGATCAAACAAAGCGTTATTTCACATTGATTCAGAGTGGAAAAAATTGTGTATTTTTTCATTAACACAACTCAAGCCGCATGAAATTCAGTTCGAGCAAGTTACTCATCAGTTCAGGTGATCAAAATACACATATTCCTAACATTCTATTATTCTCAGCATTGTAGGGCAAATACAAACAATGATTCAATCAAAGATTGATATTTGGATTGTCCGACATTTCCCCGAAGGGTTTTCTCCCGAAAACCTGTTCCCCGAATGCACTGTTTTCCCGAAATTTTTCAATTATCAGCGTAATAGAATGAATTAAGTAAGTAAGATAATTGCTTCATACTAATAATTCTCTTATGTCTGATTTGAATCGATAAATGACAGACGAGATATTTGGATTGGAAATCGAGGACAGTTTAATCATGTTAAGAATCGCAATAAAAATAAATAAGATGTAAAAGGTTGGGTCTAAAAGATTATCCAAGAGGTGAACAATTCTGATGATTAATGTCGTTTGTCCGGACATAATCCATTTAAATAACAGTGGCTGAACGGGCAACGACAACATTATGAAATAAAGTTTGACTGATTGAAAACTATTTATAAGATTCGAACACATGACTGTGACTCAAAAGGGACACCGAAATATTGCGGAACAATTTGAGAGAACAGTCTATCATTGAAAGAAGGGAAAATTTCAACTTTAATGTTATTAGCTAAGTGCCAAAAATTATTAAATAAAGTATAAATTTAAAGAATGGCCCACAATTCGAAAAAGGCAAAACTCAGCCAAACGTCCACTCGTCCAAATGTCCATAAGCCAAACAGCTATATGCAAAACATACCACTTACAATGAAACTTCAAATCATGAGCTTTCTTTTTCATGTTAGGCCATGACAGAAACGATTTTTAAGTTATTTTAAGTTTGACGCACGCGCACATCATTTTGAACATCAGTTACTTTAAACACATGGATTTTATAACAAATGTTACAAATTTTCATTGAAACTTATACCAACTATCACGGTGAGCACCTTTTGGCTGCAGGATTTTGTATACATTTTAGTATGTAGCATACATTACGATATTTTTCGGGGAAATGGTACATTATGGAAAAAAGTTTTCGGGGAAGTGTTTCGGGTAAATGTCGGACAATCAATATCTGATTGTGAATAGATTTGATTTATATTGAAAATATACATACATATATCTCATATTATGACACAAATGTCCAGATTTTGATCCAATAGTGTCCGAATTTGAAAACATTAATAGCATCAGGTGTCCGGATTTAAAGACAAGACAAGCATTTCTATTTCGACAATATTCTAGTAAAAACACAACTTATACTGAAAATTGTATCACTCATATCATAAAATTTTAAAAATATTCATAAAAAAACTTACTTAAATTTGAGTTTGGAATTTAGTGTCAGCTTAAGTGTCCAGATATTGTTGCATCACGGTAAACAAATCGATCGAAAGTTAAAAAAGTGTTGGCCATTTGTAGATTTTGAACGTGAAAAATGTAATTTTTGGTTTGAATTTTCATGGCATAAAACAAAACTACAGTGAAACTTTTTCAAATGTTTATGTAGGGGCGTTCCTGCACAAATTCTCGAAAATCATTTTTGGCACATAGTGGGGCAAAAGTTTGAGCCCATTTCTTCATCTTATAATCTGTTTTTAATCTTACAGCCCATTTCTCAATCTTGCAGAAAAACTCGCTAGCTACCTAAAATCCACATATTATCTTTCAAGTCAACTAAATATACAGTATCGAACATATAAAATGCACCAAAGCCGTTTTCCCATACAAAATGATCAACTTCAGATAGCTATATCTCCGCCGTTTCTCAACCGATTCCTTTCATTTTTTCTGTGACGAACTACGAATTACCTCAAGTTTTGATAACTATTGAAAAAGTTGTATTAAAACTATTGGTTTTAAATTTACAGAGAGGTTGAATTTTGACATAAAAATGCACCAAGACGAAAAGTAATGCATCAGACAAACTATGCGTCGTATCCTTTCGGTGTCTTCAGCACGTTTGGTCCTTGTCAGGCAATGAACAAATGCGCTGAAGACACCAAGATGCTACGACGCGTAGTTTTTCTGCTACATTACTTTGTGTCTTGGTGCATTTTTTATGTCAAAATTCAACCTATCTGTAACTTTTAAACGAATAGTTTTAACACAACTTTTACAATAGTTTTCGAAAATTGAGGAAATTTGTAGTTCGTCACAGAAAAAATGAAAGGAATCGGTTGAGAAACGGCAGAGATATAGCTCTCTGAAGTTGACCATTTTGCATGGGAAAACGGCTTTGGTGCATTTTATATGTCCGATACTGTACCTAATCGTGGAAAACTATGTCACCAAAATTTCTATTCTCACAGTTTTTTCAGCGAAATTGAAGCGAATATCTTGATGGTGCACCTTATTTCTTATTCATTTACTTTTGCCCCACCTATAACAAAAGGTTGTAAATTGGGGCTTAAGGTCGTTTTTGAACTGAAAGTTCGAACAGCTCGCAAGCATCTGAGTGTTGGCTGATCTCAATTTTTGTTGGGTTTTGATCAGATTTTTAGTCAATTTTAGATATATTGTGACTTAAAAAAGTTTCTCAATATTTTACAGACATTTTTTCTGGAACAACAAAGAAGTGCTCGGAATAACGTTTTTGTGAGGAATCATCCTTTGAAAATTTATCAAGCTTGTGAAAAAAAGGTGCAAAAATGTCAAAAAACGAAAGCTGCCGTTAAAGGGATTAATAATGTTGAATAGTTTTAAGGTTTTTTCAGTGTTATTTATGAAAAATGCCACAACTTTAATTGAACATTTAGTAAATTCACAAATGTAACAATGAACTACATAAGAAATATTTTTTTGCTTTGAAAAAAGTTTCTCATGGCTATTTTATTAAGCTATTAGCTGATTGCTATTTGTCTTGGTTGAAATAATACTATTAATCTAGCCTTTTCTATCCAGAAATGGAGATTCTAATCAACACAAGCCGATTTTAACATAATATAGTACATGTTTACTCTTACCTCGGCTATTCAACAGCAGTAACATTATAATTGAAGGGAGGACGGGCCTGATGTAGGGGTTATAAAACACGCCTCTCACGCCGAGGACCTGGGATCGAATCCCATCCCCGAGATAGTCACTCATGACATAAAGTTATAGTGACGTTTTGCTTCAGAAAGGAAGTAACATATGTCTGAACTAAATAAATTAAATGTCACACTAAATCACTATTTGACTAGTTGGGCCTAGGATTCATTTGCCATTTCACATAAATACGTTTGGCATAATGGACATTTCGCATAAAGCAGTTTCGTACAACAACATGTAGCATTTCAAAGACGGCATACATTTCTCATTATATCAAATGTCTATTAAGCCAAACATCCTTATGCGAAACGTCTTTATGCGAAATGTCATTATGCGAAACGTCCCACCCCCGATTCGTATACCTACCGGTAAATCTGACTTAGTATAACTTAATTTTATTGGGGGCAGCCGAACTTCGCCAGAAAGAGGACCACGTGATCATTGTACTGAAATCGAATTCAGGTTAACTTCTGCGTCCATGAGTCCACGAAATCGTAGCGTAGGGGTGACGCGCCCTATCTAGGGAACAGGGAGTCGTGAGTTCGATTCTCACCGAGAAGACGTGTAACTGTAAATGAAAAATAAAAGAAAGTTTTGAGTTTTGTTGACTCTATGTACCAACATTTTTATTTTCGATTTAAGTATCATTTTTCGCAATCTAAAATCGATCTAAACTCGTTTTGGACAATGAATAATTTTTATTCACAAATTTATGAATTTCGGTTTTTGATTCTTCCAATTTTTATTTTTGAACATCCACATCTTTTTCGATTTTTTCTTGAAACCTCTACTTTGAATTGAATTTGATTTTGAAAATATAGAATTTCTTTTTTTTCTGGAACATATTTTATTTTTCGTGTAACTAACGGAAAACTCGACTTGATATTATTTCAACTCCACCAAGCTCTTCTTCTGTGATAGGTTGATTGTAGAAAAATATGAAATATACAAATTTTTGTATTACACGTTAAATTAGACTCATGCAGTTGTAGGTTATGAATACAGTGGGATTCCGTTTTTGGCAACAAAGTTGAAATTTTCAGTTGCCAAAAACGGAACCGTGCCAAAATCGGAACCCATATTTCAAATTTTATTTTCCAACTGTTGGTTTTGAAAACATCATGACAATGTTAATACATCATCTTTATGGAATCATAAGGCATCGAGACTTCGAAAAGGTTCGAAGCATTTTTCCGATGGGTTATAATTTGCTATGAATCTATAGTACCGTAATGTTAATTCTGGCAAACGTTTTTCTGGTGGCGTTTTCACGCCTTAACGTCTTCGATTATTTTTAGAAGCTTTATGAATATTTTTTGTATAAAAGGGTCCTGTAGAATCAATAATCGCATAAGTGATCTTTATTCAATAATTAGACATTTTCTTAAAACTATGTAAGTTCTTAATTTCTTTATCTTGTAAAGACGTATTTACGAAACTAAAGTGCTGGGTATTGAAAAACGGCATGAGCTTTTTTTTTCTAATTTTATGAACATTCAAAACCAGTTTTACTTTTGGACTTTAGCGTAAAATTTAATGTAAGTTTAGAATTGCTCTTTGATTTATGTTTCTGATAAAGTAAAACATTTTATAATGAATGGTTGACTGCAAACAAAAGGGCAAACAAAACATGAGATGATGCATAAATGCGACTTGTAATTTTGTAGAATTTAATTTCAACTTGAAATAATTTTCAATTTATTAATTTTCAATTATATGTTTTACATCTACCTTATGAAATCAACTGAAATTTACAGGATCCTGTTATGAAACCAAGAACTTGATAGGAAATTTCAGGTTCTCATAAGAAATCTACAGCAAATCGCTTGAGCTCTGAAACATCTTGCTAGGCATCCGTAATACCTCGCATAGAGTTCTCAGGATCTTGCTAAGTATTTTGCTATGAGGGAACTTCTCAAGTCTCCGATAAAAAAAAAGTTTATTATTATAAGGCTACCACTAGCACACCTCAAATTCCTCTGGAAACATTTTTGGACATAATCCCCCATAACCAATTATACATTCTAAGGATTCCTCAGGAACCCCTCAGTGTCCACTTGGAATCTTCTGATTTCCTCATGAATTGGATAAAATTTCTGAAAAGTCCGCTAAGAACCAATAATTCCCTAAGGTTTCTCCAGGGTACAGTTAGGAAACTCATAGCTCGTAAGGAACATTTTGAATATGTTGACACCATTAACAATCTTGTACAGAATGCTGGATGGCCTCTTAACAAATCTAACGTCCTACAGAGAACAGAGTTTATAGAAAAGAGGGAACGTAACTATAAATAATTGACGCAGAAAAATCAATATACACACCAATACCACAGACAAAAAGTTAAAACACTCTCAGTCGTATTTATCGCACGCTTCAATGATATTATTGATACAAAATTGTAGTTTTCGCTGTATTCGCATTTGCCATAGTACTGGTGGAATTCCTTAAAAATAACATATAATTTTACTACATGAATGGATAATATGTTGACACTTCTACAATTCTCCAGAAAAACGCAATTTATTTAATGAAATTTCTTGAATGTTATTATACACGAAATTTTGCTGTACATATTTGTATCTATTACTGCGGTGCGTTTTTACATGCGGAGTGTATAAAAATCCATAATGATAATGAGGCAATCCATGAGACAGCTGCGATCAGCTGGTTTTTTCGTTTACCATGTGCTTTTGACGTTTCGCGATCGGAGTGACTTTCGATTACAAAGGAAAATGTAAAGCTCCGATAACACTCGCATAATTTGTTTACTCTTTCATTTCGGGTTGCATTCACACTTTTAGCTGTCAGTCCTATCACGAAAAGTCCTCATGGATAGCCTTATGACAGTGAGCCAAACAGATGTGACAAGATTCATGATTATTACTCTGTGTGAGTCATAGATTTAAAATATTCAAATCGCGATAACTTTTTTGCTACTTGACTATTTTGCACCATTTTTTCACAAGATCTCAAAAAACTCTTCTAGTTTAAGAATCAGTGTCAATGTTAATCATTGATGATCTAGTTTTGAAGATATTCCGATGTTCCTTGGAGGACCGACATTCTCCATAAATAATTTATTTGGCGGCCATTATGTTTTTGGTCAATTGATCAAAAATATTATATGTATACTATACAATGCCAGGTACTAAGGAGCTACTCTGAAAAAAATCATACAAATCGGTTCAGTATTCTTGGAGAAATCTGAAAATTACGATATTAGGGATTTTTGGAGTTTTCAAGACCTCTATTTGTCCAACGTGGTACCAGAATCATAAATGCTTATTACTCAAAGACGGCTGCACCAAATTGCTTAATTTTTTCACAACATACTTGCATTACTGTATCATTCCGTGAAGTAAATATTTGAATACGTTTAAAATTCTGTAGCCTGAGATATAAACGACAATTATGGCAACGCGTCGGTCCCCCAAGGAGTTTGGGAATATCTCTGGATCCAGACGATCAATTATCAATATGGACACATATTCTTGAACTAGAAGAGTTTTATGATGGCTTGCAAAAAAATGGTGCAAAAATGTAGTGTTACAAAAAAGTTATTGCGATTTAAAATTTTTTTTAGCGGTGAAAAATGAAGCTGCCTGTAGAGGGGTTGAACAAGCTGTTCCAAATCTGAAGAAAAGTGTTTTTTATTTTATTTTATGTTACCTACTGGCAGACTCAAGTGGGCTGGTCACTCGATATGAATGCCTAAGAAAAAAAATTGGTCTCTAGTTGAGATATTGGTGGAGATTATTGGCCTCATGAAACGTTGCCAATGCATGATCAATGATCATCGTGAAGTAAATAAGCGCGTACGTGAGTCCTTAGTAGTAAATGAGATTTGGGGAAATATCGACGAAAATGGAGCTCTGAAATGTAATCAGTGTGGAGTTGACATGCTATTCAAATAACTAAAGCAACAGACATGATAATATTTACAAAAAAATACAAATTTTAATGGTGTTGAAAAATGTTGCCAAAAACGGATCCATTTTGTTGCCAAAATCGGGGGGTGCCAAAAATGGAGCATGCCAAAAACGGAGCATGCCAAAAACGGAATCCCGCTGTATATACAATTTTTCAATTAGGACATTTTTTTATTACAAAAAAAAATTCAAAAGTCGCATAAAACTTTCCTCATATGCGTGTTATGGCCCAAGTTTTAAGCCAAAAATAAAATATTTTTTTTTTACGAATAAAAAAATTTAAAAGGTACCCGTGGCGAGGTTGGGTATTAGAGGGTTAACTCAAATCTTTCAATCGTTCTCTGGATCATCATTTTACCTGTTTTTTTTTTCTTTCAAAACTTGATATTATAAGAAATCAATTTAGTTATTTAACCAAATAATTCATTTGTTGATTCTTGAGCGGCCTTCTTAAGGAGTTACAACATAAAATAAGTCTAAGTTATTTGAATTTTACAGGATACCTTCAGGTATCAGAAGGCCGGGTGCAAAGGCACGTTCCCCACAAATTGGGAGATTTGTGCCATCGCCATATTTGAGCCTATTTCATCATCTACCCGATGAGAAGGGAAAGATGTGAGGAAATAGGAGTGGGGTCCCTTGAAGAGGGAAGATCGCATGAGCGAATTGAGAGCATGTAGCTCCATACCACATGTCTTGAAAATAAAAAAAAATCATCTTAAGAATAATGAAGATTCAGATTACTGTGAAACTTCCATTAATCGATATTTCATGACTCGATATCGGCTCATGGATCCATATTAAACACAAAATGCATGGGGACTATGCTGGTCTCATTTATTCTCCATTACTCGTTATTTCCATGGTCCTTTCAGATATCGACTCATGGAATTTTGACTGTATTTTTTCTTGTTGTACAAGAAAGATTGAGAACACATATCACCAAGCATTTCCAGACCACGTGGCCTGGAAATATCAACCATTATCTGGATATCTGAAGTGATCGATGTCCGTGTTTCCCTGCGATATTCAACTACAAACAATACTTCTAACTCGTTTGATTCCCACTATCTGTTTTCCCGACGTAATGTCTCGACTTAGTTTGTTGTTGAATATTTGTGCGTTCGCTACGGTTGTCGGGGCCCTGAATTTTCAATAGGTATGACATTGAACTGCAAATATCCGACGTGATAAATCTTCTAACAAATTCCATGATTAATCATATCTGTCGATTGACAACTTTTCAGCATAACAGTTCTGTCTTGAGGGGTCGTCCATTAATTAGGTAAGGGTTTATGGGGGGAGGGGGGTTTGAGATTTCTTACGCGCCATACAAATTATTTTTAATTTCCATACAAAAAATCTTACTATGAGGGGAGGAGGGGGGGTCTAAAAACCCTCAAAATTGTCTTACGTAATTAATGGATCGCCCCAAAGAAGCTCAAGTTACACACCAAGCCCCCCAAATTCTCCCCAAATCCCCACACTCACGTCGTTTCCATCATCGCAAAAGAGCGCGCATTCTTGAAATAAATAGGTAAGTAACCGCACACCACCCAACCAAAACACCGACAGCCGTTATGCTGTTATGTCGTTATGGTTCTTCTTCACCAAGTTCCAAGTGCCTCCCGACCCCAAAGTTCGCTCCAACGCGACACATGTGTGGTGCATGGCCTAGAGGGGTTGCAGTTTTCTTCCCGCCATATTCGCGGCGCACACAATTCGCCCGGCATCGTTATATTTTACGACGTGTTTATTTTAAACACTCCCGCTCAATGGGTTTCTCTCTTGTTCGCCTCCTCCGTTTTGCTGGAAACTAACAGCAGCGGAGAAGATGCCACCCATCCGTCGTCGTCGCGTCGCCACACAGGAGTAATTTGGGTCAATCATGGCTGAAATTAGTTTCTAACTTCAATGGTTTTCGTCTCTAATACAGACCAAAAAATGACAGCTGAGGTGGCAGTCGAGCATAAGAGATGTGGTATACGGTACAGCACGGTTTTCACTCTGGATGTGAAGAATGCGTTCAACAGTGCAAGCTTGGAAGCGATAGCCCACGCAATTCATCACCTCAAGGTATCGGTGGAGTTGTGTTAACTTCTAGAAAGCTATTTTGATGGCAGGATTCTACTGTACGACACAGAGGAGGGGCAAAACAGCGTTCGAATTACCGTGGAAGTGCCACAAGGTTCAATCCTGGGCCTGCTATTATGGAATTCGATGTACGATGACGTACTGAGACTGCCACTTCAGACGGGTGTTAAGATTGTTGGATTCGCCGACGATATCACCCTAGTGGTCTACGGTGAAGTGATGAAGGAAGTAGAATTGACAGCAGCGCACTCTATTTCCATAGTTGAGGAATGGATGAAGTCTAGGAAACTAGAACTGGCCCGGCACAAGACTGAGGTGGTGGTGGTCAACGACCGCAAGCCCGATCAACGGGCGCTTATCACAATACGTGATTGCACCATATAATCCAAGCGATCTCTTAGGCATCTTAGGGTATTGTTCCATGACAACCTCGACTGCGCTAGCCACGTTGAATTTGCCTCTGGAAGGGTATCTAGCGGCGCTTTTCAAGATAGTGTCTAACATTTCTGCTGTAATTGTCATCAAACGCAAGTTACTGCCAGACGTGGCGCTATTCATATAAAGGTATGGAGGACCAATCGGGACAATGGCGCTTAGAACGAGCAGAACCCTATATCGGTTGGAAAGCACGTATAGGATCATGTGCTGAAGAGTAGCAAGCGCATACCGAACAGCATTGGCGTAGCTAGGATTTTTTTTCTGGAGGGGGCCTAGGGGGGGCCTAGCAAATACTTGTTTTACAGAAATAATGTAGGTCACAATAATCACAAATTTCGTTATATAAAAAGATTTGTATTGGTTTTATTTATTTGTTATCATTTCTTATTCTGTGGAATATCAGTGATATTTATAAATTTCAATATTCGCTTCAAACATGATTCATTTTTTTTTGTAATCCAGTCAAGAATCCTTTAGGGGGGTCTGTAGCCTTGAGGTTACGCTTTCGCTTCATAAGCGGAAGGTCATGGATTCGATTCCCAGCCCCTCCACAAAAAACCCGCCCAGCCACCAGAAGACGCCTCACGGAGGACCGTGCTTTGGGAAGCACATCAATCCTCCGTCAGTATCAGAGGGTGACTGAGACAAACTGACCCTCTTCGCAGGCAGCTAGCCTCACTAACAGCAGAGCTCTCTCCTACCTGCTCGGTGTGAGAGTAAAAGAGTAGGAGAGAGTGAAAGTAAGATGTAAATATAGATAAGTTGAAAATAGATCTGTATCGGTAAAGAAGAAGCTACAGATCAACTGAGTAGTGGCACAGTAGCGGCCACGAGCACAAAGTGCCTTAAAAAAAATCGGCTCTAAACTTAAAAAAAAGGATCCTTTAAGAATTCAAAAAAAAAAACTCACAATGAATGTTTTTGTGATTCTTTCACGAACTTTTTAGGTATTAAACCATGTGCTTTAAGGAGATTCCTCTGAGAATGGCTACGAGAATTTATTATTGACTTATTTTCGTTCTTTTCAGTGCTTTCTTCAAGAACCTTAACCAGTTTCCACTGAGTTTGTCTTGGGATTCCCACGGAAAATCATTCCCAGACTTTCTGATCTCACCAGAAAATTTCTCGAAGAATCTCTATCGAATTGCTTGAAAAATCTCTTGAAGAATTCCGGTAGAGAATGGATTAGAAATTCTTATAATCATTTTTCCTGGAAGGAAAAATTATTAAGTACATGCCGTTTCCAATTGTTAATTCAAAGTATCCTCCATTAATAATTTCCTTATGATTTTCAGGAATTACTGAAGATTTCTCCCAAAAATAGTACAAAAAAATCCAAGAGTCTCACCAAAAATGTATTCAAGCATTTTTTTTTCACAGATAATATTTTTCAGGTGTCTCTAAAATCATAGAGTTACATCTCGCATTCCTTCCAAACTCTCTCGAAAATACTTTTTTTATTTTTTTCAAAAATACCTAACTAAGATATGTTTGAAGAATTCTAATAAAGCGTAATACGTTAAACTGTTATTTCAAAAACTCTTCCGCGAAAATACTCAAAGATTTCCCGAGTAATTTGTTCAGGGATTTCCTAGAGAATTATATTATTATAATTCCTTAAGATTCTTCCTAAAAATCTACAATCTTAGTATTTTCCAGAGTTTTTTTTTTCATTTTTCTAAACCGCACTAATAATTTTTTGAGGAAATTTTTCACCCGATTTTGCAATTTATTTTTGAACTTCACGAAAAGTTTCTCCAGAAGTTCCATAAAGTTCTCTTTCAGGCTCTAGAAAAAATGTATATACTATCCATTTTTTGGTTAAAAAACTACTTCAGGAATATCTCAATATTTTTTAGGGATTGCTTTACAAATTTCTCTACGAATCAATCCACATCAGATTGCTGAAGAAACATATACAAACAAGTTTTGAAGAATTTTGTAGGTAATTTTTCGAAAAATAGCAGCTTAAATATATTTCGGAAAAAATATACTAAATTCCTGTCGGAAAATTCAAATTTAAACCGTAGAATTTCAGAAACTTGTTGACAATATACACAGAAAAGCTTTACTTCTCTTTTCTTCGTCTTTTATAATAGAAAATGATAAGTGTTAAAACGGATGAAATTTTTCCTTCCATGATGGTAAATACATACTATTGATGTGGAACCCATGTTTTCCTACCTTTAAGAATTCTAAACAAACTTTTTTGAAGGGTCTATTATCGATTATCTTGTAGTTCTGTAGAGTTTCAATGCGGAAATATTGCCAGTAGGAAAATTTCTTAATGTAAGATTTTAGTGAATTTTAATTAAAGGGGAGGGGGAGGAATTCCTTATGGACTTTCAGGAATCAGAAACCATACGTATAAAAATTCTAAAATTTTTCAAAACTCCTATAATTTACCTTTTAATAGATTCTTTAAAATGTTGCATTTTGGAGTAAGGAAAGATTTTGTGCAAAGTTACTTATAGGGTCAGGAGTAGAAAGGAGAAATAACAAAATGTTGAAGCAGGTAGAACAATAGTTGGGCCTAGGTACACTGAAAGATAATTTATAATCTTTTCACTAGAGGTAAATTACAGAATGGCTAAAACCTCTCTAATAAATTTACAAATAAAACAAAATTTTCAAAAAGGTCCATCAGAAGCTTCTTCACAAATTATCTTTGAAATCTATACTTCATTGACTTCTGGTTTTCTAGTAGCCACCAGAAATTCGTAAACATTCTAACCAAGAATATAAATTCTGCCAATAATTGGTAAAATCAGTTCTAAAGAAGTGTTTTAAGGAAGATCTATACAAATTTCTTTATGAATTTCTTAATAAATCTTTTCCCCCTTCCTAGTTGTTTTGCTGCATGTTTCTCGACAGATTCCTTTACCGCTACGCTAATTTCGGAAGCAAAAGCAAGAGACATTTTAAAAACTATTTTCTTCCCAATGCTTGAATAATCCAGAAATTTGAAGCAAAATTTTAAAAAGAGAGAGAGACCGGCGAAAAACGATCATTTTGCCGTTTTTTTTACTCAAAATGCCCAAATTTAGAAACTTAGATCTTGACTCTTAGAGATCCGAGTAATCTGGAATTTCTACCGCCAGTGCCATTAGGAAATAACTTGAAATTTGTGCAGTAAAAAACTAAAACTTTTTTGATCAGACACATAGAAGTTATCGCAAATGTCCCATATTGAAGGAAATGACAAAATTTTGGTAATTTGAAGAGTATGAATTTTTCAGAAAAAAATTGTTCTACAATTTGTTTCTCTTGTTAAATTAAACATTATTGTCAAAGAGTATATTGCTCTAAAACCTTTTGCTTCAAAAATAGTCCAAAATGAACAATTTAGCATTTTTTTTACAAAATTTATTTTGTAATTTTTGATTACTTTAAAGTGGATGATCAAAATGCTACACAAATATCAAGTTATTTCCTAATTTCGGTAAAAAATTCAGCTCAATCGGAGCTCTAGGATCCAAGATCCAAGTCACCAAACTTGATCAATTTGTATGGAAAACGCTAAAATGATCTTTTATTTCATCGGTCACTGTACAAAAATTTTTGATGCAATTTGTGATGTATTTTGGAAATATTTCTTAAGAACTATTGACGAACTTTGCGGAAGAATTTGTAATATTTTTTTGGGAAAACTTTCAGCGAAATATCTCAGTATAAGAGTTGATAGAATCAATGATTTTTTGGAAGAATTGCGATGGAAAACTGAGCTTTTGAAAGGTTAAGTAACATTTTTAGGTAAATCCAGAAAAAAAATTTCGGAATCAATTTGCTAATAAGAAGTAGACATAGAAGGAATGGAATCAACTCTATATCATTCGACTAATTTCTAAGAGAGCTACAAAAGTTCTGAAGCCACTCTTCAATATTCCTTGAGGAATTTTATTCTACTAATAATTATAGAATTATGGAGAATATTGAAAATTTCTCTGAAAAATTTTGATTCAAGCAAAAATACAAGAATTGAATCAAAATCAAAGAGATAATTGCTGGACTGCCCATACTCGCATAACAGTCCCATTTGATTTTTCGCCACTTTTGAGTTAGCTTCATGAATAGTATTCATTTTTAGTGTACTTTCTAAAATAAAACTCCAAATTGTATCTTTGTATGGACAAAATGTGAAAAAAATACCAAACCATGTGCGTCCCATATTGAAAGTACCCGCAAAACAGTCCCATTCGATGATTATGAAGAAATTCAGCTAAACCTATTCCTCCTGTGATGAATTCTGAAAGCTTGCATTGCGATTTTCCTTATAGAAACAAATAAACAAATCAGGAAAGCACAAATCAACTATAATCGAGAAAAACTCTTATTTTTGTTTAAAAAAGGTTTTACTATAACGACTTCTTCTGTTTTTCGATTAATACTAACACCACATCAGGCTAGCTGCCTGTAAACTAAAATAAAGCAAAATAGTTTTCCTGAGACTATTCTTCTGCTCCATTCACACTCTTCCTGCGGCCAATCATTATCAGAATCTCCGGCAGGCCGAAGTCCAAGAGCGAGATGCGAGAAGGTTGTTTTGCCGCCTCAAGATTGCGCACATCGTCGCTAGCATCGTCGCTAGCATCGTCGCCAGTGTTTACATGGTCAAACTAAGTGTTTTCAGCACCAAATGCCGAGAAACAGGAAAGCTCCTGACACCCATCAGGATTATCTATATCTTGAGAACCACCATTCGTCTTCATCAAGTGGACCAAAACGTGTTCTATTAACCTTTCTTTGATAGTTTTCAAATTCTTCACCCGTCACGTGCTGTGATTTCAGCAAGCTTTCCATATGGTCGACCGCAACGGTTAATTTGAATTCCGGAAATCTTCACCATTTTCTCAATTAAATATCATCACTGTACAGCTTAAGAACTTCAAGGGACATTATTACTATTTAAATATAGTTGATAACTGAAAGCTGAAAGAAAAGTACATTGCAATCGATCGTAAATTTGAACAAAAATGTGTCAAGATGCACGATAACAAAGTAAGCGAATTCCCAGTAATGGGACTGGTATGCGGGTATTCAAGCGTTTAGCGAGAGAAATACTCGGATAACGAGTCCCATCTGCAATAACCCTAATTTGGATAGCAAAAAACAACCAGTTTTACTAAATTTAAATTATTTACGGTTTTTGCACATTGCAATGATAGTATATTGAGCAATACCACCGGCATTTACTACTTCCAGCAGCGGAAGAACGAAAATGGAGGGTTTTATGTTTAGAGGCGTTTTTCTGGACATCGTGATTTTCCTAATGGGACTGTATTGCAAGTATGGGCAGTGGAGTTAAACACTATAAGCGATTTTTTATACATTTTTTCACAACAGGTTAAATTTCTGCCATTTATTTGAAGAATACTTGGTCATGCAGAAATTCCATGAAAGTTAAGTCTTTCAACAAAAATGCTTGCCATGTCTGAGAAATTGTTTTAGTAATTTTGTCTATTTTTACAATTATTTTTTCTGACATTATACGAGTTTTGAAGTTAATGTTTGGAATTCTGTAGTGATGTTTCATGAGGGGAATCATCATCAACGGACAACTCGAGCAGGGTGTTCTCCAAAAGCATGAGAAATCAGAATGCAGTGAACATGCTGCTTTATTTAAAAAAACACGAATTTTGGGGATCAAACTTCCGGGATTTTAACGCTTTTTTGTACTATTGTATTTTTAGCAACAGAGATTTTGAGAAATTGCGCTAATCGCATACAACAAGAAGTTCTAACAGTAACCAATCGATCGACAGCCGGACGGTTAAGCCTTCGGTTGTCGCGCAATTCACCGAAGTCAGAACCACCACGCTGATGCTGTGTAAGACAAGCGAGGTTTTCTAAGTATAGTTGTACAACATAAATAACGTAACTACTAAAGAGATTTTTGTCAATAACAAGAGTCATGTACATTGATTCAGAAGATTTTGCTGTCTTTTTTATTATTATTAATATCATCAAAATTTCTGGGGGGGGCCTGGATGAATCTGGAGGGGGCCAGGCCCCCCTGGCCCCCCCTGTTCCTACGCCAATGCCGAACAGATACTAAAAAGGCCTTGTGCAGCATAGTCATCCATTCCATACAGTATGGAATATCACCTTTGACACTTCCTTCGGGAGGTTGGCGAGCTTCTGGTCCATTTGACCAGGAGCTCAAGCATGGTCTACCTAGGATGTGGCGGGTGTTCATCAGTGGGTTCTGTTCAATCTCTACCAAAAAAAATACATTTCTGCAAGTAGCTCTGAACAAGCGACCTGGTACCGCTTTCAAAGTACCTTAGCCCCCTGGCGTGCTAGCCGGCACATTAATGGGAGGTGATAAGCAACGGGCCTCCGATGGAGGAGGATCGTACTACTGCTTGATCGAGGAACGACCGCAAGACAAAGTCAACGTTGATTTTGCTTATTGATGATAGCCAGCTACCGCTGGTTAAGGATTGTGTGTACGCCCACGACGTCTACAATGCCCTGAAAAAATATTAGCAGAAAACGACACGGTCCGTCCGTGTGTTGTTGTTGAAGCGCTTGTGTTCCACGAATCTGGCGGAGAACCGTGACGTCGAGAAGCATTTGGCAGTTTTTGATGATCTCTTCGATCGTCTAGACGCAGCCGGACTGAATTTGGATGAGGACACCAAAGTCTGTATGTTACTCCGAAGCTTTTCTCCTTCATATGATGGTCTAGTGACAGCGCTGGACAGCCGATCGGATGAAGATATTTTCCTCGATGTCGTGAAGCCAAAATAGGGTAATGACTGTTTATTTTGTTCTCAAACGCTAACAGTTGGCGCCAGCGGCAAAAATTACAGACAACAACCTTTCGAACATTTAGTTTCTATTACCGGCCGCCGAGCTGCGACACTGATGTTTGTATGCCACGCACTGATCGTGCTACGCTGGATTCTCAAATTTCTCAAACTTTCAACACAAGCGCATGGAAGAATGGTAGTCGGGGAACTGTCAAAACTTATGGAAAATAATGAAAAACGTAAATTGCTTACAATTAGGAAACTGGATCAAAAAAGTAGTGATTAGAAATCAAGTGTAATGTGGATACATAACTTTTTGTGTTTAGTTCATCTTCCGTGGTGCTTTCATTGCTTCCGGATTTCATTTTTACTACCATTGAAAAAGAGCCATCTATTGCCTTTTCAGTTTTGAATATCGCCCTATTGGTCGACGAGTTCAATCGACACCTTGAACGAAAGGGTGTATTTGTGAAGGTGGAGCGGACCACTCAAGGAACACGACCACAGTACTTGGAGGAATACGATCTGGAATTCGCCGTTGGATTCGCTGAATGTGCAGTAGAAAGTCCAGCGGATCATCGCGAAGCAATGCAAGATCCGATATACCGGAAGGCCATGGATGCAGAGATTGCCGCTCATCAACGGAACGGCATGTGCGGTCGAAAGATCAGAAGGTAATCGGCTCGCAGTGGATTTGTAAGGTAAAGCGGAACGAGGACAATCAGATCTTCAAGTGCGAGGCAAGATTGGTTGCCCAAGGGTATACCCAACGAACCGGAGTCGATGTGCATGATGTGTTCATCGCGGTGGCGTCAAATAACAACATGTCTGTTCATCATTTGGACATTAAAATAACGTATCTCTATGAATATCTCGAGGAAAGCGTATTCATGCGATAACCGCCCGGTTTCGAGGCAGCATGTAAAGAGAATCACGTATATCGGCTCCAACGTAGCATTAACGGTTTACGCCAGTCATCTCAGTGCTAGAATAAACGTTTAGATGATGTTTTGTTGAAGAGTGGATTCCGAGCTGCAACAGCGGACCCCTGCCTGTATGTGAAGGGTGACGGTAAAACCAAGGTGCTGCTGATGGTTTATGTAGACGACCTTCTTGTCGCATCTACGGATGAAAGAGAGCTAAAGAAGATCTGTGAAGAACTGCAAGCGGATTTCGAATTAACATGTCTCTGGGAGGTACGCCACTTCCAGGGTGTAAAATCCAAGACGTCGGCGGCGTTTACTAGCTAAGTCTTCGAAACTACATCGAGAAGCTGACCAGTATGTTCGGAATGGAGGAGGGCAAGACAGCCAAGTTACCGATGGATGCTGGTTACCTGACACTTACTGAAATAGGAGAAGCGTTCAACGACCCAACGACCTACCGTAGCCTAGTAGGCAGACTCCTGTAGTTAGCTGTTGTGGCAAGCTCAGACATTGCAGCGAAGCGATTATCAAGAGGAAGTTTGGTCACCGACTGGGCGAGAGATGTTGGCAGCAGGCGTTCCACATCTGGAATAGTTTTTCAATACGGATGTGATACAATATCCTGAGCAAGCCACCGCCAACGCTGTCATCGATGGAGGCAGAGTACCTGGGAGAGTACCGAGGCGTGCCAGGAAGCTCTGTGGCTCGGTCAGCTGCTCCGCGCTTTGGGAGAAGCACAGAATCATCCAACTCTAGTGAAGGAGGACAATCAGGGGTACTTGTCCTTTGTGCGTTCTGAGAAGAAAAGTCGGCGAAGAAAGCATATCGACACATGTCAGCGGATTGAGCAGGAATTGTGTTAACTAGAATCCTGCCCAACTAGTGCGTCTAGAATACTGCCCAACTGATATTCTGGCAGATATTGTGACAAAACCTCTTAAATCTTAGAAGCATCGGGAGTTCTCGAAGCTGCTCGGTTTGATATAGAATAACAAATGAGTTATCATTGAGGGGGAGTGTTGAACGGGACAATGACTACCTCATCTATCCATAACCTTGATTCGCTCTCTCAATTACTCTACCTTTTATGCTCAATTTACTTTGATTATTTGTTGACGTTTATCATTATTTATCAAACAGTGAGCGATAAGGAACGTATATATTTTTCAATACCGGTAAATAAAACGTAATTATAGTTTGTATCCACGCGTTTGTTTTTTCCGTCGGTGGTCCGAATTCCCGTTGGCCATTGCGCTGTTTGTTTACATCGACTCTGCCATCGTCAAGTGCATGCACTTCGGACATCAAGCGGCAATCTGGAATGGTCTGGACAGATATGAGTTGTGCAAGAAATTGGGAAGAAATGGCACTTCGGGAAAGATTACACGAAGCGACCAAAGTATTAACTCTGTAAACCGGAGGAAGAAAACGCAACTGTTGTGGCAGTCAACAACGAAAACAAAGTGCGACGTTTCGATTATAGCTGAGCCGTATCGAGTACCGCTCGATAATGCCATCTGAATGGCGGACAGCACGGGAATATCGGCTGAACGGATCTGTCCAAATACCTTCACTATCTGCTTCGACAACCACTATGAGATGGAGGACAGCCAGCCGAACATCGACGAGGGGTGAGAGCGGGTAGGGCACTTCCAGCAGACAATGGTCAATCACCTCCATTAGACGCACTTATAGGCTCATTTCTCCGTTCCTTGGTTGCTACACTAAACACACATTGCACTTAAAACATTTATTCGCGGACAAACTAATTTTTATTACAACGGGCACAACATCTACTTTATTCTTAATCTATCGGTTTCAACTTAATCTAAACACATTAAAAAACGCAATTCGCGCGCGCAGGAGTAGCTCCTGTTCTGGACCATGACCTTGTCGACTCTAACGTAGCTTCTCTGTCTAGATGCACAGCAGACCTCAAAACGACGAACCGTACCTCTTCGACCTATGGTTGTATATCGTTCGGGTGAACTCCGACAGCAGCGATCCTCCAATATATAGCACACATGATAAGCCATCGCCGAGACGACGGCGATAAAGGCAATCATCTAGATAGATGATAGGTAGCTGTGTACACCGATCGATATCTGTAGCTCAAACATGGTGTTGGTGGTTTGTTGATATCCGTCGATGAAAGTGAAAGCAGCACAACGGCGATAGTTCTGCACTGCTAGGGTTGAAGTGTCTGATGTGAGCCTGGTGCGAACATTCTCACCCACCCAGAAAGTACTTAGTTTCTGTAAATAAGAAAAAATCCTCTTCGGGGAATAGGGAAGGGAAGGTGATCACTAGGTTTGGGTTGCTGAATCAGACGGTTCCTCGATGCTATCATCTGCTGGAACTGGCAGTATGCAAATTTTCTCGACTGGGCGAGTGAGTAGGCCTGTGGCGGTTTTTAAGGTGACCACTCTAACGGTTCCATCGTCTCCGGGATGCACCTTAACAATTCGTCCTAATTTCCATTTTAAAGGAGGCAAATTATCATCGTGGATCACGACAAGTGTTCCAACATCAATGGGAATAGCAGGTTTCCAACGCTTTGCCCGGCCTTGAAGCTGACATAAATATTCCCTTTTCCATCGCTTCCAAAAGTCTTGCAATCTTCGTTGCATCAGCTGCAGCATATTGAGCCGATTAGTTGGAACGATGGTCAGATCGGTCTCAGGAAGTGCATGCAAAGATTCTCCGATTAGGAAATGGGCTGGGGTTAACGGCTGAAGATCATTTGGATCATTGGAGAGGGGAGTGAGTGGGCGGCTGTTAAGGCAAGCTTCAACTTGTACTAGCAGCGTGCAAAGATCTTCTGGGGTTGCTGGAGTCTCTCCTAAAACCTTGATGAGGTGATTTTTGGCAGACCGTACAGCGGCTTCCCACAATCCGCCAAAGTGTGGCGCGCTTGGTGGATTGAAATGCCATTGAATTCCTTCCTTTGCCAACTCACTCGATACCGTTTCGTGATGACTACTATCCTTGAGGATTCTCAGAAGTTCTTGCAACTTATTTCGGGCGCCGACAAAATTTGTACCGTTATCGGAGAATATATCCGTACACCGACCTCTCCTAGAGATAAAACGTCGCAGAGCTTGAAGGAACCGGTCAGTTGACAAATCAGAGACGAGCTCCATATGTACTGCTTTCGTGGTCATGCATATAAAAATCGCTACATACGCCTTAACCACCGGACGTCTTGGACCAGGTCGTACGTACAATGGTCCAAAGTAATCTACGCCTGTTCGAAGAAACGGTCGCGAAACGGTTACTCGAGACGCAGGTAGATTTCCCATCAGTTGCTGAACGGTTCTAGGATTCGACCGATAACATTTCAGGCATTGGTGGACGATTTGTTTTACTACACTTCTTCCTCCTAAGGGCCAAAATCGCAGGCGAATTACACTCAACAACAATTGTGGGCCCGCATGGATCAAACGTTCGTGATAGTGACGGAGTAACAAGCGAGTGAACTGGTGCCTAGCTGGAAGCACCGCTGGATGTTTGGTTTCCTCGGACTCCAATGAATGCTGAAGTCGGCCGCCCAACCGAATTAGTTGATCGTCGTCTATAAAAGGATTGAACCACCGTAGTGGGGAACCCCTTAGAACCGGATTTCTGCTAGCTAATTGCCTCCATTCCATCACGAAAACTTCCTTTTGCACCAAACGGACTAATGTATTTTCAGCTTCCCTTAGTTCGGCCGTCGATAAGAACGTGAAACTCTTCCTTTCCTTCTTCGGAGTTCGTAGAATCTTCATAAGGCGAAGCCAATATGCAGTGCGGCGAACAAGATCGGTGTACGACGAGAACTTGCTGAAATACGATTGGTTGAACTCGGAGATGCTCGAAGATGCAGCGGCGACAACTGTACGTCGTTTTTGGTCCTCTTCTGGACCAGGTGGTAGTACTTCCGATAAGCATGGCCATTTTTCTTCCTCTTCCTCCAACCAAGGTGGTCCTCTCCACCAAAATTGGTTCTCTACGATGCCCTCCGGGGTGATTCCTCTAGAGATAAGATCTGCCGGATTTTCTACACCTGGAACGTGATTCCACCGAGAATATTCGGTAATGGACTGTATTTTAGCCACTCGATTGGCAACGAAAGTGGTCCATGTAGTTGGAACTGCCTCGATCCAACGTAGGACGCAAGTTGAATCCGTCCAGAAAAACGATTTTCCCGTGAATCGAATCGAATGCTTGACCTTTTCGAAGAGTAGTGCAGCTAAAACTGCTCCACACAGCTCCAACCTTGGAATTGTTTGACATTTCAATGGTGCAACTTTTGATCTGGAAGTTAATAAGCGTATCTTCACTTCCCCTGCAGCATTTAGGCTCCTCGCGTACAGGCAAGCTCCGTAGGCCTTTTCGGAAGCGTCTGAGAAGCAATGGAGTTCCAATGAAACGGCCTTCGGAATGATGACACAACGATCAATCCGAATTTGGTTGAGCAACGGAAGTTGCTTGTAAAGCCTCTTCCAAGACTCACCCACCGTCGAAGGTAGTGGTTGATCCCAGCCAAGCCGTCTATTTTCGCCGTCATGGAGAGTCCACAGTAGCTGCATGAAGATTTTTGCCGACGTTATAGCTGCTCCCAGGAGCCCCAAGGGGTCGAACAAAGTCGCGATCACAGAAAGGACGCAACGTTTGGTGAGTGGTTTGCCAGGATCTAAAGTTGGAATTGTGAACTGGAATCTCAAAGTGTCCGTACCAGGCATCCAGGTCAATCCCAATGTTTTGATTGAGGGATCTGGGTCCAATTCGATCCCCTCCGGTGTCCGAATGGCGCGATCTTCTTCTGGCACACCTTCCAATACGGTAGGACAATTTGACGCCCATTTACGTAATCGAAATCCACCACCTGATGACATTGCAGACAATTGCCTTTGCATTTCGATTGCTGTCTCTACCTCGTCGGAGCCAGTGATGACGTCATCCATGTATGTGTCATCTATAACGGCCTTAGCTGCGAGCGGAAACGTCTTCTCCTCATCTAAAGCCAGTTGTTGCAGCGTTTTGGTGGCCAGATATGGTGCTGGTTTGGTGCCATACGTTACCGTATTAAGCTCGTAAGTGTGAGCAACGTCACTTGGTGAAAACCGCCACAAAATGCACTGCAAAGGACGATCCTTTGGGTCAACATAAATTTGTCGAAACATTTTTTCTACGTCTGAAACGAGCATGATCTGCTTCGTTCGGCTACGTAAAATGATTGATCGGAGGTCTTCCTGAACTGTTGGCCCTGCTAGCAGTACGTCGTTGAGGGAAACACCGGTCGCCGTTTTACATGACGCATCAAACACCACCCGTACCTTGGTAGTGGTGCTTGCCTCTTTTATCACCGGATGGTGCGGCAGGTAGCACCGTTTGACCGCCTCCATTTCTGTTCTTTCCACCAATCGCATGTGCCCAAGGTTGACGTATTCCTCCATGAAGTCGTGATATTGTTTCCGTAGCACCTGATTTTGAGCCAGCCGTCGTTCCGTTCCTTGTAGACGCCGATATGCGATATCCCTTGATTCGCCCAACCGACTGATGGCATCTTCTTGCTTCGGTAGTGAGACGGTATACCGACCGTCGGTTTCCCGTTGAACTGTCGAGCGAAAATTGTCTTCGCAACGCTTTTCTTCCAAAGATAGCGCCTTTCCTGATTCGATTTCCTCGCAAAGCCAAAACCGTGAGATCAGTGCATCCAAATCGTCCAGTGTTGATGCATTGCAGCTGATCTGTAGTGAATGATTCGATGCCGAAATACCGCCACTCACTATCCATCCGAAAACAGACTCGTTGAGAGTTGGATTCCCTACGCCCAAGGAAATCCTCTGACCGGTTTGGAAGAAATCAAAAAAGTGTTCTATTCCGAGTACCAGGTCCACACCGTTACGTTCGAAGAATGCTGGGTCGGCTAGTTGAACTCCACTTGGAAACGACCAATTTTCCGTTCTTGTTGTGGTGGTTGGAAGGTTCACCGTCACCTTCGGGAGGATGAGAAAATCCATTTCGCGTGCAAACGAGGACAGCCTTGATCGAACCATTGCACGTATCCTATGTTTTACCTTAGTTCCTGTTTGTCCGATCCCAAGAACCGAAATATCAACTCGATTCCGAATAACCTTCATTTGCTGACTCAATCTCTCCGTGATGAAATTAGACTCCGACCCAGAATCCAGAAGAGCGCGAGCCGGAAAACGATTACCCTTATCGTCCTCGACAACAACGACTGCTGTAGCCAACAAAACCTGAACCGAAGGCTGGTGAGTTGTAGCGGACACTACAGACTCCGAGGATGCAACATTAGCAACTTGGATAGAAGATGAATTGGATGAATCCCGTTGATCCTGAGTAGTCGACGGCTTATTACCCCCAGCAACTGCCGCAACCTTGCTCTCCTTCTCTCTTTCCGATTTGAAACACACTAGTGTGTGGTGACGTCCCTTACAATTTTTGCAGCTGTACTTGGACGGGCAATCCCTGGCCAGATGCCCCGATCTGAAACAGTTACGACAGAGTCCATTCGATTTCAAAACGTTATCTCTATCGGCGACTGTTAACCGTTGAAACTCCTTACAATGATAGAGGAAATGATCCGATGAACAGACAACACAGGTCGCTCGCGAAGATTGCGTGGAGCTGTAGCTACTTTTCAACTGTTGCGTTTTTGGTCTTGTCTGTTGCTGCACCGAGACGGTCCCCTTAATATTGGACGATTTCGACGGTAAGCAGTCCAAAACCTGGATCCTACGCTGCAAAAATTCCCGTAAATCCTCAATTGTATCCTGCTGCTTGGTGGATGAGACCTCTTCCCACCCCCTCCGAGTAACTGGATCCAAACGAGCCGTGAGGATGTGTACCAAGAGCAGATCCTTGTAGTCGACCGGTTGGATAACTTGATCGAGAGTCTTCACAATTCTCTCAAAGCCTTCGAGAAGAACGTGTAACTCGGTTCCGGATTCCTTGGATAAGGAAGGCAGCTCGAAGAGGGCTTGCACCTGCCGCTTCTTCAGCTGTCTGCTGTTGTTGTACCGTTTCAACAGCAGATCCCAGGCCACCTGATAGTTGGCCTTCGTTATTGGAAGAGGATCTATCAATGCTCTCGGTTCTCCTTGCAGGCAACCCTTCAGATAGTGGAACTTTTCCACTTCGGGTAGTTCCGTCTTCCAATGGATGAGCGACGTGAAGAGGTCCCTAAAGCTCAACCATTCGTCGATGTTCCCATTGAACGATTGTAGCGTTATCTGCGGCAGACGCACGTGATCCATACCTCCATGGGTCGATCCATCACTGCCTCGAAACGAAGCCTCGAGCTCCTGTGGCTTCTGCATTTCCTTGAGCTTGTCCGCTAAGAAGGTCTTCAGCTGGTAATAACGATCACTGAATTCCATACGTTCCTTCTCCAGTGACGCACTGTCCGGGTTGTAGTCATCGTGGGAAAAGATGTCGACCAAGGCCTCGCTGAAACTCTCCCACAGTTCATCCAACTTAGTAAGGCGGATCTCAACTTCGGTAGAAGAGGTAGTTTCTTTAAACAGTTGTACGAACCGGTCGATGTCGCTGAAGGATAACTGGATTTCCTTTAACCTGGCAGTCAACGCCCTCATTGTTGGAGATTTCTTGACGTCAGGTTTCATGGTTGTCATTCCCTCGTGCCGTACAAACCGGAGCAGGAAGATAAAGAGACGTGGTGTAGTATGCAAAGGGTAGGCCTAGCCTCGGCTAGGCATATACTGCATTAAATTACCCGGAGAAACGAGCAGTGATACTCCAAGCAGTGATACTCCAACGAAATACCCGCATATGCAACGTCACTTCATCTCACGATTAGCAATGGCTCAGCAAATGATGTGGATTTGAAGAGGAGATAAATCGGTGTAGTAGGCAGAGTGTGGGCCTAGCTTCGCTAGACATATACTGTGCAAATTTACCCGATAGAATAGATTACGATGCCCCAGTAGAAAACGATAACGATATTCCAAACATACGCAAGCAGTCTAGTGACGTCACATCAATCGGTTGATTCAGCAATGGCTCGAGAACTGGAGAAACCAGCAGCAGTGCAAATCCCGGAGAAGTCCGATATACGAAGAGGATCCAAATTTTCACAATTAAGTAGCTCAAACGAGCATTCAGGGCTCAGCAGGAAAATATCAAAGCCGAAGAGGATAAAATTTGATTTAAAATGGTGTATTTTCTGCGTCTAGCTTCGGCAGTATACTAAAGCTCACTCACCCGAGAAATCTTGTTATGGCGCCACCTCTTCGTGCTGATAATCCTGAGTAACCTGATGGGCAGCAACAACGTAAGAAACTCGTCCCGATGTTCTGCAAGATGGTTGTATCCACTCCACAAATGCAATGAAGCTGGCCAAACTCCCTTCAGCGCTCGTATCGCATTGGTTTCCGTTGATTGGTTTCGTTGGATATCAATCTGGGTGGGATGTCAAAGGCTCGTCAATGGAACGGCTTCCCTTGCCGTTGATCAGAAGGTCGTAGGTCCGAAGAAACAGGTCGAAATGGTTGCATTAGTAAATTGAAATCCTTGCTTCGGCTGGACATACACTATTCTAACTTAATTTACCTGGGAAAGAATTCGTTGCGCTAGTCCAGCGTTTGAAGAAGCAATCCGTGCACAAGAAAAACGTCCAGATTTCCTTCCGTGTTTCCAATGAAGGTCGTATCCTGGTTCCAAAACAGCCTTGGCTGATCTTGAATAGCTTGATATGGTCTCACTGATGTTGTGTTTGCAATGTTACAGTTGATTTCCAGTTCCTAAAATGGCTATCCTTGCCAAGCCGGTGAAACTGCTATGGCGATCTAGTCCTTCACTGCGCCGGTTGACGAGCGGTAAAGCTTTGTCCAAAGTGCAATGGCAGTTGTGCATTCAATGACCTTCGTAGTGACTCCATCCAGTGCAGAATCACGATGGCGAAATAGAGCCTTGTCCGAAACGAGCGTTTTGATCCAGTGTAAGCGAGAAATGCTGGTTTCCTTAGTGGGTCCAGGATCCGGCTCGAAGGACCATAATGAACGGATCTGTCCAAATACCTTCACTATCTGCTTCGACAACCACTATGAGATGGAGGACAGCCAGCCGAACATCGACGAGGGGTGAGAGCGGGTAGGGCACTTCCAGCAGACAATGGTCAATCACCTCCATTAGACGCACTTATAGGCTCATTTCTCCGTTCCTTGGTTGCTACACTAAACACACATTGCACTTAAAACATTTATTCGCGGACAAACTAATTTTTATTACAACGGGCACAACATCTACTTTATTCTTAATCTATCGGTTTCAACTTAATCTAAACACATTAAAAAACGCAATTCGCGCGCGCAGGAGTAGCTCCTGTTCTGGACCATGACCTTGTCGACTCTAACGTAGCTTCTCTGTCTAGATGCACAGCAGACCTCAAAACGACGAACCGTACCTCTTCGACCTATGGTTGTATATCGTTCGGGTGAACTCCGACAGCAGCGATCCTCCAATATATAGCACACATGATAAGCCATCGCCGAGACGACGGCGATAAAGGCAATCATCTAGATAGATGATAGGTAGCTGTGTACACCGATCGATATCTGTAGCTCAAACATGGTGTTGGTGGTTTGTTGATATCCGTCGATGAAAGTGAAAGCAGCACAACGGCGATAGTTCTGCACTGCTAGGGTTGAAGTGTCTGATGTGAGCCTGGTGCGAACATCGGCGATACAGGTGATGGGTAGGTTCCCCATCCAAGAAGTGGTTTCTAGCACCAAAGAAGGATTCGTGATTGCGAAAGTCAATGGTGTCTACGTAGGCAGTTGTTACGCGCTTCCAAAGTGTTAGTTGACCGATTGACCGATGAGCTTATCGGTTGGAAGCCAGTACTAATTAGAGGAGACTTCAATGCATGGGCCGTGGAGTTGGATAGCAGAGTAACCAATGTCAAAGGTTACAGCCTTTCGGAGGCCCTGGCAAAACTAAATCTCCAACATTGCAATGAAGGTACCGTTAGCGCATTTAGGCAAAACGGACGAGAATCGATCATCGATCTTACATGGTGTAGCCCATCGCTGGCGGGCAACATGAACTGGAGGGCGAGTGAGGAGTATACCCATAGCGATCACTAGTCAATCTTCTCTACCATTAGCCGACGAGACTGCGCGGCAACGCCGTGAAACACAACTATCGTGCATCAGTGGAAGACGAAGCCCTTCGACAAGGACCTTTTCGTCAAAGCACATTGTGTAGACAGCGATATCTCGAATCTCGATGCGGCGGAAATGACAAGGACGATGGTCAGGACGTGTGGCATAACAATGCCGAGAAAACGGAAGCCTCCAAACAATCGGCGTTCCGTTTACTGGTGGAACGAGGTACTCTGCATTCTTCGAGCCACTTGTCTTAAAGCCAGGAGACGATATAAAAGAGCGAGACATGAGAAAGTGCGAGAAAAACAGAGAATTGTGTTCCAGCAAGAAAGAGCGGCCTTCAAGCGGAAGATTAAGCTGAGCAAGTTTAACTGCTTCAAAGAGCTGTGCCGAGCAGCTGAAGCTAATCCTTGGGGGGATGCCTACCGAGTGATAATGGTGAAAATCAAGGGCCCGTTGACGCCGGTGGAAACGTATGCGGACAAACTGAGAGTCATCGTCGAGGGTCAGTGCGGCCGGCCACACCATAAGGCAATAAAGAGATAGGAAATGACGAAGCACGTCTGATCTCCAACGATGCGCTCGTAGCAGCGGTGAAAACACTCAAGCTGAACAAAGTCCCGTGCCCGGACGGAGCCCCCAACGTGCCACTTAATGCTGCGGCCCTCACGTAACTAGATATAGTAAGGAAGGTTATGCAGAAATGCCTGAACGAAGGTCAATTTCCAGAAATATGAAAAAATCAGAAACTGGTACTGTTGTCGAAGCCTAGAAAACTGTTTACTTGATACACTCGGCAAACTCTTCGAACGGGGTATCCTTAACAGGGTGATAGAATGGGTTACCAGGAAGGCAGTTTGGATTCTGGAAAGGTATGTGGACGCAATTTGGACGGTGCTGGAAAAGGCCGAGAAATAAAAGGGCATTGAAATAAAAGCGTAGATTGAACCGTTGCTGTGCCGTGGTCACGATAGATGTGAAGAACGCGTACAACAGCGCCAGCTGAGAGGCCATTGCCACACAGTTGTACAAAATGCGGGTTCCCGACTACTTGTGCCAGATTATGAAGAGCAACTGTCGAAACCGAGTACAGAGGTATGAAACCGACGTCGGCCCGAAGGAGTTAAGAATAACGACTGGAGTCTCACGTGGTTCTATACTGGATCCAACACTGTGAAATGCGATGTTCGATGGGGTCCTATCGCTTGAACTACCTAAGGAGGTCGAGATCGTTCGCTTCGCCAATGACGTCATCCTAATGGTAATAGGTGAAACGCAGGAGGAAGTAGAAATGCTAGCAACGGAGGCAATTGGTCTAGTCAAAGATTGGATAGATTTAGTCAAGCTGAAGATAGCCTACCACAAAATGGAGGTGCTACTAGTTAGCAACTGTAAAGCAGTCATTCACGGTGAGAGCACTGTCGAGGGGCATGTCATAGCATCACAGCGAAAGCTGAAACACCTGAGCGTAATGCTGAACGATCGGCTGAACTTCAACAGTCACGTCTATTATGCATGCGAGAAGGGGGCGAAGGTGAGCAATGCGCTCACGCAGCATGCGTGATAGCTGAGATGATCCTGGTCTGCATCATCCTGTCCGTAGACATCGTCTGCTATCAGCGAAGAGAAACCAGGCATGCGAGGAAGTTGGCAAGAATTCGTTCGCTGGCTACGAGGCAGCAAGAATAGTATGCCTTCGAGAATGGAAGGTTGACACACAGGCGGCCTGGGAATCTATCGGCCTGGGTGAACAGGGAGCACGGAGAAGTGAACTTCCACCTGACACTGTTTCTGTCAGGTCACGGCTGCTTCAAGCAACTGCATCGATTCGGTCATACATCTTCACCATTCTGTCGTGAGTGCATGGAGATTGAAGAAACGCCAGAACATGTTGTCTTCGACTGCGCGAGATAGAATACAGTATGAAACAAGGTGGTGGCTGTTTTCTGTGAGTACTTCAGCGTAGAATGTGTGATACACGAAATGATAAGCGTTCCCGATCTTTGGAATATTATGACCAACATGGGGGTGCAAATAATGTCTGGCTTACAGCGCAACTGGTGAGCAGAGCAGCGAAACGTCGGGGCGCTGATGAACCGGAAGCCAACCTCCCACCGGAATCGTTGGACTGACCTCAACACTCGGCAAGTCAGTTGATTAGAGGCAGTGTCTGCATATTTCAATATACAGTCAACAACGCCGATCCTCAGTAGGCTCCGTCATCGTTGAATTCTTCTTTGTGTGAATGTTTGTTTGACAATACATGCACGAATCTGGTAGAACGTGCATTCAGTTTTTCAATTACTTTTGCTACACTAATTCTCATCCACTACTGACATTCAAATTCAATTTCACTAGTGAAAAAAATCATTTCCGTCAGAATACCCCACAAAACATCCGCAAATTGCAAAAGTTGTATTTTTTTATTAAAAGACAATCATGATTCATCAACTGGAGGCATCACATTGCCGTTTTCTTGAACCAGTAATATAAAATTCATTTGTAATTTTTTATATTCAATTTTCAATTTCAGTGCCTCTAGGTGAAACTGAATTTTGAAATGACACCAACAGTGGGTGAAACTGAATGTGTGCGTGTGTTGCACCCACTCTCTTTCTCGTCACATTCGCACTCGAAGTCAGATTGGCTTCTTGCTAGCGGAGTTTGTTTTTGTTCGTTTTCGCACTGATCGGGTATCATTCGGCTGAATTTTTACGACACTGATTAGAGGACACCATCGGGCGTGATCGGAGTAGGCTAGATCCTCCGTCGGGGACTAGACCGAGTAGAACAAGCGTAACGTAGTATCGGTCATGAGTCGTGGAGGCACCTGCAAATCGGAAGTCCCCCTCTAACTGGAACCGCTAAGCCGACTTCGGCACTCTACCGGCCAACAACGGAGTATGCGTAACGTAACCGGTTTTGGGAGACATTCCTCCGTCGGGGTACTCTCCATCGGAATTTCCTAACTTCGCCGTCGGGAACTACGCCGAGTTGTATCGATCACGACGAACCGCTGGCTTTGGGTAGTCGGGCGCTTGCGAACCGAAAGTCACCCCTCAACCGGAATTACGAGACTGACCTCGGCATCCAAGCGGTCCACCCGTAGAGCATGACGAGCAGAGTAATGGAGTCAAACACACCAACAAACACAGTAGCATCTATCGAAGAAAGTCTCGCATGGTCCAGACGTGTGGCCGGCCCCAAAATGTACGTAACGTTGAAGAGACAAATTGCAGTCAGATCGAATAGAGCCAGTGGTGACGAAAAGGCGTAGAGGCATCAACAAGCCCTCAACCCGCTGAAAAATATCATGAGGTAGTTCCAGGAGGGCATCGAACTTGTAGCCCAAGCCAAAGAAAGGTTGTGTAGTACAGAGTTGTTTCCCTCTTTTTCCTCTGTTACCGCATTCCAAACGTACATCCGTAGTAGACCGTTGAGTGAAAGACCGTAATAGACCGTTAATTGAGAACCACAGAACCCCCATGTTAAGAAAAGCTCATCGGGCTCAAGGGAAATGTTCAATGCTTCAACCAAAAAGGTACCAGAGGAGTCCGCAACGCATGTAAAAAGACAACGCTTAGAGGTTGGCAGCAGGAATGGAGAGGTGAACTTCCACCTGACGCAGTTTCTGTCAAGACATGGCTGCTATAGGCAGTACCTGCAAAGGTTCGGGAACTCAGAATCTCCTGGATGCCCCAATTGTGCTGGTGTGAAGGAAACAGCGGAGCATGTCGTGTTCAATTACGCGCGTTTCATTTTTGTGAGAGATTATATGCTCACTACATGCGGAGGGGTCACGTCCCCGGACAATATAATTCAGAGAATGTGTGTGAATGCTGAGTGCTGAAATGCAGTAACTACGGCTGTCACTCATATCATGTTAGAATTGCAGAGCCTATGGCGCGCTGACCAAAAGTTGCCTGCATAGGATTAGCTCTGCCGAGGCTAGTGGAATGGAAGCGTACGAAAACGGTTTCTTGTCCGTTTCTAGTTTTAGCGATTGCTATGAAAGTGATGAAGTGTGATAGATTAATAATGAAATATAGAAGCAAGTGAAATATACAACTACAAAGTACAAAGAATGGGAAGGGCCTGATATTCTGCTTATGAAGTAGAAGTGGTAGCCATTAGACCACCAACTCCGTCATCTGGTTGCAGATTCCCCACTTAAAAGAATCAAAATAATCATTTTTTTAATTTGAATTTTTGACCACGAATTTATTCTAGTGGCTCCTCTGTGCCTCGAAGCACAAAACGGAGCCAAAAGAAGGAATACCACGCTGTTTTCTTCAAGAGCTCCAGCAAAACTTTTTCTATTGCTGCCCCTGTCGGAGCTTCCGCACCGCAAAAGCACCCCTCTCTGGAGTTTGGAGTTGAAGTCGTCTGACGGTGCTATTCAACGGGATCCGTGGTCGCTTTCGCGAGGAAAAACCTACAAGGATCTTCACACAGTTTTGTGACACCCAGATTTTGGAGCGTGTCGCGCAATCCTGCTGCAAGTGCGATCCACACGTTACTCGTCCGGGAAATCTGTACAGTTGTACGATTCAGAGTGTCTCTCACACACACACTTGACACAGCCGTGACGAGATGGAACCGAGCTGGTCCTCCTCGTCGCTGAGAAGTTGAGCTTCGCTCTTCTGCGATGAACGTTTCTATTTTGCGCCCGCGGATGGTGGTCTCGCTGACGACTGCACTGGTGGTTGGGTTTGTTGACGAGCCGACATTCGTATTCGTTGTGTTTGGTGAATGAGAAAACCTAGGGCCACTTCTGCACTACCACACAAACAAGACTTCTGCCGGGTTGTTTCGAATGGTCCTTCTGGGGATGCTGGAGACGACGAAGGACGACCACTTGAAGCAGTATAATGAAAATGTGCAAATGGAATAAAAAACCACGCTTATGTCCTATGTGAATGAACGAGTGGCAAACGGACCGGGAAGAGTTCTACACATTACCCTGCACGCGGACGACCACTAGAAGTCTTGGACTCCCAGAGGCTTAGGGTAAGATGGGTTAAAATTGATAGGGATATCGCAAGAAAAGATCGATTTCGACTAGAATACCTTTTATTTTGTAGATATTGCGGCGGCGCATTTTACACCCAGTTCCCCTACGTAAACTGCCGCCGTCGATAATGAAGCAAATGAAAAGAAGCGACCCGCTCGCCCCGAACAAAACGGACGGAAAGCGGAAACTGTTGCACTATTTAGCGCGTGCAAATGAATGCTATCATGGAATTGATAATTGTGAAAAATGTTACGGCCGTGTGGATGGTGCGGAGATTGCATGAAATAGAAGTGCACTTTCAGAAACGGTTATGCTGATGGTGGGTTTTGTTTTACGATAGACTATCTTGGCGCATTTATGATGAGGAAAATGGAAAATTTAACCTTTTTGGTTCGGATCGTACCGGAATAGCGTTAGGGCGACCACGAGGCAACAAAGTAAAGGAAAGCATCTTCCAGGTACTCAATATACTTTTAAATGAGTCCTTAATCAGTCTTTTAACTCAAAGTTTCCCAAACTGTGGGTTGCGACCCCCAGGGGGTCGTGAGAAAATTTTATTTATCATTAATTTTCTTCGATTTAAAATACCTTCAACAATTTCGTATGATACTGCTCTTATTTGTTTGATGTCTTTGAGCCATGGTTGGTAAATGGCTGGGCATGGCGTACCGTTAGTACCTCGCGTACCTGAAGGAATAAAATAGACCCCTCTGTGCAGTTCTTAGCCTCTTGCCAGGCAACTCCTATCCCTACCTTCTCACGGTACTGGCCGGGGTACGAGTAACCTTAGAGAAGATCGGGTAGCCAACCCCGGTGGGAACTTTGTTCGTATGATGACAGGAAAGGGGGGGTTTGCTTTTGCTTCTGCAAACCTTGAGCGTCTGTACTCCATGTTAGGAGCGGCTCACTACAGCATCTGTTCCCCATGTCAGGAGCGGCTGATCATCGTCCGAGTGCCAGATAAGGACTCTTAGCTAAACTGCGCACTATGGCACTCCAAACATTCAGGGGGAATGGTCCTTCGGAAATCTAAGGGGTTAGTGTCAGGCCCTGCAAGCCAACCGTAAAAATACATCAGCACAGGAACGTCAACGAGAGAATACGAACCGGGATAATCGGCGAAGACCACAGCGACGTAAAGGGACTAGCGATTGGAAGCTCGGTACGTGGAACTGTAAATCTCTCAACTTCATCGGGAGCACACGCATACTCACCGACGTGCTGAAGGATTGCGGATTCGGCATCGTAGCGTTGCAGGAAGTGTGTTGGAAGGGATCAATGGTGCGAACGTTTAGAGGTAACCATACCATCTACCAGAGCTGCGGTAACACACACGAGCTGGGAACAGCTTTTATAGTGATGGGTGATATGCAGAGGCACGTGATTGGGCGGAGGAGAATCAATGAGAGAATGTGCAATCATAGGCCGGTTCTTCAACTTCAGCATAATAAACGTGAACAGCCCTCACTCCGGAAGCACTGATGATGATAAAGACACTTTTTACGCGCAGCTCGAACGCGAGTACGACAGCTGCCCAAAGCACGACGTCGAAATAATCATAGGATATCTAAACGCTCAGGTTAGACAGGAGGAGGAGTTCAGACCGACAACTGGAAAGTTCAGTGCCCACCGGCTGACGAACTAAAACGGCCTGGCAATGGGCACTAATTGATTTCGCCGCCTCCAAAAATATGGCCATTCGTAGCACCTACTTCCAGCACAGCCTTCCATACACCTGGAGATCACCACAGCAGACAGAATCGCAAATTGACCACGTTCTGATTGATTGACGGTACTTCTCCGACATTATCAACGTCAGGACCTATAGTGGCGCTAACATCGACTTTGACCACTATCTGCTAATGGTCAAACTGCGCCCAAAACTCTCCGTCGTTAACAACCTACGGTACCGACGGCCGCCCCGGTATGACTTAAAGCGGCTCAAGCAACCGGATATCGCAGCGGCATACGCGCAGCACCTTGAGGCTGCATCACCGGAAGAGGGTCCCAAGTAACACCAAATACATCTTTTTGTGCAGCATTAACGATATATTGTTATATTGAAGCTCTATTTGAGTATTATATAACATCTTGTGTTATATATGAGCTATAGTACAGTATTCGAAAAACATGTCATGCAAGATCATGAATTAGAAATAAAACAAACGGTCTAGGTATTATTATAGCTTCATGAGCGTTAATAAAACTTTTTTAAGATTTAAACCGCACATGTTTACGTTATCAAAACGTATGCGCTAAAAAAGTATTTTGAACTAGTTTTCAACATTCAAACACCATGAAGATGCATTAACATCAGGCAAGTTGGTCATATTGACCCGGGCCTTTCTAACCCACTCCCGTATGACGATCAAAGTATTGAATCTTAATTTTTAAGGTGACAAAAAGACAATTTTCAGCTGGTATAAACTTTACAAACCATTTTACACCTATCAAAGTGGAGGCTATCTAAGCACTTCGCGCGACTTTTCCACACTTCTACAATCAGACATACAATGCCACAAAAATTTGATGAAAATTAAAAAAAAAAGTAAGAGGTTGTTTCCGAGATACGACCGCCAAGTTGACGTTGGATAACGTTAGCTTCTTCTATTTCTTGATTTAGGACCGTCACAAACTTATGAAAGATTTCTAGGTACTGACAAAAAATCTAATTAATTTTCAAACTATTTGTTGCATGTCAATTCTGATCTATTATGGACATTGAGTGTTATTATTTGGTTGGTCCGGTTAACACTTCAACACCGATAGAACCGGTCGATGGAAGATGAAGCATGAGCGGTAACTTTTTCTCTCCAAACAAATATACCGGTTGAACGTTAGGTCCATTCATGATCCACTAAGATTGGTTGCTTTAGTGGATTCCGAAGCCAGTTTGAGGTTGAGGCTCTGTCCATAAAGTCCGCTAACTCTTTGCTCAAATCGATGTTGACATTACCTGTCACGATGATTGGCATGGTCTCCTTTTGATACTCGAAGAAGTTCCGCGCCATAAAGAACTTCTTCTGCTTCATTGTGGTATCCGGAGAAATGTAGAAGCAAACCAGTAGAGCCCGACAATTCATTATAGTGATCTCGGCAGCACAAATAATCATCTGACAAGCCCAGCTCCACATCATAACAGGTGCAGAGTTTGCGAATCTTGTGCGCCACAGCAATCGTTGTTGCTGGCGGTGAAATCGATCAGGACTTCTTGATTAAGGCCACGAGACGGTGTTTTAACCACCCTCTCCATCTGAAAAGTTAATCTCAAGTACCACTCAATATATCGATGCGAAAAATGTATCACTAGCATTATATATATGTAGTGCACAACCCATTAAATTTTCAGTTTAATCGGTTCACTAAAACTAGAGATTTGCTTCTGCAAAGTTTTGATGATAATTGTTAGAGTGAGACAAAAGATAGGGAAAATAACACGGTCTCCCGTGTCACCTTAAGACCGATCTGCGATTCCAGAGGTTTATTTGAGGATACCAACCTATACGCGATCCACACCAAGCGTGTCACCATTATGCCGAAGTACATCCAGCTGGCTCGTCGTATCCGTGGCGAAGGCGCTTAAATTGCATTGAAGCACAATTTCAAACAACAACCCTTTACAGGGCCACTTTTCTATAATTAATATTTAGTTATCAATTGTAATTTCGAATGATAAATTTTCAACGGAGATAAATGGCAAACAAAGTTTTATCTAGGTTCCCGTCGCTCGGGTCGGGCGGCGGTAGCATTTTTGCAGTCTTCTCTGTGTGTGTATTTCGATTCGATCGACAATTTCTTACCAAATCAAAACGTCAACAAAGCTGTTGCTGATAAGTTTTAGCTCTTTGTTCGCCAAGTTGATACTGATCGCTCTAGCATGCGACGACGACAACGGCATCATTCAATCATCACTAATTGTGAGGCAAACCGTGATGGATTTTTAATTCAAGTGCCGTTCGCGATTTACCTGACCGCGCGCACAATGGGAATTTTATTTCTTGACACTGTGATTCTCGAGAAGCATTATTTAGCCGTGATAAATGATTGCATGCAAATTACTGACCAAAATCTGAATCAATCACATCCAATCACCAGTAATGTCACTCTTCACGGTTGAAAATTCTCACAACTCTTTCAAAATGAAATGGTCGTCCTGAAAAGGACGGTTTGGGCTAGTCACCGTCGATCGAACTGGGTTGTCAATCCATTGTTAGACAGAAACACAGCAAAAGATTACCGAAGACGATTAAATCGAAATGCGGTCGGTAATTTTGTGCTTCGTTGTTTTCGTTGGTTTGCTCACCCCTCCGACGGCAATTTTCAAGGTTTCTAGACGCGTTCTCCACGAATTTGATAGTCTAGCTGGATGCCCATGGCCATGATGAGCGATTTCACGGAACCCGCAGCATTTAGCTTGGGTTGGGAATAAACAAGAGCAGAAGCAGCGGCAGCGACGAATGTGTAAAATTTATTCCGATAGGAGTCCTTCTCCGGTTGCTGGTCGACGATTGACCGATGTGCGCGGGGCTCATCCAAGTGAAGTAAATGACCACTCGTCCGCTCCCCGCCTATCGAGCACCTTTATATGAAGGGAGAGTCGGTTGATTGCTCGAATTCGATTTTGGTGGTCATCCGTTAATGTATTTTTGTAAACTTAAATTAATTACAACTTAAACTCGGAATGAGTACGCGTGTGGAATGATTCAATTTTCTCCGGGTGCGTTATCTCTTCAATGTTGCTTCCTCCGTCATAAATACTATCCTTTTAAGATATCTCGTATTTATTGTCTATCAAAGAGTGTTTTGTAATCTGTGCCTCTCATCAGTAATTTAAAAAATCGCTTTCCGAACTTTTCCCTTCGTTTGAGTATTTCATTCGGGTGTCAAACACATTGAGCATTCATTTTCTCCAAATCCAAATTGGCAATCCGGCGATTCCGGTTGGTTTGTAAATTCCAAACCGCTTTCTAGTCTCCTGATGATATCCTATGCTAAAAACCCAAAAAGTGATGTTGCTCTCTCTTTCTCTGTCCAACTCGAGAGCGTAAAACGGTTTGTTCCACTGTTGCACTTTTGGGGCTGAGTTGGGTCAAAACGGTTCGATGTTGTTCGAAGGTTGTTTACTCTTAAATCAGTTCCGTCACGTAGTCTGGCTGGTCACCGCCGGGTCCACCGTTTAGCTGCTGTACCTGGAAGGTTGAACCTCGGAACTCGTACATCTGCGGGGAGAAAAAAATGATGAGTTAATTTTTTGTGGGATTTTAAGCGTAAGATAGCATCGTGAAATGATTTTTCGTAGCATCTTTGAAACATTTTCTTCTTTTCAATGTTACGCTCGAACTAGAACAGAGCCAGCCTCCTATTTACTTCAACAGTTATCAACTCCACGAGAGCACTATGACCCTCACTATCAAGGATAATTCACACAATTTTCAATAAATTTATAAGGTACCGCGGGGTAAGTGGGTAAATGGGGTAAGTGAAAACAATTGATATATTTTACTGAATATGTGAATTAACGTTTTAAACTCATGCGTAAACCTTTGAGGCCATTCAGAACATTACGATAGGTAAGAGATTTCTGAGATTTTTCAGCCATTTTTGCATAATAGAGCGAAAAATTGTTAACCTGTCAACTGTTACTCCGTAACAAGTTGGCGGCGTACAATCTTATTTTAATATTTTCAGTGGAAAAAAGTTGCGGAAAACAATTTCCTGTACAATTTCTTAGTTGTCCTCTGTGACAGTTTCAAACCGCAATAAAAAAAAAAATTAGAATTAATTCGACGTAGACCTAAAAATAACTAAATTTAAACACCGTCAATTTTCTTATCAGGTGGGGCAAGTGAAAAGTTTATCATTAAAGATTGAATTTGAGTTTTCGTACTTAAGTAGCCATAAGTAAACATGGTTCGCAATTATCATAGAAAAACATAACGTGCTGATAATTCAAGAAACACTATACTCAAGCGTTAAAAGCTATTAGAAATCATGGAACTTCTCTAAAAGATATTGCCAAACATTACAATATTAATATGTCTACTTCGGGCAGCCAATTAAAAGGAAGACGTTGACTGAAAAGTTGCAATATTAGAGAACACACGGAAATCTCGTGGAATGTCTATGTAAACTAGTTCAAAACATAAAAATGGGGTATAGGTCTATCCACATAAAAAAGATTCTAAATACGTTATTGAAGGATTCCGTTTGATTTCTCCCGAAGAGTTATCCGACGTCCTATTCGACTTTCTCAAAAACAAATAATGAGCGGTGGAAATTCTACAGAGCAGAAATGCAATTGCTGTCCTATAATGTAAGAACTAACATTGGAAATGTTGCAGTTATAATGTTGTCGAATCATTTCAACTAACATAACTGAACAGAAGAAAATTCAAGTGAAAAGAATAACATTTTCTTTGTTTACATGTTACTTGTGTCATTGGGAAGCCTTAACAAATGTTAAAGCTAATAGAAATCGTGAATATAACTGTTTGTTTTTTGAAATTATTGTTCAAAACGGTAAACTTTTCACTTGCCCCACTTTTGGGGCAAGTGAAAAGTAAGGAGACATTTTTCAAAAACTTTTTCTATATTTTTTTTCTTCAATTTTTCATAAAAATTAATCTCAGCATGCTGCTTATATTTGGTGAGAGTCAAGCTAAAAAATATACACGACCTCATTTGTTTCAATTTTAGGTCTCTAGAATTTTAAGAATCTCAACTATGCGAATTCCATTACCCACTTGCCCCACGGTACCTTACTCTTAAATTATGTAGCCACATTAGCAAGTATTGAGCAAATCCAGAAGCGGTAAAATGTAAAATGTCAGGGCAAAATTGAATATAGAATATGTATATCTATATATGAGGAAATGTTAACCAATATAATCGCGAACAACTCATTGATTCCACTTTCCACTCCAAAAATTATCGATGTCAGGACCTATATGGTTATGGTCAGGGACCCGTCCACATTCGAAGCCATGGTCCTACCTACGTTGGCAAAATATTTATGTCTAAGGGAGTCCAGAAAAATTTTCAAATTTTATGGCAAACTGAAAGTGGCTGTTTTCTTTCGATCATTAGCACAAGACTGAGAAAGCTTCAAGATCATTGGTTAGATCAACTTTATTGGAGATTTTTTAAATACTTAAGGTGATTATAAAACGAAGCCAAACTTTGAATTTTCAAGTGCACAAGACTGGAGTATCTGACAACAGTTCGCGTTGAAAATCAATCAAACTACTTGCTTCCTGGTGGTGACCAATGGGATAAATTTTCAACGCGGAGCGCTGTTTGATTCTCAAGTCTTGTGCTCTTGAAAATTTAAGGTGTGGCTTCGTTTAATAATCACCTTAATCAAAATGTATAATTGGTGTCCATAAATTCGGACCAGGACTATTCTTTCGCTTCCCTGATCGATTGACGGCATGTATTGCGGGCGTCTCGGTAGTTCGCGAGTGTTTTTTTGCTCTTTTAGCGGTCCGTCATTCGTTTTGGAAATACTTAGCTAATGATGAATTTTCAGCTTGCATTTCAAAGTGACAAAACTCAGTCTTGATAGTTTATATTGAATTCAAAAAGTATCACTGTACGCGCTAACATGCATGAAGTATGCTGATACTTTTTTAGCTATGTCAGTGCTAAGGGTATGCGATATGGATTTTTTCCATGTCGATACGAAACGAAACGATACGCGGAATATCTTGCGCTGATAATGACGAAACGAAACGAAATTTAAAAATGTTTCGTGTAACTCGATACGAAATCCAATATCTCACGGAATTTTTCGAAACGAAACGAAATTTTTGAATTTTTTCCGCGAAACAAGGAATACACGTTTAAGTTTTTTTTCTTGTCAAAAGCTGGAAATTTGACCATAAAAAAGTATTTTTAAATCCTCTACCATATGGAAACCTAAGTGTTGCTCAGCGGAATCCTTATATGTTTTGGTAAGACTCTTTTCTGTTTGTTTGAAATTTAATTAATAACTTTCATTCAAGGTTTCATTTCAACATATCCGACATTCACAAACACGGAGACGGAATTCAACTCAATTTTGGGTTGTTTCAACGCAATTCCGTAGTTGAGCCCAATAACTCAAGTTTGGCTAAATTTCCAAGGTCCCCACTAGGTAGTTTGGCTTTAATTCCAATAGAAAAATATACTCAATTTTGGGTTGATTAAACGCAAAATTGAGTTCTTTCGACCCAAACATAAGAAAAGTTGTATTTACCCAAATTTGGCTTATTGGGCCAAAGTACCCCAATTGGGTAGATGCAGCTCTCTCTATTTTTGATAACATCCGTGTGGGAGAAAGAGAAAACCGAGAGATTTTGGGTTGAAACTATAATCGATATTCTTAATTTTGGGTAAAGTGAACTTAAAAATTAGGTAAACATATTTCTCCGTGCATGGCAATGAGTGGGTTTAATTTAAGGCGAAGAAGGCCGTCATTGAAATGTGTACGCGTCGTTGATGATTGGTGCTGATTCATCTCACAATTTCGAATCAAATAAAACCATTTGGTTTTGAACTAACACAGCTGAAAAAGTATCAAAATACTTTATACATGTTAGCGCGTACAGTGATGCTTTATCAAGTCGATAAAAACTATCAAGACTTAGTTATATCACTTTGAAAGGCAAGCTGAAAAGGCATCATTGTTGCCAAAACGAATGACGGGCTACTTAGCCGTAAATGTTACAACTGAGAAGTGGGTCAAAAAGCAGTTACAAACATTTAAAACAATCTCAAAAATATTTAGAAGAGCCCAAAATTAATTTGATTTTTAGAAATGCCTTACAATTTTTTTAATCATGTGGATGTGATGTTATGCTAGGCTGACCATACGTACCGTATTTAACGGGACAGTACCGTTTTCATCCCTTCGACGAAATGTGCCGTCGTTTTATGGAAAATGCTCGAATTGTCCCGTATTTTAGGAAATGGAGAATTAGCACATAATTTTCAACACCAGTAAAAAAATAAAAATAATCAAATAACAAAAAGTTTTTAGAAATATTTCAGAGCTTATTGTCTTACTCATCTATTTTTCAAGTAATTGTTAGTTTCTCAAACATATTTATGCCAAATTTTGATGGATTTCCAAAATACGGATCCTCATAAGATAATTATTCATAGGGTAGAAGCACTAGATTTCGCCCCCCTAAACCATGTAATCGCAGGAATAATAAATTTCTGACTCTATTAATCAATATCAAATAATGTTATTGGGTTTATTCAACTATTCATCTATTATTTTAGGATGATCAAGCTGCAAAGTTATCCAAAACAAAGTTTTACTATTGAAAAAAGTATAATTTTTGGATTGATGGTGTGCTTTAATTTTCGTCCCCCCAAATTCAATCTTCGCTCCACCCATGCTCTAATCTTCGCCCCCATTAATTGAAGTACAGGTTTTCGATAATTTAATCAAGTACTTATTATCTTCTCACTTATCATCTTCACTGGTACTTATCCTGCCTATTTCCACTATGTCTTTTTCTTTTTGGCATTACGTCCACACTAGGACAGAGCCTGATTCTCAGCTTAATTTTCAAAGAGTACTTAGTTCATAACTAAATGGTTTCTTTACATAAGTTGCCATTTCTACAGTCGTACCGTGTGGCAGGCACGATGACACTTCATGGACAAGGAACTCAAATAAAAATTCCATTACAAAAATATCCTGAACCGATAGGTAATCGAACTCAGACACCTTCAGCATGGATTTGCTTTGTAGCCGCCTACTAACGAAGGCTATGGAAGGTCCTGATTTCCACTATGTATTGTTTTTATTTATTGCAAAGTAATTATTTATGCTCTTGTAGCATTTTTGTGATATATGCAGGGTTCTGAATTTTCGTATCAATGATGCGAAATCTACGATTTTTCTCACGTAAGGAGAATGCTTTTTTCGCTTCCTCACGTGAACATCTTTTATCGCTCACACTAATTTTCCCTGGAGCTACGATGGTGGATAACCGAAAACCACTCCACTCCGGGGATAATTTATTTTTCACTCCATCATATTTTCGCTCACCAACTGCTCCCGAGAATTATCACTATGTGGATAAACAAAAACTAGTGCCGGCGACAGGATTCGAACCTAGTACATTGCTAAAAACAACCGCGATGCGTGCACGCTAACCATGCTACCACCCTAACTTGACGAAAGGAGTGGTTAATTTGGTGCATAAAAGCAACTGCTGCTTGTGGCGATGGATAGAGTAAGGTGGGGCAAAAGTTCGACCTTAGTGGTATAATCAAAGTTTCCAGGAAAACAATAGCAGTTTAAACAAAACAAATACCATACAGTGAACCTCCAACATATTGGCTATAATTTTGCTGAACAAACTTGTGTCAAAATATTCACCCATTTTTAGTTATAACAGTTTCAAAATTTATTGTCTTATTCGAACTTTTGCCCCACCGGTGGGGCAAGAGTTCGAATCTAGTGTGGGGCAAAAGTTCGCTGGCTAAAACACTAAATATCGATGACAGGCATACTTTACACCAGCTGTAAACTTAAGTTTGCCGAAAAATACACACTAAATTATCATCAAAAAATTGCCCAAAACCGGGTTAATTGTAATATACTAAAAAATAGCAGTTTTTCGCAAAACTAAGTGGAAATGTAAAATTTTGGTGACAGTTTTCAAACGATCAGACAAATTTGACTAAATTTGAAGATAATATGTGGATTTTAGGTAATTTGACAATTTTTCCGTGATTTCATACATGGGTCGAACTTTTGCCCCGCTGATTCGAACTTTTGCCCCACTATGGGCCAAAAATTGTTTTCAAGCATCTATGCAAAATCTAATACACGTCAAAGTAACCTTATGATAGGCCTAGAAACGCCCTCACATAAAATATTGAAAAAGATTTTATCTTCAATTGGTTCCATGCAACGAAAGTTTGACCAAAAATAACAATATTCACGTCGAAAAACAACAAATAGCCATAACTTTTCCAAATCTCAATCGATTTTTATGATATTTGGAGTAAAAGTCTTCTACTTGAATAGCATTGTGCAATTATCTATTTTCGCTTTGTTCTGTGGACGGATAAAATCGCAAGGCAGCTAATCGCTGAAAATTGCTGTGAGGGATAAATCCATTATCGTGAGAGTGAGTGAGAATTCGGAAGCCAGGATATATGTTATTATTCCCAGGAAGTCGAGAAATTTCCCAACATGAAATAATCCAATGTCAGAATATCGGAATCAACCCCGATATGTCATACATTAAAGTTCTCCAATATTTTTTAAATAATTATATCAAGTACCGTTATTTCGGGAGAAATTTATCATATTCAGCGTTTTCAATAATGTTAGCAGTGCCAAAAACTGAATGCGGAAAAAAAGTACTGCGGTAAACCCATTAACTCATGTAGTGGTAAAAATAATATTTAATATTAAAAATCGGTTGATCATATTCCGTTTCTATTTCATTCTTGCTGAATATGGTGGGTTATTTGATTGACAATAATAAGTTCAATTTGTTCTCCGTCACAGACTATCAGTATAATGATGAGCAACAAATATCATACACTGAAATGAATTTTATTGTAGAAACTACTGAATGCATGGTAAAACTAAGAACTACACCAACAATTTTCAAGACTACATAAATCTGTTAACTTTTTTGAAGTGTAGTCAACATCAATACACAAGAAAATTTATTTATTTAACCAGAGTTGCAATATTTATGACTAGAAAAAAACTTGATTTGAACCACACTGTGCTGTACGGTAGGTGTCACGGATTTAAATGCTTTGTAGTTAATGCTACTATGGAAATGGTCACATTTACTGCACAGGATTTTTACCAGATTATGGTAAACTAAACAGATTTTAGTAGTCGGTTGAAAAACGTTGATGAAGTTCTTAATCCCACCTAATTCTAGTGGTAACGTCCGCGTCTACAAAGTAAAGCCATGCTGAAGGTGTCTGAGTTCAATTCCTGGTCGGTCGAAGATCTATTCTTAACGGGAATAATATTGACTTCGTTAGGCATAAAGTGTTTTGTGCTTACCACAGAATAAAAGAATACGAAAATGGCAGCTTATGCAAAGAAACCTCTCAGCTAATAACTGTGCAAGTGCTCATATGAATACTGCTGAGAATATATAGCTAAGAACAGGCTCTGTCCCAGTGAAACGTAATACCAAGAAGAAGGAACTATTCGGTACATTTAGAAAATCCTTTAAACTTCCTGTAACCTCCTGTAAACAGTTAATAAATCAATGAATTTGTTTTGTTTTTCGAACAATTTCGAGGAGGGGCGAAAATTAATGCACGCACCACTGAAAGAACGTTACAGGTAGTTTCGCCAGGGGCGAAGATTAGAATCGTACGAAAACGTGCTTTAGTTTTCGCCACCCTGAAAAAATAGTTTAAAACTGGTTATAATTGCTAGAATAGTTGAAAAAAACTATTCGTGTCTCTTGCTGATGCATGTCTTATCAGAACTATTCATTTTTTAAAGATGAAATAGTTATCTTAATATGTTTTCCTTGCCTTTTAAAATAGATGCTTTTCTCAATGAACGCAAAAAATAGCGTATCATTTTTTCCACATTTTTATATGTGATTATTTGGCGGTTTAGAAGATTACTTTAATTAGTAACATTTGGAAACTAAGTATATTTTATTCCAATCTTTTATATAAGTTAAAAAGTAAAACATTTTTATTTTATTACAATCTAGAACAAGCTAATGTTCTACCAGGGGGGCGAAAACTAGGGAGGGGGCGAAGATTAATACATCTACCCTACAATACCCAAAATGAAAAAAAAACTACTATGTGTTTACTTCTGATACGCAATTGATTGGATTACCTGTTTAAACAGTGAATATTTCAATAAAGTAATAAAATATAAGAAAAAATTACGTTTGAATTTGAAAAATTGAAAAGTGTAACATAAAAAATTCTTAAAAAACGCTACTTTTCGGAATACAAAAAATGAGCTTCAAGGTTCTTAAGTGATTTTCATTGAATCATAGAGACATGTAGCTTGGGATTGCATTTTCTGGTTCTGCTACTTTCCCTCGAATGGTGGTTTCCTGAATGTCGTTCTCCCAACAAGGTGATGAACAATTTGTATTTTTGGCCATATGTATTTAGTCGAGAATGATCAAATATCTCCTTCTTTAATAGCTTTGAATTCAATTTAACACTATCTCACAACCCGAGCAGAAGCAAAGTTCTGGCCATTAAATCGAGATATTGATTTGATTGATATAAGAGATAAAAGATCTGAAGATAATATCAAATTTTTATTCCTGGAGCTTCTGAGCCTTAGCTAAATTTTATGTTGGAAGATCTAAGGAATAGCTCGCTGATATTGGTGAGATCTTATTAAAGCTAAATATGCTATGCTAATAGTATTTCAGGAGTAAATTTTAGATATTATTTTCGGATCTTTTATCTCTTATATCTTTCAAGTTAATATACTTTTGTATGTCCATATCAAAATTTGTTATTACTTAGCTTTTTTCGTCTACTCGGGTAAAGACTATCATTTCACTTTTTTGAGCTGCATTGCTTTACAAGGGAACGGGTCATTCGGGATAAAGGCTTCCGAGAAACGGGCCATTTGAGGAACTGGAATTCGGGGAAAAGTAGCACAATCGCATAATCTATGTCTTTTGATATTGTCCAGTTTTTGTTTTTTATTTGTCCCGTTTTTATCTGATTGGCTTATGGTCAGCCTATGTTATGCTAATGTATACTATAAAACATGGAATAATGATATTCATTTTTTTTTGCTGTACTTTATGCTTTGTGGCATGAATGAATGATATTGGGGACACAAGTCGATAAGTGATCATGAAAACACTGAACTGAGAAGCAGACTCTGTCTCCAACTCCAACATAACGCCAGAAAGAAGAAGAAAAATAAGTAGAGTAAAGTGGGGCAAAAGTTCGAGTGGGGTAAGAGTTTCTTTTCAAGATTTCTAGCTCAATTCAAAACAAATCTTATAAATGTCACTGTGGTTCGAATGCTATTCAAGTAAGAGACTTTTACTCCAAATATCATAAACATCGATTGAGATTTGGAAAAGTTATGGCTATTTGTTGTTTTTCGACGTGAATATTGTAATTTTTGGTCAAACTTTCGTTGCATGGAACCAATTGAAGATAAAATCTTTCCCAATATTTTATGTAAGGGCGTTTCTAGGCCTATCATAAGGTTGCTTTGAAGTGTATTAGATTTTGCATAAATGCTTGAAAACAATTTTTGGCCCATAGTGGGGCAAAAGTTCGAATCAGCGGGGCAAAAGTTCGACCCATGTATAAAATCACGGAAAAAATTGCAAATTGCCTAAAATCCACATATTATCTTCAAATTTAGTTATATTTATCTGATCGTGTGAAAACTGTCACCAAAATTTTACATTTCCTCTTAGTTTTGCGAAAAACTGCTATTTTATGCTAGTATATTACAATTAACCCGGTTTTGGGCAATTTTTTGATGAAAATTTAGTGTGTATTTTTCAGCAAACTTAAGTTTACGGCTGGTGTAAAGTATGCCTGCCATAAAAGGATCGATATTTTGGATTTTAGCCAGCGAACTTTTGCCCCACACTAGATTCGAACTCTTGCCCCACCGGTGGGGCAAAAGTTCGAATAAGACAATCAATTTTGAAACTGTTATAACTAAAAATGGGTAAATATTTTGACACAAGTTTGTTCAGCAAAATTATAGTCAATATGTTGAAGGTTCACTGTATGGTATTTGTTTTGTTTTATCTGCTATTGTTTTCCTGAAAACTTTTGCCCCACCTTACTCTAGAGCAGAGGAATCACTGGAATATTTGCTTTAGTATTAGCTGGAGTATTGAATTAAATTAAATTTTAAAGAATCCATCACCACATACCTAAGAAATCAATTAAGATAAAACCGTGGTTTTGCTTTCTTCATTCTTATGGAATATAACATTGCGGTAGTTAATCAAACGCAGTTGTTCCTTTCCTGGGCTATTCGCCGCGAGGAATTTAGGGCAAATGGGCGTTTTTGGAAACTTTACAACGGCAGTGCAGTTTATCATATCCTGCGGACCAGTCAATACTACGGTCATCCAACAGTTATGGATAACACACAAATATAGATCAAAGTTGGATTAAACGGAGAATATCTCATCAAATAGAGTACCGTAAATTCGGGTGAAATTGATCGGTAGGGTGAAATTGATCACCGTGTCACATGATTTTATTTCTTACTAATAGAGCACCGATATCAATGTTAATTGTAGTAAACGAACGTTGTTAGTCTTAGCAATGGTCAAATAGTGTGTTGTGAAGTTTTAGGAGTTGAAGAATGCTTATTTCTATGAAAATATTGTGAAAATGCAAAATCATGTAAGGTGTGGTATTGGCAGACTTCCACAAACTTCTAGTTCTAAACAACACAGCAAACATTTGTGAATATTAAGCAGCACGCAATTTGGACATCGACGGAATATTGTGGTAGGCATTTGAAAATTACAAGCGTTAGCCACCAGCTGAAGCAAATATGACCATCTGTCAACTAATCAGGGCCTTTCCAGCTATATTTCAGTTAAATCCACTAGAAATTTACATGAATCTGCCTCAAAACAAACCCAGCCATGCTCAACAATCACGCGACCGAGAGCACTCCGCAATGTTGATTGCTATTTCAATAACTTCTCGATGAAGCCACCAACCGTCGAAACGATTCTGTGATACACTCATTTTACGCAGACCATAATCAACTTTCATCAGCCACCTACTAAGATGGTGGAACAGCCGAGAAAGCTCGGGCGTGTAGCTATCGCTCCAGAGGTCGCGAGTTCGAAACCTGTTTAGAACTTTTTTTATATGTTCTTCTAGTTTGGTAGCTTATTATAGCTAATTTTGAAACCAGCAGCAATGTAATTTTAAGATCGCACATAAATATCTATCATATATGATGGAGTCCTTTTGTTACATTTAACTCGCTATAATTTTACAGGTTTCGTTCGTACTGTGATGCTTAAAATATTTCCCCAAAACAGATTTTATAACCGAAATTCGTACCAATTCGCTCATTTGGTTAAAATAATAAAATTTATGTTAGTTAATTCGAAATTCCTTTAGAAATTGCCTACATTTAGGCGTTTTACGCGGTACTTTTGAAATTAAATTATGAGTTGTTTTCAAAACTAACAATAGTCGCTTTGATAAGTGATCGATTTCACCCAAAAATGGGATCCCCCGATTTTTTATTTTAAAGATAATTTTTAGCACCAAAATCACATTTGTTAGAAAATTTCGTTACATGAGCCAATTGACTGTTTAACGATAAACTTGCGACGATCGACGCGCCACCATATTTCATACAACGGAGGAAATTAGAACTGACTTGGAGGTGATGATTTGGAGGTTATTTGGCAATTTGGAGGTTAAAATCCCCTCCAAACACTAGCGATTTTGCGGTGGGATGTTGACGTTTGATGACGAATAAGGCTCACCGTCGTACTTGTTTTCCTGCATTCAGTTGATTGAAATTGACAACATTATAGAAAACAGATCAGAAAAACGGTGATAACTGATCAATTTCACCCGAATTTACGGTGGCAATAACGCAGAACCTATTTTACCTACGCGAACCATAAATCTATAGAGCATCGCAATCACCAATAACATGCTTAAACACTTATGTTCCATTCGTACGATATAAAATGTCATACATATGCCTAGAAGCGTTGATTCATATTTGTGGGGCATTGAAACCCATACCACAGTTGGTCGGTGTTCAGACAGACCGGACTAGATGATATTTTGGTGTTCTAAAGATACGTTAAGGACTCAATCAAATGTTATTTTTCCTATGCTATTTTTATACAGATGTATCATCAAATAGAAAGTTCCATTATTACAGCAAATAACACAAACGTTTGGATATTTCGCATGCCTGGGGAACGTTTTTCTGGAACCATGAAAAAACACTTGGTTCAGTCTGTCTGAACACCGACCAGTTATGAATCTAATGTCGAATTCGTTTTTGAACCTAGGTTGGAACTGGCGCAACCCGTTCTGAATCACAGTTCCAACCCCAACCCGATTCAGGTTCGACCGAACTACAATTTGCTTAACGATGGTTTGTTTATGTGTTGATCACCGACTCAGTTCCTAAAAACGAAAACGACATAAGATAAGACGATTCCTAAAGAAACGCCAAAACGTATGCTTTCACCAGCACACCATTCGTTTGCCTCGCAGATAATTTACTGTTATAGTGTTCTGATCCATGGTATGAGTCGATTTGATCCATAATACGGACCCATTTTTGACTGTAGCTAGGAGTAGAAGCGAACGCTTTGCCTCTTTTTGTTCGAAATTAAACTCGAATTTCGCGAAATTCCGTTTTATTCCGTTTGTTTTCAATTTTCCGTGGAAATATTTTAACAATTTGGCGAAACGAAACGAAATAGCAAAATACAAATTTCGCCTGTGCGAGTTCCGTGGAATTCCGCGGAATTTCGTTTCGAAGCGTATTTGACGGAATCATTCGGTATTTCGCATACCCTTAGTCAGTGCAAAACCAACTGATTTTCTTTGATTCGAAGTCGTGAGAAGAATTAGCAACAATCATCAACGACGCGTGCAAATTTAAATGACGGCCTACTTCGCCTTAAATGCATTTTGAGTATTTTAGCTCCCCCAATGAAGAGCACGTCGTCCAGGTTTTGAGCTGGTTTTTGGAATAGTAGCAGAGGCTACTTTATTAATCAAAGCTGAAGAGTATGAGAGGGAGAAGCTGGGAGCCCGTAGCGATAAACGTGCAGCTATTCAGCAAAACCAAGCTGAGGGTCGTGGGTTCGAATCCCACCGGTCGAGGATCTTTTCGGGTTGGAAATTTTCTCGACTTCTCAGGGCATAGAGTATCTTCGTACCTGCCACACGATATACGCATGCAAAAATGGTCATTGGCAAAGTAAGCTCTCAGTTAATAACTGTGGAAGTGCTCATAAGAACACTAAGCTGAGAAGCAGGCTCTGTCCCAGTGAGGACGAAATGCCAGAACGAAGAGAGGGAGAAGCTGCAGAGGATATATCTCATTATAGTCATTTGAAATTCTGACCAATCAGCTTTCTCGTACTTCCATCGAGGACGTCGTGTTGTTTCGGGAGCAAAGCTAATTTCTAACGTGAGAAGAATCGATGCATGATCACTTCCTCTATATTTAGATTCTGCGGACAAAAGGAAGCGGTTCGTGATGGCAGCTAACACAAGTGAGACGTCAAATGCGGATTCGTTAAGGATTGTTAAATCACTGACGATAATTGAACTACGTACATTATGTGAACGCCTATCACATGCCCAATGATAGCTATTCAAATCACCAAGTATCATTTTAGGCTCTGGAATTTGACTGAAGGCGCTTTTAAGTCGGCTTTCCAAATCGTGAATTTTTCCGTTAGATAAGTAAAGAGACACTACAGAGGTGGGGATTGGCCATGACAGACGAACAGCAATCGGTAGGTTTTAGTCCACATATCCCGAATTATATGATAAAAAAAATCATTATTATGTACTGAAAAAAAAAATCAATGTCATTTTACAGATAATGTCCCTGAAAAAATTACCGGAAAAGATTATTTCAGCCTAAGCCCATCAGCAATCAAATTTCGATGAAATTCCTAGTTTAATTCTTAATAAGGTGAAAATGTGGCAGCTAGAACAACTCCTAATCCCATTAATATGAAATCATAGTACTTTCATATTCATTGGGCATCCTTTAGATACCCGTCATTTCTAGAAGTTGGGAGCATAAAACTCGACGAACAGGACTTTTATGTGTGAAGTGCTCTCATTTTTCCGATCAATGGCGTAAATGAATGTTGTTTTAATATTGTTGGATCGTGTGTTGTGTAGTTTTTTTTGTTTGCATTAAAGAATGTTTATTTCTATGAAAATAATGTAAAATTCAAGAATCATGTACGATGCCACATTGACAAACAGCCTGCAAGTTTGTGAGGATGCTTAAAATATGCATACAAACCAGATTCATCATCAAAATTCACACCAATTAGCACATTTTGTTGAGATAATTTAAATTCTCCCGAGACGAATGGTAAAGTGTCGCTAATAAATAATAATAATAATAATAATTTAAATTCTGATAAACATTAGAACACTCCTTTTTAAATTTTATATATTCTTGAAATTTAATTTTTATTATGCATTTCCATTAATATTATATTTTTTATTAAGAAAACATATTCGTATTCAGGGAGCCCGCATTCAGTATGTAAAGTTGTTTTTAAAACTCACAATAATTGCATTGACAAGTGATCAATTTCACCCCGAACTGGAGTTCCCTCATTTTTTTAGAGATGATTTTAAACACTAAAACCATATTACCTAATTAGAAAATTTCTGTACACTCACTGGCGCGAAGTTTACTGTCGTACTTGTTTTCCTGCATTTAGTTGTTTGGAATTGTCAACATTATAAAGAACAGATAAAAAAAACCGCGCAAAATGATCAATTTCATCCAAAATTACGGTATTCTTAGAAACCTATCAATGTAATGTTACCAGTACCCGAGGAGGAAAGAATAACTCACAATAACTTATGCATACCATACTTTGGTATCATACCACAATTAGGTATTGTTCAGTTGTCAATACCTCATTTTGGTATTATAATGGTATTTGAAATAAAATTTTCTTTATTGCTAAATCTGGCTTCTGTTTTTCACCTTTACAGCCAAGCGTTGTACTTTAAATTAATCTAAATATAATGTCTACAAATCGATTTCGTTAGCAATTATAAATTCGCATAAACACTTCATTATACTAATGTTTCTTCTTTTAAGAATAGTTTCTATATCTGGAGGAACGTTTCTTCGCCGTACCGTTTTCCATAATTGCTGTCTCAGTTCAGAATTTTCGTATTGTGTACACTCAAAAAAAATGATTTGGAGAGGCATTTGCTGCCCCACAGTTGCACTCAGGAGAGGCTATTATTTCGTTTCTGTAGAGATGGGAAGGCAATCGAGAATGGTTCGCAATTAGTTTGCATAAAATCACCACTTCACGACGTGAGAAATTCAGCTCCGAGAACCATGGTACTGTGGAAACAACTGATAGTATGTTGTGGCAGAATCTTCCCTTGTCACTGCAGTTCCATCTCTCCTGCCATTTACTCATACCACCTGAGCTCGAGCTCAACCGAATATCCCTGCTGTAGATGTTTGCTGGATCAGTGTGACCACGTGTAGCCGCTTCATTTGCCGCCTTGTTTGCTTTTTCGTTGAGCGTCACTCCTTTATGAGCAGGCACCCACAGCAAGGTGACTTCATATCCTGCATCCCACAACTGTTTTAGTTTGTTCCGGATCTTGAACCACAACATCGGAGTAAAACTAGCTATGCTGTTACTTTGAAGGCTGATTAGACTGCTCATACTGTCCGTTAGGATGAATCAATGAAAATCAATAGTTTTAATTATTGGAGTCGATTCGTAGAAAAAATTCTAATATTCAATGGTTAGCTATTGATAATCAATAGTTTTCTTTTGTATGAAGGAAAATTTCTGATCCATGGGTGCCAAAATGATGAAAATTGTTCAATGAGAATTTCTTTTCAGAAGCATTCTAAATATGTCGCAATTTTGATACATATGTTCTCATAAAATATGGCAAGTCTAAGAAGCTGTTGGAAATGCCACTCTATTTTACAATCGTTGTGAAATGTTGTGACGGCACTGCAACAGCGTCCGCGAATACAGTATCAAATTGTCGTGCCATCAATTATTCCTGACAAATTAAATTTTGTATGAAGCTGTGAGATTGATTGAGAAATATAGGTTGTAATAAGGTCGAAAATATTATTCTTTCAACTCTTTTCAACACATTTGATGGCCCTGAAAAGCGCCGATTTGCTTATACGACGAACCAGCTAAATGACGTGACGTGGATGGCGCACAAGAGCAACGGATTGTTGATTACCGGGCATAAGTTGAAATCTGCAAACGATGCTCACTTTTAAAATCTTGAGCGATTTCACAAGTCCGACGCTCGATTAGAAGCAGCTCCTCGGATCAGCAACTCAGAGGGCCTGTGGTATTTCGTTCCTAGCGGGCTTGCTTCTTGACCACCGATGCTGAATTCAAAATCGAAATCTGCAAGCGCGGATAAATTTGCGGCGGCGATGACGACGGCTTGGACGTTTTTCCGAGCGGCAGTAGTTCGCTGCTCGGAGAAGCGCCCAAGCCATCGTCATCGCCGCCGCAAATCAACCTAGCGTCTTCCTCTGTAACGGCGGAAGCAAACGCAAAGCGAAAATGACTCGCCCGACCGTGTAAACAGTCCGACCGCAAAAAGAAGACTGAGGGAAGAAGCAGGACCGGTGCGCTTTTATAGTGGGAAGCGGAACCCAAAAATGTGCTTGAACGTGATTGGTTATATAAGAAAGGGGTCAACATTTTACGATTTTTCAATAGTTTGTTGCCAATAATCAATAGTGTCCTTCATTTGAATCGACGCGTAGATAAATTTCCGATCGATTGATGTATAAATATTGTGGGCTTCGTGGCCTTGCGGTTAGCGGCGTCAGTCGTTTAGGCGTATTGTGCCACAAAGCGTGGGTTCGATTCCCGCTCCAGTCGGTGGAAACTTTTCGTCAAACGAAAAATCCATCACTGGGCTACTGGGTGTTCTGTGTTGTCCGTTGCCTAATGTTCGTGATTGTGTTCAGTCTGTGCAGCCTTTGGCTGAAGACGGTGTAAATTGTCTTTTAAAATCTATCGACAAATGGCTGAGTTATTAGCGGTCAAAACCTGACCATTTTTCGTTACATGCTCAATTTTTCGTTTTTTGAAATTGTACCCCCATATGTTGCCGAAGGACGTTATCCAACGTCAAAAAGTTTTCACCCGGTCTCGATCACCTGACCTTTGGATTCAGAAGTCAACACCTCATCACTACAACACCAAGTAATGGATAGTAGAGTCGAGATTGTTCACCAATATAAATGCAAGCATTCTATACAGTAGCACATGCTCTGTTATTCTTTGAAGTCCATCTTAATCACATCAGATAAGCTACAGCGATTGCAATCGATGCTATTCGAGATTGACATATGATGTGTTACAACAGTATTATAATCCTATTGAAAAACATCTTGTGGTGAAATACAGTCATTGTAAGGTTTGATGATTACAAGTTGCCTCTCAACGTTCAATAAAAAAAATATATGTTTCTGATGCGTATTGAATACGTTAATTATACAAGTATATGACTTCATTACCTTTCTTGAAAATGAGATGCTAAGTAAAACATCAGTAGCGCATTATGAACACATGTTTGAGCCAACTTGATGGTTTGAGATTTATGCATGTAATTTTTACGTCTTAAATACGTTGTTCAAACAAACTATACAAGCGCTTCAGTTGCCACGTGGCACGTACGAATGCAAAGTAAAAATTTGCCGGGGGCAACATTGACTGTCCAAAAAATTGCCACGGCACAAAGTCGTTTGATTTATGCTGTCCGAATGTTAATTTGAGAAGTGAGCGCAATAAACACATTGTGATTATCCAAAAGTAGTGTGTTATTCAGGGTAGTTCGATTGATATTAATGTGGATGTTACTTAGTAACATGATTTTCATAGAAAGTTTAGAATATTTAATCGATAAACATCCGAACATTTTTTGACGGCACTGCAGGCTTCGTGAGGAAGACGCCATATTGTGTTTCTGACATTGGGAATTGGTCCGCTGAAAAATTCTATGATGGCACACATATTTTTAGGATAGTTTGTTTTGTTTTTCCATTTCATTGAGGCACATGAATTTACAATGAATAAAATTGTGCATTTCACAATAAATCTGGAGCCACACACAGTTTGAGTACACTATTGGGAATCAACAGAAGAAAAGTTAATAATCACCATAAGCAATTCGTGAAGAGAAAAAAAAAAATCGCTTTCATTATTTTGATTTTGTTTTGAACTGATGCTATCAAAACAAAAATAGATGTAATTTGTAAAACAATACATCTTCATAGCTTCAATATAACAAGCAAGTATTAGTGATGCTATGTAATACATCTTTAACACATAATGATGTATTGGGAAACATCTTCAATGACATGAAATATGTTTTATAAGCCGCCATTTTTTGCGCTGTTTCGGTGATATAGGTGTACAAAATAAAGTTATCCATATTCACCACAAAACATACCAATTTGTATGAATCAAGTATTTTATTCATTTATAAAACAAGTTGTGTTACTTGGGGTGAGCTGGATGAAGCCCCTTTTGAAGACTGCTGAAGAACAGTGAAAGCAGCCATCAACGATGCAGCTGAGAGCAACGTAGCGTACGTGGGACGGAGTCAATGGAACGATCGGTTCGACGAAGAATGCTATGAGGTTTTGGAGGAGAAGAATGCAGCGCGGGCGGTCATGCTGCAGCAAGGGACCCGGCAGAACGTGGAACGTAATAGACGAAAACGGCAACAATAAAACCGCCTTTTTCGGGAGAAAAAACGCCGCCTGGGGGAGACGTAGTGCGAGGAGATGGAACAGCAGTGCCGGTCTCAAGAAACACGTAAGTTCTATCAGAAGCTCAACGCATTCCGCAACGGCTTCGTGCCGTTGTGCAGGGATAAGGATGGGAGCATTTTGACGGACGAGCGTGAGGTGATCGAAAGATGGAAGTAGCACTTCGACGAGCACCTGAATGGCGCTGAGAGCACAGGTAATGAAGGACGGGACAATGGAGGAAATGCCTTCGTCGGTACTGTCGAGGATGGAAACCAACCAGCCCCCACTTTGAGGCATGTTGAGGATGCTATTCACCAGCTCAAGAACAATAAAGCTGCAGGTAAGTTTTATATCCTGTATCCTGTATCGGACGTTTTAGTCAATTTTAAGGGTATTTGCTCAAATTTGAAGCTTTTGATACTGAATTGTGAAAATAACTTTACCCCTTTGCTAGGAAGGCCATGGTTGGATGCATTTTTTCCAAATTGGAGACATTTTTTTGTAAATTCTATTTCCTCCAATGAACAATCAAATCAGATACTTGTTGATGACATCAGAACGAAGTTCAAAGATATTTTTGATAAAGATTTTTCATCACCAATCCATGGTTTTGAGGCGGATTTGGTTTTGAAATCCGAAGTTCCAGTTTTTAAGAAAGCGTATGATGTACCTTATCGTTTACGTGATAAAGTTGTAGAATATTTAGCAAAACTGGAATGTGAAAAAGTTATCACACCGATTAAGACGAGTGAATGGGCTTCTCCTGTTATAGTAGTAATGAAAAAAAATAATGAAATACGATTAGTGATAGATTGTAAAGTGTCGATCAACAAGTTTATTATTCCAAATACCTACCCTTTACCCACAGCTCAAGACGTTTTTGCTGGTTTAGCTGGATGCAAAATTTTTTGTTCATTGGACCTTGAGGGTGCTTATACCCAATTATCACTTTCGGAAAGATCCAAAGATTTCATGGTTATAGAGTGCTTCGTGAAGCCCAAGCAGGACAGTTCGGTTTTGCGTCGTCCGATAGATTTGGCTCACAGTTTCGCGCATGTTTTCGTCGCCGGAGATTTTTTTTTTTTTTCCTGTTTTGGAGCGTCTTGCTGGGTAGTGCTTCGCGAAGCCCAAGCAGGACAGTTCGGTGTTGCGTCATCCGTTAGATTTAGCTCACGGTTTCGCGCATGTTTTCGTCGCCGGAGATTTTTTTTTTTTTTTTCCTGTTTTGGAGCGTCTTGTTGGGTAGTGCTTCGTGAAGCCCAAGCAGGACAGTTCGGTTTTGCGTCGTCCGATAGATTTGGCTCACGGTTTCGCGCATGTTTTCGTCGCCGGAGATTTTTTTTTTTTTTTTTTTTTTTCCTGTTTTGGAGCGTTTTGTTAGGTAGTGCTCGTGAAGCCCAAGCAGGACAGTTTTTACATTCAGAAATGGAATAGTGAAAAGTGAAAAATGAAAAAGTGATTCGTTTGATTTGTGTCCTCAGTACTGTTGGTTTTTGGCTGCCCTCAGTTCACCGAACCATCCGGAAGTGACAGGCAGCACATAAATTTGGAGAATCAATCCGGTGAGTTTGTTCCAGTATGATACTTTTTCTTTTGTGAGCCTTCCGGATCGTTTTTGTCCGCGTCGTGGAACTTCTGATCGTTTCTTGAACGGAAAATGTTATTTTCGGAGTTTGATAATTATGTTCAGATTGCGCATTCTGTCCGGGCGGCTGTTACGCAACTAACAATCGGTTGTGGATGCTTTTTAACCGTTCGATGACCCTGGAGGGATCGATTCTGCTTTTCGTATAATTTTGAGCAGAAAAACCGACTGTGTTATCCTAGAGTGTTTAGTTCGAACGCGCTTCCTTTCCTTTTTCGATTATCTAAAAATACAGTACCACCCAGTACAGTTTTTCAATAGGCGTGATTTTTTTTTTTTTTTTTTTTTACGCGTATAGTTATTTTATACAATCCGATGACCCTGGAGGGATCGGTTTTGCTTTTTATTGGTTATTGAGCAAAAATATTACTGCACAATCGACAAGCATTTCGCGAAATACTATTTATACTATAAATAAGCTATTGTTTTCTTTTTTGATTGCCGGCATTCAAAAGATTAATTTGAAAACGCTTAAACAACAAATATTTATGGTCTATCGCCAGCTTTCTAGGCGAATCCTGACAATATACCTTCCCCAACCTCCAACTCCGTAGCACTTATGAGGGTGTCGCTGAGTCGGTGGCCTCTCATTAAGTAAGTGCTACATCAACATTTCCTTCCCCTATCCCAAGTTACGGTAAAGATGGGCGTGGCCGGGAATAGCGATATTCATGCTTTTAGTATTCTTGTTTATGGTTTGAACAAGGTATACTCCCCTGCCTTGTTCTTGAAAGTAGTCAGGATGAGATTATTAAAAAGAAACATGAATGTTGCTAGTATCCAATCTACGAAGTATACCGTAACTACGCTAACGCTAACGCTAACGCTATCCAAAGATTTCATGGTTATAAACACGATTAAAGGACTCTATAGATACTATCGTTTACCACAGGGGGCCTCGTCTAGTGCTTCGATTTTCCAACAGGTTATGGATCAGGTTCTAAATGGAATTGAAAATGTTTCGGTCTATTTAGACGATGTTTTGATCGCTGGGAAGAATTTGAATGATTGTAAGAAAAAATTGTTTTTAGTACTTGACAGACTTAAAAATGCTAACATAAAAGTAAATTGGGATAAATGTAAGTTTTTCGTTACCGAATTGGTACATTTAGGTCATGTAATTAGTGGTAAATGTTTGATGCCATGTCAAGACAAAATTTCTACAATTGAAAACGCTAGAGTACCTAAAAATGAGACAGAGCTTAAGTCTTTCCTTGGATTGATCAATTACTATCATAAATTCATACCTAATTTGTCTTTAAAACTTTTCCCTTTATACAATTTATTGAAAACTGAAGTTAAATTTAACTGGGATTGCAAATGCGATAAAGCCTTTGAAGAGAGCAAAAAAGCATTAATTGAAGCACAAATTTTAGAGTTTTATGACCCCAAGAAACAAATAGTCATAGTTTCAGATGCTTCTGGTTATGGTTTGGGTGGAGTAATGGCTCATTTGATAGACGGAGTTGAAAAACCAATCTATTTTACATCCTTTTCGCTGAATGCAGCCCAACAAAAGTATCCAATTCTTCATTTAGAAGCCTTGGCTTTGGTTTGCACAGTTAAAAAATTTCACAAATTTATATACGGCAAGAAATTTTTAGTTTATACGGATCATAAGCCATTGGTTGGAATTTTTGGAAAGGAAGGAAGGAATTCAATTTATGCTACTAGACTACAGAGATTTGTTTTGGAGCTATCAATTTATGATTTCGAAATTCAATATAGGCCATCAAAATATTTAGGAAATGCTGATTTTTGTTCACGTTTCCCTCTCGACCATGCTATTCCTGTGGAATTAGATACAGAATTAGTAAACAGCATCAATTTTGGTAGGGAACTCCCTGTAGATTTTAAAGTAATAGCTGACAGAACTAAAAACGATTCATTTTTACAAAATATTATTTCATTCATGACAAATGGTTGGCCAGCTAAAATAAACAAGCAATACATTGATGTATACGCTAATCAACAGGACTTGGAGTTTGTAGACGAATGTCTACTGTATCAAAACAGAGTTGTCATACCAGCAACAATGAAAAATGCAATTTTGAAACTTTTACACGCCAATCATGCAGGAATAGTCAAAATGAAGCGATTAGCTAGGCAATGTGTCTATTGGTTTGGAATTAATTCCGATATTGAACGATATGTGACTACTTGTGATACTTGCAACAGCATGATGATAGTTCCAAAAACCAAAATCAATTCAAAATGGATCCCAACGACGAGACCATTCAGTAGAATACACATAGATTTTTTTTATTTTGAGCACCGTTCCTACTTGTTAGTAGTTGACAGTTATTCTAAATGGGTTGAAATAGAGTTGATGAGAAATGGCACAGATTGTGATAAAGTTTTGAAGAAATTAGTAGCTTTGTTTGCTAGATTTGGTTTACCAGATGTATTAGTATCAGACGGGGGTCCTCCATTTAATGCGCATGCTTTTGTAAATTTCTTAAAACGGCAGGGAATAAATGTTCTAAAAAGTCCGCCTTATAACCCTTCTAGTAATGGTCAGGCTGAAAGGTTGGTGAGAACCGTAAAAGATGTTTTAAAAAAGTTTTTACTTGATCCAGAATTTTCCCATTTGGACATGGAGGACCAGATTAATTTGTTTTTAATTAACTATAGAAACAACTGTCTTTCTATTGAAGGGGAATATCCTTCAAAAATGATTTTCTCATACAAGCCGAAAACAATATTGGACTTACTAAATCCTAAACTTCGCTACAAAGAGTTTTTGATGGAGCAAGCTGTGCATGAAGATTTAATTAAGAATAAAAACTCAACTCCAATTGATGAGGATTTTAATTCAAAAGCTTATGGTGGTTCTCGAACAGAAACACCTGATCCTTTTGACAGTCTGACAGCTGGGGACGAATTGTGGCACAAGAATCATAATCCTCATTGCACAGCTAAATGGCTTAAAGCAAACTTTACTAAAAGGCTCTCTCGCAACACATTCCAGGTGCGAATTGGAAGCGTGCTAACCATGGCGCATCGAAGTCAACTACGCGTACGTAAGAGTGGCAACTTCCATGAAAAGCCTAATATTCGGCTGGTTCGGCCATTACCGGAGCTAGAAGCCGTAAGCCAGGAGGAGTTTCGAGGATTTACAGAAGAAGAGATCAGACGTGGACAGAAGAGAAGGATGGTCGAAAGTGTTGATAGCCCATATCTTGAAACAGAAAAATCGCCGGATGGTCCAAGGCGTTCAAAACGAAAACGAATAGTAAACCATGATAATGATTTTGTTTATAAGTAAAAAGGTTGTGAACTCGAATTGATGTTCAAAAAAATTCTATACTCGTTGAATGTTATTATTATTCTTTATTGAATGCTCTGAATTATGAATTGAATATAATTGTCAAAACTAGAAATTTGTATTCTGAACTTCCAAAGAGGGAAGGACTGAGATGTTTGTTATAAGCGTGTTTGCTATAACGATTCTGATTATTACCTTATTATACATAAGCTAGATTTAGAGTGTAAAATACAATTACATTTGTACATAAAATATATACCAATACAAAGAAGCATCGGAGGCAGACGAAGGTCTGATGAGAACAAAAATAAATCATAAGAGTCATTCGATTCTGACACCTAGCTGGAAACAGTCGACTTTCTTTTCCCTTTGTTAAAGAAACCCAACAGTGTACTCTCCCCAGTTCAACCGATTTTATTAGTTCAATTTCGAGTCCCTTTTGGAGGACTTGTCAGTAAGGATGGTATCGGAGCTGCTCATAATGATGAGCCCGGAGAGGCTGGCCATTTGTCTGCACCGGCTGATAGGCACAATCTGGGAATCAGGACAGCTACCGGAGGAGTGGAAGGAAGGAGTAATATGCCCCATATACAAGAAAGGCGACAAGTTAGATAGTGAGAACTTTCAAGCGATCACCATTCTAAATGCGGCGTACAAAGTATTATCCCAGATCAACTTCCGTCGTCTGTCACCTGTAGTAAACGAGTTCGGGGGAAGTTATCAAGCCGGCTTCGTTGACGGCCGATCAACAACGACCAGATGTTTACTGTACGGCAAATTCTCTAAAAATGTCGTGAATACCTGGTCCCACCGCACCACTTTTACATCGATTTCTAGGCGGCATACGACAGTATTGACCGCGTAGAGCTGTGGAAAATCATGGACGAGAACACTGATAAGAGCAATGATGGAAGGTTTGCACAGCCGGGGTACGATTTTGACGAGATCCAGTCAATTTGTTTGCTTCGCGGATGATATGGACATCGTCGGCCGAACATTTGAAAAGGTGACACACCTGTACACCCGCCTGAAACGCGAGGCAACAAAGGTTTGACTGGTGGTGAATGCGACCAAGACAAAGTACATGCTAGCTGGTGGGGCCGAGTGCGACAGGTCTCACCTAGAAAGCAGTGTTACGATAGACGGGGATACGTTCGAGGTGGTCGACGAGTTCATCTACCTTGGATCCTTGCTGACGACTGACAATTACGTTAGCCGTGAAATACGGAGGCACATCATCATTGGAAGTCAGGCCTACTATGGCCTCCAAAAGAAGCTGCGGTCAAAAAAGATTCACGCCCGCACCAAATGTACCATGTACAAAACGCTCATAAGGCCGGTAGTCCTCTACGGGCATGAAACGTGGACGATGCTCGTGGAGGACTTGCAAGCACTTGGAGTCTTCGAACGTCGGGTGTTGAGGATGATCTTTTGGCGGTGTACAGGAAGACGGCGTGTGGCGTCGAAGGATGAACCACGAGCTCGCTCAACTCTACGGCGAATCCAGTAAACAGAAGGTGGCCAAAGCTGGAAGGATACGCTGGGCAGGGCATGTTGCAAGAATGCCGGACACCAGCCCTGTAAAGATGGTGTTCACCACGAATTTAGATGAATCGAGAAGGCGTGTTGTATAGACCAAATATGTTGTTCTTCTTGCTGGCGCTACGACTCAATTTGGACAAAGGCTGCTTCTCAACTAAGTGTTCTAGGAGCATTTCTAAAGTTATTAGCTGAGGACCTATGTCAACTGACCATTTTTACATTTCTTACGGTTTGACAGGTATGTAAGTACTTTAGGGGCCGTCCATTAATTACGTAAGGGTTTATGGGGGAAGGAGGGGTTTGAGATTTCTTACGCTCCATACAAATTATTTTTAATTTACATACAAAATATCTTACTTTGGGGGAGGGGGTTGAAAAGTCGTTTAAATTGTCTTACGTAATTAATTAAGGACAGCCCCTTTAGCTCTGGAAAGTCGGGAAATATGTCAACCAGAAATAATTATGAACCGACGGTATTCTGAACCACCAGTTTGATCTTGCTGTATAGACACATTTTATTGCTATCTATATGTATGCCCTAAATTAATGAACAAATAACACGATAACAAAATCTGTTTGCACGTGTAATTTGTTTGTGATATAATTAGAAAAGAATCGCCTGATTCAAATCGGGAAACTACGCCTTAAAATTTAGGCCATCAAACGAAACATTACAGGCAAGGGCAAGAATAAATGAGAAGAATTGTTTTTGTTATACAAATGTGATGCCATATAATAGCGATAAATCGAGAAAAACGCCTATTGAATAAAAACTCCGTTTAAGCTGGATCATTTCCATAAGCACAAACAAACATTTGAACAGAAACCACGTGGGCATACATCCATGTGTAGTATCATTTCAGTATTTTTCAATCGCGTAGGATGCGACATAGTAGTACATCCCAACCTCTTTTTACGACCGTTATCGGGGGGTCGTAAAAAGAATCGGTCGTAGAAAAAATCAGGATTATAATTATGTTTATGAAAAATGCAACGTCTAGATGCGGAAATACTGATTCGAGATATTCGACAAAGTTGAAGCATGGGTCGAGAACTTTCCAAAAAGGCCGTTCAAGTTTTTATATTTTGAATATAGATGGCAACACTGTTCGATTGTTATCAAAAGAGCCAATTTAATAGGGGTGTGATATGTAAATACCAAAAATTTTTAAAATCTAACGATACCGAATGTTTACCAAAGTTGAAGGAAGTGTTGCGTGCCATACAGTCGGCTGAATCTCAAATGTTCAATAACATAAAAGATTAAAACCATAAAACTTGAGCGAAATAGAAAAATAGAAAAATAGAATAGAATAGAATTAGCAACATAGCAGTACTCTTTAACTGTAATCCATTTTTTCATGAATGGTTCAACATTTTGTCGTAGCTGGCAACACTGCTTAAGTGAAATTACGCCAACAGGCAGTACAAGTGTGCATGCAACTTTTGTTTCGCGGATATATCAGGATCCTGACCACTTAGAAAGATGGCGTCTTCGGCAAAGTTGTTCAGTAGCTCAAGGACTATCGTTATTCTGACTAAGAGATTCAAGATTTTGACACCTAGCGGCGCTTGTGATCATATATATTTTGTTTTGCGGATAGCTCTGGATTACGACTATTCAGAAAAATGGCGTCTTGGGCAAAGTTTTTCAGTAGCTCAAGGACTATCATTATTTTAGCCAAGAGATCCGAGAATTTGCCATTAGGCGACGCATAGAATTTTTGTGAGCATCAAATTTTTGTTTTACGGATAGCTCAGGATCCTGACCACTTAAAAAGATGGGGTCTTCGGCGAAGCTGTTTTGTAGCCCAAGGGTTATTACTATTGTAGTCAAGAGAATCGAGGTTTTTCCACCAGGCGGCGCTAGTGAACATGAAACTTTTGTTTCGCGTATATCTCAGGATCCTGGCCACATAGACATGGCGTCTTGGGCAAAGTTGAGCTACTCAACAAGTTTACCGAAGACGCAAACAGATAACCTCAGGGTCGGCACGCTCACCTAAGTCTACCGCGGACAGGGAATCTTCGCACTAGTAATTTAGGAAAACCCACAGCACTTCACTGGTCAACACTCCTACTTTATTTCCTTCACAAACGCAGTTTTATTTGGGCTTCAACCTACTCCTCGCTATCCACTTCTTTCCCACTTTCTTATGTATTAATCTGACCTTTCACTTCGGGCCCCTTCTTCTCACAGCTACCACCTGTCCACTCCTTCCTCTCGGCCTGGTATCGGCCGCCGGCGTTCTCCTTCCACACAGGTATGTTTCGGCCACGTCTGGCCACGCTCTCCTCGGGTTTGCTTGGGGGGACTTCGGCTGCAGCCTGCTGGGACCCTCCTACGCGTCCTAGGCTACGGATTTGGTGACGGATCGGTCTTCGGCTAATACCGATGCCGGAAAGTACCCGGAATAGGCCTCTAGGACGTCGTAGGGCGGTAATAGAAGTACAGTGGTTTCTATACCAAAAAACGGCGGGGTCCTGGTGTCCACTCTCCGCTCACTACTTTCTCACAAAATCTTTCGTTTAACTTTCAATATCCAAACTAGCTTTTCGACTACTCTCTTCAGCTGTATCCGGGCAAGTGAACGACCAGTCATCTGCATTTTTCCCAAGAGGTTCTTGACCTTGGTCGTCGGTCATTACCCTTTTTCGTTCGGGATATCTACGATGGCCCCCATTTCGCCACCCCTCATGGCCGCCCGAACGCTATGCTACCAGACATCTGGTGGTGGGTTTTGGGAGCTCGGTGGGTGGTAGCCTGCATGGTTATGGTTAACTGACATACATTTACCCTAGTTGTATGCCTAGTGCTACTGGGAAAAACCTACATAACTATTACAAACATTTCCTGTCATATATTTCAACGGACAAACAAAATACAAAATCACCTTAACACTATCAACTGACAAACCAAACACTCACAAAGTGTTTCTTTAGATTTATCTTAAAATCAATTTGGCATTAATCCCCGAATTTTTTGAAAATTCTCCCTCGCAAAAAATATTTGAAAATTTCTTTAAAAACGTTTACCCATATTTTTTATTCAATTCAATCATTCCAATGCTTTTAGTGGATTTTTTCAGCTTTTCTTTCATAAACTCTTAAGTTCAAATTGAAAGCATTCATTCAAGGGCGATAAGATCTTTTTCATATATTTCTGCAGATCGTACCATATATTTTTTGAAGCACGATCGCGAGTGCGTTGAACGAATGTATATCTCATAAATTTATCTTCAATTTATCAATTTATCTTGTTCATTCGAAGTCATTTACTCAATAAGGTTTCTGAATAACCTTATACAGGCGTTAGATTCAAGACATGATAGACCAATTCCATTTGAATCTGCTGGAATATGAACCTTACTCATATTCCTTCAAGAGATCGCTGATTACCCTGATTACGATTCTGAGTCTTGTACTCATAGGAGATATTGGATATTACTTAGCTTATTAAAACTTATTATAAATGTTATTCAATAAAGTTGGATAGATCAGAAAGATCGCTTGTACAGTTGAAGACCTAATGGTATAATTCAAACAAAATCTTAGATAACCTTGGATGAGCGTTGATGAAGTCAAAACATAACTGGTCGGCGTTAAGTCAGAGTGGACCAAGTGACATTTTTGATATTTTGAGAAAAATGGGTTTAAAGTCTAACGCTCTGTAATTTTTGAACTCGTTAAAATTTCGGTTCAATATTTTTACACGTCTTTATGTTACTTTCAAACAATATAATGTGAAGTGATAATCATGAAAAATCATAATTCAAACCTCTAATAGAACGATTTTTTGATGGGCTATGTGTACTTGGTCCACTCTGACTGAACCAAAGACCACCGTTCAGTGAGCTGGTTCACTCTGACTGAACAATTTCTTGAAAAATAACAATCATTTAATGCTTGTATGGTCAAATTGGGTGCATATCTCTAAGATAAACAGATTATCAAGACCCTTCGACACCAGTATCGTATATTCTTTAATAACTCATATAGTAAATACCAAAATCAGTGGCATTACGATAGCTTAAAAATTAAGGTTTCGCAGGGTCAGGGCGTTGAAGACCAGAAATATTAAAATATGCGTTCAGTCAGAGTGGACCAAGTGTAAATCTTGAGTACCGACCAAAATATGCTGATCCAATAAGTGGATCGTAGGACATGCCATACATACACCATAGAACTACCGTAAACTTCTATCGGACTCTGAAATTGACTCAAAAAAAGCAGTAATCAATCATTTTATTGCATTTGAACACTTGGTCCACTCTGTCTGCACAGAATTTGTTGCAATTTTTGTCCACCAATCCGAATATGGTAAATGGTCAAAAATCAAAATCAAATGCATCGAATCATGTAATATTCATGAATTTCTATTGATGGAAAAGTAGAAGAATGATTCGATGTCAAAAAATCTGACAAATCTCCTGAAATGTCTTTCATTTCCTCGCATTCCTAAGCGCGCTGATCATTTTTGCTGTTATGGTAATAAGCACTTGGTCCATTCTGACTGCACACTTTTATCGATATTTGTTGATCATCCAAAGTAAATTTATTACATATCTCTCGCAGTTTACAGCATTCTTCAAATCTGATCAAAGTATAACGGAGGTAAAGTAATTTTGCATCTAATGAGAGAATAATCCAATTTTCTCAAGTTTTGTACTTGGTCCCCTCTGACTTAACGGCGACCAACTGATCCACAGTTGTATGAGTTTTAATTGCATCAAAAAAGCTCCGAATAATCTGATCACTAGCTACATGTGTCTCATATAGTAAGGAGCTTGTAAGTTCGAGAATACTGCTATTGCCTGATTTAAGAAGGTGGCAAAGATTTGCAGCATAGACTTCCAAATTGTAAGTGCGTATCGCGTTTAAAGCCAAAACACAAACCCTCAGTAAAAGCTACTTTTCAATGAAAAATTAACTTCAAGTTCGCAACAGAATCCGGTTCAGATTCAGCCGTAACCAAACTGCCCTTCACAACTGGAAACCCAGAACAAATTGTGTGCGCGAACAATTTTTGCGGGTTCTAAACGGCTTGGAATAATATATTTGCATTACACACAGGAAAAAATAAAATAATATTGGATGACTTAATTTTGTGGCGATGTATCAATAATCAGACTATCCAAATGAATTCCAATGCGTGCATTTTACAGTAATATTCCGCTCAAGACGTAATCGGGTTCAATCAATACAAATGCCACGAAACCCAATTTGAGAAGACACACAAAACTTGTAGCAGATTGAACTCGCTTCCTTCGGCATGATGAGATTACCGAGAGGTGTCAGTTATAAATTAAAAAAGTTGTAACTGTACACCATATTTGTGACAGGACAGATTTGCAGCTTAAATGACGTTATATTTTAAATTATTTTTTACTGTGTAGGACACCGAGAGAGAAACAGGAAAAAATAAAGCCACGTACATATTCACCTCGGACGGATGGAAGCTGGAAGAAGCACACCCGGGTTGCGATTAGAACTCTGCAAGCTTTCTGGCTCCCTGCTGTGACTGCCTTCCTTACCTAGTGTGTGTTGGCGAGAACGTTTATCCGTGCAAAGCATCCACCCCCTCCTGTTCATGTCCTTTTCACTAGCTTTGACGGGAAACATATCAAATTTTTATGTCTGTTTGTCCACAAATAAAACCGCGGTGCTTCTGTTACTGCTCCCTGTACCTAACTTGGGTAGGAGTAGCCATATTGGTCAGACTAACAGAAATTTCATTTAAATATATAGAAAGCCCTACAAGCCCCCATATTATTAAATATATCAGAAGAAAATCGAAACTTTGTCTTAAGAATAAGCTTTTGAACTGCAAACAAATTTTCGGGCCAGTCATGTTGTATGCTGTACTCATATGTACTAGCTGTTGTAATTCCAGGAAGAAAGCTCTGCAGAGGATTCAGAATAGATAAAATTATAGATAAAAATATGTAATATGATACGAAATTCATTTTTTTTTCAATTTTTTAAGATCTATTCGGACGGAAACTGTGTATTATCCATTATGGCTACTATTGTCGCTATGACCAAAACCGGTGTCTCTACCCTATTGCAAAACGGGAGTCGAGATTTCCTGTAGGTACCTACCTACGTCCAAATTTCGCTTTTTGTCCGACTGGTGAGGTGATGGGGTTGCTCCCGAAATGAGCTAGCTTTTATGCACGGAAATTGGTGAATGGCCACCATAGTGCTTGCACGGTGCTTCCCAGATAGTTATTATCAGGAAAAAAATATCCATGAAATCTGTGATCACCCCCATCGGTTTCCCTAGCTAAGCTACGTGTCTGGGCAAAATTTACCAAAAAAAATCATAAGACCCATTTTGTAGTAACGACCTTGCAATGATATTTTATTTCATTTATTAAGTTGACATCAAAACAGATAACGATGAATCAACAATTTCATTCCACAATACTTGGTTCGTGGCCACATCTCTCCATCCATCCATATGCACTTGATCCGCCCACCTAGCTCGCAGCGCTTCACGCTTTCTTGTACTTCCGTCACGAACACCATCTTTGCAGGGTTGCTGTCCGGCATTCTTGCAACATGCCCTGCCCATCGTATCCTTCCAGCTTTGGCCACCTTCTGGATACTGGGTCCGCCGTAGAGTTGAACGAGCTCGTGGTTCATCCTTCGACGCCACACACCGTTTTCCTGCACACCGCCAAAGATCGTCCTAAGCACCCGACGTTCGAAGACTCCAAGTGCTTGCAAATCCTTCTCGAGCATCGTCCACGTTTCATGCCCGTAGAGGACTACCGGCCTTATGAGCATTTTGTACATGGTACATTTGGTGCAGGCGTGTATCTTTTTTGACCGCAGCTTCTTGTGGAGGCCAGAGTAGGCCCGACTTCTACTGATGATGCGCCACCGTATTTCACGTCTAACGTTATTGTCAGCCGTCAGCAAGGATCCAAGGTAGACGAACTCGTCGACCACCTCGAACGTATCCCCGTCTATCATGACACTGCTACCTTGGCAAGCCCTGTCACGCTCGGCCCCACCAGCTAGCATGTACCTTGTCTTGGTCGCATTCACCATTAGTCCAACCTTTGCTGCCCCGCGTTTCAGGCGGATGTACAGGTCTGCCACCTTTTCAAATGTTCAGCCGACAATGTCCATATCATCCGCGAAGCAAACAAATTGACTGGATCTAGCAAAAATCGTAGCCCGACTGTGAAGCCCATCTCTCAGCATAACACCTTCTAGTGCAATATTGAAAAACAGGCATGAGAGTCCATCACCTTGTCGTAGTCCCCGGCGGGATCCATACGAACTGGAGTGTTAGCCGGAAACCTTCGCACAATTTTGCACACCTTCCATCGTCGCTCTTATCAGTCTCCTGAGCTTCTCGGGAAAGCTGTTCTCGTCCTTGATTTTCCATAGCTCTACGCAATACTATCGTATGCCGCCTTGAAATCGATGAAAAGGTGGTGCGTTGGGACCTGGTATTCACAACATTTTTGTAAGATTTGCCATACTGTGAAGCTCTGGTCCGTTGTCCATCGGCCGTCAACGAAGCCGGCTTGATAACTTCCAACGACCTCGTTTACTACAGGTGACAGATGACGGAAGCTGATCTGGGATAATACTTTGTAGGCCGCATTTAGAATGGTGATCGCTCGGAAGTTCTCACAATCCAACATGTAGCCTTTCTTGTAGGTGGTGCATATTACCCCTTCCTTTCACTCCTTCGGTAGCTGACCTGTTTCCCGAATTGTGCATATCAGTCGATGCAGATAAATCGTCAGCCTCTCCGGGCCCATCTTTATGACTTCAGCTCCGATACCATCCTTATCAGCAGCTTTGTTGTTCTTGAGCTGGTGAATGGCATCCTCCCTCAAAGTGGGGGCTGGTTGGTTTCCATCGCCCGCAGTACAGACGAAGGCATTTTCTCCGTTGTCCCGTCCTTCACTGCCTGTACTCTCAGCGCCATTCATATGTTCGTCGTAGTGCTGCTTCCACCTTTCGATCACCTCATGCTCGTTCATCAAAATGCTCCCATCCTTATCCCTACACATCTCGGCTTCTTGGAGAAGTTACTTGTACTACGAGTCACAAGGACTATTGTCTAAAACTCTCTTCTGTGGCGGATTTATAGGCTTCATGACATACATTATTAGATGAACAAATATAGCAGTCTTTTGGTTCAGTAGATGAAAGGTACAATAGATTCTCAGATAAGCACTCATACATAACTCTTTTTCTTAACAATTATCTCGGTGATGCCGGCAACTGGTGGTGAAGCTGCTATCAATCAATCAATACAGTGTGACATTCTTATTCCGGATCATGAATTTGCATAAACAAGGGGCTTCGTCCAGCTGCCCTCGCGTATGTCGCTGCGACATCCGGTTGCTTGAGCCGCTTTAAGTCATACCGGAGCGGCCGTCGGTACCGTACGTTGTTAATGACGGAGAATTTTTGGCGCAGTTTGACCATCACCAGATAGTGGTCAGAGTCGATGTTAGCGCCACGATAGGTCCTGACGTCGATAATGTCGGAGAAGTGCCGACCATCAATCAGAACGTGGTCGATTTGCAATTCTGTCTGCTGTGGTGATCTCCAGGTGTATCGGTATGGAAGGCTGTGCTGGAATTAGGTGCTACGGAGGCGGCGAAATCAATTAGTCGTACGCCGTTTTAGTTCGTCAGCCGGTGGGCGCTAAACTTTCCAATCGTCGGTCTGAATTCCACCTCCTGGCCAACCTGAGCGTTTAGATCTCCTATGATGATTTTGACGTCGTGGCTCGGGCAGCTGTCGTACTCGCGTTCGAGCTGCGCGTAAAAAGCGTCTTTATCATCATCAGTGCTTCCGGAGTGAGGGCTGTGCACGTTGAAGAACCGGCCTTTGATCCTCAACTTGCACATTCTATCATTGATCGACCACCACCCGATCACGCGCCTTTGCATATCACCCATCACTATAAAAGCTGTTCCCAGCTCGTGTGTGTTGTCGCAGCTCTGGTAGATGGTATGGTTACATTTAAACGTTCGCACCATTGATCCCTTCCAACACACTTCCTGCAACGCTACGATGCCGAATCCACGGTCCTTCAGCACGTCGGCGAGTATGCGTGTGCTCCCGATGAAGTTGAGAAATTTACAGTTCCCCGTACCGAGCTTCCAATCGCTAGTCCCTTTACGTCGCTGTGGTCTTCGCCGATTATCCCGGTTCGTATTATCTCGTTGATTATTCGTTGCTTGATGTATTTTTACGGCTGGCTTGCAGGGACTAACACCAACCCCCTAGATTTCTGGAGCACCGTTCTCCCTTAATGTTAAATTAAATACCTGGTAAAAATCCTGGAGGAACTTTTTGAAAATCTCGTATTAATATGGGATGAAAGTCCTGAAGGAATGCCTGAAGGAATCTCTGGTAGAATACCCATTAGCGTAGGAACAGGGGGGGGCAGGGGGCCTGGCCCCCTCCAGAACCATCCAGGCCCCCCCAGAATTTTTGATGATAATAAAATAAAAAAAAAAATAAAACAAACAATTTAACATGCAGCAAAATCTTCTGAATCTAATGTACAAGACTCTTGTTATAGACAAACATTTCTTCAGTAGTTACATTATTTTATGTTGTAGAACACTATAGCGAGAAAACCTCGCTTGTCATATACAGCATCAGCGTGGTGGTTCTGACTTTGGTGAATCACGCGATAACCGAAAGCTTATCTGTCCGGTTGTCGATCGATTGGTTACTGTTAGAACTAGCTTCTTGTTGTATGTGGTAAGCGCAATTTTTCGACATCTTCTTCTTTCTGGCGTAACGTCCCCACTGGGACAGAGCCTGCTTCTCAGCTTAGTGTTCTTATGAGCACTTCCACAGTTTTTAGCTGAGAGCTTACTATGCCAATGACCATTTTTGCATGCGTATATCGTGTGGCAGGTACGAAGATACTCTATGCCCTGGGAAGTCGAGAAAATTTCCAACCCGAAAAGATTGAATAATCCAAATAATTCTGTTTCAGCATAGAGCAGCACTGCATTCTGATTTCTCATGTTTTTGGAGGATACCCTGCTCGACGTGAGTGGTGATGATGATTACCCTTATGAGAATCCACTAAAGAAATCCATACATTAAATTCAACTCGTATAATGTCCGAAAAAAATAATTGAAAAAATAGACAAAATAACTATAGGAATTTCTCAGGCTATAGGGTAGATGTACCAACAGTGGAGGTACTAAGCGTGAATTAACTTCATTTAACCGCCTTAATTCAAGAAGCGCAATAAATGCACATGTTGATGTTGTAACGGGAAGTTGCGGTATCCGTTGTTTTCTTATGGGATCCTCCACTATAGGAACACTTTACCGCAACTATTGGTACAAGCAAGAACAGGTTTAGCAAATTTAGTGATTTTTCATCAGTTTTCAAGCAATTTGGACGCTCTTTTCAACTATTCCGTGTATCAACAAGCCAATACGTCGTTGGCCATGTCGGTTCTGTGGCTAATGCAATAAAATCAGTGAAAAGGGCCCTACCACAACTATAGGAACACCCACAACTAAGGGAACACTTACCCTACATAGCGGGAATTCATGTCGAAAAATAAAGCTTTACTTTCAAGGAATTTCGGCATGGTCAAATTTTCTTGAATGAATGGTAGAAATTTAACATGACGTGAAAAAAATGTAACAAAATCGACCATAGCTTTCTTTGATTTTGATTCAATTTTTAAGTAATTTTACATGAATAAATTTATTGCTTGAATTATATTTTTTAAAGAAAGATTATTATTTCAAAATTTTTTTGAATAATATTCAATAGATTTGTAGCACAATTTTTCAACAAGCTTTTAGATATGCATTACGGTACACCGAGGCAAGTTGAAACGGATGGGGTGATATGAAATGCCAAGTTTTGAATATGATGCCAATAAATATCGGCAGACTTTTCTACCCTAAACGTTTGGACCATTTATTAACTTAATGTTTTTGTGTTAATATTTCTCATCATACTACCATTTCACTATGATACCTTTCCATTTGATCTTACACCAGCCATTTCAACTACACCGGGGACCTTTTTAAATTTTAGTATAATCAAACACCTCAAGAAATATTTGAGGGTGGCTTAAGAACTTTTGCAAATCTTTTCGGAATAAGTCAATATTGTGGGATTTGTTCATACTTTCAAAGCATTCATCCTGTTGGACATCCACTCCTATGTCTACTTTTTATTATCAAATTGATTTCGGAAAATGTTCCCGGATTAACCCTAAAAATGTTACTTAATCTTTCAAAAGTTCAGTTTTCGCTCGCAATTTCCTTAAAAAATCATTAATTCTGTCAAATCTAATACAGAGATATTTCGCTGAAAGTTCTATTACAAATTCTTCTTTAAATTGTTTTAAATAGTTTTCCCAAAAATTTTGTTACAAATTCTTCCGCAAATTTCATCAAAAGTCCTTAAGAAATATTTCCAAAATATTGCACATATTGCGTCAAAATGTCTTCTTTGTTTTCTTTTTAGAAATTTTGGTTCAAATCCCCGGATAATTCAAGAATTGGAAAAAAATTGTCTTGCGCTCGAATATTTTGAGGAAATTTGTTAAAAACCCCCAGGAAAATTTAGCTTTCAACATAAGCATAGCGGTAGAAGAGTCTGTAGCAAAATAACTGAGAAGGGGAAAATTTATGAAGATCTTCATAAACAAATTTTTATTGATTTTCCTTAAACCATTTCTTTAGAAATTGGTTCATGGTTTGAATTTTTGTGTGATAAGAAAGCTGAATTTCTAAAGGCTTTCTGGCAGAATTCTAGAAAACCAGAAATCAAGGAAGGATAGCTAGGATAATTTCTAAAGAAGATTCTGATGGACCTTTAGAATTTTGTTTTATTTGTTAATTCATTATAAAACTTTTTACTATCCTGTAGAAAAATATTATAAACTATCTTTCATTGTACCATTGTCCACCTATTGTTCGACTTGCTTCAACATTTTGTTGTTTCTTCATCCTTCGCATAACGCTTTGAGGAACCTCATACAAAAATCTGTCCATACTCCAAAAAGCAACGTTTTAAAGAATCCAAAAAAGGTAAATTATACAATTTTAAAAAAATAACAGAATTTTTATGCGTATGGTTTCTGATTCCTGAAAATCAGGAATTCCTCAACCAAATTATAAAAGTAATGCAAAAATTTCCAATAAGATTTAAATAAGAATCTCACATTTTCGCATTGATCTTCTACAGTACTAAAAAATAGTCGATAATAAAACCTTCAAAATAGTTTGTTTGGAAATTATAGAAGCAGGAAAAATGGTTTCTACATCAATATGTTCACCATAGTATCATGAATCTTTAAAGTTCATACTAAATATTATATAAAATTCTAGTTACAAATACTTTCAGTAAAAATTCCATACGTTTTAATACGGATCATTTTCTATCATAAAAGACGTCGAAAAAGAACACGATTTTATGTAGTAAATTCCTATAAGAACCACTTAAGCTTTTCTGCGAGGTACATTGTTAACATGTTTCAGAAATTCTTAAATTTTACGGCAGGAATTGAATGATTTTTTCCGAATTATATTTAAGCTGCAATTATTTCAAAACTTACCAACAAAGTTATTTCAAACCTTTCGTTTCTTTAGAAATCTGATGTGGAGTGCTTCATAGAGGAATTCATAAAGCAATCCCTAAAAAATATTAAGTTATTCCAGGAGTAGTTTTTGAACCATAAAATGGAGAGTGATTAAATTTTTATACGTTTTTTTTTTTTTTTTATGGAAGAGTCCTGAGATTTATATTCGCAAAAAATGAATTATTTCGAGAACCTGAAAGAATACCTGATGGAACTTCTGGAGATTTATTTTAGAAGTTTAAGAATGAATTGCAAGTGCTTAGTGAATCTGATGAAAAATTTCTTCAATTAAAATCTCAAAAGAATCGTTAGTGCGGTTTTAAGAAAAAAAGGAAATGCTTAGATGAATCTTTGGTTTTTTTTTTCAAATGAATCTACGAGATTAATTCTCTAAGTAATCTCTGAACAAATTACTCGTGGATTTTTGATTTTTTCCACGGAAAAGTTTTTTGAAGTATTGCTTAGATAGGAATTTTGAAAAAAAAAAACAAATAAAAATTCTCAAGAGACTTTTAAAGGAATGCGAGATGCTGCACCTTGATTTTAGATAAGCATAGCATAAGCATAGATGACCGTACAATTCGTAGTTGCTACTCCGTGATTGACCAGAACAATCGAAGTTGCACAGGGAATTAATGAATGGGGCTTGGGATTAGCTTGCCATTCTTCAATGTGCACAAATCGAGAGCTCAAATTTAAAAGTCAATAACGGCGCCGGCCACGTCCTTACGGTCATCGGGGAATGGAAGGAATGTTAGTGTGACTACCGTTGTTACTAGAGACCGAGATCACCTCTGCATCTCCACGGTTGTCATGGAGAGGATATTGGGTTAGTGGGATAAGGTAAAGATCTGGGAGTCACCAATGTTTGGTGATGCGAGCCATGATATAATCACGCCTAACCGGATTCGCGAAATAATTCGATAATCGCATTAAACGCCGAACAAGTGTTCGTCACTCGCCCACGCAAGAGCAAGCGACGCGATCAATAGATCAAACACTACTAGCGATCCGCGGCGCTTTTTCATTTCTCTGAGCGAACGACGCGCGACAAGTTTGATCCTGCCCCCATCGCCCGCCCCCGCAGGAGCAAGCGTCAAGGTCGAAGGATCAAACACTACTAACGAACCGATCACTTTTTCACCGCTTCACTACCGACGCGCGACATGTTTGATCCTGCCCTCATCACCCGCCCCAGCAGGAGCAAGTGTCAAGGTCGAAGGATCAAACACTACTCTATTCAAAAGATGTTTTTTATTAATGACGAAAACTGAAAATTACATGTATATATTTTAAATTATATGAAACAGGAATAATGCCGACACTTGTAGTGACGAACTATACATAGTTTGTTTGAAAATTACATATGAGTATTACTGTGCATTTTGTCTCGATATGGTACAAGTTTTAAAAAATACGTCAACATTCACAATGTCGAACAATTCAAAAGATAATTTTTAATAACGTATAAAAGAGACAAATATATGTATATTGAAATTGTATAAGAAAAAAACATAATGCCGACACTTATAGTGACGAAACATACAAAGTTTGTTTTAAAATTACTTAAAAGTTACGCTTTCAAGAAAATATGTGTTATCACAAGAATGAAACGAACTCACCAGTTGGTAATCCATCCTCGACTGAACACAAAACTGATACTGACAGCAAAACTTCTTGGCGTCCCGAAAACAAACCGTCTTGCTTGTGCCTTCCAAATACCTACCCAGCAAGACGCTCCAAAACAGAAAAAAAAATCTTAGGAGCCGAAAACACGCGCGAAACCGTGAGCCAAATCTATCGGACGACGCAAAACCGAACTGTCCTGCTTGGGCTTCACGAAGCACTACCCAGCAGGACGCTTGGAAACAGGAAAAAAAAAAAAAAAATCCGGCGACGAAAACATGCGCGAAACCGTGAGCCAAATCTATCGGACGACGCAAAACCGAACTGTCCTGCTTGGGCTTCACGAAGCACTACCCAGCAAGACGCTTGAAAACAGGAAAAAAAAATCTCCGGCGACGAAAACATGCGCGAAACCGTGAGCCAAATTTTTCGGACGACGCAAAACCGAACTGTCCTGCTTGGGCTTCACGAAGCACTACCCAGCAAGACGCTTGAAAACAGGAAAAAAAAAAAAATCTCCGGCGACGAAAACATGCGCGAAACCGTGAGCCAAATTTATCGGACGACGCAAAACCGAACTGTCCTGCTTGGGCTTCACGAAGCACTACCCAGCAAGACGCTTGAAAACAGGAAAAAAAAAAAAAATCTCCGGCGACGAAAACATGCGCGAAACCGTGAGCCAAATTTATCGGACGACGCAAAACCGAACTGTCCTGCTTGGGCTTCACGAAGCACTACCCAGCAAGACGCTTGAAAACAGGAAAAAAAAATCTCCGGCGACGAAAACATGCGCGAAACCGTGAGCCAAATTTATCGGACGACGCAAAACCGAACTGTCCTGCTTGGGCTTCACGAAGCACTACCCAGCAAGACGCTTGAAAACAGGAAAAAAAAAAAAAATCTCCGGCGACGAAAACATGCGCGAAACCGTGAGCCAAATTTATCGGACGACGCAAAACCGAACTGTCCTGCTTGGGCTTCACGAAGCACTCTGCTGCACCTTGATTTTAGATAAGTCAAAAAATAATTATCTGTAAAAAAAATACAGATTTACACCGGAAAGCTTCTCTGAGCAATCTTAAATAACATTTTCCAATTAATTTTTTTTAAAGTGCTCATGGAATCCGATTTTTTAAGCAGTAATAAATTCCTGTAGAAATTCTCAGAGGAAACTCTTCAAAGCACATGATTGAATACCTGAAAAAATCAAAGAAGAAACACAAAAGACAATTCTTGTGAACTTTTTGCTAGAATTCTTTAAAGATTTTTGACTGGACACAACAAGAATGAATCTTTTTCGTAGCGATAATTGAAATTTACAAATATCACTGATATGCCGCGAAATGATACAAAATAAGAAATAAATGAAATCGATACAAATCTGTAAAAACTACGAAATTTGTGAAAATCGTGATTATTGCGACCGACATTACTTCTTTAAAACAAGTATTTGCTAGGCCCCCCCTAGGCCCCCTCCAGCAAAAAAATCCTAGCTACGCCAATGAGAATACCTAAAGAATCTCTGTTGGAATTCCTCTAGGAATCCCTGATCTTTACAACTTACAATCTTTACAATACCTACAAAATGGCAAAACTTCGAATTAAAAAAAATGCTCAGATGGAAATTCCAGTGGAGATTTCATTCTGATAACGATCTGGAGAACACCGTGGCTTCGGTTGGAGTGAAGAGCGCTTAAGCAGACACTACAACACACACAAGAGAAATTCCACATCCTGGGCGAATGGGCCAATCCTATTCAAACCGGGCCAACCGACTGGCGGAAGCAAACGATTCTACTTTTTGAACGCAAATAAAGCCCGGTTTTACATTTTCCACGCTGAGGCTCCGTCTGACGCTGTCTGTCTATCTCTCTATCTATTCTGTTGATGATCGAGCCCGGGAAGTTATCCGAACGACAAACTACAGGTAATTTCCGCAAGTAATTACGAAAAATTGAATTTCCACACATTCAAATTAATCACTGCAAAGCGGTGGATGTGCCGAGCAATCGGCTGACCAGAAAAGGCGTAGAATGGTGTGGCTTTGATTGCACTGTGGAACATATTATTGTCTCAAGCCCCCGTGTTTCGCTGTGTAGTTATTTAGAAGAAAATATGATGATATCTGCAAACTGTCTTAAAAAAAAGAAAGGAAAAAACAACAGGCTTACGTGTTGCATTTTGAAACATACAAGACAATCATCATATTTAGCATATTAAAGATTGTGCAAAATTGTATTTCTTAAAGGATATTGATTGATTCTCGAAAATAGCTCTGACATGAAGTGTCATACAAATACTCTTTACTTATGCATTTGTTCTGCTTAACTGATTATCACAAATTATAACATTTTTCAACACGTTGTGGTTCCCGCATTATCAAAGATACCCCATTCGACGGTACTGATTTTATCAAGCGTGAATCGCAGTTTTCCCACAACGGGAACGGGAAGAGAGATTAGCGCTTTGCACGTTCGCGCGCGCCGGGATCTGGATAATTTTCCCATAAAACAAAATTCATTGGGCAGATTTCCGGCCCTGGTCCTGGTTCAGATGATGGTACGTAATACTGGAATCGGAGGATGGGTTAAGGGAGTTATCTGTACCTTCGGTGAAGCAACCATTAAAATAAAGATAAAATGTACGTTTCGGCCTAAATCCATGCTTGAATGGGAGACGCTACTGGACTAGCCGGGACAGAACAGAAGCTTTCGCTGCAGAGTCCGAATGAAGGTGTATTTCCTTGCGTGAAGCAATCAGATTAATCTAAACTTTTGTTGTGTAGTGATCTCTGTTGTTATTTCTTCGTTGAATTGTATGTATGATTTCCATCCCTTTTAGTTTTTTAGTATATTTTTTGGTAACTCTTTGTTATTTATTTGTTCTCATTTTGGTCTTTCGTGGTGTCGTTTTGATCTATTATTCGTTTTTTGGTCTCCCTTTAGTTGCTTTTTTGTTAATTTTTGGTCTCTTTTGTCTTTTTCCGAATTCTTTTAAAATCTCTTTTGGATCTGATCTCAATGTGTTTTACAGCATTTTCAGACACATCCAAGCTTTTGTTTTGTCTACTATGTTCTCTTCCTGGTTTTTAGCTTCCATGGTTTGTATATTATGATCCCATCAGAGTCTCTTTTCTAGTATCTTTCTAGTTTCTTTTTGGTCGCCTTTTCATCATATTTTGCTTTCTGTATGGTCTCTTTGTGGTCTCTTCATGATCCTTCAATGGTTTCTTGGTGATATTATTTTGGTCTTTTGTGGTCCTTTTTGGTCTGTCTGGTCAATTTTCATCGTTTTTTATTGTGTATCTGAGCTATGTTTTATAATTTGATTCTTTCGCGATCCCTTTATTGCCTCTTATTGTCGCTTGTTCAATGTCACAAGACAGCACTATGGGCGGTTTCCATATAGAATGGAGGCCAAAATATTTTTGCCGTCTCGTGTCATATTTATGAGATTTGTGATACGGACAAAAAAGCGTCGGTTGGATGCTGAGGTCCAACGACAAATGAATTAGTACGAATATAATAGAAAATGATTTTTTCCCTGGGCTTGGAATTATATTTTCCAGGGAGCGATGAATTTTGATGATTGATCGCTCTTGTTAGTTGTTCGAAACATCGGAACAACCCTGTATCGCTGAGATTATTGCTAACCTTTTGGGAAATATAGACCATCGCGATCCAACGCAGAAGCAGCGTGTGTCATCGGAGTTGTCAGCAGAAACACGAGTAGAAGGCACAGCAGAATGACAGAACAAAAGTGGAATTAATGCTATTGAGAAGACACGTTTGTGGAGTTTGTAAAATTTCCCAAATTTGCTGAATTTATTATTCTATTTCCTATTATTTAAGCGCAATTAGTGACACCTAAGTTCTTATTTTTTCACTGTGTGAGTTAGCAATTGAATTTGTTGAAATTACGGCTAAAATAATCATAAATTGTTTATTCCTAGATGCGCTAAAGAATTTGATAACCTAAAATCACTAGTGACAAAGATTAAATCACTAGTTAATTAGTAAGTAAGTTATGGAACAGCTTCGAAATTAGTTTAAATACTCAAAATACCCTATTTACTTAATTTAGTTCTTGAATCCTACGAAGAAACCGTAAATTCCCAGTGCAAGATATTCCTTCTGGTTACTTCATCAAGACAGAAGAAAAACTTGATGTAAGTCTCTGATAACCCTAGCAAAATCCTACGAAAAACCTAATAAAACTTATTTTATAGCTTTAAGCTGTCATCACTAACGACTGCTTTGAGGACGGTTTGCATCTCTATTCCTTAGTTTTGATTAGATGTTGGGTGAATTTCAACGCAATGGCAACTTCTTTATTACAAAATTTAGATTTTATCTTCTGACCTATAGATTCTGGTTAAACTACTGTACTATGCACTTGGGCTGCACTACGCTATCACTCATCAAAATAACTTTCACTTTGAGAAAATATAATTTCAAGCTGGCGAGAAGATTACGAACTGAGGGTGGGTTAGGAGCACAATCAGACCCTTGAATGTGCAATGTGGGGTAGTAATTGGGAATGCCATTGACGGTTTGTAATCTTCTACGAGGTTTTCGAAAACCAACAGGGCGCGTGCACCGGGTTGCGGATAGGAGCAAAGGGAGATCAATAGCATCTACCTAAAATAATAGAGCATAAAGCCGTTCCATGATTAGGTAATGTTTAGCGATCTTCTATGGTGTTCTAGTACTATAAAATTCTTCACTCACTGGGAATTCTGGCCTTGATAATATAAATAGTGATAAAAACATAAAATAATACCTAATACTTAATAAGTACAATGTAGCTTCAATGTAGTAATAAATGAAATAAAAACAATTTTCTATACTTGACAAGGTTTCGAAGACAATCAATGAGTGAAAGAACTATCTATTAGAAAAGCCACATCAGCTAAGGCTATACATATACAAATGTTGGTCATAGGGTCATGGCGAGCATTCGGTATGTATGTCTATGACTGATTCTTATCTAATAGGGGCACTAGAAGACCACGCGGACAAATTCGAAACAAATTATTTTTATACATCGGTCTTACGATCTGAAAGGCTCAGCTATGCTGCAAAGTTTTTGTAAGCTATTCATTACTACTGTTTAATTGTTTATAATTCTAACAAAACTACATAATTAACTCATTACTAATCACTATTCCTTTATTCTCTTTTTCTCTCCTTCTTATCTGTTGCATGATTATGAGCATCACTAATATAATGCATGAGCATGCACAATAAGAATAATTTCAAGATTGGTACATGGATACCTGGAAAGAATAGTTTCGAAAAGGATGCTCAAAATAGAATATTTCTGGTCAGGGAAGTATTATCATCAAGGGTATGTAAAATTTTTCCATTATTAACTCATAGATCACACAAGCAAATGAACTAATAATATCAAATATTTTTATATAAATCAGCATCGTCAATCAGTGCAAAAACAGATAAAGTTTATAAAGTTATCACCATCGATTGAAATGCGCTCTTTATAGTCATGTTCAATCAGTATCAAAATCTCCTAAAGCGTCGCATCGTGCCTTAGCATCACTCTCATATTGTTATTATTTTGTTGTTTATCTGGAATTTTAATAAGTCAAATCAAACTTCAAAACTCAAATTAAATTGCTTTCAGCACATTTACATTTTGCAGCATTAATCGCATTACTTTGTCTTCTCCAATTCCCTATAGCCTACCCCAACCCTTCTTATCCTTTCCGATGGTGTTCAAGTGATCCGCATAGACTATTACGGCAATTACCTATCCCTTCCCCCAGCTTTGGACTGACTTGCGCTCTTATTGCCCCACCAAACGCTGCAAAATGAAAATGAAAATGAATATAATAGAAAATGATTTTTTATATCTTTACCTTTGTAGATTTTTATTAATTACACAAGAGCGCAGAGCTTCCGCCACTTGTGGTATACTATCCAATTATCCTCTGATATTATCTTAACCTGATACTAAAGAAAATAAGGCAAAAATATTGAAAAAAGTCAATAAGCCCTGAAATTATCAACTGAAAAAAAGTGCAAATATGTGCAGTTGAATTCTTCACGATCCTTTAGTTTACATATTTGAATAACCTTGGACAATAATTTTAGCCTGGGAAAACTTGGGACATGTGTAAAGTTTCGGTAAAAAATCGAATATGACTTTTTCAGTGTACTAACTTACTTACTTATTTGGCTTTACATCAATTATCTTGATAAAGCCTCGCCAACAATATTTCGCCAATTCACTCGGTTCATGGCCGCTTCTCTCCATCCTCGACTGTGACCCATGCTCTCCAGGTCCTGGTGCACCTGGTCAATCCACCTAGCTCGCTGCGCCCCACGCCTTCTTGTTCCGACCGGATTCGTAGCGAACACCATCTTTACAGGGTTGTTGTCCGGCATTCTTGTAAAATGCCCTGCCCAGCGTATCCTTCCAGCTTTAGCTACCTTCACGATACTGGGTTCGCCGTAGAGTTGAGCGAGCTCGTTTTGTACATCGTGCATTTGGCGCGGGGGTGAATCTTTCTTGACCGCAGTTTCTTCTGGAGCCCATAGTAGGCGCGACTTCCGCTGATGATGCGCCTTCGTATTTCCCGACTAACATTGTTGTCAGCCGTCAACAAGGATCCGAGATAGACGAACTCGTCCACCACCTCGAAGGTATCCCCGTCTATCGTGACACTGCTTCCTAGGCGGGCCCTGTCGCGCTCAGTTCCGCCAACCAGCATGTACTTTGTTTTCGACGCATTCACCATTAGCCCGACTCTTGTTGCTTCGCGTTTCAGGCGGGTGAACAAATCTGCCACCGTTTCAAATTTTCTCCCATTAATATCCATGTCGTCCGCAAAGCAAACAAATTGTCCGGATCTCGTGAAAATCGTGCCTCGGCTGTTAAGTCCGGCTCTCCGCATAACACTTTCAAGCGCAATATTGAACAACAGGCACGAAAGTCCGTCGCCCTGTCGTAGTCCCCGTCGAGACTCGAAAGAACTGGAGTGTTCGCCCGAGATCTTCACGCAGTTTTGCACACCGTCCATCGTTGCTCTGATCAATCTTGTGAGCTTCCCGGGAAAGCTGTTCTCGTCCATGATTTTCCATAGCTCTACGCGGTCGATACTATCGTATGCCGCCTTAAAATCGATGAACAAATGTTGCGTAGGGACCTGGTACACACGGCATTTCTGGAGGATTTGCCGCACGGAAAAGATCTGGTCCGTTGTCGAGCGGCCGTCAATGATACCTGCTTGATAACATCCCACGAACTCGTTTGCTATAGATGATAGACGACGGAAGAGAATCTGGGATAGCACTTTGTAGGCGGCGTTTAGGATGTTGATTGCACGATAATTTTCACACTCCAGTTTGTCGCCCTTTTTGTAGATAGGGCATATAACGCCTTGCTTCCACTCCTCCGGTAGCTGTTCCGTTTCCCAGATTCTGACTATCAGCCGATGCAGACAAGCGGCCAACCTGTCCGGGCCCATCTTGATGAGTTCGGCTCCGATACCATCCTTACCAGCGGCCTTGTCGTTCTTGAGCTGTTGAATGGCATCCTTAACTTCCCCCATCGTGGGAGCTGGTTGGTTTCCGCTGTCCGCTGTGCTGACGTAGCCATCGCCTTCGTTGTCCTGACCTCCTGTGCCTGTGTTCTCTGCGCCATTCAGGTGTTCATCGTAGTGCTGCTTCCACCTTTCGATCACCTCGTGTTCGTCCGTCAAGATGCTCCCATCCTTATCCCGGCACATCTTAGCTCGCGGCACGAAGCCTTTGCGGGATGTGTTGAGCTTCTGATAGAACTTCCGCGTTTCTTGAGAACGATACAGCAACTCCATCTCTTGGCATTCCACCTCTTCCAGGCGGCGCTTTTTGTCCCGGAATAGGCGGGTTTGCTGTTTCCGCTTCAGTCTGTATCGTTCCACCTTTTGCCGCGTTCCATGCTGCAGCATTGCAGCCCGCGCTGCATTCTTCTCCTCTATAACCTCCTGGCACTCCTCGTCGAACCAATCGTTTCTTGAGCTCCGTTCCACATATCCGACAACGCTTTCGGCAGCGTCGTTGATGGCTGCTTTGACTGTCATCCAGCAGTCCTCAAGAGGGGCCCTATCGAGCTCGCCCTCATCCGGCAACGCTGCCTCAAGATGCTGCGCGTATGCATTGGCGACATCCGGTTGTTTCAGCCGCTCGAGATTGTACCGGGGCGGGCGTCGGTACCGTACATCATTGATGACGGATAGTTTTGGGCGCAGTTTCACCATCACCAGGTAGTGGTCGGAGTCAATGTTAGTGCCACGATAGGTTCTGACGTCGGTTATGTCGGAGAAGTGCCGTCCATCGATCAAAACGTGGTCGATTTGCGATTCGGTCTGCTGAGGTGATCTCCAGGTGTACCGATACAGGAGGCTGTGCTGGAAATACATGCTACGAATGGCCATGTTCTTGGAGGCGGCAAAATCTATCAGTCGTAGGCCGTTCTCGTTCGTCAGTCGGTGGGCGCTGAACTTTCCAATCGTCGGTCTGAACTCCTCCTCCTGGCCAACCTGAGCGTTCAAATCTCCTATGACGATCTTGACGTCGTGGCTTGGGCAGCGGTCGTACTCGCGTTCGAGCTGTGCGTCAGTGCTTCCGGAGTGTGGGCTATGCACGTTGATTAAGCTGAAGTTAAAGAATCGGCCTTTGATTCTTAACTTGTACATCCGTTCATTGATCGGCCACCACCCGATCACGCGCCTTTGCATATCAGCCATCACTATGAAAGCTGTTCCCAGCTCGAGTGTGTTGCCGCAGCTCTGGTAGATGGTATGATTACCTCTAAACGTTCGCACCAATGCTCCTGTCCAGCACACCTCCTGCAGCGCTACAATGTCGAAACCGCGGGTCTTCAGTATATCGGAGAGTATGCGAGTACTTCCAATGAAGTTGAGAGATTTGCAGTTCCACGTACCGAGTTTCCAATCGCTAGTCCATTTTCGTCGCTGTGGTCTTTGCCGATTATTCCGGTCCGTATTCTCTCGTTGACGTTCCTGTGCTGATGTGTTTTACGGTTGGCTTGCAGGGCCTGACACGAACCCCCTAGATTTCCGGAGGACCATTCCCCCTAAATGTTCGGAGGGCCATAGTGCGCAGTTTAGCTTAGAGTCCTTATCTGGCACTCGGACGATGATCAGCCGCCCCTGACATGTGGAACAGACGCTATAGTGAGCCGCTCCTAACATGGAGTACAGACGCTCAAGGTTTGCAGAAGCAGAAGCAAAAGCAAACCCCCCCTTCCCTATCAGCATACGACCAAAGTTCCCACCGGGGGTTGGTTACCCGATCTTCCCCAAGGTTACTCGTACCCCGGCCAGTACCACGAGGAGGTAGGGATAGGAGTTGCTGGGCAAGAGGCTAAGGACCGCACAAAGGGGTCTATTTTATTCCTGCAGGTACGCGAGGTACCAATGGTACGCCATGCCCAGCCATTTACCGCGCCGTGTAGTGTAGCGCCGACTTTTTCAGTGTATTCCCGACATCAACCTAAAGTACGAATTTTTATTTCATTTTATTTTTCTAAGATAGCTTTTTAAGAAAGCTTTTTAAGAAAGCTTTCGACCTATCAGAACAAGTCTTTTTTTTTTCGATTATTGGCCACCTGATCGCCCATAGTGGACAGTCAGCGCACACGATAGCTGATCCACCGCACTTAAGCATCAATGGTCTCATGCTCTACTTTCAACCACTTTGTGGTCGTTCTTTAAAGTTTCATGGACTTTAACATTTGGTATATTTGGTACATAACTATTTTGATTTGAATGCTTTACGGTATATTTATTTATGCTTGGTTTTCATATTGTTAGCCTTTTGATCTTTGTTTTCACATGGGTTTCACATGGTCTTTCCATAGTTGCCGTATGATTTAAGTTATTTTCTTGGTGCCATATAGCATTTCTTTCGGCCTCCTGGTCAATTTAGGGTCTTCTTTGGTTTCTTATAATTAGTAATGGACATTATACTTTTATCAGATGCTAGATTAGTCAGATTCGGTCCCTATTAATTCGTTTGTATCGTCTTTTTTTGAACTCATTTGGCTTCTTTTGGTTTGTGTTTTATTTAATTTCATTACATTGCGGGTACATTTTTGTTTCATTCTCTGATGCTTCTATGATCCGTTTTTGTTCTTTTTATGTTCTTATATCTCTTTTCACATATGTTTAGGTCCGTTGAGTTTTTTTGTCAATCTTCTTGTTTTAAAACATCTTTCTTCTATCACTGACTTCTTCTTGTTTATTTTTCTTTTCTTTAGAATTGTTTTGTGTTTATTTACCTTCTTCTGGTTATAATTGTTTTTTTTTGTTTCTTTTTATTTTACTTTCCGATCTCCTCATGGTCCTTTCCAGACAACCAGAATGCACGTATAATGAAATCATCTGTTGCGTTATGCGATGCTTATATGTGCAATGTTTCACGTATAAGATGCCGTAAAAAGGCCCTATACGTACAAAAGTGGAGGCGATATACGTGCATATTTTATATGATGAAACATAGCATTCAATGCGAGTATGTAGATTTTATTGCGAACTAATCTATACTCTTATGTGACTTAATTTATGATAACAAAATTTATTTGACAGCTGCTGCGGATTGATCCGAATTACTTTGTACAAGTATACATTTCGTTACATATGAACTTGTAAAATAGCGTTTTATGCGAGGAAACTCATCGATGAAACGATTTCAACCACCATTTAGTGCGGATGTGATGCAATTTGTATGAGTTAACGACTTTGCTCGTTAACTGTTATGCGACTTCTGGTTGTCTGGGTTAGCTTCTATGGTTTCTCTATGATCTTTTTTGGGTCTCTTTCTGATTCACATTTAGTTTCTTTTTTGTAGTCTTATTGTCCTGTTTTGCTCTCCATAGAATTAATTTTTGATGTTCAGTTAAATTCAGCTACTGTAATCTTTTTATGGTCCGGTCATGGTTTCTTGGTGGTCTTATTTTGGTCGATTTTTGTCGATCTCGCATCGCAGACAACATAATTTACCGCACTCACTTTTTGGTCATCCTATGATGTTTGTTGGACATTTTTGGTGAAATTTTATTCTGCTTTACTGTATATTTGATCATGTTTATGGTCCTTGTCTCATTCTACTCTTCCAAGGGCTTTATATGCTTTCGGTCACTTTGTGTTTTAACCCCTTTGGGGTCTCGTGCAAACCCATTCAGTTTTATATTTTTCATCTCTTTTGATCTCTCGGCTCCTTTTGAGTCTGTTTTAGTCTCTTATAAATAGCTGGTAAGCATATTTTTGTCTTCATTATGTTTTTCTGTCAGATTTCAGTTCTTTGAATGCTCTATGATTAACCTGGTCTCTTTAAATTCGTGTATGTCCTCTTCTTCTGAACACATTTTTTGGTTCATGTTTTTGTTTCTATCTGTTTTCGTTTCTGATTTTAAAATGCTTGTTCTCTCTGTTTAATCCCTGTATCACATATTTTTTGGTCCTTTGAGCTTTTTTGACGGTTTTCTTTTATTTAAGCCTCTTTCTTCTTTATTGACTTAATTTTGTATCATTTGTTTTCTTTAGTATTGTTTTGGTCTGTGTTCTCCATCTTCTTCTGGTATGAATTGTTTATTGGTCTTTTTTAGTATTTTTCTTGTCCTATTCATTATTTTGACGCCTTTCTTATCTCTCATTTTTTTTTTTGTTTTTTTGTATTCATTTTGTTTCTTTCTTTTCTAGTTCCATTTAAGTATATTTTTGATCACATATTATTGCCTCCTTAAAAATCGTTCTCCTCAATTTATTTCTACTTCTGTATCTTCTAATTATTTTCCTTTAATACATTAATTACTCGATTCTCATTATGGCACTTGTTTGGTCTCTTACTCAGGTTTTGGTCCAATTGTCATTTTCATTTCTTTTTTGTTTTTGTTATTCAGTATTCACCCAAGCCAAATATTTGCCAAGGTGTACTGATAGCTTTAGTTTCTATAGTCTGCTTCGGTTTCTAGCATTCATTTATTTTCTCTTGTATCTTATTGTTTTCTTTAGTCTTGTTTTGATGTATGTTTCATTTCCTTCTGGTATTAATTGTTTATTTGTCATTTTTGGTCTCTTTCTAGCCTTTTTCAATTTTTTATAGTTTTTTTTTCAATTTAGTTTGGTCTACTCATGGTCGTTTTGATTCTTGATTTTTCTGCACTTTTCAGTCCCTTTAACTTTTCATTTAGATTCCCTTTTGCGTTCTTCTTAACGCCTTTATGGTCTGTTAATTATTTTATTTAGTTTCTTCTGAGGATATTTTGTTATTTTTAGTTTCCATTTTGTTCCTTTCTGGTTTCATTTTGATTTCTTATGGAAGTTTATTATTACTTTGGTCCATCCACGTTATTTTTGATTCTTGGTTCTCTTTCGCATTTCTGTCCCTTTAAAGATTCATTTTGATCCTCGTTTGGGTTCTTATTGACGCCTTTATGGTCTATTTTTTTTTTTGGTTTGTTTTCGTTTTCATTCCATTTTTTCCTGGTTTCATTTTGGTCTCTTCTCCATCACTTATTATTGCCTTCTTTAAATATTCTTGTTCCTCAGTTTATATCTTCTCCTCTTATTATTCGATTCTCTTTTCGGGTTATGTTGCTATTGTTTTTTTTATCTCGGTCTTCGTTTGTAAAGCGAAAACACTTACTTCCTTAGTGTGTTTGTGGTCTTATTCTGACTTTGTTTTAATTTATTTTGGTCTCTTTGGTTGCTTTTTGTTGCTAGGTATTGTATTTTTCTTGTATCTTTATATTTTCTTTAGTCTCGTTTTGATTTTTTTTTTCCATTTCCTCTTGGCATTGATTAATTAAAATTATTTTTTTTTGTCTTTTCTGATCTCTTGCTTGTCTATTTTTTCTTTTTTAAATATATTTTGGTCCATCCATGGTCTATCTGATTCTTGGTTTCTTGCGCTTTTCGGTCGCTTTAAGGTTTCATTTTGATCCTTCTTTAGTTTTATTTTTACTTTTTTTCTGATTCCTTGTGATGTTACAGTCAACACTTCCCCATTCGATATTCAAGGGACCATCGAGTAAAGGAGGTATCGAACTGTAGAACACAAATCAATACAAATGTGATCCAAGGGACTAGGTAGCCATGCACATCAACTTTTAATATCGTTCTCCAACTTGATATCGAGATACGAAATATCGAGTAACAGAGAGTTGACTGTATCTTGTTATAAGTTGTTTCAGTTTTGGTCTTTTTTCCTTCGCTTACTGTTACCTTTCTAAAATATTCTTGCTCCTTAATTTATCTTTTGTTCTGTATCTTCTCCTTCTGTATCTTCTTTTTCGTCCCCCTGATCTCAAATTTGGCCAATTTGATCTCTCTTTAGGTTTTGTTATTCTCTTGTTTTTTTTTTTCTCTTGGGTTTTGTGGCCTTTTTTTGTTTTTTTTATGACTTTTGTTTTCTTTTGATTTCTTTGTGTTTTTCGGTCTTATTCTGACTTTAACTTTTTTTTCTTACCTTCTTACCTCTTCTTCTTAGTCTCCAAAGCTCATTTTGGTTTCTAAGCATTCACGTATTCTTGTATCTTTTTGATTTCTTTAGTCTCGTGTTGTTGTTTTTTCATCACCGTCTGATATTATTTGTTCATTTGTCTGTTCTGTTCTATTTCTAGTCTCTAACAACATTATTATTTTTTTGGTCCATTTACGGTTTGTTTTGATTTTTGTTTTTCGTGCGCTTTTTGGTCGCATTAGCGCTTACTTTTGATCCTTCTAAGGGTTCGTTTAAACACCTTTCCGATCTTTTATTTGTTTTGGTTCCTTGAGTATCATCTTGTTATTATTTGTTATCATTTTGATCCTTTCTGGTTTCATTTTGGTCTCTTGTCAATCACTTATTATTGCCTATTTAAAATATTTGTGTTCCTTAATTTAGCTTTTCTTCTGTATCTTCTCTTTTTTCTCCTTTAATTATTCGATACTCTCCATGGCAATTGCTTAGTTTCTTATTAAGGTTCTGGTCCTTTTGTCTTAATTCTCGGTCTTAGTTTTATCTCAATTTGGGCATTCTCGTCCATATCATAAGTTTTTGTTATTTTCATTTTATTAATTTTTTGTTTTTTTGGTCCAACTCTGAATTAGTTTTTTTTGGTCTCCTTAGTTCCTTAGTTTGGTCACATTTCGGTTTCAAGGGATTGACTTCTGCTTGAATCTTGTTGTTTTTTTCAGTTTCGTATTGTTCTTTTTTCATCTTCCTCTGGTATTGATTGTTTATTGGTTTTTTCTTGTCTCTTTAGTATCTTTTTCATTTTTTTGGTCCATTCATCATTTCTTTTCATTCTTGGGTTTCGTGCGTTTCGATCGCTTTAGGCTATCATTTTTATCCTTCTTTGGGTTCTTAATAAAGTCTCTTACTTGTTTTGGTTCCTTCTTATATCATCTTGTCGTACTTTGTTTCCGTTTTTTTTTTCATTTTGATCTATTTTACATTGTTTATTATCACCTTATTTAAATATTCTTGTTCCGCAATTTATCTTTCCCTCTGTATCTTCTCTTTCTTCGCCTCTAATTATTCGACTCTCTTTATAAGAATAGCTCTATCTTTTCTATGGGTTTGGTCCATTTTTTTTACCACGATCTCTGGTTGATCCCAATTTGATCAATTTCGTCTCCCTTTAGTTTTTTTATTCGCTTCTATATTTTTTTTCTCTTAGTTTCTTTGTGTTAGTTTTTTATTGTTCTACTTTGTTTTTTTTTTGTCTCCTCTTAGTTTCTTTGGTCCTATTTTGGTTTCCAAGCATTGACTTCTTCTTATGTCTATTTTTGTTTTCCTTATTCTGGTTTTGGTCCTTTTTTCATCTCTTCCTGATATCACGGTCTTTTTGATTCTTGCTCTCCAAGCACTTTTCGACCACTTCAAGGTTTCATTTTGGTTCTTCTTAAAGCCTTTTTGGTCTCTGTTTTTGGTTCGTTTTAATAGCATCATGTTAATTTTTGTTTTCATTTTGCACCTTTCTTGTTTCATTTTGGCTTCTTTTCCATCACTTAAGTTCTTTCCATGGTATTTTGTTCCTTACTTGATGTTTTCTATTGTATCTTCTTTTTTTTGTCCTTCCTATAACGCGATTCTCTTCATTACAATGGCTTACCGAGTTCTTTGGGTTTTGGTGCTATTGACTTTTATCTCGGTCTCTATTTGATTTCAAATGACCAAACCAGAATGAATCTGGTCTCTCTTTAGTTTCGGTTATTCTTTTTTTATAGTTTTTTTTTCTGTTGATTAGTTTGTGTTTTTTTTTGTCTTATTTTGACTTTGTTTTTTTTTTCCTTATTTTGGTCTCATTGCCGTGCCTATTTGTCTCTTGGCCTCTTTTCAATTCCTAGCAGAGGTGTATTCGGTATGATTTCAGTATTTATTATCTCTCTATCAAGCCCACCTTTTTCCGTTATCATTTTAGCCTCTTCAAATGCCTTTCTATTTGATCTCTCTTGGATCCTTCTTTATTTTTTTCATAGTTTTAATTATATTTTTATCTCTTGGTTTCATTTTGACATTTTCTGTTTTTAGGTCTCTTGTTGTTCTCTTTATAATCTCTTATTGGTTTCCTTTTGAAATGTTTTGTTTTTTTTAGGTATTTACAATTTCAAGTAAGATTTTAAACACATTCAGTTTCATTTTTTCTTGGATACTTTTTTGGGATTCTTTTGCTGTTTACCTGCTCTCTTCAAAGTCTATTGTATGTATGTCTATTCCTGCTTTATTATCCAGCAGCGAACTCGCCAAGGGTGAAAAAGCACTGGAATAAAGATAAACCAACATATTCTTATATATTTTTTATTTTCTTTTTTAACTTAGTTACCTCTTATATCTGTTTTGTCACTATTTTATTATTATTTTGGTACTTTTATTGTTTTTATTTTGTGTCTCTTCTTATATGTTTCATTCTCAAATTTAATTTTATTTTTTTGATGATGATGGATTGGCTTTTCAGTCTTGACAAAATTAAAAAAAAACTGTTATTTTATTCTGTCCAACGTTTCGGTCCGTTTGGGACCTTCTTCAGGGACTCAATTGTTACAGTCCTTTTATACAGTGTAACAATTGAATCCCTGATGAAGATCCCAAACAAACCGAAACGTTGGACAAAATAAAATACCAGATTTTTAATTTTGTCAAGACTAAAAAGTCAATCCATCTTCAGCAAGAAACTACAGTTGAAAAACCAACTATTTCTTTCTTTTTGTTCTAGTAAGACGTGTTCCGAGAAATAAAGAGGAAGAACAAGACAAAGATAACTATACACATTTAACCTTTTCAAAAAATATATAAACTAGAATAGTAAGAAAAAACAAACCGTTTTGAATAAATACTATTCGAAGCAATAACAGTGTAGCGCCAATTAATAATTCTGATTGTTTTTTTTTTTTTCAAGAAAATAAAGTTGACGTTTTGAGAGTTAACCAGTATTAAAATGTTTCGATCTGAGTACACCATTTTTTTTTCTGCTGTTGTCCAGAGAGCAATGATCTCTTTGAAACCTACAATCCATTTAACATAGTTTCAAACAGTCTCTCTTTGGTCATTCAATCTTGTGCTATCATTTTGGTCTTATTGTTGTCTTTATTCCGTTTATTGTTGGTCTTGTTTTGATCTTATTTTGTTACCTTCTGATTCTACGATTGTGTTCTGTACCTTTTTGGTTTTTTCTGTCTTATTTAAGTGTCTCTCTGGTCTTTTTCAGTTCCATTCTATTTTTTTAATTTTTTAGTAATGTTCTATGTCTTTTTGAGTTCTTTTCAGTCTCTTCCTGGTCTCATTTTGTTTTCTTTTCTAGGTATCCTATCGATCTCCTTGTTATTTCTTCTTGCTTACTGTTTGGTCTCTTCGGGATAATTATTATCAATTTTCTTTCTTACAATTATGTTTGTTATTTTAAACCTTTTCCAACTATTCAGTTTCTTTATCAACTATTCCTTGTAACGCCTCTATTCCCCGTTACGAACCACCCATCCTCCCGAAACCACCAACCGTTCACAAGCGTAACGCTTCAGATTTTAATATACCCCGAACCAGAAGCCGAAGGGAAAAGGGTAAATATTTGCACGCTGTATGTGTTAATTAAAATAAATTACAAAACGCGATTCCGGAATGTGGAAAATCCCGCCCATGTTCCATTCCGTGAATTGTGGCCATGCTTTCACCATGCTCACGAGAGGCTTACGAGCCTCGGACGACGATAAGGACCAACAATAGGCGATGGTGTGGTCGGAATTTAAAACCCCGTTATTAGGACAACGATATCATTACAAAGTTTAGCTTTTGATTGCATGTTTTTGTGGGCAGGGCCTAAATTGACGTTTGCCTTCTGGGACTTGGTAAATCACTGGGATTTGAATAATGATTGTCCAGTGGATTTTTATTCAGATATTTTTATTGCATGGATCAAGTCTGAATGAAAAAAAGAAACGTGGTGGCACGTTAGTCCGATTATGGAAAGGTGAAAATTGACCGATAACCACAGTAATCCTTCGGTCAATTATCGGCTTATTTATTTACGCATGAGTTTTCGTTTATTTGGCCGAATTGATTTTGATTGACTAAGGTACAGGTGAAAAGTGGGAAGTACAAAAAACAATGAAGTAATATCGGTGATGCATATGGTTTCAATAAATCAATTCCACTATCGAAACAGTCTTAAACTTTATTGCTTTGAGAAATGTGCACAACTAACCATAAGCCCTAAATCAGCATCATAGATACATATATGTATAATAGCCCTATAAATCCTGACAAGCCTAATTACTGCACTTCTACCGCATAGAAACCCTTTTACTGCTTTATTAATACTACTAAGCCTGATGCATATAGCCATTAAATAAGCACTTTTTTGTCTCTATGCAAATATATAGCCAATATAGTGCTTCTATAATGCCTATATGCATCAGGCTTTGCAGTATTAATGATGAAGTAAAAAGATTTTCATGCAGTGGAAATGCTGTTTTAGGCATGTCAGCATTTGTAGTGCTATTATCATGCCTGTATGCATCTATAATGCTAATTTGGAGCTTATTATTAGTGCTTATGGTAACTTGGGTGTTTAATGCCCATATCATGAAACGTTTTTGAAGACACATTTTCTGTAGAGTTGAATGAGCACAGGCTAATTACAGTCTCATAATAAATCAAAAACAATTTCTTTGCAGACATCATATATTTATAAGCAATAATTCAATAACGTCTGGGAATCTGTAAATGAGAAAAACCAAAATTGTCATTGAATTATTTGGAAATAAATAAAAAAAAAGGTAACTTATGCTCCAGCAAAGCTCTCCAGTTGATTGACAAATTTCGAACTCGAAATTACAAACACCATGTCTCCATTATTTGCTCTGCTCTCCAACCGACCAATTTACCTTGACAACTCATCGCTTTTTCCTCGGCGCGCGTTTTTGCTTGTCCATCACTCGCCGTAATTTGGCGCACGCCTTAATTGACAGCTCATCCATGCACCGTTTAACTATGGACTCACGAATAATACAGAACCACGTGCCACTAGTAATATACAGTCCCGGGATAAAGTTTCGGGTCACCTCTCAGAAAAACATACAAAAGTGGATTGTTTATATCTCTGAGAATCCACATTGAATTTTAACTCTCTGTGGCTTATACGAAAGGCAATGATTTGATCTAACTGCATATGTATTTCAAAATGTTTTTATTTTTACTACTAAATTTGCACTTCAAATCAATTCAGTGTAATTTTTTAAACATGTCACGATTTTAATTAAAAGTTCAGATAACAAAATTCAAAAAATGTTTTTGAAGAAATACATAAGAGGTAAGATTGTTTCTCACATTTCGAATGAGCCAAAGACAATTTTAATTGAACGTGTTATATCAGAGATTTGGACAAACCACTTTTGTAAGTTTTCAGAAATTGACCCCAAACTTTTGCACGGCAGTGTACCTTCCGTTCAGCGAAAATTAAAAATGCACACCAAACTTGTAAAGCAGAACCGCCGGCGATTGGGCCTGGTCGACTGAGCTCGGAGAAGTGGAATGGAGTCTTGGGGTCCCAGTAAGGGAGGATACCCCAAAAGACCGCTCCGGGAGCGCTTGTAACAAGGCGATAATTACTCGCCTGTCGGTTGCATGCATGTTCCAAATTTGCAGTAGCGAACGGAATGAGAGAAAAAAAAAGCATTGGTCTGCGAAATCGAATACCGGTACAGGTTTTCGTCCGATGGTGCGAATGGATAATTCTTGAGATTCCCAAGTTATTAAGCAGAGGAGTGAATCGTGATCATCAACTCATAGTAGTGCATATGTAGAAATAGCATACAAGTATTATTTGAAGATTTGTAGCCTTACATTTGAACATCTACTTAACTCTAAATTTACTTACAGCTAACAGTTAAAAATTAAGTTGCCTAATATAAAATTAGTATACTGCCCATAAACGCAAAATTGTCCCATGTGAATAGGAAATCCAGCAAACATAAGACTGACATGCGTTTTCTTTTGAATTGATGACATTTTTGGCGCTATTGTTTGTTCAGTCTCGAAAATCTCGTCAGCGTTAAGCGGGCAGAACAAAGAATCATCTGAATGTATTCATTGATGTGTTTTGATAGAAAATTACTGTGTATTTGGTGTTTTGAATTTGGTTGCCGATAATAGTCGAATGATGCCGAAGCCGTAAGTCTCCCTAGTTGCTTTGTGTCACAATGTGTGGAGGTTCCAAAACATGGATTTTGAAATGCATTGATCCACTAGAAACAGAGATCTGGGTCTTCAAACTTGTCTATTTGTTTGGAAAATGACCCATAAAAGCAATACTGAATTGGCACAAATGTTTGAGTTACTTTCTGGAGGAAATATTGGAGCAAGTCGTGAAACCATATTTATAGTAATACTTGGCGTAAAGTCTGTATGAATTCATGTATCAATTCTCACAAAATTAAAAGAGATCTATGACCTCTGTCAACAGGGTAGCCATCAAAATCGCACATCACGATGACAGACTGTACCCGGCGATCATCATCAGCACCACCAACCTCTCCGACCACGCCCGCCCAGAGGCACGAAATGAAACGATTCGATCCAAGAGTTTCATCAATAATGGAGCATTGAATCGCGTGGATGCGGAATAATTTTCACTCAATAGATTAATTGTCACCAGCTTTGTCGTGTGGGTTTTTCGGCGAAGCGAGCAGGAGGACGAGACACGGAGGACCCATTCGGCGCGGTGGTGGTTCGACTCCCGTCTGTGTCTTTGGTTAGCTACGGGATGAGTGGAAATGGAGAGGGACTGGAGCAGAGAGATTCATTTTCACGTTCACAATAGAATACCGATTCCGATTTTTGGCTCCGGTAAAAGAATTTCGCGTTGATTTTGAGGGAAACTGTGGAATTTCATGTTTCTTACTGAGAACAAAGAATAAGGCAGAGATCGTTCAATATTATATACCGTAAAACGGGGTAACTTTGATAGTTTTTTAGAAGAAAACTTGAATATTTATGCATGCTTTTTCAAAGATTTATAATTTATATTTTTAAAACAAGTACTGGTATCCCTACTATCGATTGCAGTTGATAGATTGCCAGAAGATTTATTCTGAATGGATATATAATTTTCCATAGATTCGGAAGGCGGTTTTCTGTTTTGGGGTAACTTTGATAATGGAGTATAAATCGAGCAAAATAGAACGGATTACGGAACATTTATAGGGCGTTGCATACCCCTAGGCGTTTAACGCTATATGGATATTTCTGACTTAGATTACAAAAATGGTCCCAGTTTTTAGATATGGGTTTCGCTAAGAGATTTGAGACTGAATTCATGTTCTACTACAACTAGGCTGTCAAGGATAAGTGACGAACTCATTATGACTTCATCAGATAGTGATCGTAGAACAGATTGTTTGTAAGCGTTTCAAAAATGCTAAAATCTTTAAAATTTTTAATATTTGCATATAAATCCTCAAATGTACTTGATTCCAACGAAAATAGCGTTGACATGAAGTTTCCTACTAAAACTCTTTACTATTGCATTGGTTTTGCTTAACTGATTAATAGAAACTTTGTTATTTCGTTAAGTATTTTGTGGGTATCGCACTATCAAAGTTACCCGCATTATCAAAGTTACCCCGTTTTACGGTACTTTTTTTTGCAATCTACAATAGATGACAAGCAGGCTTCGTCTTTTGGCGAAGAGGCCTGTGTCATTCGCAAACAAAAATTCTTGACGTCCATGAATTAAGCCAGGTAAGTCAGATGTGAAAATATTGTATAATATTGGCCCCAAGTTTCATCATGATTTTTTGAAAAATTTTGCGTACTTTCATAATATTGGGTCGAAAAGCTTTCAAAAAGTTTATTTAGACCATATTGAAAAATCAACCTTTTTTTTTAAAATCATAACTTTTTTGTCCATGATTTCTCCATCTTGACCCACTGTGCAAAAGACTTCATTTTTTGTCTACTTTAACATATAAAAAAATAAAAAAAAATCAAAAATACAATTTTTAAGAAAATTGATTTTTAAGCTTTTTTTTCGATACATAAAATATTATAACTTTTTTTTTACAGTATATTTTTTTCCAGATAGTCCCAACAATAACCTAAAACTTTGCGGAAGGCATCAAACTGATCGGACAAACCGTTTTTAAGTTATAATTTTTTGAAAATTATTAAGGATTTTTTTCTTAGGCCCTTCTCAAAAGTAAGGCTAGAGTCAAAATGGCGAGCCGATGATGCAAAAAGGCATTTTTGGGCATAAAGAAAGCATGTGCAAAATTTCATCCAAATCAAAATATATAAAAATGAAATTTGGGAAAAAAAATCGTCATTTTCTGTGGAACCGCTCATCGTCGATTTGGCAGTCATAGAAGTGATGATTTCAACTTCGGGATACCTTGAATAGTAATCAGCAATTACCAACAAATGAAATGAAGCTTTTTCCATGGTTTGTCAGGTAATGGGGACCTTGCCATCGGTTCAGTAGCCGGTTCGGAAACTAGAAGGCATCCATTGCATGAACTGACGTATTCTTCTACCATAGAGTCCATTCGTACCCACCAGACTTTTTCCCTCAACCGCTTTTTCATAGCTGTGTTTCCCAAATGTAGCTCATGACCTAGTTTAAGTATCTTATCATATAGTTTTCGTGGAATGATAATCTTCTTATTTTTCAGAACAATATCACCGTCACTGGAAAGATCATCAGCTATTGGTCTATATCGTGTAAGAGTGCTTGGCCAACGTCTTGGCGGATATGGCAGCCAACGCATCAATTCAGTCAGCTCTATATCATGCTGAGTGGCTTCGATAATTTCCTCAAGTGAAATAGCAACCGGACATACATCGGTCGAGACTAACCGAATTACTCTCTCGCACTCTTCATCATAACTTTCTGCACAGAGCGTTAATGATTAATCATAAATTTAATCATGATTAATGATTAATGGTTATGATTAATCAAAAATGTTAATCATTAATCACAAAAAATCAAAAGTTAATCATTAATCATTAATCATAATCATTGAAATATTATGTTTTAATCATTAATCATTAATCATAATCATAAAGATCGCTGATTTTATTCAGTAATCATAATCTTAATCATAAGTCTAACATTTAATCAATCATCAATCAATCATTAAACAAATTTTACAAAATTGCCTTCCAAAATAAATTTTGCATTTTTATATATTATGACATGAACAATGATAGTTTATGCCCAAGGAAGTTTAAAATCCAACCAAGCATGGCTTTGCTTGGTATCCGCGGACGTTACCATAAGACTAAAAACACCCTTAAATATGTCCTTCATATATGACGGTGCATTTTCTCAGTTGTATTTGATCCGAATCCGAAGATCCGGTTGGAAGCTTGTGAGTGTACCATTCTACATGAAGGGGCAGATCACCGAATTTCGACATAGCACTAGCTTTTAAGCCGTTCATAAGATTTGTGTATACTTTGTATGAAATTCCGAAAATTGGCGCAACATTTCCGAGATCAAAAATTATTCCTTTTCCCCTAGTAGGTGGTATTCCTGTCAATAGCTCCTCGCTGTTTATGTTCACGTTTGATGTTTGCAATCTAACATCGCCTGCAGATATCCACTGAATGTAGCAGAGCATTGAGTCAATCTTGATTAAACATTTGATGATTATAAACAATAAATCATGCTTAAAGCTTTTCAACTTGAACTGTTCTCTTCAATAATGAGTAAAGTGTTATGGCAAATAGTTTGAAACAATATTTTCTAGTTTTTCATAAAGATCTGATTAGGAAATTTCTAGCAAATGTTCAAACTGATTTCGCCCAACATTTCTCCAAGAATCAAATTGTTTAGTGATGAAATTTCCTTGAATTCCCTGGGCATAGAGTTAATAGCTGTGAAAGTACTCTTAAGAACACTAAGCTGAAAAGCAGGTTCTGTCCCAGTGAGGACGTTAATGCCAAAAAGAAGAAGAAGTAATGAAATATTTGCAGTGCTTTGTAGCTTGTTCAAAAGATCAACTCTCAACTGTTCAAAGACATTTCAATGTACATAATGACAGCTCGCTCGAAGAACAATTTGCCGGGGGTAATTCAAAAGTGATTTTCATACTAATATTAAATGCGTTTTTAAATTAGTTTCAGGATACGGACAATTTAAAAATTTTGGGTTTGGTTCAAACTTTAACGTAGATTCAGAATATACATATTAGCAATTAATTTTGAGTTATAATTAAACACTGTGATCAATTTGCCATAACGAAGTTCAAAAGAGACGGATTCCATGTCAAATCGGTCAGTCACAGAACTCGACCATCTTCGATTTGGATTAAATTTTGCATATGTTTTTGGTATGGTAGAATAAGTGTTTTCCATAGAAAAATTGATCATTTTGACTCAAGTGTAACTTTTGAAAATAGCCTATAAATTTTTGCATGCAACTTATTTGAAAAATTCCAACTCCGAAACTGTTGATTTTAGAGAAAAAATTTCTATGAAGAAGTTTTAGTGAACCGTTTGGACTATAAGAAAAAAATATACACTGAAAAAATATTTTATTTATTTTCATAGAAAAATCAAAAATGAAACTTGAATTTCAAATTACACAAAAACCCCATTTTTATTATTTTTTAAATTTTCACCATACAATCTTAATAGTAAAAAGATGTTAAGGACAAAGTTTCATGATGGAGAAATTATTGATGAAAAAGTTTTTCTAAGAACAAAATTTCAAAATTTTGATTTTTTGTCAAAATAAATACGTTCTGATGATGCAGTAAGCATCTTGAAATGATTCTAAGTCATAATGATTATGTGAATAATTTCTCTAGAAGTAGCCATTTTCGAATTATATCGAGTTTTATGCAAAAATATATAGTTTAAATATTAAAATAGGTCATTTTTTATAATTTATTTGCGTTTCTCTATTAATAATAATACGTTTTCGAGAGTAAAGACCATATTTCATTCCACTTACTTATTTTCCTTGATGAAGAATCACGAATAATTAATGAAAACGACCTATTCTAATATTTAAACAATATTTTTTGCATTAAACTCGACATAATTCGAAAACGGCTTCTTCTATAGAAATTATTCACATAATCATAATGGCTTAGAATCATTTCAAGATGCTTACTGTATCATCAGAACGTATTTATTTTGACAAAAAATCAAAATTTTGAAAATCGACCAAAAGTTGTTCTTAGAAAAACTTTCTTATTAATGATTTCCCCATCATGAAACTTTGTCTTAAAGATCTGTTTGCTATCAAAATTATGTGGTGAAAATTTAAAAAATATTAAAAATGGGGTTTTTGTGTAATTAAAAATTTAAGTTTTATTTTTGATTATTCTATGAAAATAAATGAAATATTTTTTCAGTGTATATTTTTTTCTTATAGTCCAAACGGTTAACTACAACTTCTTCTTAGAACATTTTTCTCTAAACTCAACAGTTTTGAAGTTAGAATTTTTCAAATAAGTTGCATGCAAAAATTTATAGGCCATTTTCAAAAGTTACACTTGAGTCAAAATGATCAATTTTTCAATGGAAAACACTTATTCTACCATAACAAAAACATGTGCAAAATTTAATCCAAATCTAAGACTATCGAGCACGATTTTTATTTTTTTCGACTCATTCTGGATGGAATTCGTCAATATAATTATATAGGATTGTTTGTTAATCATGAGTAATATCATCATCATTATCTAGTCTTAGTGTATAACCCATTGGTTGCATACTTCAAGCCGCTTAGTGCATCTTTTTGGGAATTTAATCATTAGTTGATGAATGATTAATGATTAATCAAAGGTTGATCATAAAAACAAAAAATAAATGACTTGAGATGCCCAAAACACATTTAAGTATGCAACGCAGTGGCGCAACCAAGGGGGGGTTTTGGGGGTCAACCCCCCCCCCCCCCCCAGAGCCAACAAATTATGAGGTTTTCCAAGTCTATTTTTGAAATGCAACACTACACATCATACAACTACAGAGCAGTAAAATAGTTTAATTCGTATTAACACTGGGAATGTCAGTGTTTTTCACAATTATTATTTCTAAGTTGTATTCATTTTAATTCTTACACTCTTCATCTGCGAATTATTACTACTATAAGCTAATCAATAACAAAATTATCTAGCTTTTCTATCCAAAACAAACGGAAGGCGTTGTGTCTATAGTTTGTCAAACCTTCAGATATATTGATACTTTTCCATTGGTGCAGTATACGAAATATCAAAATTCTTATAGTTGCCTCAGCATTTTGCTAAATTTTGCTTTCAAATACAAAGTGCTTGAATTTTTAAAGATTACCGAGAAGAAAAATCTTCTATTGAAGTATTTAGCTGCCGGTGGAAGCATTTTGGCCCCATTGGGAATTTCGACAATTTTTAGATTTTTGAAATGTGGATAATGGACATTATTTTTATTTTTTTTGTAAATCGTGAAAATAGAATGTTAGTCAAAAAGTGTTAGATAACTGTGACTTGGATTTGTTCATATGAAGTATGCATGCATGAACGTCCTATTACAATAATAAATCAAACGGATTACAAGTCATCTGAAAACAAAGTTCAATTGTCATTTTGATCATTGTAAGGTGTTATCACAATTCGACAATCAAATTAAAGCAGAACTCATTTTAGACCTTCGGCCTCAATTTTCTAAATTGTCAATTCTTTAAGATGTGACAATGAGTTTTCTACCGGCAGTTGAGTTTTGCAATGTTGATGTACCTTCGACCTACCGCAACAATAGTGTCAATGATTTATGTTGCAAATTGCTGTGCTTAAAGATTATACTTGAAGTCGTTCTCATTGTAGAAAAAATGTAATGCGTATAAAAAACAATACATGACAAACATATAAAAAACAACATAGAAGAAGAGCGTATGAATAGCATCACGTTAATTTATTGTAATATTTCTTAATGCATTTTGCTATGCAAAAAAACATACTCAAATTAAAATCGATACAAAAAATATAAAAAAATATCTGCTCAAAATTTTTTTTTGAATTCGCAAAACCCCCCCTAGAACCAAATCCTGGTTGCGCTACTGATGCAACGAATGCATCACTCTCTCGAATTCACACTTCAAATATGAATCAAATATCTCTCATCGTGATTTTTCAATCATGGTTAACTTATGTTCTGCTCTTCTTTAAACTCGGTCTGCCAAAAATGAAGCTTGATTAATCGTTAATAACTTTTGGGACTCGATATCTTCTTCTTCTTCTTTCTGGCGTTACGTCCCCACTGGGACAGAGCCTGCTTCTCAGCTTAGTGTTCTTATGAGCACTTCCACAGTTATTAACTGAGAGCTTACTATGCCATGACCATTTTTGCATGCGTATATCGTGTGGCAGGTACGAAGATACTTTATGCCCTGGGAAGTCGAGAAAATTTCCAACCCGAAAAGATCCTCGACCGGTGGGATTCGAACCCACGACCCTCAGCTTGGTCCGCTACGGCTATCTGGGACTCGATATGAAAGTGGCTACTGACTCTTAGGGGGGACCACTCCAGTACTCCCCGTAATTGAATTCGGAACTATTGTAATTTTTGAATCGATACCCTTTGTTTTAAAGACAAAACAGCAATCCTAATATTTTCGGAATTACGTTAGAATACAACTGAAAAACATAATTTTGAACAACTACCGTCAAACTAAACGCTATATACACTTCGCATTTGTATTAAATGGAAAAATGAAAATGTGTAAAAAAGTGAAATTTGCGATAAATTTACACGTCTTCTCGATGAGAATCGAGACACACCACGAGAGGACTAATGAACGCAGAAGTTAACCTGAATTCGATTTGAACTCAATAATCACACTCTACTCGCCAACGACTTGTTGGACGAGATTTGTATAGTGCTCACAATGGGTCGCGACGTTCTCAATATAAAAACGATAAATGATATTTAAAAAATGTATTATTTTGAATTTGAAAATTTTGATCAAATTTGATATTAGGCACGTAAGGGTTAATAATAATCATTAATCATAATCACTAATCATACTGAGTTTAATCATTAATCATAATCACTAATCATCTAAAATTGTAATTTAATCATTAATCATAATCATTAATCATACTTTAGCTTAATAATCAATCACAACCATTAATCATGACTTCAAAAATTTTAAACATTATTCATAATCATTAATCATGATAAAATTGAATTTAATCATTAATCACTTAATCAATCATTGAGACCCGTTAATCATTAACGCTCTGTTTCTGCATCACGAGTGTCTGCAATGTTCGTTTTGCCTGGTCGATAGAGAACTTTGTAGTCGTAGGACATTAAACGAATCTTCCAACGTTCGATTCTTGCTGAAGGTTTGTTTCTATCGCCAAATATTGAAACCAAAGGTTTGTGATCAGTGACTATCCAAAATGACATTCCATAGAGATAGTAATGGAACTTCTCTGGAGCCCATACTAATGCTAAAGCTTCTCTCTCTGTTTGAGCGTAGCGTCTTTCTACATCAGATAGGGTCTTTGAGGCGTAACATATAATGTTAAACGTTCCGTTTACAGATTTCTGGTACAGGACAGCACCCAACCCTACTGGACTCGCATCGGTTTCTACATACGTCTCTAGATTTGGGTTGAAAAACGACAATGTTTCAGATTTGCTCATCAAATCCTTCAATGTTTCAAAAGCTTCTTGATGTGAATCTTTAGCTAACCCCAAAAAACTTCTAACTTCTTCAGCAGATTTTGGCATTCGAAATGTCTTTATGGCTTCTAATTTTCCAGGTGAGATTTTGATACCTTCCGCAGACAATTGATATCCAAGAAAATCTATCTCTGTACCACATTATACCGTCTTATTTTCGTTCAAAACAATACCATACTGCTTGAAACGATTCTTTACTAAACTCATTCTTAGGAGCATGAACCAGAACGTCGTCAATGAAAATTACCAACCATGGAAAATCTGCAAGTATGGTTTCCATACATTTCTGGAAAATTTCTGGTGCTGCCGACAATCCAAATACTAATCGTTTGTAACGCATTAGGCCCAAAGGCGATATAAAAGTTGTGATATATCGACAATCTTCTCGTAATAGAAGTTGGTGGTAAGCTTGCTTAATATCAAGTTTTCCAAAAATGTACTGCCTCTTAATATAGCCATCATTTGTTCCATTGTAGGAAGGGGAAGAACTTCTCTTACAACGGCTTTGTTGGCTTCACGAAGGTCAATAATAATTCGCACATCATTCAAACTTTTCCGCTTGATGAGCATTGGCGATATCCATTCCGATGCCTCATAAACTCGTTCAATTACATCTTGACGTTCCAACTCCTTTATCTATTATCTATTTAATGCTTGCACTCATATCTGCATAATTAATTTACAATATAATAAAGTATCCTATTTTTAAATCAATTACAAATTCTTACCTTTGATAACCGGGAAAATCTCTTCACTCACCGATCTCAGAAATTTTACTACACCAAGCTTTTCTGCGCTACGTCTGGAAAGTAGCGAATGCTTACCATCCTGAATCACAAACAATGTGGTTCTTAAAGATTCATCTGCTGTTTTCAACATTGCGTCAACTTCTCCTAGAACGGTCAACGGTTTTCTTGATCCGTAAGCTTGAAAAACCTTAGCGGGGGAAGCTTTCTAATCGCAAACGCCTCAAATCCAGTCCTTTTTAATGTGTTCCAATCTTCAATACTCAAAACGTCCTCGTCTGCCCCAGTATCTACGATAAACCGGAGCTTGACCCCACCTACGGAGACAACTGTTGTGCGTTTACCATTCAAATGGAATAACTCGCGTATTTCCGCTGTCTTGGTGACGTCATCAACTTCTCGTACAAACTTCGGCTTTTGTTCACAACGATCTTCCTGCATTTGTTCGTATGCTTGACGCTTTCTGCTGATTGATTTCGAATGGTGTTGTAGAAACGGTTTCTTCATAGGGTTTTGTTCTACTTCGTCGTAAGCGTAACTATTCGTCGTATTAAACTTTAAATGTTCCACTACGGCGGATATTCAAACTTACCTGCAACATAGATTCATTTTCCAAGTGTAATTTTGTGAAAGCTGTTATGGTTTGTACACTTGTACATCAAAAATGCAATAAAACTACTGTATTTCGGTAAATAACTTCAGTTCAATTATTCACTTCGCACTTTTTTACCGAAATCGCATGGACGAACACGATTTGAGAGAAATGCTTAGCGATCGACTGAGCCACACACCACTTTCCAACACAAGTTTCTTCCCGCCCCCGTGGGTGACTTACTTCGCCGGGCACTTATTTTCACCATGGAAAACCTTCGTACTTCTTCACTGAAGGATTTCATTCCAATCACACGCCGTAAAACTCCAATAAATCACCAATTTTACGAAATTTCCTCAACCGCCGCGAATAATTGAGAATGTAAACAAAGTTCAATCCGTCGTACTGAGAAAAAAAAGCTTGTGCTCATCAATGTGTGCGCGACGCTCAACGTAAAAATACGATTCCTTTGATTGTGTTGTTTTCGCTGTACTGTGAGCAAATGCCATAATTGTACGGTCAAAAGGAATTGTGTTCATATGTTTGGGCTGAATTTTGATGACGAACAATTAATTTTAAAGGAAATTAGTATATTCCATCATGCTGAAGGAATGGAGGGAGATGCCCGTAGATCTATATATTCTAGTAAAACATTTTATTATAGCATTGATATGTTGTGTTTTAACCATTCAATACACACAGTGAGCCGTAAGTTATGAGACGAATCTGGAAACTGATTGCGACGGAGTTGAAAACGATACGACGGACTGAGAATACGGTAAGATGCATTTTCTTTGCATTATTTCCAAAAAGAGATCAAGATTTATCAAAATGTTATTGTACAATGCTAAAGCCGTTTTGAGAAAGAATTGTTTGACATCGGTTTGTATCAGCATCATTCACTGCAATACTGGTAAAATTGTAGTTCTCACTGATCAATGCTTAATACGATGGATACTAACACATCGCCCTACCTCTACGACAGCCGCGCATAATGTCCCATTTTATTGCATCGGTTACAATGCGATCCACGAGCTGGAAATTTTGAATCAGCAGGCAGGTGATTCCCCAAACAACGACTGCAGGACAGCCTGGATTTCGCTTGTTTTACGGAATCGTCTATCACGTTTAGCTCGGAATTGTCGGTTGGATTGATACGAAATTCTTGAACCTAATATGTTTTTTTCTTAAAATCTGTGAAAAATAAAAAAAATTATTAATATACCTGCTTATTGACGGTTTCATGCGTGCGACCAATTTTCAACATTTCGTCTAAAGTAGTGTCGACCTCCAAATACTTAGATCGCAGTTTGTCATCCATTTGAGTTGCGTAAATTATTTGGTCCATTATCATTCCCTCAATTTGGTCACCATAACTGAAAGCGGCAGCTTGAGCCCCTAATCGTATAACAAACTGATCCAGCTTCTCTTTTGGGTTGAAAGTCATTTGCCGAAACTTGAATCGTTCATAACGTAACGACATTCGAGGTGAATAATAATTGTCGAGTGCTTCCAGTACAGCACGATAAGCATTGTCCAAAATATTTCCGCTTACAGTCACATCCTTGGCAATCTTCCTCACGTCAGGTCCATCAAAACATATTAGTGCTTTATGCTTTTCGTCTACGTCACATATTCCTTTCAGGTCGAGGTATGCAATAAACTGGTCTCTCCATTCTTCCCAACGAGAACTAACGAGGCCAGCTCCAGATTCACAAAAAGGTGTAATGTTGTAATTCAACTGAGACATAACCTATATGTTGTCACAACAAAAATAATGCTTCATAGTTACTATAGCAACATGTATCTATCTGTCAGACTGTGATGATTTTCAAATTCATTTTTGTTTTCTTTTTTAACTTTATTCCCTATACTTGAATGCAGAAACGGACTAGAACTTCCGGAAAGTTCCCTACGTTTCTTCCAGGAATAAGGCTGAGATTCTTTGAACCTCCTATAATTCCTTTGAAACAGCGAACTGGAATCCCCTTCGCTTGTTTCTTCCGGTGGGCTGGAACTCGAGGTTCCCACACCGTTTGTGTTGCTGATGGAAACTAACTGGAATATTTTCCTATCGTCTTTCCTATGAAAAATAGATTTTCCATTTTCTCGATGGATTTGACGATAGGAATAAATATCCCATTTTCAGTTCACTTCTTGTGTTCACGAATGAACTTTTTTTTCTCATTTAACCATCACACAAAATTGAATTCTATACTTTACCGATGTCATTTTCCCAAAATGGTACTGATATCCTCGTTTGACTTCCGCCAATACTCCAGAAAAAAAATCCCAATCACGCGTATGCCAAAGTAGAAACTCAGTAAAACACGTGTTGACTACTTGAATGTCGGTATCGAAAGAGAGTGTTTATTTCCCACCAGCTTGCTATGATTATAATTCATCAATTTTGCTTTTCGGCTACGCAGTCTTAATTTTTCAACGGCTTATTTATTTGCCCGACGTTTCGACACGGGAATTGTGTCTTCCTCAGGGGGTAAATATTGTTGTCGTTTGTAGTCTTATGTTTTGTTTAAGTTAAACAAAACATAAGACTACAAACGACAACAATATTTACCCCCTGAGGAAGACACAATTCCCGTGTCGAAACGTCGGGCAAATAAATAAGCCGTTGAAAAATTAAGACTGCGTAGCCGAAAAGCAAAATTGATTACAACCATACAGTCGATTCCCCACCAGATTATAATTATTGATTCTTAGCCTACTACAGACACGTCGACACATGACAAACAGCAAATCGTGTTACACGCTGTTCGTGAAGGCCGTACACAGCCGGTGAAGTTTTTGCCAAGAGTAATTGCAAAGAAAGTTTGTACGTCCTGAGGTTTGCAGTCTGCGATGGAGGCGCCATGCAAGCGGCATAGCGAGTGGTGCCAATATCAATGGCACAAAAGGTAAAGACACAGGGATCAGCCGGTTGTAGAGAATATGTATAAAGAGAAGCTTTGCGACGGAATGGTGCTTAAGAATTCCGACATCCACATAATGTGTGAGCCGCGTATTGAAGGGAAGCTCTCCAGGACACCGATACGGAAGGCAGTTACAAAGAATACCAAAGAAGTGTTGGACCTCGTGATCTTGTGCGGTCCGACGTGAACCCCCGCGCCGAGTGAAAATCGTTTTCGAATGACCGTCATCGACGATCACAGTAGGTATACTGTTGTTTACTTGCTGGAAAAGATGTTCGACGCTCCAGATCGACTGATGGAGTACGTCGGGTGTGTTGTAGCCGGCTCGAGACGGCGAGCGAACTAATCTGCTAGAGCGTTCGGGGTGGGAGAGAAACAAGTTACTTATGCGCCACCTCCTAAGAGGACCACTTGTCGATTTCAATTGCCCGGCTCAAACCTCAAACCTCAGGGCGATCTGAGGTACCACGACAGTTGGTATAATCTTGGTCACTCCTCGGAAAGCTATTGGTAAATTAACATACCCTAGGCACTCATGAGCCGTCTTGTCTGCGGTAACGATTCGAAATGGACTTCGATGCATTTTTAAACCGTGGTTTCGTGCAATGTCTACGACATTAGTAACACTGACGCTATTTTAATTTCACAAATTTGAAGAAAAGGGTCTTGAAAGGGTTTAACGATGGGAACCTTATCATCATTTGGAGTGGACTGGCTCCCTGTGTTACACTCCAAATCTAGTTTCCCGATCTTTGAGCTGATTGCTGAGCATCTCGTACGTGATTTGGACACGATACCGTCGTTTTGCCTGGGTTTCCACATGAGTAACAGAAAATCCTTCTCGGCTCTTTGCAGTACCGCCACAAATGACCAGTTTTGTTGCAAATCCAACAAAGAGGAATGTCCTGGTCCTCAGCTGTCTCTCGAGTAACTCTAGACTGCTGATTTGGAACATTTCTGCTAGGAACTCTTTTGGATTTATCAAATTTTCTGCCCACTTCGTTAACTTCCTCCGCTTCTGAGCCAGACGAGTAGGATTTCTCTGAGTCAGTGGTCGCCTCTATGTTATGAACAGCATTGGTCGTTCTAGACGGAATTTCTCGTTGACGGAACGAGGAATCACTGGCGTCTATTCTATAGGCATAATATTCGAGCATCTGAAGATCTCTAACATTGATGCAAGCTAATTTGGATCTATAATGGGGACGCATGTTGTCCCAAATGACCTCAAACAACCTGTCCTGATCAAGTGGAGTGGAAAGGAGTTTGTTTAACCGCTCGATCTCCATTTTGAACGACAGGAACGTTTCAGATCTTTATTAGGATTACCGTACATATACCTTATTCGTTCTTCAAAGTCATTCCATTTCATGAACTCATCGGAATAGCAAAGGTACCAATCGTACGCTTCTCCTCTTAAAATTGTATGGATTCGCTGGAGTAGTACATCTCCCTCAATACGATCCATTCTAGCAAGTCTACGAACTTTATGGAGAAAGTCCTCTAACGATCTTTGACGAGAGTCGCCGTTGAACGTTAGGTGCCATTTCTCCATCCGCCTATCAGCATTGATAATTTCAAATTCACTTACTGAACGTCTAGCTTGATACTGCGGTAGGTCAATATCGTCTTCTTCGTATAAATACGCTGCATCATTCCGAAAGTCATTCCTCTTATTTTGTACTCGACTCTGTCTAAGACCAGGCTCAACGAAAATTTCACTGGTTTCTCTAGCTTCGTGCGGATTTACTCCTTGATACCTCATGTTTTCCTGTTCATATGCACCATACCTGAATTGATTTCTATTACCTTCCCTATAATACCCCTGACTATTTCTGATATGGTTCTGCCTTCTATAATTTTCTTCTGAGTTTACTGTATTATAACTGTTTCTTCGTGTCCTGTCCATTCTATTTACATTACCCCAGTTTTGCAAATCGTTTCTCCTCGTTTCCGGAATCCTATTGAAACATTCTAACCCAGCAACATTCCCTGAGCAAGGTTGCTCATAAAACATTTCTCTTTGCTGAGAGGTTTTGTCAACCTGGACTGCGTTAGGGTTTTCACCTCGGCCTGGCAAATTACCAAGAGTGTTCTGTGCTTTGGCACGCAATTCTGCTAACTGTTTTTCCAAAATTTGAATTTGCCGTCGCAGAGCCTCATTTTCTTCCATGGACGGGTTTTGTAATTGGGAGTTATTGGTTTTTGGGATAGCCCCTAAAGAATTATTTGTGTTTTCGTTTACTGGTGAATCTACTTGTTTGTTAGGAGAATTGTGTAAATCGCTCTTCTCTGACTTTCCTGACATGTTTTCTTGATCTTGTGATTCAATTCCCCCTACAGCTCTAGTCAGTTGTTCCCAATTTGATGTTTCTTTGTTAGAAGAGTCCTTATGTGCAAATCTGCTCAAAATGGAATTGATTTCTTGGCTTAGCTCTGCCTTTAACTGAGGGATTCCACGGAGGCATGTAAGTCGATTCTGATCGACCATTTCAAAAATATCTGAAACTTTGCACAGTTTTTCAGTTCCATCTAAATCGTCATTTTCCGATATCAAATCTTCAAGTTGAGTCACGACTAACTTTTCAAAAGGGTGTATGTGAAAATGGTTCAAAAATATTCAAAAAGCTGCACAGCAAAAACGGTTCGTTCGATTGTTAGACAACTAAAGAAACAAAGTTAGACAACTAAATAAAGATTTCAAGAAAAATACACACAGTAAAAAAAAAATTTTTTTTGCATTTAAAAACATCATTTTTGTCACAAAAACTCAAATATCTCAAAACCCTATCGGAATACCAACGTAATTTTTTGAGGGAAAACGGTCCATTATATTAGCTACCATAAAAATTTGGTGATGGTAAGCCAATAAACAAAAAAGTTATGACATTTCAAATATTTCACAAATTTGACACTTAGGGCCGATTTCTTCACCTTCGCTTAAGCTGTAAACCACGTTTACCCATATGGTTAAACTAGGTTTAGTGCCTAAGCGGTGGTGAAGAAACCGCTTATTAGTGAAATATTTTTTTTTTTCATTTTTATTTTTTTTTAGGACCGCAGTTTGTTGCTGAATTTTTTGTTAAGGGTACCACATGAGGTTAACAAGTTGTTTTCATGATATTTTATTTAATTATTCATAACTATTATAGCATCTATTAGAAAGTTAGACGCGATCCAGTGTTGCAATCTAAAGTCTTGATAGTGTCATATTTTTTATTGTACGTAACTCAAGAAAAATTCTCTCAATAGTGTTGAAACCTTTTGATAAAAGAAACCTAAAAGAAATCTAATATTGAAGACAAAAGCTACAAAAAAAGTTTTCTATACAGGTATACGACTAGTTTACCTGCAAAAAGTTTACCTCGTAGAGAACAAGGCGGGTCTATACCCAGGTGATCTAGTATACGTAAAGCAGGTCGGTTTTCTCGGCGCTGGTTTTCTCCACAAAGTTAAAATCTGATTACACCTGGGTATAGACCCGCCTTGGTAGAGAATAGACTTTGTTAATCATATTTGGGAGAAAGCGAGTAACTTCAACAACATCAAAAACATGATAGGTACATACCATGAACATACTCACGAAAAAGCTAAAAATATACTACCACTATGGTTATAAAAGATTTAATTGTAAAATTTTTCTTCAGTCAAGCAAACGACACCAAACTAGTCAGTAAAAACTTAAAAGTGATTTTGTTTATTAAAATCTAACGAGCAACGTCGCTTCGAGTAGTCGCTTTCTCAACTGTTGCAGGCCGTTTGCAGAAAAAAAGTGTTCGAAAGAGCTACGAAATCTCACCGAAAGCATCATAGATAAACTGAAAGCGGCTGGTTATGCTCCAATGTCTACATTGAATACAAATTTACGCATTTGTACGTCCTGCCGTTTAAACGTTGACAAACGGGCAATCTGTACATCATCGGTGGATCAGGTTGCAGGAAGTTCGAAAACAACAACAACTGAGGAATTATTAGATGCACCGACAACAACTGAGGAGTTACCAGAAGTACCAAGTGCAGATAGTCTTGCCACGGTACCATCAGCGACATCTGTTTCAACAAATCAATCAGAAGATGAGTGCATCCAGAAGGTCAACATCGAACGCTTCAACGAAGGGATAGCTGGAATAAAAGTGACTCCGATTAAATGGACGAAGATGGGTTACGTCAATTATCCCGAGAAAAAATACCGTGAAATCAACGAAGCTGTACGAAGAAACCTCTTCAAATTAGGACCTGAGGATGTGGACAATACAGACTACGATGAGGTAATTATGAATATGAAGGAAAGGTTCTCGAATCTAGCCACGACAAGGAAAGAAAAATTATTGATTTTGTCGATGCTGCCAAGCTCGTGGTCTATTCAAGACGCCATTGATGAGTTCAAAACCAATAGAAATACAGCAAAAGAGGCAAACCAATTCAAAAATAACTGTCTTGCAACCAAAAATGCTAGGTCGAGTACTTCATTAACAGATAAGACAAAAGAAAATATAATTCAATATTTTGAAGACGATGAAGTAAGTAGAGCTATGCCTGGCCAAAAAGATTATGTATCTGTAAAAAAAGATGGAAAGCGTCAAGCAATCCAAAAACGATTAATGATGACTACTTTGAAAGAAGCGTATACACGCTTCAAGGAAATTAACGAAAATATTAAGGTAGGTTTTTCCTCATTTGCAAGCCTTCGTCCAAGGCAATGCAAGCTTCTATCCAATTCAGGAACACATAATGTTTGTGTGTGCACAACACACGAAAATATTAACCTAATCTTACATAGTTTGAAAAGAATCAATTTATCAAAGGATATTAAAATGTTAACTGGTAGTCTTTTGTGTGAAAATACAACATCAAATTGCTATCTACGATCTTGTTCGGATTGTCCAGATTCTTCATCATTGGAAAATACTTTATTCGCTGAGTTTGAAGAAAATTATATTGATCAGTTATCATTTGAGCAATGGGTGACCACGGATAGGTGTGACCTAGAAACTATTGTAAAACCTGTAGATGAGTTTGTGTCATTTTTTGCTTGAAATTAGAAAGTTTAATTCCTCACGACTTTATTAAAACAGAGCAATCCCGCTTTTTAAAAAATACGAAAAATACATTACAAGATGGTGAATTTTTAGTCATTTGTGATTTTTCTGAAAACTATAGCTTTGTATTGCAAGATGAAGTGCAGTCCCATCACTGGAACGTACAACAAGCTACAATTCATCCATTCGTTATTTATTTCAATGGAAGTACGCAAATTGAACATTTTAGTTTTATTGTAATTTCCGAAGATTTAAGACACGACTCAGTATCTGTAAATTTGTTCATTGCCAAAATGATTAACTTTTTACGCGTTGATAAGGATAAAGAAATCAGAAAGATATGTTTCATGTCTGATGGAGCAGCATCGCAGTACAAAAACCGTAAGAATTTTTCGAGCCTATGTCAATTTAAATCAAAGTACGGAATTGATGCAGAATGGCATTTCTTTGCTACGTCCCATGGCAAAGGTCCTTGTGATGCTATTGGAGGAACCATAAAGCGCATGGCCACAAGAGCAAGTTTAGCCAAAGAACGTGAGCATCCAATTAAAACTGCAAAAGAACTATTTGATTGGGCGAATCGCAGAAAAGAAGAAGATTTAACAAAATTATCATTTTGTTTTACTACTACTGAAGAGTACGAATTAACGGCATCAGAGCTCAGCGAGCAATATAATAACGCGAAAACGATCCAAGAAACCCAAAAATTTCACTGTTTCATTCCATTGTCAGAAAATAAAATTAAAGCAAAACTATACTCGAACTGTACTGATAATGATGCAAAAGTGTTCGATATTGTAAACATTAATAACAATAAATAAATAAATAAGTATTCATAAAATGTTTTCATGATCTCATAACGCATACCCAAATCCAAAACTTTTAAAGTTTATATATAACATTTAGAAACTCATCGATCATACTCTAAAAAAATATCCTGGTAAAAAAAAAATTATTTTCGTGTAATCTGTTAATTTATTTTAATTTATACATATATACATATACATATAATATTAATACATATACATAATATTTATACATATAATAAACATAATACTAATGAATACATGAAAACGACTTGTTTAATTCACGCAAGGCCCTTAACAATAAAATCAGCAACAAACTGCGGTTCCCGTAATAATTTACACCGAAAAAAAAATTTTTTTTTCTACTAAATGTGAAAATTGTGACATGTTTGAAATGTCATAACTTTTTTGTTTATTGGTTTACCATCACCAAATTTTTATGGTAGATAGCTAATATAATGGACCGTTTTACGTTGGTATTCCGATAGGGTTTTGAGATATTTGAGTTTTTGTGTCAAAAATTATGTTTTTCAATGCAAAAAAAACATTTTTTTTACTGTGTGTATTTTTTTTTGGAATCTTTATTTAGTTGTCTAACTTTGTTTCTTTAGTTGTCTAACAATCGAACGAACCGTTTTTGCTGTGCAGCTTTTTGAATATTTTTGAACCATTTTCACATACACCCTTTTGAAAAGTTAGTCGTGACTCAACTTGAAGATTTGATATCGGAAAATGACGATTTAGATGGAACTGGAAAACTGTGCAAAGTTTCAGCTCAATAGAAAAAAATGAATTAAAAAAATTTACCAAATTTTGGTGCTGTTGCTTGGAATCACTCAACTGTATTGATCGTGGATCATTCGCAACACACCGTTCAACTCTCATTAAATAATGTTTCAATCTTGAGATACTTTTATCGTCTTGGCCTTTTTGTAACCTTTTACCCAAAATATCAAGTTTACTAGCAATTATATTCCTGGTCCATCATGTAACGAGAAGTGTATGTTTTATTTTCTCGCACATCTTCAAAAATTAAATTTCTCAGTAGTCGATGTTTCACACCTAATTCCTCCTTTGTTTCTTCTCTTTTCCCTCGAATGATCAATTCATAATCTACTTCTTCATTTGTTAAATGGTCTGCTCGCGGAAATTTGCCAGCCATTTTAAATGTACTTAAAGTAAATTGAAAAAAAAAAATGTTCTCAAAATCACACAAACAACTGAACAGCCACAAATCTGTATATGAATACAAACAGCGGTTTTACTTTGATATAATAAACTAGTAAGACGAACAGAAACTTGCAATGAAATAAATAGAATATGGAACAAAAAATGAACTTCAACAACAAATAGTACGTTATAAGAAACCTGCAGTTGGGCGCCAAATGTAGCCGGCTCAAGACGGCGAGCAAACCAATCTGATAGAGCGTTCGGGGTGGGAGAGAAACAAGTAGCTTATGCGCCACCTCCTAAGAGGACCACTTGTCGATTTCTATTGCCCGGCAAACTCAAACCTCAGGGCGAGTCCTGTTTTCCTATGAAACTACCGAACGATCTAGTAAATGCTCAATGTTCTCGAAGTACTCAAAACTCTACCCTCTGACCGGCTCAAAACATAACCGACAACTCGACTTTCTACCGATACCGAATGCACGTGGTCGACAGGTATCATCACAGGCCAAGTTCATCCCGACCACAATTCACCTTCTCGCTTCAGGACAAAAATGGAGGACTGAGAAACCCAAGCAGTCCGACTTGGAGTAACAAACAACTATACTACAACGAACAACGAAACGTGAAAAATATCCTACGACCAGTGCACTCAATACAAGAAAACAATAACTTTAACTACAACATTTAAAGAAACGCAAAACTACTAGCAACATTTATTCACATTCATTTCTACTCGGGTTCCCACTTTCTACATTACTTTCTTTCTTTCCTCTCCCTTCACTCTCTCCTAACTGTACGGATTTCTCTAGCTATCTATTTAGAACTTTAAACAACCGCTCCGGAGCTTTCAAACGCTTCCCAAAGCTTCCAAACGCTTCACCAACTCGAGTACAGGGACAAAAATAGCCTTTCTACTTACAGTCGGCTTCTGCTTTACCGGCTGCTTCCTTCTCGCGTCGCCTCTACGACGCTTGCCCACCCAGACAACCAAAATGTACGTAAAAAGAAATCACCTGGAGGCTTTGTATGTGCAACATTTCACTTATAAGATGTCGCGAAAAGGCCTTCTACGTACAAAAGTGGAGGCGATATGCGTACATACATTATGTGATGAATAATAACATACAATGCGAGTGTATAAATTTTCTACCGAACTAACCTGTGATCTTATCCGGCTTAAATTATGATAACAAATGTTGATTTGACAGCTGCAACGGAGTGATCCGATTTTGTTTGTACGAGTGTACGAGACGAAACAAAATGTACAAGTGAACTCAGAAAAGAAGTGTTTTATGCGAGGAAGGTCTTCAATCTGACGAGTTTATCCACGGTGTTTTGCGGGTTTGATGTAATTAGTATGAATAAACGAGTTGTAACGTGAACTTTAATGCGATTTCTGGTTGTCTGGGCACTGATGAACAAAGCGCACGGAATGAATAGCGGCTGTACCGTTGTCGTCGTCGATACGATGAATTTCCCTAGCTGGGGGAGAAATCGCTCTTCCGGAGTGCGATGGTGACGGCGCAACTCCCTTCTAACTCCGGCCGGCAGTTAGGAAGACCTTCGAAGCTGGCACGTGGGGTCAGAAGTGTGGAAACTGGTGGACGAAATAGGGCGCGGTGTGCCGAGCGGGAGGTGGGATGGTGCGGGAAGGTAAACTGTTGAATAAAAAGCCGTCGAACGGCTATTCGACGGGGGTAAGCTTTGGTTCGAAAAGCGTTGATTTTAATCTTTATCTTTTTTTTTCACAATCACGCACAGTACCGCACAAACTAGCTAGCTGGCTATAACTTTTACACTACCTATCGGGAGGGAAATCTAACAATTATTACACAGAACATTAAGACACTTTCCACGTTTATACCTTCAAAAACACACCGCGAAACTACTTAGAACAAAACTTCACACTCCTGCCTCTTCCACGGGTCAGATCAAAGTGGACGAGACAGAACTTGAGATGCCTCAGAAAGGGCGCAGTTTATGTTTTCGGCATTCGTACCGGAAATCGTGGAACGATCTTATCAAAAGTCGGTTCATTCTTTTCCTCAACGTCTTATTCTTTAAATCTAACGACAAGTGGTCCCGACGGGAGAGCATACTCAATCCCAACGGCCCCTGGCGCATGCTTCGTGAGATGAGTTATGTTCGCGCCAAGTTTATTTGAAGTGAAGAGTTTATTTGCGAGTGATTCGGGTTCACTCTTGCATGCAAGTTCAGTGCAAGTGAACTATACTGCTGTTCGTTTGAAATGTAAATGAATTTATATTGCTGTTCGTTTTATTATACTTCTACCGTGACAAAATATAATTAATTAATGACTCTAGCAAATACCGCTACACTGCAGGAAATGGCGACTGCCATGATTCTTGACGCCAAGCTGGTCAAAAAGCATTGGGGTGAGGCCGTGATGACGCTATTTGGAAGGGATGTACTGCGTCTGCGGCACTTGGACGCAAAGATCGCCTATTTGTATGGTGACATCGATGACGATGTGTATGTGCGTTAGCCACCAGGTTACGCAGTTTGGGGCCAGGAGGAGAAAGTGTGTAGATTGCGTTACGGGTTAAACCGCTAAGTGCTGGAACCAGAAGTTGTTCAGAGTGCTGATGAATATGAGATTCGTCGCCAATTCTTTGGATCCGTGTTTGTTCTCTATGACAAGGAACGGAATCCGGATTTATCGACGATCATCTCGTTGCTTGCGAGAGTGAGTCTGAAATCAAGCGTGTCTATGAAGCTTTGAGGATGATCTTCGAGATAAGCTGGCTCAGCGAAGCGAAGCATTACTTGAGTCTGGAACTATAGCAAGGCCCTGACAGAGTCTACAGCCTGGGTGTTAAGAGTTACAACGAGAAATTTGTGAAAGCTGGACTGGAGAATGCGAAGGTAGCGAAGACACCCATGGACCAGGGATTCCTCATGAACACAGCTTAAAGCGAAGTCATGGAAGACAGTACAAAGAACCGGAGCATCGTCCGAGCGCTGATGTACGTTGCAGTGTGTGCAAGGCCCAACAGCCGTGTAGTTCCGGCGTATAGAATAGAACTACGGACGACCTGTTCCGGTGGTAAGAGTAAACCAAACGGGGTAACCCCAATTCAAGGTGTGATGCGAAAAACCGTGCTGAGGAATGAATGGTCGAAGGGGTGAAAAAGATGTTCGGCCGTTAACGGAGCCTGTGGGGCACCTGGGCACCCCTCACGTTATTTTGTCCCTTACCGCGTGGTGGACCGGCGTGGTGGACCTCTTTTCCCGTGCTACTCGTGGGATCCAATCATGAATACAAACTTAAACCAAAATCAAAATAATAGTAGTAGTGCAGGTAGTAGCAGTAGTAGGGAAGCGAACCCCTTCGCAAGAAGTGGGTTAGCTAGGTCTCCGTTGAGGAGAGCGGAAGCAGGAGGAGGCAGCAGTGCACGTAGTGCCAGTACTGGAAACCATATTTCATCCCCGGCTAACGCATCGGGTGAGGTTATGGATGGAGCGTGGTTGATGAGGGCCATCAATAAAAGTAGAGATGGGCTCTCTGCGATGGAAGTGGCTGCACAGCAGCTCGACTCCATAATTGACTTTGCGTCCTCGAAGTCTAACATCAGCAAGGACCTCAAGCAGGCCCTGTTCGGACTTCGTAAGTCGATGTTCGCGGCCAAGCAGAACCATGCTGAACCCATGGCGACTGTGGCTGCGGCAGAACCCGTGGAATTGAAGGTGCCAAAGTCTACCCAGACGGAGCCCTTCGTCTTCGTGGGTAGCCCCAAAAGTGCGGAAGCGAATGCTTACAACAAGCAATCGCAGAAGCGCGCGAGGCAGCCGTCAGGGGAGGAGCTACCCGGCGGCGCTCGCAAGGCCAGGCGGATATTAACCCCAAAAACCGGCAGAAAGCCGGAAAATCGGACCCCAGCCAGGCGTCCCGGAAAGCCGAGAAGGGTGGGCCCGAAAAGGCTGGCCCCTCACGGAGTGATGGGAACAGGGGGTTGCGACCTTTGGGAGGTCCTCAATCACCACAGGTTAGGGCGGATCAGGGGGGGACGCCCCCTGGACAACCGTAGTGAGAAAGAAGAAGAAGGAGAAGCAGGAAGTTCAGGAGCGCAGGGATACCAGGCCTAAGAAAAGTAGGAGGGTAGGTGCCAAGCGCGAAAAGGGTGATGCGATCATCATCAAGACGGGAGAGTCCAAGTACTCGGAAGTCCTGAAGGCGATGCGCAGTGACGCGAAGCTCGCAGATCTTGGAGCCGACGTACGCAGTGTTAGACGCACTCGTACAGGTGAAATGATTCTCGAGCTTAAGCGCGACAAGGAGCGCAAGGGCGCCGCCTACAAAAGTTTGGCGGAAGAGGTCCTTGGCGAGGGTGTCGAAGTGAGGGCTCTGACGCAGTCAGTGACTCTGAAGGTGATAAACCTTGACGAGATCACCAACGCAGAAGAGCTCGTCACAGCACTGCGGCAACAGTGCGAAGTTCAGGTGCCCACCGCTGCCGTTCAGCTACGGAAAGGTCCGGCAGGAACTCAGGTGGCCTTAGTACATCTACCTGTGGCGGACGCAAATAAGTCCGCTAAGGTAGGCAAGATCAAGGTTGGTTGGTTAGTATGCTCACTGAACATACATGAGCAACCGGTGATCTGCTTTAGGTGTAGGGAACCAGGACACAAGTCCTGGGGCTGTAAAGGCCCTGATAGGACCAAGTTGTGTAGGCGTTGTGGTGAGGAAGGTCATAAGGCACTAGGCTGCAAGAACCCTCCCAAGTGCTTGATTTGTTCCGGCAAGTCCGTGAACAACAATCATCCAACGGGAGGCTCAAGGTGCCCGACCTTCAAACGAACCATTAACGAAAAGTCACAGTGCAGGTAACGCAGCTGAACCTGAACCACTGTGACGCAGCTCAGCAACTGCTGTACCAGGCAGTTGCTGAGTGGGGGACGGACATCGCCATCATATCGGACCCATACCGAGTACCCGCCGGCAACGGCAACTGGGTCGTGGATGGATCCGGAAAAATGGCGGCGATATGGACGACGGGTAAATACCCCGTCCAGGAGTTGGTGTCTACTACCTACGAGGGCTTCGTGATCGCCAAAGTAAACGGGGTCCTCTTTTGTAGCTGCTATGCGCCTCCGAGTTGGTCGACCGAGCGGTTCACGCAGATGCTGGACTGCATGACGACCGTGCTGACAGGGCGAAGGCCAGTAGTAATAGCGGGTGACTTCAATGCCTGGGCCGTGGAATGGGGAAGCCGTATCACGAACCAGCGAGGTCAAATCCTGCAAGAGGCTCTGGCCGTGCTAGATGTCGATCTGGCTAATGTTTTTACCAAAAGTACTTTCAGCCGAAACGGAGCGGAGTCGATTATCGACGTTACTTTTTGTAGTCCTGGCCTAACGAGTAGTTCGAACTGGAGGGTAGACAATGCCTACACTCACAGCGATCACCTGGCGGTTCGCTACAGTATCGACTACAACAACAGCAGGCAGCGCGTAGAGGAAGCGGCTAGGTCTCGGCCAAGCCCTCGTAGGTGGAAGACATCGTACTTCAATGACGAAGTACTTAGGGAGGCGCTCCGTCGTGAGCGTAACCTACTCGGCCTAAGCGGGGACGAACTGGTAGCGGTGCTTCGCGTGCGTGCGATGCGACCATGCCTAGGAAAGTCCACCCTAGAAATGGGAGACCACCGACGTACTGGTGGACTCAAGCAATTGCGAACCTGCGCCGTGCCTGCCTACGGGCCAGGAGGCGGATGCAGCGAGCACGTACCGAGCAGGAGCGTGAAGAACGACGGGCGGTGTTCACCTCTGCCAAAGTCGCGCTGAAGTCCGAGATAAGGGCAAGCAAAAAGGCCTGCTTTGAGAGACTCTGTCAGAGTGCCAACGCGAACCCGTGGGGTGATGCCTACAGGATCGTAATGGTGAAGACAAGAGGTGCAATTGCTCCTACGGAGCAATCTCCACAGATGCTGGAGGGGATCATCGAGGGGCTCTTTCCGCGCCACAACCCTAGCCCATGGCCTCCTTTTGTAGGACAGCCGGGGATTGGGGCTGGCGATGAGGATAGAGTAATCGATGAGGAACTTGTAGGGATTGCAAAATCCCTAAGCATGGGGAAGGCACCAGGTCCGGACGGAGTTCCAAACCTGGCCCTCAAAGTCGCAATTTTGGAGGCTCCCGGTATGTTCAGATCTGCTATGCAGATATGCCTGGACGAGGGAGTATTTCCAGATGCGTGGAAGAGGCAGAGCCTGGTACTATTGCCAAAGGCGGGGAAACCACCTGGTGACCCGTCGGCGTATAGACCAATATGCTTGATTGACACGGCGGGGAAGGTGCTCGAGAAGATCATCCTCAACAGACTGTTGAGGTACACTGAGAGTGTAAATGGTCTCTCAAGCAACCAGTTCGGCTTCCGGAGAGGGAAGTCCACCGTATACGCTATTCTGACGGTTAAGAAAACCGCTGAGATAGCACTCCAGCGTAAGAGGAGGGGGATTCGCTACTGCGCAATAGTGACTCTGGATGTAAGGAACGCATTTAATAGTGCCAGTTGGGCGGCTATTGCTGATGCGCTCCTGCGTCTGGGGATACCCGAGTACCTGTACAAGATTCTCGGAAGTTACTTCCAGAATCGGGTATTAGTCTATGACACAGAGGTGGGTCGGAAGTGCTTTCACATAACCTCAGGAGTCCCGCAAGGTTCCATCCTGGGTCCGGTGTTATGGAATGTCATGTTCGACGAGGTGTTGAGATTAAAATTCCCGGCGGGTGTGGTCATCGTTGGCTTTGCCGACGATATTACGCTGGAGGTCTACGGTGAATCGATCGAAGAAGTGGAATTGACTGCAGCCCACTCGATCGCAATTGTGGAGGAGTGGATGAGCTCCAGGAAACTGGAATTGGCTCACCACAAAACTGAGGCGGTTGTTGTCAACAATCGAAAGTCGGTGCAGCAAGCGGTGATCAGTGTAGGCGACTGCACAATCACTTCGAAGCGCTCCGTCAAACACTTGGGGGTGATGATCGACGACAAGCTTACCTTCGGTAGCCATGTCGATTATGCCTGCAAAAGAGCCTCCACAGCTATTGTGGCACTGTCCCGGATGATGTCCAATAGCTCTGCGGTGTACGCCAGTAAGTGAAACCTTCTGGCCAGTGTCGTCTCGTCCATACTGAGGTATGGTGGCCCAGCTTGGGGCACGGCCTTGAGTACCAAGAGCTACCGTAGCAAGCTAGAGAGTACTTATAGGCTAATGTGCCTGAGGGTTGCGAGCGCGTACCGTACCGTGTCACACGATGCACTCTACGTCATCACCGGTATGGTGCCTATTGGTATCCTTATCATGGAAGACATAGAGTGCTTCGAAATGCGCGGCACAAGAGGCATACGCAGGACTGCCAGACTGGCCTCCATGGTCAAATGGCAGCGTGCGTGGGACAGTTCCACCAAGGGAGTGTGGACTCACAGGTTGATTCCGAGGTTAGATATCAATAGGCGCCATGGGGAACTAACATTCCACCTGACACAGGTCCTTTCGGGCCATGGTTGCTTTAGACAGTATCTACACCGTTTCGGTCATGCGGGTTCTCCCGAATGTCCAGTTTGTGCAGGTTTAGAGGAAACGGCGGAACACGTTTTGTTCATGTGCCCGCCCATTTCGCACAATGCGTGACCGCATGTTAGCCACATGCGGTCGGGACACGACTCCGGACAATTTGGTCCAGAGGATGTGTGAAAACGAGTTTGGCTGGAATGCCGTTTCATCGGCTATCACCCACATCGTCTCGGAACTGCAAAGGAGGTGGCGAGTGGACTCGAGGAGTGGCTAGTGCAGACGCTAAACAACAGGTGGTCCAAGGGTTCGCAGTCGGCTACGTAGGTAATACCGGTGCCCTACGGTCGAAATCGACCCTTACAGCGATTAAGTGGCCGCGGGGAGAACATCCTGGTAGCGCTGCTGTCGTAGCGCCGGCCTACTGGGTTGGTACGAGCCTCTGGTTGTTCGGGGCAGGTGGAGGCCCCTTCGTCAGCAATCCCAGCTGGTGCTAGCTGATAGGGCCTGAGCCTTCAGTAGGTCAAATTGCGAAGCCCGCATTATCAGTTCTTGATACCTGCGGTGCAGCTGTGCGCGGGCGTAGTGGTCGACCCTGCCCGCTTTCAGCGGACAACGGGAGGTGAGGACCACCTGGGAAGCTGTCAAAGCGCCAGCATGCTACCTTGGTGGACACCCCTAAGCGTGTCATCGATGTTCGTTGCTGCATGGCTACGCAGCTAACCTGGAGGATGCGATGTGCAATAGCCCCTCTCCGAAGCAATGCCTTCTTGGTGGTCCCGGAGAGACGAAGGGTTTGGCGGCAATGGAAATGGTTTGGTGGGTCGGGGGTGTAGTCCTGTTTACTGCTGGCATGTAGTAAATGGTCCCTAACCCCACACGGCGTGTGTTGAGCAGATTATCCCCCCCATTGCTTAGAAAAAAAAGGCCCAACATAGCTGCAAGTTCGTCTATTTTAGGGAGAGACTTGCTGCGCCGACTGTGAATTACTGAACGGCTGCTAAGAGAGTGATCCATTACTTGAAGGTAACAGTCGACAGGACTGCGTAAGCCTTTCGTCCATGATGGTGGAGTTCATTGCGTGGGGTGTAACTTGCCATGAAGTTCTGTAGATGAGACGCTTGTTGGAAGATTTGGAGTAGAGTAAGTTGACTGCGACTGTCGTCCACCACAATCGGAAAAGATCAACAAGAGGTCGAAACATGTGTCGTCAAGGATTTGTATGAGCAAAGAATCGTAAAGCTGAAAACCGACGAAATGAGAGTTAACGTGTTGATAAAGCCACTTGGGGCTGTGAACCACCATCAATTCACGGAGTTACTTGGGGGCTGGCCGTTGTGTAGGAGTGTTAGCATACCAAAAAGAACAGCATACCGTATAATATACACTCCAAAATCTTTTTATGACAGTTCCTTATACGATCACTTTTTTACGACCGATTAACGACCGTTATTACAAATGATCAATTTCTGAAAAAGTAATCAAAACAGAGGATCATGATGTTCAGCAAAATTGTTCAGTAGATTAAGGGCTAACATGCGGTGGTCATTGGAATACGGAGTTCTGCCACCAGGTGACGTTAGTGGGCATCGAAATTTTTTTTCTGATATCTCAAGATCCTGAATTTTTAGAAAGATGACATCTTTGGCAAAGTTGTTCAGTAGCTTAACCTTCGGGTTGTCGCGCTGTTGTACTTTGTACAACAGTTGTGATTTATATGCTATCATTTTACAACAAAGATATCTATCTACACCAAACCAAAATGTATTCCTCAAGAATCTTCTTAAGAACAATACTCGACCGTTTTTATTTACAGTATGGCCCTTTATAATACGGTAAAATCAACAAATGTACAAAGGAAGTCGCATAATAATGAACGCACTATATACGGTTCAAGGAAACCACCGTTTCAAATCGTTATATCTCAAAATCCAGATAATATAGAAACTTGGGGTCTTTAGTAAAGTTGTTCTGAAGTTGAAGCGCTATCTGATGGTACCTCATTTAATTCGAAATTTGACCGCTAGGTGGCACTAGAGGGCATGGAAGTTTTACTTTTGTTTTGCAGATACCTCAGGAGCCAGTTCATTTAGAAAGATGGTGTCTTCGGCAAAGTTGTTTAGTATGTTAAGGACTATCAATTTTCAAGCTAGTTAATTCAAAATGTTGCCGCTAGGCACTAGTGAGCATGAAACTTTTGTTTGCAGATATCTCAGGAACCTGACCACTTAGAAAGATACTGTCTTCGGCAAAGTAGTTCAGTGGCTCAAGAGCTATCATTATTTGAACCAAACATAGGATTTTTTTGCCACCAGGCGGCGCTAATGAGCATGAAATTTTTGTTTTACGCATACTGCAGGATTTTGACTTATTAGACAGGCACATTCGGCAAAGTTGTTCAGAAACTCAGGGATTATCATTATTTTACAAAATATCGAACTTTAAGGATTAAACAAAGAAAGAATTTGAGCTACTGAACAACTCTGCCGAAGACGTCATCTTTCTAAGTGATCAGGCTCCTGAGATATTTGCGAAACAAATAGTTTATACTCACTAGCGCTGCCTGGTGGCGAAATTTTGAATCAATTAGCTCAAACAATGATAGTTCTTGAGTTACCGAACAACTTTATCGAAGACGCCATCTTTCTAAGTGGTCAGGATCCTGAGATGTGCGAAACAAAAGTTTCATGCTCACTAGCGCCGCCTAGCGGCAATGTCCCGAATTTCATGGCTCAAATAATGATAGCCCTTGAGCTACTGAACAATTTTGCCGAATACTTCATCTTTCTAAGTGTTCATACTCCTGGGATATTCGCACAACCAAAGGTGTTGTACAAAGTACAACGCGCGACTACTCGCGTTACAAAAATTCGCGCGACGACCGATCATTATAAAAGCCATGAGATTCGAAATTAAGCCAACAGGTGGCGCTGAGTGAGCAAGAAATTTTTGTTTTGCGGATATCTTAGGATCTTAGCCACTTAAAAAGATGGCGTATTTGGCAAAGTTGTTCAGTAGCTCAAGCGCCATCATTATAAAAGCCACGAAAATCGAGATTTGGCCACTAAGTAGGTAGCGCTAGTGAGCATGAAACTTTTGTTTTGCGATTATCTCAGTATCCTTACCACTAACAAAGGTGGAGTCAAGCGCTATCATTATGGAAGCCAGGGTGCACTGAATATGAATGAGGGGTGCCATCAGGCTCAAAAAAAAAAAAAATCATGCTCACTAGCGCCGCCTGATAGAAAAATCTCGAACCGCTTGACTGAACGATGGTAGCACTTGAGCTACAGAACAACTTTGCCAAAGACGCCATCTTTCAAGTGGTCAGGATCCTGAGTTATCCGCAAATCAAAAGTTAATTATTCTTAAACAGTGTTGCCAGCCACATGACGATTTGTGTTTCAGCCGATTGTATGGTATGTAACACTTTCGTCAACTTTAGTGAACATTTGGGATCATTATCACTAGTTTCCCCAGTTCGTTTAACTATTAGTTCAAATTTGTCATTTCGATAGTTATTTTCCCCTCAAATGGTTAAATTGAACATTGCGGTCGACCCATTTGACAGTTCGTAGTTATTTCAGAACACAGTTATTCTCAAATTCACGGGAGCAGAAAATAACTTTCGAACTGTCAAGTTTAACAAGTTCGTTGGTTCTGCCTTTGTTTCTTTGTTTCCTTCACTGTATTTTCTCAAATTTTACATTAATTTACCAATTTTTCTGGCAACTTTAATCAAATCAACCTGTGATCGACCACCACATCAGTTTGCTAGTTGAATAAATCTATTTTTTCAACTTCAATGCGAACTTTTTTTCCTTTCTGCTGTCATTCCCCTGTCGTCGTCACACGACTAGTACAGCCAGAGAAAGACCTCGTACGTGTGTCGGTATGTGTATGCCGCACACTGATTGTGTTTGAAAACACAATTCGATGAGAAGTGATTCTCCGTTCGCTTAATTTGATTGGTTTTAAGCTTCGTGGAGCACACAAAGCTTTATTCATTATTCAGTGCACCCTGCTTTTTTTTTCATCGTTCCACCACACCGGTTTCACAAAGTGACATAGGTACCTTCCATTCGGCGTTTGTATGAAAATCAGCTGAAACTGACACGACACGATTGTAGAAAAAACGTTTCGACAGGTTTTTTTCCCTCGCATTTTTGTCCAATTCAGAGGCATTCACTGTTTGTTTGCTGTAATCAAATGCCTGGTTTTTCAGCTGATTTGGTTACGTTGCCCACATTGGTCACATTCCACTCACTCGCTCCAATTACGGATGAGGAATTTTCAGTATTTCCAACGTGTAGTTTTCTTGGAAACTACTCGTTTGGTTACCAGGTCCGGTTTCCGACGTTCGTGTCTGGCAACAATAATGGTTTTCCTTCAATTGACAATTCAACATACGGGAAAATCCTACGAAAGCATGAGTGTAGCCAGGAGGTCGTTGTCTCCAACCCCACCCCACCCCCTCCTGGTAAAAAAAAACCTATCTGCCACACGATATACATGCAAAAAATGGTCAATTGGCAAAGAAAGCTCTCAGTTATTAACTGTGAAAGTGCTCATAAGAACACTTAACTTAGAAACATGCTCTGTCACAATTGGAATATAACACCAGAAAATAGAAGAAGGAGGTTGTGTTCAATTCTTAAGTAAACTATTGGCGGAAATCCTGGCTACGCCCATTCCGATCGATTGCCAATGCGATCATCATCCGTTTCCGTGTCTGGAACTTAGGTACCTGGGCGCATTGTTGTCGATATCTTGAAATTCCTATAGCTTTTCAATCAATCGAATGCCGTCTAATGAAGTTTGCAGTTTGCATTGCACAACGTTCATTATTTGAATAGAATGAAGCTCGCATACCTCTACTCGGTTGGTACAGTGCACGCTAGGTAGATCTCAGTTTTATATGCCGCAACGTGTTGGTCGAACGGAGGTTAGAGCACGGTAAATTAGGGCTAGTAGGATTACGAGTTGCAATCAGCGAGACTTCAAATCCCTTAGTATATTTCAAGTTGTTCCAATTTAAAAACCAGACAAAAATCCTGCAGAAGCTTCTAGCTATCGTCCAATCAGTTTGCTTTCCTCCATCAGTAAACTTTTTGAAAAGGTCATTTTGAACAGAATGATGGCCCACATCAACGAAAATTCAATTTTTGCCAATGAACAGTTCGGATTCCGCCATGGACATTCGACCACTCATCAACTTTTACGTGTAACAAATTTGATCCGTTCCAACAAATCTGAAGGCTACTCTACTGGTCTTGCTGTTCTAGACATAGAAAAAGCATTCGACAGTGTTTGGCATGAAGGTTTGATCGTAAAATTAAAAAACTTTAATTTTCCAACATACATTGTTAGAATAATTCAAAGTTATCTGTCAAATCGCACACTTCAGGTTAATTATCAGAACTCCAGATCTGAAAGACTTCCTGTAAGAGCTGGTGTTCCCCAAGGCAGCATTTTGGGACCAATATTATACAATATTTTCACATCTGACTTACCTGAGTTACCTCAGGGGTGTCAAAAATCCTTGTTTGCGGATGACACAGGCCTCTCCGCCAAAGGACGAAGCCTGCGTGTCATCTGTAGTCGATTGCAAAAGAGTTTGGATATTTTTTCTTCATACTTGCAAAAATGGAAGATTTCTCCTAATGCTTCCAAAACTCAACTAATAATATTCCCACATAAACCAAAAGCTCTTTATTTGAAACCTTCAAGTAAACATGTTGTCACGATGAGAGGGGTTCCAATCAATTGGTCAGATGAAGTTAAGTATCTAGGGCACATGCTAGATAAGAATTTAACTTTCAAAAATCACATTGAGGACATTCAAGCCAAATGTAACAAATATGTAAAATGTCTCTATCCCCTTATTAATAGAAAATCAAAACTTTGTCTTAAGAACAAGCTTTTGATATTCAAACAAATTTTCAGGCCAGCCATGTTGTATGCTGTACCAATATGGACTAGCTGTTGTAGTACCAGGAAGAAAGCTCTGCAGAGAATTCAAAATAAAATTTTGAAAATGATTCTGAGGCTTCCTCCCTGGTAAAGTACCAATGAGTTACATAGAATATCCAATATTGAAACATTGGAACAAATGTCAAATAAAATAATTAATAATTTAAGAAAAAAAATCGTTACAATCTTCTATTGCCACAATTAATGAATTGTATATTTAGGTTAAGTTAGGTAAAGTATAATAAAAACGTTTTTTTTTCTCTTATAAGCAGGTGAAATCAACTCACCTGTAAAAAACTGAACTGCTACGGCAAATGAAATGTAATATGTTGTTAACAAAATGTTAATAAAATCTTAGATTTGTGTTACCAAATTAGGATGATAGTGTTGTCTAATAACACAGAAGACCTAGATATAAAAAATAAAGAATGTAATGTTTGGAATGATACTAATAAAGAAATTAAAAAAAAAGTATATTTCAAGTACCCTCCTTGGCCCATGTTCGACGACCATAGCTAAATCATAAAGGTGCCCATTTATTCTGGGATACATTCGGAAGTCCATCTAAGATTTAATCAATTTATTCACTTTAGGATTCTTCAAGAAATTTCACAGCTCTCTGAGATTCTTCTGAAAATCCTCTAGAGATTCTTCGGAAAATCACACTGAGATTTGCCCTGGAACCCCTCATGAATTCTTCCGTGAATTGCTCTGGAATTATCCCAAACACCTCTGAAGTTCTTTCGGTAATCCTCATGGAATCCTTTATTATGAAACCCTTCTGAAATTTATCAGGAAATCATTCTGAAGCTCTTTCATAAACCTATCTCGAGCTGTTCGGCCTAAAAATCCTTTTTGAATTATTCCGGAAATACTTCTGGAATTCCTCTTGTTGTTTCTTTATCATACTACAGTAAATCGTTCAGAGAATCTTCCAAGAATTCCTGTAAGATTCTTCCGAAAAATCTTTCTGAGATTTTCCCAGGAATCTCTCGGAAATTCCGCTTAGTTTCTTTCGAAAATCCTTCTGAAACTGTTATAGTTATCTCTCTGATCCTCGGTGATTCTTCTGAAAATCTTCCTTCTTTTGGATTATCTCGGAAATTCCTCATGAATTTTTATGGAATGTCTTCCGGGTTTTTACCGTCCGTGAAGTCTCCTTAGAATTCTGCCAAAAACGATTATATGATTGCTTTCTTGAGGGATGGAATTCTTTAAAAAGATCTGGGATTCTTCTTAATATCTTTCGATGATTTTTCCAGAAATCTTTCAATATTTCTTATAAAAATTTTTTTCCGGAGATCCATTAGAAATTATTATATTGAACCCTCTGAGATTTAAGCATAAATCCATCAGTTTTTCTTTCGTGAATATCTCTGGGACTATTTAAGAAATTCCTCTTAGATTCTCTAAAGATTATTCGATTCTTATGGGATTCTCCCAGTAATCCGTCTGAAACTATAGTTAAATATCTATTCTTTCACTCTTAGATTATTCCGTTCAAATTCTTCGGATTCTTCCAAAAATCCCAATGAAATATATCCAAAAATCATGTTGAAATTCTTCTAGATATCGCTTGGGGATTTATTTGATACCTTTTTTATGAAAATCAAAAAAAAAACAACGAAATTACTATGGAGAATTTTTCAAGAATTTTCTATGGAATTCTGCAAAAACTCCTCAGAAATTGTTTGGAAAGCCTCCTGGCCCCTTTCTACAAATCCTTATTCAATTCTAACGGAAATCCTGTTTAAATTTTTCCAGAAATCTGACTGAGAAAATTTTGAATATCCGTTTGGAATTCTGGTATTTTGATACAATCTCCCTGTGATTTTTCGGGAGAACTTCTTGATTTTTTTTATTTATTAGTCGATTTTCATTATTGATTTATTAGTTAATCTTCAGAAAATCACTTTTGAATTTAAATGGAAATCCCTTAAAAATTCTTCCGGCCAGTTTTCTGGGACTCACTAAGATTTTTACGGATATTTTCCTAATGCTATTATAAAACTTACTCAGAAATAGTTCCGCAAACTTGAATTAAAATTCTTCCGTAAATCTTTCTGGAGTTCTTTCGGACATCGTTTAAAATAATTCCAAAAAAATAGGAATTCCCTTCCGAAAACTTTGCGAATTTCCTGGAAATCTTACAGGGATTCTTTTGGATAATATTATGAAATACATCCAAAAATCCTTTTGTAATTCTTCCATAAACCCTCATGGGACTATTTTAAGATTTTTACGGAAGTACTTAAGTAATTCTTCCAGAAATTCCCCCACAATTCATTCAGAAATCTCTCTTTGATTCTTTCGCAAATTATCCCAGGATTCTCCCAAAAATCCTTTTTTAATAAAAAAAAATCCCAGAAGGATTTTCAGAAGAATTCCAGAAAGGTATTTGGAAAAGTCCTAGAATTATTGTCTGAGGAACCCCAATGGTAGTTATGGAAGAATACCATAATGATTCGCGATAGAATCCTAGGAAAACGTACGTTAGCATCCTTGAATCACCTTGAATGATAACTGGATGATATGGCAGTTCCGAATGAATCTCAGAAGCTTTACGGAAGAGCAGGAATAATTCCCGAAAAAAACTGAAAATCTTTGAACGATATTATGAAGCCTTCCAGCAAGATTTCCGTAAGAAATCCAGGAGTATTCCAGATTACCGAAAAAATCTTAGGGAGATACTCTATTGAAGAATCACACGGAGATCTCTTGAAAAATCCAGGAGAAACGCCCAGAAGCATCCTAAAAGTAATTCCGAAAGAACTTATGAAAGAATCTTCAAAAAAAAAAAAAAACATGTGGGAAGTATTCACAGGACCCTCAAATTTATGAAAAAATCGTTAGAATCCTGAGGCACTCTCATAAGAACCCCAGGAGTATTACCGGAATAATCTTAGAAAGAATTTCGGAAGAATCTCAGAGTTCGAAGGAATTGCAGAGGAATTTCAGATAGAGCCCTAGGAAGAATCCTTTAAAAATATCCGTTAGATTTGAATCAGGATTTTCGGTGGAAACTTCCGATATATTTCCAGAAAAAAACTAAAGCTTTAATTTCCAGGAATTAAATAGAAATCCCGAGGAGATCACGCAAAAATCTCAAAGGGATTTCTGCATGAATCCAAAAAAAAATTGGCAATTTTCAGGAATACTAGGGTTTTCAGATAAACTTAGGAAGATATCAGAAATAATCCCAAGATTTCCAAAACAAGGGGAAATTCAAGTGAAATTTAAGGAATAACCCCAGTGGTATTTCCCAAAGGATTCTAGAAAAAATTCCACAATAGTTGAGGATTTTTTCCAATAATAAGTATAACAATATTATGACTCAAATAAATTTCTTGTGTAGCATTGGATTTCACTGTAGAGGCAACTCGTAACATCAATATTGCATTAAATCTAGAAATCTTTAGTCACGTGAATTCAGAACAACCTAATTGAATAACAGTTCACAGATTAACCCCTCTACCAGCAGTTTCATTATTTGCCGCTAAAAAGTTCTCGATATTTTTGCAACATTTTTTCACAAGACCTCAAAAGACTCTTCTAGTTTAAGGTGATTATAGAACAAAGCCACACCTCAAATTTTCAAGTGCACAAGACTTGAGAACCAAACAGCGCTCCGCGTTGAAAATTTATCCCATTGGTCACCACCAGCAAGCAAGTAATTTGATTAATTTTCAACGTGAACTGTTGACAGATTCTCCAGTCTTGTGCACTTAAAAATTCGAAGTTTAAGAATCCGTGTCGATATTAATTATTGGTGATCTAGTTTTGAAGATATTCAGATGTTCCTTGGGGGACCAAAATTCTCCATATAAAATGTAGCGGCCATTTTGTTTTTGGTCAATTTATCAAAAAAAAAAAAAATGCCAGGTAATAGGGAGCTACTCCGAAAAAATCATATAAATCGGTTCAATATTATTGGAGAAATCTGAAGATTAAGATATGAGGTTTTTTTAGATTCGAACCCACGACCCTCAACATGCTGAATAGCTGCGCTTTTACCGCTACGGCTATCTGGGCCCCTACACCGATAACCCAGACAACCAGAAATCGCATAAAAGTTCACGTTATAACTCGTTTATTCATACTATTTACATCAAACCCGCAAAACACTCTGGATGAAATCGTCAGTTTGATAAGTTTCCTCGCATAAAACGATGTTTCTCTGAGTTAATTTGTACATTTTGTTTCGTTCCGCACAGTTGTACAAAATAAATCGAATCAATCCGTAGCAGCTGTCAAATCAACATTTCTTATCATAACTTGAGTCGCATAAGATCTCAGGTTAGATCAGTAGAATATTTCTAAACTCGCATTGTATGTTATTATTCATCACATAATATATGCACGTATATCGCCTCCACTTTTGTACGTAGAAGGGCTTTTCGCGACATCTTAAAAGTGAAATTTTGCACATACAAGGCCTCCAGGTGATTTCTTTATACGTACATTTTGGTTGTCTGGGAAGTGAATACCGCTAATAAACTTCTGTTTATCTTAACCCGCTGTGATAATAAGGTATAGGCTCTCTTTACGCTTATACGTATTGCAGTGCCCTTTTTAGGGTGCTGTTTGAACCCATTGTGGTATGGAGCTATATGTTCTCATTTCGCTTATGCGATTTTCCCTCTCCAAGGGACCCCACTCCTATTTCCTCCCATCTTTCCCTTCTCTTTCCTCTCTCATTGGGTAGATGATGAAATAGGCTCAAATATGACGAAAGCAAATCTCCCGAATGGCGGGGAACGTGCCTCTGGAGCCGGCCTTCTGATACCTAATACCTAAAGGATAACGCGCCCTATTTAGTGAGTTCGATTCTCATTAAGAAGACGTGTTACTTTTTCGCAAATTTTCCATCAATTTGTTTGAGGCATTACCAATATAAAACCCGGACATATGTACTTCTCACAGACTGTGAACTATTTCTGCCTACCTTGGTGTTGTGTAATTTCTATTCAAACTTGCATGGCTAGTCACAAGCGTGCATTTCTGTCAGGACTGAAAACCGAATCGAAGATCTTCACGTCAAAGTCTAGCTACCATCTTGCAAGACAACATAACAATATCGGGCCGTGATTCCGTGACTGACGTGATTGCATCTGACGACGGGACAAGCAAAGTAGGTACCTATACGTTCGTAGCTTCCATCAGCAGTTGTCGTTGATATCGTCGTCATGGCTGATTCCTTGCCCAAGACTGCCTTCCGCCGGAAACGAGCATGTGAAAAATGAGGTTTCTCCCGTTTCCGATTGGGTCTCGTTTACAATTTGCATCACCACGTTCCTGTCCTGGTGCGCGCGAGGAGAATTTAATTTATCTACTTCAACTCGTTCATTGGTGGTGTGGGGGGGAGTAAGATGCATCAGGAGCTGCAATTTCCTCAAGACGTGACGGACGAGACCGACGAAGAGGATAACAAAATGATTTTTTTAGAAATTTGCACCCCCTACCTGAAGCGTTTGAGGACTACTGGTGGCGCACAAGGCAAACGTGCAGCTGCCACATTTCCCTCTCAGTTAACGAAATTGATTTAAATCAAAGATACTTGGTATTCTGCACGGGAGCGATGCCTTTCCATTGAGTAACGAACCAATGAACTGATTTGCTACAGAATAGGTTCGTCTGGAGGAAGAGGGCTAAAAATCCGTGACAATTGAACAGAAAGTCAACGCCGTCGAAGAAAAGGACGTGATCGCTCGGTGCCTGATTGAAAACGAGCTACCGGCCGAAGGAATGCAACAATACGTTGGTCAGACGGTGTGAATAGATTATCTTCCTCTCTCCAGAGGGTGTTTAATTAAATTAGGATCCAATTAAAAGTGAATCGGGATTCGTGTATTGAGAGGCATCTAATGAAGCGTAAGGATAATTGGTCGATTGTGTCTCGTGGTGACAATTTCAGCAGCAAGTCATTGGAGGAACACTTGAAGTAAACTTGAATAAAGGCTAAAACGGGAATAAATTACGGGAGTCCGTTTCAAAATTTATATTCTAACAATATGTTCTCGTTGTGCAATAAGAAATTTTTGATTGACTCTTTATCATGGGAAATTCAGCCCGAGGCTAGTTCATCCCCGAAGAAATTTTTATCGTACCTCTAAAAGCAATGATCAAGCCGTGATTTTTGTTCGTTTTTGCATTATTCTAAGAGAGTAGAGTTGGACCATTGAATTTGTTGCATGTTCCTGAGTAGTAACCAATCTTTATCGTTTACCAAAATCTTTCCCATATCCAAATTCCCAGTGTTTTCTTGTGGAAGTTCAGAGGACTCCTCGGCTTCCATAAAGCAAGTGTGGATGAGTAGACCCACTGTGCGCACTACCACTACCTTGAGAGATACCTTGGGGATATCTTGCATACTCTACCGGGATCGCATAGCTGTCACCAGTGGTAACAGGAAAAATAATCAAAAAGGAAAGACCAATAGACATCAGAACAATCGACTACATTAAAACGTTGGTGGATTCCTTAATTAGTTAAACTAAAACACAATAAAAACATGAAATATGCTTAGTTTCTAGTCGGATCGAATTCGTAAGTACACTGAGTTACACTGAAATAAAATGACATATATAATGTACATGAATTGTTCTACACAGAAACACATAAATTGTTGAAAACAGTTGCGGACAGAGAACACACAAATTTAAAGAGGGAATAACAACGTAAGCAAAGAAAACATCCTTAGTAAAATTTGTAAAACTAGTTGTAAATAAATTTCCGCAGCTTAAAGCATTCTCCAAGCAAATAACGGAGTTACTAAATAGGTGTCCCAAAAATTCCATGTTTGTTCACGCGCCATAAAAAAAAACGTTAAGGTATTTAACCTCAAAGTGGACACTTCCAGCCTTCAAGATGCCGGGTTCGAGCAGGACGACAAGTAAACGCCGCGGTGTCATCCAACAGCTTGCGGACGAAGAAAGTTCCGTTGCGGCCCATTGTCCTTCTTGCAATCGCTCCGATGTGGCGGACAGATGGATGGTCCAGTGCGACCGGTGTGAGAGGTGGTTTCACTTCACTTGCGCCAGGGTTGATGAAAGTGTCTTTGCATTTGTCACATGCGCGCTACAGCACGAACTGGAATCCACAAAATCAACTACGTCCAGCACTAATTCGGCAAGAAGCTTCTTCGGCTAGAGGAAGAAAAATAACTGCAGGAGAAACTACTAGCGGATCAAATGAAGGAGGAAGCTGTTCTACAGAAGAAGGTAGTGGAAGAGGAAAGGGAGCGAAGCCAGCGAATCATGCAGGAGAAGTTGGAGATTGCGAAGCGGGACATTAGCAAGAAATACGAAGTGCTGCAGGAAGAGGAGAAGTTACACGACGGTGGAAGCCGGAAAAGTCCTTCTAGTACACGTAGCAAATTCGGTGAGGTTGAGAATTGGGTGAAAAATAACGATTTGGCCATTGCAGCTGGATTCAGGACAAGCCAAATCCCCATTCCTCGTCGTGCGCTCTATCGAGACGGTCGCCTTTATTCCGTGCTCTGAACCATTCGTTTTTTCGGTAGAGTTTTTCTCCAAGTGGAGTTTTTTTATCATTCGCTAATCCTACCAGTGAACGAAACGGTAATCGCGCAACACGTGGAAGCAGCTAGTCCTGGCTTAGTCCTACGGCTAGACTGTGCGTCGAAGCATCACCAAAGGGCAAACCGGGGGTCCTTCCTCCCCGTCATCTACCATCGTGCCCATCGCAAACATCAACGCGCTTTCATCGTTGTACCCAGCTCCAGCAGATCGATCGAGCCAAGGTCAGAAAACGCCGCCTGTTTGACTACCTACAGTAAGCAGATAACAAGCTGTAGCACGCTGTGGTTAGGTAAATTGTTCATATTTTCTTGGTTGCATTGTTTGCCGTCGGTCGGACAATTTCATCTACGTTGACTTACACAGTGGTCTCGAAGTGTTTTTTCCCTTGACTAAAATAGAATTTTTTTTTTGCTGAATTATTATTATTTTTTTTTGTATTATTAATTTGATTTTTTTTTGTGTTGCATTAATATTGATTAACTCACACAGCAGTGCAAAATCAATCAAATCATTTTTTTTTTGGTTATTATTGCTATTGTTATTTTTCTCGAAGCGTGAACCAACGCTACTTTCTGTGAGCTAAATTAAAAAAAGCCCACTTGTAAATATTAGTTAGGTTTTTGATTTTTCCCTTGTGTTAATATTACAACACAATGGATCCAAATGATGAAGGCGGGGGCAATTCGCAATTTCTAATATCCTCCGAAGACGAGTCAAACAATAATTTTGTTGAAAATGTCTCCCCTATGGAGACCGGCGTATTAGAAACAGGGTCTTCTCCCCTACAAGGAGCGCCTGAATTACAAACTCCAGTGAGGTTGCCTGAAATCGAACAGTCCATTACCCATCTTTCTGAGGATGAATCTATTGAATCACCATCGTACGAAACATTGGTCAGTCCACAAGTACCAATGGAAACATCCTCTTCGAATTCTTCCTCTGCACATCAACGGCAAGCGTTCCCCTCCACCTTTGGTAAAGCGAACCCCCGCCAGAAAGCTTACCCGCCCGGATCTAAGGGTCCCTTTCTGGTTTTTTTCCGGCCCAAAGGTAAACCGTTAAACAAATTGCAAATCGAAAAAGATTTGGCAAAGTCGTTTCGGGGCATCGAGTCTGTAGATGCACCCAGCCTTGACAAGCTCCGAATCACTGTCAGTGATCGTGAACAGGCAAATAGAATTGCTTCCTACGAGCTCTTCTCGATGGAGTACAGAGTATACATACCAAGTCGAGACATTGAGATCGCAGGGGTTGTCACCGAACCGTATTTGAGTTGCGCTGACATCAAAGCTGGTGCTGGAGGGTTTAAAAACCGTGATGTTCCCCCAGTCACTATCCTTGATGTCAGACAAATGAAGAAGGTGGCTCCTGATGGCACAAAACAGCCCTCAAATTCGTTTTGCGTCACATTCTCTGGATAGGCGCTTCCGGACTACTTGGTGATCGGGAAACTTCGGTTACCCGTTCGCCTCTATAAACCTACGGTCATGCACTGTGATAAGTGCCAACAGATTCGTCATACCACACCTTTCTGTTGTAACAAACCACGATGCGCTAAATGCGGTGAGCAACATGTTGAGGGTGCCTGCAGTACAGAACCTAAGTGTACATGCTGTGGTCAAGCTCCACATGAGCTCACCACATGTCCTAGGTATATAGAGAGGGAGAAACATCAAATTCGATCTCTACAGCAGCGATCGAAGCGTTCTTACGCAGAAATGCTGAAGAAGATCGCCCCAGCTGTTGCTCCGCCAGCCCAACCAATAGCTAGCAACAATATCTTCACCTTCCTAGCTGACGATGAGCAAGGTTCTGACTCTGAGGAGGGTGAAGAGTATACTATTGTGCAAACAGGATCAAAGAGAAAGCGAGCTGTTGCTAGACAGCTGCGACATCGTCAGCAAAATTCTCAAAACGCACAGCAGGAACTCCGACCCTCCCTGAAAAAGTCAAGAAGTTTCGAAAAAGCTATCAAAGCAAATCCACCAGGTTTCAGACTTGACCCTGGAGATTTTCCGTCACTTCCGGGATCATCTAAAACCCCAGATATCCCAGTTTTTCGCCCAGAAAGCCAACACGCAAATATTCCTTCGGCTCGACAGGAAAGTGTCGAAACTTCCGACAAACTAACACTTTCTGGGATTGTGGAAATCATCTTCAAAATATTGGAAGTTTCTCCCGCAACAAGAAACCTCATTAACATGGCTCTTCCTTTCGTGAAACCTCTTCTGAAACGTCTGTTTTCACAATGGCCGATTCTTGATTCGTTCATATCTCTCGATGGATAATTCAACCAACGAGGTCGGGGATATGATCGAAATCCTACAGTGGAATTGTAGAAGCATTCTTAAAAATATTGATGCGTTTAAATTTTTAGTCCACAGCACGCGCTGTGACATATTCGCCCTTAGTGAAACATGGCTCACTTCTGATAAAGATATTTCTTTCCACGATTTTAACATTATCCGTCAGGATCGAGGGGACGGTTATGGAGGGGTGTTATTGGGGATCAGAAAACTCCACTCCTTTTATAGAGTTGACTTCCCCCCGATGACTGGCACCGAAGTAGTCGCATTGCAGGTCACGATACGAGGCAAAAGCTTTAGCATAGCAAGTGTGTACCTGCCGCCGAGCGCCAGGGTATCTCGCAGAGACCTTGCAGCCATCTGCTGCGCTATGCCGGCTCCACGGATAGTCGTTGGCGATTTTAATTCGCACGGTACAGCCTGGGGGTCAATGTATGACGATAACCGTTCGTCCTTGATATACGACTTGTGCGACGACTTCAACTTGACAATTTTAAACACTGGGGAAGCAACACGAGTAAGACCTCCAGCTCCACCTAGCATGTTAGACCTCTCAATCTGTTCGAATTCGCTATCATTGGATTGCACGTGGAAAGTGATTCAAGATCCCCATGGTAGTGATCACCTGCCTATCAAAATTTCTATCACCAATGATTCGTGTCAGGCCCGCCAGATCGACTTAGCGTATGACCTCACGAAACATATTGACTGGGGAAAGTACGCTGAGTTAATCATCGATGGCGTGCATTCGGTCGAGTTACTGCCTCCGTTGGAAGAGTATCAGTTCCTATCCGAATTAATCGTCAACAGTGCTCTTCAAGCACAGCGTCGACCAATACCGGGATCGAAAGTTCGACGTCGGCCACCCACCCCGTGGTGGGATGAGGAGTGCACCGCAGTATATCGGGAAAAATCCGCCGCGTTTAAAGAATACCGGAAACGCGGTTCTCGGGAAAACTACGAGCGCTATACCTCTCTTGAACGCAAGTTTGGTAGCCTTGTCAAAGCGAAGAAACGAGGATATTGGCGAAATTTCGTAAACGCTCTTTCGAGGGAAACGTCGATGACAGCATTATGGCCCGCCGGGAGAAGAATGCGCAACGCGTCGTCGGTAAATGAAGATAATGAACACTCTTCTCGGTGGATCTTCCAGTTCGCTAAGAAAGTGTGTCCTGACTCCGTTCCCGTTTACAGGACGGTTCGCGCTTGTTTGCCAGAGAGAAACGAAGTTGATAGACCCTTTTCGATGCTTGAGTTCTCACTTGCTCTCCTTTCATGTAACAACTCCGCCCCAGGAATGGATAGGATTAAGTTCAACTTGCTCAAAAATCTCCCAGACGTCGCGAAGAGGCGCTTGTTGGACTTATACAATCAGTTTCTTGAAGGCAACATTGTTCCGGATGATTGGAGACAAGTGAGAGTAATTGCCATCCAAAAGCCCGGAAAACCCGCGTCGGATTACAACTCGTACCGCCCTATCGCGATGCTGCAGTGCTTACGCAAGCTGTTAGAGAAGATGATTCTTTATCGGCTTGACAAATGGGTTGAAGTGAACGGCTTTCTCTCAGATACGCAATTTGGTTTCCGCAGAGGCAAAGGAACGAACGACTGTCTTGCGTTACTTTCAACAGAAATCCAACTAGCCTATGCTCAAAAGGAGCAAATGGGCTCAGTATTTTTGGACATTAAGGGGGCTTTTGATTCAGTATGCATAGATGTCCTTTCAGACAAACTTCAAGATTGTGGACTTTCATTATTGTTAAACAACTACTTGTATAATTTGTTGTCTGAGAAACGTATGAGCTTTTCTCACGGTACCTCAACAACTTCACGAATAAGTTACATGGGTCTCTCCCAGGGCTCATGTTTAAGTCCCCTTCTTTACAATTTCTATGTCAGAGACATTGATGATTGTCTCGTGGGAAATTGCTCGCTAAGACAGCTTGCGGATGATGCCGTTGTTTCTGTAACAGGACCAGGGGCGGATGATTTGCAAAGACCACTGCAAGATACTCTAGACAATTTGTCTACTTGGGCCTTGAAGCTGGGTATCGAATTCTCTCCGGAGAAAACTGAGTTGGTTGTCTTTTCTAAAAAGCGTGATCCTGCAAAGGTAGAGCTTCAACTCATGGGTAAGGAGCTTGCTCAGGGTATTTCACACATGTATCTAGGGGTCTGGTTCGACTCTAAATGCACCTGGGGAAAGCACATCAAATATTTGTATCAGAAATGCCAGCAACGAATCAACTTCATGCGTACCCTCACTGGAACATGGTGGGGAGCCCACCCGGAAGATCTGATAAAGCTATATCGAACAACGATTCTGTCGGTTCTCGAATACGGTAGCTTTTGTTTTCAATCCGCCGCGAAAACACACATCCTGAAGCTGGAGCGTATCCAGTATCGTTGTCTTCGGATCGCGCTAGGATGCATGTCATCAACTCATACGATGAGTTTAGAAGTTTTAGCAGGAGTACTGCCTTTATCAGATCGTTTCGCGGAATTATCGCTACGCTACCTCATCCGATGTGAGGTGTTAAATCCATTGGTGATTGGAAATTTTGAAAAGCTAATCGAACGAAATCCTTAAACAAAATTTATGACACTGTACTACTGGTACACGAGTCTGGAGGTTAACCCTTCATTGAATGCTCCAAATCGTAGTTGCTTCCCAGACTTCTCCAGTTCTACTGTAGGTTTTGATCTGTCCATGAAGCAAGAAATCCATGGAATTCCAGATCATCTCCGATCGGAGTATATTCCACTAATTTTTGCAAACAAGTTCGGTCATGTCAACAGCGACAGAACGTTTTACACTGATGGGTCAAAAACAAATGATTCCACTGGATTTGGTGTTTATAACGAATTTCATAGTGCCGCCCATAAACTTCAAAACCCATGCTCAGTATACGTCGCAGAATTAGCGGCTATACACTATGCATTAGAGCGAATTGCCTCTCTTCCCTCTGATCGATTTTTCATTTTTACGGATAGCCTCAGCTCCATTGAGGCTATACGTTCAATGAGGCCGTTAAAGCACTCCTCGTATTTCCTTCGCGAAATACGATCTTCATTGAGTGCTTTATCGAATCACACCATCACCTTGGTATGGGTCCCTTCACATTGTTCGATACCGGGCAATGAGAAAGCAGACTCACTCGCCAAGGTGGGCGCTATGGAAGGCGATATTTATGATCGTCAAATCGCCTTCAATGAATTTTTTGCAATTGCTCGTCAGCAAACCCTGCTCAGTTGGCAACAGAAATGGGACAATGGTGACTTGGGTAGGTGGTTGCATTCCATTCTCCCTCGGGTGTCCAGGAAGCCGTGGTATAAAGGGTTGGACATGAGTCGAGACTTTATCAAGGTAATGTGTCGGCTGATGTCCAACCACTACTCTTTGGGATCGCATCTCTATCGAATAGGGCTCTCAGACAGTAACCGTTGCGGTTGTGGTGCAGGATACAGAGACATCAACCACGTGGTGTGGTACTGTTCCGAATACGGCATTGCCAGATCCGATTTATGTGAATCCCTCAGGGCCCGAGGGAAACCAGATAAGGAAGACATTAGAGATGTTCTGGGTAGGCTGGATTTCGATTACATGATGCTTATTTACAAATTTTTGAAGCAAAATGATGTCATTGTTTGATTTCCCATTCTCGCTGTCCACATAGTTCCCTTTTTGGTTTCGTTTGTCCACCTTGTCCCCTCGAAATACGTTTGTTTGTACCGTTACAGGTTGTCGTCATGTCCACTCTACGGTTGACCTGCAGCAACAACGATACTCACTACCACGCTGAACGTCAACATGTAAACCTTAACCCTATCCTCTCCTTCATTTTTTTGTTATCCTTAACCTCGGCCAAACCGCGAGTTTTACGGTTCCCCAAAACTAATATAGATTATTAAGAAGCAATTATGAATTTGTAAAAAAAAATCAATTGAATTCGGCTCCGTTATGCCTAGTAGCGCTTGAGCCTGTTAAATAAACGTTAAAGTAAAAAAAAAAAAAGCCAAATCCCCGTCGGTGCCAGGCCAATTACCGAAGTTGTTTCTCAAGCAACTGGCGGAAGCTCGGGTGGCGGTATGTTTCCGAATGTGTCTACACAGGCTGACATACCCAGCAAGTCCGTAGCAGCTACTGATCCGTACAACCATAATAATATCGCTTCGTGGGGAATACTCGTGCAGTTCGATAAGCGAACATCTATCTTCGTATGCTGGTAAGCTATCTGGATTGGTCTAAGGCAGCCGCCGTAAAGCAAATCGTACAAAACGTTTTTGGATGCGTTCAATACTCGATTCGTGGACAGCATGATCTGGAGCCCATATTTGAACTCTGTACTCGAGAACACTTCGAACTAGCGAGCAGTTCAATGTCTTCAGAGCGTAAACGTCGTCAAAGTCTGCGGTATTGCGGCACATGAACCCGAGCATGGAACTTGCCTTAGCGATTGTTTTTGAGATGTGTTCAGTAAATCTTAATTTGCTGTCTAGAATTATTCCCAGATCCTTAATGGAGTAAGCTCGTTCAAGAAGAGCATGATTCATCGTGTAATCGAATCGTATCGGTGACTGTCCACGAGTATAAGTGATTATCTTGCATTTGGAGGCATTCACCTGCATTCCGTTAATCTGACACCACGATTATAGCTTTTCGATGCCAGCTTGAAGAACACAACAATCTAGAGTTTATTTTACCACACGGTAAATTTTCAAATCGTCTGCAAATAGCAGTTTGGAGGATCTTAAATGGCCACACACATCATTTATAAATAGAATAAAAATAAGCGGTCCCAGGTGACTTCCTTGTGGAACACCAGATGTAATCTCAAAAACATTGGATGAAGAATCGCGAATCTTGACAAAAGCCTTCCTACCTTCCTAGAAGATAAATACGATTTCAGCCAGTTTACGATCCACGGAGGAAGCCCAAGGCGGCTTAGCTTTTCTACAGCACGGTCGTGAAGAACCTTATCGAAGGCTTTGGAGAGATCTACATAAACCTCATCTACTTGCTGGTGCTTCTCAACGTTTTCAACAACGGAGCTGGTAGAGGACATCAAATTGGAAAGTGTCGAACGTTTTTTCATGAATCCATGTAGGAATTCCGAGATCATCGGTTGAACAGCTGGGTACAACATGTCGTGCAGCAGTCTTTCGAAAACCTTGGACAAGCAATTCAGAATCGAGATGCAGATTTCCGGACTTGAATACTGGTGTGATGGATGCAAGCTTCCAGACATCAGGGGAAACGCTTTCTTGGAGCGAACGGTTGAAAATGCACTAGATGGGATTGGCCAAAGATGCTGCACATTTTTTTTATAAAAACCGGTGAAGACGATCTGGACCAGGGCCCTTCGATGCGTCGACTGATGATAGCGCTTTGTAAACAATGTCAAGACTGAATTCTGGCTGAGGTAGATGAATGTTGAAGCTTGGAGGCTGGTCGACATATTGCTGCGGTGCTGGTGATTCAGTGATTTCGAATACGCTTTGGAAGAACTCAGCAAAGAGGTTAGCGGAAGTGGTATCGGTGGAGGAACTTCGATCACAGTAGGATACATCGACCGGAATGCCAGAAAATCTTCTACGAGCGTTGACAAAAGACCAGAATGATATCGGATTTCCCTTGCAGTCAGTCTGGATATTCTTAATATGGTCTCGGAATCGAATTTCATGTAAGCTTGCATACTCGGCCTCCGCAAGCTGTACATTTCACTTTTTTTCCAAAGTCCTGCAGCGAAAGTACCGTTTCTGAGCCTAACGCAAATGGTTTCTGAGCCTAACGCAAAATTACGCAATTGTGGGGTACTCCATGGTTGATTGAAAAGCTTAGTAGGCCTACGAGTCTTCAACGGAATGGACCTTTGCACGGGTTCACTATCTGACGTTTTAGCGGTGCCGTGTTATTTATGTGGCCATGGAAACCAGTGAATTCGGCACCGCTCAAACGTCAAATTAGTGAACTCGTGCATTGATCCATAGTTTCGCGAATTATTTGATTAATATTGTCGTAGAAAGCAAACTGACAAACAGATGGCCACGCAGACTTGATCGATGACAGGGGAGTGTTGACGGATCTCAAACAATGCGAAGCTGATTGTTGTCTGCTTTTACCTTTTTTATCGACGATTTTATTTTTTATGGCAGCGAAGAATTTTGCGATGATGATTGGCAGCGAACACGATGATGCGGAATTGCGGACGACTAAGTTGCGGGCGAAGTGCTGATGGGTTTTTCGGATTGCAGAATGAGAAGATGAGCAGAAGCTGGCGTTGTTTATTCGTATGAATGGTACACAGGTGGGTACATGGAGGCCATTAAACATTTGACAGTTCAACAGCCGACAAAATCGGTCCATTGTTGCACCAACGCTTATGGATGATTGACACAGGGATCAACCGAATATAACCCAATTTAATAGGGTGGGCCGACGCAATCTCACTAAATAGGTGGATAAATCGGTATTTTAAGTAAAATTCAAGCAAGTTGACCTACTAAACATCAGATTTCCTCGGTCATCCGATTAAATCTAGCGATTAGTCAGTTGATCGCTGTGTTAAACTTTCATAAGCGTCGGTGCAACAATCGACCGATTTTCAACCAATTTAGGCTGTGAACCGTTTCACCAGTTTGTTTAACTTTTAGTTAAAATTTGACAGCTCGATAGTTATTTCCCCTCCGGTTACACTGAGGAAAGCAAACGTAAGACTGTCATAAGATTTGCTTATGGAATTACGACACAAGAAAAATCTTTGAAATTCATAAGACCATCGTATGGTTTTCGGCAGATGTTGTTTCCATAATACACCTCGAAGGAATTTCGTAAGATGATCTTATGAACCAGCATTGACTTGATAACAAAATCCATAGATAGTCTTATGAATTACGTTCTGATCCATTCTTGGTTCCATAAGACTGTCTTGTGTAATTTGAGCTTTAGATTATAAATTTCAATGAATGAATAATACTAATCCGCGTTGAAAAATATATAGGTTAACCAACTTGTGAAAATCAAATTTTCATCCATTTTGTCATGTCGCAATTCGATAAAAGCACTTTACTGTAAGCATTAGAATCGATTTGCGATACGACAAAATGGATGAAAATTAGATTTTCTCTAGTTGGCTAACCTATTTTGAACACGAAGAAGTATATTATAGCAGCGAAACATTATTGAGAAAAGTTGTGAAGAATGCCTGAATTGGTGCGGGTTTACGTTAGGGACGGATTAATGGATGAGGGGGGTTTGTAATTTCTTACGCGTCACACAAATTGTTTTGAATTTTCATTCAAAAATCTTATTCTTTGGATCCAATTCCTTAATTTGATCGAAAGAAAGTGTTAGTTACAGCGGAATTGTTGATAACTAGAAAATATTTACCCTTTGATGCATTAGAAACGGAGTCAGCCAGCGACAAATCAGCAAACACGTCCATTTCGGAAGCCATATTGAATTCCTGATAGTGAAATGGCTGTACCGAGAAAATTTGCCTCACGTGGTTCTTCACAATGATGAGCAATGGGGTTCATAAGCGTTCTTATGACATTGACAATTGATTGTTATGAAAAAATTACACTTGTCTTATGAATCTCAATCTCGTCGAATGAAATACGCAAGTGTCTTATGAACCAACAAAAAAATAATAAAAAACGCGTTCATTAGTGTGATCTTATGAAAATCATGCGAGATTTTTGCCTCAGTGTAGAAATAACCCTGCTCTGTAGCATGGTTAAACTTGACAGTTCGAAAGTTATTTTTTGCTCCCGTGAATTTGAGAATAACTAACCATCTGTCAACTTTGTTCTGAAATAACTACTCGACTGTCAAAGCTCAAATGGGTCGACTGCGATGTTCAATTTAACCATTTGAGGGGAAAACAACTATCGAAATGTCAAATTTTAACTAATAGTTAAACGAACTGGTGAAACGGTTAACAGCCTTAGTCGGCTGTTGAACTGTCAAATGTTCAATGCACCCCACAGACGCTCAGACGGTTTGACCAACATTGACTCCGCCCCCCAGGTTGATGCTCATGTTGGTGCTATGTTTGACCGTGTGTGATGCTGCTTGACGAACCAATTGGACAGTTTGTGAAACCAATTTGACGGTTGACGAATCGGTCGGCCAAAATCAAACGAGTTTGATTTTTCTCAAACCACCGGTGGGCGGAGCCAAATGTTCGACGAACCGATCGTACCGTCTGTAGGGATGTTGCACGAATACCGACGTCATCATGTCAAATTGAAGCTTCGACGTCCCATGAACTTCCGATGCAGATGGGTGGAAAGTCAAAATGCGTGAATTTACGCAGCGTCGGTGCCATAGTGATCTATCAAATGCACGCTCTTGAGTTGTTTCTATATATTCAACTATCGTTTCCAACCATCTCTAACTGTTTTCTTTAGCAAATTCACCAAGGATTCTTTAATTATTCCTTAACCAATTTCTCCAGAAATATCTTCATAGAATCCATCAGCAATTGAACCACAGGTGAATCCATCCATGGATTCTGATTTGTACTACAGGGATTCCATCAGGAATTTTACCAGGAAATCCTCTTGTAATATCTTTAGGAATTCTTCCAAAACTCCTTCATGATTCCACCAGCTGTTCTTCTAGAAATTTATTCAACATTTTATCCAGTAATTTAACAAGAATTTCCTGTCAAAATTCTTTCATAAATTCCTTCCGAAAATTCACCTGGAATTCCTCATCAGATTCTATCAGGAGTTCCTACAGGGATTCCATCAGTGATTCCTCTGAGAATCAGGAGTTCTTCTTCTTCTTGGCGTTACGTCCTCACTGGGACAGAGCCTGCTTCTCAACTTAGAGTTCAATGGGCATTTCTACAGTTTTTAACTGAGAGCTTTCTTTGCCAAAGTTGCCATTTTCGCATTCATATTCATATTTCATCCAGGCATTCCATCAGGAGAACTTCTAAAGATTCAATCATAAATTTCACGAAGGTTTTATTCAGCAGTTCCTTCAGGGTTTTTATCAGGACTAGCTGTGAGGATTCCATCGGAAGTTCCGCTCCGGATTCCATCGGAAGTTCCTATAGGAAATCCATCAATAATTCATCTGGAGGTTTCATCAGATGTTCGTCTAGGGATTCCATCAGAAATTCTTCAGGGATTCCATCTGGAATTCCTCCAGAGATTCGAACAGGAGTTCTTTCAGGGATTGCACCTGGAACTCAACTAGGGATATCATCAGAAGTTTCTCCTGGGATTCAGGAGATATTTCAGACATTCCCCCTGGAATTACTTCATGGATACTGTCCGTCGTTGCTTTAGGGATTCCATCAGGAGTTCTTTCCGGGATTTCAACAGAAATTCCTCCAATGATTCCATCCAGAGTTTCTTCAAGAATATCTTTACAAATTCTTCGAAGGATTCCTTCAGGAGTTCCCCCAGGGATTTCATCAGGAGCTCCTGTAGGGATTCTTTCGGGAGTACCTTTAGGGCTACTGGAGATTTAATCAGGTGTTCCTTCTGAAATTTCACCTGGAATTATTCAAGAGATTAAATCAGATGTTCCTCGAGGAATCCCATCAATGTTTCTTCTAGAAATATTATCAGGAGTTCCTCTAGGGATTCTATCAAGAGTTCTATCCGGAAACTTATCAGGAATTCTTCCAGGGATTTTATCAGGAGTTCCTAAAAGGATTCCATCAGGAGTCCCTTCAATCATTAGGAATTCCTTCAAGAATATATATAGATACGAGTTTTTCCAAGGATTCCATCAGGAGTTCCTATAGGGATACTATCTGGAATACCTTAAGGGCTTCCATTAGAGTTCTTCTTGGGATTGTATCAGGAGTGGTTGGGTGACAAAACGTCGAAAGACAAAATGTCGAATGCCAAAACGTCGAATGCCAAAATGTTGAAAGGACAAAACGTCGAATGACAAAATGTCGAAAGCTAAAATGTCGAAAGGACAAAACGTCGAAGGGACAAAACGTCGAATGCCACAACTCGAAAAAAACAAAAATACCCAAATATCTGACAAAACATCGACACCTCTACTAGCAAAACAATTTTTTTACAAAAAAAAATTAATCGGTTTCTTTGATAATATCGAAAAAACGATTATTTGTGTATCATATTTTTCACAATTTCTCAAAACACTTTTGTGTTGTTAGAATCTGCGTCCATTTTGATTATAGATAATCTGGATCCGGAGATTCTTCGAAATTTTCCGATATCTTAGGCTACAGATTTTATTTTTTCAGTTCGGTTATTCACTTATGGAAACAATAGGGTAACCAATTTATTTTGGACCCCTACATATTTTGGACCCTCTGGTCCATTTTCCTGCAAATATCCAAGTTTAAATAGAAAAACCAACTCAATTCGCATGTTATTTGGAAAGATTCCGTACTAGCATCAACCGTTTGAACATAGAAAATGTGTTTGTTTTATCTGAAATTAATTTAATTTAATTTAAACCGTTACAACACGTTACACACATAAATTAAAGCTGTCAGAAATTTTTCAAATTTCTGGACTAAAAGCGTAGAATTTCTTCGATTTTCCAGTGTCAATCAATTGATTAGACTATGGGCAAGCATATTATACAACCAGTGTCGTGGTCTTTGTCGAAAAAAACGATATAAAAACACCGGGGGTCCAAAATATATACCTTGTGGGTCCAAAATGTATTGGTGTGTCCAAAATAATGAAAAGCAGTACATCACAATTCAATTATTTTCGACGTTTGCTGGATCCTACATGACCGTTTGGGCATTTTTATCTTGTAAAGGAAGTTTTCCTCTACATTTTGGCATGTTCTTTGACTTGGTTACGCTGTGCAATTAATTAATTGGGACAAAAACTAAAATCACTTCCTTAGGGGGTCAAAAATACGACCGTGACCCTAATTTGATAGAAGTCTGGTATGGAAAAAAGTAAAAAGTAATCATATAGTAATTAAACAATTTCTTGAATACACCTCAATTGCGATCTGTACGATTTATTAAGAGAAACTCATGGCATTGTATAGCCCACATTTCATTTTCTATTTAATTTTTGATAAATTGACTAAAACAAAATGGCGGCAAAAGAAATTTTGTGTAGGGAATGTCAATCTCCTGAAAAAATCAGATTACACTTGATTCTGTTTTTGAACGGGGGATGCGTACCGTGCAAAAAGAGATTTCAGTTCAAAATTTCAAAAACCGTGCGGAAAAAGTAACAACATTTCTCGACGTTTCATGGAAAAATAAGGGTTTGACAAAAAAAAATGTATGGAAATTTTTTTTTGCACGGCCGTGTAAAAAAAATCCATGCAAAAACAGAATCGGGTGTATCTTCAAAACCAGCAATGATCCACATCGACGCAGATTTTGAAAAGAGAAAGGTTTTAAAATTGCTTGTGAAAAGATGGTGCAAAATATCTAGAAACAAAAAAAAGTTATCAGGATTTGAATATTTTTTAGGTAAAAAAATAAGATTGCTGGGGTTAGTAAGGAATTCGTAAAACATTGATAAAATGTGACGTCAAATTCCAACTCTAAACAAATTTTTGAACAGTTAGGACAGTGCAAATACATTTGTTTCCAAAGACAATTTTAAACTATAATTCATTGAAACAGCATGCATAAATATTCAAGTTTTCTTCGAAAAAAACTATCAAAGTTACCCCGTTTTACGGTAGCTATACATTGTTCATGGTGTGTTGTGTACCGTACGGTACCCAACTTGAGACCCCAAGGAACCTAGAATGGCACCTCTTCCAGCTATAAGTGTGACTCCATATGTCCGGCCATTTACTTTTATTGGCTTAGATTACTGCGAGCCATTTCTTATTCGGATTGGAAGAAACAGTGTCAAAAGATGGGTTGTACTTATAACCTGCCTGACGATACGAGCCATTCATCTGGAGGGAGCTGTCAGTCTGTCTAGCGAATCGTGCAAGATGTTGATTAGACGATTTATAGCCAGAAGAGGTGCCGCACAGGAGATCTATAGTGATCAGGCATAAATTTAATTGGAGCAAGCAAAGAGTTACGAGCGGAAGTTACGGCGGCGAATCGTGTATTGGCTGGGACATTCACCAACCACGACACCCAATGGCGGTTCAACCCTCCCGCTACCCCCACATGGGCGGTGTGTGGGAACGCTTAGTACAAACTGTGAAGACTTCATTACAAACATTATCGACCTGCAGAACGTCGGACGAAGAAATCTTCCAGACTTGCTGTTATAAGGTTTTGACGTTTTGAATTGTACAGATCAAGTTGTAGTCAATTCCCGCCTAAGGAATCTTGCTGTTATAAGGTTTTGATGTTTGAAGTTTACATGTACCGTAAAACGGGGTAACTTTGATAGCTTTTTCGAAGAAAACTTCGATATATATGCGTGCTGTTTCAAAGAATTACAATTTATATTTTTAAAACAAGTACTGACATCCTAGCTGTCGATTGCACTTGATCGATTGCCAAAAGATTTATTCTGAATGGCTATATATTTTATTTCATATAATCGCAAGTCGGTTTTCTGTTTTGGGGTAACTTTGATAATGGAGTATAAATCGAACCAAATTGAATGAATTACGGAACATTCATAGGGCGTTGCATACCTCTAGGCGTTTAACGCTTTATGGAAGTTTCTGACTTAGATCACTAAAATGGTCCCAGTTTGTAAAAATGGTTTTCGCTAAGAGATTTGAGACCGAATTCATGTTCTACTATAACTAGGCTGTCATGGATAAGTGACGAACTCAATGACTTTATCAAATAGTGATCGTGGAACAGATTGTTTGTAAGTGTTGCAAAAATGCTAAAATCTTGTAAATTTTTAATATTTCCAAATAAATCCTCAAATGCACTTGATTCCAACGAAAATAGCTTTGACATGAAGTGTCATACTAATACTTTTTACTTTTGCATTCGTTTTTTTTTAACTGATTAACAGAAAATTCGTTATTTCGCTTAATATCTTGTGGGTCTCGCACTATCAAAGTTACCCGCATTATCAAAGTTACCCAGTTTTACGGTACTAAATTTCCTGTTTTGAAGTTGTTTCAATTTAAATGTTATACATTTGACATGTGTTTCTTGTTGTAAATGTAAACTTCAAAACCTTATAACAGCTTTTAGCAAATGAAAATCCAAATATGTTCCTTGGGAGATGACTTGTCCCTCCGGAAAAATTCGTTTTTGGGACGAAGTTTCGTTGCACTTATGATAAAAGAACTGCTTCCCTCCTCCATTAAAAACTCCCAGATATACTGTAGCTACAATAATTTATTCTCTATCAGTCTCATCAGCCCGAGTGGTGATGCTTAACGCGCTTAATCTTAATCGATACCGGTATCGTTTTGGTGATGACCACCGGGACCTTCTTCTCGACCACAACCGGGACCTTCTTCTCGACCGGATATGGAACGTGAACTGTCTTGTGAACGGTGATCTCCTTGATAGTGCCATGATCGTCTTCATCCCACGCGCTGCTCCTGGCCACCCGGTTTGCCCTTTCTAGCTCGACGACGGACGACGACTCCGCACTCTCGAGGTCCGCCGCCGGGAAACTGGCCACCAAGGCAATGGCCATCGCTAGCAGAACAAAAATGAACGCCTGGGGGTGGGAAAAAACGGAAAAGTGTGATTGAATGACATGGTGAAAAAACGAGAAAAAGTGGTTAATATCAAAAACAGTGAAAATTACTAAATTTGGATTCTCTGAATTTGAATACCTATGCTTGCTAAATTATATTCAATTCAATTTTCATGGGAATAATTAGTAATGCCCTAATGTATGTAATTTGCAACATTTAACAGAAATTCTGTATACGAAATAAGCAAATTGGTACGAATTTTAATGATGGTCACACTCTAATATAATTAGCATTCTCACAAACTTTCAGGCTGTGCCCATGATTGAATCCTTGATTACAACCAGAATTTTCTTAACACTTCAGCCGTCGCACTGTTGTCTTTTGTACAACACAGGTGAAAAAAAAACTCGCTATTCGTACACAGCATCAGCGTGGTGCTTATAGCGGTGGTCAACCGCGCGACGACTGGAAGGTTAATGTCTGTTATCACCAAACTGAACATGATTGAAGAATTTTTCATTGTTTTCACTTGAATAAACATTTTTTAACACTTAATAGTTTAATAGTTAACACAATCAACATTAATTTTCTGTATGTTACACTGATATTGTTCTCTATTTGTGACAAATGAAATCGTGTTCAACGGTGGTCAATATCACCCGAACTCACAGTGCCATTTTTTTCGAAGAATTGTGTAAAAAGCGAATCCTACCTTCATGATTGAGCTCGTTCAACAAATTTGCGTGGGACAAACAAACAAGAAGAGAGTGGTGCTTCGATGTGCACTGGATCCGAACGGTTGCGGCTGATGACTGATAACTTGCCGACGGCGTGCGGTTGGTTTTATAGTTGGAGGGGCTTTTCCGCGAGGCCACTCATGCATTTGATCAGCCAACGAAAGCATTTCGTTTGCATGATGCGCCTTATGGGCAGGTGCATATTGGGTATTTGGGCTTTGGCGCTATCATCGACCATCATAGACCATAGAGCGATGGAAGTTGATGATGTCTGAGGGTTGGCAAACAAGCGTGTGCTCGGTAATTATATCATTTCGTTCTAGTGTAAAAGGAGCGCACAGTGGGAAAAACTGGTAGCGAACCGACGAAGAAATTTGTACTTTGTGACCATCGCGCGTAGATCTCAATGAAATAACTGAATTTCACGTAGAATTGTCTGGATAATCAAATACAAGTAGTTCTGCTTATATGCAGGGATATTACAAATTAGATATAAACAGGGAAACTGTATATGAAATATTATTTTTTGTTTCTTTATTAGTATCATTCTTAACTTTACATTCATTACTTATATGTAGGTGTTCTGTGTTAGAAAACATTATAAATTTAATTTGAGCATTTATTAACATATTGTTAACAACATATTACATTACATTTGCCGTAGCAGTTCAGATTGTTTACAGATTAGTTGATTTCACCTGCTTGAAGAAGAGAAAAAACGCGTTTAACTAACTTTACCTAGATATATAACGCATTTATCGTGGTAATAGAAGATTGCAATGATTTTTGTCTACGACTATGAATTATTTTATTCGACATTTGTTCCAATGTTTCAACATTGGATATTCTATATAACTCATTATTACCAAACAATTGAGGGAGCTTCAGAATCATTTCCAAAATGCCCTCATTGTGATTTTTGAAAGTTAAATTCTTATCTAGCATGATATTAAACTTCATCTGACCAATTCATTGGAACCCCTCTCATTGTAACAACATGTCTACTTGAAGGTTTCAAATAAAGAGCTTTTGGTTTATGTGGGAATATTATTAGTTGAGTTTTGGAAGAATTAGGAGAAATCTTCCATTTTTGCAAGTATGAAGAAAAAATATCCAAACTTTTTTGCAATCGACTACAGATGACAGGCAGACTTCGTTCTTTGGCGGAGAGGCCTGTGTCATCCGCAAACAAGGATTTTTGACATTCCTGAGGTAACTCAGGTAGTCAGATGTTAAAGTATTGTATAATATGGGCCCCAAAATGCAGCTTCGAAGAACACCAGCTCTAACAGAAAGTTTTTTCAGACTTGGAGTTTTGATAATTAGCCTGAAGTGTACGACTTGACTGTATATTAACTCTTTAAATAACGTTTTCTAAGTAATAACAGTACGTGCATGTGTTAAAACTGTCCGCACGGAAAATTGTATATTAATTTTACTCATATTCCTAATTTTATCGATTGTTGGTATGATTTCTCAAAAATGTGTAAAAATTCAGTTACGAACAACTGAGTAAATAAAATTTTCAATGTGATAACAGTCTATGGGAGTAAATGAAAAAATCAAATTGATCAAACGAATGCTTTTTTTTTACTAGTTCGTTTATTTGGGGCTCAAATGCGTGTAACACTTTACGGAGCCGAAGTTCATTTTTGTACTATTTACAATTTATTTACTTTTTCATTACCAAAGTTAGTATGGGATGGAGCCAGGGTACTCGTGGCAACTCGAGGTTAATGGTCACAATTTTGAAAGGGAAGGACATGGTAAGGATTGGGTAGGGTTCTCTGCAGCTCATCCGGGAGGTATAGCGTGGTAGCTCTATTATCGTGTCATGGCGTTGATACCAATTTCTTGCCGATATTCGTCTGCCGGATGGCCAGGATCCTCAATCCAACACAAAAGGGACAACACAGAGAATAAAAAAACTGGAGAAGAGAACACAAGAAAATTAAACTTTTATACAAGACAAGCGAAGGAAATCGTAAATTGCGACCATATAAATGAAATCGCGGGTGCCCAACACATCTCTAACTGGAACATAGGGTTGTCTACCTCGGGCCGCAAGGGTATCCAAAAGTTGCGCTCTGGAGGCGTCCATATCCGGGCACTGCCAAACTACGTGATCGATGTCATCATAACCGGAACCACACCTATTACAAATATTGCTCAGCGCGAGGTTAATCCTGTGTAGATGTGCATCTAGCGAGTAATGGTTGGACATAAGTCTTGACATCACGCGAATGAAATCTCGACTTACGTCCAAACCTTTCCACCAGGCTCGCAAGGAAACTCTAGGAATTATGGAATGTAACCACCGTCCCAGTTGGCCATTAAGCCAATCGCTTTGCCAACCGTGAAGAGAACTTTGACGTACTAAATGAAAAAATTCATCGTGTGAAATTCGTCTATCATAAATCTCACCTTCCTCAGCGCCCACCTTTGCGAGAGAGTCCGCCTTCTCATTGCCATAAATTAAGCAATGTGAGGGGACCCATACAAAGGTAATCTTATATGATCTTTCGAATAGTACACACATCTGCTCTCTTATTTTTGTAAGAAAGTAAGATGCATGCTTTGCAGGTTTCATCGATCGGAGTGCCTCAATAGAACTGAGGCTATCCGAGAAGATGAAGAAGTGGTCTGCGGGCATGTTTGAGATCATCCCCAAAGCGAAGTTGATTGCTGCCAGCTCAGCAACATAAACCGTGCAAGGTTCCTGAAGTTTTCGGAAGGCGGCAGAGTTTTCATTGAAGACACCGAAGCCGGTGGATCCATTTATACGGGACCCGTCAGTGAAATATCTCTTGTAGGAATCGACATTCTGGTACTTTGCGTTAAAAATACGTGGGATAGTAATACATCGAAGTTGATCTGGAATTCCATGAATAGCTTGTTTCATGGACAGATCATATTCAACAGAGGAACTGTCATTGGTGAAGCGTACACGTGGAGGGTTATAACATGGAAGGCTTATGTCAGAGACATGTAGTAGAGATAAACTCTCATGAATTTTGACTGAGCATACAGTTTGTGCAATTCTTCGAAATTTTCAATAACGAGTGTGTTGCTCACTCCACACTTAATAAATATTCTTAGCGAGAGCTCCCAGAATCGGTTCTGTAGCGGTAAAACCCCTGCCAGAACCTCTAGGCTCGCATTATGTGTTGAGTGCATACACCCTAAGACAATACGCAAACAACGATATTGAATTCGTTCCAATTTAATCAGGTGGCAGTTTGCTGCTGAGAGAAAACAGAAAGAGCCATATTCTAGAACAGATAAAATAGTTGTTTTATAGAGTGTTATGAGGTCTTCCGGGTGAGCACCCCACCATGTTCCGGTAATTGTTCGTAGAAAATTGATCCTTTGTTGGCATTTTTCCGTTAAATGCCTAATATGAGTTCGCCAAGTGCCTTTTGAATCAAACCAGACCCCAAGGTATTTTGAAGTCAAAGACTGGTCGATGTCTGTTCCCAAAAGCTTAAGCTTTAGTTGGGCAGGATTCCGCTTCCTAGAAAATACAATCAGTTGAGTTTTTATGCGGAGCAAACTCGATCCCTAAGTTTCTAGCTCAAATGGATAGATTATCAAGGGAATTTTGCAATGGTCTTTGCAGAATTTCTGCTCGTGGGCCCTTCATAGAGACCACAGCATCATCTGCAAGTTGTCTAAGCGTGCATGGTTCTTCCAAACAGTTGTCAATATCTTTAACATAAAAATTATAAAGCAAGGGACTTAGACATGAACCACCCATATAGCTAATTCTGGAAGTTGTCAGTTGACTGAGAGTGAAACTCATGTGTTTTTCTGACAACAAATAGTACAAGAAATTTTTCAACATTCCAGCTTTCTGACAATATTTCTATGGAAACTGAATCAAAAGCGCCCTCAATGTCCAAGAAAACCGAAGCCAATTGCTCCTTGTCAGCAAAGGCTAGTTGAATATCTGATGAAAGCAACGCTAGACAATCGTTTGTTCCTTTGCCCTTGCGAAAGCCAAATTGAGTACCGTAAACTCGGGTGTAATTGATCAGTAGGGTGAAATTGATCACCGTGTCACGCGATTTTATTTCTTACTAATAGTGCATAAGCTCATTGCAACCTATAGTAAATGAACGTTGTTTGTCTTAAATAATGTCTAATTGTGTATAGTGAAGTTTTTTGTGCCACAGAATGTTTATTTCTATGAAAATAATGTAAAATTCTAGAATCAAGTTTAGTGTGAAATTGATCATCATCTATAAACTTCTAGTTCTAAACAAGGATTTGGACATGGTGTAAACCTGAAAGTTTGTAAGGATGCTAACAATATATCCCCAAAACAGATTTTACTATCAAAACTCTTACCAATTTGCTCGTTTTGTAGAAAAATTCAATTTTCTGCAACAATGTAGGGAAATCCTTTGGAAATTGCCTACATTTAGGCGTTTTTCGCGGTATTCTTGAAATTTAATTATTGATTGTTTCCATAAATATTGTCTCGTTAAGAATTTGGCAAGCATATTTGGATTCAGGAGGCCCAAATTAAGGATGTAAAGTTGATTTCGAAACTAAAAATAATAACAAAGATAAGTGATCAAATTCACCCCAAAATGGGATTCCCCGATTTTTAATTTTAGACCAGATTTTTGGCACTAACATCACATTTGTTAAAAAATTTCGGTGCATGAGCCAATGAGGTTCACCGTTGTACTTGTTTTCCTGCATCTAGTTATATGATATTGATAACATTTTAGAAAGCATACCAAGAAAACAGTGAAAAATGATCAATTTCACCCGAAATTACGGTACTGGAAAGCATGTTGTTTGATTCGACCCAGTGATCGAGTCGGGATAGGATCATTTTTTCTAACAATTTCCTTAAACATGATAACATAGCGATCGGGCGGTACGAATTATGATCAGACGCTGGTTTCCCAGGCTTTTGAATAGCTATTACATTGACCTGTCTCCATTCAGGTGGAACAATGTTGTGCTCCACGAATGAGTTGAACAGGTCAAGCAACCGTCTTTTAGCGATATCAGGGAGGTTTTTAAGAAGATTGAACTTAATCATATCGCGTCCCGGAGAGGAGTTGTTTGATGAAAGAAGAGCCATAGAAAATTCCAGCATAGTGAATGGTCTATCCAAAGAGTCGTCTCTTGAAGTTTCCCAAAAAGGCGGATGAGCTGGAACTTTTTTGCGAAGTTGAATATCCAACGATTAGAGTATACGTCACTCTCATTTAAGGATGAGCGGTTTCGCATGTTGCGAGCCACTCTCCAAAGCGTCGTCATTGAAGTTTCTCGTGAGAGGCCATCGATGAAACGTCGCCAATAGCTACGCTTCCTCTCTCTCTTTTTGGCTTTACATCAATTATCTTGATAAAGCCTCGCCAACAATATTTCGCCAATTCCCTCGGTTCATGGCCGCTTCTCTCCATCCTCGACTGTGACCCACGCTCTCCAGATCCTGGTGTACCTGGTCAATCCACCTAGCTCGCTGCGCCCCATGCCTTCTTGTTCCGACCGGATTCGTGGCGAACACCATCTTTACAGGGTTGTTGTCCGGCATTCTTGCAACATGCCCTGCCCAGCGTATCCTTCCAGCTTTAGCTACCTTCACGATACTGGGTTCGCCGTAGAGTTGAGCGAGCTCGTGGTTCATCCTTCGCCGCCACACGCCGTTCTCCTGCACGTCGCCGAAGTTCGTCCTTAGCACTCGGCGTTCGAAAACCCCAAGAGCTTCGAAGTCCTCCTCGAGCATAGTCCACGCCTCATACCCATAGAGGACTACCGGTCTTATGAGCGTTTTGTACATCGTGCATTTGGTGCGGGGGTGAATCTTTCTTGACCGCAGTTTCTTCTGGAGCCCATAGTAGGCACGACTTCCGCTGATGATGCGTCTCCGTATTTCACGACTAACGTTGTTATCAGCCGTCAACAAGGATCCGAGGTAGACGAACTCGTCCACCACCTCGAAGGTATCCCCGTCTATCGCAACACTGCTTCCTAGGCGGGCCCTGTCGCGCTCAGTTCCGCCAACCAGCATGTACTTTGTTTTCGACGCATTCACCATTAGCCCGACTCTTGTTGCTTCGCGTTTCAGGCGGGTGAACAAATCTGCCACCGTTTCAAATTTTCTCCCAATAATATCCATGTCGTCCGCGAAGCAAACAAATTGTCCGGATCTCGTGAAAATCGTGCCTCGACTGTTAAGTCCGGCTCTCCGCATGACACCTTCAAGCGCAATATTGAACAACAGGCACGAAAGTCCGTCGCCCTGTCGTAGTCCCCGCCGAGACTCGAACGAACTGGAGTGTTCGCCCGAGATCTTCACGCAGTTTTGCACACCGTCCATCGTTGCTCTGATCAATCTTGTGAGCTTCCCGGGGAAGCTGTTCTCGTCCATGATTTTCCATAGCTCTATGCGGTCGATACTATCGTATGCCGCTTTGAAATCGATGAACAAATGGTGCGTAGGGACCTGGTTCTTCTTCTTTCTGGCGTTACGTCCCAACTGGGACAAAGTCTGCTTCTCAGCTTAGTGTTCTTATGAGCACTTCCACAGTTATTAACTGAGAGCTTTCTTTGCCGATTGACCATTTTTGCATGTGTATATCGTGTGGCAGGTACGAAGATACTCTATGCCCTGGGAATCGAGAAAATTTCCTTTACGAAAAGATCCTCGACCAGCGGGATTCGAACCCTCGACCCTCAGCATGGTCATGCTGAATAGCTGCGCGTTTACCGCTACGGCTATCTGGGCCCTGAGCCCTGAGGGACCTGGTACTCACGGCATTTCTGGAGGATTTGCCGCACGGAAAAGATCGGGTCCGTTGTCGAGCGGCCGTCGATGAAACCTGCTTGATAACTTCCCACGAACTCGTTTGCTATAGGTGATAGACGACGGAAGAGAATCTGGGATAGCACTTTATAGGCGGCGCTTAGGATGGTGATTGCACGATAATTTTCACACTCCAGTTTGTCGCCCTTTTTGTAGATAGGGCATATAACGCCTTGCTTCCACTCCTCCGGTAGCTGTTCTGTTTCCCAGATTCTGACTATCAGCCGATGCAGACAAGCGGCCAACCTGTCCGGGCCCATCTTGATGAGTTCGGCTCCGATACCATCCTTGCCAGCGGCTTTGTTGTTCTTAAGCTGTTGAATGGCATCCTTAACTTCCCCCATCGTGAGAGCTGGTTGATTTCCGCTGTCTGCTGTGCTGACGTAGCCATCGCCTTCGCTGTCCTGACCTTCTGTACCTGTGTTCTCTGCGTCATTCAGGTGTTCATCGTAGTGCTGCTTCCACCTTTCGATCACCTCGCGTCCGTCCGTCAAGATGCTCCCATCCTTATCCCGGCACATCTCAGCTCGCGGCACGAAGCCTTTGCGGGATGTGTTGAGCTTCTGATAGAACTTCCGCGTTTCTTGAGAACGGTACAGCAACTCCATCTCTTGGCATTCCACCTCTTCCAGGCGGCGCTTTTTGTCCCGGAATGGGCGGGTTTGCTGTTTCCGCTTCAGTCTGTATCGTTCCACGTTTTGCCGCGTACCATGCTGCAGCATTGCAGCCCGCGCTGCATTCTTCTCCTCTAAAACCTCCTGGCACTCCTTGTCGAACCAATCGTTTCTTGAGCTCCGTTCCACATATCCGACAACGCTTTCGGCAGCGTCGTTAATGGCTGCTTTGACTGTCCTCCAGCAGTCCTCAAGAGGGGCCCTATCGAGCTCGCCCTCATCCGGCAACGCTGCCCCAAGATGCTGCGCGTACGCATTGGCGACATCCGGTTGTTTCAGCCGCTCGAGATTGTACCGGGGCGGGCGTCGGTACCGTACATTGTCGATGACGGATAGTTTTGGGCGCAGTTTCACCATCACCAGGTAGTGGTCGGAGTCAATGTTGGCGCCACGATAGGTTCTGACGTCGGTTATGTCGGAGAAGTGCCGTCCATCGATCAAAACGTGGTCGATTTGCGATTCTGTCTGCTGAGGTGATCTCCAGGTGTACCGATACGGGAGGCTGTGCTGGAAATAGGTGCTACGAATGGCCATGTTCTTGGAGGCGGCAAAATCTATCAGTCGTAGGCCGTTCTCGTTCGTCAGCCGGTGGGCGCTGAACTTTCCAATCGTCGGTCTGAACTCCTCCTCCTGGCCAACCTGAGCGTTTAAGTCTCCTATGATGATCTTGACGTCGTGGCTTGGGCAGCGGTCGTACTCGCGTTCGAGCTGCGCGTAAAATGCGTCCTTGTCATCATCAGTGCTTCCGGAGTGTGGGCTATGCACGTTGATTATGCTGAAGTTAAAGAATCGGCCTTTGATTCTTAACTTGCACATTCGTTCATTGATCGGCCACCACCCGATCACTCGCCTTTGCATATCACCCATCACTATGAAAGCTGTTCCCAGCTCGCGTGTGTTGCCGCAGCTCTGGTAGATGGTATGATTACCTCTGAACGTTCGCACCAATGCTCCTGTCCAGCACACCTCCTGCAGCGCTACGATGTCGAAACCGCGGGTCTTCAGTACATCGGAGAGTATGCGAGTACTTCCAATGAAGTTGAGAGATTTGCAGTTCCACGTACCGAGTTTCCAATCGCTAGTCCATTTTCGTCGCTGTGGTCTTTGCCGATTATTCCGGTCCGTATTCTCTCGTTGACGTTCCTGTGCTGATGTGTTTTTACGGTTGGCTTGCAGGGCCTGACACCAACCCCCTAGATTTCCGGAGGACCATTCGCCCTAAATGTTTGGAGGGCCATAGTGCGCAGTTTAGCTTAGAGTCCTTCTCTGGCACTCGGACGATGATCAGCCACCCCTGACGTGGGGAACAGACGCTGTTGTGAGCCGCTCCTAACATGGAGTACAGACGCTCAAGGTTTTCAGAAGCAAACCCCCCCCTTCCCTGTCAGCATACGACCAAAGTTCCCACCGGGGGTTGGTTACCCGATCTTCCCCAAGGTTACTCGTACCCCGGCCAGTACCTCGAGAAGGTAGGGATAGGAGTTGCTGGGCAAGAGGCTAAGGACCGCACAAAGGGGTCTATTTTATTCCTGCAGGTACGCGAGGTACCAATGGTACGCCATGCCCAGCCATTTACCGCGCCAATATAGCTACGCTTCTTCGCTTTAATAAGATTCTTCAGTCTTTTTTCGAGCTTCGAGTACTCTAAATAAAGTTCTGAGGTACCATATCTACGAAAAGCTTTAAAGGCATTAGATTTTTCTCGATACAACTGAGTGCATTCATCATCCCAACCAGGTGTGGCTGGTCGTCTTTTGAAGGATGCACTTGGAACTCGTTGCTTTTGGGATTCTAATGCACTGTTAGGAATCGATAACGGTGGGAGAATGTTGAATAATTCGATACCAAAAGCTACCGCTGATGCAAATTTTTGCCAATCGATATTCCTAGTGAGGTCAAAAGAAACCTGAATTGACTGTTCTGACCTTTCACAATTAGTTCTGATAGAGGTTATTATGGGCAAGTGATCACTACCATGGGGATCATCGATAACCTTCCACATGCAATCGAATGATAGTGAACTTGATCCTAAAGATAGGTCAAGACGGCTTTCTTTGCCGTCGGATGAAATACGTGTCACTTCACCTGTGTTCAAAATGTTCAAGTTGAAATCGTCGCATAAGTCATAGAAAATAGCCGCTCTATAATCGTCATAAGATTCGCCCTATCCAGTACCATGTGAGTTCATATCACCCAGTATTAAAACTGCCAGTGCGCATCGTACCTTCATGCTGTGCGTACACGAATTCTCTCTACTCTTGGAAGTTTTCTTAAAAACTACCTAAAGCAATACATCAGTACTTTTCAGTGCTACACAAACAGTACTTTTCAGTATTATTTTTTCTACTATTGATCCCTTTACGATCCTTGTTTGGACCCGTGCCTTCGATTTTTCGTTGGACCCGTTGGCGAAAGCTAGCGGAAAAAACCTCTCGAAGGTCACGTCTTTCTCGTTTATTGACTAAACATGGTATCAACAACTAACAAAAGGAAGGGTGAATCTCTGAATTCACTACTTCCTTCCAAAAAAGTGGGTTTTAAAACTGTCACTACACGTGGCAAGAATGGAAGAAAGGACGCTTCCCCGAAAAGCGAAGTTTCTTCCAAGGGTGAATTGAATAATTGTATCGAAATGAGCAATCAGTTCGATGCTCTAGACAAATTTTCCGAATAACAAATCGAAGCAGCCTCTAGCCCAGGCTCTTTGATTCAAGTGAGGAAGCAAAGAGTGCCGCCTATCGTGGTCAGTTGTTCCGAATTTGGAGGATTAAGGCAGGAGATCTTGAACTCCATTAGGGGAATCAAGGTTTCCTTCCAAATCGCAAAGAAAGGAGACTGTCGCGTTTTGCCGGAAACTCTTAAAGATCGCGAACTTCTTCTCAGATATCTTGAAGAGAAGAAGCACAAATTTTTCACTCATGACGACAAAACTGAACGTTTGTTCAAAGTCGTCTTGAAAGGTCTCTCAAGTGACTATAAGTCACCTGAAGAGATCAAAAATGGAATAAATGATTTACTTGGATTTTCCCCAGTCCAAGTAATCATGAAAAAGAGAACCAAATCTGGCATTGTTCGGAAAGGACTTTCTCAAGAATATTATTTAGTTCACTTTAACAAAAAAGAACTAAGGCAGCATCCATTTATTACGTAACGCTAAAATAGGAAATTTTTGACGCCCTCCCCCCCTCCGTAACGCTTTTTTGTATGAAAAATTTAAAATTTGTGTATGAGCCGTAACGCTTGAGCCTACTCCCCCCCTCCCCCTAGAGCGTTACGTAATTTGTGGATGCCGCCTAAATAATATTAAAGCTTTAAAAAAAGCTAAACTTATGTTCGATGTCCGTGTGACGTGGGAACATTTCCAGAAACCTGGAGGAAATTACCACAACCCCACTCAGTGCCGTCGGTGCCAAAAGTGGGGTCATGATACAAAAAATTGTCGCATGGATGCTAAATGCATGATTTGCGGAGGTTCTTCTCACGCTAAGGACGACTGTCCTGTGAAAGAAGATACCAGAAAGTTTGAATGCGCCAATTGCAAGGGCCCTCATAAAGCTAACTTTTGGGAATGCCTTTCACGCAAAAGAGTCATTGAGGTTCGTGCCAGGCATATGAAAGATAATATCCGTTACGATAACGGTCGTTTCCGGAATTTGCCTGGTAGAGTATCGAACAATGCTCATTTTTCAGTTAACGATCGCTTGATTAGGAATCATACCCACCAGGAAGGTCATAATCATGCTCATTCACAAACAAATTTTAATCCATCGGGTAGCCGTTCGAATCTTTCACTTTCGAATGTATCTACCCACGGTAAATCCTTTGCCGATATCGTAGCAGGTAATTTGAACTCTTCTCCTATTCGTTCCATGAGTACCCATTCTACTTGTTTCAAATCAAATGGAAAAAACCTTACCGCCAGAGGTAACTCCTACCCCGCTTCTTCGTCTATCGAAAATTCCAATGGGAAATCATCAGATGATATGTCTGCCTCTGATTTTAATTTTCTAACTGAACAATTGAATCTAATGATTGATGCAATGTTCAAAGCCACCACTATGACTGAAGCAGTCCAAGTAGGTGTAAAATTTACAAATCAAATTGTTATTGGATTACGTTTTTCTAGTGGATCCAAATAATGATTTAAATATTTTAAATTGGAATGCTCGTTCTCTGAATGGTAAAGAGGACGAGCTGTTTAATTTTCTTACAGCTAATAACGTGCATATAGCAGTTATTACCGAAACTTATTTAAAACCTGGATCCAAACTAAAAAAAGATCCGAACTTTTTTGTTTATCGTAATGATCGACTTGATGGGGCATGTGGGGAGCTGCAATCATCATTCATCAACTGTTTTCATCATTTGAATCTAAAGTTTTTGAAACTTTAGGTGTTTCTGTTGAAACACAGTTTGGTAAATATACTTTCATAGCTGCCTATTTGCCTTTTCAATGCTCTGGGCAGCAAGTTAATTTGCTCCAAACTGACTTGCGAAAATTGACTCGCAATAAGACAAAATTGTTTGTCATTGGTGACTTTAATGCCAAACATCGGTCATGGAATAATTCTCAAAGTAATTCCAACGGCAGAATTTTATTTGATGAGTGCTCTTCAGGATATTTCTCAATTCAATACCCTGATAGCCCTACATGTTTTTCCTCTTCTAGAAATCCATCTACGATTGACTTGGTCTTAACCGACTCTAGTCATCTTTGTAGCCAATTAGTTACTCATGCTGATTTTGATTCTGATCATGTCCCTGTTACATTTCAAATATCACATGAAGCGATTCTCAATCCTATCAGCTCCATTTTCAATTATTTACGAGCCGACTGGAATATATATGAAACGTATGTTGACTCTAATCTTGATGTTAACATTTCTTTAGAAACTAAAATTGATATTGACAATGCTCTTGAAACTTTAACAAATTCCATTGTTGAAGCCCGGAGCATTGCAATTCCAAAATGTGAAGTAAAATTTGAATCCGTGGTTATAGACGATGATCTTAAACTCTTGATCCGTCTTAAAAACGTGAGGAGAAGGCAATTTCAACGCACTCGTGATCCTGCTATGAAAATTATATGGCAGGATTTGCAGAAAGAAATCAAAAAACGTTTTGCAGATTAAAGAAACAAAAATTTTGAAAATAAAATTTCTCAATTGGACCCCGGCTCTAAGCCCTTTTGGAAATTATCTAAAAACTTGAAAAAACCTCAGAAGCCAATACCGGCATTGAAAGAGGAAAACAAATTATTACTAACTAATTGCGAAAAAGCTCAAAAACTTGCTATGCAGTTTGAATGTTCGCACAATTTTAATTTAGGACTTACTAGTCCAATTGAAAACGAAGTTACTCAGGAGTTCGAAAATATTCTCAATCAAGAGAACGTTTTCGAAAATGCCTGGGAGACTGATTTGGAAGAAGTGAGAACTATTATTAAAAAATTCAAAAATATGAAAGCTCCTGGCGATGATGGAATTTTCTACATCCTCATCAAGAAACTTCCAGAAAGCAGCTTATCATTTTTAGTTGATATATTTAACAAATGTTTTCAATTAGTATATTTTCCTGACAAATGGAAAAATGCTAAGGATGTTTCAATTTTAAAACCAGACAAAAATCCTGCAGAAGCTTCTAGCTATCGTCCAATCAGTTTGCTATCCTCCATCAGTAAACTTTTTGAAAAGGTTATTTTGAACAGAATGATGGCCCACATCAACGAAAATTCAATTTTTGCCAATGAACAGTTCGGATTCCGCCATGGACATTCGACCACTCATCAACTTTTACGTGTAACAAATTTGATCCGTTCCAACAAATTTGAAGGCTACTCTACTGGTCTTGCTCTTCTAGACATAGAAAAAGCATTCGACAGTGTTTGGCATGAAGGTTTGATTGTAAAATTGAAAAACTTTAATTTTCCAATATACATTGTTAGAATAATTCAAAGTTTTCTGTAAAATCGTACACTTCAGGTTAATTATCAGAACTCCAGATCTGAAAGACTTCCTGTAAGAGCTGGTGTTCCCCAAGGCAGCATTTTGGGACCAATATTATACAATATTTTCACATCTGACTTACCTGAGTTACCTCAGGGTTGTCAAAAATCTTTGTTTGCGGATGACACAGGCCTCTCCGCCAAAGGACGAAGCCTGCGTGTCATCTGTAGTCGATTGCAAAAAAGTTTGGATATTTTTTCTTCATACTTGCAAAAATGGAAGATTTCTCCTAATGCTTCCAAAACTCAGCTAATAATGTTCCAACATAAACCAAAAGCTCTTTATTTGAAACCTTCAAATAGACATGTTGTCACGATGAGAGGGGTTCCAATAAATTGGTCAGATGAAGTTAAGTATCTAGGGCTCATGCTTGATAAGAATTTATCTTTCAAAAATCACATTAAGGGCATTGAAGCCTAATGTAATAAATATGTAAAATGTCTCTATCCCCTTATTAATAAAAAATCAAAACTTTGTCTTAAGAACAAGCTTTTGATATTCAAACAAATTTTCAGGCCAGCCATGTTGTATGCTGTACCAATATGGACTAGCTGTTGTAATACCAGGAAGAAAGCTCTGCATAGAATTCAAAATAAAATTTTGAAAATGATTCTGAGGCTTCCTCCCTTGTATAGTACCAACGAGTTACATAGAATATCCAATGTTGAAACATTGGAACAAATGTTAAATAAAATAATCAATAATTTCAGGCAAAAATCATTACAATCGTCTATTGCCATGAATAATGCATTATATGTTTAGGTTAAGTTAGGTTAAGTATATTCAAAGCGTTTTTTTTCTCTTATAAGCAGGTGAAATCAACTCACCTGTAAAAAAATCTGAACTGCTACGGCAAATGAAATGCAATGTTATTAGCAAAATGTTAATAAAATCTAGATTTGTTTTACCAAATTAGGATGATAGTGTTGTCTAATAACACAGAACACCTAGATATAAGACATGAATGTAATGTTTGAAATGATACTAATAAAGGAATTAAAAAAAAAGATATTCTTTCAAAGCGTACGAGTCGCCTTATTAAGATACAGAATTCTTGTTCGGTTTGCTACCTTTTGTCCCACTGTGCACTGTGCGGTTGGCCGTCCAAAAGTGTGGCAGTGAGGCGCGCATTTCTTTCGAGGCAGAAAAACGCTCGGTGCGAGTTCCATTTCAAAATCAGCATCACGCGCACTTTCGCGGCCAACGAAAGGGCAAGTGCGCAGTTTTGTACTACTAGGAGAATGTTGTTGTTACTGTTTGCTTTTTCCTGCCGCTTTGCAGCGCTGGGCATGTTGGGGAGTTTCGGAATTTGCAGGTTAATTAGGGGGCTTTGGGTGGATAACTGGGTTCGCTTTGGTTATCACGCATCGAGGATCTGACTCAAGTTGATTTAATGTTGTGCCAAGATTGCAGTGATAAAAGGTGGTAATTGTTCAATCAATTGAAGATCTTCGCGGTTGGAAGTGATTTCGAAAGGCTTTAAATCATGGTTTGCGTTCTTGTGATTTTCGAAACAAGAGCTCTTCTATAGACTGTTCATACCAATAACGCGAGCAGTTTACCTTTCCGTGGTGCGTTATGAGGTAATGAACTACCAATGAACCCTGGTCCTGGCAGCGTCAAACGAAGATATTAGGATATTTTAGTAATAAAAGTAACACTTATTATAGCCATTGTTACAGTGTTTGTTGAAAAGTACAGGTCTTGATTTTCCTGATTGTCGAGAATGACATTGAAACAAGGTAAACAATGGATTAATATTTAACCATTTGTTTTCTAAGCTTCGATTTATTTAGTTCTCTAATTCATTGTTTCTCAAACTTGGATTTCGAGACACCCCAACGTCTCATCACCTAACTTTTTGTAGTACAAGCAATGTGAGGCACTGACGGGTCGGGGGCTTAACCAAACACAATGATCTGTGGAATGTTTTGCGCTCTGATAGTCAGAGACCATCAATGTAACTTGGAACTGAAAATAAAAAAAATCAATCAGTTTAAAAGAAACAGAAAGAGGTTCGACTGATGTGAATTTTATAGCTACTGGATTCGGCACTGCAGTCTTGGGAGGAATCAAAACGATGTTTTTAGATTTTTCCCGACGTTTCGACTCAGAATCGAGTCTTCTTCTGAGTCGAAACGTCGGGAAAAATCTAAAAACATCGTTTTCATTCCTCCCAAGACTGCAGTGCCGAATCCAGTAGCTATCAATCAGTTTATTATCGTTTATTTATTATTTGTCAATAATTTCACTTTCCATTTGATATCCCATATTTCATCCCTGTTAAACAATGATCTACCAGTTCTTGGGAATAATTACTTAACCACTACGAATCCATGTCACTTCATTGCTGCAAAATGTTCCGAGGCACAATTAATCAAAAATAAATATGAAATCACTACATGGCAAGCATCAATCGATCAGCAACGTCTATTATTCATGGAAAACAACGATTGATGTTGTTTTCAATTCCTTCGAATTCGGCCTCGATGGAGTGGAAGTAATTTTTGCCCGATCAATACGCTCAAAGTCACTAAGTAAAGTGCAGTTGTCGTTCAGTCCGAAGCACCGTCAGCTTCAACTGAACAAACGAACGGTGCGCTTTTGACGGAGATGTCAAAGTCGAATCTGTCAAGAAAGGAAATCAAAAGGTAACCGGAACTCGTCAATGTATGGGAGGGGGATGTACTCCACACCATAAAACCAGAAGGATGCAAGTCAACCACCAGTGAAGTCCCACACCTCTTATACCAGATTGCGTTCTTCAAAGAGTTTTCGACGTCGTACCATGACGTGCGTTGCTAAAAACGGATGACTGCGAATTCGCAAATGGTTCGATCGATAATGAAATGGAGCACATTGGAACGATACATGGTTCATGCATATTCTGGTAGAAAAGTATCACCTGTAAGAAATGGAATAAAAAGACATAAAGACGGAGGCCAACGCAATATGCAAGGGCTTCGTGTCATCGATGAGGACAGAAATATTTTGAAGAAAAATGAAGTGTGGCGATCGAAAGATGGAAACAGTACTACGGCAAACACCTGTATGGTGCAAAGAACACAGTCATAGATTCTATTCCGATAGTATAATAAATTGGATGAATCTACGTTTAAATTTGAAGCACTGCTGATAATGAATTACTCACGTGTTTCGCAATCGTTTTGTGTGTATTAATGTTTCCCCTTTTCAGTTCTATTATTCCCAAAAACGTGCTTTAGATGAATATAAAAAAAAAACAAATTTGTAAAATTTGATTTTATTCTGTACTAGTTTTGAAATTATAATAATGCAAAGTCTATGTACACTACATCCTATTATGAAAACTATTTTCTGGCGTTTTGGAAATTAAACAAACAATTCTTGCTGAGTTACCACAGCACAGATGTGAAATGATTTAGTTTTTGCCTTTTCAGCTCAAAACTTTCATATCCCTCAGGAGAAACAAGAAAAAGTTGCTTCAATTTACCCGATTCTCCACCTGTGGGCTTGATGTTTTCACCTACGAGTGCCACAGATGGCGAAGCTTGATTGAATTTCCACCAGAACTGCAAGCACATCAGCTTTGTCTGTTATTGCTGACCACCACCTGGCCAGAGCAATGGAGTAAGATGAATTGATTTCAAAACCGCTGATGTAAGTGGTTGGACTTCTCATTGTTCAAATTGGTAGCGCAAACCAAGTTTCTTCTTGTAAAGCATGCTTCACCTCTGACCACTACTCTATAAGTGTGTTCATTAGTGGATACATCTCGGTGAAAGTTTGTAACTTGCAGTTTTGCATAGCAACCAATCTTCAGAGTTCATATATAACTCCTACTAGGGAAAGAGAAGTTCTAAAACAATTTCCCTGAAGGAAAAACACCATCAACTTGAAACTTTTTGTATCAACTTCCTACGGTTAGGCTGTGCAGCTATGGAAGCACTACCCGAGCAAGAGAATTTGTTACTACAAATCGAACAAATAATTTTGTTTATTGCAATACTTAAACAATACATAATGGAATGTCATATACAAGCAATACATGCCCACATATGATATGCCCTATAGAAATTTGAAACGAATGGTTGATAACACACGCGTAACCAGAAATCTTTCTAAGGTCTATAAATAAAGTTCATACCCAAGCAGACTCAAACAAACACGTTGTAGCGGTTATCCAAGAACTCCGTTGAGCCTAAGTCTTCAAATAAACAAACGTAATCAGTAAATCAAAATAAATCAATAATTTTTTTACTTATGTGAGCTAATACAATTGTGACAAGCCAAGCTTAATTTTCTCCAGTAATCATTGAACTCCTTCGAGAGAAGGCTTTAAGATCTACAAGCATAAGGGACCGTCCATAAATGACGTAGCATTTTAGAGGGAGGGGGAGTCTACGATTTTGCTACGAACCATGTATTAGGTATGGGAAAACAGGCTACGATGCCCCCGGGGTGTCAAAAATTGGCATAAAATGCTACGTCATTTATGGACGCTGCCTAACCACCTTTGAATAAAGGCATTTGTGTCTGTAGATCTGAAGACCTGATTCGCACGGAGTTTTTGGCTTAAGCTAAGTATGCTGTTTCGCTCAAGAAAAGTAAAGAAATTCCTTGACTGAAAGGGTCAAGAAATTTCCTACAGAGAGCCCCCTTTGAAGTGACATTTCTTCTCAACTGCGTACTGCGATCAGAAAAAAGTGATTTTCTTGACCATTTCTTGGGAGAAATTTTCCACGCATCGAGATAGGCGATTCCTTTTCTTGTCAGTAGCAAACCGGCCTTTACCTAGATCACTAATGCAAATTTGCATACAGCTGACATAGTTTTTCACAGGCTTTGTCAAACAAGTAATATGCATTCCTGCTCGGGTAGCAGCATCAACATCGGTTTCATCACGATGAAAAACAGTGGAACTAATTAGAAACACCTTGAGTGTTTTAGTTCTACTATCGCTGTGGGTATTCCCTTTGGCATATCAGTAGGTGTGTTCCCCGCTCTGTTTTGTAACACTCGTACCCGCAGTGAGCTGTATCGGCAAGATCAGAACCCGGAAAGAAAAACCTTTTCCTATTCTGTTTTTGCACGCCGGTGGTCCTGTTTTGTTACAGCCAGCCACTTCAACCTCCAACTGACTCACACAAGTGCAAAACTTTAATAATTTAAGGTGATTATAAAACGAAGCCAAACTTTGAATTTTCAAAAGCACAAGACTGGAGAATCTGACAACAGTTCGCGTTGAAAATCAATCAAATTGCTTGCTTACTGGTGGTGACCAATTCGATAAATTTTCAACGCAGAGCTTTGTTTGGTTCTCAATTCTAGTGCTTTTGAAAATTTGAGGTGTGGCTTCGTTCTATAATCACCTTAAGTGGAAAACTTGACGGCGATGTCTTTTTGCCTTCATTTCCGTGTACCTTGCGCAGCTTTCCCTCCTCCATTTGTGACTGGCGACTACAGGGCAGTGTCTAGTAGAAGCTGATGCATTCGGCAACGGATAGGTCATCAACACAGGGGCGTAGTTTGTCTTTATTAAATTCTTAAAATTATTAAAGTTTGCATTATATTTAGTTCAAAATAGTTACAAAAGCGATAAGTTTATAGTACAAATACAACATAAGAATCACATTGAATGTAATTATTATTATTATTATTATTTTTTTTTTTTTTGATAAGTGAACAAAACTTTAAATTTCCACATCCATGGAAAGACTTCACTACGCACGCCCACGTTGAAGGTGTGAGACATGATCACCCTTTTCCTACAACCAACTTACAATATTCCACGCGTAGATACAGCACAAAAACGGCTGCCAAGCGCGAGCAATATTCGACAAACTTACTGCTGGTTTTATTATGCTAATTTCAGCAGACCTTCGCAGCTTTCCGCACTTGAATGAGATAGGATGGAGCCAAATTGCAAGCAGAAACTTTAACCGCGCCCGTGTCAATGAATTCCTGGCAGCGCACGCTTTTCCATGGCTTCAATCGCAAAGAGTTGACTTTTACGGTCTCCGCCAAACGGTGTCCTCCCGCTGTCAAGTAAGACAAGCGGAGCTGTCGTGTTTTTGTACTTTCCAAAATCATTATTTATCGTTTTGGAGCTTTGGATGCGAGTAGGAGGTGAAAAGGTGATAATTATCACCGGCTGCTAATTTGAGGCAACTTATTTTATGGTAAATTTATGATTATTGAGGTCTGCGATGGAAGAGCAACAATGGGCTACATGTCTTTTGATTTATGACTTTGAACTACAGTTATATGAGATTTCCTAGATTATTTAGAAAAAAGCTGCAACAATGTCATCTGATGACACTTTACACCTAATAGCAAATCAAGTGAATTGGCCACTTTTCGCATAATTGTCAATCGTTGCTTTGGCTTCTTCTCCTTATCTTATCAACTAAGAATGATAAGCTAGTTTCTACTAAAGTAAAAAATTCCATCATCGCCAAGCGCTTTCATATTTTTGATATTTTTTAATAGTAGTTCTCACTTCTTCCAAATCAGTCTTCCAGGAATTTTCGAACATTGAGGAATCTGAGTTACTTGATTTTGAATTGGACTAGTCAGTCCTGTTTTAAAATTGTGCGTGCTTTTGAACTGCATAGCAAGTTTTTGAGCTTTGTCGCTATTAGTTAGAAAAAAATTATTTTCCTCTCTCCGGAAGGGTTCTTATTTTTCAAAATTTTAGATAATTCTCAAAAAAACTTAGAGCTAGGAATCAGTTCAAAAATTTTATTTTAAAAATGTTTGTTTCTTTATTAAGATGAACGTTTTTTAAATTCCATCTGCGAATCCTGTCATATTATTTTCGTTGCAAGATGCGAGTACGTTGAAAATACCTTTTCCTTACGTTTTTGAAGACGGATCAAGAGTTTAAGATCATTGTCTCTAATCACGGATTCAAATTTTTCAAATGCCCCTTGCTTCAACAATAGAATTTATTGAAATTTCGAGAGTATTGTCAATATTAAGTTCTGTTTTTGCAAAGAAATGTTAACATTGTTGAGAAAGCAATCTGATCACTTTAGTTTTAGTGTGTAATTTACACATTCAAAATGAGATCACCCTTTCCTACTATAATCACCTTGGCCAGTTTGACACATGAAACAGTTGATAGAATGAAACTTCACTTCGTTCTTGTACTTCACAGCAAGCACATGTGTTTTTTTATTTCTCTGCAGTTCCAAATTCTTCTCAGGCTATGGGCCCAGCCTACGCCCTAACCTTCAAATTGTGCTTGTTCCGCGGATAAGAAAACGTGTTGCATCGTGTTCGAACAGTCTCAGTCGAGTGATTGAAAAGTCGATTCCAGCCATGGAGGAGGATCGGAAAATGTACCTGTTCGATGGTACAAATGTTGCCAACTGGAGCTTCCAGATGGAGGTGCACTTGGAGGAGCTGGATCTCCTCAAGTGGTAAATTTTCAAGTGCTCGCCGGTGACAGTGTTCAAGTTAAGCAAGACAAGGAAGCAGCTTTGGACGAGCTTCGGAAGAGGGATGTGCGGTGCAAATTGGTGTTAATTCGAAATGTCGTGGACTTTCAGCTCGAATACGTGAAACAAATGCGGAATCCGGTGATCACGAAGAATGAGGTGCTCGAAGCTTTCGAAACATACGAGGCGATGGCTAAGTCACACTTCGACATCCTTCTTCTTCTTTCTGGCGTTACGTCCCCACTGGGACAGAGCCTGCTTCTCAGCTTAGTGTCCTTATGAGCACTTCCACAGTTATTAACTGAGAGCTTACTATGCCAATGACCATTTTTGCATGCGTATATCGTGTGGCAGGTACGAAGATACTCTATGCCCTGGGAAGTCGAGAAAATTTCCAACCCGAAAAGATCCTCGACCGGTGGGATTCGAACCCACGACCCTCAGCTTGGTCTTGCTGAATAGCTGCGCGTTTACCGCTACGGCTATCTGGGCCCCATCCATATCACTTCGACATCCATATTTCCAGTATACGCTGTGACAACGGAGGGGACCCAGTGAACACAAACTCGTATACGATAGCGTATAAGAGTACAAAAGTGGAGGCGATATACGTACATGCGCCAGAAAGCTGCATGCAAGATGTACGTATATCGCCTCCACCTTTGTACTCTTGTATACCATCATATACGATGGTGTGTTTACTGGGGAGTATGTCGGAGAAAAGTTTCCGAGCTTTTGTCGGCGAAAAGGTATACAGCTGGAATACATTATTCTTTATACGCCGCAGCAAAAACGGTGTGAGCGAGCGGCTCAATCGCACAACAATGAACAAAGCAAGGGCGATGATCGAGAATGCAGGGATATCGAAGACTCTGTGGTGCGAGGCAGTTCTGGTAGCGGTTTACTTTATCAACCGAAGTCCAATGGCAGCGTTGACGGACACCATGCTAGAAGTGATATGACCACAAGCCTGACGTCTCAAAGTATCGTATCTTCGGAGCAAAAGCATACAGTTTTGTTCCGAAAGAGAAGCGGAACAAATTGGAATCCAGGAGCAAATTCTGTTATTTCGTCGGATACAGTGCCAACGGGTATCAGTTATGGGACTCGCAGAAAGTCTTCACGGCTAGGGATATCGTCGTGGAGGAGCAGCCGTATATCCAGGGAACAGCTCGTGTTCCTGGTGGAAAGCAGAGCGGAGGCAGCGTGGGTTTGGTAAAACGAAACTTTTTTAACAACGATCTTAACTGTTCGAATTCACTTTTACTTTTTGACGTGTGATGCGCAATGATGCTACTGTTACTAAAGATCTACAACAGAGAGAGGCGCAACATAAAGAGGTCACCTTAAAGAGGTGCAGAGTGGCATGCTCGTTGTCTATATCAACACTCCTCCTCAACGAACATTGCCAGCCTATGACAAACCCATCATGCTCGCAAACTTCTGCATCTTTACTGCACCCACCGGTTTAGTGAGTACATCAGCCACCATATCCTCCGATGGACAGTATTGCAGCTTCATGGTCCCATCCTCACACAGTTGCTTCACAAAATGCTGCTTAACTTCAATGTATTTGGACTGACGACTTCTGCGATCCGAGCTGACAAATTGGATGCAACTTTGATTGTCCTCCATCACCGTGACAGGACCTTCAAGCTTCTCGCCCATATCTGCCAACAGCTTCCGCAGCCAGATCAACTCCTGACTAGCTTCACTCAGCGCCACATATTCGGACTCCATCGAAGACGGACTGACGCAACTTTGCCTCCGACTAACCCACGATACAGCTGCACCGGCATAGTGGAAGACAAAACCTGTTGTGGACTTTCTTGTACCTGCGTCGCCGGCCCAATCAGCATCAGAATAGCCAATCAGTTTTCCACCTTCGTCACCGTACACCAGTTTCCACTTGTTCGTTGCCTTCAGGTAACGGACAACACGTTTTGCCGCCACCCAATCCGCTTCAGTCGGCGAACACACTTTCCGGCCCAATATCGCTACGCTAGCTGCTACATCTGGCCTAGTACAGACAGAAATGTAGAGCAGCGCGCCGACGAGACTACGATATTCGTTCTCATCCGGCAGTTTTGCACTTTTGTCCTCAGAACTAGTGAAACCTTCGTCCATTGGCGTTTGAGCCCGCTTCGCATCACGGAGACCGAATCTATCCCCAACACGATCGATGTAACCTTCCACCGAAACACTGTATTTCCCGTCGATTCTCTCAATCTTCATTCCAAGAAAGTCACTCGGTTCTCCGAGATTCGTCACTTCGAAATACCGCTTCAACACTTTGTACACCGAGTCAATTCGAGCCCCATCTTCACAGCCAATCATAATATCGTCCACATATACCAGTAGGTAAACACGCTTCCCGTCTACTACTTTCGTATAGAGACACGGATCGCTCGCATTTTGTTCGAAAACCAATTCCACGAGAACACTATGAAGTCGCTGATTCCAGCACCGTGCTGACTGTTTGAGTCCATAGATGCTCTTTTTCAAGCGACACACCATATTTTCCCGCCCCTTCACTGCGAATCCAGGCGGCTGCCTCATGAAGATTTCCTCGTTCAAATCCCTGTACAAGTAGGCCGTTTTCACATCAAAATGCTTCAACGTCATTTTCCTTTTGCTTGCCACGGCTAACAGCACCCGCAGAGTAGTGTGGCCGGTTACCGGTGCGAAAACTTCGTCGAATCGACACCGTATTTCTGGGAATATCCCTGAGCCACCAGACGTGCCTGTATTTGGTAATCTCGCCGGATGCATTCCTCTTTAGCTTGTACACCCAGCGACAACCAACTGTTTTCCGTCCGACAGGTAAGTCAACGAGCTCCCACGTTCCGTTTTGCTGGTGGGATTTTAGCTCATCAACCATCGCCGCTTTCCGCAATTCCTGCTTTTCACAGGTCAACGCTTCCTTCAAGGTCTTCGGTTCAACCTCGTCCGGATCCAGCGATTCCGCAGCAAAAATCTCCTCGATCAACCGACGCGGCGCAACCCCTTTCGTAGCTCGACTTGAACGCCGTGCTATTTCGTCCGAAGAGAATCCATGGAATGATCCATCGCCTTCCGAAACACTTTCGTTGAACGTCTCGTTGAGTTCCTGAGCATCTTCAAATTGCTCTACTTAAGCCGGTTCCGGCTCACACCGCCGCTCATCCTCAGGTCAGCGGTACTTCCAGTACTCCTCCTGTTTCCTGATTCCGGCGTCGAACAGTTTCTTCTGTGTCACACAATTCCAGAAATTTGGCATCCCTACTAATCTAAATCCAATCCGTTTCAGGGTTCAAGAAACGATACGCTTTCCTACCTTCAGCGTAGCCCACGAACACCATCTTCTTTGCCTTGTCCAACTAGCACTGATTTTTCTCCTTTCATGATACGGCACTCCTTCTGCTCGAACAGAACCCTAAGCCCCAAATCTGTGATTCTACTCACCAACAGTAGGTTACCAGCAAAAGACGGGACGTGCAAAACGTTGTCGAGCCGCATATTCATTCTCGCACCATCTCCGTTGTAAGAGACGAGCTTACCTGTACCGCTTCCCGATGATTTAATGGATTTTCCGTCCGCCAGGCAAACCGCCGTTGCATTGGACTTATCCACATCAACCAACAACGATGCATCACTGGTCATGTGAGACGTTGCACCAGAATCCAGGTACCAGAAACCGGATCCGCCGACTCTACCCGCTGCTAAACACACCTCGAAACTGGAATCTGAGTTGATTGCGACGTTTACCTTCGGGCCATCGGACTTCTCCTTCCCACGCTTTTCCTGTGCCAGCTTCTGACAATCACGCCGGAAATGGCCCGATTTCTTGCAATAATGACACAACAACTCCCTAATCACTTTCGGCTTACTCACATTTTTCGATTTTGTCGAACTTATCACCAGAGCCTTATTCTCACTGGAGTCACTTCCGACACGACGTCGACCTTCGTCAAGCAGCTAACCCTTCACAAAGTCTACTGTAAGATCTGCATCCGGTCGACTCTCAAGTGCCACAATCCAACCGTCGTACGATCGCGGAAAACTGGACAGTATCAACGCGACGAACCAGTTGTCCTTCACTTCCTCACCCAGAACAGACAAGCGGAGCCGCAACGCCGTCATCTGCTTGAGATGTCTTGCCATGTTACCATCTTCTCCCATCCGGATCACGTGGATTAGCTGCGTGTCCTCCAAAGCCAGATTTTTGTATATTTTGAATCGCCTGAAAATTTGCATACAGATTCTTTATGACCAAAAATGCCATTTTGCACCATCAGACCGCCATTTTGAACCTCGCCTTATTTTTGAGAAGGGCGTATCGGAAAATGCAAATCTTTAAAAAACTGTAACTCGAAAACGGTTTGTCCGATCGATTTGAGATCTTCTACAAAGTTGTAGGTATTGCTTAGCACTATATGGAGAAAAATATGCACGGTAAAAAAAAGTTACAAATTATTTTTTATTTCAAAAACAAAATTTTAAAATCGATTTTCTCCAGAAACGCAGTTTTGATTTTTTTATTTTTGGATATGTATTAGGGGACAATTTATGTGATTTATTGCACAGTGTTTCAAAATGGAAGAATTATGGACAAAAAAGTTATGATTTTTTTTTTAAATTACAGATTTTGAAAATAAATCGAAATTGAGGAAAACAATAATTTTTTATGTGATTATTTGAAAGTACAAAAAAATTGCAATCGAAAAGTACTTGAGTAATTTTTTTCTAGGTTGCATCAATTTCGATATAAATTCATATTGATATAAAATTTTCGAATAAAAAAAGTAAAATAAAAAAAAAAGACAATTTACACCGTCTTCAGCCAAAGGCTGCACAGACTGAACATTACTAACATTAGACAACGGACACATGGAACGACCAGTGGACCAGTGAAGAATTTTTCGTTTGACGAAAAGTTTTCTCCGACGGGGGCGGGAATCGAACCCACACTCCGTAGCGCAATACGCCTAAACGACTGACGCCGCTAACCGCACGGCTACGAAGCCCACAGGCCCTTTTCAAACATGTTTCGTGTTTCTCCATCCCAGAAATATTTTATTTTGATTGAGTGAATCGTAGCTGAATTGTTTATTGTTTGATCAAAACCTATATAGGGTAAGTGTTCCAGTTATGGACATAGTGGTTCCCTATTTGGCCATACGTGATTACTTGAATATCTTCAAATTTTGAAATGTTTTGTGTGTTGTAGTAGTAAGATTTAAGATATATCTTGATGTTAAAACATTCAAAAGGTTTGAAAATGTGAAGGTTATCAAAATTTCACATATGACCAAGTAGGGAACTAATATGACCATAACTGGTGCACCTTCCCTACTAAAGTATTTAAAAAATATATACGATATTTTCAAATGAAAATTTGAAGCTAATAGTTCTTAAAAACCGCAACATTGATTTTGGATATGTTTTGCAGCATATTGTTTGTAATTTCTTGCACAATGCCTCAAAACGGAAAATTTTTGGGTAAAAAATAAATTATTTAAAAAAACAAATAAAACAAATTTATGTAAAACGATATTTTTGGTGCGTTTTTTTTTTGAATACAGAAAAATAACTACATATTTTTAAATATGAAAAATTTCTATCGAAAAATACTCAAGTAAAATTTTGCTGAGATGGATCACTTCCGAGATATACACAGTAAATCTAAACGTGGCATTAAAAATGTGATTCTATCACAACGGTGTACCTTTGGTCCCCAGGGCTAAGCCCAGCTAATGGGTAAAGCCCTCTCATCGCGGCAAGATCGTACATCCATGGAGAAGGAGTTTTTTTTGTTGTTTTGCTTTTTTTTGTTTTTTGTTTTTTGTTTGTGTTGTTGAAATCAGAATAAAATTTTCCGGAATGGAGAAACACGAAATATGTTTGAAAAGGGCCTTTTTTCTTATTTATTTGAAAATTTTATATAAGTATGAGTATATCTCGAAATTTTACTTAGAAAAATTTTACTTAAGTACTCTTTCAATGCATTTTCTGTACTATCAAATACAGTACTGACCCGATTTTGTCAGCCCCCGATTTTGTCTGCCCCCGATTTTGTCTACCCCCGATTTTGTCAGCGTTTTGACCCGATTTTGTCAGCCTATTTGAAATTTGTCAAAAAATTGTTATCGTCATGTTTTACCACGCTTATATTAAAATTGATGATGATGTTTGATGTCATGCACGCATGGGCATAGCCAGAGGGGGCAATGGCAATGCCTTTTATCAAGTGTTAAAAATCGATATTACCAATATACGGGAGGGGGAGCCCCTGATAAATAAAAACTAACTACGCCCATGTCCATTGCTCTCTTAAAAGTCCATGTAACCACGTAACACGTCAAAATTTGAAAAACAGGAACAAAATAAAATGACCCGATTTTGTCAGGTTCCCCATTTTGTCAGCCTAAAATTCATCGAGGGGCTGACAAAATCGGGTCCTTACTGTATTACAGTTGTTAAGAAAATTTTCCAGTTTGCGGTAGCCGCAGAGTTCTACCGCAGGCTTCGAAATCATTCCATCATTGAAGCAAAAATTCAATCATAGTATGCTTGAAAGAGAAAACGCTATGAAAATTGCAACAAACAACAATCATTAAGACGGTATCCAAGGTATCATTGAAGCCTACTGATAATTAACTAGTGCAAATCAGTGATGTGACAGCTTTTCGTTGAACCGTAAAACGGAAAGTTTTCCTTAAAATTGCAATAAACACATAAAAAAATATTGTTTTCTTTTATTTCGATTTTTTTCAAAATTTGCAATATTTTATAAAATTATAACTTTTTTGTCCATAATTCTTCTATTATGAAACATTGTGCAATAAATCACATAAGTTATCCCCTAAAACATGTCCAAAAATAATAAAAATCATAGATGCATTTTCATAGAAAATCGATTTTAATTTTTTTTATTAAAAAAAATCTGTCATTATTTTTTACCGTGCATATTTTTTTCCAAATAGTCCTAAACAATACTTACAACAATCGCAAAATATATCCAAAAATTTACAACATCAATGTTGCGGTTTTTAAGAACTATTAGCTTCAAATTTTCATTTGAAAATATCGTATATATTTTTACCGTGTATACTTTTTTAAATACTTTAGTATATAGGTTTTGATCAAACAATAAACAATTCAGCTACGATTCACTCAATCAAAATAAAATATTTCTGGAATGGAGAAACACGAAATATGTTTGAAAAGGGCCTATTTTACTTTTTTTATTTGAAAATTTTATACATATAAATATGAGTATATCTCGAAATTGATGCAACCTAGAAAAAAATTACTCAAGTACTTTTCGATTGCAATTTTCCTGTACTTTCAAATAATCACATAAAAAATTATTGTTTTCCTCAATTTCGATTTATTTTCAAAATCTGTATTTTTTTAAAAAATCATAACTTTTTTGTCCATAATTCTACCATTTTGAAACATTGCGCAATAAATCACATAAGTTGTCCCCTAAAACATATCCGAAAATAAAAAAAATCGAAACTGCGTTTCTGGAGAAAATCGATTTTAAAATTTTGTTTTTGAAAAAAAAATAATCTGTAACTTTTTTTACTGTACATATTTGTCTCCATATAGTGCTAAGCAATACCTACAACTTAGTAGAAGATCTCAAATCGATCGGACATACCGTTTTCGAGTTACAGTTTTTTAAAGATTTGCCATGCATTTTCCGATACGCCCTTCTCAAAAATAAGGCGAGGTTCAAAATGGCGGTCTGAAAGCGCATAATGGCATAATGGCGTGGAACCGCTCTGTTACTAAAGATCTACAACAGAGAGAGGCGCAACATAAAGAGGTCACCTTATAGAGGTGCAGAGTGGCATGCTCGTTGTCTATATCAACACTTACACCCCATCGCCGGTGAGGAGACCCAGACAACCAGAAATCGCATGAAAGTTCACGTTATAACTCGTTTATTCATACTAATTACATCAAACCCGCAAAACACCGTGGATAAACTCGTCAAATTGATGAGGTTCTTCGAATAAAATACTTTTTTCTGAGTTCATTTGTACATTTTGTTTCGTCCCGTACACTCGTACAAAGTTAGTCGGATCAATCCGTAGCAGCTGTCAAATCAACATTTGTTATCATAAATTAAGTCGCATAACATAACAAGTTAGTTCGGGAGAATATTTATACACTTGCATTGTATGTTATTAATCATCACATAATATATGCACGCATATCGCCTCCACTTTTGTACGTAGAAGGCCTTTTCGCGACATCAAACAAAATTTTGCACGTACAAAGCCTCCAGGTGATTTCGTTATGCGTACATTTTGGTTGTCTGGGGAAAGACAGTGTACCGGATCTGATTGAGGCTGAGGTGGAAGCGGACCACCTGGAAGTCGTTAATGTCTACGAATACGATGAATTTGACGACTGTCTGAAAGAAGTGGAACCTCGTGGGAACAAGTGAGATCCTTTGTAGATTCTCCGAAGCCAGCGTGTATAAATGCATAATGGATACCTGTTTGTACGTACGATGTGTAGCAAGACTGGTTTTGTGTACTTGCTTCTGTACGTGGAAGATGTGCTCATAATTTGCAAGGATTTGTTTCAAATTGACGTGGTTAAGCGGATGCTGCAACGTGAATTTCGTATGATCGACCTTCGTGAAGCTCGGATGTTTCTGGGACTAAAGATCGAACGCGATATCACCCAAGGATTACAAAGCTAAACCAGCCGGGCTATATTGAGGCAGTACTTCGTCGTTTCGGAATGGAATCGAGTAAGCCTGCGTCAACTCCAATGGATGCCAACTTGCAGCTGCAGAGACCGGAAGAAGAACAAAAACTTGGCAAACCATATCGCGAACTGATTGGGTGTCTGACTAACCTCATGGTCACCTCACGACCTGATCTCCTATTTCAATCAACTTCCGTGTAACCGGAATAGAAATATTAGTAGTAGAACGCTAATGGCACTGTTCTCACAAAACTGAATAAGTTTATTATTACCTTAAATTGTATCTTTTCATCGTTAGTTCGATGCCATGTTGTAGTGGATGATTTTAAATTTTTTTTGGCACTTTGAGGACCGGTACTCAAGCTGTCAGCGCGTGGCAAACTAGATGTTGGTAACACGAACAGTAGCGACATTAGCATTCTTAGGTTAATGCTTCTACTGTAACCGGTCACAAGGCTACTGCGGTACTGCGGTATCTCAGGGGAACGACAAATCATGGATTGACCTACCGTCCAGTCTTCTAAGAGCATCCTTCTGCTCCCAGATTTAAACAAGCATGCTTTGAAATCATCTCAATGAGAGGGATCGATTCGAATCCTGATTTTTCTAATCTCAGCGTGCGTAATTTATGCAAGGATTCAATCCCACGATTGAATCTCTGTAATTATGCTCATGGTCAACCGATTAAAGGTAAAATGCTCTTCGTATGGAATATCTTACGTTTTGTAGGGGATTGGGACAAATAAAACCTGACTACCGAACAAGAGATAAACTAATATGTAAGGCAATGAAATTCAGCAAATAAATATAGAGTAGAAACGGTATCATACCACTGCAAATTGAGACTACTTGTGGTTATTTTCACTCAAGGAGAAATTAATTTAGACAAAATTCGAACGCCGGAGTTTTGTTGAATCCACACATGTTTCAACGGAAATTCAATCAATTGCCTGTAATTCATATTTTCAGTTCAAGAGCTCGGAGTCCCATCTACATGATAAGTCATTCCGTCAAATCAGAATGCTACCAAAAATTTTCCAGAAACTGTTCACTGGAAGCAGCCGTGCATCATAAAATCTTTCGGACACATTGCAAATGAGTCCTGTCAGATAAAAGTTTTCATCCGATATTGAAAGAAATATCAATGTTTACTCGATTCATTTACCCGGCCAACAATCGATCAGAGATTGAATCCTGGGATTCAATCCTCTCATACACGTGGTTTGATTCATTGCATGCCTGGATTTGAACAAAAGGTGCGCGCGGAATTAATCTTGCTCTGATGGTCTTCGATCTCAGCAGCTCTTGGAGTGGGATTTTTTGAACCGTCGACAGACAACAACCGAGCAAATAATCGGCTATACAGATGCAAACTGGGCGTCAGATCAAAACGATCGGCTCACCGTTTCTGGATATATGTATGGTGCGACTACATCGTGGAAGACTACGAAGCAACGAACGATAGCACTTTCTTCAACTGAGCCGGAATACAGTGCTCTGGCAGACTGCATGTGCGAAGCTTTTTGGATCAATAAGCTGTTTCTGGAATTGCAAATTCCAGAACAAGATTTGGAGGAATCCCCAGAGGAACACCTGACAGAATTCCTGAAGAGGAATTGCTAAAGATATTTCTGGAGGAATTTTTATACCAACTCCGACAATCCCTTCAGTAGATTGTCGGTGTTGGTATAAAAATCCAGTAACGTTCAAAAGTTTTCCTTGGAAGAAATTCTCGGAGGAATCTCTGACAAAATCCTAGTGGAATTCCTGGAAAAATCGCTGTAGGTACTACGACAGAGATTACCTTGGAGAAATTTCTGACACAATCCCTGGAGGAATATTTTAAGGGATTCCTGAAGAAATCTCTGGAAGAGTGTCTGGTGGAAACATTGGAGATGTTTCGGAAGAAATTCTTGATGGAATCTCTGGAAGTTTTACTGAAGGAATTCCTGGAGCTATATTTGAAGTGATCTCAAATCTACAGTTCAATAAGATCGAATACAACTTTTCATCGTTGGGTAGGTGCGCACCATGTGCATTCTTTGCATTGATATTGGTGTCAGAAAGCCAAAGGAGATGTAGAGTTTTGAAGGAGAATGTGGGGCCGTGCCGGACTTTGGTTTCAGGTTGGCCGACAACGCTGCACAATCGTTACCCGTTCTGTGGCGTAGTCGGTTAACACTGCCAGTCTAGCGTATTGGGAGCCGTGGGATCGAAGCCCACCAGAACAATTTCATCATTTTTCACAATTTTACATCTCAATATGTCCAAATTGACTTTTGTGTCTACGAACTTCAGGGTTTTTTTTTTCAAAACACCGTTGGCTGATTTATGCCGTAATGGACATGACAAGCCTAGTTGCGGGAAAAATGGGAATTGTTGGCGATTCTGCTTAAGGAATTCCGGCTACGGCGGGTTTTGAAATCAAGAAGTTCAAGATCAAGTGTGTCAAAAGATCAGAATTGAAACTCTTTTAATCAATATGAGATGAGATATTTAAAAATCTGACAAAGATGGGAAGAGCCGTCCGTAGATGAGATAGAAGTTATCTATTAAGTTAAATATAAATGCGAGCTTCAAGTTAAATATAAATACCACGGTCAATATGCTTAAATTGAGGTTGAGGCTACTAATGTTAGAGAAGATTACCGTAGACGAAATCGTCCAAAGCGAGCTTAACGATAATGATGAACGATGAAAAGCAAAAATGGAATAAACAGTCGATGGAGAAAACTAGCAGAAAGAAGTATTGGAAGGAACAACCGCAATAGATGGAACATAGCAATGTTATCTCTCATAATAATAATAACTTCGTATATTCTGGTGAAAAACATTTAAAAAATAAAACCACAATTCCGCCACCTTCACTCCAGTGAATCCAGATCCTGCAAACGCTTCACCAGGGTATCAATCTCCCGGTACAACTTGGTTCGAATGACCTTTGTGTTGCGCGCAAATGACTCCGTGCTCAGAACCTGCTGATTTTGCTTCCGATAATCCAACGATAAACCGTCTCCACTCGGGTGCAAAGGAATCGATCCGGAAAAAGCATTTCCCTCGGCAGTGTTGCCATCGTCGACGTTGTGGTCTGTTTCGATCTGATTGATGAACTGATCGATCGTTCTGACAACACTGGATCGCAGCTGAATCAGTTTCTCGGTCATCTCGACCGAAGGCTTGGGTGGGCGTTGGTCTTCGTGAGGTAGTTCCGGATTGTTTGGCACGACGGGATGTTCTTTTGGGGACGTTTGTTCTGAGGATTCCTCGATTAAAGTCTCCTTGCTTATCGTAAGACCGCTAGACGTTCTGGAAAACAGATGTTCCATGGATGGCTTTGTATTGTCTTCCGTGTTAATTGAATGATTGTATGTTTTCGGAGTTCGCGGATATCCAGTTGTTGTAGATTCTAAGGATGAAGCAGGTAACGGTTTTGAACAATGTCCTATAGATATCAACCGAATGTGGTCGCCTTGTTCATCACCATTTTTCTAGGGAGTATAAAAAGCATTCAAGGTTTGGATAATTTGTACCTTTGGAAATATTACCTGTTCTGCCTTCAGACGTTCATAGTCCTCTCTGGGAATCGAAAATAATCTTCCTTTCATCTGGACACAAACCCGCCCCTTCGGATTGTGTTGGCGCTCTTCATTCGTAGAAGACGCTGATTTTTGGTTAATGGATGGATTCATCGTATGCGATTGAATATAGTGCGCGCTTCTAAGGTGAGATGGTGGAATGTGACATTTGGATAGAGTTAAGAGATACAAGCGTTTGCTTTGATTGAGATGAAGAACCGTTACTTTTAAACCTTTTAACATCCGTTTAGGGTAAATGATCCAATAGTGGAGGTATTAAGTAAGTGCCATTCACATTTTATAATTTCTGAGATTAATTAAATTAATATTGCTAATAGATTTTACTTGTATCATGTTCAATGATGTCTTGCGCATCTCTTCTAACAATCGAACATTAAAAAAGTTGCGGTAGTGTTCCTATAGTTGCGTATGAGTGTTCCTATAGTTGCGGTATAGTGCGGTTTTGAAAACAATGAGTTCTAAAATATGATTCCAATCGATTTATTAGCGTTTTTGAAAATAGTTGATAAACATTGCTTTTTTAATTACAACTGATGAAAAATATATTTGTTATATATTTTATTTAGTAGGTATTTGTAATACACTTCAAACTGTCTTGATTTCGGCAGCACGAAATCTGCAAACATTCTTGCCCATCATTCCAACAGTCCAAAAATTAGTTGAGTAATATCAATTACAGTTATAAATTTTTATCACAGGCAAACATACGTAAGCTCTAGATCAAATCGCGAGAACATGTCAATCCAGGCACTATGTAATGGTAGTGTGTTAATGAATTCCGTTACTCAAATCGATAGTTAAAAAATATAGTCTATGAACAACAGTGACGAAAGTGTGAAGTGAAGTTTATCTGTGATTTTATGATAAACAAATAAATTGATCAAGTTTGAATCTCATTACGTTATTCGCAATAATTGCATGCCAAAGCAATCAGAACATTAAGCGATCAAAATAATTGTAAAGAACAAATGAAGTAGTTTTTGATAAAATGAAAGAATATAAATGCGAATGCAATCCAATTTAAAATGTCATTTATTTGAATATTGGAATACGAATAAAACGAGATGTTAACCTTAGTTAGATAAATTCAAAACTTTTAACAGAAAAATTCTTAACGTTTTGAGTCAGCTATTTTTTAGGCAATTTTCCTGTCAGAGGTTTCAACGTTCCTGCTTTCTAATGGCCGATTCCTCTCGGCTCTCGTCGACGTGCTCGCAATGCTGCTTTGAGCTGCTCAGCTTCTATTTATCTTTGAGCTCGCTTTTTCAACTTGTGTTTCCTGAGCAGTAATTTCTTTTTGCTTTTCCGCTTCCACTTTTCGAGCAGCTCGCTTTTCAGAATTTTCCTTACGTTGTTTTAAGGCATCTTGCTAATCCTCCTCTACTCAACAAATCTCTGCCAAACGTTCGCCAGCCGTAAAATCAAAGTTAATTTTCTTCTGTAGTTGCGATGTTGGCTGCTTCGCTTAGAAGCTTCTGGGTAGTCAGAAATGTTACAATTTCTTTTGAGATCCACTCTATCATTTACGGTACCGTAAAACGGGGTAACTTTGATAGTTTTTTCGAAGAAAACTTGAATATTTATGCATGCTGTTTCAAAGAATTATAATTTATATTTTTAAAACAAGTACTGGCATCCTAGCTATCGATTGCAGTTGATAGATTGTAAAAAAGATTTATTTTGAATGGATATATAATTTTTCATATAATCGAAAGTCGGTTATCTGTTTTGGGGTAACTTTGATAATGGAGTATGAATCGAACAAAATTGAATGAATTATGAACATTTGTAGGGCATTGCATACCTCTAGGCGTTTAACGTTATATGGAAATTTCTGACTTAAATTACAAAAATGGTCCCAGTTTGTGAAAATACTTTTCGCTAAGAGATTTGAGACCGTATTCAAGTTCTATGATAACTAGGCTGTCAAAGATAAGTAGCCAACTATTCAAAACTACATCAAATAGTAATCGTATAACAGATTGTTTGTAAGCGTTTTGAAAATGCTAAAATTGTGTAAATTTTTAATATCCGCATAAAAAGCCTCAAATGCTCTTGATTCATATGAAAATAGCTCTTACATAAAGTGTCATACTAATATTCTTCAGTTTTGCATTTGTTTTGCTTAACCGATTAACAGAAATTATGATTTGTCGTTTAGTATGTGGTGGGTCCCGCACTATCAAAGTTACCCGCATTATCAAAGATACCCCGTTTTACGGTACGTTTTTCCGAAAAGGATTGGGTCTGGAGGTGGTTTTGGAGTTTAAGGTTTCCTTTACAACTGGGATGCCTCACTGTTGTTGTTCCTCCAACCACACAATGTGTGTATCCTCCTTATTTTTAGATGGCACTGTTGCAGGGCCTTTCCGAGTTCTCTTGCTCCATTTACTACTTAACCTGAATCGGATTGTAGACTCCGGGATACCGAATTGACTGTCTCCTTGTTTTCATGGTATGTATGGCACTGCACTGCATTTTCATCGTACTGGATACGCTTACCACATCGCCACTTCATTTATGATCCAATTTGTCTTGCGATGCCACTCTGAAATAAGCTGGAAATATATTTAATATGCATATGAAATTAAAGCCGTAAAATTACTTACTCAATGCGCTCAAGTAACTCAAGAAAAAGCGGGTTTCACGCGAAAATCATTCACTTTAAATGCCAAACTGCAGATAACGACAACATAGCGCAACGAAAGGATCACAGTGTGCTGTGGTGTACCAATAGTGGAGGTACTGATTTTATCGTTATTTCATCATTATTAGCTATGTTTCAGTTTTTAAACGATAAAAAGACATACAACTTAGGATATTGAAGCATCTTCATTGAATATTTGGGCCAGGAAATTGTGATTTTCATTGTTTCGTGCAAGCTTGCCACTATGAAAATGTTAGTGAGAGGCGTTAGTTTGAACTGGCGCATGAGAAATTGTAGTTTTTGAAAGATACGTTCACATTTTATATAAAAACTAGTGTTCTAAACTACTTTAATGTAGAAGATTTATGAAATCCATAATGTCCCAGAAGAAAGGTCAGTTACAAATAAGGTAATTATTCCATTATAAGGCCCATACCGCAACTATTGGTGCTACCTCAACTAATGGATCATTTACCCTAGTTGAAAATGAAAGTATATTAAAATATCTGAGGTAGCTGAACTACTTTGTACCTTGATGACTACAGCGTAGCGTTAAGGTCCAACTTCGTCGGTCTGGGCGATACTTCTCCAGTTACCCCGAAAGTTTAGGGACACCAGGTCGTCGTTCACTGCGTATAGCCAGCGTATTCGTGGTCTTCCACGAAGTCTCCAACCTCTTCGTGGTTGCTTGCTGGATAATATTGTAGCTATTTTTTGTCCAATACCTCAATGAAGTATTTTTGATTTTTTTAAACAATTTTTCTAATACCATTAAAATACCAAATTGAGGTATTGACTACTGAAGAATACCTAATTTTGGTATGATACCAAAATATGGTATTCATATATTATTGCGAGTTATTTCTTACTCCTCGGGTAACCGGACCTGATCAGTTGGCGTCGCTAGTAGGTATACTGTACCAGTTTCGTGAGCATCGAATAGGCCTGTGTACTGACATCCGGAAGATGTTTCACCAGGTCAGGATTGTTCCTGAACACCAGCATTGACAACGATTTCTATGGCGCGATCGCGATGAGCATGGTGAGCCGATCACTTTTTTCTTTTTACATTATTTTTTTTATTAGTATCATTCCAAACATTACATTCATTTCTTATATCTAGGTGTTCTGTGTTATTAGATAACACTATCATCCTAATTTGGTAAAACAAATTTAAGATTCTATTAACGTTTTGTTAACAACATATTACATTTCATTTGCCGTAGCAGTTCAGATTTTTTACAGGTAAGTTGATTTCACCTGTAGTTTTTGCCTGAAATTATTTATTATTTTATATGACATTTGTTCCAATGTTTTAACATTGGATATTCTGTGTAACTTATTGGTACTATACCAGGGAGGAAGCTTCAGAATCATTTTCAAAATTTTATTTTGAATTCTCTGCAGAGCATTCTTCCTGGTATTACAACAGCTAGTCCAAATTGGCTGGTCTGGAAAATTGTTTGAATATCAAAAGCTTGTTCTAAGACAAAGTTATGATTTTCTATTAATAAGGGGATAGAGACATTTTACATATTTATTACATTAGGCTAGAAATCCTTCAATGTGAATTTTGAAAGTTAAATTCTTATCTAGCATGAGCCCTAGATACTTAACTTCATCTGACCAATTTATTGGAACCCCTCTCATCGTGACAACATGTCTACTTGAAGGTTTCAAATAAAGAGCTTTCTGTTTATGTGGGAATATTATTAGTTGAGTTTTGGAAGCATTAGGAGAAATTTTCCATTTTTGCAAGTATGAAGAAAAAATATCCAAACTTTTTTGCAATCGACTACAGATGACACGCAGGCTTCGTCCTTTGGCGGAGAGGCCTGTGTCATCCGCAAACAAAGATTTTTGACATCCCTGAGGTAACTCATGTAAGTCAGATGTGAAAATATTGTATTATATTGGTTCCAAAATGCTGCCTTGAGGAACACCAGCTCTTACAGGAAGTCTTTCAGATTTGGAGTTCTGATAATTAACCTGAAGTGTACGATTCGACAGAAAACTTTGAATTATTTTAACAATGTATGTTGGAACATTAAAGTTTTTTAGTTTAACAATCCAACTTTCATGCCAAACACTGGCGAATGCTTTTTCTATGTCTAGAAGAGCAAGGCCAGTAGAATAGCCGTATAAGTTGATGAGTCCATGGCGGAATCCGAACTGTTCATTGGCAAAAAATGAATTTTCGTTGATGTGAGCCATCATTCTGTTCAAAATGACCTTTTCAAAAAGTTTACTGATGGAGATAAGCAAACTGATTGGACGATAGCTAGAAGCTTCTGCAGGATTTTTGTCTGGTTTTAAAATTGGAACAACCTTATCATTTTTGCTAATTGAAAACATTTGTTGAATATCTCAACTAAAAATGATAAGCTACATTCTGGAAGTTTCTTGACGAGGATGTAGAAAATTCCATCATCGCCAGGAGCATTCATATTTTCGAATTTTTAAATAGCAGTTCTCACTTCTTCCAAATCAGTCTCCCAGGCATTTTCGAAAACGTTCTCTTGATTGAGAATATGTTCGAACTCCTGAGTAACTTGATTTTCAATTGGACTAGTAAGTCTTAAATTAAAATTGTGCGCGCTTTCGAACTGCATAGCAAGTTTTTGAGCGTTTTTGGCTATTAGTTAGTCATAATTTGTTTTCCTCTTTCAATGCTGGTGTTGGCTCCTGATGTTTTTCAAAATTTTAGATAATTTCCAAAAGGGCTTAGAGCCAGGATCCAATTGAGACCAGTACCGGATTTGGGCTTCGGGGGGCCCGGGTCAGTTCTCATAAAGGGGGCCCCTTTATACAAAATTCAGCACGTTTTGGGATTCCACAAACTAACGTATTGAATTTGAGTTTTGAACGAGAAGGTCGGTCCAAAACATATGAGGGGCTCAAATTCAAAGTAGTGTAAGTGACATTTTCGGTTGTGAGCTATATGCATTGCGAAATTCGTCTGTTTTCAAGCTTTTCAATAGTGTTTTGTGGTGATTTTTCCGTCCAAAGGGAAAAATATAATAATTCTTAGAAGATTGGCTGTTTTTATTGGCTAAATAATTTGTGTGGAGTAAAAAATTGCTGAAAATCATCAAAGCCGTTTTTCTTTTCCTTTTGACTCTATTTAGTACAAGTTTCCAGTTTTCTCGGTTACCGCATTCTCTGGAAAAAAAATATTTACAGTATTGGCGAGAATACAGTATACAAGGCCGATTGACCTGAAAATTGAACTGCATGTTGGAAAAAGCTTCATTTGTAAATGAATCACCAAATTCTATGCAAAGTATCTAAGTTCTTAAAATCCACCCATGTCGACAAAAATGTCCAAATGTTGATACTTGAATATTTTGAAAACAAACAATTTAGGATAAGTATAATCTTCTACAAAGTTTTGCAATTAATTTAAGTGAACCAATTTGCTGAAGCATGCCTTTTTCTAAATATTAACATTTAAAAAATATTCCAATTTGAAAATTTGGGCATTTTTCTCATAACAGTATTTTTCTAATAGCTTCAAAACTCTTGAATAGAATTTTGTTAATTGCTCATAAATCAAATTTCAAGTTATTTATGAGATGTAGTTCGAATTTCAGGTCAATCGGTTCATTAAAAGCTGTTATACAGTGCCCTTAACGTGACCATTTTTGTATGAAAATCGGCCTTCATGTACTTTATTCTTGGCAGTACTGTATATTCTATAAATTATATTTAAAGTTTACTAAAAGCCTTTACTCAATTTCTCTGACGCTTCATGTTTCTGATAGAATTGCAAATATGATTAAATTTCAAATTTCTGATAGGTACCATATAAACTCTTTGGGCAGTGCTTGACAGGTTTAGTCGCATTTTTTAAGATCCTGCAAATACGTCAAGCGCATTTTCTATTCAAAGATTTTTTTGAAAACTAACTAGAGAAGAATTTCAAAGATTTTGGCTTAATATTCATGACTTTTTTTGTAATTTGTAATATACTGAAGGATAACAATTGACGAAACCATATTGTGCGATCAGGTAATAAAAAAATATAACTCAAATATTGGAAAGTTGACTTTGACGTTAGAATTATAGATCCAAATGTCGAAAGAGAAACTATTGTAACGATTTTAATTTTTTTTTGTTCTTAATTTTGATTCCTCGGGGGGCCCCATTCATCGGGGGGCCCGGGGCATTTGCCCCCTTGGCACCCCCCCAAATCCGGGCCTGATTGAGACATCTTATTTTCAAAATTTTTGTTTCTTAATTGTGCAAAACGTTTCTTGGTTTCTTTCCGCAAATCCTGCCATATAATTTTCATAGCAGGATCGCGTGTGCGTTGAAATTGCCATCGCCTCACGTTTTTAAGACGGATCAAGAGTTTAATCACGGATTCAAATTTCACATTTAGGAATTGCAATGCTCCTGGCTTCAACAATGGAATTTGTTAAAGTTTCAAGAGCATTGTCAATATCAAGTTTTGTTTGTAATGAAATGTTAACATTAAGATAAGAATCAATGTATTTTTCAAATATATTTCAGTCGGCTCAAAAAAATTGAAAGTGGAGCTGATAGGATTGAGAATCGCTTCATGGGATATTTGAAACGTAACAGGGATATGATCAGAATCAAAATCAGCAGGAGTAATTAGTTGGCTACAAAGCTGACTAGAGTCGGTTAAGACCAAATCAATCGTAGAAGAATTTCCAGGAGAGGAAAAACATGTAGGGCTATCAGGGTATTGAATTGAGAAATATCCTGAAGAGCACTCGTCAAATAAAATTCTGCCGTTGGAATCACTTTGAGAATTATTCCATGACCGATGTTTGTCACCAATGACAATTGATTTCGCAAGTCAGTTTGGAGCAAATTAACTTGCTGTCCATAGCATTGAAAAGGCAAATAGGCAGCTATGAAAGTATATTTACCAAACTGTGTTTCAACAGAAACACCTAAAGTTTCAAAAACATTAGTTTCAAATGATAAAACTAGTTGATGTTTTATACGCCTATGAATGATGATTGCAACTCCCCCACATGCCCCATCAAGTCGATCATTACGATAAACAAAGGATTTCTTTTGAGTTTAGATCCAGATTTTAAATACGTTTCGGTTATAACTGATATATGCACGTTATTAACTGTAAAAAAATTAAACTGCTCGTCCTCTTTACCATTCAGAGAACGAGCATTCCAATTTAAAATATTTAAATTATTATTTGGATCCATTAGAAAAACAACAATAACAATTTGATTAGTAAATTTAACACCAACTTGGACTGCTTCAGTCATAGTGATGGCTTTGAATATTGCATCAATCATAAGATTCAATTGTTCAGTTAGAAAATTAAAATCAGAGGCAGACATATCACTTGAAGTGGGTACATTATCTGATGATTTCGAATTAGAATTTTCGTTAGACCAAAAAGCGGAGTAGGAGTTACCTGTGGCGGTAGGGTTTTTTCCATTTGATTTGAAACAAGTAGAATGGGTACTCATAGTACGAATAGGGGAGGAGTTCAAATTACCTGCTACGATATCGACAAAGGATTTTCCGTGGGTAGATACATTCAAAATTGAAAGATTCGAACGGCTAACCGACGGGTTGAAATTAGTTTGTGAATGAGCATGATTATGATCTTCCTGATGGGTATGATTCATGATCAAGCGATCGTTAACTGAAAAATGAGTATTCTTCGATACTCTACCAGTACCAGGAAACGACCGTTATCGTAAAGGATATTATCTTTCATCTGCCTGGCACGAGCCTCAATGACTCTCTTGTGCGAAGGGCAGTCCCAAAAATTGGACTTATGATTGCCCTTGCAATTGGCGCATAAGAACTTATCGGTATCTTCCTTCACTGGACAGACGTCCTTGGCGTGAGAAGAACGTCCGCATATCATGCATTTAGCATCCATGCGACAATTTTTTGTACTATGACCCCACCGACGACCCTGAGTAGGGTTCTGGTAATATCCTCCAGGTTTCTGAAAATGTTCCCATGTCACACGGACATCGAACAAAATTTTGCTTTTTCTAAAGCTTCAATATTATTTAGTTCTTTTTTTGTTAAAGTGAACTAAATAATATTCTTGTGAAAACCCTTTCCGAACAATGCCAGATTGGGTTCTCTTTTTCATAATGATTACTTGGACTGGGAAAAATCCAAGTAAATTATTTATTCCATTTTTGATCTCTTCAGGTGACTTATATTCACTTTAAAAACCTTTCAAGACAACTTTGAACAAACGTTCAGTTCTGTCGTCATAAGTAAAAAATTTGTGCTTCTTCTCTTCAAGATGTTTGAAAAGAAGTTCGCGATCTTTAAGAGAACTTCAAAAGTGAAAAATCCTGATGGATCAATTATACGAACTCCTCACACTTCCAACACAAGCGCATGGAAGAATGGTAGTCGAGAACTGTCAAAACGTATGGAAAATAATGAAAAACGTAAATTTTTCGCAATTTGAAAACTGAATCGAATAAGTAGTGATTAGAAATCAAGCGTGAATCTAACTTTGTGTATTAAGTTAATCTTCTGTGGTGCTTTCTTTGCTTCATAATTTCTTCTTCCACTGAAAGAAGCCATCTATTGATTTTTCAGTTTTGAATCACGCCCTATAGAATATAACGCCATTCCTAACATCTGTCATCCTCTAGCACTCTTCATCGAAAAATGTTTGTCTTCGTATTGTTATGAATGCACAATCCGACTTCCTAATCGTTGTTCTTTCGCAGGTAACCGAAGACTCTATCTTACTAATCTAGTCGAAATAAAGAATTTTTATTATTACTGATGTACCTATATGATTTTGAAACATTTAAAACTCCGTTTCATTATCTCTAAAACAGAAACGCGCATTGATATTGAAGTTTGTTTTTGTTACTGCGTATAAATATAAACGAACATTTTTTTTCCGGCAGGCATGACAAAGCTTGTTCGCAGTTTGTTGAGAAGCATTCGGCGTGGGTTAGTTTTCCTGTTTGTTATTTGCAACAATGAACCAACAGCGTGCGCTGGTGACTGGCCATATTTGTTCGTGGGTGGCTGAGTAGATATCAGTCATCGTTCTATTTTTTAAAGGTGGAAATACTTTAAAATGGCCCAGTTCGTAAAATCTTCAAAGGCATTTCTGTTAGAAATCTTCCAATGTTTTAATAATACAATGTAAGCTTTTCCGCGATTGATACACAAAAATATTGCGGTACATTGTAGGTAATATATTTTTTTCGTACTATTCAGTTTTGAAGCACTTTCTCCTACCTACTCCAGATAAAAAGCGTTCATCTACCGGCCTGCAGCATGTCTTTTTCTTTTTCCGTACGCTGCTGTGAAAAGTGTACAGAGAACGGCCACCGGTTTTGATGTGGGTTTTCCGATAACCGTTCGGTAGAATTGTTTCTGTTTTAAGCGATATCGGAACAAAAATAACTGCCGATTGCTGCAAGCTGTTGTTTGTTTGAATATTTAGAAAAGCTAACCGACTGAATCCGTTTGTTGCTTTAATCTTCATGGAAACGATGAGAATGGAACAACTTTCTCCACTTCCCTGGAGCTGTTTTGGAGCAGTCTTGCTGCTGACAGGTAGTATTTGGCTTATGAGAATCTATAAGCTGTTTCTTCATATTTTGCTACAATTCAATCAATCTTCTTCTTCTTATTCTTATTCTTGGCAATACGTCCCCACTGGAACAGATCCTGCTTCTCAGCATAGTGTTCTTATGAGCACTTCCACAGTTATTAATCGAGAACTTTCTTTGCCAAAATTGCCATTTTTGCATTCGTATATCGTGTGGCAGGTATGATGATATTCTATGCCCAGGATCAACACTGAAGAAGTCTGTAAGTCGCAGACGAAATAGGCCTATCTATCAAAATAAGCAACACATATTAGAGTTTAAAGGTATTTGCTCGCCTTACTAGTGATTTTAGTATCTTATTTTTTTGCAAAAAGTGAAGTGTTAATGTTCAATTAGTAGTTTTAAACATACTCTAATAATGACTCTATGACACTACCCCGAACGCCACTACCCAGAACGCCATTACACCGAATGGGTCATTACCCCGAACGCCACAACCCCGAATGAGCCATTACCCCGAATAGTATGAGATACAGTAGAATATCTTCTTCGGACAGTGCCTGTTTCGCATCATAGTGAGCACTCATCCAATTCAAGGGTTCTTCATTCATAAATTTCAAGATTGCCATTTTCGACACCCGAGGGTGGGTCTTCTAACACTTTTTGTATGGAAATTCTATAAATTTTGTATTATTATTTAGTTGGTGTTACATCAATTAATTTGATAAAACCTCGTTAACTATGTTATGCCAATTTACTCGGTCCATGGCTGTGTCTCTCCAACTTCGATTGTGGCCCACGTTCTCCAGATCTTGTTGCACCTGATCAAGCCACCTCGCTCGCTGTGCTCCCCGCCTTCTTGTGCCAACAGGATTCGACGCGAACACCATCTTTGCAGGATTGTTGTCCGGTAGTCTTGCAACATGCCCTGCCCAGCGCACCCTTCCGGCTTTCGCAACCTTCTGGATACTGGGTTCGCCGTAGAGACAAGCGAGCTCGTGGTTCATTTTCCGCCGCCACACACCGTTCTCCTGCACTCCGCCAAAGATCGTCCTAAGCACCCTTCGTTCGAACACTCCAAGTGCTTACAGGTCCTCTTCCAGCATGGTCCATGCTTCATGTCCATAGAGGACCACCGGTCTTATAAGCGTTTTGTACATGGTAAATTTGGTGCGGTGGTGAATCTATCTCGACCGCAGCTTCTTCTGGAGCCCATAGTAGGCGCGACTTCCACTGATGATGCGTCTCCGTATTTCACGACTAACGTTGTTATCAGCCGTTAACAAGGATCCGAGGTAGTCGAAATCATCAACCACCTCAAAAGTATCCCCGTCTATCGTAACACTGCTTCCCAGGCGGGCTCTGTCGCGCTCGGTTCCGCCTATCAGCATGTACTTTGTTTTTGACGCATTCACCACCAGGGCGACTTTTGTCGCTTCACGTTTCAGGCGGGTGTACAGGTCTGCCACCGTTCCAAATGTTCTGCCGACAATATCCATATCATCCGCGAAGCAAACAAATTGGCTGGATTTTGTGAAAATCGTACCTCGGTTATTGAACCCGGCTCTCCGCATGACACCTTCTAGCGCGATGTTGAACAGCAGGCACGAAAGTCCATCACCCTGTCGAAGTCCCCGGCGGGATTCGAACGAACTGGAATGTTCGCCCGAAATCTTCACGCTATTCTGGACGGTGTGGATCGTTGCTTTTATAAGTCTTGTGAGCTTCCCGGGAAAGCTGTATTCGTCCATGATTTTACATAGCTCTTCGCGGTCGATGCTATCATAGGCCGCTTTGAAATCGATGAACAAGTGATGCGTTGGGACTTGGTATTCACGGCATTTCTGGAGGATTTGTCGTACAGTAAAGATTTGGTCCGTTGTTGAGCGGCCGTTGACGAAACCAGCTTGATAACTTCCCACAAACTCATTTGTTATTGGTGATGGACGACGGAAGATAATCTGGGATAGCACTTTGTAGGCGGCATTCAGGATAGTGATCGCACGATAGTTTTCACATTCCAATTTGTCGCCCTTCTTGTAGATGGGGCATATGACCCCTAGCTTCCACTGCTCCGGCAGCTGTTCCGTTTCCCAGATTCTGACAATCAGCCGGTGAAAACAGGCGACCAACTTCTCCGGGCCCATTTTGATGAGTTCAGATCCAATACCATCCTTACCAGCGGCAGAACCACTTGGGCACTTCCATAATTCACTTTGGCATGGGGGGTTTTTCGCGGCCGAATTTCCGGAAATTTTGCAAAAAGATGCGCATTAATACGACGCATATTGTGGCCAGATATGAGATTTGTAGCTTTCAAAGAACAACACTGCCGAAGTGAATAAAAAGTGCCAAGAATAGGATCCGGCTCCCTATTAGCGTTTTTATGACACAGTGGAAAAATGTCTTTCAAGTTTATCTTTAGGCGGGTTCCATAGAACAGCACTTGCAGCGATAATATCAGGGTGATATTCTTTAACTATTCCATTACCATAAAATCTTTTGAAGGAAGCTAATGCTAGTAGCTATCACTAATATTTTTTAAGATATCAGTTAAAAAATATTAGTGATGGAAGTGAGTTGCAGCGCCCATAAGGAGACTTTACTACATCCTAACTTTAGGCATACTATAGCTATCTTTTTCATAATAAATTCACCCTGCTTTTCGAAATGGGCATTTCTTCAGAGCATTGCGGTGTGTCTGTATGAATCTCACCAAAATTAGAAGACAAATCCAAACCAAACTTAGTATGTAAAACTTATTTTCTGAACAGTATTTTTATCTCATAATATTTGCAAAATACAATGTTAAGCCAAAATCGTTTAATAGTCGTACGGAACCGTACAATTACCTTCTAAACAGAATAAGTCTCACAATATTATGCATTCGGGGTAATGGCGTTCGGGGTAATGACCCATTCGGGGTAGTGGCGTTCGGGGTAAGGACCCATTCGGGGTAGTGGCGTTCGGGGTAGTGTCATAGAGTCGGGGAGATAATTTTACGATTATTTATGAGTACTAAACAAGTTCTCAGCAAATAATTTTTACATACTAAGTTTCGTTTGGCTTTGTACCATTAAAATTCATGAGATCTCCATAGCTACATTGCAATGCTTTGAAGAACAGTCAGACAGAAGGGTGAATTTATTATGAAAAGGATAACTATAAAATGCACAAAATTAGGGTGTAGTAATATCTGGTTTTGGACGCTGCCACTCCCCAGTGAACCACGTATCGTATAAGAATGCGTGCCAAAAATCTCATATTCTTACGTCAAGAATCAGAAACGCACAATATGCCAAATCAAAACGAATAAATGTTAACATAAATTTTATATAATTCTCCACTACGATTCATAATCTATAAATATTGTTGACAACAAACCATGCCGTAAATAGTATAATCTAGTTTTGATCGCCTATGGGGTATGGGTGGTAAATGACTGGACAATGCGTACCATTGGTACTTCGCGTACCTGCAGGTATAAAATAGACCCCATTTGTGGTCCTTAGCCTCTTGTCCAGTAACTCCTATCCCTACCTCCCCGTGGTGCCGAGGGTAGGGAAGATCGGGTAACCAACCCTGGTGGAACCTTGGTCGTATGCTGACAGGGAAGGGGGGCTCCTCTCTTCTGAGGGTGTAGCTTATCAGAGCGTCTGTTCTTCATGTTAGGGGCGGCTCAAAACAGCGTCTGTTCTCCATGTTAGGAGCGGCTGATCATCGTCCTAGTGCCAGCGTGGGACTCTGAACAGTGCTGTGCACGATGATCCTCCGGCGAGACAGGGGGTTGGTGCAGGCCTTACAAGCCAGCCGTAAAAATCATCAGTACAGGAAGCATACAATGTAAATTCGGACCGGAACAATCGGCATAGACCCAGGCATCGAAAACGGACAAACGATTGGAAACTCGGATCATGGAACTGTAAGTCTCTCAATTTCTTGGGAAGTACCCGCATTCTTTCCGAATTATTGAGGGTCCGCAAGTTCGACATCGTAGCGCTGCAGGAGGTTTGCTGGAAAGGGTCGACGGTACATACGTATAGGGATGGTTATACCATCTACCAGAGCTGCGGCAACAGACATGAGCTGGGCACAGCTTTTATCGTGATGGGCGAAATGCAGAGGCGCGTGATTGGGTGGTGGCCAATCGACAACAGAATGTGCAAGTTGAGGATCAAAGGCCGTTTTTCAATATCAGCATAATCAACGTGCACAGCCCTCACCTAGCAAGTGACGATGACGATAAGGACGCTTTCTACGCGTAACTGGAACGTGAATACGACGGCTGCCCAAGCCATGATGTCAAAATCGTTATCGGAGATCTCAACGCTCAGGTTGGCCAGGAGGAGGAATTTAGACCGATTATAGGGAAATTCAGCGCTCACCAGCTTACGAACGAAAACGACCTTAGACTGATTGATTTCACCGCCTCCAAAAACATGGCCATACGTAGTACCTACTTCCAGCACAGCCTCCCGTATCGGTACACCTGGAGATCACCCCAACAGACTGAATCACAAATCGACAACGTTTTGATTGATGGAAGGCATTTCTCGGACATTATCGACGTCAGAACCTATCGCGGCGCAAACATCGATTCGGACCACTACCTTGTGACGGTTAAAGTGCGCCAACGACTCTCCGTTGTGAACAACATTCGGTACCGACGCCCGCCCCGGTACAATCTGGAGCGACTCTAGCAACCCGAAGTCGCAACTGAATACGCGCAAAGCCTTGAGGCAGCGTTGCCGGAAGAGGGAGAGCTCACCGAAGCCCCTCTTGAGCACTGCTGGAGTAGTCTCAAAGCAGCCATAAACAACGCAGCGGAAGGTGCCATTGGGTACGTGGAAGCAAATCGACGGAACGGTTGGTTCAACGAGGAGTGTCAGACTGTTTTGGACGAGAAGAATGCAGCGCGGGCGATGATGCTGCAGCAAGGCACCCGTCAAAACGTGGAACGATACAAAAAGAAGCGAAGAGTGTGAAGAGATGGAGCAGTTGTATCGTTCTCAAGAAACACGTAAGTTCTACAAGAAACTTAATGCATCCCGCAAAGGCTTTGTGCCGCGAGCCGAAATGTGCCGGGATAAGGATGGAGGTATCTTGACGGACGAACGTGAGGTGATTGAAAGGTGGAAGCAGCACTACGATGAACACCTAAACTGCGCAGAGGAGGAAGATCAAGACAGCAGGAGGAATGGCTTCATCAGTACGGCAGATGAGGGAGACGTGCCAACTCCCACAATAAGTGAAGTTAAGGATGCTATCGAACAGCTCAAGAACAACAAAGCAGCTGGAAAGGATGGTATTGGAGCGGAACTTATTAAAATGGGCCCGGACAGGTTGGCCACTTGTCTGCACCGATTGATAGCCAGGATCTGGGATACAGAACAGCTACCGGAGGAGTGGAAGGAGGGAATAATATACCCAATATACAAAAAGGGTGACAAGTTAGCATGTGAGAACTATTGAGCGATCACCATTCTTAATGCAGCCTTTAAAGTGCTTTCCCAGATCATCTTCCGCCGTCTATCGCCACTGGCAAGCAGATTTGTTGGAAGTTATCAAGCCGCATTTGTGGACGGGCGATTGACGACAGACCGAATCTTTATGTTGCGGCAGATCCTCCAAAAGTGTCGCGAATATCAAGTCCCTACGCACCACCTATTCATCGATTTCAAAGCGGCCTATGATACCATCGATTGCGAAGAGCTATGGAAGATTATGGACGATAACGGTTTTCCCGGGAAACTGACTAGACTGATCAAAGCAACGATGGATAGTGTACAGTGCTGTGTGAAGATATCGGGTGCTTCATCGGACTCGTTTGAAACACGCAAAGGACTTCGACAAGGCGATGGTCTTTCCTGCCTCCTGTTCAATATTGCGCTAGAAGGTGTTATGAAACGAGCGGGCTTCAACATGCGGGGCACGATCTTCAATAAATCCAGCCAGTTCATTTGTTTCGCTGACGACGTGGACATTGTCGGAAAAACGTTCCAGGTGGTTGCTGAACAGTATACCAGGCTGAAACGTGAAGCAGATCGGGTTGGATTGAAGGTAAATACGTCGAAGACGAAATATCTGCTGGCTGGAGGAACCGAGCGAGATAGAGCTCGCATAGGCAGACGCGTGACGATCGACGGGGATGAGTTCGAGGTGGTAGACGAATTCGTCTACCTCGGATCATTGATAACGTCGGATAACAACTGCAGCAGAGAAATTCGAAGACGTATCATCGCCGGAAGTCGTGCTTACTATGGACTCCACAAGACCTTGCGGTCTGGTAAACTTCACTTCCGTACTAAGTGTACCATGTACAAGACGCTAATAAGACCGGTAGTCCTCTACGGGCATGAGACGTGGACAATGCTCGAAGAGGACCTGCAAGCGCTAGGAGTTTTTGAACGACGTGTGCTTAGGACGATCTTCGGCGGAGTATGTGAGAACGGCGTATGGAGGAGAAGAATGAACCACACGGGTAGAAATCAGAATCCAAAAACAAGATTATGGCTCATGATATCATGATTCCAGCGTGTTTTCGTCTTATGGAAATACACCATGATTTGGACTCATGATATCATGAGTCAGATTGCCGTAACGCAACACACACGTTAGGTTTTTGTAGCTGATTGCTCGGAATCATGATTCAAATGCCAAAAATGCTGAGTCGCGCATCCGTTTATGATCGACAAAATAAAAAAAAAAGTTAAAAATAGCAAACATTGAGATTCGAGCAAAGAACCTTCAGATAGTAAGCCGCGTACTCTACCACTTAACCGCTTCGTCATCTTGAATTGAGAGTGATCGATACGAAAGACATGAAGCAAAGTGCGCCGCTTAGTGTTTTCACACTGGATGTTACGCTTTGATGAATCATGATTATAACTCCAGGAACCATGATTTGTGATCCTGATATTATGACCTAACCAATTTATGAATTTCATGATTTGTAAATCATGGTGTGGGGATCAGATTTTTATCCGTGCACGAGCTTGCGCAACTCTACGGTGAACCCAGTATCACGAAAGTCGCCAAAGCTGGAAGGGTACGATGGGCGGGACACGTTGTGAGAATGCCGGACAACAATCCCGCAAAAATGGTGTTCAAATCAAATCCGGCCGGTACAAGACGAAGGGGAGCGCAACGAGCTAGGTGGTTTGACCAAGTGGACCAGGATCTTGGAAGTGTGGGGCGACCGAGGAATTGGAGGTTAGCAGCCATGGACCGAGTTAGTTGGCGTAACATTGTGGCGCAGGTCATGTCTTGAAGAACGTAGAGCCAGCAAAAGTAAAGTAAGTAAGTATCGCCTCAAGTTGTATAAACTGACAGATCATATATCAAAGCAGACTAGCATCAAATAAAATCGCAATAACTTAGCAAAATTTGCCACCCGAGGTTGGTATCTTCTGGCGGTGGGCTTCAAAGAACAACAAAGCGTGTGTGCTGTATAGCAAACCTCCTTTCATATTGGCAAATAATCACTCCTCCTTCATGGAGCAATCTGTGATGTAGTGGTTTGGTACCGAATTAGGGATCCAAAGGTCCAGTGTTCGAATCTCGCTAGAAACTTTTTTTTTTTATTTTTATCGAAATGTTGTGGCATCGTATTGTTGACCACGGAAAGTCTGAAAAAGTCGTGGGAAGTGCGTATATGGCCTCCATTTTGGTTTGTATATAGCGTTTTCATGCATTTAATACGAGTGATTTTATTCAAATAGAATGATGTATAGCAAAAAATATACCAACCAAAATCTACTAGCATTAAGCTCTTGTTAAAGATTTCGTTTCGTAAACGATGGGAATACATAGATGACTCGATTTTGTCAGCCCCTTTTTGAAAACGTTATTCAGCTCTCTTTACAAATGTAAGTAATGTTTCAATATTCTTTCTTCTTTACTTGAAACATATTCATGATAACTTCAGCATGACTAAAAAAGATGTTGGAGAAAATTCTTTCATGAAATGATAGGCACAACAAATGGGGCTGACAAAATCGGGTCAGTACTGTAGAAGATCACTCTGATATTATCGCTGCAAGTGATGTTCTATGCAACCCGCTTAAAGACCAACCTAATAGAAAAACGACACCATTTGATCGCCTCTAAAGTAAATACTTTCGTTGGTTTGTAGGATCATTGAGCTGAATTTCTTTAAGGTAACCACAAAAAAATAGTTGTAATTGATTTAAGATGATGGTAGAAAAGTGTAATCGATTCCATAATCGACCTGACTGTTTTAATACAAAAAGTTAAAGAAGGGATATTTTTTATTATAATTATAGCAGGATTATCTTCAATGAATGCCTTGAGGATACCACCTTGAAAAAAAAAAAAAAAAAAAAAAAATATATATACATATATATATATATATATATATATATATATATATATATATATATATATATATATATATATATATATATATATATATATATATATATATATATATATATATATATATATATATATATATATATATATATATATATATATATATATATATATATATATATATATATATATATATATATATATATATATATATATATATATATTTATGTTCCATATGGAAACACTTGCGTGACTAGCTTCCCAAGTAACCAAATAGCACTTTTATTCGTTCTGAGTGCTAATATACTGCTATTAAACAGCTGACATACCCTATTTTAGCTGTTTAATAGCCCTATCGAACCAAAAATTTGAATTAGCGGGTAGTGGTTACATGGGTCATCCAACGAAAACTTAGAAGAACAGCCTATTTAAGAAAGAAGGGTAAATTTCTGGTGAAATGCTTGCAGCTATAATGTGAATAATCACTGTGACAATGTAATGCTATCACACAACCTATATACATAAGAAAGAAAAATCTTTGTTGAAAACAAAACTGAAATATAATCACCACCAAGAAGCCTAACTACCGGTGAGCACGCAGCTGTTCAGCAAGACCATATTGAGGGTATAGGTTCGGGTTCGAAATCCTCCTGTGGTGGTTCTTAATGCATCGAAAATTTGCTTGACATTCCTGAGCATAGAAGCACATGTACAAGAATTGTTAATTGATTAGGAAAGCTCTCAGTCAATAAGAGGCTTGTTCTATTAAAAGCCCATTCACAAATTTCAAAACGGTGAAGGTGACAAAAAAAATTATGGTAGGTAGGTTGTTCTCGAAATGTTACACCTCAAACAAAATTTGTGAAATTTCCATAGAAAAAAGTGTTATGACGGGGGTGGGTGGGTGTCAAAAATGGCAGTTTTCTGTGTTATGAAATTGGTGAATGACCCCTTGGACTGCGAAAGTGCCCACTGAGCTGAGAAACATGTACTGCCTCAGAAAAAAGAAGAAGATATTTAAAAAAAATAGCAGACTTATGAAAGAAGGGGCAATATATGATGATCATTTGCCGACGAATTTTACTCACCACAAATTACCATTAGAGACGCATACATCCAAAGTCAAATGATTTTTTTAACAGTATGGTTAACATTTTTGCCCGCAAAGCAAGATTCTGGCCTACATCTCATACTATTCGGGGTAATGGCTCATTCGGGGTAGTGGCGTTCGGGGTAATGACCCATTCGGGGTAGTGGCTTTCGGGGTAGTGACCCATTCGGGGTAGTGGCGTTCGGGGTAGTGGCGTTCGGGGTAATGGGATGGAGCCCCCCCTCCCCTAAATTTAATATAAAAAAGTGTAGTTTTAGAGTACTTACGAATGGATATCGGTATCTCATATATGAGATAATGTTGGTTAATATAACAATTATAAAAAATCTAAAACCAAAAATTTTAATCAATTTTTTTCAGTTTGGTTCTTAAATTGATGTACAAAATCCATAGTTAATGTTCCTGTCTTAAAATTGTACAATTATTATTTTTATTTCATATTATACTATCAAACATCATCATAAAGATTGATAGAATAAATATTATTGCCATAACAGCACCACATGCGTTATTTGAAATGATGAAAACAACATGTTATATTCTAGTAAAAAGTATATCAATGCTCTATGTTCACTCGGAATAGTTTGTATTTTATTGTAAAACAAATAATCCGCAGAAAAAGGTCCAATTTTGAGTATAATATGAATATGAATTCAAAAATAATTGAGTAGTGAGATGGCATCAATTACGTGAAGGTATGTACAGCATAGTGTAGGGTACTTTGTTGTAAAACGAAGTTCTAAGTTGAAATTCTTTCTACAGCCAAGTTTAAAATTAACCTTTAACTGTTGTTTAGAACGAAAATATGGTTTACATTGTTAGAAAATAACAATTCAGAAGAGTTTTGAAGTTATGACATAACAAGAAGGAAAAAAAACTTTCTATGATTTCTGTAAACTGAATATATTTTAACCAAAACTCTTTCAGTGCTCACGAATATATTTTTAAGATTGAATCCTACAACAAAAATGAACGTTATTGTTAGAATTATCGGTATCGGAAAAAAACTGGTATTTCTAATAATGTTACCTAAGTTTCATATATGTCCGCTTATAAATTATCCAAATGTACTCTATTACGCCTGAACAACGTAATATAGCACTTGTGTAATCAAATAAAGCATTAAATTCAGTTTTGAAGGTTGTATGTTTAAATTTTGATAGGTGTACGAATATTGGATTGGGTGAATTTTAGACATAAATTCAATACTTTTCCATTGATTCAAAGATGATTGTAAATGGAAACATTTTATGACTATTAAATGATAGATGACACCAATGGCCATCAATATAAATAAAGCATTTCAAACTCTACACATGATTTAATAGTTTTTTACTTACTTGATGTGACGCCAGTGTCCTGTACGAATATGAAATTGGGCCACTGTATAGTCGCAGCAGTGAACGCGCAGCAATTCAGTAAGATACATGCAAAAATGGTCAGTTACCATCTAAGTTAAGCTCTCAGTTAATAACTATGGAAGTGCTCATAAGAACTTTAAGCTGAAAAGCAGGCTCTGTCCCAGCTGAGACGTAATGCCAGAAAGAATAAGAAAAATATTTATTCAGATTTGAAAGCAAATCAAGATGATCGTTTAGTGTTTCATATTCTGTTTCACGTTTCAAAGCCAAATCAAATAAACCCACCGCTCTGGAACAACAACAACAAAGCTCCATAATTCGATTATGGATAAAGCGAAACATGGATCAATGAATGGGATTTTCTTAGAAGCCTGTTGATCCCGACAGATTCGCTCCTAACCGAAAGATGACGGCAATATGGAAAGGGGGTGGTTTCACATTTCAAAGAAAAACGGAACATGCTTTGATAACCGTGGGGTACTGATTTTTGTGCGTCTTGAAGCTTCAAACGCATGGAAAATGCCGCAACGTTATTCTACCCTCCGGGAGTTGTAGGTTGAAGGATCAATATATTTCCACCTCAGGTGGTGTCAGTGGCCGCATTGATTCTGTAAAGAAACTCTCACAATATGTAAGAAAACTAAAGGGAAAATGTTAAAGCTTTCCTATGTTTGGGACACTTTTATGACCCGACTCCCGGGCTTTATGCTCTTTTGTGATACACAGCTAGTCATTGTTCGGTGTGCGAGTCTTGGCCATTGCACAAAAATGAGTCAGAAAGTGTGTAACTTTAACAGCCAGTATGGGTGTGTACTTTCAGGATCTGAAATCAGATTGCACAGTTAGCTCTCTATTTGTTGATATTTCATATCTCAACATCGAGTCACACAACCATAGTTAGATAATTTTCATTGCTACTTCAAAGGTCCTTTAAACCTGTGTTGCACTCATATTCCGTTTTTTTTTAAAACTTGTATTTTCTTCTTCTATGACCGCTTCAATAGATTTGTACAGAGTAATTGTAGGTGTGCAACAAAATACGCTGGAATGCTTGTATGCCATAAAACAGTCTGACACGTGCCCGCCTGATTTTCCAAAATTGATCCACCACAAAACCTGCTAAGTTCACGAGTCAATGAACGAACCAAGCTCAGCAGACTAACCTGACACAAGGAGAGGATTGGAACGATTCAAATGAGTTCGTGATAAACAGATGTGCCGAGAGTCAATACCTAAGCCGTTGTCTGCTGGAGGAGCTCATTAAAATTGAACGTGTCTCGTAACCTTGCTGGGTGGATGTGACCGCATGGGTGCCTCTCTACCTACACATATTTACAGTCGATGTCGTGTGGTACAGGTCTGTAAAAGTGGGGGAATCTTGATTATCACTGACTGTTATCGATTTGACTGCATGAGAAAAGTAAAATTTAACGCAGGCGAGAATTTCCAGTTTTCCGTGCCGTTCTTGGGATTACACTCTCAAACAGGCAGATCTTGCTTCTTAGTTATCTGAGAACAGTTCCACAATGATTAAATGAGAGTTTCTGTACCAAAGTTGTCAAAGTTTTCTGCCGTATATCGAGTGATAGACCACAATGATATATTAAATACAGTCTACTCTCGATAGCTCAACATTGAAGGGATCATAGAGTTAGGGAGGTATCCAGACACAGAACATAAAATCAGGGTAACTGCGATTCAAAGGACCATCGCGGTAGCCATGGAAACCAGGTTTTACTATGGTTCTCCAACTTGATATCGAGATACGAAATATGGAGTAAGAGAGAGAGTTGACTGTACTAAAAAAGCAAAGTGTTGGCCACTCCAACTGGATGGAACGCTTTCTGAAAAATTGAACAAACACAGAGATTTTTGGTTGATTAAAATTTCCTTCAATGAGAACACAATTAGAAATAAGAACCAAATTTAATTACCGCGAGAGACCGAAATCCGTACACTCGACCTAATCATCATTATTTTGGTATTCAAATGGCTTAATATTCAGTATTAAATGTACACATCTAATCACAATAAGTTATAAGTTGCTGGTAATGCCAACTGTATATAAGTAGGCCATGATTTGAAAAATATTAAAATCAAAACGTGATCGCTTGCCATTGTGCTGTGTGGTTTGTTTGCCTTCTTAGCGATTTGCTAACAAAAGTAGATATAGTTTTCAACAAATTAACAGTAAAATTCCTAATTTTTTGAGCCCGCTGCTTATCACGATGTCTTTGAATTGTAATTATATGTTATTCCAATGCAGTATATGCCGTTTCTGACCAGTACAATAACTATTTTTGAGGTTGATTGTACTGTACGGATTTTGATTCATATTTTCAATTTGAATCTAAATCCGTACATAGGAAAAGTTCACCATATTACATCATGTTCTAGCCAAAACACATGATACAATGAAGCCCAAACATAGCGCTGGGAATATGGAGAAAGCCGTTGAAGCATTGCGCAATGACCAGCATCCCGGAAAGCTGCAGATGCTTTTGGTATAGCGAAGACCATTGTCAGAAATGCTGTTATTAATCGGTACGCTCAAAAAAAGGTGCTCCCACAGTTTTCACAACTGATGAGGAAGCCTGAATTGTGAACTGGATCCTTGCAACGGCCGCAGCAGGATTGCCGGTGGGTGAAAAGCAGGTAGAGTAAAGTGGGGCAAAAGTTCGAGTGGGGCAAGAGTTTCTTTTTGAGATTTCTAGCTCAAATCAAATCAAAACTTAGAAATGTCATGGTGGCTCGAATGCTATTCAAGTAAGAGACTTTCACTCAAAATATCATAAAAATCGATTGAGATTTGGAAAAGTTATGGCTATTTGTTGTTTTTCGACGTAAATATTGTAATATTTGGTCAAACTTTCGATGCATGGAATCAAATGAAGATAAAATATTTTTCAATATTTTATGTAAGGGTGTTTCTAGGCCTATCATAAGGATGCTTTGACGTGGATTAGTTTTTCCATAAATAGTTGGAATCAATTTTTGGCCCATAGCGGGGCAAAAGTTCGAATCTGCGGGGCAAAAGTTCGACCCATGTACAAACCCACGGAAAATTTTTCAAATTTCCTGAAATCCACATATAATCTTCAAATTTAGCTAAATTGGCCTGATCGTGCGAAAAATGTCACACAAATTTTACATTTTCACTTAGTTTTACGAAAAATTGCTATTTTTTGGGTGTATTACAATTAAGCCTGTTTTGGGTATTTTTTGATGAAAATTTAGTGTGTATTTTTCGGCAAACATAAGTTTACGGCTGGTGTAAAGTATGCCTGGCATAAAAGTATTGATATTTTGTGTTTTAGCCAACGAACTTTTGCCCCACACTAGATTCGAACTTTTGCCCCACCGGTGGGGCAAAAGTTCGAATAAGACAATCAATTTTGAAACTGTTATAACTAAAAATGGGTAAATATTTTGACACAAGTTTGTTCAGCAAAGTTATAGCCAATATGTTGAAGGTTCGCTGTTTGGTATTTGTTTTGTTTCATCTGCTATTGTTTGTCTAGAAACTTTGATTATACCACTAAGGTCGAACTTTTGCCCCACCTTACTCTATGTTAAATCTATCGATTTTGGTGACGTCTGTTTATTTATGCATTAATGTATAGGTAACTTTGTACGTCGGGAGATAATTTCGTACGTCACTTCTGTTATTCACATACAATTCACAGTATACGATATGCTAATGCAAAATATGTTATTTGGCGAAGAATTACAAACCATGAAAGAGCTCTTACAACACAATGTTGTCCAATTTGGTTTCGGATTTCGATTCAAGGCAAGTCATTTTTGTTCCTATTTTTTAATGATTTCCACTTAACTTTTAGATCTTGATGTAATTATTTACATCTAAAAAGATGTTAAGGTAACTGAATTGATTTTAATCATAGGCTTTTATCTGGCTTAGTGCTTAGGTGTACGGATTTCGGTCCCACACGGTACAACTCTCTTACGTTTAGTGTCTCCTTCGACTTCGTTTATCACAATCCTGAACTTATAGATTTGCTTGCGCATAGTCCTGTAGTTTTAACAAATTTAGGATAGGTTTTAACTAATTCGTTGTATGTTTAGTGTTGCTACGACCGTGGCACTAGCAACCTTGCCCGCTACAACTTCACAACAAATTCTCTCCATCAACGCTAGGAGCGCTACTGAACAGACAGACAGATTTAATACAGAGAAAATTCAATCACCAATGTTTTGATTTGGAAACTATTGTGCTCATGTGCTATCCAACATTCTAAAATTATTTTATATTTCTATTCAAAAGTAAAATTCTTATTATTAAATTGAATTGCTTAAAAGCTAACATTTGCTTCTAAAATTACAGATAAGATATTTTTCCAAAAAGCACTAGAAGTGTCTTAAATTAGTTATAAATAGGCTAAACGAGTTGGTAGGTTATACATTGACCAAAATTATTGAATTATGTAATCCTTATGTAATGAATCTTCTACAGGAAGAGCTATGCGCCTTTATCAACCGAATTATTGAACTAAAATTAATCATCCTACAAAACGGTAGGTAAAAATTTAAAACTAAATGTATGCTTAAGATGTATTCTATTTCTATAATGATCCTAGCAGATTGCTTCGATAAAAACTGGATTGTTACCTAACGTGTTTTCCATAATAGCGCACTATTAAATGTAAGTAGCTCAATATTGTACAAGGCATAAATAATTATGAAGAAATATTTTCAGCTTGAAGCAAATTACAATAAAGTCGCTATCAGGATTAGTGCGAAGTTTGTTTCTGGCAACATTTAGGATTCAATTATTACCCTTCAACTTAGGATAATCCATTAGAGTATTATAAACTTTCAGAGCTACACTCACTCATAACAATAGCCATAAGTATATGGATAATCTAAATAGGACGAAAAGGATTAATTTTAACCTTACTACTTCCTAGAACAACTATAATTACTTCACTGCTGGTTCATTACTAGTGCAATCAATTATTATTATTCAAGTTGAAAATAAATATTGAATAATTCACTAACATTACGATAATGCACAAAATTTAATTTGCACTTAGGCTCACTTTTGATGAATCAGCCATTTTGAAATCTCTTGTCCAAATTAGGATGATAGTGTTTAATAACACAGAACACCTAGATATAAGAAATGAATGTAATGTTTGGAATGATACTAATAAAGAAAAAAAACAAGAATTCCAAGAAAGATTACATCAGGAGTTTCTTCAGGGTTTCGATTAGGAGTTTCTCTAGGGATTCCATCGGAAATTTCTCTAGGGATCATGAGTTCAAATGGGGATTTCATCAGATGTTCTTCAAGGAATTTCATCAGGATTTCCTTAAGAGATTCCATCTGAAATTCCTCCAGGGATTCATTTAGGAGTTCCTTTAGGGATTCCACTTGGAATGCCTCTAGGAATTCCATCAGGTGTTCCTCTAGCAATTCTATATTTTCTCCAAGATTCCACCAAGAGTTCCTTCAACAATTCCACCTGGAATTCCTCTAGGGATTCTATCAGGAGATCTTCTAGGGATTCCATCAGGAGTTTCTTTAAGAATATCTTTAGAAATTCCTCCAGGGATTCCATCAAGAGCTCCCATAGGGATTCTATCAGAAGTACATACCTCTAAGAGTTCTAATGCGAATTTCATCAGGAATTCCATCAAAAGTTCCTTCACAGATTCCACTTCCTTAAGAGATTCTATCAGGAGTTCCTCCAGTGATTATAACAGGAGTTCCTCGAGGAATTCTTTCAGGATTTCTTCTAGCCATATCATAAGCAATTCCTTTAGTGATTCTATCAGGAGTTCCATCAACAATCTTATCAGGAATTCCTCTAATGATTCCCTGAGGAGTTCCTCCAAGGATTCCTGCATGGGTCCTCCATGGATTTTCATGATTTCCATCAGGAAAACCTTCAAGGATTTCAGCTGAAATTCTCATAGAGATTCCACTTGAATTTCTTTCCAAAACCCCACCAAAATTTATCTGATGATTTTACCGAGAATTCAAAAAATCCTCTAAGGACTGTTCATTTAAGATAGTGGTCACCTAAATATTAGCATTTTGGTGTAAAAAATCCATAAATACAAATAAAATTTTGTTTCAGTGTGATCTCAAGTGTTTATTTTGACAGCAGACAAAAGTTGACATAAAAAAATTATAAATTCTAAACGATGGGTCGAATTGACAAGGCGACTCTCAATTTTTTTCTGCACAAATGGTGTACAGAAAAACTGCCGTTCCGAGATTTGGCTTAAATCGCGAAGTGTGCAGATTGAATTTTTTCAACGCTGTGGCCAAAATAGATATTCCTGACGACGTACGATACATCCCAACAGAAAAATTTGGGAAAAATGATTTGGTATGGCAAGCAATTAGCCTTAGGTATGAAAGTACTACATATTTCACGACGGGTTCAATCAACGGCGAAAATTACAGAAAAATGGCTTCTGCCCATCTACTGAAAGCATACCATGCCTCCATTGTTTTTGCCAGACCTAGCATCGGCTCACTATGCATCAGCTACTTTGGAGATGCTCAAGAAGGAATAAGTCGAATTTGTAGAAAAATGATCGAATCCATCAAATTGCTCAGAACTACGCCTCATTGAAACATATTGGGCAATAATCAAACGGCATCTTAAGAAGGAGAGAAGAGAAGCAAGCTCCATCGAGTTTTTCAAGAAAATGTGGTCAGCAGTTCAAAAAGCAGTTCGAAAAGTTCCGAAAAAAGTTGTGCAGAATTTTATGGGAGGTATCAAAAGAAAAGTAAGAGCATTCTCCAGCAATGCTCAATTAATGTTCAAATTTATGTGAATTTGATCGAAATTACGTTGATTTCCATGTATTTTAGGTAAACTCATGAATTTGTTAGAAAATAAACAGTTTACTGTAAAAAAACACGTGTCCACTTTCTTAAATGAACAGTCCTTAGAGATTCTTCCAAATCATTCTGGAAGAAATCCTCCAAGGATTCCGCCAAAATAATCTCCAAGGATCCAATAACGATCTCATAACGAACGATCTGACCATTATTTCTTATAATGAATCCACCAGTAATTCCTTCAGAGACTTCACCAGTATTTTCTCTAATTATTTCACCAGTAATTTTCCGAGAGAAGATTATTTTAAGGAATTTCACCAGGAGTTCTTCCAGGGTTAAGACTGGAAATATCACCAAAGTTTCACTAGAATTTCCACCTGCAAAATCCACCAGAGTTTCGTCAGAAGTTCTACCAGAAAAAACTTCAATGGTTTTACTAGGATTTCCCTTCTTAGAATTTTAAAGGGAATTAACCAAACAATTCTAAAAGTGCACAAGATTTTTTTTCTGAGAAACCACCAATATTTCCGCGATAGAATCAACCATAAATTCCGCGAAGGATTGAACTAGAAATTCTTTCTTTCTCTACTCTAGGTATTCCATCAGTGAGGCATCAACAAATTTCCAAAACATTATTCCTCCAGGGATTCCACTGATATTTACTCAGAGGATTAAACAATGCATTTCTGTGTATGTTTTTAGGTTGAATCTCTGGAAGGATTTTTTGGAGATTTCTGTAAAAATTCATTTTTTTGTGAAATACCCTCCGGGGCGAAATTACTTGATATATCTCTGGAACAAATATAAAAGCAATCCAAGAAGAAATTCCAACTGTATTTTCTAAGTTAATTCCTGATGGATTCCTTGGGAATCTATGACAAAAGGTCGAAATACAAAAGGTCGAAAGGACAGAAGGTCGAAAGACAAAAGGTCGAAAGGACAAAAGGTCGAAGAACAAAAAAGAAGGGACAAAAGGTCGAATATCTTTTTTCAAAGAAGGAAAAATTTCCCACCATGCAAATCATTTTCGACCTTTTGTCCATTCGACCTTTTGTCTTTCGACCTTTTGTCCTTTCGACCTTTTGTCTTTCGACCTTTTGTCCATAAGCCAGGAATCCCTCAAGCAATCCCTGGAAGAATATTTGGATTCATCGCTTAAGCATTTTTGGAGTTATTGCTAGGGAAATAAGTAGAAGAATCACTGGAAGATTTTTGATAGAAACAATTCCTGGTGGAGAATGCGTAAATGCGCATTCTCGACGACGTGCTGAAGGACCGCGGATTCGGCATCGTAGCGTTGCAGGAAGTGTGTTGGAAGGGATCAATCATGCGAACGTTTAGAGGTAACCATACCATCTACAAGAGCTGCGGCAACACACATGAGCTGGGAACAGCTCTTATAGTGATGGGTGATATGCAAAGGCGCGTGATCGGGTGGTGGCCGATCAATGAGAGCATGTGCAAGTTGAGGAATAAAGGCCGGTTCTTCTACTTCAACTTCATAACAAACATAATAAACGTGCACAGCCCTCACTCCGGAAGCACTGATGATGATAAAGACGATTTTACGCGCGGCACTTCTCCGACATTATCGACGTAAAGACCTAGCGTGGCGCCAACATCGACTCTGACCACTATCTGGTGATGGTCAAACTGCGCCCAAAACTCTCCGTCGTTAACAACGTACGGTACCGACGACCGCCCCGGTATGACCTAGAGTGGCTCAAGCAACCGGATGTCGCAGCGGAATACGCGCAGCACTTCGAGGCTACATTACTGGAAGAGGGTGAGCTGAATGAAGCCCCTCTTGCGGACTGCTGGAGAACAGTAAAAGCAGCCATTAACAATGCAGCTGAGAGCAACGTCGGGTACGTGGGACAGACTCGACGGAACGATTGGTTCGACAAGGAGTGCTAGGAGGTTTTGGAGGAGAAGAATGCAGCTCGGGCGGTCATGCTGCAGCAACGAACCTGGCAGAACGTGGAGCGTTATAGACGGAAACGGTAACAGCGGACCCGCCTCTTTCGGGAGAAAAGGAGGAGCCGCCGGGAGGAGACGGAAAGCGAGGAGATGGAACAGCTGTTCCGGTCTCAAGAAACACGCAAGTTTTATCAGAAGCTCAACGCATCCCACAACGGCTTCGTGTCGCGAGCCGAGATGTGCAGGGATAAGGATGGGAGAATTTTGACGGACGAGCGTGAGGTGATCGAAAGGTGGAAGCAGCATTTCGACGAACATCTGAATGGCGCTGAGAGCACAGGCAATGAAGGTCGGGACAACGGAGGAAATGCCTTCGTCGATACTGCGGAGGATGGAAACCAACCATACCCCACTTTGAGGGAGGTTAAGGATGCCATTCACCAGCTCAAGAACAATAAAGCTGCTGGTAAGGATGGTGTCGGAGCCAAAATCATAAGATGGGCCCGGAGAGGCTGGCCATTTGTCTGCACTAGCTGATAGGAACAGTCTGAAAACAGAACAGCTACCCACTCCTCCGGTAGGAAGGGGTATATGCCCCATCTACAAGAAAGGCGATAAGTTAGATTGTGAGAACTTTGGAGTGATCACCATTCTCAATGCGGCCTACAAAGTATTACCCAGTTCAGAGTTCATGGAAAGTTATCGAACCGGCTTCGTTGACGACCGATTGACAGCGGACCATATCTTTACTGTACGGCAATTCCTTCAAAAACGTCGTGAATACCAGGTCCCAATGCATCACCTTTTCATAGATTTCAAGGTGGCATAAGATAGTATCAACCGCGAAGAGCTGTGGACGAGAAAAGCTTCCACGGTATCTCACGAGATTGATAAGAGCGGCGATGGAAGGTGTGAAAAACTATGTGAAGGTTTCAGGCATACATTCCAGTTCGTTTGGATCCCGCCGGGGACTACGACAAGGTGATGGACTCTCGTGCCTGTTGATCAATATTGTGCTAGGAGGTGTTATGCGGAGAGCCGGGCTTTACAGCCGGAGTACGATTTTTACGGGATTCAGTCAATTTGTTTGCTTCGCGGATGATATGGACATTGTCGGCCGAACATTTGAAAAGGTGACAGACCTGTACATACGCCTGAAACTCAAGGCAGCGGAAGTTGGACTGATGGTGAAAGCAACCAAGACAAAGTACATGCTAGCTGGTGGGGCCGAGCACGACAGGGCTCGCCTAGGTAGCAGTGTGACGATAGACGGGGAAACGTTCGAGGTGGTCGTCGAGATCGTCTACCATGGATCCTTGCTGACGGCTGACAATAACGTTAGCCGTGAAATACGGAGGCGCATCATCAATGGCCGTGAAATACGGAGGCGCAAATCATCGTGCCTACTATGGCCTCCACAAGAAGCTGCGGTCAAAAAAGATTCACGTCCGCACCAAATGTACCTTATACAAACGCTCATAAGGCCGGTAGTCCTCTACGGGCATGAAACGTGGACGATACTCGAGGAGGACCTGCAAGCACTTGAAGTTTTTGAACGTCGGGTGCTTAGGACGATCTTCGGCGGTGTTTAGGAAAACGGGTGTGGCGGCGAAGGATGAACCACGAGCTCGCCCAACTCTACGGCGAACACAGTATCCAGAAGGTGGCCAAAGCTGGAAGGACACGATGGGCAGGGCATGTTGCAAGAATGCCGGACAACAAACCTGCAAAAATAATGTTCGCGTCGGATCCGATTGGTACAAGAAGGCGTGGAGCGCAGCGAGCTAGGGGGCGGATCAAGTTGTTCCTTGGCTTTCTCGTAGTCCTGTTTTGCAGCTAGGACTGATTGTCGCATTTTCAGTAGACTTGTTTTCTAGTCCTTGCTGATATGACATCAAGTTGCTCAGCAGCTACCTGTGTTTTAGGGAGGGCCAACAATCACCTCACATTTTGCAACTCAAAATTTTAAAAATCTTAAAAAAAAAAACGTTACATATTGTCTATTGGTTCGAGCCAAAATGAAATCTGACAATTGTTATGATCTTTGACGAAAGTTCACCAAAATAGCCAGTAAAATAGCATAACGGTTCTCAATGTTTCATAATTATAATTCGCCTGAGAAGTGCAAAAAAAACCACTATCGTTTTAGTGATGACGACGACAACGGTATCAAATTACATCTCACGCACAGCAGATAATCAAGTCAACGTATAACTTCCACAAAGGTTTCTTTGACTGACTGCACTTTTTTTCCAAAATCACAAAAAGCACCCAACATTGCATCGTATCCTAGCTGCAAGGAAAAGCTAAACTTCGACATTCCACCGTGCTCAGTTGACTTGACTTGGTTCGTTTTGACGATGCTGTCGGAGGCAGACCCAACTCGAACGAGTTAACCTTTCATCGACTCTCAACACTATACAAACGTGTGGAATTTGCTGAGGAGGTAGGCCATAGTTACCCTCTATCGCTGAAGCATAACCCACTGCATTGACTAACTGCCTCTTGGAGAGAACGTTTCACTGCACGTCACGGTCAGAGACGTGTAACGAACTTGGCAATTTGGGCGGGAGTTTCTGTGCTGAGACGACATGTGGTGGGAAAAGTGCCAAAAATGAGATTGAACTAGTAATGTAGACGAATGTCGAAAGTGGGTACAAAGCCAAATATGACGGAAAATGATACGGCTCATGGGTGGCTTTTGACGACTTTTAAGACTTCCTAGCAGCATTTGTTACTCTGAAGAGTGAACACGTCGGGTGATTAAGGTGTCAATGTAGTTTGATTGTTCAGCGAACAAAGCCTATCCAAATGTTAGGAACAAAAACTTTTTTTCTGTTTTTGCTGCATTGCTAACGCTTGGATATCATATTTGAAGACATGATCAATCAATTGGAAAACATTGTGTAGAGTTTAAGATATATGGAAGAAATCACAGCCTTTCTGAACTCATTCGTTGTACAATGTAAAGCTATTTTTATTTTATTATTATTTCTGGGTCTACATAAATAAACATGTTAGCAATTCCTTCAAGTTTTTCTTGCTACAATTTTCCTAGACATTCCTTTTTGGATTCTTCGGGGATTCTTTGAAGTATTTCTTCATTGATTTCTGCAGAATATCCTGGAATTGTATAAGAAATTTCTCCTAATTCCTCAAAAAATTCCTTTCAAATTTTCAACAATTGGAGGAATTTCAGAAGAAATTATAGAAAGGATAACTGGAGGACTAGGGGCCTTCATTAGCTGAGTGGTTAGAGTCCGCGGCTACAAAGCAAAGCCATGCTGAAGGTATCTGGGTTCGATTCCCGGTCGGTCCAGGATCTTTTCGTAATGGAAATTTCCATGACTTCCCTGAGCATAGAGTATCATCATACCTGCCACACGATATACGAATGCGAAAATGGAAACTTTGGCAAATAAAGCTCTCAGTTGATAGCTGTGGAAGTGCTCATAGAACACTTATCTGAGGGGCAGGCTCTGTTCCAGTGAGGACGTAATGCCAAGAAGAAGAAGCAAACTTCTAAATAATCTACTGTCGTGCCACTCCGTGGCGCATTTTTACTCCATGAGAAGACAGGGGTTCTGTCAATAATGATATATTTTGGGTGCAGGTTCCTTATTATTTAGTTTTCATAATAAAACTCAATTTTACTCACCTGATATTCATTCCACAGCCGCATTCAAATCCATGACGATAAATTGAAATTGAAATTAAAAGTTTTCCAAACATTGCTACCGCTTGTTCAACAGAGGGCTCGAACCTTAAGCCGCTGTGAGTTTGCTGAAAAACCACCAACACTGACTGCAATATCGCTTCCACAAATTGGAACATGTCACAGGCAGTAAAGTAAACACCCTGATTCCCTCCACATCAATCCTGGCCCGTGTGTCAACCCGTTATCAGTCATTTGGTAGATGGGATGATCATCAGCATCATCGTCGTATCAGTGCAATGGGTGCTGCTGAGTTGGCTCACTAGGGTGTCTCAGAAGAAATGAATATTCAAAAATTCATGACGCTCAACTCTACAATGAAAGGTATGCTTATGTAAAGCATTTTTGTAGAACAATGCAAGTTTCTAAACACTCGTTTAGGGATTGAACAAAATAATTCATTACGCGTGTTTATGATGGATAAATTACGAGTGAAATTATGAAAACAATAATTCACGTGCTCAAGTGGAATTTGAACCCACGACTGATCATCATAATTTTTCGAACAATTGATATTTTTCTGGCACACCCTATTGGCTCGCTGCATCTCGCTCATTCCCGTTCACATCACGTCATCAAAAGCTTCAATCTCAGCCCATAAAAATTCCCGGAAAAGTTTTTCGAGCTTTTTCCTCCTCTACAAACCGTGCAACACCAACCCTCCGGGCGCTCTCTTCCTTTGCTCAAATATGCATTTCGTCCGGAGCAATATGGGGAAGCGAACCGAGTTTGTACTACTTTTGGAGCTGTTTGTCGGTAGTCTTATTCATACATACATACACACACATACAGACACACGTTTACTCGGAAGCTGAATAAACAAATGCTCACTTCATCACAAAATTAATTGACTAAAGGCAACCGCGGCGCTTTCCACTGATTCTGGTTCCGGTTTTCAAGTGGTACAGGTAGATGGGCTCTTATGGCTGGACTTGAAAAATTTAATCAGGATGGAATGGAACGGCTGTGTTGACGTTGAATCTTATTTTCGTGTGGATTACAGTATTTATATGGTTCATTGTTAACGACTTCGACACCGGTTCATAAAGTGAATGTCAGAGTACAAGTCACTACCGTATTTACTGATTCATTCAAACTGTAGAAACCCCATATGCATAGACCAAATGCTGGTTGATGAGCGGGTTTTCTCAGATAATCTTAATGTGTCTTCATAACATTACGTCCTCACTGGGACATAGCCTGCTTCTCAGCTTAGTGTTCTTATGAGGTTTTTTTTTAACTGATAGCTTTCTGTGCCAAAGTTGCCATTTTGATATTTTGTTCCCAGTGAGGTCAAGGAAATTTCCATTACGAAAAGATCCTGGGCCGTCCGGGAATCGAAACTAGACACTTTCAGCATGGCTTTGCTAAGAAGCCGCGGATTCTAACGACTCGACTAAAGAAGGCCCCACATGTGTGAACCTATTGAGGCTCAAATATAGACCCGGATGATAATCTCGTTGCTGTTCAAGTTCCGGAGCAAATAAGGTAGGCACTCAATGAACCGTAAGCACTTATAAAAAGCCCTAAATCAGCATGCATCTAACAGGTATTGTGAAATTACATGACAGCAAAAAACCACACGCCATGAAGTGAAAGCGAGTTGCTTAACTCACTTTTACATCATGACGTGTAATTATTTTTATGTTTTGGGTGTTATGTAACTCACTTACTAGAAATTTGGAAATTTCTTACCTTTCATGGATGTTCAACTAGGGTGTCCGAAAAACATTAAGCATACACTTCACAATTACGTTCCAAATAACACTGAATTTCATTATTTACTTTGAACTCGATATAATTTCTTCATTATGTTGAGGCACAAACTATGCTTTTTGAGGCACACGATACGGAAGAATGATTTACAATATCCACATAAACACAGGTTACATAACATTGCTGGTCGGTAAATGGCTGGGCATGGCGTACCATTGGTACCTCGCGTACCTGAAGGAATACAATAGACCCCTCTGTGCGGTCCTTAGCCTCTTGCCCAGTAACTCCTATCCCTACCTCCTCGCGGTACTGGCCGGGATACGAGTAACCTTGGCGAAGATCGGGTAACCAACCCCCGGTGGGAACTTTGGTCGTATGCTGACAGGGAAGGGGGGGGTTTGCTTTTGCTTTTGCTTCTGCAAACCTTGAGCGTCTGTACTCCATGTTAGGAGCGGCTCACAACAGCGTCTGTTCCCCATATCAGGGGCGGCTGATCATCGTCCGAGTGCCAGAGAAGGACTCTAAGCTAAACTGCGCACTATGGCCCTCCGAACATTTAGGGGGAATCGTTCTCTGGAAATCTAGGGGGTTGGTGTCAGGCCCTGCAAGCCAGCCGTAAAAAAAGCAACGAATAATCAACGAGAGAATACGAACCGGGACAATTGGCGAAGACCACAGCGACGTAAAGGGACTAGCGATTGGAAGCTCGGTACGTGGAACTGTAAATCTCTCAACTTCATCGAGAGCACACGCATACCCGCCGACGTGCTGAAGGACCGCGGATTCGGCATCGTAGCGTTGTGCAGGAAGTGTGTTGGAAGGGATCAATGGTGCGAACGTTTATAGGTAACCATACCATCTACCAGAGCTGCGGCAATACACATGAGCTGGGAACAGCCTTTATAGTGATGGGTGATTTGTAGAGGCGCGTGATCGGGTGGTGGCCGATCAATGAGAGAATGTGTAAGTTGAGGATCAAAGGCTGGTTCTTCAACTTCAGCATAATAAACGTGCACAGCCCTCACTCCGGAAGCACTGATGATGATAAAGACGACGAGCAGCTCGAACGCGAGTACGACAGCTGCCCAAGCCACGACGTCAAAACCATCATAGGAGATCTAAACGCTCAGGTTGGCCAGGAGGAGGAATTCAGACCGACGATTGGACGATTGGCGAGCGTGGGGCAGAACCGAGGATGGAGAGATGCGGCCACGAACCGAGTATTGTGGCGTGAAATTGTTGATTCAGTGTTAAGGCGTTCCTATATGGTTGTAAATTCGTTAAGGGATGTTCAACGAAATTGCCAGAGAAAATCCGAAAATGTATACCCGGATTTTCTCAAGGATCGTTCAAGAACTCCTACAGAAATCATTTTAGGAATTTATCAAGGTTTTAACCACAAATTCCACTGAGGAGGCCTCTGAAAACCACTGGAGGGATTTCTTGGCGTACCGTTGGCCAATAAATCCCGTGGTTTTCCTAAGTATTCTTTTACCACTAGCTTCAGGGTTTGTTTGTTTTAATTATTTCAAACACTTCTGAAATTTATGGAAGGATTTTTTTTTCTAGTATTAATCTGAGAAGTTTGAATACCTTAGATAATTGGAAATCCTTTTAGATACGTGGGCATTTTTTTAAATTATCGGACAGGTTTGGGCCGGAGGTTCTCCGATTTGCATGAAATTTTCACCAGAGTTAGAGCTCGTGGATACATGAGCAAAAGTGAAATCCAAAAAAATTATAGTGGCCTATTTTCCCGGAAAACTCTAGATGAATACTCACGATTTCTCTATGTACCTCAAACTTTGAAAATTCATATCTCCTGAACTATGCATCGTAGAACAAAAGTTTTTTAGTGAAATCGCAAGGAAATTTTCTCAGCAATCTATTAAAAATATAAAAAGAAAAACATTTCTCGGAAAATTTTTCACCATGGAGAAAATTGTCGGAAAAATAGCGGAAAACTGTCGTCTGTATCATGAAAAATTTAAAAAAAAATATATTTTGTTTCATCAATCCATACTCTAACTTTCGTCCATAGTCGCCAAAGTGGTATCTTTTACCGTTTAGCCCACAGAACTGAAAAACCGATGACCACCCGCACGCTTCCCATAGGAAAATGTGTTCTATTGTGGGCCTCATAACCGTACGCTAACGGCGGCAGTAATTTATACGCATTGTAAGTAAACCATCCTTTCCTTTCCAGTCAGAAGAAGCTTTTCGTCAATCGGACCACTCTCCATTGGTCAGTTGGGTGTTTTGTGTGCCCTTCATCAGCAACGTTATTTAGTATTAAAGCTAACAGCCTCTATGAAAGCCGCACGGGAAGTTCTTGTTACAATCAATCATTATGGTAACGTTTGAAGGATCAAATCTCAAGATCCACTTTCTTTGAAAACTTATGAATATATTGTTAATATATTGTTATGTACAACGGACGACAAATCAAGCGAACGGCTTCACTTTAACAGATTTATTACCACTGAGAGGCAGCATGCCTACTCGGTGGAGAAACGAAAGAAACTACATTCTTACAAATTCAATGGGTGCGCCTTATATGAGCGCATGATACGGCCAGACAAAACATGCAATAATTATTCATTACGCGCGTACGCTTCTCAATACAGTTTGGCGCGCTGTTGGGTTGGCGCCAACTGTAGAGGCTGCACGCTGACTGGCAGTGGAATAGTCCACAGCGGCCATCAATGGAACAATAGATAGCGTCCCTGAGTGTTATACAGATTATTGATATTATATACATGCAAATACTATACTATATACTTCCAAGGAACAATCAGAATTTATGTCAAATATATCACTTTGTATAGAAAACAAAACTGAAAATTTATTCGCGCGCTTTTAGTTAATTATCTAATCATTTGATAAATTGCACAAAATTTGTAAAAAGCAAGAAAATTACAAATAGAACTTTATGTATGCATAAATATCCTTTTTGCTTGGCAACTATATGATACTGAGGGTCAAGCATGGGAAACACTCACTCAGTTATTGTGTTTCCCTCACTCACTTCCACGCACAGTCGGGAGTGAGAAAGCCGTTATTTTAACCAAGCCGAACGTTTCAATTTCCAGTGCCCATTCTGCTTCTTCGGCGAGCACTAAGCGAAACAAAAAAACGGCATCTGATCAGTCGAATGCAATACCACAATTCGGACAAAGGACAAACATTTGAAAAGGGACCAAGAGGTCTTGAGCCTTTTTCCAGAAACGTTGCTGTTGAGCCCTTTTTAGCCCGCCCACGCAAACTAACCCCACTATCAGTAAGATTGGTGTTAGCTCTTCCTGTTAGTGGTATTGGTGAGCGTGATCGAGTTGAATTGGGTTCAACAGCGGCTTGCAAAGCCAATGTTTACCAATGTCGATGTGCCCTTTTGAAATGTTTGTCCAGGAATGATTGTTTACATTCTGATTCCGTTCGAATGGCATTCAGGTTTGAGTGCTAATGAGCGTTCACTGACTGGCAGTCCACATCACGGAATGATTCAGTGAGTAGGAATCATCTCAGTCAGTTCAATGCATTCGGCGAATGGATGCTAAGTGCATTAACTCGTGCCTCGCAGATATAAGTGTATTGGTATTAGGGTGATGTGCTAGTATCCATCGTATTAAGCATTGATCAGTGAGAACTGCAATTTTCCCAGTATTGCAGTGAATGATGCTGATACAAATCAATGCCAAACAATTCTTTCTCAAAACGGCTTTAGCATTGTACAGTAACATTTTGATAAATCTTGATCTATTTTTGTAAATAATGCAAATAAAATGCATCTTACCGTATTCTCAATCCGTCGTATCGTTTTCAACTCCGTCGCAATCAGTTTCCAGATTCGTCTCACAACTTACGGCTCACTGTGTGTATTGAATGGTTAAAACACAACATATCAACGCTTTAATAAAATGTTTTACTAGGGCATCTCCCCATTCCTTCAGCATGATAGTACTAATACTAATTTCCTTTAAAATTAAATGTTCGTCATCAAAATTCAGCCCAAACATATGAACACAATTCCTTTTGACCGTACAATTATGGCATTTGCTCAAAGTACAGCGAAAACAACACAATCAAAGGAACCGTATTTTTACGTCGAGCGTCGCGCACACATTGATGCGTACAAGCTTTTTTTTTTCTCAGTACGACGGATTGAACTTTGTTTACATTCTCAATTATACGCGGCGGTTGAGGAAATTTCGTAAAATTTGGTGATTTATACAACTTTTACGGCGTGTGATTGGAATGAAATCCTTCAGTGATGAAGTACGAAGGTTTTCCATAGTGAAAATAAGTGCCCGGCGAGGTAAGTAAACCACGGGGGGCGGGAAGAAACTTGTGTTGGAAAGTGGTGTGGCTCAGTCGATCGCTAAGCATTTCTCTCAAATCGTGTTCGTCCATGCGATTTCGGTGAAAAAGTGCAAAGTGGATAATTGAACTGAAGTTATTTACCGAAATACAGTAGTTTTATTGCATTTTTGGTGTACAAGAGTACAAACCATAACAGCTTTCACAAAATTACACTTGGATAATGGATCTATGTTGCAGGTAAGTTTCAATATCCGCCGTGGTGGAACATTTAAAGTTTGATACGACGAATTGTAGCGCTTACGACGAAGTAGAACAAAACCCTAACTTCTCTTCGCGTTCCTTCCGATTGTCGCTTTTACACAATCGGTTTCGACGCTTTCATGCTACACTCCGCCTAGGACGGTTCAGCTATCACTGAATGTTCGATAGCAGCAGATTTTTCGCTATTTTCCATCGGTGGCGTTCGGGTGAGTGAGTTAATTTTCCCATGTTTGCTGAGGGTCAGTTCCTATTACCAATATTATTAAATGTTAGGATCGTTTTCAATTAAAGACTGTTGGTCTCAATAGTAAAGGTTACGAATAAAGGACATACAAAACACCCAACAGACCAAAGGAGAATGATCCGATTGACGAAAAGCTTCTTCTGACTGGAAATGAAAGGATGGTTTACTGCGTTACACTTACAATGCGTGTAAATTACTGCCGCCGTTAGCGCACGGTTATGAGGCCCACAATAGAACACATTTTTCTATGGGAAGCGTGCGGGTGGTCATCGGTTTTTCAGTTCTGTCGGCTAAACGGTAAAAGATACCACTTTGGCGTCTATGGACGAAAGTTAGAGTATGGATTGATGAAACAAAAAATATTTTTTTTTTAATTTTTCATGATACAGACGACAGTTTTTCCGCTATTTTTCCGACAATTTTCTCCATGGTGAAAAATTTTCCGAGAAATGTTTTTTCTTTGCTGTTCTTTGTTGTTTTGTTGTTTTAATAGAATGCTGAGAAAATTTCCTTTCGATTTCACTAAAAAACTTTTGTTCTACGATGCATAGTTCAGGAGATATGAATTTTCAAAGTTTGAGGTATATAGAAAAATCGTGAAAATTCATCTAGAGTTTTCCGGGAAAATAGGCCACTATAATTTTTTTGAATTTCACTTTTGCTTATGTATCCACTAGCTCTACCTCTGGTGAAAATTTCATGCAAATCGGAGAACCTCCGGCCCAAATTGTTCGATAATAAAAAAAATCCCCACGTCTCTCATTTTTTCAGGGAGCTTTTCATGGATTCATCCATTACAATAATGAGTTCTTGAAGTGATAAAAGCAGTATTATTATTATTAATATTATTATTATTATTATTATCTTTATTAGGGAGAGTTTCAGCCCACGACTGGTTCGTCTCTATAAAAGCAGTAATATTCCCAGAAACTTCTAAGCGATTCTACCAGTTTATTCAAGATTTTCTCAGGGGAATCTGGTCCAATTCGGACCCAGTTCTAATTCGGACCATCAAGCATTTCTCAATACTGGCGCTACTGTAAAAATCGTGTGTACCGTTTTTCTATCCAACTTCCGGCTTGGATCTAACACAATAAATTTGACGCTTTTCAGTAATTTTGTTTGATTTTTATATTAGTTTGTTGTTTTGAAGTGCTCTAGTGTACCATCTGTTAGAATTATTTCCAAGCTTCTTTAAGCGACAATAATTCTCCAATTTTTCTGTGTTATTTTGTAATGGAATCTCCAAAGCCTAAGCTTTCATCTGACCATATGGTTTTGATATGTCTATGCACTGTTTGTGCTCAACTAGTTCGAATATCACAAAATGTGTGTTGGTCCAATCCGGACCTTTTGATATGGTTCAATATGGACCTCATGATTTTCAACGTGTACTCAGTCTATTCTGTAACCGTTCGTAAAACCTTACTAGAGATTATTAGCAAACTCGGTGGCTTAAGCGCCACTCTCAATGAGAGACCACCAGTCGTGTTCAAATTTGCCCGACGTTTAGAGACTTTTCTCTCTGGGAGAGTTTTGAACGGTTTCTGGTAAACAACTCTAGAAAATCAAACGCAAGAATAACTTTTATTCCTCCACAGCCTTAAAGTTTTAGGGATTTCAGAAGAGGATGCTTACTCAAATGTGATAATAAACGGAACGAAACGTAATGTAAGTTAGCGAGTAGTTTTATTTAAGCATAGTTAAACGTAATGTAACGTAACGGAAAAAATAGCTAATCTTTCTTCAAAACTGTTTATTTTAGGAAACGATTCACCATTCATTCGGGTTGGACTAGCAAAAACCGTACGCAATGGAAAGGAGCAAACATGGCCATGTAAAATAAGCTCCCGGCTTCGCGTACCTGTCCGCTAATCCGAGCGGGGAGTTTTTTTTTTTTTTTTAAATCTTTATTTGAGTGTATTCGAGCGGGGAGTAATGCAGCCCTATCTTTGGGTTAGGATCGAGGTTCGCGGCGTGTAATTGACGTCACGCTTCGACGAACCAACCTCTCGACGAAATGGTCCACAAGGTGTAACGTGATGGGACCTTTACCTTCGGTAATTGGTGTCCGAAGGAGAAAATTCGCTACAGAGCACTTTAGCGACTTCACTCACGCCTCCGTTTAACTACCTTTCAAGGCGGGCCTTTAGCACTGCACACGGGTCTGGACGGTGAACGGATTACCAAATTCTCGATGAACGAACCAAATTCACGATTCGGCGGTGACGCAGAGCGCAGAGCGCTGCATGTCCAACGCGAAATCACATTAGTTTTAAGTTTTCAATCTTATAATTAAACATAATTACCTTTTTCCGTGTAGATAAACGTAATAAAATCTTTTGAACACAAACGCGAGTAATTTACGGACCTTGGTCCTCTAAAAGATGAAAGAAATACCAGACGTTTAACACAACTTCTTGTACAAACTCACTCACTAACTTTACCTTGAATTCAGAAAATCACTTCAAACTAAAATTCAACTTAAACTTTACTTTAACTGAGAGTATTAGAATACTTGATTCGCGCACTTCTATACTCCAGCCAACTTCGTAGCGAAATGAACGAGTTGAAGAAATTCTTGCGCCAAAAAACTGCCTCTTCTAACCGTCCAACTATTAACACAAAAAGCAACTATTATAGAAAATCGCGCCAACTGCTTTTGCATGGCGCTTGGTAGGTATGGCGACAAATCTGAATTACGCCTGTAGTCCGCCAAAATGTGTACATGGCGCTTTGCGAAGCTTTCACCAATTCGTTATGGCAAACGCAATCCACATATGCTTACGCTACATGGATCGCTGCATTTTACGAACGCAAACAAAATATTTTTATTCAACGCTATAAAAACTAAAATCCTTTTTTGTTTTATTTTTGTTTGTTTATTATTTATGTTTTTGAACTAAAAAAACATAGAACGTTACAACTCTAAGTACTCTACCCCGTGGAAGTCTTCTTGACTTGGTAGAAAATCACAGCAGTTTTTATATTTATTAATGGTGCCTCTGTTTCTGTTGTGGTCAAGAAAAAAGCTTCGAAAAAAAAACTAAGAAATGCTATAGATCACCAAAAACTAAAGGAATCAATAAATCAGTTATTTGAAAAGCATCTCCATCAATACCACAGCCAAGCTGTGTCCGAAATAGTTTGGCAATACGCTATAAAAAAAACTTTACGAGTGCTAAGAACAATACAGTCAACTTTCCCTTATCAGATATGCTATGTTTTAGTTCACAAACTCGAAAGAAAGCGCAGTCTCTTCAATAAAGTGTACTTTGACCCCTATGTCTAAGTCCATGCTTCTATAACTTGATGTGCTGAGTCTCGATGTTGTCTGTTTCGGTGTCCCATAAAAGTTCACCTGTTTAATCTGATATTTTCATGCAAAGTTTCTATGTGTTGAAATTTTACAACATTCGAAGTTAAAATGATTGTTATAGCCAAAAACAATCAACCACTGTTGCCCGACCGACGGGAATCGTGAGTGATCAGATGCGATCCACATCTACCGTAGGTAGAGTTGTCCTTTTTTGCTATACGCATCTGGTCAGTCTGTCCCTCTTGTTCGCGTGTTGTTTCTGTGTTTCAATGTTAATTTCTCCACGATCGCTTCTCGATCGCCAGCCAGCCAGCAATCAGCTGGCAGTTGAAAACAATCTGTCGCGATCTACACATCGCCAGTCGGCCGTATACGACGGCAATAAATTACTGTTTGTGTTCGCGTGAAATAAAGTGTTGTTTGTGTGTTTATATGTAAAAACGGATCTATTAGTGCAGTGTCCGAAAGTCCGTTAAAGTGCGCGCGAACATTTGGTCCTTCGAACCGGATCCGACGGTAACTTTCGGACAAATGGACTCTGGACTGTGTACAGTGAAGTGACCCGCGGAAATCTGCCGAAAAGGCAAACAGTGTGTGCACTTTTCTCCCCACGGTGGCTTGCGCTGAAAAGCAATTGTGGGTCGCAGAAAGTGCCAAAGTGCGTGAAGAAATCACTAAATAAATCGTGGTAAAAATTGGATTATGATTGTGCGTTGCCGTGGCATTGTCCGTGGTCATCTTCTCCCTGGAGACATTGTGCGAGAAGCGCCATCGATCAATCCTTCCCGCGCCGCCGTGGGCAGCGCCATCGTTCATTTTGACAGCACCATCGAAAAGGGGAAGACGGGGACCCAACGGACAGGACAACGATTGGGAAGTATTTGCATGATTTCGCCAGTGAATTGCATGTGGCTGATTAAAATAATTTCGTGATTTGCGTGCGAGGTTTTTTTGATTATTGGCAAGTAGCCCTGTGTCTGTCAAAAAATTTTGGTGGTCTGATTGGGTTCGCTGGATTTGACGGCTAATTTAAAATATTTTTAGTCGTTTCCCCTCGCTGCTATCAACTGTTGGGTTGCAAGTCATTCAGCTGTTGTTTCGCGGCTTCGAGTCAGTGGAACGTCGAGTTGATCTGGAGGGAGAGTGCATTAGTGAAATTGGTGGCAGTGTTTGAATTCGAACAGGATCGAATAAGATCGATGCTGATCACAGTGGAGTGGAGTGGATAGATTTTTTGACCGTGCTGTAAAAGTGCTGATGTACTCCAAGATGACGAGCAGTTTGATGGTCTACAGAAAAGGGAACGGCAGCTGTTAAACACGTTGGATGGCACAGAGCGATTTTTGTCGAACTACAATCCGGAGAGAGATGAGAAACAGGCCCAAGTTCGGATGCAGGTTCTAGATGCGGCGTACAGTGAGTTCTTCGAGGTGCGTCAGAAAATCGTGAAGGCAGAAGAAACTCAACAGGCGAAGAATTTGGAGACGCTAAGCAACTTTGAAGATCGTTACTTCATCGCCAAGGCGGAAATCCTGAAGTTGTTGGAGAAGAATGCAGATCAAGTGCCAGTTGAAGCCGGGGCAGCTGCTCAGGTTGCGACATTTCCGAGGGTGAAGTTACCGTAAATCAAACTGCCGACGTTCAGTGGGAAGGTTCGAGACTGGATCACCTTCCGGGACAGTTTCCTGAGCCTGATCGACAGCAACACCCAGCTGATGGAAATGGACAAATTCAGTTATCTGCGGTCGTCCCTATCTGGTGAAGCGTTACAGGAGATCAGTTCGGTGGAACTCTCCGCTGCAAATTACGCCGTAGCGTGGCAGGCACTGCAATTGCGCTACGAAAACAAGAAGCTGATCGTGAAGGCTCACATTGACGCTCTCTTCGCTGTGGAAGGACTAAAAAAGGAGAGCTATGACGGACTCAACCACTTGATAAGTGGGTTTGAGAAGAATCTCCAAATGCTCGACAAGATTGGCGAGAAAACAGCGAACTGGAGTACTATTCTGGTGCATATGGTGTGCAGTCGATTAGATCCTGCCACTTTGCGGAACTGGGAGGCGCACCACAACTCCAAAACTGTCCCGACCTACCAGAATCTCATCGCCTTTCTTCGGAACCACTGTGCAGTTCTTCAATCGGTAGCTCCGCTGAACTTCAGCTATGGAGATCAGCACCAACGATCGCCTAATCCGACCGTTTGCCAAACTATCGTCAGGTCTTCCGGCAGATGCATTTTTTGTAACGAGTTCTGGCATTCTGCTTTTCAGTGTGCGAAGTTCCAGAGGATGAAGGTTGCTGAACGGAACGAAGCAGTTGCAAAAGCGCGGTTGTGTCGGAATTGCCTCAGACCCGGACATTTAGCTAGGACATGCGAGCGAGGAGAATGCCGACATTGTCACCAAAAGCACCACTCCAAGAAATGCGATCCTCCACTTCCAAGAAATGCGATCCTCCGTTCCACACTCGCAGTCAATACCGCCGGTGCATTCCCAACAGCAACAACAGCCACAATCCAGTTCAGCGCGACCAAACCAACAGACACAGAACACCAGCACAGCTACCTCTGCCAACTCGCAATACACGCACACACGATCAGCCACAGAACAAACCCCCACCTCAAGTCAAAGTCTCGTTTCCCTGCCTGTTACTCACACACAAAACATACTCCTGTCTACGGCACTTGTCAAGATCCACGATCGCTATGGCAAGTCTATTTTAGCACCAGCTTTACTGGACTCTTGTTCCCAGCATTGCTTGATGACCAAGAGCTTCTCGAACAAAATGAACTTCCAAGAAAGATCCTCGTATTTGTCGGTCCAGGGAATCGGACCCTCGCAGTCGGTGTCTTCGAAGTCAGTCACAGCGTTGGTGTGTCCACGATCCAGTATTGCTTCGGAGTACGCAGAGGAGATGCAGTTCCATGTACTGCCGACGCTCACTGTTTCGCTGCCAACTGCGGCCGTCGATTTTTCAAAATGGAATTTGCCTGAGGAAATGATCTTGGCAGATCCACGCTTCTATGAGCCTGGCGCAATTGACTTAATCATCGGAGCCGAGTACTTCATGGACCTGCTTTGCGACGAGCGACAAAAAGCGACAATAGGTGGTCCGACTCTTCAGAAAACAGTGCTTGGGTGGATAGTTTCCGGCCGTGTTCCGGAAAATTCAGCCCAGAATCCAGTTTCCCTAGCACACGTGTGCTCTACAGCACAACCAGAGGGAAAAACAATATGTCAGCGCCAGACGGGGAGAACGAGGACTCCTCCAACGGCGGAGGCCAACCGGCCTCCGCATGCCAGTTAAGTTATGTATTGTATAAACTTGCAAAAAGTTAATCCAAGTTCTTTTTCGCAGTCACGACCCGCCCCTTTTCTCTCTCTGGAAGATTCACGCACGAAACGCTGAATCTCGAGTTGTCTCTGAGCTTCTGAGGTAATCTGTTTTGTCCGGTGGTGGTTCCTTGTTGCATGAGCAATCAATTTCTGTTCCTGTCTGGCTTTTCTGCAAGCCACAGTGGCGCACTGCGTGGCAGTGCTCTGTCAGTACGTCGTACTCATTCAAGTCCTGTTTGAACATTCCGAGGTATTTTCCGCAATAACTACAATACGGGGAAGGAGTGTACAATTCAACCCCTGGCCTAACGTAGTAGTCGTCAACGAGCTTGGCCAGTTCGTCCGTCGATCACAACATCGTGCAGCCAATCTGCGCAGTGAAGCAGAAGGTCACCCGTCGGAATGTAATCGTTTGCGGGAGTTCATCGATGCCAGAGGGCGTCCGCGGAGGCCACGAGAGCCTCCGTTCCAGGCAAGTTGTTTTTTGTAACACAAATTCAATTTAATTAGCACCCGCTCATCTGATTCCAGAGAAGCCACCACCAGTCGAACATCTGTTCGACCGTTCTGTCAGCCTTAGCCGCAGAGGCAGCTGAAACCGCCGATCGTTCGATTTCGTCTGTCAGTCCAGCCACAAAGGCAGCTGAAAATTTGCACCCGATCGAACCACTCCGTCAGCCCTGCCGCCGAGGCAGCTGAAATCATCATCCGTAGGAAATACCGTCGTCTCCGTGTCAACAACAGCAAGTCCTATATCCGTGTCATCAACATCGTGTGAATCGTCGTCGAAGTATTGAACAACCCTGGCAGACTATTGAGGAAATGCCAAAAAGGTCTGCCAGGTAAGTTGTTCCGGTTTTATACTGCACTTCTCCACGATACTATATCTCCGATTTTCACCATCCCGAGGAAAACCCGTTACCAACGAGATGTACAACGAGCCGACTACCACCAGCAGCAGAATCCAAGTCAGCTGATCGATGTAGGTCATGGTCAGCCCGTCCCAGCATCAGCGGCAGAACAATAGCAGCCCAGCTGACCGATTCTAGTCATCAAGTCGATCGACCGCAGAACAATATGTGTGTTATTTTCATGTCTAGTATATAAGTCAGTAGTAGTTTAGCAGAAAAGTCGATAGCTAGAGCAGGTTGTGATTAAAATCGGGGCATTTCAAGGCGGCCGGCAAATGTTGTAGCCAAAAACAATCAACCACTGTTGCCCGACCGACGGGAATCGTGAGTGATTAGATGCGATCCACATCTACCGTAGATAGAGTTGTCCTTTTTTGCTATACGCATCTGGTCAGCCTGTCCCTCTTGTTCGCGTGTTGTTTCTGTGTTTCAATGTTAATTTCTCCACGATCGCTTCTCGATCGCCAGCCAACCAGCAATCAGCTGGCAGTTGAAAACAATCCGTCGCGATCTACACATCGCCGTCGGCCGTATAAGACGGCAATAAATTACTGTTTGTGTTCGCGTGAAATAAAGTGTAGTTTTGTTATTACGTTAAATAAACTGTTTGTGTGTTTATATGTAAAAACGGATCTATTAGTGCAGTGTCCGAAAGTCCGTTAAAGTGCGCGCGAACAATGATCTTTTCGAATATATTTTGCCAAAATAACAAGAAACTCCAAAGTTTTAAAAATATGTGTTCTTTATCTCAATATCTCTCATACACTATGGTCCGTTCAGTTAGGGAGAGTTGACTGTACCTAGTTTAAAAACAGCTTCACTAGCGGATTGTTCTTATGTTTCTTTAATGAAATTCACATTTTACTTGAGCTAGTTCTGACTCAAAAATAAAATGTAATTTTTCACGCATTAAGTTTATTTTTTATGGTTGCGCTTACAGATAAAGTACAATAACCTTTGATATCAAACTAATCGGAGTTATGTTTTATCACTTCCATAGCAAAAAACGATTATATATAGGGTGGTCCGAATTAGAACATGGGAAGACCAAATTGGAACAGGGTTGGTCCAATTCGGACCTTCTAGAGAATTTTGTTCAAACATGTCTAGTCATGTCCAGGTAAGAGATATCACAAAACATTCTGAGCGAAAAGTGTGCGCGGTGAATCAGGCTTTCACGAAAACATAAAACTTTTCATGTAATTCATCGTGCTGAAAAGATATGGCCAAAAAACTGTTACTAGGTCCGAATTGGGCCATGTTCCCCTATATATTCTTACAAGACTTCTGTTATAAGGAATTTCTCAAAAATAAAAAAAAAAGAATCCATAAATTTCAGGAATTTTGACAGTGTTCCAGGAAAATATGTTTACTTTAGAAGAATTGCTGCATGTTTTTAAGGTATATTCTAAAATTTTATAACAGGATGCCTCGATTAGTTTCGCAGGGATTCTCATAAAATAATATCAATAATAATATCAAACATTTCATCTTGATTGCCTCCTAGATCTGCATCAAAAACCACAAACAAAATTCAATTATTTGCGCAATACTAAAATAGAGTGATTTCATCAGCTATTTTCCTATGAATGGAGATATTTTTCCACGAGCCTTCAAAGCGTTCGTCTAGGTATAACCGTAAGCATAATAACATCATACAGAAAGTTATCCAAGAATTTCTTCATAGATCCTTCAAAACAGAAATTTGTAGCAACTACCGAAAAGCTAAACATTACATATAATTTGCAATTGGATTAGATGGACAAATTGATGTGAAGATTTGCGAAAAAGTTACACGTCTTCTCAGTGAGAATCGAACTCACGACTCCCCGATCTCTAGTTGGGGCGCGTTAACCACTACGCCATGAGAGGACTCATGAACGCAGAAGTTAACCTGAATTCGATTTCAGCTCAATAATCACGTGGTCCTCTTTCGCAAAGTGCACCTCTTTCGGAAGAATTAGATGCCCATCCAAACACAACGCTTTCTATATATATCCAATGCCTAGCCCGAGAGCGCATTGTTTTTTAGATATAGGAATAGCACACTACACTAGCCAGCAACTGCGCTGGCTGAGGTTTCTATTGTGTGGGCTTCCAATGGGTCGCGACGTTCTCAAACGACCGGTTACGGAACATGAGTCCGTTGCTCGATAAATACTTGTTTTAATTATGAATCTTCACATCAATTTGTCCATCTAATCCAATTGCAAATTATATGTAATGTTTAGCTTTTCGGTAGTTGTTAAACTTCCACTCGGCTGGTTGGCCGTAAACCACGATTCATAATTAAAACAAGTATTTATCGAGCAACGGACTCATGTTCCGTAACCGGTCGTTTGAGAACGTCGCGACCCATTGGAAGCCCACACAATAGAAACCTCAGCCAGCGCAGTTGCTGGCTAGTGTAGTGTGCTATTCCTATATCTAAAAAACAATGCGCTCTCGGGCTAGGCATTGGATATATATAGAAAGCGTTGTGTTTGGATGGGCATCTAATTCTTCCGAAAGAGGTGCACTTTGCGAAAGAGGACCACGTGATTATTGAGCTGAAATCGAATTCAGGTTAACTTCTGCGTTCATGAGTCCTCTCATGGCGTAGTGGTTAACGCGCCCCAACTAGAGATCGGGGAGTCGTGAGTTCGATTCTCACTGAGAAGACGTGTAACTTTTTCGCAAATCTTCACATCAATTTGTCCATCTAATCCAATTGCAAATTATATGTAATGTTTAGCTTTTCGGTAGTTGTTAAACTTCCACTCGGCTGGTTGGCCGTAAACCACGATTCATAATTAAAACAAGTATTTATCGAGCAACGGACTCATGTTCCGTAACCGGTCGTTTGAGAACGTCGCGACCCATTGGAAGCCCACACAATAGAAACCTCAGCCAGCGCAGTTGCTGGCTAGTGTAGTGTGCTATTCCTATATCTAAAAAACAATGCGCTCTCGGGCTAGGCATTGGATATATATAGAAAGCGTTGTGTTTGGATGGGCATCTAATTCTTCCGAAAGAGGTGCACTTTGCGAAAGAGGACCACGTGATTATTGAGCTGAAATCGAATTCAGGTTAACTTCTGCGTTCATGAGTCCTCTCATGGCGTAGTGGTTAACGCGCCCCAACTAGAGATCGGGGAGTCGTGAGTTCGATTCTCACTGAGAAGACGTGTAACTTTTTCGCAAATCTTCACATCAATTTGTCCATCTAATCCAATTGCAAATTATATGTAATGTTTAGCTTTTCGGTAGTTGTTAAACTTCCACTCGGCTGGTTGGCCGTAAACCACGATTCATAATTAAAACAAGTAGAAATTTGTAGGAACTTCTGCAGCAATTGCTTCATAGATATTTTTTGATTCTACAAGACATAACATCAAAAACTACTTCCTGACGGAAATCCTGGCTATGTCCTCGAATGGGTTAATTTTTACTAGCAGAATATATGTTGACATTTAAATCACTTTTTTTTTAATATTATAGTTTTTTAATATTTGGTCAAAAAAATGTAGGTATGTGTAAGCTAATAAGACATATTTTGCAAACCTCAATTTGAGGGGCCTTCAAATCTTCCTCCGCACCGGGCCCCAAAAACCCTAGCTACGCCACTGAATAGTAGTGGTCCTTTATATAACTTTTTTGCGAATCAATGCAAGACGTGAAACATGTCCCAGTTTACAATGCAAGTTGAAAATGGCGCCGTATTGACAACTGGTATGTAAACCACATGGTAATAAATATAACAATTTGTTTGTATTTAATACATTCTTTTTCATTATATCTTCAACTTTCTAGAATAATGCTCCCATGAAAAACTTTTCCTAAGTGAGCTATGACGAAAGGCCCGGATTCTCACATGCCCCAGGGTACCTTACATCAACTCTAGCACACTCTGCTGCGTGGCGCATCAATATCTCCTCGTCTAAAACCAACAAGTAGCCATATCTTTTCCAAATCTCAATTGATTTCTTTGATATTTGGAATGGAAGTCCCTTACTTGCATAGCTTTTGAACGATCATGACATTTAAAGAATTTGCTTTGAATTGAGCAAGAAATCTTAGAAATAAACTCTTGCCCAAGTTGAACTTATGCCCCACTTTATTTTACATCATTTTCAAACTTTTTTAAGACGCCCACGATTTAGGGAGTCGATGCCGGTTATGAACCCTTTGCGTATTATGGACCCCCACAGAAAAACATAAAATTAACACTCAAAGCAACCTTATTCCTATGAAAATCCACCGGGGAACTTCGATTGCATTGTTAGTCAGCAGTTTCAGGAAAAATAACACAGCGCAACAAAAATAACATTTTTGCGTGTCTCAAGGATCAAATTATGTGTCTCTAGTAGATTTGGGGTTGCTGAATCTGGGGCCATTCTCAGAAATGTTCCAGCACGTCACAATTTTTAGCTACAGGTCGCCAAAGTTGTATAAAACTTTGGTTTTATTAATGTTTACATGAAATTTAAAGTACAATTTATCATACTTTTTTGTAATCTAATCCACCAAACATGCAAAATAGAACTTGAACTTTCATTTCAGACATAATTTGATTGATATTGCGCGATTATATTTCGATTAAACCGATTTTTTCAACATGCTTGCAGTCTTCATACAAAATTCTTCGTTTCTTCTATATGGCAAAATACAACAATTCTCTAAACCATCAAAAAATAACTTTTCCGTATCGAAAGTATTACAAACTTTGATGATAAGTATTGTTATACACATAAAGATTGAATTCTGTGGCAAATTAAGCCAATATATTACCTTACAAGCTGGCAAACTTGCATGCAAGTTGGCTGAAATAGTCATTTTTTGCATTTTCAACAGTCAATACCGTTTTGACTCATATTCCGAACACTTAAGGCCAACAGGGACTTTAAATGCATCTGATTGGCATACATTAGATGATATTTGTGTAAATTTTAATTTCATCGCAAAGTCTACCTGTTAGCTGTTGGGTGTACCAATAATTATGTTGATTTTATAAGTTTTAGTATTGTTTCTACGTAAAAGTATGGATCAACATTTTGACTCAAATGCCGAACACTGTGTTCGTTCTGTCTCATATTCCGAACACCCTGATTCAAATGCCGAACAGCACGAATAAATCGTATTCAAATTAATAATTTGACAAATAAATTAATCTGAGCTTGTTCTATTGGTCTCAAACTTGAGAATAATCACTACTCCTGCGGTATAAATTATATTGGAGACGTTCAAATTGAATTGCAATTGACTGCCATTTCCTTGTTATTTGGTGACATATTTCAGCGAAACATTTCAACCAAGTCGCCATACAAAAACCGAGTGTTCGGAATATGAGTCTGTTCGGAATTTGAGACAAAACGGTATCTCAAAAACTAGACGTGCTATGATATTTCTGAAAACGACAATGGATTCAGCAACCCTTAATTAAGTGAATAGCGGTATTTTGGTGCTGGAGACAAAAACGTGTTCCGCAGTGTATTTGATCTAAGGTGCATAAATACAGACATTTGAACACTTTTGTAAATGAAACCACGCAAGTGGGTCCATATAATAGGCATGTCGGCAGCGAGCCGGATTACATGGGAATCAAATGGAGGGTCAAATTTGTAGACATTCTTACTATGGACCCCGGGAGGGTCCATAATAGGCATAAGGACAACCATTTTCCAAATGAGTATTTCACGGGCTAAATCGAATGTTTTTGTGTATTTTTAAAGCGCACTATGAAGTAAAGACATGGAACTTGTTGAACGGCAGCACAAAACGTATATTTATCTAAGATATCATTGCAAAAAAGCGTCGAGAATAAATCTCAGCTACTAAGGGATCCATTACTAGCACTGAAACCCTAGTTCCTAGAGCAAGGTTCCAGTACATATAGTTTTGCTGAACGAACTGAAGTTCCACACAATGCATCTGTACCCCAAAAAGTATAGCAAGAAACATAATTTTTTACCACACCCAGCGCCTATTCGCTTTTGCATGATTCATTGTAGAGCCCAAAACCTTGAAGGTTCACTGCCTTCCGACTGGCTAACAAAGGATGATTCATAAAATAAGAGATGATTCATAATTCATACGATGTATTCCCACATCCAATTAATGTCGAAATAAGTTTGCTCCAAAGTTCTCCCTATCACTATTCTAATCGATAATTCTAGGATGGTGACGAAAGGACGGCGTAGGGTTATTTTCTGCTACGCGTCCGATTGTTACGAACTATTCAACCCATTTTGATATATATTTAAATGCAACAGCGGAAGGCAATTTGCGGTAAACTAAGCTATTCAATTTGTACAAAGGTGGTTGATTTAGAATTTCTGTTCGGTGATTTTTCCCTTAGCACTATTTCGGAGCCAATGATGATGATAAAGGTGATGCAATCTAGATTCTACAATGCATAAATTTCTCTCTGAACATAGCGAACTGCGTTTCATCTCGGTAAGTACCATCCATCAAAACTAATTGAAACATTCCACCGGGAGACGAAATTCCATTCCGCAGTAAATTGGCCCGGGTTGTCTGTCGCAACTCTGGAACCGAAACCACAGGACCATCTCGGGAAGACTGACCAAGTATTGCATAATCAACAATAACGAAATAGTGAGGGCAAGGAGGGGGCGAAATGATAAAGAACAATTTAGTGTGAGTGGAGTTCAATTAGTGAAATATTGCTGCCCAATGCACTAACAAGCGGTGGCATAACTTACGAGTGGCATCGCAGTTACAAAAGCAATTCAAAAGGCTATTGATAAGGGAAAACCGGAAGTGATGCCAAATTCAATAAAAATCAATTTAATGTAAAGAGCAGTACCAAACAACAAAGTTTTACACATCAGTAATAAAATACACAAGAAAGCATAAGAAGAATATAATATATGAATTAAAATTAGTATGAAATGAGCACACCACAACACCTAACTACATCTCTAAGAGTATTCTAAAGAACCTTTCATGGATTTGGATTGGATTTGGATTTTTTTCTTCATCTTCTTGGCATTACGTCCCCTTTGGGACAGAGCCTGCCTCTCATCTTAGTGGTCAATGAATTAGTGGTCTTTGCCAAAGTTGCCCTTTTACCGTGTGGCAGGTACGATGATACTCTATGACCAGGGAAGTCAAGGAAATTTCCATAACGAAAAGATTCTGGACCGACCGAGTATCAAACCCAGACACCTTCAGCATGGCTTTGTTTTAGAGCTGCGAACTCTTACTACTCGACTTAGGAAGGCCCCTTAGTCGGATGTGGATTTATATTTGGCAAAAGGCAAAAGCCATTATAAAGCCTAAGACAAGCGTATCCACAACCATTCCAATACCAAGTGAATGCCACCTTATAATCCTAAACCAATCCAACGACAATTCGAATACTACGCCATATTTGACAGCACTGTTTGCTACGTCATGTTCGTCGCTTTGTTCTGATTATGCAAATATGTTGCTGCTTCCATTCACAACCCCAATCATTTACCGCTACTCAGCAGTGCAATCGGCATTCAAGATCGAGCATTATTCCAAGAGGATTCAATAGACATTGTGATCGGCCACCGAAATTATTATCCACTCCAATTATGGAACGAAACCGCATAATTACGTCCCAATCTTGGCTGTCCCCTTTCAGCAACCGTACCGAGATAGAGAGAGGTTCACCAGCATATACGACAAATCTATTCGAGATTGAACTGCCACAATATTGTTCGCTGTTATTCGCAATAGGATGACGATGATATAGCACAGAGAGATGGTAATACAAACGGCTGAGATAGCGAATAAGCGATGGCATCGACTTCATTGAATGGGTAGGGCAGACATATTAACAAGCATTTAAAGAAGAGGAACACTCTGTGTTATATAAAAGAGTAGCCAACAATATAATCGATAAAAATATGAAATCATGAATTGAAAACAATAATAAAAAATCAAACGATATTCCTATGCCAATTAAAAATGAACATTAATAAACATAAAATAATCATACAAAATTTGGAACAGTAACTAATAAATGAAAAAAAAAAACAAAAAAAATGAAAATTAACGTGAAGTTGAGCTAGAGCACAAATCTGGAGAACCGAACACCCGTTTGAGCTGTCACTACCAGCTAGTAACCAATCGATTAAGTTTTCAGCTTAAATGGATGTTTGGTTCTCCAGATTTATGCCCTTGAAATTTTGAGGTTTGGCTTGGATTAATCTTCACCTAAAATCCTTAATTTACAAAAACAAATTGAGCTCTATTTTAAGCGTTAAAAGTCCTACCTAGTATTTCTAATGTTGTAGTGCTGTTTCCAGTTTTGATTTCAGATTCAGATTTTTGAACTTCAAATTGCTGTTTTTTGCAATTGTTTTGACAAAAATATATTCTCAAATTCTATTTTGAAATTCTGCTCATTTATACCCAATTGTTTTTTGTTTCAATTATTTATTGTCCGTTTTTTGAATAAACTAGTAAGTGATATACTTTTCCTGGAGCATGATAACATTTTTCCCGAATAGGTAGATCATAATAATGATGACAAATTCCTTCGGCTTTTGAACGGGCACAATGGCCAGTCGAATAACTTCGGGACACAATATTATATCGAATCTGTACATTATACACACACGAGATGAGATAGAGAGATAATTCAATCGTTATTTAATTGAGCTTCGCTCGTTGAAATCTGGGAGGAATTCGTCAAGGCTCTTTCGCCGGCCGAGTTGAAGACAATCATCTAGGAATGTGGTTTACCAATGTTGACGCAATTATGGATAAGGGATAAGATGACATAAATTACAAGGACCGATTTATGAAAATGGTGGTCACAAATCATCCAGCTCGTGAGCTAACGCTTATTCAAGTGACGCCAAAATTGATTTGCTACATTTACATACTGAGATTCGAATATAATGCAATAAGAGTTTGCAATATAGGTACCGTTTTGTCTTATTTCCGAACATAACTCATATTCTGGACAGTAGCGATTTCAGAGGTAAGAGATGATATTTTCACATACTTTAATTGTGCAGGACTTGAATAGTAAAACAATTGATTGGAGTTAATTTCTTTGAAAATTGCATTGAAAAGAGGAGTGTTTTCAATTTAAGACAAAACGGTTTATCGATTAGAAACCAAATAATGGATGGTATGAATAAAAAACGCTTAGCTGATGCCGTCAACTGATGTAGCACAGAAAGAAAAATCCGTTTAAAATGCTGCGTTATATCATTCATAGGAAAGGAATGCAAAATTTTTCCCATATTTGTAGTCATATTCATACAGTATTGGACAAAACGTTTGCAACTTTTTCGATTTTCCATACAAATTGACCAACTTCGATAAGCTATAGCTCAGTTATTTAAAGACCGATTTGAATGAAATTATGGCAGATTATCAGACATAACTTGAATTTTAACATATATTTTTGAGTAATTTTTCCAATCACAAGTTCAAAAGCAGTAACGGTTTGACTAAAGTCAATTTTTTGACGATTTTTTATAAATGACATAACTAAACATATTGAAGGAATAGCTTCATGGTATCTTTAGCAAAGTTGTAGATTTTAACAAGGTGAACAAGTTTGCTGAAGACAGTTTTTGTGTAAGGGTATCAGATTTTGAGATAAATAGTTTTGAATTTTTCGTCGAAAATAACACTTTAGATAAACCGTTATAATTTATAAACCCATGATTGGAAAAATCACTCAAAAATATATGTTAAAATTCAAGTTATATCTGATGTTCTGTGAAAATTTCATTCAAATCGGACGATAAATAACTGAGATCTAGCTTACCAAAGTTGGTCATTTTGTATGGAAAATCAAAAAAGTTGCAAATGTTTTGTCCAATACTGTATAATGTATTACACACATAGTAAGTGCGGTTGTAGTGTAAATTTGCAATAAATCTGGCATTCTGGAATTTGAATTTTATCTGGAAATCTGTATGTCATGCAACAGTTTTAAGATCAACAATCAAATTAGGAATCATAAAATTGAAATTGAGGTAAAATTTTGGGGCCCCCATAAACATCTTGTTTGATTTCTTACCAGCATGTTGAATCCCGGTAAAAACTATGGAATTCTATCTATTTCTGTTATAGATTATCGTTATCCCGGTAGGATCATTGTTATTCTTAGAATTAAACATCAATTCTCACACAGTCCAGCTAAGTTTCTGATCGGAATCTTGTATTTTATTTAATTCGTGGAAATCCAATGATTTGTACCAATATCACTCAAATAAAAAACATCGGAATTCAGTAGATATTTACAGACATTCGAAAGGTTTAAACTAAAATTAAAGATTTCCTCAGAAATAACAATGGAACTGATAATCAACGGAATCTCAAGTTGTCATAAGATTGTTAAAGATTGAAATCAGAATACCAAAGAATCACACCACAATTTGCAGGAATCTCAACGAAATCCTATAGATTCTTACAGAAATCCCTTCTCATAGATACCCTCAAAATTCGAAAAGAGAAAAAACCGAAATCCCGTGGTTTCCATTTCGAGTTCGAAATTGTTTAAAAGATTTCTAATAATTCCACAAGAATGTCTTCGAGAATTTCATTATCATCATAACAACCAGATTACCTATCGGAATCTTTAAATTCCTACAGGGATTTCAGAATTCCAAAGAAAATTAGAGAATCCGGAATGACATAATTCTCACGGTAAATTCATAATAACTTTATAAATACTCAGAGTTGGGAAAAGTTATGAGATTCACACTACCGTAGGCAAGCGTGGCAAATCACGGTAAGTGAAGTCAGTGAAACTCACATCTATCGCTGCTGTAAGCAAAATGCCTCGAAAATAGCAAAACACCCGTTGCTAAGGGCAACCCAAAACTACAGTAGAAAAATGTTCTATTTCCCGCAGCGTTTCTCGCCCTTACATTGAAGGCTGAAACCAGTCTTCCGAAATCATTATGGACCGATGCACGAGTTCACTACCTTGCGTTTGAGCAGTGCCGCGTTATTTACGTGACCATGGCAACGATTAAATACGGCACCGCTAAAACGTCAAATTAGTGAACTCGTGCATTGGTCCATTGTACAAGAGAGATGCAAAGCATGCCTTGAAAAATTGCATTTTGTTATGATGAAAAAGAATCCTCGCATTTCATTGCTCCTGTGATCACTTGATCTAAAGTTTTGCATCATTGATGCAGATCATTTCAGCTGCTATGCACTGGAATATTTATGACGTTGGGATAAACTAATTTTGCGACAAAATATGACCTCCTGAAAGAGTATAGCGTAGTTATCATCAGGAAGGTGTCAGGAAAGTGTCTATAAATATTCAGAAAGAGCTCTTTACTGCAGAGCATCAACGCATTCAGTCAGGTTAATTCTGAGATTAGTCAAATAGAGTGACAAAAGTCAACTCTCCTACTTCTGGTTAACATGTCGTTAAAGTGTCACCCGAGGTGAAAGCGGATCAGCTCAACTTACGTGACGCGCACAATAAATTTGACTTTTCTATAGGTAGATTGAGAAAGGTTGGCGCATGCAATCTTTAGTCGTCAGTATTGTCTGCGTAGTAAAAATACGCTCATATGCACGATGAGGGTCCTGATCGAGCCTGGTACCAATGGATAATAGAATATGTACTATACATGCAATGAGATGCAATCGATAATTTAAAAAAAATCCTGGAGTGAACCTAGCATAGCTTTAACTCAAATCTAGAGGGGGCATACGATCAAAAAATCACTGAGAGGTGTCCATAACCCGCTTGATCCTTTTTCAGAATTTTAATTGTAAGCTTTTGTCCGTATACAAATTTTAAAATGTGTATGGCCCGTGATCTTTTGCCTTCACAATATTTGAAGTCCAGTAAGTGTTTCCTAAAAGCAAACAAAAAATTAGCAACAAAATTCAGTAAATTTTTAAATTTACTAAATAAATGAGGTTTCGCACTCAATTGTCCAAACTTTCAATCGTTCACAACTGCCGTCCGACACTTTGCTAGCTATTCAATCGCACATGCTATTTTTTAGAATTTTTAAGAACAATCTCACACATTTCAGTAAGTGGATCGAAACAGTTTATTATTTTATGACTCTCCACGGTATTAACTCGAAATTGACAAAAGTGTCGAATGTGACATATATGCAGTTATGGGCAGTATAGTTATCAGTCGAAAATCAATTATCCTACTATTCAATTCGAGAGGATTCCACGAATTCGTTAAGTGCAACTGTGAAAAATTTTAAGGTTCTTTGATCCTGCCAATAGATTATCAGGGTACCGACGAATTTCTCGAGAACCTCGTCAGGAAGTTGAAAAAACCGCCAAGGTTGAGCTGAACATACGCAAGGAATATCCTATGTACACCTCCACGAACATTATTATCTCCATTTTCGAACTCTCTCTTGAAAAAATAGAGCAAAACTGGGGAGGAAAATTAGAACAAATTAAATTTCTTATTGAACAAAAGATGTTCAAGGTATTCCACCAGCTTTTGCGTATCAAGAACATGAACAAAATCAGTTCAGAAACTTTTGAAAAATTGCAACCCGGTTGTTATGCTTTCTTGCAAAACTAGTGAGCTAATAAACTCTTGACATTTATCCATCGATAAAACAAAAATATACATATTCACAATGGCTTCGCGGACCCTCTGAGAAATCTCGCGGAACATTTCTAAAGGACCTATGTACAAATGAGAGATTCCTCCGTTCTCTTTCGATTATAACAGTGGAACACTAAAGATTTTGGGAAGTTTTTTACTATAGATCGAAAGTCAATTTCCTTGACTAGCGTTTCATACAAAAAACGCAACAGAAGAGATTAATGTGACTCAGTTATTAATGAAAGAGAAAGTAAACAAAAAGAGCCTCTCAATGTTAGATAGGTCCTTTAGTAATGTTCCGCGAGAAATCATCACGGCCCCCTATGGGTCCGCGAACCACCGGTTGAGAAACCCTGAGATAGATCTTCTTTTGCGAGCAGCTGAGCCACTGTTATCTGGCAGTGACAAATCTGTTTGGAAATTTATCTGCCAAGCAATGTTAATAACAATTTTTCTCATACATTCTATAGCTCTAGATCCTGATAAGTGTATTTGGCAAAGTTGTTAGCAGATCAAGGGCTTGCAGTATCAAATCTCTTTGAGAATTTATTCGCCAGGTGGTGCCTGGAACATCCTTTATGCAGTTTAATATATCGTGAAGTCCTGTTGAGCTAGAACTTTTTTTCGTTTCGGCAATTTGGTTCAGCAAATCATCTAGTAACAAATGTTTTGGAATTCTTCTGCTAGGTGACGCTAGTAAATAAGTTCCTTCAATGTACTACATCACGAGATCGTGTTTTGCAGGGACTTTGGTGCTTTAGGTAAAACTTTTCAGCAGATCAAAGGAAATCTGGCAGTAAAAAATCTGATTTGGGATGCACTACAGCTAAACATCCATAGGTGAGTCATTGAAGGCATCATCGAGTTTAAGAAATATCGAGTAATTGAACAGATATTCTTTGCAAAGCTGTTTAAAAGAACATAGTTACCATGATTTAATGTTTTTCTTTCGTTATCATGGTTCGATATCGAATATAGTATTGGAACATCGATTCATGAAGGTTTGACTGTAGTATTTCATTATTTCTGCTATGAATATCTCGAGATCCTGATTAACTAGAAGGTTGGTGTTTTTGACAAAGATAAATTAATGGTTACACAGCGCAACAAAAATGACATTTTTGCGTGTCTCAAGGATCATCTCAAGGGGTTGCTGAATCGGATGCCGTTCTCATAAATTTCCCAGCACGTCACAATTTTCAGCTACAGGTCGCCAAAGTTGTAGAAAACATTGGTTTTATTGATGTTTACCAAAAATTTGAAGTATATTTTATCAATCTTTTGTGTGATTTTATCCACCAAGCATGCAAAAGAGGACTTAAACTTTCGTTTAAGATATATTTTGGTTGAAATTTCACGATTAAATTTAGATTAAACCGATGTTTTTCAACATGCTTGCAGTCTTCATACAAAATTCTTCGTTTCTCTTACAAGCTGGCAAACTTGCATGCAAGTTGGCTGAAATAGTCAATTTTTGCATTTTCATCAATCAATATCTCAAAACTAGACGTGCTATGATATTTCTGCAAACGGGATTGGATTAAGCAACCCTTAATTAAGTAAATAGAGGTATTTTGACACTGGAGACAAAAACGTGTTCCGCAGTGTTATCTGCGGTAAAAAAACTGATAAGCGATTCATCCGCTAGATAGCGCTATTAGGACATTTTTATTTTCCTGTATCTTATGATCCTGATATTTTAAAGAGTTGATGTTTTGCCGAAATTATTCAGGCGATCAATATATATCTGATATTTTTGATAACAAAACTTGTTTAAAATATACAACTGAGTTCCGGAATTAGAAATTTTGCGAGTTTTCGTAATACTTCGTTTGTTTACCGAAAAATATCGGTAAAACATTTTAATTCCGTCGAAACTAAATGAAATTGAAAATTAAAATAAAGCACAGCCTTACAGTAGATTTTTCTACTCCAATCCCTTTGAAAACATCTTGCGTGCCCCCAAGGCTCCAATCCAAAGGAACAAAACGGCTCAATCAACGGTAGCAAAAGGGATCCATTTGAAGGGACAAATCGAAACACGGGCAAACGATTAGCTGTCTATAATCGTTTCATTTAATGTCTCATCATGTCGGGGTCGGTGATGATACTTGACTGAACAAAAACCCTTCCATATCCTAGAGCTCAACCCTCGGCAGTCAGCCAATAGGGGAAAGCGAGGACCGACTGACGCCACCAACTCCCATATTGCCACGGTTTGAGTGAGTCAGACATAATTGAATCTTTGTTGTGCCTTGGAAGAGTCGACGGAGCGATGTTCTTTCATCGGACTCCAAGGGTGCCCCGTTTGGGATCCGTTCAACGGTTATTGCTCCACCCGTCGACGATTCACTTCCCTCTCTAAGTTGATTGTGTATTTTAACTATAAAAGCGACGGACGAAGGTTCAGCTCACATCTGGCACTTGGCCTATGCGTGGTGGAGTTCGAACTATGCACACTCTCGTGTAAAAGTTTAAAGTTACCCCTTAAAAACATACAAAAGTATTTTGTTTATAACTCGGTGACTATAAGTCTAATTGAAACTCTTCCATTGGAAAAGCAATGAGGTGATTATGCTTCGTATGTATTTTAACATGAACATTTACTAAATTTTTACTAGAAGTTACGAGACTTTTTTTTTTGATAATACTAAAAGAAATAAGTTCGTAGAATTGCTCACTGTTGTTCTTACGCACGCTTAGGAGAGTCGAAATGGGCATCTAAGAGAGCCGAAGGATACGTTTACTTGTGAAGGAGAACGTGGGGTCGTGATGAACTTTGGTTTCAGGCTGGCCGACGGCGCTTCAGAATCGTTAGCTGTTCTGTGGCGTAGTTAGTTACGCGCCTTGTCTACCTTACTGAGAGTCGTGGAATCGAAGCCCACCAGAATGATTCCATTTTTTTACAATTTTTACATCTCAATTTGTTCAAATTGACTATTGTGTCTACGAACTTCAATATTTTGTGATTCAAAACTTCTGCACGACAGTGTATACCTTCCGTTTAAATGATTGCGGCAAGGACGAAAGCGTGGAAAATGGCCTGCCGAATCCTCGTGCCGGTCGCATGTTGCCTTGAGCCGATGTTGCAGAATGATCGAAGCGGTGTTTACCGATGACATGTTGTCGCGGTGATTGCTTAGCACAGGACAAGACACCAATCACGGTTCACGTTTGAGCGATGCGGGCTGTGAATTGCAGCGATGATCGGAAAGGGTATGTTATCTGAAACAAGCGATTTATAATTATTATGAAAATTTATTGGCTTTTTTCGGTGAATACAATACCTATACTCAGAGTGAAAGGGAGTAACGAAAGTAATGAAATGACAAGATGGATAGAATCGCAAGCGAGCGACGAGAGAAATGAATAGAAGTTAATTTTTTTTTAACCATGGGCCATGTGTGTGAACAACACAATCGAAACGACAAATCGTTGCCTAACGTCCTGGTCTCGAACGGGTAGATGTTGTTGTGATTAAACCTTATAAATGTAGCGATTTATATGTTTAATAATGGTTATTCCATAAAAAGTGTTTCCATAAAAAAAGTCACAGATATATAGTTGGTCATCATTAAACTTGAAAAAAATTGAATCAAATATAATTTTTCAGTGTTTGTGTGTACTAGATACAATGTGCCACGAATAGAAGGTGCTGCGGCAAATTTTAAATGTGAAGTGCAGCTGTTAGTAAATTCCCTGGAAATCTCGCCAGCGCAATCTAGAGAATCCGTGGTTTTTTCGTGCGTGTTATCGAGCTAAATCTTGATAATCTAAGGTGTCTTTTTGCAATCGAAAGTTTCGACTCAGTTCAACATTGAAAGGCTATTGTTTCACTGTGGAAGTATCCATCTACCACCAACTGTTGCTCGCCTCTGTTGTCGCTACGCAGACAACTAAAACTGGTCTAAAGGTGTTTGCAACAATGTCGAATCTGCAGAAAACTCCGCCACGAACAGTAAACAATGCGCCAAACAAACGCTTGAAGAGAGATGAAGAAGGAGATACAGACATCACCCTGAATAGTGCGGTGAACATGCTCATGAGTCAATTCCGTGAGATGATCGACGATTTTCGCAAGGACATAAACAACAAAATTGATGCTGTAAAGACAGAACTAGAGGGAAAATTGAACCTAGTGACGCAGGAAATCGGCTCATTTAAATTGGAACGTGCGGCAAAGTTCGGCAGCAACGACGTCGCTTTAAGTACGATGCACGAGAGGGTAGATCAATTATCTCTCACTATTGGAAACCTGCAAAACCGAAGTGAACTGATTATCAGTGGTGTTCGTGAACCACGAAAAAGGGAATTAAGGGACTACGCGCGCCATCTGCTTCTCAAAAGAAATATTGTCAATTCATCTTATCTCCCCCGTTCGTCGACATCGATAATGGCCCAAATGAGATGGAAAGAGAACTACCATGGCTGCACACCTTCTTCCGGGACACCTTGATATAAAAGGAACCTAGGGACATGTGTCACGCTCTCTTTTTATGCTGCAAGAACTTGGACGTCATTGAGGGGACTGCACGGAGAAAAGTTTATAATTGAATTAAGAGTGGAAGTAGTGAAATTTGTGAACATTGTTATTAAATTGAAGTAAAATAGAAGTGAAGTAAAGAAAGTTACCTGAAAATAAAGTTATTTCGTTAAGTTAACGCGTGTGAGTGATTTACTTACCTGCCTAAGTTGCCTGCCATCCGGGATAACCTGAAAAGGAAGAAAAACTAGTGGTGATACTTACCTGAACCTGTAGTGATCTGGAATTTCCCTATCGCTAAAATTTTGGATCCGCTACCGCTCGCTGTGCTACTCGACAACTGGTCCTTCGAACCGGATCACGTCGAATCTCCGTAAGTCCGGCAGTCCTGTGCTAGCGAGTCGCTATCATCTACCCGCCATCGTGCCCCGGAGGATTGCAGAACATCGACACTCGTCTCCATTCCTACAAGCCCGAGATACTGTTTGCTTTGACGCAACTCGGTTGGATTCTGATCATACAAGGCAATTTAAATGCCTCTAGCAGGTAATTAACACTCCAACTACTCTACTTTCTCTCTGTGCGTGCTACGCTTGTCCATTTGTCCACAGAAACCCTTCTGTTGCCGTAATGTCCACCGAACGTCGCATTAAGACACTCAAAGGTCGGATAAAGAGTCTGACGGCATCTCTCACCTCCATCAAGACCTTCGTAGATGGGTTCGACGAGGACACGCAATCCGAAGAGATTCCAGTCCGGCTGGAGAGTCTCTGCAGTTTATGGGCGGAGTACAACACGACGCAAAGCGAACTGGAAGGGCTCGACGAAACCGCTCTCGATTCGCACATAAAGCAACGGACAGCGCTAGAAGCAACCTACTATCGAATCAAGGGCTTCTTACTGGCCCAGAATAAAACTCCTTTAAATCGAAGCCTTTCATCTACCCCTAATTCTGACATACAAGCCCCTTTGTCCACATCGCAGGTGCGATTACCGGATATCAAGTTGCCCATATTCGATGGAAGGGTGGAGAATTGGCTTGTCTTCCACGATTTGTATCTTTCGCTGGTCCACTCATCGACTGCACTCTCGAATATCCAGAAGTTTTATTATCTACGGTCATCGCTCTCGAACTCGGCTCTTCAAAAAATCCAATCAATCCCAATAAGTGCCGATAACTATGTGGTAGCGTGGAATATGCTTCTGAAAGAGTATCAAAACCAAGCGCGTTTGAAGCAGGCCTATGTCGATGCACTCTTCGACTTTTCAGTGCTCAAGCGTGAATCGGCATTTGAACTCCGCAGTTTAGTGCAGCGGTTTGAAGCCAATGTCAAAGTTCTACATCAGCTGAACGAGAGAACGGAGCACTGGGACATCTTGCTTGTCCGTATGCTCAGCACCCGCCTCGATGCAACTACAAGAAGAGATTGGGAGGAGCACTCTTCGTCCATGGAGAACGTCAAGTTCAAGGACTTGACTGAGTTCATTCAGCGACGCGTCACCGTACTTCAATCCATCCAACCAAAGGTCGTCGATACTCCGCCATCTGTCCAAGGGAAGAAGCCAGCCCAGCGTCCTGTTTCTAGCCACGGGGCCAATCAGCTCAGTCCTCGGAAATGCCTCGTTTGTTCGGATCACCACCCTCTATACTTGTGCGGAAGTTTTGCAAAACTGTCAGCTGAGGACAAGGAAAAGGAGGTACGTCGACACCAGCTGTGTCGAAACTGTTTGCGCAAAGGTCATCAGTCCCGAGAATGTTCCTCGTCCACCAGCTGTCGCAAGTGCCGCGGACGGCATCATACTCTACTTTGTGTCAACGGTTTATCTTCACAATCTACGTCGAAACCTCTAAGCGCCCCACAATCAAAACTACCAACATCCTCGTCAGACTCTGATGCTCCAATTACCTCTGCATCAGCTACGCGCATGGAGTCCTCGAGTTGTCCATCCGCCGGCCATCAACAGAAAACCGTCCTTCTGGCTACAGCGTTGATCACTCTCGTCGACGACAGCGGCATCGAACACATCGGACGCGCTCTGTTGGACTCGGGCAGCGAGTGCTGCTTTATCACGGAACGGTTGTCGCAGCGCATGAAGGCCCAGCGGCAGAAAATCTACTTGCCGATCAGTGGAATCGGGCAGTCAGGTACACACGTCAAGCAAAAATTCTCCTCCATCATCCGCTCACGAAGTGGCGAGTACTCCACCACTATCGATCTGTTCGTTCTTCCCAAAGTAACTATTGACCTACCAGCTACATCCGTCGATACTTCGACATGGAATATGCCACCTGGCATTCAACTAGCGGACCCCTCATTCGACGACACCAAACCAGTAGACATCATACTTGGCGCTGAAATCTTTTTCGAATTGTTCCGCGTCCCAGGTCGAATTCCTCTAGGCGAACATCTCCCAGTACTCGTGAATTCGGTTTTTGGATGGGTTGTGTCTGGAAGGTCCACCGAGAGATCCTTCAATCCAAAAGTTGTCGCTAACGTAGCCACCATCGCCGATATTCACCAGCTCATGGAAAGATTCTGGGTTATTGAGGAAGATAGTTCACCCACAACGCATTCTGTCGAAGAGCAAGCTGTGGTAACCGACACTCGCGGAACATAATTTTGCAAGAAATTGCAAAGTTAAACTACAGGTGTTCGTTCACCCCAAAAGCCGTTGACAAACTGAAAATTCCAAATGGATCGATCGTCATGCATCCGCGCACCACCTTCTAATTATTCGTCCTTTCTCACTCACTCTTTCATTCAAGCATCCTCTTTCATTCTGTCGATAAAGCATCCTCTATAATGATGCTTAATGGTATGCATGGTTGAGCTTTACATTTAACGCTTTACTCATCCTCACTTCATCAACACAACCAAAGGCTATCATCGGGCTCGCATAGTATTCAAACGTAAGCCGAAACGAACATGAGCTTTCGTTAGCTGTCAGGAGAAAAGCTCGCGTTCGTGTGCGTGCTCAGTTTGCCATGTAAAGATACACTGAACGAATTGTTCTTCATATTTTTATTACGCACATACTATACACCACACAAGCCTGCGAGAAGCATTTCCGCCGTACTGTCTCACGTACTCCAGAGGGTAGGTACGTTGTTCGCTTGCCGTTTAAGGAAAACGTCCTCGATCGACTGAACGATAACCGAAGAACTGCTGTTCGTCGCTTTCATCTCCTACAAGGTCGTCTGGACCGAAATCCCGAGCTACAGCAACAATATAAAGCTTTCATTGACGAGTATGTGGCTCTAGGTCATATGCACCGCATACATGAATACGACGATCTTACCATCAAACGCTTCTATCTGCCGCATCACGCGGTGCTACGTGAGGACAGCGCCACCACGAAGCTACGGGTAGTCTTCGATGCTTCGTGTAAGACTCCAGCCGGTCCATCCTTGAATGATGCGCTCATGGTCGGACCAACGGTTCAAGAAGACATCCGATCGATAACTATGCGATCCCGGAAGCATCAAGTCATGGTAGTCGCCGACGTAAAAATGATGTACCGTCAGGTACTCGTAGATCCACGAGATACACCCGTCCAGCTTATTGTATGGAAGCCGTCACCAGATCAACCGTTGGAGACATACGAATTGGACACCGTAACGTACGGTACTGCGAGCGCGCCATTCCTTGCCACTCGCGTACTGATCCAACTGGCCGACGACGAATGTTCCAATTTTCCACTAGCCGCACCGGTTGTAAAAAAGGATTTCTATGTAGATGATCTGTTTTCAGGTGGAAAACACGCAGAAGAAGTAATTGAGCTTCGGAATCAGCTAGAAGCTCTTCTAGCAAAGGGTGGATTTCAACTACGCAAATGGGCATCTAACAACGAAGCAGTACTCGACGGAATTCCCCCTGAAAACCGGGCCCTGAGCACCTCAATAGAACTTGATCCCGACCAGACTATAAAGACGCTTGGACTCCACTGGGAACCTTTCGCAGATTGCCTCCGATACAAGGTCGAACTGCCATCAGATTCATCTACCCATCCTCTAACAAAACGTCTTGCTCTCTCTCTCTAATCGCGCGACTATACGACCCGCTTGGCCTTGTGGGGCCAGTTGTGACGATCGCCAAGGTGTTCATGCAAAGTCTGTGGACCTTGAAGGACGACGATGACAAACCGTGGGGCTGGGATAGAGAGCTGCCGAAGGAGTACCAAACACGTTGGATGAAGTATCAGTCGTTGCTCCCAAACCTTAACAAACTTCGCATCGATCGTTGCATCCTCCTTCCAGAACCAGAAATCATCCAGATTCACAACAATCACCAGAAGCATTGAAAGAGATACGTCGATCGTCCGTAGCCGTCCCATCAACCCCAACGGATCCATCCTTCATCGACATCATCGTTGGAAAATTCTCCAACTTCCATCGCCTCATTCGAGTAGTCGCTTACTGTCAACGATTCCTTCGCAACTGTCGAGTTCCCTCGGGCGAGAGATCTATCGCAACAATCCTCAACGTAGATGAGCTACTGGAAGCTGAACACTGCATCATCCGTTTAGTTCAACTTCAATCCTTCAGCCAAGAATGGAGTCAGCTGAAAAATAATCTCCCAGTACGTCAAAATCCCGTCTGAAATGGTTTCATCCGTTTGTATCGTCGGAGAACGTAATCCGGATTGGTGGCCGGTTGGGAACTGCTGTTCAGCCATACGATGCCAGGCACCAAATTCTTCTGCCACGATCACACCCATTTTCGCTTCTCCTAGTCCGCAACTACCACGAACGTCACCTTCATGCAGCCCCCCAGTTGCTGCTCAACCTGCTTCGACAACGATACTGGGTCATAGGGGCCAGGAGTCTGGCCAAGAACGTTGTCCACAACTGCATCGTTTGCTGTCGAGCACGCCCACGCCTACTGCAACAATTTATGACTGAGTTGCCATCATCACGAATCACTGCCAGTCGAGCATTTTCCATAACGGGAGTAGACTACTGGGGGCCTATTCTACTCAAACCAGTTCATCGCCGTGCTGCACCAGGAAAAGCTTATGTTGCCGTCTTCATATGCTTCAGCACCAAAGCGGTGCATTTGGAGCTGGTGGGGGATCTAAGCACTGCCAAGTTCATCCAATCCCTCCGCCGATTCGTATCACGCCGAGGATTGTGCAAACACCTGTACAGTGATAACGGGAGAAACTTTGTGGGAGCCGCCAACGAGCTAAAGCGGCTCGTGAACAACAAAGACTACCAGAATGCCGTCGCACAGGAATGTACCGCGCATCAAATTCGCTGGCATTTCAACCCGCCGAAGGCGTCAAACTTTGGTGGCCTCTAGGAGGCTGCCATACAGTCTGCCCAAAAGCATTTCGTCCGCGTCCTCGGAAAAAACACTCTACCGTACGATGACATGGAGACTCTTCTGTGTCAAATTGAATCCTGTTTGAATTCGCGTCCACTTACGCCATTGAGTGACGACCCATCGGACTACGAATCGTTAACGCCAGGTCATTTTCTTATTGGATCAGCACTCCAATCGATTCCTGACGTCGATTACACCGAAATTCCATCAAATCGGCTTACCAAATGGCACCACGTCCAAAAACTGTTCCAGCAGCTATGGGAAAGGTGGCACTTAGAGTATCTTTCGTCACTACAACAACGAACCAAGTGGCTTTCTCCTCCTGTTCCGATCCAGAAAAATCAACTCGTCCTACTCTGCGAGGAAAACATCCCACCGATGCATTGGCCAACCGCAAGGATCGAGCAAGTTCATCCCGGCCCAGACGGCATCGTCAGGGTAGTAACTCTTCAAACACCTGCTGGAAGTTTCGTCCGACCGGTAAACAAAATTTGCATCCTGCCGATCGCATCATCTTTGGACCAACAATCGGCGACTTCAAACTGAACGCACTCACAACAAAACAGCATCACAACAGAAGCCTCATCCAGAAAATTTTCGCATCCAATACTGTCGCAATCCATTTTCAACCAGCACCGCATCATCTGCAAGAGTACCTAAAAGCAAAGAATACAAGGCATGTTATTAGCCTGGATCAGGTAAGCACCTGTCCAAATTATTTAAATTTCGCGAAACCCGCTACCGGGTCTTTTGCTTTCCAGATGTCATCCTCGATTGCATCATGCCACTTGATTTGACGTTTTCAAATCAAAACAACGAAGTTCATCGATTGTGCCGCAAGCCCCGAGAGCTGTCATCCACATCGTCGTGAAAGGTGTCAGAAACAACGTTCCTGAAGGGGCCAGCATGTTCGTGAACCACGAAAAAGGGAATTAAGGGACTACGCGCGCCATCTGCTTCTCAAAAGAAATATTGTCAATTCATCTTATCTCCCCCGTTCGTCGACATCGATAATGGCCCAAATGAGATGGAAAGAGAACTACCATGGCTGCACACCTTCTTCCGGGACACCTTGATATAAAAGGAACCTACACGGAGAAATATTTTTACCTAATTTTTGAGTTTACTTTACCCAAAATTAAGTATATCGATTATAGTTTCAACCCAAAATCTCTCGGTTTTCTCTTTCTCCCACACGAATGTTGTCAAAAATAAAGAGAGCTGCATCTACCCAATGGGGGTACTTTGGCCCAATAAGCCAAATTTGGGTAAATGCAACTTTTCTTATGTTTGGGTCGAAAGAACTCAATTTTGCGTTAAATCAACCCAAAATTGAGTATATTTTTCTAATGGAATTAAAGCCAAACTACCTCGTGGGGACCTTGGAAATTTAGCCAAAATTGAGTTATTGGGCTCAACTACGGAATTGCGTCGAAACAACCCAAAATTGAGTTGAATTCCGTCTCCGTGTAGGGACATGTGTCACGCTCTCTTTTTATGCTGCAAGAACTTGGACGTCATTGAGGGGACTGCACGGAGAAAAGTTTATAATTGAATTAAGAGTGGAAGTAGTGAAATTTGTGAACATTGTTATTAAATTGAAGTAAAATAGAAGTGAAGTAAAGAAAGTTACCTGAAAATAAAGTTATTTCGTTAAGTAAACGCGTGTGAGTGATTTACTTACCTGCCTAAGTTGCCTGCCATCCGGGATAACCTGAAAAGGAAGAAAAACTAGTGGTGATACTTACCTGAACCTGTTGTGATCTGGAATTTCCCTATCGCTAAAATTTTGGATCCGCTACCGCTCGCTGTGCTACTCGACAAGTGGTATTCCTTTTTCGAGCGAGGAGAAGTTATCTGAGTTTTTCGTTGCAATGTGTAGACAGCTCGGTTTTGACGGTGATGCGTATCCTGCAGTCGACGTTAGGCGTATGAAGGCCAGAGCTACTCTGAAGGATGGTGATGAATGCTTGATTGCAATACAGTTTGCTCTTAGAAATTCTCAGGATGACTTTTACAATGCTTATTTGCGAACCCGTGATTTGAAGTTGAGACATCTAGGATTGGAATCGGATCGTCGTATTTACGTTAATGAGAATTTGACTGTTACTGCGCGAAAAGTTAAGGTAGCGGCACTACGACTTAAAAAAGCAGGCAAACTGTCTTCAGTTTATACTAAGCAGGGCGTTGTTCATGTTAAATCAACAGCAGAGAGTCATCCCGTTGTAGTTAATTCCGAAAAAGATTTAGTTTTATTTTCGTAGTTATTTGTTTTTATCTCTTTTTGTCGATCTGCATTTTAGTCATGTTTAAAATTTGTTATTTATGTTATTGTATTTTCGTGAAGATTGTTTTTACTGTTAGAAGCAGAAAAGTTTTATAGATTGACAACTAATTTCAAGTTTTATTAATAATGTCACGTACAGTAGATCAAACTTCAACAACCATTCCAGGAGCAGTGTTAAATGCGGTTTTGCTTTCTGGGAACTTTAATATATGCCAAGGTAATGCACAAAGCCTGTGTGTAAGAAAGACGAGCAAGTTAGATGAGCTTCGGCACGTTTTATCAAAGTCTAAGGTGGATGTAGCGTGCTTTACAGAGTCTTGGCTGACGTCGAGGATCATTGATAGCAGTGTTGCAATCCCATGCTATCGAAGTGTGCGTAATGATAGAGTTTATAAGCGTGGAGGAGGAATCATAGTTTATTATAAAGAACACCTTTCTTGTCTCAAAGTAATGAGTACGGAAGTTTCCACAGAATCGAATGATAAGACAGAATGTCTGGCACTGGAGTTTTGTTTATGTGGTGAAAAGTTTGTCGTAGTAACTGTTTATAATCCTCCTGAGAACGACTGTTCCTGTTTCATATCTGATATGATGGTAGAATTTACTTCTCGTTACAATGGTATTTTCATGGTCGGCGATTTTAATACTAACCTTTTGCGGCCCTGCGGTAGGACATCTCGTTTGTTGTCCGTTCTAAACGGTTTCTCAATGAAATCCGTTGGTGATGAACCAACGTATTTTTGTGACGAAAGTTGTTCTCAGCTGGATTTATTGCTCACTAGCGACAGTCAGAAAATTTTGCGTTTTGGACAAGTCAGTTTTCCAGCACGGTCGCACCATGATTTGATTTATTGCATACGGTTGACGCTCCAACATTCAGCACCTATCACGATTATGCACATTTTGATGCTCAGCGATTACAAGATGCTGTTTTGTCTACCCCGTGGGCCGATTTCTATTCAATTAATATCCAGACGAATTGCTCCAGTTTTTCAATGATCATATGAAAATAATCCATGATACTTGTATTCCATGTCGGACAATAAGCCACCGTAAGAAATTCAACCCTTGGTTTACTCCAGCTATTCGTCGAGCAATGTTGGAGAGAGATTTGTCTATAAAGACTGGTTGAAAGCGCCGTCACAACTTAAAGCACAAAAACGACTACAGTATACAACTTTGCGTAATAGGGTAAACATAATGATCACTAAAGCTAAAGAGCATCACATGGAAAGATTTTTGGGCTGTCGTTTACCTTCTAAAACTTTATGGAAGCGAGTGAAAGATCTAGGAATTGGAAAAAATAATGAAACAAAACCATGTGAGTTCGATCCAGATGAAGTCAACAGCGTTTTTATGACAAACTATATCAATGATATTGGCAATCGTACAATACATGTTCCAGCTTCACCATATAACTTTTCATTTAAACGAGTTCAGGTTTGGGAAATTGTAAATGCAATATGGGACATAAGATCAAATGCTACTGGGCTCGATGAATTGCCGATAAAGTTCTTGAAACTAATTTTACCGTTAATAGCTCATCACATTGCAACACAGTTTATTGAACTCTCCTTTATTCCGTCTTCGTGGAAACATGCGAAAGTATTACCGTTACGTAAAAAGCCACATTTGAATGCAATCTCAAATTTAAGACCGATTAGTATTTTGTGTGCTCTTTCAAAAGCTTTTGAAAAACTGTTGAAAAAACAAATGACATATATAAATGACTTATATTGAGAGTAACGGTTATTTATCGGACAGTCAAGCTGGATTAAAAAAAATGCAAGGTGTAAAAACTGCTGTTTTGCGCGTTCATGATGACCTTAGCGCTTTGGTGGACAAACGAGGGACAAGTATATTTCTTCTTTTGGATTTTTCGAAAGCATTTGATACTGTGTCACATAAAAAGCTATGTTCCAAGCTGGTGAGACAATTAAATTTTTCAACTCCTGCGGTTGGCCAGACAGTTTGCTGTAAAGGCCGATACTCTGAAAGCAAAACTGTAATGTCAGGAGTCCCACAGGGTTCGGTACTAGGACCATTGTTATTCAGTTGTTACATCAATGACCTTCCCACTGTGCTGAAACACTGTTCCATGCAATTATACGCAGATGATGTGCAGCTGTACATTGGTCGAATAGGACATTGTCTGCCCATAACTGCATAACAGTCACATTCGACATTTTTGACAAATTGGAGTTAATACCATGGAGAGTCATCAAATGATATATACTTTCGATCAATTTACTAAAATCTGTGAGATTGTTCTAGAAAATTCGAAAAAAATACCAAGTTGTTTTGTCACATTGGCAAATGTAACCGCATAACAGTCACATTGAGATTATACATGAGCCTCATAATGTAGTAGCAACGAAATTTCTATCAGAATTATTTTCTGACTATTCACCCAATATGCGAAATGAGTTGTACAAAATATCAGTCTCAAATAAGCTCTTTTGAATTCTTAATGATTTTTTTGAAATTTTAGTTTCCTCCCATACTTCAGTGAAATGCAAACTTGGTATCCCATTTACTCAATGCCTACTTTTGTCGAATGTTACTAATATGCAGTTATGGGCAGTTGTGCTCGTGAACTGACTGCAATGATGCACGCTGATCTAGAGAGGATAATGGAATGGTGTAACCGGAACGGGTTGAGAGTAAACCAATCGAAAAGCGTAGCTTTGTTGATCCGAAACCGAAGAAGACGCGTGGAATCAGCTGAGCCTTTACCAGAAATGATGATGGATGGACTATCGATAAAATGGGCAAACTTTGTAAACAACCTTGGCTATGTTTTCCAGAATGATCTACAGTGGGACGGTTTGGCTTTGCAACAGTGTGGAAAAATCTACACTGGACTTAGATCGTTACGGTACTGTGCCGAACAAACACCGGTTACAACAAGATTAAAGTTATTTAAGTCGCTCATTTTGCCCCACTTTATTTTTGGTGATTCGTTTCTAATAAATCCTGGTGCAGAAACCATGAACCGACTCCGCGTAGCACTTAATTGTTGTGTGCGCTTTGTGTACGGCCTGAGTCGTTTTGCACATGTGAGCCATCTCCAAAAGAACCTCCTTGGCTGTCCATTTCGGAACTTTTACGCATATCGATCCTGTATACTTCTGAGAAAACTGATAAAGATTAAAAACCCACCAGTCCTGTTTCAAAAACTTGTGCCTTTTCGTGGGCAGCGCTCGCAAAATATAATAATCCCAGCAAATCGCACGTTAACATATGCTAGCTCAATGTTTGTTAGAGGAATAGTAAATTGGAACAGTTTGCCCCATTCTATTAAACGAGAAACATCAGAAGTAGCTTTCAAGGAAAAATGTTTGAATTTTTGGAGTAGATAGTATTATATAAGACTTTATAGTACACTATGTAACTAATTATAAACTGTGAAATTATTATTTATGTTAAATCTGCAATGTGTCGCCGGATGTAGCAATTTAAAAGGTTAAACCTCACGCTACTGGAAATAAATAAATAAATGAATGAATGAATAATTTAAATGCCGAACAGACCATTCTACGGCCTTTGGTACTATACCTCTTCGTACGTCATTGGTTTAATCTTTCAGTTGTCGCGCGGTTTTGCACCATCAAAACCACTACGCTGGCGCTGTGAGTGATAAGCGAGCTGTTGTACAAAATACAGCAGCGCGACTACTGAAGTGTTAAGAGAGCCACCAGAAGTATCAATATAAAACAAAAACTCGAAATTCGTTTCCGTTTACAAGTTGCGAGACCACAGCTGGTTATGAATCCGTGCAATTACCTACCGAGATATGCGCCTTGTTCGGAGAAAATATCGAAATTGGAAATCCAGAAAAATCGGGCTTCAACTGCGCGGTTTGTGACCCTCACGATGGAAATGAGTCACAAATGGTACCATGCCCACACAGTTACGGATCACCCACAGTGACGGATCACTTTGGCGTTCAACATCGGATAACTCGCTCAAAACATAAACGTTGACGTAAAACATATTTTTCCCATGGTATAATATTTGTCTTCTACCATTTGTAATGTTAAGCACAACATTCAACCGCTAAATAACGGTGTTTTTGGCAAATGTTTAGTTGGTACCACACAGCTATCATTATATGGTCGTTTTCTGTAAGAAGTGCCGTCAGCATTCATAAGCTCCCACCGGTGGTTAATTTCAAATGTTATAGCATGTTTTATGCTCGTTCGCTTCGATTTAGTATGAATTCATCTTTGGAAAATATTTTACTTGAATTTTTATTCAAATTACCGAATATTAGCACTTCTAACTAGTGATCCATAATATGGACCAGGAAATGATTGTTTACCACGGTTATGGATCACTTCCAAAGAATGTAGATTTCTGCTATTTTATGCATTCGATTCGACATTTTTAGACAACAGCACTAAGGATAAAACTAATAAAACATCAAGGCTTGTAAATTTCAAATTTTAGCAGACAAAAATGGGTGGAAAACTTGGTGTGGAGCGGAAACAGTTCATGTCTCAGTTACTACAATGCAGTATCACAAAAAAGGGCATTTTACCCTTGTTTCCAGCTCTAACACTGCTATTTTTTGCAGTAATATATGACACATTGTTAACTTTCGCCATACCATGCAATACAGATGCATTGAGTTGAAAATATCTTGATTTTGCGCACTGATCCGTAATAGGTCACAATTTGATCCATAATATGAAAATTGATCCATAATATGGTTTTCAGGAACCGACACAATTTTTAATTTTTATGCAATCCTATGTAAATATTACACTCAAAACAGTTTACTAACCGAAGTTCCAATTTGAAACGATTCGATTCATGCTTTTAAATTACAATTTTACGTTTTCCATGTCGTTTTATTGAATTTTATAGGTTGGACTCCACACTATTTGATCCATAACTGTGGGGTCATGGTATTTTGTGTCCACTGCTAGCAGTGGTACCGTTTCGGCTGTGTGTCGTAGTCCTGTAAAAAGTGCAATGAAGGTGCAAGTGGTGATTCCAGTTCATCGGAAATGCCAGAGGAGTTGATGAAATTCGAAGCGAAAAAGCAGAAGCAGAAGCGGAAAATGGACTAGGAGAATATCTTGCTCTAGAAGCGACTTGATAAACAGCAGGAGCTGCACGAAATGCGCGAACAGCTCGAAACGGAGAAACGGGAGATGGAACCGGAGTTCGAAAGGGCGCACATGGAGAAGAAGATCGCCGAAGAGCGGATGCGAATGAGCGAATGCGGACAAAGATGGCATAAAGACTGAAGCAACTGAATCTGCAGCGAAGTGAAGTGCCAACAGAGGTGGTAAAGTAGTTGGTAGGTGCAGCTGGAGGCAACGAAGCAAGAAGAAGAAGGTCTTGACGAGGAAGAGAGCTCCTAGGGTTCTTGTCGAAGGCGTAGAGAAGGAAGAGAAGAGCTCCTAAGAACAATATAGAAGGAGATCGCGTCGGAAACGTTGAGAAGCCGATGAATGCCGACGTGTTCATCAACGAGGGCCGACTCAATCAAAACGATTGGAATCTCTACTCTTAAGTGGATTGCTCTAGAATTTTCCGAATGTCGTCATCCTGTGTTCATACGGATTCATGTCAAACGGAAGTGTAGATAGGTTAGATACGCCTCGCAACATATTCACTCGTCCTGACCGTCGTCGAACCGTTCGAAAACGGCATCTGTGGCACACGTTTCCTGTCAATGCCTGCCAGGGTCCATATTCTGGACTGCCTGCGAGGGGTTCGTGTTCCAAAGCACTTAAAACACGAATTGATACAGTCAATTGAAAAACAAAATGCATTAGAGTGTACGTAAACTATTGAGGTGTGCAGTTGCTGGGCTTGGAGAGGGGTCCGGGGTTCCCTACCCCTGAATGCAGAGAGTGGGAAAATGCCGGCAGTCACGTTTTTGCTCGCTAAACAAGGTAACTCTTTCGATATTGTGCGCGCGAAAACCCCGAAATAATTGCTTCTGTCGGAGGCAATCGACTAGCAAGAGCAATACATATACAGTCGTTCTTTGATATCCTTCTGACCTGGGTGTAGGGTATTGTTCGCAGGCGGTTTGTTTCAATGACAGCATTCTGTGGCCTGTTGTATTGATCACATGAATAATTGGAAATGTGAAGTTGAGTAAGAAAGTAGGAGTAATAAGAACAAGGGAATGTGTTTCGGCGCCTGAGCCTGCCAAATAAACGAGATAAGTAAAAAAAAAAAAGGGAATGTGTTCCAACAGTTAGGCCATTAATTGTGTCCTTTCAGTAGTAATTTCACAGTAATGCTTTCTTGTTCTCTATAAACTCTTTCTGATCTTGGAAGTTTTTAAAACTTCCTCCTCAGTGCTACAAAAACAATACTTTTCAACGCTATTTTTCCAACTGAGCTAGCTCTTCTAAACATGGAAATAGCATTACATACGGTAGTGTTCGCATCAAAGCTTGATTGTAAAACTAAAAAACTTTAATTTTCCAACATACATTGTAGAATAATCAAAAGCTATCTGTCAAATCGTACATTTAAGGTTATTTATCATAACTCCAGGTCTGAAAGACTTCCTGTAAGAACTGATCTTCCTCAAGGCAGCATGTTGGGACCAATATTATAAAAAAAATTCACAGCTGACTTACCTGAGTTACTTCAGGGATGTCAAAAATCTTGATTTCACCTGCTTATAAGAGAAAAAAAAACGTTTTTAATATACTTAACCTAACTTAACCTAAACATATAACGCATTAATCGTGGCTATAGAAGATTGTAACGATTTTTGCCTGAAATTATTAATGATTGTATTTGACATTTGTTCCAATGTTTCAACATTGGATATTCTATGTAACTCATTGGTACTATACCAGGGAGGAAGCCTCAGAATCATTTTCAAAATTTTATTTTGAATTCTCTGCAGAGCTTTCTTCCTGGTATTACAACAGCTAGTCCATATTGGTACAGCATACAACATGGCTGGCCTGAAAATTTGTTTGAATATCAAAAGCTTGTTCTTAAGACAAAGTTTTGATTTTCTATTAATAAGGGGATAGAGACATTTTACATATTTATTACATTTGGCTTGAATGCCCTCAATGTGATTTTTGAAAGTTAAATTCTTATCTAGCATGAGCCCTAGACACTTAACTTCATCTGACCAATTTATTGGAACCCCTCTCATCGTGACAACATGTCTACTTGAAGGTTTCAAATAAAGAGCTTTTGGTTTATGTGGGAATATTATTAGTTGAGTTTTGGAAGCATTAGGAGAAATCTTCCATTTTTGCAAGTATGAAGAAAAAATATCCAAACTTTTTTGCAATCGACTACAGATGACACGCAGGCTTCGTCCTTTGGCGGAGAGGCCTGTGTCATCCGCAAACAAAGATTTTTGATATCCCTGAGGTAACTCAGGTATGTCAGATGTGAAAATATTGTATAATATTGGTCCCAAAATGCTGCCTTGAGGAACACCAGCTCTAACAGGAAGTCTTTCAGATCTGGAGTTCTGATAATTAACCTGAAGTGTACGATTTGATAGATAACTTTGAATTATTCTTACAATGTATGTTGGAAAATTTAAGTTTTTCAATTTTACAATCAAACCTTCATGCCAAACACTGTCGAATGCTTTTTCTATGTCTAGAAGAGCAAGACCAGTAGAGTAGCCTTCAGATTTGTTGGAACGGATCAAATTTGTTACACGTAAAAGTTGATGAGTGGTCGAATGTCCATGGCGGAATCCGAACTGTTCATTGGCAAAAATTGAATTTTCGTTGATGTGGGCCATCATTCTGTTCAAAATAACCTTTTCAAAAAGTTTACTGATGGAGGAAAGCAAACTGATTGGACGATAGCTAGAAGCTTCTGCAGGATTTTTCCATTTGTCAGGAAAATATGCTAATTGAAAACATTTGTTAAATATATCAACTAGAAATGATAAGCTACTTTCTGGAAGATTCTTGATGAGGATGTAGAAAATTCCATCATCGCCAGGAGCTTTCATATTTTTGAATTTTTTAATAATAGTTCTCACTTCTTCCAAATCAGTCTCCCAGGCATTTTCGAAAACGTTCTCTTGATTGAGAATATTTTCGAACTCCTGAGTAACTTCATTTTCAATTGGACTAGTAAGTCCTAAATTAAAATTGTGCGCACTTTCAAACTGCATAGCAAGTTTTTGAGCTTTTCCGCAATTAGTTAGTAATAATTTGTTTTCCTCTTTCAATGCCGGTATTGGCTTCTGAGGTTTTTTCAAGATTTTCGATAATTTCCAAAAGGGCTTAGAGCCAGGGTCCAATTGAGAAATTTTATTTTCAAAATTTTTGTTTCTTAAATCTGCAAAACGTTTCTTGATTTCTTTCTGCAAATCCTGCCATATAATTTTCATAGCAGGATCGCGAGTGCGTTGAAATTGCCTTCTCCTCATGTTTTTAAGACGGATCAAGAGTTTAAGATCATCGTCTATAATCACGGATTCAAATTTTACTTCACATTTTGGAATTGCAATGCTCCTGGCTTCAACAATGGAATTTGTTAAAGTTTCAAGAGCATTGTCAATATCAAGTTTAGTTTCTAAAGAAATGTTAACATCAAGATTAGAGTCAACATACGTTTTATATATATTCCAGTCGGCTCGTAAATAATTGAAAGTGGAGCTGATAGGATTGAGAATCGCTTCTTGGGAAATTTGAAATGTAACAGGGACATGATCAGAATCAAAATCAGCATGAGTAATCAGTTGGCTACAAAGATGACTAGAGTCGGTTAAGACCAAGTCAATCGTAGATGGATTTCTAGAAGAGGAAAAACATGTAGGGCTATCAGGGTATTGAATTGATAAATATCCTGAAGAGCACTCATCAAATAAAATTCTGCCGTTGGAATTACTTTGAGAATTATTCCATGACCGATGTTTGGCATTAAAGTCACCAATGACAAAAAATTTTGACTTATTGCGAGTCAATTTACGCAAGTCAGCTTGGAGCAAATTAACTTGCTGTCCAGAGCATTGAAAAGGCAAATAGGCAGCTATGAAAGTATATTTACCAAACTGTGTTTCAACAGAAACACCTAAAGTTTCAAAAACTTTAGTTTCAAATGATGAAAACAGTTGATGTTTTAAACGCCGATGAATGATGATTGCAACTCCCCCACATGCCCCATCAAGTCGATCATTACGATAAACAAAAAAGTTAGGATCTCTTTTGAGTTTAGATCCAGGTTTTAAATACGTTTCGGTAATAACTGCTATATGCACGTTATTAACCATTAGAAAATTAAACAGCTAGTCCTCTTTACCATTCAGAGAACGAGCATTCCAATTTAAAATATTTTAATTATTATTTGGATCCATTAGAAAAACGTAATCCAATAACAATTTGATTTGTAAATTTTACACCTACTTGGACTGCTTCAGTCATAGTGGTGGCTTTGAACATTGCATCAATCATTAGCTTCAATTGTTCAGTTAGAAAATTAAAATCTGAGGCAGACATATCATCTGATGATTTCCTATTGGAATTTTCGGTAGACGAAGAAGCGGGGTAGGAGTTACCTGTGGCGGTAGGGTTTTTTCCATTTGATTTGAAACAAGTAGAATGGGTACTCATGGAACGAATAGGGGAAGAGTTCAAATTACCTGCTACGATATCGGCAAAGGATTTACCGTGGGTAGATACATTCGAAATTGAAAGATTCGAACGGCTACCCGACGGATTAAAGTTTGCTTGTGAATGAGCATGATTATGATCTTCCTGATGGGTATGATTCATTATCAAGCGATCGTTAACTGAAAAATGAGCATTGTTCGATACTCTACCAGGCAAATTCCGGAAACGACCGTTATCGTAACGGATATTATCCTTCATCTGCCTGGCACGAGCCTCAATGACCCTTTTGCGTGAAGGACAATTCCAAAAATTGGACTTATGGTTAGCCCCGCAATTACAGCATATGAATTTGGTGGTATCTTCCTTCACTGGACAGACGTCTTTGGCGTGAGAAGAACCTCCGCAAATCATGCATTTAGCATCCATGCGACAATTTTTTGTACCATGACCCCACTTTTGGCACCGACGGCACTGAGTGGGGTTCTGGTAATTTCCTCCAGGTTTCTGGAAATGTTCCCATGTCACACGGACATCAAACAAAAGTTTTGCTTTTTCTAAAGCTTTAATATTATTTAGTTCTTTTTTGTTAAAGTGAACTAAATAAAATTCTTGAGAAAACCCTTTCCGAACAATGTCAGATTGGGTTCTCTTTTTCATAATGATTACTTGGACTGGGGAAAATCCAAGTATATCATTTATTCCATTTTTGATCTCATCAGGTGATTTATAGTCACTTGAGAGACCTTTCAAGACAACTTTGAACAAACGTTCAGTTTTGTCGTCATAAGTAAAAAATTTGTGCTTCTTCTCTTCAAGATGTTTGAGAAGAAGCTCACGATCTTTAAGAGTTTCCGGCAAAACGCGACAGTCTCCTTTCTTTGCGATTTGGAAGGAAACCTTGATTCCCCTAATGGAGTTCAAGATCTCCTGCCTAAATCCCCCAAATTCGGAACAACTGACCACGATAGGCGGCACTCTTTGCTTCCTCACTTGAATCAAAGAGCCTGGGCTAGAGGCTGCTTCGATTTGGTGTTCGGAAAATTTGTCTAGAGCATCGAACTGATTGCTCATTTCGATACAATTATTCATTTCACCCTTGGAAGAAAGTTCGCATTCCGGAGAAACGTCCTTTCTTCCATTCTTGCCACGTGTAGTGACAGTTTTAAAACCCACTTTTTTGGAAGGAAGTAGTGAATTCAGAGATTCACCCTTCCTTTTGTTTGTTGTTGATACCATGTTTAATTAATAAACGAAAGAAGACGTGACCTTCGAAAGGTTTTTTCCCAAGACGGTGTCCAAGAAGGATTACCACCGCTAGCTTTCGCCAACGGGTCCAACGAAAAATCGAAGGCACGGGTCCAAACAAGGATCGTAAAGGGATCAATAGTAGAAAAAATAGTACTGAAAAGTACTGTTTTAGTAGCACTGAAAAGTACCGTTTTTAATTTTAGCACTGAAAAGTACTGTTTTTGTAGCACTGAAAAGTACTGTTTTATTGCTTTAGGTAGTTTTTAAGAAAACTTCCAAGAGCAGAGAGAATTCGTGTACGCACAGCACGAAGGTACGATGCGCACTGATGTCAAAAATCTTTGTTTACGGATGACAAAGGCCTCTCCGCCAAAGGACGAAGCCTGCGTGTCGTCTGTAGTCGATTGCAAAAGACTTTGGATATTTTTTTTCATACTTGCAAAAATGGAAGATTTCTTCTAATGCTTTCAAAACTGACCTTATTCCCACATAAACCAAAAACTTTTTATTTGAAACCTCCAAGTAGACATGTTGTCACGATGTTCAATAAATTAGTCGGATGACGTGAAGTATCTTGGGCTTTCAAAAATCACATTGAGGGCATTGAAGCCAAATGTAACAAATACATAAAATGTATGTATCCACTAATTAACAAATAATCAAAGCTTTGTCTAAAGAACAAGTTTTTAATCTATAAACAAATGGTCAAGCCAGCCATGTTGTATGCTGTACCAATATGGACTAACTGTTATAATACCAGGCTGTTGTAATAATATGAAGCTATCGAGAAAGTTTAGAAATAGTATGTAAAGATTCATCCAAAAGTTAACCGAAATTCTTGATAATCAAATTCACCAGATTCGACGCCACCCCATGAATTTAAATATCAAGCTTTCCAGCAATTTGTTATCACGCCGGCCATGCCTTTCCAGTTTAGCGATAATATAATTGCTCTTTGCCTCGCATGTAGAACATGCATCAGACAACACGCCCCCACCAAACCCGCCGCAACTACATCGCTATTTATGGCCTTGTCAGGATACCTTCGGTACAGCAGAACAATCCTCCTCGACTCTCGGGGAGAACATAGCGTAGCGAAGTGTGATGACAATGTTGCCTGGCTGGCGTGCATTTGCTCCGGACAGCGCCGCAGCATGACGTCAACAACGACTGTAGTGGCAAACCAATGTCCGAGGGCCATCCCAGTCCTGTTCCAGGATGACTCGAGCTGGTCCGCCATAGTCACATAAATGTTTATTTGTGCGACCGTAACAACAATGTAAACATAGTGTAATTTGATAATGATAAAGTGCTGCTGCCGGATTGTTGCGCTTCACTGGAAGGATAACTTTGGCGATGCAGGAATAGTTCGGAGATATGCTGGACAGGAACATGGAACATGGAACGTGGAGTAATATGAAGCTTCAATTCATTCATACGTTTTGATTCGTGAAATTCTCTTTGATATAAATCACTTTATTTCAACCTGATAAATTTAGTTCTCTACGATGATGAACTCAAATGTCACAGTTTGATTCCACTGTGACCAGACAGTGGAAACCGAAACTAATCCAAGCCGTTGAGGATACTGTTTATCCAAATTAAGCCCCCGGAAACGGCATGTATAAATATCGCATCCAACTTCGGTGAGTGACATCCAAATACTTACGAGAGTCGTTCGTCTGATACCAGTGATTCTCTTCTTCGTGTGTTCTGGGGCTGACGTTGACGTTGGTGCTTAGTATGCTCGTCGTAGGTGCTGGAATGCGGTCTGCACTTGGTTTGTCCACGACACGGAGAGAAGTTGTTATAGTATTATCAAATCGTCTCGTTCATAATTTTACTTTCACATCTCGATAATCTACATCACGATATCTATGTCCCTATGTCGATGATATTTTCGGTTTGGTATTGTAACATCGATCTTTTACAATGATTTTTGGGGCACTATGGAGATCTATAATGGATGTCTGATCAGAGCGTATGCCCAACTACTAGGAAATCCGGAGCAACAGGTTGTGATGAATCGCACAAAAGCACAAATGCTTCAACTGCAGCAGAATTTCTCGACAATCATAAGGAGGCACAACAGTACTTACAAAGCTGGTGAACAAACAAGCGTGTTTCATCTTCAAGACAGTTCTTCGCGTCGTTCTAGGACATGCGTTAAGAAACTTACTACGCAAGATGGACGTATTATGACGACATCGGAGGACACAGAAAGGGAAATAGTCAATTATTTTCAAAATCTCTACGGAATCTCACCGTTCGATTCCTCGTGACAACATGTTCTGACTACCATTGAAGCCAGCTGCTCCAAGAAATCCCCTGGATCAGATGGACTCCCCAAAGAGTTTTACCTTAAAACTTGGAGAATCATTTCGAAAGAAATAACGCTAAGGCTGAACGAGTCCGATATCCTTGCTTAACTTTGATTTCAAGTTACTGTCCAAAATAATCAAACATCGTATGACTCCGTTGCTACCTCTTATTCTTTACACCAAAAATGTGCGAATGGAAGCAGAAACATCTTCGAAGCAATCACGAGGATATTCAACCAAATCTGCGAGACTAAGCACCGCAAACAAAATCGACTGTTGGTTTCCTTTGACTTTGACCATGCCTGCGACAGCGTCGATCATCAGTTTTTATGCTCGACGTTACATAACATGAACCTCAACCATGACCTGAAAAACCTGTTGAGCAATATTTGGAGAAACTCCTTCTCTAAAATTATGGTCAATGGCCGATTAACTTCGGACATTCACATTCAACGTTCTGTGAGATAAGGCGATCCGTTCTCAATGATATGTTTCGTTCTCTTTATTCAACCACTTATTGACAAGATCGTCTAAACATTCCCGAGGGCCATTATTTGTGCGTATGCCGATGACATCTCGATGTTCATGGACAATTAGAGGATGCTGGAGCGTGTAACATATTCAATGACTTCGGTATTGTAGCAGGAGCCGTCTTAAATAGGGACAAAACTGTTGGCCTTATGCTTGAAAATATGAATTTGACTGAAAGAACAGAATGGCTGACAATCGAAAACTCCATCAAAATTCTTGGCATCTTCTTTTCCGAAAATATACGTACTTCAAGGGATAAAAACTGGAACGCGATATTTTCCGGGATACAACACAGAATTTGGGCCTGTAGTCCCAGGAATCTACCACTGGTACAAAAAGTGATACCATTAAACACGTATGTGAACTCCAAGATCTGGTACGTCGCATCAAACGTGTACCTTCCCATGAACTTCGAGGCACGAATCGTCACAGAAATAAGAAAGTTTCTATGGATAGGTCATCCTGGAAACTTCAAATTCGCTTTCCAAAACTTATGTCTACCAAAATTGAGAGGCGGACTGAATTTGCAATCACCTGGAATAAAGTCGAAAGCGCTACTGATCAATAGAATTTTGCAGATGGCTAGCGAATTACCATTTGCTTCACAGTTTCTAGAAATGTCGTCGAAACCCCCGTGCCTATCCAGCATCCCTGCCGAATTTCAACATATAAGACTCGTCGTTCAAGAAACTGCTCACTTGCCCCAAAGTGTGTTGGACTGCATTTCGGGATATGGCTTGAATCAGTACATTGTTTCGCTGCTACCGGATCCGACTGTAGTGATGTAAGCTCCAAGAAATTGGCAATCAGTGTTCCAAACAATCCATTCAAAAATTCTCACGGCGGAACAGAAGTCAACGTGGTATCTTATAATTCATGAGAGAATCCGGCACAGTGCGCATCGTACCTTCGTGCTGTGCGTACACGAATTCTCTCTGCTCTTGGAAGTTTTCTTAAAAACTACCTAAAGCAATAAAACAGTACTTTTCAGTGCTACAAAAACAGTACTTTTCAGTGCTAAAATTAAAAACGGTACTTTTCAGTGCTACTAAAACAGTACTTTTCAGTACTATTTTTCTACTATTGATCCCTTTACGATCCTTGTTTGGACCCGTGCCTTCGATTTTTCGTTGGACCCGTTGGCGAAAGCTAGCGGTGGTAATCCTTCTTGGACACCGTCTTGGGAAAAAACCTTTCGAAGGTCACGTCTTCTTTCGTTTATTAATTAAACATGGTATCAACAACAAACAAAAGGAAGGGTGAATCTCTGAATTCACTACTTCCTTCCAAAAAAGTGGGTTTTAAAACTGTCACTACACGTGGCAAGAATGGAAGAAAAGACGTTTCTCCGGAATGCGAACTTTCTTCCAAGGGTGAAATGAATAATTGTATCGAAATGAGCAATCAGTTCGATGCTCTAGACAAATTTTCCGAACACCAAATCGAAGCAGCCTCTAGCCCAGGCTCTTTGATTCAAGTGAGGAAGCAAAGAGTGCCGCCTATCGTGGTCAGTTGTTCCGAATTTGGGGGATTTAGGCAGGAGATCTTGAACTCCATTAGGGGAATCAAGGTTTCCTTCCAAATCGCAAAGAAAGGAGACTGTCGCGTTTTGCCGGAAACTCTTAAAGATCGTGAGCTTCTTCTCAAACATCTTGAAGAGAAGAAGCACAAATTTTTTACTTATGACGACAAAACTGAACGTTTGTTCAAAGTTGTCTTGAAAGGTCTCTCAAGTGACTATAAATCACCTGAAGAGATCAAAAATGGAATAAATGATATACTTGGATTTTCCCCAGACCAAGTAATCATTATGAAAAAGAGAACCCAATCTGGCATTGTTCGGAAAGGGCTTTCTCAAGAATTTTATTTAGTTCACTTTAACAAAAAAGAACTAAATAATATTAAAGCTTTAGAAAAAGCAAAACTTTTGTTTGATGTCCGTGTGACATGGGAACATTTCCAGAAACCTGGAGGAAATTACCAGAACCCCACTCAGTGCCGTCGGTGCCAAAAGTGGGGTCATGGTACAAAAAATTGTCGCATGGATGCTAAATGCATGATTTGCGGAGGTTCTTCTCACGCCAAAGACGTCTATCCAGTGAAGGAAGATACCACCAAATTCATATGTTGTAATTGCGGGGCTAACCATAAGTCCAATTTTTGGAATTGTCCTTCACGCAAAAAGGTCATTGAGGCTCGTGCCAGGCAGATGAAAGATAATATCCGTTACGATAACGGTCGTTTCCGGAATCTGCCTGGTAGAGTATCGAACAATGCTCATTTTTCAGTTAACGATCGCTTGATCATGAATCATACCCATCAGGAAGATCATAATCATGCTCATTCACAAACTAATTTTAATCCGTCGGGTAGCCGTTCGAATCTTTCTATTTCGAATGTATCTACCCACGGTAAATCCTTTGCCGATATCGTAGCAGGAAATTCGAACTCCTCCCCTGTTCGATCCATGGGTATCCATTCTACTTGTTTCAAATCAAATGGAAAAAACCCTACCGCCACAGGTAACTCCGCTTCTTCGTCTACCGGAAATTCCAATGGGAAATCACATGACATGTCTGCCTCTGATTTTAATTTTCTAACTGAACAATTGAATCTAATGATTGATGCAATGTTCAAAGCCACCACTATGACTGAAGCAGTCCAAGTAGGTGTAAAATTTACAAATCAAATTGTTATTGGATTACGTTTTTCTAATGGATCCAAATAATAATTTAAATATTTTAAATTGGAATGCTCGTTCTCTGAATGGTAAAGAAGACGAGCTGTTTAATTTTCTTACGGTTAATAACGTGCATATAGCAGTTATTACCGAAACGTATTTAAAACCTGGATCTAAACTCAAAAGAGATCCTAACTTTTTTGTTTATCGTAATGATCGACTTGATGGGGCATGTGGGGGAGTTGCAATCATCATTCATAGGCGTATAAAACATCAACTGTTTCCATCATTTGAAACTAAAGTTTTTGAAACTTTAGGTGTTTCTGTTGAAACACAGTTTGGTAAATATACTTTCATAGCTGCCTATTTGCCTTTTCAATGCTCTGGGCAGCAAGTTAATTTGCTCCAAACTGACTTGCGAAAATTGACTCGCAATAAGTCAAAATTTTTTGTCATTGGTGACTTTAATGCCAAACATCGGTCATGGAATAATTCCAACGGCAGAATTTTATTTGATGAGTGCTCTTCAGGATATTTCTCAATTCAATACCCTGATAGCCCCACATGTTTTTCCTCTTCTAGAAATCCATCTACGATTGATTTGGTCTTAACCGACTCTAGTCATCTTTGTAGCCAAATGATTACTCATGCTGATTTTGATTCTGATCATGTCCCTGTTACATTTCAAATATCCCATGAAGCGATTCTCAATCCTATCAGCTCCACTTTCAATTATTTACGAGCCGACTGGAATATATATAAAACGTATGTTGACTCCAATCTTGATGTTAACATTTCTTTAGAAACTAAACTTGATATTGACAATGCTCTTGAAACTTTAACAAATTCCATTGTTGAAGCCCGGAGCATTGCAATTCCAAAATGTGAAGTAAAATTTGAATCCGTGATTATAGACGATGATCTTAAACTCTTGATCCGTCTTAAAAACGTGAGGAGAAGGCAATTTCAACGCACTCGTGATCCTGCTACGAAAATTATATTGCAGGATTTGCAGAAAGAAATCAAGAAACGTTTTGCAGATTTAAGAAACAAAAATTTTGAAAATAAAATTTCTCAATTGGACCCCGGCTCTAAGCCCTTTTGGAAATTATCTAAAATCTTGAAAAAACCTCAGAAGCCTATACCGGCATTGAAAGAGGAAAACAAATTATTACTAACTAATTGCGAAAAAGCTCAAAAACTTGCTATGCAGTTTGAAAGTGCGCACAATTTTAATTTAGGACTTACTAGTCCAATTGAAAATGAAGTTACTCAGGAGTTCGAAAATATTCTCAATCAAGAGAACGTTTTCGAAAATGCCAGGGAGACTGATTTGGAAGAAGTGAGAACTATTATTAAAAAATTCAAAAACATGAAAGCTCCTGGCGATGATGGAATTTTCTACATCCTCATCAAGAAACTTCCAGAAAGTAGCTTATCATTTTTAGTTGATATATTTAACAAATGTTTTCAATTAGCATATTTTACTGACAAATGGAAAAATGCTAAGGTTGTTCCAATTTTAAAACCAGAAAAAATCCTGCAGAAGCTTCTAGCTATCGTCCAATCAGTTTGCTATCCTCCATCAGTAAACTTTTTGAAAAGGTTATTTTGAACAGAATGATGGCCCACATCAACGAAAATTCAATTTTTGCCAATGAACAGTTCGGATTCCGCCATGGACATTCGACCACTCATCAACTTTTACGTGTAACAAATTTGATCCGTTCCAACAAATCTGAGGGCTATTCTACTGGTCTTGCTCTTCTAGACATAGAAAAAGCATTCGACAGTGTTTGGCATGAAGGTTTGATTGTAAAATTAAAAAACTTTAATTTTCCAACATACATTGTTAGAATAATTCAAAGTTATCTGTCAAATCGTACACTTCAGGTTAATTATCAAAACTCCAGATCTGAAAGACTTCCTGTAAGAGCTGGTGTTCCTCAAGGCAGCATTTTGGGACCAATATTATACAATATTTTCACATCTGACTTACCTGAGTTACCTCAGGGATGTCAAAAATCGTTATTATGCGTGTCATCTGTAGTCGATTGCAAAAAAGTTTGGATATTTTTTCTTCATACTTGCAAAAATGGAAGATTTCTCCTAATGCTTCCAAAACTCAACTAATAATATTCCCACATAAACCAAAAGCTCTTTATTTGAAACCTTCAAGTAGACATGTTGTCAGGATGAGAGGGGTTCCAATAAATTGGTCAGATGAAGTTAAGTATCTAGGGCTCATGCTAGATAAGAATTTAACTTTCAAAAATCACATTGAGGGCATTCAAGCCAAATGTAATAAATATGTAAAATGTCTCTATCCCCTTATTAATAGAAAATCAAAACTTTGTCTTAAGAACAAGCTGTTGATATTCAAACAAATTTTAAGGCCAGCCATGTTGTATGCTGTACCAATATGGACTAGCTGTTGTAATACCAGGAAGAAAGCTCTGCAGAGAATTCAAAATAAAATTTTGAAAATGATTCTGAGGCTTCCTCCCTGGTATAGTACCAATGAGTTACATAGAATATCCAATGTTGAAACATTGGAACAAATGTCAAATACAATCATTAATAATTTCAGGCAAAAATCGTTACAATCTTCTATAGCCACGATTAATGCGTTATATGTTTAGGTTAAGTTAGGTTAAGTATCTTAAAAACTTTTTTTTTCTCTTATAAGCAGGTGAAATCAACTCACCTGTAAAAAAACTGAACTGCTACGGCAAATGAAATGTAATATGTTGTTAACAAAATGTTAATTAAATCTTAAATTTGTTTTACCAAATTAGGATGATAGTGTTGTCAAATAACACAGAACACCTAGATATAAGAAATGAATGTAATGTTTGGAATGATACTAATAAAGAAATTGAAAAAAAAAAAAAAAGAGAATCCGGCATAATGTTCCTCTGCATCCTGACAACAGACAACAACAGTTATGCATCGCTTATTTAAGTGCAATGGTAGAATACGTATTTTGATGTACCAAAAGCGCCTCTTCCATTCATTAGAATCAAACCTTAGAAGAGCAGAACCAGAACGATTCATCTACCCAGATTTTCAGAGAACTTGGCGAACTATAAAGAATAGAATTGTTAAATCATTGGGAGCGTTGTTTTGTTACATCATCAATAATGCACAAGAAGATCAAAGTATTGAAGAATATTAAATTTATGTAGATAATCTGTAATTTACAAACTAAATAACAATAAACAAGAAGATTTTATAAAAATAAAGTTGGTACGAGAAAGCGTGAAGCACAGCGAGGTAGATGGCTTGATCAGATGCAACAGAATCTGGAGAGCATGGACCAAAATCTAAGTTTCATGGACACAGCCATGGACCGATAATTTGTACTAGCAATCACTATAGAAACGCAAGATGTAATCTGAAAAAATGATAATGTTTGATAACAGTATCAATGTCTCAGAAGTTCATTAAACCAAATGCTAAATAAAAATGAACTATTTAAATTGTAAAAATATCGAGTCTACAATTCAAGAACGATTGCAGCTTCGGTTTGCAGAAAGTTACCCACCAGTCCATCCATGTTTGATATTGTCGGCGACATCGAACCCAATAGACACATTTGCGTTCAAGTTCAGCCATCGTGTCTGGCTCGTCAAGTATTTGCGGCATTAGTCTCCACACTCCTCTGCCAATAGTACGTCCAATATTTGGCAATGTGATTCGCATAACATAAACTTTGTGGTCACTGAAGGCGTTTGTGGTGAAATACGCATTTCTAACCCATGGTTGCATTGTATCTCTGACTAGAATTCTATCCAACCTTAAGGCAGAATCAGTTCTAACATAAGAAAATTTGACACGATTCTTGTCGCGTATCGACCACGTATCAATGAGCTTGGATGCTGACATAAGACGCTTTAGCATTGAACTGTAGTTGCTTGAGCCAGTTGAGTTTACTACATTCACAACTGAATTGAAATCTCCACCTAGCACGATTATTTCGGATGAATGTTAAGATAGTGAGCGACTGTCGTGTTGAGAAATATTTCTCTGGGTGACTTATTTTGCGCACCAAAGGGAGCGTATACGTTAATAAACGTGACACCTCCTACCTTAATTGAAATAAGACGCGCATCGATACTACGGTGTATGTTTTCATAATGCAGAGGATGTTTAACAGCAATTGCAGTTCCACGCTTTCGTTCGTCGATGTTAAATACAATATCGAATTCTGGTAGATTCAAGTCAGAGTTTTCCACTTCTTGGAGGAAGATAACGTTGAGTTCAGTTGATCGTACAAACGACTGCAGCACAGCGATTTTCGTTTGGTTGGTCATGTTATTAATGTTAATTGTACCTACATTGTAGCTTACGAAATCCATTCTAATGCCGATTTCTGGACCTAGATGGGTTTTAGTACCCGGAGACCCAGGACGTTTGAACTTTTCCTGTGGGTTATTTCGCAACCTCGTCATAGGGCTGATTTTTCTTTCGACTACCTCGGCTAGGGAAGAAGACGAAGTTGGATTGATCTCATCAATTTCGGTACCGCTGATCAATCTCGGTATCGGATGCAATTTCGATAGCATTTGTTCGTTTAGAGACGACGTGTGGGGATGAAGGACGAGATGATGGAAATGTAGACGCATTTCTTGTTTCTACTTCGTCGAAGAGTTGATCGTCCTCGGTGTCAGCTAGGGCTGTGCACAAGAACGATTTATCGGTATCGGCGATATCCAATTGATTAAATATCGGTATCGGCGATATATCGGATTTGACATTATCGGTGTCGAACCGATACCCGATAATTTTTAATAAAGGGATTTTCAAGCAATATCGACTATTCTGGCTTCATTTGACACCAACTATTGTATTATGAAGTCAAATATTTGAATTTTGTAATTATGGTATGTTACATTTAACGGATATCTTAAATTCTGTTAAACTAGTTTTAACAAAATCATTGAGTGTTGTCCTAATTATCGGACGGACAATAGTTTTATCGATATCGGAAAATATTGGGTCGGCAAATATCGGATATCGTATCGATAAAATCGATCCGATAATATCGATATTATCGATAATATCGATATTTGCACAGCCCTAGTGTCAGCGGTGTTCACGAAAAGAAAGCTGTGTGTCGACTGACAACCGAATTCCACGCGAACACAATCTTTGCAGGGTTGTTGTCCGGTACTCTTGCAACATGTCCTGCCCAATGCACCCTTCCGGCTTTTGTTACCTTCTGGATACAGGGTTAGTCGTAGAGCCTAGCGAGTTCGTGGTTCATTCTCCACCGCCACACACCGTTCTCTTCGACCGGCAGCATGAGAATTCGGAGTTGTCGGAAATAAAGAGGAAGGTCAGCGAACTCTATGAACTCGTCAAGGCTAAAAACAATGTCCTCCTCAGGATCAAACAGCTGGTCACGGGCATCAAGTCCGCCGTTACAGCCACAAAATGCGGACAGAAGGAATTACGGATTAGAGCGGTAAAACCCAAAAAGGCATTGAACTTGATGAATTCAACAACCGGTTCACAGGAGACCTTTCGGAGCAATCCAACCACCCGATCGGAGAAAAGAACGAGATATACACCAGGAGAAAGGGAAGATTCCAAAAAGCAGAGAAGCGACAATGAGTGCGTCAGGGAAGTAGAATAACAGCAGAGAAGAATGCAGCACGTAAGGAGAGGAATAGAAAAATAAAGGAACCAAAGAAGAAAGAAAAACGACGGTCACCTTATGAAAGGTTAAACGCCGATTCTCTTGTCATTGAGGCTAGTGTTAAGACAACCTACGTGATGATACTCAGAAAAGTGAAGGAGTATCCAGAGCTGATGAAGCTGGGTGCAAACGTGGTGAGAACCAGGCGTAACCAGAAAGGAGATATGCTTTTGAGCTCAAAACAGATCCGTCGATCAAGAGTTCGGCCTGCCGGGAACTCGTCGCGAAGTCGCAAGAGTTTAAGATCGTCGTCTATAATCACGGATTCAAATTTTACTTCTCATTTGTGTCTTGTAATGCCTCTTGCTTCAACAATGGAATTTGTTAAAGTTTCGAGAGCATTGTCAATATCAAGTTTTGTTTGTAAAGAAATGCTAACATCATGATTAGAGTCAATAAATGTTTCATATATATTCCAGTCGGCTCGAAAATAATTGAAAGTAGAGCTGATAGGATTGAGAATCGCTTCATGGGATATTTAAAATGTAACAGGGACACGATCAGAATCAAAATCAGCATGAGTAACTAATTGGCTACAAAGATGACTAGAGTCGGATAAGACCAAGTCAATCGTAGATGGATTTCTAGAAGAGGAAAAACATGTAGGGCTATCAGGGTATTGAATTGAAATATTCTGAAGAGCACTCGTCAAATAAAATTCTGCCGTTGGAATTACTTTGAGAATTATTCCATGACCGATGTTTGGCATTAAAGTCACCAATAACAACAAAAAAATTGACTTATTGCGAGTCAATTTTCGCAAGTCAGTTTGGAGCAAATTACCTTGCTGTCCAGAGCATTTAAAAGGCAAATAGGCAGTTATGAAAGTATATTTACCAAGCTGTGTTTCAACTGAAACACATAAAGTTTCAAAAACTTTAGTTTCAAATGACGAAAACAGTTGATGTTTTATACGCCTATGAATGATGATTGCAACTCCCCCCACGCCCCATCGAGTTGATCATTACGATAAACAAAAAAGTTAAGATCTTTTTTTTAGTTTGGATCCAGGTTTTAAATATGTTTCTGCAATCCAATAACAATTTTATTAGTAAACTAGTGGTCCCGGCAAACTTCGTCTTGCCATCAAGTAGGCTGTTGAAAAACGCTTTTAAAATGACAGTTTCGTTCGCGCTCGTTTTTTCAACTTTCCCGGTGAATATTCTGGGATTTTTATTCATCACTACTCCTGCGGTATAAATTATATTGGCGACGTTCAAATTGAATTGCAATTGACTGCCATTTCCTTGTTATTTGGTGACATATTTCAGCGAAACATTTCAACCAAGTCGCCATACAAAAACCGAGTGTTCGGAATATGAGTCTGTTCGGAATTTGAGACAAAACGGTACACACAAACACGTCGGAACCCTTGACGAACAAAACTGAGAAAGAATCATTCAAATCCGTTGACCCGTTCGTAAGCCATTTCGTGACATACAAACACCATTCCATTTTTATTTATATAGAAGATTTTACACTGACATGGACTGCTTCATTCATAATGGTGGCTTTGAACATTGCATCAATCATTAGATTCAATTGTTCAGTTAGGAAATTAAAATATGAGGTAGGCATATTACTTGAAGTGGGTTCATTATCTGATAATTTCCCATTAGAATTTTTGGTAGACTATGAGGCGGAGTAGAAGTTTCCTGTAACGGCAGGGTTTTTACCATTTGATTAGAAACAATTAGAATGAGTAATCATAGTATATCGATAAAGGATTTGCCTTGGGTAGATACATTCGAAATACATTCGAAATTAAAAGATTCGAACGGCTACCCGACAGATTAAAATTAGTTTGTGACCATGACCCCACTTTTGGCACCGACGGCGTTGAGTGGGGTTCTGAAAATTTTCCCATGTCAGACGGATATTGAACATAAGTCTAGCTTTTTCTCAAGCTTTAATGTTATTTAGATTTTTTTTTTTTGTTAGAGTGAACTTATTCTTGAGAAAGCCCTTTCCGAACAATGCCAGATTGGGTTCTCTTTTTCATAATGGAGCGGTTCCACGCCAAATTGGTAAACGATGAAACTCGACTGCCTTGGATTCAAATGGAATTTTGCACATAGTTTCGATATAATAGAATAAGTTTTTTCCACTGGTGGAGAGACCATTTAAAATCAAGAGTAACTTCTGATAAGGGCGTAAGTATTTTTGGCATCACCATTAAAAAATGTACCTCGGAAACCGTTTGTTATAGAGAAATAGTGTCTGAGGAGGGATGGTAGACAATCAAATAGGCTTTGTAAAAAAAATATACACTGAAAAAAAAAAATACTTTTATTTTCATGAAAAAATCGAAATTAAACCTTAAAACACAAATTGCAAAAATTAGGTATCTTCGATTATTTTCAAATTCTTTCTGTAAAATTTAAATGTAAAACCAGATGTTTCAAGCACAGTTTCAACATGGTGAAATCTAAAATAAAAAAGTTTTTCTAAGAGCAACTTTTGATGCTTTTCTGAAAATTCAATTTCTGGCCGTAGAAAAGACGTTTTGATGCTGTAATATGATTCTTCATCCAAAAACAATTCAAAATGCTAATAACAGTGATCTTCCTAAAACTAGCCGTTTTCAAGATATTTAGGATTCAATTATATTAATGTTAGGATTATAAGATGTAACCGTTGATATTTTGAGAATCAATTACAAACCAGCTCATTTGCCTTCTCCAATTTCTACCCAGCGGCTATAAAAAGCCACTCAAGGCAATGAGCGAGCAGTTCATACATTGGAGAAGGCAAAGGAACGGTCTTGTTGCCAAGGAGTGTGAATGTCAAATAGTGAATAAACGGCTAAACGTATAAAACGGTGTCTAAAATAAGCGATCCGAAAGTCTTCCCAAACTTCGTTGGAAAGGTGTTCCAACAAATTTGGGGGCTCGTCCGGGAAGCATCGGAATCGCTAGTGTGTTACTGGACACGTGTATCGAAGATTTCCGAGAAACAGTGTAAATAGTTAGGTTTAAAGAATTAGTAATTGGTTTGAATTACGAAATTGAATTTGAAATAAAGTGATAAGGTAAAAAATTAAGTGAATTCGAACCCAAAGATTAGTGAATTAAGTGAATTTCTCAGTTACATTTTTCTATGAAGAACATTGCCAAAGCGCGCGAAGGTGCGTTTTATTTATTCATTCTCGAACAGCACAATAAAAGTGAGCGCCTAACTGTATCAAACAGCCTGCTCACCGTGTGGCGCCAAAACATTCTGTTGACCGGTCAAAGGGCAACGAACAGCACTGAGAAGCGAACATTGCAGAATATAACTGCATTGAAAGTGTGTTAATTATTGTCGTCGAAGTGCGAATTCGTTTTCCTAGATAAGTGATGGCAAAAATATCATACAACTTAAGAAAATACGCCCGTTTCAGAAGTTACTCCAGATGCTCCACCAACAATGTTACGTTCATCTCTTTCCACATTAATATCCCATGTTTTAAGGGCAGTTTCAACATGGTGCAATTAAAATATATTTTTTTTTTCTAAGGGCAACTTTTGGTGTATTTCTGAAAATTTAATTTCTGGTTATAGAAAAGGCGTTTTGATGCTGCAATATGATTCTTTATCCAAAAACAATTCAAAATTCTAATATCAATGATCTTCCTATAAGTAACCGCTTCAAGATATTTGGGATTGAATTATATTAATATCATAAAACTTAAAAAATACGCCCGTTTCTTGCATTATTCCAGATGCTCCATTAACAATGTTACGTAAATCTCTTCCCACATTATTGGGTATTTCATTCACCACTGGACTGCGCAGTCAGTTTTCAAAAGTGCGAGAATGTAAATAAAAGTGCGATCCTGCATCAAATCTTGTTGGTGTCTTCAGCGCACTTATTCTACGATTTATAATGAATGAGTGCGCTGAAGACATCAACAAGATTGGATGCAGAATCGCACTTTTATTTTCCTTCCCTCACTTATAAAAACTAACTGCGGAGTCCAGTGGTGAATGAAATGCGCAATAATATCCCATCAACTTGATCTTTGACACTTACACAAATAAACGAATTGTTGAGAAGTAACAATAACAATATGTAACAATATTATTAGCCGCCACCAATCCCTCCAAAATGATCCGTCAAACAAACCAAGACAAATACGGAGGCAATGAAAACAATAGTTGATCAAGCGCTCGAAAGAAGTAACACCTAGAACATTTTTCACAAAATTCTCTCGACCACAAATACTACCACCATCTAGTGAGCTTATTGAACGAAATAACTTTTTGTGCCACATGTCCAACAGGTGGCGGTACTTACGTATAAGCATGTATATATCTCACAAATCATTGTTTATCATGGTCTAATCGCTTATCAAAGTGAATCCTTTGACCCAACGATCCTCCCCATTAACAAACATCCCTCCCAGTAACCTTTGTGGAGATGCAGAGGCAAACACGGTCTCCAAAAAGCAAAGGTTACTTACTAACATTCCTTCCCCCAATCCCACCTGACTGCAAGGACGTGGCCGGCGCCGTTATTGACCCTGTATAAATAGAGGCACTGAATTATGCACACTGAAGAAGATTATGGCCAATCCCAGCCGAACTTCTAGTTGATTCTTTGTGCATTTTCACTGACTTCGGTCAATCACGGAATAGCAACCATTGATATGTGTAGTCAGTCTAAGCTAAGCTAAGCACATGTCCAACAGGTGGCGGTAGTGTGAAATGTCAAACACGAAGGAAAGCGACGCGCGCGCCTCTGGTTGTGAACTTGACAACTGTTGTATTTTAAACTGATCGTTAAATTCCTGGGCGATGGAAATTTGTCCAGTGTTACGTCTGTTTGTCTGTGGTAAATCTTATATTAATTCTCAACAATATTCCAACAATCATCCTGTATCTTTCGGACAGTTCATCCAACCGTCTAAATGTCAAAGAAAAAGTAGATGGGATATTAATGTGGGAAGAGATTAACGTAACATTGTTGATGGAGCATCTGGAATAATGTAAGAAACGGGCGTATTTTCTTAAGTTTTATGATATTAATATAATTCAATCCCAAATATCTTGAAGCGGTAACTTATAGAAAGATCATTGATATTAGAATTTTGAATTGTTTTTGGATAAAAAATCATATTGCAGCATCAAAACGCCTTTTCTATAACCAGAAATTGAATTTTCAGAAATACACCAAAAGTTGCCCTTAGAAAAAAAATATTTTTAATTGCACCATGTTGAAACTGCCCTTAAAACATGGAATATAAATGTGGAAAGAGATAAACTTCACATTGTTGGTGGAGCATCTGGAGTAACTTATGAAACGGGCGTATTTTCTTAAGTTTTATGATATTAATATAATTGAATCTTAAATATCTAGAAAACGGCTAGTTTTAGGAAGATCATTGTTATGGGCATTTTGAATTGTTTTTGGATGAAAAATCATGTTACAGCATCAAAACCTCTTTTCTACGGCCAGAAATTGAATTTTCAGAAATGCACCAAAAGTTGCTCTTAGACAAACTTTTTTATTTTATATTGCACTATGTTGAAACTGTGCTTAAAACATCTGGTTTAACATTGAAATTTTACAGAAAAAAATTGAAAAAAACCGAAGATACCTATTTTTTGCAATTTGTGTTTTAAGGTTTAATTTCGATTTTTTCATGAAAATAAAAGTTTTTTTTTATCAGTGTATATTTTTTTACAAAGCCAATTTAATTGTCTACCATCCCTCCTCAGACACTATTTCTCTATAACAAACGGTTTCCGAGGTACAATTTTTTTAAATGGTGGTGCCAAAAATACATACGCCCTTATCAGAAGTTACTCTCGATTTTCAACGATCTTGTATTATATGAGATAATTTTCGTCTCATATACTTAATACATCTGCGCAGTTTAATCCAAAGCGGAATGGTACATGTCAGATTTCAGCATTTTATGGACGATTTCGCGAGGAACTGCTCAATGATTTGTTGGACTGGGGAAAATCCAAGTAAATCATTAATTCCATTTTTTATCTCTTCAGGTGATTTATAGTCACTTAAGAGACCTTTCTAGACGACTTTGATCAAACGTTCAGTTTTGTCGTCATAAGTGAAAAATTTATGCTTCTTCTCTTCAAGATGTTCAAGACGACGTTTGCGATCTTTAAGAGTTTCCGGCAAAACGCGACAGTCTCCTCTCTTTGCGATTTGGAAGGAGACCTTGATTCCCCTAATGGAGTTCAAGACTTCCTGCCTAAATCCCGCAAATTCGGAACAACTGACCACGATAGGCGGCACTCTTTGCTTCCTCATTTAAATCAAAGAGCCTGGGCTAGAGACTGATTCGATTTGGTATTCGGAAAATTTGTCTAGAGCATCGAACTGATTGTTCATTTCGATGCAATTATCAACATTATCCATTTCACCCTTGGAAGAAAGTTCGCATTCCGGAGAGACGTCTTTTCTTCCATTCTTGCCACGTTTAGTGACAGTTTTAAATCCCACTTTTTTGGAAGGAAGTTGTGAATTCAGAGATTCACCCTTTCTTTTGTTTGTAGTTGCAACCATGTTTAGTGAATAAACGAAAGAAGACGAGTCCTCCCAAGAGGTTTTTTTCCAAGACGGTGTCCAAGAAGGATTACCACCGCTAGCTTTCGCCAACGGGCCAACGAAAAATCGAAAGCACGGGTCCAAACAAGGATCGTAAAGGGATCAATAGTAGAAGAAATAGTACTGAAAAGTACCGTTTTTAATTTTAGCACTGAAAAGTACTGTTTTATTGCTTTAGGTAGTTTTTAAAAAACTTCCAAGAGCAGAGAGAATTCGTGTACCCACAGCACGAAGGTACGATGCGCACTAATCTGATCTTTCTTTCTTATCTTATTTCAGCTGTTTAACTGTTCATTTCTGCCAATGGTTTTAGGCCAAATAAATGAAAGAAATAATGCTATTTTTCAACTCGAAGATATGCAGAAGAATCATTCAGCTGGCAAATAAGCGTTCATAAATCCTATTTGATAATTTGTTTTTAAAGCTGTGTATACAGTGTGTGTGTGTGTTATCGCTTCAATCGGTTGTTGTTTTGATCGGATCGGTCATCGGATTTGCTTAATTCGTTGTTTACATTGGCACCTAAAATCTTTCAATGCCATTGAGCAAGCGCGTGTCTTGTGAAACTACTTCATCGGAACCGAGAATCCAGGAAATTGATCACCTCTCGTGAAATTTAAGAAGAAATATACAGTTCAATCTAGCTCGCCAGCTTGTTTCTTTGTTGTACAAAAAATCATGTTTGCATTGATTGCACTCGCCATGTACGTCAAAATCGTGGAACATGATTTAGAAAATCGTTCATAGGGTAAATACTATTGCTCACTTAGTTATTGTAGCCTATCTCACGTAATTTTCTCTCAGCTTTCTGATGGTGATCTCAGAATTCAAAACGAGCGCTAATGATGAAAACCGATTTTTCTAACAATATTCAAGATGGCGGCCAAATTCAAAGTATATCCTTTCTCTATACGATGTCACTAATGGCGTTTTCGGTTTTAAACCTTGGGTCAAAGCTGATCCGACTTGCAATAAACGAATGACAACGGATCCAGGTTCGAGTCATATTGAATGTGTCATACCTACATTCGAACTGTCAGCCATACAGTTCCATGAAATTTCGTTTCTCTGAGTGCAAAATCACAAAATAAAGTCTCAATATTAATACAATAAATATTGCCAAATGTTTTCGTAATTGTGTGGTATTGATTCGTTGCTGGCATTTCTGATACATACAAATATTTGATGTGCTTTCCCAAGGTGCATTTAGAGTCGAACCAGACCCCTAGATACATGTGTGAAATACCCTGAGCAAGCTCCTTACCCATGAGTTGAAGCTCTACCTTGGCAGGATCACGCTTCTTAGAAAAGACAACCAACTCAGTTTTCTCCAGAGAGAATTCGATACCCTGCTTCAAGGCCCAAGTAGACAAATTGTATCTTGCAGTGGTCTTTGCAATTCATCCGTCCCTGGTCCTGTTACAGAAACAACGTCATCATCCGCAAGCTGTCTTAGCGAACAATTTTCCACGAGACAATTATCAATGTCTCTTACATAGAAATTGTAAAGAAGGGGACTTAAACATGAGCCCTGGGGTGGACCCATGTAACATATTCGTGAAGTTGTTGGGGTACCGTGAGAAAAGCTCATACGTTTCTCAGACAACAAATTATAAAAGTAGTTGTTTAATAATAATGAAAGCCTACAATCTTGGAGTTTGTCTGATAGGACATCTATGCATAGTGAATCAAAAGCCCCCTTAATGTCCAAAAATACTGAGCCCGTTTGCTCCTTTTGAGCATAGGCTAGTTGGATTTCTGTTGAAAGTAACGCAAGACAGTCGGTCGTTCCTTTGCCTCTGCTCACGTAGGGTAATTTAACATTTGCATTTATGTATCAATAACTGGTGAATCATAATCATACTAGTAATTTTGGTTGACTGTCGAAAAACCTGTTAGAAAAAAATCTTATATAAAATGAAAACAAAGTTTTTGTCTCAACTTTTTTTTCAATTTTAAAATATTTAGGATGTTTATTATAGCTGAAAAAAATAACTTTCAATGCAAGGCTCAATTATCCTAGGCTGGTTACATTTCATCAATTCTTGTTTTGGTTTTTTCGCTAGAATAAGTAAAAACCACGATAACACTTTGATTATCTTGAATCGTTGTTCTCTTTGTGTAATAAAAGGTCGGAATGTTAAAGCTATTAACGAGCTTCAATAACTTTCAGACAATTTTATAGAGTTTCACGAAATTTGTTGAACCTGAAACATCCTGAAACTAAAATCTGCACTCCAGTGCAAATTTGAATGACAAGTTATTCAAATGGTATATCTGATGTATATCGAACGATTCGTTGATATAAAAAAAATACATTATAACATTTTAGTTATTACTCTGTAATGAACATGCATGTCAAGAAAAAATTGGATACGAAACTACATATCAGAACATTCTCATCACATTTAAAATACTTCAACCTGCTTACTTGTCAATTTGACAAAATTTTCGGTATTCTTATGATGAGAAATAATTTACTTCAGCAGCGCCTTGAAAACGAATGTTTTAAATAGTTATCAAGGGGGAGATTTCTCAATGTGAGACATTTCCATATAATGTTAAACTCCTAGAGGTATGCAAAACCCTATAAATGTTACGCGATTCATTCAATTTTGTTCAATTCAATTCCAAAATCGATTGATTTATGCTGAATTCAAAGTGTATACAAAATAATCTGTCATTAAATTTTATACACATTTTTTGCACTAATAATTATGTTTTATATGTTTGTTTCTACTTAAAATGCATTTGAAGGTGATTTTTTCGATCAATTTTGTATAAACTTGATAACATAGATTCCCATTATCAAAGTTATCCCAAAACAGAAAACCGACTTTCGACTATATGAAAAAAATATAGTTCCATTCAAAATAAATCTTAATGCAATCTTTCAACTGCGATCGATAGCGAGTAGTGTGTGATCCTTTGCTCGCGTCACTTGCTCTTGCGGGGGCGGGTGATGTAAGCAGGATCAATCATTAGATTTTCTTCTAAAAAACTATCAAAGTTACCAAGTTTTAAGGAACCGCATTTTGAACATTTGTCGCACGCTGAAAAGTGCCCCGCGAAACGTCCCGCATTTCACTGAGACCATGAAAATGATTGAAATGTCTATTTTGCAGATACTGTGGGGTTAAGAATTGATGTTGGCAAACGGGAGTATCACCTAAAGATCGATGCGCTGCTTTTGACGTTACTGAAAGAGTGGCGTGTTGGTTTACGATATGCCTGATTTACGATTGGGTGTCATCTGCACATTCTTTGGCTACTATGTTGTCGCTAAGATTTATTATAATAAGGCAATCCATGAGACAGCTGCGATCAGCTGGTTCTTTTGTTTACCATGTGCTTTTGACGTTTCGCGATCGGAGTGACTTTTCGATTACAAAGGAAAATGTAAAGCTCCGATAACACTCGCATGATTTGTTTACTCTTTCATTTCGGTTGCATTCACACTTTTAGCTGTCAGTCCTATCACGAAAAGTCCTCATGGATAGCCTTATGCCACTGGGAACAAAGGGTTATAATACAGCGAATCAATACCACACAGTAATCATCTCCAGTTATTAAAATTTTGCTTTAATCGTTAATTTTGATAATTATAAAAATGTAAACAATGAATTTTTGACAGTTGAACTCCGCTCAGGTTGGATCGCAAAAAATCGGCAGAGCGAACCTCGTTGTGTTTGGGTCGAATCTGGAGCGGATCCGGGTTCGACCCAACTCAATAAAAAACGTTTTGACAGCTGTTAGAGCAGACCCAGGGCGAAACTAGGTTCGCCCCAGCAATAAACGAAAACGCCATAAGTTTGCTATGCGTCCCAAGGTAAATATGAGCCATTTTTCAAATATTTCCAATTCGGTAATAATAATGTATGATTAACATTTTCCCTCTTCTCTCCGTGTACTTGATATGTGCTCCTGTCAAGAAAGAGCGTGCGACAACCAGTGCAAATGAATTCCGAACTAAGTGCTACAACTCTTCCGACCTCGCAAATGAGAATACCCCAAACTTGCAGCACCTTGTCCCCTTTGCTCTTAGGTTTGCGATCTATTCCGTTGTTGGCTCACAATACTCCCCAACTAATCCCGATACCGAGAGCTCACTGTGCGCCTTTCCAATCACGAGTTAGTCCCTCATCGCTGAGGCGTAAAACAATCTGCAGTCCGGGGCACAAACAAACCGAGTTAGAAACTACGCCGCCAGCGGCAATTCGCATTTTCCGGCACGCTGCTGTCGTCGTAGCTCTGACTGTCGTCGCACTAAGGGGTCCATGGTGAATCTAGCTGGTATAAATTCAACTGCTTAAAGTACTCAACTATCCAGCGTGTCACGTACCAGCCTAATTAGTTTCACCGGAAAACCATGTTCAGATATTATCTACCAAAGCTCATTTCTTTCTACGTACGTTGCCTTGAAATCAAAGAGCAGATTATGAGTCTGCAAGTTAAACTCCCTGAATTTCTCTAAGATCATTCGCAAGGTAGACATATGGTTCGTTGTCGAACAGCCCCCATTTGAAATTTGAAATAAATAAATAAATTACGATATTAATATTGCAAAACAAAACACACGATGCAACATAGAAAATAGCCTAATTTATAAGTTTGACGTTTCTTGTATTAACGGTACCGGCGATTAGTTTTAAGTGTGTAAGTACCCATGATAAATCAAAATACGTGTTTAGCTTCTTACTTAACATAAGGTATACGAAAAATGCCTCGAAATATTTTTGGTCAACAAGATTGTCCAAATAGCCCTTAGTGCGTCGTCGTCCTGATTGTCGTCGTCGTCGTCAGACAGCAGTGGGAAAGCAGGGTGACAGCAACAATAATGAAACAATTGTCAGACATGGAGATTCCCGGAAAGTTGTGCTCCGAAACGGAACGGAAACCGGAGTTTCAGATGCGGTTATGGTCACAAGCCATAGGCGGCGGACCGATTGGGAGGGTGATGAAGTTTAAGTTGTCCGCAGTCCTGAGTACGCCTTCGTTGATTGGCGGGACCCCTCTTCGAATGGCGAAAGCCATTTTACTGGCGTTGACCTGTATTGTCGGACTGGCAGTCTCCGTCAGACTGAACTTGATAGGGGGTGAAGCAGTGTCTACACAGGATGCAGAATGCGGTAGACAAATTTGTACGAAACTAAAACGAATAGGATGTCAATGGCTACGTATCTGGTAATTTAAATTGAAAGTTTTGCTCGACGTTGTTGATGGCTCTAGGAATGGAAGGACGTTGGACGAGAGGATCGCCGGGGGGTTTTCTAGTAGAAATAGAATTTGTTTGTTGTTGTTTTGCAAGTTCCGGACACCAGTTCCCGCATGATGCTCATTTGGGTTAATGTGTTGCTGAATAATTTCTCTGGCATAGCTTGACAAAGTTTCTATCCACAAAAATTGTTGTTTTCTAATGGAATCGTTAGCATAACGTTGAAATTTTAATCCAATAACTTATAATACAAAGTACTTTTTTGATGAATATACAAATCTTATATGAGAAGGTATCGACCGTGATTGATTTACACAATTTTTATTATGGCTATAGCGGTCATGCGACACAAAGGTAAAGGTAGTCTATAGAAGATTTTGCAAATGATGGATATGGTGGATAGGCATCGCAAGGGAGCGACAAGATTGAAATTTTATTGGTTGTGCTACTTTTCCCCGAATGTCGTTTCCCCGAACGCCAGTTCCCCGAATGCCAGTTCCCCGAATATCCCGTTTCCCCGAATAGCCCACTTCCCCGAAAAGTTTTTGGCACGCATATTTGTCATAACTTCATACATTTCAGGGGGAGAACGTAATAGTCATCTGATATGCACCCTTCTTTATTTGATTGGCGGTTCTTACTAGTTTTACCACCCTCAGATTTTTTGGCAACATGTGTCTAGCCGAAAACGACTAAATATCTCCTTCTTTTGATTGCTTATCGTTGTTTCTAATTCACCATCCTACCACTGAAAGCTATTATATCACCTATTTGAACTGCTACTCTTTTCGGGGAAACGGGTCATTCGGAGGAATGGCATTCGGGGAAACGGGTCATTCGGGGAACTGGCGTTCGGGGAACTGACATTCGGGGAAACGACATTCGGGGAAAAGTAGCATAATCAATTTTATTAGGTGGTGAAAATTGAGCAAGCCATTTTAAAGTCAGTAAGCATCGAAGCGTCCTGTATTCAACCTAGCTTCTCTACAGGAGAAGGGTTTGCTCAAAGCTTTGAGCTTTGCTACCACCATAGGCCTGTACAGTTTTTATCTTGTCGCTCCCTTGTGACGCCTATCTACCTATTCATTTCAATTATTTGCAAAATCTTCTATAAACTACCCTTACCTTTGAGTCGCATGACCGCTATAGTAATAACAAAACTAATATACTAATCTCAGATTCAAATTATTATTCTACTATGCTGCCGTTATACGCATATTGTCCCATGTTCCAAAATATGCAATCGAGAAAAACGCGTTTAAAGATTTTAACACATTTAGGCCTCGTATTGTCCAGGTGTGTGGTAAATTGAATTAAAATCTTTACAACAGTATAAAGAATAGCGTGTTCATTAGAGTCAAGAGTTTTTATTACGGGAATAAAGTAAATTTAGCTAGGAAATTCAAAGCGGGACTGTTATGCCTAGAAATACGGGAGTTTTGGTGAATTTCTACGCATAACAGTCCCACTGATGGTAGTGACCAATTATGTGCTAAGCATACTGCTGTAGATGACCGTTCTTACGCATAGATTGTACCGAAGGTAGAGGACGTATATCCTCAAGACTTTGTTAAGGCACCTAATAACGGCTCAAGTGACATGTGCCAAACGGAGCCACGTGTGGGGAAGTGAAAAAAAAAACATTTCACAGTTTGGGATGGAAGCAATGTATGAGTTAGTGAGTTAGTGAAAGAAAGAGTGGATGAGTGAGTTAGAGAGTTTATAAGATGTTATAAATTCATATATCGACTCTTCCAGCTGTAGGCTTGACATGAACTCATCTGTGAATTCAAGGTTATTCTGCGAAGTAAATATTTAACTCAAAATTCACGACACAAATCTTCACACGATTTGACATTTCTTTGGACTTGGATTGCAAAAACATGATATTTGATACATCATGAAGCTTTAGAACCACCAAAATATTTGCCACTTGTACCGAAGAATCAATTATCCGGAATAACCCAGTTTGTGACCAGGTCACCCAAAACCTCTTAAACTATTCTCCTTTTGACTTGACTTTGACTTCACCTCCCCTGGAGAACAGAGTATCCAAAACAACCTGGCATGTTATCAAGTTATCCAAGAACCTTTGAATTACCGTAAAATCGGGTGAAATTGATCAGTAGGGTGAAATTGATCACCGTGTCACACGATTTTATTTTCCTTTAAAAGAGCATAGAAATCAATGCAACCTATGTTAATGAAAGTTGTTTGTTTTAACTATTGTCGAATTACATGTTGTGAAGCTTTTTGTGTTAAGGAATGTTTATTTCTATGAAAATAATAGAAAATTCCAAAATCGTGTTCTGTGTGGTATTGTCAGACATCAATAAACTTATAGTTTTAAACAAGGATTTGGACATGGTGTCAACCTGAAAATTTGTAAGGATGCTTGAAATATATTCCTAAAACGAATTTTATCATCAGAATTCGTACCAATTTGTTCATTTTGTTGTAATAATTGATTTTTTTATAGATATCAGAAGATTCCTTTGAAAATTGCCTACATTTAGGCGTTTTCTGCGGTATTGTTGAAAATTAATTGTTTATTATTTCCATAATTTTTGCATTGTTAAGAATTTGGCAAGCATATTTAGATTCAGGAGGCCCAAATTAAATAAGTAAAGTTGTTTTCCAAACTAACCATAATTGATTTGACAGGTGATCAATTTCACCCCGAAATGGAATTCCTTGATTTTTTATTTAAGAGACGATTTTCAGCACTAAAATCACAACTGTAAGAAAATTTGAGTATATAAACCAATGAGGCTCACCGTCGTACTTGTTTTCCTGCATTAAATTGTTTGGAATTGGCAACATCATAGAAATCAGACATGGAAAACAGTGAAAAGTGATCAATTTCACCCGAAATTACTGTACCCTTATTTAACCTTGATTTGGGAATTTATGTAGTTCAGTGGTCCTCAGCCTAACTGCTTGTACGGGCCACTTCAATGGTTTCAAAACATGACACGGGCCGCAAGTTATGTGAGGATCAGGGTAGAGAATCTCCGCCGTCAAATGGACAAAGTTAGGAACGAAACTGAAGAATGAATCGTCTTAGGCATTCAACCGTTGTATAACTGTTTGCTGTAGTGATCCGTCACATAGCCTTTGCGTCATGACGAATAAATACGCTTCCTTCGCTATGGTAGAATCTTCTTTCGGGCCTCTGAGCTGACAAAAATATCAATCGTGTCGTCGACAGATTATGGGCTTTAAAATAAAATTTCTGAAGCACAAACCAAAAAAAAAAACGCATTCGGAATCGAACAAACGACTTCTCATCGTCAAATCCACGTGCTTACCAACAGGGCTAATGTAAAGAGAACAATGAAGAAAGCGGGTTCAATGGCCAATACAAGCAATTTTGTGAAGGGATTCGTCGTTTGGTACTTAACAAGCAAATATACAACAGACGCCCCCTTTTTAAGAAAGGGGATTATAAGGAACCAACTTCGATAACTATTTTGGATTGAAGTAAGTCATGGAATCTCTTGTTGATTAACAGGAATATGAGATTTATGGAATTTCAGGAAGCGTTGATGATATGAAATATCTAAATATACATAAATTTCAATTATTCCTTCAACTTTGTAAACCTTCAAAATATTTTCAACCAAGTCAAAATTCAAAGCCTATTTGATACAGTTGCGAAAAATTTCTGAGATGTCCGGCCTTTCTTCAACTGGGCATATTCTAAGGCCTTGAACGCTGGACATTACTGGGAAGTGAAGACATTTTTGAAAGTATGATAAGATTTTGAAGCCATCAGTCTGCAGATACATTTTTTTGGACTCGAAATAACTGTAAGATTTTGGAAACCTTGGGATGTTAGACAAGCTATTCGCGAGGAATTAAACACAGTATATACCTCATTATTTCTTGTTAGTCATTCAATTGTTGGCCATGTAGAAAAGCAGATAAAAAGCTCGTATTTTAGTAGTCACTGCTTGCGGGCCACTTCACATTACTATCCAAAATTTGTTCGCGGGCCGCACAAAACGCTCTCGGGGGCCGCATGCGGCCCGCGGGCCGCAGTTTGATGACCACTGATGTAGTTCGATGTTGCCAGCTAGGTTTCAAAACCGATGGTTTAGAGGCCACTTCCCCCAGGGAACCGGGGATTCGGAACAATCCTACATGTGATCAAGTCATTCAAATACATTTGAACCACCTTTAGACTTGATTTGCAAATTCATGAAAATTGATATGTCGCAAGCCAGGTTTCAGATTCGCCAATATAATATGGCCACTTCAGCCAATGAACCGGTATTCGGAACAACCCAGCATGTGGCCAAGTCATCCAAAAACGATCGAACTATTTTTATTTAGACTTGATGATGACTCATGAAGTTGATTTGTCGCAAGCCATGGACTCTAAATTAAAGTGGTTACTGATTCTTCAAGTGGGATTATCGTTTTGACTCATTTTCCGAACACTTAAAGCCAACAGTGACTTCAAATGCACATTGGCGTAGCTAGGATTTTTTTCTGGAGGGGGCCTAGGGGGGGCCTAGCAAATACTTGTTTTTCAAAAGTACTGTCAACAGCATTCAGTAGGGTTTTCACAAATTTCGTAATTTCAACGAATTTTCATTAATTTATTTTTTTTGTTTCATTTCACGGCACATCAGTGATATTTGTTATTTTCATTTTTCACAACGGAAAAGATTCATTCTTTTTGTAATCCAGTCAAGATTTCTAGAAAAAAAAACTTACAAGGAATGTCCTTTGTGATTCTTCCACGAATTTCGAAAGTACTTAAACATGTGCTTTGAAGAGATTTCTCTGAGAATTTTTCTCGAACAAATTGGATTAAATAAATCTCTTGAAGAATTCCGCCAGAGAATGCATTAGGAATTCTTTTGATGATTTCTCCTGGAAAGTCCTCTACGTACTTATTACACATATATTCCAATTGTAAGTTCGAAGAATCCTCCAGCAGTTCATTTATAATTTGTTTAGGAAATTACTTAGAATTTCTCCAAAAAATTGTACAAAAAAATCTAGGACTCTCAACAAAAATGTTTTCAAGATCACTTAGTTAGTAATCCCCCTCAATATATTTTTTTTATTTTTTCAAAAATTTCAACTCTAACATTCCTAGGAAGTTCCTAGCGGAATACGTTCAACTGTTCTTTCACTCTTCCGCGGAAATACTCACATAAGTTCAGGAATTTCTTAAACAATTATATTATTGTTTCCCTAAGATAATTCGCGAAAAATGACTTAATTCCTGTCGTAAAATTCAAGTAATATATCGTAGAATTTCTGAAATTTGTTGACAATGTATTTCAGAGAAAAAATGTCCATGCAGGATTTACTACAAAAATTCTTGCTCTTCTTCCTTCGTCTTCTATAACAGAAAATGATTGGTGTGTTAAAATGGATGGAATTTCAACTGAAAGTATTTGTTACTAAAATCTTACATAACATTTTGTATGAACTCGACAGTTTCATGATACTATGTTGAACATATTTTTTTTTTTTTTTTTTATTTCTTTATTAACGAGAATTTTAACTTAAAGCTAGTTCTTCTCTTATGTTGAACATATTAATGTAGAGCCCATTTTCCTAACTTTATAAATTCCAAGCAAACTTTTTTAAAGGGTGTATTATCGATTATTTTGTAGTACTGTAGAAATTTAACGCGAAAATGTTGCTGGTATTTTTTTTAAGAACATTACGGTGGTAAAATTCATAATGTAAGATTTTAATAAATTTAAATATTTGGGTAAACTTTGCATTACTTTGAAAATTTGTTGAGGAATTTCTGATGGGCTTTGAGAAATCCAATACCATACGTATAAGAATTCTTCATTTTTTAAACTATCATAATTTACCATTTTATAGATTTTTTGAAATGCTGGTTTTTGTAGTATGGAAAGATTTTTGCACGAAGTTCCTTAAAGCGTCATGGGAAGGAAGGAGAAACATCAAAATGTTGAAGCAGGTAGAACAATAGATGGGCAATGGTACAATGAAAATTAAGTTAAGGACTGTTCATTTTATAAAGTGGACATCTTGTGCATGCTGTATCTTTTTAATTTATCAATGAAATTTAAAGCGGTTTTTTGCACATCGTTCGACTAGTATTGTTTGGAAAATTCGACAATTTATATTTTTTTATTTTCAAAAGAGGCTTGATCTTTGAAAGCATTATCAATCAGAAGCTTGATGGAAAAAATCAAGCTATTTTTAAAACAATAATTTTACAGATAGAATAAAATCATGTTTCCCCTATATTTTTCAGAGAAAACAATTTAGAATTTGAAGGGAATTGATATGAGTAGATTTTTTTGGTTAAAGGTATGTCCTGATGGAAGTCCTAATATAGTATTAATATGAAAAACAACTTACGCCTTCATAAAGTTACTTATCTAGACCCCACGTCACATTTAAAGAACATTAGAAACACAATTGCTTTATTCTTAGAAGACCTTTCAAATTACAATGACAATCATCAAAATTGGCAACACTGCTGTAAAAAAATCGATTTAATTTTCCACATATTATTTTCATAGTATGTTATTCTGAGATTACCAATTGAAATATTTGTAGAAAACCATTTACAATTTGCTGTAGATCGACAAATATGCGCACACGATTTTAAAAGTATGAGACTTTTTAGTAAAACTACCATAAACAATAAAATTTGTACTTAAGACTATGGTTTAACGCACGATTTAGCTCTCGTTTGTACAAATATAGTTTCTTTAGTAAGCCGAACTAGATTTGAACACGCTTTCTACTTTTCTCTGTTGCTGGGAATGAAAGGATGGTGTATCAGCAAATTTGGCCATAAATGGGTAAATCACTAAAGTTACCTTATGTCAGAGAATGGTGGAATAAAATTGATTTTTTTAAAGCTTTACCTTCAGTGGGATAGTAAAGAATACAAACATACAAATTGTTCATAAAAATTAGGATTTTGTTTTGCGAATAATAATGTTAAACTTTGACGAACTGCTTTTCTTATCAGTTTTTGGAAAAACTATTAAGCTCATCAACCAAAAGCATTTTCTAAGATTTTATATTTTCATAGCACTGAAGAATAATAGTTGAACGATGCGCAGAAAACCGATTTATATTTTATCAATAAATTAAAAAGATATAGCATGAACAAAGTGTCCTCTTTATAAAATGAACAGTCCTTATTATTTACTAGTGGTCCCGGCAAACTTCGTCTTGCCATCAAGTAGGCTGTTGAAAAACGCTATGGATCGTCTCATACAAAATGACAGTTCCGTTCAAGCTCGTTATTTCGACTTTCCTGGTGATTATCCTGGGATTTTTATACACACAAACACGTCGGAACACTCGACGAACAAAACGGAAAAATAATCATTCAAATCGGTTGACCCGTTCAGAAGTCATTTCGTGACATACAAACACCACTCCATTTTTATTTATATAGATATCCTGCAAAATTACAGGATAGTTGCAACCTCTCTAATGAATTCACAAATAAAACAAATTTCTCAAGAAGTTCCATCAGAATCTTCTTTGGAAATTGTCTTTGGAATCTATCCTTCCTTGACATCTGGTTTTCTGAAATTCTGCCAAAAAGCCTCCTAAAATTTCGCCCTCGTATCGCTGAAAAATGCAAACCAAAAATATGGATTCTGCCAAAAAATGGTAAAATTATTTCGGAAAAAGTTTTTTAAAGGAAGATCAATACAAATGTCTTATGAATATCTTAATAAATCCTCACTCCCTTCCCTGTTATTTCGCTACATGGTTCTCTACAGATTTCTTTACCGCTATGCTTATTTTGGAAGCAAAAATTTCCTGGAGTTTTTCAACTACCGTTTTGTCTCAAATTCCGAACAGACTCATATTCCAAACACTCGTTTTTTGTATGGCGATTTGGTTGAAATGTTTCGCTGAAATATGTCACCAAATAACAAGGAAATGGCAGTCAATTGCAATTCAACTTTAACGTCTCCAATATAATCTATACCGCGGGAGTAGTGAAAATTCTCTAGTTTCAGACCAGAAGAACAAGCTTAAGTTAATTTATTTGCGAAATTATTTATTTGAATACGATTTATTCGTGCTGTTCGGAATTTGAATCAATGTGTTCGGAATATGAGACAGAATGAAAGCAGTGTTCGGCATTTGAGTCAACATGTTGTTCCATACTTTTACGTAAAAACAGTACTAAAACTAATTGAATCAACATTTGTATTGATACACCCAACAGCTAACAGTAAGGCTTTGCGAGGAATTCAAAATTTACACAAATATCTGCCAATTTATGCCAATCAGATGCATTTGAAGTCACTGTTGGCCTTAAGTGTTCGGAATATGAGTCAAAACGGTAATTTCCTCCGAAGATTCGCAGGCAAGAGACATTCCAAAAACAATTTTCTTTTCAATTCATGAATAATCCGGGGACTTGAAGGAAAATTTCTAGATAAGGAAAACATAAGAGAATTTTTGACGCAATTTTTTTATGCATTTTAGAAATAGTTCTCAGGGGCTTTTGATAAACTTCGTGAAAGAATTAGTAATCAATTTTTTGGGAAATTAATTATTTTTAGAGGAATGCTGAACTTTTAAGAGATTAGATAACATTTTTTGGGTAAATCCGGGATTATATTCCGGAATCAGTTTTCTAATAAATAGTACACATAGAACGAATGTCCATCAGGTGGAAATTGCTTTGAAAGTATGAACAAGTCCCACAATATTACTCGACTAATTTTCAAGAGATTTTCAAAATTTGAGAAATAAAACATGAGAAATAAATAAATAAATAATATAAAATGCAGTGAATATGCTGCTTTATGCTGAAACAGCATTTATTTGGATTATTCAAAAAAAAAAACGAATTTTGGGAATCCAATTTCCCGGATATTGCCTTTTTTTGTACCACGATATTTTTTGCAACGGAAATGTCGAAAAATTGCGCTTATTGCAAACAACAAGAAGCTATTTCTAACAAATAACCATTCAATCGACGGCCGGACGGTTAAGATTTCGGTTGTCGCGTGATTCACCAAAGTCAGAACCGCCACGCTGATGTTGTATAAGACAAGCGAGGTTTCATCACTATAGATGTTCAACATAAAATAACGTTACTATAGAAGAGATTTTTGTCAATAGCAAGAGTCATGTACATAAAATCAGAAGATTTCGCTTCATGTTAAATAGTTTTTGTTAAAATTTTCATTTTTATTATCATCAAAATTCTCTGGGGGGGGGGGGCCTGGATGATTCTGGAGGGGGCCAGGCCCCCCTGCCCCCCCTGTTCCTACGCCAATGCAAATGCATCTTATTGGCATAAATTGGCTGATATTTGTGAGAATTTTTCACTGTTTTCATTCTGTCTCATATTCCGAACACTTTGATTCAAATTCCGAACAGCACGAATAAATCGCATTCAAATGAATAATTTCGCAAATATATATATCTCAGCTTGTTCTACTGGTCCCAAACTAGAGACTCATCACTACTCCCGCGGTATAAAATTAAATTGGAAAGGTTAAAATTGAGTTGCAATTGACTATCATTTCCATGTTATTTGGTGACATATTTCAGTGAAACATTTCAACCCAATCGCCATACAAAAACCGAGTGTTCGGAATATGAGTCTGTTCGGAATTTGAGACAAAACGGTATTTCAGTTCTCCCCGTGATGAATCCGAAATTACGGTAAATTTTTAATCGATGCCCCTGGTTCTAAAAACTAGAAAAAAATTGTGATCGACCCTGAAAATTCAACTGAAATTCATTGAAAAATGGATGGGAAATAAAATGTTGATATTGAAAATTTCAATCAAATCTGACGCATTATTGATTAATGTATCCCGATAATACAAACACATAAAACAGGTTGTGTTCTACATGGAATGTAAAGCCAACGTAAAAAGGTGTTCAAAACGATTTTTTCAAACACCATCTAATTCAAAACTGCCTACTGACTGTTTTGTTCGAGATCAGCGCAGCGAATCGTATAGTGTGACAGTTATGCGTAGAAATGCAGTAGTGGGACAGTTATGCTTGGAAATTCAACAATGGGACAAATTGACTTGGCTTGCTTTCCATTGAGTTTCCGAACAAAGTTATTTTTTGGTAAATGTTTTCTAAAACTATACGTAAAAATAAACTGTTTGATGACAAAAAGTAAAAATGCACGAAAAGTAACATGGGACAATTATGCGTATAACGGCAGTATGGCACTTCAGAAAAGTGCCCATAAAATGATAAAATGATAAATTAATAACATCAGTTTTCTATCAATGTTTCTTTAACTAAATCTTCAGAATCTTCTGAATCGTTCTGATGCGTTCTGAATTGTTTGAATCGTTCTTGTGCAGCTTCAGTTTCCTGGTAGAGCGACTTATCACGAGGGTGGTTGACCAAAGAGTGAACGAGTCGCACTCATGCATATGTGTCGAGTGTATCCCGTTTAACAACGATAAACTGTCAAATGCAACGGCGGAATGATTTAGGCCAAAGTAAAGGGCCATTCTGAATACGCCGTGCCGGGCACGAGCCGGGTCCGGGAAGTTTGTATTTTACGACGGTGCTTTTTCGTACAGTTCACGCTCCGACCGTGCTCACCGGGTGGTCACCGGGTATTTATGATGCAAGATTACACGCACACTATGATGAAACTGTCAAATCGTTCTGTTTTTGCTAGAACAGGACGGGACAGCTCAACTATAGCTGCCCCGTTGTTTTTCAGTCGATAACCTTGACGATACTAAAAACAGTGCCAATATCTATTTCAAGCAAATCTTGCGAACAAATTCAAATATAAATGCTCAAATGTAGGCTATTTGTTGTACATTTCATTAATTTTGTGCAATAGGAGATGCCAGCTATGTTTAAATTAAGGTTTATATTGAGAACCGGCGATATTTTTTAGAAAAAAAAAAAATGATCAAATTTTTATTATGTTGCTTACAATTGAGTATTTTTTATTTGTTTTAGCACTGTAGGAGCTCATGTGGTAAACTAACCATCGAATATAAATTGATTTAAAAAAAGATCCCTCGAAAAATTTTGATAAAAATTCTAACTTACGAACTAGCAACACAGCCAGGCTAGCAACAAAATGCCCTGTTGCAATCCAACTCAACGATGTGGAAGTAGGCCTTTGCCAAACCGACCAATGAGAAGTGGTCTTTTTTGACAGGCAATTGGTTTCGTTTTTGTACTTTGACCTGACACGTCTTGTCTTAGTGTTTTTACAGCAAGCATGCAGATTGGTATTAATATACTGATTCGCGTTAGAAAATGGGTTAACCAAGGTGCGAAGTTTGATTTTAGAACGATTTCACCGCGTCGCAACTTGATTCTCAATAGTGCGCATGAAATTGTATAATGGTATACCAGGGATATTTGGAGGTTTTTGTTTTCCTAAAAACAGCGTTCCTTCAAAAAAAAATCAGGCATTCCTGAGTAAGTGTTTTGGGGTATTCTTCCAAGAAACCATGTGTGAATTCTTCCAAACATTTTTCTTGGTGTACCAGTAGATAAAAATCCAACAAAACTTTGAGGTATTTCTGCACGTCTAGGAATTCTACTAGAAATAACTTGAAACTTTCTTTAGTATTTCTTCAATATATTTCTTACCTAAGGTACTTCTCTAAGAATTCTTGAAAAAATATATAAGAAATTTTCCTTGAAAAACTCGTATCATACACATTTTAACCGACTTTTCAAAATTCTTCGAAAGGCCATGTGGCATGTGAAAATTCCTTTAAAAATCATCCTGTAATTTTATTTTCTTGAGATAATTTTCAAGAAAATATTAAAAAAAAACTCACTTAGAAGTCACTAGGGAAATTTTTTAAGTATAATTAACTTCTCGTAACTCAATATTGAAGGGACCATCGTGTAAGGGAGGTATCGCGTCACATTCGTCGCGAATTCCATATAAAATCAACATTGAGAAACATATCTTAGGAAACAGTTTGAAGCTTTCTTTGAGTGTACTGAACAGTACCAAAAACTGAACTTTTGTATTCGAAGAAGTCTTTTAGTATTTCTGGAGTAATCATTGGATTATTTTTCAGATATTTCTCGCTTGAACTCCTGAATAAATTTCGATCCATCGTTGTAAAAAAGCAATGTCAAATATTTGGATAAATTTAGCCAATAGCGTATTGGAACGCCTATTTTATTATTATCATCATCATTCGGGGTTTTTAAGTACCATAACAGTATAATTTTGAAGATCATATTTAAAAAGGATCTTGAGTAACTAGGGTTTTTATATGAAATTTCTTTGGGAATTACTTTTGGGTAAATTTTCTTACTCCATCCAGGAATTTTTGCAGGGATCTTATTTTCTTTTTTTTGTGAATTCCTCCGAGAATTTCAGCGAAAATTTTTTCTTATCTTCTTATTTGTATACAAAAATTCCTGACGGAATCCTGAAACTATTCCTGAAAGGATTCATCCGGAAATTCCTCTGGGGATTTTGTATACGATTCCTCTGGGGATTCCTCCGAGAATTCCTCTAAGACTTCCTCCTCTGATTTCTCCTGATATTCCTCCAGACATTACACGGAGAATTTCTCCAGGAATTTCTGGGATACATCCAGGAAATCCCTTTATTGATTTTTTTAGGAGTCTCTTCATGTATTCTTCAAATATACCTTCAGGGATTCCTCCAGGAGATGCTCCAGGTATTCCTTCAGGACTATCTCCAGGGATTTCTTAAGGATATCATCTGGGAAATATTCTTTAGGAAATGTTCCAGAGATTCCTAGCAGAATTGCGTCGGTGATACCACCAGGAACTTCTCCAGTTATTCGCCTATTACTTACTTATTTGGCTTTACATCAATTATCTTGATAAAGCCTCGCCATCAATATTTCGCCAATTCACTCGGTTCATGGCCGCTTCTCTCCATCCTCGACTGTGACCCACGCTCTCTAGGTCCTGGTGCACCTAGTCAATCCACCTGGCTCGCTGCGCCCCACGTAGTGAACACCATCTTTACAGGGTTGTTGTCCGGCATTCTTGCAACATGCCCTGCCCAGCGTATCCTTCCAGCTTAAGCTACCTTCAAGATACTGGGTTCGCCGTAGAGTTGAGCGAGCTCGTGGTTCATCCTTCGCCGCCACACGCCGTTCTCCAACACGCCGCTGAAGATCGTACTTAGCAATCGGCGTTCGAGAACCCCAAGAGCTTGTAAATACTCCTCGAGCATAGTCCACGTCTCATGCCCATAGAGAACTACCGGTCTTATGAGCGTTTTGTACATCGTGCATTTGGTGCGAGGGTGAATCTTTCTTGACCACAGTTTCAGCCCATAATAGGCACGACTTCCGATAGGAATACCCGTCTGTCGTAACACTGCTTCCTAGGCGGGCCCTTGTCGCGATCAGTTCCGCCAACCAGCATGTACTTTGTTTTCGACGCATTCACCATTAGCCCGACTCTTGTTGCTTCGCGTTTCAGGCGGGTGAACAAATCTGCCACCGTTTCAAATTTTCTCCCATTAATATCCATGTCGTTCGCGAAGCCAACAAATGACCGGATCTCGTGAAAATCGTGCCTCTACTGTTAAGTCCGGCTCTCCGCATGACACCTTCAAGTGCAATATTGAACAATAGGCACGAAAGTCCGTCGCCCTATCGTAGCCCCCGCCCAGATTCGAACGAACTGGAGTGTTCGCCCGAGATCTTCACGCAGTTTTGCACACCGTCCATCGTTGCTCTGATCAATCTTGTGAGCTTCCCGGGAAAGCTGTTCTCGTCCATGATTTTCCATAGCTCTACGCGGTCGATACTATCGTATGCCGCCTTGAAATCGATGAACAAATGGTGCGTAGAGACCTGGTACTCACGGCATTTCTGGAGGATTTGCCGCACGGAAAAGATCTGGTCCGTTGTCGAGCGGCCGTCGATGAAAGCTGCTTGCTAACTTCCCACGAACTCGTTTGCTATAGATGATAGACGACGGAAGAGAATCTAGGATAGCACTTTGTAAGCGGCGTTCAGGATTGCAGTGATTGCACGATTATTTTCACACTCCAGTTTGTCGCCCTTTTTGTAGATAGTGCATATAACGCCTTGCTTCCACTCCTCCGGTAACTGTTCCGTTTCCCAGATTCAGACTGTCAGCCGATGCAGACAAGCGGCCAACCTGTCCGGGCCTATATTGATGAGTTCGGCTCCGATACCATCCTTGCCAGCGGCCTTGTTGTTCTTGAGCTGTTGAATGGCATCCTCAACTTCCCCCATCGTGGGAGCTGGTTGGTTTCCAGTGTCCGCTGTGCTGACGTAGCCATCTCCCTAGCTGTCCTGACCTTCTGTGCCTGTGTTCTCTGCGCCATGCAGATGTTCATCGTAGTGCTGCTTTCACCTTTCGATCACCACGCGTCCGTCCGTCAAGATGCTCCCATCCTTATCCCGGCACATCTCAGCTCGCGGCACGAAGCCTTTGCGGGATGTGCTGTGCTTCTGATAGAACTTCCACGTTTCTTGAGAACGGTACAGCAACTCCATCCCTTGGCATTCCACCTCTTCCAGGCGGCGCTTTTTGTCCCTGAATATGCGGGTTTGCTGTTTCCGCTTCAGTCTGTATCATTCCACGTTTTGCCGCGTACCATGCTGCAGCATTGCAGCCCGCGCTGCATTCTTCTCCTCTAAAACCTGCTGGCACTCCTCGTCGAACCAATCGTTTCTTGAGCTCCGTTCCACATATCCAACAATGCTTTCGGCAGCGTCATTAATGGCTGCTTTGACTGTCCTCCAGCAGTCCTCAAGAGGGGCCCTATCGAGCTCGCCCTCATCGGGCAACGCTGCTTCAAGATGCTGCGCGTACGCATTGGCGACATCCGGTTGTTTCAGTCGCGCTAGATTGTACTGAGGTTGGGCCTCGGTACCGTACATCGTTGATGACGGAGTCAATGTTAGCTTCTGACGTCGGTTATGTCAGAGAAGTGCCGTCCATCGACCAAAACGTGGTCGATTTGCGATTCTGTCTGCTGAGGTGATCTCCAGGTGTACCGATACGGGAGGCTGTGCTGGAAATAGGTGCTACGAATGGTCATATTCTTGGAGGCGGCCAAATGTATCAGTCGTAGGCCGTTCTCGTTCGTCAGTCGATGGGCGCTGAACTTTCCAATCGTCGGTCTGAGCTCCTCCTCCTGGTCAACCCAAGCGTTCAAATCTCCTATGATGATCTTGACGCCATGGCTTGGGCAGCGGTCGTACTCGCGTTCGAGCTGCGCGTAAAATGCGTCCTTGTCATCATCAGTGCTTCCGGAGTGTGGGCTATGCACGATGATTATGCTTAAGTTAATGAATCGGCCTTTGATTCTTAACTTGCACATTCGTTCATTGATTGGCCACCACCCGATCACGCGCCTTTGCATATCACCCATCTCTATGAAAGCTGTTCCCAGCTCGCGTGTATTGCCGCAGCTCTGGTAGATGGTATGATTACCTCTAAACCTTCGCACCATTGCTTCTGTCTAGCACACCTCCTGCAGCGCTACGATACCGAAACCGCGGGTCTTCAGTACAATGAACGAGTACTTTCAATGAAGTTGAGAGATTTGCAGTTCCACGTACCGAGTTTCCAATCGCTAGTCCATTTTCGTCGCTGTGGTCTTTGCCGATTGTTCCGGTCCGTATTCTCTCGTTGACGTTTCTGTGCTGATGTGTTTTTACGGTTGGCTTGCACGGCCTGACACCAACCCCCTAGATTTCCGGAGGACCATTCCCCCTAAATGTTCGGAGGACCATAGTGCGCTGTTTAGCTTAAAGTCGTTCTCTGGCACTCGGACGATGATCAGCTACCCCTGACATGGGGAACAGACGCTGTTGTGAGCCGCTCCTAACATGGAGTACAGACGCTCCAGGTTTGCAGAAGCAAAAGCAAACCCCCCTTCCTTGTCAGCATACGACCAAAGTTCCCACCGGGAGTTGGTTACCCGATCTTCCCCAAGGTTACTCGTACCCCGGCCAGTACTACAAGGAGGTAGGAGTTGCTGGGCAAGAGGCACCATGGTACGCCATGCCCGGCCATTTACCGTGCCTATCTTGCGAATACTGAATTTAATTTAGCATGTTCAATGCGGCGTCGTTTTGAAACGATTAGGCATTATTTCTTGCGTATTTGGGGCGGTTTTTCCAAATTTATTTCTGCAGGTGCGATTTTCAATTCAACCAGATGCTGTATGTAAGACTCAGTTTGGCTTTTCCAACTGGCAGGTTCGCCAACGTGCAGTTCCAGTTTCCTGGTAGAGCGACTTACCTCGAGGATGGTTTGACGAAAGAGTGGACTAGTCGCACGCATGCATTTTTTGTCGAGTGTATCCCGTTTAACGTTGATGCACTGTCAAATGCAACGGCAGAATGTTTTAGACGATCACACTGACCGTTATGTATGCCACACAGTTCTAAAGCGTTCTGAATCGTTATGAATTGTTTTAAATTGTTCAGAGTCGTTCTGATCGGTTCTGAATCGTACCTACGCTTCTGAGTCGTTCTGAATCTTCTGCATTTATATCTTAAATATTATTGAGATTCATATCCTTACAAATTGTAGCATTCACCAAATATGACAAATTACCTCTGAGACTCGTGAAAACTCTGGCAATCGATTTGACAGTCACATTATAAGTTATGAATAAATTTCCACTTCTTCGAGTAAGCTTTACAAGTTTCACACATAACCACCTTCAATAGTTGGCAACGGCGACAGGTAACATGCAAAACGTTAGCAACTGCTACATCTTCACTTTGCACTGTGACTGCTAGGAACGAATGCACTTGGGAGGGGAATATTGTGAGCTCGTTAGCGCACCATTATCTGCGTTGTAAAGTGTTGGAGGATAATGTTATTCAAATCTTAATTGATTTAATTAGCATAAACAGTGGAGGGAATCGTTGTCTATGTCCACGAAAAGCGGACAAAGGAGTATAAGAACTTTAAGCTTTTATGTAAAATTATCAGTCATCCTCAAGTGAAAGTAAGGTCTTTTTCTGAAACTGTGTTTGTAAATTCATTATCTAGTTTACTCTTAAACTCGCTAATTGAGCGTTTCCCAATTTTGCCCTCAACTCATGCATTGTCATTTCTCCAATCAGAAGCTTCCAGCTTCGCATCAGACAAATGAACTGCACAAAAGTTGGCATTTAATTCAATCAAATAATTAACTCGAAACGATTTTATTAGATTTATTAAAATTCCCATCGTCCGCCCGTTTTGTGTGTGTGATCGCTCTCCACAATCCCAGCCGGAAGCTCGGATGAATTCCTTTTACGGGTGAAAGTTTTGCGATGTGCCCTGACCCGTTGTCGTCGGTAGGGGAAAAGGTTTAAAAAGAAGTGGTTGAAAATGCACTCATGACCCCCTCCGTTCCGTTATGACCCCTTATTTATATCTCTTTTCAAAAATCAGGGAGAATTTATAAGTGCACCAGAAAGTTTGAGAGAAACATTAATTATTTTCCAAATTGTGTGAAAAATTCAAAATCCATTTCATATCTTTTTTAATCCCTTTCAAATCTATTATGACCCCCACCTCTTCAAATATGACTGCCTTTCTAATGCTTAATGAAAATTGATATTTTACATCAAATCAAATGACTCACTGGATAAATATTTTATTTGGCAATAAAAAGTATTGTCTTGCATTACAAATTTCTAGTAAATCTTTGTATTTCTCTATAAAACGCGATTAAACTCCGTACATTTTGCACCATCTTCCCCTACTTGTGCAACTGCACGTCAGGTTGCAATCTGGCTGAAACTCCTCCTGTCGCATACCTTTCGTTCGTTCATGCAGAATTGGAGGTGCAAATCTAGAGCGAATTATACCGCACCAACCAAACCGAAGAAGGAGTTGTCGTCCTTGTCGACGTCGTCGTCGGATGAAGTTACAAAATTAGATTATGTGACGACACATACAATCAAGAAAATCAGATACGAGTGAAAAGTTTCAAATCATTTGATAAGAGGAAAACTTGTACCGTTCTTCGGAGGAAACGATAGGTGCGATTGAATTGATTTTCTTTTTCTTGAAAATGTTGTGAGGGGTAAGAGTTTTTATTTAATTAATGGTATAAACTCCAACATAATCGAAGGGTTTGGTTTTTCTGCATTTCATCAAATCTTTTCAGATAAACTTGGTGAGTTAACCCATATCCGCCCAGCGTCCTAAAAATAGGACAGAAGCCCCGAACGCCCAGCGTCCTATAAATAGGACAGTACTTGTACTGCAAATATCTTGAAAATAAAGAGGTTTAGGAGAAAACTGTCTTCTGCAAAGTTGATCACAGGACTGCTGACTTCCACTTGGTAACCATTTTAATTCAGAATTAACTCACCAGGTGGCGCACAGACGCCAACAAATGTCGCATATATAAGCAACATATGAAACAACTTTCCAGCTTACAAATATTTGCTTCGTTTATATCTCAGTCCAACGATGAGATACAAAATTGATGTCTTCGACAAAGTTCAATAACTAAATAATACCTATTCGCATAGAACCTTACAAATTCGGAAAACACTCCCAAGATGGCGCTAGTGAGCCAACATTTTATTTGCTTATATCTTAGCCCAGTTATGAGATACAAAAATGGTGTCTTCGACAAAGTTGAACAACTGACAAAATCCTATTCACATAGAACCCTATAAATTCGGAAAACACTCCCAAGATGGCGCTAGTGAGCCAAAACTTTATTTGCTTATATCTTAGTCCAGTTATGAGATACAAAAATGGTGTCTTCGACAAAGTTGAACAACTAAATAACACCTATTCGCATAGAACCTTATAAATTCGGAAAACATTCCCAAGATGGCGCTAGTGAGCCAAAACTTTATTTGCTTATATCTTAGTCCAGTTATGAGATACAAAAATGGTGTCTTCGACAAAGTTGAACAACCAACAAAATCCTATTCGCATAGAACCCTATAAATTCGGAAAACACTTCCAAGATGGCGCTAGTGAGCCAAAACTTTATTTGCTTATATCTTAGTCCAGTTATGAGATACAAAATTGGTGTCTTCGATAAAGTTGATCAACTAAATGAGAACTGTTCACCTAAAACCTTATTTGTTCGGAAAACACTCCAAAGATGGCGCTAATGGTCCAACATTTGGATTGTTTATATCTCAGTTCAGTGATGATATACAACGTTGGTGTCTTCGACATATGTGTTTAACTGAATGAGATCTAGTCAACCGAAAATTTATTAGTTGGGAAAACACTCACTATATGGCGCTAGTGAGCAGAGATTTTATTTGCTTGTATCTCAGTCCAGTTATTAGATAAAAAATTGATGTCTTCGACAAAGTTGATCAGCTGAATGAAACATATTCGCCTAAAATCTTTTTAGTTCGGAATACACTCAAAAGATGGCGCTAGCGATCGAGCATTTTGATTGTTTATATCTCAGTTCAGTGATAATATACAACGTACCAACGACGTCTTCGACAAATGTGTTCAACTGAATGAGATCTATTCGCCCGAAAACTTCTTAGTTCGGAAAACATTCACTAGATTGCGCTAGTGGGCAAATATTGTATATGCTTGTATCTCAGTTCTGTTATGAGATACAAAATTGTTGTCTTCAAAAATGTTGAACAACTAAATGATACTTAGTCACATAAAACCTAATAACACTCACAAGATGGCACTAGTGGGCAAAGATTTTATTAGCTAATATCTCAGTCAAGTGATAAGATACAAAGTTTGTGTCATGGACAATGTTGAACAACTAAATGAATCCTATTAGCCTAAAACCATATTAGTTCGGAAAACACTCACAAGGTGGCGCTAGTGGTCAAATATATTTTTTTAGTCCAGCAATGAGACTGAAAAAGATTGAACTCTCGAAATTGGTATCTTCGACAAAAGTGTTCAACTGAATGGGATCTCTTCGCCCAGGAAAATTCTCCCTAGGTGGCGCTAGTAGACAAACATATTATTTGCTTTTATCTCAATTTAGAGATTGGATACAAAGTTAGTGTTTTTGACAAAGTTGGAGAACTGAATGAGAACTATTCGCCTCGAAACTTATTACTTTGGAAATCACCTAAATGTCACTACTAGGCACACATTTTTTTCGCTTATATATCAGTCCACTGATTAAATCCAAAGAATGCTATTCGCCTAAAACTTTCTTAGTTCGGAAGTCATTTTCATGATTGAAGTCCAATGATGAAAAATTTGGTATCTTCGAAAACGATGATCAACTAAAGGAGATATATTCGCAAAAAAACATATTAGCTGGGAATTGCTTTTATGTGCGAAATCAATCAAAACATCAAAACAATCAAAACAATGGTTACTTACTATCGATTCGAGCAACAATCGCTTATTTCGGATGCAATGCTCGTTACATTTTTAGCTGAACCTTGACACCATATAGATCTTTTGATCTTTTGAAGGGAGTGAAGAACGAAAAAACCGTCAAATTGACTTATCCATCCATAAACTGAACTCCAAGGTTGAACGGCGGCTGTCAAATGAGAGTAAAATTGAATAGCCGCCAACCTAAGTCCAGAACCAGTTTTATGACTTAAACGTGGAAAAGTAAAAATTATTATTCGCAAAATTACAGGTAATAAATGTGCTTGAAAGATATTGTTTGCAAGCTTCCGTATGCTCCCCAGGTATTCTGGCCAGCTCTAGTGTCAAAAATCTTAGACCACGTGGATTCGGTTCTATCGGTGAATAAGACATTATACATCAGTGATGCAGTAACTTCAACGTTATAGCCGAATAATGTTGGCTTCAAATATTCACATCTGTAAAGCATGTAATAGTTGGAGTCCAATATTTGACTGTCATTGGACTGAAGGATTAACTTTTGATCAGCACTAACGAAATTCTGATATTGCCAAATATAAATTTCGATCACTGTCAGATCAGAGTCACATTGTATACTAATAACTTGAATCAGAAAAAATATTTTGATAGTTATGTTTCCATTATCAGCTGGCAAGTTTTATATAATTTTTTTGAAGACTATTTTGAAACATCTGTAGATTTTTTTCTAAATAAAAATATTTGATGTAAGATTTTATTTTGTTTTTGGTATAAATGGTTTAAGTGTGCATTATTGTACATGTACATGTATGGAAATGTATGTATGTCTGTATCTTACTTACGTGGTAGAGCAGAAAATTGAATTGAAGTCACTAAATGATTTAGTTCTGGCATGCACCTTATGCCTCTGAAATTTTTATTCTTTATGTTGCAATTTCTTTATCAGGGTACGTCCATAAATTACGTCACGCAAAGTTTTGCCATATTCATCCTCCTCAATTTTCCTCTGTATCACACTTTTTGTATGGATTCCAATATTTATATGAGTAGTAACGTTTCATTGTTAGTAACAATTTGTTACCCCCTCCTTCCTTTTCTGTACGTAACGTAATTTATGAATTACCCCTCACCAGCAGTTTTTTCCAACTTGTTTACATTGTAATGGGTCGAACTGCATGAAAATATATTTGATTAATCTCTAAAATAAACTTATAGAACAGCTAGATATGGACGACACACTTTCAAGAATTTTTTTGGATCCCCACCATAGACTTGAAATTTTTTGGTGAAATAAGGTTTAATTTATGGGAATACGACCATGAGTAACAAAAACGGAGATGAATTCCAATTGTGAGATACCTTGGGCGTTAACGGGTTAATGGAGACAACTGTTTAAAAATGCTCAAAATCGATTCCATTATTGTAAGTTGATAAACACTGAAAACTAATTTTAGCTAATGCGTCAGGGATACGTAAATAAAATTCCACGCACGTATCCATACAGACTCATATAGTCAGGTTCAATCAAATTATAAGTTCAACGACTATTGAAGGTTATCCAAAAACTCCTTTGTGCACAGGTTTTCATACCTACAAGCGTAATCTTTAATCTACCAGTGTAGTCAAAAGATGTATGAAGTTGAAAATTGACAATAGCTTTAACTTTGGACCGGAAACACCAAGTTTCACAATCATTGCACATTGCAACGCAAAGTGCGTGAGTAATTAGTTCATTTTCACTTGTGTACTCTTTCCTTTCTTCAGTTAACCTTCTTTCGGAACTTTTTCCACGGATCAGCAACTTAAAGTAACAGAAAACGCACCTAAAATAAGTACACAAAAAAAGTAAACGCGTTCACCCGTCGGCATGATCCATCTTTTGGGTTTTACTCTTGTCCAAGATTTGGAAAATTTCCGCACCCCATTTTTCTGGTTGGTTCACTAATCGGTTCAAGGTTTTGTTTCTCTTTTTTAGGGTTCAGAGATTGGGAGTAAAAAATGTGGGTGAAATTTTAAATATTTAATCGCTTTGCCGACCCGACGCGACCTTTTTCGGAAGATTCATCAATGGCTTAATTTATACGGCCTGTATAATTATATCCATTTTTCTTGACGGTGATTTTTCTGAGTTTTAAAAGCATCAAGCTTGAGAGATATCGAAGAAAAAAACAAATACTACGCCTGCAGGAAACGAAGTGCAAGCTGTGCCGATCTCAAGGCACGCAGAAGTTTTATCAAAAGCCCAATGCAACTCAGAGATCATTATAGGAACATCATGCCGCACGAACGTAAGGTACCTAAAAGGTGGAAATAGCACTTCGATGAACACTTGAACAAAGCTTAGAGCGTAGGTAATGATAAAACATATCGGTTCCCAATTAGAGCTAAGTTGAGGATTCTATTTAACAGCTTAAAACAACTAGCTACCAGTAAACCGTAAGAATACTCATTATTGTTTTGAACGTTCACAGAAAAAAATTCTCAAATTTACATGGTACGTAAATTTTTATGATAATTATGTAAAACGAGTTGCAACTGAACATTCAACGATAATTAATGTAAACTGTCTCATTGCATTCGAAAATGCTTGCAATCTTGAGTGAAACATAAACATTTCATGATCTTTGGATGTAAGATTCGCCAATATTGCATGCTTTCTTGCATATGAAAGTGAAATTGCAAACAAGAATGCTCAGGTTACATGATTCTACGCTGAATATTCTGTCAAAAATAATGCACATGGATGGATCGACGGCTTGTCATGTCATGTGCATTATTTATGATTGAATTTTCAGCGTGAAAATCATGTAAACCGAGCCGTTTTGCATGCAACATTCTTCGAGAGAAGACGTTTCGCGTTCAATATTAAGGGTTTTGACAACAATGTTGTATATAACAGTATCCACATACAGAATACGAAACTTTGTGTGGGGATTCCACAACCCGCACGAGATACTTGACGCAACAACATCTTTGGTAAACAATACAGGAATTAAGTTGAGGTTTGTAGAGTTGATGAACTTCTCGGATGGATAGAAATCGGTGGGTTGACATATGGAGCTTTATGAAATCGGGTGGACGGCTCCGGCCGCCGTGGATGAACTATGGAGGACAAAACATTCCCTACGCTTTTTGATCTTAATGTAAAAACAAAAACTTAACTGGAACGCGGAAACCCGAAGGCCTCCGCAGCGTCCGGACGACGCTTGAAGGAAAATGAATCCATCCTACTCGCGCGATGTAGATTGCGCTCCTTTGTTGTCCTTTACTTATTGGTGTGGTGTACAGAGGAATCTATGACATTTGGTCGAAAGACATTTGGTCGAATGACATTTGGTCGAATGACATTTGGTCGAATGACATTTGGTCGAATGACATTTGGTCGAAAGTACATTTGGTCGAACGGACATTTCGTCGAATGGACATTTGGTCGAAAAGGTTTAATTGCAACAGAAAGCATAACATATTTCGAGAGTAGCATTTTGTCGTTAATACAAGAGTGGTTGAATAATCGAAAAAGCATTATCCATTTTACCAATAATCTCCATGCGATTAGCAACATTTTGTTATTCAATTTGATGGATGCTCTCCCAACATATTGATCATATGTTCTGCGATTCGAGATAAGCTTATCATAGATGGAAGTCTCAGTCAACTCGTCTTTACTTACCCGATACATAGAATTAGCATAATTTTTAATTTTCTACAACAAACTCTGTTTTTCACCCGATGTCATTAACACTGCCAGCAAAGCCATATGTTTGTTTTTGGAATGTGATTAAGCTGGAAGTCATAATAAGCCAATTGACCATAAGTAGAGTAACCGACACCTAACATTTACTTAGTACTGAAGGATTTTCTAAAGCAATTTTTTCCTTCCGTTTTAATTCTGATTGCCGCATTCAACAATCTTGCCCACGTCCGTAAGCTGCAATTCATTTCTCTGATTTCGTCCATCAAATGAAGATCAGCAGTTAATTTCGAAGATCGACGACATTTCTAAAAAATAATAAATCATGAAAACATTATGTTCACATCATTGAGTAATAAAATGAAAACTTGATGAGCAGCCGAAGAATGATGATATTTTCAAAGAATAACAAAATCACTAGAGCTAAATATTTCAGTCAATGTAAAAATAAACTACGTCTAAAAACTTCATTTGAATAATCATCGAAATCCTAGATTTTGGCATAACATCAAATAACAAATCAAAAGATGGATTAAATTTAAAATTAAGACAACATGAAATGTTACTCGAAAACAGTTATTGATTCAGATTATTCCAAAGAACACGTTATCTTGCCAACTTCGTAAAACTTAGAAAACAATAATCAATTTTACCAAATTATCTTCCAACGAAGCAGTTCAAAATAAGCTTTCAATCATTTTTTCGTTCAACTAACCGTCATTCGACCAAAATAAATGTTCCAAAGCAATTCGACCAAATGTCCATTCGACCAAATGTCCTTTCGACCAAATGTATTTTCGACCAAATGTCATTCGACCAAACGTCATTCGACCAAATGTCATTCGACGAAATGTCCTGAAGCCGTGTACAGAGTCTGCGTTATAAGATTGAAAATGAAATGCTTCTCTCCGTGCATGTGAAAAAATATGTTTCAGTGTTGTATGATGTGAGCGCTCAATCCTACGTACGATGAGCTTTTCATTTGACGTCTGCGATAGCGTGAGCTTTAGCTTTCGTTTGAATCGGGTCGAAAATGAAGCGAGAGAATATAATTTTATGAACGGACGCGAAAGAGAGAGTGTGGATGAATGTATGTAGAGCATCAATAATTCAGTTTGTTAGCAGATTTTGCGACGAACGCATTCGTCTGAAGTTTTCGGGAAAGTGATTCGATGAGCGTCAGTTACCACAGCGACAAGTTGACCTGACTGTCTCCGTCAATTACATTAATCTATTTAATTTATCATTTATAAATATCCAATAAACTGTTAAGTTCTATGAATAAAAACAAATTGGCACCATTTCTTCATTCTCTTTCTAATCACAACAAACCTGCAGTCAAAGTTTACTACCCTCCAGTTTTATAACAACTACAAAGATAGTTTATTTTACTGTGCCAATGTGCTGTCAAAACATAGTAATTATAACCACCGTTTTGTATTTCCAATGCAGTGGGAGTTCATTCACATATTTCATAACGCCAAAAATGGCAACTTTAGACACTCACCCACCCCCTCGTAACGCTTTTTGTATGAATATTCTACCAATTTTGTATGAGCCGTAACAACACGAGGACACCCACCCACCCCCTACAGCGTTATGAAATTTGTGAATAAGCCCTGGGGATTCGCTCGTTGGGGGTCCGGTACATGGAATGACTCGATGGTTGGATGTTCGCTGGTTGGAAATAAAATCCAACTAAAAAGCACTCGAATGTCAGGAGAAGATGTCAAACTGACTTTGACGTCTGACTACCGTCGCATTGAAGTCTCCATATATAGAACAAATGTGCAAGTATATGTGCGTTTCGTGACGATTTGCGCTGCAGATGCGTTAGTCTGCAGCATTTTCACCAGCTGTCAGTCGTTCCAACTATCGGGTCGGATTCGTTAGATGGAAGGCAGTCGTGTTCCAACCAGCGAATCCCCGCTGTAATGAAACATGCTCTGCAAAAATCAAGTACACGGAGACGGAATTCAACTCAATTTTGGGTTGTTTCAACGCAATTTCGTAGTTGAGCCCAATAACTCAATTTTGGCTAAATTTCCAAGGTCCCCACTAGGTAGTTTGGCTTTAATTCCATTAGAAAAATATACTCAATTTTGGGTTGATTTAACGCAAAATTGAGTTCTTTCGATCCAAACATAAGAAAAGTTGCATTTACCAAAATTTGGCTTATTGGGCCAAAGTACCCCCATTGGGTAGATGCAGCTTTCTCTATTTTTGACAACATTCGTGTGGGAGAAAGAGAAAACCGAGAGATTTTGGGTTGAAACTATAATCGATATACTTAATTTTGGGTAAAGTAAACTCAAAAACTAGGTAAAAATATTTCTCCGTGTAGTAAAGTAGTTTCAATCTCACCCTTCATATAGTCGGCGTTACCATGCCTTTTTTATCAGTGTACCAAGCGCCCGCATAAATGCGAACCACAGCTAAACCACTCCAGAAACGGTATATGTTCCATTCAAAACCATAATAAATATGGTTTGGTCAACCATAATTGAACAGTAGTGGGATAAAGTTTCGACCACAGTGATTATTGTTTTTTGAAATGGTACCATATCAGTAACGGGTTGTTAAGAATGTTTACCGTTCCAAAATGCGATATTTCTCATACATTTTCGATTGGTCTACATTAGTTAAAACATAATTCCTATGGTTCAAAATTTTCAACTGAAGTATATCACGTATGATTTGAGTGTTGTTTCACTGCCACTGAGAACAGTTTGTGGTATGTTCACTATATATTTGGATGGTACAATGTTTTATCTACATAATAATGATTCCAAATTTTATTGAATTAAATTTTATTTTATTTAGAATACATCACAATGCACATTTTACAATTTATGTTCACAATTTACTACATTCAGGTATGATAATGAACATTGGCATGGGTCAGGAATATAGGTACTGAGGAACAAACTTTGTAATGAGTACCTACTGCTCCCTGCTGGTTCACTGCTCCAAGTCATGCTTTCTTGAAAAAACCAAAAAAAACATTGTTAAAAATGGGTCCTCTAGCCAAGGCTGGCACACAAACATACCTTGATTTATTGCTGCGCGTCGGAAGTTCTGTACCAGATGCCGATAGATATTTCCTTGTTGCATCATCCATTTTTTCGCGACATTCTCCGTCATCTCTGGATTGGATTTGAATTGGATTGGATTTGAATTGGATTTGGATTAGATTTGGATTGGTTTTGGATTGGATTTGGATTGGATTTGTATTGGATTTGTATTGGATTTGCATTGGATTTGGATTGGATTTGGATTGGATTTGGATTGGATTTGGATTGGATTTGGATTTGATTTGGATTGGATTGGTTTTGGATTGGATTTGGATTGGATGTGGATTGGATTTGGATTGGATTTGGATTGGATTTGGATTGGATTTGGATTGGATTTGGATTGGATTTGGATTGGATTTGGATTGGATTTGGATTGGATTTGGATTGGATTTGGATTGGATTTGGATTGGATTTGGATTGGATTTGGATTGGATTTGGATTGGATTTGGATTGGATTTGGATTGGATTTAGATTGGATTTGGATTGGATTTGGATTGGATTTGGATTGGATTTGGATTGGATTTGGATTGGATTTGGATTGGATTTGGATTGGATTCGGATTGGATTCGGATTGGATTTGGATTGGATTTGGATTGGATTTGTATTGGATTTGGATTGGATTTGGATTTGATTTTGATTGGATTGGTTTTGGATTGGATTTCGATTGGTTGTGGATTGGATTTGGATTGGATTTTAATGGACTTGAAGCTGAATTGGATTTGGATTGAATTTGAATTGGATTTGGATTTGGATTGAATTTGAATTGAATTTGATTTGGAATGGATTTAGATTGGATCTGGTTTGGATTTTGATTGCATTGTATTTGGATTGGATTTTGATTGCATTGTATTTGGATTAAATTTGGATTGGATTTGGATTGGATTTGGATTGGATTTGGATTGGATTTGGATTGGATTTGGATTAGATTTAGATTAGATTTGGATTGGATTTGGATTGGATTGGATTTGGATTGGATTTGGATTGGATTTGGATTGAATTTGGTTTGGATTTGAATGGACTTGGAGTTGAATCGGATTTGGATTTAATTTGAATTGAATTTGAGTGTGAATTGATTTAGATTGGATTTAGTTTGAATTTTGATTGCATTGTATTTGGATTGAATTTGTATTTGATTTGGATTGGATTTTGATTGCATTGTATTTGGATTGGATTTGGATTAGATTTGGTTTGAATTGGTTTCAGATTGCATTTGAATTAGATTTGGATTGGATTGGATTGGATTTGGATTGGCTGCGGATTGGATTTGGATTGAATTTGAATGGACTTGAAGTTGAATCGGATTTGGAAGTAATTTGAATTGAATTTGAGTGTGAATGGATTTAGATTGGATTAAGTTTGGATTTTGATTGCATTGTATTTGGATTGGATTTGTATTGGATTTGTATTGGATTTGGATTGGATTGGATTTGGATCGAATTTGAATGGACTTGGAGTTGAATCGGATTTAGATTTAATTTGAATTGAATTTGAGTGTGAATTGATTTAGATTGGATTTAGTTTGAATTTTGATTGCATTGTATTTGGATTGGATTTGTATTTGATTTGGATTGGATTTTAATTGCATTGTATGTGGATTGGATTTGGATTAGATTTGGTTTGGATTGGTTTCAGATTGGATTTGAATTGGATTTGGATTGAATTTGGATTGGATTGGATTTGGATTGGATTTGGATTGGATTTGAATGGACTTGGAGTTGAATCGGATTTGGATATAATTTGAATTGAAATTGAGTGTGAATGGATTTAGATTGGATTAAGTTTGGATTTTGATTGCATTGTATTTGGATTGGATTTGGATTGGATATGGATTGGATTTGGATTGGATTTGGATTGGATTTGGATTGGATTTGGATTGGACTTGGATTGGATTCGGATTGGATTTGGATTGGATTTGGATTGGACTGGATTGGATTTGGATTGAATTTGGATTGGATTTGAATGGACTTGGAGTTGAATCGTATTTGGATATAATTTGAATTGAATTTGAGTGTGAATGGATTTAGATTGGATTTAGTTTGAATTTTGATTGCATTGTATTTGGATTGGATTTGTATTTGATTTGGATTGGATTAGGATTAGGATTGGATTGGATTTGAATTGAATTTAAATGGACTTGGAGTTGAATCGGATTTATATATAATTTGAATTGAAATTGAGTGTGAATGGATTTAGATTGGATTTAGTTTGGATTTTGATTGCATTGTATTTGGATTGGATTTTTATTGGATTTGGATTGGATATGGATTGGATTTGGATTGGATTTGGATTGTATTTGGATTGGACTTGGATTGGATTCGGATTGGATTTGGATTGGATTTGGATTGGATTTGGGTTGGACTTGGATTGGCCTTGGAATAGATTTTCATTGGGTTTGGATTAGATATGGATTGTATTCTGATTGGATTTGAATAGGATTGGGAATGGATTTGGATCGGATTTGGATTGAATTTGAATATAGATTGGATACGGACTGGATTGGATTTGAATTGGATCCGAATCGGATTTGAATTGGATTTTAATTGGTTTGGATTGGATTATAATTAGACAAAGACTGAATCTGGATCGGATTTGGATTCGATTTGATTTCGACTATATTTTTTTTATATAAACTGTATTCAAATTCAAATTGGATTGGATTTGATTCGATGCATATCAGTTTGTATTAGTTCAAAAATTGGATTGGATTGAATTATCGATCGGATTGGTTTGGGTTGAATTGGATCGAAACTGTTCAGGAAGCATTATTTTGAATTTTACATTTCATTCAGCTTGTACTCGTACTAGACTTATTTAATTTCTGAGATGGATAAACAAAAAAACATGATTTATCTTAAAGTTTATCGCTAATGTGAAGTAAATTTCCTAATGCAATGATTTGCTATGAGAATCTGCCATATTATGACAATATCAATAGGAAGGAGATCGTTTGTCACTTTGAGATCAGTAAGTATGGATTTTGAGAGTAGGAAAGGGAGCGATTGTGGTGTACAGAGTCTGCGTTATAAGATTGAAAATGAAATGCTTCTCTCCGTGCATGTGAAAAAATATGTTTCAGTGTTGTATGATGTGAGCGCTCAATCCTACGTACGATGAGCTTTTCATTTGACGTCTGCGATAGCGTGAGCTTTAGCTTTCGTTTGAATCGGGTCGAAAATGAAGCGAGAGAATATAATTTTATGAACGGACGCGAAAGAGAGAGTGTGGATGAATGTATGTAGAGCATCAATAATTCAGTTTGTTAGCAGATTTTGCGACGAACGCATTCGTCTGAAGTTTTCGGGAAAGTGATTCGATGAGCGTCAGTTACCACAATTGGCAGGACACAAACTTTGGATATTGCTCGCAGAAAGTCTCCGTCCTTCGTACGGACTTTGACGACACGGATGTTGCCGTCCTTCCCTGAGTGAATCTCGGTGATTTTGCCCATCCGCCACCTCAGAGGCAGCACGTTGTCCTTGCAGAGCAGCACCAAGATTATTCCACTGTCTGGTCCATTTCGTACGAGCGTGCAAGGCCTACTCACCAGAAAGTGGTTGGGAGGTTAGGAATTCCAGGTCATCAGCATCGCTCGAAAGAGGCGTAATTTGGGCCACCGCAGGGGCCATCTCATCCGAAACGAGAATTTTGTTGCCTAGGGTACGCTTTAGATGTTGTTTCATCGACTTCACGGTGGCCTCCCATAGGCCTCCGTAGTTGGACGACTTTGCAGGGATGAATTTGAATTTTATGTTCTCCCAGAATGTCTCCTCAATAATCGCCTTGATGAAATCTGGATTGTTGAACAATTTACGAAACGCTTCTTATTCACGTCGTGCTCCGACGAAATTTGTTGCGTTGTCGCACATCAGAATTTCAGGTTGACCACGACGTGAGACGAACCTTTGCAATGCCGCGATGAAGGCTTCAGTAGTGAGGTTTCCAACCACCTATAAATCAACAGCATTCATCGGAAGTTACACAAATACTGCGACGAAGCATTTTGTTGGACCATATCGCAAGGGCGGATACTTGATATAAAACGTACCGCAGTAGTCCACTCCTACGCGCATGAACGGTTGAGCTGAAGTGACAAGTTCTGCTGGTACGTCCGCCATGAGCTGCTCGTGAGCCGTCGATCGGGCACGAAAGCATCTGACGCAACGATTAATGGCCTTCCGAGCCAGGTTACGTGCTGACAATGGCCAATACTTCACGCGCATACTGGCAATCAAGAGTTGTTGTCTAGCATGCAAATTCTTCTGGTGATAGTGAACGGCGATAAGGTTCGATAGTAAGTGATGATTGTCTAGGATGAAGGGATGCTTCCGTCCAGCTGACAGGTTAGCATTCTGTAGTCGGCCACCAACCAGGAGGATTCCATTTACTATGCATGGAGCTAGCTTTCTCATAGCCTTGACGTTGACGTAACTTCACCAGTTTTGCGCAGCGCTGCAAGATCTTCTGGGAAGCTCTCTTCTTGCGCTAGTAAAAGAAAGTGGTGCAATGCCTCTGCTCGTTCCTCATACGTTATGAATCCAGTTCTACGATCGCTAGCGTTTCTGCAGTTGTACATGAATCTCCGAATAAAGCACACAGTTCAAACTAGATCTTGAAGTGAGGATCGCAGACCAAAGATCAGGCTGGGTTCGACAGCTTGAGCTGGAGCTGATACCGTTGTTCTTTCTTCGAGTAACGCTGGACCTAGATCCTCCGAGTTAATGGTTGCAGTTTTTGGCCAGGAAGGTTAATTTGAGCAAGGTAGTCCTTGCCATCACATTTCGTAGTCCTTTAGCTGATCTGGAGCCATTCCCCTTGACAGAACGACCGCAGGATTGTCTAGACCCGCGATATGATGCCAGATACCTCCACGGGTGATGTGCTGGATCTCGGATACTCTATTGGCCACGAACATAGCCCAACGCGACGGAGCAGCATCAATCCAGCATTTGTCGATCATTGAGTCAGTCCAAAAATACGGATGTACCGAGATCTTTATGCTTTGGACGACCAAACGAGTAATAGATGTTTGTTTCGCTCCTTTTTTAGGTTTTCAAGTGAAGCCACTCGGGATTTTGCCGTCAACAGTGCTGATGGAACCTTCCTGTCTAACGATGTGCATCGCAGACACCATACGCCTTCTTGGAGGCATTGCAAAACATGTGGAGTTTGGCGGATATTGTGTCGCTTCCAAACGCAATCCAACGAGGGACTTGGAGATGAGTGAGGCCCTCTAAACTTCCACGAAATTCTTTCCACCAAGTTTGAAGCTCGTCCGGTAGAGTATCGTTCCAGGAACACTTTGTTCTTCAAAGGTCCTGGAGAGAAACCTTAGCTGAAACTTAGCTAAATAGGTCCAACCAGATTTAGTGGATTGAAGAGCTTCGCGAAATTAGACAGAATAATTCTCCACTTCCTCAGCGTAAGTCCGGCCGTTCCCAGAACGTGAATTAGGTCTCTTTAAAGCTGTCCTGCTTCCTCAACGCTGTCGACGCTCTTCAGCATATCGTCTACATAAAAATCGTAGATAATTGCTTCTTCAGGCAGCGTGTTGCAAGGTACGGCGCAGATGGCGTGCCGTATGTCACGGTAGTCAGCACAAAAACACGAATTGGCTTTTCAGATTATTTTCTCTACAATATGCATTGCAGTAGATGGTCCATAGGGTGCATCTTAATCATCCTATAAATCTTATCGATGTCGGTTGCCATCGCGTACTTCCGCAGGCTTCATTCAATGAAACTCCAGGGGAACTCAAGCATGACGCATCAAACACGACACGCAATAAAGTAGTCGTGCTGTCAGGCTTGAGCGCCGCATGATGTGGTAAAAAGTACGTGACTGGAAATGTGCTAAACTCTCTTGGTGAAACCTCGCGCATGTGCTGTATCCGGCGCAGGCTTGGGAACTGTGACCACTATTTACCACAGTTCATTGATTCTGCCAGTCAACCAAAACACAAAGCAGCAGCAGCATCAATACCATCAGACGTTGCGCTGCCAACGGTTCACACACTGCTTGAATGTTTTTGTCTCTCTACTATGATCGTTTTCGGGCAGCCATCTCGAGGTGAATGATTGAAATAAATGTTAAATAATTCAATCGCTAATATTTCGCTTGTGTTTTCAACTACTTGAAATCTATTAGCGCTAATAGCAAAATCACAATCATTTCGTTGCGATACATATAAACAAGTTCAATTTCATGCTGCCTTTATCGAGCAAAAATGCAAAACCCCGAAAACCGGAAAAATCGTGTCACCACTGTGTTCGAGTCATTTCGCATTCGGGTTTGAAAAAACGTTGGGAAGAAGAAGATTAAAGTTTTGTAGAGTCGTGACATTTTTTTTTTGTTTTGAACGGTCATGGTTTGCTTTGGATTTTGATGGTCGTGTAGGAAAATGTGAATGTCGAGGTGGTAAATGTTTGCTACAGTACATTTCCCATCCCTGATCCGGAGGTACTCGTCGAGGAACTCAATGTACATTTTTTCCACGGCTGAATCCATGTCCAATCTTCTCTCGAGTGCCATGAATCGACGAGTGGCGATGGCTTGCGTATCTCCCAGACGGTCGACCAGAAACTGTTTCCTCGGCAACTAGACGATAAATCGGCCGCTTGAATCTCTTTTCGTTGTTTTCTCAAAAAGCGTTTCGAGTTCTGATTCCTCCAAAGACAGCGTGCTAGGGGTGCGACACGATTCCAGTTCAAAGAACCGTGCCAAATCTACTCCAATTTTTTCGTAACTGCATTCTGACACCGCTGGAAAGGTGATGGACTCATTCGGAATACCACCGGGCACGATCCAGCTTTCGCAGAACCGAACCGGAATAGCCTAGCTTGATTCGACGTTCGGCGGTTATCAGCTCTACATAAACTTCAGCTCTACTTATCAGATCCACTGCTCCAGATTCGTGGAAAGTTGGATCGGCCAAAATCAATTCCTTCGGAACGTTCCAGGATCGAATAACGATGCTTCTTGTTGAAAGATTGACAGTTACTCGAAGCAAAACGTGAAATTTAAGGTAAGTCACGTATTATGAAACGAGCGGATGAACTTCAGCGACAACTGCTTAAGTCACTATTATTTTCCTGTCTAACCGCTAATATTAATAGACGAAGGACTCCTCAAGTGGTCTCAGTCTGATAAGGGCCTGTTCACAAATTTCATAACGCTGAAGAGGGTGGGTGGGTGTCCTCGTAACGTTACAGCTCATAGAAAATTGGTAGAATATTCATACAAAAAGCGTTACAAGGGGGTGGGTAGATGTCTAAAGTGCCCATTTTCAGCGTTATGAAATTTGTGAATGAACCCTAAACAGGATGCGTGGCATTTTTTTGAACGCCGAATTCAGCAGTCCTCCCATACCTTCAGAAGTACTCGGTGGATTGATTGGTAGAACTTTTCACTTCTGTGCTTGAGAAGCTCGACCGGGATATCGTCCTTACCAGCTGCCTTATAATTTATCAGCTCGCTGACATCCTTTAGGCCTAATAGATCAATTTGGACATTGTTATGTTCAAAGGAACATATTTCGAGTCTTGGTTGCACTGATAGGTTGAATGATTTGAACCCAAGGACAGCTCGGAGAACCTAAAATATCTCATAAACCTTCATTAAGTATCTCAGATCGTATAATGATAAAATTATATAGCAAGGAATTGTTCTTGAACAAAAAATGTATCAGTTCTTGCTTAATCCGGTAGATTAAAGTATTTGAACTTCAAACCAATTTGGAAATCCTAGAATATCTTGACTATTATCTATCATGATTAAATCGCATGTACAAAAACCTTCTTATTTCTCTTATTTCTCTGTATTTTGTTTGTCAAAATCGATAATATTATAAAATCAGAGTATTTGAAACAGTGAAAAATAAAAATTTTCAATCAAAATCACGAAGTTTCACATCCTAAGCAGTTGAATCTTCTAGAACTCATATCAAAGCAACTAAATTAATCACTATTCCGAACACCACTAGTACAGGAAAGCCTCCTGTGACTAGACTGGCATCTGAGGCATCAACCGACTCAAAAAATAAAACAACTTTTCTCCTTCCGGGCCGACGACGATAACTCCGAAGTATGACGAGAAAAAAATTAAAACAAAATAAATATTCTACATGACAGGAATGCTCAAAATAAGAACCTGATTCGTAGGCAGTGTCAATTCCCCAAGCAAACAAACAGCCTCCGCAATAATATACAACAGCAGGCGCACATTTTAAATTTATTCGCAAATTCCTTACGGGAGTCAATGATGATGCCACGGATAAGAGCTTCTAGTGAAAAGGTTTTGCCAGCCATTTTTTGTGTTTCCTCCCACGCGATAATGTCACCTCAAAAATTAAAAATCCCTGCGTGATGCGTCCCTTCGGGATAGGTGAATGTAGATCCGATGTTGGCATCGGTATAATTCAGGCGCGGGCTTCATAGAAAAGGCAATTTCAAAAATGTATTGCTCCAGGGAGATGACGTGCATTTTAGATTGTAGAGGCAACCATGATTTTAAATAAGTTGGTTGTCTGTATAGATTTTGCGAAATGAACTCTACACATTTTTGCAGATTAGTATTCTTTCGAGAGAAATCGTGCAACAGGCACAATTAGCCCCCGCATTTTTGCCTTATACTCCAAGTATAGTATATGTATGTGCTGTTAACTTGTTCATGATGTCAAATTTTGTACTACCGACTTTAAAACTATCACTCAAAGCCAATTTAGCTTATGTTCTTTGAGAAACCGTCAGACGGAACTTTTTTTTGACACTGTTTCAGCTTTAAGGAATTATACCGGTTAGATTTATTGATTGATTTCAATGTTTCTAACATTTAGATATTCATTAGAAAATAAAATCATTTATAGAAAAAAATGGGTCTCTCAAGACAACAAGAGCCATCTCTGCACACTTTAAGAAATTGAAACTTATAAACAAATTTATAATACTTGCGAAGCTCAAAAGTTATTGTTTGAAAAGTATATCTTGTACTTTTCCATGTAGAAGAAAAGAAGAAATATATATGGAAATGTTGTAAAGATCGATTTGATCGAAATTAAATCGTATAATTTAAAATAAACTGTATCATACATAAAAGTTATAGTCCTATTTAGCATGCTTGGTGGATCAGATTACTAAACAACTTTGATCTATTATAGTTTAAATTTCGGACTCGATTATTCGGAGTATCGATTTTTTTTCACTCTGGATAATCTAATCCTCCGGATAATCGAATCACTAAGAAAAAAATGATATCTTTGATAAAAGAACTTAAATATTATCTTTTGTCATTATTTTATTTATATGATGCGGTGGCGTAGCCAGAAATTTTTTTAGGATCAGTAGGGGCTTTTACAAGAAAAAAAATGACCAGTATACGCAAAAAAAACACTTTTTTAAACCCCCTCTTCTTAAATACGTTCTAAACTACAAAACCATTCATATTGTAAATTGCAATACCAAATTATCTCAGATTTATGCATAAAAATTGAAAAACAAGAACATCAAAAACCACCAGTCAGGCTAAGGCCTGGGTGGCCTCTGCTGTACGTAGGAGACGTCTCCATTCGACTCGGTCCATGGCTGCCCGTCGCCAGCCACGCATTCTGCGAAGGGTCCGCAGATCGTCCTCAACTTGATCGACCCATCTTGCTCGCTGCGCACCACGTCGTCTTGTGCCGGTCGGATTGTTTTCGAGAACCATTTTCACCGGGTTGGTATCCGACATTCTGGTGACATGCCCGGCCCACCGCAGCCTCCCAATTTTTGCGAGTTGGACAATGGTTGGTTCTCCCAGCAGCTGGTGCAATTCATGGTTCATCCGCCTTCTCTACGTTCCGTCTTCCATCTGCACTCCGCCGTAGATGGTCCGCAACACCTTCCGTTCGAAAACACCAAGGGCGCGTTGATCCTCTGCACGTAGGGTCCATGTTTCGTGCCCATAGAGGAGTACCGGTCTAATCAGCGTCTTGTAGATGGTCAACTTCGTGCGATGGCGAACTTTGCTCGATCGGAGCGTTCTACGGAGTCCAAAGTAGGCACGATTTCCAGCAACGATGCGTCTCTGGATTTCTCTGCTGGTGTCGTTGTCGGCGGTCACCAGTGAGCCCAAGTACACGAATTCTTCGACAACCTCGATTTCATCACCATCAATATGAACTCGAGGTGGGGGGCGTGCCATGTCTTCTCTTGAGCTTCTCGCTATCATGTACTTCGTCTTTGACACATTGATGTTCAGTCCGATTCGCCTAGCTTCAGTCCTTAGTCGGATGCACGTGTCCGCCATCGTCTCAAAGTTGCGTGCAACAATATCAATGTCGTCGGCGAAACCAAATAACTGAACGGACTTTCTGAAAATCGTGCCACTCGTGTCTATCCCCGCTCTTCTTATCACACCCTCTAAAGCAATGTTGAACAGTAAACACGAAAGGCCATCACCTTGCCGTAACCCTCTGCGAGATTCGAATGTATCATAGGCCGATTTAAAATCGATGAATAAATGATGTGTGGGTACATTGTATTCGCGGCATTTCTGCAACACATGGCGGATGGCGAATATCTGGTCCGTTGTTGCTCGTTCGCCCATAAATCCTGCCTGATATTGTCCAACGAACTCTCTAGCAATTGGTGATAGACGGCGGCATAGAATTTGGGAGAGTACGTTGTAGGCGGCGCTCAAAATTGTGATCGCACGATAATTGGCGCAATCCAACTTGTCGCCCTTTTTGTAGATGGGACACACGACACCTTCCATCCACTCCTCCGGCAATACTTCCTCCTCCCAAATCTTGGAAATAACCCAGGGCAGCGCTCTTGCCAGTGCATCACCACCGTATTTTAGCAACTCGCTCGGAAGTTGGTCCACTCCAGCGGCTTTGTTGTTTTTTAACCGTCTAATCTCCGTTTCTACCTCTTGGAGATCTGGAGGCTGAAGTCTTTCGTCGTCCGCGCGTGCTCCCAAAATTATTTCCGTGCCACCTCCGCTACTGGCCACATCACCATTAAGATGCTTGTCGTAGTGCTGCCGCCACCTTTCGACCACCTCACGTTCGTTCGTGAGAAGATTTCCGTCACAGTCTCTGCACATGTCGGCTTGTGGCACAAAGCCTTTGCGCGAACGGTCAAGCTCCTCGTAGAACTTCCGTGTGTCTTTAGCGCGGAACAGCTCTTCCATCGCTTCGCGATCTCGTTCTTCTTGATGGCGCTTTTTTCTTCGAAAGATCGAGTTTTGTCTGTTCCGCGCCTGTTTATACCGTGCCTCGTTCGCTCTCGTGCGGTGTTACAGCATTCTCGCCCATGCTGCATTCTTCTCTTTCTTCAACTGCTCGCATTCGCCGTCGTACCAGTCGTTTCTCTGATTCGGGGCCGCTGGACCTAGTGCTGCTGTTGCGGTACTACCTATGGCGGATCTTATGTGCCTCCAGCCATCTTCAAGAGTGGCGGCGCCAAGCTGCTCTTCCGTTGGTAGGGCCACTTCCAACTGCTGCGCGTATTCTTGGGCTACTTCTGAGTCCCGTAGCCGCTCGATGTAAGCCGCGGCGTTTGGCTTCGACGCGAGTTCTTCTTCTTCTTTCTGGCATTACGTCCCTACTGGGACAGAGCCTGCTTCTCAGCTTAGTGTTCTTATGAGCACTTCCACAGTTATTAACTGAGAGCTTACTGTGCCAATGACCATTTTTGCATGCGTATATCGTGTGGCAGGTACGAAGATACTCTATGCCCTGGGAAGTCGAGAAAATTTCCAACCCGAAAAGATCCTCGACCGGTGGGATTCGAACCCACGACCCTCAGCTTGGTCTTGCTGAATAGCTGCGCGTTTACCGCTACGGCTATCTGGGCCCCCGACGCGAGTTGTTCACCGTCGAAAGTTTTGAGCGCATACATACAGCAACTAGATAGTGATCCGAATCTATATTCGCACTGCGGTATGTGCGAACATTGGTAATGTCAGAGAAGAATTTTCCGTCGATTAGAACGTGGTCGATTTGGTTCTCGGTTAGGTTATCGGGTGATCTCCAGGTGGTCTTATGGATATCTTTGCGGGGGAAGAAGGTGCTTCGGATTACCATACCACGAGAGGCTGCAAAGTTGACGCATCGTTGGCCGTTGTCGTTAGATACGGCATCCAGACTGTTCCGCCCGATCACCGGTCTGTACATCTCCTCTCGCCCTACCTGTGCGTTCATGTCGCCAACAACAAGTTTCACGTCACGCGGAGAGCATCCGTCATAAATCTGCTCCAGCTGCGCGTAAAACGTCTCCTTCTCGTCGTCGGGTCTCCCTTCATGTGGGCAGTGTACGTTGATGATGCTGTAGTTGAAGAAACGGCCTTTTATCCTCATCTTGCACATCCTTGCGTTGATCGGCTGCCACCCGATAACGCGTTGTCGCATCTTGCCCAACACTATGAAGCCAGTTCCTAGCTCATTTGTGGTGCCACAGCTTTGGTAGAAGGTAGCCGCTCGATGCCCGCTTTTTCACACCTTCTGTCCAGTCCAACAAAATTCCTGCAGCGCTACGATATCGAAGTTACGGGGATGTAGTTCGTCATAGATTATCCTGTCTCAACCTGCGAAACCAAGTGACTTGCAGTTCCATGTTCCAAGTTTCCAATCGTAATCCTTATTTCGTCGCGTGGGTCTTTGCCGATTGTTCCGGGACGTATTATCTCCTATGTTATTCGCAATAAGGTTTTTTACGGGTGGCTTATTGGGCCTACGCCAACACTCCTGTCTTGCCGGAGCGCAATCGTGCCAGCTCTGTTTAACGTCCCAACTAACACTAGGACGATCGCGCTGATGGGGCTACCACCTTGGATTTAGCTGTGCGCGATTCAGCATTTCTTACTCAGCCGCTGGATAGCAGAACAGACGCTGTTTGAGCCGCACCTCCTGGTGAACAGACGCTCGAGACGTACCTCCTCAATCTAGCTGATGTCAGAAGGACAACAGTGCCCAGGCTGCACTACCAGCTAAGTACGCAACCCTTAGCTGGCGGTCTTTGTCATCGTTTGACCCGTGGAAGCGTGAGGTAGGAACTTGTGAGGACCAGAGCTGTGTTGAACGCTCCTTCCTAGTTGTCGACTCACCGTTTTGCAGCCCGAACAAATTCCGTTTTGCAGAACATCAAAAAACAAATTCCGGATAATCGAGTCTAAAATTCCTGATAATCGAATCCCGGATAATCGAGTCCCCGGATAATCGAGTCCGACCTGTATTGATCCGCTTTATTGTAACCCTATGCTCCCAGTGGCATTATAATAACTCTTATCGATAACATAGTAGTCAAAGAATGTAAAGAAGACACCCTAGTAGGCATAGCGTTAACCAACACACCACTCTTCCAGTAACGTCAAAAGCAGAGCGTCGAGCTTTCGGTGGTGCTTCCGTTTGCCAACATCAATTCCAAACCACACAACTTTGGCGACCTTAACTCAAAATTTTCAACAAAATTTATTCATCAAAACGGTAAACTCATCATACCATATGTCACGACTGTTGTGACTGCGACTGGCAAAGCATCCAAGCTACTTCAACCAGTGAAAAAGCATGTTAAATCTCCACCTGTAACGACCCTTCTCCGACAGCTTCACCACAGACAAACAGACGTAACACGTAGAACAAATTTCTTTAAAATCCATCGCCCAGCTCACACCGCCATTATCTGTTGGGAACGTTACACTTGATGCTGTTTTGTGCAATGAGATGGCGGTAGTGTGAAACATCAACAAGAAAGCATGCGCCTCTGGCTGTGAGGTTTGAAACGATCGACAAATAAGTATTCGATAAAAATTTTGTCAGTGTTACGTCTGTTTGTCTGTGTCATCACACTGGCAGCTACAGTAATGGAACGGCTCTTGAGGATACACTTTTTTTCTTCAATTGCGGCGGTATTTAAGCACAACACTGCACAGCAAGCCAACAATAGAGCAAGCATACCGAAAAGTAGCGGTTTGGCATAACTCAATGCTCCTCATCAAGTTTTGTTCGTCACAACGGCAGCAGCAGTAAAAACGGATTTCGTTGGAGAGTGGCGGGATGACAATTAAGCAATAAATGGTGTCGTAAATTTAGCGTAACTGTCAGTACGGCTTGTTTTACAATTATGGCGGTAACATTCATTTTCACCATCGTGTACAATCATGATTATGGCTTCGAGCGTTGGTGGGGGAAATTCGAGCAGAAGAGAACCACTGAGGAATATCATACTTATAGGATCTTCTTCTTCTTCTTCTTGGCATTACGCCCACACTGGGAAAACCCTACTTCTCAGCTTAGTGTTCTTATCAGCACTTCCACAGTGATTAGGGATGGTACACAAATTATGTCACGCTAAATTTCAACTTTTTTGACCCCCCCCCCCTTTGTCATGTTTTTAGTATGAGTCCTCCGAAATTTTTGTAAGGCTTGTCACGCTTGGCTTGACCCCCTCCCCCCCTCGGAGCATGACGTAATTTGTGCATGACCCCTTAAATGAGAGCTTTTTTGCCAATTTCACATGATGCTTTATGCCCAGGGAAATCAAGGAAATTTTCTTTACGAAAAAATCCTGAACCGACCGGGAATCGAACACCTTCAGCATGGCTTTGCTTCTTAGCCGTGGATTCTAAACACTCGGCTTAAAAAGACCCCTATTTAGATGATCTTGCAGAGACGTATTACTAAACACAACATTTTTTTTTATAAATTTGGGTAAACATGTAAAAAAAAGTCGGAGAAAAGCTTCTTAGTCGTTGACAAAACGCGACTAAGCAGGACGACAGTTCCAAAAATTCAAAACACGTATTGTTTCACTTTTTCTGTTTAAGTAATTTTTCCGTTTATTGCACAGATTTGCCCGTAAACTAACTAGAGATTTCTCAAATAAGTTTTTCTGGATTTCCTTGAGTATTTTTCTATGAAATCCACTAATGATATACTCAAGTTCTCAACAGATTCCTTCGATATAATCCAGATATACTTTTTTAGAAATTTCGAATTTAAAAAAATGTAAACGAAAGTACCAAACTTCAAAACCTAGTTAATCTTATAACGGCAGTGTCGGAATTCATCATTATAGGTAGCTCAGGAAAGTCAGATGTGAAAATATTGTATAATATTGGTCCCAAAATGCTGCCTTGAGGAACACCAGCTCTTACAGGAAGTCTTTCAGATTTGGAGTTCTGATAATTAACCTGAAGTGTACGATTTGACAGATAACTTTGAATTATTCTAACAATGTATGTTGGAAAATTAAAGTTTTTTAATTTTACAATCAAACCTTCATGCCAAACACTGTCGAATGCTTTTTCTATGTCTAGAAGAGCAAGACCAGTATGTCGGAATTCATCATTATATTTCTAAACACAATACTAAAATAAATACTTTCTATAGAATCACTTTTTATTTTCGAAACATTTTTTTTTTATATTCATTTTTTTTCGGAACCGTTAATCTCTCAAGCACAACCGTACATCCCATAATCTGTTTCAAAACTGATCTTTCAATCGCACCGTCCGTCCAGCTCGAAAATCTGATGCTATCCCTTTCTCTCTCCTTCGTTCGTCATCAGGTACATAGTTTGTTTCATGTTTGTTGGCAATCAGGCAGCGCATATACTCAGTGCATCAGCAAAGCATCGTCTACGATGGAGTAGGATTTCCGTATTTTGTTTCAATATGGTACACTGACAGTAATTGACGCTCTTACTTAAATGTCAACAATATTTATTTTTTTTACACATTCTCATATTCGCTCTATACCTACATCTTCCTCCTGTTCTACTCTTCAATTTGATGATTTTGTTAACAATCACATAACATGAGGTAAAAAAAAACATATATTTCGTCATAGAATCCTTAATTCTGCTATCTATGCCTTTAGAATTTCTCAATTAATTTGTGTTATGCTTAATTTCAATTGTTGTAAAACATGAATATGTAATATAATACTGAATACATAATATATAACCTAACGGTATTGTGCATCACATACATGATTATATAATTTTTCTCCATATGCCGTACATTACTGAAATAAATAAAACAATCTGATACGATTAACCTGCAAAGAAAAATATATTAATATATATCGTTTAAAAAAATATTCCCTTTCACAATGAAAGTTTAGATACGCTAGGTGATTTGTAACACAAACCTTAAATACACTCATTCAAATATAATCACAAACAAAATCAATTTCAGTAATACTTCATTGGATGGAGCTTACCAGGCTCCAGAAGAATCCTACAAGCATCGAAATCAGATAATTTTCCAAAAACATTCTCACTAATGTTAACTCACATATTCTACCTACAATCACATGACAAAACCGATTTCAATAATACTTTATTGGATGAAGCTTACCAGGCTCCAGAAGAATCCTACAAGCATCGAAATCAGATAATTTTCCAAAAAAAATCTCACTAATGTTAATTCACATATTCTACCTACCATCACATGACAAAACCGATTTCAATAATACTTTATTGGATGGAGCTTACCAGGCTCCAGAAAAATCCTTCAAGCATCGAAATCAGATAATTTCCCAAAAATACTTTATTGGATGGAGCTTACCAGGCTCCAGAAAAATCCTTCAAGCATCGAAATCAGATAATTTCCTAAAAACATTCTCACTAATGTTAACTCACATATTCTACCTACCATCACATGACAAAACCGATTTCAATTATACTTTATTGGATGGAGCTTACCAGGCTCCAGAAAAATCCTTCAAGCATCGAAATCGGATAATTTTCCAAAACATTCTCACTAATGTTAACTCACATATTCTACCTACCATCACATGACAAAACCGATTTCAATAATACTTTATTGGATGGAGCTTACCAGGCTCCAGAAGAATCCTTCAAGCATCGAAATCAGATAATTTCCCAAAAACATTCTCACTAATGTTAACTCACATATTCTACCTACCATCACATGACAAAACCGATTTCAATAATACTTTATTGGATGGAGCTTACCAGGCTCCAGAAAAATCCTTCAAGCATCGAAATCAGATAATTTTCCAAAAACATTCTCACTAATGTTAACTCACATATTCTACCTACCATCACATGACAAAACCGATTTCAATAATACTTTATTGGATGAAGCTTACCAGGCTCCAGAAGAATCCTACAAGCATCGAAATCAGATAATTTTCCAAAAAAAATCTCACTAATGTTAATTCACATATTCTACCTACCATCACATGACAAAACCGATTTCAATAATACTTTATTGGATGGAGCTTACCAGGCTCCAGAAAAATCCTTCAAGCATCGAAATCAGATAATTTCCCAAAAATACTTTATTGGATGGAGCTTACCAGGCTCCAGAAAAATCCTTCAAGCATCGAAATCAGATAATTTCCTAAAAACATTCTCACTAATGTTAACTCACATATTCTACCTACCATCACATGACAAAACCGATTTCAATTATACTTTATTGGATGGAGCTTACCAGGCTCCAGAAAAATCCTTCAAGCATCGAAATCGGATAATTTTCCAAAACATTCTCACTAATGTTAACTCACATATTCTACCTACCATCACATGACAAAACCGATTTCAATAATACTTTATTGGATGGAGCTTACCAGGCTCCAGAAGAATCCTTCAAGCATCGAAATCAGATAATTTCCCAAAAACATTCTCACTAATGTTAACTCACATATTCTACCTACCATCACATGACAAAACCGATTTCAATAATACTTTATTGGATGGAGCTTACCAGGCTCCAGAAAAATCCTTCAAGCATCGAAATCAGATAATTTCCCAAAAATACTTTATTGGATGGAGCTTACCAGGCTCCAGAAAAATCCTTCAAGCATCGAAATCAGATAATTTCCTAAAAACATTCTCACTAATGTTAACTCACATATTCTACCTACCATCACATGACAAAACCGATTTCAATTATACTTTATTGGATGGAGCTTACCAGGCTCCAGAAAAATCCTTCAAGCATCGAAATCGGATAATTTTCCAAAACATTCTCACTAATGTTAACTCACATATTCTACCTACCATCACATGACAAAACCGATTTCAATAATACTTTATTGGATGGAGCTTACCAGGCTCCAGAAGAATCCTTCAAGCATCGAAATCAGATAATTTCCCAAAAACATTCTCACTAATGTTAACTCACATATTCTACCTACCATCACATGACAAAACCGATTTCAATAATACTTTATTGGATGGAGCTTACCAGGCACCAGAAGAATCCTTCAAGCATCGAAATCAGATAATTTCTCAAAAATAATGTTAACTCACATATTCTACGTCCAATGAAGCGACGACCAACTTTTTTATGCAAGGCTTTAAGTTGGATTTCTTGGCCCAACCGGGCCCAGTGCTCAGCTTGGACACACTGACCAACTCTGTTCTAGAGTTGGATTTGCCTTTCACTTGATCCAACCGGATCTACGTCCAATGAAGCGACGACCAACTTTTTTATGCAAGGCTTTAAGTTGGATTTCTTGGCCCAACCGGGCCCAGTGCTCAGCTTGGACACACTGACCAACTCTGTTCTAGAGTTGGATTTGCCTTTCACTTGATCCAACCGGATCTACGTCCAATGAAGCGACGACCAACTTTTTTATGCAAGGCTTTAAGTTGGATTTCTTGGCCCAACCGGGCCCAGTGCTCAGCTTGGACACACTGACCAACTCTGTTCTAGAGTTGGATTTGCCTTTCACTTGATCCAACCGGATCTACGTCCAATGAAGCGACGACCAACTTTTTATGCAAGGCTTTAAGTTGGATTTCTTGGCCCAACCGGGCCCAGTGCTCAGCTTGGACACACTGACCAACTCCGATCTAGAGTTGGATTTCTTCTTTCTTGTGATCCAACCGGATCGACGCCCAATGAAGCGACGACCAACTTTTTTATGCAAGGCTTTAAGTTGGATTTCTTGGCCCAACCGGGCCCAGTGCTCAGCTTGGACACACTGACCAACTCTGTTCTAGAGTTGGATTTGCCTTTCACTTGATCCAACCAGATAAACTTCAAATGTGTGAATTGTTTTCAATTATTCATTTTTTTTTTGCACCAATCGTGGCCGAATAAATATATGTACATTAAACAAAGAACTAATCCATCTGAATAATTTTACACTTATTCACATTCCTTGGAAAACAACTCACCTTTAAAATTATCCCGACTAGAGGCTTGTAACAAAAATGCCTTTTTTTCAGAATATGATATGCATATCAAATTATGATATAATTTTGTTAGGCTCCGTAATCCATAGAACATAATAAAACAGAAATATAACATAGTGTGTTTTATTTCCCTTTAAGAATTTTATCTTTTGATCATTTTTAACAACTTTGTAACAAAATAAATAGATAGTTATGCATTTCAATATTACCAATATTATCATACATCGAATAGTATTATAATTTTGATAATTTGTATCAAAAATTATAACTTAGTATGATATGTTTTTGATAGAATTAAAACACATTTTGTTATGTTTATGTTACTATTCATACACTTTTTGTTATAGTTTTAGTTATTTAAACAACATACTGCATCAAGTTTGTAACAACCCATGTTCGAAAAAACTTAACATAATGACATGTGCTGAAATTATTTTGTTATGTATCCTTAGTCGGGCACGCATTACTTTACATCGATCATTTTTCATTGACAAGAATACACTGGATTTTTTTTTACGCTGTAAAATAGTATGGGACCACACGATGTATTCATTGCGTGACAGTCGTACCGAAAGGAAACATGTTTTTTTTTTTTCTTTACTACAGTTCTTGTGAATTTACACAACTTTTAGTGCACAGATACAAGTTTATGCTTTATAAAAACTCATATATAAATAATTATACGTCTAATAGATTCGAATTTTATGTTAGTTGAACAGCTTTTACAATTGATTAGATATAAATAAATCGGCACCATTTACTTTTAGAATTGATTGCTTAACTAGTTGTTGGAACAATTCTAAAACATTAGTTAGTTTTTTTTTTAGTGTGTTCGAGAATAACAAAAACGCCGATTCTTTTTAGCGTAACGCTTAAAGCTGGAATATTTATTCAATTAGTATAGTTCTAAATTTTACATACGTGATTTCAGCTTACAAATTCGGTTTACTTTCGTGTGCAATATTCCTCGAACAAAAGGGTTTACTTTTATGGTAGTTTACTCTATATAAATGATGAGATGATCAGTTAGGGGTTTATGAAAGGAGAAATAATAGCATACTTAGTCCGTTTATCATACTCGCCGACGTACGGCTAGAATAACGGTTTAATACTGGTGCCTGGGATTGCTATAGAGATATAGTTTAATCTTTAGGTTACTGTAATCTATCAAACAATTCACTTTCTAACCTACAATACAATTTCTCTCAACCAAACCATCAGCAAACCACAGTATCACCAATTACTACTGAACTACAACTGATTTCAGAGTTCACTATCGGTACTTATTACACAGTATTGTTAAATTTAGTAATTTGAAGAATCATAAAGTGAATATTGGCAATTTATCCCATAGACCATTTAGGCACGTGCACTATTGCTATGACTTTCGCTATATTCTATTGTCGCCTTCGTGTGGTATATCTAGGCTCCGTTCTCTCCGTTTCGCATAAGCGATTCATTGTTGGCAGGGTTGCCAAACGTGGAGCTGTGTCGCCAACATAGTGCACAATGATTCAAAGGACAATATTGACTACAATTTCCCATTTGAATACATAAAGGTCCACAATTCTCGAAGAAACAATCAACAGGCTTATTTCCAAAAAGTTCAGGAGCTAACGAACTTATCGTATTTCGAAGACAAAATTCTACACATTTCCGGTTTCACTTTAAGAATGTTTAATTTCCGAATTTACAAAACCGACCTTAGTCAGATTTTCAACTTTCAAAATATAATCATTGCTTTCTCTGCTTTGTTATATGGAGTGATAAAGTAACTTAACCACGAATCAAAACAAAACACTACTTAGGTCATTTAACACTGGTACACAACCGTAGTTTTAGAAGACAGGTTGCGATTCTTCTTAATTATTTCTGACAAAACCGTATGAAAGTCACTTACGTCGATTTAAAAAAGATATCGAGAATTTCTTTAAAATAATTCAATTGATGTTCAGCATCAAACATTTCACTGGATTCATAATAAAACTTGGAGTCACCCGGAAATACTTGCTGTGCCTATAACACAAATGGATTAAATGCATATTTAGTAACAAAACTCGTAATTCCACTTTTTAAAAGTTTGTCTGGAAAAGTTATTTTATGAAACAAACATCAAATTTGCATCATTCAACTCATATATTTGACATATGGCAAAAACATTTTTTTTTGCCGCAAATTTAAATGGAAACTGCCCATAGTGATCTTATCGAAAACACACAACGGTATTCCCGCACATCACCAAAACAATAACACAAGAAAAAAAAAACTGCTTTCGCTTATTCCTCTCGACAGTCTCCGTGGCTCAAAGCCAGCCTTTTTCCACTGCCACTGATACTAATTACCGAATTCGGAAAAATATCCCTTCACTGTCTATCTCAAAACCATCGGAATAGAACCAAGCAGCTGATCATTTTTTTTCGGAACAAAACATGAAATAAAATCTTACCAAAATATGTAACAATCGTCAAACCCTCCATCCATAGTTGAGTCGGCCATTATCTTCGGCAAAAATATTCATCACAATTCAAGCAAAATTAACACGATTCACTAAAACTTCTCAACACTACCGACTGTGCCATGTCGGAATTCATCATTATAGGTAGCTCAGGAAAGTCAGATGTGAAAATATTGTATAATATTGGTCCCAAAATGCTGCCTTGAGGAACACCAGCTCTTACAGGAAGTCTTTCAGATCTGGAGTTCTGATAATTAACCTGAAGTGTACGATTTGACAGATAACTTTGAATTATTCTAACAATGTATGTTGGAAAATTAAAGTTTTTTAATTTTACAATCAAACCTTCATGCCAAACACTGTCGAATGCTTTTTCTATGTCTAGAAGAGCAAGACCAGTATGTCGGAATTCATCATTATATTTCTAAACACAATACTAAAATAAATACTTTCTATAGAATCACTTTTTATTTTCGAAACATTTTTTTTTTATATTCATTTTTTTTTTTTTTCGGAACCGTTAATCTCTCAAGCACAACCGTACATCCCATAATCTGTTTCAAAACTGATCTTTCAATCGCACCTTCCGTCCAGCTCGAAAATCTGATGCTATCCCTTTCTCTCTCCTTCGTTCGTCATCAGGTACATAGTTTGTTTCATGTTTGTTGGCAATCAGGCAGCGCATATACTCAGTGCATCAGCAAAGCATCGTCTACGATGGAGTAGGATTTCCGTATTTTGTTTCAATATGGTACACTGACAGTAATTGACGCTCTTACTTAAATGTCAACAATATTTATTCTTTTTACACATTCTCATATTCGCTCTATACCTACAGGCAGTTCTTTTCCTCTTCCTTTTACCTTTTCTTAAATTCAAAAGTGTCCAATAATTCAAAAAGCGCTTGCACCTTAGTCCAGAAACAAACCGTCCAACGTTCTCGTCCTTATTCAAAACTGTTTTATTATTCTTCCGACGGGTAGCATTTCATTAGAAACTTTAATCTAAAGGAAAAAAAGGACAGCACAAGCAACAGAAAAAATCATAGACAAGCGAACTTTTCCAATGCCACTTGGCACTCGCTTGGCTGAAGCTAAAGCAACGTATTTCAACCCTGGTCTGTCTGTCCGTGGAATAAAAGTCTCCTGAGTAGGAGTGACAGCAAACTCACCGAGTTGGGCCAATTCATTAGCGAAATTATTTACAAGTAGCGGTAAGAGTTCATAAATTGCGTTACTTCTCTCGTTTTCCAACATCACCCCAACCCAGCTGTTTTCCTTTCGGGGCCAGAGGAATTTTCTCGCGGTTACAACGAGCATTAGCAGTAGAGTTGGCTGTGTCACATTCAACATCGGAGCTCTTCCAGGAACAGGCACTTGTAACGAGGAATGTTACGCTTTTGTTTTGTCTTTGTTGCAGCGATGACGGTGGATTGAAAAACTTTTCTGGGATGAAGTAATGCGCTTTCCAGCAAAAGCAGACGTCGTAATTCTCTGCAACTGTCTAGAACCGTAATCTCTGTTGGAAAAGTGCTGAAAAAGATAGACGATTATCTTTTAGTAATCGTTAGTTGATCAACTATATGGTAGAAAATATTTCACATCGAGATTACGATTTTAAATTTGAAGCTTTTACAGAAAGTAGATTGTGAAACTTTCACCAAACGTAGCAATAAAAGAAGGAAGAACATTGCATTGGAATACACGATTTCTTATTTAAATTCGATGCTTTGGACAAACTGTCCAAAAACTAATTCGAAGCAGCCTCTTGTCCAGGCTCTTTGATTCAAGTGAGTAAACAAAGAGTGCCGCCTATCGTAGTCGGTTGTTCCGAATTTGGAGGATTTAGGCAAGAGATTTTGTAATTCATTTGAGGATTCAAGGTTCATTCAAATCGAAAAGAATGGAGACTGCTGATTTTTCCGGAAACTCGTAGAGATTGCGAACTGCTTCGCAAACATCTTGAAGAGAAGAAGCACTTTTTTTGCTTATGACCACAAAACTGAATGTTTGTACAAGGTCGACTTGAAAGGCCTCTCAAGTGACTATAAGTCACCTTAAGAGATCAAGAATGGAATGAATGATTTACATGGATTTTCCCCAGTCCAAGTACACCCGATTCTGTTTTTGCACGGGGGATGCGTACCGTGCAAAAAAAATCAAAATTAAAAAAACCGTGTAAAAAAAGTTACATAATTTCTCGACGTTTCACGCAAAAATAAGGTTTTGGCGGAAAAAATGTATGGAACCTTTTTTTGCATGGCCGTGTAAAAAAAAATCCGTACTAAAACAGAACCGGGTGTAATCATTATGAAAAAGAGAACCCAATTTTGCACTCGTCGGAAAAAATATTATTTAGTTCACTTTAACAAAAAATATTCCCAAAGGGGAATTACAATATTTGACAGCGGCTTATTGGTTTTGAGCAACGCTTAAAACTGAAATTAATTTCATTTTATGTTATTATTTATCAAATCTAAATCTATTTACTATCTTTAATACTTACAAGAAGTTCCTTCTCCTTGTTTATGTACATAACCACTACCACTTCGTGCGAGCTGTCATGCTGCGGTTATGCTCCGGCGATAGAACTGTTTAGGTAATAGGCCTGTTCAAGCGGCGTCACAACACTCCAGATCATAACGTCCAGCATTCCTGGATTTACATGATTCGTTACCTCGTCTCTGCATGGTCCTATCAACAGCCATCATGTCTGCTCTTTAATGAATGTTCGAATCCTCTGAGCAGAATCTCAAATTGAGAAACTTAAAAGTAGATGGAGTACCGTGTACCTTTTAATTCCGCTCCTAAATGCTTATCTTTGACAGATACGCGTATTTCGACTACCACTTGCAGTCTTCTTCAGTGTCAGTTACTCGTATCCACTCCACTGTATGCTCGTTGGTTTTGACACGTTTGACAACTTCTGCGATACATCGCCTCCATGAATTCCGATTACTCCTTTTGTCCAGAGAACTCTGGTAGATCGAGCCGCTCCTTTTGAACATCACTGCCGGTACATCCGGCTGATACTTCAAGCGGCTTGTACACGTATTCTGTTCGTCGGGGAAACTGTTCCAATGTGCCAGGTTCATCTGCCGCTCCTTTGCCGAAACCAGTGTAATTACTGTCGGCTCTTCTTTTAACCAGTGTGGAATCAGATGGTCAAATGGACTCCTAGCTGCTTCCTCCGTTTCTTCGATCGTTGAAAATTGCGTTGGCCACATTGCTTGCGGCCGGTATGGAAACAACGTGCCGTCTAACGCTGCTATTTCGCTTTGCAACGGCGGACTTTACCTCCACTTCACCAGCACATCTGCTACGTTTCACTTGGTTGGAAAACCAACACCAATACTGTTTCGAACGACACCGGTGCTGTTTAACGGTTCTGTCGCGGATGGTAAACGTTGACCTGACTTAGGGCTTGACGCAGCTTTTGACGAACTTTTCTACCTCGTATCCCATCTTGAAAAATGGAATACGCTTCGTTGTGTACTCCAGCACTTCCTTGTCGCGTTTATCCTCCGATTCTTCTGCTACCACCATCGCCGATACTTCAAGCGCGTACTGGCTTTGGAGCAGCTAGCCGTTACCATCGTCGACTGGCATGAACCGTACACTGTCCATCATAGATTAGTACGGACGGCGATCGGTTCCTTCAGGTTACCCACTCTTGCCTCCATCTAAACAGACGAGTGAAAGTTGTTCGTATCGATGAGTAGTTGGGGCTGTTCATCGTTAGAATCGATCGGCAAGCCTCGCATGTCAGGGTACTGGGCAGCAATCTCCTCGAAGTCCAACTCCTGATGATGTATCATCAACTTGCCGACAGTGTGGACAGTGTGCAGCAACATTTTGTCACCGATACTATCACGTAACACCCGACACTTACACTCTTCTTCTTCTTGGAAATGCTAGCACAGTAGTTGATTTTCAGCTGAACTGGAACAATCCGGAAAAGGACCGTGCAGTTTGTCGGAATATGTGCGCTGAGCCCGACCACATTACCAACAGGATGCTTCAGCGATTTGTGGAATTTCGTTCATTCGTCGATATTACACCGGATTTAGAACTTGCCCTGGCCACCGTATACGTTGATACACACCTGGCACAACTTCTCGTGGTTCACCTGCCTCAGTCGATCAGTATATCGCGTCTTCTTAAACTCGCCGCAGAGCCGCAGTCGATAGTTTGTCCTCCGACATTGGTTGAAGGGTTTCAGGATTTTAACACCAGTATCAGTGGACGAACCTGTGGGAATAAGGTACGTCTCTCGCCATTGGCATGGCGTCGCAGCTTCTCGATGACCCTTCGGGAAGAAGAAGTTGGCCAGATACCAGCTCGAGTGCATCCTCTTCCAGCGCATCCTGCAGTCGCATAAGGTTTTCGTGGTTCATGGAGCCACAAGCATCGTTGGACGCTTTGTAGGCCGCGTAGAACTAGGACCACTGTGCTGGATTGCCCGAAAAATTGTGGCCTTCGTCGGTCGGGTCTGTTGCTCCAGCCCATCTTGGCTTACACTGTCGGCCTTCTTTCTAATAATTTGCGAAGCGTTGTTGTTGATTTACCTCTCCATGGACTAATCGGAACTCCGGCTGTGCAGATCTGAATTTTTGGTGTACTCGTCGTCATCGTCTTTCGTCTTATGTCCTTTGTCGTCTTCTACGAACTTCTGTAAGTTTCCCTTCATCAGCTTCAACGCGTTTCGGTTGAGTTCTTCTCCCTGACAGGTTTTGCTTTGGCAGTACCACCTATTGAATATCTTTCCTGCCAGTATCTATATTATTCATAATACAATTATCTATATCCAAATCGCTGCTCTTCCGTTCTCCAAGCTTCTACTAAGTTTCACAGAATGTCACTTCAGATTAGAGGGTGGTAATTCCCTTTCTTCAGACAATTTAATGGGGTTGGGCTACAATTTCACCACGGCTACAGGAAATTGGGTAAATGTTTACTTGTTTCAGTGTTCATAATTGTCTTATTTTTACAAGTCCTTACCAACGGGATCGCGTTGGTAAGTTTCAACAGGATTTCGTATTCGTTTCATGTATAAACTGTTTTACTATATGGTACCGTAAAACGGGGTAACTTTGATAATGCGAGACCCACAACATACTAAACAAAATAACAAAGTTTATGTTAATCAGTTAAGCAAAACGAATGCAAAAATAAAGAGTATTAGTATGGCACTTCATGTCAAAGCTATTTTCGTTGGAATCAAGTACATTTGCGGATTTATATGCAAATATTAAAAAATTATACGATTTTAGCATTTTTGAAACGCTCACAAACAATCTATTCTAAGATCACTATTTGTTGAAGTTATAATATATTCAGCACTTATCCTTGACAGCCTAGTTATAGTAGAACATGAATTCGGTCTCAAATCTCTTAGCGAAAACCATTTGTACAAACTGAGACCATTTTTGTAATCAAAGTCAGAAATTTCCTTATAGCGTTAAACAGTGTCTGCATATTTCAATATACAGTCAACATCGCCGATCCTCAGTCGGATCCGTCATCGTTGAATTCTTCTTTGTGCGAATGTTTTTTTGACAATACATGCACGAATCTGGTAGAACGTGCATTCAGTTTTTCAATTACTTTTTCCCCACTGATTCTCATCCACTTACTGACAGCAAATTCAATTCCGCTAGTGAAAAAAATCATTTCCTTCAGAATACCCCACAAAAACATTCGCAAATTGCAAAAGTTGTATTTTTTATTAAAAGACAATCATGATTTATCAACTGGAGGCATCACATTGCCGTTTTCTTGAACCAGTAACATAAAATTCATTTGTATTTTTTTATATTCAATTTTCAATTTCAGTGCCTCTAGGTGAAATTGAATTTTGAAATGACACCAACAGTGGATGAAACTGAATGTGTGCGTGTGTTGCACCCACTCTCTTTCTCGTCGCATTCGCACTCGAAGGCAGGTTGGCTTCTTGCCAGCGGAGTTTGTTTTTGTTCGTTTTCGCACTGATCGGGTATCATTCGGCTGCATTTTTACGACACTGGCGTTAAACGCTTAGAGGTATGCTACGCCTTATAAATGTTCCGTGATTCATTCTATTTTGTTTGATTTATACTCCATTATCAAAGTTATCACAAAACAAAAAACTGTCTTTCGATTATATGAAAAATTATACATCCATTCAGAATAAATCTTTTGGCAATCTATCAACTGCAATCGATAGTTAGGATACCAGTACTTGTTTTAAAAATATAAATTATAATTCCTTGAAATAGCATGCATAAATATTCAAGTTATCTTCGGAAAAACTATCAAAGTTATTCCGTTTTATGGTACAGTCATCTCTCCCTTACTCGATATTCTGTATCTCTATGTTTCCCCTAACTCGATGAAATGCGCGGTCCCTTCAATCTAGCATGCTTTGATACCTCTGTAAGTCGATACGATGTTCCCTAACTCGATGCTCCCTGTTTCAGTTTCCCATGCGAGTTTACCTCTCTAACCATTGGCGTAGCTAGGATTTTTTTCTGGAGGGGGCCTAGGGGGGGCCTAGCAAATACTTTTTTTTTTCAAAAGTACTCAATATTTTTTTTATTTTTTCAAAAATTTCAACTCTAACATTCCTAGGAAGTTCCTAGCGGAATACGTTCAACTGTTCTTTCACTTTTCCGCGAAATACTCAAATTAGTTCAGGAATTTCTTAAAGAATTATATTATTGTTTTCCTAAGATTCTTCCGAAAAAATTACCAAAGATTCTTCCAAGTATTTTCCAGAGATTTTTTTCTTTATATTTTCTTTACAAAATGAGAATTTTCAAAGAAAGTTTTCATCAAAGTTACTTCGAGCTCTAGAAATAACTCCATTTTTTTAAATGGTAATCTCAGGATTCTTCCAAAATATCATTTAAAAATGTATCCGCTATCCATATTAAATTTTTTCAGTGATTGCTTTACAAACTCCTCCTACGAATCACTAAATAAAAAATAAACAAACAAAAAAGAAATTGAAAGAACTTTTTTGGTATTTTTTTTTTTGTTTTTAATAATTGCAGCTTAAAAATAATTCGCGAAAAATTACTAAATTCCTGTCGTAAAATTCAAGTAATATATCGTAGAATTTCTGATATTTGTTGACAATGTATTTTAGAGAAAAAATGTCCATGCAGGATTTAGTACAAAGATTCTTGCTCTTTTTCCTTCGTCTTCTATAACAGAAAATGATTGGTGTTATAATGGATGGAATTTCAACTGTAAGTATTTGTTACTTAAATCTTACATAACATTTTGTATGAACTCGACAGTTTCATGATACTATGTTGAACATATTAATGTAGAACCCATTTTCCTAACTTTAGAAATTCCAAGTAATCTTTTTTAAAGGGTGTTTTATCGATTATTTTGTAGTACTGTAGAAATGTAACGCGAAAATATTGCCGGTATTTTTTAAGAACATTACGGAAGATATATTGTGATAAAATTCGTAATGTAAGATTTTAAAGAATTTAAATCTTTGGGTAAACTTTGCATTACTTTGAAAATTTGTTAAGGAATTCCTGATGGGCTTTGAGAAATCCAAAACTATACGTATAAGAATTCTGCATTTTTTTAAACTATCATAATTTACCTTTTTATAGATTCTTTGAAATGTTGGTTTTTGTAGTATGGAAAGATTTTTGTACGAAGTTCCTTAAAGCGTCATGGGAAGGAAGGAGAAACAACAAATTGTTGAAGCAGGTAGAACAACAGATGTGCAATGGTACAATGAAAATTAAGTTAAGGACTGTTCATTTTATAAAGTGGATATCTTGTGCATGCTGTATATTATTAATTTATCAATGAAATTTCAAGCGGTTTTCTGCACATTGTTCGACTAGTATTGTACAATGTTGTGATAATAAAAATTCTCCAAAATAATTAAATTTCACACGAATATGGCACAACGATTAGAACGGTCGATTTTTGGAGGTTATCAAAATTAATGATTATTTGGAAAATTCGATAATTTATATTTTTTATTTTCAAAAAAGGCTTGATCTTCGAAAGCATTATCAATCAGAAGCCTGATGGAAAAAATTAAGCTATTTTTGGAACAATAATTTTACAGATAGAATAAAATCATTTTTAACCTATATATAGATTGTTTTCTGAATTTGAAGGGAACTGATATGAGTAGAATTTTTTGGTTAAAGGTATGTCCTGACGGAAGTCCTACTATAGTATTAATATTAAAAACAACTTACGCCTTTATAAAGTTACTTATCTAGTCCCCACGTCACATTTAAAGAACATTAAAAACACAATTGTTTTATTCTTAGAAGACCTTTCAAATTACAATGACAATCATCAAAATTGGCAACATTGCTGTAAAAAAAATCGATTTAATTTTCCACATATTATTTTCATAGTATGTTATTCTGAGATTAACAATTGAAATATTTGTAGAAAACCATTTACAATTTACTGTAGATCGATAAATATGCGTACACGATTTTAAAAGTATGAGACTTTTGAGTAAAGCTACCATAAACAGTAAAAATTGTACTTAAAACTATGGTTTAACGAACGATTTAGCTCTCGTTTGTACAAATATAGTTTCTTTAGTAAACCAAACTAGTTTTGAACACGCTTTCTACTTTTCTCTTTTGCTGGGAGTGAAAGGATGGTATATCAGCAAATTTGGCCATAAATGGGTAAATCACTAAAGTTACCTAATGTCAGAGAATGGTGGAATATAATTGATTTTTTTAAAGCTATACCTTCAGTGGGATAGTAAAGAATACAAACATACAATTTGTTCATAAAAAATAGGATTTTTGTTTTGCGAATAATAATGTTAAACTTTGACGAACAGCTTTTCTTATGAGTTTTTGGAAAAACTATTCAGCTCATCAACCAAAAGCATTTTCTAAGATTTTATATTTTCATAGCATTATAGAATAATAGTTGAACGATGCACAGAAAACCGATTTCGATTTTATTAATAAATTAAAAATATATAGCATAAACAAAGTGTCCTCTTTATAAAATGAACAGTCCTTATTATTTATAACCTGGAAAATTACAGGATAGTTGCAACCTATATAATGAATTTACAAATAAAACAAATTTCTCAAGAAGTTCCATCAGAATCTTCTTTAGAAATTGTCTTTGAAATCTATCCTTCCTTGACTTCTGGTTTTCTGGAATTCTGCCAAAAAGCCTCCAAAAATCCCGCCCTCGTATCGCTGAAAAATTCAAACCAAAAATATGGATTATGCCAAAAAATAGTATAATTATTTCTGAAGAAGTTTTTCAAAGGAAGATCAATATAAATGTCTTTATGAATATCTTAATCAATCCTCACTCCCTTCCCTGTTATTTTTTTTTTCCTGTTATTATTTTGTTGTATTATTTTATTTGAAGCAAAAATTTCCTGGAGTTTTTCAACTAATTTCCTTTCAATTCTTGAATAATCCGGGGACTTGAAGCAAAATTTCTAGAAAAGGAAAACATAAGAGAATTTTTGACGCAATTTTTGAATGTATTTTAGAAATATTTCTCAAGGGCTTTTGATAAACTTCGTGAAAGAATTAGTAATCAATTTTATGGGAAAACTATTTGAAGGAACAGAAGAATTTCTTATACAACTTTCAGCGAAATATCTCAGTATAAGATTTGACAGAATCATTATTTTTAGAGGGATTATATTCCGGAATCAGTTTTCTAATAAATACTAGACATAGAACGAATGCCCATCAGGAAGAAATTGCTTTGAATGTATGAACAAGTCCCACAATATTACTCGACTAATTTTTAAGAGATTTTCAAAATTTCTGAAGCCACCTTTCAATATTTCTTCAAGAATTTCATCATACTAAAATTTCATAAAGAATGTCGAAAAGTTTTTTGGAAAATTTTAGAAAACTTGGCCATGCCGAAATTTTTTGAAAGTCAAGCCTTATTTTTCGACAAAAATTTCTGCTATGTACTGTCTGAGAAATTCCTTAAGTAATATTGTATATTTTTAAGTATCCTTAAGTAATATTGTATATTGTTTTTTTTTTCGGACATTACCTTGAGCAGGGTATCCCTCAAAAACATGAGAAATTATAATGCAGTGAATATGCTTTATGCTGAAACAGCATTTATTTGGATTATTCAGAAAAAAAAATCGTATTTTGGGAGTCCAATTTCCCGGATATTGCCTTTTATTGTACCACGATATTTTTGCAACGAAAATGTCGAAAAATCGCGCTTATCGCAAACAACAAGAAGCTATTTCTAACAAATAACCATTCAATCGACGGCCGGACGGTTAAAATTTCGGTTGTCGCGCGATTCACCGAAGTGAGCATCGCCACGCTGATGTTGTATAAGACAAGCGAGGTTTCATCACTATAGATGTTCAACATAAAATAACGTTACTATAGAAGAGATTTTAGTCAATCACAAGAGTCATGTACATTGAAGCAGAAGATTTCGCTTCATGTTAAAAAGTTTTTGTTAAAATTTTCATTTTTATTATCATCAAAATTTTCTGGGGGGGGGCCTGGATGATTCTGGAGGGGGCCAGGCCCCCCTGGCCCCCCTGTTCCTACGCCAATGTCTCTAACTCGATATTTCCATAAAAAGTTCGAAATGTCCTCCAAATAATTATGAATTTCATGAATTTGATTATTATACGCTCCCAATCGCAAAACGCAACATACTGTTAGCCATCTATACTTTGGTAGCGCAACTAGTCAGATGATGAGAAATTTGATTTTTCACGCATCCATCACATGCCGCTGTGAGGAAAAATGTTTTATTTTCCTGATATAAGACGTTTCACAGTGAAACAGTTAGGCGGAAAAGGTAGGAATATCCATTCTCTATGTTCTACATACGTTTGTTTTTTGTATTATTGCACTACATTCATAAAAATTGAGATCCGGCTGGTAAGAGCACTAGTTTGAGGTTGGAAAACCAGGATATGTGAGGTTAGTTTCATTGGAACTTTCGCCTGACCGATTTTTGCGCATGAATTAAACACGCTTCGGAACATTCTCCGCTGCCCCTAAAATACCATTGGGTAGATAAATGAATTCTCTACCATTGGATCTCATTCAATTTCAAACATAAGTGAAGTAAGCGGTGAAAATAAATATTTTGTTCCGAATGTTTTGAAACCATGAATGAGTTTGACATTGCTCTCGTCAACCATCATCATGACGACAGCAGCACACCCCACCGGACGAATCGTCGTATTGGGAGCGAATTATTAAATTGATGTTAACTGCCAATTTCTGGGTGCTAAAATTTTTATATTTTGCAGAACGGTAAAAAAGTGTCACATAGGTAAATGTGGAAAAATTATATTGTATTTCACGTTAAAATAACTATGTATTCTGAATGTATTTTGTCATAATAATAAACAGTTTAAAATTTGAAAATCATGTGTTCTGTATCTTGATACCTCCCTAACTCGATGGTCCCTTCAATATCGAGTAAGGGAGAGTTAACTGTACTTTGAAATAAACTTTCTGTTCACTGAAGTCACTTCTAAATATTGCAATGGCTGAAAACACTGAATTCCCATGTAATCAACTTCTACATCATCAAACTATGTTTTTTTTTGTTCTACCTTCTTCTTCTCTATCTAAATTACCACTACCACTTGACGCAAGTTGTCATGCTGCGGTTATGCTCCAGCGTTAGAACTGTTCAGGCAATAGGCCTGTTCAAGCGGCGTAGCAACACAAGTGGTCTGAATATTATTATAACTTTAGGAAAAGCAAATCTTTTTAACATTTCAAATGAACCGTTAGTGCCGAAACTGGGATCATGTTACCAAACATTGGATGCTAAATGCATGATTGTTGGAGGTTACTCTCAAGCTTAGCTCAAACGCCTTGTGGAGGAAGATACCAGAAAGTTTGTATACGCTCATTGCGGAGGCAACCATAAGACTAATATTTGAGACTGCCCTTCTCGCAAACGAATCGTTGAGGATCGTACCAAGCGGAGGAAGGCAGCGATTTTCGAAGCCGGATTTCCCTAGACAGAATTCCAAACAATTCTCATTTTTCTGAAAACGATCGCTTGCTCAATAATCATACCCATCAGGTCATATTATTATAACTTTCTTCTTCTTACTATCATGTTTATTCACAAGTTAATTTTCTTCCGTGGAGTAAGCGTTAGAATCTTTCAAATTCGAAGGAAATACCCAAGGAAATTCCTGTGTTAGTGTGTCCTTTACAGGTGATTTCAGTCCCCCCCCCCCCCTATTTTTTTCTGACGGGTAGCCGTTCGAATTGCTTCAAATCAAATGTAAATATCCATGCTTATGTCACCGTAGGTAACTCCTCCTGATCGACTGGATGGAGCATGTGGTGTAGTTGCTATCATCATCCATAGACGTATAAAACATCAGTTTTTCTCGTCATTTGAAACTAAAATTTTTGAAGCTTTGGGTATTTCTGTTGAAACACAGCTTGGTAAATATACTTTCATAGCTGTTCATTTGCCTTTTCAATGCAGCAAGTTTACTTGCTTCAAAATAACTTGCGGAAATTGACTCACTATAAGTAAAAAAAAATGTCATTGGTGACTTCAATGTCAAACATCGCTGCAATAATTAACGATGTAATTTCAATAGCAGAATTTTATTATAACCCTATTTAATTTTCCTGTTCTAGAAACCCTTCTTCGATTGAATTGGTCTTAACCGACTCTAGTCACCATTGTAGCCAACTGGTTACTCATGCTGATTTTGATTCTGATCATGTCTCTGTTACATTGCAAATATCCCATGGAGCGATTCTCAATCCTATCAGCTAATCGAGCTGATTGGAAAACATATGAATCATACAGTGATAATAATAAATCTTCGAGCTGTTTAGTAGAATACCTATAAGTAGATGAAAAAAACGAATTTAGTACTATACCATATAATTCCACTAGAGTTTGTATCCTTTGATAGATACGCGTATTTCGACCGCAACTGTAAGGCCATGTATTCTTCAGTGTCGTGTACTAGACTCGACTTAGTCTAGTACACGACACTGAAGATGGCCTTACAGTTGAGGTCGAAATACGCGTATCTATCAAAGGATACAAACTCTAGTGGAATTATATGGTATAGTACTAAATTCGTTTTTTTTTCATCTACATATAGTGATAGTAATCTTGATGTTAGCATTTCTTTGCAAACAAAACATGATATTGACAATGCTCTCGAAACTTCAAATAATTCCATTGTTGAAGCAAGAGGCATTGCAATACCAAAATATGAAGTAAAATTCGAATCCGATAATATAGACGATGATCTCAAACTTTTGAACTATCTTAAAAACGTGAGGAGAAGGCAATTTAACGCACTCGCGATCCTGCTATGAATATGATATGGCAGGATCTGCAGAATGAAATTAAATAACAATTAGTCAAATGGGAAACAACAATCTTGAAAATAAAATTATCCATCGGACCCTGCCTCTAAGCCCCTTTAAAATTATCGAAAATTTTTGAAAAACCTTGAATTAAGAGAACACATTATTACTAACTGCGAAGGAGCTCAAAAACTTGCTATGCACTTTGAAAGCGCGAAAAATTTCATATTGCGACTCACTAATCCAATTAAAAATCAAATCACTCAGGATTTCAAAAGCATTCTCATTTTACAGAACTTTTTCAAAAAATTCTAATTATAAGAAAAAGGAACTATTATAAAAAAATATGATAGCCCCTGGCGATGATGGAATTTTACATCCTCATCAAGAAACTTCCAGAGTGTAGCTATTTATCTTACTTGATATATTTAACAAAAGTTTTCAGTTGGAATATTTTTTCTGACAAATTGAAAAATGCTAAGGTTGTATCACGTTTAAAATCAGACAAAAATCGTGCAGAAGCTTCTAGCTATCGTCCAATCAGTTTGCTTTCCTCCATCAGAAAACTTTTTGAAAAGGTCATTTTGAACAGAATGATGGTCCACATCAACGAAAATTATTTTTGCCAATGAACAGTTCGGATTCCACAATGGACATTCGACCACTCATCAACTTTTACGTGTAACAAATTTGATCCGAACCAACAAATCTGAAGGCTATTCTACTGGTCTTGCTCTTCTAGACATAGCAAAAGCATTCGACAGTGTTTGGCATAAAGATTTGATCGTAAAATTGAAAAACTTTAATTTCCCAACATACATTGTTAGAATAATTCAAAGTTATCTGTCAAATCGTACACTTCAGGTTTATTATCAGAACTCCAAGTTTGAAAAACTTCCTGTTAGAGCTGGTGTTCCTCAAGGCATACCAATATTATACAATATTTTCAAATCTGATTTACCTGAGTTACCTCAGGGATGTCAAAAATCCTTGTTTGCGAATGACACAGGCCTCTCCGCCAAATGACGAAGCCTGCGTGTCATCTGTAGTTGAGTTTTTCTTCATACTTGCAAAAATGGAAAAAAATTGTGATGCTTCGAAATCTCAACTAATAATATTTCCACATAAACCGAAAGCTCTTTTTTTTTGAAACTTTCAAGTAGACATGTTGTCACGATGAGAGGGCTTTCAATGAATTGATCCTTTATCCAATTGTTGTTGTAATATAATTAACTTCAAACTGGGGGACGGACCTGGTGTAGTGGTTAGAACACACGCCTCTCATGCCGAGGACCTGGGATCGAATCCCATTCCCGAGATAGTCACTAAAAAATTCAGTTACGATTTCCTTCGGAAGGGAAGTAAAGCCGTTGGTCCCGAGATGAACTAGCCCAGGGCTAAAAATCTCGTCAATAAAGATAGAAAAAAAAAACTTCAAACCTATCAAAAAATATATAGAACCTAATGGCCCATCACATTATTTTATCTGCATGTAAATTCATGCAAATTTTCGACAAATTATGAATAATTCATTTACCGTTCCCATAATCTATTGAATACGAAAAATATTAAAAGCTGTTGCATCAGCTGTAATCAACTTTCACCAACCACACAATAGTTATATTCTGCGTTGACTAACGATGCGGTACTCAATCCGGAAGTTAGAACCAATCAATTAGCTTACCATATTTACGGGCGAGCGCAGAGTTCGCGCCAAATAAGACTCTTCATATTACATCGAATATCAAATATTTGCCAGGCGGTCGCCGTGCAATGAGCCAAACACATTTTAAACATTTTAATTGACTGATCGTTTACCACCAATTAGAAGTGGTAACATCCGTTGCGAAAACGAGCACAGCCCCCTCCCTCGAGTAGAAACAAATCGACCCGCTTTTCCGCTTTTCTACCGCTGTCCATTAGGGTGCGACTTATTTTTGGAAAATATCAAAGCCAAAAGTTCATGTATTCATTTGAATTCAAATTAAATAAACAAAAAACCATATTAATGAATTTAATATTCAAGAGAGAGAGAGAGAGAGAGAGAGAGAGAGAGATGCTAAGACATTAAAGTCCATGACTACAAAGCAAAGCCATGCTATAGGTGTCTGGTTTCGATTCCCGGTCGATCCAGGATCTTTTCGTAATGGAAATTACCTTGACTTCCCTTAGCATGGAGTATCATCGTACTTGCCATACGAATGCGAAAATGGCAACTTTGGCAAAGAAAGCTCTCAGAAATTTAACAACTTTCGAAAAATAAGCCTCACCCTACTCTACATCCACCCGAAATTATTCACGACCCAATGAACCCCGGTTAAAATCCCCGTTCACATCCGCATTTGCAACATTCGAGAACACCTCGCTGCTTGCTCGCTGCTAATCTTCACATTTGTGCAACTTAATCCCGGGGTCAGTCGAGCGTGGTCTGTCGTTCCGAGAGGTCCGTCCACCTACAAATTTATCGCCCGCTCCTGTGTCAAAGCTCATAAATCTTTTTCTTGTGGTCAAAATTGTCATCACGACGATGGGAAGGTTTGCATGGAGAACAGCTTCCCATTTTATGTTCTATGAAAGACGATAACGACGTTCCCAACTGGATGAACATTATGCAATAGTTTAATAAATATTAAATTATTCTTGTCATATGCTAAAAAACAAAATGAAATGTGATTAGCTTTATTGTTTCTTACATTTTTTTGTTGATATTTCCAGAGCTCTTTGGAAAATTTGCCTTATATATGGTCCGAAGAATTGAGGAACATGGTGAAAGTGGTTCCAGAGTTATTTCGACTTGTCTTGGAGGCTACGGAGTTGTATCATGATACAAGCGGTTTTCGTGGTACAGTCAGGTGTCCTATTAGAAACATGGATGGGGGGCGTATCCGCGTTAAAGGAGACCCAGAGCTTACAGGATTGTATCACTATGGGGGTGTTGTTGAATATCTCGTATGCCATAAGAGATACCACAGTACTGTCTCCGGCGGAGTTTCAGCACTTAGTACAATCTAACTTTAGGAATTGAGGCGCTACATACATTTTGACTGCACCAATAGGCACCGTTCACAAATTGCGAACGCTATAGGAGAAGCTCCCCCACCCCTCAGGCTCAAGCGTTGCGGCTCATACAAAAAAATTGATTTTTTCATACAAAAAGCATTACTGACGGGGGAGGGTATCCAAACATTTCCAATTTAAGCGTTACGTAATAAATGGATGCTTCCATATCACATTTCGAACGTGATATTTTAAATATCATGATACAATCTGCTCCGATCTTCCGGTTATTTATCCAAGTATCACTCCATAAATTTATCCAGGAATTCCTTCGATAATTTCTTCAGAAATTACCCTAGACTATGATGATAATAAATCTTCGAGCTGTTTAGTAGAATACCTATAAGTAGATGAAAAACCGAATTTAGTACTATACCATTTAATTAACCCTAGACTATCTAAATGGAATCAACTGGTATTTTCTCCGTGTATTAATCCTCGAGCCCTTCAGTTAGTTCAAAGGAATTTCCGAACGGACTTCTACAAGGGATGCATCTGGAGAAATTCTTGAAGGTGCGTCCAAGATAACTCCTTAGGGAGTTTTTGGAGGATCAAGCAAAGAAATTCCTAGAGAAACTTAAGGAACTTCCAGAAGAACTTCCGGTAAACTTTCCGGAAGAACTTCAAGAGGAACTTCCGGAAGATTCCGGAGATAAACTTTTGGGATAAATTCTACCGAAACTTACAGAGTAACTCTCTGAATGAACATCAAGGAGAATTTTCAGAAAACTTCGGAAGGACCTTCCGAAGAAACTTCTACAAAAACATACGAATGAAGTACAACCGAAACTTTCAGAGGAACTCCTACAGAAACATCGGAAGAAACTTCAACAGGAACTTTCGAATCATCTCCTTCCGAAGTAACTCCTACAGGAGCTTCCGAATGAACTCGTACAAGAATTTCCAGAGAAACTCTTACAGGAACATCCGAAGTAACTCTTATTAGAACTACCGAATGAACTATTACAGGAAATGCCAGAGAAATTACTACAGGAACTTTTAGAGGGACTCCTACACAAACTTCCGAGAAACTTCTATAAGAACTTCCGGAGGTACCCACATGGGAACTACCGTAGGAACTCCTCCAAGAATTTCCGAAGAAACTATAAAAAGAACTTCCACAGGAGCTCCTTCAGCAACTTCCGAAGGTACTTTGAACAGGAAAATCCAGATTATTTCCTACAGGATATTCCGAAGAAGAGTTACAGGAACTTCCGAAAAAACTCGTACAAAAATTTCCCGAGAAACTACTACGGGAACATCACGAGGAACTTGTAACTTCCAAGAAACTGCTACAGGAACTTCCGGAGAAACTTCCAGAGGAAATCTTACAAGAACTTCTACAGGAACTCCCACTGGAATTTCTGAAGGATCTCTCATTTTGACGTAACGTAAAAAAAATGAATACTTTCGTAGGAACTACTACAGGAACTTCCGAAGAAACTTCAACAGGAACTTCCTAATGATTTCCTACAGGAGCTTCCGAAGTACTACAGGAACTTCCGAATGAACTCGTAGAAGAATTTTCCGAGAAAATACTACGGGCTTATCCCAAGGAACTTACACATGAACTTCAGAAGTGGTTAGAACACACGCCTCTCACACCGTGGACCTGTGATCGAACCCCATCCCCGCGATAGTCACTTATGACGCAAAAGTTATAGTGACACATCCTTCGGAAGGGATGTAATGCCGTTGGTCTCGAGATGAACTAACCCAGGGCTTGAAATCTCGTTAATAAAGATAAAAAATCTTCCGAAGAAACTTCAACATTAACTTCCGAATTATCTCCTACAAGGTCTTCCGAACGAACTCCTACGGGAAGTTCCGAATGAACTAGTAAAAGAATTTCCGGGGAAACTCCTACGGGAACATCCTGAGGAACTCATATAGAAACTTCCGAAGTAACTTCTATTTTAACTTCTAAATGAACTACTACAGGAAATGCCAGAGGAATTCCTACAGGAACTTCCAAAAAACTTCTACAGGAACTTCCAGAGAAACTTCCAGGAGAAAATCTCAAAGAACTCCCACGAGAATTTCTGGAGGATATTTCATTTTAGCGTTACGTAAAAACTGAATACTTTCGTAAGAACTATTAATGGAAATTTCGGAGGAACTCCTACAAGAACTTCCGAAGGAACTTCAACAACTTCCTAATTATCTCCTACAGGATCATCCGAAGTAACTACTACTGGAACTTCCAAACGAATTCGTACAAGAATTTCCGGACGAACTCATACGGGAACTTCCGAATTAACTCGTATTGGAACTGCCGAATGAGCTACCTCAAAAAATGCCAGAAAAAATCCTTCAGAAACATGTGGAGGGACTCCTTCAGGAACTTCCGAGAAAGTTCAACAGGAACTTGAGGTTGTTTTATTATAGCGTTATGTAAAATATAAATACTTTCGGAGTATTTACTACAGTATCTTCCGGAGGAACTCCTACAGGATTTTCTGAAGAAACTCTTAGGCAGCATCCATTTATTACGTAACGGTAAAATTGGAAATTTGTGACCACCTCCCCCCCACCCCCCCTACGTAACGCTTTTTGTATGAAAATTTTTATTTTTTTGTATGAGCCGTAACGCTTGAGCCTACTCCCCCCTCTCCCTAGAGCGTTACGTAATTTGTGGATGCCGCCTTACATGTTTTTCTGGAATTCCCGGACGAACTTCTACTGGCTATGGAATTGTAGGTATTAATTATCGGAATTGTAGAATAAAGTATCGGAGGTATTCCAAGTGAAACTTCCGCAGACAATGAATTGAATTAATTGCTTACGATTTACTGGAGTAGTTTCTGCAGATACTTCAAAGTTTTAAACAGACGTTGGAAAGTGAAAAGAGCAGCAGTTGTAGGATTTTGGTAAGACAGTGATATTAGATATGAAGAAGAAGAAATTGAACCATTATATCAGCTGTCAAACAGCATCACCATAATATCCAGTGTGAACGGGCTTTGTGATACAGTTATATCACGTCGCTTGTATCATGATACATCTCCGTAATCTGAACCAAGCATAAAAGGGAGAGTCGTTTGTATCAAGCTAGCTTGATAAGCTAGAATAATAAAATGTAGGTGTAATAAAATTTTTATACTGAACTGGAAATTTCAATATATTCTAAACTAACCGTAAGCATGATTCATAAGCCCCAAATTAATATCAAATGCATATAGGCATTAATACCACTACAAATTCAGACATACCTAATAACACTACTTTGAAGATCTATACCTGCATCATTAATGCTCATAAGACTGATGTGTGTGGGTATCAAATAAATAGTTCTATATTTGCATTTAGACTATCTTTCAATGGTATCCAGTTTTTTGACAGATATACCACTTAGTTAGTGTTTGTTAGTAGTTAGTTGGTCATGTTGGTTTTTCCTTAAATTCCATTCCAAAATACTTCCATAAATTCGACAAAAGATTTGATCAGTAAATATTTAAGGGATTTACCCTTGATGCATCCAGAATTATATCAGAATTTTCATTCTGTGAGAGGTTCACTTGATCAACAAGTTAATTACACAATTCAATAATTAAATTTTATTTGGAAATCCAGAATTTCTGCCGTTTTAACCAATTCAAACGTCACTTGAGTTCGGGACATTGTTGATATTACTAGCACCGCGTACGCGGACGATGGCGGAAATCGATGTCTAACGCCATTTTGGAATCCAAGATGTCTACTTCCTGAGTTTTAATTGATTTTCCCCGTTTTAAAACCAATTCATCATCTCGGATTCCAGAATGGCGTGAGACATCGATTTCCGGCATATACTCTTCTGTCCCGTTCCAAAAATACCCATATTGCATGGGTTAAGAGTGATTTTCACAAAACGGAAGTCGCTATCTTAAATTCCATAATGACGTCGGACATCTATTTCCGTCATCTACCCATCGGTCCCGTTCCAAAAATATCCATATTTAGTGGGTTTAAAGTAATTTTCACAAATTGGAAGTCGCCATCTTGGATTCAAAATGGCGTCAGACTATGGATTACGTCATCCCTATTGATACCCTTGAGAAGTACTACGGATAAACCCAACCTCTTCGCAAAACTTCTCGAGAAAAAACGAAAAGCTTTATTACACCTTTAATTCTTTTTACGCTCAAAATTCGAACTTACGCTCCCTCTTTTCACGCTCCAAATTCCAACTTACGCTCCCTCCTTGTGCGCTCCGATTCTTTTTGCGCCCCCCAGTTAGGGGCGTAAAAAGAGATTTGACTGTACAACGTTTGCGAGTAGAACATACAATAGTATACTTCTTCGAAATAATTGAAGCTTCTAGTTTTACGGCACACTACGTTGGGAACCCCTCAGACTCATTTTAAATTGGGACACTTTTTTAACACCTTCCCTCGACCGTCCACCGTGGGGTGCATAACGGAACCGAAACCAAAGTGTGAGACAAGAAGAGGATTACCTTTTTTCGCCAAACGCCACCATGTTTGCCATCCACATGCTCCTCCTAATCGTGTCGCGTTGCTGATGTGGTCAACAGCAAAAGCTGCCATGTGGAATAAAATTATCATATTTTAGCACCCCACGTCATAATTTCCTGTTTTCAAGCGTGGGTTTTAGGGTGTCCCATAATGATCGAACCGAGGGAATTGGCGAAATATTGTTGGCGAGGCTTTATCAAGATAATTGATGTAAAGCCAAATAAGTAAGTAAGTATAATGATCGAACTGTAAAAATGTTAAGTAACATCTCTCAAATTTGTTTGTTGCTACTGTGAAAATTTGAGCGGAATCCAGGTAGCTTCACAGAAGAAGGTTATTTTTTAAACGTGCTTCGATTTCGAACTTTGTGAGTCGAATCATTATTCAATATTATAAGTCCGTTTTTTTTTTCTTATTTTGGCGTTACGATGTTCTTGGCCCTTGGTCAAGGTCGAAAACATTGGGTGCAACTTACTACTTTTATAGTTTGATTTCTTCCATATAAAAATGGTCTACCCTAGCACGCATTTAAGCCGAGGCAAGCTAAACGGTGAGCTTTCGTTCGTTCCTTACTGCGGCGGCCAAGTGCTCCGACACCATGTCGGAGATGACCAACCGATGGATGATCTGGCAGCGTGGAAAACCAACCATACATCATCTAGCAGCGCAATGAGCGCCCAGTTTTCCGTAGATTCTACGGTGGATCGCCGTTGACTGAGCCATGAACTCGTTGTCATCACGGGTAAAAACTAAACCAAACGACTTTCATTAGTTCGTGAAGACCGTTCTGCAAACTCATAGCTCGTGGGGAAACAGCATATGCAAAGCCAGGGGAACAAACAAAGTCGAATTGTGCACTGGAGCGATGATTTTCTAATGCATACTCCGGGTGGACAGAGAGATAGACAGTGATCTCATCTAGACTCGGGGTTTTTATCACTGCGGAGCGGTCGGAGATGTGGACAAACGGTTGGTAGCCATGTGGACTCAAAGTGAGTGAGTAGGATTTTCGATAATGAAGGAAGGAGATGTCGGACAATTTGGTTATTTAAAGTTTTTTTTTGGGCATCATATCGAGACGAATTTGTTGAGCTTATTCAAATTTAGGTAAATTCAGAGATAACTGATGATTTTCTCGTCAGACGGATTTCTGGTGAGAATCTTGGTGAACTTCAGCTGCATCGAATACCGGGCTTTTGTGATTTCATACGCGCCGAAATTCGTCTACAGGAATTAACTTCTTGAAGGATTCCTTCTGGAAATTCATTATGAATTCCTTCAGTTCTTCTCATAGGAATTTTTCCGGTATTGCAACCAAGAAAACTTAAATGTTTTTTTTAGTAAATTCCTTAACGGATTTCTCGAATGAAAACTTCTAAAGATACTGCCAGGAACACCTCCAAAGTTTTCTTTAATGACTGATTCAAGCTATAAATTTCTTAAGAGATTATGACTGACTATGAGTTCCTTCCGATACCCCGTTGAAATTTTTGTAGAGGATTTATCCAGAGCTACTTTATTCATTTCTTTCTAGTTTATTTTTTCGAGATGTTCCTGTATGGATTACTTAAGAGTTTCTGAAAATAAATGCAGATGTTTTCTTGAAAATTTTACAAAATAATCCTCCAGAGATTGATTCCACCAGCCTGTTAAAATTAATTCTGAATGAATTTTAGAACTTTTTTTCCACTAATCGTTCAATTTCTCTTTAAATTCAAATGATATTCAAATTTTAATGATCTAAATTCAGCGTTTTTGCTTTTGGAATGCTCACTCAAAATTTGTACAAGAATTTCTTTAGAAATTCATCTCGTAATTCCTTCACGGATTCTTCCAGAAATTTTCTAAAGTAATTCACCTAAAAAAATCTTTCAAGTGTTCCTTCAAGTATTCCATAAGGGATTTCTCTAGGATTTATCAAGGTATTCCTTAAGAGCTCCTCCAAAATTTTTTCAAGGATTTTCTTTAGAAATCCCACAACGAATTTGTCCAAGTACTCATCGAAAACCTCCAGAAATAACTGCAAACATTTTCACGGATTTTTCCACAAATTTCTCCAGAGCTTAATCTATGAATTCTTTCAAATAATTCCCCAGAAATCCGTTCAAAGTTTTTTTCAACGATGACTACAACAACTTGCACAAAGGTTTCACCATGAATTACTCTACGAATTTTCCCAAGGATTTCTTCATAAATGCCTCCAGAGATTTTTCCAGCGATTCTAACAGAAAGTCCTCCAACTTACTTCAGGCAGAAAATCTTGCATACATTTCTCTAGGAACTTCTTAAGTTCCTAAGATTCCTCTAGGTATTCTTTAATATATCCTGCAGGAACTCCTTCAGATATTTTTACTGTGATTCCCAAGGTGATTCTTAGCTTAGCTTAGCTTAGCTTAGACTGACTACACATATCAATGGTTGCTATTCCGTGATTGACCGAAGTCAGTGAAAATGCACAAAGAATCAACTAGAAGTTCGGCTGGGATTGGCCATAATCTTCTTCAATGTGCATAATTCAGTGCCTCTATTTATACAGGGTCAATAACGGCGCCGGCCACGTCCTTGCAGTCAGGTGGGATTTGGGGAAGGAATGTTAGTGTGTAACCTTTGCTATTTGGAGACCGTGTTTGCCTCTGCATCTCCACAAAGGTTACTGGGAGGGATTTTTGTTAATGTTGGGTCACAGGATTCACTTTGATAAGCGATTAGACCATGATAAATAATGATTTGTGAGATATATACATGCTTATTTGTAAACATAATATTTTCATTTGATATGAACAATTTCTATGTAGTGGAAAATTATGCCGACACTTGAGGTGACGAACCATTCAAAGTTCGTTGAACAAATACCTAAATGTAACATTCCTACAGCTGTCAGGACGAAAGCATGTGTTATTATATTTTACTGATTTGAAAAGAAACAAAAAACTCGATTGATTGGAACATCATAAAACACTCTTATTCTTATGCCGACACTTACAGTGGCGAACCATCCAAAGTTTGTTGAATAAAGTGAACCTTTTGCAAGTCTACACTTGTAGTGTCGAACCATTTAAAGTTTTTTTTTTAATTACAAAAATCAAGGTAAAAAGGGGTGAAAATTAAAAAAAAAAATGTGAAACATAAATAATTCATGAATCAGAGTTTGTGTCGTCACTCACAGTGACGAACAATTCATAGTTTGTTGAAAATTCATATTTACGTCCCACAATTGTAATGATTAAATGTGCAGTCATACATATTTTATAGATTAGAAATAGTAGCATGAAACGAGCTCACCAATTGATCCTTTATCCTTCACTGTGCAGCCACAATCCACTCTCAGCCTCACTCGTTTGCTCGGCTTTATAAAAGCAGAAAAAAATAGGCGCGCGAACCGAAAAGAAAAAAAAACTTGGCTTTCTTGACGCACTGCCCAGCAGCAAGCGTCAAGGTTAAAGGATCAAAAAGAACTAACCGATCACGCCACTTTTTCACATACTAGACCGACGCGCGACATGTTTGATCCTGCCTCCGTCGCTCGCCCCCGTAGGAGCAAGCGTCAAGGTCGATAGATCAAACAGAACTAACCGATCGCGGCACTTTTCACTTACTCTAAACGAACTAACCGATCACGCCACTTTTTCATTTACTAGACCGACGCGCGACATGTTTGATCCTGCCCTCGTCGCTCGCCCCCGTAGGAGCAAGTGTCAAGGTCGAAAGATCAAACAGAACTCTACACGAATGATCGATGCCGATAGTGCGATTACTAAGCGAACCGGACACGATCTTAATTCCGTCGCTCATCCTCAAAGGAGCATGCAACAGATTCAACGGATCAAACACTACTGACGCGTCGATTCTTTTTTTTTCACCCGCACTTTGTTTTCGTTTTTTCTTCCGAAAAACGCGATCCGGACACAATTGATCCGGATTCCGTCGCTCGCCCTCAAAGGAGCATGCAACAGATTCAACGGATCAAACACTACTGACGCGTGGATTCTTTTTTTTTTCACCCGCACTTTGTTTTCATTTTTTCTTCCGAAAAACGCGATCCGGACACAATTGATCCGGATTCCGTCGCTCGCCCTCAAAGGAGCATGCAACAGATTCAACGGATCAAACACTACTGACGCGTCGATTCTTTTTTTTTTCACCCGCACTTTGTTTTCGTTTTTTCTTCCGAAAAACGCGATCCGGACACAATTGATCTGGATTCCGTCGCTCGCCCTCAAAGGAGCATGCAACAGATTCAACGGATCAAATACTCTTTTACTGTGATTCCCAAGGTGATTCCCTGAGAAACTCCTAAAAGGATTTCTCCAGGAACTCTTTCAGGTATTCCTTCAGAAAATAACTCATGGATTTTTTTCCAGGATTTCTTTAAAAAAAATACCTCCAGTAATCACTCCAAAGCTCCAAACCTATTCTTAAAATTCTTCATGATGTCCTTCGAGGGTTTCTTCCAGAAATTCCTTCATAGATTATTTCAGGAACTCCTGCAGATATGGATCCATGAATTTTTCATTCAGAAATTTCTAAAGGGATCTCTCTTAAAATTCCTCTAGGGATTCTTCTCTGTATCCTGCAGAAGCTTCTCCAGAGATTTTCTTAGGAATTCCTGAAGAGATTTCTCTAGGAACTCTAACAGGGACTTCTTTCAGGAATTTCTCAAGAAATTCCTTGAAGGATTGCTTCAAAAATTTCTCGAGAGATTTTTTTTAGGAATTTCTCCAGAAATTCTCCCATAAATAACTTCAAAGTTTTAAGACAATTTGGAAATATTTTCAAAAACTCCTACAGTTGCTCTTCTAGGAACTCCTCCAGATATTCTTCCAGAAATCTGAAATCAAAATTCAAGATCCGAAATTCGAAATCCCTATTAAAAAATCAGGAATTAGAAATCCGAAATCCGAAACCCGAAATCAGAAACCCGAAATCGGAAATCGGACATCGTAAATCGGAAATCGGAAATCGCAAATCGGAAATAGGAAATCGGAAATCGGAAATCTGAAATCAGAAATCCGAAATCCGAAATCCGAAATCCGAAATCCGAAATCCGAAATCCGAAATCCGAAATCCGAAATCCGAAATCCGAAATCCGAAATCCGAAATCCGAAATCCGAATTTGGAATTTGGAATTTGGAATTTGGAATCCGAAATCCGAAATCCGAAATCCGAAATCCGAAATCCGAAATCCGAAATCCGAAATCCGAAATCCGAAATCCGAAATCCGAATTTGGGAATTTGGAATTTTTTGGAATTTGGAATTTGGAATTTGGATTTGGATTTGGAATTTGGATTTGGAATTTGGAATTTGGAATTTGGATTTGATTTGATTTGGAATTTGAATTTGGAATTTGGAATTTGGAATTTGGAATTTATTTGGAATTTGGATTTGGAATTTTTTGGAATTTGGAATTTGATTTGGAATTTGAATTTGGATTTGGAATTTGGAATTTGGAATTTGGAATTTGGAATTTTTGATTTGGAATTTGGAATTTGGATTTTTGAATTTGGAATTTGGAATTTGGAATTTGAATTTGGAATTTGGAATTTGGAATTTGGAATTTGGAATTTGGAATTTGGAATTTGGAATTTGGGAATTTGGAATTTGGAATTTGGAATTTGGAATTTGGGAATTTGGAATTTGGAATTTGGAATTTGGAATTTGGAATTTGGAATTTGGAATTTGGAATTTGGAATTTGGAATTTGGAATTTGGAATTTGGAATTTGGAATTTGGAATTTGGAATTTGGAATTTGGAATTTGGAATTTGGAATTTGGAATTTGGAATTTGGAATTTGGAATTTGGAATTTGGAATTTGGAATTTGGAATTTGGAATTTGGAATTTGGAATTTGGAATGAATTTGGAATTTGGAATTTGAATTTGGAATTTGGAATTTGGAATTTGGAATTTGGAATTTGGAATTTGGAATTTGGAATTTGGAATTTGGAATTTGGAATTGATTTGGAATTGAATTTGGAATTTGGAATTTGGATTGAATTTGGAATTTGGAATTTGGAATTTGGAATTTGGATTTGGAATTTGATTTGGAATTTGGAATTTGGAATTTGGAAATTTGGAATTTGGAATTTGGAATTTGAATTGGAATTTGGAATTTGGAATTTGGAATTTGGAATTTGGAATTTGGAATTTGGAATTTGGAATTTGGAATTTGGAATTTGGAATTTGGAATTTGAATTTGGAATTTGGAATTTGAAATTTGGAATTTGAATTGGGAATTTGAATTTGGAATTTGGAATTTGGAATTTGGAATTTGGAATTTGGAATTTGGAATTTGGAATTTGGATTTGGAATTTGGAATTTGGAATTTGGAATTTGGAATTTGGATTTGGAATTTGGAATTTGGAATTTGGAATTTGGAATTTGGAATTTGGAATTTGGAATTTTGGAATTTGGAATTTGGAATTTGGAATTTGGAATTTGGAATTTGGAATTTGGAATTTGGAATTTGGAATTTGGAATTGGAATTTGGAATTTGGAAAATTTGGAATTTGGAATTTGGAATTTGAATTTGGAATTTGGAATTTGGAATTTGGAATTTGGAATTTGGAATTTGGAATTTGGAATTTGGAATTTGGAATTTGGAATTTGGAATTTGGAATTTGGAATTTTGGAATTTGGAATTTGGAATTTGGAATTTGGAATTTGGAAATTTGGAATTTGGAATTTGGAATTTGGAATTTGGAATTTGGAATTTGGAATTTGGAATTTGGAATTTGGAATTTGGAATTTGGAATTTGGAATTTGGAATTTGGAATTTGGAATTTGGAATTTGGAATTTGGAATTTGGAATTTGGAATTTGGAATTTTGGAATTTGGAATTTGGAATTTGGAATTTGGAATTTGGGAATTTGGAATTTGGAATTTGGAATTTGGAATTTGGAATTTGGAATTTGGAATTTGGAATTTGGAATTTGGAATTTGGAATTTGGAATTTGGAATTTGGAATTTGGAATTTGGAATTTGGAATTTGGAATTTGGAATTTGGAATTTGGAATTTGGAATTTGGAATTTGGAATTTGGAATTTGGATTTGGAATTTGGAATTTGGAATTTGGAATTTGGAATTTGGAATTTGGAATTTGGAATTTGGAATTTGGAATTTGGAATTTGGAATTTGGAATTTGGAATTTGGAATTTGGAATTTGGAATTTGGAATTGGATTTGGAATTTGGAATTTGGAATTTGGAATTTGGAATTTGGAATTTGGAATTGAATTTGGAATTTGGAATTTGGAATTTGGAATTTGGAATTTGGAATTTGGAATTTGGAATTTGGAATTTGGAATTTGAATTTGGAATTTGGAATTTGGAATTTGGAATTTGGAATTTGGAATTTGGAATTTGAATTTGGAATTTGGAATTTGGAATTTGGAATTTGGAATTTGGAATTTGGAATTTGGAAATTGGAATTTGAATTTGGAATTTGGAATTTGGAATTTGGAATTTGGAATTTGGAATTTGGAATTTGAATTTGGAATTGGAATTTGGAATTTTGGAATTTGGAATTTGGAATTTGGAATTTGGAATTTGGAATTTGAATTTGGAATTTGGAATTTGGAATTTGGAATTTGGAATTTGGAATTTTGGAATTTGGAATTTGGAATTTGGAATTTGGAATTTGGAATTTGGAATTTGGAATTTGGAATTTGGAATTTGGAATTTGGAATTTGGAATTTGGAATTTGGAATTTGGAATTTGAATTGAATTTGGAATTTGGATTTGAATTTGGAATTTGGAATTTGGAATTTGGAATTGGAATTTGAATTTGGAATTTGAAATTTGGAAGTTTGGAATTTGGAATTTGAATTGGAATTGGAATTTGGATTTGGAATTTGGAATTTGGAATTGGAATTTGGAATTTTGGAATTTGGAATTTGGAATTTGGAAATTTGGATTTGAATTTGGAATTTGGAATTTGAATTTGAATTTGGAATTTGGAATTTGGAATTTGGAATTTGGAAAATTTGGAATTTTGGGAATTTGGAATTTGGATTTGGAATTTGGAATTTGGAATTTGGAATTTGGAATTTGGAATTTGGAATTTGGAATTTGGAATTTGGAATTTGGAATTTGGAATTTGGAATTTGGAATTTGGAATTTGGAATTTGGAATTTGGAATTTGGAATTTGGAATTTGGAATTTGGAATTTGGAATTTGGAATTTGGAATTTGGAATTTGGAATTTGGAATTTGGAATTTGGAATTTGGAATTTGGAATTTGGAATTTGGAATTTGGAATTTGAATTTGGAATTTGGAATTTTGGAATTTGGAATTTGGAATTTGGAATTTGGAATTTGGAATTTGGAATTTGGAATTTGGAATTTGGAATTTGGAATTTGGAATTTGGAATTTGGAATTTGGAATTTGGAATTTGGAATTTGGAATTTGGAATTTGGAATTTGAATTTGGAATTTGGAATTTGGAATTTGGAATTTGGAATTTGGAATTTGGAATTTGGAATTTGGAATTTGGAATTTGGAATTTGGAATTTGGAATTTGGAATTTGGAATTTGGAATTTGGAATTTGGAATTTGGAATTTGAATTTGGAATTTGGAATTTGGAATTTGAATTTGGAATTTGGAATTTGGAATTTGGAATTTGGAATTTGGAATTTGGAATTTGGAATTTGGAATTTGGAATTTGGAATTTGGAATTTGGAATTTGGAATTTGGAATTTGGAATTTGGAATTTGGAATTTGGAATTTGGAATTTGGAATTTGGAATTTGGAATTTGGAATTTGGAATTTGGAATTTGGAATTTGGAATTTGGAATTTGGAATTTGGAATTTGGAATTTGGAATTTGGAATTTGGAATTTGGAATTTGGAATTTGGAATTTGGAATTTGGAATTTGGAATTTGGAATTTGGAATTTGGAATTTGGAATTTGGAATTTGGAATTTGGAATTTGGAATTTGGAATTTGGAATTTGAATTTGGAATTTGGAATTTGGAATTTGGAATTTGGAAATTTGGAATTTGGAATTTGGAATTTGGAATTTGGAATTTGGAATTTGGAATTTGGAATTTGGAATTTGGAATTGGAATTTGGAATTTGGAATTTGGAATTTGGAATTTGGAATTTGGAATTTGGAATTTGGAATTTTGGAATTTGGAATTTGGAATTTGGAATTTTGGAATTTGGAATTTGGAATAATTTGGAATTTGGAATTTGGAATTTGGAATTTTGGAATTTGGAATTTGGAATTTGGAATTTGGAATTTGGAATTTGGAATTTGGAATTTGGAATTTGGAATTTGGAATTTGGAATTTGGAAATTTGTGAATTGGAATTTTGGAATTTGGAATTTGGAATTTTGGAATTTGGAATTTGGAATTTGGAATTGGAATTTGGAATTTGGAATTGGAATTTGGAATTTGGAATTGGAATTTGGATTGGAATTTGGAATTGAATTTGGAATTGGAATTTGGAATTTGGAATTTGGAATTTGGAATTTGGAATTTGAATTTGGAATTTGGAATTTGGAATTTGGAATTTGGAATTTGGAATTTGGAATTTGGAATTTGGAATTTGAATTGGAAATTTGGAATTTGGAATTTGGAAATTTGGAATTTGGAATTTGGAATTTGGAATTGGATTTGGAATTTGGAATTTGGAATTTGGGAATTTGGAATTTGGATTTGGAATTTGGAAATTTGGAATTTGGAATTTGGAATTTGGAATTTGGAATTTGGAATTTGGAATTTGGATTTGGATTTGGAATTTGGAATTTGGAATTTGGAATTTGGAATTTGGAATTTGGAATTTGGGAATTTGGAATTTGGAATTTGGGAATTTGGAATTTGGAATTTGGAATGGATTTGGAATTTTGGAATTGGAATTTGAATTTGGAATTTGGAATTTGGAATTTGGAATTTGGAATTTGGATTGGAATTTGGAATTTGGAATTTGGAATTTGGAATTTGGGAATTGGAATTTGGAATTGGAATTTGGAATTTGGAATTTGGAATTTGGAATTTGGAATTTGGAATTTGGAATTTGGAATTTGGAATTTGGAATTTGGAATTTTGGAATTTGGAATTTGGAATTTGGAATTTGGAATTTGGAATTTGGAATTTGGAATTTGGAATTGGAATTTGGAATTTGGAATTTGGAATTTGGAATTTGGAATTTGGAATTTGGAATGGAATTTGGAATTTGGAATTTGGAATTTGGAATTTGGAATTTGGAATTTGGAATTTGGAATTTGGAATTTGGAATTTTTGGAAATTTGGAATTTGGAATTTGGAATTTGGAATTTGGAATTGGAATTTGGAATTTGGAATTTGGAATTTGGAATTGGAATTTGAATTTGGAATTTGGAATTTGGAATTTGGAATTTGGAATTTGGAATTTGGAATTTGGAATTTGGAATTTGGAATTTGGTTTTGGAATTTGGAATTTGGAATTTGGAATTTGGAATTTGGAATTTGGAATTTGAATTTGGAATTTGGAATTTGGAATTTGGAATTTGGAATTTGGAATTTGGAATTTGGAATTTGGAATTTGGAATTTGGAATTTGGAATTTGGAATTTGAATTTGGAATTTGGAATTTGGAATTTTGGAATTTGGAATTTGGAATTTGGAATTTGGAATTTGGAATTTGGAATTTGGAATTTGGAATTTGGAATTTGGAATTTGGAATTTGGAATTTGGAATTTGGAATTTGGAATTTGGAATTTGGAATTTGGAATTTGGAATTTGGAATTTGGAATTTGGAATTTGGAATTTGGAATTTGGAATTTGGAATTTGGAATTTGGAATTTGGAATTTGGAATTTGGAATTTGGAATTTGGAATTTGGAATTTGGAATTTGGAATTTGGAATTTGGAATTTGGAATTTGGAATTTGGAATTTGGAATTTGGAATTTGGAATTTGGAATTTGGAATTTGGAATTTGGAATTTGGAATTTGGAATTTGGAATTTGGAATTTGGAATTTGGAATTTGGAATTTGGAATTTGGAATTTGGAATTTGGAATTTGGAATTTGGAATTTGGAATTTGGAATTTGGAATTTGGAATTTGGAATTTGGAATTTGGAATTTGGAATTTGAATTTGGAATTTGAATTTGGATTTGATTTGGAATTTGGAATTTGGAATTTGGAATTTGGAATTTGGAATTTGGAATTTGGAATTTGGAATTTGGAATTTGGAATTTGGAATTTGGAATTTGGAATTTGAATTTGGAATTTGGAATTTGGAATTTGGAATTTGGAATTTGGAATTTGGAATTTGGAATTTGGAATTTGGAATTTGGAATTTGGAATTTGGAATTTGGAATTTGGAATTTGGAATTTGGAATTTGGAATTTGGAATTTGGAATTTGGAATTTGGAATTTGGAATTTGGAATTTGGAATTTGGAATTTGGAATTTGGAATTTGGAATTTGGAATTTGGAATTTGGAATTTGGAATTTGGAATTTGGAATTTGGAATTTGGAATTTGGAATTTGGAATTTGGAATTTGGAATTTGGAATTTGGAATTTGGAATTTGGAATTTGGAATTTGGAATTTGGAATTTGGAATTTGGAATTTGGAATTTGGAATTTGGAATTTGGAATTTGGAATTTGGAATTTGGAATTTGGAATTTGGAATTTGGAATTTGGAATTTGGAATTTGGAATTTGGAATTTGGAATTTGGAATTTGGAATTTGGAATTTGGAATTTGGAATTTGGAATTTGGAATTTGGAATTTGGAATTTGGAATTTGGAATTTGGAATTTGGAATTTGGAATTTGGAATTTGGAATTTGGAATTTGGAATTTGGAATTTGAATTTGGAATTTGGAATTTGGAATTTGGAATTTGGAATTTGGAATTTGGAATTTGGAATTGGAATTTGGAATTTGGAATTTGGAATTTGGAATTTGGAATTTGGAATTTGGAATTTGGAATTTGGAATTTGGAATTTGGAATTTGGAATTTGGAATTTGGAATTTGGAATTTGGAATTTGGAATTTGGAATTTGGAATTTGGAATTTGGAATTTGGAATTTGGAATTTGGAATTTGGAATTTGGAATTTGGAATTTGGAATTTGGAATTTGGAATTTGAATTTGGAATTTGGAATTTGGAATTTGGAATTTGGAATTTGGAATTTGGAATTTGGAATTTGGAATTTGGAATTTGGAATTTGGAATTTGGAATTTGGAATTTGGAATTTGGAATTTGGAATTTGGAATTTGGAATTTGGAATTTGGAATTTGGAATTTGGAATTTGGAATTTGGAATTTGGAATTTGGAATTTGGAATTTGGAATTTGGAATTTGGAATTTGGAATTTGGAATTTGGAATTTGGAATTTGGAATTTGGAATTTGGAATTTGGAATTTGGAATTTGAATTTGGAATTTGGAATTTGGAATTTGGAATTTGGAATTTGGAATTTGGAATTTGGAATTTGGAATTTGGAATTTGGAATTTGGAATTTGGAATTTGGAATTTGGAATTTGGAATTTGGAATTTGGAATTTGGAATTTGGAATTTGGAATTTGGAATTTGGAATTTGGAATTTGGAATTTGGAATTTGGAATTTGGAATTTGGAATTTGGAATTTGGAATTTGGAATTTGGAATTTGGAATTTGGAATTTGGAATTTGGAATTTGGAATTTGGAATTTGGAATTTGGAATTTGGAATTTGGAATTTGGAATTTGGAATTTGGAATTTGGAATTGAATTTGGAATTTGGAATTTGGAATTTGGAATTTGGAATTTGGAATTTGGAATTTGGAATTTGGAATTTGGAATTGGAATTTGGAATTTGGAATTTGGAATTTGGAATTTGGAATTTGGAATTTGGAATTTGGAATTTGGAATTTGGAATTTGGAATTTGGAATTTGGAATTTGGAATTGGAATTTGGAATTTGGAATTTGGAATTTGGAATTTGGAATTTGGAATTTGGAATTTGGAATTTGGAATTTGGAATTTGGAATTTGGAATTTGGAATTTGGAATTTGGAATTTGGAATTTGGAATTTGGAATTTGGAATTTGGAATTTGGAATTTGGAATTTGGAATTTGGAATTTGGAATTTGGAATTTGGAATTTGGAATTTGGAATTTGGAATTTGGAATTTGGAATTTGGAATTTGGAATTTGGAATTTGGAATTTGGAATTTGGAATTTGGAATTTGGAATTTGGAATTTGGAATTTGGAATTTGGAATTTGGAATTTGGAATTTGGAATTTGGAATTTGGAATTTGGAATTTGGAATTTGGAATTGGAATTTGGAATTTGGAATTTGGAATTTGGAATTTGGAATTTGGAATTTGGAATTTGGAATTTGGAATTTGGAATTTGGAATTTGGAATTTTGGAATTTGGAATTTGGAATTTGGAATTTGGAATTTGGAATTTGGAATTTGGAATTTGGAATTTGGAATTTGGAATTTGGAATTTGGAATTTGGAATTTGGAATTTGGAATTTGGAATTTGGAATTTGGAATTTGGAATTTGGAATTTGGAATTTGGAATTTGGAATTTGGAATTTGGAATTTGGAATTTGGAATTTGGAATTTGGAATTTGGAATTTGGAATTTGGAATTTGGAATTTGGAATTTGGAAATTTGGAATTTGGAATTTGGAATTTGGAATTTGGAATTTGGAATTTGGAATTTGGAATTTGGAATTTGGAATTTGGAATTTGGAATTTGGAATTTGGAATTTGGAATTTGGAATTTGGAATTTGGAATTTGGAATTTGGAATTTGGAATTTGGAATTTGGAATTTGGAATTTGGAATTTGGAATTTGGAATTTGGAATTTGGAATTTGGAATTTGGAATTTGGAATTTGGAATTTGGAATTTGGAATTTGGAATTTGGAATTTGGAATTTGGAATTTGGAATTTGGAATTTGGAATTTGGAATTTGGAATTTGGAATTTGGAATTTGGAATTTGGAATTTGGAATTTGGAATTTGGAATTTGGAATTTGGAATTTGGAATTTGGAATTTGGAATTTGGAATTGGAATTTGGAATTTGGAATTTGGAATTTGGAATTTGGAATTTGGAATTTGGAATTTGGAATTTGGAATTTGGAATTGGAATTTGGAATTTGGAATTTGGAATTTGGAATTTGGAATTTGGAATTTGGAATTTGGAATTTGGAATTTGGAATTTGGAATTTGGAATTTGGAATTTGGAATTTGGAATTTGGAATTTGGAATTTGGAATTTGGAATTTGGAATTTGGAATTTGAATTTGGAATTTGGAATTTGGAATTTGGAATTTGGAATTTGGAATTTGGAATTTGGAATTTGGAATTTGGAATTTGGAATTTGGAATTTGGAATTTGGAATTTGGAATTTGGAATTTGGAATTTGGAATTTGGAATTTGGAATTTGGAATTTGGAATTTGGAATTTGGAATTTGGAATTTGGAATTTGGAATTTGGAATTTGGAATTTGGAATTTGGAATTTGGAATTTGGAATTTGGAATTTGGAATTTGGAATTTGGAATTTGGAATTTGGAATTTGGAATTTGGAATTTGGAATTTGGAATTTGGAATTTGGAATTTGGAATTTTGGAATTGGAATTTGGAATTTGGAATTTGGAATTTGGAATTTGGAATTTGGAATTTGGAATTTGGAATTTGGAATTTGGAATTTGGAATTTGGAATTTGGAATTTGGAATTTGGAATTTGGAATTTGGAATTTGGAATTTGGAATTTGGAATTTGGAATTTGGAATTTGGAATTTGGAATTTGGAATTTGGAATTTGAAAATTTGGAATTTGGAATTTGGAATTTGAATTTGGAATTTGGAATTTGGAATTTGGAATTTTGGAATTTGGAATTTGAATTGGAATTTGGAATTTGGAATTTGGAATTTGGAATTTGGAATTTGGAATTTGGAATTTGGAATTTGGAATTTGGAATTTGGAATTTGGAATTTGGAATTTGGAATTTGGAATTTGGAATTTGGAATTTGGAATTTGAATTTGGAATTTGGAATTTGGAATTTGGAATTTGGAATTTGAAAATTTGGAATTTGAAAATTTGGAATTTGAAAATTTGGAATTTGGAATTTGGAATTTGGAATTTGGAATTTGGAATTTGGAATTTGGAATTGGAATTTGGAATTTGGAATTTGGAATTTGGAATTTGGAATTTGGAATTTGGAATTTGGAATTTGGAATTTGGAATTTGGAATTTGGAATTTGGAATTGGAATTTGGAATTTGGAATTTGGAATTTGGAATTTGGAATTTGGAATTTGGAATTTGGAATTTGGAATTTGGAATTTGGAATTTGGAATTTGGAATTTGGAATTTGGAATTTGGAATTTGGAATTTGGAATTTGGAATTTGGAATTTGGAATTTGGAATTTGGAATTTGAAAATTTGGAATTTGAAAATTTGGAATTTGAAAATTTGGAATTTGGAATTTGGAATTTGGAATTTGGAATTTGGAATTTGGAATTTGGAATTTGGAATTTGGAATTTGGAATTTGGAATTTGGAATTTGGAATTTGGAATTTGGAATTTGGAATTTGGAATTTGGAATTTGGAATTTGGAATTTGGAATTTGGAATTTGGAATTTGGAATTTGGAATTTGGAATTTGGAATTTGGAATTTGGAATTTGGAATTTGGAATTTGGAATTTGGAATTTGGAATTTGGAATTTGGAATTTGGAATTTGGAATTTGGAATTTGGAATTTGGAATTTGGAATTTGGAATTTGGAATTTGGAATTTGGAATTTGGAATTTGGAATTTGGAATTTGGAATTTGGAATTGGAATTTGGAATTTGGAATTTGGAATTTGAAAATTTGGAATTTGAAAATTTTGGAATTTGAAAATTTGGAATTTGGAATTTGGAATTTGGAATTTTGGAATTTGGAATTTGGATTTGGAATTTGGAATTTGGAATTTGGAATTTGGAATTTGGAATTTGGAATTTGGAATTTGGAATTTGGAATTTGGAATTTGGAATTTGGAATTTGGAATTTGGAATTTGGAATTTGGAATTTGGAATTTGGAATTTGGAATTTGGAATTTGGAATTTGGAATTTGGAATTTGGAATTTGGAATTTGGAAATTTGGAATTTGGAATTTGGAATTTGGAATTTGGAATTTGGAATTTGGAATTTGGAATTTGGAATTTGGAATTTGGAATTTGGAATTTGGAATTTGGAATTTGGAATTTTGAAAATTTGGAATTTGAAAATTTGGAATTTGAAAATTTGGAATTTGGAATTTGGAATTTGGAATTTGGAATTTGGAATTTGGAATTTGGAATTTGGAATTTGGAATTTGGAATTTGGAATTTGGAATTTGAAAATTTGGAATTTGAAAATTTGGAATTTGAAAATTTGGAATTTGGAATTTGGAATTTGGAATTTGGAATTTGGAATTTGGAATTTGGAATTTGGAATTTGGAATTTGGAATTTGGAATTTGGAATTTGGAATTTGGAATTTGGAATTTGGAATTTGGAATTTGGAATTTGGAATTTGGAATTTGGAATTTGGAATTTGGAATTTGGAATTTGAAATTTGGAATTTGAAAATTTGGAATTTGGAATTTGGAATTTGGAATTTGGAATTTGGAATTTGGAATTTGGAATTTGGAATTTGGAATTTGGAATTTGGAATTTGGAATTTGGAATTTGGAATTTGGAATTTGGAATTTGGAATTTGGAATTTGGAAGGAATTTGGAATTTGGAATTTGGAATTTGGAATTTGGAATTTGGAATTTGGAATTTGGAATTTGGAATTTGGAATTTGGAATTTGGAATTTGGAATTTGGAATTTGGAATTTGGAATTTGGAATTTGGAATTTGGAATTTGGAATTTGGAATTTGGAATTTGGAATTGAATTTGGAATTTTGAAAATTTGGAATTTGAAAATTTGGAATTTGGAATTTGGAATTTGGAATTTGAATTTGGAATTTGGAATTTGGAAATTTGGAATTTTGGAATTGGACTTGGAATTTGGAATTTGGAATTTGGAATTTGGAATTTGGAATGGAATTTGGAATTTGGAATTTGGAATTTGGGAATTGGAATTGGAATTTGGAATTTGGAATTTGGAATTTGGAATTTGGAATTTGGAATTTGGAATTGGAATTTGGAATTTGGAATTTGGAATTGGAATTTGGAATTTGGATTGGAATTTGGAATTTGGAATTTGGAATTTGGAATTTTGGAATTTGGAATTTTGGAATTTGGAGGAATTGGAATTTGGAATTTGGAATTTGGAATTTGGAATTTGGAATTTGGAATTTGGAATTTGGAATTTGGAATTTGGAATTTGGAATTTGGAATTTGGAATTTGGAATTTGGAATTTGGAATTTGGAATTTGGAATTTGGAATTTGGAATTTGGAATTTGGAATTTGGAATTTGGAATTTGGAATTTGGAATTTGGAATTTGGAATTTGGAATTTGGAATTTGGAATTTGGAATTTGGAATTTTGGAATTTGGAATTTGGAATTTGGAATTTGGAATTTGGAATTTGGAATTTGGAATTTGGAATTTGGAATTTGGAATTTGGAATTTGGAATTTGGAATTTGGAATTTGGAATTTGGAATTGGAATTTGGAATTGGAATTTGGAATTTGGAATTTGGAATTTGGAATTTGGAATTTGGAATTTGGAATTTGGAATTTGGAATTTGGAATTTGGAATTTGGAATTTGGAATTTGGAATTTGGAATTTGGAATTTGGAATTTGGAATTTGGAATTTGGAATTTGGAATTTGGAATTTGGAATTTGGAATTTGGAATTTGGAATTTGGAATTTGGAATTTGGAATTTGAAAATTTGGAATTTGAAAATTTGGAATTTGAAATTTGGAATTTGGAATTTGGAATTTGGGAATTTGGAATTTGGAATTTGGAATTGGAATTTAATGGAGGAATTTGGAATTTGGAATTTGGAATTTGGATTGGAATTTGGAATTTGGAATTGGGAGGAATTTGGAATTTGGGAATTTGGAATTTGGAATTTGGAAATTTTGGATTTGGAATTTGGAATTTGGAATTTGGAATTTTGGAATTTGGAATTTGGAAGTTTGGATTTGGAATTTTTGGGAATTTGGAATTTGGAATTTGGAATTTGGAATTTGGAATTTGGAATTTTTGAAAAATTTGGAAATTGAAAATTTGGAATTTGAATTTGGAATTTGAATTTTGGAATTTGGAATTTGGAATTGGGAATTTTGGATTTGGAAATTTGGAATTTGGAATTTGGTTTGAATTTTGGAAATTTGGAATTTAATTTGGATTTATTTTGGAATTTTTGGAATTTGGAATTGGAATTTGGAATTTGGATTTGGAATGAATTTGGAATTTGGAATTTGGAATTTGGAATTTTGGAATTTGGAATTTGGAATTTGGAATTTGGAATTTGGAATTTGGAATTTGGAATTTGGAATTTGGAATTTGGAATTTGGAATTTGGAATTTGGAATTTGGAATTGGAATTTGGAATTTGGAATTTGGAATTTGGAATTTGGAATTTGGAATTTGGAATTTGGAATTTGGAATTTGGAATTTGGAATTTGGAATTTGGAATTTGGAATTTGGAATTTGGAATTTGGAATTTGGAATTTGGAATTTGGAATTTGGAATTTGGAATTTGGAATTTGGAATTTGGAATTTGGAATTTGGAATTTGGAATTTGGAATTTGGAATTTGGAATTGGAATTTGGAATTGGAATTTGGAATTTGGAATTTGGAATTTGGAATTTGGAATGGATTTGGAATTTGGAAGTTGGAAAATTGGAAGGTGGAAAGTAGAAGGAAGATGGTGGAAGGTTGAAGTTGGAAGTTCAAAATTGAAAGTTGGAAGTTGAAAGTTACAGTTAGAAGTTCGAAGATGGAAGTTGGAAGATAGAAGTTGGAAATAATAAGAGGGAAGTTGGAAGTTGGATATTGGAAAAAGGAAGTTGTATGTTTTAAGTTGGAAGGTAGAAGTTGGAAGTGTTAAGTGAGAAGTTGGAAGATGGAAGCTGGAAGTTGTAAATTGGATCTTTGAAGTTTGAAGTTTGGGAGTTGGAAACTGGAAATTGGAAAAATGGAGAAGGAAAAGACAGCGGATGAAAATTGCATGGCAAGCCAATAAAAATTTAATGGGAAGCGAATGGAAATAAAATGGAAAGCGAATAAAAAATAATAAAAAATCAAATCGAAAGCGAAAGGAAGGTGAATGCAACCAAATTGAAAACGAAAGAAAGGCGAATGGGAAGAGAAGAAGAATAAATACCAAGTAAAAAAGAAAGTGCAAATGGAAATCAAATAGAATTTGAAGAAAATGAAATACTTGTTAAGTATAAATCTGTAATTCTGAGCTTGTGTCATAAATTGGCAATTAGAAATTGGGAATTCGCAATTCAAAATTGGAGATTAGGGATAGGAAATTGTAAATTGGGAATCGGAATGAAAGCATATGGAATGCGAATGGAATGGAAATGGGAAGCACTTCAAATGCCAAGCAAAAGGAGTGGAAATCAGAAATAAAAAATGGAAATTAATATGAGAGCAAATGTAAAGTGAGTGGGAAGCGAATAAGAAGCAAAAGGAAGGAGAATGGAAAGCGAAAAAGTACAAATGCCAAGTGAAAATTGGAAATTGTAAAATGGAAATTATAAAAACAGCGAATGGTACACGAATGGAAAGCAAATGGAATAGGAATAGAAGCAGATGACAAGCAAATGGAATAAGAAATAACAAATCCCATACAAAAGAAGTGGACATTGGAAATTGGAAAAAAGGAATTGAAAAATACAGGGAATGGAAACGAATGGAAATCAAATAGAATTCGAATGCAAATGACAAGCAAATGGGAAATATAAAGCAAATAAAAAGTGAATGGAAAACAAATGGGGAACGAACGAAAAGAAACAAATGTTAAAGCTGGAAATTGGAAAGCGAATGGGAAACACTTCAAATGCCAAGCAAAAGGAGTGTAAATTGGAAAATGAAAATTGAAAATGATAATTACAGCAAATGAAAAGCAAATGGCATGCGAATGGAAAGTGAATGGGAAGCGAATGGAATGCAAATAAAAAAAACATATAAAAAGTGAACGGAAGCAATAGGAAGGCAAAATAAGTCGCAATTGGAAATTTGAATATGGATATGAAAAAAAAAAACAGCGAATGAAATGCAAATGGAATGTGAATGGAAAGCAAATAGAAGGCAAACAAAAAGTTAAAGGAAAGCAAAATAAAGACGAATGGAAAGCGAAAACAAACAAATTTTAAAATTGGACATTGGAAATTGTATAAAAGCAAATGGAATGTGAATGGAAAGGGAAGCACTTCAAATGCCCAGCAAAAGGAGTGGAAATTGGAAATTGAAAATTATAAATTATAATGAAAGCAAATGGAAAGTAAATGGGTAGCCGATGGAAAGCAAATAGAAAGCAAACAAATGGCAAGCAAAAAGAGTGAAAATTCGAAATTAAAAATTGGAAAATGGTAATTATAAGAACAGCGAATGGAAAACGTATAGAAAGCAAATGGAACGCAAATGGAAGTAGATGGAAAGCAAGTAGGAAGCAAAGAAGAACAAATGCCAAGCAAAAGGAGTGGAAATTTGAAATATAGTGAATGGAAAGTGAATGGGAAGCGGGTGGAAAGCAAATAGAAAACTAATTAAAAGTGAATTGAAAGCAATACTAAGGCGAATGGAAAGCGGAAAAGAATAAATGCCTAGCAAAAGAAATGGAAATTTGAATATGGAAATGAAAAAGGCAGCGAATGGTAAACGAATGGAAAGCAAATGGTATGCCAATGGAAATTTAATAGGCAAATAAAAAGTGAAAGAAAACAAAATAAAGGTGAATGGAAAGCAAATGGATTGCAAAAAAGAACAAGTTTCAAGCAAAATAAATGCAAATGTAAATCAAATAGTATCCGAACGCGAATGGAAAATGAGTGGAAAACAAAACGAAGGTGAATAGAAAGCGAAAACGAACAAATTTTAAAGTTGTAATAGATAATTGGACATTGCAAATAGGAAATTGTAATAAAAGCAAATGGAATGCGAATAGAAAGGGAAGCACTTCAAATGCAAGCAAAAGGAGTGGAAATTCAAAATTCGAAATGGGAAAATGGTAATTATAAGAACAGCGAGTGGAAAACGAATGGAAAGCAAATAGAAAGTAAATTGAAAGCAAAAGCAAGGCGAATGATAAGCAAATGGAAATCAAAAAGAACAAATGCAAAGCAAAAGGAATGGAAATTGGAAATTGAAAATGAAATAGAAAGCAAATGGAATGCAATTAAAAGCAAATAGAAAACAAGCAAAAGTTAAAGAAGCGCAAGGAAGGTGAATGGATAGCGAATAGGAAGCGAAGAAGATTACATGCTAAGTAAAAAAAGCGAACGGAAATCAAATAGTTTTCTAAGAAAAGTGAATGAAATATCAAGTACATATAAGAAATTCTGAAGAAATGTCATGTTGTGCCATACCTGGTGGTCAAAATGAATTCGGACAGCTTAAGTACAACATTCTGCAGCCAAACACATCCAATAAAGCCAATTATCCTCTAAAAACTATACATTTCTCCTAAAGCGACAAAATTTCCATAACAAAGGGCAACAAATCTGTACAACGGAAACCTTTGTGAAACGCTATACTGCCCATAATCGCATAATTGTCCCATGTGAATAGGAAATCCAGCAAACATGGGACTGACATTCATTTATGGGCAGTATACTACTATACTACAGAAGTGGGTGTAACCTTCCGACCAGAAAATCCAGCTTTCAGACGAAACCGCCAGTGCCAGTTGCCACCACACGATATTCAGATTGAGCAGCCATGCCTCGGAACTGATCGGAACAAAAGACTCCCAGACTAGCAAGCAAGTAGAAGCTCTTAAATGATACACACTAAACGGAATGGCTGCACCGGATTTCGCTGGTATCAGCCGCAAATGCTACCACGACAACTGGCAGCATTAACCGGGATATCTACAGGGTTCCGGGGGCTTCTCGCTTCCAATTAGTTTTAATTGGATTGGATTGCGCGACAAAGACAACCCCGTTGTCAGCCGAGAGTCTCTCTTCACCCAACACTGAAAAACCATCAGCCGCTTGATGAAGTGGCGGGATTGCCTTACCCAGGGTACTACCTACACACAGACTCTAGCTAGTGCAAATTAAGCTGATCCGGCTTAAGGTGTGATAAGACCACGGGAAGGAAAACAAAAACCAAGCGGGAGCATCAAAAGACTTTTCCTTTTGCCTGCCATCTCCGGTGAAATGAGCAGATAATTTGCTTTTGATCTGATGACTAACTGATAATGCTTGGAGGAGAGAAAAGGTGACGGAAAGGAACCCTGTTCGGGATCTAAAGTCCCCCAATGGTGGTGGGTGGAAGAATCCGTAGGAAACAACTTCCACCTCTAATCGGATCGGGACCCAAAGCCAGAATCTGGATTTGAAGGGAGATTCGTGTTTGTTTCTATTTTGATGCTAATTGAAATATGTTTGACTTCAGCTTACCGCGAAGTGAGCTAAGAGCTAAGTGACGGAAACGTGATTCAGATCTTGGGAAACATTTGACCGTTTAGGACAACTTTGATTGACAGACTTATCCCTTGAGAAGGGATTTTGTTTGTAGTGTATTTGAAGATATTGGATGTAACGGATGACAGGGGTTTGCTCTCAATGTAAAAAAAAAACAGTTAAGAGGCAACTTCACCGATAGTCCAATCATCGTTTTTGTCCAAAATTTCAAATTAATTCACAGTTGGATATTTCGCCATTTTATCACTTCTTATAAATAGCGCCTAAATTATGATTACAAGGATTTTAAGGCCTTGTAGAAAGTTTTTTTCAATATTTTATGTAAGGGCGTTTCTAGGCCTATCATAAGGATGCTTTGACGTGGATTAGTTTTTCCATAAATAGTTGGAATCAATTTTTGGCCCATAGTGGGGCAAAAGTTCGAATCTGCGGGGCAAAAGTTCGACCCATGTATAAACCCACGGAAAATTTTTCAAATTTCCTGAAATCTACATATTATCTTCAAATTTAGCGAAATTTGCCTGATCGTGCGAAAAATGTCACAAAAATTTTACATTTCCCTTAGTTTTGCGAAAAACTGCTATTTTTTGGGTGTATTACAATTAACCCTGTTTTGGGCATTTTTTTTTATGAAAATTTAGTGTGTATTTTTCGGCAAACATAAGTTTACGGCTGGTAGAAAGTATGCCTGGCATAAAAGTATTGATATTTTGTGTTTTAGCCAACGAACTTTTGCCCCACACTAGATTCGAACTTTTGCCCCACCGGTGGGGCAAAAGTTCGAATAAGACAATCAATTTTGAAACTGTTATAACTAAAAATGGGTAAGTATTTTGACACAAGTTTGTTCAGCAAAGTTATAGCCAATATGATGAAGGTTCGCTGTATGGTATTTGTTTTGTTTCATCTGCTATTATTTTCCTGGAAACTTTGATTATACCACTAAGGTCGAACTTTTGCCCCACCTTACTCTAATTGCGCAACTTTTGATGTATTCAGCATTTTGATCTATCCTCTTAGAAGTGAGAAACAAAATTCAAATTTTGATCTTTCAATGTACAAGATGAGTGTCTTCACAAAAAGCTGTAGAAAATGCAGTTTTGAACAACTTTGTCCAAGACACCAAGTTCGTAACTCCATTACTTTTCAAGATATAGGGTAGAAGCACCAGTTTTGGCCATACGCCAGTTGTAGCCATAGTGAATTATACACTGTTTTACATAGCCAATCAGCATAAGACTTTTTGTGTTCAATTCAACATTCACATGATAGATCTATATTCATTTAATCGTCCAAATTGATTCAAAATATAGGAAAAACAATTCATTTTGCTTATAATTTTAACTCCCTTACACCAAATTTGGCCATGGTACTCCTACATTGGCCACTCTCATAAGAAATCAATGCGATTGGCCAATTTAGGAGCTGAAGTTAAACCTATGGCCGAAACTGGTTCTGGTGGCATATATTAACCAACGAGATTTTTTTTAAAGAGACAATTTACACCGTCTTCAGCCGAAGGCTGCACAGACTGAACATAACTAACATTAGACAACAGACACACGCAACGACCAGTGGACCAATGACGAATTTTTCGTTTGACGAAAAGTTTTCTCCGACTGGGGCGGGAATCGAACCCACACTCCATAGCACAATACGCCTAAATGACTGACGCCGCTAACCGCACGGCTACGAAGTCCCATTTTCAAGGCGAAAAAATAATTTAGCTCAGTTTCGATATTTTACATAGGGTAAATGATGGCTTCGGCACCCTGAGGGTATTTTCGGCAGCACTAACTTATCGTCCTTGTTAAAATTTATCTACGGAACAAAAGTTACCTTCAATGTACTCAATATATTCCTTGAACTATAATCTTCCATGTAAACCTCATCTTTTACAAAAATATGATATAACATGGGTTTAATCATTGAACGAAATAAATGCTTACAAAATTATCGTCATTCGTGAGCTGCCGAATAAAACAACACAAGAACAGCTTAAGAAAAACTCACCAATTTGAAAGGTCCAATTCTCCACTCCAATACCAATTTGTCACAAAAGCTACGCACCGATCACTAATGCACTTGTAAACTTTTGATTTGTCTATAAAGCACTCGAATATACTGAATTTTTATGCTTTAAATCACAAATTAAAATCAATGCACTTTGCTTTCCTCGGCAATCACTTTTTATTACGGAAATAGGTTGCCAGAAAACCATATTCAATTACGGTGTATTTTTTATTCCCAATTTAAATTCATTGAAAAAATCGAATACAACTAATTAATGCATTGGAATTAGGCAACAAAGCATGCATTGGTAATAATTGAGCCTTTCAATACATTCCTTATCCGAACATTGTAGCGCATGAACTTCAATATACTGAGAAACAAATAAAATATACGTCTTTCAATAGGTAAACTATTTTGGCATCACTCCTGTTGTTCTATAGGCAATCAGAGCATGATGTTTTTGTGTCAAGTCATAAGTGCATTGATTTGCAAAGGGCCTATTCTGATTTTCTCATACACTAAGAATAACATGAACGTAAAAAAAATGTAAAAATAGCCAATGTTTTCAATTTCGCGTTACCTTTTAGCGATTTTTTGCAGGGTGGGTGTACGGCTGTCAACTACAAACAAAGCTCGCCTAACAATCATCTCTCGGGCGGGCCGAACCAAACAGCATTATCTTTCACGCGGGCCGACCCAAACAGCACAGGTCGAAACGCGGGCCATGCCAGGCAGCAAATGCTGATGCATTTCAACACTCAAACAGCGGGATGCCTAGCAGCGTTGTGAGCCAAACGAATACACCCACAAAACATGAACGGTAGTCGTACCTCGTTGCGTATACCCCCTGATTTTTTGCGAATAGACACTAGGGTGCGGCTTATTTTCCATAAGTTCTCAAAACCAAAAATTAGTGTGCTCTGATGAATTCAAATCTTATTAGAAACCGCAAAGTTTAAGCCAAAAATATTAAGATTTATATATTTATTTATTCACCGTCTTTGACTACAGGTCACACAGACTGAAAACTTAATATTATGCACTTTACTTAAATTCCATCTCTTAACAATTTAGGGGTGGCGCATGCGTCTTGAAAGTAAATTTTCAAGTTATAAAAAATGGCTTTCACCATAACTTTGGTTATTTTTCACCAATTTCAAAACTTTAAGCACCATTATTTTCAAATAAAATTTATGAAAACTTTGTAGAACATCAAATTTGTCTTATATCGAAACAAATCTTTGTTAAAAGTAGTTTTCTCGAATTTTTTCTTCATTTTACTGGAAAATTCATATTTGTTTGACCATAACTTTATAAATACTCAACCTATTTCAAATATTTGTACAGTCGAAGCTTGTTATAACGACATGGAAAGGGAGTATCGTTATAGAGAAATGTCGTTATAGAGAAAAGTGATAACATTAATATCTTTTTCAAGGGACCGAAAAATGTCGCTTTAGAGAGCTTTTGTCGCTATTAAAGTGGTCGTTATAACGAGCTTCGACTGTACATGTTTTTGAAGCAAAAAATAGTTGTTTCCATACTGTTCATACATTATATGTTTCTAAAAAATGGTTTTGGCTTAGATTTGTAACAAAAACTACCCAAAAACATGCACACTTAGATTTTTTTCACGAGCTCGGCTGTGCGAATTTCGGTTTTCCGATTTCAACCGAGACTCAGCTAACAAATTGTCCTGTTGCTTAGTAACGAAGCACGATTTACTGATACTCGGCTTTTATCTGCTGAGGTCCCAGGAAATTTGTTTGCCGACTACTCGGCTGTGCGGATCTCGGTTAAAATTAGCCGAGATTCGGCATTCTAAATTAAGTGTGTGAGTTTTTCAAAGAAAAAATCGAATTTCTTTGGATTATTTATGTTTTTTTGCCAAAAATTACATGTTTCCTATAAAACTTGTGTTTATGAAGCATTTTGTTTTAATTACGAGTTGAATAGTGCATATGTTTTTTTTAACATGAGCAAAAATATTATTGTTTCAAAATTATTTAAAAAATATTGACAAGTCTTTTTCAAAGGTTTATCAAATGAGAAAAGTCAGTTTTAGCTTTAAAAATATTGTTTAACTGACAAAAAAAAAACTGACGTTATTCGTTAACAAATTATGGTTTTGGGCAATTTTCGTTGAATAACTTGGTCAAATCATTTTTTTTAGTGAAATGTGTCGAATGAAAAGTATGAAAATAATTAAGTAAGCTTCTAAACAATTCAGAAAGATTTGGAATTGATTGAGTATTCATGAAGTTATGGTCAAACAAAGATAATATTTAAGTAAAATGAGGAAACATTTGGAGTAAACTACTTTTCATTGAAACTAGTTTTGATTTTACACAAATTTGATATTCTACAAATTTTTCATAAATTTAGTTTTTAAGATAATGGTGCTGAAAGTTTCAAAATTGGTTAGAAATTACCGAAGTTATGGTGACTTCACTGAAGGCCATTTTTTATAATTTGAAAATTTACCTTCAAGACGCTTGCCCCTCTCTAAATCTTAATATTATTGGCTCAAACTTTGAGGTTTCTCTTCTAATATGATTCGAATTCATAAGAGTACAAAAATTTTTGGTTTTGAGAGGTTTTGAAGAATAAGCCGCACCCTAATAAATGTGCTTATTCTACGCGGCGTTTGAGTCGAGACGAGTCGCTCTCACCGCTAGTGACGTGAGACGACTAATGTTAATCATATGGGAGCGAGTCGACAATTGTCACCTCATTTGACTCGTCTCACCTCACACGTCGCGCAGAATAAGCACAAAACAGTAGTGTGAGTAGTGAATAGGGGCATGCATGTAACCCATTCAAACGCAACTCTGAAATTCAAGTAATCCGATAATCGTATTCCGTGGATTTTTCTTGCAGAGCACAATATTATGAATCAATTAACCATGACGTCACGTTGCAACTTCGATGCTGGATTCGCACTTGCTGCAAGAACATGACATGGCAATTTTTATAGCCGAAATGCTGCCATAGTGAGATTGAATACAAAAATATTCGATAAAATAAATGAAAACGAAAATAGGCAGCGTCCATTTATGACATAAAGTTAAAATGTACAATTTTTGACCATTCCCCCCTCCGCAACGGTATTTGCATAAAAAAAAATTGTGTTTGAGCCGCAACGTTTGAGCGTACTCCCCCTACCCCTAGAGCGTTACGTAATTTGTAGACGGTGCCTTTATTTTGCATAAATTTAGTGGCGTTGTGTTGACTCTCTGCTATTCTATTTATAGATGCAATTCTGTTCTCAGTGTAGTCTGTATTTTTCTGCATTGGCCCTTCCAACGAGTAGAACATAATGAGTGACGTTTAATTTCAGGATTTGTCAACAAATACGAAATGTTACCAATACATAAACTAGGTTTTGCGCAGTTTTGGATTGCCGAAGTGAACATTTTTGTTGCCGACAATAGTAATTGAATTGCCGATAAAAGAACAAGTGCCTCGTGACTTTGGTGAGGAAAAATAGAAGATTAAGAGAATAAAATAGTGTTTTGTGTATAATAATTAACAAATGAAGAGTGCTCAAGTGCAGTTAAGGTGTCTGTTGCTAATTGTTGTGCTCTATTGTTGCGTTCCACTGCTTAGGCTGCCGACAATACGTAAGTTCCCCTACATGATATGGATTGAAAGCTTGCATTCGACATATTGGTAGTATAAATGCAGCTTCCCATATAATTTATATTGACATTTTCTCTTAGGCTGGCCAAAACCGGTGCTTTTACCCTAATAGATTTTTTGATAACGACTCCTCAAAACTGTTTTTTTTTTGTTAAACATAAGTTTTGGCCTTTTTGATTTCACAGTTTTAGCAAATATTCAAAATAAACTTTTAGATATTATTGAAATAAACAACTTTTCAGAATACGGCATCCCGCTTAGTTTTTAAACAACAAAACTGTTGTAGTTTATGCAATATTTTTGGGTATATTTTACAAACATGACACTATACAAAAGGCAAAGAGATGCAGATCAAACATGTCTTACATTTTCTTACAGCTTGATCATTTTAACGTTTTAACATTTCAACATTTCTAATTATTTTTTTTAAGAACAACTTCAACTTCTCGGAAAAGTTTCCGAATAAATCCCTCGAGGAGTTTCCGGAAAAGTTCCCTGAGGAATCGCTGGATGAGTCCCTAGAGGAAGAGGAAGAGTAACCGGAAAATCTCTGCAAGAGAACTCGAAGGAATTTCTAAAATAGTTGTGTGAGAATTAACAGGGGGAGTTCCCAGAGGAAGGAGTTTCAGGAAGAATCTCTGGAGGAATTTCTGGAGGAATTCCTGAAGGAGTTCCTGGAGGAATCCATAGTGAAGTGACTTGAGAATTTTTTGGAGCTCCTGAAGGAATCTCTGGATGAACTCCAGAGCAGTTCCTGGACGTGTTTCCAGAGGAATTTCCAAGCGTCCCGAAGATCTCCGTGGAGGAATTCGCAGAGAAACTTCTGAAGAAATTTTCGTAGAAGTTCCTAGAGACATTCCCGGAGCATCGTCTAGATTAATCGCTGGAGGAATTCTTAAAGCAATCTCAGAAGGAATTCCTGGAGGAATTTCGAAATGTGTTCCCAAAGGATTTCCCGGAAAAGTTTTCAGAGGAATCCCTGAAGGAATTTCTGGAAGAAGCCCTGGAGGAATCTCTTTATGTGTTTCTGGTGATATTCCAGGAGGAATGCCTAGATAAGCTCCCGGAAAGTTACTCGAATTCTCGGAGTAATATCCGAAGGAACCGAGAAATTCTTTGAGCAATCTCTTGAGCATCTGCTGGAAGAATCCTTGATGGGATTTCTGGAGGATTCCTTGGAGGAATCCTAACAGGAGTTTCTGATGGAATTCCTGGGAGAATTTTTGGAGGAATTTTAGTGAACCTTGTATATTGATAGGTTCAAAATCTGAATTTTCTACCACACATTTAGGGGGTGGTATTGGTAAAGATCAAAATGCTGAATACACCAAAAGGAGCACAATTCGCACTTAAAATCTAGGAGAAACCAAACAGCTTGGAAGCATAATCAAGGAATTTTCTCCGGCAAGTAACCCAAGATTTCTTTAGAGGATTCCTCTACGAATTTCGTCCAAAAATCAATCGGGAATTCCTCTATTGAAATTTGAAATTTGAAATTTGAAATTTGAAATTTGAAATTTGAAATTTGAAATTTGAAATTGAAATTTGAAATTTGAAATTTGAAATTTGAAATTTGAAATTTGAAATTTGAAATTTGAAATTTGAAATTTGAAATTTGAAATTTGAAATTTGAAATTTGAAATTTGAAATTGAAATTTGAAATTTGAAATTTGAAATTTGAAATTTGAAATTTGAAATTTGAAATTTGAAATTTGAAATTTGAAAATTTGAAAATTTGAAAATTTGAAATTTGAAATTTGAATTGAAATTTGAAATTTGAAATTTGAAATTTGAAATTTGAAATTTGAAATTTGATTGAAATTGAAATTTGAAATTTGAAATTTGAAATTTGGAAATTTGAAATTTGAAAATTTGAAATTTGAAATTTGAAATTTGAAATTTGAAATTTGAAATTTGAAATTTGAAATTTGAAATTTGAAATTTGAAAATTGATGAAATTTGAAAATTTGAAATTTGAAAATTGAATTGAAATTTGAAATTTGAAATTTTGAAATTTGAAATTTTGAAATTTGAAATTTGAAATTTGAAAATTTGAAATTTGAAATTTGAAATTTGAAATTTGAAAATTTGAAATTTGAAATTTGAAATTTGAAATTTGAAATTTGAAATTTGAAATTTTGAAATTTGAAATTTGAAATTTGAAATTTTGAAATTTGAAATTGAAATTGAAATTTGAAAATTTGAAATTTGAAATTTGAAATTTTGAAATTTGAAATTTGAAATTTGAAATTTGAAATTTGAAATTTGAAATTTGAAATTTGAAATTTGAAATTTGAAATTGAAATTTGAAATTTGAAATTTGAAATTTGAAATTTGAAATTTGAAATTTGAAATTTGAAAATTTGAAATTTGAAATTGAAATTTGAAATTTGAAATTTGAAATTTGAAATTTGAAATTTGAAAATTTGAAATTTGAAATTTGAAATTGAAATTTGAAATTTTGAAATTTGAAAATTGAATTTGAAATTTTGAAATTTGAAATTTGAATTTGAAATTTGAAATTTGAAATTTGAAATTTGAAATTTGAAATTGAATTTGAAATTTGAAATTTGAAATTTGAAATTTGAAATTTGAAATTTGAAATTTGAAATTTGAAATTTGAAATTTGAAATTTGAAATTTGAAATTTGAAATTTGAAATTTGAAATTTGAAATTTGAAATTTGAAATTGAAATTTGAAATTTGAAATTTGATGAAATTTTGAAATTTGAAATTTGAAATTTGAAATTTGAAATTTGAAATTTGAAATTGAAATTTGAAATTTGAAATTTGAAATTTGAAATGAATTTGAAATTTGAAATTTGAAATTTGAAATTTGAAATTTGAAATTTGAAATTTGAAATTTGAAATTTGAAATTTGAAATTTGAAATTTGAAATTTAATTGAAATTTGAAATTTGAAATTTGAAATTTGAAATTTGAAATTTGAAATTTGAAATTTGAAATTTGAAATCATTCGGAATTCCTCTAAAGATACCTCAGAGATTTGTTTCGAGCATAAGAGCAAGGTTTCATTCGAGAAAAACTGCTGCATGGTTACCGACAAGAATAAATCCAGGAACTTATCAAAATTTTCTTCCACCGATTCGAAAGAGTCTTCGGGAGTTCCATCAGGAGTTTTTCCAAAGATTCTGCCTTATAATTCCTCCAAAAATATCTACAAAGATTTCTCCAAAAAATCTTACAGAAATTCCATCAAAAACTCCGCTTAGGGTTCCTCCAGGGAATTCTTTAGAAATCCCATTGAGAATTCTTCCAGCAGTTGCTCAAGGGATTGCTCAAGGATTTTTGCTAGAAGTTTCTCCGGAAATTTCTCTGAGAATTTGAGTAATTTTTCCGAATGCTTCTTTAGGGATTCCTCCTGAAATATCCCCGGTAAAATATAAAAAGATTCTTCCGAGAACTCTTCTAGAAACTCCTGCAAGGACTTCTCCGGGAACTCCTCCAGGAATTCCTCTATTCCTCTGAGAACACCTCCTTAAACTTCTCTGATATTGCTCCGGGAATTCATCCAGGAATTCGTCCTAAGGATGATCCGGGAGTTCCTTCATGGTACTCTCCGGAAATTCCTTCAAACATTACTCCAAGCATTTCTCCACGAATTCCTTCAGAATACTTGAAATAATCTTCTGGAAACTCTTCAAAGACTTGCTTCGAAATACCTCCAGGAATTTCTTCAGAGATTCCTCCAAAGATTGCTGCGCGAATTCCTACGATATTCCTGAGCAAATTCCTCCAGGGACTCCCTCAGTAATTTTTCCAGGGATTTCCCTAAGAATTTCTCCAGGAATTCCACCAAGAACTCCATTAGGGATTTTTTTCAGAAACTCTTCTAGGGATTCCTCCTGGAACTTCTCCAATTACTCCAAAGAATCCGCCGGGAGCTCCTTCAGGGATTCGTTCCTACTGGGATTCCTCCGGCAAATCATCTGAGGATTTTTTCAGAAACTCTTACAGGGACTCCTCTGGGAACTCCTCCGGAAACTCTTCCCAAGATTCTTCCTGGAACTTCTCCGAGAGCTCCAGAGATTTCTCCGGGAACTTCTCCGGAGATTCCTCCTAGAACTCTTTCGGCGATTCCTACGGGAACTCCTCCTGAACGTTCTCTGATATTTCTCCGAAAATTCCTCCAGGGTTTCCCATGGAAAATCATCAAAGAATTCCTCCAGAGGATGGTCTGGGAATTCCTTCAGGGTTTCCTGCGTAAATTCCTTCAAACAATAATCTGAGAATCCCTCTACGGAATGGTTGAAATAATCCACCTGAAACTCGTCAAAGGAATTCCTCCAAGAATTTTATCAAGAATTTCTCCAGAGATTGCAGCGCTATTTCTCCAGGGGTTCCCTCATTAAATCCTTCAAGAACTCCTCCGGAACTCCACCGAGAACTCCTCCAGGGATTCCTCCGGCAACTCTTCGAGTGTTTTTTTTTCAGAAACTCTTCCAGGGATGCCTCCGGGAACTACTACGGAAACTTCCGAAGTTTCTTCCGGGAACTTCTCCAAAAACTTCAGGGATTCCTCCAGTAACTCTTCCTGATATTTCTCTAAGACTGCATCTTGAGTTCCTCCTAGGAATTTCTTCAGAGGATGGTCTGGGAGTACCTTCAGGGATTCCTCCGGAAATTCCTTCAAACATTACTACGAGAGTTCCTCCACGGATTCCATCGGAATGCTTGCAATTATCTTCTGGAACATCGCCCAAGAATTGCTTCGGAACTCCTCCGGGAATTCCTTCATGGAATTTTTCGGCAATCCCTTCAGAGACTCCTCCAGAGATTGCTGCGCGAATTCCTCCAGGAATGTCCTGGGGATTTCCTTCAAGGCTTCCTCCGGGAAAAATCCAGGGACTCCTTCTGAAACTCCTCCGAGAACTCTTTAGGGATTCCTCCGGCAACTCCACTAGTGATTTTTTCAGAAACTCTTCCAGGGATTCCTACGGGAACTCCTCCGGAAACTCCTCCAAAGATTCTTCCGGGAACATCTCTGAGAACTCCAGAGATTTCTCTGGGAACTCTTCTAGGGATTCCTTTGGGAATTTCTCCAGAGATTTCTACGGGAATTCTTCCAGGAATTTCTCCAGAGAATGGCTCGGGAAATCCTACAGGGTTTTTTTTTCGAAAATGACTTCAACATCACTCCGAGAATTTCTCCACGGGTTCCGTCGGAATGCTTGAAATAATCCTCTGGAAACTCATCAGAGACATGCTTAGAAATTCTCCAGGGAATTCCTTCAGGAGTTCATCGAGCAATTTTTTCATGGATTCCTCCAGAGATTTCTGCGCAAGTCCATCCAAAGATTCTTTCGGGAATCCCTCAGAGAACAACTCCTGTGACCCCTTCGAGAACTCCTCCAGGGGTTCCTCCGGAAACTGCCCCAGAGTTTTTTTTCAGAAATTCGTGAAACTCCTAAGGGAACTCCTTCGGAAACTCCTCCAACGACTCCTCCTGAAACTTCTATTTCTATTTTCTTTTTCCAGGAACTCCTCCGGAAACTCCTAGAAAGATTCTTCCGAGAACTTCTACGGGAACTCCTCCAGGGGTTTTTTCCAGAAACTCCTCTAGGGATTTCTCCGGGTAATCCTTCTGGGCTTCTCCTGGAACTCTTCCGGGGATTTCTCCGTGACCTCCTCCTGAAGCTTCTCTGATATGGGTCCGGGAATTCATCCAGGGATTCTCCTGGTAATTTTTCCAGGAATTCCTCCAGAGGTGGTCTGGGAATTCTTTCAGGAATTCCTCCGAGAGCAACTCCAGGGACTCTCTCTGAGAACTCGTCTTGGGATTCCTCCGGCAACTCATCCTGGGATTCCTCCGAGAATTCCTCCAGAAACTTCTCTGATATTGCTCCCGGAATTCTTTCAGGGTTTTTTTTTCGGAAATTCCGTCCAACATTACCTAAAGAGTTCCTCCACGGATTCCGTCAGAATGCTTGACGTAATGCTCTAGAAACTCGTCCAAGAATTGTTTCAGACTTCCCTCCGGAATTTCTTCCGACAATTCCTTAAGGGATTCCTCCAGAGATTGCTGCACGAATTTCTCCAGGGTTTGCCTCGTGAATTCCTCCGGAAATAACTCCAAAGATTCCTCCGGGAACTCCTCCAGAGACTTCTCCGGCAACTCTAGGATTTTTTTTTGAAACTCCTCCGGAAATTCCTCTAAAGGTTCTTCCGGGAACTTATCTGAGAACTCCAGAGAATCCTTCGAGAGCTCCTCTAGGGATACCTCTAAGAACTCCTCCAGGATTTCTCCAGGAGCTCCTCCAGGGATTCCTTCGGGAACTCTTCCGGAGATTCCTCCAGGACCTTCTCCTGAAGCTTCTCTGATATTGCTCCGGGAACTCCTCCAGGGATTCCCCCCTGGGAATTCTTCCAGGAATTCCTCCAGATGATGGCCCGACAATTTCTTCAGAGATTCTTCCGGAAATTCCTTCAAACATTACTCCGAGAACTCCTCAACGTATTCCGTTAGAATACTTGAAATAATCTTCTGGAAACTCGTCACTCGATTTGCTTCGGAATTCCACAGGGAATTCCTTCAGGGATTCCTCCGGCAATTCGTTCAGAGATCCCTCGAGAAATTCGTTCAGGGATTCCTCCAGAGATTGCTGTGCGAATCTCTTCAGGGATTCCCTCGGGTATTCCTCCAGGAATTTCTCCGAGAACAACTCCAGGGATTTCTCCGTGAACTCTTCCAAGGATTCCTCCGCCTACTCCTACGGGCACCCTCCGGGAACTCCTCCTGAACCTTCTTTGATATTGCTCCGGGAATTCATCCAGGGATTTCCCTTGCAATTATTCCAGGAATTTCTCCAGAGGATGGTCCGCGAATTCATTCAGGGATTCTTCCGAAAATTCCTTCAAACATTACTACGAGAAGTCCTCCACGGATTCCGTCGGAATACTTGAAATAATCCTATAGCAACTCGTACATGAATTCTTCCGTCTAAACTCGTCTAAGAATTCTTCCGGAAACTTCTCCGAGCACTCCAGAGATTCCTCCAGGAGCTCCCCCAGGGATTTCCCCGAGACCTACAGGAACTCGTCTAGGAGCCCCTCAAAGGGATTTCTGCGTGAAACCCTCCTGGAACTTCCCCTAAGATTCCTCCAGGAGCTCCCCCAGGGATACTTTCAGGAACTCCCTCAATGATTCCTCCGAGAACTTCTAGAGGAATTCCTCCGAGAGCTCTTTTAGGGATTCCTCCGGGAACTTTTTCAGGGATTCCTTCGCAAACTCCTCCAAGAATTTGTCCGAGAACTCCACCTTGGATTCCTTACTGTTACACTTTCTGTAGGAATTTGACGATATCCTACAGGGACCAGTTCAAAAAAAACAATCCCGAGGTATTCCGACAAGACTTTTTTCAGAGACTTTTCAATAAATTCATTCAAAAATAACCGAAGAAATTTATTCACGGATTTCTCTGAGGAGTCTTTGCAACAATTTATGAAGTCTTCTTCCAGCAATTCCCACGAAGTTTCTTAGGAATAGTTTGTGATTATTTCAATATTCCAAAAAGTTTCTGAAGCTCAATAATCAATTATCAATAGAAATATTTTGAATAAATCTCCGTGAGAATTCGTGATAAAATGAATAAAATTCTTGGCGACAGTCTTGGAAATTTTCGGAAGAAATATTAAAAACGTACTTGGAGAAATCTGTTAAAAAATAAAAAAAATTAAAGGTTTTAAAATTTGAAGAATTTTTTTCGAAGATTCTTTGAAGAACCTCTACAAGAATTTATAGCTAAACCTTGGGTAAATTTATGAGAATTTTATGAAAAATTTCAGGAATTATTTTCAACAGAAAAGGCTTTGTTTGGAGAAACCGCTTAAAAATACTGATAAGGTTTGAAAAATGCTCGGATCAAAATCTAGAAATACCTCGATGGTGAATGATCAATACCTCGATCAACCTTCAAATGAATCTATGAACACATTTTTGAAGAAAACCTGTTATCCCTGGTGAAACTTAAAAAAATCCTGATGAGATCATTGTGAAAATCATAAAAGCACTCATTTAGAAATTTTAAGAGATATTTTTTTTATTTTCTCTAAGAGATTTACCAAACCTTATAAATCTGATAATTTTTTTGTAACTCCATAGTGGCTCCAGGGAAAATATTCGGACTTATCCTTTGACAACCTTACCTACCAGAAAAATGAACTGAAAAAATATCGAGTGTAATGTTGAACCGAATTCTAACAGAAATCACTAGAAGAGCTTCATAGGAAATTCCTGGAAGAGTTCGCATGGTTTATGGAGAACTCTCGAAAAAATCGTTGAGAGAATTCGCTGAGATAACGTCGTATGAACCCAGAAAATATCTTTGTTCGCCACCGCTACAACGCTGGAATGAAATTCACTTTCGGTTTCATTTGTCCTTGACCGACATCAACCACCACAACACAGCAGAACGATCACAGCATCAACAATCATGAAGAGCTAGACCGTAGGTAGCAGATCATCATCATCATAGCATCGTCCGTTACACAGCGCAACAAAAATGACATTTTTGCGTGTCTCAAGGATCAAATTATGTGTCTCTGGTAGATTTGGGGTTGCTGAATCTAATGCCGTTCTCAGAAATGTTCCAGCACGTCAGGATTTTTAGCTACAGGTCACCAAAGTTGTTTAAAACACTGGTTTTATTGATGTTTACATGAAATTTAAAGTATGTTTTATCAAATTTTTTCGTGATCTTATCCATCAAGCATGCAAAATAGGTCTTGAACTTTCATTTTAGAAATAATTTGGTTGAAATCACACGATTAAATTTTGATAAAATCGATTTTTTTACATACTAACAGTTTCCATACAAAACACTTCGTTTCTTTTATATGGCAAAATACAATACTTTTCTAAATCATCAAAAAATAACTTTTGAGAATCAAAAATATTATGAACTTTGTTGATAAGTATTGTTATACACGTGAAGTATGAGTTCTGAGGCAAATTAGGCAAATAAGTTACCTTACAAGCTGACAAAGTTGCATGCAAGTTGGCTTAAATAGTCAATTTTAGTATTTTCAATAGCCAATATCTCAAAAACTAAACGTGCTATGATGTTTCTGAAAACAGAAATGTATTCAGCAACCATTAATTAAGTAAAAAGCGGTGTTTTGGTGCTTGAGACAAAAACGTGTTCCGCAGTGTTATCAGCCTCCGCGATACTTGCAGCAATACTTGGAGAAATATCTGAAATAAACCCTTGTGCAACTAGTAGGTGCATCTGCTCTTGAAGCTACATGATGGGATTCTTCAATGAATATCTAAAAGAAATTTGAGAGACTTCCCTGAACTATTGTCTATTTAAAATTGCAGGGACATATTTGGAAGAATTTTGGATGCAATTTATTGAAGAATATCTCGAGAAATTGTTGGAAATTATTGAAATTCCCTGTGCAATTTCTGAGTTTATTCTTTAAAGAAACTCTGAATACTCGAATACTTCTGATGCTTTTCAGTAATTTTTTATGAGGAAAATAACCATCATCGTTTTACAAATTTTTGGTTTTCATTTGGGATTATTGTCAATAATTGAATGATGGATTTTGAGCCCAAATTGATTGAAAACAAGTAAATCGGTGCATTCAGTTTGGCCTATTCAACTTGAATAAGTCAAAATTTAGTGCTACTTAGAGGAAAAATTTTATCAATGGAACTAGCTCTTGAAGTAAGAAAATAGTTTCATTGGAGAAAACATTTATAGTATAGACTAGTTTCAACAACTAAATGCCCTACTATTTCTTTGATAATTTGATGTTACGTATCCCCTATATTACCGAGGTGTAATTTTTAGTATTCAACAAACCTTGGAATGTTTTTGAAAATGTTTTATGATAAAGAGTACACTTTTATCTTTCAACACTAGACGATTGTATCTAAAAGACGGCACAAGGTCAGTTATGAACCCATAACACGTTTTCTGAGTTTGAAAATGTGCTCCACAATTGAGAATGAACTATGTTTAACCTGTACTTTAAAAGTAATCCTTTCTTATTTTTAGTCCACTGACCGATGAATATCCAAAATCAGTCGCGGTAGTCTGTCGACTTGACAAGCACCATCCCAATAAGAGCGAAACTATGTAAAATGCAGAAACCATAAGTATCACCACTCAGACCGAAAAAAAAGTGACCTTTCCACAGAAACCAAGAAACCGGTCATAAAATTCTGCCATCGCTCATCATCATCACGTTCTTCTTCATCCATCGTGGTTCGCTGTACCAGCTTATTATTCCCGCACCGCAAGTCGTAATAAATAAATCAAAACTCACCTCGGAAAAACCAACTGGGTATCCTGGGGGACCACCTCCCTCCCCCTCCTTCCTTCTTTGGGGCACTGACTAATGGAAACACTTCTCCGGAAGCATTCAAATCGTCTCGTTTGTACTTTTTATGATTATTATGACTGCCTTGCTTCGTCACTTTGCTTGCTTTGCTTGCAGCAGGGAAATTTGCAAATCTACGATTTTTTTTTTTCAGCTAGTCCTGCACTGGGTAACATAAGCCAACAAAAACGGTCTACGGTGATGGCCCCTGAAATGAACAGCAGGGAGCAAACCGCGTCGCACTTGCAACAACCGTTATGCAGACACTTGAGTTCTGCACACCGTATTTTTGAGGCTCGTTGAGACAACAGTGGGTTCAATGTGAAAGGAATAGATGGCCACAATATGGTTGCAATTTTTCTAATAGCAACTGCATCGAGCAATGGGAACTACGATTTCTGGATTTATATAGTGCATGGAGAGACTTCTATTTAAATGGTGTTCTTAGAAGAATTTCTTGAAGAATTCCTGAAAAGTCGAGTCCAAACTCCGTGCAGATAATCGGAAGAGATGTTGGAAGCTTTTCAATTCATCATATTTCAGCTTCCTTATCGAATCTTCTTCAACTTTTTCGAAGTACTTCCTGAAGTTAAAAACCGGTATCCTGCAACTGCTAAGCATAATCATAGCAGTTCCTATAAAACCAAAAATCTAACCGAACTACCTTCATACCTTGATGGTTACAGCGTAGCATCATACCATTGCCACTGCCACGCTGCATCTTCGTCGGGACGGTCCTAAGAAAATGGCACACCTGATGATGGGCTACTGCTTCGAAAGTGGCACTAGTCGCTTGTATAGAGCTACTTTTAGACCTGTGTTTTTTTTTTGAAGAGATTCAACAGAGCCCAGCCTTAAATCAGACCACCCCCACTCCCCTCCTCGTGGTCTTTTGTCCATACCAAAAAAATCAAATTCACTGGCTAGACGCCCCCTCCCCCATAGATGTCCACGTAATTAATGGACGACCCCTAAGCAGATTCCGCTTGGGCTGACTGGAGACCAGAAACCTGGTACGCCGATCCGGCTCTGAACACGATTCTCATAAGGAATCGTGTTAACCCTTGCATGGCCTCCCTGCTTGCATAGATAACCATGGGATCATGAAACGTACGGCGGGAAATGATAGCGGCCCAAAGGGGGGACCCTGAAGAATGGAAGAGAGTCTAATTGAAATCGAAGAAGGTGCGGCGAACCCTTCCGCTAAAGGTGGCATAGTAAGGTCACCACCATCGCAGCTAGGGCAACAGCAGCCGTATCAGGAGGAATAGCAGCAGCCTCGAGAGCAGCAGCAACAGGCTCAGGACAGTACATGGTCGAAGGTGCCAAAGCTACCGAGAGTTGTAGCAGCTAATAAACTGGTGGACGAATTGCACGAGTTCGTAGATAAAAGAAGTAATGTGCACAAAGACATCAAGGCTCTGGTGTTGAAGATCCAAGGAACCCTGGGACTAGCTGTCAAGGAATGGGCGGCCGTTGCACAGAAAGTGGAATCAATTGAGAAGGAGATGGCAAGTGCCGATTCAACAAACGGCGATGCCAATTACTTTTGCGAGGGAAACCAACGCAAAGAGGGACTAATCACATAGGACGGAAAGCGTGCCCTTCATACCGAAGAGGCCAAGAGCATCACCAGGAGATGCAAGACCGGGTGGTTCCAAGAAACACAAGGACACCCGCGTCAACGAGTCAGACTCTGCGAACGCAGCAATCACCAAGGAAGGCAACGATACCTCATGGGAAATCGTCAAGGCAAAAAATCAGAAGACGAAAACCAAGAGCAGATCCGAAAAACAAAGCCTCTTCAAGGGCCGGAAGAGAAGCGAGGCGCTGATAGTCAAGGCAAGAGATGACTCGTACGAGAAGGTTCTCCGTGCAATGTGGACAAACCCGAAGTTCGAACAGCTAGGTGCAGACGTGTGGAAAGTCAGGCGCACCCGCATCGGAGATATGATCGTGGAGCTAAAAAGAGACCCGATGGCCAGCAGCGCTTCCTACAAAGAGCTCACCGAGAAAGCGATGGGTAATACGGTAGAAGTGAGAGTCGTGTGTCCGGAGGCGGTCCTTGAATGCAAGAACTTGGGCGCAATCTCTACGGATGAAGATGTAAGGGTCGCCATGAAAGAGCAGTGTGAGCAAGGGGAAGTGTAGATGCTGATCCGAATAAGGAAGGGGCCATCTGGAATGCTTATAGCATCAATCAGGCTTCCGATTGAAGCGGACGTCAAGGCACTAAACACGGAGAAGATTAAAGTAGGCTGGTCGGTATGTCCACTGAGTGTCTCTCAGAAACCGAAAGCATGCTATAGATGCCACGAGTACGGTCATCATGCTAGATTCTGCAAGGGGCATGACAGAGGTAATTTATGCAGAAGGTGCGGAGAAGAAGGCCACAAGGCGCAAGCGTGCCGGAAGCCTCCAAAGTGCATGATCTGCGCTAACGGAGAGAATAACAACCACGTTACAGGAGGCCTGCGATGCCCGACCTTCATAAAAGGCGACTGCTACCTGTGACACAGCACAACACTTGCTGAGGCAATCTGTGGCGGAGTACAAGTGTAATGTGGATATCATATACCGTGTCCCGGCCGGCGATGGGAACTGAATAGCAGACAACGCAAAATCAGTGGCGATATGGACGGTGGGAAGGTATCGTGCAGATGAAGGCTTTGTTAGCCAAAATTAACGGAGTCTTCTTCTGTAGCTGCGAACCACCGCGATGGTCTATTGACCAGTTCAACGATCTGCTCGACAAGCTGACTGAAGAGCTCACAGACCGCAGACCAGTCGTCACAGCCGGCGATTTCAACGCGTGAGCCATAGAATGGGGCAGTCGATTCACTAACTCAAGAGGGAGCAGTCTACTGGAGGCCTTGGAAAGGCTAAATGTAGATGTTGCCAACGATGGTACCACCAGCACATACACGGGTAGAAATCAGAATCCAAAATAATGATTATGTGTGTTTTCATGTTATGAAAGTACACCATGATTTGGACTCACGATATCATGAGTCAGATTGTCGTAACGCGACACAAGCTGCAGCTGAGTGCTCGAAATCATGCATCGAACGCTCGAAAATCATGATTCGCGCATCCATTTCGGATCTATTTATATTTCTGTCAGTCAACCCGATAAAACGAAAACAAAAAAAAATTGGTAGAGCAAGATTCAAACCAGAAGCTTTCAGATTGAGAGCCACCTACTTGATCACAGTGCCAAATTATCGTGATGAATGATGGGTGATCGATGCGAATGACTTGAAGCAAAGTGCACTGCTTTGTGTTGTCGCTCTGGATGTTACGTTTATTAAGAATCGTGGTTATGCCTCCAGGAACCATGATTTGTCGTCCTGATATCACGGCCTAACCAATTTATGAATTTCATGACTTGTAAATCATGGTATGGGAATCAGATTTTTATCCGTGTACCGTCGGGATAGCCGAGAGTCAATTATTGAAGTAACTTTCTGTAGCTCTCGGCTGTCAGGAAGTTTGAACTGACGAGAGAGTGAGGAATATATGCGCAGTGACCACCAAGCGCTTCGGTACAATTTTGGTAGCGGACGGCAGTTAGAAACGCGTGCGATTCCATCAAAGGAGCGGAGGTGGAAAACGTCGCAGTTTGACAAAGAGGTATTCGTTGAGGCGTTGAGGTTAGAGCGCAATGCTCAACACTTTACTGCGAATGAATTGACAGCGACATTAGAACGAGTATGCGATGCCACCATGCAGAGGGAGGGTAAACCGCGACAGCCTACTGGTAACTCGACGAGTGCCGATCTGCGTGCAAGCTGCTTTCGGGCTAGGAGAAGCATGCAGAGAGCCCGCAACGACGCTGAAAGAGCAGATCGAAGGTCAGCGTACAAGGCGGCCTGCCTGGAGGAGTTCTGTCGCAATACCAATTCAAACCCATGGGGTGACGCCTACAGAGTTGTAATGACCAAGTTGTACCGCACGATAGATGTCCGGAAAAGATGGAGGCTATCATTGAAGCGCTATTCCCGCGGCACGAATCGACGAGCTAGCCGTCCACACCGTACGGAGCTCAGGACGACGATAAAGATGAGCTGATCGCGGTGGCGAAAGCCTTAAAAACCTGCAAGGCTCCGGGACCAGACGATATTCCTAAAGTAACTCTGAAAACAGCAATCCAAGAAATTCCGGATATGTTCGGGATCGTGCTATCAGAATGTAACGGGGGGGGTAACTTCCCCGACATTTGGAAGCGATAAAAGCTGGTACTGCTGCCGAAACAATGTTAGCCTCCTGGAGATCCTTCAGCATATAGACCGATATGTTTGCTGGACACAGTTGGTAAAGTGCCGGAACGAGTAACCCTAAACAGGCTTACGAAATACACGGAGGTAGAAAACGACTTATGCGACATGCAGTTCGGCTTTCGGAAAGGTAGATCTATCGTTGATGCCATTCAAAGGTCGTGGAAGCTATGGAGCCGGCGCGGAAGCAAAAGAGAAGAAGTAATTGGTACTGTAGAGTAGTCACTTTAATTTTTCCGGTAGCTCTGTACGGCCACGAATCTTGGACGTTGAAAGAGGTCGACCGGAGAGCTTTTGGGGTCTTTGAACGTAAAGTGCTGCGAACAATACTCGGCGGTAAATTGGACAATGGCATATGGCGGCGTCGCATGAATTACGAGTTATACCAAGTCTATAATGAAATGGATATTGTTAAGCGTATAAAACACGGCAGGCTGCGGTGGGCTGGGCATGTAGCTCGCATGTCGGAGAAACGTCAAGCTAAACAAATATTCAGCAGAAAACCAGGGAGAGGTCGTCGCCTCCTTGGAAGGCCGCGCACAAGATGGCTTTTTGCAGTTGAGGAAGATTTAAGGTCGCTTAACCTTCACGGCGACTGAAAGCGATTGGCCCAGGACCGGGTCCAATGGAGAAGGCTTCTTCATTCAGCGTAGATTCAACGCAATAGCAAGGAATTGTTGCCCATCAAGTATCAAGAGTGGTCACTTTGGACGTAAAAAATACCTTCAACAGTTCCAGTTGGGCTGTGATCGCTGAATTGCTGCACAGATCGGAGGTCCCCGAGTATATTTGCAAGACTTTAAAAATCGTACACTGATCCACGAAACAGACGCTGGGAAAAGGTGCACAACAGTCACGGCGCGCATCCCATAGGGTTCTGCCCTTGGCCAGACCCTCTGGAGCGCTAAGTATGACGGAGTATTGAAGTTGGACTTCCCCCGGGGTGTGAAGATCGTTGGCTTCGCGGATGACATGATGCTCGTAGTCATCAGCGAACCCCTAGAGGAAGTAGAGATACTTGCTACTGAGGCAGTAGACGCCGTGGAAGAATGGATGCGAGGGATGAAGCTTGTGTTAGCCCATCACGAAACCGAAGTAGTGATGATAAGCAACCGAAAGGCAGTGCAGCATGCGAGAATATCGGTTGGACAGTGTACCATCGACTCAAAGCGGAAAGACACCTGGTAGTCATGATCGATTATCGGCTGAGCTTCAACAGTGGGCCGTGAAGGTGATATCAGCTCTATCCCGGATCATGCCCAACAATTCAGCGAGCAGCATCAGCAAGAAACGACTACTGGCTAGCGTGTCAACATCGATACTTAGATTGGCTGGTCCCGTGTGGGTGACAGCACTGCAAATGAAGAGGAACCGCTCCCGGCTGAACAATACGTTCAGAATGATGGCCATGTGGGTGTCGAGTGCGTATCATACGATATCTTCGGAGGCAGTCTATGATATTACAGGATTAACCCATATAAGCCTTCAACTCGAAGAGAACAGCAAGTGAGCGAGTGTTACAGGGACCGACGCACGCGGAGAACTCGGAAAAGAGCAAGAGATTAAACCATGAGGAAAAGGCAACAGCAGTGGGATAGCGCTTAGAACGGTAGATGGGAACACCGACTTATTCCGTGCCTGCTGATGTTGGTGAACAGAAAACACGGAGAAATGAATTTCCACTTGAGGCTGTTTTTGTCTGGTCATGACTGCTTCAAGAAATACCTGAAAAGGTTTGGATACGCAATGTCGACGTTATGCACTGGTGGAACCCCTTAGCACGTGGTCTTCGAATGTCCACGGTTGGAGCATGAGCGAGCCGAGATGAGATCCGTTGTCGGCAATGACGTTAATGTGCACAATATTGTCCAACCAATGTGTGCTGACGAAGAAAAATGTGACGCAGTAAACAGGACAATCGTTCAGCTGATGTCTCTTCCACAACGAAGATGGCGAGTGGAGCAGCGGTACTTAACGCAGCGGACAGCACATGCCTCTGAGTCGTTGGGGTAGCCGGAATCGTTGGACATTGGCACTCGAGATGTCAGTCTGTTAAGGGAGCATAAGAAGGAGACCAACGGGCACGACCGGAGCAGGCTAGATCCTCCGCCGGGGACTAAACCGAGTAGAGCGGGAGTAGCGTAGTATCGGTAATAATCGCCAGGGACTAGCTGAGTGCCTGTGAACCGGAAATTTCCCTCCACCGGAATCGCAGGACCGACCTCGGCATCTGCCCGGATAGCATCGGTTTGGCAGATCTTCCGCCGTCTGGGTAGAGTAGATCCACCGTCGGGGACTATTCTGAGTAGTCCGTAGCGAATCACCGGCTTAAGTCGTCGAGGCATCAGTTTACCGGAAGCCATCCTCCGCTGGTGTAGAGGACTATGTCGAGTAGCATCGATTGTGACAAACCACCAGTTTTGGGTCGTCGGGGCGCCAGTGAACCTCGGCATCCAACTGGTAAAACCTGGAGAGCTCGAGAATCAATGGATTAACAGCAGGCACAGAAGCGATCAATAGAAGTTGCGCAGGGTTCTGGCGAGCAGAGCAACGAAACATAGCAAGCATTGCATGGCGCCAGTCCCAAATGCATTATGAAAATAGCTAGGGACGGAGCACAAGATGCTCGCGAGTCACACGCAGAAAGCGAAGCAAGAAGCCTCCCCCATGAAGTTATGCTAAGAAGCAGTTCCAGGGAGAACCATCGGTCAGCGTTGGACGGCTGGGCTCTTCGAAAAGGTGAAGACTAACGAAGATTTTTTTTTTGTTGGGGTTGGGAATGAAACCAATGACTACGGAGTTGTTTTCCAAAATGATGAGCTGAATTTCTCCGAGAAATAGAAGCTCCCAGTATAAGATGAAAAAGCCTTTGATAATTCAATCGTTATCCGATCCTTAGATTGCTGGAGATAACTTCATCTGCGATTTGTTTGTCATTGCAATGTTATACTGGTTATACAGCTTGGTTTCAATCTTCCAGCCATTAAAGGCTGAACTTCTGTCCGAATTTTCACACTCACTTCAGTGTGCAACACTTCCCGGGAAAGAACGCCGCCGCTACACATCATATCCCTATCCCCTACCCACCAACTGAGCCAGGAGTGATTTCAAGCTTTAGTAGACTGCGTGGTTTTGTAGATGCAGTGCGAGTGTGCAGCTGCTGCTACCATGGCAGACTCCATTGTTGGCCGGCCGTCTCTGGCGGTGAAGGCTTGTGCTTTGTGTGCGGTACAATACTTTGCTACTTAAAGCAACCGGGAGAGCAATACAAATCGTGCTCTGTCGACCACCAACCACCCGAATAAAAAATTACAATTAATGTAATAGTTGAACTTGTTTCAATACCGTAGCACCTATGGTGTACAAAAGAGCTTATAAATTAAAAACCTTAATGATCCTACATTCTTCAAGGCAGCATTTTGGGATTTTGCGATGAAAGGAATTCCAATAAAATAGTCAGATGATGGTTAATATCTAGGGGTGAAGCTATATAAAAATTTAACATTAAAACATCACAATGAAGGCATGCAAGCCAAATGTAACAAATATATAATATGTGTGTATCCACTCATCAACAGAAAACCAAAACTTAGTCATGAGAACAAGCTTATTTATTCAAACAAATTTTATATAATTATTATATTCAAACAAAATTTCAGGCCAGCCATGTTGTATATTGTACCAATATGGACTAGCTATTGTAATACCAGGAAGAAAGCTCTTCAGAGGGTTCCAAATATAATATTGAAAATGATTCTGAACTTTCCAGCCTGGTCTTTTTATGATTTACCTTTTATAAAATATAGTATAGTGAAGTACATCATTCTCCATTGGATCATCGATTGGTTTTCAGCGAGAAATAAACGCAAATTATTTCTCGCCGAAAACCAATCGATGAAACAATGGAGAATCAAGTTCGCGGTGATTGAATCTTAGAAATCAATAGTACATCACGTATTTTAATAATATTTTTACCAGGGCGTATGCATGTGGTGTGAGTGGAGAACGGCAAAGCCACTGTTGCTGAGAGGTCACACACTGATTTATGTTGCGAGCTCTGTTTGCAGCATATCTTGAGCAGCAGCACAAGTCAAGCGCAAAGCACTGCTACTATATGTAGTTCTTGCCGGGCGTCGTCGGTCGTGTATGACCGGAAAGTTTAATGTGCGGGATAATGCGAATTGCTTTCGGTTTCTTCAACTGAGCCGTGGCCGGAAGATGAACGGGAGCGATGTCGGCCTAATTAGGAATTATTGGCGGGATTTTGATACAGATGGTGATGGATCTTGAGCTAGTTTAGACAGAAGTCGGTTAGAGATATGAACATAACTGAGGCGAAACAAAATAGAGTACAATGAAAAATCAACGATCTCTGTGTAGTGTGATATGTGAAACAGTGCCCCAGGAGTAAATTGATCACTTTTTTAAAACTTTTTGTTACAAATTCGACAAACCTCAATCCCAAGTAGCACGCGAAACATCTTCCAAAGAGATACTTTTCAAAAATGGTTTCAATCGCGTATCAATAAAAGCATATGTTACTTACCTGATTCTAGTTCGGTTGCATATCCATTTCAAGGTTCATAATGTTTAATTGTCGTTCCAATGAACATGCATTTCACTCCTTGTTTGATGTTCAACATTTTTGAAACGACAAGATTTGCTGCTAATGTCCCTTGCAATTAGCAATGAAGCAAATTTATCAAGATGTTTTTAGCAACTTTTCAAACAAACTCTTGAAACTTCTCCCAAAATGCCGGTTTTAATGTTATGTTTTACATTACTTTCATTAAAAGCATCCGCAACTTGCATTCAATTTTCGTTCTCATGCCCACAACTCTAAAAGATTAATCATAGTTGCGAGAAAGTTGCACTAAACTACGTGTATGACAGCTAGAAGTTTGTTTGTTTCAATTCAGTTGCAATTTGGTTGAGTTGCACCTTAAGTATCATCTAACAACGAAACCATGGTCTAGCGACAGTTTGTTTGTTTAAAAGGTGTTCCTCATGTGTTGCGCGTAAGTTTTTGTGAAAAGTTTAGATTGTTTCAGGCGTGGCCTAATTTCGCCGGTAATGAACTAGTATTCCGAAGGGTGCAGTCAAGTTATAAGCAACAAGCTTTGATTATTGGGCCATGTGGTCGCTTTTATAGTGCATAGGCAAAGCAATTGTTCGAGAAGTTGGTGGACTAGTGAGTAGAGGAGAAGATTGGTGATCTTAAGGTCGGGAATTCGATTCTCGTTCATATTTTTGTTTTCATTTTTTTAAGTATTTTGCAACAAACAAGCAATTTCGATTTTACTTGAATATGTTGCAAATAGACTTCGCCTCTTGCGCTTTTTGCGTTGCTATTCAGTGCAATTGTAAGTCATATTTTCAACAATTGACAACTCTGATTAGTTTCAAGAGATAATTTTATTCTTGAGTTGCAACAAACTGTGCTGCTTGGGATATAACGTAACCTCTTTATAGCGTAACTCGATATGAAGTATTTTTTACCTCGATACATATAACGTTTTTTACGCTTTACATTTTTTTTTTTTGCATTTTTGATACACTACCCACCATAAGTATGGAATCGCGTATTGCAACACTCATACTGAATACTGCAGCACCTTGAAAAGTTTAGTATCACCTAAAATAAATATTATCTTGTTATTCTGAAGTACTAGATTAATGTATTTTGAGGTCATCTTAAAAAATACGTCTTTGCGTCCCTGCGATTTTTTATTTCTGTTGAAAAAAAATTATCACTGGATTTTGGGTGATGCTAATCTTAAAAGTGCTGCAATACGCAGTATTGCAACGATTCCATACTTATAATTCGTGGATGTTCTTCAAAGAATATAATGTTACGATTCTAATGACAATCTGATAATCCAATGCTGAGGAAATAAGCCTTGTTTTTTCAATGTGTTTTTTGAAAAATGTCACGACTTTAAGTAAAAATTCAGTAAACAAAATTCAAAAATGTTTTAAATAAAAGCTTACGAAATAATAATAACTCATAATCTTTCGAATGGACTTGTAATCACATAGATACGGACAAAACACTTTTGTATGTTTCGAGGGGGTGTACTCAAACGTTTGCACGACACACTTTGTGGCATTTACGCTCCCACTGGATTCTAGCCTGCTTACTTACTTAACTTTTGATGGCTCTACGTCCTTCAAGACATGACTTGCGCCACAATGTTACGCCAATTAACTCGGTCCATGGCTGCTAACCTCCAGTTCCTCGATCGCCCCACACTTCCAAGATCCTGCTCCACTTGGTCAAACCACCCAGTGAACCACGTATCGTATAAGAATGTGCGCCAAAAATCTCACATTCATACGTCAAAAATCAGAATCGCACAATATGCCAAACCCAAACGAATAAATGTTAACACAAATTGTATATAATTCTTCACTACGATTCATTGTCGACAAACTTTGCTGACAACAAACCATGCCGTAAATAGTATAATCTAGAATCGCGTCAAGTTATATAAACTGACAGATCATATATCAATGCAGACTAGCAAGAAATGGAATCGCAATAACTCTGCAAAATTTGCCACCCGACCCGAGGTTGGTATCAAAGAACAACAAAGCGTATGTACTGTATAGCAAACTTCCTTTCATATTGGCAAATAATCACACCTCATTCATGAAGTGATCTATAGTGTAGTGGTATGGTACAGGGTTAGGGATCCAAAGGTCCGGTGCTCGAGTCTCGGTGGAAACTTTTTTTTTATTTTTATCGGAATTTTGTGGCATCGTATTGCTGACCATGGAAAGTCTGAAAAAGTCGTGGGAAGTGCGTATATGGCCTCCACTTTGGTGTGTATATAGCGTTTTCGTGCATTTTATACGAGTGATTTAATTCATATAGAATGATGTAAAGCAAAAAATATACCAACCAAAATGTTGACTGGGCACCTAGCTCGTTGCGCTCCCTCTCGTCTTGTACCGGCCGGATTTGAGGTGAACACCATTTTTGCGGGATTGTTGTCCGGCATTCTCACAACGTGTCCCGCCCATCGTACCCTTCCAACTTTGGCGACCTTCTGGATACTGGGTTCACCGTAGAGTTGCGGAAGCTCATGGTTCATTGCGTGTTTCAAACGAGTCCGATAATGCACCCGATATCTTCACACAGCACTGTTCACTATCCATCGTTGCTTTGATGGTATCATAGGCCGCTTTGAAATCGATGGATAGGTGGTGCGTAGGGACTTGATATTCGCGACACTTTTGGAGGATCTGCCGCAACATAAAGATTTGGTCTATCGTCGCTCGCCCGTCCACAAAACCGGCTTGATAACTTCCCACAAATCTACTTGCCAGTGGCGATAGACGGCGGAAGATGATCTGGGAAAGCACTTTATAGGCTGCGTTAAGAATGGTGGGTATATTATTCCCTCCTTCCACTCCTCCGGAAGCTATTCTGTATCCCAGATCCTGGCTATCAATCGGTGAAGACAAGTGGCCAACCTGTCCGGGCCCATTTTAATAAGTTCCGCTCCAATACCATCGTTTCAAGCTGCTTTGTTGTTCTTGAGCTGTTTGATAGCATCCTTAACTTCACCTATTTTGGGAGTTGGCACGTCTCATTCATCCGCCGTACTGATGAAGCCATTCCTCCTGCTATCTTGATCTTCCTCCTCTGCGCCGTTTAGGTGTTTATCGTAGTGCTGCTTCCACCTTTCAATCACCTCACGTTCGTCCGTCAAGATACCTCCATCCTTATCCCGGCACATTTCGGCTCGCGGCACAAAGCCTTTGCGGGATGCATTGAGTTTCTTGTAGAACTTACGAGTGTCTTGAGAACGATACAGCTGCTCCATCTCTTCACACTCCAATTCTTCCAGGCGGCGCTTTTTATCCCGGAATAGATGTGTTTGCTGTCTTCGCTTCTGTTTGTATCGTTCCACGTTTTGACGGGTGCCTTCCTGCAGCATCATCGCCCGCGCTGCATTCTTCTCGTCCAAAACTGTCCGACACTCCTCGTCGAACCAACCGTTCCGTCGATTTCCTTCCACGAACCCAACGGCACCTTCCGCTGCGTTGTTAATGGCTGCTTTGAGACTACTCCAGCAGTCCTCAAGAGGGGCTTCGGTGAGCTCTCCCTCTTCCGGCAACGCAGCTTCAAGGCTTTGCGCAAAATCAGTTGCGACTTCGGGTAGCTTGAGTCGTTCCATATTGTACCGTGGCGGGCGTCGGTACCGAATGTTGTTCACAACGGAGAGTCGTTGACGCACTTGAACCGTCACTAGGTAGTGGTCTGAATAGATGTTGGCGCCGCGATAGGTTCTGACGTCGATAATGTCCTAGAAGTGCCTTCCATCAATCAAAACGTGGTCGATTTGCGATTCAGTCTGTTGGGGTGATCTCCAGGTGTACCGATACGGGAGGCTGTGCTGGAAGTAGGTACTACGTATGGCCATGTTTTTGGAGGCGGCGAAATCAATCAGCCTAAGGCCGTTTTCGTTCGTAAGCTGGTGAGCGATGAACTTCCATATAATCGGTCTTAATTCCTCCTCCTGGCCAACCTGAGCGTTGAGATCTTCGATAACGATTTTGACATCATGGCTTGGGCAGCCGTCGTATTCACGTTCCAGCTGCGCGTAGAAAGCGTCCTTATCGTCATCGTCACTTGCTAGGTGAGGGCTGTGCACGTTGATTATGCTGATATTGAAGAAACGGCCTTTGATCCTCAACTTGCACATTCTGTTGTCGATTGGCCACCACCCAATCACGCGCCTCTACATTTAGCCCATCACGATAAAAGTTGTGCCCAGCTCATGTCTGTTGCCGCAGCTCTGGTAGATGGTATAACCATCCCTATACGTATGTACCGTCGACCCATTCCAGCAAACCTCCTGCAGCGCTACGATGTCGAACTTGCGGACCCTCAATAATTCTGAAAGAATGCGGGTACTTCCCAAGAAATTGAGAGCCTTACAGTTCCATGATCCGAGTTTCCAATCGTTAGTCCGTTTTCGATGCCCGGGTCTATGCCGATTGTTCCGGTACGAATTTACATTGTATGCTTCCTGTACTGATGGTTTTTACGGCTGGCTTGTAAGGCCTGCACCAACCCCCTGTCTCGCCGGAGGATCATCGTGCACAGCACTGTTTAGAGTCCCACGCTGGCACTAGGACGATGATCAGCCGCTCCTAACATGGAGAACAGACGCTGTTTTGAGCCGCCCCTGACATGGAGAATAGACGATCTGATAAGGTACACCCTCAGAAGAGAGGAGCCCCCCTTCCCTGTCAGCATACGACCAAGGTCCCACCAGGGTTGGTTACCCGATCTTCCCTACGGTTACTCGTACCCCAGGCGGCACCACGGGGAGGTAGGGATAGGAGTTACTGGACAAGAGGCTAAGGACCACAAATGGGGTCTATTTTACACCTGCAGACATTTACACGACATTGCACAACATTTCCTTCGTGCTGATGACATAAAATTGTTCCTTAATATAGTAAACGATGAAGATACACATACTTTTCAAAATTAAATTGATATGTTTTTCAAAAAATGCAATAAGGGCCTTTTCCAATTGAACGTGAAAAAATGTAATTCTATATCCTTTAGTAGAAAGCGTAGTACACCCAACGTTACAGTCTATTTAGGGAATCAACTAGTAGAAAAATGAGTAGGAATAAGAGACTTAGGAGTAATTTTAGATTCCAAAGTTACTTTGATAGATCACAATAATTCAATTATCAACAAGGTAAACAAGATACTAGCATTTATAGAACGATTTAGCTTTCATTTTCACGATCCATACACTATAAAAATATTGAACATAACCTATGCGCGTTCAATTTTAGAATACTGTAGCATAGTTTGGTCTCTATTTTCATTAACCCATGAAAATAGTAAAGAATCAGTCAAAAAACAATTTCTGTTGTTTGCACTTCAAAAATAAGGTTAAACATGGTTACCTATACCATCTTATGAAGCACGATACATGCTCATTAATATTTAAACATTGAAGAATCGTCGCGAATTTGCAATGGCCTCGTTTGTAAACGATATAGTTTCGCATCGTATTGACTCGATGACATTTTTGTCAAAATTAAATGTTTATGCTCCTCCACAACAACTGCAAAATCGTAGTATTTTGTATACAAACCACCACCGCACAAATTATGCCAAATTCGAGCCTTCAAAAGAAATTAGCCGGATCCTATTCTTGGCACTTCTGATTCACTTCGGCAGTGTGGTTTTTTGAAAGCTACGAAGCTCATATTTGACCACAATATACGTTGTATTGAAATACTGCAAATTGAAAAGTTTTAGACAGTTCGGCCGAGAAAACCTCCCCATGCCAAAGTGAATCATAAAAGTACCCAAGTAGCTCTGCACCCTAATAAGCTTTGATCATTGAGAATCTGCAATTTTCCCAGTATTGCAGTGAATGATGCGATACAAATCGATGCCAAACAATTCTTTCCCTAAACGGCTTTCGCATTGTACAATAAAATTTTGATAAATCTTGATCGTCTTTCTGGAAATAATGCAATGAAATTGCATCTTGCCGTATTCTCAAATCGTCGTATCGGTTTAATTTCTGTCGCAATCAGTTTCCAGATTCGTCCCACAACTTACGGCTCACTGTGATATAGTGAGTGGTCAAAATACAACATATAAACGCCATAATAAAATGTTTTACTAGAACATATAGATCTACGGACATCTCCCTCCATTCCTTCAACATGATGAAATATATTAATTTCCTTTAAAATTCATTGGTCGCCATCAAAATTCAACTCATACATATAAACATGATTCCTTTTGTCGATCGCTAAGCATATCTCTCAAATCCTATTCGACCAAGCGATTTCGGTGAAAAAGTGCAAAGTGGATAATTGAACTGAAGTTACTGTAGTTTTATTGCATTTTTGGTGTACAAGTGTGCGAACCATAACAGCTTACAAAAGGTAACACTCGGAAAATTAATGTATGTTGCCAGTAAGTTTGAATATCCGCCGTAGTGGAACATTTTAAGTTTTATACGACGAATAATAGCGCGTACGACGAAGTAGAACGAAACCCTACTAAGCGCTATCGTACGCGCTTACTTACTTCGGCATGGTCATTGGTCATGGTTTTGCATCGTTTCATGAGGTTATTAATCTTCACCAGTATCTCAAATAGTGATCAATCTCTTTTCTCAGGAATTCATACTGTGTGATCAGCCCACCTGAGTCTGCCAGTAGGTGATACACATAAAAAAACATTTTGAACAAACAAGCACTGACACAGGAGCGTTAGCATAGTTACGGTATACTTCGTAGATGGGACACTAGTATAGAAGCAATAAAAAGTCTATGACTTACACAGAGTTTCAATCATGAAGTTTGTCTCAACTTTTCAGCTCACAGTTCTTATTATTATGGAATTGTTTGCATTGCGTGTGTTAATCACACCGCAGTAATGAAAACAAATGAAGCAAAAAGTGGTGTGTTTTAAGGAATTTAATCAAATAAATTGCGTCATTCTAGTGAAATGCAGAAATGTAAACAAATAATCCATAAAAAAAAGTGCATATTTCACTATATGTTATATCATGTTTTGGAATTCCAATGCGTCTTTGAGAATACTGCCCCCATGACAAGTGCAAACTACACTTTATTCTCAACGATATCACCGAGGCGTACGTTGCATACGATTGAGAGTGTTTTAATTCCCTCCTGCGTTTCCTCTTGGTGAGAGATTTTTTAATAGACGATTCAACATTCTATACAAGATTTTCTATCAAGGATGTTCCTTACGAGTTAGGTTTGTGATTTTCCTTACTGTACCCTGGAAAATTCCTAGGGGATCCTTTGTTTTTCGGGAGCTTCTCAGAACTTTCAAAGGGCTCTTGAGGTTCCTTGCGGATACTACAAGGTTTTTGTGGGATCCTGAGAATGTATATTGGGGATGCTGAGTGGAATATGATAATTTTATGAATGAACGCAGAGCTCGTTTAATTAAAGCGTGTGGTTTATTCAGAGGTTAGTTTGAGAATGATAATGTATGTATGTATGTATGTAGGTAGCCACCATCCTAGCTTGAGTCTTGCTCTGCATGCGGTTCCACATAACAGTAAAGTCAATTTTCATTATCAATCAGAATTCAACATACCATTGTATGAAGGGCCAAAATGGGGTGTGGCGGACCCGTAAGCAGAGACACTTACGCGAAACCCGCGGGAAATAGAGAATCTCCTTCCAATAATATGATCCAACGGAAAGTATAATGAAATTTGCAATACCTGTCAAGTTATCCACGGGATGGTTTGTTATGAGAAGGGCGCGTCAAATCCATTACAACTGTTGGGATAGAAGAACCCAAGGATGTTACGGTTACTTCAACCCGTGACTCCGGCTGGCACTCCACTCCATTGTCCAGCTGTAACTTCAATGATGCCCTGATGCACCCTCCCAATATCACCCATTTTATATGATTCCATTTAATGATTGTTATGTAATATAATTAAAAACAATAATTTAAAATATAAAAAATATAAGAAATCATGCAATAACTCGATGATTTGACCTAGAATCGTTGAATGAAAGATGAATAATATTAATACATAATAACAGATTGTTCCAAAAAGCCTGAAAAACCGCTGACAATTTATACTAAATGTTTACGACAGCTTCCTGTAGTTATATATTGCTGATATATCCTGAAAACAAAAAAAAAAATATTTAAAAATATCATTTGCAGTTCTTTTTCGATGATCATAAGAAATGGTGCAGAAAATCTGTAAACAATTTTTGAATTAATGGTTAAATGGCAAGATCATTTTTTATTATTAATTTGTATTTATAATACCGTTGTATAAAGGGCCAAAAGGAGGTTGGCGGACCCGTAAGCAGAGACACTTACTTGAAACCCGCGGGAAAAAGGGAATTTCCTTCCAACGTTATAGTCCAACATTAGTTGGATAATAATGAGAATCTCATTGCTTATTCAGCTTTCCAGTAGATAGTTTGCACATATGTTATAAAACAATGCATAAATATATTAAAAGATGTTGACTCCCTGATACTCCTATAAGTTGAAACCCTGTAATAGGATCATAAATCAAACATATATGAGCCATTTGCGTCTCCAGAAAATAATAAATGAATAAAATAAATAAAAGAGCTGCGTTGAAATAGAGATTATTGACATATTAACAACAGAAAACATGAAAAAACTAAAGGATTTGTCCTAAGATCGCTGCAATTTGAATGATTCATAGAAATGACATAGTAAATGATCTTTTCAACCACACTGAACAAGAAAACATGTTTATAGCAATTACAATGTTCATACTCCTTCATGTTTACGACGGCTTCCTGCAGTAATATAAAATCATATCTTGCTGATTTGTCCTGAGAAAACAAAAACATGATTATAAATAATAATTGCATCTTGCTTTCCACGTTTAGAAGAAGCGGTGCAGTTTTTTTTTCTAGAAAAATAAGTGGAATTATAGGCTTCAATTACGAGCAAACTTATCCAATAAGAAACCTAAATTCTCTCCATTAATCCTTTTTTTGTTTTCATTTCTCCATCCATCTAGATAATTCCTTGATATGTCCAATGAAGCTAAACAATATAGAAAAATATTTTAATCTAATTTTATGCGTTTCTATCATCATTTTTTATATATTTCAAGATCTTTTTTTAATATATGTAAAGGTATGAAGAAATTTATGATACATGTTTAAAAATTATACAAAAATACCTAAATATATATGAGAAATCATATTGGATACATGGTTTATATGTATCCAATCAACAAAAAATCAGACATTTTGTAGGTTTGATGAGAAAAACTTAAACTTATATAATATACGGTGCAAACTACAACAATATTTAATATACTGACTGTGATTAAGAGTATTATACAACAATCATGGTTTTTCACGAAGTCACTCTGATGGTAAATCTCAACAGGTATCGTGCTGCAACTTACATCGGTCAACCTATTAAAATGAAATATTAAAATGATATAAACGTTTACATTAACATTCAGTAAAATCATCATTGTCAACCTATTGAAATAAAATAAACGTTCACATGAACATTCAGTAAACATTTTAACACTAAATGCTGCATTAAGAGAAAAATGAGGTTGTGATTATACCACAGACAAACAGACGTAACACTTAGAACAAAATCCCGATCAAAATCATAGTCACGATGACATGTACGCCCAATGCTAAAATCGGTGTGTTTGGCCGATGGACCAACAGATGGCGGTAGTGTGTAAACGTCAAACGCGAACAAAAACGATGCGAGCGCTGCGGGTGGTGGATTGGCCACCTACCATATATTTGAATCGGCCGTTAAAAAGGTGGTCGATGGACATCGGTGAGAGTGTGACGTCTGTTTGTCTGTGATTATACTTACAATGAATAACACTGAAGGTAAACAATGCTTAATGGGAAAGCTAGTTGGAAAAAGAGTATCAAATATATAATTTTAAATGTAGGAGCCTGTGAGTTTAACAATAAAAATAGTTTATTCAATTCATTACGCGATTAATTATATAACAAACTCCAAAAAGATCCAATACTGTGAAGGCAGATGTTACATTATACGACTATACAGAGCAAAACATGTAATTAAACCTAGGCAGGTTATAAAATTATTCAATTTCCAAACAATCTTCAAAATACAAAAATGTTTCAAAAGACACAAATAAAATCAATCCAAAATCTAAGCTACGAGAACACACAAAATCCCAAAGGGTCCCCGTCAAAAGGCGAAATTCAGAATTAGAGGGTTAATTCGATTAGAAACAATAATACATATCTATGAGTGAGTTGTTTGTTAACGAATAATAATTTTGCAATATTTTTTCAGAAGGGTGCAGCAATCAACAAAACTGGCAACACGCTTACTCTCTTTCGTACTGTAGAGTGTGTTTCTATAACTACCGTTAGATTTCTTCAATGCGTTTTTCCACCCAGGAAAAAAAGAAAAGAAAAAAATCCCTTTCAGTCACATTCATACACGCATTCACACAAAATGACTTTTCTGATGCAACCATTTCATGCACTCTCATAAAATTCCGCGCCTCGTACCGCGGTTTTACATAATCAATTTATAATGTAGATTCAAGCGTGAATTTTAATGCATTAATTCGTAATTGGTTCCCATAAAAAATGAGCAAAATAGTTGCTAGATATGCGAAAGATAAAATATTTATTAAAATAAATGGATGTTCGAAACTAGTTACTCATCTCAACTAACGGCTGTACTAAGTAGTACTTTATTACAGTGGCAGCATTAGCTGTAACGAACACATGAAATATTTCACATGGTTTGAAGCGTTTGTTCAAACGAAAAGAAAAAAGCGTTTGTTCAAACAAAAAGAAAAAAATAAATAAATGAATCAAGGGAGTAAGATCGTTTGAACAAATTTAACATATTGAACATTTGATTAATGGAAGACTGAATGCTAAATACTTATCTTGTATTCCGGTGATCAATGCGTCCTTCTCCTTTCTCAGCTTTTCAATTTCTTTTTTCTTCAGGCATGAAGGCAGTACGTTTCATACGGTAAAGCTTATGTTTAAGCTTCCATATAGTACAACGTTTGAACAACCAAATTGAAAATCATCAATATTATAACACAACACTATTCTTTCACCAAAACTTCACTTGCTTGTCATAACAATGCATGTCTTCTATCATCCACAACATTTTTTCACATTATTTTTACACAAAATACCAACTATTTCATTGAAAATCAAGCACTATAATTTTACCACTTGCTTCTTTGTTCAGAGTTGCCAGTCTGATTGCTGAATCGTTAGTTTGAGAATGATAATGACCACAAAATGTCACAGAAGCCAAGCTTACTGAGATGGGAATAACGATTGCTTCAAACCAACAGGCTGCTTCGATGACATCCCCTCTCAATCGTTCAGCCCTAGATTCCGTCGCAATTCTTGAAATCTGCTAAGTATCAGCGTATTCACTTTGGTTTATCCTTCCGAAAACCTACTTCTGGTCCTCGTTGTCAGCCGCCCAGTCGGCATCCCTAACCACGGGCGGAGCATCGGTGCACTGGAATGTCAGTACAGTGTTGGAGCTTCGTCTTAGCTAACGGACGACACTTTGCAAACATATCCTGTGAGCTTCCGTTGAATGTGGTTGATATCGACCCAGGTACCCAGCTGGAAAGCAGCTGTCCGGGTAAACGCTCAACACAAGTACGCTGCCTAACAGCTTCCGGTAGGGTTCTGTTGATGTCCCCTTTCGTTTCAGTTCTTTTTCTATACGTGACTTGACGGGATTACATTTAACCATTCTGAAATTGTCGACGACCTTCTTCACACGTGCCTGCTGGGAAAGTCGAAGAGCTCCTGTTTTCCATTCGAACTCAATCTTCATAGGCAAGAAAGCTTCTCCACAATCGTCATTCGGAAAATATTTGGATATTGCTTCTTCAATCGAATAATGGACTCCAATTTTCTCACCGCAATTAGTCGGTCTTTGACATACAGCATGATGTCCTCAAAGTCCACGCCATGACCTTCGCTACTAATTTGGCCTTATTACGAACAGTTCGATCATCTTTATCTTCCACTTCCACACCACGGGAGCAGGACGCCATTTGATTCGATCATCCCGTTTCTGGATATCGCTGTTGCACTGAGGTGCATCTGTGAAATACGACGCAACAGAAGTTGCTCTGTAACTGATGAAAAAAAAAAATCAACAACTTACCGGGGAGCCTGCGCTCCCGTTCGCTGTGCCTCAACGTAACTTGTCCATTGGACTCGAGTTGTACTATTTGCGAAGGGAGCACCCCGGTTTGATCTACCTCGAAAATGTCCTCGTCATCAGTAACCGGAGAATCAGCGCATAACAGTGATGCATCATCAGGCTGTCATTCAGCACAAGATTCAACACCAGGATCAGGAGTACCCTCACGAGACATTTGCCGTTCCTCTATCAGCAGTTCATTTGAATCTTGAGTAACAGCTTCACCATGTTCATGCGGTATAACGAGAACCTTTCCATGCTTTTCACGATTTTTTTCGTACTGCAAAACAGCTTTAGTTCGACACAGATTTGCCGACGCGATTGGAATGTCCACCTCAATCTCGAACAGATTACCACGCAAGTTCGTAGTAGCAATTACCTCACCGCCCTTCTTCGGAATTGCAGAATATCACCTCATAACCTACCTTTATCAGTTTCTTTACTGACATCAGGTTGCCTCGTAATTCTGGAATATACAGCCCACTCATCATGATCAAGGGCGTTCTGTTGTTGCTGCTTCCGACGATAGTTCCTGTGAACTTGAACACCAACGCTTCGCCGTATTTGTCCACTTGAATTTCGATGGGTGTCTTCAGCTTGCGGGTTTCTGAAAATACTTCCGCTTCATTCACGAGTTGGTCGCTTGTTCCTGAATCAAGTTTGAAGACCACCTTTCCGCTTCGGGATTCTTCATTCTTGCGACTTGCGACGAAACTTACCACCGTCCGCTGGTCTCGTTGATCTGCTATATTATCTTCACTGCCTTTCTGTGGACAGTCCTTCTTCGTATGGCCCTGTTTACCGCACTTGTAACACATGCCCTGAAACTTTATTGTCTTCCAGTGCTTCTCCCCGGAGAACGCTGCCAACTTCACATGTAGGGATAAGGATGGAAGCATCTTGACGGACGGACGTGTGATGATTGAACGGTGGAACACCACTACGACGAACACCTGAATGGCACGGAGAACACAAGCGCAAAGGGTGACGACACCGGAGGAAGTGACTATGTCAGCACGGCGAATGAAGGAAACCAACCTATTCCCACATTGAAGAAAGTTAAGGATGCCATCGACCAGCTCAAGAACAACAAGGTAGCTAAACTCATCAAAATAGGCCCGAAGAGGTTGGTTGCACCGGTTGCACCGGTTGACTGTCAGAATCTGGGAAACGGAATAACTGCCGGAGAAGTGCAAGCAAGGGGTCATATGCCCCATCTATAAGAAGGGTGACAAACTGGAATGTGAAAACGAGCACTATCCTGAAAGCCGCCTACAAAGTGCTATCCCAGATTATCCGTAGTCAATCACCAGCTGAAAATTAGTCTGTGGGAAGTTATCAATCTGTTTTCATCAACGGCCGATCGACGACGGACCAAATCTTCACTGTACGGTAAATCCTCCAGAAATGCCGTGAATAGCATCAACCTCAAAGAGCTACGGAATATCATAAATGAGTACAGCTTTCCCGGGAAGTTCACAAGACTTATAAGCGCAACGATGGACGGTGTGCAGAATAGCGTGAAGATCTCGGGCGTACATTCCAATTTGTTTGAATCCCGCCAGGGACTTCGACATGGTGATGGACTTTCGTACCTTCTGTTCAACATCGCGCTAGAAGGTGTCATGCGAAGAGCCGAGTTCAATAAGCGAGGTACGATTTTCACAAGATTCAGCCAATTTGTTTGCTTCGCGGTTGATATAGATATTGTCGGCAGAACATTTGGTATGGTGGCAGACCTGTACACTCGCCTGAAACGTGAACCTCGGATCCTTTTTAACGGTTGATCACAACGTCAGTCGTGAAATACTCATCATCAGTGGAAGTTGCGCCTACTATGGACTCCAGAAGAAGCTGCGATCAAGAAAGATTCACCCCGCACGCAGTATACCATGTACAAAACACTAATAAGATCGGTGGACCTCTCTGGACATGAAGCATGGACCATGCTGGAAGAGGACCTGCAAGCACTTGGAGTGTTCGAAAGACGGCTGCTTAGGACCATCTTTGGCGATGTGCAGAAGAACGGTGTATGGCGGCGGAGAATGAACCACGAGCTCGCTAGGCTTTACGGCGAACTCTGTATCCAGAAGCTGGCGAAAGCCGAAAGGGTGCGTTGGGCAGGGCATGTTGCAAGACTACCGGACAACAAAGATGGTGTTCGCGTCGAATCCGGTTGGCAAAGAAAGGCGAGGAGCACAGCGAGCGAGGTGGCTTGATCAGGTGCAACATGATCTGGAGAGCGTGGACCAAAATCGAAGTTGAAGGGACACAGTCATGGACTGAGTAAATTGACGTAACATCGTTAACGAGGTTTTATCAAACTAATTTATGTAACACCAAGTAAATGAATAATTAGAATCTTTTAAAGAAATTTAATCCATTGTACACATAATATAAATAAAAGCATTGTAGGATTTATAAGGGTTCTTTCGGAAGGATCGCGTAAATATATTTGAAAAAATAGTATTATTCGATTTTTTTTTTTCAGATATACAATACAACCACGAAATATGCCTAAATGTAGGCAATTTCCTAAGGATGTTTGGATTGTTTATAGAAATATGTGCATTTTTTCTAGATTGAGCACACTTATAAAATTTAATGCTATGTTTATGTTTTTTTTTTATAGAAGGGCCCAAAATACGAAAAGGGTCCATAATCGGCATCGACTCCCTAATTCGATGTTTGGAACACATGAAAGATTATTTTTGTTCCGCATAGTGTTCGGTTCTGTAGCTAGCTCGTACCAACTCATCCGTTTTGGCCATTGACCATTGCAATTCTGAAATCTTTTCACTGCACTTTACCTTATTCAGAACAATTTCCACGTAATTCACGTATTCAACATCGCTTATGGCATTAACGCTCGCGAAAAATCCTAATTATAATCCACAAAACATCACGCAAAACCGGGCTTTCCCCCGATTCGCAAAAGCCGCTAACAATATAATCCGTTCCGATTCCGTTTATGCACAAAGCGATCCCGAAGCTCATCCCCCCCCCCCTTCATACGAAGGAGGCTAGTCTGCGTCAACCAATTCATCCACCACACGCTCTGCTCGTCTGCCGCGATGGAAATCCCCCTGCGAAAAATGGTCAGTTTCAAACAAAAACCACCGGCCAGGAAGCCACCACTGAATTCCATCAAGAGCGCCGGCTCATTTCCAACGTGGAATAAACACGTATTCGGTTTGGGGCAGTCAAGTTAACAAGCATTTAGAGAAGGGGAACGTGATTTAAGAAAAAAAAATCAATGAGAAATTGAATCTAAGCACTTGAAAGTTTTGAAAATTTCATATGAAAAATAAAAATAGGCACTAAACAAGCAAAAAGTTACAAAAAAGGAAAAACTTAAATTCCTTAAAGGAAAACTTTTGGTAGCTACCAGACTACCAGATGCATTCAGCAATTCCTTCAAGGATTCTACCAGAGATTCCTCCAAGATTTATTCCAAAGAATTCTGCCGGAAAACCTTTACATGGATTTCTCTACAGACTTCGCAAAGAGTTCATGTAGCAATCCCTCCAGTGTTTCCTTCCTAGATTCCTTCTGAAAAATCTCTACTGAGATTCCTCCACGAATTCATCCAGGATCTTTTCTCAATAATTATTCTAAGGATTGCTCCAGAGATTTCTCCGGATTTTTCTTAAGAGATTGGGATTGCTCAAGGGATTCCACCAGAGATTTCTTTAGCTAATCTACAGTAAATAACTTCACGAATTTCTCGACGAATTCTTCAAGAGCATCCTCCAGGATTTTTCCCAAGAATATCTTCAGCAAAATCGGTACATGAATTACTTCAAGGATTTTTTCATGTCATCCTTCAGAGGTTCCCCTGGAAATTTCTTCAGAGATTCGTTCTGGGCCTCAAAAGAGATTCCCGAATAATTCTTTCAGCAATTTCATCAAAATTTATTCTAAGATTTTCTCCAAGGATAATATTCGGAAAATTTCTACTTGGATTCCTCCAGGAAGCTTCTTTTATCTGGAGAGGGATCTCTTTAGAGATTTTTTGCAGAAATCCCTGGAATAATCCTGAGAGAAATCCCTGAAGGAACTCCTGCCAGAACACCGTGAGGAATTGCTAATGGTATTCCTGGAGTCCTATCAGAACAGGTCTTAGAAATCTGGCAGCGATCGAAAGTTCTTCCTGGAGGAATCTCTGGCAAAATCCTTAATAGAATACCTGAAGAATTCGCTGAAGACGTTTAGTTTGAAGAAATTTCTGGTACAACTCCTGGAGGAATCTTTGAAAGAATTCCTGAAGAAATCTCTGGTAAAACTCCTGGAAGAATCTCAGGAGAAATTCCTAGGTATATTTCTGAATGGGATCACATCCAGGAATTCCTATAGGAATTGTATCAGGAGTTCTTCTAGAGAATTCATCAGGAGTTCCTTCGAGTATATCTTTGGGAATTCCACCAAAGATTCCATCAAGAGTTCCTATAGGAATTTTATAAGGAGTAGCTCTGAGAGTTCTTCTAAGGATTTCATCTGGAGTTCCTCCAGGGATTCCATCAAAAGTTCCTCCAGAGATTCCACCTGGACTTACTCCAGAGATTCCATCAGGAGTTCCTCCAGAGATTATATCAGGAGATCAACGAGGAATTCTTTCAGGATTTCTTCTAGGAACATCATAAGGAATTCCTCTAGTGCCACGTTTCTCAACAGAACATCTCACAGCGAGCCGTTTTTTTGCCGTTATCAAGGTTGAGAAACAGTGCTAGAGATTCTATCAGGACTTCCATCAGGAATCTTATCAGGAATTCCTACAGGGATTCCATCAGGAGCTCTTCAAGTGATTTCAACAGAAATTCATTCAATAATATCTTTAGCAATTCCTCCAAGGGTTCCTACAGGGAGTTTCTCCAGAGATTCCATCAGGCGTTCCTATAGGGATTCTGTCAAGAGTTCCTTCAGAGATTTCACCTGGAATTCCTTCATAGATTCTATCAGAAGTTCCTTCGCAGATTAAATTTGGAGATCCTCGAGGAATTCCATCGGGATATTATTGGGACATTAGTTGCTCTAAGGATTTTTTTAGCAGTTCTATCTTTTCAGGAATTCAACCAGAGATTTCATCAAGAGTCTCTATAGAAATTCCATCAGGAACTCTTCTGAAGAATTCATCAGAAGTTTCTCTATTGATTCCATCAAAAGCTCCTTTAAGAATATCTTTGGGAATTGCTCCAAGAATTCCATCAAGAGTTCTTCTAGGAATTCTATCAGGAGTAGCTCTGAGAGTTCTTCTGAAGATTTCATCAGGAGTTCCTCCAGGGATTCCATCAAAAGATCCTTCAGAGATTTCACCAGGACCTCCTTCAGAGATTCCATCATGAGTTCCTCCAGAGATTATATCGGGAGATCCTCGAGGAATTCTATCAGCATTTCTCTAGAGATTCTATCAAGAGTTCCTTCAGGTATCTAAACTGGAATTCATCCAAGGATCTCATCAGGAGTTACTATAGGGATTCCATCAGGAGCTCTTCAAGGGATTCCATCTGGAGTTCCTCCAAGGATTCCATCAAGAGTTCCTCCAGGAATTCCATCAGGAGCTCCTATAGGGATTCTGTCAAGAGTACCCTTAGGGCTTTCATCAGAGTTCTTCTGGGGATTCCATCAAGTGTTCCTTCAGAGATTTCACCTAGTATTATTTAGGGATTTCATCAGGAGCCTCTATAAAAATAACATCAGGAAATCTTCTAAGGAATTCATCAGAAGTTCCAATAGTTCCATCAGGAGCTCGTTCAAGATTATCTTTAAGAATTCCTCCAAGTGTTCCATCAGGAGTTCCTCCAAGGATTCCATCAAGAGTTCCTTTAGGGATTCTTTCAGACCTACCTCTGATAGTTCTTCTAAGGATTTGATCAGGACTTCATCTAGGGATTCCATCAAAATTCCTTCAGAGATTCCACCTGGACTTACTCCAGAGATTCCATCAGGAGTTCCTTCAGTGGTTATATCAGCAGTTCCTCGAAGAATTCTATCAGGATTTCTTCTAGAAATATCATAAAAAATCCTTTAGATATTCTATCAGGAGTTCCATCAGGAATCTAGCCAGGAATTCTTCCAAAGATTTCATCAGGGTAGAAACTCTAGGGATTCCATCAGGAGTTCCTCCAATGATTCCTAATGGAATTTCTTCAATAATATGTTTAGCAATCTCTCCAAGGATTCCATCAGGAGTTCCTCCAGGGATTCCTGATTATGTTACTCTTGGCAGAATCCCTATAGGAACTCCTTTGAGACTTTCATCAATGTTCTCCTGAGTATTCCAGTGATTTCACCAGGAAGTCCTCCATAAATTCTATCAGGAGTTCCTTCGGAGATTACATCAGGATTCCCTCGAAGAATTCCTTCAAAGTTATTGCTAGGTACATCATAAGGAGCTGCTCTAAGGATTCTATCAGGATTTCTATCAGGAATTCCTCCAGGGATTTCATCAGGAGCCTCTATAGAAATTCCATCAGGAACTCTTCTAAGGAGTTCATCAGAAGTTCTTCTGTTAAGTATTTTGTTGAGTCAATCAAGTCTTTTAGCATAAACTTCTGTTTATTACGCTTTAAGCCGAAATGTATTGTTAACAATCAGTTAAAAAAAAACATATAATTATAATGATTAACTTACAATCTTGGTGATCGATTTTGTTTAGGATTCGAGGTTATAGTATCTCACGATCTTCGTTTAATCAGGTTGTGCTGCTTACGGCTATATAATCGTTATGAATCAGTTATGTTTGCCCGAATTATATATAAATACAGAAATACTTTACAATTCTATGCTTTGTTGGATAAATTTAGTTGCAGACTCCTCTCGAGTGATCAACTCAGCAAACACACTATCAGATGCGGTAGTATACTGTACAAGGATAAAGTTTTGATTAGCAAAGTTCAATTTGCATATACGAATTCACTTACAGTACAAATTTAGTGTAGGCTTTAATAAATTCATTGGATTTTAATTTCAGAAGTACAGATTTGTGGTATGATATAACTGAACCAAATTACAATTGATAGAACGAAGTGACTCGGCTTAGGCGACATCCACAAATTACGTAACGCTCGAAGGGGGGAGGGGGTCGGCTCAAGCGTTACGATCCATACAAAATTTTGAAAATTTCCATACAAAAAGCGTTACGGAGTGTTGGGGGAGGGGGTCAAAAATTTCCAATTTTAGCGTTACGTAATAAATGGATGCCGCCTTATTTCATTTGACATTCGTCTCATCTTTTCATTACCCCATTGTCATCAGTCCATGAGCGATCCCTACTGTAATTTTACGCTCATCCGACCGTTGCAACATCTTCCAATATTTCCATCTGAAGTTCCTTCAAGAATATCATTTGGAATTCCTCCAAGGATTTCATCAGGAGTTCCTCCAGGGATTCCATCAAGTGTTCCTATAGAGATTCTATCAGGAGCACCTCGAGAGTTCTTCTGAGGATTTCATCAGAAGTCCCTTCAGGGATTCCATCAAAAATTCCTTCAGAGATTTCACCTGGACTTCCTCAAGAGATACCATCAAGAGCTCCTCCAGAGATTATATCTAGAGTTCCTCTAGGAATTTTATCAGCATTTCTTCTAGAAATATCGTAAGGAATTCCTTTAGAGATTCTATCAGGACATCTATCAGGAATCTTATCAGTAATTCCTCCAGGGATTTCATCTGAAGTTTCTAAAGGGATTCCATCAGGAGCTTTTCAAGGGATTTCATCAGGAGTTCATCCATGGATTTTATCAGGCGTTCCTATAGGGATTCTAACAGGAGTACCTTTAGAGCTTCCATCAGAGTTATTCTGGGGATTTCATCAGGAGTTCTTCCAAGGATTCTATCAATAGTTCCTTCAGAGATTCCACCTGGTATTCTTCCAGGGATTCTATCAGGAGTTCCTCCAGCGATGATTGCTCGAGAAATTTCATCAGGATTTCATCTAGACGACATCCATTTATTACGTTACGCTAAAATTGGAAATTTTTGACACCCCCCCCCCCAAACGCTTTTTGTATGGAAATTTTCAAAATTTTGTATGGGTCGTAACGCTTGAGCCGACCCTCCCCCTTCGAGCGTTACGTAATTTGTGGATGCCGCCCTAGGGATTTTGCAATAAGTTCCTCTAAGGATTCTATCAGAAGTTCCATCAGGAATTCTTTCAGGGATTTCATCACGAGTTCCTATAGGGATTCCATCAGAATTCAGAAGTTTCTTAATAAATTCCACCAGGCAATATCGGGAGTTCCTCAAAGAAATGCATCAAGATTTCTTCAAGAGCCTGCATAAGGAGTTCATCCAAGGATTCCTTCAAGAAATCCTTCAGGAATCAGTAATTTCAGCCCGAGTTCCTATAGAGATTTCTTCAGGAGTCCCTCATGAGATAACATCAGAAGTTTTTTTCAGAGATTCCACCTGGAACTGCTTCTGGGATTATATCATAAGTTCTTCGAGGGATTACATCAGGAGTTCTTTTAGTGGTTTCATCATGAGTTCCTTCAGAGAATTCATTAGAAATTCCTTTAGATATATCACCTAGAATTCCTCCAAGGAATCTATAAAAAGTTTCTCTAGGGATTCCATCAGGATTTTCTTCGGAAATTGCACCTGGAATTTCTCTGGAGATTATATCAGGGATTCCTCAAGGATTTCTTCTTGGGATTTTAAAAGGAGTTCCGCCAGGCATATTATCAAGAATTTTATCAGGAGTTCCTTTATAGATCCCGTCTGAAGTTCCTTTAGAGTTTCCATTAGGAGTTCCTTCCAAGTTCTTCGAAGGATTCCAACAGAAGTTTCTGTAGGGATTTCAACGGGAGTCTTTCAATACATTTCACTAGGAGTTTGTGCAGGGATTCCATCAGAATTTCTTCCATGGATTCCTTTTGAAATACCTATGAGATTTAATTATAGAAAAACTCCTGGGATTCCATCCGGAATTCTTCTAAAGGTTTCTTCAGGAACTCCTCTAGGGTTACTCTGGGTTCCATCAAGATTTTTAATAAGGATTCCTCCCGGAATTTATTAAGGGATTCCACCAGAATTTTCTTTCAGGATTTTTTCTAGGGAATTCTTCAAGAGAGTCTTTCCGGAAAATTTCCTTAATATATCTTTGGGAGAACTATTAAAACAATCCCTGAAGAATTTCCTACAGAATTCTGGTGCATTCCTTGGAAAAAATCCTTAAAAAAAACTCAAAGGACCTGCTAAGAGTGTTTTTCTTTTACGCTAACGGTAATTTTATTGGCTGTTTTGGGATAAGCTAGTGATGGTTATTCTTTTCCTAGGGCATAATCAAATGTTTACCATTCTGTTTGGCTTTCGAACAGGGGAGAAGACAGGGGAAGTCCACCCACACTGCACTTCGCCATGAATATCGCGTAGGTACTCGGTGCTTAATGAATAAAAATATCACACAATCGCCCGCTTAAAATGAAACTGCGAAATCGTGGCAGTGGAGTTAAATGAATAAATTCCCCACTACCACCACTCGCACCCACTCCTCAATTCAGTCCTATCCGGCGATAACACGTCTACGAGCTGTGTGTGTGGTGCCATACTAGCTCAGTTCTCCTAGTGCAGATTTCCGGAAAGGATTGCACTAATTGCGTGACGCTCTCCACTTCACTGTTTCAGCATTGAGGCATGAATGCATATAACGATTCGCGCTCAGCGTTTCCCAATGCGTACTCGTATGACGTGTGCATGGATGATCAAACATAGGAAAACCTACCGTTTCAGCATTTAAAACACTTACAATTATTGAGTTAGGGAACCATAGTATAAACTGATTTTCATGGTTAACTCGATGATCCCTAGGATCGTAGTTGCACTGGTTTTGTGTTCTGTAACTCGATACCTTCCTAACTCGATGGTCTCTTCAATAACGAGTTATGGAGAGTTGACTGTAAATCCCTCTAACCCTTACATATGAGTACTGTATGTGTATGATTTCACAAATTGAGACCACACGCAACTATCGCCGTCGAAAACCAAAATAGTTCTATACAGTAAAAATTAATAAATTGTTAAGTCACGCAGAGGCGCGTTCACGTTTGAAATCATGGGTAGGACAAATGTTGGCAAATATTTTGTGCCACAGTGAAGCTAAGAAATATTTTAACTCTGAACTGGAAATTGAAAGTTTTTTTGTCACTGACTCCTCTTTGGTTTAACCCCCTCATTTTCATTAAATTATTTCATATATTACTCCAGATGTGTCTGAAGTAGTTCATTTAGTGATTATTTGCCGGAATTATTTCTCCAAGAATTTTGTGTAGTATACCTCACGATTTCAACCTGGATTTTCCCAAGGGGAATCACAGAAATGGAATTTCTCCAAAGATTATTTAAAAAATTCTCTGAATTCCTCGAAAAAGTCTTTGAGATTTTTTTAAGAAAGTCCTAACTCATTCAAGCTTTTATCCAGTGCTTTCCCAGGGACACTCTCCACGGTTCCCGGTCAAAACTTCTTCTTCAATTCAATAAATAACTTCACAAGAAACTTCTAGGGATTTCCTTTGAAATTGTCTGTCAAGATTAATATTAGATTTTCTCTAATAAGTTTTGAAAGTTGTCAGGATTTTTTCCAGAATCCAGAATCTCCAGGGAAATGCCAAGATTTTATTCTTAAATATAAATCCGTGAGATATGTCTAAAGTAAATCATAGAATAACCGCTGCTAAAACTTGGATAAGTTTTAAAATCACCCTTAAGGATCTCTGAAATAACTACTGGACTCTTGGGCAAGTTTTAGAAGGTTTCCTAGGTTATTTGCAAAGAAAACCGAAACAAAAATAGTTCTGTAGGATATTCTGAAGAAATTTCTCGGAAAACATTGGACAGAACCACTATAGAAATTTGTGTAGGAATAATCGGAGGAATTATTGGAAAAAAAATACTGCAGTATAAACTGGTGTGAAAACTTAAATAAAGCTTTGAAGCTTGCGCATGGTATTTTTTTTTGACAAACTTTTCAAGAAATGTTTGGTAAAACTGCAGGAGTAGTACTTGTATGAAATGTAGGAGAAATTCCTACAAAAAAAAATAGATTTGCTCGATGAAACGCTCGAGGAATTTCGAATTTTTGGTAGGATACGTGGATGAATTCTTGAAGGAACCCACAGAACAGAACAAGTAAAGGAATACCTGCAGATTTTCTTGAAAAAAAAAACAACCCTTAAATTATTTTTTTAAACCTTCTGTAATAAACTTTTGTAGATTTCCTCGGTAATTCTGTAAAAACTTTTTGAAGATCTCCCAGAGTAACAACTGGAGAATTCGGTTGAATGACTAGTGAAAAACGATCTAAGGGAAATTGTAGGATGATTTTGGAAAACAAGTCAAAGTAATACCTGAGGTAATTACTGGCGATAGTAGCTTTGGAGTTCCCAATGATTTTCTGGAGAAATTATTCTAAGCATCCTTTGAAAAATTGCTGGTAGAATTTCCGGGACAATCATTAGAGAAATCTCTAAGAGAATTTCTGGAAAGTTCCCTGTAGGAGACCTTGAAAGTATCTACATAAATAAAAATTGAGTGGTGTTTGTATGTCACGAAATGGCTTGAGAACGGGTCAACGGATTGACGTGAGTTTTTCACTATTGCACTCCACAAGGGATGCGACGTGTTTGTGAGAGTAAAAAGTTCGGAAAAGTCTCCGAAACAATCGGGAAACGGGGAAAGACTAAGGTGTCATTTTGTATGGAGGATTTCTTGACGTTTTCCAACAGCCTACTTGATGGCAACACGAAGGTTGCCGGGACCACTAGTTCCAAATAAAATCTTTCTCATACATCCTGGAGCTTTTCCTTGTGGAATCTGATAGGATAATCTTGAAGAGCCTGTAACCCCGTTATACACGGGTAAAAATGTGGCACTCAAAACAAGGAGAAAAGGTCATGATTTTGGGAGGAACGTGTATTTTCATGTTATGAAAATACACCATGACCAAAAGTCATGAAATCATGAATCTTTTCACCGTAACGCCAGATGTATGTTACGTTTCCAAAGCGTAAATTCAACTCATCAAATCATAAACTATGTATGCTGGAACCATGAATAAAATTCATGAAAACATAAACACTATTCATGGATTTAGATACCTGTCATTTATGATTTAAGTTTTGTTGATGAAAAGTGGAAATTTGAGTCATGAAATCATGAAGCAGAATCATGAAATCATGAATTAACTTCATGAAAACATACAAACGTCAATTATGATCCCAGTATATTTGTCATAGGTAAACAAATAACATGAAGATGGATTTTGTGCCGGTAATTTCGGAATAAACTGTGAGAAAAGTCAACTTAACGAGTGCCACATCTTTGGAAGGAACGTGAACATCCGGTGGCTAGGTTTGCACGCAAAATGTCATTTCAAACATCAATTGAATTGGCACATTGTCCCTGCGCTGCAAAATGCTGGTTGATTGTATTGGCGATGGGAAAATCCTAAACGACTCTACAGGCGTGGAACGTGGTAAAGATCATCCGGCTACCGAAAGTTTGTATGAGCTGTTGTATTGTAAGATGTAGTGCATGTGCATCACATCCGAACATTTAAAATCCGACGAATTTGTCAAGCAAAACCTTCGTCAATCATTGCCCGGTACTGAATGATCAGTGTGAAAGCTTACAAGTACATTTTCGCACATTTAATAACACTGGCAGTTGAATTGGGTCATCGGGAATGTCATCGATATGATGGCAAAGTTCCGACGAGCATGGTATTCAAATTAACCACTTCCGCAAACAAAACTTATTTATAATTTCACTGAAAAAAAACACTACCGATAGCAAAAGACGTGTTGACTTAAATGAAAAAAGTGACAGTTGGATTCATGTAACGCCCTGAGCACACAAATTCTTGATTAATAGCCATGGTTTCATGACTTATAGTCATGATATTATGAAACATAAAATTTTATGATTTCATGACTTTTTGTTCATGATTCCGGAAACGGATTTTTTTCCGTGTAGTATCAGAAGGTTTCTTTAGAGCCAAATAAGTATAAAAGAAATTTTAGGAACATTTTTTTTTAAACAGATACTTTAGACAGCTTCTATTTAAAATACAGACTTGCATTAAGAGCAAGTCTCTGGAAAGAAACCTACTACCAGTCCTGTCTTGAAGATCATTCATTGAATCAACTTGTGTTATAATTCATATTGAAAAAAAAATATGAATATCATTTATATTTATATCCTTTTTGGCAAAAATAGACCAAACTCCTTGCCTTTACAACCAGTGCGATTGTTCTTATTTCCTTACTATTTCTAGATAACAAATGGATGAACAGCAAAAAATCTGTGAATTTGTGTAGTTTTTTATTCTTTGCACCGGCTAATTTCAAAAGATTTCAGGAAAAACTTAAGATGCTTGAAAAAGGTTTCAAAGCGCAGAAACTGTTACTAGGCATGAGAATACCATGAAAACCTTTTCATATGTTCCATCCTCCATAATAATAAGTAGGACGTTGATCGAGGGTATTGACCATGTGATAAATAGTTTAATTCATTTTTCAAGCTTTTTGCTGATCTTGTTTTTTGTAAAATCGTGGGTAGGACAACCCTTTGACTGTCAGGTCCTCAGCGTATGTTCTAACCACTATACTATTTCCACATAGAGTCCTACTTCTTTGTTTTTCTGCTAGAATTATAATGAACCTTTCTAATGTAAACAATAACATTGGGTTTTGACAGACACTCAATGTGTTTCATGATTGAATATTTTCGACGGCATGAGCGTGAGCAAGTGATTTCGCATCTAAAAATCGTTCGTGAGTATTTCGAAGCAGACGGGGTTGGTGGTCTGATGGCTACCGCTTCTGCTTCATATGCAGAAGGTCATGGGTTCAATCCCAGGCCCGTCCCTTTCCTCGTACTTTGTAGTTGTATATCTCTCACTTGCTTCTATCTTCCATTCTAAATATATCACAATCAAACTATTTGTTCATAGCAAACGCTAGAACCAGAGACGGACAAGAAACCGTTTCCCTAACGCTTCCAACTTCCACGCGCACGCCTTTCTTACGCCTGATACATAGGCAGTCTGCTAACCACAAAAGCAAACCTCTCTGCCATGCCTTTCCCCCAATCCATACACTCCCGCATGAACTGACGTGGATGCAGTGGAATATACGGTCTACGTGGGAGTCAGTTCAATGCATCATCAATTCCTCCCCCTTCCCCTCATTGGTCTGCATTCTGACGTGGCAGGTGCCATTGTTGCCTAAAAATAGAAGATCACCAGCACTTATACACTGAGGATGCCTGTTAGTCCCAAGCAGTCATTCGGTTGGTTCCTTGTGTAAGTGCAGCTGATCTGGCGATACTGGAGTGCATCCACGGGCGGCCAATCAAGCTCAAGCTCAAGCAAGCTAAAAATCGTTCGTGAGTATTTCGAAGCATATTTTAAAAGATTTTGCTTTTGTGGGAGAACCTCATGGATGAGATACCAACTGGATGTTCAACACTGGATGTTCAATAGATCAAGGGAAAACTGAACCAATATTCATTCGCTATATGGTGCTAGTAACCTTTCCAATATTCTGAATTTGGTGGTCCTAAATAGCTAAAATATGATTTAGCAAACAGTTCAGAGCCCCAATATCTGTCTCATAGTGATAAAATTGATTCAAATTTTGTTCCTTAGATGTCACTAGTGATATTTTCATAGAACTTATCTAATTCAACAACATGATAAGCAGGAAGGTTAGTTTTTTGGCAACTAATATTGGATGGCTGCAATCTACCTAATGGGGTTAAGTTAGTTTGAGTTTTAGTGGCGCCGCCGTATATTTTTAACAAAAATTTTATTCCAAAATCCTCGTACGCTAAAATATTGGTCTTTTAGGATTTTTTTTTCAATAACAAAAATCTCCCTTAAAACAAACCAACGGAAATGTTATAGACAACGGTTTAAATGCTTAACTTGCTGCTCAACGCAAAGGTTTAAAGTTGGAGTAATCTGAGTACAAGTAAATGCTAAAGTAATAACAAATAATGTCACTGATAACAAAACCAGTTAATTTTTTTTTTGAGATTTGAGTTATTAAAAACTTTTATGAGTTGATGTTCCTTACTCGATATCGAAAACACTAATTTACTGGGATTTTGTGAAAAGTTTTTTCCATGAATAATCAAAATGCAAGAGGATTCCTCAACCGAAAAAATTGATACTCAACGCGTAATTCTTGTATATATGCACATATGTCAAAAGTAATATGGAATAATTTGGTATGGCAAAATTCGTCTGATAAACTATGTACTTCACGATATTGAAAAATATATTCAGGAAAGTATTTTCAGTACCGGTTGTACATAATGGAGAAAAACAAAAATCCTCACAAACTTTTTTAAATTCGGGAATTTTCTAGTGAAATATATTTCTCCATAAAAATGAAACGATTTTAATTATTTTGCTCAACTGTAACCTGTAAGTATAATCGTAGCCGATAGTATGTTCTTTAAATATTAGTAATTTTATCAGTATTATAGGATAGCAAAAATCCTACCATCGCAATATAGAAATATATACTGTAGACAACAACCTTCCAGCGGATGAATTCTCAATCAGATTTTTTACCGCCAGTTATATAGTGCATGTTCGATTTTGGCAACATGCCAAAAAAACCTTTATGGTGCCCAAATCGAACCGTGCAAAATAGAACGGTTGTTTTTAACTTCTATCGACGTGATAACGACCACGAATTAAATTGAACACGGTAAGCCTCAAGATAGCTCACAGAAATATCGAAATTAGCACGATTGATGACTGACCCATGATCCATTGTTTTGCATATGTATTTCCGTGTTACCAAAATCAAACCATGCCAATATCAAGAAACTTTGCCAAACATATAAACTTTCTCAATATATAGAAAATTGAAGAAATACTGTTACTCGCGCCACCTAGCAGATGAATTCCCATTCATATTTTTATACCGCTAGCCCTCTAGCTCTTCACGATCTCAATATATAGCAGATTAAAACATTATTGCTAGCAACACCTAGTGGATGAATTCTCAACCGGATGTTGCACTGCCAAATAGCCCTTGATCTGCTGAACAAGTTTACGGAAGACACATTCCTTCTAGTTTATTAGAATCTCGAGACATAGAATGTTCGAGAAAATTTGATACTGGCCCCACCAAGGGGATGAATTTTTCATAAGGTTTGCAACTGCCCAAAAATCCTTGATCTGCAGAACAACTTTGTCGAAGACACCAACCTTTTAGCTTATCGATTTCTCGTGATATAGGAGATTGAAAAAAATTGGTAACTAGCGCAAGCTAGCGAATAATTTCCAACTCACTACCAGATAACTCTTGGTCTACTAAACAACTTTGCCGAAGACACCAACCTTCTAGCTCATCAGGATCTTGAGATATAGAAGATTGAAGAAAATTTGTAACTGGCGCCACCCAGTGGAGAAATTCCCAACTAATTTTGTTATTGCCAGATAGCCCTTAGTCTTATGAACAACTTTGCCGAAGACACCAACCTTCTAGCTCATCAGGATCTTGAGATAGAGAAGATTGAAGAAAAATTGTAACTGGCGCCACCTAGCGGATAAATTCCCAATTAAGATTGTTACTGACGGATAGCCCTTAGTCTTTTGAACAACTTTGCCGAAGACACCAACCTTCTAGCTCGTCTGGGTTTTGAGATATTTGTTGAATGGACGATATGTCCAATTTTGGTACCCCAAGACAATCCGGAATAACTCCGGAATCACGTTGACCATATTCCCAAGTTTCCTGAAATTTAAACTAGAAGAGTTTTTCGGTAAGTTCTGAAAATTTCAACAAAATCCATCTAGAAACAAAAAAGTTATGCACATTTTAGTGTGCTTTTTGCATGTTAAAAGTATGTTGGCTGGATGAAGGTTAAGTATTAGCCATCAGCAATGACTCAATGTAAACGAATTCATCGACCAACTCGAAAGTATCCGCATTTATCGTCATACTGGTTCTTAGGTGAACACCGTCGCGCTTGGCTCCACCTATAGCCATTTAGATACTTTGTCTGTAGACATCAGTCTGACTGATGCTAACTTACTAATAAGGAGTGTGTAGAAGTCTGCAACCTTATCAAATGTTCGGCCGACATTGTCCATATTATCCGCGAAGCAAACAAACTGACTGGATTTGGTTATCTTTTCGGTCGTCGCGCGAATTTTTGTAACGCGAGTAGTCGCGCGTTGTACTTTGTACAACATCCTTGGTTTTGCGAATATCCCAGGAGTCTGACAATTTAGAAAGATGACGTCTTCTGCAAAATTGTTCAGTAGCTCAAGAACTATCATTATTTTAGCCAAGAAATTCGGGTTTTTGCCACTAGGCGGCACTAGTAAGCAGAGACGGAAAAAAACGTTTCTAGCGATCAACAACACAGTATTGGAATTCTCTAAGAGGACCGTTACTCTCGCAGCAGCATGATTTCAACACCTCATAACACGCGCATAGAGCAGATATATGGAGTATCCGATGCACTGTTTGTTATTGGACAAAGGGTTTATCGGATATTGTTACAAGTAGCGATCAACTTGAATCATGCCGCATTCACGCTATTATTGATCGCTGAACCAACGTCCGGATGATTTTACAATCACAAACAGCATATATGGAGGTAGATCATTAGGTAAAAGTGGAAAAATCCTCAAAATCATTAAACTTCGTGAACTGTTAATCGCTTGCGCACATGCAACACGATGCATTATTCGTTCGTTTTTCATAGTTTGTTGTGATAACTTGACGACAAAAAGTTAATCGTTGTTGCTATGATCGCAGGATAAAGAACAAAGCGAGGCACCATGGATTTTGTCATGATCACTAGATTTCCATCTTTGCTAGTGAACATAAAACTTTTGTTTCGCAAATCTCAGGATCCTGACCACTTAGAAAGATGGCGTCTTCGGCCGTGTTGTTCAGTAGCTCAAATTCTTTCTTTGTTTAATCTTTAAAGTTCGAGATTTTATTAAAAAATGGTAGTCCCTGAGCTTCTGAACAACTTTGCCGAAGGTGCTTGTCTAAAAAGTCAAGATCCTGCAGTATCCGCAAAACAAAAATTTCATGCTCAATAGGCTCTTCAGATGCATTGCGATGCATTGCAAACACTTATTCCTGACAAAAAAACGACAAACTAATGTCCGTTTCCATTGTTTTTGCGTATATTCTTCATAATAGCATACCCAAACTTTGTTGAATGCTGCTTAGTTACCATAAAAAGTGAAAAAAGCTGCATCGTCTTCAATCAGCATTATTTGAGGAAATTTTACATCCATAAATGCCGAAGCATAACAGTGAGCCCTTAGTTGTGTATTTATGATGGCAAAACAGCATTTGTCGATGGCAATCTATCAATTATGGTTCCGACATATTAATTTTACTCCGGTAGCAACAATTCAACTTTTCCAAATCTTATTATCTCCATGAATTCACTCATTAGATGCTTTGGTGTGATGATTAAACTGACTGAATATAATTTAAAGCACAATTACTGCCCAACAAAACCAAGAAATGTTGAATTCTTCAACTGGCGATTTATTTTAGCTATTGCTAAATAACTAGAAATATGCCACTTTCAGAAGGGGCACAGGCAAATTTACTTCTTTCTCATCACATTTCACAGTAAATATCACTTGGCACTAAAGATTTGAGCACTATAACCAAATAAATCCCTTCAAATAAAAAGTACTTCGAAATAAATTATCGCAGACGTGTTTTCAATCTTAGTTTGTTTTGTTTACCTTGGAATAAATCCGGCAAGATCGACGTTATGATATAATCATTTTCCAGATGAAGCGTCATTCATCTAGAACAGACGGCTTCAAAATAGCTACCGTAATTTCGGGTGAAATTGATCATTTTTCACGGTTTTTCTAGTCTGTTTTCTATAATGTTAACAATGCCAAGCAACTAAATGCAGGAAAACAAGTACGAAGGTGAAGAAATTTTCTAACAAATGTCATTTTAGTGTTAACAAATATCTCTAAAATAAAAAATCAGAGGATCTCATTTTGGGGTGAAATTGATCACTTGTCAATGCCATTGTTGTTAGTTTTCAAAACAACTCTACATGATAAATTTGAGCTCCCTGAATCCGAATATGCTTGTCAAATTCTTAACAATGCAATATTTATACAAAAAAAAGAATAGTTAAATTTCAATAAATACGCGGAAAGCGCCTAAATGTATGCAATTTCCTAAGGAATTCAATGATATCTAACAGAAATTCAATTATTTCAACCATATGAGCTAATTGGTACGAGTTTTGGTGATGAAATCTGGTTTGGAGATATATCTCAAGCATCCTCACAAACTTTCAGGTTTATACCATGTTCAAATCCTTACTTACAAATAGAAGTTCATAGGTGTTTGTCAATACTGCACCGTGCATGATTTTGAAATTTTACCATATTTTCTTAGTAATAAACCTTCTTTAACGCAAAAAACTTCACAACACACAATTCGACAATAGTTACAACAAACAACGTTCATTTACTGCAGCTTACATTGATATTTGTGCTCTATTACGAATAAATAAAATCGTGTGATACGATGATCAATTTCACCCTTATGATCAATTACACCCGATTTTACGGTACCATAAATGCTAGTTTGCTTTATTCGTGCGACATAACTATACACTTGATAGCCTCTTTCAGAGTGGGCCAACTAGTAACGTTCTAGCCTACAAGAGGTTTTGGGGGATGCGATGAAGATAAAAGTTCCTTGACCGTGGTTTTATGTGCGTTTATTTATAGCACCCTGGAAGTAATTCGTAAAACTAAAATTATTACTTGGGTTTCTGAGTGGTCATGCTCCTAAGATATCTGCAAACAAAAGTTTCATGCTCACTAGCGCCGCCTAGTGACAAAATTTTGAATCATCTAGCTCGAACGATGATAGCCCTTAACTTACTAAACAACTTTGCCGAAGACGCCATCCTTCTAAATGGTCAAGATCCTGAAATATCTGCAAAACAAAAGTAAAACTTCCATGCTCACTAGTGTCACCTAGCAGTCAAATTCCGAATTAAATGAGGTACCATCAGATAGCACTCCACCTCCAGAACAACTTTACTAAACACCCCAAGTTTCTACATTATCTGGATTTTGAGATATACCGATTTCAAACTATGGTTTACTCGAACCGTTTATAGTGTGTTCATTATTTTGCGACTTCCCTGTACATTTGTTGATTTTACCGTATTATAAAGCGCCATACTGTAAATAAAAACTGTCGAGTATTTTTCTTAAGAAGATTCTTGAGGAATACATTTTGGTTTGGTGTCGATAGATATCTTTGTTGCAAAATGATAGCATATAAATCACAACTGTTGTACAAAGTACACCAGCACGTTGACGTTGTTCTTCGGCTGTTCAACCCACCAACAAGTCCATCATCTTTTCGTAATTTCCGATATCATTTAAGGCTCAAGAATCCATCATTCAATCATCAGCCATCATCAAAAACTAAAAACCAGTTTTTTCGTTCAAATTTTAAGGAAACGTTATAAAAATCTATCATTGCATTACAGACAGTCATGGCAATGCAATGATAGATTTTCATGAACATTGCTTCAATTTTGAGTAGAAAAACTGGTTTTGAAATTTTGTAAAACGATGATGGTTATTTTCCTCTTAAATGAACTGTAATGTTCGCCTTAAGTCTTCAAATAATGTTGCGCATCATCCATCGTATGCTTCCATGAAAAGCTGTGCCCGCCCATGATTTTCCATAGGTTTACGCTGTCCATCATAACGTATGCCGCCGATAAAAAAAAATTGTTGTGTTGGGACCTGGAATTCAAAACATTTTTGAAGGATCAAAAGTAAAGTTTTGTTAACTGAAAATAACATCTTTTTTACAATCATATAAGTCTCGCATTTCAAATAGAACCTGAAGTATGCCCCAGCATCAGTATAATATGCCCCACAACCAGTGTTGACCAGACTCATTTCCCCGAAATTCGAATTGTGAAGCCATGAACTGTTATAACTGTGCGTTGTATTCCTGAGATGAAGGGGGAGGTGGTTGAGCTTGAGTATTGCACATGGGATCCGACAGTTTCGATCTCGGTGGGCCGCAATTCAATTTTCGGTGAAATGATTCGCACTCACTCACTCACTCATTTCATTTCACCGAAACTTGAATTGTGGCTCACTGGGATCAAAATTGATCGATTTTGTGTGCAGTACTCAAGCTTAACCATCTGCTTTTCTATCTTAGGAGGATAGAGCACGGTTGTAGTAGTTCGTGGCTTCGTAGTTCGGAAAATGTTATTTTCGGGGAAATGAGTCTGAACAACACTGCCCACAACAAACGGATAGTACGCCCCATGACAAATCGACAGAATGTCCCACAACATAGGGTTATATGCAGACATCATGTATACGCGCTTCATATCATGAGCTTGAGATCAGCTTGCCATGAGCGCACAAAAATAATCGCGCGCTTGAGCACGTGCTATGTTGAGACGCATTTTTTTAGATCCCATGTAGCAATGTGCTAGCTCAAACAATCACATCTGCACTGGCTCATGCGCCGTCTCATGAGAAAATCTCAATGTGACAGTGCATTTGAGACTCACAGGTGTAGGTTTCAAAAGCAAAGAAATGGAATTAAACCATGGATTAAACTGCCCGTAGGCAGTTTGAAAGCACTGACGCGGTTCAACGCAGTTGAGATTCTAGCATTTGAATTGAAAAACTTGGCTGGCCACCGAAGAAGCATAGGCATAGACCGAAGCCGTATGCTTCCGCAGGGTTATTGTACCAGGCAAACATAACTGCATAAATGTACTCCTAGTAAGCGCATGTGACGAGCCTCACGAGAAGTCTCATGAGACTCGCTCACTAAGATATATTTTGTACGTATCTGCATCTCGTGTCTCATATAATCTGTGAGCTGCGATATGGAATATCGCATGGCACACTAGCTCATTTAAGTATACATGAGAAATACGACACTCTGGTTATATGCTTATGGACGCTAAAAAACTGCTAACGACCTTGCTCGGGAATAAATGGCATCAAGAATGGGGCATATTGTCCGGCCCGTGGTGGAGTATATTGCCCACAAATGAGAAGTTGTTGGAAATGAATATTTCAGTTTCCAATCTTTTTGGACATTCTAACTAATGAAACTCGTTCATTAGTTCCAGCATCCACGTTTTACCATTGGTTGCTTTGATGTTGTTGCTATCCAACTTAAAAAAAATGCTCAAACAAACTACGTGAAAAATTTAATCGAAATTCGATTTTTGATATTTTTCGCAGTATCTCTGTTTTGCTGCGCGTCAAATTTTCATAGCGAGACAGTCTCATGGATAGTAACCCGATCAGAAAGGCATAACAAAATTATAACAACCTGAGATATTTTTATCAAAAATTATTTTATAACACAGGTTGATAAAAAGTATACCTCGTTAGATGATAAAATATCAAAAATAATAACAAAAAAACCTCTACGAGAAACAAAATTATATCAAGCATTGATATAATTTTATCAAATTTAAAACATATTGAGATATGATACGCCAAATAGAAAAAAGGCAGTCATAACAACTGTTGTTACAAATGAGATATAAAAACTGCTTTAAAATAACAACATTATATCAAGGATTGATAAAACATTCTATAACTAATTTTGTTATAAATGAGATCAAATTCTGGGTTCAATATTCTTTCAATTATTAATACAGATAAAAAATATTTAACTTTCGTTTATGTTTTATTTACCGCTTATTTTTTCATATTGAAAATTCGAAGAAATTCGAAAAATATCGTGTCAATACACTAAAATAAAAAAAGGCAGTTCATATTTCAACCTGAGCATTTGTGATTTGCAGAACAGCAGTTCAGCCGAATTCATTGGTCTTCTTCCTCCGTGGTGCGTTTTGTACCGTAGTACGAAAGCACTGATCTCATTAGCTTCTTCGCTCCTAATGCCACGGCCTTAGCGACTGTTGGACAGTCACCTCGATACAACCGATGCTCCATCAACCGATCTACGAAAAGAAACAAAACAGTAATAAAAAATAATAAATAAATAAATAAATAAATAAAGTTTACCTTCACAGTACTTCACTTTATCTGATTCAAGTGGTATTGTCCGCTGAGTTGGGAGCAGGCTTGATAATTCTCCTCAACATCATCAGAGTTCGGTGACATACTCTAGAGCAGCGTGCTGCCAGTGCCTCTTTGCGAGGGAGCCAAAAAATGCTAAGCAGCGAGGCAACGAAAAATGAGCGAGGAAGATGCAGCACAAAAAAAAACCGAGTTAAATTCCATCAAAAAAGGGTGCTCTCACAACTCCCCGAGGACTGTCTGTTCGGGCGGCAGACTCGAGAGTTCGTTTGAAGTGTGAGTGATGGTGAACATCGCAACGAGAGAGAGAGAGTGTCTGAAAAAATCCTCGCATTTTTTTGCACTCTCACTCAAATCGCTTGAGGATCTGTGTTGAAAATTTTAAGTTTATTTTTTCTCCTCAGAAAAACGGCAAAATCGCCTCCTCTTTGCCTCGCAGAGGAGTTTCTATCAAGCCTGGTTGGGAGATCCAAACGTGGTTTTTTTTCAGTTTTCGGTGGACGACCAAAAGGATTGTGAGACGATCGTCCTGTAATCGAGCGGTTTACAAATCCTTCTGGCCACAGTTCTTGCATCAGGAGCTTCATGAAGGGATAATCCGATTTGATGGATAGGTCTGAAAATGCTACCAACTGATCGCGGGACGGATATCCTTCAAGCTCGGTGAACTGATTTTTGTGCAGATCATCTCCAAGCACTTTCGAGTTCAGCGTGTCTGTCAGCCTGATTGTACGGTTGTTCGCTTCATTACGCTCTTGTTTGAGTTTCATCATCCGACGCTTGAGTGTTTGGATTTCCTTCACAGATGGGGAATTTGGGGTCAAAATGCACATTTAACTATGCTTGTAAAGAAGGTGGCGGTGGAGTAAAATGCTCATCCGAATGTTTTTTTTATTATTTTTTCAATAGTTAGGGGCGTCAAAAAATAATCGTTCCTTGGGAAAAGTTTCTTAATAAGACTTAAGGCAGTGATTAAGCCAATAATATTTTTTTACGGGAAAGGTCTATATTAATCAATTTAAAAGTTGAACATTTTGTAGTGCATTATTGTGGATCCCACAATAAACACTCAGATCCTGATGATCTCAACCAGCCGCTGAAGATATCGCGCCCATTTGATTTGTGTGGAGTGGTTGACTATCCATGGCGGCGGCTGCTATAAAAGTTTCAGCTCGGGCGCACACTCTGTGTAAATCTTACGTGCGCGCTATTGCGCGATCTTAGGCTGCGCGTTACCGCCGCAACCAACTGAGAAACTAAAAAGAGCGTGACAATATATTTATTTTAATACGCAGAAGCAATCTTATTTTTTACATTTATAACCTTATAACAAAGTCATCCACAGCTAGCTGTGCACGGCGGCAGCTACGCAGCAAGCATAACAACAACAAATCGGTAATGAAAGCCGTATCTGTGAAAGTTTTTCCAGTAGATATTTCGGATATTCGAGCAAGAATATGGGACAATATTAGCAATGGCGGTACCGTATATGGCATTGTGGCAGATATGGAGTGTGTTTGACACAGAGGGCTGATGCCAGAGTAGCTTGCATAAAACATAAACAGCATAAAAAAACTGTGTGGTGGTAGGTTGTCAACAGTAGCCCACACTGAGTTATCAACAACGGCCCGCGGTATGTTGGCTACGCTTATGATGCAGGGTCTTAAATGGATATGTCACCTCCCTGGTTCGACATAATACATCTACTGTGGCGCCATCTCTGCTTTTCATAGCGACTCTTTTAGTTTTTTCAATGATCCATTACATTTCGTTCCGTGTATTTTGTTAACTTTCTAATACTTTCGGTTTATCTTCAACAATCAATTATAAATCTAAATACCAAGTATTTCTACAATTAAAAATTTATATAAAAATCAAAACATTTCCACGCTGACACATTTTTTTATTTCGGCTAGCAGGTTTGTTTTGTGCAGAACAATTGTTTGTAAATTTGAATTAGGGAAAGTGTACCAGTTATGGCCATAGTGGTTCCCTATTTGGCCATATGCAAATTTTAGATAACTTTTACATTTTTAATCTTTTTGAATGTTTTAACATCAAGATTTATCCTTTATTGTACTGCTAAAACACAAAAGATTTTTCAAAATGTGAAGACATTCAAGATATCACGTATGGCGAAATAGGGAACCACTATGGCCATAACTGGTACACCTACCCTAGTCCTCTTCATATGTTGATCCAACAATTTGTTGAAAAATGAATCGTAGACCGCGACATTATTATGTGAAAACTCCGTGGTTTAAACGCAAATACGTTAAAAAAGTAAGTTATTTTATGATTATTAAACATTGCTTGGAATTAATTCGCCTCAACTATTTATAGCCAAGAAATGCAACGGTTGTCCCTCAACCCGAACCACAACCTCGAAATGCTACGAATGAGCATGATGTACCGGATGACGATCAATACTTCCATGTCGACCTAGGCAATAATTGTAATGATCCGAATATGAGAGCTCCCGATTACATTGACGCACAAGCTGTTTTGATAGAGTTTCCGCCATCGACAAGTTCAGAACCAGGAAGGAGTAGGTTCTCCGGATTGCCAAGGACGGAAAATTTGTCTGGCGAAGAATCAGAAAGCTCGGAAAGTTTGATCGATGGCACTTTCCAATACTTTAATGAACCTTACGTTGGAGACTCCGATTCTTCACAGTCATGGGACTTTTCCAACTCGGACGATTCAATGGATGGAAGATTTCACGAAACAAATGATGAAACTTTCGGCGGACCAGGTGTAGAATCATGTTGCGGATCGGTATTTATTGACACATTCATCCAAGTTTATAAAAATGACAACATTCTTTACTTTCAGGACAACTCGAGGAGCTATGGTGAATCAGCCAAGTTTTTCGACAATATTCAGGTAAAGGATGTTATGTTTGAGCGTAGTGTCGGTAGCGGTTGTTTCAACTGGCTAAGAATTAACACTACGGATTGCCTGTTCCGGTGGTAAAAGTCCACCTCACAGGTGACCCCTAATTTATGGTGTGATGCGTACCGTGCCTAAGAATGAATGGTTAGGGGGGTCTAAATAAAACCTAACCGCAAACGGAGCCTGTGGGGTACCAGGGCGCCCTCCACAGTATTGAGTCCTTCCTGTGCTACCCGGAGCAATGGTGCAGGTGACCTTGTGTTTCTCCGAGATAATCGGCTGCCCTTCTTCAGTCTCTATCTTGAGGCTTAATAAGGGTGGGATTATGAATATGTTGACATTTAATTTAAATTATCACCTATATGGATTCGCATTATGCGTTTTACACAGTGTATTCTGTGCTCTTTCGCCTTTGGCGACTTTAAATAGATACCGATCTGGTTTTTTCGTTGCTGGTCTTTTTCGTGCTGAGATTGCAAAAAGCTTAATCCTGCCTAGTTTGGGTAGTGGCTACGGTTAGGTTAGCTCAGATCAATCTTCAGCATAAAAGAACAGCAACGATCAATCTTTGCAGACTCATGCAAAATGGTGCAGCCCAAGTGGCGCTAGTTCAAGAACCCTACTTTCGTAGAGGGAACTTCTATCTAGGTAACCTTGTGGACCCAGTTTTTGCTACTTTTAGCAAGCTTGAAATGGCAAACTCGCGCTCCATGCCCCGCGCATGCGTGCTCGTTAATAAAGCAATCGTTGCTACACTCATTTCTGAGTTAACTACCAGAGATGTATGTGCTGTCACAATCGATGTTTCTGTTGGTGACCTCAACAGGAAATACGTCTATTGTTCGGTATATTTACCACATGATGAACCATCCCCAACGGATGACTTCAAACGAGTTGTCGTACACTGCGTAACAAAAGGCCTTCCGCTGATTGTGGGCAGTGATGCCAATGCTCATCACATCATCTGGGGCAGCTCGGATATCAATTTGAGAGGCTCCAGTCTGATGGAATACTTAAGTAGTACAGACCTTGGATTACTTAACATAGGCAATCGCCCAACCTTCATGGTTTCTAATAGAGAAGAAGTGTTAGACATAACGCTCTGCTCGAATAGAATCAGTCACGAGTTGACGAATTGGCATGTATCAGATGAGGAATCATTATCTGATCATCGCTACATCTTCTTTGAACATTCAAATGTAACTGCGCAGACTTTGCGTTTTAGGAATCCCCGGTCAACAAACTGGGAACTCTACATTGAATTGGTTGCGACCAAATTTCATGGATATTCTCCGTCCATTGAAAATCCAAGTGATCTGGATGATGCCGTTGATACTACAACATCCTACATTATGGAAGCTTTTGAAGAAGCATGTCCTCTGCGGTCTGTAAAGACTACAAGAGGGACCCCATGGTGGAATTCCGATCTGACTAGACTCAGGAAACAATGTAGAAGGAGTTGGAACAGACGCCGTTCAGCTGGATCAGAGTCGTTCAAGTCAGCTCGCAAGGCTTACAAGAAGGCTCTTCGTTCTGCTGAACGATCCGGCTGGAAAAACCTTTGTACAAATGTTTCCAGTTTGAGTGAAGTCAGTCGGTTGAACAAAATTCTTGCAAAATCTAAGGATTTCCAAGTGAACGAAATTCGCTTACCTAATGGTGACTTTACTTCTTCCGATGAAGAAGTTTTAGAATGTTTATTCAATACACACTTCCCCGGATGTGTGGACATAGCATCTACGGATGAATCAAATGTCTTTTCATGTAGTTACGAGTCTCTGGCCTCGGCTCGCAGTATCGTAACTACTGAATCGATTCAATGGGCACTTAATAGTTTTGCTCCTTTCAAATCTCCAGGAGCGGATGGGATTTATCCTGTTCTGCTCCAAAAGGGATTTGAGTTTATCAAACATGTTTTGAAAAAGCTACTTGTAAGCAGTTTTGCTACCGGGTACATTCCCAAATCCTGGCGTGATATTACTGTAAAGTTTATCCCAAAAGGAGGACGTGCGTCGTATGAGGAAGCGAAGAGTTTTAGACCAATCAGTCTGACCTCTTTTCTTCTGAAATGTCTGGAACGGATTATCGATCATCACATCCGTGATGTTTATTTGGCAAACATGCCTCTTCATGTGAATCAACATGCTTACCAATCTGGAAAGTCCACTGTGACTCTTTTACACAAAGTTGTATACGATATCGAGAAAGCATTCGCTCAGAAGCAATCGTGCTTGGGTGTTTTCTTGGATATTGAGGGTGCCTTTGATAACGTGTCTTTCGATGCCATATTGGAAGCCGCACGAAACCATGGGCTACCTACAATGATTACCAATTGGATTCATCAAATGCTCAAAAACCGACATCTCTTCTCGACATTGCGTCAATCAGCGATTCGAAAATTGAGTGTTTGCGGATGCCCCCAAGGGGGAGTCTTGTCACCACTTTTGTGGAATCTCGTAGCAGATACGCTATTGAGGCAACTCAATAATTGCGGTTTTCCAACTTATGGATTTGCCGACGACTATCTAGCTCTGATAGTTGGTATGTGCATAAGCACCCTATTCGACCTGATGCAAAGTGCTCTTCAGGTAGTCGAGAGTTGGTGTCGCCAATATGGCCTTTCGGTTAACCCGAATAAAACATCTATTGTTCTTTTTACGGAAAGACGAAACCGCGATGGAATTCGACCTTTACGTCTTTTTGGCACTGAGATTAATGTGACTGATCAAGTAAAGTATGTCGGAGTCATTCTAGATTCCAAACTTTCATGGACACCTCACATTGATTTCAGAGTCAAAAAAGCTTGCATGGCCTTCGGTCAATGCCGGCGAACCTTTGGTAAAACTTGGGGCCTCAAACCCAAATATATCAAATGGATTTACACAACAGTTGTTCGACCAATATTGGCATATGGATGTCTTGTGTGGTGGCAAAAGGGAGAACTGAGAACAATCCAATCAAAATTGGGCCATCTCCAAAGGATGTGCTTGATGGCGATGTCTGGTGCGTTCTCTACAACTCCCACAGCAGCGCTCGAGGCCCTTTTCGACGTTGCGCCACTACACATATATCTTAAACAAGAAGCACTTTCTTGCTCTTACCGTTTATGGGTACTGGATCTACTGGAGAAAAATCCAGTGAATCGTAGATCTACACACACTTCGTTGTTTCCACTTTTGGTGAATTGGGACAAAATTGTCCTTGCTCCAAGTGATCTCACAATTGCTTGTAACTTTCCTTACAGGACATTTACCACACAATTCCCTTCACGGGAAGAGTGGACGTCTGGCTATTTGGAAAGAAGTATATCAAACAATATAGTATGTTACACTGATGGCTCCCTTCTTGAAGGTAGAGCTGGTGCAGGAGTATATTCTCGTGAGCTAAGGCTGAATCAGTTTTACTCACTTGGTAGAAACTGCACCGTTTTTCAGGCGGAAATATTTGCTCTTATGTGTGGAGTGCAATCAGCACTTCAACAGCGCGTAATGGGTAAAGTCATATACTTCTGTTCAGATAGTCAGGCTGCTATAAAAGCTCTCGCTTCGGCCAACTCAAGGTCGAAGCTTGTTATCGCATGTCGAACTCAAATTGAGGAACTGAATTCAGTCAACTCTGTAAACCTTGTATGGGTACCTGGCCATTCTTCCATCGCTGGAAATGAATTGGCTGATGAGCTAGCTCGCGATGGAGCATCGCATGACTTCATTGGCCCTGAGCCGGCTATTCCAATTTCGAAGTGCTGGGTGAAGCTTCAGATAAACTCTTGGGCGGCAACTCAGCACAAGCAATATTGGAATAGTTTGGAGTCGTGTCGTCAAACAAAATTGTATATTACTGAGCCATCTCCAAAGGTGGCGAAGTATTTAACAAATCTGTCAAAGCAGAATTGCAGTCTCTTGGTCAGAGCGTTGACAGGCCACTGCCGACTCAACTATCACATGGCAAATATTCAGCGTGCTGACTCATTTGTGTGTGATAGTTGTGACTCCGATTATGGAACTTCGTATCACCTGATATGTAACTGTCCAGTTTTTGCGCAAATGCGATTCCAATTACTTGGTAAACACTTATTAAGTGAAACTGAATACAGAAGCCTGAATCTTCAGGACATCCTGTTATTCTTAACCCGCTGTGGTAATGAGCTATAGGCTATCTTTACGCTCACGCGTTTTGCAGTGCCCTTTTTAGGGCGCTGTTCGAACCCATTGTGGTATGGAGCTACATGCTCTCATTTCGCTTATGCGATCTTCCCTCTTCAAGGGACCCACTCCTATTTCCTCCCATCTTTCCCTTCCCTTTCCTCTCCCATCGGGTAGATGATGAAATAGGCTCAAATATGGCGATGGCACAAATCTCCCAACTGGTGGGGAACGTGCCTTTGGAGCCGGCCTTCTGATACCTGATACCTGATGGTGAATCAGCCAAGTTTTTCGACAATATTCAGGTAAAGGATGTTATGTTAATGGCTCTTAACTATTATATAAAACACAAGCTTACCCAAGAAGGTTTGGAGGGCCTTATGAAGATGCGTAATGTTTTGACTGTAGGCAAAACTTTCCCCGAAAGCTTCTCCACGTTTACATCTGCTTTTCCCCCACCATACGAAACTGAAAGAGTTTTTTTCTGCGTAAAATGTCAATATAAGTATGTATTCATTCTCTTATTAATTCAGTTCAGATACCTTCTGAACCAGACAAATTAATTTTACTGCGACGTTCATTTATTACGTAATGTTAGACCCCAATTTTTTCTCCGTAATATTTTTTGTATAGAAATTAAAAAAAAAATAACGCTTGGTAGGATCCCTTCCTTCTTTGAGCGTTACGTAATTTGTGGACTTCGCCAATACCCCAAATGATAAAACTCTTATCAGTTATTGCCTTTTTTAGGTATGACACTGCTCCGCAACCTGAAACCTCATGGCCCGTGGAAAATTGTGGATCAATTAAAAAAGACTTCTTCATAACTTTTCCCATAGAGCAGCAGATCAGAGAAACCTTTCTCAAATACTCCAAAGAGATAACTGAATACGAAGCAGCAGTTATTACTGAGGATATTCGAGATATAAGCCGTGGCAAATTATCGCAGTCAATAAGGATGAATGACAATTTCAAATACATAACTCTTTCTGCAAACGAAGACAGTGCCGCAGCTGTGAAATGCTCTAATAAGAAGCCAATTTATCCATTATTCCTGACGCTGAACAACTTGCCTCCTAAACTACGAGTCAACAAAAATAATCTCCTTCTCGCTGCTTTATGGTTCAATCCTGGAAAACCAAACATGGCCCTTTTTCATAAAAACTTCGTACTTCAGCTACAAGAACTACGTAAGGGAATGCTTATAGAAGATGAGGTCTACAAAGTTGTCCTGCTTCAGAACTGTACGGATTCTGTTGGTCGGTGCGAATTATTTTGCTCAAAACAATACAATGGATGGTATGGCTGCACTTTTTGCTTACATCCGGGAAAATTAGTAAACAAACAGATAAGATATCCATACCAGAAAGCAAAATTAAGAGAAGACAACGAAACGAGAAAAATTATGTTTGAACTGGAAAAGTGTCCTTCAAAAGAACCAGTTTATGGAATAAAAGGCATATGTGTTTTGACTGGAGTCCCAGATTTCAATATAATCATTGGTTTACCACATGATTACATGCACATGGGATTGATTGGCATTACAAGAATCCTTTGGGAATTGCTTATGGTAGACGATGGACCAAATAAACAGCGGACGTGTTTTGTAGGAAATCAAACATCATTGGTAGAGGACAGGCTTTCATCAATCAGACTTCCGAGTAGCTTTCCGCGGAATATAAGAAGTGTAGAAGAGTACATAAAATTCAAAACAAGCGAATGGGAAACGTTATTATTTCACTGTATATATCCAATTATGCACGACCTTATGCCAAAACAATATCTCGATATGATAATGTTGTTCTCAACAAGTATTTTTGAGCTACTACAATCTCAGATTTCTGATAGTACTTTGCTAAACTGTGAAAAAAATCTAGTTAAATTTGTCAAAGAGTTTCAGAAAACTTTTGGTGTAGAAAATGTAGTCTACAACATTCATCTGGCAACTCATTTAGTAGAGTCAGTTAGGAATTTGGGAGCACTGTGGAACTCCTCTCTTTTTCCTTACGAAAATGGGAATGGCATGCTCATTAATTTCCATACGTCAAACAATCATCCAGTCATCCAAGTTGCCTCAAAGTTTATTTTGAACCGCATATGTCACCATACACAAATAGCTAGCAACAGCGCTACAAAAAATTGGATTAAAAATATTTGATCTTCACCTCGGAAAAACCCTGCATATAATCATAAAATTAAATCTGTGCTCCCAGATAACATGAAATGTGATGTATCCCAAAAAGTATTTAACGATGTATGTAGATGGTACTGTAATGGGTTCTAAATTTGCACTAAGTCTACATGTGCCAAATTTTCGTACGACGATTCGTTCGTAAATATTAACGATAAATTCTTTCATATCTTACGTATTCTAATTGATAACGACGATAAGGCTTATATTTTGGGACAAAAGTTAGTAACTAAAAAGTTGTACGGTAATATGTTTACTTATAAATATTCAGAAGGCACTGTACTATTTAGAATTACAAATACATTGAAACAATGTGTAAGCGTAACAGTAAAGCCGAATGACGGAAATTCCGAGAACAAAAGTTTTATTTCAATTTGTAAATCTAGAACGCAAGTAGATTAAATATATTTGAGCATTCAGGAAAAAGGTGTTAACAATTCTAATTATTTCATGGCTAAATGTCTTATTGTATCACGCAAAACTTGGTAATTCTCGACATGCATGGTCGGTTCAAAAATGGTTTATGTGTTGTATCGCAATATCTTCCTTCGCTTGAAATGGTGATCCATAAATGACCCACCACCCCCCTACCCTTCTCTCTGTTAAGTATAAAATAATTTATGCACGACCCCATACTCATTAAATTCAAATAAAAAGCAATTCAAACTTGTTAAAATTTTAATATAAAGCAATTCCAAATATATTTCAAAAATATAACTCATTTTGATATAATTTTGATACGACTCAAAACTATTTTCACATCACATTTTAAAAAAATATCTAAATATAACATACTTTGATAAAAATATCAAACCTTGTTATAATTTTGTTAAGTTTTTGATATGCCTTTCTGATCGGGAAGGATTCCACGTCATTTTCAATTCAATATTGAATCTGGTTCGTTAAATACCAAGGAGGGGCATATTTCTCGGATAGGGCGTATAACACCGAGTTACCCTAGATTGGACATATTTCCTTTCCTAGGGCAATTTATCTGTTTCACAGATTGCACTTATCGTAAAAGTGACGGTGCAGACAAATGGCAAGCTTGCCCTGAACCAATATGATTAATTCAGCTCCGATAGCATTCGTACCAGCTGCCTTATGGTTCTTGAGTGATTGAGTTTTCCTTAAAGGGGTAGCTGGTTGGTTTCCATCGTTCGCAGTACTGAAGTAGACATCTCCGCTGTTGTCTTGATCCTCATTACCAGCACTTCCAGCACTATTCAGGTGTTCATCAATATGCTACTTTCACCTTTCGATAACTTTAAGTTTGCCCGTCATGAAGTTTACATTCTGATTGCGCAACGAAGCCTTGACGAGATATGCTTAGCTTCTGATAAAATTTTCGCGTTTATTGAAACCGGCAGAATTGCTGTGTGTTTTCGCAGTATTTTTCTCTTCCGAAAGAGATGTTTCTGTTTCAAAAGACATCATGTCAATGAAACTTCTTTTGTAAACTGAATCTTGAGCTCTGTGACTAGCATCAGTGTCCAACTGGTCAATCTGTTCCATATAACGAAGTTGCTAACCCCTGCCAAAGAAGCATTCATAGGCGGGGCAGGTGGTGCAGAACGTCGTAAAAATGAATGTGGTTCTTTTGCACAGCATCCCACCACCGCCGCCAGAGAGTAGCAGAAGCAACGATATACTTTGTAAGCGAGCGCGCAATACACAATTCTTCTCGGGAGTTCTCTGCCTGGTCCCGGCGGTGGTGGTGGCCTCGTGGTTTCCCTGCAAACCAACCGCCAACAATCCATCTGGCAACCGAACTACCGGGGAAAATTATGCAGATGACGTGCACGGCCTAGTTTTGCGCGCTTCATTTGCGAAGAGGCTGAATCGAGTTCTCCGCTGCGGATCCGGGTGAGTCGTTTACATTTAATTGTGGAATGCAACTTGGTTTCCGGTAATCAGTTCAGTATTCTCTAGCCTTCCACCCCCGCTAGTTCCTCCGATGGATGGTGGTGGATGTGCGTGCCACGATGCTTTTGTCGGAGCTTCATAATGGCGATTGCAATGAATAGTTTGAGGGGAGGGTTTTTAAGCGAAACGCTTTACCCAATAATTGCAACTACTGTTTGTGTAATGATGATTATTACAGGATGATTCTGCTGAGGTTTGCAAAATTGATAGTAATTTTCGGAATGGTTGTAACGTGATGAACATTGGAAGCTGTTGCTTTCAGCTAATTCCAATGAAATAACTTTCTATCGATAGTGGAAATAGAAACATTCAATGTTTAACTGTAGAATTAACCTTTATGGCGTTATTGAATGAAAATTGCACCCAAAACTCACTCAGTCCAGAAATGTCTATAAGCAAAGGCCTCCATATCTACACACGTAACCAGAGGTCTTTAAAAGGTTAATAAATCTGGTTCATACTCAAAGAAGTTCTTCTATGACCTTACATGGTCGTTGTAAACACACCTTGATGGAACATATCTTCATGAGCATATATGGGTATACAGTTGTTCATAAACCTTCAATAGATAACAGTTTACACTTCTAGATCTGAAGACCTGTATTTGAAGGAGGTTTTGGATAACCTTAAATAGTTGTTGAACTTAAAACATGGTTCGGCCTAACTTTATGAGCCTCTGAGCTTCAGTGCTCTATAGCTATATATATAGAGTACCGATGTAAATTGTATAATACATCACCAAACGAGCTCGAATGCACTCAGTTTCAATTCTCCATCCTCTAAATCCTCCCAAAATTGATTCGTTCCAACGCTCAATTTATTGAACCTCAATCGCTCTAGTCAGACACCACAAACATGTGGCCGAACTGTTCCACATATCGTTGAGCTCCAACAGCAACGGCAGTTACAACCCCCGAAAAATCGAATTGCAACCCAGCCGCCATTGGCGTAGCTAGGATTTTTTCCTGGAGGGGGCCTAGGGGGGGCCTAGAAAATTCTTGATTTACCGATTTTCGCAAATTTCGTAGTTTGCGAAAATTTGCGTTGATTTTATCTGTTTGTGTTTTTGTCTCATATCAGCTAATATCTTTGAATATCAGTAATGCTTGTAATTTACAATTTTCATTACGGAAAATTCGACACGAATGCCACACGTATGATAAAGTGTCCTAAATAAATATTATTAATAATAATAATAATAATAATAATTACGGAAAATATCAATTCTTTGTCTAATCCAGTAAAAAAATCCTTCAAGAACTTTTCCAAAGAACTCATGAAGAATATCTTGAAGTTTTTGCACAAAGTTTTCAAGTATCGGGGATCTCTTCATGAACTATTTCCGTACTTTTCCAGTGCAAGAACGCCTTTACCAGTTTTCACTCAGTTTTTTCTGGGACTCCCGCGGAATAAGTAGTTATTATTGAACAGATTTTTCCCAAAGTTTCTTTAGGCTTTATAATCTGGATTTTTTCGAAGAAACTGTATCAAATTGCTCAAAAGAAGGCATCAGAATTTTAAACATTTCTCCATGAAGCTAAACTACGTACTTATCGTACATAAATTTTAATTGTTTGAAATATCATTAAGCTTTTCATTATACAGGATTTTCTGGAAATACTTAGGATTTCTCCAAGAAATATTACAGTATTTATTGTACCAAAATTGTGTACCAAAATTGTGTTCAAAAATCTCTCTGAAATTCTTAAACTCAGGGTGTTGACTACTTGGAAAAACCTGGAAAGTCAGGGAATGTCAGGGAATCCAATTTTTGACCTGGAAAATCAGGGAATTTCACTACAGGTCAGGGAAAATAAGCTATCAATACTAGTTTACAACATCAAACGAGTTGATTATCTGCAAATTATTGAATACGATAAATTTGTTGGATGAAATGGGTAATCAATCTTAGCTATTAACCATTGATAAAGCGCTGTTATGTATGGTAAAGTAAACTATATTTTAATATCTATAAAAAATCCTTGGAATTTCGAATTTTGAAAATGTGATGAATAAGGTTCCAAGCGCTACATTAGGATTTTCATTACCTATACTGATGTTTAGAATCGCAGAATGAACACAAAGAATTCCCCAGATATTCTGGAGATTCTTCTGGAATTCTCCTTAAGTGATCAATCTGCGATTCTTTGTAATTAATGACTGGACCCGGCAACTATATTTTTATTTCGTCTTTAAACCGAATTCAGTACTCTGAAATGTTTCTGAAAAATTACTGGAAGGTCGGGGAAAGTCAGGGAATTTTATTTTCCAAATTGAGTCGACACCCTGTAGAAGATTGCTTGAAAAATTCACAGCAAAAATTATTGATCCTCTCTTGATTTCTCCTAATATTCCACAAGGTTTTCATAAATAATGAAATAAGATTGAACTGGGAAAATGTTCTTAGTGATTTCTTAGAGAAGTTTTCAACAAATCTATCTGCATTTTTTCAAATAAAATTGTCTAAGTATTCTTTAGATTTATCTAAAAATCAATTTGATATTAATGCCCGAATTCCTTACCCATATTTTTTCAATTCAATCATTTCAAAGTTTGGGGGTTCAGCTATTCTTTCATAAACTCTTCCGTGCGAATATTCAAAAAAATTTCGAGAAATTTGTTCAGAGATTCTTGAATTTGGAAAAATATTGAACTTTTATCGGGAAACTCAAGAATTAGTCGTAGAATTTTTGGAACTTTCTGACGTCCTGACGATGTTACTCACAGAAAAAGCTTTGGCGTTTTTTGTAGGATTAACTACAAAAAATCTTGTTAATTTTTATCGTCTTTATATTAGACAATGGTTTATGTTAAAACAGATGGAATTTTTATGAAGGTGTTTGTATCTTACATTTTAGAAAATGTTTCGCATGTACTCTGAAGCTTTAATATGGCAGATTAATCTAAGAACTTTTAACTATTGTGATAGAACTGTAAAAGTTGATGGTTAAAATTTTGGCGGTTTGTATCAAGAACTCTGCTAAAAATGTTTTATAACAAAATTCATAAGTTAAAACTTGGAGTAAATTTTTGCATAACTTTGAAAATTCGTTGAGGAATTCTTGATGGATTTTCAGAAATCAGTAGCCATACGTATAAGAACTCTGAAAAATTTTAAAACTCCTGGAATTCATTTTTCTCCTTTACATTCTTTAAAATGTTGCTTTTTGGAGTACGAATTTTTGTACGAAGGTGCCTAAGAATACGTCATGTGAAGGAAGGAGAAACCACAAAATGTTAAATCAGATCGAAACTACCAGAGATAAGTGATTATCTATATTTTTTTTTCTCTTTGGGTGAATCAATGTGCTGGATAAATAAACAATAAACTGCAGGATAATTGAAATCGCTCAAATCATATTGAAAAAAAAAAAAAAACAAATTTCTCAAGGAGCTCCATCAGAATCTTCATAATTGAAAGAATTCAATTCCAGAATATATATTTTTTGCAGAATTTATAAAACAATTTCTGAAACATTGTTTCAAGGAAGATTTTCACAAATTTCATCATGAATTCCTTAATTAATCCCTGTCCAGTTATTTTGCTAAATTGCTCTTTTCGGAAGTAAAAATATGCCTGGGATTTTTCAATAAATTTCTTCTGGAGATTTGAAGCCAAAAGACATTCCAAAAATACTTTTCGTATATAATTCCTGAAGAATCTGGGGATTTGAAGTAGAATTTACAAAAAAACAAAGGAGAATTTGTAACGCAATTAACAATGCATTTTAAACATATTTCTAAAGGACTTATAATGAACTTTGCGAAAAAGTTTTTAATAATTTTTTTGGGAAAACTAGGGTAATTTACGGCTCCGTCACCATTGGACTATTATCGGCAACCAAATTTCAAATGCCAGATACACAGATTTTTTCTTCAAAACACATCAATGAAAACATTCAGATGTTTCTTTGTTTTGTCAGCTTCCCGTTGACGAGATTACCGAGACTGGACGAACAATTTCACCATAGATGCCATCAATTCAAATGAACACGCCTCAAAGTGCGACTGATTTGGAGATTTACCTACAGTTCTTATGTAAAATCTGCCGAAGAGAATATTTAAGACAGCCGACATTAGTCACACGGATATTGGTTGTTCGAAGCGTTATAAATAAGTTTCCAAGAAAGTTTTAACAAGTCTATCGGTGTGAATTGATAGAGAATTGAGCAACGCATACATGTAAACAGGCAAAAACGTAATTTGTCTGCTGATGTTCGAGAAAATTGCAAAAGAAGCGCGACATCGGTTTGGACTTGTTTTTCGCCAATAATTGCAGCTATTTTACGTCTTAGAAGTTCCTTTAGTAATTTTACCTATTTATTTCTTTGCCGAGACCTTTTCATCAATGAGTTTCTTTAAAGAAATCTTATGGGGACAATCATCATCACCGGACACCTCGATCAGGGCACCCTTCAAGAACACAGGAAATCGTAATTCAGTTAAAAGGCTACACTATGCTAGAACATTTGAAATAGTATGGTTTGCCCTACTCAGAAAATACGAATTTAAGGAACCGATTTTCTAGGATACTGACGCTTTTTAGTATCACAGTATTTTGAAACGGAGTTGTCGAGCGACAGCAGGACGATTAATTTTTCGATGGTCGCACAATTCAACGAATTCAGAACTGCCACACTAATGCTGTGAACGACAAGCTAGGTTTTCCCACTATTATTGAACAAAATAAAAGAACGTAACTACTGAAGAATGTTTATCAATAGATTTAGAAGATTTTACTTCACTTTAGAATTATGTAAACATTTTTTTTTCATATATATTTTCAATCAAAATTCTGGAGGGGGCCTGGAAGACTCTGGGGGGGGCCTGGACCCCCTGGCCCCCCCTGTTCCCACGCCAATGCCAGCCGCCCCATTGACGGTAGTAAATTTGAAACTGAATCGACTTTTTTTTTCTACAACGGCAACTTGGGTAAATCAATTTCCCAGAAAATCTAGCTCTAAAACACTAACTTTTACAACCATTCTCCCCTTCCCTTTCTCTGAGGGTTGTCCCACCAAACTCCTAACCGCAAACCGCTCGCCGCGATTTCTCCATTGGTAGCACATGGAAAACTTAAATCGTTAGACTTTTTTCGAGCGTTTTCTTTTACGGGCTGTCTCCTATCGTGTTTTCTTTCCGACAACTTTTACTGGGCCACATCCAGAGGGGGGTGACTGCCACTGTTACCGCCATAGAGTGTGGTTAGGTTTGATGAAGACTGAATGGGAAACCGACTGGATTGTAAGCCGCGCCAAGAGGAAAGTTCATGAGGATAAATGCACGAAAATGGTGTCGCGTGTATGATTCTAGTACCACAAATTAAAAAAAATGAATCCTAGGATATACAAATCAATCAGTCTACTGTTGAGTCATCATTTAAGCTTCAATATATTTTATTTCAGTTATAGCCAAATCAGAAAAGCATTCAGAGGTGGCTGATTGAGCATAAAGACGATTCGCATGAGGACGTTTCGCCTATAGACGTTTGATATAATGGACGTTTCGCATAAAGCAGTTCAAGAACATGTAGTGATACGTCTTGATGCAATATGTCTGACTCCCATATTAGCAGCAGCTTCATCAGCTTCACGCCGTAAAAAGTTCTTTTTTTAACCCACCTCTGACCCCCACACCAAACAGTTCAGAGAACTCCCTGGTCGTGGACACTACTAAATAATTAAATGTAAGAACGCGGAGAGAAAATAATAACGACAAAAACTATAGTGACACCCCAGTGGAACATTAGTTCCTTTGAAGGGACTCACGAATCAAAAACTAAATTAAATTACTCAGTGATAACAATTATGGCTACAAACTAATAATATAACAAGAAACATAAAGACTTTAAGCTAAAAACTAAAAAGTAGGGAAAAACTAGCAACAGCCAGAAAAACCTACTAGTTCTAAAGGTTACCACGTTTAGAGAATATATTAATTCATATATCTTAAGATATGTTGTTTCAGTTTTCTTTTGAAAATAATAGTACTAGATATTAATAAATCTTCGAGCTGTTTAGTATAATACCTATAAGTAGATGAAAAAACCGAATTTAGTACTATACCATTTAATTCCACTAGAGTTTGTATCCTTTGACAGATACGCGTATTTCGACCTCAACTGTAAGGCCGTCTTCAGTGTCGTGTACTAGACTCGACTGCTCGCGTTAAAATGTTGAACGAAGTGAGCGGGAGCGCAGCGGAACCACGTACGAACTCTGAAAACTACCGGGAAATTCGTAAAAATATCACGGGGGAGGGAAAACCCGAACGTGCCGAACACAGACGTATATTGTTGTAAACTAATACCGTGCACCCCCGCTAATTTGAACGATACCTCATGCAAACCATCGGGGTCCATTTTTAATTTGAACATCTAGTCACCCTAGAAACGTGTTTCTGGTAACCTCTTTCACTGTTTTGTTTTGATTCTGCGTTTCGTTCCACAGCGTTCCATTTCACTTTACTCCGTTCCATTAGGTAAATGACATTTGAACCATTTTTAATCTGAACGATGTGCAAATTAGCGAGGTACAGATTAAGAAGTGTTCAGATTAAATGTGGTCAAGCCAACGGGGGTACCCGGTAAAATAAATAAACATAACTCTTCTTGTTATTCTTACATAAAACATAAATGTCAAACTCGCCAGTGATGCCGGCCTAACTAATTGGCAAAGGGGTCGGCAAACTGTTCATAATAGGGGTAACCGTTGATTTCAGCCAACATAAAATCGACTGAAGTAGTGTTTTGTTTTGATTCGTGGTTAAGTCACTTTGTCTCTCCATACAACGGAGCGGCGAAAGTAATGGTTGGGTTGCGAAAATTGAAAATCTCACTTACGCCGTTTTGTAAATTCTGAAATTAAACGTTCTAGGAGTGAAAAATAGAGCTGGTTTAGAGCGGAACGTGTAGAATTTCGTCTGCGAAACACGCAGAATTGATAAAGTAAGTCTGTAAACTTTTCTGACTTGAATCTGTTTGAACAAGTTTTCGAGAAATTACAAATTTCACAACAAAAAAAGTTGAATTTTACGTTTACTACAAATCCAAGCGCTTTCATGGACTAAACTTTTAATTGCATTATTTCCTAGGGTCTGCTGATCTGAGGATTTATTCAAACAACAGAAGCTCACTACCGCATGACAGAACAAGGCTTCTATCGAATGTGTGAGATCTACGCGAAGGCTCGCCTCACCGAGCAGGGCATCCTTACCACTGAGAATGTTCGGCTATGCACCATCGCCTTGTACACCATGGGATGGTTGCATGAGCCAATACGGGAAGAGAATCCAACCGTGAACGAATACAACCGGCTCAATACCATGCTCTGAACCGTGTCCCCGACCCTGTGGCCTATCGAAGAGTCCTGACACGCTGGTTGGATGAAGTCAAGGCACTAGGAGACCCCGAAGGTTCACATCCCAGACGCGCTTCATATCACCACAAACAGTTCCATTATATCTCCCGTGAGTTTGTTGCCCAAGAACATCGCAACTTGGTTAGCACAATGTGCAATCTTAATGCCGAGGCGGATATCCCGGACTGCGGAGACTTGAATGGAGTCGAAATAACCGACGCCGATTGGGCTGCTGCTAGGAGAGGTCTCCCAATCAGATTCAAGGTTCAATATTGCGAATTCTGTGCCGCGATGGTGTTTGGACCAATCACTCGCAAGGCGAACGCTGCCATCGTCGTCTCCCTGATCAGTCTCATTAAGATGGGGACAATGGCTTGAGAACCAGGTTAATCGGTTCAAAGCCATCAATAATGAGCAGGGATTGAATCCTGAGAAAATTGAGAGAATCTCTCACGTATCGCTCTCTGTAACTATCATAACATGCTGCACATTATGAGAGACTGTTGATCGTATACTGCTACAAGTTTGATCAGATTGGGGGGATAGTAGTGCATGATAAAATCCCTCTCTGGGGGGTCCCGTAGCCTCGAGGTTACGCTTTCGCTTCGCAAGCGGAAGGTCATGGGTTCGATTCCCAATCCCCCCACACAAAAACTCCGTCCAGCCACCAGAAGACGCCGCACGAAGGACCGTATATTGGGGAAGAACACAACCATCCTTCGTCAGTATCGGATGGTGACTGAGACAACCTGACCCTCTTTGTAGGCTGTTGCCTCACACGACACTTAAAACATGGTAATGGTTCATTCACACCAATGGACTTCGATATGGATATCGATTGGACCAATGACAGCACTCTCCTCTACCTGCTCGGTATGAGAGAAATAGCAATAAGAACTATAAATAGATTCTGTATATATGATACTCGGCATAGTAGTGGCCAAGTGCACGGAGTGCCTAACAAATAAAAGTAAGAAAAAAAAACCCTCTAAACATGCTCCAAGCCTGGGGGACACTGTTGTTATTGGAAGTTCGTGGATTGTTTATCGTGCCAGTAAAGAAAAACACCTATCCCCAACGGTAAACAAGCGAGAAAAATGGATTTTATCATCGCTCTCTCATTGGGGCTCTCGCTCGCTGCTTCCATTTATCAGACTTGTTACACCTTGCGATACAATGACGATCGTGGATCGCAACAGATAGGATGTTTTTCTTTGCTTGCTTTGATCGTGCTTCATTCTCAAATGAGAGCGAATTCTGCAACGTCTGATAATGAGGTTCTCGATGCTACTGTGGTCTCTCCGAACACAGCTGCTGCCCAGTATCGACAATTCGCAGTGATGGCAAATCTTACCCCCTACAAGCTCCATGACTATCTCCTCGCTAAGTACCGTTTTGTCTCAAATTCCGAACAGACTCATATTCCGAACACTCGGTTTTTGTATGGCGATCGGGTTGAAATGTTTCGCTGAAATACGTCACCAAATGACAAGGAAATGGCAGTCAATTGCAATTCAATTTTAACGTTTCCAATGTAATTTATACCGCGGGAGTAGTGATGATTCCCTAGTTTGAGACCAGTAGAATAAGCCCGGATCAATTTATTTGCGCAATAATTCATTTGAATATGACTTATTGGTGCTGTTCGGAATTTGAATCAAGGTGTTCGAAATATGAGACAGACTAAATACAGTGTTCGGCATTCGAATCAAAATGTTGTTTCATACTTTTACGTAAAAACAATACTAAAACTTATAAAATCAACATGATTATTGGTACACCCAACAGCTAACAGTTAGACTTTGCGAAGAAATTAAAATTTACACAAATATCAGCCAATTTATGCCAATCAGATGCATTTGAAGTCACTGTTGGCCTTAAGTGTTCGGAATATGAGTCAAAACGGTATGTCGAATTCTCTGGTTTGAGCTTGGAGTCTCTAAACTGGATCATCGAACAGGCTTTCCTCACCGGTGCGGCAGGAGTCAGTCTAATAACTGATGCTATCCACACCTATGAGCTACGATAAGAGATTCTCATCCATCTTGGATTTCCGAGATTGGAGATGTAGGAGTGGATAAGAGCAGTACTGCTACTGTCTCAAGACCGGCTGTGCGCCCTGGTACAATCGCCAATCAACAGTGCCACATTCGCTCATGCGCTAGAGGCATGCCGGGCCCTCATATCAGGAGCAACATACGCAGCCTATCAAGGCTGTACAGGACGTAATCTGCGGGTCGCAGAGTCATTGGGAAAAACAATTGGCGGCCATGACCAAGCAGCAGACCCGAGCTCGCAATGATCAACGAGTTAGCTCAGCCAACCTGATTCGGAACGCATACCAGAGGGAGCTGTATGAAGATGGAGCAGGGAATATAATTGCGCTCCCAGTAGGACAGCCGCCAGCAGAGCCAGACCTGATCCTCTTCCATGGGGCCAGGAATAACCCTGCTCAGGTTCTGGCGTCGTTACCGAAGACACCCAGAGACGAGGCCCTGTAACTGCTAGCGAACCATGTTCTAATGCTTGGTCGGCAAGAACGATGGGACATCACCGACTTCGCAGCAAGGAGATCGCAACTTCCGTCCGGTTCCTCCGGAGATAATTGTAGATGTCATGGAAGTCCCCGCAGTACCAGAATACCAAACCGCCAGCAGTTCCACAGAGAGAAATGATCTACCCTCCCGATCTACACATCCGTAGGATGTGCCCTCCACGGCCCTGTAGAGAGGCCAGCACCCAGACCTCCTCGAGGACCTGGGGGTGGTGGACCGGGCGAAGATGACGACGACGATCCGCAATTCCGGCCTGATTTCCGCGCAGCACAGTTTGTTTCAACTCAAGAATAAAATAATCTCTTGAAACTAATCCAAGTTGTCAATGGTTGAAAAAATGACTTTCAATTGCACTGAACAGCAACGCAAAAAGCGCAAGAGGTGGAGTCTGTTTGCAACATATTTAAGTTATATCGAAATTGCTTATTTGTGGCAAAATACTTGAGAAAAAAAAATGAGAACTAAACTTCCGACCTCAAGATCACCAAACTTCTCCTCTACTCACTACTCCACCAGCTCTTCGAACAATTGCTTCGCCAATGCACTATAAAAGCGACCACATGGCCCATTAATCAAAGCTTGTTGCTTTTAACTTTACTGCACCTTTCGGAATACAAGTTCATTACTGTCGAAATTAGACCAAGCCTGAAATAATCTAAACTTTTTGCAAAAACTTCCACGCAACATATGAGAAACACCATTCATCCAAACAAACTGTTGCTAGACCATGTTTTCGTTGTTAGATGATACTTAAGGCGCAACTCGATTCAAACAAACAAACTTCTAGCTGTCATACACGTAGTTTAGTGCAACTTGGTCGCAACTGGGATGAATCTTCTTGAGTTGTGGATATGGAAACGAAAATTGAATGCAAGTTGCGGATGCTTTAAATGAAAGTAATTTGAAACAAATTGATTGTTACGATCGACTTTTCATGTGAGAAAATAGGGCAAAATGGTCCAAAATGCCACTTTAAGGATTTGTGTCGTTTTCTCTTAATTAGATCTACATTTTAACACCATTCTAAGTCATAACAGTAACTTTACAATATTTGCTAGTTTTCACATTGAAAACATTTTCCAAATTTGAGGATTTTAATAGTCTAAAATCGTGTAGAAAAGTTGGTTGAAAAATGGGAGTGGTTCAAAACGACCGAATGGGTGGGGAAAAATGCCATTTAGTATGGAGAACTAGGAGTAAGCAACCATGTTACTCCATGAGTTTGCTCTGTGGTATGGAAACGCTTATTCGTTAATTAAATCATCGAAAAACCTTAATATTTAGGCAAAAAAGTGAAAAATTTTGAATTTCACCGGGAATTTAAGAAAAAATCTATGAGTTTATGTTCAAGGGTTGTAGCGGCAACTCTTGGGTAAACATATGTTAACATCGTTTGGCAAAAAATACAAATGGAAACGCTGTAGGAATGATTTTATGAGGTGAGCCATTTTACCACATCAGTGCGTCTTGGACCATGTTCCCCTATTTGACTTTTCTGAACGAAAGGCACAAAATCTATTCGTCACTGCACGGGAAAAAAAATCTGTGGTAAAAATAACTATTTAAGCTGCCTACGCCCATTCCTAAAACCGACCAATTTACTATGTTTACGGTACACCACACCGCATTACTGGTTCATTTGACAGAAATAATTTACAACAATCTGATTCCAACCACAGGCATGGTAAAATCAAGCGCATTTCTGTTCTGCTGAAAATTGCCAGTGCGAGCGCTTAAGTTAACCCCCTAAAATGGTAGTTTTTACCGCACAATTTTTTTGCGTGTAGAATTGACAATATAATTTTGATTTCAAATTTTGTCTCCCCGTTCAAAATTGGAGGATTTGTAACAATACACTCAGGCAAATACATAGGAACCACTTATGAAAATTCGCCACAATAAATCGGGTTGAAGTTCATAGCTTTGCATTATGAAACAAAACTTTGAAAACAAAAATATGTCCTCGTGGCAACCTGGAATCGAACCAAGGACCTTGCGATCGTTAGGCCCGTGCGTATTACCACGCGCCTATAGGGAGTCCATAACCGGTATCGACTTCCTAAATCCAAGTGTTGTGTCTGTTTGTCTGTGCTACAACTTTGCCACGAACTTTGCCAACAACTTTGAAAAAGGAGCCACGGGTTAACCGGAACCAGGCAGTGCATCCACAGGAACCACGGGCGCAAGGCAACAGCAACCCGTGGATACGAGTTGGAAATAAGAAAAAACAGAGGAAACCGAAAACGGAGCCCAAGGAGAGCGCTAAACCGAAAACAGCGAAACGTAGGAATTTAGGCGAAGCCCTCGTTATCAAAACGGAGGAAGCAAAATACGCCGAGGTTCTGAAGGCGATGCGAAGCACAGAGAAGCTATCGCCATTGGGCGCAGACGTGCGAAGCATAAGGCGAACTAGGATTGGTGAAATGATCCTAGTCTTAAAGAAGGACGCCAAGGAAAAGGGTGCAGTCTATAAGTAACTGGCACAAGAAGTACTTGGTGACGAGGTTGATATAAGATCCCTTACTGCTGAAGCGACTCTCCAGTGTAAAAATCTGGATGAGGTCACCGATGCAGCGGAGGTCTCGGCTGCCCTCAAAGAGCAGTGTGACATCGACGTAGCCAGTAAGGCCATCCACCTTAGAAAGGGCCCGCAGGGCACCCAGGTGGCGGCGATCAGGCTGCCGGTCGCAGAGGCCAACAAAGCGAAGAACTTGGGCATACTCAAGGTAGGCTGGTCGGTTTGCCGGCTGAGCATACAACAGCCTCCTGAAGTTTGCTTCAAGTGTTTCGGGAAGGGCCATAAGTCGTGGAATTGCAATGGTCCCGACAGAAGTAAGATGTGCAGAAAATGCGGCGCTGAAGGCCATAGGACAAGCGATTGTAAGCAAATCGCTAAGTGCCTAATATGTGTCGACAGAGCAGACAACGGACACTTAACGGGCGGACCCAAATGTCCGGGCACAAGCGGAGTATCAAAGCAGCCAAAACGGAAGTAACACAGTTAAATTTAAACCATTGTGATTCAGCCCAGCAGCTGCTTTGGCAGTCAGTCTCGGAAACCAAGACTGACGTGGTGTTATTATCGGACCCATACCGCATACCAGCCAACAACGGGAACTGGGTGGCGGATAGGTCTCAACAACTAGCAGCTATAGGGACGACAGGACGATACCCAATCCAAGAAGTAGTCTCTAGCTCAAATGACGGTTTTGCGATAGCAAAAATCAACGGCGTGTTCTATTGCAGTTGTTACGCGCCCCCAAGGTGGTCGATTGAGGAATTTTCCCACATGGTTGACAGGATGATGGCCGAACTAGCTAATCGGCAGCCAGTAGTGATAGCTGGCGACTTTAATGCATGGGCAGTGGAGTGGGGTAGCCGCTGCACCAATCAAAGAGGCCAGCTATTGTTGGAATCCCTGGCCGCATTAAATGTAGAGCTGGCAAATGTGGGTACAGTGAGTACCTTCCGCAGAAATGGTGCAGAATCGATCATCGACGTGACGTTTTGTAGTCCTAACCTTTTAGGTACCATGAACTGGCGCGTTGATGACGGTTATACTCATAGCGATCATCAATCGATTCGCTATAGTATAATACCAGGCGGGCAGAAGGCAGCGCGATGTAACTCGACCCAAGCCCGAGGATGGAAAACAGCGCGCTTCGACGGCGAAGTATTCACTGAAGCCCTGAGGCGCGAACGAAACACTCTGGACCTAAACGGTGAAGAGCTAGTTGCTATGATATCACGAGCGTGTGATGCTTCCATGCCGAGAAAAGCCCCTCCTAGAGAGAACAGGCCGCCAGTGTATTGGTGGTGCGAATCAATTGCAAATCTTCGAGCAATCTGCCTTCGGGCTAGACGAAGAATGCAACGCGCACGCACAGAAGCACAAAGAGAAGAACGCGATGCAGCATTCAGAGAGGCAAAGTTGGCTCTCAAAAAGGAAATCAAGAGTCGAAAACGGGCATGCTTTGAAAGTCTATGCGAGAGTGCCAATTCTAGTCCATGGGGTGACGCCTACAGAGTGGTAATGGCTAAGACCAAAGGAGCCATAGCGCCCCAAGAGAAATCGCCCGAGTTGCTGCGATCGATAATCGATGTACTCTTCCCGCACCATCCCATAAGCCCATGGCCCCCAGCGCCGTATGCGGCAGATGAAGGAGAAGAAGTGGCGAGAGTGACGAACGAAGAGCTGGCAGAAGTCGTGAAATCATTCGCGTCAAACAAGGCACCGGGGCCCGATGGTATCCCGAATGTTGCCTTAAAAGCGGCAGTGAACACGGATCCGGACATGTTCAGAACCACGATGCAACGCTGCATTGATCAATGAATCTTCCCGGATGTATGGAAACGACAGAAATTGGTGCTACTACCAAAGGCGGGGAAACCACCAGGTGACCCGTCGGCGTATAGACCTATCTGTCTACTAGATACGACGGGCAAGTTATTGGAGAGGTTGATTCTCAACAGACTAGTACCGTATACGGAGAGTGCGGACGGCCTGTCCAACAACCAGTTTGGATTCAGAAAAGGTAAATCTACTCTGGACGCCATCCAGTCGGTCGTTCAAACAGCTGAGGTGGCAATCGAGCATAAAAGGAGCGGCATCCGTTACTGCGCGGTTGTCACTCTGGATGTGAAGAATGCGTTCAACAGCGCAAGCTGGGAAGCAATAGCACACGCGCTTCACCGCCTCAAGGTACCGGTGCAGTTGTGTAAGCTTCTAGAAAGCTATTTTGATGGTAGGATTCTACTGTATGACACAGAGGAGGGGCAGAAAAGCGTTCGAATTACCGCGGGAGTACCTCAAGGTTCAATCCTGGGCCCGCTGTTATGGAATGCGATGTACGATGACGTACTGAGGCTGCCCCTTCCGACGGGTGTTAAGATTGTTGGCTTCGCCGACGATATCACCCTAGTGGTCTATGGTGAATCGATGGAGGAAGTAGAGTTGACAGCAGCGCACTCTATTTCCCTGGTTGAGGAGTGGATGAAGTCTAGGAAACTAGAACTGGCCCGTCACAAGACTGAGGTGGTGGTGGTCAACAACCGCAGGTCCGAGCAACGGGCGCTTATCTCGGTAGGTGATTGCACCATAGAGTCCAAGCGATCCCTTAGGCATCTTGGGGTAATGATCGATGACAAGCTGAGCTTCGCTAGCCACGTTGAATATGCCTGTAAAAGGGCATCTACGGCTATAGCGGCGCTTTCGAGGATGATGTCTAACAGCTCTGCTGTAATTGCCAGCAAACGCAAGCTGCTGGCAAGCGTGGCGCTATCCATACTAAGGTATGGAGGACCAATCTGGTCAAAAGCGCTTAGAACGAACAGAAACCTAAAGCGGTTGGAAAGCACGTACAGGATAATGTGCTTAAGAGTAGCAAGTGCATACCGGACGGTATCTAAAGAGGCCGTGTGCATCATAGCCGGGATGACGCCCATCGGGCATCAAGGAAGATGTTCAATGCTTCAACCAAAGGGGTACCAGAGGAGTCCGCGACACGTGTAAAGAGGAAACGCTCAGAAGCTGGCAGCAGGAATGGGATAACTCCACTAAGGGTAGATGGACCCATCGACTAATACCAAATGTGTCAGATTGGTATGGTAGAAGCCATGGGGAAGTGAACTTCCACCTGACGCAGTTTCTGTCAGGACATGGTTGCTATAGACAGTACCTGCATAGGTTCGGGCACTCAGAATCTCCTGCGTGCCCCAATTGTGCTGGTGTAGAGGAAACAGCGGAGCATGTCGTGTTCGATTGCCCCCGTTTCATTGTTGTGAGAGGTCGCATGCTCACTACATGCGGAGGGGACACGTCCCCCGACAATATTATAGAGAGAATGTGTGCGGATGCCGAGTGCTGGAATGCAGTAACCACGGCTGTCACTCACATTATGTTAGAATTGCAGCGTCTATGGCGCGCCGACCAAGAGTTGGCTGCAGAGGATTAGCCCTGCCGAGGCTGGTCCCTTGTAACATTGTTTAAGTCGGCTAGGAGAAGCAGTTTGCCTAGGCTACTTCTGCTACACGTGTTGTGCTATATGCACTGGTCCCTTCCCGAAGAAATACCGTAAGGTGGTTCCGGGGAGATGAGGGTCTGAGTCCAAGGGTCATGTCGATGCACTGTTCACCACTTGAGCAATTCTAAATGAATTGCTCATGCACAGTGCATAGGCTGGTTTTAGCGGGTCGTCGTTGGTGCGTCATCCCCGCATTCCCTGAGTTATCTTCTCAGGGGATCTGTTTGCAGATTTCCCCCTTGTAAAAAACAAAAAAAAAACAACTTTGCTGAGGCATGTATAATTTAAAATCGATTTATAAGCGGTTTCTTCACCACCGCTTAGGCCTTAAACCTGGTTTAATCGTATGGGTAAACGTGGTTTACGGCTTAAGCGAAGGTGAAGAAATCGGCCCTTAGAAAAATAAAACTCCATTAGGACTTCTCAATTATTATTTCTTTCTCCACACTGTGTGAAAGTTCCATACGGCGATTTGAAAATTTTTTCGAGAATTGTTTCAAGCCTCCGAAACCGATATGGTCAAATCCTGAACTTAAGCAACTAAAAAGGGCCAAACAGGCAGCTCTCCGGCGTCACAGCAAATATCGTACGGACTCTACAAGGGAAATGTACGTTCAAGCTAACACCGAATATAAACGGCTCAACGATCATCTGTATAATGCCCATCAGGACAATCTGCAAAGACGGCTCAAGCATAATCCCAAAAGTTTCTGGAATTATGTCAATGATCAACGGAAGGAATCCGGTTTGCTATCCAACGGAACTTTTGAAGCAGATTCTACCGCGGGTATTGCCGATTTGTTCCGAACTCAATTTAGTAGCGTTTTTACAGACGAACTAGTTGACCCATGTGTAGTAGACGAAGCAACCAGGATTGTACCTCAACTTCCGATTTCCGTTCAGCGGTTCTACGTCACCGATGGAATGGTAAAATCAGCAGGAAAGAAATTGAAATCATCCACCGGAAGTGGGCCGGATGGAATCCCATCGCTTGTTTTAAAACGCTGCGTGGATTCACTAGCCTCACCTTTAGCATCGATATTTAACTTATCTTTATCTACTGGTATTTTTCCGAACTGCTGGAAAAAATCGTACGTCTTTCCAGTTTTTAAGAAAGGATGCAAGCGATTGGTTTCAAATTATCGTGGCATAGCTGCACTCAGCGCCACCTCGAAACTGTTTGAGTTAATCGTATTGCGCGAGCTGGTTCACAGTTACGCGCATTATATTTTGCCACAACAGCATGGATTTATGGCCAAACGATCGACTACAACTAATTTGGCGTCATTCACCTCGTTCGTAATTCGGCAGATAGAAGATGGCCAACAGGTTGACGCTATATATACTGACCTTTCCGCTGCGTTTGACAAAATGAACCATCAAATCGCACTGGCAAAATTTGACAAGCTTGGAATGGATACTCAAATCCTTAGTTGGCTCCATTCTTATCTGGTCGATCGAAGCATGTCCGTCAAAATTGGAGACCATGTATCGCTACCATTTTCTGTTTGTTCCGGCGTTCCTCAAGGCAGCCATATCGGCCCATTTTTATTCTTGCTGTACATGAACGATGTTAATTTCGTGCTAAATTGCTTAAAACTCTCGTATGCCGATGACCTGAAGCTTTACTATACGATCAAGAAGGCCGAAGATGCCCTTTTCCTACAACAAGAACTGGAAGTTTTTGCTGAGTGGTGCCGCATTAATCGTATGATACTCAATGTAACTAAATGCTCAGTAATCTCGTTCGGCCGCAAACATGCACTCCATCATTTTGGCTATAATTTGAATGGTGTGCAGCTACAGCGCGAAACAACAATCAAGGATTTGGGTATCCTGATTGATTCCAAATTAACATTTAAAGATCATGTCGCATATGTCGTTAGTAAAGCTTCGTCGCAACTGGGATTCTTGTTCCGATTTGCAAAAAAATTTAAAGACATATATTGCCTCAAAGCTCTTTACTGCTCCATTGTGCGACCCATTCTGGAGTATTCCTCTGCTGTCTGGTCGCCTTACTATCAGAACGAAATTCAACGGATCGAGGCTATCCAGCGCAAATTCATCCGCTTTGCGTTGCGTCATCTCAGATGGAACAATCCGTTCAACTTACCCAGCTACAGGAGCCGTTGCAAGCTGATAAATTTGGATTTACTGGAAGATAGACGCAATGTTGCAAAGTGCTGCTTTATTGGAGACCTCCTGCAAGGCAACATTGATTGTCCAACGCTGCTTAGTCTGGTGAATATCAACATACCCAGCCGCAACCTACGCTCGCACTCGTTTTTGACCATTTCTCCAGCTAGGACGAACTACGGATTGCATGAACCTATGCGTAGCATGTGCCGTGTTTTCAATCAATGTTACCGTGTCTTTGACTTCAATATGTCCCGCGTAGCAAATAAGTGTAACTTCCGTAGAATTTTGTGTTAATTTTTTTTTCTCCTGTTCGTAATTTTATCATTTTACTTTTAATGTCGTGCTAAACTAGTCACTGGGGTAAATATTTTACCTGTTGGCATAAATAAATAAATAAATAACATACAATGCGAGTGTATAAATATTCTACCGAACTTACCTGCAATATTATGCGACTTAACTTATGATAACAAATGATGATTTGACAGCTGTTACGGATTGATTCGACTTACTTTGTACATGTGTACGGGACGAAACAAAATGTACAAATGAACTCAGAAAAGAGTGTTTTATGCGAGGAAACTCATCAATCTGACGAATTTATCCACGGTGTTTAGCGAGTTTGATGTAATTAGTATGAATAAACGAGTTATAACGTGAACTTTCATGCGATTTCTGGTTGACTGGGTTTGGCCGACGGGCCAACAGATGGCGGTAGTGTGTAAACGTCAAACACGAACAAAAACGATGCGAGCGCTGCGGGTGGCGGATTGGCCACCTATCATATTTTTAAATCGACCGTTAAAAAGGTAGTCGATGGACAATAATAAGAGTGTGACGTCTGTTTGTCTGTGGAATCTGTTTCGTTGCAGAAAACAGAAAACAGTGTTCAAGCTGTACAGCTCATACTCGCGAGTGATTTTCCAGTTTTCAGTGAGTACTCACGAGTTTCCCAACACTGTCGATATGATGCCGAGGTCAGTCCTGCGATTCTGGTGGAGCAGAGCTGCTGGTTCGCAGGTGTTCCGACTATACATCACCGATACTACGTGACACTCGAACTACTCGGCCTAGTCCCAGACGGAGGATCTAGCCTACTCCGATTGCGACCCGATGCCTTCTGGTCTTCTGTCACTTCTGTTGCAGCAACGACATGATCTCCCAGACAACCAGAAATCGCATAAAAGTTCACGTAGGGCAAGTGTACCATTAGTGGTGCACCTAAGGGAAAACTGCTAAAACACGGTGTTAAGATCATGAAATATATGATTTTAACGTATCATTCGATAGATCTCAAATCCTTCTATCATTCAAATGTATAAAAATCACGATTCATTTGAAATTTCCCAGCAAAAAGCCTTGCATCAATAATAGGAACACTGTTCCTTTAGTGGAGGTATATTTTAAGGATGGTTCCTTTAGTGGCGCAAACCATTGATTTCTTATGGGACCCTCCACTATGGGTACTGATGCACCACTATAGGTGCAAAGGAGCAAAAAAATTAAGCAAAATAATTGTTTTAAATAGTTTTACGGTTAAATTTCATGAATATTATTCGATTACTTGTATCATTTTCGCATCGGACATAATACAAAAATATCACATAATCATTTATTAGCGCGAAACATGCCAAAACACACTACCTCCACTATTGGAGCTACCTCCACTAAGGGAGCATTTGCCCTAATAACTCGTTTGCTTCATTACGCGCTTCGGTGCAATGATTGCCAATCACATACCTTCCGACATTGAAATCCATCTTCTAAACCGCCTTGCAGTTGCTGACTAGCAGTACCTCTGTTTTGTGGTGAGCTATCTGCAGTTTTACTCCGCTCATCCAGCTCTTGATTGCGTCAATAGGGTAACGACTGTTTATTTTGTTCTCAAACGCTAACGATTGGCGCCAGCGGCAAAAATTACAGACAACAACCTTTCGAACATACAGTTTCTCTTACCGGCCGCCGAGCGGCGACACTGATGTTTGTATTCCGCTCACTGATCGCGCTACGCTGGATTCTCAAATTTCTCAAACTTTCAACACAAGCGCATAGAAGAATGGTAGTCGGAGAACTGTCAAAACGTATGGAAAATAATTAAAATCGTAAATTGCTTGCAATTAGGAAATTGAATCAAAAAAGTAGTGATTAGAAATCAAGTGTAAAGTGAATACATAACTTTTTGTGTTTAGTTCATCTACCGTGGTGCTTTCTTTGCTTCAGGATTTCGTTTTTACTACCATTTAAAAAGAGCCATCAATTGCCTTTTGAGTTTTGAATATCGTCCTATTTCCATCGTCCGTCGTTTCCATCACCAACAACCTTTCTGAGAAGCTGCAGTGTCAAGACTCCATCGTACATCCCGTTCCAAAGAGTTGGACCGAGAATGGAACCTTGAAGGATGCCCACTGTCACCTATTCGTGATCAAACGTCAACATCCTACCGCAAAATCGCTAGTGTTTGGAGGTGATTTTAACCTCCAAATTGCTAAATAACCTCCAAATCATCACCTCCAAGTTAGTTCTAATAACCTCCGTTTTATGAAATATGGTGGCGCGTCGATCGTCGCAAGTTTATCGTTAAACAGTCAATTGCATTGACTTCTGTCCTTCATTTGTTCCGTACGCCAAGATTCTGCTCTGGAAGTGCTGCGGCGACGGCCTCCCAGCTGGCGCTGTTGAATGCGTTTTTCACATCTATCGTGACCACGGCGCAGTATCGATCTCCTATTCGTTTCTGCTTCGACGCCTTTTCAGCACACTGGAGTACTGCTGGAGCTGCGTCTACCGTTGATAAGCCTTTGTGGAATCCAAACTGCATTTGCGACAACCTGCGCTCACTCTCCATACACTTCGTCAACCTGGTAAAGATGATTCTTTCCATGAGTTTTTCGAGCATATCCAGCAGTCAAATGGGCTTGAACGAGGCTGGATCTCCCCGTGGCTTCCATGGCATTGGCAGTAGAAGGCACTTCTGCAACACCTTCCTGAACATGTCTGGATATGCCAGGATGGCAGATTTCAGCGCTACGTTCAGCATTTCTCCTCAGTCTTCACTCTAACTGATGTCAGAAGGACAACAGTATCTTAGCTGGCGATTTTTGTCATCGGTTGACCCGTGGAAGCATGATGTAGGGACTTGTGAGAACCAGAGCTATATTGGACGCTCCTTCCAGGTTGTCGGCTCACCATTTTGCATCCGGGAGATTCGGATTTGGTTACTGTGCTCACCGGAAATCTGCTACATCTAAATAAAGTCCCTTTAGAGACCCTTACTTTGAAAAGCTGCAATACCGGAATACATCACCTGGAAATTTCGGTCCAGTATTGTGTGGAACTGAATGAACATTGTCATTGATCTTGTCTTCCAACCCTGTTATGATGGCTGATAATCAAAAGTATGTTGAAAGAACTCCGAGAATGTAGCATCGGATCGGATATCAAACGATCTAGAAGGCATGGCACAACTTCGACGCCTCACTCCTATTAATTATTACAATAATTGTAATGTCAGAATGGAATGAAAGGTTCTTCGTGGGGCTCCCACTTGCCAACAACGATTCTGAGTTCCACAAGTATGGTCCATGCGGAACCGTTTCCTGAAGTCCCGGAATTTGTCCAATTTTGGCAATTAGATAAAATTTCTCGGATTTATGCCCCAATACCAAAATGAATGACGTATCTTTATGATTTTTTATGTTTGGATGTCTTTTGCCGAAAAGATGAATGGATGGTTTTTCAAGTTCTTTTGGATTACTGGAAAACTCGTTTTATGGGACCACTACGTTTCAGCACCAAATCTTGGCATGCGACGACTTATAAACCAGGCAGTTGATGGCTCAATATTCCTGCACAGAAAGAAAAATCCATGTAAATTTCAGCGTAAAATCGTGCACATAAAAGGAATGCCTTTCTGTGTGGGTTTAGAGCATGTGACTCACTTTGTTAAAGTTTGGCCTTCATATTCAAGTGCTGGTCAATCAAGAAGTAGCAACTACGAATTTTACGGTTATCTATGGCCATTAGGGCGGTTCAAAATTTAAAAAGTTTGAAAATTCCCCCTCCATATCGTCCTTATCATCTTTACCATGAAAATAGCGTTCTGTGAAATTTTCAGCTTTCTAATTGATGATTTAAAGGTGGCCCAAAGACAATGAAGGTTTATATGGAAATTTCTATGAAGAAAATTTGAAAAATGTTCCAAACACGTAAGTACTGTAATGTAAGTACCGTAAAACGGGTTAGCTTTGATTTTTCGAAAAAAAAACTTAAATATGTGTGCAAACCAATTCGGGTTTTTCATCTACTTATAGGTATTCTACTAAACAGCTCGAAGATTTATGATATAAGTGACAAGCCATTCAAAACTACATCAAGTAATGATTGTAGAACAGATTATTCGTAGACGTTTCGAAATTGCTAAAATGGCATCAATTTTTAATATACGTATATTCAGTCTCAAGTGATCTCGATTCAAATGAAAACAGCTCTGACATGAAGTGTCATACTAATATTCTTTGCTTTTGCATTATCAAAGATACCCCGTTTTACGGTACATTTAATGAATAAATCATGTTATAGCTTATCATATTGTTGCAGGCTTCAGCGTTCTGAGGCGTCAAGGAGCAGATTTTATCGTATAGGGTAGGTGTACCAGTTATGGCCATAGTGGTTCCCTATTTCGCCATACGTGATATCTTGAATGCCTTCACATTTTGAAAAATCTTTTGTGTGTTAGCAGTAAGATAAAGGATAAATCTTGATTTTAAAACATTCAGAAAGATTAAAAATGTAAAAGTTATCCATATTTTGCATATGGCCAAACAGGGAACCATTATGGCCATAACTGGTACACTTTCCCTAATTATTTACTAGAATATGTTTCATTTTGAGCATTATAATAGTTGATATAGGGTAAATGATGGCTTCGGCACCCTGAGGGTATTTATCTACGGAACAACTAAGTTAAGTTAACTTCACTGAACTCAACATATTCCTTGAACTATAATCTTCCATGTAAATCACATCTTTCACAAAAATATGGGTTTTTTCGTTAAATGAAATAAATGCTTACGAAATTATCGTCATTCGTGAGCTGCCGAATAAAACAACACAAGAACAGCTTACAAAAACTCACCACTTTAAAAGGTCCAATTCTCCGCTCCAATGCCGATTTCTTCACAACAGCTACACACCGACCTCTTATGCACAATTGAACTCTTGATTTGTATATAAAACACTTGAAAATACTTAATTTTTATGCTTCAAATCACAAATTAAAATTAATGCACTTTGATTTCCTCGGCAATCACCTTTTACTACGGGAACAGGTTGCCAGAAAACCATTTTCAATTGCGGTGTATTTATTATTCACGATGAAAAACAGTGAAAAACAGTGAAAAACGAACATGACTAATTAATTTATTGGAATTAGGCAACAAAACATGTATTGGTAACAATTGAGACTTTTAATACTTTCTTATTTGAAGATTGTAGTGCATAATCTTCAATATGCTGAGAAACATATAAAATTTACGTCTTTTAATAGTTGAACTATTTTGGCAACACTTCTGTTGTTCTACAGGCAATCAGAGCATGATGTTTTTGTGTTAAGTCATAAGTGAATTGATTTGCAAAGGGCCTATTCTGATTTTCTCATACACTGAGAATAATAGGAACGCAAATAAATTTTACTGCCAAACTTTGGATTTTGATCCGAATCCGTAAAAATCGTGGAACATCGCAATCGGGTTTTTTTTAATGTTACCATTCATTCTCTCGGTAATAACTTGATAATAGAGCGTTCAAGAGCAGCAACCTTCACAGACCACAACCATATCGAGCCATTCAGCGTGTCAGTTAAATTCACGGTGAAATTATTTACCTTTCTAATTTATAGAAATTTGAAAACAAATGTGCAATTACCGTCGTTGGGGGTGAGATTTGAACAAATTTGCAATTGCCGTCGTTGGGGGTGAGATTTGAACAAATTTCGCAATTTGACTTGATGTGTTCGGCTAAATATGAGAATACATTGCAAATTCTGAACAAATAATTGAAATTTGCTTATTTTCCTTTAAACTGGAGACGTACGACCCCTTCGAGGGGGTGACATTGGGCCAAACAAACTACACTCAGGAAATTGAACTATCAATAAACATAGGAAACTCTTATGGAAGTTCGCCACAAGAAAAAGGATTGAAATTCATAAATTTACGTTTTAAAACCAAATTTGAAAACAAAAATATATTTCACGGCAACCTGGAAAGGCTTCAAATTTATGCCTCTCATTTACCATTATCACGTCTATCTTTTGATACTATGGGTAGTGACAGGGATACTATCACTTCTAGAAAACAGATGAATAGAAGATAGACTATATTACCTCTATCAATTGATAGACGGATGGAGATACTATCAGCATTTTTTCATCTCTGATGGATCAAACATATCTTTATCATCTATCTTTGGGGAAAAATATAGTATCTGCAAAATTCTATAGCTACCCGACTAGAGGCTTGTAACAAAAATATAATGATAAAATTTTATCAGAATATGATATGCATATCATATTATGATACAATTTTGTTAGGCTCCGTTCTCCATAGAACATAATAAAACAGAAATATAACATAATGTGTTTTATTTCCCTTTAAGATATTAGTCGGGTATCCCTATCTATCCTATCATTGATACAAAAACCGAAACCAAAAACTTGCTAATAATGGGATAAAAGCTAATAGAAATAAGGTATGTTCTCATGGATATTTTCGGAACGGGCTCGATGAGGGAATAACGGAAATCGATGTCCGACGCCATTTTGAAATCCAAGATGGCGGCCTCCGGTTAAGGAAAATCGTTGAAAACCCATGCAATATGGGTATTTTCAGTACGGACACGATGAGGGGATGACGGAAATCGATGTCCGACGCCATTTTGAAATCCAAGATGACCGCCTCCGGATCAGTAAAATCATTTCGTTCAGAAAATTTCCATATTGCATGGGTTTTCAATGATTTTACTAATCCGGAGGCCGCCATCTTGGATTTCAAAATGGCGTTGGACATCGATTTTCGTCATCCCCTCGTCGCACCCGTTCCGAAAATGCCCATATTGCATGGGTTTTCAACAATTTTCCTTGACCAGAGGCCGCCATCTTGGATTTCGAAATGGCGTCGGATATCGATTTTCGTCATATTCTCATCGTGCCCGTTCCGAAAATACCCATATTGCATGGATTTCCATCAATTCTAACACTCCTGAAGCCGCCACCTTGGATTGCTAAATATGGAATTTGGTTAATTTTCTATACCCATCGTCCAACAATTTTATTTTTTGATAAGTACCGTAATCCGGGGTAACATTGATCATTTTTCTGAATGTTTCTTCAATATTTCGTTTGAAAATGCAAATGTTGCAGGTTTTATATTTTTAAAACAAGTACTGCCACCCATAGCTCGAGACTATATACTGTATTTTGTTTATTGAAAGATTAAAGCATGTTAAAAAAAATGTTTTAGGCGATTTTTTGATTTAGTTGATATGGGGTAACATTGATCACCTATATAAACAACGCACGGTAATACTGAAAATGTCGTTACTTACTTAAATCATGGCCCCTAAAGCCGAATATGAAGGCCAAACGCTTACAAGTCATTTACCTTTTGAGTTATTTTAAATTTAAAAACACCTCGAACCACGGAATACGCCTAAAGGTAGGCAATTTCCTAAGAGAATTTTACATTCTTAACAGTAATTCGGTAATGTTGCTTAATTGAGCATACTTGTAAAAGTGTTGACAACGGAATCGTTTCCGGCGATGTCATTTTTAGTTAGAATCACATTTTCCTTGCTTATATCGTTTGCAGAACTTATGTGAGACATGAATCTTCGGTAGTGTCATCCTAACCAATCAAAATCATTATTTCGAAAAGTTGACAAATTTACGCATAAGGTGAACGCAATTTTCACAAAAATATTAACATTTATTAGCTTATGAATATAAAAAAGAGAAGCACCATTTATGATTTGGAAATGTTTCATCAATAAATGATAATACGAACTTTTGATGAGGTGAGTCATTCCGATCAATGTTACCCCGCTGATCAATGATACCCCGGATTACGGTATTATCAATTGATAAAGATAGAACCTCTATCATTGTTATATGAGAGGTGTTGTACTGATAGTATCATCATAAGATTTTTTTGGGATAGGGATATTATCACTCTATCGTCTTCGCTGATAGAAACCATTCTCTCAGTGATACTATCAGGATAGACAAGAAGTGATAGTATCATCTGGCTGAACTGATAGTATCAGATAGATGATAGTATCATCGTTTATCTGATGATTATCTGAAAATGAAAAATGTTTTAATTTCTATAGTCCAGTAGGCGAATTCCGGCGCACAATTTCTTTGAAGAAAAGTAATTTTATTCCATTACTAACTAGCAAGAATATTTTCTTTTCTTCGAAGAAAATACGCACCCGAATTCACCAACTGTAGGAACAATTTCTTCGAAGAGAGAAAATTTTCTTCTATTAATCACCAGCAAGAAAAATATTTTTTCTTCGAAGAAAACACGCGCCGGAATTCGCCTACAGATCACCGCGTGTAAAATTGATACGCAATAAGAACAAATCAAGAAAATCGTGTTCGACCATTCCCCGCTCCGCAACGGTCTTTGTATGAAAAAAATAAATTTTGTGTTGAGCCGCAACGTTTGAGCCTACTCCTCTCCCAGTAGAGCGTTACGTAATTTGTGGACGGCGCCTTACTCTGCACAAATTTAGTGGCGTTGTGTATTCAATATGACTCTCAGTTATTCTATTTATAACTGAAATACTGTTCTCAGTGTAGTCTGTATTTTTCTGCATTGGCCCTTTCAACGAGTGGAACATAATGAGTGACGTTTAAATTCAGGCATTGTCAACAAATACGAAAAGTTACCAATACATAACCTATTTTTGTACAGTTTTGGATTGCCGAAGAGAACAATTTAGCTGCCGACAATAGTAATTGCATTGCCGATAAAAGAACAAGTGCCTCGTGACTTTGGTGAGGAAAAATAGATGATTTAGAGAACAAAATAGTGTTTTGTGCATAATAATTACTATATAAAAAGTGCTCAAGTGTAGTTCAGGGGTCTCCTGCTAATTGTTGTGGTTCATTGTTCTGTATAATTGCCTTCTTCAAAGTTCAGCTGCTTAGGCTGCCGACAATACGTAATTTCCTCTAATAAATTCAAGTGTTCGAAACAATAAGTCTTACATGCACGTGTTGTATTACAGAGCGTACGTTTACTTCAAAATATGCTTATAATCCCAAAGTTCACTTATATTAGTCTTTTCGATACAAGATTATTTCAGAGTAGAAGCAGTAAAGTTTGATGATCAAGCATAAAGGCAAGCCATAAACTGCGTACCACTGTCATAGTTCAACACAATGAAGACCATTCCTCCAGTGGGTGGATTATCCAGGTTTTTTTCCAAACTTCCCATCAGTTCTTGCTTCTTCTTTCACCCTTTTCCGTGAATTACAACTTTCACAAAGCGGCACAAGCCGGGATGGCATGGAAAGTCACACCATCAATGTGACCGTCGCACAGAGGTCTAGTTTTCTAAAAAATGGCGAAACCCCAAATTCCAATCATGTTTGTAAATTAAACGAAGTAAATAATTTATCTTCAATATCAGATAGTTAAGAATACATGCAAAAATTTCCAAAGAACATTGTTTTCTTTCTTTTTTTATTCATAATAGATGCACAATGTGCCTAAAAGTGTATGGAAAACAGTAATTTTATTTAATTTGTGTTCTATGAAAACCAAAAGAATGATTATTAAGCTTAAAACAAGGTCTGCAACTCAACAATATATTCCATAACACTTGTCATGATCAAAACTTGTCATATATTGAGAGTATGTAATTTTTGCCATGATTTTTCAAATCTGGACCCCTATGCGTCGTCGCGTCTGCGACCCGAAGCCTCGTCGGAACTTTGCACTTGAGGTTTTCGTACAAATCCGTTCCGGCTGCGGTGTCCTGAATTCCGTTTTCGGGATTGCTTCGTCAGTGCAGCGACAGCGGTCGCCAGCGAATCAAAATGTAATAAAATCAAATCATTTGAGCATGTAGACACAATCTCAAGTTTGGCTACAATCTGGCTTGTTTTCGTCGTGGGAGGAGAAATTTCGGTGCTTGAAGGTGAAGGTGGGGAAAATGGTGATAGTGGTTGGAATAGTTTGCCACAAGTTTCGGGTCTTTTTTTCCTGTGCTTTTTGGGGTGTGCAGTAAGCCGTGGAATGAAAGTTGGGAAAAGCAATACGATCGCTGTAAATAGTACAACTTTAATTGGCGTTGCCCTTTGGTGGGGGATATGGGTCAAGTGGATTGAAAAAGGAACGGAAATGTGAAATTATAGCGATGAGTACTGGCGCTATCTGACAAGTAGTTGAAATTAGGTGAAATTTGTTTTCAGGTAATTAATCAATATTTCCTTCCTTCCTTCTGAAGAGAAACTTCCAAGTTTTTGAAAGAGATGCTTCCAAGCTTCTGAAGGAAAAGCTTCCAAGCTTCTGAAGTGTAGGTTCCAGGCTTTTGAAGGAATGCTTTTAAGCTTCTCTTCAAAAGCTTGAAAGTTCTTGAAGGAGAAGCTTACATGCTTCTGAAAGAGAAGCTTTCAAGCTTCAGAAGGAGAAGCTTCCAAGCTTCAGGAGCAGTTTCTAAGCTTCTGAGGCAGAAGCTTCCAAGTTTTTAGAGAGAAGGTTCCTAGCTTACGAAAAAGATCAAATTGACGAGAAAATCATACAACACTGAACTGAAAAGCAAATTTTGTTCAACTAGGGACGTAAATCCAGAAAGACGAAGAAAAACTATCGTCAGATAGTCGATACTCACAAGTTTTTTCTTATGCACCCCACAGACGCTCAGACGGTTTGACCAACATTGACTCCGCCCCCCCGGTTGATGCTCATGTTGGTGCTATGTTTGACCGTGTGTGATGCTGCTTGACGAACCAATTTGACAGTTTGTGAAACCGATTTAACGGTTGACGAATCGGTTCACTAAAATCAAACGAGTTTGATTTTGCTCAAACCACCGGTGGGCGGAGCCAAATGTTTGACGAACCGATCGTACCGTCTGTAGGGATGTTGCACGAACATCGACGTCATCATGTCAAATTGAAGCTTCGACGTCCCATGAACTGCCGATGCAGATGGGTGCAAAGTCAAAACGCGTGAATTTACGCGGCGTCGGTGCCATATCAAATGCGCTCTATTGAGTTTTTTTCTATATATTTCACTATCGTTTCCAACAATCTCTTACCGTTTTTTAGCAAATTCACCAGGGATTTTTTATCTATTCCTCAACCAATTTTTCCAGAAATATCTTCAGAGAATCAATCAGCAATTTTACCTGTGATTCCATCAAAAGTTAAACTAAAAAAATCCATCCAGGAATTGTACCAGGATGTGTACAACAGAGATTCCATCAGGAATTTTACCAGGAATTTTTCCAGGTAATCCTCTTGGAATATCTTTAGGAATTCTACCAAACTTCCTTCATGATTCCACCAGGTGTTCTTCCTGAAATTTAATCAAGATTTTATCCAGTAATTTAACAAGAATATTCTATAAGAATTCCTTTATAAATCCTTCCGAAAGTTCACCTGGAATTCCTCATGGATTTCCATCAGGAGTTTCTTCAGGGATTCCATCAGGGATTCCTCTGAGAATCAGGAGTTCTTCTTCTTCTTCTTCTTCTTCTTGGCGTTACGACCTCACTGGGACAGAGCCTGCTTCTCAGTTTGCTATATGCTAACAGTTATAATGTGTTCAATGAGAACTTTCACAGTTTTTAACTGTGTTGCCATTTTCGCATTCGTATATCGTGTGGCATGTACAATGATACTCTCTGCCCTGGGAAGTCAAGGTCCATTACGAAAAGATCCTGGACCGACCGGAAATTGAACACAGAAACCTTCAGCATGGCTTTGCTTTGTAGCCGCGGACTCTAGCCACACGGCTAAGGAAGGCCTCTAGAATCAGGAGTTATTATTAAACACGATTTCATCCAGGCATTCCATCGGGAGAACTTGTAAAGATTCAATTATAAATTTAACGAAGGATTAATTAACACACCGAGGACGAAGCCTCAAAATCAGTTGGAACGCTTAATTCAACCCACTATATCTCGGCTGTCCTAAGCCCGATTTACAAAATTTTGGCACCTACAGAAATGTATGGGCTTCTAGATTCATGCCAGATTTTTGAAATATTTTTGGGAACTACTGTTTGATTTGTAGTACTTAAAACACCGGAGCAAGTCCTAAAAAAATTTCTAACCGGCGGAAATTTGTAGATAACTTAGAATTTATCGCGATAACCTATAGATTTTTTTATAGTATGATGATCGTTTTAGTGTAATCTAACAATTGGCATTGAATTTTTGATTGTTAGCCGTTCAAAGAACTACAATATATTCACAAAACTGCGTAGAATACAGAAAAAATACATTTTCAATTATAACTTGAAATTCATCGCGATGACCCAAACATTTTATGATTTTAAAATATACTCATATGTAAGGCCATCAAATTTGCAGAACACTGATAATAAATTTCTGTTGTGAAAACTACAATTTTTTCACAAAATAGTGAAAAATACAGGAAAATACAGGTTTTCTGCAGTAATTTCATATTTATCGCAATGAATCATCAGTTTTATAATTTTAATCTCTTTGTTTATTCATAAGAAACAAATTTCCTGAAAACCGTTGATCGCTGTTTGTTCAAAGAACTACAATACATTCACAAAACTGCGTAGAATACAGAAAAATATACATTTTCAACTATAACTTGAAATTTATCGCAATGACCCAAACGTTTTATAACCTTAATATGTACTCATATTTAAGGCCATCAAATTTGCAGAACACTAATAATAAATTTCTGTTGGAAAAACTACAATATTTTCACAAAATAGTAAAAATTACAGGAAAATACAGGTTTTCTACAGTAATTTCATATGTATCGCAATGAGTCATCAGTTTTATAATTTTAATCTCTTTGTTTGTTCATGAGAAACAAATTTTCTGAACATCGTTGATCGCTGTTTGTTCAAAGAACTACGATATATTCACAAATCTGCGTAAAATACAGAAAAATATACATTTTCAACTAGAATTTGAAATTTATCGCGATGACCCAAACGTTTTATGATCTTAGAATATCCTCATATTTAAGGCCATCAAATTTGCAGAACACTGATAATAAAGTTCTGTTGGAAAAACTACAATATTTTCACAAAATAGTGAAAAATACAGGAAAATACAGGTTTTCTACAGTAATTTCATATTTATCGCAATGACTCACCAGTTTTATAATTTTAAACTCTTTGTGTGTTCATAAGAAACAAATTTCCTGAACATCGTTGATCGCTGTTTGTTCAAAGAACTACAATATATTCACAAATCTGCGTAGAATACAGAAAAAATACATTTTCAACTATAACTTGAAATTTGTCGTGATGACCCAAACATTTTATGATCTAAGAATATACTCATACTTAAGGCCATCAAATTTGCAGAACACTGATAATAAATTTCTGTTGGAAAAACTACAATATCTTCACAAAATAGTGAAAAATACAGGAAAATACAGGTTTTCTACAGTAATTTCATATTTATCGCAATGACTCATCAGTTTTAAAATTTTAAACTCTTTGTTTGTTCATGAGAAACAAATTTCCTGAACATCGTTGATCGCTGTTTGTTTAAAGAACTACAATATATTCACAAAATCTTGTATAATACAGAAAAATCTTAAATTTCTGCTACAATATATTGATTGCCTCTAGATCAATTAAAAGATTTGAAGTTTTTTTAGTTATGAAAATAAATATATTTACAGAACATTTTTGATGTTTTTTAAAGAACTACAACAATTTCACAAAACTATGAATAATATAGGGAAATTACGATCCTAACAACAGTTTGAAATTCATTGCAATGATACATGTATTTTGTGATTTTAAAATATTGTCATATTTAGGGTTATCAAGTTTTCACAATATAATCGATGAAATTTTATTAAAAGAACTACAATATTTTCACAAATTACCATATAATACAAAAATATTCTGTTGCTACCGAAGTTTGAAAATTTGATCATCTATATATTTTTCTAAATCGTTGTGTATTTTCAATAAAAATAAATGTGCTCAAAATTATTAGAAGCTGTTTGTTTGTTTGTTCCTTTGGAATATTGTAAAACTTTCTAATTATGAAAACATTACCCAATTACTGAATTGTAGCGGAAATAAATCCGAGGTACATTCGATTTGCATAATCTGCTGATTTAGACATAGCGTGATATATTCTAGCAATATTGACAACTTTCAAATGAAGTCGTCTGACTTTATTTTTAAGTGGTAAAATTATTATTTATATTAAAAACACAAGACACCTTGAGCGGCTATTGGATCAGTAGGTATTTTTTATGTTTAAATAATCGCTCATTCAAAAATTATTATGTATACTAATTCTTTTTGCTGAAGTAGGTATAATTTGACCATAAAAAATAGCAGGATAAATAACGAAATTCTAATTATGTAATGCTTTTTACCCAGTATGTTCGTCACGAAATCTGTTTACCGTGAGCGGAATAGGAACACTTAGATGCAGTAACAGTTTCAATTAAATATGTTTTATGAATGTTTTTAAAATAATTTCTATATTAACGCTGATCATCTATACTTGGAGCTACATTGTAACATAAAAAAAAATATTGATCGACTCAATAGTTATTTTAAAATTAACCTTTGAACACCTTACTTCCCTTAAATGAGGGGAATATGGTGCACAGATTGTACTCTATTTCTTTTCCCTGCGAAATAGGAAAACTACGGTGATAGTAAACAGTACGATGTGGTTAAACATTAAAATATCTGTAAGTTTTCCATAGCAATAGGTAAACGAAAGTTTTTAAATGCGTTCAACATTCTATTGTGATTGTAGTTCTTTTAAGAATAAAATGATAGTATTTTGAAGCAGATTTTTTAAGATGTGTGATGTTCAAATATTATTAAAGTAAAGCTGGTTGAATCGATTCTTACTATTTAACTTACTACATGGTAGTTAAAAGTATATGCTATTAGTACAAAATAAAAATGGATCAGAAAAAGTGACATGAAAATGGGTTTTCAATTAAGCCCTAGCTGAGACAGTGATTAGGGTAACTGCATATTTGAAATACTTACCTTTATATTTTTATTCTTAATTCTTATTATAGGTTATTAGATAGATAACATCAAACATGTTCTTGTTTTTTTATGAGAAAGTTTTGAACCATAAAATACAGGTCATTGCGTGAAATTATTAAATTACAAAAGAGTTCTTAGTTTTGAATAAATTATTTAATGAAAATATGTTAGTTCTTTGAACTAACACGTATCAATTTTCATTTATATTCTTTTCTCGTGAACATGAAAATGGGTTGAATTTATAAAATCAATGCGTCATCGCAATGAATATCAAACTACACTAGATATGAGAAAATTTATAAATTGTAAAATTCATGGGTAATAGCGATTATTTTAAACTATTGCTGAAACTTTTTTTCTTCTGCCATATGCTACGCAGTTTAATATACATGTTGTAATTCGTTAAATGTACAAATTACAATGAAAAATGTTTGGTAATATAAATTCGAACTTCATTGTTAGATAAGTTCCAAGTTGTGTACAAACAAACGCTAAATTTTTATAGACCAGCTCCAGTGTTTGTAGTACTACAAATCAAACAATAGATTCCAAGCACATTTCTATAACCGCACATGAATCTACAAATAAGGACAAACTAGGGTTGAAGCGATCAACTTTTTTTAACACCGTCATCCATGTTAGTAAAATATCATTAATTGCGTTATTATAAGTAAATTAAAAAATGATGTCATTGCGACAATAATGGATTAGCTACAATTTGTAGTTGTAAGTCTCAAATATGAGAATAGTTTAAAACCACAAAATCTATGGGTCATTGCGGTGAATATGAAGTAAGATTGTTGAAGGTATTTTTCTGTATTATTTACAATTTTTTGAGAATGGTTTAATGCTTTGGAGAAACTATAAAATTTGCTCTGTTAATTTATGGTTTATAATATGAAAAAATATAATAAAATCATTAAAATGATAACTCCTTGCCACAATTATTATATTGCAACGGAAATCTGATATACTGCTGTTCTTCTTCTTCTTCTTTCTGGCGTCACATCCCAACTGGGACAAAGCCTGCTTCTCAGCTTAGTGTTCTTATGAGCATTTCCAAAGTTATTAACTAATGCCAATTGACCATTTTTGCATGTGTATATCGTGTGGCAGGTACGAAGATACTCTATGCCCTGGGATGTCGAGAAAATTTCCAACCCGAAAAGATCCTCGACCGGTGGGATTCGAACCCACGACCCTCAGCTTGGTCTTGCTGAATAGCTGCGCGTTAACCGCTACGGCTATTTGGGCCCCATTTCTGTTATAATAAATAATAATACAATATTGTGCAAATATTATCAATAAATAGAAATTGTTATATTACCAATTTTGTAAACTGTTTGTCGTTCTTTGAAAACAGAAATAATAACTGCTCTATTTTTTATATTTATTACGTTGAGAATATTTCAAATCGTAAACACAACTATTATGAAAACGCAACCATTGATAGTTCTTAGAGCAAAAAGCCATTATAATTGTTGAGAAAGTTTGTTTTTTTTTTCAAAACTTAATAACGGTTTCGAATAATAAAATCAATTAGTCATCTTGAATAACATGAAACAAGAAAAGCAATAGTATATTCTTGTATTACATGGTATTTTGTGAAAATATTGAAGTTTTCTAACGAAATTTCATCGGTTAATTTATACAAGCTTACCAACTCTAAACGAAAACATTGTATTTAACATTTACAAATCATAAAATCCATGGAACATTGTGGTCAATTTCAGGTTTTTATTACGATCTAACTTTTCTGGTATTTTCCACAGTTTTGTGTAAATGTTTTAGTTCTTCAGAAATCAATAAAAATGTTCTGTAGATATATTTACTTTTATATATAATTATGCTCCAAACTCTTAAAATTATATGGTCTGGAGACAATCAGTTATTTGCATTTGCCTGACAAAACGTCGAAAGGTGGGAATTCGAAGAGAACGAAATGATCTTGGAAGAATTATTCTCTTCCGAAAGAATAAATAATTCGATATTTTTTTTCATTTCGATGTGTTATTCCTTTCGACGTTTTGACATTCAACGTTTGTTGTTGTGTTCTATCAATTTATATATGAATCTGAAAAATTCTAAACCGTGGAGATTATAAGAAAATGCAGCAATTTTGAAATTACAGGAGAAATTTTAAATGTTTCTGTATTATACATGATTTTCGAGCACATTTATTTTTCTTGAAAATTTACAACAATTTAGAAAATTATACAGATGATAAAATGTTCAAACTTCGGTAGCAACAGAATATGTTTGTATTATACGGTAATTTGTGAAAATATTGTAGTTCTTTCAATAAAATTTCATCGATTATGTTGTGCAAACTTGACAACCCTAAATATGAGAATATTTTAAAATCAAAAAACCCATGGATCATTGCAAAAAAATCAAACTGTTGTTAAGATCGTATTTTTCCTGCATTATTCACAGTTTTGCGAAAAGGTTGTCGTTCTTTGAAAAACATCAAAAATGTTTTAAAATATGTTTATTTTTATATCTCACAATTGAAGCATTGTCTTTAAATTGATAAGGTCTAGAGACAACCAATAAATTGTAGAAGAAATTTCAGAATTTAATACAAAAAATTACAATACAAGATTTTGTGAAAGCATTGTAGTTCTTCGAACAAACAGCTATCAAAGATGTTCAGGAAATTTGTTTCTCATGAACATACAAAGAGATCAAAATTATAAAACTGATGAGTCATTGCGATAAATATGAAATTATTGTAGAAAACCTGCATTTTTCTGCATTTTCCAACAGAAATTCATTATCAGTGTTCTGCAAATTTGATGGCCTTAAATATGATTATATTTTAAGATCATAAAACGTTTGGGTCATAGCGATTAATTTCAAGTTATAGTTGAAAACGTATTTTTTTTTCCTGTATTCTACTCAGTTTTGTGAATATATTGTAGTTCTTTGAACAAACAGCGATCAACGATGCTCAGGAAACTTGTTTCTCATAAACAAACAAAGCGTTTAAAATTATAAAACTGATGATTCATTGCGATATATATGATATTACTGTAGAAAACCTGTATTTTCCTGTATTTTTCACTATTTTGTGAAAATATTGTAGCTTACCCAACATTCATTATCAGTGTTCTGCGAATGTGATGGCCTTAAATATCAGTATATTTTAAGATCATAAAATGTTTGGGTCATCGCGATAAATTTCAAGTTATAGTTGAAAATGTATATGTTTCTGTATTCTACGCAGTTTTGTGAATATATTGTAGTTCTTTGAACAAACAGCGATCAAAAATGTTCAGAAAACTTGTTTCTCATGAACAAACAATGAGATTAAAATTATAAAACTGATGACTCATTGCGATATATATGAAATTACTGTAGAAAACCTGTATTTTCCTGTATTTTTCACTATTTTGTGAAAATATTGTAGTTTTTCCAACAGAAATATATTATCAGTGTTCTGCAAATTTGGTGGCCTTAAATATGAGTATATTTTAAAATCATAACATGTTTGGGTCATCGCGATGAATTTCAAGTTATAATTGAAAATGTATTTTTTCTGTATTCTACGCAGTTTTGTGAATATATTGTAGTTCTTTGAACGGCTAACAATCAAAAAATCAATGCCAATTGTTAGATTACACTAATATGATCATCATACAATAAAAAAATCTATAGGTTATCGCGATAAATTCTAAGTTATCTACCAATTACCGCCGGTTAGAAATTTTTTTAGGACTTGCTCCGGTGTTTTAAGTACTACAAATCAAACAGTAGATCCCAAAAATATTTCAAAAATCTGACATAAATCTAGAAGCCCATACATTTGCATTGGTGCTAAAATTTTTGAAATCGGGCTTAGGACAGCCGAGATATAGCGGGTTGAATTTAGCGTTCCAACTGATTTTGAGGCTTCGTCGTCCGTGTAAGTGACGAATGTCTTAGGCGGACAAGTGTTAAGGAGTTCCTTTAGGGTTTTTTTTTATCAGGACTCCCTCTAGGGATTCCATCGGACGTTCCCCTAGGAATTCCATCAAGAGTTCTTCTGGGGATTTCATCAGATGTTCGTCTAGGAATTCCATCAGGAATTCTTTCATGGTTTCCACCTAGAATTCCTCCAGAGATTCGATTAGGAGTTCTTTCAGGGATTGCACCTGGAACTCAACTAGGGATTTCATCAGAAGTTCCTCAAGGGATTCTATCAGGAGATATTTCAGCGATTCTAACTGGAATTCCTCTATGGACTCTGTCAGTAGTTGCTCTCGGGATTTCATCACGAATTCCTCCAATGATTCAATCAAAAGATCCTTCAAGAATATCTTCACAAATTCTTCCAAGGATTCCTTCAGGAATTCCCCCAGAGAATCAGGAGCTCCTGTAGGGATTCTATCAAGAGTTCCTTCTAAGATTTCACCCGGAATTCTTCAAGAGATTAAATCAGATGTTCCTCGAGGAATTCCATCATTTTTTTTTCTAGAAATATTATTAAGAATTCCTCTAGGGATTCTATCCAGAAACAGGAATTCTTTCATGGATTTCATCACAAGTTCCAAAAGGGATTCCATCAGAAGTTCATTTATGGATTTCATCAGGAGTCCCTCCAATGATTAGGAGCTCCTGCAAGAATATCTATAGATATTCTTCTAAGGAATCCATCAAGAGTTCCTATAGGGATACTATCAGGAATACCTTTAGGGCTTCCATCAGAGTTCTTCTGGGGATTGCATCAGGAGTTCCTCCAGAGTTCTTTCAGAGATTCCACATGAATTTCCTCCAAAGATTCAATCAGGAGTTCCTCCAGAGATTATATCAGGAATTCCTTGAAGAATTCCAACAGGACTCCTTCTAGGCATATCATAAGGAATTCTTCTAGGTATTCTTACAGGAATCCCATCAGGAATTCCTCCAGGGATTCCATCAGGAGTTCCTTTAGTAATTGCAACTGGAATCTTCCAGGAATACCTCTAGCAATTCCATTAGAAGTTTCTCCAGCGATTACATCAGTAGTTCCATCAGAGATTCCACATGAAATTCTTCCATAGATTCTATCAGGGGTTCCTCTAGGGATTCCATCACTAGTTATTCTATGAATTTGATCAGAAATACCTCCAGGCTTCCATCAGAAGCTCCTTCAACAATATATTTAGGATTTCCTCCAAGGATTTCATCAGGAGTCCCTCCAGGGATTCCATTAAGAGTTTCTTCTGAGATTTCACCTGGAATTCCTCAAGAGATTCTATCAGCAGTTCCTCTAGAGATCATATCAGGAGTTCTTCGAGGAATTCCATAAATACTTCTTCTAGGAATATCATAAAGAGTTCCTCCATAGATTCTATCAGGAGTTCCTTCAGAAATTTCATAAGGAGTTCGTCTAGAGATTTCATCAGGAGTCCCTTCAATGATTCTATCAGGAGCTCCTTCAACAATTTCCTTATATTGCTCCAAGGATTCCATCAGGAGTTCCTCCATGGATTCTACTAGAAGTTCCAATAGGGATTGTATCAGGAGTACCTTTAGGGCTACCATTAGAGTTCTTCTGAGATTCTGTTAGAAGTGCCTTCAGAGTTTATATCATAGTTCAAGTTCTTCAAGGGATTTCTACAGGATTTCCTCAATTGATTTCATCTGGAATTTGTGCAAGAATATCTTTTGAAATTCCTACAAGGGTTCCATCAGGGAATTCCTGATGGTATAAAAAGGAATTATAATTAAATTTCTCAGAAATTTTAACAGGAGTTTCCTTAGAGATTCCATCAGGAGTTCCTCTAGAAATTATATCAGAAGTTTCTTCAGAGATTTTACCTTCATCCTCCAGGAATTACATGAGAAGTTTCTTCGAGGGATAACATCAGGATCTCTTCTGGGAATTACATCAGGGATATCAAGAAGGGTTCCTTCAGAGGTTTCATTAGCATTTTCTTTAGACATTCCACCTAAAATTCCTTATGGGATTCTATCAAGAGTTTCTCTAATGATTCCATCAACGATTACTCAAGTTTTTCCAAGGATTCCATCCGAAGGAGTTCTTCAATATATTTCATTTGGAGTTTCTGCAGAGATTCCATCGGAAGTTCTTTCATTTAATCCACCAGTATAATATCCATTGACTCTATCAGGAGTTTCTCTTGGGATTCAAAACAGGAATTCCTTCAGGGATTCCACTGGGAATTTCACCGGAGGTTCCTTCGTGAATGCTGCCAAGATGAACTCCAATGATCCAATGACGAATTTCCTATGCGATTTGACCTCAATTTCCTATATAAATTCCACTAGTAATTCCTTCAGATACTTCAACAGTATTTTCCCTAATTATATCACCTGTAATTTTTCGCGAGAGAAGTTTTTTAAGGAATTTCACTGGGAATATCACCAGAGTTTCGTTAGAATTACCACCAGAAAAATCTACCAGAGTTTCGCCAGAAGTTCAACCATAAAATACTTCAAAGATGTTACTAGGATTGTGCTTCAGGATTATCAGAAATTCCTCCAACTGATATTTACTCAGAGGATCAAACAACACATTTCTCTGAATGCCTTCAGGATGAATCCCTAAAGTAGACCTAAAATATTTTTTTAATTTCTGAAAAAAAAAATCCATGGAGTATTTTCTTAGAATTCCTAGGAGGTATCACCAAAGAAATCATTGGAGAAATTTCCAGATAATTTCCTAGAGAGATTCTTTATTATATTTCTGGAAGAACTTTTAAAGCAATCACTGAAGGAGTTTCTTAAAGATTCTGGTAGATTCCTAGGAAAAAACCTTTAAGAAATACTGTACGGAATTGATGGATAAATTCCTTTAAGAATCCTCGGAGAAATTTATATTAGATTATTGAAGTAATTCTGGACGAATGCCTCGAAAGGTCCCTTCAGAGATACAAGGAAGAATCTTTGGAGAAAACACTGGTGGAATTTATACAAGAATTTATTCCCTAGAGAAATACCAAAAGATCCTGGGGGATATTCTCAAAGAATTGCAAGTGAAATCTCTAAAAGAATTCTCTTGGAACCCTTGGAGGAATTCTTGGTGGAACCCCTGGATGAACTTGATGAATCCTTGGATAAATTGTGGGTGGCATCTGTATAGAAATGCCTGATTTTTTGGTGGCATTCTTGAAGGATGCATTGCATGAACGACTGAAGTATTTGTAAAGATCCCTGGAGAAATCTGTTGAAAAATTACTAGAAAGAATCGCTGAACAAATTCCTGGTGGATTTTCTGAAGTTACTCCTTGTGGTATTTAAGAAAGAGCCCTAGGAGCAAGGCCTTAAAAAAAGTCCCGGTGAAATCCTTGGGGGAATATCTGATGCATTTCTTGAGAAATCCATTGAGAAGTATCTGGAAGAATTCGTGATGTGATTCCTGGTTAACGCGTAATGGAATCCCTAAAACTAACTACTAGAGAAATTTCTGAAGAAATCGTTGAAAAAAATTTATAACAATCTCTGGAGGAATTCTAGGAGGCAGTCTTGGAGTTAGCCCTGAAGAATTACTGAAGAAATTCCTTGAGGGTTTTTTGGACAGATCTCTGAAGGAATCAGTGGAGGAAATCCACAATAATTTGTAGAGGAACCTCCAAAGGAATCCTTGGGAAGAATTCCACCTGAATGTATGCCTGAAGAATGTTCCACGAAGCAATTTCTGATTGAATCCGTGGATAAATTTCTGGAGAAATTATTGACAAAATTCGTGGTAGAATCCCAAGAACCACTTTTGATGGAATCCTTAGTATAGCTTATGGAATCCTGGAAAAACTTCAAAGCTGAATAACAAGAGGAAACCACTAAAAGATTCTGGCTAGAATGTCGAAAAAAAATCCAATAGCTATTCCCATATCAATGACTGCTCAGAATATTTCCCGAAAGAGATGATGTCAGAGTTTTTCCGGAATATTTCGTACGAATTTTAAATATTCATTTCTTCCGGTACTGCAATGTTGAAAGTTCCTCTCTTCCTTTCTGCGATTATTGCCAGAAAATCTCTAAAAGATTTTCCCTCACAGCCACAGCATTCAAAAAAATAACAATCACACATTCACTACACTCTCGGCAAGTCTAAAAACATGCGAAGAAATATCGTGTTGCTGCAACCAACCTTGACAGTTGGTCAAACGGTTGTATCAACATAAACTGGTTTGACTAACTTGGGGGCGGAGTCAATGTTGGTCAAACCGTCTGAGCGTCTGTGGGCTGCGTTATAGAAATATATGATAGAGCTATCCATCCATTCGATGCCTGCTCTATGTTTAGAAAGTACAGGTCAGTCAGTTCCTGAAACACTAGAAACCTCTTTCGATAATTATCGGAAAAATCTAGCCTTCCAAATCATCTTCCGCTCGCTTGTACTAATTGCTTCCACGGAAGGCCATCCCGAGCCGGAACGTCGGTCCAGAAAACAACCTATTTGCCATCGAGCAATAAATGTTCAATTAAATTGCTGCCATTATTTCCGAATTGTCTGTGCAGTTTTTTTTTCTGTTTTCGTGGCAATGCCGCATTGCATTTTCCACTTGGAAACCCGTTCGCTGTTGGAGTTCTGTTGGAGTTGCACAGCTGTAGGTATGTGGCGGTTGGGACAAACGACAACGACGACACATTCATGTGCTGGTTGCTGCTCGTGCTGTTCCTAGAATCTGATGTTGATGTTTTCCGTTCATGCCTTGGAGCACTCACGAAATGAATGAGCGTTTTGATGGCTTTAGGTCTAGGGAGTAGGGAAGGGTATTGGAATCGTTTGACGAGGTAAGTTCGAATCAATCAAGAATGGTTAATAGGAGCAGTTTAGAATAGCTAGAAGCTTCTGCGAGATTTTTGTGTGGTTTTAAAATTGGTACAACCATGGCATTTTTTTCCATTTGCATGAAAATATGACAACTGAAAACATTGGTTATTTAACCATGACAACCAAGAATGATAAGCTATTCTATGGACCGATGCACGAGTTGACTATCTGACGTTAGAGCGGTGCCGTGTTATTTACGTGACCATGGCAACAAGTGAATTCGGCACCGCTCAAACGTCAAATTCGTGAACTCGTGCACAGGTCCATAGAAGTTTCTTGATGAGGATTTTACAAATTCCATCATGGCCAGAGGCTTTCATATTTTGATTGCTTTTTTAAATACTAGTTTTCATATTGAAAGAAATCAGTGAGTCTCCCAGAAATTTTCGAAAATATTTTCTTAATTTAGAAAGCTTTAGAAATCTTGAGTAGCTTGATTTTCAATTGGACGAGTGAACCCTTAATTAAAATTGTGCGTGCTTCCAAATTGTATAGCAAGTTTTTAAAAAATCTCACTCCAAGAGCTGCTGAGATCCAAAACCCACAGATCAAGATCGATTGCATGCGCTTATTATATTCCGATCCAGGCATGCATTGAATCATGCGTCTTGTATGGGAGGATTGAATCCCAGGATTGAATCCTTGATTGATGAGTATAATTAAAATAAATCTAGTCAACCTTGTCAATTTGTCAAATATTAGTGAAAAAGTGTGACAGGACACACGGGATACTTTTGACCCGTTTTACCAAGTATTTTTATGTCCTTAGAGTCGTTATAGTTTTGGAGTCGTTTTTTTCATCAATATTCCACATAGCTGGCTAATGGCCATTGAACTGGCTAATGGCATAGGTTTGTGTTTGGTAAACTATATCATTTCTGCCGGGATTACGACCTTTCAAAAACTCACTTTTTTGTTTTATTTCAGTGAATTCCTTTTCCTTGTCCACATAAACATCATAAAAACAAGGCTTACGCAGCTTAAACTCTGGATCTGCGGCGCATGTGACGATTATACAGGCCGCATCCTTTATTATTGAAGAGTATGTTTAAATCAAATAAGGATTAAACCAACGCCAGTTCTTGGAAAAAAGAAAACATTATGTTGAATGCGATTTTTAAAAATAAATGAAAAATATGTTTAGAAAAATATGATCTTGCACAATCTTCCTTCTCAGTGTTCTGTTTTATTTTAAACTATTTCACACTAAATACAGCTATAATAAAGAGGCAGTATCGGATTCGGACTTGAAGAGGTGTAATCATATGGAGCGAACTCCAAACACAAAAAGCGCAATTGCTCCTCAAACAGGTGTATTGAATTTTCAATATGATAATCGGGTCGAATATGTAGGAAAATTGCTCTATTTTCAATCTTCAAATTGTTTCCAAGCAGGTCTAGACGAACATTTTATTGAAGTTTCATGTGAAATAAAGCAATTTTATTGGTACGATCAGGTATATTACGTTCCAGACGGATGAATGCAATCCGTTTTCCTCAGACAGCCTATTTCAGAGATACTTTCTGGTAATCATAATTATCATAGTTTCAAGCGTTTCAAATGCTAAACGATTTGGCTACCTGTTTTACATCCTTACTAAAATGAAAATTCTGTTCTTGTCTCCTTCAAAGCGGAATTACTAGAGAGTAGGAAGTACCGTGCTGCTACACCTACCTATGAAGATGTTTTTTCATAGAAAAAAGAAACATGACATGCACCGTTTTACTTAACCGTTATGACACTCTCACCCTAGCTGAAGAAAAATGACAATTCATTCACAAGGATTTCATCTTGGGATTGAATCCCAGAACCGATCCCGCTCACTAAGATCAGAAAAAATCAGGATTCAAAACGATCCTACAAATAGAGATGAATTCAAAGCATGCTTGTTTGAATCTCGGAGTAGAAAGATGATCTTAGAAGACTGGTTTTTAAACTTTTTCGCAATTAGGTAGTAACAATTTGTTTTCCTCTTTCAAGGCCGAAATTGACTACTGAAGATTTTTCAATATATTTGATAGTTTCCAGAAGGGTTTAGGGCCAGGATCATTCGAAAATTCCATTTTTGATTAAAGATTTGAATGATCTTTCAAGACGACCTTAGAACATACGTTCAGTTTTGTCGTCATAAGTACAAAATTGGTTCGTATTCAAACTTTCATTTAGATTCTACCAAAAACTGCACCAGATTTCTTTTGGCTAGTGAATGAGCTCACCAGAGTGATGGAATGTTACTACAAGCGGATGAATCCCTCATTTTTTCCCACACCCAATTTGAAGGACGTCGAAATGATTCTGAAGTGTATCCTCCCGATGACCACTGTTACTGCTGCTTGCTGCTGTTGCCGATTCAGGAACCGCATTTCCGCTCGATTTGATTGATTTCGAGCACCATCTATTTAACGGTGGGAGTTTTTCTTGCCACAGCGCAGCGCCCGGTTCCGGTTTCCGTCGTTCGTCATATATGAGCACTGCTGGTAGTCGTCCGCCGGTCCGTCGATGCTCAATATTGGTCTTTTTTTTCGAGTGGGGCCTTCCAGAACGGATGGAGAGTGTAAAAAGTGGTTATGAAGTACGCTTGGCTACGTATCATCGGTTTGATTTCGATTGTTTGCTTGGGAAATGGGACGGAAAAGATTCTTTGTCAATTTGTGGCTGGGCGAGAGAGAATCATAGAAGGAAGTTGAGAGCTTTTTCAACCAAGGAGCAAAGCAATTAGTTAGAGTTCAATAGTTTATAAGAGGAATAATGCAATTAAAATGAATTGATTGCTTTGATAAGACAAATATAAGTTTTCCGAAGCTTATAGCACTTTGAAAAAATGAAACTATTTATAACAAGAGCAGCAGGTCCAAAAGACTACTGAAGTGTGGATTGAACTTTTAATAGCCATGGTTATGATTTTACGACAACTTTTGCGTTCCTTTGCTTTGTCTATACTTTCAGTCTAATGATCCTCACAATTTCTCAAACACCCGCTAATTACCTGCTCTGTGGGAACCATTGAGCTATTAAGCACAGCAGAATCTCATTTCACAATCTTATCAAAATAATATTCAATTTTGTTTTTTTTTTATGTTATGATCACGGTTGTTGATAACCATTTTCTAGACCTCAACCTATCTATGTGATATAAATTTGTTATTTTCAAAAACAAAGTTAAATTTTATTTCTTTATCTGAACATGTATTTATAAGGTTATAGGTATCGGAGAAGCAACCATGATAGGGGACATTCCAAGAAGGGTTAAACTCCAGAGCCATGTACGAATAGTACAGTGTCATAAATTTTGTTTGAGGATTTCGTTCGATTAGCTTTTCAAAATTGCCAATTACCGAAGGATTTTGCATCTCACAACGGATGAGGAACCTAAACGACAGTTCCACGAAACGATTTGATAAAGGCAGTATACCTGCTAATACCTCTGAACTAATTGTGTGAGTCGGGTTCACGCAGCCTAACGCGATCCGAAGACATCGATACTGGATACGCTCCAGCTTCAGGATATGAGTTCTCGCGGCGGATTGAAAGCAAAAGCTACCGTATTCCAAAACCGATAGTATTGTCGTTCGATATAGCTTTATCAGATCTTCCGGGTGGGCTCCCCACCATGTTCCAGTGAGTGTACGCATGAAGTTGATTCTCTGTTGGCACTTCTGATACAGATACCTAATGTGCTTTCCCCAGGTGCACTTGGAGTCGAACTAGACCCCTAGATACATATGCGATAAACCCTGAGTGAGTGCCTTACTCGTAAATTGCAGCTCTAGTTCTGCTGGATTACGCTTCCTAGAAAAGACAACTAACTCAGTTTTCTCCGGAGAGAAATCGATACCCAGCTTTACAGCCCATGCAGACAAATTGTCCAGAGTATCTTGTAAATGTCCTTGCAGGTCGTCCGCCTCTGGTCCTGTGACAGAAACAACGGCGTCATCTGCAAGCTGTCTTAGCGAGCAATTTTCTATGAGCAAACGTCTATGTCTCTAACGTAAAAGTAGTAAAGCAGTGGGCTTAAGCATGAGCCCTGGGGGAGACCCATGTAACTTATTCGTGAAGTTGTTGAGCTTCCATGAGAAAAAATAATGTGTTTCTCAGACAACAAATTGTACAAGAAGTTGTTCAAAATCGGAGAGAGTCCACACTCGTGGAGTTTGTCTGAAAGGACATCCATACAAACTGCATCAAAAGCCCCCTTAATATCCAAAAATGCTGAGCCCATTTGTTCTTTTTGAGCATAGGCCAGTTGAATTTCTGTAGAAAGCAACGCAAGACAATCTCGCTCGTCCTCTTACATCTGCGGAAACCAAATTGCGTATCTGAAAGAAGGCCATTCGATTCAACCCATTTGTCGAGCAAATGTAGGATCATCTTCTCGAAAAGCTTCCGTAGGCACGACAGCATTGCAATCGGACGATACGAGTTGTGGTCCGACGCGAGTTTTCCAGGCTTTTGAATGGCAATAACCCTCACTTGTCTCCATTCATCCGGAACGATATTGCTTTCCAATAATGCATTGAATAAGTTCAATATGTGCCTCTTCGCTACGTCTTGGAGGTTTTTCAGCAAATTGAATTTTATTCCATCCATTCCTGGGGCTGAATTGTTACATAAAAGGAGAGCAAGTGAGAATTCTACCATTGAAAAGCGTGAATCCATTTCGGTTCTTTCATGTGAATATTCACGAAATATCGCCTGTACTTGAACGGAATCCGGACAGACTTTCTTCGAGAAGTCAAAAATCCATCGAGGCGAGCTTTCTCTGTCCTCATTAACTGACGACGCGTTGCGCATTCTTCTACCAACCGTCCAGAGCGTTCGCATAGAAGTCTCCCGTGATAATCCGTTGACGAATTTTCTCCAGTAACCGCGTTTTTTCGCCTTCACTAGACTCTTGAACTTACGATCGAGTAAGGTGTACCGCTCGTAATTATCCCGTACGCCGCGTTTTCGGTATGCTTTAAACGCGGTGGATCTTTCTCGATAAACTCCGGTACATTCGTCGTCCCACCACGGGGTAGGCGGCCGCCGACGTATTGACGCTCCCGGTATTGCGCGACGCTGTGCTTGAAGAGCACTGTTAATGATCAACCCGTATAAGAATCGATATTCTTCCAACGGAGAAAGATCCTCGACCGATTGCTCGCCATCGGTGATCAACTCTGCGTATTTTCCCCAGTCAATATGTTTCGTGAGGTCATAAGCGAGGTCGGTATGGCGAGCTTGACACGAGCTATTGGTGATTGAAATTTTGATTGGCAGGTAATCACTACCATGGGGATCCTGAATCACTTTCCACGTGCAATCCAATGATAGAGAATTTGAACAGATTGAGAGGTCTAACATACTTGGAGGAGTTCAAAATTGTCAAGTTGAAATAGTCGCAGAGGTCATACAACATAGTTGCGCGATTGTCGTCCTTCGGTGACCCCCAGGCTGTACCGTGAGAATTAAAATCTCCTAGAATCAACCACGGCGCTGGCATAGTGCAGCATATAGCCGAAAGGTCTCTGCGAGATACTTTAGCACTCGGCGGTATGTATACACTGGCTATGCTAATACATTTACTTTGGATTGTAAAATGACATGCAACAATTTCAATGCCTGTCATCGGGGGGAAATCAATTCTAAAAAAGGAGTGAAGCTTGTTGATCCCCAAGAGTACTCCTCTATACCCATCCCCTCGATCCAGGCGAACAATGTTAAAATCGTGGAAAGAGATGTCTTTATCTGATGTGAGCCATGTTTCACAAAGGGCAAATATGTCGCAGCGGCTGCTGTGATAAGACTTCTAATGGTGGGTGAGACTTCCAACGTTTCGAAGATGATATGGTCGGGGTTCTGCAAAACCGCACCAAGAGCCAATTTTTACAAAAATGAGTTATTCACACAAGAGCATTAAGATTATCATAACCTTTCCACATTACAAATATCGTATAATTTAAATCGTCCCTCGTTGTGTAAATTCATAATTTTTCTCTGGCGGGATATGTAAAGCTGAAATTGTATCCAACCAGAGCGAACCATAAACCTTAGTATCTCATTGGAGGTAATTGAGTATTCCGAATCAAAACGACATTTTTTTCGAATTCTTTCTAAGACATTGCAAAGTGGTCATTCCGGACAACATACAGGATTAACATCAACGGATTTGAGCATGTAATGTAAGCGAGCGGCCATGTAAAATAAATTATTATTTTTGTGGTGCTGATGTGTTTTCATTGAAATTTTGTTCAGCCATACCGCACCAAGTACCATTAATATAAAAATCGTGTTTTTGTATGGAAAAAAGGTATCAACACGCGTTAAACGCTCGCCTTTGCTTTTAATATAATATGTTGATAGATCCATGCCGGAGCCGTAATGAAATAACAAGACATATCAATTTGATATTGTTCGAATAATTTGGTAGCACTTGGTGCGCTTTAGTTGTTCAGAAAATGACATCTTCGCCATCAAACCTATTTGATCAGAGTGCGCATAACTTGTTTCGAGTTTTTCGCTTTCAATTCAACAGTTCGAAATGACCTAAAGGTAGCACGCCAAATCGCCAATCGAAGGACACGAGTTCGATTTCCGATCAATATTTTTTTACGTTGTCCCTAACAGACAGTCATAAAAATTAATCAACTTTCAGCTTATGTGTCTATTTTTGAACAATAGAGCACAAGCAGTTACATGCACAGCGGGAATGATGAATTTCGTGTCATTCCTGGTATCCGCTTCACATAAAGAATCATGAACTTGTTCAGCCAAAGTGTGCTAAATGCGAGTAACTTGGTACGCTCTGGCAGAACAAATTCATGGTTTTCTTCAATTATTACATTTTTTAACTAAATCATTATTGTCTTTTTCGAATCTTTGAGTGCGTGAGGACCTTAATTTAACATAATTTCTATTAAAATAGATAATCCCCCTAGAGAAAGACAGATAGAATACGTTTTGGATGCCTTGTACCAATTTATTGTGCACATAGGTTCTCCACATTATATTGTGGGCCAATTCTATAAGAAATTACAAATTCTTCCCAATCATAGTAACATAAATATTTGTAACATGCATTTCAACATGCATGGCGATGATACGAACCATTCTTCTTCTTTTTTTTCTTGTATTGCTGGAAATCATGAAACACATTCAGCCAAACTGAACTGAAAACCATTTTCTTCAATTTTTGTTCAGCCAGAGTGAACTAAGTGCTTTTTAATTTGAAATCAAATCTAATTACATGGAAAATATATGATGATTTTCTTGAATATTCTTCCTTGACTTATTTATTGTACCCTGTAAGTCATTCAGGAGCGATAAAATTTTGAAAAGAGTCATTCGCGATCTAATTCCATGTGAGTGGACTTTAATGTTAAATATCTCAAAATGATGGTTTTGGTACTTGGTGCGGTTTAGCAGAACCCCGACCATATCCACTAACCCAGAAAGATTCATTTTTCCAGAAGCCTCGACCTGATTTGGCCGATTTTCCCGGAAGGTTTGTTGGTTTTCTGAGCGAAAAATTGGGGCATCTGGGGTTTTTGATGCTCCCGGAAGTGACGGGAAGTCTCCAGACGAGAATGTGAAGCCTAGAGGTGAAGTCTTTTTGGTATTTCCGGCACTTATTCATTTTACCAGAGGATTTTGATGCGTTTGTTGAACAACAGGTACGTTCTTAGAAGCCTGCTGTTGCAAGTGCCGCTTTGTAGCAGCACATTTCCTTTTCGAACCTGTTTCAATTATTGTATACACTACGCAATCCTCAGAGCCAGAGCCTTGATCATTATCCGGCAGAGATGCGAAGATGTTGTTGCTAGTGCTTGAAGAGGCTGATGGTGCAGCAGTCGGAGAGATCTTTTTCAAAATTTCTGCATAAGATCGCTTCGACCGCTGTTTCAAAGAGCTCAGGGTAATGTCGCTCTTTTCAATGTACCTCGGGCATGCCGCGAGCTCATGTGGAGCCTGCCCACAGCACACACACTTTGGATCCTTGGTACAAGAACCCTCGATGTGCTGCTCGCCACACTTGTTGCAACGTGGTTTATTGTAACAGTACAATAAGGTGTGACCCAGCTGTGCATAACCGTCGGAACATAAAGACGCACAGGTAATCGAAGTAAACCAATCACGAGAACATCCGGGAGAGCTGACCCAGAGAAAGTAATTCGAAACGAATTTGACGGCTTTTTTGAGCCATCCGGTGACACGTGATTCATTTGAACCGCATCAAGTATTTGAACCGGAGGAACGGCACGATTTTTAAACCCCCCCGTTCCAGACATGATGTCGGAACGTGTCAAGAAGGGTTCGGTGACAACACCTATGCATTCTACCGTAGCGCTCGGGCTGTAAACATGGTACTACTTCAAAAACAGCTCAAAGGCAGCAATCTTGTTAGCCTGTTCACAATCACTCACTGTGATGCGCAATTTGTCACGGCTGGGAGAAGCGACCTCGATTATGCTTCGGAACGACTTTGTCAGATCTTTTTCAGTTTGTAGTTTGTTTAACGGTTTTCCTTTGGGCCGAAGAAAAAACCAGAAAGGGACCCTTCCCAACTAACAATTCAGAGCCACAAACAAGCATGCATGTTTAATTATTGTTCAATAATGGTAATGGCAGCTGAATAAAAAAATTGCTCTATAAAGAGCTGAGAAGGTGCTTTTTTAACACAAACTTAGATCAATGTTTAGCGTTATGCATTATAATGAACAAAAGTTGAATCGCCACTTATTAAACGTTTCCAAAGATTCTCATTCGACTAGTCAAGATTGTTCTACAAATGAGCTGAACAAGACATGTTTTCCCCAATTAAAAAGCCAATATTCCACTAAACAAATGTATATGTTTAAAAGGATATTCAGAAGACGAACTAACGTTTTACTTGCGTCGCACTTCAGCTATTCCCACATGTTTAACATAAGCATGAATAAGAGCTGAATAAGTATCTTATAAAATCCTAATTAAGCTTCAGTATATTATAAGAACAGTTGATCCAATAGAGGCCAAAATGACGATTAACAAACACATTGTTCAGCAATAAATAAGCCTTGTAAAAGCGATCACACTATAGCTAAATTTCATAAAATGGACAAAATATCCGAAATTCGTGTTGAGTTCCGAATGCATTTCAAAGCTCATAAATTATGCTTTCTTAAAACTTTTGAAATAGCTGTTCAGAAAATAAACATGGTCAGTCTCCAGAAATGCAGAATTGTTGTGAAAAACAAAAATAAACATTTATGCTAAGTATTCCGAGTAGGAGCAAAGTACTGACAAACAAAGCGTGACATTGACTTGATTGAGATAAGAGATAAAATATCTTCTAAGCCTATGAAAAATTTGATGTACGCAGATCTAATGAATAGTTCGCAGCTATTGGTAAAATCTTGCAGAATCTAAATATGACATGCAAATTTTGTTCTAGTAAGGGGCAAGTGAGAATCCGGGGTAAGTGGGGCGTTTCGTCATAGCTCACTTAGGAAAAGTTTTTCATGGGGGTATTCTTCTAGAAAATTGAAGATACAATGACAATGAATGTATTTAGTATTTATTTATTTATTTATTTATTTATTTATTTATTTATTTATTTATTTATTTATTTATTGTCGTCAATCATGTTTGTAGACCGTTACATAGAATTTCTTATGTGCTAGTTTCACTAATACATTCAATTTTTCTACTTAAGATAATGTGCGGAAGTATTGTTTTAGCTTCACTTTGGACCAAGTTAAGTCAATTAAATCATAATGTTTATTATAAGTAGTCATCATTTGGTTCATTGGCCCAAATCTTGCATAATTAGTACGGTGATAGTTGATTGCAAATAGTTCTCGATGGCGTAAACGTCTTGGTGGTACATAAAGTTTAATTTGGATAATAATTCTGGTGAATCGACTTTATGAGAAACATTATCGTTTATAAATGAAATCATAGCATATTCGCGACGCTCTCTTAGTGTTTGAATATCAATCAACATACATCTAGCTTTGTAAGATGGTAATGGAAATTCGGTCCAACCTAATTTGCGAAGAGCATATAATAAAAATTGTTTTTGTACCGACTCTATCCTTTCTTCATGTACTGTTGAAAAAGGTGACCAAATTATGCTGCAATATTCAAGTATTGATCTAACATAGGCAATGAACAATGTTTTTATTGTGTATGGATCATTGAAGTTATAAGCGAAGCGTTTAATGAAGCCTAACATATTATTGGCTTTATTTATCATAGTGTTATAGTGATCAATGAAAGTAAATTTTGAATCTAAAATTATGCCTAAATCTCTGATTCTATTACATTTTTCAACATTCTGATTGCCTAAAGTTATTGTTATATTAGGAATGTTTCTTTTCCTGTTAAAAGATATCAGGTTACATTTTTTTACATTCAGTTGTAGTAGACTTTTCTGACACCATGTGTGGAAAATTTGTACTTCATATTTAAATGTATGTATGTCCTGTGCAGTTTTTATTTCCAGATAAAGTTTCATATCGTCAGCATATATTAATACTTTTAGTTTGTCAAGAATAAAAGACAGGTCGTTCACAAACAGTATAAACAAGAGCGGACCTAAATGAGAGCCTTGTGGAACCCCTGAAGTGGCATGTATGGGAGTTGACCTATTTCCTTTGAATTTCACTATTAGCTCGCGAGTGGTTAAATATGATTCGATCCATTCCAGTAGTTTGGCTTCAATACCCATTTTCCGCAGTTTAAATATAAGCATGGGTATATCAACACGGTCAAATGCTTTACTAAAATCTGTGTACAAAGCTTCCACATGATTTCCATTTTCCATTGCACTCAACGAATAGTTTACAAATTCAAGCAAATTAGTGGTTGTCGATCGCCCTTTAAAAAAGCCGTGCTGCGATGTAATTATTCTACTTTTGATTTGGATGAATACTTTTTCATTTATGATGGCCTCAAAGAACTTCGGAATGCACGAAATAAGGGCAATGCCACGATAATTAACTACATCAGATTTTTTGCCTGATTTGAAAATGGGAACAAGGTATGAGCTTTTCCACAGTTTTGGAAATACTCCAGACTCCAGTGACATATTGAAGAGCCAAAACAAAGGAGTAGTTAATTCAGTTGCTAAAGTCTTCATTAAAATTGGTGGAACTCCATCCGGTCCATTACCTTTGGTTGCATCCAAGTTTTTCAAACCTTTCAACATTTCATGAACATTTATATGACTGATACCAACATCGTTAGGAAATTCAGGATGGAAATCAAAATATTCATAATCACGATCAGCTTCAGTGAATGTTGTGTAAACTTCTTGAAAAAAATTTGAAAATAAGTTACATATTTCTTGTGAGGTATGGCCAACCTTATCATTAAAATACATTGTAGAAGGAAAGTTATTGGATTTAAGTTTAGATTTAACATAGTTGAAGAAATTTTTTGGACAGTTTTTGATTTCTTGCTCAGTTTTGGAGTTGTAGTTCTCATATGCCAATCGCATTGCTGAATTAAGCTGTTTGCTCATGTTCAGATATACTTGTAAATTCTCTTGACTTTTATGATTTTTGTAAATTTTATGTAGTTTCTGTTTACGATTCTTCAAATTTATTATTTCTTTATTGCACCAGACAGGATGTCTTGAAAAACCATTACACCTTCTTTTAATGATTGGTACTTCTTCTAATATGATTTTAAACAAACAATTGTAGAAAACTTCAGTTGAATTATTTACATCATCTCTACTTCTCAAAATCGATTGCCAGTTTATATTATTTAATTAATTTCTAATGTTGTCATAGTTTGCTGAATTATAGTCAAATACTTCCTCAAATTCATTGTCAATATATAAATCTGTATTAGAAATAAACTGAGAAAATTCTATTGCCGTATGAAACACTTCATTTCTCCAAAAAGGAGTCAACGCCTTATTAACACAAAAGTCATCAGAGACGTTCGTTAGCAAGAGATCAAGATAGCAGTTTTGTTGATTTTTTACATGGTTGATTTGATTAAGCCCTAAGTTTGCAATTTTGTCAAATATAAACTGTAGCAATTCGCTTTCTCCAATGATTGGGAGTAATATATTATCATTGTCCATATCTGGTATAAATTCAATATTGCGTTGATTAAAATCACCGTAAATATGAACCTTAACTTAAGGGGATAAACTAGACATAACATTTTCCGCTACACTAAAAAACTTATCGTATGTTTCTTTGCAGCTATTCAGCATGGCCATGCTGAGGGTCGTGGGTTCGAATCCCGCTGGTCGAGGATCTTTTCGTGAAGGAAATTTTCTCGATTCCCAGGGCATAGAGTATCTTCGTACCTGCCACACGATGTACACATGCAAAAATGGACACTCAGCAAAGAAAGCTCTCAGTTAATAACTGTGGAAGTGCTCATAAGAACACTAATCTGAGAAGAGCAGGCTTTGTCCCAGTTGGGACGTAACGCCAGAAAGAAGAAGAAGATGTTTCTTTGCACGCATTGTTAGGAGGAAAGTATACGGAGACAAAAATATGTGTTTCACCTGACAATTGCACTTTTGCCCACACGTGCTCAAATTCTTTAAATTTAGTGGTAACGATAATTTCAGAGTTAAATTTTGCTGAAACTGCGATTAAAACTCCGCCACCTGACTTTTTTTCAGACCATTGATAATTACGGTCAGCTCTATAAACATTGTAATTATTTCCGAAAATTTCTTCACTTCGTATACTCTCATCCCAACTTGTTTCAGTTCCCAGAATAACAGAGTATGCGCAACCTGATACTTTGCGATGAATTTCAGTCAATTTGGCTGCGCTTCTCATCCTGTTAAAATTTTGACAATAAGTTGTAATTTCTTTTACAGAGTTCGAAGAACCTGATGAGTTAACAGAAGAACTCGATGAGTTAATTTCATTAAAACTATCTAACGCTATCTGGGTCGTTTGTTTATACTCTACCTCTGAAGAATGCGTCAAGTTGTCATCTACTTCCTCTGAAGAGAGCGTCAAGTCCGACGAAAACACGAGTGCTTACATGCGCATGCTTCGCAAGATGAAGGTGGACTTCTCTGTGTCATGATGTGTTGTGGATTCGCGGGGCCTTCCGGTTGATAAGGGTTGAGTGTTTCCCGTTTTTCAAATCGAATTGTTGGACGATAATTAGATGGTGGTCGTGAAAATTGATTTTTTGCCGCCGCAAGGGATGGTACACAAATTATGTCACGCTAAATTTCAACTTTTTCGACTTTTCAAAATAATAATTCAAAAAAAATGAGAAAAAAAAGTTGGTATTAAATGGGTTAATTATTCAGCGGAGAAAAAGGCTCGAAAAATGCAAAAATTTGTTTACCTCAACTACGGTAGGGGTTCCTGGGGTAATATGCACCACTTAAGGAAAATGTGCCGAAATGAACACTAAACAACATGTAAATAGTGTTTTAATACACGAACCTAGTTGGTTTGGGTTCACCCTACATGGTGTTGAACGAATTTTCATCATAATTAATTTAGATTGTTGAAAAATTTAACTTTTTTCAAACACTACTTTTGCGTGAAATAGGATTGATGCGGGGCACGATGCACCGCTTTTTGGGGCAGAACGCACCACAACATTGAGGCAAGATGCACCTAAACAAAGGGGCATGATGCACCACAACAATGAGGCAAGATGCACCATCGTGTTTTAAACGTAATTCTATTTATTATAAAAACACGAGTTTTTGATAGTTTTCGTGTACAAGATGATATAGTTGTGGATAAATACGTTAGTAAAGACTTCAAATAACCTAACTTTTGTGATTGTAGCTTATTTTGGACTGGATCGTTCTGCCCCAACCGATGGAGTGCATGTTGCCCCAACCGGGCGCTCAACAGAAAATGTTATGTAAAATAGAAATCGTTGTGTTATTTCGCCAAATCATGTAATCAACAACTTACCCAATCTCTAATCATTATGGTGAAAGGTTGTGAAAAATCTCAATTCATCGCTTTCAAAACAACAAGTGAAATGATCTGGAAAGTTACATCAGAATCGTGCTTTTCGAATTTATTGCTTTATCATCTTGTTAAGTTTTCCAAAATGTATCAAATGCTCAGGGTGTCAACCATTTGCAACGTTTCATCGATCCGCATAGTGTTTTTCTCTCAAAAATCGTTTATTTAAGAGAAATTGACAGGGTGCGTTTTGCCTCGGCAGTGCATATTACCCCAGGAGCCCCTACCACTGCTTTCAATCTATACACCCGAAACAATGAGCGACTGGATGGATGGCCTTGGACCGTAGGTACGGTAAATCGCACGCCGGCGATACCGTCGGTAATGTATGCTTTGCTGCTAGCTCTCAGCAGCTATCGTCGAAAATGATGATTTGATGACGATACTGGTGCCGGTTTTGGATGTAATGCCGGCTCGCGTGGGTAAAGTTGCACTGTCCTACCGGTGCACAGTGGGCAAAAACCGACCCAAAATCGCACTTATTTCGTGCCGCTGATTTCAGGAGGTGGGAAGTAGCTATTTTCATTGAAAAACATGCGAGGAATCGAATGGCGCCATTTTCATTCACCGCACGCCATCGGAAGTACCTCATTTTGCCCCATTTTCCCCTTTCTGATATTAAAACTAGAGTTTTTAGGAGTTTATTTGCTTCTGCTGATTAAAATCGATGAATTATATAATTGAAAACCCATCGGCAAACCAAATATGTATATGAAAAATAATATTTTTGGACAAACTTGACCAATGTACCAGTTTACCCCTTTTTCCCCTATAATTTAGACATTTTGATAGTTTCAATAAATTTCTCAAAACTGATACTTGATTTACAATTCATAACTAAGAAAACCCTTCCATTAAAAGTTTGCGAAATGGACTGAGCGATATATCGAACTATGCGGACCACGACGAATAGCTCATTTTACACCTTTTCCCCTTATATTTCTTCATATATGGCAGTTTTACGATATTTCATATTACTGCCGCCAGATTTTCAATTCAAACCGACAAATCCTATTGTAAAACAGTAGTATGTGAAAGCGACATATGCGTGAATCATGGTTTACGAACCATGATTTATAGCTCATTTTGCCCCTTTTCCCCTTTAATTAGCTTTATACGAAGATTTACTATTTTTCTGAATACTGCAGTTAGATTTTAAACTTTACACATATAATTTATTTTGTAAAATAGTATGGGAATTTGACAGATGCATATATCAAGCTTAGCGTACCATGGTGAATAGCCCATTTTACCCCTTTTCCCCTACACTTCGATACATATGGAAGTATAACGATATTTCACATTACTGCCGCTAGATTTACAACTCAAACTACCAAATCCTTTCGCAATACAGTAAGTAGAAGCAACATATGCGTAAATCATGGTTTACGAACCATGGTAAATAGCTCATTTTCCTCTTCTCCCCTATAATTAGCTATATACGAAGGTTTTACGGTTTTTCTGAATACTGCAGTTCGATTTTAAACTTTAAACATATAGTTTATTTTGTAAAATAGTATGGAAAATTGACAGATGCATATATCAAGCTTAGCGTACCATGGTGAATAGTCCATTTTCCTTTTTTTTCCCCAATACTTCGGTTTATATGAAAGTTTTACGATATTTTACATTGTTGCCGCTAGATTTACTACTCAAACTACCAAATCCTTTCACAACACAGTAAGTAAAAGCGACATATACGTATATCCTATTTAATATATCTAATATATGTAGGGGAAAAGGGGTAAAATGGGCTATTCATCATGGCACGCTAAGCTTGATATATGCATCTGTCAAATTCCCATACTATTTTACAAAATAAATTATATGTTTAAAGTTTAAAATCTAACTGCAGTATTCAGAAATATAGTAAATCTTCGTATAAAGCTAATTATAGGGGAAAAAGGGGCAAAATGAGCTATTTACCATGGTTCGTAAATCATGATTCACGCATATGTCGCTTTCACATACTACTGTTTTACAATAGGATTTGTCGGTCTGAATTGAAAATCTGGCGGCAGTAATATGAAATATCGTAAAACTGCCATATATGAAGAAATATTAGGGGAAAAGGGGTAAAATGGGCTATTCATCATGGTACGCTAAGCTTGATATATGCATCTGTCAAATTCCCATACTATTTTACAAAATAAATTATATGTTTAAAGTTTAAAATCTAACTGCAGTATTCAGAAAAATAGTAAATCTTCGTATAAAGCTAATTATAGGGGAAAAAGGGGCAAAATGAGCTATTTATCATGGTTCGTAAATCATGATTCACGCATATGTCGCTTTCACATACTACTGTTTTACAATAGGATTTGTCGGTTTGAATTGAAAATCTGGCGGCAGTAATATGAAATATCGTAAAACTGCCATATATGAAGAAATATTAGGGGAAAAGGGGTAAAATGGGTAAAATGGGCTATTCATCATGGTACGCTAAGCTTGATATATGCATCTGTCAAATTCCCATACTATTTTACAAAATAAATTATATGTTTAAAGTTTAAAATCTAACTGCAGTATTCAGAAAAATAGTAAATCTTCGTATATAGCTAATTATAGGGGAAAAAGGGGCAAAATGAGCTATTTATCATGGTTCGTAAATCATGATTTACGCATATGTCGCTTTCACATACTACTGTTTTACAATAGGATTTGTCGGTTTGAATTGAAAATCTGGCGGCAGTAATATGAAATATCGTAAAACTGCCATATATGAAGAAATATTAGGGGAAAAAGGGTAAAATGAGCTATTCGTCGTGGTCGATATATACAGTCGACTCTCCATAAGTCGATATCCAAGGGACCATCGACTTATAGAATTATCGAGTTATAGAACACATCGACACAAAAAATCCTAAAATCAAAGGATCAAATTTCTGTACTTCCAATAGTTTTATGATCACATTTGTAAGAAAGCAATATTATTTTGTTGATAGCATTTAAAAAAATCATATTAAAAAAAAATCTCAAAATTCTCGAGAAATCACTTATTTTTACTAAAAATCAACTATGTTATTTTCGGGTTTTTTCAACTTTCATTACAACACGCAAGTCTTTCTTCACTTCTAAACAATAAGTGATCTATGATTTCCCTGTTTAAAAAGGATTTTTAGAGAGATATCGAGTTATGGAGGGAAATTTACCTCACACGTGACATCGACTAGTGAAGACATCGAGTTATAGAAATATCGACTTATGGAGAGCAAGATGTATGGGAATTTCAAGGGACCGAAAAATCCATCGAGTTATAGAATATATCGAGTTATAGAACATCGAGTTGTGGAGAGTCGACTGTAGTTCGATATATCCCTCAGTCCATTTCGCAAACTTTTAATGGAAGGGTTTGCGAGTTATGAATTGTAAATCAAGTATCAGTTTTGAGAAATTTATTGAAACTATCAAAATGTCTAAATTATAGGGGAAAAAGGGGTAAACTGGTACATTGGTCAAGTTTGTCCAAAAATATTATTTTTCGTATACATATTTGGTTTGCCGATGGGTTTTCAATTATATAATTCATCGATTTTAATCAGCAGAAGCAAATAAACTCCTAAAAACTCTAGTTTTCATATCAGAAAGGGGAAAATGGGCCAAAATGAGGTACTTCCGATGGCGTGCGGTGAATTAAAATGGCGCCATTCGATTCCTCGCATGTTTTTTAATGAAAATAGCTACTTCCCACCTCCTGAAATCAGCGGCACAAAATAAGTGCAATTTTGGGTCGGTTTTTGCCCACTGTGCGGTGTGAGGAACTGCTAAGGCTTGTCCACCGTCACAGGTAAGCTGCTTCCTTCGGAATGCGCGTCACCTGAGCACTATCACTGCGCGATTCAGCGATTAATAATCGCAAAAAAAAAACCCTTAATTGGGCGAAAAAATGTACGATTACGTGCCGTATGACTGAGATAGGAAGCTTGTCGACCTACTCGCAAGAGCGCACAACAAGGAATGCTGCCTCCTAGATATCACATAAGACTCTGAAATGTACCGGAAGTGATGGATATACATCTGTAATAAGGTTCTGTAATCTAAACTGATTGAAAAAAAAATGATTCTGGTTTACGAAGGCACTACATAAAATGCAGAAATTGCCTAATTTTTCACGTATTTTTGTGATGTCAAATATACTCCTTCATTCATGGCCCTATTATGAATATTATAGAGAAAAATCCATCTTGGAATCAACATGGCCTGCGGGATTGCTGTTCCGGGAATTCGGGCTTCGCGAATCTTGCTATTGGGAGTCATAAGAGAACGATTTTTGTTATGATTTGAATTGAAATAAGATGTTTCTCAGTTTAATATTTGTTAATTATGTGAATTTACTGCTTTGTATTTGTACTAGATATAAGTCATTAAATCATTGGGGCTAGTAAGCCTGTTGACAATAATCAAATAAATAAATAAATAAGCACTCCCACAGTTATTAAATGAGAGCATTCGTGTAGCAAGAACGATGATGCCGACGGAAATCAAAGAAATGTCCACTACAAAAAGTTCCTGGACCAATCGGAAATCGAAATAAGACCCCTTCAGCATGGCTTTACTTTGAAGCCGTGGACTGTAAGGAAAGCCGTGAGAAACTTGCGAGGACCAGAATTATGTTTGACTCGTTTTCTAGGTTATCGACTCACCATTGCACAATCCAAGTTTAATTTTATAGTCGTTAATCTATTTAATTCAAACTATCTTGCATGCTTTAACTGAAAAGGGAATATGTTTTAGTTTGAATTAGAAAAACTAATTCAAACTAGAACATATGTACACTGTACCAACCACCCTCCACAATTCACATCCACAATCCACAATTATTTCTTTCCAACATATTCCACCATTAAATAATCTAGCAAAATTCTAAAACAAATGAATCCCTCCTTTTCCCTGTATGAGCACCACAAAAGCTGTGAGATTTATTCTTCTGACAATCCAAATCATGAGCAAATTTGATTCAATTTCGTACTGCTCGTTGTCTCAATTGCTCACACTTTCCCACTTCCACCCAAATAAAACTAGCAGGTCGTCGCCTATGACGGGCTAGGTGAGTAGAGCCTTCGCTTCCGTTTCCCCACATCAATCAACACGAACGACGACGACAACGACGGCTATCACACATCTCAGCCCCGAAGCAGCAGCAGCGAAAATGGCCATTGAGACTTCATCTACGGATACTGGGAAGAGGACAATGATGATGTCGAGCTACCGACCGACCAACCAACAGACGACGGTGAGTATGATAATAAAAGTATATAGATATGGAAGCTGCTACTGCTGCCTTTCTGGTTCCGGAAAGAGATCGGATGCAGGCGGGATTGAGAATTCCCCCCGGTGGGATCTTGTTTGCTAAAGATGATAAAGGGTGGGTCGGTGGATGGACGGGAGAGCGTACGTAATGTGTGATGTGCTCGAATGCTGATAGGGTCTCAACATGGGCGGGTTCAGAACTTAGGATGGGATTATTTCAAAAAGTAAAATAGGTAATTTCGAATTATTAAGGAATTGCCAAAGCCAAAGCCAAAGCCAATCAATAATATGTCTGCCAATTCAAACAACATTTTTTCACCTAGTTCCACCCGTGAATGCGAGTCGTTTTCTGGCTGTCTACTGGGGAAAGAAAAATGTATTTTTCTGTCATGGTACAATGCTCGGAGATGCTCACACTCACCCACCGGTCGCACTGCATATCTTCGGTTATTCAGCATAGTTCACAGCTTTCTGCCGAAATGGAGACATAAAAGAAGCCATTCTTCGATGGGGCGGGGTTGGGGGACCATCAGCGGGCTAAAGCTCGAGAGCTCACTCTTGTTCGCACTGTCACACATATGAACACTGCGAAAATATCCGTATATTTGCATAATGAAATTGTCCCATTTATTGTTATCGAGTTAAACTTTTGTGAATTTGTTTCTATCCGAGGGGATTTCGGTAATGGATTTAGCTATGGATGGGATACCTATCAGTCTCCGAAAGGGAGAAGATTACGTTGACAAGTTTGGGAGACCAAAGTCGATTCGTTCAGGGTAGTCGTATTAGCGGGATCTTTTCTGAATGTTTGTGATGTGTTTTAGGAGGAATAACTCAATTTTCGACAGCTTACACGGATGAGAGCTGTTTGGAAGTCCATGCTAAACGTATGATTGAGGCATCATTACAAGAATAAAGCCAACTCAGTAAAAGAAAACTCATAACTGCACTTCAGCATGCAGCAAATTCACATTCACTACTAATCAGCATTCCATTTTCTGTTTATCAGCCATCATCGTCATCGTCCGTCATGGCAGGCACTGTACCAGTCTCATACAAAATTGATAACGCTTCCATTCAACGTCTACCGCCCTACTAAACGGCAAACTGGGCACAGAGTACCTGGCAAGTATTGGCACATGGCGGAAGCTAGAGTAAATTTTCCTCGAAGCCATTTTTTTTTTTTTCAATATTTCTCAAACTTGTTCCCTCTGAACTAGGGTTACCATACGTACTTTTATTAAAGTACACGTACTCCTTCTATCTTAAAAATGAGTCCGTATTGTTGTACTGTTTTCAGATGATGAATTTGACTTTGAGCTTGCTGGACCGCCCGTGGATGCCAGATCAACTGCATTTACACAAAGAGCAAACCAGATGACTGCTTGAGAGTAACAGACACCCTCAGTGTATAAGTGCTGGTGATCCTATAATTTTAGGCAACATTGGCGCCTGCCACGTCAGGTTGCTGACAAATGAGGGAAAGGGGGAGGAATTTATTTTGTATTTACTGGGCCACAGTAGACCTAATTAACCCTGCATCTACGTTAGTTCATGCGGGAAGGTATAGGGGTAAGGTAGTTTTATAGCAGAGAGGTGTGCTTGTGGATTGCAGACTGGCTATGTATCAGGCGTAAGGAAATGATGAAGATGGAAGAATGGAAGCGTAGAAAAAAGGTTTCTTGAAAATAAATGTAAAACCGAATTCAATACTATAAGGTACAGTGGGGGAAGTGTATCAGTGAGGTAAGTGGATCATTCGTCAATATTAAGCATAAATACTTGAAAATGTTGAATGTTTTCGCATCATTGCTTCGTTTTAGGTTACATTCATACTTCCACACTGATACTATTGCAAAACTAGTTCTACACGTACGCTAATACAAGCAAACTTGTTAGCTGCAAAAAAATATTTATTTGAAATTGTTTTCTTTCAATCAAAAATCCATTGTATCTTTGTCTAAAATCAAATACTATTAGTTTTTTCAACACATGGTGAGCATTTCAGTTAAAATTAAATGAGTCACAATGAAAAATATGTGATTTTTATAAATAAATGCAGATATATTGTACATGGTACACTTACCCCTACTTTTTAATGGGGTGGGGTAAGTGGATCATGTATTTTTATCATTTATTGGCGGACTGCTTACGAGAACTAATTAAAATTTTTATATGCGAAGAATTAATTAAAATTTTTATATTTTTTGAACTACGAGTTTCTTTCGAAAACATCGTTGGGAATAATCCTAGTAGTATGTTTAACTTATGTGTATAAATGGATGAATTTTCTCCAAAATATTCCAGAAACAATGTTTTTTTTTGTACGAATTACTGTGACCTAATGTAGGGGGAGATCCCCCAGTACCGGACAGCACCCAATACCGGACAAAGTCGAAACATTGAGAAATCATGGTCCAATCAAGATGGTGTATTAGTAGTAAAGGAAGCTATTCTGGAGACTAATGTTTGCGTAGAATAACACATCCTTGAAATATGCATGCCTTTTTAAAAAAGTACAAAAGATTGAAAATTTCAAAAAATTTGATGCATTGCCTTAATTTTGAGCCTATTTAGTAATTTTTATGAATATGAAAAAATACTTTGGATCACGCAAGCATATTCGAACATAATCCTAATTTGATAGTATGAATGTATTTTGTACCATAATTGGACTAAATATGGACAAATTACAATTTTGTTCAAGCACCTCCTGTCTCCCAGTTTCGGACAGCCTGATTTGTTATATGATATCTTCGTAATTATTGCACGAGTGTCTCAAAATACATTCATTTTTCATGGATTCCGTCGATCATTGTATCAAACATGCAATAAAATTAAGAAAAATGAACATTCAGTACAACATCGTAAAATGTGTTATTTTTCATCATATAAGAAAGAGGTTTTTGATGGACATCTTGCAAACTATGATATACTCAAATTGTTCTTGTAAATGTTGCAAATGCATTGAATTGGCAATTATATACTATTCCTAAAGTAAACACATTCAATGATGTTCAAATTTACAGAATTCGAGGCATTTCCAGATTGTGTCCGGTATTGGGTGCCACCTTTCAAGATCGATCAATTTGGTACTAAAATACATCATCAAAATGCAATGTCAAAATTCATACTTATATTTTCAAATTTATTTTTGTACACTATAAAAATGATAATATTTATCATAAATGGGTAACACGAGCGCATAAAATCAATATTTTTCGAATTATGAATTTAGTGGCTTAAGTGTCCGGTACTGGGGGATCTCCCCCTATACATATTTTCAATGATTTTTTTGTTTAAATAAAGATATTTTTTCAATTTTAAAGCATTAATATGTAACATAACTAGCACTAATAACAAGAACGAGAGTGATGTCATTCTCACTATACATAATAACACCACATTTGTTTGGAGAACATATTATTTTTATTGGTGATCCACTTACCGCACCATGGTGGGGCAAGAATAAAGCCCCAGAAAAATCGAAATAAATGACGATTTGAAGTATATTAGTCCCTCATTTGTTATCCACAGAAAAAAAAAGTTTGAATTACATTATTCGCGTTAGCTGTACATAACAATGAAGTTGACTATTGATTTTTCTGTATCCACTTACCCCACGGTACCTTACTATTTCATTCCACTAGAGTTTTTATCCCTTGACAATTACGACATATTTTGACAAATTTGATGTATTTCGACCTAAACTGTAAGGCCGCCTTCAGTGTCGTGTACTAGACTCGATTCTAGCGATGTCTATGAAAGAATAAATTTGATAGATCATAAGTGAAGCAACTACAAAAAAGAGGAAAGGGACGAGCTTGGGATTAAACCCATGACCTTCTGCTTGTGAAGCATAAGCGATAGCCATTAGACCACCAATCTGTCTCTCAATAGTATTATTTTTTGATAATATTGGTTCATTTTGCGTAAACAGCATGATGCTTTCCACCACTGGTGCTGGTATGGCCGAAATTAGAGTTGTGAAGTGGGTGGCGGCTAGACGGATGGCCTCCGATTTCTTCCGGAGAGCGATTCGCTACGACTGATGTCGTGCGGCCCGGGAATTGACCGTCTTCCTCCGGACAAGGGCTAACGTACCTTCGTGCGGCCTCGCGTATTGCGCTCTGACCGCCCGTGATGAAATGCACCCTTACCGTTGGATCGGGTCCGGAATCGTGGTGCGCAATTGGCGACGCAACAAACGATCCGCGCTCTCCAATATAGTGGTCCGTTAGAATTGACGTAAAGGGGACCTCCGTCGATTGATTGGCGATCGACGGTCGTTCTTCGCTCCACTTTCTGGCGAAACACCACACTCCGTTTAGCTACCCCTAAGGGCGGGCCTTGACGGTTGCACGGATTCAAGAAACTCCACAAAATAATCTTCGTCGACTCCGGTCGACACACGAACTCCAGCCCTACCCAAAAAGCGCCAAGCGCTGGAAAGTCCAACACGAATTTTTTTTAATTATATAAAATGAAAAAGATTAAGATTATAATGGCAATTACCTTTTGAGTGTAAACTTGCACTAAGAAGATCAAAAGTCGCGAATATCGGACTCACCGACTACAAACGAATCTCTAAGAACAAACAAATCACAGAAAAAACCATGTAGGAAATGTGAACTAGATTGGCTCGGTATCGGATTTGAAAATTTAGGGTTTGGTTAGCGATAAGAAATACTGTTCTTCGTTTGACGGTTTTTTTTAAACTGACTGGACTGGTTATTCTATACTAGTTATATAATGTGCTCAGGACCCGATTGAGAATACGAATTGCTGCTATTGGTATGAGTGATTGGTGATAAGAGAGACTATTCAATAGTATTGGACTGTTGTACAATAGGGTGGTTCATTATTTTATCTATTCTTAACATAGCCGGCCTCCGTTGAAAAGTGTATAGTTTTCAATACTTCTTATCTACTACAAATTCAGGTTCAAACGGGGCGGTCAAATCTTCGACTTTATACTAATTCACTGATTTTGATTCATGGTTGGTCGATCGATTGATGTTGATCTTCGACTTCGTTGAACCTTCGAATCTAATTTTTTGCACCGGAAATTATCCGGGATTCCGTTCTGCGGTCCTGGTCAGTGTTCACACGGTTGACTACGGGACGAGGAGGCCAGTTCATCGATGTCGTTGTCTGGATTCGACAATAACGCCCAGTGTGATCGGATGACCACACAGCCGAGCGATGAATCTCGACGAAAAGGCACAGTTGCGCAGCATGAAACGACAGAAAGCATTAGTTTACGTTTGACAAACGGACGGTACAGACAAAAAAGCGCCTAAACGCTGTTGGAATTGAGCAACGTTACATGTTGGCGAGAACTTCGTCATCTTCAGCGGTTACTGACTGTTGAATGGGAAGAACGCAGACCTTGCTTATTGAACGGTTGAATTCTCCGTCTTTTGTCTTCACTGAGACGACGCGGACGTTTCCGTCGTCCCAAAAATAACAAAAAATGACCCGGTGTAAGTACCTCCAGGTCCAAATCTCAATCTGGACGAGCAGGGTTTCAAGATAGTCCTTGAAGAGAACGGTGGTTCCGATGGTCGATTTTAGGTGCTTCTTAAACGACTTATCGGCGGCCTCCCAGAGGCCTCCAAAGTTTTGCGAGTGGTGCGGTATAAACTTGAAATCAATTCCTTCTGCCACACAAAAGGAACTGACGGAACGTTGATGCTGCTGCGATTTGAATTGTGTTAAAAGCTCGACTGTGACGCCTTGAAAGTTTTTCGCGTTGTCACATTCGATAACGGCCGGTTTGTAGCGTCGGGCAATGAACCGTTTTAGAGCCGAGATAAAGGCATCCGTTGTTAGATCCGCCACCAATTCGATATGTACCGCCTTGGTGACTAGACACACGAAAATGGCGACGTAGCATTTCACCGGAGGGGACTTACGACCATAATGGCGGTAGAATAATGGTCCGCAAAGGTCAACGCCAGGTTTTCAGAAACGGGTAGGTGGGAGTCACCCGTTCGGTGGGGAGATCCCCCATTAATTGCTCCTGGACCGTGGGTTTGCAGCGGTAGCATCTAATGCAATCTTGCACCACCTACGCAACTTGGCGTACTCTTAGTGGCCAAAACCGTTCCCGCAAGTTGGCGATCATTAGTTGCGGGCCAGCATGGAGAAGCTTCTGATGATAGTAGACAACTACCATCTTCGTGAGAGGGTGGTGTGAAGACAAGATCATTGGGTGTTTGCGTGTTTCGGGAACTGGTGCATTGCGTAGACGACCCCGACCTTCAGGATTCCATCCTCCAATATTGGTGCAAGGGTTTTTAATTTGGAGTTAGGTTTGACCTCTCCATTAGCGGCTATGGCTTGAATATCTTGCTTCAACGACTCTTGCTGGGATACACGAACTAGAACACTGAGAGCTTCTTCATACTCGGCGGCCAGGAGAAAACCGGTTCGCCGATTAGATGGACTCCGTTGTTTGCAGTTGTGGGAAAATCTCAAAATATACGCCGTCAGAGAAACTAATCCAGTATACGACGAACGCAGACTAAAGATGGGGTTGGGCATCTGGGCATGGATCGGTAGTGCTACAACCTTTTCCTCTAATTCGTCTACAGCGAAGTCTTCCAATGTTGGGCGGACTAGGGGAAGCCAGAATCTGTTCGGTTGACTGAGCCACGGTGGACCATTCCACCACGCAGCACAATCCTTGAGTTCCGCCGGCAACATTCCGCAGGAGATGATGTCCGCCGGATTTTCAACTCCGGGCACGTGAGCCCAAAGCCCACGTTCCGTCAGATGTTGTATTTCTGACACTCTATTCGCCACAAAGATTTTCCAACGAGATGGAGCTGATGAAATCCACTAGAATACAATCATCGAATCGGTCCAGAAAAAGCACTTCATTTGGAATTTCAGTGCTTCTTGGACCTTCTGAAACAGGTGGCTGAGTAATAACGCCGAAGAAAGTTCCAGCCGAGGCAGACAGATCTTTTTTTGCTTTTTGCTGTTTCCGAGAGGTGCTAGCTTCGATTTAGAGGTTAATAAGCGAACGGATAATCCTCCGCTTGGGGACACGGCACGGATGTAAATGCAGGTCCCATATGCCTTCTCGGAGGCATTACAAAAACCGTGTAATTCGACGGCAAACGGATCGATGATTGGAACAACCCAACGAGGAACGTTGATCATCTCGATAACTGTAAGTTCGCAACGAAACTGCAGCCAGTTTTGTTGGAGTTCGCTTGCTTCGCCAGAGTTCCTGTACGAACATTTTGGCTCTACTATCACCGGTCCTATGAAGCCTTGAGGATCAAACAGGCTTGAAGAATCCGAAACAACCTGCCGCTTGGATACACAGATGTCCTGTTTCCATTTTGGAACGTGGAAACCAAAACTATCGGATGCTGGTTCCCATTTCAAACCAAGCGCACCGGGATCGAGTCCCAAAACGGTTCGTTCATTTCGCAGTGTTTCGGGAATATGGAAAAGCATCTCCGGGGAGTTGGACGACCATTTGCGTAGCGAAAACCCAGCAGAGTCCAGCAGCTGCTGAAGTTGTGTACATAACTGCTTGCCAGATTCGATGTCGTTGCTTCCAGTCATAAGATCGTCCTTATAGAAGTCTTCTCCAACGACTTCCGCAGCAAGGGGGTAGGAAGGGCGACCCAGTTTGGACAGTTCTTGCAGACATCGGGTGGCTAGGTATGGCGCCGAGGAAGTGCCATAAGTCACCGTCGAGAGCTCAAAAATGCGGATTGGCTCTGACGGATCTTCTCTCCAAAGAATTCGTTGAAGACATTGATCCGAGGGATGTATCTGGATCTGGCGATACATTTTTTTCAATGTCCGCAATAATAACGTACCGATGAGTTCGCCATCGCAGAATCAGCGAGAATAGGTCGCCTTGCACCACTGGACCCACCATTAGGGCGTTGTTCAAAGAAATGCTGGTGTCCGTGACGAACCACGCGAAGTTTGGTGGTGACGCTATCGGGACGCTCTATGCAATGATGTGGCAAATAATATGGGAGATATGGTGTGGGTTGACTGAGATCTATTACTTCCTTCATATGCCCTAACGATTGGTACTCCTCGATGAAAGCGGAGTAAGCAGCCTTCAGTTGGGGTTTTGCTTGCAAACGGCGTTCAACGGAGAGGAAGCGGCGTTTTGCAATTTCATACGAATCTCCCATCAGCGATAGGACGGACCATTTCTTTGGAAGTTCGACTACGAACCGACCGGAGTCAGTTCTCGTGGTGGTAGCTACGAAGTGAGCCTCGCAAGTCGATTCTTCTACCGACATGGTGCTGGAGGACTGACAAGATTCCAGTTCCCAAAATCTGGAGAGCTGTTCATCGAGACTCAGCGTACTGCAAACGTGGACGACGCTAACACTTTCTGGATCTGGTCGACTATTTCCGACCCTACCGGAGACAACCCAACCGAGCAAGGTATTTTGCAGCACCGGTCTGCCGGGCCAAGATGGATGAGTCCATCGAGAAGCAAATCATAGTAAGCATCCACTCCAATAATCATGTCTACAGGTGCGGGTTGGTGGAATTTGGGATCAGCCAGTATAACGTCCGTAGGCCAATTCCAATCAGCAACGTCAATGTTGTTCGAAGGAAGTTCCCGTGTGACAGCCTTTAACACGTGGAACTTCAATGGTGTACGGTAACTGCAACAATGAGACTGGATGTGGACCACGATGAAATGGGTGGAAGTGGTAGAGGATTGTCCAATACCACCGACGCTGTGATTTTACTTGACCTTCTGCACCTGCAATCGTTGAGCCAAACTTTCGGAGATGATGTTCAACTGCGATGCAGGATCAAGCAAAGCTCTAGCCCAGATGATGTTCTTCGCAGAATCGATGACCTTCACGAGCGCCGTCTGCAGCAACACAGTGGATGGGATTCGGCGGACGTTGGGAATCAAAAGGAGGTAGAGCAATGGCTAAGTGAACTTGTGGAAGGCGTATGATCGGCAGCGAGGATTGATTGCGAGGAAGTCTGATTTGCGTTTGAAGATATAGTTGGAGCGATCTGAGATTGAGTCTGATTTGTGGTGGGTTGGCTTGGATTCGGTTTGGAAACCGATTGGATTGCAATTGGGAGCTTGTTGGTGGAGCATCGTGTGATGCTTTTGACTACAGACACGACAGGCACCAGATGAACAGTTTCGCACTTGATGATCAGCGGACAGGCAATTTATGCAGAGAGACTTTTTCTTCACCAAATCTTATCGTTCAGACACTGGAGGTTACGTTCGAAGACGAGATAATACGAGAGAGGAATTCATAACATTCCCGCTTCAAAGGTTCCATGGAAAGAAGCGAATCTAAGTATGTTTTCACTACTAACTTTTTGTTATCGAAACGCTTTGTCAAAGACTGGCAGGCGACAGCATAGTTGGCATCTGTGATGTCGATAGATTCGACCACCCGCTTAGCTTCCTTTGTCAGTGATGCGACAAGATAGGAAAATTTGTCCACGTCAGAAAGATTCGGATTAGAATCAATGAGACTCTTGAACGTGTCTCTAAAGGTCATCCACTCCATGACTGAGCCATCGAAAGACGGAAGCTTGACTTCAGGAAGCTTAATCCGAGCCATTTGGTTCGTGCTATTGGGAATCGAACCACTGAAACCTTCGCCCGCACTGGTGGATGGTATCGCTTTCGCATTTCGTTCCGCATTGACGAGGAATCCCTTCACCTGCACGTAGATCTTCTCGAATTGATCACGTGAGGCTCGACTGATTTTATCTGCCTCATCCACTGTAGGTGAATCTTCATCCTGCAGCAAGTCTATTTCCAGCCGAATTTTCAAAAAGTTCTCGAAAATTCCCTCCAAACGATCCATCCAACCCGCGATCCGACCCCTATCCCGCGCTTCATCATAGCCATCAATAAATTTAGCCACGTTGTTCAACGTATCGAAGCAAAAACGTTCTTGCTTTGTCAATGCTCGCAAGTCAGGAGCCATTGTTCCACTTCAAAAGAACAAAAGAAAGCGCCCAAAATTATGCAGAAGTGTCGCAGATGGTTCTCGAAATATGTAGTTCTCAAAACACCAACAGCTTTATTTGCTCACGAGAAATATTTAACCACCACCTCGTGATAATCTTCTTCTTCTTTCTGGCGTTACGTCCCCACTGGGACAGAGCCTGCTTCTCAGATTAGTGTTCTTATGAGCACTTCCACAGTTATTAACTGAGAGCTTACGATGCCAATGACCATTTTTGCATGTGTATATCGTGTGGCAGGTACGAAGATACTCGATGCCCTGGGAAGTCGAGAAAATTTCCAACCCGAAAAGATCCTCGACCTGTGGGATTCGAACCCACGACCCTCAGCTTGGTCTTGCTGAATAGTTGCGCGTTTACCGCTACGGCTATCTGGGCCCCACCTCGTGATAATATGGATCGCAAATCATCAACCACTGCACTCAAATCTCGTAAAAATGCTCTAAATCGTTCTGCTTTATTCAATTCGATGGCATACAATTTGCGAAAAGGGTTAGTCGCATGCTTCTACTCGCTTACCTCTTCAATCGGCGGAAGGTGCGGCGACCGGCCGGCGGGGTTCGGCCTTTGTTGCTACGGCTATTATCTACGATCCTATTGTGTGGACCCAAGCCACACTATCTGCTGAGCACGCAGTCGACTCAAACCACGTGTTAGCGCCACACTCACTTGGTTGCTGGTGCACTATTTGATCTTCTATTTTCCGATCGAAGCGGTTATCCCTTTGCACGATTTTCGTTCTTTTGGCGTTCCGTTTGTATCAAGAACGTTCGTATTCGACACTAATCACGATCACTTTGCTCGCTTAGCGTTCACGGCGCGCACGAACGGCACCGTACGATCACCCCCGATAACGTTACAGAAAGACCGACGCGAAACTTCTTCTACCTCGACACCAAATCCGTGAAACTCACGGTCTGCTTATTTCACGACAAGCACGTAGCACTGACGCGAACCGAAAACTACACGATTATACCGAGGCCAATCGATCCGGCTCGAAGGACCACCTATAATATGTACGAAATGAAACTAGATTGGCTCGGTATAGGATTTGAAAATTTAGGGTTTGGTTAGCGATAAGAAACACTGTTCTTCGTTTGACGGTTTTTATTAGACTGACTGGACTGGTTATTCTATACTAGTTATATAATGTGCTCAGGACCCGATTGAGAATACGAATTGCTGCTATTGGTATGTTTTCGCTCACACTATCAGACGGATAGGTGATAAGAGAGACTATTCAATAGTATTGGACTGTTGTACAATAGGGTGGTTCATTATTTTATCTATTCTTAACAAACCATTTAGTACAATTTAAAAGACATCACTCCAATCACTTTTTACCTCTGCAGAATAACATTTCAAACAAAGGTCACTACTAATAGAAATTATGAAGTTGAAACTTTGACCTAAACTCGCGAAACTTCTGAACCCCAGCCGATTTGGAAGCGAAATGACCGCGTCTAAGTTATACAACATACAAGAAACCTACTTACATAAAGAGCCTATTCTTTAATCTTTTTGCGCCCAAATTAAATTTGAAATGGCGAGAGTTCGCGCCTTCGGTAAACGAACAAGCTAAACGAATAAAAACATTACAAAGGTTTCCACATCACTACACATATCCCATACTGGGTGACGTCAATTTAGTACATGTAGTCAAGACACAAACCTTATCGATACTTTACGTAACACTGAGCTCAATCAAATTCAAATTCAAGTAATTTTGCTTAAAAAGATAAAAACGTCAAAAAATCACAAACTTTTGTAATGATTTTTGTATCTAGAGCAAGCATGAGAAAATTCACTCACTCACCCGAACGCCACCGATAAAAAATAGCAAAATATCTGCTGCTACCGAACATTCAGTGATAGCTGAATCGTACTGGGTGGAGTGTAGCATGAAAGCGTCAAAACCGATTGTGTAAAAGCAAGAATCGGAAGGAACACAAAGAGAAGTGAATACCAATACACTTGTACCTGCGAGGCACGAGTGAAAGCATTAAGCCAGTGTTACCACATTTTTTACAACTCTCATCTGTGTTTTCGGCTGAAAAAATCTTTTTTATCTTAAGTCAACCTCCAAAAATCTTGGTAAAAATCTGTGTCGCAAAAAATCCAAAGTTTTATTTTTTTATCAAAAAGTACCTTAACGAACGTAATATGCCTGTTCTTGGCATGTTAAAGATTTTTAATTTGAACTGATTGTTCAAAAAGTAGGTTTAATATGTATAATTGATTCTTAAAATTTGAAATTCTTAAGTTATTGAGTAAAACTAAACAGAGTAATGGAATATCTGATTTGTATCTTCCAAAACCATGTCCTGAACCCGTGAAATATCCTTAAATCTTAAAAATCTTTTTATCTAAAAAATCTGTGATCTGTGATCACAGATATCTGTAGGCAAGAACAAGAAAAAATCTGTGTAATTACAGATAAATCTGTGTATGTGGCATCACTGCATTAAGCATCCATTCGCCGAATGCATTGAATTGAGTGAGCGGATTCCCACTCACTGAATCATTCCGTGGTGTGGATTCCGAATGCCACTCCAACGGAATCAGAATGTAAACAATCATTCGGTATGCATTCGGTTGCCTTCGGCTTTCGGAATCGGTAGCGACTCAATCTTGCGTTTTTTGTTTCGCTTGGCGCTCGCCGAAGAAGCAGAATGGGCACTGGAAATTGAAACGTTCGGCTTGGTTAGAGAAACGGCTTTCTCGCTCCCGACTGTGCGTGGAACCGAGTGAGAGAAACACAAAAACTTAGTGTGTGTTTCCCATGCTTGATCTAGAGACCGAGAATACTTCTGCATCTCCACAATCACCACGGGAAGGGTGTTTATTAGTGTGTGAGGGATAGTTCTGGGAGTCACCTGTGGTCGGTGATGCAATCCACGGATAAGCAGAAAAAATGCGACTCATAATGTCCAATAGTTCCAAAGATACTTTAGTAATGGCGAAAAGAGAAATATTTATGTATATTGAAAATGCATAAAACAGGTGAACGCTCGACTCTGAAGTTTAAAATTTTCAAATTATTTTTTTTTTTCACAGATCACGCAGACCCTTCTTATAACCCATATCTATCCACCTCATGCATACTACACACGCGAGCAAAGCTAGTGTGATTTATTTAACGTTGAAACTGTTTGCCTATCATACACTTCTCCGATACAGTTTTTGTGGAAGCGATGTATAGAAATTCGGTAATATATGTTTCTAATAATTTCTCCAGGATTTTCTTTTCGACTTATATTGCGAAACATTCCTTAGCATTTTTCGGGGGTGCATTCTTGAATTTATTCTGGAATCCGTCCATAAATATCTGCAAGGATTCTTTCATGAACACTTCCAGGGTTTCTAGTAGGCTTCAGAGATACTTTCAGGAATTTTGTAAGCTTTCCAATATTGGTTTCTTCGGGTATTCTTCCAGGAATATGTCTTAGGATTTGGCTGGAATAAATTTTCCTGAGATTCATATAGTAACTATTTTATGAAAACTACTAAAAATTCGTTTAGAAATGATTCGATAGATTCCATCATTAATTTCCCTTGTGATTACTCTATTAGTTCTTCTACGATTGTTTTTAGGATTATTCTAGGAATTCGCCATTCCTCTGTTGCACAGACACATAAAAGAATTGCACTTAGAATATCTTCAAGAGTATTTTAAATAAATTTTGGCAAGATACTATGAATTCTTTGAAAAAATTTTCCTTAGATTCCTTCAGAGGGTCCCCAAAGACAATTTTCTAGAGATCGCTGAAACACTTTTCCTGATTAAGGACTGTTCATTTTATAAAGTGGACACCTTGTGCATGCTGTATCTTTCTTATTAATCAATGAAATTTCAATCGGTTTTTTGCACATCGTTCGACTAGTATTGTACAATGTTGTGATAATAAAAATTCTCCAAAATAATTAAATTTCACACGAATATGGAACAACGATTAGATCGGTCGATTTTTTGAGGTTATCAAAATCAATGATTGTAAGAAATTGGCTGGAAAATTCGATAATTTATATTTTCTATTTTTAAAAAAGGCTTGTTCTTCGAAAGCATCATCAATCAGAAGCCTGATGGAAAAAATCAAGTTATTTTTGGAGCAACAATTTTACAGATATAATTAAATCAATTCTCCCGTATATTTTTAAAGAATTTTTTTTAATTTGATGGGAATTGATATGAGTAGAATGTTTTGTGTAAAAGTACGTCCTGACGGAAGTCCTAATATAGTATTAATATGAAAAATAACTTACGCCTTCATAGAGTTACTTAGTAAGTCCCCACGTCACATTCAAAGCTCAACAGAAACACAATTGTTTTATTCTTAGAAGACCTATCAAAGTACATTGACAATCATCAAAATTGGCAACACTGCTGTAATAAAATCGATTTTATTTTCCACATATTATTTTCATAATATGTTATTCTGAGATTACCAATTGGAAAAAAAACTGTTTACAATTTGCTGTAGATCGATAAATATGCGTACATGATTTTAAAAGTATGAGACTTTTTAGTAAAACTACCATAAACAGTAAAATTTATACTTAAGACTGTAGTTTAATCTCACGATTTAGCTTTCGTTTATACTAATATAGTTTCTTTAGTAATCCAAACTAGTTTTGAACACACTTTTTACTTTTCTCTTTTGCTGGGAGTGAAAGGATGGTGTATCAGCAAATTTGGCCATATATGGGTAAATCACTAAAGTTACCTAATGTCATAGAATGGTGGAATATAATTGATATTTTTAAAGCTTTACCTTTAGTAGAATAGTAAAGGATACAAACATACAATTTGTTCATAAATATAAGGATTTTTGTTTTGCGAAAAATAATGGTTAACTTTGACGGACAGCTTTTTTTGAGAGTTTTTGGAAAAACTATTTAGCTCTTCAACCAAAAGCATTTTCAAAGATTTTATATTTTCTTATATTTTCATAGCATTTAAGAATAATAGGTCAACAATACACAGAAAACCGATTACGATTTTATCAATAAATAAAAAAGATATAGCATAAACAAAGTGTCCACTTTATAAAATGAACAGTCCTTATTCGTTGATTTCTTCCGGTAGTTTTTCAAAAAGAAGGCAAGACATTATTTCTTAATTTTTGCTTTTTTTATACAAAATTTTTGCATAAAAAAGAAGGATTCCTTCAAGAAATTGTTCATGTATTCGCTCAAAAGATATTTCAAGGAATATTGGCCGGTCCTTCAAGCGATGTTCCAGGATCTTTAATGGATTTATTTAGTGATTTCTCCTCGAATTCCATGAATGATACCTCTGAAAATTCCTACGGATATTTCATTAGAAGATTTTTTTTTTTTCAAAAAAATTGTCAACGATTTCTGAGATAATTTTTCTTTGAATTATTGAAGGAATCCCTTTGGATTCGTTTCCAGGATTCCTGCAGCATTTTTTCAGATATTTCTTTACCTTCCAAATACTTGAGAAAAATATCACCAAAACTTTCAAATGTGAAATAAGACAAAAACGAAACCAATTCACTAGAAGGGTACGACAAGGGTGGTTCAAAACAGGCGCTGTGGAGCAAAAATGATTTTTTGAACCACCCTAGTATATACATTACTCTGCATCAGTTTTTTCTCCAAAATACCTAAAGGAACACTTCCTTCAAGAGTGTTTTAAAGAGATATCTTAGAGCTTACGCTTATTAATGGAGTTTCTCCAGATTATTTATTATTTATTTTTTATTTTATCTTTATTAGAGAGATTTTAAGCCAAAGGCTGCTTCATCTCTGATTCCTTGAAAAAATATTCAGTAAATTGTCCACACATGTTTAAGAAAATTGCTACAAATGTTTTTCCGAAATCTTCAATGATTTTTCAAAATATGGATTTTATCCAGGGAATACTGAAGACATATGCCATGAATTGGGGCTTTTTTGGCCTAGTTGTAACGTCCACGGCTACAAAGCAAAACTATGCTGAAGGTGTCTAGTTTCGATTCCCGGTCGGTCCAGAATCTTTTCGTAATTAGGGTAACAGTCGTATTTTGGACCCCCTAAGGAAGCGATTTTGGTTGTTTGTCACAATTAATTAATTGCACAGCGTAACTAAGTCAAAAAACATGCTACAGTGTAGAGAAAAACTTCCTTTACGAGATAAAAATGCCCACACGGTCATGTAGGATCCAAAATACGTCGAAAATAATATAATTGTGAAGCAGTGTTTTTCATTATTTTGGACACACCAACACATTTTGGACCCTCAAAGTATATATTTTGGACCTCCGGCATTTATTATCGATTGGGGACAAAGTCTACGATACTGGTTGTATAATATGCTTGCCCATAGTCTGATTAATCGATTGACAAAGGATAAGCGAAGAAAGTCTACGCTTTTAGTCCAGAAATTTGAAAAAGTTTTTGTTTACATTTCAAAAATTTCTGACGGCTTCTTTTTCTGTGTGTAACGTGTTGTAACGGTTGCATGGATGGACCGATTGATTTTAATTAATTACAGATAAAATAAATACATTTTCCATGTACACACGGTTGATGCAAGTGAGAAATAGTCCTATCTTTCTGAATGACTTGCGAATTGATTTGGCCTTTTGATTTAATCTAGGAAATATTTAGGGAAACGGCCCAGGGGGTCCAAAATATATAGAGGTCCAAAATATATTGGTTACCCTAGTATCATTGCGCCTGTCACACGATATACGCATGTAAAAATGGCAAATTTGACCAAAAATGCTCTTAGTTAATAACTGTGGAATAGCTCTTAGGACACTAAGCAAGAATATGTCCTACTGGTTTGAGTTTTCCTATGAAACGAAGATGAGCCGAGGTATCTCGATGAATTCCATAAATAATTCTTAAGATACTTCTCGATATTGTTTTGAATGTTCTCTTTAATCATAAGTTTCTTCCATGAGAACTCAAAGATAAGTTCCAAAAGAGACTTCACCTCTAATTTATTCGAAATTACCATGGTTTGCAGCAGATTTTTTTTCTGAAGTTTAAGAAAGATTTTTATTCCAACAGCATTTACAATCACTGTAATATTTTAAGTATATTTCAACTGAAATACATTATCTAAGTTATGAAAAGAGACACATTAATGCATTGCGGTGAAAGCTTCGTTAAATAGCTGTTAATTAATCGCACAACACAGTTTTGAACATAATGACGATTTTTCGACTCTTGCTACCACTAAAAACTCCAACCCTCCTTCCACGTAATTAATAGACGGCTCCTTCAAACAACCATCGAAAAAAAATGTTTATTTGATTGTAACGTTTTAATCAGCTATATTTATAAACGTTGTAATATTCAATTTCTCCCTTCACGCGATGTACCTCGCTGCCGAAACTTGTAAACGGCGTGACGCCACTGTCCCCGGTGCAAAAATGCCCTGACGCCGCCGTCGATCAAAAATATATCGGCGCACACGTTAAAAAATTGTACTCATTCCACTGAAAGTAATTATGGTCACCCTATTCCGAACAGCCTTAAAAGTAGAACTCGCATCATCTGCAATAACTATACCTACGACCGAGTTAGACGGCGAACGAACGAAGATTGCAGCAGTAATAACCATCATCTAGACCTAGACACTCGCTGTGAGTCTGTCGACCACATACTCGACTCGTTTTTCCCGGAATTAGCCATCACCATTCATCTGCCCACTCACTAGAGAAGCCCTTATTGCTTCAGTTCCAGGTTTATGCCCGGTGTTTTCCCTTAGAAGGAAAAAAAAACCTTGGAAAGAATGAAATCATCGCCCGTGATGAGCATCACTTTCAGTTTGACTAATACGGAGTCATCCATTTTCGGTTTGCTTCCGCTTTATGTCCGCTGTAGGGCTCTGAACAGACGGAAGAGTGGTCCTTTGGTCGGAGCAAAATCTTCCGAACGATGAAGAACGATGACTACGACGGCGGATGGACAGACGAAAGGCGGGGACGGAAAAATGTAATCTATGATTCATAAATAGTATTCCCACATCCAATTAATATCGAAACAAGTTTCCCGGATGGCTGTTCAATCATTCCGGGTTTGTTGGGCTCCGCTTGGTCCCACACCTACACTGAGAGCGTTGAATTGTTAGGGTTCGATTATGATGACCTTAGTGTATCTGTGCGATAAAGTAGTAAAATTGATTGGTGAAGTCCCAATTAGTGTTGTATCGATAATGACAATATTTGAAGTGTCAATCGATTTGTCTGATTTCAGTCATTCTTACATTTCACAACCTAACAAAAGGGTCTTCCCCAGCCGAGTGATTAGAGTTCACAACTACAAAGCAAAGCCATGCTGAAGGTGTCTGGGTTCGATTCCCGGTCGGTCCAGGATCTTTTCGTAATGGAGATTTCCTTGACTTCCCTGGGCATAGAGTGTCATCGTACCTGCCACACGATATACGAGTGTGAAAATGGCAACTTTGGCAAAGAAAGTTCTCAGTTAATAACTGTGGAAGTGCTCATTGAACACTAAGCTGAGAACAGGCTTCCCGAAATCTCACGACCGCACCGATGAGACCGTGAGCAATGCGATCGGCTGTCGCATTTCTCTTTGTATTATGGAGAGCGACACAAACAGAGCATACACAACTAAACTAGAGTTTGTATCCTTTGACAGATACGCGTATTTCGACCTCAACTGTAAGGCCGTCTTCAGTGTCGTGAGGTGAGGTCGAAATACGCGTATCTGTCAAAGGATATAAACTCTAATGGAAATAAATGGTATAGTACTAAATTCGGTTTTTTCATCTACTTATAGGTATTCTACTAAACAGCTCGAATATTTATTAACAACTAAACTGTTATGAGTGCGACAAATCGCATGCTCTCAATATTCCGATGTGTTTCACGAAGTAAAATCTCATCGCAACATTGTCGCAGTGTGTACACGAGCTTGACAGCACATGTGCTGTTTCATGCACTATCCGATATGTGACATGTCTCATGCGCTGTTCATGTGATAGGTACTGATTTCAAAGCTCCAAAAACTTAGCGCGTTATTTTTGTTTTACAACGGTTTGAACTGTATGGGGCTCTGCACTGTTTTGATTTTGTATGGCATTTTGACTTTTACTGGCCTTGTTGTTTAATAATTTCATGAAGGAGCGAAAGAGAGCGAATGATTCTTGTCCAGAGCCCCATTGCACAGTGGGACGGATTGAGGTTTTAGGAGGAAAGATGGAACTCACGCCTTCAATTGTGATTTTACGTAAAAATAATGTTCTACAAAGTTGTTTCTAATATAAAAACAATTTTTTTGGTCGGAACAAAAATTAGGGTGGCCCTATGTTAAAAAAGATAACCATCAAAACTTTTTTGATTTACGGAATATTGATATAGTTTGTTCTACAAAGTTGAAGATCGAAAAATTTCAAGCTGATTTGATAAAAAAAGTATTTTTCTAGCTCAAAAATTGACCGTTTTAGAGCATTTTTCGCTATTGATGTAGGGTGGCCCATCAAAAATTGTTTTTTTTTTTTGTTTAATTTTTCTTATTTCAAGTTTCTTAGTAAAATTGTCTTCCCATTACTTTCAAGACTAATTGAAACGCAAACATAAAAGATATAGCTAATGGAAACAAATAGATACAAGAGTCTTTTTGTAATGAAAATTTAATTTACTTCCTTGGACATAAAGTATCATCGATACTAATACATACGATATACGAATGCAAAATGAAAAATATGGCAAAGAAAGCTCTCAGTTAATAACTGTGGAAGTGCTCCTAACAACAATAACCTGAGAAGTATGATCTGTTCCAGTAGGGACGCGATGCCAAAAATAAAAAAAAGAATATTGATACAATTTTTTTCTGATGAAAAGTTAAAGCCTTTTTGATAACCAAAAAAAAACATGTTTATATGTTTGTATAGTTGGGAAAACAAAATGAATTGTGTTGACATGACGATAGTGTTTGTCAGCTTAAAAATGTGAATAATCGTATTATACTTCGGCGGATCTGTTTGCTAATGATATGACTGGTTCATATATTATTAACCGTTACTAATTGATTTTTGAAGGAACTCCCAAATTTACTATAATGTTCAATTTTCAGGCATGGCTATCTCTAAATTATAGCCTTAATTAATCAAAACATCTAAACATGATCAAATAATGCATATAGTTATTCTTCTTAATCTAGCCTTGAAAGTCAGCGTCATAATCAGAAATCGTACTCTAGTAATATACCGTTCCAGATACGATATATCTCCTACGGTGGACAAATTACTAGTAATTTGTCGGTGGACAAATTACTAGTAATTGAGCATTCGTTACTTCCAATCAGAATGTTTCCCAAAGAGCCCGGCAAATCCCAGAACAGAAGTATTCGGAAGTTTGGGATGAGCCATGTCAGGAAATTCAACCGTGAGGTAAATTTAGAAGATATTTTCAAAAAACTTTTCTCCTTATTTATATTGCTGAGCTCCTTTGACTCTTTTCGGAAGTACGTATATAAGAATATGAAATAAGTTAGTTTTTTATTCCGATTTGAAGCCGAAAGATAATAATTGTCATATAAAAAAAATCTTTTATTGCCCCAACAACATTTACATGTAAAAAACGTTTATTTTTCATGAAAAATGTTTATAACTATTCACCGAAAAAAATATAGGCCTTAAAATATGCTTCTCAATCGTCTAAAGATGAAAGAATGACAACTTTGATGAGATGTCTAAAAATAAAAAAAAATATAACACAAACCTATTTTTGAAAGGGCCACCCTACATCAATAGCGAAAAATGCTCTAAAACGGTCAATTTTTGAGCTAGGAAAAAACTTTTTTATCAAATAAGCTTAAAATTCTCCGATCTTCAACTTTGTAGAACAAGCTATGTCAATATTCCTTACAATAAAAAAGTTCTAATGGTTATCTATTTTTACATACGGCCACCCTAATTTTCGTTCCGACCAAAAAAATTGTTTTTATATTAGAAACAACTTTGTAGAACATCATTTTTGCGTAAAATCGAAATTGAAGACGTGAGTTCCATCTTTCCTCCTAAAACCCCTATCCGCCCCACTGTACATTGTACGAGACGTTCCACAGTGCGTTGAATGCAAGGAGATGCGAGACAAAAATCAAATCTGTAAAATCAAGCCATTTTAGCACCTCGGTATGGAAGGGAAAGTTGTTCTTAACTAAAAGAGCTGTAATTTACATAAATGACATATTATATAAACATAATCGCAAAACTGTCTCAAGCACCAATTTCATTATTTTCCATGAACAACCCTGTAAAATGTACTTGAATTCCTCATAAAAACGCAAGCAATTATTTGCAAACATGTCACTTTTACTTTTACGGCTTCATGCTCAAAAATCGTATATTTTCCGGTTTTCAATATAAAAATTGAATAAAATCTTGGGAACTACACATATTATTTTATATCATTTTTAACACAAATTTGCTCTGGTGCAAAGAGTCTGGTAGCCGACACAACATACGATTAGAAGATTTTATGTTTTTTTATTGCATAAAACCCATGTTTATTAGGGTGCGGCTTATTTTTCAAAATTTCTCAAAACCAAAAATTCGTGTGCTCAACTGAATTCAAATCACATTAAAAGAATCTGAATTCAAAGAACATTAAATCTGAGCCAAAAATATTAACATTTATAGGTGGCGCAAGCGTCTTAAAGATGAATTTTCTGGTTTTAAAAAATGACCTTTCAACCGATTTCAAAACTTTTCGCATCAAAACCTTCAAAATAAAATGTATGAAAACTTTGTTGAACACCAAATTTGTCTAAAATCAAAACAATTTTTAGTTGAAAGTAATTCACTGCAAATGTTTCCTCATTTTACTAAAAATTTCAACTTTGTTTAACCATAACTTCATGATTATCCAACCGATTCCAAATCTTTTAACATGTTTTTGAAGCAAATTTAGTTGTTTTCAAACCTCTCATACATCACATTTCACAAAACAAATGCCTTGACCAAGTTATTCAGCAAAAATTGCACAAAGACATAGGTTTTTAACGAAAAAAGCCAGTTTTTTTTTCAAACTTTTGCCAGTTAAATATTATCTCTAAGGCTGAAACTGATTTTTCTCATTTGTGTAACCTTTGGGAAGGACTTTGCAACAATTTTTAAATAATTTTGAAACAAAAATATGACAACATATGTTAAAAAATATGTGCACTATTCAACTCGTAATTAAGGCAAGATGCTTTATAAATTTAAGTTTAATAGAAAAAATGCTATTTCCGGCAAAAAACTTAAATTATCTTAAGAAGTTTGATTTTTTCATTAAAAAAATCACGTTTTTGGGTAATTTTTGTTAAATAACTAAGTAAAAACCATTTTTTAGACAACTTTGTTGTATGAACAGTTTGAAAACAACTAAATTTGCTTCAAAACATGTAAAAAGATTCAGAATCGATTGAGTATTAATGAAGTTATGGTCAAACAAAAACTATTTTTTTAAGTAATTTGAGGAAAAATTTGGATAAAAGTATTTGTAACTTAGTCAAGGTTTGATTTTAGACAAATTTGGTGTTCAACAAAGTTTCCATTAATTTAATTTGGAAGATAATGGTGCTAAAAGATTCAAAATTGGTTGAAAAATAACAAAGTTATGTTTACTTCACTGAAGGTCATTTTTTATAACTTTAAAATTCACCTTCAAGGCGCTTGCGCCACCTCTAAATGTAAATATTTTTGACTCAGATTTTGAGGTTTCTCTTTGAATGTGATTTGAATTCAGTAGAGCATACGAATTTTTGGTTTTGAGAACTTTTGAAAAATAAGCCGCACCCTAATGTTTTTTCTTGTGCTATTTAAGCACTGTGCTGCAAATATTCAAATATCTTTGAAAGTTGCAGTATCTTTCTGTAACTGTATCTTTCAGACCTCTTAAAGAACACACTTAGAAACAAGTCCCGAACAAAGCTTGAGATCATTTTGATAACTTATTTTGATGTTGTAATGTCGCGGATTTTTAAAAACTTAGTTGATTGTCATTTCGGTCGTTTTAACGGTTAAAATATCAAAACAAAGCGCAGAAATATTTTCCCATGAATTCAAATTAAAAACTGTTTTTGCTATCAGTAACAGCAAATTGAAAACAGTTCTGCTATCATTGAGGATAAATTGAGAACTTACTGAGATATTTGTATTTTTGTTTGAAACCAAAACAAGCCTGCAAAAAGATGAATGCATTATATTGTATATTATCATAGCTTTTAAAGATGAAACAGTAGTAATATATAGGGTAAATGTACCAATAGTGGAGGTACTAAGCACGAGATATTTACAGAAGAGAGCAATTCAATCAAACGCATAGTTAAAGTGATATTCATGAGTGTGTTTGCTATTAGTTAGCTTCAAATGGGATTAGGGTAGATGTACCAATAATGGAGGAACCAAGTACGATTAAACTTCATTAAAGCTCCTAAATTCGAGAAGCGCAATAAATGTACATGTTAATGTTGTAACGAAAAGTAACGACCATTGACTTGAAGAGAAAAAATAATTCATCGCAGTAATCCACGGCATGTCAGTGATAAATAATACCTCCACTATTCCTTTAGTTGCGGTATATTTTTAATTTGTGTTCCTATAGTTGCGGTATCCGGTGTTTTCTTATGGGGTCCCCCACTATAGGAACACTTTACCGCAACTATTGGTACAAGTAAGAACAGTTTTAGCAAGTTAAGTAACATTTCATCAGGTCGGCAGCAATTTGAACGCTCTTTTCAACTATTCCATGTATCAACAAGCCAATACGTCGATTGACATTGTCGGTTTTTTGGCTAAAGTAATAAAATCAGTGAAAACGGCACTACCACAACTAAGGGAACACTTACCCTAGTTATATTAAACTGTTACATAAAAAAATAAAAAGATAACAAAACGAAAACAAAATATGATATCGAATATAATAATGTTGAATTGATATCAAATTTTGACAACAACTTGATGCTGAAAACAGGATATGTTTTCGGCTTGCTTTCTTTTTGATGTTGGACTTTGTTCCGGGTCTGTGCATGATTCAGCGTAAACAATGTGAACAATTTTTTGAATCGATAATTCAATTACACTTTAGTTTTTCATAACAAAATCAACGTTCTGATTCTTCAGATTCAAATACAAATTATGGTGTTCTTGTCTCATAAAATATATTTAATAAAATTCAGCCATGTTTATTTAAGATTTTAGTTGAATAGATTGGGACAACAACAATTGAAGTACGTTTCGTCTTTCAAGATTGTTCCGTTTTTTGTTCTTCATTTGTCCCGTTTTTATCCGATTTGCTTATGGTCAGCCTAGTCACAGTTTCGTTACTCGAGAAATTTGATGTTAGATGCTTCTCTCCAGACAAAATATTTTTTTTTTTTGCTGATCAACTGTAGACATCATCACATCCCATAATCAAATCCCATAAGACAAACTGCGGGCCAAATCGCAGAAATAATTTTGTGTAGCGAGCTACTTTTTTAAGTGCACAAATGTTCGCATGAATTCTAATAAAAGTTAATAAATCAATTTTTTGAAATTTGACAAAATCTTTTTTTTATTAATAGAAAAAAAATGCTGCTAAATATTCTGACGCTTGATATTTCCAAATTCCCTTTCGAAATTATGTAACAATCTCACCAAGAATATTTTGAAGGATCTATCGTAATTTTTTTGTAGATTTTTCAGAATCCGACTTAGTATTATTCAAAATCTAGCTTAGGACGTTGTGAGAGCATGACTCAAAATTTATGAAAATTGTCATCAATCTTTTGCGAGTATACTACTTTGTAAATATTAAGGGGGCAGGATCCGTCATCAATAAGTCACGCAAATTGACCACTTTTACGGATATTCCGGATCTTCCGGTGAGCACCCAATGGCCATATATGGTTTTATGCACTCAAAGCTTTGGCTATGTCTATGTATGTTGAAAACTAGTGAGACTGAAAAAAACCGCGGTTTTCCAAGTTATTTTTAACGATTTGACCACTTCTACGGATGCTCCAGATCTTCCGGTGAGCCCCCCAATGGCCATACAGGGTCTTATGCACTCAAGGTATTAGTTATGCCCATGTATGTTGAAAGCTAATGAGATTGAAAAAAAAACGGGGCTTTCCAAGTAATTTTTAACGATTTGATCACTCTTACGGATGTTCCGGATCTTCCGTAAGGCATATTTCAGTTTTTAAAGGAAGCTTCCATGAAAGTGACTCCTTAAATCACTTGAATATCTTTCATGTTGCACGATTGCCTGTTCCTACAAAACTTGAGTTGTTAAATTACAGTTTAGAATTATAAAACTGTTCGGGAATGGAAGTTGATCAATTTTTTACCCGACTTGGCCCAGGAGGACACTGGAATAACTCCGGCCACAGGCAAAATTTTGGACCACTTTCCCCAGCATAGGAAAATAGAGGAGTTTGGATTTCATATAGTGAAAGAAGTTTGCAAATCGAAAAGAAAATAGCTTCACGAAATTTTTTTTGATTTCTTTTTCTTAACCCGGTCGGATTCGGGTTAAAATCATAAATATTTGATTCGAAAAAAAAATAGTGTAAAACTAAACTTTAAACTAAAACATTGAAAGAATAGTGAAACGGGTCAAACATAAGAAAAGTGTTAGAGACCTTCGTTTACGCACGTAATTAAGTCGTGAGTTAGACGCGGCCCGCAAGCCGAACATTGGGCAGTAGCGTGAGACAAAATTCAGATTATCACTTAAGTTCATTTTTTGGATTGCATTTGGGTCCCATCATAACTGTGCCAAATTTCAGCTCAACCAGTGAAACTATAATTTAATGCCAGCCGTTCAAAGTTTATATGGGATTTCACGGTGTCTTTGTGGAGTAACTTTATTACAAAAAAATAGGTAAGTCTGAAATTTCGAACTAAAAACAATTAGACTTTGCTCTTTCATTTGCGACCAAAATCAAAATAATCGGTCGGGGGGTCCAGAACATTTTTTTTATTTTGTGTGAAGTATTCATGGATATGTGTTTTTGTACCGACACACATTGCGTTGAACATATATACGGGACAAACTGCAAGATCAAACCATTTGAACACCTTGGCTTGGAAGGTAAAGTTATTCTTGCTCAAAAGAGCTGTAATAAGCATATATGACATATGATATACGCATAATTGCAAAACTGTCTCAAACGTCATTTTAGTTACTGTCCACGAAAAATCTTGAAAATCGTACTTAAATTGGTCATGATGATGTAAGAAGCTATTAGGAAATATTTTTAATAGGTGAAGATACTTCGATATCAAACCTCGAAATTTCAAGAGCTTGTTTGTAGATTTGTATCTTGAGAACCTGACAACCTTTTGCGTTGAACATTTTATTGATTAGTCGCCACCAGCGAGTGACCAGTGAGTTACTGATTGTCTGCTTCTCTAGACTTGTGCTTTTGAAAATTCGAGGTTTGGCTTCTATGTATATTCACCCTTAAAACCATTGATAACCGAGTGTGTAGCTCGTTGTTATTAAGCAGATAAACGGACCAAAATAAAAACTGTCACCGCTGGGAGACAGAGGAGGATCTTCTCTTCGTCGTAGCATTGTGAAATAAAGTGTAAATCCATTCGTTTGCTCAGTAATAACAAGCTATGGCTTTTAGGACGAGATCATAAATTATGCGAGATTTCTCTTTTTACTCGTAAGATACAAAAGTGACTTATCCGCCTTTCAAACAACACAATTTCAGTTGTTCGAATTAACTAGCTTCGCATGTGATAAACCTTATTATAAGGCATGTAATATACTTGCCCCATGGTGCTGAAAAATACGCTAATTTGGATGGTATTTGAAAAGTTTCAAATCTTATATTTTTTATGTTATTTTCTTAATGGAACAGTGCTTATGAAAAGATCAGAAACTAACATCATGAGGTTAAAATGGGTTTGGGATTTTTGTACTTGTTGGCAGTACTATAATTCCATATTAACCCCTCTACCGGCAGCTTCATTTTTTCAAAATATTCAAATCGCGATAACTTTTTTGTTTCTTAATATTTTTGAAAAAAATTTCCACAACTTCTCAAAAAACTCTCTTATTTTCAAAATCTGTATCGGTTTTGAGCATTGGTCATCTGTATTCGGAGATATTCCAAAATTCCTTGGGGGACCGACGCATAGCCATAACTCTCGTAATGGATCATTGAAGGTTGTTTTTGTCAGTGCTTGCCGCATCAAAACAAAGGCGCCACTATATATGTCAAACAAACAAGACTACGGTGGCGCTATCTATGCTTTCCATAGCGGCCATTTTAATTATTTTAATGATCCATTATCTCTGGCTACAGATTTTTTCTCATATTCGGTTATTCGCTTTTCAAAACTAAACTTTGATGAAAGTCTATTATGAAGAAATTAAACAAATCGGTGTAACTGTTTTTGAGCAATGAGCTTTTATGTTTTTGGTACCACTCTAGCCGTAACGAGATCTTGAAAACTTCTTAAAACATCTTATTGAAATTTTATATGGGAAGTGTCGGTCCCCCAAGGAACACCGAAATATCTTAAAAACCAGTCGACCAATGGTCAATACCGACATAGATTCCAAAAGTAGAAGAGTTTTTTGAGAAGTTGTGAAAAATGGTGGAAAAATATAGAGAAACAAAAAAGTTATCGCGATTCAAATATATTTTTGTGCTGAAAAAATGAAGTTGCCGATAGAGGGGTTAAGCTAAATAATAGCAAACAAACTCATGAATATCTCTTCTGCTATCTGTCGAATTGAGTTTCTCTCTTCAGCAAATTTCTTTATTATGGTTTGAAGAATGAGCTTTTACAATGGAATAATAAGTTTGTACTTACATTACAGTGCAAGCGTGTTTGGAAAATACCTCAAAATTTCATCATAGTAATTTCTATTTAAACCTACATTGTATTTAGGCCACCTTAAATCACCACCTAGAAAGCTGCGAATTTCACAGAACACTATTTTTATAGTAAGGATAGTAAGGAACATATGTGAGATTGAATTCTTAAACATTTTTTAATTTTGAACCGCCGTAATGTATATAAACACATAGAAAGGCAAATTCAAACATATGTGCAAGTCACTCGAAATCAAACAAAAAAAAAATACTCTGGACCCCCCGACCGATTATTTTGGTTTTAGCAGCAAATTAACGCGAGAAACCTAGACTTTATTGTGGAGAAGTTTCAGACTTACCTATTTTTTTGTAATAAACTTGTTCTACGAAACACACCGTGGATTTATTTAGATAAAACTAACGTTTACTAAGAACATCGTCAGAAGTCGCAAATTGTACTCTATAAAAATTCTAGAAATAGCCTTCGATAGGTACTTTCACGATACGAAAAACATTGCCGAAGACCGCGAAACAATCCGACTCTCGTGAAAAAAAAGTTATTCAATGAAAACCAGTTGTCAAGGTGACGTTGATTATATAATAACAAAATTAGGCAAATTTTCAAATAGTAAATGTTTGATAACTTTTTTCACAAGGATCGGATTACTTTGCGGTGTACTCTTATTGTCAGTGTTCTCGGCGATTTCGACAACATTCCAGTACCGAAAATGCTCCTAGAATACTGATCGGCAGTCGTTCTCCGTATACTACACATTTACGCAGCTGCCTCGTACATATGAGCTAAGTCTCATGAGACAATACATGCGCTACGGTGGCATGCGGTTCACACATTGCTAAATGCGACAAACGATGCATTCGCACAGCGCTCGGGTTTCCTATGTACGTGCGATGCGACAAACAGGAAAAGAGAGAGAAGAGAGAAGTCTCATTTCAAGCGCACGTCAAAACGATGATCGTGTGCTTCTTTTCGGTGAGTCTCACAAACAAAGTCTCACGCACTTGAAGCCTGGTTGAGAATCAGGCTCTGTGCCAATGAGGACGTAATGCCAAGAAGAATAAGTCTAACAATTTCACATTATAATACAAACTGTAACAAAATTAACACCAAATAACAAAAATATAATAAATTTTATGGAAATCAAGACACATTTATTGCAGAATGTATTTTAAAACGGTTTTTGAATAACAAATCAATTACAAATTATGTTACTGCTCATATATGCAGATGTGGTGTACAACAAATGTACAAATGCCATATCAAAAATAATACACATGTTGTTATAAATCTGTTATAAAAGTAAAAGTAAAAAACAATGCTTTCACATAACAAAATCGTATTAACTTCTGATAGTTTTGATTGCTGTTGATAGAAATGTGTTAAAGTCTTATTATGTGATTCTGTTCGGGTAAGATTCTAACGAATCTTTAATTTTTAAAGTTCAATTTGCTAATTAAACTAACGAACCACTTGACACCACTTTCCACCTAAAAACGGTTCTAATCACTTATCACGGATCATCTCCCTAAATACAAACCTCACTCTGGGTGGCAGCATTGGGTATATTCTGCAAACCGAGATTCCTCCACCAAGTGGATCCATCTGTGTCCGGCATTCAATGCTACACCACTTCTGTGGAACCCATCACCAAAGTGGTCCCCATCTGTTTCCGACGAAACCTTGGTTTGTTTAACAGTATCAAAGCACCACTTTGATTTTAATCTTTTACCCACAATTTCTCATCACTTTTGTTCAACACCCTTTCCAAACTGCTGTCCACCCCCTTCTTTCAAAGAGTTGCTCCGGTGGATGGAATGAAAACTATCTTCCAGCATTGTCGTGCTTTTTTTATTCGTTGAAAATTCTTTGTAACATTACACTCATAGGGACGTGTCTTGTATCGCTTCGAATCACGCTTCTCGTCAAATGGTGCTCACTCAGTCCGATTTCACAGCTTCTTTGAAGATTTTCCGAAGCAGCAAAGGGCACCTTCCTTCCTTCCTTCGCTGCTATGTGACGCAGAATTAATCCCCTTTGACATGGTTTCTCGGCCCCCTGCTGCTTGCTCTCAGACATTGCTCGACTCGAGCAATGCAATACTCGTCGATGCCCCTTCGCTACATCACTTAGGTCAGCAGCATCGGAGGGTTCTTTTTTTGTACCACGACTGTTACCGTTCACAGGGTGAACCAGTTTAAAAATTGTACTTTTTCCAACATTCATCCTGATGGTTTTTTCCTTTAAAAGTATCATTTTGAACATTACATCCATTTCTAACAACAAAGTGGTTTGTGTTAGGAAACCTCACCTTATATGGTAAAAATTTCATCAAGATTTTATCAATGTTTCACTAACAATATACTAAATTTCATTTGAAATGGCAGTTCACCTGCTTCTTCTTCTTGGCATTAACGTCCTCACTGGGACAGACCCTGCTTCTCAGCTTAGTGTTCTTATGAGCACTTCCACAGTTATTAACTGAGAGCTTTCTTTACCAAAGTTGCCATTTTCGCATTCATATATCGTGTGGCAGGTACGATTATACTTTATGCCCAGGGAAGTCAAGGAAATTTCCATTACGAAAAGATCCTGGACTGACCGGGAATCGAACCCAGACACCTTCAGCATGGCTTTGCTTTGTAGCCGCGGACTCTAACCACTCGGCGAAGGAAGGCACCTGCTTATAATATATAAAAACTCATTTTTTCATAAATTTAACCTCACCTAACTTTAACACTCATCGAATCATTCCATGAGCGATGTTTTGGATCAAAGACATTAATGACAAACTTGTTTGATTTATTACAAGTCAATTGCACAAGTCAGTTGGAAACAAATTTACTTGCCTCCCAGTGCATTGAAAAGATATATTGACAGCTATGAAAGTATATTTACTAAGTAGTGTTTCAACAGAAACAACCAGAGTTTCAAAAACATTGGTTTTAAATGACGAAAAAAATTGATGTTTTATAGCCTATGAATGATGATAGCAACTCCCTCACATGCCCCATCAAGTCTATCATCACGGTAAACAAAAAAATTTGGAGTTTGGATTCAAGTTCCAAATAAGTTTCAGTGATAGCTGCTACATATATGTTATTAGAGCAACTTCACCGGTGGTCCAAATCACGGGTTGGTTCCAAATTTTTGAACCATTTGTTAAATTGGAGCTTGCACCGGTGTTGCAAATAATATTCCAATTTTGTTTTATACCAGTTTTCTGGTCTATTATTTTTTTTGGAACAGGCTAGCTGCGTGGTCTATTTTTGGTCGGTTTTGGACCAAGATTTGAACTGGTTTGACACATGTTTGTTCACCGGTTGGGATGATTCTCGCTGAAACTGCCGACGTCTTTTTATCCTACTCATTTGAGGTAAGCAAAAACATAAACAATGTTGCATTCCAGGAATTTTACTAAGTTCCCCCGATGTGTCCAATAGAATTTACACCAGGAATTCCTCCGGTCTAGGTTTTTTAAACAATATTTATTCCACTTCCAGCGATTTCTGTGGCAATAATTCGAGGACTCCTCCAGAGACCATTAGGGGTTTTCAAAAGTTTCGTCCAAGAATTTCTCAGGGGGTTTCGTCTAGAAATTCATAAAAAAGTTCTTCCGAAGATTTTCAGGAGAAATTCCTTTGAAGACTTTTTCAGAGAATTTATCCGAAGATTTCTTCCAGGAATATCTGGGGATTTGCACCTGGAATTTCTCTGGAAATGTCCCTCAAGAACTCAGGATTTTTTCAGAGAATTCATTCGGAGATTTCCTCCACCAACTTCTTTTTGGATTTATACCAGGAATTTCTCCGGGGATTTAATCTAGGAATTCTTCCGGGAACTATCTCCACGAATTTCTCAGGGGATTTCCAATAGCTATTACTCTAGGGATTTCGTCTAGAAATTCTTCCGGGGATTTCCACCAGGAATTGCTCCGGGGATTTCCTTTAGAAGCACCTCCGAGGATTTCCTCCCAAAACTCCTTCTGGGATTTCCTTCAGGAATTCCTCCGGGAATTTCATCCTGATGATTTGCTATAGAAAATCCTCCGGAGATTTTTTTTTTTTTTTTTTCAAATAATTCGCCTGGGGATTGCGCCCAAGAACTCCTCCGGGATTTCCTCCAGAATTTTTAGAATGGATTTGTAATAGCACAGATTTGCTTTCTTCTGGAGATTTACTCTCAAAGCACCTTCAAATATTTTTTCAGGGATTTCATTAAGAAATTCCTCCGGGGATAGTCTCCAGAAATCTGGAGATTTCCTTTAGGAATTTCTCTGGAGATTTCCACCAGGAATTTCTCGGGAGATTTCTTCCAGAAATTCTTCTGGGGATTTCGTTCAGAATTTTCTCTGCATTTTTCGTCCAGAAATTCATTAAGAAATTCCACTGGGAATTTTCTCCAGAAATTGTTCCGGGGATTTTTTTAGTGTATTTTCCCGGGTATTTCCTCCAGGAAGTTCTTGGGGGATTTGCACCAGGAGTTGCTGTGGAGATTTGTTCCAGAAATTCATCCAGGGATTTCTAGGATTTCTCCGGAGATAGCTCTCAACATTTACCCCGGGGTTTTCTCCAGGAATTCCTCAGGGAATTTTCAATACCAATTCCTCCGGGCATTTCCTTCTGGAATTTTATCCAGCATTTTTTCCGGAGATTTCCTTCAGAAATTCATCCGGGAATTTGCACCGGGATTTCCACCAGAAATTCCTCCAGTGTTTTTTTTTCAAAGAATTCCTCCAGGATTCTCCCAAGAACTCCTCTTAACGTTTTCACAAGGATTTACTCCGGGCCGAGGATTTCCTTTAGGAATTTCCACCAAAAATTCATCCGGAGAATTTTTCTCGAGAATTTTTCCGGTAATTCTTTAGGAGCTCCACCGGAAGTTTCTTCGAAGCTCGTCAAGCAATTACCCCGGAGTTTCTCTAGAAATGCCTCCGAAGTTCCTCCAGAAACGCCTCCGAAGTTCCTCCAGGAATTGCTTCTTAGTTACTCCAGGAGTTCCTTTGAAGATTTTCTAGGATTTATACAGGATTCCTAAAGGAATTCCTTTAGAGTTCCTTCGGAGCTTCACTGGCGATTTCTCCTGAGTTGCTTCAGAAATTCCTCTGGGATTCTTTCAGCAATTCTTTTAGATTTTATCCAGCATATCCTTCGAAGTTCCTCCGAAGCTTCAGGAGGAAATCCGGAGAAATTGCTGAAGAAATTCCGGGAGAATTGTTGGAGGACCTACAGAGGAATTCATGGGGGAAACCGGGAAAATTCCTGTAGGAATTCCTGGAAAAACTACGCAAAAATTCCAAAGGAGCTAATAAGGAAATCCAAAATACTGCCCGGTGGAACTTCGGTGGATATGCTGAAATAAATCCTGAAGAATTGCTGAAAGAACTCCTAAGGAATTTCTGGAGCAACTTTGGAGGAATAACTGGTGAAGCACCAAAGAAATACCCAGAGAACTATAAAGGAATTCCTGTGTGGGATCTAGATTGACTGAGTTAGATTTAGTGTGGATTGAATAATAAACTGGAGAGAAGTGATGATCTGTAAGTGTTAAACATAGATAATAAATCCGAGAAAATACCAGGACATCACATTGGCGATCCTGCCAAAACCGACGAGCTGAGGACGGATATTCGATTGGCTTTTAAATAAGGCCTGGGTCAGGTAGGTTGTGTGCATATATCGCAAAACAATTTGTTAAATTATTTGTTTTATATGAAGGGGAATGTCTTCTTCTTCTTCTTTTTTTTTTTTTTTAATTTCTTTATTAGTATCATTCCAAACATTACATTCATTTCTTATATCTAGGTGTTCTGTGTTATTTGACAACACTATCATCCTAATTTGGTAAAACAAATTTAAGATTTAATTAACATTTTGTTAACAACATATTACATTTCATTTGCCGTAGCAGTTCAGTTTTTTTTACAGGTGAGTTGATTTCACCTGCTTATAAGAAAAAAAATGTTTTTAATATACTTAACCTAACTTAACCTAAACATATAACGCATTAATCGTGGCAATAGAAGATTGTAACGATTTTTGCCTGAAATTATTAATGATTGTATTTGACATTTGTTCCAATGTTTCAACATTGGATATTCTATGTAACTCATTGGTACTATACCAGGGAGGAAGCCTCAGAATCATTTTCAAAATTTTATTTTGAATTCTCTGCAGAGCTTTCTTCCTGGTATTACAACAGCTAGTCCATATTGGTACAGCATACAACATGGCTGGCCTGAAAATTTGTTTGAATATCAAAAGCTTGTTCTTAAGACAAAGTTTTGATTTTCTATTAATAAGGGGATAGAGACATTTTACATATTTATTACATTTGGCTTGAATGCCCTCAATGTGATTTTTGAAAGTTAAATTCTTATCTAGCATGAGCCCCAGTTACTTAACTTCATCTGACCAATTTATTGGAACCCCTCTCATCGTGACAACATGTCTACTTGAAGGTTTCAAATAAAGAGCTTTTGGTTTATGTGGGAATATTATTAGTTGAGTTTTGGAAGCATTAGGAGAAATCTTCCATTTTTGCAAGTATGAAGAAAAAATATCCAAACTTTTTTGCAATCGACTACAGATGACACGCAGGCTTCGTCCTTTGGCGGAGAGGCCTGTGTCATCCGCAAACAAAGATTTTTGACATCCCTGAGGTAGCTCAGGTAAGTCAGATGTGAAAATATTGTATAATATTGGTCCCAAAATGCTGCCTTGAGGAACACCAGCTCTTACAGGAAGTCTTTCAGATCTGGAGTTCTGATAATTAACCTGAAGTGTACGATTTGACAGATAACTTTGAATTATTCTAACAATGTATGTTGGAAAATTAAAGTTTTTCAATTTTACAATCAAACCTTCATGCCAAACACTGTCGAATGCTTTTTCTATGTCTAGAAGAGCAAGACCAGTAGAATAGCCTTCAGATTTGTTGGAACGGATCAAATTTGTTACACGTAAAAGTTGATGAGTGGTCGAATGTCCATGGCGGAATCCGAACTGTTCATTGGCAAAAATTGAATTTTCGTTGATGTGGGCCATCATTCTGTTCAAAATAACCTTTTCAAAAAGTTTACTGATGGAGGAAAGCAAACTGATTGGACGATAGCTAGAAGCTTCTGCAGGATTTTTGTCTGGTTTTAAAATTGGAACAACCTTAGCATTTTTCCATTTGTCAGGAAAATATGCTAATTGAAAACATTTGTTAAATATATCAACTAAAAATGATAAGCTACTTTCTGGAAGTTTCTTGATGAGGATGTAGAAAATTCCATCATCGCCAGGAGCCTTCATGTTTTTGAATTTTTTAATAATAGTTCTCACTTCTTCCAAATCAGTCTCCTAGGCATTTTCGAAAACGTTCTCTTGATTGAGAATATTTTCGAACTCCTGAGTAACTTCATTTTCAATTGGACTAGTAAGTCCTAAATTAAAATTGTGCGCGCTTTCAAACTGCATAGCAAGTTTTTGAGCTTTTTCGCAATTAGTTAGTAATAATTTGTTTTCCTCTTTCAATGCCGGTATTGGCTTCTGAGGTTTTTTCAAGATTTTCGATAATTTCCAAAAGGGCTTCCCAGTGAACATTTTGGTTGGTATAACTTTTGCTGTACATCATTCTATACGAATCAATTCAATCGTATATAATGCACGAAAAGGCTATATACCTACCAAAGTGGAGGCTATATGCGTACTTGGCACGACTTTTTCGGACTTTCTGCGATCAGATATACGATGCCACAAAATTTGGAAGAAAATAAAAAATAAGTTTCCATCGAGTCTCGAACACGGGACCTCTGGATTCGGAATCAGGCACCATACCACTGTACCACAAAGGGTTACTTGTTTGAAAAGCGATTATTTGCCAATGTTAATACATGTTTCATGTACAGCGACACATACTTTGTTGTTCTTTGAGGCCCATCGTCAGCAGATAGACAAAGTTTGTTATTGCGATTTCATACTATGCTTACTGGATTGATATATGATCTGTCAAATTATATAACATAACGTGATTCTATGTTGCACTATTTACGACATGTTTTGTTGTCAACACAGATTGTTGTTTATGAATCGTATTGGGGATTTATATACAACTTGTGTTGACATTGATAACGCTTAATATGGCATCTTGTGCAATTCTGATTTTGGACGCATGGATATGTGATTTTGGATGCACATTCTTATACGATACGTGGTTCACTGGGTTAGAGCCAGGGTCCAATTGAGAAATTTTATTTTCAAAATTTTTGTTTCTTAATTGAGCAAAACGTTTCTTGATTTCTTTCTGCAAATCCTGCCATATAATTTTCATAGCAGGATCGCGAGTGCGTTGAAATTGCCTTCTCCTCACGTTTTTAAGACGGATCAAGAGTTTAAGATCATCGTCTATAATCACGGATTCAAATTTTACTTCACATTTTGGAATTGCAATGCTCCGGGCTTCAACAATGGAATTTGTTAAAGTTTCAAGAGCATTGTCAATATCAAGTTTAGTTTCTAAAGAAATGTTAACATCAAGATTGGAGTCAACATACGTTTTGTATATATTCCAGTCGGCTCGTAAATAATTGAAAGTGGAGCTGATAGGATTGAGAATCGCTTCTTGGGATATTTGAAATGTAACAGGGACATGATCAGAATCAAAATCAGCATGAGTAATCAGTTGGCTACAAAGATGACTAGAGTCGGTTAAGACCAAATCAATCGTGGATGGGTTTCTAGAAGAGGAAAAACATGTGGGGCTATCAGGGTATTGAATTGAGAAATATCCTGAAGAGCACTCATCAAATAAAATTCTGCCGTTGGAATTACTTTGAGAATTATTCCATGACCGATGTTTGGCATTAAAGTCACCAATGACAAAAAATTTTGACTTATTGCGAGTCAATTTTCGCAAGTCAGTTTGGAGCAAATTAACTTGCTGCCCAGAGCATTGAAAAGGCAAATAGGCAGCAATGAAAGTATATTTACCAAACTGTGTTTCAACAGAAACACCTAAAGTTTCAAAAACTTTAGTTTCAAATGATGAAAACAGTTGATGTTTTATACGCCTATGAATGATGATTGCAACTCCCCCACATGCCCCATCAAGTCGATCATTACGATTAACAAAAAAGTTAGGATCTCTTTTGAGTTTAGATCCAGGTTTTAAATACGTTTCGGTAATAACTGCTATATGCACGTTATTAACCGTAAGAAAATTAAACAGCTCGTCCTCTTTACCATTCAGAGAACGAGCATTCCAATTTAAAATATTTAAATTATTATTTGGATCCATTAGAAAAACGTAATCCAATAACAATTTGATTTGTAAATTTTACACCTACAGGGTGTCCGCAAATTATCCGTACAAACTTTGAAGACATGGCTCTATACAATTAAGCATAATAAATTCAATATTCTTGCATGGTTTTAAACATTGGTTAATTATATTCTTAAGAAATAAATTTGACACATATCCAATTTCAAATATTTGCAAAACCAAGCCAAATGTATTTAGGTGTCTTAAAGGGAGCTGTTTTTCGAGCTTTATGACGGCAGAGAAATGTCCATAGAACTCACTGGATTTGAACCGTATAATTTTTTATTTCCAGTCTAACTCGAAGCCACTAAGCTGAAGGTTACATCAAATAATAATAGGACATTTGGATTCATCTCTTTTAGATTTTAGGGATAACACATATCCACTATGACTAGCGGCCCTCAGGAAAAACGTCTTCGAAAAAAATAAATTCGCCTATCTCAGTAACAAGCAATTGTTTCGAAATTTTTGTAAGGTGTATTTTGTGTTAACATATAGGTGTATTATAAAAAGTGTATAGACATTAATTTTTCATTGTTTTCAGTGCGAGATCATCTTTCCAATATTTTGCTGTTCGGATAATTTGCGGACACCCTGTACTTGGACTGCTTCAGTCATAGTGGGGGCTTTGAACATTGCATCAATCATTAGATTCAATTGTTCAACAACTACCGAAAAGCTAAACATTACATATAATTTGCAATTGGATTAGATGGACAAATTGATGTGAAGATTTGCGAAAAAGTTACACGTCTTCTCAGTGAGAATCGAACTCACGACTCCCCGATCTCTAGTTGGGGCGCGTTAACCACTACGCCATGAGAGGACTCATGAACGCAGAAGTTAACCTGAATTCGAAAGAGGACCACGTGATTATTGAGCTGAAATAATAAAATTCTTGAGAAAGCCCTTTCCGAACAATGCCAGATTGGGTTCTCTTTTTCATAATGATTACTTGGACTGGGGAAAATCCAAGTAAATCATTTATTCCATTTTTGATCTCTTCAGGTGATTTATAGTCACTTGAGAGACCTTTCAAGACAACTTTGAACAAACGTTCAGTTTTGTCGTCATAAGTAAAAAAATTGTGCTTCTTCTCTTCAAGATGTTTGAGAAGAAGCTCACGATCTTTAAGAGTTTCCGGCAAAACGCGACAGTCTCCTTTCTTTGCGATTTGGAAGGAAACCTTGATTCCCCTAATGGAGTTCAAGATCTCCTGCCTAAATCCCCCAAATTCGGAACAACTGACCACGATAGGCGGCACTCTTTGCTTCCTCACTTGAATCAAAGAGCCTGGGCTAGAGGCTGCTTCGATTTGGTGTTCGGAAAATTTGTCTAGAGCATCGAACTGATTGCTCATTTCGATACAATTATTCATTTCACCCTTGGAAGAAAGTTCGCATTCCGGAGAAACGTCCTTTCTTCCTTTCTTGCCACGTGTAGTGACAGTTTTAAAACCCACTTTTTTGGAAGGAAGTAGTGAATTCAGAGATTCACCCTTCCTTTTGTTTGTTGTTGATACCATGTTTAATTAATAAACGAAAGAAGACGTGACCTTCGAAAGGTTTTTTCCCAAGACGGTGTCCAAGAAGGATTACCACCGCTAGCTTTCGCCAACGGGTCCAACGAAAAATCGAAGGCACGGGTCCAAACAAGGATCGTAAAGGGATCAATAGTAGAAAAATAGTACTGAAAAGTACCGTTTTTAATTTTAGCACTGAAAAGTACTGTTTTTGTAGCACTGAAAAGTACTGTTTTATTGCTTTAGGTAGTTTTTAAGAAAACTTCCAAGAGCAGAGAGAATTCGTGTACGCACAGCACGAAGGTACGATGCGCACTGTCTTCTTCTTCTTATTTCTGGCCAACCGGTACCGTTCGGAAAAAGTGGAAGTATATATAACAACACGGGGAGAAATCGTGGGGAACAATTGGAAATGTTGGCATGGTTGCCAAAACAGACAATTAAAATGCATTTTTAATAAATAAAATACTAAACGAAGTATCAGTATAAACCTGCGCTGAGTTCAGCTTAAAGCCATGTTTAACAAAAAAATAATAATAAGAAAACTTGCGCTGAGATAAGCTCAAAGCCAAGTACATAACAAAAAGCCTTGCGCTGAGTTAAGCTCCAAGCCAAGCAAACCATTGACGAAATTAAAAATATGCGCTGAGTTGAGCTCAAAGCCATGCAAAAACAAAAAAAATCTTGCGCTGAGTTTACCTCAAATCCAAGTACCGAACTAAGTTTTGCGCTGGGGTAAGCCCAAAGCCAAATGAGCCATTTGTGAAAATTACGAAAACATGCGCTGAGTTGAGCTCATAGCCATGTGTAGAAAAAGAAATACTTGCGCTGAGTTTAGCTCAAAGCCAATTAAAAAAAAATCTTGAGGTGAATTCACATTACAAAAAAAATATTTTTTAGATATCATAACCAAAATTAATAATACCGCGAATAAATTCAATATTAAATTTTGCGGGATGAATCGGCAACACTGGTGTTTGACAGCATTTAATGGGACACGTAGAAATGAAACATAAGCTTCTACAGATTCAATGATTGAATAACAATGTACCGTAAAATCGGGTGTAATTGATCAGAAGGGTGAAATTGATCATCGTATCACACGATTTTATTTATTCGTAATGGAGCTCAAATATCAATGTAAGCTGCAATAAATGAAAGTTGCTTGTCGTAACTATTGTCGAATTGTGTGTTGTGAAGTTTTTTGCGTTAAAGAATGTATATTCCTATGAAAATAACGTAAAATTTCAAAATCATGCACGGTGAAGTATTGACAAACACCTATGAACTTCTATTGCTAAGCAAGGATTTGAACCTGATATAAACCTGAAAGTTAGTGAGGATGCTTGAGATGTGTCCCTAAACCAGATTTCATCACCAACACTCGTACCAATTAGCTCATATGGTTGAAATAATTGAATTTCTGTTAGATATCATTGAATTCCTTAGAAAATTGCATACATTTAGGCGTTTTCGGCGTAATTCTTGAAATTTAACTATACGTTATTTATATAAATATTGCATTGTTAAGAATTTTACAAGCATATTCGGATTCAGGAAGCTCAAATTTATCATATAGAGTTGTTTTGGAAACTAACAATAATGGCATTGATCAGTGATCAATTTCACCCCGAAATGAGTTTCTCTGATTTTTTATTTTAGAGGAATTTGTTAACACTAAAATGTCATTTGTTAGAAAATTTCGGTACATAAGTTGATGAGGCTCACCTTCGTACTTGTTTTCCTGCATTTAGTTGTTTGGCATTGTTAACATTATAGAAAACAGACTAGAAAAACCGTGAAAAATGATCAATTTCACCCGAAATTACGTTAAGGAAGAAAGTAAGATGGGATAGTATTAGTGAAGACTGGAAAGGTAAACACAAATGGTGACGTCATTTTCGCCTGAGTTTCCTTGTTGGAGCTAATTTTTCCATAATTGTGACAAATGCATGATGAATCACACTCACAGAGATTATTTTTCTTTCACCTTCAGTAGTGGACTGTGGTTGTAAATGTTTTGCATAGGTTTTTGGTCGGCATCACTGTGTCGGGAATGATTGAAAAGTGAAGTTAAAAGTGATTACGGATGGTTTTTGTTTGTGAAAAGAAAACAAAATACGGTGATTTTCAATTTACTACTGTGAACCATCGAAGTAATATAATCACAAATTTGAGTGATGATTGGCAAACAAAACGTGTAGGAAATCAATTTATTTTGCAGAGATGAGTGGATTTTGGCATGAAACGGACGTTTCGTCAAGCGATGACACTGGCGATGACTCTAAGGATCTTCCGGCAAAGGTGGCGAAGCACGACGTCCGATGAAAACATCGAGTTCAGAACACAGTGTAACTACGAAAACTGAGTGGCTCTCCGATTCGTGGCCGTTGAAGCAGTTCGATGGGTCGTTGCCTACAAATAAAAGAAAGGCAGAATGGGTGCGATACCGTGATCAGTTTGAGCGTCAGTACCGGTATTCATCAGTCAGTACCGGATTCATCAACAGACGTTTATCGAGATACGATTACAGCTCTTGACAAGTACTTCAGTCAGACGTGCGATGCGGCAAAGGAGCGAATGAAATTCCGAGACATGTGGATGAAACCTGCGGAAACATTTTCCGATTTTGTCCTTCGGTTGGAAAACCAAGCTAGGTTCTGTGATTTCGGGCGTGAACAAAGAGAGGAAGAATTTGTACAAGCACTTCTACGGCGGGCTGTTCCGGGTATTGCAGAGAAGCTATACGAGATGTCAGAGTTCCTTGGAAATGATTTGGAACGGATCATCAATCATGGAAAACATCTGGATTACATAAGGGCGAAAGCGGAAGAGCCGAAGATGTCAGCAGCGGAATCTCGACAGAACGATACTGCAGAACGGGATTCAGCACATCCCACGGAGGCGGTCAATGCTGTTCAGATGTGGAAGCAGAATTTTCGGAAAGGTCAGGTTGCCCATCAAAAGTATTCAGGCGAGCGAAACGATTACAGCGACTACGGATCACGTAAACGTACCTGGAATTCCAGACAACAGGTGCGTCGGAGCTGCCAAAATTGTGGCAGAGTTCATGGTCCAAGGGAATGCAAAGCTTTTCGTGCGAAGTGCTACAACTGCGGCAAATTGAACCACTTTGCGGAGGTCTGTTTTTCATCCAGAAAAAGAACAGCGAACCCTCAAAATCGGCAGAATTTCGGTCCAGGAGGAGACTTGAAAAATGAAGCTGGGATAATAAATCAGGTAGATGATGCATGATTTGCTATTTGCTTATATTTTTCATGGATTAGCCAGTGTAGATCCTTAAAGAAAAAAAAAGAGAATAAATAAAATGTGGGATTTCTATCAGCTTACGTAGTTGTTTTTACCTCATTCGTCATTACAGCTGATTACAGGCGATGCTAAGTCTGTGAAAGGAATAGACGATCAAAGATTTGTCTACTGCACCATCGGGAGCCAACGGATTATGTTTTTAGTGGACTCGGGTGCCATGGTTAATACAATCACCAGTAGTGAAATGGGACAGGATCAAGCAGAAATGCCGTACGGTCGTACAAGATGTTGGTGCATCCCGAAGAGGTTCTCAAGAGCTATGCCAATCATAGTCCTCTGGAAGTTGAGTGTTCTTTCAGAGCATATGTTGGGGTTACAGACAGCAATCAACCTGTGCTTCTGGCCAAGTTCTTTGTGGTGAAGGGCACGAAACTGTCATTTCTTGGATACGAAACGGCTTACATGATGGACCTGATTAGTATTGGAAAAGACTTAGAAAAAGAGAGGTAGGGTTTTTTTTTTTTAATTTTCAGTAGCAGTATTTTTTTATGATAATCTATGGAGAAATTAATCAATTGAGAATATTTGATTTTTAAACAATAGATACATAAATTCTACCGGTCTTGACGAAGCTACAGCTGGAGCTGACAAGGAGTTTCCTAAAATTCCAGCTATGGGGGTACGATTTAGGATCGATGAATCGGTACCGGTGAAGCAGATCATAAGGTATAATATTCCAAAGGCGTTTGAGACAGCTACGAACGAAAAGTTAAGGTCCATGGATCGTAGAGGGATTATAGAGAGGGCCGACAAAGAACACGATATAATCTCATACGTTTCGCCACTGGTTCTAGTGCCGAAAGGGAATAACGATTTTCGCATCGTGGTGGATTATTGAGCGGTCAATAAAGCAATAATTCGTGAGCCCTACCCGATGCCGTCCCTGGAAAAGATTTGGGCTGATATCCCATGCGGCGGAGGAACGTTATTCTTTAGTAAGTTGGATCTAAAGGATGCGTACTTCCATGTCGAGCTACTGGAGGATGTACGGCATTATACGACATTTATGACCGCAAATGGCCTGATGCGCTTCAAGAGATTGCCGTTTGGGCTCTCTTGTGCGCCGGAATTATCCCAAAGAGTAATGGAGCGGCTGTTGATTAACTGCAAAAATATCATCGTTTATCTTTACTATACAGTGAAACCTCCATGAGTCGATATTGAAGTGATCATCGACTCATGGAAATATCGAGTCATGGAACAGCAATCCTTTGGACAGCTGCTTCTAGGGACCATCATAGTAACCATGAAATTTTGTTTTTAGTATGGTTCCATGAGTCGATATCGAGTTATGGAACATCGACTCATGGAGGTATCACTGTATATTGATCTACGCGCTTACCTTGAAAGAATTAGAAGCACTTGTAGCTGATGTCAAAAGAGTTTTGAAGAACAATAACCTAACGATAAATGAAGAGAAGTCGGTGTATAACCAAACATCCGTCGAATTTCTGGGTTTTGACATCGATGGATCCGGCATTTTGCCCACCGGCAACAAAATATCGGATATCAGGGATTTCAAACGCCCAAGGGATACCTCAGAGGTCCGCAGCTTTTTAGGGATGCTCACGTTTATAAGTCCGTTTTTTGTGAACTTTTTGCCCAGAACCAAACCGTTACGCGATCTGCTGAAGTCAAACACGAAGTTCGTATGGAATGATGCTCACCAGCGGGCGTTCGAGGACCTTAAAAGGGCAGCAGAAAATGATTTGATTAAGCGAGGTTATTTTGACGAAAAGAACAAAACCATTCTCTATACCGATGCTTCGCCTTGGGGTCTTGGCGCTGTCCTTGTTCAAGCGGATAAGGATTCTGGAAATAGTCGAATAATCGCATGCGCTTCCAAGAGCTTAACGAGCGCAGAGTGTCGATATCCTCAGCTTCATCGTGAAGCACTGGGCATCGTGTGGGCAATGGAACGGTTTGCCTACTACCTCCTAGGTCGGCATTTTGTCCTGCGTTCAGACAGTGAGGCTTTGATGTTCATGCTGAAAGGAAAGGACCGGAAAGATGTTGGAAAGAGAATCATGTCTAGAGCAGAAGGCTGGTTGCTTCGAACAGATCATTTTTGCTTCGATTTTGAACATGTGGCAGGTAGCAGTAATAAAGCTGATGCTGCTTCAAGAATCGGTATTTTGCGGAATGATCCACAGTTTGGGGCAGAACAAGAGTCACATGAATTGTGTTTTGTCGCGACGAATCCCGGAGCTATTAGTGAACAAATGTTGGCGTTAACTAACAAGGAAGTTCAAGATGAAGGACGTTGAGCTGCAAATGGTGTCATCTTACCTTGAAAAACATGGAAAGTGGCCTGCTGAGATTGTGAAGTATGAACCATTTCAAGGAAATTTGTATACTCACGGAGGTGTTCTGATGAAAGACGAAAAAATGGTGCTGCCTGCGAAACTACGAGGAAGGGCACTGCGTGTTGCCCATCGGAGTCATCCGGGTATGTCCACGATGAAAAACATTTTGCGACAGGGTTTATGGTGGCCGGGCATGGATCGGGAGATCGTATATAGACATCCACCACCAATCACTATGACAGAGCTACCAAACAATGTCTGGGACTACGTTTCAATGGATTTCTCGTCGGTATCCGAGTTGCATAATTGGAAGGCATTGATCCTTACGGACAATTATTCGCGTTTCTTGGTTGCCATCCCAATGGAGAAAACTGATACGGACGCTGTTAAACGGGCTTTGAAGAAAGTTTTCAATACATACTACACACCCAAAACCATGAAAGCAGACAATGGTCCGCCCTTCAATAGCTTTGAACTCAAAGTCTGGCTGAAGGAAGCATGGGGAATCAAACTGATACACAGCACGCCGCTAAATCCTACTGAGAATGGGTTGGTCGAACGAAGCATGCAGGGCATCAATAAAATCACGGCAATTGCCAAGCTCGGTAAACAGAACTGGAAGGATGCACTAGCTGATTACGTCGCCGCTTACAATTCCTGGCCTCATCATGTAACGAAAATTCCACCAGCCGAATTGATGTTTGGCAGAGCCGTAAGAAGTCTACTACCGAATTTGCGTACAGATAACATCAATACAGAGGATGGCGAATTACGCGATCGCGACCAAACCGCCAAGTTCATCCGTAATACCCGAGAAGATACACGTCGCCACGCTCTAGCCTCTCAGATTACGGTAGGGGATACCGTATTGGTCTCACAGATGAAAAAGGATAAAGCGGACGTACCATACAAGAGCACACTGCATAAAGTCATACAATTGACTGGAACGGGACGAGCAACAGTCACGGATATGGCGACGCACAAAACGTTTGATCGTAGTGTTAAATGTTTAAAAAAGTTTGTTGAACAGGCAGTTGAAGATACCCAGGAAGCATCATTATCGTCGCCGAAGGAGGAGGTGGAAGTCAGTACGCAACATCATGCCAATCCGATTTTGGCCTCCCAGTCAACATCCGCAGAGAGATCAGCACAGCAAGACACTGTAAGGACCAGAGAGGAACCTCGTGCTTCATCTAAAGAAGATGATCTCCAAAGACGGCCCACTATGGGCGGTTTCCATACAGACTGGCGGCCAAAAATATTGTTTCCATCTCATGTCGTATTTATGAGTTTTATGATACAAATTGATGTTATATTTTCAAAAACAAGTTTTCTTGACTAACTTTTGAATAGGGCCTATAGCGAAATATTAAACTTTGTTACTTATAATGCATGTAAGCCATTTATGCGATTAACGTTGTGCAAACCATTATAAATATTAGAACTTACATAGAAATGATGATTTGAATGATTTAGCGAAATTCAGTTATTTTCTGAATTAGTTTTTAGCTGTTTTCAATAGAAAATGGTTAAAAAATATTGAAAAAAATCAAAAAGCCTTATATTAAAAAAGTGCAAATTTGTGCAGCTAAATTCTTCACGATCCTTTAGTTTACATCTCAAAGTACCCTTGAAACTGAATTTAAGCCTGGGACAACTTGGGACAAAAAAGTACTCGATGTGTTAACTATAAGGTTATTCGATTTTTTTAACCGCTTTATAAAAAACATCATAAATGCCACTATTTTGAAGCTTTTTTTATTTATTTTATTGTTTCTATGAAGCATTTCTTGTAAGCTTTCAAATGGTGTCAAAACATTTTACGTAAGTATTATAGAAAAAAAAGTTATATTCATTTGAGTAAACCATAGTTTTTGTTAATAAAAATAAGTTTTTCTCCATAGGTTCAACTTTGGCACCTCATATCTGAGTGTGCAATGCAAATCATGCCCTAATATTTTGGGGATTTCTTAGCAGACATGTTTACAATGAAATGGCGAACAAGAATTGAAATTTGGGGCACATCACTTTTTTGATTATTGGCCACCTGATAAGCCATAGTGCGGCCGCATCCTCGGACAATACGGAAGCCGAAACGATACATCGATGCAGTGATGTTCGAAGACGATGACATTTGAGGTCGACATTTCAATTTTTATATCGTATCAAATATCTATGTTGTAAGGGGAGGATGTGGGATCTAGATTGACTGAGTTATATTAAGTGTGGATTGAATAATAAACAGAAGAGAAGTGATGATCTGTAAGTGTTAAACATAGATAATAAATCCGAGAAAATACCAGGACATCACACTCTGCAAAAAATCCTAGATAATCTCTTGAAGGAAATACTGGAAAAACTACGGAGTTATTCATGGAGGAAATCCGGATGTGTTTCTGGGGGAGTTCTGCAGGCATTTCTAGAGGAACTCCGGGATAATTTCTTGACGGAAAAGTTCTTGGAAGAAATCTCCGGCGGCATTCCTGAAGGAAATCCCCTGAGGAATCTCCGGAAAAAATCCTGTTATTAGAAGTGGGGGAATTCCCGGAGAAAATTCACGAAGGAAGTCTTGACGAATATCCCCGCATGAATTGCTATTTGAAATGTTCGGTGAAATTCCTGGAGTAAAACCCCGGAGGAATTCTATGAAAAAATCTCCGGAGGAATTTTTGGGGAAAATCCCTGTAGAAATTCCTTGAGGAAATCCCCAGAGAAATTCCTTGAGCAAATTCCCGGAGGAGTTCTTGGGGGAAAATTCTCTAAAAATATCAGAGAGATTTTTTTTTTGAAAAATCGTCAGAGGAATTTTTTAATGAATTTATGGACGAAATCCTCAGAGAAAATTCTGGAGAAAATCCACTGAGGAATTGCTATTGGAAATACCCTGAGAAATTTCTGGAGAAAACTTCTGGTGGAGTTCCTGGGGATATTGCCGAAGTAATCCTTGAAATCTCCGGAGGAATTCCAGCAGAAATTCTAGGAGAAATTCCCGATTCAAATCCCAAGAGAAATTCCTGGAGGAAATCTCTGAAAAAAAAATCCCTGTAAAAAAATCCCGAAAGAATTTTTGAAGAAAATACTAGACGAAATCCCCGGAGGAAAAGTCAGTGGAAATCTCCTCAAGACTTCCTGAAACAAATCGCCAGAGAAGTTTCTGGAGATGCTTCTGGAGAAAATTCCCGAAGCGATTCCTGGAGGATAGCCCGCAATAATTTATAAACAAAATCCCTGGAGGGATACCACATTGAAATTCTCGGAGAATCCCCGGTGGAATTTCTGGGGGAAATCCCCGGAGAAATTCTATTAAAAAAATCTACGGAGGAATTTCTGGAGAAAATCTCCGTAGAAATTCCTGGACGAAATCCCTGGAGGAATTTCTAGAAGAAATCCACAGAGAATTCTCGGAGGAAATCTCAGGAAGAGTTTCGGGAGGAATTTCTCAGATGTGCTTCTTGAGGAAATACCCGGAGCATTTCCTGGTGGAAATCCTCGCAAGAATTTCTAGACGAAATTCCCCGAGGTATGTTTGGACGAAAACCACAGAGTAATATCTATCGAAAATCCCCTGATTTCTGGAGAAAACTCCCGGAAATTGCCGGAGGAATCCTTGAAATTCATGGAAAGATTCTAGCAAAATCCTGGAGAAAATTTTCGAATAAATTCTTGGAGGAAAATCCTCATAGGAATGTCTTAATGAATTTCTGGACGAAATCTCTAGAGAAAATCTTGGACCAAATCACCGAGGCATCTCTTGGAAAAATCTCCGGAGGAATATCTGGAGAAAATGTCCAAGAATTCCTCTGGGGACTTGAAAATTCCTCCGGCGATTTTTTTTTTCCAAAAATCTCTTAGGATTTGCACCAGCAATTTCTCCAAAGATTTCCTCCAGGCATTCCCGGGGATATTCTCCAGGACTTTTTTCCGGGAGTTCCTTCTGAAATTGCTCCGATTATTTCCTCCAGGGATTTCTCCTTGGAACTCCTCTAGAGGTTTTTTTTTCCTCCGGCGATTTGCTATTCTGCTTCCTCCAGGGATTCCCCGAAATGTTCTCCAGAAATTCCCTCGGAGATTTTTTCCAAAACATTTCTGGGATTTCGTCCAGGAATTCCTCAGGGGATTTTCAATAGTAATTCTTGCGGGGATTTCCTCTAGATTTTTCTGCTGAGATTTCGTTCAGAAATTCCTCCGAGTATTATCTCCAGGATTTCCTCCAGTGATTCCTCTGGAGATTTCAAGGATTCATGCGAGTACATCTCCAAGAAAACCTCCAGGGATTTTCCACAGGAAATACTCAGGGATTCCTCTGGGGATTTGCATCATGAATTTCACCGGAGATGTCTTCAGAATTTTCTTCGTAGTTCCTCCACGATTAGCTTCGTCGTTTCCCCAGGAACTCCTTCAGAGTTTCCCTATAAATTCCTCGAGATTTCCTTCAGGACTTCTTTCAAAATGCTTGCCATTAATTCTTTCGGAGGTCCTTCGTAGATACTAGAGAATTTCTTCGGCGTTCCACCGGTTTTGTTATGGATTCTCAACTAATTCTTTTAGTATTCCATCAGAAATACCTCCAGCAATTGCTTCGGAGTCGCTGCAGGAAGTATTTTTTTCGGAATTGTTACAAGAATTCTTCAGAGTTCCTCTAGCAGTTCTTTGGAAATCTTCCGGAGTTCCACTACGAATTCTCCTTGAACTATTTCGGAAAATAATCGACATTTCCTCCGGGAAATCCTCCAGAGTTTCCCAAAAAAAATCTGAAGAGCTTTTCCGTGGATTCCTCTAGACGTTCTCCAGTAATTCCTCCGGAGTTTCTCTAGTAATTATTTTAAGTTCTTCTCTGTGGATTTCATTATGAAATTCCAGGCATTTTCTCCAGGAATTCCTTAGGGATTTTTTTAAGAGAATTTATCCGGGCATTTTTTCCAGGAATTTCTCCTGCGATTTGCATTAGGAATTTCTCCGGGGATTTTTGCCAGAATTTCCTACAGATTTTTTTTCCAAAAGGAATTCTTCAGAGGATTTCCAGTAGCAATTCCTCCGGGGATTTTGTCCAGGAAATTATTAAAAAAAATTTCCGAAGATTATGTCCAGGTATTTCTCTGGGGATTTGCACTAGGAATCTCTCCGGGGATTTTCTCCAGGGACTCCTAGGTCGTAATTCTTCCGGAAATTATTCGACAAGTTCCACCACTACGCAGAGATGAATACGCAAAATTGATTGATTTGTTTTTTTTATCACGTTCGAAATGGATCGTAAAAATAGAACAACCGCTGCATACGCGTGCAGTTTGGTCTATTTTTACTGCTCTAATTAATTTTGACAGGTCCATTTTCGGAATAAATTTAGACCAAAAAATGGACCACCAGTGAATTTGCCCTTAACTATTGAAAAATAAAACAGCTCGTCCTCCTTACCATTCAAAGAAAGAGCATTCCAATTCAGAACTTAAAAAATATCCATTAGAGGAAGCTAAACTATTCTTTTTGTTTAAAAAGTTAATTTAAAATATTTTTTTACCATCCTGTAACCCTCTGTACATTCCTGTGGGTTCCCGTTAACGGTGACCTCCCTCAACTCTTCGAGCTTTGAACGAGCAGCAGCAGTGCTTCGGTTTGCTTGGCAAACACAATCAACTTTGGTATTAATGCTGGCAGCACTCTCCCAGGCAGGAAGCGAGACTGGAACCTTCCGGATCAATGCCAGTCCGAGAGTGTATGTGGCGGTCGGAAACGGGAAGAGCAGCTTTTCGATATCATTAAATAGCTTAAAGCTGTAAATGGAAATGACTTTTTTTGCTCCACCGAACTTTGCTCCAGTCAGTAGTGGGATGTTGTGTTCGGAATGAGTGTCGTTTGTCTGTCTGTCTGTTTGTATGATGGCTGAAGTCCAGGAGGGGAATAAACACGGCGATGACAACTAGGACATCAAGGAGTGCATGGCATTTGCAGTCTGGTTGGTGTGTTTTGTTCGCGAGAGCTTTGATTTTGAATTGAAGTCAGGGGATGAGGCATTTGACGTGAGAACAATTCTCATTGCGATTGAAAAAAAAAAGTGGATTTTGCTTCTAGCAAAGCATTTCATTCAGATTATGGCTTATATTTTTACTCACAAACTATGCGGTCAATAAAACTGATGATGATGTCAGAATTGATTAAAAATAATCCTGTGTTGTGCTATGAGTCTCAATACTATTATAGATTGTAATTAACTGGTTCCATATTAACTGTCTTACTTAACAAAACCAATCCAAGAATATTTCCTCATTTTTTTTAGGTTCCAGATACGCCTCTCTCCATCTTCGGTTAAGGTCATCTCATATCATCTCATGCAACAATACGTCCTGTATATAAGTACATCTAGTTATGAACGATAGACGAATAGTTGATTTTATTTATTTATTTGACGAATAGGGTTGAATTCAAATTTCCTGAATCGGTTTTAAGCATTAGTTAGCAAAATATTGCATGCGAAAACCATAATCTTACGTTTAGTGAGTAGTGTGCTGACAGGGAAGGGAGGGTTGCTTTTGCTTTGGCTTCTGCAAACCTGGAGCGTCTGTATTCCATGTTAGGAGCGGCTCACAACAGCGTCTGTTCCCCATGTCAGGAGCGGCAATCATTATCCGAGTGCCAGAGAAGGACTCTTAGCCAAACTGTGCACTATGGCCCTCCGAACATTTTGGGGGAATGGTCCTCCAGAAATCTAGGTTGATGTCAGCCCGAGCAGAAGAAAATAACTACTGAATACCAAATTGAGGTATTCCATACCAGATAATTTCCAATACTTACAACCTGAATGAGGTATGAATGAGTCCTGCATAAGAGGTAAAATACCTCAAATAATACCTTCTGCATATTCTACAAATACCAAGCTGATAATTAGATCAGGTATTGTAATACCTAAATAATACTTGATGGATTTTCATATAAAAGTGAAATTTTTCAATACTAGTTCAATACCTCCAGCAGTCCTCAATAGCTGTCGAATACCAAAATGAAGTATTTTTGATTGTTTTAAACATTTTTTTCAAATACCATTATAATACCAAAATGAGGTATTGATAACTGAACAATACCTAATTGTGGTATGGTACCAAAATATGGTATGCATAAGTTATTGGCGAGTTATTCTTTCCTCCTCGGGAGGCACTGCAAGCCAGCCGTAAAAATCTAGCAACGAGTAATCAAGGAGAGAATACGAACCTATGGGTGATATGCAGAGGCGCGTGATCGGGTAGTGGACGATAAATAAGAGAATGTGCAAGTTGACGCTCAAAAGCCGGTTCTTCAACTTCAGCATAATAAACGTGCACAGCTCTCACTCCGGAAGCACTAATGATGGATATAACGACGCTTTTTACGCGCAGCTCGAACGCGAGTACGACAGCTGCCCACCAACGTCAAAATCGTCACAGGAGATTTGAACGCTGAGGTTGACTAGGAGGAGTTCAGACCGACGATTGGAAAGTTCAGCGCCCACCAGCTGACGAGCGAAAACGGCCTACGACTAATTGATTTCGCTGCCCTAAGAATATGGCCATTCGTAGCACCTACTTCCAGCACAGCCTTCCATACCGATACACCTGGAGATCACCACAGCATACAGAATCACAAATCGATCACGTTCTGATTGATGGACAGCACTTCTCCGACATTATCGACGTCAGGACCTATCATGGCACTAACATCGACTCTGACCACTGGACTCTGATGGATAAACTGCGCCCAAAACTCTTCGTCGTTAACAACATACAGTACCGACGACCGCCCCGGTATGACGTAGAGCGGCTTAAGCAACCGGATGTCGCAACTGCGTACGCACAGCACCTCGAGGCTGCATTACCGAAAGACGGTGAGCTGGATGAAGCCCGTTTTGAGGACTGCTGGACAGCAAAAGCAGCCATCAACAATACAGTTGAGAGCAACGTCGGGTACGTGGGACGGAATCGACGGAACGATTGGTTCGACGAGGAATGTAGGCTGATTCTTAAGGAGAAGAAAGCAGCGCGGGCGGTCATGCTGCAGCAAGGGACCCGGCAGAACGTGGAGTGTTATAGACGGAAACAGCAACAGCAAACCCGCCTCTTTCGGGAGAAAAAACGCCGCCTGGAGGAGACGGAGTGCGAGGAGATGGAATAGCTGTGCCGGTCTCAAGAAACACGTAAGTTCTATAAGAAGCTCAACGCATCCCGCAATGGCTTCGTGTCGCGAGCCAAGATGTGCAGAGATAAGTATCGGAGCATTTTGATGGACGAGCGCGAGGTGATCGAAAGGTAGAAGCAGCACTTCGACGAACATCTGAATGGCGCTGAGAGCACAGGCAATGAAGGTCAGGACAACGAAGGAAATGCCTTCGGCACTGCGGAGGATGGAAACCAACCAGCTCCCACTTTGAGGGAGGTTAAGGGTGCCATTCACTAGCTCAATAACAATAAAGCTGCTGATAAGGATGGCATCGGAGCCCGGAGGGGCTGGCCATTTGTCTGCATCAGCTGATAGGCACAATTTGGGAAACAGAACAGCTACCGGAGGAGTGAAAGGAAGGGGTGATATGCCCCATCTACAAGAAAGGCGACAAGTTAGTTTGTGAGAACTTTCAAGCTATCATCATACTAAATGCGTCCTACAAGGTATAACCAGATCATCTTCCGTCGTCTGTCACCTCTAGTAAACGAATTCGTGGGATGTTATCAAGCCGGCTTCGTTGACGGCCAATCGATAACGGACCAGATCTTTACTGTACGGCAAGACCTCCAAAAAAATTCGTGAATACCAGGTGCCAACGCATCACCTTCTCATCGATTTCGAGGCAGCGTAGAGCTATGGAAAATCATGGACGAGAACAGCTTTCCCGAGAAGCTCACGACACTGAGGTGAACTGCAACTGGACTGGAAGGTGAGCAAAATTGTGAAGGTTTCAGGCGAACATTCCAGTTTGTTTGGATTCCGCTGGGGACTACAACAAGGTAATGAACTTTCGTGCCTGTTGTTCAATATTGCGCTAAAAGATGTTGTGCGGAGAGTCGGGCTTAACATCCGGGGTACGATTTTTACGAAATCCAGTCAATTTGTTTGCTTCGCGGATCAGTATCAGCAGAGGAAGTCAGGCCTACTACGACCTCCCCAAAAAGCTGTGGTCAAAAAAGGTTCACACCCGCACCAAATGTACCGTGTACCAAACGCTCATCAGGCCCGTAGTTCTCTACGACACTCGTAGTCTACGAACGTCAGATGCTTAGGACGATCTTTGGTGGTGTGCAGGAAAACGGTGTGTGGCGGCGAATAATGAACCACGAGCTCGTCCAACTCTAGCGCGAACCCAGCTTCCAGAAGGTGGCCAACGCTGGAAGGATACGATGGGCAGGGCATGTGACAGCTACCCTGCATTCGCTTCGGATCCGGTTGGTACAGAAAGGCGTGGATGTCAGCAAGCAAGGTGGGCCTTGATACGCCTCGATTTGGCTAGTGTGGGCAGAACCGAGGATTCAGTGTTATCTATTTAAATGTTAACTAAATAAATGAATGAATAACATCTAAAATTACTACAATAAGACGTTATTAATCTTGCATTGAACTTCTGTATTCGTCCGGGAATCACCAGCAATTTCTGGAAGATTTACGCTGATTAATTTCTTCAGAATTGCATCTCAACGAGATAAGAAATATTCTAAAACATATTTCAATGCAACTTTTAAGAATGACTGAAATTTGATCCTATCAAAATATATTTGGAAAATTTCTTTAACATCTCATATAATTTTTGTGGATTAAAATAGAAGTTTCGCTTTTGCAATTATTTTGCTAAACATTCCTATATAGATAATTTTACCATTTTTGTAATTCGTCAAAAATAAATAAAATGCAGATTTCATCTTGTTTTCTGGTGATTTTCCAATTAGATTTCTTAAAGTTATTTATATTCATGTATTTCTTACAGATTAATTTTTCCGATGCTTTGTATGAGTTTTTTTCACATATTGTTATTCAAGAGGAATTTATTTTATGTTTCACGAAGTCATTGACCTCTATCTGGTTGCTTACCAAATATTAAATACGCAATTCTTTATTCCAACATTCGCACCAAGTGGCCAGCCCACTGAAGTCGGCCGTATTTCACACGCCTAATAATATTCGCATCTTAATTGTCATCAGCACTTTACGCTAGAAAGCACCGAAGGTTTTCCGGTCTAGCTCTTTTAACGTCTACGCTTTGAGCACGTAGAGAGTCACCGGAAAAATCAATGTTTTAAACAGGGTGAATTTTGTTTCCGTTTGTAATTTGCGGAACCTTAGCTGGTTACGGAGTTCTGTTTGATCCTTCGACCTTGACGCTTGCTCCTGGGCAGTGCGTCAAGAAAGCCCGAACAGTTTTTTATTCTTTTTGGGTCGCGCGCTTATTTTTTTTCCTGAGTGCTTTTTTATAGCCGAGCAAACGAGTGAAGCCGAAAGTGGATTGTGGCTGCTCAGTCAAGGATAACGGATCAATTGGTGAGCTCGTTTCATACTACTATTTCTAATCTATAAAATATGTATGACTGCACATTCAATCGTTACAATGGTGGGATGCAAATATGATTTTTCAACAAACTATGGATGGTTCGTCACTGTGAGTGTCGACACAAACTCTGATTCATGATTTATTTATGTTTAACATTTTTTTTCAGAACACCTCTTATATACCTTTATTTTTGTAATTAAAAAAACTTTGAATGGTTCGACACTACAAGTGTAGACTTGCGAAAGGTTCACTTTATTCAACAAACTTTGGATGGTTCGCCACTGTAAGTGTCGGCATAAGAATAAGAGTGTTCTATGATGTCCCAACCAATCGAGTTTTTTGTTTCTTTTTAAATGAGTAAAATATAATAACACATGCTTTCGTCCTGACAGCTGTAGGAATGTTACATTTAGGTATTTGTTCAACAAACTTTGAATGGTTCGTCACTTCAAGTGTCGGCATAATTTTCCTCTACATAGAAATTGTTCATATCAAATGAAAATATTATATTTACGTATAAGCATGTATATATCTCACAAATCATTGTTTATCATGGTCTAATCGCTTATCAAAGTGAATCCTATGACCCAACGATCCCCATTAACAAACATCCCTCCCAGTAACCTTTGTGGAGATGCAGAGGCAAACACGGTCTCCAAAAAGCAAAGGTTACACACTAACATTCCTTCCCCCAATCCCACCTGACTGCAAGGACGTGGCCGGCGCCGTTATTGACCCTGTATAAATAGAGGCACTGAATTATGCACACTGAAGAAGATTATGGCCAATCCCAGCCGAACTTCTAGTTGATTCTTTGTGCATTTTCACTGACTTCGGTCAATCACGGAATAGCAACCATTGATATGTGTAGTCAGTCTAAGCTAAGCTAAGCTAAGCTGCGGAACCTTAGCTGGTTACGCAGTCTGTAAAAGGCCCTACTTGCAGCTGCAGCGTGGGAATCGTCATTACCATATGTCACAAGTGTTCCAAGGTAAACAAATTCTTCAACAACTCTACCTGCAACCATGTACTTCGTTTAGGTAGAATTAATGGACAGGTATATCCTCGCTATCTCCCTCTCCCTCCTCAACTGACCTGCGTTCTTTTACAAGGATGGGTTCTATGAGAACCTAGATGAGGACTAAGCAGAGTGCTCAAGATAGTCATTGGCCATACACATGCGCAGATTGGGAAAGAAGACTCCTTCCGACTCATCATTGGAACAGAAAACCAATGATAACGGCCTGCGGCTTGTAACCTTCACTGCAGCTACAGGGATGGCCAGAGGCGCGTCCACGTTCGAAACCATGGGTAGGACAAACGTTCGCAAATATGTTGTGCACAGTTAAGAAAAATGTTAACCATGGACTGGAAATTGAAAGTCACAATCAGCAATTCTCCAGTAATTCTGTAAGATTTTCTCAAGTATGTCTTGAAAGTTTGTTTTTCAGGTTTTTTTCCAGGGGAAATATCAAGGAAAATTATCTGAAAAAAAATTTCTTGAAGTATTCTAAAGAAAGTCCTAGAATAACCTCTGATAAAACTTACGTAAATAATAAATAAACTTTTGAAGATTGCATGGGATTTAGATTCTTTAGAACCTTTTAAGAAATGTTTAGTAAAAATGTAGGAATAAACCTAGGATGAAATGCTGGAAAAATTCCAGAAAAAATAGGATTCGTTCAAGGAATTTTTGATTTCTGGGATTAAGCATAGATGAATTCTTGAAGCAATCCACACGAACAGGCGGGTTTCTTGAAAAAAAAAATAACACTCTGGAATAAACATTTGAGGATTTCCTCGAAAAAAAATCGATAAAAATCTTTGAAAGATCTCCTGAATTACCAACTGGAGAAGGGACGAGCCTAGTGTAGTGGTTAGAACACACGCCTCTCACGCCGAGGACCTGGGATCGAGTCCCATCTCCAAAGATAGTCACTTATGACGTAAAAAGATTATATTGGCGACTTCCTTCGGAAGAGGAAGTAAAACCGTTGGTCCCTAGATGAAGTAGCCGAGGCCTGAAAATCCCTTTAATAAAGATAGAAAAAAAAAAACAACTGGAGAACTCGGTTGAAAGATTAGTGAAAAAATATTTGGAGGAAATTCTATGGTGTTTTTGTGCGTAGTACATGTACTACCTGTCCTAACCACTTCCCGCGCCACTGGCAATCAGCTGTACCTATTTCACACGCAAGAATATCCGCAAACACACCTGGCGACACCCGAGAGGCAATGTCTGCAACCAAATAGACCACGTGCTGGTTTATGGGCAACATCAGATATCATGGATGTCATGACCTTTCGAGGCCCTAATGTCGACTCGGATCATTATCTCGTTGTAGCTAAAATTTGGGCGCGGTTATCCAGCATCACAAGTTCCAGACTCACAGAACGCTGCGTTTCAATATCCAACGCTTGTCGACTGATGGACTGACCGCCAGCAACTAGACGAGCGATTAGGAAGAATGTTTCTGGAGATGTCAACAGCCTGTGGGACCCTATTCACGAAGCTGTGACAACGACGGCGTGGGAAGTGATTGGCACTGGTCAACGATGAAGACGAAACGATTGGTTCGATGAAGAGTGCCGGAGAGTGACAGACGTGAAGAATGCCGCTAGAAGCCGTATGCATGTGGCCGGTACCCGTCAGAACACAGACCGGTACAGGACAGCGAGAGTCGAAGAAAAGCGAATCTATCGCAAAAAGAAAAAGCACGAAGAAAGTGTGGTAGATGAAGCTCAAGATAGCATGAAACGGAACGACATGTGAAGATGTTATGCAACGGTCAACATCGCGCGGCACAATACCTACCGTACAGTGCCCATCAAGTGTAATGATGGAGAAGGGAATTTGCTAACCGATAAAACGGTGGTGGCTGCCAGGTGGAAGGAGCACTTTCAGCAGATGTTGAACGGTGAAAATGGTAATGTAGCGAGAAACAGAGTGAACATTGTTGATAACGATCAAGCTGTGGACCCACCGACCAGCGAGCTTAAGAACTACAGTTTGAAAACATGAAATCCCGGTCGAGCTTATCAAACAAGGAAGTTAGAAGCTTTATTAGTCGATGCACCGAGTAGTCTGTTTGGTGCGGAACAGAATTCATCTAAAGAAATGACAGTCTTCTTCCTTTGTATTCTTTACTTTCCTCGCGAAGTTTTTCTACATTTCGTATACACAAATATGTCAGAATGCTTCAAGAACTTAACGATTAAAGAATCAGGAAAATCTGTTGACACGTTCTCCAGCCTTTACGTGACATATAATCATCACTCCATTTTTATTTAAACAGATAGATTGACCAAATATATTGACATTGCACTCAACGGCAAAGAAATTCATTAGGTAAATACATTTTTCATAAAACCCCTGAAATAATTGCTTGGCGTATTTCACACAGCATTCTTCGGGAAATCCTACAAAACTCTAATGTAATAAGAAATACCAATGATAGAATTCTTAAAGAAATGTAGAGCGAATTTACAAAGGGGTTCCTGGAGAGTTACCCATGTTCATGCTTTTATAAGGAGGATATTTCTTAGCATCAAACAAATACGTGATAAGTTTCTTTTGCTTATTAAAATCTAGTTATTGCTGAATCCACATCAATCTTTTCGTTGACCCACCCCATGACTGTATTCTCAAACAAGTTTTCTATCCTAATGTTAGATGTAAATGATCCACTATATAGGGTAAATGATGGCTTCGGCACCCTGAGGGTATTTTCGGCAGCACTAACTTATCATCCTTGTTTAAATTTATCTATGGAACAAGAGTTAACTTCAATGTACTCAACATATTCCTTGAACTATAATCTTCCATGTAAATCACATCTTTCACAAAAATATTATATAACATGGGTTTTATCATTAAATCAAATAAATGCTTACGAAATTATCGTCATTCGTGAGCTGCCTCATAAAACAACACAAGAACAGCTTACAAAAACTCACCACTTTAAAAGGTCCAATTCTCAGCTCCAATGCCAATTTTTTCACACAAGCTACGCACCGATCACTTATGCACTATTGAACTTTTGATTTGTATATAAAGCACTCGAAAATACTTAATTTTTATGCTTTAAATCACAAATTGAAATTAGTGCACTTTGATTTCCTCGGCAATCAATTTTTATTACTGGAGTAGGTTGCCATAAAACCATATTCAATTGCGGTGTATTTATTATTCACGATTTAAATTCACCAAAAAAATAGAACAAAACTAATTAATTTATTGGAATTAGCCAACAAAGCATACATTGGTAACAATTGAGCCTTTTAATAATATCATATTAGTAGATTGTTGGGCATGATCTTCAATATACTGAGAAACATTTAAAATATACGTCTTTTGATAAATGAACAATTTTGGCAACTCTCCTGTTGTTCAACAGGCAATCAGAGGATGATGTTTTTGTGTCAAGTCATAAGTGAATTGATTTGCAAAGGGCCTATTCTGATTTTCTCATACACTGAGAACAATAGGAACGCAAATCATTTTTACTGGCAAAGTTTGAATTTTGATCCGAATGGATCGAACAATATTCATAAACCAGGAAAAATTCGTGGAACATTGAAAACAAATGTGCAAGTACCGTCGTTGGGGGTGAGATTTGGCCAAAAATGCGTAAGTCCTCATTTATTTTTGAACAAATTTCGCAATTTGACTTGATGTGTTCGGCTAAAAAAAATATGTATTCTCATTGCAAAAATATATTTCTTGGTAGCCTCAGGCAGGCATCAAAATTATCAGATAGACGATGATACTATCATCTATCTGATGGACAACTGATACTACCAGTTCAGCCAGATGATACTATCACTTCTTGTCCATCCTGATAGTATCACTGAGAGAATGGTTCCTATCAGAGATAGAGGATAGAGTTATAGTATCCCTATCCCAAAAAAATCTTATGATGACACTATCAGTACAACATCTCTCAAATAACAATGATAAAGGTTCTATCTTTATCAATTGATAAAAATAGAATAAAAATTGTTGGACGATGGGTATAGAAAATTGACTAAATTCCATATTTAACAATCCAATGTGGCGGCTTTAGGAATGTAAGAATTGTTTTAAACCCATGCAATATGGGTATTTTCGGAACGGGCACGATGAGGATATGACGAAAATCGATATCCGATGCCATTTTGAAATCCGAAATGGCGGCCTCCGGATAAGTAAAATCATTGAAAACCCTTGCAATATACACGGGTAGAAATCAGAATCCAAAAACAAGATTATGACTCATGATATCATGATTCCAGCGTGTTTCGTCTTATGAAAATACACCATGATTTGGACTCATGATATCATGAGTCAGATTGCCGTAACGCAACACACGCGTTAGGTTTTTGTAGCTGATTGCTCGGAATCATCATTCAAATGCCAAAAATGCTGAGTCGCGCATCCGTTTATGATCGACAAAATATAAAAAAAGTTAAAAATAGCATACATTGAGGCTCGAGCCAAGAACCTTCCGATTGTGAGCCACGTACTCTACCACTTGACCACTTCGTCATCCTGAATTGAGAGTGATCGATACGAATGAGATGAAGCAAAGTGCGCCGCTTAGTGTTTACACACTGGATGTTACGCTTATGAGGAATCATGATTATGGCTCCAGGAACCATGATTTGTGATCCTGATATTATGACCTAACCAATTTATGAATTTCATGATTTGTAAATCATGGTGTGGGGATCAGATTTTTATCCGTGTAGGCATTTTTGGAACGGGCGCGACGAGAGGATGACGAAAATTGATATCCGACGCCATTTTGAAATCCAAGATGGCGGCCTCCGGTTTGGTAAAATCATTGAAAAGCCATTCAATATAGGTATTTTAGGGACGGGCGCGACGAGGGGATGATGATAATCGATGTTCGACGCCATTTTGAAATCCAAGATAACGGCCTCCGGATAAGAAAAATCATACCTCGATATAACGTATCCTCTTTATAACGTAACTCAATATAACATGAACATGATTGTTGAATGATTCATGATTTCCGTCATCCCCTCATCGTGTCCGTTCCAAAATACCCATATTGAATGGGTTTCAATGATTTTACTATACCGGAGGCTGCCATCTTGGATTTCAAAATGGCGTCGGGCATCGATTTCCGTCATCTTCTCGTCGCACCTGTTCCGAAAATACCCATATTGCATTGGTTTTCAACGATTTTCCTTAACCGGAGGCCGCCATCTTGGATTTCAAAATGGCGTCGGACATCAATTTTCGTCAGCCCCTCGTCGCGTCCGTTTCGAAAATATCTTTGAGAGCATACCTTGATTTATTTTTATTGGATTTTTTCCCATTATGCGCAAGATTTTGGTTTCAGTATTTGTATCAATGATAGGATAGATAGGGATAGCTATAGAATTTTGCATATAGTATTTTTTTCCCCAAAGATAGATGATAAAGATATGCTTGATCCAACAGTGATAAAAAATGCTGATAGTATCTCCATCCGTCTATCAATTGATAGAGATATTGTAGTCTATTTTCTATTCATCATTTTTCAAGAAGTGATAGTATCCCTATCACTACACATAGTGATAGTATGATTTGATAGTATCAAAATATAGACGTTATAATGGTAAATGAGAGGGATAAATTTGAAGCATGCTACCTGGAATCGAACCAAGAACCTTGTGATCGATAGGCTCGTGCACACTCCCCTCGTCTATCGGGTTTATGGACAAAAGGTCGAAGGGCAAAAGGTCGAAAATGATTTGCTTGATGGGAAATTTTTCCTTCTTTGAAAAAAGATTTTTGAGCTTTTGCCTCCCATTTTTTGTTCTTCGACCTTTTGTCCTTTCGACCTTATGTCCTTTCGACCTTTTGTCTTTCGACCTTCTATCCTTTCGACCTTTTGTCATAGATTCCGTCTATCGACGCCTTTATGTGGGGTGATTCTAAAACGATAAATAAAGCTTTCGTATTGCAATCGTTCCATCTTTCTTAAGGCAAAATGTATGAATTTCTATAGTCCAGATCGCCGCATGTAGAATTGATACGCAATAAGAACAAATCAAGAGAACCGTGTTCGACCATTCACCCCTCCGCAACGGTCCTTGTATGAAAAAGTAAATTTTGTGTTTGAGTCGCAACGTTTGAACCTACTCCCCCTCCCCCTAGAGCGTTAAGTAATTTGTGAACGGCGCCTTAGTCTGCACAAATTTAGTGGCGTTGTGTATTCAATATGACTCTCAGCTATTCTATTTATAACTGCAATGCTGTGCACAGTGAAGTCTGTATTTTTCTGCATTGGCCCTTTCAACGAGTAGAACATAATGAGTGACGTTCAATTTCAGGCATTGTCAACAAATACGAAAAGTTACCAATACATAACCTAGTTCGCGCACATTTTTGGATTGCCGAAGAGAACAATTTTGGAAGGAAAGGTATGCTCATAAACTTTTAAGACACACAACAGTTATCACATAGTTTGAAAAAAACTAACACACACAGAAGGTAAGAGCCACAAAAACTGCCAATAAATCTTCCTAAACAGCCGCCAAGTGAAAAACTTCGTCCAAAGGTTATCATTCAGACTCGCAATTGTTGGCAGATTCATCTGCCTCAGGGTAACATTCAGACTCGAAACTCACACCACCGGTTGTAAATGGTCACTTTTGCGGATACATTTGCAGTAAAATTAATATTAATAGAACCATTTTGGCGTAGAAGCACCGCCGTACGGCTCATCGTTACAAATAAATACATGAACCAAGCTTGTCCCCGTTTGGCCAGGTGCTTCAGGTTGATATACTGCAGCCCCGGGGTTCCGAAATAATTCTGTTTTTTTTTATCTGGGCTTGCGAATTGAATGCATGCAGATTCGTTCGTCCGGCGACGCGATGATGCATAAGTTGATACGGATTTAATTTTTCATTCTCCATTTCTCAAAATGATTGGGGACACGAGTCTCTGCTTCGTTTCCGTTTTTTTTTTGCCAAGCTTGATGTACGATGCATCGATGAAAGTATGAATGAACCAATCTTTAATCTTAGTTTACTACATATTACATATGAAAATATTTTTGGACAATAGTTCATAGCAGGAAAATTTGTAGTACAAATCCATTTTAAGCACAATTTCAAAATAAATCTGTAGTCCTACGTCAAATGAAACCATACTGTTCCTAGGTAAATTTTTGCTTGAGTTATTTTCCACACCTCATCGCCCAGTGCCGCATTTTCCTACAATTTTTATCGCACCACTAGCATTGCACCACACGAGCCAAGGGGAAACAATTTGTTTCAATTTTTCATTTCACAAATTCCCTCAATCGTGAAATCGATTGAAACGTTTGTGCAATATCTACTTATCGACTTCCGATTGCTGCGTTTCAAGCCTTAAATTGTACCCGAGCTGCAATGTGACAGAGGGGGCCGTTCTCAAGGGGTATACGGACGTTAGGCATAAAGGACGATAGGAATAATGTTCAACATTAACTTGACATCAAAATAATGACAGATTATATGAAATAGTTGATAACCTTACCTTGATTCCTTGATGGTAACAGCGTAGTATCACACCATTGCAATTCATTGCCGGGCATATTTTAGAGTTCCATTTTAGTCGGACTTGGGCAATACTTCTCCAGTTGCCCCGAACGTTTAGGGTCGCCAGATCCTGTTCCGCAGCGTACAGCCAGCGTATTTGTGATCTTCCACGAAGTCGCCGATCTCTACCTGGTTCTTTGCTGATTTTTTTTTTTTGTAGTTCTTTTTTCCGACATTCGAACTAAGTGAACAGCCCAGTGAAGTCTGGCGTATTTCACACGCCTAATAATATTCGCATATTATAAAACTTAATACAACTGTTTCATGCGTCTGTGCACGGATAAAAATCTGATCCCCACACCATGGTTTACAAATCATGAAATTCATAAATTGGTTAGATCATAATATCAGGATCACAAATCATGGTTCCTGGATCATGATTCCTCATAAGCGTAACATCCAGTGTGAAAACAGTAAGCGGTGCACTTTGCATCATCTCATTCGTATCGATCACTCTTAATTCAAGTTGACGAAGTGGTTGAGTGGTAGAGCACGTGGCTCACAATCGGAAGGTTCTTGTCTCGAGTCTCGATGTATGCTTTTTTAACTTTTTTTTATTTTGTCGGTCATGAACGGATGCGCGACTCAGCATTTTTGGCATATGAATCATGATTCCGAGCAATCAGCTACAAGAACCTAACGCGTGTGTTGCGTTGCGGCAATCTGACTGATATCATGATATCATGAGTCCAAATCATGGTGTATTTTCATAAGACGTAAACCCGCTGGAATCATGATATCATGAGTCATAATCTTGTTTTTGGATTCTGATTTCTACCCGTGTGACATACACTATTTTCTGGTTTATGCCCATAGAGAGTCACCGGAAGAATCAATTCATACAGGGCGAATTATGTCTCCATTTGCAAGTGGCGGGACCTGTGCGGATTACGCAATCCGTAAAAAGCCTTAATCAAAGCTGCATCACGTTTTTTTACTTCTCAGTAAACATTTTTGTCGCATTTCACAAGTCTTCCCAGGGGAACGAACTCTTCAACAACTTCAACAACACTACCTCAGCACCAACACCACTAGGCCTACCTCTATCGTTACCTGCAACCATGTACATCGTTTAGGTAGAATTAATGATCAGGCCTATCCCCGCTGACTCCCTCTTCAGAGGCAAAGATGACTGCTCCACTGCCCTGCGAACGATTCGAGTATGCTCGATATCTCCCGCAAAGTCAAGGAGCATATGCGACCGTGTGATGATAATGCCGGTTCTCTGCATGTCAGATCTTGACAACTCATCTGCAATCCGAAAACTTGATTTCGAACCATCGTAAGCATGTATAAGCCTAATTAGTTTCGCCAGAAAATCATGCTTGATAAGCTCAATGTCCCGTGTCCTTCTCAGCACCCTTTACAGTTTTTTAGCTCGCTGATAGACCTCTCATGGTTGGTGGGTCCACAGAATAGAAATATTAGATTTAGAACGCTAGAGGCGCTGTGTGCCCCATACTGTGGCTGTGATGGTGATGAATCAACCACAGTAGCCTTGATTTTTATTGACGCGATCCAACGGTACGCAAAGTGTCAAATTGATTGTTTTGCTTTTAACTTATGTGATGGCGCGGGAAGAAATGTAAAATGACCTCTGTCCCCGGAACAACTACAGATGGAAAACTCACATGATAAGAAGTCTTTTGAGTCGCAGTTCGAAGGACTCCATTGGCCGCAATTTGAATTACATGGAAGCTTTCGTGTGTCTCACGAACGCAAGCGATACGCATCATACCTTGTGAGGGCTTAATCTACGAGCGACCTAGAATAGTGAAGAAGCATTTTAATATTACAGTCGTATGTTTGACTGATCATCCATCTAACACAATAATCACCTGTGCAACAGCACACCTAATCGAGAGTTTCTTCTGTAGGGAGAATATAATTTTCAGGACACACGAAAAACAATTTGTTTCAAACTTTCAACAAGCCACGAAAGGCGCGCGAAGGCAAGAAAACCGGACGGGGTAAATGTTTTGGTTCTGAAAGCAGGTTGCTATGTTGAAATTGAAAAAAAAAAAGTGACACTTTGAGTACCACATCCAAAAAACCACAAACTAGATGTTGGTCACAGTATAAGCAGCGACAATAGCGGTCTAATCTTTATGTCTATGGACCAATGCACGAGCTCACTCGTTGACGTTTGAGCGGTGCCGTATTATTTATGTTACCATGGGAACCAGTGAATTCGGCACCGCTCAAACGTCATATTAATGAACTCGTGCATCGGTTCATTGTCCACAGCTAAGACGTAATCATCAATGTTCATCCTGTTTCTCGCAACAAGAACGCGGAAGAACTGGCGACGTACTACGGCAAAAGATCGGCGACGTCTAGCTCCATCGTTTCAGATGGCAAAAATGGCAGCTGAGAGATAGCCCAAAGATGTTTCGTATAATACCGGCGACGCATAAAACGTTAATATTACCGTGGGCTTTCGACAAAGGACGGGGTGTCTCAACAGGTACCGATGGTATAGGGTACCCGCTGCTTCAACGTCTTCCTGTATCCGTGAAGTTTGTACTACTGGATCTGCTGAATAAAATCTGAGCAGCAGCGAGATTCATGCCAGCTAGTGAAATGCCCTCGTCGTCCCGATTCCGAAACTGAATTGCCAAGATTCTGGTCCTGCTGCCTTTCGACCTATTTAGATGACAAGGTGCATGGCGACGTCACTCGAACGGATTGTAAGCCGTCGTCTAATCACAGAGCTGGAGTTGAATGGACGACTTGACGCTTTCCGTGTGGGACGCGGTACCGACACTTACTTCGCCGAGCTGGAGAGGTCGATACCAAATGTCGATGAGCACTGTTTGATAGCGGCTCTGGATTTTTCTAAGGCATACGACACCACCTGGTGGCACGGTATACATCGCACCCTAAAGTCATGGCACGTGGTCGGATGATAAATATACTGCAAAGCTTTCTCTCGGAGCGATCGTTTCAGGTGTCGTTGGATGGTTACACGTCCAGTGAACACAAGCTAGAAAATCGTGTGCCACAGGGATCAATGTTATCCGTAACACTGTTCCTGGTGGCGATGCAGCCCATCTTTCGGGCACCGGCGGATTGAGTTGGCATACTCTTATACGCCGACGACATCCTCCTCATCGTTAAAAGAGCTAAAAGCGTAGGACTACACACGAAATTGCAGGCTGCCGTGAAGGCTGCCTGTAAGTGGACGAAGAGTTTTGTTTTTGCAATGTCTGCTGCCAAGTCGCTTGTGTTCTACTGCAGACCGAATGCGCGTCGGGAGCCGACGAGGAATGTTGTCGTCAACCAAGTCTCTTTCCCGAAATCCAACCGGTTGAGGGTTCTATGTATCACTCTGGATCGTACGTTGACATTCAAGCCTCATTTCAAGATTGCCAAGAAAGCATGTGAGTCACTGGCCGTAACGCGGTAGATCACCTTTTCATTGTGCATTACGTGCAAATACCAATTTGAACCCTAGTCTCATCTTGTTTGTCGGGCTAGGCTAATATGTTCTGGTAATTCAAGGATTCGCGGTACAAAGTCCCACATTTTCTGAAATTTTATCTGTTTTACAAGTCTGCTGCAAAAATGAATCGCTCGATCTGGATGTGTCGATCGGGACTGCCCACACCATCATGACATAAATACAAGGTTCACGGAGTAACGGAGTTGTTGCGGCGTGCACGGGGTTTGCTCTGTTGAGCTTGAACGGAACGATTTGTTGATCGTTCGCTAACCTGTTGCTTGGTGCAACAGGGCACAGGACCGATAGCTCAACTGGAATGGGTTCTCAATGACTCAAGCCTTCACGGAAGGCTTGTTGGCTTCCACTGAGGAGGAAGAAAAGATGATTTGAATTCACTTGACTACTGTTCTGTATTCTCAACTTGATGTTACAAAGCTTCAAAGAAAACTGAACTGATTGCTGATTCAAAGAAACTGATACTAAACTGAATCGGAACTGATGATGTTCTTGCGCATGCATGCTGCTTATATAGGCTGCAGGTAAACAAAGTCTTGCATGCGCAACGGTGTGGGGAATGATGGAAATTTCCACTGCCTGGATGATGCTGCAGTGGGTTCGATGATGATGATGATGATGATGAAGGTTATGCTAGTGGTGGTGAAATCTGTTCGGTTGATGCGTTCACGCTATACATAGCTGGCTAGATGGATGGTAATTAAATGAACAGAAAAGGGACGCAAATTGTCCTTTGGGGTATTTTCCGCTCCCTATTTTGATGCTGCAAACCGGGTAGCACAATGCAAGGATGTTGATGATGGAATATTCCGCTGCTGCCTGCTGCCAGCGTTTCTCGAACTGAATTTTGTGACGTCGGGACGGAACAGGAGTCTTCAACGAAAAAGAGGCTGGACAGAGCCAAACTGATTCTTTCGCGGCATGGAGGTGAGGAGTTCGTGTTTTCTGATGAGAAATTCTTTGTCTTGCAACAGCCGCACAATGGCCAAAACGATCGGCTATGGGCGCCGACTTTCGCCAGCATCCCCCCATCCCTCATAAACATCCTGTGGTTCCAAAGCGCCACGTTGGTGATGGTTTGGGGTGCCGTATCCAGGCGTGGCAAGCTCCTGGATCGTGAAAAACGGGGGTGACCCATTTCGCATAAAGACGTTTGGATTAATGGACATTTCGCATAAAGCAGTGTCGTCTTTGCTCCATTCTAAATTCATTATTAAATTTAGAAGCCAATAAATTAATTCATAATATGATGATTGAAATTGACCGATAAAAAAGGTAAGGTTGAGGTACGCCAAAGCTGACTTAAATAACAACTTACCTAGGTGCCAAAGCTAGGTAATCAGCCATAAAAGCTAATAAGCTCTTAAACGGCCATGAAGGAATTCTCCGAAGGTTAAGTAAATTTGGAATCTCCGGAGAAAGTCGGGGAAAGAATGAGTCGCGACCAAAGCCGAACTTGAGCGAGCGTTCAACATAAACCGTGGCACTCCTGAATTATTTCAAAGAAGTTGGGAAATATCGAACTTCCGTTACAAACTGGAGCAGAATCGAAAAAACGTGGAAACAACCTGTAATTTTTCGGAATGAAGAGATAGACGTTTGGTGTCTTCAGCGAAAATGATCCTTTCAATGAGGCCGATGTTTTGAGATACAGTCATATTTTTTCGTGCTATTCGCATAAATGGCTCATATGCCATTTCGGTCAAATGGCATTTTAGGTATATAGTTTCTTCGGCAAAGTTTTTCATTGTTTTATGCTAAAAATTTTTGCTAAAGACTTCAAATTTCCAAGGCCTACGATTTTTAAAATATAGTGAATTTTAAAGAAAATGGTGCTAAAAACCGTAATAATAATATGAGTTTGTATATTTTTTATAAAAAAGCCATATATCGCCTATAACTATGTCATTTATTAGCATAAAGCAGATTTGGTAAGAAAGTGATCATAAAAAATAAAATTTTGCTAAGGTTGGGTGGTTGCTACACAAAAACGTACGCACGTAATTTATGATCGGCCCACCCCACCCATTTTTGTAAGCCACCCGGGTGCAACAAGCTTGCCGTCTTTTGCTTGTTGCATCGTCGAGGGAAACCGTGAATGGATCCAGTTAGCACGGAGTAGAGCTCAAATAGAGAGAAGAGAGAGAATTATATAAAAAGGACGAGAGTAGGACTGTAGAAGTAAGCAGGAACACATGTATACACAATGAAATAATATAGGCAAATTTAATGCGCCACCATTATAGAGGTCGCTAGGGAAAAAGGAGAGAACTGTCATTGAAAATGTTTGTTTACATCCAAAACTCAATTTTTCGATAAAAAATTAGCACATAATCAATTAATTATCAAACTATTTTCCATTGGCATAATGTTTATTCTCGCGATACGCGTGATTTCACAACAAATTTAACCACAAACAATGAATCCGGATGTTTATAACCTATGTAGCCAAATATATTTGTTTCAGTTTCTCGTTAATACATTATTTACTTTTGTTGATAAATATTCTGTGTGTAGCAATTCGTTAGTCGTTAGTCCTTTTAGAATATAGAAATGTTCTCCCATTACTTTGTATTAGTTTGATGTTGTTTGCGTGGCGTCTTGCGCATCCCCTTCTACACTGGTCGCGCCTCTTGCGGACAGTAGTGGAACCGCCAGTGATAAGACAGTAGTGTGTGTCACAGATGTGCATGTTGCACTGTTTTTAGGTATGGGTGTCGTCTTACTGCGTGCTTAGGAGGAATGATTTTGGAGTGCGACAGTATATGTAGTTGCGTAGGGTAGATTCCCCAGTTTTTGTGTAGGTGCACACTTAGATTTTATTACCGAAGTCGGTAAACTTATACTGGGTTTTTGAACAGCAGAGTAAACTCAGTAAAATTTAACTTTACCGAACGATCCGTAAAGCAGAGAATTCCCAAGATGTCAACAAATGCTGTCTTAGTCAGCAATATTATCAATAGAAGAATACCTTTTTTTTCAGCAAAATGAGTTTTATTTACATTGGATTACTGAATTTCCCAGCTATTAAAACGATACCCAGCTTTCCCCTCCCTCCTATCCTGTTACGTTGACTCATGCAATATGTTTCCTAGTTGTTTGTGATTTTCCCAAAGCAATGCTCTCCCCAGTAAAATTCGACGGAAAATGTGTGTTCATTGTGTTTTTATTGGATACACCAGATATCGAATTTTTCAAATTTGCGGATTTCCCACGCGCCATTGCGCTTTGAATGCACTTGTTCCGGAACTGTAACGAAATATTTTTGCAAACATTCTTAAGGGGTGGTCCATTAATTACGTAAGGGTTTATGGGTTGAAGATTTCTTACGCGCCATACAAATTATTTTTGATTTTCATACAAAAAATCTTAACATTGGGGGGGGGGGGGTCGAAAAACCGCCAAAATTGTCTTAGGGGAATTCGGGGTAAAATCGACACCCTAAGCTTATTGATAAAATTTGTGTACTTTCGCTTATTAAACGAACCTAAAATTGTTGTAGTATCACATATTGGTTATAAATCTATCAATCCTTGCGATCGCTGGATGATATATTAAGATTATACAGTGATTTAAATCAAATCGATATTTCATCATTTTTGGGTGAGACAATTGAGAGTGCGGGTAAGATCGACACCCTGTTGGGGTAAAACCGACACATCCATTTTGAGCAGAATTTGTGAACATCACCATCACATTGTATATTTAAAAGAATGCTTTGAACATGATTTCGACATTTATGATCCCTTCCTCCAAAGTATTATTCACATGTTACGTAAATTATTGAGAAGAGGCCAAAGATCCACTAAATATATGTAAAAATTTAAAATGTCCCATGCTAAGATATTAAAGTTGGGGTGAATACACATGGATATTATTAATTTGTGTTCATGAAATGCTTATGAAGATGAAGTTGTAGCGAATGATTGGTTGTGAAAATAAATACTGTTTTATTTTAACAAAACAGAAAAGTGTAATTATTTGTAGATAATAAAAACTGTCGAACCTCATAGTTTGTAAATAAACAATAAGATTAATTTATATGAACGTACTCAAAATTCTATTAATTCTGCAATTTTAAATGAGAAAAATTTCTGCAAGCTTCATAAAATAGGTTGAAACGTGATAACAAAGAAATATTTTTTTAATACTTAATGATAGCTTGTGGCAAGTCATATAGTGTCATATTTTACATGTTAACAAGTTCGCCATCCGTGAACTTCACTGGAATTCAGAAATAAAGACTCACATAAACTACAGAGATAGTCTTTCGATTAGAAAGATTCCCTGAAATTAGATTATGAAGCAAAGAAAGGTATCGATTTTGACCCAAATGAAAGTGTCGATCTTACCCCGAGTGGACATTTATTTTTCGATAGCGTTTTCAGCTGTCGAAAAAACAAAAAATAATTTCTCCTTCATGTTGTATCAACGTAATAATAGTAAATGATGATGTAGACGCAGAACAAATGATTATATTTTGAATATTTCACATGCGAAATAGTTAAAGAATAACAGCGAAATATTGCAACTGCTGATGCTTTTATGTTATCCAATATGATTTTGTTGTTTATTTTGGAAGTTTATTGGTAGCGTCAGTTGTAATATAATTCGAAACACAACATTTCACAAGTTAAGATAGAGCGTGGTGGAAACTGCATGAAAATCTGCTCAAAACATGAAAAATCAAAGGGTGTCGAGCTTACCCACAGTGTCGGTTTTACCCTGATTTCCCCTACATAATTAATGGACAGCCCCTAACACAACCTCAATAATTTTATCCGGATAATATGTTGCAGTTCACCCATGACTATTTTAGTTCTGCAGCATCCAATAATAGAAAATATATCGATAATGGACTTACCAAAGCTGCTTGACGAAACGCGGATTATGTGGTCCGTTCTCCGATGAGGAGACAAACTGGTCTTAGATCGATCCTCAACCGTTCTAGATCTTGCTGCAGGCACTCCATTGACTGATGTTTCTCTGTAGAGTATGTTGTGTATGCGCATTGTAATGTTTGGATTTTGTTTTACCGACATCCCGGCAATATTTTTTTTTTACTAAAATCCGTTTCTTATTTTTACTGATGTTTTTAGTGTTACTGACTACGTACGGTAAGGTTGTAATGTTACGGTGCAGTCGGTAAGAAAATCTACTGAATTACGTTCAAAGCATGAATCAAAACTGATCGTCAGTAATTTGTCGACATAATTGATGAAAACTCAGTATTTTAAGCAATTTACAGTTTAAACACCGTAAAATAAATTACCGAACAGCGAAACCAAGATTAAGTGTGTGGTAGGCACGCTGGCTCGATCCTCAATTTATTCGGAAATTCTAAATGGACTCGCCCTGAAGAGTCTCAACCGGGCAAAATTAAACTTGTTGTGCGGTCTCCTCACGGAGTGGCGCTAAAGCCGCATGTTTTCTTCCCGGATCGGCCAGTGTCGGCTACAGGATGGCGCCCAACTGAAAGGTCTTATGTATGTTTATTATGTTTATGGAGCAAGTAGTAGTGGTAGAGTGAAGTATTATTCATGTGGTTCAAATTTATGTTAATGTTGAAAATGATAGTAAAATTTATGTAGATTTTCGGAAAATTTGTTGAATCTGAAAATAAGATTATGGTATAGTTATAGTTTTGTGTACTTCTGTTGTTTTCTGGAGAAATAGTGTTGAGTTTTTGTGGTTTACGTACAGTTTTTTGTTGAAATTGCTTTAAATAAAATTAGTAAATCAGTAAAACAGATAATTCTAATCGGTAAAAAAATAATATTAGAATTCATTTGTTCTATTCGGCAAATTTCGTTGAAATGGCTCATAAATTCCCTAGAGCAGATCATTTGACGAATGAGGAGGTGGATTATGAACTAGTTTTAAGAAATAGGGAAGCGGATACAAGAAATGATCTGGATTTGAAACAGAGATTACTAAGGAATTAGTCTTTTTAAATGCTAAGGAGGGTACAAAGTATGGATTTAAAGGCACTGTTGACCAAATGTTCGATTTCATTTTGGGTAAAGTTGAAGCAATTGGGAAACAGTTGGAGAAAGGTCTGGTTGAAGTTTTTCGCGGCTTAGACATTATGCGCTCAGAGTTGAACGCTTGCAAGCTAAAGGCTCGCAAGCAGAAAAGCTTAAGGATCACCTTTTAAGCGAAATTAATGGTTTATTGGACAAATTTAATAGTAAGAAACCTTCTGATGACAAAATACGGAGCAGATGAATAGAATAAAAGAAGTAACGCAGGTTTTAGGGGAATAGAGTGTGGTGTACAGAATCTGTATAATGAAAAGCTTCGTGCAGGTTAATAAAATAAATATTATGAATGCCAATACTTTCCAGTGTCTCAAACACGGGCACGACCGCCCAAGCCTACACTGAGAACAGCGTTGCGGTTGAAAATACTATATCAGAGGGTTAAATTAAATACACAACGCCACTTGATTTGTGCAGACTAAATTCGCATTTATTTAGAATATTTTGTGCATTCAATTTTACCATGGCACCATTTGTATAGTAAAAATTACTATATCATGGTTAAAAACTTGCAGCAGACCAGAATCGAACCGAGGATCTGGCGATTGTCAAGCGCGAACGCTAGCCGCTCGGCTATCGACGCGGTTGGATTGAGAGGGAACAAAACGCAAATAAAAAGCGTTCATGATAGCTCAATCGTGGTTGGAATAGTAATTTTAAAAACACGTTCATGGTTCTCATTACTGCAACGCTTGTTTCAGTGTATTTTGATTTGACTGATCGATGAAAGCTCATTTTGACGATCGAATCGATGCGAACACGCACAGCACACGGTTGTATTAGTGAAAGCGTCAATCATGATCGTGAAGTGAGCTGAGTGGAAGGATGAAAGAGAATGAATGAATTTATGTATGCGTGCGAGACAAAGAGTGATGCATTGCATAGTGCGCATTGAAGTGCTTGATGGAAATTAGAGCTCCAGTTTGCCAACAGATTTTGGGGTGAATGCGCACCGTTCACATATGTGGAGTTGGAGTGTCTTGGGTACATTCAGCTCCTGATTGAGTTCAATGGTGTTATAAAGATGGCTCCAGTTCTAGTGGTAGCGCAGATATGCAGGAAAATGCTTATGCTTTTGCACTTAAGTCACTTTATTGTGCCTTAGTTCGCAGTTTGCTTGAATACGGAGTGCAGATTTGGGCTCCGTATCATGCTGTTCATGTCGAAAGTATCGAAAGAGTCGAAAAGCGTTTCATAAGGTACGCTCTTCGAGGTCTGCTATGGAATGATCCTGCTCACCTGCCTCCATATGAGCATCGCTGCGTGCTGATAGGTGTGCAGTCTTTGGCTAACCGTCGAACTCTGCTGCAGAGATTATTTGTCTTCGATGTTATCACCGGTAACATTGATTGCAGCACTTCACAATCCTGCCAATATAGGCGTTTCCGGAGATCAAGAATACAGAATCAGATGAGATGTTGGACATCCCGGTACTTAAATAACCTAAAGCATCGAAAACGACACCGGAAACAGTAGAGCCTGAGCTCGAACTGTTACCGGAGGAACGAGCGGAGTTAACCGAATCCATAAGACTGTTTCCGTGCACCACAGAAAATCGGTTGGGAAGAACTTCTCTTATCCAACATGAAATTGTACTCACTGAAAAAGCAAAACCACGTAGGCAACCATTGCACAGTGATTTTTTTGCCGATTTTGTGATCGAAATAGAATAGCGTCTAAACCGTTGGTTTTAGCGAAAAAGTTTGTTCAGGAAAGTTTCTTGATTTGCAAAAGCGCTTCTTTTGATACTAGCGGCCAGGTGATTAAATCACCTAAAAGTGAGATAAAAAAATATTTTTTTTATCTGTTGAAGATAGACGGTCGGTGTCTTCAGCAAAGTTGTAGCACATGTTAATTCAAGACACTTTGTCGAAGACACCAAATTTCCATCTCTTATACATTACAAGATATGCCATTTTTTCTTAAAATGACCCTTAAAAATCTAAATTTTAGTATTACTTTTTTCTAACATTTTTGACATTTTTTGTGCCTTGAACAAAGTTGTTCAACTACCAAAACTACATGTTTTTGCTGAACATTGCAACTTGCTATCTCTAATAATTAAATAGTTATTTCTAAATAATCGATTTTTTTGGGGCTTTTTCAGACTAATAGCATTACTTTGGACGCAGATTGACGCACTTGACGATTTGCGATTTTGAAAGGGCTATTTTATGACTTTCAAATGCCACTTAGAACTTTTGGCCAGAAGCGGTCTATTGATTGTTATGTTTTAACTAGTTAAACCATAAAAATGCATTTAATTGCGGTTTCACGACATTATATCGTTATCATTACGTTATTTCATGTGAAACATGTTGCATTTGATACGTTACGGTAATTTTCAATATATTTTTATTTACTCCCTCACCTACAGACTTCATTTAGCATGGACATGTTTTTCTTTTTTATTTTTATTTGAGTCATGACGTATCACCCAACTTTTGACTTTTCATAGAGCGTTACATAATTTGTGAACGATGCCATTTGTTTGCCACGCAACTATTATTTGTAAGTGGCTGAGCGTAACATAGTTGCTCATTTCAAAATCTCGCGATACGCAACATGGCTAATAAACAATCCTTACTGCTTTCTTTTCCATGTTCCCTCCTACTTCAAGCATCGGTCTGTTTTGCCGGTAAACAAATTAAACAAACAAATAAAAATGATTAATCATTGTAAAAAGGAATGGTATAACTAATTTAAAATAAAATTTATAGTTGTATTTGTTAAACTAGACATTTTGAACAGATCTCACTAAATTCACGGAGTTTTTAACAGTTATAACAGAATTCAAAAACATGCACTGAAGTTAAAGTTCTGATTCATGTGCAGTCGGCGCTCACTGGTACAGTTTTATTTTAAATCAGCAAATACTTTGTCTGCATTAGTATAAGTGAAATTTACTTTCACTATAGAAATGTCGGCACACATATTTTTCACGATCAGTTTTGTTTAAATTTTGTTCATACATCATAGAAGAATTTTTATAATACGAAAACGATTTTTATTAGCTATGTCGCGTGTCGCGAGATTTCGAAAGGAACAAGGACATTACATGGTAGCAACAAGAATAAAAGTTGCGTGACAAACAAATGGCATCGTTCACAAATTACGTAACGCTCTATGGAGAGTAAAAAGTTGGGTCAAACGTTATGACCAAAACAAAAAAAAATTCCATGCTAAATGAAGTCTGTAGGTGAGGGAATAAATTAAAAATAATGAATATGACCATAACGTATAAAAAGCAGCATGTGTCATATTAAACAACGCAATGAAAATAAGAAAAAAAGTTGTAAAACCGCAATTAAATGCATTTTTATGGTTTAACTAGTTAAAACATAACAATCAATAGACCGCTTCTGGCCAAAAGTTCTTGGTGTCATTTGAAAGTCATAAAATAGCCCTTTCAAAATCGCAAATCGCCAAGTGCGTCAATCTGCGTCCAAACTAATGCTATTAGTCTGAAAAAGCCCCATAAAAATCGATTATCTAGAAATAACTATTTTACCATAATAGATAGCAAGTTGCAATGTTCAGCAAAAACATGTAGTTTTGGTAGTTGAACAACTTTGTAGAAGGCACAAAAAATGTCAAAAATGTTAGAAAAAAGTTATACTAAAATTTTGATTTTGAAGGGACATTTTAGGAAAAAAGGACATATCTTGTAATGTATAAGAGATAGAAATTTGGTGTCTTCGACAAAGTGTCTTGAATTAACATGTGCTACAACTTTGCTGAAGACACCAACCGTCTATCTTCAAGAGATAAAAAAAATATTTTTTTATCTCACTTTTAGGTGATTTAATCACCTGGCCGCTAGTATCAAAAGAAGCGCTTTTGCAAATCAAGAAACTTTCCTGAACAAACTTTTTCGCTAAAACCAACCGTTTAGACGCTATTCTATTTCGATCACAAAATCGGCAAAAAAAATCACTGTGCATTGCACAGATGCTCTCCGGCTATTCAGGCCGAGATGGAAGCCGAAATTGAGCGGTACAAGAAAATGGACGCCATCGAAGGATGTTCTAGCGAGTGGGCTAGTGCGGTAGTTCCGGTTAGGAAGTCCAATGGCAAACTCCGAGTTTGCCTCGACTCTCGAAAGATCAACTCCTGGACCAAAAAGGATCCATATCCTATGAGGAACATGGGGGAGATCTCTCATAGAGTGAGGAAAGCCAAAAACTATTCAGTAGTAGACCGGAAGGACGCGTATTTCCAGATTCCCTCGAAGAAGGAATCTAGGGACTATACAAGACCAGGTTCTCATTATGCCAAATGTCTGGATGCGAAACGTATTTATGTGAATTGTCCCACAGCCGTGTAAAACGTGAAAATCAAAGCAGCGTACCTATTATAAGACCGAGGTTCTGGAGAAGGTTGTGGACCCGGCACTTCGGGACATCTACGGGAAGGATCATTACAAATCGAATATCGTACAAGAGTGGTGTCAAGAGAATATGACTGATTTTCTCAATGAGACTTTATGGCCTCTCAGCTCCCCGAATATTGATCGCTTGGAGCAAACATCATGTGCTCACATGGACCAATTCAAGAAGCACATTTCCAAGATCTGAGACGATATGCCGATGGACCAGGGGCGTGCCGCGTGCGACTTTCTTGAGAAACATCTCAAGCTCGTCATAAAGCACAAAAGGAGAGGAGGGATGCTCCCTGCTAATATGCTCTAAAGGTTTTTAACACACATTGCTTCAAAATAAATTGACTTAGAAAAGAATATCTTGTTAAAAAACGTAAAAAAAACACTGGTTTTGGATATAGCGCCAATTACAGCCATATTGGATTATACATCTTTTTACATATAAAATTAGCATGAAGCATATTGTTTCAGTATAACACATTGACATGACATTTTGTGCAAATTGATCCAAAACTTTAAAAATAAATAATTATTCTTATAATTTTAACTACTACATGTATATAAGAATCGGCTAATTTTGTGTGTAGACTGCAAGCATGTCAGTCACTTACTTTGGAAGTGCTATTAGAACACTGAGCTGATAAAGAGGTTTGGTTCCACTGGGGATGTTGTAGGAAATATAAGATTGGTATAAAATCTGTTGAAAATTGTACCAGGGGAAAAGCACTAATTTTCGACCTACAAGAATTGTGTGCCAATTTTCGGATTTTCATACAAAGTACACACTTAGATCAAATTATCGAATTCGGTAATTTATTTACCGAAACCTAAGCAGTTGAACGATCGGTAAACGAGCCGATTACAGATTATTCGGTAATCTGCATATTTGAGCTTAGCTGTCAAAACAACCGACTTGTCGGTAATCGTTTACCGAAGAACTGTAGACACGGTGCACGGATAATTTTTCTTGGAGCCTTGTTTTCTCGTAGGGAACAACCATACCGAAGACGGGTATAAATGATTGCGATTCTTTATTGAAGGAGTAAAATCAACAAGTTAAAATAAACAAAATTTGCTCACTTCAGTTGCAGCGACGAGACAAAATCACTGAAGGGATCGATGCCACATTATTTGTTGGAACACACAAAACGGGATGCACACGGAAAACTGCAAGGAAACCGTGGACGTTGACAACAGAACTGTAAAAAATAATGTTAGTTTATAGATAAACATTTGATACGAACAATAAACTCACCTCCATCGTAGAAAATTTTTGAAATAGTGCCTCAATTTCAATTTCTGACATTTCACGAAAGATTTCACTGCCCAGCCCGGAAGAAAAATGTACATTACTGATTGACACTGCCATTCGTTCAAATTACTGAAGTCAGTAATCTAAAGGCATTTTACCGAAAGATCAGTTGAATATTTAACAGTTTTCAGTAACACAAAAAATCACAGATTTTTGGTAATTTTGTTGACAGATCAACTAGATTTCGGTAGTTTTGTTTGTAACTAAGCTAGTAAGTTCGGTAGTTTTGTTGTAATGTACAGATCAGTTCGGTGATTTTATTTACCGAACGCTCATAGTCTGATTGAGTGTGCAAGCCAAAATCTTAAGAATTGGTAAAAAAAATAGTGCTGGGTCGAAAATTGATGCTTTTTCCCACAAAATGTTTTGTTTTTTTTATTAGATACTAGTTGACTCGGCATACGTTGTATTGCCAAGTAGTAGACTGTGAAGTAGGCCAAAATTCCTTAGAAAATGTCAGCATAATTGTTCCCATTTTTTGTCCTTTTTCCTGGTTTATTTTCACCAATGTCTTAATCCACAAACTCGTTGCATCCCTTGTCGAATCGAAAAAAAGTGAAAAAATTACTCAAATATGTTGACCCTGACCATTGCCTTAGGGATCATGCACAAATTACGTCACGCTCCAAGGGGGGGGAGGGTTCGAGCCAAGCGTGACATGCCTTACAAAATTTTCGCTGGACTCATACAAAAAGTGTGACAAAGGGGGGGGGAGGTCGAAAAAGTTGAAATTTAGCGTGACATAATTTGTGTACCATCCCTTACTAAATGTCAAAAATTTTTCACATGCTCATTTTATGTTGACAAGCGCCATGCTATTAAATTTAAACGAAAACAAAAATTGTTTAGAACACGCTGAAAAATTCTCTATACAGGAATGAAATTGGAATTTCAAAACCAAGAGCCTTACGTTGGCATGAAATATTTTGAACTCTTATAACTGTTTGCTGGTTTAACGAAATTCCTTGAATGGCACCTGAATTGAAAGACAAGACATCAAAGCTTCATGTCGTTTATTTACTGAATAACACGTAGGGTAATTCGTCAATTGTTGAAAGAAAAAATCACTAATTGTTGAACACGCCATAAGGAATACACGGACTGTTCAACAATAGGCGAGGTTTTTAGCCGTTCAACATTAGGCGAATTGCCCTACCTGTCCAAATAGTTTAATAACTGTTTTAAAAGAGAACGTTGATTTCAAGCAAATTTATAAGAAAATTTGACGTCATTTGCTATCCATTCTCCGCTTGGATCGCATCTCAGCAGGCAACAGATTGTCTTGCTCTGACCGGGCGTGCTTCTCAGGCACAGACATCGATAGCGAAGGACCTCCCCGTTTGTCTTGCTTCACTCAAATCAAACTGTCGAGCGAGCGAGAGAAGATGCCGTCCGAAGCCAAAGTCATCACCGCTGCCGCCGCCAAGAAGAAGAAGAAGAAGAAGAGGAAGCAGTCCACAGGAAAATTTGCGGTCGAACTGTGAACACGGTCGGGCGGGCAAGTCATTCTCGCTTTGTGCTTCACCGCTCGTTTGCGTTCACCCAGCCATCGTCATCGCCACCATCATCAGACTTCGACTTAAGCCCGGTGATCCACTACCTGTTACTGTTGTGCGCCATCCACGCCACGAAACTTTCGGTTCGTCGTATAAGCAAATAATTTGCTCAAATTTATACATTTGAGTTGAGGATTCCCCGTTTGACCATGGCAATCAACTGATAACATCCCGCAGTGTTATTTATCTGTAAGAGCATCAAAGCTAACAAAGCCATCGGCCCTTTTCAGGGCCATCAAATTTGTGGAAAAGAGTTAAAAGAGAAATATTTCCGACTTTATATATGACTTATATTCCTAAATCAATTTCACAGCTTCATACAAAATTTCATTTGTCATGAATAATTTATGACTGGACATTTTGAGACTGTAATCGCGGACGCTGCTGCAGTGCCGTCGGGGTGAGTGCTAACATTCCACAACAATTGTAAAATAGAGTGGCATTTCCAACAGCGTCTTTGATGTTCCATATTTTATGGGAATACTTTGATTAGCAAAATTATCACATGTGACAAAATTGCGACATATTTAGAATGCTTTTGAAAAGACATTCTCATTAAACAATTGTAATAATTTTGGCACCCATGGATCAAAAATTTACCTTCATAATAAAGAAAACTATTGATTATCAATAGCTCGTATTGAATATTTAGTTAATGTCAACCCTTCCAGCAATTCATGTTCGACCAATTTCTCACGCATTAGCATTCTCCGCAATTTTCCAGCAATTCTAAGCCCAACGCATCATTGGCACATACCCATTTCCCAGATTGGTCGATCAGAAAGCGAAGAGCACAAAAGGAAGGAGCATCATCTGCTATTCTGAGGTTATAAAACATGCTTCCTTCGTCGGATTCAGTTTCATTCCAATTCCGCTTCGAGCTCTTCCGAACTTGCTCAGCGAGAATTACCTTGCTGCTAGAAATCTGCTGAGCTGTTTATCTTCAAGCTGCCAATCCAGCATCTGGTTTGTGAAATCGTTCAAGATTTCTAGGTTGACCGATCCGCGCTTCTAGATTTCGACTCGTGGTAAACTCGTAGTCACAGCATCCAAGCTCAATCGGCCCTTTTCAGGAACAACATACGTTCATAAAAGGGTTTATTGGATGATATCTACTGATTTATCTATAATGATCTATATTCCGCGGTATACTACAATTAGGTTCACATAATTTACCTCACATAATTACATGAATTTGAGAATTAACCACTGCAGTGCCATCGGACCGTAATAACATCATACTACTCAGCATTGTATGGTATTTCTAAAAGCATCGTTGATTTATCAACACTTCCTAAATTCTCGAGTATGGAAATTGGAAAATGTATTAAAGTTGCGACAGATTTTAAATACTGTTCAATAAACTGTTTCCTGACCAATTGTAATGAGCAACTATTGATCTGAATTTTTTCTACATGTTAGTCTATTGCGTTAATCGGAGAAATAGGCTATATGAAATTGATGTCTTGGCAAGGGATGTACAAGATGAGCATTATGCTGTTATTGCATCCCGACGGCACTGCAGCAGCGTTCGGCCGTGATGTTCGAGATGGATTGTCCTCCATGACTGGTCCTGGCTGGAAATTTTCGCGGGGAGAAACTCGACCCTTTGCTGCAGGAATTTCATTAACAACTCTTTGGTAAAGCAGAAATTTTCCGAGGAAAATTCTGCTAAAAGTGAACTTTTTCAAAACAACTCTTATTGATTGGAATATTTATCAACAACTCTTTGTTAAGTAAAATCATCCTAAATAACTCTTTGCTCCATCGCCAAACCAAACCATTTCATTGAATTCATCAAGTACAAGAATATGAATGGTAAGAAGAGGCAGATGGTGTATAATTCGCTGGCGTTACTTTGTAACAGGTCGCTGGTTGGCGCTGACTACTAATCCGTCCACTGAATGATTTCCAGTTGTTGCTTTCGCTTCGTTGCTCTCTGGTTCCGTTCGCTGCTCGCACACTGCTGTGGCTTTCACGCGCTCTTCTTTGCTGCTCCGCTGCTTGATCCGTTCGTTATGCCGTTCGATTTGTGAATGAGCTGGGAGCAGAACAACCAGTGGTTTTATTTGCTCGAGCTCCTTTCACCGATGGCGAGTGGTGGGGTTCTCGCTTGGTTGTTTCGTCACTCTGTTCGCTACTCGCACGCGATTGGTTATTGCTTTCGCGCTATTTTCGTTGATGGCAGTGTTGCCACATTTTTTCCAAATCTCATCTGTGTTTTCGTCCGATAAAATCTTTTTTATCTTGAGTCAACCTCCAAAAATCTTGGTAAAAATCTGTGATGTGCAAAAATCAAAAAATCATATTTTAGATCGAAAAGAGCCTTTGCAAACTTATTGTGGCTGTATTTGGCATGTCAACAAGTATTCTACTAAAACTAAGTTGAGCATGCAAAATTGTTTCTTAAAGTTTAAAATACTTAAGTTGGAAAAAAATAAACAAAGTAAAGGCATTTCTGCTTTGTATCTTCCAAAACTGTGCCCTAAACTCGTGAAATATCCTAAAATCTTAAAAATCTTTTTTATCTCAAAAATCTGTAATCTGTGATCACAGATATCTGTAGGCAAGAACAGGAAAAAAATCTGTGTAATTACAGATAAATCTGTGTATGTGCCATCACTGGTTGATGGTGTAATTCTTCGCTGAGAAAAAAAAAACTGCAACTCTTTTGATTTTTCATGCAAAATGACCAACTTTGATAAACTATATCGCAGTTATTTATGGACAGATTTGAATGAAATTTTCACAGAACATCCGACATAACTTAAATTTTAACATATATTTTTGAGTGATTTTTCCAATCACACGTTGAAAAGCAGTAACGGTTTGACTAAAGTGAATTTTTTGACGATTTTTTATTATTGCATAACTAAACATATTGAAGGAATAGCTTCATATTATCTTCAGCAAAGTTGTAGATTGTGACGAGATGAATAAGTTTGCTGAAGACAGTTTTTGTGTAAGGCTATCAGATTTTAAAATAAAAAGTTTTGAATTTTTCGTCGAAAATTGCAGTTTAGTCAAACCGTTATTACTTATAAACTTGTGATTGGAATTTTTTTTTCAAAAACATATGTTCAAATTCAAGTTACATCTGATGTTCTGTGAAAGTTTCATTCGAAAATATTTCCATAAATAACTGAGATCTAACTTACCAAAGTTGGTCATTTTGTATGGAAAATCGAAAAAGTTGCAAATGCATGTGAATAAGTTGGGGCCTTCCTTAGCCGAGTAGTTAGAGTCCGCGGCTACAAAGCAAAGCCATGCTGAAGGTGTCTGGGTTCGATTCCCGGTCGGTCCAGGATCTTTTCGTAATGGAAATTTTCTGGACTTCCCTGGGCATAGAGTATAATCGTACCTGCCACACGATATACGAATGCAAAAATGGAAACTTTGGCAAAGAAACTGCCGTTATACGCATAATTGTCCCATGTTACATTTTGTGCATTTTGACTTTTTGTCATCAAACAGTTTATTTTTACGTATAGTTTAAGAAAACACCCAGCAAAAATTAATTTTGTTCGGAAACTCAATGAAAAGCAAGCCAAATCATTTTGTCCCATTGTTGAATTTCCACGCAAAACAGTCCCACTACTGTATTTCTACGCATAACTGTCACACTATACAATTCGCTGCGCTGAACTCGAGCAAAATATTCAGTAGCCAGTTTTGAATTAGCTGGTGTTTTGGAAAATCGTTTTGAACATCTTCTTATGTTGGCTTTACATCCCATGTGGAACACAACCCGTTTTATGTGTTTATCGGAAAAGCATTATTCGTAATTCATGCGAGCCTGACGTCGAATTTGATTGAAATTTTCAATATCAAAATATTATTTCCCATCCGTTTTTCAATGAATTCCGGTAGTTGTTAATGAATTTCAGTGGAGTTTTCAGGGCCGATCACAAAATTTTTCTAGTTTTTGGAACCGTGGTCATCGATTAGAAATTTCTCGTAATTTTGGATTCATCACGGGAAGTACTGAAATAATCCCACTTGAAGAATTAGTAACCACTTTAATTTCGAGTGGCTAGTTTGCGACATACCAGCTTCATGATTTAGCCAACCAATTCTAAATAAAAATAGTTCGATCGATATTGGATGACTTGGCCACATGCTGGGTTGTTCCGTATACCGGTACACTGGTGGAAGTGGCCATTATATTGGCGAATCTGAACCCTGGCTTGCGACATATCAATGTCAAAGGTGGTTCAAATCAAGTCTTAAGGTGGTTCAAATGTATTTGAATGACTTGACCACATGTCGGATTGTTCCGAATTCCCGGTTCCCTGGGGGAAATGGCCACTGAACTGTCGGTTCTGAAACATAGCTGGCAACATTAAACTTCCCAAATCAAGGCTAAAGAAGTGTAACTCAAAGGTTCTTGGATGACGTGATGACATGCCAGGTTGTTTTGGATAACCTGTTCCCCAGAGAAAGTGGCCATTCTATTGGCGGTTCTGAGACTTGCGACATATCAAACGTGATGAATTTGCAAATCAAGTCAAAAGAAGAATAGGTCAAGAGGTTTCAGATGACCTGACTACATACTGGGTCATTACGGATAACTGGTTCTTCGGCGCAAGTGGCAAATATGTTGGCGGTTCTTAAACTTAATTTGCGATGTATCAAATATCATGATTTTGAAAACCAAGTCCTAAGAAATGTCAAATCGTGTGATGATTTGTATCGTGAATTTTGAGTTAAATATTAATTCCGCAGAATAACCTTGAATTCGCAGATGAGTTTCTGTCAAGCCTGTAGCTGGAAGAGTCGATACAGGAATTTATTACATCTTATAAACTCTCTAACTTACTCATCCACTCTTTCTATCACTAACTCATACATTGTCTCATTATCATACATACAGAAAACTTTGCTTTCCATCTCATACTATAAAATCGTATTTCTTCACTTCCCCACACGTGGCTCCGTTTGGCACATGTCACTTGAGCCTTCATTAGGTGCCTTAACATAGTCTTGAGGGTATACGTCCTCTACATTCGGTACAATATATACGTCAGAAAGGTCACCTACAGCAGTATGCTAAGCACATAATTGGTCACTACTTTCAGTGGGACTGTTATGCGTAGAAATTCACCAAAAACCTCGTATTTCTAGGCATAACAGTCCCACTTTGAGCTTCGTAGCTAAATTTACTTGTTTTCAGTAACACAAACTCTTGACTCTAATAAACATGCTATTCTTTATACTATTGTACAGATTTTAATTTAATTTACTGCACACTCGGTCAATACCAGGCCTAAATGAGTTAAAATCTTTAAACGCGTTTTTCTCGATTGCATGTTTTAGAACATGGGACAATTATGCGTATAACGGCAGGAAAGCTCTCAGTTAATAACTGTGGAAGTGTCATAAGAACACTAAGCTGAGAAGCAGGCTCTGTCCCAGTGAGGACGTTAATGCCAAGAAGAAGAAGAAGAAGAAGAAGAAAATGTGAATAAGTTCTCTGTTTATTCGACAAACCAGCTGAATATTTAATGGGTGCACAACAGCAACAGGGTAGCGGATCACAGGGATTTAGTTGAAATCTGGAAACGTAGCTCATTCTTGAAATCTTGAGCGATTTCACAAACCAGATTCTGGATTAACAGCTCAGCAGGCTTCTAGCAGCGAGGTACTTCTCGCTAAGCAAGTTCGGAGGAGCTCTTACCAGCTCGAAAGCGGAAATGGAATGAAACTGAATCCAACGAAGGCAGCATGTTTTATAACCTTGGAATAGCAAATGATGCTCCTCCCTTTTGTGCTCTTCGCTTTCTGATCGACCAATCTGGGAAATGGGTATGTGCCAATAATGTGTTGGGCTTAGAATTACTTGAAAATTGCGGAGAATACTAGGGGAAAATCACCAATTTTCGACCTAGCACTAATTTTTGACCCATTCATACGATTTTGGCCTACTTTGTATGAAAATCCGAAAATTAGCACAGAATTCTTGTAGGTCGAAAATTAGTGCTTTTCCCCTAATACGTGAGAAATTGGTCGAACATGAATTGTTGGAATGATTGGCATTCCCTACATGGGATAATTTTCCAAATCAAAGTGTTCCCATAAAATATGGAACATAAAAGGCGCTGTTGGAAAAGCCACTCTATTTTACAATCGTTGTAAAATGTTGAGCACTCACCCCGACGGCACTGCAACAGCGTCCGCGAGTACAATCTCAAATGGTTGAGTCATAAATTATTCATGACAAATGAAATTTTGCATGAAGCCGTGAAATTGATTTAGGAATATTAGAAGTTATAAATAAAGACGGAAATATTTCTCTTTTAACTCTTTTCCACAAATTTGATGGCTCTGAAAAGAACCGATGGCTTTGTTAGCTTTGATGTTGTTACGGATAAATAACACTGCTCTGACCAGCAAAACTCAGGGGGCTTCTGGTATTTGCTCCTAACGGTGCTTCTTGACCACCAATGATGATTACATCACGAGTCGAAATTTTGAAGTGCGGGTCAACAGCTCCTCGGCCGATGAAATTTGCGGCGGTGATGACGATGGCTGGGTGAACGCAAACCAGCGGTGAACCACAAAGCGAGAATGACTCGCCTGACCGTGTTCACAGTTCGACCGCAAATTCACCTGTAGACTGCTTCCTCTTCTTCTTCTTCTTCTTCTTCTTCTTGGCGGCGGCAGCGGTGATGGCTTTAGCTTCGGACGGAATCTTCTCTCGCTCGCTCGACAGTTTGATTTGAGCGAAGCAAGACAAACGGGGCCGTCCTTCACTATCGATGTCTGTGCCTGAGAAGCACGCCCGTTCAGAGGAAGCCGATCTGTCGCCTGCTGAGATGCGAGCCAATCGGAGAGTGAAAAGCAAATGACGTCAAATTTTTTCTAGCCACCCCTATTTATAAATTTGCTTGAAATCAACGTTCTCTTTTAAAACAGTTATTAAACTATTTGGACAGGTATGTGGGATTCAGTAAGTAAACGACATGAAGCTTTGATGTCTTATCTTTCGATTGAGGTGCGAATCAAGAAATTTCGTTAAGCCAGCGAAAAGTTATACACGTTTAAAACATTTCATGCCAACGTAACGCTCTTGGTTTTGAAATTCCAATTTCACTCCTGTATAGAGAAGAAAGACGTACTTCTACGTCAAAAATGACGTTTTGACTCTTTCAACGTTTTGGCACTCGACGTTTTGACATTTGACGTTTTGTCTTTCGACATATTGTCCCTGAACCCTAATACATGTGTCTGTATTGTTAATAAAAAAAACATCACACTCTCATTATTTTCAAAATATCACACATACATGCTGGCTATATGCTAAATGTAAATTATGTCTAACGTCCTTATGTCTTATGGCATATATTTGTTCTCAAGTGAGTCCATTCATTAACTTCACGTCGTTTCGATCGGCACAGGACGTTCAAAAAAAAGATCATCACCCGACGCAACCCACCGTAATTATCGGCAAGAGCCATTGAAACTCGACTTTCACCGCATTACGGAACCCTGACTGGCGCGACCCAGAATCCAATCCGGCAGAAGCTGCATTCAAGTGGCCGGCTGGCTGGCTGGCTCTTCCTGGCGCGCGTGGTTGCTTCATCAGATCAATTAAAATATTAAAAATTTCCGGGTAGAATTTATACCCCAATTGGAAAGGCGAAGGGAATTAATTTTTCCGACAGACTCATTTGCAGCCTCCGTCCGATGCGAAATCGCGCTAATTACCCGGGTCCAGCCTCTTGCCAGCTCAGCACCCAACAATGAAATAATGCGATGAGCGAAAATTCCGTCGGTTCCGCAGGAATATGGGCCAAAGAGTGTCTCGTGCGCTATCAAATAGCCATTTTTTGGTGCTTAACCTTAATTAACGTGCTGCCTTCGGAAAAACGAACCAACTCAGATAAGCTGGCATAGCGGAATGGCAATGCAATGGTGGCTTCCTGCTGGTTGGAAAGATTCCGGAGCTTTCACCCCCAGTAGCAGTAATGATCATACGCATATTTGGCTCACTGACTTTGAAGAGACAATTTCATTTCTTCGAAACTATGGTATCATATAGTTCAATTATGTTATGTGAGTTGGTTACAGTCAGGTCTTCTATAAGAAACTGCTACTCACATTTATCATCAGTCTTCAGTGGGATGAACTTGAGTTTCCGTCTGAGGTTGTGACATAAAATTAACTTATTACCTATAAAATTTCACCGGAATTGAATGGACAACCGCTGAGAAATTGCAGTGGGCATTAAGTGAGTGGCAGTGATCCTGCTTCTCAGCTTGGCGTACTGTACCAAGAAAGATGTAACACCAGAAAGATCAGGAAGAAGAAGAACTTAACCCCTCTACCGTCAGCTTCATTTTTCACCGCTAAAAAAAATCAAATCGCGATAACTTTTTTGTTCCTCGATATTTTTGCACCATTTTTTCGCAAGTCCTCAAAAAACTCTTCTAGTTTAAAAATATGTGTCGATATTGATAATTGATCATCTGGATCCGGAGATATTCCAAAATTCCTTGGGGGACAGACGCGTAACCATAACCCACGTAAATATCTCAGGCTACAAAAGTTTTATCGTATTCGGATATTCACTCCACGGAATTATTTTTTAATGCGAGTATGTTGTGAAAAAATGAAGCAATTTGGTGCAGCCGTCTTTGAGTAATTAGCATTTATGTTTCTGGTACCACGCTGGACAAATGAAGATCTTGAAAACTCTAAAAAACCTCATATCGTAATTTTTAGATTTCTCCAAGAATAGTGAACCGATTTGTATGATTTTTTCAGAGTAGCTCCTTATTACCTAGCATTGTATAGTACACATTTCATTTTTTTGATAAATTGACCAAAAACAAAATGGCCGCCAAATACATTTTGTATGGAGAATGTCGGTCCCCCAAGGAATATCGGAATATCTTCAAAACTAGATCACCAATGATTAATATCGACACGGATTCTTAAACTAGAAGAGTTTTTTGAAATGTTGTGAAAAAATGGTGCAAAAATATCGAGAAACAAAAAAGTTATCGTGATTTGAATATTTTTTTAGCGGTAAAAAATGAAGCTGCCGGTAGAGGGGTTAATAAACAAAAAATGATATCAATGATCTTGATAAAGATGCAAGGAATGCTTGTTTGCTGTTAAATTATTCCTAAACCGGAAATGAATTGAATATTTGCACAAAATCACTCATCGACTGAGCTGCTCAAATTCTCTTTTCAGGCCGAATCTGACCATCAGCTAGGACAGCATTCCCCACTCAGAAAGCAATATCAACACCAACTTACCATTCCGATCCTGACGCCACTTAACCGGATGCCGTGTCCCTTTCAAAATGCAACACGTTCCTCAACCTGATGCATGTGTTTATTACAGGATTACCTACCCAGCAGCTGCTGCCCGAACCACAACCACATTAGCGCTTTAGTGTTCCGATATGCACATCGACTACCGGATCGTAGTGGACACCATAGCCAAGCACTCTTCCATATGGGGTCAAACGGAAGGCAAACATCGAAACCAGGACGCACATGATGCTGCCCTTCGTAATCCGTAGCTCAATTATCGAGCGGTAAAACCATGAATTTATGCATGAGCCGCATAAAATTGGGTTCACTTTCATCTCTCCATCATCTTTTTCTCCGTTGCATCTGATCTGAACTACCAACCCAAAGTGCACAGTGGGCACAAAGAGATCCAAAACCGGAATTTTTAGAAGTCGCTGGTTCATGTACACACTTAGAATATATCACACAGTTCTGTAAAATTGCACCGAATTCTCAACAGCAGATTTTTCTGTAAACCGTTCTGCGATTATTGAATTCACCAAAGGATCTGTAAAGAATGAAAATGATCATCTGTCAAAAGCAGGCATTACAATCTCATCTGATGATCTGATGAACGAGATCATCTTCGGATAACGGAAAGATATTATCTGTAATCCAAGAGCGCTTTGGAATGATATCATCTTTCAATCTTGATCATTAAATGACAATCTTGACAGCTGTTTGGTGGTTTGATCCAATTCACCTTTTTAGGTAATTATAAATATATTATGCAATATTTCAACTGATTTTTTTTTCATACAGAATTAACAACGAGTGATTGGAACTTTAACTTTGGAAAACTTGTAACAGTGATCTTAGAATATACCGCCGTATTGGGCAATCAATAGCGAGAAATCATTGTGAAATATTGGCTACTTCTGGTCAGCCAGAATTGTCAAACAATGAAGACAACTACAATTTCTGAACGACACAAACAGTTTCCTTGTACCAGAATGTCGGGTTTTTATTATTTTTCCAATAAAACAACAGTATTCACTAATTGTTTATGCTAAAGAGTGATCAAGAAGTTCCTCTTGAATTTGCCCACTTATTACATAGCGAATAGCTGTATCGTATCTTTAAAACGCTAAAAAATCACCTGGTCCGTTCTGTCTGAACACCGACCCAATGTTAAAGTATAATTTTTTGAATGAACTTATATTAAGAAACGTACTCCTTCTGATTATCAATAAAATGTTATTTTATTTATTGCAACAACTGTAGTACATCACTGTAATTATATCATTTTCTATGATCTTCATATGAGGGTAAAAAAAATGCTGCCATCTCTGAAAAAGCAAATAAAAATCAAACAAAATCTTATTTCAATATGTGTTGGTCACTAATCTTAGTTGTGATAAATGATTTCCGTTTAAATAGTTTTTTTTACTAACAACTCATTGTCAAATGTGTGTGTTTTCCCCAAGTAGAACAAACGCATGGATTGCTGAGCTCAAGATGACTCATCTGAGCATAAGATACTATTGCTGTGTGCATTTGAAACGCAAATATCAATAGGGTCCTAAAGCCATGTCCCAATTTTAGTGCCAAACGCTTAAGTTTAGGCCAATAACACATGTTTACTCAATTTTCTAATGTTTTCCGTTGGTTTGAACCCAAAAAACATTTTTTTAGATTTTGTCACACCCCTTGGCTTAAACTCAAATTTTGGGTGTATTTTGTTTTCCGTGTCCCTTCCGAAATGTCAGATAGGAACAACCCCAGTGTTAAAACTAAAACCCCTGTGGTGTTTTTGTCGACTAAGCGAACGTCAAACATGATCTTAAGTGTCAAGGTTCATTTATGGACCCAATTTTTAAATTAAAGTTCAAACATGATATAGCCGTTATTTGAGCGGGAAAAAATGCTAAAGTAGTTGCAGTAAGATGCTCTTTCGTGTTATTGAATAAAAACAAGGTTTCATTAAAAATTTTAGGACCCAATTGCGGGAACACCAAACGCGGTAAGATTTTTCACAAGTAATGCGAAGTAAAAATTTGATTTTCTTTGCTAGGTTGGCGGTGATATGGATCATGGTTGCTAAGTATCCTTTGATTGCTTTGTGTTACCGCATTTGAAGTCCAGTTAGCCAAGGTTTGCACGTCAAACGCAAACAGCAATAACAAAAAAAAATGATCACAGAGCTCAAAGATGGTATCTCACAATTCAATCCAAATCATGCTCAGATGATCGAAAGATGGGATAAAATGTAATGCCTGGTCAAAAGTACCGACAGGTTCGGTGGGTTTGCACACATTTTATTGTGATTTTGTTGTTTATTTATGTCGTTTTTACAGGACGTTTCGGTGCTTTTCCACAAATTGTACTGTAAATTTTCGAAAAAGAAAATGCTCATTTTACCGGGAAATTTGGTGCATTTTGACAGTTGTCCCACGAACATATTTTTTTCGGATTTTACGTGTGCTGTGCCTTTATTTTAATCACCTCGTTAGAAAATCTAGCTTTATTCATGCCTCTAAAACAACTGGCGCATACGAAGCTAGACAATTCAACGTGGTTATTGATCTGAGTGCACTGCGAAAATAGAAGTATTTCTGCAACTTTTTTGAGTTTTATTGTTTTATTAAAAATTTAAAATAACTCATTAGATTTCACATTCAGTTCGCCTGATTTTTTTCTCATTTTACAAATTTTAAGTTAATGCATTTCACTATGCAATATGGGCTCATTCATTTATCTCATAACGCTGAAATTGGCCTTTTTGGACACCCACCCACCCTTGTAACGCTTTTTGTATGAATATTATTGAATTTTTGTATGGGCCGTAACATCGTTGGGACACCCACCCACCCCCTCTAGCGTTATGAAATTTGTAAATGGGCCCTATCTGAATCAATTCCATAAACTTGTAACCACTATATGATTGCAGCACCACCAGCTGGAGTGGCGGGTATTGAAACTAACGCTGTAAAAACAACTATAGCCAAATTTGAGAACTCCCGTAGATTGGGTTTGGATCGCACTACTTTTTTGGAGGTTTATGTCTCCGATAAACTCACCACAATTTCTTGTCATATTTAAGTATTAGAAAATCATACGATATTTTGTGGTCCAATCAGAGCAGGACACGTTAGAAATTGCTTCGAGTTTCAATACGCGATGTGGGACAATCGGTCCCCAATATGACCTGATATGAACAAAGATTCATTCCCGTTTAGCCAGTGAAAGTGTCCAGTTCATATTCGCTTTCGAGATCGCTGCAGAAGTGGACTACTAATTAGTACAGAATTTTAAGATACCGTGTGAACAAATTATAAGAAAATTTGTAAGTCATCCTAATACTTTTCTAGTTTAGAAGTTAATTAATATTAAATTCCTCTAGAACGATAGTGAGTTTTTGCCTGTGAAGTGGAGCGTGTATCCTTACTTTGTATTACAAAAGTGAGTTCAGCATAAAATGTAATATTGCTTAAATAAATACGAAAACCATTGAATGTATTTAGGCGATCGTGAGTAGTTCTACAGAACGGTGGATTTAAAATTAGCGGCCAAGAGCCTGCATTTAAGAACCTTCAGGCGAAGGTTTTTTTTTTTGGGATAAGGTACCATCGTACTACCAGCGTCAGCACGATAGCGCCCTACCGGCGTTTTCACACGTGGTGCTTCGAGTAGCTCCTTGGAGGATCCAGTCGTAGCTAGGCCCACGTGTGCCCTCCCCCCTCAACTACCACAAGCAACTGCCTTCCAGATTTCACGAGCCACCGCTAGGATCAGCGAGACAGAGTTCAGCAGCATAACACGCAGGTTAGATCAAACCATTTATAACAAACGTGCACGTTTAGGGCCTTAGGTTGAAAGCTAGGAGAATAAAGGTCGCCGGAGTGACGTCTATTTCTCTGCCACGCGTTTTGTTTGCTGGGCAGTGCATTTCAAGACCCAAGCAAGCTAGTTCGGTTTTCGCGTCGCCGGAATGACGTCTATTTTTCTGCCACGTGTTTTGTTTGCTGGGCAGTGCATTTGAAGGCCCAAGCAAGCTAGTTCGGTTTTTGCGTCGCCGGTGAGACGTCTATTTTTCTGCCACGCGTTTCGTTTGCTGGGCAGTGCATTTTAAGGCCCAAGCAAGCTAGTTCGGTTTTCGCGTCGCCGTGTGCATATCAAGTATGCTGATAAAGTTGCTTATGGCTGCTTAGTCAGGGATGAAGGATCAATTTGGTGAGCTCGTTTCATGCTTTCATTTTTAATGTATATTTTATTGTGAAACACTTTTTAATCATGACAACGATAGAAAAGTCACTTTTAAGTATATTTTTTTAACAAAACATGAATGTTTTTTCACAATAAGTGTCGGCAAAGACTATTGTAATTGTTTAAAAAGTATTCAAATACACATACCTTACCTTTTATCGAACATTTTTCATTACACAAATCGTTTTGAATGGTTCGACACTGAAAGTGTAGACCTACTTTAGGAACACGTTGTATGTAGTGACTAATAGGTGTCTGTTTGAACTAAGGCTGCATGGATCGCATCACTTACCAAGGTGAATCCTGATTATGTAGCTTTTGAACGCTCCCCACTAACAAATTCCTCCCTGTGACAACCATGGAGATGCAGAGGTGATCTCGGCCTCTAGTAACAATGGATGTCACACTAATAATCCCACCTTTCCCCGATGACCGTAAGGACGTGGCCGGCGCCGTTATTGACTTGATAATGCTTGGAGTTCTCGAAAGTGTACATTGAAGATGGAAAGCTATTCCCAAGCTACATCTGTTGGTTCCTTGTGCAACTTCGATTATTCTGGTCAATCACGGAGTAGCAACTACGAATTGTACGGTCATCAATGCTTATGCTTATGCTTATGCTTAGGTTGAAAGCTAGGAGAATAAACTTAGAGCAACATTTATATTTCTCCCTCGTAGTGTATATCAACCATACAGTGAAAGAATTTTAGTTTGTATCAGGTTTCGGTATAGTTTGATACGGTTTTGTTTGGGCATATTTGCCAATGGTAGTTCCTACCTGACCTGCCCTGAGAAGAACTAGCCGGGTACGGTATTTTGAACACGCCCTTTCGCAGTACGATTCGTCGTACTGGCGCTTAAGCGAAAGGGTTTCCAAAAGGGTAGTTCGTTGAAGAACCTGCCGGTTTTGCGGAAATAGTTTGAAAATATTTGGCTGTAAAAATAACTATGGCTTAGCGTATTTACCCTCCACTTTCCACCATTTCAGCCTCTGCAGTCTACCAACTGTTACAAACTTGACTAGTGCATGAGGCAAATTTACGAGCTTATGTCACCGCGTGCAAGAATTTCATTCCTCTCGTCCTATTTTTCGATATTGTCCCAGATAGGGTTTTGTTCTTCTTCGTCGTAAGCGCTACTATTCGTCGTATCAAACTTTAAATGATCCACTACGGCGGATATTCGAATTTACCTGCAACATAGATTCATTATCCAAGTGTAATTTTGTGAAAGCTGTTATGGTTTGTACACTTGTACACCAAAAATGCAATAAAACTACTGTATTTCGGTAAATAACTTCAGTTCAATTATCCACTTTGCACTTTTTCACCGAAATCGCATGGACGAACACGATTTGAGAAAAATGCTTAGCGATCGACTGATCCACACCACTTTATGACACAAGTTTCTTCCCGCCCCCGAGGGTGACTTACTTCGCCGGGCACTTATTTTCACTATGGAAAACCTTCGTACTTCTTCACTGAAGGATTTCATTCCAATCACACGCCGTAAAACTTCAATAAATCACCAAATTTTACGAAATTTCCTCAACCACCGCGTATGATTGAGAATGTAAACAAAGTTTAATCCGTCGTACTGAGAAAAAAAAACTTGTGCGGATCAATGTGTGCGCGACGCTCGATGTAAAAATACAGTTTCTTTGATTGTGTTGTTTTCGCTGTACTATGAGCAAATGCCATAATTGTACGGTCAAAAGGAATTGTGTTCATATGTTTGGGCTAAATTTTGATAACAAACAATGAATTTTAAAGGAAATTAGTATATTCCATCATGCTGAAGGAATGGAGGGAGATGCCAGTAGATTTATATAGTCTAGTAAAACATTTTATTATAGCGTTGATATGTTGTGTTTTAACCATTCAATACACACAGTGAGCCGTAAGTTGTGAGACGAATATGGAAACTGATTGCAACGGAGTTGAAAACGATACGACGGACTGAGAATACGGTAAGATGCATTTTCTTTGCATTATTTCCAAAAAGAGATCAAGATTTATCAAAATGTTATTGTACAATGCTAAAGCCGTTTTTAGAAAGAATTGTTTGGCATCGGTTTGTGTCAGCATCATTCACTGCAATACTGGGAAAATTGCAGTTCTCACTGATCAATGCTTAATACGATGGATACTAGCACATCACCCTATCTTCGCTTTTGAGCACTGTTTTTTAATTTTTCACTGATCGCTTAAAAGTTAGCACAGATCATGGTTATCAATATGGCCGACTATCATTTCACAGATTTCCGGTGCAAATCGCAGTGTACGGTAACTATTTCTGTGAAATTTTGACAGTTCTGTTGGAAAAGTTTGCGTTTCGCAAAAAAATCTGTAGAATAATATTTCACAGTACAGATTCAAACCGATGCCAAACAATTCTTTCTCAAAACAGCTTTAGCAATGTACAATAAGATATTGATATATCTTGATCCCTTTTTGGAAATAATGCAAAGAAAATGCATCTTGCCGTATTCTCCATCCGTCGTCACCCAACACGCAGCAACAAAGATATTGTCATCTTCTATTCTTGTTGCAACAATTTTATTCCGCAACATCAGTTTATCACCACTTGAAGAGAATATGACAATGATCGCTCACCACGTGCGCAGCGATTTACTGGGCTTCGCATTTCAATTTTCGAGAACTTTCCCCGTGTTGGTAAGCATGGACACATTATCGAACAGCATCCGTTAAACAAATTTGGGTTTGTGTTTAAAATTACTGATTAATCGCGAGTTGAAAGTGTAGCAACAATGTTGCGACCTGTGATTGTCATGACAATTTTGCTTTTGATTGTATCCCTATCCGCAAAATTTGGAACACACGGTTGTGAGCGAGCTTGCTTTGTTGTTTGTTTTTCGTCTGTTTAGATGACAATTTGATTCACTGCTTTTGACCGTACAATAGGGTCCTAAAGCCATGTCCCAATTTTAGTATCAAACGCTTAAGTTTAGGGCAGAAACACAAGTTTACTCAATTTTTAAATGATTTTCATTGATTTAAGTACAAAAAACATTTTTCTATGATTTTTGAGATTTTGTCACGCCCCTTGGTTTAAACTAAAATTTTGGGTATATTTTGTTTTCCGTGTCCCGTCCGAAATGTCAGATAGGAACAACCCCAGTGTTAAAACTATAAGCCCTGTGGCAATTTTGTCGAAAAAGTGAATGTCAAACATGATCACAAGTTTCAAGGTTCATATTTGGAACTATTTTTAAAATTGAATTTTAAAAAGGTTATAGCCGTTACTTAGGCTAGAAAAATTGCTAAAGTAGTTGCAAGAACATGCTCTTTCGTATTATTAAATACAAACAAAAATTCATTAAACATTTTAGGACCCAATTATGGCATTTGTTCACAGTGCAGCGAAAATAATACAATCAAAGGAACCGTATTTTTACGTCGAACATCGCGCTCACATGGATGCGCATAAGCATTTTTTTTTTTCTCTGTACGACGGATTGAACTTTGCTTACATTCTCAATTTTACGTGGTCGTTAAGGAAATTTCATAAAATTTCGTGAATTATAGAACATTTATGGCGTGTGATTGGAATGAAATCCTTTAGTGAAGAAGTACGAAGGTTTTCCATAGTGAAAACAAGTACCGTAAAACGGGGTAACTTTGATAATGCGGGTAACTTTGATAGTGCGAGACCCACAACATATTAAACAAAATAACGAAGTTTCTGTTAATCAGTTAAGCCAAACAAATGCAAAAGTAAAGAGTATTAGTATGACACTTCATGTCAAAGCTATTTTCATTGGAATCAAGTGCATTTGAGGCTTTTTATACGAATATTGAAAATTGACACAATTTTAGCATTTTCAAAACGCTTACAAACAATCTGTTCTACGATCACTATTTGATGTAGTTTTGAATAGTTGGCCACTTATCTTTGACAGCCTAGTTATCATAGAACTTGAATACGGTCTAAAATCTCTTAGCGAATAGCATTTTCACAAACTGGGACCATTTTTGTAATCTAAGTCGGAAATTTCCATATAACGTTAAACGCCTAGAGGTATGCAATGCCCTACAAATGTTCGTTATTCATTCAATTTTGTTCGATTCATACTCCATTATCAAAGTTACCCCAAAACAGAAAACCAACTTTCGATTATATGAAAAATTATATATCCATTCATAATAAATCTTTTAGAAATCTATCGACTGCAATCGATAGCTAGGATAAAAATATAAATTATTATTCTTTGAAACAGCATGCATAAATATTCAAGTTTTCTTCGAAAAAACTATCAAAGTTACCCCGTTTTACGGTACCCAGTGAAGTAAGTCACACAGGGGGGTGGGAAGATACTTGTATCGTGAAGTGGTGTGACTGCTGTTGATCGTTAAGCATTTCTCTCAAATCGTGTTCGTCCATGCGTTTTCGGTGAAAAAGTGCAAAGTGCAGGATTGAACTGAAGTTTTTAACGAAATACAGTTGTTGCAAATACAACGCAGGAAACAAATTTTCCGTAATTTTAATCGTTTTATCGGCTTTTATTCTGGCAAATCAATTAAAATTTTCCTGGAGGGATAATTTTACTATTATTCTAAACATTAAAGGTTATAATTTGATATACTCATGTTTGTAAGTTTTCTGCACTTCTACTGAAGTTCGTTTACGAATGAGGCCAATTCCTGAGCACGAAGTTCTACTGGATGGACAATAATTAGCAATTACTTGTAATTTTAATTTGGGATAATTACCACAAAGACCGATTTAACTCAGATAGCCGTAGCGGTAAACGCGCAGCTATTCAGCAAGACCAAGCTGAGGGTCGTGGGTTCGAATCCCACCGGTCGAGGATATTTTCGGGTTGGAAATTTTCTCGACTTCCCAGGGCATAGAGTAATCGTATCTGCCACACGATAAACACATGCAAAAATGGTCATTGGCATAGTAAGCTCTCAGTTAATAACTGTGGAAGTGCTCATAAGAACACTAATCTGAGAAGCAGGCTCTGTCCCAGTGAGGACGTAACGCCAGAAAGAAGAAGAACCGATTTAACCGACTGCGGACCGACGATGTTTCAGAAATGTGGGATCAGTTGTTTCCCGAGCTAACCATTGCCATGTACATATTTCTGTTTAGTTTTTAAGTTCGACATCTGCTTACCTTACCAGTCAGGCTAAGGCCTGGGTGGCCTCTGCTGTACGTAGAAGACGTCTCCATTCGACTCGGTCCATGGCTGCCCGTTGCCAGCCACGCATTCTGCGAAGGGTCCGCAGATCGTCCTCAACTTGATCGACCCATCTTGCTCGCTGCGCACCACGTCGTCTTGTGCCGGTCGGATTGTTTTCGAGAACCATTTTCACCGGGTTGGTATCCGACATTCTGGTGACATGCCCGGCCCACCGCAGCCTCCCAATTTTTGCGAGGTGAACAATGGTTGGTTCTCCCAGCAGCTGGTGCAATTCATGGTTCATCCGCCTTCTCCACGTTCCGTCTTCCATCTGCACTCCGCCGTAGATGGTCCGCAACACCTTCCGTTCGAAAACACCAAGGGCGCGTTGATCCTCTGCACGTAGGTTACATGTTTCGTGCCCATAGAGGAGTACCGGTCTAATCAGCGTCTTGTAGATGGTCAACTTCGTGCGATGGCGAACTTTGCTCGATCGGAGCGTTTTGCGGAGTCCAAAGTAGGCACGATTTCCAGCAACGATGCGTCTCTGGATTTCTCTGCTGGTGTCGTTGTCGGCGGTCACCAGTGAGCCCAAGTACACAAATTCTTCGACAACCTCGATTTCATCACCGTCAATATGAACTCGAGGTTGGGGGCGTGCCGTGTCTTCTCTTGAGCCCCTCGCTATCATGTACTTAGTCTTTGACACATTGATGTTCAGTCCGATTCGCCTAGCTTCAGCCCTTAGTCGGATGTACGTGTCCGCCATCGTCTCAAAGTTGCGTGCAACAATATCAATGTCGTCGGCGAAACCAAGTAACTGAACGGACTTTCTGAAAATCGTGCCACTCGTGTCTATCCCCGCTCTTCTTATCACACCCTCTAAAGCAATGTTGAACAGTAAACACGAAAGGCCATCACCTTGCCGTAACCCTCTGCGAGATTCGAAGGGACTCGAGAGTGTCCCTGATACTCGGACTACGCACATCACTCGCTCCATCGTCGCCTTAATCAATCTTATCAGTTTGTCCGGGAAACCGTATTCGTGCATAATCTGCCATAGCTGTGCTCGATCGATTGTATCATAGGCCGATTTAAAATCGATGAATAAATGATGTGTGGGTACATTGTATTCGCGGCATTTCTGCAACACCTGGCGGATGGCGAATATCTGGTCCGTTCCCAGACAACCAGAAGTCGCATAGCAGTATACGACGAAAGTCATTTATTTGTACAAACTGCATCACTTCCGCACTAAATGGTGGGTGAAATCGTTTGATCGATGAGTTTCCTCGCATAAAACGCTATTTTATGAGTTCATATGTACATTTGGTTTTGTTCCGCATAGTTTTACAAAGTAAGTCGGATCAATCCGTAGCAACTGTCAAATAAACTTTGTTATCATAAATAAAGTCGCATAAGAGTATAGACCAATTCGCAAGAAAATCTACACACTCGCATTGCATGTTATGTTTCATCATATAAAATATGTACGTAAATCGCCTCCACTTTTGTACGCATAAGGCCTTTTCGCGACATCTTATACGTGAAACTTTGCACATATAAGCATCGCATAAAGCAAAAGGTGATTTGGTTATACGTGCATTTTGGTTGTCTGGGTTGTTGCTCGTTCGCCCATAAATCCTGCCTGATATTGTCCAACGAATTCTCATAGCAATTGGTGATAGACGGCGGCATAGAATTTGGGAGAGTACCTTGTAGGCGGCGCTCAAAATTGTGATCGCACGATAATTGGCCCAATCCAACTTGTCGCCCTTTTTGTAGATGGGACACACGACACCTTCCATCCACTCCTCCGGCAATACTTCCTCCTCCCAAATCTTGGAAATAACCCAGTGCAGCGCTCTTGCCAGTACATCACCACCGTATTTTAGCAACTCGCTCGGAAGTTGGTCCACTCCAGCGGCTTTGTTGTTTTTCAACCGTCTAATCTCCGTTTCCACCTCTTGAAGATCTGGAGGCGGAAGTCTTTCGTCGTCCGCGCGTGCTCCCAAAATTATTTCCGTGCCACCTCCGCTACTGGCCACATCACCATTAAGATGCTCGTCGTAGTGCTGCCGCCACCTTTCGACCACCTCACGTTCGTTCGTGAGAAGATTTCCGTCACAGTCTCTGCACATGTCGGCTTGTGGCACAAAGCCTTTGCGCGAACGGTTAAGCTTCTCGTAGAACTTCCGCGTATCTTTAGCGCGGAACAGCTCTTCCATCGCTTCGCGATCTCGTTCTTCTTGATGGCGCTTTTTTCTTCGAAAGATCGAGTTTTGTCTGTTCCGCGCCTGTTTATACCGTGCCTCGTTCGCTCTCGTGCGGTGTTGCAGCATTCTCGCCCATGCTGCATTCTTCTCATTCTTCAACTGCTCGCATTCGCCGTCATACCAGTCGTTTCACTGATTCGGGGCCGCTGGACCTAGTGCTGCTGTTGCGGTACTACCTATGGCGGATCTTATGTGCCTCCAGCCATCTTCAAGAGTGGCGGCGCCAAGCTGCTCTTCCGTTGGTAGGGCCACTTCCAACTGCTGCGCGTATTCTTGGGCTACTTCTGAGTCCCGTAGCCGCTCGATGTTAAGCCGCGACGTTTGGCTTCGACGCGAGTTGTTCACCGTCGAAAGTTTTGAGCGCATACATACAGCAACTAGATAGTGATCCGAATCTATATTCGCACTGCGGTATGTGCGAACATTGGTAATGTCAGAGAAGAATGTTCCGTCGATTAGAACGTGGTCGATTCGGTTCTCGGTTAGGTTATCGGGTGATCTCGAGGTGGTCTTATGGATATCTTTGCGGGGGAAGAAGGTGCTTCGGACTACCATACCACGAGAGGCTGCAAAGTTGACGCATCGTTGGCCGTTGTCGTTAGATACGGCATACAGACTGTTCCGCCCGATCACCGGTCTGTACATCTCCTCTCGTCCTACCTGTGCGTTCATGTCGCCAACAACATGTTTCACGTCACGCGGAGAGCATCCGTCATAAATCTGTTCCAGCTGCGCGTAAAACGTCTCCTTCTCGTCGTCGGGTCTCCCTTCATGTGGGCAGTGTACGTTGATGATGCTGTAGTTGAAGAAACGGCCTTTTATCCTCATCTTGCACATCCTTGCGTTGATCAGTTCGGTTCGTTCCCTCAATCGACCAAGTCGTGTGTGCGTGTCTTTCCTCAAAGCAACTTTTGTTCCGCTTTAATTTCATGATTGTGAAGAGTGTTACATAGTTGGATAACAGTAAAAGAGATGGAAAGTGTCAAACAAGATAGAAATAGTGAAGTTGAACGTGAATTGAAAGTGGAAAAGTGCAAAATTTATGTTGACAAAATTTGAATGTTGAATGGCATCAGAGCGCTGTTAGTGGTAGGGGAAAAAAACATCCGCCTTCAGGAACTACTTGTGTAATGGTTCTAGTATGTGTGTAGTGGCGAGATCAGCATCATCATCGAGAGATATTGCGCCGTTTGGGTTAAATGATGACGGAAGAAGTGGTAAGCGTGTATGCGTGAAGTATACCTATCTGGATGTGGAAAACCATGCCGAATGCAGCATGATAACGGCAGCGGTAATCAACGTATAGGAGATGAGGAATTGGCAGGGCGAAGCTAAGTATAATTTCGATAATTTCATATTCATTATATGTACGTGTTGACAGTTTCGTGCATATCTTTACTTGTTAAGTAATCAATATGTGTTATTATATTGCTGCTATTTATTTACAACAAATTGTTGTGTAAATTTATGACCTAATTGATCATATTTTATTGCTTTTTATATCGACGTTAGATAAAGCTTAAAAATATTCCATTGTGTGCATATCTCTGAATTGTTGCACGGTATACGAAAAACTTCACCTCATGGCTATCATAACGACAAAACTCCGCAATGCTCGCGCATGCACATCACCATAATTATCATCAGCGTCAGCGTCATTACTTTTTAGCAGAAACGTATATAAACATAAATAAAGTGGTGTGCGTGATGGTTGCTCATCTGATTCTCTAATCTTTTCTGCATTGGCATGTAGTTTCTGCAGTGCGATGCTCTCTGTTATTTTGGTGTGATGGTGGTGGGAAACTAATACCATCTTCATTCTTTCAGCGCTTTTGTGTGTATAGGTACCTTTTTGGCCGGAGAGTTGATACGAAGAGCGTGTGAAAGGTGACTGCGCCTTGGACACAAGAATGTCGTTAGGAGTTCATTCACATATTACGTAACGCAAAATTTGTTAATTTTAGGTCCCCCCCCCATGTAACAACTTTTGTATGAAAAATTTTAAATTTTTGTATGGACCGTAACACTACGTATGACCCCCTCCCTGCCCCTGATGCGTAACATAATATTTGAATGATACCTAGTGAAATTAGATCACTGATTGATGTCGTAGGCTTTAGGATTCAAACATATTCTTCAGACGTTACTTCTAAAATATGGTATCGGTAATATTTCACTAATAGATTTTTTTATTATGAATATAATAGGCATCGCCTACTAATTACGTATTGGGGGTCATGGTGGCACTACAATCAATACAAAATATATCACGTAAGGGAAAAAATGGGGCAAGATCGATCAATAATAGCGGTTCGTAATTTGGAACGGTGCCAGAAAACTATATTGTATATAATGATTTTATTACATTTAAAAATATTCAGATTTCACAACACTTCTGTTTCAGGTACATGAAGACAAGAAGAGTTTTCATCTGCGTAGATAATATATGAACTTGTTTTTGAAATGAAAAGGTACACTTTTACACACAACTAACGACATAATTTAGCATAATTATTAATTTTCCCGCGTAAAGGGCGAAAATCAGCCAAGGAGGAAAATAATCATTGATTCCTTAAATGTCTAATCCTAGTTATTCATTTTTATTTAATATTAAAAAAAAAAACAGTTGAATATGTAGCTATTAGATGAAGGTTACAAAATGAACATATTTTCATTTGTATCAAATCACTAGACCTCTACTACAATTCTCGCATAACTTATGATCTCGCCCTAAAAGCCATTGGTAACCATGTGTGTAGTTCGGTGTTTCTGAGTATTTGGATGGATTTACACGTTATTTAACAACGTTATGGTGAAGAAAGGATCATTATCTACCTGCCGGTGGTGTTGGTTTGATTGCCTATTTGTTCATTTGCTCAGAAACAACAAGCTACACACGTGGTTACCAATGGCTTATGGGGCGTTATCCCAGATTACGCAAGAATTATTTGCTTTCATTTCTCAATCCTCAGGATAATTTTCATTCCAACGGAAAAACATGATTTTCATACCATTTGTTCTACAATTATATACAGGTATACGGAATGTCAGTATTCATACTGTAAGATCACCGCATTGGAAGATGTTCCTGCAAATGTTTTTCATACAACGAATATTGGATTTTAAATAGCTGTTTCAGGCATATTAAGCTTTTCAACTCGCGTCTAGTATGCACAAATGGGACTTGATTGGCCGTATTATATCAATATTTACTATTATTTATTTCTATCAATTTGGTATTTTATTTATAGTTAGATAAATTTTTTTTGAGTTATTATTTAGTCAGTTCTGCATCATTATCTATATAAAACATCGCCACAATAATTAGCCAATTTACTTGGATCATGGCTGCCGTCCTTTATCTTCGACAACAAAGCACGTTCTTCAGATTCAGTTGCGCCTTGTTAATCTTCTTATTCCACTGCGTCCAGAACTTCGTTTTCACAAAATTATTATTTCGATTTCTTACTACATGAACTATGTCAACTTCCAGCTTTAGTAATTTTGCATATACTTTGATCGGCGTATTATACAATATAATCTTATATTATATTATGTTGTATTGTTTTATATTATATTATATTATTGTATGATATATTATATTATATAATGATATGTTAAATTATTTTTATTTTATTGAATTATATTTTTCTATATTACTTCATATTATACCATATACTATATAACATAAGTACTATATAGACATTATACTGGGAAGAGATGTAGCATCCGAGCATCATCGAAGCTGCAACTGGACAATGAAGTGGAGTTACTAAACGTGACGTGAACTCGTGTTTAAAGGATTGTTATATGTATTTATTACTATATGCCCTGTCCACCGCTTTATAGCCATTTTCAGGATACTGGGTCAGCGGATTATAAATACTATATTATATTCTATTATATTTCATTATATTATTTTATTTTCTTCATATTATATTATTTTTTATATCTTACTATATAATACATAACACTGACGATATACTGGGAAGGGAGGGAGCATCAGGGCATCATTGAAGTTGCAACTGGACAATGAAGTGGAGTGCCAATCGGAGTCAGGAGGAAGAATGTTAGTCGCTCGCGATAAATATTTTTCTCTCCAACAATTGTAATCGATTTGACGCGCCCTTCTTCTAACAAACCATCCCGTGGAAAGCTCGACAAGTACTGCAAATTCCAATACTCAATCTGTTGGATCATACTGTTGGAAGGAGATTCTCTACATCCCGCGGGTTTCGCGTAAGTGTCTCTGCTTACGGGTCCGCCACCCCCCTTTTGGCCCTTCATACAGCAGTATGTTGAAATCAGATTGGTAATGAAATTTGACCTTACTGTTGAGTGGAACCGCAAGCAGAGCAAGACTCAAGCAAGGATGGTGGCTACCTACATACATACATACATACATCTTGCACATCCTTGCGTTGATCAGCTGCCACCCGCTAACGCGTTGTCGCATCTTGCCCAACACTATGAAGCCAGTTCCTAGCTCATTTGTGGTGCCACAGCTTTGGTAGAAGGTAGCCGCTCGATGCCCGCTTTTCCACACCTTCTGTCCAGTCCAACAAAGTTCCTGCAGCGCTACGATATCGAAGTTACGGGGATGTAGTTCGTCATAGATTATCCTATCGCAACCTGCGAAATCAAGTGACTTGCAGTTCCATGTTCCAAGTTTCCAAACGTAATCCTTATTTCGTCGCGTGGGTCTTTGCCGATTGTTCCGGGTCGTATTATCTCCTATGTTATTCGCAATAAGGTTTTTTACGGGTGGCTTATTGGGCCTACGCCAACACTCCTGTCTCGCCGGAGCGCCATCGTGCCAGCTCTGTTTAACGTCCCAACTAACACTAGGACGATCGCGCTGATGGGACTACCACCTTGGATTTAGCTGTGCGCGATTCAGCATTTCTTACTCAGCCACTGGATACCAGAACAGACGCTGTTTGAGCCGCACCTCCTGGTGAACAGACGCTCGAGACGTACCTCCTCAATCTAGCTGATGTCAGAAGGACAACAGTGCCCAGGCTGCACTACCAGCTAAGTACGCAATCCTTAGCTGGCGGTCTTTGTCATCGTTTGACCCGTGGAAGCGTGAGGTAGGAACTTGTGAGGACCAGAGCTGTGTCGAACGCTCCTTCCTAGTTGTCGACTCACCGTTTTGCAGCCCAACATCGACATCTGCATGTGATAATGAAATTTACCTACGTACTTAGACTTAAGGAAAAAAAACTAACTGTAGCACTGTGAAAAATACTTAGGCACTAATCAATTTTAGGAATTATTACAATTTTAGTATATATAACAAATTCACTTGGTCGGCATGTGGCCTCTTCAATAGGGTCCTAAATTTTTTAATGAAATCTTGTTTTAATTTAATAAGACGAAAGAGCATGTTCTTGCAACCACTTTAGCATTTTTTTTTCTGTTCAAATAACGGTTATAACACTTTTGATCATGTTTGACATTCACTGAGTCGGCAAAATCGCCACAGGGGCTCATCATTTTAACACTGGGGTTGTTCCTATTTGACATTTCGGAAACAAAATACACTCAAAATTTGAGTTTAAACCAAGGGGTGTGACAAAATCTCAAAAATCAGGAAAAAATATTTTTTGTCCGTAAACCAACGAGAAACATTTAAAAATTGAGTAAACATGTGTTTCTGGCCTAAACTTAACCGTTTGGTACTAAAATTAGGACAGGGCTCTAGGACCCTATTCACTGAGCCAACATTGTTTATGAATCGGATGCTCACTGATTGGAAGTGATGTCAGTTTTTATGTTTGGAATTAAAATTGTTTGGATATTCATGCACTTGCTACAACCACGTATTTTACAATTTCACAATACTCAAAAGGTGTACAACGTCACAAGTGTTGCCAAACATTTTTATGCGTGAGAAAAACAATGTACGACGCAATTTGACAGCAAAAATGAATGTAAGATATTATACAGTACAATTGACTGTAGAATTCAAATCTAGAAAGATTCGCGAATTAGGCGAAACTGACAAAATGTGCACAGTTTAAAAAACTATAGCGGTGAAATTGTAGCTTGATTGTCTATTCACTGCACTTGAACTTTTCCCCTTTCGATAATTTAACTATTCAAAAAACGCAAATTTGTAGAAGACGAAACTTCATCTCATGCAAAACCACACACTGTATTGATTACGCCTGTGTTTTTGTTTATCAAAGTGATGGGCGCATCTGAAATCGAAAACAAAACACGGCGACACTACAAACAAAAAATAAACACGGCGTACATGGCGGGCTTAATTGAAACCAGAATAAAACACGGCGCAAAAGTAATAGGTGACACTGAAATTAATATCGATTACAGGTTCATAACATTGGGCGATACTGGCATTCTTGAGGGCGTTTAAGGCGAAACCTTATAATATTTTTTATTACGAAATAGCTAGGAAAATTGAAGAAGATGTGTGTGGTATTGATGAGGATTTTGAAACTAGGTTTATGAAATGTGTACTAAAGTGATATAGTTAAAGTTGGAGTATATTTTCTCCAATTGGGATTAAAAATTGCACATGAAAATTTCATTGGTTATTTTACCATTGTTATTGATTTGTCAGATAGGCCCTTATCGCGAATCCCTCTCGAAATGCGTACGGATGGCAACTTCCTCCGTCCGTGAGAAGCGAGAGAAGAGAGGAGAAAACTGCCAAAAAAAAGTAAACAACACACGCATGGTGTGAAAAATGCTTATAATTTTGGTCAAAAAACACGTTTTCACTACCAAATGAAATAAATTGTGATTTTGAGCTTTTACGAAGTTGTTGATGAATTCATATCGACAATAATAACTTTGTATGAAACGTGTGCTCTTAATACTGCCTACATAACTCTGTGGGTGGAGCTATACATGGAACAAGCTGATTAATTTTTGGCCGACCCACATAACATTGTGCTCCGCCTTCTTGGGTGGCTCGAGAGGGTGCTTTAGCGGGTGGCTCGAGTGGGTGGCAACATTATGTTTACGTGCTCAATGAACTTTCACCTTAAAAATGTTTTTGGATAAAATTATGTATGAGCGAAAAATGGCCAAATGAGACAAAATTGGGCACTTCTTGACAAGTAGTTTTGCAAAAGATTAGACTGTCACTAATTCCTCGTGATACTTTACCTGTCAATAGGTACATACCAAACGTTTGAAACCAGTGGCTAAAAGTTGCGGTTTCTGGACCCATTATTGCCCACTGTGACAAAGTTATGCAGTGCACGAGGATCCTCCTTTTCCTCCTGCCGTTCAATGGCATGCGGTCTTTCTAGCAGGAAGTTCCTCTTCCTCGTTTCTCGATTACCATTGGCCAGTTTGCCAATATAACCTTCCATACGTAACGGGATGATGAATAAATTTTAAGTATCAATAAAGTGAGAATGGATGATGGTTTTCCATTCCGTTCTCTCCGGAAGGCAGAAATGTAAACGGTTCCTGGAAAGTCTTCCATCTGAAGTTCATTTCTTTGCACTGCTCCGTACCGTTCAAGTTCCGGATCCATTCCGAGCCAGTGGAAACAGTAACTTACGACAAACCGAAGGCCAAAGAGAAGCAATATGTTTGCTCCTTTTAAATCCTCTTTTGTGGTAATCATTAGTGCTTGAGTGGTTCCATACTGGTGGTGCTTAGGGGTTTGGACATCGGGCGGAAGTAAACCTCCTGAATTGAACCATAATCTTATATCTCGAGCCGGTTACCCCCACGCCGCCGGCCAACAGTGGCAGTGCACGGTGCTCTCCAGGCCGTTTTTGTCAGAAAAAAAAACTATCAAATATGTGCTCATCAGTCCATTTATATGGTTAAACTGCATGTCTAAGCAAACTTTAAAAAAAATATGTTAGGGCTTGTTTTGAAACATTGACCATTTATTCTAAGAATAATCGATATCTACACGATTTTAAACTTACCGTAAGAGAAACACCATCGAAACATGATTCATGAGGCGGCATCCACAAATTACGTAACGCTCTAGGGGGAGGGGGGGAGTAGGCTCAAGCGTTACGGCTCATACAAAAATTTTAAATTTTTCATAAAAAAAGCGTTACGGAGGGGGGGGAGGGGGTCAAAAATTTCTAATTTTAGCGTTACGTAATAAATGGACGCTGCCTGATTGATTTGTAAAGATATTTTTATTCTCCAGGTGGATGTTTTCTAGATATCAACAAAATTTCGAGTTACGCCCTTTTTGGGTAAAACCGTTAAAACATTAATTTTAAGTTGGTTAACGTTGCATTCGAATACGGTTCAACGACATTAAATAAGTTTGTTGACAAACCACTCTTACATTCGAACTTATTTTAATTAACTGATTCCTTAAGGCTCACGTACTTTAAGGCATTACGAAGCCAATTGATCTGAGTGATTATTTACAATACTTTAAAACGGCGTAACTCGAAATATTGTTCATCCATAATTTCAAAAACTCTTCCAGGGGCTAAAAATACTTATGCATACCCATTTTGAAACAAGTTTTATTGACAGTTATCCCAGTTTCCCTTAGATTTTTTATACTTATGTTATCAAAAGGGCATAACTTTGTGAAGGGCCCTACAATTTAAGACATCTAGAAACGTAATTTTGCATTAAAAATTAACTGGAGCACACATGCTTAATGGAGACTTTTTCTTCTGATAATGGTCTGGGAGGCACCGTGGCAACACATTGCGCTGGGAAACTTGTAATCCCTTCGGCAAACAACGGCTCCATCCCATCGCCGGCCGGTGAGTTCCGGTAAACTAGTGTAGATATGTATAGCACTGAGGCAGTCGAGCGTTCCGGTATCATCTCATACATTCATTCATTCATCCATTCGCTCATTCATGGTGGTTGGAAGGCAGCAGAGGAGGATGCAAATGAGACTAATCCCTTCCTCCGTCTATAATATTATCATATATTGGGATTGTCGGATTTTATTGGCTGGAAATATAGAGAGGGAATATGATTTCCTGCGCTGCCCAACGACGAGTAACGAGAAACGGTCCAGAGCGGGTTAAGCTTCGGGGGTGTTTGGTCAGATTTGGGATTTAGACTATCAATTTTTGGTTTCGTTTGGGACGAAGCTCGCATCTCACTTCAGTGGACCCTATCGTACCTTGGTAAATCAGAATAATTGGATTGAATCATATCTTTTTTTGAGATCATTGTTAAATCTAGTCAAATAAGCTTAGCCATGTCAGCATAAAGTAATGATAATAGCCGATGCAAACCGCATCCAACCAAAAATAGAAGCAGATTGATGATTTTTTCTTTTTTTGGCTGACAAATTCAACAAATGTTTGCAGTTGGCATATTTTCCTGACAAATGGAAAAATGCCAAGGTTGTACCAATTTTAAAACCAGACAAAAATCCTGCAGAAGCTTCTAGCTATCGTCCAATCAGCTTGCTTATTTAGTAAACTATCAAAAAGTAAACTTTTTAAAATAGGTCAATTTGAACAGAATGATGGTTCACATCAACGAAGATTCAATTTTTGCCATTGAACGGTTCGGATTCTGCCATGGACATTCGACCACTCATCAACTTTAACGTGTAACAAATTTGGTCCGTTCCAACAAATCTGAAGGCTATTCTACTGGTCTTGCTCTTCTAAACATAGAAAAAGCATTTGACAGTGTTTGGCATGAAGGTTTGATCGTAAAATTAAAAGAAAAACTCTAATTTTCCAACATACATTGTTAGAATAATTCAAAGTTATCTATCAAATCGTACACTTCAGGTTAATTATCAGAACTCTAGGTCTGAAAGACTTCCTGTAAGAGCTGGTGTTCCTCAAGGCAGCATTTCGGGACCAATATTATACAATATTTTCACATCTGACTTACCTGAGATGTCGAAAATCCTTGTTTGCGGATAACACAGGCCTCTCCGCCAAAGGACGTAGCCAGCGTGTCATCTGTAGTAGATTGCAAAAAATTTGATTTTTTTTTTCTTCATACTTGCAAAAATGAAAGATTTCTCGTAATGCTTCCAAAACTCAACTAATAATATTCCCACATAAACCAAAAGCTCTTTATTTGAAACCTTCAGAGGGGTTCCAATAAATTGTTCAGGTGAAGTTAAGTATCTAGGGCTCACGCTAGATAAAAATCTAACTTTCAAAAATCACATTGAGGGCATTCAAGCCAAATATAACAAATATGTAAAATGTCTCTATCCCCTTATTGTACACCAAAAATGCAATAAAACTACTGTATTTCGGTAAATAACTTCAGTTCAATTATCCACTTTGCACTTTTTCACCGAAATCGCATGGACGAACACGATTTGAGAAAAATGCTTAGCGATCGACTGATCCACACCACTTTATGACACAAGTTTCTTCCCGCCCCCGAGGGTGACTTACTTCGCCGGGCACTTATTTTCACTATGGAAAACCTTCGTACTTCTTCACTGAAGGATTTCATTCCAATCACACGCCGTAAAACTTCAATAAATCACCAAATTTTACGAAATTTCCTCAACCACCGCGTATGATTGAGAATGTAAACAAAGTTTAATCCGTCGTACTGAGAAAAAAAAACTTGTGCGGATCAATGTGTGCGCGACGCTCGATGTAAAAATACAGTTTCTTTGATTGTGTTGTTTTCGCTGTACTATGAGCAAATGCCATAATTGTACGGTCAAAAGGAATTGTGTTCATATGTTTGGGCTAAATTTTGATAACAAACAATGAATTTTAAAGGAAATTAGTATATTCCATCATGCTGAAGGAATGGAGGGAGATGCCAGTAGATTTATATAGTCTAGTAAAACATTTTATTATAGCGTTGATATGTTGTGTTTTAACCATTCAATACACACAGTGAGCCGTAAGTTGTGAGACGAATATGGAAACTGATTGCAACGGAGTTGAAAACGATACGACGGACTGAGAATACGGTAAGATGCATTTTCTTTGCATTATTTCCAAAAAGAGATCAAGATTTATCAAAATGTTATTGTACAATGCTAAAGCCGTTTTTAGAAAGAATTGTTTGGCATCGGTTTGTGTCAGCATCATTCACTGCAATACTGGGAAAATTGCAGTTCTCACTGATCAATGCTTAATACGATGGATACTAGCACATCACCCTATCTTCGCTTTTGAGCACTGTTTTTTAATTTTTCACTGATCGCTTAAAAGTTAGCACAGATCATGGTTATCAATATGGCCGACTATCATTTCACAGATTTCCGGTGCAAATCGCAGTGTACGGTAACTATTTCTGTGAAATTTTGACAGTTCTGTTGGAAAAGTTTGCGTTTCGCAAAAAAATCTGTAGAATAATATTTCACAGTACAGATTCAAACCGATGCCAAACAATTCTTTCTCAAAACAGCTTTAGCAATGTACAATAAGATATTGATATATCTTGATCCCTTTTTGGAAATAATGCAAAGAAAATGCATCTTGCCGTATTCTCCATCCGTCGTCACCCAACACGCAGCAACAAAGATATTGTCATCTTCTATTCTTGTTGCAACAATTTTATTCCGCAACATCAGTTTATCACCACTTGAAGAGAATATGACAATGATCGCTCACCACGTGCGCAGCGATTTACTGGGCTTCGCATTTCAATTTTCGAGAACTTTCCCCGTGTTGGTAAGCATGGACACATTATCGAACAGCATCCGTTAAACAAATTTGGGTTTGTGTTTAAAATTACTGATTAATCGCGAGTTGAAAGTGTAGCAACAATGTTGCGACCTGTGATTGTCATGACAATTTTGCTTTTGATTGTATCCCTATCCGCAAAATTTGGAACACACGGTTGTGAGCGAGCTTGCTTTGTTGTTTGTTTTTCGTCTGTTTAGATGACAATTTGATTCACTGCTTTTGACCGTACAATAGGGTCCTAAAGCCATGTCCCAATTTTAGTATCAAACGCTTAAGTTTAGGGCAGAAACACAAGTTTACTCAATTTTTAAATGATTTTCATTGATTTAAGTACAAAAAACATTTTTCTATGATTTTTGAGATTTTGTCACGCCCCTTGGTTTAAACTAAAATTTTGGGTATATTTTGTTTTCCGTGTCCCGTCCGAAATGTCAGATAGGAACAACCCCAGTGTTAAAACTATAAGCCCTGTGGCAATTTTGTCGAAAAAGTGAATGTCAAACATGATCACAAGTTTCAAGGTTCATATTTGGAACTATTTTTAAAATTGAATTTTAAAAAGGTTATAGCCGTTACTTAGGCTAGAAAAATTGCTAAAGTAGTTGCAAGAACATGCTCTTTCGTATTATTAAATACAAACAAAAATTCATTAAACATTTTAGGACCCAATTATGGCATTTGTTCACAGTGCAGCGAAAATAATACAATCAAAGGAACCGTATTTTTACGTCGAACATCGCGCTCACATGGATGCGCATAAGCATTTTTTTTTTCTCTGTACGACGGATTGAACTTTGCTTACATTCTCAATTTTACGTGGTCGTTAAGGAAATTTCATAAAATTTCGTGAATTATAGAACATTTATGGCGTGTGATTGGAATGAAATCCTTTAGTGAAGAAGTACGAAGGTTTTCCATAGTGAAAACAAGTACCGTAAAACGGGGTAACTTTGATAATGCGGGTAACTTTGATAGTGCGAGACCCACAACATATTAAACAAAATAACGAAGTTTCTGTTAATCAGTTAAGCCAAACAAATGCAAAAGTAAAGAGTATTAGTATGACACTTCATGTCAAAGCTATTTTCATTGGAATCAAGTGCATTTGAGGCTTTTTATACGAATATTGAAAATTGACACAATTTTAGCATTTTCAAAACGCTTACAAACAATCTGTTCTACGATCACTATTTGATGTAGTTTTGAATAGTTGGCCACTTATCTTTGACAGCCTAGTTATCATAGAACTTGAATACGGTCTAAAATCTCTTAGCGAATAGCATTTTCACAAACTGGGACCATTTTTGTAATCTAAGTCGGAAATTTCCATATAACGTTAAACGCCTAGAGGTATGCAATGCCCTACAAATGTTCGTTATTCATTCAATTTTGTTCGATTCATACTCCATTATCAAAGTTACCCCAAAACAGAAAACCAACTTTCGATTATATGAAAAATTATATATCCATTCATAATAAATCTTTTAGAAATCTATCGACTGCAATCGATAGCTAGGATAAAAATATAAATTATTATTCTTTGAAACAGCATGCATAAATATTCAAGTTTTCTTCGAAAAAACTATCAAAGTTACCCCGTTTTACGGTACCCAGTGAAGTAAGTCACACAGGGGGGTGGGAAGATACTTGTATCGTGAAGTGGTGTGACTGCTGTTGATCGTTAAGCATTTCTCTCAAATCGTGTTCGTCCATGCGTTTTCGGTGAAAAAGTGCAAAGTGCAGGATTGAACTGAAGTTTTTAACGAAATACAGTTGTTGCAAATACAACGCAGGAAACAAATTTTCCGTAATTTTAATCGTTTTATCGGCTTTTATTCTGGCAAATCAATTAAAATTTTCCTGGAGGGATAATTTTACTATTATTCTAAACATTAAAGGTTATAATTTGATATACTCATGTTTGTAAGTTTTCTGCACTTCTACTGAAGTTCGTTTACGAATGAGGCCAATTCCTGAGCACGAAGTTCTACTGGATGGACAATAATTAGCAATTACTTGTAATTTTAATTTGGGATAATTACCACAAAGACCGATTTAACTCAGATAGCCGTAGCGGTAAACGCGCAGCTATTCAGCAAGACCAAGCTGAGGGTCGTGGGTTCGAATCCCACCGGTCGAGGATATTTTCGGGTTGGAAATTTTCTCGACTTCCCAGGGCATAGAGTAATCGTATCTGCCACACGATAAACACATGCAAAAATGGTCATTGGCATAGTAAGCTCTCAGTTAATAACTGTGGAAGTGCTCATAAGAACACTAATCTGAGAAGCAGGCTCTGTCCCAGTGAGGACGTAACGCCAGAAAGAAGAAGAACCGATTTAACCGACTGCGGACCGACGATGTTTCAGAAATGTGGGATCAGTTGTTTCCCGAGCTAACCATTGCCATGTACATATTTCTGTTTAGTTTTTAAGTTCGACATCTGCTTACCTTACCAGTCAGGCTAAGGCCTGGGTGGCCTCTGCTGTACGTAGAAGACGTCTCCATTCGACTCGGTCCATGGCTGCCCGTTGCCAGCCACGCATTCTGCGAAGGGTCCGCAGATCGTCCTCAACTTGATCGACCCATCTTGCTCGCTGCGCACCACGTCGTCTTGTGCCGGTCGGATTGTTTTCGAGAACCATTTTCACCGGGTTGGTATCCGACATTCTGGTGACATGCCCGGCCCACCGCAGCCTCCCAATTTTTGCGAGGTGAACAATGGTTGGTTCTCCCAGCAGCTGGTGCAATTCATGGTTCATCCGCCTTCTCCACGTTCCGTCTTCCATCTGCACTCCGCCGTAGATGGTCCGCAACACCTTCCGTTCGAAAACACCAAGGGCGCGTTGATCCTCTGCACGTAGGTTACATGTTTCGTGCCCATAGAGGAGTACCGGTCTAATCAGCGTCTTGTAGATGGTCAACTTCGTGCGATGGCGAACTTTGCTCGATCGGAGCGTTTTGCGGAGTCCAAAGTAGGCACGATTTCCAGCAACGATGCGTCTCTGGATTTCTCTGCTGGTGTCGTTGTCGGCGGTCACCAGTGAGCCCAAGTACACAAATTCTTCGACAACCTCGATTTCATCACCGTCAATATGAACTCGAGGTTGGGGGCGTGCCGTGTCTTCTCTTGAGCCCCTCGCTATCATGTACTTAGTCTTTGACACATTGATGTTCAGTCCGATTCGCCTAGCTTCAGCCCTTAGTCGGATGTACGTGTCCGCCATCGTCTCAAAGTTGCGTGCAACAATATCAATGTCGTCGGCGAAACCAAGTAACTGAACGGACTTTCTGAAAATCGTGCCACTCGTGTCTATCCCCGCTCTTCTTATCACACCCTCTAAAGCAATGTTGAACAGTAAACACGAAAGGCCATCACCTTGCCGTAACCCTCTGCGAGATTCGAAGGGACTCGAGAGTGTCCCTGATACTCGGACTACGCACATCACTCGCTCCATCGTCGCCTTAATCAATCTTATCAGTTTGTCCGGGAAACCGTATTCGTGCATAATCTGCCATAGCTGTGCTCGATCGATTGTATCATAGGCCGATTTAAAATCGATGAATAAATGATGTGTGGGTACATTGTATTCGCGGCATTTCTGCAACACCTGGCGGATGGCGAATATCTGGTCCGTTCCCAGACAACCAGAAGTCGCATAGCAGTATACGACGAAAGTCATTTATTTGTACAAACTGCATCACTTCCGCACTAAATGGTGGGTGAAATCGTTTGATCGATGAGTTTCCTCGCATAAAACGCTATTTTATGAGTTCATATGTACATTTGGTTTTGTTCCGCATAGTTTTACAAAGTAAGTCGGATCAATCCGTAGCAACTGTCAAATAAACTTTGTTATCATAAATAAAGTCGCATAAGAGTATAGACCAATTCGCAAGAAAATCTACACACTCGCATTGCATGTTATGTTTCATCATATAAAATATGTACGTAAATCGCCTCCACTTTTGTACGCATAAGGCCTTTTCGCGACATCTTATACGTGAAACTTTGCACATATAAGCATCGCATAAAGCAAAAGGTGATTTGGTTATACGTGCATTTTGGTTGTCTGGGTTGTTGCTCGTTCGCCCATAAATCCTGCCTGATATTGTCCAACGAATTCTCATAGCAATTGGTGATAGACGGCGGCATAGAATTTGGGAGAGTACCTTGTAGGCGGCGCTCAAAATTGTGATCGCACGATAATTGGCCCAATCCAACTTGTCGCCCTTTTTGTAGATGGGACACACGACACCTTCCATCCACTCCTCCGGCAATACTTCCTCCTCCCAAATCTTGGAAATAACCCAGTGCAGCGCTCTTGCCAGTACATCACCACCGTATTTTAGCAACTCGCTCGGAAGTTGGTCCACTCCAGCGGCTTTGTTGTTTTTCAACCGTCTAATCTCCGTTTCCACCTCTTGAAGATCTGGAGGCGGAAGTCTTTCGTCGTCCGCGCGTGCTCCCAAAATTATTTCCGTGCCACCTCCGCTACTGGCCACATCACCATTAAGATGCTCGTCGTAGTGCTGCCGCCACCTTTCGACCACCTCACGTTCGTTCGTGAGAAGATTTCCGTCACAGTCTCTGCACATGTCGGCTTGTGGCACAAAGCCTTTGCGCGAACGGTTAAGCTTCTCGTAGAACTTCCGCGTATCTTTAGCGCGGAACAGCTCTTCCATCGCTTCGCGATCTCGTTCTTCTTGATGGCGCTTTTTTCTTCGAAAGATCGAGTTTTGTCTGTTCCGCGCCTGTTTATACCGTGCCTCGTTCGCTCTCGTGCGGTGTTGCAGCATTCTCGCCCATGCTGCATTCTTCTCATTCTTCAACTGCTCGCATTCGCCGTCATACCAGTCGTTTCACTGATTCGGGGCCGCTGGACCTAGTGCTGCTGTTGCGGTACTACCTATGGCGGATCTTATGTGCCTCCAGCCATCTTCAAGAGTGGCGGCGCCAAGCTGCTCTTCCGTTGGTAGGGCCACTTCCAACTGCTGCGCGTATTCTTGGGCTACTTCTGAGTCCCGTAGCCGCTCGATGTTAAGCCGCGACGTTTGGCTTCGACGCGAGTTGTTCACCGTCGAAAGTTTTGAGCGCATACATACAGCAACTAGATAGTGATCCGAATCTATATTCGCACTGCGGTATGTGCGAACATTGGTAATGTCAGAGAAGAATGTTCCGTCGATTAGAACGTGGTCGATTCGGTTCTCGGTTAGGTTATCGGGTGATCTCGAGGTGGTCTTATGGATATCTTTGCGGGGGAAGAAGGTGCTTCGGACTACCATACCACGAGAGGCTGCAAAGTTGACGCATCGTTGGCCGTTGTCGTTAGATACGGCATACAGACTGTTCCGCCCGATCACCGGTCTGTACATCTCCTCTCGTCCTACCTGTGCGTTCATGTCGCCAACAACATGTTTCACGTCACGCGGAGAGCATCCGTCATAAATCTGTTCCAGCTGCGCGTAAAACGTCTCCTTCTCGTCGTCGGGTCTCCCTTCATGTGGGCAGTGTACGTTGATGATGCTGTAGTTGAAGAAACGGCCTTTTATCCTCATCTTGCACATCCTTGCGTTGATCAGTTCGGTTCGTTCCCTCAATCGACCAAGTCGTGTGTGCGTGTCTTTCCTCAAAGCAACTTTTGTTCCGCTTTAATTTCATGATTGTGAAGAGTGTTACATAGTTGGATAACAGTAAAAGAGATGGAAAGTGTCAAACAAGATAGAAATAGTGAAGTTGAACGTGAATTGAAAGTGGAAAAGTGCAAAATTTATGTTGACAAAATTTGAATGTTGAATGGCATCAGAGCGCTGTTAGTGGTAGGGGAAAAAAACATCCGCCTTCAGGAACTACTTGTGTAATGGTTCTAGTATGTGTGTAGTGGCGAGATCAGCATCATCATCGAGAGATATTGCGCCGTTTGGGTTAAATGATGACGGAAGAAGTGGTAAGCGTGTATGCGTGAAGTATACCTATCTGGATGTGGAAAACCATGCCGAATGCAGCATGATAACGGCAGCGGTAATCAACGTATAGGAGATGAGGAATTGGCAGGGCGAAGCTAAGTATAATTTCGATAATTTCATATTCATTATATGTACGTGTTGACAGTTTCGTGCATATCTTTACTTGTTAAGTAATCAATATGTGTTATTATATTGCTGCTATTTATTTACAACAAATTGTTGTGTAAATTTATGACCTAATTGATCATATTTTATTGCTTTTTATATCGACGTTAGATAAAGCTTAAAAATATTCCATTGTGTGCATATCTCTGAATTGTTGCACGGTATACGAAAAACTTCACCTCATGGCTATCATAACGACAAAACTCCGCAATGCTCGCGCATGCACATCACCATAATTATCATCAGCGTCAGCGTCATTACTTTTTAGCAGAAACGTATATAAACATAAATAAAGTGGTGTGCGTGATGGTTGCTCATCTGATTCTCTAATCTTTTCTGCATTGGCATGTAGTTTCTGCAGTGCGATGCTCTCTGTTATTTTGGTGTGATGGTGGTGGGAAACTAATACCATCTTCATTCTTTCAGCGCTTTTGTGTGTATAGGTACCTTTTTGGCCGGAGAGTTGATACGAAGAGCGTGTGAAAGGTGACTGCGCCTTGGACACAAGAATGTCGTTAGGAGTTCATTCACATATTACGTAACGCAAAATTTGTTAATTTTAGGTCCCCCCCCCATGTAACAACTTTTGTATGAAAAATTTTAAATTTTTGTATGGACCGTAACACTACGTATGACCCCCTCCCTGCCCCTGATGCGTAACATAATATTTGAATGATACCTAGTGAAATTAGATCACTGATTGATGTCGTAGGCTTTAGGATTCAAACATATTCTTCAGACGTTACTTCTAAAATATGGTATCGGTAATATTTCACTAATAGATTTTTTTATTATGAATATAATAGGCATCGCCTACTAATTACGTATTGGGGGTCATGGTGGCACTACAATCAATACAAAATATATCACGTAAGGGAAAAAATGGGGCAAGATCGATCAATAATAGCGGTTCGTAATTTGGAACGGTGCCAGAAAACTATATTGTATATAATGATTTTATTACATTTAAAAATATTCAGATTTCACAACACTTCTGTTTCAGGTACATGAAGACAAGAAGAGTTTTCATCTGCGTAGATAATATATGAACTTGTTTTTGAAATGAAAAGGTACACTTTTACACACAACTAACGACATAATTTAGCATAATTATTAATTTTCCCGCGTAAAGGGCGAAAATCAGCCAAGGAGGAAAATAATCATTGATTCCTTAAATGTCTAATCCTAGTTATTCATTTTTATTTAATATTAAAAAAAAAACAGTTGAATATGTAGCTATTAGATGAAGGTTACAAAATGAACATATTTTCATTTGTATCAAATCACTAGACCTCTACTACAATTCTCGCATAACTTATGATCTCGCCCTAAAAGCCATTGGTAACCATGTGTGTAGTTCGGTGTTTCTGAGTATTTGGATGGATTTACACGTTATTTAACAACGTTATGGTGAAGAAAGGATCATTATCTACCTGCCGGTGGTGTTGGTTTGATTGCCTATTTGTTCATTTGCTCAGAAACAACAAGCTACACACGTGGTTACCAATGGCTTATGGGGCGTTATCCCAGATTACGCAAGAATTATTTGCTTTCATTTCTCAATCCTCAGGATAATTTTCATTCCAACGGAAAAACATGATTTTCATACCATTTGTTCTACAATTATATACAGGTATACGGAATGTCAGTATTCATACTGTAAGATCACCGCATTGGAAGATGTTCCTGCAAATGTTTTTCATACAACGAATATTGGATTTTAAATAGCTGTTTCAGGCATATTAAGCTTTTCAACTCGCGTCTAGTATGCACAAATGGGACTTGATTGGCCGTATTATATCAATATTTACTATTATTTATTTCTATCAATTTGGTATTTTATTTATAGTTAGATAAATTTTTTTTGAGTTATTATTTAGTCAGTTCTGCATCATTATCTATATAAAACATCGCCACAATAATTAGCCAATTTACTTGGATCATGGCTGCCGTCCTTTATCTTCGACAACAAAGCACGTTCTTCAGATTCAGTTGCGCCTTGTTAATCTTCTTATTCCACTGCGTCCAGAACTTCGTTTTCACAAAATTATTATTTCGATTTCTTACTACATGAACTATGTCAACTTCCAGCTTTAGTAATTTTGCATATACTTTGATCGGCGTATTATACAATATAATCTTATATTATATTATGTTGTATTGTTTTATATTATATTATATTATTGTATGATATATTATATTATATAATGATATGTTAAATTATTTTTATTTTATTGAATTATATTTTTCTATATTACTTCATATTATACCATATACTATATAACATAAGTACTATATAGACATTATACTGGGAAGAGATGTAGCATCCGAGCATCATCGAAGCTGCAACTGGACAATGAAGTGGAGTTACTAAACGTGACGTGAACTCGTGTTTAAAGGATTGTTATATGTATTTATTACTATATGCCCTGTCCACCGCTTTATAGCCATTTTCAGGATACTGGGTCAGCGGATTATAAATACTATATTATATTCTATTATATTTCATTATATTATTTTATTTTCTTCATATTATATTATTGTTTATATCTTACTATATAATACATAACACTGACGATATACTGGGAAGGGAGGGAGCATCAGGGCATCATTGAAGTTGCAACTGGACAATGAAGTGGAGTGCCAATCGGAGTCAGGAGGAAGAATGTTAGTCGCTCGCGATAAATATTTTTCTCTCCAACAATTGTAATCGATTTGACGCGCCCTTCTTCTAACAAACCATCCCGTGGAAAGCTCGACAAGTACTGCAAATTCCAATACTCAATCTGTTGGATCATACTGTTGGAAGGAGATTCTCTACATCCCGCGGGTTTCGCGTAAGTGTCTCTGCTTACGGGTCCGCCACCCCCCTTTTGGCCCTTCATACAGCAGTATGTTGAAATCAGATTGGTAATGAAATTTGACCTTACTGTTGAGTGGAACCGCAAGCAGAGCAAGACTCAAGCAAGGATGGTGGCTACCTACATACATACATACATACATCTTGCACATCCTTGCGTTGATCAGCTGCCACCCGCTAACGCGTTGTCGCATCTTGCCCAACACTATGAAGCCAGTTCCTAGCTCATTTGTGGTGCCACAGCTTTGGTAGAAGGTAGCCGCTCGATGCCCGCTTTTCCACACCTTCTGTCCAGTCCAACAAAGTTCCTGCAGCGCTACGATATCGAAGTTACGGGGATGTAGTTCGTCATAGATTATCCTATCGCAACCTGCGAAATCAAGTGACTTGCAGTTCCATGTTCCAAGTTTCCAAACGTAATCCTTATTTCGTCGCGTGGGTCTTTGCCGATTGTTCCGGGTCGTATTATCTCCTATGTTATTCGCAATAAGGTTTTTTACGGGTGGCTTATTGGGCCTACGCCAACACTCCTGTCTCGCCGGAGCGCCATCGTGCCAGCTCTGTTTAACGTCCCAACTAACACTAGGACGATCGCGCTGATGGGACTACCACCTTGGATTTAGCTGTGCGCGATTCAGCATTTCTTACTCAGCCACTGGATACCAGAACAGACGCTGTTTGAGCCGCACCTCCTGGTGAACAGACGCTCGAGACGTACCTCCTCAATCTAGCTGATGTCAGAAGGACAACAGTGCCCAGGCTGCACTACCAGCTAAGTACGCAATCCTTAGCTGGCGGTCTTTGTCATCGTTTGACCCGTGGAAGCGTGAGGTAGGAACTTGTGAGGACCAGAGCTGTGTCGAACGCTCCTTCCTAGTTGTCGACTCACCGTTTTGCAGCCCAACATCGACATCTGCATGTGATAATGAAATTTACCTACGTACTTAGACTTAAGGAAAAAAAACTAACTGTAGCACTGTGAAAAATACTTAGGCACTAATCAATTTTAGGAATTATTACAATTTTAGTATATATAACAAATTCACTTGGTCGGCATGTGGCCTCTTCAATAGGGTCCTAAATTTTTTAATGAAATCTTGTTTTAATTTAATAAGACGAAAGAGCATGTTCTTGCAACCACTTTAGCATTTTTTTTTCTGTTCAAATAACGGTTATAACACTTTTGATCATGTTTGACATTCACTGAGTCGGCAAAATCGCCACAGGGGCTCATCATTTTAACACTGGGGTTGTTCCTATTTGACATTTCGGAAACAAAATACACTCAAAATTTGAGTTTAAACCAAGGGGTGTGACAAAATCTCAAAAATCAGGAAAAAATATTTTTTGTCCGTAAACCAACGAGAAACATTTAAAAATTGAGTAAACATGTGTTTCTGGCCTAAACTTAACCGTTTGGTACTAAAATTAGGACAGGGCTCTAGGACCCTATTCACTGAGCCAACATTGTTTATGAATCGGATGCGCCGCCCTCACTGATTGGAAGTGATGTCAGTTTTTATGTTTGGAATTAAAATTGTTTGGATATTCATGCACTTGCTACAACCACGTATTTTACAATTTCACAATACTCAAAAGGTGTACAACGTCACAAGTGTTGCCAAACATTTTTATGCGTGAGAAAAACAATGTACGACGCAATTTGACAGCAAAAATGAATGTAAGATATTATACAGTACAATTGACTGTAGAATTCAAATCTAGAAAGATTCGCGAATTAGGCGAAACTGACAAAATGTGCACAGTTTAAAAAACTATAGCGGTGAAATTGTAGCTTGATTGTCTATTCACTGCACTTGAACTTTTCCCCTTCCGATAATTTAACTATTCAAAAAACGCAAATTTGTAGAAGACGAAACTTCATCTCATGCAAAACCACACACTGTATTGATTACGCCTGTGTTTTTGTTTATCAAAGTGATGGGCGCATCTGAAATCGAAAACAAAACACGGCGACACTACAAACAAAAAATAAACACGGCGTACATGGCGGGCTTAATTGAAACCAGAATAAAACACGGCGCAAAAGTAATAGGTGACACTGAAATTAATATCGATTACAGGTTCATAACATTGGGCGATACTGGCATTCTTGAGGGCGTTTAAGGCGAAACCTTATAATATTTTTTATTACGAAATAGCTAGGAAAATTGAAGAAGATGTGTGTGGTATTGATGAGGATTTTGAAACTAGGTTTATGAAATGTGTACTAAAGTGATATAGTTAAAGTTGGAGTATATTTTCTCCAATTGGGATTAAAAATTGCACATGAAAATTTCATTGGTTATTTTACCATTGTTATTGATTTGTCAGATAGGCCCTTATCGCGAATCCCTCTCGAAATGCGTACGGATGGCAACTTCCTCCGTCCGTGAGAAGCGAGAGAAGAGAGGAGAAAACTGCCAAAAAAAAGTAAACAACACACGCATGGTGTGAAAAATGCTTATAATTTTGGTCAAAAAACACGTTTTCACTACCAAATGAAATAAATTGTGATTTTGAGCTTTTACGAAGTTGTTGATGAATTCATATCGACAATAATAACTTTGTATGAAACGTGTGCTCTTAATACTGCCTACATAACTCTGTGGGTGGAGCTATACATGGAACAAGCTGATTAATTTTTGGCCGACCCACATAACATTGTGCTCCGCCTTCTTGGGTGGCTCGAGAGGGTGCTTTAGCGGGTGGCTCGAGTGGGTGGCAACATTATGTTTACGTGCTCAATGAACTTTCACCTTAAAAATGTTTTTGGATAAAATTATGTATGAGCGAAAAATGGCCAAATGAGACAAAATTGGGCACTTCTTGACAAGTAGTTTTGCAAAAGATTAGACTGTCACTAATTCCTCGTGATACTTTACCTGTCAATAGGTACATACCAAACGTTTGAAACCAGTGGCTAAAAGTTGCGGTTTCTGGACCCATTATTGCCCACTGTGACAAAGTTATGCAGTGCACGAGGATCCTCCTTTTCCTCCTGCCGTTCAATGGCATGCGGTCTTTCTAGCAGGAAGTTCCTCTTCCTCGTTTCTCGATTACCATTGGCCAGTTTGCCAATATAACCTTCCATACGTAACGGGATGATGAATAAATTTTAAGTATCAATAAAGTGAGAATGGATGATGGTTTTCCATTCCGTTCTCTCCGGAAGGCAGAAATGTAAACGGTTCCTGGAAAGTCTTCCATCTGAAGTTCATTTCTTTGCACTGCTCCGTACCGTTCAAGTTCCGGATCCATTCCGAGCCAGTGGAAACAGTAACTTACGACAAACCGAAGGCCAAAGAGAAGCAATATGTTTGCTCCTTTTAAATCCTCTTTTGTGGTAATCATTAGTGCTTGAGTGGTTCCATACTGGTGGTGCTTAGGGGTTTGGACATCGGGCGGAAGTAAACCTCCTGAATTGAACCATAATCTTATATCTCGAGCCGGTTACCCCCACGCCGCCGGCCAACAGTGGCAGTGCACGGTGCTCTCCAGGCCGTTTTTGTCAGAAAAAAAAACTATCAAATATGTGCTCATCAGTCCATTTATATGGTTAAACTGCATGTCTAAGCAAACTTTAAAAAAAATATGTTAGGGCTTGTTTTGAAACATTGACCATTTATTCTAAGAATAATCGATATCTACACGATTTTAAACTTACCGTAAGAGAAACACCATCGAAACATGATTCATGAGGCGGCATCCACAAATTACGTAACGCTCTAGGGGGAGGGGGGGAGTAGGCTCAAGCGTTACGGCTCATACAAAAATTTTAAATTTTTCATAAAAAAAGCGTTACGGAGGGGGGGGAGGGGGTCAAAAATTTCTAATTTTAGCGTTACGTAATAAATGGACGCTGCCTGATTGATTTGTAAAGATATTTTTATTCTCCAGGTGGATGTTTTCTAGATATCAACAAAATTTCGAGTTACGCCCTTTTTGGGTAAAACCGTTAAAACATTAATTTTAAGTTGGTTAACGTTGCATTCGAATACGGTTCAACGACATTAAATAAGTTTGTTGACAAACCACTCTTACATTCGAACTTATTTTAATTAACTGATTCCTTAAGGCTCACGTACTTTAAGGCATTACGAAGCCAATTGATCTGAGTGATTATTTACAATACTTTAAAACGGCGTAACTCGAAATATTGTTCATCCATAATTTCAAAAACTCTTCCAGGGGCTAAAAATACTTATGCATACCCATTTTGAAACAAGTTTTATTGACAGTTATCCCAGTTTCCCTTAGATTTTTTATACTTATGTTATCAAAAGGGCATAACTTTGTGAAGGGCCCTACAATTTAAGACATCTAGAAACGTAATTTTGCATTAAAAATTAACTGGAGCACACATGCTTAATGGAGACTTTTTCTTCTGATAATGGTCTGGGAGGCACCGTGGCAACACATTGCGCTGGGAAACTTGTAATCCCTTCGGCAAACAACGGCTCCATCCCATCGCCGGCCGGTGAGTTCCGGTAAACTAGTGTAGATATGTATAGCACTGAGGCAGTCGAGCGTTCCGGTATCATCTCATACATTCATTCATTCATCCATTCGCTCATTCATGGTGGTTGGAAGGCAGCAGAGGAGGATGCAAATGAGACTAATCCCTTCCTCCGTCTATAATATTATCATATATTGGGATTGTCGGATTTTATTGGCTGGAAATATAGAGAGGGAATATGATTTCCTGCGCTGCCCAACGACGAGTAACGAGAAACGGTCCAGAGCGGGTTAAGCTTCGGGGGTGTTTGGTCAGATTTGGGATTTAGACTATCAATTTTTGGTTTCGTTTGGGACGAAGCTCGCATCTCACTTCAGTGGACCCTATCGTACCTTGGTAAATCAGAATAATTGGATTGAATCATATCTTTTTTTGAGATCATTGTTAAATCTAGTCAAATAAGCTTAGCCATGTCAGCATAAAGTAATGATAATAGCCGATGCAAACCGCATCCAACCAAAAATAGAAGCAGATTGATGATTTTTTCTTTTTTTGGCTGACAAATTCAACAAATGTTTGCAGTTGGCATATTTTCCTGACAAATGGAAAAATGCCAAGGTTGTACCAATTTTAAAACCAGACAAAAATCCTGCAGAAGCTTCTAGCTATCGTCCAATCAGCTTGCTTATTTAGTAAACTATCAAAAAGTAAACTTTTTAAAATAGGTCAATTTGAACAGAATGATGGTTCACATCAACGAAGATTCAATTTTTGCCATTGAACGGTTCGGATTCTGCCATGGACATTCGACCACTCATCAACTTTAACGTGTAACAAATTTGGTCCGTTCCAACAAATCTGAAGGCTATTCTACTGGTCTTGCTCTTCTAAACATAGAAAAAGCATTTGACAGTGTTTGGCATGAAGGTTTGATCGTAAAATTAAAAGAAAAACTCTAATTTTCCAACATACATTGTTAGAATAATTCAAAGTTATCTATCAAATCGTACACTTCAGGTTAATTATCAGAACTCTAGGTCTGAAAGACTTCCTGTAAGAGCTGGTGTTCCTCAAGGCAGCATTTCGGGACCAATATTATACAATATTTTCACATCTGACTTACCTGAGATGTCGAAAATCCTTGTTTGCGGATAACACAGGCCTCTCCGCCAAAGGACGTAGCCAGCGTGTCATCTGTAGTAGATTGCAAAAAATTTGATTTTTTTTTCTTCATACTTGCAAAAATGAAAGATTTCTCGTAATGCTTCCAAAACTCAACTAATAATATTCCCACATAAACCAAAAGCTCTTTATTTGAAACCTTCAGAGGGGTTCCAATAAATTGTTCAGGTGAAGTTAAGTATCTAGGGCTCACGCTAGATAAAAATCTAACTTTCAAAAATCACATTGAGGGCATTCAAGCCAAATATAACAAATATGTAAAATGTCTCTATCCCCTTATAAACAGAAAGTCAAAACTTTGTCTTAAGAACAAGCTTTTGATATTCAAACAAATTTTCAGGCAAGCCATCTTGTATGCTGTACCAATATGGACTAGCCGTTGTAATACCAGGAAGAAAGCTCTGCAGAGGTTTCAAAATAAAATTTTTAAAATGATTCTTAAGTTTTCTTCCTGATTCCTCATAGTACTCATGAGGTACATAAAATATCCAATGTTGAAACATTGCCACTTTCCTGCGTTCGATGGGCAGTAAATTCGAAAAGGCATCTTCTTGCTTCAATCAGTCAATCGCCACAAAGAAAGTAAACACTTCGCCTGCAATCCGAACAATTGATTCCGAACCATCCAGCGTTGTACGTATCAGCCTCATTTGTTTCGCCGGAAAACCATGCTCAGACATTATCTGCCATAGCTCGTTTCTCTTCACTAAATCGTACGCTGCTTTGGAATCAATGGACAGATGGTTGCAAAGAACAGTCAGTCGCGTCGATAAATTTATGAAACGCGAAACAAAACATTCTTTCTGAGTTTTAAACGCAATGCACGCAATTGATCATAATATATTAAGCAAGCCCTTTTTCGTTTTGTAAACTTGTTAAAACATCGCGCATACGCCCGCAACACATCCTTCGCCATTGTACAAACAGTTTCAGTCGTCTGCTACAGGTTGGGATTTTTCTCCTGATGAATAATAAATCCTAACCTTTGCCGTGTGAACAATTCCTCAGGAAACCCTTTCCCCTTTCTTGTGCCCCTAAATTCGGCCTACGTGAAAGTTTCCCAATTGGCTACAAGCCGCGGAACACCGGTGGAACTGGTTGGCCGAAAAGTTATGATCCATGATTAGTGGAGTTTTCCAATGGCGGTGAGAAATTGGCCTTCAAGTTTCCTAGAGGATACAGTCTCAAGTATGTAAACCGATGTTGCGAAATTAAAATCTACACAATGGAAGAGATCCGAATAAAAAAAAATTGTTTAAATTAAACATGAACAAAAATGCATAGTACCGTGATGAATCAAAATCCGGACAGTACCAATATCCGGACACTCTGATAATATTAATTAAATGAACGAAATGTTATATGTTAATATGTTAAATTTTGTGCTTCACTTTTACCTTTAACATTGTTTATCATTTTCATGAAACATGTGATCTAGTAATCATTGCCAAACAATTGATAAAAATAAAAACAGAAAAGTTGTTCCAGTCAGACACTTTTTCTTCGCAGTGCAAGTTCTTCTCGGTTAAACATCGATGGAAGCTCCATCAAGTTCGGATTGATAATATTGTGATTAATTTAAATTATTTGAATGGAGTTTTAAGTATAAGTGCAAACGGGACTATACATTAACAATTTAGTGACACAAAAATTGATAAAATTGGTGAAAATACTACTTTATAAGTGTTGGAATAGACTGTCCGGGATTGAAGACCAGTGGCTCGAAATCCGGACGAGATGAAATGTTCCTCAATTTGCATTTGTTACAGAACATTTTTAAAGGAATATGAAGAGAAAACTTGAAGCTATTTCAATACATGTGTTATGTTATGTGTTCACTTCATTTTAATTTAAAATAAAATGTGCGATTTATGTATTGGTGCAGCTTAAAGGCACAAGCGTCTAACCGGATATCTATGACTTCGATTGAGGTAATGAAAACACTAATTTACATACATTTCACATTTTGTGAGCAACGTAGAGTAAATGAGTGCATCAAAAGCGTAACAATGTGGAGTTTAATTGGATTAAGGTAAGCCTATTATCTATTTTAGGCAAATATTTCATTATGTAATTCTGCTGTCCGGATTTTGATTCACAAGTGTCCGGATTTCAAGACAAGGCTTGTTCCAAGTGTCCGGATTTAAGGACAAGACAAGCATCATTAATTTGACTATTTAAACGATAAAATCTTCATTTTCAATCAAACACTCATTATCGTCACTTAGACAAGATGTGAATGAATGTGTAGCAGCACAGAACATTATATATTTCTAGAAAAAAATCTATTCAAAATTGAATTTGAACATTGGTGCCTGCTTAAGCGTCCGGGTATTGATGCAGCACGGTATGCCGAACTTTAAGTTAATGATGTTGAACATAGGCCGGGGAATAATAAAACGAAAAGGTTTTTACCATCTACATCTTCTTGAAAACACTTCAATTGTCCTTTCATTTGTTCTAAAAAACTATTCCTTAAAAACTTGATTTGTTTTCAAAGTTCATGCTATGGCAAAAATCAATCAATATTGGTTATATTAGGTGATCAATTATTATCAAAATGCGGAAATCGTTATGATTCCATTCACGTAATGATTCAATTCACGTAAAACACTATTTACGTGCCTACATTCCGACCTATAACGTAAATGGTGATAATAAATCTTCTAGCTGTTTAGTGGAATACCTATAAATAAATGAAAAACCAAACTTAGCACTAAACCATTTAATTCCACTAGACACTAGAGTTTGTATGCTTCAACAGATACGCGAATTTCGACCTCAATTGTCAGGCGGTTGGGTGACAAAACGTCGAAAGACAAAATGTCGAATTCCAAAACGTCGAATGCCAAAACGTCGAAGGGACAAAACGTCGAAAGGGCAAATCGTCGAAGGGACAAAACGCCGAAAGATAAAAGGTCGAATGCCAAAATGATGAATACCAACAGTCGAGGAGTCAAAACGTCAAAAACAAAGAAGTACGCGAATGTTTGAAAAAAAAAAATCCTATGCCTATTCGAATAATAAAGAATAGGAAAACCAATCGAAAATAAGAATCATCAAATTTCAATTCTGAACAATATTTTAACAGATAATACCGTAAAAAATACATTCCCAACCAATTTCATCACCGTGATACCGTTATTTTTAACTGGGCTTGGAAGAGATAATGAAAAAAAAAGAGTTTAAAATAGCCAAAACATGCAGGAATTATAACGAAGTATTTCATCAAAACGCTAATATTAAAATCAAACTTTTAATTAACTTTAGTTGCCATTAAATGGTGTCGCACTCAATTTGAAAATTATAAACTTATCAATTGATGCTTGCATTGTCCTCATCATTTTGGGTTTAAAAAATTAAACTTTATAAATTATCTACAAAACATCAATGTATAGAAGTCAATTCAGTAGGACATATTGGAAAACTTGCTTAATATCCTGATGATGAATAATCTGTTTACGTAAAGCAAATTAATAAATTAATTCAATTGTACTTATTCGACAAAAGAATGAGTAAATTTAAAAAAAAAATTACTCACAAATTGTAAAAAAAAACGGTTGGGAATTTAATATAATTGCTTACGGGAATGATAGCAATTGAGTTTTAGTCATAAGACCATATATTGAATATATTTTCACTATCATACGCAACTAGTGGCATTTCCCTGTCTACGACTATCTGTTTTGCGAATAGAAGTTCTTGAATTCGAAAACCAAATTTCACCTTTGTGTGGTATCAATCCGCATTGTTGGAACCCTATGCTTTCTGTGGCGTTATGATATCTCTTAGCGACAAACTACTGGTCATAGAATGTGAAGATGAAGCCCGACCTTAAATCAGGCAATCAAGTAGGCATTGCACAAACCAACATCTCACTCTTCCGGTAACGTCACAAGCAGGGTGTCATGCTTTTGGTGGTGCTCCCGTTTGCCCACTTCAATTCCAAACTCCACATTTGGCAATCCTGCCAGTGATTTTATTCATACACTACAAAAAATCAAATTTTCCACGGAACCATTATAATTATTTGTGAGCAAACGGGAGCCAACTATTTTTTCAGATACCGCTTAAAAATATACATAGAATTTCGAATAGAGAAAAGTGTGCCGTGTTTTAAATAAGAAAGAAAAATAAGTGAAAAAAGTGTGATTGAAGTCTTCCGGAGTGCTGTTAAGTGTGGATTGAGGATTATTGGCACTGTGCTTGGTTTTTGGCATATTGGCCTACTTGGATGCGTTTTTTCTTACACGTGTCATTAAAGTTCGCTGGAGGGTAGAAAAAAAAAACAGATTGTTTGCGGTCACACTACGAACTTCTTCGGAACTCTTCTGCACCAACCTAAGGCACATAGGGGGGTCTGTAGCCTTGAGGTTACGCTTTCGCTTCATAAGCGGAAGGTCATGGGTTCGATTCCCAGCCCCTCCACAAAAAACCCGTCCAGCCACCAGAAGACGCCTCACGGAGGACCGTGCTTTGGGGAGCACATCCATCCTCCATCAGTATCAGATGGTGACTGAGACAAACTGACCCTCTTCGCAGGCAGCTAGCCTCACTAATAGCAGAGCTCTCTCCTACCTGCTCGGTGTGAGAGTAAAAGAGTAGGAGAGAGTGAAACTAGATGTAAATACAGATAAGTTAAAAATAGATCTGTATCGATAAAGACGCTACAGATCAACTGAGTCCGGCACAGTAGTGGCCACGAGCACGGAATGCCTATAAAAAAAAAAAAAAAAAAAAAAAAAAAACCTAAGGCACAGTGGCTTAACTCCATGCATATGTTTGTCAAAAGTACAAATCTTTCAAAAAAATCCTAATTCATTGACAAAACATGATTTTTTGAAGGTAATTTGATGAAAATGGTCGCTTAAACAGAAAAATCGATTTTTCCGGTACATTGGACTTTTTGCCGTAACCGAATTTGTTTGGCAACTGATGTTGAAGAAAGCTATCTCTAAGACAAGTCTGATAAACTGATGGTCTAATTCACTGTTCGAAAAAAAAATCCAGGGAAGAGGGAGAATGTGTGGTATCAATCCGCATTGTTGGAACCCTATGCTTTCTGTGACGTTACTGGAAGAGTGAGATGTTGGTTTGTGCAATGCCTACTTGATTGCCTGATTTAAGGTCGGGCTTCATCTTTACATTCTTTGACCAGTAGTTTGTCGCTAAGAGATATCAAAACGCCACAGAAAGCATAGGGTTCCAACAATGCGGATTGATACCACGCAACCTTCATTACATTTGAGAGAGTTAATATACAACAAGCTTCAATTTGAATTTGCTTCTCGCAGAGCTTCATTGCTTCTTTTCTCGTCTGAAACACATGTAAGATTGTCATTTTTCTGAAAATTTGGTCCATGCATACATACTTCGATGGAAATAGAAAATGTTTCTGTTTCCAACGCCGTTCGTATAGCTAAGTATGCTGTTTCGCTCAAGAAAAGTAAAGAAATTTCTTGATTGAATGGGTCAAGAAATTTCCTACAGAGAGCCCCATTTGAAATGACATTTCTTCTCAACTGCATACTGCGATCAGAAAAATGTGATTTTCTGGACCATTTCTTGGAAGAAGTTTCCCACGCATCGAGATAGGCGATTCATTTTCTTGTCAGTAGCAAACCAACCTTATCGCAACAATTTTTTTCCTTAGCAACGCTAGTTATCAAAAAATAACTGCTTTCGACGTTTTGTCTCTTCGACGTTTTTTCCCTTTCGAAGTTTTGGGTTTCAACATTTTGTCCCTAAACCTTGTCAGGCCGTCTTCAGTAATAGACTCGACTAAATGGTGGTTTCTGTGTTTATTGCTTTTGAGGCCCAAATGAATAAATTTTAGGATTCTACCCCACCTTAACCCACATTTTATCCAATGAAATTTACTTACGTGAACCCCTCCACCGCAATCGCAGGATCGGCCTCGGCATCTGTCCGAAAAGCATCGGTTCGGAAGATCTTCCGCCGCCGGAATCGCAAGACCGACCTCGGCATCCAACTGGTCCTCTCGTAGAGCAAGACGAGCAGAAAATGGAGCCGAAAAAGGCCCAGGCGTGTGGTCGGCCCCAAAATGTGAGTGACGTTGAAGAGACAAATTGCAGCCAAGTCAAAAAGAGGTGACGAAAAGGCGTAGAGGCATCAACAAGCCCTCTGCCTCCTGAAGTAATACCATGAGGTAGCCTAAACCCCATGTGCTCCCTAGATAGCCGGATTAGGTGAAAGTTTCTAGCTTTGCTAGAAATGCGAAAATTCTGTATATTAAAAAAAATGCCTGTGGTTACTGGTTACGCTTGTAGATCTGATCGTCTGTTTCCCACGCAGTTCATGACTGACCTAGATCACCAAGGCAAATTAGCGTATAGCTAATATAGTTTTTTATAAACTTTGTCGCACAAGTCTTTTTTACAGTCTACTTGATATCAATTTACAAAATTCATACAAACTGTATTTCCAGGGCAAGAATTCAATTTACGTAACGTAACATAAATTCCGTTTGTAAAATGTTCCATTTAACCCTCTAATACCCAAATTTTTTTTTTCGATCTAAATATTATTTTTCGTTATCTAAAATCATTCTAAACACGGTTTGGGCAAATTTATGAATTTTGATTTTTGATTTTTATTATTTCTATTTTTGAACATCCCTATCCTTTTAAATTTTTTCTTGAAGCCTCTTCTGGTTACTGATTTTTGACAATAATAAAAATTTGAGTTTTTACTATACTTTTGAAAATATGATTTTTTTTCTGGAACATTTTTTATTTTCTGTGTAACTAACGCAAAAACAGATTTAAAATTATTTCAATACCATCAGGCTCTTCTTCTGTGATAAGTTGATAGTAGAAAAATGTAAAAGTTACGATTTTTTATAATACATGTTAAATAAATCCCAGGCATTTGTAGGTTATATAAGAATACAATTTTTCAAACAATTTTCAATAATACAAATAAGTTTCAAAAATTGTAAAGCCATTAAAAAACCAATGATCCAATTTGTTCTTAAATCCAATCGATTCTACTAGACTAATATGCTCAATCGCCAACATTACATCGCAAAGCGAAATGCATGACAAAAGCTCAGCACGGACAACAACCCTTATTCGCCCTTCTTTGCGAAAGGGAAATTACTGAGTGCGTTCGGTAAAATGATTTTGAAATTGGCTCCACTCTCTCGTTCTCTTAATCTCAATCCGCATGAGTGCTTTGCCTGGTGTTTAAATTGCGCCTTTAATCTTTGCATATTGCAATGCACAGATTCTCAAATGGCTTTAAAAATGTTAAACCAAAGGGGATTCTTTGTTCTGCATGGATTAGGCAGTTTCTGTTGAAACAATAAGTAGTGGCGCTTGGCCAAACCAACAATAGCTCACTTGAGTATCGATTTCCTACCAGTGTGGATGCGTTAAGCTATAGTTAATCTGTAATCAGAAGTACAGTATGGCATTGAAGCCAACTTAGAAAATTGTTCTCTTAGTGTGATTTAAATTGAAAATAGTGCCTAGAAAATCCAAATAATATTCAGATTGGTAAGACTTTGTGATCCTGTATTAAGTCTGTACCTAATTTTGAATTTCCAACTTAACTTGTAGTTAGTACATGTTACTTAGGCAACACACGTGAACAACCAAGTGCTAATTGTAATTTACCTAGTAAATTTCGAGGTAAGCCAATGTGACTGAAACAAGTAGGCTCCAATTAAACAAATACGTTGCAGGAAACCCCTACAACGTAGGGTGTTCGTATAGGCTCGGATTAAGCTCCTTCAGCCACCCACGTGCATTGCATCCTCGGTGTGGCCTGCAGTCGGATTACCGCCAATAAGCTCTCCTGAGAACCACTTCTCCGCTCGCCTCTCATCTGCGATACGACTAATCCAGCAATACTGCTCGAACGCATCAACTGGTCGAATTCCATCACGTTTTCGAATGGTTCATTGCCTAACCCGTCTGAGGCAAAGCGGCTAAATTATCTGCGGGTGAAGTGGTGCCGAGTGAGCTGCGAATCGACGACTGCAAACCGACGCCTCCCCACGTGGTGAACCATTGCAAGGTAGGAGTGAATCCCGCATGCGAAGCGATTGACCAATAGTTGAACCTTGTCGGGGCCCCGATCAACGCGTCGTTGGACCACCGGTGCCGGCAAGTACTAAAAAAGAAGAACCTAGGTTAAGAGAAGTTAGGGTAGCGTTTAGTAGATCGATGTGCACGAACATAATTGGACCAATAAATGAATTTTAAACTTTAAACATCGTTAACGTTTTTTTTTGCATTGGTTGAAATCCTTATTGGAGTGATCTTTTTATAATTTTAATAATTGATTGAATTGGTGAATTGGGAAAGTAGATTGAAGAGTTTTCTTGGTTTACCGGGAGGGAATTATCAGGTAAGTTGGGTCAGCGAATGGGTTTAAGATTTGTCGTAGTGTTTGAGCCATTTAACTAACTCGCCCGAGTAGAGGGTCTCAAAGCCGGGACCATAACAGCATCAGCAGTCTTCCTCGGTTGAGGAAGTGGCGCATAAGCTGCTGTTTGTGTTGAGCAAGAACAATTACGTTACAAAATCATAAAAAACTTTTCTTATATGCGTGTTATGAGTCAAGGTTTGAGCCAAAAATAAAATCATTTTAATTTCCGAGCTACGAAAAAATACACAAAATTCCAAAGTGTACCCCGTCTAAAGGCAGGGTTGGGTCCTCTAAGTTAAGTACCGTTTTCCGGGGTAACATTTTTCTGAATGTTTCTTTAATATTTCGTTTGAAAATGCAAGTGTTGCAAATTTTATATTTTTAAAACAAGTACTGTCACCCATAGCTCCAGACTATGTACTGTATTTTGTTTATTGAAAGATTTAAGCATGTTAAATAAAATGTTTTAGGCGATTTTTTGATTTAGCTGATATGGGGTAACATTGAACACCTATGTAAACAACGTTCGGTAATACTGAAAATGTCGCTACTTACCTAAATCATGGTCCTTGAAGCCGAATATAAAGGCCAAACGCTTACAAGTCATTTACTTTTTGAGTTATTTTAAAATTAAAAACTCCTCGAACCACGGAATACGCCTAAAGGTAGGCAATTTCCTAAGGGAATTTTACACGCAAACAAATTTTCTTGTATAATCTACCGAATCCATGGTAGAATTAAGAACTGCACCAACGATTTTCAACCGACTACAAAAATCTGTTAAGTTTACTATAATCTGGTGAAAATCACTGAGCAGTGCAGTAAATTTGGCTATGTCTATAGTAGCATCCACTACAAAGCATTATATTTCAATCCGTAACACCCACCGTACAACACAGTGTGGTCAAAAGTATGATGCTAAACTTCTCAAATCTAGAATGTTTCTAGTCATAAATACTACAACTCTGCTTAAATTAACAGAAGATTTTTTTTGTGTAGTGATGTTGACTATGTTTTGGTAGAGTTAACAGTTAAATGTAGTCGGTTTAAAATCGTTGGTGCAGTTCTTAATTCTACCATGGATTCAGTACTTTCTACAATAAAATTCATTTCTGTGTACATTTATAACAGTAATTCGGTATTGTTGCCTAATTGAGCATACTTAAAAAAGTTTTGACAACGGAGTCATTTTCGGCGATGTCATTTTTAGTAAGAACCACATTTTCCTTGCTTATATCGCTTACAAAACTTATGTCAGACATGAATCTTCGGTAGTGTCATCCTTAACAATTAAAATCATCATTTCGAAAAGTTGATAAATTTACGCATAAGGTAAACGCATTTTTTGCAAAAATATTAACTTTTATTAGCTCATGAATATAAGAAAGAGAAGCACCATTCAGGATTTGGAAATATTTTATCGATAAATGGTAATACGTACTTTTGATGAGATGAGTCATTCCGATCAATGTTATCCCGCTGATCAATGATACCCCGGATTACGGTACTACATTCCGACCAATAATGTAAATAGTGGTTTCAATATTCATTGATTTTGAGATCCAAATGAACAAATTTGAGGAGTGCTACATAAGATTTTTACACATCGATTGTTTTATTCAAAAAAGGAAGCACCTTAACCCACATCGTAGCCAATGGAATTTACCTACGTGAAACAATATTTTTACTCGGGTCATCTAGCTCTGCTCAAGCACCAAACAATCTCAGATGGAAAGTTTTCCAATTTCTACAGCGGCAAGGAGGGACTTTCTCTTGGGCAATATTCTCTAAGCCGGGTGAATCAAAGTGTACCAATTTTTACTTCAACCTGCCAGCAGCAGCGATCCACAAGACAGAAGGCCAAGGTGAGTCGAGATAGGTTGATGTGGAAATAGGAGTCGAGTCGTTTTCATCATCGCCTTGAATAATAGATGAGAAAGGCCCATCGCATGCAAAAGGTGCGTATGATTAACTATAAGAATCTTTGCTCAGGAGCATTGCAGGAACCATTCGAGTTTAAACTTTGCCACAGTTGACCTAGTCTGCGAACCAAGCATCCTAAAGCGAAACCAATCTTCTCTGCTTGAAGACATCCCCCTCAAGAATCATTGCAATGGTCGAATCCATTGCCGTACAGACATGCTTGGGGAAACTGTTTGGCAGCGTTGTATTATGGCGCCAAAAAGTTATTATAATTGCACTTTGGGGTGATTTGGCGCGGTCTGTAGCTACTACTGACTGGTCCCACTGGTCTCGTCTCGGTCTTGTTCCGTTTGCCTGTTTAGCACATGTAGAACATCCCTGCTCGAAATGCTTATTTCGTCAGAGTCCGCATTGCAATAGTAGCCGATGAAGGTTCCTATCCCCATAATAGTCTCATTTTATGGTACACTTCTTAATGGTTAAGTCTATCTTCACATCCATACCGAATCTTCCAAGCGATGACGACGACGGGTTTGTTTGCGTTTGTGTGTCGAAAGTTGACTGGGATACAGAAGAATTTTTCCTCGTAATGTCCTAGTCGGACCGGCACACTTTAGAGATTTTTCCAGACAAGCAAGGCTGGTCATGGTCATAGACGTAAAGCTTGTTTCCGGTTGATGTTGCGTCGAAAGTCTCATTTGGAGAAGGTTTATTAAGACCATCTCCATCACAATGATGGCATTAGATGGCCGTTAGTGGTTGAATAAGTACGTCGGAGGATATGTAACATGCAGGAGGGGAGCAGACGAAAACAGATATTCATTTATAAATAGAACTGGTTGATGACCCCGAGATTAGTCCTAATCGTAGTTGTGAAAAGTTGGAAGAACTGTGTGAACTTTTCTCTGAAGTAATTATAATGAATGCGCTACATTCCGAAGAAAAGCCCATTTTCCATTTTTGCTATGTTTTGCGATAGATTTAGAACCTACTGTTTGCAAGGCTATCGTGAATTCAGATATTCACCCTTCCTAAGAACTTCTAAGAGTTTGTTTTTCAAAATGGTGGCCGAGAAAGATTACCACCGCAAACGAAATGTTTCTCACGCTGAAGGATCCAACGAAAAAATTAAGATACGTGTCCTAACAAGGATCGAATAGAAACAGATATAAAGTTAAGTATCGGAAAGTGCGGTTTTAGTACTGTTAGTATCGAAATATTCGTCAGCAATAATAATTTGTATGTGACGGATTTCAGGCCAACTCGACAAAGGGATTGGCAGTACCCCTTCAGAATTCAATGAAACTTTCTGGGTGTGAAGACTATGTGAACTTAAGATACTTTACATACTTTGGTTTTTTCAAAATCGATCTAGTCTAACATTTGGAAAGGGTCAAAGTTTTTTTTTTTTACTTTTTTTATAAACCCGTATAACTCGAAAACGATAAGACCTACAAAAAAGTGTTGTATGAGGACTGTCGTGAAATTTCCTGACGTTTTAGAGAAAAAAAAAATGAAAAAATAAAAACACATTTTCTACACTGAAAAAAATATATATTCAAAACTTTAAAGTCGATTTAAAAAACAACGGCTATTTCAGATTTTGATCATCCTTAAGCAAAAAGTTTCGTAATTATATTTACTAAAAGTCGTCCATACATTGCAAATTGAGCATATTTTAGGAAAAAAAGTTTTTCTAACATCTAATTTTTTAAGTCCCAAAGTTTTTTTTTACTTATTTTATAAACCCGTATGACTCAAAAACGGTAAGGCCTACAAAAAAGTGTTGTATGGGGGCTGTCGTGAAATTTCCTGACGTTTTAGAGAAAAAAAAAATTGAAAAACTAAAAACACATTATCTACACAAAAAAAAATTATTCAAAACTTTAAAGTCGATTTAAAAAAAAAACGGCCATTTCAGATTTTGATCATCCTTAAGCAAAAAGTTTCGTAATTATATTTACTAAAAGTCGTCCATACATTGCAAATTGGGCATATATTAGGGAAAAAAGTTTTTCTAACTTCAAATTTTTTAAGTCCCAAACTGAAATATATTTTTTCAAAGATTTTGTTTTAAACCGTCAAATATGATTATGTTTTCAAGTGATTAATGAGTTTGAATCAGAAAATAGATTGTATTTTTTATTGATAATAGTTAAAAAACGGAATTATACAGTGATTATGTTTTTTAAATGCAGGCTATCAATGGACTTCGCCTCTGCCTATGAGAAAATCAACTCCGTCTAACAATCCGACGGATTTTTATGGTTTGAAAGGTATCACAACAGTATTGCAAACATTGAAAAGTAACAATCTTGTCCGTACCCCATTAAATTCTCTTCTAGAAAAAGTTTCGTGAAAAAAATACTTACTAAACGTACCTGCGTTAAACGCCAGATGAATAAGAAATAATGAATATGTTTGTATTGTTATCTACCTAAAAAAAAGTTGATAAGCTCATAACTCATGGTTTTATTTGCAAATAACAGTCTGCTTTTCTACGAAACAAAAAAGACTCCTTAAAATAAGGTTAAATACTGGTAATTAGCGACTTTTCTGAAAATTATAACGCTGCTCAAGGATATCACTGGAATAATTCCCAAGCAACGATACACCAATTCTAGATTTACCATAAAAAAGATAATAAATTGGAAAATGTTAGTTTTATTATAATATCAGACCCATGACACAGTAGCAGTTCAGCTATTTATTTCAAAATTGATAAATTTTCTTAAACAAATCAAAAATTATTTTTAAGTCAGATGGAGCTGCAGCTCATTATAAAAACAAAAACAAAAATGTCAGCTTATGTAATTTCAAGAAAATACATGGATTGGAAGCAGAGTGGCACTTTTTTGCCACATCCCACGGCAAAGGCCCCTGTGACGCTATTGGTGGCGAATGGCAAAAAAAGGAAGTCTTGCAAAATACTATGAAACCCAATCGCAACTCCGCGAGAACTATTCGACTGGGCAGCGAAACAAACTGATACATGTATCACCAAATTAAATTTCGGTTATATATCTAATGAACAATATGTTAAAATGTCAGAGGAATTGGTGGAATTTTTTGATAAGGTTAAAACTGTCCCTGGTACCCAAAAACATCATTGTTTTATGCCTATTAGTGATACACAAATTGCAGTCAAACGGTATACCAATTCAGAGGATGAACCAAAAGTATTCAATTTATTCAGTAAATCCCAAAAATGATGTAAATATTCATATGCAGATACTACGTTTTAGGATATATAGCAATAATAAAAATAAAAACAAACCACGAATTTTTTCATAAGCATAATATTGACCCTTTCCAGACACCTGTTAAGATTGGCTTTGACCAAATAAGAAATTAAATATTATTGTGATACCTTTCCAACCATAAAAAACCCATCGCATTGTTAGACGGAGTTGATTTTCTCATAAGCGGTTTGGTGCGAGATCAATTGAATTTAATTAAAAAAAACTCTGTATAATTCCGTTTTATTTCTTTTAACTACTCCCAATAAAACAAATATGATCTATTTTGTGATTAAAACTCATTTATTACTTGAAAATATGATCATACTAGACTATTTAAAGCGAAATAAAAAAAAATAAAAAATTCATTTTGGACTTAAAAAAATCGATGTTAGAAAAACTTTTTTCTCTAAAATATGCCCAATTTGCAATGTATGAACGACTTTTAGTAAATTTAATTACGAAACTTTTTGCTTAAGGATGATCAAAATCTGAAGTGGCCATTTTTTTTAAATCGACTTTAAAGTTTTGAATCATTTTTTTTGCAGTATAGAAAATGTTTTTTATTTTTTCAATTTTTTTTTTTCTAAAACGTCAGGAAATTTCACGACAGTCCCCCATACAACACTTTTTTGTAGGTCTTACTGTTTTTGAGTTATACGGGTTTATAAAAAAAAGTAAAAAAAAAACTTTGACCCTTTCCAAATGTTAGTCTAGATCGATTTTGAAAAAACAAAATATGCAAAGTATCTTAGTTTCACATACTTTTGACATCCAGAAAGTTTCATTGAATTCTGAAGGGGTGGTGCCAATCGCGTGTCGAGTTGGCGTGATATCCGTCATGTGCCCAGCAAGAGAGTACGATGAGTACGGTTGCACAAAATATTGCTTTTGGTCATTAAACATTGTAGGTCGGCTTCAGAACAGATATTATATACCAGAAGGAATTCTATCGGCCCATTGAGTTCCACAAACTCCAACAATGATAGGTAATGAACTTCACGCTTTTATGACGCTCCACTATGATGGGTACGACGGACGAAAGACTCGGATTCACTTCGCACCCATTCAGAACTAATCAGTAATCAAGGGGCGTCCATAAATTTTCCACTCATATATAAAACTGCGGTTGTCTCTCACAAAAATCCTTAAGGAAGATGTTAGAGAATGAGAGCTGAAGATGATCAAATATTGTGTGACGTTCATAATGGACGATCCTTGAAAACGGCCGTTCGAGGAGCACCGCTTAGTAATTGAAACCGATATGGTCAGCTATCGGGATTACCTGGGCCCTTTCGTTTCGCTTCCACGCCATTTTGCCAAGCGCAACCGTTGAAACTTCTAGCAGAGACACAGACTGAATATACACACTGATACGATAGTAGGGGTAAAGAATATAGGTTGCTCCATTGGGTTAGCCACCTTATTTCACTAATAAGTAGGGGGAGATCCCCCAGTACCGGACACTTAAGCCACTAAATTCATAATTCGAAAAATATTGATTTTATGGGCTCGTGTTACTCATTTATGATAAATATTATCAATTTTATAGTGTACAAAAATAAATTTAAAAATATAAATATGAATTTTGATATTGCATTTTGATGATGAGTTTTAGTACCAAATTGATCGATCTCGAAAGGTGGCACCCAATACCGGACAAGATCTGGAAATGCCTCGAATTCTGTAAATTTGAACATCATCGAATGTGTAAACTATAGGAATAGTTTATAATTACCAATTCAATGCATTTGCTACATTTACAAGAATAATTTGAGTTTTTCTTAGTTTGCAAGATGCCTATCAAAAACCTCTTTCATATGTGATAAAAAATAGCACATTTTACGATGTTGTTCTGAATGTTCATTATTCTTAATTTTATTGCATATTTGATACCATGATCGACGGAATCCATGAAAAATGGAAGTATTCTGAGACACTGATGCAATAAATACGAAGATATCATATAATAAATCAAGCTGTCCGAAACTGAGGGATAGGAGGTGCTTAACCAAAATTGTAATTTGTCCATATTTAGTTCAATTAAGGTACAAAATACATTCATACTATCAAATTAGGATTATGTTCGATCATGCTTGCGGGATCCAAAGTATTTTATCATATTCAAAATATTTACTAAATAGGCTCAAAATTAAGTGGATACGTCATTTTTTTAAAGATTTCCAAACTTCTCTCCTTTTTTAAAAAGGCATGCATATTTCAAGGATGTGTTATTCTACGCAATCATTAGTCTACATAATAGCTTTCTTTTCTACTAATACACCATCTTGATTGGACCATGATTTCTCAATGTTTCGGCTTTGTCCGGTATTGGGTGCTGTCCGGCACTGGGGGATCTCCCCCTAATAACTTCCTAAGGTAGCACATTTTATCCCATCCTCCCACTACTGACTTGCATATCATGTTTTTCGCTTCTCCGCTCTTATTCAATCGCATTCCTTCCACGCTTACGCATTTTAGGTGCACACTTCACCCAGCAACGGATCCACCGGTTCTCATTTGTTGTATGATCCCTTATAGTCGACCAAGTTCCGCTTATCTTCCAACAGAGGAGCACCAGGTTAACAACTGCTGCAACCCGATGAGAGCGAGGGTTAAGAACAATATTGCCTTTTGTTAAGCCGAGCGGATCGCTTAATTAGATTTTGATTAAACTTTTGCACTGATGTGTGAGCCCGGTTGATACCGCAGCAGTGGAAGCAACAGCAAGAAGCATCGGCGCACAGTGGTTCGAACTAGACGAATGTCGGTCAAAACCTTAAACTCTCATTTAAATGGTAAAATTTTATGTTAAAATTAATTAACTCATTACGCGTGGTAAAGATGGACAAATTATGGGTGAAATTATGAAACAAATCCACGTGCTCGGCAGGGATTTGAACTCAGGACTCTTGTATGTTAGACGAGCGCTTTACCAGCTAAGCTACCGAGCCACTTGGTGACCCAATAACTGAGTTGATTACAAGTTTAGAATTCAAATATCTACAGACCACGCGGACCCCTTTCATAACCCATATCCATCCATCACATATCACTACACACGCGGAAAGAGCGAGTGCGATTTATTTAGTGTTGAAACTGTTTGCCTATCGTACCTACATCGCTTCCACAACAACTGTATTGTGGAAGAGTAAATTTGTGGGAAGGCTATCAACATGTCGTTCTCACTCAAGTGACGACATGACTACTACAGAGACGATTACGATATGACGATTAACCAGAGGATGGTGTTGTAACCTGGACGATGGATTTTGATAATATTTGTTCCATGTTTTACGTCTGTTTGTCTGTGATTGAACTACATTAAGTTTCAACAGAGCATTTTCAAAACCATACTTTAATTTAACTTTCTTAGGAGAACATTAAAACTTTTTTGATTTATGATTACACTTTTCATGGAGCACAGTCAATTTTTAGGGCGAATTTTTCACGATTTGGAATGAACGTATCGTGAATTCGGGTTGTAGTACGTTTCCCAGAACTGAGGGTCGTGGGTTCGAATCCCACCAGTCGAGGATCTTTTCGGGATGGAAATTTTCTCGACATCCCAGGGCATAGAGTATCTTCGTACCTGCCACACGATGTACACATGCAAAAATGGTCATTGGCATAGTAAGCTCTCAGTTAATAATTGTGGAAGTGCTCATAAGAACACTAAGCTGAGAAGCAGGCTCTGTCCCAATGGGAATGAAACGCCAGAAAGAAGAAGAAGACGTTTCCCAGAAAGTAGAATCTCAGAACGACAGGCTGGTCACCGCGTCCATCCGTTTTAGATCGGCCGAAATTGCTCCGCTTCTGGTTCCGGGAACTATTAGCGCGTCAAGCGTCCGATCGTTGCAAAATCCATTTAAAGAATCGGACAATAAGACATTTCCCAGGATCATTTTTATACATTTTTGAAAGACGAGAAAAAAATTATTTGTTTTAGTCGTTAAAAATGTACCTACCGAATAGACCATTTTCGTCAAATTTTTTTATTGGCTTACATGCTTCCTGTCATTTTACTAAACAAACTTTCTTAAGAAACCGATGCGTTTTGAAGCCTCTAACTATTGGAAAACAATGAAAAACTGGCGGCACGTTAGTTCTCCCCTCGGTCCCCTACAATTTATTACACCACGAGAAAACCCAGACCCTTTTTTACCCTATGTTTTTGTCAGCACGTTGTGGTGAGTTTTTGATCAGCTGGCATGACAGATGATTTTTATTTATGTTTTCATTCAGCATAATAAGCATCGCGGGTTTCGCTGCTGGGTCACTAAAATCTCCGCGGAAACTGCCTCCAGGGCCTTCAAAACTTCGGTTATGATAGTCAATGGTTCTACCGACTTCTATATTGTGGTTGCTGTTGAGCAACAGAACGGTTACCTGATTTCTTCCTTTCGTGTCAACAAGGTTTAATGATCCGGAAGTTTTTCGATTCACGGCAGCAGCAGCGCAAAGTGAAAATTTCCTTGCACGGCTGCTGCTGCCTCAAGGCGCGAATCTTCCGGATCATCAGCCAACAATTTGTCAGCATGCGTAGCAAAACTGATAATACCGTAAGTCATTCTTAATGAAAACTAGTGGTACCGTAACTATTGAGTGGATGAATTTTGTTTTTTGGAGGTATTTCGAATCTGTGGAGGGAAATATTATACTTTCCCGCTGAAAGAAGATTTACAACTTAGTGGAATGGGTGGCCAAATTCATTCTCAATGTTTTACAGCTGCTTGTTTTCCATGTTGTTCCCTTTATTTCAGGAAAATTGAGATCCGGCCGGTGAAAATGCTAAGTTGAGATCAGCAAACCAAGTTTTTTGAAGTTAGTTTCGTTAGCGCTCCTGTACGGGGCGCCCTGACCGGGATCTCAGTCAGTCTGACGTTTCCAAATGTAAATAAGGATCCCTATGCAGGGGTGGGATCCAAAATTACCACAATGTATTCCCATAGGGTTGAACAAACTGTGCCGCATCTCGAATTATTTTTCAAAATGTGGTGAGTATCAATGTTTTCAAAAATGTGTAAGAAAATCAGGAGTGCATATAAACAAAATCTGAAAACGGTAACATTCATTAAAAATGATTGTCTTTCGAAGAAAAATACAAAAACTGGGGGTTAGATCTGACGGAAATGGTCTATTGATTCAAATTGTTCAAAGGCTTCGAATCCCGGACACAGACCTCAATTCACCAGACTTTGGAAAATGTAACGATCATTGACACACGAGCCATAATTTCAGCGCATTTATCCGCCTGCATTTGTACAACACGCATGACATTTATCGTTCGTGATGGCCGGTACGCTGATCATAAGTACCGTAATCCGGGGTAACATTGATCATTTTTTTTAGTTTTTCTTAAATTTTTCATTTCACAATACAAATGTTACAAGTTTCATATTTTTAAAACAAGTACTGGCACCCACCGCTCCTAATTATGTACTTTATTTTGTTTTTCGAAAGATTTAAACATGTTTAAATAAATGTTTTAAGTGATTTTTTGATTCAGCTGATATGGGGTAACATTGATCACCCAGGTAAACAACGTTCGCTAATATTGGAAATGTCGTTACTTACTAAAATCAGGGCCCCTGAAGCCTAATATGAAGACCAAACTCTTACAAGTCATTTACTTTTTGAATTATTTCAAAATTAAAAACATCTTGAACTGCGGAATACGCCTAAAAGTAGGCAATTTCCTCAGGAAATTCTACATTCGTAATAGTAATTAGTTAATGTTGCCTAATTGAATAATCTTATGAAAGTTTTGACAATGGAATCGTTTTCGGCGATGCCATTTTTAGTAACACCCGCATTTTCCTTGATCACATCGTCTGCAGAACTCATGTGAGACATGGATTTTCGGTAGTGTCAGTGAAAATGATAGAAATCATTGTTTCAAAAAGTTGACAAATTTGCGCATGAACTAAACGCAATTTTGGCAAAATCCTTAATTATCATTAGCTTATGAATATTCGAAAGAGAGGCACCATTCATGGTTCGAAAATGTTTCATCAATAAATCTTTATTTGAACGTTTAACTAGATGAGTCATCACGATCAATGTTACCCCGCTGTTCAATGTTACCCCGGATTACGGTACTGTGCAAAAGGATAGGACAAGAAGCGGTCAAGGAATGATTCCGCTACCGAAATTATTTTAGCTGTACGCAGCTGAGAAGTAGAGCTGATTTCATAACGTCGGTAACGCCTGCCATACAAATCAAAGGGAGCTGTCACTTTTCCGAACGGAAAAATGTGGCGCTCAATTATTCCGCAAGTAAAAGTGACCTTTCGCTTAAAATGAATCAGCTGTCAAAATTACTTTGGTAAAAAGGAGAAATTTTACTTGAGTGATTTACGTTTCAGGTCCGTACTTGGCTTGAAAGATAACGAGCCATGAACGAAAAGAAGACAGACACACACCACCCACTGTTTGGCGCCGATCACTGTGTATCAACTCTTGTAACATTCGCTGACCCACTCTCATTCTGATCAAGAAACAGATGCGAATATTTTTATTTTCTGTGCCATGTTTGCAACCAAATGGTCCAATCGATTATAATAAGGTTGTTAAAGAATGCATTACCAGAAAATATGAAAGTTATTACCAAAAAAAAATCAACCGAATGGCTCGATACTGTTGCAGTCTGTGAGAGTTGCTGCTCTTGAACGCTCTCGTGCCACGTGCTAAAGGAGAGAGTGAATGTTTACATTCATAGGGCTCTCCGAATGCGATGTCCCACAACCTGTTATGGTTCGCGAACTGTTACACTCTCCGAATATGGTTCGATCGGCTTATTCGGATCACAATCCAAATTCACCCAAAATTTTATTTCGTCAAAATCGTTATTATGAATCTCAAGCGAATAAAATCGGAATTGAGGCTAAAAACATCGTTTAAAAGGCGAGTGTTTGCTTCCCTTGTTTCACAGTACAGCCAAAATGAATGCGATACTATGAGTGCTGCCTGGCAACCTTCAGCTCTGCGTTGGATAGTTCGTTTCAATTTTTTAGTTTTATCCAATAATACTATGACGGGGTTAAAGGAACCAGTTTTAAGGCTTAACGCGGAAAAGTAAAAATAATTATTCGCAAAATTACTGGTAATCGATGCGCTTAAAAGATATTGTTTGCAAGCAGTTATTTGCTACGTGCTACTGCAGTGCGCTGTTGGCAATTTAATCAGCAAATTCTGCTACATTCCTAAAATGGGTGTTTTCGAGAAAATTGATTACGCCCTAACCATTGTTTGGCCGTAATTTTGTATGGTTGTTTACTTTTTAGAACCAGCGACACGTTGGGGTAGCAGTAAAGAGCAGCCAGAACCACCCTTGGTTGATTTCAGTATCGAGTTCTGAAGCTGGTCCAAAAGCCGGACCGAAACGTCGGCGATGATTAAAAATTAGTCAACGCAATAAATAAGACTGAAAGCCGATACTCCGAAAAAATCTACCACCTACCCAGTCGAAACATACTCGAGATTGTTGATTCGACTGTCAATAATTTTTACACTGTTTCCACAACATTTGTTTTGCAGCTGAGTTTTCTTCGAATTCAAGTTTTTGAATATTCATTAGATTCATTTTTATTAATAGCTATTATTATACAATTTTAGGCATCCTGAAAAAGATCCTGAAGAACAAGTAAAGATAAATTATGCCAAAGACAAATATGTAGTATTTTACCAACAGCAAACTTTATTAAGCAACATTAAGCTCCATCGTTATGTCTACCTGCACAACCATCCCGACTGTGTCTGATTCTATGAACCACATTTATATTATGAAACATATTTGCGGGTAAAGTTGTGCAAAAGAATTTGAGAATAAATAATTGAGAATTTCGAAACTGAATTATCTCAATTTCCACCTATGTGATAAGCTGCGGAACACATTGATTATCCTGATATAACATGCCTTTTACCACGCCAAATTAGAGGTTTTTTCGGGCATGGGTTTTTACATTAGCAGAAGCGCACAGAAATGTGGTTGTGCTCAAGGTATTTATAGAAAGGTACATTGATCTAAGCAGTCAGTGGATGGGGGGAATGATAAGCAGCGAGGAAGTTGAAAATGACAGCTGGCTAATTTATTTAAGTGTTTAAGGGGAAACATATTGCTAGGATCTCAAGGCTTGCTGACCTGATAAAGCATAACAAACCAGCCAGCTGACAATATGTCGGAATGCCCTATTTGACACATTGAACTACCTCTCTTTTAAATACCTTGGTTGTGCTTGTGTGGAATAAAAAAAATGTTCACATGCTCATTTAGCTATCGTCAAAAATCGTCATATAGGTGGGTACCAAGTGAGCAATAACTTAAAAATAGCAAAAGGCAAAAGGCATCAGACTGTTGAATTGTCTTCAGAAATCTATCACTCGAAGTACACCTCCTGCTTTTCAATTAGTTTAAGATTATATTTGATATGAAATGAATATGATTCCTATTAATTCGTATTCAATATTCATTCTCAAAACACAAACGTGAAAACTATTTATTTTTAAATGTGAACATAACTGTTTTTTCCTCAAGAAATTTACTTTGATTCAGATATAGAAAATTATAGTGTATGCAAGAAGTGTCAGAAAGGGATGATTCAAAATTTATGGCATGCTAGCGTAAGAAGCTGGATATTGCTGTTTGCGTTTGACGTGCAAATCAAGGCTAACTGAGCTGCAAACGCGGTAACATGAATTTTCCTCAATCTCAATTTTCCTAAACTTTGGAGACAATTTTCCTCAACAATCCTCAGGCATTTGTAACATTACTGAAAGCATAAACACTAAATAGCTATTGAATTATGGACCACTGTGACGGGTGTCGGCCAACAGTTGATGGAGTCAAGCTTCCAAGATGAGAACCTAACGCCCGTACGACGAACATCGAAATATGATGTGCTCAATGCGATGGAAAACCCCAGCGCCGAGGAAATGAACTCACTGCATTCATGCGCGAATATCTCGATTCGGCAGCCTGGGTATCGTGAATGTGTATGTATGTATCAGCGGTGTTCCTTTTGTTGACCGACCGTTTGTATCGTATTAATTTACCACCGGTGCTGGCGGGGCGGTAAAATCTACGTGAACCGATTGAAAGCAATGCGTACTATTGGTGGAACGAGGAGCAAAACGAGTGAATAGAAAATTTAAATTAAAGTCCCGAAAGCGCTGCCAGCAGGTTTGAGTGAATGAGATAAACTTTTCTAATATCGCAACTGCTTCGCTCAATGAATGAGTAAATTCAACTGAAGCAAACTTATGTGAATGGAAACTCAACAATTGTATTGTCGAGTCAGGATTGATTAGAGAATGGTGGAAACAAATGGTGAAACATTGCCGGTTAACTAAACATCACATGGCTTAGTTATTCATTTGTTTCAATTATTGTCATTGTATTTTCGGCCTAATTACCGTTCATTATTTAACGTTCCTTGTACTTTGTTGGCTACAGCAATGTAATACGCTATTCACGGATATATTATCGTTCCATCTCCGTCGATTTTGCAGTTTTCCAGTTGCCTCAATCGTAGTCCCCAATACGTAGGGGAAGGTGCGAACTTCTTTACCAAGTTTTGTTTTCGTAATCACACGACTAATTAAAACTCTCTAATTCTCATTCGACAGGCAGCCAGTTTATTTTAATTCGTAGGTATTTAAATCAAACTTGAAGTTGTGTAATTTGACAAGTACCTATTACACGAAAAAACATGGCTAATTTTCTCAGCACTGGAACTATCAAAATTTTGAATCAATACGGCATTTGAACCACTATAAGGTACACCGGGGCAAGTTGAAACAGCTGGGGTAAGATGAAATGGCAAAGTATCATAGTGAAATTTCATAATGATGGGAAATTCAATTCCAAAAACATTAAGTTTACAGATGGAACAAAATTTTTGTGAAAAAATATCTGCCAACATTTATTGATATCCTATTGAAAACTTTGCATTTCATCTTGCCCCACCCGTTTCAACTTGCCCCGGTGTACCTTATCATATTGTTTGAAGGTATTTGCATTTATTTTTCGCGGGACAATCTGGAAACTATTTAAAATCAATAAAACATGCTGTGTTTTACGATTATGAAATGATTCTCATCAAATTCTTACAATCTACTGTTCATCTGTTAAATATCGGTGTAAAGAATCCGTCTCAGTCCCTTTCTTGCAACTGGTAACCCACTGATCCCTGTTAATATTTCATCATTTTAAAACGAACCCATCAACGTTCCACCCATTAGCGGAATTAGTTTAAACGGTATAATCACCAGTTGTACAGATCCAACGCAATTCCACGCTGAGAATACATTAATTAGCAAGATACTTCCAACCGAACGGTTTCCTTCGCATCATTAGCATCTGCTCTATCATCCTTGAAACAAGGAAAACCACCATCAAAGACGGACTCCAAATCCTCGAATTCCAGATCCAATGTGGCCTCTCATCGTTCTCCTCGTAGCAATTCTCATTATCGCCATCATCATTATCGGGGTTCGTGATCTCTGTCACCCGGAATTGCTCGAGCCCAGCCTCAGAGTATGAATACATCCCAGGGAAATTATAATTGATTGCCGTGAAATTTTACGCCCAAATGCGCGTCCTTTAAACTCAATAAAAATTATTATCCCAGCGGCAGCCGGGGTCTCATCAGCAGAGCAATCATCATTTGACAGAGAGCCGAGGGTTTTAAAAAATTGGGAAAGCTGGATGGCACCAAACGTGGGCGTAGCCACAAGGAGTCACAAATATTACGGGAATCCATTTTGTGGAATGTTTTTTCAAAGATTGACTCCAGCACTCATACCTAAGGACTGTTCATTTTATAAAGCGGACACCTCGTACATGCAATATTTTTTAAATTTATTAATGAAATCGCAATCGGTTTTCTGTACAACGTTCGACTAATGCTGTACAATATGGTCATAATAAAAAAGCCACCAAAATAATTAAATTTCACACGAATAAGGCACAAAGTTTAGAACGGTCGATTTTTGGAGACTTTCAAAACCAACGGTTATGAAAAAAATCTGGAAAATTCGACAATATATATTTTTTATTTTCAAATAAGGCTTGTTCTTCGAAAGCATCATCAATCAAAAGCCTGCTTCAAAATATGAAGTTATTTTTGGAGCAACAATTTATCAGATATCATGAAATCAGTTTTTCTTCGATTTTTTTTGAAGAAAAATATTTTAAATTTGAATGTAACTGATATGAGTATAATTTGTAGGTTCAAAGTACGTTCTGACAGAAGTACATTATTATTTATTTAGTTCGTGTTACATCAATTAATTTGATAAAACCTTGGTCCATGTGTCTCTCCAACTTCGATTTCGGCCCACGTTCTCCAGATCTTGTTGCACCTGATCAAGCCACCTCGCTCGCTGTGCTCCCCGCCTTCTTGTGCCAACCGGATTCGACGCGAACACCATCTTTGCAGCATTGGTGTCCGGTAGTCTTGCAACATGCTCTGCCCAGCGCACCCTTCCGGCTTTCGCAACCTTCTGGATACTGGGTTCGCCGAAGAGCCTAGCGAGCTCGTGGTTCATTCTCCGCCGCCACACAGCGTTTTCCTTTACTCCGCCAAAGATCGTCCTAAGCACCCTTCGTTCGAACACTCCAAGTGCTTGCAGGTCCTCTTCCAGCATGGTCCATGCTTCATGTCCATAGAGGACCACCGGTCTTATAAGCGTTTTGTACATGGTACATTTGGTGCGAGCGTGAATCTTTCTCGACCGCAGCTTCTTCTGGAGCCCATAGTAGGCGCGACTTCCACTGATGATGCGTCTCCGTATTTCACGACTAACATTGTTATCAGCCGTTAACAAGGATCCGAGGTAGACGAACTCATCAACCACCTCAAAAGTTTCCCCGTCTATCGTAACACTGCTTCCCAGGCGGGCTCTGTCGCGGTCGGTTCCGCCTATCAGCATGTACTTTGTTTTTGACGCATTCACCACCGACTTTTGTCGCTTCACGTTTCAGGCGGGTGTATAGGTCTGCCACCGTTCCAAATGTTCTGCCGACAATATCCATATCATCCGCGAAGCAAACAAATTGGCTGGATCTTGTGAAAATCGTTCCTCGGTTATTGAACCCAGCTCTCCGCATGACATCTTCTAGCGCGATGTTGAATAGCAGGCACGAAAGTCCATCACCCTGTCGAAGTCCCCGGCGGGATTCGAACGAACTGGAATGTTCGCCCGAAATCTTCATGGTATTCTGCACACCGTCCATCGTTACTCTTATCAGTCTTGTGAGCTTCCCGGGAAAGCTGTACTCGTCCATGATTTTCCATAGCTCTTTGCGGTCAATGCTATCATGAGCCGCTTTGAAATCGATGAACAGGTGATGCGTTGGGACTTGGTATTTACGGCATTTCTGGAGGATTAGCCGTACAGTGAAGATTTGGTCCGTTGTCGAGCGGCCGTTGATGAAACCAGCTTGAAAACTTCCCATAAACTCATTTGCTATTAGTGATAGTCGACGGAAGATAATCTGGGATAGCACTTTGTAGGCGGCATTCAGGATAGTGATCGCACGATAGTTTTCACATTCCAGTTCGTCGCCCTTCTTGTAGATGGGGCATATGACCCCTTGCTTCCACTCCTCCAGCAGCTGTTCTGTTTCCCAGATTCTGACAATCAGCCGGTGCAGACAGGCGGCCAACCTCTCCGGGCCCATTTTGATGATTTCAGCTCCAATACCATCCTTACCAGCGGCCTTGTTATTCTTGAACTGGTTGATGGCATCCTTAACTTCCCTCAATGTGGGGGCAGGTTGGTTTCTAAGGGTATGCGAAATACCGAATGATTCCGTCAAATACGCTTCGAAACGAAATTCCGCGGAATTCCACGGAACTCGCACAGGCGAAATTTGTATTTTGCTATTTCGTTTCGTTTCGCCAAATTGTTAAAATATTTCCACGGAACATTGAAAACAAACGGAATAAAACGGAATTTCGCGAAATTCGAGTTTAATTTCGAACAAAAAAAAGCAAAGCGTTCGCTTCTACTCCTAGCAGCTACAGTCAAAAATGGGTCCGTATTATGGATCAAATCGACTTATATCATGGATCAGAACACTATAACAGCAAATTATCTGCGAGGCAAACGAATGGTGTGCTAGTGAAAGCATACGTTTTGGCGTTTCTTTAGGAATCGTCTTATCTTAGATTCATAACTGTGGTATGGGTTTCAATGCCCCACAAATATGAATCAACGCTTCTAGGCATATGTATGACATTTTATTTCCTACGAATGGAACAAATGTGTTTAAGCATGTTATTGTTGATTGCGATGCTGTATAGATTTATGGTTCGCGTAGGTAAAATGGGTTCTGCGTAATTGCTACTCTATTTGATGAGATATTCTCCATTTAATTCAACTTTGAATATATCTGTGTGCTATCCATAACTGTGGGATGACTGTAGTATTGACTGGTCCGCAGGATATGATAAACTGCACAGCCGTTGTAAAGTTTCCAAAAACGCCCATTTGCCCTAAATTCCTCGCGGCGAATAACCCAGGAAAGGAACAACTGCGTTTGATGAACTACCGCAATGTTGTCTTCCATAAGAATGAAGAGGAAAACCACGATTTCCTCCGGGGAACATCGCGTGTCCTTTTGAGCAAATCCGTTAATATATCGCAAAAATTGTTTGTACCAAATGTTAAAAAAGCTGCGGAGCGTGAGTCCCTGATGTTCTGGATTTGCTCAGGTGGTGCAGATTATTGATGCGCGCATTAGTTCTCTCTCTTGCTTTCCCGCTATGACGTCACTTTTAACTCTGCATAAAAACAGCGGGAGAATAGAAGAGAAAACTAATAGCACGCATCAATGAGTTAAGGCTCTCCGCGATTTCGTTGTTGTGTCATAAAACTCTACATGTAGCAGCGAAATCGTAGCAATTGTTTGTTGCTGTCGCCGTAAAAAATCGCGTTGATTTGGGTGATCCAAAGCCACACCTCAAATTTTCAAGAGCACAAATTTAAAGAACCAGACGTCCATTCAAGCTTAAAAATCTATCGATTGGTTACTCGATGGCCAATCGATCAAGTGTTCAGCTTGAACCGCTGTCGGGTTCGTTAGATTTGTGCTCTTGAAATTCTGAGGCATTCCTTCGATTTATATTCACCTTAAACAAGGAAGATGCATACATTATTTTATATCGAAATATGAATCTAGGTTTATTCACGCTGTACCACACCACCAACTCCTCTCTCCTCTTATAACGTGACATAATTTCCTCACGACCCCCAATTAAAAAATATGCGAATATTGATAATATATCATTACAAGTATTGGAAGCCAAATGCCGCAAGGCAAAGGTCTTAACCTTTTCAATACCGACATCAAGTTTCAAAATTCTCTAGTTTCGCCACACGCTGTCTGAACCAGACAATTCTAAAAATCGAATGTATATCGGATTTTTTCTCGCTAGAGATCAGTATTTGATCCATATTTTCATAATCGGAAGGTTTCAAAATATTCTATCGATTAAATTTTGATTTTTTACACTTTTCAGCTATTTTTCATACTAAAACCCATGAAAACCTCGTTTTTCGGCGCATTTCAGCCCATACAAAATGTATGGAAAAAATTTCACCGATAGAATATTTTAAAACCTTCCGATTATGTAGGGGGAGATCCCCCAGTACCGGACACTTAAGCCACTAAATTCATAATTCGAAAAATATTGGTTTTATGTGCTCGTGTTACCCATTTATGATAAATATTATCATTTTTATAGTGTACAAAAATAAATTTGAAAATATAAGTATGAACTTTGACATTGCATTTTGATGATGTATTTTAGTACCAAATTGATCGATCTTGAAAGGTGGCACTCAATACCGGACACAATCTGGAAATGCCTCGAATTCTGTAAATTTGAACCTCATTGAATGTGTTTACTTTAGAAATAGTATATAATTGGCAATTCAATGCATTTGCAACATTTACAAGAACAATTTGATTATTTCATAGTTTGCAAGATGTCCATCAAAAACCTCTTTCTTATGTGATGAAAAATAGCACATTTTACGATGTTGTTCTGAATGTTCATTTTTCTTAATTTTATTGCATGTTTGATACCATGATCGACGCAATCCATGAAAAATGAATGTATTTTGAGACAATCGTGAAATAATTACAAAGATATCATATAACAAATCAGGCTGTCCGAAACTGGGGGACAGGAGGTGCTTAAACAAAATTGTAATTTGTCCATATTTAGTTCAATTATGGTACAAAATTCATTCATACTATCAAATTAGGATTATGTTCGAATATGCTTGCGTGATCGAAAATATTTTTTCATTTTCAAAATAATTACTAAATAGGCTCAAAATTAAGGCAATACGTCAATTTTTTTGAAATTTTCAATCTTTTGTACTTTTTCAAAAAGGCATGCATATTTCAAGGATGTGTTATTCTACGCAAACATTAGTCTCCATAATAGCTTCCTTTACTTCTAATACACCATCTTGATTGGACCATGATTTCTCAATGTTTCGACTTTGTCCGGTATTGGGTGCTGTCCGGTACTGGGGGATCTCCCCCTATATATGGATCAAATACTGATCTCTAGCGAGAAAAAATACGATGTACATTCGATTTTTATAATCGTCTGGTTCAGACATAGCGTGCGCCATCTTTCGATCGATTTTGATGATTTGTTTTAGTAAAAATCACAAATCAGTTATAAATTTGATTCATGCATTGCAAGCACCATCAAAATTGGTTCCGGATTTAGATTCAAGTTTGGTGGGGTACCTAAGGTATTTCACAATAGAAAAGCGCAACATTTTTTTTTTCGATTTTCGCACATCTACAGTTGTGTTCAGAATAATAGTAGTGAAAGCCGATTTTCATACAAAATGCTTAACTTTGGCATGCTGTAACTTTGTTTTCATACGAGCAATCGGCATGAAATTTTGGCAGTGAACTACAAATATGCTCAAATTCATCATCACAAAATTTGAAAATTTTCACACTACCGGCTAAAAAGTTATGCACCAGGTGAAATCGCTCAAAATAATAGTAGTTTTTCTTTTGTCAATTTTTGTTCAGCAACAATTTAGTAAAAAATTGTATTGTCTATACATTTAAAGCTTAGGTGGAAAGGGTTGAAACGATGTGTAAAGAAAAATTCTAAAACTCAAAATACAGCAGATATTTAAATTATTAAAACTACTATTATTTTGAGCGATTTCACCTGGTGCTTAACTTTTTAGCCGGTAGTGTGAAAATTTTCATTTTTTTTGATAATGAAATTGAGCATATTTGTAGTTCACTGCCAAAATTTCATGCCGATTGCTCATATGGAAACAAAGTTACAGCATGCCAAAGTTGAGCATTTTGTAAGAAAATCGGCTTCCACTAATATTATTCTGAACACAACTGTAGATCTCGAGAAAAAAAATTAGCCAAACATTAAATTTAGCTCATTGAAAGACGGATTGTCTGAACGAACATGGGTGAACTTGTCAATCTTATTTGCGGTTCCTCTATGCTATGTAGTCCAGTTTCAAAAACTTTTTTTTGAAATTTTCAAATATTTTTCAAAATACTCTCTAGGCTTAAAATTCAGTGAAAATGTGATTTTGTAGTCAGTTTTAAACAAATAATCTGAAAATGAGATAATATCAACAATCCTTAATTCTTCCAGAAATCGTCCAGAAATTCCTTCACAGATTTTGGAATAGGATCATTTTTTCAGTATTTGCTCTACAAAATAATAGAAATACCTTCAATTCCAGACATTTTATATTGAAAATGTCGGTCCCCCAAGGAACATCGGAATATCTTTAAAACCAGATCACTTTAATTAATATCGACACGGATTTCTAAACTAGAAGAGTTGTTTGAGAACTTGTGAAAAAATGGTGCAAAAATACTGAAAAACAAAAAAGTTATAACGATTTGAATATTTATTTTGCGGTAAAAAATGAAGCTGCAGGTAGAGGGGTTAAACCCACTCATTGCCTTGTGTGAGTGTCAGATATGTTGAAATGAAACCTTATAAAGTTATTAAGAAGATTCCAAACAAACAGAGAACAGTTTTACCAAAACATGTAAGGATTCCGCTGAGCAACGCTAAGGTTTCCATATGATAGAGGATTAAAAAAGACGTTTTTATGCCTACACTGAAAAGAGCCTTGCGGTCGAAATTACCATGTTGATGGTTTAATTTAAATGCACAACGCCACTTTATTTGTGCAGACTACACACTATGCTCATCTCAAACGGATTTTGTAGTGAGATTTACCATGGGGACCGCGTATTAGGGAGTCGGTAAAAATTACCATGTTTCATGGTAATCGTAACAACATTTTTGAGTTATTCTGTGAACCATCATTTGCGTTTAAGTTGACAACATTTGTGTAGTAAAATGAACTGTACGATTGTAGTATTTGTGACATCTTCCAGAGCTTGATAATGTTTCACGCGCAATGCATCTGAATTTGCAAATTCGCAAACCCGAATGCATTGCGAATAATCTTTTATAGAATCAAGAATCAGAATCGATAATTTTTATTAACATGACTAACAATTTTACAGTACTTCACACTTATTAATTGCAAATTATTATTTGACTTTAGCAGGTAGCTCGTATTGGAAATGTAGCATCCAGGTCCATCAAATAGTTGCATTCATGGAGTAATCTGTTTATCAGTAGAGTTTAATTAAAATTCGTTAAACAATCTTAGAAAGGTAGCATACCTATATAATAACTATATCTGCGAATGAATGGAGAACATCTTGAGAACGCATTTTTATTTCTCGATTTTTCCAGCTATTTTTTGCAATCAAAGAGAAAAAAACATTTTATGTACCATTAGAGCTAAACCATGATTGGGAAACACAAAGCTTACATTTTCCTTTAATACCTGTTCCAAAGATAACTTCACAAACATTTTTTTCAATTAATTTAATATTTTTCAACATTTTCAAAGCACTTCGTTCGACTATGCTGGAGCTGTGTTTTCTTCGGAAACAGTAATGGCGTCTCTTGCTACAATTAAAGAAGAATCAACCGTGACCAATTTGAGTAATTGTTTTAAACGGGGCCATGGTAAAAATAAGACCACACGACATTAGACATTACCGTTGCTGCAGTTAATTCAACTGCATTCTGGAATAGTATTTTCAACTACACGGTCATGATTACGGTTACTCCAACATTGATTTCAGTGTATTGTCAAATTTCCAGCTTTTGACAAGAAAAAAAAAACTTATACGTGTATTCCGCGAAACAAATTCAAATATTTCGTTTCGTTTCGAAAAATTCCGTGAGATATTTGATTTCGTATCGAGTTACACGAAACATTTTTAAATTTCGTTTCGTTTCGTCATTATCAGCGCAGGATATTCCGCGTATCGTTTCGTTTCGTATCGACATGGAAAAAATCCATATCGCATACCCTTATTGGTTTCAGGCAGGTGCCATTCAGGTGTTCATCGTAGTGCTGCTTCCACCTTTCAATCACCTCACGTCCGTCCGTCAAGATGCTTCCGTCCTTATCCCTACACATTTCGACTCGCGGCACGAAGCCTTTTCGGGATGCGTTTAGCTTCTCGTAGAACTTTCTTGTGAACGATGCAGCTGTTCCATTTCTTCACATTCCGCTTTTTGTCCCGGAATAGCCGAGTTTGCTGCTTTCGTTTTCTTTTATATCTCTCCACGTTTTGTCGCGTTCCTTGCTGCAGCATTGCAGCCCGCGCTGTATATTTCTCCTCCAAAACTTGCCTGCATTCTTCGTCGAACCAATCGTTACATGTCCTTCTGTTCACGTTCCCGACGATGCTGTCGGCTGCGTTGTTGATGGCTGCTTTTATGGTAGTCCAGCAGTCCTCAAGAGGGGCTTTGTCAAGCTCGCCATCTTCCGGCAACGCTACCTCAGGATGCTGCGAGATGCTGCGCGGCGGCGACGTTCGGTTGGGCCAGTCGCGCTAGGTTACACCGAGGCGGGCGTCGATACCGTACATTGTTGGTGACGGATAGTTTTTGGCGCAGTTTCACCATCACTAGATAGTGGTCAGAATCAATGTTAGCGCCACGATAGGTTCTGACGTCGGTAATATCGGAGAAGTGCCGTCCATCGATCAAAACGTGGTCGATTTGTGATTCCGTCAGCAGTGGTGATCTCCAGGTGTATCGATACGGGAGGCTGTACTGGAAGTAGGTGCTGCGAATGGCCATATTCTTGGAGGCGGCAAAATCTATCAGTCGTAGGCCGTTCTCGTTCGTCAGCCGGTGGGCGCTGAACTTTCCAATCGTCGGTCTGAACTCCTCCTCCTGGCCAACCTGAGCGTTCAAATCTCCTATGATGATCTTGACGTCGTGGCTTGGGCAGCGGTCGTACTCGCGTTCGAGCTGCGCGTAAAATGCGTCCTTGTCATCATCAGTGCTTCCGGAGTGAGGGCTATGCACGTTTATGATGCTGAAGTTGAAGAACCGGCCTTTGAGTCTCAACTTGCACATTCTTCTGTTGATCGGCCACCACCCGATCACGCGCCTTTGCATATCACCTATCACAATAAAAGCTGTTCCCTGCTCACGTGTGTTGCCGCAGCTCTGGTAGATGGTATGGTTACCTCTAAACGTTCGCACCATCGAACCTGTCCAGCACACCTCCTGCGCTACGATGTCGAAACCGCGGGTCTTCAGTACATCGGAGAGTATTCGTGTGCTTCCGATGAAGTTGAGAGATTTGCAGTTCCACGTACCGACTTTCCAATCGCTAGTCCATTTTCGTCGCTGTGGTCTTTGCCGATTGTTCCGGTCCGTATTCTCTCGTTGACGTTCCTGTGCTGATGTGTTTTTACGGCTGGCTTGAAGGACCTGACACCAACCCCTTAGATTTCTGGAGGGCCATTCCCCCTAAATGTTTGGAGGGCCATAGTGCGCAGTTTAGCTTAGAGTCCTTCTCTGGCACTCGGACGATGATCAACCGCCCCTAACATGGGGAACAGACGCTGTTGTGAGCCGCTCCTAACATGGAGTACAGACGCTCAAGGTTTGCAAAAGCAAAAGCAAACCACCCCCCCCCCCCCTTCCCTGTCAGCATACGACCAAAGTTCTCACCGGGGTTGGTTACCCGATCTTCCCCAAGGTTACTCGGCCAGTACCACGAGGAGGTAGGGATAGGAGTTACTGGGCAAGAGGCTAAGTTACGCACAAAGGGGTCTATTTTATTCCTGCAGGTACGCGAGATACCAATGGTACGCCATGCTCAGCCATTTACCGCGCCATCGTCTAGCAAACGACAAAGAGAAGCTAATGGTAATCTGAAAAATGATTTTTGTGATGCTAATTAATTGGACAGAAAATCTAATGAGGGATCGATTAAAAATATCATTTAATCAGTTGGAGGATTTACTATAGAAGAGAAACGACAATGTACTGGATTGTGTCTTGCATGTCATGCAATCGCATGGTGTTTAAGTATCACGACGTCAAGAAAAATGTTCTGATTTAAAAAATTGATAAGGGAAATCAGATGGAATAACAGAAACATGTTCAAAAAAAGGTTTGGAAATTTGTTAAATGTATACTAACAATGTAAATTAGAAAATAAGGTAGTTCTTAACTGACATGTACTTAAATGTAATCATGAACACGAAAAAACAGCAGTTTAATCGGTCGCCTTCGGTATCAGCACCATTAAATTGACATCTAAATCTAATTTGTGAAATAAAAAGTTCAAAGCAACTGAGTTTGATACAGGGTTTTAGCTGGAATATGTCTGTCTCGAATGGGTGCACGACGTTAGGCATAAATACGTTAGGCATAAAGACGTTAGGCATAAAGACGTTAGGCATAAGTACGTTAGGCATAAATACGATAGGCATAATGGACGTTTGGCATAATGGATGTTTGGCATAATGGATATTAGTCATGAAGGACGATAGGCATAATTCCCAAAATAAAAAAAATTGGAATTGTTTGTGTGAAAAGTGAGCTGACTGTTGTATTGTATTTGTATTTGGACTATAGGCTATAAGCCCGTTACCCTTACTTAAAATTAACAAACAAATTAGTTTCTTAAAAATATCCTTAATCTACTACGAATTTCATCACTTGTCATATTAATAGATATTACATCCTGTAGTCTGTTGAAGTCATTCATAAATCTAGCGGTAGGCTCATGCCGGGTGTAGTTTCTCGACCTCAATGGGGGATCAAACACCCTTCTGCGGCGAAGTGAAACTGGACTGGTGTTAAAACAAAGCCGATCGTACAAAAGTGTACTCCTTATGCGTCCACTCAAAATATTGCAGAAAAATACAATGTCTGTGATCTGATGTCTGTTGCTTATGCTGTCGATATCTACAAGGCGGCAAAGTTCATCGGAATCAGGCATTTGTTCTCTGTCCATCCTAGGTTTCTCAACGCAAATTTCACGAACTTTCTCTGGATTGCCTCAAGTCTCTGCACATGTATATCATATTGTGGGCGCCACACAACGCTCGCAAAATCAAGCTTAGTCCTAACTAGGTTGGTGTAGATTGTTAAAATAGCATGAGGATCATCGAAATCTCGGCCAAAACGTCGGGTCAGCGCGAATAGTTGAAGTGATTCCTTAACAACTGTGTTGATGTGGTCGTTAAACGTTAAGCACTGATCCATCGTCACACCTAGATCTCGAACAGTTTCTACGCGCCGCAAGATCGTGTGTCCCAAGCTGTAGTCAAATATAATTGGTTGAACTCTTCTTGCGTATGTTATTACAGAACATTTGCTTGGATTAATGCTCAGCCTATGTTTCGGATAACGTAAGGAAGGTCGTGACACGTCTTGACAGCAGTTACTTCAGCTTCAAAGCTGCAAATATATTGCAATAAGTAATTTAGGAGATAATTTGCACAAATCAATTTACTCACATTTTCGTGTCCTTCTTATTTCTAGCCGAAACAATTCAAAAAACCGCAATGCGTTATTGCATGAACCTAATATTAACCATCATCGAACAATTAGTCTTTAGAATTCAATTGTATTGCATTACTTACTTTTAGAATGTAGCTATAGGAAATAACGAATTCATACGCTTCAATTCCGTACTACTAGGTTTAAGATACTATTAAATGTAATAATAATTAGAACAATTTTACGTAATATTTAAGTAGGATAAACAATTTACCTAGTCACTAACTAGAAATTCTTCAGTTCAATTTCACCTGCACTTGATTTGCTATTTGTTCGATTCTCAATTCTGCCTCATCATTCGTCTGCCTGCTACCGCATTCTTTCTCCCATCTACGCTTTCATTTACCAGCCGTCAATTCGACAACTGCGGGTGATACGGAACTCACCAAACGTTGCTGCCCTGTGGTTCTTTAACATTCCCCCACCCGTGAAGTTCCGGGGAGCCTGCATCAAGGCACGACTTCCGGTTTGCCTGTACGTCCAGTACTGCCAACTTAACAGCAGGCCTCGTTAACAATCCGTCTTTGGTTCGAACTACTGCCCTCCTGGTCTGTCCGTCCTTCCCCTTCATTACTTCAATGATCCGTCCTCGTAGCCATCCATTTCGTTTGGTGTCATCAACTACGAGCACTACATCTCCGGTTTCTAACGGTTTTATCGGGTGGAACCACTTTGTTCGCCTGGTCAAAGTTGGTAAGTACTCCCGTCGACCCGTAGAGTAGGAAATGGTTCGGTGTTAAAACCTCTTGATCTGCGTCATCGAGTGGAACGTAGGTGAGCGGTCGCGAGTTAATGATTGCTTCAGCTTCTAGTAGCACAGTCTCAAGCACTTCGTCACTTGGATGATGTGGATGATCTGCTATAGCTGCCATTGCCGTTTTGACGGAGCGTACCATACGCTCCCAGCATCCTCCCATGTGAGGTGCAGAGGGCGGATTGAAATGCCACGAAGTCTTTGCATTGGTGAATGTTACCGCACAGTCCTGGTGAAGGGCTTGAATCTGTTCACACAGCAGATTGTTGGCACCCCTGAAACAGGTTCCGTTGTCGGAGTAGAATGCTGCTGGAGATCCTCTTCGACTAACAAAACGACGAATTGCCATCACGCAGGATTGAGTCGACAGACTATATACGATTTCCATGTGCACTGCACGTATAGTGAGGCACGTGAATAATGCTGCCCACCGCTTCACTGAGCTGCGACCCTGTTTGACAAATATAGGGCCAAAATAGTCCACACCAGTATAGCTGAACGCCCGAATGTGCGGAGTTAGTCGTACGGCTGGAAGCGGGGCCATCATGGGTGACCTCGGAATAGCTTTCTTAATTTTGCAACTCTGGCATTCTCCGGTAACCCGCTTGATGATTGAACGTAGTTGGGGAATCCTGAAGAGCTGTCGAACTTCGTTGAAAACTGCATTATTGTTACCATGCAGAAAGCGTCGGTGGTAACTGTCAACCAGTAGACGAGTCATAGCATGGTCTTTTGGCAAAATGACTGGATATTTCGTCTCGAACGAAGCGGTTGGTGCAGCTGAAATTCTGCTGTTCATTCTAATTACACCCGCATCATCCATGAACGGCGACTCTTGATACAGTTTGCTGTTCCTTTCCAGATGCACTGCAGGTTCATTCGGATGCTGAACATTATACTTCAGCACGCTATACTCGTCCGGGAAAGCTTCAAACTGTGTCTGTCGCCACAAAAGATTTTCTGCCTGCAACAGGTCATCGCTCGTTAGCTGTCCATTGTTTCTCTGATTGCGAAACTTCTTTGCAGCGCGACAAACGTACGCAGCCGTCCGTAGCAAACGATTCCAATTGGAGAACCTGTTTACATCAATGAGCGGATGAGGCACTTCCCGATGAAGGTGATAGACTGCACGCAACTCTTCATCCGTGTACCACTGCTTCTGCGCCTGTTTCGGCCACTCGGATTTGGACTGGTGAAGGAAAGGCTCACCCATGTACCAACGACTGTTCGGTCGGAAGTCTGGACCACTACCCCATTTTGTGGCAACGTCTGCCACATTTTGCTTTGAAGGAACGTGGTACCATTCGTCGACGTTTGAGCTGTTAAGAATTTCGCCAACTCGAAATGCCACGTATGGATGATAGCGGCGGCTGTCGGATTTAATCCACGCAAGTGCCGTCGTGGAGTCCGTCCAGAAGAATCGCTCCTCAACGTTGAGATTCAGTGCTGCATTTATGGTTTCCATCAAACGACACCCGATTATGCAAGCCTGCAGTTCAAGCCGAGGAATAGAAAGCGGTTTCACTGGGGCCACTTTCGTTTTCGCCGCGACAAGCGCGCAGTGGACAACTCCGTTTTGCACTATACGAAGATACGCTGCACACGCATAAGCTTGCTCGCTTGCGTCGACGAATACGTGTAACTGGATATTTGCACGTATGCTGCTGCCGGTTGTACCAAAGAAACATCGTGGGACTTCCACCTCCCGTAACCGCTCCAGCAAACGTATCCAGTCTTGCCACATTTTATACAGCTCGGGGGAAATTTCTTCGTCCCATTCTGTCCCGCTCCTCCAGATATGTTGCATCAATATCTTGCCGTGGACGACAAAGTGGGCGATGAATCCATAAGGATCGAAAAGTGACATTACCAGTCGTAGCACTTGTCGCTTTGTTGGTAGAGCTCGCTGCGACAGAAACTGTTTAAGATCATCTTTCAGTACCACGTCGAAGGTAAACAAGTCCTCGGTCGGCTTCCATACCATGCCAAGCACACGCTCGACCTTTCCTGAGCCATCTAGATCGAGCGACTTTTTCTGCAGACTATTTTGTTCTCCTAACTGGTGCAGGACATCGGGAGAGTTCGATATAAAGTTTCGAATTTCGAAACCACCTTGACTGTGTACGTGCTTCACCTCTTTCACTAGCTGCACAGCTTCTTCCACGGAATCTACACTATCGAGGTAATCGTCAACATAGTGAGCTTTGATGATCGCCTCTGCTGCTCTCGGGTACTTCGTTTCAAACTCCCGGGCGTTCTTGTTCTTAACGAACTGAGACGAACAGGGAGAGCACGTTGCGCCAAACGTAGCCACGTCCATCACGTAGATCTGGGGTGTTTCATCTTGGCGCTCGCGGAACAAGAATCTTTGGTATTGCTTGTCCTGCGAAATTATTCGAATTTGATGAAACATTTCGCGGATGTCTCCACAAACCGCGACCGACCTCTGTCTGAACCTCAGTAAAACAGCGAACAACGACGTCAGCATGTCTGGTCCTTTCAGCAGCGTGTCATTGAAGGATATGCCATGTACCCGCGACGCAGCATTCCAGATTAGGCGGACTTTTTCTGGCTTCTTTGGGTTCGTCACAACCCCTAATGGAAGAAACCAGTATTGGCCCGATTCAGTGGATTCCAACTCTTTTTGAGTGATTTTGTGCGCGTAACCCTTTGCTTCATAATCACGAATCAGTGCAACTACTTTCTTCCAAAGCTCTTGATCCTTAGCCAGTCGCTTCTCCAAACATTGAAGTCTTCGAAAGGCTAGAGGGTAGCTGTCTGGAAAGACTGGATTGTCGTATTTCCAGAGTAATCCAGTTTCAAAACCTCCTTTAATCCTACGGGTGGTTTTCTCCAAGATTGTGCGAGCTCGACTGTCTTCGACGGATTCGATCGGGGTGGCCACCGCAGCTTCCTCCACAGCAAAGTATTGCTTCATCAAGTCATGCAGCTCACGGTTCCCGATTTGTTGCTCCTCTGTGTGGAGATGAATTCGTTCGATGGCAGAATTACCTTCAGCCCTCTGCTTGCCGTAGACGCACCAGCCTAGTCGAGTCTTAACCGCTACTGGCTCGTTTGATCTGCCTTCTCGCACTTTCAGGGTTGTAAGTAGTTGTGCATGTTCAATCCCGATGATGAGTCTTGGCACAGCGTCGACGTAACTGCGCATTGGAAGACCACGTAAGTGAGGGTACGTCTTCCTTAGTTCCTCGTACTGAAACGTCTGTCCTTGCAATTGAAGTTTCTGCACTGTGCGCACGTTGCTCAATCTGTATTGACTCGTCATTTCGCTGCCCGATATATTAACTGTTACGCGCTGTGACCCCTTTTCCTCCCGCGAGATGTTACTCGTCCATCCTAGCCAGAGCGATTCACTTGGTCCGGCAATGTCTAAATCAGCAGCCAATCCAGCTTCCATGAGCGTTGTTTGACAACCATCGTCGAGAAAAGCATACGTTTCGACCTGCTTTCCATTCATTTCTAGCGTCACCGGCAGGTAACGAAATAAGCAGTAGTTCAATGTCGTATGATGATTTTGTACGGTAAACCTAGATCCGCTTGAATCTGTTGTGCTGTTGGACCTCCTTTGGCTAGTCGTGGCCTCTGGAGATGCCTGCGAATGGAGCAGTGCATGATGGCGTAACCGGCAACCGCCGACTCCGCATTCCTTGCCTGAACGGCAGGGCCATTTCCGATGCGGAATCAAGCATAATCTGCATAGGCCCTTGGATCGGATTGCTTTCCATCTTCCATCTAGATCTAATGCCTTGAACTGAGGACAATCGGCTGCTACATGTTCCTCATTAGAACAGTAGCAACAGGATTTCTTGCTACTATTCACCTCCGAGATTTGCACGTCGACGAATCTTTCAAAGTTGCGTAGGTCATGTTGAAGCAGAAGACAATCATCGATGATCTTCACTGGCAGGAATATTTTTACATCGTCAGCATAGATTAGCACAATTGCCTTTGTCATGAACAAGGGTAGATCATTCATAACCATAACGAAAAGCAGTGGACCAAGATGGCTACCTTGTGGAACTCCCGAATGCACACTAAACGATTCAGACGTATTATTGAGCACTCTAACGTACTGTATTCTGCCTTGTAAGTAACGTAATTTCGGGTGAAATTGATCATTTTTCACGGTTTTTCTAGTCTGTTTTCTATAATGTTAACAATGCCAAACAACTAAATGCAGGAAAACAAGTACGAAGGTGAGCCTCATCAACTTATGTACCGAAATTTTCTAACAAATGTCATTTTAGTGTTAACAAATTCCTCTAAAATAAAAAATCAGAGAAACTCATTTCGGGGTGAAATTGATCACTGATCAATGCCATTATTGTTAGTTTCCAAAACAACTCTATATGATAAATTTGAGCTTCCTGAATCCGAATATGCTTGTAAAATTCTTAACAATGCAATATTTATATAAATAACGTATAGTTAAATTTCAAGAATTACGCCGAAAACGCCTAAATGTATGCAATTTTCTAAGGAATTCAATGATATCTAACAGAAATTCAATTATTTCAACCATATGAGCTAATTGGTACGAGTGTTGGTGATGAAATCTGGTTTAGGGACACATCTCAAGCATCCTCACTAACTTTCAGGTTTATATCAGGTTCAAATCCTTGCTTAGCAATAGAAGTTCATAGGTGTTTGTCAATACTTCACCGTGCATGATTTTGAAATTTTACGTTATTTTCATAGGAATATACATTCTTTAACGCAAAAAACTTCACAACACACAATTCGACAATAGTTACGACAAGCAACTTTCATTTATTGCAGCTTACATTGATATTTGAGCTCCATTACGAATAAATAAAATCGTGTGATACGATGATCAATTTCACCCTTCTGATCAATTACACCCGATTTTACGGTATGTCCTTATCCATTCGAACAGCATGCCGCTGATCCCGAAGTTGGTCACCGCGCGCATAATACTGTCTATTCCCACGACGTCAAAAGCCTTGCTCATATCTGTATATACACAGTCAACTTGGTATCCCTTGGAGACAAAGTCGGTGACCATGGAACTGAACTTTGGTAATTGTGGAGGGCTTCAAAGATCAAAAGTGTGTCCTTTGAAATACGATCCCAAAGTTGTGAATCCTTTGAGGTCAATTCAACATGATTAAATGATTAGCATAAAAATGCTGGCAATTGCCTTCATTAGCTTTGTGGTAACCTCTGTGACCATAGAGCAAAGCCATGCTGAAGGTATTTTAGTTTGGTTTCAAGTCGATCGAGGATCATAGGCCATGAAGTATAAACGTGCTCATGTATCGTGCACAAATAGGAATCCGAAATGGCCACTTTGGCATAGCAAACATTTGATCAATAATGATGGAAGTGCTCCTAGAACACTAAGTTCAGAGCTTAGGTTGGGGCGTAATGCCAAGAATATGAATGACACTATAACTGCTGCTCATATTTTGAGTTTGGTTGTCCACATTGGCTAATTTTTTCATCAGAGATTATCCCTTCTTTAAATTGAAGGCTGTTCTTTATAGTTATATACAAAATTGTTGGAGTTAGTGCTGCTAATGTTTTAATCAGAAAATGTCAGAAAATGTCTTCTACAAAGTTGTTCAACATCTTAAAATGCGTGTTTTTGCTGAACATCACACCTCTCTATCTCTTAAAGTAAAACAATTATCAGTCGAACTCGTTTTAATAAGGCTTATTTGTTTGATAGTAACAACCCATGCAAAGACGCTTAAAGACAAAAGTTTTTATCAGCTGCCGAAAGGGGATATATGGTTCTTTCATGATTTGTAAGAGTTGTCTGCGCCATTTTGCACCGAAGCCAGTTATTGAGGCCTAAACTACCCCTTGAAAAAAGAGTAATTCATGAATAACTTTGTTACTTCAAAAGATAGCACAATGATATGTTCAGCAAAAACACGGGTTTTCCCATGACAAACAACTTTGTAGAAAACACAAAAAATGTTAAAAATCTTGGAAAAAAGTTATGATAAAGAGTATGATTTTTAGGGGCCATTCACATACAACGGCATATATCTCAAAAAGTATGAGAGATAGAAAAATCGTGTCTTCGACAAAGTTGTTTCAAATTGCCAATTCTACAACTTTACCGAAGACACCATATGTCTATCTAAATGGTTTGACAAAATAGTTTTTCTATCTCACTGCTAGGTGGATTGATCACAAAACTTTTTTCGTCAAAAGATGCGCAAGAAAATTCTCCGAAGAAACTATATCGCTAAAATCAACGGTTTGGGCGCTATTCAAAAAGCGCATGAAATCGAGAAAATAAAACACAGAGGAATGTAACGCTTGTCGTCACACTACCAGAATATTATTGTTGAATATAATGTCACCTATCATAACATGATTTTTTGACTTGACTTTAGATTGTTGTCTTCAAGTTAATCATTTGCATTATAAGTACTAATAATTACATGGAAGATAACCCTTCTTTAGAATTAACGCAATTATGTTAGAAAAATATAACAAAAAATGTCATATTCTCACCAAACTAAACTCGCTCATCGCAAATATAAACCAAACTAAACTTTGCTCATCGCAAATATAAATGGATACTTACAAAAATAGATGGAACTGGACTTAAGAATGATAATAATGTCCATGATAACAATCCTCTTCCATATCTTCCGATAATGGATTCATAGTCAAATTTCATAACACCGGAAAAAGTAATTTATAATCAACCAATTAACCCACCCCTCGTAACGCTTTTTGTATGAATTTTCCATTATTTTTATTAGCTGTTACATCTTAAGGACACCTACCCACCTCCATCAACGTAATGGAATTTGTAAATGGACCCGAACAGTTTTCGATATGAGAAGAGTTTTGAATAACACAAACGCAAATTATTTTATGCCAAACGTCCATTATGCCTAACATATTTTATGCCTAACATCCATTATGCCTAATGTCTTTATGCCTAACGTCCATTATGCCTAACATACTTATGCCTAACGTCCTTATGCCTAACGTCTTTATGCCTAATGGGGTACACTCGCGGATGCAATGTGGGAACATTATCGTCAAAAATATTCATGATTATTGGGTATCAAACTTAACGCTAATATTTTTCTAAACCTTCATTCATATCACTAACGAAAATCGAAGTTTATTCAAAAATCTGTATGGGGCAACCTTAAAAAACAGGTTTTAGAGTTCCCCTCCAAACAATTTTTTGGTTGAAACATTCTAAGCTACCCTTAGCTACAAGGTCCCAACTATTCTGACAAAGTGAAATTTGGGACAGCCTAATCGATATTCTTCAAAATTGAACTCATAAAACATAAAACACGTGAATGAACTTTTTAAGGTCGCTTGCATGAGGGGAACATGATAAAAACTCCTAGTTACGCCTATGGCACCCGATGCTTATCCTCTCCCATTATCGAAGTGCAGCCACGCACAGCGCAAAATTCAGCTACTTTTGATGTATTATCCGCGGCAGTTTTGGAGGAGCTATCCGAAGGATGAGCTTCCGTTGATCAACTTGAAAGGGACTCTTGAGCCGACTCCCCGAATGTGGAGGAGTTTCCGTCAAAAGCCCGTCTCCCCCTCTCCGCTTGATGTGGCTTCTTGAACTTTTCCGGTGGTGGCGACAGGTGGGAGGAGAAAGTGAGTGACTGGCAGAGTAGCATAAATATGAATGGCACTCTCTCCTCATGCTTCGTTTACGAAATGATGATGAATTTCAATTAGAAATATGGAAATTCTCCAGGCAGAGTTTGGGTTGCAGAGCCTTTTCGGTTTTTATTTGCGACGGCACAAGCTTTTGTTCCTTTTGTGTTTTGCGAGCTCAATTACCTGAAAGATGAACTCATTTGTATATACCGTCCCCCGCACGGTTTTTGTATGGGCCTTCACTGCAGATGAAAAGTAACTTTTGCTGGCTGAATTCATTTGTGTTTTTGGCATAAATTAAAACTCGAACAATTCCGTAATTGGGATCGACCGAACCCGGTGGAGTGAGGCATTCGGTTGCTCTTCTGGCGAGACGGGTCGCTGCTCAGGCTGTAGGTTAAGTTTTGAATCAATTTGATTAAAGCACTTCTGATTGTGCTGAGTTCATTCCATTTGAACAATTATTGCATAGCCCTGATGGAAACGAGTGAGGACTTTCACTTGGAAGTAACATAGGGGAATTTACGTATTCTCGGCAGTCCTAGACACATTGTTCATTAATGAAGATACTGACTTCCTTTTAAGAAATGCTTAGTAAATGTGCTGCAGCGCATCTTTAATCGGATAAACGCATTTCCCTCCTAAATATCGATCATGTTTTTTGCTGGCATTTCATTCCGAGACGAAATCTCAATTCACTTTTCATTCATACCTGTCAGTGCGAAACGAGAGTGACAGATACCGAACGGAAAGAAAACTTACTAAGCATTCCGGTTCGTTGCGTTGTGTTGAATCTTAGCCCTTCGATTTTTTTCCTCCCTTCATCCGACTGAAACTTTCCCCAACAAAACTGAGAAAGTTCTTTTCTGCGGTTCCATGGCTCTCGAACTTCACTCAAATAAAATCTCAACTGGAAATGTATCCTCCTCGGCTCAGGAAACCATTGCACTGGGGGGAAAGTTCAACTTGCTATTGTTTCAACTTTGCGACTTTCGAGTTGCACCTGGATTAATTAGCTCTAGTTGATTGCATTAACGATTGAAGTTTTTGCACCTTTCTATCCGCACTGTGGATTTTCAAACAACTTACATGTCTTTGATTGTGGAACTCAAACTCAAGCTAATCTCATGCTAGACTGATATACTTTCCATATTCTTACCATGAATCTGTGAACTTCAGTACTTTAGTATGTATATCGATTCCAATCAACGATCAAAACCCGATTTATTTAAACCTCAATCTTAATTATGCAGGATTCTACCTCGTCCCTCAGAAACACACTGCTTTCGATAACCACAAACCTCGCTTACAGTTGACGGATAGATAGATCCATGGAGCAGGAGCATAGTTCAACAATCTCCGAGCCATCATCGACTGCATCAGCGGTGCCATATTTTTACTGAGTTGATCCCGTAGATTTGACTTACAAGAATACTAATACTAATTTCCTCAAGGCAGCATTTTGGGACCAATATTATACAATATTTTCACATCTGACTTACCTGAGTTACCTCAGGGATGTCAAAAATCCTTGTTTGCGAATGACACAGGCCTCTCCGCCAAAGGACGAAGTCTGCGTGTCATCTGTAGTCGATTGCAAAACAGTTTGGATATTTTTTCTTCATACTTGCAAAAATGGAAGATTTCTCTTAATGCTTCCAAAGCTCAACTAATAATATTCCCACATAAACCAAAAGCTCTTCATTTGAAACCTTCAAGTAGACATGTTGTCACGATGAGAGGGGTTCCAATAAATTGGTCAGATGAAGTTAAGTATCTAGGGCTCATGCTAGATAAGAATTTAACTTTCAAAAATCACATTGAGGGCATTCAAGCCAAATGTAACAGATATGTAAAATGTCTTTATCCCCTTATTAATAGAAAATCGAAACTTTATCTTAAGAACAAGCTTTTGATATTCAAACAATTTTTTATTGTCACGATTAATGCGTTATATGTTTAGGTTAAGTTAGGTTAAGTATATTAGAAACGTTATTTTTTCTCTTATAAGCAGGTGAAATCAACTCACCTGTAAAAAATCTGAACTGCTACGGCAAATTAAATGTAATATGTTGTTAACAAAATGTAAATAAAATCTTAGATTTGTGTTACCAAATTAGGATGATAGTGTTGTCTAATAACACAGAAAACCTAGATATAAGAAATAATGAATGTAATGTTTGGAATGATACTAATAAAGAAATTAAAAAAAAAACTAATACTAAAACTTTAATTTTACATAGTACATTATGGCAATGATTTATTTTTATTCGCGAATTTATGCAATTTAGTTTTCGATTTTTTTGTATTATTTTTTTTAGACATTCTTATTTCGTTTTAATTTTCCTTGAAGTTCGTTCTGGCTACCGATTTTTGACAATGATAAAAAATGGGATTTTTCAGACCCTTTTTTCTCAAGCATTTTTCATCTTAGTAACACAACGGAAAAAAACAGGTTCGAAATAATCTTAATACCACCTGACTCTTCTCCTGTGACTCTTCCTGGTTGATTGTAGAATAATATAAAATGTATACCAAATTAAGACTTAAGACAAGGGAGTCCACCGAATAAAGAAAAGGCAGCGCGAAGAAGGTGTAAATGTTGAAGCTCAGGATAGCATGAACCAGAATGATATGCGGATATTTTATGCAACGCGTCAACGGCGCGTAGTATAATACCGTACCAGTACCTACTTGTCATGTGCAATGATCGTGAAAAGAATTTGCTGATCCAGATAAAACGGCGGTGAGCCACATGGTAGCGAGTACTTTCAGCAGTTATTGAACGTCGAAAATGAGAATCTAACGTGAATCAGGCTGACAGAGAGCTGCGGGGAAGGACGAGCTTCTCAAGCACGGAAGTGAAAAGCTTTACTATTGGCATAGAAACAGGGGGGCCAGGGGGGCCTGGCCCCCTCCAGAATCATCCAGGCCCCCCCCCAGAATTTTTGATTATAATATAAATAAAAAATTAAAACAAACAAACAATTTAACATGAAGCAAAATCTTTTGAATGCACATACTTGACTATTGTTATTGACAAAAATTTCTTCAGTAGTAACTTTATTTTATGTTGAACAACACAGTAACGCGAAAAACTCGCTTGTGTTATACAGCATCAGCGTGACGGTTCTGACTTCGGTATATCACGCGACAACCGAAAGTTTATCCGTCCAACTGTCGATCGATTGGTTACTGTTAGAACTAGCTTCTTGTTGTATTCGATAAGTGCAATTTTTCGACATCTCCGTTGCCAAAAATACCGTGGTACAAAAAAGCGGAAGTTTGATTCCGAAAATTCGTTTTTCTTCTGAATAATCCTAATAATGCTGTTTAGCATAAAGCAGCATATTCACTGCATTCTGATTTCGCATGGTTTTGGAGTATACCCTGCCTGAGGTGTGTGGTGATGATGACGAATTCCCTTATAAAAATTCACTAAAAAAAATCCATACATTAATTCCTCTACCGGCAGCTTCATTTTATTAATAAAATAATTCAAAGTATTCAAATCACGATAACTTTTTCGTTTTTTGATATTTTGCACAATTTTTTCACAAACTCTTAAAAAACTCTTCTAGTTTAAGAATAGGTATCGATATTGATAATTGGTCATCTAGATCCAGAGATATTCCAAAATTCCTTGGGGGACCGACGCGTAGTCATAACCCAGTAAAATATCTCAGACTATAGATTTACGATAAATTCGGATATTCATTCCTCGGAATGATACATTAATGCGAGTATGTTGTGAAAAAATGAAGCAATTGGTGCAGTTGAGTAATAAACATTTATGTTTCTGGTAATAATGGACAAATAAAGATCTTTAAAACTCTAAAAATCTCATCGTAATTTTCAGATGTCTCCAAGAATACTGAACCGATTTGTATGATTTTCTCAGAGTAACTCCTTATTACCTAAAATATATAAAATGACCAAGAACAAAATTTTTCTAAAACTTTTCGATATTCTTTATAGAATTTAAGTTGAATCTCTTTCTTCAATTAATATATAAGGGTGGCTTCAGAACTTATGTAATGTTTTCGAAATTAGTCAAATAATATTGTGGGACTTGTTCATATTTTCAAAGCGAGATCCTTCTGATGAGCATCCATTCCTTCTATGTCTATTATTAGCAAATCGATTCCGGAAAAAGTTCAGTTTTCCCTCGCAATCCCTCCAAAAAATCATTAATTCTGTCACATCTAATACAAAGATATTTCGGTGAAAGTTCTACTAGAAATTCTTCGGTGATTTTTTAAATAGTTTTCCAAAAAAAATTATTACAAATCCTTCCGCAAAGTTCATCTAATGTTCTTTAGAAATACAGTAGGAACCCGATTTTGTCAGCCCCTCGATGAATTTTAGGCTGACAAAATCGGGAACCTGACAAAATCGGGTCAAATTTGTTATTTCTGTTTTCAAAATTTTGACGTGTTAATAATTTCATATGAACCGCGTTTTTAACCTACATAGACTTTTGAGGGAACATTCTCAAATTTCGCGTCGAAACGATCTTTATACACTGTCTCTGCATCCTTTTTGCATGAAACATAAAACTATGCAGGACATCCACCCTACTTTTTCACAGTAAGCAAAGAAAGGTCTTGAACGCGTCTAGAGTAACGGTTCCTTCTAACGTCTTGGAGAATTCTTTTGTAACGGTTCCATCTAACGTCTTGGAAAAATTGTTGAAGATTCAATTCGTAGTGATTTTTTTGATCGGTAATTTTGCTATGGCCAGTAAGACAACCGGAATCAACCTGAATCCTAGTTGTACATGACCATTGAATTATCTTTAAATTTCTCCTAAGACACCAAAATTCATAAAAAAAACATAAAAATTCCTTTCAGATTTTTTTTTTAGAAATTCCTTCGAAATGGCATCAGTAATTGCCTCGACACTCTTCTTGGAATTCCTTTAAGTGAAATTCATAACATGTTTCAACTGGGATCTTTCTAAAAAAAAAGTTTATTGAAATGCATCCTAAAGTGAAATATTGAAACAATTTATAGAATTATTTCAGAAATTTCACAGGCATTTAATCAAGAATTTGACCTGGAATTGTTGTAAAAAAATCTCTTACAGTGTGAAAACGAAGAAGTAATATTTTTAGAAACTTTCTTTCGTTTTCTTATTTTTCTGTGTTCTTAGAAGTTTTCATAAATGACATTCGATGAAGTCGAGAATATCTGGAATTATTCCTATGCCTATGGGATGATTAAATGTTTAAAAATGATCTTAGAGAAATTCCTGGTCGAATCATGGAAAAATCTCGTGAGATGTATCCTGTAAGAAGCCTTTAATAATATTAGCAATTTTGCAAAAAATTTAGAAGTAAAATAAGAGGGATTTCTGAAGGAATCTCAAAGGCAGTTTTGAGAGGAATTTTGAAATTATCGAAAGATTTTTACGAGGGTGGAATTTCTAGAGAATTTTTGGCAGTATTCTATAAAACCAGAAGTCAAGGAAGGGTGGATTTCAAGAATAATTTGCTAAAGAAGATTCAGATGGACCTTCTTGAGAAATTTGGAGAGTGGATAAATTTTTAAATGTTATTTATGAAAGAATCGTGAGATTTCTTTTCGTAAAATATGGAATTATTTCTAGAACCTAATAGAGTACTTGATGGAGCTTCCGGAGATGTTTTTTTAGAAGTTCAAGAATAAATCGCAAAATCTTAGTGAATCTGGTAAAAGAATTCTTAAAAAAAAATCCCAAAAAAAAATCACTGTTGCGGTAGAGAAACTTTAGAGAGAACTTCAAAAGCAAAGTTGGAAAAAACTGTTGGCGAACTCTCTGAAAAATTCGTGGAATGAATCGTTGCTTGGTGATTTTGAAGACATTTTTGGTGAGACTCCTAGAATTTTTGAACTACATTTTGGAGAAATCCTCAGAAATTCCTGAAGATCCTAAACAAATTAAATATGAAAACAGGAGGATACTCAAAACTAATAATTGAAATTTATATAAAATGTGTACTTAGAGGACGTTTTAGGAGAAATGATTAAAACAATTTGTAATGCAATCTCAGGCTGGATTCTTTAAGATATTTTTGAGTCATTCGATAGAGATTCTTCGAGAAATTTTCTGGTGAGATCAGATAGTCTGAGATAATTTTCCGTGGGAATCCCAGGACGATCTTAGTGAAAACTGGTAAACAAGTCTCTGAGAAAGCTCTGAAAAGTACGAACATTCATGAAGAAATTCTCGAAGGAATTCTCAGAGGAATTGAATACCTGAAAAGATCAAAGAAGAAACACAAGACATTCCTTGAGAGTTCTTTTAATAGAATTCTTGAAAGATAACAAAAGAATGAATCTTTGTCGGAACGATAAGGCTGATACAAATATTAATTTTCTTTTATGTCAACCCCCAATCCGAAAATTTTGAAGGGGAGAAAAAAAGATTCATCATTTTATTGACATCAGTAAGGTTTTTATCCATTTTTAAAGTAAAAAACAAGTAATATAATGATCCAGAGGACGTTTGAAAAAAGTTTATTAATTATCGTTAAAAATAAAAATTCGAAAAAACACTTTTTTTTTTTCATTTTAATTTTTTTGTTCATTATTTATTTTTATGCCCCCCTCGTACCTTCCAAGTGGTCTCGGACATAAAAGAAATTTAATATTTGTATCAGCCTAATTGAAATTTACAAAAATGACTGATGTGCCGCGAAATGAGATCAAATAAGAAATAAATGAAATCTATAAAAACTATGAAATTTATGAAAATCGTGATTATTACGACCGACATTAGTTCGGTAAAACAAGTATTTGCTAGGCCCCCCCTAGGCCCCCTCCATAGAAAAATCCTAGCTACGCCAATGTGAACCAGATGTTTACCTTGCGACCCGAGGAGGAAAGAATAACTCGCAATAACTAATGCATACCATATTTTGGTATCATACCATAATTAGGTGTTGTTCAGTTGTCAATACCTCATTTTGGTATTATTATGGTATTTGAAAAAAATGTTTAAAACAATTTAAAATACTTCATTTTGGTATTCGATAGGTATTGAGGACTGCTGGAGGTATTGAACAATAATTAAAAAAAAATTACTTTTATATGAAATTCCATCACGTATTATTTAAGTATTACAATACCTGATCTAATTATCAGCTTGGTATTTGTAGAATATGCAGAAGGTATTATTTGAAGTATTTTACCTCTTATGCAGGGCTCATTCATACCTCATTCAGATTGTAAGAATTGGAAATTATCTGGTATGGAATGCCTCAATTTTGTATTCAGTAGTTATTTTCTTTTACATAAAATCCGGGATTATAATATGCAGAACCACCATCTGTTTATTGATTAAAAGGCAGCGTACCGTTTTGACTCGAAACCCGGACACTTAAGCACCGAATTAACTTCAACATCATTTAGGCGGCATCCACAAATTACGTAACGCCCTAGGGATTTTGAACAGTTTACTATACGTAATCACAAACGTATCGAAACGTGACTAACTATGAAGCTACCAGAAATGTAAAGAAAGTTTGGGCAAAATCAATTCTTTTAACTTCATGGCAACCGTGAGATGCAGCCCAACACGCAATGTAAGGTATAGAATGTCGGTACGCATTTTATTCTTTTATTTTTGTTAATAATATCTTGAAGTCTACAGCGATACTTCAACATCCATAACATACAACTAAAGTTAAGGAATACGTATTATAGTAAAATTCAAATTTACTGTATGAAAAATGTAAATAATAATCAAAGTGTCCGGCTTTCGAAGCGTCCGGCAATTCAAAGCAAAACGGTACAATTCAGTGAGAAGAAATGAGCTGTAAAAGATAATGTCTGAACATGGTTTTACGGTGAAGCAAATTAAACTGATACGTACAACGCTTGATAGTTCAAAATCCAGTGTTTGGATTGTAGATAAGGTGTCAGTTTCGTTTGTGACGTTAGGCAGTTGAAGCGGCATTTTTGAATTTACTATCCACCATTGCGATCGAAGGTGCTATTAGCAGATCTGGCGTGCAGAGAAACGGCACTATCATCACACGGTCGCATATGCATATGCTTTGATGTCGACCGTATTGGAATCGATCGCAGGAAGAGGCCTTCGTGTCTCTCAAAGGGAGATAGCGAGGAAAGGCTGGCCATTAAGGTGATTATAAAACGAAGCCAAACTCTGAATTTTGAAATGCACAAGTCTGGAGAATCCGACAACCGTTCGTGTTGAAAATCTTTCAAATTGCTTGCTTATTTGTAGAAAAGTCCTTGGAGGAATTCATGAAGATAGTTCTGGAGAAAATTAAAGGTGAATACTAAAAGGTATTTCTAGGAGAATTCTTAAAACAAATTCTGGTGTAATTCATGGAGAAATTTTTTTGAAATTTCTAGAATTGATGAAGGTGATGTAGGAATCTTCTTGAAAATCCTTGAATAAACAACAATATCTGGAGAACCCCTGAAGACAATTTTCAGTTGAATTCTTGCAGCAATTCATAAAAAAATATTTTCAACCGTATGAGAGAATGCAAAGAAGAATCCGTGAAGGGACTCCCAAAGGAATTCTTGAAGGAATTTCTGATTTCTAATTTTCTAATTGAATTTTTATTGAATCCTAAGAAGAATTATTAGATAGATTTTTTGTAGAAATGTATAAATAATATACACACTTAAACGGTTTCGCCGAGAACCCAACAGCTGATATCTCGGTAATAATTTGACGATTCTCGGTAAAGTTTTTACCGAGATCTCGGTAAACGTTTACTGAAACATTCGGATTGCCGAAATCTCGGTAAAATAAGTACCGAGATTCGGCGTTAAAAATTACCGAATTCAAAGCTGTTGGGTTCTCGACGAAAAATTTCACTGAGGTCGGTGAAATAATTTAAGTGTGTATGAAAGTTGTCAGAGTAATCCCTATAAAAATTACTAAAAGTAATTTCGTTAGATTTCCATGAGCAAATTCTGAATAAATTCCTGCATGCACCCTTTCAAATATTACTGGTCAAATTGCAGGGAGAAATTTCTTGAGGGACTTCAAGAGGTGTTCCCGACAGTATTCCAGAAGAAATCTCTGAAGTAAGAAAAAATCCAATTGCCTTTCCTCGAGAATTTGAGAAAAAAAATCCTGAAGGACCTGCGAAATTTTTCTAATTCAGATTTTTCTGAAATATAAATGCACTAGCGAATACTCATATACGACAAAACCCAAATACAATTTTCCTTAAATGGTCAATTGTCCTCATTTGAGCTTTTAATGAACCATCTTTTGTAATCAAAGCATACATTTTTCGGATTCAAAACCAATTTATTTCAAAATCGTTATTGAATCCAATTTTTGGGGATAACTGTAGAATTAAAGGGATCGATTTAGAAAGGTCGAAATTTCCGGATTTTAAACATAGTACCAATATCAAATAGGTGCTCCGCACAACGATTCACATTTAAAAACATGTACGTAATCCAAAAAGTCTGAAAACTGCTGTGTTTGAGAATACCTGAAAAAGGAATCTTATTTCGTGGAAAAAAAATCCGAGAGAGTTTCCAAGAGAGCCCATGATAAGTGATTTGGGGACAATATAGAAAGACAAAACGGCGAAAAACGAAATGACGTTTAGAATTCTACATTTTGTCTTTCGATGTTTTGTCACCCAATCAAGCAAAGAATACTTTACAAAGTTTTGCACCAATTTTCAGCAAAATATCTTAAATAATTCCTGAAATCATCTCTGACGTTCTTCATTGAGGAATCTCTAGACAAACTTTTTCTGAGCAATTTCTGATTTAACTCATGGAGGAAGGTTTCAATTTATCTGTGGAGTAATTTCACGGATACAGTGCCTTACCGATTTTGGCAACAAGGCGTGATTTTTATGTTGCCAAATTGGGGATGTTGCCAAAATCGGGAATTTTGAAATGCTTTTATTTTTTATCATTTTATTCTCTAAAAGTATCAGAAAATGTATGGCAACTATCACGAATGATGTGAACAATTTCTGGGAGCCTTTTTCAGATCAGATTTTGACTAATAATCATAGACATCATATACTGATTATTTGTACCATATAAAAAGCACGCTTGTTGTACACAGCACAAGCGTTGTATTACCTTCAGTGGCCATTTGCGACTGTTCTGGAGTGCAAATGTGCAAGTTTAAAGCACAACAATATTAAAAGTAACAGATTTAAAATACAGAACAATTTATTTCATGGATTTATTATTAGGATTTCCTGAACATAAAAACATGATTACCACGCGTCTTATGTAAAAATAGTGAACAAGGTTCATAGTTGAAAAAGTAAAAAGATCTTATAAATTACTTTGTTAAAATTAATGTTATCACAGTTGAAATGTAATATCAGAAATGAATAGAAACAGAGGAAATGAAAAATGTCTATCAAATAATTAATGGTTTAAAAACTACATGCATTTCTTTGGATCATGGCACTTTTTTAAGGCTTTTTATTGAGACTGGCACCGCCACGCATCCAGCAATAGAGTTAATGACAAGATGTCATCAAGGTAGCTCATTGAAGACTCGGAAAATATTTTGCTGAGAGTAGCAAAATGAATAATCAAAGGATTGGGCGAAATTTCTTTTAAAAAAACATGTTTAAGAAGTAATTATGTTGGAGTTGTTAAAGCAACATTATTAGTAATTTTGAAATAATATGAGTGAAAATTGTTGAAAGTTTTACTACTGAAATTCCAAATTTCATTCATTTCATTGAGTTACTTTTCTCCCAAGGAAATCGTTAGATTTTTTTACAATTTTTTGTACAATTGCATTTCCCAAGTAACCACTAGCTAATTCGTCTTTTTGGGCTTCTAGGGTTATTGTACGGCTAATATACTGCCCATAAAAGCATAACTGTCTCATATGGTTTTCCAAGCCAACACCTTTTTTCATTGAAATATTCAAGTTTCAATGTATACTATGCATATAAAAATAGACACACTATGTTTGAAAATGTTGTGGAAAATATGAAGTTGATGCAGTCCCATATTGAAAAATAAAGGCATAAAAGTCTCTATATGAACTTTCAACCCAAATAGCAATTACAAAACGTGAATTATGTTCAAGTTTTTTTTTACTGATGAAAAGGAGCAAAATGGGTTATCTGTACGGTTGTGCTGAATAAATATGGCATCCAAAAATGTACTAGAAAATTATGAACATTTGTATAAGAGAACAATCTTCAAACTTTGAGCGCTATTTTCTCAATGCCTACTTTTTCATATGGGACAGTTATGCCTTTATGGACAGTATAGTGCATGTCAGCTCTATAATAGCACTATATTAGCACGCATGGCGAATTAGTTTGGTATATGGTTATCGTAGTCCGGGGTAACATTGATCATTTTTTTTATATTTCTTACAAGTTCAATTTGAAATAGCATATGTTGCAAGTTTTATATTTTTTAAACAAGTACTGACACCCATTGCTCGTGTCTATAAACTGTATTTTGTTTTCTGAAAATTTAAAGCATGTCTAAAAAATGTTTCAAGTGATTTTTATATATCTAACATGGGGTAACATTGATCACCCATTGAAACAACGTTCGGTTATATTGAGAATATCATTTTTTACTAAAATCATGGTCCCTGAAACCGAATATGAAATCCAAACTCTTACAATCCAGGTAACCATAAGCCGTATATCGGGCCCTTTCAGCCATATACGGCTAATATAACGGCTTATTGGCATTATATCAGCCGTAAATCAACATTTAGGTCCAATATACGGCTTATTGGTTACCAGGGAAGTTATTAACTGTTTGAGTTATTTCAAAATTGAAAACACTTTGAATTGTGGAATACTCCTAAAGGTAGACAATTTCCTAAGGAAATTCTGCATTTTTTACAGCAATTAGTGAATTACACTCCCATGCAAAAGTTTGTGTTTACGAGAATTTTGAAGTTAGTTGCCTTTTCCCATACAAACTGAAACGAGAAAACTTCTGCTGATCAACTGTGGACAAGAGCAAAGCAGCTAATCCATTGGACGTGTAATCACAGAGATATGGACAAAACACTTTTGCATGTTTTTTAGGGGGTGAATTCTAACTTTTGTACGGGAGTGAGAGTGAACATATTAATGGAAGATTTGAAAACGGGATCGTTTAAAGAATTTTGAACATGGGCTCTTTTTACATTTTTATTCGCTTTTAGAATTCCATTCCGTTTTTGATAAACGTTTTTCAATGTCTATCTCAAAACACATTTTCAAAATTTTGCCCAAATTATCAGCTAGAGTTATGAACAAAGTTTCTCAATGTTTTCCTCAACAACTGTTCTGCCCATAACTGCATAACAGTCACATTCGACATTTTTGACAAATTGGAGTTAATACCATGGAGAGTCATCAAATGATAAATACTTTCAATCAACTTACTAAAATCTGTGAGATTGTTCTATAAAATTCGAAAAAAATACCAAGTTGTTTTGTCACATTGGCAATTGTAATCGCATAACAGTCACATTGAGATTATACATGAGCCTCATAATGTAGTAGCAACGAAATTTCTGTAAGAATTATTTTCTGACTATTCACCCAATATGCTATATGAGTTGTACAAAATTTCAGCCTAAAATAATGTCTTTTGAATTCTCAATGATTTTTTTGAAATTTTAGTTTCCTCCCATACTGCAGTAAAATGCAAACTTGGTATCTCATTTACTCAATGCCTACTTTTGTCGAATGTTACAAATATGCAGTTATGGGCAGTGTTATTGAAATGACTACAGAAATACCTAAAAGAAATCACTCACCAATTATTCATTTTTTTTTTTTTCTTGCGGATTAACTTATCAATGATTAAGAGATAATTTGAAAAAAATCAGGCTCACCAGAACGCCACACATAATCCAATTGATATGTTAAAAAAAACAAACACAATACCGTTAAGTCACCAGTCACCGTGCGGCCTCCATTCACCGTGCACATATACAAATTCCTACAGAATATTCATACAATTTTCACAAATTATTTTTTTGTCAGCAAAATAAGTTAAAACTGATGAAATGAAGTAGTTTTTGTCACAAAGCATTTTGAAAAACCTAGTTTATGTAGTAAAAATCATGTGAATTCTGTTTGATAATAAGATTTTTCAACACTCTTAGTAGAAACACCAAAAAATCACATTTTTCATTTTAACGATAGAGTATGATTTTTTTCAAAATTTCAACAAGTTTTCATTGTGGATACTATTAGTAAGATGTATTTCATCGTATGAGCAATGATATTTTATGCAAATTAGAATTTTATATTGTGTCTCAGTGGAAACCCAAATGCACGGTGAATGGATCCCTCTCAGTATGTATGGTTCCTAATACCGTGCATTAGTGTAAAAGGCATGAAATTATTCGGTAATATTAGATTCATTGTTATATCGTCAATTAACTACTTCATATTTAGTTTTTGAGTGAATATAGAATGATTTGGACAATACAGTCAAACCTCCTATAACGATTTTAATGAAAAAATAATTATTTAGCCAATTTTTAAACTTTTTATGGATTTTATTGTAAATGAAGATTTGAACAGTCTTAAAAATGAGTGCGCTCACTATTAGCAACATAGTTGCTCCATCAACAACGTTTCTTCAAGAAACAAAATTAAATCATGACGAAATCTATACGCACGGTGAATGGTGCACTAGTGTGCACGGTAAATGGTGACATAGAACGGTACGAGGTGACCTTAACATGAGATTTTCAAACATAATTTTTGAGTAATTTTTAGTTATGCATCACTAGTTTTAGATTTTTCCCTGAATTATTATATAATTGTACGCTACGTAGTGGTATTCTAATACGCTTCAAATTATTTGGAAAAGTTATATAATTTTTTGAAGTGCATTTTTTCCTTAAATGCACGGTGAATGGTAGCTTGACGGTACAACAAAACATTTGCGATCAATGTAGTTTACCTGACAATTTGAAATGTTTTTCATTGTGTTGCCAAAATCGGGAAGAAAATGTTGCCAAAAACGGGTGTTGCTAAAATCGGGGGTAGACAAAAGCGGGTGTTGCCAAAATCGGGAAGGCACTGTATAAGTTTAAGAAATCCCTGAATAAATTATATGAAGAAATTTTCGGAGGAATGTCAGAGGAATTGTTTGAAAAAAATTCCGCTTTTTTAAGGAACCTTTAGAAAAACTTTGAATCGTTTTTAAGAGAAATCTCTGAAAATTTGACAAAAAAAAAAGATAGATTTTTGGAAAAAAAAATTCCGGAGAAAAAATTGTAAAAAAAATAGTTCCTGGGAATTTTTTAATGAAATATTAGAATAAAGTTCTGGGGTAATATTTTAAAAAAGTTTTGAAGAAATCTATAGATTTATCCAGAGAAACCTATTCTAATAATACTTGTTTTTATTTAATTATGATACGTGGTTTACGGCTAACCTCCGAAAGAGGTGCACTTTACGAAAAAGGACCACGTGATTATTGAGCTGAAATCGAATTCAGGTTAACTTCTGGGGATTTGTTTTTAATTTCCGTACGGGTTTGGGCCGAAAGGTCTCAGATTTTCATGAAACTTTTTCCACAGGCAGGGCTCATCAATATATGAATAAAAAAAATTGAGAAAAATTCAGCTTCACCTATTTTCCCGGAAAACTCAGTTGGAAATTTTTTGTTTTCCCCTGACACTACTTACTTTGAAAAATCATAACTCAAGAACAAAGCATCATAGAAGCAAAGTTTTTTTTTATGAAAATGAAAGCAAATTTTCTCAGAAATAAAAAAAAATATTAACTGGAAAAAGTTTTCCACAAAGTTTTTCACCGTTGAGAAAATTTGTAAAGAAAAGCCGGAAAAACTATGCTCCAACTCGTGGAAAATTTTCAAAAAAATATTTTTGAGAAGATAATTTTATAAGCTTTAATCGCTGAAATTTTTGAAATGTACTTTTTTTTTCGTTTTTGAGTTATGGCCAATTTTGTAAAAAATGTGCAAATGTGCCATTTTGAGCCTTTTCTTTGAAAAATCATAACTCAAAAAAGACGCATCGTAGAAACAAAGTTTTTTTATGCAAATGAAAGCAAATTTTCTCAGGATACCATCACAAGGACCTTTTCCATGTGAGGTTGGGAAAAAGTGCCATTCTGCTTAAATTCAAAATCATTTTCATGGTTGCACACATTATTTTCAATTAGTAGCTATTGGATTAAAAGTACTCAACATTGAGTGTTGTACTGAGGCTTATTACTCACTAAATAACTAGCTATTCTCTTTGAATTCATGATGTAACAAATAATAATAAGGTTTATTTCATTTAGTCAATTATTAAATACAACATAAAGCATAACACTGTTGACATAATGAAATTATTTAAATTAGTTTCCATCCGTTTGATGAATGTGGGCTTCCCCTTCCTGTCAGAGGTTTCGTCGACGTCCTACTCGGCGGGATTCTGTTATGTGGAGAAATATGGAGCTCTGGTAATTTATTGAGCGCATACATTAATGTTAAAAACTTACCAATTTGATAAAGATCCATTTAAGTAAAAACTGAGTGGCGGTTTCAATATTTGTTCCCGCAAGGTCCTACCTTTCGATGAATTTGGTTGTTTGGGATGAATCCGGATTTTTGGGAATCTCTGCAATACAGATTTTACAAAATTGTTATAAAATCATTGAAAAATAATGTTATTCAACTTACTCGCAAAACGCTTCAATTAAATCAACGTCCAAGTCCTTGACAACACAGTCCGGATATGAATATGGTGGACAATTAAAATTTTCATCCAAAAATGAGTCTCGGATCAACACTTGGTTTTGAGTACTTTCTTAGAATGGGAAGCAAAACAAAACCAAAATAAAACGCCAACTTGCAAATAACTCAAAATTAGGTAGTTTTGAATATACTTGAAGATTGAGTTGAAAGTATTCAAAAGTCAGAGCAAAATAATAACCAAACATGGAGTATTGGAGAAGTACTTCATTTTGAGTACTATTTATCTCACATTTGAGTTGTTTTGCCTCTCCGTGTATGCAACTGATAATGACTATTCAAAGGCTGAAAAATTTCTTCAGGAAAGATTTTCTAACCTTGTTCCAATTCCTGGAACAAAAAAAATATCATTCATTTATACCAAAAGACGAACGAAGCATTTTAGCTAGTGAATTCTCAGATGCACATGAAAACCAAGAAAATACAGCATACTTCGTTCTTAATAATACAAAGAAACGAAAATCTTCTGGTGTTAGCAACCAAAGACAATCTTCCCAGTTGAAAAAATAGATAGTATTAAGATGAAAATGTAAGTTATATACTGAATAATTGAATAAATAAAATTAAAAAAAAATATAATAATCATCTAATTTGTTCCATAGAAAAGAAAGAATCCCTTTTCAGTGTAATGAAAAATTGAGGCAGAAACAGTTTTTTCAGTTTTTCTTAGCGGTGTAATTTTTCATGAAAAATATCATCCATTCCGACTTATACTTCATTAAAACCAATCCCATATCTTTTTTTCAGATGTTTTAGAAAATTTGCAATTGCTTTGATGAAAAATCTTTCATTGTTTTTCCGATGCTTCGATTGAAATATGGGTTTTCAAAGAAAAGGCTTATATGGTCATTTTCCACAAAATTGGCCATAACTCAAAAACGAAAAAAAGTACATTTCAAAAATTTCAGCGATTAAAGCTTATGAAATTACCTTCTCAAAAATATATTTTTGAAAGTTTTCCACTAATTGGAACATAGTTTTTCCGGCTTTTCTTTACGAATTTTCTCAACGGTGGAAAATTTTGTGGAAAACTTTTTCCAGTTAATATTTTTTTTTATTCCTGAGAAAATTTGCTTTCATTTTCATTAAAAAAAAACTTTGTTTCTACGATGCTTCGTTCCTGAGTTATGATTTTTCAAAGTAAGTAGTGTCAGAGGAAAACAAAAAAATTCCAACTGAGTTTTTCGGGAAAATAAGCGACCCTGAATTTTTCTCAATTTTTTTATTCATATATTGATGAGCCCTGCCTGTGGAAAAAGTTTCATGAAAATCTGAGACCTTTCGGCCCACTTTGTACGGAAATTAAAAAAAATCCCCTTCTGCGTCCATGAGTCGTCTCGTGGCGTAGGGGTAACGCGTCCTAACTAGAGATCAGGGAGTCGTGAGTTCGATTCTCACCGAGAAGACGTGTAACTATTTCGCAAAACTTCACATCAATTTGTCCATTTAATCCAATTGCAAAGTATATGTAACGTTTAGTTTTTCGCGGTAGTTGTCTATTCTAATAATTTCTGAGAATTTCAAGGATTGTCATGAAAATGCCCCTCAGAAATCTCTAGAGAATTTTTCGGAAAAATGTGAGTAATAATGTCGGGAGTGATCCATATAGTAATCACTCGATCCTAGAGGTTTGTTCTAAAATTATAAATTATTTTTGAATCATTGTCATTTAAAATCATTCCTCTAAACTTCCTGCTCTAGCACAGATTATTTACTTTTCTTTCATTAGCCTAACAGTCTTCTAAAATTATGAAAAAATCATAAAAAATATGTATTTTTATGTATTTGGGTTCAATGACTCATTTAAAGTCGAACACACCGTTTTATGCTCTAAATCGTAAGTGCATGTTAAAAAATCTTTAAAATTTGATTTTTCTCGGTAAAAAGCTCGGTGTTCATTTTACCACCACTTCCCCTACCGAGACGGGCGTCGTGTTCGAGCTGCGCGTAAAATGCGTCCTTGTCATCATCAGTGCTTCCGGAGTGAGGGCTATGCACGTTTATTATGCTAAAGTTTTAAGAACCAGCCTTTGAACCTCAACTTGCACATTCTTTCGTTGATCGGCCACCACCCAATCACGCGCCTTTGCATATCACCTATGAAAGCTGTTCCCAGGTCAGGTGTGTTGCTGCAGCTCTGGTAGATGGTATGATTACCTCTAAATGTTCGAACCATCGAACCTGTCCAGCACACCGCCTGCAGCGCTACGATGTCGAAACCGTGGATCTTCAGTACATCGGAGAGTATGCGTGTGCTTCCAATGAAGTTGAGAGATTTGCAGTTCCACGTACCGAGTTTCCAATCGCTAGTCCATTTTTGTCGCTGTGGTCTTTGCCGATTGTTCCGGTCCGTATTCTTTCGTTGACGTTCCTATGCTGATGTGTTTTTACAGTTAGCTTGCAGGGCCTAATACCAACACCCTAGATTTCCGGAGGACCATTCCCCCTAAATGTTCGGAGGACCGTAGTGCGCAGTTTAGCTTAGAGTCCTTCTCTGGCACTCGGACGATGATTAGCCGCCCCTGACATGGGGAACAGACGCTGTTGTGAGCCGCTCCTAACATGGAGTACAGGCGCTCCAGGTTTGCAAAGACAAAAGCAAAAGCAAACCCCCCCTTCCCTGTCAGCATACGACCAAAGTTCCCACCGGGGGTTGGTTACCCGATCTTCCCTAAGCTTACTCGTACCCCGGCCATTACCACGAGGAGGTAGGGATAGGAGTTGCTGGGCAAGAGGCTAAGGACCGCACAAAGGGGTCTATTTTATTCCTGCAGGTACGCGAAGTACCAATGGTACGCCATGCCCAGCCATTTACTGTGCCCAATACCAGCCTACTTGCAAGACAAGATTTGTCGGGGCAACTGTTTTGTTTTATATATTTGCATCTCAATTTGTCCAAATTGACATGTGTGTCTGTCTACTTCAGGTTTTTCTATTGCAGTAGTTGAATAACTTCATCCCGGAATAAAAACTCAGCTTAAAAAATGTTTTTGTTATTATTATAACATTTCGTCAAAATCACGCTGGCATAAACCGATAAAACTACAACCATTGCTGGTTTTGAATATTAAGTAAATGTCTTTTGAGGCTAAACTCAAGCATTGCGTATGGTAAAAAAAAATTGGGTAAAGCTTTAGGACCCGGAGCTACGGAAGATTCCGTAGATCTGGCACCCTTGAGCGGTAACCGGGTGCGAATGGCGTGCTGGTGGTGGCGGTTTTTGCTTCCTGCAATATGCAACGATTTCTATCTGAAATCCAAATTGAGCCGTTGTCACAAGGAAGGTCGTCGTTTGTAGGAAAATTGATGATGCAACACACAACAAACCCTATCACTCTCTTGCCCAAAAGCTCCATACTCGTATTCCACAGGACAACGAGAAGGATATCAATGGGAGGACGATCGGTAAGGGAATGACACCAACACTTGCTGATAACACGGTTGGTTTCTGCCTTGTTCATCAAATATTCATTGTTTGATTTATTTGGAAAATGCAGTGGCACTGAAAGGCGCGGAGGCATGGGCTGGATGATGGCAACCAATCTCGAAGCTGGATGGGTTATGCTTGCATGACTGTAGACACGGAGTCATTTCAGTGAAAAGTGCTCAATTTAATTTGCAGTTCCGGAAAATATTTATTACATAAATTAGTGACAAATTTGTCAGGAGATGTTTACTACTCACTTTGGGATTGACGAATGAATAGAAAATAAAAAAAAATCGTGCCCGATGAGCTTTGATAATCGATTTGAATTAAGTTTTACATATGTTCTCAGTATGGTGGAACACGATGGATAAATCGATATTTTGTTTATCTTAAAAGTACTTTTGCCCTGATCATAATAAATCTTCGAGCTGTTTAGTAGAATACCTATAAGTAGATGGAAAAACCGAATTTAGTACTATACCATTTAATTCCACTAGAGTTTGTATCCTTTGACAGATACGCGTATTTCGACCTCAACTGTAAATTTACAGTTGAGGTCGAAATACGCGTATCTGTCAAAGGATACAAACTCTAGTGGAATTAAATGGTATAGGGTAACGGTCGTATTCTGGACCCTCTAAGGAAGTGATTTATGTTTTTTGACCCAATTAATTAATTGCACAGCCTAACCATTCAAAGAACATGCCAAAATGTACAGAAAAACTTCCTCTCTGAGTTAAAAATGCCCATACGGTAATGTAGGTTCTAAAAAACGTCAAAAATAATTGAATTGTGAAGCACTGTTCTTCATTATTATGGACACACCAATATATGTTGGACCCTCAAAGTATATATTTTGGACCCCGGCATTTTTTATCGTTCGGCGACAAAGTCCACGACACTGGCTGTATAATATGCTTGTTCATAGTCTAATCAACCGATTGACAATGGAAAACCAAAGAAATTCTTCGCTTTTAGTTCAGAAATTTGAAAAAAGTGTTTGTTTACATTTACAAAATTTCTGACGACTTCAATTTCTTTGTGTAACGTATTGTAACGGTTGCATGGATGAACCGATTAAATAAAATTAATTTCAGATTAATAAACACATTTTCTATATACAAACGGTAGATGCAAGTGCGGAATAGTCTTATCATTCCAAATGGCATGCGAATTGAGTTGGTCTTTCGATTTGAACTGGGAAATTTTCAGGAAAATGGCCCAGGGGGTCCAAAATATATAGGGGTCCAAAATATATTGATTACCCTAGTACTAAATTCGGTTTTTTCATCTACTTACTTTTGCCCGTTTTTTTAATAAATACGTTTTGATGATGAAATAAAATCTTCAATATTTATTGAATCATAATGATTATCATTATCGTTTTTCTAGAAGAAAAATAAAACACATTTTTATGCTACTTCAAGTTTAACGCCAAAAATATTAATTAATCGCGATTCTACATGAAGAAAACTAAGTCAGCATTGTGAAATATGACCGACACACTCGAAAACCTAAAATGAAATCGTGGATATTTGATACATTAACGAAGTATTTCAAAGCCAAAAACCATTATTGAATGTTTTCAAGTACTTAATCTTATGAACACTTACCATAATTAACTGTGTTTTTTGCATGCTCAAGCGCTACGACGCATTACAGAGCCGGTTTCGTTTTGTAATTCAGTATTTTTTTCAGAACATTTTTCAGCTCCTATTCAAAATGAAAAAAAAAAACAAATTACCAGAATTATTTTTTCCCTATGTTATGCACATTGAAAATAAAATGAACTGGGTTGAAAAAGGTTTCAGGATAATTCGTTTACGAAATGGCTTAAAACGGCTTAAAATGGCTCTTATAAGCGGTTTCTTCACCACCGCTTAGGCCTTAAACCTGGTTTAATCGTATGGGTAAACGTGGCTTACGGCTTAAGCAAAGGTGAAGAAATCGGCCCTTAAGGGCTTAAAACGACTTTGAATGGCTTAAAACGGCTTTAAATGGCTCTTAAAGGCTTAAAACGGCTTTAAATGTCCCCACTGGGACAGAGCCTGCTTCTCAACTTAGTGTTCTATATGAGCAGTTCCACAGTTATTGACTGAGAGCTTACTATGCCAATGACCATTTTTGCATGCGTATGTCGTGTGGCAGGTACGATGATACTTTATGCCCTGGGAAGTCGAGAAAATTTCAAACCCGAAAAGATCCTCGACCGGTGGGATTCGAACCCACGACCCTCAGCTTGGTCTTGCTGAATAGCTGCGCGTTTACCGCTACGGCTATCTGGGCCACATTAAAATGGCTTAAAATTGCTTAAAATGGCTTAAAACGGCTTAAAAGAGCTTTAAATGGCTTAAAACGACTATAAATGGCTAAAAACGGCTTAAAATGTCTCTTAAGGGCTAAAAACGGCTTTAAGTGGCTTAAAACGACTTTAAATGGCTTAAAACGGCTTAAAATTGCTCTTAAGGGCTTAAAACGAATTTAAATGCCTTAAAACGGCTTTCAATGGCTTATAACGGCTTTAAATGGCTTAAAACGACTTAAAATGACTTAAAATGGGTTAAAAATGGCTTTAAACGGCTCTAAACGGCTAAAAACGAATTAAAATGGCTTAAAACGGCTTAAAATGGCTTTAAACGGCTAAAAACGGCTAAAAACGAATAAAAATGGCTCAAAACGGCTTAAAATGGCTTTAAACGGCTTAAAATGGCTTTAAACGGTTTAAACTGCTTGAAACAGCTTAAAATGGCTTAAAACGGCATGAAACGGCTTAAAACGGATTAAAATGGCTTTAAACGGCCTAAAATGGCTTAAAACGGCTTGAAACGGCTTAAAATGGCTTAAAACGGCTTTAAATGGCTTAAAACGGCCTTAAACGGTTTAAAACGACTTAAAATGGCTTAAAACAGCCTAAAACGGATTAAAATGGCTTAAAATGGCTTAAAACCGCCTAAAATGGCTTAAGGCCGCACGGGACGTCATCATAATCACCCTATCCATTTCAAGAAGCAAATCCCAAGAACCACTCCATATATCGATGCGAAAAATGTATCACTTTGATTCTATATATGTAATACGCAACCCAATATATTTTCAGCTTCATCGGTTCACTAAAACTTGAAATTTGCTTCCACAAAGTTTTGATGATAATTGTTAGAGTGAGACAAAAGATAGGGAAAATAACACGGTCTCCCGTGTAAAACGGCTCTTAAAGGCTTAAAACGGCTTTAAATGGCTTAAAACGGCTCAAAATGGCTCTTAAGGGCTTAAAACAACTTCAAATGGCTTAAAACGGCTTTAAATTGCTTAAAACGGCTTAAAATAGCTTAAAAGGGCGAAAAACAGCTTAAAATGGCTTAAAATGGCTTAAAATGGCTTCAACGGCTTAAAATAGCTTAAATCGGCTCAAAATGGCTTAGAACGGCTAAAAACGGCTTAAAACGGCTTTCAATTGCTGAAAACGGCTTAAAATAGCATTAAACGGCTAAAAACGGCTAAAAACGACTTAAAATGGCTTTAAACGGCTAAAAACGGCTTAAAATGGCTTTAAACGGCTAAAAAAGGCTTAAATATTTACAATAAATATTAACAATATTAACTTAAGAGCTACATAACAATGTTTCATTTTCTTCCTGAACATACAATCTCCCTTCTCATTTGATAGTTAATAATAGACCTCTGACAGTCTCGAAGGACTGATATCGAGGTCTTTCTATAACGTTTAGCAATGCATTCAAGTTATGAATTATGAATCAAACTATGCTCATTATGTATTCTTTTAGTGCTTTTTTAAATCTATAAATTGGAACTGTGCTTGAAATCTGTAATGGTAGATTATTAAAGTTAACTATAGCGGTAAACATACATCCTAATCTAAAGTAATTCATTCGTGATGCCAAAATTCTTAGATTATTGATAGAACGTGTTTCATATCTATGGAAATTACGACTATTTTGTAAGTTCAATTCATTATTTATGAGATTATTTTTGACTTTATAAACAAACAAAACTGCTTCATAATAACTGATTGGAGAAAAAATCAACATACTATTATTTGAATATAGATCAATCGTTCTTATTTCCGGATTATTGTATTGCTCCGCATGAACTTATTTAAAGTAGTAGCAATTTTGTAGATTAAGTAAGCTGGCGCATTTTGCCAGATTATATTCAAATATGTTAATTGGGCAACGCTGAAATCTGTTGTTGAGGCATTTTCAAAATATTGGATAATTTTCAAAATGGCTCAAAAAAGAAACAAGACGGTTGACTATGTAAATTTAATATTTCAATAAAGTCAGAAAAATAAACGAATCACTCGAAACTGTCACTGCGTAATTGTTTACATCATCTCAAGAATATCATTTCCTTCCAACCATCTGCATCTTCAAAAGTAGCCCTTCCATCGACGCTGTCGTCGTCAAACATCACCTAACATTAATAACGGTGAAATTTCAATTTCATCACTCCCGTCAAGCTTGTTCCGCTGTAAGGCAATTTGTAGCCACCGACTTGCTTCCCGGATCTGCTGCGAATCAAGTCCTACTAGGTTACCGATGACTTCAAATGTAAGAAAGCAAGCACGAAAGAGTTCATAATATATCTCACCGCCCTATCGTCACTTCTGCGAGAAGACGTCACCACTTCATAAAACTGCTCGCTCGAGGGAAAGAGATAGGATAGGTACCCAGGGAAGTAATTTCGATGGCCCGAAAGAAATGGAACCAAAGATCCGGAACGAGAGGCACGTTGAAGAGACTTCCTCCCGGATTCAACCGACCAACCAACCAGCGAACCAAAGTACGTTATGGGAAGAGTCGGTGTGGTAGTTAGATGCATGGCGTGCTTCTTGGGCGTTGAGCCTGATGTCGTCGCTCAGCTCGGGCCGTAATAAATTATCATTAGATCCGCTGCATGATTTATGATTATTTAAATTTCTGACCGTGCGCTTCAATCCATGGCCCGCCCTTACGAAGGCAGACTTTGGAAATCTGCTGGGTGTATGCTGCTGATATATATTCCTGCTTGAAAACAGTGTTGCTCAATTGGGAGGTCAGTTGCAAATTAGTGATAGGATTCCGTGTTCAACTTAAAAACATCACAAAGCGTAAATTGATTCGATAACAACTTGTTCCTAAACCTCCGCAATTCCTAAAAGATACAAATTGAGACTTATGATGGTTTTTGATCTTAAAATTAAAAATTGACTGCATTAAATTCATGTTTATTTTTCTTAAATTTTGTTCGGTTTTTACAATTTTTTCCAACTAATATGGAAAGCCAAGGGCTTTTCAATCTTGGTTGATATGATCTCTTCTTTTGATTAACTATATTTTACATTTTGGCTCGTTCTGGAGCTCTGGTGATTTTAAAGAAAATTTGATAACCTAACTACTATTTACACAGACAAATTTTGATAACCTAGGGGGGTGCGACTACAGCGCATACGACTTGTACCTCTCGATAGACTCACTAACGCGATCCCCGAGAGTCTGTATCTCGGCCAGACGGTGGACCTCAAAATTTCGCATTCGCCCAGGGGCGTTCAGAGCCTTTCTCAGAAACTTGTTCTGAACCCTCTGGAGCTTAAGGTGATGTGTTTTAGCGCATCTCTCTCAGACCGGCATGCCGTATTTGATCATGGCATGAATGATTTGTTTGTAGACAGTGTCGACCTTTGGTTTATGAGGGGATACAACATTCGCAGCATCGTGCTGCACCTTGTGGCCGTTTTGTCAAATTGTTGTCGAAAGATCATCTTGCTGTCCAAAGTCAAACCTAGATAATCAGCCTCGTTGGACCATTCCACCTCTTTGCCGTTTAGGGTGATTTTGCAATCCTCAGCCGGAACAAGTTTGGGGGCTTTGGAGTAGGGGAAGAGGATGACCTAGGTCTTCGCCGCGTTGAGACATATCTTCCAGCTGGTGAGGTATGCTGTTAAGACATCCAGGCCTCGTTGGAGTTTAGCCGTGAGCGCTATGATCACTCTTCCGCTGTAGACGATGGAGGTGTCATCTGCGAACAGAGACAGCGCGCTGCCTCCTGGGAGTGCGGGCATGTCGGAGGTGAACAGGTTGAATAGCAGGGGCCCGAGGATACTGCCCTGGGGAACGCCTGCGATGATGTCGTGCGCATCAGAAATTGCTCAATTTAGCGAGACCTGGAATGTTCTCGCTGACAGATAGTTATGCACTATTTTCACCAGGTAGCTGGGAAGATTGCACTGGTGAAGCTTGAACAGCAGGCCATAATGTTAGACATTGTGAGGTGATCGTAGAACTAGACACACAAGTGTTTGACTTCCAAGTTCATGATGCTTTTTAAACCTGGAGCCTTCATATTTTTGGAGGATTTCGTCAGCTGTAATCTTCGACTCCTTCGAGAATTCGTTGGGAATCTGATGGAAGTTGTTTGCATACTCATTAACAGCAGCTTCATGCGCATTGATGATGTTGCGTCCAAGATTATGTGAGCTGACGATGGCCTGCAGCTGCCGATCGATGTCATCAGATGTCGTGGGTGTCAACACACTACCGGAACTGGCCCCAATTGACACGATGATAATTGCGCCGAGTCGTGAGATGCCGGTTGACCGAGGCCACCACCGGATAGTGGTCCGAGCTGAGTTCTTGGTAGACGACCAATTGGGAGATGTTTACCACGTTGTTGATGAACAGTTTCATGATGGCATGGGCCCCGGATCTGCTCACCCAGGCCCAAGATGTTGATGTCACCTTCTTCCAAGCCTTGCTGCAGGATTACTCCGTTTCGGTTTCTTCGGGGGTTTCCCCAGGCTTCGTGCTTCGTGTTGAGATACCAGCGATTATGTACCGCCCGCACCGCCGAATAAGCTTGGCGATGTCCTGCCGTTGCCGACTCATCGTTGTGGTTCGCTTGCGTTGGGTAGTACTCAGCGATGATGGTGATCGGGCAATCGGTAGCTATCACTTCTACTCCTACGGCGTCGATGGGTTTGAGCTGCAGGCTCGGCAGCAGCCGACAGTAAATGTTGTGGCGCAAAGCGATGGCAATTCCCCCTCCTTCAGAGCTGGTCCGATCTTGCCTCACTAGCCGATAGTTGGGAATGGAGACACTCAACTCAGGCTTGAGGAACGTCTCCGTGATGATGGCTACGTCAATGCTTTTCTCTTTCTGTCGAACTCGATGGCAGCGTTCCAGTTTGCAATCCTGGTGATAGCCTCACGGGCCATATTTGGAGAGGAAAGCAAATACCACCGAAATACCACCGAGTAGTCGGCGTCGATCTGTTCCGACTTGGAACGGCAGGCGCGCAGCCGTTGGAACAAGTTCCTGGTGTATTCCAAAATTTGCTCCGATGTGTACAGGGAGCCGTCGTCGGGGGGAGAAGTGCCAGGGGCACTGGGTCCAGGATTCCCCCATCCAGGAGGGGGTGCTTTCTGCACCAGTGGAGCAGCGGCGGCGGCCGTAAAGCGATGCTGAACGGAGGGGGCCGACTGGTGGGATGCCTGTTGGTGGTTTGGTAGAAGTGGTGGCAGATTGGGCATGTAGTAGCGGGGAGTTTGAAAGTGCTCCTCAGTCAGCGGTGGGGGTGGCCGGCACTGTCGCTGTCGTCCCTGCTTCTTGTTGGATGCTTGCTGGCGGATCACTAGGAACTCCACTCTGCTCATTTGGGGCAATTACGGCTTCGGTTCGATGCCCCCCTCCATCGGCTGTCATGTCTTCGTTGCGTGCGCGTTGGCACATTTGGCACAGCGGAGCTTCATGTGGCAGTTCCTCGTATCGTGACTGAACGCGAGGCAGTTGCCACACTACGTCACGTCCTTCTTCTTCGGGCGTTAACGCTCCCATTCAACAATGATGTTGCAGAGCGCTCTCACCTTCATCAGGCTCGCCATGGTGATGGATCCCTTCTCCAGGTGGGCCAGGTAGAGGTTGTCGCGATGCCTTCCTTCTTGCACTCGTCGGATGGGGAACACATTCGTCGGCTTCAGTCCGGCCACCTCCATCTCCCCTGCAGTGGGAGCTAGGGACTTGTTCCCTAGCGCCAATGAAAAACCACCAGTTGGCTTGACCGGGCCCTGGTTCCGGTTTACCGGTTTCCAGTCAGCCCAAGGGGAGGTTGTCTAGGGCGTGGCGGGGGTTCAATGCAGGGCTCTGTTGAACTCGTACAAAAACCCACAGGTCCGCAATCACACCTCCGTACAAGCGACCCGTACCGCTTTCAAAGTACTTTAGCCCATCACCAGGAGCGCCACCCGGCGCATTAGGATCCAGGCCAGCGAGATCCTGATTATGGTTGACTGGCAGCATAAGAACATGGACACGACTATGGACCACGCATAGGAACTACGCTACAGAGCTGACAGTCGTACTATTCTACACCCTTAGTAAGGATGGATGACACCTCCCTGAAACGGCGAGTGGGTTAATGGTACGGTTGCCCCCGTCCCGTTAAAACCTTGACAGGCCATACTTGGACGTTTCAAACCCGCCACCTTAGCTGGTGGAAGTAGGCTCAGTTGAACCTTTCCTGACTTGCGCCGATCTGGCTCTGAACTTGGCACCCCATAAGGGGCCGGGTCAACCCTAGCATGGCGTCACTGCTGGCAAACATCACCATGGGATCACGAAGGCGACTACTTACGACGGGCGAGGATAGCGGCTTAGAGGGGGGACCCACTAAAATGGAGAATTTCCAAAACAATGCCCAAACAATGGAGTTTAATGCAGCAGGAGTCGAGAACGCTAGCGCGTTCCAGAAAAGCGGTAAGGTGCCACGATCGCCGGTGCATACCACGGAGAATATACCGACGGCTAGCAGTAGCTCTAAGCAATGTGAAACACAGGGACCACAAGGAGGATTAGGGATTCAGAGTCCAGTGTTCACACCAAAATCGAGCAATAACACTCAAGGAGGCCAACTACCTGAAAACTTGAGGTTGACTGAGGTGAAGAATAAGGTCGATGAACTCATCCAGTTCGTTAAGGACCGGCACAATGTGCATACTGTGATCAAGAGCAAGCTGACGAGCATCAAATCCGCTGTCAACGCTGCCATGAAGGAGCAGGAAGCGCTGATGATGAGGGCAGAGTTTGCCGAAAAAACACTGAAGAAGGTTACGGAGCAAGCAGCGGCTGACAAGCTTAGGACCCCAAAGGTGCGTAGTGACAAGCCTACAAAGAAGCGCGATAGAGAGTAACCAGGAGAAGAGGAAGACCCAAAAAAGCAGCGCAACGATCAAGAAAAAAATGTGCCGAAAAAAAACGGGAATGGTGATGGATGGCAAACCGTCGTAAACGCCAAAGATAAAAAAGGAAACAGAATGAGAAGGTGGAGAAGAAAAAAGACGGGAAGAAAAAAGCGAAGCGATGTCCGCAGTGGTCGAAAGGGGATGCCATATTTGTTAAGGCAAACGACCAAACAACGTACGCAGATATCCTTCGAAAAGTTAAGGACGATCCGAACTTGAAGGACCTCGGTGAAAACGTAGTTAGGACGCGGCGCACCCAGAAAGGGGAAATGCTGTTTGAGCTGAAGAGTGACCCAGCGATCAAGAGCTCGGCCTATCAGGAGCTAATCGCGAAATCTTTGGCGAACGAGGCGGCCGTTAGAGCACTTACTCAGGAAGCAGTTGTTGAGTGCAGATACCTGGACGAGATTACAACTGTGGACGAAGTGAGTGAGGAGCTGCGTAAGCAATGCAGCCTTGGTGAGGAGACCATGGTAATCCGTCTGAGGAAGTCGTACGACGGCACACTGTCAGCGACAATTCGGCTACCAGTTGACACGGCGAACAAACTGGTGGAGAAAGGCAAGATAAGAATTGGCTGGTCGATATGCCCACTGAGACTTGTCCCGCGATCAGATAGGCCACCGTTGCGTTGCTTCAAGTGCATGGACTTCGGACACCCGGCGGCGAGCTGTAAAGGCCCAGACAGAACCGAACTGTGCAGGAAATGTGGAGATAGATGTCACTTTGGGAAAGACTGCAAGAATCGACCAAGGTGCTTGCTCTGCTCATCGGAGGAAGGAAACACCCATTCGAAGGGTAGCTTCAATTGCCGCGCGTACCAAAAGGCGATCGCAGCCCAACAGTAACGGAGGTAACGCAGATCAACCTGAATCACTGCAACACCGCACAGCAACTGTTTTGGCAGTCGACAACAGAAACTAAGTGCGACGTAGCGATAATAGCTGAACCGTATCGAGTACCACTGAATAACGCCAATTGGGTGGCGGATAGTACAGGAGCTGCGGCGATACAAGTGACGGGTAGGTTTCTTATCCAGGAAGTGGTTGCCAGCTCAAACGCGGGGTTCGTGATCGCCAAAATCAACGGAATCTACTTTTGCAGCTGCTACGCGCCTCCAAGATGGACGCTCGAAGAATTTGGTCATATGTTGAAGGAGTTGACCGACGAGCTAGTTGGTCGAAAACCAGTGCTGACCATGAACCATGACTTCAATGCATGGGCCGTGGAGTGGGGTAGCAGAGTAACCAATGCCAGAGGTTACAACCTACTGGAGGCCCTAGCAAACCAAGACGTTGTATTGTGCAACGAAGGCACCGTTAGCACTTTTCGGAAAGACGGACGGGAGTCGATCATTGACCTAACATTTTGTAGCCCATCACTGGCAGGCAACATGAACTGTAGGGTAAGCGAAGAGTACACCCATAGCGATCACCTGGCGATACGCTACAGTATTGGCCGGCGGAACACTGCGGCAGTGCAGAGGAACACAATTGGCGACCGGCAAAGGAAGACTAAGGCTTTCGACAAAAATCTCTTTGTTGAGGCACTTCGCACCGACAGAGATGCCCTGAACTTGGATGCGGTAGGGCTGACAACAACGATGGCAAGGGCATGTGATACAACGATGCCACGGAAACGGGAGCCCCGCAACGATCGACGTCCCGCGTACTGGTGGAACGAGGCACTCAACGAACTCCGAGCTGCTTGCCATAAAGCCAGGAGGCGTTACCAAAGAGCAACGAACGTAGAAATCAAAGAGGAGCGAAAGGTCGTTTTCCAAGCAGCCAGAGCTGCTTTCAAACGCGAGATAACACTGAGCAAGTCTGAATGCTACAAGCAGCTGTGCCGAGAAGCTGACGCCAACCCCTGGGGGGACGCTTATCGAGTGGTCATGGCAAAAGTCAAGGGTCCATCAATTCCGGTTGAAACGTGTGCTGAAAAGCTGAGGGTTATTGTCGAGGGTCTCTTCCCTACGCAAGATCCGACACCGTGGCCACCCACGCCGTATGTCGACGAGGAAGAAGCAATCACTGAAGATCGCCAGGTTTCCAATAACGAGCTTGTAGCAGCGGCGAAAGCATTAATGGTGAAAAAGGCCCCCGGACCGGATGGAATACCGAATGTGGCACTTAAAGCGGCGATCCTAGCGTACCCGGATATGTTCCGGAAAGTGATGCAGAAATGCCTGGACGAAGGTGTTTTCCCAGATATATGGAAGATCCAGAAGCTGGTGCTGCTACCGAAGCCAGGAAAACCACCCGGTGATCCTTCATCATACAGGCCTATATGCTTGATGGATACATTGGGCAAACTCTTGGAACGGGTCATCCTAAACAGGGTGGCTAAATGTACGGTGAGCGCGAACGGACTATCAGAAAGGCAGTTCGGATTCCGGAAGGGAAAATCGACGGTAGACGCAATTCGGACGGTCCTGGAGAGGGCCGAGAAGGCATCGAAGCAAAAGCGAAGAGGAAATCGTTACTGCACCGTAGTTACGATAGACGTTAAGAACGCGTTCAATAGTGACAGTTGGGAGGCCTTCGCCACAGCGCTGCATAGAATGCGGGTTCCTGACTATCTGTGCCGAATTCTGCAGAGTTACTTCGAGAATCGGGTGATGGTGTATGCAACCGACGCCGGTCGAAAAGAGTTAAGAGTAACGGCGGGAGCTCCGCAAGGGTCCATACTGGGTCCGACGCTGTGGAATGGGATGTACGACGGGGTCCTATCATTGGAGTTACCCATGGGCGTCGAGATCGTCGGCCTCGCTGATGACGTCGTCCTAACTGTAATAGGCGAAACGCTGGAAGAAGTGGAAGTGCTAACCACGGAGGCAATGGGTACGGTTGAGAACTGGATGAATGCAGTCAAGCTGAAAATAGCCCACCACAAAACGGAGGTGCTACTAGTCAGTAATCGCAAAACGGTTCAACACGCTAAAATTACCGTCGGGGGACATGTCATAGCATCACAGCGGTCACTCAGACACCTGGGCGTGATGATAGACGATCGTCGACTATGCATGTGAGAAGGCGGCAAGGGCGACCAACGCACTCACAAGAATCATGCCGAACGCTCATGGTCCGAGAAGCAGTAGGAGGCGTCTTCTGGCTAGCGTATTATCGTCGATACTGAGATACGGAGTTCCGGCCTGGGGTGCAGCACTGCAAACCAAGCGCAATCGGGACAAGCTCAACAGCACGTTCCGGCTCATGGCTATGAGAGTAGCAAGCGCATACAGAACAATATCGTCGGAGACGGTATTTGTGATCACCGGGATGACTCCGATTTGCATCACCCTGGAAGAAGACATCAAGTGTTATCAGCGGAGAGGCACTAGACAGGTGAGGGAATCGGCGAGGATCGGCTCGCTGGACAAGTGGCAGCAAGAATGGTATGCCTCTGAGAAAGGTAGATGGACCCACAGACTCATCCCGAATGTGTCGACCTGGGTAAACAGGAAGCATGGCGAAGTAAACTTCCACCTGACACAGCTGCTGTCGGGTCACGGTTGCTTCAAACAGTATTTACATCGGTTCGGCCACGCGCCGTCACCGTTCTGTCCTGTGTGTAGTGAAAGAGAGGAAACGCCGGAACATGTTGTTTTCGACTGACCGAGGTTCAACATGGAACGAAGCGGGGCGGTGGCTGCTTTTGGACAGGACTTCAATGCAGACAGAATTGTAAGCAAAATGATAGGCGATGCTAATCTTTGGAATGTGGTGGAAAAAATGGTGGTGGAGATAACTTCTATCTTGCAGAGAAACTGGCGGGAAGAACAGCGAAGCGAAAGGCAGAGAGCAGTGCCTGGCATCGGGTCGTCGGGGCGCTAATGAACCGGAAGTCAACCCCCAACCGGAATCGTTTGACCGACCTCGGCACTCGAGTCAGCCTGACGAAGAAAGAAGACGAAGATCTCCCCTGCGATAGCCGCCGGTAGTCGGGGCACCATCAGTGCGGACGTCTCCCCAACCGGTACTGGTGACAACCTCCGACGCCGGAGGAAGTCAGAAGGAGAAGGAAGCGAGAAGAGATGAACGATGAGAGGAGGCAGAAAAGCGGAAGAAGATGGAACGGCAGTCTGCTCAACATGCAAGAGCAAACCACTGGCAGACTGCGCAGAGTGCAAGAGCACAGAGCGGGAAAACGTCAAGAACGTATGAGAAGTGCTAATGCACATGGAAGCCGAGCAAATTTCCTACCCGAAAAGATCCTCGACCGGTGGGATTCGAACCCACGACCTTCAGCATGGTCTTGCTGAATAGCTGCGCATTTACCGCTACGGCTATCTGGGCCCCATCGCTATAAATTATTAATTGGTAACTAAAATTTTCCCAAAACATAACGTATTTAGAACTATACAATATATTTGTAGTCAGAGAAAGTTTGAAAGTGATTTTAAATTGATGAATTTCATTTATTATTAAACGTTTTTAAATATTGGTTCAAATATTAAAAGTTAATAAACTGATGTTTTATTTATAAAAGAGGTTTAGAATTGGGACTAGCTGCCTATTATGATTATTGGAATCCGGGTCATCTAGGCCAAGTTTTCGGCAACATTTGTGACTAACTTATAGCACGAACTATTAAAAAATCAAAAAAAAATGTTAGAAAAAATAAGGTGCTAACGTTGGAGGTAATAATCACCAAAGACGTTAATAATGCAACTAAAAATAGATTTGAAGAATTATCAGATACATATCTCCAGGTTTTCAAAAAAAAATATTTTTTCATACAAAAAACGTTCTTACATTGCAGTTAACAAGGCAATGGAAAGTTTGTTAGGAATAACCAATGTTCTTTTTGAAGCTTTGATATTATTAAAATTGCCAATAGGATAACGACTGTTTATTTTGTTCTCAAACGCTAATAGTTGGCGCCAGCGGCAAAAATTGCAGACAACAACCTTTCGAACATTCAGTTTCTCTTACCGGCCACCGAGCGTCGACACTGATGTTTGTATTCCTCTCACTGATCGCGCTACGCTGGATTCTCAAATTCTCAAACTTTCACCACAAGCGCATGGAAGAATGGTAGTCGGAGAACTGTCAAAACAATAGAAATGATAAACCATAGAAGAATAATGTCGCTGGTGTTTCCTTTGTTCTCGCTCAGTAACATGTTGGGTACATAAGTGTCAAACTGCATACATTTTCGCGTTGACATTTATAGCCCCGCCTATCTCCGCCAGCAAAAGATGTTCCTATTGCGACGCCAGCGACAATCTTCTTCTATGGTTTATTACTTCTATTGTCAAAACGTATGGAAAATAATGAAAATCGTTAATTACTTGCAGTTAGGAATAGCGTTGGGCGAATTTGACCAGAACATCGATGTTACTGAATCGATTCAAATTCGATACGTCGAATCGATTCACCGATTTAATCGAATCATTCGAATCGATTTTTCTGAATCGATTCGATTTTCAAGCTCATATGAAAAATTAACAAAATATGCTCTATAAATAAGACCAAATAAATTTGCATACGATTTCAAAAATTCCTTAAAATGAATAACATTTGAAGTTGAACATTATGTATCAAACACTTCAAGGCGGATGCAAAACTAGGCTTATGCGTCATCAATTCGTTAAAAAATCTTATCAATTTCTACCATACGAATCGAAACAAAAATCGAATGAAGAAAATCGATTCACTCGATTTTGAGTGCTCCAAACATCGATTCAAAAAATCGATTAATCGGAACGAGAAAATCGATTTTTGGAACATCGATTCAAAATCGCCCATCGCTAGTTAGGAAACTGGATCAAAAAAATAGTGATTAGAAATCAAGTGTAAAGTGAATACATAACTTTTTGTGTTTAGTTCATCTTCCGTGGTGCTTTCTTTGCTTCAGGATTTCGTTTTTACTACCACTGAAAAAGAGCCATCTATTGGCTTTTCAGTTTTGAATATCGACCTATTATGTTTTTAACAAATATGTATTTAACAAAAGGTAGAGCGTCTAATACTTTTTTTTTCAAAAACATATCAGAGGGGCGATTCCTAAAATATATTGGCCTCAGGGGGGCGAAAGTCAAAAAAGTTTGGGAAGCACTGATTTAAACCATGCCTGCCCAACCTTTTTGGCTCTTTTTTGACATAAATGGTTGCTGCGTTCGCAAGAATAGACCAATATGAACAAAATTAGTCTCAAATAAAAACTTGGTATCATATTTGTCTAATCCAAATTGGAATTTATATCAACCTCTTTGCTACCGATGTAATTAAGTCCAAAAATGATCCGGCCCGCGGGCCGGACTGATTTTTACTTTTGCTTGCATGACTAGCGAAGAGTTTGAAATAATTTTAAAATTTTCAGCATGGATTAGACAGATATACTACCAACCTTTCATTTGAGACTAATTTTGTTCATATCGGTCTATTTTTTCGAACGCACCAAACATTTATGTCGAAAAAGAGCCAAAAAGGTTGGGCAGGCCTGATTTAGACGTTAGTTTTGTCCGGATGTCCCATGTATTCGAAGCACTGTGTTCCATATCATGTAGGGTGATGTGCTAGTATCCATCGCATTAAGCATTGATCAGTGAGAACTGCAATTTTCCCAGTATTGCAGTGAATGATGCTGATACAAACCCATACCAAACAATTCTTTTTCAAAACGGCTTTAGCATTGTACAATAACATTTTGATAAATCTTGATCTCTTTTTGGAAATAATGCAAATAAAATGCATCTTACCGTATTCTCAATCCGTCGTATCGTTTTCAACTCCGTCGCAATCAGTTTCCAGATTCGTCTCACAACTTACGGCTCACTGTGATGTATTGAGTGGTCAAAACACAATATATCAACGCTATAATAATATGTTTTACTAGAATATATAGATCTACGGGCATCTCCCTCCATTCTTTCAGCATGATGGATTATACTAATTTCCTTTAAAATTCATTGTTCGTCATCAAAATTCAGCCCAAACATATGAACACAATTCCTTTTGACCGTATAATTATGGCATTTTCTCACAGTACAGCGAAAACAACACAATCAAAGGAAACGAATTTTTACGTCGAGCGTCGCGCACACATTGATGCACACAAGCTTTTTTTCTCAGTACGACGGATTGAACTTTGTTTACATTCTCAATTATACGCGGCGGTTGAGGAAATTTCGTAAAATTTGGTAATTTATTGAAGACTAGTGGTCCCGGCAAACTTCGTCTTGCCATCAAGTAGGCTGTTGAAAAACGCCATGGAACGCCCCGTGCAAAATGGAAGTTCCGTTCACTCCTGTTTTTTCAACTTTCCCGTTAAATATCCTTTGCTTTTTATATACACAAACACGTCGGAACACTTCAGGAACATAACTATGGAAGAATTTTCAAAATCCGTTATCCCGTTCTCAAGCCATTTCGTGACATACAAACATCATTCCATTTTTATTTATATAGATTTACGGCGTGTGTTTGGAATGAAATCCTTCAGTGAAGAAGTACGAAGGTTTTCCATAGTGAGAATAAGTGCCCGGCGAAGTAAGTCACCCACGGGGGCGGGAAGAAGTTTGTGTTGGAAAGTGGTGTGGCTCAGTCGATCGCTAAGCATTTCTCTCAAATCGTGTTCGTCCATGCGATTTCGGTGAAAAGTGCAAAGTGGATATAAATTGAACTGAATTATTTACCGAAATACAGTAGTTTTATTGCATTTTTGGTGTACAATTGTACGAAACATAACAGGTTTCACAAAATTACACTTGGATAATGAATCTATGTTGCAGGTAAGTTTGAATATCCGTCGTAGTGAAACATTTAAAGTTTGATACGACGAATAATAGCGCTTACGACAAAGTAGAATCAAACCCTACTCGTCGTTATTTAAACTTTTCTTTTAGAAAATTGGTAGTCAAGTTTTACCTCGAAATTGAGAACGTCTGCACGACGGTCGTACATATCGGAAACCGGCGAAAAACCTTCAACCGGGTTATAACGATGCACTGTTCCCTATAATAAGGTTGCACCAGGTTGATACGCTAAAGAACGAAAATGCAGAAGAAGCTGTTGAAGAATTTGGTATCTCGTGCTTTGCTTGTGATGTGTTGAACTGGTGTACCGGTAGCCGGAAAGGAGAACTTCCGGTTCATCAGCTTCTGTAATGGAAATTTGCACTATATTGCAATATGTTAGCGGTAGCGTGCCGGTTAAATTTCCTTCTCCACAAAATGAATGAAGCTGGCAAGGTCTCCGTAGTTAATTCGAGCTTTTCAGTGATTCGACCAATATTAAGAATCGGATTACTCCGTAAAACAAAATCCTATGCCACCATCATCGCCGTTGCCAGCTGTCTCGCCGGAGGGAAAATTATCCGTTCACCTAGGAGACAGAAGGCATCCGACCCAGGTGGAGGTTTTCCACGCTCAGATCCGCCCAGGCCGGAGATTATTTGCATCAGCTAAAAATTGAGGGTCTCAGCAGAACGACAGTTTCGATTACAACGAAGGCGATGATGACGCTATATCATTTCAGGGTGGAAACCATGGGCATAGCCAGGGCTGTTGCCTCCCCTGGCTGTCCGAAAAAAAAGTATCAAATTCTTCTTCTTCTTCTTCTTCTTTTTGGCCTTACGTCCCAACTGGGACAGAGCCTCAGCTTAGTGTTCTTATGAGCATTTCCACAGTTATTAACTTACCCCTCCTGATGGATATCCTAGTCACGCCCATGATGGAAGCCAGCTGTGAGCTGAGAGAGGAGTGATTCCAAGCAACAGCACCAAAATTTGGTAAATTTTTTAATTCATTTTTTTCTATTGAGCTGAAACTTTGCACAGTTTTCCAGTTCCATCTAAATCGTCATTTTCCGATATCAAATCTTCAAGTTGAGTCACGACTAACTTTTCAAAAGGGTGTATGTGAAAATGGTTCAAAAATATTCAAAAAGCTGCACAGCAAAAACGGTTCGTTCGATTGTTAGACAACTAAAGAAACAAAGTTAGACAACTAAATAAAGATTCCAAAAAAAATACACACAGTAAAAAAATATTTTTTTTTGCATTAAAAAAACATATTTTTTTTACACAAAAACTCAAATATCTCAAAACCCTATCGGAATACCAACGTAATTTTTTGAGGGAAAACGGTCCATTATCCAGCTATCTACCATAAAAATTTGGTGATGGTAAACCAATAAACAAAAAAGTTATGACATTTCAAACATGTCACAATTTTCACATTTAGTAGAAAAAAAAAAATTTTTCGGTGTAAATTATTGTTGCTGATTTTATTGTTAAGGGCCTTGCGTGAATTAAACAAGTCGTGTTCATGTATTCATTAGTATTATGTATATTATATGTATAAATATTATGTATATGTATAAATATTATATGTATATGTATATATGTATAAATTAAAATGAATTAACAGATTACACGAAAATAATTTTTTTTTTTCCAGGATATTTTTTTTTAGAGTATGATCGATGAGTTTCTAAATGTTATATATAAACTTTAAAAGTTTTGGATTTGGGTATGCGTTATGAGATCATGAAAACATTTTATTAATACTTATTTATTTATTTATTGTTATTCAATTTTTTTACAATATCGAATACTTTTGCATCATTATCAGTACAGTTCGAGTATAGTTTTGCTTTAATTTTATTTTCTGACAATGGAATGAAACAGTGAAATTTTTGGGTTCCTTGGATCGTTTTCGCGTTATTATATTGCTCGCTGAGCTCTGATGCCGTTAATTCGTACTCTTCAGTAGTAGTAAAACAAAATGATAATTTTGTTAAATCTTCTTCTTTTCTGCGATTCGCCCAATCAAATAGTTCTTTTGCAGTTTTAATTGGATGCTCACGTTCTTTGGCTAAACTTGCTCTTGTGGCCATGCGCTTTATGGTTCCTCCAATAGCATCACAAGGACCTTTGCCATGTGACGTAGCAAAGAAATGCCATTCTGCATAAATTCCGTACTTTGATTTAAATTGACATAGGCTCGGTTTTTGTACTGCAATGCTGCTCCATCAGACATGAAATATATCTTTCTGATTTCTTTATCCTTATCAACGCGTAAAAAGTTAATCATTTTGGCAATGAACAAATTTACAGATACTGAGTCGTGTCTTAAATCTTCGGAAATTACAATAAAACTAAAATGTTCAATTTGCGTACTTCCATTGAAATAAATAACGAATGGATGAATTGTAGCTTGTTGTACGTTCCAGTGATGGGACTGCACTTCATCTTGCAATACAAAGCTATAGTTTTCAGAAAAATCACAAATGACTAAAAATTCACCATCTTGTAATGTATTTTTCGTATTTTTTTAAAAAGCGGGATTGCTCTGTTTTAATAAAGTCGTGAGGAATTAAACTTTCTAATTTCAAGCAAAAAAATGACACAAACTCATCTACAGGTTTTACAATAGTTTCTAGGTCACACCTATCCGTGGTCACCCATTGCTCAAATGATAACTGATCAATATAATTTTCTTCAAACTCAGCGAATAAAGTATTTTCCAATGATGAAGAATCTGGACAATCCGAACAAGATCGTAGATAGCAATTTGATGTTGTATTTTCACACAAAAGACTACCAGTTAACATGTTAATATCCTTTGATAAATTGATTCTTTTCAAACTATGTAAGATTAGGTTAATATTTTCGTGTGTTGTGCACACACAAACATTATGTGTTCCTGAATTGGATAGAAGCTTGCATTGCCTTGGACGAAGGCTTGCAAATGAGGAAAAACCTACCTTAATATTTTCGTTAATTTCCTTGAATCGTGTATACGCTTCTTTCAAAGTAGTCATCATAAATCGTTTTTGGATTGCTTGACGCTTTTCATCTTTTTTTACAGATACATAATCTTTTTGGCCAGGCATAGCTCTACTTACTTCATCGTCTTCAAAATATTGAATTATTTTTTCTTTTGTCTCATCTGTTAATGAAGTACTCGACCTACCATTTTTGGTTGCAAGACAGTTATTTTCGAATTGTTTTGCCTCTTTTACTGTATTTCTATTGGTTTTGAACTCATCAATGGCGTCTTGAATAGACCACGAGCTTGGCAGCATCGACAAAATCAATAATTTTTCTTTCCTTGTCGTGGCTAGATTCGAGAACCTTTCCTTCATATTCATAATTACCTCATCGTAGTCTGTATTTTCCACATCCTCTGGTCCTAATTTGAAGAGGTTTCTTCGTACAGCTTCGTTGATTTCACGGTATTTTTTCTCGGGATAATTGACGTAACCCATCTTCGTCCATTTAATCGGAGTCACTTTTATTCCAGCTATCCCTTCGTTGAAGCGTTCGATGTTGACCTTCTGGATGCACTCATCTTCTGATTGATTTGTTGAAACAGATGTCGCTGATGGTACCGTGGCAAGACTATCTGCACTTGGTACTTCTGGTAACTCCTCAGTTGTTGTCGGTGCATCTAGTAATTCCTCAGTTGTTGTTGTTTTCGAACTTCCTGCAACCTGATCCACCGATGATGTATAGATTGCCCGTTTGTCAACGTTTAAACGGCAGGACGTACAAATGCGTAAATTTGTATTCAATGTAGACATTGGAGCATAACCAGCCACTTTCAGTTTATCTATGGTGCTTTCGGTGAGATTTCGTAGCTCTTTCGAACACTTTTTTTCTGCAAACGGCCTGCAACAGTTGAGAAAGCGACTACTCATGTTGCTCGTTAGATTTTAATAAACAAAATCACTTTTAAGTTTTTACTGACTAGTTTGGTGTCGTTTGCTTGACTGAAGAAAAATTTTACAATTAACTCTTTTATAACCATAGTGGTAGTATATTTTTCGCTTTTTCGTGAGTATGTTCATGGTATGTACCTATCATGTTTTTGATGTTGTTGAAGTTACTCGCTTTCTCCCAAATATGATTAACAAAGTCTATTCTCTACCAAGGCGGGTCTATACCCAGGTGTAATCAGATTTTAACTTTGTGGAGAAAACCAGCGCCGAGAAAACCGACCTGCTTTACGTATACTAGATCACCTGGGTATAGACTCGCCTTGTTCTCTACGAGGTAAACTTTTTGCAGGTAAACTAGTCGTATACCTGTATAGAAAACTTTTTTTGTAGCTTTTGTCTTCAATATTAGATTTCTTATAGGTTTCTTTTATCAAAAGGTTTCAACACTATTGAGAGAATTTTTCTTCAGTTACGTACAATAAAAAATATGACACTATCAAGACTTTAGATCACAACACTGGATCGCGTCTAACTTTCTAATAGATGCTTTAATACTTATGAATAATTAAATAAAATATCACGAAAACAACTTGTTAACCTCATGTGGTACCCTTAACAAAAAATTCAGCAACAAACTGCGGTCCTAAAAAAAATTAACAATGAAAAAAAAAATTTTTTCACTAAGTGTCAAATTTGTGAAATATTTGAAATGCCATAACTTTTTTGTTTATTGGCTTACCATCACCAAATTTTTATGGTAGATAGCTAATATAATGGACCGTTTTCCCTCAAAAAATTACGTTGGTATTCCGATAGAGATATTTGAGTTTTTGTGACAAAAATGATGTTTTTAATGCAAAAAAAATTTTTTTTTACTGTGTGTATTGACGTAGAAGTACGTCTTTCTTCTCTATACAGGAGTGAAATTGGAATTCCAAAGCCAAGAGCGTTACGCTGGCATGAAATATTTTAAACGTTTATAACTTTTCGCTGGCTTAACGAAATTTCTTGATTAGCACCTCAATCGAAAGATAAGACATCAAAGCTTCATGTCGTTTACTTACTGAATCCCACATACCTGTCCAAATAGTTTAATAACTGTTTTAAAAACGAACGTTGATTTCAAGCAAATCTATAAATAGGGGTGGCTAGAGAAAATTTGACGTCATTTGCTTTTCACTCTCCGATTGGCTCGCATCACAGCAGGCGACAGATCGGCTTGCTCTGACTGGGCGTGCTTCTCAGGCACAGACATCGATAGCGAAGGACGCCCCCGTTTGTCTTGCTTCGCTCAAATCAAACTGTCAAGCGAGCGAGAGAAGATGCCGTCCGAAGCTAAAGCCATCACCGCTGCCGCCGCCTAGAAGAAGAAGAGGAAGCAGTCCACAGGTGAATTTGCGGTCGAACTGTGAACACGGTCGGGCGAGTCATTCTCGCTTTGTGGTTCACCGCTTGTTTGCGTTCACCCAGCCATCGTCATCGCCGCCGCAAATTTCATCGGCCGAGGAGCTGTTGACCCGCGCTTCAAAATTTCGACTCGTGATGAAATCATCATTGGTGGTCAAGAAGCAATCCCGTTAGGAGCAAATACCAGAAGCCCCCTGAGTTTTGCTGGTCCGAGCAGTGTTATTTATCCGTAACAACATCGAAGCTAACAAAGCCATCGGTTCTTTTCAGAGCCATCAAATTTGTGGAAAAGAGTTAAAAGAGAAATATTTCCAACTTTATTTATAAGTTCTAATATTCCTAAATCAATTTCACGGCTTCATACAAAATTTCATTTGTCATGAATAAGTTATGACTCAACCATTTGAGATTGTACTCGCGGACGCTGCTGCAGTGTCGTCGGGGTGAGTGCTCAACGATTGTAAAATAGAGTGGCTTTTCCAACAGCGCCTTTTATGTTCCATATTTTATGGGAACACTTTGATTAGGAAAATTATCCCATGTAACATAATTGCGACATATTTAGAATGCTTTTGATAAGACATTCTCATTGAACAATTGTAATAATTTTGGCACCCATGGATCCGAAATTTACCGTCATAATAAAGAAAACTATTGACTATTAATAGCTCGTATTGAATATTTAGGGAATGCCAATCATTCCAACAATCATGTTCGACCAATTTCTCACGTATTAGTATTCTCCGCAATTTTCAAGTAATTCCAAGCCCAACACATTATTAGCACATACCCATTTCCCAGATTGGTCGATCAGAAAGCGAAGAGCACAAAAGGGAGGAGCATCATCTGCTATTCCAAGGTTATAAAACATGCTGCCTTCGTTGGATTCAGTTTCATTCCATTTCCGCTTTCGAGCTGGAAAGAGCTCTTGCTTAGCGAGAAGTACCTCGCTGCTAGAAGCCTGCTGAGCTGTTAATCTAGAATCTGGTTTGTGAAAACGCTCAAGATTTCAAAATTGAGCTACGTTTCCAGATTTCAACTAAATCCCTGTGATCCGCTACCCTGTTGCTGTTGTGCTCCCATGAAATATTTAGCTGGTTTGTCGAATAAACTGAGAACTTATTCACATCTTCTTATTCTTCTTCTTCTTCTTCTTGGCATTAACGTCCTCACTGGGACATAGCCTGCTTCTCAGCTTAGTGTTCTTATGACACTTCCACAGTTATTAACTGAGAGGTTTCTTTGCCAAAATTGCCATTTTTGTATTCGTATATCGTGTGGCAGGTACGATTATACTCTATGCCCAGGGAAGTCAAGAAAATTTCCATTACGAAAAGATCCTGAACCGACCGGGAATCGAACCCAGACACCTTCAGCATGGCTTTGCTTTGTAGCCGCGGACTCTAACCACTCGGCTAAGGAAGGCCCCAACTTATTCACATGCATTTGAAACTTTTTCAATTTTCCATACAAAATGACCAACTTTGGTATGTTAGATCTCAGTTATTTATGGAAATATTTTCGAATGAAACTTTCACAGAACATCAGATGTAACTTGAGTTTTAACATATATTTTTGAATAATTTTTCCAATCACAAGTTTATAAGTAATAACGGTTTGACTAAACCGTAATTTTCGACGAAAAATTCAAAACTTTTTATCTTAAAATCTGATAGCCTCACACGAAAACTGTCTTCAGCAAACTTATTCATCTCGTCAAAATCTACAACTTTGCTGAAGATACCATAAAGCTATTCCTTCAATATGTTTAGTTATGTCAATTATAAAAAATCGTCAAAAAATTCACTTTAGTCAAACCGGTACTGCTTGTCAACATGTGATTGGAAAAATCACTCAATAATATATGATAAAATTTAAGTTATGTCTGATATTCTGTGAAAATTTCATTCAAATCGGTCCATAAATAACTGAGATATAGTTTATCAAAGTTGGTCATTTGGCATGAAAAATCAAAAGAGTTGCAGTTTTTTTTCTCAGCGAAGAATCACACCATCAACGAAAATAGCGCGAAAGCAATAACCAATCGCGTGCGAGTAGCGAACGGAGTGACGAAACAACCAAGCGAGAACCCCACCACTTGCCATCGGTGAACGGAGCTCGAGCCAATAAAACCACTGGTTGTTCTGCTCCCAGCTCATTCACAAATCGAACGGCATAACGAACGGATCAAGCAGCGGAGCAGCAAAGAAGAGCGCGTGAAAGCCACAGCAGTGTGCGAGTAGCGAACGGAACCAGAGAGCGAAAGCAACAACTGAAAAACAATGGATGTACAAGATGAGCATTATGCTGTTATTTCATCCCGATGGCACTGCAGCAGCGTTCTCGGAACATCCTCAAATTGTCGTATTGTCGATTATTCGTGATAAATCAGATATTGTATGATGCTACGAGATGAATTAAGAGATTATAGTAAGCTTGTGGTAAGCACATTAAGAAATATTACTAGCTATACTGTGTTTATCACGAGAAGTTCTTACTAGCTCGAAAGTGTAAATGAAATGAACCGAATACTGTTGTTGTTACAGAGGGATTTTAATCCGAAGGTCATTCGTCCCTTAAATGAACCGAATCTGTCGAAGATAGTATGTTTTACATAATTTGAATTGCAGACGATGCTCCTCCCTTTCGTATTCTTCGCCTTCTTCTGATTGACCAATCTAGGATAAGATACATGAAGTTGATGTCTTGGTTAGGGATTTACATATCTTGGAAAATTCACATGCGCGTTCGTATGGACAGTAAAAATATCAACATTATTTTAACAGCTTACAATAAATTGAAATCACGCATGTTTTGGTTTCGTGCAAATTTTAAATATTTCTGATCAATGTTCAATGTGTTCTGATTTATATACTATGACATTTGCAATAGACTAACCTGTAGAAAAATTTCAGATCAATAGTTGCTCATTACAATTGGTCAGGAAACAGTTTATTGATCAGTATTTAAAATCTGTCGCAATTTTAATATATTTTCCAATTTCCATACTCGACAATTTAGGAAGTGTTCCCCTATTATATGATAAATCAACGATGCTGTTAGAAATACCATACAATGCTGAGTAGTATGATGTTATTACGGTCCGACGGTGCTGCAGCGGTAAATTCTCAAATTCATGTAATTATGTGGGGTAAATTATGTGAACCAAATTATAGTATACCGCGATATTTAGATCATTATAGATAAATCAGTAAATATCATCCAATAAACCCTTTTATGAACGTATATTGGCCCTGAAAAGGGCCGATTGAGCTTGGATGCTGTGACCACGAGTCGAAATTTAGAAGCGCGGATCGGTCAACCTAGAAATCTTGAGCGATTTCACAAACCAGATGCTGGATTGAAGCTTGAAGATTAACAGCTCAGCAGATTTCTAGCAGCGAGGTTCTTCTCGCTGAGCAAGTTCGGAGGAGCTCTTACCAGCTCGAAAGCGGAATTGGAATGAAACTGAATCCGACGAAGGATGCATGTTTTATATCCTCAGAATAGCAGATGATGCTCCTCCCTTTTGTGCTCTTCGCTTTCTGATCGACCAATCTGGCAAATGGGTATGTGCCAATAATGTGTTGGGCTTAGAATTACTTGGAAATTGCGGAGAATGCTAATGCGTGGAAAATTGATCGAACATGAATTGCTGGAAGGGTTGACGTTAACTAAATATTCAATATGAGCTATTGATAATCAATAGTTTTCTTTATTATGAAGGTAAATTTCTGATCCATGGGTGCCAAAATTATTACAATTGTTCTATGAGAATGTCTTTTCAAAAGCATTCTAAATATGTCGCAATTTTGTTACATGTGATAATTTTGCTAATCAAAGTGCTATGGAACATCAAAGACGCTGTTGGGAATACCACTCTATTTAACAATTGTTGTGGAATGTTGAGCACTCACCCCGACGGCACTGCAGCAGCGTTCGCGATTACAGTCTCAAAATGTTTAGTCATAAATTATTCATGACAAATGAAATTTTGTCTGAAGCTGTGAAATTGATTTAGGAATATAAGAAGTCATATATAAAGTCGGAAATATTTCTCTTTTAACTCTTTTCCACTAATTTGATGGCCCTGAAAAGGGCCGATGGCTTTGTTAGTTTTGATGCTCTTACAGATAAATAACACTGCGGGATGTTATCAGTTGATTGCCATGGTCAAACGGGGAATCCTCAACTCAAATGTATAAATTTGAGCAAGTTATTTGCTTATACGACGAACCGAAAGTTTCGTGGCGTGGATGGCGCACAACAGTAACAGGTAGTGGATCACCGGGCTTAAGTCGAAATAATGATGGCGGCGATGACGATGGCTGGGTGAACGCAAACAAGCGGTGAAACACAAAGCGAGAATGACTTGCCCGACCGTGTTCACAGTTCGACCGCAAATTCACCTGTGGACTGCTTCCCCTTCTTCTTCTTCTTGGCGGCGGCAGCGGTGATGACTTTGGCTTCGGACGGCATCTTCTCTCGCTCGCTCGACAGTTTGATTTGAGCGAAGCAAGACAAACGGGGTTGGTCCTTCGCTATCGATGTCTGTGCCTGAGAAGCACGCCCGGTCAGAGCCAGACGATCTATTGCCTGCTGAGATGCGATCCAAACGGAGAATGGAAAGCAAATGACGTCAAATTTTCTTTAGCACCCCTATTTATAAATTTGCTCGAAATCAACGTTCTCTTTTAAAACAGTAATTAAACTATTTTTACAGGTATGTGGGATTCAGTAAGTAAACGACATGACCCTTTGATGTATTGTCTTTCAATTGAGGTGCCATTCAAGGAATTTCGTTAAACCAGCAAATAGTTATAAGAGTTCAAAATATTTCATGCAAACGTAAGGCTCTTGGTTTTGAAATTCCAATTTCACTCCTGTATAGAGAATTTTTTTTTTACTTTCAAACTGTGCGGCATAATCAAATGCAAACGCATTCAGTTCCCGATGGTTAGTGCCTGTGCTTTTACTGTTCATAAGTCGCAGGGTGGAACTTTCCCCGAGGTCGTGTACGACTATGACAAAAGCCAGGATCAGCAATTGGTATATGTTGGTTTGTCACGGGTTACTTCACTGCAAGGACTATTTTTGACAAACTCTACCATTTTTTCAAGTTCCATCACGCCAAAGGCAGCAATTCTCCCAAAAGGGTTGACTTGAGGAATGAGCTGCAGCGCTTAGGCAATCATCGATTAGTGACGCTTTGAGACGAACTGCGTGAAATACTGGATCATAGCGGCCCAGCCTGCATATTGATGAGTATCAATGTACAGAACCGAAATGCTCATGCAATGGATATTGCTACATACCGAAGCACTGGACCGATTCTATCGATTCTCACGATCGAAGCACCCGTGCTACCAAACATCTAATCTACTGGAGGAGTTTGGCGAACTACAGCTGGAGCCAGAAACCGATCACCCAACCAAGCAACACAAGGAAGCAACGACCAAACAAACAAATTCAATCATCTGGCATTATTCTTGGAAAACCAAACACTGGTTCTCGGAACCACAGAACGACAAATGGTTCTTTTCAGGACTACCAAAATGAGTTCAAAAAGAGTTAACTTCTGAAAACTTCATCCGATCAATAACAACACAAAACTAGTACACTTACAAATTCATACACATGACAAATCAAATTATTAATTATCGTAGTTCTACGTCAACCCCGCGGTAATGTAATATACATTACCCACCCCAATTTTTTTTTTGGAATCTTTATTTAGTTGTCTAACTTTGTTTCTTTAGTTGTCTAACAATCGAACGAACCGTTTTTGCTGTGCAGCTTTTTGAATATTTTTGAACCATTTTCACATACACCCTTTTGAAAAGTTAGTCGTGACTCAACTTGAAGATTTGATATCGGAAATTGACGATTTAGATGGAACTGAAAAACTGTGCAAAGTTTCAGATATTTTTGAAATGGTCGATCACAATCGACTTGCATGCCTCCGTGGAATCCCTCAGAGATGAGCTGATGGTATGCCGCCATCCCGTAAGCCCATCGCACGCTGTCGCTTCCAATCCAATCTCGTTTCTTCTCGCAGGCAACTAACTGTAGTCACTAGTTTTTAGTCCTTCTTGCCATACTTTCTGGGTTCATCGTTAGCACAGTGTCGATTTCGCTGATTATGGTGAATTTTAAATTTGATTCCTCGGTAAGTCGCAGTTGGTGTAATCAATCGTGTTCCATTTTCCTTCGTTGGGGGATTTCTATGGCTGGATTGCAGTTTAGCGGGATTTCGCCGGAATGAGATTTCAGTTGATGGTACACATGTCAAATTCGAAGCTCATTATGGAGTAATGAAATGAGCTCTCGATTTATTGGTCTAATTGAATGGTGAGAGCAGTGTAGTGAGAAATTAATATTGTCATCGATAGCTATAATTAGGCTCGTTCAGTGAAGGAAGTCCTCGAGGAGCCAATTGTGGCGGGACAATAAGTTGTTCAGAAATTAGGAATGGCCCCGCTTTGATCTTTCTTCTATGCATGTTAAATGAAATACAGTGAAACCTCCATGAGTCGATATTGGAGGGACCATCGACTCATGGAAATATCGAGCCATTCTGCTGCTTCTAGGGACCATCATAGTAACCATGAAATTATGTTTATAGTATGGTTCCAAAAGTCGATATCGAGTCATGGAACATCGACTCATGGAGGTATCACTGTATCTGAAACGTAACCTAACGAAGGGAGCCAAGACATCTAATGGTCTATAGTTTGCCTTATTATTGAATACCTACTATTTAGAATAAACTTTGCAAAGCTTGTGCTAATTTTTGTGTCATGATTTAATTCGGCTGTTCCCGTTCGATTTCAAAATCATCCAAGCTGATTTTATGTTTCTCGAGCAAAATGATCCTTGCAACCGACCTCGCCCCACCTTGCCACATCGACCAGCAGCAAAAGTCAGAAACAATTTATCAAACTTTTATCGGAGATCACTCGGACGTGCCAAGACCCGTCCTACTGTCAATCAAATACAGGAGCGGGGGTCAAAGGAGCGATATTTAACCAATCACGTTATAGGTACCGGATCGCATCGATGAGCAAATTGCACTATCATCACCAGGACCAGCATCGAATCCCCTTCGACGGCGCGTCACTTTTGCCCAACTCGTCCCCTCATTTTGCTCCACATCTCGACCGTAAGGCCCTGATCTACCGCAACAGCACGTTACAGTAGCTTTAGATACTTTGTTGGCTGCTGGTATTACATGGAAAAAAACCTGATACAACAACCAGCAGGCCAGCTGCCTGGGGGAGGGCGACACAAGACGTGAATCTGTATTTGCCGCAGGAGTTCCAGCAGCAAGAGGGATATCACGTACCATCATCACCATCAAATCGTTCAAAATCGTTACATCGGGTATTTGTACACTCGGTGTGGCTGCCATAGTAGGTATCTCCACTCATGGTCCCATTCGTCCATCAAACACCTACGGGCCATGTGGCAGAATCGGGGGAATCATTTTCGGGCGTAAAACAAGTGCCAAGTCATGTTTTTCTTAGCGCTGTATGACGGACAGTCTTCGCACTCGGGAGTGGGGAGTATATCAACGTTTGTGTATCTTTGCCTTGTTTTGTAATATGTGATTTGAGGAGTAGGGATGGCTATGCTAACTTTTGCTTTTCGTAAGACAATGGTTAATACATAAAGACTTGATTATTATGGTCTCCTTTCCTTCCTTCCTTCCTTCCTTCCTTCCTTCCTTCTTTCCTTCCTTCCTTCTTTCCTTCCTTCCTTCTTTCTTTCCTTCCTTCCTTCCTTCCTTCCTTTCTTCCTTCCTTCCTTCCTTCCTTCCTTCCTTCCTTCCTTCTTTCCTTCCTTCCTTCTTTCTTTCCTTCCTTCCTTCCTTTCTTCCTTCCTTCCTTCCTTCCTTCCTTCCTTCCTTCCTTCCTTCCTTCCTTTCTTCCTTCCTTAATGTTGACCATCATTCTGTTCAGAACGACCTTTTCAAAAAAAAAAAAAAAAAATTGATGGAGGGATGCTGACTGGAGAAACTTCTGCAAAACTTTGTCCTATTTGAAAATGACTTTGACTTTGACTCATATTCCGAACACTGACTTCAAATGCACCTGACAAGCGCAAATTATTTGATATTTGTGAAAATTTTGATTTTCTCACAAAACCTAGCTGTTAGCTGTTGGGTGTGCCAATAATATTGTTTATTTAAATTAATTAAGTATGAGCCTCTCGATGTGCCATAAATTATTTTGTTCTTTTGACTTTTACTGTGCGCCGTGTGTTGGTGCTGTCTCGCTCTCTCTCTAACGGGCAAACAGAGCGCACAGTTAAAGTCACACGTTTTATAGCATGCATAGCCTCATTGTTTTCACGAAAAGTATCCAGCTTTTTACGCTGGCCATAACACAACAAGAGGTGATTTGATTTACAGATTTACGATTAGTACAGATTTTATAGCGAAGTCTTAGTAGGCAATAATTTTATTTTGTTGATTGAACTGTCAATAATTTTCACCTGATTTGTTATGCAGCTAAAACATCTTCATATTCAATTTGTTATACTTACATCAACCATTTTTCTATAATCTTGAATTATTTTTTATTATTTTAGGTAATCATTGATTAGAATTCATAAGAAGACATCCAAAGTGAACAAATTTCAGTAAATTATTGAATAACGGGAATAAAATTTTATGTGATAGTGATGATGTAATCTTATCATCACTATCACATCAAATGGTGCCCTACCACTATTTTTAAGTCATTCGTTTCCGATTATCGGTGTAGTTGAAAGGCCAATCATTTTAGGGATCTGGAAAATCGGAAAAATACACTTTTTGAACAAAAGCAATGCGCTTTGAGCTAGCAATGGAATTGTACACCACACGTTTTTTTTTTTTTTTTGCGTTTTCCAATCATCGGGTGCCGGAATAATACATTTAGATAAATAATATAGGTATTTACAAGAGACCACAACTAACTCAGAGCTTTGAAGAGAAGCTAGCAGTCTTCGCTAATGAACTATCCTCGTAAGGAAATATACTTCTCTCTTGCATTACCAATTTCTAAGGTCCATGGGAAGCGGACGTACATTACGTCCTCAGGACCTTAATCTCCTTTGTCAAATGACCCAACCCCACATCGCTATATTCTGCACACTTTTGATAGGCTCGCAAGAAAGCCATCATAATATCGTAGCCATTTTTTGTCAAATCACTGGCTGGCATACATCTAGGTTCAGATGCAACTTCGTATTTTGTAATTTGAAATTCCTATTCACTCTTATTAATGTATTCGGATCCTCTAAGAAGAATCTCAATAGAGAAACTTAAAAGTAGATGGAGTAACGTGTACCTTTTAATTGGGTCCTAAATTGTTTAATGAACTCTTGTTTTTATTCAATAATACGAAAAAGCATGTTCTTGTAACTACTTAAGCAATTTTTCGCGCTCAAATAACGGCTATAACACATTTAAAATTTAATTTTAAAAATTGTTACAAATATGAACCTTGACACTTTTGATCATGTTTGACGTTCACTTTGTCGACAAAAATGCCACTGGGCTTTTAGTTTTAACACTGGGGTTGTTCGTATCTGACATTTCCGAAGGGACACGGAAAACAAAATATACCCAAAACTTTGAGTTTAAGCCAAGGGGTGTGAAAAAATTTCAAAAACAATAAAAAAAATGTTTTATTGACTTTAACCAACGAAAATCATTTATAAATAGGGTCCTAAAGCCCTGTCCCAATTATAGTACCAAACGCTCAAGTTTAGGCCAAAAACACATGTTTACTCAATTTTCTAATGTTTTCCGTTGGTTTAAGCCCAAAAAACATTTTTTTAGATTTTGTCACATCCTTTGGCTTAAACTCAAATTTTGGGTGTTTCCCGTGTCCCTTACGAAATGTCAGATAGGAACAACCCCAGTGGTCGAACTAAAACCCCTGTGGTGTTTTTGTCGACTAAGCGAACGTCAAACATGATCAAAAGTGTCAAGGTTCATTTATGGACCAAATTTTTAAATTAAAGTTTAAACATGTTATAGCCATTATTTGAGCGGGAAAAAATGCTAAAGTAGTTACAGTAACATGCTTTTTCGTGTTATTAAATAAAAACAAGATTTCATTAAAAATTTTAGGACCCAATTGAGTAAACATATGTTTTTGGCCTAAACTTAAGCGTTTGGTATCAAAATTGGGACAGGGCTTTAAGACCCTATTCCGCTCCTATATGCTTATCTTTGACAGATACGCGTATTTCGACTACCACTTCGTATCCACGAGTAACTGATACTGAAGAAGACTGCAAATGGTAGACGAAATACGCGTATCTGTCAAAGATAAGCATATAGAAGCGGAATTGGCTTGTTTAGAGATATCCAGTTTTTTACATATTCTGAATCAACGTTAAAAATAGAACTAGAAGCCAAAGTTTCATAATTTTCCGAGACCTGGAAGTATTTTTAAAACACGTGGGAAATTAGTATGGAAATCACTTTTACTTTTACTTCGGGCGAGCTGTCATTATGTAAATTGAAACGTCATTGAGTCGACGGGTTGAAATCTTTTTAAATCATTATTGAAGATATTGAAGCAAAATAAAATAGTGTTATACATAGAAAAATGTGCTCTTTCCATCAAGCTACCCTAAACTGTGAATTTTTCATCACTAAACAACAAAATTAAAAGATACACGGTACTCCATCTATTCCTATTCAGTTTGTGAATTTAGCTACAATCCAGTTTCATCAACCTAAAATAAATAATCATTATTGAAAACAAACAGCAAACTAGAACTAGAGAATCGTCACTATTGCCGGGAATAAAATAGATTTAAATACGTTAAAAATTGCAATTGGCTGCTATATCCTGGTAATTTGGAGACATATTTCAGCGAAACATTTCAATCAAATCGCCATCCAGGTTTTTAAAAGCGCTAATGGCTGCCGCAAACAGGCTCGCTTTCTGGTAGGGACACGTCGATTTGACGTTTGGCTTGGGTCGTTTTCTATTGAACGGACCCAAGCTAAACGTCAAATCGTTTAATCCCTACCAGAAAGCGAGCCTGTTTGCGGTAGCCATTAGCCAACCCCCCCGCGAAGTGACAGATAACACAATTTTCACGTACCTACTTTCAACGTAAACAATGGGGCCGTCCACCGCTGCCGGTACAATTTTTCACTATGGCAGATCGGAATTTTGTTTCGTTGTTGACGGGTGCAAAACAACGAATGGAATGAAATGAAATAAGGGCGAGGCTGATATTTTCGTCTGCCAATGGAAATAAATTTAATAAAATCACCAAGTTTAAGCACTAAATGAACTTAAGAGCGTACCAATTCGTTCGGTGAAAAGATTAAATGACGTGTTAGTGCTTTGTTTCGCGGAAAAGTAATCTATAAGAAATTACTTACAATACAGCCTAACTGATTTGTGGATCGCTTTTATGCCCTCAAAAGAAAGCGCTGGCCGTAACATAAAGTGTTAGTGTCGTTAGGCATTTAAGCGCATCGTGTCATTGGGTGTGGGTACGATTTCCGCTTCAACCATTGAAACTTTTCGTCAGGAATGTTTCTCAACTGTGCCACTGGAGTATCCTTATCCATTGTCTAGTGTTAAGTTACATTCCGTACAGCTAAATGGCTGAAGACGGTGTCCTTATCTTTTTATTTGAGATCGAATCAAGTCGAAAAGTGATATTTTTTTTTATTTGCAGTTTTTTTCTATGCGGATTAGAACACTTTTTCTCATACTCATCACCAGAGGTCTAAGTTTCAATCAAATGAGCCTATGAACTAATATACGATGACGTCACGCTGCAACTTTCAGCGTGAAGAAAACCTTTACTGCGGGCCATGTATACAGACAAATAAACGATTTCGTTGCACATTCATCCACGCATTGTTCATCCGGTGAACATTCGTGTTGGCGTGGATGTCATTTTATGTAAACATATTTAGATCGGAAAAAATCAACATGGAAAAAAGACCGTGGATAAGTCCATTGGATGAACTATCCAGCTTTTTAAAAGCGGTAATGGCTGCCAAAAGTTAGCTTACTTTCTGGTAGGGATCCAACATATTGACGTTTGGCTTTGGTCCGGTCAATTGACTTGTCCACTGGTGTGATAAATTCACTCGGTTAAAAATTTTGACACTTTAACGGGTCACGTAGATGCTTTCCACATGTTTCGGTCAAGTGTCAAAATTCTTGGACTGAGTGGATAAGTCCATATCAAGCGACCCAAGTCAAACGTCAGATCACTAGATCCCTTTTTGTAAAAGTGGGCTAATTTTTGGTGATATTAGCGTTCGTAAAAGCGGGATACTTCATCCAATAAGCTTATCTGATTGAAACTTAGACATCTGGTGGTGAGTATGAGAAAAAAAGTGTTCAAATCCGCAAAAGAAAATGTACTGCGAGTTGATATGATCTCAGATTGATTTCAAGCTTATAACTACAGTCAATTTCCCATAAACTAGTGATTATCGTAAATATCTAAGGGATGATTCAAATATTACGTAACGAAGAAATTTGCCAATTTAAACTCCCTCCCTCCCTGAAATAACAGGCTTTATATGGACAATTTCATTTTATTGTATGGACCGAAACACTACAAAATATCCCTTACCTCCCCTTGTTGTGTTACGTAATATTTGAACGATCCCTAACAAATTTGTCTTGCTTTGAATTGCCAAGTGGTCAGAAAATAATTTCGTAAGCAAAGGAACGGTTACTATAAGCAACTTACAGCATGCGGACCACATCACACCACTATTCAAAACTCGCTCGAGGGCCATACAAAATCTTCCCGATGACCATACAAATCCTTTTAGAGAATCGCTATTTGGTGATCACTCGTTAATAATGATGTTACAAATGCCAAACAAAAAATGTAAAACTTTTTTATGTCCATCAAGCATAATTCTAGCTTACGCCCTATTTTGAGCACATTCCATGATTTCATTGAGTTTGACAGTACCACGGACCAAAATTTTTCGGTACATTGACGTTGTACTGCAGCTGTCATGATGCTCCCGGGTTGCCATTAGCGCTCGTAAAAAGCTAGATACAAAAACCGAGCGTTCCGAATATGATTCTGTTGGGAATTTGAGACAAAACGGTACAACCTTAAAATTTTTCCATTTGCAAGGAAAATATGCCAACTGAAAACAATTGTTGAATATATCAACCAAGAATGATAAGCTACTTTCTTAGGGTTACCATCAGTCCTGATTAAGCAGGACTTGTCCTGATTTTGGGTTGGTGTATGGCTGGGCATGGCGTACCATTGGTATCTCGCGTACCTGAAGGAATAAAATAGACCCCTTTGTGCGGTCCATAGCCTCTTGCCCAGCAACTCCTATCCCTACCTCCTTGCGGTACTGGCCGGGGTACGAGTAACCTTAGGGAAGATCGGGTAACCAACCCCCGGTGGGAACTTTGGTCGTAGGCTGACAGGGAAGGGGGGGTTTGCTTTTGCTTCTGCAAACCTTGAGCGTCTGTACTTCATGTTAGGAGCGGCTCACAACAGCATCTGTTCCCCATGTCAAGGGCGGCTGATCATCGTCCGAGTGCCAGAGAAGGACTCTAAGCTAAACTGTGCACTATGGTCCTCTGAACATCTAGGGGGAATGGTCCTCCGGAAATCTAGGGGGTTGGTGTCAAGCCCTGCAAGCCAGCCATAAAAACATCAAGCAACGAATAATCAACGAGAGAATACGAAACGGGACAATCGGCGAAGACCACAGCGGCGTAATGGGACTAGCGATTGGAAGCTCGGTACGTGGAACTGTAAATCTATCAACTTCATCGGGAGCACACGCATACTCACCGATGTGCTAAAGGACCGCGGATTCGGCATCGTAGCGTTGCAGGAAGTGTGTTGGAAGGGATCAATGGTGCGAACATTTAGAGGTAACCATACCATCTACCAGAGCTGCGGCAACACACATGAGCTGGGAACAGCTTTTATAGTGATGGGTGATATGCAGAGGCGCGTGATCGGGTGGTGGCCGATCAATGAGAGAATGTGCAAGTTGAGGCTCAAAAGCCGGTTCTTCAACTTCAGCATAATAAACGTGCACAGCCCTCACTCCGGAAGCACTGATGATGATAAAAACGCTTTTTATGCGCAGCTCGAACGCGAGTACGACAGCTGCCCAAGCCACGACGTCAAAATCATCATAGGAGATCGAAACGCTCAGGTTGACCAGGAGAAGGAGTAAAAACCGACAAGTTCAGCGCCCACCGGCTGACGAACGAAAACGGCCTACGACTAATTGATTTCGCCGCCTCCAAGAATATGGCCATTCGTAGCACCTACTTCCAGCACAGCCTTCCATACCGATAGACCTGGAGATCGCCACAGCAGACAGAATCGCAAATCGACCACGTTCTGATTGATGGACGGCACTTCTCCGACATTATCGACGTCAGGTCCTATCGTGGCGCTAACATCGACTCTGACCGCTATCTGGTGATGATCAAACTGCGCCCAAAACTCTCCGTCGTTAACAACGTACGGTACCGACGGCCGCCCCGGTATGACCTAGAGCGGCTTAAGCAACCGGATGTCGTAGCGGCTTACGCGCAGTACCTTGAGGCTGCATTACCGGAAGAGGGTGAGCTGGATGAAGCCCCTCCTGAGGACTACTGGAGAACAGTAAAAGCAGCCATCAACGATGCAGCTGAGAGCAACGTCGGGTGGACGGAGTCGACGGAACGATTGATTCGACGAGGAGTGCCAGGAGGTTTTGGAGGAGAAGAATGCAGCGCGGGCGGTCATGCTGCAGCAAGGGACCCGGCAGAACGTGGAACGCTATAGACGGAAACGGCAACAGCAGACCCGCCTCTTTCGGGAGAAAAAACGCCACCTGGAGGAGACGGAGTGCGAGGAGATGGAACAGCTGTGCCGGTCTCAAGGAACGCGTAAGTTCTATCAGAAGCTCAACGCATCCCGCAACGGCTTCGTGCCGCGAGCCGAGATGTGCAGGGATAAGGATGGGAGCATTTTGACGGACGAGCGTGAGGTGATCGAAAGGTAGAAGCAGCACTTCGACGAGCACCTGAATGGCGCTGAGAGCACAGGCAATGGAGGTCGGGACAATGGAGGAAATGCCTTCATCGGTACTGCGGAGGATGGAAACCAACCAGCCCCACTTTGAGGGAGGTTAAGGATGCCATTCACCAGCTCAAGAACAATAAAGCTGCTGGTAAGGATGGTATCAGAGCTGAACTCATAAAGATGGGTCCGGAGAGGCTGGCCATTTGTCTGCACCGGATGATAGGCACAATCTGGGACACAGAACAGGTACCGGAGGAGTGGAAGGAAGGGCCCTAAGGGGTAATATGCCCCATCTACAAGAAAGGCGACTAGTTGGATTGTGAGAACTTTCGAGCGATCACCATTCTGAATGCGGCCTACAAAGTATTATCCCAGATCACCTTCCATCGTCTGTCACCTGTAGTAAACGAGTTCGTGGGAAGTTATCAAGCCGGCTTCGTTGACGGCCAATTGACAATGGACCAGATCTGTACGGCAAATCCTCCAAAAATGTCGTGAATACCAGGTCCCAACGCATCACCTTTTCATCGATTTCAAGGCGGCATACGACAGTATCGACCACGTAGAGTTAAATCATGGACGAGAACAGCTTTCCCGAGAAGCTCACGAGACTTAGGTGGACTGCAACTGGACTGGAAGGTGTGCAAAATTGTGAAGGTTTCGGGCGAACACTCCAGTTCGTTTGGATCCCACCGGGGGCTACGTCAAGGTGATGGACTTTCGTGCCTGTTGTTCAATATTGCGCTAGAAGGTGTTATGTGGAGAGCCGGGCTTAACAGCCGGGGTACGATTTTACGAGATCCAGTCAATTTGTTTGCTTCGCGGATGATATGGACATCGTCGGCCGAACATTTGAAAAGGTGGAAGACCTGTACCCCCGCCTGAAACGCGAGGCAGCAAAAGTTGGACTGGTGGTGAATGCGGCCAAGACAAAGTTCATGCTAGCTGGTGGAGTCGAGCGCGATAGGGCTCGCCTAGGTAGCAGTGTTACGATAGACGGGGATACGTTCGAGGTGGTCGACGAGTAAGTCTACCTTGGATATTTGCTGATGGCTGACAATAACGTTAGCCGTGAAATACGGAGGTGCCTCATCAGTGGAAGTCGGGCCTACTATGGCCTCCACAAGAAGCTGCGGTCAAAAGAGATTCACGCCCTCACCAAATGTACCATGTACAAAACGCTCATAAGGCCGATAGTCCTCTATGGGCATGAAACGTGGACGATGCTCGAGGAGGACCTGCATGCACTTAAAGTCTTCGAACGTTGGGTGTTTAGGACGATCTTCGGCGGTGTGCAGGAAAACGGTGTGTGGTGGCGAAGGATGAACCACGAGCTCGCCCAACTCTACGGCGAACCTAGTATCCAGAAGGTGGCCAAAGCTGGAAGGATACGATGGGCAGGGCATGTTGCAAGAATGCCGGACAGCAACCCTGCAAAGATGGTGTTCGTTTTGGATCCGGTTGGTACAAGAAGTCGTGGAGCGCAGCCAGCTAGGTGGGTGGATCAAGTGCGTATCGATTTGGCGAGCGTGGGGCAGAACCGAGGATGGAGAGATGCGGCCACGAACCGAGTATTGTGGCGTGAAATTGTTGATTCAGTGTTATCTGTCTAGATGTTAACTAAATAAATGAATGAATGTCCTAATTTTGAGATTCTTTTGATGCGTCCTAATTTATTTTTCATATTCCATGTTTTTTTCTGCCTTTTCCTGCTTGGCGAACATCGTGGAATGCCAAAGATATTTTGAATTAGGAAAAGCTACCCTAATGGATCATTGAAGGTAGTTTTTGTCAGTGCTCACCGCATCAAAACAAAGGCGCCACTGTATATGGGATTTAACATTGTGACAGCATTGCTGTTCTGTCAAACACACAAGGCTACGGTGGCGCTATCTATGCTTTCCATAGCGGTCGTTTTGGTTATTTTAATGATCCAATGGTACCAAAAACAGCAAGAATGTTCCCAAAGTATATGTTGAGTTTTGTGTTTCAGAAATCGACTTCATCTATATAGAAAGTTTGGGATGCGTTTCATATTGTATCACAACACCTTCATGTTTAGTCGACGCTTGACTGGTTTCTTCACTTGACTCGAAGAGCCTGGGCATATTCTAAAGCATCGAACTGATAACCCATTTCGGAACAATTGCCATTTTGTCACTTATGGCGACATATTTTTTCTGTATTCAGTGAACGGAAAATAGTAGGCATAGTTCTTAACAAAGATCAAAAAGGGATGGATAGGTATAAAAGTAGTACTGAGAAGTAGATATCATTGTTCATTCATGTATCCCAAACTAAAACTGATCATCCCCATAGCCCGGCTCATGGGCTCAACAACAATCTTGCCACCTCAAATCAAATGACTATTACTCGAATCCCCGGCTAAGCCCTCCGATACATATCATCACTGACGTCCCTCCCGTCAGACTCCCCACCAAAAACACACGCCATCGACCAGCTCTTGGCTTCGCACGATTTGCCAAAACCGTTAGCCGCTTGCCTTATGCCCTGTTGACCATCATCATCATCAGAACATTCCCAGCCAGCCAAGAATCGACAGGCCAGCCGAACGTTTGATGCTGCTGCTGGTGCAGGGAAAATCAGATAACAAGAAAAGTTACCAACCAGAACCGGCCGGAAGCACGGAGGAAATAAATTTTGCCATCACGTTTTCCGGATCTTTTCCTCCGTACCTACGCACAGTGGCGGGGCTCTGTACAAAAGTGACAAAACCTCAAAAATTGTCCTGAAATGGCTGACTATTTTAATATTGGGAAGAATCAACGTTTTTTGAGATACCACAAAGCGGCGCGGCAAGCGATTGGCACTAGTCAACGACTGGTTCGATGAAGAGTGCCAGTGAGTGACAGACGTGAAGAATGTCGCCAGAAGCCGTATACTTGTGGCCGGTACCTGACAGAACAGAGAGCGATACAGGGCAGCGAGAGCCGAAGAAAAGTGAATCCACTGCGAAAAAGAAAAGGCCACACGAAGAAAGTGTGGTAGCTGTAGCTCAAGATAACATAAACTGGAACGATATGCGTTTTATGATGACGGCCAGCTGTAGACCCACCGACCATAGAAAAGGTTTAAAAGGCAATCAGAGAGCTGAAGAACTGTAGGGCTGCTGAGAAGGACGAGATCCCGGTCGAGCTCCTCAAGCATGGAAGTGAGCAGATTTGCCAATCGATCCAGTACGATATAGTACTTCAGAAGATATGGGAGGACGAAGAAATGCCCATCGGCTGATTCGTGATCAAACGTCAACATCCCACCGTCAATTGACTGTTTAACGATAAACTTGCGACGATCGACGCGCCACCATATTTCATGTAACGGAGGTTATTAGAACTAACTTGGAGGTGATGATTTGGAGGTTATTTGGCAATTTGGAGGTTAAAATCACCTCCAAACACTAGCGATTTTGCGGTGGGATGTTGACGTTTGATCACGAATTGGATGACCTCATACTCTCAATCTACAAGAAAGGGCACAGACTGGAGTGTACCAATTACAGAGGAGCTACGCTGCTGATTTCGGCGTACAAAATACAGTCGCGCATTTTGTTTAACAGCCTGAGACCGTTCAGGAGTTTTTCGTTGGTGAATACCAAGCTGGTTTTCATGAGGGCCACTCGACAATGGTCTAGATGTTTACCTTGTGAATGATCCTAGATAAATTCCAGGAGTATAAATAACTTGAGGATTCTCCATCTGTTTATTGAATCAAGACGGCGTACGAAATATTGAAAAAAATGTGCTATGGCAGATTAGTCTAAACATGGTTTTCCGGGGAAACTAATTAGACTGTTACGTGCTACGCTGGATGGTTCGAAATCAAGTGTTCGGATTACAGACGAGGTGTCAACCTTGTTCGTGACTTTTCGTTCAATTAATTGAATTTTTCACTTTTTCTTTGTTAAAATATAAGAAACACAAACAAATATTTTGAATATTTAATGTTTATATCAATTTTCGAGATTTTGTCCAGCTTTCCGCCACTGTGCTATGGCAACGGCAGACGGAGGTGTAGCATTGCTACATATTGGGTGCTAAGGGCGGACACTCGGAGACAGAGGGCTGGCTGGTGGTTTGTATAGAATTTAGTTAGTGAAGGCTGATGGCAATACCAAGGCGGAGGGGCAGCAGAGGAGCACAAATCACAGCCATTTCCGTTTGCAACTGGGCGTCTGAGTGTTTTTCTCACTTTTACGGGGCGAACTTGATGTGCGGTGGATGGTTCGGTTGGTACTGGAGGATCTAGGTTTGGAGTTTCTATTCGGGTTTGTTCAGCGTTAAATCAGTAGTTATTGAAATTTGAACATTGGTTAGAGAAGTTGATGGTTGATTTGTTTGTAGTGTTAAACTTATCTCTTATTGAATCATTGCAATGTTTGTCAACATAGTCAATAGTTGCACGAAACTTTTCATTGTTTTTATGCAATTTGCACTAATGGACATCCTTGTGCATAGAGTATCGATGAGTTTGTGTATGTTAGTAGTCTATTTTGATTATCACTCATATGGTTTCGCAACATTCGATTTTCACAGTGTATTCTGCGCCTTTCCGAGTTTGGCGTCTTTCAATAGACACTGCTCTGTTTTATTCGTGATTGTTAAGTCATACTATTCCAACAATAAAGAATAGCGATCAAAACATCAAGTGAGGAAGCAAAGAGTGCCGGCTATCGTGGTCAGTTGTGCCAAATTTGGAAAATTTGGAAAATTTGGGCAGGAGATCATGAACTCCATTAGGGGAATCAAGTTCTCCTTTCAAATCGCAAAGAAAGGAGACAGTCGCGTTTGCCGGAAACTCTTAAGGGTAAGTAGCCCGTCATTCATTTTGGCAACACTTTTCAGCTTGCATTTCAATGTAATAAAACTCAGTCTTGATAGTTAATATTGAATTGAAAAAGTATCACTGTACTCGCTAACATACATATGCTGATACTTTCTCAGCTGTGTCAGTGCAAAACTAACTGATTTTCTTTGAATCGAAATCGTGAGATGTATTAGCAACAATCATCAACGACGCGTACAAATTTCAATGACGGCCTACTTCACCTTAAAGATCGCGAACTTTTTCTCAAATATCTTGAAGAGAAGAAGCACAATTTTTTACTTATGACGACAAAACTGAACGTTTGTTCAAAGTCGTCTTGGAGGGTCTCTCAAGTGACTATAAGTCACCTGAAGAGATCAAAAGTTGAATAAATGATTTACTTGGATTTTCTCCAGTCCAAGTAATCATCATAGAAAAGAGAGGTCAATCTGGCATTCTTCGGAAAGGACTCTCTCAAGAGTATTATTTAGTTCACTTTAACAAAAGTGCTATGAATAATATTAAAGCTTTAGAAAAAGCAAGACACATGTTTGATGTCCGTGTGACATGGAAACATTTCCAGAAACCTGGAGGATATTTCCAAAACCCCACTCAGTGCCGTCGGTGCCAAAGGTGGGGTCATGGTACAAAAAATTTCCGCATGGATGCTAAATGCATGATTTGCGGAGGTTCTTCTTACGCTAAGAGAAGAATTTTCGAGGGATCTTTGAATTGAGTTCCAGTGAAGGAAAATTCCGATAATTTCATATGCACGAATCGCGGGGGCAATCATAAGTCAAATTTTTGGGCTTCCCCTTCGCGTAGGCGAGTCGTCGAGGCTCATGCTAGGCAGATGAACGGTAATGTTCGTTACGATAACGGTCGTTTCCGGAATTTCCCTGGTAGAGTCTCGAACAATGCTTATTTTTCAGCTAACGATCGCTTGATTAGGAATCATACCCATCAGGAAGATAATCATGCATATTCACAAACTAGTTTTAACCTGTCGGGTAGTCTTTCAAATCTTTTAATTTCGAATGCATCTACCCAAGGAAAATCCTTTACCGATATCGTAGCAGGTAATTTGAACTCCTCTCCTTTTCATAAAACGAGTACCCGTTCTAAGGAAAGTTCTACTCCACCTCTTCGTCTACCGAAAATTTCTAATGGAAAATCCTCAGATAATTTACCCACTTCAAGTGATATGTCTGCCTCTGATTTTAATTTTCTAACTGAACAATTGAATCTAATGATTGATGCAATGTTCAAAGCCACCACTGAAGCAGTCCAACTTGGTGTAAAATTTACAAATCAAATTGTTATTGGATTACGTTTTTCTAATGGATCCAAATAATAATTTAAATATTTTAAATTGGAATGCTCGTTCTCTGAATGGTAAAGAGGACGAGCTGTTTAATTTTCTTACAGCTAATAACGTGCATATAGCAGTTATTACCGAAACTTATTTAAAACCTGGATCTAAACTCAAAGAGATCCTAACTTTTTTGTTTATCGTAACGATCGACTTGATGGGGCATGTGGGGGAGTTGCAATCATCATTCATAGGTGTATAAAACATCAAGTCATTTGAAACTAAAGTTTTTGAAACTTTAGGTGTTTCTGTTGAAACACAGTTTGGTAAATATACTTTCATAGCTGCCTATTTGCCTTTTCAATGCTCTGGACAGCAAGTTAATTTGCTCCAAACTGACTTGCGAAAATTGACTCGCAATAAGTCAAAAATTTTTATCATTGGTGACTTTTAGAGTTTTCATTGCCGGGAATATTTCCCGGGAATTGAGATTTCCCGGGATTCCCGTTTCCCGGGAAATGATTTTCTGTTTCCCGGGATTCCCGTATTTCCCGGAATTTCCATATTTTCCGGGTAGCTTTACAAAAAAAAAAAGAATTTACTATCTTTTTTCAAACAAAAACCATCGCACAATTTACTTTTCATATAATTCTAACCAATGAACTCACTACATCACTAGTTATATTTCAATGCTGATTTTTTGTTTTTCGTAATGAAACAGTTGTTCATAAAATGGATATCGTTTTTGACGAAAGAGTATATGATACATAAAAGAGAAGAATTTTCGAGGGATCTTTTTCATGAATTGAGTAGGCTTATAAAGGTTTCATGGATGTAACAGTCACAATTTTTAATATAAAGACTCCAATTAGATTTTATTCTCACCTTCATACGATTTATCAATAATAACTTCAAGTGGGCTTTTGCTTAATGCTATAAACCTTGTTGTTTTGAAGCCTAGCGTTTGAAATGAAGCTATTTTTTTTAGAGAAATATGGATAATTTACTCAAAAAGAAGAGAAGTAACCATCTATTATATCTTCGGTTAGACAATAACTGCACGCGGACACACTTCTTTTAAACTACTTTATTACTTTAGAAATAATACAAGGGTTGAAGGAACTAATTAGGCACGACCGATCGGTCCAACCGCCGGATGGTAAAAGAGACCGTTCTCACTCAACGTGGAAGGAAGTAGCCTTTAGCCATAAAAAAACTAATATGATACTTGACGGTTGGTACCTCATTTATAGTAAGGCGAGGGACACTACAGCTTCTCCCCTTTAACATTCGTTCACATAAAATCAATCGAAAACTTATATCTAACATTACAATATTGAATTTCAATAATTACAATACTTTTCTTTTCATCTTTTAGGTGAATGATTCTGGCTGATCGGTGTCATCGCTGCTTTCATCGAGCTGCTCTGCTTGCTGCGGGGCTGTAGGCGTGGTCGGTACGGAAGGATGAAACTTGTCCGACAAGTCCGAATGCCGAATTTGGTTTACGTGAACCATTTTTACATTTCCGTCAACGTTAATTAAATTAGTTAATGGACTGAGCTTTTGTAAAACGACCGCAGGTATCCAACGAACGATTTCTTTAAAATGATTCCGATAAAATATCTTTTCTCCAACGTTGAACGTTTTACCCAATTGTAGAGCACGATTCGGACTAGTTGAAGGTACGCATTTAGACGGAGGTACGCCTTTAGAAGAAATCACGTTTTTAGGGTGATTGCTTTCAATTTCAACCTTACGCGGATTTATTAGGTTGGTTAATGTTCGCGGCGTATATGCGTAGAGTAACGACGACGGTGTACGATTAGTAACCGTGCAAGGAGTGTTGCGATACGAGATTAAAAAGCGATTGATTTTACGCGATAATGATAATGGTTTACATTTTTCATCGAACAAGTACTTTTTCAAGCAATCTTTAACGGTTCTTACGCCTCTCTCGGCCAACCCGTTCGATTGCGGGTGATAGGGTGGAGATTTTGATACCTTAACACCATTCACACTAAGAAAAGTGTCGAACAATTCTGAATTGAAGGGAGGACCGTTGTCACTGACAACTTCTTCTGCAATTCCGAAGTAGGCAAAAAAGGATTCGACTTGCTCAATTACTTGCAGACCATTGCTTGACTTCAGCAAACGAATATCGATGTATTTTGAAAATGCATCTACAATAATTAGAGCGATATGACCCTCGAAGTAGAACAGGTCTAGGTGAATCCTTTGAAGAGGACGTTCACACCTTGACCACGATGATTCTATTTGTTCGCGTGGCACTGATTGCCGTTGCTGGCAAACAACGCACTTCTGAACTACTTCGTTGAGGTCTTTATCCATATGTTTCCACCAAACATAGCTACGACCCAACATTTTCATTCGGACTATTCCATCGTGATTGGAGTGCAGTTGCTTAATGACAGCAGACTTTAAGCTTTCGGGTATTACTACTCTGTCGTCAAAGTAGATAACACCATCATCAACTCCAAAATGAGATTTTAGACTTGAATAGGGTTGTAAAAAAGGTTCAACTTGGTTCGGCCAACCACTTTGGAGAAAATTATACATTTCAGACAAAACTCGATCTGACTTTTGATGAGTACGAACAAGATCGAGGTTTACTATGCTAGACGCATTATTAAGGCACTAGATACCGAGACTGACGTGCTCAATATCAGTTTTTTCAGGAAGTGGTAATCGAGATAGAGCGTCCGCATGATTTAAAAGTTTTCCAGGACGATGCTCTATGACATATTGGTAACCTGCTACCAATAGAGCCCATCGCTGTAGTCTTGCAGCAGTGATAACGGAGGTGCCTTTAGATGGATTGAAGATTTCCTTCACGGCAGTGTTATCGGTTACCAAGGTAAACTTAGCACCGTACAGGTACTTGTGAAACTTCGTAATTCCAAACACAACAGCTAATGCTTCCTTATGCACCTGGGCATAATTCGCCTGAGCAGGTGTGAGGGTGGAAGAAGCGAAACATATAGGCTTCTCGACATTGTCCACTAAGTGAGAAAGCACGGCTCCGACACCATAAGAACTGGCATCGACAGCTAAAATGATTGGCTTTAATGGATCATACGGTTCTAGCAAATTATTTTCAACTAGAAGAGACTTTGTTTTCAGGAAAGATTGTTTTGGGGTCCAATTAAAATGACAGTTTTTCTTCAACAAATCGTATAAAGGACGTAACTCAATCGACAGATTGGGTAGAAAACGGTGGTAATAATTAAGCAACCCAAGATAAGCTTGCAGTTGAGCTACATTATTGGGTGCGGGGGCGTCGAGTATTGCCCTTACTTTTGATTCACTGGGGCGTATACCATCACTTGTGATAGTGTAGCCGACGTAATCAATACTATCTTCAAAGAAACGTGACTTGGTCAAATTTATTTTGACATTGTGGTCGTTTAGCTTCTGTAGGACTGACATGAGATTCTTTCTACAGTCTTCTACAGATGATCCACCTACGATGATATCATCCAGGTTGGCAATACCTGGTGTGCCATCTAAAATCTGGTCAATGATTGATTGAAATATCGCGGGCGCGGAAGTGATACCAAACGGCATTCTTGTGAAGCTGAAGAGACCGCGATGAGCATTTATCGTACAAATCGAACGCGACGTTTCTGACAACGAAACTTGCAAATACGCTCCGGACAAATCAATTTTACAGAAAATCTTCCAATTCGCTACACTAGCCAAAATATCGTCAATCCTTGGAAGAAGGTAATGTTCCGCGGTAACGTACCGATTTAGAGTGGCTTTGCCATCGAAACAAATGCGCACTGAGCCATCCTTTTTGAGGACACTTACGATTGGACTACTGCCCATACTCGCATAACAGTCCCATTTGAATTTTCATCACTTTTGAGATTTCTTCGTGAATCATGTTTATTATTAGTGTACTTCTAGGTATCATTCCTAAAATTGTATTTTTGTATGGACGAAATGCGAAAAAAATATCAAATCAGGTGCGTCCCATACTGAAAGTACCCGCATAACAGTCCCACTAGTAGTTTACGATGAAATTCAAGCAAACCTCTTCATGTTATGATTTCTATAATATTGGATCGTAATTTTCATCCTCTAAGAAAAATAAATAGTACAAATTACAGTATTTTGAACCATATTTACTCCATAACAAATATTGTTATTGCTTGAAATAACTTATGGTGCGATAAGTGATAGAAAAAATATCTCAATGTTAATCCTTATAAGAGTCTAAACTAAAACTAAGATAAATCGCTACCCTCCAAGTCAAACCTACAGCTGTCATTGACCTCGTCTTCTGACCAATTATCAACGAAATCTTCGGTAGGTTCATCTTTCTAAGACATGGATGGGAAGCCTTTTTGGGCCAACATGGGAATACGCTAATTACCACTACAGCGCACTGGTATCGTCAACTGGTCAAACTATGCTGAACAATTAATAGATCCAATAAGAAGGCAGCATTATGGGTTTCTAAGAAATGTCGAATAGCTCTGCCGAAATCAAGCTAAATAATACTTGCCCGCCTGGGTACCTGTGTTTCAAATCCAATATAAACGTGCTGCAAGTGAATCCAGAGTACCTTTCCTATCGGCCGGCCGCAACGCTTTCATCAAATCCAGGAATGTCTTCAGGACTGTCGCTATCTACCGTTAAGATTAATATTTTTCAAGAAGTTTTGTAACTAGAAGATAAGAGCACTAATAGTAGCAAAAGTAAAAGTGCCTTGGAATCTATAGTAAACTTGGCTTTAAATATATCAAGGTGCGCGATAACAAAGTAAGCGAGTCCCAAGTAATGGGACTGGTATGCGGGTATATTTTAATATGATGAGAAAAGTACTCGGATAACGAGTCCCACTTGCAAGTATCTTGGATTTGTACATTAAAAACAAACGTATTAACAATATTTTGGTTGTTAATCATTTTCTTATACTCTAATGATAATGTGTTGAGGGATGCCACTAAAATTTTTTGCTGCAGGCAGCGGCGTTAAGATTTTTTTTTTGCAATAATATTCAGTTGCGTTTTTCTCGACATGATGATTTTCCTAATGGGACTGTATTGCGAGTATGGGCAGACTAGCCCATGGAGAAGTTTTTACTGGAACCAGAATTCCTTCTGAGACCAACTTCTCTAGTCCACTGTCGACTTTTTCGCGCAACAAAAACGGTACCGAATAAGCTTTATGAAAGACCGGCGTCGTATTAGGCTTGAAGACAATTTCCGCGGTAAAACCGTTGATTGCATCCTTTGCGCTTTCGGACACAATCTTTGGAAATTTCGATTTGAGCTCAGATTCAAAAGACTATTGTAAGGTACTCACGGACTTATCGGAAAAGATTCTCCGCCATTCTGGATAGATGAGATCCAGACCATCTCGACCTAACAGCGGGTTCATCTCTCGATCGGTGGGAATCACTATCAGGCCCAGACGACCGGATATTCCAGATGAAGCGACGACGCGTAATGTGACACTACCCAACGGACGTATTTTTTGACCTGAAACGGAAAGATATTCTTGAGAAGTAGAAATTAAAGGAAAATTCGAAAAATGATTTCGATAAGTTCCTGCCGATATCACGCTACGACATGCTCCACAGTCCGCTTCGAAGTCAAGACGTTGACCTTCGCACACAAGAGGTACGAATTCTGGTAGATTTAGGCGGTTCAGGCCACTTGGACAGACTGCATTATCTCCGGGAGTGGACCGATATTCCTGGACACATGGTTCCGGGCTGGTAGGACGACACGAATTTGATGCTGGTACGTTTGCTTCTGGAACTTCAAACAGGTTCAACCGTAAGACCTCGAGCGCTTCAGACATTTCCGCTACACGATTGTTTCCTTTGGACTTTTTTCCCTGACCTTGACTCGTTGACGACTTTCTTGACTGACACACTCTTGACGTGTGACCTTGCTTGCCACATGTGTAACACATCCAACTCTGAGCAGGACACGTGGTTGGATCATGCTGCCGACTGCAGCGAAAACACGATTTCCAAGACTTTTGGTTCGCCGGCACTTTCCTCTGATTACTGGGTTGACTGCTTCGCTTATTTTGTCTTCTGTTTTGTTGGTGGACTGCTGCGATCTTCGACGACGACGTTAGACTGGACATTTCTTGGTTTTGGTTGAGTGCTGCTTCCCAACTCCTGGCTAGAGAACACGCACTGTCGAACGTTAGCTGGGCTTCCGTGAGCAACCGTTTACGAAGACTTTGGTCGTAAATTCCCGCGACGAACTGGTCACGTAGGGCGTCAGGTAGGAAATCTCCATAGTTGCAGGATTGAGACATTGCTTTCAGACTGATGATAAAATCCGTGATGGACTGCGAAGAGTGTTGCTCGCACTTCCGAAACTTGTATCTTTCGGCGACTACATTGGTGGTGGGTGCGAGATGCTGCTTTAAAAGATCTACCAGGACTTGGTAGGGCTTGACACGGGGATCTTCTGGTGCACACAGCCTTACAGAGACATTGTAAAGACTGGGACCGGCGACAGTAATTAACACAGGCACTTTCTTATCTTCCGGCGTATCGTTGACAAGGAAGAACTTTTCCAAACGATTTATGTATTCCACAAAATTTTCCCCTACGACAAACGGCTCTATCTGACCAAACATGCCAGCTCGAATGACTGGAGCGACCGTAACAGCATTTCCTTCCATTTTCACAGTATTCGATGATGTACCACTTGCACCACTACCTTGCGTATCAGTGTTCGCCATTTGGAGGTTAGGTTACTAACACGTGTTCAACTGACCGCACAAATTTCACTGTGCGAAACTTTTTTCGCAACCTATTCACTTTTCACTGTGAGGTTTTATCCTCGTCGCCAAGTTATTATATCTTCGGTTAGACAATAACTGCACGCGGACACACTTCTTTTAAACTACTTTATTACTTTAGAAATAATACAAGGGTTGAAGGAACTAATTAGGCACGACTGATCGGTCCAACCGCCGGATGGTAAAAGAGACCGTTCTCACTCAACGTGGAAGGAAGTAGCCTTTAGCCATAAAAAAACTAATATGATACTTGACGGTTGGTACCTCATTTATAGTAAGGCGAGGGACACTACACCATCAAAATTACTGGTATAAAATACATATAGAGTCGATGTACCATGTACATGTTGTTTTTTGAAGCCGCACAACCAAGAACAAATATAAGAAAAAAAATACAGAAATAAAGCCAGTGGCATTACTTTTCGGCATCTGAATCACATGTGCCTATAATACAAAGCAAAATACAAATCAAAACCGTTTTTTACAAAACTTTTATATTTTTCTTTTAAAGTTTATATCAAAAGCTTTCGATTGATATAAAAAGTTCTTACTTAATTAAATATTTTGTTTTGTGAAAAATTAGTTTATCTTAGTAGTGCTACTATAGGAACAATAGGTTTGCTATAGATGCAAGAGAGCTCAAATTATAATCAAAACTATACTTTGATATTTTTTGTAACAAAATCGAGTTGTAAGGGTTCCTTCACATATTTCAAAACGCTGAGAATGGCCAGTTTTGACACCCACTCACCCCCTCGTAACGGTTTTTGTATGAAAGGTCAACAAATTTTGTATGAGCCGTAACAACATGAGAACACCCACCCACCCCCTGTAGCGTTATGGAATTTGCGAATGAGCCCTAATGGTACTTAGATAAATAGTTCCTGAGCTTCATGTCAAAAAATATGTTTGACGATTTTCAGCAAAACGGCCGTATAAAGCCACTAGTGCGACTATAGGGAACTGTCTACTAAGGGAACATCGACCCTACACGAAAAACGAATAATTTGAATAAAAAAATTCCACCAAATTTGCTTTATTTTCACGTTTTTCAGAATTTCCCGGGAAATTAAAATTTCATTTCCCGTTTCCCGGGAAATCGAATCCCAGGAAATTTGAAAACTCTAGTGACTTCAATGCCAAACATCGGTCATGGAATAATTCTCAAAGCAATTCCAACGGCAGAATTTTATTTGATGAGTGCTCTTCAGGATATTTCTCAATTCAATACCCTGATAGCCCTACATGTTTTTCCTCTTCTAGAAATCCATCTACGATTGATTTGGTCTTATCCGACTCTAGTCATCTTTGTAGCCAATTAGTTACTCATGATGATTTTGATACTGACCATGTTCCTGTTACATTTCAAATATCCCATGAAGCGATTCTCAATACTATCAGCTCCACTTTCAATTATTTTCGAGCCGACTGGAATATATATGAAACATATAATGACTCTAATCTTGATGTTAACATTTCTTTACAAACAAAACTTGATATTGACAATGCTCTTGAAATGTTTACGAATTCCATTGTTCCAGGAGCATTGCAATACCAGAATGTGAAGTGAAATTTGAATCCGTGATTATAGACGATGATCTTAAACTCTTGATCCGTCTTAAAAACGTGAGGAGAATGCAATTTCAACGCTCTCGCGATCCTGCTATGAAAGTTATATGGCAGGATTTGCAGAAAGAAATCAAGAAACGTTTTTCACAATTGAGAAACAAAAATTTTGAAAACAAAATTTCTCAATTGGACCCTAGCGCTAAGCCCTTTTGGAAATTATCTAAAATTAAAAAAAAAAAACCTCAGAAGCCAATACCGGCATTGAAAGAGGAAAACAAATTATTATTAACTAATTGCGAAAAAGCTCAAAAACTTGCTATGCAGTTTGAAAGCGCGCACAATTTTAATTCAGGACTTACTAGTCCAATTGAAAATCAAGTTACTCAGGGCTTCGAAAATATTCTCAATCAAGAGAATTGATTGATTGACTCTTTATTAAGGGGAAATTCAGCCCGAGGCTGGTTCATCCCCGACAAATCAAGAGAACGTTTTCGAAAATGCCTGTGAGACTGATTTGGAAGAAGTGAGAACTATTATTAAAAAAATCAAAAATATGAAAGCTCCTGGCGATGATGGAATTTTCTACATCCTCATTGAGAAACTTCCAGAAAGTAGCTTATTAGTTGATATATTTAACAAACGTTTGTAATTAGCATATTTTCCAGACTAATGGAAAAATGCTAAAGTTGTACCAATTTTAAAACCAGACAAAAATCCTGCAGAAGCTTCTAGCTATCGTCAAATCAGTTTGCTTTCCTCCATCAGTAAACTTACAGTACAGTAGATATGTTGCAAAATATGCCCACGTACAGGCAATTAGAATACTTAAACCTAAATTGACCACAATCCATCGATTACCGAGACCAATCACCGGCATCAATAATGCCAACACCAAAAGTGTCAAGTTCAAAATAACACTCCATAACAGAAAGAGGAATCGTACATCGAAACGCTTTTTGCCAAACGCCAAAAGGCAAACCCCTTGTGCCCGAAAATGCGGGTCATTTGCAGAGGACTAACTACCAACCCATTTGCAATCGAAATATTGATTACAGCGGCGGCAACCATCATCCGACCGGTGTGCTACACGATTTACACATTTCGCTGTCCGAATTGCTCCCATCATTGAACCTTGCACTTACCTCTTATTTGCCACGATAATTCTTTGCGCCGTGCCGTGCCGTGAACTCCCGGGAGGCCACTCCACACGGTCACTCGGAGTATGGTCATTTGGTTTTCCCCGCGAAATATCCCCAATAGAGTGGCCCATAATGATTTAACATCAAACATGTTGTCATTCCCTTAATTTGAACCCCCAGAAGTGAAAATTTGGACGAAACAAGTCAACTCTAAGCGGGGCTCATGTATTCGTTCGATTCTCTGCATACAAAGTTTAAACTCGTTCAGGGATGATGAATATCGCCTAAATTTTCACAGTAGTTTCCGGTAGTCCGAATGAACAAATTCTGAGGGCTTAACTTAAGATTATAATTATTCGATTTTTTTTTTTCATTTACAATTGGGCCACCTCAATTCCCAACTTCACAGTATTATCCGGCTGTCCGAGTGCACACAGTTAGTACATAAATTATAGCAGCACAAACCCGAAATCGCATCTCATTCCCTGAAATAGCCTACAGTATTGGTAGTAAACCCCTGGTCCTGTTCCCCCTCGACCATAGCATCCCAACAATGACGATTCACGTTCACAGGGCTGGTAGTGACTGAGTGTTTCAGCTTTGGAGACCTCAAACTGGAAGAAAAAGATCAAAAAGAGAGTGGAAGGTATTCATAAAGAAATCATACAAGAACCAAGAAAACGAAAATAAAACAAACCAGGAAATTACAGATTTTATGAAAAGTTTTATGAGAATGGGACCTTCTTTAGCCTAATGGTAACGTCCACAGCTGCAAAGCGAAGCCATCGGGTATTGAGTATTATCGTGCCTGCCTCACGATATGCTAATGCGAAAATGACAATTTTCGCAAACAAAGCTCTCAATTAATATCTGTAGAAGTGCTTATTGAGCACTAAGTTGAGAAGTAGGCTCTGTGTCAATAGAGGCGTAATGCCATGAAGAAGAATCCAGCCAGACATTTCTACAAAACTACTTAACTCCTGAGGTAGTCTTGGAGGTAGAGCATCCTAATTAAATTGTTTTGATAGATAATCGAAGAAATGAATTTCTTAAAAAAAACTCTGGAATATAATCCTTTGAAAATTTTCATGGAGAACTTATGTCAAAATCGTTGGAAGCTCTGCTGAATAGAGCAGCTACTGAAGGAATGTGGAATCTAAGGCATGCGCACAAAAAAATCTAATCAAAGAGAAACTGGCAGTAAAAATAAACTGTTACAATTTATTTCAAAATCCAATAAACTATGACCAATAAACAGGTAAGTTAACGAAACATTCACCTAAGAAAAATCACCATTCTGCCTTGTTCTTGCAAACCTTTCGTTCGATTCCATGCATAATATTTTACACCTTGCCCTTAGTTACAGTTTCAAAATCCTTATCAAGCTTTTTGAACAAAAAAAAATTAAATCAATATTTGTCCCTCCTTACGTTTACGAGATTTTGCTTCACGATGACCTAAAATTTTTCAGTTGGTCATAGCTGTGGGACTGGGATTGAATTCTTAGAAAATTGGGAATATATTTATCTCACTTATTGCTCTCTGTAACATTCATGATCCGCAACACATCATGAGACTCTGTGTATCATCTTCTGCTTCAGCTTTGAGCTTTGGTTTGATTGGAGGGATAACAGTGTATGATAAACCCCATCTAAACAAGCTTCCAACCTGGGGGATACCATTTCCTTTACATGTTTGGAGCTTATTTATCATATTGGTAACATAAAACACCTACCCCTATGGTGAATAAGTGATAGAAATAGGTTTATCCTCGCTCTCTCTTTGGGGCGCTCGTTCACTGCTGTTATTCATAAAGCTAGTTACAACTTGCGAAACATTGCCGATCATGGACTGATACAGATAGTATACTTGTTTCGTTTGATTTGATCGTGTTTCAAAGCCAAATGAGAACGAATTCTGCAATGCCTGAGGTGTGTAGAGGATTATAATCTTTTGGCACAATTTTATTGTTTTTTTTTTCACATCACCTCTGAGTCATTTTTCCATAATATCATGACGCAAAACCAGACAGAATAATACAAAAAGCGTGTACCGTAATCCGGGGTAACATTGATCAGCGGGGTAACATTGATCGAGATGACTCATCTTGTTAAACGTTCAAATAAAGATTTATTGATGAAGCATTTTCGAACCATGAATGGTGCCTCTCTTTCGTATATTCATAAGCTAATGATAATTAAGGTTTTTGCCAAAATTGCGTTTAGTTCATGCGCAAATTTGTCAACTTTTTGAAACAATGATTTCTATCATTTTCACTGACACTACCGAAAATTCATGTCTCACATGAGTTCTGCAGACGATGTGATCAAGGAAAATGCGGGTGTTACTAAAAATGGCATCGCCGAAAACGATTCCGTTGTCAAATCTTTCATAAGTTTATTCATTTAGGCAACATTTACTAAATACTATTACGAATGTAGAATTTCCAGAGGAAATTGCTTACTTTTAGGCGTATTACGCGGTTCAAGGTGTTTTTAATTTTGAAATAACTCAAAAAGTAAATGACTTGTAAGAGTTTGGTCTTCATATTCGGCTTCAGGGGCCCTGATTTTAGTAAGTAACGACATTTCCAATATTAGCGAACATTGTTTACTTGGGTGATCAATGTTACCCCATATCAGCTGAATCGAAAAATCACTTAAAACATTTATTAAAACATGTTTAAATCTTTCGAAAAACAAAATAAAGTACATAGCTAGGAGCGGTGGGTGCCAGTACTTGTTTTAAAAATATGAAACTTGTAACATTTGTATTGTGAAATGAAAAATTTAAGAAAAACTAAAAAAAATGATCAATGTTACCCCGGATTACGGTACTTCTGATTAAACGGCAAGAGCCATTTCTGCAGACACTCTTTGACTTGAATTTACTGATTAATTGTGCCAGGGGTTATGAAGATCATGCTATTCATACGACAACTACTCATATCTTGCCAAACAAAGTAATCTTAACAAATTTCGAAAACTTGTTGGTCTTGAAATGATAATAGACCTTGCCTAGCTAAAGTGCAGTACAAAATGCAACACTTGAAGCTGCTTAAGCTCTGCTTTTACGTTTGTTTTGTCATGCATTCACGTTATACACGCTTTTGTGCAAATTTTTTTTAACGCATCTGACTCGGTTTTGAAAACTACAGTGAAATATCAGAGCACTGGATTTTTAGATGTTCATACATACAATTACATTTAGTTACTGGTATTGTTTTTGATTACATTATGACAAATTGCAAAGATTTAGCTGAAAACTTGTGGCTAGATTTTGATGTGCGCATACCTCACTGAAGTTAGATGCACATTGGTTTCCTGGAGCCAATATTGGAGACATTTTTGAAGAAATCTTCAGAAATGTTTTCTAACAAAAAGTAAGCAGACCCGTGATTTATAATAAGTGATTATTTATGGGGAAGGGGCGTTTTTTTCAAAGACCACGGTAGGGGTAATGGGTGTCTTAAACCATATAAAACCTCCACGTAGTTTATGGACAGCCTCTAAGTTACGATGAACCAGAGAAATAAGAAATGTATAATTTACCTTTATTAATTCTAAGGGCTCCTGGTCATCCAAAAATATTAGCCAGTGATCAGCATTAGGTGTCGTCCATGAACGACGAGGTCATTGAGGGAGAGAGGGGGGTGTCGGCGAAATGATCACCAAATGATAGGTGGATAGCAAGGTCAACCATGTGGTGTTCAAGGAAATATTGTTTTTTTTTTTTGGTAAATAATATTGTTTTTTTTTTTGTCGGGTATTCATCTGTCCATTTTGTCCAAATATTCTTGAAGGACTAGTCATACATAGTTAGTTGATAAATTATTTTGAAATTATCTTAATCCTAATATGTCTTAAAGTCAAAATTTTTGTAGGAAGTTATTAGCTTTCCAAATAACACATAATAATTTTAGAATTTGCCTTATTATACCAACGGATCCCGAATGGCCTTAGAAAAATATGTTTTTTTTTTCAAATAAACTCATGTTGTGATGGAAAATATAAAAGAAAATCGTGGAGCAAGTCTCCAGTATTATATCAATTGATTATCATAAAACTTTTAGGAAGATGTTTATAAAATTCTCTTCAAAATTTTTGGATGGAGTTTTGGTAGGTAACTTTAAAAATGTGAGTGAAGCTTTATTAAAACCTCTCGCAAATCAGCTTAATTCTCAGAAAAGTTTCTGACAAAGTTAGTGAACCCAGAAAAATCACCACAAGAATCATGGTTGATATTTGAGAAAAATCGCTGATTATTTGTTTATAGAATTGAATGTATCCAGCTTTTTACACTGGCTTTAAAACTACGAGGGGTGTATTGATTTTGACATGTTTTGCCAACACAGTTTATAGCATAATCTTAGTAAGCTATGTCTTCAGATTGTTGATCGAGCTGTTAATAATTTGCACTGTATATGATTTGGATATCATCTTGTTGTATTCGGAATAAACTAAATTAGAAGTTTATCATTTTTCCCAGTAACTCTATTTTTATACCATTTTAGATACCAGACATCGGAAGACCTTTGAATCTATAAAAAAGAGCTACTACTGAAGGATAATATTGTAAACACCATTGTTAGCTCAATTATTTAAAACGAAGTACAGGCAGGCCCAGCAAAGCTATGTTTGAACCGTGGATCACGTGAACATTTTGGATATTATATGAAATCTCGCCAATAGTCCAATAAAATTGTCATCCAATGTGTTTGTGTTTCTAGACAACCATAATGGCCAGTCCTTTCTCACCGATTCACGCTGAGTTTCACCACATGCCTAAGCCTGAAGGCAGCCATTTTGGCCATTATTTTGTCTAAAGTATGCAGGGCAGAAATGTTCTATATTTAAATATTTGAAAATTGCTCTACGTCACGGTAAAACTTGAAATTGGTATTTCCGGTTTTGGCTAGTACCGTAATACTGTTTATGTTAGAATGTAGGAAGCAAAGGCGGGGTATCATTCCGCACCTTGATCTGTCTTGTTTAATGAAAAAACTTGATAATGTATACAACGTCGTTCAATAATGGTGTGTAACAGGGGAAATTTCGGTAAAAAATTATTTCACAATAATTTCGGTACCGTTGTCTTAAATCCATCGGTAGATAAATCACAATATTCACATTAATATTAGGTACTCATTGTTCAATCCCAACTAAAACCAATTTCTGCATTATTAGGTAAAGAAAATAGGAAATTAAAATTGAATTTTCTTCAAACTCAGCTAACAAAAAAAGGAAAATATTTGACGTTACCTTGTCAACATAAAAATCATCATGAGCCTATGCATGCTATAAAACGTTTGACTTTCACTGTGCACCCTGTTTTTTTGAGTTGCCCGTGAGAGAGAGTGAGACAGCACCAACACATGGCGCAAAGTAAAAGTCAAAAGAACAAAAGAATTTGTGGCACGTACAGAGGCTCATGAGTCTCTGTACGTGCCACAAATTCTTTTGTTCTCATGACTTTTACTGTGCGCCATGTGTTGGTGCTGTCTCACTCTCTCTCACGGGCAACTTGAAAACAGAGCGCACAGTAAAAGTCAAACGTTTTTTAGCATGCACAGGCTCATAAACCGCAAAGCTTACTTCGACCTAGCTATAAAAATTATAGTGTCCGCAAGAAATGTCAGAAAGGATTCAAAGATTATAGCAAGCTAGCGTAAAAAGCTGGATAGGGGTTAGTAGAGCAAAGTTTGCAATCAACAAATAGCTTCTCATTTTTGTTGATTATTTTAACGATAGAACCTATGGCTTAATTTTTTTGAGTTCAAAGTATTGCTACAAGTTTACCGGACATCTTTATATTGTAGAAATCTTTTTGTCAAGAAACTTCGAAATAGACCTGTAGGAAGTAGATTTCTTCTCAACCACAACACAAATTCAAGCTGAAATATTAATTAAGCACATTAGTGTTATGTTAATTTAAATACAACAATTGTTCCATCAACCGATTGTTATCAATCTTAAAATATATTTACTGCAACGCTAATTATATTTTATGAAATGAATTCAACGTGTATTTTGTTTTGAATTAAGGTTAGGTTTTTAGGATTTTGGAATCTTTCACAAAGACCATTTATTTATTACTAGTGGTCCCGGCAAACTTCGACTCGCCATCAAGTAGGCTATTGAAAAATGCCCTGTAACGTCCCATGCAAAAAGATAGTTCCGTTCATTCTCGTTTTATCAAACATTCCCATTAATTATCCTATACTTTTTATACATACAAACACGTCGGAACACTTCAGGAACATAACTGTAAATGAATTTTCAAAATCCGATAGCCCGTTCTCAAGCCATTTCGTGACATACAAACACCATTCCATTTTTATTTATATAGATTCAACCCTTTCTTTCCCACAGCTTTGTTCGAAAATTTAACTATCAAAATGGCGTTTCTGATAGTTCCGCTTAAACAAAAGTTTTCGCTCATTGGCTAAATTATTCAAAAGCACTTAAATAATGTTTGTAAATCAATAGTAAGTTGACTGTGTTTCAATAGTTTTGCCTTTAGAACACTTATTTCGATGTTTGATGAAACAAATTAGCGGATAAATTTATTCCAATCATTATCGAGCTAACCGTACCAACCGTACCTGTGCTACCATGATAAAGAGAGGGTTAACAAAGCCTAAGAATTCAAAGGAATACGAAATAATCTTATTTCTTAAAACTACTCGTATTTCAAATACTGTTGTATGTTTAAATACAAAATATTCCATTAATAAAAAAAAAACCTGCATAAAACACCTGAATGGAGAAAACTTTCCTCGCTGTCAAAATAGTGCTAGACTGCTAGGAGTATATCTCACAAATTATAGCTTTAGAGAGGTCCTAACCGTTTTGTCCCTTTCGACGTTTTAGCATTCGACGTTCTGTTTTTCAACGTTTTGTCTTTCGAACCATCATAGAGAACTACCTGGATGAATTCCAGGACGAACCTCTGGTGGAATCCCTTGAGGAATTCCTGCAGGATTTTTAGTTGGAATCTCTCTAGGATTTTAGGGCGATTTTTATTTGGAACCCTTTGAGGAAATCCTAGCGGAATTTTCGAAGGAATTTCTGGTGGAATTACTGAAGGAATTCTCCCTGACAGAATTCCTTTTTTGCATCTCAGGAGGAACTCTTCATAGAGTCACTGGAGGATATACTGGTCGATTCCCAAATAACTTGTGAAATCCTTATAAGAAATATTTGGTAAAATTGGTGCAGGAATTCCTGAAAACCCCGAGAATCTCTGGAGACTTCCCGCGAGAAATTCCTTGAAAATTTCCGCAAGGAATCTCTTGAGTAATTCCGCTAATCAAATCCCTACGAGAAATTTCTGTGAAAATCCCAGGAGGAATAATAACCCTTGGAGATATTATATCCTTAAGGAATTTTGGAAGGTATCCCTTGATTAGTTCTGAGAGTACTCCCTTGTAAAAATCCCTAGGAAAACCCCTGGAAGGAAATTCTGTTCGAATCCCTTAATAAATTCCGGGAGGGATCCGTACTGAACAGCTTGATCGAACCCAGAAAAACACTAGAGGAAATCCTGAAGGAACCTTCAGAATAATTCCTGATAGAATCCCTGCCAAAACTTCTGATGGAATCCCAGAAGGTGTTCATGGTGGAGTCCCATGAGGTTTTTATAATGAAATGTTAGAAGTATTTCAAAACGAATCCATGGAAGAACTTCTGATGGAATCCCTGCAGAAACTTCTTATGAAAGCTATTGAAATACTCCTGATAAAATCCCTAGAGAAACCTCTGATGTAATCCTTGCAAGAATCTCTGATGTAATCCCTGGAGGAATTTCTGATGGAATCCTTAGAGAAACCCTTGATAGAATTCCTGTAGCAATTACAGGTAGAATATTTGAAAGATCTCCTAAAGGAATTCCTACAGTAACTTTAAGGAACTCCTGACAAAGAACACCTGATGTAATGCCTGGAGGAACTCCTAATGGAATCTCTCAATGAACTCCTGGTGGGATCTTTATAGGAACTCCTGATGAAATCCCGAAAGGGATTCCTGACAATATGCCTGACGAAACTCCTTATAAAACCCCAAGAAGAAATCCTGATGGAATTCCTTGAGGAATCCCTGATATAATCTCTAGATAAATTCCAGGTGCAACCTCCGAAGGAACTCCCTTCAATCCTTAGCGAAACTTCTAAAAAAAACCCTGTAGGAATTCCAGGTGGAATTTCTGTAGGAACTCCTGATAAAACCCCTTGAAGAACTCCTGATGTAATCCCCAGAATGACTCCTGATCCCTAGAAAAATTTGTGATGTAATCTCTGAACTTCTAGGTGGAATATCTAAAGAAACTTCTGATGTAATCTATTGATGAACTTTTTTATGCAACTCTATAGGAACTTCTGTTGAAATTGCTAAAGAAATTACTGATAAGATTCCTGAAGGAATCCTGATGGAATCCCTAAAAAGAATCCTGATGCATTTCCCTGAGGAAATCCTGATATAATCTCTAGAAGAATTTCAGGTGGTATCTCTGCAGAAACTTCTGATGGAATCCCTGGAGGAATTCCTGATAAGATTCCTGATGGAACTCCTGATAGAATCTCTAGAGGAACTCCTTATGATATCCCTAGAACAAATTCTAATGGAATCTCTCGAGGAACTCCTGGTATAATATCTGGAGGAACTCCTGATAGAATCTCTTGATGAATTCCAAGTGAAATCTATGAAGGAACTATTGATGGAATCCCTGGAGGAAATGCTGGTGGAATCCCTAGAGGAATTCCTGCTAATATTCCTGAAAAAAATCCTGATAGAATCTTTAGAGCTCTGAACGAACTCCTGATATAGTCTCTGGAGGAATTCCAGGTGAAATCTCCGAAGAAACACTTGATGGAATCCTTGGAGGAACTCCTGATGGAATCCTTGGAGGAATTCCTAAAGATATTATTGAAGGAACTCCTGGTGAAATCGCTGGAGGCATTTCTGATAAGATTCCTGATGGAACTCCTAATAGAAGCTCCGGAGGAACTCCTAATATAGTCTATGAAGGAATTCCAGGTGAAAATTCTGAAGAAACTTTTGAGCTTCTGATGAAATCTTCAGAAGGACTCTGAAAGGTACTCCTGATGAAATCCCTAGAGGAATTCCATAAGGTATTCATGAAGGAACTCCGGATGAAATCATTGGAGAAACTTCTGATGAATTCTCTAGATTCCTGATGGAATTCCTATAGTAACTCCTGATGCAATCCTTGGAGGAAATCCTGATAAGATTCCTGATAGAACTTCTGATACAATCCTAAGATCAGCTTCGTAGGATGTCTCTAGTAATAATTCTGATGAAATTCCTCGAGGAACTCCTGATGTAATCTCCAGAGGAACTCCTGATATAATCTCTGGAGGAAGTACAGGTGGAATCTGTAAAGTAACTCTTGTTGGAATCCCTGGAGGAACTCCTGATGAAATCCTCAGAAGAACTCTCAGAGGCACTCTTGATAGAATTCCTATAGGAACTCCTGATGGAATCCTTAGAGCAACTCCTGATGGAATCCTTGGTGGGGTTCCTTAAGATATTATTAAAGGATCTCCTGATGAAATCCCTGATAAGATTCCTAATGGAATTCCTGATAGAATTCCTAGAAGAACTTTTTATGATATCCATAAAAGAAATCCTGATGAAATTCCTCGAGGAACTCCTGAAATAATTTTTAGAGGAACTCTTCATAGAATCTCTTCCAGGTAAAATCCCAGAAGGAACTCTTGATAAAATTCCTTAAGGAACTTTTGATGAAATCGCCTGAAGGACTCTGATGGAAGCCCTAAAAATATTATACATTGATTTGGCTCCACTCACCAGTGGTCTGAGAAAAATCAAACTCGTTTGATGTAGGCAGGGAGTGAAATTATCGGTCACGGCGATAATCATAAGCCTATCGCTCAAGCCGATTTTCCGACGAAAAGAGACGTGCGATAATATCCTACCCGTCCAGTACTGCGAGAATGTGCTCTCACGAGATCTGCAGCAGCGAATTTATATTATCACCAGCAATGAAAAGTTGGCTTCCTTCTTTTCTTCTCTTGTTTCGTCGTTTTGAGTGTCCATCGCTTCCGCATGTAGCTTTTATATACCAAATTTCTCTCCCCCTTCGTTCAGCTGGCGTGGCCGAGTGGTTATGGTGCACGCGCATTTTGAAAACGTTTTTGTTCATGGGCATGGGTTCGAACCCCATCGGCGGCAAACATTTTTGTTATTTTCCGTCTGATAATTATCGCGATAAGTTTAGAGCCGATAAAGTTGGATCAGTGCATATGATCGGATCGATCTTGGCTTTTCGTCAGCACAATGATCAACAATTATAGCAGTTCACGAAATCTGTTTCTCGCAGATAAAGGCGGTAACTAATTGTGGGGTTGCTTGAAAAATGCCTATTTTCGTCTCATTTTCGCGATAATTTCATTCACTGGATGTAGGCCGACCGAATCGCCAAGCGTCAAATCGGTTTCACAAAATGTCAGATTGCTTCGTCAAGCAGCATCACCCACGGTCAAACATAGTACCAACATGAACATCAACCTGGGGGCGAAGTCAATGTTGGTCAAACCGTCTGAGCGTCTGTGGGGTGCATCATGCAGCCCACAGACGCTCGGATGGTTTGACCAACATTGACTCCGCCCCCCAAGTTAGTCAAACCGACGACATGGCTAGTGGATATGTGATTGTTAATTTTTCGTATTCTGTGGCTGTAGGGAACTTCCTATGGAATCCATTGAAGATAATGACGATAGAATCCCTAGAAAAACTTCAGATGGAATCCCTAGAGGGACTCCTGATGGAAACCACGACGGAACTTCTGATGGAATCATTCGTGGAATTCATGGTTGAATATTTAGAAGTATTCATGATGGGATCCCTGGACGAACTCGTGATTAATGCCCTAGAATAACTCCTGATCCGTAGAGGAACAGTTGATGGAATCCCTGTAGGAACTTCTGATGGAATCCTTGGAGGAAATTTAAATGGAGCTCCAGGTGGAATCATCACAATAACTCCTGATGGAAACCTGGAACCCTGGAAGAACTTTTTAAAGGATCCCTAGAAGAACTCCCTTGACGAACTCCTGGTGAAATCCCATGAAGGTGAACTATCGGAAGGAATTTCTAAAGGAATTCTTGCAGGAATTCCTTGTTAAATAACTAACAAAATCTCGATTAAATTTCTGCAGGAACACCTGGTGGAATAATGAAGGAATTACCGATGAAATTTTTGAAGAAATGTTGGTGGAATTCCTTAAGTAATTCCTGCAGCTTTACCTGGAGGAATGCCTGATAGATTCCTTGTAGGAATTCCTGGTACAATCCCTGGAGGAATTCCTTATTGAACTTTTGATGGAACCACAGATAAAACTGCTGAAGGATTTGCTAAAGAAATAAGTTAAAGATTGTGGGAAATCGCTAGCGGAATATTTAGAAACAACTCAAGAGTGCACATTTGCTAAACATATTTCATGTATTTTTACACTTGCAACCCACCTGCATTGGCAGTGCATGGGACGTTGAAGCTTCAATTTGACATACTGACGTCGATGTTTGTGCAGCCTCCCTACAGACATTACAATCAGTTCGTCAAACATTTGGCTCTCCCCACCGTTGATTTGAGCTAAATAAAACTCATTTGATTTTGGCCGACCGATTCGTCAACCGACAAATCGATTTCACAAACTGTCAAATTTGTTCGTCGAGCAGAATCACACACGGTTTGATCGTGCTTCAAAATCAAACGAGAACGAATTCTGCAATGCTTGCCCTACATTAATTTCTAATAAAATAAAACCCTTGAGAAATATCTGATGAACTCTTGAAGAGGAGATCTTTTACAAGGATCTCAGATGAATATTCAGATTCTTAAAAAAGTGTTGTTAGATCAAAACTTCCACGATTTACTTCAACAATCGTCGTAAGATTGCCTAGAAGAATTCTTGTAGGCTTATTTGAGAAAAAAAAAACTCCTGTGAGAATCTTTTGAAAAATGGATAAACCGGTTGAATTTTTGGAGGAATTTCTAATGGACATAGTAAGAGCGGGGGTGGCCCGTTTCGCATAAAAACGTTTCGCATAAGGCCATTTGGCATAAGGACGTTTGGCATAATGGACATTTGGCATAACGAGAATTATATGCCTTCTTTGAAATGCTACCTGTTCTTGTATGAGACTGCTTTATGCGAAACGTCCATTATGCCAAACGTCCTTATGCGAAATGTCCTTATGCGAAACGTCTTTATGCGAAATGGTAAGAGTAAGAGCACCCTTGAGAGGATTGTTGCAACAATACCTGTGGAAAATTCTGGATGTGCCCTTCAACGTATTTCTGACGGAATCTTTAGAATAACCTAATGAAATCCTGAATCGTTTGCTCGAGGATTCTGTGAAACGAACCTCGAAGAATCAGGGAAGGAGTCGGAACATTTTAAACTTCCACCAAAATTATGTGCAATAATCCAACAATCGCATACCATATCCAACTCAAAGCTTGTTCGTTCTTTGTAATTGTAGTTTAGCTTGAAAGCTATGTGAAAAAACAGCTTTGAGGTTATTTTGTCTACCCTACCAAATATCAGAGGAAATTTACTTGAAGAAATTAAAAAAGTGACTATAGAGACCTTCCGTCACAAATAGCGACTCTTCATAGACTCGCATCAATATAATGACCAACTCTCTAAAAAGAGACCTGCTACCAGCCCTGAATGTTCTCACGGTTGCAAAACACACGCACTCACTCGTGTTGTTCGGTTCATCCTCTTCCCGCCAGCCATACGTAGCAGCATGATCCTCCATGATTACATTGCGCCAAAAAACAGACCCAGTGACCCCTTCCTGCAGCTCCCCCGCCCCATTTCAGTGAGTAATTGCGACATTAATCATATTTCGCGCCACTTCCTATCTGTGTTACATTTCGCTCCGTATCTCTCTGTCTCGTTATATGGGCCAAAGTAACTCTGCTATCCCACTGCTGCTGAGCTGGTGGCGTGCTTCACACATAGCGGAGGCCGTTTGTATCGCCAAAGGTACTTCCGCTCGGTGTTTCGAACCAGGCAATGGCAACATTCATCAAGTTGTTTTGTCTCTACCGGTTTTAGGAAATATGTTGGGAAGGATACTGGGGAGGGTGAGAATGAAACATCGATAATCCACGATTAACTGTTTCCCCCCACACCTCGATTCGTAACGAAAGTTTTCGAACCCTCCTAAAGGGACATTCGAGTACCGTGAGAACTATTCTGATGCTTGATGAATGTATGTTAGGAAATCAGGAGCTGAAAGAACCAGACGCCTTCTGCACGTCATGTTCCACTTGGCACTGGCTTTGGCTAGGATCCAGGACCAGGATGTGTATCGGAATCCGTCTACGACTGGAAAGCGCTCGGGTTTTCTGTTTCCCCTCCAGGACGATTCCAGCCGACAAATGCGCAAGTCCGAATACGAACTGAAAGGCCTTCCCAGGGATTCAAACGAACATAAGTGCAGAAAAGTGCAAACGTGATGCAGACGCAACTGTTCTGTGGTTAACCTTATAGCAAAACTTTGCATCGCGACCTGCATCAAACTTATTTTGGGTGGTGAGGCCGCGTGGTGAATTGAGACATCGTATGCAGGTGCACTGCCAAACTCAGTTTATTCTGCAGTCGTTGGAGTTTTTGATGGAGACACATGGTTGTTTAGATCGTTCACGTAGTACAGCATTTGAGAATACGTTAACTTAATAATACGTTGAGTGAAATTATGCATTCATAGAACGCTATAGAGACCGAGATAGATGTTGCATCAACAATGTTGAAGGAATTTTAAGAAATCTTTCTACGATTGATTTGATCCTAACCGACTCTAGTCAACTTTGTAGCCAACTGTTTTGTCACGTTGACTTTGACTCTTAGCATGCTCCTGTTCAGGCTCTTTGATTCAAGTGAGGAAGTAAGTTGTTCCGAATTTGGGGGATTTAGGCAGGAGATCTTGAACTCCATTAGGGGAATCCAGGTTTTCTTCCAAATCGCAAAGAAAGGAGACTGTCGCGTTTTGCCGGAAACTCTTAAAGATCGCGAATTTCTTCTCAAACATCTTGAGGAGAAGAAGCACAATTTTTTACTTATGACGACAAAACTGAACGTTTGTTCAAAGTCGTCTTGAAAGGTCTCTCAAGCGGCTATAAGTCACCTGAAGAGATCAAAAGTGGAATAAATGATTTACTTAGATTTTCCCCAGTCCAAGTAATCATTATGCAAAAGAGAGGCCAATCTGGCATTCTTCGGAAAGGGCTTTCTCAAGAATATTATTTAGTTCACTTTAACAAAAAAGAACTAAATAATATTAAAGCTTTAGAAAAGCAAAACTTTTGTTCGATGTCCGTGTGACATTTCCCGAAACCTGGAGGAAATTACCAGAACCCCACTCAGTGCCGTCGGTGGCAAAAGTGGGTCATGGTGCAAAAAATTGTCGCATGGATGCTAAATGCATGATTTGCGGAGGTTCTTCTCACGCTAAGGACGTCTGTCCAGTGAAGGAAGATTCCACCAAGTTTATATACTCGAATTGCGGGGCCATTCATAAGTCAATTTTTTGGGATTGCCCTTCACGCAGGAGAGTCATTGAGGCTCGTGCTAGGCAGATGAATGATAATGTCCGTTACGATAACGGTCGTTTCCGGAATTTCCCTGGTAGAATACCGAACAATAGTCATGTTTCAGTTAACGATCGCTTGATCATGAATCATACCCATCAGGAAGATCATAATCGTGCTCATTCACAAACTAATTTTAATCCGTCGGGTAGGCGTTCGAATCTTTTAATTTCGAATGTATCTACCCATGGTAAACCCTTTGCCGATATCGTAGCAGGTAATTTGAACTCCTCCCTATTCGTACTATGAGTACCCATTCTACTTGTTTCAAATCAAATGAAAAAAAAAAAACTTACCGCCACAGGTAACTCCTACTCCGCCTCTTCGTCTAACGAAAATTCTAACGGAAAGCCATCAAATGTACCCACTTCAAATGATATGTCTGCCTCTGATTCTAATTTTATAACTGAACAATTGAATCTAATGATTGATGCAATGTTCAAAGCCACCACTATGACTGATGCAGTCCAAGTAGGTGTAAAATTTACAAATCAAATTGTTATTGGATTACGTTTTTCCAATGGATCCAAATAATAATTTAAATATTTTAAATTGGAATGCTCGTTCTCTGAATGGTAAAGAGGACGAGCTGTTTAATTTTCTTACAGCTAATAACGTGCATATAGCAGCTATTACTGAAACGTATTTAAAACCTGGATCTAAACTCAAAAGAGATCCTAATCTTTTTGTTTATCGTAATGATTGACTTTATGGGGTATGTGGGGGAGTTGCAATCATCATTCATAGGCGTATAAAACATCAACTGTTTTCGTCATTTGAAACTAAAGTTTATGAAATTTTAGGTGTTTCTGTTGAAACACAGCTTGGTAAATATACTTTCATTGCTGCCTATTTGCCTTTTCAATGCTCTGGAGTTAATTTGCTCCAAACTGACTTGCGAAAATTGACTCGCAATAAGTCAAAATTTTTTGCATTGGTGACTTTAACGCCAAACATCGGTCATGGAATAATTCTCAAAGTAATTCCAACGGCAGAATTTTATTTGATGAGTGCTCTTAAGGATATTTCTCAATTCAATACCCTGATAGCCCTACATGTTTTTCCTCTTCCAGAAATCCATCTACGATTGACTTGGTCTTAACCGACTCTAGTCATCTTTGTAGCTAATTAATTACTCATGCTGATTTTGATTCTGATCATGCCCCTGTTACATTCCAAATATCTCATGAAGCGATTCTTAATCCTATCAGCTCCACTTTCAATTAATTTCGAGCTGACTGGAATATATATGAAACGTATATTGACTCTAATCTTGATGTTAACTTTTCTTTACAAACTAAACTTGATATTGACAACTTGAAACTTTAACAAATTCCATGGTTGAAGCCAGGAGAATTGCAATTCCAAAATGTGAAGTCGAATTTGAATCCGTGATTATAGACGATGATCTTAAACTCTTGATCCGTCTTGAAAACGTGAGGAGAAGGCAATTTCAACGCACTCGTGATCCTGCTATGAAAATTATATGGCAGGATTTACAAAAAGAAAAAAAGAAACGTTTTTCACAGTTAAGGAACAAAAATTTTGAAATACAAATTTCTCAATTGGACCCTGGCTGTAAGCCCTTTTGGAAATAATCTAAAATGTTAAAACAAAGCCTTAGAAACCAATTCCGGCCTTGAATGAGAAAAACAAATTATTACTAACTAATTGCGAAAAAGCTCAGAAACTTTTCTATGTAGTTTGAAAGCGCGCATAATTTTAAATTTTGGACTCACTAGTCCAATTGAAAATCAAGTTACCGTAATCCGGGGTAACATTGATCATTTTTTAGAATATTTCTTAAATTTTTCGTTTGAAAATGCAAATGTTACAAATTTTATATTTTTAAATCAAGTACTGCCACCCATAGCTCGTGACTATATACTGCATTTTCTTTTTTGAAAGATTTAAGCATGTTTAAAAAAATGTTTTATGTGATTTTTTGATTGAGCTGATATGGGGTAACATTGATCACCTATGTAAACAACGTTCGGTAATATTGAAAACGTCGTTACTTACTTAAATCATGACCCCTGAAGCCGAATATAAAAGCCAAACGCTTACAAGTTATTTACTTTTTGAGTTATTTTAAATTTAAAATCACCTGGAACCACGGAATACGCCTAAAGGTAGGCAATTTCCTAAGGAAATTCTATTTGTTTTACAGTAATTCGTTGATGTTTCCTAATTGAGCAAACTTATGAATGTTTTGACAACGGTATCGTTTTAAGCGATGCCATATTTGGTAAGAATTGCATTTTCTTGCGCATATCGTTTGCAGAACTTATGTGAGACATGAATCTTCGATAGTGTCATCCCTACCCATTGAAATCATTGTTTCGAAAAGTTGAAAAATTTACGCATAAGATAAACGCAATTTTCGCAAAAATCTTCACTTTCATTAGCTCATGAATATGAGAAAGATAAGCACCATTCATGATTTGGAAATGTTCCATCAATAAATGATGATACGAACTTTTTACGGGATGAGTCATTCCGATCAATGTTACCCCGCTGATCAATGATGCCCCGGATTACGGTACTTAGAGTTCCAAAAGCATTCTAATTCAAGAGTATGTTTTTGAAAATTCCTGGGAGAATTCCTGATTTTGAAGAAGTGAGAACTATTATAAAAAAAATGAAAAATATGAAAGCTCCTGGCGATGATCGAATTTTCTACATCCTCATCAAGAAACTTCCAGAAAGTAGCTTATCATTTTTAGTTGATATATTCAACAAATGTTTTCAATTAACATATTTTCCTGACAAATGGAAAAATGCTAAGGTTGTTCCAATTTTGAAACCAGACAAAAATCCTACAGAAGCTTCTAGCTATCGTCCAATCAGTTTGCTTTCCTCCATCAGTAAACTTTTTGATAAGGTCATTTTGAACAGAATGATGACCCACATCAACGAAAATTCAATTTTTGCCAATGAACAGTTCGGATTCCGCCATGGACATTCGACCACTTATCAACTGTTACGTGTAACAAATTTGATCCGTTCCAACAAATCTGAAGGCTATTCTACTGGTTTTGCTCTTCTAGACATAGAAAAAGCATTCGACAGTGTTTGGCATGAAGGTTTGATCGTAAAATTAAAAAAACTTCAATTTTCCAACATACATTGCTAGAATAATTCAAAGTTATCTGTCAAATCGTACACTTCAGGTTAATTATCAGAACTCCAGATCTGAAAGACTTCTTGCAAGAGCTGGTGTTCCTCAAGGCAGTATTTTGGGACCAATATTATACAATATACAATATACTTCTGACTTACCTGAGTTACCTCAGGGATGTCAAAAATCTTTGTTTGTGGATGACACAGGCCTCTCCGCCGAAGGACGAAGCCTGCGTGTCATCTGTAGACGATTGTAAAAAAGTTCATACTTACAAAAATGGAAGATTTCTCCTAATGCTTCCAAAACTCAACTAATAATATTCCCACATAAACCAAAAGCTCTTTATTTGAAACCTTCAAGTAGACATGTTGTCGCGATGAGAGGGGTTCCAATAAATTGGCCAGATGAAGTTAAGTATCTAGGGCTCATGCTAGATAAGAATTTAACTTTCAAAAATCACATTGAGGGCATTCAAGCCAAATGTAACAAATATGTAAAATGTCTCTATCCTCTTATTAATAGAAAATCAAAACTTTGTCTTAAGAACAAGCTTTTGATATTCAAACAAATTTTCAGGCCAGCCATGTTGTATGAATTCAAAATAAAATTTTGAAAATGATTCTGAAGCTTCCTACTTGGTATAGTACAGTCACCCTACAGTTATGGATCAACTAAGGGTCATTTTTCAGAATAAAATATGATTAAAAAACATGGTGAAGCTGTACAAAACAAAATTACCTCCCTGGCACAGCGGAATATAGTTGTTTTTGAGAATACACCTCAAAATACCCGATTATTTACGAAAAAGTGTCGATTTCGATAGAAATAGCGAACGATGTCTACCCCACAGATGTGGATCAGTGGGAGTGTAGGATCCGTATTATCGACTCATATTATGGATCAAAACACTATAACAGCAATTTATCTGCGACATGAACGAATGGTGTACTAGTGAAATTTCGGAATCGTCTTATTTTTGATTCATAACGGTGGAATGTTTGCCAATGCCCCACAGTTGTGAATCAACGCTTCTGGGAAGATGGTTGACATTTTATTTCCTGCGGACGGAAAAAATATACTTAAGCGTATTATAATTGTTTGAGATGCTGTACAGATTTATGGTTCACGTAGGAACAATGTGTTCTGCGTAGTTGCAACTCTATTTGATAAGATATTCCCGTTGTAGTTCAACTTTGATCCATATCTGTATGCTATCCATAACTGTGGGGTGACTATACCAATGAGTTACATAGAATATCCAATGTTGAAACATTGGAACAAATGTCAAATAAAATAATCAATAATTTCAGGCAAAAATCGTTACAATCTCTATTGCCACGATTAATGCGTTATATGTTTAGGTTAAGTTAGGTTAAGTAAATTCAAAGCGTTTTTTTCTCTTATAAGCAGGTGAAATCAACTCACCTGTAAAAAATCTGAACTGCTACGGCAAATGAAATGTAATATGTTGTTAACAACATGTTTATAAAATCTTAAATTTGTTTTAACAAATTAGGATGATAGTGTTGTCTAATAACACAGAACACCTAGATATAAGAAATGAATGTAATGTTTGGAATAAAACTAATAAAAAAAAATTAAAAAGGGTTTTTGTTAAGTGCAAAATAATATTCAATTTAGAAGCATTTTGTTAGATCTAATATTTTCATAACATCGTAAAATTGTAGTTGAACGATGCGCAGAAAAAGATTTCATAAGAAAAGATAAAGCGTAAATATGGTGTCCAATTTATAAAATGAACAGTCCTTAACTTTGTTCCAATATCCTCTATTATAATGATGGACGTACGTCGATGGTCGCAAGTTTCTCGTTAAACAGTCAATGAGTGATCAAAATTCTATAGAAATGTTTTCAGAAATTCACAAAACTTTTTTTTTAAGGTTTCCTCTAGATTTTTTGCATGATATCTGCAGACAAATTATAAAAGATTGCTTGATGTCATACTTGAATTTTTTTAGATTATTTATTGAAGTTTCTGGCGAGATTCCTGAAGCAATTCGACGTTGAATTTTTGAACGAATTCATGAACAAAATTTTCAAACGGATCTTTTCGGGTTGGAAATTTTCTCGACTTCCCAGGGCATAGAGTATCTTCGTACCTGCCACCCGATATACGCATGCAAAAATGGTCATTGACACAGTAAGCTCTCAGTTAATAACTGTGGAAGTGTTCATAAGAACACTAAGCTGAGCAGCAGGCTCTGTCCTAGTGGGGACGTAATGCCAGAAAGAAGAAGAAGAAGACATACAAACTTGGAGGTATATGCTGGGCTTCCAGTCTGTGTACGTAAGGCTTATACCTTCCTTTCGCAAAATTCAGTTTATGGATATCAGTTGTCGTCACCGACTGTCGAGCCTGCACTTCCATCGTGGGAGCCTCCAGCAGGTATGACCCGCTGTAAATTGATCGTACACGAATATTGAGTGATTCTCCAATATTATTACCGCATGGAATCCTCGCCCAATTACACTGCGAAGCACGTTTTTGCCTCACGCACCAAACAACCACTATTTACTTAATTAAGGGCTGAATCCATTGCCGTTTTCGAAAATATCATAGAACGTCTAGTTTTCATCAGCCAATAGAAAATGCCAAATTTGACTATTTAAGCCAACTTGCATGCAAGATTGACAGGTTGTATAACAATGTTTTTGTTTAATTTGCCACAGAAAACAAACTACATATGTATAACAATACTTATCAGCAAAGTTCATAATACCTGCGATGATCAAACGTTATTTTTTGGTGATTTGGAAAAGTAGTGTATTTTGCCATATAAGAGAAACGATGAAACGATTTAATCTAAATTTCATCGTGCAGTTTTAACCAAATTATACCTGAAAAGAAATTTAAAGTCCTATTTTTCATACTATCGCAACTCCGAGTGAAGATGAGGTTGAGAGAAAATTTGGGTATTACTGTTGGTCTAGTTATAAGATAGTCACTCATTTATTGTATTCAAAATTGTAAGCAAATATTCCTATTTATATTCCGATAAGAAAGAAAATTCTTGATTCACTCCCACCGCCAACTGTTGGTTTGAAAGAAAAAAAACGATTGTAACGCTCATAACACATGGCACACCACATACACAAAAGGATACTGGAGTGGGAGGAGAAGTGGGCATTATTGGATCAAATGAAAGGAGATGGAAAAAGGAGGTGCGGGTTAAACCAAGTGGAATATAACAAAAAAATAATTTGATGAATCATACTTTAAAATTCATGTAAACATCAACTAAACCAGTGTTTTATACAACTTTGACGACCTGTAGCTAAAAATTGTGACGTGCAGGGACAGTTCTGAGAACGGCATCAGATTCAATGACCTAAAATCTACTAGTGACACATAATTTAATCCTTGAGACACGCAAAATTCTGTTTTTTTTACGCTGTGCAATTTATGCGGTTAGTTTGAATAGCTCTTTCTGTTCCTGCAGAGCGATAATAGGGCGATTTTAAAAATAGAAAAGGCAATAGATGGCTCCTTTTCAGTGGTAGTAAAAACGAAATCCTGAAGCAAAGAAAACACCAGGGAAGATGAACTTAACACAAAAAGATTTGTTTTCACATTACGCTTGATTTCTTATAACTAATTTTCGGACCAGTTTCCTAATGGATCATTAAAATAATCAAAACGGCCGCTATTAAAAACATAGATAGCGCCACCGTAGTCTTGTGTGCTTGACAGAACAGCAATGATGGCACAATGTTAAACAGTGCTTGATGCGTCACTCCGTCACACTCTCAATGCTGTCCATCGACCAACTTTTTAACAATCGATTCGAATATATCAATCCACCCGCAGCGCTTGCGTCGTTTTTGTTCGTGTTTGACGTTTAATAGAGATGGTCTGGTCTCGGGTTTTCAAACAGGCCGGGTTCGGGTTTGAAAATTTAATATTTTTCGGGTCGGGTTTGAAGGCTACAAAATAATCGGGTACGGATCGGGTTCGGGCTTGAAAAAAGTCGGGTTTAGTTGGGTTTGGTGAGAATGGTGAACAGAGTAACAACCTAAAAGCTTCCCTATGCATCAGAAACGATGAATTTATCATCTTTTCAAACTCGGGTTCTATTCGGGGTTTTTCTTAGAAAACATTTTCGGGTTTCGGATCGGGTTCGGGTTTGAACAGCGAAAATTTTTCGGGTTCTGGTCGGGTCCGGGTTTACTTTTCAATTACAGTCTCTTATTCGGGTTGGGTCCGGGTTTGAAGACATAAAATAAGTCGGGTACGGGTCGGGTTCGGGTTTGAAAAATGTGAAACCCGACCATCTCTAACGTTTACACACTACCGCCACCTGTTGGTCCATCGGCCACCTACAGTGGTTTTAGCATTGGGGTACATGTTTCCGTGACTATGATTTTGATCGCAATTTGTTCTAAGTGTTACGTCTGTTTCTCTGTGGAGTTACCTTCAATTATCGAATGCAAGTAATTTACGTTTTTTTTATTATTTTCCATACGTTTTGGCAGTTTTCGACTACCATTCTTCCATGCGCTTGTGTTGGAAATTTGAGAATCCAACGTAGCGCGATCACTGAGTGGAATACAAACAGAGAAGAAACTGAATGTTCAAAAGGTTGCTGTCTGTACTTTTTACCACTGGCGCCAACTGTTAGCGAGTAAGCAAAAAAAAATTACATGCATGAAATGGTCGAGAAAATCACATTTCTCTGATCGCAGTATACGCAGTCTAGAAGAAGTGCCATTACAAATGAGGCTCTCTGTAAGAAATTTCTTGATCCATTCAGTCAAGGAATTTGATTACATTTCTTGAACGAAACAGCATACTCAGCTTTATATAAAAAAGCTACAAAATAATTCAATGTTGCCTAAGGAATTTCTACAGGGATTGTTACAGAAATTCATCAAGGAATTTATCCAAGAATTCCTCTACGTATTCTTCTATCAACTTCAGCGACTTCCAGAATTTCTACATCAACGCCATCTTGGAACGTTCCAGAAATTCTTCAGAGATTTATCATGGAATACCTACAAGGATTTCTCCTTGGACTCTTTCAGAGTTTCCTCTACGAATTCCTTCAGATATTTTGTTCAGAATGCCTAATTGCTGGTCCTTATTACTCTAAGAACACTTACAGAGATTCCTTCAGTGAGTGGTTACGGATCTCATTAGATTCCTCGATTCTCCAAGAGTTCCTACAAGACACAACCAAGGAATCCTTATAGGAGTTCCATCATATATTCCTCAAAGAATTGTAGCTAGTTATTATAGTATAGGAATCATAGTCAAAGAAGTTTTTCCAGAGTTATCTCTCATATGTTTTTTTATTGGAATCTTCTAGTGATTTCTCTCTGCATAATTTCACAAATATTTCAAAGATTTTTGTTAAGAAACTCATTTGAAGTATCTGTAGAAATTCTTCGAAACATTATCTCATTAACAACTACCGAAAAGCTAAACATTAGGGGTAGGGGTAACGCGCCCTAACTAGAGATCAGGGAGTCGTGAGTTCAATTCTCACTGAGAAGACGTGTAACTTTTTCGTAAAACTTCACATCAATTTGTCCATTTAATCCAAATGCAAAGTATTTGTAATGTTTAGCTTTTCAGTAGTTGTTAAACTTCCACTCGGCTGGTTAGCCGTAAACCACGATTCATAATTAAAAACAAGTATTATCTCATTAATTACTTTAGCAGTTTTTGCTGCGATCTCTTTTGAAAACAATCGTGTTATAAAAGACAGTCCAGAGATTTCTTTAAAAAAAATCTTGCAGCAATCCTATAAACCTAAAAATAACCCTTCCGGATTTTTTTTCCATATGTTTCTGCACGAATTCCTCCAATCATTTATCTAACAAAAACTTCAAAAATTCCTTTAGTTATTACTCCGAACGTTGTTATAGGAATTCATCGAGAAATTATAGCAAGGATTCCTTGAAAAACCTTTTTTTCTGGAATGTTTAAAAGATTACAATTTAATTTATTCAGAACATTCTCAATCAAATCTCTTAGAGTTTCTCCAAAAATATTATCATGGATCTCCTCCATCGTTTCTTCAGGAATACTACCAAAGATACTTTTTGGACTTCTGTCTATTGTTCATGCAACATTTTTTTTTCCAAGGTTAATCCATTAAGGTTTGTTCCAGGATTCTTTAACAGTATTCTCTTGTAAAATCTCTATGATTCCCCATACTGTTCTTTCTAAAATACCTTTGGTAATTTTGACGAGAATTCTTTCAAGAAATTTATTAGGTATTTCTAAAAACACTATTAATTCTTGGCTATGGAAATTTATATAAGCGCACCTATATTTTCAATAATAATTTTAATTGAATTGATAGACTAAATGAGTAATCAATGCAAAAGAAAGTCATTTACTTGGTTTTTCATCAGAAAAATGTAAACTTTTTTAGTTGTTACACAAGTAAAAATTATCACATTTTATACCCAAAAATAACGTTAAGCACATTTTTATCACTTTCCGAGCGGATGGGTGAAAGATTTCTAAACTTTTTACTGACTTGACTACTTTTGTTGAATTAGGAATTGTATTAAGAGAAAATAAAAACAACAAATTGTTTATGAATTAACTTGATAACCAAGTCTATACCTTTTTTAGTTATTCATCGCCGCTCGAGTTTCGGATATTTTCCATAGTATGTATACAGTATTTAATATTGATATGCGTTGCGAGAAAAATATCGCCTATGATTCCGCATATAAATTTGTTAAAAAATGGTCATGATGCTCTAGTTCATGAATTACTTCACATTAATTTTCCCAAAAAAAGCAAACCTCTTCTATGCATTTATATAAAAATATTTCCTAAATTTTTTTTAACAGGGAATTTATTTAAAAAAAAATGTTTGTTTTGTTTTTGAACTGAACCGGAGATTCGTTTTAGAGTCACTCTAAGAACTCCTCAAACAATTGTTTAGGGATACTTCAATATTCTTCTTTAGGTAATACTCTAGTAGTTCTTCCAGAAAATGCTCAATGCGTTTCTTCAAGGATTCGCTCAAAAACATCTCTTGGGATTCTGAAACGATTTCCTCTAAGATATACCGTAATTTCGGGTGAAATTGATCACTTTTCACTGTTTTCCATGACTGTTTTCTATAATGTTGCCAATTCCAAACAACTTAATGCAGGAAAACAAGTACGACGGTGAGCCTCATTGGTTTATATGCTAAAATTTTCATACAGTTGTGATTTTAGTGCTGAAAATCATCTCTAAAATAAAAAATCAAGGATTTCCATTTCAGGGTGAAATTGATCACCTGTCAAAACAATTACTGTTAGATTTGAAAACAACTTTACTTATTTAATTTGGGCCCCCTAAATCTAAATATGCTTGCCAAATTCTTAACAATGCAAAATTTATGGAAATAATAAACAATTAATTTTCAACAATACCGCAGAAAACGCCTAAATGTAGGCAATTTCCGAAGGAAACTTCTGATATATATGAAAAAATTCAATTATTACAACAAAATGAACAAATTGGTACGAATTTTGATGATAAAAATCGTTTTGGGGATATATTTCAAGCATCCTTACAAATTTTCAGGTTGACACCATGTCCAAATCCTTGTTCAAAACTATAAGTTTATTGATGTCTGCCAATACCACACAGAACACGATTATGGATTATTTTCATAGAAATAAACATTCCTTAACACAAAAAGCTTCACAACATGCAATTCTACAATAGTTAAGACAAACAACGTTCATTTACAAAGGTTGTATTGATTTCTGTGCTCTATTAGAGGGAAATAAAATCGTGTGACACAGTGATCAATTTCACCCTACTGATCAATTTCACCCGAATTTACGGTACTCTTAAGATTCATCCCAGTACTCCTTTAGGTGAATATGAATCGAAGCCAAACCTCAAATTTTCAAGAGCACGAATCTGGAGAACCAAACATCCGTGTAAGCTGAAAATTTAATCGATTGGTCACTAGCTGGTGGTGACCAATCGATTAAGTTTTCAGCTCAAACGGGTGTTCGGTGCTCCCGATTCGTGCTCTTGAAAATTTGAAGTTTTTGCTTCGATTCATCTTCACCTTAAGTAATACCTACAATAATGCTCTCAAGATTTCTGCTTGTATTTCTGAAGGGGTTCCTACAAAGTTTTCTCCGGAACATCTTCCATGAAAGTCTTTATTAGCACATACATTGCAAATAGAATTTTGAAAAGGTTTTTTTTATTGCTTTGAGGATTTCTACAATCATTCGTGCAAGAACTTTTTGAAGAGTTCTCCCAAAAGTCTAGCAAAAAAAATTCCAAAGATTCTTCTCACAAACTTTTTTGATAAATCATTTTTCTGGTGTATTTCTCCAAAATATTCCTGCGAGTTCCTTTCTGGTTCTTTGAGTATTGTTTGTGGATCCTCATTGGTTTTTCTCAATGATTCGTCCAGGAACTATTTTATTTTTCGAGGTCTTCAAGATGCTTCAAAGATTCAAAGCGAATACGGGGCAACAATTGCGATCGCTCTTTCACCGATTCTCCTGTAGTTCATATTTATGCGCCTGAATATCCCAAGCGCTGAACGCGAAAATATTCAGCATGATCTTGGGTGTCTTCTTCAGGGCATAGAGTATGGTAATGTCCGCGGATACAAAGAAAAGCCATGCTGAAGGTGTCTGGTCGATTCCCGGCCAATTCAAGATTTTTCGTATAATAGGAAATTTCCATGCTTTACTTGGGCATAAAGCATCCACACGAAACACGTATATGAAAATGGAAACTTTGGCAAAGAAAGTTATTTAACATCTGTGAAAGTGCTTGTAGAAAACTAAGCCAAGACGGGTTTGTCCCAGTAGGAACGTACCGTCTGGAATAAGAAGAAAATTTTCAAACTTTTTGATGTCCAATTTTCTCCACGCCGATGTACGCCGCTGTCACCGCCGCCGAAACTTGTTAACGGTGTAACGCCGATGACGCCGCCACCGTCGGTACAGAAATGTCCTCACGCCGCCGACGATTGAAAATATTTCGGCGCACAGGTCTACTGCCACGCGATATACGAATGCAAAAATGGCAACTTTGGCAAAGAAAGCTCTCAGTTAATAACTGTGGAAGTGCTTATAAGAACACTGTAAGGACGTAAATGCCAAAAAGAAGAAGATATGATACGTTCAAAAAAAACCTGCCGAACTTACAGTCACCCCACAGTTATGGATCAACTAAGGGTAATTTTTTAGAATAAAATATGATTTCAAATCATTGTAACCTTGTACAAAACAAAATTATCCATTCGGCAATGCCGAATATAATTGTTTTCGAGAATACACATGAAAAATCGTGGTTCTTTACGAAAAAGTGTCGATTTCGATAGAAATTTAAAACGTTGTCCATCCCCATAGTGGAACAGGAGGGTCTTTATTATGGATCAAATCGACTCATATTCTGGATCAGAACACTATAAAAGCAAATAAATCTGTGAAGCAAACAAATGGTGTGTTAGTGAAAGTATACGTTTCGGCGTTTCTTTCGGAATCGTCTTATCGTTGATTCATAACTGTGGTACGGGTTTCAATGCCCCACCGTTATGAATCAACGATTCTATGAATACAGATAACATCCCGCATAGCCGGGAACCAAATGCGTACTGTTTGCTGAATTATCCACAACAATATCTAACCATTAATGAACAGTTCCACGTGTCATCAAATTTTACTATATCCCAACACTACAGTGAATTGTTTTTACAATACGGTATATTGTAATTTGTCAAATTACTATGTGGGGAATAGGCGGTTAAGTTATGTAACAATAAAAAAATGCCAATTTTCCCACACAAAATTTTGCCTGAACGGTTGGGGAAATGGTTGACATATTATCCATTTTTTCGTAAGATTGACTATAAGTGGAACGGTTGCGATTAAGTTGAACAATAAAAAAAACAAGCACTATGATCATTAATGAAAACATCGATTTATGGTGAGATACAGTAATCTTACCATTTACCTTGTTATTATGTTGTTGTTATACTATTTAAAACAATACCCCGTACATTTAGGTTATATTCCAACAGTTAGATCTAAAATAAATTAATTGACTATATATACATGCAATGGAATAAATAAGGACGTGCGGAAAACCTACTTCACTGTAAACAAAAACAAATAATGTTGAAAGTTACTTGTAAAGAGCACGCTTCAACGATATTTGTTTGTGAAATGAAGTAAATTCTAACCACACGTACTCACATATTCCATTACATCTGAAAGGGGGTTTTCCAACAGTGAATAAATGAACGCCAGGATTTCTCTGTTCAACGAACGAATTTATTTAGACGTTAACATATTTTGATAACAATGTTTTCCCATCACCCATTTGAAATGGTTAAATAAAATATCGAATTCAATACAATATATAACAGTACAGAGATTCAATCAATTTGACACTAAAGGCCCAAACGCAATGATAGCGGAACGACAACGGAAAGCGGATCCGGTACGCCAGCATGAATCACACCATCTCGACTGAGCTGTCAACGAATGAATGTGAAACAACACTGAATCGGCAAGCATATTATTGTTTATGCTGGCGAACTGGTTCCGCTTTCCGGTGCCGATTCGCTATCATTGTGTTTGGGCCTCAAGTCAGCATAAGCTTACTTCAAACTCGAATGTTTCCAGCATCTTGTCCGCTGCCTTCAACAATTCCCCGAGATTTGCGGACCTCGGCTGCTTTGCGCAAATTAGCGATTTTCTGGCAGATGTATTTTCTGATTAATGTTACATCCGAATGTTTTCGGATGGTTGCCATATTGTCGGGCCCAATCCTTATTGCGGTACGTTCAGCAACCTTATCTGTGAAAAAACATAAAAAAAACACTTAAAATAACTTGTGATTTTAATTAAATTATTTCGTAACCTACCGCAAACAAACTCGATGATGTTTGGGTCGATTTTCTCGGAGGCTGGATGGACCAAGCTTCCATCAGGGTTTTACAGATTCATGAAGCGGCGGCTAGCCTGTCCCGTCACACTCATATTTGCCAGCCTCGCTGGACCGATCAGCCGCGTAACTAAAAGACCAACAAATAAGCTATCATTACCGGCACGGCCGTTCAGTTCCTCCAGCTCATTAGTTGTGATTGCGATCCCGTCAGCCTCGGTAAAATGAACCTAAGAATAAAAATATAAGCTGTTATTTAATTAATACCAAATTTGGAAACCAATCATACACACCTGAGGAACCTTCTGCTTGTCCTTAAGTTGCATTAGTTCCTTGCCAAGACGCAAACCGTAGTCGTCTGATGATAATTTCTCTTGTTCCAGATTGGAAAACTTCTGTTTGAGTTTCTTATGCCTTGCAAATAGTTCGTTGCTGGGAACAAAAGTATCACCTTTTGGAGAAACGGTACCGTAATTCGGGGTGTAGTTGATCAGTGGGGAGAAGTTGATCATTCCCGTACCCACATGTATGAACTGCCAAGAGAGCTATTATCCGTTTTCAATTATCACAAGTTGTGTCATATCGTATTACCTGATTGCTGCTCTTGATGTTTCTGAATTCGGTTCGTCGTTCAATATAGTTATGCCATGGAAAAACAGATTTTTAAGGAAATGTTCGATGAACTGTTAAAGGGTTCTACCCCAAACATTCGTCTATTGCCAAGGCTATATAAAGACACCATTTAAATAAACTGTTTCGTACATTCCATATATTTTCTGTGAACCCAGTTTTATATTTGCATTGAGCACGGCATAAAAATTAACAAGGCAGTCTCTTCACTGATGTAAATATCGAGTTTCATTATAAACATGTGACGTCACTCCTATCGTACCATATATCTTCCGGACCACTAGATCATTTTTTTCGCAAATTTGTTCGAGGTGGATAGGAATGACGTCGTCAAGTAGCTGTCAGTTTTCGGAGTATATCACCTTCTTAATTTTAGTACACCGTGGCATTGAGGATAAAAAATCATTTTCAGAGATAAAAATGTTCTTTTTGTGAGCGAGTTGCCAATTTCAAAGAAAATTACATACCTTTAGGCGTTTTATTTGGAGTATTCTGGATTTCACAACATTTATTTCTAAAATTGACCGATTTATCAACAACTTGTAAGATTTTTGAGACTTGACCAATGTCTCCAGAAATGCCGCTAACAAACATCCAAGCCAGAAGTTCCATTCACACTCGAGAAAATCACATGCAGCCACCTGCATCTCAGCTACCAGTACCGACAGCTGGAAATACTGGCAGGACTAATAGCATTTTGCTGGAGATCATTCCGGCGATTAATATTCAAAACTCTCAAAACGACAAGCAACATGACTCACAACGCGTGTTTGATCAGGACAGCCCACAATTTAATGATGATCGTTGTCTCGACAGCTCTCAGCCACGGGTTGTACAGAACCGTTCTCCTTTGGTTGCGAAAAATACAAACCCACTTTCAATCCCATCAAGTGCTCAAATCGAAGTTCAGAAAAACACCGCTTCTCAAGTAGTTGTTATTGAACATCATAACTGTGAACAAAAGTATCACATTTTGGAGTACCGTAAAATGGGGTGAAGTTGATCACTTTTGAGCGATTCTGTTCTAAAATTCCTTGTAGGATGCATGTATTCTCATCCAAATATTTTTAAAACCTGTAATGGTTGGATGTTTATCGAATTATAGAAACGAATTTTTTACGAATTGTTATCATAATTACAAAAATATTTTTTAGAAATCAAAAAGTGGAATTTTTGATTCCGGGGTGAAGTTGATCAATTACTGTGACATGTTTCCTAAAATAAAGAGACATGCTAATTACTAAATTAGGGATCACTGATCCCGAATCAAGTCTCAAAAATCTTACAAGTTGTTGATAAATCGGTCAATTTTAGAAATAAATGTTGTGAAATCCAGAATACTCCAAATAAAACGCCTAAAGGTATGTAATTTTCTTTGAAATTGGCAACTCGCTCACAAAAAGAACATTTTTATCTCTGAAAATGATTTTTTATCCTCAATGCAAATATAAAACTGGGTTCACAGAAAATATATGGAATGTACGAAACAGTTTATTTAAATGGTGTCTTTATATAGCCTTGGCAATAGACGAATGTTTGCGGTAGAACCCTTTAACAGTTCATCGAACATTTCCTTAAAAATCTGTTTTTCCATGGCATAACTATATTGAACGACGAACCGAATTCAGAAACATCAAGAGCAGCAATCAGGTAATACGATATGACACAACTTGTGATAATTGAAAACGGATAATAGCTCTCTTGGCAGTTCATACATGTGGGTACGGGAATGATAAACTTCTCCCCACTGATCAACTACACCCCGAATTACGGTACCAAAACGTAATTTAGTAGATACGCTTCGGGCAGTCAGCAACTCTCGTGAAGTACCTGTTAATGGAGTTAAAGGAATTTCGCCATTAATAAGAACTCCTGAATTCGATGTAGTCCGTAACTGCATGCATGGCATACTTCTCGGGGTGTGCCGGCAATTCTGTCGCACGTGGTTTGAATGTCCTACTAGCCCCTGTTATATTAAAGATAAAATCTGCAGTATAGATGACATGTTAACAACGATAGCTCCATTCGGGGAATCCTCAAGAAATGCAAGAAAAATTTCAGACAGACATTCATGGAAGGCCAATGAATGGCTACAATGGCTGCTCCATTATAGTCCGGTTTGTCTCAAGCTGTATTTGCCAAAAGAATATTATGATCACTTTTACTTACTAGTTTCGTCAATCACTTTGTTGCTAGGGGATGAGATATCTACAGATGATTTTAAAATGAGCGAAACAATGCTTCAACAGTTTGTTCAACAATTTGAGCAACTCTACGGTTTGGATGAAATGACTTACAATGTACATCTTGTTTCTCACCTGGTTGACTGCTCGAGAGATTATGGACCTTTGTGAGCATTCTCACTATTTGTTTTTGAAGATATAAATGGTGTTTTAAAGACATTTGTGAAAGGTCCAAGGGAACCAATTGTTCAAACAAACAGATGTATCATGTCACATACAAAAAACAATGCTGATATTAATTTCATGAGTCCAAGTGTGAAAGCTTTTTGGAATAAGTTAGGTAGAATGCCACAAAATCGCAAAGAAAAAAAAGGTAGTTAACTTTCATTTGCATAAAAGCTTCGCCAACAAATACAGTGAAAACCGCATATTCAAGAAACAAAACTCATATACGCACAACAACTACATTTTTAAACCAAAAAGTAAAAATTAATATCCACATGAGAAAAAGGAACATAATAACTGTTATTTTTCGATACTTGAAGATTCTGAATTTCTGTATGGCGAAATTCACTGTATATTGAATGACACATTAGGAACGTACTTTTTTTACAAAGCTATTCAACCAGAAGAGATCACCAAACATTATTGTAAGGCTTAGATTTTAGAGGAATTTTATTTAGTAAGACTGAATGCGTCTCTAACGAAACAAATAAAAATGCGCGTAGATGGAAACGATTACCTAAGTAAAGTACAATACAAGTTACATATAGATTGAACGCAGAATATGAAGTGTATTCCTTCATGTATAAGACTTTAAATAAAATAATAAAAATTAACAATCTGAAAAAATATACACCTCTTTGTTTACATTTCCATAGAGCTATCTGACTTAAAAAAGAAAGCGATTGGAAACGCAACATTGCATCAGTTGATTTGATTAGTGTTTCCCTATTTTGCCATAACAAATCTTGAAAAATTTCGCATTTTGCTTAGTTTTGAATGCTTTAGATCAATATGTATATTTTCGGTATAAAAAATAAAATACCGCCGTGCGGGGTGACATTGGGCCTAGGGGTGACTTTGACCGCCCTTTTTGGTGCATCTCACGGCTAGTAAGGGAGTCAAAAAACTAATCCATGACCATCCATTGACTATTTCTAACGTATTCTTGAAGCTTGCCACATTGTTTTCATTATTCTGGTTTTAGTTTGCTGTAAAAAACTTGGCCCAAAGTCACCCTTATGGCCCAATGACACCCCGCACGACGGTACACAAAATGATTTAAAATTTGAAAACAATCATAGAACCACGTATAGCGAAACAGGGAAGCATTATGTTCATAACTAGTACACCTACCCTAATTAAGGATACAAAGTTTGACCTACGTGAGTCGTATTCGAACTTATATTCCATGATGGACTTATGGAACCACAGTGAAAACAAGATTTACAAGTTACTTTGATGCTCCCATTTCTGTTCCAAAACTATATTTCGATGAGCCGATGATCCCTTAAATATCGACTCTTACTTACAGGTTTGAATGTAATAACAGATGGGTGTTTAGATGAAAAGAAATCGTTTAAAAAGTTGTTTTAAATTGAATCTTTCAAAAGAAAATATCTGTTTACATCACACGATGATATCGAAACGTACCATAACTCTACCCCGTTTTGTTACTATTACTCAAATGGCCTCCATATTATATTTTACAGTCAAGAGGTTTGCTTTGTCGATATAGTAACACAATATTTGAATATTTTTACATATTGTCACAATTTGGAATACAGTATTCAAATTATTTTGTATAGCTGAGATGCAGGCTCTGTCCCAGTGGGGACGTAACGCCAGAAAGAAGAAGAACAATATACCGTAGAAGATTCTTATTGTTTGGATTTCAACCGGAATAGTTTTTTTCTATGCGGGATTTTATTTCATACGGACGAAGAAAATATGCTAGAAGATGCTATGATTGATTGCAATGCTGTACAGATTTATGGATCACGTAGATAAAATGTGTTCTGCGTAATAGGGTAACGACTGTTTATTTCGTTCATAACCACTAACAGTTGGCGCCAGCGGCAAAAAGTACAGGCAACAACCATTCGAACATTCAGTTTATTTCACCGGCCGCCGAGCGACGACACTGTTGTTTGTATTCCTCCCACTGATCACGCTACGCTGGATTCTCAAATTTCTCAAACTTTCAACACAAGCGCATGGAAGAATGGTAGTCGGAGAACTGTCAAAACGTATGGAAAATAATGAAAAACGTTAATTACTTGCAATTTGGAAACTGAATCAAAAAAGTAGTGATTAGAAATCAAGTGTAAAGTGAAAACATAACTTTTTGTGTTTAGTTCATCTTCCGTGGTGCTTTCTTTGCTTCAGGATTTCGTTTTTACTACCATTGAAAAAGAGCCATCTATTGCCTTTTCAGTTTTGAATATCGCCCTATTGCAACTCTATTTGATTAGATATCCTCCGTTTAAGACAACTTTGATCCATAGCTGTGGGGTGACTGTAATCCAAAGTGCCAAGAATAGAATCTGGCTCCATCTTCGTCTTCTTTCTGGCGTAACGTCTCAACTGGGACAAAGCCTGCTTCTCAGCTTAGTGTTATTTCGATTCGGATTCGAACCCACGACCTTTAGCTTGGTCTTGCTAATTAGCTATCTGGGCCCCTAATCTGGCTCCGTAGTCCCTAATAAAAATGTCATACGTCTTCTTCGTTCAGAAACTCTACTTTATGTTTCTTATGTTCCCAAACCTCGATGACGCGTTCTTATGCCTAGCTGAAGCAAAACCACGCAACGAAATTCCCACTGAAGAATATAACCCCATACTTTGGAAAAAATTAAAATCGAGACATGGGTAATGAATGTAATGAGCAGCATCTCCGTCGCTCTTCCTCGCATTTTGCGTATTCTTCTCAAGGAAACGACGAAGTGCTAGCTCTTTTAAATTTCATTTTCATTATGAGAAGTGACAGATAACGGAAGTTCACGAAAAAACACCACCGTGAATCAGTTCATCCTCTATCTAGAGACGTTGCTCATCTCCTGGCAAAGGAACGTGAACAATCAGACCGACAGAGACACTTCACACCAAGTTGATCCTGACAATGTCGCGCGGTTGGTGAGGCGCCTTTCTCTACTATCAAGCTGATAGGATCTTTTCTGGGTGCGATCCCCGAATAAAAAATGACAATGAATTTAATAGTTGAACCTATTGAAACACCATTAGTAGGAATTTTACCTTCAAGAATTGCTCATCTTTGATGGTCTTCTGAATTCCGAGATACAATTTCAAGAAAGACAGTTGAAAACAATAGAATAGCTGTTAAAACTATTGTATTGGACTAAATACATAAGTGTAACGAATAAAGTCATTGGGGAAGACGAGGTAAGACGGACCACCTCCAGTTTGACTTGAAAATGTACAGAGAGCGATAAGTGATAGAAACTCTCAATTTTCTCAAAATTCAACAATCGATTATTATTATATTGCGATATCTGCATTTCGTTTCATAAACACATCTCAATCAAACAAATCATGATATTAATATCAACAGTTGATATAATTGTGTATTTATTTGTTTTTATCCTGATCGGGTTCTCCCACAATCAAGTTGATAGGGTCTTCTTCGTGCACGGTCGTGCACCATCACACCCTGCAGAGAAAGGTGACGCCGAACGCAAAAAGAGAAGAAAGATTTCATAATCACTCGGATTATGTGTTAATTTAGGAAAGTTTGCTACTTATATGGAGAAGTTGACGTGGAAATTTCGTCTTCTTATCGTCGACGGCATCATCGTTCGTTCCTTTGGCGGCGGGGTGGAATTTGAATAAGAGTTCCACGCCACGAAAGTGGCAAAGGAAACGCAGTGAATTAGCGTTCCGATGACTTGGAAGTGTGGAGTGAGACGCATTCAATGAATAAAGCAGGAATCCAATTCTTTGTGGGGCTGACTGATTCTATTATTGCCATGCCATTGTCGTTACCATCAGACAGATGAAGATAGCAGGGAGTCGCTAGCTGGGAAGTTCTACTGAAGAACTGTAGAAGCATAATCGTAATGAGAAGGTCATCAAATAAAATAATAATTACATTTTTTTTATCTTGACTCAGTTTGATGGTTTAATTTGCGGTGGTCGAAAGAAGTTGAATTTAATAGTTCTAGAGTTTGTAAGTAATAGACTAATTCAGTTTTACCAAATTAAGATGATAGTAATGAGTAATGTTTGATCCATTGAACGATAGGGCCGGAAGCACACTCGTTTGACATGCAATGCATAATCGAGTAATATCACGAATCCGGTTAGGCGTGATTAAACTATTATAACACCATTATCACCTTCGGTTGAAGAATGGTTTTTTACTTAGGAATGATAAGTTCTACTATAACTTTTCTGTCAGGTATAAGCGACTAACTCTTTAAAATTTCATCAAATAATGGTTGTAGAACAGATTGTTTGTAAGGGTTTCAAAATTGATAAAATTCCATCAATTTTCAATATTCCAATATAAAGCTTCATATGTTATCGCTTCCAACAAAAATATTTCTGACATGAAGTACCTACATCGTCTTTGGGTCATCTTTAAATCCACCTTAAAAGCTGAAAATTACATGGTATAAAAAATATGGAAAATTGTATTTTCAAACTTGTTTAAATTTTGAACCGCTCTGTCAATATTGTAGGTTTTTGTTTTTTTCTCTAATTGTTATTTACACGACATTCATTTTCAAATTTATGCTATAGATCGTTGCACGCCTGATATAACCTCGAAACTCCATACAATAAAAAATGTCAACAATTCCAGCAGTGAATGTCAAAGAGCAGGACAGTCAATTCAGCGTGATGAATAAGCCCCAAGCACAATAGGCCTATTCACATGACGTCTCAAATCAGCTGATCGGGAAGCACTTTGACAGCTCTTCTATGAAAATGACAGGCCCGTGTTAGCACCGGTCCTCCACCGATGTAAACAAATGCATAGACGGATCTGTCACATGAAAAGGCCTATGTGAGCGGCAGCGCGGTACAACGGCAAAACGGCAAGCCTATCTTGAGCTACACTCTACTTGTCAAGTCAATGTTGAAAAGGATTTAGTCAACATGGGTACGGTACCGCTAGTTCTATTAGAGGCTATTTTTTAATATTCATGCCGACAAATGGCTTAATCTATCTGTAGGCTGTTGATCCGGAAGATTTCCGCCTTGAGGCAGCAGCAGCCGCGTAAGGAAATTTTGAGCGACTGTTGCTGCCTCTAGGCGGGAATCAGGCACAAAGCAGAGAGATCAGTCATCTGTCGACTACAATCATTGCGTTACAGAACCGTGTAGTGTTCGCCGGGTGCGGTCATAACCGGCCGAAGCGGTGAAGGTGGTTTCCGCGGTGATTACGGAGACTTCAGGAGCCGTGAAGGAAGGTGGGATCGAAACCACAACGGAGCCCATTATGATGAATGAAAACATAAACAAAAATCATCTGGTCATGCCAGCTGATCGTAAATTCACCACAACGTGGTGGCAAAATCATAGGGGAAAAAGGGGTCTGCATTATTTCGAGGTGAAACAAATTGTAGGGGACCGAGGGGTGAACTAACGTGCCGCAAGTTTTTCATTGTTTTCTAACAGTTAAAGGCTCCAAAACATATCGGTTCCTTAGGAAAGTTTATTCAGTAAATTGACAGAAAGCATATAAGCCAATAAAAAAATTTCACGGAAATGGTCTATTATTCCGCAAGTAAAAGTGACATTTCGCTCATACTGGATCAGCTGTCAAAATTACTTCGGGAAAAAGGAGAAATTTTACTTGAGCGCTTTACGTTTCAGGTGCATACCACGCATTAACGAGAACTTGCGACGATCGACGCGCCTCCATCACTCATATAACGGTGGGTATCAGAACTAAGTTGGTGGTGATGATTTTGCGTTTTGGAGGTAAACATCCTCTTCCTCTCCAAACACTTGCGATTTTGTGGTGTGGTGATAACTTTTAAAACGAATAGAAATGTCTGAAACAGAGAAGATCAGGCATCTGTCGACTACATTCCTTGCGTTACAGAACCGTTTAGTGTTCACCAGGTGCGGTCATAACTGGCCGAAGCGGTGAAGGTGGTTTCCGCGGTGATTTCGGAGACTTCAGGAATCGTGAAGGAAGGAGGGAGCGAAACGAGCGGAGCCCATTATGATGAATGAAAACATAAACAAAAATCATCTGGTCATGCCAGCTGATCGTAAATTCACTACAACGTGGTGGCAAAACCATAGGGGAAAAAGGGGTCTGCATTTTTTTGAGGTGAAACAAATTGTAGGGGACCGAGGGGTGAACTAACGTGCCGCAAGTTTTTCATTGTTTTCTAATAGTTAAAGGCTCCAAAACATATCGGTTCCTTAGGAAAGTTTGTTCAGTATTATTTTTCAAAATGTGGTGAGTATCCATGTTTTCAAAAATTTGTAAGAAAATCAGAAGTGCATATAAACAAAATCTGAAAGCGTTAATATTCATTGATTGTCTTTCGAAGAAAAATACAAAAACTGGGAGTTAGATCTGACGGAAATGGTCTATTCCCGAATTTTCAAAAATTTATAATAAAATCAGGAGTGCATATAAATTAGATCTGAAAGCGTCAATAATCTTTAAAAATAATCGTCTTTCGAAGAAAAATATAAAAATAGGGGGTAAGGTCTGACGGAAATGGTCTATTGACAGAAAGCATATAAGCCAATAAAAAAAATCACGGAAAAAATGTACTATTAGTACGATGATAGTTGATTGCATATAGTTCTCGATGGCGTAAACGTCTTGATGGTACATAAAAGTTTAATTTAGATAATAATTCTGGTGAATCAACTTTATGAGAAACAATATCATTTATAAATGAAATCATAGCATATTCGCGACGCTCTCTCGCTTATATTTACCCTCAAGCAGGAAAGAAGTTCAATACAAACTTATTCTGAACTTTCTAGTTGTTGACAGGTTCACGAGTTACTCTTTCGAGAATCAGGTTCCGTAGTGTACTCTTAATCAGCGAAAAAGTTTCACTGAAACTAGATTTATACCAAAAGTGATCTTCGGAGTTCACTGCTTAAGTACTATCCGAACTATTGGTTGCTTGGGCTCCTCTCTTCGGTGATTGATTGCTCTACAAATACAGTGGGGATTCGCTCGTTGGGGGTCCGCTACATGGAATGACTCGATAGATGGATGTTCACTGGTTGGCAAATATTCCAACTAAAAAGCACTCGAATGTCAAGAGTAGTTGTCAAACTGACTTTGACGTCTGAGCACCGACGTATTGAAGTCTCCATATATAGAACACATGTGTATGTATATGTGAGAATCGTGACGTTTTGCTCTCTCGATGCGTGAGTCTGCAGCATTTTCACCAGCTGTCCGTCGTTCCAACGAACGAGTCGGATTCGCTAGCTGGAAGGTAGTCGTGTTCCAACCAGCGAATCCCCGCTGTATGTGTGCGCAAGCCACGCATGCACGTCGAACGTGTTGCTGCCGGGAAGCATATGGTTGATCGACCATGGATCTGAATCGGATTGATACAATAAGATCATGATGCTCAATATAATTTCCGTACATGCACTGAATACGCTGAGACTACGAAAAGAGAAGAGGCAGCTGATCCAATCCAGCGAAAGCATAAAACATGATTCGGCAAAAAGACCGAAATACAGTTTTGTGTACCTCATTCCCTTTTTGTTACTTGAGCGTATTCAATATTGCAAGACAGTGTGACTCTGAAAATATCGGCTAAAATTATTGAGAAATAGTCATTGTGGAATTCTATATTTCTAAGCAGTGTCTCAGACACGCTTTTACTAATCATTCCACCGTTTGAACTATATTCCAAAGCTATATTCACGAATGTCCTATGTAACATTTGAATCGTGTTTATTCATAAACGTTACACTGTAAACTTGGCATTACCCTTTAAGGTGTAAAAAATACCCACTTTTTTCTGATATATGAAGCTGTCAAAAATAGGGGTATTTCAAATTTTTGCATAATGGGTAAATTTTGCCCATTTGTTAGTTCCAATCGTTTATTCTTTAATGAGTGAAAAAAATCTTTATCTTTCGTTGCGACCGAAGTCGTATCCTGATTGCAGGTTATTGAGCAGTATCTTGCAGGTTAGTGATAAATCGAGATTTGTTATCCATCTCGTTCTTAATTAAAGAAATATTGAAATTCTTACATGCAGGTGTGATATGGCATCAAAAATCCTCATTACGGTCTGGAGCGAGACGCCGCACAGAAAACTGCGACCATGTCCGAGGGCTAATTATATGAATAGAAGCACGTTCAGAAGAACGTTAATTAGTTGTTAATTAATAAGATTTATTAAATAAAATCCTAATAAACTGCAAAACAAAACGCCCAAATGATTAGTGTCCCAACTAACATTCACTCATTTAACAAATACCATTATGGCAGTTTTATCCAGCATCATGTTTTATAACATTTTAATAATTTCCATGGCCAACCTTTGTTAAAGCATTGTTCACACAATCTGGAGATACTTTAAAGCATGTCGTTGAATAACAACTTTATTTTTCAGCTTTAAAAACGTTTTACAAGCATTTAGTTCAGCTTTTATACGGCTGGTCTAAAAACAATTAAAGACTAATAAAAACAAAAAAATATTTTTCTAGGCACTTTATAAATGTAGTGTGCACTATTATTATGATAGTATAACAATCTTATTTAAAAATCGCCTGTATACTGGATTCGAACTCGAGGCCTTCCAATCGTCAGCGGTATGCCTTGCCATCTGCGCCATCCTAGAATTGATGATTATACCGTCCAGTGCAAAATATAAACTTCTCATAGCTGAATATTGACCATGTTCGAGCTTCTATTCGACAACGTCTAATCAACACATGGTACGCTAATCTACACCTGAACAAGCATATTATTCAGCTGCTGTTTAGTGCTGATCCACGTTGAGTTCAGTCGGCTATTTTTAGCGCACAGTGAGAAAATTTATGTCGATGTTGGTCAAAATAATGTTTATTTACACAAAGTAAAAACAGCCTGAAATGATTAATCTAATTTCATAATAAGTTTTAGTTTGTCAAAAATGATTAAATAACATAAATATTTTTATAAATAATAGTTTGATTATTTTTTTATTTGTATTTTTCATAAACCTATTACATATGTATTGAAGTTAAAGTTCTCTGTATAAATATATTTGAATCATTTGAAGGGTTAGTCCTCAGAACCCACCTGAATAGAAAAATATTCGAATATCTTGATGCGATTTTTATTTTTGGAAATGGCCAAGTAAATCATTTTTCTTAGAGCGCAGTATTTATTCAGTTGTGAAGAAATGTCATTTCAAATGTAGCTGGCTATAGAAATTTATTTAATCAATTCTGTCAAAGAAATTTCCATTTTTCTTGTACGGCAAAACATCCCGAGCAGGCGAAAAAAGCTTAGCAATAGAAAATATAATATGGATAGCTAAAAGTGATATTAACTTGATAGATATATGATATAAAATATCTGGAAATGATATCTAAAATAAATTACTAGAACAAAATTGGCATGTCATATTTAGATTCTGCAAGATTTTACCAATAGCTGCGAGCTATTCATTAGATCTGCGTGCATCAAATTTTTCACAGGTTTAGAAGTTCCAGGAACAAAATTTTGATATTGTCTTCAGATATTTTATCTCTTATGTCAATCAAGTCAATATCACGCTTTGTTTGTCAGTACTTTGCTCCTACTCGGAATACTTAGCTTAAATGTTTATTTTTGTTTTTCACAATAATTCTGCATTTCTGGAGACTGACCATGTTTATTTTCTGAACAGCTATTTCTAAAGTTTTAAGAAAACATAATTTATGAGCTTTGAAATGCATTCGGAACTCAACACGAGTTTCGGATATTTTGTCCATTTTATGAAATTTAGCTATAGTGTGATCGCTTTTACAAGGCTTATTTATTGCTGAACAATGTGTTTGTTAATCGTCATTTTGGCCTCTATTGGATCAACTGTTCTTATAATATACTGAAGCTGAATTAGGATTTTATAAGATACTTATTCAGCTTTTATTCATGCTTATGTTAAACATGTGGGAATAGCTGAAGTGCGACGCAAGTAAAACGTTAGTTCGTCTTCTGAATATCCTTTTATACATATACATTTGTTTAGTGAAATATTGGCTTTTTAATTGGGGGAAACATGTCTTGTTCAGCTCATTTGTAGATCAATCTTGACTAGTCGAATGAGAATCTTTGGAAACGTTTAATAAGTGGCGATTCAACTTTTGTCCATTCTAATGCATAACGTTGAACATTGATCTAAGTTTGTGTTAAAAAAGCACCTTCTCAGCTCTTTATAGAGCAAATTTTTTATTCAGCTGCCATTACCATTATTGAACAATAATTAAACATGCATGCTTGTTTGTGGCTCTGAAATTGTTAGTTGGGGTGCACATTATTCATAACTATTAATTAATTTCATATAATAATGAAGTCATAAAGGAGAGTAAAATTTACTCTCATTCCAAACAAAATTCATTTGGAATAAAGGGTAAAAATCACTCGTTGACTTGACGTACAAGCGGTTTACTCTTTAATGAGTAAAGGCCTTTTACTCTTTTTATGAGTTAAACTAGTTTCTCTCAAAGAGGGTACTTTTTTACCCTTTAAAGGGTACTTTAGTCTTACAGTGTACATAGGACATGTCGTATAGGTTCTCTGGTCAAAGGTCCGAGTAGTAGTAAGCACCAAACAAATACATAAATCTAGCTTCTCCTCTCTTTGGTGATCAATCGCTCTGCAAATGCGCGTGCAGGCCGCGCGTAAATATTGCTCGTGCTGTTACCGGGAATCACATGCTTGATCATCTCTGGATCTGGTTCGGATCGATACAATGACATCAGTTTGCACAATTTCATTTGCACTCAATACGTAAACTATGTGAAGAGAGGAGTGGAATCTGAGAAAATGTCGATCCCATCCAGTAAAACATTTAAAAAATTATTTTGGCAAAACGACCAATATTCAGTTTTACATACTTCATTCTTTTTTGGTTACTTGAGCGTTTACAATTTTGGGATGCAGTGCTGCTGTGAGAATATCGAATAAACTGATTGATAAACTATCAATGTGACCTTTTATTCTTATATACAGTGTCTTAGACACGCTTGTACACATAATTCTGGCATTTGAACTATATTCCAATATTCCAAAGCTATTCGAGGAATGTCGTAAGTAACCTGTTTGATCATGGTGTTCATTTACGTTAAAATCGATAAGTACCAAATTCGAAAACAAACTTGACTGCTAAGGTTCGATTCCGCCTCAGGCCGAAAAACTTTTCGAGAGGAACGTTTTCCGTCTGTGCCACGACGTTGAATGCTAGCCCGTTGTCTAGTGTGGTGCTTCCTTCAAAGGGCAAACAGAGCCTGTGGAAGCTAAACCTATACCTAAACTAAACCCCCTGTAATTGCGAAATCGTAAACGTATTTATAAATAAAAGTGCGGGATTACCGATGTAATCCGATTCAATGATCGGTCTGGTGTATTTCCCGCACTTTTATCCCCGGTCTGGTATATTTTTTCCCCGGGTTGGTGTTTTCCTGCACTTTTATTCTCAATTCCGCACTTGTTATATGCGCAATCTGTCGTATATTTTTTCTATAGTTGTTGATAGATATCAGTTGAAATTCTGCAATTGGTACAATGTTTTATAATACGATTGTCTTTTATTTTCCGTTCAAGTTTCATTACATTTTAGTTATTATTTAGTATGTATTATTGTTTAAGATTTTCTAAAGCCAAAACTGCATGCCCTCCATAAATGGCATTTGGCGCAGAACATTATCCAGCTCAGCATGAAATTCAATAAACTTGAGTTGAACTCATTTTTAATATTTGCACCGAAATCACTTATCGCAAACCTTCAAATTCCGCGCGGAAACAATTAAAAATGATTTGTTCCCGCGCGGGAAAGTTTGTGCAGAGTTTCATTTCCCTTCGCAGAGCAAATCCCGCGGTAGCGTCTACACTTCAGGAAAACTGTCATGCTCAAAATCCGTCACGGGATTTCCAAATCCCGCTCCCATTTAAAATACATGGGGGACAAAATCCCGTGACACGTTTTCCGAACTGTAAACCAGCCTTTAGGACGTATGGTTGATTCTCTGATCAAAGGTCCACATTAACAACTGGTAAAAAGCGATGCAGATTTGAACATTGGTCATTTTTTCAAGCTTTTAATAGATTATTTTATAGTATACGTATCATTATGAGTGTTCTAATGTGATGTTAAGTGGTGCGAAACGAATGCTTTGTAATGAAAATCTCGACTTGCTTATATTTGTTACTTAGGATACGTTTTGAAAAGTTACGCGAGAATTAATCCCGAAATTATGCAGTGTCTTGCTCCTAGGGTATGATACCATTCGTCATCAAACGTCAACATCCCACCACAAAATCGCTAGTGTTTGGAGGGGATTTTAACCTCCAAATTGCCAAATAACCTCCAAATGATCACCTCCAAGTTAGTTCTAATACCCTCCGTTATATGAAATATGGTGGCGCGTCGATCGTCGCAAGTTTATCGTTAAACAGTCAATATTGCTTGCTAAATTTTTTTTCCTTCCATACTACTTCATCTTCTGTTTGGTAGGAAGGTGGTTTTATTTGTTCTAATCCCCAATGAAACGTCATTTTCGAAACGAAGAACATTTTACCTTGACTCAAATGCCTATGTGACAGAGATTCAATCAGGGTTCGTTCATTTATTTCATAACGCCAAAAATGGTTATTTTTGGACACCCACCCCCTTTAGCGTTATGAAATTTGTGAATGAGCCCTCATGGGATTGAATCCTTGCATAAATCACGCACGCTGATATTGACTGTTTAAGGCTGGTTTGCTACTGACAAGAAAAGGAATCGCCTATCTCGATGCGTGGAAAATTTCTTTGCAGAAATGGTCCAGAAAATCACATTTTTCTGATCGCAGTACGCAGTTGAGAAGAAATGTCATTTCTGTAGGAAATTTCTTGACCCATTCAGTTAAGGAATTTCTTTACTTTTCTTGAGCGAAACAGCATACTTAGCTTTAGCGATAAACTTGCGACGATCGACGCGCCACCATATTTCATATAACGGAGGGTATTAGAACCTGAGACGAGACTCGCGAAGACGGTCTTCCTTTTCTGTGATTGCTGAGTTTTTTTCTTATTCCACTTTGTGCATACCAATTATGCGCATGCTGTTCAAATCCTCACATGAACCTCTCAGCAAAAAATGATTAAGTTTGCATCACATCAAATCATAAATAGCCATTTGAGTGAAATTTCATGCCAGCAAACGTAGCAGACATTAGAAATAATTAATCTTCTGCTTAGATTTATCAGCAACTTTGGAAAAAACTGCTCCGCCGACTGAGGTTTTAAATAACAGTTTACTTTGAACACAATACTTTTCACTTTTTCAGCCATAAAAACGGTGGGCTGCATTTGACGTTTCGTGAGAGGGGAATCTGGGCTGCATATGACGTTGATAGTTTTCCTCTTCGCGAGTCTCTCTCAGATTAGAACTAACTTGGACGTTATTTGGAAATTTGGAGGTTAAAATCCCCTCCAAACACTAGCGATTTTGCGGTGGGATGTTGACGTTTGATGACGAATTGGAAAAATCAGGATTCAAAACGCTCCCGCGCTTTAAGATGATTTCAAAGCATGCTTGTTCAAGATGAAGATAAATCGAAGTCAAACCTCAAATTTTCAAGAGCACGAATCTGGAGAACCGAACATCCGTTTAAGCTGAAAACTTAATCGATTGGTCACTAGCTGGTGGTGATCAATCGATAAAGTTTTCAGCTCAAATGGGTGTTCGGTTCTCCAGATTTGTGCTCTTAAAAATTTGAAGTTTGGCTTCGATTCATCTTCACCTTAAATCTGGGAGCAGAAGGATGCTCTTAGAAGACCGATTCCGCATCCATGGAAGGGAATGCTATCTGGTACCGACTTGATCAAATTCACCCCAATGATCAATTTTCACTCGGATTACGGTACTGTTACATTGGAATGTATGGTTTTTCTACATTGCTTTTATTCGGATATTTTGATAGTCTTCTACATTCAATTAAAAAATCAAGAATATTCTCAATTTAGCAGATGGGTTTCTTATTACTAAAAACGATTAAAAATTTCTAGCAATATTTAGTTTATTTGCTGATTTTTATATAATACTGTTTGAATGTAACAAAGCTAAAGTGCATTTTTCTACAGTGAAGCCTAACGTAATTCCCGCCACTGTGTGACGCTCTTCATGTAGATGCCCCTCGTTCGATTTCAATTTGAATCCACACCCCTGCAGCGGGAATCTGACACAACGACCTACACCCCTGCAGTTGGTTCTTGTCATTTTTTTGTTTGGTTTTGTTTCTCACTGACTGACAGGCAAACGAGTAAACAAAACGGTTTGTTGCTGTGAAAGGTCCATTTTTTTATTGTGTCGCGTGAAAACGAAACAATTTTTATTTTTATACCTACTCGGTTTTTATCTCACTATTTGACCGCAAATTATCAGCAGCGGTGTTATTTGACCAGCAGGAATTGAAATTCAGTGGATGCCACCCACGGATTGTAAGTATTTTGCGATAGAAATTTGTCCATATTATTTTGTGTTTTCGTCTCGAGCCAATGTTTTCAAAGTGGCACTAAAAATAGATTACGTGGAATGTTTTCCCATTTTTGCGATAAAGCTGATGAAACTAGTGAAAACAATCACTATTGTGTTTCTCGTTTGTTCCAGAGCAGATTTCACTAGGAATTTGGAACAGGAAAACGGATCCCCATAAGACAGCTTCGAGAAAAGGGAAAGTGCGTAGAAAATGTCCTCCCCGATTAGTTCTGCTTCCGAATATAACAGTGCTCTGGATGATACCATAAACTCGTCGCTCAGTCCGGAGAAGTTGGATTTTTCGTTGACGGAATCAGGTAAATCCTATTTTCAGAGCTGGTAGCAGGTATCTCTTTTAGAATTCTGGCGAAACTGACTGACTGACTGACTGACTGTTTTACAAAAAGAAAAAACAATACAAGTTTTGACTTTGAATTTTACTTGAGAGTGCACAACCAACCATATTGCAATGCTACAGCTCTGCCTTAAGGTGAAGATAGGTAAATCGAAGCCAAAACTCAAACTTTCAAGAGCACAAATCGGGAGTATCAAACATCCGTTTAAGCTGAAAACTTAATGGATTGGTAACTAGCTTGTGGTGATTAATCGATTAAGTTTTCAGCACGAACGGGTGTTCGGTTCTGCAGATTTATGTTCCTGAAAATTTGAAGTTTGGCTTCGATTCATCTTCACCTTAACGCTTTTTGATTTCTATTAACCACAAATATTTTGCTACAGATATAGAGAACTTGAACGTTTCCAAAGAGTGGAAAGATTTCATGAAATCCAATCAACCCAAAAATCAAGACCCTCGCGAGTCTTCCCGGCTGCTTCTGGACAGTTTGAAGAACAACAATGTGAACAACGCAGACGCCACAGGCCAACCGCAGAAGAGCCCTTCCAAATCGCTAAACAACGAAACACTGGACAGCACTTTGAGCACTGTAAGCTTGGACATGAGTGGAGTCGGATCCGCTAACGCAAGTTCCACGCTTTCGTTTATGTCCAGCTCGGATGAGGCGTCCGCCTTGTTGAGCGACGAAGAGGTCAGCGTTACCAACGGAGTGACGACCAGCAGTTCCAGTGTGACTGCTCCGAAGCCATCTCCGGTTAGCGGAACGGGAGGCGGAGGGGACGATAGTATGACCACGAAGGATTCCAAGGACACGACACACAATGTGTCGTTACTGCCGGCGGATGATGACCAGCCGACGGAGCCGGGGCACAGTCAAAGTCAGAAGGTAAGGTTTCCCATTTCTCTGCCTGGATTGAGAATTTAATTTAAAAAAATCACCCTGATGTTAATTTTGAACCGATTTATCAGACCTCCCTCAGAGTCAGAAACAATATAAAGCTTTTTTGAAATTCATAGGACACGGCATACACTGCTGAGCAGTAACATAATTTAATCTCATCAAATATTATCATAATTCACTGGGCTTGGAATTATAAATATTTTCCAAGGAGCGATGATTTCATATATTTGATTGCTGTATTTTATATTGTTGGTTAGAAGTTGATTAAACTTCCAATCAATGACAAAGCTTTTATTAAAATAAGATTTTTTTGGGTAGTCTGATTTAGTGATTTTTTTTTTTTAGTGTTTGATCCTTCGATTTTGACGCTTGCTCCTGTGGGGGCGGGCGATGAGGGCTGGATCAAACATGTCGCACGTCAGTCGAATGAAAGTGAAAAAGTGCAGCGTTCGATTAGTTCTTTTTGATACTTCGACCTTGACGCTTGCTCCTGGGCAGTGCGTCAAGAAAGCCCGAAAAGTCGTCAGTTGTTTTCCCTCTCGGGTGGCGCGCCTATTTTCTCTGAGTGTTTTTATATAGCCGAGCAAACAAGTGAGGCTGAAAGTAGATTGTTGCTGCTCAGTCAAGGATGACGGATCAATTGATGAGCTCGTTTCATGCTACTATTTCTAACCTATAAAATATGTATGACTGTACATTTAATCGTTACAACAACGGTGGAACGTAAATATGATTTTCCTACAAACTATGAATGGTTCGTCACTGTGAGCTACGACATAAACTCTGATTCATGAATTATTTATGTTTAACATTTTTTTTTTCAAAACACCCCTTTCTTTTTACATTTATTTTTGTAAATAAAAAAAAATTAAATGGTTCGATACTACAAGTGTAGACTTGCGAAAGGATCACTTTATTCAACAAACTTTGGATGGTTCGCCACTGTAAGTGTCAGCATAAGAATAAGAATGTTACAGTTAGATATTTGTTCAACAAACATTGAATGGTTCGCCGCCTCAAATGTCGGCATAATCACATAGAAATTGTTTATATCAAATGAAAATATTATATTTACATATATGCATTTTTATATCTCACAAACAATTATTTATCATGGTCTAATCGCTTATCAAAGTGAATCCTGTGACCCAACGATCCTCCCCATTGACAAACATCCCTCCCAGTAACATTTGTGGAGATGCAGAGGCAAACACGGTCTCGAAATAGCAAAGGTTCCACACTTACATTCCTTCCCCCAATCCCACCTGACTGCTAGGACGTGGCCGGCGCCGTTATTGATCCTGTATAAATAGACGTACTGAATTATGTACACTGAAGAAGATTATGGCCAATCCCAGCCAAACTTCTAGTTGATTCTTTGTGCATTTTCACTGACTTCGGTCAATCGCGGAATAGCAACCATTGATATGTGTAGTCAGTCTAAGGTCTAAGCTAAGCTAAGCTAAGTCTGATTTAGTGATCCTTTTCAAGCTACTGCATTATACAGTTACCATTCATTGAAATAATTTTTACTCCAGAAAAATACAATTTCAAGCTGTTGAGAAGATTACAAACTGAGGGTGGATTAAGAGTACAATCAGACCCTTGAATGTGCAATGTGGGTTAGCATACGGGAAACGCCATTGGCGGTTTATAATCTTCTACGAGGTTTTTCGAGTCTCAACAAGGCGCGTGCACCGGGTTGCGGATAGGTTGCAAAGGGCGCACAGTAGCATCAACTTAAAACAAAATGCCGTATGACTAGGTGATGCTATGTAATCTCCTATGGTGTTGTAGTACTGTAAAGCATTTCACTCTATGGGAATTCTGGCCTTGATATCTTTTTTTTTTCATTTATTAATTAAATAAAAGAATTTAATAAATATAATAAAATGGTGATGCTAAGCACATGGTGATGGCCAAGAATGGTTTTTGTTAGTTTGTTTTTATTAACGACACTTTACACCTACATGGTGCATTCGTGTCGGATTTTAATATTAATTCATTAATTAATTATTCTATCTACCTAATTAAATCACATTCAAATATAAACTTTTCTACATTTCCCAGACCTAGTAAATCTCCAGCCTAAATCGGGAGACTGGTCCCCTTCTATTTCTTTTTCCGATTCTTGGCCCAGACTGCGTGTGTGCGTTACTTCATTCTCTTCGCTCGATGGTCTTGTCGACAGCCGCCGTTTCGTGGTGGTTTCCAGTTCGTTGTCTTTTTCGCAATCGTCGTTTTCGTCGTCGTCCTCGTCGTGCGGTGATTGTGATTGTTTGTCGTTGTTGTTGACTTGGTTCGGCCAAGAATGGCCGATACAATTGTTATGTAATGATTCATTACGCAACTCAAAACGTTTGCGTAATGTAAAGGCGTTGCGTAATATTCATTACGCAACTGATTTCAGTTGCGTAATGACTATTACAGCACTGCCTAATTCAGTGCAGGAAAGCAGGACGCTTCATGCCAGATTGGCGTGATGAAAAACAGCCTATTACGATGAGAAATTGCAAAAATGTTTATTCAATAATTATAAGATAAGGACTACTAAGATGTGTTATTCTATGTTGCTATGCTCAAGGCTATCGGTTGCCATCCAACGCCCCTGCTCAACCGAATAATCCTAGCTTGAATCTTTGTGTTTCCAAAGGTCCCTTGATGAACAAGTCTGCCAACTGGTCTCTTGTTGGAATGTACTTGATTTTGAAAGTACCATCTTGTAGCTTTTCACGTATGAAGTTGTACCGTCCGTATGTCCACGTGCTTCATCCTTCTATGATCACGTGACTCCGGGGCAAGGTAGATGCACGACCGGTTGTCTTCGTAGAGAATTACAGGCTCCAGTTTCATGCCGAGATCGATGACAAGGTTTATCAACCAGATGGCTTCACATACCGCATGACTGAGTGAAACGTGTTCCGCTTCAGTTGATGATAGGGTGACGGTACTCTGTTCACGGGTCATCCAGGAAACCGTTTCACCAAATATTTGGAAAACGTTGCCAGACATTGACCGACGATCTCGATGGTTCCGATTCAGCATTCTTCTGGAAGGCCAGTACGTGATCAAAGGTTCCTTTAAGTATCGGAGAATGCGCTTCAGATGACTCCAATGTTCGCTTGAAGGATTGGATTGATATCTGCTAAAAAAGTTAACAGCTGCACCAATATCTGGCCGGGGTGCAAGAGCCAGATACGTTAAACAGCCTATCAGCTCACGATACGGTTCGGTAATCACAGCTCCATTTCTTCGTTCTAGCTTGAAGTTTGGTTCCAGCGTCAGGTCTACAGTCAGTCATGCCAAACCGATGTACAGTCAGTGACATAAATTAGTAACCAAATCCTGTTTTTCCATACAAAATGCCCAAGTTTGGGGTGCTGTATCTCAGCTTCTGGTAGTCCGAATTGGTTGAAATTTGGATGACGAACTACAAATAATTTGAAGTTTTGCCTGTAAGAGAATTATTACAGTGCAGTCATTTTACATAGAGTTTCAGAGGGTTGTTCAAAGACAAAAGTAAGTAACCGCGAGACTCTTCAATTTAATTCGAAAACAGTAAGTCGTGGAGAGTTGGTGTGTTCCACAAAGTTGTTCAATTTCAGAAGTCACGCAAATTTGCAGAACATACCAACTTTCCACGACTCACCGTTTTGGAATTAAATTGAAAAGTCTCTCGGTTACACCCTGTCCTTTGGTTCAGAAAGGGGTATGGGCGCGTTCTGCCAACTCGGTCGAGGCAGATTTCTTGTGTGGACAAATTACAACATGGACGTTCTAAAGTACTAGAATGAAGTGTTGTGCTTGTGGGGAGCACTTGAAGATGGGATGGAAGGTCATTACTTCGCGTTCGTGCTTTACTCCTGCTTATCTTAAAAGTTATAACAACAACCGACCCTAAGTTTAACTATCGAAATTAACAGTTGCAAATACAATAATCGTTCTGAGTTCACTAACATGTCGTCGCGTTAATTTTATCATAATGATCTTTTATCTACATCCGTCGAACCATTCTGAATGGCCGTTGTGAGAATATCACCAAGAACTTCTCACATGCATTAAAGCTGAATTGTCCTACATTGAAACATTGAGGTTTTCGCTCTTTTGGATTCATTTTTTGTTGTTCGTCCTCAGTATTGTTGAGATGTCCTGAATGCCGCACATGGCGTACAGTGATCATTGCCATGGAGTTTCTCGTAAGCTGCATGGGGATTGTTATCATGGGAATCCAAAGAGCGAATTTTCTATGATTTCATTGTAGGCCAATACAGCAATAAAGCATGTAACAATCACTAACATTTTTTCTCTCTTTATCCTTGTTTTCATATCTAACCCGCCATAACAACGAGAAAAAATCCATTGGAGAGGAAAGACATGGCAGCGTATTGGCCGAGAAAAGTTAAGTATCATGTTTTTGTAAATATTCTTATTACTGATTGCAAGGTGAATCACATTAACTAAATTTTGAACTAATAACAAACTTGTTCCACAGAGCTATTTACAAAACACCACCCAAAATCCCTCCTTTCCCATATCCTTAGGCAAAACACTTCACTACCGCTATATGTATGACTGATTCATGTTCTTTTGGCCTTGCATCATTCATACGTGTATTGCAAGTCAAGAGTAGAAGCAAAACTTAAAGAACCTTCTGGTCAAAGATGTTGCGTTGCCTACATCCTAAACTCCAAAACCCCCCGGTGTATTATGGACGGTGTGAGTTTTCAAACTTATGCTGGAGACTTCACAGTACCCCATCTTCATCGAACACCGGCTTCAGCTGATACAGCACGCTCTTCCGCTTCAGTAAATGTGACTGCCTTCCCTTATTGCGCTCCGTCTTCAATGCATGCAACTTGTCCGGGAATCCTTCGCTCTGCGCTTGCTTCCACAGCACCACCTCCGCCTTCTGGAACTCAGTCTGCTGAAACGGTTGCAGAACTACCTTCATCCCCGCTTTTATCTTCTTCACGTGCGCCTCCGATGCTTTGATCGTCCAAATTAGCTCTCCTCCAGCTTTTCGCCGACAGTTTCCAACGAACTGTAGCACTGCAGCTGTGATTCGCTCCAACTTTTTCCACCGATTGGTAACTCCCACATCAATCACCGGACCACCGCGAATTGCATCGTGCAAAAGGAAACGCGCCTTCATATCCTCGACCGTGTTTGCCGTTGGTATGTTTGGAACAGGCCTTCCTTAACCGAGTGGTTAGAGTCCGCGGCTACAAAAGCCATGCTGAAGATGTCTGGGTTCGAGTCCCGGTCGGTCCAGAATCTTTTCGTAATGGAAATTTCCTTGACTTCCCTGGGCATAGAGTATAATCGTACCTGCCACACGATATACGAATGCGAAAATGGCAACTTTGGCAAAGAAAGCTCTCAGTTAATAACTGTGGAAGTGCTCATAAGAACACTAAGCTAAGAAGCAGGCTCTGTCCCAGTGAGGACGTTAATGCCAAGAAGAAAAAGAAGAAGGCCATTCTTCCTCCGCTCCGTACAGAAATTCTGGTCCCCTGAACCGTTGGCTGTCCGACACCAGGGGAGGACCATCACCCCACTTCGTCAACACGTCCGCAATATTACATCGGGTCGGGACCCACCGCCAATCCGCTACGCTGGTACTTTCCAGAATCTCGCCTATCTTGAACGCTACTGCCTGTTTATACTTGTGCTGATCCGATCTTATCCAGCTGAGAACGGTTTGCGAGTCCGTCCACAGGTACTGCCTATGAACAGTAAGCGAATGATTTGTTTTTAGTGTTGTCAACAGCTTCGCACCTAGTACCGCCGCCATCAGCTTCAATCTTGGAATGGATTACTGCTTCAGAGGCGCCATTTTGGATCTGGCCATCACCAGAGAACACCGGACGTGATCACCGACAGCCACGCGAAAATATTCCACAGCTCCGTATGCGCACTTGCTTGCGTCAGTGAAGATGTGCAGCTCTATCGATCGGAGAGAAGAAGAGTAGAAATCTCCGAAGTACCTTCTGGGTATTCGCAGCGCTTCCACAGCAGACAGCAATCCAAAATTTTTTTTCGGTGTAAATTATTACGGGAACCGCAGTTTGTTGCTGATTTTATTGTTAAGGGCCTTGCGTGAATTAAACAAGTCGTTTTCATGTATTCATTAGTATTATGTATATTATATGTATAAATATTATGTATATGTATAAATATTATATGTATATGTATATATGTATAAATTAAAATGAATTAACAGATTACACGAAAACAAATTTTTTTTTACCAGGATATTTTTTTTTTTTTGAGTATGATCGATGAGTTTCTAAATGTTATATATAAACTTTAAAAGTTTTGGATTTGGGTATGCGTTATGAGATCATGAAACCGTTTTATTAATACTTATAGGTATATTTATTTATTGTTATTCAATTTTTTTTACAATATCGAACACTTTTGCATCATTATCAGTACAGTTCGAGTATAGTTTTGCTTTAATTTTATTTTCTGACAATGGAATGAAACAGTGAAATGTTTGGGTTCCTTGGATCGTTTTCGCGTTATTATATTGCTCGCTGAGCTCTGATGCCGTTAATTCGTACTCTTCAGTAGTAGTAAAACAAAATGATAATTTTGTTAAATCTTCTTCTTTTCTGCGATTCGCCCAATCAAATAGTTCTTTTGCAGTTTTAATTGGATGCTCACGTTCTTTGGCTAAACTTGCTCTTGTGGCCATGCGCTTTATGGTTCCTCCAATAGCATCACAAGGACCTTTGCCATGTGACGTAGCAAAGAAATGCCATTCTGCATAAATTCCGTACTTTGATTTAAATTGACATAGGCTCGAAAAATTCTTACGGTTTTTGTACTGCGATGCTGCTCCATCAGACATGAAATATATCTTTCTGATTTCTTTATCCTTATCAACGCGTAAAAAGTTAATCATTTTGGCAATGAACAAATTTACAGATACTGAGTCGTGTCTTAAATCTTCGGAAATTACAATAAAACTAAAATGTTCAATTCGCGTACTTCCATTGAAATAAATAACGAATGGATGAATTGTAGCTTGTTGTACGTTCCAGTGATGGGACTGCACTTCATCTTGCAATACAAAGCTATAGTTTTCAGAAAAATCACAAATGACTAAAAATTCACCATCTTGTAATGTATTTTTCGTATTTTTTAAAAAGCGGGATTGCTCTGTTTTAATAAAGTCGTGAGGAATTAAACTTTCTAATTTCAAGCAAAAAAATGACACAAACTCATCTACAGGTTTTACAATAATTTCTAGGTCACACCTATCCGTGGTCACCCATTGCTCAAATGATAACTGATCAATATAATTTTCTTCAAACTCAGCGATTAAAGTATTTTCCAATGATGAAGAATCTGGACAATCCGAACAAGATCGTAGATAGCAATTTGATGTTGTATTTTCACACAAAAGACTACCAGTTAACATTTTAATATCCTTTGATAAATTGATTCTTTTCAAACTATGTAAGATTAGGTTAATATTTTCGTGTGTTGTGCACACACAAACATTATGTGTTCCTGAATTGGATAGAAGCTTGCATTGCCTTGGACGAAGGCTTGCAAATGAGGAAAAAACTACCTTAATATTTTCGTTAATTTCCTTGAAGCGTGTATACGCTTCTTTCAAAGTAGTCATCATTAATCGTTTCTGGATTGCTTGACGCTTTCCATCTCTTTTTACAGATACATAATCTTTTTGGCCAGGCATAGCTCTACTTACTTCATCGTCTTCAAAATATTGAATTATTTTTTCTTTTGTCTCATCTGTTAATGAAGTACTCGACCTAGCATTTTTGGTTGCAAGACAGTTATTTTTGAATTGTTTTGCCTCTTTTGCTGTATTTCTATTGGTTTTGAACTCATCAATGGCGTCTTGAATAGACCACGAGCTTGGCAGCATCGACAAAATCAATAATTTTTCTTTCCTTGTCGTGGCTAGATTCGAGAACCTTTCCTTCATATTCATAATTACCTCATCGTAGTCTGTATTTTCCACATCCTCAGGTCCTAATTTGAAGAGGTTTCTTCGTACAGCTTCGTTGATTTCACGGTATTTTTTCTCGGGATAATTGACGTAATCCATCTTCGTCCATTTAATCGGAGTCACTTTTATTCCAGCTATCCCTTCGTTGAAGCGTTCGATGTTGACCTTCTGGATGCACTCATCTTCTGATTGATTTGTTGAAACAGATGTCGCTGATGGTACCGTGGCAAGACTATCTGCACTTGGTACTTCTGGTAACTCCTCAGTTGTTGTCGGTGCATCTAGTAATTCCTCAGTTGTTGTTGTTTTCGAACTTCCTGCAACCTGATCCACCGATGATGTACAGATTGCCCGTTTGTCAACGTTTAAACGGCAGGACGTACAAATGCGTAAATTTGTATTCAATGTAGACATTGGAGCATAACCAGCCGCATTCAGTTTATCTATGGTGCTTTCGGTGAGATTTCGTAGCTCTTTCGAACACTTTTTTTCTGCAAACGGCCTGCAACAGTTGAGAAAGCGACTACTCATGTTGCTCGTTACATTTTAATAAACAAAATCACTTTTAAGTTTTTACTGACTAGTTTGGTGTCGTTTGCTTGACTGAAGAAAAATTTTACAATTAAATCTTTTATAACCATAGTGGTAGTATATTTTTAGCTTTTTCGTGAGTATGTTCATGGTATGTACCTATCATGTTTTTGATGTTGTTGAAGTTACTCGCTTTCTCCCAAATATGATTAACAAAGTCTATTCTCTACCAAGGCGGGTCTATACCCAGGTGTAATCAGATTTTAACTTTGTGGAGAAAACCAGCGCCGAGAAAACCGACCTGCTTTACGTATACTAGATCACCTGGGTATAGACCCGCCTTGTTCTCTACGAGGTAAACTTTTTGCAGGTAAACTAGTCGTATACCTGTATAGAAAACTTTTTTTGTAGCTTTTGTCTTCAATATTAGATTTCTTATAGGTTTCTTTTATCAAAAGGTTTCAACACTTTTGAGAGAATTTTTCTTCAGTTACGTACAATAAAAAATATGACACTATCAAGACTTTAGATCACAACACTGGATCGCGTCTAACTTTCTAATAGATGCTATAATAGTTAAGAATAATTAAATAAAATATCATGAAAACAACTTGTTAACCTCATGTGGTACCCTTAACAAAAAATTCAGCAACAAACTGCGGTCCTAAAAAAAATTAACAATGAAAAAAAAAAAAAATTTCACTAAGTGTCAAATTTGTGAAATATTTGAAATGTCATAACTTTTTTGTTTATTGGCTTACCATCACCAAATTTTTATGGTAGATAGCTAATATAATGGACCGTTTTCCCTCAAAAAATTGATATTCCGATAGGGTTTTGAGATATTTGAGTTTTTGTGACAAAAATGATGTTTTTTAATGCAACAAAAAAATTTTTTTTACTGTTTTTATTTTTTTTTTTTTTTTGGATCTTTATTTAGTTGTCTAACTTTGTTTCTTTAGTTGTCTAACAATCGAACGAACCGTTTTTGCTGTGCAGCTTTTTGAATATTTTTGAACCATTTTCACATACACCCTTTTGAAAAGTTAGTCGTGACTCAACTTGAAGATTTGATATCGGAAAATGACGATTTAGATGGAACTGAAAAACTGTGCAAAGTTTCAGATATTTTTGAAATGGTCGATCAGAATCGACTTGCATGCCTCCGTGGAATCCCTCTCCATTCACAGAAGCACGGCCGTCCCACACTAAGCGAACCTTCCCTTTCAATGGATTCACCACGACGTCCAACGGTATGTACCACACTTTGTTGGGATTGGCGTTGGCGAGTTCCTCTGGTGTCGCCAGATGTGCATACCCTTTACACTGGTACTCCTCGATCTGCTTATGCACGCTCTCTCTGAGTGCCGGATTTTTACCAAGCTTAATCTCCAACTGCTTGCTCCGACGCAGGGCCATCGGATAGCTGTCTGGAAACTGTGGATCATCGGCCTTCCATAACAATCCGGTTTCAAACCGATCTCCAACTCTAACGGTCGTCGTCTCCAGAATTTCTTGGGCTCTTCTGTCTTCTTCGGACTCCTTCACCTTACAAATTACCGATTCCTCCAACGCATACTGACTCTTGATGAGATCGTGAATCTGCTCGTTGGTGACTTCACCGTGGTAACCGACAACATGAGCATTAGTCGATTTTGCTCCACGGTTTGGACTGTATATGGTCCAACGATGATTTGACTGGATTGCGGGCCCTTGGATGACGTAGCCTGCTGTTTTTTTGAAATTTCTCTTCCGTTTGTTGATTGCGAAAACTTGACTGTTATGCTGGTTGCTATGCAACGGTCGCTCCTGGGGAAGTTTTGTTTTCACGAAATCCCCCGTTTTTAGCGCCATTATCAAAAAAAAAAAAAATATAGCGCCATTATTATCGGTCGATATTCATCCGGGAGACCAGCCAGGAGGATCATTCCGACCCACCGATCCGGCAGCCTGAATCCAATGCCGCTCAACTGGTTTGCAGTCGAAATTATCTTTTTCGCGTACTCTCCCATCGAGCCGCACGAATCCAGATCAGACTTGATGAATCAAGACAATTTGCCGAGATAGTCCCTTGTCTTCGAAGGCCGTTTCCATTTTTTTCCTATGCCATACGCGCCGACTCCGCTTCTTCGATGTGCCGGGTCCAGGAGCAGAATGAACTTCAATCGGGCTTGAAGGTTCTTTTTCTTTTCGACCGCTTCAAATGTTACGTCTTCATTTTTCTTGGGCCCCATGGTTTCCCAGAGTCCTTCCAGCTGAAGAAAAGTTTTTGCCGCGAAATACCATGACGCCCAATTTTCTCGTCCTGCCAATCGCTCGAAGAGCTTGAAGATCTGCCGGAACTTGGAGTTGGAGTCGATGGCATTTTCTAATGCGACAGTCCCATAACCTCTAGAGAGTAGCTAAAGACGTCTGTCTTTGGTAGTGGTTAAAAAGGAACTATTTTTTTTTTAATTTTTTTCGTCCCGGAATAGGCGGGTTTGCTGTTTTTGCTTCAGTCTGTATCGTTCAACGTTTTGCCACGTACAATGCTGCAGCATTTCAACACGCGCTGTTTTCTTCTCCTCCAAAACCTCCTGGCACTCCTTGTTGAACCAATTGACTGTTTAACGATAAACTTGCGACGATCGATGCGCCACCATATTTCATATAACGGAGGTTATTGGAACTAACTTGGAGGTGATGTTTTGGAGGTTATTTGGCAATTTGGAGGTTAAAATCACCTCCAAACACTAGCGATTTTGCGGTGGGAAGTTGACGTTTGATCACGAATCGTGTCTTGAACTCCGTTCCACGTATCCGACAATGGACCGATGCACGCGTTCACTTGTTGACGTTTGAGCAGTGCCGTGTTATTTACGTGACCATGGCAACCAGTGAATTCGGCACCGCTCAAACGTCAAATTAGTGAACTCGTGCATGGACCGATGCACGTGTTCATTAATTTGACGTTTGAGCGGTGCCAAATTCACTGGTTACTATGGCCACATAAATAACACGGCACCGCTCAAACGTCAAATAATGTATGGACCTTTGCACGGGTTCACTAATCTGACGTTTGAGCGGTGCCAAATTCATTCGTTGCCATGGTCACATAAATAACACGGCACCGCTCAAACGTCAAATAATGAACTCGTGCATTGGTCCATTCGTGCATTGATCCATGCTCTCGGCAGCGTCGTTTATGGCTGCTTTGACTGTTCTCCAGTAGACATTTATAACATTTGTTTTAAGTTGAGCTAGAAATCTTAAAAAGAAACTCATGCCTCACTCGAACTTTTACCCCACTTTAATCTATGGGACAACTATGCTTTTATGGACAGAACAGACGTGTTCTAACGTAACCCATCGTTTCGTTACAGGACACCATCAAAATCTACAACAGCGTAGAGGAATTCGATAAAAACCTACCGGACACCGTCACACTTCTGACTACGCCGTTCGGCAGCAAGGTCTACCTGGTAGGAACGGCACACTTTAGCGAGAACTCCCAGAATGACGTTTCTCTGGTGATGCGCAATGTCCAGCCCAACGTGGTCATGCTGGAACTTTGCCCGTCGCGTGTTCACATCCTCAAATACGACGAGAAGGCCCTCCTTGAGGAAGCCAAGGACATCAATCTGGCCAAAATCCAGAGCATTGTCAAAACGAATGGTACCATCAACGGGCTGTTTTACATTCTTCTGCTCAACATGAGCGCCAAAATCACCAAAAAGCTGGGCATGGCTCCCGGAGGTGAATTCCGTCGGGCTGTGGACGAAGCTTCGCGCATTCCAAACTGTCTGATCCAGCTGGGCGATCGACAGATCAACATTACGTTGCAGAGAGCCCTGCGAGGTCTCTCGCTCTGGCAAACGGTGAAGCTGATTCCCAAACTGCTGATCATGGACGACGACATCAGCGCGGAAGAGGTGGAACAATGCAAGCAGAAGGATCTTCTGGAGGAGATCATGCTGGAAATGGCCGGGGAGTTCCCTGCCTTCGGTAGGGTTTTCGTCGAGGAACGTGACCTTTATCTATGCCACTCACTGCAGGTGGCTGCCTTGCCCCAGGAACTACCCAATGGATTGCTACGACCGGTGAACGTGGTCGGAGTGGTGGGAATCGGTCACGCCGCTGGAATTGTCAAGCACTGGGGTAAGGTCGAGAGTTCAGCCATCGCATCAATCGTTACCATTCCGCCGGCCAGTTTCAGCCACAAGGCTGCCAAGTTTGTGCTCAAGTACGGCACGCTGGGCCTCTGCGCCTACGGAGTGTTCCGGTTCGTGCGACCGAGGCTCAGCAAATGGTTATGATCCGTTGTCTACATCCTAGTTCTCGAAGACTTTTGAGAACCTGCTGCTGCACTAGAGTGGGGGTTTATTTTTGAAACATTTTTTTTTCAATTTCTGAAGGCCACAGTTTGCCAAACTGCATCGAAAGACAATTGTTGAAAAAGTATTTCCGTGTCCGACACATGTCTGTTCCGAAAGTTTGACTGTACAATGATAATAAAGGTACATTACACAATTAGCAGAGCACCGATCGGATTTAAACCGTTCCGTATCATAGGATAGTAGGAATGCAAATCAAAATATTGTATGATTTGATGTTGATAACATAATATATCGGTTAACATAATTAACTTGTTTAGGTACTTATCAATAAAATCGTTCATCTAATCAAATGGGGTCAAATTTATCATATTCGAAATTCATGTTGCTGTGTCTTGTAGCAGGGGTTCTCAAACTTTTACCGCAATTTTTATCCCCGCAATCCATCTCCAAATGCATGGTCTTAAAAAACTTGAGCATTTTTTCTCCCTCTACGTTGGACGCACCGCACACTATGAAGTCTTCATGCTTTATAAAACAAATGGGCTTATTCTTCGAGTGACGTGAGGTGAGAATTGTCGGTCTTGTATAATGAGGTGACAGTACTCGACTCGAGTGAAGTGACTCTCCATTTGATTTGCACGGCGAGTCATTTTGTTATACGAGAGCGACAATTCTCACCTCACGCCACTCGGAGAATAAACCCAAGTATTTTTTTTTAGTTGATTGCTCAAGATTCACAGCACAACGGAGCGAAATGTTTGAAAGCAGATTTAACCCTCTAATACCCAAATTTTTATTTTCGATCTAAATATCATTTATAGTTATCTAAAATAGCGTTATCTAAAATCGTTCTAAACACGTTTTGGGCAATTATTTATTTGTATTCGCAAATCTATGAATTTTGGTTTTTGATTTTTATAATTTTTATTTTTAAGCATCCCTACCCTTTTCCATTTTTTCTTGAAGCCTCTTCTAGTTACTGATTTTTTGCAATAATAAAAATTCAACTTTTTACGGTACTTTTTTACAATATTAAATTTTTAATATTTTTCTGGGAATATTTTTATTTTCCGTGCAGTTAACGGAAAAACAGGTTTGAAATTATTTTAATACCATCAAGCTCTTCTTTTGTGATAGGTTGATCGTAGAAAAATATAAAAGGTACGATTTTTTATATTACACGTTAAATGAAGCCCGGGCATTTATAGGTTACATAAGAATACAATTTTTCGAACAATTTTCAAAAATACAAAAAAGTTTCAAAAGTCATAAAAAAACTTTTCTTATTTGCGTGTTATGAGTCAAGGTTTAAGCCAAAAATAATATCATTTTGATTTCCGAGCTACGAAAAAATACACAAAATTCCAAAATGTACCCCGTCTTAAGGCGGTGTTGGGTATTAGAGGGTTAAGGTCAAGATGAATCGAAGCCAAACATCAAATTTTCAAGAGCACGAATCTGGAGAACCAAACATCCGTTTGAGCTGCTTAAGATACTGTGCCATCACAAAAGCACATAAGCTTGCTCATAATCTGTGATACATCACAAACTATTGAAACAGAAAGAACGCATCGCGTCCGTCAAGGTTGTTGTTTTTTCAATATTTGCTTGTATATTTTTGAGAGAGGGTTTCACTTTTTGTTTCTTTTCTTGTTTTCAATAGAGGTGGAAAAATCAATGATATTCCTTTCTGTCTCACACCACCAGTGTGTTGCCTTACTTTCTCAATCCTTGCCTTCATTCTGTTATTCTTTTTTTGTTTCGTTTTTGCTTTAGTCTGTATTCTTCTAAATTTTTGTAGTAAATTGGATTTAGCTTTTATTATCAGTTTTTGCTGTGTTCTTTTATTTCGTCACACCGTTCACATATCTGTTGAAAATTTTTCTGTTTTGAGTTTGTTTTTTCTTTCGTTTCACAATTTATTTTAAGAAGTTACTCTTAATTAAGAGGGAGCGATGTTTGTTGAATTACTTTTTACAAAAAATATATTTAAACTCACATTCCAGCGATCTGCTCTCGGCTGGGAGCAGACTTTTTCACACTGTTTTTAGTTTCCTTCCTTCCAACGCATGCAACACAGAGCATGCCTTCTTAACGCTTTCTTACCTTTTTTAGTTTTTTAACCTCTTGTGTTTCACTCTTTCTAAAACAATGCTCAGGCATTGCCATTGTTTTTTGTTTATTACTCCATACTTTTCCTTTTTTTGCTACTACAGTTTTTTGTTGTCTCACAGAGCATCAATAGTTTACAGTTTAGTAATATTTTAAATAGTTTTTTGAGGCATGTTTGCTCAACAGCCTCGCGTCCTAAAATTAAGATAAAATCGAAAAGAAAAAACGAAAACGATTCCTTTCTTTCATCATCATTATTACCATTAAAGAGCATGCTAGCTGTTTTTAAAGTGTTTGTTTGTTTCAGTGTTTCTTTTTACGAGTTAATTGAGCAGTGCTTCCATGGTGTATGGATGTGGCGGCGGCGGCGGCTGATGTTGTGTTGTCGGCTGCTGCTGTTGAAGTGGTGGCGGTTGATGCGATACCACCGCCGGATGTGCTTGCTGATTCTGTTGCAGATGTTTCCGAGGTTCGGGTCAGTCTAGGATTACAACCTGAAGATCACTGTTCGCTTTGTTATTGCTACTACTGCTATTGTTGTTTGTGCTGCCGGTGCTGTTGCTACCAGCGGTGACGAGTTGGGCCGCCAGCGGGTGGACACTGGCCAGGGCGGCCATGTTCGTTGAGTTGAGATTAAGGTTAGCCGCCGCAACGGCTGCAGGATGCGGAAGTTGACCCGTGGCGGTCAGTTGCGCCGTCAGCTGAGGTGGAAGCGTTGAGGGTATCTGAGGAATGCCGGCTGCAGCAGCGGCGGCGGCCGCGGCCGCAGCTGCCGCCGAAACTGGCGCAACCGGTGGCAGCAGAGTGGCGATGATTGCCGCATACTTGGGCACTAGATGGCGCCAGGGCTTTCGCGCCGAACGTCGGAGTTCGACGATCGGTATCTTGCGGCGGGTTTTTCTGCAAGTAATGAAATGCTGTTATAGTTATGACTCTTGATGTATAATACGCATTGTAGTAATGGCAGAAATTGGGCAACTCCTCGACAGAGCTATTGAAAAGTGTTGATAAGAAGACTGTAAAAGTAGTTTATGGAACAAGTTGCAGAATGATGATTTTTACAGTACGAGTTGTAAAGTTATCCTACGAGGCTTGCCGAGTACAACAACATTTGCAACGAGTTACGTACAACATTTTTTGCAATTTCGTAGAAGACCACTTGAGAGTATCAGAAATTATATCAGAATGCATTCACCATTATTTTATAATTTCTGAAAAAAGTTGTATTATGATTCATAACGCAACTCAAAACAATTGCATAATGAGAAAGCGTTGCGTAATGACTATTCCCGCACTGCATTCTTCAGTGCAGGAAAGTAGGTCGTTTAATGACAGATTGGCGTGATGAAAATCAGCCTATTACGATGAGGTATTGCAAAAAAATCAAGAGTCAATCGTCTATGGACCAATGCACGAGTTCAACCGTTGACGTTTGAGCGGTGCCGTGTTATTTACGTGACCATGAAAACTAATGAATTTGGCACCACTCAAACGTCACATTAGTGAACTCGTGCATCGGTCCATAATCACGGATTCACTTCACATTTTGGAATTGCAATGCTCCTGGCTTCAACAATGGAATTTGCTATAGTTTCAAGAGCATTGTCAATATCAAGTTTAGTTTGTAATGAAGTGTTAACATCAAGATTAGAGTCAACATACGTTTCATATATATTCCAGTCGGCTCGTAAATAATTGAAAGTGGAGCTGACAGGATTGAGAATCGCTTCGTGGGATATTTGAAATGTAACAGGGACATGATCAGAATCAAAATCAGCATGAGTAATCAGTTGGCTACAAAGATGACTAGAGTCGATTGAGACCAAACCAATCGTAGATGGATTTCTAGAAGAGGAAAAACATGTAGGGCTATCAGGGTATTGAATTTAGAAATATCCTGAAGAGCACTCATCAAATAAAATTCTGCCGATGGAATTACTTTGAGAATTATTCCATGACCGATGTTTTGCATTAAAGTCACCAATGACAAAAAAAAATGACTTATTGCGAGTCAATTTTCACAAGTCAGTTTGGAGCAAATTAACTTGCTGTCCAGAGCATTGAAAAGAAAAATAGCCAGCTATGAAAGTATATTTACCAAACTGTGTTTCAACAGAAACACCCAAAGTTTCAAAAACTTTAGTTTCAAATGACGAAAACAGTTGATTTTTTATACGCCTATGAATGATGATTGCAACTCCCCCACATGCCCCATCAAGTCGATCATTACGATAAACAAAAAAGTTAGGATCTCTTTTAAATTTGGATCCAGGTTTTACATACGTTTCGGTAATAACTGCTATATGCACGTTATTAACCGTAAGAAAATTAAACAGCTCGTCCTCTTTACCATTCAGAGAACGAGCATTCCAATTTAAAATATTTAAATTATTATTTGGATTAGAAAAACGTAATCCAATAACAATTTGATTTGTAAATTTTACACCTACTTGGACTGCTTCAGTCATAGTGGTGGCTTTGAACATTGCATCAATCATTAGATTCAATTGTATAGTTAGAAAATTAAAATCAGAGGCACATCACTTGAAGTGGGTACATTATCTGATGATATTTTCCATTAGAATTTTCGGTAGACGAAGAAGCGGAGTAGGAGTTACCTGTGGCGGTAGGGTTTTTTTTCCATTTGATTTGAAACAAGTAGAATGGGTACTAGAGTGATGCAAATTTTGAAATTTTAGCTCCCCTATGCTTAAACGATTTATATTATGGTAAATAGCATCCTCCCGAAGTTTGAAATGATTCGGAAGAAATTTGGTTGTGCACACGTCATTTGAAGTTTATATGGAGATTTATATGGAAAAGGCCAATCTTTTGTGTTCAGCTCACTATCTCTTCGTCATAATATTTTACGGAAAAGTGAACACACTCATCTCATGTGAAAACTTCCCTGCTACAACTTTGCCGAAGACCACTTTTTGATTGGATGTCAGGATAAATTGTTATTCATCATCATAAAGTTGGTTAGCAAGTAACATGCTTCACCAACTGTTCGGCAGGCAACAGTGGTGCTTTTGGCGGGAAGAATAGATCAAAGTAATCCAGGCTACTATGTTCTACAGCAAAAAAGCAGTGTTGCTTTGAAAGTAATCGAATGATCATCTCAGCATGATATAGACTTTGGTATCACTAATAACAAATTATCCTTACGGCCCATCAAAATGTGCTCTTCGGCAAAGTTGTAGCTGGGAAGTTTCCACATGAGATGAGTGTGTTCACTTTTCCATAGATTATTATGACGAGCTGTTAGAGGACTGAACACAAAAGGTTTGCCTTTTCCATAGTAATTTCCATATAAACTTCAAATAGCGTGTGCACAACCAAATTTCTTCCGGATCATTTCAAATTTTGGGAGGATCATTTCCATCATAATTGACATCGTTTAAGCATAGGGGAGCAAAAACTTCAAAATTTGCATCAGTCTAATGGGTACTCATAGTACGAACAGAGGAGGAGTTCAAATTACCTGCTACGATATCGGCAAAGGATTTTCCGTGGGTAGATACATTCGAAATTGAAAGATTCGAACGGCTACCCGACGGATTAAAATTAGTTGAGCATGATTATGATCTTCCTGATGGGTATTATTCATGATCTGAGAGAGAGGAGACCGCTGGCTTTGATTGAAAGCGCCCAAAAGTCAAGGGAACCTGTCATTAACTGTCACTGGAAAACCGTACATTCGAAGGGCAGAACGTGATAAACCGTCAAAATTCAAGTAACCGTAATTGAAAAATCTAGATGTTTTTCGATGATTTCACATTTCAAAAAGTTGAATACCTTAATATAATTGAGTGTTGGCAGACTGCTATAGATTTTTTTATATTAGGATCTTTTTTCATAGCGAATGACAAGAAGGTAATTTGATTTTGACCAAATTTAGTTCATCTCACCGTTGTGCACAACCGAAGAATTAAAGAAAGAACTAAAAGAAGGCAAGAAAACATGCCAACTGTCAGTGAGCTGTCTCCTCTCTCTCAGTTCATGATCAAGCGATCATTATCTGAAAAATGAGTATTGTTCGATACTCTACCAGGCAAATTCCGGAAACGACCGTTATCGTAACGGATATTATCTTTCATCTGCCTGGCACGAGCCTCAATGACCCTTTTGCGTGAAGGCCAATCCCAAAAATTTGACTTATGATTAGCCCCGCAATTAGAGCATATGAACTTGGTGGTATCTTCCTTCACTGGACAGACGTCCTTGGCGTGAGAAGAACCTCTGCAAATCATTCATTTAGCATCCATGCGGCAATTTTTTGCACCATGACCCCACTTTTGGCACCGTTCTGGAAATGTTCCCATGTCACACGGACATCGAACATAAGTTTTGTTTTTTCTAAAGCTTTAATATAATTTAGTTCTTTTTTTGTTAAAGTAAACTAAATATGTAATATTCTTGAGAAAGCCCTTTCCGAACAATTCCAGATTGGGGTCTCTTTTTCATAATGATTACTTGGACTGGGGAAAATCCAAATAAGTCATTTATTCCATTTTTGATCTCTTCAGGTGACTTATAGTCACTTGAGAGACCTTTAAAGGCGACTTTGAACAAATGTTCAGTTTTGTCGTCATAAGTAAACAAATTGTGCTTCTTCTCTTCAAGATGTTTGAGAAGAAGTTTGCGATCTTTAAGAGTTTCCGGCAAAACGCGACAGTCTCCTCTCTTTGCGATTTGGAAGGAAACCTTGATTCCCCTAATGGAGTTCAAGATCTCCTGCCTAATTCGCCCAAATTCGGAACAACTGACCACGATAGGCGGCACTCTTTGCTTCCTCACTTGAATCAAAGAGCCTGGGCTAGAGGCTGCTTCGATTTGGTGTTCGGAAAATTTGTCTAGAGCATCGAACTGATTGCTCATTTCGATACAATTATTCATTTCACCCTTGGAAGAAAGTTCGCATTCCGGGGAAACGTCCTTTCTTCCATTCTTGCCACGTTTAGTGACAGTTTTAAATCCCACTTTTTTGGAAGGAAGTTGTGAATTCAGAGATTCACCCTTCCTTTTGTTTGTAGTTGCAACCATGTTTAGTGAATAAACGAAAGAAGACGTGGCCTCTCGAGAGGTTTTTTTTTCCCAAGACGGTGTACAAGAAGGATTACCACCGCTAGATTTCGCCAACGGGTCCAACGAAAAATCGAAGGCACGTAGGACAAATCTACGACTCGTGCTGTAAAAATCATCATTCTGCAACTTGTTCCGTAAACTACTATTATGGTAAGTTGACACCTACGAGACCACCCAAAACTATCCGTCATCAACGATGTGCGGTACCGACAACCGCCTGACTGAAACAACCAAATGTCGAAAAAGGTATTCACGCAGCATATTTGGGCAGCTATACTCGATGAGGGCGAGCTCGATGAAACCCCTCTTAGAACAGTAAAAGTAGCCTGTTTACGCAAGTTCAGATGGAACCAATGAATACAGATTAGAATAGTCAGACTGTAGTGTAACCGTAACTAAATCTCATGGAATTGTTATGCACTCAGTCACTCAGTACTGTTACCGCCAAAACTTAGCATTATGTACAACAAACTTCCAGTAATAGGTCACTGAACTCATCAGAATTGTTTTTAGAAATAGTTCAGAACAATTAGTCTGTACAGCAAGATCAAAGTTGAGTACATTACAGTTAATAACCAATCAATAGTTAATGTAGTTAGTCCGTGCGCGTCCAGTTTGTAATCGTCCAGAAATAAGTGAATGTTCAAAGTTTATGTGAACAGTTTACAGTACAAAACAGTGGTTAAATCCAAATCCAGACAGAATAAACCGTAGTTGAAGCTAAGTTTGCAATAAATAGCCGTATTAATACAGAAGATTATGTGTGCCACTTCTCCGTCAAATAAACGTTGTGTTGTAGTTCAGCAATTTCGTATGCTAATTCTGCTACAGTTCCGATTATCACCGCGACCATGAATGAAAGGTGTCCGACAAGATTCCGACTACCACACAGACGCTCTTATGTGCGCAAACATAGCCATCACTGATGCTACCAAAAGCATAATAGGATACGTGGAACAAATGTTATGGAACGATTAGTTCGACGAGGAGTGCTGGAAGGTTTTGGGAGATAAGGATGGTGCAGCTTAGTACGCGTCAAAGGTTTCGTACCGCGAGCTGAAATGTGCTGGGATAAAGATGGGATCATCTTAACAGAAGGACGCGACGTAATCGAAAAGTGGAAGTTTTTTTTTTATCTTTATTAACGAGATTTTTAGCCCTGGGCTAGTTCATCTCGGGAAGTTGACTACGATGAACACCTGAATGGCGTAGTACACAAGCACAGAGAGAGGGTGATGGCTATAATCAGCTCTCACGATGGGGGAAATCGATTTCAAGGCGGCATACGACAGTATTGATCAGAGCTATGGAAGATCATTGACGAGAACAGTTTTCCCGGCAAGCCCACAAAATTGAGCAACACTGGACCTAAAACTGGACGGACTGCGTCAGCTAAGAAATGTCAATCCAAGTTTCAACGAAAATGAAATGCTGTTGAGTGGTTATGGTTGTGTCAAATATTTCGATTTGCCGACAAATAAGAAACATCAGATGTTTCATAGATTACGTCATCGAAGCACTTCACAAGGAACATTTGAATTATTGGCAAAAATTCATTTTTTGCTGGTGAACGCAATGCGCACCATCAATGGAGTGCAAACTTCTTGTTGTCTGGGTTGGTAATAAGAAGCGAATCTAGCTCACTACAATTTCAGTTTGATCTATGCAATATTTAACGTCGGTCGTTTTAAGTAATCGTGCAATTTGTTATGAAAAAGTTTAGTATCAAAAATAGTTCAACCCTTATTTATATGATCCATCCGATCCGATTCATCCGATAATCTTAGAATGAATCATAATTTTAATTTTAAAAGGTCACACAGACTTAGTAGACTTAACAACGAATTTATCAATTGTTCAACATTTCGTTCCATGTTCATCAGCATAGACATCTGTGTTTACCCTTACAAACCTAGAGGTTTTTCTCAGGGCAATTATTTCTGACAAAATATAACATTTTTAATTCTGAAATGGATTATTTTTTATATGTTATTTGTGCCATTCCCAAACAAGAAGTGAATGGCAAATCTTTAACAAAGATCAAAGGTATAAAATTAATCAAGTATTTCAAATATATTCGGCAAGATGTTTTTCTAAAACTCGTGAAAGAGGTGTTTCTATATCTATATTTATATGTTGAGTTCATCCAATACATGCTTTTGAAAAGTTAGGTAAACTTTCCCATAAGTTGTTTCCGATAAATGGTAGAAATAATGTTTTCTAAGCACTTCTTACTAAGATTCATAGAAAGTTGTAAATTCAATTAATTTGACCTTTGCGAATTGAAAGCTGTTTAGATTAATGTAATTGATAACATTCAAACATTGTAGTATGTAACATGAAATGGTTCATAAAACTTAAGAAAAAAAAAAACACTATTCGGAAGATGTTCTTCATTAAAAGTTTTTAACTTACTTACTAATTAATTACTGCATTAGAGCAAATGGTAATATTTGGTATGTATGAGCAATTCAGCGAGAATTGTCATGTATAGTGCACGGGCTGGTGTTAGTGGGTAGTCGGTAATGCGGCATCCCCACACTCCCTGAGTTATCTTCTCCAAGGGTTTAACGACGTTTATCGTTTGTATTTGCCAGATCACTTACCTGCTAGCTTCGGTTGATCGGTAGTACACATCGTCAGGGGCATCCATCCAACTGATGACCTGCTTGCGCCCAGAACCGGTCCGGGCCATTTGTGCTATTTTTGGTTTACCATTCATCTGAAAGTCAGTCATCAAAAAATTGAGTTAGATGCCAGATGCTCTAGGAATATCATTGGCCACTTACATGATGTCGCGGGAGGGGTTGTCCTGCTGCCTGGGCAGCGGCCATCATAGCCGCGTACTGTTCAGGCGTAGGTCGATGAGACGGCATTGGGTCTTTGTTCGGTCGTTTCGTTGGAGGCGCTACAGGACCTGTAATTACAATAAAGGTTAAAGACACCCCCCTTTAACGATTTCCTTCTAGCTTAGTTCTCACCATCGATTCCGTTGGCATCTTCATAGTTCCGCCGCTTCAGTGATGCAGGTGGGATGGGGGTTATGGGAGTGCTCGCTACCAGGCCAGGGCCAGTGGTGGCTGCATTCGGTGTAGTACGTCCAGCTGTCACGCCCGCCGTGCTTCCTAGGGTGGGTATTCCTGGTGGCACCGCAGTCGATCCTACTCCTCCTCCACCTCCGCCCGGTCCTCCGATTGCATTGACCGTCACTCCAGGCAGGGTACTGGCAACTGCCGCAGCAGTCGCTGCCGCCGCATTCAGCGGTTTCGGTTCAGCCTCGACTTTATTTGGTATCCGATCGTAGATTAAGCTACCATCGGGAGCCTTCGGTGGCTTCGGGAATGCAACCACTTCCGGTTTTGGCATTTTGTCCTTCGGGGTCAGTATGAGCCAGTCTCCGACGGTTGGGCCGGGATTGCCGAGACGGTTCGCTATGTGCGTTACGCTTCCTCGATCTCGCTTCTTGTAGGTGAGCAACCTTCGGATGTCCGCTATACTCTTTCCAGCCTCAGCGATGGTGACTAAAGGAAATCAAATATAAATTTCACCGTTCCCGAAATCGATTCTAGAGCATTCCACCATTGCACCATACCCAAGAAAACTATACACAGTATTGCTGAGGAATTGTTTCCTGGGGTATGATATAGAATCCCCGAAATCACAATATGTAAAAGACAAACTTACATTCCTGTTTCACGGCAGCGGTGTTGATTGCGTACGACGGTTGGCGGGCGGCCTTTTTCGATCGGACAATTTGTCGACACAACCGCCTCGATAACCGCGTCGTCAAATTGGTGAACAGATAGAATGCCGTCCGGGTTTTCATGATGGGCCGGGGCGATCCCGATCGGATCTGAATTCCGTGTGCCTGGGCATAGTGTCGACCTAGTTGCGCCTTCAGCTTGAACTCCTTACCACAATTGACGATGGAACATTTGAACGATGGACTGGGGATAGAAAAGCGAACATTCAGAACAAGAAACCCCTCATGTCGAAGTGTCGCACTTACCTATGCGGTCGATGATTGCTCAGCCCGCCGGTTCCTAAACTACCGATCGGTCCACTACTCGCCACAATGGTCAGATCATCGTCGATATCACTTCCGGCACTGCCACCGCCGGTTCCTGGGCCACCGCTGGTTCGTTGTTTCTTCAGCGACACGGCATTTCCGCCGACAGGAGGCGTCGTTCCGGTGTTTGCTGCCGTCGTCGTTGTGTCGACAATATCACCACTATCCGCTAACCGGGATGCTACTTTAAGGCCTCCGTAACGCTTCCAATAGGTCCAACAGATCTGACACAGACGGCAGCTCATGTGCGACGGACCCCACGAGTACCACTGGGAAGAAATGAGAGATGAGATAATCAGTGGTGTTATAACAGACGATTATGTTTTCGGCTCCGTAAAGATAGAAACGCGATTCAGCCTCAAATAAATGAGAATAGTTTAAAAAAAGCTCTAAAGCTTCTGTGGAGAAGCTTTCAGTCTTCTGAGGAGAAGCTTCTAAGCCTTTCAATAGAAGCTTCCAAGCTTCTCCTCAGAAGGCTGAAAGCTTCTATTGAAAGGCTTAGAAGCTTCTATGGAGAAGCTTGGAAGCTTCTATGTAGAATCTTGGAAGCTTCTATGGAGAAGCTTGGAAGTTTCTATGTAGAAGCTTGGAAGCTTTTATGGAGAAGCTTGGAAGCTTCTATCGAGAAGCTTGAAGCTTCTATCGAAAAGCTTGGAAGCTTCTATCGAGAAGCTTGGAAGCTTCTATCGAGAAGCTTGGAAGCTTCTATCGAGAAGCTTGGAAGCTTCTATCGAGAAGCTTGGAAGCTTCTATCGAGAAGCTTGGAAGCTTCTATCGAGAAGCTTGGAAGCTTATATCGAGAAGCTTGGAAGTTTCTATGGAGAAGCTTGGAAGCTTCTATCGAGAAGCTTGGAAGCTTCTATCGAGAAGCTTGGAAGCTTCTATCAAGAAGCTTAGAAGCTTCTATCAAGAAGCTTCCAAGCTTCTATCAAGAAGCTTCCAAGCTTCTCCTCAGAAGGCTGAAAGCTTCTATTGAAAGGCTTAGAAGCTTCTATGGAGAAGCTTCCAAGCTTCTTGGGAGAAGCTTCCAAGCTTCTTGGGAGAAGCTTCCAAGCTTCTTGGGAGAAGCTTCCAAGCTTTTTGGGAGAAGCTTCCAAGTTTCTTGGGAGAAGTTTCCAAGCTTCTTGGGAGAAGCTTCCAAGCTTCTTGGGAGAAGCTTCCAAACTTCTAGGGAGAGGCTTCAAAGATTCTGGGCGAATCATCAGGAATCTGATCGAATGTTCAGAAGAGTTCTGAACGAATGTTCAGGAGGTCGAATCATCTGGACGAATCCTTGGAAGTATTCTGGACGAATCTTTAGCAAAACTCTTAACGATTCCTCGAGGCAATTCTACACAAATCTTCGGGACGGTTCTGGGCGAATCCTTCGAAGAATTCGTCAGGAGGACTTTGAACAAATCCTCAGGAGGATGTTGGACAACTCCACAGGAGGATTCTTGACAAATCCATAGGAGAACTCTGAATGAATGATCAGGAGATTTTTGAACGAATCTTCAGGAGGGTTCTAAATTAATGTTCAGAGGGATTCTGGTCGACTCATTATTAGAATTCTGGACCAGTGGCGACTCGTAACCTAACTTTCTACCTGTTCTACGACTTTAAAATTGACTATTTTGGCAAATTTAGATTATAAATCAAAAAAATAATTATTGAAATCGTCTTTTCTAACAAATCTCTATTCATTACATGCAAATTTGTTGCTGAAATTCAAGAATTTCTATTCGTGGAACAGGTAGATTTGAGGTTAGGGAATCGCCACTGTTCTGGACGAATCTTTGCAAGGATTCTGGAAGAATCTTTGAAAGTATTCTGGATGAATTCTTGTAAGGATTCTGGGCGAATCCTTGGGAGGATTTTGGACGAAACCTTGGAAGTATTCTGGGCTGGGAGGATTCTGGACGAATCCTCGCAAGGATTCCAACGAATCCTCGAAAGGATTCTAACGAATCCTCGAAAGGATTTCAACGAATCTTCGAAAGCATACCAACGAATCTTCGCAAGGATTCCAACGAATCCTCGAAAGGATTTGATTTGATTTGATTTTTATTTCTCCGATAGCTTAAGACTAATGTCTTTTTAAATGCTACACAGCATACTGGCATGGATTTTCAAGCATCTCATCAAAGAACATAAACAAAAATACAATAAAATACACAATTTTGATTCTTGACTAATTAAAATACTCCTGACATTGCTTTTTGAACACATACACAGATTGTTGATTTTTCATGTAGTTCGGTAATGAATTCCACAGAACAACACCTCTAACAAAAAATGTTTTGCCATAAGCGGAGGAAAAGTGCGTAGGAATGATAAATTGTTTTGCTCTTGGACTATGAAATGGTCGGAGTTTATCATAGAGATACATTAGGCATTTTGGCATTTTGGTTGTGCTTATTTTATGCAATAATATGCAGCAGCGAGCTTTTATAAAATTTTGAAACGAGTATCCCAGAAGCATAGGTTGCAGGTGCGAAACAGGATCTAATCTACGGAGATTAAAAACAAAGCGAATACAAGAATTCAAAGCTATTCTCATTCTACTCTGAACATGAACAGAGGTAGAGCCGATTAAGAAATCGCTCGATATGAAATGAGGCAAGATAAAGCTTTTGAATAGTTTTATTTTGGTAGAGCGATTTAACAAATTTCCGTTTGCATACAATACTCGAAGGTAAGCGTAAATTGTACCACATTGCTTCAAAACATATTTATCCCACTTGAGATTATTCTGTATCGTGAACCCTAGAACGTTTGCCGAATCTACGAATTCGATGCTTTCATTGTCGATTCTCAGTAAAGGTTTTTCTACATTGGTTTCTCGACTGATCATTATACCATAAGTTTTTGTCGCATTTAGTTTGAGGGTATTTTCTAGTGACCAATATCGAATTGCTTCGAGGTCAAAATTTACCAGTCTTGTGATTTCTTCAATACTTTTCTTGGTGCAGTCTAAATATAATTGAACGTCATCTGCAAAAAGGTGAAGAGAACAATATTTTACAACGTTTGGCAAATCATTAATATAAAGACTAAAAAGAATAGGGCCAAGAACAGACCCTTGGGGAACACCAGAGGAAACGGGATGGAAACTGGAATGAGTATTGTTACAGAAAACAGCTTGTTGGCGATTATTGAGATAAGAATGTATTAAAACCACTGCATTTCTGCTAAAGTTGAAAAGATTTTCTAATTTGTGACACATAATAGAGTGCGAGATCGTATCAAATGCTTTCGAAAAGTCTAAAAGTACAAGAACAACTTTACTATCTCTATCTAATACGACGCCTATATCGTCACAAACTTTCAACATCGCAGTTTTGGTACTATGACCCCTACGGTAACCAGATTGCAAAGATGATAGCATGTTATTTTCGTGAATAAAGCAGCATATCTGGTTTCTCAGAATTCGTTCAAATGCTTTTGATATCGCACTTATTATACTTATGGGTCGTAAGTTGTTCAATGAACAAACGTTAGATTTTTTCCTGAATGGGATTATTTTTGTTAGTTTCCACACTTGAGGGTAAACACAGGATTCAATGATATTATTGAAAATATGTGAAAGGGGTGCCAACAACAATGGTAGTAGACTCTTTATCAGTTTTATTGGAACATTATCAAGCCCAATCGCATTTGATTTAACTTCATGTACTGCGTTAATAATCTCGAAAATTCGAACCGGCTGGAAGGCAAAACGTCTGTCATTGTTATTTCTGGGATCATGCGTAATAGTGCGTATCTGCGATGTAAAATGCCTTTGAAATGAAGCATTAATTTCATCTGCATTAAAATCGCTTTCTATGTTGGAATTTGGCTTACCTAATCCTGTTTGACGAATTCTGTGCCAGAAGTCTTTTGTAGTCATCTCTCCACTAAATTGCGCATTATAATAACTTCGCTTTGCTTGAGTCACTAGTCGATTTGATAAATTTCTAAGTATTTTATAGCGTGCAAAATCATCTGAATCAGCAGAATGCTTCCATTTTTTATAAGCTCGATCTCGATCTATGAAAGCTATTTGGATTTGACTGTTGAACCAAGGGTTAACCTTATTCTTAGATTTTCTAACTTTACGTAGAGGAACACATTCTTCATGGATTGAATTCAAAGTATTGTTAAACATATCGATTAATACATCAGGATTAGTGATTGAATAAAACCGCTGCCAGTCAGATTCGTTAAATTTGTTGAGAACAATTTCCGGATCAAGTGCCTTATAGTCTCTATAAAAAACATCATTATTGGTCTTCGTAGTATCGAAGTCAAGCGAAGCGAAGATAAGATCGTGATGGGATATGTTGGGAACACTGATTTGATTGAACCTAAGAACGTTTTCTACGTTGTCTGTTAACATAAGATCTAGTTGGGACGCACCAGTGGGGTGAAAAAAGGTGGGTTCCAGTCCAACATTAAATAGTGAAAGAGACATGAGGGTATCTTTGAAGCGATTTGATTTGGGACTTGCTTTCATAATATTTGTATTGAAATCTCCTATCAGAATCAAATTATTATAGTGAGTGCCATATTCGATCATTTTGTCACTAATAAGATCGGAACAGTCCAAGTCGGGGTGGTTGTAGAACAGACCTAATAATATTTTATCACTTGCGGTGGAAAGTTCAACGAACATGAATTCTATAGTTTTCCTGCGGGTATCTACAAAGGAACATTCTAAAAGCTTGTATTTTAAAGATTTCTTCACGTAAATTAGGAGTCCTCCTCCGATTTTCCCCACTCTATCACTTCTCAAAGTGTGGTAACCTTCAACTTTGATCATGTCACTTGATTTCGTTTCATTCAGCCAGGTTTCGCAAACACATGCAACGTCAACCTCTGAGATATTCAAAATCTGACTAAACTCTTCAAATTTTGTCATTTGTCTAGCACACATACTTTGCATGTTTAAGCAACAAATAGAAAGCTTTCCGGGAATGAGAGCTGCCTTGACAACAGCTCCCGGCAAACATATGTTTGTTGAGGCGTTGTTTAGGATCATACTAGCCATTATCTCTGATAATTGTGTTCAATGAGCAATGCAAAGCAATCAACTGGTCAAGAATCATATAACTACAGTCTACTAAATTAAACATATTGATTTCCATTTTCGTTTTCGCGATGCCAATAGACTTGAAATGCAACTAATCTAGTGAATTTACAATGCAAACAATTTTCAACAAGAGTATAATTTTGCACAAACGTACGGTATGGTTCTTCCATTCATTAAATTTCATATTACGAATTGCACACAAAGCAGCAGCAGCAACAGCAATGATGTCATCCTCTCCGATCCAACGCAACAGCAATAACAGCAACAACTTTTAGGAGTGGATACATGAACTATAGTCAGGAAGGATTGGAAGGACAGAGGCCACTTCGCAGGAAAGGCAGTTTATAATTAAATCTTGACTTTTAGGATTGGAAACATTGGAAAATTCAAGGATGGTATCAACAAGGAAAGAGATGGCTTATTAGGAAAGGTCTAGCATGTTTGTGTGATCTTCAGTAGTTCATCTTCAGTTTCCACCCGGCGGCTCTCACTCTCTGAGGTCTTCTTGACGTAGATAATCCCATCTCGCGTGATGACCGAGTACAGCTTCCCATTCTTCTTGGCCAAGAGAGCCTTGCTTTTGATAGATCTAGCAGTGACGGTCAGGTTTTCGTTGACAAAAATCCTGTCCCTTGAAGAAAAGCCTAGTTGATCCAATGTAAACGATCTTGATTGTAAATACTTGAAGTAAAAATCTTTGCGATGGTTTGTGATCGCAAATTGGACCAGTATCATATAGGTTTTTCCGGGAACCATAACTGATTTGTGCAGCCGGCGGATATCCACACTAGGATGATCATTGTTGTTAAATCCCAATGCTTGGCACCACTTCTCGAAGTACTCGCGAAGATTCTCTCCCTGCACGAATGGTACTCCGCTGATAACAAGATCGTTTCGTAGATGAGAACGTGATATAGCATGGGCATTGTGTTGTATGCTCTCCTTGTTTAGATCAACACAGCGACTTAGCTCGGATACCGATTTCTCCAATGCAGAGCGCATTTCTTCCAAATCAGTTTTGATGGTTTTTTTAAGACCACGAACCTCATCATACAGTTGTTGCGATATTTCTCTCTTGGTGTTGGTTAGCTGCTCCGATATTGAGCTAGCTAATTGGGAGATAGTCATTTCGTCGGTATCATCGTTGTACACCTCACCAGTCTTCACGTTGCCCACGCGCTTGGACACTGTTGTATCTCTCCTCGACATCATTTGGAACTCAGCAGTTCTCTTCGGTTGGATATCGAAACAAGTATCAGCGTAATGGCGTCGACGATAACTACAGTGATTCTGACGATTATTTTCCAGCTAATATCACAGAGATATAAGGATTTTGGCCTGGTGCACCGCTTTCCCTTTGTGGTATATAATATGACGTGAGTATCTAACTTCACTAGGAGGATATTTAGAGCGTTTTTCACGATTTCAAGCAATTAGCATCGCGAGCAAGAATGTTACTACCACTCCATACCACAGTCACTCAACCTTTTTTTTTTTTTTTTAGAGATTCCATCGAATTCTCGACAAGATTCTGATAAATCCTCGAAAGGGTTTGTACGAATTTCCGACAGCATTCCGACGAATCCGAATCGAAACGGTTTCATAATTTCATCTAATTGTTACGAAATCTCGACACAAACAATAGAACAGTTATCTCCTTCTATTGTTTCGAAAGCGAATTTAGCATGAAGGTCATTTGTCCCTACAACGGAATAGTCTCTTACCTGTGGCGACGCTAGCGTCGAGCAGGACTCGCACGGCTTTCCGCCACTGATCGTGAGCACCTCCACGCCGCCACTGCTCCCGTTCGAGTTGCCGTTCAGAATGTTCTTGTTGTTGTTCGTGATCAGCGCCGGGCTGGGTTTGGTGTAGTTGGGAATGTAGACCTGCTTCAGCTTCGATTCGGCCTCGACGGCTTTCACCCGCTTCTGCTGCACGTACCGGTCCGTCGTCTTCCACATGTAGTAGTACTCCACTATGCTTTTGAGCGTTTTCCACGGAAGCTGCAAATGTTCGGCAAATGATGTAAAAAGGTTAGTAAGTTCTGAGGCGAGTGGAAAAGGGATTTTGAAGGGGCTGGACACCGCATACCAGTCGGAACCCTTCCTCGATAGGTACTACTCACAAAGTCGTTTCGAATGTCGTTGAAGTCTTTGCCGTACTTTTCCAGCGCGTCCTCGAAGAGATTCGCCTCGGAAGCACTCCACTCCTCCATCTCGTCTCGACATAGCACCGGCCCACTGGAGGGCACTAACGAACACATGGCGTTCTCTATCGAGTAACTATGCTTGTGCAGGGTATCCATTGCATGAAACTGAAAAGATTTGGATGGTTATTTCAAATCAACGCAGTATTTCGGAATTTCCAGGCCTTACCAAGGTAATATCACGACTAGCGGCCGCAGCCGACATGTGCAGGGACGGTTGCTTCACTGAGCTGGTGCAGTCCAGGGCTCGGGCAAAGGTACCAACGGACCGGGACACCACCAGGAACTGGTCGATCTTCTTGTCGCTGAGCGAATGCCGGGGCGTCCACACCAGCGTTTCCATGTCTTCGAGATTTCGCTCGTACTTTTCGCCGTCCTTCAGCATGGCTTGCACCTCCGTCTGGTACCGACTCCCCACGCGAATCTCCCCCTTGTCCGCCAGCAGCGTTTTCTGCGTCGGATCAAATACTAGGCAGTAGAAGAAGGTATCCTAAAAAAACGAGATGTTTGATGAGTATGCGTTCAACCGATATCTTAGGGTTTGAACTATTCGACGACGTTCGGATGTCGATTCGCTTGCAATCGACTCGTGTTGGAAATCGATCCTTTACTACTACTCACGTCTTTGTTCAGATAGCTGAGCAGCGATTCCTCCTCGTTGAGCAGCGTCACCGAGCACTTGCCCCGGATCTGGGTGGCGGGCAGGGTTTCCACTTGGCGGGACAGGAACAGTTCGCGGTGCTTCATCTGGTGCCGTTGCTTTGGATTCAGCTGTTCGCCCCGGTCGTTCCCGCTGCCGGTGCTGTTGGGACTATTTCGCTCCTCCTCGAGGGCAACTGAGGAACAGAGGGAGAAGGAGAAAATAATTGATCATTAGAAAATTGCAGAACAGAATAGGATAAGTTTTTCAATTGATTACGACACAAAGAAATGTGACAAAATTAAGGTTTATGTTGTAACTTTAATTGTTGATCCCGGTGGTGTTTGGTCCATCGATTGAGCGTTTGGCATGCAAAACGTAATCGATAATATCAGGAATCCGGCTAGGCGTGATTATATCATGAATCGCATAACCATTATCATCAACTTATCCTACTAACCCAATATACTTTCCATGACAACTGTGGAGATGCAGAGGTATATTCGGTCTTTAGTAACAATGGTTGTCTAACTAACATTCCTTCCCTTCTCCGATTACCGCATTGGGCGTGACCGATGCCGTTATTAATTTTTAAGCTTCAAACTCTCGATTTATGCACTTTGACAATGGGTTGCCAATCCCAAGCCACATTCATTGAATCTCTGTGCAACTTCGATTGTTCTGGTCAATCACGCAACTACAAACCGGTCATCCATGCTCAAGCTCTCATGCTCATGCTTTGGTAATTTTTGTTTTCCAGTGTGTTTTGTATTTGAGAACGGGGTTGGTGGTCTAATGGCCTACCGCTTCAGCTTCATAAACAGAACGTCCCTTCTTCCCCCGTACTTTGAAGTTGTGTCTTTCACCTGTATCTATTTTCCACTCAATCTATCACATATGGAAATATTCGATCATAGCATTTCCTACATCCGAAGATGGACAAAAACCGTCTCCCTACGCTTCCATTCTTCCATAATTATTGCACACCTTTCCTTAAGCCTCATACAAAGGCAGTCTGCCAACCACAGGCACGCCTATCTGCCATAAAATTACCTTAACCCTACACCTTCCCGCATGAACTGGCGTAGATGCCAGGTTATATCCGGTCTAAGGACAGGACTCGGAAAAAATAGACACACAAAAATGATCACCAAAAATTAATTTTAAATCGGATACTTCTCAAATTTTCAGGGATTAAATAACTATACATTAGCTATGTTTTGGCATAACTTATTTATTGAATTTCCTCCCCAAGCTGAATTCTCGTACATTTCTTTTAACACTGCTCATGAGATCTTGGGCGAGATTTTGCCCTTTTTTTACACAATCTCTCCAAGTTTTTCTTCAAAGCTTCATCGGTTTTGAATGTTTTTCCGCTTTTGTTCAACTTCTTCTTTATTATAGCTCGAAACTTTTCGATCGGACGAAGTTCGAGTTTATTTGGCGCGTTCCCCTTCTTCGGAATCACATTAACGCTCTTCGCTTCGTACCAATTTGGCTTGGCGTAATGGCACGAAGCGAGATCCGGCCTCTGCAAGCATTCCTCTCGATAAATCTGCCCGTTTATGGTTCCGGTTGTAACGAACGGCTTGCTGTACCGTCCGCACTCGCAGATGGCCTGCCACAACAAGTACTTCTTCGCGAATTTGTCCATCTTTCTCTTCCGGAACCTCCATGCGAGACGTACCGACAAAAATCTCGAGGCCGGGGATTTGTTTGGTGTCCGCCTTGATGTATGTCTCATCGTCCATGACGAGACAGCCACTCACGGTACAGCTTCCGCGCAGGCAATTTGGCCGCCGTGTTTTGCTTGTCAGTTCGTTTTAGCGCCTTCCTGACTTTGAAAACACGTAGCCCATATGATGTCAGTACATGCTGTCTTTGAATAATTCTGCTTTTCGGTCTTTTCGGTCATTTCACTCTGCCTTGTGATTTCCTGCCTTTCGTTGATAGATTTCAGATCTTTGTGGCCATCTCTCTGGTCGTTTGATGCCAAATGACACGCCAGAAAAACATTAGGAGAAAGAAATTTTGAATCCGATCTGCACGTAGTAGAAGTTAAATTATAGGTCCAAGGACAATGTTTAGAGATGGTTCACGATTAGCCCTCTAGAATGAATATTCACGATTCCGGTTTTTTTATTTTTTTTTTTTTAATTGGCAACACTGGTCAGTTATATCGAGGCGTTACATTGAGGTACCGTCGAAATCAGAACATTATGACTACGAATGGTTAGTTTTAAAGTAGAGGTTGTATACCATCAGTCTGCTGATACACAATGTTTCATATAGCTTGAAATAGGTCCGAAACGTAATTGGAATAAGCTAAATATCCGAAACTCACAAAAAGAGAGCAAATAAAAGTCGAATATCATATAATTTTCAACGAACGTTATAAAAACATTTGGTAACTGGCAACATTCCTTAAGTGTACAGGGGGACAGGAAGCATGTTTACGAGAAAATTTGCATTACAAGTAAAAAAAAATCAAACAAGAACTGCCTTCTGTGAAGCTGTTTGTATTTGTCAAGCCCTTTGTTAAACATAGTGGTTCATATTTTCAAAGAAATAGAATAGTCAATTTTATTATTTGTAGAAATTATAAGAATATGAACTCTTGCAGGACAACTTCAGCAAGGATCTGAATTCTAATTTCTGATTATTTCTCGCATAACAATTCGAAAGAGCCAATAATCAAATTGTAAACAAATCGGGTTTTGGTATCATTAGCATCTCCTAACACTAAACTATGCAAGCATTGTCAACATTAAACAAACTGTTGGTCATTCGTTGAAAACTAAAAGGGCCTAGCCTTGGGCTAAGGCACGCAAACAGACTTCAAGTTGGAAATCGAATTCACAATTTTTTCCACATTTTTGGCACTTTTCAGAATAAAATCGATTATTAACGTATAGTGACAAGAAAGAAATCACATTGATTTAATAAAATATTGCTGTGTGCATTTGGAATGCAAATATCAAATGCGGGAACATCAAACACGGTAAGATTTTTCACAAGAAATGCGATGGCAGAGATAGATTTTTCTTACTAGGGCGGCGGTGATTTATGTAATCGTTGCTAGGTGTCCTTTGATTATTTTGTGTTACCGCATTTGGAGGACTTTAACTCAATATATGCGTCTCAAATGCAAACAGCAATACTAAGAAATAGGAATTGAGAATGTGGTGAACAGTATTCACATATTTTTTTCAGAATCAACGATCTGAGGATTGGCCCTTTTGAATTGTTATGCTAAAATTCATGGATTATTCTCCAGAAAAATTGCAATAATAATGATTGGAAAAATTTCTAATCGAAACCCTAAAACCCTAAGGGATTTTCTTTAAAAAAAATCCCTGATAGAATCCATCTGAAAAATTCTTGGAAGGAACCCTTGAAGAAATTGTGTATGCAATTTATCGGGAAAATTACGGGAATGATTGATCTGGCATTTTCTTATCTGAAACCCTATATAAAATATTGAAGAATCCGTGAAAAATTTACTTAAAAATAACTCCAAGAATCTTTTGAAGGAAATTGAATTTATTATGAACTTTCCGCAGTTGCTACTCCGTCATTGCAAGAACATCTGTACTTACACAGGGAACTGATAGACGCTACTCGGGATCAGTAGCTGTTCCGTACGGAACGAGCCATAAACATGTGCGACTCAAAGTGTATCCGAATGTAGCCCCTTCTCGACCCACCCTGACTACGCCACTGAGTGCACGATTATCAACAGTGAGCGTGAGTACCATGTGAGTTACCAACAGGAACTCAAGTGCCGTGAGTTCCCTATGAGTGATGTATCCCCGACGAGAGTTCCAGTGAGTTCCGTCAGTGAGTGCTTTTTTAGAAGCTTCGAGAATGAGTACCTTCGAGAATGAGTACCTTCGAGAATGAGAACCGTCGAAACTTCTAGAACAGGAATGCACTGATATAAATACCGAACTGCTTCGCACTAGGAGTTAGTCTTGTTTCAACCGCCGCGAGTATACTATCGACCGAAAGTGACCAAAAGTGAAAGTAGGTGAACAGTAGTGTAAATAGTGAAGAGTAGTGTAGTGTAGTATTGCAGTAGTGTACTGTGGACTAGCAGAATCAGTGGTGTTGTTCCTTTCATTCCGAAAATACAGTCCACCCCGACCCGATCGGAGTTGGCCACGGTTAACGCGCCAACAGTAGCATCACAGACAAACAGACGTAACACGAGCGCTGCGGGTGGTGGATTGACCACCTACCATATTTTCAAATTGATCGTTTAAGAGGTGGTTGATGAACAACAACGATAAGAGTGTGGCGTCTATTTGTATGTTGTAGCATCCTCAATGTTTAAGTACTAATGCTCTCATTATTATAACAAACAATAACGGCGCCGGCTACGTCCGAATGCAGGTCAATTTGGGAATGGGAGGGTAATGTTGACGTGTTACTTGCTTTATGAAAGCCGAGGAGCCCTCTGCACTTTCACAAGAAAACACTGGGAGTTAGGATATGGAAAAGAATTTGGTTTTGGTGAACCATAAAATATAATTTGAAATGAATACGTGAGCATACACACGGATGACCGATACCGATAGTTCAGTTACAACGCAAACCGGACACGATCCACTGATTTCGAGCATGCAAGAGATTCAACGGATCAAACACTACTCCGTAGGAGAAAGTTTCACGGAATAATCCCTGGAAGAAGTCATATAGAAATACCTGCAAGGGTTCATGGAAACCCATGAAAATGATTGGAAGATTTACTGAAAAAAATCGGATACAGGATTTCCTAGAATAGTTTCTGAACACTACGATGAACCTTTGTGGATTGGTCCAGGAAGAATTGCTCAGGGTGTCTACTCATTTACAGAAATGAAATTCCCTGAGATTTCCAGGTGTTCCAGGTCAAACAAATCAAGGTTGTATAAATTCTTCAAAATGCATAAATGATTAACGAATAGTTCATTTTCATTATTTTAATAAACAAAATTTTTATTTTCGGTTTGTTCTAAACGTGTAAACAGCATCAGAAAAACAAAATTAATATTCGGTGATTTTTTTTTTTAATTTCCACAAACAACAATTATTTTTATCAAATGATCTAAAAATACCTTTAATGATCAAAATCAGACATGAAGAAAATAGTCTATCCGAACTTAAGGGATAAACCTTTCCCTTGAAATGGAATTTTGAATTATGGACATCAGCGATACACCCACAAAATTTCTCTAGAGTGCGTTTTGTTTTATTTTTTTCAAGATTTTGTCTTGAACAATGCAGAACCGGCATGAACCAAAAAGAATACAAAACAGACATGAATCATGAATATTAAAATAAACCCAACATGAAACCACGTCATGAGATTTTGGTTCCTCATTTGAACGGACAGTCCTCTAAGAATGATTTTAAGACTTTTTTTGAGTCCCTTGAGGTTACGACAAGTTATCTTGCTTGTTTTACTGTGGATTTCTTTCACATCTCACTCCAACAATCTATCGAGTTTTTTTAGTGGTTTTTCAAGAATTTTCTAAGAAACTCATCCAAGAATTTACTTTTGGATAATTTCAAGAACTCAATCTGCAGCTTTTCTGGGGATAACCATAGAAACTATTTCGGATATTCCATCAGGAATCCCTACAAAGACCGAGGAGAAACTTCCAAAAGAAGTCTCAGGTTCTCAAGAAATATGTCCATTGATTTCCCTAGGACTTTCTTCAACATTCCCGTTGAGAGCATCTTCAAAATTCAAAATTCATTCAGAAATTCCTGTTATTTTTTTTTTATTTCCCAATTTCTGTCTTGCAGAAATTTTACTAGGGAAATGTCAAGGATTTGATTCAGATTTGTTTGGCAGAAATTTTGAGAAAAAGCCGCGTGGAAATTTTTTGTTTGTGTTCTAAGTATTCCTTGATGAATTCTTACGAGGATCTCTGAGAATACTACTGTATTCTTAATAAAGTTATTCTTAGGATTTTTCGATGCGAAACCTTGAATGAAGTTTTGAAGAATCCATGGAGATTAGAAATATTATTTGAAAAATTGTTAGACAAATGTTTGAACCACAGCAATAATAGTTTTTTGAAATGCTGAGAGAAAGTTTTGGAGGAACTTAATGAGGAATTCCAGGTCAAATTTTTCAAGGGATTCTTGGAAAAAATCATAAAATATTTCATCGAATAATGTCTGAAAGAAGCAATTCTGTGCAATTTCTGAAAGTAATCGTGGCTGAATGTTTTATAGAATACATATGAAAAATGAAAAAATCGGCGTTTCCGAAACTATGGAAAAATCCTTTGTGGAAGAATATCATTAGGATATGTGAATGAATCAGTGGAAAAACATTTGGAAGAAATCCTGGGATAATCACTGTAATTTATTTTCAGAGTGATCTATGTGAAAATTACTGGAGGTAATAATGTTCCAAAGCTCTACGATTTTCTTGGCAAAATTTTTGAAGAAATTCATTTGAGCAAATTGCTGATAGCATCCCACGAGAAGTTTATAAAGATATTCCAGAAATAATCACTAGAATACCTGAAGCATACCTGGAAATTTCCTTCAGAACTTGTGGAAAAGTCGAAAAACATTTTTGTGAACAAATTTAGATTGTTTTCAAATAAGTTTTATATGCTCATGAACGACACCCAACTGTAAATGGGAACTGTACTTGCCTTTCCCAACTTTTTAATCTTAAGTTAGGGTTAGAGTTAGGTAAGCAGTTAAGATAAGGACGCTATTATCTATACATGTTTTTTGTCGGATAAATAAAAATCGTTAAAAAAATTTGAGGACTGAACATATCTAGTAGCTTCTTGACAGCGGTGCAGCCGAAAAATTTTATGATTGAAAAGATTTTCTGTCACAAAAAAGATATATTCTACCTTGTATCACTGATTCAACAAAATTTCCCTGATTATGGCCGAAATTCCCTGAGAATTCCAGGTTTTTCCAGGTTGAAAAAAAAAATCCCTGATAATTCTAGGTTTTCCAGGTTTTTCCAGGTAGTAGACACCTTGATTGCTGTATAGGAATATTGGGAAGATATCCAGAGTAACGACTGAAGAAATTGACAAAACAAACTACTGGAAGAATATCTGAAGGAAACACTGGAAGAATTTTCGGAATGAACCCGGTAGATATTACAAAAGGTATCAACGTCGGAATGCAGAAGAATGTCGTGAAGCAAATGCTGTATTAGGGCGATTCAAAATTTAAAAATGTTTGAAAATTCAATCTCCCATATGCTCCTTACCATCCTCACAAAAAAATAGTGTTCTGTGAAATTTCCAGCTTTCTAGGTGGTCCAAAGACAATGTCGGTTTATATGGAAATTACTATGGATAAATTTTGGAAAATGTTCCAAACACGCTAGTACTGTAATGTAAGTAGAAACATATCATCCCATATTGAAAACTCATTCTTCAAACCTTAATGAAGGATGTTGCTGAAGAAACAAATCCCTTTTGAGCTAATTTTGTTTGGGATTTTTGTACACGTTTGCAGGGCTATAATCCCATATTGAGCTGAATAATAACAAACAAACTCATGGATATCTGCTGCTATCCTTCGGATTGAATTTCTCTCTTCAGCAAATTTCTTTATTATGGTTTGAAGAACGAGTTTTCAATATGGGATAATAAGTTTATATTAATATTACAGTACTACCGTGTTTGGAACATATCTCAAAATTTCTCCATAGTAATTTCCATATAAACCTATATTGTCTTTGGGCCACCTTTAAATCACCACATAGAAAGCTGAAAATTTCACAGAACACTATTTTTATGGTAGGGATAGTAAGGAACATATGGCAGATTGGGTTCTCAAACATTTTTAAATTTTGAACCGCCCTAATGCTGTATGAACAGCTCTTGGAGGGATCCCTGGAGGAATCTCTGAATGTACTCCTGGATAACCTCATGGTGAATTTCTCGAGGAATCTGTAAAGAAATTGTTGAAGAAATTATGGAATAGTCTCGTAAGAATCTCTGAAGCCTCAAGAATTTTAACCAAGATTAACGGCAAGTATTAAGAGGAATAAAGAGAATCTTCTTCTTTCTGGCGTTATATCACAACTGGGACAGAGCCTGCTTTTCAGCTTATGGCTTGTTCATATATTTCATAGCGCTTAAGTTAGACACCCATCCACCCCCTCGTGACGCTTTTTGTATTGCTACTCTACAATTTTTGTATGAGCCGTAACAACGATAGGACAGCCACCCACCCTCTAAAGCCTAACAAGGCTCTTTAAACAGCTTTTAGAATGTTTTGCGAAAGTGCAGTGGACATTAAGTGCTTTTCAATAAATTCCATTGTGAAGCTGAATATTGTCTCTTCCGAAAATGCTAATATAAAATGAAGAAAAGCTAAGATAACAAGATAGCAAAAACTTTACAATTAAAACAATTAGGAGTGGTAAAGCACTATGTAAACTTAACCTGCTTGATTCTAAAATATTGTAATTTTAATCAATGTCAGATGTTGTTAAATGTTTCTAATTAGGTATAACCAAATTTCTTGAGAGAGTTTCAGATATCTTTTCAAAAGATGTTCAATGAATTGCTCCAAAAATTCTCGTGGCTTTTTAAAATTCCAAAATCAATGACAGAGCCTGCCCCTTAAAAGATTGCTCTCTGCAAAATATCTATGAAAAATATTGGTTTTTCGATTATTGACTATTTTTCTAATTTTACTGACATTTTCGGTAGCCCATATACCCAGTATGATTTTAACAGTTTTAGTGAGTATTCTTTCAGGGATTTCTGAATCTTTCAGTTTTGATGGACTTGCTCAGAGATACATGCAATCTTTCAACGTCAAGGGCCAAAAGCCGTAGTGGTAGACGCGCATCTATTTAACAAGATCATGCTGAGTGTGGTGAGTTCAAATCTCACTAGTCAAAAATATTTTCGAGTTGAAACTTTCGGTGAGAGTTTGTTTTTTGCTTTTATTCAGGTCCATACGGGTTAAAAAAGACCGCAGCGGCATATTACTCACATCGATCTCAAAGATTTCCTATGGACTATGGACTACCATGCAAAGAAGGTAGGAATTAAAATACTTTCTTGAATGTTTTTATCTTTCAAAATTTGTAATTAGTACAGCAAAGCCCTATAGCATACTCCATCTGGCTTTTACAGTCAAAGTACAGACTAGGTTACTCAAAAGGCTCACATTAATTAAAGGAAACCAAAAACCTCTCAGTCGCTCTATTGAAGGCAACTCATCATGAAAAAAATCGAAACATCAAATGTTTATCTGTAGCTGTTTCCCTTTCGCAGAATTCCAGTTTCTGTCCATTCAGATCCTGAACCCAAATGTGAAACTGATGATAGCGCACCATAAATTTCGTCAGGATAGTATCAGCACATAGCGAAAAATCTGGAGAGACAAAAAATCTGCACCAAAAAGAACGCAATTGATGCACCTCGCAAATAAATGAATTTCGCGCCATCCTCCGGAAATCTCGCACAACGCACGTATGAAACGTACGAGAGCAAAAAAAAAACGCATTCCTAGGAGCACCCTGGCCGGGGCAGAACTTTCCGTTTTCTTTTTTTTTTGCGTTTCCCGAAACTTTTTCGGTGTTTTATATGACCGACCAAACTCTAAATTACCACCCGCCACTGCAGGAACGACATGGACAGGGTGGTGCTTTGCTTGCATTGCTCGAGTTCTATCATTTCACTTTGGCTCACTACTCTTTCCACTAAAAGGTTCGCAAAATACGCGTGTAGTTGTTTTTGTGGGTCTAGGAAAGGGTCAGGGCCGGATCTACGCTATTTACACCAATGTCGGATGAAAAAATAATGTGTTTTCCAATTGATTCTTGCATGCTAAAATTCTGATGAGATATTCACAGCCGATGAAAAATCGAGCTGTAATAATACCAAATAAAGTGCGAAGCTGTTCATAAACCACTTGGTCATTGATTGCCCTTACGAAATTAACAGTATTTTAATCTTATTCACACATACAATTGCATATTTTCTCAATAATCATTTATGTTTCAAGACCAATTCGAAGAATTACAAATGTTGGGAAAATTTCTAGAGAAATCTTTAAAAGAACTCATCTTGAATTTATTGAGAAATTCGTTTTGAATTTTTAACAGATTTCCTCCTTGGAGGAATTTTTGAAGCAATTCCTGGAGGAAAATTCAAGGAATCCATATTCTCTAAGGGAAAATGTGAGTTAAAACTTAACTATGACTTAATTGTGTTATAATTTTGTTTCTTCATCTCTACATCCAACCCTGAACTCGCTAGGCACCGCAACATACCGTGAATAGTGGATATGCCTGTACTGGCTATTCAATTTCCGCATCACAGTTTCTCACTACGAACAAAAACGAAGAAAAAAAAACATCTTCACCCAAAAAACCACCCTCAGATGGCCACACAGCTTCTGCCCATTCCACCAATAATGCAGGAATATCATGCGCCTCCACCATCATCATCATCTGCGTTCGTTACTTCGCTCGCTTGCCACCCTCCGTCACTCACCCAGCATTGCCCAGATCCTGGATCAGGCTAGTTCAGTGCTACGCCCCGAGAACCCTTCTCTACGTCCAACGGTGGACGGACGTTGTCGTCGAACCGTCGGTACCGGGAATTCTCATTTTATAATAAACCCCAAATGATAGAAAACCCGCACGTCCTTTTCACCTCCCGGCCATCCTTCTTCTCCACCAGCACTTTTCAACCGAAAAACAACCCAACTTGGTGATGCACAGTAGTTTCATTTGTTCTACGAAGCGACCATAAATTATCTTACACAATATCTAATGAAAAATACCAGAAGGAATTACCAAATCAATTAAATTTTGATTAATACATGCTCGAGGTTGTTATCATTGAAATCACTTCTGATCACAAAAAACTGATTAGGAATTTCTTTACAATAAAGAAAATATGTGAATGAAGTGACTTTTCCCTTTCTCTGTTCGAATATAATTCACCAAAACTCGAGATTTGCTTCTGCAAAGTTTTGATAATAGTTGTTAGAGTGAGAAAAAAAAGATGAGGAAAATAACACGGTCTCCCGTGTCACATTAATAGAAATTTCTGCTTGTACATGTGGATATATGAAGCTTTTATAAACTTTTTTTGTCCAGTGCGTTTTTGCGCTCGCTTTTTTTTTTTTAACTAGCGCTTCCGGTGGACTCGCAACACTGCTGTGATTCAACATCGATTTCATCGCACCACTTTCGGTTGCAACGAACCTTTTTCTGACATGTTAAGGATTTTTTCAATAGTAGAAAACGAATACGAATTCGGTGAACCTGCTCAACGTTTTATCATGAACCGTATTAGGCGATTACAACTAGTGTTGACGTTAATGTATCGCTTGTTGCATTTTTTTTTATTTGCTGTCTTTATAGAGCTCGGACCTAGTTGATCCATCTCGCTCATGTTGCAGTTTATTGCTACTTCAATTATCATTTAGACTCATAATTCCGATGATTTAAACAAACCAATTCGGTTGGCAGTGATCTGCGAAGACCCAAGCTTTCTAGTTCGTTTTGGCAGCTCTTTGGAGCGATTTTATATCTCAGTTTATGCGTGTTGATGCCGAGACTGTGACTGTTCAGTCGAGGATGGATTACCAACTGGTGAGCTCGTTTCATGTCTGTGGTAACACATTTGTATCATGGCAACGTTACTTCTATGTATTTGTGTAACAAACTATTAATGGTGCGTCACTATAAGTGTCGGCATCAGCGCTTATTAACCCCTCTACCGGCAGCTTCATTTTTTACCACTAAAAAAATATTCATATTGCAATAACTTTTTTGTTTCTCGATATTTTTGCACCATTTTTTCACAAGCCCTCAAAAAACTCTTCTAGTTTGAGAATATGTGTTGATATTGATAATTAGTCGTGTGGATCCGGAGATATTCCAAAATTCCTTGGGGAACCGACGCGTATCCATAATTTACTTAAATATCTCAGGCCACAGAATTTTTATCGTATTCGGATATTCACTCCATGGAATGATATATTAATACGAGTGAAAAAATGAAGCATATTGGTGCAGCCGTCTTTGAGTAATGAGCATTTGTATTTTTGGTACCGTGCTGGACAAATCAAGATCTTGAAAACTCTAAAAAACCTCATTTCGTAATTTTCAGATATCTCGAAGAATACTGAACAGATTTGTATGATTTTTTCAGGGTAGTTCCTTATAACCTGCCATTGTATAGTACACATTTTATTTTATTTATTTTTTTTTTTTTTTGATAAATTGACTAAAAACAAATTGGCCGCAATGACATTTTGTATGAAAAATGTCGGTCCTCCAAGGAACATCGGAATATTTTCAAAACTAGATCAGCAATGATTAATAACGACACGGATTCTCAAACTAGAAGAGTTTTTTGAGATCTTGTGAAAAAATGGTGCAAAAATATCGAGAAATAAAAAAATTATCGCGAACTGAAAAATTTTTTAGCAGTAAAAAATGAAGCTGCCGGTAGAGGGGTTAATGTTTCATAAAGTCGATCCTTTGCATAGTTCGACATTTAAAATTTCGACGTACATAATAAGGTGTCTACTTGTTTACTGAAATGAAATTCCTTGATATTTCCAGGTTTTCTCCAGGTTTGACATAATAATTCCAAGTTTCATAAAACTATTAAAATACATACAGTATTGGACAAAACATTTGCAACTTTTTCGATTTTCCATACAAAATAACCAACTTTGGGTAGCTATATCTCAGTTATTTATAGACCGATTTGAATGAAATTTTGGCAGAACATCAGACATAACTTGAATTTTAACATATATTTTTGAGTAATTTTTCCAATCACAAGTTAAAAAGCAGTAACGGTTTGACTAAAGTCAATTTTTTGACGATTTTTTATAAATGACATAACTAAACATATTGAAGGAATAGCTTCATGGTATCTTCAGCAAAGTTGTAGATTTTAACGAGGTGAACAAGTTTGCTGAAGACAGTTTTTGTGTGGGGCTATCAGATTTTGAGATAAATAGTTTTGAATTTTTCGTCGAAAATTACACTTTAGATAAACCGTTATAATTTATAAACCCGTGATTGAAAAAATCACTCAAAAATATATGCTAAAATTCAAGTTATATCTGATGTTCTGTGAAAATTTCATTCAAATCGGAAGATAAATAACTGAGATCTAGCTTACCAAAGTTGGTCATTTTGTATGGAAAATCGAAAAAGTTGCAAATGTTTTGTCCAATACTGTAGGTGATCAGCGAAAAGATATTTTTAGGTGAATTAAATATCATTTGCATTGATAGTTCTTGCCGAAACCTAACAAAAAAAAAAGCAATAACAAATTTCAAAGTGTTTTTGATTAGCTTTTGAATATCTTTTTCTATATTCTATATAAATACAACTGAAACGGTGTGAAACTCGTGACATAAAGTAAGGTGGAATGATCAATATTTCCTGAAAAACTATAACCGATAAAAAGAAATAAATACCGCACAGTGCACCTTGAACATATTGGCTACAATTTTGCTGAACAAAACTTGTGGCGAAGAATTTACCCATTTTAGCCATAATAGTTTTAAAATTCATTGTCTTAAACGAACTTCGAAGAATCTCCCCACACTAGATTCGAACTTCGTTTAAGTTCGCTGACTAAAACATATTTTTATGACAGTCAGGAACACCTTTACATAAAAATTTCAATTTAATTTTATTCCATGCAATGAAAACTTCGACCAAAAATTACTATATTTACATCTAATAACAACAAACAGTCATATTTTTTTCTAAATCTCAATTGATTTCTATGATTCACGAAATGGATTGGAAGCCACATACTTGAAAAGCATTTGAACCGCGATGACATTTATAACAGTTGATTTGGATTGAGCTAAAAAAGCTTTACTCTATAGTTGACGATAGAACGGTCAACGGATTCACGAAAATCTTCCACTGATGGATTCGTAGGAGAAGTGTTGGAAAATGAACAGGGGTGGTAATATGAACACCGTGCCTTCCATCGAAGAAAAACGAATTACAATGAATTTTAGCACGCACGGGCGATTTAGAGCAAAAATCAGAATGTTCGGGTTGATACGGGGTCAATTGAAGTAAAAATATCAACGAAAATAAGGATTTTAGAAAACCACGTTTGAAAATTAGAACTGACGTAACTTTTAGCTTAGGTTTTTCAGTATGGTGAGTATCGTTATGTTATTAGGTCAAATCCAGTGAATCAAATTATCATCAAAAAAGACGAAAAACAAACAACAAAGCAAGCGCGCTCACAACCGTTTGTCGCAACTGTTGCGGATGACAATCACAGAGCGCAACATTGTTCCAACCTTTTCAACTCGCGAATACCTAATCAGTTATTCTAAACACAAAACCAAATTTGTTTTATGGATGCTGCTTGATAATGTGTCAATGTTTACCAACACGAAGAAAGTTCTCGAAAATTGCAATGCGGAGCCCAGAAAATCGCTGCGCACGTGGTGATCGATCTTTGTCATATTCTGTTCAAGGGACGATAAACTCATGTTGCGGAATAAAATTGTTGCAACAAGAATAGGAGGTGACAATGTTTGAATGGGTTACAATTTCGTTTTGAATGGGTTACAATCTATTATGAATATATTTTCGGAAATGTAATGAATTGTTTTTAAATAATTGTTTTGCTCAGGTTTTTACCAACATAGTGCAGGTAAAATGAACACTTGCATGTTTTTTCTGTTTCCGATAAAAATATATGAAAATTTATCTATTTTAGTCTGAATTCTCAGAAATGTTCCAGCGCGTCACAATTTTGCGCTGCAGGTCACCAGAGTTTTATTGATGTTATTGATGTTTACATGGTACGATTTATCAAAATAAAATCGTTATCTAATGCATTATGTATGCGAAAAAGGACTTCAACTCTTGTTTATGATAGCATTTGCTTTAAAATACACGATAAAATTAATGTAAAACTCAATTTTTTGACATGTTTGCAGTCTGAATACAAAATTCTTAATTTGTTTTATATGGCAAAATACAATACTTTTCTAAACCATCAAAAAATTAATTTTGGGCATCAGCAATTTTATGAACTTTGTTGGTACCGTAATCCGGGGTAACATTGATCATTTTTTTTAGTTTTTCTTAAATTTTTCATTTCACAATACAAATGTTACAAGTTTCATATTTTTAAAACAAGTACTGGCACCCACCGCTCCTAGCTATGTACTTCATTTTGTTTTTCTAAAGATTTAAACATGTTTAAATAAATGTTTTATGTGATTTTTTGATTCAGCTGATATGGGGTAACATTGATCACCCAAGTAAACAACGTTCGCTAATATTGGAAATGTCATTACTTACTAAATTCAAGGCCCCTGAAGCCGAATATGAAGACCAAACTCTTACAAGTCATTTACTTTTTGAGTTATTTCAAAATCAAAAACACCTTGAACCGCGTAATACGCCTAAAAGTAGGCAATTTCCTCAGGAAATTCTACATTCGTAATAGTATTTAGGCAATGTTGCCTAAATGAACATACTTATGAAAGATTTGACAACGGAATCGTTTTCGGCGATGTCATTTTTAGTAACACCCGCATTTTCTTTGATCACATCGTCTGCAGAACTCATGTGAGACATGAATTTTCGGTAGTGTCAGTGAAAATGATAGAAATCATTGTTTCAAAAAGTTGACAAATTTGCGCATGAACTAAACGCAATTTTGGCAAAAACCTTAATTATCATTAGCTTATGAATATACGAAAGAGAGGCACCATTCATGGTTCGAAAATGCTTCATCAATAAATCTTTATTTGAACGTTTTACAAGATGAGTCAGCTCGATCAATGTTACCCCGCTGATCAATGTTACCCCGGATTACGGTAAATACTGTTCATCACATAAAGTTTGAATTCTGTGGCAAACTAGTGAATTTCATGTAAGTTGGCTGGAATCGACAAATTATGCATTTCCAACAGCAAATATCTTAAAAACTTGACGTGTTATGATATTTATGAAAACGGCAATGGATTCAGCAACCCAAGATTAGGTAAATAGCGGTATTTTGGGAATTGAGAAAAAACAATGTTGCGCAGTGTTACCTATCGCCGTCTGGGATTTGATTTTTATAGAGGTCAAATGGAACCTCTGGCAATTTTTCAATGTAAAAGTAAGTTTTGTCACAGTTAATCTCCTTCAAACTTTGAACGTCTCTGGTGCTGAAGGTTCGCGTGGTACGAGTGCGCAAAAAAGAATCGCGTTAGTAGAGTGTGGTCTTTCGATTCTGTTGCATGCTCCTGTAGGGTGAGCGATGGAATCAAGACCAATCGTATTCAGTTCGCTTGGTGCGAGGGCGGAAAAAAGAATCGCACTGTATGCTTTAAGTAAAGCTGAAAATGGATTGTGGTTGCTCAATCAAGAATGAAGGATCCGTAGGTGAGCTCATTTCATGCTATTATGTCAAATCTGTAAAATATGTGTGACTGCACAATTAATCGTTACAACGGTGGGACATAAATATGATTTTTAGCAAACTATGAAAGGTTCGTCACTGTGAGTGTCGGCATAAACTCTTATTCATAAAATATTTGTTTCACACTTTTTTTCCAAAACACCCCTCTCCTGTTACTTTAATTGTGTAATTATAGAATGGTTCGACACAGTAAGTGTAGTCTGTAGGTTCACTTTATTCAACAAACTTTGAATGGTTTGCCACTGTAAGTGCCGGTATAAGAGTGTTCTGTGATGGTCCAGCCAATCGAGTTTTATTTCTTTTTATGTGAGTAAAATATGATAACTCATGCTTTCGTCCTGACAGCTATAGGAATGTTGCGTTTAGCTATTTGTTCAACAAACTTTGTTCACACTTAAAGCGTCGACATTTTTTCTTCTATTTGGAAATCACATTAATTGAAAATGTTATATTCATAAGCATGTTTAAATCTTACAATTGTTTATCATGGTCTAATCTCTTATCAAGATGAATCCTGTGACCCAACGATCCTCCCCATTAACACTTCAGTCGTCGCGCTGTTGTATTTTGTACAACACTGGTCAAAAAACCTCGCTTCTCGTTCACAACACCAGCGTGGTGGTTCTGACGGTGTCAAACCGCGCGACGACTGGAAGGTTAACAAACATCCCTCCCAGTAATCTTTGTGGAGATGCAGAGGTAAACACGGTCCCAATTAGCAAAGGTAACACTAATATTCCTTCTCCCAATCCCACCTGACAGCAAGGACGTGACCGGTGCCGTTATTGACCTTGTATAAATAGAGGCACTGAATTATGCACACTGAAGAAGATTATGGCCTACCCCAGCCGAACTTCTAGTTGATTCTTTGTGCATCTTCACTGACTTCGGTCAATCACGGAATACCAATCATTTATATGTGTGGTCAGTTTAAGCTAAGCTAACTAAGCTTCAAACTTTGAATGTCTGCTTCTCAGCTTAATGTTCTTATGTGTACTTCCACGGTTATTAACGAAGAGCTTTCTTCTCCAAAGTTGCCATTTTCGCATTCGTGGTAGGTACGATGATACTCTACGCTCAGGGAAGTCAAGGAAATTTCCATTACGAAAATATCGTGGACCGACCAGGAATCGAACCCAGACACCTTCAACATGGCTTTGCTTTATAGCCGCGGACTCTAACCACTCGGCTAAGGAAGGCCCTGGGCTATTGCAATACTCAAAACTGGCGTTGCAATACTCGGTTGAGCGATTCCGTACTTTTGGTGGGTAGTGTATGTGTTTCTACATTTTTGAGATCATAATTGATCCGTGAAAAAGTGAGGAAGTGGAATACAAGGTTTTTCTTATATTTTTGACCTATGTTCGATGCCACTGTGCTTTGGCTACGTACGACGACTACGGCAAACGGACGGAGAGACAGCAGGCTCGGGATCCATTTTCCGCCTGAGCCTTTATTGCAATATAGTTTTCCCTCCTCTTGCCACCCCCGGCCCATCGCCCCTTGATTCAATCTTGCTGCATGCACCCACCGTTCGCGAACTGCTGGCTAGTACGGTGACGAAGCTCTTACCACCACTCTGGTTTGATGTCGCATTTTCGGTCGAACGAGTTTTCGGTGGGGGATGATGGGCCGCTGCAGCATAACCCGGACGGGAACGAATAACTCGTACCTATCTGTGCATACCATACTTTGGTATTATTATATCTAAACTAGGTATTGTGCAGTAAAGCAGGTATGGTCAAACCTAAATTTGGTATTATGTTTGTTTTGCAAATGTTGTTTAAAACAGTTAAAAATATTTCATTGAGGTATTAAAAAGTTGCTTGAGGTATTAAACTACAATTACAAAATTTCACCACTAGGGAAAGTGTACCAGTTATGGCCATAGTGGTTCCCTATTTGGCCATACGTGAAATTTCGCTAACTTTCACATTTTAAATCTTTTTGAATGTTTAAACATCAAGATATATCTCAAAGTTTACAACTACAACACAAAAAATCTTTCAAAGTGTGAAAACATTCAAGTAATCCCGTATGGTGAAATAGGGAACCACTATGCCCATAACTGGTACACCTACCCTATATGAAAATGAATTATGTACTATTTAGGTATTGCAACACCTAATCCAATTATCGGTTTGGTGTTTGTAGAATATGCATCAGATATTATTTGAGTTATTAAGCCATTTACGCAGGGCTCTTTCATACCTTATTCAGGCAGTAAGTATTAGAAATTATCTGGTATGGAATACATACCGTTTTGATTCATATTACGGACAGCTTCGAATTCCGGACACTCTACTTTGTATGGGAAACATTTCACGCAACATGTTTCAATTTTTGCTGTTCAAAAGTTCTCAATTTCAAGGCTCTTTTTAGTAAACTTTTTCCATTAATATCTTTTAAAATTTATAACGCCCAACTACCTTAGATGTCTCTTTGGTTGTTTAACGATTTCGATTGATGATTTGACTGTTCCATTGATGATTATCATGAGCTGTCCGGAATTCGATTCAAAGTGTCCGGAATATGAGGCAAAAGTGAGAAAGCGTCCGGAATAAGAATCATGAAAAGGCCACACATTTTGATTTATTTAAAATTATTGAAGTTGCGGAACCGTATTCTTCACCCACCGTTCGAAAGTAAAGGGCTTCCGACGCTCGATAGTGCTAAGGAATCATACAGAATGATTTATTTTGTATGCTCTATGCTGGGTTATATTTCCCTGAGTCCTTAAGTGTCCGTAATATGAATCAAAACGGTACCTTATTTTGGTATTTTCCAGCAATTTTCTTCTGCTCGGGAATCAAGGTATCTACCTAGTACATGCATACGACCGACAGGACTGTGGTTCTGCTTCCCACTCTTCCGAAATTATGTATTAGTTGATGAAAACCTGCAGAACCCAGAGTAGCAGACAAACGGTGACAAACCCAAAGAGGGCGAACTGCGCGATAAAATATTGAAAACAACGACAGATTCTCGATCGTGATAAGTTTCGGGAACTTTCTCCGAGATTATCGTTTTTGGTTCGTTGCTTGGAACTGAGACATTATGAATGGGGCTCACTAGGTAATTGGAATAATCTTTGAAGGTGCAGGGAACTATCGAACAAACTACAAATTTGTATCAATTTTGTTGCGGCTGCGTATGTAAGATAATCCATGAATTATCATCACGAGACAGCTCCAATACTCTGATGGAAGCTTTTCCAGCTTTTGGCTGGAAGCTTTTCCACCTCTTGGCTCTTTTGGCTGGAAGTAATTTCAGCTCTTGACTGGAAGCAATTCCAGTTCTTGGCTGGAAGCTTTCTAGCTCTTGGTTGGAAGCTTTTCCAGCTCTTGGCTGGAAGCTTTACCAGCTCTTTGCTGAAAGCTTTTCCAGCTCTTGGCTTGAAGCTTTTCCAGCTCTTGGCTGGAAGCATTTCCACATTTCCAGCTGAAAGCAATTTCAGCTCCTTGCTGGAAGCAATTCCAGTTCTAGGATGGAAGCTTTTATAGCACTTGGCAGAAAGTTTTTCCAGCTCTTGGCTGGAAGCTTTCCAGTTCTTGGCTGGAAGCTCTTCCTGCTCTTGGCTGAAAGCTTTTCCAGCTCTTGGCTGGAAGCTTTTCCAGCTCTTGGCTGGAAGTTTTTTCAGCTCTTGGCTGGAAGCATTTTCAGCTCTTTGCTGGAAGCTTTTCCAGCTGTTGGCTGGAAGCTTTTCCAGCTCTTGGCTGAAAGCTTTTCTTACTCTTTGCTGGAAGCTTATCCAGATCTTGGCTGGAAGCTTTTCTATTTCTTGGCTGGAAGCTTTTCCAGTTCTTTGCTGGAAGCTTTTCCAACTCTTAGCTGGAAGCTGTTCCAGCTCTAGGCTGCAAGCTTTTCGAGCTCTGGCTGGAAGCTTCTCCAGCTTTTGACTGGAAGCTTTTCCAGCTCTTGGCTGGAAGCTTTTCAAGCTCCTAGCTGGAAGCAATTTAAGCTCTTGGCTGGAAGCTTTTCCAGCTCATTGTTGGAAGTCTGCAGGAAAATTTTTCAGCTCTTTGCTTAACGATCAACGCTCCGTCATTGTAATCATCGTCATCATCGAAACTTCAAAAGCAGTTTTTCTGTTCAAAAATAAAAATTGTTCGATGAAAATGTGTTCACTGTGTTTTGGTTGGGGAATAGAGTACAGTGAACACATTTTCATGTATTTTTTCTTGATTTTGAACGAAAAAACTGCTTTTGAAAATTCGAAAATCAATGACGGATCCTGCCCCCTTAACCTTCAGGCTGTCACGCTGTTGTACTTTGTACAACAGTTGTGATTTATATGCTATCATTTTGTAACAAAGATATCTATCGACACCAAACCAAAATGTATTCCTCAAGAATCTTCTTAAGAATAATACTCGACGGTTTTTATTTACAGTATGATCCTTTATAATGCGGTAAAATCAACAAATGTACATGCAAGTCGCATAATAATGAACGCACTATATATGGTTCGAGTAAACCACAGTTTGAAATCGGTATATCTCAAAATCCAGATAATATAGAAACTTGAGGTCTTTGGAAAAGTTGTTCTGGATGTGAAGCGTTATCTGTACCGCATTTAATTCGAAATTTGACCGCTAGGTGGCACTAGTGAGCAAGGAAGTTTTACTTTTGTTTTGCAAATATATCATGATCATTTAGAAGGATGGCACCTTCGGCAAAGTTGTTTAGTAAGTTAAGGACTATCATTGTTCGAGCTAGTTGATTCAAAATTTTGCCACTAGGCGGCGCTAGTGTGCATGAAACTTTTGTTTGCAGATATCTCAGGAGCCTGACCACTTAGAAAGATAGTGTCTTCGGCAAAGTAGTTCAGTAGCTCAAGGACTATCATTATTTGATGGAAGAAATAAAATATTCTGCCACCAGGCGGCGCTAGTGAGCATGAAATTTTTGTTTTTCGGATACTGCAGGATCTTGACTTTTTAGACAGGATCCTTCAGCAAAGTTTTTCAGAAGCTCAGGAATTATCAGTATTTTACAAAATCTTGAACTTTAAGGACTAAATAAAGAAATAATTTGAACTACTGAACAACTCTGCCGAAGACGCCATCTTTCTAAGTGTTCGGGCTCCTAAGATATTTGAGAAAACAAATGTTTTATACTCACCAGCGCTGCCTGGTGGCAAAATTTTGAATCAACTAGCTCTAACAATGATAGTCCATAAGTTACCGAGCAACTTTGCCGAAGACGCCATCTTTCTAAGTGGTCAGACTCCTGAGATATTCGCAAAACCAAGGGTGTTGTACAAAGTACAACGCGCGACTACTCGCGTTACAAAAATTCGCGCGACGACCGAAAGGTTAAAGTTTTTCCAGTTCCTTGATGGAAGCTTTTCCAGCTCTTTGATGAGAGCTTTTCCAGCTCCTTTCTGAACACTTTCCAAGCTTTTCCAGCTTCTTGATGGAAGCCGTTCCAACTCCTTAATAGGAGCTCTTCTTGCTCTTTTCTGGAAGTTGTTTTTTCAGCCTCTTTGATGAAAGCTTGCCCAGTTTCTTGATAGGAACTTTTCCAGCTCCTTGATGGGAGCTATTCCATCTTCTTTTTGGAGATAGAAATCTTGATGGCAGCTTTTCTAGCTCCTTGCTGGAACTTTGTCCAGCTCTTAATTGGAAGCTTTTTTAATTCATGGCTGGAATATTTTCCACCTCTTGCCTGGAAGCTTTTCCAGCTCTTGGCTGGAACCTTTTCCTAGATGGAAACTTTTCCAGCTCTTGGCTGGAACTTTTTTAGCTCTCTGCGTTTCTGGCTCTTGGCTGGAAGCATTTCAAGCTCTTAGCTGGATGCTTTTCCAGCTCTTAACTGGAAGCAGTTCTTGTTCTCGGCTGCAAGCTTTTACGACTGTTATAATTATAGCTTTTCCAGCTATTGATTGAAAGCTTTCTCAGCTTTTGCCTGGAACTTTTACAGCTCTTGGCTGAAAACTTTTCCATTTATTGGTTAAGGATACAAACTCTAAAAAGCTTTTCCCCCTCTTGGCTGGAAGCTTTTCCAGTTCTTTGCTGGAAGATTTTCCAGTTCTTTGCTGGAAACTTTTCCAGGTCTTTGCTGGAAGCTTTTCTAGTTCTTTGCTGGAAGCTTTTCCAGCTCTTTGCTGGAAACTTTTTCAGCTCTTTGCTTAAAGCTTTTCTAGTTCCTTAAGGAAGCTTGCCCAGCTCTTTGATGAAAGCTTTTCCAGCTCTTTGATGAGAGCTTTTCCAGCTCCTTGATGAAAGCTTTTCCAGGTCCTTGATGAGAGCTTTTATAGTTTTTACTGAAAGATTTTCCAGCTCCTTGATGAGAGCTTTTCCAGCTCATTGCTGGAGGTTTTTCTAGCTTCTTTCTGGAGGCTTTTGCAGCTCCTTGCTAGAGGTATTTTACATCGTCATGCTGGAAACTTTTCCAGCTCCTTGTTGGAAGCGTTTCCAGCTTCTTAATAGGAGCATTCCCAGCTTCTTGATAGAAATTTTCCCAGCTCCTTGATGCGAGCCCTTTTAGCTCTTTGGTGGAAGCTTTTCCAGTCTTTTTGATGGAAGCTTTCCAAGCTCCTTGATGGGAACTTTTCCAGCTTTTCCATCTTCTTGTTGGATGCTTTTCCATCTCTTGATGGCAGCTTTTCTAGCTCCTTACTGGAACTTTTTCAAGCTCTTAATTGGAAGCTTTTTTAATTCATGACTGGAATATTGTACAGCTCTTGGCTGGGAAGCTTTTCAAGCTCTTGGCTGGAAGCAATCCAGCTCTTGGCTGAAAGCTTTTCCAGCTCTTTGCTGGAAGCTTTTCAGCTCTCTGCTGGAAACTTTTCCAGCTCTGGATTTTTTTCCTGCTCTTTGCTGGAAGCTTTCCCAGCTCTTTGCTGGAAGCAATTTTAGCTCTTGGCTGGAAGCTTTTCCAGTTCTTGACTGGCTTTTTAGACTTTGTTCAGAAGATCATTAAATTGAAGATGAAAGCCATATTTCAGTCGAACAATAAAGCCACGTTTAATGAGCATGTTAGTCAAAACAAGTTAAATAAGTCAAATTAAATGGATGATACGAAATAATATTCAAACTCTAACGCAATCTCATTGTGGAAAAAAAAAACAAAAACATAATAACTACATAGCTTATAAGCATCACAAATAACTGTTTCCCTTTCCCTCAATTTTCTACTCATTTCTGCATGGTACGGTGGTATAATGTGTCGAAATCGAAATTTAAAAATTGGCTAATTGATATAAACAAAAAACGATATTGATCATATGAATGGGAGGTAAACGGTCGCCGCACAAATATTAAAGGGCCGAAACAAAAATGCGCTTCCACGAAAAATATTAAAAACCTCGGTCACACACGTGCTCATAACAAGCGCTTGCAAACGTTTACAAACAAGTGTCCATCTGGCACACAGGTAATTCACCCAATTTCGAATGGTAGAGAAGCACCACCATCATCGAAATCGATCATAATAATGCACCCTCGCACAGTGGTCGCACTCCATACAACTGTTGGCCAAAAGTCAGAATCTTATTCAAACTATCCAAAAATCATAATTCATTGACAAAACTTGATTTTTGAAGACAATTTGATATAAATGAAGAAAAATCGATATTTCTGGTACTTCCTGGTATTTTACGCAACAATAAAGAACACCCTTTATATAAAATCGCACCACGAAAAAAAAACGTTGTTAAAAATTACCCATAGGGTATTTTCTTTCAAAACTTTTTGTAAAAGTAGTTTAGAGTGTACTGTTTACGCTGTATTTTTATCGTTGTCAGTTGTTCGACAATTGGGAAAACTGGCGTCACCCGAAAAGCAACGTCACGAATTGATTTTGCGCAAGCACCTGTAAAATGCTCAACGCTCTCATCTAACCTCGCTTTTCCCGTGTTTCAATCTGATGTAGGATACCCTTGATTTCAAATTTTCATGCCTTGACCAGGCATTGCAGAATTCGATCTCAATTGATTTCGAAGCTCGATCGAAGCAAGTAAAGAAAAACATCGCATCTGTATGGGTCCATGATCGGCACTGTTTCGCAAGCTGTAACAAACTTGAGAAATAGGAGCAGCGGGGTCTCCCAAAGAGAGAGCGATGAAAAAGACTATTTTTCTCGCTTATTTGCCATTGGGGGTAGTGTTTTACTTTACTGACATGACAAAAAAAAATCCCAGAACATCCTATAACAATAGTGTTAAGATTTATCATGCACTGTTATCCCCCCGATATAATCAGAGCTGTAGCAGGAGTTGATAAACAGACTCCCATGATGTGTAGCGGATCATGATTGTTGCAGAGCGCGATAAGTGAGAGATACTCTCAATTTAATTCCTGATATTAAAACAAGCAAAAAGAGCATCAATGTAAATAATTTAAGCTTCATTTTTTAATCTTTTGGCTAGCTTTGGACCACTGTGCACCACCGCGGCATGAATGGGGTCCGATTGCCCGCTCTGCTTTTAATTGACCATTTTTTGGCACAAAATCATCCAATCACGAGCTATGAGCAAAATCACGGCCACGGTCATCGGTCTTCCCGGCCGGCGCCCCACGCAGTTTGCTCCATTTTGGGGGATAATTCGTTCCCGTGGGGGGCTCGACTCGTTCGATGTGATTATATTTTGATTGCCGCCTCATTGAAACACACAAAAAGGCACACTACACATACAAAAAAGGCGAAAGTGATTTCGATTTTTGTCTCCATCCGAGCGCGATTGTGCGAATCGGTGATGTAATACAATTTTGGTTCAGTTTTGCGCGGATGGTGACATTCAGTGTCCACCACCAGCTGATGATGTGTGTAGGTAGATATTTATGAGTAATTGAATGACGAGAGGAAAATGTGTTGACAGTGAATTGGCAGGTGAGCTGACAGTCAAGCTGTGGAAGGAAAGTGCGGAGGACGAGGTTTCACCGAGAGCAGGCACTTGTACGGTAATTGCTAGTAATGAGTTTAAATGCGTGTGAACACATTGACTGGCTATATGGGTTACTGACCTGATGTAAACTATAGTTTACTATATTTAACGATGGCAAAGAGGCAATTGGTCTGTTTGAATATTTAAGCCGACGTATCTAGTGATAGTATTTTGGTCTTAAATGAAACCACTGAATTGGTAACGACTGAAAAGTAGGAACTTCAGAGAGCTCATGCCTGAAAAAGGCAATTTAACAGAAACCAAGCAAGGAGCAAAAAGGGACTAAAAGAGGCCAAACTGGAACAAAAAAAAACAAAATGAAAACAAATGAGAATTATTCAGAGAATCTAACCTTACGCTTCACTAAATATGTTTCTAAAAGTTATTTATTTTGCATCTCTTGCGAAGTTAAGACTAATATTACTGTATTTATTTTTTATGATTTTCCCAGGAATTTCATCAGTAATTAATTCAGATGTATTCCCAAAAATTGTTTCAGATATTTTTCGAAGATTTTTTCGAGAGTTCTTTTAGTATTTTTTACGGATTTCGAGAAGGGTTCCTCCAAGAAAGGATTCAAAATACCTTCAATAATTTTACCTGGATTTTTTAAAGAATAACTTCTAGACGTTCAACCAGAATTATCCACGATTTTTTTTAAATAAATTTCCCAAGAATGTTTTAAAATTACCAGGAATTTATTCGGCGATTCTTCCATCAATTTCCCTAGTATTTGCTCCAAGATTTTCATTATGGACATCTCTCTAAAATACCCACATGCATTTTTAAAGATTTTCTCCAAAATTGGTGTTCAGGATTTCGTTAGATTTTCAGTCATAAATTTCTCTAAGGACACTTTTAGAAATTACTCCCTCTTTGTCTCCAGGTAATTTATCGGAAATTATTAGAGTGATGTTTGAAAACATTCGGGAAGTATGTCTAGAGAAAATCAGATGTAATATTAGATGAAGCATTTGTAGAAATTCCTGATGAACTCCTGTAAATATTTCTAAACAGCTCCTGGGCTCTTGAACAATTTTTGGAATTTTTTGATGTTCTTTAATATAAAGGCTTTCAGCCTTAGGCGGGTTCTTGGAAGAGTTTCAATACTATTATTATTGGAAAAATAATGAATTGAATCTCTGGATAATACTTATCTTATAGGATTCTCAAAGAAATTCATTGAACAACATAGAATGGAATTGCTAAACAAATATGTGGAGGAATAAGCTGCAAAAACTGTGGGGGAATAACAACAAAATCTTATAAGGTCTCTCCAAGAATTCATTGAGATTTAACTTTAGAAATTACTCGAGCAATGTTTGCAATAACTGCAGGAGTAATCCCTGTATAAGTTGCCCGAACCTTCTATGATTTGCAGGAAAATTCCAGACCATTGATTTGTTTTTCAATTTGAATCAAAATAAGTATGTGTGCTTTCACTAGGTATATTATAATATATTGTTAGAAACCAATAGATCCATTTTAAGAAATGTTATTTTTTTACAAACAGAGTTCAGTACTCTAATTTTTTGGGACATATTCTATTGACACACAACACAGCAATCAGCAGAGCAAGTTGAAAACAATAATAATTCTCAGAATAGTACCCTATAGATTTGTGAACAGACTCACATTCTAAGCATCGATTTTGTAAGATACTCTCTTTTCTATGGTAGTTCAAGAGCTCCAATAACTTTCAACGAAAGCGAGTCAAATCGATTCAGATGAATACTATGTCATACTTTTCAGAATAAGATTCTATGTCCATCAGACCAATCTAATATCAATCTAATTCAATAGACTTGTATTAGTTATTATTTAAATAGTGAAACTGTTGCTGAACAAACAAATTACTATTGATAAACAACTAAACCGATTACAAAAAAATTGCTCTTATGTAACATTTATTTGTTCCACCACTTTCCAAAGAAAAGGTTTTTTGGTGTACAAATAATTCATCCAAGCTGTGGGAAAAAGAGGGTTAAGGAGAAACATTTTGGAATCCAAATTCAATAATGTGCCAAAACTTTGAAGTCACAAATCTTGCAAAAGAAGCATCAAGCATGTGCAATTTCTATTTTGGCTTTGTGCACTAGTAGATAGTTCAAAATAAGCAGATCGACTTCGTACGTTTATTATTTATGCAGATTAGTGCTTTTAAAATTGTTAGTAGAAGCACAAGTCGGCCTTTGTGACAGCCATGTTTAGACTCCGATATGTTTCACCTTAACCTTTTCAAGCATCCTCAAGCAACAGATTAGCTAAATGAAAATCCTCAATAGGTGTATTTCAAATGCTGTTCTTGGATTTACCTAAGAAATCTCTAAATATTGATTTCAGGAATAACACTAAAAATGTAAATGCTTGTAATTTTCGAAAATTAAAAATTTTGTGAATAATTCATTTACTATAAAATTGACTGTTACTCGCTTTGTCAAAATCAGGAGATTATACAAATCTTATGTACAAGAAGAGGAATTCCATCCAGAATGAGTCGAAAAACATATGAAATTGTGATTTTCGAATTGAATCATATTTTGCACATTTCTTTGGTATGGTAGAAGTGGTTTCCATTGAAAAATCGATCATTTCGACTCAAGAATAACTTTTGAAAATGACCTATAAGTTTTTTCATGCAATTTATATGAAAAATGAGTTAGAATTGAAACTGTTGATTTTATAGAATAATGTTGTATGAAGTTGGAGTGAATCGTTTAGACTACAAGAAAAATATATACTCTGAAAAAATATAATTTTTTTTTTCATGAAAAATTGAAAAATAAAACTTTAATTGTGAATTACATAAAACCTCTATTTGTAATATTTTTTAAATTTAAACCATAGAATCTTGACAGGAAATAGATGTTTTTTTTCCTAAGAACAACTTTTGCTCGATTTTCTACACCTGTTTTTTTTTTTGTCGAAATAAATACGTTCTGATTTTACAATAATAATCCTAAAATTATTCTAAACCATAATGATTATTATGATCACTTCTTTAAAAGTAGCAATTTATAAATTATATCAAGTTCAATGCAATAAATATTAGAGAAACTTTTCTTTTCGCGTATTTCGACTACCACTTGCATTACGCGTATCTGTCAAAGATAAGCATCTAGAAGCGGAATTAAAAGGTACACGGTACTCCATCTTCTTTTAAGTTTCTCTATTGAGATTCTGCTCAGAGGATTCGAACATTAATAAGAGGATAAATATTAATTAGATATTAAAATAGGCCACTTTCATTAGTTATTCGCGATCCTCCATCAACAAGAGTGGAGAAAATGTGGCCTATACTCTCAAAAACGCATTTCTAGATGTTAATCTAGATATTTTAAACGATTGTACCCCGTTTGGCATGAAGTCTTTTGACATAAGGTCGTTTGCAAAAAAGCCGTTTGGCATAAAGACATTTGGTATAATGGCCGTTTGGCATAATGATTGACTTAGAATGAATATCGGCATTTTCGAAGCTTTTACCGAGATCAACACCACCGAGCCCATAGCAAACATTTTTCGTAGGTTCTCAATAAGCGTGGTGGTTGTTCAGAAATATTCCAAACTATGAATGTCAAAAGTTGTAGTGAGTGTAGAGAGCAGAACTAAATAAAACTAGTGACGGGTCTGGTGGACAATCTTTTCGGAATAATGATTTTCTCCACATCCCAGAACTTGAGCTATACATAATATAAAATGGTAAATTGACAAAGAAAGTTCACAGTTATCAATAAAGGGAACGCTCATAGAATATTTCGCTACAGATCAAGCTCTGTCCCAGGTTGGACGTAACACTTGATGAAAATTACTTGATAAAAGAAATGAAAATTTATTTGCAAGATATTAAAAGCTTTTATCCAAAGATATATTATTGCAGAATAATGCAAAAAGAGCCTATATACGAGAGCAGATTATTTTTCGTACCAAATGTTTAAGACTCTAACACAAAAAAAAATCTTCTCACAGCATAACTCAAATGAACAACACATTTTTGAAAGAAAATATATTATAAAATAAAATATACATCAAAATTTGTGATTGAAGTTATATTTTTTCATGTGATTGCAACAAAAAAATGTTGAATATTGGCAGGTTCTTAAATAAATATCATTCTATTAGCACGTCTTGCTAGAATTGATAAAACAGCAAAATTTAAAAATGTGTAACATTTAGCTTAACTAAATAATAAAATTTTAAACAGTGAAATTATAAAGAACAGCCTATATTTAAAACAAGACAAAATTTTTGATTAAACCAATAGAAGACTGGACGCCAAAAACTATTGCGACATAATAATACGAAAAGACATCAATAATTGCGTTCAGAATCATCGAATTGATTGTGTTACTATTCCCCGAATGCCAGTTCCCCGAATGACCCGTTTCCCCGAAAAGTGGTGCAGTTTAAATAAGTGCTATAATAGTCTTCAGTGGCTGCATGGTGAACTAGAAATAACAATAAGCAATCAAAAGAAGGAGGTATTCTGTCATTCTCGGCTCATGCTGAGGGTGGTAAAACTCGAAAGAACCGCCAATTAAATAAAGAAGGGTGCATATCAGATGGCCAGTTCGGTCACCACACTGAAATGTATAAAGTTACGACAATTATGAATGCCAAAAACTTTTCTGGAAAGTGGGTTATTCGGGGAAACGGGTTATTCGGGGAAGCGGGATATTCGGGGAACTGGCATTAGTGGAACTGGCGTTTGGGACACGACATTCGTGGAAACGATTTTGGGGGCAAAGTAGCACAACCCATCGAAGAAACTGCAGTAATCGCTTTTTCGTAATTTCGTATTTTTTTTCGCTGATAACTTGAGGAGCTCAATTCTATCGATGTCAGTTGGAAACAAAAAAATATCTAAAAAATATAGCTCCAAAGAATAGCCCACGTATAAAAGAAAGTGAAATTCATTTACATTTACCAATAAACAGTTGTATACCTCTAATTAAGTATAATTACATCATATTTAGAAATGAAAAAACATGGAAATAGAACATATATGTTTGAAAGAAGGGTAAATTTGTGCTAAATATATCAACATCTTCAGTGCAAAAATTTATTTCAATAGCGGAACTCAAAAGAAGAATTAATATTTAAAAGAAGGGTAATTTCTGGATTAGTAATAAAATACTATTGGCAATAGCTTTCTTAATATGGTATAGTTTATTCAAGAGCATGTGATTGTTGAATAAAGTGATAAACGTAATAAAGTAAAAACGAATGTCATCTTAAGAAATTCTTTATTTCAGACTTATTATGCCAAACGACTTTTATGCCAAACGACCATTAAGCCAAACGACCATTAAGCCAAACGACCATTATGCTAAACGACGTTATGCCAAATGACCATTATGCCAAACGACCGTATGCCAAACAGCCTTATGCCAAACGACTTTATTACAAATGACTTATCACCATTTTAAACCTATATCGAGAGATTTGCTAAATTACTGTCCTTGCGACAACCAAATTCTCAGTTAAATTATAATTAAAGGTGTCATCCAAAAATGACGTCCATCATTTGGAGGTGGGGGAACCTCCCTTTCATAGAAACCAAGTGTGACAGTGCATGTATTAGATACTGGAAAAAGCGTGAGAGAGGGGGGGCGTCTAGAAATCCCGAAAAACGATGGAATATTTGAATCGTCCCAAAGGTTTTTATCTCATTGACATTGGAAACGCTTGGATATGAAAATATGGTTTGTAAGCATTTTTCCCAGACCTCAAGTAAAATTTCGACTGTTCTTGACATTCCTGAACAAAAATAAAATTCTCTGACTTTCAGATAGTCGATACCTAGAATATCTTGAAAAAAATCTGAATATGCTACTGCTACATGAAGTATTCTTGATAGATTTATAAAAAAAAATGGTGCAATGGAACTCGGGATGACTTCTTGAAGGAATCTAAAAAATCGCTGGCTGGCTGAAAAATCGGCGTTGGGACTCATGGAGGACATCCTACGCCACAAAAACCTTAAATCCCAAACGATTTTTTTTAAACTCTGGGATAAACCTGTGTAACTTTCTTTGGAAGAATGCTCCTGCAATTCTTGAAAGATCTCGTAGAGAGTAACATCTGAGAAAACCGGTCGAAAAGTTGGTGAAAATATCTCCGGAGGAAATCCTGGTTTAGTCCCTGGGAAAATTTTCAAAGCAATTCCTGTAGAGTAAGAGCAGCTATTAGGGGTAGTGGCGTAGAAGTGCGCAAGAATTTCCTGGAGCAAATTCTTCAGAAATTCCTATAATTCCATGAAAATTCTTAATGTATCTGTCCACGATATTAGTATATCTTCCAAAATACATGCCCAACATTTTTTTGACTCGGCCTGTCACCAACATCTATAAATCTACTAATAATTTCAAACACAATTAGCCAAGGACCTTTTCTAGAACCTACTAAAAACCTTATTATTAACCTTATCTACTAATGATCTATCCAGTGATCATTGAAAGAACTTTCAATAAACAGCAAAATTATCGGATTTCCCTTGGAAACCTGCAAGGATTTCATTTAGAATTTGCCATAAATCTAAATGGAAATCTAACAAGCACCTTGCCAAGAACCTTTCCACGAATTCCTAAGTACTCTTCTAGATGTTTCAAAGATCTTAAACTTTTTCTCTACCAACTCATCAAAAGTTAGTCATGATGAATCGATTGACAAGCAGTCGTAAACCTTCTGAAAAAAAATCTAGTTTTGCCCATAGTGCTTGACTTGAAACAAAGCGGAAATCTAAGTACATAATTTTCCGGTAAATGTAACTACATAATTTCCCGGTGAGTTCTCCTAATTCCCGAATATTTCTCGTATTTTTCCCGCTCATTGGTAACTCCTGGGTTTTTCCTGCTTTTCACGGATGAATGGGCAAGTAATGCAAGTAATCTTAATTTTGTTTTTGAAAAATCAATGTTGAATTGACCTGCATCAGTTTTGAGACTCATGCATACAAAGGCAAAAAATGGTCAAATTTCTAAGAAAGTTCTCATGTTAGTAATGTTAAAGTGTGATGAAGTCAGTTCACTTTTGTCTGAAACATCATGATATTCAAGCTGCTATGCGACAACGGCAGAGTAGGTTCCTTAATTCCCTTTATGCAACCTTATCTGAATTTGCCAACGAATATCCGGAAATTGTCAGAACCACTTAATGAAATGATATTCAATTACTTCTGGATGAAAAATCAAGAATTTTGGACCATCAAACTGTGCATCACACTCTGGAAGTGTCCCTTTAATCCAAACCGGAACCGATATCCGGTTTCTCGGGTTTTCCCATAATTTCCATTTCGACATACCAAAAGTACCCCAAAAAAATTGGACCTAAATCCGGAACCATCACCGAATTCAAAATATTTAACTCATATATCGAAAATATTACTCATATGTGATTTTGCCTGAAAATCTAATCAAAATCGATCGAATGAATTTTGGAGCTTTGAAGTCGGTACCCTACTGTGAAGGCAAAAAAATAAATCAACAAAAACTGAACTTATCAAACATAGATAAAAATCTTCTGATTTATTTCTAAGTTTTAACTGTATTAAGTCAGTGGTCCTCAACCTAACTGATAATGCGGCCCCCCTGAATGCTCTTAAAACATAGCGCGGGCCGCAAGATATGAATAAATTTATTTAAATGGCTTCCAAGAAATATCATTACCGGATGTTGCACAGAAAATTCTCGGGCAGAAGATCTTGAAAACACTTGTAGGTTTTCACAGTTATTCAAAACTTTTTTCACAAGTGTCGGCTTGTTCAATAATATTCTTCACCAATCAATGTATGGACATTAATGTAAACCACTATTAAGGTGATGATGAATCGAAGCCAAACATCAAATTTTCAAGAGCACGGATCTGGAGAACCAAACATCTATTAAAGCTGAAAACTTAATCGATTGGTCACAGTAATGGAGGAAGTGCTTTTTTGAAAGATTCAATGATTTTATTATTCTTTGATTATTTTTTACGTGAACAAGTATAGAAAAGCTATTAAATGGCTTATTCAGATATGAAAAACGAGCTTTCGTTCTTGTTTGGCAATTTTTTATTCCTCAAACCGTTACTATTTCCTCTATCACTGATACATACGTCCAATCTAGATCTGTGATCAGAATTTTCATAGAGGGCGATGGGCGACCTCTGGCGATATTTCTTTGAAAAATTATGTTTTTCCATAGTAAATCCCATACTAACTCTGAAGGCTGGCGCCAAATTATATTTTCACCCATCGAGCTTAAATTTTGCACAGTTTTTATGGATCCCAAAAGCAATCCAAAAAGTGGACTGGATCGAGAATCCGACACTAGTGATCATTCCTTAGACAACTTGGAATAATCATCCAGAAGACACCGAAAGAATGGCAAGTAAATGCTGATATCCAAATACATGAGGTATGCGCCACGAAAACTTTTGGCGGGATGCACAATATGAACACAAAGGTGAAATCTCTGGGTTCTCCCATGCTCTTCCCATAAGAAACTATTGAAGAGATCAAACATCTGGATTATCATGAAGTACCCGTAACTTTCAAAATCTCTCAAGATTATCGACAAAATCTCGACACCAGAATTGCTAATTCAATTTAAGCGCCGATGCAACTTAGGAAAAACGTTTCTTCGATAGAAATTAAAAGACATCAACAAGCAGAAAGCAAAAGTTTTCGCAAAGTCATCCAATATTTGGAGATTCGAAAAAAAATCTGAAGCCTTCAGACTACCAAAGCTTTGTTTGTAGATTCCAGAAAATTTCGAAATTGGACGAATAGGGCTTTAGACAGAATTTCCAACATGGACAACGCAGATGCAGACTGATTTGAAAGACAAGTTTTCCGAGAACTTAGTTGATGAAACAATCTAATATAACCCCGGTCACCAAGTAATTACAGTTTACGGGCCACATAACACTACTATTCAAAATCCTTACGCGGGCCGCGCTTTGGTGACCACTGGTATTAAGTACTCAAAGTTATATGATCAAGTTCAAATCTCTTAAGTTATCTATCAGTACAATATACATTGGATAGGTGTTTGAACCCCATCCAAATCGTTCAAGTGTATCCATAAGGTTTCAGAACAATTTGTTTGTGCATATGAGCGTTCAAAGTGTATAAAATTAACATGATCCGATAATCTAGTAATCTGGTAGATTAATCACGATTGGAAATGTGGTTCTTTAGTACAAAAAATATCCAAGAGACCAAAAGTCCAAAGAACATCTTGCATTACATTACACAACATACATTAAGAAGATACACAGCTAAAATATGTTGTAAATTTAAGTTTATTTTCATGCATATATTTGGAGCATTAAAATAAACCTAAATTTCAACGACCAAACCATTATTTTTCAATCGAATTCACTTTAAATTTATACGATCATGTAATATTCAAGCATTTTTAGGTGAAAATTGAATGTATGTTCATTGGAGTTTACATGATGCTGTAACAAAGCACGAACTTGATTTATTTTTACAGTAGACTTCAGTTTACACTACATTGAAACTTAAATATTTTTTCCGGTGTATGAACTCTTTCAATGTTTCTATTAATATTAATATTAATGCATATTAAAAGCAGTTATTGTGATTATCAATGCATCTTAGAAGGGTTACGAAAGCATCATAGATGGATTTTGAAAGCGTCTCAGAAAGAGTTCAGAAAAAACCGAAATATTTCGAAAGCATTCTTGAAGGATTCTGGGCATCGAAGAAGGTGGCTAAAAGTATCAGAAAACATCTCAGAAGGTTTTTGGAATTATTATAGAATTATTTTCGAAACATCCTGAAAATGATTCCAGAAACACTTTTTGAAGGATAGAAAAATAAAGTATCATATAAAAATTCTGCAACTAACTTAGAAGAGCATTTTGGACGGATACGAGAAAGCATCCTCCGTAGAAGGATTTTGTGTTCTACAAGTATGGCAGAATATTCCGGAAGCGTTTCAGAATAGATATGCAATTAAGTTAAATATGGCCGAACCATGTGTTTGAAAGCAACCCCTAAAATACGTCCTTGAAGGACTTTGGATTCTCAAGAACAAGATTCCGAAAACACGTCAGAAAAATTCAATACGAATGCAAGTGCTGAAAGGCAACTTGCTTCTTTCTTTTTTTGGAAGCTAGAATTGGAATAGCTAGATTTGCCGTTTTTATTCGGCTTCTCAGTTATATGAGTATCCTATGAGCACTTCCACAGTTAATTATTAAAAACTTTCTTTGCCAAAATCGACATTTTCGCATTCGTACATTGCATGGGGAATGAACGAACTCTATTCCCAAAGAAGTCAATGAAAATTCCATGGCCCGGTCGAACCCAGACACTCTCAGGGCTTCGCTTTGTAGCTGTGAACGTTACCACAAGAATAAGGAAGGACCCTAGACTTTGCATTGTTTATATACATTGACAAAAGTAATTGATTTGTGATGAGTTGACGGTTGAGCTCACAAGATTGATCAGAGCAACGATGGACGGTGTGCAAAACTGCGTGAAGATCTCGGGTGAACACTCCAGTTCGTTCGAGTCTTGGCGGGGACTACGACAGGGCGATGGACTTTCGTGCCTGTTGTTCAATATTGCGCTTGAAGGTGTCATGCGGAGAGCCGGACTTAACAGTCGAGGCACGATTTTCACGAGATCCGGACAATTTGTTTGCTTCGCGGACGACATGGATATTATTGGGAGAAAATTTGAAACGGTGGCAGATTTGTTCACCCGCCTGAAACGCGAAGCAACAAGAGTCGGGCTAATGGTGAATGCGTCGAAAACAAAGTACATGCTGGTTGGCGGAACTGAGCGCGACAGGACCCGCCTAGGAAGCAGTGTTACGATAGACGGGGATACCTTCGAGGTGGTGAACGAGTTCGTCTATCTCGGATCCTTGTTAACGGCTGACAACAATGTTAGTCGGGAAATACGAAGGCGCATCATCAGCGGAAGTCGTGTCTACTATGGGCTCCAGAAGAAACTGCGGTCAAGAAAGATTCACCCCCGCACCAAATGCACGATGTACAAAACGCTCATAAGACCGGTAGTCCTCTATGGGCATGAGGCGTGGACTATGCTCGAGGAGGACTTGCAAGCTCTTGGGGTTTTCGAACGCCGAGTGCTAAGGACGATCTTCGGCGGCGTGCAGGAGAACGGCGTGTGGCGGCGAAGGATGAACCACGAGCTCGCTCAACTCTACGGCGAACCCAGTATCGTGAAGGTAGCTAAAGCTGGAAGGATACGCTGGGCAGGGCATGTTGCAAGAATGCCGGACAACAACCCTGTAAAGATGGTGTTCGCCACGAATCCGGTCGGAACAAGAAGGCGTGGGGCGCAGCGAGCTAGGTGGATTGACCAGGTACACCAGGACCTGGAGAGCGTGGGTCACAGTCGAGGATGGAGAGAAGCGGCCATGAACCGAGGGAATTGGCGAAATATTGTTGGCGAGGCTTTATCAAGATAATTGATGTAAAGCCAAATAAATAAGTAAGTAAGAGTTGACGGTAAGCCCACAATCAATTCGGTTTCGTTATCATTTACATGGTGCCGCATCGCCGAATATATTTATTCAGCAAATCGAAATTTTAAATCTACACAGAATATAATTCTATCCCGAAACGATATCGCTTTCGTCACATCCATCCCACAAACTGATTCTCACCAGTTCGCGTATCCTATTTGCGTCCCCGTTGTTTTTGTTCCTTCTTTGCAATCAACTCTCCAATACTCAATTTTCTCGCGAGTGCTCGCATTCTATCCCAATAAATTGTCGTTGTTTGCTGCAGTCGCATCGACGAACCAACGTCACAAGCACACTATGCTATGTTAGTGCTGCTTCCACCCATCCGAATATATAGAAATACCCCCCCCCCCTTCCTACGCACTGACAACTTCAAGCACCCTTGTTCAAACCTCGAAACCCCACGCAAAACATCCTGGTTGATGCGTTGAAGATCTACATTTTCTCTCCGTACATACAGTTCCGCTTTCCTGCCTTCCAAACGAACCCCCCACCTTCCTCTTCAGCACAGACAGCATCCGCGTGTCGCACGTGTATTCGACAGAACCGCCGCTGCTGCAAAACTCTACCCCCACCCCACCCCACGATTCTCGTTCCCACCGTATCGACATAGGACTAGCATAAATTCCACTGCCATGCCGGTACTTTCTCCGATCCGGGCCCACAACAACACAACGGGCAACGAGAATTGCGCTTAGGGGCCGTCCTTTAACTACGTAAGGAGTTATGTGGGCAAGGAGGTTTTGAGATTTGTTATGCGTTATACAAATAAGTTTTATTTTTCATACAAAAATCTCACCTAAATATTCACTAAAATTATCTTGCGTAATTAATGGACGACCCCTTACTGGCTGACTGCCGCCATCCATCCGATGCACACTGGGTCAGGTACATAATTTAGCCAGACAAAATTTGTAGTGCAGGGTTTCCCAACGTACGGCCCATTTATAGGGTGTCCCAGAAAGTATGGGCACTAGCCTGGGACACGGTTATATGAAAAATTAGATTCTCGCTCCAGTCCACTTTTTGGATTGCATTTAGGTCCCATACCAACTGTGCAAAATTTCAGCTCGATCGGAGAAACTATATTTTATCGCCAGCCGTTCAAAGTTTGTATGGGATTTACTATGAGAAAACTTACTTTTGCAAAGAAAAATCGCCTCAGGTCGCCCATTGACCTCTATCAAAATTCTGAACACAGATATCGATAGGTATTTCTACGACGAACAACATTGCCGAAGACCACAAAGCAATCCGATATTGGGGGCCCAGATAGCCGTAGCGGTAAACGCGCAGCTATTCAGCATGACCATGCTGAGGGTCATGGGTTCGAATCCCGCTGGTCGAGGATCTTTTCGCAATGGAAATTTTCTCGATTCCCAGGGCATAGAGTATCTTCGTACCTGCCACACGATATACACATACAAAAATGATCATTCGGCAAAGAAAGCTCTCAGTTAATAACTGTGGAAGTGCTCATAAGAACACTAATCTGAGAAGCAGGCTTTGTCTTAGTTGGGACGTAACGCCAAAAAGAAGGAGAAGAAGAAAGCTCTAGTAGACGAAATAAAAGAAGCTTGTATCACAGCGCCACCAATGCCAAGAAATTTCCAATCAATTGTTATCATCAAATTAAAGAACCCATAAATCCTAGATAAGTCTCCGAAGACCTAACCCGGAAAAATGCACTCCCAAGATTTTGTCAGATTAAAATTGGTTTCTGACCTAGTGTGTAGGTAATGCTGCTCTGTGCTTGGAAACTACACGATGACGATACGGTAAGCAGCGTTCGAAGGGATAAGGGATGGCAGGTGGTACTGGGTGATAAAGAAACGGAGCGCATCAGCAGCAGCAGCAATGTCGATGTGGAGTAGTTGACTTGGATGTGCAGCGCGAAGCGAGGGGTTTAACAATGGTCATGTCCGTTTTGATAACGATTGTGTCTGATTTTTTTGTGTTTTATGAAATTCGTTGCGGTTTAAAAACTTTAAATTGTATAAACTTATGAAATAAGTTTCCATAGCAGATTTTATGCGATTCATTTTCTGGTTTATAATTTTCGTCCATAGATAACACTGCGGAACACGTTTTTGTCTCCAGAACCAAAATACCGCTATTCACTTAATTAAGGCTTGCTGAATCCATTGCAGTTTTCAGAAATATCATAGCACGTCTAGTTTTTGAGATATTGACTGTTGAAAATGCCAAAAATGACTATTTCAGCCAACTTACATGCAAGATTGCGAGCTTGTAAGGGCAATTTATTTGCTTAATCTGCCACAGAATTCAAACTTTATTTGTATAAAAATACTTATCATCAACGTTTATAATATTTTCGTACGGAAAAGTTATTTTTTGATGATTTAGAGAATTATTGTATTTTGCCACATAAGAGAAACGAAGAGTTTTGTATGGAGACTGCAAGCATGTTGAAAAAATCGTCTTAATCGAATTTTTTTCTTTCAATTTCAATCAAATTATATCTGAAATGAAAGTTTAAGTTCTATTTTGCATGCTTGGTGGATTAGATTACAGAAAAGATTGATGAATTGTACTTTAACTTTAATGTAAACATCAATAAAATCAGTGTTTTATACAACTTTGGCGACCTATAGCTGAAAATTGTGACGTGCTGGAACATTTCTGAGAATGACATCAGAATCAGCAACCCGAAATCTATTAGAGACACATAATTTGATCCTTGAGACACGCAAAAATGCCATTTTTGTTACGCTGTGTAATATGTAATGTAAGTGTACCGGTTTTCACCATAGTACTTTAGCTACTTCAAATATACACCGTTTTACGATGTAAAATAGCATACGACTCACGCTTCAGCCACTGAAGCTTTTCGTCAGGAATTTTTCTCGGCTATGCCATTGGAGCATGCTTCTTTGTTGTTTGTTGTCACACTAAGCTCTTACGGTGAACTTCACCGTAATCTCAACAGCTGAACAGTTCGGTAAAAAAAAACACCGTAACTTCGTCGGAATTTAACGGATTCCGGTGATTTTTTTTACCGAATACTGTAAAAAGTTATCGTACTCCGTTAATTTATGTTACCGAACTGTTCAGCTGTTGAGATTTTACAGGGATCCGTAAAATAATTTAAGTGTGTAGTGTTAGCCCTCTCTTTTCCATGGTAGCTCCAGAGTTCCATTGATTTTCTAGAATATGATTCCATACTCGTCAGATAAATTCAAAAGTCAACTAACTATTTTAATAGTAAAAATATTTATGAAAATCAATTTACTATTGAAGAACAACTTTCTTCCAATATCGAAAAATTTAGCCTATTTGCAACATTGTTCAAGCACTTTTTTTTATTAAAACGCTTTTTTCGTAAAGGAAATAGGGTCCTGTCCAAATTTTAGTACCAAACGCTTAAGTTTAGGCCAGAAACACATGTTTACTCAATTTTGAAATGTTTATCGTAGGTTTAAGTCCAAAAAAAAACAATTTTTATGTTTTTTTTTTTAATTTTGTCACACCCCTTAGTTTCAACTCAAATTTTGGGTATTTTTTGTTTTCCGTGTCTCTTCCGAAATGTCAGACAGGAACTACCCCAGTGTTAAAACTATAACCCCTGTGGCGTTTTTGTCGACTAAATGAACGTCAAACATGATCAAAAATGTCAAAGGTCATATTTGGACTCATTTTTTAAATTAAAGTTTAAATATGACATAACCGTTATTTGAGCGGGAAAAATTGCTAAAGTAGTTGCAAGAACTTGCTCTTTCATTTTATTAAATAAAAACAAGATTTCAATAAACATTTTAAGACCAAATTGTCGATCAAAGTCGTGAGAAGAATTGGCAGTATGTGCAGCTAAATGGCTGAAGACGGAGACCGTGTCTTTTTAATCTTTCAATATAACAAGTGTCACTAACAGGAGCCATATTTGAACAGACGCAGAGAGAAAGGAACCCAACTAAGAATATGAGATACGAATTTGCGTAACAAATTGATTGTTTAACGGATATGAAACTTCATTGGTCAGTGAACCCTTGATACTTGCGCTCAATCCAAATAGTATCCAACGAAATGTATCCAACGGATGATGCCTTACCTGCAATAGAAGAAAAATATATTTTTAGTAATTAAATCTCATAAGGAATGTAGAATTTATGAATGAAGGATTCTAATTTATAATAAAAATTCAAAAGCCAAACGTCGAAAAGCAAATAAAACTGGAGGGACAATTCAAAAAAAGGGAAGGGATTTCCGACCAAGCAAGTGATAGTCGAAATACGCGTATCTGTCAAAGATAAGCATTTAGGGTGGAATTAAAGGTGCAAGGCACTCCCATCTACTTTTAAGTTTCTCTATTGAGATTGTGCTCAAAGGATTCGAATACATTAAAAAGATTTAAACCTATCTGCTTGAAAGATATCTTCAATGTGACTTTGGGAAATGTCTAAGGACAGCAAGTCGAAGAACAAACAGTCGTAGGAACAAATCCCCAAAAGGCATTCAAAAAATACAAGAAATAGGAAAATTTCTTCCAAAGAAAATTTTACGTATCATGCTTGTGGTTTTTTTGTGTTATTAGAAAAGCGTCAAGAAAATAAAAAAAAAAAAAAACGAAGGAAAATTTCAAACAAACTGTGAAGCCAGTATGACAAAATTTATCAAGAAAAAATACAATGAGATATGAACGGGCATCATTTCGAGAAAATAGAATCTAACATGAATACCTTATAATTGTTTTCTCTCAGTGTAATTTCAATAATAATGCTTGTAATTTCCCAAAACTTTTCATTTAATACTGGCAACCAAAACGTCAAAACCGTTGCGTTGAGTCTCGGGGTCAAAACCATCTTTTTTTATCGGCTCACCTCAGCAATGGTAAAATCTATTTTCGAAATTCTCTGTTCTCGTGTCTTTATGATTGAGTAGATGAAAAACCCGAATTTAGTACTATACCATTTAACTCCACTAGAGTTTGTATCCTTTGACAGATACCGTAAATTCGGGTGAAATTGATCACTGTGTAACTCGATTTTATTTCTTCCTAATAGAGCACAAATATCAATGTAACCTGCAGTGAATGAACGTTGTTTGTCGTAAGTATGTCCAAATTGTGTGTTGTGAAGTTTTTTTGCGTTCAAAAATGTTCATTTCTATAAAAATAATGTAAAATTTCAAAATCTTGTACGGTGCAGTGATGACAAACATCAATAAACTTCTATTTCTAGACAAGGATTTGGACATGGTATAATCCTGAAAGTTTGTGAGGATACTTAAGATATATCCCCAAACTAGATTTCATAACCAAAACTCGTACCAATTCGTTGATTTGGTTGAAATAATTGAATTTCTGGTATATATCAGGAAATTCTTAGGAAATTGCATACATTTAGGCGTTTTCTGCGTTATGCTTGAAATTTAAACATTCATTATTTCTATAAATATTGTATTGTTAAGAATTTGGCAATCATATTCGGATTCAGGGAGCTCAAATTTATTATGTAAAGTTGTTTTGAAAACTAACAATAATGGCATTGTTAAGTGATCAATTTCACCCCGAAATGAGATCTCCCGATTTTTTATTTTAGACATATTTTTTTAGCACTTAAATTACATTTGTTAGAAAATTTCGATACTTGAGTCAATGAGGCTAACCTTCATACTTGTTTTCCTGTATTCAGTTGTTTGGCATTGTCAACATTATAGAAATCCGACAAGAAAAACCGTGAAAAGTGATCAATTTCACCCGAAATTACGGTACGTGTATTTCGCCCTCAACTGTAAATCCGCCTTCAGTTGAGGTCGAAATTTAGTAGTATTCCACTAAACAGCTCGAAGATTTATTATCTTTATTTTTGAGTTTTCACGATTTAAAAAAAATGTTCCTAGAGAGTTTAAATTTACCTTTTTTTTAATTGGCTACATCTTTGGGACTAATAAGAACCGTTTGATGGCTTTCAGAACTGTCCCATTGAACACTTGGTAACTAATATATGCCTGAATTACTAACATAATAAATGGGTACCGTCAAAAGGGGTAACTTGCAACACTTTTCAACTTCCATGTTATGGGGATGAAAAATTTAGGGATTCAGGTGTACCAAAAACAATCTGGTATCCTAATCGCCACGTAAAGAATACCACGCGGTATTTGTCCTGGGATCAGGAAACACTGAAAACATACATTTTTCATACTACTCCTGATGTGGGGTAACATGCAACACACAGTGCTACCTAAAGTTAACCATCAAAATCTTTACTAATACTTTTCATTCAATAATTTACTACAGTAAAAACATGACAATTAGCAAAAACAAGATACCATACTCTTTGAAAACTAATTAAAGATGCTTTAATTAAGAGTATTTGACCTATTGGGATATTGGGAATCCACACGTGAAACTTTTGACAAATTACAGCCGTGGCGACTAGTGAAAAGCTATTTAAATATTTACGAGCTACTTTTTCTACAAATACAATAGTTTTAAGGTTATGCATTACATAATTTATTGTTTATGCATTTTTTAACCAAAGTAACGTATCATCAGCAAGGGTTCGAATCCCACCGGTCGAGGATCTTTTCGGGTTGGAAATTTTCTCGACTTCCCAGGGCATAGAGTATCTTCATACCTGCCAGACGATATACACATGCAAAAATGGTCATTGGCATAGTAAGCTCTCAGTTAATAACTGCGGAAGTGCTCATAAGAACACTAAGCTGAGAAGCAGGCTCTGTCCCAGTGGGGACGTAACGCCAGAAAGAAGAAGACAGGTCGGACTCGATTATCCGGAGACTCGATTATCCGGGGACTCGATAATCCGGGATTTGATTATCTGGAATTTTAAACTCGATTATCCGGAATTTGTTTTTATGTTCCTGTTTTACAATTTTTATGCATAAATTTGAGATAATTTGGTATTGCAATATACAACATGAATGGTTTTGCAGTTTTGAACGTATTTAAGGAAAGGGGGGTTTGAAAAAGTGTTTTTTTGTGTATGCTGGTCAATTTTTTTTTTTTTAGTATAGACCCCTACTGTTTCTAGAAATACTTTCTGGCTACACCACCGCTCCATATAAAAAAATAACAACAAAAAATAATATTTAGGTTCTTTTATCGAAGATTTCAATTTTTTTCTTAGTGATTCGATTATCCAGAGGATTCGTTTATCCGGAGTGAAAAAAAATCGATACTCCGGATAATCGAGTCTGACCTGTACTACAATTTTAACGTAATTCATCGATCAAACAATCAACTGATGGAACATACACTTCGTAGTTGCTACTCCGTGATCAATCAGGATATTGATATTGCACAGAAAACCATTCAGATGAAGCTTGGGTTTTAGTTTTCATCTTCAATGTACAATCACACTACCCTTGATATTTTTCGATTGATAACGGCGCCGGCCACGTCCTTATGTCCACCGGGGAGAGGAAGGAAGTTAGTTAGTTAGCTGTTGTTACTAGAAAACCGGAGAATCTCCTGCATTTCCCACAGCTACCTTGGAGGTAGGAGTGTTTTGTTAGTGATGGATGAGGTATTCGACCGTATGGATACCACTGTGGTAAGCGGTTAAGTCGATATATTCAATTCTAGCGATAGATCGAACTGATGATGTTTGCACCATAATGACGCAGAGAGATAGAAAAAGACAGCTATTAGAAAGAGTGTTACAAATATGTGAAAGGGACGGGCCTGGGATTGAACCCACGACCTTCTGCTTGCAATGCAGAAGCAATAGCCATTAGTCCACCAACCCCGTCTTGTACTACAATTTTAACGTAATTGTACAAATAAATGTTAAATTTAGCTTTTTCATATGTTTTGGATGACAATCGATGAGGAATATGGTGCAATTGAGAATAAAATTGCTGTTGCAAGTTACCCAACAGGGGTCGTCAAAAATGTTTTTGAATTTTTTTAGTGTTTCAGCATGAAATTTTCAAAACTTGTATGTAGTCATTTTGTACATTATAAAATACTGTAACATATAGCAAGCACCTCAAATTGCATGATTCTACCGTTTGTGTGGTACTGAGAACGTTTTTCAGTCTTGTTTTTATACGATCAACCGTGTGATATGATTTTCACCTCCAGCAAACCAACCAAAATAGAAAACATACTCAATTCATAGCCAAAATCTTCTGTTTTATACCTAAGGTAAATAACCAGTGTAATAAGTTGAAATAATTTTGATCCATGCTATAGAAAACGTCAATTCAATTACATGTCAATGTGTTGCAAGTTTCACCCCTGTTGCAAGTTACCCCGTTTGACGGTATCTTTGTGAATGCATTCACCATACAGTAAATCTTGTTTAAGCAACAAATGGTGACATGTATTCAGGAAAACGGTGGCATCGAATAATGAGACACGAGATAATCGTTGAACTCTACAGCGAATCAAGCTTATATAAGCAAGCCAAAAAATGCTGGAAAGATTCGTTGGGTAGGGCATGTTGGAAGTATGCCGAACAAAAATTCTGTACATATGGTAGTCAATCGATCAAGATTTCAGCGCAGAGAATTGTTATGTCCTCTGAATTTGTGCTTCGTTTTAAGCTTCACCTTAACAATTTAATTAACAAAGCATTGCGTCACCCCTTGTCAAAACAAATTCCCCCCTCACCCTTCCGCAAGGATTCACCGCTATCCTAACTTTCACGGCTCTTCTTCAACCTGCGAGTGGTTGGTTCACCCCCCAGAACTGAAAGACACAACCGACAACGGTGCGGTGGCCGCAGCACCGTACGGATATTTGGCAGAAAGAAATCGATATTGTGCCATGCATTCGAGAATGGTATGTATACCGATGTATATAACGTTTTAAAATAAAAGAAGAGGAATGCAAAAATAACGAAAGCAAAATAAAACACGTGAAGCAAAAACAAAACATCAAACGCGTGGCAGGCCCACAGTTCGATTGATGTGATTTATACGATTTTTGACACCGGAGCGGATCGCGGCGGTATCGATGCTTTGTTGTGTAGAATAGCAATGGATAGAGGGAAAAGTTACACATTAGATATTTATCGCGTTGGGAAACCTAATAATTTCCAATTCGATAGCAGTGTCAATATCATGTTTTGATTGCAAAAATGTTAACATTAATTAAGATCTCTATCACTAAAGCTGTTAAAGTGAACTCAATGATATTCTTGAGATGTCAGATTGGGTTCTCTTTTTTATAATGATTAATTGGACTGTGGGAAAACCCAAGTAAATCATCTATTCCATTTTGGTCTATTCAAATGACTTGAGAATCACTTGAGAAACCTCTCAAAACGAAAAAAATGTGCCTATTCTCTTCAAGATGTTTAGGAACAAATTCGCCATCTTTAAGAGTTTCCGGCAACAACGCAAGCAAATCACAAAGAAAGGAGACTGTCGAGTCTCCTTTCTTTGCGATTTGCTGGAAACCTTAATTCCCCTAATGGAGTTCAAGATATACTGCTTAAATTCTCCAAATTCGGAACAACTGACCACGATTGGCGGCACCCTTTGCTTCGAGCCTGGGCTAGAGGCTATTTCGATTTGATGTTCGAAAAGTTTGTTTAAAGCATCGAACTGATTGCTCATTTTGAAACAATTATCAACATTAACCGTTTCACCCTTGGAAGAAAGCGCGCATTCTGGAGGAAACAAGAAGGATTTAACCGTTAGCTTTCGCTAACGTTAGTTTTGCTTGGGATTTATATGCGGTGTCAGTCAGCAGTCCGTATATTTGGAGTGCATAACATTGCATAATTTTAAAATTCAACAAAAATCTCGCAAGGTACAAACCCGGCTGATTATCCTACGAAATCAGCTAGAAATCTCTTGTTTCTGCGTACCGCGCATGGTACCCACATCCGATGCTCGCTTCTGTGTGTAATCAGTGACCACCCAACTTCCGGTTCAGTCATCTAAGTTCATGTATACCAGAGCAACCCCATACTCCCGACAGGCTCGATTCCTGGTTCCGTTTTCGTCCACATGAGCCTGGCTCAATTGCGGTATTGTTGGCACATGCTGTATCTTTGTGCAAGGGTAGTAGGACGAAAGTTCTCTATAGCAGGATCCACACTAAGGTGGCTCATTTTTATATGGGACAATCAAACTTAAGTTAGACCCCCAAATTCGCTTATTTGGATCCCCAGAAACTACTGAGAAAGTTTTAGTGAAATATGTAAACTCTATGCGCCAATAGTTGAAAATGTAGTTAAAACTGTTTTTCCCATATATTTGGTCGATTTTCTCCATACAAACTTCTAGTTCGTTTAGCCCCCCTTACAGTTGACGGATTCCACTCAAACATTCATAGTAGCTTTTTAGTAACTTAATATTTCCGTAGTTTGATCATAATGGACCACCCTAATCCACACGGTGTGGTTACCAGTAGCAGCAAGCAAGCAAGCCGATGTCGAAGCTGGTTGCCACCGGGAATGGATGGTCATGGGTGTACCTACCTACTACCTATACCTCAAGCTATCGTGAAACATTACCCCGGTCTAGTGTGTATTCGGTGTACACCATCATAAATCTCCATTTAATTCATTGTTCATCTTCTGGTCTTGGTACTCTTCCCGGTGTGCTTGGTCGTAGTTATCAAACATATATCGTATCCTGTTTTCGATGATCCTAGTTTTTTTTTCTCTTGTTCGAGCTTTATTGTCGATATAATTATGGCAAATGTTAGGAGTAGTTAAACAAGGATGAACTTTAGTTTCGATCATGAGTGCACCTTTAGGGTAGAAAATTAATTTGCTTGTCCATATCTTCATTGTGTCTTATTATTGCACTACCATCAGAGCTCATTTCTAACATATTATTTTGTAAACTGCATAATTTCTGTCCGACGGAATGATATCCTCGCACACGAATTATCTGAAATTTGTATCTCTTGCGAGGTTTCACTGTAGTCTAAACATAACTCTTTTTAGGGGCAACCGACAAGCACTGAATTTCCTAAACGACACACTTTCTAGAAGAGATGTCGATTTTTAGCATTTATTAAAATGCACATGTGTAAAGATAGACAAATTATGATTAAAATTATGAAAAAAATCCACGTACTCAGGCGGAATTTGTACAGATGACTCTTGTATGATAGACGGGTGCTTTACCAACTGAGCTACTGAGCCACTTGATGACTCAATAACTCAGAAGCTTCTCATATATAAACATGCGCGCATGTTTTGTGTTATACAATTTTTTTTTTCAATTTTTGTTTCGTAGATTTCTTCACGAATACTTCTTCTATGGATTCATTAAAAGAATGTCATAAAAATTACTTTAGGCAAGCTACTTTAGCATAGCTACTCCATATTGAGATTTCGTAAAAGTATTTCTCCAGACATTTTTGCAGAGATTCCTTCAGAATTTTGGAGCTTTTTCCAAAAAATCTTACACAAATTTGCCTTTTGATTCTTGCAGTTATTTCTTAAGATGCTTTTCCAAGAAAGTTCATCCAAATAAATACCCTTATATTTCTACTGAAATATCTGGGGGTATTCCTTTAGGAGTTCCATTAACTTCGAAAATCATATGAATGTAAATTAAATTAACTCATTACGCGTGGTCAGGCTTTGCAGAATTCGCTCTCATTTGAGTATGAAGCACGATTAAAGCAAGCAAAGAAAAACATCCCATCTGTTGCGGTCCACGATCGTCATTGTATCGCAAGGTGTAACAAGTCTGATAAATGGAAGCAGCGAGCGAGAGCCCCAAAGAGAGAGCTATGATAAAACCCATTTTACTCGCTTGTTTACCGTTGGGGATAGGTGTTTTTCTTTACTGGCACGATAAACAATCCACGAACTTCCAATAGCAATAGTGTCCCCAGGCTTGGAGCATGTTTAGAGGGGTTTTATCATACACTACTATCCCCCCAATCTGATCAAAGTTGTAGCAGTATACGATAAACAGTCTCTCATAATGTGCAGCATGTTATGATAGTTACAGAGAGCGATACGTGAGCGATTCTCTCAATTTTCTCAGGATTCAATCCCTGCGCGTGGTAAAGATGGATAAATTATCGTACCTACATCGCTTCCACAACAACTGTATTGTGGAAGAGTAAAGATGCGGGAAGGCTATGAGCTTGTCGTTCTCACTCAAGTGACGACATGACTACTACAGAGAGGCAGTAACACTCTAGGGTTCATTCATTTATTTCATAACGCTGAAAATGGCAATTTTTGACACCCACCCACCCCCTCGTAACGCTTTTTGTATGAATATTCTACAAATTTTGTATGAGCCGTAACACCAGCAGAATACCCACCCACCCCCTTCAGCGTTATGGAATTTGTGAACAAGCCCCTAATATAAATTGAGGCTTATATTGAGCTGTTCGGTAACCCAATCCGCATGGTTATTAAATTAAATTAACTCATTACGTGTGGTAAAAATGGATAGTTTATGGGTGAAATTATGAAAAAAAATCCACGTACTCGGCTAGGATTCGAACCCAGGACTCTTGTTTTTCATAATTTCTCCCATAATTTATACATCTTTACCAGACGTAAGGAGTTAAATAATTTAATAACCCTGCGGATTGGATTACCGAACAGCCCAATATAAGCCTCAATTTATATTAGAGTGTTACTGCCTCTCTGTAGTAGTCATGTCGTCACTTGAGTGAGAACGACACGCTCATAGCCTTCCCGCATCTTTACTCTTTACAGTTGTTGTGGAAGCGATGTAGGTACGATAGGCAAACAGTTTCAACACTAAACATGAATGTGGGTTATGAAAAAAGGTCTGCGTGGTCTGTGAGGATTGTAATTCTAAACTTGTAACCAACTGAGTTATTAGGTCACCAAATGGCTCGGTAGCTTAGTTGGTAAAGCACTCGTCTAGCATATAAGAGTCCTGGGTTCCAATCCCAGCCGAGCACGTGGAGTTTTTTTTTCATAATTTCACCCATAAACTATCCATTTTTACCACACGTAATGAGTTAATTTAATTTAATAACCATGCGGATTGGGTTACCGAACAGCTCAATATAAGCGTCAATTTATATGAATGTTTTTACTTTTTGGCACAGGAAAAAGTTATAAAATGCACTTTATAATACATTTTATAAAAAGTTTGACCAAAATAAAAAAAAAATCACAGACCTTTAGAAAATCTACTCGCTTAGAAGTAAAAATATGTGCTCAATCTATGCAGTAACGATTCATACTAAGAGTTCTCGTTTGAATTATTTAATAGGCACGTGTTTATGAAAATCTTAGCCGACGTATCTTCACTGTTAAATTCTTGCAGAAGTTGTCAAGAATTCTTCTAGGATTTCCTCCATACACTCCATAATCTTATAAGTAAACTAATCATACATCCTTAATCAGTGGTGGAAATGTTTGCATTACGAATCACTTCACAAGTGTAAAACAACGCAAAAAAAACATGACAGGCTCGCGAACAGACTTGGTATGAGTAATTTCGCGAGTATCCAAACAAGGTGTGATTCATAATGGGTTTGACAGACAAATCAATTTATATTCATCAAATCGACAGTAAACTACCAGTGTGAAGACAAAAACCCTATAAAACTAGAAATCTCGGAGAGGAAATAGCTTTTTCCAAAAGTGCAATTGACTATGGATTGCCCAGATAACGTTCACGAATCACTTTAGCTTCGTTTACTCGCGAGCATGGCAGATGTTCGTGAGCATTTTGTTTTGTTTTTGCTCCGGTTCAGCAGATATGCTCGCAACTTCCCATCACTGCCCTTTTTTTTTTTTTTGTTTTTTACAAGGGGGAAATCTGCAAACAGATCCCCTGAGAAGATAACTCAGGGAATGCGGGGATGACGCACCAACGACGACCCGCTAAAACCAGCCTATGCACTGTGCATGAGCAATTCATTTAGAATTGCTCAAGTGGTGAACAGTGCATCGACATGACCCTTGGACTCAGACCCTCATCTCCCCGGAACCACCTTACGGTATTTCTTCGGGAAGGGACCAGTGCATATAGCACAACACGTGTAGCAGAAGTAGCCTAGGCAAACTGCTTCTCCTAGCCGACTTAAACAATGTTACAAGGGACCAGCCTCGGCAGGGCTAATCCTCTGCAGCCAACTCTTGGTCGGCGCGCCATAGACGCTGTAATTCTAACATAATGTGAGTGACAGCTGTAGTTACTGCATTCCAGCACTCGGCATCCGCACACATTCTCTCTATAATATTGTCGGGGGACGTGTCCCCTCCGCATGTAGTGAGCATGCGACCTCTCACAACAATGAAACGGGGACAATCGAACACGACATGCTCCGCTGTTTCCTCTACACCAGCACAATTGGGGCACGCAGGAGATTCTGAGTGCCCGAACCTATGCAGGTACTGTCTGTAGCAACCATGTCCTGACAGAAACTGCGTCAGGTGGAAGTTCACTTCCCCATGGCTTCTACCATACCAATCTGACACATTTGGTATTAGTCGATGGGTCCATCTACCCTTAGTGGAGTTATCCCATTCCTGCTGCCAGCTTCTGAGCGTTTCCTCTTTACACGTGTCGCGGACTCCTCTGGTACCCCTTTGGTTGAAGCATTGAACATCTTCCTTGATGATGAGCCCGATGGGCGTCATCCCGGCTATGATGCACACGGCCTCTTTAGATACCGTCCGGTATGCACTTGCTACTCTTAAGCACATTATCCTGTACGTGCTTTCCAACCGCTTTAGGTTTCTGTTCGTTCTAAGCGCTTTTGACCAGATTGGTCCTCCATACCTTAGTATGGATAGCGCCACGCTTGCCAGCAGCTTGCGTTTGCTGGCAATTACAGCAGAGCTGTTAGACATCATCCTCGAAAGCGCCGCTATAGCCGTAGATGCCCTTTTACAGGCATATTCAACGTGGCTAGCGAAGCTCAGCTTGTCATCGATCATTACCCCAAGATGCCTAAGGGATCGCTTGGACTCTATGGTGCAATCACCTACCGAGATAAGCGCCCGTTGCTCGGACTTGCGGTTGTTGACCACCACCACCTCAGTCTTGTGACGGGCCAGTCCTAGTTTCCTAGACTTCATCCACTCCTCAACCAGGGAAATAGAGTGCGCTGCTGTCAACTCTACTTCCTCCATCGATTCACCATAGACCACTAGGGTGATATCGTCGGCGAAGCCAACAATCTTAACACCCGTCGGAAGGGGCAGCCTCAGTACGTCATCGTACATCGCATTCCATAACAGCGGGCCCAGGATTGAACCATGAGGTACTCCCGCGGTAATTCGAACGCTTTTCTGCCCCTCCTCTGTGTCATACAGTAGAATCCTACCATCAAAATAGCTTTCTAGAAGCTTACACAACTGCACCGGTACCTTGAGGCGGTGAAGCGCGTGTGCTATTGCTTCCCAGCTTGCGCTGTTGAACGCATTCTTCACATCCAGAGTGACAACCGCGCAGTAACGGATGCCGCTCCTTTTATGCTCGATTGCCACCTCAGCTGTTTGAACGACCGACTGGATGGCGTCCAGAGTAGATTTACCTTTTCTGAATCCAAACTGGTTGTTGGACAGGCCGTCCGCACTCTCCGTATACGGTACTAGTCTGTTGAGAACCAACCTCTCCAATAACTTGCCCGTCGTATCTAGTAGACAGATAGGTCTATACGCCGACGGGTCACCTGGTGGTTTCCCCGCCTTTGGTAGTAGCACCAATTTCTGTCGCTTCCATACATCCGGGAAGATTCCTTGATCAATGCAGCGTTGCATCGTGGTTCTGAACATGTCCGGATCCGTGTTCACTGCCGCTTTTAAGGCAACATTCGGGATACCATCGGGTCCCGGTGCCTTGTTTGACGCGAATGATTTCACGACTTCTGCCAGCTCTTCGTTCGTCACTCTCGCCACTTCTTCTCCTTCATCTGCCGCATACGGCGCTGGGGGCCATGGGCTTATGGGATGGTGCGGGAAGAGTACATCGATTATCGATCGCAGCAACTCGGGCGATTTCTCTTGGGGCGCTATGGCTCCTTTGGTCTTAGCCATTACCACTCTGTAGGCGTCACCCCATGGACTAGAATTAGCACTCTCACATAGACTTTCAAAGCATGCCCGTTTTCGACTCTTGATTTCCTTTTTGAGAGCCAACTTTGCCTCTCTGAATGCTGCACCGCGTTCCTCTCTTTGTGCTTCTGTGCGTGCGCGTTGCATTCTTCGTCTAGCCCGAAGGCAGATTGCTCGAAGATTTGCAATTGATTCGCACCACCAATACACTGGCGGCCTGTTCTCTCTAGGAGGGGCTTTTCTCGGCATGGAAGCATCACACGCTCGTGATATCACAGCAACTAGCTCTTCACCGTTTAGGTCCAGAGTGTTTCGTTCGCGCCTCAGGGCTTCAGTGAATACTTCGCCATCGAAGCGCGCTGTTTTCCATCCTCGGGCTTGGGTCGAGTTACATCGCGCTGCCTTCTGCCCGCCTGGTATTATACTATAGCGAATCGATTGATGATCGCTATGAGTATAACCGTCATCAACGCGCCAGTTCATGGTACCTAAAAGGTTAGGACTACAAAACGTCACGTCGATGATCGATTCTGCACCATTTCTGCGGAAGGTACTCACTGTACCCACATTTGCCAGCTCTACATTTAATGCGGCCAGGGATTCCAACAATAGCTGGCCTCTTTGATTGGTGCAGCGGCTACCCCACTCCACTGCCCATGCATTAAAGTCGCCAGCTATCACTACTGGCTGCCGATTAGCTAGTTCGGCCATCATCCTGTCAACCATGTGGGAAAATTCCTCAATCGACCACCTTGGGGGCGCGTAACAACTGCAATAGAACACGCCGTTGATTTTTGCTATCGCAAAACCGTCATTTGAGCTAGAGACTACTTCTTGGATTGGGTATCGTCCTGTCGTCCCTATAGCTGCTAGCTGTTGAGACCTATCCGCCACCCAGTTCCCGTTGTTGGCTGGTATGCGGTATGGGTCCGATAATAACACCACGTCAGTCTTGGTTTCCGAGACTGACTGCCAAAGCAGCTGCTGGGCTGCATCACAGTGGTTTAAATTTAACTGTGTTACTTCCGTTTTGGCTGCTTTGATACTCCGCTTGTGCCCGGACATTTGGGTCCGCCCGTTAAGTGTCCGTTGTCTGCTCTGTCGACACATATTAGGCACTTAGCGATTTGCTTACAATCGCTTGCCCTATGGCCTTCAGCGCCGCATTTTCTGCACATCTTACTTCTGTCGGGACCATTGCAATTCCACGACTTATGGCCCTTCCCGAAACACTTGAAGCAAACTTCAGGAGGCTGTTGTATGCTCAGCCGGCAAACCGACCAGCCTACCTTGAGTATGCCCAAGTTCTTCGCTTTGTTCGCCTCTGCGACCGGCAGCCTGATCGCCGCCACCTGGGTTCCCTGCGGGCCCTTTCTAAGGTGGATGGCCTTACTGGCTACGTCGATGTCACACTGCTCTTTGAGGGCAGCCGAGACCTCCGCTGCATCGGTGACCTCATCCAGATTTTTACACTGGAGAGTCGCTTCAGCAGTAAGGGATCTTACATCAACCTCGTCACCAAGTACTTCTTGTGCCAGTTGCTTATAGACTGCACCCTTTTCCTTGGCGTCCTTCTTTAAGACTAGGATCATTTCACCAATCCTAGTTCGCCTTATGCTTCGCACGTCTGCGCCCAATGGCGATAGCTTCTCTGTGCTTCGCATCGCCTTCAGAACCTCGGCGTATTTTGCTTCCTCCGTTTTGATAACGAGGGCTTCGCCTAAATTCCTACGTTTCGCTGTTTTCGGTTTAGCGCTCTCCTTGGGCTCCGTTTTCGGTTTCCTCTGTTTTTTCTTATTTCCAACTCGTATCCACGGGTTGCTGTTGCCTTGCGCCCGTGGTTCCTGTGGATGCACTGCCTGGTTCCGGTTAACCCGTGGCTCCTTTTTCTTGGCTTTCTTGGCCTTAGGATTGGTGTTGGCCTCTCCTTTGTTGCCATGTCCTCTTGATCGCGGGGCTTGGCTCGTGCCAGCTTTTCCGCTTTGGAGGACGGCCGCGTAGGTCACTTTTCCCTTAGCAACCATACGTCTTTTCGCCACGTATTCATCCCCGGAAGCTTCCCTCTTCCGCATCGCGTATCGAATAATATCATCAGATATATTCGCGTTGCCTGTGAAGGAAAACACTTCGGTCTGACACGACCTAGTGTCTTTTTGGCCTTCTACCTTGCCAAGTTGTTCCTTGGCTTTCTCGTAGTCCTGCTTTGCAGCTAGGACTGATTGTCGCAATTTCAGTAGACTTGTTTTCAAGTCTTTGCTGATATTTGTTTTGCTTTTAACATATTCGATGATGACATCAAGTTGCTCAGCAGCTACCTGCATTTTAGGGAGGTACTCCCTATTGCGATCCATGGCCTCGATTAGTCCCGGGCCATCGGTCACCACACATGTTGCACTGGAGCGGCCAGTGCCTGCCGTCGTCACAGTATCTAGGCTTTTGCCCACACTGTTTCCAATAAAGTTGGTCGCCTCCTTCCTTGGCGGGAACCTTAGCCGGTTACTGATAGGTCCAGAAGCCTCTCCTTCACATTCCGCTAGTTGTTTGTTTTGGTTGATCATCTCATATGGGTCCCCCTAAGAGCCGCTATCCATCTCCGCTGGAATAGTCGCCTTTATAATCCCATGGTTATCTATGCAAGCAGGGAGGCCATGCTAGGGTTGACATAGTCCTTTATGGGGTACTATGTTCAGAGCCGGATCGGCGCAGGTCAGGTAATGGCATCTGAGCCTACTCCCGCCCAGTTGGAACAACCAGGCGACGGATTTGGAACGTACTCTAAGGCCTGCCACGGTTTTACGGGACGGGGGCAGCCTGCGCCATTAACCCACTCGCCGTTTCGGGCCAGTGTCACCCGACCCTACTAAGGGAGTAGAATGTCGCCGCTGTCAGCCTCAAAGCATATTATCCAGTACATATACCGTTACTTGTCCTTTGTCGTGCGCTGCCAGTATACATAATTGGGGCCGTACTGGCGTTGGTCCCAATGTGCTCGAAGCACTCCTACTCGTAATTCCATGCCTTGTCCGTTTGTATCGCGACCAGTATGCCATAATCAGGATCTCACTGGTATCAATCCTGATGTGCCGGTTGGCACTCCTGTTAGTTTGGGCTAGGGTACTTTAAGCGGCACCGGTCGCTGTGACAGAGTTGCATTCGGATTTTTGTGGTTTTTATGAAGGTTCATCAGAGCCCACTGCGAACTTCACCACATCCTGGGCAACTCCCCAACTCGCAGAGGTCCTGGGGGGGGGGTCCGTTAAGCCCCTGGACTGTCGTCCCTGCTGCCCCAACAAAAAAACGCATAATGCGAAGCCATAAGGGTGAAAAATTTAAACTAATTTACAACATCCTTATAATCCCACCCTTATTTAACCTCAGGTTTGAGACTGAAGAAGGGAAGCCGATTGTCTCGGAGAAACACAAGGTCACCTGCACCATTGCTCCGGGTAGCACAGGAAGGGCACAATACTGTAGAGGGCGCCCTGGTACTCCACAGGCTCCGTTTTCGGTTAGGTTTTGTTTAGACCCCCCTAACCATTCATTCTTAGGCACGGTAAGCTTAAAGCGGCATGAATTAGGGGTCACCTGTGAGATGGACTTATACCACCGGAACAGGCAGTCCGTAGTGTTAATTCTTAGCCAATTGAAACAACCGCTACCGACACTACACGGCTATCTAGGCTGTTCGGGAAAAGGAAGTTAACATTGATGATTAACTCCTGACGTGCCCAAACAGCCCATAAAAAACCATCACTGCCCTTTATACCATTCAATCGTCGTATATGAAAAAAATGACGGTCGATTATATCGACTATCCTTGGCTCAACGGTGATAGAAGGTAATATTGATGGTAGACTTGCAGCGTGTCTGTAAGAGTACAAGGACTTTATAATTATGAACCTGAACAAATAAAACTAACCTTACTAAGTGGTCCAAAAAAAGTCAGAGAATCAATGGAATTGTTTCAAGAGTTCTTCCAGTGAATTCACCAATATTTCTTTTTTTAGTCCATGGAACTCCAGCATGGTTTCCTTTATAATTATGTGAGAGTCTCAGATAATTACTTCCAAGGATTCTATCAGAAATTTCTCCAACAAATTTTCCAGATTGTTCTCAATCAATCAATTTCTCCAAAGATTCATGCAGTTTTTTTATTATTCTTACGAGAATTCCTTCAGAAATTCGATTAAAACATTCGAATCCATTAAAAATGCCTGGAAATTCGTATTGGATTCTTCCAAGATTTTTTTCCAGGGAATTGAGATTTCTAAGAATATTCCGTAAAGGGTTCTTCTAAAAGCTTCTCCAAGATTTCCTCATGAAAAAGTACTTCAGATTTGATTAGCAACTTTGCAAATCATGTCTCTATAAATCCCGCAGGATTACAAGGATTCATGCAGAAATCCTACCAGGTATTCCTCCATCATTTTCTCTACAAACTCCTATAGACATCCCATTACTTTTCAAAAAAAAAAAAAAAAAACTTCTCAGATAGATCTCTAAGAAGAATTTTTGCAAAAGAAGAATTTTTGCAAAAATATGTCCTAAGATTTTAGTAAGAATCTCCACAAACATTATTCCTCTACAGATTCTATCAAGGATACCTGACGATTTTTTTTTCTTAGAATACCTCCAGCATTTCTCCAGAAATTCTTTCAAAAAATCTCCAGAAGAAAACACTTCAAGAATTTCCATAAAAATTTCTTCATTTCTTGACATTAATTTTAGCTTCAAGAATTTCTTGGAAAACAAGATTTTTTTTCAGACATTGTTCACGAGTTCTTTCAATTGTAATAGATGGGATTGTTTTTCAACGCGAAATTTATCATTTTTTTACCCAATGATATTTGAAGTAATTCATCGTGATGATTCCTGAAACATTTCTCATGAAAATTCTTCTGGGATTCTACCAAGAATAACTCCATAAATTTTCCGAAGGATCCTGTAGAGGTTTCGGAATATATTGAATAGAATAAAAATTATATTGGTAATAGTTGTATTGAAGTAACTTCAGGAGTATGTCCAATAATATCCCTTGAAATTCCTCCAAGGAATAATTGCAAGGGTCAATTTGAGCTTTCTTCTTCAGAAAATCCTACAGCAAATTCTTATCTCAGAGATACCTTTGGACGATTGTTTTTGAAAAAACTTCGGATTCATTATAAATCTCCAAAAGAAATTTGTAAAAAGCATTGCTACTTTACAAATCGATGATTCTTCTAAAAATCGTTCATGAATTTTTTGAATAATCTACAAGAATTCTTCAGAAATTCACTCGAGCGTTTCTCTTGAAACACTTTCAAAAAAATCTCCAGTAACTTTCCAAGCATTGCCATAACAATTTCTTCATTTCTTGACATCAACTTATAGACAACCATCCTTACTAAATTTAGCCAGGCTTGATAATACTCCTCAACATCATCAAAGTTCGGTGAAATATTCAAGAGTAGCGTGCTACCTTTGCCTCTTTGCGAGGGAGCGAAAAAATGCAAAGAAGAGAGGCAACGAAAAATGATCGAGGAAGATCCAGCACAAAACACAACAGAGTAAAATTCCATCAAAAAAGGGTGCTCTCACAACTCCCCGAGGACTGTCTTGTTCGGGCGGCAACTCAAGAGTTCTTGTGAAGTGTGAGTAAGGGTGAGCATCGCAACAAGAGAGAGAGAGAGTACCTGAAAAATTGCTCGCATTTTTTTGCACTCTCACTCGAATCGCTTGAGGATCTGTGTTGAAAATTTTGAGTTCAGCTTTTTCTTCTCAGAAAAACGACAAAATCGCCTCCTCTTTGCATCGCAGATGAGTTTCTATCAAGCCTGACTTTAGCTTCGAGGGTTTTGTCGTAAAACAAGATTATTTTCGGACATCGTTCACGAATTCTTCCAAATGTAATGTCCGGATTAATTCTAAGGGAAATTTCATACTTATTGTGAAAATTCTTCGCAATTTTTTTTTTTGTTAACTACACACTTAAATTATTTTACAGGAATCAGTGAATTTCACCTCAATAGCTGAACAGTTCTGTAAAATTAAACACCGTAATTCCGTCGAAATTTAACGGATTCAGGAATTTTACCGTACTCCGTTAATTTATTTCAGTGAATCTTTCAGCTGTTGAGATTACGGTGAAATTTACGGATTCCTGTAAAATAATTTAAGCGTGTACGGATATCTTAAATAATCAATCGTGATGATTCCTTAGAAATTGTACCTGGCGATTCTTCTGGGTTTCTACCATGGAAAACTCCATAAATTTTTCCGAAGTGTTATGTAAAGGTTTCGTGAAAACATTGAATAGTCTAAAAAATCTATTGCCATTGGCTGTATAGAAGCTACTTCAGGTACACATCCAAGAATTCCTGTAAGGAATTACTGTAAGGGCCAATTAGAGATTTCTCACAGAAAATTCTACAGCAAATTATTATCTCAAAGGTATCTATGGACGATTGTTTTTAGAGAATTATTTGGATCCATGATGAAATTCTAAAAGAATCTCTTAAGCAAAGAATCTATAGAAAAATTTTTGGTCAAGTTCGGGCTTAGTGAAATATTTTGAGAATATCTCAAGAGACGCATAGAATGAATTTTAGAAAGAATTCCTGTAAATCTTGAAGTGATTCCTGTATAAAATTTTGAAAGTATTGCTGACATTATTCATAGAATAAGTTTGGGTGTAGTTCCTGAAAGAATTCTACAGGAAATACCTGAAAGGATTTTATTTATGAAAATCTATTTCTAAGATATTCATGGAAGTGTCATAAGCGAAATTATAAGTTGGCAAAACACATTTGAAAAATCTCTGAAGCAATCCTTGGATTTGGACGAATATTTGCGAAAATGCTTGAACAATTTATGCACTATTTTATGTGTTATCAAGGCCATACTTTTGGTGAAATTTTTCAACGAACTGCTGCAGGAACTCCAATACGAGTTTCAGTAGAAGTATTTATACATCAAAAACCTTGAAGGAAAAGTATTTAAATTCAAAAAAAAAAAAATTCCTAGTAATTTGATCAGAAATTTATTTAGGTATTTGCTTCAAGTTTTCTTCATATTTTATCAAGCAATTTTCCTGGGAAAATTTAAGAGGTATTTATTTGGGAAATCTTTAAGTAGTACTGTCGCAACTTTCGAATAAATACCAGATGAACTCCTGCAAGGTATTCTAAAGGTCAAAGATCCTTGAAGACGTCTTGAAAACGGCCAAACGAAATCTTGCAGAATGTGCTGGAGGAATTCTTTAAAAATCTCCGGCGGATCCACTGGAGAAATTTATAAAGGAATAAAAAACCTTTAATGAAACTGAAAAATCCTTAGAGAAATTTCTCTTCACCTAAGGAAGCGTCATAAGGAGTCCCTAGAAGATTTCTGGTAAGAATCCCTGAAGAAGTTTCTGGATCAATTCTTGGAAATATCCGTGGAGGAAGTTTTGTAAAAAATAACTGAAAACCCTAGAAAAACAATTGGATAAATCAGCAAAGCAACTGTTGGATGATTTTCTAGAGAATTTTCTGAAAAAAAAATCGTAAACAATTTTCTTAGAATACCCTGTAAAACATCTATGTGGGGTTTCGTTGAAAAATTCTTGGAGGAATCTTCGAAAGATTTTCGAGCGTAACAACTGTAGAACTCCATGAAAGAACTACTGAAATAATCTCTGCTGGAAATCCCTGTAAAAATTACCGGAGGTATCAACATTGAACTGTTAAAGCGTATGTAGCAAATTCTGGATGAATTCCTTTTAACATTCCTTGGGAAATTGCAGGAGAAGTTTTCGGATGAATTCCTAGACTGATTTCTGAAGAAATGTTTGCACGAATTTCTCAAGGGATCCTGGAGGAGTTCCTAAATGTATTCCTAAAGAAATCACTGTATGATCTTCTTCTTCTTGGCATTACGTCCTCACTGGGACAGAGCCTCCTGTTCAGCTTAGCGTTCTTATGAGCACTGCCACATTTATTAACTAAGAACTTTCTTTGCCAAAGCTGCCATTTTCGCATTCGTATATCGTGTGGCAGGTACGATCATACTCTATGCTCAGGGAAGTCCAGGAAATTTCCATTACGAAAAGATCCTGGTCCGGCCGAGAATCGAACCCAGACACCTTCAGCATCACTTTGCTTTGTAGCCGCGGACTCTAACCATTTGGCTAAGGAAGAACCCTAGTTGCAAATTGTCTATTTGATTCGAACAGCAATTGAACTCACAAGATTTTTTTCCAAATCTCAAAATGTATGGAATCACAAATTTGTGCTGCTCTCCTATTACTGGCATAGTAACTGAAACAAACACACATTCTTCTGTTACAGTAGCCACCATACCATTCTGTAGAATCGGTTTATGCCAACTGAAACATATCTTCATCATCGGATAATTACTCAGGTGGAATGACTGTAAACCACTTCCTAAAGTGGAACTATGCAGTATGCAGCACAGCATGCGTAGAGCCGTTAGGAAGTGCTTTTTAATGTTTCGCTTCTTACTTCATTGCATTCGTATGATAGCATAGCACAGCGTTGCGTATAGCAACATCTTAGGGTAGGTTGGAGCTTTCTCGCGAGAAGGCGAATGATAATCCGAAGTAAGTAACTATCATGATAAATACCTCAACGTACACGTGTTGTCGCATAAATCTTACCTGAAAAGAGAAGAGGGAGAAAAACGTAATATTAGAATCATAAGCCTGTAATAAGAACATCTTTATAGCTGCGAAAAAAACATGACTCTTCAAACATCTTCTGTAATATAGAAACTAAGAACACTGTTCTCGGATGCTTTCCTACTCTCTACCAGTAACTGCCTTCAACAGCTAACAGCTATGCTCAACCAATAAAACCACTGAATCCCCGCCGAGACGTAATGGCTTACTGAGTGCATTCTGCACGCCTTGTACTCATAATCGGTCAGTCGACACAAGTCACGCTGCTGCTGCCGTGAGCCGAGAGCCAAGTGAACCAAATCGGCACAAGACGTCATAACTCTACTTCTTTGCACCGCACCTGATTTGAAGCTAACTACATGCGTGGTCTACAGCTACTTCAGTTATGTCAACGAAGTTAGTTCAGCATTCTGGCTTTCAGTACTGATTTGGAATCATAAATTAATCAATAAAACCATGATATAACCAGATTGATGACTAGAACTAGGGGTCCATACTTAGCCATTAAGCTGCAAATCCAATGTAAGGCAGTTTTCACATGTTAATGTCGCATTTCAGCTTTTAAAACTGTTTTATAAGAGATTTCTATTCATGAAATGGCCTTTAAAACCTTCTTCTTCTTCTGCTTCTTCTCAGCTTAGTGTTCTTATGAGCACTTCCACAGTTATTAACTGAGAGCTTTCTATGCCAATTGACCATTTTTGCATGTGTATATCGTGTGGCAGGTACGAAGATACTCTATGCCCTGGGATGTCGAGAAATTTTCCAACCCGAAAAGTTCTTCGACCGGTGGGATTCGAACCCACGACCCTCAGCTTGATCTTGCTGAATAGCTGAATAGCTGCGCGTTTACCGCTACGGCTATCTGGGCCCCTTTAAAAACTTATTAAAACAAAATTACAGAATTGTTATCATTTTCGGTTCTTCGCGATTCAAAATAATACTTTGATGAGAATCTGCTGCGTAAAAAATAAAAGAAATTAGTGCAATCGTTTTAGAGTAGTGAGCATTTATGTTTTTGTTACCACTCTGCTGTTGCATCGTAAAGTCAAGTAGGCAGCTTTGCAAGTAGGGAAAGATGAGGTAAGGGCATTATTCCGAAACAGTTCTGTTGATATTTATTACAAATCTTCCCTAACAAAAAAAAAGATTTTGTTAGTTTACTGAAACTGATTTGAAACCTGGATCCAAACTCAAAAGAGATCCTAACTTTTTTGTTTGTTGTTATGATCGAATGGATGGAGCATGTGGTGGAGTTGCTATCATCATTCATAGGCATATAAAACATCAACTTTTTTCGTCATATGAAACCAAGGTTTTTGAAACTTTGAGAGTTTTTGGTTGAAACACAGATTGGTAAATATACATTCATAGCTGCCTATTTGCCTTTTCAATGCACTGGGCAGCAAGTTAATTTGCTTCAAACTGACTTGCGTAAATTGTAGCATGGTCACTTTTTTGTAAATATTATTTAAAGATTTATTCAATATAAATATAGATGTACATAAATTGTTATATAATTATATTGTTTTTCATGTTCTTCAATGTTAATTTATTATTCGTGTTAATTTATTTTTCATTTAATCACATATTATTTCATTGTCAAATTTAACAAATTCAAGAGTTCACTTAAATATATGCGATATTCAATATCACAGTTCAAAATGAAATGCACTTTTCCAAAACCGCATACAAAACTTGCATACAAGTCGCCATCTACCAATACTATATCAAATAAAAGTCCCTGTCGCCTTACACACTACACCACGAAACACGAATAAGCCTAAGGTTCAAAGTTCAAGCCCGAACGTTAACGATCGTTATAAATAGATCGGAGTCCAAAAATAGACGGAACGATACAGGTCATTCAGATGGAATGGTAGCGAAAGAGATAGCGCTTCAATCGGTTCTCATTCGTAGTTGATGAGGATCGTCGTTTGAAAAGGTCGTGAAATTACTTCGGTGATTTTACGTACTTCCGTCCACGAAGATGTAAAATCACACCTTATCTGAGGACTTTCAGAATCTCTACTCGTCCATTTTGACCTGGACCGTGGAAGAGGCGAGAGTGCGTGAATAATCGTTAAGTGTCGCGGTGTGTTTCATTTGGTAATAAATTAAAATGTGAGAAGTTTGTAGATTGAAATTAATGTTACTTTTTGTTCCTTTTCGTTAGTCAAGTAAAGTTCGTTAGCCTAAAGCCAAGAAGGTTAAGTGCGGTCAAGTTAGTTTGTGTGTGCGTTTGTGAATAAAAAAGGTAATTGTGAACTTTTTTTGTGTGGAGAATTTTTTGTTAATGCGTCGAACAGCCGTTCGACGGCTTTTTATTTAGGATCGGAATCTAGCGATCTACGGCCCAAGCTCGGCACACCGCATCTGCAAGCTAAACGCTACTCTCGACCCCACGCTTCAGCGTTCAGAAGTCCCGGTTTGAGGGGAAAGCCGGAAGGGAACAAACCGTTCCGACAGAGCGGCCACCACCATTTCTATTACCTCGTGGACAGGCCACGTGTGAAGCCCCCGACGATCCCCACCGTCGTCAACTGCGTCATACGTCACCGACGCACGTGATTTCCGGCGTGCGACACTTCATCAAGGAGTAAATCCAAAAAGTCGCAGTTCGTTGCCGTATTTGGAGTAGTAGCCGCAATACCACCATCGTCGATGTGCTAATTTCGGAATCCTGCTTTGCCGTCCCATTCTTCGTCCAGCACTTCTGCTTTGCCAGCCCATTGAACGGCCGTCGCTTCTGCTTTGCCGGCGGCATTCATCGCAGCATCTAAAAGGGTCCGTGAGTACAAGCCAACCAAACTAACCATGCGCATGCGTTAAAACTCCACACAATAACCGAGCTCGAAGATAAGAAGAAGATGATCGATAAATGTCGATAGAATTAGTTTAGCAAATCCGCACACACATTAGGGAAAGTAGGAAGAAGAAGTAGAAGGGGAAAGGAACACACAATTATGAATAAAACCTAGGTTATCAAATTTGAATAAATTTCTAAATGTTTTTGCTGTTCTCAACCAGATTATGTATTTTTGTAATATGTTAGAGCTTTCCCTGTAACAGTTTTTTTGGTCTTCGAGATTTCTCACGTTTCGCGTCGTTCTACCTGTTTCTTTTTCTGTTTTTTGTACGCCAGGATAGACTGCCTGGGAAATCAGTCTCTCCACTCACGTGTCTGAAGCGGACAGGGAAATTTGAATTAGTGAGTTCTTCCAGTGATGATACTCGTGAGTGGTGTCCTTTTTGTGTCGGTAGAACGACGGTCAACATCAACTATTTTTTGAGAATCGCTTAAGGCGACCTCTATAACTGAGAAATCTCGATCCACTATTCCTTTGAGTTTTCTGTATCGTTTCCTAAATTGCTATTTGGACTCTTATAAAACAAACCCGCCCTGAGGTTGGGTTTCTTGCCGGGCAAACATAACTCGACAGACGGTCCTCTCCGGAGGTGGCGCTAAAGCCGTCTGTTTCTTGAGCCAGGGAACGAAACAGGAGACGGAAAACCTTTAGCCGTATTTTTACGTGCTACATTTTGGCGCCCAACGTTTAGAAGGCAGACACATTTTTTGAATTTTTGGCGCTTATTGGACAATTGCACATTTTTGAGAATTTCTTTCGTTTTTTGCACATAATACTAAAACAAAAACATACATACACAATACAAATCAATTAATTTATTATCGTATGCGGTATTTTTCATATATAATCCTTTTCATAATTTTTTTTTACACATAATTCACACACATATATATATATATATATTATCATATTTATATCATTACAATTATAAGCATTTTGTTGTGTGAAAGAAATATTCGTAGTTGTATGTTGTGTACAAATTTGTGCCGTTCTAAAATTTTCTTTGTAAATAGACATTTAAAGTGAACTTGTAGTTATTTTTTTTATTATTCATAAGCCTTGCACATTCTCTAATAATAATAAAAATGTCGTTTCCACACGCTGATTATTTGACTAATGAGGAAATAAATTATGAGCTGGTTCTGCGAAATTACAAAGAGGAAACTGACAAGGATATTCCAACAAAATTGCGGTTGTTGCGTAAACTGTTTCAAACGGATCAAAAAGAGGGAAGGGATTACAGATCACCTTACAGGTTTGAACAGGAGGTAGACATAATCTCCAATAGGGTTCTACTGATTCAACAGGAATGGCAAGGGAAAGAAGGGGATCCTAGGCTAGTCTCGCGATTAAAACATTACTACTTGCGAGTTCGAAGGGGGAAAACTACAGACAAAGAAGTAGAAAATACTAGGAGGGAACTTCTTAGGTCTATTTCAGAGACTCTTCGCACCGTTACCGATAAGTACCCAGGCGATGATGAGAGCAAAACGAACCCGGGTACACTGCAAGGTAACGAGAATCAGACTGCTAAGGATTTGGGTGCATATCCCAAGAACTTGCCGTTGCAATCGAAACCAGACGATGACTTTAAGGATCCAAAATCATCTCAACCGACATACGAAGAACTACAGGAGAAGATTCGTGAGCTCCAATCTGCTATTCAACAGATGCGAACACAGGGTAGCCAAGGCCATGAACGGAGATCTCGAAATTGGAAGCAATCTGAGCCGACTGGTCTGATCAGGACAATTACGGAACGAGATGACATCGGTAGCGGCATCAGTGAACCAGAAATGGTGAAACAGCACGATGAGGAACGCAGGTCACACCGGCACAAATTGGGCAGTAGTCAGCGTCACAGAGCAACGAGGACTCTTGAGGGAAGGTCCGACGAATCTGACAGCGAATGTGAGGAGGTGCGTCAAACAAACCAACAGTTTCCGACAGCGAACCAGATTCCGAGTAGGAATAGGAATTACAGGTCTAACCCGAACCGTATGCATGAACAGCGGAGGAACAGAACACCGAGCGATGATCGGTTTAGCGCAAGAGGTTCATATTCATCGGATGGTTATCAGCACAGGAACGGTCGACAAATCCGAAGGATCGAACATTGGAAGCTCTCTTTCTCGGGAGATAACAGGACAGTTTCAGTCGAAAACTTCCTGTACAAGCTGAAGAAGATCGCTGCACGTGAAGGAGTATCTCAGCAGAATCTGCTTCGAGATATACACTTAGTCCTAGAAGGCCTAGCCTCGGACTGGTTCTTTACGTACGTGGACGAGTTTGAAGATTGGGAAGATTTCGAGGAGAAAATAAGGTTTCGGTTTGGAAATCCAAATCAAGACCAAGGGATCCGTCAGAAAATCCACGAGAGGAAGCAACTCAGAGGCGAGTCTTTCAGCGCTTTCGTATCGGAGATAGAGCGTCTAAACAAGATGCTGTCGAGACCACTCTCCAAACGGCGGAAGTTCGAAGTGGTGTGGGACAATATGCGCCCACACTATCGTTCAAAGATCTCCATTGTTCGAGTTCGAGATTTGGAGCACTTGATTCAACTCAACCATAGAATCGACGCAGCCGATAGCAGCTTCCAAATTCATAACGAATTCAGGAATACGGAGCAGAGGAATCAGCGAAACGTCCACCAGATAGAATGTGCATCTTCGCAAGACGAATGCGACGAACCGGAAGGAGTAGATGTGGTAGATGCAAGAATGGATCATCGGGGACAGATGTCGAGAAGAAGAGTCCAACCAACGTTTGCGCAGAACACGAGCAAAACGAATCAACAGCAAACCAGCGAATCAACAGGGAATGCATGTTGGAACTGTCGGAAAACAGGCCATAACTGGCGGGACTGTAAAGAGCCACGAGCAATCTTCTGCTATGGTTGTGGGGAGTTAGGGCGAACCATCCGTTCATGTCAGCGTTGCGCTGAATCGAACCGAAGATGGAATGCACCAATCCAGGGAAACCAGTAAGGGAATGTGCGATGGGAACTACGGACATTCCAATAGAAATTAAGGTTCCCACCGAAAAAGGCTATTTCGACCCAGTTGACCGCATACATACGATCAAAATTCAGACAAAAAAATGTCCTTATTTAAGAGTAAACGTTTTCGACACCGAGATCCTAGGATTATTAGACTCAGGAGCGGGAATCAGTGTGGTGAACTCGTTGGAGTTGTCGGAAAAGTACGGTCTGAAGCTCCAACCAACCAGACTTAGAGTTTGTACTGCCGACAACACCGAATATCGATGCCTAGGATATCTTAACGTTCCGTATACATACAAGAACGTGACAAGAGTTGTACCAACTGTAGTAGTCCCACAGATATCTAAACCCATCCTTGGCTGCAATTTCTGGCGAAGTTTTGGAATTTCGCCTATGGCAGATTTAGGGAACGGGCCGGAACAAGTGGGAAGTTTCGCGGAAACCGAAGAGGCATTCGCTTTCACCCTTGAACCGATAGGAGAACTTCCAAGAATAGAGTCCACGGGAAATGATACGACACTTGATGTACCAACCTTTGACATCCCAGAAGAATCGCAGGAGCCAACGGTAGAAACGCTGGAGGTAGAGCACGAATTAACCGATAAAGAGCGTCAGGAGTTAATTCAAGCTATCAAACAGTTTCCGTTCACCAGCAGTAATAACTTAGGCCGGACGCACTTGATCGAACACGAGATTGTGCTTAAGGAGGGAGCAAAGCCTAAAAATCAGGTAATGTACCGCTCAGCACCGGCTATACAGAAAGAGATTGATGCAGAAATCCAACGATTTAAGGACATGGACGTCATAGAAGAGTGCTACAGCGAGTGGACGAACCCCTTAGTGCCGGTCAGGAAATCCAATGGCAAGATAAGGGTTTGCCTGGACTCGCGTAGACTTAACACGATGACGGTTAAGGATAGCTATCCCATAAGGAACATGTTGGAGATTTTCCAACGATTAGAAAATGCGAAATATTTTTCAATCATAGATTTGAAAGATGCCTACTTTCAAATCCCGCTTAAAGAGGAATGCCGGAATTACACAGCCTTCCGGACGACTAAGGGACTCTTCCGATTTAAAGTTTTACCATTTGGAGTGACCAACGCCCCTTTCACCATGTGTAGGTTAATGGACAAGGTCATTGGTTTCGACCTGATACCTTCGGTGTTCGTCTATCTTGACGACATCGTGATCGCGTCTAGAACTTTAAAGGAGCATTTGAGACTACTGAAAGTTGTGGCTGAAAGGTTGAAGAACGCCAACTTAACAATATCCCTCGAAAAGTCTCGATTCTGCCGAAAGCAGGTCAAGTATCTAGGGTATCTGTTGACCGAGCGCGGCGTGGCAATAGACGGCTCTAGAATCTCGCCAATTTTGGACTACGCAAGGCCAAAAACCGTTAAAGATGTACGCCGATTGCTGGGGTTAGCAGGTTTCTACCAGCGGTTTATACAAAATTACAGCCGAATCACCGCACCCATAACTGACCTTTTGAAAAAGGCAAAGAAAAAATTTGAATGGACGGAGGCTGCGGAGGACGCGTTCATGGAATTGAAGTCAGTTCTGACTTCTGCGCCAATACTGGCCAATCCAGATTTCGCTAAACCGTTTATAATCGAAAGCGATGCTTCAGATACAGCGGTGGGCGCAGCTTTGATTCAAGAACAGGAAGGGGAGAACAGAGTAGTGGCGTTTTTTAGCAAAAAGTTGAGCCGAACTCAGCGAGCGTATTCGAGCGTAGAAAAGGAGTGTTTGGGTGTGCTACTAGCGGTTGAAAACTTCCGCCACTATGTTGAGGGGTCACGTTTTAAGGTGATTACTGACGCACGAAGCCTTTTGTGGTTGTTCACCATCGGAGTAGAGTCCGGCAACTCGAAACTTCTCCGATGGGCCTTAAAAATACAGTCATACGACATTCAACTTGAGTATCGGAAAGGAGCGAATAACATCACTGCAGACTGCCTGTCCCGTTCGTTGAATGTGCTAGATTTATCATCACACGATGAAGAATATGAAGAACTTGCCGAGAATATACAGGCCGAACCGGAGAAATTTCCTGAATATCGAGTGTCCGATGGAAACATTTTCCGCTACGTAAAAAGTAAGCATCGAACGGAAGATAATCGGTTTCGATGGAAGCTGATACCGAAGGAGGCAGAGCGAACCGAGATCATTAAGAGAGAGCACGAGATAGCACATTTTGGGTTTGAGAAGACTTTGCAGGGGCTCAAACGTCGGTATTACTGGTCGGGAATGGCCAAAGAAGTCAGGAATCTCTGTCAAAAGTGTTTGAAGTGCCAGACGTCAAAATCAGGAAACACTAACGTTAACCCTCCGATGGGAGGTCAGAAGGAATTTGTAGAGTATCCCTGGCAATTTGTGACGCTGGATTACGTTGGTCCTCTGCCAGCTTCAGGGAAGGGAAGACACACGTGCTTACTCGTTGCCACCGATGTTTTTAGCAAGTTCGTGTTAGTCCAACCGTTTCGTGAAGCGAAAGCCAGTTCACTGGTTGAATTCGTACGAAATATGATTTTCTTGCTCTTCGGAGTTCCAGAAGTGATACTGACGGACAATGGAACTCAGTTCACTTCCAAAGCGTTCCGAGATCTCCTGTCTGAATATGGGGTCAATCATTGGCTTACCCCGTCGTACCACCCACAGGTGAACAACACAGAGAGAGTAAACCGGGTGGTAACGACAGCGATACGGGCCACGATTAGGCAACACAAAGATTGGGCGGAAAATCTGCAATCGATTGCGTGTGCGATTCGAAACGCAGTACACGAGTCCACCAAGTACACCCCGTACTTTGTAGTGTTCGGTCGGGAGATGGTGTCGGATGGGAAAGAGTACCAAAGATTGCGACAAGGTTCGGGTAACACAAGTGGTGAAAATTCTCAAGACAAGCGAAAGAGACTGTATGAGGAGATAAAACAGCATCTCTCGAAAGCATACGAACGCCACAAGCGAACATACAATCTGCGATCGAATGCGGAATGTCCTACTTACATCGCTGGGGAAACGGTACTGAAGCGAACCTTCGAACAGTCGAGCAAGGCAAAAAACTTCTGCGCGAAGCTAGCACCGAAATACGAACTCGCCGTAGTCAGGAAAACTTTAGGAAAACACTGCTACGAGCTTGAGGACCTTCAAGGGAAACGGCTAGGCGTCTTTTATGGGAGTCATCTGAAGAAGATGCACCCACAGTCTTAGACAACTTTTTTTCAAGCTATGAACCTCTTCGGAGTGACCTTTTATAGAAAAACACGCCTACGGGTTCATAAATCACCGAGTCACTAAGGTGACCAACGACTTTTTTCAAAGCTATGTAACGTGAGAGACTATTTTCAAAAATACCTTCGGGGAAAGTCATACGTCACAGTCGATTTGATTAGGGTGAGGAAATGGTTTAGGATCACCACTGTCGATTAAAGAGTGTCCCTGGGCGATGATTTCTCACTGAAGTAGTAAGAATCATCAAGCATAGAAGGAGCTGGGCGATGATCTGGTAAGGAGTAGTGGCAACACGAATACTACAGAGAGCCTAAGTGATGACTTCCGATCCTTAGTACTCAGTACTAAGTTAGTACTGATTCTTATGAAGCAAGGAAGGAGCCCATGTTTGACCTCTGGCCCCAATTGACCATACGGTGGCTCTAAATCACCCATCACTGTGATTGATCGCCTATAATGACGTCATCTCACATGGAAAATTCGATGGACATTGATAGCTCAAGCTATGAACACTTCCCCCCGAAGCAACTAAGGCATTTCCATGAAAATCTCCACGAAAACACCTTCAAGGGCAAAGTAATCCAAGCATATAGGGAGTTGAGACTACGAAACGTAATCCTCCCATGTACATAATGTAAATATTAGATAAGTTAGTTAGTACGCGCCTAACGCCCTACGGTAATTCTATTATTAGTAGCTTACACTTAGATTAGTTAGTAAATTGAATTCACTCACGATTTCTTATTAGAATTAGCCCATGTTTCGTACTTCAATTATGAGCCCAGTCCTAGTTGCGTTTTTCGTATTCGTCATCGTTTTGGCTGTTCAGTCCTTCTTTATCGTCATTGTTGTGTGCATATTCGTCCGTCGTCATTTGGGTCAAAAATAGTCCTCAAGTCCATCCTTTTCGTCATTTTTCCGTCCTTTGTGCTATTCGAAGCAGTTCTAATCATCATTCATAGAATCTAGTAGTCGCAGTAGTGATCGTTATCCATCGCTAGAATTAGCTTCCAATTGCATCATGCCATGTTGATTTACTTTCGCACTCGTTGCTCAACCTAAAAAGATAAAAAAGATCCCTCCCCAAACCCAAAAACAGCTCAATTTACAAAACAATCACAAGATACAGTAAAATTAATACTTTCCGTAAAGTTTTCTCCATCCTGGTTAAGTTTCCATCCAAAAGTAGAAATTTTCTTCGCCAGCTCATAATCCAACTTGCACTTTTCCAATTGTTTTTCACATTTTGTTTTGTTCGTGTTTAGTTTTGTTCCGTTACGTTGGCAGCGCATGAGTGGGTGAGTTACAAGGGAGTGAGTGACGGCTCGTTCCCGGAGTGACCGATCGAGGGGTGATTCATTGTTTGTGGTATTGTACGTTCTCATAATATTTCGAATGAAATATTTATGATGAAGATTTTAAAACTTATGTTGTTTGTGTGTTGTGAAATGTATTCGGACTTATGTCTGGAGTATTTTCGCAGCACACTGTTTAAAGTGGAAAGCGGCTGTGATCATATGTTTCGGGTAGAATATCTGGAGAGATCGCAGCCAGGATTCACTAGTCCATTTATTGTGGAAAGTGAACACAGTCAAGGATTCGGAACATGTTCTGGAGTAGACTGACGTTCAGGATTCACAGGTTCTTGTTGTGGGAGTTTTACGGACACTGTCTTAGTTTTCGGCTCATGATGGCTGGAGTAGAAGACAGGGGTCCTAGTTCATGTTTACTTCTCTGGAGTGAAGGCCTACTCCAGATGCAAGTATTTTACTGTCACGTTTTTTTTTTATATGTTGTTGTGTGTATGCGTTGCCTGCCAACTGTCATTTTTTCAATTCAATAGCCCAATCACTTTTCTTCAATAGAGTCAAATATCAGCTGGAACATTTTTTAAGGTTTAACCCTACGAAAATTTGATTGAAATTTTCTCAATTTCAATCAAATTTTCGTACCTTTAGTAGAGGATAATGTAGCATGGTCACTTTTTTGTAAATATTATTTAAAGATTTATTCAATATAAATATAGATAGCATAGCATAGCATAGCATAGCATAGACTGACTGTACATGTCAATGGTTGCTACTCCGTGATTGATCGGAACTGGTAAGAATTGCACTACGATCCAAATGAATAAGGGATGGGAGTTTCCGCTTACTCTCGAAGTGCAATTTTAGCAGATCTAATATTATTGATCAATAACGGCGCCGGCCAAGTCCTTACAGTCAGTTGGGATGGGGAAGGAATGTTAGGGTGTAATGATTGTTGCTTCTAGAGACCGAGAATACCTCTGCATCTCCACAATCACCACGGGAAGGGTGTTTATTAGTGAGGGAGGAAAAGATCTGGGAGTCACCTCTGGTCGGTGATGCGATCCATGGACAAGGGGGAAATATACGACTTGTATTTAAAGCTAGTTTTGTATTTTTGTCTCGAGAAGTTTTTGGAAAAATACGTCAACATCTATAATGTCGAACAATTCAAAAGACGTTTTTATTAATGACGAAAACTGAAAATTACATGTATATATTTTAACTTATATGAAACAGGAATAATGCCGACACTTGTAGTGACGAACCATACATAGTTTGTTTGAAAATTACATATAAGTATTACTGTGCATTTTGTCTCGATATGGTAGAAGTTTTAGAAAATACGTCAACATTCACAATGTCGAACAATTCAAAAGATTTTTTTTAATAAATAATTTTTAATAATGTCAAAAAGAGAAAAATATATGTATATTCAAATTGTATAAGAAAAAAGCATAATGCCGACACATATAGTGACGAACCATACAAAGTTTGTTTTAATATTACATAAAAGTTACGCTTTCAAGAAAATATGTGTTATCATAAGCATGAAACGAACTCACCAGTTGGTAATCCATTCTCGACTGAACACAAAACTGACACTGACAGCAAAACTTCTTGGCGTCCCGAAAATAAACCGTCTTGCTTGGGCCTTCCCAAATACGTACCCAGCAAGACGCTCCAAAACAGGTGAAAAAGAAAAAAAAAAATTCTCCGGCGACGAAAACACGCGCGAATCCGTCAGCAAAATCAATCGGACGACGCAAAACCGAACTGTCCTGCTTGGGCTTCACGAAGCACTACCCAGCAAGACGCTCCAAAACGGGGGAAAAAAATTCTCCGGCAACAAAAACGCGCGAATCCGTCACCAAAATCAATCGGACGACGCAAAACCGAACTGTCCTGCTTGGGCTTCACGAAGCACTACCCAGCAAGACGCTCCAAAACGGGGGAAAAAAAATTCTCCGGCAACAAAAACGCGCGAATCCGTCACCAAAATCAATCGGACGACGCAAAACCGAACTGTCCTGCTTGGGCTTCACAAAGCACTCATTTAAAGATTTATTCAATATAAATATAGATGTACATAAATTGTTATATAATTATATTGTTTTTCATGTTCTTCAGTGTTAATTTATTATTCGTGTTAATTTATTTTTCATTTAATCACATATTATTTCATTGTCAAATTTAACAAATTCAAGAGTTCACTTAAATATATGCGATATTCAATATCACAGTTCAAAATGAAATGCACTTTTCCAAAACCGCATACAAAACTTGCATACAAGTCGCCATCTACCAATACTATATCAAATAAAAGTCCCTGTCGCCTTACACACTACACCACGAAACACGAATAAGCCTAAGGTTCAAAGTTCAAGCCCGAACGTTAACGATCGTTATAAATAGATCGGAGTCCAAAAATAGACGGAACGATACAGGTCATTCAGATGGAATGGTAGCGAAAGAGATAGCGCTTCAATCGGTTCTCATTCGTAGTTGATGAGGATCGTCGTTTGAAAAGGTCGTGAAATTACTTCGGTGATTTTACGTACTTCCGTCCACGAAGATGTAAAATCACACCTTATCTGAGGACTTTCAGAATCTCTACTCGTCCATTTTGACCTGGACCGTGGAAGAGGCGAGAGTGCGTGAATAATCGTTAAGTGTCGCGGTGTGTTTCATTTGGTAATAAATTAAAATGTGAGAAGTTTGTAGATTGAAATTAATGTTACTTTTTGTTCCTTTTCGTTAGTCAAGTAAAGTTCGTTAGCCTAAAGCCAAGAAGGTTAAGTGCGGTCAAGTTAGTTTGTGTGTGCGTTTGTGAATAAAAAAGGTAATTGTGAACTTTTTTTGTGTGGAGAATTTTTTGTTAATGCGTCGAACAGCCGTTCGACGGCTTTTTATTTAGGATCGGAATCTAGCGATCTACGGCCCAAGCTCGGCACACCGCATCTGCAAGCTAAACGCTACTCTCGACCCCACGCTTCAGCGTTCAGAAGTCCCGGTTTGAGGGGAAAGCCGGAAGGGAACAAACCGTTCCGACAGAGCGGCCACCACCATTTCTATTACCTCGTGGACAGGCCACGTGTGAAGCCCCCGACGATCCCCACCGTCGTCAACTGCGTCATACGTCACCGACGCACGTGATTTCCGGCGTGCGACACTTCATCAAGGAGTAAATCCAAAAAGTCGCAGTTCGTTGCCGTATTTGGAGTAGTAGCCGCAATACCACCATCGTCGATGTGCTAATTTCGGAATCCTGCTTTGCCGTCCCATTCTTCGTCCAGCACTTCTGCTTTGCCAGCCCATTGAACGGCCGTCGCTTCTGCTTTGCCGGCGGCATTCATCGCAGCATCTAAAAGGGTCCGTGAGTACAAGCCAACCAAACTAACCATGCGCATGCGTTAAAACTCCACACAATAACCGAGCTCGAAGATAAGAAGAAGATGATCGATAAATGTCGATAGAATTAGTTTAGCAAATCCGCACACACATTAGGGAAAGTAGGAAGAAGAAGTAGAAGGGGAAAGGAACACACAATTATGAATAAAACCTAGGTTATCAAATTTGAATAAATTTCTAAATGTTTTTGCTGTTCTCAACCAGATTATGTATTTTTGTAATATGTTAGAGCTTTCCCTGTAACAGTTTTTTTGGTCTTCGAGATTTCTCACGTTTCGCGTCGTTCTACCTGTTTCTTTTTCTGTTTTTTGTACGCCAGGATAGACTGCCTGGGAAATCAGTCTCTCCACTCACGTGTCTGAAGCGGACAGGGAAATTTGAATTAGTGAGTTCTTCCAGTGATGATACTCGTGAGTGGTGTCTTTTTGTGTCGGTAGAACGACGGTCAACATCAACTATTTTTTGAGAATCGCTTAAGGCGACCTCTATAACTGAGAAATCTCGATCCACTATTCCTTTGAGTTTTCTGTATCGTTTCCTAAATTGCTATTTGGACTCTTATAAAACAAACCCGCCCTGAGGTTGGGTTTCTTGCCGGGCAAACATAACTCGACAGACGGTCCTCTCCGGAGGTGGCGCTAAAGCCGTCTGTTTCTTGAGCCAGGGAACGAAACAGGAGACGGAAAACCTTTAGCCGTATTTTTACGTGCTACAAAATCGACTTGCAATAAGTCATTTTTTTGTCGCTTATGGAAAAAATCACAAAAGAATTCCGAAGGCAGAAGTTTGTTTGATGAGTGCTCTCCATGATATTTATCAATTGAATACCCTGATGGCCCTACTTATTTTTCCTCTTCTAGAAACCCTTCTACGAATGATTTGGTCCTAACCGACTCTAGTCATCTTTGTAGCCAACTGGTTACTCATGCTGACTTTGATTCTGATCATGTCCCAGTTACATTTCAAATGACGAAAAAAGTTGATGTTTTGCACTACTATGAATGATGATAGCAACTCCACTACAAGCTCCATCCAATCGTTCATTACGATAAACAAAAAAAAAATGGATCCAGGTTTCAAATAAGTTTCTGTAATAATAGCTATATTGCTGTTATTAGCTGTTAGAAAATTAAACAGCTCCTTTTACCATTCAAATAACGAGCATTCCAATTGATTTGTGCTCTTGAATATTTGAAATATGGCTTTGATTCATCTTTACTTTAATTGAAAGCAAAAAAAAAATCTACCACACAAAAGTAGCGAACAGCAATCCAAAAAACCTCCATTCCAAACCATCCCCGCTGTGCAGAAAGGAAATTTGATGCAATATTTTCCCGCAACCGCAGTGCGTTTTTTGCGTTTCGCCAAAATTTGCATATTTGCTGCGATAATCAAATTACTAATTGTCAAGGCAGTAGGTACCTAGTAAAATCACAACCAGGGGATCAGCAAATTCCAACCATCGTCGTCATCGTCGTCGTCGTTTCGAACGCATTCGTTGTTGGTCGATGCATGTGAACTTTCGACATACGCACGCATATGCTGCTCGGCTCGGCTCTGCTCCGCTTCTCACCCACTGCTGCCACGAAATTGGGAATGGAATGAGGCATTAGGTGCTCTCCATCGTATCCTGGGGCTACGCAAAGTGCATTCGCATCCACTGAGATCCGTCCATGTGTCTAATGCTGCTGCCACGGTGCTCCCCAGATCGATTTTATCAGGAAAAATCTCCATCAATGGCTGCATGCATACAGGCTCAAGTACTACAAGGAATTACGGAACCGATTTCATCATGTACAGTAGGTCCATAAAAAAGTGCAAAAGTTGTTTTTAACGTGAATTTAGCATACACAAACATTATTTTTATTGTTTTCGTGAGTGTATGTAATTTCTGATTACTGTAGTATATTATAACATAACTTCGATATATGATACAATTTTTGTCATATTTTTATTACTAACCTAAATAATGTACTGAAGCAGAAAAGTTCTCTAAAAGTCAGAAAAAGCGTTTGTCCGACGTTTACTCTGGTGATGAACTTTCCACTTTCAAAAATCACATTTAATTATAGAAAACACTAGTTTCTTTGGTATCAGAGGATGGAGGAGTTCTTAGACAACGTGTTTCCATGTTCACAATAAATATGGTATGGTTTTGATGTGTCTTTACTAATTGTTAAATTTTAATGAAAAATTAATGCAGACGTCTATAAGAGTATTATGAGGAAGTTTGTTCCTCTAGTTAGAGACAACTTTGATGAATACCAGCTCATAGGTTTAAAGCAAAACAGAGCCGTTTATCAAAATTATATGAAGGTTCAACCAGGGTTATCCAGAATGAACCATTTATTCTAAAATATGCATAAGTCTCCTGCGCTACATGTATAAATCCATTCTATCATTCGACATGGGCGAATGTTCGAGACAAAGCCTGTGAAGAATCTCATCCAATTTTTGACGTTTTAAAAGCTTCCATCACAAAGATATTGAACTCAATGTCTGCAAGATGACCTTTGAAGGTATGCTTCCAATTCCTCTCTAGTAAGGAAAAAGTAACAAATAAAAATCATTTCAAAGGAGAAAAACAAATTCCAAACAGATTAAACAATACAGATAATGAATAACTATGTTGTTTCGTTTTTTTCATATAAAAACTACCATATAACATGATATGATGATTTTCTTATGGGCTATACTGTAACTATGTTAGACATAGTTCTGGATAGTTTGGCGAACCCATGTACTCACGTTACAATATATTAACATGCAACATGGGTACATGTTATAGAACAAAATTCAATTATACACAGAAAGAATAATCCATGTAAGTTTCAGCATTAACTCATACACATAGAGGGAATCACATATGTCACAAATTTACATGACACATCGTGTAAAATTACATCAAAGTCATGTAAATTTATGCGAAATAGCGTGTATCCGATCAGAATCTATGCCAGATTACACCGATGTAAAACGGAAACTTACATGATGTTATCTTAATTTTACGCGGTGTGACGTGTAAATTTGCGGCATATTTGGAATTCTATTCATGTGCATGATTTTACGCTGAAATTTACGTGGATTTTTCTCTCAGTGTTCCTCACAGAACACGTCCGGACTTTGGGATTCGATTGTAGGCAGCTAACCATTATACTCTTTTAGTTTTGTCTATCCGATTGATATTTTGATTTGAGTCCTACTTAGCCATACAGAAAAATCAAATGTTGTTATTATTGAAAATTTAGTTTCGGCAGTGTATAAAATAAGAGGAATAATGCAACTGTATAAAAATGAATAAAAGTGTAGAGCATCCAATATTATTTTGTTGCAGCTCACAATTAAACAGCTTGGGAAAAGTTTAGTTTCTATAGTACGCCTATAGTTTGTGGCTACAGGTTATAGAGACTCTTGTACAGTGAACAAATTGGAGTCCGACATGCAATTTTGTTCAATTTGTTGGCTGAGTAATGGATCCATCTAACGCATTGGAAAATTACAGATGTCAGGAAGAGGTCTGAGAGATCGATATTGGTAGAGTTCCCTTTGACTTACAGTTTCAACTGAAACGGCATATGAGGATTTCATATAGTTCCTCCAAGAATTCCCTACGAAAGATTCTGCCAGCATTTCTTCTAAGAATAACTCTAGTTTTTCTTAGGCATTCTCATATGAATCCAGCAGAAATCCCCAGGAAAATGTCTACAGATAGCTGCATAGATATTTCTAGGAATTGTTTTTAGTATCCCCACCGGATAACTTGATCGATTTAGAGACAAAATTCATTAGTTCAACTATACTAACATTTATTGTACTGCTTAAACTACTCGAACATTTTAATTTCTTCCAGGATTCAACTAAATATTCTGTACAACATTCAATTTAGTAACAAGCTACACTCGAAATTCCTCTAACGATTGATTCAGGGGAACTTTTAATGTTATTCAGGAATCAGTTCAAAACTTTTTCAAAGAATGCTTCCAAATATCATCGAACTTATGGGTTTAGGGACAAAATATCGAAAGACAAAACGTCGAATGCCAAATCTCAAAATGTCGAAAGGGACAAAACGTCGAAAGGACAAAACGTCGAAAGCGGCGAATTTTAAACATTGCTTGTCAGACTTCTTCTTTCACATCAGGACGGATTGAATATGCTATGAATAACGTTTGGCAAATAATGTTTTATTTATTCTTTCGAAAAAAAAAATTTATTCAAGAAAATTCGTTTCCTTCATTTTTTTTTTTACTTTTTGACGTTTTGTCCTTTCGACGTTTTGTCCTTTCGACTTTTTGGCATTCGACGTTTTGTCAGCCAACCTTTCTTGAGATGATATTTCTTTAGACAATAGTCTTGGTAATCTTTCATTTGGTCTTGGAATATAGTAGAAATACAATTTAAACGAATTTCTCCAGAATTTTATGTAGATTTGGCTTCTACATAAATTTTCCAAAAATGCTTCGAAAATATCTCAAGGTGTTTCATAAGGACCTGTTCTAGAACTACTTTTTGGAAATTCTCCAAGGATTTCATCAGATTTTTTTTCTGACACTTTTGGCAAAATCTTGTGAAATCCTAGAAGCAAAATGTTGGAAAATTTTCTTTGAATTATTCAGATGATTTTTGGATGTTTTTAATGGTAACCATGACAGTAAATCCTGAAATAAGAATTAGAAGAAGCTAAGAAAAATCTCTGAAATGATTCCAAATGTATGTTTGGAAGAATCCGGAGAAAAATGATCAGATTTAAACATGAGGAAATCACAGGTTGATTTCTACTCAAATCAATGTGATACGTTTTAGATAAGATTTCTGATTAAACCCAAATTATATCACTTGTGGTTAAATTCTCTACAATTTTCCCCAAAAATACTTTGAAAGTTTCCGATTTCTCTATAAGAATAGTGGGAAAACTTTTTTAGAGTACTCAAGGCAAATCTATGGAAAATTGCTATGTTATATTGTTGAAAAAAAAAATCTGATGGAATCTCAAAGGAATGTCTGGATAAATTTATGCAGGAATCGTCATAGGATGTTTTTGGACAGAACCAGGAGCCATAATATTTTTACCTGTACAATAAGAAGGGACACACAAAAAATGTATAGGAGAATTCCTTAGCAAATTCCAATTATCATGCAAAAAAGATCAACAGGAATATCTTGGGAATTTCCTAGGATAGTGTCCAAAAACTATTAAAGACAAAGTACTTTGAAGAATCCTTTCTTGAGGAATCCTCTACTTAGTAATGCTTGAATTATTCATGAATTCCAATAAGAGTTATCAGGACTAACTTCTAAAGGATTATCTGGGAGAATACACAATATGCATAATGAAAAACATGAAAAATTTACAAGGAATAAATAAACTTTTTTGATTCCATAAAAAAGTTGGGAGACAAGACGTCGAAAGACAAAATTTCGAATGACAAAACGCCGAATGTAAAAACGTCGAAAGGAAAAAACGACGAAAGACAAAATGCCGAATGCCAATACGTCGAAATCCAAACGTTGAAAGGAAAAAACGTTGTAAAAATGAGTGTAATGTCAAAAAAATTCGAATTATTTCATTAGTACGGAAAACGATAAAAACCTATAAAAATATAAGGTATAATCCAAATACTCAACAATAATGTAAGCAGTTAAAACAGTTAAATGAAGTATTGGGCAGAATAACGTACAAATAGGTAATTTTTCATTCAAAATGGGTAGATCTCGGTTTTTAGTGGTCCGATTGAGGATAAATTTTAACCACAGCTCAGAAATAACATGAATTTCACCTAATTGGAAAATCACAATGTTTGAAACACAAAATTTTCAAGTCATTGAAAATCTCCCCATTTTACAAAATCCAGCATGAAATATTTTGAAAACGAAGTTGCACTCAAAAATCTTAATCTACAAACTTGTGTGACTTATCATTTATTTTTTTTTTTTTTGCGGGAGGGCATATAGCTATTTCCATTTAAGAATTATTTTCAATTCAAGACTTTAATCATTTTTGTCAAAATTGCAGAGTTGCGTTAACTCAGTTTGATTATGAAAAGCTCTGAATTTTGAAACTGCGTTGAAAATTTTAGATCAATCTTTGCACTAGAAGGCGAGATCCATGTTTACAAACTTGACCATTTTGTATGGAAAAATGGCCATTTTTTAGCTGGTCTCGGAAGCGAAATGAAAATTTGTAATTAATGAGTTTTAAATACATTAATTAAATCAACAAAGTATATAGGAGTCTCTCATCAAAATGCTACTTATAGTCAAACAATAAAAGGAGGATGCGAGGGAAATCTTTTGTTTAAAACTATCAATGGATGCTTGCTTTTTTCTTACTAGTTGGTAGTTATACAATATGACTTTATACGCTCCCGTGCAAAAGTTTGGGTTTTTTTGGGCGTAACTCAAAATTTTGTTTTTGTTATCATTAAAAACTTAGAAATTAGAGAATTAGAAGGTTACTAAAGAAACCCACTTTGAACTGTTTACGCATCTCTGATTTGTTTCCAATTTATGGACTTAAACCATCAAAAAGGCGTAACTTCAAACCGGGCCCTAAGATGTATTATTAAATTTTGCCCAGACATGCGGCTTTGCCATAGAAAACGACTAATGAGTACAGATTTGATGGAAACTTTTTTCTGATAATTACAATCTGGGGAGCACCGTGACTGCAGCTTCTATATTGCTGCATCTGCTTCCTCTAGTATGATGCACCCGGCATCGAGGTATCCCTTTCCTCACACGGCCTGACAGGAGGTGGAATGAGACGACTACATCGGACACAGCCTCCCCCGACAACGGAGAGAGCTTTGTTGCAAATTTGCAGGTCTTAGTTACGACTAGCAGCCAGCCGGAAGTGCGTTGGCGTTGGCGGCGGAAACGGTGACGACGCATCGTCGTCCTTCCAAATCAAGCCTGATGCTGTCCGGCCTGGGCCCGGGATGATGTGCACTAATACAGCGAGGTTTACGCGCACGCACGCACGCACCCACACACAAGTGCAGCTGCATCGACATCACTGGGAAAAGGATTCCGGTGCAATATGCAGTTTTGGGCGAACCATGTGCAGTGGCCTCCCTGAATCGATCGATGCCACCCACCGTCGTTAACGTCATCGAAATAACGCAGAGGTTCAGCTGGAGGAAGCGGGTAAGTTTCAACAATCCGCGAATAGTTTCGCGATTGGGGTGGCAGTCTTTTGGTGCGATTTTTCGTCAAATCGGATGGGCTTTTTTCCTACTACTCGGGTCTGGAAAGGACGAGAAGCGTTTTGGATCATGCGGAGCGCACGCATTACGGAAGGGCAGGGGTTCTCAATGCAAAGATATTCGCAAGGGCCTTTGGTGACAATCTGAGAATTAGTCAGTCAGATAGATAGATAGATCAATCAGTTCAATGGTCTTTGAGTGATACTCTTCTTGGCATTACGTCCTCACTAGGACAAAGCCGGCTTCTCAGCTTAGTGTTCGATGAGCACTTCCACAGCTGAGAGCTTCGTGTAGCAGGTACGATGATACTCTATGCCCAGGGAAATCAAGGAAATTTCATTTACGAAAAGATCCTGGACCGACCGGGAATCGAACCCAGACACCTTCAGCATGGAATTGCTTTGTAGCCGCGGACTCTAACGACTCGGCTAAGGAAGCCCCAAGTGATACATATTCTACTGCAGAGGTTTACTGCAGAGGGAAATGTATAAGCAGTTCCACAGTCATTAACTGAGACCTTTCGTCGCCTATTGATCAGATATATCCGAAAAGATCCTCCTACTTGGCAGTACTAAGTATCCCAAGGCAATAGTTTGTAAATACAAATTGAAGTCTATTATATGTAGAGAGCGGTTCCATTTGAATTCGAATGTCGGTTTACTTTTGTATTTTTTGATTTGGATGAAATTTTGCACATGCTTTCTTTATGCCCAAAAATGCCTTTTTGCATCATCGGCTCGCCATCTTGACTCTAGCCTTACTTTTGAGAAGGGCCTAAGAAAAAAATCCTTAATAATTTTCAAAAAAATATAACTTAGAAACGGTTTGTCCGATCAGTTTAGTGCCTTCCGCAAAGTTTTAGGTTATTGTTGGGATTATCTGGAAAAATATACACTGTAAAAAAAATGTTGTAATATTTTATATATCGAAAATAAAGCTTAAAAATCAATTTTCTCAAAAATCGTATTTTTGATTTTTTTATTTTTTTATATGTTAAAGTAGACAAAAAATGAAGTCTTTTGCACAGTGGGGCAAGATGAAGAAATCATGGACAAAAAAAATTATGATTTTTTGAAAATAGGTTAATTTTTGAAAATAGTCATAATAAACTTTTTAAATATTTTTAAACTCAATTTTATGAAAGTACGCAAAATTTACAACAAAAAAGGTATACGGAAAAATCAGGCTAGTACCGTTTTAAAGATACAGCGATTTTAATACAAAATTGTGATATAATTTTCAATTTTCGGTCATTATAATATAACTTAGAAACGGTTTGCCCGATCAGTTTGAAGTCTGCCGCAAAGTTTTAGGTTATTGTTGGGACTATCTGGAAAAAAATACACACTGTAAAAAAAATGTTGTAATTTTTTATATATTGAAAATAGAGCTTAAAAATCAATTTTCTCAAAAATCGTATTTTTGATTTTTTTTTATTTTTTTATATGTTAAAGTAGACAAAAAATGAAGTCTTTTGTACAGTGGGTCAAGATGGAGAAATCATGGACAAAAAAGTTATGATTTTAAAAAAAAGGTTGATTTTTCAATATGGTCTAAATAAACTTTTTGAATGCTTTTCGACCCGATTTTATGAAAGTACGCAAAATTTTGGGAAAAGTTCCAACGTTGTCTTGATCCGTATGAGGTATATAAAATTTTTAATGTAAAAAACGATATAACGATGATCTAGAGGACGATTGAAAAAAGTGCAAAGATTGATGTTAAAAAATACTAAAAAATTTAACATATTTTTCGTTTGAATTTGGTTGTTTCTTATTTATTTTTATCCCACTTCATGCAGTATTGGACATTTAAAATGTACCAAATACGTTTCCCATAAAAAATGATCAACTTCGGAGAGCTATGTCTCCGTCGTTTCTCAACCGATTTTTTTTTTCATTTTTGCTGTGACGAACTACTAATTACTTCAATTTTTGATAACTATTGAAACAGTTCTGTGAAAACTACTGATTCAAAAGATACAGATTGGTTGAATTTGGATATCTCTTACCAAGGTGAATCCTGATCTTGTAGGTTTTGAATCCTCCCGCTAACAAAACTTCTTACTGTGCAAAACATGGAGATGCATAGGTGTTCTCGATCTCTAGTAGCAATGGACGTCATACTAACATTCCTTCCCTCCCTCGATGACCGTAAGGACGTGGCCGGCGCCGTTATTATGATTACTAAGTTTGGAGTTCTCGAAATTGTACATTGAAGATGGTATGCTAATCCCAAGCCGCGTCTGCTGGTTCCCTCGATCGATTATCGATCCATATCCATATCCAATATCGATTATTCTGGTCAAACACGGAGTAGCAACTACGAATTGTACGGTCATCAATGCTTAAGCTTATGCTATACTATCGTACAAAGTTTATTATTTTTGTGGAATAGGCGAAAACACATTTTGGTAAAGAAATTGAAATGTTCTCAACTATGTTTCACATGCTCATGAGCGACAAACACTGTCGAATGTCAACGAAAACGTGTTGACTACCATTATTGTTAACAAAATTGGTTTCGAGTAATTAATTTTCGATGTGCTCGACCTGTTGAACATTTTTTTTTTGATGATGGTACCTTCAGATAATGGAGATTTCGGGATATATTCAGCTTGAGCTTGAGCTTGAGCTTGATTGGCCGCCCGTGGATGCTACTCCAGTATCGCTAGATCAGCTGCACTTACACAAGGAACCAACCGAATGACTGCTTGGGACTAACAGGCATCCTCAGTGTATAAGTGCTGGTGATCTTCTATTTTTAGGCGACAATGGTGCCTGCCACGTCAGAATGCAGACCAATGTGGGGAAGGGGGAGGAATTGATGATGCATTATACTGGCTCCCACGTAGACCGTATATACCACTGCATCTACGCCAGTTCATGCGGGAGTGTATGGATTGGGGAAAAGGCACGGCAGAGAGGTTTGCTTTTGTTGTTAGCAGACTGCCTATGAATCAGGCGTAAGGAAAGGCATGCGGAAGAATGGAAGCGTTAGGGAAACGGTTTCTTGTCCGTCTCTGGTTCTAGCGTTTGCTATGAACGAATAGTTTGAGTGTGATAGATTTAGAATGGAAGATAGAAGCAAGTGAGAGATATACACCTACAAAGTACGATGAAAGGGACGGGCCTGGGATTGAATCCATGACCTTCTGCTTTTGAAGCAGAAGCGGTAGCCATTAGACCATCAACCCCGTCATTTCGGGATATATTCAGTGTGTTTGATTGCAAGTATTGCGAGCCTGTAATTATGGCTGGTGGATTAGCTGGAGGAATTAGTAGAAAAAATTGTGAAAATATTCTTCGAGAAAATCCTACAAATCAGTTTAACATCGTCAACGCCTGAAGAAATAATTCGAGGAAGGGCGAACACTGGGCATTATAGGTGCAGGAATCTCTGTAGGATGTATAGGTGCAGGAATCTCTGCAGTAAATTTATTTTATTTATTTATTTATTATCGTTCTGATTTAACGGCTACGCAGTCTTTGAGGGAATCAAACGAGGTTTATTACTTGCCCAACGTTTCGACACGGGGTTAGTGTCTTGTTCAGAGGGAAACTAATTTTGTCGTTTTTGGTCTTAAGTTTTGTCTAACTGTAACTGTCTTGTAAATTGGTTTTTGGTACATGATTTGGATGGTTTCTATTAACAACACAGTTACAGTTAGACAAAACTTAAGACCAAAAACGACAAAATTAGTTTCCCCCTGAAGAAGACACTAACCCCGTGTCGAAACGTTGGGCAAGTAATAAACCTCGTTTGATTCCCTCAATGACTGCGTAGCCGTTAAATCAGAACGATTAAGAGTTACAGTCGAACTTCCACCAGTTTATTTATTATATTTGAGGGAATCTCCTTCTTCTTCTTGGTATTACATCCTCACTGGGACAGAGCCTGCTTCTCAGCTTAGTGTTCAATGAGCAATTCCACAGTAATTAATTGCCCAGGCGTGTGGTCGGCCCCAAAATGTGAGTGACGTTGCAGAGACAAATTGCAGCCAGATCCAATAGAGCAAGAGGTGACGAAAAGGCGTAGAGGCATCAACATGCCCTCTGCTTCCTGAAGTAATACCATGAGGTAGTTCCATGAAGACATCGGACTTGTAGCCCAAGCCAAAGAAAAGTGGCGTTGTATAGAGTTGTTTTCCCCTTTTTTTCTCTGTTACCGCACTCGAGACGTGCATCCGCAGTAGACTCTTTTTTTACCAAAGTTGCCTTTTTCACATTCGTATACCGTGTGGCAGGTACGATGATACGCTATGCCCAGGGAAGTCAAAGAAATTTCAATTACGAAAAGATCCTTGATCGACAGAGAATCTAACACAGACACGTTTAGCATAACTTTGCTTTGAAGCCGCGGAGTATAACCACTCGGCTAAAGAAAGCCCCTATCTTTGAGGGAATGGCTGAAGGAATTTCTATAAGAATTACTTGAGGAAACCCCGGAAAAAATCTACAATGAATTTCTGGATGAATTTTTGGAAAAAAAAACCCTGGTGTTAATGCACTGAAATTATCATAAATATCCGTTTCCTGATTAAAGCACCAGTGAATCAGAACTCTGAAATAGTTTAACAGCAAGTCTAACATTAGTGTAGTTACATCAGTGTCTTTGTAAATTGAATACTCGCAATATTCTTTTGATAATCTCATTTCTAACTGTCAGAGTGACCCCGTTCTACAACATGACGAAGTTACAAGTCGCCTTACTTCCCACGACCCAGTCAGAATCAGCTGTTGGACACCCTTCCAGAGTGATTCGCAACTTCCCTGATGAGGAACTTCTGCTACTACGAGGGCGCTTTCGTGACCGCACTGAGCTGTGCCCATTGATCCGTGTTGAAATGCGAGTAGAAAGGTCGTGGCATGTGATGGGCGTTGAGGTTTTTCGGATGTTCGGCAACTAAGCGGTGCCGACCGAATCCTCGATGTGTCGGGGTCGGGGATTTTAAACTAGATGGGTTTACTTTTACCCATTCCGGTGGCCCGTGGAGATGCCGGGGATAGCCTGAGCCCGGTACGGTACGTATGTGCGCCCCGAGTTTGGGTGATTTGATGGGTGGTGGGTTGGGTGGACTTTTTAGGAAAACTCCACGCCGCTCGCCGAACATGCAGCCAAAGAGCCTCCCGTGCTATAAATACAACTACAGTGAATATATTTTATACATGGTTCCGGCGGAGAGTGTGTGTTGTGCACATATATTATTCCGAGCAGTACCGTCATCGTCATGCCAGACACAGAGGGCATAAATACAATCCCTGTCTCTCTCTGGTTCGTTTGTTCGTTGCACGTTGTTGGAGGAACGCTTCTATGCCAGCGCACCTTCTACATCCCACTAGTTTCCTTCCTACTCTGGGGCTCTGCACACGAATTTTCTTTTACCACCCACAAAATATCCACCCACGGCCATCCATTCCCAATCTCTCCCGGACAGCGCAGGCAGATCTCCCCACTTCAATTTGGTTGTTGGAACCTTTGTTGGCATGAAACGAGAAGCAGCAGCATCAACAGCAGCAACACCATCACCCCCATTCGTTGTAGCTCTTCGATTCCATTATCATCACAGTCAAGTGAAAACACTCATACACACACCGAACTCACCCTAACTAACCGAGGACGAGCAGCTCCGCAGCAAGCGAGATGTTTTATCCTCGACCCTCGACCTCCCTACTCCCCCAACCCCTCGTCAAACTACTGCATTTCTCAAGATACAAGGCTCGCGATGTCCCAGTTGCCACCCGTCAGCCATCACACCCTCAAATTCTCAAACTACAGTTTGCATCATAGTTCTTGGCCAAGATCTTCTATGCACGAATAATGTAAACTGCATCTTGAATCCACTATCGCCACCCACCTGCCCCTTAACCCGTAAATACCCAGGCAGGACGATCTTTATTTTCAAAAAGAGCTATAATTTCATGGATTTCAGATACAATTTTGTTTAAAATCAAACGGATCAGTTGTGCTAGTATGAACATGGTGCGTGGCACTGCACACTGCTTTTTTTTCTGGCTTCTTTTCAATTCGTCCAATCATATGTGTTATACAGCGGGGGACCGAAATCCGTACAGGCTCAAAATCCGTACATTTCATACAAATAGTAGGCATTTGTATGAAGTGGACGAATTTAGATTCATTTCTCAGGTGTTTGGATTTCGATCCAGCACGGTAATTGTGCATTGTATCATTGAAGGTTTGTACTGATTCACAGATAAGTAATTAAATACTACCCTTTATAATCCATTCTAATTTTTGATATCAGACTTATCCTAATGCCTCCAACATACTTGAAAGTTTGTACTTCAATTGAAATTAATAAAATTAATTGCAAGACGAGTTTGCTTTCATGGTTCATACATTAGGGTGATTCAAAATCCAAAAAAGTTTGAAAATCCATTCTCCCATTTCTTCGTTATTATCGTTACCCTAAAAATAGTGCTCTGTGAAATTTTCAACTTTTTCTGTGGTGATTTAAAGGTGACCCAAAGACGATGTAGGTTTATATGGAAATTACCACGGAAACATTTTGGAAAATGTTCCAAATACGTTAGTACTGCAAGCTGGCGTACGAGGGTCCACCAATTTGACAATACCGAGAGGACCACCCTCTAGTTTTAGCATATGCTAGTGATCAATTACATAAAATTGAAATTCCAACGATGATGTTATCAGCGAGAATTGCTTAAGTATGCCTTCACTATGATACAGTCATACATAGATATAACGTACTATTACTGCAGAAATTCCACCATTAAATTTTTCAAGAATTCCTCCAAAGATTTTTTCTTAAGTTTCTCAAGTAAATCCTAAGTTTTGTAGAAGTCATGAGGGGGTGAGACATTTCGGATAAATAAGTTTCGCATAAGGTCGTTTGGCATGACAAATGTTTGGCATAAAGGACATTTGGCATAATGAGAATTATCTGCCTTCTTTAAAATGCTATTTGTTCTTGTATGGAACTGCTTTATGCGAAACGTCCATTATGCTAAACGTCCGTATGCGGAACGTCCCTATGCGAAACATCTTTATGCGAAATGGGCCACCCGCAAATCATGAAGTGATTTTTCTATCTATTCCGCTAGAATTTTGTCCAAGTGTCAACTAGTAATTTCTCCAGTAATGCTTTTACTGATTTCTAAATATTTCCTTCGAAATTGGCGTTACATATTTTTTTAAGTTTTCAACAAGAAATTTATCTTGTTTATTCAGGAATGCTCCCAGGGATTATCATAGATTATATTTGGAAATTTTTGGAGAAATTCTTTTAAAAATTCGAGACATCTAAAACAAATCCTATCTCAAAAAAAAAACTTCTATAGAAATTCCTGATGAACTCTCGGAAGGATCTCTGAAAGAAATCACTTACTAATCAGAAAGTCATAGTGGTTTTTCTAAATAAATGCCAAGATATTTATAAAGATAATCAATCAGATTAAATTAAATTTGAAAAAAAAACTATGGTGAATTAACTTGGAAAATCACTCAGGTATGATTGGACGAAATTTTGGAGAAATTCCTAGAAAAAAATCTAGAGGAACATAATTAATGAATTCTTGGAAGAGCCATCAATATAGTTCTTGGTAGGAATGTTTTTAGCAATTCGTGAGACAATGACAAAACATTGATGAAACCATATGAAAAATATTTTGAAGACGAAATTGAAAAATAAGCGTAGGAACTTCTTGAAAAGTTTTTGTATGGTTTTCTGGAAAACGCCCTTAACGAATTTCTTGAAAAACACTATCTATATTATATTAGGAAATGAACCAGCCTATGGCTGAAAATCTCGATAATAAAGATAATAAAAAATAAATATATATATATATACTAGTGGTCCCGGCAAACTTCGTCTTGCCATCAAGCAGGCTTTTGTAAAACGTCATGCAATTCTTCATACAAAATGACACATTAGTCTTCTCTCGATTTCCCGAATATTCCGGAGACTTTTCCAAACTTTTTCCTCGCACGAACACGTCGCATCTCTTGTCGAGTGCAACAGTGAAAACCTTACATCAATCCGCTGATCCGTTCTCAAGCCATTTCGTGACATACAAACACCACTCCATTTTTATTTATATACTAGTGGTCCCAGCAAACTTCGTCTTGCCATCAAGTAGGCTGTTGAAAAACGCTTTTGATCGTCCCATATAAAATGACAGTTTCGTTCGCGCTTGTTTTTTCAACTTTCCCGGTGAATATCCTGGGATTTTTATACACACAAACACGTCGGAACCCTTGACGAACAAAACTGAGTAAGATTCATTCAGATCCGTTGACCCGTTCGTAAGCCATTTCGTGACATACAAACACCATTCCATTTTTATTTATATAGATAGGGTCAGTGTTCCCTTAGTGGACAGTCCCCTATAGTCGCACTAGTGGCTTTTTACGGCCGTTTTGCTATGAATCTTTTCAAAATATTTTTTGACATGATGGTCAGGAGCTATTTATCTAAGTACCATTGATACACAGCTTGATTTTGTTCAAAAAAAGATCGAAATAATTAGTTTTGCTTAAAATTTGAGCTCCCTTGCGCCTATAATTAACCTATTGTTCCTATAGTAGCACTACTGAGAGAAACTATTTTTTATTATACGAAATAATTAATGAATTAAGTACTTTTTTTACATCAAACGAAAGCTTTTGATCCACACTTTCAAGGAAAAATATAAAAGCTTTGTAAAAATTCGGTTTTGATTAGTATTTTGCCAACGCTGTGATGCTAGTGCAACTATAGGAACAGAAATCAGAAATAGTGCTACTATAGGCACATGTATTCCTATAGTGGCACAAGCGATAATAAATGCAAACATATGAGTTTTCGCAGTTTTCATATTTTTCCCACAAAACCAAGATAAAAAGCTTTCAGATGATGTAAAAATAATGACGCTAGCGTTATTTTTCGATTTTATACGAATATTTGTTCTTAGCTATGCGGCTATTGGTACATCGACCCTATAGATATTATTAATTATTGAGGATTTTCTTGTAAGAATTGTAGAAACTTTGGAAGATCTGATAGAGAACTACTGGGGTAATGGGTGGAATAAGTAGAGGAAAAATCTCTGGTGGAAATCCTGGAACAGTGTCAGGGAAAATTTTCAGGGTAATTCCTTTGAAAAATACCGGAGAATTTTTCAGGATTAACCCTTTTAATTGTACCTTATAAAATCGTGTTAATTTTGCTTTTGTTGCAATAAACGTTGACTGTTGAATGTGTGTATATTTGCATGAACTGACCAAATTATCTACGAAAATCTGTTAGTACAATAACATAGAATCTTACAAAGGTAATTACATAAATTCTCAGAGAAATCTTATTATTGGTTATGTGGTCGAAAAGCCGAGTGGACAATTAAATTTAAACTATAATTATTCGGTCCGCTATATTTTGGAGCAGTATGAATAGTGCCTTCTGACCACAGACATCATATTGCTGATGGCCAACAGATAAATGACATCAAGAGTGCCCTGTAGGAATCGGAGTCCTTAAACACATTTTAGCTATAAAGACAGTATAGGATGAGCTGTCGACTAAAAGTACTAAAGCTTAGAAACCATAACCATGCTTAGGACCCATAACATTCTATAATAAACATCGTTATCCCGTTGGGTTCGAAGAGTGACGAAAGAATTATGAACTAAAATTCACTGCAAGGAGAAAGAGGAAAATAGTAACTTTAGAGATCGTGTTCTTAAAAAAATGGAGACCTTGCATTTAAAATAGAGACTTTTTAGTGACTTGCATTTAAATAGAGACCAATTTTCTGAAAACAGACCTGCTACCAGCCCAGTAAAATGTCGATAAATAAAAGTTAGAACATGATTTGTATAGAGGGAATTTCATTCTTCTATGAAATAATATGTTCCACCTTTTGTCCCTTTATTTTCCGCTCTTCGATTTTTTGTTCTTTTGGCTTTCGGCCATTTGTCGCTCGATCTTCTATCTAATCGAAGTTTTGTCTTTCGACTTTTCGTCACAGAATCGTCAGAGTCATACGATCATTGAATACAATATGGGTTTTCAAACCGGAATTTTTGATATGTTCGAGCGGGGATCGAACCCAGACACCTTCAGCATGGCTTTGCTTTGTATCCGTGGACTCTAACCACTCGGCTAAGGAAGGCCCCTTTACGTGATCAAAAACATACAAAAAGCTTTCGATAATTGTTTGAGCCTAAGCGATTCAATAAAGAAAAAGAGCCACAAAAACCGCCCTGTCTATTTACGGGTTAACCTAGTTCCGGACCGCGAAGACACAACACACACCGCGGAGCGAGCGTCAAAACTCTCCGAGCTCATCTCGTCCCTCTGATGTGACATGCGGTTTCATGTTCCGGAAAGTCTTTGCCCGACCCGGCCCGGCCAAGAGCTGTAACTGTGTATGATACCGAAGCGAAGATGCGCCCCGTGGGATACTGCTGCATATTGCGGTGAAGTTTCCTCCAGTAGTGTAAAGGTACCATTTGCCAGTCAGCCAGTCAGTCAGGTGCAACCCCCGATGGGGGGGGGGGGATTGAACGCCCGGTCGTCCTTTGAAGTGGTTTATTTCGGGGAAATTTCATTGTCGTAACCAGCTGGGGATGGATCGAAAAGGTTAATATTGTGCATTGATGTGAGAATGTTGAGGTACACGCTTTAGATTGACGGTGCATAATTTGTAATTTGTGTACTTTCAATAACTTTGTGTTAGCAGCAGTCGTTCGAGGAAGGCGAGCAATAATTATTTCCCGGGATGTTGTTGGCGAAGGATATAGTTACACTGTAGTTTAAGAAATGGGAAATGAGAACCTAATTCATCGGTACTGAGAGATGGATAAATGTGACATCGATCCTCTCATGATACGGAAACACAGAAGCTTTTCTGAAAGTCGAGCAGTTCCCCTTCTTCTTCATGGAATTACATTTTCACTGGGACAGAGCCTGCTTTTCAGCTGTTCAATGAGCACTTCCCTAGTTATTAACCGAGAGCTTTCTATGTCATAGTTGCCATTTTTGCATTGGTATATCGTATGGCAGGTACGATGATACTCTTTGCCCAGGGAAGTCAAGGAAATTTCCATTACGAAAAGATCCTGGGCCGACCGGGAATTGAACCCAGACACCTGCAGTATGGCTTTGCTTGGTAGCCGCGGATTCTAACCACTCGGCTAAGGAAGGCCCCGAGTAGTTCTCATGTAATACCCCAAACATGAGTTCAGATCCTATTAAACATTTCGTGGGTGTCCAAGGGAAGTAGCCCAACAAGCTGAACTTTGGCAGGAGACATACTGAAGTAGGAATCGATCCCGATAGGAAGAATATTCCAACTTCTAATTGAGGAGTGGATTGATCATCCATTCTACCTTCTGGAAGAGACAACAGATCAAAGAGATGAGATGCTACTTGGAGCATGCTTTTGGGAACACCTACATCAGCGTTTTGAACGTTTTGGAACTTCTTCATACAGTAATGGAAGAACTAAAGAACAAAATTGACTGTTTTCCGTACAAACAACATCCGTGCAATTAATGTCATACATTTCAATCGAAAATATGATCAAAACAACCAGATTTACGAAAGAATTAGTTGTACAAACTTGATAGTCTTACCAAATTAAACAATTTTGTAATAAGGATCATCCATACCTACAATTTTACACTTAGTTTAAAATTTTGTCAAAATTTACGATTTACGACAACTTAAAATTAATATTAATATAATAATAATAATATTATATATTAATAAGTACTTATTTTCGAGCTGTGGTAAAACATTTGAGGCCCATCGGGGCACTAGAAACCGAAATCCAAAATAATTAGCTTGCCTGTTTTGTATGGGAAAACAGCCAATGCATACTATTGTGTCTATCGTCGATGCATTTTCAAAATCATGCTAAATTCAAATTCAAATTCATGGCTACCTCGATGATCCCTTGTATCGCAGTTGCACTGGTTTCATGTTCTATAACTCGATACCTCCCTAACTCGATAGTTCCTTCAATATCGAGTTATGGAGAGTTTACTGTATGACAATTCCTGTTCCTTAATTTTAAGAAAACATTCTTGGCTAAAATTAAAAAATTACCGAAATAAAAAGCAAACAATTGTTTATAAAATTTATAGAAATATGGAAAAAAATAAAGAACGAGCTCACCAATTATTCCACGACATTTCCATTCTTAACTTCAACTATCTACACAGCGAAGAAAAGGTATTGTTTACGCCGAAACGCAGAGAATCCTTTTTTAGCATACAATCTTGACATACACTGCCATAATCTGGCAGAAAGACGTAAAAGCAGTGTCCATTTATTTCGTAACGATAGAATCGAAAAATCCCCCACTTTGAGGGAGGTTAAGGATGTCATTCACCAGCTCAAGAACAATAAAGCTGCTGGTAAGGATGGTATCGGAGCTGAACTCATAAAGATGGGTTCGGAGAGGCTGGCCATTTGTCTGCATCGGCTGATAGGCACAATTTGGGAAACAGAACAGCTACCGGAGGAGTGGAAGGAAGGGGTAACATGCCCCATCTACAAGAAAGGCGACAAGTTAGATTGTGAGAACTTTCGAGCGATCACCATTCTAAATGCGGCCTTCAAAGTATTATCCCAGATCACCTGTCACCGTCTGTCACCTGTAGTAAACGAGTTCGTGGGAAGTTATCAAGCCGGCTTCGTTGACGGCCGATCGACAACGGACCAGATCTTTACTGTACGGCAAATCCTCAAAAAATGTCGTGAATACCAGGTCCCAACGCATCACCTTTTCATTGATTTCAAGACAGCATACGGTAGTATCGACCGCGTAGAGCTATGGAAAATCATGGACGACAACAGCTTTCCCGGGAAGCTCACGAGACTGATAAGAGCGACGATGGAAGGTGTGCAAAATTGTGTGAAGGTTTCAGGCGAACACTCCAGCTCGTTTGGATCCCACCGGGGACTACGACAAGGTGATGGACTTTCGTGCCTGTTGTTCAATATTGCACTAGGAGGTGTTATTCGAAGAGCCGGGCTTAACAGCCGGGGTACGATTTTTACGAGATCCAGTCAATTTGTTTGCTTCGCGGATGATATGGACATTGTCGGCCGAACATTTGAAAAGGCGGCAGACCTGTACACCCACCTGAAACGCGAGGCAGCAAAAGTTGGATTGGTGGTGAATGCGGCCAAGACAAAGTACATGCTAGCTGGTGGGGCCGAGCGCGACAGGGCTCGCCTAGGTAGCAGTGTTACGATAGACGGGGATACTTTCGAGGTGATCTACGAGTTCGTCTACCTTGGATCCTTGCTGACGGCTGACAATAACGTTAGCCGTGAAATACGGAGGCGCATCATCAGTGGAAGTCGGGCCTACTATGGCCTCCACAAGAAGCTGCGGTCAAAAAAGATTCACGCCCGCACCAAATGTACCATGTACAAAACGCTCATAAGGCCGGTAGTCCTCTACGGGCATGAAACGTGGACGATGCTCGAGGAGGACTTGCAAGCACTTGGAGTCTTCGAATGTCGGGTGCTTAGGACGATCTTCGGCGGTGTGCAGGAGAACGGTGTGTGGCGGCGAAGGATGAACCACGTGCTCGCCCAACTTTACGACGAACCCAGTATCCAGAAGGTGGCCAAAGCTGGAAGGATACGATAGGCAGGGCATGTGGCAAGAATGCCGGACAGCAACCCTGCAAAGATGGTGTTCGCGTCGGATCCGGTTGGTACAAGAAAGCGTGGAGCGCAGCGAGCTAGGTGGGCGGATCAAGTGCGAATCGATGTGGCGAGCGTGGGGCAAAACCGAGGATGGAGAGATGCGGCCACGAACCGAGTATTGTGGCGTGAAATTGTTGATTCAGTGTTATCTGTGTAGATGTTAACTAAATAAATTAATGAAGAATCGAAAAATCCTGAAGAAAATTCGACTGGAATCCCTGAAGTAGTTGATAAAGCAAGTCCATGGTGAATTCCAGGAGTAGTACCTAAAAGCACTTCTAAGTATTCACAGAGGGATCCCTCAATGGTTTATAAGAAAAAAAAACTGTACAGAAATTGTTCAATCAATTTTCGTTGGTTTTTTAAAGTTATTCATAAAGAAATATTTCGAAATACTTTAGATGTTATCGTATACCTATCCTAGTATCAAAGAAGGAGTTCCTGACAGATTTTCAAAAGATCACCAGGAGCAATTCCTCAAAACACACATTGAGGGACCGTTTAGAAACTTTTGACAGGAATCCTGAACCAAAATGTGCAGGATGGATTTCTGATCAAAGAATAACACTTTCATTCTCAGATCAATCATTTTATTCCTGGGAATTTTTGAGAATACCATGAGAAGTCTCTAGAGGCTTGTTTGGTCTAATACGTGGAGGAATTCTAGATAAGTCGCAAAAGTGGTTTTAGAAGGAATCTTTCCGTGGGCGTAGCCAGGATTTCCATCAGGAAACCCAATAGACCCCAACATTTCATTCACGCAATACGATTAATATAGACGATATCTAGGGGCCTTCCTTAACCGAATGGTTACGAGTCCGCGGCTACAAAGCAAAGCCATGCTGAAGGTGTCTGGGCTCGATTCCCGATCGGTCCAGGATCTTTTTTCATAATGGAAATTTCCTTGACTTCCCTGGGCATAGATTATCATCGTACTTGCCACACGATATACGAATGCGAAAATGGCAACTTTGCCAAAAAAAAGGTCTCAGTTAATAACTATGGATGTGCTTATAAAAACACTAAATTGAGAAGCAGACTCTGTCCCAGTGAGGACGTTAATGCCAAGAAGAAGAATAGACGACATCTGCACCCTGTTTGCATGAAGCGTTAAAATATGAAGAACATACGCCTTATCTTTTGTTTCACAGTAAATTCTTCCATCGATCTCTTTGCTGAGCAATTTTCTGAAGATTCTCAATGAAGTTCATACAAGGGTTTCAGAGTTGCCTCTTAGTAGTTCCTACAGTTTTTTTTATTATTAAATTAAGTTTTTTTTTAAATAGTTCCAACAGAAAGTTTTTCTCGGAACTCCTTTAGGTATAATTAAAAAAAATCTTCTGAGTTTCAATCAGGCATTTCTACATAATTTTTCCCAAGAATAAGCCATTTAAGGCCGTTTTTAGGCATTTCAAGCAATTTAGCCGTTAGTTAGTTAGTCTTTAGCCGTTTTAAACTACTTAAGCCAGTTTAAGCCATTTTGAGCTGTTTTTAGCCATTTTTAACCATTTCGTATTTAAACCCGTTTTTAGCCATTTTGAACCAATTCAAGCCGTTTTAAATTATTTTAAGTCATTTTAAGCCATCTTAAACCGTCTCAAGGCCATTTTAAGCCATTTTAACGGCCTAAATAAAAAATAAATAAAATGGCTTAAAACGGCTTAAAATGATTTAAAATGGCTACAGACGGTCTAAAATACATACAATGGTTCGAAATGGCTTGAAACGGCTTAAAATGTTCCAAACGGCTAGAAACGGCTTGAAATTACTAAGAATTGCTTAAAATTGCTTTAAATGGCTTAAAACGGCTTAAAATGGCTTAAAAGGCATAAAATGACTTAAAATGGCATGATTTGGCTCAAAAGGTCAAACATTGTTTTTTGGCTTAAACGACTTACACCTTTAGTGATTTTATATAATTCCTTCTATAAATACTGCAAGAATTCTTTCAGGCCTTGGAGGAGTCATCTCCATAAATTCCCTTGAAATTTAAGAAGCAATGTGTTGAGAAGTTTCCTTTGATTTTGCAGATGATTTTTGGGTGTTCCAAGTGGTATTCATAGATAAATGATTGTAGAACCTGAAGTCATTTAATGAAGTCCTGAAATTGTTCCTAATGCATTATTAGAAAATTACAGATTCAAATTTCACTAGCGGTTTGCCAGAGATTCATCCAGGAAAATTTTTTGTTCGCTACCAGGTTTTCTAGACCGGTTCGGATCGGGCCTTAAAAATACTTTCAGGAATTTTGCCAGGAGTTTCTCCAGGGATTCCTCCTGTAATTTTTGCAGGGATATTTTTAAAGGATTGTTCTAGAGATTTCACCAAGTGCTTCTGTCGGAATGTCTCCACTCTTCATTGATTCCTACAGTTGGTTGGTTGGTTTGACTTTATTAACGAGATTTTTAGCCCTGGGCTAGTTCATCTCGGGACCAACGGCTTTACTTCCCTTCCGAAGGAAGTCGTCACTATAACTTTTTACGTCATAAGTGACTATGTCGGGGATGGGATTCGATCCCAGGTCCTCGGCGTGAGAGGCGAGTGTTCTAACCACTACACCAGGTCCGTCCCCCATTCCTACAGTAAAATCTTTACTGAAACTTCTCCAGGAATTTCTCTAAGGATTACCCAGTGAACTTTTCCAGGATTTATTGCAGAGATTTTCAATTTCTTCAAGGATTACTTCAGATATTTCTCCAGAATTTCTTCAGGTAGTCCTCTCGAGTTTACTTTACGAATTATTCCTGAAATTTCCCCCTGAGATAGCTCCAGGAATGTATTCTTCCGAAGATTCCACCAGAATGAATTCATGAATTCTTATAGCGATTCCTCAAGAATTTCTTTCGAGAATTCTGCCAGGGATTCCTTTATTAAATTCTCCGAGAATTCCCCTTGAAATTTCTTCAGAGATGCGTTCTAGGCCTCCAAAAAAGGAATTCTTTTTTGAAGTAGTTTTTGAGAAATCCCTGGATAAGTTCCTGGAGCAATCCCTGGAAGAACCACTAGAAAAAATCTAGATAAATCCATGGTTAAATTATTTGAAGAATCCCTGGAGAAATTCATGCAGGAGCCTATGGAGGAATTTCCGACAAAATCTCTGACTATCCAGTCTTAAGGGGGCAGGATCCGTCATTGATTTCGGAATTTTCAAAAGCAGTTTTTTCGTTCAAAATCAAGAATGTTTTCAGGAAAATGTGTTCACTGTATTGTATTCTCCAACCGAAACACAGTGAACACATTTTCATCGAATATTTTTTCGTTTTGAACAGAAAAACTGCTTTTGAAGTTTCGATGATGACGATGATTACGATGACGGAGCGTTGATCGTTAATTTTTTCAACGCGTTTTCTAATAAAGACTGCGTTGTCAAAAAACATATTTCATTAAAATTAACAGTCGATTATCTACCAGCTCACCTCTGAAGCAATTTCTAGAGGAAGCCATGTAGGTTGTTTTCTGGACCAACCCTTGGTTAAATTCCTAAAAAATAGTTTGGAAAATTTTCTCAGGAATCCTGATATAGATTTTCTTAGAGAAATTCCTGGAGGAGTCTCTGGAGAAACTCCTGTACGAATCTCTGAAGGATTATCTAAGTTAATTAGTGAAGGATTCCTTGAGGCATCTCTGGCGGAATTCAGCGGAGTAATATCTGGAAGATTTTCCAGCAGAATCTCTGAAGCAACACTACAAGAAATTGCTAGGATAACCCCTGAGTATGCCTGGAAGAGTTTCTGAAACAGATCCTGTAGGAAGCTTTGGAAGTATCCCAGGAAAAAATTAACTGGAGGAATCAATGCAGGAACTTCACGCGAAATCTCTAAAGGAATCCTTATAGGAAGAATTCCTTATCGAATCCCTGGAGGAATTGCTGAGGTATTTCTGGAGCCCTATCGGAACTGGTCTGTATCATCATCTGTGTGCCTGTATGTATCCAAGATGTATCTCAGGCAAACGCCCTAGTGGAGAAATCGGTTTAAGGATTACGGTAGAGATTATCTTTGAGAATGTTCTGGTAAAATCCCTGGAGGAATCTTTGAATAAATTCCTGGAGAAATCTTTGGAAGAGTCACTGGAAAATTTTCCAGAGTAATTTTTTAAGGCCCCCCGGGAGGTTTTCCTGAAGGAACTCCTGGAGCCCCATTTAAACAGATTCCAAAATTGCGATTTCTGTCAAAAATTAAATTCGTCAGTATTTTTACTTATACATAAAAAAACATGAATTATGATTTGCCGAATGATGCCTATTCGTTGTATTTTTTTTCTAATTTGCCCTTAACGGAAATGAAAATTGGGGAACCATATAGCCGTAGAGGATTTTTCGTCAAGCATGCTATCGAGATTCGAATCTGTCATCCTCAGAATATAAAATTGCTGGAAAACTTTCTGTGGAGTTTCTGAGGTTATAGGTGGAATTACTAAAATTATCATTGATTTGTTTGGCAAAATACCACGGTCCATACAATTTTTAGCGGAATTATATGGCAAGATTTAAGTGGAATTCCTTAAAGAATATCTGGTAAAATCCTTGGAGAAATATTTGAAGCCCTTGAAGACTTCATGAAAAAATACATTGAGAAACTCTGAGGAAGGCCGTTCTCTGGAGGAATCATTGAAGTAATTTTCTGGAAAAATTGTGTAGTGTTTACAGAAGAAATCTCTGGCGGAAACTCTGGGAGAAATCCCTGGGGTAATTCTCGGAGGAGTCTCCGGAGCAATTTCTGGAACATGTCAGAATTTCTTTCTTTGTGAAATATTTGAAGAAATTCTTGAAAGAAATACTGGAATCCATGTAGAAGTTCTCGAAAATATCTTATTCTTTGCAAAAAGATCATAAAGAAATTCCATGAGAAATACTTTTAGTAGCTTATGGAGAAATACCAGAGGGAATCCTTGGAAAAAATCCATAGAATTCTCGGAGGAACCCATGGAAGAGTCTGTGGAGAAAATCCTTGAAGAAATTTCTGGAAAATGTCAACGTTCAATCTACGGAGGAATTACAAAAATCTCTGCAGGAGTTTTCAAAAAATTTCTTTATTATTTATTGCTTTGACAAATTCCTAAAGGAGTTATAGGAATTCTGTGAAGTAATTCCTGAAAAAAATGCTGGAATTCCTGAAAAAAATGCTGGGATTTCTCGGAAGAATTCCTGGAAAAGGTGTACCCTTTTCGAAAATATCTGAAATATTTCATGGAGAAACTTTTGAAGAAATTCTCTGAAGGATTTACTGCATTCTCTGGACAAGTTTTCGAAAAAATAATTGAATCATTTCCTGTTGAAATATTCCTATAGAAGTTGAGAGCTCCCTGAAAGAGCTTCTGGAGTAACTCCTGCAAAAATCCTAGGACAAATTCCTAAAAAAATAGTGGAGAGATCCCTAGAAAAATTTCAGAAAGAATTCCTGGAGGAATCTGGTATCTCTCGAGGAGCTCTGACGGAGTGCCATGAAGAATTTTCGGAGGAATCTCTGGACGAATCCTTGAAAAAATATCCAGAAATTGAATTCAGATATCCGTCCATTTGAAATCTTCGAATGAATTACTGAAATGCCTGAATTATTTCAGTAGGGGTTTCTGAAGGAAACTGATGAAGAATCCTTTAGAGAGTTCTTTGAAGATATCTTTGGAAGAATTACAAGAGTTTTCTTTAGAAGAATGTATAGGAAACATCTGAAATATTTCTTGGAGAAAACTTTAAAGGAAATCCTTGGAAAAAGTAGTGTAATCCCTGAAGTAGTTTTCGAAAATATCTCTGAAATATTACCTGGGGGAATGTTACTAGAAAAAATCGTTTAGAAGCCTCTGAAGAAGCTCTTTGTGGAATGCTAGGACAAATTGCTTTTGAGAAATTCTTTAGAGCAGTTGCAAAATAGAAAAAGTGCAGATGGAATTCATGGAGGAATCTTTGGAGGAACTCTGGAGGAATTCTTGGAGAAATTTCTGGAGGAATAACTTAATTATGTCTAGGTCCAGATGAAATCTTTGAAAAAATAACTGAAATCCAATCTATGAATTATTTCGTGGTGAAATTTCGCTAGATAAATTCCTTTCCCTGAAGGATTATTTTGAGGAATACTGTGGAGATATCTCTGGAGACATTTGCATGAAGGATTTCTGGAGGAAGCCTTGGTGAATTCCTAGAGGAATCTCCATGGGAATTTTCGGAAGATTCCCTAGATAAATCTTTGGTAGAATTTCTGGAGTACTCTCTAGAGGAATTCCGGGTGGGTTATGTTTAAATTATTTCTTGGTGAATTCTTTGAAGAAAGCCTTGAAGAAATTACTGGAACACCCGAAGGAGTTTTCGTAAAATATCTCTTATTTCGTGGCAAAATGAACTTAGAAAAAATCCTCGAGATATTTTTGAAGTAGATTTTTGAGAAATTCCTGAGGGAATCACTGAAAAAAATCCAGGAGAAATGCCTGGAAAATCCTTTTCAGGAATCCCTGGACAAATTGAGGAAAAAAATCTTGGAAGAATCTCTGAAGGAATCCCTGGTGAAATTCTAGAGGAATTCCAGGAGGAATATTCGAAAGAATCCTTGGAGAAATTTCAAAATATTTGAATTATGTCGAGGGGAAATCTATGAAGTAATCACTGAACTCCCTAGAGGGGTTTTTGAAAAAATCTAATTATTAGGCGGTGAAATGGCTGAATCAGTTACTAGACGCATTCCTAAAGGAATTAAGTAGATTAATTTTTCGAGAAAATGCAGAACACGCTGATGGAACCCTGAAGGAGTCGCTTTGGGATTTCTTGGAAGAATCTCTGGAGAAATCTGTGGAAGAATTCGGGAAGGAGTATCTGGAGAAATCCTCGGAGAAATTGTTGGAAAGCATCTGAAATATGTCAAAATATTTGTTGGAAAGCATCTGCAATATGTGAAGGTATAAATTTTTAAAACAATTACTGAAATCCTTGCAGAAGTTTTTTAAAGAATCTCTGAATTGTTTGCTTAGCTTAGCTTAGCTTAGACTGACTACACATATCAATGGTTGCTATTCCGTGATTGACCGAAGTCAGTGAAAATGCACAAAGAATCAACTAGAAGTTTGACTGGGATTGGCCATAATCTTCTTCAGTGTGCATAATTCAGTGCCTCTATTTATACAGGGTCAATAACGGCGCCGGCCACGTCCTTGCAGTCAGGTGGGATTGAGGGAAGGAATGTTAGTGTGTAACCTTTGCTATTTGGAGACCGTGTTTGCCTCTGCATCTCCACAAAGGTTACTGGGAGGGATGTTTGTTAATGGGGAGGATCGTTGGGTCACAGGATTCACTTTGATAAGCAATTAGACCATGATAAATAATTATTTGTGAGATATAAACATGATTATGCCGACACTTGGGGTGACGAACCATTCAAAGTTTGTTGAACAAATACCTAAATGAAACATTCCTAACACTCCTATTCTTATGCCGACACTTACAGTGACGAACCATCCAAAGTTTGTTGAATAAAGTGAACCTTTCGGAAGTCTACACTTGTAGTGTCCAACCATTCAAAGTTTTTTTTATTACAAAAATAAAGGTAAAAAGAAAGGGGTGTTTTGCATAGCATAGCATAGCATAGCATAAACTGACTGTACATGTCAATGGTTGCTACTCCGTGATTGATCGGAACTGGTAAGAATTGCACTACGATCCAAATGAATAAGGGATGGGAGTTTCCGCTTACTCTCGAAGTGCAATTTTAGCAGATCTAATATTATTGATCAATAACGGCGCCGGCCAAGTCCTTACAGTCAGTTGGGATGGGGAAGGAATGTTAGGGTGTAATGATTGTTGCTTCTAGAGACCGAGAATACCTCTGCATCTCCACAATCACCACGGGAAGGGTGTTTATTAGTGAGGAAGGAAAAGATCTGGGAGTCACCTCTGGTCGGTGATGCGATCCATGGACAAGGGGGAAATATACGACTTGTATTTAAAGCTAGTTTTGTATTTTTGTCTCGAGAAGTTTTTTGAAAAATTACGTCAACATCTATAATGTCGAACAATTCAAAAGACGTTTTTATTAATGACGAAAACTGAAAATTACATGTATATATTTTAACTTATATGAAACAGGAATAATGCCGACACTTGTAGTGACGAACCATACATAGTTTGTTTGAAAATTACATATGAGTATTACTGTGCATTTTGTCTCGATATGGTAGAAGTTTTAGAAAATACGTCAACATTCACAATGTCGAACAATTCAAAGGATAATTTTTAATAATGTCAAAAAGAGAAAAATATATGTATATTCAAATTGTATAAGAAAAAAGCATAATGCCGACACCTATAGTGACAAACCATACAAAGTTTGTTTTAATATTACATAAAAGTTACGCTTTCAAGAAAATATGTGTTATCATAAGCATGAAACGAACTCACCAGTTGGCCATCCATTCTCGACTGAACACAAAACTGACACTGACAGCAAAACTTCTTGGCGTCCCGAAAATAAACCGTCTTGCTTGGGCCTTCCCAAATACGTACCCAGCAAGACGCTCCAAAACAAAGGGAAAAAAAAAAAATCTCCGGCGACGAAAACACGCGCGAAACCGTCAACAAACTCTATCGGACGACGCAAAACCGAACCGTCCTGCTTGGGCTTCTCGAAGCACTACCCAGCAAGACGCTCCAAAACAGGGGGAAAAAATTCTCCGGCAACGAAAACGCGCGAATCCGTCAGCTAAATCAATCGGACGACGCAAAACCGAACTGTCCTGCTTGGGCTTCACAAAGCACTACCCAGCAAGACGCTCCAAAACAGGGGGAAAAAAATTCTCCGGCAACGAAAACGCGCGAATCCGTCAGCTAAATCAATCGGACGACGCAAAACCGAACTGTCCTGCTTGGGCTTCACAAAGCACTACCCAGCAAGACGCTCCAAAACAGGGGGAAAAAAATTCTCCGGCAACGAAAACGCGCGAATCCGTCAGCTAAATCAATCGGACGACGCAAAACCGAACTGTCCTGCTTGGGCTTCACAAAGCACTCTTAAAGAATCTCTGAATTGTTTGGCGGCAAAATTACCCTAGAGAAATTCCTTGAAAGTCCTAAAGTATTGTCTAAAGGAATTCCTGTAGAAATTGCAGAAGGAAATCTGGAGGAACCCTAGAGATACCTCTATGAAAATCACTGGAAGAATTTGTGGTCGAATAGGTAGAGAAATTTTTGGTTTCTGCAGGTATTTTTTGAAGAATTTGTAGAAAATATCTGAATTATTTCTTGGTGAAATCTATGAGAAATCTTACAAGAAAACACTGGAGTGCCTAAGGAAGTTTTCAAAAATATCTTTGAATTATTTCCTGGCAGAGATCTTTGTGAAATCCATGAAGAAACTTCTGGAGAAATTCCTTAAAAAAATCTCAACAGAACTCTCATGAGGAATCCAGGTTGGTAGAGTACTCGGAGAGGTACCTTGAAGAATCCATAGATAAAATTCTGGAAAATGACTACACTATGTCTAGTTGAAGGAACTATTGAAATCCTAATAAGATGTTTGCGAAAAAAAAATCTCCGAATTAATGGTAGAATTTTCCAACACAAAATCCTTGATAAATTACCGTAAAGCAATTCTTGAAGGAGATTCTGAACAAAAAATTGATACATTTTTTTGAAACAGCAGAAGATTTTTCGTAAGAATCTCTCGAGGTATTTGTATTGTATTGGAGAATTTCTGGAGGTATTGGAAGAATTTCTGAAAAAATATCTGACATATTTCTTGGTGAAATTTTTGAAGAAATCATTGAAGGAGATACTGCATTATCTGGACGAGATTTTGAAAAAAATATCTCAGAACTATTGCCTGCATTGTTCTTGATAAATTCCCTAGCAAAATTTTGGAGAAATGAATTTTTACTCTGATATGGTTTATATTGACTCTTCCCAGCTATTGTTGATATGGTAGACAAACAAGACATTCCTATCACCCAATGAATTTTCATTTAGAATATGCAAGATGTCCAACTTTGGAAGTTGAGACTATGAATGCACTTCAGACTACGAGAAAAAAAAACGTACCGCTTCCCAAGTCGGATACGTCGCGCACTTCGAGAAAATCCATTCTTGGTTGATAGAAAGCAGTAATCGCCGTATGCGCTATCACAGATCGCTCCAAAAATGTTTTTGATTTTGTTTCACTATTAGACAGGAGAGCTGTGGTTAAATAAATGAAAAAAAATATTTGAAACTGAATTTAGATCAAACTACGGTGGAATCGGATGAAATTTATTCTATTTTTGGTCTACTTTTTTGAAACGGTTACACAATTGGATCAAAATAATGGAGCATATGAGAAAACGACCTTAGTAGAGTAAAGTGGGGCAAAAGTTCGAGTGGGGCAAGAGTTTCTTTTTAAGATTTCTAGCTCAAATCAAATTAAAACTTAGAAATGTCATGGTGGTTCGAATGCTATTCAAGTAAGAGACTTTCACTCCAAATATCATAAAAATCGATTGGATCGATTTGGAAAAGTTATGGTTATTTGTTGTTTTTCGACGCAAATATTGTAATATTTGGTCAAACTTTTGCTGCAAATATTTTATGTAAGGGCGTTTCTAGGCCTATCATAAGGATTCTTTGACGTATCGGAATCAATTTTTGGCCCATAGCGGGGCAAAAGTTCGACCCATGTATAAATCCACGGAAAAATTTTCAAATATCCTGAAAGCTACATATTATCTTCAAATTTAGCAAAATTTGCCTGATCATGCGAAAAATGTCACAAAAATTTTACATTTCCACTTAGTTTTGCAAAAAACTGCTATTTTTTGGGTGTATTACAATTAACCCTGTTTTGGGCATTTTTTTTATGAAAATTTAGTGTGTATTTTTCGGCAAACATAAGTATGCCTGGCATAAAAGTATTGATATTTTGTGTTTTAGCCAACGAACTTTTGCCCCACCGGGCAAAAGTTCGTTTAAGACAATTAATTTTGAAACTGTTAAAATTATAGCCAATATGTTGGAGGTGCGCTGTATGGTTTTTGTTTTGTTTCATCTGCTATTATTTTCCTGGAAACTTTGATTATACCACTAAGGTCGTGCCCCACCTTACTCCACTCCGAATATTTTTTTTTGTAGATTTAACTAATCTACATTTAACCCAAGTATGGGATATTACTGCGTATGCCAAACCACATTCCAGTTACAGGGCAGCCACCATGTTTCTATGATTTCCGAGTGTGTAACGAAATTAGCCACCACCACTTTTTCCCAACAACCGGAATTGATTATCATTATTATTGCGCCCATTGTGACCGAAAGCGTAGAAGTGACGCTATTTGCACCTACTCTCTAAAATAATGATACACAAAATGGGGCTCTTCTGGACCAACACACTATGTGTTTAACTTTAACATCCTGAAACCCCGATTTTGTGTTGATTTTTGCTTCAGAAGCAGATTTGATAAAATTACACACATACAATTGTGTTGGTTCTGAAGAGCCCGATCTTGTACAAATCGTACTCAATTTTGAGTAACTTCGTTCAAGCGTGTAGCTGCGTTCTGATCCATTCTTTGGTCGCCGGCACAAAATGTCACACTCCCCATTTAGCCGACATCGTTTCTCTTCTGATGCGTGCACTGAATAATTCATGATTTTCTGTTCTAGAACAGCAGAACACCGGATTCGAAAGAGAGCTCTAAGTCTTGGTTGAGCGAGAGAGAGGAAAAGTGACCGAGCGCCACCATCCACCAGATATCATATGATTGGTTTTCATTGGGTTACGTAGGGATTCTGTTGTAATCAATTATCCGAGCGCGCAAGGAATCGACCCGGACAACATGAGCAGCCAACCTCAAACCGATAATTAAGTTCGCGTGCATATCGGTAATCTTGTCGTTCGAAGCCCCCTCGTCGTAATGAATCGAGTTCCAGTTCACCAACCAAGGGCTACCGTAGTTCACATTTTTCTCGTGACCATCATTGGCTGTTACCAACTGACCATGATCACTGTATAGCATGGTTTCCTAAACGATGGGTCGCGACCCACTGGGGTTATTTAATTTATTCAAATTTGTTAAATTATTCAACAAGTTAAAAAAAAAACAATTTTTTTTTTTTGGAGAAATCGTACAAACATTTAAGAACTGTCGCGAAAAACAAATCTAGCGGCAAGCTGGACCGCGTGTCCAAAAAGTTTGGACACCTATGCTGTGTACAGCATATGTAAGGGCGTACGGGAGCGGATGCCTCCACTGAAACAACCTCATCATAACTGGTCGAACGTTGATGATGATTCGCAAGGGGTCTGTGCCTGAGATGGATCTTCGGTGCCAATGATGCTTTTGGACGCTTAGTGTCGTGACGTGGAACAACTTTCTGGATTGACCCACAGTGGCGGTCCTTCATACAAAGGTCGGACAAAACCTCAAATACGTCTCAAAATGCTTGATAATGGCAATCTAATAATAATCTTGCATACCTGATATCATCCCGTTGAAAATAACAGTCAAATTGAAAATTCGATTTTCTTGTGAAATTGGTCCAAATAAAGTTTTTTCATCTAATCGTATAAAAAGGCTATTACTACAATTTTTTTTTGTTGTAATGCAGAAATTTGAGGATAAACCCAAACTAGAGATACAAATTTAACTTCCTTTTAGTAATTCCACTAAAGTTTCAAACGAATTATGGCAAATAATATAGATTTGAATGATGATATCGATAAATTATAATATAAAATGAAAATGGAATTTTCACCTCTAGGGGCAAAGAGGGGCAAGAAAAACTATTGCACGTTTGAAAGTATGGATGATTAGCTGCTTCATATTGAGTGACTCATTTTTCCGAAACACTTCACATAAAACGTACGAAGTTTTGAAAATTTAACAAAATTTTGGAGAAAGATTGTTTGAAACTTTTTTTGCTACAAATAACAACTTGATATGTTAAAATTTATATAATTATAGCCAAAACTAAGGCTTATAACTACGCTTTCAAATGGAACCTATTGAACCTCAATCGGTTATGATTTCGTTGAGATACAGCTGTTTGAAGTTTGCTAGGTGAATCATAGTTGATGAATTTCGAGCAGTCCAACTTAGCTGACTTTCCCACACTAACGATGCTGCCAAAATTCGAAAACAGAACAGATCAATCTCAAATTTTGAGAAATTGTCGCTCAATAGTATAGAAGTCTATAAAAAATATTGACGAGTGATTTTGAGAACATGAATTTTCGAGGTTTTGTCCGGCCATGCGCCACTGTGTGACCTCGCAACCAAACGCAACGTAAGCTCTAGCTAGCAGCCAGCGTCCGAATCTATTTTAGCTATATGATGAGATGAAGCCACCGTACACAGAGGGCGGGGGAAGCTTTGCGCATAGTAATTAAAAGCAAACAAAACATGATTTATATTTCATTATAACGCGGATAATTTGCATTTTCAAACCGGCGATTGTTTCCGGCCGGCGGTCGATGTGCGTATTGTTTAGTTCCTCCGTTATGGTTAGCATTTGGTGAAGTTAGCTTAGAGGCGTTTGGTTGCTAATTGAGAAGAAGCTATTGAATAGGATTGAAGATTTTGAATGCTATCTACTATTCACTAGAAGGGCGTTTTAGATTCGAGCTTTTCTCCAAATATGCCAAATTATTGTCCATAACTTCAACCAGAGATATGACACTAGCGAATATAAAATATCCTTCCGTCTGTTTCAATTACTATTTAGAGTAGCCCCCAGAAAGAAGTATCTTGTACATATTCTCTCAGCATCTCAACAAAGCCCAATCGGTCAGCCAGCAATCTTTGCCAACCTTCAACCCATCTAGCGGCCTTTCGAACCCAGGGAAGGTAGCGGCTAAGTGGTTTTAAACAAATCGTCCACTGGAAGCATTAACGTGTCGGTGTCTTTTTTTTTTTTAAACTAGGATCTCTAAAACTAGGGTCTCTAAAAAAGAGTCCAAAATATACCAAACGAAAACCGTACAAGAAACGAGGAAACAAATATTATCAAAATACGAATCAGAACATTAGAGTTTTCATATGAATTTTTCGTAGAATCTTGCCAGACATTTTTTTATGACCATTTTTAATTTTTGGGAATTACAAGCATTACTGCTCGAGGTATTTATTAAAAGATTTCTACAGACATTACACCGATTTTTTTAGCTGCAATTTATTGAATGATACTACAGAGGGATCCTCCCTTGAATTAGGTTGAATATACAGTGAGTGACCAAAATTAGTAATGACGAACTGCAAATTGAAATTATGTCAGTAGTGTATTCATTAGATTGCAGTTATTATTCAATAAGTTTCGGAGGGTTGTTTAAATACAAAAGTAAGTAACCAAGAGAATATTTAACTTCATTAAAAACGGTAACTTTTAGTGGTTAGTTTGTTTGGCAAAGTTGTTCACCTTCAAAAGCAGGGCAAATTTGCAGAACCATTGTTGCAAGCAATCACGGTACAAACGAAAGTACGAAAGAAAAAATGTCAATTGTATGCAACTGACCACGACGGCGTCACGGTTTTGTTTATTTCTATTTTTCGGCCGTTTGACATAACAAGAAACATATCACTTCTTACAAAAGACGGCTGTTCTTGATGAGAAAATGTATGCCAAATGACATTATGCCAAATGGCATTATGCCAAACGACCCAGACCCTTCGGTAGTATACGCTTTTCTTACGTGAAATACAAATTCTCTTTGAGTGCTTTGGCGTATCATACCATCAACTTGGTACGGGTCGCATTGCTAAATTCCTAGTAGTGAGAAAGCGGACGCACTGGCCAAGGTGTTCATTGTTTTATTCGAATGTGGTTTGCGGACAGTAATCAATGTGATCGTGGAGCGGACATCAAATCTATACCTCAGGAGCCGAGAAAAAAAAACAGGTTAGACCAACAACAGATATGTAACTAGACTTTGATTACAAGTTCCTTTACAAGTTTAGTTGACATGTTTTTGATTCCTCCTGAATTTTACACTGAGTTTTCTTCAAGAATCCCTTCGGGATTCAATTATTTTTTCAGAGATTGCGCACAAAGCTCCACCTAGAATTAAATAAATTACGCAGAAGTTCCTTTCGGAATACTTTCAAGGATTCTTAAAAGCTACTTCTAACAATACTATCCGGGATTCTCGAAGAAGTTTCTCCACAGGCCTCTTCAGAAATTGCTCTAGGTGTTCTTCCGAGAGATCGCCCGGCGGTTACTTCATTAAACGCAGCAGGGATTCCTCCAGGAATTCCTTTTGGAAGTCAACCAGGTATTGCTCCATGAATTCACTCAAAGATTTATCAAGTGTTTTATTCTCTTTCAAGGAATCCTACCAGAGATTCCTCTAGGAATCCAGGGACTCGTTCTAGTATCACCCCAAGGATTTTATTTTTGAGAACCATACAATGTGTTCCAGAAATTTCTACATTGACTTCTCCGAGGCAGGAATTCCTCAAAATAAATATCCTGGAATCCGTCAGGAATCTATCTAGGGGATCTGCCAAGAATTTAATGGTTTTTTGAAGCAGACATTCTGAAAATCATTTCATCTCGAATGCTTCCATGCATATCTCAAAAGAAAAATTCCAGAAATTTTTAAGCAGATTTTTTCATGATTTTCCAGGGATCCTTCCAGGAGTTAAATCTGGAATTTGTCCAAATTTGTTTTTTCAAAGGATTGTTCTAGAAATATGTTAAAGGACTCCATTGGATTCGGAGGAATGCTATCGACTGAGGGAAACTGGCAGTAATCTGTTATTGGCGTTGCAGTCAGTGTAAATCAAAAGCTGATTCGTTTCAATTGTCCGACGTTTCGATGTATTTAACACCTTTTTCAAGGATTCTAAAATATAAACATTTAGGTACATAAATATCAGTTGGTCAAGGAATTTTACAAGTCTTACAGAAACAATAGCTTTTTCGTCAGGTGGCTCTAACTGTCGAGCAGTGGTCATTACACATTTAAACATTCAAAAAAAAAAACTTCCTACAAACATTACAGAAAACATTAATCATTTATACTAAGTCAAAATATTCTAAATATTATAATTACTGGCACAATAAACTCTTAGTTGTAAAACACTGATTCTAATTTAGTTTTCTTTGTCGTAAATCTACTTGTCCAACTGTCGTTTCGTTCTTAATTAACTATACTATGTTGTATGCAAGCCGGCTTTCAAGTTTGGTTGTGTGTTGGCTGTTCTCGGTCTTCTGCAAGCAAATGGCGTTCATCTCTCTCTGTGTCGTTGTGTTCTCTTCTTTGGGTTTTGATTGTGTGTAAGACACCAGCATACTGTGAAGATAAACAGTCAACATCTGATCGTTTGTTTACCGTATGATCAGTGTTGACTATATGGCAAACTTCCAATATGGGTAATGCAGAGGAGCGACGATGTTGGTCAAGTATTTTGACTTTGTCGAATGCGAACCTATGATCCTTCTCTATGCAATGTTGGAGTAAGGCAGTTTTCTCCTTCAAGTGAGCAAGATCATATGATGTTGTCGGACTTTCAGGATTGCGTTCTGTCATCTTTTCCAATTTGTTTATGTCTGATTGGTGGTTGGAAAGACGTTGTTTTAGAGTTGTGGTAGTGAGTCCAACGTAGCTCGCATCACAGCTGTTGCATAGAACTCTGTATATGACATTTGTTTTCATGAGAGGTGGGATGACGTCCTTGGTATTGGTGAAAAAAGATCCTACGGTCCGTTCATTCCGTGTTGCCAAAACGATGTTTGGATAGTCTTTCTTAAATAGCGTTTTCAAACGACTGGTTAAATGTTCAACATGAACCAAAGGTTTGTACAATACTTCAGTTGTAGGTATTTCAGACAAATCTCGATCCCGTCTACTTTTTTGATTGATTAACCTTTGTCTCAGTGACCTTGGATAATGGTTAAGTTTTAATTGCTCATCGATGATTTTATCCACTGCATTTTCTGTTAAGTTTGTGCTTAACAATCGAACTCGTTTTATAAAATTGTTAACCATGTTAATTTTCATGTGCAGTGGATGGTTAGAAAGAAAATCTAGAAAACGTCCGGATGCCATTGGTTTGGTAAACCATTCGGTAGAGACAGATTGGTCCTCGTGGCGCACTATCACCATATCCAAGAAGGGAAGGCGTCCATCTTGTTCAATTTCGCAGGTAAACTGAATGTTTGGATCGAACTGGTTGAATATTGCAAGAAGCTCGTCAATCTTGTCTGCTGGTATTGCATATTTTAGAATCCTTGAAAAAGGTGTTAAATACATCGAAACGTCGGACAATTGAAACGAATCAGCTTTTGATTTACACTGACTGCAACGCCAATAACAGATTACTGCCGGACTCCATTGGATATATTTCAAAAATGTTTTCCAGATTTCCACCAGACGAATTCCATCCAGAATAAGTCGAAAAAAATAAATAAAAATCGTGCTCGATAGTCTGCGATTTGGATTAAATTTTGCACATATTTTTGGTATGGTTGAATAAGTGTTTTCCATAGAAAAAATGATCATTTTGACTCAAGAATAACTTTTGAAAATGGCCTATAAATTTTTGCATGCAACTTATTTGAAAAATTCTAACTCCGAAACTGTTGATTTTAGAGAAAAATGTTCTATGAAGAAGTTGTAGTAAACTGGTTGGACTATAAGAAAAAAATAAACACTGAAAATATATTTTATTTATTTTCATTAAAAGATCAAAAATAAAACTCAGTACTGTATAACTGACCTGATTTTGTCTGCCCCCGATTTTGTTTACCCCCGATTTTGTCAGTTTTTTGACCCGATTTTGTCAGCCTATTTTAAATTTGTCAAAAAATTGTAATCGTCATAGAATTTCGATAGTAAACAGATGATTGGGACAAAGTTTCCTAATGAAATTTTTTTAATAAAACAGTTTTTCTAAAAACAACTTTTGGCCGATTCTCAAAACTTTGATTTTTTGTCAAAATAAATACGTTCTGATAAAACAATAAGAATCTTGAAATTAATTTGAACCATAATGATTACATGGATAATTTCTCTAGAAGTGGTCATTTTTGAATTATATCAAGTTTTATGCAAAAAATATCAATTCTATATTAAAATAGGCCATTTTTATAGTTATTCTCGATTCTTTATCAAGGGAACTAAATATGGTCTTCACTCACGAAAACGTATTATTATTGATAGAGAATCGCAAATAACTAATGAAAATGGCCTATTTGAATATTTATATAATATTTTTTGCATTAAACTCGATATAATTCAAAGATGGCTTCGGCTAGAGAAATTATTAATACTCATTATGGTTAAGAATCATTCCAAGATTCTTATTATATCATCAGAACGTATTTATTCTGACCAAAAAAACAAAATTTTGAAAATCGACCAAAAGTTGTTCTTGAAAAAACTTTTTTTTTATTACAAATGAAACTTTGTCCAAAACATCTTTTAACTATCGAGAATCTATGGTAAAAATTTAAAAATATAAAAAAATGGGTTTTTGTGTAATTTAAAATTTCGGTTTTATTTTTGAATTTTTCATGAAAGTAATTAAATATTTTTCAGTGTATACAGGTCGGACTCGATTATCCGGAGTATCGATTTTTATTTCACTCTGGATAATCGTATCCTCCGGATAATCGAATCACTAAGAAAAAAATGAAACCTTTAATAAAAGAATTTAATTGTTATCTTTTTTCGTTGTTTTAGTTGTGGCGTAGCCAGAAATTATCTCAAGAAAAAAAAAATTGATCAGCATACACAAAAAATACTTTTTCAAACCTCCCTTTCCTTAAATACGTTCAAAACAGCAAAACCATTCATATTGTGCATTGCAATACCAAATTATCTCAGATTTGGTTATGCATAAAAATTGAAAAACAAGAACATCAAAAAACAAATTCCGGATAATCGAGTCTAAAATTCCGGATAATCGAATCACCGGATAATCGAGTCCGATCTGTATTTGTTTTCTTGTAGTCCGAATGGTACGCTACAACTTCTTCATAGACCATTTGTCTCTAAAATCAACAATTTCAACAATCAACAATCTAAGATTATCGAGCACGATTTTTATTTTTTTTCATCTCAAACTGGATGGACTTCGCACAGTGGCGGTCCTTCATACAAAGGTCGGACAAAACCTCAAATACGTCTCAAAATGCTTGATAATGGCAATCTAATAATAATCTTGCATACCTGATATCATCCCGTTAAAAATAACAGTCAAATTGAAAATTCGATTTTCTTGTGAAATTGGTCCAAATAAAGTTTTTTCATCTAATCGTATAAAAAGGCTATTACTACAATTTTTTTTTGTTGTAATGCAGAAATTTGAGGATAAACCCAAACTAGAGATACAAATTTAACTTCCTTTTAGTAATTCCACTAAAGTTTCAAACGAATTATGGCAAATAATATAGATTTGAATGATGATATCGATAAATTATAATATAAAATGAAAATGGAATTTTCACCTCTAGGGGCAAAGAGGGGCAAGAAAAACTATTGCACGTTTGAAAGTATGGATGATTAGCTGCTTCATATTGAGTGACTCATTTTTCCGAAACACTTCACATAAAACGTACGAAGTTTTGAAAATTTAACAAAATTTTGGAGAAAGATTGTTTGAAACTTTTTTTGCTACAAATAACAACTTGATATGTTAAAATTTATATAATTATAGCCAAAACTAAGGCTTATAACTACGCTTTCAAATGGAACCTATTGAACCTCAATCGGTTATGATTTCGTTGAGATACAGCTGTTTGAAGTTTGCTAGGTGAATCATAGTTGATGAATTTCGAGCAGTCCAACTTAGCTGACTTTCCCACACTAACGATGCTGCCAAAATTCGAAAACAGAACAGATCAATCTCAAATTTTGAGAAATTGTCGCTCAATAGTATAGAAGTCTATAAAAAATATTGACGAGTGATTTTGAGAACATGAATTTTCGAGGTTTTGTCCGGCCATGCGCCACTGTGCTTCGTCTCAAGCAATATTTTTTCCAAAGATGCCTACACTAATTTTTTGGGTTCTCCTCCAGAATCGTCGTTCAGTTTTTCTTCAGCAGTCCAATTAAAATTTTTTATAAGGAAATCTTCAGAAATTACTCCAAAGATTCCACTTATGATTACCTCAGGAAGTCCTGAAGAAACCCCTTAAAAGATCGGAAAATATTAATATAACATATCCTATCTTTGATGAAACTTCCCTAGAAATTACTTATAAACTATTGTGAGGTTCTTTGAAAAACTCCCTAACTTCGAAAAAAAAAATCATGTAGTTCAAGTTAAATTGCAAAGAAAATTATAGAAAAATATATCAATAAAATCCCAGGATTTTCTGAAGGCATTCCTTTAAAACATTGAACCAAATTGCTGCTGAAACTTGTTCAGAAATTATTGGAATAATTGCTCTATTTGCTGGTGTGAAATCTCAAATGAAATTGCAAAATGCAATTTCTATTGCCACTAGCAAATAACCATTTTGATCACACACATCGTTATCGTTATCGCATATTGAAATAAATGTCAAAATTTTAGTTTTGATGTATTTTGAAAAGTATGAATTTTACAGAAAAAATTGGTTCTACATACTTGTTTCTCATGTTAAATCAAACATTTTTGCCAAAGGGTAATGTAATCAGAAGACCCAAGATGATTCCTTAGAAATATTTCTGGAACAATCTTTGGAGAAATGCAATAACTGGAGGAATTATTTCAGTATTGCATGAATCCTTGAAGGGAATCAAGCAAGAGGTCTTTAGCAGGAGTCTTTAAGAAATCACTTTGAAAATTTTGTGGTAAAGTCATTGAACAAATGCTTTAGTGACCTTTTGTAGGAATAGCTAGAAAACACATAGCTGAACTGAACACTTGGAGGATTTCCTTAATAAATGCATGTAGCTGACATTTCTGGAAGAAACCTGGGAAGCTTTTTTTTCAGAGTTTTGCAAGAATCCCTGAAGAAATTCAGGAATAATAACTTCTAGATTGTTTTCTAAAAAAATCACTAAGAAAAATGAGGAGGAATTCCTGGAATATTTCATGTAGAGATATAAAATAACAATCTCAAGGGATCCCGTTAAAAATCTTGAAGCAATCTGAATTGAATGGAACTACTGAAAACAAATTCTGGACATAATTAAACTTTGTGAAATTCCACGAAGAAGCCCTAATGCAATTCATAGACGAATACTTCAATAATTTCTTGGACTAATCCCTTCAGGATTAGAGGAAACTTTGAAAAAAAAAAACCCTTGTGGAGATCCATGCAATTACAGTCCACTCTCCATAACTTTATATTGAAAGGACCACCGAGTTAGATATCGAATTATAGAACATTATACAAGTATAAATTCAGGTTATCATAGATACCTCGATGGTCCCTTGGATTGCATTTACTCTGGTTTAACCCTCTAATACCCAACACCGCCTTTAGACGGGGTGCACTTTGGAATTTTGTGTATTTTTTCTTAGCTCGGAAATTAGAATGATTTAATTTTTGGCTTATACCTAGGGTCATAACACGCATATTAGGAAAATTTTATACGACTTTCTTATAGAAAGTTTCTATACATTTTTGTATTTTTGAAAAATGTTTGAAAAATTGTATTATGTTATAACCTACAAATGCCTCGATCTAATGTAACGTGTAATACAAAAATGTGTACATTTAATATTTTTCTACAATCAACCTATCACAAAAGAAGAGCGTGGTGAAAACAAAATAATTTCAAATCGATTTTTCCGATAGTTACACGGAAAATAAAATATGCGCTTAGAAAAATTGTTCTCGAAAGAACTGCAAAAACTCAAATTTTTATTATTGTCAAAAATCGGTACCCTAAAGAGGCTTCAATAAAAAATGAAAAAGGATAGGGATGCTCAAAAATAAAAATAAAACAAAATTGATAAATGTACGAATAAAAATAAATCATTGTCCAAAACGTGTGTAGATCGATTTTAGATAGCGAAAAATGATACTTAGATCAAAAATAAAAATTTGGGTATTAGAGGGTTAATGATCTATTGCTCGATACCTCCCTAACTCGATAGTCCCTTCAATATTGAGTTATGGAGAGTTTACTGTAATTGCATGGATTACCACAAGGAGTTTTCCAATGTTTCCTCCAATATCTCTTAAAGGAATTTCCCACGTGGATTTCCCCATGACTGATTTTCTCAATAAATTTTCAGGAATTTGATACGGGGGTACGTCTAAAATATCCTTAAGAGATTGGTCAAAAAAAAAAAAAGAATGTTGAAATATTCGTTAGGAATTGCACTAGGGTTTCTCCAAAAATTTCACAAAGATTATGTCCAGATTTTTTTTTCAGTAATTCCATTCAATGCAGGGTTTTTCTTTAGAATTTTTTTTTTTCAAGTGACCCTTTAAGGTTTCTTTACTATGATTCTCTAACTCGATATCGAGTTACGAAATATTGAGTGAAGGAAAGTTGACTGTTTATCTGAATCCATTCCTAGTACTACTCATAGATAATTCATTAGAGGAATTCCTAGAGAAATTTCTGACCGAATATTTTTATGGATGCCTAGTTGAATATATTTTGATATTCTTGAAATAATCCCTGAAATAACCTATGAAACTTTTTCTGGAGAAATTCTTACAGGAATTTCTTGAGAAATCGATGTAGAACCCTGGAATTATTCATAGAGAAATCTCCGTAGCTGCAGAAATCATTACAGCAATCCCTGGAGAGGGAATTCTTGAAATGATTCGGTGTCGTGACGTGGAGTCGCACAAGTCTAGCTTTCAAGTGAGTAAAGTAGTGGATCATCTTTATCGAAACGATGACACTAACGAGGTGGAGGCATCGAAACAAGGGGAAATCGGCAGCTATATCGCGACAATGTGGCTCTGATTTGAGTATCACATCGGCGGGTCATCGACTGTGTGTTGAGCGTGGTCGAGAAGAAACCATCGCAGCAGGAGAACACTGATACTGATTTGCATATATCTGCCAACATTTGGCGGCGGCACTACGTTGTTTCTTCTTTCGCACATTGCGCAGCGTTTTTTTTATCGATTTTTGGAAAGCAGTGAGATCCACAACCCCTACGGAGGCTATCCATAAATCACGTGGTATTTTTCCCCAGATTTTTAGACATCCTCCCCCTCCTTCTGTTAAAATTTGATATTGTTCAATACTTCTCTACAGTCATTTTAAATATTATTTTTAATCTCTTATCTCCAACTAACCAACAGCTGTTTATGATCTTCAGTAATTTACTTTAGAACAACAAATTATGATCCTTTTTAGCTTTTTACGTCATCTCGGGTGGTCAATGGCCACACACCTCCCCGCTTATATGGCCACGTAGCTTATTGACGGCCCCTTAAACCGTTTCCCAATTACCCACAAATCTTTCGGTTGGAAAGAAAATGTCACATTCAGAACATTCGGAACACCCTTCAAATGAGACAATATACAAATTCAGGAAGTACGCTGCAGGTACACATTCTACGTCAACCACCTTCTCGTTTTGGGGAAATTTCGAGAACAAAAAATCCCTCGCCGAGCAAAAAAAAAACTCGTTTATCATTCACAAGCGAGCGACCACTTCTTCCTATCCCTGCACTTTCCCCCATTCCCTCGGAAGGTTTGATACAGCCACATTTATTTCCAGAGTGGAGAAGGCACCGCCGTCGAAGAACTCGGTGCTACAGGAGAGAAATTTTTAAATTAAAACTTACGACGACGAGAGCCCTGGATGCTGCTGCCGTTTCTGTGCTGATACCATTTGCTCACTCGGATGGATAAATGTGAAATTCAGAAAACAAAAAGGATGAAACCGGAACAGAGACATGAAAACGGTGAACATGCGTGATATTGTGTTATCTGCTCGGTATTTTTCAATTGTTGGATGTTCTTACACACCAAATTTTTATTGCTGACAACCAGCAAAAAATTGCTGATTTTTTTTGTGCTGTAAGTCCAGCAATCCTTCCAGCAATATATATTTTGCTGATCGTTCAGCAAACTGGATTGTCAGGAAATTGACAGATCTTATGCTGAACTTTCAGCAATGCGCAAACCCGTTTGCTGAATAACCAGTAATTAAATCCCAAACAATATTTGCTGTACAACCAGCAATTCGTGAATTCGGTTTGATAAATCAATTACAATTTGATTCCACATAAAATAACATATTTAATTGCGATACATATTTAAATTATACAAACATTTCAATGGATTACTTTCAGTATTTGGTTTTTCATTACGCTGTGACTTTCCCGTTTGCCACAAAGGCCTCCGTGATGAATCTCTTGTGTCCAATGGGTTTTTATCTTAGAAATGACAAAATCTTCAACTTTTCTATGAAACCGTGTAAGACTAGAATCAATGCCTGGAAATATAAACAAATGTCTCCAATTGTTTGCTGATTTTACATTTTGAAACAATTTTTTATACTTACAAACATCCATTGTTACATGGAGAAGACATCTTTTGAACGAGATGAAAAAAAAACTACGTTTTTGACAGTTGTTTTGCTGATCATTTCAGTAAACTACTAGTTTGCTGATTATGCAGCAAACAATATTTACTTTACTGAATAACCAGTAAAATATAAATTGCTGAAGCCCTTCCAGCATTTCATTTTGCTGGAAGGCAAACTCAAAATTTGGTGTGTAGTGTAGTTCATAATATTTTCATCATCCAGCAAAATGACATCTAATTTAATAATCAAACGATTACCGTACATTCTCCTCAATTACATCAATTTTGCCTAAATCTATGAAATTCTAACCATCAAGCACTGACAACGTATTGTATCATTCATGGAAACTGGAGAAAATGCAGAGGTCTTTTCGGCTTCCTAGAAGCAACTGCTGTCTGACTAATATATCTATCTCTTCTTAGAATAGGAAGATGTTTCGCATAATAGACATTTGGCATAACGAGTATTATATGACTTATGTAAAACGTTACCTGGTCTTTTATTTAATTCTAATACAGTGAAACTTTCATAAGTCTATGTTCAGATATCGACTCATGGAACCATACTAATAACAAAATTTCATAGTAGCTATGATGATTCCTTACAAATGGATTCAAACTGGGTTCAAACTACATTATAATCAGTTGTATATCTATAGGTTTCACCTGTATCCATGAGTAGTCAAACGAGGAAGCTTTAATATGGCCATTAGTGTGGGACAAAATTTAGATCCTCGCTCAAGTCCACTTTTTGGATTGCATTTAGGTCCCATAACAACTGTGCAAAATTTCAGCTCGATAGGTGAAACTGTATTTACGCGCCAGCCCTTCAAAGTTTGTATGGGATTTACAATGGGAAAACTTACTTTTGCTAAGAAAAATCGCCAGAGGTCGCCCATTGACCTCTATAAAAATTCTGAACGCAGACTTCGATAGGTATTTCTACGATGAAGAATATTGCCGAAGACCGCGAAACAATCCGACACTTGTGAAAAAAATTATTCAATGAAAACCTATTTGCAAGTTGACGTTGATTAATACGTAAAGGAATAACAATAATAATAAAATTGGGCAAAATTTACAAATAATATTTGTTTAATAACTTTTTTCACAAGCATCGGATTGCTTTGCGGTCTTCGAAAATGTTGTTTATCGTAAAAATACCTATCGAGATCTGTGTTCAGTATTTTTATAGAGGTCAATACGCGACCTCTGGCGATTTTTCTTTGCAAAAGTATGTTTTTCCATAGTAAATCCCATACAAACTTTGAACGGCTGGCGCGTAAATATAGTCTCACCGATCGAGTTGAAATTTTGCACAGTTGTTATTGGACCTAAATGCAATCCAAAAAGTGGACTGGAGCGAGAATCTAATTTTTTCATATAACCGTGTCCCAGGCTAATGGCCATATCGGCTTTTTGTATTGCTGTTTGCGTTTGACGTGCAAATCTAGTCTAACTGAGCTTCAAATGCGGTAACACAAAGTAACCAAAGGATACTTAGCAACCATGATGCATATCACCGGCAACCTAGCAAAGAAAATCAAATTCTGACTTCGCCTTCCTTGTTGAAAATCTTACCGCATTTGGTGTTCCCGCATTTGATATTTGCATTTCAAACGCACACAGCAATACCATTTAGAACCCTATTGTCTTTGAAAAAGTGAAGGGTATATGGGCATATGAAAAAATGTACCAATTATGGCTATATTGAACAACAATACGTTTCAATAGCTTGGTTGCAAATTTTCGAATGTCAACTTTACCGACTAATTAAACTTGGTTAAAATACCGGTGAATAATTATGCTGATTGATTTGTGGGTGTAGGCACTAAATCATAAATAAAAGTTTGGTTTTGAAAATTTGTAGAACGATGGTGATTATTTTCCTCATAATATGCTTTGAACGGCTCAAAAGACACAGAAGACTCAGAAAATCAGAATACTAAGAAAGCTCAGAAGACTCAACAGAAACAGAAGTCACAGAATAGAGATGCAGGAGATTCAGAAGACGCAAAAGACTATCAAAACTCAGATAATTAAGTTTTCGGAGAACACTCAGAGGATTCAGAAAACTCATAAGATGCATAAAATTATAAAACTCAAAAAACTATGAAAAAAATTGACTTAGGAGGCACAGATGGCTGAGAAGACTCGGAACCCTCAGACTTAGAAGGCTAAGAAACTAAGCGAGCAGCAAACATGATATAATTAAGCATTTTCAACTAATATATGACCAACTCTAGTAATATATAGTAACAAACTCAATGGACTTGGTAGAATCAGAAAGCTTCAGAGCCTTCAATCAGAGGACTCTCAATAGACCCAGAGAACACAGAATGTTCAAAAGACTCAGAAGTTTTGGGATACTCAAATGTCGCGGAAGCTTCAGAAGACTCAGTAAAATCAAAGGACTAAGAATACTTAGAAGGGAATAGAGTAATAAAGAGAAGCTTCAGACATTTAGATGGACTCAAAGAACGCAGAAGATTAAGAAAACAAAAGAAAACTAAGACTCTGAAACCTTGCAAATCTCCGCAGAGTTAGAACACTCAGAAAACTTGAAAAACTATTATCTTCTCGTCTTCTAGTTTTCTTGTCTTATCGTCTTCTCGTCTTCTCAATAGTTTCGAGATACTCAGATGTCGCGGAAGCTTCAGAAGAATCAGAAGCCTCAGAAGATCTAGAAAACTCAGAAAATTCAGAGGACTCAAAATACTTAGAAAAGAGAACAATTACATGGACTCGCAAAACGCAGAAGACTAACAAAAACCAGAGGAAGCTAAAACTCTGAAGCCTTACAAATACCCGTAGAGTTAGAACACTCAGAAAACTATAAAAACTCTTGTCGTCTTCTCTTCTCATCTTCTCGTCTTCTCGTCTTCTCGTCGTTCCGTTTTCTCGCCTTCTCGTCTTCTCGGCTTCTTGTCTCCTTGTCATCTTGACTTCTTGTCTTCTTGTCTTCTCGTCTTCTCGTCTTTTCGTTCTCTACGCTTCTTGTCTTCTTGTCTTTCCAGTTTCTCTTCTACTCGTTTTCTCGTCTTCTCGTTTTCTTGACTTCTCGTCTTTTCGTCTTATTGTCTCATTGTCTTATTGTCTTCTCTTCTTCATGTCTTCTCGTCTTCTCATCTTCTCGTCTTCTAGTCTTCTCGTCTGCTCGTCTTCTTGTCTTCTTGTCTTCTTGTCTTCTTGTCTTCTTGTCTTCTTGTCTTCTTGTCTTCTTGTCTTCTTGTCTTCTTGTCTTCTTGTCTTCTTGTCTTCTTGTCTTCTTGTCTATTTGTCTTCTTGTCTTCTTGTCTTCTTGTCTTCTTGTCTTCTTGTCTTCTTGTCTTCTTGTCTTCTTGTCTTCTTGTCTTCTTGTCTTCTTGTCTTCTTGTCTTCTTGTCTTCTTGTCTTCTTGTCTTCTTGTCTTCTTGTTTTCTTGTTTTCTTGTCTTCTTGTCTTCTTGTCTTCTTGTTTTCTTGTTTTCTTGTCTTCTTGTCTTCTTGTCTTCATATGTTTATTCCTTTTTGCGTTTAGGGATCTATTCATTCCACAACGTTGTTTTTATTATCTACAGTTGTGTTCAGAATAATAGTAGTGAAAGCCGATTTTCATACAAAATGGTCAACTTAGGCATGCTGTAACTTTGTTTCCATACGAGCACTCGGCATGAAATTTTGGCAGTGAACTACAAATATACTCAATTTCATTATCACAAAATTTGAAAATTTTCACACTATCGGCTTAAAAGTTAAACACCAGGTGAAATCGCTCAAAATAATAGTAGTTTCAATAATTTTCGGTTATTTCTTCTGATATGCCTCCAAAATTTTCTCGTCTTTATAAGAGATGTTTTCGTAAATTTTCGAGTTTTGCAGGAATATCATCGATGATTCCTTCCAACATTCCCCCAAGAATTTTAAAAGAAACTTTTTTTTTTGTTTCCAGAATTCGTGAATGATGCTTTGAAGCGTTTTCCTACATTTTCTTCAGGGAATTCTACAAAATTTTCTCAAGAGACACTTGTAGGAATTTTTTCTGTAAATTTTCGAGTTTTTCAGCTTTCAGGTATTCTATCGATAAATTCTCCCTACATCCTTTCAAAAAATAACTGAATTTCTTCCATGTCCATGTTCATGTCTGTGAGATTTCACCAATTTTTTCACAAAGAGTGGAGCTTTTGATTTTTTCCAGAAGTTGTTAAATTTGGTTTCTGCTTTTCGTTTTATGACCACCAAACTATTTTTCTTCGATTTTTTCTAGAGATTTAGCGTAAAAATATCACGAACATAAAATTTTGCTCATTCAAAGACTGATAACATAATTTCAAATCTTTTTTTTTTACTACAAATATAAGTGGTTTCCGCATACCTCCACACCTTGTTTAAAAAATTGCTGAGGAGTCCATGGTGCGAGGATGAACAATAGTTGTTTAAACAAACATGAATGAACTTCTTAGCCTTGTTGCCAGTTGATCAGTGCTATGTATAGTGCTAGTTTTTTTTTAATATTCGAACATTTGGTTTTCAAGTCAATTTCGAACAACGAGTCTGAAAATAAGAGAATCTTAACACCCCTCAGAAACCCAATTGATCAAAAAATCCTTTTACAAATTGCTGGGGGAATTACTCCAAATATTCTTGTAGGATATTTTCCAGATTCCTCTATTATTTTTCAATAGATCATAGGTACTATCTCAGAACTATGTCCAGAGATTATTACCTGAATTTTCGAAGAGTTGTAAATGAAATTTGTAAACAGAATTAATCCCACAATCTGTTTAAGTATTTTTGCAGGAACTCATACAAATGCGCAACAAGTATTACTTCAGGAATTCCCGTAAGATTTTTTTCCGAGATTTATGGGTTTATCAGAAATACTTCCATGAGTTCCCGTCATGTGAACTCCAGCATAGATTCCTATAGGGCTTTCACCAGAAACAAGTAATTTTGGGGTTTGCTGCATGAGCCTTCTATAGGAGTTTCCAGATATTTCAGAAAGAATAATTACTATGGTTTTATTCAGACATCATTTCACCTCCTAGGATTCCGCCAGTGATAACAGTGATGCATTCAAATCAGGAATCTATCTAAGGATTTCTTAAAGAAGTTGAACCCTTCTGAATCTTTTCATGAATTTTAACAGAGATTGATTCAAGAATTATTTCAGCGATTGCTTTTTAAACAGCTTTCTTGATAGTAATTGCTGATTGAAAGGAAGACAACTGAACGTTATCATTTGAATAGAAATTTTAACATTTTTTGTTGTTTATTTATTATTTTGTTTAGAGGGGTAGAGGGGGTTTACCGGCAGCTTAATTTTTTACTGCTAAAATATTCAAATCGCGATAACTTATTTGTTTATGGATATTTTTTCAACATTTTTTCACAAGATCTCAAAAAACTCTTCTAGTTTAGGAATCCGTGTCGATATTTTTCATTGGTGATCTAGTTTTGAAGATATTTCTATGTTCCTTGGGGGACCGACATTTTCCATATTAGAGGTGAACGATCACAAGATAATTAAAACCTCTCTAATAAAAAAAAATCACCGTATATTTTTTTTTAGGTGGCCATTTTGTTTTTGGTTTTATCAAAAAAAAAAAAAAAAAAAATATGTGTACTATACAACGCCAGGTAATAAGCAGCTTCTGAAAAAATCTTCCAAATCGGTTAAGTATTATTGGATAAATCTTAAAACTACGATATGAGGTTTTTAAGAGTTTTCAAGATATTCATTTTTCCAGTGTGGTACCAGAAACACGAATACTCATAACTCAAATACGGCACCAAATTGCTTCATTTTTCCACAACATAGGGGAACTTACGTATTGTCGGCAGCCTAAGCAGCTGAACTTTTAAGGACATATAGGAAGGAATCCTTGTCATGGCAGGAAGAATGGCTTCCTCACACATACAAACACATTTGATGCTGGTTCACATTTTTTTCTCAAATTATTTCACTTACCTATAATTGCTCACTCCCAAAATGCTAAAGGAACATCAGAACACTGCTACCTTACATTTTTTATAGTTTTGTAACTAGTAACTAGTCTAACTTTCACAAATCGTGCTAATTTTCAACACGAATGGCAAACTTTCTACGTTTGATTACACTTATTCACCCGCGAACGGAGGAAACTTTTCGCACAATTGTATCATTTTTGCTACACGTAGACCACTGTACACAGTTTACTTTCATTACTTGTTTATTGAAGAACACTTTCTAACTGATTTCTGAAGAAAACTACTTGAAACTTTGCAGAACCGTGCTTGAAACAATCACCCGATCACAACTTTTCACTTTTTTTATTTTTCTAATTTTGGGTCGGTTAACCAAATGCAGTGCTGTCAGGATTATTGATGATTGAGTATGACATCAAGCAATATTATTTAGTTGAAGTGAAAAATACTCAAACTGATGCATTGATAACTGGCAACTATGCATTATTAATTATAACTTCACTATTACCAGCATGTTTCTTGTGTACCACTACTTTCACACGGAAATGTACGGATTCAACGGAGTTTCACCTTAAGAAGGCAATTTTACGCAACAATAGAGCACAACAATTAGCAGGAGACACCTAAACTACACTTGAGCACTTTTCTTTTATTAATTATTATTCATAAAACACTATTTTGTTCTCTAAATCTTCTATTTTTCCTCACCAAAGCCACGAGGCACTTGTTCTTTTATTGGCAATGCAATTACTATTGTCGGCAACAAAACTGTTCACTTCGGCAATCCAAAACTGCGCAGAAACTAGTTTATGTATTGGTAACATTTCGTATTTGTTGACAATTCCTGAAATTAAACGTCACTCATTATGTTCTACTCGTTGAAAGGGTCAATGCAGAAAAATACAGACTGCACTGAGAAAAGAATTGCAGTTATAAATAGAATAGCGGAGAGTCAAATTGAATACACAACGCCACTAAATTTATGCAGACTAAGGCGGCGTCCACATATTACGTAACGCTCTAGGGGGAGGGGGAATAGGCTCAAACGTTGCGGCTCAAACACAACTTTTTTTTTTGCATGGTTTTGAAGCTTATTTAACTGTGTTCAAACTTTTTATACGCCACATTTTACTGTTTTGACCAAGTTATTCAGTTGCACAAAAACATGATTTTAGACGAAAAACGTCAGTGTTTTTTAAATTTTGTCAGTTAAACAATATTCTTAAAGCTGAAACTGGTTTTCCTCATTTGTTAAACCTTTGAAAAGGACTTGGCAACATTTTTCAAATAATTTTTAAACAATAATATATTTGCGCATGCTTACTAGCGCCGCCTGGTGGCAAAATTTTGAATTTCATAACTTTTATAATGATAGCGCTTGAGCTAATGAACAACTTTGCCGAAGACGCCATCTTTCTAAGTGGTCAGAATCCTGAGCTATCCGCAAAACAAAAATTCTATGCTCACTAGCGCCGCCTGGTGGCAAAATCTCGAATCTCTTAGCTAGAATAATGATAGTCCTTAAGCTACTGAACAACTTTGCCGAAGACGCCATCTTTCTAAGTGGTCAGGATCCTGAGATATCCGCATAACAAAAGTTGCATGCACACTTGTACTGCCGGTGACGCAATTTCACTTAAGCAGTGTTGCTAGCTACGACAAAATTTTGAACCCTTCATGAAAAACTGGATTACATTTGAAGAGTATTGCTATGTTGCTAAGCATTAATTCTATTTATCTGTTTCGCTCAAGTTTTATGGTTTTGATCTTTCCTTTATTCTTCTTGAACAGTGTTTCCAGCGACATGAACATTTGTGATTCGGCCGACTGTATAGCACGCAACACTTCCTTCAACTTTGGTGAACATTCGGTACCGTCATCTTTAAAAATTTTTGGTATTTGCATATCACACCCCCATAAAATTGGCTCTTTTGATAACAATCGAGCAGTGTTGCCATCTATTACCAAAATATGAAAACTTTAACGGCCATTTTGGAAAGTTCTCAACCCATGCTTCAACTTTGCCGAATATCTCGAATCAGTATTTCCGCATATAGACGTTTCAAAAACATAATTATTACGCTGATTTTTTTAACGACCGATTTTTTTACGACCTCCCGATAACGGTCGTAAAAAGAGGTTGGGGTGTATTAAAAAAAATCCGATTGCGATGTCCCAGATTTTTTTTTTAGTTTTTGAATAGCACTCTCCGAATATGGTTCGATCAGCTAATTCGGATCAAAATCCAAACCTTGCCAGTAACTTTTAAGGTTCATATTATTCTCAGTGTATTAGAAAATCAGAATAGACCCTTTTCAAATCTACTCACTTTTGATTTGACACAATTACATCATCCACTGATTGCCTGTAGAACAACAGGAGTGTTGCCAAAATAGTTAACCTATTAACAGACGTATATTTTATATGTTTCTCAGTATATTGAAGTTTATGCGCTACAATCTTCAAATAAGGAAGGCATTGAAAGGCTCAATTATTACCCATGCATGCTTTGTTGCCTAATTCCAATAAATTAATTAGTTGTGTTCGATCTTTTCTGTGAATTTAAATCATGAATAATAATTACACCGCAATTGAATATGGTTTTCTGGCAACCTGGTGCAGTAATAAAAAGTGATTGCCGAGGAAAACAAAGTTCATTAATTTTAACTTGTGATTTGTAGCATAAAAATTAAGTATTTTTGAGTGCTTTATAGACCAATCAAAAGTATAATTGTGTATAAGTGATCGGTGCGTATATTTTGTGAAAAAATTGGCATTAGAGCGGAGAATTGGACCTTTCGAAGTGGTGAGTTTTTCTTAAGCTGTTCTTGTGTTGTTCTATTCGGCAGCTCACGAATGACGATGATTTCGTAAGCATTTATTTCATTTAATTATAAAACCCATGTTATATAATATTTTTGTGAAGGATGTGATTTATATGGAAGATTATAGTTCAAGGAACATGTTGAGTACATTGAAGGTAACCCTTGTTCCGTAGATAAATTCTAACAAGGACGATAAGTTTGTGTTGCCGAAAATACCCTCAGGGTGCCGAAGCCATCATTTATCCTACTACATTAATGTATCATTTCATTGAGTGAATATCCGAATACGACAAAAAATTGTAGCCTGAGATATTTACGTGAGTTATGACTACGCGTCGGTCCCCCAAGGAATTTTGGAATATCTCCGGATCCGGATGACCAATTATCAATATCGACACATATTCTTAAACTGGAAGAAATTTTCGAGGACTTGTGAAAAAATGGTGCAAAAATATAGAAAAACAAAAAAGTTATCACGATTTGAATATTTTTTAGCGGTAAAAAATGAAGCTGCCGGTCTACCTAAAGCAACGGAGACTTTATCGTCGGGTAATCGTTGTCTGTTTAGAGGTGAGAAAGAAGAATAAGAATCACGATAAGAAACTCCTATACGTCGGTGACCGGCCGGTGAATGCCACTTTCGATCGACGGAAGATGGATTTCTCAAGACGAAACACGACACGCCCTTGACGCGCATTCATTTCTTGCCTGGTCGCTTTGCAGCAGCCCGCGTTTGCCAAAACGCTCCTCGCTTCTCAAAACGACCAACCAACGATTCAGCGTTGTTCTAATTTATAGAGTCGCCGCAGCCGAATGCACGCATATAATTATAGACATCGAACGGCATTTCGAGACAAAGAGTAGGAAAACCAAAAAGTAGTTTAACCCTTTCGGGACTGGTGAGGTGGGATGGGGAAGGAATGTTAGTGTGTAATAACTGTTGCTTCTAGAGACCGAGAATACCTCCGCATCTCCACAATCATCGTGGAAAAAAATCAATGAGGCTTAGAAACTCCAATCCGTACGTAATCTACGTGTGGAAAAACTTGTCTTGAAAGGGTTAAGAGACTAGTTTGATTTACTGAAGAAACAAGCAAAAAAATGACCCGAGCCCAAACGTGTATGTGTGCTATTGGCTGCATTTGCAACAGCCAGCGCATCGAACTGCATCGGTTGCAAACTTTCGATCTACTTTTCTGTTGCGATGATCGACGACGACGATGCCCACGGTAGACGGCAGACGGCAGACAAGATCATGGTCATTCTCATGACGATGATAAAAAGCTCACAAAGAAGCAACTAATAGCGTGATTAGCTCCTAATAACAGGTTTTGTCCCATGGATGGTAGCCAGCAGCAGTGGTGATGCCTTGTTTTAAGCGTTTTTTTTTCTTGCTTCAACGATTTCATCATGAGCCAACGGGAGGTTGACCGTCGAAGACTACACAGCAAAAAAAAATCAATTAATATCGAGCGACGTGCTTATTTTGATGCTTAATTTATGCTTAATTTATTGCTATGTATAAAAAATCGGACATAAATTGATTCTATCGCATCCATTTTACAACAATCTTCTTCTTCTTTTTGGCGTTGCGTCCCCACTGGGACAGAATCTGCTTCTCAGCTTAGTGTTCTTATGAGCACTTCCACTGAGAGCTTACTATGCCAATGACCATTTTTGCATTCGTATATCGTGTGGCAGATACGAAGATACTATATGCCCTGGGAAGTCGAGAAATTTCCAACCCGAAAAGATCCTCGACCGGTGGGATTCGAACCCACGACCCTAAGCTTGATCTTGCTGAATAGCTGCGCGTTTACCGCAACGGCTATCTGGGCCCCTTTACAACAATATTCCACTCAAAACGTAATCGGACAGAGATGGCCGAGAGGTATCGGATGCGACTCTAACTCGCTAGACCAGGATTGAAATTCCCGGTCAAGCTTTTTTACATTTTTTGTAAACTTCTCAAATCGGTTCTGTTGACTGTAATAACTTGCTTGATTTTCAGCAGTCACTGCAGCAGATTTACTTGTGCACCACATTAGCGACGGGACTGATCCACAACTGATATGACGTGATATTACAACTTATTTTTCGCTGTGTACGGTCAATAGAGAGATGGATGGCGTGCACTTACCTAGGGCAGGATCTAGTACTACTTGGGCGGCTTGTTCCTCGCCGACCGGTGTTTTCAGCCACATCTTTTTCAGCTTCATTGCTACGGGGGATTCCTCCGATGTGGCCACTATTGGGGAAAAGTAAGAGAAGGGAAACGGAATTAGAAACGAATGGTGTGATGATACGATTAATTTGGTAAGAGCATTAAGATGGCACGCACACGTTGCTCCCGAGTGGTTCAGAAGCAATATTGATGGGATTTAGAAGTCTTGTCGATGATCCGATCAAAAAATCTATTTGACATAATCTTTTTAAAGCGATAGCTTGATAATAATCTGCTAAACAATATCTATTCGTTGAATGGTTTTGTATTTCTTGGCAGGTCTTTGCCACCAAGCTCCAAAAAGAATTTTCAATAAACTTGCTAATGGCCTAGCAATTGCAACCTACTTAGTTGTTGTTTCGTTGCCAAATAATATCAAAAGCCCACTAAGTGTCATTGTTGTTCCATCAAACATGCAATTCATCACGTGTGTGACAACTTACACATCCATTCAAATGACATGACTTTCTGCTAATGATCTCTACTGGCAGCATTAAGGTCAAGTTTCCCCAGATGTTCACTGTAACGAATCATACACATTATTGCAACAGCTTCAAACAAACTGATCTGTGTGTTGTGTTTTATTCTAAGAAATCATAACCTACGTTGTTGCATTCAAGTTGCGTTCATACACTTTTTACTTTTTATTTTTCGTCACCGTCACTGATAGTCTGTCGAATCCGGCGACTAATAACAACCCTGCCCTTTGCAACTTGTAAGCAATTTCATGGAAAACGAAACATGTTGCAAACAGGCTCTACCTCCAACAATTAACGGATCTGATTTTATTTGAAGATATTCTGCGTTTCTGCAAACTGTGCTCCTTGAGATTTTTATGTGAAATCATCAGAATAAATCAATCTGCACCCTATTTTATTGGGATTTTCGTAGCTATCCGTATGAGGCGAGTGGTGCATTCAAAAACTTTGACATGACGTGTAATCTTCATTATTTTTAACTGTGCAGACACCCTCAGCATGGCTTTGCTTTGTAGCCGCGGACTTTAACCACTCGGCTAAGGAAGGCCCTAGCCAATCATTATTTTGTGAATAAGTAAAGAAATGCAACATTCATACCGTTTTCGTCATAAAGATATGTGTAAACATATTACACTCATTTGAAATTGAAGCATGAAACGAGCTCACCAATTGATAATCCATCCGGCTTACTTAGGCTTTGGGAATCACTGCCCGGCAAAGCGCACGAGAACAACGACGCAAAAGCGAGCCGATATGCTTGGACTTTTCAAAGCAAATAAATTGAAAACATATTTAATAGTTCCAAAAAAGTAGTGAGAGAACTTATACTGAGAACTTCCTTTGCTGATTGACCATTTTTACATATGTATATGGTGTGGCAGGTACGAAGATACTCTATGCTCTGGAAAACCGTGAACATTTCCAATCCAAAAAGATCCTTGGCTGGTGGGATTCGAACCCATGTCCCTTTGTTCTGTCTCGCTGAAAAGCTGCTCGTTAACTGCGGCTATGGGCCTCCAAAACATAAAATAATCAGGCTTGAATACCAAAAAAGATAATGTAAGGAATCGGCGTTATTCGACAAGTCATAATTCATGTTTTTTTTTTTATCTATAAGTAAAACGACAATTTATCGCTGACAAATTATAACTTTTGACTACAAATTCAATTTTGGGACTAGTTCAAATTGGGCTCTAGGAGTTCTTTCAGGAAAACTTCCAGAGATTCCTGCAAAAAATCCTCTTCTAGAGATTTCTCCAGGATAATCTTTACAGCGATTTCTCCAGTATTCCTCCAGAGATTCATCCAGGTCTTCTTTTGCGTTCGTCATGAGACTTTATAGACCAGTTCTGAAAGGGCTCCAGGATTACCTTCAGCAATTCTTCTAGAGAATTGTCAAAAGATTCTTGCAAGAAAATATGTACAGGGATTGCTTTAGAGACTTCGCAAGGATTTCCTTCACGAATATACCCAGTGGTACCATCATAGATTCCTCCAGTAAAATCTTTAAAGGAGTTCTTCCAGGAATTTCTTCAAGGATTCCTCCAGGAATTCTTACAGGAATGCTCCGTAATTACTGTGGAGACTTCTCCAGCGATTTCTGTGATATTCCTTTAGAAAATTTTCCAGAGACTCCTGCAATGATTCTTCCAGGAAAATCTCTACAAGAATTTTTGCAGAGATATCCTCGAGGCTTTTTCCAGGAGGTACAATAGCTAGGACAATCTCTTTGAGGATTACTCAAGATATTTCTTCAGCCAGAATTTTCTTCAAGTATTTCTCCACCGAAACATACGAAAATATCCCCAAGTAGTCATCTCGAGATTCGTCCAGGAATTATTACGGATATTTTTTCTGAGATTCCTCCACGGATCTCTCCAGCGATTCTACTTAAAATTCCTCAAGGTGTGCTACAACTCACGAATTCCTCAAGGGATTCTTAAAAAATTTCAACCAGAAATTCCCCCAGAGCTACCAGCAGGAAAATCACTACATGACTTGCACCAAGGATTTCTTCATGGATTCCTCAGGAATTTCTCCAGTGATTCGTTATAGAACTAAAAAAATTCCTCTGGGGATTCCTCCAAGAGTTCGTCTTTAAATTCCTCCAGAGATTGAACTCCTGCTGGAATTTAATCAGAAATTATCCTAAGAAATTTTCCATTACAAAAATCTCAACAGTGATTCTTCTTGGAATATCTCTAGGAGTGTTTCAGTAATTAACTTAGATAATTCTTCAGAGATTCTTACAACAGTTTCTCCAACATTTTCTTTAGAAATTTCTCAATGGAGTACTCCAGAAAAATCTCTACATGGATTCCTCTAGAAATTGTTCCAGGGATGAGAGCTGGTCGAATATTACAATGTATGTTTTAACGAAATGCGCCCTTCGTCTATGCAGTATTTATTATAATGAAGCCAATGAAAACATATAGATTACGTAGCCAAAAAGCATATTTGATGTTCCAGGGATTCCTTCAGGAATTCCTCCAGAGATTTCTTTGGGAATTTTTCCAAAAGCTCCTGCAAGAATTTCACCAGGGGTTCTTCAAGAATACAATCAGGATATCATCTGGGGATTACTCTAGATTTTTTTTTCTAGAGGTTCTTCCAGAGATTACTCCAGGAGCTTATCCAGGGATTTCTCAAAAAACAACTTCAGGAAAGCAGTTCCTGGAGGAATCTCTGAAAATTATCGTTGAGGAAATACTGGAGGATTTTTTTTTTATGAAATCCCTGTGGAATTTTATGGGTGAATCTCTGTGGTCATTTATAGATGAATTCTTGGAGGAATCTCCGGAGCGTTTTATGGAGGTTCAAAAAGAATCTCTGCAGAAATTTTGAGGGATATCCCATGAGATTTGTGAACGAGACTCTTGAAAAATCCTCATAGCAATTCATGAAGATATTTTTCGTAGAATTCCTAGATGGATTTCTGGTGGAATCTTCGGTACAATACCTGGAGCAATACCTGGATGGAATCTCAGGAATAATTCCAAGAGGAATCTCGACAGGGCTACCAGAAGAATCTGTGGAGATATTTGAAATTATTCTTGAAGAAATTGCAGTAGTGTAACCTGGAGAAAGCCTTTAAACATCTCTGCAAAAATCCCTGTAGAGATTTTTCTGGAGAAATCCAAAGAGGCTCTAGAAGATAGAAGGAATATCAGGAGAAGAATCTCTGCCGAAATCTCTAGAGGAGTCCTTGAAGTAATCCCTGCTGATTCTTGAAGAAATCCCAGTCAAGTTTCTACTGGAGGAATCAATGGAGGCATTCCGGGGAATCTCTTTCAGAAACGCCCGACAAAATCGAGAGAGGAATCCCTGTAGAAATATCACTGCAAAACTTCCTGGAATAATCCTTGAGGAATCCCTGGAGGAACTCCTGAACGAATTGCTGAAGATATTTCTGGAGCCCTATAGGAACCGGTCTGGAAAATCTGGTACTGAACAAAAGTTTTTCATGTTGAAAAACCGCTTGTGGAATCCCTGGATAAATCGCTGTAGGGATTACGGTAAAGATTATCTTCGGGGAATTTCTGGTAAAATTTCTTGAGAAATCTATGGAGATATTTCGAGAGGAGTTCTTGAAGTAACTTCTGAAGATTTCCTGGAGCCCTATTTGACAATCACCATATGTCTTATTCGATTTGGTCAAACCTTTAAAAAATAATAAAGACCTGAGTTGCACAAAGATGTTCGTAAAGTTCTCTGTAAATTATGCTTACACATTCTAAAAAATATTTATCTTCATTTTATTACAACAACAAGTATTGGAAAACAGAGGGTATTAGCATCCTGCTTCTCCATGAAAACAAGAAAATTTTAACGGCGATCACTACGAACAAAATATATTTTTTTATAATTGGATATCATTTAAAACACAATGAAAACCGAAACTGAGAGATTTATTCAGTTTTGAGATCAAAGGCCTTCAATGCTTCCAACTCATTACCGAAACATTCCTTTATGTTAAAGGTCTTTCTACGATCCTAATCAATAATAAATCTATTGTGGAGATTGATTGAAGATTACCGGGCAAATTGGCTCTTGCAGAGTATGAGCTAGCCCTGAGTATAGTATCTACGCATAAAATAGCATAGCACTGACAATACGCATAAAATAGCATAGCACTAGCAATACGCATAGACTGACTGTACACCGATGGTTGCTAATCCGTGAATGATCGGAACTGGTAAGATATGCACTTTGATTCAAATAAATAAGGAATGCGATTTTCCGCTTATTCTCTATGAGCACATTTTAGCAACTCTCATATTATTTATCAATAACGACGCCGGCCAAGTCCTTACAGTCGGTTGGGATGGGAAAGGAATGTTAGTGTGTAGTGATTGTTGCTTCTAGACACAGAGAGAGGTATTGCATATCCACAACCATCACGGGAAGTTTGTTTATTAGGGGGGAAGGAAAAGTTCTGGTATTCATCTTTGGTCGGTGATGCAATCCATGGATAACAAGAAAAAATATTACTCTTGCTTAAAACTAGTTTTGCATTTTTGTCTCGAGACGAAAAGCTATTTTTAGAAGATTACGTCAACACTCTTCATATCCAACTTTTCAAAAGATGTTTTAATAATGTCGAAAAGAGAAAGGTATGTGTCAATTAAAATTATATAAAACAGGAATAATGCTGACACTTTTATTGACGAACCATTCATAGTTTATTCAAAAATTACATAAAAGTAACGCAGCCACGAAAAAATGTGTTATCATAAGGATGAAACGAGCTCACCAGTTGGTAATCCATCTTCGACTTAACACAAATATCTTTTCGCACTCGCACATTGCGAAACGTGCACGATTGATCATAATTCGTTCGTTTGCCTCATAGAAGCATGCAACAGAATTGAGGAATCAAACACAACCCAACAAAGTTTAACGGAGGAAAAGTATAGAATTTCAAATATACGATCATTATTATTAATCTGTTGTGTAGTTAAAATTAAGTTCCACGGAAGTGTTTGGTTTCCCTTCAATTCTTTAATCGTAGAACCCAATGTTCGATACAGTATGGGTATATGATCTTTTCATCAAAGATTAAGACATAATCAAAGAACTAGATATATTAGACTTTTCAGTAATCAAGTACCGAAACAATCGAATCACAGAATTATCTGAGATGACCCACAAAGCATCAAACGTGGAGCAGAAACCTTTGCTTCGCATCGCACGCCCTTCATGATTTCGTCGCCCTACAGCACACAGTCAAACCACATATCCCATTCAATCTTCCGCACTCCCAGAAGACCCCACACCATTCCGACCAAACACTCTCCGGTAAGAACGAACACCGTCAGAGAGTTCCAAACGCCGCCGTATCTACTCCTAGCATGGCATCGACATCCAGAGGCAGCAGCATCATCGTTCTCAACGTTTGCGAATAGCTCGACATAAACTTGAGGTGGGGGATATAGCACACACCACAATTCGCTTTCGCCATCGTGATATGGTATTATATGTTTTACTCTCGCTATCTACGTCCACGTCCAGACTACAGCACTTCCCTGTGCTCTTCTGCCGCAGTTAATCAGCGTTCTTCTATAAAGTATATGCATTATGCAAACGTTCTGCCAATGTGCCAATTTTTGTAAAAGACTACTAAAGTGTCTAGAAAGACGCTTACAGGTAGTATCGAAGGACTTCCACTGGATATCGGTGACCTTGTGTGAAACTCATCTCATCTCCTCAAATTCGATTCCAGATTTGGGAACATCTGTTAAAATATATAAGTATAGAAGCCAGAGACGAGCATTTCCAAATTACACAAGCGGATACGCCATCCAGAAAAACGGATACAAAGGACGAAACGAACGGCTCTTGTGGTAGACGCACTCGATGCTGTACGGAAAGTCCAGGAACGACCTCTCTCCAGCAAATGCATATCCCAGGGAAAGCCCAGACCGGTCGGCCTCTCGGTCGTTTCCACTTTTCGGTGCGATGCAAGCTTGCACAATAAACAAAATAGTTTTGTGGAGGGATGTAGGCTTTTTTTTCTGCTACGAGGGGGGTTTCTACTCAGCTGAATCTGGGGTGTAGAGTAGAGAAGCATGACATCGGTCCCATCGTCCCCCCATTCAAGTCTCGGTCCCTCCCGTCGCATTTTGATTACTTTGCACCTGGGTTCGCTTCGAGTGAGATGGGATGGTGGGTGGGGTACTTGTGCCGTCCGAGGCTTCCCGTTTCGGGGATAGTGCGTTTTACGAGTGCAGTAGCCCCAATATGTCACTATCAGTGCAGAGTGTGTCCTGGTCCTAGCATCGAATTTCGGGAGTAGGCTGACTGGGTGGTAGTCACTCGATGGTTGGTGCGTATGAGACAGGCAGAATGCTGCATCAGTAGGAATTATTCTACATAGAAGTTCTAGCGAAATGATTCAGACGAGTGTTAAGGGAGAATATCGAAATGGGTTCGTGGTGTCGGAAGAATAAAAAAGATGCTCTATTTAACAATTGATTTAACCTTTGAGTTTCTTGGATCTAGATGATAGAATTCGAGTTCGCCTTTTCACTCGCTGGAGTTAGTTTAGTTATTTACAATTTGAAGACATGGCTTTCAATAAACTATTGTCGCATTGTCGCCCAAGTATTCGTTTTTGATATGTCCAATGAAGTCACGTGATAATTCATAGCGACGCTGGTCCATTTTCAGCAATAATGGAAAATTGACCAGATACACAAATTCAAGTTTTACTGTGCAGGTTTGGTAGCGACTGTTTGTCGGCACCGACCAAGTCCTTAAAGTCATTGGGATGCGGAAGAAATGTTAGTGCGCAGTGATTGTTGCTTCTAGAGACCGAGAATACCTCTGCATATCCACAATCACCACGGGAAGGGTGTTTATTAGTGAGGGAGAAAAAAGATCTGGGAGTCACCTTTGGTCGGTGATGCGATCCTTGGAGGAAAAAAACGACTCTTACTTTAAATACATTAATGAATGTTTGCCCTTTACTGGCATAAACCAGATTTGCTGGTATGTCTGAAACATAGTATTTGGAAACTTGCAATCAGAAGACACAGTGTGTTTGTTTGACAAATTGAGACATGAATTTGCGAAAAAATACGCGTTCTAGTGAGACTCGAACTCACGACTCCGTGTACGCTAGACCGGCGCTTTAACCAACTAAGCTACAGAACACCTTATGATTCTGCGGAATAGAAAGCCAAACTGAATCCGAGTACTAACTATAAACACATCTCTTTTCGCAAATCCATGTCTCTTTCGGACTTAGATGCCAAACCCCCAACACGCTCACGTTTGTATCTCCCGATCGCAAGTGAGAGCGAATTGTTTATGGATACTGAGTTCTTACGCTCTACAGCCGCATACCTATAAGCCGAATGCTTGCCGGCACGAAATTCAGTATGCGTTGAGCTCTCAGTGCGGTCGCACGCTCTACGACCAACTGCGCCAGGAGGACGCAACTCGGGATACATTAATGAATGTTTGCCCTTTACTGGCATAAACCAGATTTGCTGGTATGTCTGAAACATAGTATTTGGAAACTTGCAATCAGAAGACACAGTGTGTTTGTTTGACAAATTGAGACATGAATTTGCGAAAAAAATGTTGGGGGTTTGGCATCTAAGTCCGAAAGAGACATGGATTTGCGAAAAGAGATGCGTTTATAGTTAGTACTCGGATTCAGTTTGGCTTTCTATTCCGCAGAATCATAAGGTGTTCTGTAGCTTAGTTGGTTAAAGCGCCGGTCTAGCGTACACGGAGTCGTGAGTTCGAGTCTCACTAGAACGCGTATTTTTTCGCAAATTCATGTCTCAATTTGTCAAACAAACACACTGTGTCTTCTGATTGCAAGTTTCCAAATACTATCTTACTTTAAACTAGATTGGAATTTTCATTTCGCGATGAAAATATATTGGTAGATATTAGTAGAAGATTAAAAAAAATGTCGAACTATTCAAAGGTTTTTTAGTAATAATGAAAAAAGAAAGGTAAGTGTATATGAACACTGTTTGAAACGGGAATAAGGGTTTATGTCGACACTTGTAGTAACGAACCATCAATATTTTGTTTGGAAACTACATAAACGTAACGTTGCCACGATGAAATGTGTTATCATAAGCATGAAACGAGCTCACCAGTTGCCAATTCAACCTCGACTGAACACGAATATCTTTTCGCACTCGCACAACGCGAACCGAACACGATTGGTCTTGATTCCGTCGCTCACCCCACAGGAGTACGCAACTGAATCGAAAGACCACACACTACTCTTTTCTGCAGGAAGATTTTGAAGACGATTCAGAGATTCCAGATTTCACACTAAACTTTTTCAAGAACTCCTCCATAGATTTCTTACAATTTTTTTCCAAGAAAATGCAAAGTCTTTCAGGAATTAATAAAGTGAATTTCTCCCCGATTTTGCTAGGGTTTTGTCCATGTATTCCGTTTAGAACATCTTCAGCGGTGCTGCTACTCATTCAAGATTTCTCCAAAATTTTCCCAGGATCCCCGTAGAGGACGTTAGCCACAAGGAAGGACGTTTCAAGTAATACTGTTTCATATGGTATGCCCATCTAATCCATAGCTTCCCAAACTATGGGTCGCGACCCCCAGGAGGGTCGTGAACCTATAGATAGGGGTCGCGACAAAAGTTCTAACCTAAGGGGTGCGAATTCGAACATTTTGGTCTTTCAATTTAAACACAACTTTTTCCACCAGTGATAACAGTTGCTTGTTTGCTTGTCTCGTAGGAAACCATTTTCAAGGTGCACACTTAACATATTTCAAACAAAACCACCGCAGTTTGATGCTGGTAATAAGTCCAATAAATCGACTTAATCAGATAGTTTCTGACCGTACTTTAGTAAGAAATATATATTACCAGACTTTTGATAATCTTATGCATAAATAAGACCAAGTATATCGTCTTTTAAAAAGTAGAAAGTTCTTGTGTCACATAAAATGCATAACATTTTTTAGCGTGATTAAGTAGTGACTCCACACTCGGATCATTTTCATGAAAAAATTAGCTTGACAGCAGCCTGGCTGCTTGTTGATATCCAGCTCGCACCCCCCAGGTTCTAACTATACCTCTTTTTTTTCACACACGTTTCTAAATGTTATTTTTAAACATTTTTATGTAGAATAGGATTAAAAGCTATTTACTATTACAGTTCATTGTCAAAATTGTTCTTTCAAATTACTGCTCTTACATTACTGCTATTTACCTCTACCATTTAGTAATTGTTGGTGAACAACGTGTAAATGTTTGTAAAATTATCGAATTGATAGTGGAAATTCTTTTTTAATCTTCATAAGCTTGAAGTTAAATTTCGTATTTTTTTCTGATATCTTAAAAAAAGTCTATACTTATGGATTTTTTAAGTTTCTTCTCTTTCAACTTGACCAATTTTGAAAATGTATTTGAATTCTTCGGTTGATGAGGAATTAAAGACCATCCTTGAAGATAAATTAGTTACCAGGATTTTAAACAGTCTTGTCGAATTGGCAAAAATTTGATTAATTTTAGGATGTTAAAACAATATTGACTGAGCAGTTTTTAGAGAATTAAAAACGCTAGTTTTTTTTACGGTCCGTAAATCACTACGGTTTTCTAGTCAAAATGGCTTAGATAATCTCTAAAATGTCGAATTCAGGTTAACTTCTGCGTCCATGAGTTCTCTCGTAGTGTAGGGGTAACGCGCCCTATCTAGTGAACAGGGAGTCGTGAGTTCGATTCTCACCGAGAAGACGTGTAACTTTTTAGCAAATTTCACATCAATTTGTCCACTTAATCCAATTGCTAAATATACGTAACATTTATTTTTTGATAATTTTTAAATTTCCACTCAGCTGATTAGCCGTATGCAACGAATCACAATTAAAAGAGAATTTTTCAATGGTGGGTCGCAAAAACAAAGCAATGTGTCTAGGTGGGTCGTGCAAACAAAAAGTTTGGGAACCTATGATCTAATCCATTTTTTCTTTCCTTTGCCTTACGGTCCCTATCCATCTAGTTTTCATTGCTTTCTTTTCCTTGCTCCCTATTACTTTGCGTAAAAACAGGCCGATATGCCGGTGAACAATTTTTTTTGTAAAGTTCAACTAGGTATTTCTCTTAGGGTTCAGAAATTCAGAAATCACTCCGACAACTTATCTCAAGATTCCTTTAGGAAGTTCTCCAGAAAATCTTTGAAACAATTTCATGGAAACTACTCAAAAAATTTATCCAGGAATGTTTCGATGTATTTCATGTATGTCTTCAGAGCATTGCCAAGGATTACTTTGTTGGAGAAATACCTTTAAAAATCTTGGATGCAATTCTAGAAAAAAAACCTACAGTAATCTCTGAAAAAACATCCTAATGAACTCATTGAAAGATCTCTGAAAGAACTCCCTAGTATTTGAGACAGGCATGATGGATTTTCTAAAAGAATTGCTAAGATATTTATTGAAATAAAAATCAGTCTAATCCCTGGATAATATCCTGTAGGAAAATCTTGAAAAAACGTCGAATACAATCCTGGTGTGAAACCTTACATGAAATTTGGAAAAATCCATGGAGATTTGATCTAATAAATTACTCGAGAAATGTTTGGAAGAACTGCACGAGTAATTGTTTGACGTTGAATGTTGGTAAAATTTGTAGAAAAAATCTGGAGGAACATGATGCCGGAGTTCCTAGAAGGGCGTCCAATAGATTTTCTGGTATAATCCCTGGGAGAATTTTGTAGCAATTTCTGAGACAAACTGTTGATGAATTTGCGAATGAATGAAATGAAATGAATGAGCATTTGTAAGAACAGTATAAATCTTTGGAAGGTCTTCCAGAGTATCTACTAGAGAAATCGGTGGAAGAATTAGTTGAACAATCTCTGAGATAAATCTGAGAATAGTCTCTGGGAAAATTTCTAAAGGAGTCCATGTGAATCCCTGGAGAAAAATCCAAATAACATTTCTGAAGCAATATGTGGACGAATTCGAGGAGTTTCTGAAAAATAACCGGAGGAATTTCTGGAGGAATGATTGGAGGAAAACTTCTGTACGTACTCAACAAATATCTGGGAAGCGATAAAAGGATTCCTAGAGCTTTTCTTTCGAGGAATTTGCAAGGGGAAAACATAAAATAGTGACTTAAGCTACCGAAACATATGTCCTAGAAATTTCAGTCCAGTATGGAGTCCCAGAAGGTAGCTAATCTGAACCTTTCGATGAAATTACTCGGATTTTTGCCCAAAAACCCAAAATGGCATCCAACTTTTTATGATTTTTTCATGTTTGGATGTTTTTCGCCACAACAATGAATAGATTGTTATTCTGGTCCTTTTGGTTAATATGGGATCACTATGTTTCAGCACCCAGACTAGGCATGCGACAGCTCAATCTTCCTTAATTTGAATACCTGTGACTCTTCTAGTTAAATTATAGATGAATGACCACTCTGGCTCATTGTGACCACCGAAATAACCCAGGAATGACCACCAGAAATACCCGTATTGTTTAACATTTCAGTTTTTATACCATAACTAGGCATGCGACTGCTCAATTGGATAGCTGTGACTCTTCTAGTTCATAGATCAATGACCACTTTGGTTCTTCTTGACAACCGAAATAACCCGGGAATGTCCACCGGAGATAGCCGTATTGTGGGACATTTCAATTTTTGTATCAAAACTAGGCATGCAGTAAGAAAACCTCTAAAAGAATGGTCTAAAAACCGTTGTAATAAGGGTTTTCGCGTTGAGACTCCCTCTTAGGGGCATCCGCAAACACTCAATTTCCGAATTGCAGCTTGACTTAAGTCCGGACGTGAGGTTGTTTTTGAAATTTTGATGTGTCCAGTTAGCAATCGTTGTATGTAACTTATAACTCCCTGAAGCTTCCAATATGGCATCGAAAGACACGTTATCAAAAGAACCTTCGCGATATCGAAAAGAACGCCTCATCAGGATAATATTTGGGTGCGTTCCCGATATCATATACAACTTTGTGTGAAAGAATAGCAGTAGCAGAGGACTTTCCAGATGGGCATCGAGGATGTGACCTGAACCGGGAAAATTCATCGGCGTCGCGTGCCGTGCAAGGCTACTTTCGATATACTCAGCAGACTTCGGACCAAATCATTTACAGATTCCTAAAGCAATGTTTGTGAAGTGTGAATTCCCTAAATTTTTCAAACTTTGCATAGGTTTTTGATTGAATACTGGCAGATAGTCTACTCTGCAACTAACAGGCGTGAAGCATGGCGGATTCTTGACACTCTCCTGACGAGATCTTTATCGATCTGTTTGCAACTTCCCTGTTACGAACCTTGTTCAGCTTCAAACCGTTCAATATTGAATCATCAAACCTATAACACTTGTCCTATATCCTAATATTTCGGGATTCATCCAAATGAAATAGAAATTTAGCCCTCGAAATCACATGAAAAATACTCTCGGCAGAGGTAAGTCATTGCACAGTGGGACGGATTGGGGTTTTAGGAGGAAAGATGGAACTCACGCCTTCAATTGTGATTTTACGTAAAAATGATATTCTACAAAGTTGTTTCTATTATAAAAACAATTTTTTTGGTCGGAACGAAAATTAGGGTGGCCCTTTGTAAAAAAAGATAACCATCAAAACTTTTTTATTTTAAGGAATATTGAAATAGTTTGTTCTACAAAGTTGAAGATCGGAAAATTTTAAGCTGATTTGACAAGAAAAGTTTTTTCCTAGCTCAAAAATTGACCGTTTTAGAGCATTTTTCGCTATTGATGTAGGGTGGCCCATCAAAAATTGGTTGTTGTGTTTTATTTTTATTATTTCAAGTTTCTCAGCAAAAATGTCTTCCCATCACTTTTCGAGCTAATTGAAACGCAAACATAAAAGATATAGCTAATGGAAACAAATAGAAACAAGAGTGTTATCGTAATGAAAATTTAATTTACTTCCTTGGACATAAAGTATCATCGATACTAATGCATACGATACACGAATGCAAAATGACAAAAATGGCAAAAAAAGCTCTCAGTTAAAAACTGTGGAAGTGCTCTTAACAACAATAACCTGAGAAGTATGATCTATTCCAGCGGGGACGCAATTAAAAAAAAAGAATATTGATACCATTTTTTTCTGATGAAAAGTTAAAGACTTCTTAATAACAAAAAAAGAAAATTTTCTATATGTTGGTTTAGCTGGGAAAACAAGAAAAAGAATGTGTTGACATGACGATAGCTTGAAAATGTGAATAAAAATCGTATTATTCTTCGATGGATCTGTTTGCTAACGATTTGACTGGTTCATATGTTAATAACCGTCAATAAACGATTTTTAAAAGAAGTCTCAAATTAACTATCTCTAAATTATAGCCTTAATTAGTCAAAACATTTAAACATGATCAAATAATGCATTTAGTTATTCTCCTTAATCTAGGCTTGAAAGTCAGCGTCATAATCAGGAATCGTACTTTAGTAATATACCGTTTCAGATACGATATATCTCCTACGGTGGACAAATTACTTGTAAACTGATTTGCAGCAATTAAGCATTCGTAATTTCCAATCAGAATGTTTCCCAAAAAGCCTGACAAATCCCAAAACAAAAGTTTTTGGATGTTTGGGAGGAGCAATGCCGGGAAATTCAACCGTGTGGTAAATTTAGAATTTATTTTCAAAAGACTTTTCTCCTTATTTTTATTGCTGAACTCTTTTGACGTTTGTTTTATATGAAAAATGTTGATAACTATACACCTACAAAATTGTACAGACCTCAAAACAAGCGTCTCAATCAGCTCTAAAGATGAAGGGAAGACAACTTTGCTGAGAAATCTAAAAAAAACACACAAAACCTTTTTTCGAAGGGCCACCCTACATCAATAGCGAAAAATGCTCTAAAACGGTCAATTTTTGAGCTAGGAAAAAACTTTTTTCGTCAAATCAGCTTAAAATTTTCTGATCTTTAACTTTGTAGAACAAACTATTTCAATATTCCTTAAAATAAAAAAGTTTTGATGGTTATCTTTTTTTACAAAGGGCCACCCTAATTTTCGTTCCGACCAAAAACATTGTTTTTATAATAGAAACAACTTTGTAGAATATCATTTTTACGTAAAATCACAATTGAAGGCGTGAGTTCCATCTTTCCTCCTAAAACCCCAATCCGTCCCACTGTGCATTGGAACGTTTGGTAAAAAAAAACTGATATTTATTAAATAAAAAATTATAATCAGTTCACAAGGCTTATGCCTTCAAAATAAGAACCTGACCAATCTCATGCCTTATAACATAAAAGACCTAGCAGGAACCAATAAAAGACAAGGAAGGAATTAGAAAACCAAAAATCATCAAAACAGAAACAAGGATATTGAAGTTTTATAAGAATTGTTCAGACTTTTTTCTATGACTATCTTTCTTTTAACAACAAGTATTACTGCTCGAATTAGTGTAGGCATTTTCTTTCAATATTTTTTTTTCCAAGGATCTCATTTGAAACTAAAAAAGACACCGACACGTTAATGCTTTTAGTGGACCATTTGCCCTTTGAAGGAAGCACCACACTAGACAACGGACTAGTACGCAACGCCCAGTGGCACAGTTGAAATACATTTTAGACGAAAAGTTTTCCGGACTGTAGCGGGAATTGAACCCCCACCTTTTGACAAGATGCGGCTAAAAGCTTGGTAACACTAACCGCACGCCCCAAAGAATACATTAATTGATTCTAACGGCTTTTTTTAAGGAATTACCCATGACATTAGTTCAATATAGGGAGCAGTCTCCTGCTATTAGCACTTTTGATTTACTTCGGCAGGGTTTAAAGCTCATATTTGGCCACCATATGCGTCGTATTGAAGTGCAAAGTTTTAGACAACTCGGCCGAGAAAAACCGTCCATGCCGAAGTGAATCATAGAAGCGTCTAAGTAGTTCTTTAACCCACCTCCAATAATTCAACCTGGAGTTTTTGAGGGACACCGTAAGAAATTACTCCAGATTCTCTACCTTACTTTTTTTAGTAATTATTTCAAATATTCTTCAATAAAATTATCAACAAAAATCTGGAGTTCATGCAGTGATTTATCGATCGATTTTGTTAGTATTTCATCCAGGATGTTCGTTTAGAACACTTTCATGAGCTCAAGCAATAGGTAATTGCCCTAGAGATGGCTCCCCTGATTTGTATTTTTTTTTTTCATAAGAATTGCCGTTTAGTTTATCCAAGATTTTTGCATAAAGCACCTTGAGAAAATTACTCCAACGATTCCACGTATGATTGCTTCAGAAAATCCAGCAGAAAATCTTCGAAAAACTCCTGAAAATATTTATCCGGGAATCTCAAAGACAATTTTAAGATAAGAGAAATTGCTCGGACAGATCCGGAAATAATTGCTGAATCAAGAAAAGATAAATCAAATAATCAATTGAATTCCTGGATAAATTCCAGGATTTTCTTGAGTTATTCCTTGAAAAATATTTAACAGAACCCCTGAAAGAACATTTGTAGAAATAGTCGGAATAATTTCTATAGTATTTGCTGGTGTGAAACCTCAATCAAAATCATGAAGATTCCATAATAAATTGCTTGAAAAAAATACTCGAGTATTGTTAAAAAAAATGCAGGAGTAAACGTGGATAAAATATTGGAGAAATTTTAAGATAAATTTCTGAAGGAACTTAATCATTATTCACTAGTAGATTATAAAGTCCATAATTGCATCGGCCACGTCCTCACGATCATTGAGGAAGGGAAGAAGAATTAGTGATAGAAACCGCGATCAGCTATGCATCTCTATGGTTGCCACAGGAAGAAACTTATTAGTGAGGAGGGTTTAAAAGCTACATGGTAAATGATGGTACCTTGGTAAGTGCTGCGATTCATGCAACCTTAGTTTAAAAGTCACCTATCAGAATTTGAAGACAATAATGAGAACCTATAGTCAGGGAATGGCAGAAAACTCAGAGCGGTGCAAAATATGCATGTGCTGCACCCGACTTTTGCGTGCGTCTCCTGCTTTTGTTGAGTAACACAAAAGAAGGTGTGAGTTTTGTCGCTATTGTGTGAGAGACAGAAAATAGCTCAAGCTCTACTATTTAAAACTCATGGAGTAAAGCACAATGTGCTTCGTTTGGTGCTTTTCATTGAAAACATAATCGAGAACGAATGTGACTGACGACGGTGTCGAATTATTTTTTGCTTGCTCTACACTTCAAAATCACAAATTATTTACAAATTTCATAACGCCGAAAATAGCCATTTTTTCGACACCCACCCACCCCCTCGTAACGCATTTTATATGAATATTTTTCGAATTTTGTATGAGTTGTAACATCTTAAGGACACCCACCCACCCCTTTCAGAGTTATGAATAGGGACAATGGAAATTCGCTAATTCCTTCCAAATGTAACGCTAGAAGAAACGTAAATAAATGGGCCCACCAGCAAGTTTCAAAGCTTGTAAACAAACGGAAAACATATGATTCGAAACGTCTCATAAAATGGCTTATTTCATACAAAAAATCTTCCCTCGGGAGAGGAGGTGTCAAAAAACCGACAAAACTCTTGACACTTTCGTGGAAAAGCAATTCTCGACTTCGCCTTCCTTGTAAAAAATCTTATCGCATTTGATATTTGCGTTTCAAACGCACACAGCAAAAACAAATGTCGAATTCGTTATTGAACCTTTAGGTTGAAACTGGCGCAACCCGTTCTGAATCACAGTTTCAACCCCAACCCGATTCAGGTTCGACCGAACTACAATTTGCTTGAAGTTGGTTTGTTATGTGTTGATCACCAACCCAGTTCCAAAAACAAAAACGACAATAAACACAACGATCACGCGAAAATTTTGTCAGACATATTGAATCTAATCACAGCAATCGTTTTTTCAGGAAATTGTCAAAACTCCTGGTCAACACGAAAAGTATACCGAAGTCGTCGGAATTATCGAAGTATATGTGAGGCGAAATCATGTATGATATATGAAGTAAATAAACGTTTGTGTGGTACGTTTGAGAGTGGCGTCCATCCGTACTCCATCATCAAAGCAAAGTGATGTTATTTGAGAGAGCCTTTCCTAATGCTCAGAGAGATTCTCAGCAACGGCACATGGGAGTTTTAGCACACAAAAAAGAATGGGTGCAACACAATTCATATTGCACTAGCACGTCTCTTTCAAATTGAACGTGCTGTCTCCCGGCAGCGGGTGCTTCACCGAAAGAGTTTTGAGTCGCACCCTATCCCTGCCTATAGTAAGTCGTCACTTTTAGTGTCGAATCGTTCAAAGATTTTTCTTTTACCGGCAAAAATAGGCAAAAGGAAAGGTACGTGTATTATGTTATGCATAACATGAATAAGAGTTGTCGAACCATTCATATTTTGTAGAATAAATTCATAACATACGATTGAATTAAAATAAAAGCGTGAAACGAGCTCACCATATCCTTGACTGAACAGCTAAAAGCTACTTTGAACTTTTTTGTCAATATGTTAATGCACAAAAAAAAACAACTCGAACTCGATTGCTTGGGCTATAAAAACATAGTATTTCTAAAATGTTTTTCTCCAGCGATATTGGGCTATGTCGAAAGTTGACCCATAGGAATCAAAATTTGACGATGACTCCATAATCTTTGACAACACCTTGATACGCCTATGTCCAGCCCACTGACAGATACATTCACACACGTACACACATCCGAGAGCGATGCATCTTTGTGTGATGCAAAATCGGTAACCGACTAGTAGGAGAACGAACCTCAACGTATAGGCCGACGCATGTGAAGCAAATAATTAATCAGAGAATAGATATTCGTTGGAGCATATTATATTCCTTTCCCGGAAAAACTCCGGTGAGTCCTGTAGAACTCTGTGTGTTGTGACACCTTTCCCCTTTTTGTTTGGTGGATGATATCAGATGAACGACAACCAAGCCGAAATTGACGTTGATACTTACGACACATGATGGAATTAGACACACGAAGCAGCAGCTACTCAGGATGAGTAAACGAGCCTTTGAAAATTTAATTCGGCAGCTTGGACAGAAATGACGGTAAGAAAAAATTGGACCATAACAGATGGACTGTTTCTTCCTTAATGGGGAAAGTCAGTTTCACCCCACCCTATATGTGGACACACATTCCGATATCGTTTGATGTGTCTAGGCATCCAAATGAAAGTGGAAACATAAAGGCGGAAAATTTGGTACATTGGGTTACATTCGGTGAATGGAATTGAGGATGTTTGTGATTAGATACAGTATTGTAGGTTTTTCATTTGCTACTTCCGATTTTGAAGAAATTTTAACATGAAATTGACATATGCAGCACAAACCTTTAAGTAGACATGTGTCACGATGAGAGGGGTTCCAATAAATTGGTCAAGTGAAGTTAAGTATCTAGGGCTCACGCTAGATGAAAATTTAACATTCAAAAATCACATTGAGGGCATTCAAGCCAAATGTAACCAATATATAAAATGTATGTATCCACTTATTAACAAAAATTCGAAACTTTGTTTTAAGAACAAGCTTTTGATCTTCAAACAAATTTTCAGGCCAGCCGTGTTGTATGCTGTACTAATATGGACTAGCTGTTGTAATACCAGAAAGAAAACTGTGTCGAAGATTCCAAATAAAATTTTGAAAATGATTCTGAAGCTTTCTCCCAGGTACAGTACTAATGAGTTACATAGAATATTCAATGTTGAAATTTTAACAAATGTCGAATATAATTACAATTAATGTTAGGCAAAAATCTTTGCAATCTTCTATTGCCACGATTAAAGCGTTATATATTCAGGTTATGTTAAGTTAGATTGAGTTGATTGAAAGGGTTTTTTTCTCTCTTCTAGGAAGCTGAACTCAACTTTCCCGTAAAAATTCTGGATTGATAACAAAATGGTAATAAAAGCTTAGTTTGACCAAATTAGGATAATAGTGAAAATTGTGTAATATTTGAAATAATACTAATAAGGTAATTGAAACTCTCAACTAGAAATATCAGATAAGGTAGATCTTCAAAAATTTCATTCAATAATCCCTTTGAAACAGGTATTCATTAATTTTCCTTCAACTGAATCTGGGCTTCTAAGCCTCCTGGAGAATTCGAACAAATTCCCAGTACAAAAGCTCCATCATCAATCTGACCCTCTTCCCTGACAAGGATAGAGCAAAGGACCATTCATCGGCTTATTCAACGGGAAAATCCTCGCCACCGGGATAGTTCGAGAAATATGTATAATAAACAAATCCAGCACCCCGAAAATTCCTCCACCACACATCCGGCATTGATGTGTTCCCATGGAAACCATGGATGCGTGTTCTCGTCCCAAAGTGCATCCGGAATGTGCAACAGAACAGCATCCAACGGTAGTGCATCGGCGCAGCACAACTAACTAGGCATTCACCTGTAGGATGCAAGCGGGCGGGCTTAACGGAGTTGGTAGCGAACCGAACGGCAAACTCCCACACATGGATATAGGAGGAACAAGTTGCCGCCACCGACGACGACGACGACGACCACGACGACGAACCGTTATTCCCGATGTTGAACTATGGATTACAAATCAAAATTACGCGACCAAACTCCAAAAAGTGCTGTCTTTGAATGAAGTATAAGTTTTGAAATGTTTATTATCGTGAGCATGAGAGATTTTATACCGTTACAGAATTTCTAAGCACTTTATGGAGTTGAAAAACTTAATTTTCAGTATAATATTAAAAATAAGATTCGTGTGTACATTGCCACCATCCTAGCTTGAGTCTTACTCTGCATGCAACAGTGAAACAGTGCAACCGTACAGTATGATCAATTTTCATTATTAATTTGTATTCGTAAAATCGTTTTATGAAGGGCCAAAAGGGGAGTGGCGGACCCGCAAGCAGAGACACTTACGTGAAACCCAAGAGAATCGCCTTCCAACAGCATAATCCAACAAATATACTAATTAAAATCTCAATATTTAATGCTTCACGGAGCAGAGATTCAGGTTTTGTATTTTAGTACAATTCAGTACAATTGTGCAAATGAGCGTCTCGCGAATGAAATCCCGACTTACATCTAAACCATTCCACCAAGAAAGCTCTACAATCATGGAATATAACCACCGTCCCAGTTAGCCATTTAGCCACTCGCTTTGTAGGCTTCGTGGCCGTGCGGTTAGTGTAACCAAGCATTTAGTCACGTCGAGTCAAGGAGCGCGGGTTCGATACCCGCTTCAGACCGGAAAACTTTTCGTGAGGAATGTATTTCGACTGTGCCACTGGGTGTTGCATGCTAGTCCGTTGTCTAGTGTGGTGCTTCCTTCAAATGGCAAATCTTCCACTGGAAATATTAACGTGTTGGTGTCTTTTTTTCTTTTTCAAATGTGAAGATAACTTTGACGTAGTCAATCATGTGAAATACTACTGTAATAAATGCTCTGCGCCCATTCTTGTGAGAGAGTCCGCTTCCTCATTGTCATAAACTAAGCAATGTGAGGAGACCCATACATAAGTAATCTCGTATGATCTGCCAACCATTCTATTTCTATTATTTTTTGTAGGAAAATGGGATTCATGTTTTATGGATTTAATCGATCGTAGTTCCTCAATAGAAATGAGACTATCCGAGAAGAGGAAGAAGTGGTCTGTAGGCATTATTATTTCAGCAATATGTTCAATGTTAATGAACCGTGCAAGGTTCCTGAAGTTTTCGGAAGGCAGAAGAGTTCTCATTGGAAACACTGAAGCCAATGCAGGGCTGGTAGCGAATGAGTGTCTTGACAATAGGAACTTTAGAGATCTGTTGTCTCGAAAAAGAGCAAGAAGAGACCAAACAGGAACCAACATGAATATATTGAAGTTTTTTTGAATTCCTCATGACATTACGACAAGTATTAATGCTCGTATTACTGTATGTATTTTTCATTATTTTCTACATGAATAAATTAAGTTATTTGTCTGATATTTGCTACAGATAATACTCCAAAAATTTCCTCAGGAGTTCATTTAGCGCTTTTTACGAACTTTCCAAGGAATCCCTCCAAGAGCTTGGTTTTAGAATTAAAAAAATGCAATTTTTTAAGCATAAATACAGAAGTTACCTCGGAGATTATATTATAAACTTCTTCAAAATTTCTTTCTGATTTTTTAAGGACCTCCTGGAGTTTATCTAATAATTTTACAATCGTTCTCTCAAGATTTTCACCAAGACAGGGTCCATTTAAAACCAATTTTCCGATTCCCGGATTTTTCCCGGTTGCCCAATATAATAACAAACTGATAACAAAATGATATTTGGACTTGATTTTTTTATATAAATATGGTAGACTTAAACTAACGTAATGAACAATTTTTATTTATTTTTATAAAATGCTATAGGCTTCAAATGGTTTAAATTTGGAAAACGGATTTGTGCGAAAAGATATAAACTATTCATTGAAATATATAAATACAGTCTAGAATTTATAGAAGGTTCAGATAGTATTCGGAATTACATGAACACATTTCTGCTCTGTGTATCTAAATCTATATTTCCTCAAAAGCGTAACGCTCATTAATCAATCTTTTACCTTCTGAGAATGCCTTCGGAACTATGTGTAAGACGTGGCCCTTTCTTGAGAAATTTTTGATTTAGTGGAACTCATGTTGAATCGAAGGAGAGATGAACGTAAGCGATGTCCCCAAATATATTTTTTGATCTACTAGGAAAATGGCTAATACTTTTAACATAAATCCAAAATTGCATCTTCCAAGAATCATTTAAATAAAAAATCTGGCTAAGAATTCCTAAATGACTTCGCTATTTCTTTATCCATCAAAATGTTTACAATTCAATTCATAAAAGAATAATTCAATAAATTTGTTGAGGATTATAAGAAGAAGATAAGAACATCCATCCATTATTATAGATCAAGGACTACTCCAATTAGTAATCGAGATAAGGCTTCACCAAGAATCAGTATCATCAATAACCAAAGAACACCTCCTAACGGAAATTAATCTGACCATAATTTGTTGAGAAATTTGCCAATTTTTTTTTATTTAGTTTTCTACTAAGAATTTCAAGCAATATCAGCCAAGAGACCCTTGACTCCTATAACCCTTGGCCTTTGGCTTCTAATACCCACTGAAAAACATAATAGCAATCTACTGATAACCTTTTCAGTGATATCTCAGAAAGAACTTTCAAGAAATTTATCAATTATCAGTTCGATATCCGTAAGGATTTCAACAGATAATCTCATAAAAAAATGGCTATGAATCTAATCGGAAATCTTACAAGAATTCCTAAATATCTATCTTGTAATATTTCGAAGAGCTTAATCCATCTGTCTACCAACTTATCAAAAGTTAGACATGGCGCGAAATTCTAGTGACAAGCACTTCGTCGTACTTGTGTAAAAAAATCTATAGCGCCCATAGCCCATAGTGCTTGAAATCGAAATTGAAACAAACCGGGTTTTCCGGGAATACCCTTGGGATTGTTACGAATAATTTTCTGGAGTTCTTCCGAAAACGTTTCTAAGATTTTTCAAGGAATTCTGTTAGAGTACTTCCGGGTGTTTCTTCAGGACTCTTCACAAAATCCTTCTGGAATTCTTCCGAAAATGTCCATGGGGCTTTTCTTTAGTTTCTTTTGAGATTCTTCTGGAAATTCTTCTAGGACTTTTCCTCTAGAGTTCTTCCGAAAATCCTATTAGAAATCTTCAAGACGTCATACGAGAATTCTTCCAAAACATTCTGGGGATTCTTCAATCAATCCTTCTGGGCAGCTTCCACAAAATCTTCGGAGGTTTTTTTTTCTGATATGCCTATGCAATTCTTGCGCAAATCTTCTCGAGTTCTTCCGAAAATCTTGTTGATATTCTTCGGAATATCTTTCAAAGATTCTTCCGGGCAACCCTTTGGGATTTGTCCCCTATTGTTTTTAGGATTCTCCAAGAAATCCTGCTGGTATTCTTTAGGATATTTTTTTTGATAATTCTTTCGGAAATGCTCTTGAGATTCTTCTACTAGAAGGATTCCTCTGAAAAACTTCCTGAGATGCTTCAGGAAATTTTTCTCTTACTCTTCCGTATGCTTTCAGAAATTTTTCTACAATTCTTGCCGAAATCTCTTTGAGATACGTCTATAAATTCCGTTAAGATTTTCGCGGAAATTCATCGAGAATCATTTTGGAAATACAAGAAATCCGTAAAAGATTGGTTTCCCGGTGTGATTCCCGGATATTTCCCGTATTTTCCCCGGTCATTTGTTATTCCCGATTTTTTTTTTCGCTTTTCCCGGATTTCCCGGATGGATGGACACCCTGCCAAGATTAACCCGTATTGTCTCTAGGGATTTCCTGCGATTTGCTACAAAATTGTGGTTCAGAATTTCTTTAACATTTTAACCCGAAATTTCTCCAAGAACACCTTCAGGAACTACATTTCTGATTCGAAATCCGGACACTCTATATAAGAAAAGTTTCAGATGAAATCTTTCAAAATTAGTCTTTATAATGGTTTGATGTATGTGCCTGAGGAGTTGTACTTCATTGGTTTGTCCGTAATATGAATCACAACGAATCTACGAAGATACCTACTAAGATTCTTTCAGCAGTCATTTCACACACTCAGTTGAGCTCGGCTTATTTTTATTCTTTTGCCGAGATCCGCACAGCCGAGCGATCAGCAACTCAGTTTTAGCTGATATCACAGCAAAAAATCAAGTTTGTTTATAGCAGCACCTGTGGGTGCCGCTTACATCAAACTTCCTTTTTGCTGATATGTCAGCAAACGAACTTTAACCGAGATTTGCACAGCTGAGATCGGCATTCTGATTTAAGCGTGCAGAACATCCATGAGAAATTTTCAAAGATGGTTGGAAGGAGAAAGACTGCCGTCTTGTTAGGACGACATGAACAGCGCCGCTCTGGTGAGTCAAAAGTCATATACATATCAGCTGTGTTGTTATATTCACCAAAATGTTTTTGATGAGAGAATTTGATGGATAGCGCCGACAATTTTTGTCGCATAGGAGTCATCAAATGTAGCGCGGTTTTTGCACCAAGGACGGATTAATTTCTCGAGCGCGTACATAGTAAAAATAACAATTAGAATTGAACACTAAGACAAAAAAAAGACTATTTTCTATTCTCCTTTCATTTATTCTGGGATTCTTAGGGAAGCTTATCCAAATTGAATCACTTCTCAGGAAATCCTTCCGGGCTTCTTCCGCAAAATTTCTCTGTAACTCTGTCGAAAATGCTTCTATGATTGCTTTTCAGAGGGATGGAATTCTTTAAAAATATCTGAGATTCTTCAAAATATTTCTTGAAGATTTTTCCCGAAATCTTTCGGGGTTTCTTACAAAAATCCCTCCGAATTTCTTCCGGAAACCCGTCCGAAACTATTATATTAAACCCTCCGAAATGTTTTCCAAAAATCCATCAGTAATTCTTTCGTGAATGTCTTCTTCTTATTATAATTGGCATTACACCCCTTTTGGGACAGAGCCTCAGCTTAGTGTTCTTATGAGCACTTCCACAGTTATTAACTGAGAGTTTTCTTTGCCAAAGTTGCCATTTTCGCATTCGTTGATCGTGTGGCAGGTACGATGATGCCGTATGCCCAGGGAAGTCAAGAAAACTTCCAATACAAAGACCCTGGACCGACCGGGATTCTAACCTAGCCATCTTCAGCATGACTTTGCTTTGTAGCCGCAGACTATAAGCACTCGGCTAAGGAAGGCCCCTCGTGAATGTGCTTGGAACTTTTTTGGATGTCCCTCTTAGATTCTATCAGGATTATTTCGATTCTTCTGGGATTCTCCTAAAAATTCGTCTTAAACTATAGTAAAAAAAATCTATTATTTCACTGTCAGATTATTCCGTTCAAATTCTTGGGATTTTTTCGGAAATCTCTTTGGAATATTTCTGGAAATCCTGTTGAAACTCTTACAATTATCTCTCGGAGATATATTTAACAATCTATTTTATGGAAATCCATCCGAAACTTTTCAAGAAGTTTCTCCGAAATTCTTCCGAAAACTCTTCAGAAATTGTTTGTCCATTTCTAGAAATCCCTTTTCAATTCTAATGGAAATCCTGCTTTAGTTTTTCCAGAAATCTTTTGGGGTTAATTTCGAATTTGGGGTTAATTCCATCTGGAATTCTGACATTGTGATACAATCTCTCTGTGATTCTTCGGGAAACGTTCTTGATTTTTTTTTTTATGATTTATCTATTAATTTCCTTGGAAATTTTCTAAAATCCTTGGTGAAATCTCCTGAAAACCCTTCTCGAATTCGAATGGAAATTCCGTAAGAAAACTTCCGGGCAGCCCTCTGGAAATCTTAAAAAATACCTCTGACATTCTTTCGGGAATCTTCCTGAGAATCTTCTGAAAGTTGCTCTTAAATAGTTCTGGAAATTCCTTTTGGAATTCTTCTGTCAATCTTTCTGGAGTTCCTCTGGAATTATTCTGGAAAATATTCATGAATCCGTCTGGATGTCTGTGAATTTCCTGAAAACCTTTCAGGGATTCTTGCGAAATAACTTTTCTATTGGGATTCTTTTGGATATCACTGTAAAATACATTCCGAAAATCCACATGGGATTCTTTCAGATTTTTACGAAAATACTTGAATAATTCCTTTAGAAATCCCCCTGAAAATCTGTCAGTAATTTATCTGTAATTCTTTCGCAAATCTATCTGGTTTGCTTTGTTTTTTTTTTCGAAAAATACCAATCAAGAAACTTCCGGTAGATCTTGAAAAATTCCAGAGAAAGGTCTGGAAGAAACTGGAGATATTTTTGAAGCCTTCCAGTAGAATTTCTGAAAAAAATCTAGGGGTATTCCAGAAGAATTTCAGAAAGAATCATAAGGTGATTCTCGAAAGAATAATCACAGAGTTTTCTTGAAAAATTCGGGATGCTCCTGGATCCGAGAAGTAATTTGGGAATTTTGCATAGTATTTGCGATAGAATTTTCAAAAATTTCGAAGGGTTTAATTTCTAGGATTTCTTAACTAATCCTTAAGGACATACACACAAAAACCACAGAGGGATTTCAGCAAGAATTCTTAAAATATGCCCAGTTCCCCAGAGAATCACAAAGGGAATGGAAGAGTCTCTTGAGTAATATCGGACGGGTTACGAAATTTTCTTTGGAAGAATTACAGAGCGATATGTGGAGGAATTTTGGACAAATTTCTGGGTGAATATATGCATGTCACTATCAATTTGTGTGATTTGTGCTAACGTAAGAACAACACGACATTCACGAAACGCGACGCGAGACAAGACATAACACTTATAGTTCTTACTATAGTCAACAAGTTTTAAAAATTACCTTTCTGTCGACCGGTTTCGGGCGCGATGTAGACCATCTACGGGACAATGTCCGACTGACTGCATTTCGTACGTTGCTCGTACACGTCCGAAGAGAAATGCTACTGGTGCTTCGTGTCTACCAAATCGAATAGGCACGATGTGATGGGGGGATCGTCTTCATTCATCAGCGGTCCTTGATTGTTGCTGATAAACATGGATTCCCATGCGTTTAAGTGTGAAGCTTTCCTAATGCTTTTGATGAGCTTCGCACTTTCCCAAAGGATTTCATGATTTGTATTTACCGCATGAGCTGCTACACTGGATTCGTTTGTTTTACCGCCCGTTACGGCATTTTTATGTTCTCTCAGGCGGTGTTTGACTTTCCGGCGGGTTTGACCAATGTAAACTGCTGGGCAATCCTTACAAGGTATCTGATATATTCCAGATTGTTCGTCCGGTGGAATCTTGTCCTTAAGGTTGCACAGTAAGTCGCGTAGGGTCTTATCGCTTTTGTGTACAACTTGTAGGCCTTGTCGATTTAGTGTGTTTTTAATAGAATTGGTTACTTTCGGAAAGAGAGTCAGTCTGCCTTTCTTGCCTTGGGGCGTGGGGCGAATTCTGAGGAAATTCCTCTAAGCATCCTTTGAATTGCCAAGAGGAGAATTTCTGGAAGACTTGGTGGTGGATTAACAAGAAAAAATTCTGCACGGTGCTCTGGAGGGTTCCCTGAAAGTATTCCAGTAAAAATTTTTGTCGAAGAGACTAGAATAATTCCGGAAGCTTTTCCTCAAAATACATCTATAGTATTTATGACCAAATGTGGAGAGCAATTTATTCACTAGATTAAAATTGAAGCGTTTGTGAAACAGCAACAGAACTAGAAAGTATGTAATTCTGATAAAATTACACATTTTTGTAACTGATTCTATGGTGATACTTTAGCTTTGACACAGGATATGTACAGCAAAATAATGCGTTATAAAGTTTTAAAACAGGGGCTCTTATAAATGAAATGCAAATATACTTCGAAATATCGATAAATATTTTCACAATATGTAAAAGCAATGGTTTGTTGTCATGTTTTTCAAGCTTCGCAAGCAACGTAGTAAGAAAGCTTGCATACAAGTTGAAAATAGGAGGTATACCTGTAGGCGGAAGTCAATATATATGGATGGAAGGTAAATAGGGTGCAGAGTTCTATGATTCACTTTGGCATGGGGTTTTTTTTTCATGGCCGAATCGTATGAAACTTCGCAATAAGAATCACTTCAATACGACGCATATTGTGGCCAAATATGAGCTCAGTAGCTTTCAAAAAACACTACTGCCGAAGTGAACCAAGAGTTCCAAAAATAGGATCCGGCTCCCTACTAACTTCTTTATAACTAGTTGTCTAAACAGTCCAAACAATTATGGCTTCCCGATCACATTTTTGGTGTATTATGATGTATTCTATGGAACTTTATACTGTGTCTTTAAAATGCGAATTTCGATGCAAAATATCACAATTACCATTTTTCTCAAAATTCAAGGCTCGTGAAATCAAATATTCCTAATTTACTTCAAAATGAATCCTAATCATTCCAATCAGGACATTTTCATGGATATTTTAATTTGTGTCACTTTTAGATTGATTTTGAAATTCATGAATCAAGAAAGTGCTTGGAATTTTGTCCCGAAATTTTGATATCTGGGCCCATAGTGGGCTGCTGAGCGACCATGGTGATACACTTTCCACGCGGGCGGACAACAAGCCAAGGACAGACGCGGCGCGGCGGCAAAGGGATCGAACGGAACAACCGACCAAAGGCAGAAGCAGCAATAACGAGCTTTTAACTAGAAGGGCTGACTGCATGCTGCTGCGGAGGCCCTTCTCGCTGGATGCTGTTGCTATTGGTGTAAGCGTATTGGTGCTCTTGTATCCCTTATCGCAGTCGATGTAGTGAGATGAGGCAGGGCTTCGGTGGTAGAACAAAAGAGCTGAGCATTAGGGTGTATTTTTCGAAAGTTCCAAATATTCTTGGACTCTTGAATTCAAATCAAATAAAAAAGAAACCTCAAAGGATGAGCCAAAAATGTTAAGATTTGGAGGTCGCGCCAGCGAATTGAATTGAATTGAAGATCAAAAAAAATTTTTTTTTTAGTAATATGAGATAAATTTAAATTTTTTTTTACAATTTAAACTAGTTTTCATTGTTGACAGAATGAAACTAAAAGATTGAAAAATGGAATCCAAAATACTAAAGTTGTATGAACTTCACTAAAGATCATATATGGAAACTCGAAAATTATTCTTCAAATAGCTAGCGTCACCTCTAAATCTTGATATTTTAGCTCAAAATTTGAGGTTTATCTTTTTATGTGATTTAAATTCTGAAGAGCACTCGAATTTTTCGTTTTGAAAACTTTTGAAATATAAGCCGCACCCTATTAAGCATTGATCAGAGCAAGGGGTCGAGGACGCTATGTGAGGCGCAACCGGGATGGTGTCGTCGCGAGCCGCTGCTGCTCCTGGTAACCGAGCGTTCGTGTATTAGCTTAGGTGGAATCGCCGATCTTGTTTCGCAGGATGGCCGGATAGGCGGGCAAACGGACGTCGTAGGGATGGTGCCAGCTGACGGTTCACCACGTGAGATGTTTAGAAGGCCATATAGAGCGCTTCTCGAATGGTCAATAAGCTTGTTGTTTTGTTATTTCGAATCAATGCAATGTCCTACCTACTAAGAACAGATATGTGAGCTAATTGGAGAATTCACTTATTAATTATTTTACCTTATCACGTTGTTAGTCCATTTCTTTTAAACAACTTACACATGGCTTAGCGAAACGTCCATTATGCGAAATGAGTCACCCCCTATAAAGGGACGGGCCTGGGATTGAACTCACTGCCTCCTGCTTGGGAAGCAGAAGCGGTAGTCATTATACCACCAACCCCGTCAGGACTGATTGTGAGTCCTTTGTGGATACAAACTAATCTAAACTAATCAATGCCAGAAATTGATATTCGCAGTATTGTGTTCGGGGAGAACACATATTTCAAGAATTAATTAATATAATTTATTTCAAGATCATAATCTTCTGGATCGATTTCACATTATCTTTCATCGACAAAGTACCATCAGTTTCCAGTAACAAAACTCTTGCAAAGATAGCGCTTCGCTTTCTTTGCATACACAAACATCAAACACAAATGCTTCCTTCCCGAAAATCGGACCTTCAACCGTGAAATTTCTACACATGGCATGAAGTCTATCTCTCCTTACACACATATATTCAGCCACACTCGGGGCCTTGCCTTAACGGAAAGCTATCAACAACTTTGTCGCCGAAAGTCCTTGAACTTTGATCAAATTTTTGCGTTCATCCTCTTGTCTCTTGGAAGGGCTCACAAGTCACAACATACCACCATCAGTCAAGAAAGCACACAGTTACCCCAAACTTTTCATCTCGCATGCTCCATGTTGTGAAGCTTATCATATCAAACACAGAAAGCGGTGCTCTTCTTCTTCTTGGCAGTCAGCGAGCGCAAACACGTTACTAGTCAACGTTTCCCGATCAAGCCAAAGAAACAAGATGTTTCCCTGACGATATTTTAAAACCACCGTTTGTTATAAACATGTATCGTTAGTAGTTAAATAACAATAATTTTAAAAAAGTTTGCTCTAAACAAAACAAAAATATAACAAATCCAACTATAATTACAATCACATTAATACGGAATGTGTCTCAAGGATGTTTCAAAATAAAAAAATCATGTTCATAACTTCGGATGTAATTTACGACAAGTTTAGATATGCTAAGTGAAAAATTTAACAAATGTGTTATAAATCGATTACAAAAAATATACATAACAAGTTATGATGATAGCCATATTGATAACAAAGTTTAGGCATTGCAGAATTCGTTCTCAATTTATTTCGAATGTTGTTTAGATGGGATTTATCATGCGGGTTATTCTCCCGATATAATCAGAGCTGTAGCAATAGACGATAAACAGACTCTCATGATGTGTTGCAAATCATGATTATAACAGAGAGCGCTAAGTGAGAGATACTCTCAATTTTCTCAAAATTCAACCCCTGACAGAGTTATATCAACTTCTGATATTTCTAACTGTTATTGATATAAATGTGATACAATCATGTTATGTGATACTGGTCGGGATGATGGATGTTGTTTTCGTATCCACATCCTTGGCGCTTCAGGTCGGTACCGTCTTCCAGTGTCTACTGATGGCGGTATCGTCGCTTCGAACCGCGACCATTCGAAGAGGCGGAGACGATTCCAGGAATTTGACTAAGACGACAGAAGGAACAGCGATTGTATTGGGCGGTTGAGCAAAAAATGATCGATTTTTTGGTACTATACTAAAATAATCTTATCGTTTCTGTCTTTGCTTCAAATCTTTCATCATTATAGCACTCCTTTTCTTGATACATTGGTAACCTGCTGAGCAAAACAAATCTCAGTCATAGATCGCCTAAGTAAATAAATATGGTAAAAAATACGTTTCCATCGTTTTATCATACTTTTTTTCAATCGGATACACTCAAGGGGCAATCAACAAATTACGTAAGAATTTATGATTCGAAATTTGTTACACTTCTTACACATTATTTTAAATATTCATACAAAAGTTGTATTATGTGAGAGAGGTAAAGTAAAATTCTCTTACGTAATAATTGATTCCTCAAAGTTTTTCGTAGCAATCCTAAAAGAGGCGATTTTAAGCATATGAAACCTAACTAAATGCTTTTGGTTGAAGAACTAAATAGCTTTTCCAAAAATTTCAAAGCAAAGCTGTTCTTCAAAGTTGAACATTAGCATTAACTAAAATCCTTATTTTTATGAGCAAATTGTATTTTGTTATCCTTTACTATTTCACCAATCTCTGACACTAGGTCACTCTAGTGATTTATCTATTTATAGCCAAATTTGCTGAAATACCATCCTTTTAATTCCAGCAAAAAAGTAAAGAAAAAAGGTTGCTCAAAATTGATTCAGACTACTAAAGAAACTATATTTATTTGAGAAAGACCTATACCAAAAGTTTTAACCACATTCTAAAGCTTAAATATAACTCTGATGGTATGTTTATTGAAAAAACTCATACTTTTAAAAACATGTACGCATATTTACAGATCTACCGTAATTTGTAAATGTTTTCCTCCAAATATTTCGTTCGGTAATCTCAGAATAACAAAAAAAATGATACATGGAAAATAAGTTCGATGTCATTTCAGCAGTGTTGCCAACTTTTAAGATTTTTATAATGCTTATGCTTTAAATAAGACGTGGGACTTAATAAGCAGCTCTATGGAGGCGCAGGTTATTTTTCATATAAAGACTATATTAGTACTTCCGTCAGGACCAACTTTAAACTTTAAAAACATCGGTTTATTTCAGTTCCCTTTACATTTGAAATATCTTTCTCTTAAATAAAATCAGTGAGAACTGTTTTCATAATAGGGAGCTTGATCCTATCCTAGGCACTTTTGATTCACTTCGGCAGTGGGGTTTTTTTTAAAGCTACTGAGCTCATATTTGGCCACAATATGCGTCGTACTGAAGTGTTTCTTATTGCATAGTTTCTGACAATTCGACCGAGTAAAACCCCCCATGCCAAAGTGAATCATGGAAGTGACCAAGTAGCTCTGGAGAATTGTTGCTTCAAACCTAACTTGAATTTATGGAGGCTTCTTATTCATGATGATTTTGAAAATCAAGCCGTTTTTGAAAATATGCGATATTGATTATCAAATATTTCAGCCAATTTCTAAAATCTTTGATTTTGAATAACTTTCAAAAATCGACCGTTCCCTTATTCGTGTGAAATTTAATTATTTTTGAGGGTTTTTTTAGTATCACGACATCGTACAATACATTTGAACTATGTTCAAAAAAAAAGATAGCTATTTCATTGATACATTTTAAAGTTATAGCATGCATAAGGTGTCCATTTCATAAAATCACTAGTCCTTTGTTTTCCAACCCAAAGGCAATATAATAGCAACACTTTCAACTCATTTTTTTATCTACTTATTGAAAAAAACTAACACATTACAAAAGAAAATATTTGAGGATGTAAAAATTCAATGAACTGGCAACACCGTTTTTTTTCTTATCATATTTTGTTTACACTAATAGAATGAATGAATGAAGCTTTTGAAATTAAAACAATTAAAAGCTTTTGAGAAACGATCAATTAAAACAATCGATTTTTTGATATTTGTAGATTTTTGTAGGGTAAACGCCGGTTTTGGCCATAGCTTTAATTGTAGCCACAGTGGATTATAAACCGACTTACAAAGAAAATTTGCATGAAACATTTCGTGTTTATTAGAACTTATTCACATGAAAGAGATACATTAATTGATTCATTTAATTTGATTCAAAAACTTGAGAAAAAAATCAATTGCGTAAGCCAGTTCTGCTAGGGCACCTTTGGGGACATTTCCGTTTCATGTGCAAAACGTATCGTGCGACGTCTCAATCTTCATGAATTCGAGAGAACTTGTCAATAATTAAAAAAATAAACTCAGTACGACCACTCAAAAGCACAGATTCCACAACGACTTTTTTGGGGACATTTCCGTTTTATGTACAAAAAATACCGTCCGATATTCTAAATCTTAGTGAATTCGAAAGAATCTGGCCTTGGCGGAACCGGCTACGGTGTTTGGAATGAACAACTAATTCTAATTACGTCTAGTTGATGACAATCGATAAGATAATGACGTTTTACATAAAATTTTCGGTGTTGCAACTGCAATAAATCAAAATAAAATAACCAAGTTTGTCAGATTTGACACCTCCGTTGCCTCAAGTACAACCCGGAATATCTTTCGGTATGGTTTATAATTCAGCAATCTCCATTTATGAAAAACATTTGATACCTTTTTTAAATTCAACTGAGAGTGGTTTCAAAAAACTCGAATGAAAATTTACGGAATGGCAGCTATTTGAAAATGCGATGTCGGGGGACATAGAGACATTTTTTGGAAACTTGCATTGAAATAGAGATCATGTCTCTCAAAAGAGACCTGCTACCAGCCCTGCAATGCAAAAGCTATTTATCAACAACGACGCCAGCCAAGTCCTTACAGTCAGTTGGGATGGGGAAAGAATGTTAGGGTGTAATGATTGTTGCTTCTAGAGACCGAGAATACCTCTGCATCTCCACAGTCACCTTTGGTCGGTGATGCGATCCATGGATAAGAAGTAAAAATATGTCTTTTACCTAAAACTAGTTTTGCATTTTTGTCTCGCTGAAGAAGATTAAGGAGATACGTCGACATTCAAAATATCGAACTATTCAAAGTTCTTTTTCGTAATGACGAGAAAAGAAAGCTAACCATCCATAGTTTGTTCAAAAATTGCATAAACGTAACTTTGTCACGATAAAAATGTGCTATCATAAGCATGACACGAGCTCACCAGTTGGAAATCCATCTTTAAAGAGGCTTTGGACATTTTCAGTAATTTTCCACTTCAACAAACAGAATAGGAGGTAAAAAGTAGACTTATTAAAAAAATTAGAAATCTTGAAACTCGATAAATTACACAGCGTAACAAAAATGACATTTTTGCGTGTCTCAAGGATCAAATTATGTGTCTCTAGTAGATTTGGGGTTGCTTAATCTGGTGCCATTCTACTAAATGCTCCAGCACGTCACAATTTTTAGCTGCAGGTCGCCAAAGTTGTATAAAACACCTGTTTTATTAAAGTTTACATGAAATTTAAGGTACAATTTATCAAACTTTTTTATAATCTAATCCACCAAACATGCAAAATAGAACTTGAACTTTCATTTCAGACATAATTTGATTGAAATTGCGCGATTAAATTTCGATTAAACCGATTTTTTCAACATGCTTGCAGTCTCCATACAAAATTCTTCGTTTCTTCTATATGGCAAAATACAACAATTCTCTAAACCATCAAAAAATAACTTTTCCGCAATGAAAGTATTATAAACTCTGATGATAAGCATTGTTATACATATAAAGTTTGAATTCTGTGGCAAATTAAGCCAATATATTACCTTACAAGCTGACAAACTTGCATGCAAGTTGGCTGAAATAGTCTTTTTTTTGCATTTTCAACAGTCAATATCTCAAAAACTAGACGTGCTATGATATTTCTGAAAACGGCAATGGATTCAGCAACCCTTAATTAAGTGAATAGCGGTATTTTGGTGCTGGAGACAAAAACGTGTTCCGCAGTGTTATTAGGAAAGTAAGATAATGTTCAACTGACTCTAACAAATCGAACAACTTAACGAATCGCCCACTACTATCCAGAAACGAGTGCAATCCAAAGACAAATAAACCACCATACAGGTATACAAAAGAATTGAACACAGAGGTACCATCACAACGCACATACACAAGATTGGAACACACTTGAGGGAAATAAAATAAATATTGGCGAGGCGCATCGTAATACTGTCGTAGTCAGTGACAACCCTGGATTGGATGGGACGTTTTTTTTTTCACAGAGGGGAAGGAAAGTATATGGAAAATAATGGGACAAAGTCGTCCTGTTTTCTTTGTGCAGCTTGCCCGAGCTTGGAGTTGTGTTGTATAGAGAACGAAAGTTCAAGCGAACTTCTTTCCGGTTTTGTAGCAAGTTTATCGCGATGATTGAGGTAGGGAAATGTATCACACGACGCTTTTACATTAGGGTGGTTCAAATTCAAAAAATGTTTGAAATTCCAGTGTTTCATTGCTTTTTCATATTTCCTATAGAAAAAAATGTTGCTCTGTGAAATTCACAAATTAGTCGATGGTAATTAGCTCAAAGAAGATGTATCGTTATTAAAAAAAATATCATTTCAAAGTGAAAACTCATTTTTCAAACCTTAATAAATAAGGATGCTGAAAAAAGAGATATCCATAAACTGGTTTGCCTTTGTTTACATCCTAGTGGTATTATAGTCCAGTAGTGATGTTCAAAAATGTATAGAATTCAATGTAATAATTAGACTTTGAAATATGTATTCCGTAACCTTCGCTGAAGATCTTTACGAACTTGAAAGAACTTCTCTTTACTGGTCGAAACTGTCTCACTCTATGTGCCCCTCTAAGCGCAAGCCTTAGGATCTAGACCAGGACTGCGCTGTCTTGGACACAATTCCACTCCACATTTGATCTCAATCCAATCCGTCCGAAGCTCGTCCCGTTCGCCGCGAGTTGGACCCCGAATCGGCCCTAAACCTGTGCCCAATGGTTCTAATCGGTTCTACGAGATGGGTTCTCTCTCGCCCGACTACAATCAACTGGACAGCCCTTCGCTAGTTGGATCCACCTGGAAGAGAGTGAACCCGGAAAAAGAGAGGAATCATTTTCTTTCAGGTTATGGGTCTTTGCTGTTGGTGTCTCCACAGTTCAGCAGCACGCACAACGTCGACGTACTCTGAATTCGATAAATCTGGGACGACACCGTTTTACAACCTAGGGCCAATCGATCCATCGCAGCTACTAAGGCACGAGTCTTCTGATCGGATTACGGCAGGGTATTGTACATCGCCAATCGCATTCGAGCGTCGATATGCTCTAACAAAGTCCCGAATCTCGTTTGGGCGATGCCTTACGTTGATCTATGTGTCCCCCGCCTGCGGAAAGCTCTACGCAATCTCTACGAGCTCCATAGGCTTTAACACAATAACACTTACGATTTGGGTTGATCTGTACCTTGCGGATTCGATCCAAGTCTAGGACACCTTCAACGACTTGGACTTTTTGCCACAAGGCCCCCGTAGGGTTGTTCTGTAGGTTCCCCGCCGGCAAAAGTTCTATTCGTGTGAGAAGAACTCCGCTGTTCAAGAACGCACTTTGGATTTTTTTATGTTCGGACATGTCGTGAGACATTGTATGGGGATAAAAAATGAAACTATAGGCGGTTCGCAGGATTCGGGAGCACCTTTGAACCAGGTTCAACGGTTTGCTCCCAGCACTGCGAAATGGAGTTGGATATTACCGAGTATGGAAACTCGAACCAACTCCGACTGTTCGTGTCAAGTGGCAAAGCAAACCTTCAATCTTGTAGGAGTGCGAATTATGCGTGGACACGGTACGCGGGGAGCAAACTGCGTTTGAACTGGTTTTAAAGGTAAGGAGTAAGGATTCGGGATGCTTCACAGGTGTAGTTTTGACAATCAGTTCACTCGGAATCGACTGAACACAAATCTTTATAAAAGCTTAATACAGACAATTTAAGCTTTTAACACAAAGCTGAATATAAATCGAGTAATGTATGACTAGTATACAGTATACTATTTTCACATCTAGCAGCCACTGGTTGGAAATTAAAATGGTACTTCTAAACACTGAAATTAAATAATGACTTTGGGGAAAGTAGTGAATACTGATGAATATATCAACGATAGGTATGTTAAACACATAAAATGTACTCATACCCAATACAGGTAAATGGGATTAGAATAGCTACCTCCACCAAATTTTAAAAATAATCTACCCAAAAGAAGAGACTCACAGTAGTGTGTAGACTGTTTGATTGTGTTATTTATTCCTGAATGTCGTTTACCCGAATGTCTCTTTCCTCAACTTACCAATACTATAATGAATTGAAACAGATCCAAAAAATGCTCTTTGAAACCGAAGTAAATCGAATGTGCTATCTGGGTAGGATGATCAAATGAATATCGGCTCCGTTATGCTTTAAATGCGATTGAGCCTCAAATTACCGCAATAGATGAAAAAGCGTCAGGAAAGTGAAAGACGTAAAAACAACAAATACATGGAGAGAAGGAAATCATAGCCAAGCTACGCACATGTACAGTACGGATAACTTGTAAAACAGGATAAACTAGGGCGACTTGTTGGCAGTGTTGTTCTCTTCGTCATGGGTGTTTCTCTTAATTCTAAAAGGTTATTGCAGGTTGCTTTGAAATATGGATTTTCGATGCACTTCGTTGATCACACCTATTTTCTTGCTCGAAGGCGGTTGCCGATAATCATTTAACAAATTCATTCAAAAACAAACTTTTTCAATGGAATTTATGGAAAAGATCTCATAACAGGCAACCTTGCTCGCTCTTCGGTGGTGGGGGAAGATCGAAAACCAAAACAGTGAAAGACAAAGGCTAAATTGGTAGCACTTGTCAGGTCGCAAGGTTGCAATTTGCTGTCACACTTCTAAGTTTCAGACTTGTGCTGTTCGATTTGGTGTGAACAGCGCAATAAAAAATATTTTTAGCGTACATGCGCATCTTACTGCTAAATTCCAGAAGATTTGTTCGACAAAAAGAACAAACTGTCGGAAATACCTATGTTTCCCTATTTAGCACATTGAAGGTATTTTAAAAATCGTAACACTTTAAGAACGGTAAGATGGCAAACACATATTTTTAAGTGAGTTTTATGTGAAACCTGCATTGTTACATGAAACCCCTCTACTAGCAGCATTATTTTTTCACAAAAAAATATTGACATCGCAATAACTTTTTTTTGTTCCACGATGTTGCCCCATTTTTTTGTTCTCGATTTTGATCATTGGTCATCTAGTTCCAGAGATATACCGAAATTTCTTGGGGGACCGACGGATAGCCATAACCCACGTAAATATCTCAGACTACATAATCTTTCTCATGTTCGGTTATTCGCCTTTCGAAACAATACTTTGCTGAGAATCTGTTGTGAAAAAATGGAAAACATTGGGGCAACCATTTTGAGTAATGAACATTTATGTGTGATGTGTGATTCCCTTCTGGCCGTTGAAAGATCTTGAAAACTTCAAAAATATCATATTTGTTTCAGTTTTCTTGGAGACAACTCAACCGATTTGAATGATTTCTTTTTCGGAGCAGCTCCTTATTACCTGATATTGTATAGTCTACATTTTATATTTTTGATAAATTGTCTACAAACAAAATGGCGGCTAAATAAATTTTATATGGAAAGTGTCGGGTCCCCAAGGAATATCGGAACATCTTAAAAAAAAAAAAGATTCCAAAAGTAGAAGTGGTTTTTTGAGAACTATTGTTTTAACACACCGACAGGTTAATGCTTTCAGTGGACGATTATGACTTTTGAATGGAGCACCACACTAGACAACGGACTAGCATGCAACGCCCAGTGGCACAGTCAAAATACGTTCTTGACGAAAAGTTTCCTGGACTGAAGCGGGAATCGAACCCACACTCCTTGACTCGATGCGGCTAAATGCATGGTGACACTAACCGCACGGACACGAAGCCCACAACTTGTGGAACATGGTGCAAAAATGAGCTTGAGCTTGAGCTTGATTGGCCGCCCGTGGATGCACTCCAGTATCGCCAGATCAGCTGCACTTACACAAGGAACCAATCGAATGACTGCTTGGGACTAACAGGCATCCTCAGTGTATAAGTGCTGGTGATCTTCTATTTTTAGGCAACAATGGCACCTGCCACGTCAGAATGCTGACCAATGAGGGGAAGGGGGAGGAATTGATGATGCATTGAACTGACTCCCACGTAGACCGTATATTCCACTGCATCCACGTCAGTTCATGCGGGAGTGTATGGATTGGGGGAAAGGCATGGCAGAGAGGTTTGCTTTTGTGGTTAGCAGACTGCCTATGTATCAGGCGTAAGAAAGGCGTGCGCGTGGAAGTAGGAAGCGTTAGGGAAACGGTTTCTTGTCCGTCTCTGGTTCTAGCGTTTGCTATGAACGAATAGTTTGAGTGTGATATATTTAGAATGAAAGATAGAAGCAAGTGAGAGATATACAACTACAAAGTACGAGGAAAGGGACGGGCCTGGGATTGAACCCATGACCTTCTGCATATGAAGCAGAAGCGGTAGCCATCAGACCACCAACCCCGTCTTCCCACAACTTGTGGAACATGGTGCAAAAATGTGAAGAAACAAAGAAAGTTATTGCGATTTGAAAAAAAATGGTGAAAGTATTAGCAGGGGTTAATTATAATCCAAATTTGTGATTTGGGCATGTTTTGCATATCAACAGACATTAAATATCGAAATAAAATAATGTAACGCATTTGACTATTCTACGCACTTAAATTATTTTATGGATTCCGGTAAAACATCAATAGCTGAACAGTTCGGTAAAGTAAATTAACGGAGTGCAGTGATTTTTTTCAGTTTTCGGTTATAATTCACCGGCATCAGTGAAATTTCAACGGAATTACGGCATATTATTTTACTGAACTGTTCTGCTATTGAGATTACTGTGAAATTTAAGAATTCCGGTAAAATGAGTTTAGTGTGTAAGCTAAACGTCGCAACTTCAGTTTTTACGATAAACAATACAAAGACATCAAAAGGTATGGTTTTAGAGAATTTAGTCTACCGTATCGATTCACTATGATTTTTTCTCTCAGTGTATTTATTGAAAGTCCTAGCCCTTACAAAGTGGCTTCAGTGTAAAGCTTGTGTACAATATTTCATGCAAGAAATTCTTTCGTGTTAAATTAATACATTTTCATTTTGGTTGATTGGTAGAACAAATTATTCTATTAATATCCAGTCTTGAGAATGCATTGTTCCAGTCATTAATGCCTCAAAAAGTAAGATAGCATTTTATTATTTAACAATTGCCGAATTGTGTGTTGTGAAGTTTTTTGCGTTAAAGAATGCTTATTACTATGAAAATAATGTAAAATTTCAAAATCATGCACGGTGAAGTATTGACAAACACCTATGAACTTCTACTTCTAAGCAAGGATTTGAACATGGTATAAACCTGAAAGTTTGTGAGGATGTTTGAGATATATCCCCAAACCAGATTTCATCGCCAAAACTCGTACCAATTAGCTCATATGGTTGAATTAATTGAATTTCTGTTAGATATCATTGAATTCCATAGGAAATTGCATACATTTAGGCGTTTCCCGCGTAATTCTTGAAATTTAACTATTCGTTATTTACATAAATATTGCATTGTTAAGAATTTGACAAGCATATTCGGATTCAGGGATCTTAAATTTGTCATGTAGAGTTGTTTTGAAAACTAACAATAATGGCATTGACAAGTGATCAATTTCACCCCGAAATGAGATCCCCTGTTTTTTTTTTATTTTAGAGATATTTCTTAACAGTAAAATTATATATTTGTTAGAAAATTTCGGTACATGAGTCGATGAGGCTCACTTTCGTACTTGTTTTCCTGCATTTAGTTGTTTGGCTTTGTCAACATTATAGAAAACAGACTAGAAAAAACGTGAAAAATTATCAATTTCACCCGAAATTACGGTATTAGGTTTTTGAATTTATTTGATATGTTAGGCTATTTATGGACTATTTCGAACAGGAGCTAAACTCCTTCGATTTTTGAAAATAATTCTAAGATCCCTAATTCTGCAATGATTTCAGCCTTTCCCATATGTTAGTTTTGATTTTTAGAAATACTGTGTGATTAAATATTAAGAAAATCATGGAATCGCATATGGCAATTTACTTAAGAAAGTTTCAATATTCAGCGGAAATTAAAATATTTTATACAAATTAGGGATTTTATATATGAATCTTGATATTTTTTTTTTTTAACGGACGTAAGTAACTTCCACACGGTGGATTTTTTTTTTCTTAATTATATTCAACAACCTCTACTCAATCGATCAATGTTACCTGAATCACATTACATTTGTACGCTTGTAATTATTTCGAAGCAACCCGTGCAAAATCGCTGAAAATTATAGGAACCTTTTTTGAGAAATGGCTCATTTATAGCTTGAGTAAAAATTGTGCGAACAGCGAAACACTCAAAATTCAGCAGAAATTCAAATTTGAAGAGTTGATTGCATTACAGATATCTGTTAAAGATCTGTTCCGGTGTCCTTCCAGGTGACAAAGAAATTCGTGTAATTCAATCATATGGGACAGAATCCCTTCAAAGGAAAAATAGTTTGATTCAAACGTAGCAAGAGATCAGTAGTTATAAATTGCATAAACATATAGGTGTCAGAAATAAAATGGAAACTTTTCGATATTTCATGTTTTTTTTTCAGCCACAGGTAAAATGGTGCCTTATCGCAGTAAACACTAATAAAACACAATCCAAGATGGCTGCTCAATCTCTATTTTTATTATACAGTGGGATTCCGTTTTTGGCGTGCTCCGTTCTCCATTTTTGACACCCCTCGATTTTGGCAACAAAATGGATCCGTTTTTGGCAACATCAATGTCTATAAGTATCTCAAATATAGTTCTAACATCTTTACTGAGGCATCCATATTGTGCGACCAGCCCACTTGAGTATGCCAGTACGTATACTTAATAAAACCACTTTTCTTTAGATTTGAAACAACACGTTCGAACAAAGCACAAACATTGTCTCACCACAAAGCACAAATTTGATCTCGGCTTTTCAGCTCACAACACACAGCTTTAAGAGTATACCCCAGTAGTAGAAACAAATGAAGCCAAAAAGTCGTGTCTCATAACTTTATGGAATTTCGCGAAAAAAAAACTGCGTTATTCAAGTAAATTTCAGAATACAAGAAGCTGGAAAAATTAATAAACCACTGTTTTTTTTTTTGGCCTATACTTTATGTCGCTTATTTTGTTACTTAAAATTTAAAAAAAAAAATGATCAAAATAAATGAATATTGTGAAATAAGTGATGTGATACGATGGGCCAAAACAGAAGCCAGTAAAACAAAAAGTATCCGTTACATTACTGAGTTTTACTATTTGTCTTTGTCGTTCTCTTTTTGTTAGTGATTCCGCATGACGTTCTAAGAGACTTGTCCAACATTCTATACTAGTGGTGTTCTGTCCGGAGTATACTACGTACCATATCACGAATTTAAATCAAGGATGCGAGCCACACAAAATAGACAAAATGTTTCTTACGAGATCCTGGGATCCTTAACTGGGTCTAGGAGTTTCCAAACTGCATCCTAAAAATCCTTTTGGGATTCAAGTTTTTTCTAATGGACTTCTAGAATTTTTCAGCGAATTCTTAAGGACACTGAGTAGAATCTTAGAATTTACATTATTTACGTAAAACAATTTTTTTTTTTTAACCGCATCGTCACATTTAAGATTTTTGTATGGAGAATAAAAATAATTTGAATGGCGAGTAAAGAGCTATCCATTAGCTATGTAAGACAATTTTGACGATTTTTCGAACCACAATCAAAAATAATTTGCATGGCGCGTAAGAAATAACAAACCTCCCACCTCCATAATCTCTTGCGTAATTAATGAACGACTCCTAAAGAAAGAAGCTTAAATCCCTCCTCCCTCCCATAATCCTTTACGCAATTAATGGACAGTCCATTAATTGGAATGCTGCGTGAAACCTAGGGATTCCAAGTAAACTTCTGAGATTTGTATGACGTTCTGTGAACTCCTAGCAGCGGGATCCTGTGGATTTCTAGTTATATCTAGCGTATTTCCGACACAATCTCGAGGTTTGAAATAATAATAATAATAATAAATGAGTAGGTTTCCAGCGGAATCTGGGGATTACAAGCTTGGGAATATTTCTGAAAATTCCCATCGGAGACGAGTATTTTCAGCCATATTGCAGCGGAATTTGAAGAATCTAGGCGATAGCTTCAGGATTCCTAATAAGCTCTTGGGCATATGCCATTATGGTTACTCAATTCCAATGATAACCTAAGTAGATTAGCTCCGAGATACTTTTCTCAAGGATTGTCTTAAATTCTTTATAATTTTTCTGCCTTTCTTGATACGTGACCAAATGGATGAGTAAACTTTGAAGTTTGTAAAATATTTAAGGCTTTATCTTTTAACTTTGAAAGAATATTGGCGGGAATTACAACAATATAATGCCATTGAAATTTATAAGAGAACACCAGGAAGAACTTTCCACGATTTTTCCATAGCAATATTTAGATAAATCTTTGGAGAAATATACCAAAATTCATTAAGGAACTGCACAATAAGTACTATGACGCACTCCGTTAGAAATGAAGCACTGTTTGGATAACTCTGGGAAAAACCCTTGCAAAATCCCAAAAGAAATCTATGTTAAGCAAACATGTTGTCTCTCAAAGTGTTATTCCTTAAAATCAATAAAACTAAACCGTCAAAATTCGTGGAAAATTTCCTATCGGAATCCTGAGGCGCATTTATGATAATTCTAGATGGAATACTGTAGAATACTAGCGAGATACTTCAGAGCAGGGGCCTTCCTTAGCCGAGTGGTTGCAGTGCGCGACTACAAAGCAAAGCCATGCTGAAGGTGTCTGGGTTCGATTCCCGGTCGGTCCAGGATCTTTTCGTAAAGGAAATTTCCTTGACTTCCCTGGGCATAGAGTATAATCGTACCTGCCACACGATATACGAAAGCGAAAATGGCGACTTTGGCAAAGAAAGCTCTCGGTTGATAACTGTGGAAGTGCTCATAAGAATACTAAGTTGAGAAACAGGAACTGTCCCAGTGAGGACATTAATGCTAAGAAGTAGAAGAATATACTTCAGAGTAGGGCTGCCAATTGTATATATTTCTCTTTATTACACAGATATTTTTATACTGACACAGATTCAATTTGTATGGAACACAGATTTTCTATCAACATTTTTTTTTTTGCATGGACACAGATTTTTTGTATGGGACACAGGTTTTTGAACCTCGTTGATACAGATTTTCTATCAAATAATTTGGCAGCTCTGCTTCAGAGTCCTAGCGTGTTCCTGTGGATTTCTTACAAACAACTGGAGATCTATATCGAGCTCTTCGGGTTCCATTGCGAAATCTCGAAAATTTCTATTGATTTATATGGTAGGTTACTGATACATTAGACTGATGCAAATTTTGAAGTTTTTGCTCCCCTATACTTAAACGGTGTCAATTATGATGAAAATCATTCTCCCAAAATTTGAAGTGATTTGGAAGAAATTTGGTTGTGCACAGGCCATTTGAAGTTTCTATGTAAATTACTATGGAAAAGACAAACCTTTTGTGTTCAGTCCTCTAACTGCTCGTAAAATTAATTTATGGAAAAGTGAACACACTCATCTTATGTGAAATCTTCCCAGCTACAACTTTGCCGAAGACCACATTTTGATGGGACGTAAGGATAATTAGTGATAACAAAGTCTAAATCATGCTGAGATGATAATTCAATTACTTTCAGAGCAACACTGCTGTTTTACTGTAGAACATAGTAGCCTGGATTACTACCCGCCAGGAGCACCACTGTTGCCTGCCGAGCAGTTGGTTAAGCATGCAAAATGGAAACCCACTTTATGATTAAGAATAGCAATTTATCCTTAAGTCCCATGAAAATGTGGTCTTTAGCAAAGTTGTAGTTGAAAGGATTTTACATGAGCAGAGGCTGTTCACTTTTCGATAAAATATTATGTCGAAGAGACAGAGACCTGAACACAAAAAGTTGGCGTTTTCCATAGTAATCTCCATATAAACTTCAAATGGCTTGTGCACAGTCAAATTTCTCCCGAATCATTTCAAACTTTGGGAGGATGCTATTTACCATAATATAAATCGTTTAAGCATAGGGGAGTCAACATTTCAACATTTGCATCACTCTACTGATACATGCGTATGTAGTTTATCTTCTGAACCACATTTATAACTAATTTAATTTAAAGACCCAAGCAAGCTAGTTCGGTTTTCGCGTCGCCGGAGTGACGTCTATTTTTCTGCCACGCGTTTCGTTTGCTGGGCAGTGCATTTGAAGGCCCAAGCAAGCTAGTTCGATTTTCGCGTCACCGTGTATCAAGTATCCTGATAAAGTTGCATATGACTGCTTAGTCAGGGATGAAGGATCAATTTGGTGAGCTCGTTTCATGCTTTCATTTTAATGTATATTTTATTGTGAAACACGTTTTAATCATGACAACGATAGAAAAGTCACTTTCATGTATATTTTGTTTTCAACAAAACATGAATGTTTTTTTCACAATAAGTGCAAAGACTCTTGTAATTGTTTAAAAAGCATTCAAATACGCATATCTTACCTCTTATCCAACATTTTTCATCACAGAAATCGTTTTGAATGGTTCGACACTGACTTACTTTAGGAACACGTTGTCTGTAGTGACTAATAGGTGACTGTTTGAACTAAGGCTGCATGGATCGCATCACTTACCAAGGTGAATCCTGATTATGTAGCTTTTGAACCCTCCCCACTAACAAATTCCTCCCTGTGACAACCATGGAGATGCAAAGGTGATCTCGGTCTCTAGTAACAATAGATGTCACACTCATAATCCCACCTTTCCCCGATGACCGTAAGGACGTGGCCGGCGCCGTTATTGACTTTATAATGTTTGGAGTTCTCGAAAGTGTACATTGAAGATGGAAAGCTATTCCCAAGCTACATCTGTTGGTTCCTTGTGCAACTTTGATTATTCTGGTCAATCACGGAGTAGCAACTACGAATTGTACGGTCATCAATGCCTATGCTTATGCTTAAACCACATTCAAAACTAATTTGAAATTGAAATGATAAGATGCTTATTTGTGTATTCAACGAAATAATGAGTTGCATTTATGGATCATGAGGATTTCATGCGGACCGCAGGTTGCAGGTTGAGCACTACTGGTCTATACCATTTTGAAATCATTTCTCTATGAACTACACATTCAAATTTCTATAAAAAAAATCCTTAAGTTTTGTGTACAGTAATTGCAACACATAATTCAAAGGAGCCATTCTCAACTTAACATGGTCGAATTTGACGCTAGAACTTGAAGGATAAACTGAGCATTGCGATACTCAGATTCAGAACATTTCTTTGTAAATACGTCTTTGTAAGAATACAGAAATACGTTCCATCGTATTTCTGTGTTCTTACAGTTTGAGGGAATGCCCTATTCTTGAATAAAGGTTACTTATGCGATGATTGTTCCAACATAACTCATACATACAAATTATGCACACAAAGCTTATAAAAATCATTGAAGACATATAGGCGATAAAAAGTATGCACAATCTTTGTCACAAATATGCTTCAAAATGGGTCATTTCGAAGTTTGGCTATCTCTTGATTCCATGAAAATGATGTAAAAACATCCTATAAATATTCAAAAATAAAATAGAAAAAAAGGATTTCGATTTTGGCCCTTTTCAGTTTTTGGCAATTGAAAATTTTGACTTTGTTGCCAAAAACGTAATACAACTGTATAATCTTATTCCTGAACGTAGATAAGCGGCAATAATAAATGTTTTATTGATCAAATCTGATTAAATATAATTGAAACGGTGATTTTATGTCACGAGTTGGCAGGAAGTTGAGGAATACCCCCGGGAAAGTGAGGAAAAACTAGAGTAAACAATACTTTAGTGAGGGACTTTATAAAACCTCGACGAAGAGTCTGCTACGTGGCAACACTACATTCGCCGGGACAATTATTTCATACGAATAAAAATGGAATTGTGTTTGTATGTCACGAAATTACTTGAGAACTGGCTATCGGATTTTGAAAAATCGTTCATAGTTATGTTCCTAAAGTGTACCGACGTGTTTGTGTATTTAAAAAAAGTCGGAAAAAATGGAGTGAACAAAACTGTCATTTTGTACCGTACAAAGTTTGCCGGGACCACTAATCTATATGAATAAAAATGGAGTGATGTTTGTATGTCACGAAATGGCTTGAGAACGGGACAACCGATTTGCACAATTCTTTCACTGTTGTCTTCTTGAAGGGTTCCGACGTGTTCGTGTGATGAAACAGTTTAGGGAAGTTCTCGGAAAATTTTGTAAAACGGGAGAGTACTAATATGTCATTTTGTATGGGAGGTTCCATGACATTTTTCAACAGCCTACTTGATGGCAAGACGAAGTTTGCCGAGACCACTAGTTTTACATAAAAATGTGCACTACTCGAAGTTTGCACAAGACAAGACTATCGTCAATCGATGGCACGTGATTTTTTACATAGAAAAAAAAATATTAGAATGTTTTAAATCAGCGGCCCTCAAAATTTATTGTTTTAGGTCCGTTTGGTTTGAGTGAACTTAGTAAAAATTTTCAAATATAATCGAATTCAGATTTGCCAAGAACTCCTCCAAAGTTTTCTGTAGGTCTTGCTACGAAACTTGGATATTATCTTTAGAGAAATCTTACAAGGGTTGAGTGAAAATATATGTCAGGAATATTCCTTTTCTTCCAAGATGATCATACTAGAAATATAAACGTCGTCTGTTTATTCATCAAACATGAGAAAACCAGCTATTGGCAACTGTTTCGCATCCCTGCACCCACCATCTCATGCTTTCATAATCTAAATGTCTTCACAGCCCTTTAGGGTCTGTGAACTACTAGTTGGAAACTCTGCTATATGAAGTGCAAAAAAGGACATTTTTGTGTTTAACCCTCTCTTTCATAGACTATTTCTTTACGGGAAAAAGTGTTTTTATAATAGGAACTTGAATAAATAATAATCTAAATTGTTCGTAATCGTTTTATTTATTTTTTTATTGTTTTTCAATAGTAAATTAATTGTTCATCAATAGTATTACTATTGAAATAATAAGTTGACTTTTAAATTGATCTGATGAGTATATTCTAGTAACTATTACTAAGTGTTCATCTGATTCTTCATCCAAGTTCGTCAAAAACCAGTGAAGCTCTGGGAAAGAGAGGGTGTCGATTGTTCCTGACTATATCCTTGCTAGTATTTAATTAAAATTTCAATCAAAAAGTATTTCACTTAATGAATGATGTATAATAGATTCATTATTATAATCTGAATGCAATTGTTCTAGCCTTCACGTTTGAAACAACTGTGCCTTTGGACCAAAACACGGACTCAAACCGCCATTTTGCTCTACCACTAAGAACCACGCCGTTTCATTCAAGTCAACCCAAAAGGCACGAAAAAGTTGCTACGCAAAATCCCTCCACATTAGAACAACAAACCCGAACCGGGAACATAACCTTGCACTTAGCGTTTCGCGTAACATCCCAAACCGCCAAACGACTCCCACGAGCATTCGTTGTGGGTCCTCGGCGATGGTAAGTTTCACCGGACAAACAACAGTTCTCTCGGATACTTTTTCAAATCAACGTAAGTAACTTCCATACAGGTTCGCGAAAATTAGTTCAGAGGAAACTAAACCATTCTTCTAGAAGTGTTTTAACATTTTTCCGTTGTGTACCTCGTTTAAGATTTGCGTTCAATTTGCTCGCGTTCAAACTTTCGGATTTCCTATTACTTTCCCCCGAGAAAACTTGATAACAAAATGATGCACCATTTTTTTCAATTATTTACAACGTTTTTCTACCAGTGTACCAAACCCTTACTTACATCGCTTTGTGAATCAGGAAATTAAACGTTTTAAAAGTGAAAAGCGAGTACACAGGTAGAATCCCAAAATCATGATTATGACTCATGATATCATGACCTAACCAATTCATGGATTTAATGACTTGTAAATCATGATTCAAGAATCGAATGTTTATCTGTGTAGCACCAAAGTGTGTAGAACTTAGTTTGCGGGAAACGATAAATCAAAGTTTGTTTATTTTTCACTGATAAGTCCCTTTGAAAACTTTTTCGAGAGTTGATGCTAGTGCCGAAAAAGTCGTCACTTGACAAATGGACCAATATACCTAGAGAGAGAGTCCCCGTCCCCATAATGTGATGCTGACTGATGGAAGGTGAAGGAGGTGGGCGGCATCAGAAGCGGTAGCAACGGTCGGTGCAAGCATCACTTGACAAATTGGTCTTCCCTGATGGCGTCACGCCGCCACCAGCCTCAGCTTCCACACTTTCTCCCCCTCAACAAACTCGAAACCGGATGTTGTAATAATGGTAGCACTGAATGAAAAAAAAACACGTGTGCGAGAGCAAATGTGCTCGGCTTGGGTTTGCGCTCTTCTTTTGCTTTTTCTCGGAAAAGTGTGCGGGGGGGTTGCTATCGATTTTATTCGCCACTACCACAACCACCCACCGATGAGGACCGTGGCAGCATTGACATACCGCACCATCAACTATTCGAGTGAGAAACTTTTCAGCGATATCCTTTGTCGATCTTTCATTTTGTTACAAATCAGTGAATAATGCCTTTACGATTGTTCGTCCCCTCATGAAAATCCTGGCTACGCCTATGAACAAATCACCAACTACCCTAGTGAGAAGCTTTTCAGCGATATCCTTTTGCCAAGCTTTCGGCGATACAGCTTCCACTGTTAATGTGCTACGCTCCAGAAACCGATTTTAAGCACTGGCAAGTGTCTAACTGCACCCTCGACGTAGCCCGGATCCGGAACGCAATTTGCGTAATTTAAATGACCTTCTGATCAAAGGCGAGAATCAGGAAGCTATCGTCACACGAAATAACATCGGAGAAAACATGGTCGCGCGAGGGTACAATTTCACCAAGAACGGGAAAAAAGCATGGCAAAAATACAACCACCCCATAGCGATGCGAACCGGAGGAAAGAGAAGGCAGAAAAGGTTGAGGAATGTCTACACAGTATTTCATCCTTCCTCCTACACATCCGATTCACAATTCCACCACACAGCCCAATGTGAATACGGGAGTCCTAGCTCAACCACCCAACCAGTTAGAGCTAGCCCACAACTTTCATCCCCATTCCAGCGTAAAACCACCCACACGCGTCCCTCGATGAACCGAAATCTACGCGAAGAGCGAGCTTCCACCCTACCACAACCACCAGCCACATCCACTCCCCGGCAACCACCCAGAAACTTGTATTTTAATATATTTATATTTAATACAAAAACCTCCCTCCCCCCTAAGGCAATCTTTCACCCCGTCTCGCAATAGCGCAAACCATTCGTCGACGTCCGTTCGTCTGCCCGTTCGGTAGTACCGTAAAATGGGGCGAAGTTGGTCACTTTTGAGCGAGTCTACTCCATAAGATCCGATGGGATACATGTATTACTAACTAGGGCCCAGATAGCCGTAGCGATAAACGCGCAGCTATTCAGCAGATTGTGCTACTTTTTCCCGAATGTCGTTTCCCCGAATGTCGGTTCCCCCGAACGCCAGTTCCCCGAATGACCCGTTTCCCAGAATGCCATTTCCCCGAATGACCCGTTTCCCCGAAAAGTGGAGCAGTTCAAATGGGTGCTGCAATAGTTATCAGTGGCAAGATGGTGAATTAGAAAAAAACGATAAGCAATCAAAAGAACGATGTATTTGGTCATCCTAGACTATACGCATTTCGCCAAAAATGCTGAGGATGGTAAAACTCGTAAGAACCGCCAATCAAATAAAGAAGGATGCATATAAGATGACCAGTACGTTCACCACCCTGAAATGACCACAGATATGACAAATATGTGTGCCAAAAACTTTTCGGGGAAGTGGGCTATTCGGGGAAACGGGATATTCGGGAAAATGGCGTTCGGGGAAACGACATTCGGGGAAAAGTAGCACAACCATTCAGCAAGACCGAATCCCACCGGTCGAGGATCTTTTCGGAATGTAAATTTTCTCGACTTCCCTAGGCATAGAGTATCTTCCTACCTGTTACACGATATACGAATGCAAAAATGGTCAATTGGCAAAGAAAGCTCTCAGTTAATAACTGTGGAAGTGCTCATAAGAACACTAAGCTGAGAAGCAGGCTCTGTCCCAATTGGGACGTAACGCCAGTAAGAAGAATAATAATGTATTACTAACCAAATCTTTTTAAATCTGCAGGGTTTTCATATTATGATAAACGCACTTATGCCAAACGGCCTTATGCGAAAACGAAAAATCAACAATATTTATAGGTTGATTAGAAGATACACTCCAACCTCTTTTTACGACGGTTCTTTTTACGACCACTTTTTACGACCGAAATTCAGTTTAACGACTGTTTTTATAAATGATCAATATCTTAAAAAGTATTCAATATAAAGGTATGTTCAGCAAAAATGTTCAGTAGATTAAGGGTGGTCAAAAATGCGGAATTCTGCCACCAGGCGGCGCTAGTGAGCATTAAACTTTTGTTTTGCGATTATCTCAGGATCATGACCACTTAGAGAGATGGCGTCTTCGGCAATGATTTTCAGCAGCTCAAGGACAATCATTGCACACTGGGCCAGGAGCAGAATTTAGCCAGACAAAACCTCTAGCGCTTTGGGAGTGCATTTTTTCGGGTTGGTGTCAAAGGAGACTTATCTTGAATTTGTTTGTTCTTCAATCTGATGATAAAAGTTAGTTGGAAATTTCGCCGCATAGGTGACGCTGCGATGCAAACTTTTTTGTTTTGCGTCCTAGAGCTTTCGTGTCTTCGGCAATGTTTTAGAACGTGTAAAAAAATGACAAGTTGTCGAAAACACCAAAGTTCTAGGACTTCAAATAACAAAGATATGGTAAAAAATGTATAAATCACTTAAATTTTACGTTTTTTTTCTACTTTTTACGTCAAAATCGTAAAAAGTTTCATTTTAATAACCATGAGTCGCTTAATTTCGATAACATGCATGTACTGGATGAAAAAAAAAATCTGAGTTTTAAATAAATATTTGAATTTTTAAACAAATTATTGTAAAAATATCATAATTTTAAACATAACTTTACTCAAAAAGTTGCAAATCTTTGCAAAAACTTATCAATGTTCCGAAATACGCTATATTTCATCTACCAAATGTCAAAGTTTGCCAGATGTATATTTTGATATATTTGAGATTTCTAAATTCAAAATAAGCATCTCTTCACATAAGTAGAATGGACTTATTATTAATTTTATCATTATACTATACAATTTTAGACACATTGCGTCAGTTAAGATTTGTTAATCAAATACTTTTATTTTGAAACTTGTGATTTATTTCAGAGAGAACTGTCTCGACACGGTCATAACAGGATGTGAAAAATGAATTATAGCAGGCCACACCGAAGTTCTAATTAGACAGTTGCTAGAGATGACAAAAGAGCCACACAACAGTATGAAAATATCTAGATACTGTAACACCTGACTAATAAAAGATATTTGAATAATGAAACTTGATTGACGCAATGTGTCAACAATCTTGTAGTACAATGATAAAATTAATGATAAGTCTATTCTATTTATATGAAATATGTGGTTATTTTGAATTCAGAAATCTCAAATATATCAAAATCCGGCAAACTTTGACATTTGGTAGATGAAATATAGCGTATTTGGGATCATTGATAAGTTTTTGCAAAGATATGCAACTTTTTGAGTAAAGCTTTGTTAAAAATTATGATATTTTTACAATAATTTGTTCAAAAATTCAAATATTTATATAAAAATAAGATTTTTTTTTTCATACAGTAGATGCATGTTATCGAAATTAAGCGACGCATGGTTATTAAAATGAAACTTTTTACGATTTTGACGTAAAAAGTAGAAAAAACGTAAAATTTAAGTGGTTTATACATTTTTTACCATAACTTTGTTATTTGAAGTCCTAGAACTTTGGTGTTTTCGACAACTTGTCATATGTTTACACGTTCTAAAACATTGCCGAAGATACGAAAGCTCTAGGACGCAAAACAAAAAAGTTTGCATCGCAGCGCCACCTATGCGGCGAAATTTCCAACTAACTTTTATCATCAGATTGAAGAACAAACAAATTCAAGATAAGTCTTCTTTGACACCAACCCGAAAAAATGCACTCCTCAAGCGCTATAGGTTTTGTCTGGCTAAATTCTGCTCCTGGCCCAGTGTGCATTGTTTGAGCCATGAAATTTGAGATTTTGAAACCATATGGCGCTAATGAGCATGAAACTAGCGGTAGCTGGTGAAAAAATCTCGAATCTCTTGACTAGAATAATAATAGTTCTTGAGCTACTGAACAACTTTGCCGAAGACGCCATCTCTCTAAGTGTCAGGATCCTGTTCTGAGATATCCGCAAAACAAGAAAATCGTGCTAGCGTCATCTGGTGGATAAATCTCGAATCTCTTGAATCTCTAATAATGATTGCCCTTGAGCCAAAGACACATTAAAGACCTCTATGTCCCTTGCAGTTGCCCAAAATTGTATGGCTCATAAGGTAATCTAAAATGCCGTGAAAAGTGTACTGCGATCTGTTAAACTTGGGTACCTTTTGCACTACCGAGGGACCAAATGCAGTACTAGAAGTAGTACCCAATCTGAGCCCGAGTGGTACGGACCTGGTTGAGCTACTGAACAACTTTGTCGAAGAGGCCATCTTTCTAAGTGGTTAGGATCCTGAGATATCCGCAAAACAAAAGTTTCATGTTCACTAGCACCGCCTGGAGTGAAAATCTCGATTGACTAGAATAATAATAGTCCTTGAGCAGAGTTGCACAATATCAATCATTTCAGCTGATGGCTGATGGAATAAAACTATCAATATCAGTTGCGAACTATCAATATCATTTTGATCTGACAACCAACAGCGGTGATGCGACATCGCACTCTAGATCACAATCACTGCAGAATGAGTGATCACATGGTAATTACCCACACTATTAATGTTTTTCAGTGATCAACACACAGTCTCAATCCGTCTGCAGCATTATCAAGAATATCGTACTGATAAATTGCCATTTTAGTTGCTTAATTTAAGGCTAAACTTGACCCATCAGTGATATCCATGGTCTATCGCCATCAATGCATTTGTCATGGAGTAGACAGCTTGATGTGATAAGGAAAGATCCGAATGGTATCGCAGTCGGCCTGTACAAATCAGCAAATTTCAAGCGTTGATAGTGACAGCAAGCAACTCTGTCCTTGAGCAACTGAACTGATGATGGTGATGGATTTTTATATTGTTGACGTAGCTTTAGCTTAAAACCTATTTTTTTGTAAAGTCTACAAAAGTTTGAGTCTCGCGCGCGATATGCAGGTATAAATGACTATTTTATGATTTGTAATCAAAATTGGACAATTAAATTGTTGAAGGATTCTTTGGATTATTAGTAGGGTCTCTGGTTTTCCATCCTGACAAGGTTTTGGATTTTGTTGGCATTTCATGATCACCGGTTATGCTTACGAACATCTGTGGTTAAGATCAAAGGTGTTTACAAAATTTATGTATTGCTTTATAGTATGAAACTTTCTATGTTATTTATATCAGTAGTAATCAGACCATTTCGTTTAGCAATATCTGATTAAATTGATCATAATAATTATCTTAAAGATATATCGTCTAGCTCAAATCTTTGTAGGGGTATGTGGCGGGACCAGCATCTTCATCATCATCATCATCATTAGCAGTGTTGCCATCTATTACCAAAAAATGAAAACTTGAATGGCCATTTTGGAAAGTTCTCAACCCATGCTTCAACTTTGCCGAATATCTCGGATCAGTATTTCCACATCTAGACGTTGCACTTTTCAAAAACATTATTATAATCCTGACTTTTTTTTGCGACCGATTCTTTTTACGACCCCCCGATAATGGTCGTAAAATGAGGTTGGGGTGTATCTACAAATATAATTGATTTCACTTTATGTTGTCGAATATAACTATATCTCCTAGTTATTAACAACTATTTTAACAATTAAAATTACGAACGCCAAACGTCAAATATGAACTATATTTTAGTTGGCTGAAATCAATTTTTATTGAAGATACAATATTTAGCAATGATTACTAATTTTTTCTGCTTTATCGATACATCAGAGTAGATAGCTTCTTTATTGACCTGTTTTTCTTGACCATTTCATGCAAGTAATTTCCCAAGCATTGAGATTGGCGATTACTTTTCTAGTCAGCAGCAAATCAGCCTTTATAGTGAAACCTCGATATCGACTCATAGACAGGCTTTATTCTGCTCATCTTGATCTGATAGATGAAGCGATCTCGTACGCTAACAACAATTATGAACCAGCATTCGCTGTTGGTTGAATAATCCGTGGCTGAGAGAGTGGAGAGAAACGTTGGCTCTATCCAAACGCACATCTTCAATTTGACAGCTCTAGCTTACTGCGAGGCTCTGCAAACACATCATCATTGCTTTTGGGATGAACTGAGGTTGGTTTCTCCGTCAACGCAAGAGCATGATTTCGCTTTCCTCATTAGCCTTTTGGGCAAAGAGCTACAAAGAGACAACGAAGAGCTGTCTGAAAATGCTCTTCCCCGATCTGAGAAATGGGAAAACATGCTCTCCCCCTAACTGAGAAAGGGAGAAAATAATCTCTTTCTCTTTTAAGCACTGAGGTTGTCAAAACAAACTCTTCACCACTGTGGGAATGAAAATAACAAAACACAAACATGTGAACTCTTCATCCCGCAAAGCTCGTACGCTCAGTTTGTGTGTGGGTAAAATCGCTTCTCTTTTGTAGTTGATCATTAAAAGGGGGAGAAAGAGGATAAGTCAAGAGCAAGGAAGAAGCCTGCTCATAGAAGCATATTATACACAAAACTTTAAACAACACACAAATTGGAAACTTCAATAAAAACAGAAACTCTTTTGAGTTTTTTTTCGTGATTTTCTCCAACAATTTAATCAAACGTTAGTTCAGGCACTTTCTGAGAATTACCTACAAGATTTTTGTTTAGGATCCTCCAAGAATTTAACCAGTAATTATCTCTTGAAATTGTTCTTGAGATTCCGCTAGGATTTTTCCACAGATCTCAGCAGAAATTAAAAAAAAAACCTCTTTGAATTGCTCAAATCATTACTTCGGTCATTATTGATATCTCTAGAATTATCCTACAGATTCTTCCAGATGTTTATCCAGGTATTTTAGGCAAAATTTTCTAATAACTCTACTTTGAATTCGATTACAATTATCTAGAGTATCTTGCACAAATTTCTTTCAGTAATTCATATGAAGTCTTCATAGGATTTGTCCATGATAGAATTAACAATTATTTGTTCCCCGGTAATTGTTGGAACCCGGAGGATTTTTAAGGAAATTAGCTTGTTTAGTGGAATGGAGTTTATTTTAATTTTTAGTTTATACGTTGAGAGTTGAATCAGAATCCAAAGTTTTAAAATTTTCCGTGCCCTGGAACTATTTTTAAAACGCGTTTTGAAAAAAAAAATAGTGTAATTAGTATGGAAATCACTTTTGAATTATCCCTCGGAAAATATGCTAAGGTACGAGCTTTAATTATGAGAATTAGAATGTCATTTTGTCTACACATTTTAATCTTCTTTGATCATTTATAATATCAAAATTAACTCATATAATCCCAGCGTCCTAAATAAATTGGACATAGTGGTACTTGTAGTGCTATTATCATGGTAATGAAGACATTTAGGGGAAAACTGTGTCCCGCAAAGTTGATCACAGGACTGCTGACTTCCACGTGATAAATATTTTAATTCAGAATTCACTCACCAGGTGACGCACAGACGCCAACCAAAGTCGCTTGGGAGAGCAATATATGAAATACATTTTCGGCGTACAAATATTGGTTTTGCTCGTATCTCACTCCAATGATGAGATTCAAAATTTTTGTGTTCGACAAAGTTGTACAACTAATTAAGTCCTATTTTCGCCTGAAACCTCATTAGTTCGGGAAACACTTCCAAGATGGCGCTAGTGGGCTAACGTTTTATTTGCTCTTATCTCTGTCCAGTGATGAGACACAAAATTGGTGTCTTTTACAAAGTTAAACAAATAACCTTATCAGTTCGCAAAAAAACTTCAAAGATGGCACTAGTGGGCAAACATATTATTTTCACACATCTCAATCCAGTGATGAGTTACAAAGATGATCAACTAAATAAGACCAATTTGCGTGTTAGTTTGCAAAACACTCCAAAGATGGGGCTAGTGGGCAAGCATTTCATTTGCTCATATCTCAGTCCAGTGACCAAATCAAAAGTTGGTGTTTTCAACAAAGTTGATCAACTATATGAGACCTGTTTGCTTAGAACTTAATTAGCTCAGAAAACGCTTCCGAGATGGCACTGGTGGGCAAAAATTTTAGTTGCTCATATCTCAGTTCAGTGATGATATACAAAATTGGTGTCTTCGACAAAGTTGAACAACTAATTGACACATATTCACCTGAAACCTTATTAGTTCGCAAAACACTTCAAATATGGTGCTAGTGGCAATCATTTTTTTTTTTTTTTATTCAAGCTGAATCCAGTGATGAGATACAAAGGCAGTGTCTTCGACAAAGTGGATCAACTATATGAAACCTGTTCACCTAACACTTTATTTGTTCGGAAAGTACTCCGAGATTGCGCTAGTGTTCAAGCATTTTATTTGCTTATACACCACTCCAGTTATGAAATATAAAGTTGTTGTCCTGGACAAAGCTGATCAACTAAATGAGACCTAATCGTCTAAATAGTTAGAAAATCACTCCCAAAATGACGCCAATAGGTAAGCATAGCATTTGTTTATATATCCAGTGATTAGATACAAATTCGATCAACTAATTGAGACTAAAGCTCCTAAAACTTATTGGACAAGATTGACAATTCTTTAGTTTGTGTCTCAGTTCAGTGATTAGATACAAATTTGATGCCGTTGACAAAGTTGACCAACTAAATGAGACCTATTCGCCTAAAAATTTATCAGTTAGAAAATGACTACCGCTACAGGAAAACATTTTATTCGCTTATGTCTAAGTCCAATGAGTAGATACTAAGCTGGTGTTACATCGAACTAAAATGAACTCCTGTAAAAATAGTTGGAAGAATTGGTGAGAAATATTAGCATAGAACCTACTGGAGAAATTTTTGTAGGTTTTTTATTACAAAATCCATGAACAAATATCTCCAAAAGCCCTGGAATAAATGTTGGGTCTTTTTGGAGGAACTAGGAATCTCTTCGAGAATAAAAACTGGAGAAATCACTATAGGAATTATTCCAAAACTCCCGGTGGAAACCAAAGGATAATTTTCAGAAGAACCCATGCGGAAATTGCTGGATGTATCAGCATTGTTCTACAGAAGGATTCTAAAAATTTCTTCAAGAATACCTAGTGATATCGTTAAAGATACAGTATTGGACAAAACATTTGCAACTTTTTCGATTTTCCATACAAAATGGCCAACTTTGGTAAGCTAGATCTCAGTTGTTTATAGACCGATTCGAATGAAATTTCCACAGAACATCAGATATAACTTGAATTTTAACATATAACTTTGAATAATTTTTCCAATCACGAGTTTATAAGTAATAACGGTTTAACTAAAGTGTAATTTTCGACGAAAAATTCAAAACTATTCTCAAAATATGATAGCCCTACACAAAAACTGTCTTCAGCAAACTTGTTCATCTTGTTAAAATCTACAACTCTGCAGAAGATACCATGAAGCTATTTCTTCAACCTGTTTAGTTATGTCATTTATAAAAAATCGTTAAAAAGTTCACTTTAGTCGAACCGTTACTGCTCTTAAACTTGTGATTGGAAAAATCACCCAAAAATAAATGTTGAAATCCAAGTAATGTCTGATCTTCTGCCAAAATTTCATTCAAATCGGTCAATAAATAACCGAGATATAGCTTACCAAAGTTGGTCATTTTGTATGGAAAATCGAAAAAGTTGCAAATGTTTTGTCCGATACTGTATTTTTGGAAAGGTTTCTGCAATAATTTCTGGAGTAATCCTTCTGGGTCACTGAATCTGAATCAAGTCGTGAAAACCTAACAATTTGTTGATAGGGAGCCGGATCCTATTCTTGGCACTTTTGATTAATTTCGCCATTGGGGCGTCGTATTGAAGTACTTCTAATTGCAAAGGTTCAGACATTTCGGCTGAAATAAACCCCCATGCACCCTAAATCTACTAATGAAAATTTGTAACTGGGTTCAGAAAACAAATCTGGAATGTATGGAACAGATCATTTAAATGGTGTCTTTAAATGGCTCTTGCAATAGTCGATGGTTTGGAGGAGAACCCTTCAAAAGTTCATCAAACATTTCCAGAAAAAAAAAGTTTCCATACATTTTCCGCCAAACCCCTATTTTTGCATGAAACGTCGAGAAATAGTGTTACTTTTTTAACACGGTTTTTGAAAGTTTGAATTGAAAACTTTGTGCACGTTACGCATCCCCCGTGCAAAAACAGAATCAGGTGTACTTTTATTTTTAATGTTAAATTAATGTGACATCACAAAAATGTTGATAATTCGAATCGAATTAAAGCTCCCCACTCTCCCCACTGATCAAATTCACCCAGAAATACGGTACGAAATATGTACGGTTCTCGATTGCAGTTAGGAAGGAGGCGGCAGAGCCATCGTCAATGAACAGCGCACTAGCTTGCTCCTCGCAAGCACACTGACGGTTTTCCACCGGCTGCCTTTTTCCATCAAAGAGAAAGCTGAAATCCTCGTCCTCCCTCATCCCCTCCTCCTCCGTAAGACTATATGGACGAACGGACGGACGAACCAACGAACGAACGGTGTAGGTTCACAGCCACGGACGAATGCCACCGCGCGAGCACACTGTGGGTTGACTGCGTTTTATAGTACGCCTGTGCCTGGTCAAGCAATCAATCAAAAACAGGAAATGTGACACAAGGAATCGTTAGCTATCAAGCTTAAATTCGGCAGACTACAGTGGGCAGGGTATAATGCTGTTTCGGGCTAACAGTAGGTTGTTTACTGCAGAAACTTCTTGGACATCCCGTAATTGTTGTATATCCTAGATTTTTTTTAAGAAACTCCATAGAAAAGGGGTCTTTATACGCCTTTTGGCGGAGCACTTCATATATTTTGTTTTACTTAGACGAGTGGTTAGAGTCCGCGACTACAAAGCAAAACCATGTTGAAGGTGTCTGGGTTCGATTCCCGGTCGGTCCTGGATCTTTTCGTAAAGAAAATTTCCTTGACCTCCCTGGGCATAAAGTGTCATCGTATGAGATATACAGATATACACACGATATACGGATAAGAAAATGGCTACTTTGGCAAAGAAAGCTCTCAGTTAATAACTGTGGAAGTTCTCATTGAACACTAACCTGATAAGCAGGATCTGCCCCAGTGAGGACGTAATCCCAAAAAAGTAGGCAGCACCTTGTTGAATGACCGAGGAAAATCAGAATCAAGTGTTATTTAATCTACAGTATCTAGAAGGCCTAACACCTGAGAACTATTTGGATAAACTCCCAAGCAATTTTCCCACTATCCTCAGTAGGGATGCTGCCAATCCGCTCGTCATCGTTGGCGGTGGTGTGACTAAGGAAGGTAACCCGAAAAAAAAAGTAAAAAAAACACCCACCACCCAATTCTATTTTCTCGGGTGTACACGCTTTGCCTTTGCTAGCATAGCATACTTTCTTCCTTTAATCTACGAACCCAAGCGAGTGCAATTCAGCATCCACTCCCTCCTTCTTCCACGCTCGGTTGTCCCCTTTAACAACAACTACATCTCCTCCACATCCAACCCGCAAAGTCTCCCTTTCTCCCTTTCTATCGGACTGCAAACCTAGCTAGAAGCTACCGGAGATAGAGGAAGGTGCCGTTCCCCAGTACAGAGGAAAGGGAACGCGCAAAAGTTTGCAAACACGGCAGAGAACCCCTGTTCATTAGGGTGCGGTTTATGTTTCGAAAGTTATCGAAATCGGAAGTTTGTGAGTTCTTCTGAATTCGAATCGCAGAAAATGAGGAACCTCAAAGTTTGAGCTACAACTATCAAAATTTAGAGGAGGCGTAAGCAAATTGAGGACGAATTTTCGAGTTATAAACTTCAGTAAAGTTTACATGTGTTTGATATATTCCAACAAACATTTTTTTTTGTTGGGATTTGAACCACTGCGACCATTAATTGATCTATTGTGATATTGTGTTGGTATTTCCAACCAACATAGATTGATTTAGTAAATAAAATATATGAAAAGTTTGTAGAGATCAATCTACTCCGAAACATGATTTTTTTTCATCAAACCAAAAAACAAATTTGATGCTCTTTATGAATTTAGTGCTAAATGGATATATGCCGAGCGAATAAAAATGGTTGAAATATTACAAAGTTATGTGAACTTCACTATTCCAAAACTTGAAAATTAACCTTGAAGTCACTTGAACCACCGGTAAATCTTTATATTTCTGACTCAAACTTTGAAGTTTCTTTTTTCATGTAATTTTCATTCAGAACAGCTCATGAACTGTTGATTGAGAGAACTTTCGATAAATAACCCGCACCCTACTGTTCCTTCCTTCATCTCGAACCACTTGTGTCACATCTACGTGCACATACACAGCCACACAAACATTCATCCACCTCAACCATCCCTTGCTTTTAGCTAAGCGGGAATCCTTCTACACCCACCCTCGCCTCGCATGTCACGCTCCGTCCGTGTATGGTCCAAGCTCCTACGGTTGACTATGTCGATGCGCCGGAGAACAACAAGCATTTTGGGATTGCCCTCTGGCGGGAAATAACGACTGTAATGAGGAACACAAAATAAACTTTCCGCCAGGGCAAACCGTACTCTGGATCATCAGGCTCTGGAAGCTAGACTGGAAACTGGAGATGAGTATCCTATTGGATAAACCCGGCGAGTACAGAACCCGTATTCAACGGAAATATTTGGGTGTCAAAACTTAGGTATCCAACCGAAAAGGGGGTAATTGGTTTTCAAAACGGTTCTACGTTTTGTGGCTCATATGAAACTACAAATTCGATTTCAAAAAGGTCACTATACTGGGTTATTAACATGACAGGCATTGCAGAATTCGTTCTCAATTGATTGAGAAGGCACGATCAAAGCGAGCGTAGAAAAACAACCTATCTGTATTGGTGCATGATCGGCAATGTTCGCAAGTTGTAACAAGCTTGATAATCAACATCAACGAACGAGAGCCCCAAAGAGAGAGAGAGAAGAGAGAGAGAGAGAGAGAGAGAGAGAGAGAGAGAGAGAGAGAGAAGAGGAGAGAGAGGAGAGAGAGAGAGAGAGAGAGAGAGAGAGAGAGAGAGAGAGAGAGAGAGAGAGAGAGAGAGAGAGAGAGAGAGAGAGAGAGAGAGAGAGAGAGAGAGAGAGAGAGAGAGAGAGAGAGAGAGAGAGAGAGAGAGAGAGAGAGAGAGAGAGAGAGAGAGAGAGAGAGAGAGAGAGAGAGAGAGAGAGAGAGAGAGAGAGAGAGAGAGAGAGAGAGAGAGAGAGAGAGAGAGAGAGAGAGAGAGAGAGAGAGAGAGAGAGAGAGAGAGAGAGAGAGAGAGAGAGAGAGAGAGAGAGAGAGAGAGAGAGAGAGAGAGGAGAGAGAGAGAGAGAGAGAGAGAGAGAGAGAGAGAGAGAGAGAGAGAGAGAGAGAGAGAGAGAGAGAGAGAGAGAGAGAGAGAGAGAGAGAGAGAGAGAGAGGAGAGAGAGAGAGAGAGAGAGAGAGAGAGAGAGAGAGAGAGAGAGAGAGAGAAGAGAGAGAGAGAGAGAGAGAGAGAGAGAGAGAGAGAGAGAGAGAGAGAGAGAGAGAGAGAGAGAGAGAGAGAGAGAAGAGAGAGAGAGAGAGAGAGAGAGAGAGAGAGAGAGAGAGAGAGAGAAGAGAGAGAGAGAGAGAGAGAGAGAGAGAGAGAGAGAGAGAGAGAGAGAGAGAGAGAGAGAGAGAGAGAGAGAGAGAGAGAGAGAGAGAGAGAGAGAGAGAGAGAGAGAGAGAGAGAGAGAGAGAGAGAGAGAGAGAGAGAGAGAGAGAGAGAGAGAGAGAGAGAGAGAGAGAGAGAGAGAGAGAGAGAGAGAGAGAGAGAGAGAGAGAGAGAGAGAGAGAGAGAGAGAGAGAGAGAGAGAGAGAGAGAGAGAGAGAGAGAGAGAGAGAGAGAGAGAGAGAGAGCGATTTCGATTATTCATCATTGGGGGTAGGTGTTTTCTTTGACTGACATGGCAAACAACCAGAGCTGCAGCAGAAAATGATAAACAGGCTCTCATGATGTGTTGCGGATCATGATTGTTGCGGAGAGTAATAAGTGTGAGATACTCTCATTTTTTCAGAAAACTCAATCCTTGAATCATGGACAGACATTGGCAGATTTCATGCAAAATGGTGAGACGGAAAATCACAGCATTTTATACTCAAACTTTTAAGTTACCACTAATCTCCATTTAAAAAAATGTCAAAAAATGGAATTAGTAATATTTTTTAAATGGACATATTTAAAGCAACATTACCTTCTACAAACTGATCAATTTAGTAAGACAATCAAGTTTGTATAATAATATTTTTCAGTACAACTAATTGATTTATTATTACAATTAATTCAAAATTGGGGTATTTAGGGTGTGACGTAGGCATTTTCAGGCAATCATGCGAAAGCTCAAAAGTCATGATTTTTATCGATATCTAAATAGGCACCCTGACAAAAAACAAACAAAAAAAAAACTTCTTCTTGTTTGTCTTGTGTAGTGTGGCAGGAACGACGATACTCTTTGCTCTGGTAAGCAAAAAAACATCTACAATCCGTAAGTGTAGAACTAGCCCTCGTGTGTTAAAATACACTCAAATAAAGATTTAAAAAAAAAAAAAAAAATCTACAATCCGTCCTCAACCGGTGCAACATCATCCGGCAGGTCATAATTCATGCTTTACCTACAAGTAATAAGACATTTTATCGCTGACAAGTTATAACTTTAAACATAATTCGAAATTTTGGGACCAGTTCAAATGAAGCTCCAGGAGTTTCTTCAGGAAAACCTTCAGAGATTCAAAAATTCCTCTCCAAATATCTCCGAGACTCTTCCAGAAATTTCTTCAGGAATTCTTTGGAAGATTCTTCCAGGGATTTTACCAGAAATTCCTCGAAGATAATCTCTAACGTAATCCCTACGGCAATTTCTCCAGGGATTCCACTAGGGCTATTGCCAGATATTCCTCCATGAAGAACTTTCGTTTGGCATGAGACATTTTAGACCGGTTAGGGCTCCAGGAATACCTTCAGCAGTTCCTCCAAGGATTCCTGCAAGAAAATATCTACAGGGATTCTTTTAGAGATTTTGCAAGGAGTTCCTGCAGGGATGTCTCCATCGTCTTTATAGATTTTTCCAGCAAAATCTTTACTGTAATTCTTTTAGAAAATTCTCCAGGAACTGTTTCAGGAATTCTTACAGGAAAATCTCTAAAAGGATTCTTACAGAGATATCTTCAAGGCTTTCTCCAGGAGTTACAGTAAGACAATCTTTTCAAGGATTTCTCCCGAATTTCCCCCGAGGATTCATTAACGGATACATACGGAGATATAATAGTTTTCTCGAGATTAGTCCCGGAATTATTCCGGATACTCTTACGGTTTTCCTCCACGGATCACTCCACGGATTCTAGCAGGAATTCCTCCAGGGATTCCATCAGGAATACCTTCAGTAGAGTTTTCATTCCCGGGAAATGATTTTCTGTTTCCCGGGATTCCCGTATTTCCCGGGTAGCTTTATAAAAAAAGAAATTACTATCTATTTTCAAACAAAAACTATCGCACCATTTACTTATCATATAATTCTAACCAATGAACTCACTACATCACTAGTTATATTTCGATGCGGATTTTTTGTTTTTTCTTTAATGAAATAGTTGTTCATAAAATAGATATCGTTGTTGACGAATTTTGCAATATAAAATAAAAGAATTTTCAAGGGATCTTTTCTATGAATTCAGTAGGCTTATAAAGTTTTCGTGGATGTAACAGTCACAATTTTTAATATAAAGACTCTAGTTGGATGGATCAAGAATAAACTCCACGAGGACTTTTGCTTAATGCTATAAACTTTTTCAAATTTAATTACCGTAAATTCGGGTGAAATTGATTAGTAGGGTGAATTTGATCATCGTGTCACACGATTTCATTTCTTACTAATAGAGCACCAATATCAAGTAAAAATGTGATAAATGAGTGTTGTTTGTCGTAATTATTGTCGAGTTATATGTTGTGACCTTTTTTGCGTTAAAGAATGTTCATATCTATAAAAATAATGAAAAATTCCAATATCATGTTTGGTGTGGTATTGACAGACATCCATAATCTTTAAGTTCGAAACAAGGATTTGGACATGGTGCCAGGCTGAAAGTTTGTAAGGATGCTTAAAATATATCCTTAGAACAGAATGTATCAGCGAAATTCGTACCAATTTGGTAATTTTGTTGAAATAATTGAATTTCTGTTAGATGCTAGGAAATTATATTGGAAATTGCCTACATTTAGGCGTTTTCCTTGGTATTCTTCAAGTTTAATTATTGAATATCTCCATAAATATTGTGTTGTTAAAAATTTAAACAGTATAATCGGATTCAGGGACCCCAAATGTGTTATGTAGAGGTGTTTTCAAAACTAACAATAATTGCATTAACAAGCGATCAATTTGACCCCGAAATGGGATCTCACGATTTTTTTTTCAATTTTTAGCACTAAAATCACATTTGTTAGACAATTTCAGTACGTGGGCCAATGAGGTTCACCATCGTACTTGTTTTTCTGCATTCAGTTGTTCGACATCGACAATATTCTAGAAAACACACCTGAAAAACCGAGAAAAATGATCAATTTCACACAAAATTACGGTAATCATTTTGTTTTATGAAACAAATTAAAGAAATTCTAATTTAATTAATTATTTTGTTTTATGAAAAAGTTTTTTTTAGTAGTTATTATTATTAGCACTACTTAGTAGTGCTATGGGAACAATAGGTTTACTATTGATGCAAGGGAGCTTAAATTATAAGCATAAATTATTTCGATCATTTTTTTTAACAAAATCGAGTTGTGTATCAATGGTGCTTAGGTAAGCTTCACGTTAAAAATGTATTGCATCGATTTGTAGCAAAACGGCCGTAAAAAGTTACTAGTGCGACTATAGAGGACCGTCTGCTAAGGGAACACTGACCCTACACGAAATACGAATAATTTGAAAAATAAAATTCCACAAAATTAGCTTTATTTTCACGTTTTTCAGAATTTCCCGGAATCCCGGAATTTCCCGGGAAATGGTAATTTTATATCCCGTTTCCCGGGAAATCAAATCCCGGGAAATTTGAAATCTCTAACCTTCAGGTGTTCTACAACTCACGAATTCCTCGAAAAATCTCTCAAGAATTTCCTCCAGCAATTCTCCCCTAGTTACCACCAGGAAAATTGCTATATGACTTACTCCAAGAATTTCTCCAGATAATCCTCCAGGGATTACCAGGGAATATCTCCAGAGATTCGTTCTGGGTTTTTAAAAAATCCTCCGGAGATTCTGTCTAAAGAGTTCGTCTTGAAATTCTTATAGAGATTGGATTACTGCTGAAATTTCAACAGAAATTATCTTAAGAATTTCTCCAGGGATTACATTAGGAAAACCTCTACGAAAATTCCTCTAGTAAAATCTCTACATAAATTCCTTTCGAAAAATCTCTTCATGGATTCCTCCAAAGATTTCTCCTGGCATTTCTCCAGAAATATCTCCATTCCAGGGATTCCAGCAATAAAATCTTTACAGTGCTGCTTCTGGGGGTACCTCCAAGGATTCTCCAGGGATTCTTCCAGAGATGCCTCCAGGAGTCCTTAAGTAATCAACTTAAATAATTCTTCAAAGTTTCCGATAGGAGTTTCTTCAGAAATTTTTCTAGGGAAATATCTACAGGGATTTATGCAGAAATTTCTTCAAAAAGCTTCAGGAGTTTCTCAAAAGATTGCTTAAAAAAGTCTCTACATGGTTTGGATGAGATGCTACTTAAAAAATTTACTGTATATTTTAATGAAATACGCCTTTCGTCTACCCAGTCTTAATTAAAATAAAGACTACGTAGCTAAAAAGCATATGTGATGTTCCAGGGATCTCGTCAGGAATTCCTCGGGAATCCCTACATAAGTTTCTCCAGGGATTCGTCGGGAATTTAACCGGGAAATCCTCTAGGCATTACACTAGTTTTTTTTCTATAGGTTCCTTCAGGCATTGCTCCAGGAAATCCTCCAGCAACTTAGGCAGTGATTTCCCAAAAAAAAAATCAAAAAAACGAGTTCCTGGAGGAAACTTTAAAAAAAAATATCTCGGAGAAAACCATGGAGGAATTCTCATTCTTTTTTATGAAATCCCTGGAAAAATTCATTGGCGAACATCTGTAGGAATTTCGATATCAATTCTTGGAGAAATCCTCGAAGGATTTTTTGAAGGCCCAGATCGAATCACTGGAGAAATTTCGAGGAGAATCCCTTGAGGATTACCTCGAAAAAAATTGGCCGCATTTCTGAAGTCTTCCGGACACCTCATTTTCTCAGGAAAAAAAATAATATATGGACCGGTTATAAAGCAAGGCGTGTGATATATCAATCTTCAAGATTGAACGTATCAAGTATGTTAGAGACTATTTCAAATGAAAATTCTGGAAGTCTCTGTACAAAGTTCAGAACAATTCCTGTGCAAATTACTGGGAGTAGCTGCGTTGAGGTGGAGGAGTCCCTAAAAGTATTACAAAAGGATTCTCTGGAGAAATCAGTGAAAGAGTTCCTAAAGCTTTTCCGTGAGGAGTCTGGGTAGAAATTCACAAAGAAAATCAAGAAATACCGCTAGCATAATGTTTAAAATAGACTTTAGAAACCTTCCATTAAATACAGAGACTTTTGAAAGACTTGCATTAAACTAGTGGCCAAGTCTCTAAATAGAGACCTGCTACCATCCCTAATGTAGGAACGGTACCTGGAATTATTGTAGTACAAGTTCTAATAACTATTTTAGCCAAGACCATCCAGTAGCTAGTATTAAATTCCTTAAAGTTGCCCCACCAATAAAAGTCGAATTCCAAACAAAACTTCAACAAATGAGTGCAAACCCGAGACGTAAACTCAACGCGCAAACAGGAAGCATAATCATTTGAGTACGTTTTTACAGGTTTATGATCTCCAATCCAGTCGTCAGTCCTTCGTTCTTATACCGCATCGTAAACGGGTGCCATAAACTTAACGACTTCTCACGTAGCATTACTGACCTACTTCACTGCGTCGTCGTCGTCGTCGCCGTCGTCGGCGAGTGAACGAAGAGAATTTCTCGATTCGAGTCGGTCTGTGCATATCCGACGAATCGATCCCAATATTACCCAGAACCAATAAAGGAATGACCCCCCCGAAAAATCAGATGGTTGTGTTGTCTACTCACTTTGATGCTTATCAGCTAATTGCACGAGCGGTGTGGGCAGATCTCGCCTCCGGTAGAAGCACATCACTTTCGCCTCCACGTTGCCGTTGGGCGTTTTGTTGAGCTCGTCGATCCGCCGGATCTGGTACGGGGTCGTCGACGATGTTTCCACGTAGACATAGTCTGCAAGTCAAGGAAGAGAGAGAAAAGTTGTCCGAACATTAATTAGGTTTGTTTAAGTAATACCGCAGAAAAACAGCCGAAGAGATTTGTTTTTAAGCCGAATTCAAATAAATCATCAATTGTAACTCACTGGAAAACGAGTTGCCAGGAGCTGAACTAAGAAAAAGCCAATAGAATAATTAAACTTTTGAAGTGAATTAGCCTATAAACCAACCAGAGAATTTTAGATCAGAGCGTTATGGGTTTTAGTTGAAAAAGTATTATAAAACGAGCTCACCAATGAATCATTTTATTGCATAAAGCATAAGCATTGATGACCGTACAATTCGTAGTTGCTACTCCGTGATTGACTGGAATAATCAAATTTGTACAAAATGTACAATTTCGAGAACTCTTCTTCTTCATCTTGGCATTAACGTCCCCACTGGGACAGAGCCTGTTTCTCAGCTTGGTGTTCAATGAGCACTTTCACAGTTATTAACTAAGAGCTTTCTTTGCCAAAGTTGCCATTTTCGCATTCGTATATCGTGTGGCAGATACGATGATACTCTATGCCCAGAAAAGTCAAGGAAATTTCCATTAGCCGCGGACGCTAACCACTCGGCTAAGGAAGGCCTGGAGAAAAGGTAACCCCGCACCAGCCACGTGTTTGACGCCACCTTATCGATTTTCTATGCAACTCCTTCTGCTTCCACGTTGCGATCATCTTATCGACGGGTTCGATGTCGCAGTTCAGCTGGTAATCCTCCTGCGCCAGATGCAGTGCGGTAAATTTCATGGAGGTTCTGTATTTCTACGAAATATTCCCGCAGCTGCTTGATATGGGAGACACATAGTGCCCGGATATCGTTGAAGCCTCTTCCTCCTGCTGCACGTGGTGGATAGAAAACTCTTAAAATACAGTTGGCACGGGACAAGAGCTTTTCCTGCAACGCTGACGCATGCACACTTCAGGATTTTAGAGAAATTCTAAAAACATTGTTGAGTTAACCATTAACGCCTACAGAGATGGTTTGAGGTTACTTACAACCGTGAAATTTGAATTATAAGTAAAAGCCTGAGATACATACTACATACTAGATACATACATGGGAAAATGCTAAATGCCACTTTCACCTATCTAACATGTTTTGTAAAATGACTCCAAACTCTTGTCCGCTCCAGTGACATACGATTAGTTAACGAAATTTAATAAAATCTTTCTTATATCTTATAGGAGAATCCACCCAAATCGGAATAAGACGAAGAAGACAAGATTACACAACGCTTTACAGTTCGGCGGCATGCATGCATCGATAACGAGACTGACAAGAGCAATAATAACAACCATAACGACGGCCAATGCATTGGAGGAGGCCCGACTTGGTAGCCATAACTCTCCACCGTTTTACGAGCGACTGTCGTCACAAAAGATATAAAACAAGGCTTTTATGATCTCATCTATCGAGGCGGCGGCGGAAAGATGCGGAGATGGAGGCGAGGATTTGTCTGTCTTCTCCTACTTCCATATGGGAATTCTCTGTGATGAGAATGACCGGGGCTTTGATTAGCCTAGTGGTAAGCAAAGCCCCATGCTGTAGGTGTCTGGGTTCGATTCCCGTTGGGTACAGGATCTTTTTGTAAGGGAAATTTCCTTGACTTGACGAATTAGAAATCGACAACTTTGGCAAAAAAGCTCTCAGTTAATATCTGTAGAAGTACTCATAAGAACACCAATCTGAGAAGCAGGCTCTTCCCCAGTGAAGACGTAAAGCCAAGAAACAGAAGGAGAGAAGAATGGCTATTATGCGTCAACGGAGACGGTGTGTGTTTCTAGTTTTCCCTAAGTTGATGAAAAATGTATGTTAAACAGTGATGATGCAGCGTTTCGTTTGATCACCGATGGACTTCGATAATACGATTGACTTAACAAAAAAAGGGAAGGTGAATGGTATTGGAATGGAAAAAGTGGGAACTAAAGCGGCATCGATATCACCTGTTTAAACAGTTGGATGTCTGGTGAATGTGGGTCAAAGTGATACATAAATTTGTGCAATTGTACAAACTGGTACCTTTACAAATTGTATCTATTTGAAGTCCGATGTTTGAGCTTGTCTCAAAAATCATAACTATATTCAAGTACCAGAAATGTGAAAACTTACCAGGTAACTATTAAGCACGAGGAATCATATTTTTCTCCAAATCAGGCATATAGTGTTGAACTACTTATAAGCCCTGCATTAGCACTATAACGATTTGGAGCATTAAGTGCTTAAATGTTTACATCACAATGCACCTCACGAGTGTAAACCAACACGAAACAAACATGACAGACTCACGAACAGGCTTGGTATGAGTATCTTACCCGTCTGATCGGTTGAACATACCAAAAGAAATAGCAAAAAGTTCGCGAACATTTACGAGCGAATAACCGAACAAAGTGTGATTGATAACGGTTTCGACAGTAAACTACCAGTTTGTAATCAAAAATCAGAAATCTCGGAGAGGGATATAGCTTTTTTCTCAAAAGTGCAATTGAATCTCCGATTACGCCTCCGAATCACTTTAGTTTCGTTTACTCGCGAGCACGACAAATGCGAGTAAATCAGCACTTAGATGTTCGCGAGTATTTTGTTTTGCTATTATTTCTATTCAGCAGATCCATGTTCACCCATTTCCATCACTAGTGGTTACTAGAAAGATAATTTTAAGTACATTTCAGAAATATACTCAGTGATGATCACTTCAGGTAGTTTGTCGTGCACACTGATTTTATTATTGGAAATCTAGATCACAGGTTAAAGATCATATTATTGTAGCATATATTATTGGAAAACAGAGCTAGATCAGTGAGACACGATTTTTCAATCGAAATGTTAATTTTAAGTTTGAAGCATTATTAATTCAAAAGAATTCGTGGAACAGAAAACAAATACTCAATTCCGAAAACCGGCAACAACCAATTTTAAAATATCATAATTAAAACATATGTACAGCTTTGGTTGGCCGCAGTCGCACCTACTGAACCACATCCAACGCACAGCAGCAAAACCCGTCGTCTATCGGTGCACTGCGGCCAACCGCAACGGCTAGTTGGTGGATTAGTAGTGCTTCAATGCGATGCGAATTATGTTTTTTTTTTCATTACATCACGATTTAATAGGTACCTACTCTTCAAAAAGGGAAAATAATTGTTATGCTGGAGGCATAAGCTTTTATGCCCTCATAAACTATTGAGTATCAATCAGATTGAATTCCCATCGATTAGTGAGGCGGATGCTTTTGAAATCCATCCATTTGTAGTACGGATAAACTAGTAAACGGATAAATTTACATGACAGAGTTAAAACTAACTTAACGGTAAAAGGTTGAAATATGGAAAGTTTAAAAGTCAAAAGGTCGAAGTTAAAAAGTATAAAAACGGTTTATATTCGACGAAATCTCTCTTTAATCACTTACCACCAAAGTTCAATTCCCTGCCACTTCATCTCACAGGCATTGATGATGGAAAGCAGCGAACATGTCTGCTGAACTGGAATAAGAACAAAATAAAATGCTCGCGAGCATCAGAGTGCTGATTTACTCGCATCTGTCGTGCTCGCGAGTGAACGAAGCCAAAGTGATTCGTGAACGTGTTCGAAGCTGTTCAGAGTTAATTGCGCTTTTGAGAAAAAAGCTATTTCCCCTCCGAGATTTCTAGTTTTCATTGGTTTTTGAATACAAACTGGTAGTTTAGAATCGTATAGTAAGGATATACAATTGATTTGTCTGTCAAAACCAAAATAATCACATCTCGTTCGATTAATCACCAGTGAGCGTTCACGAACTTTTAGCTATGTCTTTCGGTATGTTCTACCGAGTAGGCGGATGCGAACTTACTCACACCAAGCCTGTTCGCGAGTCTGTCGTGTTTGGTTTGGTACTCGTGATATGCTTCGTGATGCGAATATTACCACCACTGCTCACAATCGATTCAAATTTGTATTTAAGTAGCGATTAAATCTTGTCGATTTATTTTCAACTCATCTCAAAACATTAACGAGTCACTTTAACTCGAATTTTACTCACAATTGACTCGTTCTCGATCAAACATACCAATGTGAGCGACTTAACTTTTTTTCACTGCTTTTTTCTTCGAACTATAAATCCAATCAAGGTAGAAAAAAATCACAACTAGCAATGATCCTTGATAACCTCTTGACGAGGTCTTTATTGGAATCTTTTAAGGGATGACGAGATACCGATTCCTGGTGTAGACCCTATCATTCTAGGTGAGTATCTGTGGTATCTATCCTCAGATCAACAGCAAATTATTTCCGTGGTAAGAAGCGAACTACTTTAATTTTTTTTCTGGTTGGACTCGTGGTGACATTTTTCAGATTTTCTTTCGAAATCTCTAGCAAATTCTGCTAAGAGCTCCTTGACATGGACAATTAGATATTCAGAATATTACATGAACTAAGGAATGTTTTCTGAGGCTTGAAGTAAATTCGCGGCTTGAAGCAAATTCTTAACAATCGTACAGGAATCCTGCCGAGATCTTCGTCAGTTTACTATCGACTTTTTAAACAAATTTTTGTTGATTCTCTTGACATATTTTATCCAAAATTTTGTGTAGATCCCTCACAAAATCTCAAGCATCCTTGATGAATTATTTTCGAGCTATTTTTTATAGATTTCTGACATTTGACGAATTGTCTGATGAATTTCTTGCGAAATTTTGACAGTTTACAACCAAAGCTTTCTGAAGGACTTCCTTCACGATCCTTTTTTGGATGTCTGGAGTAAAAATTGACACGATTTGCTTTCAATATTTTAGTGAGATATTTTCTATTTTTATATTACATAATCACATGTAATTCAATTCCTCATGAGCTTCTAGTGGATTACGATCACAGGGTGGCCACCAAATTTCAATTTTGAAATTCCCGCTTTTTTCCCGGTTTTCCCGGTATGTTTCACCTAATTTTCCCGGTTTTTGACCCTTTCTTTCCCACGACTTTAATTGAATATTTCTATATCAAAAATCGTTTTTATGAAAGAACTTTTTTAAATCGGGTCAAAAAATGTTGATTGTAATTTATCAATAATTTTACTATTGGAACAAAAAATTGACTATTAGATTGTTCAAGTCTATATAAAATCTTATTCTGAAAACTATTGCATAGAATTCATCTGCATCGATTTGTCTCGCGTTCGTCGAAAATCAATGAAACTCTGAAGCATGTAAAAGAGATGGTGAATTCTCGCATAATTTATGATCTCGCCCTAAAAGCCATTGGTAACCATGTGTGTAGCTCGTTGTATCTGAGAATTTGAATGGATTTACACGTTATTCAACAAATCTATCGTGAAGAAAGGATCTTTACACTGCGGAACACGTTATTGTCTCAAGCACCAAAATACCGCTATTCACTCCGTTGCCGTTTTCAAAAATATCATAGCACGTCTAGTTTTTGAGATGTTGTCTGTTGAAAATGCAAAAATTGACTATTTTAACCAACTTGCATGCAAGTTTGCCAGCTTGTAAGGCAATTTATTTGCTTAATTTGCCACAGAATTCAAACTTTATGTGTATAACAATACTTATCGGTGAAGTTTATAAGTATTTCGATGCGAAAAAGTTATTTTTTTATGGTTAAAAAAAGTATTGTATTTTCCCATATAAGAGAAACGACGAATTTTGTATGGAGACAGCAAGCATGTCAAAAAAAATCGGTTTAATCCAATTTTAATCGCGCAATTTCAATCAAATTTAATCCAAAATGAAAGTATAAGAGCAAAATAGCATGCTTGGTGGATTAGATCACAAAAAAGTTTAATAAATTATACTTAAAATTTTATATAAACATCAATAAAACCAGTGTTTTATACAACTTTGGCGACCTGTTGCTAATAATTGTGACGTGCTGGAACATTTCTGAAAATGGCATCAGATTCAGCAATCCCAAATCTACTCGAGACACATAATTTGATCCTTGAGACACGCAAAAATGTCATTTTACGCTGTGTTATCTACCTGCCAGTGATGTTGGTTTGAGTGCTTATTCATTAATTTGCTCAGAAACACCGAGCTGCACACGTGATTACCAATGGCTTTTAGGGCGTTATTTCAGATTATGTGAGAATTGTGCTAATAAAAAACCTACTCTTGGCACGGCAGGGGTTTATTTTGAATACTTCTAAAACCATTTTGTTGGTTGGCCTCTTAAGGTGGTTTAAAAAGCGAAGCCAAACTTCGAATTTTTAAGTTCAAGTTTTAAGATCTAGAGAACCTAATAACCGTACGCGTTTAAAGTTTGATTGATTGGTTACATTCTGGTGATGACCAAACGATCAAAATTTCAGCTCAGAGCGCTGTTTGGTTCTCTAGACTCGTGTTCTTGAAAATTCGAGATTTGGCTTTAGTGCCTTACTACTGAGTTTCAAATAATGTTAGCCCCAGGTACCTAAGCAAAATCATCACGATGCCCAAGTAGTTCATTACCGTAATTGACAGTATTTCATTATTATTCCTTGGAATTTTCTTCATAAAAATGAAGAGTTTCTGTAGAGAGCAAATAAGTTCAACGAAGGTATGATACAAGGATGTAAGGATGTAGAAACACTTACTAAGGGCTCATTCACAATTTTGATAACACCGAAAATTATCATTTTTGACATCCACTCAACCTCTCGTGATGCTTTTTGTATGGATATTCTATACATTTTATATGAGCTGTAAAAGCTTGAGCGTTATGAAATCGTAAATGGGCCTTTATCAAAACTTAACTCTGACAATGCGAGAACAAAAATAATATTCGCCGAGAGAGTGGAACATTTTAAGAAATATATCGAAGCATAGTATAAATTAAATCATTACTGTTGGATTTGTATTGAAATGTACTGATAAACGTCGTCAAAAATGGAATATTTGGAAATCATTAATGTTTGAAAGATATTTGTTCAAAATTACGGATGCCTCATAACAATGACATTAAATAGAACTGCTCTCTACAACTTATTTTGAAGGTTGGTTTGTAGATTGCAGCTTGAAGATGTTCGTTCAAAACTATTTTCCCGGTGATCTTCTCAAATTCCCGGTTTTTCCCGTCTTTTTCCCGGTGGATTCAAATTCCCGTCTTTTTCCCGCATTTCCCGTTTTTCCCGGTTTGGTGGCCACCCTGCGATCAGCGGTCTGAAGGAATGATCCTTGCCGGATTTTTGCTTTTGGTAGTCTTTTAAACTAATTAATCTAGTCCAAAGCCGGATCCGAATCAAATCCAATAACAAATTATCAAATTCAATCCAAATCCAATAATAATCCACGTCAAATCCGGTTCAAAAACCATTTTAAGACCAATCACAATTCAAGCCAAATCTTATCTTGATCCAATCTAATTACAAAATGAATTAAAATCCAATCTAATCTAAATCCAATCCAGTCTAATCCAAATCCAAACCCATTTAAAATCCAATCCAAATCCAATCTTAAGCCAAATCTAAATCCAAATGCAATCCCAAACCAACCCAAATCCAATCCGAATCCAGTCCAAATCCAATCCAAATCCAATCCAAATCCAATCCAAATCCAATTCAAATTAGATCCAAATCTAATCCAAATCAACTTCAAATCCAATTCAAATCCAATCCAAATCCAATGAATACCCGCTCCAAATTCAATTCAATCCATACCCAATCAAAATCCAATAAAAATCCAATGCAAATTTAATCTAAATCCAAATCCAATCCAAACCCAATCCAAATCCAATTCAAATCCAATCCGAATACGATCCAAATCCAAATCCAATCTAAATTCAATCCAAATCCAATCCAAATCCAAATTCAAATCCAAATTCAAATCCAATCCTATCCAAATCAAAAAACCAAATCCAATCCAAATCGAATCCAAATTCAATCTAATCTAATCCAATTCCAAATCCAAATCCAAGTCCAGTCCAGCTACAATCCAAAAAAATCCAATCCAAATCCAATCCAAACCCAATCCAAATCCAATCCAAATCCAATCCAAATCCAATCCAAATCCAATCCAAATCCAATCCAAATCCAAACCAAATCCAATCCAATCCAATCCAAATCCAATCCAAATCCAATCCAAATCCAATCCAAATCCAATCCAAATCCAATCCAAATCCAATCCAAATCCAATCCAAATCCAATCCAAATCCAATCCAAATCCAATCCAAATCCAATCAAATCCAATCCAAATCCAATCCAAATCCAATCCAATCCAAATCCAAATCCAAATCCAATCCAATCCAATCCAATCCAATCCAATCCAAATCCAATCCAAATCCAATCCAAATCCAATCCAAATCCAATCCAAATCCAATCCAAATCCAATCCAAATCCAATCCAAATCCAATCCAAATCCAATCCAAATCCAATCCAAATCCAATCCAAATCCAATCCAAATCCAATCCAAATCCAATCCAAATCCAATCCAAATCCAATCCAAATCCAATCCAAATCCAATCCAAATCCAATCCAAATCCAATCCAAATCCAATCCAAATCCAATCCAAATCCAATCCAAATCCAATCCAAATCCAATCCAAATCCAATCCAAATCCAATCCAAATCCAATCCAAATCCAATCCAAATCCAATCCAAATCCAATCCAAATCCAATCCAAATCCAATCCAAATCCAATCCAAATCCAATCCAAATCCAATCCAAATCCAATCCAAATCCAATCCAAATCCAATCCAAATCCAATCCAAATCCAATCCAAATCCAATCCAAATCCAATCCAAATCCAATCCAAATCCAATCCAATCCATCCAATCCAATCCAAATCCAATCCAAATCCAATCCAAATCCAATCCAATCCAATCCAAATCCAATCCAAATCCAATCCAAATCCAATCCAAATCCAATCCAAATCCAATCCAAATCCAATCCAAATCCAATCCAAATCCAATCCAAATCCAATCCAAATCCAATCCAAATCCAATCCAAATCCAATCCAAATCCAATCCAAATCCAATCCAAATCCAATCCAAATCCAATCCAAATCCAATCCAATCCAAATCCAATTCAAATCAAATCCAAATCCAATCGAAATCCAATCAAAATCCAAATCCAATTCAAATTAAATCCAAATCCAATTCAAATTAAATCCAAACCCAATCCAAATCCGATTCAAATCCAATCCAAATCCAATTCAAATCCTATCGAAATCCAATTCTAACCCAATCGAAATCCGATTCAAATTCACTCCAAACTAAATAAAAATACACTCAAAATCAAATCCATATCCGATTTAAATCCAAATCCAATCAAAATCAAGTTCAAACCTTATTCAAACCAAATCCAAATCCAATCAAAATCAAGTTCAAACCTTATTCAAACCAAATCCAAATCCAATTAAAATCAAATTCAAATTAATTTCAAATCCGACAATAATCCAATCAAAACCCAATTCATATACAATCCAAATCCAATCTAAATCCAATTGAATCCAAATCCAATTCAAAGCTAATCAAATTCCAATTCAAATCCAATCTAAACCCACTTACTTCAAATCCACTCCAAATCCAGTCCAAACCCAATGAATACTTGCTCCAAATCCAATCCAATCCAAATTCAATCAAAGTCCAATTCAAACCCAATCCAAATCCCATCCAAATCCAGTTCATATCCAATCAAAATACAATCAAAATCCAATAAAAATCCAATCGAAACCCAATCCGAACCCAATCCGAATCCAATCTGAATCCAATCTAAATCCAATCCAAATTCAATTCAAATCCAATCCAAATTCTCTAGAAATTTCATCAGAAGTTGATTCATGAGTTGCCAAAATATTCAATTTTATTCCGGATTAGATTCTTCAGGAATTTATTTAGTAATTATTTTCCAAGGCATTCCTCCAAGAATTTTCCAAATGAATTTGTTCTAAAATTCTGTTTTATATATTTCAAGAATTCAACCGGGATTTTTCCAAAGATAACTACAAAAAATACCTCAGACATTCCATAAAACATTCCTCCTAAGGTGGTATCTCAAATTGTTGTATTAAATTTGATTTTGAAGATTCCATGGGGATTTTATGAGAAATTTCATCAGGAATTTTTGGAAAAAACTGAATGAATGATCTTTAGATGAAATGTTAAAGAAATTCTAAGAAAAAATCTAGACGAACTTTTTGACGAAATCCAGGTTTAATTTAATGAGGAAGAGTACTCGAAAGATTTCTTCGAATAACTTCTGGATTAATTCCTGGGAGTAACCGTGGATAAGTTCACCAGGAAAACCGTAAGAATTATTGTAGCATTTATTAAAATTCTCTAAACGACTCTTCAAACATTTTTGAATTTTCTTGGGAGAATTTCGGACAAGGATTTCCTTGTGCAAAATTCTCTAAGCAAAAAGAAGAGAGAAATAATTTGTTGAATAGCCGAGTACTTCATGAGTCTGAAGATTTCTCTAGAACTTTTAAAATTTTACATCAGGATTTACTGCAAGGAAAAGCAGGAACTCGCGTAACTTTTCAAAAGGATGTATGTATTAATGAGATATTTTCTCCTCTCTCGCTCTCTTTCGATTATAACAGTGCAATACTAAAGCTTTTGCGACGTTTTTCACTATAGATCGAAATACCATGTCCTTGGCTAGCGTTTTATACACAACAGAAGAGGTTAATATAGTTCAGTTATCGATTATAGAGGAAGTAACCAAAGAGAGCCTGTCAATGTTAGATAGGTCTTTTTGAAAACTTACTCGAGAACTACTTGTTTAGGGTTTAGAAATTTAGATAGAATTTGCAATAGCCTAGATACCAGGCGAGTTCGGTCGAAAAATTTCCGAAGTTTTAAATTTGGCTCTTCGAAACCTGTTACCGCTTATTCGCGACAAATGTGAAAAGCGTTCCCCCCACATAATTCGCGCCTGACCAAAAGTGTCGCGTACCATATTTATGCTTTAATTCTTTCGATTTAATTTAATGAATGAACGAGTGTCATATGCTTTATGTCCACTCATTCGTCTGACACACTGACGACTGTTTCTGTATTATAGTTATCTCTACGAGCAGCAGCCATCGAACGAAACCAACAGGTGCCGGGTCGCATTATAAAACCTCCAAGCCATCCCGATGATTACGCTCGCAACACATTCTCTACATCGCGGTTCAACAGCACATGGGCAATAGGGTGGTTCAAAATTGAAAATTAAAAAAAAAAAGTTTGAAGATCCAATCTCTCATACCTTCCTAATTATCTTTACCGTAGAAATAGTGTTCTGTGATTTTTTTAGCTCTAGAGGTGGCCCAAAGTCGAAGTAGATTTATATGGAAAATAATATGGAGAAATTTTGAAAAATATTGCTTTAGTACTGAAATGTAAGTAAAAATTAATCTACTCGTAGTGAAAACTCATTCCTTAAGCCATAATCGAGTTAGTTGATCAAGAAAAAAAAACATTTTTAAGCTAATTTTGGTTGAGATTTTTGCAGAAGTTTGCATGGATATAACGAATTATGTAACAATGAGAGATTCTCTCCTCTCTCGCTCTTTTTCGATTATAACAATGCAATACTAACGCTCAGAGTTTGAATTCTGAGAAAATTGAGATTTTTTCTCACTTATCGCTTATTGTAGCAATTATGATCCGCAACACATCATGAGGGTCTGTTTAACATTTTCTGCTACAGCTCTGATTTGATCGGGAGGATGACAGTGCATGATAAAACCCATTTAAACAAGCTTCAAAGCTGAGGGGCACTATTGCTATATCAAATGAGAACGAATTCTGCAATGCAATGGTTTGAAGAATTAGATTTCACTATGAGATAATAAATTCGTTATGACATTTCAGTACTAACGTGTTAGGTACATTTTTCAAAATTTCTCCATAGTAATTTCCATATAAATCTACATTGTGTATGGGCCCCCCTTAAATCACCACCGAAAAAACTGAAAATTTCACAGAACACTATTTATATCGCAAGAATTGTAAAAAAATATAAAAGTCTGGATTTAAAAAAAATGAGATCTGAACCACCCTAACGGATGACCAATTGAAGCTGGTTTTACGATTGGTCATTTCTGGTTACCGGGTTATCAACCAGTTCACCAGCCACCACAAAGCGTTAGGTGCCGGCACACTCACACAACGAAAGCACACTCAAACAGAGGCGACACGCGGTCAGTGCCATTTAATTCAATTCAACAATAATGCGCCTCTGCAGCGGTTTTTTTTTTTCATGCTTTTCGATCTTCTCTGTCACCGATGTGTTCCGATGAATGGCACTGGGGGACAAAATTCAAACGTTCAAACGCACTTTCAATGAATGAGCTTTCTCTTGAGAACAAACTCAATAAATAGAAAGAACATAGAATAGAATAATACAAAGTTACCTTGCAAATCGTACACTTCAGGTTAGTTATCAGAACTTCAAGCCTGAAAGACTTCCTGTAAGGGCTGGTGTTCCTCAAGGTAGCATTTTGGGAACAACATAAAACAACGTTTTCACATTTGACTTACCAGAGTTACCTCAGGAATGTCGAAAATCTTTGTTTGCAGATGACACAGGCCTCTCCACCAAAGGACGAAGCCTTCGTGACATCTGCAGTCGATTGCAAAAAGGTTTGGATATTTTTTCTTTAAACTTGAAAATGGGACATATCTTTTAGTGCTTCCAAAACTCAACTTATAATATTCCTACAGCTCTCTATTTGAAACCATCAAGTAGACATGTTGTCACAATGAGGAGGGTTCCAATTAATTGATCAGATGAAGTTAAGTATCTAGGGCTCATGCTAGATATACATTTGACTTTCAAGAATCATATTGAAGGCATTCAAGTCAAATGTAACAAACATATGAAATGTCAGTATTCAATTAATAGCAGAAATTCGAAATCAGCGACCCAATATCCATCGAAACCATTGCGAATGAACGAATTTCGCGAAAAAACACTTTTGATTTCGTCGCCTAGTGTAACCAAAACGCGTTGTGATCTGGTTGTTCATACAATGTTGTTACCGGAAGCGTTCCCATCTGCCAGGTGGATTGCTCATTTTGGCTCGGTGCAGTGTGCACTTAATCGTCCTGTTATGCGAGAGTGATTATTTTGTTTCAACATACAACACCACACACTACCGGTATCCGATCAATGGTTGTCGATGTTGATGATGACGATAGTGATAAACTGCATGAGTAGCTTGACCACAGAAAATTCGTTTATTACATGATCACCACCATCGACACTGAATGGTGACCACCTTCGTGTGTTTGTGTGTGTGAGAATGATTAAAATTTCAAAGAATTATTAAGGGGAACGAGTGCGGAAGTGGCGAATTAAAATATGTTGAGCGTCGATGGTTCGATAAGGGTGTCAACAGAGGTAAATAATCGCTGAATGCACCTGTTTAGGTGTCCTCTCGTTTTTTCTTTTCTCTTTATTCAGTTGTGTGCTGAAGAACCGGTTGTTGTTGCGACAACAAGATGACGAAGACGGCGCTAGTTGGTTATTAAGTAACAGAATAAGGACTATCAGATGCGGAGGCATTTAGCAACATGAATTTCGTTGATTGCAATTTTGAAATTGATACGTCCAAAGTGAGGGACATTCTTGACTCAGCGGTAAGGTTTGAGGCTACAAAATGAAATTATCCAGGATGCTTTTGGATTCTTTCACTTCGCGATCCTGCGGTAGACGATTGCCAAAATCGCAACATTGATAAAGAAAGCCCTCAGTTAAAACATTTGAAAAGTTTCAAAGCATGTGTTCTGTTCTGGTTATTATATAATGTAAAAAAAAGAAGACCTGAAGAAAAATAAAGTTTCAAAGAAATCATTGGGCATCAAGAACTGCAGTAATTGAGAAGCGATTCACAGAACACATAACTAAATCTTATTTCTTCCCAATTGACTGTTGTCCCAACTGAACCTCAACCGTTTTTTAATTACTTCTAATTCATCACTAGCCTCCATATGGACCTAACCCGAAATCATCTTTGAGTAACTTTAGTATTTTTTTATTCAAGTACAATAGTTCAAAAAATGTACGGTTAACAAATTATACAAAAAAAAAGGCGAAAATGGAAACAAATTTGATGTCTTTTTTGGTTCTGTAAGTGAACACGCTGAATACAAATCTTTAACTACATCTCACTTCTCTTTCGTCTCACATGTAATTCAACAATAACTAACTCTCTACTATCCCTCTTTCGCAATTCTATTCGATCTCACCTTCAAGTAAATGTGGATCAATGGTAGAAATGATCGCATCGCGAAGCACCTAATGAGTGTTATCCAACGCAAAGTGCGAACCCGCCTGCTCGGGAGAACATACAAAATAAATAGCAAAAAGTTCGCGCACCTTTACTCGCGAGTAACCGAACAAGGTGAGATTTGTTACGGTTTTGACATACAAATATATCTATCGAATTGACAGTAAACTACCAGTTTGTAGTCAAAAACACTTGAAAACAAGCAATCTTGGAGCGAAAAGCCATTTTCTAAAAGCGCAATTGACAGCTCTGAAGACGTTCACGAATCGCTTTAGCTTCGTTTACTCGCGAGCACGACAAATGCGAGTAAATCAGCACTCTGATGCTTGCGAGCATTTTGTTTTGTTGTTGTTTAGGTTAGGCAGACAGATTCAATCTCGACTTATTGCGGAGTCACCTTCGGTTCATCGCAGACTGATTATTTACTCTATTCATTTTAACCTTATTTGCGAATAAACCCTGTAATATCCAACCCTGCCTTTAGACGTGCTTCCCTTTGTGATTTTTATTTTTATTTTTTAGAAGCTTTGGAATCTAAATTATTTGTTGCTAATAAGTAGGACTATAACACTCTTATAGGAAAGTTTTAAATAATATCTTCAACATGTTTGTATTTTTTTTTATAAATTGAATAATTTAATAACTTAAAAGAGAGCCCAGATAGCCGTAGTAATCCCACCGATCAAGGATCTTTTCATTTTGGAAATTTTCTTGACTTACCAGGGCATTGAGTATTTTTACACCTGCACACGATACACAAACAGCGTTGCGAAAATTTCAAATGTCCATACCTCAAGCTTGAGATTTTTCACGCATGAGTTGTATTTCATGCAACTCAAAAGCCAAAGTCCAAAACATCATGGATGAGTCGGCTAGTTCGCTCAATCTACTAATTCAGCTTCAAAAGTAAATCAATTCATGGAGAGAAAGATTTTTTTTAATTTCACTTCTAATCGATATTAAATTTTGAGTAATTGCTTATTTTGAGTAAGCGGTTCATATAATAACAAGATTTAACATAACACTTCGATTTTCATTATTATAAAACTATTTCCAACTGAAGAACCAATAAATGCATAAGTTTTCTTATATGCCAGCTCAAAAGTGAATCGGTAAAATGAACCGGTTTGAAAACAAAAAAATCTGTTGTACGAACTTCACGGTTTATTTTCTAAAAGAAAAGTTGAACGACTAAACTTCCATCAAAATAAAACAAAAATTTTACAGGTTATCTTCTAGACTAAAATCACATATTTTACCGGTATAAAAGTGAATCGGTAATATGAACCGGTACAACATACATTAAGTTACACATTACATACATAGGAGAAAGGTATCGACCGTGATTGTTTTATATTATTTTTGTTTATGGCTATATCGGTCATGCGACTCAAAGGAAAAGGGAGTCTATAGAAGATTCAAATGATAGAAATGAATAGGTGGATAGGCGTCGCTAGGGAGCGACAGGATTGAAATGTTATTAGGAGGTGACAATTGAGCAAGCCATTTTAAAGTCAGTAAGCATCGAAGCGTCCTGTATTCTACCTAGCTTCTCTACTGGAGAAGGTTTGGCTCAGCCTGTGTTGGTAGCAAAGCTCAAAGCTTTGAGCTTTATTACCTTTACTACCAGCGCATGACCGATATAGCCATAAACAAAAATAATGTTACACATCACAGTTGTACGATTAACCTGCTATCAAATGTTAACAGTGAAATTCACGGAATATTTTCTGAAATAAAAATAAATAATTTAAGGTGAAGGTAAATCGCGGCCAAATTTCAAATTTTCAAGAGCACAAATCTAGAGAATCGAACACCCGTTTCTCTAGATTTGTGCTCTTGAAAATTTGAAGTTAGGCTCCGATTCATCTTCACCTAACCCGGTTCAAAATTGAATCGGTAGAATAAAACGGATCACAAAGTTACACATTTCAGTTGTACGATTAAATTGTTACCAAATTATAGCAGCAAACTTCAGCGATTGTGTTCTGAAATAAATATATTTGATTTTATCGGTGAACCGGTTAATAGAACCGGTTCATCGAAAAACAATTTAGCATAACATTTCTCCTCCCATCAAAATTATTGTTTTATCTATAACAGTTCACTTTTGGGCGCTGAAGAATATAGTAAAAAAAATCGTTTAACCCCTCTACCCTCATTTTTTACCGCTAAAAAATATTCAAATCGTAATAACTTTTTTTGTTTCTCGATATTTTTGCACCATTTTTTGAAAAGACCTCAAAAAACTCTTATAGTTTAGGAATCCGTGTCGATATTAATCATTGGTGATCTAGTTTTGAAGATATTTCGATGTTCCTTGGGGGACCGACATGTCTTTGACGGCCATTTTGTTTTTGGTCAATTTATCAAAAATATAAAATGTGTACTATACAATGCCAGGTAATGAGAAGCTAATCTGAAAAATCATACAAATCGGTTCAGTATTCTTGGAGAAATCTGAAAATTACGAAATTAGGTTTTTAAGAGTTTTCAAGAGCTTTATTTGTACCAGAAACATAAATGCTCATTACTCAAAGACGGCTGCACCAAATTGCTTCATTTTTTCACAACATACTCGCATTAATGTATCATTCCGAGGAGTGAATATCAGAATACGATAAAAATTCTGTAGCCTGAGAAATTTACGTGGGTTGTGGTAAACCCGTCGGTCCCGCAAGGAATTTTGGAATATCTCCGGAACCAGATGACCAATGCTCAATTTTGACACTAATTTTAAAACTAGAAGAGTTTTTTGAGAACTTGTGAATAAATGGTGCAGCAAGATCGAGAAACTGAAGAGTTATCGCGATTTGAATATTTTGTTGACGGTAAAAAATAAAGCTGCCGGTAGAGTTTCTGCCTAGAGTTTCTGTAATAAATTGTATTAACCCTTCAGTCGTCGCGCGGTTTGCCACCGTTCGAACCACCACGCTGAAGCTGTGTACGATAAGCGAGGTTTTTTCACCACTGTTGTACAAAATACAACAGCGCGACGACTGAAATGCTAAAGCAAAAGAACACATTGAAGACCTTGTTAGCGTTATCTCGCTGAGTGCATCTAGTCTATTAATTTTTGTCTAGGACATCTTCAGGAATTTCTCAGGGGTTTCTTAGGATTTCATCCAACATTTATTTAAGCCCAGGACCACGAATTTCTCTAAATTACTTCGGAGATTTGCCCTTAGAATCCTTCAGGGATTTCCTCCAGAAAATCCATAAGATATTTGTCAAACCAGTCCTCGAAAAAAAAATCAGGAGTTTTTTCAGAAATTTTTGAAAAAATCCTTGAAACATATTTTTTTTTCAAGAAATTCTTGGTAACAAATCTTTTAGGAATTTCTCAATAAAACCCTAAATTAATCCTAATGAAACCTCAGTACAATTCCCAGATAATTTTCGAAAAAATCTGAAAAATATCTTGGACTATTTCAGCATTTCCTGCTGTGGAATTTTAATGAACCCGTAAAGTGCCGGGACGAACCTACATTCTGGATAAACACAAGATAAACAAACAAGTATCCGTGAAAATGATAAATTCCTGAATGGTATCCTAGACAGCTGGTGTGTTTTTTTTTCAAATTCATCAGAATTCATTATCATACAACAGAATTGTTTATCAGCTCATCGTGAAAAACGAGAAAAAACACAGACATATTTGCATCTTCAAAAAAGGCAGGGTTTCAGTGGGGCGGTAGTTAGTACAACTATTCCCCTTCACTAGAAGCCAAAACATTTGAAAATTGAAGGTTTGTCCCGGCACTTTACGGGTTAAATTTTTGAAAAATCAATGGAGTTGTTGATAGATTTCCTGGAAAATTCGTTAAACAATTCCTGGAAGAAACTGCAGTAGAATGCTTGAAGAAATTCTTATGAAAATGGCTTGACGGAATAGAAAGCCCTAAAGAAATTCTTGTTGGGGGTCTTGGAAAAATGTAAACATTTTTTTTTTTTTCAATCTGGAATTAACCTTAGTGGATTTTCTTGGAAGAATACCTGATTTTTTTTTCTGGATATATGGGTATTCCTGGAGCGATACATAAAACATTACCAAAATGTATTCCTGGAGAAATCACTGGAAGAATTCCTGAAGCTTTTTCTCGAATAAACTGAAAACAATTTCCTGAAGAATCTTTTAACAATCTTTGTGACTCCAAATTTTGCACCAGTTCTGACGGAAATTTGTCAGAATTGCCAGAATTTTTTTCCGGAGTTGATTCGGGCTATTTCATCAAAAATGGATTACAAACGATTTTGGATTTATGAACTGTTACTTTAAATTCTCAGAAAGTGTCTCAGTCATTTTCCGAGAACGTTTTCTATAGTATCCACAGGAACTACCTGAACAAATTTTATTAAAAATGTTGCAAATATTTGTCTAGGGATCCCTCAAAAATTCCTATAAATATTTATTCCCTCTTATCTGCCTTCGTGAGCAAAAGCAACACCATTGGGCATCATCGTGACGTAGAATAAAGACGACATCTTTGCCCAAGACTTCACACGTATGACGCAGTCCACGTTTCCATACATTTATTTTGTCGCGCGATACGAAACCACTGATAAGGGACGTGTCTGTGCTGCTCGAGGTGCTCAGCTGCATGATTGCACAGGTCATATTCCAGGAACAGGCCCAAGGTTCGTTTACTTTCTCCTGGCACTATCTGTCCACAAATAAAAAATGCGAACGACAGCTGAATGGAAGTAAAGAAAGAAGGGAATTGTGAATACACACGGTATGAGTCATGTGCAAGCACGAACACGACCGGCAGACCGGTTCAATGAAAGCAGCAGCACAGGAGTGTCCCTTTTGGCTCGTGCTGGACCATTCAATCTTGAGCAAGCAAATCCCTTTCTTTTTTTTCGGCACCCTCCTGTAACGTAACGCAGGCAGAAGATTCAATCGTACCGATATGCAAATGGGAGGAAAGCAACACGCACAGTGGTTCCATTTGTTCTGCAAAGCGATCATAAACCAGATTACACTGTATCTGATGAAAAACGTCATTTGAAATTGCCGAATCGATTGTGATATGATTTTGTCGTCTTCGACAAAGTTGATCCGTAGCTCAAGAGCTATCATTTTATAAGCCAAGAAATTCGAGGTTTGGCCACCAGGCAGCGCTAGTGGGCATGATTTTTTTCGGTGGGTTGAAGGACGAATCTGATCTTCCTCGCTGCCGCCGCTTCCGAACTGTGAACGAGAGCAGACTGGGCCCCTGTTTTTCTTTCTTTTTTTCCCTGCTGCAGTTAATTTCATTCTCAAAGCAAGGGCAAAAACCCGAAGCAGGTATATATTGTGAAGGGATTATATCTTCTTGTTGCGGTACATCCAAGCATTTTGCGACCGACGACGCTTTACCGGAATCTTGCTGCCGTAATCAACAGAATAGGGGGCGGCGGTGGTGGGAAAAATGAGCGCTACAGGCCGGGACTGAAGAGTAAAAATCAATATGATAATGAACCCGTTGAGTATAAACAAACAAACGAACACACAAACACACGCCATTGAACCATTCAGGGAGCAGGCAAACTGGTACACAGCAAAAAATATGTAATGACATGACATGACATTTTACACGGGTAGAAATCAGTAGCCCCATGATATCATGAGCCAGATTGCAATAACCAGGTGTTGAATTCTGATAAAATTGAGAGTATCTCAATCATCACTCTCTGTAACAATCATGATCCGCAACACATCATGAGAGTGTGTTTATCGTCTACTGCTACAGCTCTGATTATATCAGGGGCATGACAGCGCATGATAATACCCTAAACAAGCTCTAAACATGGGAGACACTATTGCTATCAGATGTTTGGAAATTGTTTATCATGCCAGTAAAGTAAAACACCTACCCCCAATGGTAAATAGGCGAAAATATGGGTTTTTCATCATCGCTTTCTCTTTGGGGCTCTCTTTTGCAATTGCTATTTATCAGACTTGTTACAACTTGCTTGGACCGATACAGATGCGAAGTTTTTCTTCGCTTGCATAGATCATGCTTCGAAATCAATTGGAAACGAATGCTGCAATGCCTGGCTGTAACGCAACTCACGCGTTATGTTGTTGTTGCTGATTACTCGGAATCATGAATCAGATGCCTAAAATCAAGACGTTTATGTCCGACAAAATAAAAAAGGGCTAGAGCGAGATTCAAGTCAGGAACCTTTAAATTGAGAGCCACGTAGTCTATCGCTCTACCAATTAGAATAAGTTGAAGCAAAGCGCACCGCTTTGTGTTGTAATTCTGGATGTTACGCCTATGATGAATCATGATTATGACTCCAGGAACCATAATTTGTCGTCTTGATATCATGACCCTATCAAATTTATGAATTCAATAATAAATCATGATTGAAGATTCGAACCTAAGTGAGTGAGAGTCACCACCGTTTATGTTTGGAGTGAAATATTGTTGGTAAAAGGATGTGATTCAATTCACTTACGTCCGATTATTCATACAAAGCCATACAAAGACAGCGAACGATATTAATTTATTTTTTGCTGTGTAGCTAACCTGTCTTCTGAACCGCAATCGCTCGTCCTCCGGGCCTGGGATGTAATGTGACGTGTTTGTGAAAAAAGGTGAATGCTTTGCCGATGGTGGAGAGTAGCCTTGGTAAATTTGGCGAGAGATGAATCGGTGAAAAAGGTACAGGACATAGTTTAGCAATCATTATCTCCGGCTCATTCTAGGGATAAATTTCCTCACTTCGGTGACGATGATGCGTTGAGGCTACCCAACATATTTTTTTTTTGTACAAACGACGGTCCGAAAAAATGTTAACTTTGATTTTTTATTATCTTAAGGCGAAATACCCCGTCATTCGTTTTGGCAGTAATGAAGACTGTGCTGCGTGCAATTTCAAAGTGATAAAACTCATTCATGATAGTTTATATTGACTTGAAAAAGTATCACTGTACGCGCTAACATGCATAAAGTATGCTGATACTTTTTCAGCTGTGTCAGTGCAAAACCAACTGATTTTCTTTGATTCGAAATCGTGAGATGAATTAGCATCAATCATCAACGGTGCGTACAAATTTCAATGACGGCCTACTTTGCCTTAAAAGTTCATTTCTATTAGAAATCATCTGAGAGTTTGCCTATAAATCTCGCAAGAAATGTTTTCTGAGTTTTCATTCACAAAATCCTTCTTCTTCTTCTTGGTATGAACGCCCTCACTGGGAAAGAGCCTGCTTCTCAGCTTAGTGTTCTTATGAGCACTTCCACAGTTATTAACTAAGAACTTTCTTTGCCAAAGTTGCCATGTGGCAGGTACGATGATACCTATGCCCAGGGAAGTCAATGAAATTTCCATTACGAAAAGATCCTGGACCGACCGGGATTCGAACCCAGACACCTTCTGCATGGCTTTACTTTGTAGCCGCGGACTCTAACCACTCGACTAAGGAAGGCTCCACGAAGTCCGTAGGACGTTAATCCACCAGTTTCGCTGGATGTCATATCAAAGGTGTCTTCTTCTTCTGATTACATAAATATCCTGTTTCTAAATTTTAAAGAAGTTCTGTTGAAAAACTTAAGCCTATGAATTCTATCTAAATTTCATACTGGATAATTTTGCATAAACTCTTCCTTTCATCATTATTGAAATTTCTTTCGGAAATTATGTTTGAAATTATTCCAGGAGTTGTAATTACGTGGGCTGTCAGTATTGTTTCGTAGAATTACACCATAAACTTCTACAGAGATGTATCCAAGAATACCTAACGGCAAAGCAAGCGAAGAAAAATATCGCATCTATATCAATCCATGATCAACATTTTTTCACAAGCTGATAAATATCAGCAGCGAAGTGATGATGAAATCCATTTTTCTCGCTTATTTACAATTGGAAGTAGATATGAGTTTTATTTTACTAGCGTAATAAACAATCCTCGAACATCTGATAGAAATAGTGTCCCGCAGGTTTGGAGATTGTTTGGATGGATTTTATCATGCACTGTTATCCCCCCGATACAATCAGAGCTATAGCAGTAAACGATAAACAAACTTTCATGGTGTGTTGCGGAGCATGATGGTTACAGAGAGCGATAAGTGAGAGATACTCTCAATTTTCTCAGAATTCAATCCCTGACCTTGGCCCGATCGGGATTTGACCTCAGCTTGGTTTTGCTTTGTAGTATTGAGTGCTACCACTAGGCTAAGGAAGTTGATGAGTTTAGCAACTTCATGTTTTACCTCTTCACCTATTTTTAGGCAAACGAAAGTCAAAACAAAACGGTGATACGTAAATGAGATTTATCAAATCTAATAAAAATGTAGATATCATTTGTAAGAGATTCTTTCGCTATGTATTATAATCTCTATCCTCTATCCCTGGACACTGTTAAGGACGAGACATACAGTGTTATACATTTGAAACTTTTTCGATTTTCTGTACAAAATGGTCAAAATTGGTAAGCTTGATGTTTATAGACCATTTTGAGTGAATTTTGTACAGAACATCAGACATAACTTGAATTTAAACATATGTTTTTGAATTATTTTTCCAATCACGAGTTAAAAAATGATAACGATTTTGCTAAAGTGTAATTTTCGTCGAAAAATTCAAAACTATTTATCTGATTCTGAAAATCGAATAGCCCTACAGAAAAAAAAATTCAGCAAACTTTTTCGTCTCATCAAAATTTACAACTTTGTTTTAGGTACCATAATGATATTTCTTCAATTTATTTAGTTATGTATGTCAATTATAAAAAATCGTCTCAAAATTCACTTTAGATAAAGCGTTATTGCTTTTAAACTCGTGGTTGGAAAAATCACTCAAAAATAAATGTTGAAATTCAAGTTATTTATGAAATAAATGACTCAGATCGAATCCCCTAAAGTAGACCATTTTGTATGGATAATAGAAAAAGTTGTATATGTATAACACTGTATGTCTCGTCCTTGAGAGCACCTCTATTAACAGTGCCCAGGTGTCTCCCTGGATATCTGAAAGATTCGTTTCGATACCGTGCAACCAGAGCGTGGAATGATTTGCCAAGAAAGTGTAGGTGTGAGAGGAGCTATCTATTATTCAAAAATAATGTTGATACATTTTATAATAAGTAGCAAAGTACATTGCACAATGCTCCGAATCGACACTTTTAAGCCGAGTGGTTAGAGTCCGCAGCTACAAAGCAAATCCATGCTGAAGGTGTCTGAGTTCAATTCCCAGTCGGTCCAGGATCTTTTCGTAATGGAAATTTTCTTGACTTCCCTGGGCATAGAGTGTCATCGTACCATCGTCACCTGTAATTCACTAATAGATCCCTGGAGTACAGTATTGTGGAAGTGGTGGAATAATCTAACATCATTGAAGAAACCAAGGTTACCAAAAATGTACAGGATTGGAAAATGATTGAGAGAATAAAAGTAAAATTATATTAATACTACTTGAAGAAACTTTCTATTAACTAAGAGTAGAACTAATAGGTTCCACATTTTTATTTTTTTTTTTTTTGCTTCACATTTCTACATAATGTTATGATTCAGTTGTAGATTCAGTCAACCTTTCGGTTGTCGCGCGAATTTGTGTAATGCGAGTAGTCGCGCGTTTTACTTTGTACAACACGCTTGGTTTTGCCTGACTACTTAGAAAGATGGCGTCTTGGGCAAAATTGTTTACTAGCTCAAGGGCTATCATTGATCGCGTTAGTTGATTCCTAATTTTGCCACCAGGTGACGCTAGTGAGCATGAAACGTTTGTTTTGTAGATCTCAGGAACTTGGCCACTTAGAAAGATGGCATCTTCGGCAAAGTTGTTCAGTAGCTCAAATCCTTACTTTGTTTAATCGTTGAAGTTCGAGATGAGCTAAAATAATGATACACATTAGTCCAGATATTCAAATAGCAGGCAAAAACCCAATTTCTAAACTTAGTTTTTAGATAGAAAACAAAATCAAACATTCATCTACTATATCAGATAGTTTTCTACATGCTCAGACGTTAAATAGCAGCACATGTCCAAAACCCTTAATTTTTGCTTCAAAGCTTAACTAATCAATTTTCACCAAAACCCGTACAAATTTGGGATTTAGCATATTTTTTTCTGGTCGATAGCTCATTCTTATATAGATTCAACATCTTTAAAATACAATTAAAAGACAATTTACACCGTCTATAGCCAAGGGCTGCACAGACTGAACAATCACTAACATTAGGCAACGGACAACACGAAACATCCAGTAGCCCAGTGAAGAATTTTTCGTTTGACGAAAAGTTTCCTCCGTCTGGAGCGGGAATCGAACCCACGCTTTGTGACACAATACGCCTAAACGACTGACGCCGCTAACCGCTCGACCACGAAGCCCGCATCTTCGGATGTAAATTTATATTCAAGTTTAGTTAACCTTATTAAATTAATACTTATTGTTGTAGGTACTTCAAACATTCAAAGAAGAGCTTCTTCATACCGTACAAATCGCTCCTCGCCACTCCCCACGGAGATATCTTGCTTAAACGCGCGTTCAAGACTAAGTAATCGATTGAAGACAATTCTTCTTGCTTAAGTTTGCCTAAACGACAGTTGTTTGAAAAATTTTAGAGCCAAAAAACGTATGAAAACAGCATTTTTGTTAGAATTTTGCTCTATGCCAACCAAAAAAATGTGACTATGCTCAAAATAGAGTCTTCAACCCTAGATCATGTTCCAAAATACTTGTAATGGGTAAAAATAGTGAAATATTGAGAATACGCAATTTCTGCATGATTTTTCAAAACTGCACCACTGCCCTTGAGCTACGCATCAACTTTGTCGAAGATACCATCTTTCTAAAAGGTCAGGATCCTGAAGTATCAGCAAAACAAAAGTTTCATGCTCACTAGCGCCAACTGGTGGCAAAATTTAGAATCAACTAGCTCGAATTAACTTATTGAACAACTTTGCCGAAGATGCCATTTTTCTAAATGATCAGGATCCTGAAATATCTGCAGAACAAAGGAAAAATTTCCATGTCAACTAGTGCCAGCTAGCGGTCAAATTCTGAAATAATGATGTACCATCAGATAGCGCTCCACCTCTAGAACAACTTTACTGAAGACACCATGTTTCGAAATTATCTGGATTCTGAGATATACCGATCTGAAATCGTGGTCTACTCATTATTATGCGACATCTATGTATATTTGTTGATTTTACCGCATTATAAAGAGCCATACTGTTAACAAAAACTATTGAGTATTGTTCTTAAGAAGATTCTTGAGGAATACATGTTGGTTTGTTGTCGATAGATATCTTTGTTCCAAAATCATAGCATATAAATAACAACTGTTGTACAAAGTACAACAGCGCGACAGCCCGAAGGTTAAAACCTACAACTTTGCTGAAGGCAGAACGCTGTTAACTTTAAAATCTTGTTAGTTACAGGCAAATTTTGAATTTGTTAAGTGTATTTTTCAAGTAAATTTTCTCAATTTACAAAAAATACATTCTCGCAGTTTTTGGCCTTTCAAACGCCAACCAACTCCATGAGTTATGGGCATTCAACGATTTCACAATTTCTCACTTGAATTTGCTTATAACTTTAAAATCACAACAATTACAAACTTGCAGTGTTCAGCAAAACTGTGTATCATTCCTTCTTCTACAACTCCTCTGCAGACCCTAAACCAGACCAAAACTGTCTGCGACAAAGTTGTTCAAAACAACATTTTCTAAAAGATTGCAGAACAGCGCTGCCACAAATTTTCTCAAACGAAAAAGGTTCGTGTCAAAATTTATGCTTAAGTGCCACCGTATTCATTCTTTTTCGAAGAAAATGCAAAACTCAATTACGAAATATTTCTCTGGACACATCATACGTGTAAAATCGACGAGAACAGAGAAAACACTTTTTTCCTGCTAAAATGGCGATTCGGACCATTGTGCATTGATATAAGTCGTCCAATAATAACTTTGAAAACCGTTAGAAGGTCACTTGTGCTGTTATATTTTAGTTGGAAATAAATAAAATAAAAAAATAAACGATATCTAAAGATGTTTATGCAAAATGCAAATGTTTGAAGATTTTCTGTCAAGCGTCCAGGATGTGTCACACCTTTGGAACAAGTTGCACTCTTACTAGTTCAATAAATTGAATGGATCATTGCGTCTTTGACAGAACAGCAACTAATATCATAATTATGGCTCATAATGTCATGATATCATTCCAATGTGTTTTTATCTTATGAAAATACAACATGTTTTGAATTGACGGGGTTGGTGGTCTAATGGCTACCGCTTTTGCTTCCTAAGCGGAAGGTCATGGGTTCAATCCCAGGTCCGTCTTTTTCCTCGTACTTTGTAGTTATATCTTTCACTTGCTTCTATCTACCACTCTTAAAATATCACAGTTAATGTATCTATCACAGTGCTTTAGAGAAATGTATGTTTTACAGGCACTTTAAAGAACAGAAATCAATTTTATTTGGTCAAAACCATCTCCAATCGGCATACAGTGTTCCCAAAAGTTGTAAAGTACTTATAATACGTTCAAATAGTGGTATTTATTTTGATTTTTATTCTTCCAAATTCTAGTTAGAATTTTTTGAATGTAAAAAATAGTCAAAAAACACAAATTAGACTTGAGGCACCTCCTATTCTTCTCTGGGCTGATCTGGGGATACTGGAGTAGCAACCACGAGCGGCCAATCAAGCTTAAGCTCAAGCTCATGAAAATACAACATGTTTTGAAATCATGATATCATGATTTAGATTACCGTGACTCAACACACGCGATACGTTTTTCTCGCTGATTGCTCGGAATCATGAATGAAATCATGACTTACGCATCCATTTATAGTTTTTTTTAGTCAACCCGATAAAATAAAAGCTAACAAAACATATGCCAGAACGCGATTCGAGCCAAGAACCTTCTGATTGAGAGACACATACTCTACCACACAACCACTTATAAGCGGTTTCCTTCACCACCGCGTAGGCCTTAAACCTAGTTTAATCATATGGGCCTTAGGGCCAATTTCTTCACCTTCGCTTAAGCCGTAAACCACGTTTACCCATACGATTACACCAGGTTTAAGGCCTAAGCGGTAGTGAAGAAACCGCTTATTAGTCGTATTAGATTAAGGGTGATCGATCCGAACGAGTCACTAAGTGTCGCCACCCTGGTTGTTACGGGTGAAGAATCATGATCTGTCGTAATGACCTAACAAATTTATGAATTGCATGAAATGTAATTCATGATTTAAGAATCAAATGTTTACACGTAAAGGGATCCTGATAGCCATAGCGATCAACGCGCAGCTATTCAGCAAGACCAAGCTGAGGGGAGTGGGTTCAAATCCCACCGATCGAGGATCTTATCGTAAAGGAAATTTTCTCGAATTCCTAGTACATAGTATCTTTGTAATTGCCACTTGTTATACAAATACAAAAATGGTCAATTGGTAAAGGAAGTACTGAGCTAATAACTGTGAAAGTGTGCATAAGAACACTAAGCTGAGAAGCAGGTTCTTCCCCACTTGGGACATGGCGCCAGAAGAAAGAAGAAGAACATTAATATTTTATAACTGATAATATTATCTTTTCGAGAGAAAGGTGTCATTCATGGATATTCCGGTAGGTGCGAAAATCAGTACATATTGCTATACTGAAAAACCAGCCACCAAAGGGCCATAACGAATACAGCGCATCATATTTATGCATTCAACCACTGGCTGAACGCTTATGGTAGACGTGTATTTTACGGCGACGTAACGATGACCAACAAGCCATAGGAAATTAACTAATTTAATAGCATTTATAATTACTACTCGCGTCGACAGAGTACTCCGATATTCCCCCCCACACTCAAACACACAACGTGTGGAGCTTACTTAAGCTTGAACCGTCAAATTCGAGCATAAGCGTTTCGGCTACCACTCGGAATGAGTGACTGCTGCTAAGTCTACCAAACCAACCCAGAGCCCCGCTAATGGTGCTTATGATTTATAGACACCTTAACCCATCATCCGGATGCGCGTTCGTTCGGTTTGACCTCGCTTCGTCGCTCATTGGCTATAGTTCGCGCGTGGTTCGTGTGTTCTGTTAATTTCGCGCAGAGCAAATATGGCTGCCATCTTTCCAGGGTAGCCGCCTTAGCTCCCGTATGCTGATGATTGGAAACAAAACCAACAACTATACTGGAGTGGGAGTAGCCAGGATTTCGATTGGGGCAGGGCGGAAGACCTTGAAGTGGACGTTACTACTAGGCTTAAAAAGGTGACGCAATACTATGAAAGACTTAAACCCCACTTTTTGTATTACAGTTAACTATGCAACAGCATTAGCTAACGGTTTTGGACAAATCAGAAAAGTCTGGAGTGTTTCATCCAACTATAACTTCAAAATTTCTGCATTTGGAAGAATATCTGAAGAAATCCCTTGAGAAATTCCCTGACAAACCCGCCGTGCATCCTTCATGAACGGATTTATTCAAAAATTCTAAATTGTGGTGAATTTGCATTACTTCAATTGTGATAATATTCATTATGCCATCTTGACAGAAGAAATTCACCATGATGAAATTTGTTTTATAAATATGAATGTTGAAGATAATGTTTAAAACATTCAAACAATTCGTTAACCTTCCCAAAAAACCAGTTAATTTTGTTAATTATTTTGTGTCAACCTTGGGAGGCAACGCAGCGGCAGGGACCCTGCTTCCCCGAGCTACGCCCATGACCACCGGCCATCGGACGGTCGAGAGACAGAACCCGATTCGGACGGACTTTGCTGGCTTGGGTATAAAATTAAAATTTCCACCCGCCGACCCATGTCTCCCCCACCTCCTCTCCAGCTATCTTTATCAACAGACCCGAGGAAGAGTGGCAGGCTAGCAAATAGGCATCAGCATCGGAGCCATCGAGCCGCCGCCGAAGAGCTCGAACCTAGGCAGACGAGTTAGAGAGATAATGGCGGTGAAAATCAGTCACCGGAAATAATACACGCACTCCGCGCCACCCCACCGGACCCTTCAAACCACCCGCGCTAGTGCCCTTACCATTACTCGCGTTTGCAACCATCGCAACGCACCAGCAACGGTTAGAAGAACACGGTGTGCGTAAAACTGTTATTAACGGAAAAATTAGCATCTTGAAATTCTTGGATTTACCGTTTACAACCAATTAAACAACCCTGAAGTTTACATCCAACACTCAAAAGCATCTTTTTTTTTCCTGTTTTCAAGCGTCTTGCTGGGTAGTGCTTCGTGAAGCCCAAGCAGAACAGTTCGGTTTTGCGTCGTTCGATAGATTTGGCTCACGGTTTCGCGCGTGTTTTCATCTCCAAAGATTTTTTTTCTGTTTTGGAGCGTCTTGCTGGGTAGGTATATGGAAGGAACAAGCAAGACGGTTTGTTTTCGGGACGCCGAGAAGTTTTGCTGTCAGTATCAGTTTTGCGTTCAGTCGAGGATGGATTACCAACTGGTGAGTTCGTTTCATGCTTGTGATAACACATATTTCCTTGAAAGCGTAACTATTAAGTAATTTTAAAACAAACTTTGTATGGTTCGGCACTATAAGTGTCGGAATTATGCTTTTTTCTTATACAATTTCAATATACATATATTTGTCTCTTTTAGACATTATTAAACATTATCTTTTGAATTGTTCGACATTATAAATGTTGACGTATTTTTTGAAGCTTCTACCAAAAACTTCTCGAGACAAAAATACAACACTAGCCTTAAATATGAGTCGTATATTTCCCCCTTGTCCATGGATCGCATCATCGACCAGAGGTGACTCCCAGATCTTTTCCTCCCTCTATAATAAACACCCTTCCCGTGGTGATTGTGGAGATGCAGAGGTATTCTCGGTCTCTAGAAGCAACAATCATTACACCCTAACATTCCTTCCCCTTCCCAACTGACTGTAAGGACTTGGCCGGCGCCGTTATTGATCAATAATATTAGATCTGCTAAAATTGCACTTCGAGAGTAAGCGGAAACTCCCATCCCTTATTCATTTGGATCGTAGTGCAATTCTTACCAGTTCCGATCAATCACGGAGTAGCAACCATTGACATGTACAGTCAGTCTATGCTATGCTATGCTAACACTCAAAAGCATCTTCTTAAACATGAAGACTTTTTTTTCTCTAGGGAATCACATGTTGCGGTAGTTTGTGTATATACAATGATGTCAGGCATATGTCTTTTAAGGTCCATTTTTACTAAAATGTTAAATCCATGGATCAAAATCTAATATCTGTAGGATTATCACTCGACATTCAAAAGATATAGTATTTGAGCACGTTCTCTGAAAATTGGACAATATTTCATAAGAGGAATGCAAAACCATCGTAATAACACAATGTAATTTTATTCAAGACAGTAATTTTGGATCATGGTTAAAATTTTCTGGAACATAGGTCCAAAACTTGAAATCACTATAATTATGCAAAATCCTCCATAATATGAAGTAATTATAGTGAGGATTTTGCATAGATGTATGCGTTAATTAAAAGTGGTTCCGAATAATCATGTACCAACGACGATTTAAACATAGGACAGTTAAAGTTGGACCAAACACTAGACAAAAAACGACAAATTAATCTCCCCTGAGGAAGACACAATCCCCGTGTCGAAACGTTGGGTTGAAATAAAACTCGTTTTAATCATTCCAAGACTGCTTAGCCGTAAATTCCACAATTAAAATATACAGTCGATTGCTCCACAAAATTAAAAATCGATTTTGTGCTGATTTTTTGCATAATTTTCTCAAACTTCACGACGCACAAAGATGCTTAGTACAGGGTGGCCACCAAATTTCGATATTGAAATTCCCGCTTTTTTCCCGGTTTTCCCGGTATATTTTACATAATTTTCCCGGTTTTTAATCCATTCTTTCCAACGACTTTAGTAGATTTTTTCTATATCAAAAATCGTTTCTTTGAAAAGCACTAACATTTTTTTTTAAATCGGTTCAATTTTTTAGTTGTTTTTCCATAGTAGTTTGATTGTTTATCTTCACTATTGGAGCAATGAGTTGACTATTAGATTGTTCTAATCTATTTAGAATCTTATTCTGAAAACTATGGCATAGTATAGTATTAATCTGAATCGATTTATCTCGCGTTCGTCGAAAATCAATGGAGCTGGAGCTATCTATTATGGGAAAGAGATGGTTACTTGTGCTAATAAAACAGATCCTACTCTTGACATGGCAGGGGTTTAATTTGAATGCTATTTGAACCATATTTACCAACAATTTACCAACCAAGTTTGGTTCAAAAACTTCAAATCTTCAAGTTCAGATTTTAAGATCTAGAGAACCTGACAACCGTTCACGTTGAAAATTTAATGGATTGGTTGCATACTGGTGATGATAAAACGATCGAAATTTCAGCTCGGAGCTCTGATTCTCTGCTCTTGAAATGTAGAGATTTGGCTTTTATTTATAATTATCTTAAGTGAATCTTAATGCTGAATTTCAGATAATTTGGCCGACAAAAGCCCCAGGTGCCTAAGGAAATCATTAAGATGCCCAAGTAGTTCTTTACCGTAATTAAATTTATTTCAATTATTTATCTTTTGATTTTTTTTTCGTAAAAATAAAAAGTTTTCGAAAGCAAATGAGTTTAAGATATGGATGAAATAAGGCCACACATTTAGAAGCACTTTCTAAGGGCTCACTCACAATTTTAATAACAACAAAAAATATCATTTTTGACATCCACTCACCCTCTCGTAATGCTTTCTGTATAGATATTCTACACATTTTATATGAGCTCTAACAGCTTGACCATTATTAAAATCTTAAATGAGCCCTTATTCAAAACTATGTCGCTTAGATAACTATAGACATATTAAAAGTTTTTATAAATAAAGGTTTGTTTTCAAGATTAGTTGTGGTATTCAGCAATTACAGAAGAGTGCTAAACCAATCTGCAATAAGTAATTATATTTTGATTCAAAACGTCGAGCAAATTAGAGAAAAGTGCAAAACATATTAGCCCTGACAGTGGAAGAACAAAAATTCAAAAAAAAATCGAAACATTGCTATGAACTGAATGAAACATTTTTAAGAAATATGATAATAACATTAAGTCATTAATGTTTGAAGGATATTTGTTAAAATTGCGGATGCCTCATGGCATGGGGTAAGACACTCATTAATATTGGTATTAATATCCGTTAATACGGATTAATATACCTATATTATTTTTATGATATCATCGAGATAGCCACGATTTTCCTAAAGACATAGGAGACAGAAGTATCTTGAATTTAAGTCAATGTAGGGGGCTTATAAACAAGCGGCTAGGGATCATGGATTGTACGTCTTGCGGAATTGACATACCGCAGGACACATATTGTATCGGAATCGAGTTGCGGAATGGCCCGGAAATCGTAGAAAGATGTGGGGCATTGATGACAATGAAGCTTCACCGAATGTGATGCATCGTCTCTTTCTAGCCAGAAAAACAGTGGTCTATGTTGCATTTCTCATATATTTTGCTCAATATAGAGAATGGAGGTGAGGAAGTTCTAATCATTGAATTTTTTAGAGGTAGTATGGGGTATATCCTGGTCTGCAGAGACCGACTTCCGTTGAACACTTATTCTTATGAATTAAGCTCTTCCCATCGCTATAATTAGTGCATTTGGGTCAATCCGTTTAGGCTATTTTTACCAAAAACACAAAGCTATTTGGTTATGCATGATTTCAATGAATACGGAATTTGTTTGAGTGGAGAAAATCTATGCGGGCTTCTCATGGCGGTATCTAGATTTAGCAAGTAGGTACATGAAACTCCCATAACATATTGAACATATTTTGACTAAAAGGTAATTCTGATCCATTCTCTCATCATGATATGAGCATATGGATCTGAGCAGACTGACAATAAACAAAACTTGTTTTTTCATATAAATAATCAATTTGCCTTGGCAACTCCGGCCACAGGCAAACAGCAAAACTCCATGCATACTTGATAATCTTCTCAATATCAATATTAATATCGTTAATAAATATTGATATTTTAATACTGGATCTAGTGTCCTGCCCCATGCCTCATGGCAATATCATTAAACATAACTACTTTCTATAACTTATTTTGGAGGTTGGTTGTTTGAAGATTGGAGCTTGAGATGTTCGTTCAAAACCATTTTCCCGGTGATCTTCTCAAATTCCCGGTTTTTCCCGTCTTTTTCCCGGTGGATTCAAATTCCCGTCTTTTTCCCGCTTTTCCCGTTTTTCCCGGTTCGGTGGCCACCCTGTTAGTACTGCGGAGCTTCTTTATGTATCATATACTTTACAAAAAGAGATGAAGAAATCATGCCAGGTTTACAGCATGTGTTAAAATAACGCACCTGGTGTGTTGGTCCAGAAGAGCTCGGTTTTGTGTAAACCGTTCTCATTTCGTGTAACTTCGTGTAAACATGTAGTCCTCTGTTAGAGTGATAAAACTAAGGGTCAAACAAACTTGGGGTTTCCTGCGGCTGAAAGTCTCTATAATAAAGCAAATCAACCAACTTAGGGTTCATCGAATTTATATATTTTTAGCGAAACATTGGAAAAGGGCCTATCTGCAAAACGTAAACAGTGAGACATTTTCGATTGAAGTTCAAGATTCTGTGCCATATCAGTTATTCCTATTTTAAACCTATACGATTTTTTACTAGTTTTATACTTGTGTTAGATACACATTAGGGTAAATTGCCTATTGTTGAACGACTAAAATGCTCGCTAATTGTCGAACACGCCATAAGGAATACACGTACTGTTCAACTAGAGAAGACATTTTTAGCCATACAGCAATAAGCGAAATACTCCATACACCCGATTCTGTTTTTGCGTACCGTGCAAAAAAAGTTTTCAGTTCAAAATTTCAGAAACCGTTCTAAAAAAAAGTAACAGCATTTCTCGACGTTTCATGCAAATATAAGATTTTGTAAGAAAAAAAAAGAATGGAAACTTTTTTTGCACGGCCGTGTAAAAAAAACGTGCAAAAACAGAATCGGGTGTAGTCTATTGGCCACGTAAACGTTTTAAATCTCAAATAACACAACAACTCGTGAAAATTGTTGAATTCGAACAACATCGGCAAATAGGCCTTTCACGAGTTTTCAAATCAGTTGGGCCCTTTCATTGAACATGGTTATGTGAGAAAAAAAAACAATATCGTGCACCCCCTGTTAATTATGATTATAATTTTAAAATTATAATTAGAACGATACCTCGTGCAAACCATCGGGACTCATTTTAAATTTGAACTCCTAGTCACCCCAAAACCGTGTTCCTGGTTACCTTTTTGACTGTTTTGAGCTTGAGCTTGATTGGCCGCCCGTGGTCGCTACTCCAGTATCGCTAGATCAGCTGCACTTACACAAAGAACCACCCATATGACTGCTTGGAATACACCCTCAGTGTATAAGTGCTGGTGATCTTCTATTATTAGGCAACAATGGCGCCTGCCACCTCAGAATGTAGACCAATGAGAGGAAAGGGGAGGAGAGTTGATGATGCATCAAACTGGCTCCCACAGTAGACCGTATATACCACTGCGTCTACGCCAGTGCATGCGGGAAGGGTGTAGAGAGGTGGTAATTTTTATGGCAGAGAGGCTTGCTGTTTGGTTAGCAGACTGCCTATGTATCAGGCGTAAGGAAAGACGTGCTATAATGATGGAAGGATGGAAACGTAGGTAAACGGTTTTTTTGTCCGTCTCGGGTTCAAGCAAGTGCTATGAACTGTGATAGATCAACTCTCGCATAACCTGTGATCTCGCCCTAAAAGCCATTGGTGACCGAGTGTGTAGTTTGTTGTTACCAAGTAAACGAATGGATTTACACGTTATTCAACAATACTACGATAAAGAGAAGATCCTTCTCTATCTCCCGGTGGTGATAGTTTTCATCCTGGGCCATTCATTTGCTTAGAAACAAGAGCTTTGCGCAGAGCTACACACTCGGTTACCAATGGCTTTTAGGGCGAGATCACAGATTATGCGAGAACTGTGATATATATTATGAGTGGACGACAGGAGCAAGTGAAAGGTACAACTACAAAGTACGAGGAAAGGAACGGGCCTGGGATTGAACCCATGACCTTCTGCTTATGAAGCAGAAGCGGTAGCCATTGGACCACCAACCCCGTTCCGTTTCACTACGTTCCATTTCACTTCATTGCATTTAATGAGCTAAATAACGTTGATTCTGAAGATAATCCTTAGAAGATTCAGATGAGAATGCTGAGACAATTCCAATAAGAATTCTGATGAGAATCCTGGAAAGATTCACATGAGAATCCAGAGAGGATTCTGATGGAGAATCTCGAGAAGATTCTGATAAGAATCCCGAGAGGATTCGGATGCGAAATCTGAGAGGATTTTGATAAGAATTCTGAGATGGTTTTGAAGATAAAGCCGAGAAGATTCAGATGAGAATCCTGAGAAAAATCTTATGGGAATCCAGGAAAGATTCTGATGAGAATTCTAAGAGGATTCTGATGAGAAATAAGATAATATTCTGATGCGAATCCTGAGACTATTTTAATGAAAATCCCAAGACGATTCTGTTGAGAACTCTGAAAGAATTCTGATGAAAATCCTGTCAAAATTTAAATGAGAATCCATCCTCTCTGGATTGATGAAAATTTTGATAAAAATGTCGAGAGAATTTGAATACGAAATCCGAAAATTTTGATGTGTATCCAGAGATGATTCTGAAGATAATCCTGAGAAAATTCTAGGAAAGATTTTGATGATAATTCTAAGAAAATTCTTATGAGAAGATTCTGATGAGAATTTTAAAAGATGCTGATGAGGGACATGAAAGTGCAAACAACTAATTCCCCATATAACTATAACTTTCATTTAACTCGATGAATCATTTTTTCACAAAAAATGATGCTAGATTACCATATAATCCAATGGTAGGTGCAGAATTGATGGTCATTTTTCTTCGATAATTATGGCTGCAGCCACACCGTTTGGAAGACATACGCTCCGATACCGAGCAGGCACTGAGGTGTGCAACGGCAGCGGCAACAGCACACCCACGGTCTGGCGCATTAGAAGAGAAACCACGCATCTTTCCGGACTCGGCACTCGGCCCCGGCCCCGGATAGGACTAGTGGAGCACCGGTCAGCGTCCTCGTCGTCGTCATCATCATCATACTGCGCGTCCACTATCGCGCTGTTGGCTAATATATGTACTACTATCAACCGATTTCTAATATACATGGGAGTTTGTGCGGCGCCGTGCCTCTGTAGTAGTGAGAGTAGCCTTTGTTCTGCTCTGCTCTGCTACAACAGTATGTGGGATAGCGGAGTTGCCAAATTGGGTTCGTTCTTGATTCACAGCTCTTTCAAGGTGGTTGCATAAATCAGCGGTAATTATCGTAATGGGATTTGATATAAAGTTCGAAGCTTTTCTGGTCAAAGGCAGCGATTCTGGGGTTCATTTGGATTACTGTCCATTCGGGGTTTAGTAATGACAGCAGTAGTTGTATTGAGGATTAGTAACGATTTTAATTGTAGTAAATGATTTCCGATGATTTTATTGGGAAATGGTTGAAATTGTTCAAATTCAAATCCATGATATCAAATAGATAAAAACCATGCGCGTTTTGATGCTTTAGAGGCCTAGTATTACTCCCTGAGAATTGAAATGCCATGTGAAGACTGTTATCGATGAATTCCTCTGATTCGTGGCATCTTAGCATCAATTATTTTATTTGGATCCTAGCTAACTTTCTGCGCACTGGATTTGTTAATTTTATTTGCCAACATCTTAGGCTCCACTTGTTTTTTATTTCAATAGTTAGCCTGCAAAGAACCTAACAATAGCATTTTTTTAAAGGATAAATGAAGGCAAACTACAAATCGCTCCTTAATCCCCCTACACCCCAGGAAACCCAAACAAATTGTATCCAAAATTTGTACACAGATTCGATAGATAACTTGGAGGAACTCGTTTTGAGTGTTCTTAAGATTTATGGCCGAATTGTTGTACAGAACTGAAAACTTCATTGATATAAGAGGAAAATTTAAGTATCTTTGAATATATCACCCATTCGATCAGTTTATTTCTCAGTTTAATACTTGCGCTCAATGTGGATTGATCCTTACCTGAAATACAGAAGAAAAAAAAAATATTATTAATAATCGAAAAAAAAAAATCATAATTCAATCTGTGAAGAATAAATAAATATTATATTACAATATTCAACTCATATCAATAACCCAAAATTTGATTCCATAGTTAGGGTAAACCATTTAGCATTAGTATGCTTTAAATCGTATTGAAATCTACAGTATTGCTTATCAAAATATTTGAATTTGTGCATTTTCGGGACAAAGAACTGTAAAAACTTCGATGAAATTGTTTTAAAAGATGGCGAAATATTTCAAAAGTATACAACACAATCCGCATAATAATGCTTCAATGCCCTACTCCATGCCGATTTCACAGTTACCAACGACTATCATCTGGCCATCAATCTGTCCATAAAAAGGTACCAACAAGCATATTACCGCTCAGAACCGAACGCACATATCCTCACTATGGTATCAGTGATTTTACAGCATCCAATGGTAATGTGATGAAGCCCACAATGGGTCAATCGATTTTCCGGTCAGTTTGTTTCCTCACCTGGAATTATTTTCAGCCAATTTACGAAACATGGAAAAAAATCCAAATGGAATCCCAACATCAATGTCAACTGCGTCCCACATAACGAACGAGCGTTCACTACAGGAACAACCACTCTCTCCGACTCATCCTGGCCTTTACACGGCCTATGACGGCCAGCTGATTGGTTTTGTTAAAGCACAATCAGATTTTATCGAGCGCAAATCAACCCACATCGCCCCGAGCCCTCCACAGAGTCAATATCCATCGGCCAGCTAGATACAAGTGTCAAAGATATGATCGCCCATTGACAGCTATCTATTAGTGATAGACCCATCGGGAGAACTCCGACCAGAATCACATAACAATATTTTTACACATTTCTAGCAATACACCAGTTAAAAATAACAGAAGATGATATACTTTTGTTCTGCACTCAATATCTATTTTTGTTGTGGATTTATAACAACTTATGTTATATTTGTGACATTGCATCTAAGGGTTTGTTGTGATTCACATTCGAAATAATGAACATTAACACAATTTGCAATAATTTCATTTGTTTGTATCATTCTTGAATCACATTCTGTATTTTTTTTTCAATTATAATAAGATTTTTTTGTGTTATTGTTTTATTTGATACAAATTTCGTTATTTTTTTTTTTTTGTAATTTTAACTAGTAACGGTACATCTTTTATACCAAATGATGGTATAAAAAATCATATCAGAGAAACACATTGTTATAATCTTGTCTTCACCGTCTAGTCGGGAATGGACTCCTACTGGACATCGTCGTTTGTCGGAAATGTAAAAATTTGGATAACATCTAATCCGGTTGAATTGAGTACCATCAGCCTTGTTGATCGTAGACATTCAACGAGTAGGTTAGGGAACTTTCACTCCATTCGGTCCCTAGATGACTTTCCCAAGCATACTATTTCCCTGATGGCACACGACGAGCATCTTTCAGTGTTCAGATGCGACAGATAAAGAGCCAAAGCTTACCGGATATCAAATCAAGTGCTTTTGGTGGTTTTTGTCTTGTGGTGGCTCCTAAGAAGGGAGTTGAAGGCTGATAGGCTGAGCCACAGCACGGTTGATTCCGATAGACGGTTGATGATGCTATTCTGATTACTCCTGTCTTTTACGTAAGATTAGAGGCTTAAATGTCAATTGTCGTGAAGTCTTAACAAAATTAGGCTGTTTAGTAGTAGTTCTAGTTAATTTCATTTGTTATTGTTAAAAGTATTTATTGGTCATTACGTTCATATATACTTAAAGAAAAAATGCATTTTCCTTGTCTGTTAAACAATTTCTCGAACCTAGCAAGTGAACCCTAATGATCGATCTCAGCGTCTTACTTTCCATAGTTATTATTATAGTGAATATTTAAGAGTAAAGTTACCTTAGGCTTCTATTACAGTCTCCTACAAGATTCACTTTTCGGTGGCAAATGCAATGCTTCACAACGCCTACTTTCTACTTGTAAATTTTGCGAAAATGAAGCTGGAATTATATTATTTATACCGTTGTTACAAAAGAGGTATTTCTTTTTATGGCATTGTAAAAACCATATTATAATAAGATTGTCGCCACTTATTTCTACTCAGTGAATCTACTAGTCATTTTCCTCAGAGTAATATTCCCTACGTCGTACATGATAACGACGTGTCTAGCTAGCTAATAGTAAGAGAGGCTACGGATCAATCTGGTTAGCAAAAGGCAAACTGATCGTCACCAATAGTATTAATGTCCACTTCGAATAGATTAATTATTTGAAATGGGCATCAATTCTATCAACGACGCAGAATGTCCGTTGGATCACATCCGAGATATTAGTTCGTCTATGTCATATGAATTACGACGCGGCTTTTAGCAAAAAAAATGCCAAAATGTGATACCACCACTACAGGTTACGCCTTTGGTTTTGGTAGATAACTCGAACTTTCGATTTTTAGAGTTTAATTTGTCAAAACATAAATCTTTTTTTTTTATGGTGTTCAGTTGGAGCTGCCTGACAGCTTAACTTGTCAAGGCTGAACCCTCGGTCTGGCTTTTGCCAAGTTTTCCCTCTACCAGGACTAGAGCTGCTCGCTGTCACTATCAACGCATAAAATTTGCTGATTTGTACAGGCCGACTGCGATACAACTCGGATTAATCTGTATCACATCAACATCATGCTGTGACTCCATCACAGTGCATTGATGGCGATAGACTATGGATATCACTGATGGGTTAAGTTTAGCCTTAAATTAAGCCTTAAATAACATGGCAATTTATCAGTACGATATTTTTGACAGTGCTTCAGATAGATTCTTTTATCCATTCGCACCGACAGACTTGTTAAAAGCTTTTTTACAACGCTGCGAACATCTCTTGTCAGTGTGACTATTGTCGGCAGCCTCATTCTGTTCGGCAGCTTTCCCATAAGAGCTGCAAACGAATCACTTCGGCAGCTTCAAATCAGTCGCATTTTGAGGCGTGTTCATTTGAATCGCTGACATCTTTGGCGAAATTGTTTGTTCCGTCTCGGAAATCTCGTTAGCGGGTAGCTGACAGAACGAAGAATTATCTAAATGTTTTCATTGGTGTGTTTTGATATTAAAATACTGTGTATTTGGCGTTTGAAATTTGATTGCCGATAATAGTCGTAAGGTGCCGAAGCCGTAAGTCTCCCTACGTTTCGTCGTCTATCACGCAGCAGCCATATTTTGTCAGCACCTTCTCGTAGAGCTTCCGTGCCCAAGTTTTAGCCGTCGATTGTAGCCGCTCATCGCGGTTTGGTAAGTTCTGTACCTTGTATGTACATATGTAGTCCAGCTCTCTTCTTTGCATTCTGGACGTAGCTCTGCGATATGCCGATCTTTTTAGCCAAATCACGGCTTGAGACGTTGGGATTTGCTTTAATCATCCGCTTCACCTTTCCCTCCGTCTTTTTGTTCTCCGGTCCCGCTTTTCTTCCAGCTCCTTTGCCGTGGTCCAATGTCAACCGCTCCTGGAACTGCTTCAACTCTCTGGAGACGGTTGAATGTTGAATGTTCAACATTTTTCCCAATTCCAGGTGTTTGGAAAGAATTTGTTCTCTCGACTCGCGTTGGTTCACCTCTATTTTCGTTGAATCGAAAAACACGACTTCGAGTTTGACAGCATGTAAACAATACACATCAATGAGAAAGTGTGCAAAATTTGATTGATTGTTCAATAATGGTAGAAAAGTTATGCCTTGTTGAATGTGTCGCAATAATTTCGCGTTCGCTTTTTACTGCACACCAGCGGTTTTCATATCGTGCTTCGCGAAGCCCTAGCAGTTGCTCCGCAATAGTTAAAAAAAATGTGCCAATGCTTTGAAATACCTCAACTTTTTGCTCTGAAATACGCTTTTAATTATACTACATCAAGGCACACCTAAAATTTTCAAGAGTACATATTTAAAAACAAAATAACCGACATCGCTTATTTTGGGGGGTACCCTATATCGCATAAAGACGTTTGGCAAAAAGCATACTGTTCCCGCGGATACGATCCGGTAGGGAATAATTAAAACGAGACAGAGATACGTTCTAGTTCACGATTTATTTTAGACTGATATGGAACAGATTTTGGCCTCCTATTTATATTCCACTCTTCCCTATTTTGTTGCATGGAACATTCTAGTCGACTATTGTTTTATACAACAATGTATTGGGGCTAAGGTTTTGTAGTTGGAACATTTTCCTACGCATTTTATATGGGACAGTTTTATCTGCAAAATTGGATTTTCTTTAATTGGATGAATGGAAAACAACTAAAGTTGAAGAAATCCAGTTTTCCCCGACAACATATTTTGGAACTTTCAGGATGTGAACGTTTTGTCGGGATCAGTGTTGTATATATATCACGACACGTTCAAACGAATGTCGAAAAGAAAAATGTCAATTGAATGCCAGTGTCCACGATAGCTTCGCTAGGAAACATTACGGTTTTGTTTGTTTCAGTTCTGCTTTCACTGCATGTCTGTCACATTAGACATAACAGGCAAGATCAAACTATTCATGTTGTTCATGATCCGATGTCTGAATTATATGCAAAACTTATTATTTATACAAATGTCATCGTGTCAGACGACACTCAATTGACACTTTTTTGTGTTTGTCGACGTTCATTCTAAAGCTCGTGCTGTGACTGCTGACCATGGTAACGAAACAAACGCAGCGCAAAGTGTCGAATGTTTACAGCATTGGTCGGGATACTTATCACCGTCGAAGAAAAAAAAATTAAGGAACTTGCAACTTTCATGATAATCAAACTTGATCGATTGCCCAGACACTAAAATGTACGTATAACGAAATCACCTAAAGGCTTTGCATGTGCAACATTTCACTTATAAGATTTCGCCGAAAGGTCCCTCTACATATAAAAGTTGAGGCAGTATACGTGCAAATATTCTGTGGTGAATAATACCATACAATGCCAGTGTAGTTCTACCGAACTAACCTGTGATCTTATGCGACTTAACTTATGATAACAAAAATTGATTTGACAGCAGCTATGGATTGATTCGACTTACTTTGAACGAGTGTACGGGACCGAACAAATTGACAAATTAACTCAGAAAAAATGCTTTTCATGCAAGGAAACTCAATCTGACGATTTTATCCACCGTATTTTGCGGGTTCGATATAATTTGTATGAATAAACAAAAAAGTTATTATGTAAACTTGCATGCAACTTCTGGTTGTCTGAGTGATCACATGCTGTTGGTGTCTAATCGAACATCAACAATTTTTCAAAAGACCTTGTGGCCATGCGGTTAGTGCAGTCAAGCAGTTTAGCGCATCGTGTCATAAGGTGTGGGTTCGATTCCCACTGCATCCATTGAAATTTTTCGTGAGGAATGTCTCTCGCCTGTACCATTGGAGCATGCTTTTCCGTTGTCTAGTGTTAAGTTACAGTCTGTGCAGCTAAATGGCTGAGGATGGTGCCCGTGTCTTTTTTTTTAATTGATATACCGAGATAGAAAACTAATAATATTTCAAGAGGTTTATTTAAATAATGAATATTTCCGTGCGTTCTGAACTTGTGATTAATCCATTCAAACACATTAATAAAGAGTCATTCGTCCCGAATAAAGAAAAGTGGGGCCACGTGGGGCATTTTTGTTGTGGTGGTTTGAAAACTTGATGAAAATATGATAAAAAATGCTTATATCTGAGAAACTTTTCATGAATTTATGTTTTTCAAATAAAGTGTCATTCGTCTCGAATAAAGAAAAGTGGGGCCACGTGGGGCATTTTTGTTGTGGTGGTTTGAAAACTTGATGAAAATATGATAAAAAATGCTTATATCTGAGAAACTTTTCATGAATTTATGTTTTTCAAATGTATTTCTAAAACATATTGCATGTTGACGAAGTGATTTGAAACAGAGTTTAGAGATGACTTCTTCAAAACACTTTGTCAACATGCAATATGTTTCAGAAATACATTTGAAAAATATAAATTCATGAAAAGTTTCACAAATATAAGCATTTTTTAACATATTTTCATCAAATTTACAAACCACAACAACAAAAAATCCCCACGTGGCCCCACTTTTCTTTCTTCGCGACAATGAAACTTATGTTCATGGCTAGTCGTATACAAAAATTAGCTGCCGCCATCTGCCGCTCCATGAGTTATCCTGGATTTTGTAAAATACTACTTTTAGACTGTTTTTACCAAAAATATAAATAAATCTGAAAATTTTGCTAGTATATAATGTAAATTTACTTTGTTATAGTTAAGCTTCTAATACTTGATGACAAAAAATGTTTTAATATTTTTTTTTATGAAAAAATGGTCAAAATTGATTTTTTGACTGTTTTGACTAAATTGTCATACATCGTAATCCACGTCAGTGATAGAGTGTAAGTGTCTTCCGAAGAAATGTCAAAAATGCCTCAATGAACAACTTTGCAGAAGAAAGTTTTTTGCTAGGACGCTCCTATCAAAAGATAAAACTGATCTAGATCAGTTTTCTCTTATCTAGATCAAATCTGAATGTGTCAAAATATAGTACAAGTTATTCCAAAACACTTTGTCGAAGACACCAAACCTCTAGGGTGCATATCTAGAGTACTAGATGTTTTGGCCGTCGAAAACAGCGATCTGCTCCAGTGTGCGACGTTACAGCATATAAAGTAGAATGCTCAGTGGTTGTAGAGAATTTTAGTTTTTACGCTTCCACTCGTCCACTAAGGAATAGACATCTATTTTACAAAACCAACCAAAGAAAACAGTACGACAAAAGTGGCCCAGTCAACAGGATGATGTCCTGTTATAGTATATATAGTGATACAGTCGACATAACAATGTTTAATTCATTAATGCACTCAAAATTTTCTTCACGATAGATTAGTAAGATAGATAAAAATATATGAGATATCTCACTGCAATTGATACTAATGTTTATGTTTTGTTTTGTTTTTCTGTAAACAGTCTACGATTGACAAATAAACAAATAAATAAATTAGGTATTATCAAAAGCATAACAGACGTGGAAGTGTGAAATTAGAAATCTCGAAAAACGATGGACGTAGTTTTTGAATCTTCCCTTAGGCTGTAGAGAAAGTACAAAAGCTACGTTTCTCTTGACTCAGCTGTAGTACTTTGATTAATCGATTGCGTAATCGCAAGTAACGAATCAGCGTATTCTCCCAGTCACCATTTATTGCCGGCGACATTTGCTCGTTTGACAATCGGTCACCATTTGTATGAGAAACCACGAGTGAACGAGAAAGAGAGCGAGATAGAGGATCAAAGATAAGGCAAACCTTATGAATCCCATCCATATACGCAAATCACATTTCGTTGCACTTGTACTCTTTGCATTGTGTGTTGGTCGATCGAATTACGCCGCAACAGTATGACTAATTTAATTGCATCCGAGTTAGAAGGACGGATGGGTTATCACTTGGTTGGGTTAAGAGAATCCCTAAAAAGATGCGAAATTTTAGGGAGAAGGACCATTTTTTCGTATATGAAGGAAACAATAGAACCTAGAGGGAGTGCAAGAGGTGCGGGGGATGCGATGGGATGAAAACTTTCGCGGGGAGGTCATCCCGAGATAGAAGAACCACCGCATCAGAACACAGAACCACTTTACACATGCGCCACGAACCGGCGAAGAGTGTATGGCTTGACTGGCTGCAGCCGCGATTTTCACTGTGGTGGGTGCTATTTTGGGGTGACGGCCGGAAGAGGGTGGGAATGGGGTGGCGATGGAAGCAAAACGGAAGAGGACAGTTGTTTGGATACGGTTGGATGGGCGGTGGGTGGCCCGGTTTAGGTCGAAGCAGGAGAGAGGCGATTTTCGATAGTTTATTAGCCGACGATGGAGAGATGTCGAAACTACAACAGCACTCACTGGCTGGCCTTAGAGGGGGGCAATAGCGCAGTAGCGAGGCACTCCAAGTGGCATGGGAAGGTAGAATATGTGTGTGCAAATACATGTTCACCACCAAGGAAAACCATCGGGGCTGCTTTTCTAGAAAATTCGACTCTATTCGAGTGAACGAACGGAGAACCGGTTGCTGCAGAGCTGCATTGTGTCAACATTTTACACGTTATACAAACGATGACCTGGGGATTCGTTCCGGGTTAACGATGTTAAGCGGATCGATATCGCTGACCACACAATATCCAGCAACATCAGCATAATTCCGTGTTAAAATGCCTTCATCTTGCCGAATCGCTCCATTCGGCAAGCCTAAAATTAAAATCCTCTCCCTTTCGTTGTCTAACGTCTTCCTCGTCGTCGTCGTCGTCGTCGCTCCTAGAAACCACTCAATTCGATTTCGAGTTCCATATAAAAACCCCTCTACCCATACCCGTTGTGGACTCTCTCTGGTGTGAGAAAAAGACTCATTAAAAAACTCATCCTCCTCTCATGATTGCTTTTTTCCCAAGGTCAACAACTTTCGGCTCGAAGTCCCGGTAGAAACCAACTTCAAACTTCGAAAGCATCGCCAATAACGTGTACGCAAGTAACCACACCAATGCTGCCTTGTGCTATCGGTGCCTTTTCCTTTTTATTCATTTTTTGGCCGTTCTAAACCAATCGCACGGTGTTTCATTTACCGCTATTTTCGAAAAAAAATAACTGCCAAAATGTTAAACTAATGTTCTTATAATTAACCTGAAGTGTACGATTTGACAGATAACTTTGAATTAATCTAACAATGTATGTCGGAAAATTAAAGTTTTTTTTTTAGTCAGAGACGAACCAGCTCAGGGCTGAAAGTCTCTATAATAAAGGAAAAAAAAAGTTTTTCTAACTTTACGATCAAACTTTCATGCCAAACACTGACGAATGCTTTTTCTATGTCTAGAAGAGCAAGATCAGTAGAGTAACCTTCAGATTTGTTGGAACGGATCAAATTTATTACACGTAAAATTTGATGAGTGGTCGAATGTCCATGGCGGAATCCGAACTGTTCATTGGCAAAAATTTAATTTTTGTTGATGTGGGCCATCATTCTGTTCAAAATAACCTTTTCAAAAAGTTTACTGATGGAGGAAAGCAAACTGATTGGACGATAGCTAGAAGCTTCTGCAGGATTTTTGTCTGGTTTTAAAATTGGAACAACCTTAGCATTTTTCCATTTGTCAGGAAAATATGCTAATTGAAAACATTTGTTAAATATATCAACTAAAAATGATAAGCTACTTTCTGGAAGTTTCTTGATGAGGATGTAGAAAATTCCATCATCGCCAGGAGCTTTCATATTTTTGAATTTTTTAATAATAGTTCTCACTTCTTCCAAATCAGTCTCCCAGGCATTTTCGAAAACGTTCTCTTGATTGAGAATATTTTCGAACTCCTGAGTAACTTCATTTTCAATTGGACTAGTAAGTCCTAAATTAAAATTGTGCGCACTTTCAAACTGCATAGCAAGTTTTTGAGCTTTTTCGCAATTAGTTAGTAATAATTTGTTATCCTCTTTCAATGCCGGTATTGGCTTCTGAGGTTTTTTCAAGATTTTAGATAATTTCCAAAAGGGCTTAGTGCCAGGGTCCAATTGAGAAATCTTATTTTCAAAATCTTTGTTTCTTAATTGTGCAAAACGTTTCTTGATTTCTTTCTGCTAATCCTGCCATATAATTTTCATAGCAGGATCGCGAGTGCGTTGAAATTGCCTTCTCCTCACGTATTTAAGACGGATCAAGAGTTTAAGATCATCGTCTATAATCACGGATTCAAATTTTGGAATTGCAATGCTCCGGGCTTCAACAATGGAATTTGTTAAAGTTTCAAGAGCATTGTCAATATCAAGTTTTGTTTGTAAAGGAATATTAGAGTCAATAAATGTTTCATATATATTCCAGTCGGCTCAAAAATAATTGAAAGTGGAGCTGATAGGATTGAGAATCGCTTCTTGGGATATTTGAAATGTAACAGGGACATGATCAAAATCAAAATCAGCATGAGTTCAGCAATCAGTTGGCTACAAAGATGACTAGAGTCGGTTAAGACCAAATCAATCGTAGAAGGATTTAGTCCCTTGGATGAAGATGGAGACGTTTTAGAAAACCCATTGTTAAATTTAGCGTATTAACACTTGAGTAAAGTGGGACAAAAGTTCGAGTGCAGCAAGTTTCTTTTTAGGATTTCTAACTCAATTCAAAACAAAGCTCATAAACGTCATTGTGGGTCGGATTCTATTCAAGTAAGAGACTTTCACTTCAAATATCTTACAAATCGATTGGAATTTGGAAAAGTTATGGTTATTTAATATTTTTGGACGTGAAAATTGTAATTTTTGGTCGAACTTTCTGGGCATGGAACCAAATAAGGATAAAACCTTCTTCGACTTTTTATGTTTGGGCGTTTCTGGGCCTATCATAAGTATGCTTTGCGGTTTATTAGTTTTAGCATAAATGCTAAAAAATAATTTTTGGCCCATAGTGGGGCAAAAGTTCAACCCCTATATAAACTAGCGAAAAATAATGTAAATTGACTTGAACCTACATATTATCTTCAAATTTGACGAAACTTGCCAGTTCATGCGAAAAAAATGATCAGTAATCAGTGATCTTCGAAAAAATGCTATTTTTGTTTTTTTTTTACAATTAACCCGGTTTTTTTTAACAATTATGGCGATGAATAATAATTTATCCTGACGTCCAATCAAAATGTGGTCTTCGGCAAAGTTGTAGCTGAAAGGACTTCACGTGAGAAGAGTTTGTTCACATTTCCTTAAAATATTATGACGAAGAGATAGAGGGCTGAACACAAAAGGTTAGCATTTTCCATAGTAATCTCCATCCCAAGTAATAATTTGAGTTTTACGAATTACTTCCAGAGTGCTATACATACATACTCAACATTTATTGGTTTGATTGGGCAGTAATTGTGCTTTAAATTATATTTAATCAGATTAATCATCATACCATAGCATCTTATAAGCAAATTCATGGAGATAATATGATTTGAAAAAAAAAATGAAATTGTGGCAACCGAAGTGAAATTAAAATGTCGGAACCATAATTGATAGATTGTCATCGACAAATGCTGTTTTGTCATCATAAATACACAAATAAGGGCAAATCGTTATGCTTCGGCATTTGTGGATGTAAAATTGCCTTAATAAATGCTGATCGAAAATGACTCAGCTTTTTTTTCGCTTTTTATGGTAGCTAAGCAGCATTCTACAAAATTAGACAGTTTGAGGGTGCTGCTTTGGAGAATATACGCAAAAAAAATGAAAACTGATATTAGTTTTGCATTTTCCCATTAGGAATAAGGATAAAAGAGTAATAACGTAATATTAGGGATGCTATATTGGTGTGGAAAGTATTAAATTTGCAATACTAATGGTGTTTTCGCATCTTAGGAGTCCAAATACTGATTTGAGAGGTAAGGTAAGTTATCAGAAGTCAAGGGGAATTCATGGAGGTTAATAGCAGCATTTATGACAACAATGTGTATTATTTGAGTCTTTTATCATAGCCGTAACAAATACGAGTCATTTAGCCACGGCAAGCAGTTTAATTAAGGCATTGTATGTTGCAATAAAGCTGGTTTTGTAACCACACAGTTTTGACTTCATATTCTGGTATTGAAAACAGCCAAGAGCAGAATTACAAAACTTCATCTTTTGGCAACGTTAAATGTCGCCTCTAACTATTATAGCATTCACGCAACTGTCGTAAAACATTAATAAATCCACACGAAAACCGAATTGCTGTTAAATTGTTACTTTGGATATAAACTTCACATGTCGTGTGCACAGTCAAATTTCTTCCAAATCATAGCAAACTTAGGCAGGATGCTACTAACCATAATAAAAATCGTTCAAGCATAGGGGAGTCAAAATTTCAAAATTTGCATCACTCTATTGTTTGGTCAACAGCAACCTTTTCCATCTGGAACCATTGGAGGGTTAAAATGCTTATTAGTTTCATGAAAAATACTGTCTTCATCTGAATTACGACAAACCTGTCAACCAAACTCACACCCATCATTTTATCGAAAAATAATTGATATTTGATACTATAAAATATTCAGACTTTTAACTTTTTGTAGAAAAAAGTTTGTAGAAGAAAATTACTTTATTAAGTAAATGACGGATTTCACGCCAACTCGACAAAGGGTTTGGCAGCACCCCTTCAGAATTCAATGAAACTTTCTGGGTGTGAAGACTGTGTGAAACTAAGATACTTTGCATACTTTGTTTTTTCAAAATAGATCTAGACTAACATTTGGAAAGGGTCAAAGTTTTTTTTAACTTTTTTTATAAACCCGTATAACTCGAAAACGTTAAGACCTACAAAAAAGTGTTGTATGAGGGACTGTCGTGAAATTTCCTGACGTTTTAGTAAAAAATATTAAAAAAATAAAAACACATTTTCTACACTGAAAAAAAAAATTATTCAAAACATCAAAGTCGATTTAAAAAAAACGACCACTTCAGATTTTGATTATCTTTAAGCAAAAAGTTACGTAATTAAATTTACTAAAAGTCGTCCATACATTGCAAATTGGGCATATTTTAGGGAAAAAAGTTTTTCTAACATCGAATTTTTTAAGTCTCAAAGTTTTTTTTTACTTTTTTTATAAACCCGTATAACTCGAAAGCGGTAAGACCTACAAAAAAGTGTTGTATGGGGGACTGTCGTGAAATTTCTGAAGCTTGAGAAAAAAATATTGAAATAATAAAAACACATTTTCTACACTGAAAAAAAAATATTCAAAACTTTAAAGTCGATTTAAAAAACGGCCACTTCTGATTGTGATCATCCTTAAGCAAAAAGTTTCGTAATTAAATTTACTAAAAGTCGTCCATACATTGTAAATTGGGCATATTTTAGAGAAAAAAGTTTTTCTAACATCGAATTTTTTAAGTCCAAAATGAACTTTTTATTTAATTTTTATTTCGCTTCAAATCGTCAAGTATGATCATATTTTCAAGTGATAAATGAGTTTTAATCACAAAATAGATTATATTTGTTTTATTTCGAGTAGTTAAAAGAAATAAAACGGAATTATACCGATAATAAATCTTCGAGCTGTTTAGTAGAATACCTATAAGTAGATGAAAAAACCGAATTTAGTACTATACCATTTAATTCCACTAGAGTTTGTATCCTTTGACAGATACGCGTATTTCGACCTCAACTGTAAGGCCGTCTTCAGTGTCGTGTACTAGACTCGACTCTAGTACACGACACTGAAGACGGCCTTACAGTTGAGGTCGAAATACGCGTATCTGTCAAAGGATACAAACTCTAGTGGAATTAAATGGTATGGAATTATACCGTTTTTTTTAAATTGAATTCAATTGATCTCGCATCATACCGCTTATGAGAAAATCAACTCCTTCTAACAATCCGATGGGTTTTTTTATGGTTGGAAAGATATCACAATAATATTTAATTTCTTATTTGGTCAAAGCCAATCTTAACAGATGTCTGGAAAGGGTCAATATTATGCTTATGAAAAAAGTCGTGGTTTGTTTTTTATTTTTATTATTGCTATATATATCCTAAAACGTAGTATCTGCACATGAATATTTACATTATTTTTGGGCTTTACTGAATAAATTGAATATTCTTGGTTCATCCTCTGAATTGGTATACCGTTTGGCTGCAATTTGTGTATCACTAGTAGGCATAAAACAATGATATTTTTGGGTACCAGGGACAGTTTTAACCTTATCAAACAATTTCACCAATTCCTCTGACATTTTAACTATTGTTCATTAGAAATATAACAGAAATTTAATTTGGTGATACATGTATCAGTTTGTTTCACTGCCCAGTCGAACAGTTCTCGCGGAGTTGCGATTGTGTTTCCATAGTATTTTGCAAGACTTGCTTTTTTTGCCATTCGCTTGAGAGTGCCACCAATAGCGTCACAGGGGCCTTTGCCGTGGGATGTGGCAAAAAGTGCCACTCTGCTTCCAATCCATGTATTTTCTTGAAATTACATAAGCTGGCAATTTTTTTTTTCTATTTTTATAATGAGCTGCAGCTCCATCTGACTTAAAAATAACTTTTGATTTGTTTAACAAAATTTATCAATTTTGAAATAAATAGCTGAACTGCTACTGTGTCATGGGTCTGATATTATAATAAAACTAACATTTTCCAATTTATTATCTTTTTTATGATATATTTAGAATTGGGAATTATTCCATTGATATCCTTGAGCAGCGTTATAATTTTCAGAAAAGTCGCTAATTACCAGTATTTAACCTTGTTTTAAGGAGTCTTTTTTGTTTCGTGAAAAAGAAGACTATTATTTGCAAATAAAATCATGAGTTATGAGCTTATCAACTTTTTTTAGGTAGATAACAATACAAACATATTCATTATTTCTTATTCATCTGGCGTTTAACGCAGGTACGTTTAGTAAGTTATTTTTCACAAAACTTTTCCTAGAAGAGAATTTAATGGGATATGGATAAGGTTGTAACTTTTCAATGTTTGCAATACTGTTGTGATACCTTTAGAACCATAAAAATCCGTCGGATTGTTAGACGGAGTTGATTTCCTCATAGGCAGAGGCGAAGTCCATTGATTGCCTTCATTTAAAAAACATAATCACTGTATAATTCCGTTTTTTAACTATTCTCAATAAAAAAATACAATCTATTTTCTGATTCAAACTCATTTATCACTTGAAAACACGATCATATTTGACGGTTTAAAACAAAATCTTTGAAAAAAAAAAACAGTTTTGGACTTAAAAAACTCGAAGTTAGAAAAACTTTTTTCCCTAAAATTTGCCCAATTTGCAATGTATGGACGACTTTTAGTAAATTTATTTACGAAACTTTTTGCTTAAGGATAATCAAAATCTGGCCGTTTTTTTTAAATCGACTTTGATGTTTTGAATATTTTTTTTTTTCAGTGTAGAAAATGTGTTTTTATTTTTTCAATATTTTTCTCTAAAACGTCAGGAAATTTCACGACAGTCCCCCATACAACACTGTTTTGTAGGTCTTACCGTTTTTGAGTTATACGGGTTTATGAAAAAAGTAAAAAAAACTTTGACCCTTTCCAAATGTTAGTCTAGATCGATTTTGAAAAAACAAAGTATGCAAAGTATCTTAGTTTCACATACTTTTGACATCCAGAAAGTTTCATTGAATTCTGAAGGGGTGCTGCCAATCGCGTGTCGAGTTGGCGTGAAATCCGTTAAATGTTCAGTTCGATCAAAAAGCTACTTGTCAAAACTATTTGCACTTCTTTTTCTTAATGCTGAATACTAAAATAACCTCAGGCGTATAAGGTTGCTCTTAACTTAAGCTTTTTGTCAATGAAATAAGGAAATTCAGGTTCGTTTATTACAGGGTGTCCATTCAAAATCAGTTTTGCAATCCCCGGATTTTTCCCGGATGCCTAAAAGTTTAAAATCGGGTGAAATCATGGTACAGTGCCTTCATCTTTTTAGACATTTTTTGAAGGAAAGTTTTGAATTTGATTTGTCTTTCAAAATATTTGTTTTTAAACAATGTTTTCTTTCGCCGATCAAAGCTCTATTTTGTTCGATAACATCAGAACATCATTTAATTTGAATACTATAAATTGTCAAAAATTGGACTATCAGAAACACCATTGCAGTTCCATAAATCTCGCATAACTTGTGATCTCGCCCTAAAAGCAATTGGTAACCGAGTGTGTTGTTACCGTGCAAACAAATGGATTTATGCGTTATTCAACAATGCTACGATGAAGAGAAGATCCTCCTCTATCGCCCAATGGTGATAGTTTTCATCCTGGGCCATTCATTTTCTTAGAAACAAGGAGCTACACACTTGGTTACCAATGGCTTTTAGGGCGAGATCACAGGTTATGCGAGAAATAGTAAATTAAATAGTGTACAGTATTATTTGAATCTAATCACTAAATCTTAGAAGGATTTAAAAAAAAAATTGCTTTTGAATGTCAAATTTTAAGTACCTAATACAGAACATAGAGAAGATATCGACCATGATTGTTATATATTATTTTGTTATGGCTACATCGGTCATGCGGCTCGAATGTAAAGGGAGTCTGTAGAAGATTTTTGCAAATGATTAAATGAATAGGTGGGTAGGCTTAGAGGCTTACTGGTTCCCCGATGGCTTGCTCAATTTTCACCACCTAATAAAATTTCAATCTTTCGTTGTACAGACTTCCTTTACCCTCGAGTCGCATGACCGACATAGCCATAACAAAATAATATATAACAATCACGGTCGATATCTTCTCTATGTTCTGTATTAGGTACTGATAATCTAATACAGAACTAATCAAAACAGGTGCCATTTTTTCGTTTTGTCCTATAAAATGCTCAACTTTTTTTTTTAAATAATCTATAGGAAAAAAATGGAGAAATTTTTAAAATTCTGTGGATGAAACATCTATAAGCCCAATGCTTTACTACCCAAACTGTCATGGATAGTCAGAACTTCAAGTTTGCTAAAGTTTCCCTTAGATCAGATTTTTGATTTTTTAAGAGGAAAACTACCATCATCGTTTTAAAAATGTTCAAAACCGTTTTTTTTTTGCTCAAAAGTGAAGCAATGTTCAAGATAGGGTACCAATAGTGGAGGAACTAAGCACGATTGAAATTCATTTAACCGCCTCAATTCAAGAAGCACAATTAATGTACATGTAAATGTTGTAACGGGAAATGAAGACCATTGAATCTATGAGAAAAAATATTTCATCGCAGTAATCCATGGTATGTCAGTGAAAAATAATACCTCCACTATTGGTACACTGTTCCTTTAGTTGCGGTATATTTTTAATTTGTGATCCTATTGTTGCGGTATCCGTTGTTTTCTTATGGGATTATCCACTAAAGGAACACTTTACCGCAGCTATTGGTACAAGTAAGAGAAGTTTTAGCAATTTTAGTGATATTTCATCAGTTTGAAAGCAATTTGAACGCTCTTTTCAACTATTCCGTGTATCAACAAGCCAACACGTCGATTGGCAGTGTCGGCTCTGTAGGTAATGTAGTAAAATCAGTTGTAACGGCACTACTGCAACTATAGGAACACCCACATCTAAGGGAACACTTACCCTAATCTATCACTGCACTGTATTTTCTATCTGTAATGCGATGATAGAATTTCATGAGGATTTCATCGAATTTGAACGAGAAAAAGTGGTTTATCATTCTTGATGATTGCTGATGATTGATGATGGATTCTTGAGCCTTAAATATTTCAATTCAATTTATTAGGTCAAAAAATCGCATTTGATTTTAGAATCCGTCGAACCTACCTACCGTAAAATGGGGCGAATAGAAACACTTTCCGACTTGTTTGAATGTGTACAACTTAAACCGTGCGGACAGGTCCGTCACACTCGGGCTCAGATTGGGTTCCACTTCTAGTACTGCATTTGGTCCATCGGTAGTGCAAAAGGTACCCAAGTTTGACAGAACGCAGTACACTTTTCAGGGCATTCTAGATTACCTTATGAGCCATACAATTTTGGGCAACTGCAAGGGATATGGAGGTCTTTAATATGTCTTTGGTGCGGATAAAACCCAATTTTTTTAGCCTTAAATATGGGTCGCGTCTTCCTTTGCTAAGACTCCAATCGCTGTTACAAAATATAAATTATATCGTACAAAGATTTATGAAAATGTTGTATGTTTCTATTCACCCCGCAAGGGGGCGAATAGAAACACTGTTCAGTAAATATCAATACTTTTTTTCATTTTAATGGAAAAATAAACACATTTTTAAGTGCATCTAGAAGAAATATCAAAATGTATTTACTTAGTGAAGAAAAAAAAAAATTTTTTAAAATTAAGTTCAATTTTCGATCATTTTTGAAATCAGCAAAAATGGCGGATGTTTCAAGCTATCAAAAATGATTGAGATTTCAATATTTTCCTCTCAATTTTTTAATGAGAAATGTAGCAAAATTTTTAATTTGAAAATAGTCTAGTTTTACTCTGTTGCTTTTCAACTAATAGGAAAAAAGTATTTCAGTAGGTTTTTAAAGGTTATAATTACATAATATTCAAATTTTTAACTGAAAGTCGCTTTGTTTCTATTCGCCCCACTTTTTCTATTCGCCCCACTTTTTCTATTCGCCCCGTTTTACGGTACTAGTATTTATTTTCAATCGAAAGGCCCAAAATAAGGAGGATGTTTGTAATCAAATGCTGTTTTTCTATACAAAATGCCTAAGTTTGGGGCTCTGCTTCTCAGCTTCTGGTAGTCCGATTTGGCTGAAATTTGAATGACGAACTAAAAACAACTTGTTATTTTGCCTAGTGTGTAGTGAGCTCATAACATTGCTGCCATTTTCCATAGAGTTTCAGAGGGTTGTTCAAAGAGAAAAGTAAATAACCGAGAGATTTTTTAGTTTAATTCAAAAACGGTAAATATTAGGTGTTTGGTCTGTTTGCCAAATTTCAGAAGTTACACAAATTTGCAAAACATGCCAACCTACCACAACTTACCGTTTTCGAGTTTAATTATAAAATCTCTCGGTTCATTACTTTTCTCTTCGAACAACCCTCTGAAACTCTATGGAAAATGGTAGCAAAGTTATGAGTTCACTACAGGCAAAACTTCAAGTTATCTGTAGTTCGTCATTCGAATTTCAGCTAAATCGGACAACCAGAAGTTGAGATACAGAGCCCCGAACTTAGGTATTTTGTATGGAAAAACAGCATTTGATTAATAACTTTTGTCACTGACTGTATCTGCGGGTGTAATTCTCGTAGAATACAAGTACAGATTTTTATGACAGAAACAAAATCTCACCAAAATCATTTGACATAACTCCAAACAAGATTCTTCCCAGGGATTCATCAAAGATTTTGCCAATAATGTCGTCAAGAAACATACAAAGTCTGGCCAAGAATGCTCAAAGGAACTTGCCATTTATTCATCCATAAAAAAAACATAAGGATCTCACTAGCAATACGCTACGAATGACAGGAAGAATTCGTTGTAAATCTGTAGAATTCCATTCAAAATCTCGTCCGATATATCATTGTCATAGATCACGGATTCAAGCTAAAAATTCAAATAAAGCTTCTTCAAAATCCGAATCAGTTCATCCGGGAATCCGCCAAAAAGCAATTCTTAATGATTGTGTCCAAAATTTAATTGTACAAATTTCCCAAAAACGTGTTAGCTCAGCTTTTTACCAACCGTTAGGAATTTTCCCAAAATTGCAAGAAAAATCCGCCAAAACTCTTTCAAATGTCATGAAAAATGTGCCATTAACCATAATAGAAAATCATAAAGCATAACATTAAGAACCTTGCCAACAATCCCTGAATACTTAAACTTTTTTCAAGGATCTCAATAATATTTACTAAAACAAGTTTGAATGTTCTTAATTATATAGAAATTCGCAAAACATGTTACAAGAAATCGGTAACAATTGTGAAAATACATCTGACAAATATCCCTTCCTGAAAGGTTCAACTATCTATCTAGCAACTCAGTTGTGTATCTCTTGTCGATATTATCTAGCGCTTTTCCCGGTGTGTTCTACAATTTCCCGGGTATTTCCCGTATTTTTCCCGGCCTTTTGTGATTCCCGGGTTTTTCCCGCTTTTCCCGGATTTCCCGGATGGATGGACACCCTGTTATTATCTTCATTAACCCCTCTACCGGCAGTATTATGTTTTATAACAAAAAATGAGAAAAACTCTGAAGCCTTAGATTGTGTATTAGTGTAGTAATACATTTTGTTTAAATTTTAGTAGGTTTATGTAATATTATAAACAAATAATTCAATTATCAGTATATTTCAAGAGTATTATTTTTTTATTTCATCAAAATAAAAGTCTGATATTTTGCAAAATTTTAAAATGTCCTCCTTTCTTAAAACCAGTAATTTAAAATGTCCGACTTTCTGAAATATTTCCTTCTGGTAAGCCTAGCTGTAGTTCATGATTTTTTTTTCGTTATTGATTTGAATATTCTTCAGTCAAGAGAAATGATGAGCTGCAACAAACCGGGAGGTTTTGGTTGAAACAAAAAAGAAAAATTGAAATGGAGTTTTCCCTGGGCCTAGTAGTAACGTCCGCGGCTACAAAACTGGAGATACTTGGGTTCAATTCCTGTGCAGCATCTTTCCTTAACAGAAATTTCCTTGACTTCACTGGGCATAGAGTATATATATATATATATATATATATATATATATATATATATATATATATATATATATATATATATATATATATATATATATATATATATATATATATATATATATATATATATATATATATATATATATATATATTTTTTTTTTTTTTAATTTCTTTATTAGTAGTATCATTCCAAACATTACATTCATTATTTCTTATATCTAGGTGTTCTGTGTTATTAGACAACACTATCATCCTAATTTGGTAAAACAAATCTAAGATTTTATTAACATTTTGTTAACAACATATTACATTTCATTTGCCTTAGCAGTTCAGATTTTTTACAGGTGAGTTGATTTCACCTGCTTATAAGAGAAAAAAACGTTTTCAATATACTTAACCTAAACATATAACGCATTAATCGTGGCAATAGAAGATTGTAACGATTTTTGCTTGAAATTATTGATTATTTTATTTGACATTTGTTCCAATGTTTCAACATTGGATATTCTATGTAACTCATTGGTACTATACCAGGGAGGAAGCCTCAGAATCATTTTCAAAATTTTATTTTGAATTCTCTGCAGAGCTTTCTTCATGGTATTACAACAGCTAGTCCATATTGGTACAGCATACAACATGGCTGGCCTGAAAATTTGTTTGAATATCAAAAGCTTGCTCTTAAGACAAAGTTTTGATTTTCTATTAATAAGGGGATTGAGACATTTTACATATTTATTACATTTGGCTTGAAAGCCCTCAATGTGATTTTTGAAAGTTAAATTCTTATCTAGCATGAGCCCTAGATACTTAACTTCATCTGACCAATTTATTGGAACCCCTTTCATCGTGACAACATGTCTACTTGAAGGTTTAAAATAAAGAGCTTTTGGTTTATGTGGGAATATGATTAGTTGAGTTTTGGAAGCATTAGGAGAAATCTTCCATTTTTGCAGGTATGAAGAAAAAATATCCAAACTTTTTTTCAATCGACTACAGATGACACGCAGGCTTCGTCCTTTGGCGGAGAGGCCTGTGTCATCCGCAAACAAAGATTTTTGACATCCATGAGGTAACTCAGGTAAGTCAGATGTGAAAATGTTGTATAACATTGATCCCAAAATGCTGCCTTGGGGAACACCAGCTCTTACAGGAAGACTTTCAGATCTGGATTTCTGATAATTCACCTAAAGTGTACGATTTAACAGATAACTTTGAATTATTCTAACAATGTATGTTGGAAAATTAAAGTTTTTTAATTTTACGATCAAGCCTTCATGCCAAACACTGTCGAATGCTTTTTCTATATCTAGAAGAGCAAGACCAGTAGAATAGCCTTCAGATTTGTTGGAACGAATCAAATTTGTTACATGTAACAGTTGATGAGTGGTCGAATGTCTATGGCGGAATCCGAACTGTTCACTGGCAAAAATTGAATTTTCGTTGATGTGGGCCATCATTCTGTTCAAAATAACCTTTTCAAAAAGTTTACTGATGGAGGAAAGCAAACTGATTGAACGATAGCTAGAAGCTTCTGCAGGATTTTTGTCTGGTTTTAAAATTGGAATAACCTTAGCAATTTTCCATTTGTCAGGAAAATATGCTAATTGAAAACATTAATTCAGGTTCGTTTATTATCTTCATTAACCCCTCTAACGGCAGTATTATTTTTTATAACAAAATATGTCAAAATCGAGAAAAGTTTGTTGTTTTTCGATAAGTTCTCAAATACTTTCATTTTTTTTCATAATTTCTTTACCCCTCATATTATTCTAACTTAACTTATGGTACCAGATACATGTTCATAACTTAAAAGCGGTTGCACCAATTTGTTTCATTTTTCTCCGCAGTCAAAGTATTGTTTTGAAAAGCGAGTAGCCGAACATGAGAAAAACTCTGAAGCCTTAGATTATCTATTAGTGTAGTAATATCTTTTGTTTTAATTTGAGTAGTTTTATGTAGTATTATAAACAAATAATTCAATTATCAGTATACTTCAAGAGTATTATTTTTTTATTTCATCAAAATAAAAGTCTGATATTTTGCAAAATTTTAAAATGTCCTCCTTTTTTAAAACCAGTAATTTAAAATGTCCGACTTTCTGAAATATTTCCTTCTGGTAAGCCTGTAAGCTGTAGTTCATGATTTTTTTTTTCGTTATTGATTTGAATATTCTTCAGTCAATAGAAATGATGAGCTGCAACAAACCGGGAGGTTTTTCTTGAGAAACAAAAAAGAAAAATTGAAATGGAGTTTTCCCTGGGCCTAGTAGTAACGTCCGCGGCTACAAAACTGGAGATATTTGGGTTCAATTCCTGTGCAGCATCTTTCCTTAACAGAAATTTCCTTGACTTCACTGGGCATAGAGTATCTACGTATCTGCTACACGATATACGAATGCGAAAATGGCAACTTTGACGAAGAATGTTCTACGAGAAGAGCTCTGGAAGTACTCATTGAACACCAAACTGAGAAGCAGGTTCTGTCCCAGTGTGGTCGTAATGCCAAGAAGAAGATGTTATTCAAAACAATATGATTTTGGTGTTAGAATACAATGTTCATGTAATGGAAATCAACGATTTTGACTGTTACACCTTCAAAAGGGCGTAACTAAACATTACGTCAGACGAACAACAATATGAATAAGCTTACAATAGTAGTTTTGATAGCTTTTTTATAATACTTAGCGATAAATGTAGCACCGTGATTCATCTCTCCACCACACCACTTTCCATCGTTTGCTCATTCTCGATCAGGCGCGCGAAGATCAGGGAAACGCAAACTAGAAAAACTCACCTCCTTTCTAGTACAGTAGAGGGGAGGTGGGTTTAGGAGTGGAACAAGCGTCCACCGTTAATGCTTTCTCCCTTGTTCACCTTCTCATTTGCCATTCCTGCAGCAAACAAACATACTCGATTCCCTATATGGGAGTACGACGGCTATGGATGGGCACCGTATTCGCCAACCCGGTTGTTGTTCACTCGGTTCAACAGAGAATATCCAAAGGAACCGGGAAACAGACAGAAATAAGAAAACCGCCACAGCCAGTCAGCATCGAAGGAACGAAATTCAGTCTCCCGCGGCGTCCGTAGTCGTCGTTCACCGTACAGCCGTAGCAGCTAGATAAAAAATCGATAGACCGCATGTGTGCACTTATATGTAGAGGCACCTATCCACTCCTCGACAATACAATACAAGTGTATCGTTATGATTTCTGGATTGATTCCGAAAAACAAAGCTGTCACACGTGATGATGACTGGCTGTGCGGTTGTTTGAGGTCATGATTTCGGATTTATTGAGCCAAGGTCACCGTCGGCGGTGTGCATGGATTTCCGAAAAAATGAAACGATGAATGTCTTAGTGAATGAGAACTCTCGGTAACGTGCAGCCGAAGGTCAACGAACGTGAGATGCGATAAAAGTCGCTGCTCAGATTAGAGCAGGGGTTCCCAATCGTTTATCATGTTGAGCAGCCCCCTTAAAGTTTGATGGACGGTCCTTTGATGACAACTCAGAAGAGTATATCTCACAAGAACCACTTTTTTAATTCTTATACTGAAATAGTTCAAAGTACAGAAAAATATCAACCTATCAGATCATTTATCATGTTTCATCATGTAAATTTAACTAAATTTGAACAGGAGGCGTGGACATAACGAAATGTGATTGAAAGGTGGAAGCAGTACTTCGATGAACAACTGAATGGCGCATAGAGTACAAGCAGTCAATACCGCGGACAAGGAGGTCAACTTCTATTGAGTGAGCAGGAGATAGTCTATGTAGGTTAGGGAGTGATGCACCCGGATTCAAATGTGAGTGTAATTGAGCAAATTTTGTTGGTTGCTAACTGGCCAAAAGGTTTCCTAGATCTCGACTGGTCAAGCATCTAAAGGCAAGATTTTGGCGACACTTCCTCGAATGATGAGACCGCAGGAATACTTCTGCTAGTTCGACTATCGATTCCCATATAGATATATACAGAAGATCTTTCAAAGCGTTCTCTTGAATTTCAACATCAATTTCTAGATGTATTCGTAGATGTCCATCGATGATCCATAATGAAAATTTCTAAAGTTTAAGTTAATAGTTAAAAGCAAGATTTTACATCCCCTGGAGGTAATAAAGTGGGAATGCCTAATTGAAATCCTGAAAAAAATCTTCGATGATTCCCTGGCGATATTTGTGAAAGACTAAGAAATTTCTGATGGAATTACGAGTGTAGATTCTAAATTTCAATTTTTATTTGAAGAAAAACATGTTTTATACAATTAATTGAATTGCGTTTATCGAATATGTTTTATTCCAAATACAATTTAAGCCGATTTCAAAATACATCTATTTGAAACAATGACATTTCCAAGCATACTTTATGATTCTGTATCAACACTGCATTCCAAACTAAACCCAGTGTAACATTTCTCTCACCGGTTACAGCACTTTGAGTTCCATGTCATCCACAGGTATCACACTTATCGAACTTGGCAAGAGATAACGCAAGACACGCGGAACGGCTATGGAATTATAAAACCAACGATGAACAACACACATGGAAGGGTGTCTAGTATAATTCCGGCTATTAAAATTCGTCCACCCTCGCGCCCTCTGCCCCCTCCGAAGTTCAGCAAGCACCAAAAAGGCACTCGGTGTGTGTGTCGTGGACGTCAGGTTCTGCTCTCCATCGTTCGCTTTTGTTTCGCTTGTTCCAACCTGGAGTTTATCGTTGGAAACGCCACTGTCCGATCGTTTTGGGTTTCATTGCTGTTCGTCTCCCTACTCACTGTTCGTTCCCTTTTGAATGGTGCGAGTACCAACAGTACTGGGTGACACCCTTGCAACTTTTTCGTTTTTTTTTTCTCAAAATGATCAACTTTGAAGACCTAAATGCAAGTACCTATGAAGTTTATGGGTTGATTGTTGAATTTTAATCAACAAATTTATTTTTGTAAGGTTGAAAATTGTAACTATCTGATTTGTAGTAAATTTTGTGACTAAAATGAATTTGATGGATATCAATAAATTCTCGACTACATTTGTAAATGGACGTAAGTTACTTTTAAAGGTTTTGAAACAAAATTGTAAAGAATCAAATCTTCTAAAAATGTTTTGAAATAAATCCCATTCTTAATCTGTGTTTCATCATGTACATTGCTCAAACTTTGCAGACAATAAGCTCGCGTTTAGCTATTTAACAAGACCAAACTGAGGGTCGTGGGTACCAATCCACGACTGGTATATGATATTTTCGTAAAGGAAATCTCGCGTGAAAATTCAAAATAGCCAATCTTCAGATCGTTGATCCTAAGAAAATTCGGTGTGAATATTGTTCACCACATTTTCAATTCTTATTTCACAGTATTCAAATCAATCACTGTGATTTCCTGCTCATTAAGTCACGATTTACTATTATTATTATTTTAATAATTAATTTTATTCTGAAAACTGCTAAAAATTTGGTAATAATATGAATTTAAATGCTCAGCCCATTTTTCATTTTTAACCAGACGTTGGCTTTTTTTAAAGGCCCACTTGAATTTTGTTATCGTGTATTGGCCCAAAACTAGGCCCTTTTAGTTTACAAGGAATGATTATGAGAGGGTCATTGACCTCTCACCATGCTAAGGCCAATGTCAGTTTGCGAAATTTTCCGATTGTAGGCCCTCTTGATAGAGCGAGAACCGATCATTGGCCGTTTCAAGCAGGGGGCCAATGAATGATTTGAAAAAAAGCGGTTATTGGCCGTTTTGGAAATCGAGTTTATAATGGTAAGTTTTATGATTATGTTGACATGAGGTGCTATCGTATGGTATCAAAACCCAAATTCGTTTACATCTTGATCATTGTCCCTTTAGAATTGTGTTACGCGAGTAATTTTCACGATTTTTCAGAACATAGAGTATCTTTATATGTGCCATACGATGTACACATGCAAAGAAAGTTCTCAGTTAATAAGCACAAAGCTGAGAAGCAGTCTCTATCCCAATCAGGACGACATGCTAGAAAGAAAAAGATACGGGTCGAAAATCAGCATGTTGGATGAAGATGTCATGGGTGATACACCATTTTGTTTGATTACCTACAAAGTTTTATCGTCTATGTTAGACGCAAGTAGTGTTTTGGTTTGATTCGTGCTTACATCGCTTTGTAAGTAGTAAATAGGTTTCGAAAGTGGAAAATCTTACGTCGTTTTCTAAATCCGGAAATTAAACGTTTTAAAAGTGCAAACCGAGTAGGTTCAGAGTGCTGCGGAATACAGCCAATCCAAAATCTGTGTTTGTTTAGGTGTTCAGGTATAAGTCCGTTTGAATACCTATGCGAGAATTGTCAATTCAGATTGATTATACCCGACCAAGAGAGTTACTTTTTTTTGCTACCCCCACATGTCGCTGGTTCTAAAATGTAAACAATCAAACAATATATCACGACTAAAATATGGTGAAGACGTAACCAGTTGTCTTGAAAATATATATTTTTTTATTAATTTAGCAGAATTAGCTCTTTAAATGGCCAACTGTTCGATAGAGTAGAACATAGTATATTATTTTTCCAAACAATATCTCTCAAGTACACCCGATTCTGTTTTTGCACGGATTTTTTTTACACGGTGCACGGCCGTTTCCATACATTTTTTTCCGCCAAAACCTTAATTTTGCATGAAACGTCGAGAAATGGTATTACTTTTTTTGCACGGTTTTTGAAATTTTGAACTGAAAACTTTTTTGCACGGTACGCATCCCCCGTGCAAAAACAGAATCGGGTGTATAGTGATTAGCTGCAATTGTTCATATAATAATTTTTACTACACCACGTTAAGCCTTAAAACTGGACTTAGATGATCGGTTTTTCAATTTCACTTTTATTTTGGTTACTAAGTACGTACGTTTTTTCAACCAAATTATATAATAATTTCAACTCGCTAGTAGTATAAATAATCTTGAAAATAACACGATTCTCTCTACATTAAACAAAATTTGAACCAAATAGCTTGTAACCTAAGCAAATATATAACACATTATGTTAAGTTCCACAGCTGCACAGTAAAAAAAATGTTATTTTTAAAGACAAATTAAAACTGCTGATTTCTATGCCATTTAAAAAAATCAATATTATTAGGTCGGTTTCAGTGGTTGTGGACTATTACAAATATTGACAGTTAAATAGACCAAAACAAAGTTCTGCAAAAACAGTGCGCATCGTACCTTCGTGCTGTGCGTACACGAATTCTCTCTGCTCTTGGAAGTTTTCTTAAAAACTACCTAAAGCAATAAATCAGTACTTTACAGTGCTACATAAACAGTACTTTTCAGTGCTAAAATTAAAAACGGTACTTTTCAGTGCTACTAAAACAGTACTTTTCAGTACTATTTTTTCTACTATTGATTTCTTTACGATCCTTGTTTGGACCCGTGCCTTCGATTTTTCGTTGGACCCGTTGGCGAAAGCTAGCGGTGGTAATCCTTCTTGGACACCGTCTTGGGAAAAAACCTCTCGAAGGTCACGTCTTTCTCGTTTATTAACTAAACATGGTATCAACAACTAACAAAAGGAAGGGTGAATCTCTGAATTCACTACTTCCTTCCAAAAAAGTGGGTTTTAAAACTGTCACTCCCGTGGCAAGAATGGAAGAAAGGACGCTTCCCCGGAATGCGAACTTTCTTCCAAGGGTGAAATGAATAATTATATCGAAATGAGCAATCAGTTCGATGCTCTAGACAAATTTTCCGAACACCAAATCGAAGCAGCCTCTAGCCCAGGCTCTTTGATTCAAGTGAGGAAGCAAAGAGTGCCGCCTATCGTGGTCAGTTGTTCCGAATTTGGGGGATTTAGGCAGGAGATCTTGAACTCCATTAGGGGAATCAAGGTTTCCTTCCAAATCGCAAAGAAAGGAGACTGTCGCGTTTTGCCGGAAACTCTTAAAGATCGTGAACTTCTTCTCAGACATCTTGAAGAGAAGAAGCACAAATTTTTTACTTATGACGACAAAACTGAACGTTTGTTCAAAGTTGTCTTGAAAGGTCTCTCAAGTGACTATAAGTCACCTGAAGAGATCAAAAATGGAATAAATGATTTACTTGGATTTTCTCCAGTCCAAGTAATCATTATGAAAAAGAGAACCCAATCTGGCCAGTTCACTTTAACAAAAAAGAACTAAATAATATTAAAGCTTTAGAAAAAGCAAAACTTATGTTCGATGTCCGTGTGACATGGGAACATTTCCAGAAACCTGGAGGAAATTACCAGAACCCCACTCAGTGCCGTCGGTGCCAAAAGTGGGGTCATGGTACAAAAAATTGTCGCATGGATGCTAAATGCATGATTTGCGGAGGTTCTTCTCACGCTAAGGACGTCTGTCCTGTGAAAGAAGATACCAGAAAGTTTGAATGCGCCAATTGCAAGGGCCCTCATAAAGCTAACTTTTGGGAGCCCTTCACGCAAAAGGGTCATTGAGGCTCGTGCCAGGCAGATGAAAGATAATATCCGTTACGATAACGGTCGTTTCCGCAATTTGCCTGGTAGAGTATCGAACAATGCTCATTTTTCAGTTAACGATCGCTTGATCATGAATCATACCCATCAGGAAGATCATAATCATGCTCATTCACAAACTAATTTTAATCCGTCGGGTAGGCGTTCGAATCTTTTAATTTCGAATGTATCTACCCATGGTAAACCCTTTGCCGATATCGTAGCAGGAAATTTGAACTCCTCCCCTGTTCGATCCATGGGTACCCATTCTACTTGTTTCAAATCAAATGAAAAAAAAACCCTACCGCTACAGGTAATTCCGCTTCTTCGTCTACCGGAAATTCTAATGGGAAATCACATTGGATTACGTTTTTCTAATGGATCCAAATAATAATTTAAATATTTTAAATTGTAATGCTCGTTCTCTGAATGGTAAAGAGGACGAGCTGTTTAATTTTCTTACGGTTAATAACGTGCATATAGCAGTAATTACCGAAACGTATTTAAAACCTGGATCTAAACTCAAAAGAGATCCTAACTTTTTTGTTTATCGTAATGATCGACTTGATGGGGCATGTGGGGGAGTTGCAATCATCATTCATAGGCGTATAAAACATCAACTGTTTTCGTCATTTGAAACTAAAGTTTTTGAAACTTTAGGTGTTTCTGTTGATACACAGTTTGGTAAATATACTTTCATAGCTGCCTATTTGCCTTTTCAATGCTCTGAACAGCAAGTTAATTTGCTCCAAACTGACTTGCGAAAATTGACTCGCAATAAGTCAAATTTTTTTGTCATTGGTGACTTTAATGCCAAACATCGGTCATGGAATAATTCTCAAAGTAATTCCAACGGCAGAATTTTATTTGATGAGTGCTCTTCAGGATATTTCTCAATTCAATACCCTGATAGCCCTACATGTTTTTCCTTTTCTAGAAATCCATCTACGATTGACTTGGTCTTAACCGACTCTAGTCATCTTTGTAGCCAATTAGTTACTCATGCTGATTTTGATTCTGATCATGTCCCTGTTACATTTCAAATATCCCAAGAAGCGATTCTAAATCCTATCAGCTCCACTTTCAATTATTTACGAGCCGACTGGAATATATATATATAAAACGTATGTTGACTCTAATCTTGATATTAACATTTCTTTAGAAACTAAACATGATATTGACAATGCTCTTGAAACTTTAACCAATTCCATTGTTGAAGCCAGAAGCATTGCAATTCCAAAATGTGAAGTAAAATTTGAATCCGTGATTATAGACGATGATCTTAAACTCTTGATCCGTCTTAAAAACGTGAGGAGAAGGCAATTTCAACGCACTCGCGATCCTGCTATGAAAATTATATGGCAGGATTTGCAGAAAGAAATTAAAAAGCGTTTTGCTCAATTAAGAAACAAAAATTTTGCAAATAAAATTTCTCAATTGGACTTTGGCTCTAAGCCCTTTTGGAAATTATCTAAAATCTTGAAAAAACCTCAGAAGCCTATACCGGCATTGAAAGAGGAAAACAAATTATTACTAACTAATTGCGAAAAAGCTCAAAAACTTGCTATGCAGTTTGAAAGTGCGCACAATTTTAATTTCGGGCTTACTAATCCAATTGAAAATCAAGTTACTCAGGAGTTCGAAAATATTCTCAATCAAGAGAACGTTTTCGAAAATGCCTGGGAGACTGATTTGGAAGAAGTGAGAACTATTATTAAAAAATTCAAAAATATGAAAGCTCCTGGCGATGATGGAATTTTCTACATCCTCATCAAGAAACTTCCAGAAAGTAGCTTATCATTTCTAGTTGATATATTTAACAAATGTTTTCAATTAGCATATTTTCCTGACAAATGGAAAAATGCTAAGGTTGTTCCAATTTTAAAACCAGACAAAAATCCTGCAGAAGCTTCTAGCTATCGTCCAATCAGTTTGCTTTCCTCCATCAGTAAACTTTTTGAAAAGGTTATTTTGAACAGAATGATGGCCCACATCAACGAAAATTCATTTTTTGCCAATGAACAGTTCGGATTCCGCTATGGACATTCGACCACTCATCAACTTTTACGTGTAACAAATTTGATTCGTTCCAACAAATCTGAAGGCTATTCTACTGGTCTTGCTCTTCTAGACATAGAAAAAGCATTCGACAGTGTTTGACATGATGGTTTGATTGTAAAATTAAAAAACTTTAATTTTCCAACATACATTGTTAGAATAATTCAAAGTTATCTGTCAAATCGTACACTTCAGGTTAATTATCAGAACTCCAGATCTGAAAGACTTCCTGTAAGAGCTGGTGTTCCTCAAGGCAGCATTTTGGGACCAATATTATACAATATTTTCACATCTGACTTACCTGAGTTACCTCAGGGATGCCAAAAATCTTTGTTTGCGGATGACACACTAGCTGTTGTAATACCAGGAAGAGAAAGCTCTGCAGAGAATTCAAAATAAAATTTTGAAAATGATTCTGAGGCTTCCTCCCTGGTATAGTACCAATGAGTTACATAGAATATCCAATGTTGAATGATTGAAACAAATGTCAAATAAAATAATAAATAATTTCAGGCAAAAATCGTTACAATCTTCTATTGCCACGATTAATGCGTTATATGTTTAGGTTAAGTTAGGTTAAGTATATTTAAAGCGTTTTTTTTTTCTCTTATAAGCAGGTGAAATCAACTCACCTGTAAAAATATGAACTGCTACGGCAAATGAAATGTTATATATTGTTAACAAAATGTTAATAAAATCTTAAATTTGTTTTACCAAATTAGGATGATAGTGTTGTCTAATAACACAGAACACCTAGATATAAGAAATGAATGTAATATTTAGATACTAATAAAAAAATTAAAAAAAAAAGTTCTGCAAAATTTTCTAAATTTGATTTTCGAACAGTTCGTTCCAAATAAATAAAACTGTCACACGGTTTCGTTTCATTCTGTGCAACATTCATGCCCGTTCAAAATTTTGTGAACCCTACAAAAGCAAATTGAAATATGCTCTGTTTGTGTTGAAGATGTGATTCTGATGTTGATTTCAGAATCGATGTTATGGGCGGAAACGTATGCTGCGTTGTAGCAGAAAAGCGTTGGTTTTGTAGAAAAGCGATAACTTTGCTGCCACATCAGTATCTTCTCTTCATCGTAGCATTGTTAATTGACATGTATCCATTCGTTTGCTCAATAACAAGAAGCTACATTTGGTTACCAAATTGGCTTTTTGGGGCGAAATCATAACGAAATCGAGATTTGTCCAAATAATTTCTCCTGCGTCGTTGTTCCACAAAGATCTCCAGAGTGATTACTCAAAGTATCGATGGAAAATTCATGGGGAGGATTTCCTAGAATAATCCTAAGAATTTTTTTGTAGCGATTATTTGGGAGGGTTTTTGGAAGATTTTTGTGATTATGGCTTAAAGAATAACAGAAAAACGACATAAGAAATCCTGGAAAAACTCTTGCAGGATTTGAACGATTAATTGTGACTACTGCAGAAAACGGTGGAAAATTCCCTGAAGGAGAGCAGTGTTCTGAAATTCATTAGGCTTTCTTCGAAAAATTACTGGAGGAGTTCCTGATCAAATCCCTGCGAGAGTGGGTGGATGAGTTTCTTAAGGATTTTTAATGGTATCCTTGGATGATCCCCTATATGAACTCCTGAAGAAATATTCAACGAGTCACTGTAAAAGTTTCTCAAGCTCTTCCTCGAAAAGTCTGGAAGGAATTCCTGAAGAACGTGTGGAGGTGTCATGTGAGAATCTGAAGGAAGCTCAGTAGCCCTTTTCATTTTTTTTTTCCAAGGTTCGAAGTACATTGAAAATGTTCCATCGAAAAATGTTGATTCTCACTTTTTATGAGGAGGTTGGGACAGAGCCTGCTTATCAGCTTAGTGTTGATAGAATTGATGGAGGAATCTTTGAAGGAACCCTGGAGAAATTCTCGGAGCAATTTCTGGAGGAGTTTCTGGAAGAACCCGTTGAGAAAATTCTGCAAAATATCTGAATTATGTCTATATCTAGGTGAAATCTTTGAATCCTTGGAGGAGTTTTCGAAACAATCTCTGAATTCCGTAGAGAAATTCCTTTCTCTGAAGGATTTTCTTGAGGAATACTGTGGAGGTATCTCTGGAGACATTTACATGAGGAATTCCAGGAGGAAGCCTTGGTGAAGCCCTATAGGAATGTCCATGGGAATTTTCGGAACATTTCCTTTGGAAGAATTTCTGGAGTATTCTTTGGAGGAATTCCGAGTGTGAGATTTTTAAGAAATTCCTGAGTGAATCAGTGAAAAAAATCTAGGAGGAATGTCGGGAAGATCCTTTTTAGTAATCTCTGGACAAATTAAAGAATTAAATCTTGGAAAAATCTCTGGAGGAATCCCTGGTGCAATTCAAGAGTAATTCCAGGAGAATTCTCGAAAGAATCCTTGGAGAAATTTCGGAAAAATATCTGAATTATGAAGGAATTACTGAAATCCCTGCAGGAGTTTTCTGTGAATTATTAAGCGGTGAGATTTGCCTTGAGCAATACCTTGAAAAATCGCTGAATCAGTAATTAGACGAATTCCTGAAAAAATTCTGTAGATGAATCCCCCAAGAAATTGCACGACTCCCCGGTGGAACCCTGGAGGGGTCCCTTTCGGATTTTTGGAAGAATCTCTGGAAAAATCGGTGGAAGAATTCGGGAAGGAGTCTGTAGAGAAAACCTTGGAGAATTTTTTTGCAAATTATCTGAAATATGACAATGACAAATTTTTGAAAGAATTACTGGAATCCTTCTATGAGTTTTCGAAAGAATCTCTGAATTATTTGGCGGCGAAATTCCCATATAGAAATTCCTTGGGAAGCCCTGAATGAGTTTTTTGAGAGAAATTGCAGAAGGATATACTGGAGGAATTCTTGGTAGAACCCTACAGGAATCATTGGTAGAACCCTAGAGAAATTTCTATAAGAATCACCGGAAGAATTTCTGGTCGAATCTGTGGAGAAATTCATGGAGAAGTTTCTGTATGTATGCTCGGAGGAATTTGTGGAAAAAATCTAAATTATTTCCTGGTGATATCTTTCAAGAAACGCAGGTATATTTCAAGGAAACACTGGAGTGCCGACAGAAGTTTCCTAAAATATCTTTGAATTTTTCGTGGCAATATGTCCCTAGAGATCTTTGAGAAATTCCTGAAGAAACTTCTGTATAAAATTTCTGAGGGAATCAATGGACATTTTTTTCTAAATCTCAACAGAACTGTTATGCGGAATCCCTAGTGGAGTTCTATGTAGAAGGAATTGTTGGAGGAATCCCTGGTGGAAATCTGGAGGAATTCCAGGTAGAGTACTCGGAGAATTCCCTGGAAGAATTCGTAGATAAATTTCTGGAAAATGTCTGCACTATGTCAAGTTGAAGGAATTATTGGAATCCTTGGAAGAGTTTTCGAAAAAAAATCTCGGATTTATTTCGTGGTGAAATTTTCCAACAATCCTCCAAGGAGTTTCTGAATAAAAAATGAGGCATTCTAGAAGGAATATCTGGTAGAATCTTGAAGAAGTCTTTTTGAGAATTCTCGTCACAATCTCTCGAGGAATCTGTGGAATTATCAGAGGAGTCTCTGGAGGTGTCATTAGAAAAATTTCTGACAAATATCTGGGTAAATCTATTATATCTTGGTGAAATTTTTGAACAAATCATTAACTACTAAATTCTCTGGACGAGTTGTCAAAAAATTAGTTAGATAAATCGCAGACTTCGAGAAAAACCATTCTTGGTTCATAACTAACAGTAATCGCGGTATTCACTATCACAGATTGCCGTAAAAATGCTTTGATTTGATGGCAAGAGAGCAGACAAATTTATTTGAAATGGAATTTAGATCAAACTGCGGTGGAAGCGGATGAAATTTGTTCTGTTTTTGGTGGTCTATTTTATTGGAACTGTTATACAATTGGACCAAAATAATGGAGCACCGGTAAAAACGACCTTGTAATCAATGTGGTTTCAATTATGTTATAATTCCTTCCACCAACTTAAAGTGATTCTTACCAAACTTGTTATTTTTAACAAACTTAGATAATTCAAGTACATTTTTGTAGGAGATTGTGTGAAGGTTTTTATGATTTCAAACTAAATCGTTTATAATTCAGATTCGAAGGTTAGGTTTAAATTAAAACTAGTAATTGTTTTGTATGAAAAATCCAAAAAGTTTCATATACCCAATACTGTACGACTGCGTTGTTTAAAAGGGGCTTCCCGACCAGAATCATATAACAAGATTATCAACAACATCAAAATACAACAGAAGCTGATATAATTTTGATATAGGATGGCTTTGTTTTTAACTTGTTACATTTTTCATAACAGACTTATAACAACATGGGCCATATTTTTGACATGGCATTTGTACGGTTGTTAAAAATCACATCAAAAATGATCAACAGTTTAAATTGCATCATTTGCAATAATTTTGTTATTTTTTAACATTCTTGGAACATTTTCTGAAATAATTTTGTTATAATTATAATAGAATTTGTTATATGCTTGAGCTTGAGCTTGATTGGCCGCCCGTGGATGTACTACAGTATCGCCAGATCAGCTGCACTTACACAAGGAACCAACCGAATGACTGCTTGGGACTAACAGGCATCCTCAGTGTATAAGTGCTGGTGATCTTCTATTTTTAGGCAACAATGGCACCTGCCACGTCAGAATGCAGACCAATGAGGGGAAGGGGGAGGAATTGATGATGCATTGAACTGGCTCCCACGTAGACCGTATATTCCACTGCATCCACGCCAGTTCATGCGGGAGTGTATGGATTGGGGGAAAGGCATGGCAGAGAGGTTTGCTTTTGTGGTTAGCAGACTGCCTATGTATCAAGCGTAAGAAAGGCGTGCGCGTGGAAGTAGGAAGCGTTAGGGAAACGGTTTCTTGTCCGTCTCTGGTTCTAGCGTTTGCTATGAACAAATAGTTTGAGTGTGATATATTTAGAATGGAAGATAGAAGCAAGTGAGATATATACAACTACAAAGTACGAGGAAAGGAACGGGCCTGGGATTGAACCCATGACCTTCTGTATATGAAGCAGAAGCGGTAGCCATCGGACCACCAACCCCGTCCAGTTTCCAGCATTTTTCCCTAAGAAGTGCCAAAACACTATAATAATAAAAGATTTCTATAATAAAATCGAAAAATGATCGAATCGGAATTGTAAAATTATCAAGTTGATCGTAGATAAATGGATAAAATAAAAAACAGTTTATTATTTCGAATGGGCCAAAAACTGTGTAATATTTCAGACAAACAGTCCAGTTTGTTCCAATCATGTCGGCATTACACAGTGTTGGTCTTCTGTGCCAATTGTTAAATGTTGTGCTAGATGGTGTTATGCAGAGAATCGAGTTTAACAGCCTAGGGATGATTCAGTCAATTAGTATGATTCGCAGATGATGTGGACAATCTCGGCCGGACATTTGAAATAGTGGCATACAAAAAGGAAGAGGGGGATAGTGCACAGATCCTCAATGCAGCATATTCTGAACAAACCAAACTCATTGACTTAATTTGTAACAAGGTGGTACTAACTTACACACTGATTCGATATGCTTACGCATTCCCACACTCGCTTAGACGATTTGGGACAAATCGGGAAATCTCCAACAAGAATGCGCGACGACGCGTGATTTCCTAACGAGTCTATTAATAGACTTGCCGCTAAGCAAAGCCAGGAGCTGTTGCAATTATTTCTCTCTGGCCAAATTGGAATATCAGCGTGCAATTGTTTTCCCGTCTTCGCCGTCGTGTGCTCTCGAGAGTATCATAAGAAGGAAAAACCCAAATGTTGTATTGCCATTTTCCATTTGGAACGATAGCCGCACACTCCGATTGATTAACGTGGGGACCGGCTCCCGGGTATCACAATTACGGATTTATTTCCAATTTTGACGAATCAATGAACCCCCGGCGCGTTGGGTCGTGGCGTTGGCTTTTGTTTTTATTTCGGAATCAGTATTTGATTGGATGATGATGATAGAGATGGCAATGAAGATAATTTAATCTGAAATGTTGTAGATGTTCTACAGAGTAAGACAAGTGAAGAAAAAGGTTGTATTGTCTTATCTCCGAATAGTAATCAGATTTGCATTACGGATGCATTGTATGCCTTAGAAAAAATTATACACAATTCAATTTAAACTTACATGGTTTTCAGCACTTTTTGAAGGTTTAAATTCCGGATTTACAAAACGACGTAAGTAAGGTTTTCCACTTTCGAAAACGAACCACTACTTTCACCGCTCTATTATATGGATAGTGACTTAACCACGAATCAAAACAAAACACCACTTGAGTCGATTTTCCACTGGTACAAAAACGTCGCATTAAAAAAAGTTAAAAAGGGGATTCATTCTAAAACAGTTTTAGAGGACAGGCTGTGATCGTTAATGACTGTTCTCAAAACCGTAATATGAAAATTGATTTGAAAAGGCAATCAAGAATTGAAGGGATTCGTAAAGATTTTGAACCCTACCAAAACTTGCTCTTAGACAACATTAGACTGAGAAATTAGATGCTGGCCATAACGATCGGATTGAAATTTTAACATTCTAATGCAAATGTTTCTCGTACAGGTGATCAATTGTGCACTGGCGCTACTCCGCATGCCTCTGTTACAAAGATATCGCATTCGCACAAATATGTGTGTCTGCTTGTACGTCACTGCTTGTAGCCGGTGTCGTTATGGTGTTGTTATGTCATATATCGGATCTAGCCGATATATAGAGTGCAGCGAATTGCATCAAACGCGACAGTAGTGAGTAACGCGCTCACATAAGGTGAAACATGTCGAAATCCAAACATAGTTATCACAATGGCCGGCTTGTGCTCCTTCTAACGATATCAAAGACACTAATCTGTAGATAAACCTTTCTGATAGTGCACAAAGCGAAAATGGAAATCTCACTGTCGTTCGATTTGGATTCTAAACCGTTCCACCTTAAAAACACAAACAGTGTGAGTGTGACTAATCCGACTCGAGTGTCAATGGATTAATTTAAATTACTTCCGCTCTGGTCTGAGTCGTGAGTGTTTTTGTGTTATTTGTAGTTATAGTTTGCGCTATCTTCGCTGCCGACTACAAGCCATACGCCTTATCTGTATTATCTCCAAACAAAGTATGATAGGGGAGCGTTCTTACGACGAGTAGCTTTGAATTGGTTTCTCCCATTATGGGACGTTAAACTCTGTTGAGTGATGTCACATTTTTTTTTCTATGGGTTCAGAGTTTCACCGTTCAGTAGACAAATTTGAAAACCAAGGCTAATCCCCTTAGCAGTGTTAGTCAGAGGAAACCTAGAATAGTACTCTTACTGCCTTCCGATAAGATTTAACTGATCCCACAATTTAGAGTCATTTTCTTTGTGTCGTTCTTTGTTGCTTAAAGGAATTTCTTCTCAATTTGCTCCAGGAAACTGTTGAGTACTCCTATGTTTCTATTTCTAATAGTTTCTTAGGTGTTACATACACTATTTTTCTTAAAAGACTATACTTTACAAACATTCTTGCAAGAGTTCTTCCAATCCACACAGGTTCATTCAGGAGTTAATTACGAAAGTCGTTTTGGGAGTTTTCCAAGAAGCCTTATTAAAATATCTTTGAGATATTTTCTCGTTATCCTTCCAGGAATTTTCATTTGGATTCCGTATTTCAGCCATGGATTCATGGAAGTCTACTAACAACTGTACCAGCAATTCCTTAATACCTGGGATTCCTTATGAAGGTGCTCCAGAAAAATGTCTAGGAATTTCTTCAGCACTTCATACAAGGATTACTCTTGCAGATATGAAAACCTCTATGGGTTCATTTCAAGCATAATTTTTCAAATCGGCGTAACTAACACTCGGAAGGTTTCGAGAAAAATGCGATGCAATATATTGTAAAGCATTTTAAATCCTGTTTAAAATGTTTTGCATATTTTCTATTGATGACTATAAGATGAAAAAAAGAACACTGTTTCTAACCACCATTGAAAAAGTTCGATTTGTTTTGAACTAGATTGAAAAACTGGTAAAAATATCGAACAAACCCTTTTGTTTTGTGCTGCTCACATACACCATGATGGTTCGTCGATATCATACCTTGATTGATAAATACACCTTGCTTGATGCGTCGTTTTGACAGTTCGTGTTGCACATGCGTCACGTCATATACACCAGTATTGTTTTGAAGTTGCACATACACCGGTTTGCAATTTCCCATAAAACCTAATAAAGTTATTTAATTCGTCAGTTTCTACGTTCAACTACAACGAATATTGGTTTCCGATTGTTTCTTATTTCAACTCGACTAACAGGAGCACCGGACGGAGCCGTGAGTAACCTAAGTAGAAGAAGAACAGTTCTTGTGAGAAATTTGGTGAGAAATATTGTCTAAAACCAAATACTGATGATGTTCCACATCAGTTTGCCAACCCGTCAGCTGTGGGAATCCGAATCTCTCGATTTCCAACATGTTTAGTGATTCAAAAACAGTATGACGTATCAGCTGATTGAAATTTCATGTTTTGGTTCTGCATATAGGTCGTTTTACTATAAGCATATGTGCGGTGTATGTGCTAGCATGAAAAATGTTGACAGTTGAGTCGCTTTGAAAATGTAGGGTGTATGTAGCCAAATTAAAAACATTGAGTAAAGTGCACATAGGGCATAATTGAAATTCATTTTAAAAAATCAAAAAATGGTGTTAGGAATACTTTTTTAGACTCAATATGTAGATTATGCGTGTGTCGAGCCCATGCAAAACAAATCACGATTTGTTTATTTTTGCAGATACGTCGGATTGAAGAATTATGCTTGATTTAAGGTCTTTCACCAGATTATAATACCGCAATTATTTCAGTAACTCCTCCAATCATTCCAAAACAATTTTGTTCTGGCATTTCCTCCGATGTTTTTGAGGAAATGTTTCGGAAAATTTTGCCAGAGGTTCCATTGTTCTTTTTTGAATGGCTTGGTAATTATTTAACTCATTATTTTAAGAAGATTATTTCTAAGACTTGCAGGAGTTCTTTCAGCCCTCCTTGTAGGCGTTCATCAACCTTAGAACTTACACCAGTTTCATCAGAGGTTGCTTTGAGATTTTCTTAAAGAAATCCTTGAAATTAAAAAAAACTTCCGGAGGAAATTTTGAAAAGAATCTCAAGAAGAATATCTGATAGAATCTTAGGATCAATATCTGGAGTAATTCTTGAACGTATTCCTCGTTTTCATTTTGAAGAGATCCTGAACGACGTTTCTAGGAAATCGTAATATTTTTTTTTTTAGCAATTTCTGGTCAATTTCTTAAAGGTCTTCTGAACGGAAATCTCGGATGTTATAAAAAAAATCGAATTATTAGATAAATTCCTGGAGAACTTGTGACTTTCTGTGAGTCTGTGAGTCTGAAAATTTTTTGGAGGAATTCCTGACGAAGTATCAGAGGTGTAATTTATGTTGCTACCATAAGAACTTCAATCCATCTCCGTAGAAATTTGAAACTAAATTAACTCAATCTGCCCCCCGTCGTGGGAATTCCCGCATCTATTCAGCCAAACCAGGCCCCAAGGGTGTCGGAATATTTAATCAATATTTTTCACAATAAACAAATATTTATTTGCGTTCACTCCCACCTCCGTACATCATATCCCAGTCGGTGCTCTCCATTTGGCTTCCCTAAACACTCACTCGCTCTCCAGTGATTTCGTCGAAGTCATATAACAGCAAAATCGTTCCTCAAGTTTCCGATGTCCATCGGAACGAGAAACCAACCAAAGTGCGTTCGTTCAAATGGTTGCTCGCTCTTCTCCACTACTGGTAGCCACCATCATCATCATCATCATCCCCCTTTAAACATCCCTTCGGCATGCAAATATACCTACATTCTCCAATGGATATTGTGTCACGATATGGCAATTTTATTGTATGGGTTTGCGTCGCGAGCGCGCGTTTACCGAACCCCAACCGAAAATTACTCCGAATTGGTTGGTCTATGAATGGGATATATGTGTGTATTAGAGCTGGAGCACCAAACACGACCAGATGGAAGAAACAACATTATAATAGAATGGGTTTTTCTAATAAATATGTCTTAAGATCATCAGTTGTTATAAACAAGTGCTGTTGGTAGTCAAAATAACAAAAATTCCAACCAAATTTGCACTAAATAGAACAAGCATATAACAAATTCTATTATAATTACAGTCGACTCTCCATAAATCGATATTCAAGGGACCATCGACTTATAGAATTATCGAGTTATAGAATATACCAACGCAAAAAATCCCAAAATCGAAGAAACAAATTTCTGTATTTCCAATACATATATGATTACTACTGTAAGAAAGCAATAATATTTTGTTGATATTACCTTACATCCAATTATTTGAAAACTTTTTCAGAAATGTTCGAAAAATCCCATGTTTTTACCTACAATATTTTTTTTTATTTTAATGGTTTTAAACATTTATTACAACTTGCAAGTATTTATTCACATCCAAACATGAATTAGTCCAAGTTTTCCCGTATAAGAAAGATTTTAAAATGGATATCGAGTTATGGGGGGAAATTTTCCTTTCACGGGACATCGACTAATGGAGATATCGAGTTATAGAAATATCGACTCATGGAGAGCACGATGTATGGGAATTTGAAGGGACCGAAAAATTCATCGAGTTATAGAGTATATCGAGTTATAGAATACCGAGTTGTGGAGAGTCGACTGTATAACAAAATTGATCGATGGATCTTTTTTGAGCTCAAAGAGCATGTCACCTTTCTGGGTGCGCCTGGTTCTCACCACGTTTTCACCCAGCTCCGGTTGTTTCTGTCGCGCTAGATTGTACCGAGGCGGGCGTCTTTACCGTACATCGTTGATGACGGATAGTTTTGGGCGCAGTTTCACCATCACCAGGTAGTGGTCGGAGTCAATGTTAGCGCCACGATAGGTTCTGACGTCGGTAATATCGGAGAAGTGCCGTCCATCGATCCAAACGTGGTCGATTTGTGATTCCGTCTGCAGTGGTGATCTCCAGGTGTACCGGTACGGGAGGCTGTGCTGGAAATAGGTGCTACGAATGGCCATATTCTTGGAGGCGGCAAAATCTATCAGTCGTAGGCCGTTCTCGTTCGTCAGCCGGTGGGCGCTGAACTTTCCAATCGTCGGTCTGAACTCCTCCTCCTGGCCAACCTGAGCGTTCAAATCTCCTATGATGATCTTGACGTCGTGGCTTGGGCAGCGGTCGTACTCGCGTTCGAGCTGCGTGTAAAATGCGTCCTTGTCATCATCAGTGCTTCCGGAGTGTGGGCTATGCACGTTTATGATGCTTAAGTTGAAGAACCGGCCTTTGAGCCTCAACTTGCACATTCTTTCGTTGATCGGCCACCACCCGATCACGCGCCTTTGCATATCACCCATCACTATGAAAGCTGTTCCCAGCTCGCGTGTGTTGCCGCAGCTCTGGTAGATGGTATGATTACCTCTAAACGTTCGCACCAATGCTCCTGTCCAGCACACCTCCTGCAGCGCTACGATGTCAAAACCGCGGGTCTTCAGTACATCGGAGAGTATGCGTGTGCCTCCAATGAAGTTGAGAGATTTGCAGTTCCACGTACCGAGTTTCCAATCGCTAGTCCATTTTCGTCGCTGTGGTCTTTGCCGATTGTTCCAGTCTTTCCGGTATTCTCTCGATGACGTTCCTGTGCTGATGTGTTTTTACGGTTGGCTTGCAGGGCCCGACACCAACCCCCTAGATTTCCGGAGGACCATTCCCCCTAAATGTTCGGAGGGCCATAGTGCGCAGTTTAGCTTAGAGTCCTTCTTTGGCACTCGGACGATGATCAGCCGCCCCTGACATGGGGAACAGACGCTGTTGTGAGCCGCTCCTAACATCGAGTACAGACGCTCCAGGTTTGCAAAAGCAAAAGCAAACAGGAGACATATAGTATTCTTTTGAGCCTCAAGGACATGATTCACTGCAAGATTTTTTCTTGATTACTCAAGCGATTTTTCTAGGAATCACCAAGGAATACTTACAGTGACCGGCGAAAAAAAAGAACATTTTGACGTTCTTCATACAAAGTGGTCAAGTTTGAAAACTTGGATCTTGACTCCTAGAGCTCCGATTGATCTGAAAGCCACTAGAAAATAATTTGAAATTTGTGCAGTAAAAAACTCACACCATTTTGATCACACACTTTGAGTTCATCGCAAATGTTCCATATTGAAAGAAATCTCGATTACTTTCTCAAATCGACGTACGCTCAGGCAAATGGACTATCGATAAACATAGGAACCCCTTATGAAAATTCGCCACAAGGAATCGGGTTGAAATTCATAAATTTGCCTTATGAAACCGAAATTTGAAAACAAAAATAGTTTTCGCGGCAACCTGGAATCGAACCAAGGACCTTGCGATAGATAAGCCCGAGCGTACACCACGCGCCTATCGACGCCTTGATGTGGAGTGATGCTAAAACGATACATAAAGCGTTCGTATTGCGATAATCGTTCCATATTTCATAAGGCAAAATGTATGAATTTCGATAGTCCAGTTCGCTGCGTGGTTTTGAGAAAATTATCGATTACTTTTTCGAATCGACATAAGTAACTTTCATACGGTTTTGAGAAAATTAATTCAGAAGAATCACAACCTGTCTTCTAAAACTATTTCAAAATGAATCACCTTTTTGACATGTTTTCGCCGTGTACATTGCTTAAATTTGGCATACAATAACCCGACCAACCAGTCCTCCGATAACGATCGCCAACGATTCCAAACGAATCGGTATCGATCGCTATCGAAACTCGCTGACTGGTTGACCAGGAAGCTCGCATTAAAAAACTAGGCAGTTCCTGTTATTTCCCACACAAAAATCATTACAATATGATAAGCCGATTTATTCAGTTACTTCCGACGTTTTTGTACCAGTGTGAAATCGACTCAAGTAATGTTTTGTTTTCATTCGCACACTTTGTCTTTCCATACAGCGGAGCGGCGAAAGTAGTGGTTAGGTAGCGAAAGTTGAAAATCTTACTTTCGTCGTTTTGTAAATCCGGAAAGTAAACGTTCTAAAAGTGAAAAATCGGGTTGGTTTAGAGCAAAATGTGTAGAATTTCGTTTGCGAAACACGTAGAATCGATAAAGTAAGGTTGAATACTTTTTTGACTTGAGTCTGTTAGAATAAGTTTTCGAAAAGTATCAAAATTTTGTTTTTTACAGAGATCCATAGTTTTTTTTCCATCCATTGCAAATAATCCATAGTTTTCAAATTACAATGAGGATGTAATTTTTAAACCGCAATAATAGACAAATTACCCTAATCAATCGGATTCAGTAAAATGTCCTGAAAGAATGCTTTGAAAAACGCCGGACGGAACTCCGGAATAAACTTGTCGAGCAATTGCTGGAATAAATGTTGTAGACTACAGTTGTTGCTGGCGTGAAACCTCAAATAATTTTTTGTAGAAATCATAGAAACCACCCTATTTAGTCATATGTGAATTCTCGATAACTTTCACAATTTGAATATTTTTGAATGTTTTACCATCTAGATATATTTGATGTGATTAAAAACAAGGGGCGGGACAGCTTTGCACAGAGCAACACTTTGGACATTGAGCAAGCTTGAGTTACTCACATTTTGCTCAAAATTTGGTGCGATTACTTGGATCTCTGACCAACCGACATAAATTGTGCGCAGTAGTCAATATATCAAATCGATTTTTCGCCAACATTGATTAGTACTGAATGCGAAGTTCCTAATACTGATACTGAATATCTCGTGAAGGTAATATTTTTCATCCCAGCCAATGTAAGTAAACCGGAAAATTATTTGAAATCAAATCAAAATTGATCGAAACTCATTTTTTAGCTGTCTATGTCTGTAGGAAATCTATGTCAGTCTTCACAGAGGCAACAAGAGCTCTAAGCTGAGGTAAATGCAGTACCGCGAAGATCGCCTGTCTCGTATTTACCAATGAAATCCAAACTACACATACCTAGGTCGTGCGCGATCTGATTCATGAGGTCGTCGTACATGCCACGTTCAAGAAGAAAGACATGCAATTGCTAAAGGTGTTCCAGAATAAGATTGCCCTGGGGTTTATGAGTGACCCATCGCAAATCCGCACCTGGAGTCAGCATGAGAAACTGTCCAACAACCTGACCCATATGCGGAAGACCACCCACAAGTAAATAGCAGCATCGGCTCTTGTGTGTGAAATTTAACCATTCTCTCCGTTTGGAAATTGAAGGAATCCTTCTGGGAAGAAAAATACTTTTAAAGTATCAATGAAAAATTCAAAGAGTGTAATAAATTAACGTCAATAAAATATGATGAATTATGAAAAAATTCTGAATTTTGGATGGTTTTTTATTTTACCCTATAGGAAAATCACACTTGGGAACGTAATAGCGTGTAAGACTCAATTGGAACAGCCAGGAAAAGTTATGTTTTTAACAATATGTTTTCGGAATGAGGTTAGCGTTCTATCCCTATGTTGATTGAGATAAACTTGAATTACATGATACATTTATCTATAAGAATAGTCTAGGGCACAGAATATTTTTGGAAAAGCCTGCCATATCAGCGAAGATCTCGGTGTTTGATTTTACTTATTCAGCCAGTTCATATGTGTTAGTTACATGACAACAGACAATTCGTGCGTAAATGTTAACTTCTACGTTAATCCCTTTTGATACTCGAGTCAAAGGCAGTGTCGGAACTTAAGTAAACGAAACTGCATTCTTCAATGTACCTCATTGACGCCTTTGTTTTCACCACACTAACGGCAGGTTACATGGGTTGCTATGCGCGCTTGATATCGAGCAACAAGAGTTACTCAGAGTTACTCTGTATCGAGCTCAAGAGCTTGCTCAAAAGCAAAAGCTGTCTCGCCCCTAGATTAAAAATTTCAAAACAATTAAATTATCAGGAGCCCAAATGCAAGAATGATCAATTGGCAAAGAAACCTCTCAGTTAATAACTGAGTTAATAAGCTGAAAACCAGGCTCTGTCCCAGTTGGGACGTAACGTCAGAGAGAAAAAGAAGAATTTGATTTTTTTATGAATTACTGGAAGAGTTTATAATATAATTTTGCTAGAACAGTTCCGAAGCAATTCCTGCTAGAAAGCATAGATGAATTTTTGAAGGAATCCACATGAAAATTACATAAAACAACTGGACAAATCAGCGTAGGAACTCCTGGATAAATGTTTATAGGGTTAAAAGAATTTCTTCAAAAAATCTAAAAGAAACTTTTAAGTATTTTCATGGAAGAACTTCTGAATGAATCTTCTATATGTTAACAACAGTTGAATCTGTGGAAAAATCTTGTGATTGTCTTTGGGTTTTCCCTGAGGAAATTAATAGAGTTCCTACAGCAAATTTTGGAGAAATTCCGCTAAGAATCCCTAGAAAATAATTCGCTGGTAACGACGAGCACACAAATGACATATTTAGCATAGAAAGCTCTTACAGTCGACTCTCCATAACTCGATATTCAAGGCACCATCGACTTATAGAATTATCGAGTTAAAGAATATACCGACGCAAAATATCACAAAATCGACGGAACAAATTTCTGTATTTCCTATACATATATGCACGGTGCTCCAATTAACGTTATTATCAAACAAAATATACCATCCGGCAGTCGGCAGTTGATTACTGACGTTGTTCTGCACCTCTGTGCCGAATTTGAAAAAAATCCTTAGTCAGAATTTTGAGTTACGCCCTTTTGAAGTTTATATGATAGAAATCACATGAAATATGCTACTTTAACTTGTTCCAACAAAGATATCAGAATAAAATTTTGTATTTTTAATTTTTTATATGGTTTGAGATATTAAAAAAATGCTTTTTCTAAAATTTTTCTAGACCGACATTTGAAAAGGGTCAATGCTATGTTTTGTTATTACTAATAAACCAATACACGAAAAATTATATGTACCAAATTAACGCCTGTTAGTGATTTTAGGAAATTGTCCAAAGCATTCAAATTTGTATAAAAAATACTTGGACAGGATATGCAGATACGCCCTTTTGAAATGTATGGAAAGAATATGGAATATGAAATACGGTGGATTCTGCTCCATCTATAATCAACGGTTAGCTAGGTGCATACATAATAATTACACCTTTGCGGTTGTTCTTATTTCATTCAATTTAGCCAGTTGCATAGAAGGAATGATTCAAATATAATGTAACGCAGAATTTCCCAATTTGGGACCCCCTTTTCTCCCCCACGTTACAGCTTTTGAATGGAAAATGTATGAACCGTAACACTACCGAACCGCCTCGTTACGTAATATTTGAATGATTCCAAATTTACACATACACATAGTGTCTATACTGACATTGAAAAAGGACCAAAGTATAATTGAAATATACACATTTCAATATAGCTGAACAATGACTGTATCAAAGTTGACCGAAACACTCGAACATCACTTATCTGTATCTATATTATACATCTGTATTTATATTCCATTCTATTTAATTCTTTTCTATTCTAATCTGTTCTATTCTATTCAATTCTACTCTACCTTAATTTATTCTTCTCTGATCCACCCCACTTGTTCTTATACATATTTTTACAAATGGACACTGTATTAATTTACAAATGCGCGCAAAAGATTTAAACGGTACACCTTTCGATATTTGTACGGCTTTTCAGCACTCCCAGCTCTGTAAAAAAATGCTATGCAGATTCTGACTCCTAATGCGTGCTTCTCATATGAACCAAGAAAATGAAGATTTGAATTATTATTTCACAGTAAGTCCAAATAAGAGTTTCAACCTATGTATGATAATTTGTATGTATTTTAAGGAACTGAAGCATTTTGTATTAAGTGCTTTTCATTTGAGCTGGATCCTTGTTTTAAAGGTAATTTGAACAAGTTTGTCGAGAGCTGGGAAGAGCAGAGTCTGACAAAATTGTTGATTACAACATTGGTATTTGTAAAAATATGTATAAGAAAAAGTAGGGTGCATCAGAATAGAATGAATTTAAGTAGAGTGGAATAGAATAGAACAGATTAGAATAGAAAAGAATTAAATAGAATTGAATAGAATATAGAATATAGAATTATTTAGATACAGATATGTTATGTTCGAATGTTGCGATCATCTTTGATGTTCAGCTATATTGATGTGTATATATTTCAATTATACTTTGGCCCTTTTCTAATGTCAATCTAGACAATATGTGTACGTGTAAATTTTATGCAACTTGCTAAATTTAATGTAATAAGAACAACCGCAAAGGTGTAATGATTATGTATGCTCCTAACCGTTGATTATATATGAAACGGAATTCACCATGCAATATTCTTTCCATATCCTGTACCGTGTACGCACCTAACTTTGCGCAGCTCCAAACTTTGCGCATTTTTAAAAGGCATGACAAAATGATAATTAATCATTGCTTTTTTCAACAATTCTGTGTCAGCAACATGTTCGTTTGTGTGAAATAAGTATTTGACATAAATTTGTTTACAAAGAAACCCTCGTGAATGTTAGTAAATAAACAAAAAACCTTATCGACACACGTATAAACGTCAACTTTTATACCGTCTTAGCACAAGCGCTAAGGAGTGGCTCTGCCAAAAATCAACATTTTTCTGAACAAATCTGTGTTGTGAGAAGTATATTTGCAATGTATTTGCAAAAAAGGGTAGTATTCTAGTAATTCCATTAATTTTTCATACAATGTGTCGAATTTTTATTTGAAAAAAGCGATGCGCAATGTTAGGACCCATAGTTTACATGAGGGTCTTAATTTTTGCGCACTTCTAACAATTCGAAATGGCACGTAAATACATTACGTCCTTGCAAATGACAAAAGCTGTCGATCTTACCAGGAATGGTCACTCAATCCATAAGGCAGCGGCTACATGTAATATTCCTGAAAGTACCTTTTCTATAAAGCTTAAGGCAAGGTGTGCATCGAAAAATCTCGGAAAACCCACTGTTGTATTGACGCAGGATGAGAATATCCGGTACGTATGGCAATATACAATAATGAATCGCTAAATACGATGAAGCTTCAGTCGAAAGTAAGGGTTCATCCATTAAGGGACAGCTCTTAAGCAACCTGCAGCTTGAAATACTAATGAAAAGTACGGCAAACGAGAAAACTCTCTTGCATAGCTTGCCTGCGCTTCAGTTAAGCACATCACTGCTAAAGACTCGTCAAGTTCATCTGGAAATCCTCCACTTCCAGCTGACGACATGTACCGTAAAGTGCCCTAATTCAGCGCAGTGCCTAATTCCGTGCATTTCATACAAAATTATTTATATATGGAAATACACAATAATATTTCAGCAACTTTTAATGCTATTCGAGGCTACTTTGATTAAGAATAAGTTTGAATCACAAATAAAAGCAAAAAAGGCATTTTTTCGCGGCATAAGAAAATAATCAGTGAAGGCCCGTCGGAGTAGACGTTATTTTTCTAATTTTCTTAGCGTCCGCGCTAAGACTGTAGGACAACAACAAACGCGATTTCTTTATTAAAAATGTTTTATTTTTTATGCAATATTCCATGGAACTACTTGCTACAGATATGTTTCATGGTGCTTCTATGAAATCTTATCAAATATTAGCATAATTATTGAGTTTTATTCAAAAAAGTATTGCGCGGAATAAGGCCACGTCTTTTTTCATAATGCCCCAATTCCGCGCACTGTTCTTCGCATAACAACAGACAAGTAAAACATGCTATATCCATCTTCACATCTGTCTATTTCTCTGAAAAGTAACTTTATGCATACATACGTTTCATGTACAAGCGGAATATCGGGAAAGCCCACTTAGGCAGCGTCCATAAATGACGTAGCATCTTTTGACCAATTTTTGACACCCCTTCCCCCTTCGTAGCTTATTTTCCCATACTTAATACATGGTTCGTAGCTAAATCGTAGACTCCCCCCTCCCCTCTAAAATGCTACGTCATTTATAAACGGTCCCTTACAGGAAAAAACACCACGTGGTTTATGCACAGCCCCAACAAAATAGTCTACACACTTAGATTTTTTCACGAGCTCGGCTGTGCGGATCTCGGTTGAAATTAACCGAGATTCGGCATTCTAAATTAAGTGTGTACATCTGTGCGCACAAAATTTACTTAGCATAATGAACCATTATGATTCTTATTTATATTATACAATCCATATAGAATTATTGTAAAAACAACATATCGTTCACATGTTCAACAGGTCGTAATTTGTAGAAGATCCCATAAATTACGACACACTCTCGGGAAATGATTCACGGAAACTTTACGATCTCTACATAATTTACGAAGCCTCCATACAAAAAGTATGATAATACGGGGGAGAGGGATTGAAAATGGCCATATTTTGTGTGACGTAATTTATGGATGACCCTTAGGTTCTTCTGAGGTTGCTTTTTGCTTAAAAAAATAAGTTTCAGTTACCCGTGGCATTAGTGGATACCATTAATTGATTTGCTTAAAACCCTTTGATTCCAAGCAATAATGCGAACTGGTCCTTGTATTGTATGAACAGTGCTTCAAAGCAAAGCCATGCTGAAGGTGTCTGGGTTCGATTCCCGGTCGGTCCAGGATCTTTTCGTAGTGGAAATTTCCTTGACTTCCCTGGGCATGAGGTATCATTGTGCCTGCCACACGATATATCTTCTTCTTTCTGGCGTTACGTCCCCACTGGGACAGAGCCTGCTTCTCAGCTTAGTGTTCTTATGAGCACTTCCACAGTTATTAACTGAGAGCTTACTATGCCAATGACCATTTTTGCATGCGTATATCGTGTGGCAGGTACGAAGATACTCTATGCCCTGGGAAGTCGAGAAAATTTCCAACCCGAAAAGATCCTCGACTGGGATTCGAACCCACGACCCTCAGCTTGGTCTTGCTGAATAGCTGTGCGTTTACCGCTACGGCTATCTGGGCCCACACGATATATACGAATGCAAAATGGCAACTTTGACAAAGAAAGCTTCAGTTAATAACTGTGGAAGTGCTCATAAGAACACTAAGATGAGAAGCAGGCTCTGTCCCAGTGAGGACGTTAATGCCAAGAAGAAGAAGATAGGGGTTTTTTCTCGACCGAATTGTCCAAAACTATGCAATAAGAAGCATATTTAAGCTAAATATGAGCTCAGTAGATTTCGAAAGAGTATTTCATTTCTAAACTTTCCAGTTCAGTGAATAAAATACACCGGGGATTCGCTGGTTGGAACACGACTGCCTTCCATCTAGCGAATCCGACCCGTTAGTAGGAAAGACTGACAGCTGGTGAAAATGCTCCACACGAACGCATCTGGACAGCAAATCGCCACAAAACGCACATATACATACGCATTTGTTCTATATATGGAGACTTCAAAGCGGCGATACTCAGACGTCAAAGTCAGTTTGACATTTTCTGTTGACATTTGAGTGCTTTTAGTTGGAATATTTTCCAACCAGCGAACATCCAACCATCGAGTCATTCCATGTAGCGGAACCCCAACGAGCGAATCCCCACTGTAATTAAATTGTTAGATTCTATGGGATAATTTCACAACATAAAAAAGGGTGCTCATATCATCCCATCGACAGAAGAATCGACGAAAAATTTATTCGTGTTTTTTTTAAGACGACGGAAATCGTGCGAATCTAGTGTATTGATCTAAAAATTTCAATAGCTGTGTTCAACGAGCTGCTCGAACTTGGTTGCAACCACTTGCGAGTCAGCTTTTGGTGTTCATTGAGCCACTCCAACCTACTTCGAGTCGCTCGGGTTTGTGTTCATTGAGCCGAGTCCAACCAACTCCGAGTCGCTCGAAACAGGTTGGAAGCTAGAGTCCGAGCTAGTTCAACCAGCTCGCAGTAGCTCGTGTTTTTGACGTTTAAAAACGTAAACATTGAGAAAAAAAGCAAAATTCCGAAGCGATACGGATTGTTAAGTGCGCGAATTTTTTTTCACGTGGAATTCCGGTAAATTAGTAAAAAGAGTAAAAAGAGCGTTCATTGAGAAAGCAGCTTGGAGTTGCTCGAAGTAGCTTTGACAGTTATTTGTTGACAAAAAATACGAGCTAGTACAACCAACCCCGAGCAAGTTCGATCAAAGTCATTGAACACAGCTAATTATTACGACTTTTCGTAAGATGGCCAAATTGCCCCACTTTCCCCTAGACGAAATTCACACGTATCAATGCCACGGTTTTGGTTATCTTCATTTCATGTGATAGACAAAAAGTTTATTAAAAAAAACGGAACGTAGACTAAAAAGTTACGGTTCATACAAAACTCTACGTTTTCTCATACAAAAAGTGTTACGGAAGGGGAGGGGGTTGAAAATTTTCAATTTTAAGTGTTACGTAACTAATGGATGCAGCCTTTTATCAAAATCAATGTTAATTTGATTGTTTCATGAGTGCGCGGAATTAGGCATTCTTCTGCGCGGAATATGGAAATGCGTTTAAAAAATGTGCGGAATTAGGCAATTTCAACGAGTGAACTATTTCAAAAAAATCACAATTGTAAATTATGAATACAGTCTAGTTTATATTTTTCCCATAATCTTAATTAGATTTGCTAGCGATCCACCCATAAAGCTTTTTTGTTGATGCAATACTAATTTTTAATTAACAATTTGAATCGTTTTATTCCTTAACTGCGCTGAATTACGGCACTTTACGGTACAACAGTGAAGATTTTTTTTAAAACTTCCAAACTGTGCGAAATCGAATCGTTCACGACCATCAGCAGTGGATACGAACGTCGAATTCCGATAGTTTTTCAAAGAGATGGAATAAAATTAAAAAAAAACGAGAAACGAAAAAAACGAGAAAATATATTTTTTAGAGTTAAAAACAAAACTAGACAATACATTATATAAAGCAACGTACAAAAATAAATAAGCATGAGCTACGGCGGGACGGACCTGGTGTAGTGGTTAGAACACACGCCTCTCACGCCGAGGACCTGGGATCGAATCCCAGCCCCGAGATATTTACTAATAATTTCAGTGACGACTTCCTTCGGAAGGGAAGTAAAGCCGTTGGTCCCGAGATGAACTAGCCCAGGGCTAAAAATCTCGTTAATAAAGATAGAAAAAAAGCTACGGCTGTAAACTATATTGCTCAGATTGTAATCTTGTGAACATATAATCACTATTCGTGGCCGCTCTATGTTTGAGATGGATGAACAAATTAAATTGAAATTCACGGAAAAACTCCTGATGAAACTCCTATTAGTTGTACTTTTTTTTTATTTATTACAAAACTAGTAAAAAATAACATTATTTGGAGCAAACGAGCATTTTAAAGCATGCGCAAAGTTAGGCACACCATGCGCAAAGTTAGGAACAATTCAGATTTTGTGCGCAATGTTAGGCACAAGGTATTGTACCACCTTTTGCATTTTTTTTTAATTTTTTAATTAATTATTTTTATTCTTTTTAAATCATGTGTTCTACTGAAGGGTTAAAAGCCTATCGTTGACAGAAGTTTGAATAAAAAAATATATATTTTAGCCTTATTTGAAGCAAAAATAGGATGATAATTTCTTAACTACGCAAAGTTTGGTGCGTACACGGTATATCCTGTCCAAGACTTATTCATTCATATTTGAATGCTTTGGACAATTTCCTAAAATTACTATCAGGCGTTAGATTCTTAGATATAATTGTTCGTGTATTGGTTGATAAGTAATAACTAAACATAGCATTGGCCCTTTTCAAATGTCGGTCTTGGAATTTTTAGGAAAATGTGTTTTTCAATATCTAAAACCAGATACAAAATTTTTGTTTAAACAAGCAAAGATGGCATATTTTATGTGATTTCTACCATATAAACGTCAGGAATCAACTGCTGACTGCCGTTTGAATGGTATATTTTATTTGATAATAACGGTAATTGGAGCACCGTGATATAATTACTTCTGTATGAAAGCAATTATATTTTGTTGATAGTATCGAAGATGATTTCGAAGAAACAGAACATTTGAATGTAAGGGGATTTCCGCATCATATCATAAGCTGTAATAAGAAATTCTGGAGTCTTACAAATCAAGCCAAACTTTTCAATCCGACGTATCTGCAAAAATAAACAAATCGAGATTTGCTTTGCATGGGCTTGACAAACGCATAGTCTACCTATTGTGTCTATAAAAGTATTCCTACATCCATTTTTTGATTTTTAGAAATAAATTAAAATTATGCCCTATGTGCACTTTACTCAGTGTTTTTAATTTGGCTACATACACCCTTCGTTTGCAAAGCGACTCAACTGTCAACATTTTTCATGCTAGCACATACACCGTACATATGCTCATAGTAAAGCGACCTATATGTAGAATCAAAACATAAAATTTCGAACACCAGATACGTCATACTGTTTCCAAATCACTAAACATGTTGGAAATCGAGAGAATTGGATTTCCACAGTTGAGCGAGCTGACGGGTCGGCAAACTGATGTGGAACATCATCAGTATTCGGTTTAAGACAATATTTCTCACCAAATTTCGCACAGGAACTGTTCTCCTCCTGCTTTTGTTATTTACGGCTCCGTCCGGTGCTCCTCTTAGTCGAGTTGAAATTGGAAACATTCGGAAACTAATATTCGTTGTCGTTGAAAGTTGAAACTGACGAAATTGACTAAGTTTAATAAGTTTTATGGGAATTTGCAAACCGGTGTATGTGCAACTTCAAAACAATACTGGTGTATATGACGTGACGGATGTGCAAAACGAACTGTCAAACCGACGCATCAAGCAAGGTGTATGTATCAATCAAGGTATGGTATCGACGAATCATCCATGGTGTATGTGAGCAGCACAAAGCAAAAGGGTTTATTCTCTAATTTTACCTGTTTTTCAATAAAATTCAAAACAAATCGGATTTGTTTAATAGTGGTTAGAAACAGTGTTCTTTTTTTCAACGTATAGTAGACATCGCAATAGAAAAAATGCAAAACATTTTAAACAGGATTTAAAATGCTTTACAATATTTTGCATCGCATTTTTCTCGAAACCATCCGAGTGTTAGATACGCCGATTTGAAAAATCATGCTTGAAATGTGAAATTATACCAAACGAATCTATCTATAGCTTGCCAATGAAAAAACTTTCAAACATTGTTTGCTTTCCCTGTTTCGATTTATAGTTGTATAACTAACAGGATACCGTACGTTAATAAATTACAATTACAATTATTATAAAGTAAGTACTCAAAAAAGCTCATTAAATTAGCCACCTACCTCCGACCCGATACATGTTTGTTGTCATAGTGGCCACGGGGTTGTTTTCAACGTTTTTCTCTCAAACAGCACCACCACCAATCACCCCGCCTCACTACTCCCGGCTGCTCTTAGGGGGGAAAGACAACCACAGGAACACACGCTCGAAACGGCTTTTGGCCACCCTCTTCTCCACGTACTCCCTTTTCTGGCGCTGTTCTTCTTCTTCACCGACTCAACGCGCGTCTGTTTCTCTTTCTTCCTGCTTTGGCTGTTGTTATCTTCCAACAACTTCACTTTCTCATTCACTCGCGCACCCCTCGCTAGGGGGGCGATGGAAGGCAAAAAGTTGGCCACAGGTCGGTGGAAGCGCGCGCGAACCCGAATTTGCTCTCGGTGCCTTTTGCCCGGTGTGCGATTTTGAACCGAACAGGGAACGGGTTTCCTCCGCGAGGGACACAAACACAATCACAAGATACCCTTGGAACTAAGGGTGAGGAGGGACAGTGGACACAGGACACCGGGTGCTCTTCCGGAAGCACCTGGAGGAACTCACTCGATGTTTCTTCACATAGAAAAACGGAACTTGTTTCGTTTGGCGCTTTTATCGACAGTGGCAATACTTTGACCGTGTTTATCTCGGTGGCCTCTGCGTCAAGAAGCGATTCGCGATTCCCAGGACGTCTTTCGCCCTCACTTTCGGCTACTAATACCGTTCAATTAGCATCGATTCACACTCTCACTCGCGCGGTCTCGATCTCGTTTTACATGTTTTCATCAGAGTTGCCTCACTACTTTCTTCCGGGTTGTTTTGCTGCGGTGGTCCGCTTTTCTTCACTTTCTCGCGCTGCTCGCCTCCTGCTGTAAACTGGTCCACAATCTTTTAACTATAACGGACAACGGTCCAAGATTCCTTGCCCAGTTTCAATCCGGATCCAAAAAACGCATCCCAATCCCAACTTTTCGCGTTTCGGTATTGACGCTTAGCGGCACGATTCTGGTCTTGCTGGTTTCCTGTTGCTGTTACACTTCCTTCCCGTCAAACTGTCCCAAAATCGGACCAAAACTCGACCCACAGCTTTTTGCTCCCGAGTTCGGCGCGATGCACAGCAATCTTCTTCCTCTTGGCACGACTTCTCTTACTCTTCTTCCTCCCGCTGCTGCTGCTGCTTGCTTTCTGTTCTGTTCGCGACGGACAAAAATCGCCCCAAATTCGCGGTTTTCCCACGGATTTCACGCCACTTTCGGACACAACCGCTCTGGGGCAGCAGCGATACACTTCCGGCCCGGTTTCGCACACAATCCCTTTCGTATTTCACTCGATCGCAACCCGAATCACCCGGAACACGACACACAGAGCAGGACGCGTCTCTCGTTTTTGCCAAGCTCCGCCATTTTGGCTTTTTGCGGCCGTCAGATGGTTAGTTCCGAGGGTGGCCACCACGGCGGTGAGATGGCGCTGCTGTTCCAGAGCGAGCAAGCATCACTATGTAGCTCTTTACTCCTACGGAGAAATCCCGTTTGTTTGACGTTATCTGTGCAGGTTTTATCGCCGCAAGCATCTTATTCAGTCGCTCTACTGAAAAATTCTATAAGAGACTGTCATTCTTTGCGTAACTTTCTATAGCCAAAAAAAGCAACGAAAATCTGACGGAGGGGAAGTTTGGGTACCCGGTACTGAAACACTTTGACAGCGCGCTGGACATGTGAAATATTTCACATGACGTTTTGATGCAGTGAAACCTTTCATTAATCAAGGCGTGCCTTTGAAGAGGGCCAAGCCAAACGTAAACATTAACCTTAGTAAAAACTTTGGGTCTTTTTCGATCCATTACAATATTCAAATCAATGTAACTTTTGATTGAAATAACCTAGCAATTTGAAATTTTCTTACAATTATTTTTTGTGGGACATGTTGTTTTTGCGCAACAAAAAAATTGAATGACGCCTAGGGGAGCTTCCATAAAAAAGTTACAAATTGTGACCACAGAGAAACAGACGCAACACTTAGAACAAATCTCGATCAAAATCATAGTCGTGAAATTATGTACGCCCAATGCTAAAAACGCGGTAGTTGGCCGATGAACCAACAGGTGGCGGTAGTGTGTAAACGTCAAACACGAACAAAAACGACGCGAGCGCTGCGGGTGGTCGATCGACCACCTACCCAATATCAAGCGTGTGCTAGAATAAAGGCGTAAGTCGCATGATCGATTTCTCTTCGTCGATGCTCTCTTCTATGAATAAAGGTGACAAGATGCGGGTTTGTCATATTTTTTTCACCTCAGGACGCAAGATTGCATCGCTGCCTAGCGTCCTGAATTGAAAAAATACTAACAGACCCGCTCTGTTGACGGCGCCGAGCTCTACCCCAAGCTCAGGAATAAGAGTGAGAAGTGAGAAGGGTCACCGAGACAAGTGATACGCGCGACCGGTCAACTGTGGTGGAAGGTCGTTGATGATGATTGTAGTGGATATAAGTTCCATTGTACATATTTGAGTTGCAAATGTTTAGCGTATCTGGTGCAATTGGAAACATGCCATAAAAAGGAAAACCGAAATAATGCGATAAAGAAGTAGGATTGAAATGAACCCCGTATAAGGGTTATGGTAGTATTTGTTCGCCTTTCACTGCAAAGATCGGCGGAATGTGATTCGGGAATTGAATCGTGTTCGGTTGGAGACGAATGCTTCGTCATGGGAAAGAGCGAGAATTAGACTCGACCTTATTAGAGTTCGGCTTCGGATCGGTACCTAGCTTCGGGCTAGAGGTTGTAAGCTGTTCGATGATGCCGAGACAAAGTCAGTCTGTTGGAATATGTTGGCACGATAGAACGTGTTATTTTTTAAACGCAAGCATTCTGGCCGTGAAGTTGTGCTTGAACTTGGGTAGTTCGGCGGATTGCCTTTTAAAATGCAATAAGCACGACAATGGCGTAGTGTACGCTCCCGTTTAGTAAATGTGGTCTAGAACGTTATAGTTTGAGGAAAAAAAAACTCGAAGAATGGATACGGGATGTAGTGCTAGCAAAAATGGCGGTAAGTTTTCTGAGCCACGTGGAGTGTTGGAATTTTACTGGTGGATTTTTTGGTGGCGGAATCATAGATAGTGTGAAAACTGATTTTCAGAAAGTGATTAGAGTTGAATTCAATTAATTTTCGATGTGACGGATGAGATTCAGATGTTTAAACCATTTTTGCAACAAGTAGCATAGCGGAGCGAGCGGTCTCCAAGGAAAAAAAAAAAAATGAAGCGGGAGGTCTTCATGAAAAAATAATTCAAAAGCGGAGCGAGAGGTCTCCAAAAGCGAAATTTGATTCCAGAGCGAGAGGACTCTGCGAAGAACAATAAAAAAAATAGTGATTTTCGAGACATAAAGGAATGGAGCGAGAGGACTCCTAGTGAATTATTATTATATTGCCGAAGTTATGTTGATTTATGTTGATAAATCGATACATTGATTATCTACTCATCAATAGAAATGGACGCTTGCCACATCCATTGTTGACTGAGTGGATTTTCAATAGAATCGCTACTATCGATTATCGACAAAAACATATATATGCCGGTATAATTGTTTGAATTTGGATTGAATTTGGATTAATTTTGATTGGATTTGGATTGGATTGGATTTGGTTTGGATTTGGATTAAATTGGGATTGGATTCGAATTGGATTTGGATTGGATTTGGATTGGATTGGATTTGGATTGGATTTGGATTGGATTTTGATTGGATTTGGATTGGATTTGAATTGGATTTGGATTGTATTTGGATTGGATTTGGATTGGATTTGGATTGGATTTGGATTGGATTTGGATTGGATTTGGATTGGATTTGGATTGGATTTGGATTGGATTTGGATTGGATTTGGATTGGATTTGGATTGGATTTGGATTGGATTTGGATTGGATTTGGATTGGATTTGGATTGGATTTGGATTGGATTTGGATTGGATTTGGATTGGATTTGGATTGGATTTGGATTGGATTTGGATTGGATTTGGATTTGGATTTGGATTGGATTTGGATTGGATTTGTATTGGATTTTGATTTGAATTGGATTTGTATTGGATTTGGATTGGATTTGGATTGGATTTGGATTGGATTTGGATTGGATTTGGATTGGATTTGGATTGGATTTGGATTGTATTTGGATGGGATTTGGATTTGGATTGGATTTGGATTGGATTTGGATTGAATTTGGATTGGATTTGGATTTGAATTGGATTTCTATTGGATTTGGATTAGATTTCGATTGGATTTGGATTGGATTTGGATTTGGATGAATTGGATTTGGATGGATATAGATTGGATTTGGATTGGATTTGGATTGGATTTGAATTGGATTTAGATTGGAATTGGATTAGATTGCGATTGGATTTGGATTGGATTTGGATTGGATTTGGATTGGATTTGGATTGGATTTGGATTGGATTTGGATTGGATTTGAATTGGATTTGGATTGGATTTGGATTGGATTTGGATTGGATTTGGATTGGATTTGGATTGGATTTGGGTTGGATTTAGGTTGGATTTAGATTGGATTTGGATTGGATTTGGATGGGATTTGGATTGGATTTGGATAAAATTTGGATTGGCTTCGGATTAAAAAAAAAACCTTAAAGAGTAGAGGAGGGGAATATTGTAGTGGATATAAGTTCCATTGTACATATTTGAGTTGCAAATGTTTAGCGTATCTGGTGCAATTGGAAACATGCCATAAAAAGGAAAACCGAAATAATGCGATAAAGAAGTAGGATTGAAATGAACCCCGTATAAGGGTTATGGTAGTATTTGTTCGCCTTTCACTGCAAAGATCGGCGGAATGTGATTCGGGAATTGAATCGTGTTCGGTTGGAGACGAATGCTTCGTCATGGGAAAGAGCGAGAATTAGACTCGACCTTATTAGAGTTCGGCTTCGGATCGGTACCTAGCTTCGGGCTAGAGGTTGTAAGCTGTTCGATGATGCCGAGACAAAGTCAGTCTGTTGGAATATGTTGGCACGATAGAACGTGTTATTTTTTAAACGCAAGCATTCTGGCCGTGAAGTTGTGCTTGAACTTGGGTAGTTCGGCGGATTGCCTTTTAAAATGCAATAAGCACGACAATGGCGTAGTGTACGCTCCCGTTTAGTAAATGTGGTCTAGAACGTTATAGTTTGAGGAAAAAAAAACTCGAAGAATGGATACGGGATGTAGTGCTAGCAAAAATGGCGGTAAGTTTGCTGAGCCACGTGGAGTGTTGGAATTTTACTGGTGGATTTTTTGGTGGCGGAATCATAGATAGTGTGAAAACTGATTTTCAGAAAGTGATTAGAGTTGAATTCAATTAATTTTCGATGTGACGGATGAGATTCAGATGTTTAAACCATTTTTGCAACAAGTAGCATAGCGGAGCGAGCGGTCTCCAAGGAAAAAAAAAAAATGAAGCGGGAGGTCTTCATGAAAAAATAATTCAAAAGCGGAGCGAGAGGTCTCCAAAAGCGAAATTTGATTCCAGAGCGAGAGGACTCTGCGAAGAACAATAAAAAAATAGTGATTTTCGAGACATAAAGGAATGGAGCGAGAGGACTCCTAGTGAATTATTATTATATTGCCGAAGTTATGTTGATTTATGTTGATAAATCGATACATTGATTATCTACTCATCAATAGAAATGGACGCTTGCCACATCCATTGTTGACTGAGTGGATTTTCAATAGAATCGCTACTATCGATTATCGACAAAAACATATATATGCCGGTATAATTGTTTGAATTTGGATTGAATTTGGATTAATTTTGATTGGATTTGGATTGGATTGGATTTGGTTTGGATTTGGATTAAATTGGGATTGGATTCGAATTGGATTTGGATTGGATTTGGATTGGATTGGATTTGGATTGGATTTTGATTGGATTTGGATTGGATTTGAATTGGATTTGGATTGTATTTGGATTGGATTTGGATTGGATTTGGATTGGATTTGGATTGGATTTGGATTGGATTTGGATTGGATTTGGATTGGATTTGGATTGGATTTGGATTGGATTTGGATTGGATTTGGATTGGATTTGGATTGGATTTGGATTGGATTTGGATTGGATTTGGATTGGATTTGGATTGGATTTGGATTGGATTTGGATTGGATTTGGATTGGATTTGGATTGGATTTGGATTGGATTTGGATTGGATTTGGATTGGATTTGGATTTGGATTTGGATTGGATTTGGATTGGATTTGTATTGGATTTTGATTTGAATTGGATTTGTATTGGATTTGGATTGGATTTGGATTGGATTTGGATTGGATTTGGATTGGATTTGGATTGGATTTGGATTGTATTTGGATGGGATTTGGATTTGGATTGGATTTGGATTGAATTTGGATTGGATTTGGATTTGAATTGGATTTCTATTGGATTTGGATTGGATTTGGATTAGATTTCGATTGGATTTGGATTGGATTTGGATTTGGATGAATTGGATTTGGATGGATATAGATTGGATTTGGATTGGATTTGGATTGGATTTGAATTGGATTTAGATTGGAATTGGATTAGATTGCGATTGGATTTGGATTGGATTTGGATTGGATTTGGATTGGATTTGGATTGGATTTGGATTGGATTTGGATTGGATTTGGATTGGATTTGAATTGGATTTGGATTGGATTTGGATTGGATTTGGATTGGATTTGGATTGGATTTGGATTGGATTTGGGTTGGATTTAGGTTGGATTTAGATTGGATTTGGATTGGATTTGGATGGGATTTGGATTGGATTTGGATAAAATTTGGATTGGCTTCGGATTAAAAAAAAAACCTTAAAGAGTAGAGGAGGGGAATATTGTAGTGGATATAAGTTCCATTGTACATATTTGAGTTGCAAATGTTTAGCGTATCTGGTGCAATTGGAAACATGCCATAAAAAGGAAAACCGAAATAATGCGATAAAGAAGTAGGATTGAAATGAACCCCGTATAAGGGTTATGGTAGTATTTGTTCGCCTTTCACTGCAAAGATCGGCGGAATGTGATTCGGGAATTGAATCGTGTTCGGTTGGAGACGAATGCTTCGTCATGGGAAAGAGCGAGAATTAGACTCGACCTTATTAGAGTTCGGCTTCGGATCGGTACCTAGCTTCGGGCTAGAGGTTGTAAGCTGTTCGATGATGCCGAGACAAAGTCAGTCTGTTGGAATATGTTGGCACGATAGAACGTGTTATTTTTTAAACGCAAGCATTCTGGCCGTGAAGTTGTGCTTGAACTTGGGTAGTTCGGCGGATTGCCTTTTAAAATGCAATAAGCACGACAATGATGTGTTGTCAAACGAAAAGTACAAAACATAAACAAAAACAAACTCGGAAGATAGTTGATGTGGAGTTTGAGCAAATCAATAAGTTTTTCTGTGTGAGGCAAATTAATTAGTTTTCTGTGTGAATATATCTCGAAAACTTATTCAAACAGACTCAAGTCAAAAAGTATGCAAACTTACTTTATCGATCCTACGTGTTTTGCAGACGAAATTCTACCCATTTTGCTCTGTACCAATTCGATTTTTCACTTTTAGAACGTTTAATTTCTGGATTGACAAAACGACGAAAGTAAGATTTTCAACTTTCGCAACCTAACCACTACTTTCGCCGCCCCGCTGTATGGAGAGACAAAGTGACTTAACCACGAATCAAAACAAAACACTACTTGAGTCGATTTTACACTGGTAGAAAAACGTCGCAAGTAACTGAAAAAAACGGCTTATAATTTTGTCATAAAAAATCTTGTGTGAAATAATAGGAACTCCACGGTTTCTGAACGCGAGCTCATTGTATGCAAAATTTAAGCAATGTACACGTCGAAAAAATGTTGAAAAAGTGGTTCATTTTAAACCAGTTTTAGAAGACAGGTTGTGATTCTTCTGAAATAATTTTCTCAAAATCGTATGCAAGTTACTTACGTCGATTTGAAAAAGTAATCGAGATATCACGAAAAAGAAGTAGGTGAGATCGGTAATTATCCGAAACGATTTATTCGTAAGTAATTATAATTTATGTATAACAGGAAGGACTTGTAATCGAAATCAGTACCGCATCGTTGTAAGAGGGAAAGAGAGTGAACTATTTATTGTAAGTTTGAAATCAATTAGGGTGGACTATGTAATTAAAATAAAATATTTTCAGTTTGAGCTGAGCGTAAAACGACTGCTACGAAAAGGAAGTTTTCATCTCGATCGATTCCGAACATTCTCAAAAATAAATATCGGACGTAACCTCAAAAGCGATGTCGGATGTTGGAGAGATGATGATCACGGCCTGCAGCGCCTGCGGAACAACTTCCGAAGTGGACGAACGGATGATTGGGTGCGACAACTGCAACCGCTGGTTCCATACGCGGTGTGTTGGCATTACGGCGGCATCGGAGAAGGAGTGCAAATGGTTCTGTCCGGCCACCGAGTGTCAGCAGCAGTACAGTGAGTACTTAAAGAAAGTAGAGAAGCAGGAAAGGAAGAAGAAGAATAAGACGAATAAAGCGTTAGGGGTTGATTCCGATAGGTCCAGTATTAAGTCAGCTAGGTCAGTCAGCAATCCCGGTTCCGAGTTGGAAAAGCGCTTGAAAGAGTTAGAAAAGGAACAGCAAGCGAAAGAAAGGGAAATAGAGATTGAAATGATCCTGTTAGAGAAGCGAATGGAGATGGAAAGGGCTTTGAAGGAGAAAAGGATGAGGTTGGAGAACGCCATCAGGGCAAAACAGCGAGAAGATGAGAGAGAGCTTCTGGAAAAGGCTTTGTCGGATGAGAAGAACCACATGGCGGAGTTGAAGAAGATGCGTGACTCGTTTGAAGCGAAAATGAGTAGTGTGCAGAAAGAAATGAATCAGCTACAAATGAAGGGAAAAGGAAGTCAGCAGAAGGAAAAGGTTTTGAGAACGCCTCTCAGGAACCCGAGCAAAACGGTGCCGAGGCAGCTGAAGAATAAGAAAAGGAAAGAGAAGCTGGCGCAGTATCGTTGCGAGGAAGAATTGGACGATAGTGAGGGAGACTCCGAGGACGAAGAAGAAGAAGAAGACTCCAACTCGGAGGAAGAAGAATCAGAAGAAAAAAGTGAAGAAGATAGTTCGGAGGAAGAAGAAGAAGAGCAGATGAAGAAAAGCAAGAACGCGAAGAAAGAGGTCGCAAACGGGCTGGGGCGGCAGCGCAGCGTGCCGACAAAGATGCAGATGGCAGCGAGGAATGGAGTAACGAAGAAGTTACCGGTATTCACCGGCAGACCGGAGGAGTGGCCGCTGTTTATCGGTTCGTACGAGGCATCCACTGAGGCGTGCGGATTTACGGACATCGAAAATTTAGTGCGTCTTCAGGAAAGCTTGAAAGGACAAGCGTTGGAAAGCGTTCGAGGGCAGCTACTATTTCCGAAATGCGTTCCGAAAGTGGTTAGCAAACTTCGGCAGCTATATGGACGTCCAGAGCAACTGCTTCAGTGTCATCTGGAGAAAGTGCACCAGCTAGAGCCGCCGAAAGCAAACAAGTTGGCGACCTTCATTCCTTTCGGGACAGCGGTTGAGCAGCTCTGCGAGCACTTGGAGCCAGCAGGTTTAAAGCAACATCTAGTGAATCCATTGTTGTTACAGGACCTCGTAGATAAGCTGCCGTCTAGCGATAAGCGCGAATGGGTACGATATAAGAAGAGAAAAAGGACAGTTACGCTTCGTACATTCACCAATTTTTTGTCAGATATCGTTGCCGAAGCCTGCGAAGCTAACGTGTCCATCGAGTTTAAACCGGAAGGGAATTCAGGTAGCTCCGGTTTCGAGAAAGGGAGGTTTCAGGAGCGAGGTGCTGTTTACAACCACAGCGCAACAGAGGCAGTCATAAATGAGCCGGCAACAATGATGTCAGCAAGAATGCGTGCAAAGTGTGCAAGCGCACGGACCATCGCCTGAGATTTTGCCAGGAGCATGACACCGGTAGATCGCGTGAACTTCGTGCGAAAATGGAAGCTGTGCGGCATTTGCCTAAATGATCACGGCAATGCAGAGTGCAACTTCAGAATGCGGTGTACGATAGGCGGGTGCATGGAAAGGCATAATCCTTTGCTGCACGTCGGATCCGGATTAGTCGTGATGAACGCCCACATCCGATTGGAGAGCAATATTAAATACCGAATGATTCCAGTAAACCTGTCGTTTCGTGACAAATCCGTAACGACGTTAGCGTTTTTAGATGAGGGAGCATCGGTCACAATGATCGAGAAGGAACTGGCTGATGAGTTGGAAGCTGAGGGCATTCCACAGAAGCTCGAAATCAGGTGGACTGGAGATGTTGCCCGTGTCGAGGAGGACTCGAAGCGAATAAGTCTGAAGATATCGGGACTGGGAGGAGCGCATCAGCTGCTGATGAATGAGGTGTGCACCGTTGGAGAGTTGGCGTTGCCTGAGCAATCGCTAGATGCTCACGAGATGGCAGAGCGATACGACCACCTTCGGGACATACCGGTTACATCGTATAATAAAGGCCGCCCAAGGATTCTTATCGGATTGAATAATCTTCATACGATGGCGCCAATCGATGCCAGGTTAGGCGGATCAAGAGAACCGATAGCGGTCAAATCACCGTTGGGATGGACAATATACGGTCCGAGTAATATAGTTGAATCGTCCAATGCTCATGTTGTTGGTTAGTTTGGGCAAGATAGCCGGACTTTCGTTAATGAAGCATATGCGAAGTAGTAGTGTTCTGGCGAAAGGTAGTCAACCGATATAAGAGGAAAAAGTGACTGGTAGGTAATTCCGGAGTAACCGGTGAACGGCTACCGGAGTTACGGGCTGGGGAGTGTTGACGGCGCCGAGCTCTACCCCAAGCTCAGCAATAAGAGTGAGAAGTGAGAAGGGTCACCGAGACAAGTGATACGCGCGACCGGTCAACTGTGGTGGAAGGTCGTTGATGATGATGTGTTGTCAAACGATAAGTACAAAACATAAACAAAAACAAACTCGGAAGATAGTTGATGTGGAGTTTGAGCAAATCAATAAGTTTTTCTGTGTGAGGCAAATTAATTAGTTTTCTGTGTGAATATATCACGAAAAAGAAGTAGGTGAGATCGGTAATTATCCGAAACGATTTATTCGTAAGTAATTATAATTTATGTATAACAGGAAGGACTTGTAATCGAAATCAGTACCGCATCGTTGTAAGAGGGAAAGAGAGTGAACTATTTATTGTAAGTTTGAAATCAATTAGGGTGGACTATGTAATTAAAATAAAATATTTTCAGTTTGAGCTGAGCGTAAAACGACTGCTACGAAAAGGAAGTTTTCATCTCGATCGATTCCGAACACGCTCCTTCCCGTATAAATAAGAACCGTACGAGTACTGTTTCCCGTAGTGTTTACAACCATTTGCGATCGTATATGAATAATTTGTAATAACATGCAAAATAACAATAAACCAACCCTACGGCAAACGATTTTGACAGTTTGGGAAATTGTAAATTGACAAATAACAATGTGGGTAATAGGCGGTTAAGTTATGTTACCATTTAAAAATGAAGATTTTCTCGAACAAAATTTTTCATGGATAGTTAGCCGAATGGTAGATATTCCATCCATTTTTCAACAAATCCACTGTAAGGCAAACAGTTCAGAAACAGGCAAACCATAAGGCCGTAATAAAAACGAATAATGTATGTATAATGACTAGTTTATAGTTGTAAACGGTAATTTAACCGTATACCGTATTGCTCTTTTGTATTTTTAAGTTTGGAAATAATAAACATATTTGAGAAAAAAAACCAAACAAATGGTACGTTGTCTATTTTTACTTCAATTTTAACATGTACAACATTAACAATTAAATAATCATGATTTTTTAAATTATTTTGTAGCTGTTTCTGTTCAAATTAAAATTAGATCTAACACACTACTTGTTTCATTGTTGTTTTTTTTTCTATAAAATAAATAAAGAATCAATAAGCATTATCATTCTTATTATTCAACAATTTAAATAACTTCCTTAACTATTTTTAATCACTAATGATCTTCAAAAAGTTCGCGTTGCCCATATGCTCTGCATCATCAGGATCCGTTTCATGTTTTAGACTAGAATATCCATGAATTTATCACCATCAACACCAGCATTGTTTAATTTTCATCGGATGCCTGCTATTAGTTGGTATCACGAGTATAAGGAAAGCGACGTGAAGAGAAGATCATCCAGTTTCTATCCTAGAACACAAGTTACCGAGTTAGTATTTGCATTAAATTGTCAATTCCGGAACACATGTTTGATCAAATTTACAATTACTTACTGATTAATCATGGAGCAATCCAATTGTCGCATAACAGGTGTAGATTCTAGTGGTTGGACAACGTTCGTAGATGGACGACGAATAACAGCAGCATCGGTTACAGTTGGTTTGAGCAGTCGCCGGGGAAACAAGGTTTATTACTTCGATGATAAAAGGTTCCAAGCCACCGGAAATACGGACAATCTTCACGGAACTGTGGAACCCTTCTCCGATCTGCATTCCTGCTTACTTTTTCGCACCGACTTTCAGTTTTTTTTTCACTCTAGTTTGATCTTTGCAAAACAACAACAAAAAAATGCACTCTCAAAAAACATATACATAGCTTTGCAAGATCCACAAACCGAAAAATAATCTATTTTCGACAACATTTTGACGGAAACAATATACAACGTAAGGGATTATTCAAATATTACGTAACGCAAAATTTGACAATTTTAGACCCCCTCCCTCTCCACATAACAGCTTTTATACGGAAAATTTTAAATTTTTGTATGGACCGTAGCACTATGTAAGACCCCCTTTCTCCCCATTTTGCGTTGTGTAATATTTGAATGATTCCGCAGGAAAACTCGTTTTTTATTTTTTATTGGTTTATATGTATGAAGAGATGATCGTTATGTGCATAATTTACACACCTTCTATGAGTTAATTTTTGAGCGTGTGTAACAAAAAGATGATAAAACCATTTGACGAAATATGATGCTACACGCTAAGAAAATATTATACTAAATTGCTTAAATACCATTCTAAAATCATATTCGGTCTATTCACTCATTGCAATGCATTTTAGCGTATTAATCTTGGCTAGTATAAACGTATTTTATTTTGATGAATGATTTTTTGGAAATTATGCGTTTGATGCTTAAAGTTCAAAAATCCAGTGCTTTGAATAAAATTAGCATTTTTTCTTCTTTTACAGTAAACAAAGGCCAGACAAAATAAAAGAATGTGCATTTTTGCATGTAACTAATTTATTATCATATAAATCATGTAGTTCTCTCCGTTTTTTGCTATCCATAGCTGATGCTTTCTCCAATCTGTTCATTTTTGTTACGCACACGACGACTGGAGTGGATTAGGCGCATTTTTAAATGATCTGGAAAAAAAATGGCAAAATGATGATGAGATTCCGAAATGAATACGACAAACGAACTTACCGTTTCTTGTGGCAGCTTTTCTGGGAAGAATATCCTTTGAGGATGCTGTTTTTGATGTGAGCCAAACGCGGCACAATCGCGGAAAGACCGGTGTTGTGTCGGCATAATACATTGCAGCTTTTCTCTCCAGAGTTTCACTTGATATCCATAGACAAAGAAAGTCGAATTGTCACGACTCTTGGATTAAAAATAGAAACTTGCTTGAACACGATGTGATGTTGATACCGAACTGAACAAAATGGCACTTTATTTTGAATAAGTCCCAAGCGTAGCGTGATCCACTGCATAAGCACATAACAAAATAAATCGCGGATAAGCATGATAAGGTATAAAATATAATAATTCGGCGATTAAGTTTTAAGCTTCTCAAAGATTAAAAGAACAAAATATTGGAAAAGTAATATTTCGTACACTAACTAGTATTTTCGTTTTTCTCCGTGTATGTTTAAACCGTTTGATACATGTATTCATACCAATATCATTTTACAATATCTGCACGGTATCATGAACTGTAACTATTTCGTATATATCACCTAAACCGTTCAGTACAATTCACAGCTTTAGGTATTTTATAGTCCAACATAAAAACGACTGTTTCTGATACTTTGACCGTACCAGTTGAAAGTGAAATACTGTAATGACTATTAGACGAACTGTATTTTTCTATGCGGGTTGTCACCTTCATTGACAGACGAGAGGATCAATGAAGAGAAATCGATCATGCGACTTACGCCCTTATTCTAGCACACGCTTGATATTTGAATCGATCGTTAAAAAGTTGGTCGATGGACTGCGATGAGAGTGTGACGTCTGTTTATCTGTGTTGTGACTTAAGATCAGTACCAGTGTTTTTTTTTTCTTCTTATTTATTTTCTTAAGCTGAATTCGCCGTTAGGCATCACGCCAGCTGAATACAGTTTGATATCTGAACACTTGAACAGTATCTGAATACACACTACTACTACTATAATGGTCTATTTTTGGATCTGACCGCGACGTTGCTTCTTTTCCTCTGTACGCATGTAGAATGAATAGCACACGTACACGGAAAAAACAATTTACCTAATTTTTTAGTTAACTTTACCCAAAAATAAGTATATCGATTATTCTCTCAACCCAAAATCTCTCGGTATTCTCTCTCTTCCCCACCAATGTTGTCATAAACAGAGAGAGCTGCACCTACCTAATGGGGGTAGTTGGGCCCAATAAGCCAAATTTGGGTTAATGCATTATTCTCAAGCTTGGGTTGAATGAACTCAATTTTGCGTTGAATGAGGGGGCTGGAAATCAAACCCATGACCATCCGCATATGAGCGAACGTGCAGCCAACTGCGCCACGTCGACCCCCAGTACCAGTGTTGTAAGCAATCATGGTTTTTACAAATTTATTTGGTCGGTACGCGCAATAGAAATATTAGTAGTAGAACAGCGCTGTCACAAAACTGATTTTAATTATTGTTACTTTTAATTATGGTTTTTCATTGTTTGTTTCAATGCCTTGTCGTTGTTTATGTTTTTATAATTAATTTGACACTTTAAGCCCGGTACTCAGGCTGTCAGTTCGTGGCAAACTAGATGTTGGTAACACGAACAGCAGCGACAGTAGCATTCTTAGGTTAGTGCTTCTACTGTACACACACGACATATGGCAAAGTGTGTACTGAGCAGTTCTGTAAACATTCGACACTTTGCGCGACGTTCATTGCGTTGCCATGGTCAGCAGTCACAGCAGAGCTTTAGTATGAAAGTCGACAAACACTAAAAAGTGTCAATTGAATATCGTCTGACACGATGACATTTGCATAAATCATAAGTTTTGCATAGAATTCAGATATAGGATCTTAAACAACATTAATGGTTTGATCTCGCCTGTTATGTCGAATGTGACACACATACAGTGAAAGCAGAACAGAAACAAACAAAACCGTAACGTTTCCTAGCGAAGCTATCGTGGTCAGCGGCATTCAATTGACATTTTTCTTTTTGACATTCGTTTAATCGCTCGTGTTGTGAATGTTTAAGGGAAGCGCTGCCGAATATCAGCGAAAACGTGTCGACTACCATGATTGCTTACAACACTGGTACTGGGGGTCGACGTGGCGCAGTTGGCTGCACGTTCGCTTCATATGCGGATGGTCATGGGTTTGATTTCCAGCCCCCTCAATACAACTTTTCGTCAAGCCGCATGAAAGCGGCTTGGCACTTTGCCTATCTTCTAGAGCATCTGCTTTTAATGATCCTGATAACCGGAAACCAGACCAATAGCAATGAAAATGGACAACTTCTCATCGTTTCCTTCTGATGGACTGACAACAACAATCGCAAACAACATCTACACGGCAACGCCGATCTACTCAAATCTGAGTTGTTTCAACGCAAAACCGTAGTTGAGCCCAATAACCCAAATTTGGCTAAATTTCCAAAGCCTCTATTAGGTACTTTGCCTTTGAAGCCATAAGAAAAAAAAAAATACTTAAATTTGGTTTGATTCAACGCAAAATTGAGTTCATTCAACCCAAGCTTGAGAATAATGCATTAACCCAAATTTGGCTTATTGGGCCCAACTACCCCCATTAGGTAGGTGCAGCTCTCTCTGTTTATGACAACATTGGTGGGGAAGAGAGAGAATACCGAGAGATTTTGGGTTGAGAGAATAATCGATATACTTATTTTTGGGTAAAGTTAACTAAAAAATTAGGTAAATTGTTTTTTCCGTGTACGTGTGCTATTCATTCTACATGCGTACAGAGGAAAAGAAGCAACGTCGCGGTCAGATCCAAAAATAGACCATTATAGTAGTAGTAGTGTGTATTCAGATACTGTTCAAGTGTTCAGATATCAAACTGTATTCAGCTGGCGTGATGCCTAACGGCGAATTCAGCTTAAGAAAATAAATAAGAAGAAAAAAAAACACTGGTACTGATCTTAAGTCACAACACAGATAAACAGACGTCACACTCTCATCGCAGTCCATCGACCAACTTTTTAACGATCGATTCAAATATCAAGCGTGTGCTAGAATAAGGGCGTAAGTCGCATGATCGATTTCTCTTCATTGATCCTCTCGTCTGTCAATGAAGGTGACAAGGAGCGGGTCTGTTAGTATTTTTTCAATTCAGGACGCTAGGCAGCGATGCAATCTTGCGTCCTGAGGTGAAAAAAATATGACAAACCCGCATCTTGTCACCTTTATATATATATATATATATATATATATATATATATATATATATATATATATATATATATATATATATATATATATATATATATATATATATATATATATATATATATGTATATATATATATATGTATATATATATATATATATATATATATATATATATATATATATATATATATATATATATATATATATATATATATATATATATATATATATATATATATATATATATATATATATATATATATATATATAAGGTACCGTGGGGTAAGTGGATACATAAAAATCAATAATTAACTTCATTGTTATGTACAGCTAACGTGAATAATGTAATTCAAACTTTTTTCTGTGGATAACAAATGAGGGACTATTATACTTCAAATCGTCATTTATTTTTATTTTTCTGATTGTTATGTATTGAGTATGAGAGACTTAAAAATTTGCGCCAAATGATCCACTTGTCCCACCATGGTGGGGTAAGTGGATCACCAATTAAAAAAATCTGTTCTCGAAACAAATGTGGTGTGATTATGTATAATACAAATTATATTACTCTCGTTCTTGTTATTAGTGCTAGTAATGTTACATTATAATACTTCAAAATTAAAAATAGTTCCTTTATTTAATCAAAATATAATAAAAAGTATGTATATATTAGTTCATACTAAATCTAACAAAAAAAAACATTGACTCTAGAAAAATTTAGAGAAAATTCATCCATTTATACGCATAAGTTATACAGAAGTATTGTTGGATTATTCCTAACGATATTTTCGAAAAACACTCTTAGTTTAAAAATATTAGTTACTTTTACTTTGGAATAACAAACTGATATACTTCTATTTTAATTATGAACATATGTATATCATCTGTCTAAAACAATTTCTATGGTCAAATAAGGTACGATACTAAGCGTTCAATTAGAAAATTAGTATATTTTGCTCTTTTACAAATCAACTTGGATAAAACACGAAAAGTTTCGTGTACATTTTGAAATTATTATTCTTTTATTTTTTTTTATGCCAGAAAGGGTTTAAAAAAAACTTTTAGGTGGATTAATTCAAATTTTTTATGGTCAATTTGACAAATTCAAGCTGAGAATGGAACAAAATAAAGGAAAACAACATTTGCGGATATTAAAGTTTAATAAAATTCTCGTAAGCAGTCTGCCAATAAATGATAATAATTATTGATCCACTTACCCCACCCCATTAAAAAGTAGGGGTAAGTGTACCATGTCCAATATATTCGTATTTATTTATAAAAATCACATATTTTTCATTGTGATTCATTCAATAAGAACTGAAGTGCTCACCATGTGTCGAAAAAAATAATAGAATTTGGTTTAAGACAGAGATACAATGGATTTTTGATTGATGGAAAACAATTTTGAAGTTAATTACTTTTTGCAGCTAACAAGTTTGCTTGTGTTAGTGTACGTGTAGTACCAGTTTTGCAATAGTATCAGTGTGGGCATAAGAATAAAAAACATTCAACATATTCAAGCATTTATGCTTTATATTGACAAATGATCCACTTACCCCACTGATACACTTCCCCCACTGTACCTTATATATATATATATATATATATATATATATATATATATATATATATATATATTGCGAAAGAATGCAAAAACAAATTTTATTTGGTCAAAATTGCAACTCCTTTTAGTTTTCGAGTGGCAAACATGGATAAATATGAGTTTGTCAGATGTTTGTCCACCGTGTACTGACCTTTGACAAATAAAAGCCAAACGGCAAATATTGGCCAAACGTCTGAAATGTCAAATAGCTTCCATAAAAAAATACAAATGAGCCATTTTACGAAGCTGGTCAAATGACAGGAGACCTGCGACTTTTCAATCATCGTCGTCAATTTTCGCGATGGTGATGGTTGATGACTGTGCGCATTTCTAGCGTAGCTTTTCATACAGGCGAAAACTTAAATGGAGAAAAATTATCAAAATATTTCTGATTACAAAAGTGCCTTATGCAGCCCAGATTCAGCTGTCACGAAACTTCAAATGCAGCCTGTCGTTTTTATGGCTGCAAATTTCTGCTACGTTTGCTGGCATGAAACATTACTCAAAATGCCATTTATGCTTCCGTGTGATGCAAACGCAATAGTTTTTTGCTGAGATGATCATGTGAGAGCTTGAACGGCTTGCGCAAGATTGATATAAACACTGAGTGGAATGAGAAAAAACTCGCAGAAAAAGAAGACCGTCTCCGCGAGTCTCGTCTCAGGGTGTAATGTTGCAGTAACGAATATTTTTGGATCTCTTTTTTTTTATTTTCTCAATGTCCTCGTTTCGTAAGATGAGGCGTTGTTAAAAAATCACGCTGGATTTAATCCCAGTTCTCCTGTCAATTGACGCGCTTGCGGTGATCAGCTGTTCCGAAACGTCTCGAAAAGGGTTCATTCAAATATTACGTAACGCAAATTTTTCCAATTTTAGACCCCCTCCCTCCCCAACGTAACAGCTTTTGTAAGGGAAATTTAAAAATGTTGTATGGACCGTAACACTATGTCAGACCCCCTCCCTCCCCCTATTGCGTTACGTAATATTTGAACGATCCCAAAATAGCTCATACCTATCATTGGGTTGTTTCCATTTGACAGTGGGGCATTTTTTTAAATTATCGGACAGGTTTGGGCCGGAGGTTCTCCGATTTGCATGAAATTTTCACCAGATGTAGAGCTCGTGGATACATGACCAAAAGTGAAATTCAAAAAAATTATAGTGGCCTATTTTCCCGGAAAACTCTAGATGAATTTTCACGATTTCTCTATATACCCAAATATATTATATTAACAATATGAGTCACTCTCATATATTTCTGGCGACCCCCTTTTTTGGGATTGTAGCGCCACATAAGGCAAACGTGGCAACTAATACACTCAAAACATTCGAGCTCATCAAAGTGACACTGGTGACACTTCATATGTTATCCAGTGTAACATATGAAAAGTACCAAGCTAAAATATGAATGAACTTTTGCAAAGTTTCAAAATAATGTGTACACATACGATAGAAGACCATTGTGTATTATTAACAAAATTATTTGCTGGAATATTGGACAGACTTAGAAAAAGGGACAAATAAACAAAGTACTACGTAATTTATACGCCATGCCATAAGAGTTTGTAAATTAGGGCGTAAAGCATTATGTGTCGATTTCAGACATCTTAGTTTTCCAGCTTATAGGCTGATTTATGTGACTAATTTATTGCAGAAATCTGTTTTTAGGTGCTAAAATATACGAAACAACTAAGTTTGTATTGATTTCGTTACTAAACCTATTTTGGATGATTTTGAAATGTGTTGTATCTGGCAATATAGGATAAACAACGAATTTTGTATGAAAGCCAGTGTTGGTAGACTCACACTCAAATCTCATTTATTGAGTTCATCCTCGAGAGTAACCTCATTTCAGATCTGCTTCGCAAAACTCACAATCGAGATTTTGATGAACATCCACTCATTGAAATTTGTGCGCATCGTTGGTGATTGTTGTTGATTTTTTTCACGATTTCAAATTAATATCAGTATTAGCATGTTTTCTGCAAGTAAGCGCATATAGTGATACTTTTTTGAATCCTTATCAGCTTTGCAGACTGATTTTCATTACTTTGAAATTACGAGTTTAAAATTCAACACGGCTATTGTAAAGAAAGACGGGCTACTTAGCTTTAAATAAAGTGAAGTATACCAACGTTGAAAATTGTACGCGTCTACCTATATCGAAGTATGCATCATTACTGTCATAGTTGAAAAAGTTACATTTACGGAAAATCAACAATAGCTAAAATTAGGCCAATGAACGGGAGTTAATTTTTATGACAATTTTTATGTTATTTCATGTGTAAAGTAATAAGTAAATAATTATTCAACGGTCATATCCTAATTGAAAACATAAAGTGCCGTAATTTTCACGTTATCATAAGTTGAACCAATCTTTTTTACGTTCATGACTTTGGTTGTGAACGGTGTTTTTACAGTAAGTTTTCAAATGTTAAGCTCTAATTCTACAAATCTAAAATCAAAACAATGAGAAATGTCACCAAGGGACGTCAAACCAGTGTACACGATCGAAAGGAATTAATCAAAGCATGGTTTAGTCGCCTTTTCCGTCAACAGATGGTGCTGTTGGCAATGTTAAACGGGTCGCCAAATTTGTGTATGGGATAAGTGGAAGTGAACCATATTGTTAATACAATATATTTGATATACCTCAAACTTTGAAAATTCATATCTCCTGAACTATGCAACGTAGAACAAAAGTTTTTTAGTGAAATCGAAAGGAAATTTTCTCAGCAATCTATTAAAAATATAAAAAGAAAAACATTTCTCGGAAAATTTTTCACCATGGAGAAAATTGTCGGAAAAAATGCGAGAAAACTATCGTCATTCATTTTCATTTATTTAGTTAACATCTACACAGATAACACTGAATCAACAATTTCACGCCACAATACTCGGTTCGTGGCCGCATCTCTCCATCCTCGGTTCTGCCTCAAGCTCGCCAAATCGATACGCACTTGATCAGCCCACCTAGCTCGCTGCGCTCCACGCCTTCTTGTACCAACCGGATCCGAAGCGAACACCATCTTTGCAGGGTTGCTGTCCGGCATTCTTGCAACATGCCCTGCCCATCGTATCCTTCCAGCTTTGGCCACCTTATGGATACTGGGTTCGCCGTAGAGTTGGGCGAGCTCGTGGTTCATCCTTCGCCGCCACACACCGTTCTCCTGCACACCGCCGAAGATCGTCCTAAGCACCCGACGTTCGAAGACTCCAAGTGCTTGCAGGTCCTCCTCGAGCATCGTCCACGTTTCATGCCCGTAGAGGACTACCGGCCTTATGAGCGTTTTGTACATGGTACATTTGGTGCGGGCGTGAATCTTTTTTGACCGCAGCTTCTTCTGGAGGCCATAGTAGGCCCGACTTCCACTGATGATGCGCCTCCGTATTTCACGGCTAACGTTATTGTCAGCCGTCAGCAAGGATCCAAGGTAGACGAACTCGTCGACCACCTCGAACGTATCCCCGTCTATCGTAACATCGTCTATCGTGAAGCAAACAAATTGACTGGATCTCGTAAAAATCGTACCCCGGCTGTTAAGCCCGGCTCTCCGCATAACACCTTCTAGCGCAATATTGAACAACAGGCACGAAAGTCCATCACCTTGTCGTAGTCCCCGGTGGGATCCAAACGAGCTGGAGTGCTCGCCTGAAACCTTCACACAATTTTGCACACCTTCCATCGTCGCTCTTATCAGTCTCGTGAGCTTCCCGGGAAAGCTGTTCTCGTCCATGATTTTCCATAGCTCTACGCGGTCGATACTGTCGTATGCCGCCTTGAAATCGATGAAAAGGTGATGCGTTGGGACCTGGTATTCACGACATTTTTGGAGGATTTGCCGTACAGTAAAGATCTGGTCCGTTATCGATCGGCCGTCAACGAAGCCGGCTTGATAACTTCCCACGAACTCGTTTACTACGGGTGACAAACGACGGAAGATGATCTGGGATAATACTTTGTAGGCCGCATTTAGAATGGTGATCGCTCGAAAGTTCTCACAGTCTAACTTGTCGCCTTTCTTGTAGATGGGGCAGATTACCCCTTCCTTCCACTCCTCCGGTAGCTGTTCTGTTTCCCAGATTGTGCCTATCAGCCGGTGCAGACAAATGGCCAGCCTTTCCGGACCCATCTTTATGAGTTCAGCTCCGATACCATCCTTACCAGCAGCTTTATTGTTCTTGAGCTGGTGAATGGCATCCTTAACCTCCCTCAAAGTGGGGGCTGGTTAGTTTCTATCTTCCGCAGTACTGACGAAGGCATTTCCTCCGTTGTCCCGTCCTTCATTGCCTGTGCTCTCAGCACCATTCAGGTGCTCGTCGAAGTGCTGCTTCCACCTTTCGATCATTCTGATAGAACCTACGCGTTTCCTGAGACCGGCACAGCTGTTCCATCTCCTCGCACTCCGTCTCCTCCAGGCGGCGTTTTTTCTCCCGAAAGAGGCGGGTCTGCTGTTGCCGTTTCTGTTTATAGCGTTCCACGTTCTGCCGGGTCCCTTGCTGCAGCATGACCGCCCGCGCTGCATTCTTCTCCTTCAAAACCTCCTGGCACTCCTCGTCGAACCAATCGTTCCGTCGACTCCGTCCCACGTACCCGACGTTGCTCTCAGCTGCATCGTTGATGGCTGCTTTTACTGTTCTCCAGCAGTCCTCAAGGGGGGCTTCGTCCAGCTCACCCTCATCCGGTAATGCAGCCTCGAGTTGCTGCGCGTATGCCGCTGCGACATCCGGTTGCTTGAGCCGCTCTAGGTCATACCGGGGCGGCCGTCGGTACCGTACGTTGTTAACGACGGAGAGTTTTGGGCGCAGTTTGACCATCACCAGATAGTGGTCAGAGTCGATGTTAGCGCCACGATAGGTCCTGACGTCGATTATGTCGGAGAAGTGCCGACCATCAATCAGAACGTGGTCGATTTGCGATTCTGTCTGCTGTGGTGATCTCCAGGTGTATCGGTACGGAAGGCTGTGCTGGAAGTAGGAGCTACGAATGGCCATATTCTTGGAGGCGGCAAAATCAATTAGTCGTAGGCCGTTTTCGTTCGTCAGCCGGTGGGCGCTGAACTTTCCAATCGTCGGTCTGAATTCCTCCTCCTGGCCAACCTGAGCGTTTAGATCTCCTATGATGATTTTGACGTCGTGGCTTGGGCAACTGTCGTACTCGCGTTCAAGCTGCGCGTAAAAAGCGTCTTTATCATCATCAGTGCTTCCGGAGTGAGGGCTGTGCACGTTTATTATGCTGAAGTTGAAGAACCGGCCTTTGATCCTTAACTTGCACATTCTCTCATTGATCGGCCACCACCCGATCACGCGCCTCTGCATATCACCCATCACTATAAAAGCTGTTCCCAGCTCATGTGTATTGCCGCAGCTCTGGTAGATGGTATGGTTACCTCTAAACGTTCGCACCATTGATCCCTTCCAACACACTTCCTGCAACGCTACGATGCCGAATCCACGGTCCTTCAGCACGTCGGCGAGTATGCGTGTGCTCCCGATGAAGTTGAGAGATTTACAGTTCCACGAAACTATCGTCTGTATCATGAAAAATTTTCAAAAAAAATATGTTTTGTTTCATCAATCCATACTCTAACTTTCGTCCATAGACGCCAAAGTGGTATCTTTTACCGTTTAGGCGACAGAACTGAAAAACCGATGACCACCCGCACGCTTCCCATAGAAAAATGTGTTCTATTGTGGGCCTAACGGCGGCAGTAATTTACACGCATTGTAAGTGTAACACAGTAAACCATCCTTTCCTTTCCAGTCAGAAGAAGCTTTTCGTCAATCGGACCACTCTCCATTGGTCAGTTGGGTGTTTTGTGTGCCCTTCATCAGCAACGTTATTTAGTATTAAAGCTAACAGTCTTTATGAAAGCCGCACGGGAAGTTCTTGTTACAATCAATCATTATGGTAACGTTTGAAGGATCAAATCTCTGGATCCACTTTCTTCGAAAACTTATGAATATATTGTTAATATGTTGTTATGTACAACGGACGGCAAATCAAGCGAACGACTTCACTTTAACAGATTTATTACCACTGAGAGGCAGCATGCCTACTCGGTGGAGAAACGAAAGAAACTACATTCTTACAAATTCAATGGGTGCGCCTTATATAGGCGCACGATACGGCCAGACAAAACATACAATAATTATTCATTACGCGCGTACGCTTCTCAATACAGTTTGGCGCGCTGTTGGGTTGGCGCCAACTGTAGAGGCTGCAAGCTGACTGGCAGTGGAATATTCCACAGCAGCCATCAATGGAACAATAAATAGCGTCCCTGAGTGTTATACAGTTGATTGATATTATATACACTCCCGTGCAAAAGTTTGGGTTCACCCCCTCAAAAACATACAAAAGTGTTCTGTCCACATCTCTGTGATTACACGTCCAATTGAAACTCTTTAAGTCGCATTCGAAAGGCAAAGAGTTATTCTTACTTCGTATGTATTTTTCCAAAAACATTTTTTGAATTTTGTATACTAAATTTTTACTTAAAGTTGTGACATTTTTCAAAAAACACACTGAAAAATCATATTGAATTTCCTCAGCATTGGGTCGACCAAAATTTTAAATCAAAGTGTCATTAGAATCGTAATCTTATATTCTTTGAAGAGACCCCACGAAATTTTGGCGGAAAAATCTGGAAAGTATTCAAAATCAATGAAACAGTCAGTCAAGTCATCGTGCAAAAGTTTGGGTTCACCCCTCAGTATGATGCAAATCGTGCAAAAGTTTGGGTTCACCTGAGCCGCACGCACATAATTTTTGTCAATATCTCTGCCATTTTTCAATCGATTTTAATAGTTTAAAGCTTTTTTGAGCACAAATAATGGAGCGTACATGATTGGTACGAGATTTCACAGAATAAAGTAAGTTCAGGTGAACCCAAACTTTTGCACGATACACCATACTGATGGGTGAACCCAAACTTTTGCACGATGACTTGACTGACTGTTTCATTGATTTTGAATACTTTTCAGATTTTTTCGCCAAAATTTCGTGTGGTCTCTTCAAAGAATATAAGATTACGATTCTAATGACACTTTGATTTAAAATTTTGGTCGACCCAATGCTGAGGAAATTCAATATGATTTTTCAGTGTGTTTTTTGAAAAATGTCACAACTTTAAGTAAAAATTTAGTATACAAAATTCAAAGAATGTTTTTGGAAAAATACATACGAAGTAAGAATAACTCTTTGCCTTTCGAATGCGACTTAGAGATTTTCAATTGGATGTGTAATCACAGAGATATGGACAGAACACTTTTGTATGTTTTTTAGGGGGTGAACCCAAACTTATGCACGGGAGTGTACATGCAAATACTATACTATAAGCCATTTTACGAGACGTTCAAATGACGTTTTCTGGCGGGCCGCTCATTGTTGTTGTTCAAAAAACTAGCATAATATCTGAATGGCGCTGGTCACATTTTTGTTGGCAATGACGTCCCCGTCTCTTTCAGCGCATGTTTCTACCCGGTTTACATGTATTATGTTACCAGTAGATGAAAAATATCTTCCCTGCCTGCTGATTTCAATTTAACATGCGAAAATTAAAAACTTTGTGGCATTGCCACCAGCGCCATTGATGAATAAGCTCCTTCCAAATGTAGCGCTAGAAGAAACGTAAATAAATCGGCCCGCCAGAAACTTTCAAAGCTGGTAAACACACGGAAACCATATGATTCGAAACGTCTCATAAAATGGCTTATATTCTTCCAAGGAACAATCAGAATTTATATCAAATATATCACATTGTTTAGAAAACAAAACTGAAAATTTATTCGCGCGCTTTTAGTTAATTATCTAATTATTTGATAAATTGAACAAAATTTGAAAAAAGCAATAAAATTACAAATAGCACTTTATGTAGGGTCAGTGATCCCTTAGTGGACAGTCCCCTATAGTCGCACTAGTGGCTTTTTACGGCCGTTTTGCTATGAATCTTTTCAAAATATTTTTTGACATGAAGGTCAGGAGCTATTTATCTAAGTACCATTGATACACAGCTTGATTTTGTTCAAAAAATGATCGAAATAATTAGTTTTGCTTAAAATTTGAGCTCCCTTGCGCCTATAGTTAACCGATTGTTCCTATAGTAGCAGTACTGAGAGAAACTATTTTTTATTATACAAAATAATTAATGAATTAAGTACTTTTTTACATCAAACGAAAGCTTTTGATCCACACTTTCAAGGAAAAATATAAAAGCTTTGTAAAAATACGGTTTTGATTAGTATTTTGCCAACGCCGAGATGCTAGTGCTACAATAGGAACAGAAATTAGAAATAGTGCTACTGTAGGCACATGTATTCCTATAGTGGCAAAAGCGATAATAAATGCAAACATATGACTTTTCGCAGTTTTCATATTTTCCCCACAAAACCAAGATAAAAATCAGTGGGGGTTGTGTACAAGACACGACCGCATGATGTTAACTACGCCAAGTGATTTTCTGCATTTGAATTTAAGTCGATTGTCATAGTTGCAGCCTTCCTTTAGTTCAAACTCTAACATAATATCGTGACGGTCGCAACATTTTAGATTTTCAATTGACACCTAGTTTATTGCTGTAAGACGTAGTTAACGTCAAAAGAAGAATGCGCGAAGAAGCAGAAATTGGTCTGCTTTTATAGTGCACTAGCCAACCCAAAGGAATCGTGGAAGATAATATGAACGAGTTTGGTTGCATAAGAAAGGGGTCAACATTTTCCCAATTTTCGACAGTTTATCGTTAATAATCAAAAGTTTTCTCCATTTGAGTAAAATGTTGTATAAATTTCCGACCGATTGATGGGAAAATATTGAAAATCTACCAATAAATAGGTTGGGGACGGACCTGGTGTAGTGGTTAGAACACTCGCCTCTCACGCCGAGGACCTGGGATCGAATCCCATCCCCGACATAGTCACTTATGACGTAAAAAGTTATAGTGACGACTTCCTTCGGAAGGGAAGTAAAGCCGTTGGTCCCGAGATGAACTAGCCCAGGGCTAAAAATCTCGTTAATAAAGTCAAACCAACCAATAAATAGCTGAGTTATTAGTATTCAAAATCTTACATAATTTCGTGACGGTCGCAACATTTTAGATTTTCAATTGACACCCAGTATATTGCCGTAAGACGTAGTTAAGGTCAAAATTTAAAACCTTTATTACATGGGGAAAGAAGGGAAACCAAAGCTAGAAAATTTTGCGTTACGTAATATTTGAATCATTCCTAAACAATAGAAAATATATTGCATCCCAACGGCACAGCAGCAGCGTCCTCGGAAACATCCTCAAATTGCCGTATTGTCAATTATTCGTAATAAATCAATTGTTGTATGCTGCTACGAGATGAATCAAGAAATTATAGCAAGTATGTGGTAAACACATTAGGGAATATTACAAAATTAACTCTTTAAAACACAATTTGTTGGCTCTGGAAAGGGCCGATTGAATTGTTGAATTTGCGTAACACGGACACATTTTGACGGCGCACTGGTTGCAATCCTCCTCGCCCGATGAGATTTGCGGTGCGGATGGCGATGTGCGCTTCAACAAGCGGCTTTTGTCGATTTTCTTCAGCCATCTCGTACAAACAGCTTGCCTCTGGTAGCGAGGAGCTGAGCAGGTTTGGAGGAGCTCTTACCAGCTCGAAAGCAAAAACAGAATGAAACCGAATTCAACGAAGAAGGAATGCTTTACACCCTTAGAATAGCAGGTGATGCTCCTCCTTTCAAATTCTTCGTTTTCTTATCTGGGAAATAGGCTATATGAAACTGATGTCTGGGTAAGGGAATTACAAGATTAGCATTATGCTGTTATTGCATCCCGTCGGCACTGCAGCAGCGTCCTCGGAAACATCCTCAAATTGCCGTATTGTCAATTATTCGTAATAAATCAATTATTGAATGCTTCTATGAGATGAATTAAGAAATTATAGCAACTATGTGGTAAACACATTAGGGAATATTACACAATAAACTCTTTAAAACACATTTGTTGGCTCTGGAAAGGGCCGATTGAATTGTTGAATTTGCGTAACACGGACACATTTCGGCGGCTTTAGTCGCTTTTCTTCAGCCATCTCGAACAAATTAAGGAATATTACACAATCAACTCTTTAAAACACATTTGTTGGCTCTGGAGAGGGCCGATTGAATTGTTGAATTTGCGTAACACGGACACATTTCGGCGGCTTTAGTCGATTTTCTTCAGCCATCTCGAACAAATTAAGGAATATTACACAATCAACTCGAAAACACATTTGTTGGCTCTGAAAAGGGCCGATTGTGTTGTTGAATTTGCGTGACACGGACACACTTTGACGGCGCATTGGTTGCAATCCTTCTCGCCCGATGAGATTTGCGGTGCGGATGGCGATGTGCGCTTCAACAAGCGGCTTTGGTCGATTTTCTTCAGCCATCTCGTACAAACAGCTTGCCTCTGGTAGCGAGGAGCTGAGCAGGTTTGGAGGAGCTCTTACCAGCTCGAAAGCGAAAACAGAATGAAACCGAATTCAACGAAGAAGGGATGCTTTATACCCTTAGAATAGCAGGTGATGCTCCTCCTTTCAAATTCTTCGTTTTCTTATCTGGGAAATAGGCTATATGAAACTGATGTCTGGGTAAGGGAATTAAAAGATTAGCATTATGCTGTTATTGCATCCCGACGGCACTGCAGCAGCGTCCTCGGAAACATCCTCAAATTGCCATATTGTCAATTATTCGTAATAAATCAATTATTGTATGCTGCTATGAGATGAATTAAGAAATTATAGCAAGTATGTGGTAAACACATTAGGGAATATTACACAATTAACTCTTTAAAACACATTTGTTGGCTCCGGAAAGGGCCGATTGAATTGTTGAATTTGCGTAACACGGACACATTTTGGCGGCTTTGGTCGATTTTCTTCAGCCATCTCGAACAAATTAAGGAATATTACACAATCAACTCTTTAAAACACATTTGTTGGCTCTGAAAAGTGCCGATTGAATTGTTGAATTTGCGTAACACGGACACATTTTGACGGCGCACTGGTTGCAATCCTCCTCGCCCGGTGAGATTTTCGGTGCTGATGACGATGTGCGCTTCAACAAGCGGCTTCAGTCGTGGCGGCATGTTGTTGTTCCATTCGCGTTCCATTGAAAACTGAGCTGAGAATGCGAAAGGCTCTCGAGACTTGCTCGCCGACCATGTTCACAGTCTGACGGCAAAAAGAAGAATGAGCGAAGAAGCAGGAATCGGTCTGCTTTTATAGTGCGAAGCGCAAAAGAAGCGTGGAAAACTGCTTGCACGTGATTGGTTGCGTAAGAAAGGGGTCGACATTTTCCAAATTTTCAATAGTTTATTGTCGATATTCAATAGTTTTCTCCATTCGAGGAAATTGCTGTATACATTTCCGACCGATTGGTGGGAAAATTGTTAAAATCTATCGATAAATGACTGAGTTATTAGCGTTCAAAATCTTTCATAATTTCGTGACGGTCGCAAAATTTTAGATTTTCAATTGACACCCAGTATATTGCCGTAAGACGTAGTTAACGTCAAAAGCTTCCAGATGATGTAAAAATAATGGCACTAGCGTTATTTTTCGATTTTATACGAATATTTGTTCTTAGCTATGCGGCTATTGGTACATCGACCCTATGCATAAATATCCTTTTTGCTTGGCAACTATATGATACTGAGGGTCAAGTATGGGAAACACTCACTCAGTTATTGTGTTTCCCTCACTCGCTTCCACGCACAGTCGGGAGCGAGAAAGCCGTTATTTTAACCAATCCGAACGTTTCAATTTCCAGTGCCCATTCTGCTTCTTCGACGAGCACTAAGCGAAACAAAAATCGGCATCTGCACTGAACGAAAACTCCGGTCGCACATTGAATGATTTGTAATTCACATGATTATAAAACTTTACATTCCACATTTTGAATGACTATGAAAGAATATGATGTATCCACAGTCTGTTGAGCAAAAACCATCCAATTCAGAGATGAATTTTAGATCACAATAGAATGGTATTAGGCAGCTAATCGAACAATGATAACACAAATGAAGAGCATGCAATTTATGACGGATTTTAATTTCTTCCATGTCCCAAACCAAAAATCATTCAATTACTGTCTGAAGTACCAGACGAAAAGGGGATGGTCAAATGTCAAATCAATCTTCCAAATCTATACGTAAACATAACAACGGCAGCGTGGTTTTCCAAGCGTTTCTGGGTGAATTTAACAGGTAATTGCACTTGAAATCTTACATTAGCCCCTTCGGTATCATTTATTTCACACTTCTTAATGGTATCTACCAACCACAGGTCGCTAATATGCTGGTATTCCATGGAGCTCATACAATGTGTTCGGCAGGTTGGCATCTGTTCTCGAAGACTGACGAATAATACATTTTATAACCTCGTAGTGGAAATAAATAATAATGTACATTCATCAACAAAGTTCTGAAGTTGATTTTTTTATTTGAATTCTTTTAAATTATTAACTAGAATGGAATAAGGATTGTTTACATGTGTGTATGATAATCATTCAGGCATCTATTTGAAAGATAAAAATCATTCCAAGACTGGATGATTTTCATTCGGAGTAATTTGTAAACAGATGATTTTCGCGCAGATGAAAATCATCTTGATTGTGTCTGAAAATAGGTATGGGGCTCGGATGAGTCAATAATCATTCAATGTGCGACCGGAGTTTTCGTTCAGTGTGATCAGTCGAATGCAATACCAAAATTCGAACAAAGGAAAAACATTTGAAAAGGGCCCAAGAGGTCTTGAGCCTTTTTTCAGAAACGTTTCTGTTGAGCCCTTTTTAGCCCGCCCACGCAAACTAACCCCACTATCAGAAAGACTGGTGTTAGCTCTTCCTGATAGTGGTATTGGTGAGCGTGATCGAGTTGAATTGGGTTCAACAGCGGCTTGCAAAGCCAATGTTTACCAATGTCGATGCGCCCTTTTGAAATGTTTGTCCAGGAATGTTTGTTTACATTCTGATTCCGTTCGAATGGCATTCGGGTTTGAGTGCTAATGAGCGTTCACTGACTGGCAGTCCACACCACGGAATGATTCAGTGAGTAGGAATCCTCTCAGTCAGTTCAATGCATTCGGCGAATGGATGCTAAGTGCATTAACTCGTGCCTCGCAGATATAAGTGTATTGGTATTCACTTCTCTTCGCGTTCCTTCCGATTGTCGCTTTTACACAATCGGTTTCGACGCTTTCATGCTACACTCCGCCTAGGACGGTTCAGCTATCACTGAATGTTCGATTGCAGCAGATTTTTTGCTATTTTTCATCGGTGGCGTTCGGGTGAGTGAGTGAATTTTCCCATGCTTGCTGAGGGTCAGTTCCTATTACCTATATTATTGAATGTTAGGATCGTTTTCAATTAAAGACTGTTGGTCTCAATAGTAAAGGTTACGAATAAAGGACATACAAAACACCCAACAGACCAATGGAGAGTGCTCCGATTGACGAAAAGCTTCTTCTGACTGGAAAGGAAAGGATGGTTTACTGCGTTACACTTACAATGCGTGTAAATGGATCATTAAAATAACCAAAACGGCCGCTATGGAAAGCATAGATAGCGCCACCGTAGTCTTGTGTGTTTGACAGAACAGCAATGCTGTAACAATGTTAAATCTCATATACAGTGGCGCCTTTGTTTTGATGCGGTGAGCACTGACAAAAACTACCTTCAATGATCCATTACTGCCGCCGATAGCGCACGGTTATGAGGCCCACAATAGAACACATTTTTCTATGAGAAGCGAGCGGGTGGTCATCGGTTTTTCAGTTCTGTCGCCTAAACGGTAAAGGATACCACTTTGGCGTCTATGGACGAAAGTTAGAGTATGTATTGATAAAACAAAACATATTTTTTTGAAAATTTTTCATGATACAAACGATAGTTTTTTCGCATTTTTTCCGACAATTTTCTCCATGGTGAAAAATTTTCCGAGAAATGTTTTTCTTTTTATATTTTTAATAGATTGCTGAGAAAATTTCCTTTCGATTTCACTAAAAAACTTTTGTTCTACGTTGCATGGTTCAGGAGATATGAATTTTCAAAGTTTGAGGTATATAGAGAAATCGTGAAAATTCATCTAGAGTTTTCCGGGAAAATAGGCCACTATAATTTTTTTGTATTTCACTTTTGGTCATGTATCCACGAGCTCTACATCTGGTGAAAATTTCATGCAAATCGGAGAACCTCCGGCCCAAATTGTCCGATAATAAAAAAAAAATCCTTGCCACAACTCAGTGCAAAAAAAATCTACCCAGCGTTAGCTTTCGAAGTCTCCGTGATGGGTTAAAACAACTTAACGTTAGGTAAACTCGAAAGAACCCAAATTTGGCTTATTCCATTGAACTTCGACGCTGTGTCGGTGCTTCTCTCTCTGTTTTTGACAACATTGCTGTTGCGAGTGAAGCAAAATAACCCAACCGTGGGTAAAAACTAAATGCAGTTTACCCAAATTTGAGTAAAAAGAACTTATATTTGGGTATTCTGATTTCTCCGTGCTAGTGTTTGGAGGTGATTTTAACCTCCAAATTGCCAAATAACCTCCAAATCATCACCTGCAAGTTAGTTCTAATAACCTCCGTTATATGCCATATGGTGGCGCGTCGATCGTCGCAAGTTTATCGTTAAGGCTAAGTAGCTCGTCATTCGTTTTGGCAACAATGATGACTTTTCAGCTTGCATTTTAAAGTGATAACACTCAGTCTTGATAGTTTATATTGACTTGAAAATATATCACTGTACGCGCTAACATGCATAAAGTATGCTGATACTTTTTCAGCTGTGTCAGTGCAACACCAACTGATTTTCTTTGATTCGTAATCGTGAGATGAATTAGTAACAATCATCAACAGCACGTACAAATTTCAATGACGGCCTACTTCGCCTTAAACAGTGAAGTGAGTCGAGTGAAGTGACTCTCCATTTGATTTACACGGCGAGTCACTTCACTCGAGTCGAGAACTGTCACCTAACTATACTACCGTAAAGCTGCCATTCACCGTGCATTTAAGAAAAATTTGCACTTCAAAAAATTATATAACTTTTCCGAATAATTTGAAGCGTACTAGAGCATGAGCATGAGCATATATGACCGTACAATTCGTAGTTGCTACTCCGTGATTGACTAGAGCAATCGAAGTTGCACAGGGAATCAATGAATGGGGCTTGGGATTAGCTAACCATTCTTCAATGTGCACAAATCGAGAGCTCAAATTTTAAAAGTCAATAACGGCGCCGGCCACGTCCTTACGGTCATCGGGGAAGGGAAGGAATGTTAGCTAGACAACCGTTGTTACTAGAGACCGAAGAATCTTCTGCATCTCCACAGTTGTCATGGAAAGGATATTGGGTTAGTGGGATAAGGTAAAGATCTGGGAGTCACCAGCGATTGGTGATGCGATCCATGATACATTCACGCCTAATCCGTTTAACGCCACTGTCTATTCATGCCGCGCGAGCGACGCGCAACACGATTGATCCTGCTCACATCACCCGCCCCCGCAGGAGCAAGCAACGCGAGCAAAGGATCAAACACTACTGACCCTATCCGCGAATCACTCCACTATTTATTCGTGCCGCGCGAGCGACGCGCAACACGATGTATCCTGCTCACATCACCCGCCCCCGCAGGAGCAAGCGACGCGAGCAAAGGATCAAACACTACTGACCCTATCCGCGAATCACTCCACTATTTATTCATGACGCGCGAGCGACGCGCAACACGATTGATCCTGCTCACATCACCCGCCCCCGCAGGAGCAAGCAACGCGAGCAAAGGATCAAACACTACTGACCCTATCCGCGAATCACGCCACTATTTATTCGTGCCGCGCGAGCGACGCGCAACACGATTGATCCTGCTCACATCACCCGCCCCCGCAGGAGCAAGCAACGCGAGCAAAGGATCAAACACTACTGACCCTATCCGCGAATCACGCCACTATTTATTCGTGCCGCGTGAGCGACGCGCAACACGATTGATCCTGCTCACATCACCCGCCCCTGTAGGAGCAAGCAACGCGAGCAAAGGATCAAACACTACTGACCCTATCCGCGAATCACGCCACTATTTATTCATGCCGCGCGAGCGACGCGCAACACGATTGATCCTGCTCACATCACCCGCCCCCGCAGGAGCAAGCAACGCGAGCAAAGGATCAAACACTACTGACCCTATCCGCGAATCACTCCACTATTTATTCATGAGGCGCGAGCGACGCGCAACACGGTTGATCCTGCTCACATCACCCGCCCCCGCAGGAACAAGCGACACGAGCAAAGGATCAAACACTACTCATAATTTGAAGCGTACTAGAATACCACTAAGTAGCGTGCAATTATAGCATAATTCAGGGAAAAATCTAAAACTAGTGATGCATAGCAAAAAATTACTCAAAAATTATGTCTGAAAATGTCATGTTACGGTCGCCTCGTACCGTTCTATGTCACCATTTACCGTGCACACTAGTGCACCATTCACCGTGCGTATAATTTTCGTCGTGATTTTATTTCGTATCTTGAAGAAACGTTGTTGACGGAGCAACTATGCTGCTAGTAGTGTGCGCACTCATTTTTAAGAGTATTCAAATCTTCATTTACAATAAAAACCATACAATGTTGAAAAATTGGCTAAATAGTTTTTTTTTCATTAAAATCGTTATAGGAGGTTTGACTGTATTGTCCAAACCATTCCATATTCACTCAAAAACTAATTATGAAGTAATTTAACCCTCTAATACCCAAATTTTTGTTTTCGATTTAAGTATTATTTTTCGTTATCTAAAATCGTTTTAAACACGTTTTGGGCATTTATTTATTTTTATTCGCAAATTTTTAAATTTTGGTTTTTGATTTTTATAATTTTTATTTTTGAACACCCCTAGCTTTTTTCATGTTTTCTTGAAGCCTTTTCTAGTTGTTGATTTTTGGCAATAATAAAAATTTAAATTGTTACGGTATTTTTAAAAATATTAAATTTTAATTTTTTTTTCGGAGCGTATTTTATTTTCCGTGCAACTAACGGAAAAACAGGTTTGAAATGATTTTAATACCACCAGGCTCTTCGTTTGTGATAGGTTAATCGTAGAAAAATATAAAAGGTACGATATTTTTTATTACACGTTAAATGAAGCCCAGGCATTTGTAGGTTATATAAGAATGCAATTTTTCAAACAATTTCTAAAAATACAAAAAAGTTTCAAAAGTCATAAAAAACTTTTCTTATATGCGTGTTATGAGTCAAGGTATAAGCCAAAAATAAAATCATTTTGATTTGCGAGCTAAAAAATACACAAAATTCCAAAGTGTACCCCGTCTAAAGGCGGGGTTGGGTATTAGAGGGTTAATCACGACATAACAATAAATCTAATATTACCGAATAATTTCACTATTGCACGGTAATAGGAACCATATACTCTATAGCAGCGCATGTCGATTATCATACAAAATGCTCAACTTTGACATGCTGTAGTTTTGTTCCCTTTCAAGCAATCGAGTTGAAATTTTCTCCACAGAACTACAAATATGCCCAATTTTGTAAACACAAAATTTCAAAATTTTCTAAGCCCCTGCCGGAAAGTGAGATACTAGGTGAAATTGTTCGAAAAAATAGCAGTTTTAAAAATTTGAATTTCGGCTTGACATTATAGTTTTAAATTGTATATCACTTACCATTGGAACAATCTCCTCCTACTTATCAAACCTACACCTAAACCGAAAATGTTTAAAATATTTGTAGAAGAAAAATTTTAAAATGAAAAACTGCTATTTTTTCGAAAAATTTCACCTAGTATCTCACTTTTCGGCAGGGACTCAGAAAAACCTGAAAACCTAGTAGTTACAAAATTGATCATATTTGTTGTTCTGTGGAGAAAATTTCAGCTCGGTTGCTTGAAAGGGAACAAAACTACAGCATGTCAACGTTGAGTATTTTGTATGAAAATCGACATGCGCTGCTATTATTCAGAACAGCACTGTATATATTGAAAAGAGTCCATTCACCGTGCATTTGGGTTTCGACTGACACACAATAAAAAAAATCTTATTTGCATAACATCTCATTGCTCATACGATGAAACACACACTTAGGCAAATGGACTATCGATAAACATAGGAACCCCTTATGAAAATTCGCCACAAGGAATCGGGTTGAAATTCATAAATTTGCCTTATGAAACCGAAATTTGAAAACAAAAATAGTTTTCGCGGCAACCTGGAATTGAACCAAGGACCTTGCGATCGATAGGCTCGTGCGTACACCCCGCGCCTATCAACGCCTTGGTGTGGAGTGATGCTAAAACGATACATAAAGCGTTCGTATTGCGATAATCGTTCCATCTTTCATAAGGCAAAATGTATGAATTTCGATAGTCCAGTTCGATGCGTGCATCTTACTTATAGTATCCACAGTGAAAACTTGTTGAAATTTTGAAACATTTCATACTCTGACGTTAAAATGAAAAATGTGAATTTTTGGCGTTTCTACTCTGTTGAAAAATCTCATTATTAAACAGAATTCACATGATTTTGACTACATTAACTAGGGTTTTCAAAATGCTTTGTGACAAAAACTACTTCATTACATCAGTTTTATCTTATTTTGCTGACAAAAGAATAATTTGTGAAAATTATATGATTATTCTGTAGGAATTTGTATATGTGCACGGTAAATGGAGGCCGCACGGTGACTCTTGACTTAACGGTACACCGAAATTGAATGAGATTTCTTTGCTTTCTATTTTATTAGAGTTATAAAACCGGTAAATTTGAATCGTTTTTATTTCTTCCATCTTATTTCTGTTGTTATATCATACTTCTTTAATAATAATAGTAATTAATTGATACGGATAATAAAATATATTCATATGAAAAAAAAAATACTGTACAGCTACGTTTCCATAGAGAATGGTTTTTCTTTTAACCCACATCTTGAATGTCTTATCCAGTATATATTCCAACGATCTATCGTTTTCATCTCTTTCGCGAAACTAAACCTAAAAGGCGGAGACCATCGCTAATGAATCAGTGAGATGGTCCCACCGGCAAAAAAAAATCGGCGAATATTTTCACCCGAAATCAACCGTTGACTTCCGCGCAAGTTGTATTCTAAAATAATATTACTATCCTCTGTAGCAGTTCTGGTTTCCTTCGACAGGAAAGACGTGAGCGTTGATCGCGTGGACGAGACAAAAAAAAAACGAACGAATAATAATATAATAACTTAAAACTCGAACTACGAGAGTAAAAAAATAACTAATGAAATCCTACCGTGTTTTCCGCTCACATGTCGTGCAGCTTTGCGTTTGACTGTTTGTTGTCCAACTGTTTCAATTGTTTTCGTTGGATTTGTGTTTTTCTTTGCATATTGCGACATAAAAACGATTTTTATAATTTATCTTTCTTTGTATTGGAATAAATATACACAAGCGAGAAAATAAAGTCTTCCATATTTTTATACAACTAGGCATAGTTTTTAGTTTAGAACAACGGCAACACTTTTTTGTGTGTGGTTGTGTTTTCTTTCCACATCCGTTTCTTCGATTCATGTCTTTTCGTTCAAGTTCGTTTCTTCGTGTGTGCGTGAAACCAAAATGTGTGTTTGTGTGAGTGTGCAATTTTTGCCAAAAGTGATCAGTGTTAAGTTAAAATAATACATGTTGTCCTGAAATTTCTACGGTTTCGTAATTTGATGACCAGAGCAAGCCATGCGCGATTGTCAAAGCTAACTAGGTTGCGATTCTGGTAGTCATTTTGTTGCAACAACCTATTTATAACCAAATTTGGTCATATAACAGTGGCTGTAACCTATTAACAACATGAGTACTATCCGAAGTTGAACAAATACCAAGAAAATTCAGGACGAGCATTGTTCAACTGTCAAATGAGATAGATTGTGTCGGTTTCTATTGGTTTAGGTTTTATAAAGCATGTCAATACGCAGGATAGAATGAGTGATTAGCTGCTAATAGGCGTTTGGTTGAGTTTATGAAAGCGAAAGGAAAGCCATTGATCCACTGATAAAATAATTCTTGCAGGGAGAGTTTTGCCCCTTGTTTCGATTTAAAAATCGTTCGATACACGAGTAACTCGAGTACGCGTGGATTTGTGAAGCTTTCCGACTAATATACATACTATAGCATACTTTATACAACGAAATCTTTTAGTTTGTTTCACATTTTGTCCTTCAAATTCAGCAGTGCTGTACACTCTTAAATTATTTAACAGTGTGTTTCTTTGCGCGTTCCTATCCTTAGGCCATCCATTGATAGTGAAAAAAATTCCGACAATAATTTACATTTTGTAAAAAACGATTTTTTTATGCAACTTTTCCTAAAGAAAACAGTGTTTCAGCGTCCAAAATCGACGATTTCAAGAAAACAAAAATAAATTAAATAAATTACCGTATCATAAAACGAAACGAAGGCTCTTCTGTACATGCAAGTTTGTGGATGCATTTTTGTCCCGGGTGAGGTATGTGAACTTTTGACGTAAGGCTACGCCATTTTTGTATTTTGTTTTTCCTAGTGAGTGGATTGATCGTTAAGCTAACTACAAAACTGGATGTTTGTTGGATTCCGAAAAACATGTTATCGAAAATTTTTGGTGGGTTTATAAAAATGTGTGTGTATATTCAGCGTAGTTGTGTGAATCTTTCCGACAGTGTTCCGAATAAAATGCATTAGGACACTTATATGTTAAGTTACTGTAAATGCTTTCTGTATGAGTACACGCTTCTATTGTTTCCAATCTTTTTCTCGTCTAAAAATAAACCTTCCCTTGGAATGTATCTGTAAGTGTGCGTAAAATGTTTCGAAAAATACATCGGTTTTAGGGTAATTTCCTTGGACTCCTGGTTTCTGATTTGAAATCTGCGATTACTTTCTATAAATAGATGGTTTCACTTTCGGCAGGGCGTGTTCATTTTTGAATAGAGTCATTGGGCATTGTCGTTGATGGATTAATTGTTATGATGTCTCCTTTAATTTTTGTTATATTTTTAGGCACAGCTTGATTCTAGCGATGCTTTACTTCAATGAGAAATTAAAATTGCAATACTCAGCTAATGGTAGTGAGAAAAGTCTATTCGAATGAAATGATTTGATTTAGCAGGCGAGTCACTTCACTCGCATCGATTTGTCTCATCTAGTTTCACGAAATCGAGATAGCTCACCTCACCTCACTCGTAGAATAAGCATGCTAGGCTTATTCTAAGTGTTGAAATGGGGTGAGACATATTTATCTCGTATGACAGTTGAGAGTACTCAACTCTAATTATATGATTTACACGGTGAAGCAACTCATGCGGATCGAGTGGGGTTTTGTCATCTCATTATATACGACTGAGATATCTCGCACCTCAATCTGCTCGTAAAATATTTTACGAGTGGCGTTAGATGAGACATCTCGTTCCCATCTAGCAAGTAAGAACACTCGATTGGATTGAGATGAATTCCAATTTGATTGCGAGTCACCTCATTCAAAGTTAGTTTTCTGATCTCATAGGAAATCACGCTTAAGCACACATGTAACTGAAGCTTGGTGAGAATCTTGGTATCGTATTGTGCACACTTAAACGGTTTCGCCGAGAACCCAACAGCTGATATCTCGGTAATAATTTGACGATTCTCGGTAAAACTTTTACCGAGATCTCGGTAAACGTTTACCGAACCTCGGTAACGTTCGCCGAGATCTCGGCAAAAAATTCGGATTGCCGAAATCTCGGTAAAATAAGTACCGAGATTCGGCGTTAAAATTTACCGAGCTCTCAGCTGTTGGGTTCTCGGCGAAAAATTTTACTGAGGTCGGTGAAATAATTTAAGTGTGTGAAGTAACTACTCGACCACAATGAGGTTATTAACCTTCTTAATTTACATGACGAGTCACCTTATTCAAGTTTTGACGCCTTGCTATACGACACTAAGATTTTCATCAAGTGAGAGATGAATTCAATACTCGTATTCGTCTAATGAGAAGAATGAGGAAAGTCTACTTGATTTAACAGGCGAGTCACTTCACTCGCGTCGATTTGTCTCACTTAGTTTTAAGAAATCTAGATATCTCACTCCACCTCACTCGTAGAAGAAGCATGCTAGGCTTATTCTACGAGTGAAAATAGGGTGACCCATCTCTATCTCATATGACAGTTGAGAGTACTCAACTTCAATTATATGATTTACATGGTGAACCTATTCAACTCACTCGAACCGAGTTAGTTTTGTCATCTCACTATATATGACTGAGATATCTCACCTCAATTTACTGGCAAAGTGTGTTCTACGAGTGACATGAGATGAGACATTTCATTCCCACCTTGCAACTGATAAAAATTGATTGGAATGAGATGAATCCCAATTTGATTGCGAGTCACCTCATCCAAATCTATATTTTCTAATAGGAAATCGAGGATGATAATCACACTCTAGCACTCATATAAGTGTAACGTGGTGAAAAACTACTCAACTTCATTTTGATTTACACGGCAAGTCATCTAATTCAAGTCGAGTTTTGACGCCTTCCTATACATACGAGACTGAGATTTTTATCAAGTGAGAGATGAGAATCGTAGAATGAATCAAAGTTTGAAGTGAGTCTAACTCAGCAATTTGTTATTAAACCACATTCAGAAGAGACTCATATCACAAAATAGATCTCTGTATCGAATTGAGTGGCACTCCTCTCCTAATGCCGATTGACAGCTCACGATCTTCGATTAATTTCGGGAATAATGAGAAAATGTCGGCTTGAGCTACTCGTACAGTGAGTAAATCGAACCAAGATTTTCTGTTATTGTGATTTGTATTTAACCTAACCCTTACTTAACTGTTTGACGGTTAAAAGCTTATACAAATTACCCGCTTATAAAAACTGCTCGATTAAAATAATCTAGATGAGATGAAAATTGAAAAAAAAAAAACAAAAAGTTGTAAACATTTGTTACTTGGGTTTATTCTACGAGTGGCGTGAGGTGAGAATTGTCGGTCTCGTATAGCGAGGTGACAATTCTCGACTCGAGTGAAGTGACTCGCCGTGTAAACAAATGGAGAGTCACTTCACTCGAGTCGAATATTGTCACCTCACTATACCAGTGATGGAAAGTGGCGAACGCTTCATCTGAACTGGAACAAAAACAAAACCAAACGCTCCCGAGCGTCAGAGCGCTGGCTTACTCGCATCTGTCGACTCTCGAGTAACTGAAGCTAAAAGTGATTCGCGAACGTGTTCGGAGCTGCTCAGAGTCATATTGTGCTTTTGGGAAAAAAGCTGCTTACCCTCCGAGATTTATGGTTTTCAAGGGCTTTTGACTACAAACGAGTAGTTCACTGTCGATATGATGGTTATACAATTAATTTGTCTGTCAAAACCATAATAAATCACACCTTGCTCGGTTACTCGCGAGTAAACGCTCGCGAGCTTGTTGCTACTTCTTTTGACATGTTCTCCCGAGCGGACGGGTGCGGGCTTACTCACACCTAGCCAGATCCCGAGTCTGTGATGTTTGTTATGCGTTGGTATACACTCGTGAGCTGCTTCGTGATGCGAACTTTTCCAGCACTGCACTATACGAAACCGACAATTGTCACCTCACGCCACTCGTAGAATAAACCCAACTATAAAAAATAAGGTTTTTTAAGTACGTAACAAACGAATAGAACTTTTTGTGGAGACAAGCGTCTGGACTGAAAAAAACATATTTGGGTTTATTCTACGACTTTTTTTAGAAATTCTCCACTTTCTTCATGAGATCAGCACAAAATGCAAGCAAAACTCGACTTAAAAATATGAGTTTATGAACTTTCACTCACTTTGCGACTGTTTTAAAAAGGAAAAACGAATGCATTTCTACCTTTTATGATAAAGGATCTTGCATTCCTTCTTCCTTTTTGAATGAAAAGAGTTGAGTTCGATGCACCGATTGCTGTAAACACAAGATACTTAATACGATTTAATAAGATTTCATACCTCAATTCGTCGATCGTAATCTGCTCTCGTTCTCGGACAACGAAAGCTTCTACTTGTCTTCACTTTGAGAACAGATTATGACCAAATCAATTAAGTATGATTTTTCTAGATCAAGTTATTCGAGCAGTTGGACGAGTATATCATATAACCTTAATTACCCCAAATGTTTACCAAATTTCAATTTCCAAGACTATTAGAGATCGTGAGTAAACTAGAGCAACCTGAAGTTAGACAAATTCGGAGAATAGTCGACCTACTTTGGAAGACTTGTCTAATAAGTACATGTTCAAAAGAATGTCAATCAGGGGTCTATTTTGTAAATCGAGAGGATTCATGTGACTCGCCTGTCGTCATTGTCGATCAAAGTAAGCATGCATATTTCAGATGTCACCCGTCGACTCCCATAGTAATCTAGTCACATAGAGTGACAACTGTCGATAAACTCGAGTGACAGAGCCGTGTCGAGCGAAATTTTTGGTCGACAGTGACTCCAGTCGAGTCGTTTTTGATCGACTCGACTTATAAAATAGTGCCCTCAATTTTAGACAGCTTGTCGACTAATTCGGAAAACCTTGACGTCCAAGATCGGTTCAAGAAGTCCAAAGGTCTCGTCAACCAAGTCTGGAGACCTCGGCGATCAAGTCCTGAGAAATTGTCGAAAAAGGCCAGAGCCTTTGCAGAAATGCGGATGCCTTGTCGATCAAACCAGGGAATCCTCTCACCAAGTCCAGCGTCCACGTTGAACAAGTTTAGATCGGGGACCATGTTTAGTCTGAAAGTCCTTCGACCAAGTATCAGATCCTATTGAACAAGGTTCAGTGGCTTTGTCGACTACCCTAATCTAGCCAGGGTGTTTCTCGCAGTCAGTAAACCCAGAGGATCGAAAAACTAGTTTGGATACATTGTTGAACAAATCAAATCTTAAAATCTCTCTAGAAAGCCTAACAGTCTAACAGTCTAACTAACAAGACCAGAGGTCTTGTTGAACTAATCCGAAAATCTTGCTGATCATGTCCAGAGGTCTCGTTTTGATAAGCCTAAAGGAGTTGTGATCGACTAAATCTAAAAATTCTCTCACCAAGTTCAGATACCTTGTCAAATATGTCCAAGGACCTGTCGACTAGATTCGTTCATGATCAAGTCCGAAGGCCATGTCGATCAAGCGTGGAAAACCTCTCAGCAAGACCATAGGTGTTGTCGATCAAATTCGGAGGTCTTGTTGGTGAGGTCTGCAAAGACAAGTCTCACCAAGTCCAGGTCTTATGGAACTTAAAAGCAGCCTTGTCGAACAAATCTTGAGACCTTGACGGATCAAGTCTGAAAATTATTGAAAAAAAAATCGAAAACTTGCTCTCCGAAAGCCTTATTCAACAAATCTAGAGGATTTGTCGATCAAAACCGTAAGTTTATCGGCATTTGGGGCGATATCCGTTGAATTTGTCGATCAGATTTCGAAGAGATTCTGAGGCTTTGTGCCTACTTCAATAAGAATAATTCCGGAAGCCTCTCGCCAGTGACTTCGTAGATCAACCCCAGATGCTTTGCTAAACAAGTACAGAGAGCTTGTCGACTAAGGCAGAAAACCTTGCCATCCAAGTCTGCATACCTTGTCAAAAAGTTCAAAGGTCTTGTCGACCAAGTCTGGAGACCTTGGCGATCAAGTCCTGTGTGCTTATTCTGCGCGGCGTGTGAGTCGAGACGAGTCGCTCTCACCGCGAGTGACGTGAGACGACTAATGTTAATCAAATGGGAGCGAGTCGACAATTGTCACCTCATTCGACTCGTGTCACCTCACACGCCGCGCAGAATAGGCACGACTGAACTAGTCGAGAGCATTCTTAGGTTTGAACGACAAAGCATTCAGACGTGCCTATTCTGCGCGGCGTGTGAGGTGACACGAGTCGAATGAGGTGACAATTGTCGACTCGCTCCCATTTGATTAACATTAGTCGTCTCACGTCACTCGCGGTGAGAGCGACTCGTCTCGACTCACACGCCGCGCAGAATAAGCACAAGTGTCTTCGTTGAACAAGTTTGGAGCGGAGATCTTGTTTAGTCTGAAATGTCCTTTGACCTAGAATCTGATCTTGTTGAACAAGTTCAGTGCCTTTATTCATCAAAAGGGCAGTCCAATAAATCCAGAGTTGTTTGAGAACAGATCCTAAGGCTTTGTCGATCAAATCTGAAATTGTTTCGAGCCAATTCGAGCTAGATCAAACACGATGTTTGACGACCTATTTGAACGAGAACAAGTCCGGAAGCCTCTCACCACTGACCTCGTAGATTAGGTTCAGAGACATTGACGAACAAGCTCAGAGAGCTTTCGAATAAGTCCGAGGGCTCTTCATGTCTTGTTGAATAAATCATGAAGACCTGCCATATCATGAATGAATCCCTATCCAGCTTTTTACGAGCGTTAATGGCTACCTCAATCAGGCTCACTTTCTGGTAGGGAGCTTTCGTCTTGACGTTTGGCTTGGGTCGTTTTGTATAGGCCCTGTAGAAAAGACCTATTTTACGGACCAAAGCCAAACGTCATATTGTTTGATCCCTATCAGAAAGCGAGCCTGATTGCGGCAACCATTGGCGTTCGTAAAAAGTTGGATTGGACTCATACGAAGACAGAGTGAAGAACTAATGAGGATGAGTTAAAATTCACACAAATAAAGTAAAAAAAAAAAATCATACTTCAACCCAACCCAGTTGACGATGGTTTCCTGGAGAGCAGAGACCCTTTCCAAATCAAAACTATAAATCAATCCATAAACTATATGCCCAAATCGACATCTGTCCAAGCTTTTGTAACCATCTTGGTTTCCGTTTCCCTACTAAATTGAACACAAAAAAAACATGCCCTGCATACCTTTGGTTGGAATGTACTCTGAAGGTTACAATACACTTATTAACACACAAAACGACCATTACAACATTAGATTCGCTGTCATAAGATTTCTTGGCGAAACATCTTCATTTCTCCTATACATCTAGCGCTCTAATTCGATGTTCACTCTTGTGTTGTAGTTATGTCTGTAATTTCACCAAACATTTTTTGACTGATATCTCTTTGAATTCGATTTTCTGCTCCTTCGTTCAGTAGGCTGCACTGTATTGTATGATAAGATCCATCTTTGTCACTATAATTTGTTAGTTAGTTGATTTTGTTTGTTTTTTGGTTTGTAATTTTTGTTGTTGTTTTGAAAGGCACACTTGTTGTTCTTGTTTTTTTTTCTCGTTTGTTCTCCCATGTTACGATTTGTTGTTTTGTTTTACGTTTGATTTCTAATATGCTTTCAACTTTGTTATTTTGTTCTTTCGCTTATGCTGTATGTTTATATTTAGTTATATCATCTCTATTTCTCTGGTACTGTTTCTGTCGTTATTTTTAAAACTGGAATATTGGCCGAAATGTGTTACTCTTTATATTTTTTAAGTTACGTTATCTCTGATCTACAGATGTATAAAAAATAGCACAAAAATATCTTATTTTTCTCTCTTTCTTTTACTCTTGATTTTCCCTCTACATAGTTTGTTCTTCCCATAAGGATTGTTGCACTTTTTGTGTTTTAGCGAATTTGATTGGCTGTTTTTTGTTTCTTCATCAAGAATGTTATAGTTTCAAGTTGTTTTTATTTTTTTTGATAATTTGATTTCATCTCACACCGTCGAGTTTCCTCATCTAAATGGCCTTTCAAAAGAAACAGATTCGCTCTCGCACTCGCTCTCAAACACACGAACACACTCTTCCATGTACAGAGTATATATTAGATATTGATACAACGCAAACACTCTCACGCACACACGCAAACGAGCGACCCCACCTAAAGTAATAGTTCTTTTGTTTCAGTCTATGAATAGAAATATACACATTACAAGTTCGTGTAATCGACAATTCTTGTTTAGCACAAAGTACTCCTCTTTATAAAAATATTACACGCGTCGTTTCTCTATTACACGGCATTAGTGGTAGTGTGGCGATGAGAATGAGATTCTTTTGTGTAAACGTATCTCTCGCTACTACGCGCGCAGAAGAAGAGAGGAACGAACCGGAAAGCGGTCAGGGATGGGAACAGTACACGGTTACACACCATAGAAGACATTCGACAGACACGCGGTATTCGGGGCGATTAGGGGAAGAAAAAAGCGATTACAATGCACATTCAGTTGGGATTAGTTGATATCGGTTATAAACATATAGCGTACTTGCATGTATTAGTGTGTTACGATTTTTTTTTTTAAGGAACAGTACGAAAGAGAGGCCGCCTCTCCCCGACGAGATTCGTAATGCTCGCCAAGAGATGGCGCACCATTTTTTCTTTGTTTGGGATGATTGAGAGATTTGAGTTAGTTTTTGGATTTGGTCTATTTCCGTGAATTGCGCCGCGGTGCGAATCTTGTAATTGACTCGTCTGGTTCTTCGTAAGAATGTCAAAAATACACGTTCGCCAAAAGCATTATCGAAAAATTTCAATAGGTTCAGTACTAAAATGTACCGAATTAAAAAAACTCATTGTTTGTTACCTTTTCAAGTGTTTCCATTCTTGTATATATATAATATTTCTGTTACGTGTATATATGTAGATGCGTGTATATATGTTACATGTATATAGTTTCTCCGTTTGATTTCTTCATCTCACAAATAATTTATTACAACTTTTTTTTTTAGCAAAAATAGTTCTTTTTCCTCTTGTTTGTCTTCCTTTCTTTTGGAAAATAGTGTAAACCTTGGGTTTCATTTTTTTATATTATTTTTTGTAGACTGGACCCTTCTCCGAAATGTCTCTTGTTCTCTGCTTTTCTGCAAATATATATGTATATATATAGATATATATGGGCTCCTTAAAAACGATATACCATAAATGTATTCAATCAGCGGAATCACACAACACTAAAAAGCATACAGCAATATAGTTTCGATTTTCGTCTTATCCCTTCTCCGATAAATATACACAAAAAGACAGTTCCTTTGTTACAGTATAATGTTTGTTCTCTGTTTCATTTTCGTTTCTCATTTTTGTTAATATGTTTTACCTTTTTAGTTTCTGATAAGGCGATCTACCGAAAAAAGCCACCACAATTACACTTAGGTACATGAACAGCTTTCAACATTGGACGACGAAAATGCGCTTCGAATGGTTGGTTTTCTTGTGTACGCTAGGCGTAGTTTTTTTGTTTCAACACTTGTAGGATTGCAGCGCTCCATGCAGTTACTGATCCGTCTTTGCTCCTGTTTTTTCGATTGTATTGGTTGGATCCTCAGTGCTTCGACAGGTTGAGCGGAACATCTGGAATTGGATTGGTGACACAATATTAATATATAGGTTAAATCATAGGGATTAATAAAATTTGTTATCATTATTATATTGAAAAAAAAATTTTTTTTACAAGGTCGTGGCCGTTGGATAAAACGTATAAGTAGGCGCACAGTAAGCGAGACTATCAATAGACCGCTGCACGAGTTCACTCGTTAACGTTGACCAACAAATCTGAAAGTCCCTGGACCAATAATATAACCCTGCTGAACGAGTTCAGTTGTCTAGTCTTGTTGACCAAAACCGAAGACCTAGTCGATCAGGTCTTCGAAAGGCTCTCATCAAGTCCAATACTGAAGTTTTGTCGATCAAACCTGCTGAAAACCTCTCTGTCTATAAATATTCTAGTAGAACTGATCCTGGGGCTTGTCGATCAAGCTTGATGATTTCTCGACGAAGTTTCGAGGCCCCATAGAACAACAAGTTAGAAGACCTTGACCAACAATCTGAAAGTCCCTGGACCAATAATCATCTCTTGTTGAACAAGTTCAGTTACATCGTCGACCAAAACCGAAGACCAAGTCGATCAAATCCAGAGTTGCACAATATCAGGAAGGCTCTCATCAAGTCTAACACTGAAATTTTATCGATCAAACCTTAAATCCTCTCTGTCTAGATACAGTCTAAAGGCTTTGTGTAACAAGACCCAAAGTGGTCATTGAACAAATTCTTTGAAATCTTTCCGATCAATTTGGAGGCCTTGTTCAACAATTTAGGGAATTTGCCAATCCAACCTAGAAGTCCCTTGACTAAGTATTTGGTCTGGCCTTGTTGAAAAAGTCCAATTACCTTATCGATCAAAATGTCTGGCTCCATCGATTATAACCAAACGCTTTTACGATAAGATCCTGAGGTTAGCCTGAAAACCGTTAGTCGCAACCCAGAAGCCAATTCCCATAAGTTCGTAGGCCTTTTCCAGCGAGTCAGAAAGTCCCTTGAGACCATGTACCAGGTTTTAATAAACAAGACGGGTAGTCTTACCTATTTAGTCTGTAAATCCCTCAAGCAGGTTTAGCCGAATATCTGGCTTGGTCGATCAAGCCTGGAGATTCTCATCATGTTCAGAGACGGAATAAATAAAGATGCCTTGTCGACCAAATCCGAAGGCTTGTTCGATCAAGTCTGGAAGTCTTATTATCAAATCCAGATATGTTGTCGAAACATTTCGGAGGCTGTTAGCCGTAGCCCACAAGCCACTTCGCATAAGTTCCCAGGCCTTTTCCAGCATTTCAGGCCCTTGAGATCAAGTACCAGGTTTTGTTGAAAAAGAGCGGTAGTCTTAACGATTTAGTCTGTAAATCTCTCGAGCAGTTTTAAATGTTATGTCAAATATCCGGAAACTTGGTCGATCAAGTCTAGATGTCTTCTTATCATATCCACAGACGGAATAAATAAAGATGTCTTCGACTAAATCGAGAGGTTTGGTCGATCAAGTCTGGAAGTCTTCTTATCAAATCCAGAGACGTTTTCGAAAAAGTTCGAAGGCATTGATGATCAAGCCTAAAAATCCTAAACGCTGCCCTGAAGCCACTTCGCATAAGTTTGGAGGCCGTTTCCAGCAAGTCTGAAAGCCCCTTGATACCAAGTACCAAGTTTTGTTTAACAAGACCATTACCGATTTAGCCTATAAATCGCTCAGCAGATTTTTAGCCTATAAATCGCTCAGCAGATTTATAGAATAAATCGAATATCCGGAGAATCGGTCGATCATGCCTAGAAGTCTAATCAAGTGCAGAAACGTTGTCGAAAAACTTCGGAGGCTTCGTCGATCAAGCCTGAAAACCGTTAGACGCAGCCCAGAAGCCACTTCGCACTTCGCACTTCGTTTCTGTCAGGACATGGTTGCTATAGACAGTACCTGCATAGGTTCGGGCACTCAGAATCTCCTGCGTGCCCCAATTGTGCTGGTGTAGAGGAAACAGCGGAGCATGTCGTGTTCGATTGCCCCCGTTTCGTTGTTGTGAGAGGTCGCATGCTCACTACATGCGGAGGGGACACGTCCCCCGACAATATTATAGAGAGAATGTGTGCGGATGCCGAGTGCTGGAATGCAGTAACTACGGCTGTCACTCACATTATGTTAGAATTGCAGCGTCTATGGCGCGCCGACCAAGAGTTGGCTGCAGAGGATTAGCCCTGCCGAGGCTGGTCCCTTGTAACATTGTTTAAGTCGGCTAGGAGAAGCAGTTTGCCTAGGCTACTTCTGCTACACGTGTTGTGCTATATGCACTGGTCCCTTCCCGAAGAAATACCGTAAGGTGGTTCCGGGGAGATGAGGGTCTGAGTCCAAGGGTCATGTCGATGCACTGTTCACCACTTGAGCAATTCTAAATGAATTGCTCATGCACAGTGCATAGGCTGGTTTTAGCGGGTCGTCGTTGGTGCGTCATCCCCGCATTCCCTGAGTTATCTTCTCAGGGGATCTGTTTGCAGATTTCCCCCTTGTAAAAAACAAAAAAAAGAAGCCACTTCGCATACGTTCAGACTGTTCGGGGGCCTTTTCCAGCAAGCCTGAAAGCCCCTCGAGACTAAGTATACCAGGTTTTGTTGAACAAGACCGGTGGTCTTGTCGATTTATTATGTAAATCTCTCGAGCAGGTTTGAAGGTTTCTTCGAATATCCAAGAGGCTTGATCGATCAAGCCTGGGAGTCTTCTTATCAAATCTAGAAACATTGTCGGAAAAGTTCGGAGGCAGTTCAATCAAGTCTGAAAACCGTTAGATGGAGCCCAGAAGCCATAAGTTCGTAAGCATTTTCCAGAAATTTCGGAGGCATTGTCGAAAACATCTTGCGACTTTATCTATCAAGTCTAAAAATCTGTCTAACTGTCTAATGTAGCCCACAGACGCTGAGACGGTTTGACCAACATTGACTCTGCCCCCCAAGTTAGTCAAACCGATTTATGTTGATGCAACCGTTTGACCGACTGTCAAGGTTGGTTGCAGTAACACGATACATGTTTTTACACTTGCCGAGACTCTAGTGAATATGTGATTGTTATTTTTTCGAATGCTGTGGCTGTGAGGGAAAATCTTTAAGCGATTTTCTTGTAATAATCGCAGTCAGGAAGAGCTGAACTTTCAACATTTAAATACCGGAAGAAATAAATATTTAAGGGGAATTCAAGATATAATTCGTGCGAAGTATTCCGGCAAAACTCTGGAATTATGAGGGGTCTCTTTCGGGGAATTTTCTGAGCAGCCATTGATATGATAATGGGAAATGGGATTTTTTTTTCAATCATTCTATCCACAATCTTTTAGTGGTTTCCTCTAGTTATTTTACTTTGAAGTTTTTCCAGGAATCCTTGAGTTTTACTAAAGATTCCACCAAAATTTCCTCCTGAGATTCTACCACGAATGTTATCAATAATTCCTCTGGTAATTTATCCACAAATTCAACCAGAAATTCCTTCAGGTGGCATCAAGGTTGCCTCCTAGAATTCATCCATAGATTGTTATAACATTTTTTTTTTTCAAAGATTCTCCTCTCCGTAGGATTCCTACTTTGAGAAATTCTGCAAGGAATCTCTTGAATAATTCCAGTAAAGAAATCCTTACAAGAAATTTCTGATAAAATCCCTGGAAGAATTCCTTAATACATTTCGAGAAGAATCCTCAATAAGTTGCCTAATGGGGTCCAGAATAACCTTAGAGGGATTGCTGAAGGATCCTTTATAAGAATTCCAGATATAATCCCTGACAGAACTTCTGATGGAATCCTAGGAAGATTTTCTAATGAAGTCTTAAAAGTTTTTTTAACGGAATCCATGAAAGAACTTCCGATAGAATCCCTACAGAAACTCCAAATGAAATCTATTGAAGAACTCTTGATGAAATCCTAAGAGTAGTTCCTGTGGAATCATTAGATAAACTCCTGTAGAAATTCCAGGTAGAATCTCTGAAGGAACTCCCAATGGGAACTCTTGAGGAACTTCTGATAAAGTACTTAGAAGAACTCCTGATGGAATCCCTTGGGAACTTCTGTTGAAAGACTCGGGGGAACTCCTGATGGAATTCTTACATAAACTCTTGATAGAATCCCAGGAGGAATTCCAGGTGGAATGTCTAAAGGAAATGCTAATGAAACCCCTGAAGGAATACTTCTTGAAATCTCTAAAAAAAACTTCTGATGTAATTCCCAGAAGAGCTCCTGTGTTATCCCTAGAAGAACCTTCTAATGGAGGAGTTCCGGGTGGAACCTCTGAAGAAACTTCTGATATGGAATCTCTATCGGAACTTCTGATAAAATATCTGAACAAAAATAATGATGATTCCTGAAGGAATTCCTGATGGAATCCTTGAAGAAACTCCTGATTGTATCCGGAGGAACTCCTGATGGAACTTTTGTAGGAATTCCTAAAGATATTCTTGCAGAAACTACAGGTGAAATCATTGCAGGAACTCCTGATTAAATCACTTGAAGACTCCTAATGGAATCGATATAGGAACTCCTGATAAAATCCCTGTAGGAATTCCTGATAAGATTCCTGATGGAACTCCTGATAGAATGCCCAGAGAAATTCTTTATGATATCTCTAGAAGAAATGCTGATGAAATTCCTTGGGGAACTCTTGAGAAACTCCTGATAGAATATCGGAAGAAATCTCTGAAGGAACTCTTGATAGAATTCTTATTGGAATTCCTGATAGAATACCTGGAGGAATTCCTGATGGAATCCTTGGAGGAATATAAAGATATTGTTGAAGGAACACCTGATGGAATTATTGAAGGGACTCCTGCCGATATCTATAGATGAACTCCTAATGAAATTTCTGGAGGAATTCCTGGTAAGTTTCCTGATGGAACTCCTGATAGAATTTATAGAGGAACTCCTTCTGTGAAGAAATATTGATGGAATTCCTCGATGAACTCCTGATATAATCCCTACAGGAACTCCTGATAGATAGGTTAATTCTACGAGTGGCGTGAGGTGACAATTGTCGGTGTCGTATAGCGAGGTGACAATTCTCGACTCGAGTGAAGTGACTCTCCATTTGATTTACGGAGATGAACCAGCCATAGGGCTGAAAATCTCCTTAATAAAGATAATAATAATAATCCATTTGATTTACACGGCGAGTCACTTCATTCGAGTCGAGAATTGTCACCTCGCTATACGACACCGACAATTGTCACCTCACGCCACTCGTAGAATAAACCCAAGAGTCTCTTGAGGAATTTCTGGTGAAATCTCAGAAGGAACTCTTGATGGAATCCCTGGAGGAACTCCTGATGAAATCCTTAAAGGAATTTCTAAAGATATTGTTGAAGGATCTCCTGATGGAATCAATGGAGGAATTTCTTATGAACTACTGATGGAATCCTTAGGAACCCCTGATTGAAACCCTGGAGTAATTCCAGTTGGAATCTCTGAAGGAAATGCTGGAGAAACTTCTGATGGAATTGCTAGAGATGGAATTCATGGAGGAATACCATTTGCAAGGGACTCCTGATGGAATTCCTGCAAGAATCCTTATGATATTCCCAGAATCAGGACTCCGATGTGATTCCTCAAGAAATTCCTGATATAATCTCTGGAGGAACTCCTGATATGATCTTTGGAGGAATTCCAGGTGGAATCTTAGAAAGAACTCTGGAGGAACTCCTGATGCAATCCCCAGAACAACTCTGATGGAAGCCCTCAGGGTATTCCAGATAGTATCCAGTAGGAAAACTCCTGATGGAATCCCCGGAGGAATTTTTAAAGATATTCTTGAAAGAGCGTCTGATCATTGGAGGAACTTCTGATGAAGGATTCCTGATAAGTTTCCGGATAGAATCTTTAGAGGAACTGATGATATTTCTAGCAGAAATATTGATGGAATTCTTGAGGAATTCCGGGTGAAATCTTAAAAGGATTTCTTGATGGAATCCCTGGAGGAACTTCTGATGAAATCCCCAGAATAACTCTGATGAAAGCCCTAAGGTACTCCTGATAGAATCCCTACACGGAGAAAACGGAAAACCCATATTTGAGTATTTTTTAACTTACTTTTGAGTTATTTTTCTCTCCCTATTTCATTCGCTCTTTCTATTGTTGTCAGAGAGCGAAGAGCAAAACAACCCAAAAATCAAACCTTAGTGCGTTACCTCAAATTTGAGTAAGTGGCACTGTACTGGAAGTTGAGTTATTTGATCAGCCGATTGAGTGAAAAGAACTTAGCCAATAGGTATTTCAGGTGGAATCACTGAAATATCTGCTGATAGAATCCCTGGAGAAACTTCTGATGGAATCCCTAGATGAATTCCAGGTGCAATCCCTGAAAGAACTCTTGATCGAATCTGTGGAGGAATTCCAGAAGGAATCTGGATGCATAATGCAGCCCACAGACGTTCATACGGCTTGCCCAACATTGACTTCGCCCCCAAGTTGATGCTCATGTTGGTGCTATGTTTGACCGTGTGTGATGCTGCTTGACGAACCAATTTGACAGTTTGTGAAACCGATTTGATGGTTGACGGGTCGTTCGGCGAAAATCAAAAGAGTTGATTTTGCTCAAACCATCGGTGGGCGGTCCTTTTCAAGGGATTCCTCGCGAAAAGGGATGAAGAAGAATTCCTCAAAGTATTCCTTTCGGAATTTTTATAGGAATATTTCCAGGCATTCTTAAGGGTTATCAGGAATTCCTCCAGGGATTATATCAGAAATTACTCATAAGGATTTTACCAGTAATTAATTGGGGAATCCAATAGTGACAGTGACAGTCACAGTGACAGTGACTCTATCAGGAGTTCCTCCGGGGATTCAAAAAAGGAATTCTTTTAGGGATTCCTCTAACAATTCCTTCAGTCATCCCACGAGGAATTTCTTTAAACAATCCGCTGGGATTTTCTCCAAGGATTCCAATTAAAAACCCCTATATAAATCCTCCACGGATTTCTCTAAGAATTCCACTTGAGGTTGCTCCTCTGGAACCCTTCCAGGTAATTTCCCAGAATTTCCATTAGGAAAACCTCCAAAATAGTCAGCTGAAATTCTTGTAGGGATTTCAGTAGAAATTCTTTCAGAAACTCCGCCAACTTTTACCGTGAGTTCAATAATCCTCCAGAGGATCTTCCAAAACATTCTGGAAAAAAATCTCCAAGGTTGTTCTCCAAGGATCCTTTAGCGAATTTCTCAAGGGATTCGACCACATTTTTCTATGGAGATTCCACCAGTAATTCCTTCAGAGACTTCACCAGTTTCTTCATTATTTCGCCAGTAATTTTTCGAGAGAGGAGTTTTTCCCAGGAGCTCTTCCAGAGTTAACACTGGGAACATCACCAGAGTTTCGCCAGAATTTTCACCAGAAAATAACTCCCAGAGTTTCGTCTGAGGTGCTACCAGAAAAAACCTTCAAAAGTTTTACTAGGATTTCTATTCATAGAATTGATTCAGGGTCATCAGATTTTTTTCCAGGGAATCAACCAAAACCACCAATATTTCCACGAGATAATCTACTAGGAATTCTGTGAAGAACCGATCTAAAATTTCTTTCTTTCTCTACTCCAGGTATTTCATCAGGGAGCTTCTACAGAATTGCAAAAGATTATCCCTTCAAAGTGGAATCTTATTTACTCCGAGGATTAAACAAAGTATTTCTCTGAATGCCGATAGGTTGCATCCCTGGAGTAAATCCGAAAGTTTTTTTTTGTACAATTTCTAAAAAAAATCATGGAGCAATTCCTTGAGAAATTCTAGGAGAAATCACCGAAGAAATCACTTAAAAAAATCCCAGAGAACTCTCTGGAGATATTCCTTAAAATTTCTCTGGAAAAACTGTTGAAGCAATATCTGAAGGAAGGAGTTCCTAAAGGATAATATAAAATTATTCTTATTGAATAGAGTAACGACTGTTTATTTCGTTCATCTTCTTTCTGGCGTTACGTCCCAACTGGGACAAAGCCTGCTTCTCAGATAAGTGTTCTTATGAGCACTTCCACAGTTATTAACTAAGAGCTTTCTTTGCCAATTGACCATTTTTGCATGTGTATATCGTGTGGCAGGTACGAAGATACTCTATGCCCTGGGAATCGAGAAAATTTCCTATACGAAAAGATCCTCGACCAGCGGGATTCGAACCCACGACCCTCAGCATGGTCATGCTGAATAGCTGCGCGTTTACCGCTACGGCTATCTGGGCCCCATTATTTAGTTGTTAAACGCTAAAAGTTGGCGCCAGCGGCAAAAAGTACAAACCTTTCGAACATTCAGTATCTCTCACACTGATGTTTGTATTCCACTCACTGATCGCGCTACGCTGGATTCTCAAATTTCCTAAACTTCCAACACAAGCGCATGGAAGAATGGTAGTGGAGAACTTTCAAAATGTATAGACAATAATGAAAAACGTGAATTACAAGCAATTAGCAAACTGGATCGCAAAAGTAGTTATTAGAAATAAAGCGTTATGTGAATATAAGTCTTTAGTGTTTAGTTCATGTTCCACGGTGCTTTCTTTGCTTCAGAATTTCGTTTTTACTGCCACTTAAAAAGAGCCATCTATTGCCTTTTAAGCTTTAAATAGCGCCCTATTCCTTGGAAAAAATCCTACATGAAATACTGGAAGGAAATAATGGATGAATTCCTTTAGGAACCTTCGGAGGAATTTCTGGTAGACTCTTGAAGTAATTCCTGAAGAAATCCCAGGACGAATGCCTCGTAGGGTTCCTTCAGGGATACCAGGATGAATACTTGACGAAAACACTGGACGAATTTACAAGAGAATTTTTTGAAGATTTTTTCGAAGAATCCCCGGAGGATAATCTGGGGAATTCTCTCAAAATCTCAAAAAATTGAAACTGGAATCTCTGAAGGAATTCCTGCTGGAATCCCGTGCAGGAAGTTTTGATGAATTCTTTTGCAGCATTCATTATGGAATCCTTGAAGGCTTCCTGATGGAATCCTTGGAGGAATTGATTGATCCTTGGATAAATTCTGGGTAGAATCACTGTGAGAATTCCTGGAGTATATCTCTGCAGGTATTTCTGTAGAAATTTCTGAAAGAATTTTAGAGAAAGTCTTGTAGGAATACCCGATGCAATCCTTGGAAGAATGTTTGGATCAAACGCTGAAGGATTTTCTCGAGGAATCTGTTTTAGATAAATTATTAGTAGAATCACCGGAAGATTTTTGATAGGATTTTTGATTCCTGGTGGAAATTCATAGTGGGATATTTTATGGAATCCTCGTAGTAATTTCATAGGCGGGATTCTTCAAGCAATCTCTGAAGGAATTGCTGTCAGAATTTCTGAAAGAATTCCTGGTGGAATCTCAGGAAAAGAATTCTGAAAGAATTTGTTTAGGAATTCCTGGAGGTTCGCAGGATAAATTCTTACATAAATTCCAAGAGGATTTTTTGGTGGAATTCTAGAAGGAAGCCTAGGAAGAATTACTGATGAATCCCTTTAGGAGTTTTTGGATAAATCTACGGAGGATCCCGTAGAAAAATTACTGGGAAGAATTGCTGATGGATTCGCTGGATGTCTTGGAAAAAGTCCCCTGGGTAAATTTCTAGTTATGAATTTCTTGAAGAATCCCTGGAGACGTTTCTGGAAGAATTCGTGATTTGATTGATTGACTCTTTATGATGGGGAAATTCAGCCCGAGGCTGGTTCATCCCCGTATTTGAAATCGTAATGTGATTTCTGGAGTAATGCGTGATGGAGAACTCCTAGAGATTTTTTTTGAAGAAATTGTTATAGAAATTTCTGGACGAATTCTTGGAGGCAGCCTCGGAGTAAGTCCTGAAGAATTACTCAAGAAATCACTTGAGGATTTTTGATTGATCTTTGAAGGAATCAGTGGAGCAAATCCTGAATAATTCGGAATAGAGGAACCTTTGAGAAATGTCTGGTAGAATGCATGGAAGGTGTCCCTGACGGATTTTCTCCGGATAAATTTCTGGTTAAATCTGTAGATAAATTTCTAGAGGGATTATCGATAAAACTCCTGGTAGAATCCTTTTAAGAATTTCAGGTGGAATCCCTAGTAATCCCTGCAAAAACTCCAAAGTAGAATAACTAGAAGAAACCAATAAAAGATTCTGGAAAGAATATTTGGAGAAATTCCCTTAGCCATTCTCATATTGTTCAGAATAATCCCCGACAGAGATGTACTCGGGACCTAGTTGAGCAAATCCGGTGGAGTTGCCGATGAAACCTGGAACCCTCTCATCGAGACGGGAGACCTTGTCCTGAGGCTATGTAGACTCTAAAACATCTTGAAGAAATCTAGCGGCCTTGTCTCAATAAGTCACCCATAGGCTTTCGAGAAACCTTGCCGGTTAAATCCAGTGCTTAACAAGTTTGTTGTCCGATAGAATCCAGAAAATTGGTAATCAAAGCCTGGGATTCTCTCTCCAGGTCCAGTGACTTTGCTGATCAAGTTCTCGTGCTTGCCAAATCCGCGAACTAGCAGAACAATTTTAAATGCTATATCGACCAGGTCCGTAGGACTTGTCGACTACCTCCAGCGACCCTGTCAAATAAACCCCCCAATTTCAGAATTGCGACCTACCTGCTCCGTGGTCTTCCTTGGTGGCCGCCGTTCCGCTCGTCCCCGTTGGTGGTGCATCGTGCTGTGCACCACTCCACGGTCCTGCTGCCGCCAGGCTATGGTGGTGCGGCGTTGGATGATGCGGATGTTGATGCTGATGTTGATGATGAGGATGGTGGGAGGACGCTGCCAGGGCTGCCGCACTGTAGTTCAGTGCCATTGCACCAGGCGATGGGGAAGAACTGCTTCCGTGGATGTGGCTACTGCTGTTGTTACTGCTGTGTGTGGAAGTGGTTGTTGAGGTGGTGGCGCTACTACTGCTGTTGGCACCGTGGTTGTAACCGGTAGCAGCTACTGCTGCGGAATGTATTCGATTGGAATCTCGTTGTTGTGCGTCTCGGTGGATACTATTGCTAGTACCGGTACTGTTGGTACTACTACTGCTACTTGGTGGCGGATGAGGAGCACTGGGTGGCGAAACGGCTGCCGCGGCTGCAGCAGCTGCTGCAGCATGCGGCGATATGCCCTGATAGTGCATCCAGAGCGGATTTCGATAGGCCGCTGCCATCGCTGCCTGGTTGTACATGTGCTGATAGTACGTGAGCGGCGATGCCGGCAGGAAAGGAACAGCACTGGACTGCTGGGCAGCTAGTAGCGAGGCGGCTATCTGAGGCGGGTACATGTAGAACGGATTCGGAACGGGATGGTGCGGAGTTGGCGAAGCGATTACCGTACTCGGGCGAATCACGGGACTGGGTTGGGAAGTGGAGAGCGTCGGTGGCAATCCATCGACGACATCAGAAGCGGCTGACCGTTCGGCATAGTCCAGTTCCTTTTTGAAGTGGGCCGTACGGGCAATTTCCGAGGAAGTTGATGAGGCATTTGAATTGGAACGTTCACGCCTTGCGGCATCAACGGCGGAAGGGGATGAGGAAGGTGAGCCGAATTGTTGCCGAAGGGCAGCTGTTTTCTTTGGCACAGTTCGGATGGTGGGAGCCGAACTAGATGAAGTGGGCGTTGTTGCCGGCACCCGGATTGGTTCTACGCTTGGCGATGCTCGAGGCGATGAAGCAGAGTCTTTTCCGTTGTTCCGGAGACTGTTGCTCGGTGGGTAGTTAGCTTGGTGGGAAGGAGGCGGAGATCGAGCAAAGTTCAGTGGGGATTGCCGGGAATAGTGTTGAGGGGAGTTTGCCGTCGTCGGGTTGGAAGATGAGGGAGGAGAGCCACCGGAAGCTAGATAGGCCGCCCGGTATTTCGCACTTCCGCTGTATGGCGAACTGGCAGAATCGTTGGTACTAGGCGAAGGAGAACATCGTGACACACTAGAATAGCTGCTCGGGGACGATACTGTCGGATGGATACTGTACGGGTGCTGTCGATAGCGTGTAAAACTATGGCCTTGGTGTTCCGGACTGGGACTGAGGTTTGGTGACCGCACCATGCCGTAGCTGCTGGCACCATAATCGGTAGCAGAATTCGGAGAAGCTGCATTCTGTGAACCATAGCTGGGGGATTTCTTCTTGCCGTAGTACCTCTGACTTAGATGCGCTTCGGAGGGAGATTTGGGTGACGTAACAACGTCCTTACCAAGATACTGATAGTGCGAAGAAGCTTGATGCTGCTGGTACGGATGATGACTAGTGGTTGTGTTTGTTTCATGCTTCGGTCTACTACTGTTACTGCTTTCGCTAGATGAGTTATGTCCGAGTAGCGAGGTTATACTGTAGCTACTGATTGGGCGCGAAACCGGCGTCGTTGGGACCGACGGTGCGCGCGATTCTACAGCTGACGCTCCGTTGGTCAGCTTACCGTTTGTATTACTACTGCTACTAGTGGAATTGCTAGGGCCGTTCCCATTGCTGCTAACCGATGCCAGTGGAGTTGCAGTCGTCGCCGTAATCACAGTGCTATTACTACCAGGTTTCGAACGAGATCTTTTCATAGTACTGCTATCTTCCAGCGAGACCTTCTCCAACTCTCTGAGTATTCTTTTCCGAGGAGACACGTGCTGCTGATGGGACGAATTGAACACATTCCTCACGCCAGCCGGTGGCAATCGAGGTGCACTGTTCGTACTGTTCGCTACCCGTACAGTCAACTGCTGCACTATCGCGGTCAGTTCTTTCCTCCGTTTCAGCAGTCCCCTTCGCCTGCTAGTTTTTGAAATCTTTCGTTCCGTTCTCCACCGCCTTGGCCACTCCGTTCGTTTGCTGCTTTCCCCTATCCTCGTCCTCATCGCTGCCAGTCTCCGATGATTTGCCGTTCATCTTGAAATCCATCGCATCGACGTTTGCCTGCGCCGCAGGTGACGTCGCATCCCCCGGAACTCTATCCATAATAATCTCATAGTGCAGGGCTATCGCGTTGGCATTGTGGACCGAAGCCGGCTCATAAGGTCGTCTCCGTTTCAGCCGTAACCGTTTCCACTCGTCGCGCGACAGTTTGAACCGAACGCAGCTCGGTCGGTGGTAGTACAGAGCCATCTCCCGGGAGATGTTGGAACGAGGGCTGGTCTGCTTCCAGCAGTGGTCCCGCTGCCACGGCGAAGACTGTACCGAACTGTTGTCGTCGGAAACTGGAAGGAGATAGGAAAGCGATTAGTTTCGAGTTGAATGGTTTCGAACTGTATGCATGATTTTATATAACATCCCCTATAATCTCGTCCCCAAATTCTCATTTCCCATAAAACTTTCGAGACTGTTCAGCGTACGTTGTGTGAATGGTTTAGAATATTGTCAGGACTCATCAAAAAGGACAAAAATGAAGTCTCATTCTAAACTCTTTATACCCTCGAAGGCTCTGGCGCTAGTCAATTTTATTTTCTAATTATGAAATACAGTCAACTCTCCCTTATTCGATATTCCATATCTCGTAAGCTTGGAGAAATCTTCGTAATCGGTTACATTCATGAAGTTATAGTCAAACAAAGTTTACTGTTTTCGTAAAATGCGAAAACAATGGTTGGCCCTAATTTTTATAATTGCCGGTTAATGTCTTTAGACAAACTTAAGATTGTTCAAACTTTTTGTAAACATTTAAAATTGGTTGAAAAAATAAGAACAACTTACGTAAGCTTTACTGAGCCTCATATTTTATAACTTGGAAATAACGCTTCCTTCAAATCTTAAGGCCTTTTGGTGCGTCATCACAAAATGGCTTCTTCCAAAATCATTAACATATTGTTATGATAGTATTGGTATTTGCAACATTGATGAAATATAACTGCTTATCACCTGATTTAATGGATAATTTATGCGAAGAAAAATGCTTCAGGTGGTATTTCAATATTTAATCAACACTTTCAGGTACAGCATTATCAATTTAGCTACAATATACATGAGATTTATATTCTCAAAAAAAAATCTCCAAATTGCTAGAAAAATCTGTCACCAATCACCTGGCAACACCGTCCTCCCTTGCAAACATAAACCGTACCGATGCATAACAAAAATATGCGATAAATACAATTAAAAACAGAGAAATTCCGTTGCCCTTCATTAAATTGTAATGTTTTCTTTTGATATGTACGATTGAAGAGTTGAATTTGGTTTCCAATACTCGTCAATCTACTAAATTTCCCATGTGTTTACATAAAAATATGCCTAACACAAATGTTATATTTTTTGTTTGTTTGTTTTGAAAATATACATGGAAAGGCGACACTACAACTAATACATCAATGATGATTCTAATGATTCTTTGACTTACACGCCGCTTCACCTTAATATTTTTAGCTCAAGTTTTGAGCTTTCTTCTATCATAGAATCTATGCTGAACAACGATCGGAAACGCGAGGCATGATGAATTTTCGTAGGCATCAAAATAAAATCTGCGAATAAACACAAACAACAGTTCGGGCGCTTCATTCGTTCGTGTTTCATTTTCGGATCGCTGTTTCTCCCGACGCTATCATCGGGTGATTTTCCATCGCTCGGTAATGTGAACGGTACGATCCACGCTGCCTGCTCTTCGCGAAGAACAGGAAAATATTCGTTTCGATCATCTTCATGCGGGGTCGCAACAACCACGCTAAACTTGCTCCGCTCAAAAATGAATGCCGAGCGCACAAAATTGACCTTTTTTCGTGCAGCTCAGATTCTGTGCAAAGGGGCTCTACACAGTTTTGTGCATAGGGGCGGTCCATTAATTACGTAAGGGGTTATGGGGGGAGGGGGGTTTGAGATTTCTTACGCGCCATACAAATTATTTGTAATTTTCATACAAAAAATCTTACCATGGGGGGAGGGGGGGTCTAAAAACCGCCAAAATTGTCTTACGTAATTAATGGACCGCCCCATACGGTGGTAAACAAAACTGAATGAGTGAAATGCGCACAGAGGAGGAACGCTTGGAATGCGGAATTCGCTTCCATTTTTGTTTTGCTTCTGAAAACATAAAAAAATCCAGTTTTAAAGTTTTTCAGATATATTTTTATTTGAATAGCCGGAGCGGAAGCAAATGGGGAACAAACTTTCGTATTTGCGACCATCTTCCGTCTTTTCACTAGAAAACAACTCAGAAAACTCCCCATCTTACCAATGGCCAACTGTTTGCTGCCGCGCGGGAGATCATTGACAGTTCCGTTTTCATCGATCCCCGCACAGCCGAAGGTCAACACGTCGGCAACTCACAGAATGAGTGCGACCTACACAGAATTTTCACTCAGTCAACCAGTTCTGCATAGGTTGGCTCATTCTGTGTAGTTTTAACACATGCGCTGCGTGGAGCTGACTTAGCGTGGAGTGTTTGCTTGACTTTACGGGAAGAAGCAACCTTGCAATGAATCACGAGAATGAACAGCGCGTGGATAAATGAATCCTACGAGTGAAAAGGCTTCACGAACCACTTATCGGTGTGTTCGTTTTGCCTCTTCGGCGTTGTATTCGTTCGCTTTTTGCGATGCTCTTCGTGACGCAAAAATGAAAAATGAATTTTGGCGAATGTTGGATCACGAAGATGCGTCGATCATTGTTCACGAAGAAGATCCATCGCAACCCTGCTTCTATGTTATTTGAAAACGGAAGAACACCCGAATTTTTGGTTTTTAGGGACATTCGAAAAGTTCTTAATGCACCCCACAGACGCTCAGACGGTTTGACCAACATTGACTCCGCCCCCCCGGTTGATGCTCATGTTGGTGCTATGTTTGACCGTGTGTGATGCTGCTTGACGAACCAATTTGACAGTTTGTGAAACCGATTTGACGGTTGACGAATCGGTTCGCTAAAATCAAACGAGTTTGATTTTGCTCAAACCACCGGTGGGCGGAGCCAAATGTTTGACGAACCGAAAGTACCGTCTGTAGGGATGTTGCACGAACATCGACGTCATCATGTCAAATTGAAGCTTCGACGTCCCATGAACTGCCGCTGCAGATGGGTGCAAAGTCAAAATGCGTGAATTTATGCAGCGTCGGTGCCATATCAAATGCGCACTATTGATTTTTTTCTATATATTTCACTATCGTTTCCAACAATCTCTTACCGTTTTTTAGCAAATTCACCAGGGATTCTTTATCTATTCCTCAACCAATTTTTCCAGAAATATCTTCAGAGAATCAATCAGCAATTTTACCTGTGATTCCATCAAAAGTTAAACTAAAAAAATCCATCCAGGGATTGTACCAGGATCTGTACAACAGAGATTCCATCAGGAATTTTACCAGGAATTTTTCCAGGTAATCCTCTTGGAATATCTTTAGGAATTCTACCAAAACTCCTTCATGATTCCACCAGGTGTTCTTCCTGAAATTTAATTAAGATTTTATCTAGTAAATTAACAAGAAATTTCTATAAGAATTCCTTTATAAATCCTTCCGAAAGTTCACCTGGAATTCCTCATGGAATTCCATCAGGAGTTTCTACAGGGATTCCATCAGGGATTCCTCTGAGAATCAGGAGTTCTTCTTCTTCTTGGCGTTACGACCTCACTGGGACAGAGCCTGCTTCTCAGTTTGCTATATGCTAACAGTTATAATGTGTTCAATGAGAACTTTCACAGTTTTTAGCTGTGTTGCCATTTTCGCATTCGCATATCGTGTGGCATGTACAATGTTACTCTCTGCCCAGGGAAGTCAAGGTCCATAACGAAAAGATCCTGGACCGACCGAAAATTGAACACAGAAACCTTCAGCATGGCTTTGCTTTGTAGCCGCGGACTCTACACACGGCTAAGGAAGGCCTCTAGAATCAGGAGTTATTATTAAACACGATTTCATCCAGGCATTCCATCAGGAGAACTTGTAAAGATTCAACATAAATTTAACGAAGGATTAATTCAGGAGTTCCTTTAGGTTTTTTTTATCAGGATTCCCTCTAGGGATTCCATCGGACGTTCCCCTAGGAATTCCATCAAGAGTTCTTCTGGGGATTTCATCAGATGTTCGTCTAGGGATTCCATCAGGAATTCTTTCATGGTTTCCATCTAGAATTCCTCTCAGATTTCATCAGAAGTTCCTCAAGGGATTCTATCAGGAGATATTTCAGCGATTCTAACTGGAATTCTCCCATGGACTCTGTCAGTAGTTGCTCTCGGGATTTCATCACGAATTCCTCCAATGATTCCATCAAAAGATCCTTCAAGAATATCTTCACAAATTCTTCCAACGATTCCTTCAGGAGTTCTCCCAGCGAATCAGGAGCTCCTGTAGGGATTACATCAAGAGTTCCTTCTGAGATTTCACCCGAATTCTTCAAGAGATTAAATCAGATGTTCCTCGAGGAGTTTCATAATTTTTTTTCTAGAAATTTTATCAAGAATTTCTCTAGGGATTCTATCCAGAAACAGGAATTCTTTCAGGGATTTCATCACAAGTTCCTAAAGGGATTCCATCGGAAGTTCATCTATGGATTTCATCAGGAGTCCCTCCAATGATTAGGAGCTCCTGCAAGAATATCTATAGATATTCTTCTAAGGAATCCATCAAGAGTTCCTATAGGGATACTATCAGGAATACCTTTAGGGTTCCATCAGAGTTCTTCTGGGGATTGCATCAGGAGTTCCTCCAGAGTTCTTTCAGAGATTCCACATGAATTTCCTCCAAAGATTCAATCAGGAGTTCCTCCAGAGATTATAACAGGAATTCCTTGAAGAATTCCAACAGGACTCCTTCTAGGGATATCATAAGGAATTCTTCTAGGTATTCTTACAGGAATCCCATCAGGAATTCCTCCAGGGATTCCATCAGGAGTTCCTCCAGGGATTCGAATGTTCCAATTGGGATTGTATCAGGAGTACCTTTAGGGCTACCATTAGAGTTCTTCTGAGATTCTGTTAGAAGTGCCTCCAGAGATTATATCAGGAGTTCCCCTCTACGAATTCCATCAGGATTTCTTCTAGGGATATCATAAGCAATTTCTCTAGGCATCCTGTCAGGAGTTCCATCAGGAATCTTATCAGGAACTCCTCCAGGGATTTCATCAGTAGTTCCTGTAGCGATTCCATAGGGAGTTCTTCAAGGGATTTCAACAGGATTTCCTCAAATGATTTCATCTGGAGTTCGTGCAAGAATATCTTTTGAAATTCCTACAAGGGTTCCATCAGGGAATTCCTGATGGTATAAAAAGGAATTATAATTAAATTCTTTAGAAATTTTAACAGGAGTTTCCTTAGAGATTCCATCTGGAGTTCCTCTAGAGATTATATCAGAAGTTTCTTCAGAGATTTTACCTTCATCCTCCAGGAATTACACGAGAAGTTTCTTCGAGGGATAACATCAGGATATCTTCTGGGAATTACATCAGGGAAGGGTTCCTTCAGAGGTTTCATTAGCATTTTCTTCAGATATTCCACCTGGAATTCCTTATGGGATTCTATCGAGAGTTTCTCTAATGATTCCATCAATGATTACTCAAGTTTTTCCAAGGATTCCATCCGAAGGAGTTCTTCAATATATTTCATTTGGAGTTTCTGCAGAGATTCCATCGGAAGTTCTTTTATTTAATCCACCAGTATATTATCCATTGACTCTATCAGGAGTTCCTCTTGGGATTCAAAACAGGAATTCCTTCAGGGATTCCACTGGGAATTTCACCAGAGGTTCCTTCGTGAATGCTGCCAAGATGAACTCCAATGATCCAATAACGAATTTCCTATGCGACTTGACCACAATCCTACATAGATTTCACTAGTAATTCCTTCAGATACTTCAACAGTATTTTCCCTAATTATATCACCTGTAATTTTTCGCGCGAGAAGTTTTTTAAGGAATTTCACAAGTAGTTCTTCTAGAGTTAACACTGGGAATATCACCAGAGTTTCGTTAGAATTACCACCAGAAAAATCTACCAGAGTTTCGCCAGAAGTTCAACCATAAAATACTTCTAAGATGTTACTAGGATTGCGCTTCAGGATTATCAGAAATTCCTCCAACTGATATTTACTCAGAGGATCAAACAACACATTTCTCTGAATGCCTTCAGGATGAATCCCTAAAGTAGAACTAAAATATTTTTTTTTAATTTCTGAAAAAAAAAATCCATGGAGTATTTTTTTAGAATTCCTAGGAGGTATCACCAAAGAAATCATTGGAGAAATTTCTAGAGAATTTTCTAGAGAGATTCTTTATTATATTTCTGGAAGAACTTTTGAAGCAATCACTGAAGGAGTTTCTCAAAGATTGTGGTAGATTCCTAGGAAAAAAAACCGTTAAGAAATACTGTACGGAATTGATGGATAAATTCCTTTAGGAATCCTCGGAGAAATTTATATTAGATTATTGAAGTAATTCTGGACGAATGCCTCGAAAGGTCCCTTCAGAGATACAAGGAAGAATCTTTGGAGAAAACACTGGTGGCATTTATAAAAGAATTTATTCCCTAGAGAAATACCGAAAGATCCTGGGGGATATTCTCAAAAAATTGCAAGTGAAATCTCTAAAAGAATTGTCTTGGAACCCTTGGAGGCACTCTTGGTGGAACCCCTGGAGGAACTTGATGAATCCATGGATAAATTGTGGGTAGCATCTGTATAGAAATGCCTGATTTTTTGGTGGCATTCTTGAAGGATGCATTGCATGAACGACTGAAGAAATCCCTTGGGAAGTATTTGTATAGATCCCTGGAGAAATCTGTTGAAAAATTACTAGAAAGAATCGCTGAACAAATTCCTGGTGGATTTTCTGAAGTTACTCCTTGTGGTCCTAGGAGCAAGGCCTTAAAAAAAGTCCCGGTGAAATCCTTGGGGGAATATCTGATGCATTTCTTGAGAAATCCATTGAGAAGTATCTGAAAGAATTCGTGATGTGATTCCTGGTTAACGCGTAATGGAATCCCTAAAACTAACTACTAGAGAAATTTCTGAAGAAATCTTTGAAAAAAAATGTTATAACAATCTCTGGAGGAATTCTAGGAGGCAGCGTGGTAGAATCCCAAGAACCAATTTTGATGGAATCCTTAGTATAACTTATGGATTCCTGGAAAAACTTCAAAGCTGAATAACAAGAGGAAACCACTAAAAGATTCTGGCTTGAATGTCGAAAAAAAAATCCAATAGCCATTCCCGTATCAATGACTGCTCAGAATATTTCCCGAAAGAGATGATTTCAGAGTTTTTCCGGAATATTTCGTACGAATTTTAAATATTCATTTTTTCCGGTACTGCAATGTTGAAAGTTCTTCTCTTCCTTTCTGCGATTATTGCCAGAAAATCGCTAAAAGATTTTCCCTCACAGCCACAGCATTCAAAAAAATAACAATCACACATTCACTACACTCTCGGCAAGTCTAAAAACATGCGATGAAATATCGAGTTGCTGCAACCAACCTTGACAGTTGGTCAAACGGTTGTATCAACATAAACTGGTTTGACTAACTTGGGGGCGGAGTCAATGTTGGTCAAACCGTCTGAGCGTCTGTGGGCTGCATAACGCCTAGTAGTGATCCCCCCCTCATTAACGATAGTAGATACTTACAGCTAAGCGACGTCGAGCTCTCGTGTTTGTGGAAGTTGGCATTGGTCGAGCTGACCGTCGGCGGCCAGAAGGTTTTGCGGGGGACCGAGATCCAGCTGGTCTTTTCGCCTTCGCGGGCACGTGCCAGCTCCAGGATGAATTTTCCATCTGAAAGAGAACAAACAAAGAGTGAGATATTTTTCAGTCGCAGTCGATGTCTATGGGTTTTAGTATTTAGCTTTAGGTCACGCTCGGATGCGCCAGCGAATTTTTCACCCATGACTTTCCGTGTCGGATGAGATCCTCTCTCACAACCAAACTCCCTTTGCTTATGGTGGAACGACGTGATGACTATATGGCTTGATTGTTTCTTTCACGCCATTGGAAGGCAAGATGATATCGCAATTCAACTCGAGTTGCATTTCTAATTTTGGGTTTTCTTCGGTTTCGATTGTCTTTTCAGTGCAGCGAATCTGAGCTAAACAAAGTTTTCATAGTCTATTGTTGAATAACTTAATAATTAACTGTACCATACTTTAATTGCAATTTTTTTCGATAAAATGTCTGTGTAGCATTTGTAACTGGAACCCAAAGCATCGAAGTTTCAGTTTTGTTTAGGCCCTTGATATGGAAAGTTGATTACACTGGCCGTTAAACAGAAAAGTTGTAAAACTCAACGTGCTTTAGATATGTGCCTTAGGGTAAGAAAAAAGCTCTCTCACAATTTCAACTCATTTGGTTGCACCCCCAGCTGGCGCATTCAATTCGAAGTTTGTGTGGAATATTCGTTTCAAATATTTTGAAAATTGACCCTATGTCACTGTTTCGTTCCGTATTCTAGTAAATCGCGTTCAATTGAGTCCAGAATGACAAATTCACTAGTTGATACTCTAATGAACAGAGTTGCAGAAGGTTGTATCTGGATTTAACCCTCTCTTTCCCATGGTAGCACAGGTGATCCACCGATTTTCAACGAACGCTACCTAAACCGAATTGGTACGAGTAGCTCAATAATTATTGGAATAAATTTATACGCTCATTTGACTTATCAATCGAAATAAGTGATCTAAGGGTCAAACTATTGAAAAACAATCAACTAACTATTGAAAAACAATCAAATTTTTTTATTGTGATTTTGAATAATATAGCTTATTTGGAACAACTTTTGTTCAAGCACTTTTTTTAGAAACGCCATTTTGATAGTTAAATTATCGAACAAAGCTGTGGGAAAGAAAGGGTTAAGCTAATTTTCATAAACCTTTCAGTTGTTGAAAGTTAGGCTTAGATCAAATTTCCCGTACAATCACATTCTTGTACCGCAGCTCGCCCAGCGTCATAGGTGGCTATGATGCGCTTAGTGGCTACCACCCAGCTAAGTTGAAGAAATACTAAGCAATATAATATTGCAAATCTACTTCAGATGGTTAAAACACCAACTTTCTCTATTTTAATCATCAAATAACCTTCTACAATATTGTTCGCTATGGTATTAAGTAGTGTTTTTGACATTCTGGTTTCAATTGAACGCGATCAACAATTTTCCTGACCCAAAACAGGAGATGATGTGCTGTTTCCCATGTGTTTGAGCTTGAAATGCCATATTAACTTCAATTCAATTGCGCCAACTCATAGAACGACCAAATGAGCTGAAATTTTCAGAATTTCAACAAGAAATTTTCTAATAATACTTTTAGAAAGGAATCTCTCTTCAAAGGTTCTTACACAAATTTTCCCAAAAAAAAAGTCTCCGAGATGTCATCATTTTATGAGAAAGGCTTCTTTTCAAGATATCTTTAAGAATTTGATCAGGAATTTGTTCTTTAGAAAGCTTCAAAGATTCCTCTTGGGATTCTTACATAAATTCCATCATGAGTTTCTTGATATTTCCCACAACTTCTACCAAGATTCTCGTTAGGGACTACTGAAAAAAAATTCAACCAGTATCTTCTATTCCTCTAAAAATTTCTGCAAGATTAAGATTCTGAACTTCTTTAAGAATAATCAATACTTCTTCTAAGGATAGTCTTAGAGATTTCTTACAACAATTTCACGGGGGAGTTTTTAATGAGCTTCTCCAGGAATTCATCTGGCATGATTCTAATCAGTTTCCCTAAAATTTCCATCAAAATTCTCGCTAAGGAATTCTTTAACGATTCAGAATATCTGCAGTAATTCCTACAGACATTCGTTAAGGAATTTCTCCAGAGATTTTTCCGAAAAATTTCTCCTGATTTTGTTTTGTGATATTTTCATAAATACATCCTGTGATGCTCGACAATTTTTGCAGATTTTTTTCTATGAATTTCTAACCATAATCCACGAGGCATTCTATAGGAGATCTCAAAGTTATCTGTAATCAAACTTCTTGAGAAATACCTGTAAAACTCCCACAGGAATGAACTCATGCAATGATATCTGAAGTAATTTCTGGTTCCTTGAGGATATCTTGTATGATTCTCTAGATTAGTTTCTGGAACATTCATTGCAAAATCATTGAGTCCAGATAGTCATTACAGTAAACGCTCAGCTTTTCAGAGGATCTTTTCAAAAACGGTCCATTGGCAAAGAAAGCTCTTAGCTAATAACTTCGGAAGTGTCCATAACAGCACTAAGCAGGCTCTGTCTCAGATTGAACATAACACCAGAAAGAAAAATACTTACTGGAAAAAGTCTCGGAGTTCTCGGCAAATTTTGTGCTGGAGTAATCGGAGGAATTACTGGAATAACTGCTGTAGTAATTGATGTAGAAATTTGTGAAAGAGTAATCGGAAATATTACTGGGAAAAATGCTATGGATTGTTCTGGTGGGAACCCTAATTGAGCATCCACGAAGAACTTACATTAGAAATTTCTTGAGAAATCTTTGAAAGAAACTGATTCCTGTATAAATTACTGGGAAAGTTTTCAGCGAGAATTCCTGGTTAAATTTAATGAGATATCCTTGTACGGTATTATTAGAAATTGTGGAGGGATTTCTGTGCACCCTCGATAAATTTTAAAGTAATGTCTAACTTATTGAATGTGAAAATTCGTGGAAAAGTTCTTAATGGATTTCCTGGAATAATTTTTGGGGCAAGAATTGATGGAACAATAACTGGGAGAATACGTACAGGAATGTTGAAGGCGAAAAACCCCTCGAAGAATTCTTCTACGATTATCTGGAAATACTAAACGAATTTCTTCATAGTGAAAATTTTGTAGATTTGCTTATGAAACTTTGATAAATCTCCTAGAGTAACATTTCGGAAATTGGTAAAAGGATTGCTGATAGAATTTCTTGAGGAATTCCTGAAAACAATTCCTGTATAATGAATGATTCCTTTGAGCAAATCTGGGAGAATGCCTTCACTAGACTCAAGACGCCTTTTTCTTATGAATCGAGGAAGAATGGAGGAATCTCTTGAATCATGTCTAAATATACTCCTGAAGGAACAATTATCGAAAGAATCCCCATGGTTCTCCCTCCCTCAAATATTGTGTTCCCTGAAAAACTTGTAAAGAAGTTATACATTCATAATTTACTCAGGAATGAATGAACCTACACAGGAACAAAAATTTAAATTACAATGTAGTGTACACTGAAAATTGCTGTAAAAATAAACAAGATTCATGTGTTTTTACAGCATCATGAAAACTTAAATGAATATTGTTTCTATTATCAACTCAGAATGCTTGAATGTTACATGATAGTGTGAATTGACAGTGAATTCGACTGAAAAATTAGAGATTGGTCGTTGAAATTAATATGTGCATGAAAATAAGTTTGAATTTACAACATTTTTTAGCTGTGTAAGCTGAGAAGCAGGCTCTTTCCCAGAAGGGATGTAACACCAGAAAGAATAAGTAAATACTTAACAGGGAAGCAAACTTTGGCAAAAAAAAGCCTTCAGTTGTTAACTGTGGAAGAGCACGTAGAAAACTTAGCTAAGAAGATGGTTCTATTCCAGAAGGAACGTAATGCCAAGAAGAAAAAGCACTTTGACAAGCTCGCAGTGAATAACTGTGAAAGCGCTCATACCGCATTAAGTAGAGAATCTGACTTAGTTGGGATGTGATGCAATGAAAGAAAATCATATTAAGTTAAAATATAAACCTTATTAGTTTATTTGCAATTCATAGGTGACAATCTCAACTACCTATTATCGAGTCCCTACAATTTATAGCTCAGAACCACTTCCACATTTCTACTGCGACTGTTCCGTGCCAACTTATCGCCCTATAAATGCACATTAGGGCGTTTAATGCCCTGCAGTTCACTCAGTGCACGTACAACATGCCGTCGTGTCATTATGCACTGCTTGGCTAAACTTGGGCAGGAGGAGAGTCGGCTGGCCGCTTCGGATGGCCACTTTCCTCTTGTGTGGCTATTGTTGTGCCATGCGGCTATTTACGATAGGAAATGAAACAAAACAAAACCCCTTCGTGGCATGTGTCTTTGGTAAAACCTCCGCCATCACCGACCACCAACTTCCGCAGCCCCTTTAGTTGCCACCAATCGAAAGGTAAAGGGCTCCAGCAGCCGCCAGCTTTTCGAAACTATGGACTCATTTGTCGGTAAGCAGGCAGGTATATGTAGACAGAGGCTGGCAGGCTGAAAGGTGGCTTCTATTATATTGTTCTACGCTCCGTGGCATGCGCTGCGCTACCCATTGTACACACAACTCCTAATAACGAGCAACAATCTCCCCTTTCACTGCTTTGTCCGCGCGCGCGCCTACAGCTGAGAGCACAATATTACGGGTGTTAGGGAGCCCACTCTAGTGGAAAACTATTCCTTTACCCCAGGCCGCACTTCCACCGCGCCGCCTTCAGTTTCATGAACCAAAACTTGGCAAGGGAAGTAAACTTATGGTTCAAATGTTGCTGCTGCTGCGACGCAATGGGTAACGTAACGACGGTTGTGACCGTATTCTCAATAGGGTGATCCGTATTGAAGAATTACCGAATTGTTCAGCATGATCTAAAACTTTGTGATGACATATCGTAAATTTATTTGGTGTATGATCGTGATTCTCCATTCTCCATTAGATCTGCTATTATTTCAGCTGTTCTGCCGACCATCCGCGAAGCAAAAAACTGACTGGATACTGTAGAAATTGCGTCTCTATTGTTAATTTAAGCTCTACACAGGACACCTCGCAGCGCAGTGTTAAACAGCAGTCAATCAAACACCTTGTTGAAGTTCCCTGCGAGTTCTAACGAACTGTAGTGTTCGTTGAGATTTTCGGAAAAGCTATACTCATCCATGATCTCACATTGCTCTATTCGGTCGATGCTGTCAAGTCCGATAAACATATGAAGCGTTGGATACTTGGAATATTGGGATTCATAGCAAGTTTGAAGAATTTGCCGTACAGTAAATATCTGGTCCAGACGCGCGTCCACGTTCGAAATCATGAGTAGAACAAACATGGACAAATAGCTAAAAAACATGTTCCCTGAACTGCAAATTGAATGTTACTATATTTAAGGAGCTCAAACGCAAAAGGGTGTAAGTAAAATTTTGCTTGGTTTTGAGTTGTGTTGATTTGAGTTGAGGAAATTCTACTGTTTCCAAGCGTTCTTACGTTCTTCAGTTGACTTCCGCTCGTCAGAAATAATAACATAATTCTTAGAAGTCTGGCTATTTTTTTTATTGCCATACAATTTAACTAACTTAAAGTAGATTTTTTTAAAACTAGGTTTTTGTCACAGACACCCCTTCGCTTCTAACCCCTTTATTCATGCCAGTCGTTACAACAAGAGTGGAAAGATATTCAAATCAACTTTGGTTACAACAACAATACTATGAAAGCACAGGGCTGGTAGCAACTGAATGCCTTAAAAATAGGAAATTAGACTTCTTTTCAGATAAAAGAGATCTGGTTTTTGCGCTGCTGGACTTTTTCGTGCTGAGATTGCAAAAAGCTTTATTCTGCCTAGTTTGGGTAGTGGTTAGATTAGCTCAGATCAATCTTCAGCACCCAGTTTTTGCTACTATCAGCAAACTTGAAATGGCAAACTCGCGCTCTATGCCTTGCGCATGCGTGCTCGTTAATAAAGCAATCGTTCCTACACTCATTCCTGAGTTAACTACCAGAGATGTATGTGCTGTCACAATCGATGTTTCTGACCTGAACAAGAAATACGTCTATTGTTCGGTATAACGGACCAGTTGTCGTACACTGCGCAACAAAAGGCCTTCCGCTGATTGTGGGCAGTGATGCCAATGATCATCACATCATCCAGTCCAGAGGCTCCAGTCTGATGGAATAGTCGCCCAACCTTCATGGTATCTAATAGAGAAGAAGTGTTAGACATAACGCTCTGCTCGAATAGAATCAGTCACGAGTTGAACAATTGGCAGTTATCGGATTCAGATCATTATCTGATCATCGCTACAACTTCTTTGAACATTCAAATGTAACTGCGCAGACTTTGCGTTTTAGGAATCCCCGGTCAACAAACTGAGGACTCTACGCTGAATTGGTTGCGACCAAAATTCACGGATATTCTCCGTCCATTGAAAATCCATGTGATTTGGATGATGTCGATGATACTAAAACATCATTCATTATGGAAGCTTTTGAAGAAGCATGTCCTCTGCGGTCTGTAAAGACTACAAGAGGGACCCCAAGGTGGAATTCCGGTGGTGGACTAGACTCAGGAAACTATGTACAAGGGGTTGGAAAAGACGCCGTTCATCTGGAACAGAGTCGTTCAAGTCGGCTCGCAAGGCTTACAAGAAGGCTCTTCGTTCTGCTGAATGATCCGGGTGGAAAAAGCTTTGTACAAATGTTTCCAGCTTGAGTGAAGTCAGCCGGCTAAACAAAATCCTTGCAAAATCTAAGGATTTTCAAGTGAACGAAATTTGCTTACCTAATGGTGACTTTACTTCTTCTGATGAAGAAGTTTTAGAATGTTTATTCAATACACACTTCCCCGGATGTGTGGACATAGCATCTACGGATGAACCAAATGTCTTTTCATGTAGTTACGAGTCTCTGGCCTCGGCTCGCAGTATCGCAACTACTGAATCGATTCAATGGGCACTTAATAGTTTTGCTCCTTTCAAATCTCCAGGAGCGGATGGGATTTATCCTGTTCTGCTCCAAACAGGATTAGAGTTTATCAAACATGTTTTGAAAAAGCTACTTGTAAGCAGTTTTGCTCCTGGGTATATTCCCAGATCCTGGCGTGATATTACTGTAAAGTTTATCCCGAAAGGAGGACATGCGTCGCATGAAGAAGCGAAAAGTTTTAGACCAATCAGTCTGACCTCTTTTCTTCTGAAATGTCTGGAACGCATTAACGATCATCACATCCGTGATGTTTATTAGGCAAACATGCCTCTTCATGTTAATCAACATGCTTACCAATCTGGAAAGTCCACTGTGACTCTTTTACACAAACTTGTATACGATATCGAGGAAGCATTCGCTAAGAAGCAATCCTGCTTGGGTGTTTTGTTGGATATTGCGGGTGCCTTTGATAATGTGTCGCTCGATGCCATATTGGAAGCCGCACGAAACCATGGGCTACCTACAATGATTACCAATTGGATTAATCAAATGCTCAAAAACCGACATCTCTTCTCGACATTGCGTTAAGCAGCGATTCGAAAATTAAGTGTTTGCGGATGCCCCCAAGGGGGAGTTTTGTCACCACTTTTGTGGAATCTCGTAGCAGATACGCTATTAAGACAACTCAATAATAGCGGTTTTTCAACTTATGGATTTGCCGACGACTATCTAGCTTTAATAGTTGGTATGTGCATAAGCACCCCTATTCGACCTGATGCAAAGTGCTCTTCAGGTAGTCGAGAGTTGGTGTCGCCAATATGGCCTTTCGGTTAACCCGAAAAAAACATCTATTGTTATTTTTACGGAAAGACGAAACCGCGATGGAATTCGACCTTTACGTCTTTTTGGTACTGAGATGAATGTAACTGATCAGGTAAAGTATGTTGGAGTCGTTCTAGATTCCAAACTTTCTTGGACACCTCACATTGATTTCAGAGTCAAAAAAGCTTACATGGCCTTCGATCAATGCCGGCGAACCTTTGGTAAAGCCTGGGGCCTCAAACACAAGTATATCAAATGGATTTAGACAACAGTTGTTCGACCAATATTGGCATATGGATGTCAACTCAAGGTCGAAGCTTGTTTTCGCATGTCGAACTCAAATAGAGGAACTGAATTCAGTCAACTCTGTAAACCTTGTATGGGTACCTGTCCATTCTTCCATCGCTGGAAATGAATTGGCTGATAAGCTAGCTCGCGATTGAGCATCGCATGACTTCATTGGCCCTGAGCCGGCTATTCCAATTTCGAAGTGCTGGGTGAAGCTTCAGATAAATTCTTGGGCGGCAACTTAGCACAAGCAATATTGGAGTCCGGCTGACATGCTCATGAAATATCTGGAGAAATCTGTAGACTGTGCTTAATAAGCGGATCTATGGAAAAACTTACGCAGAATTCCTGTAATCAAACTGTAAGGATCGTAGCAGGGAATCCTCGAAAAGTGAGATAGTGACAATTTTCGAAATCCTGTAGAAATTCATTGATGGGAATCCGTGATCTAACTGGAGAAATCCCAGCAAAACCCTAGGAAACAAAAATCCTTGGAAACATTTCCTGGATATAAAGCTGATGAAAATCTAGGAAGAATGCAAGTAAAATTTCTGAAGAAATATCTGGACAAATACTCGAAGGATCCCCTGGAGAAATTTCTGACAAAATACTTCGAGGACACCTTTAGGGAATTCGAAGAATAATTGCTAATGAATTTGCTAAGGAATTTGTGCAGGAATTTCCCGAGGAATCTTTAGAAAAATTCCTGGAGAAATCTCTGGAATCATTTCTAAAAGTATTCGTAGATAAAATGAGGAAATCCTGGAGCAATACTTCGCGGAATCTCGATTTAAATTTCTGGAGAAATTCTTGGCGGAATACTTGAAGGTATTATTGGAAGAATCTCTGTAGCAACCCTCAAAAAAATTTTTATAGAATCCTTGGAAAAATTCCATCAAGCATTCTCGGAAGAATATCCGGAAGGTTTCTCGATGCAATCCGAAGAGAAATTCCTAGAGAAAATCCTTAATGAGTTTTTGTAAGAAACATCGCAGGAATTTCTAAAGCAACATTTAAGCATTACCTTACATTACACTGCTCACAATACTATGGATCACCTAGTCACGATTATTAGTCAATTTTTTTCCCATGCAATTCAATCGTAATAAACCATAATAGTGGCGGACCAGTAGTGTGACCACTCATAATTTCCTTCAAAAAAATGTGGAACGTAATGAAAAAAAGAAATGTTCAGGGAATTTTGCCAAAAAATTCCAATCATTATCCCTGTAACAGATCAGTATGGTCTTATAAATGTTTTCAAATATACCAACAATAATTGAAATACTTGGATATTATGGTTGTTTTCCTAAAGAATCATTGGTTACATCTCTTATGAAATTTATGAAGCTTCCCTAAGAAGGTTTTCCAATTTGTACAATTGTGCAGCACCCTAACGTGCCGAGCATTCGGTTCGGTACTTCGATAATTCGGTTTCCATTCATTTATGTTTTCTTTCAATGGTTTCAACCTAAGAGAGAGGAGACAGCTCACTGACAGTTGGCATGTTTTCTTGCCTTCTTTGACTTCTTTTTTTCAATTCTTGGGTTGTGCACAACGGTCAGTTGAACTTATTTTGGTCAAAATCATGTTCACTTGTTGTTGTTTGCAATGAAAAAGGATTAGAATATAAAAAAATCAACAGCAGTTTACCAACACACTACTATATTTTGGTATTCATTTTTTTAAATGTGAAATCATCGAAAAACACCTAGAAATTTAAATTACGTTCACTTTAATATTGACGGTTTTTTACGCTCTGTCCTTCGAATGTGCGGTTTTCGAGTGACAGTTGGTGACAGGTTCCCATGACTTTTGGGAGCTCGCAATCTAAGCCAGCTGTCTTCTCTCTCTCAGGTTTCAACCATTGGCATCGCATCACGCGCGTCGTACAGATGTAGGCTGAGAGAGAGTAAGTGCAGGTGAGGGAGTCACTGCAGAAGGGGGCACTCGAGCGGAAATCACTGAATTGTGTGTATTATGTTATGCCTTCTCTACTGCAGAAGTAAGCAGGAGAAGCAGCTAGTGCTCCGTCGTCGGGTCGGTGTTACAGCCGGCGAAAGGTTGCCTGGATTGTATACTGCAACCATATGCACCCGAAGCACCAGAGCGATGCGCAGTGTAGCGACGGAGAAAAAAAATCGAGGGGGAAAGCAAGGCAGCCGGTCCGGAGCACACACTATGGCGGAATTAACATATTAAAACGGTGACACGTGCCGCCGCCACCCCCGCAGCGGCCTGCTCGGCGGTCGGTTGTAGTTCGGTTGATAGTTGTTGACTCTCGAGTTTTCGTTTTGTAGGCTTCGGGGTACCGCTATATCGGGTGGACGATGGGAAAAGTTTGATTCCGGTGAGAATTTTTTGGATTTCCATGTATTTTGGGTGTGATTAATGCGGCCTTTGTCCAAATTCCTATGGAGAATAAAAACCTATGGACATAATATACATACATAGGTCACTTACTCACGAAGATTAAAAATAAAAAGGTTTTTGTCTTATATGACCATATTACAAAAAGGTTTTCATGATACCCAAGTAACCAGTAAGTACGATAATGCTACATTAACAACAATGAAAATAGGTATCTCAAAAAACAAGCAAAAATTAAATTAGTTGCTGTTCAGACAGACCGGACTAGATGATATTTTTGCGTTCAAAAGATACGCTTAGTATTCCATCAATTCACTTAGTACTCCATCAATAATGCAAATATCTTGCGGTGTAGAGTGCCTGGCGTACGTTTTTGTTGAACCATTAAAAAAACACTTGGTTCAGTCTGTCTGAATACCGACTAATTGATTCAGAACTTCTCTGTACCATTAGTTATTACTACAGTCGAAGCTCGTTATAACGACAACTTTTATTGCGACAAATCTCTCTATAACGACATTTCCAATGGTCCCTTCAAATTCCCATACTAAGTTCAACTTTAAAAGTGACATTTCTCTGTTTCGACCGTTCTCTATTGCGACATTAGTCTTATATTCAATAGTTACTCAATATAACGACAATCGTTTAGCTATTTTAGTACATATTATGATCGTTTTATTCCTCCATGCTCTATAACGACATCCAACCTCTTTATAACGACAATTTTATAGCGACATCTCCGTATACCGACGGTCCCTTGCGATGTCGTTATAACGAGCTTCGACTGTAATACGTTTTTCGGCATTATTACGATGATTGCCACATTCTGATCCATGTTATTGTGATGAAAATTTCTCATTTGTGTCTTAAATCTGCGACATCCGTAATTTTGGATTGTCAAAGTCCTGCTCCTTTAATTGCTCCTTCAGACACGGACGATAAATATTGTTGTGGAGTAAAGAGACCAATTTAAACCATAACTTTGCCTTTTCATAAAATCTACGGTTGTAGTAGTGGGAAGATTTATGTTTTGCTCCCTTTTATCACTACATGGGAACACGTATATATTAGTCAAAACACTAGATAGCATTGAAACATGCCCTATGTGTGAATGTAGATCCATTGTAGTGCTTATATAATACCTATACGCAGCAGGCTAAGCAGCATTAATTGTGCAGTAATAGGATTCCTGCTGTCCTAGCTGTTATTAGACGAGTAAGCATTTGTAGTGCTATTATAATGCCTGTATGCATCTATGAAGCTAAATTAGGGCTTGCTATTAGTGCTTATGGTTACTTGACAATGTATGACAATGTATGACTTGACAACCATAAATTTAACAGGAAAAAGGTTTTTTATCTGTGCTCGTTGATTTTAAACGAATGATGTTTTAAAAAAAGTTGTTCGTAGTTACATTCTTATTAGTGAAAAATAAAATAGGGTCGACCTTATTTAGGTTTAAATTTTGAATCAAACATTTTTGTTCAAGGAGATTGCGTTTTTCTGTTATTTTTTGAAATTGTTATCAATGAACAACTTTGCCTCAATTCTTTATTTTAGTTTAGTAATCGGATTGTAAATGAGGCCTTCCTTAGCCGAGCGGTTAGAGTCCGCGGCTACAAAGCAAAGCCATGCTGCAGGTGTCTGGGTTCGATTCCCGGTCGGTTCAGGATGTTTTCGTAATGGAAATTTCCTTGACTTCCCCGCGAATAGAGTATCATCGAACCTGCCACATGATATACGAATGTAAAAATGGCAACAATTGCCAAAAAACGTTAATAACTGTGGAAGTGCTCATTGAACACTAAGCTGAGAAGCAGGCTCTGTCCCAGTGAGGACATAAAGAAAGAAAAAATCGAATCTAAAAGTTGGAACTCAGAGTGGACCGAAAAACAATTTTTTTGGTCTGTTTTCAGATTTATGTGATTGTGGTCTTCAGATTTATGTGAAGGGTTGTAGAAGAATTACCAATACAATTTTTTTCTGACCATCAGTAAAATTGAAGTGAAATTCGATTCAGACATTAGTCATCATTGATTTTATTTCATATACTTCCATATAGCAATTTTATTATTACCTTACAAGTACTCGTAAGATATACTTTTGGCTGGTGATGTTTGTTTGAGCTATAAACTTCCGGTTAACCCGTAGTGAAAGCAAAAACACTAAAACCCTCACTGCTCAGCGAATACTTAACGGATTAAAATTATGTTTTGTCAGTATACTGGCCCCCATATCTAGTTTCTAAAAGTGGCCAAGGGATCTCGGAAATTTTCTTGTGGTCGGAGATATTTAGGTGGGTCACTGGGTCAGGTCGGGTAAAAAAGGGGTTATTTTGTGGGACACGCCAAACTGTCTTCATTTATTTGCAATGGCAATAATTTTAATATGCGTAAATCATTAAGATCTGATATTCAACATAATCAATGAGGAGGTAAGCGCTGTTTAGAATGTACTGGATGTGGCCACTTGGGCTTAATGCCCTAAAGAACCGACTATAGATTTGTTGGATACTAAACCGTTTCAATTCTCTAACAGTAGAGATCAAACATAATTATTAATAATTTACTGAAATGCGTTTCCATGGGCTTGACACATATTTTAAGATAAAAATTAACCACTTTGTCGTAAATTTGGGGCATCCTGGGGACCCAAAATGGTTATTTCAAGAGTCAAACATATGCAGGGCACAAGGTTATCCAATTCATTCGTTTCTCAAAAGGTTTATGCTGATGCGTTTTTCTTGATATAGTGGCCGATTCAGGAAATTATCTATAACTTGAAATTTGCCTACCTCCAGGGGCACAGAAGTACAGCACCCTTTTCAGCCGACCTGACCCAGTAATCCACCTGAATAACTCCGGACACATGAACACTCCCGAAATCCTTTGGCCACTTTTAGAAACTAGATATGTGTGCCAGTATGCTGACAAAAAAATAATATAAATTCGGTCAGTACTCGATGAGCGGTGGGAGTTTTAGTAATTTTTCTTTCACTCAGGCCTATACGGGTTAATTTAATCCACATCGTCAAATTGAATCACTCGCAAGGAATTTATTTGAAAGCCTCTGAAAATTATCCAATGTTGGAAAACGGGGCTTTTATCAGAGGTTTATGGAGCAATCGAATTCGACCAATCGATTTATGATACTTGCGCTGAATCTGGTTTGATAAGCTTGCTGCCGTTCAAGATACGAAGCCTTACCTGAAAAGGAGAGAAAAAAGTTGCAATATTAATTATAATGGCATAGAACGAGGAAATATGATTGTACGAATTCCCCGAAGGAAGCTGTATAGGTATTATTTTTCGGAATATCACAATGTCATATACTTGTGTTCGTTACTAAATTATGTTCAATTTGCTTTTTTCATGTAGATTATGTTCGCTAGGCATCTACCTGGTTTCCAAATTTAACAATTTATGTTGTAGGCTTAAACGTCATCGAGCATAATGGAGCCAATTGATTTAATTCTCAAATGAAAAGAGAGCAGATTCAATATGCTCTGATAGTGTGATGTGGAATCCTGGCCCTTCGATGTCAAAAGTAATTTTCCAAAGATCTCAACAAGAAGTTGTGAAAGATGACATTCGTCAAGTATATAAAATTTGTCCAGATATCATCCAAGACTCCATAAATATCTCCTGAAGCGTCCATCAAAAATTTCTAGATTTAACACCCTGAAGATATTCGAAAAAGTCTACCAAAAATATCATCGGAAACACATTAAGAAACTTGTAAAACATTCATAACGAATATCATTTAGAATATCACTAGAGATAAATTCGGAGTCTTATCAGATCCTCTCAGGACAAAGAGATTTGAGTCGAACCCATAACCTTCAGTTTGGAAGAATCGTTTAGATTTCTAACTACGTCACATAAACAAATTGTAAGATACTGTTGATTACCAATTCCAACACTTTTTCTTCTAGGCAACACATACGAAATTCTCCACCCAATCACAACGAACAAAACATATAATAAATTTTCGCTATCTTCACCCAATTGAATTACGAACCTTGTTCGATTGGTTCCGGCAGATTTCGACTGGCTGCAGCAGCAGCAACAGCTTTCTTTCCCACTAGCCTAATATCTCATATTTTCGAAAACTCCCAATTGGCCCAATCACTGCTTCACCCGCCGTTAAGTGGCGTGTTGTGCTCAACAAAATAGACAAAAAATTAAACACCAATCGATTTAAAGTAAATCATATTTTTGTTTATTGTTTGCGCCTCGCTTTTACCTCGCATGCTGCTGCACCAATAAACGCGAATCGGCTTCCACTATGCACTATATTTAAGAGGCCAACCCGACCAGTGTGAAACAACAGACTTGTAACTACTTTGTTACTGAGTTAACATGTTTTTGCTAACACAATCTATCTATCTTCTATCTAAATAAAAATGGAATGGTGTTTGTATGTCACGGAATGGCTCTGATTGTTTTGCCAAATTGTGTTGTAAATTGGTTTTCTGTTGAATCAAATTTAAAACTGATTGTGTTTTAATTATGAGAAATAATTTTGTTGTAATCCACTGGTCGGGAAGCTGGAGCATCAGGTTTCCCGGGCGAAACGGATTGATTTGGCGTTGGTGGTGTGGGCCCATTCCGGTTACCGGCGGCTATTGCAGCGGCAGCAGCTGGTGGCATTGAAATGCTTTTGCTCGGAAAACGAAAACCTAAAGTGGGAGACTCAATTGCTGCAAGGTGTTTATTGTCTAAAAACATTTTCCACCGCTAGCTGCATGCAAACAGAGTTTAGCAGATATGAAAGATGTTTCGTTTAAATTTGGTTTGATTGTAAATCCATTTATGCTTTACATTTTTTTTTTAATTTAACCGCACCATTTTGAATCCGACTAGGCATTTTACTTCGAAAAATTTTAAGAGTATAATACTGCTCGTAGTACTGTATGTATTTTTTCATATTTTTGCCCAGTAAATTTTGATGCTTGCTTAAATTTTAATCCATGTTTCATTCCGAAGATTTCCTAAAGAACAAGAGATGTTTTCCATTTTTTCGAAGATACTTCTAAAAATTCAACCTCGATTCGAAAAACAATCCAGAGATCCGGATTTCTGCAAATGTTTTTTTTTTTCAGATATTTCTTAAGAAGTTTCTAAAATCCAGCGAGTTTCTCCAATATTTTCTTTTAGAACATCTTTATCTTTTCTCCTAAGAATACTTTAGGAATTCGTATAAACAGAAGCGCCAACTTCATAGAAATATTGAGGAGGCAAAGTTAACCATTCGAAATCGAGAAAAAGAACGTTTATTTTCTGCGTAAATTTTCAAACATTTTTAAAGTGTATTAATTTGATTGTTTTTATATCAATGAATGCTTATATCGCAAAAAAAAACCCATAAATTAGAGTAAACACATTTATACATTCCAATTACACGCATGGAGTCTGAAAGTTAGGTGCAAAAATTATTATTAGTAATTATTTAAGCATGTGAAAGTTTAGGTTTTTCTTGTATGTTGTATATTGTTTTGCAATATGAATTAGAGAACTTGTACTGTTTTCAGCAGCATATTTCATACGTTACCAATGGTTTTCCAACCGAAGTGATTACTTGTCACCTCCATAAAGTCTACTCTGTTTACTGTGATTACTTGTGATCACCAAGATTACTACTGGTTATCAGAAATAACTGGATGATCAAAATGGGCTACTCTTGATTACCCTTATTTATTTGATTATTTGCTTGATAGTAATGCTTTTAATACGAAATGATTACTGTTGATTACTTACAATTAATAACGATTACTTTGAATTTTCAATGATTATTTATTGATTATTAATGATCTGTGGTCATCAATCGATTACAATTGATATATTCAAATTGCTTCGATTACCTTGATTACTTATGATTACATGAACATAATACAACAATTTTGCAACATTGAGCATAGTCTTGGATACCTTTTTATATTGCATTTCAATTGTATAATTTTTGACAACCTGACCTGACTTCTTGAATATTTATAAAAAATAAACATAATCACTGAACTTTTGTCATCAATTGTTTTGTTGGAAACCCTTTTTTCGTTATAGGGGTTTGTTTAAAACATATCGCATTGAATTTTGACTTTGCGACATCAAAAGTGTCAACAGTAATACTTTCCAAGAAGCTAATCTATAAATAAGCAAGGCCAAGCTTTGGAAGTATTGATGGCTTAACGTTCGGGTCAAGATAAACAAAGTGTTATGATTTCGCCACCCACTAAAAAAGCTACAGTGCTGTTCTGAATAGTAGCAGCGCATGTCGATTTTCATACAAAATGCTCAACTTTGACATGCTGTAATTTAGTTCCCTTTCAAGCAAACGAGCTGAAATTTTCTCCACAGAACTACAAATATGATCAATTTTGTAACTACAAAATTTCAGTTTTTTCTGAGTCCCTGCCGAAAAGTAAGACACTAGGTGAAATTTTTCGAAAAAATAGCAGTTTTTCATTTTAAAATTTTTCGTCTACAAATATTTTAAACATTTTCGGTTTAGGTATAGGTTTGATAAGTAGGAGGAGATTGTTCTAATGGTAAGTGATATACAATTTAAAACTATAATGTCAAGCCGAAATTCAAATTTTTTTAACTGCTATTTTTTCGAACAATTTCACCTAGTATCTCACTTTCCGGCAGGGGCTTAGAAAATTTTGAAATTTTGTGTTTACAAAATTGGGCATATTTGTAATACTGTGGAGAAATTTCAACTCGATTGCTTGAAAGGGAACAAAAACTACAGCATGTCAAAGCATTTAGTATGAAAATCGACATGCGCTGCTATTATTCAGAACAGCACTGTAGGTACACGCAATTTAGCTGAAAAGGATTTACTCATAATTTGTACTTTACTTACAAAAGTACATATCTTGCTTTTTCACCAGCGTACAAACTTTAAGCCTAGAAGTATCACAAATGGCCCAAAAATATATTTTTTTGCAAGATGTATTGCTACCCGACTAAACTAGCATAACAAAAAAAAATAAAACTTAATCAGCATACGAATATCTTATTACGATATAATTTTGTTAACAAAAATATAACATAGGTACTGTATTTTACTTCTATTGATCATTCTTTCGTTTATTATTCACAATTTCATAATAAAATTGTATGCGTTTCAATAATTAACAAAACTTACTTTTTCTTCTAGTCTTACTTATGGCTTTTGGATTTTTTTTTTCATCTAGCTTATTTCAATCAGCTTGAGTTTTTTTATTTACGACGCGGAATATATTTTACTAGTGGTCCAGGACAAAAATATCCTGCCACCAAGTAGGCTGTTGAAAAACGCCATGAATCGTCCCGTACAAAATGACAGTTCCGTTCACTCCCGTTTTTTCAGACTGTCCCGTTTAATATTCTGCGTTTTTATATACACACACGAAACACTTGAGGAACATAACTCTGGAAGAATTTTTAAAATCCGATAGCCCATTTTCAAACTGTTGCGTGACATACAAACACCATAATATTTTTGTTTATATAGATAGATAGATTAGGTGTCTTTGATCACTATTCTTCATAATTTCAATATTTACATATAATCTCAACCGAAATCAAAATCGATGCTTATCAGATCATGTAATGTTTCAATAAATCTATCTATAGAATTAAAAAAGGGAATTGAGTTGATTTGAGAAGGGGTCAACAGATTCACATGCTTTTCACAGTTGCATTTTATGCATAATTTTGACGTGTTCGTGCAACGAAAAAGATCGGGAAATCCAACGAAAAATTAGTCAAAATCGTAAAATACAAATTTGACATTTTGTACAGGGATTTTTTTTCCAAAATGAGCCCATTGGGCAACGTGTGTCGAGACACATATTTATATAAATAAAAATTGAATGATGTTTGTTTGTCACGAGTTAGCTTGTGAACGGGTCAATGAATTTGAATAATTATTTAACTGTTGGATTCGCCCAGGACTCCGACGGGTTTATGCAGAGGAAAGTTTAGGAAAGTCACCGGAATAGTAGGAGAAACAGAAAAATAGTAATGTGTCATGTTGCATGGGAGATTTCATGGAATTTTTGAAATTTGACACACATTGTGTCTTGGTCCAGTAGAGCCCAGTCCAGTAGGATGTACTGATGCGAAACTTTACATGAACTTATGAGGAATGAAGATTTTACTTCAGAAATATTTGGAAGAACTGCAGGAATAATATCTGAATTGAATTCTGGAGAAATACTTAGAGAAATTTCTGAAGACACTTCAGACCTATTGGGGACTGGTAAAATTTATTGAGGAGGGGTTAGAATTCATTAGGAGTCATGTGAAATTTCTACCTGGAATAATACCTGTAGGAAGTTTTGGAGCAATTCCTGTGAAAATCTGTAGTTGCAATCTTCTAAAATAACAACTGGAGACATCGGTGGAAGAGTTAGTGAAAAAATCTGTGGATGTAATTCTAGAATAACCTTGATTATTTAATCTATACAGTAGGAGTTGTAAAAAGTATTCCAGATGAAATTTTTGGAGAAATCAAAGCTTTTCCTCGAGAACACTAAGAAAAAAAAATCCGGAAGAAATGTAGAATAGTCGCGCGAGAGCTTCTTGAACATTTAGAACTAGAGATTTGCATTATAATCTAGAACTATAAACTATAATGCAAGTTTATAGTTCTAGATTATAATGCAAATCTCTAGTTCTATCTCTAAATACAGACCTGCAACAACAGCAAGCAACCCATTTTTTTAAATTGAAAATATTGAGCAATGCGTGATTTTCCCTAGAGTGCAAAGGTTCGCCGTTTCCTGGATGGATAATAATTATCCAAAAAAAAATACAATTTTTCTTAAAATCATGCAAATAACAATACATTTTGTTAGTTTTTATTAGAATCTTGTGTATTTTCAATTTATCATTGTTTCAAATTTTGAAGTGCTCAGTTTAATTTTTTCATTGGAATTTTTGGTGCTATTTAGTGCTATTTTGTATTTTTTAATGCTAGTCTTGAATTTTATATTGCTAATATAATTTTTTTCACAGGAGTATCAATTGTTTTTTATTGCTAGTTTTGAATTTGTCATTGCTTATTCTTATCGATTTATTTTGGCTACTTCTTTATAAACCACAGTGTTCTCGTTCTTTACATGTTTGTCAAGTTGACTGCCATCCAGTAATAATTGTGCCATATATGCTAAGATAAATGCTGTATTCCAGAAGTATCACGACATGGCACACGGAGGACTGGTAACCGAAGGAAGGGAACAGATCTACATAGAAAGAAGTTGGAACTATAGTAGGGAACGGTTCGGTTCGTCAGCTAACGCGATGTTGAGCCTTTGGACTGAAGCGCTGGATGGCGTGTGGTAATGTGCTTGACGTTGAATGAGTGCTGTTGTTAAAGCGTGAAGAAAAGGGGGCTGTCCGGAAGTTACGCGACCTTTGAAGAGGGTGCACTGATGGGATTACCGCGAAGAGGCGAAGAAACCTGTATAGCATAGTAAACTGAGATAGATTGCGATGGCGTCATCTAGGGAGAGTTCCGTCAGTGGTTTACGGCCAGTGTGGAGGAGAGAGAGGCCTCAGTGGAATTGCTGTGCTACTGCCGCAGAAACGAAAGCGTGGAAATTAGCGGTGGTGTGCCGCAGATAGCGAACATCGGTGTTGCTAGGTGTTGTTAGGAAGGTGGTGTTCGTAAAAAAGGCGTCACCAACGTTAGAATGCTTGTCAATGGAGGAAGCCATCAACGTCTAAGTAGCGTTCTTGACAGGCATCTACCACGAGATGATTGATTCATAGATTATTCTGAACAGGGGTTGAATTCTGAGAGAATTGAAAGTACGCTCTCTGTAACAATCATGATCCGCAACACATCATGATGGTTTGTTAATCGATCTTGCTATACTCAACCAGTAGCTACAAGATTTGAATACAATTCTGCAATGAGAATCACACAGCTATTATGTAATATCGTCGTGAGAATTTCTAGAAAAATTAATTGAAAATATCAGCAATGACATTGCTGCTAGCTAGGGGGTGCGAAAAACCTCGCTGCGCCACTGCAACGCGAGTGGGAAACCATCACACCAGATCCATTCCACAAGCAAAATCACCACCAAACGAGAGCCAAAGAGAGCACGGTTTTGAAACGGATGACGGCGCGAGCCTAGAGCTTGCTAGAGGTATGTGTGTCTGTGGGCTGGCAGCTGAGTGTTGACTGTGAGGCAAGGGTCGGTCGGTCCTCGGTGATGGTAATGATGGAACGACGAGGGGCAGGTTGTGGTTGGTGAGGTGAGTGAAAAGTAAAATTGTTGATGTTTTCATTACCCTCGGCGCGTGCTATTTGCTCGTTGAGGCTGGTTTTAATATGTACCCCAGGTCGGTAATGGTAAGAGCAGCAGCAACAGCACCGGAGTTGAAGCGATTTGGTTGCGGGGTTTGGACGATTTGAAGAATCGCGGCAAGAGAGTGTACTGTGGGTATTGATCGGTTGATCACCACCAGCGAGGAAGTAATCAATCAAGTTTTCAGCTTGGTATCTGGTTCTCCAGATTTGAGCTCGTGAAAATTTGAGCTGTGGCTGTCGCATTAACTTCACCTCAACATTTATGTACTTGTTCATTGCAATTTTGTCGCGAAATTTCAAGTGCTCGCCCATAGTGTAGTGGGTGCAGAAGGGGGAGGGTGAGGTTAGGGGTTGACTACACAATGCAGTGCGCGCTGTATGCGGATGATGGTGATATGTGTAGTAATGTTTGCGCGAGCGCACCGCTTAAGGGATTGACAGCCTAGCTAGCTAGAGTGACTTCGCTGGTGCGGGAGGAAGGCGGGCGGTGGATCGCGGGAAGACTTAAGCTATTGGCATAAGTTGGTCGCAAGCGGTCGGTGCGCGGGGTTGGGCGGAAGCTGGGGAAAGGGGTAGCTCAGGTCGCGATGGTGTGGTTTCCGAAGGGGGACTGAACTTAACATTGTGTTGTGGCTACGATGAAGGCGACGACGATGATGATGAGGAGAAAGAGTTAGAGTTAGAGAGCACAGTGGTTCGAGGGTGGCCAAACCCTCAAGAATGAAAGGAGTTTTCTCTGATCGGTAGTATTCGCCTCGGTAGTTGAGGCCTTCCTTAGCTGAGTGGTTAGAGTCCGCGGCTACAAAGCAAAGCCATGCTGAAAGTGTCTGGGTTCGATTCCCTTTCGATCGAAGATCTTTTCGTAATATAAATGGTACATGCCACACGATATACGAATGCAAAAATGGCAACTTTGGCAAAGAAAGCTCTCAGTTAATAACTGTGGAAGTGCTCATTAAACACTAAGCTGAGAAGCCCCCTTTCCGCCTTGGCCGCCGTCGCCGTTATTCACTTTGTTGCTTTAAATTCTCGAAGTTGTACTCTGAAGATGGTTGATAAACATCATCAATAAATATTAGATATTTATCATCAATATTGTTGTACACAAATACATGAATAAGAATTATGACATTCAATTGTAGATGATGTATTTTGGTACCAAACTTGCCAATCTTTGAAGATGGTCACCAATACAGGACTCAATCTTGATGTCAAAGTGGTTAAGCAAAATCTTAAGCAGACCAACTTAACTATTATTCGTCGTATCAAACTTAGAATGTTCGGATATTCCAACTTACCTACAACATAGATTCATTTTCCAAGTGTAATTTTGTGAAAGTTGATTATGGTTTGTACATTTGTACACCAACAATGCAATAAAAGTACTGTATTTCGTTAACTGAAGTCAATTATCCACTTTGCACATTTTCACCGAAATCGCATGGACGAACACGATTTGAGAAAAATGCTTAACGATCGACACCAGTCACACCACTTTCTTCAAAACCTTGTCTGATTTACTTCGCCGGGCACTTATTTTCACTTCGTACTTCTTCACTGATGGAGTTCATTCCAATCGCACGCCGTAAAAGTTCTATAATTCACGAAATTTTATGAAATTTCCTCAACGACCGCGTTGAGGTTCAATTCGTCATACTGAGAAAAAAAAGCTTGTGCGCATCAATGTGTGCGCGATGCTCGACGTAAAAATACGGTTCCTTTGATTGTTTTGTTGCTAAAGCCATTTTGAGAAAGAATTGTTTAGCATCTGATGCTGATCATTCACTACAATAATGGGAAAATTGCAGTTCTCATTGATCAATGCTTAATACGATGGATACTAGCACATCATCCTGTTCGAAAATGGGGGAGAATACATGTAAGTATACAATTTTGGTTTCCACAGTTATTTTATTCATGGTGTAAAATGTAATCATACGTCAATTATTTCAATATACTTTGCTTGTATTCAAAAGCAAAGTTTGTTAAGCCTCAATGTAAGGTAATATGTCGATTTTGAATCGGATTCCGAAACCTGTATTTATTTGGAAAAGCATGCATATTTCAAGGAGTTGTTATTTGCTTTTGCTGTGGGTTAACAATATTTGCCGGAGGATAACTGATTCAACACAAAAAGCATAGTATTTGAGAAACATCCGATTTTCAGGATGAAAACTCAGACTGTACAAGTCCTTCAAGGTGTGTATGTAAATTATTATGCGAAATAAATCGTTCAATCGATTATAGTGTTTGTCCATGTGCCCTTGAGGATTAATAATATGGGGGTAATACTGTTGGATATATTTACCAACTACATTTTTGTCGAAGACCGTTTTCAGTCATTAGTACCGTAATAGGGTTCAATTTTTTTTTGATAAAACCTTTTAATGAATAACACGATAGAGCGTTCTTGCTACTACTTTGACAAGATTTCCTGCTCAAAAACGTCTATATCATATTTGAATTTTATTTTTAAAATTAGGTCCAAATAGGACCCTAAAGCCCTGTCCCAATTTTAGTGCCCAGGAATCTTACGGAATCTTATCATAAGCCTTGCGTAGAATTCTGTCAGAATCCTTCCTAGGATTATGTGGATGCCATGCCCAAAATTGTATGTGTATTTCGCCCTAAATTCAGTATACATCCTGCCGAGGATTCTGAGAATCTTGCCGAACGCTAGTGAGCCTCCTTCCCAAGAATTCTAAAAATTTATATCAATGATTTTGAGAGAAGGAATTTTCAGATGTTAAAGGGAATCCGGGTTTTACATCAGTACATTTTAGAATTCTGTGATACTTACAATCAGAATTTTAGGAAAATCCAGTCTATGATTCAATGAGGATTTGTTTTATCAAAACAGTTAGGAAAAAAGTCATGAAAAGGCAAATTGATCTTGTCAGGGTTTGGAAAAAATCTGAAATTCACTCTACAGTAGTCAAACATAGCCAATCACAGTCAGCGAAGCCAGTGAAACCCACGCCCATCGATGCAAAAAGCCTTGAAAATTGCAAAACACCCGTTGCTAAGGGCATGGTTTTAGCCGACATTTATTCTAGTTTGAACCACTGCGTTAGCGCCTGGTGGCTCGAAGGCGTGTTATGGTAGGAAGGATTGAGAGCAAGCGCGCGCCAACCAGGCCGGCTGCGCTGAAGCTGAAGCTGAAGGCTGATATAAGGAAAGAAGAACGACCTGGACGGTTGTTGCGTCTGGTTGGGTGGGAGTATTGTAATTGATGATGTGGGAATATTGGCGGAATTTTTCTCATACTGATCTCACCTCACCAAAAGGATCCGAGCTGCGGCGCAGTGCTTATTCAATGCAAATCCTCCGGATTTTAGCCCATAACGGCACCCTAGCGATCCAACATTCCACAGCGCTTTGAAATTCTTTGTCTAGACATTTGTGTGACTACGCGAAGCGAAGAATTAGCTCATTGTCTCCTGCAACAGATATCGCGCGCTGCACATTGTTCGCGTTCTCTGTCATTCTGAAGTCATGAGAAGCTGCACGACAAGGCATGACTCGCATTTTCGCAGGCGAAATGCTCCATTGTCTCTAACAAGCTTTGACAGTTATTCCGACCTGCCCCCGTCACACCTAAGGAGCGTTTTGTGATTAGACTCGAGCGCGAGCATTTGAAGCTTCCGCGCAGTGTAGCGTGAGCAAACCATGCGAATTTCGAACAGTTCCCATACCGAGGCAAAAATCTACATTTTCCTCCTCAAACATTTGCTGACATTAATTTCTTTTATTATCTCTTTCCTTGTGTGTGCTTTTCTCCGTCTTTTCTGCGCTCTTCTTCCAGTTTTTTTTATCATAAGCTCTTCAATCACCATATTTGAACATATAGTGTTTTCTTGCCCTCCTCCTAGTTTTCTTGCGCTTTTGCCCAGCTTTTTTTTTATCACCGACAGACTCTTGTTGTTTTCTGTTGTTGTTATTGTTATTGGCCGTGTGCACCTACCTCAATCGCACGTTCAAGTCCGCCGATCGCACGGACCTTAGGGGTCAGGGGGTTTTGCACGTTTACTAACGGATCACTTTCCCGGATCTTGAGCTTGAACGTTTTAACCAAATGTCTCACTCGAAATTCACACAATGATGGATCAAACAATTGTTTTTTGAAAATATCCTAAACTGAACTTATTGCGCAGTCAACGACTTTAAAATGCTGAACTTTTTTCAGTAATACCTAAGCTTTGACGGAATTATATAATTGCGTAATGATTACAAAACCAGGAGAGAGCGTAACTATTTAGTGGATGATAGATTTGATGTTTTACGCATTCATCACAAGCCACGGTGGTTTTTTTTTCCTGATAAAAGAAGGTTGACAGTGAAAGTTAGGTACAAAAGGTAGGAATATCCTTTCTCGATGTTCTACATTCGTCAGTTCTTCATATTTTCCGGCGTGATCGAGTCAGTAGTGTTTGATCCATCAGTTGTGTCGCTTGCACCTGCGGGAACGAGCGATTGTACCGGAAAAATAGTCGTTTGGCATGCAATGCGTATTCGAGTAACATCGCGAATCCGGTTTTAGGCGTGATTTTATCATGGATCCCATATTATCCCACTAATCCAATATGCTTTTCATGACAACTGTGGAGATGCAGAGCTATATTCGGTCTCCAGCAACAAGGGTTGTCTGACTAACATTCCTTCTCTTTACCGATGACCTTAAGGACTTGGACGGTGCCGTTATTGACTTTTAAACTTTGAACACTCGATTTGTGCACATTGATAATGGTTACCTAATCCCAAGCCCCAATAATTAAATTTCTGTGCAATTTCGATTGTTCTGGTCAATCACGGAGTGCGACTACGAAGCGGTCATCCATGCTCATGCTCATGCTGAGAAGCAGGCTCTATTCTAATGGAGAGATGATACCAAGAAGGAAAACAATTTTCTCGAGAAATTTTGTCAGAAATCAACTAAGATACTTGCCAGTTGCATTCAGGTCCAACTCCGAATGTTAAATGGAATACCTAAAGAGGTTTGTTTTACTTCTTGCTCCGAAGTTTTCTTTAGGAATTCATCCAGTAATTCTTTACCGGATTTCCCAAGCAATTCTTCCAAAATGTACATTGGAAGTTACTTCAAGAGTATAGGGCTTCAAAAGTTCAACCAGTCTCTTCTGTTCTTCTAGGAATTTCTGTTCAAACTTTTTAGTGTATTCAATCAAATAAGATAACTTCAGAAATAATTTCAAAAATTCTTCTAAAAATTGCTTTGGAAATTTATCTAATTAATTTATTTATTTCCGACATTTCTTAAGGAAGACAAGTAATCGAATTCCTTCATTAGTGTATCCAATAACACAGCGTAGCAAAACTGACATTTTTGCGTGTCTCAAGGAACAAATTATGTGTCTCAAGTAGATTTGGGCCTGCTGAATCTGATGCCGTTTTCATAAATGTTTCAGCACGTCACAATTTTTAGCTACAAGTCGCTAAAGTTGTGTAAAACACTGGTTTCATTGATGTTTACATAGAATTTAAACAATGATTTATCAAAAAATGTGGTGATCCACCACTAATCCACCAAACATGCAAAATTGGACTTCAAATTTCATTCCAGATATAATTTGGTTAAAATTGCACGATAAAATTTAATTTTAATCAAGTTTTTATACATGCTCGCAGTCTTCATACAAAATTCTTCGTTTCTCTTATATGGCAAAATACAATACTCTTCTAGAACAACAAAAAATATATTTTGAGCATCGGAAGTATTATTAACTTTGTTGATAAGTATTGTTATACGCATGAAGTTTGAGTTCTGAGGCAAATTAAGCAAATAATTTGCCATACAAGCTGACAAACTTGCATGCAAGTTGGTTGAAATAGTCAAATTTAGCATTTTCAACAGCCAATATCTCAAAACTTAGACGTGCTATGATATTTCTGAAAATGGCAGTGGATTCAGCAACCCTTAATTAAGTATATAGCGGTATTTTGGTGCTTGAGACAAAACCGCGTTCCGCAGTGTAATTAATTCATGGGATTTTCTTTCAAGATTTTAATTCTGGACTAACTCAAAATGTATACTAATATTTATCGTTTTCCTAAAAAATACTTAACGATATTCGCTTAGGGGGCCCAGATAGCCGTAGCGGTAAACGCGCAGCTATTCAGCAAGACCAAGCTGAGGGTCGTGGGTTCGAATCCCACCGGTCGAGGATCTTTTCGGGTTGGAAATTTTCTCGACTTCCCAGGGCATAGAGTATCTTCGTACCTGCCACACGATATACGCATGCAAAAATGGTCATTGGCATAGTAAGCTCTCAGTTAATAACTGTGGAAGTGCTCATAAGAACACTAAGCTGAGAAGCAGGCTTTGTCCCAGTGGGGACGTAATGCCAGAAAGAAGAAGAAGAAGATATTCGCTTAGAACGTCTTCGAGAATTAAACTAGTAATTTATATAAGAATATCTCTGATGAAACTCTTGCAATAAGAAACTTCTGCAAGGATCTCTGAAAAAACATGAATCATTGTGATTTTTTTTTTGAAAATGGTGGAAAATTATTGAATATTATATTTTGTATGATTTTCTGAAGTAATATTTGATCAATTATTCCACCCAAATCCCTTGAGAAATTCGTTTGAAGGAAATCGGAAGACTTACGGAACAATTTAATTCCTGGTGGGAACCGCAAATGAGCTTTTTGAACAATCCATAGAAACTTATTCGAGAAATTACAGTCTACCGGAGTAAGTTTTTGATGGGAAGCTGAAAAAAACATCTAGAGAAAATTCGTGGAGGAATAAAGAAAGGAATTTTTAGACGAATTTATTGAGAAATCTTGAACTTTTTCTGTAGAAATCTCTGGCAGATCTTAATAAATTTCTTAATAAATTAATAAATTTCCTAGAGGAATTTCTGGGAGAATCTGTAAGAATGTTTTGAAGCAATCCTTGAGATTTTTTTTTTTTTTTGAAGAATAACTGTAAAAATCGGCGTTGGAACTCCTGTATTTTTTTAAAAAATAATTCCTAAACAAATCTCTTTTTATTTTCTTTCTTTTATTTGAAAAACATTCTGTGCACTAGGCCACTAATTTGCTTTTGATCAAAGTATTTTTACAGCTCTCATACAGCTACAAAATCTATTTTCAATATGATCCAATCCGCTGTCACTATCAACGCCTAAAAATTACTAATTTGTACATGCCGACTGCGATACAATTCAAAACATTCTATATCACATCAACATCATTTCGTATGCGCCATCACCAGTGCATTGATGGCGATAGACTATGGATATCATTGATGGGTTATGTTTAGCCTTAAATTGAGCAAATAAAATGGAAATTTATCCGTATGATATTTTTGACAGTAGTGCTGCAGATGGATTGAAACTATGTGTTGGACACTAAAAACATTAATAGCTTGGATAATTACCACGTAATAATGGATAACTCATTCTGCAGTGATTATGATCTAGAGTGCGGTGTCGCATCACTGTTGTTGGCTGTCAAATCAAAGTGATATTGATGGCTCGCAAGTGATAGCGATAGTTTTAGAACATCAGCCATCAGCTGATATGACTGATATTGAGCAATTCTGGTTCTTAAAGGCACGGTCCTTCGTGTGGTGGCTTAGGTGACTTGATGAAGTTTTTTATTTTGTAGAGGGTTAGCATTGTTATTTATGAACAACGAGATTTTGCTCATGTTTTGTACAAAAGCGCAACCATTAGTGTTGAGTATTTCTTAAGAAATCGCTAAAGAAAATTCTTGACAAATGACTGCGAAAATGGGAGCAGCAATCGCTAGAGGACTGACGGACATTTGTTGACACTATAAATATTTCGCTAGTTTTGAGCAGTCCTTCTATTAGATTTAAGTTAATTATTTGACTCCGTGTACCGACACCATGTTCGCTTAATTCAATCTCACAATGAAATCACCAATATCTTGCAGGGAAGCCCAGAAAGAAACTGGGAAAAATCTACCAGATATCTACCAACTAATCAATCAAATTATTCAAATTCTTAAAGAGAGAATTTTGTAGATTACAGTGATGTTCTAACTTCCATCATATTAAGCTGTGATCAGTGAGAACCTACAGTTTTTCTAGTTTTGCAAGTAAATGATGCTGATACAAACCGATGCCAAACAATTATTTCCCAAAGCGGCTTTCGTTTTGTGAAATAAGATTTTGATGAATCTTGATCGTTTGTTTAATGCTATGAAATTATCTCTTTCTGTTGCCTATATCCGTCGTATACGTTTTTATTTCGGTCGTAATTAGTTTTGATTCGTCTCACAACTAACGGCTCACTGTGATATTGCAAGTGGTAAAAATACAACAATTCAACTATCTAAGGGCATCTCCTTCCATTCTTACAATATGGTGAAATATGTGGATTTCCCTTGAAATTCATTCGACCCGTCAAAATACAGCCCAAACATTTTTCACATCTTTCTATGCCGAACATCACGCACACATTGATGCGCACAAGTTATTTTTCTTAGTCCGAACGATGAAACACTTTGTTTACATTCTCAAGTATATACGATTGTTTGGGAAATTTCTTGAAATTTCGTGTATTATAGAAGTTTTACGGCGTGTGATTGGATTTAAATACTTTAGTGTAGATTTATGAAGTTTTCCATAGTGACGCCCGGTAAAGTAAGTCACAGAAGGGCAGGAAGGAATATGAATCGTAATGTGGCGTGGCTCAGTCGATCGCTAAAGTAGAAGCATTAACCTAAGAATGCTAATGTCGCTGCTGTTCGTGTTACCAACAAACTAGATGCCACGAATTGACAGCGCGAATACCGGGTCTCAAAATGTCAGATTAATTATAAAAACCAAAACAACGACTTAGTATTGAACAAACAATGGAAAACCACAATTTAAGATAGTAAAATTAAAATCAGTTTTGTGACAACAACGCCACTAGCGTTCTACTATTAATATTTCTATTATCGCTAATCAGATTTCGTTCGGTACGTCTTCGTCTATGTGTTTTCGATTAAAAAGTGCAAATTGGATAATAGAAGTGAAACTATTTATCGCAATAAGAATTTTGGCATTGTTGGTGTACAAGTAGCAGAACCATAACACCTTACACGGAAGTACACTTGGAAAATTAATCTATATTGTAGGTAAGTTCGTTTATCCACCGTAGTAGAACATTGGAGGTTAATACGACGAATATTGGCGCTTGCGACGAAGTAGATCGAAACCCTACTGGAAGCCGTCATGTTGTTTACCCTAGTTCAATTCCTCAGGAATTGCTTGGAAAGGAGCAGTTATCCGATCGGAAGTCAGAGATGAAAATTAATAACAGCTTCCATTGCCGGCCACGCCCGCCTTTACCGTTACGAGAGGCGAGCGTCCTACTTTAGTCCTTATAGAATTTGAGGTATTGCTAATGCTTTATTGTTAACTTAAAATAATTATTTGAAATATTTATTTAAGAAGGTTTCCTTTTTTGCGGTTTGAAGACAGTAGTTGGAGCACAAATCCCTGCTCGCTCTTAGGATATACTTCATTTACCTAATCAGCTGGTCACAGTAACTCAAACGAGCAAGTGCTCCGTCAAACAACAAAGCTGAAACTCCCTGCACACATAGACACAGCACCAATACAACGCGGGGTTTGGCTGGCCGTCGTGGGTCGCTGCCACCGCCGGCCGCGGCAAACATGGACCGAACACCGTGCTGCACCCTCCGCTCTTTCCACCTTTTTTTCCTATACCGTGGGGCGGAGACCACAAAACAACAGAAGGAAAAAAAACTAAACCGAACCGTGCCAAACCAACACCAGCAATAATGTTGGAACGTGCGCGCGGTCAATAAAAAGAGAGTGTACCGCGCAATGGGTAATAGTCGTTCGTTTCGTTTCCTCTAGCACCTTTCTTTCCCCCCCTCCCTGTACACATTCATCAGCAGCGCCTCGGTAATTCGGTGAAGTTTTATGACGGCAAGAGGAAGCAGAAAAAAAGCGCTACCACCAAATAGGCAATAACAACCATAATCTACACCGCGTGCCCTATCAATCCCTACGCGTTTAAGTGCAGAGTGGATCGAAGGGGGCTGGGGGTGAAAGGGCAGGTGGGGTAGGAGTGGGTTTCTCGCTTGGCCAAGTAATGTTTCGAGCAATCTTTCTCTACTGCTGCTGTTTCATAAACGACTCACCTCAGATCTACTCATAGGCGTAGCCAGAAGACAGGGCTGGTAGCGACTGATTGTCGTAATAAAACACAGAAAAAAAATCCGTTCTCGTATCCGTGAACAGCAGACGTGAACTCATCAACAAGCAAGAATACACCGTGAACTAGATCATGTTTATGTGACCGTTGGTTCACGGTGTATTTTTGGCAGTTCACGTTTTCCAGAACTCTTTTTTGAGCGTGTAGGAATTTCAGATACCTCATGCCAGAAAACCGAAACCTGTATGGTTATGATTTCTGAAACACATTTTAAAGAAAATACCTTGAAATAGCTGTATTTGCTTAACAGATACTTATATCGAATTTCTTCAATTAATTTGAAAGGATACTTAGAGCCTCTAAGTTAGAAGTATTTGTACCCAGGATAGTCTTGAATTCCTCCGGTAACATCTGAAAGAAATTCTGGAGGATTCTCGGTGCGAATCTAAAGGTAAAATCCTGAGCCGTTTTTAACGGGTTAGTTAGAGGGATCTTTCAAAGATTTTTTTTCACAAGAACAGCGCAAACAACCCCCATTTGTGAATCCTAGTTATACCCATGGACCTACCTAGGCAATACGATCGCTTCGATTGTTCGGTGGCCAGACCTAAATGGACTACATACATACCTAGTTGTCTCGCTTGGTTCTAGCGAGGGTAAGGTAGTCGCCGCAGCTGACGAACCCAGGGACCATAACCAGGGAGGGGACCGAGACTATGTTTGGCTTATGTAGGTACGCGACGCACACGTTCCGCAGCCGAAACTCCCCCCATTGTATGCTAATTCGATTCCGAAACCAAGTGTGCCGCTCGCGGTAGAGTTATTATCGCTTGGTGATTTAACTGATCGTATAGGCGATATATGAAGGGAACGATGAGATCGGTACTCTACTGGATTTGGGAGCAGTTTGAGGAGAGATTGAATGAGTTTAGTTTGAGTAGTTTGTAGTAGATGTACTCGTTGATTTAAATATTTTCTAGTGTTTAGTATCATATAGACGTATCTGCAGTGATCTTCGTCGATTTTATCTTTGGATTAGTACTCGAAGTTCATTTTACGATGTAAAATGACTCAGGATTTCGAAGTTCTGTTGAAAGTCTTAGCAACCTCCATTATACTATGAAGGTTATGATCCTTCGAGATAATTCATGATGCTCATTAAATTATGTTCGGGAATTGCATGCTCGAATTCAGGTTGAATATCAAAGATAAGACACTGACACGTTAATGCTTCCAGTGGGCATTATGCCCTTTGAAGGAAGCACCACACTAGACAATGGACTAGCATGCAAAGCCCAGTGGCACTATCCGAAAACATTCCTCACGAAAAGTTTTCCGGACTGCAGCGGGAATCGAACCCACACTCCCTTGCACGATGCGGCTAAATGCCTGGTGACACTAACCGCACGGCTACGAAGCCCACAATTGTAACAATATTGTTGTGTTTCAGATTAATAAAAGTTCTAAGATTGAATTGGTTTGAAAAATAACAATAGTGATCAGGGGTTGAATTCTGAGAAAATTACTCTCACTTATTGCTTTCTGTAACGATCATGATCCGCAAAACATCATGAGAGTCTGTTTATCGTCCACTCCTACAGCTTTGATTGTACCGTGGCGATAACGGTGCGTTATAAAATCCATGTAAATAAGCTCCGAAAATCAATTGAGAACGAATTCAGCAATGCCTGATAGTGATTCTTCCAAACACTTAAGGTTCAAATTAGGGATTAGGTGCACTCGCTCTCTAAAGAGTCCTAATTCTAGTAGCTTATAAATGTATATGGGTCCCCTACAAGTTTATCAGTTTTGTTTCCATCATATAAACATATCGTAAGCGGTAAACATTAGACTAGGATCAAATCGTCGTATCTGCATATCCCAGCAAAAAAAGGCAATCATATATTTAGAACACCGCCATTGGGGGTCCAAGCGGCACTAGCAGATACTGTTTTGATTCCTGGAAATAACAGACTTACAGCGCAACTTTGCTCCGGCTTTCTTCGAGGCACCACGACAATTTCCATACAACAACTACGACTCACAGATTCAACTTCCCCTTCCAACAACCCACCACTCAAGTTGGGATGGATTGGGTCCGGACAGTAGCACTAGGCGGCAGTAGTAGCGCTGCGCACATCGCGCAACTTTAATTCACCAGTGCACCGCACCACGTCGCACAGTGGCACATGTTAATATTTTTCATAGACTTCTGTACCATTGAGTGGCAATTCCCAAAAATTTACCATTGCAGATCTATCAGCATACTTTTTATCAAAAGAATGAATCACATAACGGCCTACCTCTCTCAACAACAAAAACTGTACGGAACAGTGCTACTTTTTAGCACCGTTTCAAAATGGTGAAAAGTAGAACTTTTCAGTTCTGTTTCGGGAATTGGCAAACTATTATCTCAGTGGCTACATCGAATTGCTCTGTATTTCTCAATGACTTAGCCGACTAGCTTCTGATTCTGCATCATCTGGACGATCCGAATACGACTCAGCTGAGGGATTCTGAGTGAAAATAAGATCGATGTTGCTAAAAATAATCCAACTATAACGACCATTTTCGTTATGGCAAAAATTGCTGCATCTAACACGTTTCAAAACTAGATATTCTCAGTACTCGTCGTATTTATCTTCGTTGGATCAATGTACGACTCGGGCTGAACAAATCTTCATTTTGCAACTTATTGTGCAGATAACTATTTCATATTGCATTATGATTAAGCATTTAAATCAGCATCCAGTTTCAAAACTCGTTTAACTGAAATTACCAAAAGGAAGTTGAACTTGTATCTCTAGTTAAGGTTTATATACAAATGTATGCATTACAGTCAAACTTTATGTAATAATAGCCTTTTTTATCTATTTGGATGAAAATACCTGATCTGGTCAAATTTCACTAGAAAATTGAATTATCAATTTGATGTTCATTTCCAATGGGAGTCGAGTTCAAAGTAAGTTAAAAGATCACCATTCCCAATCGATTTGGAACACATTTAAGGTTTTGTCCGAACTTTGTAAGAAGGCTGCGCCACTGTGCATCGGCCTGCCAGCCAGCACCCGGAGCCAGCGAAAGTCCGTTGTCTTTTTATTCAGTCATGCTCTAAATAAATAATTATTTTCTTCCATTATTGCTACACTTGTTTTGCCCTCGCGCTCGAGCGTTCTTTTTTCTTTTCTATACACTTCTCTCTTTTGGTGCACAAACCACTCTGCGCCAAGAGGAGACACCGCACTCCCCGAATCGCCTTCAAAGTAGGGGTGGAATGTATAAAACGGCCCAATAGCAGAGGTGGTAGCAACTAATTAGACACCTGAGAACTTTAGAGATCTCATGCTAGAAAAAAGATACTTTGAAGATTGAACAGGAATCAAAAAGCGAGGTACTATGACATACTTTTACATTTTAGTAAAAAAAATACTCTTTGAATTTTTAGTAATATTCTCGAGAAATTTCAAAAGAAATTCATATATTTATCTTGTTTTTTAAGGAACTATTCCAAAGATTTTTTGATTTTTTTCAGGAGCAGATCTTGTGATTCAAGAACTCCCCAAGCAACCATAGGCAATAATAATAGGCACTAAATAAGCATCATAGATGCATACAGGCATTATAATAGCACTACAAATGCTTACACGCGAGACAATAGCACTTCCACAGCATATAAACCTTATTACTGAATCATCTAAGCCTGATGCACATAGGCATTAAATAAGCACTATATTAGCTCTATATTTGCATATAGGGCAGGTTCCAATGTTATCAAGTGTTTCGATAGATACACCACGTGCATAGTGCTTGTATGGATTGGTAAGAGGGAGTAAAACATAAATCTTCTCACTACTACAATCGCAGATTGGTCTCTTTTCTTTCCAACATTGTTCATCTTCTGTGACCGAAAAAGCAGGACTTTAGAAATCCATCCAGAGGCGTGGCGTGCCCAAACCTACCACCTCTTGCTTTAGCTACCCACCTACCACCTGTTCAACATGAAATATTTTTCACATAGCTTATTTAAACAGTAAATAGGGTCCTAAAGCCCTGTCCCAATTTTAGTACCGAAAGCTTGAATTTAGGCCAGAATACTCAATCTTAAATGTTTATCGTTTATCGCTGGTTTGAGTCCAAAAAACATTTTTTTACGGTTTTTGAGATTTTGTCACATCCCTTGGTTTAAACTTAAGTTTTGGGTGTATTTTGATTTCCGTGTCGCTCCCGAAATGTCAGATAGGAACAACCCAGGTGTTAAAACTAGACCCCGTGGCGTTTTTTGTCGACTAAGTGAACGTCAAACATGATCCAAAGTGTCAAGGTACATATTTAGGTCCTTTTTTTTCAAATTAAGGTATAAATATGACAAGCCGTTTTTTGAACGGGAAAAAAATGCTAAAGTAGTTGCAAGAACATGCTCTTTCCAATCATTAAATAAAAAACAAGATTTTATTTAAAAATGAGGATCCTTTTGGTTATTAATTAGCTACAAAACTTATGAGAAATAGCTAAATGTATCAAAGTGAGCAAATATGCATTTTTGCATTTAGTATGATATCTGAAGGCTGCAGCGATTGTTTGTTTTACAATTACTGTGATGTTTTACTTAACTTAGACATATTCTCAGCTACACATTTTTTTTTGTGTATGCGGCAGAAGCTATGTATAATAAATCTTCGAGCTGTTTACTGGAATAGGTATCTTTAAATAAAAGAAAACCTACTTTGTTACCTACTATTCAATCCCACTAGTGTGTATCCAGATACGCGTATTTCGACCTCATATGTAAGGCCATCTTCAATGTCGTGTACTAGACTCGACTTATTTATTTTCCCTATTTTCAATTATATTTTTCTCATTCTACAAGCATTACAACTAATATATGAATATGCAGTGTACTGTGTACGTGAAAAATTTAAGAATACAGTGTCATATTTCAAACATGATCATAAGCAAGTTCGAGCGCACAATTTTGGTCTGTTAATCTTTCTTCAATCAACAACATGGATCGATCCATAATCTATAGAGAAAATAAACAAAGGAGAATAATTTTATAATTTAATTTTTGAATATTATACAAAAAAAAAATGGTCGAAACAGTGCACGAAGATAATAAAAAAAAATGCACTACCCTATTCAATTATATCAATGAGCTTTTATCATCTTACTCAGCCTGTTCAAGCGGCTGGTTGAACGTGTAGAGAGAAGCCGACGTCGTATTGCATGATAGTTTGCTTTACGCTATAACAATTTTCCATTTTAGTTGCACTAACTTCGCCAAAGCCCAAAATGTGCTAGTCTAACAATGGATGAATAAAATTTACATGTACATGGTATGTCTTTAATTTTTGTTATCATTTTGATATTGATTATTAGATTACCTCTCAAGCTATAAGGAGCCGAATATTATTCTTGGCACTTTTGATTCACTTCGGCAGCGGTTTATTTAAAGCTACAGAGTTCATATTTGGCCACAATATGCGTCGTACTAAAGCGCTTCTTATTGCAAAATTTCAGGCAATTCGGCAGAAAAAAACATGCTAAAGTGAGTCATGAAAGTGCCTAAATAGCTCTGCACCATAACATCCTTCTAAGTTGGTGAACGAACACTTGATCTTTTTCGTACAAAATATATTTAATTGTGAATCTTTTTAGCGTGCACAAATCTAACGAAAAAGAGCAACCTGTGCTATTTATTCGTAGAACAGGTTGGTTCCAGACGTGTATGCTTCAGAGCGTATACGTATTACCAAGCTGTGAATGTATGTGGGAGCTTCGATAAATGGGATTTGGTTCAACAGGGGCAGTAGAACAGGCAGAAGAACGGCATGTCCCTTCAGCTTTTGCGCTGCACCACGCTCGTGCTGTGGATATCAAGCGAGCTATTTTCATAGTGAATGTATACGACGGGAACGATCTTGGCGTGTAGAGAGAATTGTCATGCAACTTTCTATCTATTTGCACATTTTTAATTCAAATGGTCTACCTGTTCTATGAACAGGTTGAACAGGCTAACGATATCGTAGGTTTGAGACGCAAATGAGAAGTTTCCATAGAACAAGGATCAAAATATGGCAATCGTCGTAAAAAGGACGACAAGAAGGGTAAAACAACAGTTCAACAGTTTTTTGGGGTGCAGAATATCGTTCCAAAAAAAACTATTACCTTATTATGATATTTCAACGAGACGATAAAACGAATATTGATTGATGCGATGATTGATCGCATTGTGAAGACAATCCATCGCATCGAAAAACTTAAAAGAGCATTCTGTACCACTCTCCCCTAAAACATGCAGCGAGCTTGGATTGCCCAGGTCGGATTGGTCCAGTCCAGCCACAACATCGCCCACCAACTTCAATTCGTCTTTCTTGATGATTCGTTGCTGACGGTATTTTTCGCTCTCTTTCAATGCACTACTAGAGCTCTTGCTATAGGTGCTTGGGTGGGTGCAGATAGATACTACTTTCCTTATAGTTAGATAGGCAACTATGAGGAACAAGTTTAATGCCATTTGCATAACGTTCTGAGCTGAACTAAATCAATCGAAAAAAATCACAATCATGGCTCATTCCATATTTGATTGTGATTTTGTGAAAAGCCAAATATGTCATAGATGGACGAGACTGATCAATTATGAAGCCGAAAAGTCATGTGCACTTTTTGGGAGCATTGATTGAACGACTTCGCCCTGGTGACTGGCTGGTGATATAGCTTTCGTTTTATGATCCAGTACAATTAGTTTCGTACGACCTCGAAGGTCATCTGCTCAATGCTGCTAAGAGAAATATAAAATCTCCCTTCCATTTCTTTTTACCATATAATCAATTGATGGTATCGTGGCTAATTGGAAATACCCATAAAGCTGCAGATTTGATGCGATATTTACGGGGCTCGTTTGGCTGATTGGAGCTTGTTGTATTATTTCCGTCCAAATGTAAAGGTTAACAAGTGTTGGCTGTATAGACGTTATGGAGACAGTCGGTGGTATTGATGATTATGCCTTACGGTCCAATTGCAATGGAAATTTATTTTGTTTGGAAGAATTCAGAAATGCATTCGTAAAGAGATTTTGACAGTAATCTTGAGGAAAAAATCTGGAGGAATTCCAGGGAGAAGAATCCGAAAATCTGAAAAATCAGGGTAATTCCCATACAGAATTTGTAACACTGTATTTCAAGAAGATCTTCTCGAGATAACCCAGATTGGAAGAGATAACCCTGGAGGAATTGAACATCTTCAAAAGAATTACAAGATGTATGTATAGAGTGATTATAAAGAGAGATTGGCAAAATGAATATCTAGCAGTGATGGAAATCTTCACATCACGAGTGTGAACCAACGCACAACAAACATGACAGACTCGCGAACAGAATAGGTGTGAGTAAGTTCTAACCCGCCTGCTCATAACAAACATACCGAAAGAAACAGAAAAAAGTTCTCAAACATTTGCTCGTGAGTAACCAAACAAGGTGTTATTTATTATGGTTTTGACAGACAAATCAATTGTATATCCATCAAATCGACAGTAAACTACCAGTTTGCAGTCAAAAACCCTTAAAAACCAGAAATCTTGGAGCTCACAGGAAATAGCTTTTTACCCGAAAGCACAATTGACTCTGAACAGCTCCGATCACGTTCAAGAATTACTTTACTTGTGAGCACGACATATGCGAGTAAATCAGCACTCTGACCGCTCGCGAACATTTTGTTTTGTTTTCATTCCGGTTCAGCAGACATGTTCGCTACTTTCCAGCACTGATCTCTAGAGCGCTGTCAACCATACTTGGCGATCACGGAATAACGAGTTACTTGAGGCGTGGGTAAATTTGAATCAAATGTCAAAAATGAAAATGCAGTTTTCGTTCTTGAAATCAACAAATCGGAAAAAAATAATAACACACAGCATTTTAACTTGGGCCTTGAGAGTACGCTTTTCAGCAAGCCGTATAACAACGGTTAGATGGATTGCCAAAGAAATCTCAAGAGCGATTCCAGAAGAAATACTCCGGAAGAAATCTTTGGAAGAATTCCTTAAGAGGCTAAAAGGAAAATCACTGGTGGGATTTAAGGAAGAATCTCTGGAGGGATTAAAGTTGACTTTTTAAAAGATTGCAGGAGGAATTCTTCAGGGAATTGGGATAGATGTTCCTCTGAGGATTTGAGGAAGATTTTTTTTGTGAAATTGTAAGAACATTACAAGGAAAATATTTGAGAGAACAAAAAGGATTGAAATTTAAAGTGAATGAAATTCAGAACTAGAGCAGGGAATATTGCTTCGGTCCAACGTGAGAAAGTAGGTATACTTGTCGAAAACACAAAATCGCAAAAAAAAACTTCTCCATATCTACTCACATGTTATGCAAACACAATATTATTGACGATTTTAATTAACACTCATGTTGAACATTATATGCAATAGACTATGAAATCGTTACGTTTATGTTCAATTTGCGAAACTATTAAAAATAGAGTCATAAAAAAGTTTAAGCACAAATAAAGGGTCTCCTTATTTTTCTTGACATTACGTCCCCAGTGGGGCAGAACCTGCTGCTCAGCATAGTGTACTAAAAACACTGCCACATCTTTTGAAATTTGAATCCAAATTTATCGTCCCAAGGTACTTAATTACACTTACATTGATTTAATAAAGAAGATGTCGAATTATTGTGGTACATACCTGAAATGAGAGAAAACATAATGTTTAGTACAGTACGCTGTTAAAAGATATCGGTATAAGATTGAAAAAATACTCCGACAGTCATCATATCGAAGTAAAAAAAGGTATGTGTATATTACAATAATATGAAACAGAATTTCGTCACTTTTGATGACAAATCATCCATAGTTTGTTTGAAAATTACATAAACGTAACGTTTCTACGATAAAGTGTTATCATAAGTATGAAACGAGCTCACCAATTGGCAATCCACCCTCGGCTCCCCCGTAGAGCATGTAACGGAAACAAAAGGCCAAACACTTCTCAACAAAAATCTATATGAGAAATTTGTTTAAAAATAATTGAAGAGTTGGCTTAGACACACAATTAGGATGATCGAAACTAAGTGTAGGTATCTTTCCTCGTAAAGATGCTTTCTGGATCATTATGCAATAAAGCAGAATTTGAGCTACCGCAGAGCTAAGGATGTTCCACTGATTGCCACATAATTGATGTTACAATAAACCCTAGTAGAAGAGTTGGCTCATTACTTCCCCCTTTTATTTGAGACTTCGTTTGCTGCTGTCTCCGGTGCTCACGAGGACCGCAGTTCAGTAGCAGCAGGGCAGATTCAGTTTGTAACCCGTTGAGGTTGTTAAGCCTCTGATAGCTATTGCAACCGCAACCCTATTCGTACTTCTTGTTCCAAGATGTAAACTTTCCTTCGCCAATGTGGTAGGAAAGACCGACGACGAGAGCATCCCGAACAGAAGCAAAAACTTATTAATAGCAAATTTTTAAACAAAAAAGGAAAAAGTGATATTGACTTGACAGCTATCTATCTTCTATCTTCTATTTTATATTTTCTATATCTTCTATCTTCTATCTTCTAACTTCTATCTTCTATCTTCTATTTTCTATCTTATATCTTCTATCTTCTATCTTCTATCTTCTATCTTCTATCTTCTATCTTCTATCTTCTATCTTCTATCTTCTATCTTATATCTTATATCTTCTATCTTCTATCTTCTATCTTCTATCTTCTATCTTCTATCTTCTATCTTCTATCTTCTATCTTCTATCTTCTATCTTCTATCTTCTATCTTCTATCTTCTATCTTCTATCTTCTATCTTCTATCTTCTATCTTCAACATACATGTCAACGATTGTGTGCACTTCGCTTCTGCTCGGGATCACACAATTTCGCCTCGTTTTTTTCTTATAATACCTCATAATAGCAAATAATAACAATAATAGTACACGAGTACATACGTACTAGAGAGCAAACATAATCATATCATCTTGCTTTCTTTCGCTTCGCGGTTATCCCCCGGTCCAGTTCTTCAGCTGATGCTTCAGAGACGAACAGGAACTTGGTCTCGGACCTGGCGAAGGTTGCGCTAAGTAAAATGGTAGCTTCAAATTTCCTCTCAGCGGATCACACCTCACTTGTTGTTTAGTCGGTTCGCCACGCTCGTGCTCCCATATCATCTGTACTGTGTAAAAACTGTGGCAGGGTCGGACGGTGCAGTTATGCCTAGCCTACCCGACCAGTGGAGTACAACAAAGTTGTAACTCAATTAATTCGAAATTTGTTACAAACAAAAAAAAATCAATTTTGGTAGAGTCACTATAAATTGGTTGATGGAATCATAACATCATTGAACTATAACAATATTTATATAAATAGCGTTATGACAAACTTTTTTGGATTATTATAGAAGTCCAACTTAACATTAGACGTCTGCCAAGGATCTTTCCAGAAATTATTCATACAATTTGGCGTTGGCAATACGATACGATGTGGACAAAACATCGCTAACTTGGTAATACTTATATCTTATCATAGTTCTATTGCAATTCCCTGCTCGGGTATGCCTTCATTACATCCCCAGCCATCATCATCGGATCGTGTGCCACAAATCTCCACTTACTGTGGTGGCGTGCCACAAGTTGGTAGGTACGGATACAGAGCGAGCGTGTGCCCTCACTCTTCACACAAACATCACACCGATCAACGATGCGTGAAGTTCAAAATTGGGCTGCCGTTTCCAGTGTAGGTAATCGTTAGGCAGGTCGAAGAAGGAAAGGCGTATGTGGCGACGTTGGCGTATAGTCACGCATTGGGCTCCGCAGTTTGTGAGTGGTAGCACGTTGATAAGAAGTAGGGATGGGAGATGCACCTCTTGAAATAGCTTAGAAAGTTGGTCTTGGTTAGCTAAGTGCGTCCCTTTTAGCAGTTCGTTGTATTAATCATCAAACGTGGATAGTAGATTTTTTGGAATCCTTTTCTACAGCATGCTTGATTTGAATCCAAACTCAGAATAGATGTTTATCGTAATGATCGACTGGATGGAACATGCGGTGGAGTTGCTATCATCATTCATTGGCGTAAAAAACATTAACTTTTTTCGTCATTTGAAGCCAAAGTTTTTTAAAACTTTGGGGTTTTGTTAAAACACAACTTGGTAAATATATTTTCATAGCTGCCTATATGCCTTTTAAATGCACTGGGCAGCAAGTTAATTTGCTTCAAAATGACTCGGAATAAGTCTTTTTTTTTTGTCATAGATGACTTTAATGCAGAACATCGCTGATGGATTAATTCGCAAAGCAATTCCAATGGCCGAATTTTATTTGATGAGTGCTCTTCAGGATATTACTCAATTAAATTCGCTGACAGCCCTACTTGTTTTTTCCTCATCTAGAAACCCTTCTACGATTGATTTGGTCTTAACCGACTCTAGTCACCTTTATAGCCATCTGGTAATTCACGTTGACTTTGATTCTGATCATGTCTCTGTTACATTTCAAATACCCCATGAAGCGATTCTCAAACCTTTCAGCTCCCCTTCAATTATATACAAGCTGACCGGAATACATATAAAACATACGACGATAGTAATCTTGATGTTAACATTTCTTTGCAAACAAAACTTGATATTGACAATGCTCTCGAAAGTTTCTCAACTGGACTGTGGATCTATGCCCTTCTGGAAATTATCTAAAATTTTGAAAGAAAACAGATAATTCCAGATATTGTTTCTTCATACTTTGGCTCCTCATACCCACACGCAACCGATTCCATTGTTTCTCTCATCCGTGTCATCTTAATGTGGCACAACTGCGTATATCCCCATGCGCGCTGCATATGTAATGGAGGGAGCCCATCTCATAAGCTTCAACCATATTTTTGCTTCCCGATGTGGCGTGCTTCACTATACCCAGTATTGTACCAGGTCGTCGACGTCGTCGTCATCATCGCACAATGGTCGAGCAAAACTACCAAAAAGCGATTTTGAGACTTTATTTTAAGAGTCTGAAATTAAAACATATCTTGTTTACTAAATTCTTGTGATTTTTTATTAAAATCGGTTAAAGTCAAACAAAATAATAATAAAATATTTAATTTAAATGGAATACACGATTCATAAATTTGGATTGAAAAAAAATCACTGATGGTAAGTATCATCTGAAAATTTATGGTTCAACACTTTTATCGCACATCAGGACAAAAACAATGTTTTTGTTCGAATATCAGAAATCTTTAACCTTAGTAATTTTGATAACTTTAACTGAAAAAAAAACGTGTCGCTTCATATCACCGTCATTTTAAACAGTACACATTGAAAAGCATTTTTGTATCTAGCAGAATCTATAAGAAAAGGTCAAAGACAAAAGATCGGATAAAAATGAAGGAAAAAAGGTATATTTCTTCTAAGTCCAAATACCAAACAGCATATTAGGCTAAGATATTTTTTCGATTAAGGCGTTAAAACAAGTTTTGGCCAAACTTAACATTGTTCCAAACCATTGTGCATCGTGGAAATCCGCTCGCTTCCTTTCCAAACCCATGATGAGCTAACAACGCCCTAACGGCGCAGAAAGGCACCCAGCTGGAAAAGTGTGTATTGTTCTTATGTGTATTATTTTCCTTGCGATGGTCATGGGCCACCACAAACGACGAAGGTAGGTGGATGCCATTCTTTTTGTCCGTGCGCCAATTCTCACATATTAATGATTCACCTCGCACCTATATAGGAATAGGAAAGAAGCCAAGGAGAGGGGCTTTTAGAACAATACTGGTTTGCGCCCCGATTCTAAATTATTGCGTGGTTGTTTGCGTTTCGCTCACTACGCCAAATACTCAACCCCATGCGAAGAGATTGCTCAGCTGAATCGAATCTGAGAGCACTCACTGGAAACATTACATATCTAGGAAGGAATCAGATTATGGCAGTGTATTTTTTTGTGACTAGCAAGCATTTTAAAATAACAATGATTCAAATGCCTATAGATTGTCTTGATTTGGATTAACCGCCCAAGATGACAATCAATATCTATATCTATACTACAAGGGCGCCTACCATGTTATATTGCACTATTGTATGTCATTGTACGAAAAACAAATTAAATTATGACAAATTTTATCCACTGCAGACCGGATATGCGTCCACGACTGCGTGATCTCATTAGCACAAATGATAAGCCCCGAATCAGCATGCATATAGGCATTACAACGGCACGATAAATGGCTGGGCATAGCGTACCATTGGTACCTCGCGTACCTACAGGAATAAAATAGACCCCATTGTGTGGTCGTTAGCCTCTTGCCCAGCAACTCCTATCCCTACCTCCTCGTGGTACTGGCCGGGGTACGAGTAACCTTAGGGAAGATCGGGTAGCCAACCCCGTCTGTTCCCCATGTCACAGGCGGCTGATCATCGTCCGAGTGCCAGAGAATGACTCTAAGCTAAACTGCGCATTATGGCCCTCCGAAAATTTAGGGGGAATGGTCCTCCGTTTTGTCAGTTGAACAATATTTTGAAAGCTGTAACTGGTTTTCCTCATTTGTTAAACCTTTGAAAAGGACTTTGCAACAATTTCTAAAAAAAATTGAAGCAAAAATATTTTTGAACCTGTTAAAAATTGCAGGAAAAATATAATTTTCGGGAAAAAAAACTTAAGTAATCCAAAGAAATTGGATTTTTTCATTGAAAATTCATGTTTTTATTACAAACTACCCAAAAACCAAGCCAAAAATATTAAAAAAAAAATGTGTTGTATGAACAGTTTGGAAACAACTAAAATGGTTGAAACACATGTAAAAAGATTTGAAATCGGTTGATTTCTTATGAAGTTATGGTCAAACAAATATGATTTTTTGAGTAAAATGAAGAAGCATTTGGAGAAAACTACTTTAAACTTAGACTAACTTTGGATTTTGGACAAATTTGATGTTATACAAAGTTTTCATAAATTTAATTTTGTAGATAATGGTGCTTAAAGTTTCAAAAATGGTTAGAAATTACCGAATTTATAGTGACTTCACTGAAGGCTATTTTTTATAACTTGAAAATTCACCTTCAAAACGCTTGCGCCACCTCTAAATCTTAATATTTTTGGCTCAAACATTGAGTTTTCTCTGCTAATGTGATTTGAATTCATAAGAGCACACGCATTTTTGGTTTTTAGAACTTTTGAAAAATAAGCCGCACCCTAGTAGACAGTCTTTGGCTGCATAACAGTATACGAATTTCAGACTGATAGCCAGGGTCGTCAAATGTCATGAATATCACGTGACTTTGACAATTAAACATCGCTAATATCATTCTTTCCCTGTGGAAAAAAGTCTTCGTAAAATGTTTTCTCCGGTAACTTTTTCCGAATTACTAAGGTGGTAATATATGCTGATGGTATATTTCGCATGGTACGGTGCCATAAGCATTTTAAATGTTCCAAAATGTTGACGTTCAACATACATAAATACAAATGAAACTTCAAATAACAATCCATAGCCTACATGTTTTTGAACCAATAGATATCTACTGCAATAAATTAGTGATTGATAGTTGATTAAAATTAGCCTTTGATAGTTGATTAAAAGAAAATGAAAATAAAATATATCATTGTATATTTTTGAATCAAGTATTGATATCTTCAGCTACCGTGCGGGATCGAAATCCGTACACCTAAGAAATGAATCTAAATCCATCCATCATTCAAATTTTGAGCCTGTATGGATTTCGCAAGCAAGCATGGGAAAAATCACCACTCATACGAACGCCACCGATATAAAATAGCAAAAAATCTGCTGCTACCGAACATAGGCCAGGAGAAGTGGATGAACATGTCATTCATTTTCCTGTCAATTTTCATACAAAATCTACTTTTTCTCTGCTATAAATTCACTCTGGGTGAATTTCCCCTGGCCTATTCAGTGATAGCAGAATCGTACTGGATAGAGTGTAGCATGAAAGCGTCGAAACCGATTGTGTAAAAGCGAAAATCAGAAAGATCATGAAGAGAAGTGAATACCAATACACTTGGTACACACGAGGCACGATTGCGCCATTATGAACGCATTTAGCATCCATTTCAAGACTAACAATTCAAAAGGCCTCATTTCCAAAAAGTAAACAATGAGAAAAATGCAATCTTGTTTTGTCAAACAATAAATCAAATTTAAATTATGAATTTAAGCATTGTATGTTATTTTATCGTCCAGAAAGTCGATAGATAAACTGATTTATAGCTATGAATATTCATTACTATCATTTTAGCAAAAAATCCTGCTAAAAAAACGAGTCAAAGAAAATGAGGCTTTTATTTCACCAAAAGCTGTGCAGCCCTTTTCATTTGTGGCCATAGACGCCGGCCGACGCTGATGAGGCCTGTGAGTTGACGCCTTTGTTTACTCTAAAATGTGTTGAGGCCTTCTAGTTGTGGCTTGTTTTTTCATCATCTTCTGATGTGGCCTTTTGAAAATCATTCAAAATTGATGATGAAATAAGAAATTTGAAGTGTAGAAGAGTGTTAAGTGGTGAAGTGAAGTACATGGAGATCCCTACAGCAAGAGAAGATTCGTGCGGTTGATTAAATATGTGATTGATTGAACCCTTCGTCATCCATGAACATTATGTATGTGCTACGCGAGTTTGTCGTCGAGAAAATGTATGGAAATATTCGTTCAATTGAAATAATATTGCAATTGAACGTTATTTTTCATGCAATTGAAACCAAATCGTGTTTTTGTTGATAATTTGTGAAGTACAGACAGGCTGACACAGGTGCTATTAGGTAGTATGATACAAAATACATCAGTCTACAGGAACCCGATAATGTTCGCCGTTTAGATAACCACTGTATAAAATAATACAAGGAACAGTCGCTCCGTAGTATAACCTGCATCTACTTAGTGAATTTGGAACGTTTTTCGCAATCTACATAGCAATTTTGATGTTTGTTTAACAGGCCTCAACTCGGTTTCCGTCAGATATAGAAATGAGGCCTTTTTGAGAAAAGGCCGCATTTGCGATGAATATCCTGGTTAGCGGAAAATGAGATGGGGCCTTTTAGAAAAATGTTATTTTTTCAACTTTTATGCATATTTTTAAATGACTATTGTATGTTTTAGTAAGAATAGGCTCTTATACACTGAAATCAGCAGAAAACCGATTTGTTTACATTTTGGACTTGAGGCCTTTTCAATTGTTGGTCTTGATTTGAAGTGAACGCATTTAGCATCCATTCGCTGAATGCATTGAACTGACTGAGTGGAATCCCACTCACTGAGTCATTGCGTGGTGTGGATTGCCAGTCAGTGAACGCTCATCAGCACTCAAACTCGAATACCACTCGAACGGAATCAGAATGTAAACAATCTTTCGGTATTGCATTCGGCTGCTTTCGGCTTTTAGAATCGGTAACGAGTCAATCAGTTGCCGTTTTTGTTTCGCTTAGTGCTCGTCGAAAAAGCAGAATGGGCACTGGAAATGAAACGTTCGGCTTGGTTTTTAGGAAACGGCTTTCTCGCTCTCGACTGTGCGTAGCAGCGAGTGAGGGAAACGCAATAATTGAGTGAGTGTTTCCCATGCTCGACTCTCAGTATCGATTGTAGAAAAATGCTTAATGGTCAATTTCAAATTGAACTAATACATATCAAATTCAGGTTATCACGCTCTAGTTGGAGTGTCGATCCCGGGACATCCAGGGACAAAAATACCTGGATTTGACAAATTTTGGGATATCCCGTTTCCCGGGATTTAAGTTCTGATGTCCCGGAATGAACGTAAAAGTGGATAAAACCTACTTAATTACAATTCAAACAATGACATTTTTCTCTGAACTAAGCCTTGTTCGATAAAACGGAAAAGCTTAAGTAGCTTAAAATGAAAAGAATAATTAGCTAATTATATTCATGAAAAGACCAATTTATCAGAGAACATGTGGTTCTATTTGTCTAGTTGTAAAATTATTTATTGCTTTCCTATTCAACATTAGCCGTTAATATAAGCCTAAACTGAGAAAGTAAATCTGAAAGTACACTAAAATTTTAGTCGATAATTTTCAGTAATCACCTTAAAGCATGCCCTCAACGATCCTATATCGATTCCTTTGTTCTTGTGTTTTGATGACTTTTTAAACTATTCAAATTTGAATTGCAAATGTGTCTGAAACAAATTGTTTTCAAATTATGACATATAACAATTTATGTATACTTTAATTCCATAACATATGAATTATATGAATTAAAAAAAATCCCTAGCAAACCCGTAATAAGTCAGGTTTAGTTACTTCATCAGCATAAAAGAGTCATAAATAAAATGTAATATGTATTTAATTACTAATCTTGGAAAGTAACATTTTGATTTTATTGTGCTGTTTAATTTTTACATTTATTTTAACAAAAAACTAGTTTTATTGAAAATCTGAGAAATCTCGGGATCCCTTCGATTTTTGTCCCGAATCCCGGGACATGCAAAATGGTCGTGAAATGGACATTCAAGTGTATGACAGCCCTTATGGAGATGTAGTAGTGAAACTCAGAGTTAAACAATATACACACTTCAAGCCTGAGGTTAAAACACTGCAGCAGTACAGTCGGGTCTCTTATTAAACGCATTCCTATAACGTGCACTCCTATTATGCTCACTCCTATAAGACACACCAGAACGTTATAGGAGACCCAGGGCTTATGGGATTTCATCACTTTGGGGGTGTTGTTGAATATCTCGTATGCCAAAAGAGATAGCCCAGTACTGTCTTCAGCGAAGTTTCAGTGCTTAGTACGATCTACCTTTAGGCAATGTTGCTGAACAACGATCGGAAACGCGAGGCACGATGAATTTTCGTAGGCATCAAAACAGAATCTGCGAATAAACACTAACAACCGTTCGGACGCTTCATTCGTTCGTGTTTCATTTTCGGATCGCTGTTTCTCCCGACGCTATCATCGGGTGATTTTCCATCGCTCGGTAATGTGAACGGTACGATCCACGCTGCCTGTTTTTCGCGAAGAGCAGGAAAATATTCATTTCGATCATCTTCAAACGGGCTCGCAACAATCACGCTAAACTTGCTCCGCTCAAAAATGAGTGCCAAGCGCACAAAATTGTCCTCTTTTCGTGCAGCACAGATTCTGTGCAAAGGGGCTGTACACAGTTTTGTGCAAACGGTGGTAAACAAAACTGAATGAGTGAAATGAGCACAGAGGAGGAACGCTTGGAATGCGGAATTCAGTTCCAACTTTTAAGTTTTTCAGAGATTTTTTCATTTGAATATCCGAAGTGGAAGCAAATGGGGAAAAAACTTTCGCATTTGCGACCATCTTCCGGCTTTTCGCTAGAAAACATCTCAGAAAACTCCCCATCTTACCAACTGTCAACTGTTTGCTGCCGCTCGGGAGATCATTGACAGTTCCGTTTCCATCGATCCCCGCACAGCCGAAGGCCAACACGTCGGCAACTCACAGAATGAGTGCGACCTACACAGAATTTTAGCGTGGAGTGTTTGCTTGACTTTACAAGAAGAAGCAACCTTGCAATGAATCACCAGAATGAACAGCGCGTGTATAAATGAATCCTACGAGTGGAAAGGCTTCGCGAACCACTTATCGGTGTGTTCATTTTGCTCCTTCGGCGTTACATCCGTTCGCTTTTTGCGATGCTCTTCGTGACTCAAAAATGAAAAATGAATTTTGGCGAATGTTGGATCGCGAAGATGCGTCGATCATTGTTCACGAAGAAGATCCATCGCAACACTGACTTTAGGAGTTGAGGATCATTCTTTTAGTTGAGAACTTGGCTGGTAGGGGCACTTTTTGTGATTTGCACTATATGAACCATGAGGGATAAGAATGCAAAATTTTGTAACATATGATATCTCTAGATCCAGATGTTTTGGAAGGTTGGTGTCTTCGGAAGAGTTGATCAGTAGCTCAAGGGCTGACATGCGGGGGTCATTCTGATACGGAATTATGCCAACAGGCGGCGCTAGTGTGCATGGAATTTTTGTTTTGCGCATAGCTCAGTAGCCTGACCACTTAGAAAGATGGCGTCTTCGACAAAGTTGCTCTGTATCACAAGGGCTAACATTATTTAAGCCGAAAGTTTCGAAATTTTGCCACTAGGCGTCGCTAGTGAGCATAAAATATTTGTTTTGTCTATGGCTTAGTAGTCTGACCACTTCGAAAGATGGCGTCTTAGGCAAAGTTGCTCAGTATCCCATGGACTAACATAATTTGAGCCTAAAGTTTCGAGATTTTACGGCAAGATACGGCGCTAGTGAGCATTGAATTTTTGTTTTGCGGATAGCTCATTAGCCTGATCATTTAGAAAAAAGACGTCTTGGGAAAAGTTGTTCAGTACCACAAGGGCTAACATTATTTGAGCCAATAGTTTCTCGATTTTATATATACGTAGAAATCGAGAGAAAAAGTTTTTTTTTTATAGGATTGAATTATCGTTATGAAAAAGAAGGTTATACTTTAAAAATATTCATACAAGAGTGTCGTGTAACTTAAGAGATAAGGCCAGTCCTATTTATCTCATTAAGATTGTTAGCGAATGGATTTCCCAATTTATTAGTAATGACTGACATTCCAACTTAACTTCATTTCCATCCAATCCATATCTTGGAAATATGGAGTTCATGCAATAACGAAATAAAAATTTACATACATATTTTTTTTTTTTGATTCATATAAATATTTAACAATCACACACTTGAGTAGTAAACGCATGCTAACTCTTTCTCATATCATATTGATTGAAAATTCTCCCAATCCGTTGGAAATACTAGGATACTAGCCACACTTTTATCCGATTGTAAAATGTAATGTATGAATTTTTCTCTAGGCACTTTTACTTAAACGTGACAATGCGAGGAATCGATAGCCCTTGTCATACTTGTCATTTGGTCAGGCTACTGAGCTATCTGCAAAACAAAAATTCTTTGCTCACTAGCGCCGCCTAGTGGCAAAATTTCGAATCTTTCGGCTCAAATAATGTTAGCCCTTGTGATAATGAGCAACTTTGCCGAGGGCGCCATCTTTCTAAGTGATCAGGCTACTGAGCTATGCGCAAAACAAAAATTCCATGCCCACTAGCGCCGCATAGTGGCGTAATTTCGTATCAGAATGACCACCGCATGTCAGCCCTTGAGCTACTCTCCGAAGACACCAACCTTCCAAAACATCAGGATCTAGAGATATCATATGTTACACAATTTGGCATTTGACATGACATATAGTGCAAATTAGAAAAAGCGCCCCTACCGGCCAAGTTCTCAACAAAAAGGATGATCCTCAACTAATAATGGTAGATCGTACTCAGCACTGCAACTTCGCCGAAAACAGTACTGTGCTATCTCTTTTGGCATACAAGATGTTCAACAACACCCCCAAAGTGATTAAATCACATAAGCCCTGGGTCTCCTATAACGCAGATTCCTATTACGCCCCCCAACCATGTGTCTAATAGGAGACCTGACTGTATTCTGGCAGCACGCTTAACGCACATAAAGCATACATTTCTGCGATTTCGCTATCAATAAATGCGTAATATTTATTAAGGTTTTATTGCATGATAATATTTCATTTCATGGGGCCTAGATAGCCGTGACGGTAGACGCGCAGCTATTCATCAAGACCAAGCTGTGGATCATGTGTTCCAATCCCGCCATCGAGCATCTTTTCGTAATGGGAATTTTCTCGACGTCCCAAGGCATAGAGAATCTCCGTATCTTGTCACACGATATACAAATGCAAAAAAAAATGGTCAAACGGTATAGAAAGCTCTTAGTTAATAGCTACCCAAGTAACCAATAAGCCATTTAAATCGGCACCAAGTCTGTTCTATAGTCGATTTAAAGGCATGGCCAACAGGGCTAATTGGAACTATATCGTGATTAAAAGCCGCTCAAAAGCCATATTTGGCAAATTATTCGGCTGATAAACGGGCTACTCGTTCCGAGTCCCTGAAGTAAGAAATGTCAAAACTTTTATAACACGTGCGAAAGAAAAAAGAAAAAAAGATTGTTTGTCTTGCATGTACTTTTCTTTCTTTTTATATCTCATCCGAATCAATGTTTTTTGTTGAATGACTTGACGTGAGATTCAGACTTATTTGTTCGTTGCAATGGATCCACGTAATTTAACCGTTAGGGCAATTCGCCTAATGTTGAACGGCTAAAAACCTCGCCTATTGTTGAACAGTCCGTGTATTCCTTATGACGTGTTCAACAATTAGCGAGCATTTTTTCGTTCAACAATTGGCGAATTATCCTACTTCTGTTTGTCTGTGATTTTACACTTCTCATTTCCATTAGTACGTAGCTAGCCACGTTTGGTTAGCAAGTTTTTTTTTATCAAATCGGTTTTGAGATAACTTTGATAATGGTTATGCACCAAGTTCGTAGTGAATCAAATTGTCATCAAAAAAGACGCATAACAAGCAACAAAACAAGTGCTCTCACAATCGTTTGTCCCAACTATTGCGGATGAGGATATAAACTCAAAAAAAAAATTGTCATGACATACACAAGGAGCAACATTGTTGCAACCTTTTTAACTAGTGAATCGTAAGTTATCTTATAGGTACACATAATCAAATGTGCTTGATGATTGTTATTCGATAATGTATACCAACACGGAGAAATTTCTCGAAAGTTGCAATGCAAAGCCTAGAAAATCTTAATGCGATAATTATCATGTCCTGTCAAAGTTGCAATAAACTTTTGTTGCGGAATGAGATTGTTGCTACAAGAATAGGAGAAGACAATGTCTTTTTCGCTGCCTGTTTGTTGGTTCCAACCAAACTAGTGGTTGCCATCTTTTCTGCTGGAACTTGATTGGAGAATCGTGATGGAGAATGTGGATTGAATTAGCAAATTTTTAGCCAAAATCAGCTATCAAGGATGAATGACAAATTCTTCAAAACCTCATCAAATGGTGACCGAAAAACAGAATTCAATAAAAAATTGTTGAATTCTCTATTTACTGGCAAACATGATTTATCAGCTTTAAATCATTCGGACGCAACGGCAGCAAGATGAATAAACCTATAGCAACTTTTTCTGATAGGATTCGAGAAATTTCGGACTTTGAAATATCTGCTCAAGTTCACATAATTTTGAAATGGGCGAATCCTTCCTTAACACGTATGTGAATCGATATGATACACGAACTATTCAGAGTCAAATCGATCCAATCATCGATAAACACCTACGAAGAGCGTACAATCAATCAAGCTTAAGCCAATAATACCTATGGATCCAATGCAAATCACATTCCATGTTTAGTCATTATACCGTTTAGTGTAAGCTCTTGAATCACCATCACCAACGTTTCCGTCCCGTGCTTTGAAGTAGACACTCTCTGCTAACCAAAACGATGATCCACGTAGATGATAAACGTTGGTGGCAGCCGCGGCTTCGACAATCACTGCTGAACTCAGCTGCATTAACTATTTCGAACCGCCGTTCGAGATTCAACGCGGGCGGAGATAACCAAAGGAAAATGTACCGCAAATACACACCCGGTCGGCCGAGGTTATTATTATTGTTGGGGAGAAAGACTACCACGATTTCCAAACAAGCCGCGGCTTAGAGAAAGAGGCAGCGAATTCGAAAACATTTCTATTTGGCAGATTTGATGGAAACGTTAACGTATGTGAATGCAGTTGCTGATACTGTTATCAGAGATAAACATGCGTAACATGGACGAGCTTTCCATCGAACAGAAAAATAACTAACGTTCCAAATTCGTTATGTTAAAAAACTCACAACCAGAGGCGTGCGAATAATTTTTTTTGTGTTTGACTTTTCACACTATGACCTGTAGGTCTTGTCGCACTAAACAGTAATTCGTGTAATTACTGACAAGATAAGATTACGATGTGAAGTGGGCGATGGATTTTAACGAATACTGTTCTAAGTGTTACGTCTGTTTGCCTGTGTTGTCACCATTCAGAATCAACAAGTGGGTACCGTGAAAGGAAAACAACCTCGACAAAACTAATTTACAAGATTGCAGAAACGATGCCGGAACTTGTGAGTCTCTTTGGTTGTTGTGGCGTTGTGCCTTAACTTAGTAGTTGCCGCTGATAAACAAATGAAAGTGATTAACGTTATCATCGCCTTCATCGTTAGACAGAGGTGTATCTCTGTATCTCTCTCTCTTTTAACATGAATACCGTGACTGTCTGGGCTATCTGTAGGGTTGGTGGTGGCAACACAATATCAGCATCAGTCAAACACGACAAGAAGATTTGCTCGATGGATGTGCATTTTGTGATTGAACGACGTGGAAATGTAGATCTTCTTCTTCTTGAGATTACATTTCCACTAGGAGAGAATCTTTCTTCTTGGGTAAATGTTTAAGGCCGGGTCATTCTCAAGAAACTCGTCGAGAATTCTATCAGCTCCAAGCTTCGCACCTTCAGCCGGCTTAACTATTCTGGCGGGCGGAACAGCACTTCGACAAACATCTGAATGGCAAGGAGAATACAGTCACTAAAGACTAATGCGACAAAAATAATAAATAGGAGACCAAAAAAGAATAAAAACATACTTGTTTGCCAAGAAAACCAAACAGGAATAAGAATAAGAATTTTCATCGGGATTTAGCAAAGAATTCGATCAAACATTTTTCTTATAATATTTACGAGTTTGTAGTTTTTTTTTTAAATTTCTCGTTACACTACAAAAAGTATTATTGCTCGTATAAGTATATTTTTGTGATTTTCTCCAAAAAATAACTAGGGTTTTGCCCAGAGTTTCCATCTGGTATTACACAGTAGATTTATTCAAGAGTTCATTAAGTGTTTCTCTTTCAGACTTCCTGAGGAATTCCTCCAGGATTCACGAGCAAGATACCTTCAAGACTTGACCTGGAATTTTTCTATGAATAAACCATGAAATATCATCCTCAACACTTCAGATTTTTTTTTCAGGAAATCTACCAAAGACTCATAGATATTTATGCAAGTTCACCTGTCTCTGAATAGCTGTTTGTCAGTGAAATTTCCATTTTTATCGATCTTGTTATATTTGCCCCACATTAATCAAATCAAATCAAATGGCTTATATTCAAAACATAGTTCAACATTAACCGCCACCTCCGTATACCTATTCTCTACCCACTAACTGTTTGAGGTGTGCCAACTAGATAACGACATTTTACGACCAAGATTACATCCGTAATAGTAATGAGTAGCGATGTTCCTGCGGTCGCCTTTCTTCGACATGATTGGCAGCCCGCTGCTTCCCCAGCACCCCATCAAACCCAAACCCGAACCAAACCCAAGCAGTTGAGATAGTTAGTAGACAGTCCGCGGTCGATGGCTACAATAGCCATAAAAACGCACACGACCCATTCCGGTAATCACCGGCAACTAAATACGACCCACGCCAGCCACTCTGCTTCAATTTCACATCATTACCTCGTGCTGTGGATCAACCGACCGACCAACCGACCAGCTGCTGCTGCCGCTATGCACTAGGGGGAGGCGGGGCAAGATGGCCACCCAAATTTTTTCAAAAAATTATCCGGGAGTCTGAATAACTTGATTTTCAATAGGACTTAAAATTGTGCGCGCTTCCAAACTGCATAGCAAATTGAGCTTTTTCGCAATTAGTTGTTAAAAATTTGTTTTCCTCTTTCAATGCCGAAATTGAGTTTTGCGTTATTGAGACATTTTATTTGTGGTTGTGTTTTTTTTTTAAATTTCTTTTTGTTGATTCTGCCATATAATATTCATAGCAGGGTCGCGAGTGAATTGAATTAGTCTTCTCCTCACTTTTTTAGCACGAACCAAGAGTCAGAACCATTGTCTACAATCACGGATTCGAATTTAACTTCACATTTGCAATGTCTCTTGCTTAACATCAAGATTACTATCGATGTATGTACTACAGCCGGCTGGTAAATAATTAAAAATGGAGCTTAAAGGATTGAGAATCGCTTCAGGGGATATTTGAAATGTAATAGAGACATTACCAGAATAAAAGCCAGTGTGATTAACCACTTGGCTACCTAGGTGACTAGAGTCGGTTAAGATCAAATTAATCCTAGAAGGGTTACTAGAAGAGGAAAAACAAATAAGACTATTAGGGTATCGAATTGAGAAATATTCTGAAGAGCACTCATCAAATCAAATTCCAGCCGTTAGAAATGCTTTGCGAATTATTCCATGGGCAATGTTTGGCATTAAAGTCACTAATGACAAAAAAATGACTTATTGCGAGTCAATTTCCGCAAGTTAGTTTGAAGCAATTTAACTTGTTGTCCAGTGTATTAAAAATGCAAATAGGCATTTATGAAAGTATCCAGCTTTTACGCTAGCTATAAAATTGCAGGGGGTGATTCGATTTTGACAATTATTGTCTACAAATTTTATGGTTTGTTCTTAGTAGGCAATGATTTCAAATTGTTTATTGTACTATCAAATATTTTCACTGTATCCATTTTTGGCTACCATTTTTCTTTGTTCTGTATAGATTATCAATAATTTAATTATTATTTCACCATTTTAGGCACCGTAGGACCAGGTCCGTCCGACTCGGGCTCAAATTGGGTACCACTTCTAGTACTGCATTTGGTCCCTCGGTAGTGCAAAAGGTACCCAAGTTTGACAGATCGCAGTACACTTTTCACGGCAGTGTAGATTACCTTATGAGCCATAAAATTTTGGGCAACTGCAAGGGACATGGTGGTCTTTAATGTGCCTTTGGTAGGACCACAAATTAATAAATGGAAACAGCTGCTACACCAAACCAATGGAAATTTCAATAGTTTTTCACGGAATATGATCGATAATGACATTTTACCGTTTAGCAGATTTGTGGCTCGGTCGTTCTGTATTTAAAAAAAGCGCAGGATCAGAAAAAGAGACCGCCCAAAGTTTATCATCTTTACAAATTGTCTGTAAGGGGGGGTATTTTTAAAGAACTACGCTGAAAATGACCAGCGCCAGCGTCATACATTATGTATTATGCATTATGCTGCCGTATTGGGTTAACCATTCTCATCTTCGGCTTGTTTGCGCATGGGCTTGTTCTAACATACATCCAACATGTGTGGGATGACAATACATGTATAGTGGGTTGATTATAGATTTTAGTACGTTATGTTGTTACGACTCAGTAAACGCACCAACATGACAAAAGCACTGATAAGAAAAACTAACACGATCTAGAACCACCACGTTCGAAGGTCCTCTTAATTTCCAATTTATTGATTCACTAAGTTCTTCCAGTAGAAATAATAAAATGGCATACACATGATCTGTGAATAAAACATTGAATGTTTTATTTTTTTTATTTTCTACTTGTATTTCAACTTTGTAAGACTACCGATAGTAATGCCACGTTCTCACCAGCTTCAATCTGGACCATTAAGTTATGTTTACCAACTTAAAACAATCAGAAAATTAGAATAAAATAGAAAATTTAAAGATTATCGATACCCATTTCTAAAGAACAAGGCTGCAATTTTTGACATCACTTTATCAACATTAACAATTTTCAAGTTCTAGAAGCTTACTTAGATCCAACCATAAAAATTATAGTGTTGGCAAGGAATGTCAGAAAGGGGTGTATCAAAATTTATAGCAAGTCAGCGTAAAAATCTGAATATTTACCAAGCTGTGTTTCAACAAAAACACCGAAAGTTTCAAACAAATTGGTTTCAAATTACGAAAAAAGTTGATGTTTTATACGCCTATGAATGATGATAGCATCTCCACCGCATGCTCCATCCAGTCGATCATTACGATAAACAAAAAAATTTGGATCTCTTTTGAGTTTGGATGCAGGTTGCAAATAATCTATCTAAGGGCCGATTTCTTCACCTTCGCTTAAGCCGTAAACCTGGTTTACCCATACGATTAAACCAGGTTTAAGGCCTAAGCGGTGGTGAAGAAACCGCTTATAAGAGCCTTCCAATTTTGGAGCTTAAAATAATAATGTCAAATATTATGGTAAATACTAATTTTACCAAAATAAGATTGTTTAAGTAGGCTTCAATCAAGCGCTTCCTAGGGATGTTCATCTTACCCCGTCTACCCCTATCAATGTGTCGGAACGGTTGCCCCGCGTGCGCGGATCCCCGTCGTCAATGCCGTTGCGTTCGCGCTCGCTGGCCAGTTTGGATACCCTATTAGTATAATGTGATAGCGGTATCTTTCTCTCGACCGTCGTGGCGTGGCGTGGCGTGGACACTGCTGAATCCGTGAGCTGAAAGCTGTTGCTGCCGGCAGCGTGGTCATCACCGCCATCATCATCACCAGCACTATTCTCCAGCCTCCAAAATCGCTCGCGAGATTGCTCTAAATGAGTGAAAATTGTTAATCCTCCCACGTCTTATTAAGACGTGGCCGAGGCCGGCTACAACTCTGCGGAGGAATTCGTTCGTTCCTAGCCTACATATATAGCTTGCCAAGCCATGACGGCATGGCACGCGTCCCGAGCCGGTTTTGTATTACTTTGATAACCGAGGTTGGCGACTGAATTGACAGATAATTCAAAATGCACACCCGTGAAAGCGATCAAAATATGTATTGTATATCGAAATTTTTTACCAAACTAAGTGCTTCAATGCTTACATCTCAACAGAGATAGAATGTACGTTCCAGCATAGTTTTTAGCAGGCACAATTCATAACTAACAGATTTCTGTACGAGCAGCCCAAATGGTTTCCCATTATGTGAGTTACACAGTGTATTCTGTGCTTTTTCTCTTTTGGCGGCACTCAACAGATACCGATTTGATTACTTCTCAGGTGTTTTTACGGTTAGCAGGTTAGTTGACACTAGTTCAATAACTTTACTTTCTTAAGACGAAGTAGGCCGTCATTGAAATTTGTACGCGTCGTTGATGATTGTTGCTAATTCATCTCACGATTTCGAATCAAAGAAAATCAGTTGGTTTTGCACTGACACAGCTGAAAAAGTATCAGCATACAGTGATACTTTTTCAAGTCAATATAAACTATCAAAACTGAGATTTATCACTTTGAAATGCAAGCTGAAAAGTCATCATTGTTTCCAAAACGAATGACGGGCTACTTAGCCTTAAAAGTGAACTTCCATGTAGGTAACCTTGTGGGGACAGTTTTTGCTGTTTGCATTAAGGGGGCAGGATCCGTCATTGATTTGACCGTGAACACATTTCCATCGAATAATTTTCAGTTTTGAACAGAAAAACTGCTTTTGAATTTTCGATGATGACGATGATTACGATGACGGAGCGTTGAGCGTTAAGCATGAAATGGCAAACGGCTTACATGCATGGCCTGATTCGCTTACTAACCACATAGTAACGCACATGCGCTAGTGTGTATGAACAAAAAATCGCTAAAAGGTAACGCCAAAAATATTTGCATGGCAAAATGCATCTAACGAATTATTTCTAAAAATTGGGAACTATTTTCGAAACAATATTTGAAATCGGTTGTACGTAATGATAATGACTATCACGCCCAAAAAAAATTTTTTTTCGATTAATGGTTCCATTTACGAGAAATTTGAAGTTAGATGACTTTCCCCATACACAATAAAACGAGAAAACTCCTGCTGAAAGCAGGTAATCCATTGATAACGCACTTGTTGCTACACCGGTTTCTGAGTTATCTGTAAGAGATAAATGTGAGGTCAGTATTGTTCATTTTACTGCCCAAAATCTGCATATTTGTAACTTTCGACAAATGTAACCACTGAGGAAACGACACTTGAAGCGGACACATCCTAACAGTATGAAGAAAAAAATACCATAAATTTAATACCTGGTGTACTAATTTGAAAGAAGTTTTATTATTAAAAAATAAAAAATATGAAGGCCCTTGATGATGATGGATTTTGTTACACCCTCATCAAGAAACTTCTAGAGAATAACTTATTATTCTTAGTTGATATAGTTAACAAATGTTTTCAGTTGGCATATTTTTCATATGGAAAAATGCCAAGGGATGCCAAGACAAGGACACGTTAGTACTTCCAGTGGGCATTTTGCCCTTTGAAGGAAGCACCACAATAGACAACGGACTTATTTTTAACTTTCAATAATCACATTGAGGGCACTCAAAGCAAATGTAACAAAAATATAATGTCGTTGTACACTAATTAACCAAAATCAAAATTTTGTCTTAAGAACAAGCTTTTGATCTTTAAACAAATGTTCAGGCCAGCCTTGAAATATGATATGGACTAGATTTTGTTATACCAGGAACAAAGATTTGCAGAGGATACAAAATAAAATGTTGAGAATGATTCTGAAGCTCCCTCCCTAGTATAATAGTAATACGTTACATAGACTATCTAATGTTGAAACATTGGAACAAATGTCGAATAAAATTGTAAACAGCTTTAGATAAAAATCGTTGCAATCTTCTGCCACGATTTATGTGTTATATATTTAGATTTAGTTAGATAGGTTGAATTAATTGAAAGCTTTGTTTGTTTTTCTCTTCTAAGCAGGTGAAATCAGCTCATCTGCAAAAAAAAATCTGAAAAATTAAGAAAAATTAAGTTTTACCAAATTGGGTTAATATTTTTGCCGAACACAGAACACATCTTCATCTTCTTCTTGGCATTACGTCCTCACTGGGACATAGCCTGCCTCTCAACTGTTCTTTTCAACACTTCCACAGATATTAACTGAGAGCATTTTTTGCGGACTCTAACCACTCGGCTAAGGAAGGCCCTTAGCTCCTCCTTAAAGTTGATATATTCCGCTCGACGAAAGACAAAACGGCGAAATCGACAAAACGTCGAGAGGACAAAACGTCGTAAGCGGTGAATTTCCAACATTGTTTGTTAGACTCACACTTTTACATTGGGACCGATTGAATATGCTATGAACTTCGTTTTGCCCATAATTAATTATTTAATTTTTTTCGGAAGAGATTCCTTTTTCCAAGTAATTTTGTTTCCTTTCGTTTTTTTCTTTTTGACGGTTTTGTCCTTTTGACGATTTGTCACCCAACTAATTTTCACAGTAGCTTCTTGGACCTTAAAATTGCGTTTTGTTGCAAATCTTCTAAAGAACATTATAAAACAGAAGCGGACTTCTCTTGTACAATTCGGTTTCATTATTCTTTGAAGACAATAAACCTAGGAAGAACAGTCAATGTTCAAAAGAAGGGAGAATATGCTATAAAAGCAATTTGTTTTGAGAATATAAAACATATAACACTAATACAAATCACTTTTTACAATCAGAAAGAACATCCATTTATTAAAAGAAGGCAGAACAGTCTATGAAAACAACAAAATACAGTCAACTCTCCACTTCTAGATATTGAAGGAACCATCGAGATAGAGAGAGATCGAGACAAAGAACCAGAGCTGGGAATGGTAATAGTAGTAGGCTTGAGTTTTTGCGAAAATCTCATCAAGTAGCCTATGTTGGGTACATGAATTTTCTTAATCTGTAGTGTCATTGAAGGCTGTAAATGCGGGAAATGCAGCGGGAAATAGAACATTTTTCTACAGTAGTTTTGGGTTGCCCTTAGCAACGGGTGTTTTGCTATTTTCAAGGCATTTTGCCTACACGCTCAAAAAAAGTTCTGGAAAACGTGAACTGTCAAAAATACACCATGAACTACCACCAACGTTCACATAAACATGATCTAGTTCACGGTGTATTTTTGCTTGTTGACGAGTTCACGTCTGCTGTTCACGGATACAAGAACGATTTTTTTCTGTGTACAGCAGCGATATGCGTGAGTTTCACTGGCTCCGCTGACTGTGATTTGCTACGCTTGCCTACTGTAGTGTGAATTTCAGAACTTTTCCCAACTCTGCAAAGAACACATTTTTAATGAATACTAGATTGAAAACCACTCCGTTACCAGTAAAATAATAAAACAAGCAGACGCCACTTCGTGTTCCCGAACGGTTTTGAATCAATGAAATCGGGTCTAGTAACCTTCGATAATAGTCATATAAACATGTACTTATCCACAGTCTTCTTTGATTGTCGATTTTCTTTTTCTTTCCCGCTCTAAATGCGGGACGTGTTTACATAAAATGACATCCGGACCAACATCCAGGGCAGGAATGTTCACCGGATGAACATTGAGTGGATGAATGCGCAATGAAATCGTTCATTTTTTGTAAACACGGTCTGCAGTAAGGGTTTTCTTCCCGCTCGAAGTTGCAACGTGACGTCATCGTAGATTAGTTCATACGGAGAGGAAATCGAGAACGAAAATAAACCAGGAACATATCGAGATATAGAGGATATCAAGATACGGAGGGTGAAAATGTATGCAGAAGGAAGGGACCGAAGAAGTTATCGACAGTGCTGGGAATGGTAACAGTGGTAGGCTTGAATTTCACGAAAATCACGTGGCTCCTCCCACTACCGTGGTGCATCAATACCCGGACGCTTAAGGCGCCCCGAATGTTCAAAGTCAAATATGAGTGTGTTGTTTTAGGAAATCCTAAATTAAATATTGTTTCAAAGATTGCTTCAAGCCAGATCTCCACGATAGTGATAAACTTTCGAGTAAAAACTATGATTTTAACATAAAAATCAGTCAAATATTGAAGCATGTCTTGTCTTTAAATCCGGACACCTCATGCAAATGATGTCTTTAAATCCGGACACTTTTGGATCAAAATCCGGACAACTGTGTTACAGCTGCAATAGCCGTTTGATTTGAAAGGAAATAATATCGACACGCAAATGAACAACAATCTCTAATAAACTTGATATCTGCGTTTGCCCTGCAATGGCAAAAATAATAGCATATTTGTAGTAATATTAGTACGATTACCTACCTTAGCTGAAGAACATGTGGCTTACACTACATCAGATGCGGCTTGAACTGTTATCATTGAAGATATAGACTATTTATTGATCAATCAATTGAATTCTGAAAACTCACTACGCTATCCATAGTTGTTCTTCAAGTTTTCACTTATGTTTTCTTTCAGAAAGCTCACTTACACCAGTCAAACGAGGGTCATTAAAACGATGTCCGGATTTTAAAACACTGGCTCATAATCCCGGACAGTCTTTTTACACACCGATAAATGTATATTTCCAACATATTCAACAATCGTGGAGTCACTTAACTTTCAAAATATCTCTTTTCAAACACTTTTGGTCAAAACATTCTATGAAAATTCATTTTACAAACTGTTCCTTTCACTTTTCTTTGTTCGCGCGTTAATCGATCGTTCAACTTGAGTTGAATTTGGATCGCGACGACATGACGTCCAACGTGAGCAAATTATTTGTTTTTATTTTTAATAATTATTTGACAATGGTTACTAGATTAGAAATGAATGTAACATAATCAGCAATGTTAATAAAAAAAGGAATGAATGAAAACCAAACAGATTATCACTAAATTTTAGCTCTAATTAGTTAATATAATGAGAGTGTCCGGATATCGGTACCGTCCGGATTTTAATTCACCACGGTACAGTAGTTCAAAATCGTGAATCTCATCAAGTAGCCTACCGTGATGCATCATTACCCGGACACTTTAGCAACGCCGAAACTTTTAACACTATTTTGAATATGTTTGTGTCACTTCTGGTATAACTGTTATTGTTATTCACATAGATTCATGTTAAAACTTTGAATCTTGGACAAAAAAAATACTGAAAAATGTAATAATAACATGTAAAACGTTAAATTAATGAGGCATATCGTGTTTTTAAATCTGGACACATGCATCAAAATGCCGGACGCTTTTGAATCAAAATCCGGACAGATGCGTTTGGGTTGAAAATACAAATGAAAAACTAATATAAGGCACTTCACTTTAACTGAAAATCTTCAATATAATAAAACTAGATACATACCTTTGCAAACATAGATCAAAATATTGGGTAAAACTATTCTTGTTGTACCTTCACTCCTGTCAACATCCTGCATTTGAGGTTCATGGCAATGATCCTCAATTTTAACACTTTTCTTCCGTAAATCTACTCACAAGAGGTAGATTATACTATTTGTAATGTTATTATATAACTTTGAGTCAATTCACATTGTTTTTTTTTCTAAACGCACTAAATATTAGGTGTCCATGAAACGTCCGGATTATTGATCACTTGCCTATAAATCCGGACAGCGTTTGAGGCAGCCTTTTTCTACACTAAAAATGATTATTTTCACAAGTTTTCCTACTCTTTCGTGCACACACTTGAAAATTATTACACCATACACTTCTTAGAGACGTACAGTACCAAAATTGTGTAGTTTAATAACTGTATCGTATGTCAAATGTGGCTGATTATGTTGTCGAAATTTTTACTATAGGATTTCGTTCTTTGCAGGAATGACGCCGAACTGATGCAGCCAAATTGTTTTTATTTTTAATATTTTATTGCAAAGGATTACTAGATGAAAAAATGAATTGAAATGAACAGCATTATTAAAAGTTAAGAATAGTTATTACAAACCAATATTTATTGTTCGATTTCATATTTAATTTAATAAATACAAGCAGAGTGTCCGGATATTGGTACCGTCCGGATTTTGATTCACCACGGTATGTTGGGTACATAAGTTTTCTGAATCAGTAGTGTCATTGAAGGCTGTAAATGCGGGAAATAGAACATTTTTCTACAGTAGTTTTGGGTTGCCCTTAGCAACGGGTGTTTTGCTATTATCGAGGGTTTTTGCCTACAGCAGCGATGAGAGGCTTCGCTGACTGTGATTTGCTTTGCTTGTGGCTACTGCAGAGTGAATTTCATGATTTTTCCCAACCCTGATTATCGACATAGAGAAAGAGATATCGAGATATAGAACATCGAGATGTGGAGAGTCGACTGTACTTAACTTCTTCAACAGCTTGGGTCAAAGTTAATAAAACATAACTTAACGTATAACGTATGTAAAAAAAAGCGCTTTCCGCCTAAGATTTTAATTAGTGCGTCAGAGTACTGTGGATGCGGTTTTTTTTCACAGCTATCTCCCTACCTGTCCATACAAACATCTTAAAATTTCTATTGGCCATGCTAGACCTCCCTGCCTCGCTCCATAAATGACTAAGTGGTTTATGAACGGTCCCTTAGATGACTTGTCTCTTTCGATAAATGCCATATAACTTCAACAATAAATTTTACTTAACACATATAAACACACAACTGAGCAATACTTTAGACAGATATCTTGTATATATTCCATGGAACAAGTTGTCAAGAAAATTATTCCAAGTTTGACTTATTTGAAGGCAATTATCAGTATGAAACTCATTTCAAGATAATTGTACCATAGTACGTATGCCACCAGTATGTCATAATTATAAAACGAGTGATTTAAGAATTATTGAACAAAATAAAAACTGAAACGAGCTCTCTAAAGCAAAGCTATAAAGGATTACAAGACATACATTCAGACTAAAAATGAGACAAGGGACGCTAACACTCATCTTCTAATAGTTATTTATGCAACAAGTTGCAAAATGATGATTTTTTCAGCTCGAGTTGTACATTTATCCAACGAGGCTCGCCGAGTTGGATAAATACAACGAGTGCTGAAAAAATCGAGTTTTGCAACGAGTTGCATACAACATTTTTTGCTATTATAAAAAAACCGTTTAATCGGGTTGTATCAAGGATCACAATCCTATTTCAAAAGAACCCACGTGGCCATCCATGCGACGTACAGGCTCAAATTTTTTTTTAATCAGGTAGGCTGTGATACATACATACTAGAAATCCTTTATAAGAGAGATTCGCTGACATTTCTGTCAAAGTGTGAGCCAATCGAGCAGCGAGAGCTGTCAAAGTGTGAGCCAAACGAACATGCGTTATGTTTGTTTTGAACTTTTCTTGAGGAGTAATGTTATCCACTTGAAATTATATCGGTAAAAGTAATTTTGCATGAAGCAAAAATATGAAATATTTTTCTTTTTGAATTTTATGTCAATGCGATTTTTAGTTGTTGATTTTTTGGGCTGTTTATTAGTTTGAATATGTAGCTCAAAGATCTATAATGAAACAAAATATTTTTTTAGCAATGAGGAAGTCATGTCCGTGTTACAATATTGTTCTCGACGCCGAGCAAAATCAGCACTGCTGGTCTGTTGCCAAATCTTTCTATTTTACTTTCGCTTATCTCTCTATAAAGGATCACTAATACATACTACATGACTGTCACACATTTTCACGCTTTATTGGTATCAGCGTGGAGGTGATCAAGATTTAACAGATATTCGAGGACAGAGCTGGTAAGATGCATGCAATTTTATACCAAATTATATACTCACTATTCATGTGCTAAGTTGTCTGCACGCATTGGATTTTTTAGGAATTAACTAGATCATCGTTTTCAAAACTTGGCTTTCGCGACCCTCTGACCTCTCGTCGCCTCGCTCGTTTTATCAATAAATAGCGAACTGGTGAGAAGTGGGGGGGGTCACGAAATTCAAGTTTGGGAAGCTATGAACTAGATAACTCTACTACCTCCGAATCAGAATCGCACACACGAATGGTATTCGGATCGTCCAATGGATGAAGGGCAAGTGACAATGGTGAATACAAAACAATTCGAAGGATGGTTGCAAAAGCCATTCAGATATTCATTTTGCGATTCTCAAAACAGTGCAAACTCACGGCGTCCCGAAAACAAACCGTCCGCTTGGGCTTTCCGAAGCACTGCCCAGCTAATGTGCGAAACGAAAAACAAAAACAAACTCCCGGCGTCCCGAGAACGAACCGTCTTGCATGTACTTTCCAAAGCAATGCCCGTCTGGCAGATCATTTTTAACGAAAATTCAAAAAAAAAAACTGAACAAACCCAAATTTATTTTATTTGTCTGTACCTTTTAAATGAATGAAAACGATTCTGAGGAATATCCCGTTCATGGGAATGGAATTCTGGGGAATATCGTTCTGGAGTTTGGCTTTCTGGGAAATGTCCTACAACCTTGTATTTGAACTGGCGGAGACGAACCAGCCACTGGCTGAAAGTCTCCTTAAGAAAGATAAAATAAGAAATAAATAAAATTGTATTTGAACTCAAATAGTTTCATATGTCTGCTAAATGTCATAGTTCATACATATTTTATAATTGTGCTACAATCAAGTGCATGAAAACAGCACACAATTTGACACAGTTAAAAATGTCGATTGTAATATATTGTCGAAAATTCTTCTCATATCAAATCCGTTTACTAATTTGACAACATGAAGTTACAACATATTTCAATTTTTTTGATTGAATTTCAAGAATTACAAGCATTTTTTTTCTTCTAAATATTTTTCAAAATATAATTTATATTTACTCTAAAAAAATTTTGGTGCCAAAATTATAAATTGATTAAATACAATCTTATGGAAATTTTGACTGTATTCTAACAGAAACTTGGACAGTTTTGTAGAGTCTTAAGAGACATTAACGTAAAATACTGTACAGGATTCCCACAAAAAGTAAATATATTTTTAACATGATTTCTACGAAAAATTGTACAGTATTTTCATAGAATATAAAACATGATTTGCATAGAATTTCCAGCAGGATTCTCGTAGAATTACTAATGATTCTCCACCGAATCTTGAACAGGATTTCAATCCTAAGTAGGGTTCAACAGATAATTTGAGTGGATTTTTTACAATAGTTCCATAGAGATTCTTGTAGTATCCTGGACAGCTATCTAGAAAAATCTATTTAATTTCATCTACACTCCGTCTTAAAACAAAATAACATATGTAACCTTGAAAATAGTTTATCAATAAAATAAGCTCAACCCTTAAAAAGCAGTCAATTTACTACAAAACGATTGGTGAGGCTCAACCGTTTTGAGTAGTAAAAAATATATTACAAATATATTTCAAAACTCAGTGTTGTTCGTCAAAAAGAAGAATTTTTTAACCCAAAATGATAAAATATTTTTGAACAAAACTGCATACTTACCTTTAAAGGTGAAATTTAAATTTGGTTTCAAACTGTAATTGTTTGTTAATTGAGCTTATTGCTGAGGTTCATGTATTCATATCTCAATCAATGAGCTCTTCAGTGAGAGCAAACCCATTTGAGATCAGCTATAACTGAACTAAGATACGATAGAATCGTCAATCCTGTTAGAAAAGCATCAAAAACTAGAAATTCCCACAGTATGATAGGTACAGATTCACTTATAGATGATCAAAGTGAAAACGCGATACCAAACGAAAATAAAATCCCACACTCAAAAAGATTTTTGGTTTGCATATCGCGTTCATTCCGTCCGGCACCTAAGCCCTTCAGAGTCTTCTGAAATGAGTGTTTTACTCTGCAAAATGATGCTCAATGGACATCTAGGCTAAAAAAAGCGGCACAGCCGATTTTTGTTTGTTTTTGAATTCGTGATCAAACGTCAACATCCCACCGCAAAATCGCTAGTGTTTGGAGATGATTTTAACCTCCAAATTGCCAAATAACCTCCAAATCATCACCTCCAAGTTAGTTCTAATAACCTCCGTTATACGAAATATGATGGCGCGTCGATCGTCGCAAGTTTATCGTTAAACAGTCAATAGGTTGTGTAGGGTAGTTTAACCTCTAGAGTTTAACCCCAAAACTACAGTGCAAGTCAGCGTCAGAATTTAACGAATCTGCACAAAATTAGTGGCTTGAAATAGTTATCAGCATTTATTTAAACGAATTCGAGTTAAACAAAGTCTGTGAATTTGCTAAGTGTAGTGTGCAGTCTATAATTCTAGTTCGAGGTTCCTTTAACAGTCACTGAAACTTTGTGTCCGCCAGTAACGCTTTCCCAGTTAGATTAAATTAGTAGATCGGGCGTCAGAATAGGTTAGTTGATTGATCAAAATTGTATCCTTAAACTTACTGTAAACATATTACACATACACAGCTTAGCGTCTCCTGAAGAGCCATTTACGATTTATCATCAGACCGTTTGAGTCTGTTATTCGTTCCCGCGTTATACAGATTCGTCATTAGAGCGCGTTCGCTCAGAAGAGACTCTTTTATCAGTCCGCTTTCAGACGATCATGGTTGTTAAATCGAACAATAGAGAAAACTTCCATCGACTCACCTTTGAAGAACTGCAGCCTTCCGCCGGGTGCACTGGTGGCACTGATCGGTGCTCCGTTGCCGTTGATCTTGCCGTTTCCGGCACTACCGTGCTTCCCCGCAGAACCGTTCACTCCGCCGTTCGATCCCGCCTTTGCCTTATCCCTGCCGGCGGCCGTCACCGCCGCCGCCCCAAAGCTGCTGTGCGGATGTGGCCCATCGGCCGTCGGTGACGAGGCCGACGACGAAGCGGACGACGCCGGTGAGGATTGAGGCGATACGCCCACTAGGCCGCCGTGCTGCCGCGCAACGCCCGCTGGTGACAGCAGTATGGTCGCAGTGGCACCCGTGGACGATGATTCAGTGTCCGCCATCGTGGCACATTTTGTCAGAATCTGACTGATGATGATCTCCTGCGGTCCTGCTGCAGTGCTGCTGTTCACGGAGCTGCCAGTTCCGGCCGTTCCGGTGGTGCTAGTCGGATAGCTGTTGGGGATTTCCTTGCCGCTGCTCGGGTTGATAACGTACATGTTCCGCGCACGCCAAGGATCGGATCGCGAGGCGAGGCCCGCTCACACAAGGTATGTGTTAGTCTCTCGTTCTCTCCTGGTGGGTTTTCTGTTCTGTTTTTCGTTTATAATACCTTTAATTTGTTGTGCTCCAGCAGTGCGAGAGCACACAACCGTGTGTGTCGTTTCAGCGTTTCGGCGTGTGAGTGTGAGAGTGTCGGTGGCGGTCGCCTTTTTCCTCTTCAACCGCCGCTGCCGCCGCCGCCGTGGAATGTCCGATTCAAGAATCTTGCCTCTTGTCTTATTATTTCTGTTTTTTGATATATTTTCTTCCAGCTCATTCGCTGAATCGCTCTCGTTCTCGCTCTTTCGTGTGTGGCGGCGGTTCGCCTTGCTGTGCGGCTTTAATTTTCACTGGAAGAGGACATTATCAATTAATTGATTATTTTGACTGCTGCTACTTGATTCCACACGGGGTTTGCGACTCGCTCGCAAGCAAAAGGAAATCGAAAAGACTGCTGATGTCTGCAGTACTGCATTCGAGCGCGTTTATGATGATGATGGGGTGTTTCTAGGTGGGTAATTTGACTACACCGATTCCCATTGCTTCTTGGCGGTTTTACGCGACGATTGACAGGATGCGGTGAGCTATCTGCCATTAATCTACATGATGTCGTCGTCGTCGTCGTCGGAAGGCTTCTACATCTGCCTGTGCGATTCTGCTCCGTCTATTGTGGGGGTGTGCGTACGTGTTCGTTTGACGAATTGTAGATTGGGTAGGTTTCCCTACACTACTGGCTGTGCCACCGACTCCCGACTGGTGGTGCTGTATTTCCGTTTCACACTTCCTGCCACCGACTGCCTCGGCTACGGCGTCGGATCATCCAGAGCAATGAGTTTCCCCCATCTACCGACTAAGGCAGGGCGACTCAATCCAGCAGCAAAGCCATGCATACGAAGGGGACACCGAGAGAGAGATAGATCCAACGTCGTCGTCGTCGTCGTCACGTCGAGGGAAAAATCGATTCTCCCCAGCGCACTGGCACTGGCTGGCTGGCCGTGTACAAAGAGCCCTATGTCACCGATACACACATACGCCCTACTCACTCACACGGGGACACGGCCCTCGTTCCACACTCGCAATCTGTCAACTTTTCTTCGCTCTAGCTCCGCAGCCTTTTTCTGTGTTTGGTTACTGAACTTCCCTTCGTGTGTTTGAATGGTTTTCACACTCTGGAGTTTTTCAGAGCTTCGTCACCATTTTCTTCTTGCCTCAAATGCAACACACTTATCATCGAAATATGCTTAGTATTCTATATTAATCCGCTTCTGCCATTCCAACGCAACTGCACTGCTTTAGATCACTACATGAAATCATTCGGAAAATATAAGCCCTGAGATTGATTGAACATTCTTCTTGCTTCACAGCCCTGATTTGATTTTTATGAAATATGTTCCCCCACAAGATTTCCTTTCCTGTCACAGTTTTAAGCCTTCTTCTGACAAATCCAAACTCATCCAAAAACCGGGATGAATCACGGCCACTTTAGAATACACGATATCCGGACTACTATAATAATACAGAACAAACACTGTTTTCAATTACATTCACGATTCAGCCCTTGTATTTATTTTCATTCCTTCTTCTGTCACAATCCCAACTTAACTGAATCCTGAGCTCAATGTCTCCGATGATCGATCCAATCTCTATATTGATGCGTGGCGTAAGACCCTACCACCCCAGCGGGTCCGACGTTTTCCCTTTGGTAATCAAATTCCTCCCGGAACAACTGGAAGATTTGCGCTCGTTCCGAAATTGGCACATACGGCAAGTGGCCTCCGGAAGGCTGACAGCCGTCCGGATTCCAGCGGAAAATTCACCTGCTGATAACACCCCGAACAGTGAGTGTTGCTCCAGTTTTCACGATCCGGCTGCCGCCCATATTACACTCTAGCGGCCATCATCGGCCGCTCACACCCCCGTCAACCGAATACAATTCTCAACCAGACGGTTCTTCCGGACGAACACCCGAAAAACTGTATGTCTCCCCCGTCTGTCAGTCAGTGCACTTGAAACCGAGCAGGAGCTGGGACTATTTGGATGACCAGTGCTGTCAGGTTGCCAGATTCTACCTCGAGATAATGGCAGTGTTCTCCGCAGAATCAAAAACCACAAAACATCCCGAAAACAGAAAAACTTTCACCTTTCCCTCATCCGGACGAGGGTATGCACTGATTTTCCGGCCCCCCGAACCAATTGCAATCCGATTTCCACGGAAATATGCTGGCAGCTCTCTTGGATCGAAACCAAAAATCCACACACTTTGCCTTCTTTTTCTTCTTCCAGCTCCAGCAGAGCGCCTCCGCCTCTTCTGGTGTTGCACTTTTTTTCTCACTTCTGCTGCGCTTCCACCACCTAGCTAGTTCCCTTCTCGCGCAGGATTCACAAACCGAAATCGGAAGCGGCCACTTACTTAATCCGCGAGAAACTGAGCCACTAATCCACGGAATTGCCACTCATTCAAAACCGAGAAAAAATGTCTTTTTCTTTTCCAGGCGCTGCCTACTCGGATCGGGATCGAGGATAGTGATGTTGGTTGGTTGGTTGCTTTTCTTCTTCTCCGTCGTCGTCGTCGCCGTATTCGGCTCTTGCTTCTGCCTTCTGCTCTGGTCGTCAACACACACAACACAACATCGCTCGCTTCGTTTGATTCGTTCGTCGTCGTCGAACCAAAATTCCAGTTTCCAAACGGACACCCAGGTTCATTCATCGCGATGAATGAATGAATGCAAAGTGCGAGGGCGAGTGGGCGAAAGCGAGCGACTTTCGCCGCGCGGCTGCCATTTTGATAATGTTTGCCTTTTTTTGTTGTGATTTTCCGCGGCGGTGTTTCGGACTGGTGTTGGAGCTTGCTCGTGACTTTAATATAATGTTGACAATCAGGATGACAAAATATAGGTTCGGCAGTCAAAACCTCGGCCACAGATAAATATTGTGCATTCAGATTAACTTTAGACCGAAGTTCAAATGAGAAATGAAATATCACCGAAAGTTCGGCGTCGGCATTCTACCGAAGTGCTACGCCGACAAAGGCAATCATTATGCGTCGGCGAAGCACCAAATTAGAATGCCGACGCCGAACTTCGCCGAAGTTTTGACTGCCGAACTTCTAATTGTCACTCGAATTGTCAATAGTGCTTCCGCTTTGATGTTGCATAAGGGCTCATTAACAAATTTTATAATACTAAAAGGGGTGGGTGGGTGTCATCATGATGTAACAGCTCATATAAAATTTGTAGATTATATTCTGCCTTATACAAAAAGCGTTACGAAGGGGTGGTTGGGTGTCAAAAATGGCCCATTTTTGGCGTTATGAAATTTGTGAATAACAGCATCTTTAACGGGGGTGACTATTCCGGTGAGTAAAATGATCACCCACAGAGCTATCATTTTAGTTTAGTCACTCATTCTCACACCGGTCGCTACTATATTTAGTAACTCGTTTCCGTACCGGTTGTTGCCTTTTGGATCAACATATTGGGTTGGAAATTGTTTTGGAACTCTACTGGAATATCTATTATCTGTGGTGCGGAATCATTATAATTCAATTGGAAATTCTTGTGAATCTGACTACAATTCTTGGGATTCCGACTGGAATCCTCGGGATTCCGACTGGAATCCTCGGGATTCCGACTGGAATCCTCGGGATTCCGACTGGAATCCTCGGGATTCCGACTGGAATCCTCGGGATTCCGACTGGAATCCTCGGGATTCCGACTGGAATCCTTGGGATTCCGACTGGATCCTCGGGATTCCGACTGGAATCCCGGATTCCGACTGGAATCCTCGGATTCCGACTGGAATCCTCGGGATTCCGACTGGAATCCTCGGGATTCCGACTGGAATCCTCGGGATTCCGACTGGAATCCTCGGGATTCCGACTGGAATCCTCGGGATTCCGACTGGAATCCTCGGGATTCCGACTGGAATCCTCGGGATTCCGACTGGAATCCTCGGGATTCCGACTGGAATCCTCGGGATTCCGACTGGAATCCTCGGGATTCCGACTGGAATCCTCGGGATTCCGACTGGAACCTCGGGATTCCGACTGGAATCCTCGGGATTCCGACTGGAATCCTCGGATTCCGACTGGAATCCTCGGGATTCCGACTGGAATCCTCGGGATTCCGACTGGAATCCTCGGGATTCCGACTGGAATCCTCGGGATTCCGACTGGAATCCTCGGGATTCCGACTGGAATCCTCGGGATTCCGACTGGAATCCTCGGGATTCCGACTGGAATCCTCGGGATTCCGACTGGAATCCTCGGGATTCCGACTGGAATCCTCGGATTCCGACTGGAATCCTCGGGATTCCGACTGGAATCCTCGGGATTCCGACTGGAATCCTCGGGATTCCCGACTGGATCCGGAATCCTCGGATTCCGACTGGAATCCTCGGGATTCCGACTGGAATCCTCGGGATTCCGACTGGAATCCTCGGGATTCCGACTGGAATCCTCGGGATTCCGACTGGAATCCTCGGGATTCCGACTGGAATCCTCGGGATTCCGACTGGAATCCTCGGGATTCCGACTGGAATCCTCGGGATTCCGACTGGAATCCTCGGGATTCCGACTGGAATCCTCGGGATTCCGACTGGAATCCTCGGGATTCCGACTGGAATCCTCGGGATTCCGACTGGAATCCTCGGGATTCCGACTGGAATCCTCGGGATTCCGACTGGAATCCTCGGGATTCCGACTGGAATCCTCGGGATTCCGACTGGAATCCTCGGGATTCCGACTGGAATCCTCGGGATTCCGACTGGAATCCTCGGGATTCCGACTGGAATCCTCGGGATTCCGACTGGAATCCTCGGGATTCCGACTGGAATCCTCGGGATTCCGACTGGAATCCTCGGGATTCCGACTGGAATCCTCGGGATTCCGACTGGAATCCTCGGGATTCCGACTGGAATCCTCGGGATTCCGACTGGAATCCTCGGGATTCCGACTGGAATCCTCGGGATTCCGGACTGGAATCCTCGGGATTCCGACTGGAATCCTCGGGATTCCGACTGGAATCCTCGGGATTCCGACTGGAATCCTCGGGATTCCGACTGGAATCCTCGGGATTCCGACTGGAATCCTCGGGATTCCGACTGGAATCCTCGGGATTCCGACTGGAATCCTCGGGATTCCGACTGGAATCCTCGGGATTCCGACGGAATCCTCGGGATTCCGACTGGAATCCTCGGGATTCCGACTGGAATCCTTGGGATTCCGACTGGAATCCTTGGGATTCCGACTGGAATCCTTGGGATTCCGACTGGAATCCTTGGGATTCCGACTGGAATCCTTGGGATTCCGACTGGAATCCTTGGGATTCCGACTGAATCCTTGGGATTCCGACTGGAATCCTTGGATTCCGACTGGAATCCTTGGGATTCCGACTGGAATCCTTGGGATTCCGACTGGAATCCTTGGGATTCCGACTGGAATCCTTGGGATTCCGACTGGAATCCTTGGGATTCCGACTGGAATCCTTGGGATTCCGACTGGAATCCTTGGGATTCCGACTGGAATCCTTGGGATTCCGACTGGAATCCTTGGGATTCCGACTGGAATCCTTGGGATTCCGACTGGAATCCTTGGGATTCCGACTGGAATCCTTGGGATCCGACTGGAATCCTTGGGATTCCGACTGGAATCCTTGGGATTCCGACTGGAATCCTTGGGATTCCGACTGGAATCCTTGGGATTCCGACTGGAATCCTTGGGATTCCGACTGGAATCCTTGGGATTCCGACTGGAATCCCTTGGGATTCCGACTGGAATCCTTGGGATTCCGACTGGAATCCTTGGGATTCCGACTGGAATCCATGGATTCCGACTGGAATCCATGGGATTCCGACTGGAATCCTTGGGATTCCGACTGGAATCCTTGGATTCCGACTGGAATCCTTGGGATTCCGACTGGAATCCTTGGGATTCCGACTGGAATCCTTGGGATTCCGACTGGAATCCTTGGGATTCCGACTGGAATCCTTGGGATTCCGACTGGAATCCTTGGGATTCCGACTGGAATCCTTGGGATTCCGACTGGAATCCTTGGGATTCCGACTGGAATCCTTGGGATTCCGACTGGAATCCTTGGATTCCGACTGGAATCCTTGGGATTCCGACTGGAATCCTTGGGATTCCGACTGGAATCCTTGGAATTCTGACTGGAATCCTTGGGATTCCGACTGGAATCCTTGGGATTCCGACTGGAATCCTTGGGATTCCGACTGGAATCCTTGGGATTCCGACTGGAATCCTTGGGATTCCGACTGGAATCCTTGGGATTCCGACTGGAATCCTTGGGATTCCGACTGGAATCCTTGGGATTCCGACTGGAATCCTTGGGATTCCGACTGGAACTTTTCCTTTTGGGATTCCGACTGGAATCCTTGGGATTCCGACTGGAATCCTTGGGATTCCGACTGGAATCCTTGGGATTCCGACTGGAATCCTTGGGATTCCGACTGATTCCGTGGGATTCCGACTGGAATCCTTGGGATTCTGACTGGAATCCTTGGGATTCCGACTGGAATCCTTGGGATTCGACTGGAATCCTTGGGATCCGACTGGAATCCTTGGGATTCCGACTGGAATCCTTGGGATTCCGACTGGAATGCCGGGTGTTCCGTGGAGTGAATTTCGGCTCTTCTCCAAGCAGTTGACACACTGGGTAAACTCCTGAGCGCAGGACTTCTTAGCTTGGCCAGGTCAGTCGCACTCGGGCTCAGATTGGGAACCACTTCTAGTACTGCATTCGGTCCCTCGGTAGTGCAAAAGGTACCCAAGTTTGACACATCGCAGTACACTTTTCACGGCATTCTAGATTACTTTATGAGCCATAAATTTTGGGCATTTGCAAGGGACATGAAGGTCTTTAATTTGTCTTTGGCTTGGCGGAAGAACTTCAACGCACAGTCGGTCACAGCATTGCTTTTTATAATGCAAGCTTGCGGGACCCTCTACTCTTGTCGACAAAGCATCTTCTTGATATTTTCCGCCTCGGAAGCTTTGCCCAAACGAAGGGCATTGGCCAGCAAAGCAGGGTTTGGAAGATCCATCTCCGGAACCATGAGCTCTTGCTCGCTAGACTCGCTCTGCAAAATCATGCAAAATTTAGAATAAAAGTTTAACATGATAAAATAGTTAGATATGATTAATAATCTACCTGCAAAACGAACAAAGTTCAGTTGATCACAAGGGGGTGGTCACTCTACACACTTCGTTGGCGCATATTTTTTTCATGCTGTGCCTTCAGAGCGCCAAGGTGCGCCTAGCGTGCCAGTGGTAATGGTTTCGCTCCACCAGGGATTGACTTCTTATTAAGTGACGGTATTCCGGGATACGTTCCACATAATCGAAAGAGAAAAGTATGGGAAGGCCAAATCACTTGTGTGACACATACTTCAATGGGAAGGTTTGGGAAACGGATCTGTTGTCTTGAGCCGGTAATGAAATATGGAGCATCAACTGTTATATACGGGATAAGATATACATGTACGGGAGGCATGGTGGTGGAAAAATGAGTGTATGGGGAGCTGTGAGTAAAAAATTGAAAAATATTACGTTTGACTGAGGGACCCAATGAGACGTAAGTCATGTTAGACCACTGAAAACAGATGGACACATGACGATGTTGATACAAAACTTTCAGAAAGACAAGGGAGGATATTTCCATAGAATTGTGATCATATTTGGGTGTTCGCCATAATATTTTGTATTCTACTTGGTCTTAGGTTTCCCAATATTTTTTACTCATTCTTTCCGACTTTGGGATTCGATATGAGTTTCATCAATAAAGATAGATCAAAGATGAGATAAAATACTATATGGGACAAGTGCAACTAGTGTGTCTTCAGTTCTCGTACTAAAACAACTTTTTCACGTTACAGTCCGCTTATCTCTGTGAGCAAAAGTTGTTTTAATTGCGTCACCTGTGGCATTTTCTTCTATAGTTTATTATTTCTATTATCCTATAGCGTCGATCTGAAATGAAATAAATTGATAAATGGCAAATATATCACAATAATCATAATAAATAAGTGAGATTTTCCTGCTGAAATCAAATTAATTTTCCCATTATTTGACGGGAAGCAAACAACAAATAAATCAATGCTTGCTAAGAACGTAATTTCAGTTCACTGTGATTTTTATAGTGACCTTTTATGGAAAACTGTAATACTTTATGGAAGTGCGCCAAGATGTGCCCAACCAGCGCCCGGCACATTGTGTAGAGTGACCACCCTCTTGGTTGATCATTATTTACCATCTTGACCGTTGCAATAGACCATTTCCGTGAAAATTTTTTATTGGCTTATATGCTTTCTGTCAATTTACTGAACAAACTTTCCTAAGGAATCGATATGTTTTGGAGCCTTTAACTATTAGAAAACAATGAAAAACTTGCGGCACGATAGTTCACCCCTCGGTCCCCTACAATTAGTTTCACCTCGAAAAAATGCAGACCCCTTTTTCCCCTATGGTTTTGTCACCACGTTGTGGTGAATTTAAAATCAGCTGGCATGACCAGATGATTTTTGTTTATGTTTTCATAATGAGCTCCACTGGTTCCACTTCCTCCTTCCTTCACGGTTCCTGAAGTCTCCGTTATAACCGTGAAAACCACCTTCACCGCTTCGGCCGGTTACGATCGCACCCGGCGAACACTACACGGTCCTGTAACGCAAGGATTATAGTCGACAGATGCCTGACCTCTCTGTTTTGTGCCGACGATGATTGAATAAGCTGAAAGATTCCCGCCTAGAGGCAGCAACAGCCGCTCAAAATTTCCTTGCTCGGCTGTTGCTGCCTCAAGGCGGAAATCTTCCGGATCAACAGCCAACAGATAGATTTAGGCATTTGACGGCATGAATAGTAAGAAATAGCCTCTAATAGAATTAGCGGTACCGTAACTGTTGGGTGGATGAGAGATTTGTTATTAGGGGTTGATTTTGAATTTTGAATCTGTGGAGGAAAATATATTTTCCTAAAGGAAGACCTGAATCGGATTGGCGCTCCTGTTTGGGGCGCCCTGACCGGAATCACGGTCAGTTTGAGCGCGCACCTGATTTGACGTTTCCAAATGTAAACAAGCATCCCAATGCAGGGGTGGAATCGAAAACTGTTGCAAAATCACCACGCTGATACCCATAGGGTTGAACAAACTGTGCCGCATCTCGAATTATTTTACAAAATGTGGTGAGTATCCATGTTTTCAAAAATTTGTAAGAAAATCCGGAATGCATGTAAACAAAATCTGAAAGCGTTAATGTTCATTAAAAATGATTGTCTTTCGAAGAAAAATACAAATACTGGGGGTTAGATCTGACAGAAATGGTCTATTGTTTTCACAAAATCAAGCAAACGTGAAAACATGTTTGGGCAAACATAACTCATAACTATTAATCGTTAATGATAATAATTGTGTATGCTCATAAACAGGTCAAATAGGGTGATCAAAGTAATTTGGAAAGACCGTTACGCGTATATCCAGCTTTTTACGCTAGCATGCCATAAATTTTGAATCACCCCTTTCTGACATGTCTTGCCAACACCATAATGTTTTTATAGTTGGATCGTAGCAACCTTTGTAGTAAAGCAAATTTTTGATGTTGACGAACGTGTTTCCTGGAGACCAAAAACAAAAATAGTTTCCAAAACTTTTCTTTTTTTTTATAGATTTTGTTCTAATTCTTATTTATTTTAGGTGAAATGGACAGGATTACTAGTAACCAAATTGGCCATCTGGGAATTATGATCGCAGAAACAATAAATGCTTTCAGGAAAATTCATTCAGTCGCCAATTATCCACGGAGTGATATGTAATGCTCTATTTACACACAAGACAGTCCAATGTAGGCCGGAAATTATCATTATTTATCAAGAAAATTAATTTAGCATGTCTTTGACTACCCAGCCGATACTGTTAATGTAAACGGGGACGATTGACAGGGTTTCTTTTTTTGTTATTTGTAGATACGTGCAAGATTGATCCAACAATTCATCGTCACTAAAAGTCCTCAAATACTAAATTTGTCAAGGAGTTTTGTTTGAATAGAATATAACATTGAACTCGGGAGGGCTTTCTTGGTCAAACCTGTCACAAATGTTCGGAAGTTGGCTCTGTGGGTTTAGGTCGTCTAATAAAGTAGACTAAAGTTGTGAGAATATAGCGTACGGCTGCTTCCCATGGACCTTAGAAATGTATAATGCATTTGACAATATTGCTTTCCTTGATAAGAAACTTCGTTGGTAAAAGCAATTGGTTTCCATGCAATGCTTTCGTTTTGTTTCTGTTGAAGCAAAATTTTCGGACTTCTCTGAATATATTTTCTCGGTAGGCAATTAATTAAAAAACGTAAACCAGCAGACAATTTGATTGCCAGCTTAAACTGCATTGCTTCCGTAGAAAACCGCTAACTATTCGCATTCCGCAATCCACATAAAAAAACCCAGGAAATTCGTGCACTTCAGCTAACTTGTAATGGATCATTAATGGCCTGAAATCATACAAAATCATTTAAAATTATAAGAAAATGGTTTATGTAAAAATAAAAAAGTTGAATACGAAGTTTTTGTAGCTGCAAAACAAATCAAGTGAAAATTAATGACAGTTCCTCCAACAAAATAAAATCATTGCTTGCTAAGACTCTACTATAAAATCTGTATGTAATAAATGTCAGAATTGAATCACCCCATGTTGATTTATAGCTAGCGTAAAAAGCTGGATAATTTGGCCATTTACGGCAAAATCAAATGGAAGTGGCCAAATTATATACGCGTAATGGTAAAGCAGACCCTCCAGAGACTCTCTACGAATCTTCGTAAAATTCTTATAATATTCTCCCAGAAGATTCTCCACAGATTCAAAAATATATTTGATCTGAAATTTCTCCGACAAATGGTTCAAGTACTCGTTATCTCATTTTTTATTTCGCCTAGGATACATCCTCGATTCTTACCATGTGTTCTACTATTTCCATGTAGAATTGTTCAAGCATTGTTCCAGAATATTTGAACGGAGTGATTTATTTGTAAATAGTCTAAAATGTATTGTGTAACATCAAACTGCAACTGGGAAACCACCCATCACATAGATCACCGTCTCGGAAAGGAAACACTCTTCTTCCTTCGTAAAGCCTGAATTGCTACTGAAAAAAAATTTCTCGCCGGTTCCTTGCAGAAATTTTCTACAGCGACTCCCATTTGAACTGAAAGTTCTTTTCAACTGCGTACTGCGATCAAAGAAAAATGCTTTTCTTGACCATTTCTTGCAAGAAATTTTCCACGCATCGAGATAGGCGATTACTTTTCTGTTGAAGTGCATACTTCTCTTAAGTGTAAAACACATCAATCGATCGTTTAAAACCAGTCGCTATCGGTAATCCGAATTCAAATGTAAAACACGATAATTTACAAATTTTGATGTATTGATTTTATGATACCAGACACCCATTACGGGCACACGGTTTCCCCAAATATAACATATTTAAAAGGCACATGTAAGTCCTTGTCATGGAAGGCAAACTAGTTCCACTAGTGATTGATTTCGCAATTGTAAAACATGTTGAAATTGTGTAAAAGCCTTTGCTATCACACCAACTCAAACCTTACCAGAATTACAAATTTTACACGTTGAAAAGAATATGGATCGAACGTGTGTATTATTTTCAGTGCAGTTAAACCTTCATGAGTCGATTCATGAGATTAAACTTGAAAACAATGGTGCCAGTACCTGTCAACTCTGACAGGTACTGACACTGTTGTTTTTAGATTTTCCGAAGGAGGGAAAGAGAGCGATTTTCTGATGACGTCACCGTGCAATGGGCAACAATCCCTTAATCGACTCAAATACACTACCGACCAAAAGTATGGATTCGTTGCAATATTGAGTATTGCAGCACTTTTAAGTTTAGCATCACCCAAAACCTAGTGAAAAAAGTTTTCTCAACTAAAATTTAAAAAAAATACTGATCAAAAGCCGCATATTAAAAGACATTCCCGAAAAACAAATTGAAATATCCCTTTGCAACCCAGAAATCATATTCATTTTAGGTGATGCATTCAGATTAACTCTAGATCGAAGTTCATAAGAGAAACGAAATAGTCCGGAATTTTTTTTTGCACGACCGTGTAAAAAAAATCCCTGCAAAAACAGAATCGGGTGTACTCGATTACCAGGGCTCGGCGGACCACAGGTTATGCGAGACTTGTGCATTGCGCAATGCGAATCTACTCAGCTTCTTTTAAGCTGTGTTGGCAGCTCTTATTCATACCGATCATTGCTCTACCTCGACAGTTATACGACAAGTAGCTGTGTAACATCTTCGGAAGGCGCTTTCTCAACCATTTCGCAACTGTTGAATAATTATTATACAGCTTCGCTGTATGTGGCTGTATTATCGATTAAATATTATTTTCAAGCTGTTTCACAGCTTCCGGAATTCAGATCATAAGCACAGACAAACAGACGTAACACTTAGAACAAATCTCGATCAAAATCATAGTCACGAGGACATGTACGCCCAATGTTAAAATTGGTGTGTTTGGCCGACAGGCCAACAGATGGCGGTAGTGTGTAAACGTCAAACACGAACAAAAACGATGCGAGCGCTGCGGGTGGTGGATTGGCCACCTACCATATTTTTGAATCGATCGTTAAAAAGGTGGTCGATGGCCAATGATGAGAGTGTGACGTCTGTTTGTCTGTGTCATAAGTATCTGAATTTAATGTTCCCAACGTTACCTGCCACCGCTTGGAATCAAACTCACGATCTCTGCATCCACAAGTCTCTACGCTGTCCTTGTTGCCACCACAGTCTATATCGAAAGGCAAAGAAAACACAACGTTTTGTTCTACATCTAAAACGGTTCACAGAATATTTTATAATGATCGTAAAAGATGCCATAGCCGCGCTTACACCACTTCATCAGGCTGTAAAAGGGTGCGAAACGTCAAACACAATGTTTACATCCAACAAGCTGAGTAGATGCGCCACAAGTTGTTGTTTTACAGCATACTGCTGTATGCTCGCTGTATAACTAACGACAAAGCGCTTCTTAAATGTATATTGAGCAGCATAACAAATCATATTGTATAGAAGCAGCCGGATTGATGATGGCGAGTTTTATTCCACATCATTAGGTTGCTATCTTTTACGGTGTTGAGTTACAGCTTAGTGAAAGCAGCAAAAGCGATAACTGACGAAATTTATTCAGCTAAGATTTGTAGCTGCAAAACGTTTGCGTTACAGCTGTATTAACGCTAATCGTTCTATTTTTGACAGCTTTCATTTTTTGCTGCGTTTGCTGCTTCAATTCAACTGTTATACAGCACAAAGCAAATAATCATGGCTTATAGCGCTAAAATTGTTAGTTGGGTTGTTTTTAATTATGAATCGTGGTTTACGTGTAACCAGCCGAGTGGAAGTTTAAAAACTACCGAAAAGCTAAACATTACATATACTTTGCAATTGGATTAAATGGACAAATTGATGTGAAGTTTTTCGAAAAAGTTACACGTCTTCTCAGTGAGAATCGAACTCACGTATATGATTAGAAAGCGTTGTGTTTGGATGGGCATCTAATTCTTCCGAAAGAGGTGCACTTTGCGAAAAAGGACCACGTGATTATTGAGCTGAAATCGAATTCAGGTTAACTTCTGCGTTCATGAGTCCTCTCATGGCGTAGAGGTAACGCGCCCTAACTAGAGATCAGGGAGTCGTGAGTTCGATTCTCACTGAGAAGACGTGTAACTTTTTCGCAAAACTAGCTTTTCGGTAGTTGTTAAACTTCCACTCGGCTGGTTAGCCGTAAACCACGATTCATAATTAAAAACAATAATTTATAATGATAATGCGGGAATTGCAAGATGACAATACTTCTCAATGTGCTCGTTTATCGCTGTGAGCTGCGGCAAAGACCGATCGTCTCAACATTAATGGAGCATTTCCAATTTGATTGATTTTTTTTTATAAATTGATCTATGAATATAGCTTTCTAAGGACTTATGAAATAAAAATAGAATGTTTTGTAGTTTTTTATCTCTAAATTATTCATTGAGAAGTAAAGATTCAGCAAAACAAAAATCTAGCGTAACATTTGAAAAGGGCCTAACTGCAAAATGTAAACAAACTTGATTATTCATTATTCGTATCATTTTTTACGTAAATTACTCCTACATACTCTTACGGTCATGCAAAATGCATTATTAATGGTAATTTTATTCAAATTTAAAAGGGCCTATCTGAAAATGATAAAACTAAGAGGGCCTAACTGGTCATAAAAGGGCCTAACTGAAAATTTCCATCAAAATCAGATTGGCCCTTCCGTGCATTTTTAATTTTCCTCCATATTTTTCAATATTTAGCCATTGTATAGTGTTTTTCTCACATAATGGAACCTAGTGAAATATTTGAAAAGGGTCTATCAGCATAACGTAAAAATTGAGAAATTCTCGATTGAAGATTCTGTAACATATTGATTGTTACTATTTTAAACTCATTGCTATCTAATAGTTTTAAACTTTTGTTCGACACTCATAGTCTATTACTGGGCCACGTAACGTTTTAAATCTAACATAACATAAAAACTAGTAAAAAATGTTGAATTCAAACATCATCGGCAGATAGGCCCTTTTACGAGTCTTCAAACCAGTTAGGCCCTTTCAATTAGGCCCTTTAATTGAACATGGTTTCGGTTAGGCCCCTCCAATTAGGCCCTTTTATTTAACATAGTTCCAGTTAGGCCCTCTTGGAATTTGTTAATTTTTTTGATTATTGAATAGATTTTCAAAGTTTTAGAACAAAATCAATCGATTATGTGAGAAAATCAACATTGAATATTGAAAATTCTTTATTGAAGATTCAGTACTATATTGATTATTCATATATCAAACCCTTTCTCCTATTTACTAGTTTTATACTTGTGTTCGACACTCATAATAGTCTACTAGGTGGCCCATAACGTTTTAAATCTTAAATAACAAAACAACTCGTGAAAATGGTTGAATTCAAACATCATCGGCAGATAGGCCCTTTTACGAGACTGCAAACCAGTTAGGCCCTTTCAGTTAGGCCCTTTGCTTGAACATGGTTTCAGTTAGGCCCCTCCAGTTAGGCCCTTTTATTAAACTTAGTTCCAGTTAGGCCCTTTTGGAATTTGTTAATTTTATTGATTATTGAAGTGATTTTCAAAGTTTTAGAACAAAATCAATCGATTAGGTATGTGAGAAAATCAACATTGATTAACAAAAATTCTTTATTGAACATTCAGTACTATACAAGGGGGTGGTCACTCTACACACTTCGTTGGCACATGCTGTGCCTTCAGAGCGCCAAAGTGTGCCAAGCTTGCTATTATTCCAAGTGCTATAAAAATCCATTGAACTGAAATTACAGGAAAACATTCTCAGCAAACATTGACATCTGCAATTTTTTTTTCGTTTGCATCTCGTTCGGCAAATTTTAGAAGCCTTAGATAGAGTCATGATTGCTTGGGTGGGTAGAATTACACGGTATTAATTACGATTACTTCGGAGGTAACGGATGGCTTTACTTCACAAGGAAAGACTTTTTATAAGACGACGGCATTCCGGGATACGTTTCACATAATATTGATAGGATAATAGTACGGGAAGGCCAAATTACTTGTGTGACAAATATATTACTTCAATGGGAAGGTTTGGGAAATGGCCCTGTTGTATTGGGCGTGGTGGGAAGGGATTGTATGAGGATCTGTGAGTGAATAATTTAATAATATCTCCTTTTTTCTGTGTTTAATTTGGTCTTAGATAATCCAACATATTTTTTACTTATCCATTCCAACTTCGGGATTCGATATGAGTTTCATCAAAAGAAAAAAAAAACACTACATAAAAAAAGTGCAACTGGTGTCTTTTGTTCTCGTTTTTGAACAACTTTTTCACGTTTTAGCCCGCCTAGGGATGGTACACAAATTATGTCACGCTAAATTTCAACTTTTTTGACCCCCCCCCCCTATGTCATGTTTTTTGTATGAGTCCTCTGAAAATTTTGTAAGGGTTGTCACGCTTGGTTTGACCCCCCCCCCCTTGGAGCGTGACGTAATTTGTGCATGACCCCCTATATCTGTCTGCAAAAGATGTTCTAATTGCGTCGCCTGTGGTATTCTTCTTCTATAGTTTACTAATCGATCTGAAATAACAAAAATTGATAAATGGGAAATAAAAAAAAAAAAATTACCACAATAAATAAGTAAGATTTTCCTGCTGAAACCACATAAATTTTCTCATCATTTGACGGGAAGCAAATAACAAACAAATATCAATGGTTGCTAAGAACAAAATTTCAGTTCACTGTTATTTTTATAGCGACTTTTCACGGAAAACTGTAATCTTTTATGGAAGTGCGCCTGGGTGTGCCCAAGCAGCGCCGGGCACATTGTGTAGAGTGACCACCCCCTTGGTACTATATTGATTCCTATTTCAAGCCCATTATCTTTTTTACTAGTTTTATCATAATCTTAATGCGCAGTTAGTTGAAAAACTGATTTTTTATCCTGAAAAAAAAATCAATTACATTAAAAAATTTGAATAATTTTTATTTGTTGCCTCTAGTTGTGGATCGAGTTCCAAAAGTCGCGATTTTCACAAAAACAAATTCGTTTGTTTTTGTAACAGCCCTGCAAGAATTCATCTCATACTTCTTCTTGGCATTACGTCCTCACTGGGACAGAGCCTGCTTCTAAGCTTTGTGTTCAATGAGTACTTCCACAGTTATAAACTGAGAGCTTTCTTTGACAAGTTGCCATTTTCGCATTCGTATATCGTGTGACAAGTACGAAGGTACTCTATATTCAGGAAAGTAAAGGAATTTTCCATTACGAAAAAACCTGGACCGAGCCATTCTGAAGGTATCTGAGTTCCATTCCCACTCAGATACCTTCAGAATGGCTTTGCTTTGTAGCCGCGGACTTAAACTGCTCGGCTAAGGAAGGCCCTCAAGTATAAAACAAGTAAAAAAGTGAATGGGTTTGAAATAGATATAATCAATAAGGTACTGAACCTTCAACCGAGAATATCCAACATTTAGCTATTACATTGTTTTTCTCTCGCTTTATTTTATTTAAGAACTATGAAAATCAACAAATTCCAAAAGGGCCTAACTGGAACTATGTATAATAAAAGGGCCTAACTGGAGGGGCCTAACTGAAACCATGTCCAATCGAAGGGCCTAACTGAAAGGGCCTAACTGGTTTGAAGATTCATTAAAGGGCCTATCTGCTGATGATATTTGAATGCAACCATTTTCACGAGTCGTTATGCTATTTGCGATTACTAACGTTCTGGGCCACGTAATAAACCATAATGAGTGTCTAACACAAGTATAAAACTAGTAAAAAAAGTGAATGGGTTTGAAATATCAATAATCAATATGTTGCTGATTTTGAATAGAATAGTTTCTAATATTTAGCTTGTATGATATTGTGTTGTTTTCTCACATAATCATTAAATGTTGTCGAAGAATTATGCAAATCACTTCAATAATCAATAAAATTAGCAAATTCAAAAAGGGCCTAACTGGTTTGAAAATTCGTAAAAGGGCCTATCTGCGGATGATGTTTGAATTGAACTATTTTTACAAGTTGTTGTGTTATTTGAAATTCAAATCGTTGTGAGCCACGTAATAGACCATTATAAGTGTCGAACACAAGGGATTGTCCTAAAAAAAAGTCCATCAATTGGGGCCTCCTCCAATGGGGGAATGTACGAAAATGTGACAGTGCATGGATTGGGTATTGGAAAAAGCGTGACAGAGGGGGTAGAAGGGTTCTACAAATCCCGAAAAACGATGGACGTCATTTTTAGATCTTCCCCAAGTATGAAACTAGTAAAAAGCGAATGGGTTTGAAATAGGAATAATCAATATGGTACTGAATCTTCAACCGAAAATTTCCAATATTTAGCTATTATATAGTGTTTTTTCACATATTCGCTAAATTTTGTTCAAGATTTATGCAAACCAATTCAAAAATCAATAAAATTAGCAAATTATAAAAGGGCCTAACTGAAACCATGTTCAATTAAAGGGCCTAACTGGTTTGAAGATTCATAAAAGGGCCTATCTGCCGATGATGTTTGAATTCAACAATTTTTACGAGTTGTTGTGTTATTTGAGATTAGAAACATAATGGGCCACGCAACAGACTTTAATGGGTGTCGAACACAGGTATGAAACTAGTAAAAATGCGAATGGGTTTAAAATAGGAATTATAAATATGGTACGGAATCTTCAATTGAGAATTTCTCAATGTTTACGTTTAGCAGATAGGCCCTTTTCAAATGTTACGCTAGAAATCATAACACGCATCCTCTCTCACATGTCAAAAAATCAACTGACAGGAGGCGAAGTTCACTAGCCGCGAGCGAAAGCCCGCTCGCGTTCATCCGTTCCTCTTTCCGAGTGGTTCATTCGCCCGAAAGGCGGGTGAATTTCCCTTTCGGCTAACCGAGCCGCTCTTGCCCGATGCTGGGAAAATTCCCATCGGCGTGGGAAACTAATCGCCAACGATCGCAGTTGAGCGTGGGAAAAAAGAAATTCTTATGAGAATATAAATGTATTCCCGGGTAGGCGATACATTTTTCCAACCGACACTTTCGAGATGAGCGCGATCCGAGCGATGCGCATGGCTTGCTGCGAGGGTTCTGTAATTCATTAATTTGGTTGGGTTGCCTAGTTAAATTTTATCTGGATCAAAATTTTTTTTTGAAAATCTATCGGAATATCCTTAATTTCCCATCTAGTAGCCGTCGCCGCAATCACGAATCATGATGATGGTGCCTCTGGTTTCGATACGCTCTCTCCCATAATGGCGGACGCGATGACGGCGGCGCATATGAATGAATAATGGCAGAATGCGTTGCTCTCACGAACGACTTGGTCGTCGCTATGAATGGCCGCGGCTCGCACGGGAGCGAAAAAACTCTCACGGGTAATTCAAAAAAGGATATTTTCGTATCTGCATTTTTTGCTTGGCAAGAAGATTATCGGGTTGCTTCTTGTTCTTGTACTTCTTGGGTCGATCCTATGCTTGACAAATTTCCCACAGAAAAAGGATCATCCTTGGCAACGTCATCCTTGCTTTTCTCCCACGGTCAACTCTCTTTTCCCATGCATGCATCGCGCACATAAAGAAAAGATCGTGCGCACACACATTCAAATGCAAAAACTCGCACAGGATGCAAACCATGATGCATTTTTTGCTTGCATTGGACTTTCGTGCGCTTGCTTATGGGGATGCAAGCTATGAGCGTGTATTTAGGCACACCACATACATCCAACGGTCGTTCCCATCGAAGTAGTCGTCGCCGCTGTCAGCGATTTTATGCTTTGCTCGTGGCAACGAAGGCGGCGGTGGTAATAAAAGTAGGCGATGCGATGTGTATGGTGTGTCAGCAACGCATGCAGCGGGAAAAACGACCGTTGGCGGAGGGAATCACGCGGGTTGCGATTATAATCGGTAATGACAAAATATACTAAATGTGACTAATAATACAAATTAAATTGACAATATTTTTAACGGAAATTTATTTTAAATTTAATACAAAATCTAATCTAAGAACATTACATAATACGGCAAAAATTTAAATTTATTGAAGTAACCATTTTAAAATTCAAAATAAAAATTCAAAATTAAAATTCAGAATTCAAAAATCAAAATGACTTTAAATGATTTAAAATGCCTTCAAATGGCTCATATTGGCTTATAATGACTTAAAATAGCTGGAGATGGCTTCAAATGGCTCTAAGCAGTTGAAAACGACTTGAAATGGCTTCAAACTGCCTAATACAGCTTAAAACGGCTTAACATTGCTTAACTGTCTTGAAACAGCTTAGAATGGTTAATAATGGCTTCAAATTGCTCAAAATGGCTTAAAGGTGAAACAGTTTGGAATCAACTTCTAAGATTGCACTGAAACTTCAAAGGCACAAATCATTCGAAGAAAGCATCCAACTACAGTGAACTTTTTATTTTGGCTATGTGCACTAGCAGAAAGCTTAAAATAAGAAGATCAGAAACGTTTGCCAACTATTTAGCCTTTGAAAACGTGAGTAGGGGCACAAGACGGCCATTGTGACGGCCATCTTTGGATTCCGAGATGTTTCACCTTAAAGTTGCTAAAAATGGCTTGAAAACGCTTTGGATTCATTTGAATGGATTTAAATGGCTTTAAATTAGATTGAAAGGCTTCAAATGGTTTTAAAAGGCTTTGAATGGCTTTAAGGTGAAACATCTCGGAATCCACAGATGGCCGTCACAATGGCCGACTTGTACCCCTACTCACGTTTTCAAAGGCATCCAACGCTTTCTTCGAATGATTTGTGCCTTTGAAGTTTCAGTGCAATCTTAGAAGTTGATTCCAAACTGTTTCACCTTAAACGACTTTAGCAGGCTTTAGGCTTAAAAATGTTTTAAGTGGCATTAAATGTCTCTTCAATTTTCAATTTTCAATTTTCAATTTTCAATTTTCAATTTTCAATTTTCAATTTTCAATTTTCAATTTTCAATTTTCAATTTTCAATTTTCAATTTTCAATTTTCAATTTTCAATTTTCAATTTTCAATTTTCAATTTTCAATTTTCAATTTTCAATTTTCAATTTTCAATTTTCAATTTTCAATTTTCAATTTTCAATTTTCAATTTTCAATTTTCAATTTTCAATTTTCAATTTTCAATTTTCAATTTTCAATTTTCAATTTTCAATTTTCAATTTTCAATTTTCAATTTTCAATTTTCAATTTTCAATTTTCAATTTTCAATTTTCAATTTTCAATTTTCAATTTTCAATTTTCAATTTTCAATTTTCAATTTTCAATTTTCAATTTTCAATTTTCAATTTTCAATTTTCAATTTTCAATTTTCAATTTTCAATTTTCAATTTTCAATTTTCAATTTTCAATTTTCAATTTTCAATTTTCAATTTTCAATTTTCAATTTTCAATTTTCAATTTTCAATTTTCAATTTTCAATTTCAATTTTCAATTTTCAATTTTCAATTTTCAATTTTCAATTTTCAATTTTCAATTTTCAATTTTCAATTTTCAATTTTCAATTTTCAATTTTCAATTTTCAATTTCAATTTTCAATTTTCAATTTTCAATTTTCAATTTTCAATTTTCAATTTTCAATTTCAATTTTCAATTTTCAATTTTCAATTTTCAATTTTCAATTTTCAATTTTCAATTTTCAATTTTCAATTTTCAATTTTCAATTTTCAATTTTCAATTTTCAATTTTCAATTTTCAATTTTCAATTTTCAATTTTCAATTTCAATTTTCAATTTTCAATTTTCAATTTTCAATTTTCAATTTTCAATTTTCAATTTTCAATTTTCAATTTTCAATTTTCAATTTTCAATTTTCAATTTTCAATTTTCAATTTTCAATTTTCAATTTTCAATTTTCAATTTTCAATTTTCAATTTTCAATTTTCAATTTTCAATTTTCAATTTTCAATTTCAATTTTCAATTTTCAATTTTCAATTTTCAATTTTCAATTCAATTTTCAATTTTCAATTTTCTATTTTCAATTTTCAATTTTCAATTTTCAATTTTCAATTTTCAATTTTCAATTTTCAATTTGCTATTAAAAAAAACTCGAAACTCCTGTAAGAGTTTGACAAGCAGTTTCCAGGAGAATCTCTTAATAGAATCCCAGGGGTGTTCCAAAGGCAGCTCTTGCAATAATTCCAAGGACAGTTCTGTGAGTATCCCCGAAGCAACTTCGTTGGTGACTTTTGTAGGACAAGAGTTTCAGAATAAACTTCTGAAACAAACAAACACAACAGAAGCAACACCCGGAAGGATTCCAGAAGTAACGCAGAAGCAATTCCTTCAGTGTAAGAAGGAACACTAATGAGTTTAAGAAGCAACTTCAGAAGGATGTTTAGAAGAGTTTCATAAAGGAATTCCAGAACCAACTTTTTGAAGAACTTCAGAGACAAATCTATAAATTTTTGGAGGAACTTTTGAAAGAGTTCCAAAAGAAAATGTTGAAGGAATTCCAGGAGGAACTCTTGTAGTAATTTCAGAAGCAATACCCAGAAAAGTTCCAGAAGCAACTTCTGAAGGAATGCCACTAGCATTCTATGAATAATTCTAGAAGTACCTTAGTAGCATTCCAAAAGGAAGACTAATAGGAATTCTAAAAGCAAGCCAATGAAAAAATCCAAGAAGCAACTCATTAAAAATTTCCAGAAGCAACTTTTTGATTGATTCTATAAGTAACTCCTGAAGGAATTCCAGTAAGAATCCAAGAAACATCTACTGGAGAAATTATAGACGAAACTATTGAAACAATCCTTTTTTTGCGCAATTGAATCAATTCCAAGAGCAACTCCATGAGAAATTGCAGAATCAACTCTCGGACGAACTTCAGGAGAAACTCTTAAGGGAATTCCATAAACAACTTCTTGAGAAATTCCAGAAGCAATTCTCTGAGGAATTCCACTACAAGGATAACAACTTTTTGAGGAATTCCGGAAGCAGTAATTGAAGAAATTCTAAGAGTGATAACGTGAGAAACTTCAAAAGCAACTCCTTGGAAAATTGAAGAAGCAATTCCTGGAGAAACTCCAGGAGGATTGCTTTAAGAGATTCCAGAAGTAATTTCTTAAGACATTAAAAAATATCCTAGTTCCAGAAGAGTTCAAGGAATTCCAGAAGCAACTCCCTGGAGAATTCCAGAGTGATCTTTTGAAGAATTTCAAAATTACCTTTCGTGGAATGACAGGAGGAACTTTAGGAAAAAAAAAACTCTTGAATGAGTTCCAAGAGGAAATGTTGAAAGAATTCCAGAAGCTACTTCCAGAGAAACTTTTCAAGGATCTCCAAGAGCAACACCCGATAAAATTTTAGAAGTAATTCTGAAAGAATTCTTAGAGCAACTCCGTGGAAAATTACATAAAGAACTCTAGACGAACATTCAGAAGTGTAAATTGTTCGATACTCCGACCACACAGGAGCTTACGCGCGTTACGTCTGATCTCCTCTAGCTGTCGTACTCAATTGATTCAACCTTCGTTCGTCCATTGCGAGAGCATTGTACCACATTCCAGTGTTCCCAAATGTACATCATTTCCTTCACTGAAACTAAAGTCTTATTTCGACTCTTGTAAATTGTTACAAGAAGCATGTAGCATTCCTGGAGAATCTATTGAAGCTATCCGAGAAACCACTCCTTGAAGAATTTCAGAAGTAGCATCTTGATGATTTGCTGGATAACTTCTAAAATAATTCTTGAGGGAGTTCTAGAATGAATTCCTGGAAAAATCCAGATGGAACAATCGATCTCGAATACAACATCGGAAGGAATGCCTTAAGAAACTCTTGAAAGAACTCCAGAAGTAACTTCACTTCTGAAGGAATTCCAGTAGGAACTCGTAAGGGTATCGGTATCAGAAGGCCGGCTCCAAAGGCACGTTCCCCACCAGTTGGGAGATTTGTGCCATCGCCATATTTGAGCCTATTTCATCATCTACCCGATGGGAGAGGAAAGGGAAGGGAAAGATGGGAGGAAATAGGAGTGGGGTCCCTTGAAGAGGGAAGATCGCATTAGCGAAATGAGAGCATGTAGCTCCATACCACAATGGGTTCGAACAGCGCCCTAAAAAGGGCACTGCAAAACGCATGAGCGTAAAGAGAGCCTATAGCTCATTACCACAGCGGGTTAAGAATAACAGAATGTCCTGAAGATTCAGGCTTCTGAATTCAGTTTCACTTAATAAGTGTTTGCCAAGTAATTGGAATCGCATTTGCGCAAAAACTGGACAGTTACATATCAGGTGATACGAAGTTCCATAATCGGAGTCACAACTATCACACACAAATGAGTCAGCACGCTGAATATTTGCCATGTGATAGTTGAGTCGGCAGTGGCCTGTCAACGCTCTGACCAAGAGACTGCAATTCTGCTTTGACTGATTTGTTAAATACTTCGCCATCCTTGGAGATGGCTCAGTAATGTACAATTTTGTTTGACGACACGACTCCAAACTATTCCAATATTGCTTGTGCTGAGTTGCCGCCCAAGAGTTTATCTTAAGCTTTACCCAGCACTTCGAAATTGGAATAGCCGGCTCAGGACCAATGAAGTCATGCGATGCTCCATCGCGAGCTAGCTCATCAGCCAATTCATTTCAAGCGATGGAAGAATGGCCAGGTACCCATACAAGGTTTACAGAGTTGACTGAATTCAGTTCCTCAATTTGAGTTCAACATGCGATAACAAGCTTCGACCTTGAGTTGGCCGAAGCGAGAGCTTTTATAGCAGCTTGACTATCTGAACAGAAGTATATGACTTTACCCATTACGCGCTGATGAAGTGCTGATTGCACTCCACACATAAGAGCAAATATTTCCGCCTGAAAAACGGTGCAGTTTCTACCAAGTGAGTAAAACTGATTCAGCCTTAGCTCACGAGAATATACTCCTGCACCAGCTCTACCATCAAGAAGGGAGCCATCAGTGTAACATACTATATTGTTTGATATACTTCTTTCCAAATAGCCAGACGTCCACTCTTCCCGTGAAGGGAATTGTGTGATAAATGTCCTGTAAGGAAAGTGACAAGCAATTGTGAGATCACTTGGAGCAAGGACAATTTTGTCCCAATTCACCAAAAGTGGAAACAACGAAGTGTGTGTAGATCTACGATTCACTGGATTTTTCTCCAGTAGATCCAGTACCCATAAACGGTAAGAGCAAGAAAGTGCTTCTTGTTTAAGATATATGTGTAGTGGCGCAACGTCGAAAAGGGCCTCGAGCGCTGCTGTGGGAGTTGTAGAGAACGCACTAGACATCGCCATCAAGCACATCCTTTGGAGATGGCCCAATTTTGATTGGATTGTTCTCACTTCGCCCTTTTGCCACCACACAAGACATCCATATGCCAATATTGGTCGAACAACTGTTGTGTAAATCCATTTGATATATTTGGGTTTGAGGCCCCAAGTTTTACCAAAGGTTCGCCGGCATTGACCGAAGGCCATGCAAGCTTTTTTGACTCTGAAATCAATGTGAGGTGTCCATGAAAGTTTGGAATCTAGAATGACTCCGACATACTTTACTTGATCAGTCACATTAATCTCAGTGCCAAAAAGACGTAAAGGTCGAATTCCATCGCGGTTTCGTCTTTCCGTAAACAGAACAATAGATGTTTTATTCGGGTTAACCGAAAGGCCATATTGGCGACACCAACTCTCGACTACCTGAAGAGCACTTTGCATCAGGTCGAATAGGGTGCTTATGCACATACCAACTATCAGAGCTAGATAGTCGTCGGCAAATCCATATGTTGGAAAACCGCTATTATTGAGTTGCCTCAATAGCGTATCTGCTACGAGATTCCACAAAAGTGGTGACAAGACTCCCCCTTGGGGGCATCCGCAAACACTCAATTTTCGAATCGCTGCTTGACGCAATGTCGAGAAGAGATGTCGGTTTTTGAGCATTTGATGAATCCAATTGGTAATCATTGTAGGTAGCCCATGATTTCGTGCTGCTTCCAATATGGCATCGAAAGACACGTTATCAAAGGCACCCTCAATATCCAAGAAAACACCCAAGCAGGATTGCTTCTGAGCGAATGCTTTCTCGATATCGTATACAACTTTGTGTAAAAGAGTCACAGTAGACTTTCCAGATTGGTAAGCATGTTGATTCACATGAAGAGGCATGTTTGCCAAATAAACATCACGGATGTGATGATCGATAATGCGTTCCAGACATTTCAGAAGAAAAGAGGTCAGACTGATTGGTCTAAAACTCTTCGCTTCTTCAACGACGCACGTCCTCCTTTCGGGATAAACTTTACAGTAATATCACGCCAGGATCTGGGAATATACCCGGTAGCAAAACTGCTTACAAGTAGCTTTTCCAAAACATGTTTGATAAACTCAAACCCCTTTTGGAGCAGAACAGGATAAATCCCATCCGCTCCTGGAGATTTGAAAGGAGCAAAACTATTAAGTGCCCATTGAATCGATTCAGTAGTTACGATACTGCGAGCCGAGGCCAGAGACTCGTAACTACATGAAAAGACATTTGGTTCATCCGTAGATGCTATGTCCACACATCCGGGGAAGTGTGTATTGAATAAACATTCTAAAACTTCTTCATCGGAAGAAGTAAAGTTACCATTAGGTAAGCGAATTTCGTTCACTTGGAAATCCTTAGATTTTGCAAGGATTTTGTTCAGCCGACTGACTTCACTCAAACTGGAAACATTTGTACAAAGGTTTTTCCAGCCGGATCGTTCAGCAGAACGAAGAGCCTTCTTGTAAGCCTTGCGAGCCGACTTGAACGACTCTGATCCAGCTGAACGGCGTCTGTTCCAACTCCTTCTACATTGTTTCCTAAGTCTAGTCAGATCGGAATTCCACCATGGGGTTCCTCTTGTAGTCTTTACAGACCGCAGAGGACATGCTTCTTCAAAAGCTTCCATAATGTAGGATGTTGTAGTATCAACGGCATCATCCAGATCACTTGGATTTTCAATGGACGGAGAATATCCATGAAACTTGGTCGCAACCAATTCAATATAGAGTTCCCAGTTTGTTGAGCGGGGATTCCTAAAACGCAAAGTCTGCGCAGTTACATTTGAATGTTCAAAGAAGATGTAGCGATGATCAGATAATGATTCCTCATCTGATACATGCCAATTCGTCAACTCGTGACTGATTCTATTCGAGCAGAGCGTTATGTCTAACACTTCTTCTCTATTAGAAACCATGAAGGTTGTGCGATTGCCTATGTTATGTAATCCAAGGTCTGTACTACTTAAGTATTCCATCAGACTGGAGCCTCTCAAATTGATATCCGAGCTGCCCCAGATGATGTGATGAGCATTGGCATCACTGCCCACAATCAGCGGAAGGCCTTTTGTTACGCAGTGTACGACAACTCGTTTGAAGTCATCCGTTGGGGATGGTTCATCATGTGGTAAATATACCGAACAATAGACGTATTTCCTGTTGAGGTCACCAACAGAAACATCAATTGTGACAGCACATACATCTCTGGTAGTTAACTCAGAAGTGAGTGTAGCAACGATTGCTTTATTAACGAGCACGCATGCGCGGGGCATGGAGCGCTAGTTTGCCATTTCAAGTTTGCTGAAAGTAGCAAAAACTGGGTCCACAAGGTTATCTAGATAGAAGTTTCCTCTACGAAAGTAGGGTTCTTGAACTAGCGCCACTTGGGCTGCACCATTTTGCATGAGTCTGCAAAGATTGATCGTTGCTGTTCTTTTATGCTGAAGATTGATCTGAGCTAACCTAACCGTAGCCACTACCCAAACTAGGCAGGATTAAGCTTTTTGCAATCTCAGCACGAAAAAGACCAGCAACGAGAAAACCAGATCGGTATCTATTTGAAGTCGCCAAAGGCGAAAGAGCACAGAATACACTGTGTAAAACGCATAATGCGAATCCATATCCAGCTTTTTACGCTAGCAAGCCATAAATTTTAGAATCACCCCCGTTAGACATTTCTTGCATATACTATAATTTCTATGGCTTGATCAAAGCAAACTGAGCGATGAAAAAGTTATTATGTTGATATAGAAAAGTCAAGCCTAAAATTTGTGTTTTTGGAAATTGGAATGGAATTTTTTTTAAATTAGGTACCTATTTTATTTGTATCTTTTTACTTTTTAGGTCGATGTTCAACTGTCCGCCATCAAGGAATTTTTGCCTTTGATTCAAATTCATGCTAGATACACACCAAATTTCTCAATGATCCAACAACGTCATATTTTAACGTGCGTTGTTTCAGTGCAAGACAATCTGTTTCGGAAAGTACTTGGGAGTGTTACTGCATTATGTGAGATTGTGCAAGGTCTCGTCCCCTCAACTACGTTAGAAGTAGCGGCGCATGAGGACAGAATCATGACTGCTATCAACAAATAATTCCACCAGCCCTCATTTATGATGGAAGTTATCCAAATATTATCAATAGTAATCATTCAAATTTTCATATCAATTATTGAAGATTTAAGAGATAAGAGCCTAAATCTCCAGATTCTAGGAGCTTGATCTCATTTAGATTTGGCATAATCACAACGGAACTTCCGTTGATTCAACCAAGTATGAAGAAAATAATGTTAATCTGCCGAGTAATAGAATACGATATGCAGGAAATGTTGTGCTCGGAAAAGTATGGATTTGTGCTATGTTTTGACCTTTGGGAAGACACATCGGAAGCCATGACAAAAGATAAATTCTATTGAGGCTGCTTCTATAACATTCGACCAATTAAGACCCATCCTTCATAATCCTCTTGGAAAACCTAAAATTAGGGTAGGTGTACCTGTTATGGCCATAGTGGTTCCCTATTTAGCCATACGTAATATCTTGAATGCCTTCACATTTTGAAAAATCTTTTGTGTTTTAGCAGTAAGATAAAGGATAAATCTTGATGTTAAAACATTCAGAAAGATTAAAAATGTAAAAGTTATCCATATTTTGCAAATGGCCAAATAGGGAACCACTATGGCCATAACTGGTACACTTTCCCTATGTAAAATAAATTAGTTAAATGAACGAATTTAAAAAAAAATAGAGTTTCAAATTACAAATCCTGAGTGCATTCCAACTGTTGTGAAAATTTTTGACATTCTAATCAACAAACTAGAATTACAGCCTACTTTGATTTAACTATAAAATCTGTTTGCAATAATTGTCAAAATCCAATCACCCCTTGCAGTTTTATAGCCAGCGTAAAAAGCTGGATAGGTGATAATTTAAATTAAATGTCAACATATTCATAATCCCACCCTTATTAAGCCTCAGGATAGAGACTGAAGAAGGGCAGCCGATTATCTCGGAGAAACACAAGGTCACCTGCACCATTGCTCCGGGTAGCACAGGAAGGACTCAATACTGTGGAGGGCGCCCTGGTACCCCACAGGCTCCGTTTGCGGTTAGGTTTTATTTAGACCCCCCTAACCATTCATTCCTAGGCACGGTACGCATCACACCATAAATTAGGGGTCACCTGTGAGGTGGACTTTTACCACCGGAACAGGCAGTCCGTAGTGTTAAGAAACTCTTGAAAGAACTCCAGAAGTAACTCCACTTCCGAAGGAATTCCAGTAGGAACTCGTAAGGGTATTTAAGAAACAACTTCCTGTGGAGTTCTAGTGCGACCTCTTGATGAAATTTTATAAGCAACTACTGAAGAAGAAGCTTTTTAAATAATTTCAGAAGCATCTCTTGGAAGAATTTAAAGACGAATTCCTGGAACAATGCCAGAAGGAATTCTCGAAGGGCATCCAGAAGCACCTTTCCTCTGGCATTCTCGGAGGAATTATTGAAGAAATTCCAGAAGCAGTTCTTGAAGAAACTCCTTGTTAAAAGTTCATTCTTGAAATATTCTAGAAAAAAAAGACTTTTCGGTATATTTTACATGAAACAATCAGAATGTTCGAGATGGGACTCATAAAGAAGTTTCGGAAGCAACTCTTTGGCGAACTCATGACGTTAACTCCCGGACGAATTTCAGAAGTAACTTCAGAAGGATATCCAGAAGCAACTTCTGGAATAACTCCAGAAGAAGCTCTTCAAGGAATTCCAAGAGCCGTTCCCGGAGGAATTCCAATAGGAACTCCCCTAAAACTCTAGAACTAATTCGTTGAGAAACTCCAAAACCAACTCGTTGAATAATTCCAGAAGCAACACCTGGAAGAATGCCATTGGGCACTCTTGAAGGAATTTTAAAAACAATTCAAATAGGAACTCTAGAAAAAAAATCCAGAAGCAACTCTTTGAAAATATTCAGAAGCAATAGGGTCCTAAAATGTTTGATAAAATCTGCATTTTAGTAAATACCACGGTAGAGCGGTTTCCTTGCTACTACTAAAATTGGTCGAACCTTGACAATGTTGACTGGGGTTTACTTTAAAAAAAAATGCTAACGCTGGTGTTGTTCTTATATGAGTATTCGTGAAGGACACCCAAATACACCCAACATTTGAGTATAAACCAAGGGGTGTGACAAAATATCTCGAGCAAAAATATGTTTATTTAGACTTAAACCAAAGAAAAACACTGAAAAAAGAGTAAACATGTGTTTCTGGCCTAAACTTAAGCGTTTGGTACTTAAATAGGAACAGAGCTTTAGGGCTCTATTGTTTAAGGATTTGCCTTCGACTCACTGAAGGACAAACGAAAAAAAGAATAAGAAACTTTATAAATTAATCAAAATCGGTTTGAATGTATTTTGAAATAGTAATCGACTAAACCTACAATCTATGGTAAATCGTTTTGAAGGGTTTTTATTTCAGAGTGTAATTTCTATTATTCGTGATTTTTTAGTTAGATGTATGTATATTATATTTATATTTGTATATCTAATAAATAAACATTCAAGTGTATAGGTACACAAAACACGATAAAAAAAATCTCAAAGAGAAAGCGAAACCAGAATCCTCTACTCTTGGGATCGGTTAATTTCCTTCCTTGCTTCCTTCCGTTGCAGTCAGTCGTTTCGAGCCGATCACACGCTCGCTTCCTTTTTCCCACACACGTATCACCTGAATCATGCTTTTTAGGGGGCCTTTCGTAGCTCAATGCATGAGGCATGCATATGTAGGGGGTTTAATATCGGATTCGATCACAACTCCCCTTTTCTATGAGAGTAATTTTTATCATGTCACATTTCTTCTCCTAAATTCCGAATAATATTATATTATATTGGAAACAAAAAAAAACTTTAGATAGTGATTTTTTTAAACATTACTTGTTAACATTGGCTTATCAATTGTTTTCCTTGAAAAATCCTTCAGAATAAAAAATTTTCAAATTAATTATTCTTAGTTCGGAGAGTGAGTCTTGTTTGGATATTAACACAAAACGATACTGTGTAGGAAGATAAAGTGAAATCTCTGTGAAAGCATTAAGAGACTAGCAGAGGCAGACACTTATCCTAATAGGAACGATATGCCATGTGAAGAAGAAGGAGATGCATCGCTTGAATAATCAAACGACCAAAAATGAACGGTTGATGCGGTGGGCTTTATGCGCATCATGCACACACATAATGTGTGTATCTTGAATATAGGCTGGCGGTGATGATGGGATACATAGATATGGGTAAAAAAAATTATACAGGAAGTGCAACGTCATAAAAAGAACGACAAGAGCAGCAAGAGCCTGAGAACAAGACTCAATCTTATAAGACTTTCTAGCACTGAAAAATATGAAACACAAGTTAATAAGTTTGATCAAATTCCAACCATTAGGTCCTCACTGGGACAAAGCCTGCTTCTCAGCTTAGTATTCGTATGAGCATTTCCACAGTTATTAACTGAGAGCTTTATTTGCTAAAGTTGCCATTTCCGCATTCATGTATCGTTTATACTCTATGCCCAGGGCAGTCAAGGAAATTTCCACTACGAAAAGATCCTGGACCGACCGGGAATCGAACCCACACTGAAATAAGCTTGATGGTGAAAATTACTACAAAGGGGGTTAGTATTGACAGACTCGCACCAACGATTTTCAACCGAAGTGATTACATGATCAACATAAAAACAAGTACCGTAATCCGGGGTAACATTGATCAGTTTTTAGGATATTTCTTAAATATTTAATTCAAAAATGCAAATGTTCTGCGTTTTATAATTTTAAAACAAGTACTGCCACCCATAGCACGTGACTACATACTGTATTTTGTTTTTTTGAAAGATTTAAGCATGTTTACAAAAATGTTTTATGTGATTTTTTCATTTAGCTGATATGGGGTAACATTGATCATCCATGTAAACAACGTTCGGTAATATTGAAAATGTCGTTACTTACTTAAATCATAGCCCCTGAAGCCGAATATGATGTCCAAACGCTTACATCTCATTTACTTTTTGAGTTAATTTAAAATTAAAAACACCTCAAACTGCGAAATACGCCTAAAGGTAGGCAATTTCCTAAGGGAATTTTACATTCTTAACAGAAATTCGTTAATGTTGCCTAATTGAACATACTTACAAAAGTTTTGACAGCGGAATCGTTTTGGGCAATGCCATTTTTAGTGAGAACCGCATTTTCCTTGCTCATATCGCTTGCAGAACCTATGTGAGACATGAATCTTCGGTAGTGTCATCCTTAACCATTGAAATCATTGTTTCGCAAACTTGACAAATTTACGCATAAAGTTAACGCAATTTTAGCAAAAATCTCAATTTTTAATAGCTCATTAATATAAGAAAGAGAAGCAACATTCATGCTTTGGAAATGTTTCATCAATAAATGATGATACCAACTTTTTACGAAATGAGTCATTCCGATCAATGTTGCCCCGCTGATCAATGATACCCCGGATTACGGTATTGTATTTTTTATCATTATGGCAGGGGGTTTTCAAGGTTGTTGCCTCTACTAACGAATCTACTATTGAGTAGTTAAATTTACTAGGAAATTGTTATTTTCATATTGTTGCAGCATGGTAATGTTATTTATGGCATTCGATGACAAATAAATAGTTATTTTTAGAAAATTCAGCATAGAGAACAGTTTATTGTATTAACCCCTCTACCGGCAGCTTCATTTTTTACCGCAAAATTCAAACTCAAATCGATATAACTTTTTTGTTTTTCAATATTTTTGCACCATTTTTTCACAAGCTTTTAAAAAACTTTTCTAGTTTTAGGATCTGTGTCGATATTGATCATTGGTCATCTGGTTTTGAAGATATTCCAAAATTCCTTGGGGGACCGACCCGTAACTAGAACCCCCCGTTAATTTCTCAGGCTACACAATTTTAATCGTATTCGGATATTCACTCTTCGGAACAATACATTAATGAGAGTATGTTGTGAAAAAATGAAGCAATTTGGTGCAGCCGTCTTTAAGTAATGGCCATTTAGGTTTCTGGAACCTCGCTGACCAAATAAAGATCTTAAAAACTTCAAAAAACATCATATCGTAATTTTCAAATATCTCCAAGAATACTGAACCGATTTGTATGATTTTTTCAGAGAAGCTCCTTTTTACTTGGCATTATATAGCCCACATTTTTTTTTTTTTGATAAATTGATCAAAAACAAGATGGCCGCCAAAAACATTTTATATGAAAAATGTCGGTCCCCCAAGGAATATCTTTAAAACCAGATGACCAATAATTAATATCAACACGGATTTCTAAACTAGAAGAGTCCTTCTTGAGAACTTGTGAAAAAATGGTGCAAAAATATTGAAAAACAAAAAAGTTATAACGATTTGAATATTTATTTTGCGGTAAAAAATGAAGCTGCCGGTAGAGGGGTTAACAGGTACATCGAAACGACATAGTATCGGATACTATACGCATATTTGATTTGGGGCATAGGCGTTCTGCTGGTGAGTTCGATCGATTGGGCACCATGGAAATACTTCTCGAAGATTGATTAGCGTCTGACAAGGAGTTAACAAAACCATGCTGAACTGAAAAAATAAAAAAAAGCACTGAATGAGCGACCATAAAATATGCAAACGGATACTATTTTACCGATAACATCTTTTTCATCAGCAAACATTGTAAGTGGTACCAGATGATCTTGTTTATCTATCTGTTACGAATACATTTCTAACTGGGTCAGGAAGTGGGGTTTATTTGCTGGAAAGAAAAAATCGCCAAATGGACTCTGAATTGAAACACATTTAATCGTTTAACTTCATGATGTATTCGTACGTTATGTTCACCTATAAACTTCTATACTTCCCGGCCAGCGCTACTCAGTTAAACAAATTCTAATATCTTTGAACATTATTTAGAACAGAAAACTTCAAAACTTTGCCGGCGTTTCAACATTTGCACAACCAGATCGAGAATAAAATGGAGGCCAGTGTGTTTATAAACGTGGTTGGAAAATGAACATCGATGTTGAAGATTTAAACATGAATACCGTCAAATTGAGAATAACATGATATTATAGACAACGGAAATAGTTGATTAAGCTATAAATTGTTGAAATTTGTATAAGCGTTTTGAAGACTTTGTGTTGTTAAATTTACTACGAAAGGATGACTATAACAATTGTGAAAATAATTGAATGTGGATAATTTTAACTGATTTTATAGTAATGTTGCAAACATTTGGCCATAGTGCATTTTACTATTTGGTGGTCGTTCGTTTGACGATGCAATTTGTTTCAGTGCAGACACCTTCAGCATAACTTTTCTCGATAGCCGCGGACTCTAATCACTCGGCTAAAGAAGGAAGGTCTAAGGAAGGTCAAATGTCCTTTATGCTAAATGACTCAGACCTACTTAAAAGGTATGTACACTATTAATTGTAAATACGTCTTGAGTTCTAGTTAATTTCACTTAGGCTAATTATTTTATTCTCTCACTCATCACGACCCATCTAGGGGAAAAGCACACATTTTTGACCTACAACAAACCTGCGCCAATTTTAAGATTTTGGTGCTCTTCCCCTACTGGATTTACTCAGCCATTGTAAATCCACTTTAGGGATGGTGATGAGTAATAGAACAGCCTTCATCTAAATGAAATTGACAAACTCGAGATATAATTCTATCAAGGTCGTAGTTTCTGGGGGGTTGGTTGGCCCCAAGTATTTGCCCCACATTTCAGGGGCCTTCACGAATGACGACTTTTCAAATCAACTAGGTATCTCAAAATAAAAACTGAAACAAAATATTCAAATTTTCATGGATAAGATTTAGTTTACTTTGCAATGTTAAAAAATATATAAAAAAAAAACAAAATTGATTTTTATCCTAATGTTAAACTGTCATGTTTATACTTTAAATATTAAGTTAAATCTGAATCATTTAAAGCGTGCGTGTCAAATGCAGAATATTTGTCTCATTCTGATATCATTCATTTCATTTATTTAGTTAACATCTAGACAGATAGCACTGAATGGGGGTGACCCATTTCGCATAATGGACGTTTCGCATAAAGCAGTTTCATACAAGAACAGGTAGCATTTTAAAGAAGGCATATAATTCTTTCTATGTCAAACGTTCTTCTTCTTCTTCTTTCTGGCATTACGTCCCCACTGGGACAGAGCCTGCTTCTCAGCTTAGTGTTCTTATTAGCACTTCCACAGTTATTAACTGAGAGCTTACTGTGCCAATGACCATTTTTGCATGCGTATATCGTGTGGCAGGTACGAAGATACTCTATGCCCTGGGAAGTCGAGAGAATTTCCAACCCGAAAAGATCCTCGACCGGTGGGATTCGAACCCACGACCCTCAGCTTGATCTTGCTGAATAGCTGCGCGTTTACCGCTACGGCTCCCAAACGTCCATTATGCGAATCGTCCACCCATATAATTATGCAAAACATCCTTATGCAAAACGTCTTTATGCGAAATGTCCCACCCCCGCCAAATCCATACGCACTTGATCCACCCACCTAGTTTGCTGCGCTCCACGCCTTCTTGTACCAACCGGATCCGAAGCGAACACCATCTTTGCAGGATTGCTGTCCGGCATTCTTGCAACATGCTCTGCCCATCGTATCCTTCCAGCTTTGGCCATCGTCTGGATACTGGGATCGCCGTAGAATTGGGCGAGCTCGTGGTTCATCCTTCACCGCCACACACCGTTTTCCTGCACACCGCCAAAGATCGCCCTAAAGGGTGTCCACGATGAAATTGCCACACACAAAATTGATTCGCAAAAATCGAGTTTTCATCCGATTGCCATCAAATTTTCAGGGATTGAAAAATAACTATTAAACTTCAGTTTACCATTTTACTCGTATTTTATTTACAGTCCATACGCAAATGCCCGCACCTTGGCCTTAACCCCGGCAATAAGATTCTCCACAACCTGTGAATCAATCGTTTTTTGCATGTAAACCCATCCAGCTTTTTAAAAGCGCTAATGGCTGCCGCAAAGAGGCTCGCTTTCTGGTAGGGATCGGTCAATTTGACGTTTGGCTTGGGTCGTTTTATATTAAGTGGACCCAAGCCAAACGTCAAATCGACCGATCCCTACCAGAAAGCGAGCCTATTGGCGGCAGCCATTAGCGCTCGTAAAAAGCTGGATACATTCTTCAGTTCCTCGACTGTTTTCACTACCTTAGGTCGTTTAAGAAGGTGCTGCTTCATAATCGCCCAGTACTTCTCGATGGGGCGGAGCTCCGGAGTGTTGGGAGGATTGAACATTTTCGGCACGAAATTGACCTTATTGTCCGCATACCACTAGCACGTCCTTAGAGTAGTGGCATGCGGCCAAATCCGGCTAGAAGATTGTTGGGACGTTGTGGGCCTTCAGGAGAGGAAGCAGCCGCTTCTGGGGCACACTTTCATGTACACCTGTCCGTTCATCGTGTCCTGGGTCACGAAAGGTGCACTCCACTTCCCGCACGTGCAGATGGCTTGCCAAACCAGAAATTTCTTCGCAAATTTGGACATCTTCTGAGTGTGGACATGCTCCGGAATGCTGAACTTATCCTTGGCCGTGTAAAACAGGTTGCCGGGGATCTGTTTAAAGTCGGTCTTCACATATGTTTCGTCGTCCATGATGCAGCATTCAACTTTCGTCAGCATGTTGAGGTAAAACTTCCTGGCACGGGTTTTGGCGGACTTGTTTTGCTTCTCGTTGCGATTAGGGGCCTTTTGTACCTTATGCGTTCAAAGCCCAGCCTTAGTTTTGGCCTTCTGGACAAAACTTCGGCTTAGGTGCAGGTTCTTAGCCACATCCCAAACGGAGGCGTTCGGGTTTCGGTTGAAGGCCCCAACTACGTGGTTGTGATTTTTGGTGTTGTACGGAATACTTTTTCCTTCACTTCTGGGCTTCCGATCGGTAGTCAATCGTTCCTCGAACCGCTTAATCACTCGCGACACCGTGGAATTCGCGATTCCCAACGTTTTAGCGATGGAACGATGCGAGAGATCCTTGTTCTTGTGATGAATTCGCAAGATTTTATCACGCACGAGCTGTTATTTCGACTCCATTTCCACGAGTTTTGATCACAGAACTTTAAAACTTGCAGGATGTAAATAATGCACTATGAACTAAATCCACCCAAATTTTCATTAAATTCTACCCAACGGTTAAAAAGTTAGAGCAATTTCATAGTGTGGCAATTTCATCGTAGACACCCTTTAAGCACCCGACGTTCGATGACTCCAAGTACTTGCAAGTCCTCCTCGAGCATCGTCCACGTTTCATGCCCGTAGAGGACTACCGGCCTTATAGGCGTTTTGTACATGGTACATTTGGTGCGGGTGTGAATCTTTTTTGACCACAGCTTCTTGTGGAGGCCATAGTAGGCCCGACTTCCACTGATGATGCGCCTCCGTATTTTACGGCTAACGTTATTGTCAGCCCTCAGCAAGGATCCAAGGTAGACGAACTCATCGACCACCTCGAACGTATCCCCGTCTATCGTAACACTGCTACCTAGGCAAGCCCTGTCGCGCTCGGCCTCACCAGCTAGCGTGTGCTTTGTCTTGGTCGCATTCACCACCAGCCCAGCTTTTGCTGCCTCGCGTTTCAGGCGGATGTACAGGTCTGTCACCTTTTCAAATGTTCGCAAGACAATGTCCATATCATCCGTGAAGCAAACAAATTGACCGGATCTCGTAAAAATCGTGCCAAGCATAACACCTTCTAGCGCAATATTGAACAACAGGCACGAAAGTCCATCAACTTGTCGTAGTCCTCGGCGGGCTCCAAACGAACTGGAGTGTTCACCTGAAACCTTCACACAATTTTGCACCATCGTCCATCGTCGCTCTTATCAGTAAAGCTCTGGTCCGTTGTCGATCGGCCCAGATTGTGCCTATCAGCCGGTGCAGACAAATGGCCAGCCTCTCCGAGCCCATCTTTATGAGCTCAGCTCCGATACCATCCTTACCAGCAGCTTTATTGTTCTTGAGCTGGTGAATGGCATCCTTAACCTCCCTCAAAGTGGGGGCTGGTTGGTTTCCATCTTCCGCAGTACTGACGAAGGCATTTCCTCCGTTGTTCCGTTCTTCATTGCCTGTGCTCTCAGCGCCATTCAGGTGTTCGGGAAGTGCTGCTTCCACCTTTCGATCACCTCACGCTCGTCCGTCTAAATGCTCCCAATCTTATCGCTGCAAATCTCGGCTCGCGGCACGACGGCGTTGAGCTTCTGATAGAACTTACGCGTTTCTTGAGACCGGCACAGCTGTTCCATCTTCTCGCACTCCGTCTCCTCCAGGCGGCGTTTTTTCTCCCGAAAGAGGCGGGTCTGCTGTTGCCGTTTCCGTCTATAACGTTCCACGTTCTGCCGGGTCTCGTGCTGCAGCATGACCACCCGCGCTGAATCCGTCCCACGTACCCGACGTTGCTCTCAACTGCATCGTTGATGGCTGCCGTCACTGTTCTCCAGCAGTCCTCAAGAGGGGCTTCATCCAGCTCACTCTCTTCCGGTAATGCAGCTTCGAGGTGCTGCGCGTATGCAGCTGCAACATCCAGTTGCTTAAGCCACTCCAGGTCATACCGGGGCGGCCGTCGATACCGTACGTTGTTAACGACGGAGAGTTTTGGGCGCACGATAGGTCCTGACGTCGATAATGTCGGAGAAGTGCCGTCCATCAATCAGAACGTGGTCGATTTGTAATTCCATCTGCTGCGGTGATCTCCAGGTGTACATATACGGGAGGCTGTGCTGAAAGTAGGTGCTACGAATGGCCATGTTCTTGGAGGTGACAAAATCTATCAGTCGTAGGCCGTTCTCGTTCGTCAGCCGGTGGGCGCTAAACTTTCCAATCGTCGTCTGAACTCCTCCTCCTGGCCAATCTGAGCGTTCAAATCACTTATGATGCTCTTGACGTCGTGGCTTGGGTAGCGGTCGTACTCGCGTTCGAGCTGCGCGTAAAATGCGTCCTTGTTATCATCAGTGCTTCCGGAGTGAGGACTATGCACGTTTATTATGCTGAAGTTAAAGAATCGGCCTTTGATTCTTAACTTGCACATTCGTTCATTGATCGGCCACCACCCGATCACGCGCCTTTGCATATCACTCATCACTATAAAAGCTGTTCCCAGCTCACGTGTGTTGCCGCAGCTCTGGTAGATGGTATGATTACCTCTAAACGTTCGCACCATCGAACGTGTTCAGCACACCGCCTGCAGCGCTACGATGTCGAAACCGCGGTTCTTCAGTACATCGGAGAGTATGCGTGTGCTTCCGATGAAGTTGAGAGTTTTGCAATTCCACGTACCGAGTTTCCAATCGCTAGTCCATTTTCGTCGCTGTGGTCTTTACCGATTGTTCTGGTCCGTATTCTCTCGTTGACGTTCCTGTGCTGGTGTATTTTTATGGTTGGCTTGCAGGGCCTGACACCAATCCCCTAGATTTCTGGAGAACCATTCCCCCTAAATGTTCGGAGGGCCATAGTGCGCAGTTTAGCTTAGAGTCCTTTTCTGGCACTCGGACGATGATCAGCCGCCTCTGACATGGGAAACAGACACTGTTGTGAGCCGCTCCTAACATTGAGTACTTACGCTCCAGGTTTGCAGAAGCAAAAGCAAAAGCAAACCTCCCCTTTCCCTGTCAGCATACGGATACGACCAGAGTTCCCACCGGGGTTGGTTACCCGATCTTCCTTAAGGTTACTCGTACCCCGGCCAGTACCACGAGGAGGTATGCTCGCGATTAACAATAGAAAACGGAAATAATTTTCGCTTTTTAGGTCAGACATTTAAAAATAGTGTTCGTTTACATTTGAAAAAATTGAAGGCATAAATTTCTGTGTGAAACGCGTAGTGACGGTTGTATGGTTGAATTAAATTAATTTTGTGGTCTATTTTATAAGTCGAGTCGATAAAAATCGACAGTTGTCACTCTATGTGACTGGATTACTGTGATATAGTCACATAGAGTGACAACTGTCGATTTTCATCGACTCGACTAGACCATAATAGACCATAAAATTAATTTAATTCAACCATACAACATACAACCGTTACTACTCGTGTAACACGAGTTCACTAAATTAACGTTTATAGCACGGCGCGGCTCAAACCAATGAACTCGTGCATTGGTCCATGGGAGTGAACGGGTGACATTAAAAATACACATGCTTACTTTGATCGACACTTATTACAGACGAGTCACATGAATCTGCTCGATTTACAAAATAGACCCCTAGTCAAAAACATTTGGGTCTATTCTACGAGTGGGGTGCGGTGAGAATTGTCGGTCTCGTATAGCCAAGTCACAATTACCGACTCGAGTGAAGTGACTCTCCATTTGATTTACACGGCGAGTCACTTCACTCGAGTCGAGAATTGTCTCCTCGCAATACGAGATCGACAATTCTAACCCCACCCTGCTCGTAGAATTGACCCAAATGTATATACATGTACAAACGGTTGATGCAAGTATGAAACAGTCCTATCTTTCCAATTGACTTGCGAATTGAGTTGATATTTTTATTTAAACGGGGAAATTTGTTGGAAAATGGCCCAGGGGGTCCAAAATATATAGAGATCCAAAATGTATTGGTTACCTTATCACATTTTCCCTCAGTACTAGACAAAACAATAAAGAAATAATATTTTCGCTAAGGTTTTTTTTTGTATTCTAAGAGTCTGCTAATTCTGAGCATCATTGAATTCTGAGATGATTGTAATTTTCACTTGTTTAGTTTTGTTTCAAAATGACACGCTAAAAAAAGTTTATATTAGAAAAACTTTGTTTCCTTAAATGTTCGGTGTTCAGACAGATCGGACTGGATGATATTTTGGCCTTGCAAAGATAAGTCAAATCTGATTTTCCGATGATTTTTTGATACAGCTGTTTCATCAAACATATAAGTTCCATTACTATAGCAAAAAATGCAAATATTTTGTTATTCTGGACGCTTGGGGTAAGTTTTCCTGAAATCATTGAAAAAAAAAATACTTGGTTCAGTCTGTCTGAACACCGACCAAATGTGCCCATCTCGCGGTATATAGACGTTTGGTAGTAAAAATCTTGAGACAAAATTTCATTGAAATAAAACATGTTTTTTTTTTAATTTACTTTAATTTTTGAAAATATTTTTTTTTTTTCATTGTGGCAACAAGCGAGATTTTTTTAGTATTTTTATATGAGAATTTAGACAATTATCTACAAGTGTACAACACGTTTTATTAAAAAAAAAATGGGTAAACATTATTGGCCCTTTTCAAATGATAGTCCAAACCAGATAATATTCGGAAAAACTAAGTAATGCAAAGTGGCTTATTTAGTCAAGGTCTACCGATTCAGAAAATTTCATAGACATTTGAGAGGGTTTTGCCAACATCTCTTCGAGTTGGCACGTTATGATATAACGTAGTCTCTTTTGCTGTCGCGATAGTAATATGAACCATCTCATTTGAATCGTTTGAAACAGAAGCATGAAACGAGCTCACCAGTTGCTATTCCATCCTCGACCGTCAAATAAGAAGTTGCTCAGCAAAACGCGAAAATTAAACAAAGCTTCCAGCGATACGAAAAACGAACCCGCTTTCGAGGGCTCCAAACTGTATAATTGGTAAAGCTACCGGCCACGTCCTTATGGTCATCGAGAGCGGAAAGGAATATAAGGTGCAACATGATCGGAGAACAGCTATCAAATAAAATACAAATAGATTTATGGAAAACAAATATTTCGGAACGATCAATAACACTTTCTTACGATAATTATTCACTTCTCTGTTTATTGGTTAATGATGTCTTAGGTTACGGTTAATTTCTTTACACGTTTGTGTGATCCTAATGAGATCTACACACTACTACAGATAAGGGGGGATGCTCTTAAATGCTAGCAACAGGTTGAAAAAATGTTTATTTCTTGTGTCAATTCATGTGCCTCCAAAAACGATCCCGTACCAATGTCAATTTTTTATAAAGAACTAGTAAGAAGTAAATTCAATAAAACAAGAAAGAGCCAAAGTTTGTGGTTTCCTGTCTGAATGCAAAAATTTTGTCGCGAATACTTTCGCTATGCTTAAATTGCGGGGTAAATGTTGTAAGTAGAAAGATGGATTTCAACAAGAAGGGAAAAAGATTAATAAAACACTAATGAAGAACTAAACCTACGAACTAGAATAAACTGCAGTCACTATCTCTAACTGGGACCGTGGCAACGATTCCGAAACCCAAAAAACCGAGCCTATTCCTGCGCATCGCGGTACTTCATCATGAGCTCGAACCGCTTGTTCGTTCGCACGCCCTTGAGGATCTGGCTCTGCTTGTGCCGGCTCTGTTCGATGACCCGGTGCGCACCGTCCGGAGTGTCCTTACCTGTCGACGAACTGCCGCTTCCTTCCTGGGACTTGGGCTTGAAGGTGGCGTGGAACTGTTTCTGGCGCTTCTCCTGCCGGTCAGCGTCGGAAAGTGGCTTGTGGTGGGATTCCGAGGGTTTCGGGATCAGGGGGCGGACGACGGCGGGTTTGAACGACGACGAGCTGGCTCCGTTGCCGGATTTGTAGGGCGACTTGGGCGGGAGGCTGCTCGACTTCTGAAGGGGTGGACGCTCGGCTGAAAATGAAAGGATAAAAGGTTTGTTACGGCTGTTGATTGAACGTTACTCTAATAAACGCTTGTTAACTGGTTAAATTCGATATTTTTGTACATCGTGCATCCTGAAGATCAATGACCATTAACTCTCTAACTATTGGAAAACAACTAAAAAAATCGACTGATTTAAAAAAAAATTGGACCATTTGCAACATTGTGTGTTAAGGCCCTTTTCATAAAAACGCTTTTTTTCATGAAGAAATTGTCGATTAAAGTCGTGGAACGGTGAGGGTTAAGGACCGACCTGGACGTACCTGGTTGGAAAATGGATTTTCAACAGCTGATTGAGAAGATATGGGAGTCTTCAACAACAGCCGTTGAGTTCAGCATCAACTTACCACTCCTGACCAGGGCGGACGCCGCCGGACTCTTCACGGTGCTGGACGCCAGAATCTCCTTGGCGCGCTGGACCTTCCGGTTGTGGAACTCCTCGATCGATTCCATCCGGCTGAACTGCTGCTGGTGGATGTTCTTGAAGTTGGGCAGCTTGCTGATCTTCGACGGCTTTGGCCCATCCTGCTGGGCGTCTTTGTGTTCCGACAGCGAACGTTTCCGGTGCCCTGGGGGTATTTCTGGAATTGAAGGATAGTAATGTGTGAAGTTGGCTGTGTTGATCAGTTGATCCACAGAGGTATATACTCACTGGTTGCACTTTCGTTTTTCTTCTTCAACCGTTCGTCGATGGTATCGACCAGCATGGTGCTGTTGGCCGGGCTGTGGAATGTGACGTTCTTCTTCACAATTTCAGCGTCACTGGCCGAAAGCGATCGCTTGCGACTGTTCTGGATCAACCGATCCTTAGCGGTCATTTTGGTACCCATCCTCAACGGAGTACTGGTGGTACTGCCGGGTTTGCCTTCCGAGTGATGTAATTTCGGATCCAATACAGCGATCGGGCTTTCGGTAATGTCGATGATCTCGTGGGGAACGTTGGCTTGATCCTGATCGTCGGGTTTATCTGGACTGCACGATGTCTTCGAGGGCTTAGAATCCGGAGTTCTGGGAGTTGTCGGTACTTTTCCTTGTGAGATCACCGGTGAATGGTGCAATTCGACCCTGGCAACCGTTGTGTGCGATGACTGCGGAACGGGAGATTTATCGGCCAGATCGAACTCTGCATCGAATTCGGACTTGGGAGGTTTTGGAGTGTCGGGTATTACAATGATCGACTCGTTGTCACGATCGCGCTCTGAAAACGTTGCCTCCTTTGATTCAGAGACATCGTCGAGCAGTTCGTCTTCTTTCTCATCATCAAGATCGTCCATGGGCGGGGCTTCGGTATCATCGAGATCATCCTCAAGTTCCGGCGTAGAAATGCGATTCTTCATCTGATCCTCGTGACCATTCGTGTGCTCTACCGGAAGTTCTTCAACCGTTGCCGGCTCATTGGCAACAGTACTTGCTCCAGACATTTCAAGGAATTCCACCGACTCGTATTGCTGTTGATCTTTGCTATCGTCAATTTTGGCTACCTCGACTCCGACTTGCTCAGCAGACTCTTCCTCTACGCAAAGCGCCTCCGAGAAACTACTACTTGCGGATACTTCGGCAGTTTGTTGACTGGGTTCTGCAGCCGGGGTCGGAGCAGCAGGTTCTTCAAAGATGGCAGACAGGAGTTCTTCGGGAGTTTCTTGTACTGGCGCTTCAATCGCATCTTCAGCGATCTCATCATTCTCCGGTTCTTCAGCCACCTCCGTTACTTCCGGAGCCTCCACCAACTCTACAGGCACCGGCTCCGGATCGGACTGCTCCAAAGGAGCCGGTGGCTCTTCATGTAACGGAGCAGGACTTTTTGGGGCTTCCTCCGTCGTCGGCTGACTGCGACGCGGAGATGTCTGAGGGATGGAGTGTTCTTGAAAATCCTCCCGGGTAGACTCGACTGTTTCCGGTTCCTGCAGTGTGCTTTCGTCTTCCTCCTGGACCACGGGTTCAGCTTCATCGTCATGCACGCCTTCCGATTCGAGCGATTCGATTTGACCCTCCTGAACCGGTTCCTCCAGGGAAGCGGAGTCTCCGCCATTGTCGGTAGCTAGGGGCAAGTCTTCTTCCATTGGTTCCGGTTCGTCTGTTGTTTGGGGAATGTCCTCAGCTACTGCCTCTTCCGGCGCCGTACTGTAAAAGACAAAAGATGAATTCAGTTGCAAAGCGAAGAATATTGGTAGCATGTGCAGATTTCTCGCATACTCTGAGATAACGCCCTAAAAGCCATTGGTAACCACAAGCTTAGCTCGTTGTTTCTGAGCAAATGAAGGAATAAGCATCCAAACTAACATCACGGGCAACTAGATATTGATCCTTTCTTCCCCATAGCGTTATCAAATAACATGAAAATCCATTCAGATGCTCAGTAACAACGAGCTACACACATGGTTACCAATGGCTTTTAGGGCGAGATCAGAAGTTATGCGAGATTTGGTCCCAAACTAGCATAGACGGTTAGTAAACGGACTCTTATTAATCAAACTTTACCGTTTAGCGATTGGCTCAGATGATTTTAATTAGCCGCCAGTGGTTGACACTTAAGGTATAAATCAGGCCTGCCCAACCTTTTTGAGCCGCGGGCCACATTCCAGCAATAATATTGTACGGCGGGCCAAAAAAAAAATCCATTTTTAATCATAATTATTTTGGAAAACAAATTTGAAATAACTGTTTTTAAGCATCCTACTATAAGGATTCAGTAAGAATTTTTAGTATTCTATCAAGATCTTGCGAAGGAGTTGTGTTTTAAGATTATGTTAGTATTTAGGTCAAGAAGCACTGAAAATCCTGAACTTAATTTTGTATTAGAATCGTGTTGAAGACGTTACAGTAAAAACTCGTTATAACAACAACTGTATTTGTGTCAAATCTCTTTATAACGACATTTCTAATAATATCTTCAAATTTCCATTGTAATTTTAACATTTGTAGCGACATTTCTATGTTTCTACCGTTCTCTATTATGACATTCGAGATGTATTTGGTAGTCACTCAGTATAACGCCATTTTTGCGCCTTTTTAATTATTTTAGTAAAATTCTGATCATTTTCTTCCTCCATGCTCCATAACGACATCTAACTTCTTTATGACGACGTCATTTATAATCTCATCAACGGCGCACAGTGGCGGTCCTTCATACAAAGGTCGGACAAAACCTCAAATACGTCTCAAATTGCTTGATAATGGTAATCTATTAATTATCTTGGATACCTGATATCATCCCGTTGGAAATAACAGTCAAATTGAAATTTCGATTTTCTAGCGAAATTGGTCCAAATTAAGTTTTTTCATCCAATCGTATAAAAAAGCTAATACTACAAATTTTTTTGTTGTAATGCAGAAATTTGTGCATAAACATGAACTAGAGGTACAAATTTAACTTCCTTTTAGTAATTCCACTAAAGTTTCAAACGAATTGTGACAAATTATAAAGATTTAAATGATGAAATCGATAAATTATAATGAAAAATGAAAATGGAATTTTCATCTCTAGGGGCAAAAAGGGGCAAGAAAAACTATTGCACGTTTGAAAGTATGGATGATTTGCTGCTTCATAGTGAGTGACTCATTTTCCCCGAAACACTTCACATAAAACGTACGATGTTTTGAAAAATTTAACAAAATTTTGGAGAAAGATTGATTGAAACTTTTTTTGCTACAAATAACAACTTGATATGTTAAAATTTATATAATTATAGCCAAAACTAAGGCTTATGACTACGCTTTCAAATGGAGCCTATTGAGCTTAAATCGGTTATGATTTCGTTGAGATACAGCTGTTTGAAGTTTGCTAGGTGAATCATAGTTGATGAATTTCGAGCAGTCCAATTTTGCTGACTTTCCCACACTTACGATGCTGCCAAAAATCGAAAACAGAACAGATCAATCTCAAATTTTGAGAAATTGTCGCTCAATAGTATAGAAGTCTACAAAAAATATTGACGAGTGATTTTGAGAACATGAATTTTTGAGGTTTTGTCCGGCCATGCGCCACTGTGCGGCGATCCCTTGCGATGCCGCTATAACGAGCTTCGACTGTATAAGAATCCTACTTAGAATGTTGTAACAATTCCGCCAACCATTATTTAACAATTTTGCCTAGGGTTATGAAGGAATTCATTTGGTAACAATCCAACACAGAATCTCCATTCTATAATCCTGTTATGGATCCTGCGAAATATCTGTCCAGGATTGTATATAAATCCTGTTAAGAATTCGATCCACACAGGATTTAGTGGAAAAACTTGGTTTAGAAGCTTTTGAAAAATTCTGCTGATAATTTAGTGAGAGTTTTTTGTAACTCAATGTACAGGATTTTGTAAGAATTAATTCTTTGCGTCGATATTCTGTTCGACTAATTTAGCTTATTCCCATCATATTTCATTTAAGATCGATTGAAGTTCAGTCTCGCCTATCAAATATTAAAGAAAGTCGTGATAAAGTGTTGTATAAATTTCAATAAAATTATTGTAATTATTAAAGAGTATGATATCTCATTATGAATCTCAAACAATCTTGATACACAACTCCTTTGCAAGATCTTTATATAATACTAAGTGAAATCCTTACTGAATCCTTACAAGGATGCTCAAAAACAATTATCTCATTTTTCCCAAAATAATTTTGGTCATTTTTTTCCTTTTCGCACTTATAAGTAGAATAATTTCAACGCTTATTAACTTAAAAGAAGAGAGCTACCATATGTTATAGTATTAACAACAACTAATTAATCACGAGTTGAAAAAGGTGCATCAGTTGTTACATGTGTCCGTCAAGAAATCCGCAAAAGTTGGGACAAAAAATTGCGATAGCGCTAGGTTTATTGCTTTGTTTGCGTTTGTTTCGGTGACAATTTGATTTACTGAGTATTAGCAAAATATAATATCAAGTAAATTTAGAAGATTTAAATACTAATTGAGTCATCATATTAGTTGAAATATTAGCGTGAAATTCAATCGAAACTTTAAACAATGATGCTTGGTATGTTCTAACTTCAAATAAACAGATCAGTCTGTGGACCAGATATGAGAATCGTCTTCAAGCTCTTCGCGGGCCGCACAAAATGACGCCGTACAAAATGGGCCGTACGTTGGGCAGCCCTGGTATAAATGCTAATCTTACGTCGTGTTAGAATGCAGGTCAAAAAGGAAAGGAGAATAGATTTATGTTGCATATGAAATCCGCTGCATCTCTCTGAACTTATGCGGCATATGTTAACTTTTTGGTTATTACGTTGTCAGTGTTTCATTCGAAGGGAAATTGTTGAAGGTCAAATGCAAAGGACAATGTTTATTGTCCACAATTTGTATGAACGTATGAGTGACAGATAAAAAGTAAAGAATGAAGAAGATAGAAGAGGTAGATACGACTAAAAACAAGTAAAAACGGGCCATGACAGATATCATTACCTTTTGTTCGCTAAGCAATAGTTATTAGGCTATCAATCCCGAGTGTGGAAGAGGGCACAACGCATACGGGATTTGACGTTAGTTTTTTATGTATGACCGTGTGATTATTCCCTGCCTCGTGTAAGACTGCAAAGAATAAGCATACCGACCCTGAGTTTATGTATCAGGAAGTCTCAGAGAGGCTCCCCTCTAAGCTACCAATAGTTACAGAAGTTCATTTAGTGATTCTTACTTTCTAAAGAATCCCTTTGAAAGTATCATTTTAGATTTTTTCCAAGGATAACCATAGAAATCATCTTAGAGATTCCATCAGGAAACCAGGATTTTCAGATTTTATCTGATTTTTTTCAAGAAAAACCTAATTCCTACAAAAATTTATCCAATGATTATACCTTTCACTTTCTCTAGCATTTCCTCTAAGATTCTCGTTAAGAACATCTTTTGGAATTAAACCAATATTTTTCCAGGCATTTTCTACACAATTATCGTTAAAGATTTCTCCAACATTTCAACCAAAAAATTCTCTACGAATGTCTTTAGAATTTTCTTCATAGCTTCCTCCAAAGATTGCTACAGGAATTCCTCCACAAATTCTTTGAGAAATTTCCCAAGGGAGTCTTCAAATACTTTTTTCCCCAGAGATTTCTCGAGGATAATAGCTATTTTTGAAGATTTTCCTTATATTATCCGGGAGGTATTTCAAAAAGTAGCCCTGTAGTAACATATGATGAGATTTGTTTAAGTTCAAAAATAACCATTCTCGATTACTTTTTCAAATCGACGTAAGTAACTTCCATACGGTTTGGAGAAAATTAATTCAGAAGAATCACAACCTGTCTTCTAAAACTGTTTTAAAATGAATCACCTTTTGAACATTTTTTCGACGTGTACATTGCTTAAATTTTGCATACAATGAGCTCGCGTTCAAAAACTATGGAGTTCCTATTATTTCACACAAGAATTTTATGACAAAATTATAAGCCGTTTTATTCAATTACTTGCGACGTTTTTCTACCAGTGTAAAATTGACTCAAGTAGTGTTTTGTTTTGATTCGTGGTTAAGTCACTTTGTCTCTCCATACAGCGGGGAGGCGAAAGTAGGGGTTAGGTTGCGAAAGTTGAAAATCTTACTTTCGTCATTTTGTAAATCCGGAAATTAAACGTTCTAAAAGTGAAAAATCGAGTTGGTTTAGAGCGAAACGTGTAGAATTTCGTCTGCAATACACGTAGGATCGATAAAGTAAGTTTGTATACTTTTTTGACTTGAGTCTGTATCAATAAGTTTTCGAGCATTGATTAACTCCCACTCAAAACTCTGGATTGCTGCAGAGCTGCAGTAATTTCTTGAAGAAACACTGTAGCTGGTGTGAAATCTTAAATGAACTTTTAAAGAACCCATGAAGATTTCAATTTAGAAACTACTACATTACTACTAATTATACGGAAGAACTGCAGGAATTCTTGATTGAAATGCTGGAGAAATTCCTGGAGTAGCTCATGAGGAACTTCAGGACGAAAATATTGAGGATTTCCTAGAAGTGTATTCAAAATATTTGCTCTAATTTTGGAGGAACTTTTCGAACAATTCCTAGAAGTATATGTGGATGAATTATTGTAAGAATTCATACTAGATTGCCAATCATTGGCGTAGGATTTCTAGTAGATCTTCCTGAAAAACAAAAAACAAATTACTTCAAAAACTCTGAAATGAATGTGGATTTTCTTGGAATAAACCCTATAGGAACCTCTGGAAAATCCTATAACAACTGGGGAAATCGTTGGAAAAATTAGTCATAAAATATCTGGAGGAAATCCTGAGATAGTCTCTGGCAAATTACTAGAGCTAGAAGCGTTGAGAGTGGTCCTGGATTTTTCGGAGCCAATTCTGGTCACTAAGCATCCCTTGAAACACAGCTGGAAGATTTTTTGGGAGAATAGGTAAAGGAATCAATAGATGAGTTTCTGGAGGAGTTTCTAAAAGTATGCCAGAATAAATCTCTGAAGAAATCACCAACATAATTTCTGAAGTTTTTCTCGAGGAATCTGAAAAGAAAATGCTGAAGAACCTCTGAAATAATCGCGTAATAGTTTCTAGAGGTGTACTGCCGTGAATCGCAAGTCAGTCCCATCTGCATTTTCGTCAAAATTGAGTTGTATTCAGTTTTCAACATATTTTTCCAATGCTCTTTCAGCTGCACTAATAAGATAATAAGATTTGTTCGGAAAAACAAGGAAAAAACACCCAGTCAAATTGTCCCATAATGAAAAGTAATCGCATATCAGTCCCACTACAGATTTTCGCAACGTGTAACACAAAAATAAACCGTGTTTTGATCATCTTTATATTTTTCCCGGAAGAACATCGTAGTGAAGAGCAAATTGTGAAAGTTTCATTGAGAATTGAACATGTTTAAATTCTCTGGAATTTTTTGAATATTCACATGGAAAACGGGTTTAGAAACTTTACAGCCCATTTTCTCAATGCCTACTTTTTACAGATGGGACTGACTTGCGATTCACGGTAGTGTAGTACCTCCAAGATTTGAAAGCCGGATTCTGTGCGAGCAGAATAAGGAAAAAGGTGACTTGGACTTCAGAGACCGTTTTGATAAAAATAAAAAAATAAAAGACCTTCCGTAAGAAACAGAGACTTTTTTAAAGATTCAATTTAAATAGAGACCAAGTATCTAAGAAGAGACCTGCTAACAGTCCTGTCCTGTCCGATTTCCAACTTAAAGCCTGATTCGCTGCTGACAAGTAATTTCTCAGCCTATCTTGATGCATGAGAAATTTCTTCAAGGAATAGATCAAGAATGCGCTTTTTTCTGATCGCAGTACTCAATTGAAAAGAACTGTCAGTTCAAATGGGAGTCGCTGTAGAAAATTTCTGCAAGGAATCGGCGAGAAATTTCTTTAGCGATTCCTGTTCAGCAGAAAATCAGGCTTAAAACGGTAAATTTTTTTGGTCGCAAAATTATTTTTTTTATTTGTTCTTACTAGGTAAGGTTGGAGTAGCTTTACCATATGAGAACACAAATTTCGTAGCTGGTTTTTCTTCAGCAAACTGCTATTAATAATAAAAATACATATATGTATATGAGGCAAGATTTTCAAATGTTAATTTTTCGAAATGAATAGCACGAATGTTCATACCAAGGTCTAGTTATCACCAAAAACAAATAGTTTAGTGTCTCCAGAATGATTTCTTTCTCAGTTAGTGTATATGCCTTAAGTAAAGCTAGCTCAATTGGTGAGCTCGTTTCATGCTTTTATTTCAAATCTGTAAAATATGTACGACTGTACATTTAATCGTTATAACCGTGGGACGCAATACGATTTTTCAACAAACTATGAATGGTTCGTCTCCACCGCAGAAAGAAAAGACAGCACGAAGAAATTGTGGTAGCTGACGCTCAAGAAAGCATGAACCGGAATGATATGCGGAGATTTTATGCAACGGTCAATGGTGCGCGGCACAATACCGTAACAGTGCCCGCCATGTGCAATGACCGAGAAGGGACTTTGCTGACCGATAAAACGGCGGTGGCTGCCAGGTGGAAGGAGCACTTTCAGCAATTGTTGAACGGTGAGAATGGAAATGTAGCGAGGAACAGGATGAACATAGATGATGACGATCTAGCTGTGGACCCACCGACCATAGGAGAGGTTAAAAAGGCTATCAGCGAGCTGAAGAACTGTAAGGCTGCTGGGAAGGTCCCGGTCGAGCTTCTCAAGCACGGAAGCGAGCAGCTTTACCAGTCGATCCACCGAGTACTTCTGAAGGTATGGGAGGACAAAGAATTGCCCACCGGCTGGTTGGATGGCCCACGGTGTGCTGGAACACACATATTATCGGACTTGCATGAACCTCCGATCTTTTTTCACTAAATGTTAGCCTTGGTAGTCAAAAAAAGCTTGCTGAATATTAAAAAATCTTTCATCGGCAAAAAATTGAAAAAAGACGATTTTTGTATTTTTACCCTTTTTCCATATATGAGTTCCTAGGAGAATATTAGGGATACACTAATATGATGACTTTTAACGACCTAATGACCAATTTGACATGACATATCTTTAACATGAATGAATTCTTAGATTTAAGCATCATTTCCTACATACACTGACATAATATGACCAGCCCATGGTGGTATGCCGTATTTTATATAATGGAAATTTCACTTTTCACTTCAGAAAAGCTCATACGAACGCTTTGTATTCTTCTTTCTGAATCAAATCAGTAATATTTTACGTATGTGGTATAGTTTTCTAATCAGAATAGGAATTCCCAGAAATTGATACACATGGCAGTATAAGCTGTATTCATGTGCTTATACGCGCAAACTTCTTGAAAGCGGGTTCACTATAACATGATTAAAAGTGAATGGCTTATATAGCCTTAAGGTGGTCTCAAGCTCATCGTGATACAAGTTTTGTGCAGTCACTAATCTACTCATATGCAATGCGCACATTATATTTGGGGTTTGAAGTGCCTGATTTTGAGTAAAAGGGCTGGATTACTTCGGATAAATGTGGCGACGGTAACAAATCGATCCAACGTAATCCAGCCCTTTTATTCACGACTTCGCACTTATGGAGGGCACATTTTGCGAAATAGACACAACAATTTCAATAACCAACATGGACACATAAATTTTATTATCGTAAAACGAGGTATCTTTGAAAATGCGGGTAACTTTGATAGTGCGGGATCCGCAACGTACACTAAACAAAATAACCAAAATTATGTTATTCAGTTAAGCAAAACGAATACGAAACTAATGAGTATCAGTGTGACACTTCACCTCTGAGCTGTTTTCGTGCCAATCAAGAGTATGTGAGGCTTTATATTCGAATATTAAAAAATGATGAGATTTTGGTACTTTCAAAACGCTCACAAACAATCTGTTTTACTATCACTATTTCATGAAACTATAATGAGTTCGGTACGTATGCTTGATGGCCTAGCTATAGTAGAACATGAATCCGGTATCAAACCTCATAGCGAAAAACAGTTTTACAATTTGGAAACATTTTTGTAATCAAAGTTACAAATTCCCATATAACATTAAAAACCTAGAGGTATGCAACGCCTCATGTACTTTACGGGATTCAGTCGATTTATGCTCATTCATGTTCCAAAAACGATTGATTTATGGTGAATTCAATGTCGAAACATGATTATCGATAGATATCTATTCAGAGATATATTTTTATACCCATTCTTATCAACTTATAATGGTGTTTATTATGTTTGTTTTGACTAAAAACCCTTTTAAAGATGTTTTTTGTTCAATAAATTTTGTACTTTAATTGATAAAATCTAATCCAGTTTCTCTATTAACATTCTCCAATCCAATTCAAACTGTGATGATGTCAAACAATAGTTTGTTTCGGATTTTCATGTGCTTATCTACTCATTATCAATGTTACCCCATTACCAAAAACTGACTTTCGATTATATGAAAAACTATAGATTCATTAAGATCGAACCGTTATGCAATCTTTCATGTACAATCGATAACTAACAAATCAGTGCTTGTTTTACAAATAAAAAATAAAATATTTCGATTTTCTCTCAAAAAACTATCAAAGTTACCCCGTTTTATGGTATGTATTAAGCTTAAGTATGTGAAGGTAACTAAGGATACGTTAATGATGTGAGGTTTTAGCAAACGCACCCAACCATCGGCTGCAAGATTTCAATATAAATCGGCATGACAACTTTTCAAATATTATATAATATTGTTACTCATACAAGGAATATACTGCACATAAAGGCATAACTGTCCCATATGGAAATAATAGGCATTGAGAAAATTGCGCTCAAGGTTTGAGTTTCGTCTTCCCATCTAAATGTTCATAATTTTCTAGTGCATTTCTGCATGCCATATTTATTTAGCACCACCGCACACACAACTCATTTTGCTTCTATTGATCAGCAAAAAATATAATCTTGCACAACGCACGTTTTGCAATTGTTATTCGCATTGAAAGTCTATATGGAGACTGTTATGCCTTTATTTTCAATATGGGACTGCACACGCTTCATATTTTTCCGCAACTTTTCCGAACAAAGTGTGTTAAATTTTATATGCATAGTAAAGTACACATAAAAACATGAATGTGGCGACGAAGAAAGGTGTTGGTTCGAAAATCCATATGGGACAGTTATGCTTTTATGGGCAGTATAAGACTATCATAGATTTTTTTTATTTTCACATCTTAAATTTTCTGTATAAACCCTGTATATGTTACGATATTTTACAATATTTGTATGCGTTCTAGTTTTGGATGTAGACATACCGTATACAGGTTTGCGTAAAATCTTCCTCCATCTTTCAATCAAAACAAATGTGAATAACAAGATCAGCTAGAGTGAACATACCAAACAAAATTGAAACAGTACATTGCCCTATATAATTGTATGGCGGCTTATTTTAATGGTTGCATGTTATTAAACAATTGTCTGTTATCTTAAAAAAGCTTTATGTTCAATAACGAACTCCAATGATTTCAATTATTCAGTAGAATAGGAAACATTGATTGAAACTTGATAAGTTGTAGTATGTTTACCTTAATAAATTTATGTAAAAATGAGATGTCGTTAATAAACGGCATACCACCATGGGCTGGTCACATTGTGTGAATGTAGGTATATATTATGATCAATTTGCAACGTCTTGTAATCGATTCGTGATCTAGATATATTAAATAAGTCTTTGAGCTACTGCAATGCATCAAAATTAGTGTAACTCTAATATTCTCCTATGAACTCATATATGGGAGAAGGGTAAAAATACAAAAATCAACTTTTTTCAATTTTTTGCCGATGAAAGATTTTTTAATTCTCCGCAAGCTTTTCTTGACTATCAAGGTTAACTTTTAGTGAAAAAAGATCGGAGGTTCATGCAAGTTCGATAATATGTGTGTTCCAGCACACCGTGTGGCCTCATCCGCCCTATCTACAAGAAAGGGCACAGACTGTAGTGTGTCAATTACAGAGGAATTACCCTGCTGAATTCGGCGTACAAAATTCTGTCGCGCATCCTGTTTAACAGACTGAGACCGCTCGAGGAGTCCTTCGTCGGCGAATACCAAGCTGGTTTTCGTGAGGGCCGTTCGACAACGGACCAGATGTTTAGCTTGCGAATGATCCTAGACAAATTCCGGGAGTATAACTTGCAGACTCACCATCTGTTTAATTGATTTCAAGGCGGCGTACGACTCAGTGAAAAGAAATGAGCTTTGGCAGATAATGTCTGAAAATGGTTTTCCGGCGAAACTAATTAGGCTGATACGTGCTACGCTGGATGGTTCGAAATCAAGTGTTCGGATCACAGACGAGGTGTCAACCTCGTTCGTGACGTTAGACGGATTGAAGCAGGGAGACGCATTTTCGAATTTACTGTTCAACATTGCACTCGAGGGTGCTATTAGGAGATCTGGCGTGCAGAGAAATGGCACTATTATCATAAGGTCGCACATGCTGCTTGGCTTTGCGGACGACATAGGCTTAATTGGAATCGATCGCAGGTCAGTGCAAGAGGCCTTCGTGCCTCTGAAGAGGGAGACAGCGAGGAAAGGCCTGACCATTAATTCTACTAAAACAAAGTACATGGACAATACAATACTCGGTGGGAAACTCGAAAATGGTGTGTGGCACAGACGCATGAATCACGAGTTGTATCAAATGTACAAAGATGCGAATATTATCAAGTGTTTAAAATACGGCACTTAGTGCGAATGTCGGAAGAAAGAATAGAGGTCGGCGGCTTCGAGGAAGACCACGAATACGCTGGCTGTACGCAGTGGAAGAGGACCTGGCGACCCTAAACGTTCGGAACAACTGGAGAAGTTTCGCCCAAGACCGACGACGATGGAGCTCTACAATACGCCCGGCAATGGCGTGACGCTACGCTTTAGCGATCAAGGTAGGTATCATGAAGCTCCTGTGAATATATTTTACAAATTATTGGTAGGAATTGAAATCTTCGCAAATAGGTACCTGACCTGTAAGTTTTTCCTTTGGAGTTTAGTAAGATCTTTATCAAAATCTCTTGGACAGCTGTTTGGTAGGCTCATGTGGTGCACAGTCAAAAGACGTGCCCATCTTCAGTTAAGTTAATTCGGTGGTCATAAAAATATATGACCACCGAATTAACTTAACTGAAGATGGGCACGTCTTTTGACTGTGCACCACACTCATGTCTACATTCTTAGTGGACACCGGAGGATCACTAGGCAGCCTAGTACTTATGTACCTACATGTAAAGCACACAATTTCTAGGGGAAACCTTGACACAAACTGACAAAAACACCTAGATATATTTCATTGTACAACAAAATAGCGCCCAATTATAATATTTGATAGTGTGTTCACTGCTCACTCGAGGCGCTCGTATCGCTTTTGCTCGCGATCGACGATTGCGCACAACCACCACCTAGTTTTCATAAGTTGAAAATCATTCTTTTTAGCATTGCAAGCAGAAAAGACAACTTCATACAGCGGAGAAGCTTCAAAGGGTTCAAGCACTATGGTAACTGAGAAAATTTCTTGAAATATTTAATATGGTATTGGAATCTGATTACAATGGGCCCGGATAAGCTAGTTTTATCATCCAGATGTGTCTCATTTTCCCAGCTATTATTAAAAAATACTCACTATCTTTAAGAAGTCCAAGAGAGGTGGCAACGTTTAGCTTTGATTAATTGTTTTATAAAAGAGAACCACCCCAATGTTTTGCGAGGAAAAAGTACAAGAGCAAAGTAGAAACAGAGGCGCAGGAATGAGGGGTCCCGTTCTGGAGGACTCGATGGTTCAAGCGGTGAAACCCATATTTTTGATCTTCGGCCATTCATTGCAAGAAACAGAATAAATGATGACGCCAATAATCTGATAAGGAACTGGAAACTCATCGGTAAGTAATATGTGGAAGTATCAACCGAAGGGAATTGCCATGCCAGTCCGAAATAATAAAAAAAACGCAAAATTTACCATTTCAGAAATCGAGTTTAATTCCAAAAATACTGCCTTACAACCTACATATTTCAAGTGAAATAAGTTTTAAAAAAGAAATTACACATACAGTAGAAGTATTAAAACGGGATTTAAAAAAAAAACGCTCCAACACTTTGGGCGGAGATCATCAAATAGGAAATCCTCTCGGACCCTCGTCGCCTTCTAACCTTTGGTCCTCTACTACATATACTATATCTCTCAGTATCTGTTGCACCTATTTCGTGCACTTCTAAAATTAAGTGTAAAACAAAACATTTTGCTCCTCTCCAAACAGCAGCGCGGGAAACGCTGGAACCATTGGGGAGGATCAGGATCAGGAGAAGGAGGAGGGGGAGGGTGTGTGTGCCGTGTATTGTCATGCGCACGTAACTTCATTGCAACGATTTCGATTCAACAAGAAGAAGATGGAGGGGCACTTACCCGACGACGGGGGTGGTAATCGGTTCCGGTTCCGGCTCTTGCGGAAGATCTTCCTCCATTGGAGTTGGCTCATCGTCTTTCTTCACCTCCTGGTTCTCCTCCTCCACCTTCGCATCGGGTTGTTCCTCAGCTTGTTTAACCGGATCCACCGCCCCAACAACGGCCAGAATCTCCTCTCGAGAAGGACACTTTTCCACTTCTGCTTGTGGAGCCGCCATCACCACCTCCTCAGCCTTATCCTCCTTCGCCTCGACGCTGTCGCTGGCTTTGTCCAGCTCGGCTGCCAGTGTCTTTCGTCTTCCGCGGCCACCTCCTGTACCGTTCACAGGAGCGGCAGCTTTAGGCTTAGAGGCCGAAACCGGTTCATCTTCACCGAAGAACTTTTTCGGTTTAATCTTCCTGCCGGATCGGCTGCTTCCGGTGTCTTCTGCGGCCGGGGCCGATACCAAAGCCGTTGTCATCCGCCGGGCAACGGGAGTTTTTGGAGCTTTTGGTGGAGCCGATTCTTCGGCGTCGTCGGATGACTCCGAAGGCGGTGCCGGAAGTGTTTTACGACCTCGCTTGGGTTTCTCCGGTTGCTGCTCCGGTTCGTCGTCTGGTTTGCTCTCTTCGGCAACGGGAGCTGCTTCCGGTTTTGCAGCAGAATCCTTAAGCGGTTTGCGACCTCGCTTTGGTTTGTTCTCTTCGACGGCCTGTTTGTCGATTTTCGTTGGTTCCTCTTCCTTGTCATTGGACGTAATGGGTTGTGAAGTTTCTAGAGATTTTAGAAGAGAGAAAGTAGGGTAACGATTAGTTTTATAATTTTGCCGATTATTTTTTATTTTCTTATTGTATTAGTATTTTTATGGAGATTGGGAATTTATTGTATTGTTTGTTCGGGTGCGATTGTCCTTCCAAATCTCCCATTAATAAATTCGCGCCAACGTAAAACTGCGCTCACTCAGGATTTTCCAGAAGTCCATAGAAGTTTCCTATAGATTTGAAGGGGTTTTCTATGAAGGGTGTAAATAGCGTGACCTTTTCATCATAGTCGATTTGTATCGAATCGATCTCTGAGGAATCATAACAAGAACTGTACAGAAATTGATGCTTCATTACCTTTCAATGGAAATGGAGTAATGCGACATGTACTAGGTAACCAAATCGGTACTACTGATATTTTACCATGCAACGGAACTCTAGTCACATCCTTGTTTTGCTTTTAGTTTAGTCTCAGAAAAATACTAGAAAACAGGGGCTTAATGCTAGCAGCAAAACCGAATCAAGCTAGAAAATTTGTTTAGTAATCAGAATTCACGTGAGTCCTTGAATTACCAGTACTTACAGTCATTGTTGAGTTAACACTCATGAGTGTTATCTTGGCTTCAAGTGTAGTCTCGGGACTGACCAACTCCAAGTCTTTAACCATCTGCTAGGTAAAATAGATAAATTTTCAGAAACTGTTGCCAGTAACAAGGACTTTTTATCGCGAATCCTTGAATTATCAGAATATATTACCCTAGCCCGACAAACAAGATGAGACTAGGGTTCAAATTAGTAGATCTTACCCCGTAACGCACCACGAAAAGGTGATCTACTCGCGTTACGGGTAATATAAAACTTATATTTTGTTTAAAATTAACAGGATCCAATATCGATGTTCGTCCCGGAATCATATCGACATTAAGGACAACCAATATCGATATTATTGATAAAAAAATGGTGTTACATTACCGCGGGGTTGACTAAGGACTACCATGGACACGACTTCAATCAATTCTGGGTTAGACTTTAACAACAGTGCGGTAGCTTTATGATTTTAAGGGAGATCTGTCATTTGGTTTGGAAGCTTTTTCAGAGTTTCGGATTTCCGAAATAACTCAAGTATGACCACCGGAGATACCCGTGTTGTGGGACATTCCAGGTGGCGAACACCATGAAAATTCAGTTTTTCCGATAAAATTCAATATGGCGGCCAAATACAATATGGCCGCCAACAATATTTTTATTTTTTGCAAATGAAGCTCCTATGTTTTCTCTTTCCAAAACCATGTTAATGTGTAGCGTTTGTTGAAGAAATTTTCGAATTATGGCACAATGATCTGCGCCACTTGAGTAAAATCCATCACATTGATTTGAGTGAGCGAAGAATTGTTAAAAATCAAAAACTTTTTCAATTAGGGTAGAAGCTCCGGTTTTGGCCATACGCCAGTTGTAGCCATAGGAGATTATACACCGTTTTACATAGCCAATCAGCATGAAACCTTTTGTGTTCAGTAGATCACATTCACATGATAGAGCTACATTCATTTACTCGTCCAAATTGACTCAAAACATAAGAAAAACAACTCATTTTCGTTATAATTTTAACTCCCATACACCTAATTTGGCCAATTCAGGAACCGAAGATAAATCTCTGGCCGAAACTGGTTCCGTTGGCCTATATTGACCAACGGGATTTTCAAAGCGAAAAAATGGCCGTAGCTCAGTTTTGATATTTTACACACATAATATGGATTGAAAGCTTGCATTTGACATATTTGTAGTATAAATACGGCTTCCCATTTATTTTTTTATTGACATTTTCTCTTAGGCTGGCCAAAACCGGTGCTTTTACCCTATAACTATCGAAAGGTCAATCAATTTGACCAACAGAATGCAATTTCTTTAAGGTACGGTGGGGGGAGTGTATCAGTGGGGTAAGTGGATCATTCGTCAATATACCATAAATACTTGAATATGTTGAATGTTTTCACACCATTGCTTCGTTTTAGGTTATATTCTTACGCCCCCACTGATACTATTAAAAAACTGGTACTACACGTACACTAACACAAGCAAACTTGTTAGCTGCAAAAATTGATTAATTTAAAAATTGATTACCATCAATCATAAATCCATTGTATCTCTGTCTAAAATCAAATACTATTAGTTTTTTTGACACATGGTGAGCATTTCAGTTCTAATTGAATGAATCACAATGAAAAAAAGTGATTTTAATAAATAAATACAGATATCTTGTACATGGTACATGTTCGGAATCGATCGAGATGAAAACTTCCTTTTTGTAGCAGTCGTTTTACGCTCAGCTCAAACTGAAAATATTTTATTTTAATTACATAGTCCACCCTAATTGATTTCAAACTTACTGTTACGGTTCACACAAGCGAAACATAGTAATTAGATCTCTTTCGATTTGAATTTGGATTACTAGAATTAGAATCCATCTCCGCGGTAGAAAATCGCAGATATTAATATGCATAACATGCATTTGCATATGCCTTTTGTTGGCCTTTTTTTGCGTTTCGATCGACTTGTACGTCAGATCCTTTTTTCCATTCGGTATTCGATTAGACGATCAGTAAGAGATCAGATTTGTCACCAACAGCGTGCGAAATAAAGTGTACCAATCAGAAGTAAAGAATAAACCGCCTAAACGGATTATCAGTCAATAAATTAGTTGTTAGTTTGAATGAACGCGTCGTGTGTTGAAGTGATTGTTTTCCGAAGAATAAGCCCGTGATTCGACCCCCTGATACAACATTTTTGGTGCCGTGACCAGGATCACGGGTGTTGAATTTTCCCTGGAATCACCACGACGCTCGGACCCAAGCTAACCCCACTTTCACCCTTCGGAAGGATTGTTCCAGATAGCAGTACCTGCTAAAAAAGTACAAGGCCTGTTGAAGACAGGCTCCATGTGAGTATCTGTCCATCCATCTATTGTGCTTTGAGAGGTACTTCCTGGGTCTTTTTCTGACCAATTTAGGATCTACACGTGTTGCTGCTGTTGGTGTTGGGCACGCGGTTGCAGCTGCTGCCGGTGCATACCCTGGTATTCCTAACCGCTACCGCCTATCTGTTTATCATCCCTATCGTGTTCGACAAGGCCCGTCATCCACGCACTCGAAAGGTTTTCAGTGCCGATAGGATTCAGTGCATCCCATCTTGGCAATCCAACCCATCCCAATAGTCATCTTAATAAAAGGCCTCTCATTGGACGGGCACAGGTGAGTGTCAGTCCAAATACTTACCGTCATCCAAAAGGTGCTTCCTGTGTCTCCTGTCCATTCACAGCCTCCGGTGACGTCATCATCATCTAGTCATCATGGCGGAGAAGAAAATGAAGTCGAAGGAGCTGAAGCGGAAAAACACCATGGATTCCATCCAACGAATAGAGGACTTCCTGGTAAATTTCGATGCAGAACGAGACAAACATGAGATAACGATTCGTCTGAGTAGACTCGATAAATTGATGGAGGCATTCGAATCAATTCAAGGCGAATACGAGACGTTTGATGATTCTCCAGCATTTGTGGCGGCAAACGCGAAGGTAAGGGCTAAGGTGGAAGAACAATTTTTCCGGGTAAAAGGCGGTCTCATGTCGAAGGATATCCCCCCTCCCAACCCAGCGCAACCTCTAAACCAGCAAGTGGCACCTGCCATTGCTCATGTAACCGGTGTGAAGCTCCCAACCATTGAACTCCCACGATTCGATGGCGATATGAACGATTGGTTGACGTTCCGCGATTCGTTCTCTTCGTTAATCCACTCATCGCCAGAAATTCCTTGCGTCCAAAAGTTCCAATATTTGCGATCGGCTTTGCGTGGCGATGCATTAAAGTTGATCGAATCCCTCACAATTACGGCGAATAATTATGCTCTCGCTTGGGAGGCTCTTCTTGATCGCTACTCCAATTCCTATCTACTGAAGAAAAAGTACTTGCAGTCGTTGATGGTCCATACGAAGGTATCCGGAAAATCCCCAGTCGCACTTCGGAACGTGGTAGAAGATTTCCAGCGGCATGTGAAGATTTTGAATCAACTTGGTGAGCCGACAGCACAGTGGTGTAGTCTCCTTGTTCAGCTTTTGTGCGCGCGGATCGACGATCATACTCTGAAAGAATGGGAAGAATTTGTTTCTGGTAATGAAGATCCAACTTACGAAAACCTAATACATTTTCTGACGCGGAAGATTCGTACCTTGGAATCGTTACACATTTCGGCTGAGCAACCCTACATGTCCCAAGGAAAGCACTATCCCCCTGTCAGGCAATCGAAGCAGCAATCCAACTCTTCTCCGAAGATCAACTCGTTCTCTGCAGTGGAACATACACAGCCCAGCTGCCTTGCGTGCAGCGATTGTCATCCTTTGGTCAAATGCCCGGTGTTTGAAAAGATGCAGTTGAAGGACCGCTTGAACTTGGTGAATACCAAACGTATCTGTAGCAACTGCTTCAGAAGCAATCATTTTGCACGGAATTGTTCCTCCAATTTTTCTTGCCGGCATTGTCAGAAGCGGCATCACACCCTATTGCATCCAGGGTTTGATTCTTCAGGAACGAATGCGGGAAATTCAAGCTCCAATCAGGTCAATCGGCCGGTTGCCTCTCCTCCAAAACAAAGTGCTGCGAACGTTGATGTAGTTTCGAATTCATCTGGTGGAGCAAACGTAATATCCTCCAATTCGGTGGTAGAACCCCGCGGCGTCAACGTGTTCCTCTTTACCATCGTCGTCAAGGTTCTGGACGGTTATGGGAACGAACATCTAGCACGAGCCTTATTAGACAGTGGATCGCAATGTAGTCTCATGAGTGACCGACTTTGCCAGCAGCTTTGATTGGTTCGGCATAGGATTGAGCAACCTATTCTCGGTGTTGGTGAGTCCCAAATTCGAGCAGTTTGTTCGGTTAATACCGAAGCTAGATCGAGATTCGGAGATTTCTCTATTCCGCTCAATTGCTTGGTACTCAAGAAACTGACTTCAGATCTCCCCGCTGTTACGATCCCAATAACGAACTGGATTATCCCCAATCAAATTGATCTCGCCGATCCAGAGGTCAATGTGCCTAGAAAAGTAGATCTCATCATCGGTGCGGAACACTTTTATGCAATCCTACAAGGTGGTCGGTTTCCATTAGGCCCTAAAGCACCAACGCTTGTAGAAAGCAAATTTGGATGGTTCGTTTCGGGATAGGCTTCCTATGAGGCAATGCCCCACACCTTAGTATGCTGTATGTCCACTCTTGATTCACTTAATCAGAACATAGAGAAATTTTGGAAGTTGGAAGAACTGGATAGAGCCCTCCCTTCACCAACCGAGCAATATTGTGAGGAGTATTATAGGAAAACGGTATCGAGAAATCCCGACGGCCGGTACATTGTAAGATATCCCAAAAAGGACAATTTCCAAGATATGGTAGGCGAATCTTTGGTCAACTCCAAGCGGCGGTTAGAAGGTTTAGAACGGAGATTGGATAGTAATCCCATCCTGAAAGAGAGATATCATGCATTTATCGCTGCATTTATTGAACTGGGACACATGCGAAAGGTACCCCCAACTGAACCTGAACCACACACGGTTTGCTACATTCCTCATCATGCGGTTCAGAAGAAATCCAGTTCCACTACCAAGGTGCGGAGCGTGTTTGACGCCTCCGCTAAAACTAGCTCAGGATTTTCATTAAATGAAGCACTACTTGTCGGCCCTGTCATCCAGGATGAACTGTTGGACATCGTTATTCGTCTCCGAAGGCATAAGGTTGTACTATTGGCGGACATCGAGAAAATGTCCCGCCAAGTTGAAATCCATCCTGACGATCGTCCCCTGCAGCGTGTGTTGTGGCGCTTCAACAAGAGCGATCCAATTACTAAATATGAAATGGCCAGAGTGACCTATGAATTAGCCCCATCGTCGTTTCTCGCAACACGAACGCTGCTTCAACTTGCCGAAGACGAAGGTGATTCGTTTCCTCTCGCAGCATCAGCACTCAAGCAAGACTTCTATATGGATGATTTTATTCGAAGCGTAGCGACTATTTCACAAGCCATCCAACTACGCAAGGAGATGGATGAATTGCTGAGACGTGGAGGGTTTCCCCTTAGGAAGTGGTGCTCAAATTTCTCCGAAGTTTTGGAAGGTGTACCATCTGAAAATTTAGCCAATCCATCCAGCCAAAATTTCGACCCGGACGAAGCGATAAAAGCTTTGGGAATTTCTTGGGGTCCTGCATCCGACCAATTTCGCTTCAACGTTGGCCCTTTCTTGGTAGATGCTCCAATCACCAAAAGTAAAATTTTGTCCGTCATTGCCCAACTATATGATCCCTTGGGTCTGATCGCACCTGTTATAGTTCGTGCCAAAATTCTGATGCAACTCCTGTGGACAATTTCGATCGACTGGAATGAAGAAGTGCCTGTGGAGATACGAACCATTTGGGAGAGTTATGTGAAGGATTTGACCCTGCTGTCCGACTTCCGAATCAGTAGATTGGCCTTTGATGTGGGGGAGGTGCAGTTTCATTGCTTCGCGGATGCCTCCGAATCAGCCTACGGAACCTGTGTTTATGCTCGGACTCTGAAACCCAACGGCGCAGTGAAGGTGGTGTTACTCGCATCAAAATCACGCGTAGCACCTTTGAAGAAGCGCAGCATTCCCAGACTGGAACTGTGTGCAGCTCAACTGGGTGCTCAATTATCATCAAGGGTTGTTTCTGCACTGAAAATGGAAACCACTCCCGTCTTCTATTGGACCGACTCAACGGTAGTGCTACACTGGCTCCGCTCACCACCAGACATGGAAAACTTTCGTTTCAAACCGAGTAGCAGACATTCACACCATGACAAACAGTTCTAGATGGTTTCATGTACCTGGAGTGAGCAACCCTGCTGATCTTGTTTCTCGTGGGATGCCCGTCCCGCAATTCCTACACGGGGAAAAATTCTGTGGTAAAATTACTATTTTAGCTGACTACGCCCATTCTTGAAACTACCATGGAATTTCAGACCAATTTACTATGTTTACGGTACATCCCACCACATTACTGATACATTTGACAGAAATAATTTACAACAATCTGATTTCGACTACAGACATGGTAAAATCAAGCGCATTTCTGGTCTGCTGAAAATTGCCGGTGCGAGCGCTCAAGTTAACCCCCTAAAATGGTAGTTTTTACCGCACAATTTTTTTGCGTGTAAGCAGCAGAGAATGGATCTATGGCCCAGATTGGTTGAGAGAGGGGGAGGAAAACTGGCCGAAGCTAAACCTTTCGCAAACAAAACTTGCTGATGTAGAGTGCGAACGGAAAACTACAACTTTGTTCGCTCGCAGTCCACCACCAATCAACCCTTTATTTCCAACAAAACATCAAATACTTCTACCTGATTTTCACAAATTTACCAGATTGTTGTTGATGTCATACCACTGTAAATTGATCCACGGGGGAATATCACTTACGCTTGGCGTAGTGCGCAACGAATATTGGCCCACTAATGGAAGGAGAGCAGTGCGTAGCGTAATTCGAACATGCTATCGCTGTACGCGTGCAAACCCTCGCCCCTTGCAACAGCGTGTTGGTCAGCTTCCCCTTGCCCGAGTTACACCAAGTCGCCCTTTCGCATCCACAGGAATCGACTATTGTGGCCCAGTATTTGTAAGTCAGCCTCCACCAAAGCCTATATTGCCCTCGTTGTGTGTTTCAACACTAAAGCTGTACACATTGAGCTGGTCGGTGATCTATCGACAGCTTCATTCCTCTCAGCTCTCCAGCGTTTCATAGCTAGACGAGGAAAGCCCGAACATATATACTCAGACAATGCCACTAATTTTGTCGGGGCAAAAATTGAGTTACATGCCCTCTATCGAATGCTCTCAAATACCGACGAAATAAATCGTATCTCGTCCGCTCTCGCTACTGATGGAATACAGTGGCACATGATCCCACCTCGTGCCCCTAACTTCGGCGGCCTTTGGGAAGCCGGGGTGAAGGTCGCAAAAAAGCATCTACTTCGTCAGTTGGGTAGCTCACCGTTGCTGTACGAGGACCTAGTAACGATCCTAGTGATAATTGAAGGTGCAATGAATTCGAGGCCATTAGCCCCGCTTTCAGAAGATCCAAACGACTTTCAAGCCATTACGCCAAGCCATTTTTTGATCGGCTCATCCTTGCAAGCCCTACCTTATCCGGATATGAAGGACGTTCCAGTAAACCGGCTTAGAAACCGGTACGATGTTGTTCAGCAGAAGCAGCAGCTGTTCTGGTACCACTGGCGGACAGAATACCTGAAGGAGCTTCAACGCTTATCTGCTAGTAACCCACAACGTGTCGTACTGAAAATTGGTCAAGTGATGATCCTGCAAGACAGCTGCCTACCACCCGTACGCTGGCCTCTCGTTCGTGTAGTGGAACTGCATCCCGGACAAGATGGTGTTACGCGCGTGGTAACAATTCGCACTCCAACCGGAGCGACTATGAAACGAGCGGTGACGAAGCTGTGTCCGCTGCCCACGGACGGACGAGGAAGAGATGATCTACACAGATGAAGCAACTGACCACTCCAGCCCAGGTATCGTCGTAGAAGACTCTTCAAAGCAGCAGTGAGTAAATCTATTATGTTGAAGATTATGTATTTCGCTAGATAGATAGATTAGTTTTTTTGTAGTGAAATGAGACATTTCAGGTGGCCGGCCTATGTTACGGTTCACACAAGCGAAACATAGTAATTAGATCTCTTTCGATTTGAATTTGAATTACTAGAATTAGAATCCATCTCCGCGGTAGAAAATCGCAGATATTAATATGCATAACATGCATTTGCATATGCCTTTTGTTGGCCTTTTTTTGCGTTTCGATCGACTTGCACGTCAGATCCTTTTTTCCATTCGGTATTCGATTAGACGATCAGTAAGAGATCAGATTTGTCACCAACAGCGTGCGAAATAAAGTGTACCAATCAGAAGTAAAGAATAAACCGCCTTGATAATCCGTCAATAAATTAGTTGTTAGTTTGAATAAACGCGTCGTGTGTTGAAGTGATTGTTTTCCGAAGAATAAGTCCGTGATTCGATCCCCTGATACAACACTTACAATAAATAGTTCACTCTTTTTCGCTCTTACAACGATGCGGTACTGATTTCGATTACAAGTCCTTCCTGTTATACATAAATTATAATTACTTACGAATAAATCGTTTCGGATAATTACCGATCTCACCTACTTCTTTTTCGTGATATATTCACACAGAAAACTAATTAATTTGCTTCACACAGAAAAACTTATTGATTTGCTCAAACTCCACATCAACTATCTTCCGAGTTTGTTTTTGTTTATGTTTTGTACTTTTCGTTTGACAACACATCATCATCAACGACCTTCCACCGCAGTTGAGCGGTCGCGCGTATCGCTTGTCTCGGTGACCCTTCTCACTTCTCACTCTCATTGCTGAGCTTGGGGTAGAGCTCGGCGCCGTCAACACTCCTCAGCCCGTAGCTCCGGTAGCCGTTCACCGGTTACTCCGGAATTACCTACCAGTCACTTTTTCCTCTTATATCGGTTGACTACCTTTCGCCAGAACACTACTACTTCGCATATGCTTCATTAACGAAAGTCCGGCTATCTTGCCCAAACTAACCAACAACATGAGCATTGGACGATTCAACTATATTACGCGGACCGTATATTGTCCATCCCAACGGTGATTTGACCGCTATCGGTTCTCTTGATCCGCCTAACCTGGCATCGATTGGCGCCATCGTATGAAGATTATTCAATCCGATGAGAATTCTTGGGCGGCCTTTATTATACGATGTAACCGGTATGTCCCGAAGGTGGTCGTATCGCTCTGCCATCTCGTGAGCATCTAGCGATCAGGCAACGCCAACTCTCCAACGGTGCACACCTCATTCATCAGCAGCTGATGCGCTCCTCCCAGTCCCGATATCTTCAGACTTATTCGCTTCGAGCCCTCCTCGACACGGGCAACATCTCCAGTCCACCTGATTTCGAGCTTCTGCGGAATGCCCTCAGCTTCCAACTCATCAGCCAGTTCCTTCTCGATCATTGTGACCGATGCTCCCTCGTCTAAAAACGCTAACGTGGTTACGGATTTGTCACGAAACGACAGGTTTACTGGAATCATTCGGTATTTAATATTGCTCTCCAATCGGATGTGAGCGTTCATCACGGCTAATCCGGATCCGACGTGCAGCAAAGGATTATGCCGTTCCATGCACCCGCCTATCGTACACCGCATTCTGAAGTTGCACTCTGCATTGCCGTGATCATTTAGGCACATGCCGCACAGCTTCCATTTTCGCACGAAGTTCACGCGATCTACCGGTGTCATGCTGCTGAAATCCTGGCAAAATCTCAGGCGATGGTCCGTGCGCTTGCACGCTTTGCACGTATTCTTGCTGGACATCATTGTTGCCGTCTACCTGACAAAAAATTGGTGAATGTACGAAGCGTAACTGTCCTTTTTCTCTTCTTATATAGTACCCATTCGCGCTTATCGCTAAACGGCAGCTTATCTACGAGGTCCTGCAACAACAATGATCAAAATCATTGAAGATTGTTGGGAACCGTCATCGTTGGCGCAATAATCCAAATATTGAAAGCAGCTCTAGTGGCAGCAGGTTTAAAGCAACATCTAGTGAATCCATTGTTGTTGCAGGACCTCGTAGATAAGCTGCCGTCTAGCGATAAGCGCGAATGATCGTACCCATTAAGAAGAGAAAAAGGACAGTTACGCTTCGTACATTCACCAATTTTTGTCAGGTATCGTTGCCGAAGCCTGCGAAGCTAACGTGTCCATCGAGTTTAAACCGGAAGGGAATTCAGGTAGCTCCGGTTTCGAGAAAGGGAGGTTTCAGGAGCGAGGTGCTGTGAAACTGGCAACACTGACTTGAGAGGGTAGATAATTTAATTGTTTGGAAAGAGGAAAGAAGTCAGTTGGAAGGTGGATGCTTTACACTAGAATGTAAGTAATTTTAAGATTGAATGAAATGATTGTAAATATTAATAAACGCTTTAACAGCATTGAAGCTGCTCAACAAATGACTGCTGTCAATAGGTGATCATTCGCGGCAAAGTAATATCCCCATCCCAACAGCACACTTACCCCTACTTTTTAATGGGGTGGGGTAAGTGGATCAAGTATTATTATCATTTATTGGCAGACTGCTTACGAGAATTTTAATAAGTTTCAATATTCGCAAATGTTATTTTTTTTACCTTTTTTCATTCCCAGCTTAAATTTGTGAAATTGATCATAGATAATTTGAATTAATCCACTTCAATGTTTTTTTTTTTTTTGAACCTTTTTGGTATAAAAAAATGTATAAAAGAATAATAATTTCAAAATTTATCTAAGCTGAATTGCAAAAGAGCAAAATATACTAATGTTCCAATTGAAAGCATATTTTAGTACCTTATTTGACCATATAAATTGTTCTAGACATATGATACAAATATATTCATAAATAGAATAAAAGGATTTCAGTTTGTTATTCAAAAGTAAATGTAACTAATATTTTTAAACTACTAGTGTTTTTCGAAAACTTCGTTAGGAATAATTCTACAATACTTCTGTTTAATTTTTGTGTGTAAATGGATGAATTTTCTCCAAATTATTATAGTTACAATGTTTTTTTTTTTTGTTCGAATAAGTGTAACTAATGCATACATATTTTTCATTATATTTTGTTTAGAAAAAAGATAATTTTTAATTTTAAAGTATTAATATGCAACATTATTAGCACTTATAACAAGATCGAGAGTAATATCATTTTTACTATACACAATTACACCACATTTGTTTTGAGAACAGATATTTTTTATTGGTGATCCACTTACCCCACCATTTGGCGCAAATTTTTAGGTTCCTCATACTCAATACATAACAATCAGAAAAATCGAAATAAACGACGATTTGAAGTATATCAGTACCTCATTTGTTATCGGTAGAAAAAAGTTTGAATTACACTATTCACGTTAGATGTACATAACAATGAAGTTGACTATTGATTTTTCTGTGTCCACTTACCCCACGGTACCTTACTTACTCGACAGGAGCTTTCGAATGAGCATAAATTTGAACATTTTGAAAGACCAAGGGTAAAAAGTGGGCCGGTCTCAGCGAGAATTGCTCCAAGTCACTAAAAAGTGACTTGCTACCAGCCCTGGATTTATGATAAAACTCGCCGGTCTGATTCTCAATCAATCGATGTTTCAAACAAATTACATTGACACTAAACGCTACAAAACCCTCGACGATATAATTTTACAAATAATTTTGAATATTCATAAGGACGTTTTAGGTACAAAACCGAAGACAATGTTATAAGTAATGAACAACCTACCTTTCACGGCTTCCTCGGCAGTCTCCATCGCCTCCACCTCCTCGTCCTCCTCCTTCGCCGCATGATGGTGATCGTTGACGCCCCGCTTGGTAATCAACCGCTCCTCCGTATTGGGCGAAATCTCATCGAGTTTCTTGTCCACCTCATCACCACCACTTCCGCTTCCTTCCTTCGGTTCCAGTAGTTTGGCGCGCTTCTTCGGCAGTTCCATGGTCTTTTCCACCGCCAGATGATGCCGCTTGACTGGGGAAGCTGCCTTCGGCTTCGGTGGAGAATCCTTCTTCGGTACGGCGGCCCTAGCCGGGGATTCCTTCTTTGCTAGGGGGGAACTTTTGACGATGACTTTCGGGGAAGCCGCCTTGGCCACTGGGGAACTTTTGACAACGGCTTTAACGGGGGAAGCAACCTTGACCGGTGCAGCTACTATGACGACTTCCTCTTCTTCGAATTCGCCAAAGTACTTCTTGGGTTTGATTTTCCGCCCGGAGCGCGACACCGGTTCGGAGCTAAGCAAGTCCTCAACGGGTTTTGCTACGGCGGACTGTTTGGGTGTTTTGGGGAGCTTCTCCACTGGAGGAGAGGATGGAGCCGGGGCAGCCATCGATCTTCCTCGCTTGGAAGGAGTTTTAGCCGGAGGCTTGTCTTCCTTCACTGGGGACTTGGCCGCTTCCGGAGCGGCCAATGATTTGCCTCGCCTTGAAGTTTTCACGGGCAATTCTTCTTCCACTTCGAGTGGATCGACGATCGGTTTTGGAGCCTTGACCGGAGACTTTGCCGCTTGCTTATCTTTCCTGGGAGATTTTACCTCCCGGGGACTCGCGGGAATCGCCAATGGGTCGTCCTGTTCGACGATTTCCAGCGAAGCTGTCGATTTTCCCCGTCGAGGAGTTTTTGGCTCGATCTTTACTTCCTTAGGTTCTGGTTCCGGTGCCTTTTTCGGCGCTGCCAGGGATCTTCCCCTTCCTGGGGTCTTCGGTGGAACAACTTCCTCTTTCTCGAGGGCAACCGGCGCCAGAGATTTGCGTGCCATTGATGGCTTTTCCGGGACTTCCTTCTTAGGACTTGCCACGACCACGTCCTCGAATTCCTTTAGATGGGCAGGAATCTTAATTTTGCGACCCGTGCGGGAGATTCCCGGACCTGCCGGCGTTTCTTCTTCCGGTTCGGCCTTTTTGGCGGATTTCTTCGGCGTTTCCGGCGCGGGTTTGTCCTTCTTCGGTGTATCCGGTGTCTGTTCTGCTGAGTTCTTAACCGCCGACTTGAGCAGAGTCTTACGTGCAGACTTCTTGGCCACTTCCGGTTCCGGAGATTCATCCCTGGTCACAACCGTCATAGTCTTACGAGACGATCTCTGCGTTGGCTCCGGTTCTTCCTCTCTTGCCTCTTGCTTGTTCAACGTTTTCCTGGCGGACTTCTTCACCACTTCCCCAGCCGGTTCTCCGTTTCTCTTCGGGGAAGATTCCTCCGGCTGATTCTTAAGTAACGTTTTTCGGGCAGACTTCTTCACAGACTCCGGAACCTCTTTCCGCTTGGGGGACACCTCGTCCAGGGACGCCATTCGCTTCGCATCCGGAGAATCGTCGAAATGGGCCGGACGCTTCACTTTCCGGCCGGATTTCGTCGCCCGGCCTAACTCCCCGCCGCCATCTTTCAAAGGAGTTTTCGTTTCAACCGCTCCTGCCGGCCAAATTCCATTTCAAACCGCGCAAAAGAAATAAACAAACATAAGAATCATTGATTAGCAATCAGCAACACTATTTTCCGAGCAAGCGTCCGATTTTTTCGCACCAAAGCCAGCAATAAAAATTGCGTCTCCTTACCTCCACGATTCATGCTTAATCGCTATTCAATAGGACCAACGGGACCAACTTTAACCCAAATTTAACCTTCAAACACTGCACTTATCGGATCACTTTTATCACTTCTCACTTCCCAACAGCTGGAAGCATTCACTTAACGCACTTTTTTCGCGGAAATCGCAGGAAAAACAATGAAAATCCCCCTCTAAAAATAACACTTCCCGCACTTGAACGCGACGACCTTTTTTCTGTTACACGGACGGACTTCTTGATGCTGTTGCTGTTGTTCGTTTGTTTTTCGACTGTCGGCGGCCAGCGCTTTTTGAAAAGGACAGCCGAAGCGAGTGTTTCGCGGAACAGCCGCCGGCGGCGAATGGTGGCGCTGCAGAGCGAGCAGTCGTCGGTGTTAGCCCCGCACAGTAATCCGAAACTACTCAGATATGCACGCATTTTTGATAAGGGGCCCATTCACACAGGGTGCGTGTACCAGGGTGCGTGTACACGCTAAGAAAATATTATACTAAATGGCTTAAATACCATTCTAAAACCATATTCGGTCTATTCACTCATTGCTATGCATTTTAGCTTATTAAGCTTGGCTAGTATAAACAGGTTTTATATTGATAAATGATTATTCGGGAAATAAACATATAACGTATAAAGTTCTAAAATCATGTGCTATGAATAAAATTAGCCATTTTTCTTTATTTACGGTAAACAAAGGCCAGAAAAACTTAACAATGTGAACTTTGTATATTGCGCATTTATTTTCATATCCTTGCTCCAAATTTCCCGCATTTTCATATAAAATTGGTTTTATTCTGCCCTTGCTGCAGATGAATTTCCACATGCTCATCTCAGCGGATGTTTGGAGGCGCACATCTGTTTTTCAAAGTCACTTTAAACGGTGCGGAGAAACCCGTTGTAGGTTGAAGATCCTTACCGGAAGTTGTGCTTGATGAATTGGGGATCATCCACGAAGTCGTACAGATTCCATCGGTGGTGTTCCTGGATCAGTTTTTTGCATTTGGAGATGGACGAATCATATTCCGGGGAAAAGTTGCAATATTTAGAATATTTACATCAAGATTAATTGAAGGGAGGTTCAGTGATCTAAGCAGTCAGTGGGTGCGCGGTGTGGTCAGCTGCGAGGGGGTGAAAAGTGACAGCTGGTGAGTCGGCGAGCTGGTCAATATGTTTATGTATTTTCTCCACCGATGGTTCCTAGCGTATCCATAGAGATGTTTGTGTTATTGAAAATTGTTGCGTGTGAATCAATAGTGAAGGTAAGTGGAATAAAGTTTAGTTATTTTCTAAAGGTAAAATTTATTTTGAATTTCAGATGCCATCATTTTGTGCAGTGAAATATTGCGGGAATACGATTGCGAACACAAAAACCCGTGGAATTGTGTTCCATAGATATCCAAAAGATGGAGAGCGACGCTAATCGTGGGTCGCGTTCTGTGGCCAACATGGTTGGTCACCACAGCAGAAAATCTTGTGGCAGCTGTTTTAGCAGAGTATCCAAATTTTGATGCAGTGGTGGTGAAAACTTACATCAAAATAAGAACAATTGCCCGGATGCGGTTTGAGGATCTAAGAGCAGAAGGATTACTGTCCATAAACTCAACTGCCGATACGTTAAATCGATTACACGAAGATGATGGTAGCTCAAAGAACTCGAAACGCTCGAATATTAACGAGAAGAAGAAAAAGCTTGTTAATAAGAGTTATTTAATAAGAAAGTACGAAAAGCTATCCTCTAAGTAGCATAAGTCGTAGTTGAAGTAAATTTTATTATGATTTGTTTGTAAATTAAGATATAGTTTCTAATCATATTATTTGTTACCACCATAAATATGAGATGATTAATTATTATATGCTTTAATAATCAACCCGTTGTTTTCTTCTTTTACTCTTTTTCGCAATAGTTCAAAATACTCTCCAAATGGTAAGAAAAAATAATATCAGGCATAGTTCGCAGGTGTACTACACAGCGCACCTTACTCGACTTAGTTCGACTTAGTTTGTGTCGAAAATTCCGATTTTCAACTGTGTGAATGATATTTAATTGAAACCATTTGACACAATGTTGAAACAAATTAACTGTAGAACTCATACAAGTGCTTCAATTGAGGCTGCTTTGAAAGATTCAGTATACGCAACCTCATCACAATTTTGCAAATCCAACGCCTCGATATTCTGAGGTCCGTTCGTTAGTCATATATCCAATTTCGTTGTCTTCTATTTTGTGGTCTTGTTCTAAACATGCTTACGATTTGAGGCACCCCAGGTTCATTACTCATACACATTTAAAACCATGGATCCATTCAAACGAAATTTCTTTCCTTTTCCATGGTCTGCTATTAATGACATTTTAGTACACGTACGAAACAAAACAAAGTGGTCGGTGAAATAGTGAATTTCATTTCATGGCATGCTGGTTCATTTCGCGAAAACAAAGTGGCCAGGTGTCATATTGTTTTCCAATATGGCGGATCAACCAATTTGACACATCGTATTACCTCCCTTTTAGATACCTTGATTTACATAGTTCCACAGCCGGGATGTACTGTTTGGGGAATAAACTTACCAAGTGTGATTTGTTTTCTGTTATTTTGATACAATAACAGCAAAATAGTGAAACGATAACACTAGACTCGTGCAAGAAAGAAACTTTTTACAATGCAGCTGGAAAACGACTGAAAGCGAGCAACGTGCAAATTTTACAAAGTTCTCAGAGCAATATCGGACGATCAATATGTTTAGCTAATAATATTTCTAAATTATGCATAGGAAAGCTTAAAATGAATCTGTTTTCTAAGCTTTGCAATGAATAAAATGTACAAATGAGTTCAATCACATATACAATATATTAACTCGAATTTTCCATTATCTCCGTGTACAGCTGTCAACTACAAACAAAGCTCGCCTAACAATCATCTCTCGGGCGGGCCGGCCCAAACAGCATCATCTCTCACGCGGGCCGACCCAAACAGCACAGGTCAAAACGTGGGCCATGCCAGGCAGCAAATGCTGATGCATTTCAACACTCAAATAGCGGGATGCCTAGCAGCAAAGATGATTAGAAGGAAAAAGATAACCGACTCCTGTCTTTTCTAGGAGACACGAATAGCGCCGCTCTGGTGAGTCAAAAGCTAACTAATATGTAACGTTCTCCTAGTGACCACCAGATGTTGAAGTTTTCGTTTGTGACATTCACGCTTAAGAAAAACTACACAGCTCAATCGGGGATGTTCGATATTGCCAATCATTTATAAATGCCATAAAATGCAAGAAAAGAAGAAAAAAAAACAGTACAGGAATATTTTTTTTAGTATGTGTAAAAATTCCACCAATTTTGTGTTGGTCCAGAAGAGCCTGATTTGATGTGAGTTGTACTCATTTCTGTGTAATTTTTTTAAAGCGTGTTTGTTTTGATTCATCATCGTTTTGTAATTGCACGATGATTTTAATTTGGTCGAAAATAATGTTTACGCGCTTTTCACACAACAGATGGCAGTAGTGTTATTTGAATAGCGTGTCGTCTGCAAAAAGTATGGCAAAATAAAGAGTCGATCATCTTTTTCCTTTTAACCATCTTTGCTAGCAGCGTTGTGAGCCAAACGAATACACCCACAAAACATGAACGGTAGGCGCACCTTGTTGCGTATACCCCCCCTGCATTCACATATTTCATAACGCTGAAGGTGGATGTTCTCAAAATGTTACAGCTCATACAAAATAAGTAGAATTTTCATACAAAAAGATGTGACTCAATATAGGCAGCGCTGAGAGCGGTCGACTAATGCGCCAAAATAAGGCCCACAAGCAATGATAGCGGAACGGTTTTGAGGATTTTGCCCTCTAATAGACTCACACCTAAATAATTTTGTCACACCAAAATATTCTCCCACTGATAGTGATTATAGAACGAAGCCACACCTCAGACTTTCAAGAGCACAAGACTTGAGAACCAAACAGCACTCCGCGTTAAAAATCTATCCCATTGCTCACCACCAGCAAGCAAGCAAGTTGATTGATTTTCAACGCGAACTGTTGTCAAATACTCTCGTCTTGTGCACTTGAAAATTCAAAGTTTGGCTTCGTTTTATAATCACCTTAATCATATCAGTAAACGAGATATACGGCTTAAGCGAAGGTGAAGAAATCGGCCCTTAAGGCCCAATCGCAATGATAGCGGAACGGCAACGGAATGCGAAACCGGTTCGCCAGCATGAACTACAACATGCTGGTCGACTCAGTGGGTGATATGAATAAAAAACTTTGAACTTTACTACATGTAGCATCTACTCAAAAACAAAATCCACAAAGTTTACTACACTTTTGGTATGAATAAAAAACTTTTCGAACATGTAGTACTTACTACTTTCGAACATGAGCAGTGACTGAAGCTGCACGTTAAGAAATTTTCATTCAGAGTGCAGAGTGATTCTGCACGTAAAGAACAATCTATTCAGAGTGACGCCTAAAATTAATACAATCATGCATATGAAGAAAATGCATGGAATCTAATCGATTACGCAACAATTTGCACAAATCATGAAGGTGCTGTTATTTGACAAAATTTGTAGTGTAATTTTGCGATTAGTCTGGTATTCTCTTTATGTCTATGATTTTATGATGATGGTACATCAAAGAATTTTCTGGGTGGTTTTCGGCCTTCGCCAACGCCAGTGATTGATGATTTTTTAAATACTAGCTTAACATCTATGAAGAGATCTTGAGATTACAGCTATCAAATTTGGAACCACATATTTTCCAGCACCAGTACTGAGATTCTGGTGAAATTGCGGTAGAATTTTGATGCTCCCCGTGTGTTTTCTTAACAGCATGTTGAATTCCGGAAGTTCTAACCCGCATAGAAAAATACAATTTGCCTTAGTTTCCAAACAATAAGCTGCATGTAATTGATACGGTTAAAATATCACAAACTGTTGCATTTATGTCGAACATTTTGACACCTCAAACTCTAAACAATAAATAACGTTTTATCAAAGCCATTGCAAATTGTTACAATTTAGTATTTTGTTCTTATATTGTTGAATGATATGAAGTTGAAAGTCGTGAGAAATAGTAACAACATAAATCTACCTTCTGGGGAATGGTTTTTGTTTCTTTTTGTGCAACACAAACACATGAATATTTAACTATAAACTACTTTTAAGCAACAGTTTGGCAAACAGTTGAAGCGATACACGCTAGAAAGTTTACACCGTGATAAAATTCACAGTATATTTAATAGAAGTTCCATATTTTGAAGAAAAAAAATTAGATTTCTCCTCACCCTTGATAGCAATACTAAAACAAGCGCTGCTATTTTGTTTTTTTTTTTTAAAGATGTAAAATCCTTAAAAAAAACATAAAAATAACTACTGTGTAAAATTTTTACCATACACTCTGTTGATTTTTTCATGCGTGTTTGTTTTCACGCTGTCTGAAAAATAGAAAAATAAAAAAACGTCGCGAGTTTGTTATTTCTGCTCCTGCTAGTTTATAGTCGTTTATTCATTGAAATGAAAAACATATCATGTTCTTAGAACCGGATCCGGAAGTGCTGGTAAGTAATCTGATCCCAAGTTTGATCCCATGAATCATCATGTAATGTGCATCTGTTTGTTTCTCTCCAGATAACAGCTGCCGTTTTTGCTTCGGTCAGAACGGTGATAAGCGGTAGAACCGGGACGGAATGATGATGATGCCGCGCAGCTTGGATTGCAACTTATCAAACCAGTGTCCCGAGCTCCTACATTTAAATGCTAGTGATTAAATTATGAATAATAATAGTTTTAGTTCTACAATTCTAGCTGAACTCATTTCAAACGAAAAATTTGATTATAAAGTGATAACAAGTTATTCGTGATCAATCGTGATTCCATAGGTTTTAATTAAAACTAAGTTTTTCCACACTTATTTACTTGTTTCATTGCCTCTTCTAAGAAATATCCCCGTTCTTTTTTAAATGGTATAAATGTAATAGAACAGTTCAGCATACGTTTAGAATACCAAAAAGTACCATAAGCCAACAACTACACATACATTATTTGATTTCAATTAATAAATATGGTTTAACAATTTCTCAACTGTTTGCCCAACATTAGATTTGGCAAAAAATGGATGGTTTACCCACCCTTTGGCAAACCATCCACGACAAATTTTGTTCGAGAAAATCGTCGTTTTTGAATGGTTACATAACTTAACCGCCTATTCCCCACATTGTTATTTGCCCATTTACCATTTACCGAACTGTAAAAGTCGTTTGCGGTAGTGTCGGTTTATTGTTATTTTGGATGTTACAGGAAACGGGTTAGATATTGTCTTTAGTGGTTATGGATAGTTTGGTAAATTGTATCAGTACGGTTCTGGTTTATGCGGGAAGTGTTTCTGCGATATTCTCGTTTTTTTTGTGGGGTTTCTGATAGTATCCTTGGAATGTCTAAAACTTAGAATGTCGAGATTTTTATGGGAATTGTAGTGATTCCATTGGTAGTCGTTAAAATTCAATGAGGATCTCCTCTAAAACACTAGGGTTCCCTTTGAAATTATCAAAATTCTTGTCGATTTCACAAAAAATCCCATTGAAATCTATAAAATATTTACCGACATTCAAATCGTTTATATAAAAGCTTTGCTTTGAAATTCCAACGGAACTGGAGATCAACGGAATCTTAAAGGTTTTTACAATAATTACGAAGATTGATTTTCAGAATTACAAATATTCACACAATAATTCGCAGGAATCCCACCGCAATCTCATAGATTCTTACAGAAATATCGTCTCAAAGATACACACAGAATTCCAAGAGATTAATATTCGGAATCCCATTCCCACCCCAATTGGCTTGTTTAGAGGTATCGTGTTTTTAACATATTCTGATTCTACGTTAAAAACTGAGCCAGAATCCAAAGTTTCATAATTTTTAGTGCCCTGGAACTATTTTTAAAACACGTTTGAATTTAGTATTGAAATCGCGTTTGAATCACCCCTCGGCAAAATTTACTTCGGGACGAGCTGTCATTGTGTAAAATGAAATGTCATTCAGTCAACGGAATTAAATCTGTTTTAATCATTTAATGTATCAAAATTAAGATAATTAAGTGCAATAAAACCGTGTTACGCTTAGAAAAATGTGCTCTTTCGATCAAGCTACAAAAAACTGTGAATTTTTCATCACTAAACAACCCAATTCTAGAGATTTTACCAGATTCCTAATATTTCCGCAATATTCCTAGAATGGTATTTAAACTTCCAGAATGATCATAAAAAATCCGACATCCCTATCGGAATCCCAAAGTTCCTACAGGAATTCCGGAATTCAAAAGGAAATCTGAGATGTCAGAGTTTACAAGTAAAATTCCAAATTACATTATAAATATCTGAATTCCTACCGACATCCTAAAATTCCTAGAAAATAACATAATTCTGGAGCTCGATTTGAAAAGGTCGTAAGTAACAAAAGTAAATAATTCATGCTTATTTCACCATTCGATAGATTCTACTCAGCTTAATATGTGGTTAAAAAATCATTTTGATACGATATTTCTTAAAAAATAAAATAAAAGTTATCACTTCGACGAAATTAACAAAAACTAAGAACAGTGAAAATTTGTTCATTCGTCCTATTGCGTATTAGGTCGAAAGTCGCAAAAATGCCTAATTCCGAAAAAACGTGTATTCGACCTTTTGTCGCCAAAAGGTCCCATGAGCGACAGCTGTCAAAATAAATGAAAAAAGTGGATACGACGCTCGTGTAATATTGATTTTATTTCATTATACATATTGTTTATCAATATTTTAACGTCTACACCAAGCCACACAATCAACAAGACAAAAACAGCTTTGGTTCCGAATAAGCTACTACACGATGAACGTAAGCGTAAGACTGTCTGTACATATAACATATTTGTATAACTATTTGCATTTACAGATCACGAAGCCTTCGCATCCATTATACCTTCTAGTAATCCATATTTCATTTTCAAACACATCCGGAGATATGGTTCAAGATGCGTCTTTCATCAATATCGTCACTTCAACACCGAGCTCAACACCTCTTCCGGAACCTCGCCCGGAATATCAACAGACTACTTTCTCTGCTCTGGCCAACGAATCAGCGACAACAAACAAAGAGTTTATATCGAAAAAACGATTATTTGATTGTGAAGACAGTAAGCGATTGTTCAAGGAAAATGATCTGGAAGAGAGAAGGCTGTACGATTCGAGTAGCGATTGTGACGATTTTGATTGGAATTTGGATAACGTATCCGATACAACAGACGGAAGCCACCAGGAAGGTGATGCATCTGATTTAGCTGACCTTTCTATTTACGAGTATTTCCAAAAGTATCATACTCTTGATGATCTCGGCTCGGAGTATTGCTTGGAGAATGCCAATAACGAATCCACTGAACAAGTTATCGTTGAAGGTGAGTTGGTTTTCTTTTTATATATAACAAAGCATATAAGAATTCAAGTAATATATTCCATGCAAACCATAAAGGAGAGACAGCAACGCTTCCAGAACATACGGGAAACACTCGGAGGATCAACATAAGTATCCAAGTCGTCGACGATAAGGTCAAAGAATGTTTGGAACCAATCATCAGCAAGGCCGAAATGCGAGCAACAAACAAAAGACGAAAGGAAAGAGGCTTGGAATACACTCGGCCAGATGGCGTAATCGTACGAGCGAGAGAACTAAGACCTCCTTGTAATTGTAAGCGTAAATGCAGCGAAAAGTATCCCGACTCCATCCGCTCAAGGCTTTTAGAACAGTTATCGAGTGTGAAGCTATCCGGACAGAACCAGTTCTTGGCCAACCATATGGTGGTGTCCAAAACAGCAATTCCATAAAAAAGCAGGGCTGGTAGCAGGTCTCTTCGAAGAGACATTGTCTCTATTTTAATGCAAGTCTCCTTAAAGTATTTAATTTTGAATGAGAGCTTTAATTTTAGAGAGTTTAGAGAGTTGACTGTTGTAATAAACTTTGTTTTCGTTTACTTATGGGTGGATATTCTACTTAACAGCTCGAAGATTTATTATCAAAAACGTGTTTTCAAATATGTTAACTTTTTTGAAAGGGCCTACTACTCTCTGTTTACTTTCTGTTTTATATTCCGAAAGCTTGTGGTATTTTTGTACAGTCAAACCTCTGTGAGTCGGTATTGATAGTATAATCGACTCATGGAACAGTGATATTCTAAGGAAAGCTGAGATAATCATCATAGTAACCATGATTTATTTTGCTCCATGAGTCGGTATCGAGTTATGGAACAACGACACATGGAGGTTTGACTGTACGGTCTCTTCGTTCATGTGTGATTCATTTTTCGGTGTCTAATACAACGGCTATCAACGCAGCAGTACTTGTGATGTTCTCCAAAAGATCCGTCCTAGACGGATCCACAACTACTCCATGGAGTTGATGCACCAACTGGGAGACTTCGATGTATGATACGCGAATTCGACATGGTATTGTTCCACAAGGCTAACAGCAAACGTTTAACATGGCAAAAGCGAAATGCGTTCTGCTAACTGCAAATCAATCCGAGAAATTCACTATTATTGAGATGATAATACAACGGTGGGTCGTATGTGCTTCGCTGACCATCAATCAGTCCGATCGTATTTTGACGTATGGACATTTTCAGATGTCAAACGTCTGAACGTGCCCGTTCGATGTGCAGCGGTGACTAGCGTTAGGTCGCATCGATTAGGTCGAATGAACCTCGAACAATCTCAGATCGACGGAAAACTTGTTTATGCTCGTAAATAAAAAAATTGAGTGTTTTTTTGTCATTTTGTTCAATGGTTTACTGGAAGCGTTCTCGTTTTGTGTCTTGATATGTATATTATGTACTTCTTAGGTATTAGCTTGAAATAGGAATTGAATTTCATTTGAAAAACTTCGTGGCGAGTTATCTCAGATAGTCAAAAATGTCACATTCGACCTTTTCAAATCGAGCTCCAGAATTATCGTAATGCCAGAATTCACACGGATATTACAAATTGCTACTGGCGGTAATCTTACCGGAATCTCAGCATTGGCGGGGCGAATGTTTTCGTAACCTCAGAATTCCTAAGCAAAACTCAAAATACATTCCGAAATATCAGAACTCATATCGTTTTCCCATGATTTTTACTCAAAAGTAAATTATTCCATTCAGTTCCGCAATCTCAAAGCATGTGTAGCAACCTCTGAAGCTAACTACCAGTAGCTTTGTAGTAAATGCTAACTTTATTCATAGAGCTTAGTGACATTTGAACACACGTAGACTAGCATACGCTCGTCATACACAGTTTGTTTTTGTTTTCCTCAAAGAAACTTGCACACGCTTTCCAGACTCACCAAAATGCATATGGAAATATTACCCAATTTGAAAAATGTAAACCCGTTTTCTGCGTGTTTTTCGAGACTGAGTGCATATTGTTTTCCTCTAAGGTTCACAACTACATCTACACTAGGGTACCCATACCATTGGGCGTGAAAACCACTATAGCAATGCGTTGTTTGTAGTATGTTCGAAAGGTGTAGAAAGGAAAATGACACAAACATGTTCCACTCGTGTTCCACATATAGCGTTTACTACCGAGAATGTAGTAAACTCAACTTTACTACATTTTATTCATACGGCCCAGTGTTTGCTCACATTCATTCGTTGACAGCTCTGTCGAGATGGTGTGATTCATGCTGGCGAACCGGTTCCGCTTTCCGTTGCCGTTCCGCTATCATTGCGTTTGGGCCTTTAGTGATTAAATTTGTTGTAAAATCACGCGTATCGCAAGAATGAAGGGTTGAAATGATTATGCCAATGGAAAATAGTTCAATAATTTATTGATTATGACCTAATTTTTGGTTGAAAAATTGAATTTTGGACGTAAACAAACATTTTCAATGACATGATGGTGGCGCATTATATTTGCCTAGCATGCAGAGGCTCATTGAGTGTGATGTCTGTTTATCTTTGCCTATATTTCAATACAGAGTCAGAATTAGGGCGAATGTGAAGACTAATACATTCTCAGTAAAATCGGTTTGAAGTTTAGAGGATGTAATTTTAATTCTATATTATGTTTCCGATCGATTTAATCGCATGATGCATTTTTGTAGGATGCATTACAATATTACCTTTGTAGCAAAACATTTAATTTATTTACATATTATGAATAACATGTTAAAATAAATAAAAATCCATCATGCGCCATTCATCAAAATTTATCTGTGTTGCGCCCCTCGGTTTTTCGTCTTCATCAGTTTGCCAACAGCGATTGCGCCTTTTGACCTCGTCCTTCTGGTTTGACTATCATCAGTTTCGCCGTTCTGCTGCGCTCTCTCACACGAACCTTTATCACTATCGCCCTTCTGCACACTCGGTTTGAAATGCGCCCCGTTGTCACACTCAATCTCAAATGCGCCCGATTACCACAGGGAGGGAAGATGGGCGAAATAGACCATTTCCGTCAGACCTTACCCCCTATTTTTATATTTTTCTTCGAAAGACGATTATTTTTAATGATTATTGACGCTTTCAGATCTAATTTATATGCACTCCTGATTTTATCGTAAATTTTTGAAAATTCGAGAATTTACCACATTTTGAGTAGTGCGGCACAGTTGTTTCAACCCTGTGGGTAAACAAAGTGGAGATTTTCCCACAACTTTCAAAACCCCTGCGCTGAGTGTTTGTAGATATGACGAAATGTCAATGTCAAATCAAGCACACGAGACGACACGACAAAATGGAGAAATCTGAGAGAAATCTGAGGTCCGATGGGCAAGCTTCGTTGTAAATGAAGCCCATCCTTTACTATTGTATTAAAACAAAAACTTTTACCGGAAGACGACTGCTAATAGACCGTTTTAAGCTTAGCAAGTGATGGAATTCTCCTTGGAAGCATTTCTGCAACGCTGCGGAACGTTTTCTACAAGAGGGGCATATTGGCCGGTTTGTTTTGAAACGTCAAGAATTGGACCGTTTGCAGATTTTTCGGGGAGACCTACGAGAGTGGTAAAATGGGGAAGTATGTATAATCCATTGGTCATATGGTTCCGGAACAGCTTGACGACATAAGCAGCAGATATCAAACGGTAGGGTAAACAGGTATAGGTATAGGTATAGGAAAAACTGCTCTATCGCAGTGGCAAATCCATTACTTATACAGTTTTTGGTGTCAAAGTGTTATTTACTTAGTTAATCATGCTTTGCATGCAACTTTCTCTTGCCAGGTAGCTTCTAAAGCGAGTACAAGACGTTATCTGCAAACGGTCCAATTCTTGACGTTTCAAAACAAACCGGCCAATATGCCCCTCTTGTAGAAAACGTTCCGCAGCGTTGCAGAAATGCTTCCAAGGAGAATTCCATCACTTGCTAAGCTTAAAACGGTCTATTAGCAGTCGTCTTCCGATAAAATTTTTTGTTATAAGTACAATAGTAAAGGATGGGCTTCATTTACAACGAAGCTTGCCCATCGGACCACAGATTTCTCTCAGATTTCTCCCTTTTGTCGTGTCGTCTCGTGTGCTTGATTTGACATTGACATTTCGTCATATCTACAAACACTCAGCGCAGGGGTTTTGAAAGTTGTGGGAAAATCTCCACTTTGTTTACCCACAGGGTTGAAACAACTGTGCCGCACTACTCAAAATTGGTAAATTCTCGAATTTTCAAAAATTTACAATAAAATCAGGAGTGCATATAAATTAGATCTGAAAGCGTCAATAATCATTAAAAATAATCGTCTTTCGAAGAAAAATATAAAAATAGGGGGTAAGGTCTGACGGAAATGGTCTATTGACATCAGATTATGAATCGAAAGAGAATATCAAACGCCTTTATGTTTTTCTTACTTATTTCGCGAAAAACGTTATTTTTAAGGAACAGATGTGCATTGTATGATTACACTTTTTATATGAAATTGTATGATTGTAATTTAGGCGGCATCCATTTATTACGTAACGCTAAAATTGAAAATTGTTGACCCCCCCCCCTTTTCCGTAACGCTTTTTGTATGATGGGTAGTATCCACTTCGTAAGTACTGTGCAAAAGGATAGGACAAGTAATGGCCAAGAAATACTCAGCTGTCCAAATTACTTGAGCTGTATCCAGTTGACAAGTAGAGCTGATTTCGTAACATTGGTAACGCCTGCCGTACAAATAAAATGGAGCTGTCACTATTCCGTACGGAAAAATGTGCCGCTCAATTATTCCACAAGTAAAAGTGACACTTCGCTCATTCTGGATCAGCTGTCAAAATTACTTTGGTAATTAGCAACAAATTGTACTTGACCGCTCTACTTAGGATGTGGATACTAGGCTTGAAAAATTAAATTTTTTGTTTGAGCCGTAACGCTTAAGCCTACTCCCCCCTCTCCCTAGAGCGTTACGTAATTTGTGGACGGCGCCCTATCAAATAAACTGTTAGGTGAATAAAACTTTGTTTTTTTTTTTTTAATATTTGTCAGTTAGGCCTTATTGATTTTTGTCACATCTGAATACACAGCAAAGCGGAACTACTCAAATCTGAGTTGTTTCAACGCAAAAACCGTAGTTGAACCCAATAACCCAAATTTGGCTAAATTTCCAAGGCCTCCCATTTGCCTCTGACGCCATAAGAAAAATTTACTTAAATTTGGTTTGATTCAACGCAAAATTGAGTTCATTCAACCCAAGCTTGAGAATAATGCATTAACCCAAATTTGGCTTATTGGGCCGAACTACCCCCATTGGGTAGGTGCAGCTCTCTCTGTTTTTTGACAACATTGGTGGGGAAGAGAGAGAATACCGAGAGATTTTGAGTTGAGAGAATAATCGATATACTTAATTTTGAGTAAAGTCAACTCAATAATTAGGTAAACTGTTTTTTCCGTGTAGTAGTTTCAGGTTAGCGCCAGGGGGGGGGGTATACGCAACGAGATGCGCCTACCGTTCATGTTTGGTGGGTGTATTCGTTTGGCTCACAACGCTGCTAAGCATCCCGCTGTTTGAGTGTTGAAATGCATCAGCATTTGCTGCCTGGCATGGCCCGCGTTCGACCTGTGCTGTTTGGGTCGGCCCGCGTGAGAGATGATGCTGTTTGGGACGGCCCGCCCGAGAGATGATTGTTAGGCGAGCTATGTTTGTATTTGACAGCCGTACACCCACCCTGGTTAGCGCGCATTCGTGTACAAGGTCCTCGATGTTAGCCCATTGCTCGTTTGAAAGCTTATGAAAACAAAAAAAGCTCATAAAGCTCAATCATGTTTTCCGTTCGAGCGTTTCGTAATTAATGGACGCCCCTTTGAAGCTCGTTCTGTCATATTCTTCAGTTCAACAACAAACCTCATCGTTTCCTCGCATCTTTCGTGCTGATTGTGTTGTGTCTTGTAATCTCAATTATATTGTGAAGGTAAGTCTAAATTGATTCGCTTTCAATTTAATAACTCAACTGGGAATCAACAGTAACTACCACGTGAAAAAATCAATAGGAATTGATGTATCACAATGGAAAATCGTGCCGAAACAAAACGCGAACCCGCATGCCGCTTCAAAACAATGGTTTCGTAATAGATTCAAGCTTGACCCTTTCGAAACTGGTTATCGAGATATGCGAAGCCAATCGCGCTCAAATGAGAGAGAATTTACCTAAACAGCTATGCAATTTTGGGTGTCCCAGCAATAAAATCTTAGAAAAGTCATCCAAGAATTGAAAATGTGCGTATTAATAGCTTATTTTAGAACAAACCTTGCACTTGCAAAAAAAATGGTTGTAGAGGTTTTGCCAGATTGATTTATGGGAACTGTAGGCAATATGTTGGCCAAATGACGATGGTGTAAACTGTGATAAAATTGATAATAATTCGTTCTAAGTGTTACGTGTGTTTATTTGTGGCATATATTTCATTGTACAGTTGAGCGCCACGACATTGATTTTTATTTTCTGTGTCACATGTATCGCCTATTGAACTGATTCCGAAACCGCCTATGGCAAAACGGTACATAATGTGCAAGATAGAGATAATGTAGATTACAGAGGCACAATATTGCTCATTTGAGCTCCCCATTCATAAGGTCGATTATCACAGCGCCCAGTCCAGTCTCGCATTATAGTCTTCGCTTTTGTACTACTGATCCACAGGTGCCCAAGCGAGGATGACTTCACTAGCATTGTCCAAACTGTCGGCGAAGCTGCTTGCCAGGAAACCCTTTCTCCAGAGCTTGAACCTGTCCGCTCGGCATTTGAACCTGCTGGAATACCAAAGCAAGAAGCTGCTGGCCGAGAGTGGAGTGGCGATACAGGCCTTCCGAGTGCTCGAAGGCAAGAAGGACGAAAGCGTTCTCCAAGATTTCAGTAAGTATTGATTGGCAGTCTGATTTGTGCGTATGTATTGATCTATATTTTAATATGCCTCCGCAGATGTAAACGAGTATGTCGTCAAAGCACAAATTCTCGCTGGCGGCCGGGGCAAAGGTCATTTTGATAACGGCTTCAAAGGAGGCGTCCATATCACTAAGGAGTAAGTAAACAGGCGGGAGCGACGCTTTTGCAAACAAATCAAATTGAACAGATCATGATGGATGTGCAGTTTGGCTGAATCAAACTGATTGGCTCAAAACCAGATGTGCTCATTAGATCGGGTCAATATCCATGAAATCAGGAAATCAGGAACCTTACACCTTCAACTGATAATTAGCAGACCAATTAACACTTACTGAAAGTTTCAATTCATTTTATTCGCGGGAAGCGCCACGCAGATGATTCAAAGTTTTTAATTTTTTTTCTCACAGCAAATGTACGTGTAAAATCGTCAGTTTATGATTTTACCTCTAGGCAGCGCTTTAGGTACCAAGATTGATATATCGTCTCCTTAATGCTACAACTAGGTAGTTCGAAATTTCTATAGTTCAATTTGTCGAAACATAAAGCTTGATTAAATCCCCCAGATAATCACAGATCATAAGTGTGTGATTCAAAGTAAATAAGTCAAAGATTACTTTTCAATCATATCAGGTATCAGAAGGCCGGCTCCAAAGGCACGTTCCCCACCAGTTGGGAGATTTGTGCCATTGCCATATTTGAGCCTATTTCATCATCTACCCGATGGGAGAGGAAAGGGAAGGGAAAGATGGGAGGAAATAGGAGTGGGGTCCCTTGAAGAGGGAAGATCGCATAAGCGAAATGAGAGCATGTAGCTCCATACCACAATGGGTTCGAACAGCGCCCTAAAAAGGGCACTGCAAAACGCATGAGCGTAAAGAGAGCCTATAGCTCATTACCACAGCGGGTTAAGAATAACAGGATGTCCTGAAGATTCAGGCTTCTGTATTCAGTTTCACTTAATAAGTGTTTACCAAGTAATTGGAATCGCATTTGCGCAAAAACTGGACAGTTACATATCAGGTGATACGAAGTTCCATAATCGGAGTCACAACTATCACACACAAATGAGTCAGCACGCTGAATATTTGCCATGTGATAGTTGAGTCGGCAGTGGCCTGTCAACGCTCTGACCAAGAGACTGCAATTCTGCTTTGACAGATTTGTTAAATACTTCGCCACCCTTGAAGATGGCTCAGTAATGTACAATTTTGTTTGACGACACGACTCCAAACTATTCCAATATTGCTTGTGCTGAGTTGCCGCCCAAGAGTTTATCTGAAGCTTCACCCAGCACTTCGAAATTGGAATAGCCGGCTCAGGGCCAATGAAGTCATGCGATGCTCCATCGCGAGCTAGCTCATCAGCCAATTCATTTCCAGCGATGGAAGAATGGCCAGGTACCCATACAAGGTTTACAGAGTTGACTGAATTCAGTTCCTCAATTTGAGTTCGACATGCGATAACAAGCTTCGACCTTGAGTTGGCCGAAGCGAGAGCTTTTATAGCAGCCTGACTATCTGAACAGAAGTATATGACTTTACCCATTACGCGCTGTTGAAGTGCTGATTGCACTCCACACATAAGAGCAAATATTTCCGCCTGAAAAACGGTGCAGTTTCTACCAAGTGAGTAAAACTGATTCAGCCTTAGCTCACGAGAATATACTCCTGCACCAGCTCTACCTTCAAGAAGGGAGCCATCAGTGTAACATACTATATTGTTTGATATACTTCTTTCCAAATAGCCAGACGTCCACTCTTCCCGTGAAGGGAATTGTGTGGTAAATGTCCTGTAAGGAAAGTTACAAGCAATTGTGAGATCACTTGGAGCAAGGACAATTTTGTCCCAATTCACCAAAAGTGGAAACAACGAAGTGTGTGTAGATCTACGATTCACTGGATTTTTCTCCAGTAGATCCAGTACCCATAAACGGTAAGAGCAAGAAAGTGCTTCTTGTTTAAGATATATGTGTAGTGGCGCAACGTCGAAAAGGGCCTCGAGCGCTGCTGTGGAAGTTGTAGAGAACGCACCAGACATCGCCATCAAGCACATCCTTTGGAGATGGCCCAATTTTGATTGGATTGTTCTCACTTCGCCCTTTTGCCACCACACAAGACATCCATATGCCAATATTGGTCGAACAACTGTTGTGTAAATCCATTTGATATATTTGGGTTTGAGGCCCCAAGTTTTACCAAAGGTTCGCCGGCATTGACCGAAGGCCATATATGCTTTTTTTGACACTGAAATCAATGTGAGCTGTCCATGAAAGTTTGGAATCTAGAATGACTCCGACATACTTTACTTGATCAGTCACATTAATATCAGTGCCAAAAAGACGTAAAGGTCGAATTCCATCGCGGTTTCGTCTTTCCGTAAAAAGAACAATAGATGTTTTATTCGGGTTAACCGAAAGGCCATATTGGCGACACCAACTCTCGATTACCTGAAGAGCACTTTGCATCAGGTCGAATAGGGTGCTTATGCACATACCAACTATCAGAGCTAGATAGTCGTCGGCAAATCCATAAGTTGGAAAACCGCAATTATTGAGTTGCCTCAATAGCGTATCTGCTACGAGATTCCACAAAAGTGGTGACAAGACTTCCCCTTGGGGGCATCCGCAAACACTCAATTTTCGAATCGCTGCTTGACGCAATGTCGAGAAGAGATATCGGTTTTTGAGCATTTGATGAATCCAATTGGTAATCATTGTAGGTAGCCCATGGTTTCGTGCGGCTTCCAATATGGCATCGAAAGACACGTTATCAAAGGCACCCTCAATATCCAAGAAAACACCCAAGCACGATTGCTTCTGAGCGAATGCTTTCTCGATATCGTATACAACTTTGTGTAAAAGAGTCACAGTGGACTTTCCAGATTGGTAAGCATGTTGATTCACATGAAGAGGCATGTTTGCCAAATAAACATCACGGATGTGATGATCGATAATGCGTTCCAGACATTTCAGAAGAAAAGAGGTCAGACTGATTGGTCTAAAACTCTTTGCTTCCTCATACGACGCACGTCCTCTTTTTGGTATAAACTTTACAGTAATATCACGCCAGGATTTGGGAATGTACCCGGTAGCAAAACTGCTTACAAGTAGCTTTTTCAACACATGTTTGATAGACTCAAATCCCTTTTGGAGCAGAACAGGATAAATCCCATCCGCTCCTGGAGATTTGAAAGGAGCAAAACTATTAAGTGCCCATTGAATCGATTCAGTAGTTACGATACTGCGAGCCGAGGCCAGAGACTCGTAACTACATGGAAAGACATTTGGTTCATCCGTAGATGCTATGTCCACACATCCGGGGAAGTGTGTATTGAATAAACATTCTAAAACTTCTTCATCGGAAGAAGTAAAGTCACCATTAGGTAAGCGAATTTCGTTCACTTGGAAATCCTTAGATTTTGCAAGAATTTTGTTCAACCGACTGACTTCACTCAAACTGGAAACATTTGTACAAAGGTTTTTCCAGCCGGATCGTTCAGCAGAACGAAGAGCCTTCTTGTAAGCCTTGCGAGCTGACTTGAACGACTCTGATCCAGCTGAACGGCGTATGTTCCAACTCCTTCTACATTGTCTCCTGAGTCTAGTCAGATCGGAATTCCACCATGGAGTCCCTCTTGTAGTTTTTACAGACCGCAGAGGACATGCTTCTTCAAAAGCTTCCATAATGTAGGATGTTGTAGTATCAACGGCATCATCCAGATCACTTGGATTTTCAATGGACGGAGAATATCCATGAAATTTGGTCGCAACCAATTCAATGTAGAGTTCCCAGTTTGTTGACCGGGGATTCCTAAAACGCAAAGTCTGCGCAGTTACATTTGAATGTTCAAAGAAGATGTAGCGATGATCAGATAATGATTCCTCATCTGATACATGCCAATTCGTCAACTCGTGACTGATTCTATTCGAGCAGAGCGTTATGTCTAACACTTCTTCTCTATTAGAAACCATGAAGGTTGGGCGATTGCCTATGTTAAGTAATCCAAGGTCTGTACTACTTAAGTATTCCATCAGACTGGAGCCTCTCAAATTGATATCCGAGCTGCCCCAGATGATGTGATGAGCATTGGCATCACTGCCCACAATCAGCGGAAGGCCTTTTGTTACGCAGTGTACGACAACTCGTTTGAAGTCATCCGTTGGGGATGGTTCATCATGTGGTAAATATACCGAACAATAGACGTATTTCCTGTTGAGGTCACCAACAGAAACATCAATTGTGACAGCACATACATCTCTGGTCGTCAACTCAGAAATGAGTGTAGCAACGATTGCTTTATTTACGAGCACGCATGCGCGGGGCATGGAGCGCGAGTTTGCCATTTCAAGCTTGCTAAAAGTAGCAAAAACTGGGTCCACAAGGTTACCTAGATAGAAGTTCCCTCTACGAAAGTAGGGTTCTTGAACTAGCGCCACTTGGGCTGCACCATTTTGCATGAGTCTGCAAAGATTGATCGTTGCTGTTCTTTTATGCTGAAGATTGATCTGAGCTAACCTAACCGTAGCCACTACCCAAACTAGGCAGGATTAAGCTTTTTGCAATCTCAGCACGAAAAAGACCAGCAACGAAAAAACCAGATCGGTATCTATTTAAAGTCGCCAAAGGCGAAAGAGCACAGAATACACTGTGTAAAACGCATAATGCGAATCCATATAGGTGATAATTTAAATTAAATGTCAACATATTCATAATCCCACCCTTATTAAGCCTCAAGATAGAGACTGAAGAAGGGCAGCCGATTATCTCGGAGAAACACAAGGTCACCTGCACCATTGCTCCGGGTAGCACAGGAAGGACTCAATACTGTGGAGGGCGCCCTGGTACCCCACAGGCTCCGTTTGCGGTTAGGTTTTATTTAGACCTCCCTAACCATTCATTCTTAGGCACGGTACGCATCACACCATAAATTAGGGGTCACCTGTGAGGTGGACTTTTACCACCGGAACAGGCAGTCCGTAGTGTTAATTCTTAGCCAGTTGAAACAACCGCTACCGACACTACGCGGCTATCTAGGCTGCTCGGGAAAAGGAGGTTAATATTGATGATTAACTCCTGACGTGCCCAAGAAGCCACGAACAACAGGCGGGAGTTTGGCTGAATCAAACTGATTGGCTCAAAACCAGATGTGCTCATTAGATCGGGTCAATATCCATGAAATCAGGAAATCAGGAACCTTACACCTTCAACTGATAATTAGCAGACCAATTAACACTTACTGAAAGTTTCAATTCATTTTATTCGCGGGAAGCGCCACGCAGATGATTCAAAGTTTTTAATTTTTTTTCTCACAGCAAATGTACGTGTAAAATCGTCAGTTTATGATTTTACCTCTAGGCAGCGCTTTAGGTACCAAGATTGATATATCGTCTCCTTAATGCTACAACTAGGTAGTTCGAAATTTCTATAGTTCAATTTGTCGAAACATAAAGCTTGATTAAATCCCCCAGATAATCACAGATCATAAGTGTGTGATTCAAAGTAAATAAGTCAAAGATTACTTTTCAATCATAGTCTCTATGATTAATCATTATCTTATGAAATGGTCAAACTTTCATTGTTGAAAAGCTCGAAATTTGGATTTTCGAGTTATCTAGTTGTAGCATCAAGGGGACGATTAAGTGTGTACAATACTTAAATCAGAATACCGATCTCAGCTGTGCAAATCTCGGTTAAGGTGAAGATGCGTTGAAGCCAAACCTCAAATTTTCAAGAGGTTACACATTCGCTTCATAAGCGGATATTCATAAGTTCGTTTCCCAGCCCTTCCACAATAAAAAACCGTCCACCCACTAGAAGACGGCAGGGTGGCCACCGAACCGGGAAAACGGGAAAAGCGGGAAAAAGACGGGATTTTGGATCCACCGGGAAAAAGACGGGAAAACCCGGGAACGACGGGAACGAACATCTTCAAGCAGTAATCTACAAACTAACCTCCAAAATAAGATATAGAAAGTAGTTATGTTTAATGATATTTTCATGAGGCATCCGCAATTTTGAACCAGTTGCTTTCAAACATTCATAATCCAATTTCTTCTATGCTACACCATATTTCTTAAAAATGTTTCACTCTTTTCTCTGTTAGCAATGCTTCGAAACATTTTTTTTTATTTTCGTCCTCGCACTGTCAGGGCGATTTTTTGAATTTTTCTATATATATTTTTGTACTCACGTTTTGAATCGAAGTTGAATTACTTATTGCAGATTGGTTTAGCATTCTTCTGTAATTGCTCAATATCTTATCTCAATACTCAATATCTTAGCTCAATACAACTTATCTGGAAAACACTTCTATTTATAAATGCTTTTAACCCTTTCCTTCCCATGGTAGCACAGGTGATCCACCACTTTGCGTATGTCGTATATAAACTGTACAAGTTAGATCATATCCATTTTTTCACCACATGTTCACATATGTTTCATGAAATAATGTACAAAGTTTCATCAAAAATAATCACTTGGATTTTTAGTTATAGCACAATAACCGAAGTAAAGTCAGCATTTTTTTTCTAATTTAAATAAAGTGGTATTTCAAACTTCTATATTTCGAAATATAAACATAATTTTCACTAAACAAAAATAAAAACAAGCTCAATTGAATTATTTTTCCAAGATTCAGTGGTAGAGTTTTTTGAATATTCTCTACACAAAACTATTGATTTTGTGGAAAGTTAGGTGGATCACTGGTGATCCATTGGGAATAAAACGACATTTTCGTCAATTCTGTTCTAACCTCTCTTTTCAAAAATATAACTATCATCATGTCTTGGAAAATGATTTTAAGTTGGAAAGAAAATTGTAAGACGTTGAGGACGATCAACAAACCAACATACTCAGAAATAGCTATAAGCACGGTATGACGGAGTAGAACATTGGCCCGTTGAATACATACTGTGCATATATCAATAAGGGGCCTTCCTTAGCCGAGTGGTTAGCGTCCGCGGCTACAAAGCAAAGCCATGCTGAAGGTGTCTGGTTTCGATTCCCGGTCGGTCCAGGATCTTTTCGTAATGGAAATTTCCTTGACTTCCCTGGGCATAGAGTATCATCGTACCTGCCACACGATATACGAATGCAAAAATGGCAATTTAGGCAAAGAAAGCTCTCAGTTAATAACTGTGGAAGTGATCTTAGAACACTACGCTGAGTAGCCGGCTCTGTCCCAGTGGGGAAGTTAATGCCAAGAAGAAGAAGAAGCATATATCAATAATCATTCAGTTCATTTAAATGCACTAAGTGTGATGTTTGCTTGTGTCTCAAAAAAGACACAAACTTCTACCCAGTTTTTTATTTTCCCCCAGAATTGACGATAGGTGTGCAGATCACACAGTTCAAATAGAATGTATGAGTAAAAACAATAAAATGAAACAAATATTGATGCCTCTTTCTTACCCTAGTTGCAGTCATCTTCCCAATGGATCACAGGTGATCCATCAAAATACATATTTTTTTCAGTTCCATTCATATTTTCGAGTAAAACTTTACATGTTGTGTTCTGGTGGTTTATCCAGATATCACATTTTCTATTTTCAAACTACGAAAAACCTCGTGGGAAAGAAAGGGTTAATATGTCACTAGTGATCTAATCGACAAAGTTTTGAATAAGGGCTCATTTACGATTTTAATAACGATTAAGCTGTTACAGCTCGTATAAAATGTGTAGAATATTCATACAAAAAGCATTACGAGAGAGTGTGTGGATGTCAAAAATGACCATTTCCGGTGTTATTTAAATTGTGAGCGAGCCCTAGGTAAGTGCTTCTACATGTGTGGCCTTGTTTCATCCATACCTTAAACTTATTTGCTTTGGAGAACTCTTTATTTTTATGAAGAAAATTCAGAGGATTAAGAATTGAAATAATTTCAATTACGGTAAAGAACCACTTGGGCATCTTCATGATTTACTTAGATACCTGGGGCTTTTGTCGGCCAAATATCTGAAATTCAGCATTAAGATGCACTTAAGATGATGATAAGCCAAAGCCAACCCTAGAAATTTCAAGAGCACGAGTCTTGAGAACCAAACAGAGCTCTGAGCTGAAATTGTGATCGTTTTATCATTACCAGAATGCAAACAATCCATCAAATCTTCACCGCGAACGGTTGATGATTCTGTAGATCTTAAAACATAAACTTGTCAATTCAAAGTTTGGCTTAAAGGACATATTGTTGGTAAATATGGATCAACTAGCATTAAAATTAAATCCCCGTCGTTTCTAGAGTAGGATCTGTTTTATTAGCACAATTAACCATCTCTTTCCTATGATAGATAGCTCCAGTGCTCCATTGATTTTCGATGTACGCGAGACAAATCGATTCAGATGAATACCATAGCCATAGTTTTCGGAATAAGATTCCATATAGATTAGGACAACTTATTGTTCCAATAGTGAAACTATTGATAAAAAATTAAATTACTATGAAAAAAAACAATAAAAATTTTCAAACCAATTCAAAAAAAATGATGCAGTGCTTTTCATAGAAACGATTTGTGATACAGAAAAACTCAATTAAAGTTGTTCGAAAGAATAGATGAAAAACCGGGAAAATTATGTAAAATATACCGGGAAAACCGAGAAAAAAGCGGGAATTTCTAAATCGGTGGCCACCCTGAAGACGCCGCACGGAAGACCGTGCTTTGGGGAGCACACACTGAGAACAGCGTTGCGGTTGAAAATACTATATCAGAGGGTTAAATTAAATACACAACGCCACTTGATTTGTGCAGACTAAATTCGCATTTATTTAGAATATTTTGTGCATTCAATTTTACCATGGCACCATTTGTATAGTAAAAAATATTATATCGTGGTTAAAAACTTGCAGCAGACCAGAATTGAACCGAGGATCTGGCGATTGTCAAGCGCGAACGCTAGCCGCTCGGCTATCGACGCGGTTGGATTGAGAGGGAACAAAACGCAAATAAAAAGCGTTCATGATAGCTCAATTGTGGTTGGAATAGTAAATTTGAAAACACGTTCATGGTTCTCATTAGGGTCGATGTACCAAAAACCGCATAGCTAAGAACAAATATTCGTATAAAATCGAAAAATAACGCTAGCGTCATTATTTTTACATCATCTGAAAACTTTTTATCTTGGTTTTGTGGGAAAAATATGAAAACTGCGAAAATTCATATGTTTGCATTTATTATCGCTTGTGCCACTATAGGAATACATGTGCCTATAGTAGCACTATTTCTAATTTCTGTTCCTATAGTATCACGGCGTTGGAAAAATACTAATCAAAACCGTATTTTTACAAAGCTTTTATATTTTTCCTTCAAAGTGTGGATCAAAAGCTTTCGTTTGATGTGAAAAAAGTACTTAATTTGTTAATTATTTCGTATAATAAAAAATAGTTTCTCTCAGTAGTGCTACTATAGGAACAATAGGTTAACTATAGGCGCAAGGGAGCTCAAATTTTAGGCAAAACTAATTATTTCGATCATTTTTTGAACAAAATCAAGCTGTGTATCAATGGTACTTAGATAAATAGCTCCTGACCTTCATGTCAAAAAATATTTTGAAAAGATTCATAGCAAAACGGCCGTAAAAAGCCACTAGTGCGACTATAGGGGACTGTCCACTAAGGGAACACTGACCCTACTGCAACGCTTGTTTCAGTGCATCCATCCACCGTCAGTATCAGATGGTGACTGAGACCAGTGTTGCCACATTTTTTTCGAATCTCATCTGTGTTTTCGGTCGAAAAAATATTTTTTATCTTAGGTTAACTTCCAAAAATCTTGGTAAAAATCTGTATTGTGCAAAAATCCAAAATTTATTTTTTTAAGATAAAAAAAAAAACCTTTAAAAACGTATTATAACTGTATTTGGCATATCAACCATTAGTAATTTTAGCTAATTTTACTAAAAGTTAGTTAAAGATGCATAATTGTTTCTTAAAGTTTAAACAAACTTAAGTTTTTTTTAGAAAAAACTCAACAGAGTAATGGCAATTCTGCTTTATATCTTCCAAAATTTTGTCCTAAACTCGTGAAATATACAAAAACCTTAAAAATCTTTTTTATCTAAAATATCTGTGATCTGTGATCACAGATATCTGTAGACAAGAACAGGAAAAAATCTGTGTAATTACAGATAAATCTGAGTATGTGGCATCACTGACTGAGACATTGACTCGCTTCGAAGCAGGGATGCCAGGTGATTTTTTAAATGTCCGCCAATATCACAGAAAAATGTCTTCCGATGTCTTGTACTTGAAAATTTTCAATTATTTAGACAACTTCACTCAGTCTTCCAAATAGAATCCATTTTTTGACATTATTGTTGAGTTAAAAACTCCGATATAAAGCTGGTGATCTCAGGAAAAAAAGACAGGGAAGAAGAAAATTCCGGTGAAAACTATAATTCAGGTTCCTTAATAATGCTTTCTAATGAACTAAGATTTTCTTAAGGGAAATTTGAGTAAACATTATTCTAGAAAAAGATAGATATGCTGGGAAAAGACCCGTACATTGTTAAAAGATTTTTTTTTAAGAATTGCTGCCAAATTACTCAGGCAGTTCAAAGAAGTTTCTCCCTGGATTCCCAAAAAAATATCAAGTGTTCCTTCCATGTTTTTTTTTTTCAGGAATGTCCCAAAATTATTTCAGCATTTTTTTTTTCAAATCCTTTTACAGGTTCCTAATGTTAAGGGATTGCTCGAGACAGTTCATAAAAAAATCAACAATTGGTATCATTCCTCCAATAATTCCTTCAGATTTTTTAGGAGATTTTTCCAAGAATTACTCTCGGAACATCTCTAGAAAATTCTCAAGAATTTCTTTCAAACATTTTTCAAATTTCTTTGAGAATTCCAAACTGAATATATTTGAAAATTCTAGTGAAGATTTATCATAGAATTTTTACTCAGTTTTCTTGATATTTTATTATATTCTGCACAATTAGACCCAACAAATCTCCAGGAAAGTTGTTCATGATGTAATTTCTCAATGAAAGCAATACTATTCTTTGGCAAATATGTTCAAAAATCCAGCAAGGCTTCGGCATTAATGTAACCCTGTGATAATTTTCACATTTCCTAACAAATCACTCCAGAACTACATACAATAGCAGGGTGTCTACTACCTGGAAAACCTGGAATTAGGGTGATGTGCTAGTATCCATCGTATTAAGCATTGATCATGGGAACTGCAATATTCCCAGTATTGCAGTGAATGATGCTGATACAAACCGATGCCAAACAACTCTTTCTCAAAACGGCTTTAGCTTTTTACAATAACATTTTGATAAATCTTGATCTCTTTTTGGAAATAATACAAATAAAATGCATCTTACCGTATTCTCAATCCGTCGTATCGTTTTCAACTCCGTCGCAATCAGTTTCCAGATTCGTCCCACAACTTACGGCTCACTATGATGTATTGAGTGGTTAAAACACAATACATCAACGCTATAATAAAATGTTTTACTAGAATATATAAATCTACGGGCATCTCCCTCCATTCCTTCAGCATGGTGGAATATACTAATTTCCTTTAAAATTAATTGTTCGTCATCAAAATTCATCCCAAACATATGAACACAATTCCTTTTGACCGTACAATTATGGCATTTGCTCACAGTACAGCGAAAACAACACAATCAAAGGAACCGTATTTTTACGTCGAGCGTCGCGAACACATTGATGCACACAAGTTTTTTTTCTCAGTACGACGGATTGAACTTTGTTTACATTCTCAATTATACGCGGCGGTTGAGGAAATTTCGTGAAATTTGGGGATTTATTGAAGTTTTACGGCGTGTGATTGGAATTAAATCCTTCAGTGAAGAAGTACGAAGGTTTTCCATAGTGAAAATAAGTGCCCGGCGAAGTAAGTCATCCACGGGGGCGGGAAGAAAGTTGTGTTGGAAAGTGGTGTGACTGATGTCGATCGCTAAGCAATTCTCGCAAATCGTGTTCGTCCATGCGATTTCGGTGAAAAAGTGTAAAGTGGATAATTGAACTGAAGTTATTTATCGAAATACAGTAGTTTCATTGCATTTTTTGTGTACAGGTGGACGAATCATAAAAACTTTCACAAAATTACATTTGGAAAATGAATCTATATTGCAGGTTAGTTGAAATATCCGCCGTAGTGAAATATTTTAAGTTTGATACGACGAATAGTAGGTCTTACGACGAAGTAGAACGAAACCCTATCAGGGAATTTTAATCAACCTGGAAAAAACCTGGAATTCTCAGGGAATTTTGGCTACACTCAGGGAAATTATTTTGAAGCAGTAGTACATGGTAGAATATGGTAGAAATGTCGTTTTTGTGGCACAAAATCTTTTCAAACCAAAAATTTCGGCTGCGCCGCTATCAAAACGCTAGCCGACATGTTTGATCCTTTCGACGATTTTTATTTATTCAGCATAAAACATGTTTAGACAAGTAATCAGAACATATGATTGCCATGTTGGTAAAGGCAAGTAAAGTTCTAGTTGGGTGTCGTTCATAAGCATATGAAACATAGGTGTAAACATTCCAAATTTTCTTCCTAATTCTTCTGGAATACTTACAGTAATGCTACCAGCGATTTTTTAATGAATGCTTGAATGAATTGTTTTAGAACTTGGTTCAGAAAATGCTAGAGCACTCCAATGCTTCCACAAACATTTATTCCAGAATAAAAAAAAACTGCTGTCATTTTCACAGAGATAACTCTGAAAAAAATCCTAGCGATTATCCCAGGATTTCCTCCAAATGCTTTTCCACTGATTTTTTCACAGAGATCTCCTGTTGTTACTTCTAGAAGATTTTCCACAGATCCTTCAGGTTCTCATTTTGTTCATGAGTTTTTTTTAAATAAAAAACGTTTCGACATTTTTCCAAGGAACCCTTCAATAATTCCTACGCATTTTCATTTGGATTCTTTTTTGAAATTCATCTACGTTTACTCTCAGAAATCGATGAAATGTATTATAAACCTTTCCAAGGATTCTTCGATAAATAAAAATTTGACCTGGGATTCATTAATAAGTTCCTCCAGAACTTTTGCACGGCATTTCTCCAGCATTTCATCAAAATATTATTGCTGCGGTTCAAAGATTTCTCAAAACAAAAAAAAATCAATTAAAATATCAAATCTCCATGGATTGTTCAAAACTACTACACAAAATTAATACTACAGCAATTATTACAGTTATTGCTCCGATTATTCATAGATAGTTCTTTAAGGGATTCAGTCCGAACTGGATCAAAGAAGTTCTTCGAAACGTCTTGTATGACATTACTCAGAGATTGTAATTGTTTTCAGTTATCTTAGCAATTTATCAACAAAATTCTAATCATAATTTTATCAAAAGTATAGTAGTTCTTTCAGTGTTGTGGGGGGAAGCTTCTTAAACTCCTTTGAGCAAACCGTTTTGTATGTGGGTAAGCTAAAAGCTAAATTTATTTCATTAGAATAATACTGAATTCATTATTTTGCAATCACTTACAATTTTTGGTGACCTTCAGACGGTTGGGGCTTATCACGGTGACTCGGGCTTAATAATTTTTGTAGATATACTAAAGATTAGAAACTCTCAATTTTAGAAGTATTTCCCTTACCTCCGTTCTATAGATTTTAAGCTTATTTTGCATGAACTAGCACTAAGTTAAACTAGATATTAGATTTAGGTTGCCCACTACTTTTTAGCTTTAAATTAACGGAAAAAATGCGCAGAACAGTAAATAAACTTTGGAATACTCATTTGCCTGATTCTAAGAAGCTTGTTCCAATTTTGTTTTGGTTCTTAATTCATTCATACATCGAACAGTGCCTTTTTACTCTCCTTTACGCTCGGTTAGCCGACCGCTGTATTGATCAAGCTTTTATTTGACCACTTTGATGGTCACAGTGAATCGATTACAGTAGGTTTGTAGCAGTATTACTTGTAATGTCACGAGTAATTCCAAGAAAGTTTTATATATAGTTTTATAAAAATGGCTATTCAACTTGGGAATCTAACTTCCATGTCGTGATTCCTGTTAGGTTTCTTTTTGTATACATAATTCATGTAAGTCCTCGTTTTGGTTCATAATTGTTTTCAAGCAAGAGGTCTCTAAAGTTTTTATTTTCAAGACGACAAGTCGCTACCAGCCCTGAGTTTTTCAAGATATCAATCAGGAAAAAATACAGAACGTTCTCCAGAGAAATATTTTGGGTACACCCCAACCTCTTTTTACGACCGTTATCGGGGGGTCGTAAAAAAAATCAGGGTTATTATTATGTTTTTGAAAAATGCAACGTCTAGATGCGGAAATACTGATTCGACATATTCGGCAAAGTTGAAGCATGGGTTGAGAACTTTCCAAAATGGCCGTTCAAGTTTTCATATTTTGATAATAGATGGCAACACTGCTCGATTGTTATTAAAAGAGCCAATTTTATGGGGGTGTGATATGCAAATACCAAAAAAATTCAAAGATAACGATACCGAATATTCACCAAAGTTGAAGGAAGTGTTGCGTGCCATACAGTCTGCCGAATCAGAAATGTTCATGTGGTTGGCAACACTGTTTAAGAAGAATAAATTTAAGATCTAAACCATCAAACTTGAGCGGAGCAGAAAAATATAATGCTTAGCAACATAGCAATACTCTTCAACTGTAATCCAGTTTTTCATGAAGGGTTCAAATTTTTTCTCGTAGCTGGCAACACTGCTTAAGTGAAATTGCGCCACCAGGCAGTACAAGTGTACATGCAACTATTGTTTTGCGTATATATCAGGATCCTGACCACTTAGAAAGATGGCGTCTTCGGCAAAGTTGTTCAGTAGTTCAAGGACTATCATTATTCTAGTCAAGAAATTCGAGATTTTGCCACCAGGCGGCGCTAGTGAGCATGAAACTTTTGTTTTGCGGTTATCTTAGGATCCTAGCCACTTAGAAAGATGGCGTCTTCGGCAAAGTTGTTCAATTGCTCAAGGACTATCATTATAAAAGCTATGAGATTCAAAAATTTGCCACCAGGCAGCGCTAGTGAGCATGAAACTTTTGTTTTGCGGATATCTTAGGATCCAAGCCACTTAGAGAGATGGCGCCTTCGGAAAAGTTGTTCAGTAGCTCAAGCGCTATCATTTTAAATGTTATGAGATTCGAAATTTTGCCACCAGGCGGCGTTAGTGAGCATAGAATTTTTGTTTTGCGGATAGCTCAGGATCCTGGCCACCTAGAAAGATGGCGTCTTCGACAAAGTTGTTCAATAGCTCAAGGACTATCATTATCAAAGCTATGAGATTCAAAAATGTGCCACCTGGCGGCGCTAGTGAGCATAGAATTTTTGTTTTACGGTTATCTTAGGATCCTAGCCATTTAGAAAGATGGCGCCTTCGGCAAAGTTATTTAGTAGCTCAAGCGCTATCATAAAAAAAGTTATGAGATTCAAAATTTTGCCACCAGGCGGCGCTAGTGAGCATAAAATTTTTGTTTTGCGTATAGCTCAGGATCCTGGCCACTTAGAAAGATAGCGTCTTCTGCAAAGTTGTTTAGTAGCTCAAGGACTATCATTATTCTAGCCAAGAGATTCGAGATTTTGCCACCAGATGGCGCTAGTGAGCATAGAATTTTTAGCTCAGGATTCTGACCACTTAGAAAGATGCCGTCTTCGGCAAAGTTGTTTAGTGGCTTAAATTAACGTTGTTTAGTGGCTTAAATGCAAAGTTGTTTAGTGGCAAAATTTTGAATCTCATAGCTTTTATAATGATAGTCCTTGAGCTGATGAACAACTTTGCCCAAGACGAAACCTTTTTGAATAGTCATAATCCAGAGCTATCCGCAAAACAAAAATTATATGCTCACTAGCGCCGCCTGGTGGAGGAAACTTGAAATTCATAGCTTCTATAATGATAGCGCTTGAGCTACTGAACAACTTTGCCGAAGGCGCCATCTTTCTAAGTGGCTAGGATCCTAAGATAACCACAAAACAAAAGTTTCATACTCACTAGTGCCGCCTGGTGGCAAAATTTCTAATCTCATAGCTATTATAATGATAGTCTTTGAGCTACTGAACAACTCTGCCGAAGGCGACATCTTTCTAAGTGGCTATGATCCAAAGATAATCCAAAACCAAAGTTTCGTGCTCACAAGCGCTGCCTGGTGGCAGAATTTTGAATCTCATAACTTTTATAATGAGCTACTGAACAACTTTGTCGAAGACACCATCTCACTAAGTGGTCAGGATCCTGAGATAGCCGCAAAACAAAAATTCTATGCTCATTAGCGCCGCCTGGTGGCAAAATTTCGAAACTCATAATTTTTATAATGATAGTCCTTGAGCTACTGAACAACTTTGCCGAAGACGCCATCTTTCTAAGTGGCCAGGATCCTGAGCTATCCGCAAAACAAAAATTCTATGCTCACTAGCGCCGCCTTGTGGCAAAATTTCGAATCTCATACCGTCTATAATGATAGCCCTTGAGCTATTGAACAACTTTGCCGAAGACGGCATCTTTCTATGTGGCCAGGATCCTGAGATATCCGCATAACAAAAGCTTCATGCTCACTAGCGCCGCCTGGTGGCAAAATTTTGAACCTCATAGCGTTTAATAATAATAGCCCTTGAGCTACTGAACAACTTTGTCGAAGACGCCATCTCTCTAAGTAGTCAGGATCCGGAGGTATCGAGAAAACAAAAATTCTATGCTCACTAGCGCCGCCCGGTGGCAAAATTTTGAACCTCATAGCGTTTATAATAATAGCGCTTGATCTACTGAACAAGTTTGTCGAAAACGCCATCTCTCTAAGTGGTCAGGATCCTGAGCTATCGGGAAAACAAAAATTCTATGCTCACTAGCGCCGCCTGGTGGCAAAATCTCGGATCTCTTGGCTAGAATAATAATAGTCATTGAGCAACTGAACAACTTTGCCGAAGACGCCATCTTTCTAAGTGGCCATGATCCTGAGCTATCCGCAAAACAAAAATTCTATGCTCACTAGCGCCGCCTGGTGGCAAAATTTTGAACCTCATAGCGTTTATAATAATAGCGCTTGATCTACTGAACAAGTTTGCCGAAGGCGCCATCTTTCTAAGTGGCCAGGATCCTGAGATATCCGCAAAACAAAAGTTTCATGCTCACTAGCGCCGCCTGGTGGCAAAATTTTAAACTTCATAGCGTTTATTATGATAGTCCTTGAGCTACTGAACAACTTTGCCAAAGACGCCATCTCTCTAAGTGGTCAGGATCGTGAGCTATCCGCAAAACAAAAGTTCTATGCGCATTCATCGACATTGTTGTTCCGCTGGACCACAATGTTCAATCAACGTTCTCCAACAAGATAGCATAGTACCACGACTTGGCGGAGGAGTTGAAGCAGATGTGGCACCTAGAGGACGTCCGTTTCCAACATTTTTTGCTGAGAAGTGCCAAAACTCTATAATGATGATCATAACTTTACATTCTTCATTTTACGAATGATAATTATTCATTAACCCTCTAATACCCAAATTTTTATTTTCGATTTAAGTATTATTTTTCGTTATCTAAAATCGTTCTAAACACGTTTTGGGCATTTATTTATTTTTATTCGAAAATTTTTAAATTTTGGTTTTTGATTTTTATAATTTTTATTTTTGAACATCCCTAGCTTTTTTCATTTTTCTTGAAGCCTTTTCCAGTTGTTGATTTGTGGCAATAATAAAAAATTAAATTGTTACGGTATTTTTAAAAATATTAAATTTTTATTTTTTTTTTCGGAGCGTATTTTATTTTCCGTGTAATTAACGGAAAAACAGGTTTGAAATGATTTTAATACCACCAGGCTCTTCGTTTGTGATAGGTTAATCGTAGAAAAATATAAAAGGTACGATTTTTTATATTACACGTTAAATGAAGCCCAGGCATTTGTAGGTTATATAAGAATGCAATTTTTCAAACAATTTCTAAAAATACAAAAAAGTTTCAAAAGCCATAAACAACTTATATGCGTGTTATGAGTCAAGGTATAAGCCAAAAATAAAATCATTTTGATTTGCGAGCTACGAAAAAATACACAAAATTCCAAAGTGTACCCGGTCTAAAGGCGGGGTTGGGTATTAGGGGGTTAACTACAACGTCACCTAGAGATAAAAACAACGTTTGTTCGCATGCACTTGGTCATTTTTTTCATACAAACTTTAAACCCTTTGCTTAGGCAATTGAGCCAAGTAAGCTGAAACTTCCAAACACGTATATAGGACACTCGAAACATAGCTTAATTCTAACCAGGATAGTTTCGAGCAAGGGGGCACATATAGGTCAACCTTGCTTTCGTGACCTCAGATTCGTCACTTCGTTGAGCTTACTCAGTCCTCAGTGATTTTTTCAAGCTTTCTTGGATCCAATGAACCCCAAAATATCAGTATAGAGTTGAAGGTGCAAGGTTTAGAATTACAGACTTGTCGAATGTGACTAACCTTATGAATTTTCCTACTTACAGCCGCTCCCAAGTGATTCCGTTGGTGGAGAAAATGGTCGGCCACCGGTTGATCACCAAGCAGACCCCCAAGGACGGTATCATGGTCAAGAAGGTGATGGTGGCGGACAGCATCAACATTGTCCGCGAAACGTATCTCTCGATCGTGATGGACCGGGAGCACAATGGCCCGGTGCTGATCGCGTCACCCGCTGGTGGCATGGACATCGAAGCCGTTGCCGAAGAAACGCCCGATAAAATCAAAACCATTCCGGTGTCGGTTGTGGACGGAATCACGCACGCCCAGGCGGAAGAAGTGGCCCGGTTTCTCGAGTTCAAAGGCGAGCTAGTGCAGAAAGCAGCCGCGGAAATAGAAAAGCTTTATCATCTGTTCGTCAAGGTAGACGCCACCCAGATCGAAATCAATCCCCTAGCGGAAACGGACGATGGCCGAGTGATCTCCGTGGATGCCAAGTTGAACTTTGACGACAATGCTCAGTTCCGACAGAAGGACATCTTTGCGATGGACGTTCACGAGGATACCGATCCGAAGGAGATCGAAGCACACAAGTACAATCTGAACTACATCGCAATGGAGGGTAATATTGGATGCTTGGTGAACGGCGCCGGTTTGGCCATGGCCACCATGGACATTATCAAACTGAACGGTGGAAGCCCAGCCAACTTCCTGGACGTGGGCGGCAACGTGAAGGAGGAACAGGTGCTCAAAGCTTTCCAGATTCTCACATCGGATCCGAACGTGAAGGCCATCCTGGTGAACGTGTTCGGAGGAATCGTCAATTGTGCCACCATTGCCAACGGAATCGTTAATGCTACCAAAACCATTGGACTGAAAGTGCCACTGGTGGTGAGGCTCGAAGGCACGAATGTGGATGCCGCCAAGAAGATACTGAAGGAATCCGGACTGAAGATCGAATCGGCTCACGATCTCGATGAAGCTGCCAAGAAGGCGGTCAAGGTGCTGGGTTGAACATTGCATTTGCGGCTTACGTCTGTTGTCCGCCATGTCGTTCATTCCCTAGAATCCTAGATAGTTTATTGTGGTTGACGGTAAGTTCAGATTTTTTATATTAATAGATACGTACAGTGTTACACATCTCTGGAGTTCGAATCCAGCGGTACAAGAACATCAACAAAAACACCTCAATATCAATGCATTTTAGCAAAAAAAAAAAAAAAGTTGGTGCTTTTCACTGAAAAAAGAAAGCCTGTCTTAGAACTCCATAGAAGTAGTTATCTATTCGATAATCATAACATCAGCGGATCTTGTGGACTACGGGGATGAATATGTACGTGATTTGCTACTATTATGTCTACAAGATGAAGGAAACGGATATTCTGATATAAATCAGAAATGCGAGCGATTTCCTCACTTTGCGCACCAGCTTGACTTGAAGGGAAAGAACAAAACCAGATATTCAACATAAGCGAGAAAGAATTCTGCAGACGCATTCGAAACGACAAGACCGACATTGACGAGGGACTTCCAGACATTACACAAAGAACCTCACTGAACACTACGGCGATGGGATGTGGTTAGCAGAAAAAAAAACGAAGGTGCAATGGAGTTGGAGACATGGTCACGGTCGTGGTAATTAACAACGATCCATAGGCGGAAGGTAGCATGCTTTAGTATGGTACTAGGTAACTCCACGCAGCTAGCAGAACTCATTGCCAGGAGTGTCACATATGTTTCGAAGGATCAAAACTCAGATAACCCAGCAACGTAAAGACTGATAGCGTTCCTTAAAAAGTTCGTGAGTAACACCGATGAGGGTACAATACCATTCTGACGCCAACAACGTGCAGACAAGGCTGCACATATCAGGTCAGTATAAATGCAGTAATCATGACCATGCTGAGGGTCATGGGTTCGAATCCCACTGGTCGAGGATCTTTTCGTAAAGGAAATTTTCTCGATTCCCAGGGCATAGAGTATCTTCGTACCTGCCACACGATATACACATGCAAAAATGGTCAATCGGCAAAGAAAGCTCTCCGTTTATAACTGTGGAGTGCTCATAAGAACACTAATCTGAGAAGCATGCTTTGTCCCAGTTGGGACGTAATGCCAGAAAGAAGAAGAAGATGCAGTAATTCTGGGATAAGCCAACCAGAAAAAGAATCTGAGTATAACGTACATCGACTACGCGAAGGTATTTGACTCTTTACCGTATTTGCACCTTCTTAAGGTACTGCAGTTGTATGAAGTAAACAGAAACGTCATCAGGCTGATGCAACACGAGATGGTAAAGTAGAATAGATCTCCACACAATACCTACGGTCTACAACTATCAGCATCAGATCTGAACAGAGCCCTCAACCAATGCTTTCAACAGAAAAGAAGTACAAAAGCTACCCACATCTTCTACCTGAAGCTGGAATAGGGTCCTACAATGTTTAATGAAATCTTGTTTACGTTTAATAACATTAAAAAGCATGTTACGGCAACTACTTTAGCAATTTTTCCCGCTCAAATAACGGCTATATCATATTTAAACTTTAATTTAAAAATTGGGTCCATAAATGAACCTTGACACTTTTGATCATGTTTGACGTTCGCTTAGTCGACAAAAACACCACAGGGGTTTTAGTATGAACACTGGGGTAGTTCCTATCTGACATTTCGGAAAGGACACGGAAAACAAAATATACCAAAAATTTGAGTTTAAGCAAAGGGGTGTGACAAAATCTAAAGAAACATGAAAAATTTTTTTTTGGACTTAAACCAACGGATAACATTAAAAAATTGAGTAAACATGTACTTTTGGCCTAAACTTAAGCGTTTGACACTAAAATTGGGACAGGGCTTTACGACCCTATTGACAAATGTCAAACAGCAGGCGATAATTTGAAATATGCTGGAAGTCCGTGGAAGCAAGATCTGAATGGAACAGACCCCCATTAACTGGAGCTCACACATCACACATCGATAAGGCGGCGTCAAACACGTGGTTGTGCGGAGTGGCCTCTTCTCTGAGACGGTAGCCATCCAGGACCAGGTAATTGCAATGAAGAATAGGCAGTACATATGGCACAAAGGCGTAGATAACCGCCGTAGGATGGGAAATTCTTGGTAATAAGTAACACGCAATGAAACTAAAATAGGTCTGTATTTAATGAAAGCCGAATGAACAAACTCAGATTAAGTCATAGATTCTTCGATCAAGCTAGGTTACTATGATCACTGTCGTCTAAACTTCAACACTCCTCCTAGACGACACTGGTTAGGCCAATGAGTTCTGCCAGTTTTGCTGTCCGGATTCTGGGTAGTGGTTTCGTAAGTATATCGGCAGCCATGGTTTCCGACGGGCAATAGACGCATGTTATGTTCCCTTTCTTGATTTGATCTCTCACAAAATGAATCTTAGTTGCAATATGTTTGGTTCTTGAACTAAATTTTTCAGTTTCAACAATTTTTAAGCAGCTTTGATTGTCTTCGAAGATAACGAGCTTTTCTGGGTTTCCATTCAATTTTCGCAGTAGCTGTTTTAGCCACAATGCTTCTTGTACAGATTCCGATAGTGCTATAAATTCTGCTTCAGCCGTGGATAATGATACGCATGTCTGTTTTCTACAAGCCCAGCTTACCGTTCCTCCGTTTATCTTGAAGACGTATCCACTATTTGATTTTCGATCCCTTTTATTTTCAACCCAATCAGCATCCGAATAACCTACAATTCCTTCTGGTTCCGTCAACTTGCTTAACCGTAACCGATAGTTGTTGGTGCCCTTTAAATACCGGATAACTCGCTTCAGTTCGATCCAGTCCTCTTGATTAGGTCGGCTTGTATTCCTGCTCAATATTGCTGTTTGCATTTGAGCTGCAAAGCTTGACTAAACATCCTCCAAATGCGGTAAAACAAAACAATCAAAGGACACCTAGCAACTATATTCTAAATCACCGCCGACCTAGCAAGAAAAATGTATCTTTGACATCGCATTCCTTGTGGAAAATCTTACCGCATTTGGTGTTCCCGCATTTGATATTTGCATTTCAAACGCACACAGCAATATTGATACTGCAGTTGCAATATCCGGTCTTGTGTTAATTGCAACGTACAACAGCTTTCCTATAAATTTTTGATAATTTCTGTTGTCTGGTAATACTTCCCCTTCATTTTCCTTGGTGACATATCCTGGGTCTAAGGGAATATTGGATTCCTTAGCTTCATTCAATCCGCTCAAAATAATAATGTCATTGATGTATCTTCGCTGACTTAAGAAATAATCTCCATCTTCATTCTTTTCAACTTCCATACCAAGGTAGTGATGAATTTCTCCCATCTCACTGATCTCGAACGACTTTCTAAGTGATATTGGAACTTCTTCTAGCATCTGGATACTCTTGCTTGCCACAATAAAATCGTCCACATATACTAACACGTAGCACCAAGAACCATGTGAGCATTTCCGATATAGGCACGGATCCGATTTACACCTTTCAAATCCTTGTCGAATGAGTTCTTGGTGTAACTTGGCGTTCCATGACCTAGCTGCCTGCTGAAGTCCGTACAAACTTTTCATTAGTTTACAAACCTTTGTTTCGTTGCCTTTCGAGATGAATCCACTTGGTTGCTTCATATAAATCTCCTCCTGAAGATCACCATTGAGGAAGGCGGTCTTGATATCATACTGTTTGATAATCATCTGTTCCTTCGCTGCCACAGCCATCAATGTACGGAAGGTAGTCTGCCGAACCACAGGCGCGAACACTTCATAATAGTCAGTTCCATACTGCTGACTAAACCCTTGGGCCACCAAGCGAGCTTTATAACGTATTATGCGGCCGGCTGCATCACGTTTGATTACGAATATCCATTTACAACCAACGGCCTTCCGTCCTTCTGGTAGATCTTCCAAAGTCCATGATTGTATTGAATTCATCTCCTCCGCCATAGCAGCCTTCCATTTTTCCGCATCGGGTGAGGACATCGCTTCATTGTAGGATCTGGGAAGGAAGTCATCCATGGTAGCCACACCACCAAATTCCATATGAGCGTCGTCGTCCTCAAAACCTTCAAAAATACTGGAACCGTCGGTGTCAACCTGTGAATTGTTTGAAGCCGGAAGACCTTTGCATTCAATTGTAAAATCTTTATACTTGCCAGGGAGATTGTGCTCCCGTCCGCTGCGCCTCAACGTCCGTGACTAAGACGGATTTGAATTTTGTCGCGGAGGGAGCACGGTCACTTCTTTTATCGTACTAGTCGAAGTATTGCCATCACTGGTATCTTCATACTCATCTTCCGTTTCAGATTCATTGTTCCTAACGTCTTGTGGAACTGCTCGGTCGACTTCACGCAAACCACCTTGAACTTCTGACCGGTTGACCTCAGGCAAAACTGTTGGTTCATCGGTATACCCTAGCGAAATAACGGTTGGCTTCTTTACCGGAAATGCTTGTGGAATATTGTCTTGACAGACTTCATTGATGAAAACCACCTCGCGACTCTTGAATATGCATCTTGTTCGAGGGTCATACAAGCGATAGCCCTTAGTTGCTTCTTCAAATCCAATAAGAACACACTCACGTGACTTCGGGTCCCACTTTCTGCGCTTTATTTTCGGTACTTGCGCCATCGCTTTCGTACCAAACACTCGAACGTGCGAAAGATCGGGTTTCCTGCCAGTCCACACCTCATCCGGTGTCAAATCGTGTCCACGGGTTGGAGATCGATTCACTAAGTGAACCGCAGTAGCTATAGCCTCGGCCCAGAACGATTTCGACAACTTGGCATCGAATAACATACAGAGCGCCTTTTCAACGATGGTGCGGTTTGCGCGCTCAGCCAATCCATTTTGTTTTGGAGTATAATCGTTCGTTGTCTGATATCTGATACCAGCCTGCTTCAAATACTGCTGAAACGATCCGTTAACAAATTCCTTACCATTATCACTTCGCAATGTTTTCAATCGGTGACCAGTCTGACGCTCAGACAATGCATGGAATTGTTTGAAACTGTCCAGAACTTCGTCTTGAGATTTTGATTTCAAAAAATAGACAAACATTCGGCGGGATTTATCATCAATAAACGTGATGTAGTATCGGCTGCCTCCAATTGATGCTTGTTCCATTGGTCCAGCGATGTCGGTATGAATAACCTCGAGAATCTCTGTTGCTCTTGACCCTTGCTTACTAAATGGTAGTTTCGCTTGTTTCCCCATTGGACATACCTGACAGTCTCCGGTGCTTTCGTTATTGATCCGAATTCCATTGACAACTCCACCGGCAAGTCGTTTCACATTCTGCACACTCAGGTGCCCAAGCCGTCGATGCCATGTTTCCAATGTTGCTCCGCTTGAACTAAGCATTGCTCTACCAACCGGAACAGATTGATTGATCTTGAACAAATCATTCTTGATTACTCTTGTTGCTACGAGCTTGTTGCCCCTATTACGGATTTCACAACCTTCGCTGTTGAACGTGATGGTGTAACCTTTCTTCACGATTTGGATAACAGACAATAAATTCGTTGATAAATCGGGAATGTACTGGACATCATGGACTGCAATCGATCCGCCATCTTGACACTCAGGATATAATTTCGCCGTTCCAGTAGCTTCGATCCGCATCGAGCCCTTGTTTGCTGCTAGCACCGTACCGCCGGAACACTTCGCGTCTTCCAGTAATTCGAAATTTTTCGTTAGGTGCTTCGTAGCTCCAGAGTCCAGGTACCATTCGTTGTCCGATATTCCGATTTTAGAGAGCACCGTGCAAAAGGCTTCAGCTTTCTTTTCATTTCTTCCTTCTGTACAAAATTTTGCAATATGACCAAATTTACTGCACTTCCTGCACTTGGGGCCCTTCGGTTGATAAGATTGCTTCTTCTGTTGTTGATTACCTTGGGGACGGCTTGGAAGTTTTTCACTTTTCCCTTTAGCAACGAAAGCCAGTTTTTCGCTCGGAGATAATTCCTCTTGCAACAGGATAGTCTTCACGGAATCACCGGTAAACTTCATTCCTGAGTTCTTGAGCGCCATTACCATCGGCTGGTACCGCTCCGGAAGCCCAGCCAATAGCAATACTCCAACGAACCGTTCCGGAATTTGGAATCCAATTTCATTCAGTTGATGACACGTAGATATCATTCGGTTAGCGTAACTCTCCATCGATCCACAAGATTCCAAGTCAGTTCGAATAAGTTTGTAAGGAGTCCAACTTCACGGGTGAGTCCTGTTTCCTCAAATGCGTTGGTCAACTTTTGCCAAACTTGCCGAGCTGTGCTTGCATCTCGAACGTGGTAGTAGTTCTCTGGTTCCAAGAGCAGGATGATTTTCCCTCTAGCCTTTTTGTCCTTTATCGGATCAACAGCTTCCAAGGTTCCGTCGTCCTTCTTCTTGGACTCAACCGCTTCCCATAAATCTTCAACTTCAAGGTACGTCTGGACAGCAAAGCGCCAAGTCGTCCAGTTCTCTCTGCCGATCAACCTTTCAATCGTTGGATTTCCACTATTCGTCATTTTTATCGCGTTTCTGGGTCCAAAACCTCTTGGTAATAAGTAACACGCAATGAAACTAAAATAGGTCTGTATTTAATGAAAGCTTTAAGACGAATGAACAAACTCAGATTAAGTCATAGATTCTTCGATCAAGCTAGGTTACTATGATCACTGTCGTCTAAACTTCAACAGAAATTCACATGATGATGATAAGTAGACGATGGGTTTCAATTTAACATGTTCCAACGTAACTGTTTTTCTGTGGTGAGAAGGTTTCTGAATCACAATAACTGAAAAGTTCATCCAAAAGCAACTCATTGGGACTATAAACATGACTAATGAGATCCGCAGAGCCTGTTATCTTTCTGCAAACCAATTGCCTGAGGTTGGTGAAAGTTTCCAACATTTTGTGCGAAGAAGTTCCGAAATTCAATGATAGATGACCTAACGGTAAGTGAACTTAATGTTAAGCAGTTTTTCTTTGATATGGCATACACATTAAAATGGGGCATGCCACAATAGATCTAACATTGGTCGCGGGGAGAAGTACCCAATAGGAAAAAGAAATTATTCAATTCTTTAATGCATAGTTACTGATAAAATAGGTAAGATAAAATGTGTATTTTATGCCATACATGTTAGAAAGAAAACCGGCGTTCTTTGTCCGGATATATAGCGCTTTCCCCTGCTGACGTGATTTTATTTGCTGGAGGGTTAACAGCTCCAAATAAGCATGCGCTTGCAAATCACGCTTGAAAATGGTGACTTTTTAGGAGACTGCATTGTATGGCCAGGGGAAGCCAAGAACTAGGAAACAATCATCAACGGCCTCACATTGGCAACAGCGCACCTTTCCCCTTATACCTTTTCGTTATATCTTTCCACGTTACTTCTGCCTCACACGTGCTCGTGATTGTGTATCACGTGACTGACAAGGTCTGCTTCTAACGCGGCGTCAGCTGTCGCATGATAGAAATGGCTGATCACGCATCAAATGGATGTAATGCCGGCTTTTTTTCTCGATACGGTATGTTTTAGAAGCACATTTTTATGGCTCTACCCATGCCGGTTTCTGGACGAAGCAATGTGAGCTCAATGTTTGCAAAACGAGGAGATTTGTGTATCGACTTTGCTTCTAAATTTTGTGTATCTACCTACTTTTTTTTTATCAAAATTTGAATTTTCGTTCTAATATAGAAGTGGATGGGATAAACCATTTCAAAGAAAGGGGAAAAAGTTCAAGGATTTTTTAACCTCTTTTCGGAATTTCTGTTTACAAGTTGTTTGACCTATAAGGCCTCTTCAACATCTTCAAACACATTCTCATCAAGCACTACCTTAGCTCCAACACCACTAGGCCTATCTCTACTCCTACCTGCAACCATGTACTTCGCTATATTAGACTCAGTAGGCAGGCCAATCCTCGCTCTGAAGAGGGAGTCTTCTTAGGCCCGAAGGCATCCTCCACTGTCCACTCCGAGTGCACTGCACTCGGTTTCAGATTGTGTACCACTTCTAATACTGCATTTGGTCCCTTGGTACTGCAAAAAGTACCCAAGTTTGACAAATCGCAGGCATTCTAGATTTTTCTCTATTACATTATGTGCCATACAGCATTGACCAACTGCAAGGGACATGAAGGTCTTTATTTCGTCTTTGGCCAAGGATCATGAGCGACCGAATGATAATAGTGCCGTTTCTTACGAATGATCAGACTTTCATGACGAAATTGAGAAGCTGCCAATGAAATATTCACAATACATTTTAAACACCTTTTTTATCATTCATCCTTGACTCCATTCACTACCGGTGGGCACAGATATCCGTAGCGGTAAACGTACAGCTATCCAGCCAGACCAAGCTGAAGGTCATAGATTTTAATCGCATTGGTCGAGGATCTTTTTGAGCATAGTGTACGTACACGATGCAAAAATGGATAGGATAAATAAGGATAAGAATTTGGATTATATGTTCAGTTACAATTAGCTATCGCTACGCAGCTATCGCAGACGTGTTGTGATCAACAAGAGTGAACATTTTCAAGCGTGAGAAAAGCTGAAAATTCTGAAGATTTTTTGAAAATTTCGTGAAACCAGAACGAAGGCGATGCAGAAGGTATCGGCGATGGACAGAATGTCAATCCAGAAAGAATCGGCGGTGAAACCATTCCGAGGATACCTGTTGTGAGTGGAATTTCGTTACCTGCGACGAAGTGACTGCGTGGGAGTTTGCTACCAAGATGCTCCTGATTCGTGAAGGAACATGGGACGCCGTAACACGACAAGCAGAGAATCCGGCAGATGCGATTTCCCTTGGAACCCTTGCTTCTATCTACCAGAGCAGGGTTTCTCAACAGGTGGTCCGCGGACCCCAAAGGGGCCGTGACGACTTCTCAGGGGGCCATTGTAAAAGTGTCATTTTCCATGATTGATTAATAAATCTCTACATCGTTTGAGAGCATTAGTAGCGGGGTTCAGATTTTTTATATTTCAAATATTAAAAAATGGGCTTGTTCAATCGTTATGTACACAATGACATGATTTTTTTTTTTCAAAGTGTGACAGCGTTTCTAGAGGTATCTATAGGAAATTCGTGACATAATTTTTGCTTACTCAATTGCAAGTTTTTTCCAGCTTCCTGACGAGCCCCTGAAAGTTGCTTGAAAGTTTCTTAGCAAACTTTTGAGGAAATTCATGACATTTTTAATTTTTATATGTTTCTAAATAATCAAACCTATCTTCTTGAATTTATTAGTATACTTTAGGTGAATTTTTTGACTTATATCTGCCGTAGTGATCGTATAAAGATTTCTGCAAAGATTCTTGATCTGACAAGACTTTTGAAGAATTCCTGGTGAAATTTTAACGAACTCCTTCAACGGCGTTCAGTAGGCTTCTCAAAAGCTTATGAAATTATTGCAAGTAGCTTGCATGGAGAATATCTAACATTTCTTTGGGAAATTTCTTGGCATAAATTTTGTTTTGAAGAATGTGGTGAAAAGCTTGAGAATACCCAAAGAAATCTTTCAGATCTAATGAAAATCTTTTGGATTTCGAAAATAACTTTATTGTTCTATTGCGATTTTTCAAGAAGCCAGCAAGAACTTTTATTGGAAGCATCTGAACTACCTGATTTCATGTTGATTTTTTCAAGATCCTTCTCTGAAGTTTATTATCTGACTCTTAGAAATATGTTCAGTAACTCTTGGCAAGATTCTTAGTAAATTTAGTGGACTCCAGATGGTTTTATCAGCAGAATTACAATATCTGCTCTATGAGAATTTGTAGAGTTCTCTGCATCTATATTATGTATGTGATCACTTACTCACACCTTCCTATTCCTCAGCTTTTGCAAGGACGTAGCCAGTTGATATATCAATCTTGTGTGAGAGTCAGGGCTTAGTCCCGAATGACTGACTTAAGTAACGGAAGACAAGGGGTAACTTTCAAATTTCAGTCTAAAACCGTAGAACTTGCAAATTGCTTAGTTTCAGTGCTATTTTATATGAATTACAGATGTGACTTTCGGGTGTGCCTGCCAAGGGTGTTTGCTGGTTTATAATAAAATCTTTGGAAGGCTTCCATAAGCTTTCATTTCCAGATCATCAATTTTAGGGGACCGCTGGATGTTTGTAGAACTTCCAAGGGGGTCGCAGCTGCAAAATGGTTGAGAACCACTGTGTCAGAGCATTGAGCCAGTGAACTACAGTCTGGTTCAAAGCGCAGAGCATGAACATGAGCATGAGCATGATTGACCACCCGCAGTTGCTACTCCGTTATTGCAAGAACAGCTGTACTTACACAGGGAACCAACAGACACTACTCGGGATCAGTAGCAACCTCAATGTGTAAATACTGGTGCTCTCATTGTTATAATAAACAATACCAGCGCCGGCTGCGTCCGAATGCAGGTCAATTTGGGAATGGGAGGGAAATGTTGACGTGTTACTTGCTTTACAAAAGCCGAGGAGTCCTCTGCACTTCCACAAGAAAACACTGGGAGTTTGGATATGGGAAAGGATTCGTTTTGGTAAACGATAAATATATAATTCGAAATGAACACGTGAGCATATACACGAATGACCGACACTGATAGTACGGTTACTACGCAAACCGGAGACGATACTGATTTCGTTGCTCGCTCGACAGTAGCATACAACAGGTTCAACGTATCAAACTCTACTGACGCGTTTTTTTTTTTGTTTTTCACCGGCACACTTTGTTTTTTCTTCCACGCAACGCGAACCGGACACAATGGATCCGGATTCCGTCGCTCGTCCACAAAGGAACATGCAACAGATTCAACGGATCCAACACTACTGACGCGTTTGGTTTTTTTAACCGGCACACTTCGTTTTTTCTTCCGCACAGCGCAAACTGGACACAATGGATCCGGATTCCGTCGCTCGCCCACAAAGAGCATGCAACAGATTCAACGGATCCAACACTACTCAGTCTGGTTCAAAGCGCAGAAATGGCAAAGGCAGCGACTTTGAAATCGCCTTCCAGGACGACGGAATGACCTGGCGAATAGGATTCCTCCGGAAGCTGACCAGCATACGGCTGTCGGAGTGTTCCACGGAACTGGAAGACTGTGTGAGCCAGATGATGTCGACCAGTCACAAACTGTCCAAAGTTGGTTTCAAAGTCGACGATATTTCTACAGCCAACCCAATAAGGCTAGGCAGAATGACAAAAGGGCGGTGAAATGCTTCAAATGCAAGTGATTGAGGCATTATGCGTCCGAGTGTCGAAAGCTAGAGGCTAACAACAAGAAGGAGAAGAAATAGGTAAACCAAGTGACACAGCGAATCAACGTGGCAAATAACGCAGAGTCCGCAGTGGTGATATGGCACAGGCGGATGAGTCATTTGCATGAGCAAGGCCTGAAGCAGCTACGTGGTATGGCTACTAAGGACTGTTCATTTTTTAAAGTGGACACTTTGTTTATGCTATATCTTTTTTATTTATTGATAAAATCGTAATCGGTTTTCTGTGTATCGTTGACCTATTATTCTAAAATGCTATAAAAATATTAAATCTTTGAAAATGCTTTTGGTTGAAGAGCTAAATAGTTTTTCCAAAAACTCTTAAAAAAAACTGTCCGTCAAAGTTTAACATTATTTTTCGCAAAACAAAAATCCTTATTTTTATGAACAAATTGTATGTTTGTATCCTTTACTATTCTACTAAAGGTAAAGCTTTAAAAATATCAATTATATTCCACCATTCTATGACATTAGGTAACTTTAGTGATTTACCCATTTATGGCCAAATTTGCTGATACACCATCCTTTCACTCCCAGCAAAAGAGAACAGTAAAAAGCGTGTTCAAAACTAGTTTGGATTACTAAAGAACCTATATTAGTATAAACGAAAGCTAAATCGTGAGATTAAACCACAGTCTTAAGTATAAATTTTACTGATTATGGTAGTTTTACTAAAAAGTCTCATACTTTTAAAATCATGTACGCATATTTATCGATCTACAGCAAATTGTAAACAGTTTTCTCCCAATTTTTCAATTGGTAATCTCAAAATAACATATTATGAAAATAATATGTGGAAAATAAAATCGATTTTATTACAGCAGTGTTGCCAATTTTGATGATTGTCAATGTACTTTGATAGGTCTTCTAAGAATAAAGCAATTGTGTTTCTGTTGTGCTTTGAATGTGACGTGGGGACTTACTAAGTAACTCTATGAAGGCGTAAGTTATTTTTCATATTAATACTATACTAGGACTTCCGTCAGGACGTACTTTTACACAAAAAATTCTACTCATATCAATTCCCATCAAATTTAAAAAAAATTCTTTAAAAATATACGGGAAAATTGATTTTATTATATCTGTAAAATTGTTGCTCCAAAAATAACTTGATTTTTTCCATCAGGCTTCTGATTGATGATGCTTTCGAAGAACAAGCCTTTTTTGAAAATAGAAAATATAAATTATCGAATTTTCCAGCTAATTTCTTACAATCATTGATTTTGAAAACCTCAAAAAATCGACCGATCTAATCGTTGTTCCATATTCGTGTGAAATTTAATTATTTTGGAGAGTTTTTATTATCACAACATTGTACAATACTAGTCGAACGATGTGCAAAAAACCGATTGAAATTTCATTGATTAATAAGAAAGATACAGCATGCACAAGGTGTCCACTTTATAAAATGAACAGTCCTTAGTATGCAGCTCCGGGATTCCCACGTGTACCGTATGCTTACAATCAGGCTTGATAATACTCCTCAACATCATCAGAGTTCGGTGACATACTCTAGAGCAGCGTGCTGCCTTTGCCTCTTGGCGAAAAAGTGAACAAAATGCTAAGCAGAGAGGCAAAGAAAAATGAGCGAGGAAGAGGCAGCACAAAAGACAACAGAGTAAAATTCCATCGAAACAGAATGTCATCACAACTCCCCGAGGACTGTCTTGTTCGGGCGGAACCCTCAAGAGTTCTTTTGAAGTGGGAGTAAAGGTGAGCATCGCAAAGTCCCACAAAAAATCCTCGCATTTTTTTCAATCTCACTCGAAAAAGGCAAAATCGCCTCATCTTTGCATAGCAGAGGAGTTTCTATCAAACCTACTTACAAGGGAAGCAGCATCGTTAGCCGTTCAAGAAGAAGGGTACTAGAGCAAGCTAGGTTTTCGAACTAGTACATTCGGATCTATGTGGGCCGATGGAGTATGCATCGATAGGCGAGAGCAGATATTTTCTGACGGCCATCGACGACGCTAGTAGGAGTGTGATCGTCTACTTCATCAAATCGAAGAAACAAGTTCTGGACTGTTTCGAGGATTTCAAGGCGTATGCTGAGAATTAAACCGGAAATCGCGCCAAGAGACTTCGAACCGACCACGGTCTAGAGTACGTAAACCAAGAGATGAAACAATTCTTGAAGAGTGCGGGAATCCATCACGAAATGACGGTCCCCTACCATCTGCAGCAGAATGGACTTGCTGTGTGGATGAATCGAACAGTAGTTGAAAAGGCGCGAACAGTGCTTGCTGTTCGATGTCAAATTGTAGAAACTTTTCTGGGCAGAGGCCTTTGCGACGGAAGTTCACTTGGTCAACCGTTCATAGACCAAAGGATTGGATGTGACTACTGAGGAAGCTTTCAGTGGCAAGAAACCGGACCTTTTAGGACTACGAGTGCTTGGCACAAAGGTGATGTCATATACCGAAGGCAGAAGTGGGATACGAAATCCGAGCCACGAATCTTTGTTGGATATGCTGTACAGTCAAGTGCTCCTGGATCTACATTCCGCGAACGAAGAAGGTCATCATCATTCGAGATAATGATTTCATGAACGAGTTTCTAGATACACCAAGTCTGATCGGAGTAGACGATTCGAAGGGTAATAGATGGATGCAGTTGGTATGCAGTAATCCAGTGGATTACGGTCGTGATGGCGATGTTGTTGTGGACATTCCGTCTGCCACGCCAGAGGATACGACCAACAGCGAAAACGAAACCGACGATTACCTTGACAGCAGCGTCGGTGAGACGGGGTATGACAGCGCAAATGATACTATTGTTACGGTGTCTTACCCTCCGCTTCCTCCGCAACAAAAGGATCCACAAACGGTGGTCAGGCGCAGCGCGAGGGAACGCGTACGCCTAGGCAAGTATTTGGATTACGATACGACGGTATTCTTCCTGAAAGTATTGCGTGTCGATAGGATAACGACGATCCACAATTGTACACAGAGGCCATAGGATGCTTCGACCGGACGTCTTGCGGGTAGATTGTACCTTCCGGAGCATGTCCGCTCTCAGAAGATGTCCACATTTGCGAATAAATTCCTGGTTTGGCAAGCCATCTGTACGTGCGGGAAGCGGAGTACACCTTTCGTGACCCAGGACACGATGAACGGACAGGTGTATATGAAAGAGTGCCTCCAGAAGCGGCTGCTTCCTCTCCTGAAGGCCCACAACGTCCCACCAATCTTCTGGCCGAATTTGGCCTCATGCCACTACTCCAAGGACGTGCTGAAGTGGTATGCGGACAATAAGGTCAAATTCGTGCCGAAAGTGTTCAACACTCCGGAGCTCCGCCCCATCGAGAAGTACTGGGCGATTATGAAGCAGCACCTTCTTAAACGACCTAAGGTGAAGACAGTCGAGGAACTGAAGAAAGTATGGGTTTACATGCAAAAAACGGTTGATTTACAGGTTGTGCAGTACCTTATGGCCGGGGTTAAGGCCAAGGTGCGGACATTTGCGTATGGACTGTAAAAAATACGAGTAAAATGGTGAAATGAAGTTTAATAGTTATTTTTTAATCCCTGAAAAAAAAATTCATCGTGGACACCCTTTAAGTACGCAATCCTTAGCTGGTGGTCTTTGTCATCGTTTGACCCGTAGGTGATATAGGGACTTGTGAGGACCAGAGGTATGTTGGACGCTCCTTCCTGGTTGTCGGCTCACTGTTCAACAGCCCAAATACAACATCTACCATAGCGACAGCGATAAGGCAGAACATGGTATCGGATTCATAGTGATCGGGAAGCAGATGAAGCGTGTTATGCGGTGGAAACCGATTAATGGACGTATCTGTGTATTGAGGATACGGGGCAAATTCTTCAACTATAGTCCGATCAACATCTATGCGCCGACAAACGATAAACCCGACGACAGAAGGATGCGTTTTATGATTTCTACGATTATTTTACGTTACTGTGATTTTACGTTTTCTCGACAAGACGTACGCAGAATGCCCAAACAGTTCGAGAGGCGATAGGTACTACTCTGAGACGACTTAGGAACGGTTGGTTTGATGAGGAGTGCCAAAAGGTGACAGATGAGAAGAATGTTGCCAGAAGCCGGATGTTAGTGTCTGGTACCTGGCAAAATAAAGAGCGCTACAAGGAAGCGAGAGCAGCCGAGAAAAGAATCCATCGCAGTATGAAGAAGATATTGTTACGAAATTCGCTAACTAAGCACTCACGAAACTCTTAGCACCGGCTAAGTACCGAACGAAACTACCCCGCGCGTATAAAAGTAATGAGACTTTCGAATAATTACGAATAAATAGCGATAACGTTACATATATGTGTAATTCATGTGTTTTATTATCCACGTTCTACATGTGACTGAATTCTGTTCTGTGTAATTCTCACTTCCCCCCGTTATCCGTTGACGTTTCTATTGTCCTTACCATCTGCGGCAAATGCAAAGGGCGTATCCGTAACACTGCCTCCTTCTTGGGTCCTAGCCGTCCCGGCTACCTTTAAAGGAAGCCAATCGATCCACATGGATTATCTTCTTTCTACTACCAATGGCATCCTTCTTGATTTCGTAAACTAAATCACTGATTCGTCGCAGTATTTTGTATGGGCCCTCCCAATCGCATTGGAGTTTTGGTGATTTTCCTATACGACGTTGCGGATTGAATAACCACACAAGGTCCCCTACGTTGAATGTTGTAGCATTGGATTTGTAATCATAGCGCCTCTTCATTGACTCTGCGGCTACGCTCAAGTTGTTCCTTACTTCTTCATGAATACGCTGCATGTTTTCTCTAATCTTCTGAACATAGGATGGACCTGAATGAAGTGCGTCAGGAGATGAGCTTCTCCATAAGTCTATAGGCAGTACCAGTTCACGGCCCAAATTCAACATAGCTGGTGAAAACTTCGTTGATTCGTGTGTTGATGCTCGGTAACTCAACAGTGCCAGTGGCAGTAATGTGTCCCATATCTTTTGATCCTTATCGATAAATTTGGACAGGTAATCAAGAAGAGTACGGTTGAATCTTTCGGTCTGTCCATCAGATTGAGGATGCAACGGCGTGGTGCGAGTTTTATTGACCCCAAGTAAATCCATTAAACATCCAAATACTTCACTTTCGAAATTCCTGCCTTGATCAGAATGAATCTGTTGAGGAACTCCAAATCTTGATACAACAGTTGAAAGCAGAGCATCTGCTACCACTTCTGCCGTTTGTGATGGTAGGGCAACGGCCTCTGGCCATTTTGTGAAGTAATCAGTAATCACGAGTATCCATCGATTTCCTCTCTCGGTTATTGGAAATGGTCCCAAGATATCGACTCCAATCATCCGAAATGGTTCCCCGACAAGTATAGGCCTTAACTCTCCTCGAGATCTAGTACTTGGTCCTTTTCGAGCACCACACACCGTACAATTCATACACCATAGCTTGACATCTCTTGAGAGTCCGACCCAGTAGAACCGTTCCTTGACCTTTATAAGAGTTTTTGCAACACCATAGTGACCACCAGTTAAACCTCCGTGAATTTGTTCCATCACATATTGCACCATCTTCTTAGGGACAATTACTTGCAAGAACTCGTTATGTGGGCCTACAAAATTACGACAAAGAACACCGTTATGCACCAACAAACTGTCGAACATTGTCCAATAACTTCGAGTTGTTGAATCAAGTTGAGATGTGTCTTCAAACGTTGGACGTTTCCCGCTCTGTACCCACTGGATAACTTGCTGCAACACTAATAAGCGGTTTCTTCACCACCGCTTAGGCCTTAAACCTGGTTTAATCGTATGGGTAAACGTGGTTTACGGCTTAAGCGAAGGTGAAGAAATCGGCCCTAAGTCACTTTGCTGGCCTAATTTAAACGCATCATCGACCGCACCTATTCGATTGCAAGGCTGTGCGTCACCTTTGGCTTTGTCGGTAACATCGCGTTCCAATCTACTACAATGTTTACATCCAAGGTCAAAACAAGGTCTCCTTGAAAGCCCATCTGCATTTCCATGTCGAGTTCCAGGGCGATGTTCACTAGTAAAATCATACTGAGACAATCTTTCAATCCATCGAGCAACTTGTCCTTCAGGATTACGGAAACTGCGAAGCCATGTGAGAGCTGCATGATCCGTTCGCAATTTAAAATGTCTTCCATACAGATAGTGGTGGAAATGTTGCACGGCTTTATTTACAGCGACCAATTCTTTTCTCGTGACACAGTAATTACGCTCTGCCTTGGATAGTGACTTACTGTAGTATGCTACAACCCGCTCCTTGCCTTCCTGGACTTGCGAAAGTACAGCCCCAATGCCGCAATAGCTGGCATCCGTATCTAACACGAACTCAGTATCATCCCAAGGATATGCTAAGACTGGCGCCTCCAACAGTTTTTGCTTTAATCTCTCGAATGCTTGTTCACATTCTTCGTCCCATATAAATGGTGTATGATGCTCCATCAGCTTATGCATCGGTCGGGCTATAGTTGAAAAGTCTCTTATGAATTTCCGGTAATAAGCGCACAGACCAATGAAGCTTCGTACTTGCGTCTTGTTGAGTGGTCTTTCCCATTCTAATACTGACTTTATTTTCTCTGGATCGGTGTGCACTCCGTCCGCTGATACTACGTGACCAAGGTAGGCTACTTCCCGTTGCAAAAACGCACATTTAGCTGGGTTAAGCTTCAAATTAGCAGCACGCAAGCGACTAAAAACTTCATTCAGGTGGACAACATGCTCTTCGAAGCTCTTGGAATGCACAATAATGTCGTCCATGTAAATTAAACAGAAGTGCCAGGATAACCCATGCAGAACGAGCTCTATCAATCTCTGGAATGTTGCAGGGCTGTTACACAGACCAAACGGCATAACTTTAAATTGCCAAAGATCGTTACCGGTCGAAAAAGCTGTTTTCTCTTTGTCGTGTTGGTCCATCTCCACCTGCCAGAAACCGCTTTGTAGATCAATGGTGGAAAACCAGCTCGAACCGCCAAGAGCTTCAAGTGTCAAATCGATTCTGGGGAGAGGGAAGGAATCTTTTTTAGTAATGTCGTTCAGTTTCCTGTAGTCAACACAAAACCTTTGACTTCCATCCTTTTTCTTAACCAGCACAATAGGTGAACACCATGGGCTTTGCGACGGTTCAATGATGCCCTCTTTCTGCATTTGGTGCACCAACTGTGTTGCACATTCTCTTTTAGCCAGCGGAATTTTTCGAGGTGGTATTTTTATCGGCGAATGATTCCCCGTGTCTATACGATGTTGCGTCAAACTCGTGCGTCCCATATCATGAGATCCTTTGCTGAAAACGTCATGGTTTTCCGTAATCAGCTTAACGAATCGCTCCTTTTGTTTTGCGTCAAGATGCTTTGTACTTTTCGTTATCACGGACTGTAAATGTAAACTGTCATTTTGTAAATCCACAACATGTTTAGTTTTATCAATTATTTGGACACTTGAGCAGTTGGCGATAACGGTTCCGAGCGATATATTCACAGGAAATTGTGAGGTGTTCATTATTCTTATTGGCACTTTTTCATTCTTCACGCAGACTAGAATTTTGGCAATGAATAAATCTGGATGATCCAAAGTACCTTCCAAGAGCATAGGCATTCTCGAACGATGTTCGCATTTTCCTTGGACAATGGTTTCACTCCAAGCAGGAATTTCTAATTCTGTTTCGGTCGTCACATGGAAAACCTTGGTTTCTTTACTTGAACCTGACGCTGGACGCAATTGGATGGATGTATTTTTAGAGATCTCTAGCTTGTTCCTCACAAAATCGATGATACATTGATGTTCTCTCAGGAAATCGTTTCCGATGATGCAGTCCTCCGATATATCAACAATCCATACCGGATGTGTTACTGCGTACCTTCCGAAGTTAAACACAACTGTGGTTTCCAGATTCATTGGAACGAGTTCTCCGGACACCGTCTTGATGAATTTTGATGATTGTTGCTGGGTAATATTCTTCTCAATTAGCTTCCAAAACTTCTGGCTTATGATTGTCACAGCAGCTCCACAATCCACGACAGCTTCACAAGGAACACCATCAATACGTAAATCGGCTAAATAACTACCACGTCGACGATTCAGTGAATGCACAAACAAGATGTTTGGGGGACCACTGTTCTCGGCCAGCTCATGCCCCCTTAGGCTGGCGACCGATCGTTTCCCGAATTCCTTTTGCTGCGATACTTGTTTCGTCGTCTACTGTAGGTTTGTGTGCCGGCCGATCGCAACCCGTAAACATTTTCTTCGCACAAAGACGTGGTTTCTGAATCCGAACTACTATTTTGTGCATCTGTGTCTCGTACGAGTCGAACAGGCTTATGGTTGGACCTAGTGGCACTACGTGAAAGGTGGAATTGTAGCGCAAGCTGCACTGCTTTATCCAATGTGTCTGGCAGCCCAAATCTGACGAGATCTTGCACAACTGGATCACCGAGGCCGTCGAGGAAGTGATTCATTGCAATTTTGTCTTGAGCGACTGCCGAGCAATCGTGGTAAGCGGAAGCTACAAGTCGACGAATTTCATCCGCGAATGTGATAAAATCTTCTCCTTTATGTTGCTGACGAGATCGCAGTTGAGCATGATGCAGAGCTCGATGAAACGTCTCGCCGAACCGTTTTTCTAGAGCTGCCTTTAAAAAGACATAACTCGCTCTTTGGACCGGCGTCAGTGACCGCAACACCTCCAAAGCAGGGCCACGAAGCATAGCTGCTAGATATTTTGCTTTCAGTGCTTCATCCCAGTGGTTGATGTCGGCTGTTAGTTCAAAAGTCAATACGTAATCGGCCCACCGCTTCGTACCATCAAACACTTCCGGAGTTAACTTTACCTTGAGTCCGGTATTGACAATCGATAAGTCATTCATCGCTCTAGTTTCACCACTGTTTACGTTCCCTTGGTTTAACTGATTCCTATCTGCAAGCGACGTTAACCCCTGAGGCGATGCAACTCTCGAACTTGGCCCTCCAAATACTTCGTTGTTTGGAAAAGGTGTCGGTGCATCTGTCTTCGAGGCGTTCGGTGAGCTCTGATAGACAGGATTATCCGAAAACTGCAAGGCGTTTATCGCTGCACTAAAATCTCGCACATTCTTCAAGTGGCTAACATCATTTTTAACGCGTTCCAGTTCTACACTGAACTCCTTTACTTCGGACCGCATTTCATCCAAATTATTGCTGATTTTATCATTCAGCTGTTCGAATTTCACGGCAATCGATGAAGTGAGCTCAGCGAACAAAGCAGTAATGTCCTTCTGACCGGATTCGGACTGTGAGCCGGAGTCTGTAGGAATCGGTGCGGTAGACATGACGTAACCCCACTTCTGACACCAGTGTTACGAAATTCGCTAACTAAGCACTCACGAAACTCTTAGCACCGGCTAAGTACCGAACGAAACTACCCCGCGCGTATAAAAGTAATGAGACTTTCGAATAATTACGAATAAATAGCGATAACGTTACATATATGTGTAATTCATGTGTTTTATTATCCACGTTCTACATGTGACTGAATTCTGTTCTGTGTAATTCTCACTTCCCCCCGTTATCCGTTGACGTTTCTATTGTCCTTACCATCTGCGGCAAATGCAAAGGGCGTATCCGTAACAATATCATTAATGAGGCGCAGAACAGCATGGAACAAAATGATATGCGGATATTTTGAGAAACTGTCAATGACGTGTGGAGATCAACTGCGCCGTCTCCCGTCATGTGCAAACACCGTGAAGGTAACTTGCTGACAGACAAAATCGTGGTGGCTGCCTTGTGGAAAAATTACTATAAGCATTTGTTGAACGGAGAGAATGTCACCGCGTCTCAGAACATACTACGATGAACAAGCTGTGGAGCCCCCGACGCTAGATAAAATTAAAAAGGCAATCAGAGAGTTGAAAAACAGTGAGGCTGCTGGAAAAAGACAACCTCCCGGCCGAACTTTTCAAGCAAGGTAGTGGGCAGCTGTACGAAATACTGCACCGTACTCCGTTAAGGTTATGGGAGGAAGTTGAACTGTTTGATAGCTGGCTAGAGGTCCTCATCTGCCCTCTGTATAAGAAGGAACACAGATTGGAGTGCGCCAATTACCGAGGAATAACGCTCCCCAATTCGGCGTACAAAATAATGTCGCGTGTTGTTTTCAACAGATTGAGACCGCTGGAGGAGTTCTTCGTCGGCGAGAATACCAAGCAGGTTTTCGTGAGGGCCGATCAACGACGGATCAAATGTTTACTTAGCGTCAAATCCTTGATAAGTTTCGGGAATACAATGTGCACACTTACCATCTGTTCATTGATTTCAAGGCGGTGTACGATTCAGTAAAAGAAATGAGTTATGGCAGATAATGATAGAACACGGTTTTCCGACGAAACTGATTAGACTGATTCGTGCAACGCTAGATGGATCGAAATCAAGTTTGCGAGTTGCGGATGAGATTTCGACCTCATTCGTAACCTTAGATGGATTGAAGCAAGGAGATGCGCTTTCGAACTTTTTGTTCAACATTGCTCTCGAAGGAGCTATTAGGAAAACGAGCGTGCGAAGAAGCGGTACCATCGTCACCCGGTCGCATATGAACCTGGGTTTTGCGGTCGATTTCGATATTATCGGAATTGATCGTCGAGTCGAGTTTTCTACTCGTGTCTTTTAAAAGGGAGACAGCGAGGATTGGACTTACCGTCAACACCTGCTAAACAAAGTACATGATCGCTGGTAGTCAGCGTGGTTTCAATCGTGACGTTGATATCGAAGTGGTACTGGGTGGTGATAAATTTGAATAGTGGAATAACTTGTGTATCTTGGTACTTTAGTGACGTGCGATAATGATATTACCCGGTGAAAAGCCATCTTTCAGCTGCGAATAGGGCTATTTATGGGCTCCCTAACCAGCTTAAGTCCCGTAGCCTACAGACAAAAACCAAATTCGCGCTATACAAGACACTAATCCTCCCGATTGCTCTTTATATGGCCATGAATCCTGGACCTTTAAAGAGGTCGACCGGAAATCGTTTAGAGTTTTTGAGCATAAAGTGCTGCAAACAATACTCAGCGGTAAACAAAAAAATGGCGGCGTCGAATGAATCATGAGTTGTACTAAGTATATAAAGAAGTGGATATTGTCAAGCTCATAAAACACGGCAGGCTGCGTTGGGCTGGTCGCGTGGTACGAATGCCGGATGAACGACAAGCAAAAATAATATTCAGTAGAGAACCCGGACGAGGCTGTCGGCTTCGTGGTAGGTCGCGCACACGTTGGCTTTTTGCAGTTGAAAAGAACTTAAGGGTGACAGGAAGCAATTGGCTCAGGACCGAGCCCAGTGGAGAAGAATTATCCATTCGGCGTAGATTCAATGTAGCGAATTGTAGCCCATCAAGCGAATTGTAGCCCATCGCTACGTAGCAGACATTTCTATCAAAATCGTTTCACTAGCATCACATAGGGAGACGGATCATATTATGGGCACATTTGTTTTGTGTATTTTACCTAATACTTTTCTATAGAAAATATATAACTATATATAGCTACAATAGAGGATAAGTCACTCAGAAGAGATTGATAAAAGCGAAATGTTCCAGTTTACGTTTCAGATCAGACTGGGTGATATAATTTATTTTCGGTTTAGTTTAGCCCTTCGGCTCTGCCTATTGTTCACATACATATACAGTATAAAGAATCACATGTAATGTATTCGTTCTTATGTATGTAGAACACAACAATTTGTGTGGGTTGTCAAAAGCTTCAATAGCTTTAGTTATTTGTATAAAACAAATCAGTGGATCACTTTGTTAAATATAACAAAACTTAGAAGAATTCCCAGAAGCACACCTGGACACACTCCTAAACACAGATTTTGAATCCCTCCTTTTAAATCTCGGTGAAATTCCTAGAGAAGGCATTCTAGACAAAAAAAAAACTTGGAAGAAAATCTCGAAGGTTTCTTAATAAATCTTTCGAACGATTGCTAGGCGAAACAAAAGAGCATGAGAATAGATGAACTACAATGCTGGACAAACATTTGAAAAGGGCACATCGACATTGGTAAACATTGGCTTTGCAAGACGCTGTTGAGCCCAATTCAACTCGATCACGCTCACCAATACCACTATCAGGAAGAGCTAAAAAGGGCTCAACAGCAACGTTTCTGAAAAAAGGCTCAAGACCTCTTGGGCCCTTTTCAAATGTTTGTCCAGAATTCGTAGTCGCTAATTCATGAGTGACCATAACAATCGAAATTGCACTGAGATTTACTGTATAGGGACTAAGATTTAATGTGCACAAGTTGAGAGCTCAAAATTTTAAAATCCAAAACGGCGCCGAACACATTTCAGTCATCAGAAAAGGGAAGTTAGTTCAGATACTACAATTATTGTTGCTCTGTATGTGACCGATTTGTTTTAAAACGTTTTTTTTTATTTACTACTTAAAATATTAACAATAACATTTTTTCGATTATCTATTATTAGCAGGTATACATTTCAGTCTATATAAAAGAATAGTTATTTCAATTGTATTTTTTTTTGCAATAAATGTTTTATCTTCATTAATTCTTTGAATAACTAATTACACCAAGTGATCCAATGATGTGTCATTTTTTCCTGAAAGTAGCCATTTTTTTTGTTACTAGCCGAATTTATAAGGCAATAGAAATAGCCTTAAGATAGGCAATCAATTCATGATTCTATTAATTTGTTCCAAAAGATACAATGGTTTTCGACCACAGACATCAAATGTTTGATGTTAAATGGACCGTGCATGAGCAAAGTTCACTGAAGGTGTTAACAATTGTCTTTCTCTTATTTATGTACAGTTTTTTGCAACGAAGTTTCAATTTTTCTTCGCGAATGATTCACAATCGAGATGAAACGCTGACTCTTGGTTCCGCCGTATTGCGCTTGTAAATGTTGGGAATGAAGAACGATAGCACGCCGCATCCAATCAAGGAAACACCTGATATCCAGAACGTAAGCTCGCATTGTGTATCGAGCAGTAAACCCACCATATTCGCACCGACCACACTGCCCAGTCTTCCGAACATCAGCGAAATACACACTGCCATTGCCCTGCAAAATGAAATGAAGCACGTGACCGAGTTATGAGGAAAGATGTTGGGAGAAAATCAATATAGGGTTCATCCGTCAGTACAGAAATTCAGGACATTTAATCTATTTTAGTAACAATGAGCAAAAAGAATTCAGATCATGTCCTGCTAAATCAAAACGGATGGTAACCCTAGATCAGAAAGCGCAGTTACCTTAGATTTGTGGGGAATAAATCCACCGTGACGGCATTTACCACGCTTATACAGTAGCCACATGTCAGCAGAACAAGATACAGCCACATGGCTAGTAGAGGTATGTCGATAAAAATAATCAATATTCCAGATAAACCGCAACAAACGAATACGAAAACTAGGATGGGCAGTTTGCCAATTGCATTTATGATCAATCCAATGACCGCAAATCCCAGGGCATACAACAGTTCAAGGATGAATGAATGCTCATAGGCAATGATGTCCAGCTTCTGGTTGCATTCGGGAATGACCTCTGTGACATTATGAATCAGAGAAGAAACGTCGATTCGGGTAGCGTAGACTGCGTTGCACAAAGTGGTTCGATTAACTCCGGTTTCTTGCAATTCGGCTGCCCTATTCAGGATGTCCGGGAAGAACATGTACATCCCATTGGACGACAAATAGATGCCAAACTGCAAGACGCATATGATGGTCGTTTTGTTCAGATGGGGACTCATGAAGAGGGGCGCCGTCTGGTTCCAGATGAGCTTCATCAAAGCTACGAAGCCTTTCGTATGACCGGTTTCGTTGCGCTGTTTCTTCGTCTGTTGGACATCTGCTTCTTCGAGGATCGAGGCAATTTGCAGGGCTGACTCCTTCCCCCGAGTGTTCAGCTTGTGCATCCATTTGATCGTCTCGATAGACTTCTCGGCGTTGCCTTGAATGAATGTGAATTTGGGGCTTTCTGGAATCTTGAGCAAAGCCAGACCGCACACCAGACTGGGCAATCCACAAACTGCCAAGAACAATCTCCACGGCCGGTAGACGATGTTGACGTACGGAATGGAAAACTCCCACTCTTGATTTATAACGAGAAAGGCAATGCCAGGAAGCATCAGGCAACCGATCCCGAACACGAACGAAGCACCCATGATAGCTCGCGAGCCATCCCGTTTGTTATGGAACTCGCCCAGATAAGCGTAGATCGTCGCAGACGATCCAGAGATGCTGTAACAGTGCAATAGGGTATTAGGAAGATTAGTTCACTATCAGTTCAGACAAATAGACGTATTTCTGAAGAAAGTTGGCTGGATCACTGGTTTATCGGTCGTTTTGAACTCCAATTGTTGGTTTATTTGACATTTTGCTTTGCCATCTTCTGATGTAAATTTTAGACATTTAAAAAATTTCATGGAACGAGCTCACCACGTGGTAGTAGTACTAGTCAACCAGCTATGTGTACTACATTCGTCTTCAGTGTTACGTCGAATTGCCCGTGCAATCATACTTACAAGAACCCTGCCAGGAATCTGAACAACGCAATTATCCAGAAGCTGGTTGTAAAACTCGAAATGACCGTTGCCGTGAACGTTAAAAATAACGTTGGAACGATTACTTTCTTTCTCCCTCGGGTGTCCGCCAGAAAGCCCCACAAATGGGAACTGGTGATAATCCCTTCAAAGAAAGCACCAGAGAGACATCATAAATATTCTGTGACACAAAGTACCAACCAAACAGCCTTGTTGACAAGGTGCTCTATGGAATCGAGGATGATCCTCGGTCAACAATTAAACGATGACGCTCACTGGATGAGGTTTGGACTTTCCAGACAAATAAATCATACCTGCGAATGATACTGCACTGAGAACTCCCTTCTCCTTTGTGGTAAGCAACAGGTCGCACTCGGCTACCGGTATGACGTAACTAATTCCTAAAGTTTCCAGCAAAACGGCCGCCAGTATGGTTCCGGAAATGATGATTATAATGTAGTTGAACTTTCCAAACTCTGGAAATTGTAATTTTTGAAAGGTATTATTCGTTGCTTTATATACATTAATTGTAGTGACTTACTGGCCATTGAGAGAGCATCGTCAAACGTGACATGACGTGGATAAGTTACAGGTTTGGGTTCTGGAATGATAAAACCAAGGCTATTATCAAAACTAAATTTGATCCTAAATTTTGTAAAATCTATTTTGAAAACTTGATATTTGGCGTTGCTGGATAACTTCAGTTGTGATGAAAATGTAAGAAAAATGTGTTATATTAGAATATTGACAAATTTTACATCGTTTAGGCGACAGCAAGTCAGAATTAGCTTATTCAATTTCCAAATGTTCAGGAAGACCCAACTTTTATTCGTCAATAAAACTCCCAATTGTTGCACCAGGGATTCATTTCTCGAGCGCGTCACGGAAAAAATAACACTGAGAAAAACAAATAGTCACCGAGTAACGGAAGTTTATGCATTAATGACTATTTTTAGTCTTCTGTCATTTGTTCTGGGGTTTCCCGGAAGATCATCTAAGATTAACTGAGATTCTTCCTGAAATCCTCATAGAATCCTTTATACGAAATCCATCTGAAATTTATCAGGAAATCCCTCTGTAGCTAATTTCTAATCCTAGCTCGAGCTGTTCCATTCAAATATCCTTTTTTTTGGATTATTCTGGAACTGCTTCTGAGATTCCTCTTGCAATTTCTACAGAAACTCTCTCAGATAATCTTCCAAAAATCCCTGTGGGATTCTTCAAAAAAACCCTTCTAGGATTCTTCCAAAAATCTCTCGGGAAGTCCTCTTAGCTCCTCTCGAAAATCCTTCTAAAATTATTATATTTATCTTTCTGATCGCTCTGTGATTCTTCCGAAAATTTTCCTGGGACTTTCTCTTGGATTATCCCGCAAATTCCTCTTGGATTTTTAAGGAAATCTTCCGGGTTTCATCCGTAAAATTTCCCTGCATTCTGCCAAACATGTTTGAACTATTCTTTCCTTGTCAGATTATTTCGTTCAATTTCTTAGGATTCTTCCGGAAATTCTTCCAGATATCTCTCAGGGATTTTTTAACAATCTTTTTTATGGAAATCCATCTTAAAATTTTCAACAATTTTCTCAGAAATTCTTCCAAAAACTCCTTAGAAATTGTTCGGAAATCCTCCTGCCCCTTTTCTATAAATCCTTCTTCAACTCTAACGGAAATCCTGCTTTAGTTTGTCCAGAAATCTTTCCGGAAAACCCTCCGGGACTCTTAGAAAATACCATTGAGGTTCTTACGGAAATCTTCCGGATGTCTAAGTGAATTCTTCCAAAATTCCTGTGATTTTCCTGAAAATCCAACAGGGATTCCTCTGAAACAGCTTCTGGGATTCTCTTGGATATCACTATGAAATACATCCAAAAACCCATGTGTAATTCTTCCGAAAATGCTCAACGGATTTTCAGATTTTCTCGGACATCCTAAAGTAATTTTTCCAGAAATCGCCCCAAAATTCATTCAAAAATCTCTCTGTGATTCTTTCGCAAATTATCCCAGAATTCTTCCGGAAATCCTTCTACAATCCCAACGAAATTACCAGAAGGATTTTTAGAAGAATTCCAGAAAGATATTCGGAGAATTCTAGAATTATTGTCTGAAGAATCCCAATGTTATCACCGCAAGAATATCAGAACGATTCACGGTAGAATCCCAAGAAAACTTCCGGTAGCCTCCTTGAATGATATCTAGATGACATGGTATTTCCGGATGAAGCTCAAAAGATTTTACGGAAGAGCAGGAATAACACTAGAAACAAAAATCCGGAAGTATCATTCAAAGATATTATGAAGCCTTCCAGCAGGATTTCTTGAAGAACCCTAGGGAGATACTCGGAAAAATAATCACACGGAGATATCTTGAAAAATACAGGAGGAATGCCCAGAAGCATCCTAGAAGTAATTTTAGAAGAACTTACGGACAAATCTTCGAAAAAAATCTAGTGGAAAGTATTCATATGATTCTCAGACAGATTTCCGAAAGTATTCCATAACGTTTTCCGAGTCCCAAAAGTATAAAAAAAGGACGAAACAATTACAGAGGCTTTTTAGAAGAATTCCAGATAGATTTTCTAAAGTATTCCAAAAGGTTTCCCTTAAGAATCCCATGAGTATTACCGGTATAATCTTAGAAACATTTTCGGAAGAATCTCAGAGTTCGGAGGAATTCCAGAAGTATTTCTATTATAGGGAATCTTTGGAAGAATATCCGCTAGAATTGCATCACGATTTTCGGTAGAAACTTCCGTAATATTTCCGAAAAAAATCTATGAATTTATTTTCCAGGATTATAAAAAAAATCCCAAGGAGATACACGCTAAAATCACAGAGGAATTCCTGCAAGAACCCCAAAAGTATGCCCAGAAGAATCACAGAGGAATGTCTAGAAGAATCCCAGAAGTAATACCGGAAGCACAGACAAATATCATCATCATCATCAACAAAATCATAATAATAAACCAAAATGATGCACTAGTAGGGTCGATGTACCAATAGCCGCAAAGCTAAGAACAAAAATTCGTATAAAATCGAAAAATAACGCCAGCGTCATTATTTTTACATCATCTGAGAGCTTTTTATCTTGGTTTTGTGGGAAAAATATGAAAACTACGAAAATCCAAATTTTTGTATTTATTATAGCCTGTTCCACTATAGGAATACATGTCTATAGCAGCTCTATTTCTAATTTCTGTTCCTATAGTAGCACTAGCATCACGCCGTTGGCAAAATACTTATCAAAACCGTATTTTTACAAAACTCACATATTTTTCCTACAAAGTGTGGATCAAAAGCTTTCATTCGATGTAAAAAAAGTTCTTGATTCATCAATTATTTCGTATAATAAAAAATAGTTTCTCTCAGTAGTGCTACTATGGGCACAATATGTTTACTATAGGCGCAAGGGAGCTCAAATTTTAAGCAAAACTAATTATTTCGATCATATTTTTGACAAAATCATGCTGTGTATCAATGGTACTTAGATAAATAGCTCCTGACCTTCACGTCAAAAAATGTTTTGAATAGATTTATAGCAAAACAGTCGTAAAAAACCACTAGTGCGACTATAGGGGACTGTCCACTAAGGGAACACCGACCCTAGTGGTTTCTGAAGTACAATAGGGGAATAGCTGACATTTTGCTCACAAAGTGATTTTTTCTTAAAACATTCAATAATAACATGTTTTTCGGCGGGTTAAGTGCCGTTTTCCTTATCCATCTACATCTAGATTTTGCTGTTATTTTGTGCTGATCTAGTGTAATATTATACATTTCATTTATTTAGTTAACATCTACACAGATAACACTGAATCAACAATTTCACGCCACAATACTCGGTTCGTGGCCGCATCTCTCCATCCTCGGTTCTGCCCCACGCTCGCCAAATCGATACGCACTTGATCCGCCCACCTAGCTCGCTGCGCTCCACGCCTTCTTGTACCAACCGGATCCGAAGCGAACACCATCTTTGCAGGGTTGCTGTCCGGCATTCTTGCAACATGCCCTGCCCATCGTATCCTTCCAGCTTTGGCCACCTTCTGGATACTGGGTTCGCCGTAGAGTTGGGCGAGCTCGTGGTTCATCCTTCGCCGCCACACACCGTTCTCCTGCACACCGCCGAAGATCGTCCTAAGCACCCGACGTTCGAAGACTCCAAGTGCTTGCAGGTCCTCCTCGAGCATCGTCCACGTTTCATGCCCGTAGAGGACTACCGGCCTTATGAGCGTTTTGTACATGGTACATTTGGTGCGGGCGTGAATCGTTTTTGACCGCAGCTTCTTCTGGAGGCCATAGTAGGCCCGACTTCCACTGATGATGCGCCTTCGTATTTCACGGCTAACGTTATTGTCAGCCGTCAGCAAGGATCCAAGGTAGACGAACTCGTCGACCACCTCAAACGTATCCCCGTCTATCGTAACACTGCTACCTAGGCGAGCAGTGTCGCGCTCGGCCCCACCAGCTAGCATGTACTTTGTCTTGGCCGCATTCACCACCAGTCCAACTTTTGCTGCCTCGCGTTTCAGGCGGGTGTACAGGTCTGCCACCTTTTCAAATGTTCGGCCGACGATGTCCATATCATCCGCGAAGCAAACAAATTGACTGGATCTCGTGAAAATCGTACCCCGGCTGTTAAGCCCGGCTCTCCGCATGACACCTTCTAGCGCAATATTGAACAACAGGCACGAAAGTCCATCACCTTGTCGTAGTCCCCGGTGGGATCCAAACGAACTGGAGTGTTCGCCTGAAACCTTAACACAATTTTGCACACCTTCCATCGTCGCTCCTATCAATCTCGTGAGCTTCCCGGGAAAGCTGTTCTCGTCCATGATTTTCCATAGCTCTACGCGATCGATACTGTCGTATGCCGCCTTGAAATCGATGAAAAGGTGATGCGTTGGGACCTGGTATTCACGACATTTTTGGAGGATTTGCCGTACAGTAAAGATCTGGTCCGTTGTCGATCGGCCGTCAACGAAGCCGGCTTGATAATTTCCCACGAACTCGTTTACTACGGGTGACAAACGACGGAAGATGATCTGGGATAATACTTTGTAGGCCGCATTTAGAATGGTGATCGCTCGAAAGTTCTCACAGTCTAACTTGTCGCCTTTCTTGTAGATTGGGCAGATTACCCCTTCCTTCCACTCCTCCGGTAGCTGTTCTGTTTCCCAGATTGTGCCTATCAGCCGGTGCAGACAAATGGCCAGCCTTTCCGGACCCATCTTTATGAGTTCAGCTCCGATACCATCCTTACCAGCAGCTTTATTGTTCTTGAGCTGGTGAATGGCATCCTTAACCTCCCTCAAAGTGGGGGCTGGTTGGTTTCCATCTTCCGCAGTACTGACGAAGGCATTTCCTCCGTTGTCCCGTCCTTCATTGCCTGTGCTCTCAGCACCATTCAGGTGCTCGTCGAAGTGCTGCTTCCACCTTTCGATCACCTCACGCTCGTCCGTCAGAATGCTCCCATCCTTATCCCTGCACATCTCGGCTCGCGGCACGAAGCCGTTGCGGAATGCGTTGAGCTTCTGATAGAACCTACGCGTTTCCTGAGACCGGCACAGCTGTTCCATCTCCTCGCACTCCGTCTCCTCCAGGCGGCGTTTTTTCTCCCGAAAGAGGCGGGTCTGCTGTTGCCGTTTCTGTTTATAGCGTTCCACGTTCTGCCGGGTCCCTTGCTGCAGCATGACCGCCCGCGCTGCATTCTTCTCCTTCAAAACCTCCTGGCACTCCTCGTCGAACCAATCGTTCCGTCGACTCCGTCCCACGTACCCGACGTTGCTCTCAGCTGCATCGTTGATGGCTGCTTTTACTGTTCTCCAGCAGTCCTCAAGAGGGGCTTCGTCCAGCTCACCCTCATCCGGTAATGCAGCCTCGAGTTGCTGCGCGTATGCCGCTGCGACATCCGGTTGCTTGAGCCGCTCTAGGTCATACCGGGGCGGCCGTCGGTACCGTACGTTGTTAACGACGGAGAGTTTTGGGCGCAGTTTGACCATCACCAGATAGTGGTCAGAGTCGATGTTAGCGCCACGATAGGTCCTGACGTCGATTACGTCGGAGAAGTGCCGACCATCAATCAGAACGTGGTCGATTTGCGATTCTGTCTGCTGTGGTGATCTCCAGGTGTATCGGTACGGAAGGCTGTGCTGGAAGTAGGTGCTACGAATGGCCATATTCTTGGAGGCGGCAAAATCAATTAGTCGTAGGCCGTTTTCGTTCGTCAGCCGGTGGGCGCTGAACTTTCCAATCGTCGGTCTGAATTCCTCCTCCTGGCCAACCTGAGCGTTTAGATCTCCTATGATGATTTTGACGTCGTGGCTTGGGCAACTGTCGTACTCGCGTTCAAGCTGCGCGTAAAAAGCGTCTTTATCATCATCAGTGCTTCCGGAGTGAGGGCTGTGCACGTTTATTATGCTGAAGTTGAAGAACCGGCCTTTGATCCTCAACTTGCACATTCTCTCATTGATCGGCCACCACCCGATCACGCGCCTCTGCATATCACCCATCACTATAAAAGCTGTTCCCAGCTCATGTGTATTGCCGCAGCTCTGGTAGATGGTATGATTACCTCTAAACGTTCGCACCATTGATCCCTTCCAACACACTTCCTGCAACGCTACGATGCCGAATCCACGGTCCTTCAGCACGTCGGCGAGTATGCGTGTGCTCCCGATGAAGTTGAGAGATTTACAGTTCCACGTACCGAGCTTCCAATCGCTAGTCCCTTTACGTCGCTGTGGTCTTCGCCGATTGTCCCGGTTCGTATTCTCTCGTTGATTATTCGTTGCTTGATTTTTTTTACGGCTGGCTTGCAGGGCCTGACACCAACCCCCTAGATTTCCGGAGGACCATTCCCCCTAAATGTTCGGAGGACCATAGTGCGCAGTTTAGCTTAGAGTCCTTCTCTGGCACTCGGACGATGATCAGCCGCCCCTGACATGGGGAACAGACGCTGTTGTGAGCCGCTCCTAACATGGAGTACAGACGCTCAAGGTTTGCAGAAGCAAAAGCAAAAGCAAACCCCCCCTTCCCTGTCAGCATACGACCAAAGTTCCCACCGGGGGTTGGTTACCCGATCTTCCCTAAGGTTACTCGTACCCCGGCCAGTACCACGAGGAGGTAGGGATAGGAGTTGCTGGGCAAGAGGCTAAGGACCGCACAAAGGGGTCTATTTTATTCCTTCAGGTACGCGAGGTACCAATGGTACGCCATGCCCAGCCATTTACCAACCAACCAATATTATACATATCCGCCGTAATTTGAGGGTAATGCATATATCGTATTGAATGAAGACAAAAATAACCATTTTAGTTATTCCAATTGACTAGTAGAGAGTTCCGCTTGTGCTGAACCTTTTTATAAAGCATATCTTTATGACGGTAAAGTTAGAAAAAAAAATTATTGTAAATTATATAGAAAATAAAATTTCAAAAACTCGTAGAATGCTTGCGATGTTCATTCGGTGGCCGTCTTGCCCCATAGTGGTGATATATTTATTTTGGATGATATTTGAGAAGCTCTAAAACTAATACTTTTTGAAGTTATTTTCTTTTTAAATGGCACAGTGCTCATGAAAAGATGCTAAACTTACATCATGAGGCTAAATTGGTGGGTTTTGTAAGCTTTAGACAAAGTTACAGAACAATTTTCTTAAGGTGGCACACTTGCCCCATATTTCTGTAGTATCAACATATAATCCATAACCTTGACAATACCTAGAGAAATAAATGACCGACTAGATTCTTAAATATGCCGTTTATAGCGCTAGCATGGCAAATGCGAATACAGTCTAAACTCTACTTTATTCTCAACAATCATCATTAAAGTGTCCGATGAATATGATAGATACTCTGTATGATGTTTGACTTTTCGAGAAAATATCCAACATTCTATGCCAGTGTTGATCAGGCTAGAGTATACTGCGTGCCCCTGGCTGAGTCTAGAAGTTCTCTAACTGGATTCAGGAGAACCCTTACGGGATCCTATGTTTTTGAAATGAGCTTCTGAGAATTTACAGCCAATTCTTGAAAATACTGAGTGAAATCTGGATATTCCCATCGGACATTAGGGGTTTCCTGCGGGATTCTGAGAATGTATTTATAATTAGTTATTAGCGATGCTGTGCGAAATCTGTCGATTCCTTGTAACCTCTTAAAATTTCTAAGGCGTCATGTGAATTTCCCGTGGAACACGATGGATTTCTATTTGTATTTTAAATATTTCCGACACAATCTTGAGGATTCTGAATATGATTCCAGCGGAATTTGGTAATTGTTAGTGGTGGTCTGGGAAGTCCTTATTAGCTTTTGAGAATTTCCATCGGCGACAAGAGAATTTTTAGCAATATCGCAGCGGAATCTTCAAAATCTAAGCGATAATACAAAAATTCCTAGAAAGCTTTTGGATAGATGTCAATTACTTTCTGACTCCTTAAAAAGATCCTGTGGATTTCTAGCGAGCTACTTCAGAGTTCTAGCGGATTCCTGTGTATTCTTAATGGACACCTGAAGATACTTATCGGACTTTTAGGGTATCATAGCGGGATTCTGCGAATTTCTGTTGAATTCATATGGTTGATTTACAACATTCAAGCTCAACTTCTAAAACATAATTAAAAATCTATTCAAATTAAAGTGAAGAGAAGCTTATTTGTGTATTCTACGAAATAATTAACTACAGTTAAGAGGTACGGCTAGCGGGCCGTATATTGACCATAACTGTTCTATACCATTTTATCCATATTTCTATGGAAAATCCTATTTAAGGCTTAGTCAATATGCTGTTGTACAGCAATGGATTTCAGCTGTTTTTGTGTACCCTTTTGAATGTAGTCTATCATTTGATATGAGATGCCTTACTATGCAAGAAATATAATCTAAGAGTCATTTTCAAAATACTTAATTTTGTCAATGTGGCTTTAAACATAATCTGATTTGTTTTGTTTGTTGAATTGGAATTATAATTCGGTTTTTACCACTTAAACATGTTTTTGTAAATACGTTTCCAATGCAATGTATTGTATTTCTGTACTGCCCTTAACTGCATATTTGTAACATTCGACATTTTTGACGATTACGAGTCAATACCGTGGAACATCATCAAATCATCAATACTTTCGACTAACTTATTAAAATCTGTGAGATTGTTCTAGAAAATTCGGAAAAAATACCAAGTTGTTTTGTCACATTGCTTAATATAACCGCATAACAGTCACATTGAGATTATACATGGCCCTCGTAATGTTGTGACAAAGACATTTCTATCAAAATTATTTTCTGATCATTCAACCAATATGTGAGATGAGCTGTACAACATTTCAGCTTCATATAAGCATTGTTGAGTTCTTGATATTTTTTTTTGAAATTTTGGGACCTTCCCATACTGACGAGAAATTCACAATTGGTACTCCATTTACTCAGTGCCTACTTTTGTCGAATGTTACAGATGGTCGGGGTTCTGCTAAACCGCACCAAGTGCCATTTTTTCCCAAATTGAGTTTATTACACCAAAGGGCTGCAATAATCATTACCTCTCTACCATAAAAATGTCGTGTAATTTGAACAATTCCTTGTAATCTTAGATCTCAAATTTTGTTTGGAAAGACACTTAAAACTGTAATTTTGTTCAGCCAGAGTGAACCATCAACCAATGCACGTCATCAGAGGGAATTAAATTATCAGATATAAAGCTATATTTTCCAAATTCCTTCTATAGCCTTACCATTTATCCATTCCAAGCAACTCATAAGACATAGGCTAGTGAAATTGGGCAGCAATTGACTAATTAAAATTAAATATTGTTTCGGTGGCGTTGATCTATTTTCTTTGAAATTTAATCCAGCCACACCGCACTAAGTACTGTTTATCTGAAAATCACATTTAGACATGAAGTAAAGGCATTTACAGACAATAAATACTTGCATTTGTTTGTTATATAATATGTTATTCAATCCACACAGAAGCAGTAATTAAAAAAACGAAATAATTCATTCTGATACTATGTGAACAACTCAGGTGGACTTGGTGCGCTTTAGTTGTTCAGAAAATGGCAGTATCGCCATCAAACCCCGTCAGACAAAGTGCACATTATTTGATTCAAGTTTATCACCACTCCTTCAAGAAGTGAAGATGACCTAGAGGTAGCACACTTGATTACCACTCAGAAGGCACGAGTTCGAATCCCGATGAAACTTTTTTTCTGTTCTATTCGATGATAATGGAAATCAAACAACTTTTAGATCCCGTGGTTATTTTGATATTGCAGTAAAACATCAGCAGGTCAATGTACATCTGAAATGATGGTCATTCCTGGTGAACACTTCACGCATTGAACTGTGAACTTTATCAGCAAAACTGCTTTGGCAGAGTCAATTCATAGTTTTCTTCGATCATTAGAATCTATGTTTGAACACGTGAGGACCTTGATTCAATACATACGAATCCTTCCCAATCATAGTACATACACATGTGACATGGATTTCAACATGCACGGTGGTGATGAACATCACTTGTCTCCAATTTTACTTGTGTTGTTGAAAACTATGAAACACGGCCAACCATACCGAACCAAGAACCATATTTTTCAATTTTTGTTCAGCCAGAGTGAACTGAGTGCTTCATATTTTTTTAACGTGTCGGTGTCTTTTTTAATAAAAACCAATTACATCGTTAATTTATGATGATTTACCAGTATTTTTAATCTCGGTTTACTTATTGGACACTGTTAATCGCATGTGAGCGACTAAAAATTAAAATTAGTCATCCGCTATAAACTATTACAGAAAAATACTTTAAATTAAAATATCTTGGAAAAAAGATTTAGGCACTTGGTGCGGTTTAGCAGAACCCCGACCAGATATGCAGTTATGGGCAGTGTATTCGTACACTATTTTGAGGAAATGTCCAGTTCTTGAATGAATATCATTTATGCGATGATTGTTTTTACTTTATTCATGTATACTAATAGTATACATAAAGCTTATATGACGGTTCTATAGATTTAAATCATAGCCCTTTCCTACGGTTATTTGCTTCTAAATGGACCGTTCGGTAGTCTGACCATCATTTGATTCCATAATGATGATGTTACAATATCCAAATGATATTCCTGAAATTGGTTTTTGGCAACTGAAAAGTTCTACTTTGTTGTCAAAAACGGAATCCCAATGTAGATGAATATTTTGAACGGTTCCAAACACTATTTGCAAGAATCCCAATGTAGATGAAGATTTACTTTTTGGGCACACAAACACGTTGGAACACTCCAAAAACACGATTGAAAGAATTTCCAAAATCTAATAACCCGTTCCTAAGCCATTTCGTGACACACAAACACCATTCCATTTTCATTTATAGATAGATAGATAAAAGAGCAACCTTTAATTGCTTTCGAAAAATATTATCTGATCAAGGTTTGTTATACACTAAAAATACTATATGAATATGTAACACTCTCAGTTTGAATTTTCTTCACATGTATTCCAGAATGAGTTTTGAAATCCAAGGTAAACTTTATGGGCACATTACTGTTTTTGATAAATATAATTGAAACAGTTGTATCACACGTTAAAGGACATAGCATTTATGGCTTTCGAAACCAGTGCGCTGGAATCACCAAACTGCTTTATCACGAATCTTACGGTCTCAATTCAAATTTTCTTACAAACCGAACCACTCACCAGGTATGGATTCGATCGAGTTTTCCATTCTGTCTTGCTTCGATCACTATCGGTCACACTATCCGGAAATCTTAAACTAAAAGGCAGCCACACCTTTCACCCGCCAGGAAATACTTCAATGATCGTCAAACATCCAACTCGCAACCCTTTTATCAAAGTGCGATCTTGTTGCAGTCGGGATCGCATATCGTAAATCAACCGGTGACGAGTAGCGCGCCTGAAATTAAAATAATAAAAAAAAATGCCGCCGCTGCCTACCGACGGCTGGACGCCTTATCAACAGAAAGATCTGGCCGCGGTAAAGCAAAGAGAAATGTGCAGATACAGGAGACCATCAGAAACAACAGCCATCCCCTTATCAACAGTTCTTCACCGCTTCAGTCGGGAAGCGACACCGGAGTCCCGTCACCCACCGCATTTTCACGGGATGCATCTCGCGCCATTTATGGCACCCCACGCGGAGTGGAATTTTTGTATCCGTCCAGAGGACTACCCCCTGAAGTCGTTTGGCTCTCTGATGACGCATGCATAGCTCAGTGACTTCATGACAACATTTCCTACATTTTGGGTCGTCATCACGAACCTACGTTCCCTTTTCCCGAAGAGCGGGCTGGCCTTGAAATTGGAAAACATCGTATTTCTTGAACGTTAGTCTGGATAATGCGACAAGATAACCTCGTTTGTTATGACGGATAGGGGTACTCTGTTACCATTTCATTTGCTAGCTTATGTCACAGTGAAATTTCCATAATTATGCATGTAATAATGCAACGTTATTTTTAAGATACACAATCTGTTACCTATTTTTCAATGAGTGATCGTTTGAATATGTAAGCTTACCTCAACCTTTTTGGAAACAAAACTTTGAACTCGTGGAAGTGGAATCGTGTAAAAAAAGTCTGGATTTGATGACCTATGGTACGGTCTTCTCGCTCGTTTCGTTTTCTACGAATGCAAGCATGACATAGAGTATTCGTAGAACAGTAAGCTGATAATGCAATTTTGTTCCAGTAGGGGCACAATACAAAAAAAAAAACAAAAAGAAGAATATGTTGAAAGCGCAGCGACTGAAACCACAGCAAGCCATGACTTTATGATACCTCAAATTATTTCAATGGACCAATGCACGAGTTCACTAATTTGACGTTTGAGCGGTGCCGAATTCACTCGTTGCCATGGTCACGTAAATAACACAGCACCGCTCAAACGTCAAATAGTGAACTCGTGCATCGGTCCATTGGTCAGTTGTTAGTTGACCACTTAGCAAACTAGTTGTTTTATTGTGATTGGTCCGTCCTGTGTCTTCATGTCATTGGTCATGAGTTATTACATTCAAATCTAAATAGTGTTCGAAAAGAAATTTTTCCTCCGCTACAGTTTTGCACGTACCTAATAAGAATTAGCATGTCCTCTCCGTGAAAGTGTTGTTGCAGCGGGAGCAACTCTAGAAGGAAAGCGACAAGGAAACGTTGGCCACGATAGTGGATGAGAGCCCATAGCTCTGAAAACACATCACGAGAAAACCACGATGGAGAAATGGGTGATCCTACTCCGTCAAATCACGAGCCTAATTGCCTAAGTGGCGGAAATTGGAAATTCTTCTTCTTCCTGCTGGAATGACGTCTCAATTGAAACGAAGCCTGCTTCACAGCTTAGTGTTCTTATGAGTACTTTCTTAGTTATTAACTAAGAGGTTTCTTTGCCGATTGTAATAAAAAAGGGTCCTGCACGTTTTGCACAAATTTTGCAACTCTGTGCCCTAGGCGGGCTCTGGATACAGAGTGCAATGAACTCGCCTTGTCTGTGCTTTAGCTTTCATCACGGTGTTCACGCGGAATTCAATATGAATCAGTGTCGGTTGGAGTACGACTGGTACGACGGCGAACCGCATATGCGGTCTGTACCAACTGAATGTCGTTGGAAAATCGTTGATAAGGAGCACAACACACAATGTCGGCAAACGTGGCTTGGACGACTAGGTCACCGAGATACAGAAGCGATTTGTGAAGTTGAGAGGCGTGGTTTCACTTTTGGGATAAAAATCAAGCCACGTGGTATCCCGATGACTTTTGAGTGTAGCGTCGAAAGAAAGATGGCCGAGCTGCCATTTTTACAAGCAGCCGAAATAAGAACCTAAAAATCTAAGTGGAATGATCCGACTGCAATCCTTGCGAAAACGACTGGAATCCTTGTGATTCTGACTGAAATTCTTATGAATCCGACAGGCATACTTGGCAATCTGACTGGAATCCTTGTGAACTTAAACGGAATCCTTGCGAACTCAACAAAAATTCTTGTGAATCCTTCGCCGACTAAATTCGCTTCAGTTGGAATACCAAGGACTTCCAGTCGGAATCCCAAGGACTTCCAGTCGGAATCCCAGAGGATTCCAGTCGGAATCCCAGAGGATTCCAGTCGGAATCCCAGAGGATTCCAGTCGGAATCCCAGAGGATTCCAGTCGGAATCCCAGAGGATTCCAGTCGGAATCCCCATGGATTCCAGTCGGAATCCCCATGGATTCCAGTCGGAATCCCCATGGATTCCAGTCGGAATCCCCATGGATTCCAGTCGGAATCCCCATGGATTCCAGTCGGAATCCCAAAGGATTCCAGTCGGAATCCCAAAGGATTCTAGTCGGAATCCCAAAGGATTCCAATCGGAATCCCAAAGGATTCTAGGCCCATACAAAAATTGTAGACTATTCATACAACAAGCGTTACTAGGGGGTGGGCATTAGGCGGCATCCACAAATTACGTAACGCTCTAGGGGGAGGGGGGAGTAGGCTCAAGCGTTACGACTCATACAAAAATTAAAAAAAAATTATACAAAAAGCGTTACGGAGGGGGGAGGGGGTCAAAAATTTCCAATTTTAACGTTACGTAATAAATGGACGCCGCCTTATGAAATATGTGAATAACCCCAACCCCAACCGTTTGTGTTGCAAAATTAACTCACTGTTGCAAAATTAACTCACTGCACTGGTCACTGGTATTATTTGTATTAATTTTCTATATTTATTTATTTATTTATTATTCATATCTTCGACTTGGTCGTACAGATGGTAAAATATATTATTACGATATCACATTTCTTAAACTATTTTTGAATAGTAGTTTACGGAACAAGTTGCAGAATGATGATTTTTTCAGCACGAGTCGTAAATTTATCCTACGAGGCCTGCCGAGTAGGATAATGACGACGAGTGCTGTAAAAATCGAGTTCTGCAACGAGTTACGTACAACATTTTTTGCAATTTCATAGAAGACCACTTGAGAGTATCAGAAATTATATCGGAACGCATTCACCATTATTTTACAATTTCTGAAAAATTGTTGTGTTATGATTCATTACACAACTCAAAACAGTTGGATAATGAGAAAGCGTTGCGTAATGAATCATTACAGCACTGGTTTCAGTTGCGTAATGACTATTCCCGCACTGCATACTTCAGTACAGGAAAGTAGGCCGTTTCATGACAGATTGGCGTGATGAAAAACAGCCTATTACGATGAGAAATTGCAAAAAACAGTTTTCGACACATCAAAATCAAACAACACACTAACATTATTGAGTGCTCTGACGCCAGCGGAAAACGGATTGTTTTGACCATAACTGGTTCTGTGGACAGGAATGGCGAGGAAGGGTGCATTGCGAAGACTTCGTGGTGGAACATAAAAAGAAGCATTGAACAATCCAGGTTTCCGGTAATGATGTCAAAAATAAAAACTTGTTGCGATTTAGCTCTTCTTTCCGAGAGAGTCTCTAAGTTAATTAGCTGCCATCGATCAGGGTAGCTTGGCAAGTTTTCCGGGTCTCTCCAAGGAAGGCCTCTAAGTGCAAATCGCAGAAAACACTTTTGTACACGCTCCAGTTGTAAAAAGTACGACACATGAGACGGTGTCCAGACCGCAGCTGCATACTCTAAAATACTTCGCACCAGGGCGCAGAACTGCGTATTCAGAGCGTAGATGTCTAACTCCGATGCATGTCGACGAATGAACCCTAGAACCGACCACGCTTTTGCGGTTATGGTAGAGATGTGCTTGTTGAATCGGAGCAACAATATATATGTATCGCGACTCCAGTTCGAAACCGGAATCATCGACACGCGACAATAGATTTTTCTCAAAATCAATGCGTTGAACCTAACGTCGGGCATAGTGCGCTGGGCAGCGGATCTAGTGGACTACCCAGCGCACCTTGCCCGACGTAGCTCCGACGCATAGGTTTGAAGAAAATTTGTTTTTCGCGTGTCAAAAATTCCGGGTTTTAACTGTGAGAATAATATCTACACATGTTTATACAAAACTGACTCACACATTTGTTTTATATAGATAAGATTCATTTTAATATTGCTATCACTCGCACATCGGTGAACGAGCAAATGAAACCAGTGGTTGTTCTGCTCCCAGCTTATTCACAAGTCGAATGGCGTCACGAACGGATCATCTGGAGCTGAGAGAGAGGAGACAGCTCACTGACAACTGGCTTGTTTTCTTGGCTTCTTTGATTTCTTCTTCTCATGTTTGGGTTGTGCACAATGGTTCGGAGAGCACAAGCTAGGTCAAATCTATTTTCACATCCCATTTGTTATCATAAATATCACAAATTTTAAAAAATTCCAATAGCAATTGGAGTCTAATCGACAATAATTAAATAATCAACGATTTTATATTCGAGAGCACAGGAAAACAACCTGAATTTTCAATCTCATCCAGATTCAGTTTGGCCAAATTTGGACGGTTTTTCACGCTCTGCCCTCTGAATGTGCGGTTTTCCAGTGACAGTTGATGACAGGTTCCCTTGACTTTTGGGAGCTCGCAATCTAAGCCAGCTGTCTCCTCTCTCTCAGATCTGGAGCAGCAAGGAAGAGCGCGTGAAAGCCACAGCAGTGCGCGAGTAGCGAACGGAGCGACGAATCAACAAGGTTCGGGTCCGAAAATTTAAAATTTTTCGGATACGGGTTCGGGTCGGGTTTGAAAGCTAAAAAAATCAGGAGGGAGGATGTACGTAACGAGGCGCGCCTACCGTTCATGTTTTGTGAGTGTGTTAGTGTGGCTCACAATGCTGCTAGACATCCCGTTGGTTGAGTGTTGAAAAGCATCAGCGGGAATAATCAAACCCACCAGGGTCAGTCGTCAAAGTTATCGTTATCACATGAGCCACATGGAGCGGAGAAAAACATCCATCGGTAAACGATAGAAGCTATCATGATCTTTCCAAGTGTTTCTCCTGTAATCTTTGACACCGTATTGTAATCCAAAGGCACAGCTACGTAAAAAGTGGAATAGAACCGCGCCCTTCTCGCAGATTCACTATTAGCGGAATTCAGGATAATTACAAACACACCATGAGAAAGTCATGCGAGGTAGAACGCATTCAAGCTCTCTAGAGAGATGAAAGAGCGAAATTTAATAAACACAGAATTTAAAGGGACCGCTAGCGCATGACGGCTCACCATAGTAGCATGTCCGAAAGAACTTGAAACTAAGAACCAGAGCCACAGGTCCAAAACCCTGATGAAGGTGGATAGTTTTCATGGCTATGACCGTGGTCATCATGTAAAGAACAAGCGGACAATGCTGTATCGTGTCAGCACCGAGGAGGCAGCTTATCCAACACGATGTAGGTAGCGCAACCCTGGCTAGGTGGCCTATCGAAGACTTTTCACCAACCAAGAAAGGCAAAAGTAGAGCAAACGGATTGATTTTCAGGGACTAATACGACAAACCCAATTCTTTACAAGAAACATTTTTCAAGGTTTGCTTAGCACTCGGTTATTCATTGTGCCGTTTACCGGTGCTATAGAATTTTATCTGCTCATCGACATGGGTGATGTGATGATAAAGAACACTGTCCAGTTTCGTTTCCCGTTGGGAAGCCCACGACCATCATGGACCGAAATCGCCAATTTCATCAAACAATTGGATAGGGACGTGGCATTGATGGAGACAACTTACAAAACAGCACATGATCGTTCATTGTTTATTAAATTTGCAACAAAGGAAGCTATGACGGACTATTTAGTAAAAAACACGGAACCACGATCTTTCGTTTAATCTAGCGGAGAATTTGTAGAGGTGCGTATGACGATCGCGGGAGAAAGTATGCGGTATGTGCGTGTATTATATTGAAGGATACTTGCTTTTTGTGTCAAACTTTGGGGCATCGGAGGAACTCCTGTCCTCCGTGGAAATCTCGTGATAGAAAACAGGAAGAGAGCAAGCAGGGAAAGACAGAAAATGGGTCATACGCCGCAGTCGTTTCCGGAAACCAAGCTGTTGCGACGCGTTTTGGACCAGCCTAATAAATGAACCGGTCTAGTCGCGAGCATAACCGCAACATGACAGTTCACATAGTAGTAGTGGTCTGGGAGGGAGGCACCGATACTACACACGAAATACAAGACAACGTTATTTTGAACTGCAAGATAACTCCAGCTTGCCAACAACAATCAAGGTAGGCTTCGAGAAAATCGGTAGTTTCCTTTTGTTGTGCACCTTCGATCTTTCCTGACAAACATGAAAAAAGGGCTACAGTTTTCTATGCACTAAATATTCATTTTCATTGGAAAAAGTAGAACGATGCGTTTTTCAATGCTTTATGTTCAATCAGATTAAATGCTGCTCACGTGTCATTACTTGCGTTATGTGCATGAATTGATTTTCATTCGATTTTTGTCACTTTTGAAGAAATACGAAAATGTGTTTTAATCAGTTACGCGCTTTTTTCATGTTAGTCCAATGTTTGAGATCTGGGTTCACAGTGACAGTTCGTGACAGCGGAATCTCGGCTCACTATGACGTACAGAAATTTTGTATTGGTTTCTCCCTCCCAGGTAGTGGTAGGTTAAGGACTGGGAGGGAGAAACCAATACAAAATTTCTGTACGTCATAGTGAGCCGAGATTCCGCTGTCACGAACTGTCACTGTGAACCCAGATCTCAAACATTGGACTAACATGAAAAAAGCGCGTAACTGATTAAAACACATTTTCGTATTTCTTCAAAAGTGACAAAAATCGAATGAAAATCAATTCATGCACATAACGCAAGTAATGACACGTGAGCAGCATTTAATCTGATTGAACATAAAGCATTGAAAAACGCATCGTTCTACTTTTTCCAATGAAAATGAATATTTAGTGCATAGAAAACTGTAGCCCTTTTTTCATGTTTGTCAGGAAAGATCGAAGGTGCACAACAAAAGGAAACTACCGATTTTCTCGAAGCCTACCTTGATTGTTGTTGGCAAGCTGGAGTTATCTTGCAGTTCAAAATAACGTTGTCTTGTATTTCGTGTGTAGTATCGGTGCCTCCCTCCCAGGTTAAGGAGAGAGATGGCGAACAAACCGGTTGATGTTGTGGATGGTAGAGGTAAATAAACAGCATAAGTAAATAGAAAAATTTCGCCATTTCAAAACGGAGTAAAAAGTTGATTGTTTCGTTAGAGAAGTTTATTTGCTTAAATTATACATTTGAAGAGTGATAAAACTGTGTTTGAGCAGGATAAATCGTCGGTTAGAGTGCCATTTAGATCCGTGAGTACGACCTGAAAAGGAATTGATAGAAGGAATGAGAAATCAAATGAAAATTTATTATACTTTCCTGCAGGCTCGGTGAAATCAAATATTATTCACAACGGAAAACCGTGATAATACTACCGTTTGTGTAGTCTAGACTGTAAGTAACATTTAAAATCAATGAATATTATGGTTAGTGTTGAATTGTGACAATATTTAACAGCAAAACACCGATAGAAATCCACTGAAACTATTAGGGTAGTTGGACCATAGTTGGACACCAATACCACGGATCGGAAGAAATCGAACGGCAAGACGAACCCAATTTATTGTGAGTAGATGTAGATTAGATAAGTTGAAAATAATTAATTGAAATTTAATAAATTATAGTTTGAGCATTGCTGAAAACCAGTCAGCTGCTTCTGGAAAATTTTGGTTTCCCTTCGGGAACACAAGCAATGCCGACAGAGACGATACCGACGGACGGCATTATCGAAGTTCTCGATGAGGAATTTCTTGACCAGCCCACGGAAACGGAAGAAATGGAACTAAACGACTCTCAAACGTACGAACATACTTCGGAGAAGGAAACGCGGCAGCAGGAAATCATGGAGAAATTGAAAGTGGTTGCCATTGCCATCAAAGAAGCTTTAGAGAACAAAACAGCTAGTATGCGGCGAGCTCAATTTGCGAACTCGAGTCCCAGTTCTGGTTCCCAACACTGAGATGAATCTCCCTGTTAAATACATGTGCATTGCACATATATTTTTGCAATCAAGCTTCGCATTTGTACTTTATTAGTCTTGCACATAAATTTGGAAACGTTGTTCATATTGGAATTTATGTGCAGCGCAAATACATAACAAATGCTTGTAAACTAGGTTTTATTAGGCTTATTAAAGCATTGTATTTACGGGCATCATTAATTAATAACGCTGCAATTGTTACAAATAGTTTATTTAACACAATTGTTATTGAACAAATAAATATTTTTATTCTTTTATTAATTGTGTAAAAAAGCTTAATAAATATAATCACTTCTTGAGTTTTGCGGCTTTCGGTTCGTCATCATCGGTTGTCCTTTCCAGTGCTCGAATCGGACGAAGAGTAGATGTGTGCTCCATCTCCACCCGCGGATGATGCACATCATGCGGAACGCGAGTTTTTCTTGGGAAGAATTCCTCCGTCGATTACTCCTATACATGTAAAAGTTGATCGAAATTGACTGGAACTGCCATCGAATCCCGAATTTGGTGCACACGCTTGAGAATCACATTTCCCTAAACAAAAGTGATGAATTAGTTGCTCAAGTTTGTTTGCAGCAGTATGGGTGAAGAATTTTACTCACAGTTTCTTTTTTACAACCAGCAAGGCTTTCGTTGATGTTTTTCCGGAAACGTTTAGGATTGAAAGTTTGGGAGTGCAAACGTAACCTATCCTGTTTGTTTACTCCGCTGTTCTAATATATCATTATGTATGTAATCTTTTGGAAATTATGTGCGGAAGTTGATAATTCTCAACTATGGGTTGATACACTCGTAATTTATGTTCCACTTTAATAAGTTTCAAAAATGTGTCATTGGAACTGTATTATAGTGCACATAAAAATCAAATGGTGCACATAAAATCGGGCGTCGAGCTCCTGAAACAGTTTTATCTGTCTTGCGCACATAAAATATAATGGAGATTTGATTTCAGTATGGTAGGCAGATAATGATCCTTTCTTCACCATACAGTTGTTAAACAACGTGTAAATCCATTCAAATGCTCAGAAACAATGAGCTACACACATGGTTACCAATGGCTTTTAGGGCGAGATCATAAGTTATGCGAGAAATGGACCACCCCTTACGAACAATTTCTGTGAATAAAGGCCCAAACGGAATGAAAACTGTTGAACAAAGCGAACAGGAGCGCAGCGGAACCACGTACGAACTCGGAAAAACTACCGGGAAATTCGGAAAAATATCACGGGAGGGAAAACTCGAACGTGCCGAATACAGACGTATATTGTTGTAAACTAATCAAATAAATAAACATAATCCTTCATGTTATTCTTACATAAAACATAAATGTCAAACTCGCCAGTGTTGCCGGCTTAACTAATTGGCAAAGGGGTTCGGCAAACTGTTCATAATAGGGGTAACCGTTGTTTTCTGCCAACACTCCTCTTCAACGGTTTGCCCTTAGCCCTTAACAAACCCTAGTAGTTCGGTGAAGCGGTCGTGCTTTATATTTCCAAGTGCCTTCGTTAAAATGTCTGCCTTCATTTCATCTGTGGGACAGTACTGAAGTTTCACTATGCCACGATCGCATAGATCCTTGATGAAACTCTCCTTCGTCTCGATATGCTTGGTCCTTTTGCTTGTCCGCTCAGACCTGACGAAACACAGGCAACCCTGGTTGTCTTCGTGCACCGTAGTAGCACACTCCTGGTTCTCGCCGATGTCACTCAGCAATCGTCGCAACCATAGCACATCTTGACAAGTCTCACCCAGTGCTACATACTCGGCCTCCATGGACGATAGACTCACGCAATCTTGGCGTCTACTAGCCCACGACACAGCTCCTCCTGTGTAGAATATTACGAAGCCCGTCGTAGACTTGCGTGTGTCCGGGTCACCTGCCCAGTCAGAGTCCGAATATGCTTCCAACAGCTTGCCGCCTTCGCAACCCAACTTCAACTTCCAATCCTTTGTTGCCTTGAGGTAGCGCACTACACGCTTTGCTGTAGTCCAGTCGATTTCTGTTGGAGCACTGAACTTCCTTCCTAATATGGAGGCCGCTGCGGCAATATCAGGACGTGCTGTAACCGCTATGTACATCACAGCACCAACCACGCTCCGGTACTGGGATACATCCTTTAGATACTCGCTTGCTGTCTTGTCCTTCACATACCCTTGATCCATCGGCGTCCTTGCAACCTTCGCATCTTGCAATCCTAGCTTTCCGATCAGTTTCTCTATATATGCCTTGACACTCATGCTGTAGAATCCGTCGTCTTCCTTTTGCAGCTCCAACCCAAGAAAATACTTCGCATCACCTAGCCAACAAATTTCAAACTCTTTGCGAAGTTCCTCGTACACTTTAGCTACCTCCTCCTCAGACGAGCATCCGACAAGCAGATCATCAACATAAACGATCAGAAATACCTTCCTGCCATTCCTCGATGCAACATACATACACGGATCAGCATTACACGCGACGAAGCCAAATTTTAGTAGGACGTCCGATAATTTCCGGTTCCAGCACCTTGCCGATTGTTTCAGGCCGTATATGCTGCGCCTCAAACGACAAACCTTCTCTTGTCCGCGAACTTCATAACCAACCGGCTGACGCATGTACACCTCCTCTTCAATACTACCGTAAAGATAGGCAGTTTTGACGTCCAGATGCTTCAAACACAAACGATCTTTGCCCGCCAGCACAAGCAATACTCTCAAGGTTGCATACTTGGTGACAGGGGCGAACACTTCGTCAAAATCGACTCCGTATCGCTGCGCGTATCCTTGCGCCACCAGTCGAGCCTTGAATCGAACAACTGCTCCTGTTTCGTCCTGCTTGATCTTGTAAACCCATCGGCTACCAATGACGCGCTTTCCAGCCGGAGGATTCACAAGCTCCCACGTACCATTCCGCAAATGCGACTGAAATTCTTCATCCATCGCTTTTCGCCAAGCATCGCTATTGCTGCTTTTTACTGCCTCATCGAAGGTAACTGGCTCTTTCGCTTGCTGCGTTGCTACGCCTACGACGTAGTCCGAAAAACGATCCGGTAACTTCCCACGATTCCTACGGGGCAGCTTGCCTGTAGCTTGTTCACGTGGATCTGGTTCCGCTTCTTCACTATCAAGTGGCTCGTCTTTCACTGCTAACGGATCCTCCAAAGATGAAGAACTAATGTCGAAAAACTGCTCATGTTCACTATGCACTTCGTCGTCATCCTGAAGATCACCCAAACGCTCACACCGATCAGGTTCCACCGTTTCTTTCACAGGCGCTTCCACCAAAAATTGCTTACTTGTGCTTGGTACGTTACACGGAACAAATTCCGTATAATTCTCATCAGGAGCCTGGTGCACAGTAACCTCCTCTTGTCGTTGAGCTTCATCCATTTCCAGGAACCTGGCATCCCTGCTGATGGTAACCTTTTCCGTAGCCAAATCAACAAAACGGTATGCTTTGTGCTGTTCGGAGTAGCCGATGAAGGTCAGCTTTCGTGCCTTGCTGTCGAGTTTGCCTCGCTTGACATCAGGTATATGTACCCACGCCTTGCAGCCATACACTCGCAAATGTTCCAGGTTTGGCTTCCTACCGTACCACAACTCGAACGGAGTAACGTCAACAGCCCTGGAAGGCAGTCGATTTTGGAGGTACGCTGCCGTAACGAATGCTTCACCCCAGTACTTCTTCTCGAGCTTTGCATCCAGCAGCATCGTTGTCGCCATCTCTTGCAGGTAGCGATTTCGTCTTTCAGCGACACCATTCTGCTGGGGCGTGTAGGCTGTAGTGTACTGGCACTTTATTCCCTCACTTTTGAAGAATTTCTGCAGTCGTTCATTGACGTATTCGCCGCCACCGTCCGAGCGTACCATACGAGGTTTACGATTAAATAATGTCTCCACATACCTGACGTATTCAATCAAACGATCAATAGCTTCCGACTTCTTCTGCAGCAAGTAGACTACAGTGTACCGACTAAAATCATCAATCACCGTCATTAGGTACCTGCTCCCACTCGGTGTAGGCGTTTTCGTCGGTCCACAAAGGTCTGTGTGTACCAGGTCGAGCACTTGGGTTGACTTCCGCTCAGCCTGGTGTGGAATCGGAGCACGAGATAACTTTCCTTCCATACAGGTCTCGCAAGCAATCCGAATTCCGCAATCCTTCACTACCACTCCTTCAGCAAGCTTCTTCGAGCACAGTTGGCCCACAACTGCCGGGTCTCTGTGGCCAAGTTTACGGTGCCACTGATGTTGACAGGATTCGTTATGATGCATCTTCTCTACCTTCAGCGCTTCTTCGGCCATTCTCAGCTGATACAAACTGCCACAGCGATCGCCCTTAGCTACTACCTTGCCGGAGGCATCCGTGATATCGCAATCATCCTCACGGAACACGACCAGAAATCCCTTCGACGTCAGCTTTGTCACAGACAACAACCCACTGTTTAGCGATGGAACGTACAAAACCTTCTCCAGGATTACATCGACCGCACCACCGAAGCCGTTCACTCCAGACATCTTCACAGTTCCACATCCGACTGACTTAACGGACCTTCCATCAGCCAGAATCACGTCATGCACATCTGTTTCATCAATCGACTCGAAAAATCGCTTGTCGTTTGACATGTGAACGCTTGCACCACTGTCTATAATCCAACCACTAGACCGAATTCCATTCACAAGGAACAACACAGCACTTTTGTTCTCGGTCACAGCCTGCTTAGCGGCCGATGGCTCATTCTTCTTCTTCTTCCTTTCACTTTTACGCTTCTGCTGCTCCTGCAGCACTGCACAGTCATTTCTCAAGTGTCCCTTCTGTTTACAAAAGAAGCACACACGATCCGAAACGGACATATTCCGCTTGCCGAAACTTTTCAGCGCCTTCAATTCACCAGAACGTCCACTGGAACCAGGCACAGAACGCTCCTTTCGACGTTCGAATTCGTCGAGAAGCTTGGACTTAACTAACACTACCGTTAGATCTGCATCCGGTCTGCTTTCGAGCGCAGTAACAAGTCCGGAATAAGAATCCGGCAGGCTTCGCAATATCATTGCAACTTTGAGAGAATCATTCAGCTCCTGCCCAGCTTGCGTCAATCTATCGAAAAGATCCTCTATCTCGAACAGATGGCTCTCGAGATCGCCACCTTCCAGCAGATTTAGGCTACACAACCTCTTCAGTAAGGACACTCTGGAAGTAACTGTAACCTTTTCGTGGTACGCCTTGAGGTTATTCCAAAACTGTGTAGCAGTCGCAGCCGATTTTATCAAACCGTATTGGTTCTCCTCTATACAGAGTCCCATAGTCGCTCGGGCCTTCTTATCGTCCTTCTCCCACTGGATAGCATTTTCGTCCGGCTTCGGAGTTTCCACGACGTACCATAAATCCTCTCTCGTAAGGAGCATCTCCATACGGAACTTCCAAGTTTGCCAGTTGTGGTTATTCAACCGGACAAACTTATTGAGTGCCTCCATTGTTGCTCTAATCTGCTGGGACAAAACAACACACGCGACGGCACTTTATCAACCGATTTTCCGACTCTATCCACTATTTTTCACGACACATCGACTGGGCCGATAACCTGTTGAACAAAGCGAACAGGAGCGCAGCGGAACCACGTACGAACTCGGAAAAACTACCGGGAAATTCGGAAAAATATCACGGGAGGGAAAACTCGAACGTGCCGAATACAGACGTATATTGTTGTAAACTAATCAAATAAATAAACATAATCCTTCATGTTATTCTTACATAAAACATAAATGTCAAACTCGCCAGTGATGCCGGCTTAACTAATTGGCAAAGGGGTTCGGCAAACTGTTCATAATAGGGGTAACCGTTGTTTTCTGCCAACAAAAACGGAACGGCAACGGAAAGCGGAACCGGTTCACCAGGGTGAACTATATACCTTGCTTGTCGACTCAGACTTTGTTCACTTTCGTTCGTTGACAGCTCAGTCAGGATGGTGTGATTCATGCTGGCCAAACGGTTCCGCTTTCCGTTGCCGTTCCGCTATCATTGCGTTTGGGCCTTAAATCTCGCATAACTTGTGATCTCGCCTTAAAAGCCATTGGTAATTCTAAAAGCCATTGGTAACCTTGCTTCTGAACAACTGAATGGACCAAGATAAAAACTATCATCACTGGGAGATAGAGGAGGATCTTCTCTTCGTCGTAGCATTGTTGAATTATTTGTAAAACCATTCGTTTGCTTGGAAACAACACACTTGGTTACCAATAGCTTTTAGAACGAAATTCTCGCATAACTTATGATCTCGCCCTAAAAGCCATTGGTAACCATGTGTGTAGCTCATTGTTTCTGAGCATTTGAATGGATTTACACGTTGTTTAACAACTGTATGGTGAAGAAAGGATCATTATCTGCCTACCAGTGATGTTGGTTTGGATGTTTATTCCTTCACTTGCTCAGAAACAACGAGCTACACACATGGTTACCAATGGCTTTTAGGGCGTTATCTCAGAGTATGCGAGAAATCATAAATTTAGCGAGAAGTCATTACGTCTATCGGGAACAGAAAAAAAACATTATGTTCTGCTACATTGTCGATTTGAACCAATGTGCACTTGTGCAATCCCGCCTTCCACTAACGCTTTCGCAATCGCCTTCTAACGCTCTGTTTCGCGAACGCACCCCCGACCCGTTTTGATTGACGTTTCCAAATAAAAATCCCGTCGCGGTCGAAAAAGTGTGCGTGAAAACCGGCAAAATCCCCGTTGGTAGTAGTGAGACCGGCTCGTTTCGCGCTGAACTTTTTCTCATCGAGCCGTGCCGCGACTGGAAGAAGCCGAAACGCACTTTGCTTTCAAGCCTCCACCGGTAAGGGAGCAAGTTCTCGTCGTTTGACCGAGAACGAAACACACAGTTTACAAACAATTTCCAGTGGCCAAAAGGCAGTGTAAAAGTGTACAAAACTTTTTGTGACTACATCCAACAGCACGCAAAGGTAAGAATTTGCACGGTTCGGGACGTATTTGTGGGGTAAAATTGGAATTTTCTGCATCGCGGCCAGGAAGCGGTCATGATGCTACCGGCCACCATCTTTGATTTTCGACATGGCTTTCATTTTGGGTGCGCGAGAGAGAGAAAAATGTGCTTTTGCTGGAGGGTGAAATAATTTTTGCAATTTTCGTGGTCGGTTTGCAGCTTTTTGACCATGCCAGACTGGAGAGAACGTGAAGATTCCGAGCGCGGATACGGTGGCGGAAGTTCCGGTTATGACCGGGAGCGCCGGGATTACCGTAGCGGTGGAGGCAGCTACGGAAGCGGCGGTGGCGGAGGAGGAGGCGGTGGTTACCGCTCGGGAGGTGGAAGCAGCGGTGGATACGGTGGGGGCAGCCGTGACGGTGGTGGTTACCGTTCCGGTGGTGGATTCCGCAACGGAAGCAGCGGTGGCGGAGGCGGACCCCCACGTGGACCTCCAAGAATCGACCCGGCCACGGCCAAGACGGAAACGTTCGAGGTCGACGCCGAGAAGGTGAAGTTCATCATCGGACGCGGCGGTAACAAGATCCGCGAGATTCAGGACCGCTGCCGGGTGTCGGTGCAGATCGGTGAGAATACTCTTCATTTCCTTTTGCTTCTATGATATTTGAATTTACGGACGCGGGACGCTTTGGGCGCATGATCGGGACTCCATTGGGGGGAATTTTATGAATGGTAGACATTATGATAGTAGTGCGCCATTGTTTAGCGCGTCCTATTTGGGGAACCGGTGTTTTATACGTCAAGTACCGGTGGGTAGCACTGTAATCCGGTTTTGTTCTTTGCGCAAACGGCGTCCATTGCGTTTCGTGTGGCGGTCAGGTATACCTGCTAATGATTATAATGTGCTAATATCCAGTGGCGGTTCCAGTCAGAATAGAGGGGCCGTTGTAGGAATTTAACCATCGGAAAGTGTTAGGCTTGGGATGCGCGCTGTCAATTGAGGATGTTAGAAGCAAAGAGTTATAAGTGATAAAAATCTAATTTGGAGAAAATCGACTTTGACGTTTTTTCAGCAACTTTTTATTCCATACAAATTGTGTGGAAGCCAGGAAAATATGCCAATCTCTTATAAATAATTCACAATTATTGTGTTATATTTTTTTCTGTTGAACGGAAAACTCACCTAACAATGTTGTTAAGAAGTTTAAAAACAGTAGAAATTTGTAGTATACATAACTCAAGACCAACAATTGAAAAGGCCTCAAGTCCAAAATGTAAACAGATCGGTTTTCTACTGATTTCAGTGTATAAGAGCCTATTCTTACTAAAACATACAATAGACATTTAAAAATATGCATAAAAGTTGAAAAAATAACATTTTTCCAAAAGGCCCCATCTCATTTTCCGCTAACCAGGTTATTCATCGCAAATGCGGCCTTTTCTCAAAAAGGCCTCATTTATATATCTGACGGAAACCGAGTTGAGGCCTGTTAAACAAACATCAAAATTGCAATGTAGATTGCGAAAAACGTTCCAAATTCACTAAGTAGATGCAGGTTATACTACGGAACGACTGCTCCTTGTATTATTTTACACAGTGGTTGTCTAAACGGCGAACATTTTCCGTCGGGTTCCGGTAGACTGATGTATTTTGTATCATACTACCAAATAATACCTGTGTCAGCCTGTCTGTACTTCACAACTATCAACAAAAACACGATTTGGTTTCAATTGCATGAAAAATAACGTTCAATTACAATATTATTTCAATTGAACCAATATTTCCATACATTTTCTCGACGACAAACTCGCGTACCACATACATAATGTTCATGGATGACGAAGGGTTCAATCAATCACACATTTATACTACCGCACGAATCTTCTCTTGCTGTAGCGATCTCCATGTACTTTACTCCACCTCTTAACACTCTTCTACACTTCAAATTTCTTATTTCATCATCAATTTTGAATGATTTTCAAAAGGCCACATCAGAAGATGATGAAAAAACAAGCCACAACTAGAAGGCCTCAACACATTTTAGAGTAAACAAAGGCGTCAACTCACAGGTCTCATCAGCGTCGGCCGGCGTCTATGGGCACAAATGAAAAGGGCTGCACAGCTTTTGGTGAAATAAAAGCCTCATTTCCTTTGACTCGTTTTTTTAGCAGGATTTTTTGCTAAAATGATAGTAATGAATATTCATAGCTATAAATCAGTTTATCCATCGACTTTCTGGACGATAAAATAACATACAATGCTTAAATTCCTAATTTAAATTTGATTTATTGTTTGACAAAACAAGATTGTATTTTTCTCATTGTTTATTTTTTGGAGATGAGGCCTTTTGAATTGTTAGTCTTGAACTCTAAACCGACCAAAATTCCACTTACAAACAAGACGCTTCGTTTTCGGGACGCCGGGAGTTCGGTTTTAGGTTCATGGGTTTTGCTGGGCAGTGTTTTGGAAAACCTAAACAAGACGCTTCGTTTTCGGGACGCCGGGAGTTTGGTTTTCGGTTCGCGAGTTTTGGTGGGCAGTGTTTTGGAAAGCCCAAGCAAGGCGGTTCGTTTTCGAGGCGCCGAGAAGTTTTGCTGTTCGCGCTGTGTGAGTGCGAAAAGATATTCGTGTTCAGTCGAGGATGGATTACCAACTGGTGAGCTCGTTTCATGCTTATGATAACACATTTTTTCAGATAAACGTTACTTTTTTGTAATATTCAATCACACTTTGTATGGTTCGTCACTACAAGTGTCGGCATCATGCCTGTTTAATACAATTTTAATAAACATAGAAACTTTTTGACATTACTTAACATATTTTTTGAATTGTTCGACATTATGAATGTCGACGTTTATTTTGAAACTTCTACCAAAGACTTTTCTTCTTGAGGCATAAATGTTCAGTAATACTTTTATGTAATTTTCAAACAAACTATGTATGGTTCTTCACTACAAGTGTCGGCATTATTCCTGTTTCATATAATTAAAAATATACGCATATATTTTTCTCTTTTCGCCATTAATAAAAACTTCTTTTGAATGATTCATTATTCATTATCAACATTACAGATGTTGACGTTTATTTCAAATCTTCTACCAAAAACTTTTTGAGACAAAACCAGTAAATAAATTGTCACCCAACACGCAGCAACAAAGGCATTGTCACCTCCTATTCTTGTTGCAACAATTTTATTCCGCAACATGAGTTTATCATCACTTGAACAGAATATGACAAAGATCGATCACCACGTGCGCGGTGATTTTATGGGCGTCGCATTGCAATTTTCGAGAACTTTCTCTGTTTTTGTAAACATTGACACATTATCAAACAGCATCCATAAAACAAATTTGGTTTTGTGTTTAAAATTACTGATTAATCGCGAGTTGAAAAGGTTGCAACAATGTTGCGCTCTGTGATTGTCATGACAATTCTGCTTTTGATTGGGTCCTTATCCGCAACAGTTGTGACAAACGGTTGTGAGCGAGATTGCTTTGTTGTTTGTTGTTCGTCTATTTTGATGATAATTTGATTCTCTGGACAAAACTAAAAACTAGCTTTAAGTATAAACCGTATTTTTCCTCCTTATCCGTGGATCGCATCACCGACTAAAGGTGACTCCCAGATCTTTTTCTTCTCCACTAATAAACACCCTTCCCGTGGTGATTGTGGAGATGCAGAGGTATTCTCGGTCTCTAGAAGCAACAATCATTACACCCTAACATTCCTTCCCTATCCCAACTGACTGTAAGGACTTGGCCGGCGCCGTTATTGATCAATAATATTAGATCTGCTAAAATTGCACTCCGAGAGTAAGTGGAAACTCCCATCCCTTATTCATTTGGATCGCAATGCAATTATTACCAGTTCCGATCAATCACGGAGTAGCAACCATTGACTTGTACAGTCAGTCTATGCTATGCTGTGCTATGCTATGTCCAGTGCCGAATTTGAGCGTTGGGGTCCGGGTCATATGTCTTTAAGGGGGGCCCTCTTGGCACAAAATGAGCCGAAAACGCTAAGCTAGGAAAGTTTAGTTGGATGCAAATAAAATCTCTTAAAACTTCAGCAAATTGTAATATTACTTAAATTCAACAACATATATCACCACGTAAATATTGCATTAATAATTCGTATGTATCAAAAAAGACTTACATAATAGATTATGAGTTTGAATTTGGACTGAATTGTTCTCAATCCAGGTTTAAAGGAAAAATCATAAGTTAAAATCATGACTAGAAGCTTTCTTGAGATTTGAAATAACAATTCCAAGAGTTAAAAATAATGAATATATTTTTAAGATGTAAGGGGCACTTTTAATTCAACTTTCACAGAAATGTTGTCAAAAAATCTGCACAGGCTTGGACCTGGAATATTGAACAATTGTACAATTTATTGTCAGTGAAACGCATGAGCATCAGTTAACAAGTTCCAGAAACCGCTACATGGGCCTACCCCAAGGCTCATATTCAAGTTCCTTGCCTTATAATTTTTATGTTAAACGTATAGACAACTGTTCGGAAAACAATGCACACTTCAACAACTTGCAGATGATGCTATAATCTCTGTGGATTCGGGCCAAAACTATGGTTAATTCTAAGCTTTCAGTAACCATTGCAATATGTAAACATAAGCATAAAAATATTAATACAAAATTATAAAAATCTAACCCACAAATGGAAAGGGTGCAGCGGAATATGAAAACATTGAATTTCCTGTACAATGATGCGTTTGATAAAAAAGTAATCGGATAGTAAAATCATGAATATGTATGAATTGCCTTCGCCAACTTTCATCGTTTCTTCAAGATCATTTCAGGGCATAATGCACTATAATTTTGCAAGTATCTTTCCAGAAAGCTGTGACAGTTTGCTATATATTAACCTGGAAATAGTTGTAAAGATTTTTATATAAACTTGATGGTTTTGATTAATGGATAGAATGATTTGAATCGGAAATTAACGATTCAGATAACATCGAAGAGCGTTTACCACTAACTAAATATTATTTATAGAATAATCTCATTTCATAATATCTCTATTTGAAATCGTATCGGACTTGGATATAAAAAATATGATTCATTAGGTAGTGTTTCACTTATTTTTTCATTCCTCGGGAACGCTTTGATTGTGGGGCCCGGGGCATTTGCCCCCTTGGCACCCCCCAAATCCGGGCCTGGCTATGTCGTCTTCGGTAGAGTTGTTATTGATAGCCCTTGAGCTACTGAACAACTTTGCCGAAAGCGCTCCTTTTCTAAATAAATAGGATCCTGAGATATCTGCAAAACAAAAGTAAAAGTTTCATGCACACAAGTACCACCTAGCGGTCAATTTTCGAATTAAATGAGGTACCATCAGATAGCACTCCACCTCCAGAACAACTTTACCAAAGATTCCATGTTTCAGAATTATTTGGATTTTGAAATATATCGATTTCAAAATGTAGTCTCTTTAAACCCGTATATAGTGCGTTCATTATTATGAGTCTTCTATGTACATTTGTTGATTTTACCTGTAAACAAAAGTTGTTGAGTAGAAATCCAAATTTTAAATTAGAAATAAACATATCCCAAAAAACAAAGTTGAGAAATTATTGTTTTCAATCGATTTTGGGCACTTTTGAGGTTTTGTATGAAGTTTGTACGAAGTTTATTTTCATTAAAACGCTTGAAGCCGTTCTTCAGTATCTCTTTTAAACTTAAACAGTTTTTTTTATTGTTAAACAATAGAACCATTGGAAACCGGGTAAAAATGACTGAACTATTCATAAGGTGAAGATAAATCTTGAAATGTTGTTAAATCTCAGATGTTGTGGGTTTAACATAGTGTAATTGAACTGAAATTAATCTGATTACATTTTCCAAGTCATTTTTAGTCACTTTCTTAAAACCTTCTATGCCGCAGTGAATCATGACTTACGCTATTTGCTCGCCTTTTTCTCATATCCAGTTACTAAAATAATAGTTCTTGGCACCACGTTTCACTATCAGCCCTGGTTTTATATTTTTTTAGCTCGCTATACCATTTGTAACTGTGCTGAAGATAGCCTAAAACATTGTCGTTCTATCATGAAAATCAAATTTTAACAGCGTTCTTAAAAAGTAAGCAATTATGCATGACTTTTAGCTCGAATTAAGCCCTAGGACAGGACGTGACAGCTCAACTAAGACTGCCCCGTTGTTTTTCAGTCGATAACCTTGACGATACTAAATCCAGTATTACCAGTATCCCTTTTAAGAAAATCTTGTGGAAAATTTCAAATATCAAGGTCCATATTTTGATTGTTTCTTGCACGGTTCATTCATTTATTACAATAGAGGATGCAAGATTTAAAAAAAAAATCAAGTTGAAATTAAAAACTGGAGATATTTATAGAGAGAATTGACATAATTTCCATTGAATTGGTTACAATTAAGAATTTTTTTTATTATTTTTCTTATTGTAGGAGCACATGCTTTGAACTTAACATCGAATATAAAAGAATTTGTAACAAAAAGATTTCACCAAAATTTTCCAATCTTTTGATAAAAACTCTGATCTATGAACTAGCAACACGGCCAGGCTAGCAACAAAGTGCCCTTTTGCAATCCAACTTAATGATGTGAAAGTAGGCCTTTCCCAAACCGACCAATGAGAAGTGGTCTTTTTTGACAGGCAATTGGTTTTGTTTTTGCACTTTGACCTGTCACGTCTTATCTTAGATTAAGCCTACTCAAGCCAAGTACGGACCTGAAACGTAAATCGCTCAAGTAAAATTTCTCCTTTTTACCCAAGTAATTTTGACAGCTGATTCAGTATGAGCGAAATGTCACTTTTACTTGCGGAATAATTGAGCAGCACATTTTTCCGTTCGGAAAAGTGACAGCTCCCTTTGATTTGTACGGCAGGCGTTACCGACGTTATGAAATCAGCTCTACTTCTCAGCTGCGTACAGCTCAAGTAATTTCGGTAGCGGAAACATTCCTTGACCGTTTCTTGTCCTATCCTTTTGCACAGTACTTATGATCAGCGTACCGGCCATCAGGGTGTAAACCGTTTCACCGATTCGCTTAACTTTTAGTTAAAATTTGACAGTTCTATAGTTATTTCTCCTCTACGGTTGAAAATAACCCTGCACTTGAGCATGGTTAAACTTGACAGTTCAAAAGTTATTCTCTGCTCCGGGTTATTTGAGAATAACCAATAGAATGATGCAAATTTCGAAATTTTTGCTCCCCTATGCTTAAACGATTTTAATTATGGTAAAAAGCGTTCTCCCAAAATTTGAAATGATTTGAAAGAAATTTGACTGTGCACACGCCATTTGAAGTTTATATGGAGATTACTATGGAAAACGCCAACCTTTTGTGTTCAGCCCTCTATCTCTTCGTCATAATATTTTATGGAAAAGTGAACACACTCTTCTCATGTGAAACTCTTCCAGCTACAACTTTGCCGAAGACCACATTTTGATTGGACGTCAGGAAAAATTGTTATTCATCATCATAAAGTGGGTTTGTCTTTAGTAAGCTTCACCAACTGTTCGGAAGGCAACAGTGGTGCTCCTGGCGAGAAGAATAGATCAAAGTAATCCCAACCCCCTGAAGAAAGCGCTAGTTCTTGAAGCCAGCCACCATCTGTGTGGCGCTAATGCTGAGTAAACAAATTTTAGGCTTTGCCCTCTTCAAACCCTGCGCGGAAGCGACAAATGTCGTATGAGAAAAAAAAAATGTACTATTGATAATCGTTTATCATTGTGCCTAATATTATGTGTCTCCAAATTATGTAGCAATAACAGAAAACTTGATAAAGTACTACGCACTTAATACCAGAATGATAAGTTAAATGAAAATTTCGCATCCCAAAACTAGTGTGTTTAGTACATAAAACGGTATTTTTGGACGAGCTGTCAAATCAGCACCTTCTTCAGCACCAAATTTTTGGCTTCACTCCAGTTGTTCGTGGATGACAGCCGTTTCAGTCCTGTGAGTAATCCAGGCTATTATGTCATACAGCAAAAAAGCAGTGTTGCTCTGAAAGTTCAATTATGATCATCTCAGCATGGTTTAGACTTTGGAATCGAGAATAACAAATTATCCTTACGTACCAACAAAATGTGGTCTTCGGCAAAGTTGTAGCTGGAAAGATTTTGCATGGAAAGAGTGTGTTCGCCTTTTCATATATTATTATGACGAGCAGATAAAGGACTGAACACAAAAGGTTTGGCTTTTCCATAGTAATTTCCATATAAACTTCAAATGGCGTGTGCACAGCCAAATTTCTTACAAATCACTTCAAATTTTGGGGGAATGATTTTCATCATAATTGACACCGTTTAAGCATAGGGGAGAAAAAACTTCAAAATTTGCATCAGTCTAATAACCAATCATCGGTCAACTTTGTTCTGAAATACTACTCAACTGGATAGCGTCCAGAGTAGATTTACCTTTCCTGAATCCAAACTGTTGGACAGGCCGTCTGCACCTTCCGTATACGGTACTAGCCTGTTGAGGATCAACCTCTCCAGTAACTTGTCCGTCGTATCTAGTGGACATATAGATCTATACGCCGAAGGGTCAACTGGTGGTTTCCCCGCCTTTGGTAGTAGCATCAATGTCTATCGCTTCCATACATCCGGGAAGATCCCTTGATCTATGCAGCGTTGCATCGTTATTCTGAACATGTCAGGATCCGCATTCACTGCCACTTTTAAGGTAACATCCGAGATACCATCGGGTCCCGGTGCCTTGTTTGACGCGAATGATCTTCACGGTGTATGTTACAAGCACAAAGCAAAAGCTTGTATTAATTAACTTCCTCTATTCTACAATTAATATTTTATAAAATAAATCTCGCATAACTTTTCAAAAGGATCTATATAACAATAAAGTTCTCTCCTCTCTCGCGCTCTTTCGATTATAACATTGCAATACTAAAGTTTTTGGGAAGTTTTTCACTGTAGATTGAAAGACGATGTCCTTGGCTAGCGTTTCATACAAAAAACTCGCTTGTTGTGTGTTCCACTCGTAGAACGAAACCAATTGATTTGGCGACTCACATGGTTCTCACTTCTCTATTCAAGGCTGACATTTATCTTCTAAGAAATGATTAAATGGTCACATGATATTTAGGATCTTTAAACGTTCATGCGCGCGTCCTTTCTGTGCTAACCCTTTCGGGGCCGTATACAATTTTCCACATCATACACAAGTCTAATCACAACCATTCCGATTTTTTTTTACCACTCTTTTACAACAAATCAGACAAACAGCGCAATGAGAACGGCCAGAACAACGTGTCGGTGATGGGAGACCAGTCAAACATCGACCGGGCGCGAGACATGATCGACAGGATCATCAATGACGATCGCGACCGGGAGGAACATCACCGCGACTAGATGGGAAGCTCCCATGTATAATCCGTTCGACCACCACCTCCCCTCCCCCCTCACCCCACTTGGGGGGACGGACACGGTGGTTCAACGTTGCGTGTGCGAGTTGTGGTCCGTCGCCTAAACTCAAAGGCTTAGGTTAAGAACAGTTTTAAAAAATACAGCAAACAACAAATAGGTTCGATTAACGGAAAAGAAAAACAAAACCAGCTAAATAAGGAGAAGTAAAAGATTTGCATTTATTATTTCCCATTATCCTGATATAATGTTTAAAAACCAGACACAGAATTCGTACGGTGTAGAGTACCTGTCGCGTCACGTAGACTGGAGACAGCTTCCATTTAAAAACTTACTTATCGAAGGAAACATTCATAACGAGGAGAGGGCTCGAGACGAGGAAAGGAATAGGAAGGAATTGTGCAAATCACTATGTGATTAGAGGTTCTTCTCGATATAAATTGCCTGAAATATTATTTGTATTTTTCACCATGCCACTTGACGATGATTATTAAAAAATGAATAGACGACAAAGGATAATGTCATTGATAAGTCGACACAGTACTTGAAGCGATATCTAAAAGTGTAGGGTGACAAAATGTGAATACGATTTTTAGAAATTTATATTTCTAAGACTACCGCTAGTAAGCAGAGGGATTGGATTCCGTTTGATCGGAAATATGTGGCTCATGATAGACAAAAAAAGCGGTATGAAACGAGAAACATACTTGAGCCAATACTACTACAGTAAACTAAAGCAGCGCGTTCAATGAAGGTGTGACCCAGAAACAGTGAAAGAAATACGGTCGAACATTCTCACACACCCACAGACAGAGAAACACAGCAGAAGAAATTGATGTAGAATACAAATGTTCATTTTTTACTTTTAAGAAGTTGCAAACCATTAAAGCTGAAACTGGTCGGAAAATCTACGCGAGTAATTCGTCGTTTTTTTTTTGTAACGAGCGCCGGCGTATGATGACAATCTCCCATTTATTCTCATAAAACCCTTTTTTTCATACTTCTATGAAATTTTACCAACCCAACTTGTCTAGTAAACATTAAAAAAGTGTTTTGTTTTAGAAGTTGAGTTTTTGAGTGCACTACACTCGTTTTCGCAAACAAGTTAGGAATCGACTCGAATGAAATGAGACATATCCTGCCCATAACTGCATATTTGTAACATTCGACAAAAGTAGGCATTGAGTAAATGGAACACCAAGTGTACATTTTATGGCAGTATGGGAGGAAACTAAAATTTCTAAAAATTACCAGGAACTCAAAAGTGCTTATTTGAGGCTGATATTTTGTATAACTCATATCGCATACTAGGTGAATTGTCAGAAAATAATTCTGATAGAAATTTCATTGCTATCACATTACGAGGCCCATTTATAATCTCAATGTGACTGTTATGCGGGTATAATTACCAATGTGACAAAACAACTTGGTATTTTTTTCGAATTTTCTAGAACAATCTCACAGATTTCAGTAAGTTGATCGAAAGTATTTATCATTTGATGACTCTCCATGGTATTAACTCCATTTAGTCAAAAATGTCGAATGTGACTGTTTTGCAGTTATGGGCAGTATAGCGACTCACGCCATTCGAGAGGACATTTCTCACTCAGGTGAGACCGATCTGTCTCATATCACCCAGGTTCTCGTAGAATAATGTGATTTTTTATATTTCATATTACTTGAGCTTTCTCATGCCAGTCGCCTCACAGTTATGAATTAACTAAGAGTCGTTTTCAGAACGTCATTCGAAAGCTCTTCTATAATATTTCATGTAAAAAATAATTTTAGAATGATATAATCTTTGAATCTTTCAAAAAAGCACTTCCTTATTAGTGGAACATGTCCAGTACTAGTGGTATTCGCTAACTTCTGTTAATTGAACTTTACCACTTCGCTTCACTTTTGCGAAAGGAAAAATACTAAAAATCACTAGTAACGCGAGCAAATACCTTTGAACTCTAATATGTTGCTTGTCTTGGCAGATAGGACCAAATAAACAACTAGCGGAATGTGAAGGAGAGGCTTTTGGACCTATCAGTAACCGGCCAAGAAAGGAGGCGACCAACATCAACTTAAGTGAGAACAGTGTGGGCAAAAGCCTACCCAAGTAACCGTACAGCTGTATATAGTTGCATCAATATCACTTTATATGCTTCTATAAAATATGACGTATAAAGTCATACTGCATTACATGTTTCATTAATGCAGTATTAAAGTGGAAAAGGGCGCCGTAAAAACGGCTACATTTCCTAGCTCTATGATGGCAATTGCTAAAGTATAGTTACTGTCTGTACCGTATAAAAGCTTTAGCCAAAATGTATTTAATGCATAAAGGAAAGGATCAAAATAAAAATACAAACAAAATTTTGTATTTTTTTGATCGTTGGATGTCAGGTCAGCGTTGCTTTTTTTGGTATGGTTCATATGTATATTTAGTTTACTTCCTTTTGCTGGGATTTGTACCCAAATTAATAGTGTGATGTTTTCGATGACTCGCCGCGCCTATCCTCCGAACCATGAATGCTGCATGTCTAGGCCGGGAAAATTGTACAACTTCAAGCAGCGCCCTTTCGTTGCCAGTGATAAATATTGTCGATTTTACTCCTAGTTGGATCGTCCCAAGTGTGTAAGCTCCTTCAAAGTGTGTAAGCAGCTCAGGGTTACGTCGAATCATGATGTTGTTTTTAGTGCACTTATTCCTTGTGGTTCAAGGAACAAGTGTACCGAATACGTTTTGATGATCCGATGCAAGCGTGCACCCTTATCACACTTTTTTTTTGCATTCTACAAATTGTGTGATAGTCCACTTTGGGGTGAAGCGCGCAATAAGTCGGTGGACATGACTGTTGCCCTTTCAAATTACCACGGCTGTCGCTTTTTTGCTGTTGAGATTTTGTTTTGTTTTCATTGTGTTGGGCTAAATCTTCACGTCACGTTTCATGTTTTCGTTTTAGCATCTCGGCACATTGAATCGTCGATAGCCGTGTGGTGTACGCACTCGCATATCAATCGTAAGGTTTTTGGTTCAATTCCAGGTTGTAGCTTATTTTTTTTGTTTTCCAATTCTGGTCTTACGAGAAAAATCTACGAATTTCAACAAGATTTTTTGTGAATTTTCATAAGGGATATATAAGTATTTCTATAACCTATTTGACGGATTTCACGCCAACTCGACACGCGATTGGCAGCACCCGTTCAGAATTCAATGAAACTTTCTGGATGTTAAAACTATGTGAAACTAAGATACTTTGCATATTTTCAAAATCGATCTAGACTAACATTTGAAAAGGGTCAAAGTTTTTTTTTTACTTTTTTTATAAACCCGTATAACTCGAAAACGGTAAGACCCACAAAAAAGTGTTGTATGGGGGACTGTCGTGAAATTTCCTGAAGTTTTAGAAAAAAATATTGAAAAAATAAAAAAACATTTTCTACACCGAAAAAACAATGATTCAAAACTATTAAGTCGATTTAAAAAAAAACGGCCATTTCAGATTTTGATCATCCTTAAGCAAAAAGTTTCGTAATTAAATTTACTAAAAGTCGTCCATACATTGCAAATTGGGCATATTTTAGGGAAAAAAGTTTTTCTAACAACGAATTTTTTAAGTCCAACATTTTTTTTTTATTTTTTTTATTTCGCTTTAAATAGTCTAGTATGCTCATATTTTGAAGTGATAAATGAGTTTTAATCACAAAATAGATAATATTTGTTTTATTGGGAGTAGTTAAAAGAAATAAAACGGAATTATACAGTTTTTTTTTAATTAAATACAATTGATCTCGCACCAAACCGCTTATGAGAAAATGAACTCCGTCTAACAATCCGATGGGTTTTTAATGGTTGGAAAGATATCACAATAATATTTTATTTCTTATTTGGTCAAAGCCAATCTTAACAGGTGTCTGGAAAGGGTCAATATTATGCTTATAAAAAAAAGTCGTGGTTTTTTGTTTATGCATCATTATTTTTATTATTGCTATATATCCTAAAACGTAGTATCTGCACATGAATATTTACATTATTTTTGGGCTTTACTGAATAAATTGAATATTTTTGGTTCATCCTCTGAATTGGTATACCGTTTGGCTGCAATTTGTGTATCACTAATAGGCATAAAACAATGATATTTTTGGGTACCAGGGACAGTTTTAACCTTATCAAACAATTCCATAAATTCCTCTGACATTTTAACATACTGTTCATTAGATATATAACAGAAATTTAATTTGGTGATACATGTATCAGTTTGTTTCACTGACCAATCGAATAGTTCTCGCGGAGTTGCGATTGTGTTTCCATAGTCTTTTGCAAGACTTGCTCTTTTTGCCATTCGCTTGAGAGTGCCACCAATAGCGTCACAGGGGCCTTTGCCGTGGGATGTGACAAAAAAGTGCCATTCTGCTTCCAATCCATATATTTTCTTGAAATTACATAAGCTGGCAAATTTTTTTTTTTATAATGAGCTGCAGCTCCATCTGACATAAAAATAACTTTTGAGAAATTTATTTTTTGTTTAACAAAATTTATCAATTTTGAAATAAATAGCTGAACTGCTACTGTATCATGGGTCAACACTTCTGATATTATAATAAAACTAACGTTTTCTAATTTATTATCTTTTTTATGGTAAATCTCGAATGGGTGTATCGTTGCTTGGGAATTATTCCAGTGATATCCTTGAGCAGCGTTTTGTATGATAAAACTATAATTTTCAGAAAAGTCGCTAATTACCAGTATTTCACCTTGTTTTAAGGAGTTTTTTTGTTTCGTAGAAAAGAAGACTGTTCTTTGCAAATCAAATCATGAGTTATTAGCTTATCAACTTTCTCCACGAAATACGTAACAAATTCTTCAACAGGCTTCATTATAGTTTCTAAATTACAGCGATCGGTGGTGAGCCATTGCTGAAAAACTACATCTTCTTTGTCGCTTTCCTCTAAAAGCGAGATTAGTTTTCCTGTAATATTTTCTTTGGAATTACACTTTTCACATTCTCGAAAAAAAACAATCAGTCGTTCTTACTAAAACATCGCATAACAGTTTTTCACAAATTTCTGCCTGAGAGACAATTCCTAAACTGTTAAGCATTAATTTAACATTTTCGTGGTATGTGCACACACATACATTGTGAATTCCTGTGCTATCGAGAAGCCTACAATGTTTAGGCCTCAACATAGTAAACAAAGTAAAACCAATTTGCAATGTATGGACGACTTTTAGTAAATTTAATTACGAAACTTTTTGCTTAAGGATGATCAAAATCTTAAATAGCAATTTTTTTTTAAATCGACTCTTAAGTTTTGAATCATATTTTTTTTCAGTGTAGAAAATGTGTTTTTACTTTTTCAACATTTTTTCTAAAACGTCAGGAAATTTCACGACCGCCCCCCATACAACACTTTTTTGTAGGTCTTACCGTTTTCGAGTTATACGGGTTTATAAAAAAAAGTAAAAAAAAAAAAACTTTGGGACTTAAAAAATTCGATGTTAGAAAAAAAAAATTCCCTAAAATATGCCCAATTTGCGATGTATGGACGACTTTTAGTAAATTTAATTACGAAACTTTTTGCTTAAGGATTATTGACCGTTCAGTTCCTAACTGTTCACGACCGTTTGAAACAGTCGTCGTCTTAAACGGTCGGTGAAACAGTCGCTGTCAGATTTGGCAGCAACAATGAGCGAGAAAGTTTTCACGCGCAAACGAGCAACGCTACTCATTCAAGTAGAGCAACAAGGACAGCAGAGTGGGCGTCGAATAAGTTTTCCAAACAGCTGTTGTTGACACTCAGCTGCCCCGGCTGCACGGCTCGAAAAATGAGGGGTGGTTCGATGGAATGTTTATAAAAGTATCTTTTACTAAACAAAATTCAGCTTGTTATAAATGTTTATAATGCTCAAAATTCAGGTTCAATGAAACAATTCAATAAGTGGCAATCGTTTATTACGCGTAAGGTATGTATTAGTTATCAGAAGTATGTGTTTCAACAACATTGGCAACATTATTTGATTCGGATAGAATACATTGAGATTCCCCTCGATTCCCGACGACTGTTTCGAACAGTCTCATAAGTAGCCGGGATAATCCAACATTCAAGTGGATATACAATATCAAAATCTGAAATGGCCGTTTTTTATTAAATCGACTTTAAAGTTTTGAATTTTTTTTTTCAGTGTAGAAAATGTGTTTTTATTTTTTCAATATTTTTCTCTAAAACGTCAGGAAATTTCACGACAGTCCCCCATACAACACTTTTTTGTAGGTCTTAGCGTTTTCGAGTTATACGGGTTTATAAAAAAAGTAAAAAAAAAACTTTGACCCTTTCCAAATGTTAGTCTAGATCGATTTTGAAAAAACAAAGTATGTAAAGTATCTTAGTTTCACATAGTCTTCACACCCAGAAAGTTTCATTGAATTCTGAAGGGGTGCTGCCAATAGGCCTATTCAAATGACGTCTCAAATCAGCTGATCGGGAAGCACTTTGACATTTCTTCTATGAAAATGACAGGCCCGTGTTAGCACCGGTCCTCCACCGATGTAAACAAATGCATAGACGGATCTGTCACATGGAAAGGCCTATCCCTTTGTCGAGTTGGCGTGAAATCATTTGTCTGAGTGAGGGAAGGATTGACGATAAATAGAGCAATGAAATCTTGTCATTTTTGTTGCGATGAAGTATTGAGTAAGATGATGCAATGAAGCATTTGATGGTGACCGTATATCACCCATTAATGCATATTTCATTGCTACAATAGAACAATGCTACGTTGCATTCATAAAATAGAATTAAAGCATTACCCAACTAACATTTGGTGCAAATGTAAACATTCTCTAGGCCCTCTTTATACGGCTTTATGCTGAGTAAAGGCGCTGTACATACGAACGAAAGCTTCTATGCGATCCTTTTACCAACAAATCTGGCGAATATACTCAGCTACTTTTAAGCTGTGTTGGCAGCTCTTATTCATACCGATATTTGCTCTATCTCGACAGTTATACGACAAGTATCTGTGTAACATCTTCGGAAGGCGCTTTCTCAACCATTTCGCAACTGTTGAATAATTATTATACAGCTTCGCTGTATTATCGATTAAATATTATTTTCAAGCTGTTTCGCAGCTTCCGGAATTCATATCATAAGTATCTGAATTTAATGTTCCCAACGTTACCTGCCACCGCTTGGAATCGAACTCACGATCTCTGCATCCACAAGTCTCGACGCTGTCCTTGTTGCCACCACAGTCTATATCGAAAGGCAAAGAAAACACACCGTTTTGTTCTACATCGAAAACGGTTCACACACAGCAAAAAATTATGTAATATGGCTCGATGTAATAATGCCAACGTAACGAAAAATCAATGTAATCACAAATTTCAGATGCATAATAACATCATCTGCTGTGTGATATCACATTGTCCTTAAATTACATTGAAACGACATCATCACTCTGCAGTACGTTGGTCTTGTGTAATATTTACATATTAAACATGAACAATATTACACATAAACAGCTGCAACCACATCATTCCGACCTGCTCAAGTGATATTACACAAAACCGATGTTATTTCACATTCAATCTCAATGCGAAAATAAATCTCGCAACACTGTCCGCAAGTTGTTGTTGATAGTCGACAAGTGACGGCGCCATTTTCTCGGAGCTGTTCGTGTTCGAATCTTTTTAAGTGATTTTATTAGGAAAATTTAAAACAAAATCGAAAATTTAGGTCTAATGACCATGAAAACGTGTATTAATTGTGGTAAGTATCGATTTCGACGAAAAAAAAACCGTGGATCGGAATTTCGATCAACCGGGGGTTAAAATGAAAAATGTCCCAGCGGCCGTGGAGCGAAATCTACCAAAAAATAACTTATGGGAATATTTTCTCTCATTCAACAGGACCAGGAAGAAGTTAATACATCCGGTGCTTGGCCCACTACCAACGGTAACTTCAGCAATCCGGACAGGTGCCCATCAATGTGCCCCCGAAGGACATAGTCATTCCGATGCCTCCGCTTTCTCAGGCCATTCCGGATCTTCCGCCAGGGGCCAGGGGAATAAACCAAATATATGGAGCTGACAAGACTTTCGAATTGATTGTGTCGGAGAATCAGTTCGGCCAGTTTTGCACCGTCGGTACAGTGATCGGTTCCGATCCGCGCTACAAGATGGTTTAGCCCAGTAGGGCGCCCTGCTCTATGGAGAAGCTGGGCTTGTCGACGGCGATTTTTCCGGCGAAAGGGATGCCAATTTCAAGAAGCTGGAGAAACACGGCGTTATTTGTGATTACCACAGCCCGCGGGACACATTTGCCTATGTGCAAGAGAAATTATCGACCACCAAGGGAGTTGAACTAGAACACTGTTCATCATTATGGGACCATGAAGGACCTTCGTCAGCTTATTTGGTTCGAATGGATCTAATTCCAGCGACGACAGTGAAAAGGGTAATTATTCATATTAATATCTTTTCCAACTTCTGCTTCTATTTAGCGTTAGGTTCCATTTGGATTATACCCTACGTCTCAGCCTAGTGTTCTATGAGCTGTACTTTCCTTGCTAATTATATTTATAAGGCCCATTCACAAATTTCATAACGCTGAAGAGGAAGGATTAACTGTTACAGATCATACAAAATGTGTGGAATATTCATACAAAAAGTGTTACTAGGGATGGGTGGTTGTCAAAAATGGCGTCATTTTCGGCGTTATGAATCTTATGAATAAACCCATATATGTTCTTCTGTCGTATAACGTGATCAACATGAAAATACCTTGAATTTGAAGAAATTTTACAGCTTTTTCAAACGTTTTGATAGTGATTTTTTTACAGAAGCTGAGTGTTCTCTAAAATTTGGAATGATTTTTGTGGTTTATTATAAATAGGTATTGCCGAAAATATTTGCTTTACTATTAATTCTCTCAGATTCCAAATGCATTGATTTAAATACAAATTCAGTTAACAGTATTGAATACTCAATTTTCAATAGTTCCAGGGCTGGTAGCATGTCTTTTAAGAGACTTTGTCTCTATTTCACAACAAGTCTCTAAATAGGTTTCTAAAGTCACTTTGGAATTTTAAACAAAATGCTTTAATTTTACATATGTTTAACATTTTTCCTTCGGAGCAGCAACTAAAATCTTTCAAATGAAGCATCTCTAGGACAATTCTTTATTTTTATACATCTATTCAAAAAACTGCTTCCACCATTTGGAACACTGACGACAACTACTGGTGCAAGGGAGCAAACTTTGTTATAAATTGAAAAGCTGAAATCTGGCATATCGATCAACCTAGAGGCGATCTACCAACAAAAAAATAGTGCATGTCGTTTTTATCGAAAAATCTACGTTTTGTTCCATACTCCAATCTACTGGTACATTACAACCATTGGTAGCGGCACCCTTTTAATTAAATCTAATACTTTTGGAAGAATGGTTGAAAATTCTATAAATATGTATAGGGATTATTAATTTTCTGAAAATACTTCTAGATCATGGATGAGCGCTAAAAACTAAGAATATTTGTCAGTTTGAAATATTGAGAATCATTAAAAATTATGATGATTACTTGGGACTTCTAGGTGAATATTTGAGCCTACTGTGAAACTCTCCCCCTCGATTTGACCACCCCAAGGAAACTTTTATAATCTTAACTAAGTATGTAGGCAAGTATGTAGGGCTTCCATATTGTCGCATTATGAACATAGCGCACTGTTAAATTTAAAAGTCTCGCGTTCAGTACCATAAGGGCGTAACTGCAATGGTCTATGTCTCTTCATCGATTTTCTCTAAGCTAATTACTTGGTCAAGCGACAGTTTTCGACTGCTATTTTGGAATCAGTAGAAAGAACCCATCGTCCTTTATCATGGTACATCGTAAAAAGTTACCAATATAGATTAAACTTTTGTACTAATTCAAAAAAGAAAATCGATCACTGCAGATACGCGAGAAATGTTTGTATCTGATTTCTGCCGAATTCATAATATTTGAGTCAAATGCTAGTAAATTATTTTCAAAATTATGAAAATATTTCTGAGTAGTTTAGAGCTTATAGCTTTAAGTTATTAGAGCTTTTGCAAAAATATTCGAAGACAACGACAAACTGAAAATGTTTATGGAATATTTGAAATTCTATGAATATTTATGAACACTATGAGTGCTCAGAAGTTGAGTGAATATTTATCAAATCTAAAATGAAGAGGATCAAATTATCTGAATCTATATATAAATCTCAAAACAATTACTCTCAATCTAAAATGTTTGCAAGCGTTCGTCAGCCACTTACAGACTTCTTCAGTGTCGAGTGCTCGAAAAAAAACCTTAGATTATTGCCGAAGATATCCTACTTATAGATCCATTAACGAATCCATCGCCCAAAAATGGTTTTGTTTTGTTCTGCTGGCAATATTCTAGGCAATATCATTATAATATGTTTTGGCAAAATCTTCTAATGACTGCTTTGCATTGTTTTTTTTTTTTTTATTGATCATGCATCGTTTTTTTTTTTCATTGATCATTAGAAGAAAGCTCCCCTCTATGCTCCTCTAACAACTAATCGGTCTCCTATGTTGCAGATATGTATCATCGTCAAAAATGTTGTAATTCTTAGATGGAATTGACCACATTTCCTCTAAAATTATTCGAGCACAGATTTCAGAAATCTATGAAAAAGAAACGCTCCCCCATGTTAGCACAGGTGATCCGCCGATTTTCGACGAACGCTGAATCGAATTGGTAAGATTAGCTCAATCCCTCGAATACATTGATACGCGCATTTATAAGTAAGTGAAGGCACCATATATTCAATTTAACTAAACATTGATTCCCAAACGTTTATTTTAACTGTCAGGAAAAGGTGCCTAAAATTAGCGTTACACAGATTTTTGAACATTCATTATTCAAAAACTAGTCATTCGACTTCAAATTTCCTTTCACAGTCATAAAGCTTGACTCTTCAACTAATAGAAAAGAATATTCTACATAGTCGTAGCAAGGAACAAAGAGTTTTAAGGGGGTGTCAAAATATGTCTTCTTAAAAAAAACGTTACAATGGTTCAGAGCACATATCTCAGCCATCCGACAAAAATATTATAACTTCAAGACCAGAAACATTTACCAAACCTATAAAAAAATATTTCTGTGTCGCTATGCAATCGATTTTTGATTTTGTTTCACGATTCGACGCTTCTAGATCTTGAATAGAAAAATACTAAACATGGTCGTAGCTAGAAAAAAAACAGTAGTTAGGGGCTTCCATTAAAAAAATTCTCGAACTCTTCCTAAAATCATAACTTTACAATGAACAAAGCGATTTTTGATTTTCTCTTACCATTTGAATGCTTAATGTTATGTCTTTTAAGGCCAATTTCTTCACCTCTGCTTAAGCCGTGAACCACGTTTACTCATATGCTTAAACCAGGTTTAAGTGCTAAACGGTGGTGAAGAAACCGCTTATTAGAGAAAAATAATATTGCACATAGTATATAGTCGTAGTAAGACATTAGGTTTTTAAGGGGTTTGCCCTATTTATTGGTCCCGTTTGCCTGTAAATCAAAATTCAGAGCGATGGCATGTAGTTTTTTCTCAATAAAATTGATTGTAGAAGTCTAGATAATAAATTTCAATAGAGAAATACATTTTTGAAAACACTCAACATTTATTTTACATAAAAACTACCAAAAATCCTAAGAAACTGCTAAAAATCCTATTTTATGAGTCTGTTTGTGTGTAAATCAAAATCCAAAGCAATGTCAAGTAGTCATTTTTGGATTGCATTTGCTTATATATATTATGCATGGTTTAGAAGAAATATAAATTTTCTCATGACACTTCAAATTTATTTATCCTAAGAAACAACGAAAACGCGATTTCATGACCCTTGTTTGTTTGCCTGTAAATCTAATTCCAAAGCGATGATACGTGGCTTTCTCGGAATAAATTTACTTAGAGAAGTTGTATGTACCAAAAAAAACTACGTACAACTCTAGTTCATGAACTTATATGCTTGTGGATGAAAATCCATAGTATGTTACTTTTTGAACATTAAATTGTTTATAGAAGTCAAGTAAATATATTTGAGAAGTAATACAAATTTTTGATTAAACTCCAAATTTATTTTACCGTAAAACGGGGTAACTATGATAGTTTTTTCGAAGAAAACTTGAATATTTAAGCATGCTGTTTCAAAGAATTATAATCTATATTTTTAAAACAAGTACTGGTATCCTAACTATCGATTGCAGTTGATAGATTGCCAAAAGATTTATTCTGAATGGATATATAATTTTTCAAATAATCGAAAGTCGGTTTTCTGTTTTGGGGTAACTTTGATAATGGAGTATAAATCGAACAAAATTGAATGCATTACGGAACATTTATAGGGCGTTGCATACTTCTAGGCGTTTGAAGCTATATGGAAATTTCTGACTTAGATTACAAAAATGGTCCCAGTTTGTAAAAATGGTTTTCGCTAAGAGATTTGAGATGGAATTCATGTTCTGCTACAACTCGGCTGTCAAGGATAAGTGACGAACCCATTATGACTTCATAAAATCAGGGCGTCCATTCAAATTCAGTTTTCCAATTCCCGGATTTTTTCCGGATGCCCAAAAAACAAATGACATATTGATCAATTTGATATTTTCGTTTTTTTTTATACAAAATGGACTAAATTCGTGAATTATTTTAATAAATTTATAAAATACTGTCAGAAGTTTTGGACAACCAGATTTGAAATATTTGGTGCAATATCTTAAAGTTCAAAATAAATTCAGAAAGATTTTCAAATTATATAAACAAAGTTCAGCTCTGTGTGTCTAAACTGGGACTATATTTCCGCAAAAAGGCAAAGTTCGATAGCCAACTTTCTAAGAATGCCTTCTTAATTATGCGTTGGACATGGCCCATGGATGGTTTCTGGAGAAATTCTTTATCTGGTGAAACTTATGTTGGATCCAAGGTGAGATTTTTTTTAACAGAAATCATATCTCAAATACATGTTTTTGTTCAGCTATGAAGCTGACTGAAACTTTAGCCAATCTTCCAAGCAATTTAGGATTTTATCATTTTCAACAAAAATCTGGCCAAGAGTACCTAAAGGATCTTGCTATTTATTTATCCATCAAAGATCTCACCATGAACTTTTAAATGGACTTACAAGAAATTTGTTGGGGATGATTGGAAAAAATCGCTGAAAATTGGAGAAATCCATACAACATCTCGTCATGGGTCTAGTCAAACTAGTAATCAAGGCCAGGCTGCATCAAGAATCAGTATCATGAACAATCCCAGAAATCCATCATATGGAATGCTTTATGAATCTGTCTAGGATGTCAGTAGATTTCCATAGAATTATGCAAAATATATTGTTTGGCTTAGCTTTTTCCAACCTCTACGAATCTACTAAGAATTTTAAGCAATATCAGCCATGGATCTTTACTAGAATACACTAAAAACCTTATTTGCCATCTACTAATTACCATTTCAGTGATCGCTCAGAAATAATTTTCAAGAAACTAAACAATCATCGGTTCGATTCCCTTTAATATTTCAGCTAAGATCTCATTAAATTGAAAAATTGCCATAAATCTAAATGAAAATCCAACAAGCATCTCGTTAAAACCCTTGCCAGGAATTCCTTAAGGCCCAAGTAAAATTACAGGAAATGTCAAAAGTGAAAAAGCATCATTCGCCGTTAAAATCGACAAATTGAAAAAAATAAAAGTACACAGCTGTTTTATTTGCAAAATTTGTAGATTTCAAAGGCGAAAACTGCTTTTTCATTTTTGACATTTGCTCCATTTTTCTTTGGGTTCAATACCCTTCTACTAATGGTTCAAGGATTTTAAACGTTAACTATCTCTCTACCAACTAACTAAAAGTTAGTCAAGATGCGAAGTAGGTACGAGTCAGCAGTCGTGCACATCCAAAAAACCCTATTTTTTCATATAGAAATTGAAACAAACCAGTATCAGATCACATATTTTCCCGGTGTGTTATCCAAATTTTCGGATATTTCCCGGTCATTTGTAATTCCCGTATTTTTCCTGCTTTTCCCGGATTTCACGGATGGATGGACACCCTGTAAAATAGCGATCGTAGTACAGATTTTTTGTGAGCATTTTTCATATCTCATAAATTTTTAATATTTGCATATATATCTTCAAATGTACTTGATTCTAACGAAAATAGCTTTGACATGAAGTGTCATACTGATACTCTTTAGTTTTGCATTCGTTTTGCTTAACTGATTAACAGAAACTTTGTTATTTCGTTCCGTGTGTTGTGGGTCTCGCACTATCAAAGTTACCCGCATTATCAAAGTTACCCCGTTTTACGGTACCCAAGAAACTACGTAAAACTCGGATGAATAAACATTTATGTTTGTAAAGAAATATTCAAAGCGATGATATGTTGTTTTTCCAGCATCAAATTGATTGTAGAAGTTGAGTTAACATATAAAATAGATAAGAGAAATTTTTGATTACACTCAAAATTAATGTAACCTAAGAAACTAAGACAAATCCTGTTTCATGAGCGTGTTTGTCTATAAAGTAAAATTTAAAGCGATGACTTTCTGTTTTTTTTTCGACATAAATTTCTTTATTAGCAGTTAAGTAAACATGTATGAAAACTTATGTTTTTAATTACACTCAAAAATTATGATTTAAGCTGTTCCGCTCAAGAAAAGTAAAAATTTCTGCGGAAGAAATGGTCAAGAAATTTTCTACAGTGAGCTCCATTTGAAATGACATTTCTTTTTAACTGCGTACTGCGATCAAAGAAAAATGCTTTTCTTGACCATTTCTTGGAAGAAATTTTCCACGCATCGATATAGGCGATTACTTTTCTGTTGAAGTTTAGTCGCTTCAGAATTAATTTATAATGTGATTTTTATAGTATTAAAAATGAAAATCACAATTTTGTACCTTAACCTGAAATAAAAATCTAAAGCAATATGTGATTTTTTTTTTAATTGAATTGATTGTAGAAACCAAGTTAACATTTTTGAGTAGAAATAAAATGTTTGGTTAAGCTAAATATGCTGTTTCGCTCAAGAAAAGTAAAGAAATTTCTTGACTGAATGGGTCAAGAAATTTCCTACTGAGAGTCCGCTTTGAAATGACATTTTCGTCTCAACAGCGTACTACGATCAGAAAAATGTGATTTTCTGGACCATTTCTGGGAAGAAATTTCCAATGCATCGAGATAGGCGATTCCTTTTCTTGTCAGTAGCAAACCAACCTTTACACTCAAAATTTATTAATTTATTTTACCACCTCTAAGACATTCTTCTAGTGATTTTCTCAAAGAATTCTTCTGGAATACTTTAACAGACTACTCCATACATCATTATAGAGATTTGTTACCAATTTTACTAAAAAAATGTCCATAAATTCCTCTAGAGATTTTCAAGGGATTGGTATTTTGAGAATATGCTCCAGAAAATCAACGCAACTTTTTCCAATAATTTTCTCAGGGACTACTGAAGTCACAGTTAGCCTTAAGTGCTAGGAATATTAGTCAAAAAGGTATGCCAGTGATTATTTCAAGAGTTCTTCTAAGAAAGTTCTCGAAGAAATTCGTTTAGTTCTAAACATTTTCCCAGAATTGTATTCGGGATTACTACTGCAGTTATTCTCAACATTTATTGAGTACTTTCTTCAATAAAATTCAATAATATCTTCAAATTCAATCCATGGTTTCACACCAGCAAATATTAATTTCCGGAGAGAGTAGAGATAATTTTCATTACATAATGTGATACATTTTCAGGAAAATTGTGATACATTTAGGCGTATTCATTCCACGAAGTGTAATGGTTTAATTCTTTAACCAGTGCATTATTCTGTGTGTTCGGCTGCGTAAATGTTAGCAACGCAACTAACGTTCTAGTGCAGATGTAAACATTCTCGAAGTTTTCTTTATAAGGCTCCATGCTGAGTAAATGTGCTGTACCATCAGTGCACCAGTATCCGCTCATGTTCCAGTAGCCCGCTCACACTCAAAAAAGACAAATTTAAACAAAGTAAATTTATAAACTTGAGCTGCTAACCATTTCAAATCGACATATTTAAGCACACTGTTAGCAATGTTTTATGTATTTACTGAGGAAACCTTACTTTTTAAAATCGTGAGCGGGCTACTGGAACATGAGCGGCTACTGGTGCTTTGACGGTACATACGAACGAAAGCTTTTATGCGATTCTTTTACCAGCAAATCTGGTGAATCTACTCAGCTATTTTTAAGCTGTGGTTAAGTCTATTGATCATATTCAATTTATTGTGCAAATGTTTGAAGGCTATCTTTTGAAAAATCCAGATAGAATTTATATAGGAGTGCAGAGTTTAAAAACTAAGCAAGCAATATAATTCTACTAGGAACTTCATTCATTCATTTATTTAGTTAACATCTACACAGATAACACTGAATCAACAATTTCACGCCACAATACTCGGTTCGTGGCCGCATCTCTCCATCCTCGGTTCTGCCCCACGCTCGCCAAATCGATACGCACTTGATCCGCCCACCTAGCTCGCTGCGCTCCACGCCTTCTTGTACCAACCGGATCTGAAGCGAACACCATCTTTGCAGGGTTGCTGTCCGGCATTCTTGCAACATGCCCTGCCCATCGTATCCTTCCAGCTTTGGCCACCTTCTGGATACTGGGTTCGCCGTAGAGTTGGGCGAGCTCGTGGTTCATCCTTCGCCGCCACACACCGTTCTCCTGCACACCGCCGAAGATCGTCCTAAGCACCCGACGTTCGAAGACTCCAAGTGCTTGCAGGTCCTCCTCGAGCATCGTCCACGTTTCATGCCCGTAGAGGACTACCGGCCTTATGAGCGTTTTGTACATGGTACATTTGGTGCGGGTGTGAATCTTTTTTGACCGCAGCTTCTTCTGGAGGCCATAGTAGGCCCGACTTCCACTGATGATGCGCCTCCGTATTTCACGGCTAACGTTATTGTCAGCCGTCAGCAAGGATCCAAGGTAGACGAACTCGTCGACCACCTCGAAAGTATCCCCGTCTATCGTAACACTGCTACCTAGGCGAGCCCTGTCGCGCTCGGCCCCACCAGCTAGCATGTACTTTGTCTTCGCCGCATTCACCACCAGTCCAACTTTTGCTGCCTCGCGTTTCAGGCGAGTGTACAGGTCTGCCACCTTTTCAAATGTTCGGCCGACGATGTCCATATCATCCGCGAAGCAAACAAATTGACTGGATCTCGTAAAAATCGTACCCCGGCTGTTAAGCCCGGCTCTCCGCATAACACCTTCTAGCGCAATATTGAACAACAGGCACGAAAGTCCATCACCTTGTCGTAGTCCCCGGTGGGATCCAAACGAACTGGAGTGTTCGCCTGAAACCTTCACACAATTTTGCACACCTTCCATCGTCGCTCTTATCAGTCTCGTGAGCTTCCCGGGAAAGCTGTTCTCGTCCATGATTTTCATTAGCTCTACGCGGTCGATACTGTCGTATGCCGCCTTGAAATCGATGAAAAGGTGATGCGTTGGGACCTGGTATTCACGACATTTTTGGAGGATTTGCCGTACAGTAAAGATCTGGTCCGTTGTCGATCGGCCGTCAACGAAGCCGGCTTGATAACTTCCCACGAACTCGTTTACTACGGGTGACAAACGACGGAAGATGATCTGGGATAATACTTTGTAGGCCGCATTTAGAATGGTGATCGCTCGAAAGTTCTCACAGTCTAACTTGTCGCCTTTCTTGTAGATGGGGCAGATTACCCCTTCCTTCCACTCCTCCGGTAGCTGTTCTGTTTCCCAGATTGTGCCTATCAGCCGGTGCAGACAAATGGCCAGCCTTTCCGGACCCATCTTTATGAGTTCAGCTGCGATACCATCCTTACCAGCAGCTTTATTGTTCTTGAGCTGGTGAATGGCATCCTTAACCTCCCTTAAAGTGGGGGCTGGTTGGTTTCCATCTTCCGCAGTACTGACGAAGGCATTTCCTCCGTTGTCCCGTCCTTCATTGCCTGTGCTCTCAGCACCATTCAGGTGCTCGTCGAAGTGCTGCTTCCACCTTTCGATCACCTCACGCTCGTCCGTCAGAATACTCCCATCCTTATCCCTGCACATCTCGGCTCGCGGCACGAAGCCGTTGCGGGATGCGTTGAGCTTCTGATAGAACCTACGCGTTTCCTGAGACCGGCACAGCTGTTCCATCTCCTCGCACTCCGTCTCCTCCAGGCGGCGTTTTTTCTCCCGAAAGAGGCGGGTCTGCTGTTGCCGTTTCTGTTTATAGCGTTCCACGTTCTGCCGGGTCCCTTGCTGCAGCATGACCGCCCGCGCTGCATTCTTCTCCTTCAAAACCTCCTGGCACTCCTCGTCGAACCAATCGTTCCGTCGACTCCGTCCCACGTACCCGACGTTGCTCTCAGCTGCATCGTTGATGGCTGCTTTTACTGTTCTCCAGCAGTCCTCAAAAGGGGCTTCGTCCAGCTCACCCTCTTCCGGTAATGCAGCCTCGAGTTGCTGCACGTATGCCGTTGCAACATCCGGTTGCTTGAGCCGCTCTAGGTCATACCGGGGTGGCCGTCGGTACCGTACGTTGTTAACGACGGAGAGTTTTGGGCGCAGTTTGACCATCACCAGATAGTGGTCAGAGTCGATGTTAGCGCCACGATAGGTCCTGACGTCGATTATGTCGGAGAAGTGCCGACCATCAATCAGAACGTGGTCGATTTGCGATTCTGTCTGCTGTGGTGATCTCCAGGTGTATCGGTACGGAAGGCTGTGCTGGAAGTAGGTGCTACGAATGGCCATATTCTTGGAGGCGGCAAAATCAATTAGTCGTAGGCCGTTTTCGTTCGTCAGCCGGTGGGTGCTGAAGTTTCCAATCGTCGGTCTGAATTCCTCCTCCTGGCCAACCTGAGCGTTTAGATCTCCTATGATGATTTTGACGTCGTGGCTTGTGCAACTGTCGTACTCGCGTTCAAGCTGCGCGTAAAAAGCGTCTTTATCATCATCAGTGCTTCCGGAGTGAGGGCTGTGCACGTTTATTATGCTGAAGTTGAAGAACCGGCCTTTGATCCTCAACTTGCACATTCTCTCATTGATCGGCCACCACCCGATCACGCGCCTCTGCATATCACCCATCACTATAAAAGCTGTTCCCAGCTCATGTGTATTGCCGCAGCTCTGGTAGATGGTATGGTTACCTCTAAACGTTCGCACCATTGATCCCTTCCAACACACTTCCTGCAACGCTACGATGCCGAATCCACGGTCCTTCAGCACGTCGGCGAGTATGCGTGTGCTCTCGATGAAGTTGAGAGATTTACAGTTCCACGTACCGAGCTTCCAATCGCTAGTCCCTTTACGTCGCTGTGGTCTTCGCCGATTGTCCCGGTTCGTATTCTCTCGTTGATTATTCGTTGCTTGATTTTTTTACGGCTGGCTTGCAGGGCCTGACACCAACCCCCTAGATTTCCGGAGGACCATTCCCCCTAAATGTTCGGAGGACCATAGTGCGCAGTTGAGCTTAGAGTCCTTCTCTGGCACTCGGACGATGATCAGCCGCCCCTGACATGGGGAACAGACGCTGTTGTGAGCCGCTCCTAACATGGAGTACAGACGCTCAAGGTTTGCAGAAGCAAAAGCAAAAGCAAACCCCCCCCTTCCCTGTCAGCATACGACCAAAGTTCCCACCGGGGGTTGGTTACCCGATCTTCCCTAAGGTTACTCGTACCCCGGCCAGCACCGCGAGGAGGTAGGGATAGGAGTTGCTGGGCAAGAGGCTAAGGACCGCACAAAGGGGTCTATTTTATTCCTTCAGGTACGCGAGGTACCAATGGTACGCCATGCCCAGCCATTTACCAACCTACTAGGAACTTATCCAGAGCTTTTTTAGATATTTTTCCATTTTTAAGGCCGGTTTGCTACTGACAAGAAAAGGAATCGCCTATCTCGATGCGTGGAAAATTTCTCCCAAGAAATGGTCAAGAATATCACTTTTTTCTGATCGCAGTACGCAGTTGAGAAGAAATGTCACTTCAAAGGGGGCTCTCTGTAGGAAATTTCTTGACCCTTTCAGTCAAGGAATTTCTTTACTTTTCTTGAGCGAAACAGCATACTTAGCTTTAAGCCTGATTTACTACTGAAAAGGAATCGCTAAAGAAATTTCTAGCCGATTCCTTGCAGAAATTTTCTACAGCGACTCCCATTTGAACTGACATTTCTTTTAAACTGCGTACTGCGATCAGAAAAAAGCGCATTATTGATCGATTCCTTGCAGAAATTTCCCATGCATCAAGATAGGCCGAGAAATTACTTGTCAGCAGCGAATCAGGCTTTACACGATTTTTTTTCAGGCGTTATGCTAGAACATCCACGAGTTTCCACCTTTTTCCGAATAGAAATTTTCATAGTACCTAATGTTAGTATTACAGTGAGAGGCAAAATAAAGTGCCCACCTTACCAGTTTTCGAATTTCTCTCATTGATTTGGTTCAAATTAAAGTTAACACACCTAAATCTTTTGTGATATTTTATTTTTGATGTTCTTTTAAAGTTGCACTTACGAAATTTTGATTAAAAAAAGAATTTTACTTAAAGAAAAAGAAAATCAATTTGTATTGAAAAAAAAGTAGTGACAAAAATAAGTGCCCACTTCCTTCTTGGCCCCAGAAAAGATGATTTAAGAAAAATAAAAAGCAATTTAATAGTTAATGTGTCCTCCTTTGGCCTTAAGGACTTGCTGGAGGCTCTTCGGCATGCTTTTCACCAGGTTTTGTAGGTGTTGTGGATCTAGTTCTTCCCAGGCGCGCTCCAAGGCTTCAAAATAATTATTTTTGTTGGTAACACCAGTTTTTTCAACCCTAGCATCGAGAATCGCCCACAAATTCTCGATGGGGTTGAGGTCTGGGCTTTGTGGAGGCCATTCCAGCGGTTTAATCCGACAAGACCGGAAGAAAGACTTGGTCTTCTTTCCAGTATGCTTCGGGTCGTTGTTCTAGAGAAATATGAATTTCTCTTCAAGGCCCGTCTGGATCAGCGAAACCTCCAGATTTTCCAGCAAGATGTTAATGTAGGAATCTGCCGTCATTATTCCGTCGATTTTCACGACGCTTCCTACTCCACTCCATGAAAAACACCCCCAGACCATCACATTTCATCACATCACACTTCCATGCGTCACCGTTCCTTGGATGTGGCGCTCCTGAAGCTCGAGCTGTCTAACCGAGAGCGGCGGGCTCGTGTGTGATGCAGAGCACCACATCCAAGGAACGGTGAAGCATGGAGGAGGAAATGTGATGGTCTGGGGGTGTTTTTCATGGAGTGGAGTAGAAAACCTCGTGAAAATCGACGGAATAATGATGGCAGATTCCTACATTAACATCTTGCTGGAAAATCTGGAGGTTTCGCTGATCCAGACGGGCCTTGAAGAGAAATTCATATTTCTCTAGAACAACGACCCGAAGCATACTGGAAAGAAGACCAAGTCTTTTTTCCGGTCTTGTCGGATTAAACCGCTGGAATGGCCTCCACAAAGCCCAGACCTCAACCCCATCGAGAATTTGTGGGCGATTCTCGATGCCAGGGTTGAAAAAACTGGTGTTACCAACAAAAATAATTATTTTGAAGCCTTGGAGCGCGCCTGGGAAGAACTAGATCCACAACACCTACAAAACCTGGTGAAAAGCATGCCGAAGAGCCTCCAGCAAGTCCTTAAGGCCAAAGGAGGACACATTAACTATTAAATTGCTTTTTATTTTTCTTAAATCATCTTTTCTGGGGCCAAGAAGGAAGTGGGCACTTATTTTTGTCACTACTTTTTTTCAATACAAATTGATTTTCTTTTTCTTTAAGTAAAATTCTTTTTTTTATCAACATTTCGTAAGTGCAACTTTAAAAGAACATCAAAAATAAAATATCACAAAAGATTTAGGTGTGTTAACTTTAATTTGAACCAAATCAATGAGAGAAATTCGAAAACTGGTAAGGTGGGCACTTTATTTTGCCTCTCACTGTAGGTACCAGATATGTTTTCCTCAGAATTCAATCAAGAGATGTTATGACATTTAAAAACGAATTTACGACTCCGTCTCATTCATTCCCAATTTGTACATTTTGTTTAGAAAATCTATCATTTCATGATTTTTTTATTAGAAATAGGTAATTGTGAAATATTTTTCACCGCCTTTTTGGAACAATTCGATATTATCGATCAACACTATCTCCAGCACAGCACTCGTTATAGCATTGTCATTTAAAACAAGCGAGTAATTACTAAATTTAATTAATGCATGGTAAAAATCTTGGTGGAAGTATTAATCTTTGTTACGGTAAAATTTTAAATGTTTTTTTGAAAACAATCGTGAAAAAAAATATTAACGAGAACTCCTAAATACAAAGAATGGACTTGAAACTATTTGAGGAATCTGTTTTTCTTTTCAAATTCTCCCAATTATTGCTTCTTATCTATAGTTATTTTTAAAAGATCATTTTAGAATCTTAAGAACGAAAATGTTCATAAATTTCGAAAATCATATTCTGATATGAGAGCAGTTTATACAACATTTTAGAATAAACACCTAGGTTTAGCGAATATTTTAAGCTAAACCTAGGTGTTTATTCTAAAATGTTGTATAAACTTTTCTCAATATTTATGTACATTCTACGAATCTCAAAATTGGCTGTAGATAAATTGATATTAAAAATCATAAAGTAACCGTAACTAATATTTCTTTTTATTTTTTAGGTCCCAAATGAATTAGCCTGGAAATATTTTTGATACAGCTCAATGAACTCCGTTGCAGAATTTTAGCAGCAATTAAAGTTCTGAGAGTCTGCAAGAAGAAACTTTGTTGGAATTAGTGCATCCGAGTAATCGCTGCAACGTCGCTCAACTGTCGCGTCGCTTAGACTGGCGAGTGCTTTGCAGTATCGATATTGCCTGTGTCGCTCGAGCACTAAAATTAGAAGTTCGCAGGCAAGCTTTTGGTCGCGTGAAGTGATTGAACGAAGTTTGTGTTTTTTCTCGAGTTTGTCTGTACTGACAATATTTCTGGCATTCACGAGCGAGTCATACACAAAATTGGTAGAACCCTGGATGACCGGAAAAGTTTCCGAAGAGCCTCTGAAAAAATATCTAAAACAAACCCGATTATTGTTGCATGCGCAAGGTCATCATAATTTATTGAAAAGTCTTACGATGTTCTATCCCTCCCCTTGGTTATGCGACCTTGCCGCGATGGGAGGGCACAATCCATTAGCCCATTAGATGGACACCAAAGGCGTAACCTGTAGTGGTGGTATCACATTTTGGCATATTTGCTTAAAGCCGCGTCGTAATTTATATGGCATAGACGTACTAATATCTCGGATGTGATCCAACGGACGTTCTACGTCGTTGATAGCATTGATGCCCATTTCAAATAATAAATACCTACTATTCGCGACGATCAGTTTGCCGTTTGCTAACCAGAATGATCCGTAGCCACTCTTACTATTAGCTAGCTAGATACATCGTTCTCATATACGAAGTAAGGAATATTACTCTGAGGAAAATGACTAGTAGATTCACTGAGTAGACAATCTTATTTTATTATGGTTTTTACATTACCATAACAAGGAATACCTCTTTTGTAACAACGGTATAAATAATCTAATTCCAGCTTCATTTTCGCAAAATTTACAAGTAGAAACTAGGCGTTGTGAAGCATTGCATTTGCCACCGAAAAGTGAATCTTGTTGGAGACTGTAATAGAAGTCTAAGGTAACTTTACTCTTAAGGCTAAGTAGCCCGTCATTCGTTTTGGCAACAATGATGACTTTTCTGCTTGCTTTTCAAAGTGATAAAACTCACTCTTGATAGTTTATATTGACTTGAAAATGTATCACTGTACGCGCTAACATGCATAAAGTATGCTGATACTTTTTCAGCTGTGTCAGTGCAAAACCAACTGATTCTCTTTGATTCAAAATCATGAGATGAATTAGCAACAATCATCAACGACGCGTACAAATTTCAATGACAGCCTACTTCGCCTTAAATATTCACTATAATAATGACTATGGGAAGTAAGACGCTGAGATCGATCATTAGGGTACACTTGCTAGTTTCGAGAAATTGTTGAACAGACGAGGAAAGTATCTTTTTTCTTTAAGGATGTATGAACGTAATGACCAATAAATACTTTTAACAACAAAAAACGAAATTAACTAGAACTACTACTAAACAGCCTAATTTTGTTAATACTTGACGACAATTGACGTTTAAGACTCTTATCTTACGTAAAAGACAGGAGTAATCAAAATAGCACTTAAATGACAAATTATTCAAAACCATTTCGACTAGACAGTATTAGTAATGACAGTTGACAGCCAGAGCTCCTATCTATCGGTCGTGTTCTTCTATTCGCTCCTCTATTGTTCAGTTCTGAGTGCTCAGTGAAACGACGGCAATGAATTCTAATCGACCAAATACGGTTGTAGTCGATTTCGGTGTGCTTCCAGCACGTCCCGATGCTGAGAAAGTTCACAAATTTCTGATGAACGATATGGAGCTCAAGTTATCGGAGGTGAAACAAATTCAGTTTCACCACATTCGAAAATGCATGTTTATTCAAATGACAAGTTTTGAAGCCGCTTGTCATTATGAAACTGAACACAATTTAAAGCATAATTTTTGGTACAATGATAAAAAGTTTGCTATTCACATTTATGTGGACAGCGAATTGGCTACGGTGCGAGTGCATGATCTCCCGCCGTCGGTGGATAACAAAACTGTACACAAATTCATGCAGCAATATGGAACAGTCACCTCAATCACGAATGAACGGTGGAAGTACTACTTCCCCGGTGTTTTCAACGGTGTACGCGTGCTTCATATAAGACTGAGACAGCCCATCCCTTCGTACGTCACTATCAATGGGTTCCAGAGTTATTGCAGTTACGATGGCCAAAAACCCACGTGTAGAATATGTGGGCAAACAGCTCATCCGCAGCAGAAATGCTCCAATTCAACCCCTGCATCGAGCAACAAATCAACATCAACACCTCCGACAGCATCAATACTACAACCTTCCGACTTCCCCCCGCTTTGCAATGAGCAAAGTCCATCGTCACCCGACACATTCGGAAAAATAATAGCAAGGGCACGGCGATCGCTTGCTGAAGAGGAAAGCAAAACCCAGGATAACAAAAACAACGATTCTTCCGATGAAGACTCATCACTATCCAGTTCAGCATCTATCGATACAAACGAAAATATTGGACACACAAAGCGACGGCTGCCAACTCGCAAGGCAAAGGAGAAGAAGAAAGTTTGTCAGGAGCAGTGTCCATCAAACGCGTGCCCGTCGGATGAAATTGTTAATTTAGGTAATGAAAACAACGGGAAGAGACCCAGTGATAAACATTGTTAAAACAAATCGGCTCCGTTAAGCTTGAAATGGCGGTTGAGCCTTCCAAATAAAGATATTGAATAAAAAAAAAAAAATATTAGTAATGACACTACTACACTACTAATTCAAACAAATTCTGATGGAGCTGCTGATTTTCACAATGCTTCCTTTTTCAGAAGCAAGGGAATATTGGTATTTTTCAAAACTACTACGTCACAATACGAATAAAAATCAGTGTTCATGTGGGATAGCCTAGTTCGTCTGAATATTGGTCCTGGTAGAGGGGAAACTTGGCAAAAGCCAGACAGCTCCAACTGAATACCATACAAAAAAAAAAAGTCTTACGATGTTCTACGTCTTCTTTTCAATAAAACGTTTAAGACATTTTGTAAATAATTGTGTTACCGCATACAATTGTTAAACAAATCTTTTAAAAGCTTCAATATTGATTGATTCTAGGGCAATCCCTATAGAATTCCAGAAGAATTTATAGTGGACGCAAGAGTTTCTTAGCCATTTCATATAAAAAGACGTAAAAATCCAGGTTGAGTTCACGAACAAACACATCCAGAACTTTGTATTGACATTAGTACACGAAACTAGAAGCACTTAAGCATAACTCATTTGTCTATCAACGTACTTAGGGCAGGTCCGTCCCACTCGGGCTGAGATTGGGTACCACTTCTAGTACTGCATTTGGTCCCTCGGTAGCACAAAAGGTATACCCAAGTTTGACAGATCGCAGTACACTTTTCACGGCATTCTAGATTACCTTATGAGCCATACAATTTTGGGCAATTGCAAGGGACATGGGGGTCTTTAATTTGTCTTTGCTTAGGGCCCATTCACAAATTTCATAACGCTGGAAGGGGTGGGTTGTTTGTCCAAACGATGTTACGGCCCATACAAAAACTGAATAATATTCATACAAAAAGCGTTACAAGGGGGTGGGTGGGTGTCCAAAATAGCCAATTTTAGCGTTATGAAATAAATGAATGAGCCCTTATCTTCAAACACGTGAATGTTATGTTTTATATTCAATTAACATTTTCTCTTTTTGTTTTATTTCTTCATGCCAGGTCAACGAGTTTGGATTTACTGATCGAACTGTACTAGGTAACCGTTACATTGGCTGCTTTTAGGAAATAATCACATTTTGTATTTATCAATACCTTCAGATCTAAAGTTCATCCATCAACGACCTCTTGGGCCATACTTCCATGCCGTATCTATTAATCATGTAAATAGTTATAAAGAAAATAAAGAAAATATAAAAGATCGACGTATTTTCTTTGTTTCAATTATCATGCATCTGATTACATTTGAATTCTATTCAATGGCCGAATGAATTGCTATATATCCTTTTATTACTAAAATACTATTTTAATTCAATAAAAATCGTTTTTACACCTGCAAATGAAATTTATGAGCGTAAAATCTCGCGTAAAAGGATAAAAAAGCAATTCAATCAGCCATTGAAAAGAATTCGTGATTGCCTTTTCCGCTTAAATCGCTTAGATTACATAGTTTTCATATTACATCGCACATATTACATCGTATTGTGTACGTTGAATCTATTACATCGGAAGAATTACATCGATTGCATCTATTACACCAATAGCCCGCGAGTACGTCGAGCCGTGTAATATTACACAACCTAGGGAACGACTTGGTTGCAGCGGTTTCGATGTAATATTCAACAACTTTTTTTGCTGTGCACAATATTTTAAAATGATCGTAAAAGATGCCATAGCCGCGCTTACACTACTTCATCAGGCTGTAAAAGGGTGCGAAACGTCAAACGCAATGTTTACATCCAACAAGCTGAGTAGATGCGCCATAAGTTGTTGTTTTACAGCATACTGCTGTATGCTCGCTGTATAACTAACGACAAAGCGCTTCTTAAATATATATTGAGCAGCATAACAAATCATAGTGTATAGAAGTAGCCGGATTGATGATGGCGAGTTTTATTCCACGTCATTAGGTTGCTATCTTTTACGGTGTTAAGTTACAGCTCAGTGAAAGCAGCAAAAGCGATAACTGACGAAATTTATTCAGCTAAGATTTGTAGCTGCAAAACGTTTGCGTTACAGCTGTATTAACGCTAATCGTTCTATTTTTGACAGCTTTCATTTTTTGCTTCGTTCGCTGCTTCAATTCAACTGTTATACAGCACAAAGCAAATAATCTTGGCTTATAGCGCTAAAATTGTTAGTTGGGTACTGCACGCATATTGCAGAATAAGAGCAATGATGCATTGTACTCGTTGAATTAAAGTTAAATACGGTAATACCTTAATGCTTGTGGTTACTTGGGTATCCCCATGAGTACCAAAATGGCCTCTAATATGGCACCTTACTTCCCCCTTCGCTTTCCGCTCCCTCCTCCCACACTTCTCACAGTGTTTTGGAGAGCGATCACAAAAAATGATTATTTGAAGTTACTAACCTTAGGGTTTATTCACAAATTTCATAACGCCAAAAATGGTCATTTTCGACACCCACCCACCCCCTCGTAACGCTTTTTGTATGAATATTTTACAAATGTTGTATGAGCCGTAACACCACGAGAACACCCACCCACCCCCTTTAGCGTTATGAAATTTGTGAATGGGCCCTTATTGTGGAGCGGTGGTTTCTTAACTGAAAGCATTCCATAATATGTTTTTCACAAATCACCAGTTTTTGAATGCAAATACGTAGTTATTGCTGTGATTTGTGTTGTAAAATACCACGCACTTCCGAATCACTTCTTCTTCACGCACCGAGATATTGGGTCGTATGAATAAAAATCGTTGAACTTTACTACATGTAGCATCTACTCAAAAACAAAATCCACAAAGTTTACTACACTTTTGGTATGAATAAAAAACTTTTCGAACATGTAGTACTTTTACTTTCGAACATGAGCAGTGACTGAAGCTGCACGTTAAGAAATTTCCATTCAGAGTGCAGAGTGATTCTGCACGTAAAGAACAATCTATTCAGAGTGACGCTTAAAATTAATACAATCATGCATATGAAGAAAATCCATGGAATCTAATCGATTACGCGACAATTTGCACAAATCATGAAGGTGCTGTTATTTGACAAGATTTGTAGTGTAATTTTGCGTTTAGTCTGGTATTCTCTTTATGTTTATGATTTTATGATGATGGTACATCAAATAATTTTCTGGGTGGTTTTCGGTCTTCGACAACGCCAGTGATTGATGATTTTTTTTTTTTAAATATTAGCTTAACATCTTTGAAGAGATCTTGAGATTACAGCTATCAAATTTGGAATCACATATTTTCTAGCAACGGTACTGAGATTCTGGGGAAATTGTGGTAGAATTTTGATGCTCCCCGTGTGTTTTCTTAACAGCGTGTTGAATTCCGGAAGTTTTAAGTGTTTCTGTGATATTCTCGTTATTTTGGGGGGTTTCTGATAGTATCCTTGGAATGTCTAGAACTTAGAATATCGAGATTTTTATGGGAATTGTAGTGATTCCATTGGTAGTCGTTAGAATTCAATGAGGATCTCCCCTAAAACGCGATTCAGGTTCCCTTTGAAATTATTAAATTTCTTATCGATTTCACAAAAAAAAAACCATTGAAATCTATAAAATATTTACCGACATTCAAAACGTTTATATTAAAGCTTTGCTTTGAAATTCCAACGGAACTGGAGATCAACGGAATCTTATTTAAGGGTTTTACAATAATTACAAAGATTGATTTTCAGAATTACAAATATTCACACAATAATTCGCAGGAATCCCACCGCAATCTCATAGATTCTTACAGCAATACCGTCTCAAAGATACCCACAGAATTCCAAGAGATTAATATTCGGAATCCCATTCCCACCCCAATTCTAGAGTTTTTACCAGATACCTAATATTTCCGCAATATTCCTAGAATGGTTTTTAAACTTTCAGAATTACCATAAAAAATCCGACATCCCAATTGGAATCCCAAAGTTCCTACAGGAATTTCGGAATTCCAAAGGAAATCTGAGATGTCAGAATTTACACGTAAAATTCAGAATTACATTATAAATATCTGAATTCCCACCGACATCCTAAAATTCCTAGAAAATAACATAATTATCGTAATGCCAGAATTCACACGGTTATTACAAATTGCTACTGCCGGTAATCTTACCGGAATCTCAGCATTGGCGGGGCGAATGTTTTCGTAACCTCAGAATTCCTAAACAAAACTCAAAATACCTTCCGAAATATCAAAACTCATATTGTTTTCTCATGATTTTTACTCTAAAGTAAATTATTCCATTCAATTCTGCAATTTCAAAGCATGTGTAGCAACCTCTGAAGCTAACTACCAGTAGCTTTGTAGTAAATGCTACCTTTATTCATAGCAATGCGTTGTTAGTAGTATGTTCGAAAGGTGTAGAAAGGAAAATGACACAAACATGTTCCACTCGTGTTCCACATATAGCGTTTACTACCGAGAATGTAGTAAACTCAACTTTACTACATTTTATTCATACGGCCCATTTTTTGCAAAGGAATTCTGAGGTTACGAAAACTTTCTCTCCGCCAATTCTGAGATTCCGGTAAGATTACCGGCAGTAGCAATTTGTAATATCCGTGTGAATTCTGGCATTACGATAATTATGTTATTTTCTAGGAATTTTAGGATGTCGGTAGGAATTCAGATATTGATAAAGTAATTCTGCATTTTACGTGTAAATTCTGACATATCAGATTTCCTTTTGAATTCCGGAATTCCTGTAGGAACTTTGAGATTCCGATAGGGATGTCGGATTTTTTATGATAATTCTGAAAATTTAAATACCATTCTAGGAATATTGCGGAAATATTAGGAATCTGGTAAAAACTCTAGATTTGGGGTGGGATTCCGAATATTAATCTCTTGGAATTCTGTGGGTATCTTTGAGACGGTATTTCTGTAAGAATCTATGAGATTGCGGTGGGATTCCTGCGAATTATTGTGTGAATATTTGTGATTCCGAAAATCAATCTTTGTAATAATTGTAAAAACCTTTAAGATTCCGTTGATCTCAAGTTCCGTTGGAATTTCAAAGTAAAGCTTTAATATAAACGTTTTGAATGTCGGTAAATATTTTATAGATTTCAATGGGATTTTTTGTGGAATCGTTAAGAATTTTATTAATTTCAAAGGGAACCCTGGTGTTTTAGGGGAGATCCTCATTGAATTCTAACGACTACCAATGGAATCACTACAATTCTCATAAAAATCTTTACATTCTAAGTTCTAGACATTCCAAGGATACTATCAGAAACCCCACCAGAATAACGAGAATATCACAGAAACACTTAGAACATCGGAATTCAACATGCTGTTAAGAAAACACACGAGGAGCATCAAAATTCTACCGCAATTTCACCAGAATCTCAGTACTGGTGCTAGAAAATATGTGGTTCCAAATTTGATAGCTGTAATCTCAAGATCTCTTCATGTTAAGCTAGTATTTAAAAAATCATCGGCGTTGGCGAAGGCCGAAAACCACCCAGAAAATTCTTTGATGTACCATCATCATAAAATCATAGTCATAGAGAGAATACCAGACTAATCGCAAAATTACACTACAAATCTTGTCAAATAACAGCACCTTCATGATTTGTGCAAATTGTCGCGTAATCGATTAGATTCCATGCATTTTTTTCATATGCATGATTGTATTAATTTTAAGCGTCTCTCTGAATAGATTATTCTTTACGTGCAGAATCACTCTGCACTCTGAATGGAAATTTCTTAACACGCAGAAGAATTTCTGTATGTTAAGATTACAATCCTGTCAATTACTTTAACTTACGCACAAATAGTTGTTTCGAAATAAATTTAACTTACGCCAACACAAAATTAACGTCAAATCAAATACACACACTTCTTTGATTGAGCTATCCACTTGTATTTATAACAATTATAATTTAGATAATTATCACTATTCGGAAACATTCACCACCCTAGACTTCAAGTCATGCTCACGAATCTACTTACTTCTAACTTGCAAGGAATAGTGTAGGTGCTAAGATGACCACCTCTCACGCAGGAGACCACATATCAAGTTTGTCGACATGCCCTTTGTTTTCATTTTTGCAATGTTTTTTTTAGATCGATAAAGCAGCACCGAATCTTTTTAGATATGTTGATACAGCAGAACAAAATGCTGAGTAAACATTGCAAAATATTGTAAACTCAATAAAATTCTCTTTGAGTCAACTAAAATATAGTTAAATTTTGACGTTTGACGTTTGTAAATTCAATCAAAAATATAGTTTTCAACAACTATATGGTATAGTTATGTTTAACAATATACCGTCAATTCAACTATATTTTTAGTTATCTCCAAATTAATCTTAAAATATAGTTAAATTGACCGGAAAAATGATTACGAACACTATATTTTGTTCTCCGTGAACGTGCAGCTTCAGTCACTGCTCATGTTCGAAAGTAGTAAGTACTACATGTTCGAAAAGTTTTTTATTCATACCAAAAGTGTAGTAAACTTTGTGGATTTTGTTTTTGAGTAGATGCTACATGTAGTAAAGTTCAAAGTTTTTTATTCATATCACCCAATTTGTGCTCGAAAAACAACACCGGAACGCGAATTCACTGAGCCAACATTGTTCATGATTCGGATGCGCCGCTCTCACTGATTGGAAGTGATGCCAGTTTTTATGTTTGCAATTAGAATGGTTTGGATATTCATACACTTGCTACAACCACGTATTTTACAATTTCATAATACTCAAAAGGTGTACAATGTCACAAGGGTTGCAAAACATTTTTAGGCGCCATCCACAAATTACGTAACGCTCTAGGGGGAGGGGGGGAGTAGGCTCAAGCGTTACGGCTCATACAAAAATTATAATTTTTCATACAAAAAGCGTTACGGGGGGAGGGGGTCGAAAATTTTCAATTTTAGCGTTACGTAATAAATGGACGCTGCCTTATGCGTGAGAAAAACAATGTACGACGCAATTTAACAGCAAAAATGAATATAAGATATTATACAGTACAATTGACTGTAGAATTCAAATGCATACTGATGGCAACTTTCTCCGTCCGTGAGAAGCGAGAGAAGAGAGGAGAAAACTGCCAAAAATAGTAAACAACACACGCATGGTGTGAAAAATGCTTATAATTTTGGTCAAAAAACATGTTCTCACTACCAAATAAAAAAAATTGTGATTTTGAGTTTTTATGAAGTTGTTGATGAATTCATATCGACAATAATACCTTTATATGGAACGTGTGCAAGTAACACTACCTACATAATTTTGTTGGTGGAGGTATACATGAAATATGATGATTTATTTTTAACCGACGCACATAACATTGTGCTCCGCCTTGTTGGGTGGCTCGAGAGGGTGCTTTAGCGGGTGGCTCGAGTGGGTGGCAACATTATGTTTACGTGCTCAATGAACCTTCACCTTTACAAACTGAAGTTTGAAATGCCATCCGATCAGAACCCTTTCGCACAACCTTTCTTTGGAATCAGTCTCGCATACATATGCATCAGCCATCGATCAATCGTGCTACATTTCCTTCACACCCATGCATTGAATTCAATAGTTATTAATATTAATAGTTCTTCTCCATTCTCCCTCATTCATCTTTCTCTGCGATGGTTGAAGGTGTGTGTGCAAGCGTTTTTTTTGCCTTGACACAACCGAATGCTGTGTGTTTGGCATCATATTATTATTATATTTCACCGTCTTCGTGTACGACGTACAGACTGTCTTAAAGTTAATTAAAATTTGATAAACTGTAACTGATGGGGCAGCCCCCTATCCGGCATCAATGAGACCCCCTTCTACACAGCCTCAGGGTCGGCATATGCGCGTGATAATCCGCGACCAAGAAAACGCTTGAATATCCACTTTGCGACACTTAAACCCACTTTATTAGTTTTTCTTGCACACAGGTACCTTTATTCCTCCCACTTCCTTACAGCCTATCTCCTACCTTCCACTTCCTCTTCTTCTCTTCTTCTGGTGGCGGGGCCCCTTCTTCGTTCCGCTACCACACCTTGCTTCGTCGCCGCCGGTTCGCTCCTCTCCTCGGTTGGGCTGCGACCGCGGCTCCTCTCCTTACTTCCTTCCTCCTGTCTCCACCTTACTGGGCCTTGGCTTGAAGGTGTAGCGTCACTGCTAACAAAATGGCGTGCACAGCTGCGACAGAAGGCACTTCCTCGCTCGTTTGGCAGTCTCGGGTGTAACGGACGAGCACTGCAGCGCACTTAGAGGCGGTAGGACCAATCAAGGTCTTCGGGTCTACTACGCGCACTCCAGCCTACGGCAAGGTTACTCCAAGGTCACTAAGGGTACTCTAAGGATAAAACCAAGGGTCCTGCGGGTATTTGGAGGACAAATGGGGGGTGTGTTTTAATTATGGGGACGAATGGGGGCTCTTGTCGAGGGTCTGTTACCTGGATGCTTCCAATAATTCACACTATCCACTATCTTCTACTCTTTTCACAACTCTTTCTACTCTTTACAAATTTCCTTAACTTCCGACAGACGTCTATCTTGCTTAATATTTGGCTCGATAATGATCCAGAGCAATGGTGGATATCCTTTTCAGAGCCCTCGACCTAGAGTTTCCCGCAGTTTCCTAAATTCGCCCCATCATGGCTCCTTCTACACCACCCCCAATGGCCGCCCATTCTGCTCGTCCAGCGATGCCTGGTGGTGAGTAGCGGAACTTGTTTCGATGTGGCTGCATGCTGTCCAGTGGGCGATGGGTGGTGATGCACACGAATACTCAAACACCTTCTTGGTTTTTTCGTACAAACTATTACACGGAACACTCTACATTGCGAAAATCTCAAAAATCTCGGACAGACAGACACACCACTGGTTACACTCTCCCCCCGCTCGGGTTAAAAAAAAAATCAGAGAAGCTGATTTTTTTTTTTTATTTTAATACACTCCAACAACAACTTTGTGACGCGTACCTCTGAACCAGAATTTTCACCAACACAACTAAACTTACTAACACACTCTTTTTTTAACACAAACCGAATCATAAACATCTCAAACTCATCCAGAAATAACGAATCGGATTGCAAGCTAGGGAAAAAGTAGCCTTTTAAAAACAGTAATAATATTGTTCGGGGTCATAAGGTGTCATCGTTGTTTATTTCAACTCCACGCTATTTCAAAGTCTTTGCTTTCTACTGACCATCAACATCTTACGATTCCGGTCTCCAGCGAACATATTAAACTATTTTGAACTTTTACCAACATTGAAGCAAAACTAAATAAAATATATACAAGTCGAACTACATTGAACAAATTAAAAAAATATCATACTCTATTCTAAAACATGCATATTTCAATAATCATGCAACACTTTAAAAAAAAAACACAAAAAAAATATTACTAGTAAAAGAATTCCGGAATGAACAATATTTACAAAATGTACAAAGTTACTCATGAGTACGGTGAAAATATCATTTTCTCCCTTTTCAAATATTCTGCTTTGTCGGAGTTAACCCATATCGATATTAATCAACTGTGGTTATTTTTGATAACGTTATCGGCTTATCAGTGTGTACGTGCGGTATACTGTGAACAACCAAACTGTCAAATGCCTATTATATCGTGACTATGGTGAAACGTGGCAGACTTGTGGTCGGTGAATTTTCCTAAAATCTAGGATAAAGTGCGTGCTTAGGAAGAAAATTATCAATTTTGTGACATTGTGTCTATTTATTGGGCCCAGTGATCATTTGATTGGTATTTCTTCCATAAGATCCCCTTTATTCAATGAATTTAGGTAAAAGTTCATCGTATGATAATTGCATGTTTCCACACAATAGGGTAAGTATGGTGTTTTAGGTGCTATTGCTTATTGGTGTAGTGCTTTGAATATTACTGATCATGGGTGATTCAGAAAAGTGCTGAAATTTGTGTTTCGTGATTGAAGATCATCAGTTGTTGGCCATTCATAATTGATTTGCACGCTCACACACTCAAATTATGCACAGCGTCTATCAACTGATTGTAATGCAGTCTTAGAAACTTGTTTGCAAGATTGTATTCAAGTCAGATGATTGCAGTGGTGCATAATTGAGCTAATTCAAAATTTTTAAAGATTGGAATTCCCAAACATAATTTTCCAATTAAAAAAAAGTAATAGAAATTACATACACATTAAAAAAAATCGATAATTTTTTGGTTGAATGCATTCATGCTGAGTGTATCTGACACTCTTTGATTTCGCTACTGATTCCATCCTCGATTCAGAATTACGCAGTGTGATTCAGAAAATCCATCCTAATGAACCATTAACGGATTGGATATCTTCTTCAGCACTGACCTTCTATCACTCAAGAATCAGAGCCACATCTAATTAGTACCATGGATTTCTTTAGGCCTTCAGGTCCGCAGCAGAGAACACTCCCAGCGATCGACCCTTCAGGTCCGAGACCACGTAGGAACTGCTTCCTTTCTTTGCGACGATGACACAAGGAATATACTGTGGACCCAACTTGGCGTTGAAATCCTTCCCTGCGACTGATTGGGTGAAGCTACGTTTGAATACCCGTTGTCCGACAGTAAACGTGGGTGAGTACCGTTTGTGACGTAGATGATATTGCCGTTTTGTATTATCATATGCTTTTTTTAGGTTTTGCCTCACCAACTCCATGTTTTTCCTGCTGATGATCTGCATTCTCTCTGCTCGTTCTGCTTCAGAGAGCTCGCTCTCCTCCTCTAAACGATGGTGTGATCCTCGAGTTACCATCTCACTCCCAAAGATCACTCGGTGAGGGGTCAGTTTTGTTGATCCGTGAACAGTGTTGTTTAACACGAACTCAATTTCTGAGATTTTAGTGTCCCATAGCCTTTGATCGTTACGGACGTACGTGCGAATCATCGAGTTGATAGTTCTATTCAACCGTTCCGCTGGATTGGCCTGACTTCGATGTCGCGCATTTGCCCAGTGTTGAATGTCGTATTTCTTCAACAACTCCTGGAATTCCTTGGACATGAAAGTCGTGGCGTTGTCCGTAATGACGTACTGAGGTACTGACAGTCGACGAAACCACCGTTCCTCTAGAATAGTGCAAAGATTACCAGATGCAATTTTCTTCACCGGAGCAAGCAGGCAGTACTTAGAAAAGATGTCTAAGACAACTAACAAGTGGGCATTGCCCTGCTTGCTTCGGGGCAGAGATTGTATGTAATCCATGCACACGATCTGGAAGGGACGAGTTGCAATTCGTTGATTTCCCATTTCTGGAGCGGTTGAGGCTGTGGAATGTTTGCTTATTTTGCAGTTTTCACATTTGGCTATGTATTTCTTCACATCAGCGCTCATTCTTGGCCAGTAAAACCTTCGTTTAACTTTTTCGATGCACTTCTCAAATCCAATGTGCATCATTCCGTCATGTTCTTCCCGAATGATCCTGGAGCGTTCGGATTCAGGAACACACTCCTTCCATTCGAACCTATAATCCAGCACATCGGACTGAGAGGCAACGAACTTGAAGAGTTTCCCATCCTGGATTCGAAAATCTATATATTTCTCGGGGTCCTCATTGACTGCATCGAAAAGATCTCGATACCATCTGTCGGACTCCTCCACATCCAACGCTTCTACGGATCGAGACAGAGCGTCAGGGACAATGTTCTCTTTCCCTTTTCGGTGCCTGATGTCCATGTCATAGTGTTGGAGGGTGATGCTCCAACGACTCAACCGTGACGACGATCTCCATTTGGCACGCATTATGAAGGAAAGAGCCGAAGAATCAGTCACAAGCGTGAAATGAGTGCCTTCTATGTAGCATCGAAACTTCTCAATGCAGCGAAGGGCAGCCAAGCCCTCTTTCTCCGCTGCATGATAGTTGAGCTCAGCACCTTTCAACTTCTCAGAGTGATATGCAATAACTCTCTCGACCCCGTTCTGCACCTGGGTGAGTACACCAGCCAGAGCATTATCACTCGCGTCGGTTTGCACAGAAAACGGTAAGCTGAAATCGGGATTAGCCATCACCGGGGCTACGATGAGCCTCTCTTTGATAGTTCTAAATGCATTTTCTGCTGCCTCGTTCCACCGCACTCTTTTTGGTTTGTTTTTCAACAAATCCGTTAGAGGTGCGGTGAGTTCGCTGAAATTATTGATGAACCGTCGGTAGTAGTTTACCATACCGAGGAATCTTCTCAGTGACCTCACGGATTTTGGCGCCTCAAATCCCAGGATCGCTTGGACTCGATCTGGGTTAGGGCGCAATCCTTGTTCAGAAAGGATATATCCGAGGTAGGGTAGTTCATGGCAGCAAAATTTTGATTTTTCTAAATTTATATATAAATTCGCCTTTTTCAATCGTCTCGCTAAATCCCTCAGCTTCTGTATGTGCTCTTCGAACGTGTGACTCGCTACCACTATATCGTCCAGGTAGACGAAAATAGCTGGTTCGAGTTCACCGTGACCTAAGACTCTGTCCATCAGCTTACTCAATGTCGCTGGACTATTCACCAGCCCAAAAGGTAGCCTTGTGAACTGAAAAAGTCCCTTTCCTGGCACCGAAAAAGCTGTGAACCTCCTCGACTGACGGTTCAAGGGCACTTGCAAAAAGGCTTGTGACAGATCGATCGTGGTCAAATATTTAAATGGCCCTAATTGACTCAAGATCCTATTTTGATGGGGGAGAGGATACGCATCTCTCTTTGTGCGCTCATTGAGTTTTCTGGCGTCGAGACAAAGTCGAACCTCTTCAGTGTCTCGTTTCTTTACGGGAACCACTGGTAAAGCCCAATCCGATTCGGATGGTTCTACGACTCCGTCCCTAATCATCGCATCAAGCGCTCGGTGAATCTTCTTTTGAATTTCAGGACTCCAAGGGTACGGATTCTTACGAACCGGATCCGCGTTTTGGAATTCGTCCTTCAATTCTATTTTGTGCTCAATGAGACTGGTTTTTCCAAGTTGTCCTGGAGCAGCTACTAAGAACAATCTTTTCACATCCTCCAGCTGTTGTTTTTGATTTTCATCCAGCTCATTAACACTATCTATTGTTTCTGTTTCAGCCTCATCGATCAAATCAACGGACTGAGAAAATGTTGGACGGATCCCAAAAGCTTGCCAAAAGTCGTATCCCAAAATACAACGACGATTCAAATTCGGAGCAACCATAACCGGTATGATTTTGGTCTCTCCGTTGAATGTAATGGGAATATCGGTTGTACCTAACACATCTAACCTTTCTCCTCCGGCTGTTTTCAGACTCAACGTGGTGGGTCTCAATTTCAAATTTAACGCACTCATCAGCTGTTTACTCCCTGTCCCTAACACAGTTCTAGCTGCACCACTATCTAACAACCCTAAGAGAGAAATGCCTAACAATTCTACTCTCACAAACGGTCTGGGATCATCGCTGAGAGTGACCAACATAGTGGCTACTTCTACATCGTCATTCGGTTCTCCACTCACTCGCGAATAGCCAAGTTGCTCGAGTGTCTCTGCAACTGCTGGCTCTGTGTGAGGTCTTGTGGAGTTATGAAAAAGACTGGCTTGCCTCTCTAGACAGTCTTTTGGCCGTTTTTTGATTCGCAATACGGACAGTCCTTCGTATGGAAACCAGGGAACCCACAACGCTCACAGAAAACTTTCCGTTCCTGGTTACACTCATGGAAATTATGCCCTCCTTCATGACAGTTATAGCAAACGTTTTTCTTTAATGGAATGTATGCTTTCACTATCCTTTCCAGAGCATTCGTTCCACTAGTGCTAGGAACTGAGTTTCTGTGAGGTGAATTGTTCGGCCTAGGTTTCTGAAAGTTTTTATCGGGGTTTTGCTTTTGTTCCATTGATTTTTGCTGTTTCCATTCACGTTTTTGTTGCTGCTGATAATTTGATCGAAAAGATTGATAAGCGTTCGGAGCACATTTTTGTTGACCTCCTTTCTGATACCTGTCGCGATTCTCCCTATACGACGACTGCTGACTAACCTCATCTATCTCTATCGTGTCTTTACGTGTAAACCTACCCTCTCTTCTCTGGTACATGTGCCAATTAATAGAGTCAAAACGTTTCCCAAAATCTCTCATTTTAGGAATCGAGTCAACGTTTGCCGCCAGCATTGCTATGCGACAGTCTTCCCGAGTGTTACGAAAGAGGACATCAAATTTCCGTTTTTCATCCCACGGGGTTGACATGCTACGGAAAATCCGGACCATGTCCAAGTAAAAGTCCTGGAACTTCTCCCTGGCACCTTGCTTACGGTTTCCAGCTTGCCGTTCGTAGACATAGTCGATGTCGACAGGTAAAAACTCTCTCTTCAACTCTCTAATCAACTCTCTCCACGATCCTATCTCACAACAGACTTCCATGTACCACGATCTCGCCTTCTGTGTGAACAGATGGTGAGCACCCTGGAACAACTCATCTTCCGAAAAACCTTCAGACCTAGCGTTAAATTCCACCTCCTTTAGAAACTCGTTCAACTTACGTCCATTGTCCATTCCATCGTATCGTACTGCCCATTTATGAATCGGAAACCTGCTCTCTGATCTGATTTTTCCTATCATATTCTGACTCTTTTCGTCCACCTTACGCCCTACTCTCTTCAAATCTTCTGACATTCCCGGTGTTTCTAGCGAATCATTCCTTTCCTTCAACCAATCTAGGAAATCTACTGGTTTCGCTTGAACCTGACCAGATTCCCTACCTTCATTTACGTGTTCCTCAATTCTAGTGCTGTTGGTGGTCTTAGCGTGTGATTCAACTGGTTGGCTAATGGCTTGGTTAGCTTCCAGCATAGTGATACGCTGCAGAAGCACTCCTACAACCGCTGTCAGCTTTGCAACCTCAGCTGCCAGTCTATCACCGTCGTTCTCTACCGTAACCCTATTGCCACCCACGACACCTTCTTCGTATTCCTCTCTATTCTTCTCATTCGAATCGGTCCGATTCTCCTCCGCAGATCCCTTTTCGTTTTCATTTCCATTCTGCTCCTGAACAGCATTGTCGTTTTCCACTTCATTTCGCATTCGGTGCAAGCTTTCATTCATGATTGCTATCTCAGCCTCTCTCACTTCAGGGAGGTGGGAGGTAGCTGAGAAATACACATCTAAAAGCTTGACACATTCTCCAGCTATTACCGCTAGACTGTTCAACTCCTCTTCCTCTTTTGCGTAGGCTCTCAGCCGTTGCATTCGAAATAAAATGTGAATCAGTCTAGTTTTATTCGACTGTTCTGGTGCTCTTTTCGAACCTCGTTTCATCAAATGGTTTTTGATACCATTCAATTTATCGTCGCATACTTCTAGCTCTTCTACTACTGATTCGCTGACAAATGGAAATACCGTGTCTAATTTATCTTTCTCTTCTTTCAGCAAACATCTCAGCAAAGTTCTCTCAGACGCGCTACGTAAAGCATCCATCGGCGCACCGCGGATCTTCAATTCATGCTCCAGCTCATCAATCGTTAGATGACTGGGATTCATCGCATGGTACTTCGCCAACAACAAGGACATTTCCATCGTTGTCGCTGACATTCAACCCGAAAAAATTGAAAAATAAAATTTAAAAAGAACCTAGTTATGTTGTTCCAGAGGAACCTCCTCAGAAACCAATTTGAAAATCCTAATTTGTAAACACTTTCGTTGCTTGAAAGCTGAAAATTGTAATTAAAAAATCCTAAAATTTGTTCACGCTCCCTAACGAAGCAAATCAATTTGAAAAATCCTAGTTTTAGTCCGTTTACGGTTTATAAACGTTTCGTGATTGTTTGGTGTTTTACTGTTCAGTCTGAAAATCACACTACACTGAGCCTTTCCGGAATTCACTGCGAATATTCTCCAACTTAACAACTCGTATTCTTTTAGTTAGTTTTACTCAACTGTTGGCGGCTAATCAGACCGTTCACATACATCCAAGACCCTTCTTAATGAAATAAGCTATATTGAAGTTCAATCACCAGTTGGTTACCTGTTTTGTGTGCTTTTGGTAAAGATTGGTCAATGAAGTCTGGGTGTTTTCCCAGAGACTTCTGCAGACACGCAATTGGCATTCAAGTGTACCCGGGCACTGAGAATCTGCGCAAAAATTTCAGTTGGGCGCCAAGTGTAACTAATGGGGCAGCCCCCTATCCGGCATCAATGAGACCCCCTTCTACACAGCCTCAGGGTCGGCATATGCGCGTGATAATCCGCGACCAAGAAAACGCTTGAATATCCACTTTGCGACACTTAAACCCACTTTATTAGTTTTTCTTGCACACAGGTACCTTTATTCCTCCCACTTCCTTACAGCCTATCTCCTACCTTCCACTTCCTCTTCTTCTCTTCTTCTGGTGGCGGGGCCCCTTCTTCGTTCCGCTACCACACCTTGCTTCGTCGCCGCCGGTTCGCTCCTCTCCTCGGTTGGGCTGCGACCGCGGCTCCTCTCCTTACTTCCTTCCTCCTGTCTCCACCTTACTGGGCCTTGGCTTGAAGGTGTAGCGTCACTGCTAACAAAATGGCGTGCACAGCTGCGACAGAAGGCACTTCCTCGCTCGTTTGGCAGTCTCGGGTGTAACGGACGAGCACTGCAGCGCACTTAGAGGCGGTAGGACCAATCAAGGTCTTCGGGTCTACTACGCGCACTCCAGCCTACGGCAAGGTTACTCCAAGGTCACTAAGGGTACTCTAAGGATAAAACCAAGGGTCCTGCGGGTATTTGGAGGACAAATGGGGGGTGTGTTTTAATTATGGGGACGAATGGGGGCTCTTGTCGAGGGTCTGTTACCTGGATGCTTCCAATAATTCACACTATCCACTATCTTCTACTCTTTTCACAACTCTTTCTACTCTTTACAAATTTCCTTAACTTCCGACAGACGTCTATCTTGCTTAATATTTGGCTCGATAATGATCCAGAGCAATGGTGGATATCCTTTTCAGAGCCCTCGACCTAGAGTTTCCCGCAGTTTCCTAAATTCGCCCCATCATGGCTCCTTCTACACCACCCCCAATGGCCGCCCATTCTGCTCGTCCAGCGATGCCTGGTGGTGAGTAGCGGAACTTGTTTCGATGTGGCTGCATGCTGTCCAGTGGGCGATGGGTGGTGATGCACACGAATACTCAAACACCTTCTTGGTTTTTTCGTACAAACTATTACACGGAACACTCTACATTGCGAAAATCTCAAAAATCTCGGACAGACAGACACACCACTGGTTACAAAACCTAAATTTTTAATCCTAGTTTTGAACATCACTTTCGACAAATTAAAATCAAACCGATCACTAACGTCATTAAAAGCTCTAACACACAAACTAAAAGAGTTATTTTGACCATAAGCAGTCCTGTGATAAGGAATTGTCAATAAAGAGGAACTACGAAATCGCCGTGGAGGAACGTTGAAAGAGACTTCACCGAGAAGAGCAGGACAGTCGAGGTTGCCACATATGGTGTCAAAGATAAACAATTGCTGCAGCTGGGTCCTCCTTGCCGACAGAGTTTCCAAATTGATGAGTCGGCAGCGGTCTGGGTAATGAGGAAGATTTGTAGGATCAATCCACGGTAGGTGGCGCAATGCAAAATGCACAAATTTCTTCTGAACACGTTCAATCCTCAACGTTTGCGTCACATGGTATGGTGACCACACGGGAGCTGCGTACTCTAGTATGCTCCGGACTAATGCACAAAATAGGGATTTCAGCGCGTAGATGTCGGTGAATTCCGAGGCGTGTCGTCTAACGAATCCCAACGCTGACCAAGCCTTAAGCCCTCAGTACACTCTTTGCCAAGTGTGCAAATTTTTCCACACGCATAAACTAACACTTCAATATCCACTTGACACTTCAGATGTTTTGTCATTGTTGAGACCGATGTTTGCATGTTGGTTTATGCGTGCGGAAAAATTTGCACACTTGACAAACAGTGTACTGAGGGCTTTAGCAGTGATAATTGCGACGTGTTCGTTAAATCTGATTTTTGAGTCGATTGTTACTCCGAGATCGCAGATTGATTGAACGCGTTCAATTACGGCAGACCCTGCGGTATATTCATGCCTGTATTGATGATTGCGGCGAGTGAAAGATATCACTTTGCATTTGTTGCTATTGATTCGCATTCCGTTGTCACTGCACCACACAATAATGGCGTCGACATATTCAACAAATCGTAAGCAGCGCCCTTTGGTTCCTTGTGCAAGTATCCAGGTTTTTAAAAGCTCTAATGGCTGCCGCAATCAGACTCGCTTTCTGGTAGAGACATGTCGATTTGACGTTTGGCTTGGTTCGTTTTCTATAGGCCTTTTCATGTGACAGGTCCGTCTATGCATTTGTTTACATCGGTAGAAGACCGATGCTGACACAAGCCTGTCATTTTCATAGAAGAACTGTCAAAGTGATTCCCGATCAGCTGATTTGCTGAGGGTCGTGGGTTCGAATCCCACTGGTCGAGGATCTTTTCGTAAAGGAAATTTTCTCGATTCCCAGGGCATAGAGTATCTTCGTACCTGCCACACGATATACACATGCAAAAATGGTCAATTGGCATAGAAAGCTCTCAGTTAATAACTGTGGAAGTGCTCATAAGAACACTAAGCTGAGAAGCAGGCTTTGTCCCAGTTGGGACGTAACGCCAGAAAGAAGAAGAAGAATGATTTGGAACGTCATGTGAATAGGCCTATTGAACGGACCCTAGCTAAACGTCAAATCGTTTAATCCCTACCAGAAAGTGAGCCTGTTTGCGGCAGCCATTAGCGCTCGTAAAAGGCTGGATAGGCCTATTGAACGGACCCAAGCTAAACGTCAAATCGTTTAATCCCTACCAGAAAGTGAGCCTGTTTGTTGCAGCCATTAGCGCTCGTAAAAGACTGCCCGCATAGCAAAAAACAGCTTGTCTTATATTAAAAACAGTAAACTTCTTCTATCTGAAATGGTTAATGTACCACAAACAGTTGTTTTGATGTAATACAACATGAATCTCAAAACACTTTATTATTTGAAACTGTTTAAACAACCCATACCAAACAGTAACAGAATAACATACTGTTCAGAAAATGTTCAACAATTTGGAGATGCCATTCTAAAAGAAATGGTGGAAATATTTCGCTACCACTTGACAAATGGGTTTTGTTTGAGTTTGTACAGCACACTTACACATGTACATTTTACTTTATTTTACCAATGCTTAACAATTTGGCGAATAGTTACATGTTTTGGTATTTGTGAACGATATAGATTTACAAATTATCTTCGTTTCATAATAACTCTAAATAAATGTTCTTGATTTTAGGGATTCACACTGGTAATAAAAAATGCTTTTCTGTACATCTTAACCAAAAGAGCTAAACAACCTGGGCGCAGCAATACAAATTTGCAAAAATTTCACTTTTTCAATCGATAGAGGAAAATTATTTTTTTCACTTATTTGTGAAATTGCAACCGCTGTGTGACGCTTTTTGAGCGTGTAATGTTTCCGTGAGTTTATTTTTGTTTTGTTTTCGTTGCCAAAGTGAAATAGATTCAGAAGTCCAGTGGAAGTTAAACAAGTTAAGTTCGCTTTAGACAGATGCACGAAGCAATCCAGTTAACGGAAATATTCCAGCAGCACCTCGAAGCACACCCGGATGATTCCTGAAATTCCTCCTGTGTCGAACGTGACGGTTCGCCTTCAAACTTTCCTCCTGTTGAATGTCGATCCGGAAGCGCCACTTGGATTTTCCCGTAATGTCCCGTATGTTTCAATACCGACCACATGCTCGGCGGGTGGCGTCCAGGAGTTGATATTTTCGAGCGGTGAAGTGCGGCATCCGTTGGGATGCCGGCGAAAGAAAAGAGGATTACTTGGAAGCCTCCGATGTTCCAGATTAACCACTAATCTACCGATGGATAGTGAATGGTGTGTAAGTGTACAGCAGTAGAAAATATAATGGTACAGTATGAAGTGGACGCATATTAAAGTGTGTAAATAAATTATTTATTTAAATTGCTCAAATGAGAAGAAAAATAAAGAAAGTCGTAGCCATAATACAGGTTCCGAAAAATCTAACTAGAAACCAGCTGTGGGAAGAGAATGGGAATAATAAAATTTAACATTGTGTGTTTTAATTGTACCTTTTATAAGAAACAATGAAACAAGGAAAAAGTGAGTTCACATACTTCCTTGTTTCATTTTTCTCTTATTTATTTCAATTTGAATATGCGATCATGTCTTATAATATAATCACAACATGACAATACAGGTTAGTGTAAAAATACGTTAAAGAACCGTAACCTAATAATTACACATACGTTATTTGATTTTCTAATAAATATATGGTTGAACTGTTCCTCAACTGTTTGTCGTATGATGAATTTAGCAAAAAATGGATAATAAAGCTACCGTTTGAAAAATTGTCGATCGTAAATTTTGTTCGAGAAAATCGACGATTCTGAATGGTTACATAACTTAACCGCCTATTCCCCACATTGTTATTTTCCTATTTACTGTTTGCCGAATTGTGAAAACCATTTTACGTAGGGGTGATATATTGTTATTTAGCAAATTATTCGAAATGGTTCAGATACTGTTGGAAATGGTTTAGGAAGCTATGGGAAACAGTACTGATACGGTTCATATTTATTCGGGTGGATAGTTGCTTTTGTAATAACAAAGAAGCAGCAGCGGGCGGTTAATCACGCTTTTCAATCACATTGATTAACATGTTGTCAAGAATTTGTTGGATTTAGTAATGGTAAAAACATTGAACGTGCGAGTTCAAAATTTGCTTTTCCAAAACTTCATAGTACTCTAGTTATGTTGTCTTTTGATAAAGTTTTCTCAAACTAACTGCGAAGATGCTAGTCAACTAGGGCGTGTAGTCAACTATATGTTTTGAATGCCGAGTGTCAGTCTTATAGACATCTTTATTTGTAAATTATGTACATTAATATAACAAAGCCATATATAAGAGCTCTTATTTAAACTTCATAGATTCATACACTGAGCTGAATCTCCAGCTAGATTATATGTGCAGCGCACATATATTTTTGCAATCAAGCTTCGCATTTGAACTGTATTAATTCTGCACATAAAAGTAAATGTTACGTAACCGTTAGCTCTTAATTGCATCACTTTTATAAATTAAATGCGATTGCATGTGATTTCAATAAATAACACTAATATATTTAACTTGCGACAAAATGTTTATTTTCCCTCATTCTCCAAATAAAAAATAATTTGAAAACTAAATAGACACTTTATATCGTTTATTAAACTGAAACACATGTTTATTTACACTCCAAGGAAAACATTTGGGAGGATTTCAAAGGTTTTCTGCAGCAAGTTCGTGGCCTGTGAGTAAAATGAACAGCTTTAGCAAAGACAGTGGTGCAGTCAGATTCAGAATCTCTGGAATAAAAGAAATGGCTAATTCGTCAATGAGTTTTTTTTTTAAACATTTTCACTTTAGCAAAGACAGTGGTGTAGTCAGATTCAGAATCTCTGGAATAAAAGAAATGGCTAATTCGTCAATGAGTTTTTTTTTAAACATTTTCACTTATAGAAACATACCTTACAGTCTAACAGCAGACGAAGGTCCACAATCCGTCGCGTCAATCGTTTGAAGAGAACATTTGAGAAACTTTCGCAAATCATGGCAAGATGATGCAGAAGACGACATGTTTTTTTCCCGTGACTCTACGAGTTTGCTTTCTAGAATTCAATTTCCACCATACTAGGTTGTAACAATCTCGCCTTTAAAAAGTATTAGAACACAAGTGGATAATATGTGCATTGACATTTTATTTTATTGTTATCTAGTAAGATTTATATGCGACACATAAAATCAAATTCGAAGCAAAAAATCAGCATCTATCTGGTTTCTGCACATAAAATATAATGGAGATTTGATTTCAGTGTAGAAATAATGGTAAATATACAAATCACTGTAACTTCTTAGAGGAAATTATCTCAAATTTTCAGAGAAGATGCTTAGATATCATATGTTTTGAATGTTTAATGCAAATCTGACCTAGTTTCAGGCTGTCTGTGCTCTTGTTTTTCTGCGATTCCCTAAAAGATTAGTGAACAACACCAATGAAGTTACCCTAAATTTTTGAATGTTTTGTTTTGCTCTGGAACGGCAGGAGAGGGTTTTTTTTTTTTTTGATTATCGATTCGATTGATAACAAGTGTCAAAAGCATCAAAACAATCGCGAGGGAGGAAAGTTTTTTCGTCCAGATTTGTAATAATTATTGTAATTTATTCTTATCATTGTAAATTGGCCGATTAAAACATTGTTCAAGTGTTCATATTCTTGCATTTCCGGAACCAGTGAAAGTGCTAGTGAAAATTTCCGCAAAAAATGGATTTGGAACCGAGCAAAGTGGTGGACTTTCGCTACGAGTTCCTCAACCATGACGACAAGCCGGCCCATCTGATTTACCCGGTGGAGATCCCCTTCCGGGACAGTCCGGACGAGTTGGCTCATCGGATCGTGACGCAGCGAATGGACCCGATCATGACGTTTCTGCAGGCGGACAAAGACCTCAAGGTGGCGCTGAGGAGCTTTATTGAAAAGGAGAACCAAGATTTCTATGACGAGCGGGATGAGGCGTTGTTGGAGAAGTTGAGGACAGGTCATGTGGATGTCGATGCCCTGGCATTGGAACTGGAGCGGTCGTATAAGGACGAGATTCTGGAGTATGCCGATCGGGTGGGACCGTCCGATGAGGAGATCTTTGCCCAAAGCTACCACCAGCTGGTTCATTCGTCGGTGCTGTCGGAAATATTGGCCAAAGAGCGGGACTATGCGAAGACCATTACGAATCTCACGGCCCAGATGACCCAGCAGATCAATACGATGAACTCGCTGCACCAGGAGGAGATCGAGTCCAAGATGAAGCTGTTGGACATTTCTGTTACGTCGGAGAATATCAATCACATTCTGGCCAAGCAGTACAACATGCAGAACATGATTCGAAAGCAGTGCGAATCGGAACTAGAATCGACCAGGGGGCACCAGAAGTACGAGTACCGTGACTGGATTACGACTCACATCGATGCCAGCTTCTTGGCAGAATCGGACAGCCCCACGCAGATCGGGAATCGCTGGTCGATGATATCCACACAGGGTCCCTCCATGGAGGAAAGCTTCACCATCCATTTGGGGTCCCAGCTGAAGCATATGCACAACATCCGGATCCTGAGCACCAAGATCTCCGACCTGTGCAGTCCCCTGTACAGCGACACCAGCTTCGGCGGTCCAAACGTGGCTCTGGGGCTTTATTCCAGCTCATTGTGTGGCATAGTGGTCCTAACTCCGTCCGGATCCGTTTCACCGGATACGGAAATCCGCCGCAATGCGAACATGTCGACGGAGTTCCACTTCGACCAGGTCGACCACCAGATCGAGAAGATTCAGGACGATTTGCGGAAACTGCGGGACAGCCCTCCGGAGGAACAGGACTTTGGTAATGGTGGTGGGGAGCCCCGAACGTCGCGGTTGAAACCGGGTGACGTGTTCATCACGCGCCACTCCAATCTGTCCCACTCGCACGTGATCTTCCACCTGATTTCGGACGAAACGTTCCAGAGTCCGAGCGAGATCAACTCGCGCCATCCAGTGATTCTGGGGTTGCGGAATATTCTGAAGATTTCCAGTCGACATGACGTGACGACGCTTAGCATTCCGGCGCTGCTGCGGCACCATATGTCCGAGGTGAGTGTTTTAGATACTAGAAGCTAGAAGTAGATTTCTTGTTGTTTTTAACTTGGTCATTATTTTAATACAAGTCTCTAGTAAGCCTGTTTTGAATGAAAGTTGTATAAAGTGTCTATTTCAACCAGAAAGGCCTCGTTTTTCCCTTATTCTACTGGCAGTGAATTTTAATGAATAATTCTAAAGGCTCCGGAGAGACTGTCACGCGACTTTTCCCCAGGATTTTCAGGTTCCTCAAGGAAAAAAATCGTTGTTTCTTCCAGTAATTTCTCCTGAGGTTATTTCTGGAATACTTTCAGAATCCTTTCAGAGATTTCTCTACAAATTCCTCTATTCTAATTCTCGAAAAGATTTCTTCAGAATTTTCCATTTATTTTGTTGTAAAACGTCATGTAATTCCCACGTAAAATGACACATTAGTCTTCTGCCGTTTTCTCGGTTATTCCGGAAACTTTCCTAAACTTTTTCATCGCACTATCACGTCGCATCACTTGTCGAGTGCAACTGTGAAACACTTACGTCAATCCGTTTATCCGTTCTCTAGTAATTTCGTGACATACAAACACCACTCCATTTTTATTTATAGGTATACATAGATGGGCACCAAGACCGCATAAACTTAATAGTTTTTGAATTACGAATTTAGCGGCTTAAGTGTCCGGTACTGGGGAACCTCCCCCTACCTAGAAAAAACGGGAATTAAGAAATGGAAATCTTCTGGCTACCCTGATGTTATTTCAGATGAAATTTAAAGCATTTATGCAGTTTTCAAGGGATGCTCATTCCACCCCAGTGGCGAAACCGCCCCGACTACCCCTACCTCTTGGATTCTACGAATTGTTAGAACAACAGGAATTAAAACAATATATATTCTTAGGAAAAATCCTCTCCAGGATTGGATGGAAGTGTTTATTGACTGATTTTGCAACAAGTTCATGCAGAAGCATCTGGATAATGTAATACTCTGAGCGGGAAATCTTCATGAAATTCGTAGAATAGTAAAATGTAGATTCCAAAAAGAATTACCGTAGAAGTATATTAAGAAACATTTGAAGGATACCTCAACAGATATTTTTTGAAGGAATTATTTATTTTATTTATTAATACTGAAAAAATAATTAAAGTATCACTAAAATAATTAGAAATGAAATTCTGGTTGTGATTATTGAAGGAAATTAAAAAAAAATTGAAAAAAACTATTGAGAAATTACTGGAAGAGTCATAAGTGGAACTCCTAGACAAATATTGAGAGCTAATGTTTGAACAGTTCCTGGAAAAATCTTTCAAGCGGTCAAAAATAAATAAATTAGTTTATTATTAATTTCTGGAGGAATATCCGGAGTAATTTTTAGGGAAAGCCTTAGGAAAATTTCAGGTTGAGTCTTGAAGGAACTCCTTAGGATTCCCACAAAAGAATCACTTAATGAGCTCCTGAAAAAAAAAATGTACCTGTATTAAGAAAACTCTGAGCAGACTCTGATGAAATTCTTGAAAAAAAAAAAATCATTAACCCTCTAATACCCAACCCCGCCTTTAGACGGGGTACACTTTGGAATTTTGTGTATTTTTTTGTAGCTCTGAAATCAAAATGATTTTATTTTTGGCTTATACCTTGACTCATGACACGCATATAAGAAAAGTTTTTATGACTTTTGAAACTTTTTTGTATTTTTCGAAATTGTTTGAAAAATTGCATTCTTATATAACCTACAAATGCCTGGGCTTCATTTAACGTGTAATATAAAAAATCGTACCTTTTATATTTTTCTACGATTAACCTATCACAAACGAAGAGCCTGGTGGTATTAAAATCATTTCAAACCTGTTTTTCCGTTAGTTACACGGAAAATAAAATACGCTCCGAAAAAAAATTAAAAATTTAATATTTTTAAAAATACCGTAACAATTTAAATTTTTATTATTGCCAAAAATCAACAACTAGAAAAGGCTTCAAGAAAAAATGAAAAAAGCTAGGGATGTTCAAAAATAAAAATTATAAAAATCAAAAACCAAAATTTAAAAATTTGTGATTAAAAATAAATAAATGCCCAAAACGTGTTTAGAACGATTTTAGATAACGAAAAATAATACTTAAATCGAAAATAAAAATTTGGGTATTAGAGGGTTAAAACAATCTCACAGTAATACGAGTAATAATATTTGTCGTAATATCACAAGATATTGAACAAAATCTCTAGCAATCATCTAAGGTACCGCGGGGCAAGTGGGTAAATGGGGTAAGTGAAAATAATTGGTATATTTTACTGGATATGTGGATTACCGTTTTAAACTCATGCGTAAACCTTTGAGGCCATTGAGAACATTACAACAGGTAAGAGATTTTTGATTTGATTTATTGTGACTGTAGGCATTTGCCCATTATCTTAAACTAATTACAATGTTCTTCCGTCAATACAACTAAAAATTAAATCTTATTACATACTTAATTTGTTCTTTGGACATTTCAACATTTAAACAATCACGGTTTGCATTATAAAACGACATCATACGATATATAGGTTCATTCCTAGCATAGTTTTGAACTCTATTTGGAATTTGAAACGGCCTTGTTAATCTTAAACCTGTTCTACCCTCATATAATGAAATCTGCCCTGCTAGGTATTGAGAATTATATCTACCATCAATTATATCCTTTAGGAACAAAGCGTCAGCCGTTTTTCTTCTAATTTCGAGCGAATCAATTCCAACAAGCGTGCATAATGATTTATAATCCGGCAAAACGTCTCTCCACCCAAGGTTCCGGAGTGCAAACCTAACAAACTTTTTCTGTACACTTTCGATTCTTGTCTTATGCGTTTCGTAATATGGCTGCCAAACTATCCCAGCATACTCAATAATCAAACGAACTAATCCAACGTAGAGAGAAATTATTGTGTACGGATCATCGAATTCCTGTCCAAGCCGTCTAATCATTCCAAACATGGCATTAGCTTTTGCGATTACCTTGTCAATATGTTTAGTAAAGGATAGTTCACTATCGAGGTCCACGCCCAAGTCATTCAAACAGATTTCTGAGATTTTCCAGCCATATTTGCATAATAGAGCGAAAGATTGTTAACCTGTCAACTATCACTGCAATCTTATTTTAATATTTTCAGCAGAAAAAAAGTTGCGGAAAATAATTGTCTGTACCACTTCTAAGTTGTCCCCTCTGACAGTTTTAAACCGCAATAAAAATAAGTTTTAGAATTAATTCGACATAGACCTAAAAATAACTAATTTGAAACACCATCAATTTTCTAATCACGTGGGGCAAGTGAAAAGTTTCTCATTAGAGATTGAATTTGTGTTTTCTCTTTAGGTAGCTATAAGTATACAAGGTTCGCAATTTTAATAGAACCACAGAGCGTGCTGATAATTCAAGAAGCACTTAAAAGCTATTATCATGGCCAAATCATGGAACTTCTCTAAAAAAAGGTTGCGAAATATTACGATATTAATATGCTTACTTCGGACAGCCGATTAAAAGGAAGACGTTAATTGAAAAGTTCCAATATAAGAGAACGCACGGATATCTCGTGGAGTGTTTATGTAAAGCTAGTTCAAAACATAAATAATAGGGTATTGGTTTATCCACAAAAGTTTCTAAATATTTTATTGTAAGATTCCGTTAGATTTCTCTCGAAGAGTTAACCGACGTAATATTCGATTTTCTTAAAAACAAATAACGAGCGGTGGAATTCCTGCAGAGCAGAAATGAAATTTATGTCCCATGAATGTTGCAGTTATAATGTTGTCGATTTATTTCAACAAACATAACTGAACAAAAGAAAATTGAAGTAACAATAATAAAATTCTCTTCGTTTACATGTTACTTATGTTATTGTTCAATGGGACGCCTTAATAGGTGTTAAAGGTAATAGCAATGGTGAATGTAACTGTAAGGTTTTGAATTTACTGTTCAAAACTATAAACTTTTCATTTGCCCCACTTATGGTGCAAGTGAAAAGTAAGGAGACGTTTTTCAAAAACTTTTTCTGTAATTTTTTCTTCAATTTTATATAAAAATCAATTTCAGCATACTGCTTATATTTGGTGGGAGTCAAGCTAAAAAATATATACGCCCTCATTTGTTTTAAGTTAAGGTCTCTAGAATTTGAAGAATCCCAACTATGCGAAATCCATTACCCACTTTCCCCACGGTACCTTATAGTAAAATTCATGTTCGGATTCTCTGATAAATCATCATGAAAACTCTTATCACGATGTCCCTTTTGGTTTCTATTTGTTTCCTCGGTCCCTTTTTCAAACATTGAAAGAATGAAAAGTCCTTATTTATAAGACTCTTGTTCGCTGTAGATAGGAAAATGGTTTTCTACTGTAAGCTAATCGTACTAAATTTGCAGGACATGACCGTCAGCTGGTGTATCCGCCGGGCCGAACTGGTGTTCAAATGCGCCAAGGGTTTCATGATCGAATCGGCCAGTTGGGGCGGAGCGGAGCTGAACACGCTGCAGCTGCTTTTGCCGTACGACATCTCCGAGGAGCTGTTCCGTACGCTGGCCGATATGGTGCCACATGTGTTCCGGGTGGCCAATCCAAAGATACTGCAATAGTGCCGTAGGTAAGTAGGTACCGTCGATGGTGCATCAGTATAAGCTTCCAGCAATGGACTGGCTAAATCTAATTTATTTGCGACATTTAGCAATATTCGAATCATTAATTTGTGATAAGTATATGAAAGCTTACCAATATGTACTGATTATGTTATATAACCCAAAAAAGATTATGTTATATAAGCCAATTGGCGAAGAAACCCAATAATAATAATCTAATTAATCGTCACCTGTCTTTCAATACGTAGTGTATCTATCACAGCATATAGTTTCCATTACTAGCGAGCATATACATCCATACTAGCAACGCAACTTCAATGTATCAAAAGTGGCAAAATTATGCCGAATGATCCCATTAATTGTACAGTTTAAACCAGTGGTATCCAAAGTCCCCTAGCGATTACGAATTTCAAGTAACTTTTTATATTTGTTTATTATATTTATTCACAAGTTTGAAATGATAGTCTGCTACTTAGCTACTAATGTTACCTGGGCATTACTGCTTTACAATAACTATAATTTCAAATTTCTTAAAAATTTTCCAAAATGCTTGAAATTATAAGTGACATTATTTAACGGAGTAAAAAAGACATCCGAAGAATCATGAGCATGAGCGTGAGTATATGACCATACAATTCGTAGTTGCTACTCCGTGATTGACCAGAACAATCAAAATTGCACAAGGAACTCACAGAGTTTAGGAGTAGTTTAGCTCATCTTCAGTGTACAATTTCGAGAATTACAAACATTACAGAGTCAATAACGGCACTGGCCACGTCCTTACCGATATCAGAGAAGGGAAGGAATGTTAGTGTAACATCCATTGTTACTAAAAACCGATTATACCTTTGCATCTTCATGGTTGTCACGGGAAGAAGTTTTTGTTAGTGGGAAGGATTCAGAAGCAACACAATCAGGATTCACGTTGGTAAGTAAAGCGATTCATGTAACCTCAATTAAAAAAGTCATCTACTGACATAGATGAAGAGTAAATGCAAAATATGTCGACATCATTGGTGACGAACCACGCAATGATTTTGATTAGAAGATTTGATAGAGTAGTTGCTAATCCCTTCAATTTCATCACCAGGGGCTGTTCATTAATTATGTAAGGGTTTATAGGGGAGGGGGGGTTTGAGATTTCTTACGCGTCATACAGTTTATTTTTAATTTTCATACAAAAAATCTTACCATGGGGGGAGGGGGGTTGAAAAACCCCGAAAATTGTCTTACGTAATTAATGGATCGCCCCCAGCACTGCCCAGCAAAAAGCGATCAAAATGTACTCCGGCGATGAAAACAAAGAAACCGCTTGCTTGGGCTTCCGAAGCGCACTGCCCAGCAAAACGTGACAACTGAGCTTTCAAAAGATGTAGTACCTATGCAAGCATCTTTGCAGTTGGTTCGAGAATACTCTATCTAAAGACAACATGACTAGAGTACTTGGATATTATGGAAAGCAAATTTTGAATATTATAAACTAGCACGCTCAATGTTTTTCCATTACTGGATGCAACAAATTCTTGAGAATATGAATGTGATTTAAGAGCGTGATTGATCGCCCGCTGTTACTTCTTCGTTATTACAAGAGCATCTATACTTGCACAAAGTGCCAACGGATGCTACTTAGGGTTGGTTGCACCACCCTCAGTGTGTAAGTAATGGGATTCTCATTCCTTGTAATGAGCAATACCAACGCCAGCTGGGTTCAAATACAGGTCAATTTGAGTTATTGTAGAAATGTTTACGTGTTACTATCTTTGAGGAAGCCGTTGGAGCCATCTGCACTTCCATGAGAAATGTCTAGGAGTTTGTAAATTGGAAAGGGTTATATTACAGGTCAACGTAGGTGTAGTAGGCGATATTAGGCCTTGACTTAGTACTAAGAAAAAGAGTGACATTAGACTGGCTCATTATGTAATAAACGCTTAAACCTGAAAGACGTCCCTCTATTATTCGCTACAAGTCAGAAGTGGGATACACCATGTTACTTCGAAGCCAGAAAACTTCGGCCGAACTGGAGAATATTATCGTAACGAGGTCCGGAACATTGGAGAATGAAGAGACACGAAATGATAACTTAGCTCAAAATGCCAATCCAATCATTTCCGGGGCCATTCCTGCTGATGTTTTGTCGGATGAGACGAGAAATGTAAGGAGTTCACTTCAAGAAAGCGGATCATGTGCTGCAGGTATCGACGTCACGAACGCAATGAATGCTGCTGCTACTGCTGCCCAACCAACTTTGATGTTGAATCGCATTGGAAATGGAGGTGGAGACTACGTCCGTAATGACCTTAACCTCACTCAATAGAAGTACAGTAAATGAAGCTCAGCGAGACAATCCTCAAATGGTTTTTGGTCGATTCAAGCTAGAGAAATTTCAATGATGCTACCATTATTTTCTGGAAGTCCTGTAGAAAACGTTAACCATTTCGTTGCTATTTTGGAAAATACGAAACAAGCTTTGAATGTTGATAGTTTTACTATGAAGCTGGTAGTGATTCGAAACCTGAAGGGGAAAGCGCAAGCCAGGTTACATTCTCAAGTCGACTTTATGCTGAAAAGTTACCCTGAAATAATACGAAGCTTGAAAGAATTTTTTGATCGTCCCATCAACACTTTTGAAATCAGAAAGTGTTTGGAGAAGAGGATTTGGTCAGGAAAATTTGAGTCATTTGCTGATTTTTGTCAAGCTAAGAAAATTCTTGCCCAAACATTGAAGATGCCTGAAGCAGAATTAGTAGACTACATTGTTGAAGGAATTCTCGATCCTGTTTTGAAGAATCAAGCTAGACTTTCGAACTTCAAAACCGTTAATGAAATAGTTCAAGCTTTTCGCATGATTGGGAATGATTCAAGATACCACGAACCAATAAGGAAATCAGTAAGATATCTATGCTATGCTTGTAATCAACTTGGTCATGTTGCTGCTGTTTGCCGGAACACACGTGAGCATATTGAACGACCAGATCACTACAGGAGAAACCCTCAAAATGAAGTTCCAATACCAAAACACATCAATGTAGTTGTAGATAATGACGTAGCGCTATAGGAGATGGACATCACGGACTGGTAGACTTTGAGTTATTTGGTCAACACTGTAGATATAAAGCATTATATGACACAGGGAGTCAAATTTCATTAATACGCCGTGGTTTGGTTGAAAAAAAAAATTCTAAATGCGTTCAAAACAATCATTATCGGAGTATTAGTGGAAATAGACTCAAAATTCTAGGTATTTTTACAAGTGAAGTAACTATTCAAAATATTTCTTTCAGAATTGAATTCCATGTAATTGCTGACAAGTGTATGGGACTCCTCGATGCCATTATCGGAAGAAATGTTATCATGCGGAAATTCGAACGGTCATTCAAAACGGTTTCAAAATTTATGAAACCAATAAAAGGTATTTGCAAATTGAAAATCCATCTATTAAAAAGGTAAATAACAGAGAAATATACAATATCAGTTCAGATACGTACCAAACATTGTTATCTAATATTGGCAATATATGTGATAATCAAAAGGCAAAATTTTTAGAATGTTTCCAAAACCAAATATTACTTTAACAAAAAACCAATGAAACCAGTTACAGACTATGAGATGACCATTACTCTAAAGAAAGAAGAATTTTTCCACTTTAAACCTAGAAGATTATCTCTTGCTCAGAAAAATAAAGTTGATGAAAAAATTTAAGAGCTACTAAAAGAAGGTATAATTAAAGAAAGCAGTTCACCTTATGCAAGTCCTATAGTAGGGGGATTAGGGGCATAATGAACATACGGGGCGAAATGGACACCCTCTCAATATCTGATAATACGCATATTTCATCAAAAGTTCATTCACTGCATGAAATCTGTAATGCATTTGAAATGTTTGACGGTATAAAAGTTTATTTTTGCCTTCAATTGTTCTTCAAAATTTGACTTAATTTTTTTCTTAGTTTCAAATTGGCATATAAGCAAGACCGTGAAAGAATCTAATTTTTGAGCAAAGTAACGAACCCAGAAAGGTTCTTTTTAGCTATTATGATTGAGGGAGAGCCCTTTTGCATATCGGAATGATTGACAGTCATTGAATATATTGGAATAACTAAATTTCATGCAGGTGTTCATTTCGCCCCGATACCTTTTTACCAGCCTTGTTTTCGACCCAATTTTCTATCTCGCTTTTCTGACATATGATATGATTTTTATCACTATGAATGAATGTGGCACGTCGTACTAACATCAAACTTGAAAACTAGCCGGGGGTAAATTAAAAATATTGCCATTTAATGGTTTTAAAACGAACATTTGCTTAACGTGTCCATTATGCCCCTAATTCCCCTATTAATTCCTAAAAAAAAGAAAATGATTTCAGATTATGTGTAGATTATAGAAAATTAAACAAAAATACAGTTAGAGATAATTATCCGTTGCCTATTATAGATGATTTAATTGACTCGTTGAAAGGAAAAACTATATATTCAATAATAGATTTAAAATCCGGATTCCATCAAATCAGATTAGCAAAGGAATCTACTAAATATACATCTTTTGTTACGCCTAAAGGTCAGTATGAATATCTTCGCGTTCCATTTGGATTATGTAATGCACCTGCAGTATTTCAAAGATATATTCACAAAATTTTTAAACATTTGATTGATGATGGTAAAATTTTAGTATATATGGATGACATCTTGATAGCTAGTAAAACTTTTGAAGAACACTTAGAAACTTTGACACAAGTTTTTCAAATATTAAACGATAATTTGTTAGAAATTAATCTGAGTAAATGTAAATTTTTGTTTGATCAAATAGAACATTTAGGATTTACATTCAATAAATTCGGGAAAAAACTTAATAAAAGTCACATTGAAAGTATTTCGAATTTCCCTGTTTCTATGAATAGTAAAGATGTTCAGCGATTCTTAGGACTAACAAGTTACTTTAGAAAATGTGTGCAAAATTTTGCTACGATAGCGAGACCATTGTATTGTTTTTTAAAAAAGGATGCTAAATTTATATTTAATGATGAAGCGCTAGATGCTTTTAATAAATTGAAAAATAAGTTGATTTCGTCACCAATTCTTGCCACATATGATCCTCATGCTGAAACACAGCTACATTGTGACGCAAGTTCTCTTGGTTTCGGAGCTATTTTGCTTCAAAAGCAAGATGACAATAATTTTCATCCTGTTAGTTACCGTCAAACGGGGTGACTTGCAACACTTTTCAACTTCAATCAACCAAAACCATGATCTAAACGTCATCTAAAAATCTAAATTCCCTGTAGAACTTTTAATGGCTAGCCCGCATACAGAATGGGATGACAGAAGATTGAGTTGAATTATTTTGTCATATCAAAAGTCATCAAAAAGGTGAAATTTTTTAAACGTCCTTGTGCGGGGTGACTTGCAACACTCAATGCTAATATTGTTTTTGCCAACAAAATGTTGATATTTTTTATTAGTCACACTTGTTAAGTATTGTTATTCATGTATTCAAAGCATTCTAACCAGTACAAGAGCATTTTGAATATGTTTTTGTAAGAAAATAATCAAGCTATTTTTGTATGGGAAAAAGAGGCATTAAATCATCAAGGTCCGATATCTTAACTGAACAATATTTTTAACAAGTGTTTGTATTTGATTGATGAATTATTACCCTTTTGCTTATAAAGTAGACCTAACACAAAAGTTTTTCACGTTCATAAAACTCTAAATTACTAAGAAATAAAGTGTTGCAAGGTACCCCGTATAGGTACATTTTAATAAAAATGATTTTTATTAGAAAGTTGTTGCTACAATTTCTTAAAATAAAATTGGTCATATTATCAATTGCTAGTTATTGAAACACCATGCAGAGTATTACTTTTGTAAATTAAATCTATGTCATGTTTTCAGGTCACGATTTTAAACCTCCATCAAATATCAGTTTTCAAGACATTCAAAAGAATTATGTTTGATGTATAAATATATTTATAATAACAGCCTTAGCCGTGGCATCTACTTGAATTGTGAGTCACACGTATTGAAGCACCGATTTAAAACAAATTTTGTTTTGAAATTTGTGTTTTATAGTGAAATTTAGTTGTAATTTGCAATGTGTTGCAAGTCACCCCGCCGTTGCAAGTCACCCCAAGTGACAAGTGACAGCAAGTTTGACGGTACTTTAGCAAAAAGACTGACGAATTTGAATCAAAGTTACACAGTTTTGAGCTTGAGACCCTCGCAGTAGTTTATGCAATTAAAAGGTTCCACATTTATTTGTCTGGAATACATTTCAAAATTTTTACAGATTGCAGTGCTTTAGTTCACACACTGTCAAAAAAGAATTTAATCCAAAAATATGTACATGTAGATGCGTTAAGCCGGCTAGACACCATAGCTAAAAACATCCAAAAGATGACAATATTCAAAAAATTGGGCTAATTGAAAAGAATATTATGGATGATACTATGCATGTGTTGAATGATAGCGATATAGAACATAATATAATAATTGCTCAAGAACAAGATAGTAAAATAGTTAAAATCAAAGAGTTATTAGAGAATTTGAATTATTAAATGGAGTTCTGTTTAAAAAATATGGTAGTAAACGTTAATTAGTTGTTCCCAAATTAATGATCGATAAAGTTATTAAGTTAAATCACGATAATGTTGGACATATTGGAATAGAAAAAACTATACAAGAGATAAAGAAACAATTTTGGTTCAGAAGAATGAAAAAAAAAAATGTTAAAATCTATATAAATAATTGTTTAACTTGTATATTTTATAGTCCAGCTGTAAAGAAAGAAGGTTTTGTTAAAATTTTTGATAAAGGAAATAAACCATTCAATACCATTCATCTAGATTATTATGGTCCAATCCAGTTATCATCTTCGAATAGAGCAAAATATGTTTTAGTTATAATAGACGCATTTTCAAAATTTACTAAGCTACTAGTTATATGAATAATTATAGTACACCTAAAAGAATCATAACTGATAGAGGTAAATGTTTTACATCACAGAAATTTAAAGATTTTATCAACATCAATCAAATTGAGATGTAAAAACAGCAGCTTACACTCCTGAAGCAAATGGTCAAGTTGAGCGGATGAATAAAACACTAACTCCTATGCTTGCAAAGTTGTGTCATGAAACATCTAAAAATTGGAATGAATTATTGCCAAAAGTTGAGTTTGTATTTAACAATTCTTTTAACAGGTCAATTGGTAATTTACCTAGCGTTTTGTTGTTTGGAGTTCCACAAAATAATTTAAATATTGAAAGTTATAATATATCTAATTTTGTTGCAAACAGACAAGAATCAACTGAACCAACTAATATTATGGATTCTCGTGAAAATGCTCGTAGACAAAATCTAAAAAATCAACTTTAAAAGAAATAAGAGCATGATTTATAAAGAAGGCGATTTCATAGTTCTGAAAACTGATGAAAAACATAAATTAGCTCCAAAATATAAAGGCCGTATAAAATTCATAAAGTTTTGCCAAATGACAGGTACGTTGTGACTGACATAGATGGGTTCCAAATTGCAAATATACCATTCAACTCGGTGTGGTCACCTCAAAATATGAGGAAATGGATGAATGATCACATATATTACGAGAGTGAGATCGATGAGGACATCGATAGTGTCAGGATGCCCGAGATGTAGTAGGCGATAGTAGGCCTTCACTTAGTACTAAGAAAAAGAGTGACATTAGACTGGCTCATTATGTAATAAACGCTTAAACCTGAAAGACGTCCCTCTATTGACTGTTTAACGAGAAACTTGCGACGATCGACGCGCCACCATAATTCATATAACGGAGGGTATTAGAACTAACTTGGAGGTGATGATTTTGCAATTTGTAGGTTAAAATCACCTCCAAACACTAGCGATCTTGCGGTGGGATGTTGACGTTTGATCACGAATTATTCGCTACAGTAGGTAAACAAAATGATTAATTACAAGAATCCAAGGGATCATCGCATCATGGGATCACTAGTTACACTTCCCTCCAAGCATAATAAAGTCAATAACATAATGAATAAAATAAAATAACAAGTAATCCTTTCATATATACAAAACATGACTGAAGACTCAATATGACGACACCTTTGATGACGAAGCGTTCAAAAAATTTGCATAATGCGAATCATGCAACATCAATCCAAAAAGTATGTAAATAAAGATCGGCACAGTATCAAACCATTCAAGGATCTTGTGTTATTTGTTGGAGAGCAGGTACATCACACACCTTGTAGTGGAGATGTCTTGGGTAAGAATTGTAGAGGTAGTATTTTAAGTGAATGAATTGTAGATATCTTTACTGCCCATACTCGCATAACAGTCCCATTTGAATTTTCACCACTTTTGAGATAACTTCATGAATAGTGTTTATTTTAAGTGTACTTTTCGAAATCATTTTTAAAATTTTACTTTTGTATGGGCAAAATGCGAAAAAAATACCAAACCATGTGCGTCCCATATTGAAAGTACCCGCATAACAGTCCCATTAGTTGATAACGAAGAAAATGAACTAATATATTCCTTCAATTATTGTTGAAATCTAGCATTATGGTTTTCATTTTATAAAATATCAAATTATACAAGCTAAGGTGGTGCAGTTCATCTATATTTAAAAAATATTTCTATACAAAAAAGTTTATTTTTTCTTGATAGGCAAATTTTCCCAGAATGCTTTTTTCTCTTCTGAAACCAATGGTAGAATCAAACTGACAAGTGAATCCTTGCGAACAGCGTCAATACCCACGGGGTTTCCTTGCATTTTCAACGAATTTCCCAAATTGAATCCTTCAGCGTTGATCTGTTTCATTTGGGATTTAGAAAACAACGTACAATTATGTGTTGCTTCTCCGTCGATTACAGACTCACTGTATTTTAACACGAAACATCCTTTTTGAACAATAATCTTCTTAATCTTGTCAATATATGGTCGCTTTGTACATTTATTGAGTGTGTACTGACTGACGTTAAATGGCGTTTGGAAGAAATCAGACACTTGCATATCAAATACATCGACCCTATTTTTTGCTTTTGTTACAACATCAACAAAATCAGGGTATGTAATCGTCGGATTCTGGCGCATTGCTTTTTCTACAGCAGCTTGGAAAGAATCTGCAGCCATAAACGTATGCCCAGACTCAAAATATTTGAGAACTATTTCCCTCTTAGTCGATACTGTGGCTATGGCTGTTATTGTCATCCGGTGAAACAGCCACGGTAGGTTCATCTTCTAATGGCGGTGAGTTGTCCGCTTAGGCCCCAAGCACAATGTGAACGGCAACGCGGTACAACGGCAAAACGGCATGCCCGTTTTGATCTACACTTTACTTATCAATCCAGTGTTGACTAAATCCTTTTCAACATTGACTTGACAAGTAGAGTGTAGCTCAATATGGGCTTGCCGTTTTGCCGTTGTACCGCGCTGCCGCTCACATTGTATTGACAATTCGAGTGACAATTAGAAGTTCGGCAGTCAAAACTTCGGCGAAGTTCGGCGTCGGCATTCTAATTTGGTGCTTCGCCGACGCATAAGGATTGCCTTTGTCGGCGTGGCACTTCGGTAGAATGCCGACGCCGAACTTCGGCGAACTTTCGGTGATATTTAATATCTCTTATGAAGTTCGGTCTAAAGTTAATCTGAATGCACAATACTTGAGGCTTTATTGTGCTACCGCAGGATCGCGCCCATTTCCATTGGACTCGACATCTGATACGGAGAAACGAGGAGGTTTTGAACTCACCATAGGAAATTTCACATTTGGGTGGACGCCAACAGGATTGCCGTCATCACGCTGACCAAACCTGGCTCGGTTTCTTAACTGGTTTAAATCCAACATCAACGCGTTACGGGTGGATTCACCAAACTTTCCGTATCGGCTGGCCGGTGCGGACAAATCGAATCCAGCAAAATCTTCATCACTGCTACCTTCACTCTCACTTCCACCACCATACAATTTAATGTATTCGAGGGACATTATAACAATTCAAACAACGGTTGGAAATCCAAAAGTGTCTTGGAATCGATTATAAACTTGGGACAATGTGTCAATGTTCGCGATAACAAAGTAAGCGAGTCCCAACTAATGGGACTGGTATGCGGGTATAAATGCATTTGGCGTGAGAAATACTCGGATAAGGAGTCCCATTTACCAGGATTCCAATTTAAATATGAAAATACAACGCATTCAAATGTATCTTAACTGCCAGCGACTCTTCCATATTGTAATTATAATATGCTGAACAATGCTACCTATATTTATTATAACCAGTAGCAGCAAAACGTATTTTTTGTAAAATTGTAAAGATGCGTTTTTCTCAACATGATGATTTCTCGAATGGGACTGTATTGCGAGTATGGGCAGTTTACCCAGACATGAAATAAAAGAGAGGAGCTGGCTGGTAGAAATATCAGTCAGTAGCCTGCGGTGTGGAGCGAATAGCCTTGTTGTTTTAGTTGTAGTTTTCATTTCAACATTATTATGTAAAACTAAAACCAATATGCTGCAATAATTGGCTACTGACTAGTTATTCCCTCCCCTTGGTTATGCGGTTGTTATGCATAATCCATTGGCACATATGATGGAAACCAAAGGCGTAACCTGTAGTGGTGGTATCACATTTTGGCATATTTTTCTTAAGGTGAAGATGAATCGAAGCCAAACCTTAAATTTTCAAGAGCACAAATCTGGAGATCCGAACACCCGTTTGAGCTGAAAACTTAATCGATTGGTCACTAGCTGGTTTTCAGCTTAAACGGATGTTTGATTGTCCAGATCCGTGCTCTTGAAAATTTGAGGTCTGGCTTCGATTCATCTTCACCTTAAAGCCGCGTCATAATTTATATGGCATAGACGCAATAATATCTCGGATGTGATCCAACGGACATTCTGCGTCATTGATAGAATTGATGCCCATTTCAAATAATTAATCTATTCGAAGTGGACATCAATACTATTGGTAACGATCAGTTTGCCTTTTGCTAACCTGAATGATCGGTAGCCACTATTAGCTAGCTAGACACACCGTTATCATAAAAAAAAGGACTAGTAGATTCACTGAGTAGAAATAAGTGGCGACAATCTTATTTCAATATGGTTTTTACATTGCCATAATGAGAAACACCTCTTTGGTAACAACGGTATAAATAATCTGATTCCAGCTTCATTTTCGCAAAATTTACAAGTAGAAAGTAGGCGTTGTGAAGCATTGCATTTGCCACCGAAAAGTGAATCTTGTAGGAGACAATAATAGAAGCCTAAGGTAACTTTACTCTTAAATATGCACTATACAATGACTATGGAAAGCAAGACGCTGAGATCGATCATTAGGGTACACTTGCTAGTTTCGAGAAATTGTTGAACAGACAAGGAAAGTGACTTTATTCTTTAAGGATATATGAACGTAAAGACCTGAAATTAACTTGAACTACCGTCGTTGGGGGTGACAATGGGTCAAAAAGGGATATGTGCAATTTATTTTTTGAATAACTATCGCAATTTAACTCCAATAAACTTCAAATTTGGTGTGTATGTACTTTGATGGTACATTAACAACTGTTCAAAAATTAAAGACAAATATTTATTCACAGCAGCACCACAAGTGAATGAAAAATGACCCAATCTCACCCCATAGAGGAAATAACTTGTTTTTAAGAATATGATTTCAAAACCATTCGGAACTGAAAAATATTGACAAAAAACGATGCAAACAAGACAAAAAGATATCTAAGATGTTTCACAAGTATGATAAATCCACTTAAAAGAAAGATTATACTGAAAATTGAAGAGCTATGAGAAAAAATATGTAAACCCAAAATTTATCGTCAAGTTTACATAAATTTTCTTGGTATTTCCCTCAAATTGTCTTAAAAGTCTCATCCCCATTGCTATAAAGCCCATTCATTTTCCCCAAAGGTGTACTGAAACAGTGATTATTTTAAACCTTCGCAAATAGTTAAATTTTGTTGCGACATTCCACGGTCAATAAATTTCAGGCAGAAGTTGACGTCATAATCCCAGTATTTCAGCGATCCAACTCATTTGTACTTCCGTGAGATGTTTCTATAATATGGAAACACTGATAAATAATCAAATTTAGAAAAAAAAAAACACCCTTTTGATAAAAATTTACGATGTTGCTGCGCACGAAACACAGTTTGCTGGTTTGAGAACTTGCCAAAATGCGTTGTATTGTTATTCAATGCACGGAATACTCGAGTAGACTTGTTTGATGTTTCAGAGATGCTGTATTTAGAAAGAATAAACACATCTTAATGAAAAAAGAGAACACCCGGCACCGTAAAATGACAAAAAAGAGGACTTGGAATTTCATTTACTATCGTTCTTGCTTGACCCAATCTCACCCCCATTTTCAATGTTTTAGACATCATACCGAAAAAAATGATTTTTTTGTGGGAAAATCAAACAAATTCTGGAAAATACCTGTGATGTGTAATGAAAAGACTTTCAACATTCTACTAATACAACGATAGAGGCTAGAGTACATGCGTGATACTTTGTACAGGAGAAATTTAATGTTGTAAATTTTATCTAGTTTCAACATGCAAGTTTATTGATGTAGTAAACAAAAACTACTATTTCTAAAAATGCATATTGTAATGAATTATGTGTAATAATATGTTCCCTAACATATGACTTATTATTTTAATAATATCAGCGTTATTAGCTGAAATATTTCACAAAACATATTTTTCCGTTTTGACCCAATCTCACCCCCTAGACCCATTGTCACCCCCATCGACGGTACTACTAAACAGCCTAATTTTGTTAAGACTTGACGTCAATTTATTGACATTTAAGACTCTAATCTTACGTAAAAGACAAGAGTAATCAGAATAGCACTTAAATGACAAATTATTCAAAACCATTTTGACTAGACAGACAGTATTAGTAATGACACTACTACACTACTATTTCAAACATTCTGATGGAGCTGCTGATTTTCACAATGCTTCCTTTTCTCAGAAGCAAGGGAATATGGGTATATTTAAAAAACTACCACGTCACAATAATAATAAAAAAAAACAGTGTTCATGTGGGCACCATAGCCTAGTCCGTCTAAGTATTGGTCCTGGTAGACGGGAAACTTGGCAAAAGCCAGACCGAGGGTTCAGCCTTGACAAGTTAAGCTGTCAGGCAGCTCCAACTGAGTACCATACAAAAAAAAGGCTACTGACTAGTTATTGAACAAATACTTAAAAGTATCCCCTGGCGTTGTCTCGAATAAAATGTGTACAATCATATTTAACCCATTTAGAATAGGCGCATAAAACGATCTCACCAGTTGATATTCCTTTCTTGACTGAGCGACAAGGAGCCACTTTCAAATTGTTCAGGTTTAACAATACGCTTATTTGAGCGAAAACGAATCTCTGTCTAGCAAAACGCGCGAAAACGACATGAAATTGTCAAAAATTAGTCCATTTGCTTGCGCTGTAACGAAGCACTGTCTATCTTCAATGAAATATAAAAGTATATTACAAATCTGTTAAATTAATTTGTGTCGCAACGCAATGATAAAATGCGTGTTGCGAACACCATTTTAGACGATTGAAAAATATATCTTAAAGACAGGTTCAAAACTGTAAACCAACGGTAGTAGTTTACACCCGCTCTCGTTGGGACACCAACTAGCTGACTTCTTCACAAAGGCCTTGGACGTTGGACGATTTGAGGAACTTCGGAAGAAGCTAGGAGTGACCCAACGAGAGGGGGTGTGAACGTAGTAGCCGTTGGTTTACTGACGTGAGCGCCCGAGCAATTTTTTCAACCCTACTCCACATCAAGACACGAAGTGTACATACCGTTTCCTGTGAATAAACCTTGTTCGTTATTGTTAGAACCCGTGTCCTGGTCATTTCTCCCAGCCCTGTCCGACTCAGATTTCATCAAAAACTTTAAAGTACTCTAGTCATGCCGTCTTTCGATAAAGTATTCTCAAACTAAGTGCAAAGATGCTTGACTACTCTATCTTTTGAATGCCGTGTGTCAATCTTATGGACATTTTTATTTGTAAATGATGTACATTGATATCACAAAGCCATATTAATAAGCTCTTATTCAAACTTCATAGAAATAATGGTAAATATACATATCACTGTAACTTCTGATTTTCTCGAAGGAATGATTTCAAATTTACAGAGAAGATGCTTGGATTTCTCATGTTTCCAATGCTTAATGCAAAGCTTATGATTACTTGGTTGGTTTACCAATTCATATCGAAGCATCGTTGGGTAATATTTTAAAGCATGTGAATATTACTTTCAAAATAGCTCAACACCTGTAGATCACGATAGCTTTCGATTTCCTCGTTAGATTATTTTCAAATGCTCGGAAAAGATGCTTGAATACCATATCTTTCGAATGGTAGGTGCCGCGTTTTTTGCGTTAATAACGGTTTCTTTCAAATTGGAGACCAACTAGTATTTTAAATTGGAGTTCTTGGTTCAACCTATTTTCAAACGAACTGTTCCACTTGTAATGGCAGTAAAAATAATCCAGTATGTTTAGACAATGCATGTTTATGTTCAAAACATCATTTTTTCCAGGTGGCTCATTTGACTCGCGCTACTTTTTAAATAATATTTTGGTTTGGTTGGAAAAGAAAGAAAGAAAGCTATTAGTATTAGGATTTAACAGGAATTAGTGAGTTGTTATTGAATTACATTCTTGATTATAGTCAACGACATTATGTGTTTATCTAGGTTTCCTCAATCCCGTAGGCCAGAATTGCTATAGGTCCTTTTTAACATTTATATTCGTATTTGAGCAAGTTGAATGTTTTAAGTTCATTATTTTTGTCATGTTGGTCAGTTTGTTTTATACCGTGACCTGCTCTAATTTCTTGTGTTGCCTAATACCGTGTATTTGGGAATTATGTGTATTTTTAGCACATTACATTATTTATTTTTCTAGATGATTGTCGAAAATGACAGCATATTAAGTAGTCTATAGAAAGCCATGACAAATTTGAACTAATGTTACACATACAACTAACGCAAATAAGTTTATAATGCAATCGCCTGGTACCAACACACGGTTTTAGAACACGATTGCCTATGAGTTCGAAATACCGTGTTTCGACTATAATTTCAAAATGGCTGAATAAAATATATATGTTATTTCACGAATCAATTCAACAAATCTCAAGACGTTGTTTGGTACAGAAGTTTTAAATATGATGCGCTTCGTACGTTCAATTGAGAGATGTTTCAAAATGTCACCCGTAAGTCACATTCTACTCGGTGGATCCTTAGTCATTCTCCTCATTAGTCAAGATTATAACCATTTAAACAAAATCTAACCTATCTGCATCAAAGCGTGGCTACAGCTCCTGTTACCCCGATGCCTGGTAACAGGATAACCGTTGGATCACATTCGTAAGATTGATGCGTCTATAAAATAAACTTCAGCTTATAGTTGATTACACAACCAGCCATCAGCTAAGAGTCTCGAAACCATGTGCGAAATTCACAGATTTGTTCTAAATTAACAAATCGGTAGAACTCTTACAAACAGTTACGGTAACATCATAAAACTCTACAAACTAAAAAGCTGATCAGTCATTGGGCCGCACTCATAAATCCAGCGAGTCAACATAATCTGATGTGGGGCCCAGATAGTCGTAGCGGTAAACGCGCAGCTATTCAGCAAGACCAAGCTGAGGATCGTGGGATCGAATCCCACCGGTCGAGGATCTTTTCGGGTTGGAAATTTTCTCGACTTCCCAGGGCATAGAGTATCTTCGTACCTGCCACACGATATACGCATGCAAAAATGGTCATTGGCATAGTAAGCTCTCAGTTAATAACTGTGGAAGTGCTCATAAGAACACTAAGCTGAGTAGCAGGCTCTGTCCCAGTGGGGACGTAACGCCAGAAAGAAGAAGAAGAAGAACATAATCTGATTAATATTTAGTTCGTGATTCAACCAAACGAACCTTTCGGCCAAATGGCTGGAAACCCATATATTTATTTACAATCCCGTACTTTCACAAAACTATCTCGGCACAATTGATTTTAAACTAATTGTCTACTTTCAGACTCGCCAAGTGACCAATCTTTTGATTGATTTCGTTGATTTCATTAACCCTTCAGTCGTCGCGTGGTTTGCCACCATTTGAACCACCACGATGAAGCTGTGTACGATAAGCGAGTTTTTTCCCCACTGTTGTATATGTACAATAACCACGATGATTCACATGATTTTCCTATATTTCGATTATTTAACCAGACCTATTATGTTTCCTACACATATACTGCAGTTTTGTATACAATTTGAATAACCTATTAAATAACTGTTACATTACTGTACATTATTGCATACATAATAAAATAATTGTGATGTAACCCCCTTTGATTTATTCGTCAGAGTCCATACTGCTACCTGTAGTATAAAGATTTCCAATGGCCCTTCAATCTTAAGATGTTTGTTTCGCTCCTCTCGCAAAATAATCAAACATATCTCGTTTAATTTATGATCTCGCCCTAAAAGCCATTTGTAACCAAATGTGTATGTAGCTTATTGGAGAAGAACCAATGAACGAGAGGATTTACCGGATTTAAACTTTATTCAACAATACTGTGATGGAGAGAAAATCCTTCTATATCTAGCTCACAGCGGTGATAATTTTCATCTTTATTCATTCATTAAAAAAATAACGAGCTACGCACTCGGTTACTGAAAGCTTATAGGACGAGATATAGTCATTACCAAATGTTCACTCAAAATAAGATGATAAATTTATAGTGACCTTAAAACCGCTCACTGCAACATATTGCAATTAATACCGTTCGTTAATTGAATGTGTGCAATTATATTTTTCAAGGCACATTTATTGCATCCAGTTCAAGATCCAGTTGCTGAAATTAATTTCCTTCCATTTACAATAATCTTCCAATTAACATTCAAAGCAACCCTTATCTGTCTCTTTTCTCACCCCTGACAGGTACGTTTGACAACCCGCGCCCCTTGCTGTCAAAATATTTGACACCAAAAAAGACGTCGGCCGAAAAATCAATCCAAGCAGCCGCTGCTCTTCTGTTTGCTGTCGTTATTCAGTGCCCAATAAATTAGTCGCGAGTTTAGTTTGTTGTTCGCAGTTGTGAGTGCGCAAATCTTGCCAGATGACCACAAATAGTGGCGGTCTATCGACCGGTGTGGTAAAATGCTGCGTCCAAGGATGCCCCTCGATGTATGGCGAAGTGGGCAAAAGCTTCCACCGGTTCCCGACGATCAACACTGCTCGGGATGTGCTGCGACGGGAACTGTGGGTTGAAGCGGTCGGTTTGCCGAACGATAAAAATATCATCGACATGTCCATCATTTGTGGGAAACACTTCGAAAAGGGTAAGAGGCGGTGCTAGAACGATTTTCTTTAGGGCGAAATTAAAATTGATTTTCTTTTACAGGAAAACCATCGCTTCCTATGGAGATAAGGGCCCCCAATTGGCTTCCCAGTCTGCATTTGAAATCCGGCCCAGAGATGGTTTCCATGACCAACCCGGTGAACAATAGTGTTGCAGGTAATTTTACTATTTTCTGTTGATAATTTAAAATCATTCAAAAATCGTAAATAATATTGTTTATCATCGATTTTCTTTTGTTCCTACCTTCAATATGGGATTTGTATGTACCTTGGGCATTTAGTGTCATTTTGGCCGCCATTTCTGTTTTTAGTTGACAGATGTTATTTGCTTTAAAGGACATCTCAATACAGAGTCAGAATCAGAGCGAATGTGAAAACTAGCACATTCTCAGTAAAATCGGTTTGAAGTTTAGCGAATATAATTTGAATTCTATATTATGTTTCTGATCGATTTAATCGCATGATGCATTTTTGTAGGATTTATTACAGTATTACTTATGTAGCAAAACATTTAATTGATTTTCATATTATGAACAACATGTTCAAATAAATACAATTGCACAATGCGCCATTGTGCCCCTCGATTTTTCGTTTCCTTTAGTTTGACAACAGTGATTGCGCCTTTTGACCTCGTCCTTCTGGTTTGACTATCATCAGCTACGCTGTTTTACACGCACCTTCTGACGGTAGTTAGGTGAATAAAACTTAGTTTGTTTACATTTGTCAGTTAGGCCGTTATTCTGGTACTGTATTAATCTGGCGGCGATAGGAAAAACACACTGAGAAAAATCTACACGTCAAGGACGTGTGTTTTTCTTAAAGATTTGCGAAATGAGGAAAACCACAAGACTTGAGTGTGGTAGCCATATAGATTTCGTCATTGATTTCACGGTATAATAACATGTGTATCAACATTAGGTTGCCATGTGAAACAAATAGGAATGTCTAAATATTAAATTATGAAAACTGTAAGATATAGAATCCACTGCGTTGACGTATGGCAATAGGATTGATCACAGCAATCGGTTTCCTGTTACCTGCACACTTGCATTCCTTTTACCGCACTTGTTAACTGGCACTTGCTTGGGTAAGTTGTGCGTGCATCGCGTGGAGGGTGATTCCTTTTCCGCGGATAAGTTTAAACCAGGTCCGTTCCACTCGAGCTCAGATCGGGTACCACTTCTAGTACTGCATTTGGTCCCTCGGTAGTGCAAATGGTACCCAAGTTTGACAGATCGCAGTACACTTTTCACGGCATTCTAGATTACCTTATGAGCCATAAAATTTTGGGCAACTGCGAGGCACATGGAGGTCTTTAATTTGTCTTTGTTAAAACTCCACAAAAACCAACTGATTTGCTCTTCAATTCGAAATGTTGTGGCTTTAGATAATCATATGTGATAGAATATGAATGCCATGAGACAGAAAGAAGAAATTTGATAGAAGAACTCTTGCTCCCCAAAATATGGATTCGAGGCTCCTCTGCTTGTCGTAAGCTCACATAAATATTTTTATTTTCCGAATATACGGAAATCGACAGCAAGCTAATCGATTTCAAATCGACCAGCTTGAACATGATAATAATGACACAGGGTAAGCATAAGTTAAACACACTTAATCCGTGTTGGGTGATGATCTATGCACCCATAGATTGACGCATTCGAATCTGAAAGGGAAAGCTTCAGGAACTTATGTGGAAACCTATGGAATGCATGTTGTGGATTGGTGAATCAGCATATGAAGCAAAACTAAAGAATTGAATGTGTAACACACACTAAGTTTGTAAGAAAATCACAACAAATCAATATAGAAGTTCATGAATCGATCCATAATTTTAAACACACGAATCAAACGTGTGGATTTTCATCAGTGCATAAAATACGAACATTCGTTATATTATTGAAGTGGCGTTCATATTTTGTGTAACATTGATTAATAAAAATTAACCTTTTTTCTTAAAAATATCCCTTGACAGAAGTAGCAGGTGTGTCCCACTCGGGTTCAGATTGGGTATTATTTCTAGTGCTGTATTTGGTCCCTTGGTACTGCAAAAGGTAACCAAGTTTGACAGATCGCAGTACACTTTTCACGGCATTCTAGATTTTGCTCTATTACCTTACTGCCGTGAGTTTGCAAGTCAGTCCAATCTGTAGGCATTAGGGAAATCGACTTAGAAGTTTACGAACTTGCTTTCCATACGATTATTCAAAAACATCCAGAAGATTGGAATATGTTCCAATCTTAATGGAACTTTCACAATTTGCTTTTCACTGTGATATTTATCCGAGGAAAATATATCTATAGATGATCAAAACTTGGTTCTTTTGTTTTGTTACACACTCAGGCACACTTCCGCACACACTTTTGAAATACCGTGCACCCCCGCTAATTTGAACGGTACCTCATGCAAACTATAGGGGTTCATTTTTAATTTGAACATCTAGTCACCCTAGAACCGTGTTTCTGGTTACCTCTTTCACTGTTTTGTTTTGATTATGCGTTTCGTTCCATAGCGTTCCATTTCACTTTACTTCGCTCCATGAGCTAAATGACGTTTGAACCATTTTTAATCTGAACGATGTGCAAATTAGCGGGGTACAAATTAAAAAGTGTTCAGATTAAATGTGGTCAAACCAACGGGGGTACCCGGTACATAGGAACCACTTATGAATATTCGCCACAGTAAATCGGGTTGAAACTCATAGCCTTATGAAACCAAACTTTGAAAACAAAAAAGTGTTTTCGCGGCATCCTAGAATCGAACCAAGGAACTTGTGATCGTTAGGCCCGTGCGTACACCACGCGCATATCGACGCCTTGATGGGAGTTGATGTTAAAACGATACGTAAAGCGTTCGTATTGCAATAACCGTTCCACCTTTCATAAGGCAAAATATATGCATTTCGATAGTCTAGTTCACAGCGTGTACGGTAATTATATAATGGGACTGATATGCGATTACTTTTTTTTTATGTGACAATTTGACTTGCTGTTTTTTCTTAGTTTTTCCGAACAAATCATATTGTCTCATTCTCAAAATCCAGATAATTTCTGAACTAAGGGTATTTAGTAAAGTTGTTTTGGAGGTGAAGCGCTATCTGATGGTGCCTCATTTAGTTCGGAATTCGACCGCTAGACAGTGCTGATGGACATGAAAATTTAACTTTTGTTTTGCGGATATCTTCTTAGGATTCTGTCCGATTAGGAAGATGATGTTTTCGGCAAAGTTGTTCAATAACTAAAGGGAAATCAGTATTCGAGCTAGTTAATTCTGCTGAAACTTTTGTTTTGCAGATATCTCAGGAGCCTGACCACTTAGAGAGATGGCGTCTTCGGAAAAATTTTCAGTATTCATTATTCTTGTCAAGAGATTCGAGATTTTGTCACCAGGCGGCGCTAGCGAGCATGAAACATGAGCTGCTGGTGTAGGGGTTAAATAATAAAATGTTCAGTACGGACCCCCAATGTTTCAACCTTGCTCAAACATTTAACAATAAATAAACTATTTACGTTATTGTAAACTATATTATGTACCTTCTCCCTGCTCCTAGAATTTCACTGCATTTGATAACATCTCTCTTTTCCCGATAGAAACACCTCTCGTGACCGCGAGCATCGTTGTGCCCCCACAACGGGAAGCTGTGCCCATTGTTCCGATAATGGGACCACAAAGCGTTCCCAAAGACTTCAACCTACCGTAAGTATTTCTTTATTTCTTTATTTATCTTCATTCCAACTGACATTTGTTTGTCTCATTGAAAATCTTAAACTAAATGCTACATACAACACAACACACAATTGACATCAGTATAACAAATTTGAGTGACAAACATTATAAAAAGCAATACGATTCATAATCGAACATAACAATCAATATCATTTTGATAAACTGTTAACTGTTAAAGTATTGTTGGATGGAGTGCACAGAAATTACGTCTGATCGTTGTGTTTTTATTTTTCTCCATATAGCGAATTTTGCCGGCTGTGTCTAGCCGAGGGAGTGCAAATGGTATTCCCGAAGGATTCCAGGGTATACGACCAGTTGGCCAGCAAAATCAGCGATCATTTACGCTTGACGGTAAGTAACTTCGAATGTGAGCCTAGCTTTGAATCTTCTTTTTACCTTTGATTGAATGTTATGGATTTAACAATTAAAAAAATGGAAGCTTTTAATAAATCACCTAAATCTTAGAAAAACTGAACGACAATTATGGAAGAAATTAAAAAAAAATAGTGGAGGCATCCCATGATCTTGAGGGTCTTCCTTAGCAGAGTGGTTAGAATCTGCGGCTACAAAGCAAAGCCATGCTGAAGGTGTCCGGGTTCGATTCCTGGTCGGTCCATGATCTTTTCGTCATGGAAATTTCTTTGACTTCCTTGGGCATAGAGTATCATCGTACCTGCCACACGATATACGAATGCGAAAATGGCAGCTTAGGTAAAGAAAGCTGTCAGTCACTAAGCTGAGAAGCAGGCTCTGTCCCAGTGCGGACATAATTATAAGAAGAAGAAGTGGAGTCACCTCTCGAGAATCGCTTGAGTTCTTGAATGAAATGTGCTGAACTCCAGAATTTTCTTGAGTAATATAATAAAAAATGGTAGAATTCCTAAAAATAATCATTGCGAAACGTTTCGAATTCCAAAAGTTAGGTTATCCTTCGAAAAATCCTGGTTTAATTCATAAAGGTATATTGAACTAAATTAAAGTAGTAATTCCTTAAGAAAGCCGGTAATAACGGGTGTTCAGTAAAAAATGAGAATGCATTCAATAACTTTCTGTAATTAAAGTAAAGAGTGTATTTTTTCCTATCCAAGAGAATTGCTCTTTGGACTCGTTAAAAATGGACGGCATGTTTTTTTTTTCGCTTGGGTGCTGTCAGTTCAATCGAAGATGGCGTTGAACTCCGCAGGCGTGTTGTACGGTTTTACGTCATACGTTCCGGATGAAAGGAACCCGATCAACTTGCTCCAGTGCTGTTTTTTTGAGGATTTTTTCAGCTTATTCAGTGTCCTACTGTACGAAAGTGATTGGCAGGCTAAAGGTACGAAGCAGTTGACCACGTGCAGTGCACGTCAGTGCCATCCAGCGCTCTTGTGAGAGCATCGCGACTAAGTTGCGTCGTACGGCTGATCTGAGCCACTTCTCGAATCTTAATTGACGTTTTTTTTAAAGAATAACCTCTATGTTTTTAATGAATACACTTAATTCGTTTATTTTTTTTGCTATGTGACTAAAAAACTCATTTTTATTGAACACCCGTTATTTTCTTGATGAAATCCTGGACAAAAATACTAGCAGCTTGATCCTAAAAAATATATAAAAAAATACCTGGCAGGATTTTTGGAAAAATCTAATGTGCTTGATCTCCTTATTTCTGTTAGTATATTTTTGTTTACTTGGTTCCTGTGTAATTCTAATCTATGAAATACAAATTGTCCACGACGTATGATGGGATTGGTAGTCTAATGGCTACCGCTTCTGCTTCATAGGCAGATGGTCATGGGTTCAATCCCATGCCCGTCCCTTTCCTCGTACTTTGTAGTTGTATCTTTTACTTCTATCTTTCCACTCCAAATCTATCACAGTTGATCTATTTGGTGCATATCATTTGCTAGAACTAGAGACGGGCAAAAAAAAATCTTTCCCTACGCTTCCATTCTTCCATCATTATAGCACGTCTTTGCTTACGCCTGATACATAGGCAGTCTGCTAACCAAACTGCAAGCCTCATGAACTGGCGTAGACGCAGTGATATATACTGTAGGAGCCAGTTGAATGCATTATTAATTCCTCCTCCTTCTCCTCATTGATCAGCATTCTGATGTGGCAGGCGTCATTGTTGCCTAAAAATAGAAGATCACCAGCACTTATACATTGAGCGTGTCTGTTAATCCCGAACATTCATCCGGTTAATTTCTTGTGTAAGTGCAGCTGATCTGGCTACTCCAGTAGCAACCACGGGCGACCAATCAAGGTCAAGCTCTAAGAACTTCAAATTGTCTAAGATGATATTGATGAAATCTGCTAGCTCGAGCTTATAGATGCTATGAATCTCGTTGTCTCAACGTCATTCAGGAGTTTGTCGTAGTCCTGCTTCTATATTTCAACGACCTCGTCTTCATATGACAACATGCTGTCATCCTTACCCCTGTGCATCTCAGCTATGCCAATGCGAGATGCTTTATGTTTTGGAAGAACTTCCTTGTTGCTTGAGAGCGATATTGTAACTTTATTCAAATATATATCAAAAGCCATACAATGTGAAATGCATTTCGGCAACTTTTCAACATATATCCATTCCAATTTCCAGATAACGGTAGGAGAGCTGACCCGTAGTTTGATCTGTAAAAAATGCTACGAAAACTTGGAGCAGTTTCATCAGTTCCGTGCTCGCTGCGCCCGTCAGGATATGTACTTGAACATGCGAAAATCTTTGGAGCCGGAACGTAAACAACCGCTCCGCTACAAGGACAACTGGTACTGGTACTCGTGTCTGGGAAACAACATGAACTCCGTCATCTGGGGTTGCAGTGTCGTGTGTTGTCCGGCGTTTATCGTGAGTCACCCGAGTGGTCGGATTTGCTCCAGGTTCGCGAACCACCAGCACAAGCAGAAGATGGAGGACGTGAAGGCGGTGTACTGCAATGGCGAGTACGTTTTCGATGGATATCGGTACAGTTTTGAGCTGATCAACCGGAATCGAACGCTGACGTTCAGCTGTAGGAGCTTGAAAGATCCTCACAATGAATGCAGGGCACTTTTGACTTCTAACGACCGAAGTGAGGTACTCTCGGTGGGACAGCACAATCATGAGCGGGAGATTATCATTGAATCTGCGGTGAAAGACAGCGTGGACGGAGCGAAGAGATCCATTACGTTGATCCGTGGATTCGATCAGGAGATCGTATTCTGTCAAGGCTTTTGGTACACAACCGTTGCGGAGCAGAGTAATGTATCCGAATGGAAATGTGTTCGGACGGATTGCACCAGTACGATTACCATGGTTAACGGGACGGTTCAGTACTTTGGAACTCACTGCCATCTACCGGTTTTCCTGAAATGGGGAGCTGAGGAGGACAAGACCATTGAACCGAAAACCACGACCCTGATGAAGGTCATAAACCCTTTGCCTGTTTTGCCGAAGCCTACTTCTACGATTCAGGCAATACCTCCGGTAGCTTTGCGGGAATCAACGACAATTGTTCATTCAGGTCTGCCGACGGTTACGACCCCGGCAAGCACAACCGAATTAGGTGCTTCTACTATGATGACTGATATAAAGACAGAACCCCAAGAACTACAGATTGCCTCTGTGAGTTCCCTGGCGACTCATGTCCCTCCTGCTCCTGTGAGGCCTCAACTTAATCAACCGTTGGTAGTATCGGCTGCAGCAATGACCCCGAGAATAACGCCTCCATTGCCAACGAAGAAACTCCCGAACGTCTCTATCAGACCCAATCACCACATCCAAGTGATGAAACGAACGATTGCTCCAACGGTACGCGTTGTACCTCCAGCTCGTCCTAAGCTTGTAATTCCGGTACATCCGCCACCTAGAACATCCATCATTCCATCCCCAGTGCCAACGCCAGACACTACATCATCAGTAACAGATCAGCCTCCGACAATGCCCAAAATCCTCCACGTCATGTCGCTGAACCTGGCGCACCAACCGGAAACAACGATCGCCGCTGAGGTACCACCGGATCCCGTCCCCCAAACGCTGACCACAGCCGACGGGTGGGACGGAATGGTGTCTCAAATCAAACTGGAACCCGATCCTTTCCCAGAGGACGAACCGGAAACCATAACGGATGAGATACTACCTACGGTCGCGTCGACGACAACAACGATACCCGTTCAGAGCGTCAGCATTGATCAGAATGTGAATTTACCGAAACCGCCTCCGCTGACGCCACGGCCAATGATGCTGGTGTCGTCGGCGTCGGTGTCCACCAACAATACGTTGGACGTTACCGCGCTGGATCCGGATTGTATGGATGGCTTGGAAACAACGGTGCCGACAACGACAACAACTGAAAACATGGCGAGCGCCCAAGAAACCATGCCAGTTGAAGAAGACGATGTAAGTACTATCAGAAGGTAATCCAAGAATGATCATTACGGGGGGAATGGGCCATTCGGCAAAAAGCCATATGGCATAACGGTCGTTTGCAATAGTGGCCATTTAGCATAACCAGAATTATATCCCTTCTTTCAAAAGATGCCTGTTCTTGATCAAAAAGAGTTATGCCATATGACCAAAAAACTCATTAGGATGGCTAATAATTATCAAAGTGTAAAAATCGCAAGTTGCAATCATTGCAAACTCTAAACTTGTTCATTCGGAGCAAAGACGAAATAAAGACGCTCATGTCCCTTGGAGGTCCCCAATGTTTTATGGGTTAATAGAGCAGAATTTTCTTGTCTTCGGTGTGTCGCGAAGCGTGGATTCGATTCCCGCTCTAGTCGGAGGAAACTTCGTCAAACTAAAAATTCTTCACTGGGCTACCGGGTGTTCCGTGTCGTCCGTTGCCTAATGTTAGTGATTGTTCAGTCTGTACAGCCTTTGACTGAAGACGGTGTAAATTGTCTTTCTTAATAGAGTAGAATCTAGTTGAAAGTACCGCGATACTTCGCGAGAGACCAAGTGTACTAGAAATGGTAAACTTTCTAAGCCCCCTTTTTTAATTCGTTTCTGGTCTTCAAAGGAATTCCTGGAAGGGTGATCCCTTAACCGTGACACTGAATTTCTGGATTTGAACGAATTCCTTAAGCTTTTACTCGACAAATTGTGAACCAATATCCGATGAACGTGGGAATTTCTCCATGATCTCTCGCAGCAATTTCCGCAAGACTTCCTACAGGAGTTCCAAGAGGGATCCTTGCAGCAGATTTTGGCAACTTTACCGTTCGATTTAGGCAACACGGAAATGCAGATACAAAAAATAATCATGAATCGATTAAATTCTGTTCATCTAAATGTTTTTGAGGTCCTTTTTGAGGTTTTCCATGTTTAAAATAAGTAAATTCAAATCGTGGTCATTATTACGGCGATGAAATTGTTCATAACAACCGTTCGCTTTTGGTAAGTTTCGATTTAGTCAACATAAAAAATTTTGACATGTCGCCAAAATCGAACGGGCACTGTATTAGTACCAAGGCGTTTGGACAAAAACTATGCTTGATTGAATGAATTGATTTCTTTCCTCATGGTGACTCCCATACATACTTTGAAGGACTTGTGTAGTTTCATTTTTCAGCCAAATAAGCTTTAGTTTTTGGAGGGCACTCTAAATTTGATCATGAAAAAAGCATTTTCTGAACCACCTTAATGGACATGTATTCACATTAAGGATGCCATTGAAATGTTATCATCAAAATTCATCGAAACTATATTTCGAATGTGCTTAAGCTTCTATGCGATCCTTTTACCAACAAATCTGGCGAATCTACTCAGCTACTTTTAAGCTGTGTTGGCAGCTCTTATTCATACCGATCATTGCTCTATCTCGACAGTTATACGACAAGTAGCTGTGTAACATCTTCGGAAGGCGCTTTCTCAACCATTTCGCAACTGTTGAATAATTATTATACAGCTTCGCTGTATTATCGATTAAATATTATTTTCAAGCTGTTTCACAGCTTCCGGAATTCATATCATAAGTATCTGAATTTAATGTTCCCAACGTTACCTGCTACCGCTTGGAATCGAACTCACGATCTCTGCATCCACAAGTCTCGACGCTGTCCTTGTTGCCACCACAGTCTACATCGAAAGGCAAAGAAAACACACCGTTTTGTTCTACATCGAAAACGGTTCACACAATATTTTATAATGATCGTAAAAGATGCCATAGCCGCGCTTACACCACTTCATCAGGCTGTAAAAGGGTGCGAAACGTCAAACGCAATGTTTACATCCAACAAGCTGAGTAGATGCGCCACAAGTTGTTGTTTTACAGCATACTGCTGTATGCTCGATGTATAACTAACGACAAAGCGCTCCTTAAATATATATTGAGCAGCATAACAAATCATATTGTATAGAAGCAGCCGGATTGATGATGGCGAGTTTTATTCCACATCATTAGGTTGCTATCTTTTACGGTGTTGAGTTACAGCTTAGTGAAAGCAGCAAAAGCGATAACTGACGAAATTTATTCAGCTAAGATTTGTAGCTGCAAAACGTTTGCGTTACAGCTGTATTAACGCTAATCGTTCTATTTTTGACAGCTTTCATTTTTTGCTGCGTTCGCTGCTTCAATTCAACTGTTATACAGCACAAAGCAAATAATCTTGGCTTATAGCGCTAAAATTGTTAGTTGGGTTTCGAATGAACGTTCAGAAAAGAAGAAGTAAACATTATGTGCTATCCATAATTTTGAGGAAAGCGAAATACTGCTCTGAATCAAATTCCGAATACTCTACTCTTGTGTGAGAAAGGTTTCACTTAGAATGTATCAAAACTTCACGTTTAAAAGTTCTCATGCTCGTTTTAATAAACATTTTTCGCAGCAATCAAAAATTGATTAAGTGCAACTAACTTTAACGTTTCTCTAATGGCTGATGAAGTTACATGAAATTTTACTGTTTTAGTTTTCCTTCACGTGAGAAAAAACCTGGAAATTCCCATCAAAGTCTTAGTATATTACTTTCTGATTCCAAGAATATTTCAGAACACTTATAATACATCCAGAACTTCTATCTGAATTCCCATTAAAATATCAGATCTACTTCCGGAATTCAAGATTTCTCATCAAAACCCCGTTCAAACCAAAGTATTGTCTGGATACTTTCAAAAATGTGGAAACCAATTGATACTTCCGGAATCACAAAATTCCTTTTGAAATGCCTGGACGTAATAAATAAAATCCAATATGTCTGTACCATTACCAGCACTATCTTGGAATTCCAAAGCACTGTTCTTAAAACCTATTCCAACTGCAGTTCAACCAGGTCCGTCCCACTCGGGCTCAGATTGGGTACCACTTCGAGTACTGCATTTGCTGCCCATAAATGCATAACAGTCCCACGTTAATTTTCGTCAATTTTTTGTTAGTTACGGGAAACTTCATTAAATTGTATGTGCTTTCATGGTATTATAAGAAAACAGTACGTTTGTTCTAGAAATGTGAAAAACAACATCGAACTTGGTCTGTCCCACGTTACTAATAAACGCATGTCAGTCTCGCGACTTGTGTGATAAGGACTCGCGAGCAATTGTGTTAATAAGGAAGTCAAGCAAGGGAAATATATTTACCCACAATTCGTCCCCTTAATGCTACCACTTTTTAGAGTTCAATTTGTCGAAACATAAATCCTAATTAAATCTTGCAGATATTCACAGATCATAAGCGTGTGATTTTTTCTTGTACTTGTAGCGATGCCGCCGTCTTTGAACATCCACTTGTTTCACGCTCTGGCAAATATAGCTGGTTTGCTCTCGTGAATCCAATGCCCAGAGCACCGTGTTGAGACGAATACGGTGGTCCTTCGAGATGTTAAGCCCGCAGTTCATTATACACCCATAATCGACAAGCATTAGTTGGTGTGATGAAAGGCGCTTATTGGTGACGGTGTATCTCGCTTTCAATTCTTTTTTTATTCTCTTGCGTTTTTGGCGAGTTCATCAATGGCCGTATAACTTACGTCTGAGTCCATTTCATCAGTCCCCGCCGCATATTCGGTGTCATCCAAAGATTTCAAATAGCTTACCCAATGTTCAGGGTACGCCTTCGGTGGAAACTGAAAGGTGTCGTCGCCACCAGCATTGCGGTCACAGCCGTCCTTATTGTTGAAGCCAGCGCAGTTGTCTTCTGAGTGAGCCCACGTCATTGTCCAACGGGTCGCCATCGGCCAATATCCTGCACTCATCCTCGGAACTAGCAGAAGTACCACAACTTTTCAAATAATCTAGAGCAAACATATCCGCGACTTTTAATGTGGACACTAAACTGTCAAAACAACAATAATTCACATGTGAAGACCGATGCATCATAGTAAGCACTGATACCGTTATGCGTTTATTCTCGTACATACAAGAGCAAATAAACGCATATCAGTCACGCGTACATTTTCTCGCAAATTAACTAATTATTTGAGAAAATTAATAAACAAAATGTATGTAATACTGTAACCAATGGTTTATTGCACCATTTGAGTGCAAATTTGGGTGCGAAAACATCGTTTTTTTCAACTTAATTGGAGTAAATAGAGCAAAAAAGTGTTCACGACTTCTATAGCGTTTTTCTTAGGTGCGTTGTTTTGCTAGTGGGACCTGTATGCATTTATGGGCAGTTTGGTCCCTCGGTAGTGCAAAAGGTACCCAAGTTTGACAGATCGCAGTACACTTTGAACGGCAATCTAGATTACCTTATGAGCCATAAAATTTTGGGCAACTGCAAGGGACATGGGTGTCTTTAATTTGTTTTTGGTTCAACAAAATCTCAAAATCTCATAAAAACCCCAGATCTTCAAAAAGTTAAATGCCTGTTACATTCATTTCTGAATTTTCTCAAACACACCCTCTGAAATCTCAAAATTGTTATTTTTTACTGAAAGCACCTAGCGGAATCGCTCCGAATGCGTATGTGGATCACAGCATTCTCATCTGAATATATGTTCGGAATCCACTACAATTACAGGAGTATGTTAAAATTTAAAAATTCCTTTTTTGATTTGCAGATTCCAGTTTTAGAACTCCGATAGAATTTGTAAGATTGCTATGATAATGATTTGATTTCTGTAAATCTCAAATTTCCACAATTTCGAACGAAACATTCGTCCTGCCAATTCTGAGATTCCGGTAATATTACCGGCTGTAGCAATTTATAATATCCGTGTGAATCCTGCCATTACGATAATTATGCCATTTTCTAGGAATTTTGGAATGTCGGTGGGAATTCAGATATTTATAAAATAATTCTGAATTTTACGTGTAAATTCTGACATCTCAGATTCTCAAATTTCCTTTGGAATTCCGGAATTCCTGTAGGAACTTAGGGATTCCGATAGGGATGTCGGATTTTTAATGATAATTCTGGAATTTTAAAATCCATTCTGGTGATATTACGGAAATATTTGAAATCTGGTGAAAACTTTAGAATTCGGGTGGGAATGGGATTCCGGTAGCGTTCGGCAAATTTGTCTATAACATCGATGTTACTGAATCAATTCACATTTGAACTGCCCAATCGATTCACCGATTTAATAGAATCCTTTGAATCGATCCCGGATTCGAATTCATGAAGTTTGAAATGAGCCCAAATACATCTGCCTTTCATGTTAGTCATGCACACCGAAACAATTCGAATCAAAAAATCGTTTGAAGAAATCGATTCACCCGATTTCAGATGCCTCAAACATCGATTCAAAAAATAGATTAATTGGAATAGAAAAATTGATTTTCGGAACATCGCTCATAATTGCCCAACGCTAGATTCCGGTTATCAATCTCTTGGAATTCTGTGGGTATCTTTGAGACGGTTTTTCTGTAAGAATCTATGAGATTTCGGTGGGATTTCTGCGAATTATTGTGTCAATATTTGGAACCATCTTTAGAATTATTGTAATTACCTTTAAGATTCCGTTGGTCTCCAGTTCCGTTGGAATTTTAAAGCAAAGGTTCAATATAAACCTTTTGAATGTGATAAATATTTTCTAGATTCCAATGGGATTTTTTGTGGAATCGATAAGAATTTCAAAAATTTTAAAGGGAACCCTGGTGTGTAGGGGAGATCCTCATTGAATTCTAACGACTACCATCAGAGTCACTACAATTCCCATAAAAATCTATACTATACTATTAGGAACCTCACCGGAATAACGAAAATATCACAGAAGCACTTAGAATTTCCGGAATGTAACACGGGGAGCAACAAAATTTTACTGCAATTCCACCAGAATCTCAGTACTGGTGCTAGGAAATATGTGGTTACTAGTTTGATAGCTGTAATATCAAGATCTCTTCATAGATTTTCAAAAAAAAAATCGTCAATCACTGGCGTTGGTGAATTTTTCACTGGAGTTATCCATCCGGAATATTCTTTGATGTACCAACATCATACACATAAAGAAAATACCTGACTAATCGCAAAATTACACTACAAATATTTACCTGCTATTCATGGAATTTATTCCAGATCAACTTCGATGTACAACTATAGGCCTATTCACGTGACGTTTCAAATCAGCTGATCTGGAAGCTCTTTGACAGTTCTTCTATGAAAATGACAGGCCCGTGTTAGCACCGGTCCTCCACCGATGTAAACAAATGCATAGACGGACCTGTCACACTAAAAGGCCTATTTAACGTATTTCAAACGCAAAGTAACAGAATATCGATTCCTACAGGAGACATTTTATTGACGGATCCCTCTCCCTCATCAATGGATCCATTGGCTTCGGTGTCTTCAATGAAAACTATACCGCCTTTCGAAAACTTCAGGAACCTTGCACGGTTTACGTTGCTGAGCTGGCAGCCTCAGTCATCTCCGCTTTGGGGGTGATTTCAAACATGCCCGCATAACACTTCTTCATCTTCTCGAATGGTCTCAATTCTATTGACTTTTTTTTTCACATTCATTTCTTATATCTAGGTGTTCTGTGTTATTAGACAACACTATCATCCTAATTTGGTAAAACAAATTTAAGATTTTATTAACATTTTGTTAACAACATATAACATTTCATTTGCCGTAGCAGTTCAGATTTTTTACAGGTGAGTTGATTTCACCTGCTTATAAGAGAAAAAAAAAACGCTTTAAATATACTTAACCTAACTTAACTTAAACATATAACGCATTAATCGTGGCAATAGAAGATTGTAACGATTTTTGCCTGAAATTATTTATTATTTTATTTGACATTTGTTCCAATGTTTCAACATTGGATATTCTATGTAACTCATTGGTACTATACTAGGGAGGAAGCCTCAGAATCATTTTCAAAATTTTATTTTGAATTCTCTGCAGAGCTTTCTTCCTGGTATTACAACAGCTAGTCCATATTGGTACAGCATACAATATGGCTGGCCTGAAAATTTGTTTGAATATCAAAAGCTTGTTCTTAAGACAAAGTTTTGATTTTCTATTAATAAGGGGATAGAGACATTTTACATATTTGTTAGATTTGGCTTGAATGCCCTCAATGTGATTTTTGAAATTTAAATTCTTATCAAGCATGAGCCCTAGATACTTAACTTCATCTGACCAATTTATTGGAATCCCTCTCATCGTGACAACATGTCTACTTGAAGGTTTCAAATAAAGAGCTTTTGGTTTATGTGGGAATATTATTAGTTGAGTTTTGGAAGCATTAGGAGAAATCTTCCATTTTTGCAAGTATGAAGAAAAAATATCCAAACTTTTTTGCAATCGACTACAGATGACACGCAGGCTTCGTCCTTTGGCGGAGAGGCCTGTGTCATCCGCAAACAAAGATTTTTGACATCCCTGAGGTAATTCAGGTAAGTCAGATGTGAAAATATTGTATAATATTGGTCCCAAAATGCTGCCTTGAGGAACACCAGCTCTTACAGGAAGTCTTTCAGATCTGGAGTTCTGATAATTAACCTGAAGTGTACGATTTGACAGATAACTTTGAATTATTCTAACAATGTATGTTGGAAAATTAAAGTTTTTTAATTTTACAATCAAACCTTCATGCCAAACACTGTCGAATGCTTTTTCTATGTCTAGAAGAGCAAGACCAGTAGAATAGCCTTCAGATTTGTTGGAACGGATCAAATTTGTTACACGTAAAAGTTGATGAGTGGTCGAATGTCCATGGCGGAATCCGAACTGTTCATTGGCAAAAATTGAATTTTCGTTGATGTGGGCCATCATTCTGTTCAAAATAACCTTTTCAAAAAGTTTACTGATGGAGGAAAGCAAACTGATTGGACGATAGCTAGAAGCTTCTGCAGGATTTTTGTCTGGTTTTAAAATTGGAACAACCTTAGCATTTTTCCATTTGTCAGGAAAATATGCTAATTGAAAACATTTGTTAAATATATCAACTAGAAATGATAAGCTACTTTCTGGAAGTTTCTTGATGAGGATGTAGAAAATTCCATCATCGCCAGGAGCTTTCATATTTTTGAATTTTTTAATAATAGTTCTCACTTCTTCCAAATCAGTCTCCCAGGCATTTTCGAAAACGTTCTCTTGATTAAGAATATTTTCGAACTCCTGAGTAACTTCATTTTCAATTGGACTAGTAAGTCCTAAATTAAAATTGTGCGCACTTTCAAACTGCATAGCAAGTTTTTGAGCTTTTTCGCAATTAGTTAGTAATACTTTGTTTTCCTCTTTCAATACCAGTATAGGCTTCTGAGGTTTTTTCAAGATCTTAGATAATTTCCAAAAGGGCTTAGAGCCAGGGTCCAATGGATCATTGAATGTAGTTTTTGCAATTGCTTACCGCATCAAAACAAAGGCGCCAATGTATATGGGATTTAACATTGTGACAGCATTGCTGTTCTGTCAAACACACAAGGCTACGGTGGCGCTATCTATGCTTTCCATAGCGGCCGTTTTGGTTATTTTAATGATCCATTGAGAAATTTTATTTTCAAATTTTTTGTTTCTTAATTGAGCAAAACGCTTTTTGATTTCTTTCTGCAAATCCTGCCATATAATTTTCATAGCAGGATCGCGAGTGCGTTGAAATTGCCTTCTCCTCACGTTTTTAAGACGGATCAAGAGTTTAAGATCATCATCTATAATCACGGATTCAAATTTTACTTCACAAGTTCTATTGACTATTGAGGCCCCCCGTTCGATGATACCAGTGAAGCATGCATCTTACTTTGTCACAAAAATAAAAGAGCAAATGTGTACACTGGTCGAGAGATCCTATAAGATCACCTTTGTATGGGTCCCCTCACATTGCTTAATTTATGGCGATGAGAAGGCGGACTCTCTCACAAAGGTGAGCGCTAAGAAAAGTGAGATTTAGGATAGAAGAATTTCACTTGATGATTGTTTTCATTTAGTACGTCAACGTTGGCAAAGCGATTGGCAAAATGGTCTACCGCGACGGAGGCAACATTCCATAATCCCTAGAGTTCCCTTGCGAGCATGGTAGAAAGGTTTGGATGTAAGTTGAGATTTTATTCGCGTGATGTTAAGACTTATAATAGGTGTGGTTCCAGTTATGATGATATCGATCACGTAGTATGGAAATGTCCGAATATGGACGCCTTCAGAGCGCAACTACCCTTGCGGCCCGAGGTAGACAACCCTACGCTCCTGGTAGAGATGTGTTGGGCACCTGCGAATTCATTTATATGGTCGCCATTTACGATTTCTTTTGCTTGTCTTGCATAAAAGTTTAATTCTCTTGCGTTCTCTTCTCTAGTTAGTTTTGTGTGTTGGATTGCGGATCCTGGCAAACGAATACCGACAAGAAATTGGTGCCAATCTGAGAGAGACTAGCGAAGAGGAAAAATATCAACGTCATATGCAGCCCAGCTTCCCCTCTCACGAAACGTCAAATGCAGCCCACCGTTTTTATGGCTGAAAAAGTGAAAAGTATTGTGTTCAAAGTAAACTGTTATTAAAAACCTCAGTCGGCGGAGCAGTTTTTTCCAAAGTTGCTGATAAATCTAAGCAGAAGATTAATTATTTCTAATGTCTGCTACGTTTGCTGGCATGAAATTTCACTCAAATGGCTATTTATGATTCGATGTGATGCAAACTTAATCATTTTTTGCTGAGAGGTTCATGTGAGGATTTGAACAGCATGCGCATAATTGGTATGCACATGCGCATAATTGGTATGCACAAAGTGGAATAAGAAAAAAACTCAGCAATCACAGAAAAAGAAGACCGTCTTCGCGAGTCTCGTCTCAGGTGCCAATGCCATGACACGATGATCAAGCTACTACGATAGACCTCCCGGACGAGCTGCAGAGAACCCTAAACCCATTCCCAGATATTCATGAGTTTGTTTGCTACTATTTATCTTCATATGGGATTATAGACCTGCAAACATCTACAAAAATCCCAAACAAAATTAGCTGGAATGGGACTTGTTTCTTCAACAACATCCTTCAACAAGATTAGAAGAATAAGTTTTCACTATGGGGTGTTGAGTTTGTTCTTACATTACAGTAGGGTGCCGGTACCAATGGTTGTAATGTACCAGTAGATTGGACTATGGAATAAAACGAACATTTTTCGATAAAAATGACATGTGGTATTTTTGGTGGATAGATCGTCTCTAGTTTAGTCGATTTGCCAAATTTCAGCTTTTTATTTTATCAAAAAGTCATATAAATAATTAAGTTTATGCAAAAAATTTGCTCTCTTGCACCAGTAGTAGCCGTCGTGTTCCAGTAGTGGATCAACGGATGGAAGCAGTTTTTAAAATGGATGTATAAAAATTAAGAAAAGCCCTAGAGATGATCTTTATGCTTCATTCGATAGATATTAATTGCTGTTCCGAGTGAAAAATGTTAAACCTATATAAAAATTTACCATTTTGATTAAAATACCTTGTATCATTCCCGAACGTCTACTACTGGAGCACTAGCGCAACTACTGGAACACGTGTACCAATAGTGGCTCAAGCGATTTCATGTTAAAATATTAGTTTTATCACTCTTTCTATATTTTTCCCATATAGTAGAGGTTGAAATCTTTCTGTTGACGCCAAAAGATCTCTGTTAAGGCTTTTCGTTATTTTGTTATGATTTTTTATAGCTTAGGTAGTCCACTAATGGCACCGACACCCTACTAACGTGATTGGAATATTTTCCAAAATTTGTCCATAGCAATTTCCATATAAACCTATATCGTCTTTGGGCCACCTTTCAATCACCACCTAGAACGCTGAAAATTTCACAGTACACTATTTTTTATGGTAAGGATGGCAAAGAAGATATGGGAGATTGGATTTTCAAACATTTTTGAATTTTGAATCGCCCTAGTGAGCAGTGTATTTCCGTTCGAATTGGAGGAATTCGAATGGTAACTCGCTTTGGTTGGAAGAAAATTAGCTTGTGAATGAACATGAATATAATTTAATAGGGATGGGTATGATTGTTATGTAAGCAATCGTTAATTGAAAAAAAAATTATGGAGATTCTACGTGCAGAATTACGGGTACGATAAACGTTTCCACTCATCTGCCTGGTATGAGCATCCACAATTCGGTTGCGTGAAGGGCAATCCCAAAAGTTGGACCTATGGTTACCTCCGCAATTTGCATATATAAACTTTTTTTTTTATTTCACAGGACAGACTTCCTTAGTGTGACAAGATCCCATGATGTTTGGTTCCATGACCCCACTGTTTAGCACCGACGGCACTGAGTGGGCCTCTTGGCCGTGCGGTTAGTGTCGTCAGGCATTTAAGCGCATCGTGTCATGGGGTATGGGTTCGATTCCCGCTTCAGCCATTGAAACTTTTCGTCAGGAATGTTTCACGGCTGTGCCACTGGAGCATGCTTGTCCGTTGTCTAGTTTTAAGTTACAGTCTGTTACTCTGTGCAGCTTAATGGCTGAAGACGATGTCCGTGTCTTTTTTAAAAAATTTCCTTAATTTTTATAAGCTTTGGCATTATTTTGATCATTTTTGTTGGAGTGGACTAAATGATATTCTTGAGAAAGCGAATTCCAACTAATGCCAGATGGCGTTCTCTTCAAAAATCCAAGTAAATCATTTATTTCATTGTTGATCTCTACAGGTGATTCAAAGACCCTTGAGATACCCTTTTACATGACTAGATCTAACAAATTCGTAAATACTTCCACACTTGAATCGAAGAAACCACCCTAACGTATGTTTCATTCCCCCAATCAGGACGGTCTCCACGATCTTCAGGACGACGACGAAATTCCGCCGATCGTGCCCATCGATGCCGATATAGTGTCGAGAATCATCGGCAGCGAATATACGACCAGAGTTCTTCCCAATGGCAAAACTCAAGTGATACGCAAGACCATACTTTCTCGGGGTTCGGTGCCACCGTCATCGGCGAGGACTACGAAAAAGAACGTCTTGCCAACCATTGCGAACCGCAATGAAGAAAGGAACCTCAAATTCTATTGTTCATACCCAGCGGCCACGAAGCGGATCAATAGTGGTGCCGAAGAGGTAGGTTTCGAGGGGGAGTTGATTTAATAGTTGACATCGTCCTAGAACCGAAATCAAATTACATTTCAGGTGAACAACAGTTTAGCAAAGAAGGCTAAATCAACAGAGTCCTCGGATCCGCCAGAGACGGCAATTGTCGACGTGGACAAATCTGCAGCGCCGGAAGACGAAGAGATAGGCCAAACGGCAGCGGAAGATCCTATCGCTATCTCGATAGAACCCCATCAAAATCAATCGAATGACGAAGATTCACGACAATCAAGTAGTTCTACTAACGATGAATCTATCGCCAGATCGGATACTCCTCCGAAAGATGACGAAAGCCAGGTTCAGGAGGTTCAGGAGACAGCTCCCGCCGAAGAACCTCCGGCTGTAGCATCAGATCAGCAAAGCAATCAAGCGGACAAGAAGCCATCCGCATCGAAGTCGGTTCAACTGGTCAAACTGCAGCGCACCGAACAGATGTTGAGCCACGAGGGCCATCTGTACAAAATGAAATGGCACAACCGGCGGCACAGCTACTGGGACTGTATGCTGCGGGACCAGGTCAACTGCATGGCCGTTCTGGAAACGGTAGGCGAGCAGAGTCGCCACTGGCGGAAGTTCGGCTCGCACAACCACAAGGTACCGAAGCCGATCATCAACGATGAGAACCGCAGCAGCTACCGGATGCTCACGAACGAAGGGAACCTTCCCAGGGTAAAGCACATCCCCGCGCAGTCGATGAAGATCTCCGACATTCAGGACCGGGTCGGGCGGATGATGAGCGTGACGAAGCGAAGGATGTTCGGGTACAGTATCACAAGGATTGCTCGGGGCGTGCTTTTGAAGTTCGATGGCTATGAGTACAAGGTTACGCATGCCATCTTCCCAGGGTTCAGGTAAGTGTATTTCTGTTGTTTCTGTAGTCCTTCAATAAGTTCAGAACTCTGGTAACATAGCGCCGAAAATTGGGAAGTTTTGGGCTAGTAGCGACATAGTAACAAACTAGAACTTTAAATACCTTATGTCTGCAAGAAGAGACTACAAAAAAGTTCCTTTATGTGTTACCCAGAAGATTTTTATTATCGTTTTATGGACTTCCCACAGAATTTTCAAGATTTTTCAAGAAATTTCTCAAGCCCCTAGCCCAACCCGAAATAATTCAATGAATTTTTAAAAATTTTCGTTCGGGACTTCTTTAACAATTCAATCATTTTTTTTTGTTGGGGGACTGAAACTACTGCGTCCATTATTTAGAACTATTCAATCTAAAAACACCTCCAGAAATTACTTTAGGGATTCTTCCAGATATTTCTTAGTATTTACTCTAAAATTTTCATTGTGTTTTTTTTTTAAAGTTTTCAACCAGAAATGTCTCTAAGGTTATTTTTAGGAATTACCGTTTCGTCTTTTCGTAATGTTCGAAACTCATATTTCGAAGAATATGACCATCTGTAGCACCTATTTCCAGCACAGTCTCCCGTATAGGTACACCTGGAGATCACCCCAGCAGACAGAATCGCAAATCGACCACGTTGGGTTCGATTAAGGGGGCAGGATCCGTCATTGATTTCGGAATTTTCAAGAGCAGTTTTTTCGTTCAAAATCCAGAAAATTTACATGAAAATGTGTTCAGTGTATTCTATTCTCCAACCGAAACACAGTGAACACATTTTCATCGAATAATTTTTAGATTTGGACAGAAAAACTGTTTTGAAATTTCGATGATGACGATGATTACGATGACGGAGCGTTGAGCGTTAACGGCACTTCTCCGACATAACCTCCAAAAATTACTTTAGGGATTCTTCAAAACCTATCGTGGCACTAATATAAACTCCGACCACTACCTGGTGATGGTGAACTGAGCCCAAAACTATCCGTCATCAACTATGTACGGTAACGAGCCTCGGTACAACCTAACACGACTGAAACAATGTCGCCAATGCTAGAGGACAGTCAAAGCAGCCATAAGCGATGCTGCCGAAAGCTTTGTTGGATACGAGGAACGGAGTTCCAGAAACGAATGGTTCGACGAATAGTGCCAGTAGGTTTTGGAGGAGAAGAATGTAGCATGTGCTGCAATGCTGCAGCTTGGTACGCTGAAAAAGTGGAATGAGTCAGATTGAAGCGGAAACAGCAAACCCGCCTATTCCGGGACAAAAAGCGCCACCTGGTAGAGGTGGAATGGAGTTGCTGTACCGTTCTCAAGAGACGCGTAAGTTCTATTAGAAGTTCAACGCAAAGGCTTTGTACAACGAGCTGGAATGTGCAGGAATGAGCTCTCATTCTTGACGGACGGACGCGATGTTATCAAAAGGTAGAAGCAGCACTACGATGAACACCTGAATGGCGCAGAAACACAGGCACAGAAGGCCAGGAAAGCGAAGGTGATGGCTGCGTAAGAACAACGGACAGTGGAAAACAACCATCTCCCGCGATGGGGGAGAACAACAACGAGCAAGAACAACGAAGCCGCTGGCAAGGATGGTATCGGAGCCAAACTCATCAAGATGGGCCCGGAGTTGTTGGCCGCTCATCTACATCGACTGATAGTCAGAATCAGGGAAACGGTACAGCTATTAGAGGAGTTATATGTCCTATCTACAAAAAGGGCGACAAACTGGAATGTGAAAATTATCGTGCAATCACGAACCTAAACACCGCCTACAAAATGCTATCCCAAATTGTCTTCCGTCGTCTATCGCTTATAGCAAACGAGTGCGTGTGAAGTTATCAAACAGGCTTCATCGACGGCCATTCGACAACGGACCAGATCTTTTCCGTGCGGCAAATCCTCCAGAAATATCCAGGTCGCTACGCACCACCTGTTCATCGATTTCAAAACAGCATACGACAGTGTTGATCGTGTAGAGCTATGGAAGATCAAGGACGAAAACAGCTTTCTCGGGAAGCTCACAAGATTGATTAGAGCGACGATAAACTGTGTGAAAAACTGCGTGAGAATTTCGAGCAAACACTTCAGTTCGCTCGAATCTCGCCGCGGACTACGACAGAGCGACGGACTTTCGTGCTTGTTGTTCAATATTGCGCTTGAAATCACCTGAAGGCTTTGTATGTGCAAAATTTCACTCATAAGATGTCGCGAAGAGGCCTTCTACTTACAAAAGTGGAGGCGATATGCGTGCATATATTATGTGATGAATAATAACATACAATGCGAGTGAATAAATATTCTACCGATCTTACCTGCGATCTTATGCGTCTTAACTTATGATAACAAATGTTGATTTGACAGCTGCTACGGATTGATTCGACATACTTTGTAAGAGTGTACGGGACGAAACAAAATGTACAAATGAACTCAGAAAAGAAGTATTTTATGCGAGGAAACTCATCAATCTGACGAGTTTGTCCACGGTGTTTTGCGGGTTTGATGTAATTAGTATGAATAAACGAGTTGTAACGTGAATTTTCATGCGATTTCTGGTTGTCTGGGTATGGTCTACTGAAGAAACTGCGGTAAAGAAAGATTCACCCCCGCACCAAATGCATGTACAAAACGCTCATGGCATGAGACGTGGACTATGCTCGAAGAGGACTTGCAAGCTCTTGGGGTTTTCGAACGCCTAGTGCTAAGGATGATCTTCGGCGCTGCAGGAGAACGGCGTGTGGCGGCGAAGGATGAACCACGAGCTCGCTCAACTCTACGGCGAACCCAGTATCGTGAAGGTAGCTAAAGCTGGAAGGATACGCTGGGCAGGGCATGTTGCAAGAATGCCGGACAGCAACCCTGTAAAGATGGTGTTCGCTACGAATCCGGTAGGAACAAGAAGGCGTGGGGCGCAGCGAGCTAGGTGGATTGACCAGGTGCACCAAGACCTGGAGAGCGTGGGTCACAGTCGAGGATAGAGAGAAGCGGCCATGAACCGAGTGAATTGGCGAAATATTGTTGGCGAGGCTTTATCAAGATGGTTCAAAATAAAGTTTTGGGATCGCAGACGAGGTGTCAACCTCGTTCGAGACGGTAGACGGATTACAGTAGGAAGACGCCCTTCGGAAATTACTGTTCAACATTGCACTCGAGGGTGCTATTAGAAAATCTGGCGGCACTATTGTCACACGGTCGCACATGCACCTTGGCTTTGTGAACGTTATCGACATTATTGGAATCGATCGCAGGTCAGTGGAGGAGGCCTTCGTGCCTCTGAAGAAAAAGGCAAATATTATATATAGGTTTGACTAATTGTTCTACCAAAACGAAGTGCATGATTGCAGGTAGAGATATGGGTAAGCTTAGTAGTATAGGTGCTGAGGTAGTGTTTGAAGTTGTTGAAGAAAAAAAAAAGAATCGTGAATGGTTCAAAAAACATCATATTGTAGAAGTTAACCTGAATTCAATTTCAGCTCAATAATCACTTGGTCCTTTTTCGTGCACCTCTTCCGGATGAATCAGATGCCCATCCCAACACAACGTTTTCTATTTATATCCAATGCACTGCCGTGAATCGCAAGTCAGTCCCATCTGCATTTTCGTCAAAATTGAGTTGAGTTCAGTTTTCAACATATTTTCCAATGCTCTTTCAGCTCCACTCATAAGATAATATGATTTGTTCGGAAAAAATAGAAAAAAAAATAGCAAGTCAAACTGTCCCATAATGAAAAGTAACCGTTATGGTTATGAACGAAATAAACAGTCGTTACCCTATTATTAGGGGGTGGACATTTCGTGTGAAGTTTCGCATCGAACGTTTTGCACAATTAAAGTTATATGTATACCTTCTGCTTTATGCGAAATGTCCGTTATGGCAAACTTGTTAATGTGAAATGTCTATGCGGAATTAATTAGGTACTCTTTTAAGATTGGGATGGGTTGGCGTTGAATCTACCGTTCTGATTTTGCTCTTCGAATTTAATCTGAAGAACCTTTGGACAGAATAACCTTATTGAAACCTATACCTACCTAACTTTCGCAATCTTAATTTCCAGATGGAAATGCGTCTCCTGCATCAGCCTACTTGAGACCGACGAAAAGTTCTCCATTTGTATGGAACTTGCCACACACGACCACGAACCCACATCCGACGTCGTCGATTTGGTCGATTTGGTGGACAGATCTGTTGAAGCTCGCAAACCCGTTCCACCGCATCAGTCTCAACGGTCGCTGCCGCAAAAAGCTACCATTGACGATAGGTTGGTTGCACAGAACAACTCAGAATCAGTCCAAGGTCATTCTGATGGTTCTGATGATAACTCGTCCAAAGAGGCTGAACAAACGTCAGAGGACCTGGGTAGAGATCAAGAAATGGGAGGAACATCCACAGATGAAACCTCTGTGCAGCATACTCAAACTCAACCCAATCCGGTGGCATCGGTTGAGGAAGTTGATCCCATCGATGCAATGCTTCAGGAAATTACGGGAGACACAGGTCAAGACAGCCAAGGTCTTCTGAATCCATCTACTGGTCAATACAGCCAAAATAACTCTGATGACGACGATGATGACGAGGAGATGACTCTGGATCCATCGAACGGCGAAATGGTCAAGAAGGGCGATTTGAAGCGGAAAGAAGCTCGAAAGGCTCTACTCGAGGACATCGTCGCGGATGAAGACGATGACGAGATGGAATATCTTGACCCTCTGACGGGTGAAATGCGACGCAAGGGGGATCAAGCGTCCTTGGCGACCGAATCGCCTCCCGAAGAGAGCACAGATCAAAATGTCACGGGCGGCGGACCGTCCAACGATGATTTTGAGGAGATGATCAAGAAGGACTCCGCAAAAGAATCGGTCGACACGAGAAAACACAAAAAGCCGAAGAAGAACTCTTTGGCGGCACTCAAAATGGTCGTGGACGTTCACAAGCGGCTGAAGATCCCCGATGAACAAAGAAACTTTGAAGTACTGATCGCACCAGAAGACAGCTCCACGTGTCTGATTCGGTTCCAGAAGTTCACCTACGAACTGGATGTGGTCCATGATGCTTTCTCGATATGGAAGTGTCATCTTTCGCCCCAGTACACGTGCAGGGGCAAGGTGCAACTCAACAAAGACTGCCAGGAAGTTGTGGTAACAGGGGTGAGTCATTGTCACGCGTCCGACCTGGAGGACATGTTCACCGAACTACCCCAGGAACTAGACGGGGAAATCATGGACAGTGATCTCGGCTCCACCCAGAGCTACACATTCTTCAAACGGCCCGATTACGTGTATCAGTTGCGACTGGACGATGGGTATCTGTACAATTGCTTAACAATCTCTAAAACTGGCGTCAGTTGTTGGCGATGTGCGGACAGGCAGGCTCATAACTGCAAGGCCATGTTCACCATGGAGGGTAAGTTTAAATCGTTGCTAAGGAACAGGTTCAGTCATCCACATGATCCTGCCTCGTCGGAAGCGGTGGAATCTCAAGCCGAAGGTGCGGAAGGCAACCGTTCGGTAGATTCGGACGGTAAGAAAGGTTCTGCCAAAAGATCAGCCAAAGGCGAAAACGAAGAAGACCGAAATAAACAGAAACGGCAAACGCTTTAACTAGCCGATCGCGAAATCGACTGAAGATGTTATTAGTAACTATAGTAGTAGCGTTTATTTAGCTTTAACCGTAAAATTTCAATATTGGAATACAGTGTAATATGTACAGCGAAGGTGTGGTGGGTTCTAGAGATTATTGTTAATGCCGAACTTCCATCCTGAAGCCGCCTATAGAATCCAATGCATTCCGATCGTTTTGGTCTGCTCGATTCCTTGACTTCCCCGGGTACAAAATACCATGTACCTACAGTGGCCCAATTTCATATTCGTACGGGACAATGGCGTCACATCAAGTGAGTAAAAAACTATGAAATGATATATTGAGTTTGTTACAACGCATCGATGGTCACCCCCCGGCCTGAGCTCGGCTAATGTACAAAAGGGTCAGCGGACAATTGTCAGTGTGGACAGAAGAGACTGGATGATAGGTGTCATTTGATCGAAGCTGAGTCATTATCATTCTTGAATACCTTTACGGATTTATTTTGGTTAATTTGCAGTAACAACTCATTAAATTTTAAAGCTATTTTTTGAATCCATAATATTAAGAACCTATTCGTAAGTAACACACATGAAATCGAATTGCATATCATTAAATTTGTTGCGTTTTATAGGCGAGAAATATCGCATTATTAGCTTCGACCATAGTGCAAACTTAGCTGAAAAAAAACATTGATAGGAATTATTAGCCTAAGTTGCGATAATCGAAGGTAAACGGAATTATTAAGAACTATTTTAATCATTACCTTTCTACATGCTAACTAATTATGATTATAATAGATCTATTGCCTAACTGATCCAAGGTACCCAACAGAGAGAAAACATAACCTAAACTAGTGCGAACACCAAGCTTGTAAGTAGACACTGCAGTTAGCACAAATTCTTACGATCTAATTACTATTGTTATTTACAGCTAAAAGCAAAATAAAATTTGAATTACGCTAAACGGACTTGGTCGTTCTAACAAAATCTTTTAGAATCTTGACCTCGTCAAGATGGATAAAGAGGGTACCCCTAAACCAGGTTGTCGATCGTGTAATCGACCAGATACAGCGGATGCAATGGTCGCTTGCGATATATGTGGAGATTGGCACCACTTCGGATGTGTAGGAGTTGATGCGAGCGTGGAAAATCATCATTGGATATGCCGAGGATGTGAACTTAAAGGCCACCCGTCCAGCTCGAACACCGCCAGAGACAAGGATGGTGTGCAGCAAACGCATACGATGAAAACTCGATCGAAGGTTGCCAGCAGTAAAGCTTCGTCAAGATACAAAAGGACCGTGGACATCGTCGTCCGTTCGAAAACCGGGAGTGCTACATCCAACCGATCAGATATCATCGAAGAGCAATTGAAGTTATTGGAGGAGCAGGAACGTTTGAAGGAGGAAGAATTTCTACAAAAGGAAGAACTAGAGCGACTTGAGTTTGAAAAAAAGCAGCGGCAAATCGATAAACTGCATCGTCGTCAGGAAGAAGAGTCCAAGCTACGCGAAGAGAAGCTGGCGAAACAGAAAGCCCTACAAGAAGAAAGGTTGCGAATGAAGCAAGCATCTCTCGAAAAGCGCCAGGAGCTGATTAGGCAACATGCCCAGATGAGCGATCGAGGATCGTCTGTTTCCGAATTCTCGGCTGGAACGAAGAGCAGCAAGGTAGAAAAGTGGTTAACGGATCGTCAGGAAGACAAACAGAAAGATCTCCAAAAACAAGAGACAACGGATCTTCCTTCGCGAAAAGCCCCTCTGCCACTGCCTCCATCACGACCATCGTTGATTGTCGGAAATGTTTCTCACCTTCACCATCAACCGATTTCCACGGAACATCGTTTGCATGAGCAGATTGCGTCCCCATTTCAAAATATGTCGTTGCACAATTTTCCTTCGCCACAGCAAACTGTTCAACCTTCACTGCCTCCCGCGTACATGCAGATCGCAGCACGTCAGGTTACCGGAAAGGATCTTCCAGTGTTCAATGGAAACCCGGAAGACTGGCCTATGTTTATTCGAATTTTCGAGGAAACAACGGCAGCATGCGGATTCTCCAATGTGGAAAACCAGGTTCGGCTCCAAAGGTGCTTACGCGGCAGCGCCTTAGAAACCGTTCGTAGTAGGCTATTGATGCCCGAAGGAGTCCCGCATGTCATTAAAACTCTCGAAATGCGATTCGGTCGGTCTGAGCTGATTATTCGATCGATGTTGGATCGGATACAACGACTTCCAGCTCCAAAGCCGGATCGCCTTGAAACCTTAATAGACTTTGGCCTGGCTGTTCAGAATTTAGTCGTTCATCTCCAGGCGGCAAAGCAAGAGAATCACCTAAACAACCCCACGCTGCTTCAGGAGCTAGTGGCAAAGCTGCCGGCACAGCTCAAACTAGACTGGGCCAGGTACAAAATTCTAAATTCCGCACCGACTCTCGCAACTTTCGGAAATTTCATGGAACAGTTGATGCAAGCAGCTAGCGAAGTTTCCTTCGAAATTCCGATAACCGTGACGAACACAAAACCGGATAAATCAAGAAGTAGAGAATAGCCTGTAGCGTATTCGTACTCTCATGACAAACATTCGGCATATTCATCAAACAACGAGGAGTCAACGAAAAAACCAGCCAGGGTCTGTTCCATGTGTAGCAGTCCTAGCCACCGACTGTGGGGTTGCAAGGAATTCAGGAAAAGAGGTTTCGAAGATCGTATGAAATTCGTGCGACAAAACAACCTGTGCCGAACACGTCTAAACTTTCATCAGAAGTGGCCCTGTAAGACCTTTAAGGGATGCGACGTTGAAGGATGCCAGGAGAAACACCATTCCCTCTTACACGCACCGGTTTCCCGTGACCCGGTACACCTATCTACAAGCCACTCATCGCTGCGTACTGATAATCGGCAACTACTTCCGTTTTTCCGTATACTTCCGGTCACTCTCTCCAAAGATAGTGTTCAGCTGTCCACATTTGCGTTTATCGATGAAGGATTCTCGTCAACTCTCTTGGATCGCTCATTAGCTGATGCTCTTGGACTCACTGGCCCAGTGGAGCCTCTTACATTGCAATGGACAGGCAACGTCACGCGAAAAGAGAGGAATTCGCAAAATTACCAACTGATCGACGCCAGAACGGTGGATAACTTGTTGCTTCCGAAACAATCGCTGCCATACAGGCTTCTGAGTGCGAAATACCCGTATCTTGAGGACTACGAGATGGTTGAACCAAAAATCCTCATAGGTGTAGACAATCTCAGTCTAGGAATTCCGCTAAAAATACGTGAGGGTGGGCCCAAGGAGCCAACCGCAGCCAAGTGCAGATTAGGGTGGACTATCTATGGGGGCGGTGGAAGCTCACCATTGTCCTCTGTATCAGTTCACTTCCATGCTTCGGCTGTTCAAGTTCCAGATCGAGAACTGAATCAACAACTCAGCGACTACTTCACCCTGGACAAGGCAGGAGTTGATCTATCTTTTCCTATTCCAGAATCTGAAGCGGAGAAAAGGGCACGGAGGCTGCTTGAAGAGACCACTCGTCGCGTTGGACAACGATTCGAGACTGGACTGTTATGGAAAGCTGATGACATGAAGTTTCCGGACAGTTATCCCATGGCAGTTCGGAGACTCGAAGCATTGGAAAGGAAACTGAACAAGGAACCAATTCTCAAATCCCGCGTAAAGCAATTACTGGACGAATACGTTGCGAAAGGTTACTGCCATCAAGCTTCTCCAGAGGAATTGGTAGCCGCGGAGGGCGGAAGTGTTTGGTATCTTCCGTTAAGCATCGTCATCAACCCGAGAAAACCAGAGAAAATCAGACTCGTCTGGGACGCTGCAGCTCAGGTCCATGGAGTGTCATTCAATTCGGCCTTGCTAAAGGGACCGGATTTACTTACACCATTAGTCGCCGTCCTCAGCCATTTTCGCGAGCATAAGTTTGCGGTGAGCGGTGACATCAAGGAGATGTTTCTCCGGATGCTGATTCGTGCCGAGGACCGACATGCCCAGCGATTTTTGTGGAGAACAGACCCCGACGAAACCCCCCACATTTACATAATCGATGTAGCAACGTTTGGGTCAACTTGTTCCCCAAGTTCTGCCCAGTTTGTAAAAAACTTAAACGCACAGGACTATATGCAGCAGTTCCCCAGGGCCGCAATAGCGATCATCAAGTTCCACTATGTGGACGATTATCTTGATAGCTTCGCAACTGTTGATGAAGCTATCGAAGTCGTAAAAGACGTTAAATACATCCACTCTAAGGGTGGATTTGAGATTAGAAACTTTCTGTCAAATTCGGAGAAATTGCTCGAGGCCATCCAAGAAGACCCTCGACAAAAAGAAAAGGAACAACAACATTACCCGGGCTGAAAAGGTAGAATCTGTTTTGGGAATGAAGTGGAACCCCAAAACTGATGTGTTCTCTTACGCCCTATCTCCGAAGGAGGAAATTTCAAAAATGTTCAAGTCGCTACACGTGCCTACGAAACGCGAGATGCTCAGAGTGGTTATGAGTCTATTTGACCCACTCGGACTCGTTACCTTCTTTCTCATTCATGGTCGAATTTTAATCCAAGATGCGTGGGCGGCTGGTATAGGGTGGGATGCCCCGATAGACGGCCCATTGCTGTAGTGGCGGAGCGAAGATGCTACTTTCGGTGAAATAGCAGAACCCATAAGAGGGTTCTCAGATTGAGAGCTATCGATTAGATCATAGGCATGAGCGATGTATCGAATAGGGGAATAAACTATATCTAGTTTGACTTGCCACGAACTCGGACGTGTTACATTTACAATCCTTAGAAAGAATAGTTATTTCAGTGTCGACGAGGTAGAGGATTTGGACCACTTTTTCCCGTTTATTTTCACGACCGCTGGTGATTTTTTGGATCATTTTGGTGTGATTTTTTTTCGGCGTGAGTTGGTTTTTAGTGCGACGTTATTGTGAATTACGAGCCAATTTGTAGAAAAGCGTGCAAAATTATTTCTTTCGTTCCGAGTGTGGTGAAAAAATTGTATAACTCCATGCATTTTGTCGTTTAGCGTGGCTGCAAGATTGCCTTTTGAATTTGACGCTAACATTATTGTGTGGAAGGATTTCATTTTTATTTCTTTGCAGTGCTTTATTTCGCACTATACAAAAGAAGAAAAGACTATTGTCTTTCGCCTAAAGCAATTTTTGTTGTTGCAGTTTTCTTATACTTTATTTTTCTTTTATCCACAGCACAAAGCATTCGGTGAATTGAACAATTCCAGCACCTCATCGTAGTCAACTGTGGAAACAGTGTGGTAAAACCAGCCTACCACTTTTCCATGTTTTGACAGTTTGACGCAGCGAGTGAACATCGCCGAAAAGTGCATTTTGTGTGCCTGTTGCTTGCCGTCGAGTGTACGAAAGTGCAACCGTTCTGTTGGTGGTGTGCTGCACATCGAGGTGAAGTTCGTCGACCTCTGTCATTTTGCTGACATTGCTGCGAAGTGAGTGCATCGTCCGACTGAGGATTTTGCTGCTTTTCCGGATTAGAAGTTGTTGTTGCGGCTGCTGTGGAGGACCGGTTGCGAGCTGGTTGGAAAGTGCTTTGTTGTTGCTAGTTGCTGCTGCTGACTGCTTTGGTGTTTTGTTGCGCTTTTGGTTGTGCACCGCCGTTGCAGAGTGCATTTTACAGGTACGTGAAACGTTTTCCTTTTGACTTTTGGGTTGTAGCTGTTTTGTAGTGTTTTTAATTGTCGGATTTTAAAGCCGAATAGGTGGATTAATTTGCATATTGTGCTTTTGTTTTATTTTATTTTTTTTTAATCAGGATGTCGTTAACGACAACAACCGAGCCGTATGTACCGGGAACGATTCCTTTTTCGCAATATTTGGAGCAACTAGAATTTTTGTTTGAGCATAACAATTACACTGCTGATAGGTTCAAAGTTTCGTTTTTGGCCGTTTGTGGCACAGAAGTTTATAGTCAGCTTAAATTACTTTTTCCGGGGCAAAACATTAAAGATTTAACATATAGGCAAATTACGGACGCTTTGAAAAAGAGGTATGACAAGAAGGATTCCGATGTCATACATACTTTTAAGTTTTGGACCCGTAGACAGGGGCAGTATGAAAAATCTGAGGATTTCGTACTTGCCGTTAAGCAAATGGCTGAATTGTGCGGCTTTGGAGATTTCAAAGAACGAGCTATTCGTGATGCATTAGTTTTGGGATCGTATGACCGAAATTTGCAGAAAAGATTGTTTGACGAGGACGACTTGACGGCTGCGAAGGCAGAGAAATTGATCGTCAATCAAGAGTTGTCATCGAATAGTACTCGTTTTGTTAATCGCGACGATGAACAAAGAGGCAGTGTAGTTGCTAGGCTTGGCAGAAGGATCGTTCGCAATTCACCCAGGTCACATTTTCGCAGTAGGAGCAAGAGTTTTGATAGGAATAGTTCGTATTATTCTAGAAGCAGAAGCGAAGGTAGAAAGCATGGGGATGATAGTGGAAAAAAAAAAAGTTTTTGTGTTCCTTTTGTCATAAAGCTGGCCATACCAAGAAATTTTGCTACAGATTGAAGAGGAAGAGTCCTCGTAAGAGTAGGCAATTTGTTAATTTTATTGACTCTCCCAAACCTTCGACTTCTAACTCATCGGCTTTGTTCAAGCGTTTGAAAGTGGATTTGAACAAATCAGACACCGATGATGAGGACATTCATTGCATGATGGTTTCTGCCAGGAGTAAAACGAACGCACCGTGTTACGTTGAGGCGATGATTGACAAGAAGCGTTTATCGATGGAAGTGGACTGCGGTTCCGCGGAAAGCGTAGTATCTGAATCTCTTTTTCTGCGAAATTTTCGTAAATGCCATTTAGAAAAATGCAATAGGAAACTGTATGTTATTGACGGTAATAGGCTAAACATTTTAGGCAAAGCGAAAGTTTCTGTAGAGTTGAATGGAATTTTAAGTGATCAGTATTTGATTGTGCTCCAGGGAGCTAATGATTTTGTTCCGCTCATGGGCCGCAGCTGGCTGGACGTTTTCTTCGAGGGATGGAGGAGAACATTCGTGGATCCGATTATGCCTATACACCGTATAAACGCCGTGATGGAGGATGTAACGAGAGAGGAAGTGATAAATGATGTAAAACATATCTTTGCGGGGAAGAATTGTGTCTGCGCACAAACGTCAAGTCAAGATCCCCGAGGACTCTCGCCGAAGATTTACTCAACGCTTTGTTTTTAGTGGAGAGAGTCCCAGCACTTCAACAGCACAACTTTCTTGCACTAGCAACAGCAATTTGAATGAAGATTTTGGCAACGCTGGTCCCAGCAGAAAACGCAGGAGGAGTGAGGAAGAGGAGTATGATGATTCTGATTCGGACTTTTATGGCTTTGCGGCCGATTCTACGTTGTTCGATGAGGAACAGGATTCCAGTTGGAACCTTTTATCTACTCCAGCTGAGGTTGCTTCCGCTCTCATCGATGTTGATGCAAGAGGAGCGACCAATCTTGCCAATGATATAGAAGTTAATGCGGAAGGTGTTCGAACCTCCGATCAAGTGATTAATAAGAGAACTAGCAAAAGAAAATCTAAGAAGAAAAGGAAAATAGATTTCGTGTACTATTGAATTTTGTTGAATTTTCGAATGTTTTAAGCAAATAGCTAGACAAATAGATTTTAAATATTTTTACCTTGCAAGCATGAAGAAGAAGTTTGCTTTCTGATTTTTTATAAGTTTAGGATTAATAATAGATTCGAATGAGCTCTCGACTTTAGGGAAAAGGAGTTGTAGTGGCGGAGCGAAGATGCTACTTTCGGTGAAATAGCAGAACCCATAAGAGGGTTCTCAGATTGAGAGCTATCGATTAGATCATAGGCATGAGCGATGTATCGAATAGGGGAATAAACTATATCTAGTTTGACTTGCCACGAACTCTGACGTGTTACATTTACAATCCTTAGAAAGAATAGTTATTTCAATTGCTTCACAAATGGCGGCTTTGGATAAGTGGTTTTATTCTGCTAAATAGTCTACGAATACCACGCAGCTATTTCCGGCATACGGTAACAAGCCCAGTAGAACTCCACGTATTTGTCGATGCTAGCACCGAAGCGTACGCATGTGTGGCGTATTTCAGTGCTATTGGACCTGCAGGAATCGAAGTGGCGTTGGTTGCTGCAAGAGGCAAGGTTGCGCCAATCAAGGTACTCTCCGTCCCTCGGCTTGAACTTAACGCTGTCGTTTGAGGCACACGTCTAGCAGAATTGGTGATCAATTCTCAAACATACCAAATCGAATGGAAGTACTTTTGGAGTGATTCAAAAACCGTCCTCGCTTGGATCAACTCTGATCACCGAAGGTATCATCAGTTTGTTGCGGTTAGAATCGGGGAAATATTATCGTCAACACGAATGAGTGAATGGAGATATGTACCATCTAGCCAAAATCCAGCCGATTTTGCCACGAAGTGGGGTAATGGCCCTAATTTCGACACGGAAACTCAGTGGTTCCGTGGACCTGCTTTCTTGTATAACCCTGAAGATTCGTGGCCCAATATTCGTTGTTTCACGACCGCCACAGAGTTGAGCAATGTGCAACACGTACACTGGCAGCCAGCCCAGCCAGTAGTTGACGTGACTCGTTTCAGTAAGTGGGAGCGACTTCAACGAACACAAGCCTATGTACTTCGTTTCATCGAGAATCTCAAGCGCCGAAGAAATGGGGAAGCAACAATACTTGGTATGTTGTCGCAATCTAAACTTCAGCATGCGGAGAAGGCTTTATGGAAGCAGGTCAGAACGAAGTTTTTGCTGAAGAACGGCATTTACTACAGGGGACACAGGGAAGCGCTGATGCCCGACATAATTTGGACGAGGATGGTATTCTGCGTATGCGTGGAAGAATCGGCGCCGCTTGGTATGCGCCACACGAAGCTAAGTATCCCGTCATATTACCAGATACCCACCTAATATCATCTCTCCTTGCAGACTGGTTCCACCGCTTATACCACCATGCCCACTCAGAGACAGTAGTTAACGAAATGCGTCAGCGTTACAAAATTCGGCGGCTGAGAGCACTCGTTAAGAAAGTCACAAAGAGCTGTCTCATCTGTCATTTGGCCAACGTAATTCCTCGCCCACCACCTATGGCTCCGCTGCCGAAACAACGATTGACTCCGTTTATCAAACCGTTCACCTATGTCGGGGTGGAATATTTCGGGCCTTTGCTCGTGAAGGTGGGTCGAACGCAATCGAAACGTTGGGTGGCTCCTTCACATGTTTAACGGTGAGAGCCATACATCTTGAAGTGGTCTATAGCTTGTCGAGCGAGTCATGCATAATGGCGGTCAGAAGATTTATTGCCCGCCGCGGCGTTCCTGCGGAAATTTTTAGTGATAATGGGACCTGCTTCGTAGGTGCCAACAAACAACTGCAACAAGAAATGCAAACAATAAATGATGACCTCGCTGGAACGTTTACTAACACCAACACCCGTTGGTGCTTTAACCCCCCAAACGCTCCCCATACGGGCGGAGTATGGGAGCGCTTAGTTCGCTCCGTCAAACAAGCTATTGGAACGATCATCGAGGCACCACGATTACTCGACGATGAGACATTAGCCACCATTCTTGCCGATGCCGAGTCGATGATCAACTCGAGGCCATTGACTTATGTGCCTCTGGAAAGTGCAGATGAGGAGTCACTAACTCCAAACCATTTTTTGTTGGGAAGCTCGTCAGGAGTCAAACAGCCACCTTCAAAGCCAATAGATTTCCGAACTAATCTTCGGAGCCACTGGTCCCTCACTCAACACATAACCGATACGATGTGGAGGAGGTGGATTAAGGAGTATTTACCGGTTATCAGACGCCGTGGTAAATGGTTGGAGGAGGTGCGAGATATTCGGGAAGGTGATCTAGTGCTGATCGTGGGTGGTGCGGTGCGTAACCAGTATGTAAGGGCAAGGGTGGAGAAGGTATTCGTAGGACGGGACGGACGAGTACGTCAGGCTCTAGTGCGCACGGCCAGAGGATTGTACAAACGACCGGTGGTAAAACTAGCGTTGCTTTATGTTGGATTCGTTGGTGAAGCTGATGAGAGTTCTTCAGAATCTGTAGACCATCACCAGGCTTCACGGGAGGGGGAATTGTTACAACACATCGATGATCACCCCCCGGCCTGAGCTCGGCTAATGTACAAAAGGGTCAGCGGACAATTGTCAGTGTGGACAGAAGAGACTGGATTTTAGGTGTCATTTGATCGAAGCTGAGTCATTATCATTCTTGAATACCTTTGGCGATTTATTTTGGTTAATTTGCAGTAACAACTCATTAAAATCTAAAGCTATTTTTTGAATCCATAATATTAAGAACCTATTCGTAAGTAACACACATGAAATCGAATTGCATATCATTAAATTTGTTGCGTTTTATAGGCGAGAAATATCGCATTATTAGCTTCGACCATAGTGCAAACTTAGCTGAAAAAAACATCGATAGGAATTATTAGCCTAAGTTGCGATAATCGAAGGTAAACGGAATTATTAAGAACTATTTTAATCATTACCTTTCTACATGTTAACTAATTATGATTATAATAGATCGATTGCCTAACTGATCCAAGGTTTCCAACAGAGAGAAAACATAACCTAAACTAGTGCGAACACCAAGATTGTAAGTAGACACTGCAGTTAGCACAAATTCTTACGATCTAATTACTATTGTTATTTACAGCTAAAAGCAAAATAAAATTTGAATTACGCTAAACGGACTTGGTCGTTCTAACAGAGTTTAAAATGCTTTATCTATATTGATGGCTATAGGTGTCATCTATTATTTGACAGCCATAAAATGTTTTCGTTTACATTCATCTTTGGATTAATGGAAAAGTATTGAATTTGTGTCTGAAATTCACCCAATCCCATATTCGTACACCTATCAAAATTTAAACATACAACATTCCAAACTGAATTTTAATCTTTCTTTCTTTTCTTTCTTTCTTCTTTTGCTGGCGCTACGTCCTTCAAGACATGACCTGCGTCACAATGTTACGCCAACTAACTCGGTCCATGGCTGCTAACCTCCAATTCCTCGATCGCCCCACACTTCCAAGATCCTGCTCCACTTGGTCAAACCACCTAGCTCGTTGCGCTCCCCTTCGTCTTGTACCGGCCGGATTTGAGTTGAACACCATTTTTGCGGGATTGTTGTCCGGCATTCTCACAACGTGTCCCGCCCATCGTACCCTTCCAGCTTTGGCGACTTTCGTGATACTGGGTTCACCGTAGAGTTGCGCAAGCTCGTGGTTCATTCTTCTCCTCCATACGCCGTTCTCACATACTCCGCCGAAGATCGTCCTAAGCACACGTCGTTCAAAAACTCCTAGCGCTTGCAGGTCCTCTTCGAGCATTGTCCACGTCTCATGCCCGTAGAGGACTACCGGTCTTATTAGCGTCTTGTACATGGTACACTTAGTACGGAAGTGAAGTTTACCAGACCGCAAGGTCTTGTGGAGTCCATAGTAAGCACGACTTCCGGCGATGATACGTCTTCGAATTTCTCTGCTGCAGTTGTTATCCGACGTTATCAATGATCCGAGGTAGACGAATTCGTCCACCATCTCGAACTCATCCCCGTCGATCGTCACGCGTCTGCCTATGCGAGCTCTATCGCGCTCGGTTCCTCCAGCCAGCAGATATTTCGTCTTCGACGTATTTACCTTCAATCCAACCCGATCTGCTTCACGTTTCAGCCTGGTATACTGTTCAGCAACCACCTGGAACGTTCTTCCGACAATGCACATTGGACCGAATCGACAATTTAGCCGGAAAAAAGTGTTATTTCTGTTATCGTCGAATTTAGACGTTCAATGTCTTCAGAGAAGTTATTCGTAATTGAGTTTTGCATCTTTTAAGGAAAAAGTTAAATAGGGTGGCCCATATTTAAGCAAAAATTTTGAATCAAACTTTTTTGTTTGATGAAATTTGTGGTTGCGCTCTTCTGCAAACTTTTAGAAAATATTATTTTGAACAACTTTGTCGAAGACACTTTTGATCTAACTCTTCATTTGAGCTAAGTAAATTGATTTTGAAAGTATTAACTTAGGGTGGACCCAAAAAATCAGTTATTTTGATTTAACTTTTTTGTTTTCAGTTTTACGTGAATGTGGTCTTCAGAAGAGTTGTAGAGGAAGTAAAGATACACGTTTTTGCTGAACATCGCAAGTTTGTAATTCTTGTGATTTTGAAGTTATAAGCAAATTTAAGTGAAAAACTATGAAATCTTTAGATGCCCATAACTCATGGAGTTGGTTCGATAAATTTTTTCTTTAAGTGGCATTCGAAAGGCCATACAATAGGCAACTTTTGCTGCAAAAACTGCGAGAACGTATATTTTGTAAATTGAGAAAATTCTCTTCAAAAATATACTTAAAAAACTCGAAATTCTCTTGTAACTCACAAGATTTTAAAGTTAACGACGTGCTGTCTTCAGCAAAGTTGTAGAATTTAACTAGATCTATAACTTTTCCATACACTAATTTTAAGAGAAATGTGAAACAAAAATATTAGAACTTATAATACATTTTACTAATAGTTAATACAAAATTATTCAAGTAGTAGCAATATAATTGTACTTTTATTCTATCAATAATTTTCCAAACCTGCACACTTTTTGATAACGTTGGCTTCTTCAATAATGTTAGATTATTCCACCATTCCCACAGTTCTGTATCCCAGGACACTATTGTATGTATTCAGTCACAAAAGGCTGTCACAATGACGAAACAGTTAAAGTTTCTTATATTGCATTGGCATCATTTTACATTTTGAATTATACGTGAATTATACTACTGAGTACTGATAAAATAATAATAAAATCACAATACCATACAAAGTTTACAACAGCAAGTATATGAAAGCGACTGCTGATATAATAACTTAATGTTTTATAGTAATAAATATAAGGTGACCTACATCTGAATCGTATCATCATTTCTTCATATTTTGTTGCACATTTCTCTTAAAATTGGTGTATGGGAAAGTTGTAGATTTAATGAAATTCTGCAACTTTGCTGAAGATAGCACGCCGTGAACTTTAAAATCTTGTGAGTTACAAGCGAATTTCGAGTTTTTTAAGTGTATCTTTGAAGTGAATTTTCTCAATTTACAAAAAATACGTTCTCACAATTTTTTCAGCAAAAGTTGCCTATTGTATGGCCTTTCGAAGGCCACTTAAAGAAAAAATTTATCGAACCAACTCCATGAGTTATGGGCATCTAAAGATTTCATAGTTTTTCACTTAAATTTGCTTATAACTTCAAAATCACAAAAATTACAAACTTGCGATGTTCAGCAAAAACGTGTATCTTTACTTCCTCTACAACTCTTCTGAAGACCACATTCACGTAAAACTGAAAACAAAAAAGTTAAATCAAAATAACTGATTTTTTGGGTCCACCCTAAGTTAATACTTTCAAAATCAATTTACTTAGCTCAAATGAAGAGTTAGATCAAAAGTGTCTTCGACAAAGTTGTTCAAAATAATATTTTCTAAAAGTTTGCAGAAGAGCGTAGCCACAAATTTCATCAAACAAAAAAGTTTGAGTCGAAATTTTAGCTTAAATATGGGCCACCCTATTTAACTTTTTCCTTAAAAGATGCAAAACTCAATTACGAATAACTTCTCTGAAGACATCGAACGTCTAAATTCGACGAGAACAGAGATAACACTTTTTTCCGGCTAAATTGTCGATTCGGTCCAATGTGCAATGTCCACGTCGTCAGCGAAACAAATGAACTGGCTGGATTTATTGAAGATCGTGCCCCGCATGTTGAAGCCCGCCCGTTTCATAACACCTTCTAGCGCAATATTGAACAGGAGGCAGGAAAAACCATCGCCTTGTCGAAGTCCTTTGCGTGTTTCAAACGGGTCCGATAAAGCACCCGATATCATCACACAGCACTGTACACTATCCATCGTTGCTTTGATCAGTCTAGTCAGTTTCCCGGGAAAACCGTTCTCGTCCATAATCTTCCATAGCTCTTCGCGGTCGATGGTAGGCCGCTTTGAAATCGATGAATAGGTGGTGCGTAGGGACTTGATATTCGCGACACTTTTGGAGGATCTGCCGCAACATAAAGATTTGGTCTGTCGTCGATCGACCGTCCACAAATCCGGCTTGATAACTTCCAACAAATCTGCTTGCCAGTGGCGATAGACGGCGGAAGATGATCTGGGAAAGCACTTTATAGGCTGCATTAAGAATGGTGATCGCTCGATAGTTCTCACATTCTAACTTGTCACCCTTTTTGAATATTGGGTATATTATTCCCTCCTTCCACTCCTCCGGTAGCTGTTCTGTATCCCAGATCCTGGCTATCAATCGGTGCAGACAAGTGGCCAACCTGTCCGGGCCCATTTTAATAAGTTCCGCTCCAATACCATCCTTTCCAGCTGCTTTGTTGTTCTTGAGCTGTTTGATAGCATCCTTCACTTCACCTATTGTGGGAGTTGGTACGTCTCCCTCATCCGCCGTACTGATGAAGCCATTCCTCCTGCTGTCTTGATCTTCCTCCTCTGCGCCGTTTAGGTGTTCATCGTAGTGCTGCTTCCACCTTTCAATCACCTCACGTTCGTCCGTCAAGATACCACCATCCTTATCCCGGCACATTTCGGCTCGCGGCACAAAGCCTTTTCGGGATGCATTTAGTTTCTTGTAGAACTTACGTGTTTCTTGAGAATGATACAACTGCTCCATCTCTTCGCACTCCATCTCTTCCAGGCGGCGCTTTTTATCCCGGAATAGATGGGTTTGCTGTCTTCGCTTCTGTTTGTATCGTTAAACGTTTTGACGGGTGCCTTGCTGCAGCATCATCGCCCGCGCTGCATTCTTCTCGTCCAAAACCGTCTGACACTCCTCGTCGAACCAACCGTTCCGTCGATTTGCTTCCACGAACCCAATGGCACCTTCCGCTGCGTTGTTTATGGCTGCTTTGAGACTACTCCAGCAGTCCTCAAGAGGGGCTTCGGTGAGCTCTCCCTCTTCCGGCAACGCTGCCTCAAGGCTTTGCGCGTATTCAGTTGCGACTTCGGGTTGCTTGAGTCGCTCCAGATTGTACCGGGGCGGGCGTCGGTACTGAATGTTGTTCACAACGGAGAGTCGTTGGCGCACTTTAACCGTCACAAGGTAGTGGTCCGAATCGATGTTTGCGCCACGATAGGTTCTGACGTCGATAATGTCCGAGAAGTGCCTTCCATCAATCAAAACGTGGTCGATTTGTGATTCAGTCTGTTGGGGTGATCTCCAGGTGTACCGATACGGGAGGCTGTGCTGGAAGTAGGTACTACGTATGGCCATGTTTTTGGAGGCGGCGAAATCAATCAGTCTAAGGCCGTTTTCGTTCGTAAGCTGGTGAGCGCTGAACTTCCCTACAATCGGTCTAAATTCCTCCTCCTGGCCAACCTGAGCGTTGAGATCTCCGATAACGATTTTGACATCATGTCTTGGGCAGCCGTCGTATTCACGTTCCAGCAGCGCGTAGAAAGAGTCCTTATCGTCATCGTCACTTGCTAGGTGAGGGCTGTGCACGTTGATTATGCTGATATTGAAGAAACGGCATTTGATCCTCAACTTGCACATTCTGTTGTCGATTGGCCACCACCCAATCACGCGCCTCTGCATTTCGCCCATCACGATAAAAGCTGTGCCCAGCTCATGTCTATTGCCGCAGCTCTGGTAGATGGTATAACCATCCCTATACGTATGTACCGTCGACCCTTTCCAGCTAACCTCCTGCAGCGCTACGATGTCGAACTTGCGGACCCTCAATAATTCGGAAAGAATGCGGGTACTTCCCAAGAAATTGAGAGACTTACAGTTCCATGATCCGAGTTTCCAATCGTTAGTCCGTTTTCGATGCCTGGGTCTATGCCGATTGTTCCGGTCCGAATTTACATTGTATGCTTCCTGTACTGATGATTTTTACGGCTGGCTTGTAAGGCCTGCACCAACCCCCTGTCTCGCCGGAGGATCATCGTGCACAGCACTGTTTAGAGTCCCACGCTGGCACTAGGACGATGATCAGCCGCTCCTAACATGGAGAACAGACGCTGTTTTGAGCCGCCCCTAACATGGAGAACAGACGCTCTGATAAGCTACACCCTCAGAAGAGAGGAGCCCCCCTTCCCTGTCAGCATACGACCAAGGTTCCACCAGGGTTGGTTACCCGATCTTCCCTACGGTTACTCGTATCCCAGGCGGCACCACGGGGAGGTAGGGATAGGAGTTACTGGAAAAGAGGCTAAGGACCACAAATGGGGTCTATTTTATACCTGCAGGTACGCGAAGTACCAATGGTACGCATTGTCCAGTCATTTACCACCCATATTAAGTTTACAGAATTCATAAAAAAAATTTATTCTCCTTGAGTATAGAAAATGATTATGTCATAATTTCAAAACTCTTCTGAAATGTTATTTTCAAACAATGTAAACCAAATTTTTGTTCTAAACAACAGTAAAAGGTTAGTTTCAAAATTGTCAGCAGAAACTAAGAACTTCGTTTTAAAACAAAATACCCTACACTATGCTGTACATACCTTCACATGATTGATGTTATCCCAATATTCGAATTATTTTTTGATTCTTATTCTGATTATACTCAAAATATGACCCTATTCTGCGGTTTATTTATTTTATAATAAAAATACAAAATATTCCGAGTGGGCGGAGAGCACTGATATACTTTTTACTACAGTCATCTCTTCCTTACTCGATATTCTGTATCTCGATATTTCCCCTAACTCGATGGAATGCGCGGTCCCTTCAATCTAGCATGCTTTGATACCTCTGTAAGTCGATACCTCTCTAACTCGATGTTCCCTAACTCGATGCTATCTGTTTGAGTTTCCCAAGTAAGTTTACCTCTCTAACTCGATATTTTCATTAAAAGTTTCAAATGTCCTCCAAACGATAATAAATTTCATGAATTCGATTATTATGATTAAATTGACAGTAAAATTAAGGTTTACTGCCAATTTCTGGGTGCTAAAATTTTTAATTTTTGCAGATCGGTTAAAAAGTATCGCATAGGTAAATGTGGAAAAATTGTATTGTTTTTCAAGTTAAAATAACTATTCTGAATGTATTTTGTCAAAATAATAAAAAGTTTAAAATTTAAAAAATATGTGTTCTGTATCTCGATACCTCCCTTACTCGATGGTCCCTTCAATATCGAGTAAGGGAGAGTTAACTGTAGAATATAACGTGTTGTTTTCATCATTTCAAATAATGCATGTGTTGCGGTCACGGCAATAATATTTATTCTATCAATCTCTATGATAATGTTTGGTAGTAAAATATGAAATAAAAAAAATAATTGCGCAATTTTTAGATGGGAACATTAACTATGGATTATGTGCATCTATATAAGAGCCAAACTGAAAGTAATTGACTAAATTTTTTGGTTTTAGATTTTTTTCTAAATGTTATATTAACCAAGATTGTAAAGTATGAGATACCGATAACCACTCGTAAGTACCCTAAAAATGATTATAAGTTTTTGAAACCTGTTCAGTATTTGTAGTAATAATTGGGTCCTAAAATGTTTAATGAATTCTCGTTTTTATTCAATAATACGAAAGAGCATGTTCTTGCAACTACTTTAGCAAGTTTTCCCGCTCAAATAACGGCTATATCATTTTTTAACTTCAATTTCAAAAATGGTTCCAAATATCAACCTTGACACTTGTGATCTTGTTTGACATTCACTTTTTCGACAAAAATGCCACAGGGCATATAGTTTTAACACTGGGGTTGTTCCTATCTGACATTTCGGAAGGGACACGGAAAACAAAATATACCCAAAATTCGAGTTTAAACCAAGGGGTGTGACAAAATCTTAAAAATCATAAAAAAAATGTTTTTTGTACTTAAACCAATGAAAATCATTTAAAAATTGAGTAAACATGTGTTTCTGCCCTAAACTTAAGCGTTTGGTAATAAAATTGAGACAGGGCTTTAGGACCCTATTGTTAATGAAGTGAACCTGGAAAAATTACGTTATTTTTCGACTTACTAGATTATTTTTAGCAAAAAACATTGGAAAAGTTTCAAATATGTCCGCTTATATTTTTTCCAAATGTACTCTAATACAACTGAACAACGTTATGAAGATATTGAGCAATCATCTAGCACACAAAAAAATAGTTTGGAAATGTTGTATGTTTGATTTTTGTAAGGTGTACGATTGGCTCAATTTAAGACACAAATTCAATACTTTTCCATTATTCTAAAGATTTGAGCGAATAAATATGATTATGATTGCCGAGTAATGGATGACACCCACGACCTTCGTAATTGATAAAGTACATCGAAGTCCGTAAATCATTTATTAGTTTTAAACCTACTTGATATGGAAACAGTGCCCCGTACGAAAATGAGGTTGAGTCACTGTATCATCGTGGTAAAGATAGCTTTCTCTAATGAAAGTGATGGAGCGCTCTGGTAACACTAAGCTAATGAATAGATTATGTTCCAGAACATGGCAAATACTATAAGACAGATTCCTTTCTTTTTTTGACGGCCGAGACCTTTGATAATATCAACATATTATGTTTTTTTTTTTATTTATTTATAGTAGGGTAGGGGGACACGGGGCAGTATGGATACCGTAAGGAATTTGCCTATTTTGACTGTAAAGACATGAATATTATACTTTTTTTATGTGCAGTATGATTTTAAGAGTTCTTAAGCATTTGTTAAACATGGTTGCAGAATTAGGAAAAAAATATTTTGTTTTCAAAAAAAGGTTTAAGGGTTTATTCACAAATTTCATAACGCTGAAAATGGCCATTCTCGATACCCCCCCCCCACCCCCTCGTAACGCAATTTGTATGAATATTTTGCAAATTTTGTATGAGCCGCAACAGCCTTACGACACCCACCCACCCCCTCCAGCGTTATGAAATTTGTGAATGGGCCTTAAAAAAGCTTATATTTGGTAGTCGCTATTAAGCTAGCGGGGCAAGTATGGACACCTTAATGTTTATAGGAAAATTGTCACGCGATGGTTCTCAAAACCTCGAAAAATGAAGTACATAATCAGGAAGCCGTTGTGACAGGTGACTGTGCCACTGAGAACATGATTGAATCCAATTTACGACATTTTTCGTAAAGATGTTTTCAATATTGCCTCCAGATTAGTTTTGATCAATACGAAATCATACAAAATCTACTTTTTCTCTGACAGAAATTCACTCTAGGTGAACCACTTCCCCTGGCCTATGAGCCTGTGCATGCTATAAAACGTTTGACTTTTACTGTGCGCCCTGTTTTCAAGTTGCCCGTGAGAGAGAGAGAGACAGCACCTACACACGGCGCACAGTAAAAGTCAGGAGAACAAAAGAATTTATGGCACGTACAGAGGCTCATGATGAATGAAAACATAAATAAAAATCATCTGGTCATGCCAGCTGATCGTAAATTCACCACAACGTGGTGGCAAAACCATACGGGAAAAAGGGCTCTACATTTTTTCGAGGTGAAACAAACTGTAGGGGACCGAGGGGTGCACTAACGTGCCGCAAGTTTTTCATTGTTTTCTTACAGTTAAAGGCTCCAAAACATATCGGTTCCTTGGGAAAGTTTGTTCAGTAAATTGACAGAAAGCATATAAGCCAATAAAATTTTTCCACGGAAATGGTCTATTTTTAATTTTGATAGATTATAATACTCCTTGGCTCCCCTCACCCGACCAACCAGTCTTCATAATGGATCATTAAAATAACCAAAACGGCCGCTATGGTAAGTATAGATAGCGCCACCGCAGTCTTGCGTGTTTGACAGAACAGCAATGCTGTCACAATGTTAAATCCCATATACAGTGGCGCTTTTGTTTTGATGCGGTGAGCACTGGCAACAACTATCTTCAATGATCCATTCTTTATAGATCTTTGACCACCCGGATAAAAACGTATCATTCAGTGAATGGAATAAACCATTAATGTACAATATATCGTATTGGATACAATACAGCGTATTGTAATTGAATGTCGAAGCAATATTATTCTTGTTTGGATATACAATTCAAAAACAATATAATATATTGTAACAGAACATCGTATTGTTTTTAATTGGTTTTATACCTTACAATTTTGGTCAAATTCCTATTTTCGCGTAAAACAACTGTTGCTTTTTTCTATGTAGCTTTGCTGAAAGAAATAAACAAAACAAGTTCAGAAAGCAAGAAATGTTGGGTGAAAAATATTCAAAAAGTTAAAATAAGTAGTTTTTTAGAAGTCACTTGACATTAGCTGTAACGACGAATGCAACCATGATACAGTTCGTTGAATTGTTTTTGTATTGTACAACAATACACGAATTGCTAATCAAGACAATACGTGAACATTATATCGTATTGTATTTTCAAAATGTTTGTATGAGTAAATATGTATATTTGTATTGTTACGATACTTAACCACCCATACATTATATTGCAAAAATCTCATATACCATACAGTGAACTGTTCAAAACAATATATTGTACTGTAATTGTATTGTCATTTTACATATACTGTATTGTATTTCCAATATATTGAATGGTACTGTTGTAATACGTTATATTGTTTTTGTATTGTATTTTTTATTCGGGCAGTCAGTTCAGTGTTGGATCGTTGATGAACCAAGTCGAGTACATTGGGAGCGTCCGGCTGGCGTTCCAAGTGATTCTTCTGCAGTGAATAAATATAGCTGCTAGCAATCGAACGAGAGCTAGAGGATATTTACATTGGCGATCCTGCCAGGAGATCATTGATGTTTGTTGTTATTTCCTTCAGCAAAACAGCGGAAAGAATCACTTGGAACTGCATTTGAAATGGGAACGGAGTCCCCAAAATCACTACAAAGGTGCGAAGAGGAACGAAACAATCATCCACAGTGGAGCATCGAGGAACCAAAAAAAAAAACATACGGTGAGTAATGAACACCACGCATGAATGGGTAATGAAAACCTGACAGAAAAATAGGGTGCGTAATGAAAACCACCCGAGAAATGGAAGTGTAATGAAAACCTTCCAAGAAAATGGCGAGTAAAGAAAACCGCCGAAGACGTGTAATGAAAACCGTCGAATAGGGTGCGTAATGAAAACCACCTGAGATATGGAAGTGAAATGAAAACCTTCCAAGAAAATGGCGAAGAAAGAAAATCGCCGAGGACATGTTATGAAAACCGTCAAATAGGGTGCGTAATGAAAACCACCTGAGATATGGAAGTGTAATGAAAACCTTCCAAGAAAATGGCTAGTAAAGAAAACCGCCGAAGATGTGTAATGAAAACCGTCGAATAGGGTGCGTAATGAAAACCACCTGAGATATGGAAGTGAAATGAAAACCTTCCAAGAAAATGGCGAAGAAAGAAAATCGCCGAGGACATGTTATGAAAACCGTCAAATAGGGTGCGTAATGAAAACCACCTGAGATATGGAAGTGAAATGAAAACCTTCCAAGAAAATGGCGAAGAAAGAAAATCGCCGAGGACATGTTATGAAAACCGTCAAATAGGGTGCGTAATGAAAACCACCCGAGAAATGGAAGTGTAATGAAAACCTTCCAAGAAAATGGCGAGTAAAGAAAACCGCCGAAGACGTGTAATGAAAACCGTCGAATAGGGTGCGTAATGAAAACCACCCGAGATATGGAAGTGAAATGAAAACCTTCCAAGAAAATGGCGAAGAAAGAAAATCGCCGAGGACATGTTATGAAAACCGTCAAATAGGGTGCGTAATGAAAACCACCTGAGATATGGAAGTGTAATGAAAACCTTCCAAGAAAATGGCTAGTAAAGAAAACCGCCGAAGATGTGTAATGAAAACCGTCGAATAGGGTGCGTAATGAAAACCACCTGAGATATGGAAGTGAAATGAAAACCTTCCAAGAAAATGGCGAAGAAAGAAAATCGCCGAGGACATGTTATGAAAACCGTCAAATAGGGTGCGTAATGAAAACCACCCGAGATATGGAAGTGTAATGAAAACCTTCCAAGAAAATGACGAGTAAAGAAAACCGTCGAAGACGTGTAATGAAAACCGTCGAATAGGGTGCGTAATGAAAACCACCTGAGATATGGAAGTGTAATGAAAACCTTCCAAGAAAATGGCTAGTAAAGAAAACCGCCGAAGATGTGTAATGAAAACCGTCGAATAGGGTGCGTAATGAAAACCACCTGAGATATGGAAGTGAAATGAAAACCTTCCAAGAAAATGGCGAAGAAAGAAAATCGCCGAGGACATGTTATGAAAACCGTCAAATAGGGTGCGTAATGAAAACCACCCGAGATATGGAAGTGTAATGAAAACCTTCCAAGAAAATGACGAGTAAAGAAAACCGTCGAAGACGTGTAATGAAAACCGTCGAATAGGGTGCGTAATGAAAACCACCTGAGATATGGAAGTGTAATGAAAACCTTCCAAGAAAATGGCTAGTAAAGAAAACCGCCGAAGATGTGTAATGAAAACCGTCGAATAGGGTGCGTAATGAAAACCACCTGAGATATGGAAGTGTAATGAAAAACTTCCAATAAAATGGCGAAGAAAGAAAATCGCCGAGGACATGTTATGAAAACCGTCAAATAGGGCGTCTAATGAAAACTACCCGATATATGGAAGTGTAATTAAAACCATAAAAGAAATTAATAACTGGCGAGTAAAGAAAACCGCCGAAGACTTGTAATGAAAACAGTCAAATAGGGTGCGTAATAAAAACCACTCGAAAAATGAATGTGTAATTAAAACCTTCCAAGAAAATGGCGGGTAAAGAAAACTGCCGAAGACGTTTAATGAAAACCGTCGAATAGGGTGCGTAATGAAAACCACTCGAGACATGGAAGAGTAATGGAATTTTTCCAGAAAAATGGTGAATAAATAAAACCGCCGAAGACGTTTAATGAAAACCGTCAAATAGGGTGCGTAAAGGAAACCACCCAAGATATAGAAGTGTATCGAAAACCATATCATGTAAGGAAAACCGTCAAATAGGGTGCGTAATGAAAATCACCCAAGATATGGAAGTGTATCGAAACCCATACAAAATAATTGCGTGTTATGAAAACCACTGAGGATGTGAAATGAAACCTTCAAATAGGGTGCATAATAAAAACCAGCGGAAATATTGAAGTATAATTAATGTCTTCCAAGGAAATGGCATATAATATAAACCGCCGAATACGTGTAATATGGAAGTGCAATGAACGGAAGTGTAATAATATGGAAGTGTTATGAAAACCTTTCAAAAAGGCATGTAATGAAAACCGTCTAATAGGGTGCATAATGAAAACCACCCGAGAGATGGAATTGTAATGGAAACCTTCCAAGAAAATGTCGTTCAATGAAAACCGCCAAAATAAGATGCGTGACAAAAATCACCATACATATGGAAGTGTAATGGTAACCTTCCAAGAAAATGGCGTGTCGAGACAAACACCATGAACCGCCTGGGAAAATTAGTGTGCCAGAACAACCGTCCGAATCTGGTGCGTAATGAAAGCTATCCAGATTAAGTGAACGTGTCATGACAACAGTCAAGAATGGAATCTGTGTTGTGTAAGGTAAGCCACCCAGTAGTTGTTTTTGCTAATATGGAGCTTCTAAGGCACTGTTTTCCAACCTTTCGTGGTTAGAAAAACGGTTTGTTGTAAGCTGCTCGCGAGCTTCCGCATGGTCGATGGTCCATGGACCCCCTATTGGGAAACGTAGTTGTAAAGTTTGTAAAGAAAACCAGAACAGGATGGCTTTTGGGATAACGGAACAGTGATCTTTCGTTAAACTTTCTATCGATTTATATTGATAAAAACTGAAATGTTTATATGCCACAAATTGGCTTGAGAACGGGTCAACCGAATGATATTAATTTTGCTCTATTGCATTCGTTCAGCGCAACGATATGTTCCTGCGTGAAAAAGTGTAGAATATTGATGATAAAGTTTTGGAAAATGGTATAAATAATCGCAAATACTGTTGACAATGATAATTTGGCAATTTTGGTGTTATAATTTGACATTATAATTTTGATGCAGTACGAAATTTGCGGGGACAGAAAGGTCCTCAATATTTCGTCTCTTCGAATGTGAGAACCATGTAAAGTATATCCGTTATTTGAAGAAAAAAATACTGGAAATTAAACATATCTGGTGGATTCAATAACGACAACAAGTGCCTGTGATCGAAGTCAATCAACGACGAGAGTTAGAATAATTTGACATCAAAACAAACATCTGTTTTTTTTCTCATTCCTGTGCGTTGCATATGGCATACGATGAGGTTTGATCGACATCTGGTGGCGGGCTGACAACTGATAAGATAATTGTTTGATCCAAAATAGGTTTATTTAATAGAAACTTAGACTTTTGTATACGAGTATGAGAATAAAAAAGTGTACAGAACCGCGGGAAAAAGTGTCGCGCGGAGAAAATTACACGCCGCAACAATGCGCACTATTTGACTAGGGAAAGTGTGCTGTAGGAGAACAAACGATTCATAATATGAAAGCAAAATGTTATTTTTAAGATGCACCTAGTTTTGGTAGGTACTTGCCTGGGAGGGAGGCACAGATACTACACACGTAATATGACATAACGCTTTTCCAAACTGCAAGATAACTCCCGCTTCCCGAGCAAAGTCGAATAACAACCGCATAACATAGTGATAACAAGATGTACAGCATGATTTCATTTTGTTATTTTTTGTTATCAATACGAATACTCTTGTTATCAACGAATTTTAAGCTGTCAGATCGAGGATGCAACCGACGGGTGAATGACGTCAATGTTTGTTATCATAATTCGATCTTTATAACTAAATGATAACATAATGAGTTATCAATGAGGGAAATTCGCTGGATAACAAAACTTGTTATCAATGTGTTTCAAATGATAACACAATGAGTTATCTATATGATATTTTTAGTATAAACTTTTGTTATCACGTTTGTTATGTTGCCTGCTTATTCAACCAAAATGATAACAAACTATGTTATCAAATGCTTGTTATCGGATAACACAACTTGTTATCATTTTGTTACCCAACTTTGCTCGGGTTACCAACGACAATCAAGGCAGGCATGGGAAAAATTGCTAGTTTTCATTTGTTGTGTACCTTCGATCTTCCTGAACAAACTTGGAAAAAGGGCCATAGTTTTATGTGCATTCAATTTTAATTTCGATTTGAAAACAGCAAAAAGATGCGTGTTTCAGTACTTTATATTCGATCAAATTAAAAGGTGCGATCGTGGCATTGGTTTTGGATGTGCAGGAATTGTTTTTCAAACGATTGTTGTCAACATTGTCGAAATGCAAAAAAATATTTTGATCAATTACGCGCTTTTATCAAGTGTGTCCATTTTTCCAAGATCTGGGCTCACAGTGACAGTTCGTGATAGCAGAATCTCGGCTAAATACATAAATACATAAATTCTGTATCGGTTTCTCCTTCCCAGGTACTTGCTAACAATTTATGAGATTAATTTGAGTAGGTCATAGAGCAGAAATCTTCTGGATTATTTCAGATGTTTAATTTGGTACCTGGCAAGAATGATGATATTGAAAACTTTTAGAAAGCGAAAATAATGAGAGACATAACTAAAAATGTGTTGTTATCGGAGAAAAGTCGAAATTTGTATGTAAACAATTCTTTTTAATGACGTTTTTCCTATTCTCACCTAGGTAGAAACATGTTTTCCGTCAGATACTTGTTGTTCCTGTAGGTATCATTAATTTTTAAACATCAATTTTCCAGATTGATTGTTAGTTGTTCAGGCTCATATATGTCTACATAAATAGCAAGAATGTTGATCATGCCATCGAACCTGCGTAAAGTCGGTAGTGCTTAGAGACAGACTCAGCAAACTCATTTGAGATCTGCTATGAAAATCTCACGTATGGGATTTTAATACAAAAAAAAAAAACGTGGAAACTCAAACCAAACGGATGATTCAACTCATGTGTGATGTTTTAGCTATTGAGTTGCGTGAGTTACAACTCAGGCGTGAATAAAATCTTAAGCATGGCATATAAGATTTTGAGATTCTCACAACGCTGTTTAGAAGTGATGTTTCTCCAAAAAGTTGAATTCAGTAACAAGTTATAGAAAAGATGGTGGTGTGTCGATTGAGTCCTAAAATTTTTAAGGAAACTTGTTTTTATTTAACAACACGAAAGAGCATGTTACTGCAAGTACTTTAGCGTATTTTCCCGTTCAAATAACGGTTATATCATGTTTAAACTTTAATTTAAAAATTGGGTCCATAAATAAACTTTGACACTTTTGATCATGTTTGACGTTCGCTTAGTCGACAAAAACACCACAGGGGTTTTAGTATTAACACTGGGATTGTTCCTAACTGACATTTCGAAAGGGACACGGAAAACAAAATATACCTAAAATTTGAGTTTAAGCCAAAGGTGTGACAAAATCTAAAGAACCATGAAAAAAATGTGTTTTAGACTTAAACCAACGAAAAACATTTAAAAAAATGAGTAAACATGTGTTTTTGGTCTAAACTTAAGCGTTTGGCACTAAAATTGGGACAGGGTTTAGGACCCTATTGTCGCAAGTTTTTCTTTAAACAATCAATATTTTGTTGAATCACTGAAAACCAGAGTTGATACTTAAAACAAAGTAAGATACCAAATTAGTGCCATAATGAATGATTTTAACTCAGATTTGAGTAAATTTGTTACTTTTTGTACGTCTGATTATTTTTTTTCGGGGAAGAGGGAGAATGTGGGGTGTACACAGAGCTGAACACGTTCAATGTCCTTCCCCTCACATGCAACGCTAGCATAACGAAGTTGCAGTGCAAATGTATGCGTGTGCTGCGTCCGTAATGTGGCTGTGTATGCCATGACGGTGAGTGTATAGGCCAGGAGAAGTGGATGAACTTGTCATTCATTTTTCTGTCAAATCTCATACAAAATCTACTTTTTCTTTGACAGAAATTCACTCTAGGTGAACCACTTCCCCTGGCCTATGGCCCGACACTTGGTGTTGACCAGTCAGTTCAGTGTTGGATCGTTGATGAACCAAGTCGAGTACATTGGGAGCGTCCGGCTGGCGTTCCAAGTGATTCTTCTGCAGTGAATAAATATAGCTGCTAGCAATCGAACGAGAGCTAGAGGATATTTACAAGGCTCATTGCGAATTTTTTCACCACTTAGGGCCGATTTCTTCACCTTCGAAGTAGGCCGTCATTGCAATTTGTACGCGTCGTGGATGATTGTTGCTAATTCATCTCACGATTTCGAATCAAAGAAAATCCGTTGGTTTTGCACTGACACAGCTGAAAAATTATCAGCATACTTTATGCATGTTAGTGCATACAGTGATACTTTTTCAAGTCAATATAAACTATCAAGACTGAGTTTTATCACTTTGAAATGCAAGCTGAAAAGACATCATTGTTGCCAAAACGAATGACGGGCTACTTAGCCTTAAGCCGTAAACTACGTTTACCCATACTCCACTGCACTGTGACGTCACGCATCAATTTTGACAGGTACTGGTCCTGTTGTTTACAGTTTGGACTTAGTACTTTTTTCGAATCATTCTTAATTTCGTGAAAGTTTGCTGCGAGGAGAGGTCAAATCCACTGCAGATACCAAAGGATCGTATTATTCTATCTTCCTACCGTGGAAAATCGTCACCATCAGCATCCCGCATAAAACCAAACCGTAAGAGAACATCATCAAATACGGTATACATTCCAGTTTCAACCATATCTAGAATGGTATTTTCGACCGTATCTGAACCGTTGTGGGTAAAGTTTGGACAACAGCAATTGGGTCCTAAAATTTTTAATGAAATCTTGTTTTTATTTAATAACACAAAAGAGCATGTTACTGTAACTCCTTTAGCAATTTTTCCCGCTCAAATAAGGACTATATCATGTTTAAACTTTAATTCAAAAATTTGGTCCAAAAATGAACCTTGACACTTTTGATCATGTTTGACGTTCGCTTAGTCGTCAAAAACACCACAGGGCTTTTAGTTTTAACAGTGGGGTTGTTCCTATCTGACATTTCGGAAGGGACACGGAAAACAAAATACACCCAAAAATTTGAGTTTAAGCCAAGGGGTGTGACAAAATCTAAAGAAACATAAAAAAATGGTTTTCGGGCACAAACCAACGGAGAACATTAAAAAATTGAGTAAACATGTGTTTTTGGCCTAAACTTAAGCGTTTAGCACTAAAATTGGGACAGGGCTTTAGGACCCTATTGTTGTTAAGAATGTTTACCATTTCAAATTAGGATTTTTCTCATGCAAATTTTGCATGTTGACTGTAATAGTAAGGTATCTCGTGAGGTTAAGAAATATAATACTTGAAAATAGTATTTATGGTTCGCATAAGGTCGAACCATGGAATTGAACAGTTGCATGTGTGGTACGCATAATCGGTGTTTTTTTTTCCTTTTTCAAAACACAAAACAATTCTTTCTTTTTCATTTTTTTTATTCAGATCAATAACTTTCTCATCACTAGAAATCACAGTCGTTTTATTGTCACTTTCAAAACAACTATCCAATGATCAAAACCACCATTATGATGCACGAAGAGATTTCGGTCGCCGATTTGACAATGAAGTTAGTTAAAACATGATGACTCAAAGATGACGACGTTACGGGAACATCCATCCTTCACTGATCCTGCGGAAGAAAATTTTCCATTTGAACTAAATGCAATCATTACTCATGCACCATAATACATACCGAAAATTAATGCATCGTCTTCAAAGCGCAGCAAAAACATTCAGTTCCTTTTGTTCCGACAAAAAAAAAACAGCAGCTATCTGTAGAGTATAGATACAAATGCTTAATGATAGTTTTCTGTTTGAATCCAGACCAATTTAGACAAAAAAAAAACTTACCATCACCAATGGTATACGTTTTATATACATAATTATCCGATGATCCAGTTTTCCTTCCATAATGGATCATTAAAATAACCAAAACGGCCGCTATGGAAAGCATAGATAGCGCCACCGTAGCCTTGTGTGTTTGACAGAACAGCAATGCTGTCACAATGGTAATTCCCATATACAGTGGCGCCTTTGTTTTGATGCGGTGAGCACTGGCAAAAACTACATTCAATGATCCATTTGCTCAAAATAAGCCGTGGCTCATGAAACTGACTCCTGCAAAAACAACAACTAACATTTTTCAGTCCCGACCAGAGGGGTACTACACGTAGTATGGTTTGGTATTGTTTGCTTATGGTACCTAGGAAGAGGTATGGTTTTTATGTTTTCAAACAATAATCGATGATGTAACCACAGTAGATGGTGTGTGTATTATTGTTTTACCATACAAAACTAACTGTACAGTGAACATAACGTTAATGGGTAACAATAATGTTTGTATTCGCATTACATTTCAGTCCATTTCATTAATGGTAAATATTTATGCGGGATGCTGGTGATAGAAATGCGAAGATCAAAAAATGATGGAAAAAACGACGAAAAAAAGTCCGAAACGGAAACAACAGGACCAGCAGCTGTTAAATAAGTGAGGTTAGGCTCGTCATATACAGCGCTCTATACGATTACACCAGGTTTAAACCCTAAGCGGTGGCGAAGAAATCGCTTATTAGACTTTAGTGATCTGAATTTCGTCTTTTTCAGATTTCGCTGCCCCTTTTCGATCACGCCGCCCATGTAATTATCCTGATGTTCGCATGACAGTTTTCTCCGGCCGGCCCAATGTTCACCTTCTTTCTTTGTTCTCGGCTCACCAGCTGGTCTTGTGTACACAACAAAACCAGCTGGTTCTCCGATGTGTACAGTCATCGTCATTGTTCTCATTCTCCAGCTGATCGTGTTCTTGTGTTAAAACCTGGGTGCTGCGGACAGACTCAATATGCTTGTCAAACGAGAGCCTGATGAGCCTCTGTACGTGCCATAAATTCTTTTGTTCTCATGACTTTTACTGTGCGCCGTGTGTTGGTGCTGTCTCGCTCTCTCTCACGGGCAACTTGAAAACAGAGTGCACAGTGAAAGTCAAACTTTTTATAGCATGCACAGGCTCATTGACGGAGCCAAACATTGGAAATTGAAGTTATGTTGATTTCGGATGAATTGGGTCCTAAAATGTTTAATGAATTCTCGTTTTTATTCAATAATACGAAAGAGCATGTTCTTGCAACTACTTTAGCAAGTTTTCCCGCTCAAATAACGGCTATATCATTTTTTAACTTCAATTTCAAAAATGGTTCCAAATATCAACCTTGACACTTGTGATCTTGTTTGACATTCACTTTTTCGACAAAAATGCCACAGGGCATATAGTTTTAACACTGGGGTTGTTCCTATCTGACATTTCGGAAGGGACACGGAAAACAAAATATACCCAAAATTCGAGTTTAAACCAAGGGGTGTGACAAAATCTTAAAAATCATAAAAAAAATGTTTTTTGTACTTAAACCAATGAAAATCATTTAAAAATTGAGTAAACATGTGTTTCTGCCCTAAACTTAAGCGTTTGGTAATAAAATTGAGACAGGGCTTTAGGACCCTATTGAGTCCTAAAATGTTTCATAAAATCTTGTTTTTATTCAACAACACAAAAGAGCATGTTATTTCAACTATTTTAGCAATTTTTCCCGGTAAAATAACGGCTATATCATGTTTAAACATTAATTTAAAAATTGGGTCCAAAAATGAACCTTGACACTTGAGATCATGTTTGACGTTCGCTTAGTCAACAAAAACACCACAGGGGTTTTAGTTTTAACACTGGGGTTGTTCCTATCTGACATTTCGGAAGGGACACGGAAAACAAAATTCACCCAAAATTTGAGTTTAAGCCAAAGGGTGTGACAAAATCTAAAAAAAACATAAAAAATGTTTTTCGGACTTAAGGTGAAGATGAATCGAAGCCAAACTTCAAATTTTCAAGAGCACGGATCTGGAGAACCAAACACCCGTTTGAGCTGAAAACTTAATCGATCGGTCACCACCAGCGAGTGACCAATCGATTAAGTTTTCAGCTTAAACGGATGTTTGGTTCTCCAAATCCGTGCTCTTGAAAATTTGAGGTTTGGCTTCGATTCATCTTCATCTTAAACCAACGGAAAACATTGGATAATTGAGTAAGCATGTGTTTTTAGCCTAAACTTAAGCGTTTGGCACTAAAATCGGGACAGGGCTTTAGGACCCTATTACTGCCCGGTCAACCAGTCAGTGATTTTCGATAGCGATCGATATAGATTCGTTTTGAACCGTTAGCGATCGCCATCGTTGCCCGAATAAAAAATACAATACAAAAACAATATAACGTATTACAACAGTACCATTCAATATATTGGAAATACAATACAGTATATGTAAAATGACAATACAATTACAGTACAATATATTGTTTTGAACAGTTCACTGTATGGTATATGAGATTTTTGCAATATAATGTATGGGTGGTTAAGTATCGTAACAATACAAATATACATATTTACTCATACAAACATTTTGAAAATACAATACGATATAATGTTCACGTATTGTCTTGATTAGCAATTCGTGTATTGTTGTACAATACAAAAACAATTCAACGAACTGTATCATGGTTGCATTCGTCGTTACAGCTAATGTCAAGTGACTTCTAAAAAACTACTTATTTTAACTTTTTGAATATTTTTCACCCAACATTTCTTGCTTTCTGAACTTGTTTTGTTTATTTCTTTCAGCAAAGCTACATAGAAAAAAGCAACAGTTGTTTTACGCGAAAATAGGAATTTGACCAAAATTGTAAGGTATAAAACCAATTAAAAACAATACGATGTTCTGTTACAATATATTATATTGTTTTTGAATTGTATATCCAAACAAGAATAATATTGCTTCGACATTCAATTACAATACGCTGTATTGTATCCAATACGATATATTGTACATTAATGGTTTATTCCATTCACTGAATGATACGTTTTTATCCGGGTGGTCAACACCAAGTGTCGGGCCATACACTCACCGTCATGGCATACACAACCACATTACGGACGCAGCACACGCATACATTTGCACTGCAACTTCGTTATGCTACACGGAGACGGAATTCAACTCAATTTTGGGTTGTTTCAATGCAATTCCGTAGTTGAGCCCAATAACTCAATTTTGGCTAAATTTCCAAGGTCCCCACTAGGTAGTTTGGCTTTAATTCCATTAGAAAAATATACTCAATTTTGAGTTGATTTAACGCAAAATTGAGTTCTTTCGACCCAAACATAAGAAAAGTTGCATTTACCCAAATTTGGCTTATTGGGCCAAAGTACCCCCATTGGGTAGATGCAGCTCTCTCTATTTTTGACAACATTCGTGTGGGAGAAAGAGAAAACCGAGAGATTTTGGGTTGAAACTATAATCGATATACTTAATTTTGGGTAAAGTAAACTCAAAAATTAGGTAAAAATATTTCTCCGTGTAGCGTTGCATGTGAGGGGAAGGACATTGAACGTGTTCAGCTCTGTGTACACCCCACAAGCCTACACGGAGACGGAATTCAACTCAATTTTGGGTTGTTTCAATGCAATTCCGTAGTTGAGCCCAATAACTCAATTTTGGCTAAATTTCCAAGGTCCCCACTAGGTAGTTTGGCTTTAATTCCATTAGAAAAATATACTCAATTTTGAGTTGATTTAACGCAAAATTGAGTTCTTTCGACCCAAACATAAGAAAAGTTGCATTTACCCAAATTTGGCTTATTGGGCCAAAGTACCCCCATTGGGTAGATGCAGCTCTCTCTATTTTTGACAACATTCGTGTGGGAGAAAGAGAAAACCGAGAGATTTTGGGTTGAAACTATAATCGATATACTTAATTTTGGGTAAAGTAAACTCAAAAATTAGGTAAAAATATTTCTCCGTGTATGCATGCTATAAAACGTTGGATTTTTACTGTGCGCCCTGTTTTCAAGTTGCCATTGAGAAAGAGCGAGACAGCACCAACACACGGCGCACAGTAAAAGTCATGAGAACAAAAGAATGGCACGTACAGAGGCTCATAAGGGTCCAAATTAAATTGGTTACCCTATTGGGCGGCGCGTCTGAATGCTGGTGGATTGCTAAAATGAGCAAGTTGATGTCGACGCGTCCTTCCGAATCCAACCCTGCGAGCACAAAATTGACGTTCGGTTCGGTTGTCACCCGCGATTTTGACAACGGCGTGCGTCACACACGAACGACGGCTGGCTTGCTTCGATGTCTGATGCTCCCATCACCCATCAAAGCAGCAGCTTTTTTATGCTGTGCCAACACAAGCCAAACGAGTAGTGCAAGCAGTGTGCGAGAGAGTGAAAGAACTTCACAGCCATCCCTAAATCCAATCCCAGCCACCAACATCAGAGAAAGGGGGAAAGTGTCGCGCAAACCCACTCATCAAAAAAAGGGAAGCGAAGCGGCCGCGAACGGCCCGATTTTTTTGACAGACCATTTTCCGTGTTTGTAAACAGTTTGAAAATCGATCTATCGCCTCATTCCGGGACAAGATAGGCAGACTTCCGGCTCGTCGCAGGGGAAGAATTTCACGCGTGAAGCATTTTGTGTGTGTCGCAAGAAGTTTCTGCTGCTGCAGTGCAGTAGGCCAGTCAATTGAATTTTTAGCGCTGTGCGGACGGTGGTGGAAGGTGGAGGGAAGCGTAGTAGGCATCGACTCGAATGTTGCTCTGGGAAAAATAGTGAACGCAGCTCACTTAGATGTGAAGTTTTTTTTTTCGTGTGTTTCTTGTCTTGAGGAGTTGGCTCTTGGCTTCGCTTTCTCGAGACGGCCAACAAAGTGAGCATAGGCGATTTGGATTTAGTGGAAGGAGAACCTTGAGAGCCTCGCGTTTTTTTTTGTGTGTTCCTTCATACACCTCTTCTTCGTTGTTGTCATACTTCGAGACAGACAATAATTTGGTGCTTTGCGTGCCACGAACCGAGACTTACGCGGCTCGTGAAAGGGCATCGACCGAAAGACCCAGGGAACAATCCGCGACCGCGGCACTGAATGGGTTGATGAGGACCGCAGCCGTACCTGGGAACTAGAAGGAGCTTACAGGGCCTTAACAGAAGATACCGGGAAACGGGAATCGTCGGAGCAGTCCGGAACCGGAGGAGGAGGAAGATGGAACAACTGCAGATCCAGGCGACGGAGTTGCCGTTCTGTCGGCTCTGTTTCACGCAGGGCGTTGCGCTGTACGAGATCTTCCCGGGAGCCGCCAATGAAAACGAATCTCTGCTCATCAAGATTATGGACTGCGTTACCGTGGCTGTGAGTATCAGTAGAACCTAGTAGTAGGCTGTGCCTCGAATTGGGTGGTGGGTCACTCCTGTTGTATGTTAAATACCTAGTTTTGTTCTAAAAATTAGGCTGCGCCTGCTGCATCGATAATCCTGCTTAGAATAAACATACAGTTGACTCTCCCTTACTCGATATTTCGTATCAAGATATCGAGTTAGAGAACCATAGTAAAAGTTGGTTTTCATGGCTACCTCGATGATTACTTGAATCGCAGTTGCTCTGGCTATGTGTTTTGTAACTCGATACCTCCATATCTCGATGATCCCTCGATGTTGAGTCATGGAGAGTTGACTGTATTTTTTTATGGTTCGACTGAGCCCATATCCTGGAAGCTAAAGATATTTTGAACGGGGCCTTAGGATTATCTGGAAAGGAGAAGGATGTTGCGTCAACAGACCGACAATATCTTCGCATAATCACAGCAATCACAGTCACTGATAAAAATCCACACCCTCGATCTGTGTGTTTAAAATTATGGATCGATTCATGAACGTCTGTAACGATTTTCAGTGATTTTCTTGCAAATTTAATGTTTGTTACACATTAAATTCCTTTGTTTTGCTTTATGGATTGATTCATCAACCGACAACAAGGATTCCATATTTTTCCGCATAAGTTCCCGAAGATTTCTCTTCAGATTCGTATGCATCAACCTATGGGCGCATAGATCATCACCCAACACGGATTGTGGGTTTTGCTTATGGTTATCTTATGTCAAAAACATCATGTTCAAGTCGATTCATTGATTTGCGCAATGAGTTTGTTATGATGAAATCGATGAGCTATGCTATCGAGTTCCATGTTCAAAACTTTTAAATTGTTTGTGATCAACCCATAGTGCATTGGATTGCGGTTGAACCTCGTGTCGAACGACAGTCATCATCATGCTTCCAAAGAGAAGGAGCAAATTTTGAAGCTGAAAGTAATGCTCGATTTACTATAGATTCCTTTCACATATTACTCCGCAGATCTCTTCAGGAGTTTGTTTTGAGATTTCTCATGAACTTTCTAAGTAATTCTTCCATGAATTTCGTTTTACAGTCCATGAGGCGTGTTAACACTACCGCTTGGTACCACCCTAGTGGACGAACCCAACAGATCGACAAGTACTGCTGTCTGACGTACAAATGTCATGGATACTTTGGCGAACGCTGTCACTGTCAGCGTAGTTTAGCGAAGATTATAAATGCGGAAAAAAGAAGAATTACGTTTCGTTAGACAAAATCACATTTGAGTCAATCCAAGTTGAATTCGTTCATCCTAATTATATTTCGGTTAAATTGTTGAATTTGATTAATATTGTGTAGCACACGTGAGTAAACGTATTCTGAACATTAAATGCGAGGGTTACAGTGCTAGAAAATTATTCTTATAATTACAGGCCGGAATACATTAAGAATTCGTATGAAATTGTTCACCCGAATTGAAGTAATTGAAAACCATTTATGTAAGACACCATGTAATTAAAACTTGAAATTATTCTAATAAAACAGTTTTGAGCTGTACGACAAACTCGTCTGCTGCAAAAGGATTTCTAAATTTCGGTGTGAACAATTCTCAAAAATAAATGCGATGGCATCATCTAAGGAAAAGGAACATAACCCCGAAAGCACCGGGTATGATTGCGCGCTTTGCGAAAGACCGAATCATGCGGATAGCAATATGGTCAGCTGTGAGAAGTGTCAGAGTTGGTTCCACTTTATGTGCGCGGATGTGACTGCTGGCATTGAAAACCTCCCGTGGACGTGCAAGGAGTGTTTAAACACAGGTACTGCGGACAAATCTCAACACCGTGAAGCCACAGTCGTCGATGTCTCAGACGCGTCCGGCAAGGAGCCGGCCGATTCCCTTGATCCGAGGGTCGATAAAAGATCGACAATCAACGAGCAAGATCAGGATTCAGACCAGGAAGAAGCCGAAATGCAGCACCAAATAGAGCTGCGTCAAATGAGAGCCAAGTTCGAGCGCCAGCTCCAGAGGGAGAAAGAGAAGATGGTTCTAAAAATTCGCCTAGAGAGGGAAATGCTTCAAAGGAAGAAAGAGGCGGAAGCAGAATTTCACAAGATGCGTAACGAGATGTACAAGGAGTTCGAGGGTGTGATGGACCCATTCGTCCAGGAAGAGGGCGCTGTAGGAGGTACCTATGTGTCGAATCACGTACAGTTGGAAACGGATTTAGAAAAGGCGTGGAAGGAGAAGTTCAAATTTCCGGAACAGCAGGGCAAATCGGCCGATGATATCCGTGGAACTTTTCCGAAATCTTCTACACCCAAAAACGCTCCACTGCAACGGGATACTATCATCAACCGCCAATCAGCAATCGAAAATGTTCTGGAGGAATCGACACCGCTCAAGAATCCGCAAGTACCAACCGTTAAGATAGACAAGCCTGTCTTATCGCATCCACCGCATCCAGAATTGTCTGCAAATATTCCTCGAAACTCGGCCATATATCAGGCACCCATCTCAACGGCGAATATTGAGGTGCCCGCGACGTTCAACCCATGTGCGAATCAACAGGGGATTCCAAATCAGCATCAAGGAGAACCTGAACTGACCAAAGCTCAGATAGCGGCAAGAAAAGGTCCGTTTGCAAAGCTACCAGTTTTCACCGGTCGGCCAGAAGAGTGGCCGCTCTTCATAAGCAGCTTTAATAATGGCAATGCTGCATGCAACTGGACCGATCTTGAAAATCTCGGTAGACTACAAGAGAGTATCCGAGGGCCAGCTCTGGAAGCCGTAAGGAGCAGACTACTGTTGCCAGAATCGGTCCCACGAGTCATTGATACGCTTCGGCTTCTCTATGGCCGCCCGGAGCAACTGCTCCATTCACTTATGCTGAAAGCAAGGAAAGCGGATCCACCTCGGATCGATCGTTTGGGTACATTCATCCACTATGGCATGGTCGTTCAGCAATTGTGCGACCACCTAGTAGCATCGGGACTAATAGATCATCTTGTCAACCCCATGCTCATCACGGAACTGGTGGAAAAGCTACCGCCCAGTACGAAGATGGAGTGGGTTAGATATAAACGTCAACAACACGTTGTGGATTTGAGAACTTTTTCGGATTTCCTCTCGATAATCGTTTCGGAAGCTACCGAAGCAACGCTCTACACGGATTTCCACGTGGATGGTCGTCCTAACCGGGACAAGAAAGAAAAGAAATCGAAAGCTAAGGATCACGAAGGATTTCTCAATGCTCACATCGGCGTCCAACCTCCATCACAACGCTCTGCAAATCAACATAATATCGAACTCCAGCAAGCGATACGTAAACCGTGCCGTGGATGCAACAGCCTCGAGCATCGAACGCGTTCCTGTGAAGATTTCCAGAGGCTGACGTATAGCGATAGGCTAAAGATAACTGAAAAGTGGAAAATGTGTCAATTGTGCCTCAACGAGCACGGGCAAATACGTTGCCGATTCAAAGGTCACTGCAATGTAGGAGATTGCAAAGAGCGGCACCATCCCCTCCTTCATCCACCAAACCCTCCTATGGCTTTGTCGACAAACTGTCATGTGCACAACTCGGAACATCATCCAATCATTTTTAGGATGGTTCCAATTAAGTTGCACCATGAAGGGCGTACCCTTGACGTTGTCGCCTTTTTGGATGAAGGGTCTTCTTATTCGCTGATGGAAAGCGCCATTGCAGACCAACTGAAACTGAAAGGAGCCTGGGAACCCATTCTTGTCAAATGGACCGCGGGAATGAGTAGACTGGAACGGGACTCAAGGAGCGTTGACGTATCAATTTCGGCCACCGGGTCAAAGGAGAAATATCTGCTTCGAAATGTCCACACGGTTAAAGAGCTTCAACTCCCTGACCAAAGGATTCGTTTTGCTGAGGTGGCAGCTCGATTCAAGCATCTTTGTGGACTACCAGTAGCGGACTGTTTAAGTGGATCTCCAAAAGTGCTTATCGGTTTGAAACATTTGCATGTGTATGCACCGCTGGAGTCACGGATTGGAAATCCTGGTGAGCCAATAGCAGTTCGTACCAAACTTGGCTGGACCATATACGGCCCACAAGGCGGCGAAAACATGGCAACAGGGTTTGCTGGTCATCATACAGTCGGTGACATAACTGAACTAGATTTGCAAGAACTACTTCGAAGGCACTTTACATTGGAGGAAACCGGTTTAGACGTCAAAGTGCTGCCTGAATCAGCCGAAGATCGCAGAGCAAAGGAGCTACTGGAACAAACCACTATGCGGGTCGGCAAGCGCTTCGAAACGGGGCTTCTGTGGCGAAGCGATAACCCACAGCTACCAGATAGCTTCCCCATGGCGCTAAAACGCATGAAGAGCCTGGAGCGGAGATTGGAGAAAAATTCGGAGCTGAAACAGAATGTCGAGAGGCAAATTGAAGAATACCAATACAAAGGCTACGCTCACATCGCTACGAACACTGAGCTGATTGAAGCTGAACCGGGAAAGGTCTGGTATCTCCCTTTAAATGTGGTACTCAACCCAAAAAAGCCGGGCAAAGTCCGGCTTGTATGGGACGCAGCCGCGTCCGTTCAGGGAAAGTCGCTCAACTCCGAATTGCTCAAGGGGCCCGACCTTCTATCCAGTTTGCCGTCTGTGCTGTGTCCGTTCCGAGAACGTCCCGTCGCTTTCGGTGGCGATATAGCGGAAATGTATCACCAGCTGCGAATACGGTCAAGCGACAAGTCAGCACAAAGGTTTCTATATCGTCCGAACGCATCAGGTCCTCCCATAACCTACGTCATGGACGTCGCCACCTTTGGCGCAACCAGTTCACCCTGCTCCGCACAGTTTATTAAAAATCGAAACGCTCAGGACTACGCGGAGGAATATCCGGACGCTGTGGATGCAATAATTAATAAACATTACGTGGACGATTATTTAGATTCCACGTTCACTGTGAGCGAGGCTATCAGACGAGCAGAGGAGGTTACATACATCCACTCCAATGCCGGTTTTCACATCCGAAATTGGGTGTCCAACAGTGAAGAATTCCAACAACACTTCGGTAGAAAACCGGAGAACCACATCGTTCATTTCGCTAGCGACAAGTCTAGCAACACTAGTATGGAAAGAATTCTTGGTATGTCTTGGAATACAGTAAAGGATGTCTTTGTGTGTACTACGGCTCTGCGCAACGATCTTCAAGTATATTTGACCGAAAGTAAGCTGCCCACCAAACGAGTATTGTTGAGCGTTGTCATGAGTTTTTTTGACCCGCTCGGCCTGTGGGCGCCTTTCACCGTGCTCGGAAAAATCATCGTTCAAGATCTTTGGAGAAATGGTTGTTCGTGGGACGAGATAATTGATGAGCACTCCGCGAAGAAGTGGTACCGTTGGATTGCACTACTGCCAAGTCTTCAAGCTATGGAAATTCCGCGATGTTACTTCGCCGACGTGAAGGCATCAGACTACCAGGACCTCGAATTACACGTGTTTGCAGATGCAAGCGAAGAAGCTTATGGATGTGTCGCTTATTTTCGTGTATTGGTAAAAGGAGAACCGAGAGTGGCACTGGTTTCAGCAAAATCGAAGGTAGCTCCGTTGCAATACATGTCCATACCGAGAATGGAACTCCTTGCTGCGGTACTTGGAGCCAGATTAGCCGCCTTTGTGAAGTCGAACCACTCTGTACAGGTGCAAAGAGTGTTCTACCATATCGATTCAGCTACAGTACTTTCATGGATCCGCTCCGACCATAGGAAGTACAAACAGTTTGTCGCATATCGCATCGGGGAAATTTTGAGCATCACCAATCCAAAGCAATGGAGCTGGGTGGCTACGAAGCACAATATAGCCGATGTTTTAACGAAATGGGGAAAAAATGGACCACCGTTGGCGACGGAAAGCGAATGGGTACAAGGCCCTGACATTCTTTATCGATTAGATCAAGAGTACTCTCAACGAGATTTGCCACCCCCTGGCGTAGTAGAAGAACTGCGAGCATATCATCTGTTCCACGAAGTTTCGTTTCACAAGGCTCTAATAGACACCACGCGATTCTCGCGTTGGACCATATTGGTAAGAAGCATGGCCTGTGTGTTTCGTTTCATTTCTAATTGTCACAAAAGGATGAAGAAACAGCCAATAGAAACACTGCAAGCCTCGCCTAAGTTGGTGAAGTTGCTAAAACGAACGTTTCCATCAATCAAATCACCTCTCAAGCGCGAAGAATACCAGATGGCGGAAAACTTTCTATGGAAAGCAGCACAGCAAGAAGGATTCCCCGACGAAATGAAAACGCTATTGAAGAACAACAGACTACCTCAATCGAAATTGCACCTTATTGAACGCTCCAGCCCACTCTATAGATTGGCTCCATTTCTAGATGCGAATGGTGTGATCCGGATGGAAGGCCGTGCAGCTCACGCGGATTTCATCCCTTTCGAGCAGCGTTTCCCAATTGTACTACCAAAGGGCCACGACGTTACATCGAAACTACTACTACACTATCATGCAAAATTCGGTCACGCCAACCGTGAGACGGTAGTGAACGAGCTGCGACAGCGTTTCTATGTTCAAAATATTCGCGCGGCTGTTTTGCAGGTGATTAAGGACTGTACTTGGTGCAAAATACATAAATGTATTCCTGTGGCGCCTAGAATGGCTCCTTTACCGGTGCAGCGTCTAACCCCCCAAATACGGCCATTTAGTTATGTAGGAGTTGACTACTTCGGCCCAGTAGTCGTCACTGTAGGACGTCGCTCAGAAAAAAGATGGGTGTGTCTATTCACATGCCTTGTGACTCGGGCGATCCATATGGAAATAGCCTATAGCTTGAGCAGCCAATCATGCGCCATGGCAATCAGACGTTTCATTTGCAGAAGGGGCACTCCGTTGGAGATTTTTTCCGACAACGGAACTAATTTTCAAGCTGCGAGTAAGGAGTTCATCCAGGAAATTCGTTGCATAGAAATGGAATGTGCGGACATCTTTACCGACGCTAGGACTCGTTGGAACTTTAACCCCCCAGCAGCACCACACATGGGTGGTGTATGGGAACGGTTAGTGAGGTCGGCAAAGGAGGCACTAAAGGCTTTACACAATGGCGGCAAATTAAGTGACGAGATATTGTTGACGATATTATCAGAAGCCGAGGACATGGTGAATTCTCGTCCGTTAACATACGTGCCACAAGAATCTGCAGACTGCGAAGCCCTCACGCCGAATCATTTTCTTCGTGGTTTGCCTGCCGGAGAGCGTGAAGAGGCTAATTTGCCAACAAGTTCTGCCGAAGCGTTGCGGGACAGCTATAAACGATCTCAAGAGCTGGCAGACATGTTATGGAAAAGATGGCTGAAGGAATACATCCCAACAATCAACCATCGCACCAAATGGCTTGCTGAACAAGAACCTATCGCAGAAGGAGAGCTGGTCTATATTACTGATGGGAACAACCGTAGGACCTGGATCCGGGGTATAGTAGAAAAGGTGATACGAGGGACTGATGGAAGAATTCGACGTGCGCTAGTTAGAACGTCTAAGGGCGTTTTTCGTCGGGCGGTCGCCAAGCTAGCGGTGATGGAGTTGCGGAGTAAATCTGGTCAAATCCCTGGCCCTGAACCAGAGTTACGGGAGGGGGAATTGTTAACACTACCGCTTGGTACCACCCTAGTGGACGAACCCAACAGATCGACAAGTACTGCTGTCTGACGTACAAATGTCATGGATACTTTGGCGAACGCTGTCACTGTCAGCGTAGTTTAGCGAAGATTATAAATGCGGAAAAAAGAAGAATTACGTTTCGTTAGACAAAATCACATTTGAGTCAATCCAAGTTGAATTCGTTCATCCTAATTATATTTCGGTTAAATTGTTGAATTTGATTAATATTGTGTAGCACACGTGAGTAAACGTATTCTGAACATTAAATGCGAGGGTTACAGTGCTAGAAAATTATTCTTATAATTACAGGCCGGAATACATTAAGAATTCGTATGAAATTGTTCACCCGAATTGAAGTAATTGAAAACCATTTATGTAAGACACCATGTAATTAAAACTTGAAATTATTCTAATAAAACATATTTGCAGTTTTGAGCTGTACGACAAACTCGTCTGCTGCAAAAGGATTTCTAAATTTCGGTGTGAACAAGGCGATATTGAAGGGACCATCGACTCATGGAAATATCGAGTCATGGAACATCGGTTTAACTGTATACACCTTCTATAATTCATTCTAGATTTTTCTAAGGATAATCACATCAGGCATCATCCATAAAAAAATCCAATGATTTCCCGAGGACTTCCTGCAACATTTAGAGCATCTTCAGGCAGTGTTGCATTTTGAACAGAACGCGAGCAGATGAGCAAGCCAATTGTTCTTCGAAATTGATCTTGATCACAGTAATCATTGATCATTGTTCATTTTTTCCAAGTGCTCTTGAGCTCTCAGTTCAGTTCCCAGCTATTTTTTCTATGTACTGTTTAGTTTCCCTACAAAGACATCTCTTTACAAATACATGAAGTGTTTTAGCACTTCCTCAAAGAAAACAACTGATCTTGTACATTGTAACACAATGAGACCAAGTTTATTGTTGGAGTATGTTTGGATTTCTTAATTTATAAGCTAATATAAACATTTAAGGTTATTGGGTGATATGCAAGTTACAGAATGTTATTTTTACAAATCTTCGTAATCTAAAACAACGCAATTAAACAAATCTTCATTTAGCTTCACAAACAATATGTTCGCCAGATTTTCGTTGGAGAGCTGCAGTCTTCTATCAGTGAGGATCACGCTCAGGGATACCTGAGTACATGGGGCTGCTAGAACTATTTGGGATAATTCATATAGTTCTGGCTCAGCTGATCTCACCATTTTCCAATATGAAAGTACATTTGTATCAGCAGAAACTCGAGGTTGTGTCCCAAACGATTCTAGCTTTTGTTCAAACGTTTTTTGGGATAAGTCGACCGCCGATTCCTTCGTACGTAGCATTTGTTCAACCTTCGAAATCGATGTTTTATCCATCGAAATTTCCTTACTCTGGTCATTTGACTTATTTGAAAATCGGTGTTTGATCTTTTCCCATACGATGAGCAAGTGTGTCTTAAAAAAATAAGAATATACGTTAATAAATTTAAAATTAGTTGTATTTTTAATTACCTTTGCTGTAACTCTCTGTTCATGGGTAATCAGCTCACTTCCTCTGTAGTTTATTTGTAGATCCAAAATTATTGCTGCCAAAAATGAATTATTATTAAATAGATTGAACTGCCGCTTCTCCATTTCTTCAAGTAAGCTTATTGACAATGGCGACGCAACTTCTTCCAATTCAATGCGACATGTCAACCAAACGAAATAGAAATCTCCCATGGTTATAGATTCATTCTGCAACTTCAAGGTAGCTGAATAAACTGGTTTGAATGCCTTTGAAAAACCTTCAATAAATTTCCACATTTTAGATCCCATTCGCAGTGTTTGATCGTTCTTCAAAATATTCTGGATGAACTCTTTATGCTCCATAAAGTATTCAACCATCAAATATGCTGAATTCTATCTTGTGTCACATTCAAGTGTCGCAATGGCTTGTCTATGTAACTTGAAAATATGTCGCCACTTTTTCTTGAATCTTTTCGATTTGATGACATCGTACACTGCAAGTTGCAACGTATGCGCAGCACAACGGACTCCACCAGCATGGCCTCGGATAACAACACTTCCTCAGGTTCATCGTTTGTTTCATACTATTCATCTTCATTAAAATTATCTTCATCATCAGATTCCCAATCCGCATACACGATTGCACTGGGCTCGTCATTTGGAGCATCTATATCGAAAACTTCATCGTCATTTTTAGTTATATTTACTTGATCTTCTTTCAAAAGTTCTACTGCTTTCACAAAATATTTATTTATTGTACTACGTCTTCAGTTAAAAAACTCTACAGACTGACTATCGGATCGGGTTCTGTTGAATCGAATTATTTTACATTTGCTGGCATTCACTTCCATACCGTTCAAGCAGCACCATTCTTCTAACCGCTGTACATCTGATTGGAGAGCGACGCAATCTAACACAGAGATTATTATTCTGTACAGTTTTAGGTCGTCAGCATACATAAGTTTGCACGACTTTAGATAAGTGCACAGGTCATTGACAAATTATGAAAATCAGTGGCCCTTGGTGACTACCTTGAGGCACACCCGATGTCGTGCGAAACGATTCTGACTTGTGGCATCCTATTTTCACGAACGATGTTCTTTCCGATAGATAAGAGCGAAGCCATTGTACAATCCATACCGGAAATCCTAGACGATCAAGTTTCTTCAATGCTAATTCATGCGGAACCTTGTCGAAGGCTTTCGAGAAATCGATATAGATCGAGTCGATTTGTAACCGCTTTTCCAAGCTACTATTCAGCGTGCTTATATATGAAAGCAGATTCGTCACCGTCGAACGTTTTTTCACGAAGCCGTGCTGGAATTCTGAGAGTATTGGTTGAGCAGCTGCATACAGTTTATCGTAGATAATCGATTCCAGAACTTTCGATAAATGACACAGAATGGAAATCCCTCTGTAATTTTCCGCAGAATGGATGCTTCCTGTCCACAAGGTGTAACGGCGGCTGATTTCCATGCCCTAGGGAAAGTTCCTTCCGCGATGAACTTGTTGAAAATGAGCGAAACAGGTGTTGCTAATTGAACAGCGCAACGTGTTAGAAAAACTGACGGCAAACCGTCAGGGCCAGAGCCTTTCTTGGGGTCCAATCTTTTCAATGAGACGAGTGCGTCGTTACTACGCCAAATTGGCGCCGTTATCGGTGGCTATTGAGTAAACTTGATCCAATCCGATTTCATATTTAGCAAGTATCTTATGTATCTCTTCACAAAATATTTACCGCCGTTTGTGCAACTTTGATGTCCACCATGTCGAGCGTCCTTACCGTTATTTTCGAATCCTTCAAATATTGTACATTGACACCCAAAATGCTCCGTCCTTTTCTTGTTGCTGAGTCCAACTTCAAACAAACGAATCTGTTTTTCAAATCTTCAGTTATGCGTTTTTTGAATTGGTCAGCTGTGTACTTAACCTTAGACGGTATGTTGTTGTGATTGAGTTTTATCTTGAGAGCATCTTGAATTTTTGTCAGAATTTCACAAATACCAGGTTTTTCGAAAATAGACTGACGCTACAAGACAACGGCAAGCCTCCGGATGTAACCATTTTTACACATGCTCTTGTAAAAGAGTTGGAGTTGATTTCAATTGTCACTTTCATCATTTTCTTGGGTCGCGGTTCAGAGTCTTCTAAGCTAACTTCTTCAGGATCAAGCCCTAGCTCTAGAAACCTTTTCGGATGCATGTCTTTTAAGTGGCGCTTCAAATTACTTTTTTTTTCGTGGACAAAAGATGTTGTTGGCATAGCTTGCATTTTGCCGGAGGGGTTTCAATATCTGTGAATTGACTTGCTATAATAGCAGCAGATTCCTTGACAGGTAGTTTTCGTTTCGATGATGTTAGTTTAGTTTTCGAATCCTAAAACATGAATTTAGTTACATAAAGTAACATTGTAGAGCAATAAAACAAAGATACATACCCTCATTGAGAAACGTGTGAAATTTAACCAAAAGCCGGAATAATAAGTTTTACTTATCAACCGATCAATCAAATTACGCCACGAAAATGAACTTTGTCAAGCGAGCAATCAAAGCCTGCTTAAAGTTCAATTTTCTGAACAGAACGCGCGTTCTGTTCAAGAGCTCGCCAAGTTCAGTTCATTTTTTTGGAACGCAAATTGAACGCGTTCAAATGCATCACTGTCTTCAGGAATAAAAAATTCCTTTAAGGATGCCTCCAGTTTTTTTTTTGGAAAAATTTCTCAATGAAGGTTTCAAATAGTTTTGCATTCAACGAAATATAAGGAAATTTTTTAGATTGTTAGAAAATTAAAAAAACATCTGCGTTGAATTTTGAAGAAGAAATCACTGGAGAAGAACTGAATCATTCCTCGCGAGATCTAAGCAAAATATCATTAAAAACTTGTGGAATAGTCGCCTAATAGTTTTTGCAGTGGCGATTCCCTAACCTCAAATCTACCTGTTCCACGATTACAAATTCTGGATTTTCAGCAACAAATTAGCATCTAACAAATAGAGCTTTGTTAGAAAGGTGGATTACAATCATTTACTTTGTGTTTTATAAACTAAATTTGTCGAATTATCCGTTTTTAGATTCGTAGAACAGGTAAAAGTGAGGTTACGAGTCGCCTCTGAGTTTTTGTAGGTTTCTTTGGAGCATCTAGAATTTTGCATTAGAATTCACTGCAAGCAGATTAAAAAAGTGACTTTAGAGATATTTTTTATTGAAATAGAGACATTAGAGACCATAACCGAAAATAGGGACTTGCATTAAAATAATGATCAAAAAAAAGTTGGCTTACTTGAAAAATTTACTATTTTTCGGGCCTGTTTTAATTTTTACTCTTTCATTATTTTTGTATAATAGGCAAAAAAACATATTTGTATTTCGAGAGGGATTCGCGATAAGGGCCTATCTGACAAATCAATAACAATGAGAAAATAACCAATGAAATTCTCATGTGCAATCCTAATTGGAGAAAATATACTCAAACTTTAACCTTTCCACTTTAATACACATTTCATAAACCTAGTTTTAAAATCCTCATCAATACCACACACACATCTCCTACAATTTCCCTAGCTATTTCGTACTAAAAAAAATATTATAAGGTTTCGCCTTAAACGCACTTAAGGATGCCAGTATCGCCCAATGTTATGAGCCTGTAATCGATATTATTTTCAGTGTCGCCAATTACTTTTGCGCCGTGTTTACATTCTGGTTTCAATTAAGCCCGCCATGTACGCCTTATTTATTTTTTGTTTGCAGTGTCGCCCTTTACTCTCGCCGTGTTTTGATTTCGATTTCAGATGCGCCCATCACTTTGATAAACAAAAAACAGGCGTAATCAATAAAGTGTGTGGTTTGGCATGAGGTGAAGTTTCGTCTTCTACAAATTTGCGTTTTTTGAATAGTTAAATTATCGATAGGGGAAAAGTTCAAGTGCAGTGAATAGACAATCGAGCTACAATTTCAACGCTATATTTTCTTAAATTGTGTACATTTTGTCAGTTTCGCCTGATTCACGAATCTTTCTAGATTTTTTGGTTTAATGTTGTCAACTTGTCAACTGCTCAAGAACAACACCCAACGGGACCTGTAGTTTCTTTTACCAATTTGCCAAACTTAAAATTCCCTGTAAAGTTAATGCATTAATGACTATTTTTTATCTGCCTCTCTTTCATTCTGCTGTGAATTTCTACACTAAATGTCATTTCACCTGGGTTGAAGCTTAGCGATGTTTCAACCCAGGCGAATTGACAAACAGGAATAAAATTCCCTGCAGAATGAAAGAGAAGCAGATAGAAAATTGTCATAAATTACTAAAATTTAGTCATTCTGTGACTATCCGTTTTTCTGAGTGTACAATAAACATGCTTCAATATTCAAACACCAACCAATACTAAATTTGAGCAATGCAAGCGTTTACTATCACTAAATACAGTCATGAATCCATATCGAGTGAGCTATAAGCTCAATGTTGAAATAAACATTTTTTCATTGCTGTAATTTTATATACATCATGCTTCTTTATTGTTGTTGCATTGACGCTCCCACTGGAACCAAGCCCGCTACTCACTTCATTTTTCTATTAAAACTTGTATAATGTTTGATTTAGACTTTGCATACAAAAGACTAGATCAAAATCAGATTAGACTTGTGTGTTGATAGGCCTCGCTGCCATCACCGAACCATTAATCATATATATAACAATTTTTTTTTTTTTCTAAAAATGCTTTAGGAAATATGTAGCTATTGCAGTAGGAATTCCTACAGATGTGTTTCAAATGATTTCTCCAAGAATTTAATGTTTCTCTAGGATTTCAACTAGAATCCAGAAATTCCTTCAATAATTTCACCATGGACTTATCCTCGATATTCATGTATAAAACTTGAAACATAAATAAAAAAATCCCAGGAATTCCATTGGTTAACTCTCTTGATATTCATGCAAAAAAACTTCTGAGATTTTCTTCAGAAATGATTCCAGGGATTGCATCCAGTGTTGACCAGACTCATTTCCCCGAAATTCTAATTGTGAAGCCATGAACTGTTATAACTGTGCGTTGTATTCCTGAGATGGAGGGGGAGGTGGTTGGGCTTGAGTGTTGCACATGGGATACGACAGTTTCGACCTCGGTGGGCCGCAATTCAAGTTTCGGTGAAATGATTCGCACTCACTCACTCACTCATTTCATTTCACCGAAACTTGAATTGTGGCTCTCCGGGATCAAAATTAATCGATTTTGTGTGCAGTACTCAAGCTTAACCATCTGATTTTCTATCTTTGGAGGGTAGAGCATGGCTGTAGTAGTTCGTGGCTTCGTAGTTCGGAAAATGTTATTTTCGGGGAAATGAGTCTGAACAACACTGATTGCATCAGATTTTTTTCAAAGTGATTTTAAAGATTTCTCCTACAGTTTCTAAGAAAATTTGATCGGCATTGACTTATCGGATTCCCGTCTTAACGATTACTTTAGGAATTTCATCAGAACATTCTCATTGAATTCCACCAAGAAGTAGTTGAAACATGCCTTCAAAAATTTCTGCTGAATATTTCCAAGTACCGTAAAATCGGGTGTAATTGATCAGAAGGGTAAAATTGATCATCGTATCACACGATTTTATTTATTCGTAATGGAGCACAAATATCAATGTAAGCTACAGTAAATGTACGTTGCTTGTCGTAACTATTGTAGAATTGTGTGTTGGGAAGTTTTTTACGTTAAAGAATGTTTATTACTATGAAAATAACGTAAAATTTCAAAATCATGCACAGTGCAATATTGACAAACAGCTATGAACTTCTATTCATAAGCAAGGATTTGAACATGATATAAACCTGAACGTTTGTGAAGATGCTTGATATATATCCCCAAACCAGATTTCATCACCAAAACTCGTACCAATTAGCTCATATGCTTGAAATAATTGAATTTCTGTTATATTTTATTGAATTCCTTAGAAAATTGCATACATTTAGGCGTTTTCCGTGTAATTCTTGAAATTTATCTATTCGTTATTTATTTAAATATTGCATTGTTAAGAATTTTACAAGCATATTCGGATTCAGGGAGCTCAAATTTATCATATAGAGTTGTTTTGGAAACTAACAATCATGGCATTGAGAAGTGATCAATTTCACCCCGAAATGAGATCCCCTGATTTTTTATTTTAAGAGATATTTGTTAACACTAAAATAACATTTGTTAGAAAATTTCGGTACATCAGTCGATGAGGCTCACCTTCGTACTTGTTTTCCTGCATTTTGTTGTTTGGTATTGTTAACATTATAGAAAACAGACTAGAAAAACCGTGAAAAATGATCAATTTCACCCGAAATTACGGTACTGTTTCTTAGGAATTCTAGGTTATAGGAATTTTATATTCATTTGATGTTGAATTTCCTCAATTGTTTTTTTTAACAAAACATATCTATGAATTCTACTGTGCTTTTTATCAAGAACTTCACCAAGCCATTTCTCCAGGATATATAGTAGATTCAAATATGAATTCTTTAAACCATTCCGCCTACGATACTTTATTTTTTTTCGGATCCCGGAGATTCAATAATTATTCCAGGACTTTGGAAAGAATTCTTCTCCTTTAAAGAACAATCCAGTAATAAAACTTAGAATGTTCTAGAAATCAAAACCAGAAAAACAATCTTCTCAGAATATCTTCAACAATTTCATTATGAATTTCTGCACAACTTTCTCAAATATTTATGCAAGAACCGTTCTATGTACTACTTAAGTGTCTTCAGGGATGCTATGTGTAATGAAATCCTTCGTTGATTCCGTCAGGAATTTCTGAAGAAAGTTCTTTATGATTTTTTTTATTGGTTCTCCAACTCCAATTCTTGAAGTATTCGTCTAGAGATTTTTCGATGGATTTTTTTTTATTACAAGAATATATTCAGGAATTCGTCCAAAAACTGATCAATATCCCCTCCACGTATTCGTTCAGAAACTTTTCCATGGAAAATCCCTCAAGAAAAGTTCTTGTTTTAAATCGAGTTTTCTTACACATGTTGAAAATAATTCTTTAAAAATCTACTATCTTGACAGAACAGAAATTACAAAATCCTTTAAGAATTCTACCATGAGTTCCTCATAACAAACTTCTTGAAGTTCCATTATTGCCTGCTAGAAATGAATTTCTCTGAATGTTCAAGGATACCTCAAAAAACATTCCGGATTACTGCAATTAAGTAAAAAAAGGGGAATAAGTAGAAAATAAAAAAAATAAACAGTGAAAAATATCGAAAAAAAAAATATATGTGAGAAAGACTGAAAATGCCTACTAAGTCAATAACAACAATTTTAGATCCATTTTCTCATCAAACAATACATGTTGAACGAAATTCAGAAAAAAATATTTTGCTTCGATATAACGTAACCTCGATATAACGTAACGAACATAAAAATCGAGTTACGTTATATCGAGGTATTACTGTAAATAAAATTTGTGATAAATATTATCATTTTTGTGGCACACAAAAATAAATTTGAAGATGTGAACACAGAAATATTGCATTTTGATGATGTATTCTAGTACCAAATTAGTTAATCACAAAGGTGGCTCCAAATACCGGACACAATCTGAAAATGGCTTGATTTCTGTAAATTTGTACATCATCGAATGTTTTTACTACAGGAACAGTATTTCACAGCTAATTTAATGCATTTGCAACATTTACAAAAACAATTTGAGTTTCACTTAGTTTGCAAGATGTCAATTAAAAACCTTTTAGATATATGTTGTTTTGAATGTTCATTCTTCTTATTTTTTTGCACATTTGATCGACGGAATTCATGAAACATTAATGTATTTTGAGGAACTGGTGCAAACATTACAAAGATTTCACGTCAAATCAAGCTGTCCGAAACCGGGGGACAGGAGGTGTTTGACCAAAATTGTAGTTTGTATATAGAAACTTGGTCAAAGCAAAGCTTTTGCGTTTGTTATCATCAATGTATACTGAATTTTTATTAGATACTAATTGTCCCAACATACGTTGTACTGCCCGTACAATTAGAATCTAATAAAAAAAACATTATAAATTGATAATAACACACATAATGTCATCATTATTTTTTATATGATTGAGATGATACCACGTTGCATCATAATTTTCAATTAGGAAATGATATTGATATTAAGTGTATGGATGGACCGATGCACGAGTTCACTAATTTGACGTTTGAGCGGTGCTGTGTTATTTACGTGACCATGGCAACGAATGAATTCGGCACCGCTCAAACGTCAAATTAGTGAACTCGTGCATTGGTCCATTGTGCGTAAATGATCGCGTGACTATGTTTAAAATTGGGTCCTAAAATTTTTAATGAATTCTTGTTTTTATTTAATAATACGAAAGAGCATGTTCTTGCAACTACTTTAACAATTTTTCCAATTCAAATAACGGCTATAACATATTTAAACTTAAATTTGAAAATGGTTCCAATTATGAACCTTGAAACTTTTGATCATGTTTGACGTTCACGTTAGCGTTTCGGAAGGGACACGGAAAACAAAATAAACCCAAAATTTGAGTTTGAGCCAAGGGGTGTAAAAAATGTTTTTTTTAAAGTAAAACTAACGAAACCATTTAAAAATGAACTAAACACGTGTTTTTGACCTAAGCTCAAGCGCTTGGTACTAAAATTGGGACAGGGATTTACTGCCGTGAATCGCAAGTCAGTTCCATCTGCATTTGCGTCAAAATTGAGTTGAGTTCAGTTTTCAACATATCTTTCAATACTCTTTCAGCTGCCCTAATAATAAGATTTGTTCGGAAAAAGTAGGAAACAACAGCAAGTCAAATTGTCCCATAATGAAAAGTAACCGCATATCAGTCCCACTACAGATTTCCGCACCGTGTAACACAAAAATGAACCTTGTTTTGGTAATTTTTATATTTTTCTCAGAAAGATATCGTAGTGAAAAGCAAATTGTGAAAGTTTCATCAAGATCTGAACATGTTCCAATCCTCTGGAATTTTTTGAATATTCGTATGGAAAACGAGTTTGGAAACTTCACACCCACTTTTCTCAATGCCTACTTTTTACAGATGGGACTGACTTGCGATTCACGGCAGTTTAGGACTTTATTAACAATTTTAACTTAATTTAAATTAACAAATTGTCAAAAATGTCGAATGTGACTAATATGTAGTTTTGGGCAATTGATCTAGCTGTTACGTCTGTGGTAGAACTATCACATACATGTTGATGTTCGTATAAATGAGGCCTGCCCCACCTTATTGATTCGCGGGTCAAACCTCAGCAATAAAATTTGTTGGCGGGCCTAGTTTTTGTAGCTAACGAACAAAATCATTTTCAAGAAATCGAACAAAAGTTAGTCAACATAAAAAGCCTTTCTTAAAAAAACAAAATACAACAAAATGCTTGCTGCTAAGCACCGTACCGAGGGTTTTGTGAGAACTGGACCCAGGATTATGTCATCTACCTTAGGTATTATTGAAAATCCTGCCCTGATTTTTATGAGAATGGAAAACTACTCAGAATTTGGTCAAAATTCTACCTGTCCACAGGATTTGTGAAAACTGTGCATAGTATTATGTCAACATCTTGTGGAAAAATATTATACAGCCATAACAGTCTCTATATGAACTTTCAATCCAAATTGAATAACGTGAATTTTGTTCAAGTTTATTGTTTTGTTTATCGAAAAAGTTGAAAGTTAGCGTGACATAATTTGTGTACCATCCCACACCTCTTCTTCGATTCTAGATTACGAGTGTCTTTCCAAAATTTGGGCTCAATTGGATGAAAACTAAGACTGCACAAGACTTTCAAAGTTTAAATGGGAATTACTATAAAAAAAAAAAACAAAATAATTTATTTAATCTGTTATAATGTTTGTAAATGCGCCCTTGAGGGTTATTACTATGCTGTTAATATTACATACATTCACACTCAATCACGTTTTGCATGTTCGGAACTTTTTTATACTGGGTATGAATTCTTAATCATAAAAAATACTAAACATTCAGCTTTTTGATTGAAAATTTTTGAAGTTCAGTATTGGCGCGCCGCCATAAAATCAGATCGCACCAGTGTGGCTCGCTACGCGGCGCCTCAACTCGCCGCTATTTGAAATCAATTTTAAGTGTGGCGCTGCTTTTTTACGATGTTTATGAACACAGCGCACTATTCAAATATTAGTCGCAACGTATGCTGTGTCTCAACCAGACGATTATAAAAATCAAATGTACATCAGGGGTTTTCACGCTAGAGTACAGTATTTAGGTTTTATTAAAGGTTTTAAAATATTCCATCGATGAAATTTTGATTTTTTTTTTTAATTTTTTAGCTATTTTTCATACTAAAACCCATAACAATCCGATGGTAATAACAATGTATGGTAAAAATTTCACCGATAGAATATTTTAAAACTTTTCAATTATGAAAATATAGACCATATCGATTTCTATTATCGTCTGGTTCAGACATAGCGTGCAACACTTTGAGGTTGAGAAAAAAATATATATAAAAAAAATTGTCCTTACTTACTTATTTGGCTTTACATCAATTATCTTGATAAAGCCTCGCCAACAATATTTCGCCAATTCACTCGGTTCATGGCCGCTTCTCTCCATCCTCGACTGTGACCCACGCTCTCCAGGTCCTGGTGCACCTGGTCGATCCACCTAGCTCGCTGCGCTCCACGCCTTCTTGTTCCGACCGGATACGTAGCGAACACCATCTTTACAGGGTTGTTGTCCGGCATTCTTGCAACATGCCCTGCCCAGCGTATCCTTCCAGCTTTAGCTACCTTCACGATACTGGATTCGCCGTAGAGTTGAGCGAGCTCGTGGTTCATCCTTTGCCGTTCTCCTGCACGCCGCCGGAGATCGTCCTTAGCACTCGGCGTTCGAAAACCCCAAGAGCTTGCTAGTCCTCCTGAAGCATAGTCCACGTCTCATGCCCATTCGTATTTCCCGACTAACGTTGTTATCAGCCGTCAACAAGGATCCGAGGTAGACGAACTCGTCCACCACCTAGAAGGTATCCCCGTCTATCGTGACGCTGCTTCCTAGGCGGGCCCTGTCGCGCTCAGTTCCACCAATCAGCATTTACTTTGTTTTCGACGCATTCACCATTAGCCCGACTCATGTTGCTTCGCGTTTTAGGCTGGTGAACAAATCTGCCACCGTTTCAAATTTTCTCCCAACAATATCCATGTCGTTCGCGAAGCAAACAAATTGTCTCGTGAAAATCGTGCCTCGACTGTTAAGTCCGGCTCTCCGCATGACACCTTCTAGCACAATCGTCGTCATCATTTGGGCTCATCTCCTTCGACAATCGTTGGTTCCCATCGAATGGCGTTGCAACTGGGTTACACTCAATCATCTTGAAGCGCTGAAGTATGACATCGATGTACCGCTGTTGGTCCAACATAACCATATCTCCTGAACGGGTGATCCGCATTCCCAAAACTTGGACATCAACTGTTTCTTGACGTATTCCACCCACCTCGACTGGTTGGAAAACACCAGCAAATCGTCGACATAAACGGCAATGACGATGACGTCGTCACCGCTTGAATGGTAATACACGCATGGATCGAAACTGGAACGCTTCAGGCCTATTCGTTTCAATTCCGCATCAAGCTTAATGTTCCATACCCGACTAGCCTGCTTCAGACCTGAGACGAGACTCGCGAAGACGGTCTTCTTTTTCTGTGATTGCTGAGTTTTTTCTTATTCCACTTTGTGTTTATATCAATTATGCGCATGCTGTTCAAATCCTCACATGAACCTCTCAGCAAAAAATGATTAAGTTTGCATCACATCGAATCATAAATAGCCATTTGGGTGAAATTTCATGCCAGCAAACGTAGCAGACATTAGAAATAATTAATCTTCTGCTTAGATTTATCAGCAACTTTGGAAAAAACTGCTCCGCCGACTGAGGTTTTTAATAACAGTTTACTTTGAACACTATACTTTTCACTTTTTCAGCCATAAAAACGGTGGGCTGCATTTGACGTTTCGTGAGAGGGGAATCTGGGCTGCATATGACGTTGATATTTTTCCTCTCCGCGAGTCTCTCTCAGCTTCAGACCATACAAAGCTTTACGCAAACGACAAACCTTCTTCGGAGCTCTTGGGTCTGAAAATCCTTCGAGCTGCTCCATGAAGATATCCTCCTCGGACAAATCTCCCTGCAAGAACGCTGTCACATCGTCCATTTGGTACACACGGAGACCCATTTGAGCAGCTGAAGCCAGCAGATAGCGAAGACTGGCATCGCCTTTTGCCACGACGTCCGGTCGGAGCATCCCATGGCCTCTGTGTACGATTGTGGTTCGTCGTTAACCTGTGGACACGCAATACTTTCAGGAAGAATACTGCACATCATATCGTAATCCAAATACTTGCCTGGGCGTACGCATTCCCTCGCGCTGCGCCTGCCCACCGTTTGTGGATCCTCTTGTTGCGGAGGGAGCGCATGAGACGACACCGTAACAACAGTATCATTTGCGCTGTTGTAGTCCGTCTCACCGACTCTGCTGTCAAGGTCGTCGTCGGTTTCGTTCTCGCTGTTGGTCGTAGCCCCTGGCCCACAACAACATCACCATAACGACCAGAATTACTGCACTCCAACTGCACCCATCTATTACCATCCGGATCGTTTGATTCGACCGGATTTGGTGTATCTGGAACCTCGCTCGTGAAAACAACGTCTCGACTGATGATGACCTTCTTGGTTCGCGGAATGTAGACCCTTCGACTGGACAGCATATCCAACGAAGATTCCTGGCTCGGATTTCGCATCCCACTTTTGCCTCTTGACCTTCGGAATATGCCACATCACCTTTGTGCCAAACACTCGTAGTCCCGAAAGGTCCGGTTTCTTGCCGCTGAAAGCTTCTTCAGGAGTCACATCTAGTCCTTTGGTCGGTGAACGGTTGACCAAGTGAACTGCCGTCGCAACGGCTTCTGCCCTGAAACGTTTTTCCAACAACAAACATCGAGCCTTTTCAACCACTGTTCGATTCATCCGCTCAGCAAGTTCATTCTGCTGCGGATTGTACGGAACCGTCGTTTCGTGATGGATTCCCGCACTCTTCAAGAATCGTTGCATCTCTTGATTTACGTACTCCAGACCGTTGTCGGTTCGGAGCCTCTTAATGCGATTACTCTCCTACTGGCGTCGTCAATGAACGTCAGAAAATATCTACTCTCGCCTATCGATGCATTCTCCATCGGTCCACATAGATCCGAATGTACTTGTTCGAGAACCTCGCTTGCTCTTCTTGAACGGCTGACGAAGCTGCTTTCCTTGTAAGCATGCGGTACACGTGGGAATATTCGCATCTCGGAACTGCATACCAGTAGTCATACCATGTAGCTGCTTCAGGCTTTGCTCGTGCAAATGGCCCATCCGCCTGTGCCACTGGACCATATCATCCTCTTCCTTTGCCGCACACGAAAATTGCGCATTGGCCAAGCACAACTTGTAGAGGCCAAGGGTGGAACTGGCGGCTCTTTACTGCTACCCCAAAGTGTAGCTGGTTCTAAAAAGTAAACAACCATACAAAATTCCAACCAAACAATGATGAAGGCGTAATCAATTTTCCAGAAAACATCTATTTTGGGAATTAAGTCGAATTTGCTGATTAAATTGCCAACAGCGCACTGCAGTAGCACGTAGCAAATAAGTGCTTGCAAACATTATCTTTCAAGCACATTGATTAACTGGAATTTAGCGAATTATATTTTTCACTTTTCCGCGTTAAGCCTTAAAACTGGCTCTGGACTTAGGTTGGCGGCTTTTCAATTTTACTCCCAGTTGGCAGCCGCCCTCCACCCTTGGTAGAGGCCTCCTACCTCCCTGCCAACGGCAACGAGTTCATCAGTTGGTGATCGCACCTCACAGGTGCCACAGGACATTAGACGTCAAACAGCACGAATTACCTTCCACATCGGCTTTGAGCTGCACGGTGCCTGTTGCCACTACTGCGGACTCTGCGTTATTTGCCACGTTGATGTGCTGTGCCACTTCCTTGGCACCTTTCAAAATCGTCTTACGGCACATATGGGACGTCGCCCCGGAGTCAAAAATCCACTCATCGCACACGCCGGTTGGCGCTCCACGAACACTGAAAGCGGCTTGCTTTCCGGATTTCTTCTCCTTCTGGTCGTTGGGGTCTCGCTTCTGACACTTGGACGCATAATTCCCCAATCGCTTGCATTTGAAGCATTTCACCGCACTTTTGTCCTTCTGCCTAGCCTTATTGGGTTGGCTGTAGAAGGCTCCGTCACTGGAGCTGGATTTCGTCGCACTGCTCATCTTCACACCTTGAAGAATCTTGGCCTTGACTGCATCAGCTGTGATTCGAGTTCCGGACGCCTCAAGGCCCATGATCATGGGCTCATACATTTCCGGCAAACCCATCAGAAGAAGACTTGCTAACCACGTGTCGTCGACTTTGAAACCAACTTCTGACAGTTTGTGACTGGTCGACATCATCTGGCTTACATAGTCTTTCACGGAACTACACATAGTCTTCCACGGACCAGCCGTATGCTGGCCAGCTTCCGGAGCAACCCTATTCGCCGGGTCATTCCGTCGTCCTGGAAGGCGTTTTTCAAATTCGTCCACGCTGCCTTTGCCGTTTCTGCACTTTGAACCAGACTGTAGTTCACTGGCTCAAGGCTCAGGCAGACAGTGGCGAGGGCTCGAAGGGAAATCGCATCTGCCGGATCCTCTGCTTACCGTGTTACGGCGTCCCAAGTTCCTTCGCGAATCAGGAGCACAGCACCCTCGGAATGGATTCACCACCGGTCCTTCCTGGATTGGCATTCTGTCCATCGCCGATACCTTCTGCACCGCCTTCGTTCTGGTTTCTCGACATTTTCAAAAAAAAAAACTTCAGAATTTTCAGCTCTTCTCAGCGCTTGAAAAAAAAGTCACTCTTGTTGATCCGTTGCTACGCGTTACTAAGGAGTCAACGTGTCAGGCCTATAACCTGATAGAAATGAAACACGTCTGCTGCGTAGCCATAGCTAATAAGAACTGAACTTATATTCAAATTGAGAATTCATGGCTTACTTATTCTAACATCATAATTCATGGCTTACTTATTCTAACAAAAAGACAGCTATTTTAGGGTGTGGATTTGTCACAAATTTTGTTGACACATAAAATATGTTAGATTTGCGCACGAAGCCCGTATAATTCAAACTGTTTTAAATATTATTTCGAATATCAATACACATATGATGATTTCCGTTAAAGTAAATAGCCAAGGACATATTGAGCATTTCTTTCACCACTGGACTATCGCAGAAGTTTTTGCAAGTTCGGAAACGCTAACAAAAGTGCGCAATTGCATCAAATCGGGTAGTGTCTTCGGGGGACTTATTCTTCGTAAAACGAAGAATAAGAGTTCTGAAGACACCAACAGGATCCAATGCAATCCCGCACTTTTATTCACACTTTCGCACTTATGAGGCCGCACTTCGCATTCCAGTAGTGAAAGAAATACACAATACTTGAATGCCTTTTTCACCCATTCATTAATGATTCCTTTCCATAGATAACGTTCGATGATGACTACAACTCATACATCTGCGGCAAGTGCGTCACCACCATCGAAGAATTCTACGAATACAAGGAAAAGTGCAAGGAAAACGATGCGCTCCTGCGCGAGAAGCGGAAATCCGTCGACCAAACCGCAATCTACAACGTGGTCAACATGCAACCGGAGGAGGAGGTCGTCAATGCCAACGGCAGCAATGGCACCGTCCAGGAGCTGGCCCTCGACGACCAGCAGATCGATCTCGAACATCGCATCAGTATAGAGGGCGGAGCGCCACTCAACGGCAACATCATCGAGTTCAAGAAGCAGCTGTTCACCGCTTCGCCGGAACAGCTCGGTATTTGGATTTGCGTCGCTTCCGGCAGCGATATCCAGTGTCCTGCGATGATCCAGGTCGACGAAAACGTTCAGGTAGGTTCACACTCCCAATTGGTAATGGTCTGAGAGGTCCCAGGTAATGGTAACGGGAGAAAGTCCATTTGACATAAAGTCGTTTGCATGACTGGTATCAGGTCTCTTTTCAGAGACTTGGTCAATGTGTTGATGTTAGGTTTTGCAATTTCTCATTGTAATATGCTGTTTTTCATCACGTCCTCACGTCCATCTTTCATTGTTAGGATCAATGGAAAAAGTCCTGGCAGCCCGTCAACATCACAGTTCTCAAGTCAACTGTGGGCTAATCGGTGACAATTGCAGTAAGTGGCCATCGTGTGCATATCTTCATCATAGTTATGCCAAATGGTCATTATGCCAAGTGGCCCTTGGCTGTTTAATCATTTATGGCAAATGGCTTTATGCGAAACGACTTTATGCCAACTGATCTTATGCCAAACGACCTCATGTTTTTCGGATTAGCTTCGTGTACTTCATACCTTTAACCCTCACGTTTGTCTTTGCAGGTCGTCGCAGAAATCGGACAACACAACCACGGACTTCCAGTATCGGTAACGGATAATCCTCCCCAAGAAACGAAATCACAGCTGGCTCCACCCCCGGTCCAACAGCAACAGCAGCAGCAGCAGCAATCCCAACAGCCACAGCAAGCGCCTCAACAGCCCCAACAACAAAACGTTGTTACCGGGCCTTCGAAGGTTGGCGGCGTGGCCAGTACCAGCACACCGGCTCCCTCCAGCGCTAGCAAGAAGCGCAAAGCGAAAGATCAGCCCAGCAAGAGGAAAATTTCCAATGACATTCTCGTCGGTGACGGATGGCTGGTAGACGTTGAAAGCCAACAACGCCACCATTACCAGCTGGTCACCAAGGATGGCTATCAGACGTTCCTCATCTTCAATGGGTATCGCTTCCGCACGCAGCAAAAGATCCGCAACGGTATTGCTTCGTGGAAATGCGCCTGGAACGGACGGAAGGGATGCCAAGCGGTGCTGCACATCACCGAAGATTACCAGAAGGTGAAAGAGGTCGGCAACCCGCATAACCACGAGCCGTCGTTGCGTGATCGGATGATTTGCGGCGCGAAACCGGCCAACGGCAGTGACGCCATCCTGCTTGCTTCCGACGGGGAGGAAAGTTTGCATGCTGGAGCCGAGTTGCAACAGATTACCATCGCTGCGGCCGTCGGAGGACACGGTGAGTTACACGAAATATATGAATAGGTCAGTGCGGAATGACGAATTTTCGCAGCAACGAATCCTAGCAGGTTTTGGCCCAGACTCTTCGATTAGAGGGAGAAAGCAACTAGTACCGGCAATCGCGATAAGAAGAGTTGATTCATGATGTTTCCTTCCAAAAAACAAAGAAAGTAGACTGTCTCGTTTTGCCGGAAACCGTTAAAGATCACGAACTGTTGCCGGAGGAGACGCATTTTTTTTTACTTATGAAAAAGTTCTCTCAAGAGATGATGATTTACTTGAAAAGATTGAACTGAAATATGAAAATTTCGGATGTAGAACTTCTTGCGTACCTTCACTCACTTTGGCTCTGCAGTTTTTCTCGACCGAATTGTCTAAAACACTTCAATACGACAGATTTGGTATTAGCCGGTGGGTCCATCTAACTTTAGTGAAGTTATCTCATTTCTGCTGCCAACTTCTGAGCGTTGCGGTCTCCTCTGGTACCTCTTTGGGTGGAGCATTGAACATCTTCCTTGATAATAAGCCCGATGGGTGTCATCCCGGCTATGATGTACACGGCCTCATTAGAAACCGTTCGGTATGCACTTGCAACTCTTAAGTACTTGATCCTGTATGTGCTTTCCAACCGCTTTAGGTTTATGCTCGTTCTACGCGTTTTTGAACAGATTGGTCATCCATTCCTTAGTATGGATAGCGCCACGTTTGCCAGTAACTTGCATTTGCTGGCAATTACAGCAGAGCTGTTAGACATCATCCTCGAAAGCGCCGCTATAGCCGTAGATGCCCTTTTACAGGCATATTCAACATGGTTAGCGAAGCTGAGCTTGTCATCGATCATTACCCCAAGATGCCTAAGGGATCGCTTCGACTCTATGGTGCAATCACCTACCGAGATAAACGCTCCTTGCTCGGACTTGCGGTTGTTGACCACCACCACCTCAGTCTTGTGACGGGCCAGTCCTAGTTTCCTAAGACAGGGTGTCTACTACCTGGAAAAACCTGGAATTATCAGGGAACTTTATTCAACCTGGAAAAAACCTGGAATTCTCAGAGAATTTCGATCACAATCAGGGAAATTATTTTGATGCAATCATTCATGGTAGAATATGTTCACGACAAAGGATTTTTGCATCAACACAGAGAAACCATTATTTGCAAGAAAATTCTCTTCAATCGAAAAAAATTCGGCTGCGCCGCTATCACAACATTATTTGAGCTGTTCAGTGATTATCCTTTCGAGTATGAAATTTTATCGACCTACTAAAACATGATTGACGTTTTTAATATCTCCATATATAATCAGTCATGGATTAACATATCTAGGGCTAATCACAGGTTCCTTTTAGAGAATTCTTTATTTTATGCAAGTATCTATTTCTGACAAAAAGGTCTCTGAAGTATCTTTTTTCCTTATCTTGCTTGCAGATAATGATGATGCTAAATTTCTTCTCATATTTCACAAGAACAGTTTCAGAAATTATCCTAGTGGTTTCTCCAGGGATTTCATATGAAATACTATCAGGAACTAATACAGGACTCTCCATAAATTCTTCTACCAATTATTTCAACAATTTTTCAAATGATGCTTAAATGAATTTCTCCAAAATTTGCTTCAGGAAATCCTCGAGCACTTCAATGTTACTACCTCCAGTAATTTTCTCATGGATCACTTTGAACAATTTTCCAAAGACTATCCTAGGACTTCCTCCAGATATTTTCACTAACTTTTCAACCGAATTCTTCAGTCATTACCCTAAGAGATCTTCCAATGATTTCCACAGATTTTTTCTTTTTCAAGAAAATCCGCAAAGGTTCATTGCAGAGTTTTTGGTAAAATTCGTCGCAAGGATTTTCTTTTTCAAGAATCCCGCCAAGAATTTCTACGTCATTTCATCTAAGGTTATTCCAAAGAATTTATCAAAAAAATCCTTGAGGTGGTTTTCGAGTGAATCTATTAAGAACATTTCTAATAATTCCTTAAAATTTACCTGTGTTTCATAATTGAGTTTCCCTACTTTTTTTTCTAGGAATTTCTCCAGCATATTATCCAAGAATTACTAGAGTTCTTCCAAACATTTTTTAATGAATTACTCAAAAAATCTCCATGGCATATTCAAAAGTTCGTTTGGGGTTCCACACTAGTTAACACCACAGGATTTTTTTTGTTCAAGACAACCACATTGCTTTAGGACAACGTCACCGTTTTTTTTCATCAGTTTCTCAACTTCCTGGAAAATTCCATTCACATTTCCTTGAAGAAATACACAGAAAACACCTCGAAGAATGCTAATCTTAAGAGTAATCTCTTGAGTAGTTCTTGAAAGTATCCTTAGAGATATTTCAAGTTGAAATGTTAAAGATTTTTTTGTATAAAATCTAGAAAAATGCTTGGAGATATCTAGAGTAGTTTCTGGTTAAATATTCTAACATGTTTTAAACGAGAGCCTTGTAGGTTGTATTAGAAAAACTGATGAAAGAATCGCCGGATAAAATCCTGGAGGGATTTCAAAATTTTCTTGAAAAAAATATCAGAAATAATATATGACGGAATTCCTGTTGGAATCCCTGAGGTATTGTTAGTGGTTATTTATGAAAAAAAAAACAGGTTTTATTTCGATACACCCAAATTATTATTTTTTTTAGAAATTCCTTAGGAAAATTCTTGGAGAGATTTCATAGAAAATAAATTCCATTCTAACCTGAAGAAATTATTTGTCGTAATATCACGAGAAATTTTAAGAACAAGTTTTAGAAATATTCTCTGATAAATGTCAGGTCGTATCGTATCAAACTCTTTTCTCCTGGTTACTGTTAGGTTTCGTTTTTTGGCTGTCGTTTAGTCTCTTTTCGGTCTCTTTCTAATTCCTGTTAAGTTTCATTTTTCAGAAAAGAGTTTTTTTTAATTTCTTATTTTCAAGACACTCAGTCGCTACCATCAGAACTATGCTATGAGCTACCATGGGAAAGAGAAAGTTAATTTAGAACTCTTGAACATGTTCGAATGAATTCAACTAGCATACTGATACACTTGAAAGGTTTGTTAAGTCCACGATGATGAAAAAAACTCTTAACTAACGTATTCAAAGACTTCATCATTAGGAAATAAAATTCAAAACATTGGTATTGTTAGCACCTTTATATTGGAATAGCTTCAGCATGCTTTAAAAAATGTCTAGAAGTGTTGCTATTAAATCAAAAACACTTCGAAATATGTCATTATTTTGTTTTAGCCATATAAAATTAGAGTATTTGTTGAACTTGGAATTATTTGGTGAAACCTGGAAAAAACCTGGAAACATCAGGGAATTTCATTTGGGTAAACGAGTAGACACCCTGTAAGACTTCATCCATTCCTCAACTATGGAAATAGAGTGCGCTGCTGTCAACTCTACTTCCTCCATCGATTCACCGTAGACCATTAGGGTGATATCGTCGGCGAAGCTAACAATCTTAACATCCGTCGGAAGGGGCAGCCTCAGTACGTCATCGTACATCGCATTCCATAACATCGGGCCCAGGATTGAACCTTGAGGTACTCCCGCGGTAGTTCCAACGCTTTTCTGCCTCTCCTCTGTGTCATACAGTAGAATCCTACCATCAACATAGCTTTCTAGAAGCTTACACAACTGCACCGGTACCTTGAGGCGGTGAAGTGCGTGTGCTATTGCTTCCCAGCTTGCGCTGTTGAACGCATTCTTCACATCCAGAGTGACGACCGTGCAGTAACGGATGCCGCTCCTTTTATGCTCGATTGCCACCTCAGCTGTCTGAACGACCGACTGGATGGCGTCCAGAGTAGATTTACCTTTTCTGAATCCAAACTGGTTGTTGGACAGGCCTTCCGCACTCTCCGTATACGGTACTAGCCTGTTGAAAATCAACCTCTCCATTAACTTGCCCGTCGTATCTAGTAGACAGATAGTTCTATACGCCGACGGGTCACCTGGTGGTTTCCCCGCCTTTGGTAGTAGCACCAATTTCTGTCGCTTCTATTACATACGGCAAGGTTCCTTGATCAATGCAGCGTTGCATCGTGGTTCTGAACATGTCCGGATCCACGTTCACTGCCGCTTTTAAGGCAACATTCGGGATACCATCGGGACCCGGTGCCTTGTTCGACGCGAATGTTTTCACGACTTCTGCCAGCTCTTTGTTCGTCACACTCGCCACGTCTTCTCCTTTATCTGCCACCTGCGGGGTTGGGGACCATGGGCTTGTGGGATGATGCGGGAGGAGTACATCGATTATCTATCGGCGACTTCTCTTGGGGCGCTATGGCACTTTTGGTCTTAGCCATTACCACTCTGTAGGCGTCACCCCACGGACTCGAAATGGCACTCTGGCATAGACGATCGAAGCAAGCCCGTTTTCGACTCTTTATATCAGGGTTGGGAAAAAATCTGAAATTCACTCTACAGTAGACAAACAACGCCAATCACAGTCAGCGAAGCCAGTGAAACTCACGCCCATCGCTGCTGTAGGCAAAGAGCCTTGAAAATTGCAAAACACCCGTTGCTAAGGGCAACCCAACATTACTGTAGAAAAATGTTCTATTTCCCGCTGCATTTCCCGCATCTAGAGCCTTTAATGACACTACTGATTTAGAGAAATTCATGTACCCAATATGGACCGATGCACGAGTTCACTAATTTGACGTTGGAGCGGTGCCGAATTCACTTGTTGCCATGGTCACGTAAATAACACGGCACCGCTCAAACGTCAGATAGTGAACTCGTGCATCGGTTCATAGGGTACTTGATGAGATTCACGATTTTAAACTACTGTAGTGAGAGCCACGTGATTTTCGCGAAATTCAAGCCTACTACTATTACCATTCCCAGCACTGCTTTATTTCCTTTTTGAGCGCTAACTTTGCCACTCTCAATGCTACACCGCGTTCTTCTCTTTGTGCTTATGTGTGTGCGTGTTGAATTTTTCGTCTAGCCCGAAGGCAGATTGCACGATGAATTGCACCACCGGCGGCCTGTTATCTCTAGGAGGGGCCTTTCTTGGCATGGAAGCATCACAAGCTCGTGATATCACAGCAACTATCTCTTCACCGTCGAAGCGCGCTGTTTTCCATCCTCGGGCTTGGGTCGAGTTAGCGAATCGGCTGATGATCTACTAGCCTATGAGTATAACCGTCATCAACGCGCCAGTTTATTTTAGAAGGTTAGGACTAACGTCACGTCGATAATCGATTATGCACCATTTCTGCGAAAGGTACTCACTGTACCCACATTTGTCAGCTCTATATTTAATGCGGACAGGGATTCCAACAATAGTTGGCCTCATGGGTTGGTGCAGAGGCTTCCCCACTCCACTGCCCATTAAAATCACCAGCTATCACTACTGGCTGCCAATTATCTAGTTCGGCTTTCATCCTGTCGACCATGTGGGAAAATTCCTCAATCGATCACCTTGTAATAGAACTGTAATAGAACACGCCGTTGATTTTTGCTATCGCAAAATCGTAATTTGAGATAGAGACTATGTTGAAATCAAAGCAACTCAGCAATATATGAATTCCGTATATATATACAGTTAGTTTCCCTGTTGCTATTATCATTATATAATACAACTGCATAGCAACCATAGTAGTATAAATATCACCATGTCATCAGAACCGATATCAGTTTTCCAATAAACCACCAGTTTGTTAGTGTTAGGGTGGCCACCGAACCGGGAAAAACGGGAAAAGCGGGAAAAAGACGGGAAAAACCGGGAATCTGAGAAGAACACCGGGAAAATCGTTTTAAACGAACATCTCCAATCTGTTATCTTAAAACAAACCTCCAAAATAAGTTGTAGAAAGTGGTTATGTTTAATGATATTGTCATGAGGAATCCGTAATTATGAACAAATATTTTTCGAACATTAATAATTTCATTTCTACCATGCTACACCATATTTCTTAAACATGTTTCACCCTTTTCTTAGCAATATCTCGAAATATTTTTTTTGTAATTATTTGTTTTCATGTTTTTTATATACTTTGATCTATTCTGTAACTTTTTTGCTCGTCGATTTGAACTAATGTTCAATTCCTTATTGCAGATTGGTTTAGCACTCTTCTGTAGTTGCTGAATACATGTATCAAAACGAATCTTGAAAGCAATCCTTTATTTTTAAAAGCTTTTAATTTCTCGCTAGTTATCTAATCGTTAACATTTTGAATAAAGGATCATTCAAGATTTTCATAACGCTCAAGCTATTACAGCTCATATAAAATGTGTAGAATATCCATAAAAATGCATTACGAGAGGGTGGGTGGGTATCGAAAGTGATAATTTTCAGTGTTATTAAAATTAAGCGCTTCAACGTTTCATCCCTACCTTGAACTTATTTGCTTTAGAGAACTCTTCATTTTTTTGAAGACGATCTAATGGAATAAGAATTGATATACTTCAAATTACGGTAAAGAACTACTTGGGTATCTTTATGATTAACTCAGGCACCTGAGGCTTTTGTCTGCCAAATTATTTGAAACTCAGCAGTAAGATGCACTTAAGATGATTATAATCCAAAGCCAAACCTCGAATTTTCAAGAACACGAGTCTAGAAAACCAAACAGCGCTGAGTTCAGCTTTGATCGTTTGATCATCACCAGAATGTAACCAATCCATCAAATTTTCAACGCGAACGGTTGTCAGGTCTTCTAGATCTTAGAACTTAAACTTAAAAATTTGATATTTGGGTTCGTTTGATAATCACCTATGGTTTTAGTAGCATTCATGTTGAACCCCTTGTCGTGCCAAGAGTAGGATCCGTTTTATAAGCACAATTTACCACCTCATGGTAGCTCCAGAACTCCATTGTTTTTCAACAAACGCGAGACAAATCTATTAAGATGAATACTATTGTTCTAGTTTTCAGAAAAAGATTGTATATAGATTAGAACAATCTAGTAATCAACTTATTTTCCTATAATGAAACTATTGATAAACCATTAAATTACTATTGAAAAAAATAACAACTGAAAAAATTTAAACCGATTTCAAACAATTTTGATCTAGTGCTTTTCATAGAAACGATGTTTGATATAGAAAAAGTCGATTAAAGTCGTGGGAAAGAAAGGACTAAAAACCGGGAAAATTTTGTAAAATGTACCGGGAAAACCGGGAAAAAAGCGGGAATTTCAAAATCGAAATTTGGTGGCCACCCTGTGTTACCACGTATTTCTCTTTAGGTTATCGGCCCAGTCACGCCACACCTAAGAGCCAGTGAAAAGTGAAAAGTTCTCGAAGCCGTTCCAGCCCCAAGATGTCCAGTGCGAAGAAAGCAGGAATCGTGCAGTTTGCCGGTGAAGGCTAAGACACGTGGAAGTTCCGGGTGGAGACCCAACTTTCGGCCCATGGAGTGAAGGAAACCATCACGGAGGACCCCTCGGCGGAGGAACCAGCGAGGACCGCTTTCCTGGAGAAGGACGAAAACACGAAAGCGCTTCTGGCGTCATACATTGCGGACAGCCATCTGGAGTACATTCGCGACGAGTAAACCGCAAAGCAGATGTGGACGTCGTTGGCAAATACCTACGCTAGAAAAGGTTTTGCAGCCCAGACGTACATCCGGCGGTCGATGGCGTTGTTGTGGATGGAGGAAGTTACAAACCCCCCGTGCCGCTTCATATCGACAGTGCAAAGGATGGTGAGAGGCTGATAGCAACGAAGGAAGGTACCGTGAATGGAGGGTTATGCGTTGGTGAAAATCGGTACACGTTTTCGTTTAGACACGTGTTGCTCGTCGAACAGCTGAAATACAACCTGATGTAGTTATCGAAGTTGCTGAACGCGAACGTGCATGTTGAATTCAAGCCGGATCGTGCCATTTATTATTTTATGGTATACGAAGCGATGGCGACGGCTAAATTTGGGACAAACATTGCAAATTTGCGGTGCGACGTTGGGCGTGAGTATTTTTCAAAAGAGCAGCTAGCCGACTATGATGCAAAAGGCATTCAAGTGGAGTCAATGCTCGGGTACACCCCGTAGCAAAATGGTGTGGCGGAATGTTTCAACCGCACCTTAATGCAGAACATGCGGGCGATGCTGACCGAGTCGGGTGCGCCGAAGTACCTTTGGGGAGAAGCGGTCCAGAATGCTGTCTACGTTATCAACTGAAGTCTACGTTACCGACTGATGCAATCAAATATAAGGAAACCTGCGGAACGGTGGCATGGAGAAAAGCCTGATGTCACAAAGCTGCGAGTTTTCGGGTGCCAAGCGTTTTCCTGGGTACCGAAACAGAAGAGAGGTAAGCTGGATCTAACCGGACGAAAGTGTGTGATGCGCGGTTACGCACCAACTGGATATCGTCTTTGGTATCAAGAAAAGCGGAAAATGTTTGTGGCCCGCGATGTCCGCTGCAACTAAGCATCATTCCCATTCAAGGCACCGAGTGAGAGCGACGGACTATTAGTGATTCCGGAGGACGTATCACCGGTTCCCGAGCAAGAGGGGGAAATTGAAGAGCAGCAGATGATTAAAGCAGTTGGAGAAGCTTGAAATGATGCTCGTGACTCCGACGATGAGGACGATGGTGATCAAGACCCCGACGAAGATTCTATTACAATGATGTCAAAGGTCATCCGAACGAGCTTGACTGGAGGGAAGCAATCCGAGACGAGTTGGTGGCTTTGCAGAAGAACCAAACGTGGACCATGGTCAAACGCCCTGCCAAGGTACAACCCGTACCGTGTAAATGGGTGTTCAACCTGAAAACGGATGATGACGGGCGTCCTGCGCGGTACAAGGCAAGGCTGGTAGCTAAGGGCTATGCGCAAAAAAGACACGTGGACTACGAGGAGAATTTCGCACCGGTGTCCCGGTTGACTACCATTCGGACGCTATTGGCACTAGCAAAGACGAATGGGATGCATATTCACCATCTAGATGTCAAGACCGCTTTCCTGAACGGAAAGCTCAAGGATAAGGTGTACATGCAGTGTTCAGAGAAGATCAAGATGCGCCCTGATGAAGTGTGCTTGCTGCATCGTGCACTTTATGGTCTGTAGCAGTCGCCCAGGTGCTGGAACAGCCATTTCAACGAGTTCCTGACGACCATGGGTTTCGTGCGATTGAAGCACGATTATTGTTTGTACGTTTGGGCCTGCGGAGATGCCACTGTGTACCTGGTGGTATACGTTGACGACCTTCTGATCGCCGCTGTGGATGAGGCCCCGACATCGAACGTGTAAAGACCACCCTGATGCAGAAATTCTAGATGACGGACAAGAAGAAGCTGCACCATTTCCTTGCAATCAAGATCCACAGGGATTTGGATCGTGGCCTGATGAGACTGTCCCAGACAAGCCAAATCGAGAAGATAATTGTTCGTTTTGGAATGCAAAACTGCAATCCTGTCAAGACGCCCGCCGAATCAAGAATGCAGTTGAAGCGAGAAGCCGGAAAATGCGAGTACCCCTACCCAGATATTGAAAATGCTCAGCTCATGAGCTAAAATCAGCTTATTTTAGGCGCATTTGACGATCAGCTAAGGGGTAGGCCGTGATTTGTCAAGATCGTTGAGCGTTGACGATCATTGATTAAACCTTCTGTGATCAGCGCAAATCAGCAACAGAAATCAACTGATCACGGCAGTTTTGAGTGTATTGAGGAATTTTGTTTTTCAAATGACAGTGCTCTAGAGTTACATACGTGTTGAATAAATTAGCTTCATTCGGTAAGACGTTGGCATTTCGTTGCTGTATGGTTTACCAGTTCTTAAATACATTTTTTTTCTAGACCATAGTGTGGTACATAACACTATTCATTGGAGTAAAAAACTGCTTGAGAACATGATTCACTTTGGCAAGGGGGTATTCCTTGACGGAATTAATTTAAGTTCTGCAAAAGAATGCACTTTTGGACTACGCATCTTAATGCCAAACATGAACCCAAGTTTTCAAAAAAACTCCCTGCCGAGGTAAATCCAAAGTGCCAAGAACATGACTCGGTTCCCTATGTGATGCGTGTATCTTTGCGTCGCGCTGTAGAAAGTGGGGTGCAATTGCATTGAAGATACGGAGTAATATCGGTTGATGACCGTGCCTTTTTTATACTAAGATTGTTTGCATCATTACTGTTCACGCAGTCTGAGAAAAGCATGACACCCGCTTGGTGCTGTTGAGGGTTATAGAGGACACGACTGTCCTACAGGTAAACTTGTTGATACCACTTTAGTAAGACAGATTTTTGCAAAACGTCGAACAATGATGCTCCTAACATTAATTTTTACTGTGACATTTGGTTTGCTTCCATGATACTGATACGCTTTGGTGTTGAATCACTGTTGTTAAGTGATATTTCAAGCTCATTGTTTACTGCAACATTGATCGCTCATAATCGCAAGCTGGAATTTGATTGAGTGGCACAGTTCGCTCACATACCATGGTCGCTATGATTGCGCAAAGCTCATGCTCACTATGATCGCTCACTTCTTCAATGCCTGCCCCTACCGCGAGCTTATCGGTAGTTTCATGTACGTCATGATGGGTTCTCGACCAGATCTGTGTTTCGTCATTGGATACTTGGCGAGGTTCCAGGATGCTGTTGGTAAAGAATATTGGAAGCATGCCAAACGCGTCCTACGACACCTGCAAGCAACGAAGAAGTTAGGATTAGTTTACAGAAGCAAGCCATAGGAACCAACGCTAGCTGCGTACGTGGACTCCGACTTCGCAAGCGACGAATGCGACCGGAATTTTACTGAAGGTGCACGGAAACACTGCCGCCTGGTCATCAAAGAAGCAGTCGACTGTGGCGATGTCGTCTACCGAAGCTGAGTCCGTTGCCATGAGTTCCTGCGTGAGCGAGACGATTTGGCTAACCGGATTAATGGCCGATTTGGCCCTACTGTTTCCGGTACCGGTTTATGAAGACAACCAAGGAGCGATTGCGATGGCAGAACGAGAGGAAACGAGGAGAGTTAAACACATCGACTTGAAGGTTCATTTCATCCGAAATGCAGTTACCGAGGGGAAGGTCAAGCTGATTTACATTCCGACTCAAAAGCAGCAAGCAGACATCCCCACGAAGTCCTTGCCCGCTCCAACGTTTATAGCTTTAAGAAGTAAGTTAGGGTTAGAAGGCAATAACTGAGAGGGGGTGTTGAAATCAAAGCAACTCAGTAATATTTGAATTCCGTATTATTCCCTGTTGCTATGATCATTATATATAAAAACTGCATAGCAACCATAGTAGTATAAATATCACCATGTCATCAGAACCGATATCAGTTTTCCAATAAACCACCAGTTTGTTAGTGTTACCACGTGTTTCTCTTTAGACTACTTCTTGCATTAGATATCGTCTTGTCGTCCCTATAGCTGCTAGCTGTTAAGACCTATCTGCCACCCAGTTCCCGTTGTTGGCTTTTATGCGGTATGGGACCGAATTGGAAACCCCCAAAGATCGCAAATTACATCTCTAACATCTTGAATATAATACTTAGACATAATATTTCATGAATTTATCATATATTCCACAGGGGCCACCAGTAGCAGCAGCAACAGTTCGACCTTGGGCAATCCCATCACGGCCACGGTGACGGGCGGAGGAGTCGGTCCCAGTTCCACCGTGGTCACCAGCAATGCCGTAGCGAATCTCGATGTGGTTACAACATCGTCGGTAAGCCACAGTTCATCGTTGGAGCACCTGTCCACGTCCGAAATAGTAGATTTTGTCCAGCAGAGCAGCAGCGGAAGTGACCAACTGGTGACAACGATAGTGGACGCCGATTCTCACCATGCGGCTGTCGTGGGAGGCGTCGGATCGGTTGTCAGCGTGGTGGACGACGACGTGGGCAAAGACGACACTGCGATGCCGATGGACATAGAGGAAATTATACGTCCCCACGTGGTTCTGCATTCGGCGGATTAAATTACCGGAGGAGCAACATATTTACGGAAAATGAAGTAACATTAAATTACTACATGAATGAATGACACGATACAGACAAGAAGAATAAATCAATAACAGTGCGGATATTCTCAACCTTAAAAAATCTATATTTTTAAATTGTGTAACATCGTGAGCGCTGGATCCTAGGGGTTTTAAGCAAGAAGACTAGCTTTTAAGAAATACAATTATGCATAAGAATTAGGAGTCGGAAAAACAGTATAAGTATGATCGTAGCCGGTAAGCACTACATCGTAAGCCTCTTTGTGTAAATTGCCAAACTTAATAAACAGTAATAAACAGCAACGGTTGGTCGAGTACACTTTGTTTAGAGAAAACACCATTTTGGGTTTGTCGAATGTGCACCGTGTAGCCGTTCCTTACGATTTTGTTGAAGGAGAGGAGGTGGAATGTAGTGGACATTGCTCACAGAAATTTCGCTTCTTTGCTGCTCGCAGATGGGATGTACCTCGGGACTACCTTATGGTATTACTTCGGGGGCGAATGGCTTATTATTTATTTGGTTCTACATCAATTAATGTCATTAACGTCAACAATATATAGCCAATTCACTTGGTTCATGGCCGCCTTTCTTCATCCCCGACAGCGACCCACGCTCTTCAGGTCCTGTTACTTACTGATACTTGATGGTATACAATCCGCTACGTTGAACGTACGCCGAATGGATAATTCTCTTACACTGGACTCGGTCCTGAGCCAATCGCTACTAGTCGCCCTGAACGTTAAGTGCCCTTAGCTCTTCCTCAACTGCAAAAATCGGCCCCACGAAAACCAGCTTGGTATTCGCCGACGGACTCCTCAAGCGGCCTCAATGTGTTGAACAGAATACGAGACATTATGTTGTACCGTGATACAGTCACCCCACAGTTATGGATCAACTAAGGATCATTTTTCAGAACAAAATGTGATTAAAAACATGGTGACGCAGTACAAAACAAAATTACCTCCCTGGCACTGAAGAATATAGTTGTTTTTTAGAATACAACTCAAAATACCCGATTTCGATAGAAATTTCAAACGATGTCCACCCCACAGATGTGGATCAGTGGAAGAGGAGGATCCCTATTATGGATCAAATCGACTCATATTATGGATCAAAACACTATAACAGCAATTTATCTGCGAGGTAAACGAATGGTGTGCTAGTGAAAGCATACGTTTTGGCGTTTATTTCGGAATCGTCTTATCTTTGATTCATAACTGTGGTAAGATTTTCAATGCCCCACAGTTATGAATCAACGCTTTTGGGAATACGGTTGACATTTTATTTCCTATGAACGGCAAACATAAGCTTAAGCATATTATAATTGATTGCGATGCTGTACAGATTTATGGTTCACATATAGAAAATGTGTTCTGCGTAATTGCAACTCTATTTGATGAGATATTCCCATTTTAATCCAACTCTGATCCATATCTGTGTGCTATCCATAACTGTGGGGTGACGGTACTACCGTTTTTCGCGCACGCTCCTAATTTCGCTCACTGCCATTTTATTCATATTTGTTGATATCTATTGGACTACATAAATGCATGTTATGCAACCTTGGCTGAAGAAGAATTATTCAAAATACTAGCTAACCTAAAATTTATTTCGCAAAATATGTTTAAAATGTCAATGAGCGAAATTAGGAGCGTGCGCGAAATATGGGTACTTTACGGTACGCCGAATTAAGAAGCGTTATTCCTCGGTAATTGGCGCACTCCAGTCTGTGTTTCTTCTTATACAGAGAGCAGATGAGGCCCTCCTGCCAGCTAGCAGGTAATTCTTCTTCCTCCCACATTCTTGACAGAGTACGGTGCAGTATTTCGTACAGCTGCTTACTACCTTGCTTGAAAAATTCGGCTGGAAGCTCATCTTTTCCAGCAGCATCACTGTTTTTCAACTCTATGATTGCCTTTTTAACCTCATCTAGCGTCGGGGGCTCCACAGCTTGTTCACCGTCGCTGATGGTTAATCTGTTCTCAGACGCGCTGATGTTCTCTCTGTTCAACAAATGCTCGAAGTGCTTTTTCCACCTGGCAGCCACCATGGTCTTGTCTGTTAGCAAGATACCTTCACGAACTGCCTGTCATTGCACATATCGGGAGACGTATATCATTTTGTTCGATGCTGTTCTGCCCTCGGTAATGTTGCTGTTGCTGCTTTTTCTTTCTGCGGTGGATTATTTTCTCGGCTGCTCTCGCTATCTTGTACGGCGGGGATTCGCTGATTGGAGCACGACTGCTTTCCAGCTAGCGAATCCGACCTGTTAGTTGGCATGACTGACAGCTGGTGAAAATGCTCAAGATGGTTCTATCTCGTTAGGTCGAATGCCGTTAGACCGAAAGGGTCATTAGGCCGAAAATGGCCGATAGTTCTAATGAACCGTAAGGTCGAATGGGTAAATAACAGGGATAGGTCAGGATAATTTGCATTACCAAGAAGCCGCCGGATGAATTTTCAGGTCGAATGGATTGTTAGTTGTTAGATCAGGATAATTTGCATTCGTGCTTATTCTGCGCGGCGTGTGAGGTGACACGAGTCGAATGAGGTGACAATTGTCGACTCGCTCCCATTTGACTAACATTAGTCGTCTCACGTCACTCACGGTGAGAGTCTCGACTCACACGCCGCGCAGAATAAGCTCAATTATACAGAAGTCCACATTAACGGCTGTGAAATATAACTAGAAAGAACAGCCTTTGATTAAAAGAAGGAAAAAAACACTGCTGAATGTATTAGCCGTTTGAAACATTCGTAAATCGTAGTAACGGTGTCCTCCAAGCTTCTTCTGACTTCCGAGTTCCTACAGCTCTCCTGACCTCGCCTTCTGATCAATAAGAACCCGCCACTAGCCTTGACCGCATCTTTATCTCCGACTCTTGGATCCGCTTCAGCCACCTCCCGTCCAGGTTCAACACCCTCGTTCTACCTCTTCGTCCAGGTCCTGTCACCTCGTCTAGGTGCATGCTCGTGGTCCCTCACCGAAGTCACTTCATACTATTCTAAAAGAGTTTCATTGGATATTGGTTTCCTTGAAAAATGAAGATTAGAAGTATGTCCTTTCAATAACTGACAACGAAATGTATGATTGCGAGCAATTTATCCACCCCATTTTGCTTAATGGAGGGAATTTGATCAAATTAAATGTTTTTCACAATTATGCCAAACGGCCATTATGCCAAACGACCGTTATGCCAAATGGCATTATGCCAAACAGCTATTATGCCAAACGAATGTATGCCGAACGGCATTATGCCATATGGCATTATGCCAAACGGGGTAGACCCAGAAAAGGAATGGGCTATTATCTCGATGCGTGGAAAATTTCTTCTCAGAAATGATCCAGAAATTCACATTTTTCTGATCGCAGTACGAAGTTGAGAAGAAATGTCATTTCAAATGGGGCTCTCATTTCTGGGGAAGTTTGTTGACCCATTCAGTCAAGGAATTTCTTTGTTTTTCTCGAGCGGAACAGCATAAATGGCTTAAGAGATTCTGATGCACAAGAAAATCAGATTGATGCGATCGTTTCCCATGACACCATCTGCACAGTTGTTGCTCCTCACAACCCAGTGGAAATGAGATGATGCACATAGTTGTGCTTCCTCTAGTATATACTTCACATTGAAGTGATTTTAATTTGATTCACTCCATATTTAAATGATTAGTTAATGTCTGATACACTTCAATCAGGTCTGAAACTCTTCAAGTAATTCAGATCTAGTTCATTTTATATTCAAGTGATTGATGTCTGATTCACAGGGCTGGTAGTGATTAAGTGCCTTTAAAGTAAGAACTTTAGAGAGCTTATTCTTGAAAACAAAGACCGGACAAAAACAAAAATGAAGTTCGTAGATACAAGTCAATTTGAACAAATTGAGATGTAAAATTGTGAAAAATAATGGAATCGTTCTGGAGTGGTAGGCTTCGATCCCACGACTCCCAATTAGGATATCGTTCATCAATGCAGTCGAACTATCGTCCGTAAATCGAAATACAGTGCCAGAAAGGATTATTGTGATACTCACCAGGCTTATTGAAAACTCTTACCAGTAAATTCCAGTATCTCAGTTAACGTTTGGGATGCGTTTTCGTTTAACACATGTGTTTATTGGAGTAGCGCAGTAGCGAGTCGCTACTGTTGACCGCTCGGTTCATAATTGAGAAATGGCTCTATGCATGGTTCATAGTATGGGGGGTTGCTTGTCAACTATCACGGCTGTTAAAATCTATTGGGCTCCGCTTCGTCGTCTTGTGTGGCTTCTTCCGCCTGCTGTTTAGTTACTCAGTTGCTTGACCTTACTCTCCAACTGGAACTTCCAGCGCATGTAGCAAACCTTCATCCGGTCCCAAACGTTTTCCGGCGAATCCATCGCAGGTCTGACATCGAGCAGGGCGAATTTGTACTTATCGTCCACCATACCGCCATCGTAATAGTCAATTATGTACCGGACATCCTTACCACATCGGTCCACAATCCAGTCGTGCCTGTCGAAGGGCAGTTCGTAGCCAAGCCAGCTTCGCATGCGGGCCCTCGGACTGTACTCTGTCGCCTTACCGCCGAAACTCTTCAGCTTGGGATTACCACATTCCCGTGCGTGCAGTGCTTCCCATTTGAGCACTTCTTGCCACGCCTGCTCGTTGTTGGCGTTGTGAATCTTGATGATGTCGTCCATGTCTTTCGGCGCGATGTCGTCCTTTTGCCAGCGCCAACCCTTGCGGAGCATCGCATTCCAGAACATCTGCTGGCTGGGATAGACCCAGAATTCCTGCCGGCCGTCTTCCGTTACTTTGGGAATCGATGAAACCTGCCGGTCTTTTGGCAGCGGGAAAGGTTGGTCTGGTGCTGGATTCTGGTTCATCGGTGGCATCTGTTGGGCAGAATAGGAATCAATCAGTGAAGACGAAGCAACCCGATGCAACCGTTATTCAAGTCGCAGTAGCCTACACTTTTTACGTTTCATTTTCATTGTGTCATTCCAAACTCAAACCTCAAAGAATAAAGACGTGTTTTTCCAAAACTTGAACCTAAACTTATAAAAATCAGAAATGTACTTTTTTTTTGTATGGTATTCAGTTGGAGCTGCCTGACAGCTTAATTTGTCAAGGCTGAACCCTCGGTCTGGCTTTTGCCAAGTTTCTCCTCTACCACGACCAATACTCAGACGGACTATGACGGGTATGATGCCCACATGAACACTGTTGTGACGTGGCAGTTTTTGAAAAATACACATATTCTTATGTTTCTGAGAAAAGGAGCTCCATCAGGATTTGTTTGAAATAGTAGTCGAAACGGTTTTGAATAATTTGTCATTTAAGTGCTATTCTGATTACGTAACATTAGAGTCTTAAATGTCAATTGTCGTCAAGTCTTAGCAAAATTAGGCTGTTTAGTAGTAGTTCTAGTTGATTTCGTTTTTTGTTGTTAAAAGTATTTATTGGTTATTACGTTCATATATCCTTAAAGTAAAAAGTCACTTTCCTTGTCTGTTCAACAATTTCTCGAAACTAGAAAGTGTACCCTAGTGATCGATCTCAGCGTCTTATTTTCCATAGTCATTATTGTAGTGAATATTTAAGAGTAAAGTTACCTTAGGCTTCTATTACAGTCTCATACAAGATTCACTTTTCGGTGGCAAATGCTATGCTTCACAACGCCTACTTTTTGCTTGTAAATTTTGCGATAATGAAGCTGGAATTAGATTTCTAATACCATTGTTACTAATGAGGTATTCATTATTATGGTACTGTAAAAACCATATTAAAATAATATTGTCGCCACTTATTTCTACTCAGTGAATCTATTAGTCATTTTCCTCAGAGTAATATTCCCTACGTCGTATATGATAACGATGTGTCTAGCTAGCTAATAGTAAGAGTGGCTACGGATCATTCTGATTAGCAAAATGTAAACTGATCGTCACTAATAGTATCAATGTCCACTTCGAAAAGAATAGTTATTTGAAAAGGGCATCAATTCTATCAACGACGCAGAATGTCCGTTGGATCACATGCCAGATATTATTGCGTCTATGCCATATTAATTATAACGCGGCTTTAAGCAAAAAATGCCAAAATGTGATACCACCACTACAGGTTACGCCTTTGGTTTCCATCATATGGGCTGAAGGATTATGCCCTCCCATCGCGGCAAGGTAGCATAACCAAGAGGAAGGATGATTCAACGACATTTTGAATTCAAATTAAACTGTTTGAGGTTTCTTGAATTTAAAATATCTTCCAGACTTCTTCCGGTTATGGTCCTCTTGCTGGGCAGGTTATCGGCCAGAGCAATTAAATAAAACGTCTAGCTTGACTGATTACTAGCAGTGGAATGAACATTTTATTCTATCTTAGCAACTAATAACAATTACATAGGGACGCGTATTACTGTGCTACTACGATCGAGACAAAAGCAATAGCCAAACTTTATTTTTTACATCCATAATCTCATAAGATTTTCGTAGTAGCATTTCATATTATCATGAATATGTGAAGTATGAAACAACATTTTCGCACGGTTTTCACGGTGGTGGCTAGTTAAAGCACACTTTATGAGGTCCTAAAGTAATCGGGAACAAAACCGGTTTTTAAGCTCCAATGAAAGGTGGCTCATATCACCCCGTATGACCATACTGCCCCGCCTTCCCCTATACTAAAATCGAGATTTCTCGCGTAACTTTTCAAAACGGCCTATCTAACAATTCACACATTTCGAGTAAATCGAGCTTGAAGGTTGTGAAAATATATTTTGAAACTGTATCAAAATGAAACAATTTTTCCTTACTGTGTTGCTTGTAGAGGGAAGCAGTGTAATAAAGTTCAACGTAAGAAATGAAATTTTGTCAATTTATTTGGAAATTACACTGAAATCTATAAAAACATCAGATAGGACGTTTTGACCAAAAATATGTACATAGGATAAATCACATAGGTCGTTCTGTTTCAACAATTGTTACATTGGACATTCACTTCAGTCATTTTGTTTTAGTTATAGTAGCATCGGACATTTTGATTTGAGCACACAGCAAGCATGTTTTATTTCATTTTGTATCCACGTGCGTTGAACTGCTTCAACATTCAAGTTGAACTGCTCATTTTGTTGCAGGCACCAGCTGTGCTTTGTTTTGATTCATTTGAAGAAGGGACGAATGACCTTCGGGTTAAAGTCCCTCACAAACAACAACAATTTGATTCATTCAATGCCACGCCGTCACTTTTTTCTCTCCGTCTATGTGTCCTATGTAACAACAGAAGGAGGGGAAACGTTGAGCTGTACATGGGACTTTTTGCTTTCTCGCTGTTTCTCTCTCAATCTTCCCCCTCGTTTTAATGCTGGTTTCGCCCACACTTGTTCGTGTGTGAGTTACCCACTGCACGACGGGTGGTGACGACTGTGTTGCATTCGGCACCAGCCGTCGGCGCAAACAAGAAATAGCGGTGGGAAATGATGACGATGACGGCGCCGTCGATTGTGTTGTAGGAAACCAATGCCAAACAAATATATACAGCTTTTCCGCTCTTCGGTGAATGATTGCTCTGCAAATCTATGTGCGCAAGTCGCGCATGCACGTTGCTCGTGTTGCTGCCGTGCCAAAATACAGTTCTGTGTACCTTGTTCTCTTTTTGTTATTTATTTGAGCTTATTCAATATTGCGAGGCAGAGCGACTCTGAAAATATGGACATTTTGTTGCGGTGTGCTAATCGGAGACACCAGCTGTGCTTTGTTTTGATTCATTCAATCCCACGACGTTACTTCTTCCCTCCGTCTATGTGTCCTATGTAACAACAGAAGGAGGGGAAACGTTGAGCTGTATGTAGGACATTTTGCTCACTGATTCTCCCTCAATTTCCAAACCCCCCCCCCCCCCCCCCCCCCCCCCCCGTTTTTATGACGGTTTCGCCAACATGATCATGTGTGAGTTTCCCACTGCGTGACGTGGTGATGGTGACGGCTGTGTTGCAATCAGCACCAGCCGTCGGTTGAAACAAGAAATTGCGGTGGGGAATGATGACGATGCCGACGTCGTCCATCTTGTTGTAGGAACTTGAGAAAGGAGCCCACGCCTAACAAATACATACAGCTTCTCCTCCCTTCGGTGATTGATCGCTCTGAAAATATGTGTGAGCAAGTCGCGCATGTACGTTGCTGCCGGGAAGCATATTTATATGCTTGATCGATCATGCATCTGAATCAGATTGATACAATGACATCATGATGCTCAATCTTTTGCTCAATATCATTCCCCTATATGCACGCAATGCGCTAATAATATGAAAAGAGAAGTTGCAGCAGATCCAATCCAGCGAAACGGTAAAACATGGTTTGGCAAAAAGACCAAAATACAGTTTTGTGTAACTCATTCTCTTTTTGTCACTTGAGCGTTTTCAATTTTGCGAGGCAGTGCGACTCTGAAAATATCGACTGAAATGATTGTGAAGCATTTATTATGGCATTCTATACATCTAAGTAGCGTCTCAGACACGCTTCTACAAATCATTCTACCTTTTAAACTCCAATCCAAAGCTTTATTCAGGAATGTCCAATGTAACATTAGAATCGTGTTTATTCATAAATGTTACTTAGGACACGTGGTTGGTTCTCTGATCAAAGGTCCAATGTAACAATTGAATAAAAGTGATGCAGTTTTGAACATTGGTCATTTTGTTAAGCTTTTAATAGATTAATTTATTGTTAATATATCAGAACGAGTGTTCTAGTGTGCTGCTAAGTGGTGCAACGCAAATGATTTGCAATGATAATCTCGATTTGTTTACATTTGTTACTTAGGACGTTTTGAAAAGTTACGCGAGATTTCTTTAAAATTTGGTTTAATTTTTTGCATGAGCGGTTATTGGAACGCACAAAAATACCAACTGATCCAATAGCCGTTCACAGGGTTTTATGGTTTTGATATAAAGAATTATTTTATCAAATTAAAGTAATGTCAGACGATTTCATTTGAAAGTTGTTCATGTTGTTAGAAGATATCCGTACGAAAAAGATTGCATTTTTACACTAATTGCACTAGTGAGCGATAATAGTGGCATGAGCGGCTACTGGTGCACTGATGGTAGTTGCTTCCAAAAATATATCTTTTACATTAGATTGTAAATTAGTCAAAATATCAAATAGTCAAATTTCTTACTGAACTCCTAAATAAAATTTAAGAATTAGTTCTATAGTTTTTGTCGTTTTCTTTGAAAAATGTTTGATTTGAATTTTTTAGTCTTCGGATTTGTGTCGATAAAATAGTTTGGAAATTCTTTTTGCTCAACCCTTAGTAATGCTTTTTATATGAATATTTTGAAAATTTGTGTGAACTGTAACATGTTAATTTCGCATCCCTATTAGCGAAATTTGTGAATGAGGCCTGTTTTTCCTCACTATTCTTGACACATTGACTTCCAAATCTGTAACAATTGAAACCGAACACGTTATTACAAAAGCGCCTAGTCAGTGTTGATAGACTTACACTCAAATATCAATCAATACGCTCTCCCGTGAGAGCGAACTCATTAGCGATCTGCTTCGTAAATCTCACGCTTCAGATTTTGATGCAAAATCACTCAATCAACTCAAACCGTAAAAAATGATTTAGTCGCAAAACCCGTCATAAACTTGTGAACCCGAATGTTGTTGTTTACGTTAGAAAGTATGACTTTAATTTTACCAGACTAACAAAAAACTATTGCTGTGTGAGAGTAAACTGTGGAAATACGAGACAATGAGTCAAAAAGGTAAGTCAACTCATCCATGATTTTTTGACTGCTGAGTTGCGTGATTGACAACTCACGCATGAAAAATATCAAGCGTGAGTTATGAGAAATTGAGTTTTTCACAACACTGCGTCTAGTTTGATTTTGTGCTCATTACTTACTGTACAAAAGGAGTGAAACAATCTTGTTCCTATGGATACCACAGCAAACCATGCTTACTGCGATCCAACTCATATTTGAAATTCGAATTTGCATTAAGGTGCTATACTGCCCATAAACGCATAATTGTCCCATGTGAATAGGAAATCCAGCAAACATGGGACTGACATGCATTTATGGGCAGTATAATTTATTATGGTTGGTTGGCTGAATATTATGGGATGGTAATATCTCTAATGTCGTTTTCGTTTTTAGGAACTGGGTCGGTGATCAACACATAAACAAACAAACGTCAAGCAAATTGTAGTCCGGTCGAACCTGAATCGGGTTGGGGTTGAAACTGTGATTCAGAACGGGTTGCGCCAGTTCCAACCTAGGTTCAAAAACGAATTCGACATAAGAGAGAACGTAGTCTTGAAAATGCCGTGGAGTTTTGACGGTTCTCGTTGGTCTCGATGGTAGGACGAACTTCAGCCGCAATCGGTACTGGTTGCTCTCTGGGTGGCTCTGCATTTGATGTCATTCCAAAATCGCCCCACAATACAGACAACGGTAATTCAATTTCCGCTCTTTCTTGCTTTGCAGATTAGTTCATCCGAAGTTAGTCGACGTGCGATCGAATTAACCGCTTCCGCTGCATCGAGGAGTACATTGTAATGTACGTTCCCAATTGCCTCGATTACAACTCCGGACTGCCACCTTCAGCTCTAGTTATTTTTATGAACCTTCGCAAAGGCGGTTGCTCCTGCTGCGAATTTTCGTGATTGAGAAGGCTTGTTTGGTACTGGTGCTTGTGGAGGCGCTGATGAAGGCTTGAGCAGATCTAGTGTTGTACGCATTCGTCTGCCATTCAGTACTTCCGAAGGGGATTTACCGTCGAGCAGATTGGATGGAGTTGATCGATACACCTGCAGAAATGTTTGAAGAGCTGCAGATGCTTGTGGGCTTCGTGGCCGTGTGGTTAGTGTTACCAAGCATTTAGCCGCATCGAGTCAAGAGGTGTGGGTTCGATTCCCGCTTCAGTCCGGAAAACTTTTCATCAGGAATGTATTTCGACTGTGCCACTGGGCGTTGCATGCTAGTCCGTTGTCTAGTGTGGTGCTCCCTTCAAAGGGCAAATCGTCCACTGGAAGCATTAACGTATAGTGTCTTAAAGATGCTGATAATCCTTCTCCCTCTCGGATTTTGCGAAGAGTGTGGACGAACCTTTCCGCTTGTCCATTCGACTGGAGATAAAACGGTGCGGTGCGGAAATGTATGATGCCCAGATTTTCGCAGAATGTACGAAAATCGTATCCAGTGAACTGTGTTCCGTTATCGGACAAAATCACCGAACCTGGCGAAGCTCTCTTGGAGGAAACCAATCGTAGCAGATGCTGTGGTCGATTTTGTCCGGAAAATTTCCGGCCATTTTGAGAACGAGTCGACGACTACCAGATAGTCGATTCTGTTGATCGGTCCGGCATAGTCGACATGGATGCGTTCCCATGGTCCTGCGCTCTGCGACGGTTGTGGTTCTGCTTGTGGTGGTCATTTTTGTGCATTTGCACAACTGGAGCAGCGTCGAACGTACTTGCCGATGTCGTCGTCGATGTTCAGCCAATAGATGGTGCTCCGAGGGATGACTTTTACTCGCTCGATACCAGGATGATATCGATGTAGCTGCTTTAGAAGCTTTTTCCGGAAACACTCCGGTATTATCAGTCGGTCCATCATCATCACAAACCCTTGAAGTAGCGACAATGAATCGCGCCGGTTGAAGAATGATTGTAGCGCCGAATCTTGAATTGACTTGCAGTTGCTTGGCCAGCCAGTTTTGATAAACTGGTTGAGTTTCTGCATTGTTGGGTCATCCGATGTAGCTTGCTTCACCATTTGAAACGTGACTGGTAGTTGCTCGAAAGTGTTATCCAAAACGTATTGCAGATCGGCCTCGACGTTGATTTGTGCTACGACGAATTCTTCCTCAGCACGCTCGTGATTGCTGATGAGGCGCGATAGTACATCGGCGTAGCCAAAATTATTTGTGGACACGAACTCAATTTCGAATCCGAGCAGAGTGAGTGCCCATCGTTTCAGCCGGTTGGCCGTGTGAATGAGAATTCTTTTCTTCGATCCGAATACTTTCACGAGTGGCTGATGGTCAGTCTGCAACTTGAACCTTTGTCCCAACAGCATGCGGTGAAACTTGGTGACAGCAAAGACCAGAGCGAGCGCCTCTTTTTCGATTTGCTCGTAGTTTTGTTCGGCCAACGATAGTGTTTTGGAGGCATGCGCAATTGCCTTGATTCGACCGTGGAAGCAATGCATGATTACCGCTCCTATGCCCGTTTTGGATGCATCACCGGCCACGATGATCTCGAGCGAGGGGTCGTAGTGGGTGAGGAGTAGATCCGTCTGAAGAACGTGCTTGATGTCGGTGAAAGCTTGTTGGCATTCGACAGTCCAAACGAACTTTGCTTCTTTCTTCAGTAATGGATTACCTCTTGTCCATAGTTGATCAGCAGAAGTTTTCTCGTTTCATTTTGTATGGGCAAAGGCATCTAACTTTAAATTTCTCGTAAATGAAAGCTTTAATCAAAAAAATATTTGGTAGGCGTGATTTTCATTATCATCACGTACAACCGGTACCAAATATTTTTTCGAAAATGGTTCGCAATTTTGAGAAATAATTCGTTAGATGCTTTTCGCCATACAAATATTGTTCGCATTACCTTTAAGCGATTTTTCGTGCATAGACACTAGCGCATGTGCGTTACTATGTGGCGAGTAGCGATTCAAGCCATGCAAGTAACCCATTGATCCAGCGACCTTCGAAGCTGATGCATTTCACGGATGAATTTTCCGTAAAAAGTTACCGCTCCCAGGAATGACCGCAGGGTGGAGACATCAGTTGGACGTTGCAACGACGAAATGGCAACTGTTTTCTCCGGATCAGTGCCCCAAGTACTTGATTTCCTGCTGGTAGAAATGTCATTTTTCTAGTTTCAGGTGAAACCCATATTCCTGCAAACGGTCGAAGAGGATGCAGAGCGTTTGATACTGTTGCTCTTTGCTGAATACTATGAAGACATCCAGGAATACTTCGACGCCAGGAATTAGAGCAATAATGGCATGCATCAGTTGCTTAAACGCGCCGGAGTTTGACTTGGCACCAGGAGCCAGCCTGTTGAAGTTGAATAGTCCCCGATGTGTGTTAATGGTGAGCAGTCGCTTTGATGCGTCATCGACTTCTACCTATAAGTAGGCATCCGATAGGTCGATGATACTGAACACCTTGCTACCAACCAACTTGAAGAATATGTCTTCCGGCGTTGGAAGAGGATAGTTGTGCGCTTCCAGCATGGCATTCAACCCGGTCGAATAGTCGGCACAAATTCGAATTTTACCACCAGGCTTCCGCAACGATTGGTGCTGCCCAGTCGGAGTACTCTACGGGTGAGATGATACCCAACTGATGCAGACGATTGAGCTCTGCGTCGACCAATGGAATGGCGTTGTACGGTACAGGGCGTTTGGGTCGGAACACGGGCCAGGCATCTGGTTTCAGGTGAAGGCTGACTTGGGCTTTCTGGCAGTGTCCAAGAGTATCCTGAGAAACTTTGGGGAACCGCATGAGGAAGTGCTTTCCAGAAAAGGAATTTGAATTGGAAGAATTCACCTGATTGACGAACGATGACAATGGTTTCGTTCACATGTCGAAGAGGACCATCCATTCCGACCCGAATAAATTGAGTCCTTTGACTGACGTGACACGACACAGGCCAGGCTTGACGATGTTGTTAATTCCAAGAAGGCAGGTGAATTCCCACAGCAGTGGAAGAGGGTTTCTGGATGCAGAGTGCTTCATAGGTTGATGACTTGAGTGCAGGTGATCCAATATTTCTCCACGTTTCTTCACTGATTATGGTGATTGGTGATCCGCTATCAAGCTGCAGCGTGGCTTGACGACCGTTTAGCGTTGTTATGACGTACAGGTTGAGTGTACCGGTGTGACTAACTGTGTGAACGACGTTAGCTTGGTACTTGGTCTTCTTGTGTTGATTCTTAACTTTTCTCTGGTTTGGATGACCACCAGTAGGCGCGCTTGATGGCTTGGTGAAGCAAGTGCAGTACCCCTACTTGTGTCCTACAAGGATTTGCACAGATGGCTGCTGTATGTGCAATCCTTGACGAAGTGCATTTGCCAGCATGGCGTCTTCGGGGATTTGACTTCCGGCTTGAACGAAGGTTTGGAAACGTCTGTTGGTCTCTTCTTCTCGCAGATGGCCTGCACTGTTGCTTTGGAGCTGGTAAGATGCTCAATCAAATTGTTGTTCAGGTTAACGAGCTGCTGGAACTCGTCGATGAGAGTTTGAGGAGTCACTGGCGCATCTGGTCTCTCGTTCTCCATCCGGTAGAGCAATCTCGTCCGAATATCCGCATGATTGGTTGCCTTCAGTCCGGTGACGAACACCAGACATTTGAATTGGTCGTTTGTCAGGTTCGCAAAATCGAAGTCTTTACACCCTCGGTTGACCCTTCCGTCATACGTGATGACGTCATTGCCTTCACTTTTCGTCAGTTGAAGGCACTGGAACCGACGACAGAAAAGTGAGGTTTGCTCGCCGAAAATCTTTTTCAGCGTTTCCACCGTGTCGTTGAACGTGATCTCCCTCGGTATTCGTGAGAGGATGTAATTTAAATACCGACTGTAAGATGTGGTTAGTTTTCGCAGCAACAGCCGTACTTTGGCTGCGTCGTCCAAATGGCGTGCGTCGCTCTCGAAAAGATCCGTGTACCGAGCGAACCACTTCTCAAACGTGATGCCGTTCTCTGGGTTGAAAAGGAACTCGCTGATGTTTGAGGAAAGCGCTTCCAGGGTCTGCTCCGAATTCGGCTGATTGGGAGCTGCAATCCGCTGCAGAAGTGTGGTGATCTGGAAAATCGCCGTTTGGATGTCTCTGATCGGTAGCTCAACACGTGATGCGGCTGGTTCTCCTGATGCTTGCGCCATTGTCGAAGTTTCGGCTTTGCAATTTGCTTCGATTTTCAATTTTCACTAAAACTCGTCGCCAAAATTTGTTACAACACGTTTTTACAAAAGCGTCTAGTTTTATTTCGTGCTCATTACTAACTGTATTACCTTCCAATGTAATATCTGTACGTTTCCTTGACCCGTTATAATAAAGTTCAAATTACAAATTAAATTGAACTGTACAAAAGGAGTGAAAAAATCTTGTTTCTATGGATATCTGCTGTGATAACCTTGTATTGTAACCATGCTTACTGCGATCCAACATATTTGAAATTCAAATTTGCATGAAGTGCTATAATTTATTATGGTTTATTGTAGTACTGGAGGAATATTATGGGATGCAAATAAAATCGGATATATTTTTCGAGTTTGAGAAGCTAATTCAGACAAGTTTATCATCCGATCATGAAAATAGGGACATTAACCACCATTTTTCTTCAAAAGTGACTGCAGAAACTTTTATTTCCGAGGTCGAAATTAGTGACCAAGTCACTAAAAAGTGACTCGCGACCAGCCCTGGGCTTTTTGCACTTGGCGCCCTTACTCTAATGACTTACCATGTTCAGAGGATTGATGTCGGAATCATCGTGTTTGACGGGACACTCCGAGACCAGGATGGGCTTTTCCTTGATGGCCTGTTCCTTGTTGTGCATCGGACACTCTGGTGGTGGATTTGCTCCTCCTCCACTTGCCATCTTGACTTCTCCCACGGGGGGATGTCCCTTGGGCAGTGTCGGGGCTTCTGCAGCTTCGGCATGTACGATGTTTGTGGCCATCAGTTCAGCTGCCGAAACGGTGTTCCCCATGGCTAAAAAGATCCGGAACAAAAAATACGGTCACACCATTAAGGCTCAAGACACCATCATTCAATCATCAAAAAATAAAAACCAGTATTTTCGTTCAAATTTGGAGAAATCCTTATGAAAATCTATCATCGCATTACAGATAGACAGTGCAATGCAATGATAGATTATCTTGAGCATTGCTTCAACTTTGAGCGAAAAAACTGGTTTTGAAAATTTGTAAAACGATGATGGTTATTTTCCTCTTAAGCAAAAACGGAGGAATTTTCCCGAATGGGAATGTTACATAATTTTGTTTCCCATTTTCCACCGCTAAGACGCGATTATTCTTAAATCGCCGGATGTAAAAGCTTACCTGCTGTTGAGGGATCGAAAAGGCGATCGCTAACGGAGGATTTTCGTCACAGAAATTCTGGAATTTGTGGAAAATTTTGAAACTCCTGCGCCAAAACGACTTCACAAACAACACACCGTGCCGAACTCGATGTTTTTTTCCTACACAGACAGCTGCCTTCTGCGATTCGCTCTCTCGTAGTCGCATGCGTGCGGTGCGACCTGCTGATGAGGGATGCAGTGTTGCCGAATCTAACACAACTGCATTGAAATCGGTCAAACTGTAACGCAGATTCATGGTCAACCATCGGCATAATTTCATACTTTTCACAACTACGAATATTTCTGTATTGACTATCTTTATAAACTCGTATCGTTTTTTAACAATATTATCAATATTATCATTGTAAAAAGTTAATAAATTTTATTCATCATCGTGTCTGCATGTGATAAGAATGCGTACATTAAGGCAACACTGGATTAAGGCCGCGGCGGGTGGAGATTGACAGTTCTCTCTCGCGCACGTGCTCCCTCTTTGAACTGACAGCACAACAACTTACAGCATTGAAGTGCCAGTGGGGTGAGGGGCTTATTTTTTTTTATGAAATCAGGCATGCACGGAAAGAACCCCGAGTAAAAATTTCCAATTTACGTTAAGGCGAAGTAGGCCGTCATTGAAATTTGAACGCGTCCTTGATGATTGTTGCTAATTCATCTCACAATTTCGAATCAAAGAAAATCAGTTGGTTTTGCACTGAAACAGTTGAAAAAGTATCAGCATACTTTATGCATGTTAGCGCGTACAGTAATACCCCAACTAACATTCACTCATTTAACAAACACCATAATGGCAGTTTTATCCAGCATCATGTTTTATAACATTTTAATAATTTCCATTGCCAACCTTTGTTAAAGCATTGTTCACACAAATCTGGAGAAACTTTAAAACATGTCGTTGAATACCAACTTTATTTTTGGGCTTTAAAAACGTTTTACAAGCATTTTGTTCAGCTTTTATACGGCTGGTCTAAAAATAATTAAAGACTAATAAAAACAAAAAAATATTTTTCTAGGCACTTTATAAATGTAGTGTGCACTATTATTATGATAGTATAACAATCTTATTTAAAAATCGCCTTTATACTGGATTCGAACTCGAGACCTTCCAATCGTCAGCGGTATGCCTTGCCATCTGCGCCATCCTAGAATTGATGATTATACCCAGAGTTTATATACACAGAGTTGCGCGAAGAGACTTCTTTGAATGCCTGCTCTTCTTCGTCTTCGAAAACAGACCCTATCTGCTTTGCTGGGCTGCTCGATAGGTAGACGGTTTGACAGTTCGATAGGTAGATTTGGTTTCACTCTTCGCGCAACTCTTCATTCATAGACTCTGATTATACCGTCCAGTGCAAAATATAAACTTCTCATAGCTGAATATTGACCATGTTAGAGCTTCTATTCGACAACGTCTAATCAACACATGGTACGCTAATCTACAACTGAACAAGCATATTATTCAGCTGCTGTTTAGTGCTGATCCAAGCTGAGTTCAGTCGGCTATTTTAAGCGCACAGTGAGAAAATTTATGTCGATGTTGGTCAAAATAATGTTTATTTACACAAAGTAAAAACAGTCTGAAATGATTGATCTAATTTCATAATAAGTTTTAGTTTGTTCAAAACTGATTAATTAACTTAAATAATTTTATAAATTATAGTTTGATTATATTTTTATTTGTATTTTTCATAAACCTATTACATATGCATTGAAGTAAAAGTTCTCTGTATGAATATATTTGAATCATTTGAAGGGTTAGTCCTCTGAACCCACCTGAAAAGAAAATATTCGAATATCTTGATGTGATTTTTTTTTCGGAAATGGCCAAGTAAATCATTTTTCTTAGAGCGCAGTACTTCAAATTCTGTCAAAGAAATTTCCATTTTTCTTGTACGGAAAAACATCCCGAGCAGGCAAAAAAAGCTTAGCAATAGAAAATATAATATGGATAGCTAAAAGTGATATTAACTTGATAGATATATGATATAAAATATCTGGAAATGATATCTAAAATAAACTACTAGAACAAAATTGGCATGTCATATTTAGTTTCTGCAAGATTTTACCAATAGCTGCGAGCTATTCATTAGATCTGCGTACATCAAATTTTTCATAGGTTTAGAAGTTCCAGGAACAAAATTTTAATATTGTCTTCAGATATTTTATCTCTTATGTCAATCAAGTCAATATCACGCTTTGTTTGTCAGTACTTTGCTCCTGCTCGGAATACTTAGCTTAAATGTTTATTTTTGTTTTTCACAATAATTCTGCATTTCTGGAGACTGACCATGTTTATTTTCTGAACAGCTATTTCAAAAGTTTTAAGAAAGCATAATTCATGAGCTTTGAAATGCATTCGGAACTCAACACGAATTTCGGATATTTTGTCCATTTTATGAAATTTAGCTATAGTGTGATCGCTTTTACAAGGCTTATTTATTGCTGAACAATGTGTTTGTTAATCGTCATTTTGGCCTTTATTGGATCAACTGTTCTTATAATATACTGAAGCTGAATTAGGATTTTATAAGACACTTATTCAGCTCTTATTCATGCTTATGTTAAACATGTGGGAATAGCTGAAGTGCGACGCAAGTAAAACGTTAGTTCGTCTTCTGAATATCCTTTTATACATATACATTTGTTTAGTGGAATATTGGCTTTTTAATTGGGGGAAAAATGTCTTGTTCAGCTCATTTGTAGAACAATCTTGACTAGTCGAATGAGAATCTTTGGAAACGCTTAATAAGTGGCGATTCAACTTTTGTTCATTCTAATGCATAACGTTGAACATTGATCTAAGTTTGTGTTAAAAAAGCACCTTCTCAGCTCTTTATAGAGCAAATTTTTTATTCAGCTGCCATTACCATTATTGAACAATAATTAAACATGCATGCTTGTTTGTGGCTCTGAATTGTTAGTTGGGACATACCCGGATAAAAACGTATCATTCAGTGAATGGAATAAACCATTAAGGCGAAGTAGGCCGTCATTGAAATTTGTACGCGTCGTTGATGATTGTTGCTAATTCATCTGACAATTTCGAATCAAAGAAAAATCAGTTGGTTTTGCTCTGAAACAGTTGAAAAAGTATCAGCATACTTTATGCATTAGACTGGCCCTTAAACAAAAAAGTTGTAAAACTCAACGGGGCACCCCCTGGATATGAGCCTTAGGGTAAGAAAAACACTCTCTCAAAATTTCAACTCAATTGGTTGCTTCACCAGCTGGCGCATTCGATTTGAAGTTTGTATGGGATATTCGTCTTAAATATATTGGAAATTGATCCTATGTCACTGTTTCGTTCCGTATATTAATTGTTCGCGTTCAAATAAGCCCAGAATGACAAATACACTAGTTGATACCCTAATGAACATAATTGCAGAAGGTTGTAACTGGATTTAATCTCATTTTCATTACTCTTTCAGTTGTTGAAAGTAAGGCTTCGATCAGCACTCCCGTACAGTCACTTATATGCATGCGACATGTGCCTCAGCTCGCCCAGCGTCATAGGTGGCTATGATGCGCTTAATGGCTACCTCCAAGCTATGTTGAAGAAATACAAGCAGTATTGCATGATATACTTCAGATGGTTAAAACACCAACTTTATTAATTTTGATCATGGTACAATCTTCTACAATATTCTTCCCTATTACATCAAGTAGGGTTTTTGACATTCTGGGTCCACTTGAACGCGATCATTATTTTTCCTGAACCAAACAGTAGATGATATGCTATTGCTCATATGTTTGAGCTGAAAATCCCATATTAACTTCAATTCAATTGCGCCAGCTCATGGAATGACCAAATGAGCTGAATTTTTCAGAAAGGCTTCGTCTAACCCTAAGAAATAATCCTGGAGGGTGCCCCGTGGAATCATACAACTTTATTTTTCTCCCATACTGAGCTGGGCCAGTCTATTATGCATGTTAGCGCGTACAGCGATACATATTCAAGTCAATATAAACTATCAAGACTGAGTTTTATTACTTTGAAATACAAGCTGAAAAGTCATTAATGTTGCCAAAACGAATGACGGGCAACTTACCCCATTAAACATTTGACAGTTCAACAGCCGACTAAATTGGTTGAAAAATCGGTCGATTGTTGCACCGACGCTTATGGAACACGGTTAAAAACGAAAATACTAGTTAGTGTGTTATATATTACATTTATAATATAATCCTCTTTTAATCATTGTAATGATTTTAAAATATGCATTTTTTATACTTCGTCATGCATTTTTTTGTTCTATATTTTGCCGGGTATATCTGCTGGCTCACGCTACACTTGAGACTTGTGAAATCAAACTTGTTCTGTAATCGTACGTAATCCACGCCATCGCGCTGGAAAATATTATATCTTGCCAAATTTTCATTAAAATCTTCATTTTTTGTGTATTAACCTGTATTCTTAATGTTCATCGTGGCTGTAAAAATATTTGTGCTGAATCAGTAGCCAGGTTCCAAGTTCCAGGAAAACTGGTTCCGCCATGCCATCGGCTCTCTTCCAGCTTTCATCCAAAAAAGCTTTCTTCGGGGAAATTGCCACCGGAAGCGATATTGTATGCAAAGGTGAGCTCACTGGCTGCAAAGTTTATTGTGTTTATTCTTCAAAATATTACTATTTTACAGTGAACTTCATGGAGGTGGATGAATCCGGTGGCCTTGAGAAGCTGGAAAGATTGGCACTAAGAGGAACGGATTTCACTTGGAGCGAAACGACGGCACTACTGTCTGGAACAAGACCGCAATAACGACGGCAGCAATTTATTTTATGAAAATTGAAGGATAAAGCTTCATATTTGTTGTTGAATAAAGACAAAAATTTATTATTTTCAAAATTATCATTCATTATTTGTTTTGCTTTTTTCAGAACAAATCAAAATGGTAAATTTAAATCCGTTTAGAGGATTTTACGGATTAATGCATTACGTTAATAATTTTCGAATATACTTTCGCCGATATAAAATCTGATTATATTAGCAAATCATATTGCGCAAATATGCATCCCAATGAGTGAATGGACTGAATATAGTTTTAGTATGATATTTAATCATTTTAGTGTTTTTTATTTTCTGCGTGAAGATTAAGGCCGCACGGGACGTCATCATAATCACCCTATCCATTTGAAGAAGCAAATCTCAAGAACCACTCCATATATCGATGCGAAAAATGTATCACTATGATTTTATATATGTAGTGTACAACCTAATACATTTTCAGCTTCATCGGTTCACTAAAACTCGAGATTTGCTTCCACAAAGTTTTGATGATAATTGTTAGAGAGAGACAAAAGATAGGGAAAATAACACGGTCTCCCGTGTCCCCTTAACACAGGGATCAACCGAATATCACCCGATTTAATAGGGTGGGCCGACGTAATCCTACTAAATAGGTAGATAAATCAGTATTTAAAGTAAAATCCAAGAATATTGACCTACTAAACATCAAATTTCGTCGGTCAACCGATTTAATCTGGCGATTAGTCAGTTGATCGCTGTATTAAACTTCCATAAGCGTCGGTGCAACAATCGATCGACTTTTGTATTAATTTAGTCGGCTGTTGTGAACTGTCAAATGTTTCATGGGGTAGCCTTATACCACATTTTGGTTGGGGCAATAGGCCTTTTCATGTGACAAGTCCGTCTATGCATTTGTTTACATCGGTGGAGGACCGATGCATACACGAGGATGTCATTTTCATAGAATAACTGTCAAAGAGCTTCCCGATCAGCTATTTTTGAACGTCATGTGAATAGGCCTATAGAGGTAATAAACTATAGAGAAAGAAGGTCGCTGGCGTCGCTGTCGAAACATCTTTTGCAGGCGGAGATAGACGGGGCTATAAATGTCAACGCGAAAATGTATGTGTAGGAAGAATAATTAAATATAAATAAATAATAAAAAACAATACAAGTGAATCTCGATGAAAATTTAGTAGAGTGTAGATTCAGTGAGTAGGATTCTGCAACAGAAGATCCGATGCTTCGACGGCGGTTGAACTTTCTTGAACGTGTACGTAGAAGGCAGAGCAAGAGGGATAGAAAAATATGAATGAAAGAGAGAGACAAAAGGATGCGCTGGTGGATGGATGCTTAGAAGGACGCACGATTGACTTCAGTTTTGAAAAGGATGTGGTTAAGAGAATATGTGTGGTGCTATTGGAGTGAAAGTGAATGTTGAAAAAAAAAGAAAAAAATACGAATAAAAGTAGTGTTTATGTGAGAATTGTTTGTTTTAATTATTTACTTTATGGATTCCTACAATGGCGCAAACGGGTAGGTACGAATCTAAAGTACTGTTTGAGTTTATAGTTATGTGATGGGTCCTATCAAGGAGTGTTTGAATGGCTGCTGTTGGGCGGTTGGCTTTGTTTTCTCTGCATATTGATTAGGGGGGACGGAATGGCGTACAGTTTTTGCGCTTGCGGTAAAAGCTCTCTAACAGGAAGAAGTGAACATGTAGAGTGAAAGGAGAGGGAAGTTACTAGATTGATGGATTTCAGGTGTTTCAAGTGCATAATACGCATAAAGAACTTGATGTAACAGTATGCTTCTGGACCCCTTCTTTTGGCCACAAATGATTTATCGGTAAAGACAATGTTTAGCATGCAGAAAATGCAAGTGGATTTGCCCCTGTAGTTGTTTCTGGGCAGTTTGCCAGTTTGTTGATTGAAAGAACCGAGAAATGAACTTAAAAATAAAAGTCTATTGTCAAGTTGTTGCCTAGCGAGAGGGTACACGGAGAAATCACACTATCCAAAAACACGGTGTGCCAGAAACCGTTATTAACAGAAAAAAATGTCCATGAATTCGGCACCTACCATTCGAAAGATATAGTATTCAAGCATCTTCTCCGTTAATTTGAAAATATTCTAACGAGGGAATCGAAAGTTATAGGGATTTGAAGGTTTTAAGCTATTTTGCATGGGATATTCATATGCTTATAAATATTCCTTAACGGTGCATCATTATTAACTTGTAAAAGAGCCAAGTAACCATCAGCGTTGCATTAAGCATTCAAAACATGTGATATCCAAGCATCTTTCCTGTAAATTTGAAATCATTACGTCGAGAAAATCAGATGTTATAGTAATTTGTATATTTACCATTATATCTATGAAATCTAAATTAGAGCTTTTTTATGGCTTTTTTATATTAGTGCACAAATTTACAAATAAAAATGTCCATATGACTGACACTCGGCATTCAAAAGATGCATCTTCGCAGCTAGTTTGAGAATACTTTATCAAGAGACAACACAAGTAAAGTACTTTGAAGTTTTGGACCTATAATAAAGTAAATTTTGAGTATTAAATTACCACGTTCAATGTTTTTACCACTACTAATTGCAACAAATTCTTATCAATATGTTGATCAATGTGATTTAATAGCGTGATTGACTGCCTACTGTTGCTTCTCCGTTATTACAAGAGCAACTATACATGCAAAAGGAACCAACGGATGTTACTTAGGATTAGTCGCAGCACTCTCAGTGTGTAAGTAATGGAATTCTCATTCCTTGTACTAAGCAATACCGCGTCCTGCTGTGTCCTAATACATGTAAATTAGGGTTATGGAATAAATATTTAAGTGACACTATCTTTGAGGAAGCCGTTGGAATCCTCTGCACTTCCACGAGAAGTCAATTGATTCCCATTGATGGGAGTTTGGAAAATTGGAAGTGGTTATATTACAGATTCGTCTTGGTAAACAAAACGCTTAATCACAATAGTCCTAGGGATCATCACATCATTTTCACTGGTTAAACCCTATTATACCTCTCTTAAAACATAATGAAGTCATCAACATAATGAATAAAATAAAATAAAAAGTAATCCTTTTATATGCACGAAACATGACTGAATCAATATGACGATACCTTTGATGACAAACTATTCAAAGATTTCGCATGATAAAAATCATGCAGCATCAATCCAAAAAGTAATCTATCAGTATCTAAAGGAAAAGCCGACGCTGATTGTACCCAATAATTCTAGCAACTAAACAAAATATAAGGCTTGTTGTATTTACATATTTTGCAAAACATGAAACAGAATTAATTTCTACAATAAACTCCTGCTAACTATTATTTGAACAAACACATATATAAACGTATCCCCTTCGCTGTCATGAATGAAATGTGAACCATCATATTTAACTTATTTAAAACACTAGCATAAAACGATCTCACTAGTTGATAATCCAACCTCGACTGAGCACAGCCACTTTCAAATTGTTCAGGTTCACCAATATGCTTATTTGGGCCATAACGAAACACTGCCCCACAAAACGCGCAGAAATGAAACAAAATTCACAAAAACGAACCCATTTGCTTGTGATTTAACGAAACATTGCATTTCTTCAATGTAAGATATAAGTTGAATGCAAATCTGTTAAGTTAATTTGTAACGAAATTATTAAATGCGTGTTGCGAACACTATTTTAGACGATTAAAAAAAATAATCTAAAGGTGAAGGTGAATCGAAGCCAAAACTCAAATTTTCAAGAGCATAAATCTGGAGAACCAAACGCCCTTTTTAGCTGAAAACTTAAACGATTGGTCACTAGCTGGTGGTTACCAATCGATTAAGTTTTCAGCTCAATCGGGTGTTCGGTTCTCCAGATTTGTGCTTTTGAAAATTTCATTTCATCCTCACCTTAATGACTTCAAAACTTCAAAGTACTCTAGTTATGTTGTCTTTTGATAAAATAATCTCAAACTAACTGCGAAGATAATTGACTACCATATCTTTTGAATGCCGAGGGTCATTCCTACAGACATTTTCATTTGTAAATTACGTACACTTTCATAACAAAGGCGTATAAATCAGCCCTAATTTAGACTTCACAGAAATAATTATAAAAATACAAATCACTGTAACTTCAGATTTTTTCGACGTAATGATTTCAAATTTTCGGAGAAGGTGATTGGATATCACATGTTTCGAATGCTCAATATAAAGCTGGTGATAACTTGGCTGGTTTACAAGTTAATAATGATGCACCGTTGGGGAATATTTATAAGCATGTGAATTTCCCTTCCAAAATAGCTCAAAACTTTCAAATCACGATAGTTTTCGATTCCCTCGTTAGAATATTTTCAAATTCACGGAGAAGATGCGTGAATACTATATCTTTCGAATGGTAGGTGCCAAATTCATGGACATTTTTTTCTGTTAATAACGGTTTCTGGCACACCGTGAAAACGTAAGTTCTTTAAACTCAAATTTGGGTAAACTGCATTTAGTTTTTACCCACGGTTGGGTTGTTTTGCTTCTCTCGCAACAACAAACAGAGAGAGAGAGAGACGCACCGACACAGCGTCAAAGTTCAATGGAATAAGCCAAATTTAGGTTCTTTCGAGTTTACCCAACTTGAAGTTGTTTTAACCCACTACGGAGAGCTCGAAAGCTAACGCTGGGTAGTTTTTTTTTGCCCTGAGTTATTTTTTTTTTCGCTGTTGTCAAACGAAAACTACCTAGTGATTGACTGTTTAGCAAGAAACTTGCGACGATCGACGCGTCACCATAATTCATATAACGGTGGGTATTAGAACTAAGTTGATGGTGATGATTTCGCATTTTGGAGGTAAGATGTGGACGTTTGATCATGAATAGGTTTATGTCAGTTAACATAAATTTGGGTTATCCCACGAAAGAGCCGGCTTGCGTCAAAAGAAGTCAGAGTTGGGTTGATTCGTGGTTTCTTGTATGCTCCATCGAAGGATGCATAGAAAAATCTGTGTTTTATTATGTTGATTTATGAATGAACAATTGAATGAAAAACTGTTGTTAAATTCTTGGGTATTTTTTTTTTCTGGAGCCTGATAAGCTCCAACCGAAACTGCATAAAAAAAAGTCTTTGATGTTTAACTATTGATAGATCATAGAAATGAAAATCTGTTGTTAAGTTGATATATATTATGAATTTGATGCCTTGTGGATACTTCTGGAGCCCAATAAGCTCCCTCCAAGAATGCAAAAAAAGTGGCTCTCATGTTTTTTTGATTGACAGACAAATAAATGTAATTATGTTGTTAGTTTGCAGTGTTTTCTGGTTTTGATGCCGATGGATACTTCTGGAGCTTGATAAGTTTCCTCCAATAACGCATAAGAAAAATCAGTTTTTTTATGTTATTATTTGATAGATCATAGAAATGAAATTATGTTGTTGATATATTTTCTGATTTTGATGCCTTATGGATACTAATTAAGGCTGACCGTTTTCCTCCAAGAATGCAGAAGAAACAAAGCATTTCTGATGTTTATTGATTGATAGAACATATAATTGTGATTATGTTATTAAGTTTGCAATATTTTATGATTTTGATGTCCAATGGGTACTTCTGGAGCCTGGAAAGCTCCCTCCAAGAACGCATAATAAAAATAGTTTTTTGTGTTTATTGATTGATAAATCATAGAAATGAAAATCTGTTGTTAAGTTGACAAATATTATGAATTCGATGCCTCATGGATACTTTTGGAGCCTGGTAAGTTCCCTCCAAGAATGCATAAGAAAAATCTGTTTTTTATTGATTGATAGAAATGAAGAAATGAAAAAAAAACTGTTGCTAAGCTGATATGTATTCTGATTTTGATGCATTATGGATCTGGAGCCCGATAAGCTTCCTCCAAGAATGCAAAAAAAAAATCAACTCAAATCATGGAAACGAAAATCTGTTGTTAAAATTAATATTTTGAATTTTATGCCTTCTAAATACTTCTGGAGCCCGATAAGCTCCCTCCCTGAACGCTGAAAAAAAATCAATCATGATGTTTATATTGTTGATAGATGGAACAAAGGAATTTTTGTTTTGTTATGTTGTCGAAAATTTTCTTATATTGAAGCCTGGAGAATACTTTCATCCTGGTATGCTCCATCATTGAATGCTTTTGGAATATTATCTTTTGATTGTCCTTGATAAACAGAACATAGAAAAAAAACAGCTTAAGGTGTTTTTGAACGATAGAATAAGGAAATAAAAATCTACTGTTGGTATTTTCTGATTTTGATGCCTGACGAATACTTCTGGAGCCTGATAAGTTCCCTCTAATAATGTATACAAAAGCAGCTTAAAGTTTATTGATTGGTAGAACATATATATAATATATATAATCCTTTTGTTATGTTTTTTTTTTCTGTTTCAAGATCGATGGGCACTTCTGGAGCCTGATAAAACCCTCCAAGAATACATGAAAAATTTAGTTTTTGATGTTTATTGACCATAGAAAACCATAGAAACCATAGAAAACCATAGAAATGAGAATCTGTTGTAAAGTTGATAAATATTCTGATTTTGATGCCTTACGGATACTTCTGGAGCTTGATAAGCTCCCTCCAAGAATGCATTAAAAAAAGCAGCTCTGATGTTTACTGATTGAAAGAACATATAAATGTAGTTTCCAGTATTTTCTGATTTGGATCCGTTGGATACTTCTGGAGCCTGATAAGCTTCCCCAAAAAAATGCACGAAAAATAGTAGTTTTTCATTGATAGATCATAGCCGAAATTATGTTATTAAGTTGCTAAGTATTTTGTAATGCTTGTAACATTCCTCCAAGAATGTATAACTAATAACTTTTTTTAACAGTAGTTGATCAATATAACATATAAATAAAAACCCTGAGTAAAGTTGTTGAATATATCCTGATTTTGATCGATACTTTTAAAGTCCATAATTAAGTTGCCTAAAGGAAATTCGATTCTTGAGCGGATTGGTGCGTCTGAGTGGTGACGTTTGATCCGGTTGGATCAGATTGACTAAAATCCAATTCTCGAGTGGATTGGTGTGTCTGAGAGATGACGTTTGATCAGGGTGGATCAGATTTTAGAAAATCCAATTCTCGAGCGGATTGGTGCGCCTGAGAGGTGACGTTTGATCCAGGTGGATCAGTTTGACTAAAATCCAATTCTCGAGCGGATTGGTGCGCCTGAGAGGTCACGTTTGATCCAGGTGGATCAGTTTGACTAAAATCCAATTCTCGAGTGGATTGGTGCGTCTGAGAGATGACGTTTTATCCGGATAGATCAGATTGAAGGAAATCCAATTCTCGAGAGGATTGGTGCGTCTGAGAGGTGACGTTTGATCCGGGTGGATCAGTTCGACTAAAATCCAATTCTCTAGCGGATTGGTGCATCTGAGAGGTGACGTTTGATCCAGGTGGATCAGATTGAAGGAAATCCAATTCTCGAGCGGATTGGTGCGTCTGAGAGGTGACGTTTGATCCAGGTGGATCAGTTTGACTAAAATCCAATTCTCTAGCGGATTGGTGCGTCTGAGAGGTGACGTTTGATCCGGTTGGATCAGATTGACTAAAATCCAATTCTCGAGTGGATTGGTGTGTCTGAGAGATGACGTTTGATCAGGGTGGATCAGATTTTAGAAAATCCAATTCTCGAGCGGATTGGTGCGCCTGAAAGGTGACGTTTGATCCAGGTGGATCAGTTTGACTAAAATCCAATTCTCGAGCGGATTGGTGCGCCTGAGAGGTCACGTTTGATCCAGGTGGATCAGTTTGACTAAAATCCAATTCTCGAGTGGATTGGTGCGTCTGAGAGATGACGTTTGATCCGGGTGGATCAGATTGAAGGAAATCCAATCCTCGTACGGATTGGTGCGTCTGAGAATAGACGTTTGATCCGAGTGGATCAGATTGAAGGAAATCCAATCCTCGAGCGGATTGGTGCGTCTGAGAAGTGACGTATGATCCGGGTGGATCAGATTGAAGGAAATCCAATCCTCGTACGGATTGTTACGTCTGAGAATAGACGTTTGATCCGAGTGGATCAGATTGAAGGAAATCCAATTCTCGAGTGGATTGGTGCGTCTGAGAGATGACGTTTTATCCGGATAGATCAGATTGAAGGAAATCCAATTCTCGAGAGGATTGGTGCGTCTGAGAGGTGACGTTTGATCCGGGTGGATCAGTTCGACTAAAATCCAATTCTCTAGCGGATTGGTGCATCTGAGAGGTGACGTTTGATCCAGGTGGATCAGATTGAAGGAAATCCAATTCTCGAGCGGATTGGGGCGTCTGAGAATAGACGTTTGATCTGAGTGGATCAGATTTTAGAAAATCCAATTCTCGAGCGGATTGGTGCGCCTGAGAGGTGACGTTTGATCCAGGTGGATCAGTTTGACTAAAATCCAATTCTCGAGCGGATTGGTGCGCCTGAGAGGTCACGTTTGATCCAGGTGGATCAGATTGACTAAAATCCAATTCTCGAGTGGATTGGTGCGTCTGAGAGATGACGTTTGATCCGGGTGGATCAGATTGAAGGAAATCCAATCCTCGTACGGATTGTTACGTCTGAGAATAGACGTTTGATCCGAGTGGATCAGATTGAAGGAAATCCAATTCTCGAGTGGATTGGTGCGTCTGAGAGATGACGTTTTATCCGGATAGATCAGATTGAAGGAAATCCAATTCTCGAGAGGATTGGTGCGTCTGAGAGGTGACGTTTGATCCGGGTGGATCAGTTCGACTAAAATCCAATTCTCTAGCGGATTGGTGCATCTGAGAGGTGACGTTTGATCCAGGTGGATCAGATTGAAGGAAATCCAATTCTCGAGCGGATTGGTGCGTCTGAGAGGTGACGTTTGATCCGGGTGGATCAGTTTGACTAAAATCCAATTCTCGAGCGGATTGGTGCGTCTGAGAGGTGACGTTTGATCCGGGTGGATCAGTTTGACTAAAATCCAATTCTCTAGCGGATTGGTGCATCTGAGAGGTGACGTTTGATCCAGGTGGATCACTTTGACTAAAATCCAATTCTCGAGCGGATTGGTGCGTCTGAGAGGTGACATTTGATCCAGGTGGATCGGTTCGACTAAAATCCAATTCTCGAGCGGATTGGTGCGTCTGAGAGGTGATGTTTGATCCAGGTGGATCAGTTTGACTAAAATCCAATTCTCGAGCGGATTGGTGCGCCTGAGAGGTCACGTTTGATCCAGGTGGATCAGTTTGACTAAAATCCAATTCTCGAGAGGATTGGTGCGTCTGAGAGGTGATGTTTGATCCAGGTGGATCAGTTTGACTAAAATCCAATTCTCGAGCGGATTGGTGCGCCTGAGAGGTCACGTTTGATCCAGGTGGATCAGTTTGACTAAAATCCAATTCTCGAGAGGATTGGTGCGTCTGAGAGGTGACGTTTGATCCGGGTGGATCAGTTCGACTAAAATCCAATTCTCTAGCGGATTGATGCGTCTGAGAGGTGACGTTTGATCCGGGTGGATCAGATTGAAGGAAATCCAATTCTCGAGCGGATTTGTGCGTCTGAGAGGTGACATTTGATCCAGGTGGATCGGTTCGACTAAAATCCAATTCTCGAGCGGATTGGTGCGTCTGAGAGGTGACGTTTGATCCAGGTGGATCAGTTTGACTAAAATCCAATTCTCGAGCGGATTGGTGCGTCTGAGAGGTGACATTTGATCCAGGTGGATCGGTTCGACTAAAATCCAATTCTCGAGCGGATTGGTGCGTCTGAGAGGTGACGTTTGATCCGGGTGGATCAGTTTGACTAAAATCCAATTCTCGAGTGGATTGGTGCGTCTGAGAGGTGACGTTTGATCCAGGTGGATCAGTTTGACTAAAATCTAATTCTCGAGAGACGCATCAAGTCTGAGAGGTGACGTTTGATCCAAGTGGATCAGATTGAAAGAAATCCAATTGTCGAGCGAATTTGTGAGTCTGATAGATGACAAGTGAATTGATTGATTGTAGATTGAAGGAGATTAAACTCTTAGGCGGTACATCTGAGAGATGAATTTTGATCCGAGTAGAAGTGACGAAAATTCAGTTATTGAGCAGATTGATGCGTTCGAGTGATGAAGTTTGATCCGAGGGATCAGAGTGACGTAAATTCAATTCTTGAGCGGCTTGGTGAGTCTGATAGATGACAAGTAGAGCAGATTAAAAGAAATTCAATTCTTAAGCGGTACATCTGAGAGATAAAGTTCGATCCATGTGAAGGGACGGAAATACAATTCTTGAGCAGATTGATGCGTTTGAGCGATGAATTTTGATCCGAGTGGATCAGAGTGACGATAATTCAAATCTTGAGCGGATTGATGCGTCTGATATATGACAAGTGGATCAGATTAAAGGAAAATCAATTCTTAACGAATTGGTAGATCTGAGAGATAAAGTTCGATTCAAATGGAAGTGACGGAAATACAATTCTTGAGCAGATTAATGCGTTTGAGCGATTAAGTTTGATCCGAGAGGATCAGAGTGACAAAAATTCAATTCTTGTGCGGATTAGTGAGTCTGATTGATGACGAGTGGATCAGATTAAAGGAAATTTAATTCTTAAGCGGTACATCTGAGAGATAAAGTTGGATCCAAGTGGAAGTGACGAAAATACAATTCTTGAGCAGATTGATGCGTCTGAGCGATTAAGTTTTATCCGAGTGGATCAGTTTGAAAGAAATTCAATTCTAAAGCTGATTGGTATATCTGAGAGATGAAATCGCATCTGAATGGATCAGAGTAACGAATATTCAATTCTTGAGCGGATTGATGCGTTTGAGCGATGAAGTTTGATCCGAGTGGATCAGAGTGACGAAAATTCAATTCTTTAATTCTTAAGCGGTACATCTGAGAGATAAAGTTAGATCCAAGTGGAAGAGATGGAAATACAATTCTTGAGCAGATTATTGAGCATGAGTGATGAAGTTTGATCCGAGTGGATCAGATTGAAAGATATTCAATTCTTAAGCGAATTGGTACATCTGAGAGATGAAATTTTATCCGAATGGATCAGAGTGTCGAAAATTAAATTTTTGAGCGGATTGATGCGTTTGAGCGATGAAGTTTGATCCGAGTTGATCGGAGTGACGAAAATTCAATTCTTGAGCGGATTAGTGAGTCTGATAGATGACAATTAGATCAGATTGAAGGAAATTCAATTCTTAAGCGGTACATCTGAGAGATGAAGTTCTATCCAAGTGGAAGTGACGGAAATACAATTCTTGAGCAGATTGATGCGTTTGAGCGATGAAATTTGATCCAAGTAGATCAGAGTGACGAAATTTCAATTCTTGCGCGCATTGGTGAGTCTGATAGATGACAAGTGGATCAGATTAATGGAAATTCAATTCTTAAGTTGTACATGTGAGAGATAAAGTTCGATCCAAGTGGAAGTGACAGAAATACAATTCTTGAGCAGATTGCTGAGCATGAGTGATGAAGTTTGATTCGAGTGGATCAGAAGGATGGAAATTGATTGAAATTGTTCAGAGTGACAAAAATTCAATTCTTGAGCGGATTGGTGAGTCTGATAGATGACAAGTAGATCAGATTAAAGGAAATTCAATTCTTAAGCTGTCTGCGAGATGAAGTTCGATCCAAGTGGAAGTGACGGAAATACAATTCTTGAGCAGATTGATGCGTTTGAGCAATGAATTTTGATCCGAGTGGATCAGAGTGACGATAATTCAATTCTTGAGCGGATTGATGCGTCTGATATATGACAAGTGGATCAGATTAAAGGAAATTCAATTCTTAACGAATTGGTAGATCTGAGAGATAAAGTTCGATCCAAGTGGAAGTGACGGAAATACAATTATTGAGCAGATTGATGCGTTCAAGCGATTAACTTAGATCCAAGTGGATCAGAGTGACAAAAATTCAATTCTTGAGCGGATTGGTGCGTCTGATAGATAACAAGTGGATCAGATTGAAGAAAATTCAATTCTTAAGCTGTCTGAGAGATGAAGTTCGATCCAAGTGGAAGTGACGGAAATACAATTCTTGAGCAGATTGGTGAGTCTGATAGATGACAAGTGGATCAGATTAAAGGAAATTCAATTCTTAAGCTGTCTGCGAGATGAAGTTCGATCCAAGTGGAAGTGACGGAAATACAATTCTTGAGCAGATTGATGCGTTTGAGCAATGAATTTTGATCCGAGTGGATCAGAGTGACGATATTTCAATTCTTGAGCGGATTGGTGCGTCTGATATATGACAAGTGGATCAGATTAAAGGAAATTCAATTCTTAACGAATTGGTAGATCTGAGAGATAAAGTTCAATTCAAATGGAAGTGACGGAAATACAATTCTTGAGCAGATTAATGCGTTTGAGCGATTAAGTTTGATCCGAGAGGATCAGAGTGACAAAAATTCAATTCTTGAGCGGATTAGTGAGTCTGATAGATGACTAGTGGATCAGATTAAAGGAAATTTAAATCTTTAAGCGGTACATCTGAGAGAAAAAGTTGGATCCAAGTGAAAGAGATGGAAATACAATTCTTGAGCAGATTGATGCGTTTGAGCGATGAATTTTGATCCAAGTGGATCAGAGTGACAAAAAATTCAATTCTTGAGCGGATTAGTGAGTCTGACAGATGACGAGTGGATTAGATTAAAGGAAATTTAATTCTTAAGCGATACATCTGAGAGGTAAAGTTGGATCCAAGTGGAAGTGACGAAAATACAATTCTTGAGCAGATTGATGCGTCTGAGCGATTAAGTTTTATCCGAGTGGATCAGATTGAAAGAAATTCAATTCTAAAGCTGATTGGTATATCTGAGAGATGAAATTGCATCCGAATGGATCAGAGTAACGAATATTCAATTCCTGAGCGGATTGATGCGTTTGAGCAATGAAGTTTGATCCGAGTGGATCAGAGTGACGAAAATTCAATTCTTTAATTCTTAAGCGGTACATTTGAGAGATAAAGTTGGATCCAAGTGGAAGAGACGGAAATACAATTCTTGAGCAGATTGATGCGTTTGAGCGATGAATTTTGATCCGAGTGGATCAGAGTGACGATAATTCAATTCTTGAGCGGATTGGTGCTTATGATATATGACAAGTAGATCAGATTAAAGGAAATTCAATTCTTAACGAATTGGTAGATCTGACAGATAAAGTTCGATTCAAATGGAAGTGACGGAAATACAATTCTTGAGCAGATTAATGCGTTTGAGCGATTAAGTTTGATCCGAGAGGATCAGAGTGACAAAAATTCAATTCTTGAGCGGATTAGTGAGTCTGATAGATGACTAGTGGATCAGATTAAAGGAAATTTAAATCTTTAAGCGGTACATCTGAGAGAAAAAGTTGGATCCAAGTGGAAGAGATGGAAATACAATTCTTGAGCAGATTATTGAGCATGAGTGATGAAGTTTGATCCGAATGGATCAGATTGAAAGATATTCAATTCTTAAGCGAATTGGTACATCCGAGAGATGAAATTTTATCCGAATGGATCAGAGTGACGAAAATTCAATTTTGAGCAGATTGATGCGTTTCAGCGATGAAGTTTGATCCGAGTTGATCGGAGTGACGAAATTTCAATTCTTGAGCGGATTAGTGAGTCTGATAGTTGACAAGTAGATCAGATTGAAGGAAATTCAATTCTTAGCGGTACATCTGAGAGATGAAGTTCTATCCAAGTGGAAGTGACGGAAATACAATTCTTGAGCAGATTGATGCGTTTGAGCGATGAAATTTGATCCAAGTAGATCAGAGTGACGAAATTTCAATTCTTGAGTGCATTGGTGAATCTGATAGATGACAAGTGGATCAGATTAATGGAAATTCAATTCTTAAGTTGTACATGTGAGAGATAAAGTTCGATTCAAATGGAAGTGACGGAAATACAATTCTTGAGCAGATTGATGTTTGATTCGCGTGGATCATAGTGACAAAAATTGAATTTTTGAGCGGATTGGTGAGTCTGATAGATGACAAGTGGATCAGATTAAAGGACATTCAGTTCTTAAGTGGTACATCTGAGAGATGAAGTTCTATCGAAGTGGAAGTGACGGAAATACAATTCTTGGGCAGATTGATGCGTTTGAGCGATGAAGTTGATGCAAGTGGATCAGAGTGACGAAATTTCAATTCTTGAGCGCATTGGTGAGTCTAACAGATGACAAGTGGATCAGATTAATGGAAATTAAATTCTTAAGTTGTACATCTGAGAGATAAAGTTCGATCCAAGTGGAAGTGACAGAAATACAATTCTTGAGCAGATTGCTGAGCATGAGTGATGAAGTTTGATCCGAGTGGATCAGAAGGATGGAAATTGAATTCTTGAGCAGATTTGTGAGTCTGATTGATGTTTGAAATAATTGGATCAAATTGAAGGATATTCAATTCTGGGTTAGTCTGAGGGATGATTGTCGCTATGCTGATTGTGGTAGTTGTTCTTTGAATTAGAAATGCATAAGAGTAGAATATGAAGAGATGCGTGATCAAGATATAATTTTACTTGGTTGATTATTACTATTTGTATTTATGGTTCTTCGATATTTCTAGGGTTGATTACTGAAATGTTAATCGTAAGTTATTTATTCATGCTGTGCATGTATTTAAAACAACTGTTTTATTTACTATATTACTATATTAATTACATATGTTTTGTTTGATTTTTTTTTCTAGGTTTGTTTTTTCGTATATATTATTATCTTTATTTTCAGGTAGAAGCAACATCATCATTAAAATTGTTAGTAAAATGAATTAAAATCGATATTTCTTCTTTGAAATAGTACAAACCATATAATTTCATGTTTAGCGTATATATTCGAGAACACATTCAAATACTATCTATAATAAAGATATTATATCAGAGTAGGGGAGAAGAAGGATGTAGGAAGAATAATTAAATATAAATAAATAATAAAAAACAATACAAGTGAATCTCGATGAAAATTTAGTAGAGTGTAGATTCAGTGAGTAGGATTCTGCAACAGAAGATCCGATGCTTCGACGGCGGTTGAACTTTCTTGAACGTGTACGTAGAAGGCAGAGCAAGAGGGATAGAAAAATATGAATGAAAGAGAGAGACAAAAGGATGCGCTGGTGGATGGATGCTTAGAAGGACGCACGATTGACTTCAGTTTTGAAAAGGATGTGGTTAAGAGAATATGTGTGGTGCTATTGGAGTGAAAGTGAATGTTGAAAAAAAAAAGAAAAAAATACGAATAAAAGTAGTGTTTATGTGAGAATTGTTTGTTTTAATTATTTACTTTATGGATTCCTACAGTATGCAGTTTGACAGTTATGTACCCGAGATGTTTCCGAGCGAGAACAAAGGTTTTAGGAGTACAACGTGTCACCCCTCTACACCGGGCAGGGCATCTGCCATACCAGAGCATAAACCACATTGTGTAGTATCCAGGTTTTACGCTGGCTATAAAAAAACGAGGGGTGATATGATTATGACATATTTTGCTAACAGATTTTATAGCAAAATCATAGCAGGCTGTAATTCTGGTTTGTTTATTAAATTGTCAAAAATTTTCACAACATTCGTGTTGCACCTAGAAGAATTTTGTAATTATTAATTTTATTAATGTATCGTATTAATTTGTTCAATTTATTTATTTCACGTGATTTTAGGCTCCCCAATAATAGGTACATATATGGACATTGAAGAGATCTGATCTCAGTTATTGTTACTAGTAATATCAGGCTTCCGACATGGATTTCTGCTGTTCAAGACAAACTTAGAAGAAGATGTCCCTACATTTTAATATTCCATTCCGAAAAAATAATCATCAATCAACAACTTTCACTTGGATCAAGAAATCGAAAAACCGTGCAATCTAACTTAATTTTTTTAGTCTTGGCCGTATGAACAAAATAAACCTAAACACACAATCATGCTTCTTTCTTTCCGAAATCTCGCATAAATGAAATGTATATTCAGGTACCCATATCCCAAATCATATATTAGCGACATTTGATAGATTTCCAACACAATTTTGAGCTAGGGGGGGGTCTGTAGCCTTGAGGTTACGCTTTCGCTTCATAAGCGGAAGGTCATTGGTTCGATTCCCAGCCCCTCCACAAAAAAAAAAACCCGTCCAGCCACCAGAAGACGCCTCACAAAGGATCGTGCTTAGGGGAGCACATCCATCCTCCGTCAGTATCAGATGGTGACTGAGACAAACTGACCCTCTTCGCAGGCAGCTAGCCTCACTAACAACAGAGCTCTCTCACCTGTTCGGTGTGAGAGTAAAAGAGTAGGAGAGAGTGAAAATAAGATGTAAATATAGATAAGTTGAAAATAGATCCGTAGATCTGTATCGGTAAAGAAGAAGCTATAGATCAACTGATTCCGGCACAGTAGTGGCCACGAGCACAAAGTGCCTTAAAAAACAATTCTGAGCTGTTTAAATACTGTTTGGTTCTTCTGGGTCAGGCCATACCCCCGTTTCCCATCGATTGTCTGACAGCGAAATTTGGCAGATTTTGTAAGCATTAGACAAATTATTATTCTAGCTTATGCCTTTTAAATATAATGGTGTTAGTTTAATTGAATTTTAACGGCATAGGCCAGCACGACGGATAGAAAGTCCTCAGTGAAGATTTCAAACGAACAGTTCATGCTTTGAAGTCCATGTTCCAATATTTAGTATAAATTAGTGTCTTTATGGCCAATTCGACTCGATGAGTGTTGTAAACCTGCAAAAACAAACTGTTTTTAATCGTAGACGAGTTCAAAATAGATAAAAAATTAAAACTTGATCGAGTTGGATTGAACAAAAATCTGACGACTATTGTCAACATCAAAGTTTTTCTATCCTTCTAGGATTGCTGAGATCTAACCATAAAAATTATAGTGTAGACAAGAAACATCAAGTGGGGGTGATCCAGAACTTTATAGCTACCCAGTACTAGTGGTCCCGGCAAACTTCGTCTTGCCATCAAGTAGGCTGTTGAAAAACGCTTTGGATCGTCGCATACAAAATGACAGTTCCGTTCACTCTCGTTTTCCCTACTTTTCCGGTGAAAATCTTAGGATTTTTATACATACAAACACGTCGGAACCCATGAGGAACAAAACGGGGAAATTATCATTCAAATGTGTTGACCCGTTCGTAAGCCATTTCGTGACATACAAACAACACTCCATTTTTATTTATATAGATAGATTATCTAATAAAACGCCATTTGAGAGTACCGCGTGCGTTCATATTTTGGTCCGATCTGGGAGGGAGGAACCGATACAAAATTTCTGTACGTCATAGTGAGCCGAGATTCCGCTGTCACGAACTGTCACTTTGAGCTCAGATCTCAAACATTGGACTAACATGAAAAAATCGCGCAACTGATTAAAACACATTTTCGCATTTTATCAAAAGTGCCAAAAATCGAATGAAAATCAATTCATGCATATAATGAAAGTAATTTCACGTGAGCACCTTTTAATCTGATTGAATATATATAAAGCATTGAAAAACGAATCGTTGTACTTTTTCCAATGAAAATGAATATTTAGTGCATAGAAAACGGTGGCCCTTTATTCATGTTTGTCAGGAAAGATCGAAGGTACACAATGAAAAAAAAAACTAGCGATTTTCCCCAAGCCTGCCTTGATTGTTGTTGGTAAGCTGGAGTTATCTAGCAGTTCAAAACAACGTTGTTTTAAATTTCGTGTGTAGTATCTGTGCCTCCCTCCCAGGGTCCGATTATCTTCCGAGATTTTCCCGTCGATTTCCTTCTTACCGGTCGCGTAATCCACTGAATCCTGTTCCGCCAGACCCACAGGTTATGGGCCCAGTGGAAGTTGTGAAAGAAGCGTGAGTTTTCCGTGAGAAAAGTTCGTCGTTCGCGAAAGTGATTTTCGGTTCGGTCAGTCGGGAAAAGTTTGACTTTTGTTTGCCAAAGACCGTTTTTAAATCGGACGCCCTAGTAATTAGTTATTGATTTTTGAATGAGTTGCAAAACTTTGGCTATAATTATTGGACTGTTCTGCAGGCATCAATGGATATATGCAGTAAAACATAGTAGCCATGATTTGTGAGTGCTATCTTTCGCGCCAGGTGCAGCAATGTTGCCTGTTCAGAAGTTAAATGAGCACTGCTGAAGAATTTGTGACTGGATATAAATCAATAACTAATTACTGAGGCGCCCAATTTGAAAACGGTCTTCGGCAAAGTTGTAGCTGATGAATGTATCTCACAGTATCACCGTAGCTCAAATCCCCAAGAGCACATGGGCAAACACTATGACCGATTGAATGAATTGCTTGCTTTTTTCATAGTAATTCCCATATAAACTTTAAATGGCTCGTGCAGTCTCAGTTTTCATCCGAATGAGCTCAAATTTTGGGAGGACACTCAGAAGTTGATCTAGAATCGAATGAGTGGTGTGGAGCAAAAACGATTTTTTGAACCACTCTAGTGGGTATCCTTAAGATGTTACAGCTCATACAAATTTTTTTCTAAGATTTTTTGCAAAAAATCCTCTGGAATTCTCTCTGTGACTCTTCTAGAAATTCATCCGGAAGTGTTCTTGATTCGTGATTATCCTTGGGCCCATTCACAAATTTCATATCGCTAGAGGGGGTAGGTGGGTGTCCTAGCGATGTTACGGCCCATACAAAAATTGAATAACATTCATACAAAAAGCGTTACAAGGGGGTGGGTGGGTACCCAAAATGGCCAATTTCAGCGTTATGGAATAAATGAATGAACCCCTTGGGTATTTCTAATCATTGGTGGAATCTTCAGAAAATCCCTCTTGAATTCAAATTCCCTTAAGAAAACTTCCGGACTCTTAAAATTCTCTCTCAGATACTTTTGGAAATCTTTCTGAGAAGCTCCTGAAAGTTACTCTTGATCAGTTCAAGAAATTCTTTTTAAATTCTCCCTTAAGTCTTTCTGTAGTTCTTCTGGACATCGCTCTGGAATTATTCTGGTAAATATTCATGAATTCTTCTGAATGTCTGTGAATTTCCTAAAAACCTTTCAGAGATTCTTGCAAAATAAATTCTGGGATTCTTTTGGATATCACTGTAAAATACATTTGGAATCCATTTGGGGTTCTTCCGAAAAATACTCATGGGAATCCATCAAATTAAAACGATAATCCTTAAATAATTCCTTTAGAAATCCCACTGAAAATCTTTCAGTAATTACTCTGCGATTATTTCGCAAATCGACTTAAAATTCTTCCAGAAATCCTTCTATATTCCCAAAGAAATTCTTAGAAGAATTTTCAGAAGGATATTTTGATGAAACCTTGATTTTTTCCGATCCAAACCCAATCCAAATCCAATCCAAATCCAATCCAAATCCAATCCAAATCCAATCCAAATCCAATCCAAATCCAATCCAAATCCAATCCAAATCCAATCCAAATCCAATCCAAATCCAATCCAAATCCAATCCAATCCAATCCAAATCCAATCCAAATCCAATCCAAATCCAATCCAAATCCAATCCAAATCCAATCCAAATCCAATCCAAATCCAATCCAAATCCAATCCAAATCCAATCCAAATCCAATCCAAATCCAATCCAAATCCAATCCAAATCCAATCCAAATCCAATCCAAATCCAATCCAAATCCAATCCAAATCCAATCCAAATCCAATCCAAATCCAATCCAAATCCAAATCCAATCCAAATCCAATCCAAATCCAATCCAAATCCAATCCAAATCCAATCCAAATCCAATCCAAATCCAATCCAAATCCAATCCAAATCCAATCCAAATCCAATCCAAATCCAATCCAAATCCAATCCAAATCCAATCCAAATCCAATCCAAATCCAATCCAAATCCAATCCAAATCCAATCCAAATCCAATCCAAATCCAATCCAAATCCAATCCAAATCCAATCCAAATCCAATCCAAATCCAATCCAAATCCAATCCAAATCCAATCCAAATCCAATCCAAATCCAATCCAAATCCAATCCAAATCCAATCCAAATCCAATCCAAATCCAATCCAAATCCAATCCAAATCCAATCCAAATCCAATCCAAATCCAATCCAAATCCAATCCAAATCCAATCCAAATCCAATCCAAATCCAATCCAAATCCAATCCAAATCCAATCCAAATCCAATCCAAATCCAATCCAAATCCAATCCAAATCCAATCCAAATCCAATCCAAATCCAATCCAAATCCAATCCAAATCCAATCCAAATCCAATCCAAATCCACCAATCCAATCCAAATCCAATCCAAATCCAATCCAAATCCAATCCAAATCCAATCCAAATCCAATCCAAATCCAATCCAAATCCAATCCAAATCCAATCCAAATCCAATCCAAATCCAATCCAAATCCAATCCAAATCCAATCCAAATCCAATCCAAATCCAATCCAAATCCAATCCAAATCCAATCCAAATCCAATCCAAATCCAATCCAAATCCAATCCAATCCAAATCCAATCCAAATCCAATCCAAATCCAATCCAAATCCAATCCAAATCCAATCCAAATCCAATCCAAATCCAATCCAAATCCAATCCAAATCCAATCCAAATCCAATCCAAATCCAATCCAAATCCAATCCAAATCCAATCCAAATCCAATCCAATCTGGCAGTATCCCACGGCAATATATATTAACGCTTTGTAGCCTTAATTGGTAAGACACTTCAGATAGAAAGATAGATAGATAAATACGTTGAGAAACGTCACGTGCAATCGATGTGAGTATTTTTTAATTTTTTGTACCGACTGTATCACATAGAATGCCTACAATTTAAGAGTAGGTAGTTTGCGTCAACAAATATTTAGTTAAAACAGAGTTGAAGCGCACACGTTAATCACGTTTCAGTGCAGCTATTAGCGTGATTAACCGATCGGTTAAGACGCAATACACGGGGTACTCCGAGATCGTTCGGGCCACGCCGCCTATATGATAGACACAACAATTGTGCATTTCCAGTGTATGCAATGACTAATTGCTCTTCAACCTAGACCTACCCCTATAGCAAGCAGTAGGGCCAAGAAGCCGGCTCAAACGATCAGATTCACACGTTCCGCCCGATCCAGATCTGCGCCACTAGGTCCAGTGAAGGGAAGCACGAGTCCGGTCCGAATGGGATCATGCCTTGCGGTTTGATAATGGGAATAAAAAACCCTGCTGGCAGTCATATCTCGATTACTTTTTCAAATCGACGTAAGTAACTTCCATACGGTTTTGAGAAAATTAATTCAGAAGAATCACAACATGTCTTCTAAAACTGTTTTAAAATGAATCTCCTTTTTCACATTTTTTCGCCGTGTACATCGCTTAAACTTTCCATACAATCAGCTCGCGTTCAAAAACTAGGTAGTTTCTTTTATTTCCCACAAAAATAATTATAACATAATGATAAGCCGATTCATTCAATTACTTTCGTCGTTTTTCTACCAGTGTAAAATCGGCTCATGTAGTGTTTTGTTTTGATTCGTGGTTAAGTCACTTTGTCTCTCCATACAAAGGAGCGGCGAATGTAGTGGTTGGGTTGCGAAAGTTGGAATTCTTACTTTCGTCGTTTTGTAAATCCAGAAATTAAACGTTCTAAAAGTGAAAAATCGACTTGGTTCAGAGCAAAATGTGTAGAATTTCGCCTGCGAAACACAGAGAATCGATAAAGTAAGTTTGTATACTTTTTTGACTTGAGTCTGTTTGAATAAGTTATCGAGATATAGGTCGATTGGTCTCGCGTCTTTAGATTGGCCCTATCTTATCAGTGAAAACACAGAGCAGCACAAAAATAGCATCCTTTGGTGAGTCTCATTTCTCCGTGTGCTGCAGTCGCTGTGTATGGCAGGTTAAATTTCTGTCGTAGTCGTCGTAGTAGGCAGCTCATTCGGTATATGAGAATGGGATTGTTCGATTCGAGTTTTCAAATATTTGCTCAACAAACGCGAACCCGTGCGCATAAATAACATCAAACAAATATAATAACTGATGTTGATAACCTCGCGACTTGACTTTGGCCATTCCCATGTGAATTGGTATACTTAGCTGGCTACCTACAATTATTTTCCACCTCGACTCGACTCGATTCGGCTCGGAATGAAGTGAGAGATTTTGTATTCAGTCACACCAAAGACGAAAGAAAGACTTAGTACTCGGGCTCAGAATGGGTATCACTTTTAGTACTACATTTGGTAATTGGTACATTTTTCTCAGCAAAATAAATCTTGACTTTTAGGTGAATGAAATAAAAAACTTGGTACCCTCGGTACTCAAGTTTGACAGATTACAGTACATTTTTCTTAGCCTTCTAGATCTTCATCTATTACCTCATGCATCATCTAATTGTGGGCCACTGCAAGGGACATGAACGTCTTCATTTCGTCTTTGGTCATACCGTCATCGTCGTTCGTTATCAGAAAAATTGTTGTCGTCGTTGCTCTAATCATCAGACACTGGTACTTCACATGACCACGAGTCTTTGTACTTTCACTGTAGATCCTTTTTGCTGCGGTCGAACAATGACGTAAGGATTTTTTTCGTTAATCAAAATGTAAAACAAACAAGATAGATTCCGAAACTGGCAATTGTCGTAAACAATATTTCGGCATAAAATTCCGGAGATTATTTACTAACGTATCTTTTGGTGCGTCAACGGAAATAATTCGTATTACCGGCCAGTGTGTGGCTACGTGACTTCTTACAGAGGTTCAAAATTAAAGCTTTCTTTGATTGATATCAGAGACGAATACAGACATAGTAGACGTGTTCAGAATAGGTACCACTGCTAGTACTGCTTTTGGTCCCTTGGTACCAAAGACGAAATAAAGACCTCTAATATGATGGGCCGTAAGGTGATAGACTCAAATCTGAATGCCGTGAAAAGTGTACTGCGATTTGTTAAATTTAGATACCTTTTGCAGTACTAAGAGACCAAATGCAGTACTAGAATTGGTACCCGTTTTGAACCCGACTACTATGTCTCTATTCGGCCTTAAGGCCTTTTGGTGCGTCATCACAAAATGGCTTCTTCCAAAATCATTAACATATTGTTATGATAGTATTGGTATTTGCAGCATCGATGAAATATAACTGCTTACCACCTGATTTAATGGATAATTTATGCGAAGAAAAATGCTTCAGGTGGTATTTCAATATATAAACAACACTTTCAGATACAGCTTTATCAATTTAGCGACAATATACATGAGATTTATATTCTCGAAAAAAATCTCCGATTTATGCCGCATTTCATTGCCTAACACAACTACACTTGTAAATAGAAGGTGCTTACCTTTTCCATTGTAATTCTGCAGCAAACATTTGTATTTTGGATTTTATATTGCGTTCACTACACTTCCACTAAACAAATCATTCATTCACTTTCCTTAAAGGAACACATTTCAAACGGGAATCAAATATTTATAAAGTTTTATCAACCGCAACACTCAAAACTATTATGGCGGTTGTTTTCACTTGCTGCGAATCGACGCCGCCACCGCACACTGAGGCATGCCTGTGTTTATAGTCTAAAATATTTTCGCGATCGTTGAGCGCAGTGATGTCAGAGTTGCTATCTGTAAAATCATAGCATTTAATGTGAATTGATCACAAAAATCATTGAAATTTTATTAAATCAGTGATCTTGTGATGGAAAACTATTTGCAAAATGATAAGTTTTTATAATATGCAGCAAATGTTCCGAAAACAAGCATATAACAATTGCTAGAAAAATCTGTCACCAATCACCTGGCAACACCGTCATCCCTTGCAAACATAAACCGAACCGATGCATAACAAAAATATGCGATAAATTCAGGCGTTGCAGAATTCGCTCTCATTTGAGAATGAAGCACGATCAAAGCAAGCAAAGAAAAACATCCCATCTGTTGCGGTCCACGATCGTCATTGTATCGCAAGGTGTAACAAGTCTGATAAATGGAAGCAGCGAGCGAGAGCCCCAACGAGAGAGCGATGATAAAATCCATTTTTCTCGCTTGTTTACCGTTGGGGATAGGTGTTTTTCTTTACTGGCACGATAAACAATCCACGAACTTCCAATAACAACAGTGTCCCCCAGGCTTGGAGCATGTTTAGAGGGGTTTTATCATGCCCTACTATCCCCCCAATCTGATCAAACTTGTAGCAGTTTACGATAAACAGTCTATCATAATGTGCAGCATGTTATGATAGTTACAGAGAGCGATACGTGAGAGATTCTCTCAATTTTCTCAGGATTCAATCCCTGGATAAATTCAATTAAAAACAGAGAAATTCCGTTGCCCTTCATTAAATTGTAATGTTTTCTTTTGATATGTACGGTACGATTGAAGAGTTGATTTTGATTTCCAATACTCGTCAATCTACTAAATTTACCATGTGTTTACATAAAAATATGCTAAACACAAATGTTATATTTTTTGTTTGTTTGTTTTGAAAATATACATGGAAAGGCGACACTACTACTATTACATCAATGATGATTCTAATGATTCTTTGAGTTACACGCCGCTTCACCTTAAGATTGTTCATTCGTATAAGTTCGTAAATAAGGTGGATTGCAGACTCTAGTCAATCAATATGATAAATTAATGAGATATATGAATACTAGTTTAAGTTTTCTTGGTTAGAATTTAAATGTATGAAATATGAAATAATAAAACAATAATCGCATAAATGTGCTATGCATCATGAGATAGGTCATATTTATAAAAATAACTACAAGGAAGTGGGTCACGCCAATCATTGTTTTTTTTTTTTCAAGAAAGATTTAACAAGAAACAACTTATTTTTCTTCTCTTTATCATCATCCTTCTGCTTCTTCTTCTTCTTATTTATGGTATTACATCCCAACTGAAGAAGAGTCTTTTTCTCAGCTTGCTGTTCTTATAAACACTTCCGCAGTTATCAACTGAGAGCTTTTTTGCCAAGGTACATTTTTTGCATTTTTGACACTCGATTAGCGATTAAATGTGTGGTTATGTTGCAAGAGTTTTGCTAGCTTAAATAATTATTTACGGCTTCCTGTGTTTTGAATTGTCAAAATTTATTCTGTAAAATGATTGTGGTGATTTTCCTTCTAAAGTTATCACTACCAACTTCGATTGGGGTGCACTAATAGCCATTCTAGAACAGTGCTACCTTCACCTTTTAGCTCTGCGTTAGATCACGAATAGGCTAGGACTAAACTGAACTAAAGTTCTGGTTTTTTTGGTAAAACAATATTGAATAGGTTTATGAAAAACACAAAAGTGTACAAACTCCAGAACAAGTATAAGCAAATAAGAACTTTTTAATTAGAATTTCTTTTGTTAAGTTTTATGAATAAGCGTATGGCAGTTGGTATAAGCTCTTGATTAAACTTTTGGTCCTCACGTGAAGAAGAGACGCGTGTTTGCTGAAAGATCAAGATACTAACAAATTTTTGATCTATCTTCCAGCAATTTCGTTTGCTGAAACCAATTCAACAATACACCATTTTACTGATATTCAGCACTTATTAATGAAATTGTTTACTGGAATTCAGCAATCTTACTTGCTGGATACTTGTCAATACCATCGGAATTGCTGATTTTCAGTAATTTACATGACATATGATTGATGACCAGCAATCGATATGAAATTTTGTCGTAAACCAGCAAACATAATTACTACACTTGCATCAGCAATTTTTTTATTTGCTGAAAAACAGCAAACAGTTTACTTGACAACCGATAAACTTAAAACGAGAAAAAAAACTGTCCCGTTGGTTTCATTGGCCTAACTGGCATGAAGTATTAAGGAAAATTTAACCAACCAACATATTTTTTCATCCTTCGGAGTGACGTATTTGGTATGTATTATGTTCACTAAAATACTAAAATAAAAGTATTGTAGAATTACTTAAGTGTTTATTTATAGGATAGCAACAATATCGGAATGGCAGACGGTACTTTGCCTCTACTTATAGGTCCTTACCCTTTCCCCAACGGCGCAGAAACATGGTGTTGATGTTTGGTTTTGTTCAGGGATTGAATCCTGAGAAAATTGAGAGAATTTCTCACGTATCGCGCTCTGTAACTATTATAACATGCTGCACATTATGCGATACTGTTTATCGTATACTGCTACAACTTTGATCAGATTGGGGGGATAGTAGTGCACGATAAAATCCCTCTAAACATGCTCCAAGCCTGGGGGACACTATTGCTATTGGAAGTTCGTGGATTGTTTATCGTGCCAGTAAAGAAAAACACCTATCCCCAACGGTAAACAAGCGAGAAAAATGGATTTTATCATCGCTCTCTCATTGGGGCTCTCGCTCGCTGCTTCCATTTATCAGACTAGTTACACCTTGCGATACAATGACGATCGTGGACCGCAACAGATGGGATGTTTGTCTTTGCTTGCTTTGATACTCAAATGAGAGCGAATTCTGCAACGCCTGGTTTTGTTAAATAAATTCTAATGACATGTTACGCAATTGAATTTTATGTAATTTCCATAAAAATGATGTTGAAATGAACAATACCTATATTTTACACCAAGCAAGGTGCTGGCGGCTCGGAATTTCTGGAAAGCAGCAAGAAATACCACTAAAATAACAAGTAATCAAATACAAGTTAATCCCTCTACCGGCAATGAATGCTTTTTAGCGCTTAAAAATGAATCTGCCGGTAGAGAGGTTAATCAGCAAATTCAAACATATATTGCTGGATGGTCAACAAACCAACCTTGATGAAAATTTGAATTGCTGAAAGGTCCAGAAAATTTTGTATTGCTGGATCGATTGCTGAATTTACAGCACAAAAAAAAATCAGCAAAAATTTGCTGGTTTACAGTATTGAAAATTTGATGTGTAGAAGTATTAATCTCAACATCATCAGAGTTCGGTGACATACTCTAAAATGTGCTCTTTGTGAGGGAGCGAAACAATTATAAACAGAGAGGCAACGAAAAATGAGCGACGAAGATGCAGAACAGAGAAAAATTTCATAAAAAAGAGTGCTATCACAACTCTGCGAGGGCTATTTTGTTCGGGCGGGACACTCAAGAGTTCTTTCAAAGTGTGAGTTGATGTGAGCAAAGCGACAAGAGAGAAAGAGTAGCAGAAAAAATCCTCGTATTTTTTTGCACTCTCTCTCTCTCGAATCGTTTGAGGATCTGTGTTGAATCATCAAGATCTGTGTTAAAACATCAAAATCGCTTCATTTTTGTATCGCAGATGAGAGCCTGAATGCTAGGACGTGGCCAGAGCAACTCTCGACTGTTGAAAGATGCGTTAATCTTGTCCAACAGCCCATGCTAAGTTTGAAAACTCTAATTGATTAGCGGATAGGAAGGAGTCAAACCTTAGTGAATCGTATATGACTTGACATCTATGATGTATCGTAGGTGACACACTAACACTAACATAATGCCGAAAATTCAACCCTGAGGCTATTGAAAAATATTTAATAGCTTCAAAATAAGTTTTTAATTTATATTTCAAGCATTTAAAAATATATAACAATTTTTTTTTGTTGATAAAAACGGAATAATTTGACGAAATCGGAACGTGACAAAATCGGAACGTGATAAAAACGGAACATACCTGTACTCATAGCAAATATTAATTAGAAAATTTGAAATTTGAAAAGTATTGAAAAAATCACTAAACTTTTTAATATTATTCGGTATTGTGCTCTGCAAGAGAAATCAACGGAATGCGTTTATCTGAAAATCTCGATATACCGTCGCAGTGATAATAAAATTAACAAATGATTCAGATTTGGCAACTTTGGAACATTTGCATCCTTGCAGAACGGATAAATTCAAGCCTACTTGGATTTAAAATGAGCGCCGCAATATATTTAAGAGTATGATAGGTATTATTAGAGTATGTTTGAGAAAAAACTACAAATTGAACTTTAACACTTTACTACACTTTTGCAAAAGAAAATTAAAATACTAAAAATCCCTAGTAAGGCGAGCAAATACCTTTAAACTCTAATGTGTTTCTTATCTTGACAGATAGGTATGTTTCGTCTGCGACCTACAGACTTCTTCAGTGTCGAGCGCTCGACTTGAAAAAAAAAAATGCTTCACGGATTCTTTGAGGAAGCCATCAGATTTTGTAGATTATTCGCTTACGAATTCATTCAAATATTCTTATAAAATTTTATCTGAGACCCCCATTGCATACTCCGAGGATTCTTAAGGGACCTGTTTCTGAGATTCCTCAAATACTACGGAGTTACCAAAGACCAAGGAAATAAAGACCTCCATGCCCCTTGCATTTGCCCAACATTTTATGGCACATAAGGTAATAGAGGTCTTTATCTAAGGTTTTTTTTACAGATTTGTTTCTGAAATTTTGTTGATTTTTTGTATGAATTACCGGCGAAAGCTTTTGAAGAAAATTGAATTTCTATGTAAGAACTGTTCTTAGAGGGATATAATAAAAATCCATAGAACAGCTTCTGCAATATTCTCTGATAGACTTTTTAAAGGAATCTCTAGAACAAATCCTAACTACATTAATTTATGCATATAGGAATTTTTCAATAAAATCCTCAAATGATTATTTTAATGATTTGTCTTAATGAAAAGGAAGACTTTCTTGAGGCTTTATTCTTGAATTTTTTTGACTAAATGCAACCATGGTTCCACCAATAAGTGTTCTTCCAAGTGTTTTTTTTTTGAGAAATGTTGCATTACATTCCTCAAGGAATTCCATTTATTTTAGATTTCTTTTCTTTTTCTTCAAGGATCCCTTAAATAGTCACTCCAGGAATATTTTCGAACCTGTTTATCTATTTCGTATTTATCAGTAAATGAAAACAAACAGCATGTTCTTAAAAAAAAAGAAGACACTACACGTTAATGCTTCCAGTGGGCTATTTGCCCTTTGAAGGAAGCACCACACTAGACAACGGACTAGCATGTAACACCCAGTGGCACAGTCGGAAAACATTCCTCTCGAAAAGTTTTTAGGCCTGAGGCGGGAATCGAACCCACACTCCTTAGCACGATGCGGCTAAATGCCTCGGTGACACCTGGGAGGGAGAAACCAATACAAAATTTCTGTACGTCATAGTGAACCGAGATTCCGCTGTCATGACCCAAGTAATCAATATGCATTTATCACAGCATGCAGCCAGCATTATATTCGCCTACACAGCAAGGCATTAAATGCTTACTAAACCTATATTCGCTAACAATGCTGCTTCAATGCAGGTTTTGGCGAAATAACGGGCTGCCTAAGTGCTACACCTTCAGAAACATTTGAATGGCTGTCAAAAAACGTAACGCCTCTACTCTAAAGTGAGACAAAACAAAAACATATTTCACCTCCTTTTTCCTCAGTCGCTGTTGTCGTCACACAGTATGTGTTGTTGTGCTGCCTTTTATTTTGCTGCAGGATTTAGACTTGATCTCAAGACCAGGGTGTTTCTAATTATTACTCAGTGATAACGATACATGATGTGCAGCGCTACAGGATACGCCACAGATGCTGCGGTGATGAGCACTGATTTTATGCTCTATATAAGGATTCTTGTCATGATTCATAATAATTGAGAACCTGAAACTTAAGCTTTTTTACAAGGGGGAAAAATACTACAAGCAAAACAAGACCCATGAGAAGATAATCTAGGGAGTGTGAGGATGCCGCACCGCCGACGACTCACTAAAATCAGCCCATTCCACGTATAAGGGTACAGAAAACATGGACCTTGCTCTTAACATCATATAATTTTCTCTTCGGATCCACCTCTCTATATTCCTTTGGAGATACGCACGCTTGAGGCCACGTATTTAAGCAATGTTCTAAAGCATTTCATCGTTTCTATATTAGTTCCCTTTCCGTAGCTAAAATTATGAGAACAAATCCGACAAATATGAAAAGGTATGGTTTTGCATTTTTCTATCGCAGCAAGAGAACAACAACTCTGATGCCAACACGAGCGACCCACTTGTTTGAGAGATGGAATGTGTTGTCAAATTCGTAACATATCATCTGTGCTCTTCTCTCTAGCAATTGTATAGCAAGAATTAAGCATTTTGATTGCTTCGATATGAAAACAGCCCATGCAGCGGAAATGCTTATAACCGACCAAAAGATTTTAAACAGCAGTGGTTCTGCTTATTCAATGCAGCTAAGCAATCTATCTGCTCTGTTAGAGCAGCCTGCAGATCGAATGCTTTTATCAGTCCTCTGTAGGACTTATTCAAATGCTTGGTGGTTACCTGGGGAACTGTCACTATGAGCCCAGATCTCAAACATTGGACTAACATGGAAAAAGCGCGTAACTGATTAAAACACATTTTCGCATTTCATCAAAAGTGACAAAAAATGAATGAAAATCAATTCATACACAAAATGTAAGTAATGTCACGTGAGCACCTTCCAACTGATTGAATATAAAGCATTGAAAGACGCATCGTTTTACTTTTTCCAATGGAAATTATTATTTATTGCATAGAAAACTGTGGCCCTTTTTCCATGTTTGTCAGGAAAGATCGAAAGTACACCACCAAAGAAAACTAGCGGTTTTCCCCAAGCCTGCCTTGATTGTTGTTGGCAAGCTGGAGTTATCTTGCAGTTCAAACAAACGTTGTTCTATATTTCGTGTGTAGTATCGGTGCCTCCCTCCCAGGGTGACACTAACCGCACGGCTACGAAGCCCACAATTTACATGCTCAAATAACGGCTACAACATATTTAAACTTTTATTTTGCAAATGGTTCCAATTATTAACCTTGACACTTTTGATCATGTTTGACGTTTAGATAGTCGACAAAAACGCCACAGGGGTTTTAGTTTTAACACTGGGGTTGTTCCCATCTGAAATTTAGGAAGGGACATGGAAAACAAAATATGGGTGGGGCAAAATCTCAAAAACAATAAAAAAATGTTTATTTGGACTTAAGCCAACGAAAATCATTTAAAAATCTATGCAAACATATGTTTCTGGCCTAAACTTGAGCATTTGTTACTAACATTGTGATAGGGCTTTAGGACCCTATTTACTGTTCCAGCGCAATCGACAACAGCCTATCCGGTCCCCATGGAAACAATCTTATATGATTCAAACGAGACTTTTGCGATACTAGCAGCTAAAAGGATGATTCATAAGTCCCACATGTGCCTACGGTCAGCACTTTGTTCGGTATAGCCGTTCCGGCAGGTCACGTGCACAATCACGATGATGGTTCGCGGCTCGGATGGCTACGCGAGTGATTGAACCTTTATGCAGCCGTCTGATATGGCATGAATAGGCAGTCCGCTTTGTATACAATAAAGTCTTCTAGGGTGAGTGTACCTCTTAGTAGACAGTCCCTGATAGTCGTATGTGACTTTCTATGGCCGTTTTGCTGTAAACCGTAGCAATATATTTTCTGTCATCGATCGGAAATAGGAATACCATTTAGTGCTAGATCTGCAATACAAATATTAGTTCTCATCCGACCGGCTATTGGTACATCGACCCTAAAAAACAGTCATTTGAGCTAAGCACCCCATCCAACAGTGCCGGTCAACGTGACCATCGGTTTCCGTAACGAAGAAACTTTCCTCCCTTTCTGGGAACTGTGGGCACCGGACGGCAACATTGTCGTAGGTACACTGAGATTAAATCTCCATTATATTTTATGTGCGAAGATCAGATAGAACGACTTCTAGTGTCCCTAACTTTGATCTATGTGCAACATTTAAATACTATTAGCTTCCAATAAAATTTACTGTCTCTTCATATATTATCCACATGCTCTGCAGTGTAATGCCAATGTCTCACATTTAAGATTTGAATGCGTAGAATTATATTTCAACACGTGGGACGAACGTGGATCAACGCATTGCAACTAACAGAAAAAAAAACTGTTTGGAAATCAACTGATCGATTTTCAGTTTCCAAAGATCTTGTACTTAATTTGTTATTTTATGAACTCTGATCATATAAACAGGAAGTGGATGCAGTACATCGTCTAAAATGGGAACGATTATAAACGCATGGATATTCATAAAGCTGTAAGTTCACATTTATCCTTGAAAACAAAACTCAAAAAACATCTTTCTTCTGGTTTGCGGCCAGCGGGAGGTTTCAGGAAACGAACGCTACTACTACAACCACAACTGGCCCACACCCGGAGGCAAGCGATATTTTCGGCCAGACAGCAGGTCGACAACGAAAACTACAAACCTGATTGCTGAAAATGACGCCACAAAAACGGATTCCGTTGATCGTTGGTTTAGCAGTAGAAATCTTGTTCAGATTAAAAGTCAAACTAATATTCAATTACACTTTAGTCAGCAATATATAAAACGTTTCAAAGAAAACCTAATATTTTTGTTTCTTTTTCTTTTTGACTATTAGAGAAGGCTAAACAAAACAAAACAGTTTAAAAGCGCGTCATTTGTTTACCATTTGTGAACGCACATAAAATATAAATGCAAGTTCATATGAATTAAACTGCATCTACCCTTATCTTGTAGTTGCATTGCACATAAAAATTAAGGGTAACAGATTTCCTGGTTCTATCTGCAATACCGATATAATTTATGTGCAAAGCTTGATTGCAAAAAATTATGTGTACAGCACATAAAAACTAGAGTGGGATTATTCTCAGTGTACGGCGTAAGTTGGAGGCACATTTCTGACACTGTGGTGCTGTATAGCCCTATAGCGGAACGAGTCAGCTGCTTGCGTAAAGGCAATCTGGTGGGAAATGTCATCGTAGACGGTGGTATTTATTTATGAAATATTTGGAGGTGCTTTTAAAGTAAATCCCGGCAAAATTTCTGGATGAAATACAGGAATTCCTAGACGAAATCCTTGTAGGAATTTCCAGGTCCGTCCCACTCGAGCTCAGATTGGGTACCACTTCTAGTACTGCATTTGATCCCTCGGTAGTGCAAAAGGTACCTAAGTTTGACAGATCGCAGTACACTTTTCACGGCATTCTAGATTACCTTATGAGCCATAAAATTTTGGGCAACTGCAAGGCACATGGAGGTCTTTAATTTGTCTTTGGAATTGCTGTTGAAATCCTCTTGAAAATTCCTGGAGAAAATCCCAGAGGAGTTTTTGGAAAAAAAATCTCGGACGAGTTCCTGGGGAATTCCCGGAGAAATCCCCGTAGAAATTCATGAAGAAACTCCCCGAAGGAATTCCTGGAGGAAAGCTCCGTTAAATTATCAGAAAAATCCCAGAGAGAATTTGTGGAAAAATCCTCAGAGGAATTTCTTAATGAATTTTTGGACGAAATCTTAAGAGAAAATCCTGAACCAAATCCCGGAATGAATTGCTATTGTTAATCCTCTGAGGAAATCCTGAGGGAAATCTCTGGAGAAATTGCTGGTGCAAATCCACAGAAATATTCCTGGAAGTAATCTCCGGATAAATTCTGTGGAAAAGTTTTCTGAAGAAAATCCTCGGAGGAACTTCTTCCTCAGAGGAATTCCTGGACGACATCTCCTGAAGAAATCCCCGGAGGAGTTTCTCCTGGAATTTCTCACGAGATTCTGCTAGAATTTCTTAAGAGTTCCACCTGGAATCCCTTCAGGTTCCTTACTTTCAAAAATTCTTCCGGAGTTCCTCCAGCAATTCCTCGAAAGTTCCTCCAGGAATTGTTTCAAAGTTGAAAGTGCCCAAGATTTGTGAGATTGTCTAGAATTTTTGTAGGTATCGTAGTTATAAAAAATAAAATATACCAAGAAAACATCAAAGTATTTAAAACTGGACACTATCAAATACCCACGGTGAAGAACGCAACAGCATCACATCAATTACGCTACTCACCACCAGACGCCGCAGAAGAATAATGATGGGTGGTGTAAAGGGGGTCACGATGGGGCGAATATGGACGGGCGGAAAAATGTTTCGACGGTCGCGATCGTCGATAATTAACCGCCTTCGCAAAGAGCCTTAAGTGTGTAGTATTTAAGCAAAAACGACGACAAAAGTGAAAGCTTATAAATTAGTAAGAAAGCAAAGTTAACAGAAAGTGGAAGAAGCGAGGAGGGAATTACATCCAGGTAATCCGTTAACCATTCCCAATCCAGACAACCACCCAAAATCTACCACATTTCCGCCCCTTTCATCCACCAGGACCCCGTAATTTACCCGTAGTTCGACCCTGAGCTTAACCCTAGGTTTGGACCTGAGCCGGTACTTGGATCCGTCCGAAGTATCGCAGGACGTGAACCGTGGCTTCGGCATAGGGGCGGTCCACTAATTACGTAAGACAATTTTCGGGATTTTTCAACCCCCCTTCCCCCCATGATAAGATTTTTTGTATGAAAATCCAAAATAAATTGTATGGCTCGTAAGAAATCTCAAACCCCCCCTCCCTCCATAACCCCTTACGTAATTAATGGAAAGCCCCATACCTCGGAGTTGGCCTAGAGTCGATAAGTGTGCCACTCCATAGACTGCCACAGCGAGCCATAGTCGGCACCTAGTCGGTGAATAGGGGCGGCCATTTTGTGAACGGCCTGAAGAAAAGGAATCGAAGGGCAGTTTCAAGAGGAGAAGTGCCAGTCAGCTTTCGAAGGTCCGAAAATCCTGACAAAGTCGTGAAGAGGCAGCTGAAGTACTGTGCAAAGGAGTAGAAAGCGCGCTTACAGTATAGCCGGAGAGACGATTAGTAGAGGAGGAAGCAGAGGTTAAGTAGCGGAACAAGAAGAAGGGGCCCCGCCGATAGTGAAGTATAAATTGAAGTGAGGTAGGAGATAGCGATAGTCAAGCGTTCCTTCGGATTTCCTTTATGCAGTTACTCTGGGTTATTTTTAGAGTTATTTTTAATTAATTTCTTCAGAGTTCCTCCGGGAAGTCCTTCGGAGCTCCACCGGTATTTCCCTCAAGTTTTCTTCATGATTGCTCCAGCAATTCCTCGGAAGATCCTACAGTAATTTCTTTGTAGTTTCTCCAGAAATTCTTCCATGGTTCCTCCAGGAATTCCTCTGGAGTTTCTCTGAACATTCCTTCAGACTTCCTCCGAGAAATGGTCCACAGTTCCTCTGGAAATCTTCCATAGTTTCTTAGGAAATTTTTCCACAGTATATCTGGGAAATCTTCCAGAGTTCTTCCTTCCAAGAATTCCTTCGGAATTCCTCTATACATTCCTCTGGAGTTCCTCTAGCAATATCTCCGAAGTTCATCTGGAGTTCCACCGAAAAATTCTTAGCAATTCTTCTGGAAAAGTCTCCGGAGCACCATCGAGAATACCTTCGGAGCTCTGCCAAGAATTCTTTCGACGCTCCGCCGTGAATTCTATCGGAATTCCTCCGGGAATTCCTTGGGCGTTCATCCGTGTACTCCTTCGGAGTTCCTTCGGGATTCTTCAGGTTTAATCAATTCTGCTTTAGAATTCTGCTGTTCAATTCACTATTTGTTTGTTTTTGTTGATCACATAATTTCGAATGTCTCGGCACCGCTTAAGAGGAAAATAACCATCATCGTTTTACAAATTTTCAAAACCAGTTTTTTCGCTCAAAGTTGAAGCAATGCTCAAGATAATCTATCATTGCATTGCACTGTCTATCTGTAATGCGATGATAGATTTTCATAAGGATTTCTCCAAATTTGAACGAAAATACTGGTTTTTATTTTTTGATGATTGAATGATGGTGTCTTGAGCCTTAAACGTCATATTAGTGAACTCGTGCATCGGTCCATACTCTTAATCGCAACGAGGTGCGCCTACCGTTCATGTTTTGTGGGTGTATTCGTTTGGCTCACAACGCTGCTAGGCATCCCGCTGTGTGAGTGTTGAAATGCATCAGCATTTGCTGCCTGGCATGGCCCGCGTTTCGGCTTGTGCTGTTTGGGTCGGCTCGAGTGAGAGATGATGCTGTTTGGGCCGGCCCGCCCGAGAGATGATTGTTAGGCGAGCTTTGTTTGTAGTTGACAGCCGTACACCCACACTGCTTCAATGATCCATTGAAAATGAACCCCGATGGTTTGCATGAGGTACCGATCACCAACTGTCAAACCAGTTGAATCAGCTGAAGGGGTTTGGCCCTTATTATCGAAATCTTTAACATCGAAAATGATCTTACAACCACGAATCAAAACAAAACACAACTTGAGTCAATCTTGTACTGGTACAAAAACGTAAAGTTGAGGAGACTTATGAAAAAAGATGTCAAAATGTAAATTTATTTTAATACAGTTTTAGAAATAAGGTTTTGATTCTTCTCAAACTGTGTGTGGTTTTAAAAAATGATCGGGAGTATTTTTTTAATGTAAGTAAATAATACTTAAAATAAATAAATAAACATTTATTTTTTCAATGTACATTAGTCAAAATCCCAAATGAAACTTGCTTCTGATGATATGGTCACTGATTGTTATTCCATGAGAGCTATTCACTCATCTTCTTCTTTCTGGCGTTACGTCCCAACTGGGACAAAGCCTGCTTCTCAGATTAGTGTTCTTATGAGCACTTCCACAGTTATTAACTGAGAGCTTTCTTTGCCGATTGACCATTTTTGCATGTGCATATCGTGTGGCAGGTACGAAGATACTCTATGCCCTGGGAATCGAGAAAATTTCCATTACGAAAAGATCCTCGACCAGCGGGATTCGAACCCACGACCCTCAGCATGGTCATGCTGGATAGCTGCGCGTTTACCGCTACGGCTATCTGGGCCCCCTAGCTATTCACTCATGTACAACACAATGTTAACAAGTATGTAGTTTCAACCAATTATTCCAAACTATTATTCCGATAGGCTGGTACAATTACAGGTTATGATTATGACGCTAGTGTCACAGCTGATGCTTCATACTGATCCGTCAAGATAATTATTCAATCCTCAGTGAGTGGCTGACCTGTTTGAGAGGAAAATTCCAGGCTTCCATTCTCTATTGCTTTGCATAAATCAATATTGAAAGGGATGTAGTATCACATTACGGAATCATCTATATTTTCCATTACAACACCGTCATTTAGGATCGATTTCAATTTTATTCTGTTTTCTAAATCACACGTTTTTGCATCGATAAACCTGATTAGATGTTTTAATTTCCGACACGGTTCGCTGAAACGTGATAAACCAATTAACCCGTTCGTGGAACACGTGACACTATCGCGCTGTCCTTGCCCGCCTACTATGTGTGCGGACGTCATCACACATCCAGCCGTCAGACCTAATTGCCATCACGTGGAACTACATTCCATCGGTAAATGCCATAGGTGTGATGCGCCACGTGCAACCGACACGACGTCCACTCGATCGATCTATATTTGTATCCATTTACCTACTTGCCATTTGCCATACAAAAATGCTACCTGAAATGGGATCCTCTACGACAACGACAGCCTCAGCGGTGTGTGAACGGCACGAAACGCAATTTGCTGCTGAACCCACACGGGCCAGACTCGTGCTCGTTACATGAATGGATTTTCCCTTCTCAGCCTACTGCCACACGGCTGCTGTTGCGGCGTGACATTGTCACCTGGGCAAGGGATCGGCTGTATGGTACATTTAACTATATTCTCTACGTGGAACAAAAACCTGAAGCCAACTCTGTGTCAGCTAACCGATTGTGTGCGGAAATAATTTCTTCAGGCGAGAAGGAAAAACTGGAAAATTGCACGAACCATCGAACAGTGGCGGTCTAAATGTCAAACGATGAAAACGTGCAGGAAAATGTGTGGCTAGACTGGCCACAGATGACTGACTGCAGTAGGCCATGTGTATGTGGGGTAACAGGAAGCAACTAGCTGGACAAGGAACAATAACCAGTAAGGTGGCCCATTTTCATATGAAAATGAAAACAAAACAACTCAATCTGTAAAAATCTTAAATTACCTCTGGAGGCTTTGTATGTGCAAAATTTCACTTATAAGATGTCGCAAAAAAGCCTTCTACGTACAAAAGTGGAGGCAATATACGTGCATATTAGAGTGACGCAAATTTTGAAATTTTGGCTCCCCTATGCTTAAACAATTTTTATTATGGGAAATAGCATCCTTCCAAAGATTGAAGTGATTCTGAAGAAATTTGACTGTGCACACGCCATTTGAAGTTTATATGGAGATTACTATGGAAAATGCTCAACTTTTGTGTTCAGCCCTCTATCTCGTCGTCATAATATGTATTTTATGGAAAAGCGAACAAACTCTTCTCATGTGAAATCCTTGCAGCTACAACTTTACCGACCACATTTCGATTGGACGTCAGGATAAATTGCTATTAATAATCATAAAGTGGGTTTGCATTTTGCATGCTTAACCAACTGTTCGGCAGGCAACAGTGGTGCTCCTGGCGGATAGAATAGATCAAAGTAATCCAGGCTACTATGTTCTGCAGAAAAAAAGCAGTGTTGCTCTGAAAGTAATTGAATGATCATCTCAGCATGATTTACACTTTGTTATCAATGATAACAAATTATCCTTACGTCCAATCGAAATGTGGTTTTCGGCAAAGTTGTAGCTGGGACAAATTCACATGAGCAGAGTACGTTCACTTTTCCATGGATTATTTTTACGAGCAGTTAGAGGACTGAACACAAAAGATTTGCCGTTTCCATACTAATTTCCATATAAACTTCAAATGGCGTGTGTACAACCAAATCTCTTCCAAATCACTTCAAATGACTTTTATCATAATTGACATCGTTTGAGCATAGGGGAGCAGAAACTTCAAAATTTGCATCAGTATAGTGCATATATTATGTGACGAATAATAGCATACAATGCGAGTGTATATGGTTGGTAAATTGCTAGGCATGGCGTACCATTGGTACCTCGCGTACCTGAAGGAATAAAATAGACCCCTCTGTGCGGTCCTTAGCCTCTTGCCCAGCAACTCCTATCCCTACCTCGCGGTACTGGCCGGGGTACGAGTAACCTTAGGGAAGATCGGGTAACCAACCCCCGATGGGAACTTTGGTCGTATGCTGACAGGGAAGGGGGGGGGGGTTTGCTTTTGCTTTTGCTTCTGCAAACCTTGAGCGTCTGTACTCCATGCTAGGAGCTCCATGCTCACGACAGCGTCTGTTCCCCATGTCAGGGGTGGCTGATCATTGTCCGAGTGCCAGAGAAGGATTCTAAGCTAAACTGTGCACTATGGTCCTCCAAACATTTGGGGAAAGGTCCTCCGGAAATCTAGGGGGTTGGTGTCAGGCCCTGCAAGCCAGCCGTAAAAAAATCAAGTAACGAATAATCAGCGAGAGAATACGATCCGGGACAATTGGCGAACACCACGTAAAGGGACTAGCGATTGGAAGCTCGGTACGTGGAACTGTAAATCTCTCAACTTCATCGGGAGCACACTCATACTTGCCGACGTTCTGAAGGACCGCGGATTCGGCATCGTAGCGTTGCAGGAAGTGTGTTGGAAGGGATCAATGGTGCGAACGTTTAGAGGTAACCATACCATCTACCAGAGCTGCGGCAATACACATGAGCTGGGAACAGCTATTATAGTGATGGGTGATATGCAGAGGCGCGTGATCGGGTGGTGGCCGATCAATGAGAGAATGTGCAGGATGAGGATCAAAGGCCGGTTCTTCAACTTCAGCAAAATAAACGTGCACAGCCTTCACTCCGGAAGCACTGATGATGATAAAGACGCTTTTTACGCGCAGCTCGAACGCGAGTACGACAGCTGCCCAAGCCACGACGTCAAAATCATCATAGGAGATCTAAACGCTCAGGTTGGCCAGGAGGAGGAATTCAGACCGACGATTGGAAAGTTCAGCACCCACCGGCTGACGAACGAAAACGGCCTACGACTAATTGATTTTGCCAATAATATGGCCATTCGTAGCACCTACTTCTAGCACAGCCTTCCATACCGATACACCTGAAGATCACTACAGCAGACAGAATCGCAAATCGACCACGTTCTGATTGATGGTCGGCACTTCTCCGACATTATCGACGTCAGGACCTATCGTGGCGCTAACATCGACTCTGACCACTATCTGGTGATGGTCAAACTGCGCCCAAAACTCTCCGTCGTTAACAACGTACGGTACCGACGGCCGCTCCGGTATGACCTAGAGCGGCTCAAGCAACCGGATGTCGCAGCGGCGTACGCGCAGCACCTCGAGGCTGCATTACTGGAAGAGGGTGAGCTGGACGAAGCTTCTCTTGAGGACTGCTGGAGAACAGTAAAAGCAGCCACCAACGATGCAGCTGAGAGCAACGTCGGGTACGTGGGACGAAGTCGACGTAACGATTGGTTCGACGGGGAGTGCCAGGAAGTTTTGGAGGAGAAGAATGCAGCGCGGGCGGCCATGCTGCAGCAAGGCATCCGTCAGAACGTGGAACGCTATAAACGGAAACGGCAACAGCAGACCCGCCTCTTTCGGGAGAAAAAACGCCGCCTGGAGGAGACGGAGTGCGAGGAGATGGAACAGCTGTGCCGGTCTCAAGAAACGCGTAAGTTCTATCAGAAGCTCAACGCATCCCGCAACGGCTTCATGCCGCGAGCCGAGATGTGCAGGGATAAGGATGGGAGCATTCTGACGGACGAGCGTGAGGTGATCGAAAGGTGGAAGCAGCACTTCGACGAGCACCTGAATGGCGCTGAGAGCACAGGCAATGAAGGACGGGACAACGGAGGAAATGCCATCGTCAGTACTGCTGAAGATAGAAACCAACCAGCCCCCACTTTGAGGGAGGTTAAGGATGCCATTCACTAGCTCAAGAACAATAAACAATAAAGCTGCTGGTAAGGATGGTATCGGAGCTGAACTCATAAAGAGGCTGGCCATTTGTCTGCACCGACTGATAGGCAGAATCTGGGAAACAAAACAGCTACCGGAGGAGTGGAAGGAAGGGGTAATATGCCCCATCTACAAGAAAGGCGACAAGTTAGATTGTGAGAACTTTCGAGCGATCACCATTCTAAATGCGGCCTACAAAGTATTATCCCAGATCATCTTCCGTCGTCTGTCACCTGTAGTAAACGAGTTCGTGGGAAGTTATAAAGCCGACTTCGTTGACGGCCGATCGACAACCAGGGGGGTAGCATTTACCATCCCAACATCTATTCAACATGGCGTCCAATGTTCCTGTTTTGATTGTTTTGGGAGGGACAAAACATATGTTTTTATGGGTAGGAGACATCAATAATACCTTGCTGATGCATAAAACATCAAACAAAATTATGAAGGAATGAAAAGCGTCATCAGATACGACGATTCAATGTGATATGTTTAATTGCCAGAATCTAGCACTAGCAGCATATGCGCCGTATACTCGAAAATCAGGAGCAAGGTTAGGGCAAACCGACCAGAAGGTGGGTACCAAAACGCAAAGTTCCAAAACGATGTGAGGAAGAGCCGAAATGTATGCAGGATGACAGCCGTGTCAGTCTCCTGTCGACAACGGACCAGATCTTTACTGTACGGCAAATCCTCCAAAAATGTCGTGAATACCAGGTCCCAACGCATCATCTTTTCATCGATTTCAAGGCGGCATACGACAGCATCGACCGCGTAGAGCTATGGAAAATCATGGACGAGATTAGCTTTCCCGGGCAGCTCACGAGACTGATAAGAGCGACGATGGAAGGTGTGCAAAATTGTGTGAAGGTTTCAGGTGAACACTCCAATTCGTTTGGATCCCACCGCGGACTACGACAAGGTGATGGACTTTCGTGCCTGTTGTTCAATATTGCGCTAGAAGGTGTTATACGGAGAGCCGGGCTTAACAGCCGGGGTACGATTTTTACGAGATCCAGTCAATTTGTTTGCTTCGCGGATGATATGGACATCGTCGGCCGAACATTTGAAAAGGTGGCAGACCTGTACACCCGCCTGAAACGCGAGGCAGCAAAAGTTGGACTGGTGGTGAATGCGGCCAAGACAAAGTACATATGTATGCATATGCTAGCTGGTGGGGCCGAGCGCGACAGGGCTCGCCTAGGTAGCAGTGTTACGATAGACGGGGATACTTTCGAGGTGGTCGACGAGTTCGTCTACCTTGAATCCTTGCTGACGGCTGACAATAACGTTAGCCGTGAAATACGGAGGCGCATCATCAGTGGAAGTCGGGCCTACTACTATGGCCTCCACAAGAAGCTGCGGTCAAAAAAGATTCACGCCCGCACCTAATGTACCATGTACAAAACGCTCATAAGGCCGGTAGTCCTCTACGGGCATGAAACGTGGACGATGCTCAAGGAGGACCTGCAAGCACTTGGAGTCTTCGAACGTCGGGTGCTTAGGACGATCTTCGGCGGTGTGCAGGAGAACGGTGTGTGGCGGCGAGGGATGAACCACGAGCTCGCCCAACTCTACGGCGAACCCAGTATCCAGAAGGTGGCCAAAGCTGGAAGGATACGATGGGCAGGGCATGTTGCAAGAATGCCGTACAACAATCCTGTGAAGATGGTGTTCGCTTCGAATCCGGTTGATACAAGAAGGCGTGGAGCGCAGCGAGCTAGAGGGACGGATCAAGTGCGTATCGATTTGGCGAGCGTGGGGCAGACCGAGGATGGAGAGATGCGGCCACGAACCGAGTATTGTGGTGTGAAATTGTTGATTCAGTGTTATCTATGTAGATGTTAACTAAATAAATGAATGCGAGTGTATAAACTTTTCTACCGAACTAGCCTGTGATCTTATGCGACTTAAATTATGATAACAAATGTTGATTTGACAGCTGCTACGGATTGATTCGACTTACTTTGTAGAAGTGTACGGGACGAAACAAAATGTATAAATGAACTCAAAAAAAAAAAAAAGTTTTATGCGAGGAAACTCATCAATCTGACGATTTCATCCACCGTGTTTTTCGGATTTGATGTAATTCGTATGAATTAACGAGTTATTACGTGAACTTTGATGCGACTTCTGGTTGTCTGGGAAGCACCTAAAACCGAAAATAGAAAAGTACTTATTTCAAAAGTATTATTATTATTTCCAGAATTCAAAATGTATTCTTTTCAACAGAAAAAAAACTAAATATCACTATCAAATGTTACAACTATATAACTGCTGTAATTCCTCATCAGAATCACTTATCACAAACGAAAGAAAAACTATCCGGGTAGCGTAGCACTGGCCGAACCACCAGCGGAATCGCGTAAAAGCCATCACGCAGAAGGCGAAAAAAAAAATTCAAAATACGAGCTATGGACCAATGCACGAGTTCACTAATTTGACGTTTGAGCGGTGCCAAATTCACTGGTTGCCATGGTCCCATAAATAACAGGGCACCGTTAAAACGTCAAATAATGAACCCATGCATTGATCCATTGCGACGCGGCCTACTGCGTTGTTTTCGTCTCCAAACACGACAAGGATTTTAAGAAGCAGTAGATCAAAGTGCGTGAACAAGATGGCGCAAGTGTTGCACATGATTTTGTGGTTAACTTCAAGTAGGTTTAGCCCCCTTCAGAGTTGGCGGAATCCGCTGAAATTTTCACAAAAGCTTCTGGGGGTCCAATGAATGAATTATGTAGACGTAACCTAAGTTTTTTTTTGTATTTTGAAGGCCAGTGGGCCACCCTAACCCCCAGGTCCTGACGACGTAACGAACAACCGGAGGGGACGACGAAGTGCGGGGTTCATTGTTCGGTTTTAGTTTACCTTTATCCTCTCACGGAAGCCCACCACCCGCTGGAGGCGAGGTTAGTTTTGCCGGCCGGCTGTCGGATGGGATTGGCGCGTGATTTTTATATAACTAATGTTCCGTCGTTTGCGAGGAAGGGATGATTTCCTCTCCGGGTTGGATTTATCCTCACGCAGCTAAAGGGCGGTGTGGTCGCATGTCGTCGACGGGTGAATCGAGTTATTTTCATACCCATTTTCCGGCGAAAAGGTCACAGCGATTCCTTCCACGGAAAACGGCTTGGAATAGAACTGCTTTGCATCGTTACATGAACCATGCACCAAAAGGACATTTTGCGTTTAATGGTTTTCATGCCTTCCATGAATAGATTTTGTAAAAATTAGCATCAACAAAGAGTGAGGAGAGTAATACCACGTTCAGTCTAGGGCTGATCCGTTACAGTCACATAAGCCAACTAGATTGATTGCTATAAGCTCTAATTTTCTCTTCTTCCAAACTGATGAGATTGATAAGATTTGATTTCCAAATCGTAAATTTGATCCTCAAATCCACGCAAGTTCCCATCTTATTATGTCAAACATATTTTCTAGTCAAATTCCCAATACGATTAGGGTCACGTAAGCCAACTAGATTGGTTGCTATAAGCTCTAATTCTCAGAGCGTCCCCACCAGCAGGGGAAACTCAAATATTTTTCAAAACACATTGATAAGTATGAGCCCATAACCTCTTCAGATCACGCGTCCACGGCGTTCACCGTTTCTGCGAAGCCTAATCCCATCGCTTTGTTTGAAATATTTTCGCCTGTTGCCAATTTGCTGATAAGCCAGCAAGTGCCAACGTAAGTTGAATTGTTTTATCAACTGCGCTTACACTGTGAATTACCGAGGACCGGACAGACGACGGCGAAAAATCCCTTTCTTCACCGGAACAATCGGCGTCGCTGTTTAGCTATGGTGCTTACCGTCGTGCACCGAATTTTAGAGTACGAATCGCAATCGCCTACTGTGTGGGAGATGAAGATGACGAAGCTTTTTTTGTTTATTATTTACCGTCTGCATACCGAGAGAGAGGATGATAATATTTACAAAACAGATACCATCGCACTTAAGAACTTAAAGCCGTTGTTGAAACAGCCGGAAATCACGTGTTCCGCACTTATCTGCGAGTAATATCGGTATCGGCGAGGGGTATTAGTGGTGTACTTTCAGCATCAGAAATTGCGATCGAAGCCAACACAGGAATTAACAACAGGGCACTCTTATCGGGTCAGTGCTCAGAGTTCGGGAAGCTTATCACACGTTGTCCGTTATCAGAGGATCCGAGAACCAGCAGACTCATGCCGGGCCTCGCAAAGGGACGTCATCGCCACGATCGGTCGGGCAGCTGTTTTGGCCACTTGAAGCCACTGCGCATTGGGTCAGACCGCAAAATTAGAAGGAAAACAATATATTGACTCTGTAGATGGTGTTCCAGAACAAAATTGTTTTTATTAAATTGATACAAATAATAAAGCCTTCAGTTTTTGACATCAGAAGTAAAACTTTTTTATAATTTTATACCTTGAGCGCTCGCACCGCCATTCTTCAGAACAGAATAGGGGCTTAAAAGTTTGGTAAAATTTTGGTTTTATTTGGAAAATTTATCCGCTTAAATAATGACTTCAAACATCAATTTTAAAAAATGGGTCCAAATTTGAAGGCTGGTTTCCTATTGACAAGAAAAGTAATCGCCTATTTCGGTATGGGGAAAATTTCTGCCAAAAAATGTTCAAGAAAATCTCATTCCTACGATCACATCACAGTACGCAGTTGAGAAGAAATGTCATTTCAAATGGGGCTCTATGTACAAAAATATTCTTGACCCATTCGGTCAAGGAGTTTCTTTACTTTTCTTGAGAGAAACAGCATACTTAGCTTAATAGTCAAAATGTCTTTTTTCTGCTAATTTTGCGAACCATCCCAATGTGCACTGACTATACAACAATGGTATAGAAACTGAAATTTGTTCTCGCAGCGAATGTGTCTTATCAGCCGCTTTCAATGGGCAAATCAGCGGGTAAGTACCGATCTATCTATTTCGAGAGCGAGAGGGGAAATGAATGCGAAATTGATAACAATAATTAAGTTAGTCCTACAATACACATAATATGATTGCCCATTGGCAGGAACACGTGATCGTTGCCGGGAGCTGACAGCGCAGAGAGCAAACGTGTCAAACCAGTTGTGGCGATGATCAATTGGGTCCTAAAATTTTTAATGAATTCTTGTTTTTATTTAATAACACGAAAAAGCATGTTACTGTAACTACTTTAGCAATTTTTCCCGCTCAAATAATGGCTATATCAGGTTTAAACTTTAATTTAAAAATTTGGTCCATAGATGAACCTTGACACTTTTGATCATGTTTGACGTTCGCTTAGTCGACAAAAACACCACAGGGGTTTTAGTTCGACCACTGGGGTTGTTCCTATCTGACATTTTGTAAGGGACACGGAAAACAAAATACACCCAAAATTTGAGTTTAAGCCAAAGGATGTGACAAAATCTAAAAAAATGTTTTTTGGGCTTAAACCAACGGAAAACATTAGAAAATTGAGTAAACATGTGTTTTTGGTTTAAACTTAAGCGTTTGGCACTAAAATTGGGACAGGGCTTTAGGACCCTATTGTTTGCTGCTACACACTCCGCTGATAAGAACTTTCGTTCGGTGTGAACTTTGCGCACGGCTTTTCTGTGGGTTCGAATAACATTACAATGATTTCGTACTGATATTTAAAATTAAAATTCGAAAAAAGCCGGTCATTCAAAGATCTTCAAAGATTACTAGCTACCACGTGATATTTTTTTTAAATATTGTTATTCTTAAGGCAACACGGAAGCGAATCCTCAAATACCACTCCATATATCGATGTAAAAATTTTATCATATAATTCTTTATACACTCCCGTGCATAAGTTTGGGTTCACCCCCTAAAAAACATGCAAAAGTGTTCTGTCCATATCTCTGTGATTACACGTCCAATTCAAATTCTTTAAGCCGCATTCCAAAGGCAAAGAGTTATTCTTACTTCGTATGTATTTTTCCAAAAACATTCTTTGAACTTTGTATACTAAATATGTACTTAAAGTTGTGACATTTTTTCAAAAAACACACTGAAAAAACATTACTAATTTCCTCAGCATTGGATCGACCAAAATTTTAAAACAAGGTGTCTTTAGAATCACAATCTTATATGCTTTGAATAGACTCTACGGAATTTTGGCGGAAAAATCTGAAAACTATTCAAAATCAATTAAACAGTCAGTCAAGTCATCGTGCAAAAGTTTGGGTTCACCCTTCAGTATGGTGTATCGTGCAAAAGTTTGGGTTCACCTGAACTTACTTAAATCTGTGAAATCTCAAACCAATCATGTACCCGCCATTATTTGTGCTCAAAAAAGCTTTAAACTATTGAAATCAGTTGAAAAATGGCAGAGATATTGACAAAAATGATGTGCGTGTGGCTCAGATGAACCCAAACTTTTGCACGATTTGCATCATACTGAGGGGTGAACCCAAACTTTTGCACGATGACTTGACTGACTGTTTCATTGATTTTGAATACTTTCCAGATTTTTCCGCCAAAATTTCGTGGTGTCTCATCAAAGAATATAAGATTACGATTCTAATGACACTTTGATTTAAAATTTTGGTCGACCCATTGCTGAGGAAATTAAATATGATTTTTCAGTGTGTTTTTTGAAAAATGTTACAACTTTAGGTGAAAATTTAGTATACAAAATTAAAAAAATGTTTTTGGAAAAATACATACGAAGTAAGAATAACTCTTTGCCTTTCGAATGCGGCTTAAAGAGTTTGAATTGGACTTGTAATCACGGAGATATGGACAGAACACTTTTGTATGTTTTTGAGGGGGTGAACCCAAACTTTTGCACGGGAGTGTATGTAGAGCACAACCCATTAAATGTCCAGCTTCATCGGTTCACTAAACACTAAACACTTTGCTTCTGCAAAGTTTTGATGACAATTGTTAGAGTGAGAAAAGAGATAGAGAAAATAACACGGTCTCCTGTGTCACCTTAAGTATGGTGTAATCCAGCTTTTTAAAACCGATAATGGCTGCCGAAACCAAACTCGCTTTCTGATAGGGGTAGGTCTATTTGACATTTGGCTTGGGTCGTTTATATGGTGTAACCTTTCAAAAAAAGTTACAATATTTTGAACCATACACTCAGGCAAACGGACTATCGCCACAAGAAATCGGATTGAAATTTATAAATTTGCCTTATGAAACCCGAATTTGAAAACAAAAAACGTTTTCGTGGCAACCTGGAATCGAATCAAGAACCTTGCGATCGATAGGCCCGAGCGTACACACTATCGACGCCTTGACGAGGAGTGATGCTAAAACGATACATAAAGCGTTTGCATTGCAATAATCGTTCCACCTTACATAATGCAAAATGTATGAAATTCGATAGTCCAGTTTGCTGCGCGTAGCAATCAACCTATTAAATTAGCTCCTCTTGTAAATAGCTTTTTGTAAATAGTTTTTGTATATACTTTATTTAATATGTTAATTGTTAGATTCTTTTTTGTTGAATTATATTGAAATTGTGGTCATGAAATATTCTTCTGTTCAGATAGTCAGGCTGCATAAAAAGCTCAACTGAATTCAGTCAACTCTGTAAACCTTCTATGGGTACCTGGCTACATTCTTCCATCGCTGGAAATGAATTGGCTGATGAGCTAGCTCGCGATGGAGCATCGCATGATCTCATTGGCCCTTAGCCAGCTATTTCAATTTCAAAGTGCTGGGTGAAGCTTCAGATAAATTCTTGGGCGGCAACTCAGCACAAGCAATATTGGAATAGTTTGAAGTCGTGTCGTCAAACAAAGTTGTACATTACTGAACAATCTCCAAGGGTGGCGAAGTATTTCATTTTTAAGCAGAATTGCAGTCTCTTGGTAAGAGCATTCACAGGCCACTGCCAACTCAACTATCTCATGGCAAATATTCAGCGTGCTGAATCATTTGTGTGTGACAGTTGTGACTCCGATTATGGAACTTCGTATTACCTGATAAGCAACTGTCCAGTTTTTGCGCAAATGCGATTCCAATTACTTGGTAAACACTTATTACATAACACTGAATTCAGAAGCCTGAACCTTCAGGACATTCAGTTATTCTTGAACCGCTGTGGTAATGAGCTATAGGCTTTCTTTACGCTCATGCGTTTAGCAGTGCCCTTTTTAGGACGCTGTTCGAACCCATTGTGGTATAGAGCTACATGCTCTCATTTCGATGCGATCTTCCCTCTTCAAGGGACCTACTCCTATTTCCTCCCATCTTTCCTCTTTCCTTTTCCATCTCTTTCCTCTCCTATCGGGTAGATGATGACATAGGCTCAAATATGGCGATGCCACAAATCTCCCAACTGATGGGGAACGTGCCTTTGGAGCCGGCCTTCTGATTCCTGATACATGGAGGCATTTCTAGAGGAACTCTGAAGGAATCACTGGAAACACTCTGAAAGAATTTCTAGAGAAACTTCGTAGGAATTCCTGAAGAAACTCCGAAGCAAATCTTGGAGGGATTCCGAAAAAAATCTTGGAGGAATGCCCTGAGTTACACTGAAGGAATTCCCGGCAGAGCTCTGGTGGATTTCCCAGAGGAAGTCTGGAAGAATCCCTGGAGGAACTCTTAAGGAGTTGCTGGAGAAGTTCTGAAAATATTTTTGGAGGAATACCCGAGGCAACTCTTCTTCTCAAAACTTCTGAAGAATTGCTGGATAAAATCCCCAGGTATTGCCGGAGGAAACCAGGAAGAATTTCTGGAAGAACTTAAGAAAATGCTAGTGAAAATCCGGAGAAATTACACGAGGAGCTCTGGAAGAATTCCCGGAAGAATTCTAAAGGAAATCCAAGAAAAACTTTTGAGAAATTTTCTGAGGAACTCTGGAGGAATTCCCGGAAGAAATATAGGGAATTTTTCGAAGTAAATCATGAAGAATTTCTAGTGGAAATCCGGAGGATATCCGAGGTATTACTAGAACTCTAAAGAATAGGGTCCTAAAGCCCTGTTCCAATTTTAGTGCGAAACGCTTAAGTTTAGGCCAAAAATACATGTTTACTCATTTTCTTTTTAATGTTTTTCGTTTGTTTAAGCCCAAAAAATATTGTTTATGTTATTTTTAGATTTTGTTAGCTTAGCTTAGCTTAAACTCAAATTTTGGATGTATTTTGTTTTCCGTGTCCCTTCCGAAATGTCAGATAGGAACAACCCCAGTGTTAAAACTAAAACCCCTGTGGTGTTTTTGTCGACTAAGCGATCGTCAAACATGATCAAAAGTGTCAAGATTCATTTATGGACCCAATTTTTAAATTAAAGTTAAAATATGATATCGTTATTTGAGCGAGAAAAATTGCTAAAGTAGTTGTAGTAACATGCTTTTTCGTATTATTAAATTAAAAAAAAAAAGATTTCATTAAATATTTTAGGACCCTATTCCTGAAGAAATCTCGGAAAAAAAAATCCAGGACAAACCCTGAACAAAATCCCGGTATGGCTCCAAAAGAATTCCTGGAGGAACTCCGAAGAAATTCCATGGGGAACTGTGAAGAAGTTCTTGGAGAACTTTCAAAGAAATTCCTGCAGGGACTCCAAAGGATTTGCCGGAGGAATTGCTGGAGTAGCTCTGAAAGAAGTTCTGGAGAATCCATGAAGTAAACCCAAAGGAATGCCCGGTGCAGCTCCGAAAGGATTCCGTAGTAACTACGGTAGAATTATCGGAAGAAATCTGAAGAAATTCCTGGTGGGCTCACATTCTCGGTAATAGGGCCCTAAAGCCCTATCCCAATGTTTGTGCCAAACGCCTAAGTTTAGGCCAAGACACATGTTTACTCATTTTTTCAATGTTTTCCGTTGAGTTAAGTCTAAAAAACATTTTTTAAATGTTTTTTTTCTTAGATTTTGTCGTCACACCCCTTGGCTTAAACTCAAATTTTGGGTGTAATTTATTTTCCGTGTCCCTTCCGAAATGTCAGATAGGAACAACCCCAGTGTTAAAACTAAATGCCCTGACCCTGAGGTGTTTTTGTCGACTAAGCGAACGTCAAACATGATCAAAAGTGTCAAGGTTCATTTAGGGACCCAATTTTTGAATTAAAGTTTAAACACGATACAGCCGTTATTTGAGCGGGAAAATCTGCTCAAGTAGTTGCAGTAACATGCTCTTTCGTGTAATTAAATAAAAACAAGATTTTGTTTAAAATTTTAGGATCAAATTCTCGGCAAAAATTCTGAAAGAATTTGTGAAGGAACTCCGGAGGAATTTCTAGAGGAACTCTGAAATAATTCCTGAAAAGAGTTCCTGAAGAGGAACTCTGGAGGAAACCCTCCGAAAATTGAGCTTGAGCTTGAGCTTGATTGGTCGCCCGTGGATGCACTCCAGTATCGCCAGATCAGCTGCACTTACACAAGGAACCAACCGAATGACTGCTTGGGACTAACAGGCATCCTCAGTGTATAAGTGCTGGTGATCTTCTATTTTTAGGCAACAATGGCACCTGCCACTTCAGAATGCAGACCAATGAGGGGAAGGGGGAGGAATTGTTGATGCATTGAACTGACTCCCACGTAGACCGTATATTCCACTGCATCCACGTCAGTTCATGCGGGAGTGTATGGATTGGGGGAAAGGCATGGCAGAGAGGTTTGCTTTTGTGGTTAGCAGACTGCCTATGTATCAGGCGTAAGAAAGGCGTGCGCGTGGATGTAGGAAGCGTTAGGGAAACGGTTTCTTGTCCGTCTCTGGTTCTAGCGTTTGCTATGAACGAATAGTTTGAGGGTGATATATTTAGAATGGAAGATAGAAGCAAGTGAGAGATATACAACTACAAAGTACGAGGAAAGGGACGGGCCTGGGATTGAACCCATGACCTTCTGCATATGACGCAGAAGCGGTAGCCATCAAATCACCAACCCCGTTCTCTGGAGGAAACCCTCCGAAAATTTTTGAAAAAGTATCATCGAAGAAATTTCTCGAGGAAATCTCCTGAGGAATTCAATAAGGAAAACCCGGAGAAATTTCTGGAGCAAATCTCCGAAGGAATTCCTGTAGGGAATGTGGGGTAAATTTCCGAAGGATTTACTGTAGAAAATTCCTGCAGGAATTTCATAATGAATTCCCTGGAGGAATTCCTAGAGGAAATTCTCGGAGGAATTCCTAGAAGAAATTCTCGAAGGAATTCCTGGACGAAATTCTTGCAGATATTCCTGGGTGTCTAGAATTCGCCGGATGGAATCAATAAAACAAAATTTAATGAAATCTCCGTAGGAAATATCCGGAAAAACATCTGAACGAAATTCTCGGAGGAATTGCTATTAGAAATCCCCTGAGAAATTCCTAGAGAAAATCATCGGACGAGTTCTTGGGGAATATCCCCTGAGGAACCCCTAGAGGAAATAATATTACTATTACAGTATGGCCCATAAAAAAATGCGAAAATTGTTTGTACGTGACTAGCGTTATTTTCATTGTTTTTGTGAGTGAATGTAAGTTCTGATTACTGTTGTATATTCTGAAGTATCTTCGCTTTCTACGGCAATTTTTGTCATATTTTTCTTACTCTTCTAAATAATGTATTGAGGCAAAGATGTTTAATGGTTTTGTCCACTCAAACTTAAAAACAACGTCTGATTGTGATAAAATTTCCACCTTCAAAAATCACACTTTGTCGTTGAAAAAATTAGTTATATTAAAAAACGTGTTATTCATAATCACAATAAAATAATTAGTTTTTAGAGCATTTGCGTCTCATGGGTTTGGTATACCTTTGTTTTTTGATAAAGTTTAATAAAAAATAAATACGGAAGCCTATAACAGTTTTTTTGAGAAAGAAATTTGTTACTTCGATTAGAGACAACTTATATCAATACTAGCTCATAGGTTTCGAGCAAAACAGAGCCGCTTATCACACTTATATGAAGGTTCAACCACGGCTTTCTAAAATGGACCGTTTTTTCGAAAATATGTTTAAGTCTCCAATGATACAGGTATGAAGCCATTCTTTCATTTGATATGGGCGAATGCTGGAGACAAGGTTTGTGAACAATCTCACCCCAACATCGATGTTTTAGAAGCTTTCATCACAAATATATTGAACTCGATGACCGCATGAAAAATTTAAAGGTATGCTTCCAATTCCTCTCTAGTACGGTGAAAGTTCAAAGCGAAAAACTGAGTCTAAACAGATTAAATAATACAAATAAAGAATAACATTTATGTTTCGTTCACATTTTTCCTATAAAATCTACAATAATACATGATATGACGATTTTTGCATTTTTTTATTGGCCATACTGTAAATTTCTGCAGAAAATCCCCGAAAAAAAAAAACTGTTTTTCGGAGGAACTTCTCTAGGAAATCTTTGCAGAAATTATTAATTCAAATCCCAGATAAATTTTTAGAAGAAACCTCAAGATATATTCTCTGAAAAACTCTCCGGAGTAATTTCTGGAGAAAATCTTCGGAGTAATTTCTTAATGAATTTCTAGATGAAATCTCCAGAGATATTCCTGGACTAAATCACCGGAAATTGCTATTGGAAATCTCCTGGGAAGCTTATGGAGGAAATCCCCGGAGGAATTCCTGAAGGAAATCTACGGAGGTATTCCCGGTGGAAATCCTTTCTGGATTTTCTGGATTTCTGGAGGAATTCATAAGAGGAATTCCTGGAGGAAATTCCCAGACGAATTTCTGGACAAAATTCACGTTTAGTCGAAGACACTACATAAGCTTCATGAGTTATTTGGGATTTTGTAAAACACTGATTTGCACGGTTTTAAATTTTCTTATCAATGATGCGAAATCTACGATTTTTCGCACGTAATGAGAATGCTTTTTTCGCTTCCTCATGTGAACATCTTCTATCGCTCACACTAGTTTTCCCTGGAGCTACGATGGAGGATAACCAAAAATCACTCCACTCTGGGGATAATTTATTTTTCACTCCATCATATTTTCGCTCACCAACTGCTCCCGAGAATTATCACCATGTGGGATAAACAAAAACTAATGCTGGCGACGGGATTCGAACCTAGAACATTGCTAAAAATAACCGCGATGCGAGCACGCTATTTCTGAAGAAAATACATACCCGAATGGATTCCTGAAGCAAATCCCCGGATGAATTCTAAAAGAAATCCCCAAAGGAATTCTTTGAGGAATTCCTGGTGAAAATCTGGAAGAGCTCCTAGAGATCTCTTTAGGCGGACTTCCCCGGAGAAATAATCTGATAATTCCTCGAGGTGTCTCTGTATGAATTCCTGGAGGATTGTTTCCCCACCTTCTTAAATCACTTTTTTTTTAACTTCTCAGGCTTCCCCCAGAAAACACGCGAACAAACATGCGTCAAACCATATTTGGAACAGCTCAAATCTTGTTCCAATTCCGACCAAAAATGAACCAGGCAGTTAGCCTGTTCCAAAAACATAGATAAAACTGATCTAGTTCAGTTTTCTCTTATCCGATCACTGAAATCCGAAGGAGTCATAATGTAGTACAAATTATTCCAAAAGACTTTGTCGAAGACATCAAACCTCAGGATACATATCCAGAGTACTAGGTAGAGGTTTTGGCCGTCGAAAACAGCGATCTGCTTCAGTGTGCGGCACTATTCCTAACTGAAAATCCTCAAGGTCGCAACGATCACCTATGCAACTCGCCGTCAGGAAATTCTTAAATTGGGTAACCCAGTTAACCACAGCACTTTTGTAGACAATTAATTGACTGTTTAACGAGAAACTTGCGACGATCGACGCGCCACCATAATTCATATAACGGTGGATATTATTACTAACTTGGAGGTGATGGTTTCGCATTTTGGAGGTTAACATCACCTCTAAACACTAGCGTCTAAGGCCTAGATTCTCGGGAGTTTGAAACTGTGGAAATCATACATCACGACATAAAATTAACAACGCTTACAAGGATGAAAGCATTTTGGCGGAGGAACGTGGTATTGTTGAAAGGTGCAAGTATCACTACGATGAACACCTGAATGGTACCTTCCTTAGCCGAGTGGTTAAAGTCCGCGGCTACAAAGCAAAGCCATGCTGCAGGTGTCTGGGTTCAATTGCCAGTCGGTCCAGGATCTTTTCGTAATGGAAATTTCCATGACTTCTCTGAGCATAAAGTATCATCGTACCTGCCACACGATACACGAATACGAAAATGGCAACTTTGGCAAAGAAAGCTCTCAGTTAATAACTGTGGAAGTGCTCATAAGAACACTACGCTGAGAAGCAGGCTCTGTTCCAGTGGGGACGTCAATGCCAAGAAGAAGAAGAACCTGAATGGTGCAGAAGTGGAATACCAATGCAGCAGGATGAATGGTCTCATCGGTACGGCAGATTTTGGAGACGTGCTAGCTACCACGATAAGTTAAGGATGCTATCAAATATCTCAAGAGCAACAAAGCAGTTGGGAAAGATAGTATTGAAAAGTTGGAGTACGAAAAGATGGAGCAGCTGTATTCTGTTCTACAAGAGACTCAACGCATCCCGTAAAGGCTTTTTGTCGCGATTCGAAATATGCTGGGATAATGGTAGAGGTATCTTGATGGATGAACATGAGGTAATTGAAAGATAGAAGCAGCAATATGATGAACACCTGTATGACGCACAGGCAGAATACCAAGGCAGCAGGAAGAATGGCTTCATTAATACGGCAAAGATAACGATAAACCAAATGTTTTACCGAAATATCGGCGAATGTTACCGAGATTCGGTAAACATTTGTCAAGATCTCGGCTAAAGTTTAATCGAGATTCGGCAAACGATTCCCGAGATCTCGCCTAATGGTATCTCGTCAATCCGTTTACCGAGGTCGATTTCAGAATTGAAGTGTGTGCAATTTGCATTCAGGGAAGTGACGCTTCATCAGCCAATTTCATTATGACCCTGCGTGCCACGTCATCAGGGAAACCACACCATTTTCCACACGTAATTCACGAGAACTGCGAGAAATTGAAACTGATATTAATTATCCGGAATGTCCCGTCAGCAATATTAAAAGCGTTAGCTATATGTAGTTATAGCCATCGACAAAACCAACAAAGTTCATCAGGCAGCAGCAGCAGCAGCAGGTGTCATCATCAGCCAATACACGCCACCTTAGGGCTGAAGTGCTGATGTGGTTCCTCTCACCTGGCTCATATTCCACTCGCCTACCCTAACACATCACCCAATCCAATCATTCTTTCTCACGTGTTCATGTAGGTAGCGCTGCTGTCTCGGGAGGAAGGTGCAAAGCACTAATCAGTGATCGTTTCGTTACCTGTGCAGGTGCGGAGGGGGTGGGAACAGGACGCGATGCGATATAACATCATGTGCGGAATGTGTGATTTGCCACGAAGAGTCACGTTATTTTCCACACGGCCTGCTTTGCCAAGCTTGGCAGAATCGCTATTGCTAGCTGAATGGCTAGATGGCAGTCGTCGGCAGTTTTGCATCGAAGTAAGCGCAATGAGTATACGTGGGGGTGGGAAAAGACTGAGGTTGGAACGTTTCGAATGAGTGTGATATTCTGAAGAGAGAGAAAGAGAGTTCGACGGTGAGAGTCTCATCGCGGTTTTTCCTTTCGATTGTGATTCCAGGTTCATGTGTTGGAATGGAACATCACTGAATGAGAGTGTGAGAGCACTATGAATGCGCTTCCCGTTTATCACCCATCAGGTCGTTGATAGTCGCGCTGCCAGTTTGGTAGTGACCAGGCCCCTTTGTTTGATACAGTGACTCAAATTCAAATTTGTACAGGACACTGTTTTCACATCAAGTTGGTAAACAACTATCGAATGCTAAATATACACATATACAGCCATTCCATGACAAACCGATCTAGTGGGTCACCGAATTCCGTGAAAATTGGCTATTTTGTTCCTTATCCGAAATAAGGATACACGTGTTTTTGGATTTTTTGATTAGCCTTAACCATTTCCGAAATAGAGTGACCAGAAAAATCGCGACTATGCAAATTTTTTATTTAAAAAAATATCATAACTTTTGAACCGCTTGTCCGATTTTCAATTTTCTTGGACGAAATGAAAGCTAAAGGACGAAATAAAAGCTCAAAAACTAGATTTTTTTTTTATATTTTTTCATGTAATATTTTTTTTAGAGATTTTTTTTTCTGAAAAGTTGAAAATAAAAAAAAATGGAAATTGGTTTAGCTGTTCAAAAGTTATTATTATGATCTTGGACGAAATGCAAGCTAAGGGACGAAATAAAAGGTAAAAAACTAGAATTTTTTATATTTGTTCATGTAATTTTTTTTACTGAGTTATATATTTTTTTCTGAAAAGTTGGAAATAAAAAAATTGGAAATCGGTTTGGCTGTTCAAAAGTTATGATTTTTTTTATAAAAAATCAAATGCGCTGAGACTTTCAGTGTGTGCCTATAAAAAATGACTGCTTTTTATTTTCAGAAGTATATCTCAAAAACTTAAAAACATACATGACAGTAGACGTAGAATTTTCTGAACTTTCAAGAAACAATGAGAACATCAATATACGCTTTTGTCCCGAGGCCTTCAAAACACGAAAAAACGGGAATTTTTATTTTATTTTTCATGTGAAAAATCATTTTTTTTGTGAAATTATATGTTTTTTTTTGAAAAGTCAAAAGCTTAAGCTTTCATTTCGTCTGAAAAAATTAAAAATCGGTCAAGCTGTGCAAAAGTTATGATTTAAAAAAATCAGAGGGGGTTGTGTACAAGACACGACCGCATGACGTTAACTACGCCAAGTGATTTTCTGCATTTGAATTTAAGTCGATTGTCATAGTTGCAGCCAGTGGCGTAGCTAGAGTCTTTGGGGCCCAGTGCGGAGCCAAATTTGGGAGCCCCTCCGAAGGAGGTTTGCCAAATTATTTTATTACCGAACTCACACGTACTTTCAACATTTTTTCGAAAACGTTCCATATATACATTAATTAACTCATTAAGCGTGGTAGAGATGGAAGAATTATGAGTGACATCATGAAAAATTCTCGAGCTCAGGTGAGATTCGAACCCATGACTCTTGTATGCCAGACGAGTGCTTTACCAACTAAGCTACCGAGCCCCTTAGCGATTCAATAACTCAGAAGGTTACAAGTTTCAAATTCAAGCCCAATATTTGTAAAAAAAATCGTGATGATCTCTACCTGTGAAAAACCACCCATACCAGGGCGTAACTAGAATTTCGTCCAGGAAACAGTTTTTATTGCTACGTCTTGTGGAATTAAAAAATATTTGTGTGAAGCGATTGCCTCAAAAGATTCTATAGGTTTCTGTTTGAAGGGATCTTTAGAAATATTCTTGGATAACTTTCTGTATATTGCACGGTACTAGTTGAACTTCTTGAAGACTCGTGAAAAATCTCAGATAAATCTCAAGGGGTATATTTGAAATAAGTAAAATAATTCGTAGAAGAATCCTTGAAGTAAATGGTTAAGAAATACTTGCGAAAACCACGGGCTTGGCCAAAGGTACGCCAAGAAATCCCTTCAGTAATTTTCAGGGGAAAATGCTCAAAGGTCGCCTTAGTGGAATTCATGGTTGAAACCTTGATAAATTCCTAGAATGATTCTTGTAGGCAGTCTTGAAGAATCCTTTAAAAAGAAAAGAAAATAGACCTATTCGGAATCTCTGTGGCAATTTGTATAAATCCCGTAATGAATTGACGTCCATATAGGAACGCCAGATAGATTATTACTAGCTTTATCATAGCGATTTTAAGCCCGAATCGATTCTTCAGAAATAAACAGAAAAATTCCTAATAGCATTGCTCAAAACGTTCTGTAGAGTTTCTACATGAAAGCACTGGAAAAAGTTCCCTAGATTTATGGCTAATCTTAATTCTGTAGAAATCCAGTTAGGATTTCTGCAAACATTCCTTGAAGAATTCTAAGCGAATTCTTGCAAGAATTCACTCGTTTTTTTAACGAAATCTCTCGTAACGTTTAACAAAAAATAAATGTTAGTAAAATTCATGGCAAAATTTCATATAAATTACCAGGAGATTTTTTTAAAGAAATATCCTTATGAATTAATTTTAGGTCTCCCGACAAATAATTTTGATGATTTATGATTGGTGTTCAAGAATGATTCAAAAAATAATACCTGAAGAAATTTCGATTAACAAAAAATTTCGTGGAGCAGATATTGTGGATTGTTCAGTGTAAATACTTCCTAACACAAACACTCTGGAGAAATATCTGTAGTAATTTCTAAAGGATTGATTTTGAGATAAGGCTGATGCATCTTTCGCCACCACGTCCTTCAAAAAATCGAAAATTTTGAAGACGAGACCAAAAAAGACTCATTGCTCTGTTTAAAACTATCAGAGTATTAACGTTTTTAATTTCAAATAAGCCCATGGAACAACGACCCCAAGGACAACCTTGAAATACAAAGAGCGTATTGTTCTGTCACATTTCAAGAAAAAAAAATGAAATTCTAATTTGTTAATATTACCTTTTTTTATGTATTTTATTTGTTTGCAGCCCATTTTGTACCCTGAATATTTTTCCTCGCTTTGGGCCTCCTAAGTGGTCTCGAACATAAAAGAAAATTATTTCCATTTCCATTAGTCCAAATAGTTAAATAAAAATCAAAATCTTTGGCTTACACATTTTAAAAAAATCATTATTTTGAAATCTAAAAAAACTGTACACTTTAAGGCCTTGACTCATTTATCATATAAAGAAGGTATCTGTATCATTTCTGAAATAAAAACAATGAAAATGGTTCAGATCGTAGGAAAATGTGTGCAAGCTCAAAGCTCACCAATGCTCTAGATTTTTGGAGGCCTTCAAATTTTTTGTTTTCTATCTTTATTAACGAGATTTTTAGCCCTGGGCTAGTTCATCTCGGGACCAACGGCTTTACTTCCCTTCTGAAGGTAGATTTGTTTGGAAATAAGAATTCATGAAATATTTTTTTTATAAATTCAAAGCCGTAATTAGAATCAATATTTTCAAAATAGGTATTTGAGGGCTCCATCCCATTACCCCGAACGCCATTACCCCGAACGCCACTACCCCGAACGCCACTACCCCGAACGTCACTACCCCGAATGGGTCACTACCCCGAAAGCCATTACCCCGAATGGGTCATTACCCCGAACGCCACTACCCCGAATGAGCCATTACCCCGAATAGTATCAGATACAGTACAGTATCTTGTTTTGCGTGCAAAAATGCGTCTCTAATGAAGACTGGTAATTAATGGCACGTAAAATTCGTCGGTAAAATGTTCATTTTATATTATCCCTTCTTTTACATGTCAGCTATTCTTTCGAAATATCTTGATGTGCAACTATATTCTTCTCATTCTTTCTGAGACAGTGCCTGTTTATCAGCTCAGTGGGCACCTTCGCAATTCAAGGGTTCATTAACAAATTTCATTTCGCCAACAATTGCCATTTTTAACACCTACCCACCCCCTCATACTTTTTTTTTTGTATGGAAATTCTACATATTGTGAATGGGCTGTAACTTTTTGAGGACAACCACCCACAAACTTTTTTGCTCCCTTCAGCGTTACGAAATTTGTGAATGGGCCTCAATAAAATAAGCCTTTTATTGACTGAAAGGAATTCGAATCCACAACCTTCAATATGGTGTTGCTTAACAGATGCGTAATCACCGGTATTTGGACTTGTTGGTGGTGTTCAAATTTGTGGTTTGAACAAATATTTTTCTTTCTTATGAATATAGGTTGTGTCATTGCATCACGTTGTTACAGTGATCACATCATAGCTGTAAACATTTCACCAGAAATTTGCCCTTCTTTCTTAAATATGCTGTTCTTTCAAGTTTTCGTTGGATAAGCTAGTCACTAATATATCCACATAGAACAGCTCTTTTCAAGGAATATATCCTGAAATCATTCACTAAAATGAATCTTGCTACAATTGGGTTGTTTAGTGAAGACAAAATCTCAATTTTTTGTAGATTGATCGAAAGAGCACATTTTTCTAAGTACAACACGATTTTATTGCATTTCAATATCTTCATGATGATATTATAAATGATTAAAAAAGATTTCAATTGTAAGACTCGATGACATTTCAATTTACATAATGACAGCTCGTCCCGAAGTAAAATTTGCCAAGGGGTGATTCAAAAGCGATTTCCATACTAATTTCAAACGTGTTTTAAAAATAGTTCCAGGTCACGGAAAATGGTGAAATTTTGGATTCTAGTTCAATTTTGAACGCAGATTCAGAATATGTAAAAAACTAGATACCCCTAAACAAGCCAATTCTAATCACAAATTTTCCCTTTCTTTTATCTTCTCGTATTAAAACAGACAGGTCTCTTATGGATTCCCGAGCAAAGTTGGGTAACAAAATGATAACAAGTTGTGTTATCCGATAACAAGCATTTGATAACATAGTTTGTTATCATTTTGGTTGAATAAGCAGGCAACATAACAAACGTGATAACAAAAGTTTATACTAAAAATATCATATAGATAACTCATTGTGTTATCATTTGAAACACATTGATAACAAGTTTTGTTATCCAGCGAATTTCCCTCATTGATAACTCATTATGTTATCATTTAGTTATAAAGATCGAATTATGATAACAAACATTGACGTCATTCACCCGTCGGTTGCATCCTCGATCTGACAGCTTAAAATTCGTTGATAACAAGAGTATTCGTATTGATAACAAAAAATAACAAAATGAAATCATGCTGTACATCTTGTTATCACTATGTTATGCGGTTGTTATTCGACTTTGCTCGGGTTTGCCAACCACTTTTCTGCCATCATCATTTTTTCACTGTCTTGTAAGAAAAAAAAAATACTTTTTTGTGGTTATCTCATTGAAATTCAAATTAATGATTCCACAAACCAACGAAAGTTTTTACTGTAGCAACAATCAGAGGCCGCCGATTTTTTCTAACATGTACAAGTGTATTAACGTTTTCTTACTATAGCGGAACGGTCGTCTATTGTTATTTGTTTGTTTTATTATTCATTTTTTCAGCAAGGGGAAAAGCCAAGATGGAAACATTTTCATATTCATTATTATGTTTCAATCCCAGGCGTAAAAACCCCAATTTAAAGAGTGTACAAAGTTTCTTAAAACTAGTTTACAATTATTGTTTTCCCCTAACTAATAGTGCAAAATGTTAATCATAATAGACCTCAGACAGCCAGAAGACTGATTTGGAGGTCTTACTTCTCCTATATGTGTGCACAAGAGAGTCATCAAATCATTAGTTTAGTTCCTTATAAAATGTTATCCATAACAAATTTTTTAAGTTCTTTTTTGAATAAGTATAACGAAATTATTTGTTTTAAATTCATTGGCAAATTATTGAAGTTGACAATTGCTGGATATATGCATCCAAATCTAATGTAATTAGTTCTGGGTGTCACAAGGCTCATATTACCTATATTCCGTGTATTATGTTGGTGTAATTCATGCGATGATTGAATATCGAAATTATGCTTAATTAAATTACGTTTTACTTTGAAAATAAACAAAACTGATTCAAAAAATCTTATTTGATTTAAGTTCATTATTCGATTATTTATGTATAAATCTGGCGTTCTTGTGTTTGGATCTAAATATTGTTCCCAAAAGATAGTCCGCATGAATTTATTCAATGTGGTTACAATTTTGTTCATGACGTAAATAGGAGCATTTTGCCATATAATGTTCAAATAACTTATTTGCGAGTGAACGTGAGCATAAAAGAGATTCTTCTTCTCTTTGACCGGAAGCATGTAACTACTATGCCTTAGGACTCCGAGAAATTTAACTAGCTTTCTATATACATGCTCAACGTGCATATTCCACTTCAGATTTTGTTGCAATAAAAGCCCTAAATAGGATGTAGAGTCAACTCTTTCGACTTGTTCGTTACCTAGCCATAAACTATAATTTATATTATTAAAACGATCAGTGCTTGAAAAAATGATAAACTTAGTTTTTGTTGCATTTACTGTTAATCCATTGTCGTAAAACCACCTGTGAATTATGTCCAAATCATGTTGCATGTCCGAATATAATGATTCAATATTATTAGCGTTATAAACAATGGAAGCATCATCAGCATATAATTGGAGTTTACCTTTGAGTGGCAACTTAAAAAATATCGTTTATGAACACAATAAAGAGTAATGGTCCTAAAATTGATCCTTGAGGAACACCATACTTGACTATTTCTAAATGGCTAATCTGATCATCAATAGTTACGCATTGTTTTCTGTTCTTAAGGTAAGTTTCAATTAAACGAAAAGCGTTTCCTCTTATACCATAGCTGTACATTTTTCTCATCAGTACATTATGTGGTACGCAGTCAAAAGCCTTAGAAACATCTATAAAAATGGTCGAACATATTCGCCGATTGTCAATATTATGTTGAATTAGATTAACTAAATTAACAGCAGCACTTGTAGTATTGGATTTGGTTGAAACCCGTATTGATTCTTATCAATTATATTGTTTCTAGTGAAAAAATTGGTTAATCTGCTATAAATGATCTTTTCCAGTGGTTTGGACAATGTGGGAAGTATTGAAATAGGCCTGTAGTTTCCTAAGCAACTTTTTTGTCCATTTTTATAAATCGGCACAACTTTGGCTGTTTTAAGGCAACATGGAAAAACACCGGTTTCCAACGATACATTTGCAAGGTCTGTTAAAATAGGTATAATCGTTGTAGCATTTCGTTTGATAAGTTTGGCGGGTATTTTATCAACTCCAACAGCGCTAGTACAATTGAGTTCTTGAACGAAATTACTCATTTCATTATATGAAACTGGTAACATTATAATAGAATTTGGAATAGTATTATTCATAGTAAATTTTTTTGTTTCATTATTGAATGCCAAAGATAAATTATCGTACAGTTTATTTGGTATACTAACAAAGTATTTGTTGAAAGCATTACATATATCCAATTTTTTTTTAATGTTATATTATTAGATACGATATCTGTAATACTTTTCCTTCGATCACAACTATTACCTCCATAAATAATTTCATTTAATATGTTCCAAACCTTTCTGATATTGTTCCGATTTTCAGCAATCAAATTATGATAATACAATTTCTTTTTATGTTTGATTAGTTTTAGTAACATAATTCTTCTGTCTTTTATAGTTACATTTAATAATATCATTTTCTGGCCACTGAATCGTTCTTCTGTAAAGTTGATCTCTCAACCGAATTTCTCTTAATACGTTTTCGTTGATCCATGGTGCCCTGTTATCAATTCTATTACTTGAACGGAGCTCATATGAGTTACAATTCATAGAGTTTGTAATTATTTCTGTTAAACTCTCGAAACTCTCCACACCCTCCAATGTTTGTTGTAAATCTATAGATATACGATCAAAATCCAACCGAACACATCGACTTAAACCACGATTTACAGTAATATGATTACTAGATCCGAAGCTGATTAGTATGGATTTATGATCAGTAAAACTAACATCATCTAAGCTCATGGAGAACGTATGATTACACAAATCAGTTACAGCGTGATCTAATATTGAAACTACATCGCCATGTCCATATGTAGTGTAATTTCTATGAATACGATTTAAACACGTAAATCCATTCGATTCTAGCATTGATAGATACTGTTGGGAATTTGTACTGAGCAAATTAATGTTAAAGTCACCAACACAAAGCATTCTTCGATTCGATTCAAAAATAGAATCTAAATATTCAATACTTTCCCTGAAAGGAGCATGTGGTGGTCTGTATATTACAGATACTTTTATGTTCGGTTCCTTCAATGACAGAATGATTGCACTACCTTCACAAAATTCTTCAATCCTTATCGTTTCATACTCTATAGACTTATGAATAAATATACAGGCTCCACCACCCGATCTGCTTGATCTAGGACAGCAGACAGCATCGTAATTTGGTAGGTTACATATATTTTAACTCATCACTACTCAATCTCATCTCCGATATACATACAACGTGAATAGTAACTTCAAATTGCAAAATATACAACAACAAATCGTCGATTTTGTTTCGGATTGAGTTAATATTTATATGCAGTAAGTTGATCTTAGTATTCGAGAAAGTATCATTAGCGTTAGGATAATGTATATTCAAATTGTCGATTAATTGCACATTACTGATAAAATCATCATCATTGGTATCCGTAGAGTCCACCGTATTGGTTCAACAGAATAGTCGATACGAAACTAACACCATCCACAGCAACCACACCACCAGCAACAACAGCAACAGCGCACACTAGGAGATTTCAAGCCTTCCTGGGAGACGAACGTAGTTTGTTGATGTCATCAATGGAATCAATGACGTAGACTTCGGCAGCATCATCGCGTTTGCAGTAGATGTTACCTTTGGTACACCACACATACTTGTATCCATGGGAAGCTCTGAGAGTCTTCGCCTCTTTGAAAATCTGCCTCGTTTCTCTGGTCAAATTTCGTTGATGTAGATGTTTGTGTGGTTACGCTTGTTGTTCGGTGATGATCTGGAGTTGTTGGAAGATAGCCGACCAGGCTGCACCGCATTGCCGAAGTCAATTTCATCAAGATAGATTGACTTCCCCTTACGAGCGCGCAGAATATCATTTTCGGACCTTCGAGTTACTAAATTCAACAAGAATCATCCCATTTCTGGCACGCTGAGCCCTCTCGATATCGGTAGAGAACAGCTGAACCCCAACAGCAGCAGCAACTTTCGTAACGATGGTCGACTCGCCCATTGTGAGGTCCTTAGGTATACCGTTAATAACAATTTCGTGTTTTAGCCCAATTTGCTCAGCTAAACGTAGTCGTTTCTTCATTTCACCAACTGAGTTGCTGAGAGCACGGATCTGGAGATCATGGCCACTCACGGTACTCAAGCAACCGGCAAAATCCTTCTTCATTTCTTCATGGAGCGATTTTATGTCCTCATACTGAGCGGAGATAAACATTTGAGAAGATTTCACATCTTCCATCGAACTTCTCATTTCATTTTGAGATTTCGACAATTCGCCAATAGACGCAGCCAGTTTCTTCATTGCTTCATCACTTTTTTTCTGATTAAGACCATTTTCATCACATTTGCCATTGATTTTATCAACCGACACTTGCAGGCACTTCATTGTAGTTAGCAGTTCGTCAATCTTCTTATTGGTTGTGTGTGAAAATTCACATTGGCTCGAGCAATAGTAGCAATGGCTCTTTTGAACTCTGTTGTATCGAGATTCAGAGATACCGGCACATTTCATATGCAACGAATTGCTACAGTAAACACATTTCACTTGCTTTTCATCTGGCTTAATTTCGTTATGGCATGTTTGACATTCTTCCATGGCTAGTCTTTTGTTTCGGCCAGCAACGACACTCATTACCGAAAGAGATACCAAGTCTTGCAAGAACAGAACTTCAAAGTCAAATCTATAGCTTGTTCACTAATTAGATCCGCTAAAAGCACTTTTAAAACGAACCAGATATAAGAAGTTTTGCCTAACTGTAGAGTTTTTTTGAATTTTGGAGCACTATTTTAAAGAAAAATACGAATTTAGTAGCGCGATGTATCGTAGCGTGACTTCGACTCTCAATAGCACTCACGAAGTCCGAAAGTTGACTGGGTTGGTTTTTAGCGGGTTCCATAGAACAACACTTGCAGCGACTATCTCAGGGTGTACTTCCATTACCATCGTTTACGAAACAAAATCTTTAAGAAGATTTTAATCTTAATGCCCGACACCTATAAAATGAGTAAAGGAAGTGGCTACCGACGGTCCAATAAGAGGACTATACTACATCCTAATTTGTACATTTATAGCTATCCTTCTCATAATAAATTCGCCCTTCTTTTTTGAAATAGGCTGGTTCTTCAGAGCATTGCAATGTGGCTGTGTGAATCTTCCCAAAATTAGAGGACAAAACTTAATGTGTAAAATTATTTGCTGAACAACTAGCTGCTTTTTATCTTCTAATATTTGAAAAATACATTTTTGAGTCAAACTCGTGAAATACTCAAAAGGAATTGTACAATTATCTCCCACTCTCTAACTAGAACTATGTCTCAAAATGTTATCCATTCGGGGTAATGGCGTTCGGGGTAGTGGCATTCGGGTAGTGGCGTTCGGGGTAGTGTCCATAGAATCGTATTTGAGCCTACTTAAGTATCTTACAGGAAGTAAAGCTAAAAGCGGCCCTCATCGAATGCTCTTCTTCTTTTTCTTTTCTGGTCAACCGACACCTTTTTGGCATCGGTTGTAGTTTTACGCCAGCCTAGTTCTGGTACTAAGCCAAAACACGGACGCTCAGGCAGGCCTCCACACAGCACCTGAGACCCTACATATTGAACCCATTAACACATGGGTCGGGACCAACGGCTTTACTTCGCTTCCAAAGGAAGACGTGATCGGATAATTTATGCACTCAGCAGGCGTTGCCAGAATTCGCTCTCATTTGAGAATGAAGGCACGATCAAAAGCAAGCAAAGAAAAACATCCCATCTGTTGCGGTCCACGATCGTCATTGTATCGCAAGGTGTAACAAGTCTGATAAATGGAAGCATGCGAGCGAGAGCTCCAACGAGAAAGCGATGATAAAATCCCTTTTCTCGCTTGTTTACCGTTGGGGATAGGTGTTTTTCTTTACTGGCACGATAAACAATCCACGAACTTCCAATAACAACAGTGTCCCCCAGGCTTGGAGCATGTTTAGAGGGGTTTTATCATGCACTACTATCCCTCCAATCTGATCAAACTTGTAGCAGTATTTACGATAAACAGTCTCCCATAATGTGCAGCATGTTATGATAGTTACAGAGAGTGATACGTGAGAGATTCTCTCAATTTTCTCAGGATTCAATCCCTGAAACATTCCCGACGGCGTCGACGGGAATTTATACCCGATCAACGTGGGGTGAGAGGCAATCATGCTTACCACTACACCACCGACGCCGCTTATCCAAGTTCTCAGTTTTCTCATGAGTGCATTCGATTGAACACATCAAGGAAAATAACATACAAACAAATATTTGTGTAGACACCTAAACTGTGGGGGCTCAAGCCATGGTCCTCGGGCCCCTCGACCCACTTTTAACTTAGCTTCTAAGTATTAAAAATAAGGGATAATCTAGGGGCCCCTGTACATCGCTGATCCTAGTCGGTGGGCTTCGTGGCCCTGCGGTTAGTGTTACCAAGCATTTAGCCGCATCGTGTCAAGGGGTGTGGGGTTCGATTCCCGCTTCAGACCGGATAACTTTTCGTCAGGAAGGTTTTTCGACTGTGCCACTGGGCGTTGCATGCTAGTCCGTTGTTTAGTGTTGGTGCTTCCTTCAAAGGGCAAATCGCCCACTGGAAGCATTGACGTGTCGGTTGTCTTTTTGAAAAAAATAGTCTCTTAGCTTAGCTTAGCTTAGCTTAGACTGACTACACATATCAATGGTTGCTTATTCCGTGATTGACCGAAGTCAGTCAAAATGCACAAAGAATCAACTAGAAGATCGGCTGGGATTGGCCATAATCTTCTTCAGTGATGCATAATTCAGTGCCTCTATTAATACATGGTCAATAACAGCGCCGGCCACGTTCTTGCAGTCAGGTGGGATTGGGAGAAGGAATATTAGTGTGTAGCCTTTGCTATTTGGAGACCGTGTTGCCTCTGCATCTCCACAAAGGTTACTGGGAGGGATGGTTTGTTAATGGGGAGGATCGGTTGGGTCACAGGATTCACTTTGATAAGCGAATTAGCACCATGATAAATAATTATTGGTGAGATATAAACATGCTTATATGTAAATATAATATTTTCATTGATATGAACACAATCTATGTAGAGAAAAAATATGCCGCACTTGACGCTGACGAACCTTTCAAAGTTTGTTGGGTTAAAGTGAACTTTTCGCCAGTCTATACTCGTAGTGTCGAACATTCAAAGTTTTTTTTTTAATTACAAAATAAAGGTAAAAGGAAAAAGTGTTTTGAAAAAAAAAATCTAGACATAAATAATTCAATGAATTAGAGTTTATGTCGACACTCACAGTGACGAACCATTCATAGTTTGTTGAAAAAATCATATTTACGTCCTACCGTTGTATCGATTTAAATGTGCAGTCATACATATTTTATAGATTTAGAAATAGTAGCATGAAACGAGCTCACCAATTGATCGTCATCCTTGACTGAGCAGCAACAATTCACATTCAGCTTAACTCGTTTGCTCGGCTATATAAAAGCACTCAGAGAAATAGCGCGCGACCCCCGAGAGCAAGCGTCAAGGTTGAAGGATCAAAACACAACGAAAGGATCACACCACTTTTTCACTTTCACTCGACGACGCGCGACATGTTTGATCCTGCCCCTCATCGCCGGCCCCCGCAGGAGGCAAGCGTCAAGGTCGAAGGATCAAACACAACTCTGTACATCGCTGATCCTAGTCTCCTCCAAAAATTTGCTTGTCATGTTCATTATCTTTTTGGGATCTTACAAATTGTCAGATTCCAACAAGCTATGTCGAACTTTTAATGTTATGAGAAATCCGCCATGCGATTTCGGGGCCCCCAGGAGCTCGGGGCCCGGTGCGGGACCGCACCTACCGCACCCCCTAGCTACGCTACTGGTTGCAGCCTTCCTTTAGTTCAAACTACACTGAAAAAATCCACACGCTTGATCGGTGTTTAAAATTATGGATCGATTCATGAACGTCTATGTCGATTTGTTGATTTTCTTACAAACCTCGTGTGTATAACACATTCAATTCTTCAGTTTTGCTTCATGGACTGATTCATCAATCGACAACATGGAATTCCATAGTTTTCCACATAAGTTCCTAAAGCTTTCCATTTCAAATTCGTTATGGCGTCAACCTATGGGTGCTATGGATCATCACCAACACGGATTCAGTGTGTTTAACTTATGATTATCTTGTGTCAATGATCATCATGTTCAAGTTGGTCGATTTGAATCGATGAGCTTGCTGTCGATTTCCGTGTTACATATTTCTAATTATTAATGATCAACCCATAGCGAACTAAACTGCGGATGGACCTCGTGTCGAACGACAGTCAATCATCATGTTCAAAGAGAAGAGGCAAATTCTGAAGCTGAAAGTGTTAGAGGAAATTTTGTGGATTCGTTTTTCTTTCTATTAGTGAAGATGTCCGAGTGATATGAGGAGTTCATTCTAATTTTCTATAAATAAAATGCATTACTTCCAGCGTTGGATATAATGTATGGTGTTTAGAGAAAATCGGATTCCACTAACAGATTTTCCTAGCTTCAGCTTCGAATAAAATGAATATGCTAATCCCGGGCTTCCCAAATTATGGATTTGTGGCGCCCCGCTTGTTTGCTGACTCACTTGTTTGAAAAAAAAAAAACATTCAAGTGAGCTTGCGACAAGCAGAGGAGCCTCGAATCCATATTTTGGGAAGCAAGAATTTCTTCTATCAAATTTCTTCTTTCAGTCTATGACATTCATGTTCTATCACACATGACTATCTAAAGCCACTACATTTCGAATTCAATAAGCAAATCAGTTGGTTTTCATGATTTAATATTTAGACATTCATGTTTGTGGTCTCATGAAACCTAATGTTGATACACATGTTATTATACCGTAAAGGCAATGACGAAATCCACATGGGCTACCACACTCAAGTCATGTGGTTTTCCTCATTGCGGCAAATCTATAAGTTAAAACACGGACCTTGGTGTGTAGATTTTTCTCAGTGTAAGGGACTGTCTCAATTGCCGATACTTAAATTAGTCCGAACTTAAATTTGCAGTTCGTAAAATTATTTTTCCTCCCAATTAATCAATGAACTGTCAAATTTGATTTTTGGCTGGTCAATTCGAAAACGTTGTCGATTCAGGAAATTTTAAGCCCCAGTGGCAAGCAAGTTAACACAACATACCATCAAAATGTTATTTGAGGATTAATTTCTAATTCTTGCTTTACTAGTTTTTATTTTCTGCTCTAAAAGTTTGTAGCTGCTGTTCCTCTACTGTTGGATTATAGTTATTACTGATTTACATGATGCGTAATGGGCAAATATGCCATGAATGTCACGTCAGCATAAAACAAAATCTGCACGTATTCGATCCGTACTGATATTCCATAGTGCCATTAATGTGAAACCAAAGAAGAGACCACGAATTGAGGTTTTCTACATTTTATGCTGCAATATTGCGTAGTCATCGTGAGCGCAAAATTCTTGAGAGGACAAATATTATCTCCTCTCCGAACACATCAACGATTCTAGTTATTGCTTTTGTAGGTGTTTATGTCCTATTGGTATAAGATACTGCACTATTCGTTTCTCATGAAACACTTTTTGGACAGAAATTTGAATCCATGATCATAACTGCACATTTCCACGAAGATTCATAAATTTTAGGATAGGGCAAGAAATGCATGGTATTGAAAGCCCAACACTTGGGACCCCCATAAATCACTTTTCTTTCTGTGTTTATCCTGGAGCAAAATATCAGCATTTTAGATTTGTATCCCTAAGAATGAAGATAAACTTGAGGTTTACACAACAAATTTAAAGAGATATTAATCATTTGTAATCACAAGGCGAAATTGTCACATCTCAATTTAAATTCTAAGTTTTCAAAAAATATATATTTTTATCGTTGCTCAAAAATCTGTATAAATCTGTACAATTTTGGAAGAATTCTGTTTACAGAATCTGTATAGCAGTATTAAAAAAAATGATCTGTATGTATAGATTCTTGATCACAAAATATACGAAAAATTCTGTAAAATAAAGAAAAATCTGTATTTGTAGCAACCCTGCTGAGGTCTAGCTGTTCTAGCGAACAACTAGCCTTGCAGTTCAGGTAGTAGTTAGACAGCAACTTAATGTTGAGTTAAGTGACTAAAATGATCAAAATAGAGACTAATAAGTGACTTCAGAACTACAAGTATTTATCCAAAAAATGCCTAGAAACAAAAGTGGATGTTAAAATTGAAGCTAACAGTAAACAGTTGCTATAGTAATTTGAAAGATGTCTATTCAACAGGAATAAAAGTTGAGAGTCAACAATTGTTTTTAATTAATCAGATCACCTTTTTTGGCGAATTTTTCGTTTCTGACAAATTCTTCGGCAAAAGTTTATAGGTGATTTTTCAAATAATGTAGAGTTGCAAAACGAATTACTTAGGGCATTCTTGAATATATTCATGGAGGTGTTGGAGGGTAAATATGCAATGGTGATTGTGGACGGATTTCTTTCAATGTTTGTGGATACATTTTATCTTCTAAATGGCAGAATTTATTGCAAAATAAAAAACGGAATCTATTGTAAAACTTGTAGCGAAATTCCGGTGATATTAAACCAATTCAACAATTCAATCAAACTCGTGAGAAAGAGAGAATTGTAGCTTAGTCAGCGAATATCTTAAATAATCAATGTAATTTAAGCATACATCCCGGAAAAGTTTATGAAAAGTTATTTTAATATTGTTTGGTTTGAGGGTTTGCCTTACATTCCTAAGTTGTTTTCAAAAGTTTGTTCAAAAGGCTGGTTGGAGATTTCTTTTGATTTACAACGGAATGTAATTCTATAAACTTCTCTAGCTGTAAATTCTGAACATCAATCAAAAATTCGTCCTGGTTCTCGTTAAAGAAAATCTCGGCCAGAACGATCAGCTAAGAATGGTTTCTAAAATTTGTCCGGATTATCTCCAAAAATTTCTCAAATAGCCCAACTAAACATTCAAACTTTTCGTAAGAAATCTCTGAGGAATATTCACCTGAAACTTTCCAGGAAAGGCCAGAGATCCCTACCTTTCCATTATTTCAAATTTAGTTGATGTTTTTAAAACTGTGAAACATTATTGTTTTGCTGTTCTAGTTTGAGGAACTAGACCAGCTTATACTTTCTTTATCATTGATTCATGAAAATAGTGCCCATTTTTCTGGAAAAGACTTATCGTTGCAAATAGTGACTTTTTGGTTACCAGGTTGAAAATAGTGACCAAGTCACTAAAAAGTGATTCGCTACCAGCACTGCAACTGTAATTTTGGACAACACATTTCTGTGTGACTATCCGGATTGAATGAACCTACCCCACCATACACGGGAGTTTATAGTTCCTTGGAACCGATCTGTGATGTACGAAAAGGAGCCTTTTTCTACTGCAGTGACAGCAATCGGTAGACCACTGGATACCAGAGCGTTCCATTGGCATACATGCACTGTTTAGCCAGCCCACCGGGGGAAAAACTTACCCATTCACTGAGCACTTGATGTGCCGTCCGGAAGCCGCTGGACGATCATGCAGATGTCCATATAGGTAATCCACCGAAGCAGGACCAAAAATTAAAACGACATCCAAACAGCTAACACGAACTAGCGAAATAATTCTCGATCTGTCAAAAATAAGTCTCCTCTGGAGAAGACTTATTTTTGACAGATCGAAATCAGAGGGGAAATAATTTCCGAACTGTCAAATTTAAGTTCGGACTCGTTTTAATAGCCCAATTGAGACAGACTCTAAATATCGTAACGGTCGCAACATTATAGATTTTCAATTGACACCCAGTAGATTGCCGTAAGACGTAGTTAACGTCAAAATTTAAAATCTTTCATTACGTGGGGAAAGAAGGGGAATCAAAGCTGGCAAATTTCGCGTTACGTGATATTTGAATCATTAACAATAGAAAATATATTGCATCCCAATGGCACAGCAGCAGCGTCCTCGGAAACATCCTCAAATTGCCGTATTGTCAATTATTCGTAATAAATAAATTATTGTATGATGCTATGAGATGAATTAAGAGATTATAGCAAGTATGCGGTAAACACATTAGGGAATATTACACAATTAATTCTTTAAAACACATTTGTTGGCTCTGAAAAGGGCCGATTGAATTGTTGAATTTGCGTAACACGGACACACTTTGACGGCGCACTGGTTGCAATCCTCCTCGCCCGATGAGATTTGCGGTGCGGATGGCGATGTGCGCTTCAACAAGCGGCTTTGGTCGATTTTCTTCAGCCATCTCGTACAAACTTGCCGCCGCTTGGTGATTAACAGCTTGCCTCTGGTAGCGAGGAGCTGACGGCGCACTGGTAGAAATCCTCCTCGCCCGATGAGGTTTGCGGTGGCGATGACGATGGGCGCTTCAACAAGCGGCTTCAGTCGCGGCGGCGTGTTGTTGTTCCATTCGCGTTCCATTGAAAACTGAGCTGAGGATGCGAAAGGCACTCGAGACTTGCTCGACGACCATGTTCACAGTCTGACGGCAAAAAGAAGAATGAACGAAGAAGCAGGAATCGGTCTGCTTTTATAGTGCGAAGCGTAACGCAAAAGAAGCGTGGAAAACTGCTTGCACGTGATTGGTTGCGTAAGAAAGGGGTCGACATTTTCCCAATTTTCAATAGTTCATTGTCAATAATCAATAGTTTTCTCCATTCGAGGAAATTGTTGTATACATTTCCGACCGATTGGTGGGAAAATATTGAAAATCTATCGATAAATGACTGAGTTATTAGCGTTGAAAATCTAACATAATTTCGTGACGGTCGCAAAATTTTAGATTTTCAATTGACACCCAGTATATTGCCGTAAGACGTAGTCAACGTCAAAAGTTACCATTTTTGCATAGTAGTACAATTTTAAGTGTTATATGTTTGAATATTGATAGGTCTACTATTGGGTCGGTCTACGAATGCGGAATTGGGACAATTTTAAACACAAATTCAGTACTTTTACATTATTTCAATGATGAAAGCCTAATGGAAGCATTTCATCATCCTTGATAATGTATTATAAATTTGATATAATTCTAGGGCGGGTAATCTCATAAATATAGTTAATTATAATAATAATTTATACATCATTTCATACTTAGCTTTTAACCAATTTGATGTGAAAATAATGCCCTGTACGCATATGAATATGAATCACTGTACACTGTTCTGCTACCTATGCTACAGTATCATGTTTTGAAAACATGACTCGGGTAAATGGAAGACATAAAGCATCACGTGATTACAGGTCAGCCGGGGGCGCTTGTTGCATCGTGCTCTCCGTTCCCGGACCGTGGCAGCGCTGCTGATGGATGGATCTGATGACTGAACACCGTCACGTATATTAGTCGTCTGACCGGCTGGATTCTCGTTGATTGGTCGTGTCCATGGGACTGGTTTGCTTTCAAAATTTGTTTTTTTTTGTTCTGGCAATTTCAATTAACAGGTATAGTTGGATATTTCCAGAATATTTATAAATAGACTTGAGTTTGAATTTAGTAGTACGTATTACATATCGCCCAGAAGTATAACAAATTCAACGGAATTTGAAATCTATTTTCGCAATGACACTACAAAAATCGCAGGTTTTATACGGGGAATATTAAGGAAATGTTTGGTGGGGTTTTCTGCAGATTGTTAATAAGTTCTTCCGTAGAACTTGTGTGATCTTCTGCCAGATTTCATGGATCTTCAAAAGTTATTGCCAGGGTAACTCAAAAATACTGCCATTTCATGGTATTGAAATGAACATTTGCTTAATGTGCCCATTATGCCCCCAATCCCCCTACTCAGAAGTGAGTTCTTCCACTGAATTCAGTAGGTTCGGGCACTTGAAAAGAAAAGTTATAGCCGTTGCGTAGGAAATTTCTTGCCCGAAATGCTCAAGAACATCAGTTTTCTTTGATCGCAGTACGCAGTTGAAAAGGAATGTCATTTCAAATGGAATACCTTGTAGAACATTTCTTGAACCTTCTTCTTTTCTTTATCAGGACAGCATACTTAGCTTAAGGTGAAGATGCCTCGAAGCCAAACCTCAAATTTTCAAGAGCACAAATCTAGATAACCAGACAGCGATTTGAGCTGAAAACTTAATCGATTGGCCACACGCTGGTGGGGACCTGGGAGGAAGAAACCAATACAAAATTTCTGTACGTCATAGTGAGCCGGGATTCCGCTGTCACGAACTGTCACTGTGAGCCCAGATCTCAAACATTGGACTAACATGGAAAAAGCGCGTAACTGATTAAAACACATTTTTGCATTTCATCAAAAGTGACAAAAATTGAATGAAAATCAATTCATGCACACAATGCAAGTGATGTCATGTGAGCAACTTTCAATCTGATTGAATATAAAGCATTAAAAAATGCATCGTTTTACTTTTTTCCATTAAAAATGAATATTTAGTGCATAGAAAACTGTGGCCCTTTTTCCATGTTTGTCAGGAAAGATCGAAAGTACACAACAAAAGAAAACTATCGATTTTCCCCAAGCCTGCCTTGATTATTGTTGGTAAGCTGGAGTTATCTTGCAGTTCAAACAAACGTTGTTCTATATTTCGTGTGTAGTATCTGTGCCTCCCTCCCAGGTGGGGACCAATCGATTCAGTTTTCAGCTTGAACGACTATTTAGTTCTCTAGATTTGTGCTTTTGAAAATTTGAAGATTGGCTTCGATGCATCTTCACCTTAAGGTGCAAGAAAAAATGACTCAATAGTCAGAACTGAAAAAGCAGTTTTCTCCTTTTAAAACAATTAATTGATGAAAATAAGAACACACAGCCTTATAATTTGGTAAATAAAAGAGCTGTGTGTTTTTATTTTCTTCGATTTGTCTATTTAAAAACAGAAAACTGCTTTTTCAGTTTTGACTTTTGCACCATTTTTACTTGGGCCTCAAGGCTGGTTTGGTATTGACAAGAAAAAGAATCGCCTACTTCGATGCGTGGAAAACACAGCGTAACAAAAATGACATTTTTGCGTGTCTCAAGAATGAAATTGTGTGTCTCTAGTAGATTTGGGGTTACTGAATCTGATACCGTTCTCAGAAATGTTCCAGAACGTCACAATTTTTAGCTATAGGTCGTCAAAGATGCATAAAACACTGGTTTTATTGATATTAACATTAAATTTAAAGTATAATAAATCAAACTTTTTTGATAACTAATCCCCTAAGCATGCAAAGCAGGACTTTAACTTTCATTTGAGATATAATTTTGTTGAAATTAAACGATTACATTTGGATTACATCGATTTTTTCACCATGCTTGCAGCCTCCATACAAGATTCTTCATTTCTCTTGTATGGTAAAATGCAATACTTTTCGAAACCATAAAAAATAACTTTTGAGCTACAAAAGTATTATGAACTTTGTTGATAATACTTGTTATACACATGAAGTTCGAATTCAGTGACAAATTAAGCGAATAAATTGTCATACAAGCTGGCAAACTTGCATGCAAGTTGGCTGGAATAGTAATTTTTTGCATTTTCAACAGTCAATATCTCAAAAACTAGATGTGCTATAATATTTTCGAAAACGGCAATGGATTCAGCAAATCTTAATTTAGTAAATAGCAGTATTTTGATGCTTGAGACAAAACCGTGTTTCGCAGTGAAATTTGTTATTTTTTATCACATTTTTCTGATCGCAGTACATTGTTGAGAAGAGATGTCATTTCAAAGGGTGCTCTCTGTAGAAAACTTCTTGACCCCTTCAGTCAAGGAAAATTTTTACTTTTCTGGAGCAAAATAGCATATCATATATATAAAATCCCAGAGTTGTCTGTCTGTCAATAACGCTTTGGAATGTTTCATCGAAATTTTTCGTAGAGCACTACATTAGTAATTTAAGAGCACTACAACGGTCAATTTTAATATTAGAACATAACATTTGCAAATTGTGGAGCACTACAATAGCTCTTTGACAGAATATTCTGGAGTTTTCTGGAGCATTGTTCATTCCAATTCGTAGAATTTTCTCGAACCCTTTGTCGTCTGTTTAGGAATCAACTTCAAGCAAATTGTAATTCGGTCGAACTTGAATCGGGTTGGAGTTGAAAATGTGAAACGGGTTCCTCCAGTTCCAACTCAGGTTCAAAAATGAGTTCGACATATGTAAAAGCAAGTTAAACTTCAATGAGATCAATGTTCGCCAAATATTCCAGTTTTATTATTTTACAGTGAAACCTCCATGAGTCGATGTCCAATGACTCGATACCGACTCATGGATGGTTACTTAGAGCACAATTTTATGCTTACTATGATTATCCCTTAAAAACCAGCTTTCCAAATCATTCCTGTTCCATGACTTAATATTCCCCTGAGTCGATGGTCTTTTCACCACAACTGGGGTTTTAAAAAATGACAATGGAATCGGGATAACATACGGGAGAATAAGCTAGAATTTTTGGTAAGATTCTACTCTCTAATTCATAGCATCTTCTAGAACTTTTGAAATATTTCACAACATAAAGAACACTACAACAGCATATGCGGTAATATTTTTTAAGCTCAGAACCAGTCTTGGGAACTGTGACCACAATTCACCACAGTTCATCGATTCTGCCATTCCAAAAGCAGCAGCAGCATCAATACCATCAGGCATTGCGCTGCCAACGGTTCACACACTGCTTGACTGTTTTTGTCTCTCCACTATGACCATTTTCGGGCAGCCATTCCAAGCTGAATGATTGAAAAAAGTGTTAAATCATTCAATCGCTAATATTTTGCTTGTGTTTTCAACTAATTGAAATCTATTAGCTCTAACAGAAAGACCACAATCATTCCGTTACGATACATATAAACAAGTTCAATTTCATACTGCCTTTATCGAGCAAAAATGCAAAACCCCGAAAACCGCAAAAATCGTGTCACCACTGTGCTCGAGTCATTTCGCATTCGGGGTTGAAAAACGTTAGGAAGAAGAAGATTACATTTTTGAAGAGCCGTGACATTTTTTTGTTTTGAACCGTCATGGTTTGCTTTGGATTTTGATGGTCGTGTAGAAAGATGTAAATGTAGAGGCGGTAAATGTTTGCTCCAGTACTTTTCTCATCCCTGCTCAGAACACCGCAACAGTATTGAGGCCACGTGCTCGATTGAGTATGACAGGAGCATACATTTAGGCGATTTTGCGGTCAAGCGATTTGAAAATTTATACATAGCTAGTTTTTCGCTTTGAAATTTTGTTGGAACGAGGCTAGCCACGTCGGGTACGCTAGTATGCTTATAGTATACTTAGCTTTAAGGTTGATTTGCTGCTGAAAAGAAAAATAATCAGAACTAATTTTTTAATGTCATACCAAAAGAAGCTCTCTGTGGAAAGTTACCTCAAACATTCGTTCAAGAATTTTGTTTATTTGTGTAACGGCACACTTAGCTTTAGTAAAAATAGCATTTTCTTTGCATGTAGTTATGTCATCCAAACTTTCGAAAGAATGAAAAAATCACGTGAAACCAATAAGATTAATCTTTTATTGCGTTGGTTAAATGAGAATAAATTAACTGTGCTGATTAATTTACATATTCAAACAAAGCATGGCATACTATGCTGCCATCCAAAAAATGACACTCTCGTGCATCGCAATGCTGACAACAAGCTTATACCCGCTTCGCACAAACGCATGCCCCGTGGAAATTCCTTCACGCTGCACACGCGATGGCCTGGCCATTATCAGCTTCGGTGTCTGCCGGCGCGATACGGACGACATACGGGGCATGTTGGCCAGTGTTTTTCCATTCCTAACTCACAGACACACAGTCAAAGAACCACCTACGCACCGGTTTGACCCGACGACGACCAGAACGAAACCTGCATCCATCATGTTATCAATGAACGACGAACGCGAGTTGAGTGGAGTAGCCTTCCATGCATGGATGCATTTCTCTCTTTCTCTCGGCGGTGCACTCGAGCGAAGCGCAGCAGGCGGCGACGGAGAGTGCATAGCCTTCTTGGATAGTGCTCTCTCTCTGTGCTCGCACTTCCTTGTATTTTCTCTCTCTCGCGATGTGTTGAATTGATGGTGTCTGGGTGGGTGTTTCTCTTCGGAGAAGCGCCATTCATGCTTCGGCGTTGGGAGCGCGCCACCCAAACAAGAGGAGCGAACCCCAACACCCAATCAGAAGGTAGCGCGCTGGTGTTGGTGACGGTATTTTAGCAATGACACTCGCGGGAGCCAATTTCTCTCGGTCAGTCAGTCAGAGTCAATCAAACGTTGCAGACACAACCCATAAGCTGAGGAGCTTCCTCTGATAGCTACTACCCAAACTTCACTGTACTCCGGTATTCTTGTCTGAGTCAATATCCGCCTGCTTCAGGAATCGATTACGGTTTCGTTTGTCGCACGACGAAGAGAATCGGCACAGCCAACTTGGATTGGTGATTAGTGATATCAGCTGAGATTTTGTGGATCGTCAGCATCTTTAGCAGCCCTTAATCAGTGCCAAGGAGCAACGAAACGGTTTCGTGAGTTTGTGATTCAGTGCTACCCACAGTCAGCCGTGGGGGTTTATTTTTAGCCGAAAGAGCCGTGGCAAGTTGATTTCGCTTTTTCGGCATATTCGCTATTAATTCGCTAAAATTAGCGAATTACTCGATACTGTGAGAGCCTGGTCGGGTCGGGTGTGTGAGAGTGATTTCGACGTTGTTGTTGGCTTGAAGCAAATCGATACCAGATACCATCATCACCTATCCGTCCAATATACGGAGCCAAGAAGAGGTGCCAAGAAGAGATATACTGACCGCAACGTGTGAACAAGTGAGCACTACGGGAGCGTCTACGCCTGAATGACGCGTGAGTGACAACAGCAACAAAGTGTGCGGCTTGAAACTTCTGCAATCAATCGCCAGGCGACCGCCAGATCGTCGGTGAGTGCCGCCAACTGTGTCTCAGTGCTTTTTGTCCGGAAAACGTGATTTAGCCGTACGGCGGAATTCCACATGTATAAATTCTTCGTGAATTCGAGCGTGAAATACATAATAAAGTAGAGAGAAGGAAGAAGCGACTACAAGATCAAGTTCAAAGTGTTCGGGCCAAGTTACAAGTGTGAGCTTGATAGTCTAGTGTGTAGAGAAGAAGAATCAGAAAAATAGGTAAAAATAAACGCATACTGGGTACAGTGAGGGTCGATTCTACCACCGAATCCAACTATCATCCAACCGGTGCTTGTTTTTCGCTCGGAACGACCGAAATAACTAATTTCATGTGTAAATTCGCAAGCAAGAAGAACTCAATCCTAACCGACAATAAGAAACGCGTTCGACTATTCTTCCGCAAGCCACGTTACACGCACTACTGCTCCGTTTGGTACATCATAGAATCGGCAGCGGCTGCAGCGGAGGAAGAAACGGCCAACGGCGCGGATCGAAGGGCACGGATCAACTGAAGTTCTCCATTCTCCACGGAGAACTTAAACTCCAAGACTCTCAAAACCCCCCAAACAAAAGTATTCCAAACCTCCAAAACTTCTACGTATACTCCATTCCGCAAAGCTGCGAAGTTCTGCCGAATCCGACGCCACAGTCCAGTGAGTGTTTTGTGTTTGTGTGGAAGTCCCAGGACCGGTTCGCGTTCCGTCCGGGTGAAGAGCTTTTACATAACCCACCAAGTCACGCAGAGCAGTCGTAGTTGGCGTTGCGCCGCGGCAAGTGAGTGGATAACTTTTGCCAATCGTAGCAAGCTCCGTAGTTCGAGTCACATGTGTGGCAATGTGCCTGGTCGTCTGCGTTGAAGAAGAATAGCCTACTGTGTCGAACTGAAGAAAAATACCTGCGCGGCGGCAGTTTGTCGAGTGCGAAATTCGAGAACATCTCGTTCGGGGTTCAATCGAGCGTGTCAGTAAATTTGCGGCGAGCAAAACAACAAGGACCTCAACCAGTGATTCGCCGACGGAAGTGTGTTTGAAGCGGCAAACAGCACCACCATGGAAGGCTATTGGGAGGCAGCCAACGGTCACGCACCGCATCCCGTCAAATATGAAAGGTGAGTCTTGACGTTTTATTCAAATTCACTGAATATTTATCGGTGTTGTGGTTCTTAATTAGTGATTCAACAAGCAGTTCAAATCTGCAGGGTTGATACCAGGTCTCTTTTTGGAGACTTAATCACTCGCTATTTCAATGATAATCGCTAGTTTTTTGGAAATCCGCTATTTCTAAAGGTCTTTGAAATCTCTGTATGAATCAAAGAAAAGTCGATTCTAAACGAGACCCCAAAATGTATGCTTTCACTTATCCACTATTCATGTCCCTGGCGGATAAATTGTTTTTGTTATGTTCTGATCCATAATATTGGTCCGTTTGATGCAAAATAATGATCATCCTCTCTCACTGACAGGCATTGCCGAATCCTTACTCTTTTGATTATAAACCACGATCAAAGCAAGCGAAGAACACCATACAATACACATACAGATGAGACGGATTTCTTCGCTTGCATGATCGGCAATATTTCGCAAGTTGTAACAAGCCAATGTGATCACATTGGTAACGAGCATGATAAATAACAGCAGAGAAAGAGACAAAGAGCATATTTACCATTAAAGGTAGGTGTTTTATTGACATGATCAACAAGGTTTAGAGATTGATAATGTGTTTTATCATGCACTGTTATCTTCGGCGCTGTAGCAGAAGATGATAAACATTCTCTCATGATGTGTTGCGGATCATGTTTGTTACAGAGAGCCACAATTGTAGGAAATTCAATTGAAATCGACCCCTTTTGGTAAATGATCGGGGATCACATTTGCTTCTTAAAAATTAACCTTAATTGAATCCTTATTATGTGGCAACTGTACTTCTTGAATTGCTCTACCTCTTGAAACTCCCTAAAAACATCTGGGATTCTTCCAAGAAGTTTGTGAAGATTCTACACATAACTGATAAACTGATGCGCCTTGAACTTTGGCATATAGAGTTTTAGTATTTAAATCTGATTTTCATACAAAACCTTCAACTTTGGCAATTTTCATCGATATCTAACTTGAGCATATTTGTAGTTCTCTGTCTTGTAAGGGACTTTCACTACTATTATTCTGAAAACAATTGTAGTTCATGTACTACTACAAGTAGTCTTTCCAGCGATTCATGCAGCGTTTGCTCAAGAACATCCCAAGTAACCAGATAACACTTTAATTTGCCCTCCGTGCTAATATGAGGCTATAATAGAGCTAACAAGCCCTATATTTGCCGAATAACAGCCATATAAGCCCCAAAAAGGCGAATTAGCGGGCTAGTGGTTACTTGGAATTTTTTTAACTCTCTTTTTTCAAAACATCTTTATAAAAATTCTATCAAGAGTGCTCCTAGAGATATTACAAACAGTTGCACAAGAAAATCATCGATTAATTTCAGGATTTTTGTTTTGTGTTTCTCTGGAACGTAACTTCGAAAAGGTAATTAAATTTAATTTAAATTTGATTTTAAGTGTTTTATATGGATTATAACATGGAATTACACCCGAAATTAAAGCAAACATTTTTCATACTGCTGGAATTTGCTAGGTACCGTTTTATACCGTTTGATGTTCTTCAAAAAGTTCATCCACTTTGTGAGTTATTACTGGAACTCGCCCAAGAATGCCTATAAGGAGTACCCCCCTTCCTAACTGCAAAGATTCTTTAGAGATCTTTTGCTAAAATTAACCGTAGGAACAAGTCTAGGAATTATTCGTGAATTTGTTCCAAGCTTGTTTTTAGCAATACCCCCAGAGTCCATGCAGTGGTTGCTCTTAATTATTCTCTTTTTTTGCCAGGAAGTTTGAACTCCTCGAAAGGACTAGAATTCCTTCAAAGATTTATGAACACATTTCTCTAAAACGTCAACATCAAGTTTTATATGTATTCCTCTAGAATTTCACTATCATCATTATATTATCCTTTTTTAAATGATTTAGATATTTTCTTCATTAAAAATAGGTGCAAATTATTCCAGAACTACTTCCATGATTTTTTTTTCAAGACTTGTCTTTGAATTCGTCCCGGAACTGTTTTAAGAATATGTATGAAAAATACCCAAACATAAGCTTTGTCGAATAGAAATTTAAAAAAAAAAATGGTGGCGTCCTGTACGGACCATCTAAACTAATGTGTGGAAAAATTCCTGAAGGTTTTCCCAGAGAATTAGCAAAGGAAAAAAGCACAAGGATGTAATAAAAAACTAAAGCAATTTATGGGAAATTACTCCTAGTAGTCTGATAGCAAATCTTTGGTAAAATTGACTTCACAATTCTTGTTGGATCATTGAACGTAACTCTTTAAGCACTCACCACATCAAGACAACGACGCCACCGTGAATGTAACAGCATAAGGCAATCTGACGTTTATTCACCTTTCTTTTTCCCGCACGCATATGAATTGTTTTCATACGGAAACCGTTTCCGTATGAAAACAACAAACAAAAAATCCCATTTGATCTTGTTGCTGGAAAGACAAGAGTGCGATAGCCTTATTGCTGTTCTGTCAAACACACAAAACTACGGTGGTGCTATCTATGCTTTTATTAGCGGCCGTTTTTGATTGTTTCAATGACCCATATCTGGAGAATTTTCTGCCCCAGAATACCCAGACCTTTGGACTCCATTTTCCCTTCTGAAATTCGGCTTGGGTCATTTGAAAACTGATCGACAAGTGTGGGGATCGTTTTTATCGATTTGCTGTCAAACGACAGAAACTTAACGTCAGATCGTTCGATCCTGCCAGGAAGCATTGCTTCAAGCTTACTTGGGACAGTCATTAGCGATCGTAAAAAGTAGAGTTTTTTAAGTTCACCCTGATAGAAAGGTGCATAAAAAAGTCATTAATAAACATATCCACAAGCATACAGGTAGGTGGCATCCATTTATTACTTAACGTTAAAAATGTAAATTTTTGACTCCTCCACTCTCCGTAACGCTTGGAAATTTTCGAGTCGTTACACTGGAGCCTACCACCTCCCTCTTTCGAGGGTTACGTAACAGAAAAACTCGATTACTTTTTCAAATCGACGTAAGTAACTTTCATACGGTTTTGAGAAAACTAATGAGAAAGCTGAATCACAACCTGTCTTCTAAAACTGTTTTAAAATTAATCACCTTTTATATATTTTTTCTCCGTGTACATCGCTTAAATTTTGTTTACAATCAGCTTGCATTTCAAAACTAAGTAGTTGCTATTATTTCCCACAAAAATTTTACGACAAAATGATAAGCTGTTTAATTTAGTTACTCACGACGTTTTTGTACCAGTGTAAAATCGACTCAAGTAGTGTTTTGTTTTGATTCGTAGTTAAGTCACGTTTTTATCCATTCAACGGAGCGGTGAAAGTACCAGTTAGGTTGCGAAGTTTGAAAGTCTTACTTAAGTCGTTTTGTAAATCCGGAAACGTTCTAAAAGTGAAAAATCGAGCTGGTTTAAAGCGGAACGTGTAGAATTTCATCTACGAAACACGTAAGATCGACTAAGTAAGTTTGTTTACTTTCCGGAGTTGAGACTGTTTGAATAAGTTTTTCGAGAATAGGTCTTTTCATGGAACAAGTCCGTACTCCGTATATGCATTTGTTTACATCGGTGGATGACCAGTGCATACACGAGACTGTCATTTGCATAGAAAAAAAAGAGCTTCAGCTGATTCGAAGAGTCAGCTGATTGTAAACGTCTCGTGAATAGGCTTATCCTTATTAATTACTAACCATTCGATCATTTCGGATCGTGAACAAACAAAGATAATTCGGGTGTGAATA